>NC_142506.1:53842500-58642500 GCF_057876585.1 Rhinolophus sinicus | reverse complement strand
ACAGAGAAAAAGCAACTGAAAACGGAGAGCGGAAGCAGGATTCTGCATCCTGGTTGATAACATCCTCAAAATTAAAGCTGCAAGACACGTGGTCATAGCCAACAAAGGAGCTTGGGGGACACTCAGGACCAGGTTGGCCAGTGGTGAGAAGGTCCCTGGCCCTCGGTGTCATTAGCCCAAGCCCCCACAATTTTGCCTTTGATGCCAAACGGGTATCAGTGCCCTTCCCGTATACACATAGAGGCTCAACATTTCCTTGGATCGTTTATTGATCAACTGTAAACAGATCTTACTGTGCCCAACATATACAGGTAGACACACAAGTTCCAGCTGATGGAAGGCCACGAAGCAATGAGGGAATTTGCTGTGACAGACACATCTCAACTTCTTTCTTGTGGCCGGTCCATTCCTTGCTCCCTGCCTCTAGCCACATATTCTTGGCACCCTGTCTTTCTTTGTCTAGTGCTTTTGTGTCTCTTCCTCTCCGCACAGGGAAAGTGTGAGGAAGCCACCATAGTGGGCGGCCTGCCTCTTTCTTGTCAGGTGGGTGTTCTTAGGTGAGAAAGGACACACTAAGTGGCTTGGCTACTACAGGAATAAACATCTTATCCTACTTCTGACGCGGCATTGCTGTGAGGACCAAATAACATTCTGTCCCTGACAGAATTTATAGACTGCAAAATATTATTCAATGATCAAGGGTAGTATAAAGTGTGGCTTTGTTTCTCCCCAGTCTATTTCAAAATATTTAGTCCCCAAACTACTCTTAGTCCCGAATCTGCACAGAGTTGGGTCCAGTGAAGTTTTGTCTTAGGACTTATTCGCCAGGAAGGAAAAGAGGACTTCCTTTCACTGCCCAATAGGACCAGCGGCCAGCACTTCCTCCCCGCCCTTCTCTCCAAAACGCTGATGGCAGCGCCCCCTGGTGGAAATCCGGAGCAACTGCCTGGGAGAGCCCACATGCACCCAAAGGCCTAGAGGAGTCCGGTTGAACTCAGGCTGGGCAGGAAATTAAGTCCCCCCAAAGGGGACAGGCTCCAGTCAGCCTCAGCTGATTGTTCTCATGAAGAATATAAATCTCGCATTACCAATTATTTTGGTTTTTCAAAATAAGTTAGCAACTTCCCTACTGAAAAAACCAAAACCAAAACTAACTGTACAAGCCAAAGAAAACAAGAGGTAGGCCAGGGTTTAGGGCTGCAAGCCATCAGGAAGCCTCCATTTCATTAAAGATGAAACATTAATAATAGTTAATCCCAATACACAAATGAGGAACAATCTTGATAATAGAAACATTTTATATAAAATGTAAAAATCACAACTATGAACATACTTGATAAGGAGAAAAAAAAATACAAGCCTATTCACTCACTTCTGATTTTTCCCATTTATATCTGCTAATTATATTGATTTTTTCCCCACTTCTTATATTAACCAGCGGAAACTAGGAGGTTTCAGTAAAAATTATGGGAGGAAAAACTCAAAATAGAAAAAATTCTTTTCATTAAGGTTTTCTTCCTGGTATTGGGGGAAAAAAAATCATCTAAAGATAATTCACCAACTTCCAGAATGACAATGTCCACGCAGGTGTGTCTGAACTTTTTAGGAAAGAAATTCATATTCCCTAATGCAACATGCAAAACTTGCACAATTTGGTCTCATCTTGCCCAATAGCCTCACCTCCTATAATTTCCTAAGCTACCCTAATCATCACCCTAAACTATTTTTCTCCAAGAACACTTCTATCTCTCTTTGAGGTGCTCTTCCTCACTTTTCCATTTTTCAAAACTCCTACTCATTCTTCAAAACCCCGTTTACAGGTTACCTCCCACCAAAACCCTGTTTACATAACACCTCCCCAAGCCTTCAGGCATAGTAAGCTGCCTACCCCAACCTATGCTCAGAGTTCGAAGCCTGTATCTCTACTATCACAACCATATTGTTTATGTGATAAATGCTTGTTTATTTGAAGTCTATGCAAAGACATAAAGCTTTGAAAACTCCTCATAGATTAGAAGCTGGTAGGGCAGGTTTGCTGTCTGTTTTGCTCACCCAGAGCCTAGTATACTGACAGACTCATTGTAAGTAGGGTAATTTCAAAGTAGTTTTTTAAATAATTTTATTTTTGAATTTTTGGAATAGTAATAATTTTTATGGCCCCAAATGCAGAAGGTATAAATGTGTATATGAGTGAAAAGTTTCCATATCTTCCATGTTTCCAGCCATGCAGTTTCTCTTCTTATCAGTAAATCATGCTCCTCATTTTTTAAAAATATCCTCTGGATGAAAGTCCACATTCCTTTCCACACAGTGTAACGCCCTCTCCCACCTGGGCTTGTTTATCTTCCCAGCCCTCTCCCTACACTCAACTTTGCCCTCTGTTTTCGAGCCAGCGCTGAATTTAGCCATGTTCTCTGTCCCCCTTCCCCCACTCTCTCTTCCTTTAGCAAAATATGTCCCTTATCCTCCTGTCCTCAGCGTCTCTGTCTGAAGTAGGAGCCCAGTGTCCACTGGGTTCCAAGAGCCCCCTTCCCCTCCCCTCATCCAGCTCTTGTCGCCTTGTAACCAATTGTTTACGGATGTGAGGCTTTGCAGGCTCCTGACTCCTTGAGCTCAGAGACTGTTTCTCAGTCATAGTTCAAGACTCGAGACCAGCATCTAGCTGGAATGGCAGTCGCTCTCCCCGCGAACAACAGTCGGCCAATTTATGTGTTTTCCTGGAGGATTTCTGAGCTCTCAGCCTCAGAATTCTGGGGCTGGCATTTGGCAGTTGAGACACAACTTCCCTGGGTATGGGGACCACAAACCCCCAACTCTAACATTATCTGGGTGTGTCTCCTCCTTGCAGCCTGAAGGAGGCGCCAGGCTAACGCACAAGTAACCCTGTGAGCTGGGTGTTTACCCTGGGGGGACGAAGAGGAAATAAGGGTCACACTGGTGCACGAGCTTGTGGGCATGCAAAGATATTACTTATTGGGAATGAGTAAAACGGCCTGAATGTTCTCCTCCTCAGTCTCTCGTGAAGGTTGTTAGCAAAGGTTAGTATCCCTGAGCCCCATTCACTCTTGGGCAGGGAAAAGTTAGACTTTCTACCTTAAGAGGCTCAAAGGCAGATTCTGAACCATGGTGTATTTGCCCCCATCAGTCCTCTCCAGGGGATTTTGTAGCTGACATCCCAGCTGGTGGTCCTCTCCACTCCTCCAGCCACCACAGGGCCACTTGCTGTGTTCTTTCTAGCTTCAGCCCCCACCTCACTGAATGTCAAATTACTCCATAAATGGTGAAGTCCTGCAAAATGCAAGGCGTTATGGTCATTACTGTTATTATGACTTTAACTCCAGTTACTTACTGACACCAAAATTTACATACACTATAGTGATTCTGGAGTGTCACAAAAACCCACTATATATATATATATATATATATATGGTTTTATTGTTTTTGTGCAAGGGACCTAAAGAGACTACTTTTGCTTTTTAAATTAGCATTCTGCTTACTTAAGTTTATTCTGACAGCAGGCTTAGAAGGAGGCAGGGCTCTGATCTTCCTCAAGTGGCGAAAAAGGGGATCTCGTGTGAGTTTACACACCCCTCACCACAACACCATGCTTGAACAAGAAACCCGAGCCTTGGCCAGTGAACGTGATGACAGTATGTGTTTGTTGAAGAGGCAGATTTCACTGGCCTGGGATTTCAAACAGGGGCTGTTTGGGGAGAACTTCCGGCCAGTTTTGACTTTTGCTTTATTTTAGAAACAGCCAAAGGGAGCGTGGCTCCTGGGGTTCCCGTCTGTCCTCCAGTCTCTTCCCACTTCTGGAGGACAGCCCTCTTTTCCAGAGGGTGACTAATCTGGATTTGGGAGGTGGCCCACTGGCTGCCTCATTAAACTCTCCTCTAACTGTGTTACAGTTTATAGGTCAATCTTTGAAAAATAAACGAATGACCTCAAACCTTAACTTATCTAGGAAAATCCGCTCTTCACCAAATAGCCTGTTTGAATGGAGCTGTTAAAGATAAACAAGCCGGACATTAGTTTTAAGCAGTGAAAACAGGTTGTATTCAGTTACCGCTGACGGTAGGGGAAAGAGCTGAGCTCCATCGATTTGCTTAGTGGTGACTGCGCGTTTCTAAAGGGAGAATCAGAGAATAAGGAGGAGGAAAGAGCAGAGGCTCTGTGAAAAATGAGAAAGGGTTAGTAGGTGTAAATGGGATTAGGCCAGCTGTGTCCGCTGGCTGGCGATGGAAGGTAGAAGTCTGTTCTCCCACAGCAATTGGGAGATAGGTCCCGTCCTTCTGCTGATTACATCTCAAAGGAATGGCTTCAAGTCCTTGAGAAAGACATTTCTGAGTTGTAGGCTGTACACACTCATCTCAGAGGGACAAAGGAAGGATTCACAATTAT
Organism: Rhinolophus sinicus; assembly: GCF_057876585.1. NCBI lineage: Eukaryota > Metazoa > Chordata > Mammalia > Chiroptera > Rhinolophidae > Rhinolophus > Rhinolophus sinicus. The sequence continues at coordinate 58,638,099 of NC_142506.1, read as the reverse complement.
AAGCCCTTTGTGGGAAGTGCTCTAAGAAAAGGAGGCCAGGGGCTCTTCTCCCAAGTTGGCTGGGACAGTGGTATCTCCCGGTAGCACTGAGGGGTGTCAGGCATGCATTTTAATGGGGTGGGCTGGGCGCTGGCGTTTAAACTGGAGGCCAAATGAGTCCAAGGCTCGCGCTGCCTGCACCGCTCAGCCAACACAGGACACAGGAGTTGGGTCGTAGAATAAGCGTTTATTATCAGAGCACCGGTGGTGTGAGAAGGCAGTAGGTTAACACCTCCAAGAACTGTCTTAACATTCTCAGACCGGCTTGGGGTTTTTAAGGGAAAATCTGGGTGTTCTCCCGAGGTTAGGTGAGGGTTCTGGAGGCCACGTGATTCTATGGTGGAGTCAGCAACCCAGGAACGATGGTGGGATCAGCCTGTTAGACCATTGAGCTTGTGATCAATAAGCCTAAGGGTTTTCATCATAAATTTCAGGGTAATTTTCGAAAACAGGGAACTGGGTGGGACGGAACATTCTGAGCTCAAGCTGCAGGGAGATGATCTGTTGTTAAGCTATAGGTAGGTCAAGGAAAGGTGAGGCCAGTGACTCTGCGAGGTCTCTGCTATGGGGGTGCCAAGTGGGCCCTGTGTCAGGGTCACCCTGAGCATTTGGCCTCAGGCTGTAGGAAGCCGTGCTGGAGTTTGGTCACAGTGTACAAGTTTCCACGGAGTGGGCTGAGGGCCGAAAGTTCTGCCATTCTTGAGCGATGGGCCAGAAAAAGGAGTTTGTACACGTTTTTAAATCTCCCATTCTGCAGCCCACACACAATCAGTTACACTGTGGGGTGCACCCCAGGCGAGCAACCAAGTGGGCGGTATTAGAAGGGAAGGCGCAATCGATGGGGGTGGGTGAGTGAGGGGTTATGCTGGTGGGTGATTGTCCTGCTGCGGGGGACCAGGAAGTGGGAGAAGTGAAGCAAAAGTGACTACCCTAGAGAAAGTGGTCGGCCAGCGTGCTTGCTTTGGGCATCACGGTCGCCTTCCGGGGCGCACGAGTACCCGGCTGCTCTGTGTCTCGATTTTCCCCATTGCTGCCTAGTCCCTGCCACCGCACTTAGTGCGCGTTCCCTCCCTCCCTTCCTCCTCCCCGCGTAACCCATCCGGCCAGCTCTGCGCGTGCGGTCACGGTGTCCCAACCAGGGATTGGGCCAACTGTGGCTCCTCCCACCGCCGAGGCCTTCGGAGCCTGCATGCTGGTCCCTGCTTGAGTCACTGGCCACAAACGCTAGGCCATGGGCGCTGCGGGATCCTCCGCGCTGGCCCGCCTCGGCCTCCCCGCGCTGCGCCTCCCTGCGCAGCCCCGGCCCGCCTGGCTCGGGGTGGCCGCGCTGGGACTGGCCGCGGTGGCCCTGGGGACAGTCGTCTGGCGCCAAGCGCGACCCAGGCGACGCCGGCGATTGCAGCAGGTGGGCACCGTGTCGGAGCTCCGGATCTACCCAGTCAAGTCCTGCAAGGGGGTGCCGGTGAGCGAGGCCCAGTGCACGGCCATGGGGCTATGCAGCGGCGACCTGCGGGACAGGTATGGTGTGCACAGGCAGGGGACAGCACGGGACCTGCTGGGGATCTGATGGGGTGGGGGAGGTGGGGCTGGTCCCGGGGAAGGAAAATAGAGGTTTGCCACGTGGGTGTCCCGGGCTGCTTGTTGGAGCCTCTGCCTTTGATCCCTTAGCTGGGAAGGTCAAGTTCATATCCGGTTCAGGTTTGGAAAGGTAGGAAGGGGCAAGCCCCTGCTCTTTTCTGGGGGCGAGGTTCCTCCTCTGTAAAAGGAGGCGTCTGACCTGGTTATCTCCAAGGCTCCTATTAGTTCTAAACTTGCTGATTCTATCTGAGTGACACAATAGTAGAAAAGTAAAATGCCATTGGCACGAGTGGGCGGACTGAGCAGCACTGAAACCAAGTCTTGTTCAAGGACGTTGGCTTTGGTCTGGCTGGGCTTGTTGGTCATCACCTCCAGTCCTGGGCAAGGTGCCTGGGAGATCCAAGAGGTGGGGACATCTGACCCACTTTCATTCGTAATGAGCAGAGTGAAGTCTTCTGTTGGGGACAGGCGGTGTCAGGGGGACTGCAAGTGTAATATTTACCATTAAGGGAAGAGTGTGTCCCCTTCTCCCGGAGGCAGAATGGTCCTCAGAGAAGAACTTTAGGTCAAGTCCCTACCCACATAGGACCTGGAACATAGACATTTCATTCTCTCTCAGAAAAGAAAAGGTGCGCTGTCATTTATGTCACCCCAACGGTGAGGCACAGACACATATCACTGACACAGAATTACGCAGCTGAATACGGCGAGGGGTCTCCTGACAGTGAGGGACTAGGAAGTGATCGAGGAAGAACCAGACCTCCTTTGCTTCCTTAGGGTCAAGCTGCCTTCCTATCTGGCTGGATGATTTAGCTCCGGTCTTGTGTCTAGGGGGAGGGAGGTTTGCCAGTTGGTCATTCAAGAAACCTTCTAGCAGAGGGAGTCAGCTGCCCTGAGGTCACTCCAGAACACATGTACTCACTCCTGTCGGAAGAATGCTGTTCCTTTAAAGAAATGCGGGCTCCCTCGACGTAGAAAAACTTCAACTTATTGTAGTTGTGTATGCAGACCATGTAACTCATGGGGGGATTGTCCATCCCGCTCGTACCCCAGATGTCTAATCCTGGAGCGTTTTTAAAAATTGTCGTTTCCTGCGATTCCCATCCCAGACCTATGGGATCAGGATCAGCCAGAGGGAAATCGGCTTGTGTAGTGTTGGCATCTCCCAGGGTGACTCTGATGCTCGAAGTAAAGGGTTTACCTGGGACCATGAAGAAGAAGAACATATTTAGACTTTATTCAGGGGTGAAGGCCTACAAGAGGTTTCTTCTTACTGGAAAGACTTCAGGCACACTTGGCTAGACACCCTCCAAAAGCCTGGAGAGGCAAATTTTCATGATGCTCATCCATGGAAAATGAATTTGTGCTACTTCCTTCTTTCCATGAAGGACTGAAGTTGTTTCACAGAGAGAGTTCCAGTGCTTACCTATGTTCCTTCAAATCATCTTAATGACTTGCTTTCCCACTTCTCGTTGTCAGTACCTTGCTGTGACTGTTGTTCCCACAGAAAGAATATATTTGTCCTTTGCTTTTCTGCTTCCGTGGACGTCCTAAAATAAATGGAACGGTATCAACTTTCCTTTGTTTTGAACAATAAGTGGTTGGGATGGGTGTTGTGGTGTGGAGACTGGGGTGGAGGGAAAGTCGGTAGAAGGGACATTTATTCAGTGCTTCCATATGCAGCAGACTCTGAGCTAAATCTTGTCACATAGATGATCTTATTTAAGTTTCATAACTTTCTTGTGGGCTTGAGAGCATCTCCACTTGGCAAATAAGGAAACAGTATCAGAGAGGATGAGTAAAATAAGTCCTCAATAGGTTCTGTGACCTTAAGCCAAAGGACTTATAAGGAAACCAATTTTGCCAGAGGCTAACATATAAACAAGAGTCAAGTTCCTACAGCATCTCATCAATGTTAATAACGAAATGACGGTGAACAAAATGACGTTATGCAAGTACCTGCTGTGTTTCACCCAAGATCACAAAACTTATGTGCTGGAGGGATGTGAACTCAGATCTCTGTGAACACAGCCCTCGTGCTCTTCCTATGAAACCAGTGTGTGATTTGGAAGTGCAAGGATGGTCACCCAGGATCAGGAGACCTTGGGCAAAGATATCGAGCCTCATTTTTTTTTCAATTGCAAAAGAAAGAGGGTGAACTTGAACCCTAAGATTCTATCTAATCTAGATTTTGTTTATTGAAAGATAATTGAAACTTGAAAGCAAGCTTGGGGAGAAAAAAACAACTCTGCTAAATGATTGCTGTTGTTCCCTCATCTTCAGAGTAAAGAAAGAAAATGACAAATAGTCTAGAACGCAGAAAAAGACCTCTTTATGTAATTCTATTTTGAACTCGTGTCTTTGGAACTGTTCCATGAAGCTGGGGTCTCCCTCTATAAGTGCTCTGTGTCTCACGTTTCTAGAGATATTTTATCAGAGCTCTTAACAGATTTGTGAATGCCTGGCTTCAGCACTCTGAGCTTTGAGCGTGTTTAAAGTCCACCCAGCAAAACACTGGCATGGGCTGTCTGGCACCAGCTCTCAGCGGTGGCTGCCCTTCTTGACCTTGTAAATAACCCCTCTCCTTAGCAGCCACACAAGACTCGATCATTTATAAATCTGTCCAAACCCTTTCTGAAGTCAGCCCCTTATTTCTTCTACACAGACTATTATTACCTCTTGGAGAAAGGAATTCCCTAACTTTATTATCCCATGTGTCATTTTCACTTGGATTCTTCCTGCCTTCACCCTCCTTTCTGTGGTGGGGTCTCTTTCCCCCCATTTTCAGCCTCAGTCCTTCCTGCTTCCCAGGCCAACAAGTAAGTTTAGAAATGAGATTTTCTGGCTTTGCTTCCCCACTGCTGTTGGCTGCTCGGGGCACTGTTGGGCTGGGCTCAGTGCTGGGCTCTCCACTGAGAAATGAAGGTGTGACTTTTAGTGTGTCAAACTGGGTTGTGAGAACATGGTCATGAAAAAATGTACACTCCCGACTTATCCTTTCTTTTAGATCTGGCAGAATAGAGCTAATTACTCATTCACCGAGCATCACTGTGTGCAAGAGGTGAAGAATCAGTACTCTATTGCCAGGGTAACGAGGCTGGTTGCGATAGGTTACAGAACTCCACAGGCCAGCAGGCCAGAGAACTCTGGGGACGAAAGACACCTGGAAAGGAGACAGTGGCCTCCTCAGAGATGTGGGGACCTGTGACTGTCCAGCATCACAGGAAGGGAGTAGCCAAGACGATTCCTAAAAGAAATGTCTTTGCACTGTTGTCACCACCACTGCTGTAACCTCCCACCCGTACACAGACAGGCCAGTTAGCAGGGCACAGGTGCCAGCCAGAGTGTGCTGCTTAAGAAGGGACAGTTTAGCCAGCACGTGGACAGGCAGGGAAAGGTTGCCTGATCGGAAGATTCCAGAGGTGAGATTACCCATCAGGGTGAGGTGAGGGCAGAGAGGGGCTCCCTCCCCTCTGATCTTACATGTCCTCGTCAGGTTACCTCAGACACCTCCATCTGGCTCCAATGTCTTCAGTGGGAGGAAGCGCCCCTCATTCTAGAAGGGGCTGTCCTTTTCCTGCTTTGCTCACTCATCAGTGTCGCAGAATTTCCCACCCAATGTACTGGTCTGCCAATTCTATGCTTTAAAATAGTGATATTGAAATCTGTTTCCCCTAGGGCTAGTACCCCCCCCCTTTTCTTAGTAATCAAATCATTTGTGTGGTGTAACCCCAAACGTATAGTTTACTATGGTAAAAACATAACCAGCCTAACCAGTTCAACCTCCCTTCCCATTCTTCAGTTCTCCCCATTGTTCCCAGCGGACATGATATGGGGGGGCGTCCAGGACAGTGGTTGCTCCAGCAGGGGAATGGAATTCTTATCTCACAGTTGACTTTCATGAATCTTTATTCTCAGAGTCAGAATGTGTGCACGAAGGGAAAGCCTGTTCAGGGGGTTGCTGATGTACGATCTGCTTGTCACAGCAAGTTACACAAGATAGAGGCCGATTTGCATCTTCTTGGAGTCACAAACATTACATGACCTTTGTCTAGGGTTTCAGGTTACTTGGGCCCGTGATTTTGGCCAACTGCATCTGGTTCCACAACAGAAAGACCTGGAAGACATTTCATTTCAACTTGGGGCTCAGAGACATGTTCCACAGGCCTGGGGAAGTTTCTGACCAAAGCAGAGGCCCCCAAATAATCAATATAGTTGTCCAAGCAGTGAGAGAAGGCCGAATTTTCTGGATTTTTGGAACTGGGCATTTTCAAACTTTAGCCAGACACTCGTTCCCAGGTCTGTTTCTGCCACAGAAGCTCCCTTTAGGGGCACCAACTTTTGAACCCAAAGAATATGGCTGTATGTGGATTATTGTCTAGAAAACAGTGGTTGCTTCCCAAGTTGGAGCAGGGAGAGGGTTTTGAAGAAATAGAAAGCTAGAGGGAAGCTGTTGAGAGGATAGAAGTGGGTTTCCTGAGTGTAACCTTGTTTGTCTCTCGGCAGGTTTTGGCTGGTGATTAAGGAAGACGGACATATGGTCACAGCCCGGCAGGAGCCACGCCTGGTCCTGGTCTCCATCACCTATGAGGACGATTGCCTGGTCTTCAGGGCTCCAGGTGTGGACCCGCTGGTTTTGCAGAGCAAGCTGCCTTCTTCAAACGCGCTCCATGACTGCAGGTACTCTGCCTAAGGGCCTCGGGGACCTGCGACCCAGCCTGATTTCCACTGCTTTGTGTACTCTGTCTTGCTAAAGTTGGTACAGTAGGTAAGCATATTGGTAAAGGAATTATTTAAGAGAAGTCTAGTCTGGGTTGGGATACAGCCAGTGGTCAGGTGTGAGTGGGTGATGCAGGACATTATTTTAGGGTATGTGGGATTTGTTTTAATCAGGTGTAGGAAGACACGCAGACACAGAAATGACTGTCATGAAGAAAGAAGTTTTTCATATTCACCGGTCCCTAGAAACAGGAGGCCCAGTGGGAAGAACCAGGGTTGGTCAGGAGGCAGAGGGAACGGGAAAAATGTGAGCAAGAGCCTTTAGTGTGGTTTGTGCAGGAAGGACTGGGTGAGGCAGGATAAACAGGCTTAGGATTGGCTAATTTGAATCATTCCAGTGGGCTCTGGGGCACAGAGGCCGTCCCTAGTTGTCTGGTACCTGGGCCTAGGGGATTAGGGCAGGAGATAGTCAGGAGCACAACAGAGGAGGTGGTTGGGGCTGGGGGCTGTGCCCTGGTTGGCATGCATACAAAAGTCTAGTGGTTTACTAGCTCTAGGAATTGACTAGGTCTAGGAGGGGCAGTTTCTCTAGAATCAGCAAGGCCCCTGAGATGTCAAAGCATCAAAAATACAGAAAATTTTAAAAAGCATGATTAATGCAAATACAGGGGGAATACAAAGAACCAATCTTTAGGGTTTGTCTCTTTTTATTCAAGTTGAATGGACTTCTGTTCAGCGTTGTCAGCCCGCCAGCCAGGCAGATAAGGGAGTTAGTGGAGATGTCACCAGCTGTATCTCAGGGTTGGGTGATAAAGATTCTGGAGCTTTCCAAGTTTTCTGGAGCACATGGGAGTCGAGAGCCCTCGGAGTTTGGAGAAACCAGCCCTAGGAACCGTGCATCGGGATTGACACAGAGAGGGAATGAGTGCAGTCAGCATAGCATCCTACTCAGACATGCTAATCCGGCCTGGATTGGTTGTCATCGGAAATGCTGAAACACAAAGCAGTGGTATGAAATAGATGGTCAGTGACAAACAGAGTGATTACCACAGCTAGCTCACCAGGGCCTACACTAAACTAAAATAAACCAACAACCTCAAGTTGGAAAAAAGTAAAGGAAATGCTTGAACATAGCCATCTGAACTGAGGGGAGTGTGTGCTAATTTTTATAAGACAATGCCAGATTTATATTTTATCAGAGTAAGGCTCCATTGTCTCCTGTCCTCATCAACTAAGTTTTGTTACCAGTCCTTTTATTCAGCCATGAGAAAGAAAGAATTCATGACATTTGCGACAACATGGATGGACCTTGAGGGCATTATGCTACGTGCAATAATTCAGACAGAGGAAGACAAATACTGTATGACTTCACTTATGTGTGGAATAAAGTTAAACAACAAAAAAATACCCTCCATCCCCTCCCCCGCCAAAACCAAACGCATAGAAAAAGGAGCTCAGATTTGTGCTTCCCAGAACCTGGGAGGCAGTGAATTGGAGGAAGGTGGTCACAAGGTAGAAACTTCCAGTTTTAAGATAAATACTAGAGATGTAATGTACAGCGTGATGACTGGTTAACACTGTCATGCGCTATATTTGAAAGTTGTTAAGAGAGTTGACCTTGAGTTCTCATCACAAAGAAAAAACAACGTTTTTCTTCTTTTTGTTTTTTCATTTGTATCTTTATGAGGTGAAGGATGTTAACTAAACTTAACTGTGGTAATCATTTCACAACATATGTATGTCATTATGTTATACACCTTAAACTTACATGGTGCTGTATGTCAATTCCATCTCAATGAAACTAGAAAAAAAATTTTTTAAATGTGGACCATAAAGGAAGACCTTAATGACGTATTTTAAAAAACGGGTAGGGATAGAAATCAAACTGCCATGGCATTAGATTCCATCGCATATTTTTAAAAGCATAACTTTATTTTAATATAATTTTTATAGATTTATAATATTAATATAGAATATACTTTATAATATAATTTCATTTTAAAGATGAATATTTACAATTCAATGGAAATGATATCTTTCACAACAAATTAGACTTATAAAAAAGTTTACATGTTAATTTACAATTCTGTGAGGGGTACAAAGCGTCAAAGAACTCTTTTAGGGGCACTCAAGCGAAAAAACCTTGAAGGCCATTGTGTTATCTAATGAAATCTGTACCTACCATGTGGGTAGGTACTGGATTGTTATCTCCAATTTGCAACTGGAGACAGAAGGTCAGAGTCCAATGATTTGCTGAAGGTCACAGACTAGAGAAACAGAGTCTGGACCGGGTCTGCCAGCCTCCAAGCTCAGGGTGCACCTACCACACCTGATGAGCACCCTAAATCCTTGCTACTCGAAGTGTGGTCCACGGACGGACTAGCAGCTTAGGCACCCTGAAGCTAGTCAGGAATGCAGACTCTCAGACTCCCACCCAACCTACAGAAACACAATCTGCTTTTTTACAAGATCCTGGTGAGTGGCACGCCTAAGGGGGTGTAACAAGCTCTTTCCCGGAGCACATGTGGCTCCCTTCGCACACTGCGTCTGCCCAGCTTTGGCCCACAGGTCACTCACTGGCCCCCTGGGATAGTCTGGTCCCAACGGCCCAGCTGTTCCATCTTGACACCGTCACCGTGTGTTGGTGTAAGAATGTAACCCTGGTGTTCTCTCATCACCCTTCCAGGATTTTTGGTCTTGACATTAAGGGCAGGGATTGTGGCGACGCGGCAGCTCAGTGGTTCACCAACTTCTTGAAAACAGACGCTTTCAGGCTGGTTCAGTTTGAAAAGAACATGAAGGGGAGAGAATCAAGGGACATTTTCCCGACTATGGTACAGAATTACCAGGTGAGCTGACAGAGGGCTGCCCTTCACTTCTACCACGCACCCTTTTCTTTCTGGCTTCCTTCTTGGCCCACAAAGAGCCTGTCTTAGGATCCCAGTTAGGAAAGTGTCGTCACAGCCCAAGTGAGTGGTACCGAGGGCGCCACCTGGGCAGGTATTGGGGATAGAGAGGGAGGTGGATATGAGAACGTGGGGGGCGGGGCCTCCAGGATGCATGTGGGATGGAGTGTGGGAGATACTGTGCAGGGAGAAGCCAGGAGTGACTACCAGGGCGGTGGGAACTCAGGAGAAAATAGGAGGGGAAGGTGAAAGTGCGAGATTTGTTTGGGACTAAATCCGGGTTTCCTGAATTTACAGAAGCAGACTTTCTCCCAGCGCTGCCTTCACAGTTAGTATGGGATGGTTATTTCAGACACTGAGAAGACACTTCCTTCAGAAGAAAACCTCCCTCTGTGTCACCTACAGCCCAAAGATCAAAGCCTTTGATTGTACAGTGAGAAAGATTTAAAATGCAAACTTCTCAGGGTGTCTCCCCTATACTCCTTGAACCACAAGCTCCTTGAATGCAGGGGGTTTTATCTGCTTTGTTCACTGCTATTTCCCCACCTGGAACAGTGCCCGATACATAATAGGAGCTTCTTAAATGCATGTTGAGTGGCGGCTGAAAGAAATCATTAGTAGAGTAGAGCTGACTGGCCGCACACCCTTCCCCTGTTTGATGGTGATGATGTGGGAAGCGCCTCACCTGTCCGGCGCTAGAGCAGGGAACGAGAAAGGAAGTGAGACCTGGAGGGTAAGGTTGGCCCCGAGCTTGACTGCTGCCGTCATTGCATGGACGAGGAGCCCGCTCTGAGCCCAGAGCTGTCTTGGCCATCTTTTTAAGTCTGCAGCACCACCCCTCTTTCCTGGGCGGACACCACCTTTCCTTTCTGCACTCCGGTGGTTTCGCTTCTAGACTTTGGCTTTGCTGTTGGGCTGAGGAATGTCATGGGGCAGTGAGGCTTGAGGGTGCCGTGCTCTTGTCACAGATCGCCTACCCAGATTGCAGTCCCATCATGATCCTCTCGGAAGCCTCCCTGGCAGATCTGAATACCAGGCTGGAGAAGAAAGTGAAAATGGACCAGTTCCGGCCAAATATCGTGGTGACAGGCTGCGATGCTTTTGAGGAGGTAAGTGGTTCTGTGCTTTTGTGCGTTATGCTCAGAGGTGCTGTTCAAGACACTGACGGAACTGCTCAGACACTTCAAGGTGGGCAGAGGGGGAAAGTCCTTCCCCATGTCACCTTGACCTTGTGGAGTTCACTCATTGCTGCTGTCATCACCTCACTGGTCTCAGGGGGCGCTGTTCACCTTTTAATGCTAGGGCCCCCAAAGCAAGCCATGGGAACTCCAAATTGTGGGAAGTCTGGGACTAGGCTGGAATATATAATCATAGCTCACAGATAACTAAAGGGGAATGAAGATGACACGAAAAGCCATCTCTCCCTCTGTTGTACCACCCAGGAGTGCTTTCAAAGATGTGAGACTCCTGGAAGCCTTAGATCCCAAAGTGGTGGCCGAGAGGATACAGGAGCTCTGCCTGTGAACGGGGCCTTGGGGACATTCCATGCTGTGGCCTGAGTTCTCTCCCAGAGCACCCACATGTGGCTGCCACCAGAACTTTCCACCCTCTCCAGACACAGCCCCTAGGACCCTAAAGGGGCAACCACGTCAGAACCCAGTGGTAACTTGCAATCACCACCATCAATCATGTTAAACATTGGGGGCGGGGGGGTGTGGCAGGGGGAGCAGTTAAACTCTATGAGCACTGGGGCAAATACCATTGATTGGGTGTTTACTGTGTGCGGGGCACTGAACTAAGGAATCACTTCCTACAAATTAGTTTGTTTGAGCCTTACGATCACCCTGTGAAGTCTGTATTGTTTTCTCCTTTTCATAAGGAAACTGAAGCTTGGAGGTGTTACACAACTTGTTAGGCGTGTAAGTGGTGACTCTGGCATTAGAACCCAAACCTTGCCAACTCCAGTTTCTGAAGTGTTGAGGTCAAGTTTCCAATTTAGAAAGGCTCTTGAATACCTTCTCAAGTCTTTGCTCCCGTGGGTGACTGCATTTCCTTTTGTCTGAGTAAAACATGCCCCTGTTTCCTGGTCAGCATTGTCCTTTAGCAGAAACCTTTGCCGAGAGCCGAGTAGAAATCCTTGCATGTGTAAGCACTTCATATTATTTCATGATTGAAAAAATAACCGTGTATACAGAAGTTGTCTACTTGTTGATTTTATCCTGTCATTTATCATCTATTTTCTTTAATCCATCTTTACATTTGTTAAGAAGGTCTTTTAATTGACCATCTATTATGGGCCAGGCACTGTGTCCAGGAACCCTGGATACAGGGCTGCAAAGGTACAGACTCTGCCCGTCACAATTTCCCGATGTGAGAGGAACCCCATGAGACAATGTCAGCTCAGCGTGAGAAGTTCTTTAATGCACATACTTAGCAAGTACCAAGGATGCTCAAAAGTAGAAATGCCTAAATCTGCCTGGAGAAGGAAGGTGTGGGGGCAGGGAGGCGTCAGATCAAACTACCGGGGAGCCATGCTGTGTGTGTGTAGCTGTGTATGTGTGCTGTGTGTGCTGGTGAGGACCAGTGAGGGTCATTGTGGGCAGAGGAGACGGCCAGCTGAAAGGCCTAAAAGCATGAGAGGCCATGACATTAGAGGGTCCCCAGAAGCATTTCAGAAGCACAGGAGCACAGGGGTAAAGGAGAAGTGGCGGGACAGGACTGGACCCAGAGCTGGCTGGAGGCCACCATGCCAAGGAATTTAAATTTTATATCGTGTGTATTGACGAGCTGGTAATGATTTTGAATAAGGAAGTCATTGTGATTTGCAATCATCCAACAGATACCTACTGACGCCCACAATGTGCCAGACATGCTGTTACTCTGGCAACTCTCTAGAAAGGACATCAGGAGGTAGGGAAACCTGAGGCAGAAATAGCAGCGCCATGCTTAATCCCCAGAGGGTCTTTTTGGAAAACTATGGATTGGGAAGGCCTTCCCTGGGACCTACATCAGAATCATGACGCCGCCTGGGACTCTGCCTCGGCAGCACCATTGCAGGTCAATCTTGTGCAAACGGTGCCTGGAGAAGTACTGACTTAGGAGGGGTGAAAAGTGGCGGAGGGATACAGAGGGGCCGGGAGAGGAGGCGTACTGCTCTTCCCAGGCCATTGGCTCCTTGAGGGAAGGGACTTGGTTTTATGCTCAGGGATCCACCCAGATTTTCTGAGAACTGCAGTGTATACCATGTGGTATACACTTTCTGTAAGAAAAGAAAATAACAAAAACAAAATTAGGTGCAGGGCCTTGGAAGGGTCCAGTTGGCTTTCCGCTAAACCCACCTATTTCTTCTTCTTCCACTTCCCCGTGTTGTGTCTTAGGATGTACAGAAGTATGGGGTCATTAGATGCTTCTTGAACACCGAATGAATTCGTTCTCAGTGTTGGGAATGCATGTTACTAAAGATTGGATCCGAAATTGGTCCACGATGCAAACATTATTTCACAGAAATCCTGTAATTGGGCCATTATTTTCTGAGAAACTCTTTTTTTATAGCTTCTCGGCCTCTTGGCTATGATCAAGTGTAGAAACTTTCTTTTAGGGAATACAATTTTTCTTTATTTGTCTCCACTGAGGGTGCATTGTTCTGATATTAATTTTAGTTTAAGACCTTGAGCCAGGGGGATAAGAAGAAACAAAGCTCTCATTCCTGCCTAAAGAATTTTTGCTTTCCGGTAACTTAACCAATAAGAATTTTTGCTCTCCTATAACTTGTCAAACGGAACCTACGGCTAATGTAAACCCAATCATGTTCTCTTAGGCAATTTTTTAATAATTAAAAAAAATGCTAAGTGACCTGTGCTCCAAAGTCCGTTTGTTGTTTTATTACTACTGCATTACAATGGGCTTACAGAAATAGTAATACTTATTTTTCGAGAATACTCTAAGTTTTCTAGAAGAGTCCTCTGGCTATACACATTAAAAAAAAAAAAATCCTTACTGTAAAATGATGCTAATGTTGCTGATTTATTCTCTCTTAAATTAGGAAACCCAGAAGTTAGTGGTCTGATGCATTAATATCTACCTGGCACCATTGCCCAACTATAACCCTTTCAATTAATGGAAGTCTGTTAAATATTAATGTGAAATGATAAGGCACATAAATATTTAATAAACTAACTAATAATAAAAAATAGCAATCTAAGCATGGTGGAAAAATTCAGGCCAATACATATTGCAGAAACATAGAGTAATAGGGAAATACAAGGTGCAACATTTACTCTCTGTGACCCAAAGCACTTTGTGCTTTTCCCATGTCACTCAGAATATTAAGCATATTTTAAAACACAGCTTCCCTTGGACTGGTTTGAGTTCTGGGAATGCAGAGCAGTGAAATTTAAAAATAATAAAATTGACCAATGCTTCTTATCTCTGTAGTTTACTGTTGTGGGTTTCTCTTTGCTTGCTGTCCTGGTGAGCAAGACTTGACATGTCCTATTTGGAATGTCCTATTTGTATCATTCCTCATTCCACATTAGGAAAGAACAGTGGAGAAGCCTGCAGAAAACTCTCCTTGTGGTATCTGTCCCTTGGAAAGTGCTTCTCCAAGAAGCTTCTAGAAAGGCAGTGGATTTTGAAGCCAGCCAGCTGTGGTTGAATTCCATCCCCAATCCCCAACCCCACTCTCCAGCTGCCATGTAAATTGGGTTCTCCAGGATGATCTTTTGCAGCTGCTGATAAAGTTTTTGCAAATCATCATTACCAGACTTTTCTGTCCCCAGTAACCAGAGTTGGAATGAGTTAGGATTTTATTTGGGTGCTGAGATAAGAAGCCTATGTTTTGACATAAGAACAGCAAAGTCTGCCTGGCTTCAAGGATTTCTGAAGTAGCAATGATAAAAATAACAATATAGAAACCAATAACAAAAATAACAATAACAATTATGGCTCACAGTTATCAAATGCGTATTGTGTAGCCAGACCATTTATGCATCATTTCATTTAATGCCCCTAGTTACCTTTTCCAAACTGCAGGCCACAATCCATTATTGGGTTATAATGTCAGTTGACTAGATCCTGACCAGCATTTAAAAAAAAAAAAAAAAAAAAAGGCTAGAGTAAAAGATATCAGAATAAACTATATGTAGAAAGGTTAAGAACTATTTACAAAGCTTGTTTAAGTTGTAGCTGGGGTGTGTGTGTGAAAGAACATTAGGAAACAATATAAAATGCAATTTTTTAAAAGACTTTTTAAGAGCAGTTTTAGGTTTACAATATTGAGAGGAAGGTCCAGAGATTTCCCATATAACCCCATATTCACCTACTGAAGGACATTTTGGTTGCTTCTGGGTTTTGGCAACTGTAAAATGTAATTTTCTACCTTGGTTCATGGTAGAAAATGTTTGATAGCCACTGAGGTGAGTAGTATTTTCCAGAGGCGGAAACTGAGACTCAAAGAAGTTGAGTAACTTGCCCAGGGTCACCTAGCTCGTGTGTGCCATGTGAGGGTGTGTGCTCCAGCTGTCTGTCAGAAGTCCATGAATTTAGGCTGTCTCCACAGCTCCGCCTCCTTTAAGCCACTGCCAGGCCACTTAGCAAAATCGCACTGGGTCCCCACTCACTCTGGGGTCAGGAGGATGGGGTGTCTGCCTCGGGAAGAAGCAGGGCCAATGGCTGTGGAATGCCCGGACCCATAAGCAGGTTGCCTCTCTGTGGAGGCAGAAGTGCTGAGTGTGTGTCTTATAACTGCCTTTCCTCGGGGGATTTCCCACTCAACAAAGAAACGTCAGATTTTACCTTGGCTTCCATTGTAGCTTAGCTTTTAGGAGAGAGTGACTTGTCTTGCAACTACCCATTTCTCATTGTGTATCAGTAAACTGGCATTGGAGTTAATTTATGATTCTCGTGGCAAACTGTCCCTCAGGGAAGGTCTGTTCTTAAGGTGCTGACAGAGTCAGGTTTCTGAGCCTGTGAGTCCCAGGTGGAACCTGGGGCTGCCTCTCCTTGAATCTTTTCTGGAGGTACTTCCTGGTGTCGTCTTGCATTTTTCTCTTCTGCTTAGCTTCATCGTTAGAACCAGCCGAAGGATAAATGGCTTTAAAGACGAATGAATTCTTGATTCAAAAGATAACTGTTCCTTTTCTCCTAGGATACTTGGGATGAACTCCTAATTGGCAATGTAGAAATGAAAAAGGCTTTGTCTTGCCCCAGGTAAGGATGCTCGTGAGACTCCACCTCTGGGGTGTGGCTGGCCCATTGGTCCTTAATCATCAGGTAACCCTTGGTTATTGCATGACAGGTGCATTATGACCACGGTGGACCCAGATACTGGAGTGATGGACAGGAAGGAACCGCTGGAAACCCTGAAGAGGTAGACCACGTGGCCAGTGTGTTTTTAATATTATGCCCGCCTAGAACTGCCTGTGGTGGAGGTGCTCTGTGTGAGCAGCTCCCACGCTGCCTTCTGTTTGGTGTGTGTCTATCTGTGAGTGAGTGTCGCTTCCTCTTTGTTTCTGAATGGATCTTCTAGCGCTTTTGACAAATTTTTAATTGTATAATAGTGTGTTTTGCCATTTGCCTATCTCTGATGTCAAGTTTAATAACATTTACGTGTAGTTTCCAAATTAAACCTCAAATACGTATTATTTTTATTGCAACTCACATTTCTTTATTAGAATCAATATGAAGGAATATGAGAACAAGTGAAGTTGTATAATGAAATAGAAAAAATGGAATGTAATGAGTTGCCAGAGTTTGTTTATCCAGAGGCTTCTTTTATGCCAGGGTGTTTTCATTTGTTTTGTTTCTTTATGTAAAGAATTTGGGCTGACTTTATTCACAATATAGAATATATTTTTAAACCAAAGTTAACATTTTTTGGGAGATGTATTCTATTTGCTTTCCCTTTCCTCTGTTTTGTTGTTGGATTCTAATAAGTTTAGGTTAGAAAAGAGGTTATTTCTTGAAGCCTTCAGATTTACAATTCTGTTTTTTTTTTTTTTTTAAGATACAGTGAGGTTAATTTGTTTTCTTTAGATAGGCCCTTAGAAAAAAATTCATTTCAGCAATAGTCTTGCCCACCCTTCAACTGTGTCTCTGTCTTAATTTTTGGTCATCAAAGAACCTCAACTTTGAGCTTATGAACTTGGAAGGGTGGAAAGCAGAGTGCTTAATGCATTAAACAGAAGATTTGGAGAGTTCAGGGCAGTTCCATTTTAAGATTGCATGAGTATTTGTTTCAATGAGTTGTAAAATTGGAGGTATACATATAAATGACGTATTTATTTTAAGTAACACATACAAGTTTGTTTTGTTTTTTTCTTTTTGGCCTCAAACTGAAGCCATGGAAAAATTATTTAGACTCTCAGGATACTTCTAGAAACAGCAGAATTATTTGCAGTTTGACTAATGGCCCACAGACTTCTCTGTCAACATTTCAGAAAAGGCTGGTTATTTACTTATAAACAACGTGGAGATGAAAACTTGAATTTTATTGAAAGCACTTAGATTATGATTCCCTTTTTGTCCCTGATGGTCAATTTTTGCTTCTTTCAGCTACCGCCTGTGTGATCCTTCTGAGAAGCAAATATACAAGTCGTCCCCCCTTTTTGGGGTCTATTATGCGGTGGAAAAAATTGGAAGCTTGAAAGTTGGTGATCCCGTGTATCTGATGGTACAGTGACGGACCCATGAGCGTGATACGGTAAATGGCCAGCTTTGCTTCTGAAAGGCCTTGAGTCACTTCCATGTTGTCTCGTGTGGACACATTTTTACATTTTATTGCTTTAACTGTTGGGAGAATGAGCAGCTTGTGTTCTGACCTTTGGCGTTGGGAAGTGCCCTTTATTTTTAATCCCCTCAGGAACCTGTGTTCTCCCACCCACCTTCCCACTTTCCCATTCAATTATGCAATGTTGGATGCAGGACACCCCCCCCATCCCCAGGTGGGAGACAGGAGTATGTGCTCAGTTCATTAAGGAATATTATTCAGGAGTAAGGATATGAAGGTGAGTGGCCTTCAAGAGATAAATACTTATTTTATTCTGTCTCTGTTAGAAAAGGAAGGGAAAATATTTAAAGTATTACCTCGTGTGGCCATTAACTTGGGGGGAAATGTTACATGCTTTGTATCAAGTAACTTTTTAAAATAAGATATTTAACGTTTGAGAAAAGTCCTTGTATCAAGGTGCCTGGATTCGGAGTCATAAGGTAGGAAGTAATATTCTCACATTGATTTCATCAGGCTGAATAAAAGTCTGACTTCTGGAGCATAATGCTGGACCCTAAAATTACAGGAATGAGAAAGTCAGTGGGAAGCCCTCAAATTGAGGTTTTTAAGTAACACGTCTTATAAAATCCATACCCCAGTTTTGAAAGTCACCTCGTGTTCAAAACTCTTGATCACCCTTCTCTCTCACTGTGGCCTGACCTCATTCCACCATGTTTAAGGATAACCTAGGATAGTGGTCCAGACATGTCCTAACTCGTTTGAGTTATTTATCATGGGGCCTAGTCCCTAGATACCATCGTGGATATAAAGATGAGACAGGCTTTGCACTTGAGGTTGGCAAAAAGGAGAGAAACTTCTATTGGCAACCTGTTGCGATCCGGCATTTGCATAACCGTAGCCACATTCCATCACGTCTAAGATGCTTCCTTTTTCCACATTTTAAGGTTTCTATTCAGGATGCCCTTTGAAAAAATACTTAGTGATGCATACAATGATGGTCCATCTTAGGATGTGATGAAATCCAGTACGTACGAAAGGGAAAACTGTGCGATTCCTAAATGCCTTCCGTTTCTAAAAGCCTTATCTGGGGAATGTGGAGCCAAGCCTGAGCCATGTAGCTTGAGTGAAACTGATCCTGTGTTCCTGCTGTTTGGGCCACAATTGACTGGACCTGGATTAGTGCCTGAGCCAAGGTCTTCCATTTGTTGTCTATCTTTGAGGGAGCCCCACGGCTTCTGAGGTACTTTAACAGGTGGGGGTCCTTCAAATTGCTGGATCTCAAACCCACTCAATCCCATCCTGTTTCACAGGGGATGGAGGCCAGGAATACCTGGGGTTCACTCAGCTCCCCAGGGAGCTTGTGTGTTAAAAAGCCTAATCCTTTTAGAGTCTCTGTGAGAGAGGTGTGAGAATCACCATTTTCAGGGACAGAAAGCAAAGGCTCAGATAGGTCAACTGACTTGGGGCCAAGGAGCTGGTAAGAGGTAGAGCTGAGACCACACTCTTTGCCCAGCTTATGCCAGACATTTTTATGTGTAAAGAAATTACAACTCAGGGAGAGACCACAGCGCTTCCTGGCTTCAGAGGTGAAACAGATTATTTCCGGGTGGGGCGATGGAGCAAAGTTCGAAGGTAGAGATGAAACCTGAGCTTGCTGAAGAATAAGTCAGGAGAGTGCTCCAGGGGTCCAATGTGATGGAAGCTCCTAGAAGGGCCAACCTACTGTAAGGACCTAGGAGATTAAAGGGAGATGAGGAGGGAGAGGTGGTTCTTGGAAGTTAGTTTGCAGGGAAAGGTAGCTGTGGAACATGTCTAAGCCCAAATCAGGATCAAAACTGTGCTTCTGGAAGATTCTGCTGAGGACCATGTTGGGATGGACAGGAGGCAGGTGAGAGGAGAAGTGAAAGGTCGGGCAGGCATGTGACTAAAGTCGGAGGAAGGGGCATGGAGAGGGAAGCATGGAGTGCCCAGGGCCTTGGCGTGGCTTAGATGCTGTTTGTCATTTGTCCCCAAGCTCCCTCTCGGCTTTATTACCCACCACTCCCCCATACAGACCCCGGGTACTTCTGCTTCCCTGCTCTGAGCGTGCTTCTCCTCAATGAGTGCCAGTCCCTCGGAGTCCCTGCTGGGGAACTTGGAATAAAGTCTTTCCTGCCGCCTGCTTCCCAAGAGCACTGAGAGATGTACTCTGTGGCGATCCCTTCCTGTTGGACTTTCAAAATAAGAGCTGTTATTCATTTACTTTAAGTGGAAGCTTACTACCATTTCTGCATTCTGGACGACCTCCTGTATACAACAGGTTGACTAAGGCCTTTAAAAAAAAATAGCAGCTCATACTTGTACCAGGGTTACTTGAGTAGTTTATTTATCCATTTAAAATTTAATCACATAAAAGTTGATCTGTTCCATTATGAATGCAATGCATGTTCATGGTGGCAAATTTAGAAAATATGAGAATAATAGAAGAAAGTGATCATCCATTGTCAGTGTTTATAAATTTTATTCTGGTTGTTTTTTTGTTTGTTTAATGTAGCTGTGATGTCTATCATATATACCATACATACATTGTACAATATATTATACAGATATATATAATTATATATAATGTATATCATACAAATATTATATATCATATATATTCACAGGTATATATATCATATGTTGTATGATATATATACAGTAGTATATATCATGAGCACTTTCATAGCCCTCCAATCTTTAAATGTCATTTTTGATGGCTTCATAACATTACATTGTATAAATACATGACACTTTTTAAATACCATTTTTACAGTATTTGGCACTTGGACTATATCCAGTTTCATTATAAATAATATTGTAGTATACATCTTTCTACGCAGAGCATTTTAAAATTGTATTTTTCTGTAAGTTAGATTCCTAAAGTGGAATTATTGACTCATGAGGCATGGGCATATTTTTTTAGCATCTTGACAAATTGCTTTCGAAAGAGTTCTTCCCATTTGAGCCCCGTATACATATCATGGGAGACAAAAACAGCCCTTGCTCTGGGCTGTTGCCAGAACTGGGTAGGTGACTCCATCTTGAGGCTGCTTTGTTTTAAAGGTAATTCAGTACAGGACACGGTTATATTTCCTGCATTTGAACCTCAATACGTGACTGTTTTGTGGGTACTTGAATTATTTATGACCGGTCAGAAAAATAATCAAATAATCAAAGATTCTTATTATCTATTCAGGTTTCAGTGATCAGGAGACATTGATCAGGATTTTAACAACAGCAGCAATAGCACCGTGGCAAATTTTTATTATCCAGCTTCTGATCATCTTCGCCCTGGAAATGAATCTATTTTTGACTTGTTGGAGTTACATATGCTCCGAGTTAATGCGAGGAAAGTATTAGAGGTGATTTGGATAACTTCTATATAATAAGAAGTTACATAGATTTTAGGTAATGAAGACTTTTTAAATAAATAAAATTGTCTATAAAATTATTTTCAATGTTGCTGTAGCTATTGTACTTCTCCAATCCCTGACATTAACACTGTTAAAAGTTTAAAGAATGAGCTAAATAGCTGCAAAAAGTTTTCTGAATGTTTACATTTTATTACCTGTCATTCCATGTTTTAAGAGAAACGGGAACAATCGGTTTCCTGATGTGCCTTTATATGTGGACACACTCACAAAATCCTATTAGTTGGATTTTATGTGGCTGTTGAGTCCTATTGACGTTTCGCTCATGTGTTTTTTACCCAACCATCATAGAATCAATTTGTGCTTGAGTATGGAAACTATTCTATAGACCTTGTTTTTATATTTGATTACACCTCTGTTGAGCCATATAAAAATAATTGTGTGTAACCATTGGATACACCACCTGCAATTTCAGGTGTGATAACGTTGAAAATGGGATTTAGAAGAATGGAATTTTGAGAGTTAGAGTGGGAAGAAGGAAGTCGAACATATTTTTTGGTGTGAATCTTTTTTTTTTTTTTTATGGTAACAAAGAGAAATGAACTCTTTTTGTATGATTAAACACAAATTTACACTGACCGAATTATACCCACTTATAATTTTGTGGTTTCTTTAATATTAATAAATGGGACTTTTTATCTGGTACTTGAGTGTGTTTCCAGGGCCTTCTCATTTTATATTAGAACTTCAGTCACTCATTCATTTTTCCTTCCCCTTTCTGATTGCCTAGCAGAGATACAACTGAACTCCACAAACATTACCTCCTGTCGTTGGTGGGGGTCAGGGGACCTCAGGAGCTGCACCCCCTGCCCATCTGAGGCATGATGGCCAGTGATTGTGAGGACACTTCCCAGTGGCCAATCAGGAGCAGCTGTCCCTTCCTTCCTCATTTTCCTTTGCTGGGTTCTGGGACTGAAATTAACCTCCACTCCCAGCGCCCTCTGAGGGAAAAGTGTTAAGTTTGCTCGATCCCTGGGTAACTTTTAGAAATGATGAGAGTGAAAAATCATGCTAACAAAAAGACAAACTTTGCAGGACAAAGTGTGATTTTGAATTAGAAATCAGGCAGCGAGCAGATCCCAGCCTTGGGGATAGTGAGGAGCAAAGTCAACCATTAACATAAAGAAGCAAAAATTTCCCTTTAAATTTCTGAAGACAAATTAGGGAGAGAGAGAAGCAGAAATACACAAAATTTAGTGTTCCTGAGTTGTCTTTTCTATGGAGAATATGGAGCTCAAGTTCTGCACTGTTCTGAGATGCGTTGCTCTTCACTCTATCCCCCACCCCACCCCACGGCACAAATCACCATCAATGGACACGTCTTCTAGGAGGACTAGATTTACCCAAACTCCTTCTCCCTCCTTCCTGGACCAGGTGAGCTCATGGATGTACCCTAATAGCTGAAGCAACAGGGACCTGTGTACTCTGAACACAGTTCTTGGATTTCACAGGATTGGGGGCAGGAGAGGGTGACCTGCGTTTGGAAACGTGAATAGGACAGATATAATCTGTTTCTTCAGAGTTCCACTGGCCACAAACTCCGTCACCCCTGCATGGCCCGCGAGGAGGGTGGCGGAAGGCAGCTGAACACCGCAGGCCACATGGTGCCGACTGCACCCCCCACTACCCCCAAGCCAGGGATCTGCCCGCTGCCTGATTTCTAAGGAAATCACACTTTGTCCTGCAAAGTTTATCTTTTTGTCTGTTTTAGGTTAAACAAACAACCCACAAATATATAAATAAACTGGTCATTTGTAGCCATCCTGGAATATTCATCGCCTTGCAGCCGCAGGGGGCGGAAGCTAGAGGAAGCAGTGCTGAGAAGACAGTGTGGGAGCTGAGCTACAGGTCCCACCCCCAGCTCCCAGGGCCCAAGCCTGTGGAGAAAGACTCCATACTCTGATAGGCCGGGAAGGGTTCTGCAGCTGCCCTCCTTCTGGGCTCCTGGCTAAGGGTCACACCATACTCAGTAGCCCCCAGAGGCCGGTGCGCCCCGGCCCAGCTGAAGCTGGCCTGCGACAGCAGTGGTTCAGCCCCAGCTCCCGCCGCGCCCGCAACCACTTGGCCGTGGGCGCCACAGGCTCCTCGGCCCTGGCCCTCCTCTGCCTCTCAGCGCAGCCCCGGCCCGCCTGGCTCAGGGTGGCCGCGCTGGGACTGGCCGCGGTGGCTCTGGGGACGGTCATGCGCGGCCCGGGCGTTGCCCGCGGCTGCAGCAGGTGAGCACCGTGTCGCAGCTCTGGATCTACCCGGTCAAGTCCTGCAAGGGGGTGCCGGTGAGCGAGACCCAATGCACGGCCAGGGTTCTGCGCAGCAGCCACCTGCCGGACAGGTATGGCAAGCCCGGGCAGGGGACAGCACGGGACCTGCTGGGGATGGGGGTGCGGTGGGGGAGGTCTGCAGAGTCCGCCACCAGGTTGTTCCTCTCCTTACAAAAAGATCAGGAGCTGGGTCAGGCAAGGGCGAGGACAGAGAGCAAAGGTGGGCATCACCTCCCAACAGCGGACCCAGGGCGGGGACGCTGGGCCTCTGGGTCCCCACCTGCTTTTCCGGATGGCTGTCTTTCCACCTCCCACGGGCACTTTCATATCTTGCGTTCCCGCTGAGGTGTGGCATCGGTCCCCAAGTGTCTGCTTGTGCACACCAGCAAATTTCAGCTCCATCTAGTGGAAGCAGGTGAGCCAGGAAGTATTCCCTGCCTCTTTATTTTTAGTCACTGCCTCGTTGGGGCAACTTGGAGCCGCCGGAGCCCAGTTCTCAAAGAGCGCGCAATCATAACGATAGCAGTCGATGCTTAAGTTTCCTGCCGCTTAAAAACGCTATAGATTATTCTCCCTAATTCTCTCAAACACACTTTTACGGATAATGCAACTGAGGTCCAGGGCCCCACGTGGGAACAGGACTCTCCTCTTTAGCGCACTGGTGCTTTGTAAAACAGTGGTTTCATTAATGTGCTACCTGGGCAGGCACCATCTGTGAACTCCTGGGCTTCAGAGGAGGTTGCAAAGGCCCAGAGGAGGGAGTGGCTTTGCCCTCCCGTGGGTCTGACTTCAGGCTGCATCTTGTAAAGCTGCACTTCACTCTCCTTCCTCCCAGACCAGCCCTCACAGCTTCTGCAGGTAACACCCAGGACTGATGGGGGCTGCAACTTTTCCTCTTTCCAGCTCCTGGGATAGAAGGCAATTCGTGGCACAACTGAAAGGTGAGCTATGCAGCTATGCTTCAGGAAGGAAGCCAAAAATCCTAGCTCTTCCGTGGCTTGTACAGCGGGCTCTGAAACATGTAAACATTGTTTTTATAGGGCCAGAGGCAAAGAGCATTGTAATTGGATGGTATCAATTCAAAAAACGTTGTGAGCTCATATTACAATGGATAATATTATAATAAGAACTGGCATCTGTACCAGACACTATGGTAAATTCTTTATTTTTGTCATCACAATACCAGAAAGTGTGACCAAGAGATGCAAACAAAGGCATCCAGGGATAACTGACTCAATGTGACAAGTGCCAGGAAACACAGAGAAAGAAGCACTGAAACTGAGAGGGGAGGTCAGGAATGACTTCATAGTTTGAACTGAAAATTTAAAAATGTTTATCAGTTTTCCAGGCAAGGAAGTTGGGAGGCAAACATTCTGGAGAGAAGGAATAAGCTGGGTAAAGACAGCTTAAGAGTACAGGTATATTGGGGGAAAGGCTGGTGCACTCTTAAATATTCACCCAAAGGAATTTAAAGCAGAGATTGAATAAACACTTGTACACCAGTGTTCATTACAACATTATTCACAATAGCTAAAAGGTAGAAGCAGCCCAAATGTCCATCAACGGACGAATGGATAAACATGTGGTCTATACACTCAGTGGAATATTATTCAGCCATAAAAAAGAATGAAGTTCTGATACCTACTGCAGCGTGGATAAACCTTGACTACATTGTGTTAAGTGAAGTAAGCCAGACACAAAAGAACAAACATTGTATGATCCCAATTATGTGAAATGTCCAGAATAGGTAAATTCATAGAGACAGGAAGTGGGTTAGAGGTTGCCAGGGTCTGGGGGGGGAGGGAAATAACTATTGCTTAAGGGGGTACAGAGTTTCTGTTTGGGGTGATGAAAAGATTTTGGAAACAGATAGTGGTGATGGTTGCACAATATTGTGTGTGTACTTAATGCCACTGAACTGTGTACTTAAAAATGGTAAGAATCACATTTTTTAAAAAATCCATTCTCTGTTGGTGGACACTTGGGTTGTTTCCACCTTTTGACCTTGTGAATAATGAACATGAATGTACAAGCATCTGCCTGCGTGCCTGTTTTCAAACAGGGTATATACCTAAGAGGATGTCAGGTGTTTTCTGCTACCAATATTGTACCAATACATTTAAATTTAAAAAAATAAGGAAGGCTGGCATGTGTGATGGCACAGAGGGTGGCAATGGCTGGACGGGCAGTCGGATTATAAAGGGCCTTGCCTGGCTCACTGAGGAGTTAGTATTTTATCTTGAAAGCATGGAGGGACTTTGCAGGAGAGGGCGACATGATCAGATTTGTGTTCTAGAAAGATCAGACTACCACTACTACTGGGAAGAATTACTAGAAAGACTATTCATGTGCTGCTACCAAGAGTTTGGCACAGGGCAAAGCTCTGTCCTCACCGAGGATGAGAGGCTGATAAAAGGGCAGTTAAGGGAAAGGCTTTCATTAGCCTCATTTTCTAGTGTAGCTCAACCCATCAACCATAGGACCTGCCTTTTTTTTTTTTTTCTAACGTCTATGGATGCCAGAAACACAATGATCCTCACTTCTATGATTCTAATCGTTCAATCCAATGTGAATTGAAATTACCAAAATGGCAATACGCTTAGCTTCCTGGGTAGCGGAGATGTAACCTCCACAACTGCATTGTTCTTCTTCTGGAAATGGTTTTTTCTATTGCTTTTATTTCTCCTCTCCCCTCCACCCCCCGAAGTACCTGTAGACCAGGAGTACTGGCCCCGAAAAAATACTGTCCATATTAACAATAGACCTCTCAGGTAAATTGCAGAATTCACAGTTCTGAATATTGAAACACTGATTTTTTTTTTTTTTTTAAGAGGAGGGTGGATTTGGCAAGGTGTATGTGACATGGTGTGCTGCTCAGCTCAACTCCAATCTCTGCGAACAATTCAGCAACAGTCTTGTTATTTCACTCAGCAGGAGCCCAAGGCCTACTGTGTGCCAGGTACTGTGCTTCCTTGGGCCTTTAATGTTGACCCCACCATCATACACGGTCTATTCTCAGCACATCAATCAAAGCACTACTATAAATGTAAGTCACATCACGTCATTCTCAAAACCCTCTCAAGGTTCTCCATCTCTCTTCAAGTAAAAAATGGGTTCTTTATGTTGACTGTCAAGGACCAACGTGACCCTGTACCCTGCTAGCTCCAGGGCTCCATTTCCTGTCACTCTCACCTTCTTTCTCCCTCTGCTCCAGCCACACTTGCCTCCTTCCCACCCCAGGACCTTTGCACATGCTGATGCCTCTGCCTGGCATACCTCCCCTCTCATCCCTGTATGGCTCACTCCCTTACCTCTTCTTCTTCCCTGCTGGTCACCTTGAATCTTGCCCCTTGCCCCACTTAGAAACCCCTGGCCTTCTTTAAAAGCCCAGATAAAAAGCCATCTCACCTGAAAAGTCAGCTCTGATCACCGGACTCAGAAGAGCTGCCACCCTTCTCTAAAGACACACACACTGTGCTGTATCTGTGCCTGTCCCATACCCAACTGGTGCTGTTTAAATGTCTTCCCACCTCCAGGGAACGCGTTCTGGTTGGAAGACTTTCATGGGCTCTTCTCCAGTGTTTAACACAGTTCTGGACCCAGAGTGTGTGTTTAATAGTTTCTCCTTTTCCTCCCCTTGCCCAATAGATAATTTCTTTATGGTAGTATTTTTACCCTATTTATCGGTGACTCCATCCTTAACAGTTTTGGTTGCACATAAAAGGGGCTCTGGAATTATTTCTTTAAGTAATAATAAATTAATTTCCTAACTGGAACCCTCATTTCTCTCTTTTTGGATTTTTATGGTTTTTGTGACCACAGTGTCCCCTTGTGGTGAAATGTACACAGAACCGGCAGGGGCTGCCCAAACCTACAGTAGGTGCCCCGCTTTTTCATGATTAAGAACAACAACCACAAAATCGGCAATACATATTTCAAGGATAATCCACACTAGTAAAGTTAAAGTTCTGAGTCTGGAACTCATGTCTGACAAAGGTCTGGGCAGGTTCATTTTAACGCATGGATTTTTGAGGGTACATTCAGGGCTACCATCAGATATTCTTGTCTCCTTAGTGTCCTTCCTTCTAAGGGTTGTCTGGAGTCCCCTTCCCCTTCTTTTGTGCTTCTCCAAATCTCTGCCCTGGACAACTCAGTCCAGACCCCACCTTTTCCACAAACTTTCCCTAATCAGAGAGCCTGGGATTTGTTCTCTAAATGGCCAAAACGATTCTTGCCTGCACAGATAAACCAGCACATGCTTGTTGCTGGCTACTTTCTAAAAGCCTTTACTCAGTTTTTTGACCTTTGTAAAAGAACATTGATCACTAACTTCATATACGTATGTCCTGTCTCCCCTGCTGGGTTTGCGGGACGCAATCCATTGATTTGATATGTCCTGAAAGTAGACTCCAGTGACCCCCAGCCTTTGGCAGGTGCCCGAGGAGCTTCCTGGCCTCCAGGGGAGATGCAAAGAGAAATGAGGCTGTTGGGCCGGCTCTGGATTTGTTCACATGCGGCCAGGGGAGATACAAAACTCATACATGTAATGGTGTAAGGATCTTAATACACCTTAGTCACTCACAAAGGGGTCTGACACAGCCTCTCCATATACCTTCCTCTCTTTCACCCACTCCTTCTGCTCCCTTGTTTCCCTGCCTCCCTTGAGTCAAGCAGGATCAGTCAGGGAGACTTCCTGGAGGAGGTGAGTTTCCACCACAGTTTGACAAGTGAGAGGAGAGGGAGCATTTCATGTCAAGTGAATGAACTGACGCATCAAAGGCAGAGAGAGGGAAAAGGAAGGTGTGTAGTTTCTCAGGACTGATGTAAAGTGTCATTTTTGACCTAAGTGGCTTCATGAGGTGTCAACTCATGAGAAATCCTTCCATAGGTGTGTTAGAGCGAGGGCTCAGAAGTGCTCATGTGAATTTTGGGCTTTGTCCCTTAGGATTCGTGGAATGAGCTTCTTATTCACAACGTGGAACTAAAAAGGATGATGGCTTGTTCCAGGTAAGGCACTTCTGCTGCTGCTAGGATGGGGTGTGGGGGCGAGGTCAGTCTGCTTTGTCCCTGATGCTCTGTGTGTGTGTGTGTGTGTGTGTGTGTGTGTGTGTGTGTGTGTGTGTCTCCAGGTGCATTTTAACCACAGTGGACCCAGGCACTGGCGTCAGGAGCAGGAAGGGGCCGCTGGAGACCCTGAAGAGGTAGGGCAGGCAGTTCAATATCTCTGAGGGAGCAGTGAAAAGCCACACACATTCAGTCCTTGTGACTGTGTAATCTGGGCAGCGTTCCTGGGTGCTTTGGTTCCCAGAATACATGCTCGCACAAATAATTTTATTTTTCATTTGGATTTCATGATTCAAACAAATCAATTTAAAAAACAAAAACATTGTTTCGGTATTTTGGCAAATTATACTATGGACTGAGTATTAGACGATACCAAAATTTTATTAGATGTGATAATGGCATTGTGGTGATAGGAGAAATGTCCATATATTCTGGAGAAGGGTGTTCAAGTACGGAGGGGAAGTGGCATGATGTCTGGGATGTGCTATATAGTAACGTTAGCCAAAAAAAAAAAAGAAAAAGTCACACACAAAAAAATGTGTCAAAAATCTTAGTAAATACAATCTGAGTGATAATTATGAGGGAATTCATTACACTATTCTTTCTTTTGTGTGTACTTTATAATTTTCATAATAAAAAGTTTTAAGTGAAAGACAATTACAAAGAATAACTAAATTGCATGAGAAGATAGTTAAGATAACATCAATTTTAAAAAGTGGATTACAAAATAACATATACAATATTTACTTTATTGTTTTTGTTTATTTGATTTTGCTTTGTAAAATAGGTAAATGCACATAAGTAGGCAAAAGCCTGGATACCTATAAACCAAAATGTTAATGGAGGTGTTCTTTGGTAATGGAATTACGAGAAAAAATACATATATTTACATATATATATATATATGTTCATATACATTCTCTAAGACACTTCAGGGCTGTTATCTGCCAAATCTGGGCCCAAGATATTACTGAAACTCTGAAAGTGAACTAACGATGCTCGTCTTCATTTGTTCCCCCCCATAATACAGGGTCACAGGTGGGGTGTCAGGTCTCCTTGCCCTCTCGGCCTTGACCCTGACTTGTGTCCTTGGGTATCACTTGTAGATGGGGACGGCGTGGGGGTGGTGACCTCTGCCTGGGGCAAATCCCTGAAAGACTTGATGAAGGAATGAAGTTGCAGTGTGGCCATCTGGCATCGAAGCCATCATGAAAGAGCACATTAAGGGAGGGGAGTTATACTTGGGGTTTGTGGGACCACACTCGCCCCCCTGGAATGTGAGCCATGCTGCCTCCCCTCTCTTTCAATCTCTCACCGAGCTCATGGCCCTTTCGGTGCCAACAATTTAGTTTCCTCTGGTCAGCACCCACCCTCTCGGCTGATCCTGCCATCTCAGAAGCTACTGTGTGTCCCATCCCTGTCAGGAGCCCTGGCTCTGCCACGCACGGTCACCAGCAGGTCCCCCGTTGCTCAGCCCTGGGTGTTCTTCCCCATGAAATGAGCAGGGCACAATGCAATGATTCTGTGCCAAACCAGCCAAGTGACTTGGGAAATTGACCATCACCTTTTTTCATACATCTTGTTCCCTCAGCCACCAACACGTCACTTGGTGTCTGGCACCTTTCTGGATTTAGAAAGTGTCTGCACTGGCAGGAATAGCCTCCTAAAAGCATGTTGTGACGTTGGGCTGCTCCTCTGAATCTTTAGTGCCCCCTCCCTGCATTGGGAGTTTGTGTTTATAGAAAGACGATAATCGACCCCAAACACAGAGTGAGGGCAGGCAGGCAGGGGTCACAGGGCACCGGCCCAGCTCTCCTGATCTTCTGCAGACTTTCTGCAGCCCCACAATCCCCCCTAATTGCCCTTAAGCCCCCAGGAGACAGAGCAGCCAGCCTAGGTGTCTTCTCCTATCTCTCACTGAGATTTAAATTGCCATAGAGGTAGTAATTTATGTCCTCCCCGGGACAGGTGGCCATAAATCGGGCAGAGAAAGGCCCGGCCGCATGCCATAAATCACAGGAAGGAAGGCAAACAGTGTGTGGAGAGCACCCTCTTCACTCCGGGACAGGATGCTCAGAGCCACCCTGCTTTCCCTCTCCTGTGTCCTCATGGTGCCCCAGGGCTGTGTTGCTTCCAAATGCAAGTTCTCAGAAGGCAGACGTCTCTGCTAGCCTTACCCAGGATGCCTGTCATCCCCCGGCCAGAGGCGCAAGGGAGCGCTTGTCTGTAAAACACTCAAGGCAGGAGGCACAGGGCGGCCTGTGTGCTAGTAGGAAACCTGGAGAGGGAATTGGTCTGTTCTTTCTTATGGGACAGTGACTTCCACGCTGGTTCCCCACAGCTTTCGGAGCGGCAGGGTGTTGTCATTGGTGCTTCCAAAGTATCTTGCTCCTAATAGAAACGAGGAAGCACGTTTGCTCAGTGGAAGCAAGGCTTTTGTTGGATGCATACATACTGTGACAATAGGCCAATTGTCACCAGCCCTGTGTGTTAGATTGTGCCGTGCTGAGCTAATCGGGGAAGGATATAGTGGTGGTAACACAGGCCACCGCAATCTGGCTCGGCACCTGCTCATTGTGTGACACTGACACGTCACTTCGCTTCTTGCAGTCTCCGTTACTTTATTTATAAAAACTGGACTAATAGTACTTCTCCTGGTGGATCAGAGTGAGGCAATAAATATGATTTATTTAAAAATAGATGATAAAATACCATGCACGATGACCATGTAGGCTCTGATCATTGACAGTCTTAGTTTCTGAACTTGACACCTGGGTGAAGGAGCAGCCTGCAGACACTTCTTTGCATTCTCTGAGGCTGCATTAAATGCAACCCAGCCTCAGCCTGTTTAGTCTGCAGCACTTCCACAGTTCTGTTTAGGTCTTAACCTGACCGTACAGGTCGTAGGGAGTGATCCTCAGAAGTGGCTTGTGCCCCTGGGTGGGGACCCCGCAGTGACCAGAGAACATCTCTAGTCGTGGCTGAGTCACTGACCAGGTAATGAGTAAACCAGGCAGAGTAAGTAATGAGCAGCCTTCACTGGTGCACAGTGCTTTACAGGTAACAGGGTTTCCACTCGTTACACCCTTGAAGTATGGAGATCTCTAAGTTAAATAGAGTTTGTAATTTATTAATCCCAACATATATATCTATTTGAAAGCGTCATAGAGCCATGTATGAGACAATACTGTTTTCAGTCTGTTGAACAAGGCTTCGTGTGCCGAGGAATTCATAACCTCAGTCACTAACTCCTCATCCCCACAAGGGGGCGCTGCCGATCTCATTTATTGAGTCTTCCCACAGCCTGGCAGAGGCCGTATTAGCAGGAGCTGGTGGTGGGGCAAGAACTGGGGAGGCCTGGCCTGGCAGGCCCGCACCAAAGGGAAGCCCTGGCAGGCTGGGTCACCTGAGAGCCACCTCTCCACTCCCATAGCTTACTGCTTCTATTCCCGGACAGCAAAATGGACTGCCACCTGAGAACCAGGTGACCAAGTCTGTATGTGTACAAACCCACCCCCTCATTCCACCCTGCACAGTTTAAAGGGTTTCCCCTGGGTTCCCCAGGCCTAAGTGACCTGGTGGGGGTGTGAGTGTGATGTGAGTGGGTAATGGGCAGGGGCAGGTGAAACTCATGAGTGGCTACACCTTTGTGTAGAAGAGTGAATATTAACCCCCTCAATTGTTCCCAGGCCCGTGCGTGTACCCAGGAAGTCTACACATGACCAGAGGTCACATCCTTGGTGGGAAGAGTCTAGGCGATGGAGTCAGTCAGACCTGGGTTCTGACCCCAGCCTGACCACTCAGCTCTGGGATCCTGAGCAAGGCTGTTCCTCTTCTGAGACCCACCTATAAAGTGGGGACAGTACAAATTCCCAGATAGGCTGTTGTAAGGGTTAAGAGAGTCTGTGTAGTGTTCTTTATAAACTGTCAATCTATAATGCACAGAACTCCGAATCTCACTGCCCTCCCTGGGGTCATCAGAGCCCCAGACTGCAGAGCTTGGCAGCTAGGAGAAATCCACAGTCATAAAATAGCTGATCCGTCCCTCATCCTGAAGAGGCCACCCTCTGACAGACACAGATTCCCAAATGTCCCTGGTATTGCATGCCAATAGAGGAGAGGCAGGCTAGGAGAGGTGTCTGGGTTCCCAGGATCCAAGGTCAGTGCAGAGAGCTGACTATGGAGGAAGGGGATACCCTTGTCAAGGCAGGGCAGCCTGGGTCAGCAGCTCATGGCTTTCCTTCCTTCACTGATTTATTCATGTGTTTGTTCAACCGACATTAGTTTGAGTGGCTGCAGTATACCAGGCACGGTACCAGGCTGTAGGAATACAGCAATGAACAGCACAGACGTGCTGCTAATCCACCTGGTGCCTGCAGCCTGGGGACCAGCTGAAGGAGGCTTTAGACTGCACCCTCTCTGTTTTCTCATTAGCCATTTCAGATTTGAAGAACAAAATTAGGACCAAATTGTTGCAATGGTTCTTTTTTTTTTTTTTTTTTAAGCATGGTAGAATGAAATGAATGCTTTCTATCAAAATGTTTTAAATATAAAAATGATGTAAAGATGGAGTTAGCTGAAATGAGAAACTGAAAGAAAACTTTCTCCTGGTGGACGGGGGAGGGGGAGAATCTTGCCACGTTATTCTCACACATCTGCTCGCTCTTCCTGGAGCCTCTTGTGTTTTCTGCCTGACAAAGATGTTCATACTGCTGCTACTGGACGATCTTACGCACCAACACATTCATCCGTCCATAAAGGATTCTGGGTCACTGGTGACATATGGGACCCAGTGTGGATGGGAGCAGTCCACAGGAGGTAGACACAGCTCCTGCTCTCCAGGGACTCCCTTTCTTGTAGAACAGATAGACATGTGCGTGTTCAAGGGGCAGGCAGAGAAAGCGGAGGGACCCTGTGCTTTCTTCCTAGGAGATGTAGCGTTTGAGTTGGGCCTTGAGGGAAAGGTAGAATTCTAATCCACGGGGAACTGGAGGAAGGGCCTTCCATGGGAATATCAGAGGAATCACCGAGCCAATAAAATGCAAAGATGAAAGGACACTGAGGAATCCAATGTGGAACTGCATAGGTATATATGAGGGGCAGAGGGTGACAGGTTTGAAAAAACTGTCTGGGGCCCGGTAGGGGGCCTTGCACGCTAGACTAAAGAGTTGGAATGTTTTATTTTGAATCAGTGGGGAGCCACTGAAAGTTTCTGAGCCTAGGAATGATTGGGCCAGAGCAAAATTAAGAAAGTAATATAGTGTAGTGTCAACAATGAATTGAAAGGGAGGGGGAGGGAGAATGAGGAAGAGAGGTTGGTTAAGAAGTTATTACCTTAATCTAAGCGTGCAGAAAGCACGCTTGTGATAGTGGGTGAAAAAGGGAGCAAATTCAAATGAGGTGGTGCAGGAAGGACCTCAGGACTTGGCAGCCAGGGACAAGCTATGGAAAGCCAGGGAAAGGTGTAAAGGATGACTCCAGGACTCCAAGCCTGAGTGACTGGTATGATGGTGGTTCTGGTGACAACACGGAAGAGTCAGAAGGAGCCATGTCTGGGAAAAGAAAGGTGACAGCCTATGTCTATCATATCAAGTACCCAATCTCTTGAAAAAGGGACTCTTACGTGGAGAGAAGACCTGGGGATATCGCCACTGGCGACACTTCTGTAGTGTGTGCGCTAGGAGGCGCTGTTCTGTTAGACTTTGATGGGAATGACGGTCTCTGGAGCTGGGCAACATGGCGGTGCTGTGTGGGGTGGATGCTGACCTCATCCAGAAGAAACCACATGCTGTTTGAGCTTTTGCTTCTGTTTGGCTGGGACTCATCATGGTCTTTCTTCTACCGCAGTTATTGCCTGTGGGCTCCTTCTGAACAAAAATTATACGGAAAATCACCTCTATGGACAGTGTTTTGTTCTAGAAAACCCAGGGACAAAGTGGGAGACCTCATGTAACTGCTGGGCCAGTAATAGGAATCATCAGATGTCTTTTAAGAACGTCCTCAAAAGTGTCAACAACTTGAAGCGTGGTGTTTTGGAACCTCAGCATTTTCTTTAGGTCTGTGATTTCCAAGTTTTTTGCACATCTTTGTATCTCAATGCTTCCAGTGTCCTGGTGCTCAAAGCCAAGAAATATCGTCTTGATAACCTAGTAGGACCTCAGGAAGCCACATAAATGACAAGATTCTGAAAACTCCCTCCTTAACTCTTGATTGTGGAATAATTCTTTCTCCTTCATTCGCCTACCCAGAGTGCTAACTTTCATCATCTCATTACCACTCCTTAGGGAAAGAGGGGAGGGGAGGGGAGGGGAGGGGAGGGGAGGGGAGGGGAGGGGAGGGGAGGGGAGGGGAGGGGAGGGATAGTGGGTGAGCGAGAGGAAAGTCCTGGAAGATTTTATTATCTCATGCACCGGGCATGCAATGGAAATTAAATAGGTCCCCAAATAAGGCTGAAACGTCACTTCATTTTTCTCCTTAAGCCCAGGCTAGCTTTTGAAAAGCCATGTAGAGCTTGACCTTCAGGAAACACTTAAGAACCATACGTCATCTTAGATCTGTCACTATTGCTCTGTAGACAGTGTCCAAGAGGATTGGAAGAATCCTTCATAGCACGCAGCGCCTCTGGGCTGTGGGACAGCAGAAATGTGAGGCAGGAAAAACAATTCCTGAGAGCAGTGTTGCTGTCAGACTCTGACATGGAACGTGTGAAAAGCAAGACCAACAAAAACCTTCCTTGCTATGAAACAAAGTATCAAATATATCCCATTTATGATCCTGAACTTCTCCCAATATATGAGTGAACAGTAGCACTAGAGAGGGCAACACCCCTAGTTTGATGTCTGAGATGCTGTTAGATGTTACCAGGGAAATGATGATGGCCCTCTTCACGTAAGAGCAAAAAGGCACCTTTTTGAAAGGAGGTGGTGCCATCTAGTGGCATTGATTGGGAGATCAGCCCAACCGTTGAAAAGATTGAAAAAATACCTGTGGATGGATAGGTTTTAGTTTTTTTATCCTATAATTTTTTTATTTTTTTTAAAGGAAGCCGGGTTCCCTCCAGGTGTTTTGTGCTTCTCTGCATTAGGCTTTTGATTTTCTAACAGCACACAGGAGGATGGCTGTTCTGTCACGTAGTTCTGGATCCTTGCCGGTCCCATCTATGCATAACTGGGTACTCCTCTTCAAGTTCACGGTGAAAAAATTCTGAAGTCCACAGATGAGAAGAAACGTGCCTGTGTGATTCAGAAGGAGCCACTGAAGACTTTTCACAGGAGAAAAGGAAAACGTAAGTCAGTTTGTTTAAAAATCAGTATCTAATGTTTCCATTGATGGAATTATATAACTAAAATCTGATAAAGTATCTTTGCTTGCCAGTTTGTTCTTTGAATGTATGAGGAAGCTGACTAAATCATAGAAAAAATATTTCAAAATTATTAATAAATGGAAGGTACTTTGACTAGTTTCAGATCTTACTAAATTCTTGGCACTGAGTTAGGCTCTGAGAGCTGACTGAGGTGAATGGACAAAGCCAGGTAGCTGTGCTACCTGACCACAGCTGGGTCTCTTACAGATGGGTCCACTCACACACAGCATCCCTGGGCAAACACCCATTTTTGAAGGACTGTCAAGTATCCATGCTTTTTACCAAAAGCTGTACATTTTTCGCTGGTTTTATAAAAAGTGTCAGACATGAGACTCGAGCCTAAGCTCTGAGGTAAAGTTACAAGTTAACAGGTACATGTATATATGTTTTCTGGTTGGTGAATTACTGCAATTTGTTCTCTGCACTCTTGATGTGATGGGAAGAATTAAAATAATCGACTCCTCTAGCCCATCACCTTCCCCAGTAAAACCACTTTATGCTGAAACTATGGATAGATTGTGGCAAAAATAAGAGTTCAACCAGTAGTCTTACTAAGGGACCTCAGGAACTGATAGGAGAATGCCCATAGGATTTAAGAAACCATGGCTTCTCAAATCTAATTTCTTTAGGATTTAAGAAGTATTGGCTTTCTGAGAGGAGCCCATAGTTAGGGACTGCAGAGAAACTGAAGGTCACTCTGGCGGCTATCCCTAGGTATTTATAATGAGTGGCAAGCTGAATGCCTTAGTCATGAATTTCTAACCCCTTGTAAATAGTAATCCACTTCCCCTGTGGCCCAGTATGTGCAAAGGCCACACTTCATGCAGACCCAGTCATTTTCTGCATTGCAGGGTAATCTTAAAATGGAAGGGCGTACCCAGACACCCTCCTCATTTTGGGGGAGTCTTCTGTTCCTCAGAGTGTGCGGAAGGATCCTATTTGAAGAGAAAGGTTCCAGTGACCTCTAGAATGTCAGATTAGCTGCCAAGCTTTCTGTCAGTGAGATTTAAAAGCCATTTACTTGTGTTTATTTTATATTTATGAGTTGGTTAACGCCAGAGGCAGGGCTGAGGTCTCGTTTATTTTGGATACTGAACGTGTGCACACAATTCCACTTGAAATATAGGATCAGGGATACAGACCCTCCAGCCCTTCAGAAAGGTCCTAGAGCTGCGTGCGGGTGGTAGACACTTGAGGTCAGGCCAAAACATCCACTCCTGGTGGCTGTTTCATTCTGGGTGGCAACTTTATCCTGCCGTCATGGCAGAGAGTTACAAACCTAGACCTGGAGATCTTGAAAGGGACTTCTAGGCAGGTTGTGTAATGGCTCACGTTCATGGCTGTTCTGCTGAAAAAGTTAGAAATTCACAAGCAGGAAGTAGAAGCAGCAACAACTGCACATGATGGGAAAGAAAACTCAGGATGGGCTGCTGGAGGTGAGGCACCTGTCCGACAAGGGGAACTACCCCTCCACTGCTGCCACCCTTAGTGATGGAGCGGGAGCAGGGGAAGAAGATGCACTTGGGGGAGGGCCGCCAATTTGGTAAAACGTGGTGTGGAGGCAGGGCGAGCTTGACTAGCCAAGTGTGAATCTGTGAACCATCCATGAGGCTGTCACCACCAGGGCTGGCACCACCAGGGCTAGAACCCCAGGCAGGTGCCCTCCAGAACTGTGTGTGATACGTTAAAACAATCCATGAGGGCGGACAGCAGAGGTGGGAGGTCACTCCAAGGTGCTAGAGTGGCTCTCAGACCAGTTCTCCATTGTAGGTGTAATCAGGGTGTTGGTGCCATATCCTAACACTGCACTTCCCCAAGTGTTTTTGGTCCGTGGAATTCTGAAAGTTTGTCTGAAAAGGGTTATTGGTCCCTGGAATTCTGAAAGTTGAAGGGATGCTTCTCAAAGAAACTCATAGACCAGTCACTTTGGGAAGTCCTGCATGCCTCACTCTTCTTCAAAGGCCAGCAGCTCACTGAAGGCGCTGGAGCTCTGCAATGAGGACTTGTATTGGTATTTAACACCACCCTCCCCAAAGCTCTATTTCTGACTCCCTTTGAGAAACATTGGTCTGATCTCTAGAAGGAGCATCAGTCAGGGGCATGGAATCGTGGTTAGCAGGAGAGGAGTGTTCATGGGAAGGTCAAAGAAGTTAAAAGGGGCCCCATGGAGGAGGCCTCTTTTGGGATAATGCTACCTCTGTCTTCCTTGTGGAAGGATGGGACTGGGGCTTAAAAGGTTAAAGGGGGTATGGAGAGAGTATCTTAGACCAGCTGTCCTGCTACGGGTCTTAGGGAGAAGCATTCCCCTTCTTTGGACTCATTTTCTAAACCTACATTCATGGATGTAGAATGAGAGGGAGTAACCCAGACTCTAGTCCCAGACTTACAGAAATGCCACGTGATGTAGGCACTCCAGATGGTCCATGCACCAGGGAGGGGTACCATCTTTCTGTCTGCTGCCTTCACTTCTCTACTGCAACTCCTCTCACGTAGACTTACCTCCCACCACATTGAACAGAATTACCCCAGGACCACATGCAAATATGCACTTTATACTCTGATCTCATATCAGCAAGAACAGATATTGTTTGCCTCCACCATGTTCTTAGAAATGGACAAGTGAGTTATGATAGCATCTCAAGTTACCCCATTTCAAGCAAGGAGAAGAATCTGGCTCAGCACCATAAGTGTTTTTGGAATTGGGATAATAAAAATGCATTTTTTTAAAAATCTGAGGTATCTCAATGTTAGCTCTGACTGCGCTGTTCCGAGGAGGAAGCCCAGGCCACAGCTTTGACTATGATCCTGCTCTCCCTCAAACACAACTGATGGGGGCCTGGTGGGGCCACCTGGTCCCATGCTCTTTGGCTAGCGGAGAAGAAGGAGTTGCCTTAATCGCATTATTCGTCTTCATGGACAGGCTGTAGGTTGTATTAAGTAACAAAAAGGGCTGAGAAATGACTTCCCATCCAACTTCTTCCAAGGCTGATGGGTAGGTCAAGTTCACACTCTCGTCTGGCTATTGACCAACCTAATCTGTTTACCCTTGGTGGTCCTCAGTCATGCTCCCTCACGTCCACAGGACATTCTAAACTGCTCTTCCTCCTACCTCCTTCCTAAGCCCACGGTCCCTGATATTTTCCCTGCATTCCCTTCTCTCTTCCCTCTACCAGTCCCTGACCTATGTCTTCAATAGTCCAGACTCCAGTCCTGGTGGAGTCTTGTGGGCTCTGCGTCAAGTCTAACCTCTAGCTCTCTCTTTGGGATTTGCTGGGAGTACTGTCGATAAAGTATTGTTGTCATAATTATTTTTGATAAATATTTTTACACCTAATAAAGTCTCAGAGAGATTGCATTTCCTTGGTCTAGGGGAGGGCCGCCTTCCAGATGACTTGCCCAGCAATTAAAGTGGCTCGTTAGTTGAAGGCCCAGGACGGCCGAGGACAGCTGGAGAGCTCTTCTTTGCAAGCAGCTCTGGTTAACATCAACCGGGAAAGCTCTTTGTAAACACATGAATAATTGATCGTCCAGCGCTCACATAGCTACCGAGGATCTGAGCCCGTATGACTCATTTGCGAGCCATTCCTGTCGTCTGGATGCCATAACATTGGAGGAATGATGATCGTTTCTTGGAGATTCTTCTGTGGCTAGAGTTGCCAAGACCAAGGCTGTAATGGTTTGTTATGATGACCTTTGTTATTCCATTAGGCTCAATTGCTTTAAAAAATGATGTGTGCATACTTTCGGAACGTTTTTACCCTTTACGTTGACCTGACATCATAGTTTATATTACAAAATGTATTAATGACAGAGGAGTGTTTTCATGTCCCAAGGACAAATTTTAACAACCATAATCTGCCCTTAGTCATCATAAATATAAATGTATTGGTCAAACAGATCTCGTTAATGTGGCCAAGACAAATGCAAGTCTATATTTTAAGGCAGTTGAAGTCCTAGGGAATATATTTGGAGCTTTTTGTGGAGCTAAGAGATCTTGTATATGTGCTATCAAAAGGCTGAGAAAATTAACATGTTTCCCCGTCTCGTTTTACGTTGGACAGATATAAACGTCTCGGGGATGTCAAGTAAGATTGTTCACATAGTTTCTGGACACCATTAATCTTAGTTCTTAAAACCATCTTCTTCTCATTATCCTCACAGGGCTTTGGAAAAGAAATAAAATAAAGATTTCAAGTCTTAGCAGTCTATTGCTTAACCACATTTTCCTGAGTCTTACACGGCGTCTTCAAGTTTTAATTATATTAATCCCCTTGGCCCCCACATTGCGCTTCCTGTGGGAGGAGACCCTCTCCCTCAGATGTTTGTCTGACATTTTGCATCATTCCAGTTGGCAGTCCATATGTTGGCAGATGATGTTCTGGGCATAAGCTGTAGGATGGATCAAACACTCTGTCTTCCTCTTCGTTACACCACACTCAGAAGTATTGGCCTTTATTCATGGTGTCCACATTTTAAGCGTCTCAGGCAGGATATAAATCCTTGTTTAAGAAACCCTTTTGAATCATGTTTTTATTTTGAACCATGAAAATGCATTGAAGACCGTAATGTCTCAAGTGCTTCTCTCTGAGAGAGCAGACTGTTCACAGAAGTTTAGTTCCTCTCCCCCAGATGGGGTAAACATGGTGTCATAATTAACCTCTGTGTGGACGATGGTCACCTGGCTATAACTGTTGAGCACTTCCATTAAAACCATGTACCCTTCTTCTCTTAGAAGAATCTTCTCTTCTGAATCTGCTGTGGCCTTTGGCAACACCACATATTGGGCTTTAGAAATGTGATTTTACCTGGAACGTCTCTGGGACTAGGGATTGGGTTATTTTCAAAATTGTGTTGGTGTGAGGCCAGTGCTGTGATAATGTGCTGTGTGGTTAAAACTTTTTGATCTCTTTTAAAAGTGAGGCACATATACTGAAGATCATAGCAGCACTATTCACAATGCCAAAAGGTGGACGCGTCTCAGGTGTCTGCCAACAGATGAGTGCATAGACAAAATGTGGTATATCCATACAATGAAATACTAGCCTCAAAAGGGAAGGAAATTCTGACAGATGCTACAAAATGGAGGACGTTATGCTAAGTGCACTAAGCCACTCACAAAAAGACAAATACTGTATGATTCCACTTATCTGAGGGACCTAGTGTAGTCAGACGCATAGGACCAGAATGTAGAATGGTGAGTGCCAGGGGCTGGGAGAGAGGAGGATGGGA
The DNA here is from genome assembly GCF_057876585.1 of Rhinolophus sinicus. Taxonomy (NCBI): domain Eukaryota; kingdom Metazoa; phylum Chordata; class Mammalia; order Chiroptera; family Rhinolophidae; genus Rhinolophus; species Rhinolophus sinicus. The sequence continues at coordinate 58,597,765 of NC_142506.1, read as the reverse complement.
ATTATTGTTTAATGGGTACAGACTTTCAGTTTTGCAAGATGAAAAGAGTTCTGTGAATGGAGGGTGGTGATGGTTGCAAAACAGTGTGAATGTACTTAATGTCACTGAATTGTACTCTTAAAAATGGTTGAGAGGGTACATTTAAGTTGTGTGTATTTTACTGCTATTAAAAATAATAATAATAAAGAAAATAAGATGAGGCACATCAGAGACTTGGAGTTGAATTAATTCAAACTCTAAGGCCCCTTCCTGGCAAGACGGCCCCGGCCACTGAAAGAACCCAACCCTACCCAGAACATCAAGAACGAATCTTCTTGCTGAGACTAAAGACAATAAGAAGTTGAAATGTAATGTCTTTGAACTTAACCTTGATTGCGGGTAAGATAATTTAACTTCAGACTTTAGTTTCTTGTTTTAACTTCTTTGGACCTTAACTTGTAAGGGGGTTTAATTTTGGACTTGGGACTCCTTGGTAATTTGACATTTTGAGGGGGTTAAGTTCAAGGGTAGAACTTTGTACTGTCGGCAACTTATTGTTGGGGTGGCTTTATGATATCATTGGGTTTCACTGCGTAACCTCTGATAGGTGATGTTGGTCAATGTGGCTGGAAATGAGTTGAGTTGGGAAATTCTTTACTACAGAAAGACCTTAAAGAATATCATGTACTGTACTGACCCATCTCAGAACCTTATGGGACCAGGAAGATCTATAAATGGAGCAGTGGCTGGTGTTGGGGTGGGGGTTAGTTCCCTCTCTGAAGATGTGAGCACTTCCTGTTGACCACAGGCATGATGGTTAAACACAATGGGTTCAAAGAACAAAAACAACGGAGGAATGTGGAGTAGAGCTGACAGCTTCCCTACAAGCTGCTTCAGTATTATAATCACGCGTATCCCTCATGTGTCCTAATGAAGGGATAGTAATTAGTCTTGGCCCCTGTCTGCCTCTGCACACTTTCCTACTCAGGAGAGATCTAACTGGTAAATTTGGGAGCACAGTTGAGCTCTGCTCCTCTGCCTCCCCCTTGCTTCTTGGACTCTGGCTGCCTTCAGGGTGTTGGGACCCTGACTTCTTCAGTCCAAGTGTGAACTTGGCAGAGAAACCCTGCCCTACATGGAGAGGCCTGCAGTTTTGTCCAGCGCTGCCTTGGCGAGGAGGCTAAATTCAACACAGTTGAACAACACGGGTTTGAACTGTACAGGTCCACTTATTCGCAGATTTTCTTCAATAAATACATACAGTAATGTATTTCCTCTTCCTTATGACTTTCTTAATAACGTTTTCTTTCCTCTATCGTAAGAATACAGTACATAATACATACAACATACAGAATATGTGTTCATCGGCTGTTTATGTTATTGGTAAGGCTTCCGGTCAACAGTGGCTGTTTGTAAAGTTTTGGGGAAGGCAAAACTTATATCGGTATTTTCGGTACCCCTAACCCTGCATTGTTCAAGGGCCAGCTGTACTGTGACTCAGTATTAGAAATTCCATCGCTTCTATCGTCCTAAATCAAGTCCTCCAGCCTAGCTTTTGTCAGTAATAAAACAGATATTTTGATCTCAAAAAAAAGGATTGTTTTAAACTTTAGAACTACGTCCACACTCTAATTGTGCCTCACATTTGTGGAGTGCCAAGAAGTCTGCCCAGGACTTTTGCCCAATGCATGCTGTTGGATCTTCCTGACAATCCAGTGAGGCCAGATGGATGTGACAGCCTTCTGTGAGCTGCTCCAGAATGATAATCACGTGTGTCCCTAACTGCATAACGCATGTCAGTGAGGTTTGAAAAGGTTAAGTAACTTGCCCGTGTTATAGGTGATGGGCTAGAATTAGAACTCAAGGCTTTTGACTTCTGGCAACGTGCTGTTAATGCAATTTATTTAACTTGTTGGCAAGAATGAATATGAAGAGTGGTAGTGTCTTTAACTAGAAACTGGTTTAATCCTACAATCTTGTTTTGAAACATTGGTTAAAGAGAACTGTAACACTGGGGTGTGTGCAAGCTGTAGTGTGTATGTGGATTATCTGGGCACCTTGTTTGGAATGGATATTTTTGTATCTGTCACCCAGACATCCCAGCGTGGGTTTGCGCTAAGACCCAGGAATTCTCATTTTTATATGGACCCAACTTTCTAAACTCCTACCTGATGTTCTGTAGATCAGGTTCTCACACATCCTCACCCCACTTTCATGTTGACATTCTCTTTAATGGTATGTAAACACTGGCATGACAAATCCTGGCTTTCTTAGAAAAATAGAACTCGCTTGAATATATCATGGTTAAACGTGGATGTGCCCATTTTGGGTGCTGGGTTTAACTGATTCAAACACACGTCCCCTAGCCCTCAGGGGACCACAGTACCCACTTTGGGATATGTGGAGGAGCATCTGTGCCTTGAAAAACAGCAGAGCTCTGCAGGTACCAAACCTACACCCTGGGCCTCCAATCAACTGAATTAACTACCCCATCATTAACTAAACCTGAATTCATAAGCCAGGAAAAGACAATGCTTGGGGCTTAATAACGGTGTACAAATTGTGCACCAAATGCCTGTGTGCGCATGTGTGTGGTGGTAGAAATAATGGGAAAGGATGTTTTGTAAGAATATTTGCTTTTTTAAAACCAGATAGTGCCTTTTAATGAATGGACAAATACGAGGCCCCAAATATAGCACTAACAATATAAAGAGCATGAGAGCCAAAGGTATGGCATTTTGTTTATTTTCAGGACAAGGTAAGGATTCGCAAAGATGGTGAGTGATTGCCTTGTTCTCTAAGAGCTCAGGGAGACTGTGTGTGTGCCAACTGGTTTTCCTCTTTCCACCTCCCAACTAAGCTTCAGAGGAAACTCTTTTCATGTGAACTGGAAAAGATGAATTTTAAGCTTCATTGAGAGCTTTAAAACCTTAAAACTTCCTTGAAAATAACCTGTCTCTCAGGAATCTTCGGTCCCAAAGAATTATAAAGCTTTTCCTTGGGCTGTGGAATGGCCACGTTATTAGCTACGATCACTTAAGACTCTGAATAGAAGGATGTCATAAATCTGAAAGTATTTGTTCTGGTTTGTGACTAAGCAAAACTGTATCATGTTAAATCAGATGTTGTTATAAACATATGAAACGGCACATTTTTTTTCCAACTTGGGGCATTGTGGCATGAAGCTTCTGGGAATGTTAAAAAAGAAAAATGTTTTTACAGTCTTGGATTCCAAGCCTGGTTGTAGCTAGGTTTTCTTCTTTCTGAACGTGAATGCTAAAGAAAAGTCCTTCTGTTTAGCTCTCTGTATTTTCCCCGAGAGTTTGCAAGGCTGAGTAGAGGCGTTCTTACTCCTTTGCGGGCTAATCCATGGAAGTCAAACTGGAGACCTGAGCAGCGGGCAGAGGTGTGTGTGTGTGTGTGTGTGTGTGTGTCTGTCTGTCTGTCTGTCTCTCTGTCTGTCTATCTTTCTCTGTGTCTGTCTGTCTGTCATGTGGAGCGGATGAATGGCATCCTAGCACCCTGGAATGTTTGGGTTGGAAAGGACCTTAGGCACAATCTAGTTTACCAACTGCCTCATTACCCAGGTCATGTCCGTGAGCCCGGCCCTGTGTGATGACAATCATGACCCTGGGGAAAGTTGCATGTTTGCTTCTGGTAAGTGGTCATTGGCCTTCAGTTAGCCACCTCCAAGTGATGGTTATGCCATTATATGGTGCAGACAATGGCGAGAAATGAATGACAAAGAAGTGATAACATACGGACTGCCAAAAAGTCATCATAGTTTTTCTTGTGTTGGTGCTTCTGGTTAATTTTTCTTAAGGTTTTGGAAACTGCAGTTTCTAAATATATTACTTTTTATAATTAAGAAAAAAGAATGTATTAAAAATACTCTAGCTTCAGAATGTTTGTGTATTTAATAATCATCTTGTAAAAGGTGATTTAGGATATCGACAGTATTCTGCTGACTGTTGAGAGCCACATGGTCTGGCATGGTAGCCATTGAAATGGAGCTGTTGAAATGTGCTGGTCCAAATCGAGATGCACTGTATGTGTAAAATACACACCAGATTTCAAAGACTTGTACAAATAAAATTGCAAGCTACCTCAGCAATTATTTTTATCATGGTGACGTGTTGAAATGATAACCAATTGGGTAAATGGGGTTAAAGAAATTATTAGAATGAATTTCCTCTATTTCTTTTTATCTTTTGAATGCAGCTACTAGAACATTTTAAATTACATGTGTGGGTGTGGTGTAAAGGATAGAAGGTTAGCAGTCTTCTTACAAGGATGGAAACACCCTTGGGCCTGTATAACACACAGAGAGCTAAGGCATTGCCATCTCCTTGTCAGGTAGCATCTCAACATGGTTTTGAGAAAGGTGAGTGACTGCTTCACGGGTGTGAGGTTTCCTTCTGGGGTGATAAAAATGTTCTGGATCCAATGGTGATGGTGGCCCAATATTATGAACGTACTAAATGTCACTAATGGTATGTTTTATGCCATGTGTATTTTAACACAATGAATAATGACATAGGTGGCTCACATTATACTTCTGTTATTCATGCTTTTTTAAGGTAAAGAGGCAGAAGGTGTGGCCTTGCTTAAAACTGGGTCTCTAGAAATAGGGAAAAACGTGGAAAGAGGCAGGGATGGGCTGAAAACTGCTGGGAGCTGTTGGCACGCTTTTGTCTCTCGGTTTGTTAAAAAATCTGTACATGTGTTCCAGTTTCCTGCCATCCTTGCAGCCCCGGAGGCCTTAGCTTCATGTGTCCCTATCTCTTCACGGTGCCTCGTCTTTATCTCATTCCAGTTTTCCTCCACAGTTGGCCTTCTGCCACTACTAAGTTTCTCACTAAGATAATTCTTTACCCCAAATTCCTTGCAGTTTGTGTGGTGTTAAGGAGTTAGGGATCTTGACAGTTGAAAAGAGAATAGAACACCCAGGTCAGGCTCAACAAGCTCCCCTGCCTCCCAGATATGTTGATTAAGAAAAATTAAAGTCTCTTCTGTGCATCTCTGGAATCCAGCTTCTTCAGTGTAAACCCCGAGAGGCAAAACTGGCCTTCCACGTTAGAAGTCAGCATGGTGGTCGTCGGAGGTTGTGGGGGTGAGCAGGGAGGGCTGTGGCTGTTTCGGGGGCACCCAAAAGGGCTTCTGGAGTGGGAACTATTCTGTTATTGGTCCATACAGATTACCACAGTGTGTCCATTTGGTGGAACTTTCCTGAGCCTGTGACTTGTGTGTTTTTTAATGTGCATAGCGCATCAACACACAATTAAAAAAAACACACCACCAATCACCCTGTGAGGTGCATATGTTTTTGAGTGTTAAGCTAACAGTCCTGGAGTGAGAGTGCAGTGGGGTGGGTGAGTGTTCCGTGAGGATGGCTGCCTGGGGACGCCTGTCAAGGAGGCCCAGATAAGGTGGCCTCTGGAGGTGCCCCCCGCCCACAGTCCTCAGACTGGAGATTTGTGAGTGAGTGACTCACCTCAGAAAATCCACCTGGGTACTTTATCTGTCGTCTCTCCATTTGGGGCAGCTACGGAGAGGGGACATGGGAGTCAGGTATTGCTTACTTAGAGGTTTGGTCAGTTGTGGGTGTAGGTAAGACACCCGAGGACAGCCACATTCTTGGGAGAGTTTAGAATTCTTCCTTTGCTGTAAATAGACACCCCCAAGGAGAGGAGAGATTGCTCGGGAGTAACCAGGCCCTGCGGTTATCACCTACGGAAATCCTGTGTGGTGGTAAATACAGCCCTCAGCCAAGCCTGGAGAAGTGATTAGGGGAGCAGAGAGGGGCTGACAATGCTAATGTGGGAGGTTATTAGCCAGATAGTGGCCGGGAAACCAGGGGTGAGGGGGATTGGGGTTGAAGGAGCCTAAGCGGAAATGGGGGAGGAAAAATAAATAAATGAGATAAGCCATTTCATTTGCTTCCTCCCTTATTGCCCTTTTGTCTTGTGCTCAGGACCACGGTCTCCCCTGACGTCTCCTCTTCTGGGGACAACAGCCTGGTGGCTGATTTTGAAAAGCAGGCCTGGGTCCGAGCTCCTGGGCCTGCACCCTGCGCTTTGCAGTGAACTTCTACACCACATGGCCTGCTGGGCGTGCTACCCAGAGCCAGCCCTGGGCAGGCTTTCCACAAGCTCACAGCCCTGCCCCCACCTCTACAGGTGCAAAGAGCCCAAGGCGACATGAACAGCTGGACCCTCGGACCCCACACACAGGAGACCCCACATGTTAGGGTCACCGTGGGTCTTGGGTCAAGATTGCCTAATACCAGTGTTGTTGGCCTGTGGAAAGGTTTTCCTTGTCGTGGGTCACAACTGGAAGTGATCAGTAATGGCCGGGTCTGCCCACCTTCTGGAAGGAGCACTCCAGGTTCCAACACCAACATCAACTGGTTCCCTTGGAACAACTTTGGACCTCAAGAGACGGGCGAGAGGGAAGGGTAAGTGGCTGGGAGAGTAAGTAGCCTGTCCACGCCCAGCTCTGGCTCTGCTGGCAGTGTGACCGGGGACAGGTTTCCTCACCTTCCTGGGCCTTTCTTCAGACATCCATAAAATAGGGATGATGATAACACAACATATCTCACATGCTGATGCTAATACCTCACGTATACCTGAGGATCTGATGGCGTATATGTTAGAAGCACTTGGCAAACTGCAGACTGCCTGAATATTAGCTTTCTGGTACAGGTTGGAAACCTGCGTACTATGAGGTGTGTGGAAAGTAAGTCATTACCAAGAGCTCGGAGAACACCCGTGTGTAGCAGGTCTACTTTTATAATACTTGAGAGCATCTTTAAGGAGACTCGTTACCCTGACTAGAGCAGTCAGCCCCACCACTTGCCCAGAGCTCATACTGAAGAGAGAAGCAGCAACAGAAAGCCAGGTTCTTGGGGTGGCATCTGGGGGCTTACATCTGAAATCACTTTGTTCTCAGTCCCCCCGGGGGGGCATTTCTGTCCTGCTGGGCCACACGTCCACCGCGGTGATGGGATCACTGCACGAAACTCACTTCTTCCACAGCAGTCAAGCCTCTAGAAGTTATCTCTGCGTTGCTCGTTTACACCCAGGCCAGCAAACCCCCGTCTCTGTTAGACCTGACTTGTCAAGCACCCTGCTCAGTTGGAAGATGTGACGGGCCAGGGTACTATGGAGAGGGCGAAGATGTCAGGAGTGTCCCTCTGAATGGGCTCCATAAAGACTGAGGTATTAGAGGCAGGGAAGAGACCTTAAAGCTGGTCACTAAATACACATTGAACATCCACTACGGGTTAGGCATGGTTAGTCACGAGCAGCACACAACAGACCCAGCAGTCACGAATGGAACCTTTCACGCAGTAGGGAAACCGGGCATTAAGCAACTAATGACCCAAAGAATTACAGGTTGCCCCCACTACGTGAAAGCAGAGCGTGCCTACGAAACCTGTTCTGCGAAAGCCTAACTGGTATGAAGCGAAGAAGCAATCACCTTAAGACACACCTTGCTAACAGATGCACAGAGTAAATCGAGTAAAAACCCAGCTGTTCATTATCTTGGTTCAGAGCTCTGGGGCTTGATGCTGAGATGCTGAGTGTCGTTCCCAGGAAGACGCTTGTTGGGGCCAGTCTCACCGCTCGTGGTGCCTGCTGCCTTGATAACGGCTTATGCAAAACAAACGCTCAAAGCTTTTTTCACTTTTCGCCTTTTTTTGTAAAGGCAAAATCGTCTTTGGATTTCCTTCAGCTAGCAAAAACAGGTAGGAATGATCTTTGCAAAAGCGAAGGCATGATGGTTACTACTGTGTTTCCCCCCAAAATAAGACCTAACTGGAAAAATAAGCCTTTGCATGATTTTTCAGGATGACATCCCTTGAACATAAGCCCTAATGCGTCTTTTGGAACAAAAATTAATATAAGATCCGGTCTTATTTTCGGGAAAACATGGTAGGCTCAGTGTAATGATCACATCGTAAGGTAGATTAATGTCAAATCAGTATGTTGTATACCTGAAACTAATATAATGTTGTGTGCCAATTATATTTTAATAAAAATAATTTTTTTCATTTAAAAAATAAATGAAGGCATAACGTGAACTTTCAAAAAGTGGGGGATACCAGTAATTGGAAGAGTAACGCATGTTGTAGGGGGCCAAGGCAGCATTTCAGCTGAACCCAGAGGATAATGCCTCAGCCCAGGGACGGGATGATGGTGGTTGGGGTCAGAAGTGGGGAATAGCGTTCCCAGCAAAGGGAACACGCCCGTGTATGACGTAATGCCATAAATAGTCCACCTACCCCCAACCCAATCCTAGCCCTCATCCCAACACCTTCTTTTCCTGGGACAATGCAACACAGAGAGGCTATGCTCATTACACAACCCTCCCAATTATGCATTTTCTTATTATACTCGTAAAACTCGCCTATTCCCTTTTGTCAGCCCTCCCTACCCCTCACATGACTGGCCAAAAGAGAAAACCAAAGAAAACACACACTCCCAGAGTTTATTATAGTTATCATGACTCAGACAGATTTGAAGAATAGAATTTAATGGAGGTTTTCCTAACATTCCTTGGGGACTTGAAGGACTTTTTTTTCCCACCAGCCATGAAGTGGGATTATAAAAACACATTTCTTTCTTTAAAAAAAAAAAAAGAAGAAGAAGAACCCCTGTGAATTCAGAGTGCTGATTATTCTAAACGCAGAGCCCTTGTTCCAAATTTCCGTATCCTCTCCTCACACCTGCCTTTACTCCCTCATTCTCACTTTCAGTATTTCTTTGGCGGCGTCGTAATAAGCAAACTGGAGATGGAGTTGACCTTGCTCCTGACCTTGCTATGTGACTTTGGCCAAGGCCCCCCCCCCCCCCACCTAGCCTCAGTTTCTTCAAGTGTAAAAGGCAGGGATGAATTGCAGGACTCAGGTTTCCTTGGAATGCTAACATTCCTTGGTTCTCCTGGAAGAACTTCAACGAATAGGCAATTCATTTCGCAGCTCCAAGTCCCATGTGCAAAACCAGGGGTACTTGAACCTCTCCTTTCTCAGGAGGGAAATTGGAGGCAAGGCCTCCTAGAGACCACGTGGGTGAAGCCAATTTAGGTATCAGTAAAGGGTCTCTTCTCCCCCAGGCCAGCATACCTCTCTCCAGCTCACTTCTTTCCCACATTCACCACACTGTATTTCCACAGGCCTTTAGAACTCCAGAAACCCCTCCCTAGTTTTCCAGGTCCAGCTGCTACTCCCCACTATGGATCTTCTGTCCTGTGAATGTCCACAGTGCCTAACACAAGTGGGAGAAGATGTCTGGGGGAGGGCCACGCAGTGTAACAGACAGGGTCATGGCCCCCTCAGGGCTCAGGCTCTACCAAAGGGGACCTCAGTATATTAATCAGTATTAATGTAAAGTCTCAGTGTTGTGCAAAAACCACCGGTTGAGGACTCAGATCACCAGGCTTCTAGTCCAGCTCTGCAACAATGAGATCTTGAGCAATCTACTGACTCCGTCTGAGCCTCAGTTTCCCTCCCTGTACAATGAGAGGTGATTAGAGATTTCCAGAGTGACTTGTGGCTTTCATGGTCTGATTTCTGGCAATTAGTTGCCTCTTCTGAGACCACCTAGCCTGGCAGGAAGAACAACATAAAGAAATATGTGGAGAAACCTAAGCATCCCTACTTTTAAAAGTGTGGCCAGCCAGAGCTCTGCTCTCCACAAGACAGAAGAATGAGTGGAAATCTCACCTCCTTCTCTTTTCCTAGAAAACTAAGGGACTAGTCCAAACATAATGAAATGTAACATGAAACACTGACAGACCACACCAGAGTTCAGCTCAAGGTTTTAACAGCACTTTGATGCTTGGCATATTTATCTGGATTTCAGGGGGTTTTTAGGCTGAAACTCTCCATCTCTGCTCACCCAGCAGCATTCTCTAACTGGAGGTTTGGGAGAGGAGCACGGGGGAGCAAGGGGAGTTTTGGATGAAGGGCCAGGAAATGCTTCCTCGGGGGAAGGGGAAATCTGGCACCATCAATAATATTGAGTCTATAAAATCATTTTCCTCTGGGATTAAAAGCTCGCTCGATGCACTATATTTCTTCCTCAGTGAATCTCATTAAGTGTCTTATTCTATATGAGATTTCCTAGTACTATTCTTTCAACTTTTCAATAAGTTTGAAATCATATCAAAATTATAAGTTATCAACAAAAATCAGTGGGGAAAGGATTGATTGTTTGGTAGGAGTAATTATGCAATTATATGTCCATTCTTAAGGGAATGGATAAGTATAAGACTGTATGCACAAATAATGGAATACAATGTAGTAGTCAGAATTTAAAAAAAATGAATAACACGATTAGATCTTTAAAATATACTATTGCATGAAAAACAGTAAGAAACACAATGAGATCCACAGCCAAATACAATTTGTGTAAAATAAACACACATACAAACTAATACCATGGTATTTACAAGTCTGCACATAACAGAGAACGTAAATCAGGTTCTCGGGGGTGGGTTATTATAAGGGAGAGGGGAATGAGAGTCAGGATGGAGGGACGGGGGAGGAAATAATAAGGTAAAATTAATATAAGAAAGGAGACTTGCAAGGACTGATGATGGTGATGGGACATGGAGAGATAAATATGATTAATTTATTTCAATACATTGTTTTAAACTTTTCAATTAATTTGATATTCAATGTTATATTAGTTTCAGGTGTACAGCATAGTGGGTAGACATTTATATGACTTACAAAGTGATCCCCCAATAAGTCTAATGCCCACCTGGGACCATATATAATTATTACAATGTTATTGACTATATTTTTTATAGAATGTACTTTACATCCCCGTGATCATTGAAATATGATTAAATATTCGCCACTGGTGTCCAAAGTACCCCGGAGGTTGATTGAAGAAAGAAAAACATCCCTTTCAAGATTCCTCTTAGACTCAGATTTTTATTCATTGATTCATTCCTACGACACATATTTATTATGCCCCAAACACCTCGCTATATGCTGGATAAATAATTTGAATGAGAGGAGTGTTCCCTGCCCTCACTTTATAGTCCAGGAAACTAACCTGGATGAGGGAGTGTTCATTATATGTCTCTAGAGAAGGCCATGGGTGGTGTTTGAGAAGTCGAAAGTCAGGAATAACCACTTTTCGCTGAGTTTGCACTCTTAGTTCTGCTTCTGTGAATGGCTCCCATGCAGCCATTTTATCATTTCCCCTCAATATATTTGTCCCTTCCATGTGCAGTATTCCCTCTTAATTCCAGGTGTCTCTAAAACTGTCAGTTTTGTTTTGATTAACTGGCTCTGTTCTCCTGCCCTATGTACTGTTAAGAGTGGTGTGTAGAATTGTGAGATCTGAGTTAGGCGAGTCTAAAATCCACCTGAACTTGGCACTCACTGTCCATCCCGTTCATGGAACCCTTGTTACTGTCCTTTACCACAGACATGTCAGGCCCTTCCTATGAGAATGTAGGTCCATTCCACTCTCCTCACACCTGTGATGATACTCAGTTATATTGAATTAATAATTAAACAGATGGCCCATATTAGGTCTGGAATAATCTCGTCACAACATCCTGACCCTTACTTTCTACTGATGCTGCAGTGAGATCTAATCAGTGTTATTTTCTGCTATGTAGAAAAAAACAAAACAACACCAAAAACAGAATTTAAACTATTTTTACAAATCTTAGCATGAATTACTATATCTTTTTGTTAATTGTCCGCAGCTCAGGATCCAACTAATTAGAAATATATTTTTCCCACAGAACAATGCAAAACACATTGTTCATACATTGGCGGGGCGGGGGGGAAGGAGAAGAAATAATAAAAATAAGATATTGTGAGAGCTTTGAAGTGCCTGGGACACAATGGCAGGTTCCTTTGTTGAACAGCAGATTTTCCTCATGCCACTCAACGAGATTCTTATCAAACATTTCTGAGCAGGAGACAATGAAAATGACCCAGCATGAATAAAAGAACAGATGAGAAATGTGCTGTGATACAGGCTGAAAGGAGGCCCACGCGAGGGCCGGGATCCTCACTGAAAACAAATAGCCCAAGGTGGGGAGAGAGGCACGCTTTATCTTCGACATTCTTTTTATAGCTCCAATCCAGAATTGTTTTCCCTTGAAAATGAATGGAGTGCCGGGAAAGCTGCTTGGACTTCTTCTCTGGCTCTTTCCTTGCACCGTGCAGCCATTTTGATGAGTTATTTCTCACAGTCGCCCTACCAGGCAGGTCATCATCAATTCCCTGGGTTAGAGGCAGAGCTGAAGTGAAGCAAGGGCTGAGAGGTGACTCAGTAATGGACCTTAAATATGTGAGGGTCATGTGGCTGTGGATGGGGAGCAGCTGTCCCCAGAATCTCTCCTGAGTTCAGAGGAGAGGGTGTGAGCTGAACTTAAGGAGGGAAGGAGGGACATTGGAGTGAAAAAGCGTTCCCAATCGAAGTGCGTAGTGTTCCCCGTGAGATGGGAAAGCTTCCTGAGAGCAGGCATCTGTCTTCTGCCTCCTGGTTTCACCACCACGGCGTCTACTGGATATACTTGTATGTGTTCCCAGAAAATCCATGCTTAGTTGGTTGCTTGATGAGTCGAATGGACAACTCCATATGTAGGAATCTTTCAACCAAGGCTAGAGACACATGGATCTTGGCTGACTTGATCTCCCAAGAAGGAAAGACCAAATGGTCCTACAAGATCGCTACTGTTTCTTGGGTTCCATAATTAACTCCTGATATTCGCTCTGTTCAATTCAATTCAGTCAACTCAATATTTCTTGATCATCCACTGAGTGGAAGGCAATGGATAAGGCTTTGGTGGACTGCAGAGAGGAATTAGTCATGGCTTCTGCCTTCACAAAGGAAAGGTGGGATGGGAGAGGAAGAGGTGCATATAATTTTGGGGAATCCAGGTATGTGAGAATATGAGAAGTGGTATTTTAGAAATCCACTCAAAGTTCCCAAGACCATGAGGAGGAAGTGATGCATTCCGATTTGGGAACTGGGAGAAGAGTGATAATAGTAACACAAACTAATATCACTATGTGCCATGCAGGTGGTAAGTGCTTTACTTGAACTCACTTATTTAATCCTATTATATACAATAACTGTACACAATAAGTGCTAATGCTATTTTCATTTTACTTATCATATGGAAGCAGAGAGAAGTTTACTAACTTACCAGCCAGCAGAAGAGGCAGAATCAAAGCTGACAATCTGACAGCATAAGCTGAATCTTGAAGAAAATTAACATATTTAGCACATGCTACAATCCAGTCTCTGGGCCAGCTGTTGCTTATAGATAGCTCATTTACATATCATGATAACTCTGGAAATTATATTATCATCCCCATTTTACAAATCTGAGACTCAAAAGAGATTAAATTATTTCACCAAGTTACATGGCTTATAAATATCAAAAGGGACATTTAAACCCTGGCAAGTGTGGTCTCAAAATATGTCACATTTTCCCCATTATCCACAAAGCTGCTTCAAGAAAAAAAAAAAAAAAGGCCAGTGGTCCCCCAGGGCGTCAGGAACTCCAGGAAGGCAGTCGTGTCCAGCTGAAGGCAATTGGGAGATCTCAGACATGGACCCTGAGAAGTCTCCAGCTCACTACAGGTATGTCCCCATAGGTGAACTGCCACCCGTAGACCTGCAGCAATAGCAGACTTCTGGTAGAGCTCCTAGCATTTCAACACTGGTCAAGCTGTCCACAGGGTAGTTGTATTAGTCATCTACTGCTGCATAACAAATTACCACAAATTTAGTGGCTTAAAACAATACCCATTATTCTCTCACAGTTTCTGTGTGTCAGGAGTTTGGACATGGCTTAGCTGGGTCTTCTGCTCAGGTCTCACAAGGCTACCATCAAAGTGTTGGCCTGCTGTACTCTCATTTGGAGTTCAGGCTTTGCTTCCAAGCTCATTCACGTCATTGACAGAACTCAGTTCCTTGCAGCTGTAGGACCCCTCGACGCCTAGACGCTGCCCCTCTCCACGGGCAGTTCCAACATAGCTATTTGCTTCATCAAGGCCAATAGGAGAATGTCTGTTTCCTGAGAAAGGACCCAGCCCTCCTTTTAAGTCCTTTTTCACTTGGCTATGTTAGAGTCACTCAAGATAATCTCCCTTTGAATGAACTCAAAACTAACTGATTTAAGATCTTAATTACATCGGCAAAGTTTCTTCATCCTTGCTATATAATATACCCTCATCACAAGAATGATATCCTACCCTATTTGCAGACCCTATCCACACTCAAGGGGCAAGGATTATATAGGACACGTACATCCTGAGACTGGAATTTGGAGGCCATCTTAGAATGCTACCTGCCACATGGAACTCATGCCTGGTGACTTTGGATGTGTTGGCTTCTTTTGGGTTAAAATAAGACCCCATTATGTAGGCAGGGCCAGCACAGAGTCTGTCTATGAGCTGCATGCACTTTGGAATTCCACGTCTCCACTTCCTCATGTGCAGGGCTCATCCACCACCCATCAGTCAGTTTTGGCCATGGGTCAGCATTTCTGATGAAAGATTTCATGGGAAAAGGATGACATTTATGTCTAAAGTTGAGTTGGTGATTAGCTTTGGTGATTATCTTTTAATTATCTCTGCTTCCCCTCTCCCCCATTGTTGTTGACAGTCAAGCCTTAGTTCATATTATTTATTGAAAGAGCTAAAGAGGAAAAGGCCAAGGTTAACGCCAAATAATTGAAAGGAAGCAACATGTCTGAGGACATCTAAATGTCAATTGATGGAATTGGCTTCTAGGCTTGAAGATTTTTATCTTTAAACAGTTTTGGGAAGCTGCATTTTAATTCAGACAAGGGACTCTTATAAATGAAATTTGATTGCTTTTTCAAGAGTTGTCTATTGAAATCCCACTTTAGGATTTGGTTCTTTTGTTTGTTTGCTTTTTGTTTTGTTTTGTTTTGTTTACCATTTTCACATACACACTTAGCCCAAAAAGGATTGGACAATAAAAAAAAGGCCAAGCCTGTGATACTAAACAAATTTGTAAGAAAGCAATTTAGAGATATCAATCTCATTTAAAAATGTCCAACACTTCAATATCCTTAGATAGTTCATGCAATAGCACTGCCAACATAGAGACAACTTTACTCAAATTCAACTCTGATGGTGAGCCAGCTTTTACTGAACAAAAACAAAAACCAAACAAAAAAACCCCTCCACCATTCTGATCAAAGGCAGATCTTTACAATGTCCTCAAGACTGAAGAGAAGTTTATCCTACCACCCTCTAGTTCTTCAGTGATTAACTCTGCTCCGAATACAACCAGCTCACAAAGACTCAGCTCCTACAGCTGGGCGAGAAAGGTTTTGACTAGACAGCAGGGCAGAGGGACTTTTGTGAACTTGTCATCTGGGCCCAGACTGGGACGAGTGTGATGCTGGAATATGCTGTGAGACCCCCTCCTCAGCACCTACCCATTCCGGACAGCCTCAGCCTTGAAGGCCTTGGTGACTTTAAATACCTTCCTGGGTCTGTAATGAAGATGCTTATAAATATCACAAGAGATGTATCACTTTGGTGTGAAATTCTCTGATACCAACAGGGAATTTTTAAACACAACTGGCAACAAGAAGCATATGGTCAGAGATTCAAGTTACTGCCTTTTTTTTTTTTTTTTCATTGTTGTCTGCCAAGGACAATATATTTTTTTTCCCTTCTTCAAAATAAACATTGTGCAGGAATGTGCCTCAGCAAATGGCTGGATTTCTATTATATTTCATGCAGCTTTCTAAACAATTTCCAACCCTGGGCTGGCCTGGTGTCAAACAGAAGGCAACCAACAATAGCAAAATCCCATTAAAGCCGAGAAGGTTCCTTCCTGAGGTGAGCCTGGCCAGAAATAGTCATCTTGGCTCATTCTCCAGTTTGGCACCGGGGACTAATAATGCACGGTCTCTTAATGGAAATTATCTAATTTCATCCAAGAGCTCCTCCAGAGAGAGCCGGGCTGACGCACTAACAGTCCATATAACAACATTCTTCTTGAAGTACTGAACAATGGGCCTTTGGAGAGACTGTGATAAACCACGTCAGACGCCGGACAAACACGAGTGTAAAAATAGGCATCAGAGGCACTGACACAGCCACCTAATTTCTCAGGAGGGAGGCCCACAGAGGAGGGTTTGTTCAAAGTGCTTGTTGGGAGTAACTTCATCAGACCTGGTGGGAGAAAAATAGAGGAGAAGAAAGCAAAGGGAGTGAGAGAGAGAAAAAGAAAAGAACA
This sequence comes from Rhinolophus sinicus, assembly GCF_057876585.1. NCBI lineage: Eukaryota > Metazoa > Chordata > Mammalia > Chiroptera > Rhinolophidae > Rhinolophus > Rhinolophus sinicus. The sequence goes on along the minus strand of NC_142506.1, from coordinate 58,581,518 downwards.
AGATTAAGAAGGGGGGGCGGGATTTAGAAGGTGACAGATGAAAAAGAGAAGAGTTAATTCTCCATCTGTGGTACAAATAAGTATTCAGCAACTCTATGTGGTCGCTTAATATAAATCATGCTTTGGGTGTGATTCCATTAACACCAGGGGGCTGTTTTTCAAGTGCTATGTGCAAGGATCGGTCAGCAGGAAAGAATGCTCCATTTCAGGATATAAATGTTCCATTTAAAAATAGTAATTCTACTTAAAATATAAAATGCTAATTCCATTACTTACATGTTCTTCATTAAAGTAACTTTATGCTTCCCAGGTATTAATAAATATTGAATTATATACAGGAAAAAGGAAATCTGAATTTCATGTAAGAAAAAAGATTGTAGTTATGTGGAAAAAAAATATATATATATACACACACACACACACATATATATATGAGTTCTATAACACTGTCTATATTATATAGAATAGGTCTGTAGCTATGTATAACTATGTATCTATCATCTGTCTATCATCTAATCTAACCATCTATCTGTCATCATCTATCTATCATCTATCAGGTCTGTAAACTATCCCAATAGCACTTTTCTGAGACCAACAGCATCATCCCAAGACATGCACCTGGTTTTATGTTTTTCATGTTGTTACTTGTTTCATGAATAATTTTAGCCCCATCTAAATTTTAAGCTCCGAAAGCTTAGGAACTGGCTTGTGTCTATAATGGTTATTAAGACAGTAAGTATCAGTCAAAACTGGTGGTTGATTGATTAGTTAATTGACCGAGTCCCATCATCATCAAATGTCAGAAAGTCTCTCATCTGTGGACATTTCAAGAACTAAAACTGGAAAACCCTTTAGCATGTTAAGTCAAGGCTCAAACTTATGTCAACAGATGAGAGGCTTCCATACCCACTACCCCTTTGTCTCTCCCCTCCCACCAACAAGCTAGAAAACAGTCTAGGTCCCAGAACATGGAAGTACTTCCCTAGACCACAAGGCCCCAAGTTGGATAGATCGCAAGAAACTCTCTTTGGGTCTAAAGTGGGAATTTGCAACTCCAGACTGAGGCAAGAGAACATATTCTAGCTGTACTCACACCACTGGAGTAATATTCAGAGACTGAATCAAGATGGCAACTCAAGCATGAAAGCCTGCCCTCCCTGCCCCTCCCCAAATCCAGATATATATTTAATACACAAAAACACTTGGGTCTGAGGAAGGAAATTCTGTGGCTAGGGAAAAAAAACAAAGTGAAAGTCAACTTCTCTGAATATGCTTTTGCTTCTTTTCAAGGCTGGAATATGGGACTATAACACTATTCAAAAATTTTAAGTTAAATTTGAACAAGCTAGTCTGAGAGTATTAATATGAGATAAAATGGAATTAGGGTCAAAAGGCATTACAAGGAAAAGGAGACAGATCCATGCTAATTAAAAGTATAGTCCATGAGGAAGTTGTTAATCCCAGTACCTAATGACAAAATCAAAATACACAAAATAAAACCAATAGAAATTCAAGGAGAAACTGATAAAGATACACAAAAAATAAGATTAAATACACAAAAATAAGTAACAACATAATAATAGCATAATTATTCATTATAATTATATAATAATTATAAGACTAACATACATAGAGCCAATATATGTAAAACTTGGTATTCAACAGAGACAACAAATTATTTTTTATCCTTAGTTTCAGGTGTGCAAAATAACATAGTGATTAGACATTCACACCCCTCACAAAGTGATAACCCCAACAAGTCTGCTACCTCTCTGACACCATACATAGCTATTACAATACCATTGACTAACATATTATTTTTTAAAACATTCAAAAAAATTAGAACAGGGGCTGGCCCGGTGGCTCAGGCGTTGGAGCTCGTGCTCCTAACTCTGAAGGCTGCCGGTTCGATTCCCACATGGGCCAGTGGGCTCTCAACTACAAGGTTGCCAGTTCAACAACTCCAGTCCTGCAAGGGATGGTGGGCAGCGCCCCCTGCAACTAAGAAAAAATAAAAAATAAAATGTAGCCACTTAATATTTAAAAAAAAATTAGAATAGACATTGCTGGATTATGTTTGCTAGTATTTTGTCAAGGATTTTTGTATCTATATTCAAAGGGATATTATTGTGTACTTTTCCGATGATACCGTTGTCTGATTTTGATATCAAGGTAACACTGGCCTCATAGAATAAGTGGGGACGTGTTACCTCTTCTTTTATTTTTGGGAAGAGTTTGTGAGGCATTAGTATTAAATACGGCTTTCTTTTGTGTTAGACATTTTCTAGCCTGCCATTTCAGTTCTCTTCTCATTTCATATATACATATATATAAAGTTATTTGTATAGATGAAGTTAGTTTTACTTATCTAGAAACGGCTTAATTTCTACTTCGTTTTTGAAGTATAGGAAAAATCAGAGCAAAGAGAGGCTGGAGAAGAAATGAACAAGGGCCCTAGTGGCCAAAAAAAAGCATGTAACTGTGACCTTGGGCAAGTTACTCACCCATTTAAAACTCCACTTCCCCAAGTAAAATGGAAATACTAACGATAGCTCCTTTCTGGGCTTGGTTTTAGGATCAAGTGAGATAATGTCTGTAAGTGCTGAGCAGAATGCGAGGCCCATTCACCATTTTCACCATTTTTGTCTTATCTAGGTGGGAAGCAAGGAGACGGACCCAGGGAGGTCGGCAACTGGTTTGGAAAGTTCTGAGAGAAATTTCAGAAGCTTCTCCATGATCTGCATGACTAAATTGTACGTGTTATGGGGGAGAGGAAAGAAAGGTGGAAGGAAGGCGGGGCTAGCTGAAACCTTTGTACCTGCCAGCAGATTGGGAACACAGGCCACCTCTGTGTGGCACTCCCTGCTATCCAGGACACCCACTTCTGAGCACCTGCAAGGAAGCCCCTTACAATCAACCTGCAGGCTTCTTGGGTTCCTGCCTCTTGAGGACCTGAGATGTCTCCTTTCCTGTGGAATTCTCCGTTGTACAGGCTGCAGACAGTAGGGTGGGGTAGGGAGGGGGGATGGGCACCAGAGAGAGGAGGAAACATTTGAAGCTCAGAGGCATTTATTTCTCAGTGCTCCACTCATGGAACTGGAGTTGGGGCATTGCTGGCAAGTCAAATTGACACCACTCTCAAGTTGCAATGGAAAAGGATGACCTGGAAGTCATGACTGAGGGCAAGTGTGGAGGGTGAGACGGTTTGAATAAATGCCTTCCTAGGCCTGTTTCCAAACTCTACCTAGTTGCTGGAGTATTGTAAATATTCAGGGTGATTCACTTTTAGTAATGCACAGACATCTGAATATGGATGGAGGGATTTCTTTTCATCTGTACGTGTGAATTGGACACAGTCTTATGCCACTCACCGAATTCTGATCATAGCCAGCCTGGTACCAAAGGTGGGAGGCCAGGAAGTGTTGCATTGGGTGCTGGAGAGAGAGAGAGACAGAGAGACAGAGAGAGAGATTGCAGGTCGGTGTGGAGCGCTGGTGGAGTTTGGGATTCCTCTTGACAAGGACATGTGGGAAACAGGGGCCTCTTGAAGAGTTATTATGTTTTTACCTATTAGGGTGGCAAAAATGAAAGGCTATGAATATATCTATTCTGTGAAAGACTAGGAGGATCAAGCACTCTCACTGGAAGTCAGGGAAATGCAAATTGAAATAATATCCATCAGATGGGTAAAAATGAAAAGGACCAATAACATTGATAGCTGGCAGGGATATGGGGAACAAGAGTAATGTCGTAATTGACAGTGGAAATGTGATTTGTTATAGTGCTGCTAAAGCTAACTACTAAATGAAAAAATAACATGAACTCTCTGAAGATGAAATGTACACTAACTGTGTTTTATTTTCTACAACATGAGGATATGGAAGAAACACTAGTATGTTCCAGACCTTGTCTCCCTCAACAGACTAATGGCCATTCCAAATCAGCTGTAAGTACTTCTGTTTTGAACCTACCAGCTTGTTTATGCATGCCTAATTATAAACAGACACAACAATTAGCCTAGAGTTCAAAACTATAAACTCAAGCACAACTGATCGCTTTCAAGAACCTCGCACATTTTGTTCACGTCTCCCAGTGAAGGAAGCAGCCACAGAAGAGCAAAACTAACCCTAAAGCTGGGTGTCAAATTATCATTAGGTGCTTTGTCTACAAATTTGTGATTAAATGCAGTTATATCCCCGTTCTAATGCCATGTGTTCTCTAATGGGGACTCTTGAAAATGAAGTTGCTGACTATCTTGTCAATTTTACCTCCTAAACGTCTTTAATATTTCCCCTTGTCTCCACCTACACCCATGACACCCACACTTTAGTTCAGGCCATTCCCATCGCTCTTGGCAACAAAGTTTCTGTAACCAGGCTGAGCTAGGAGGACACTGTTTAGCGGGAGGATCCTGGTCCCACTGGGGTCCTTGGTGACCCCTGGCTTCCCTTTCCACGTCGTAATGACTCTGGTTCTCTTTCAAGACCCACAAAGACTAGTATGATGGACATTTTTATACCTAAGACTCAGACAAAAGAGCCACTGACCATAAAATACCTGTGTCTGCAAGAAATAACTGTAATATAGTTATACCAGTGTATAGCTATGAACTTCAAAAGTAAAAGTTTATTCTTATTTGTAATTCAACAGGGCACTGGAATCCTACAAAACTGTTTGGTGCTGGTGGGGGAAATGAATGATAGAACTCTAGGGCTCCCATTTTTATTTTCCATTCTTGCCATTTAGGACACTTAAGGACAGAGAGGAAAGACCCCAGAAAAACTCTAAAAGGCCATCCTCCAACTTCCCTCTTTAGCACCCTGCGAAGAACCTATGCCCAATGCTCTCACATTGTTCCCTCTGTGCCCCCACGGAGGCCTACATCCTTGGTTGTATCTTTTATTGTTTTAATTAAAGTTTATTGGGGTGACAATTGTAAATAAAGTTACATAGGTTTCAAGTGTACAATTCTGTATTACATCACCTATATATCACATTGTGTGTTCACTTGGTGGTATCTTATTCTCAGAAGCTCCTTCTCTCTTCTCCCTGTCAAAACGGCTCCTTGCCCTCAGGGATTTGCACATTGATAAGGGTCAGATACATGAATTCATAGCATGATGCCTCGTCTCCAAAGAACGAACCCTCCAGGAGCAGAATTTCAGCTACTGAGAGGAAAGGAAGAGAAATCTTTTGAACCCATTGTGAATGAGGGTCTTCCTGACCCCTCCAGTCACAAATGAATGACACGGTCACCAGTCTGCCCTTATTTCATGGTGTTCCTGTGACTATCTCTGGGTTAGACACAATTCTATTCTCCAGCCGCTTGCCTGAAACCAGTGCACATTCTGATGGAGGGCAGAGAGTTTTTGTTCTGATTAAACTGTTTCCCCTAAAGAAATTGGCTGAGCGGTAGAACTCTGGTTGGTGAGTCAGAAAATGTAGCGTCTGCTCCTTGGAACACCATTTCCTAACTATGTAATCGCGGGCAAGCCACTTAACCTCTCTGAGGATCAACTTCCTAAACTCAGACTGGACGGTAATACCTCCTCTGCATCCTTACAACTGGTTATATTAAAGAACAAGTGAGATAATAAATGTGGACTGGCCTTGAGATCTGTAAAATGTAAGGTGTTACTACTGAAGGGTGACAGCTTCCCTCACCCTGTCTGGTGATTTTAAAGACATAATATAAGACCCTTCCATATTGTCGGCAATATGGAAGGAAACAGCTGCTGGTCCAAGCCAATTTTAGAAACCCGCCTTTTCGCAAAAGGAAGAGCCAACTTTCATCACAAGGTTGCTGGCACAGGACGGGCACTGCAAGACAGCAATGTAGAGACAGTCCAGCAGGTGTCAGCAGAGAACCAACTTTTGGTAGTAGGCGGGCTCATGAAGGGGTGAAGGAGACGCTGGGGTCTGGTGGTGGGCTGAGACAGAGCTGGCAGGATTCTGCCATGAAACCCAGAGCTATCCCAGTTTTGATGGGGTGCAGGAGGGCAGATGAGGACAACCCTTCAGCTCTACAAAGTCCCTCTGTGGGCTCCAGGATCCTTTCCCTTCAGAGGGTACCTTCCCATTTCTGCCTCTTGTTCCTGCTCTGAGTCCTTTTTCTGTCCTCAGAAACTGTGCTCTCACTTGGGAAACTTGTCTCAAAGGAAAGGAAGGTTTTTGCTTGTTTGTTTAGATAAGTATTACTCTGGGAATGACTTTCTACTCCTATCTCATCACCAGAGTTGTTTTGAATATATAATTTCAATTACACCTCCTTCTTCTACCTTCACATTCAACTTGCTCACTAGAGGCAAAACCGCAGCTATTTAGATTCAATAATCCAGGCAAGAAGTCCAGCTTCTTCAAGGCAAATGACTAATGTATTGGGAGTGGGTGAGCACTGTTTCCATTTACCACATAGAAGCCTGTTCAATGAAGTACTAAATCTCTTACGTGTTAAAGATGGTCTCTCATATTTTACTCTTATGGGGACGAGATTTCACTGCAAATATGTGCTAGTCTATGTTACGATGTATCATGTTGAAAGAGGTTCTACCACTAAGTTTTATGAAGTCTGAGCTCTTTCTTGGCTGGATGTAGACAATGTGACTCGGCGGGAGAGAGAAGTCGCTTGCTCTCTGCAACAGGACAAAACTCCAAACTGCCTGCCCTGCCCTTCTCCCATCTCTAAGATCCCCAGTGAGTGTGTGTGTGTGTGTGTGTGTGTGTGTGTGTGTGTATGTGAGAGAGAGAGAGAGAGAAAGAGAGAGAGAGAGAGAGAGAGAGAGAGAGAGAGAGAGAGAGATGGTACCTGTATGTGAACTGGTATATCCTATTAATGGGGAAAAGGAAATATATGAGAAACTCTGTGAGAGGAAAGGACAACTTGGGTCAGATCCAAAGGGCTGTCTGAGGCTCTGAAGACAGCAAGAGGTCAAGGGCAGGGCTACGGCCACATAAAGAGATGGTCACCTGTGAGTCTGCCATAACTGGGAAATGAGAAAAAGGAAAAAGGAATAAATCAAGGGAATGTGGACCTCGTGGTCCTGTCACATTGTTATTTGCTTTTCTTATCCTATATCAAAGGTCTATCTTTTTAAAAAAAAAAACTATTTAGTTCTGGAATACTAAAGTCTCCAGGAAAAGGACATTGTGGCCTACTTAGAATAATCCAAGGGGTGTTGCGTGGGGGGCAATGGGGGGTCTCTAGAGTCCTAAACGCTAGTATCTAGCATCCACAAGGAACAGAAGTCCCACACCTATCACTAAATCTGAGCACTAGGTTCAGCAGTCTATAAATCTTCAGCTGGCAGAATGACAGGCAGAATATAAGCCGATTCCCACATTGCTGCAAATCTTTCATATCCTCAGCTGGGTAAGCTGTGTTTCCTTCTCTTCTGGCTGTGAATCTTTCATTGTTTCCACTTCTTTATTGGAAACCAGGAAGTAAGCAGCATGTTTGAAAGAATATTTAAAATTAAGGAGGCGAGTCCCAAGTCCACAGAGCAACTGCATTGTATGTTGTTTTGCCCAGAACCTACAAGAAAAAGCAAAAGCAGGTAGCAAGCAGATCTGGATAGCCTAAGCCCTTGCAGACTTATGTGACTGTGATAAGCAAAGCTTAGCATCCACTCTCATTGAGCGTTTATGCTCAGTCGGTGTGTATCTGTGTCCCAGGTTTAGGATAAGAATTTGCACTGGTGGTTTAAATATGGAAGCCCTGAAGACAGGGACAGCCGAATAGTAATGGAACCCATCCGTTGCTTTAGTCAATGCATAAACCTCCGAGTTAGGCCCCTTCTTTCAACCCTAAATCCCCACAAACCCTATTGTTACATTATAAAATGGACCTTCTCTGGCATTGTCCATTCCTAGTATGGTGAGATAGTTTGGCTGTCTCTAGCCAGGAAAAGAGAAGGAGAGGGTTGTATCCATTAAAGACAGCCAGCAGACTTGATCAGAACCCCCTGACATGATGACATTCCACGCCCTCCCCAACCCTCCAAAGCAGTTCAACCTTTGAGTGTAAAGGACTCCCTCTATTGCTCTGTTGTCAATTGTAATTTGCTGGTGCAGCTATGCAGTCTCAGACGAAATCATCTTTAGAAATGAGCTTCCTCAAAGGACAGCGCCGCCACATTTCAGCTCACGTTAGTATAGTTTAGTCAGACGCTCTTCACTCCTGTTGGAGCACATTTGCTAGCGCCTTGCAGCTACCAGGCCCCGGGAGCCCTCGCTTCTGCCCCCAGGACCTCCCCACCGGTCTCAATTGCTCTGGACCAGTTCATTTCGCCACAGCTCAGAGCCGCTCGGAAAGCAAAGATTAAAGGGGAAAGTCGCAGCTGTATATTTATATTTTCATTGCTAGAAGGGAATTGATTTCCGCGCATTTATTTTGGTAGTTGTAATACACAAGGGCGGATTTGCGTCACCCAAGCAACTTGTCGGTGGAGATAAAGTTGCACAAATATTAAAAGGGGAAGTGCTAGGAGTCATTATAGAGTTTTTCTCCGGAAGAAATAAGGATTTCTGCAGTATCCTAAAATACTAAGGCCGCTTCTATTTTGAGACCAATCTCGCAGGCACATCCGCTCATTTAGTCCGAGTTTGAGCCCATCAAAAAACAGGAGGTGACCTGAACTCCGGCGAGCCCAGGGTTTCCTGCTGCTTTCTTGGTTCGGAGGGGTGGGGAGTAAGGAGGAGGGGAGTCTACCGGCTCCGAAGAGGGCGAGAGGGCCGCCGAGACGAGGCCTGGGCCTGGGGAAGAAGATGGGTGGCGGGGGGAAGGCAGGGGGTCGTTCCAAAGGTTTCCCTTTTCGCGTTTCCCTCCGGGAGCTCGGGCTCCTCCAGGGTGGCGCCAACGCAGTTGCAATGAAGTTGAGGGCGTGGAAGGGGCGCGCGGGCGAAGGTGCAATTTGCCAGCAAGCTGTGGGCCCTTTGCGGAGACAGGAACGTGCCACCCGGCTGGAAGTCCGCGGGGAACCCCGTGCTCCCGGCCTGGCCTTCGCCCCGCCTGTCCCGCGCACCTGGCCTTGAAGTGGGGCAGATGCGGGTCCTGGGCGCAGCGAGAAACCCGGAGGGCCCGTATTCAGCCTAGTCTGCACTCGGTGCCCATCCCGAGGGTCGCGTCTAATTTCGGGGTATGCAGCCTGGGGGGTGGGCTTAGGCCGCGCTGCTGAAATGTTAGCAGTCAAATTGGAATTGCAACCGAATTGGCCGTGACACCAGAAAACAGGAAAGAGGGTTTATGACCACCTCGAAACACACTCGAGCTAGTGTGAGGGCTGTGAAGTTACAGAGGCCGCTCTCTCCCACCGGAATCTTGCCAGAATCCTCAGCCTTTGCTTGCAACGCCTTTCCTGGAGCCCTTCACGGAGGGTCCAACGCCTCAAGTGGCCTTATGCTTGTCACTCCTTTGCCTCTGGCCACAAACAAAAGGACTCGTCTTCCTGGTACTGGGGCCCTCAGTCCATCACACCCCTCCAAGTTCATGTCTGGAAATAACATCTCTCTCCTGGCTGCAAGGAGCAGGGCAAGAAAACCCTTTAGTAGAAGAGAGATGGAGGGAGAGACTAAGAGATGGAGGCGAGGGGGGCGGGCGAGGGGGGCCGGTGTTCTCAGTCCTGGCTGGTGGGAAATGATTGACAGTGCTTGATTAGTTTCCAGGAGAAAGTTAAAGGCTTAAAATGACGTCATCTGCAACAAGGGACTAGAAACCACTAGAAATTAATTTAATTAGCACAAATCTTGAACTCAAGATAGGCATAGCAAGCTCAGTTGCCTTCCTGGGTTTATTTGGTAAGAAGTGCTAGTGTTGAAGTGACATTAAAAATGCCACAGAAGCTTTATTACAATTATATTAAAAGTTTTTTTGAGGGGGGCGGGGATTGCCACAGCAGCTCGGCGGAGAGATGCCTATTAGGACAATCGAAAACAAAAGATTTCGTGGTTTCATTATTATTATTTTATTTTCTTCCTGAAAATGTGCAAGAAGGGCTCATCTGGGTGGCCTGTGGTTTGTTTGGGAGAGGGGTGGGGAAATCCATTCTGACTATAATTTAAAAGAGAACGAGTTCTTAAAATAGAGCTGTTGATATTGCAGAAAACCCCGCGCTGCACCTATCCTGCGTTCGACAGACGCGAGAAACGAATGCAGGGCGCCGGCCGCCGCTGCAGCCTCTGCGACCAGGCCCAAGGGGTTCCTGGGGAAGCAGCCACTGAATTAAAAATAGTGTTTAACCCCAAGAAATCTGCTTGTGTGGGCACTTGCACAACAACGGAGCCCATGTGATCCGGGGATCTGGCGGAGGACGGAGGGTGACATTTACTACAAGGTGCAGCCGAGGAGGGGACGCGCGTGCCGCTCCCCCAGGTTTCGGTCGGCGGCCTGTTTTGTCGTCTCTGAGGCTCCGGGGAAAGGTTTGGTTGCGTCCAAGGCAGACGTTCGGAGACATTCATCTTATGTTGTTTGAAAAGTTACTCATTCAAGTTGTCACTGTGCGACAGCTCGGAATAAAGCTAATTTGTGACCGCCCCTCCTCTCTTCCCCGAGGAGCTCAGAGGCAGCGAGGCGGACGCGGTGCTAACTTGGGCGGAGACGCAGGGCCCCAGCATTCCTGGGCGAGAGCTGGGGCTGGGCAGCCGAGGGCGCGGGCCCGCGAAAGATGGAGCGTGCGGAGGATACTGATTCTCGGGATAAAGGCCCGATCTGAAGAAAAATTGGGCCCAAGTGAAGTGCACAGTAGGGAAACTAGAGGGCCACCAGCGCGTTCCGGGGGTCGGGCTTTGCACCCGCGATAACTTTGCCCGAGCATCAGTATCCCCAGGCGAACGCTCCAGGAGCGCTGTGACAGGCTCTCCACGTCCGGTCCTGGTTCTGCGCTGCAGAAGTTACTGGAGGGTCAGCATTCTCTTGAGCCGCCGTCCGGGCCCCCAAACGGCGGTGAAGAACGCACAGGACCCTGCTGGGCTCAAGCGGCCCCGTCAACACGAGGAAGCGGGGCGGGGCCGAGGGTGCGGGTCACGCCCCCCTTTCCCCAATTCCCCTCCACTGCCGGCTCCCATTGGTCACAAGGATGGCCAATGAGCACTCAGATCGAGGTCCTACCCAGAGTCTGACTCGAAAGCTCCTGCCAAAACTTTGGGAGTTTTTAGAGAGGAGTTTTTTTTCCCTCTTATTACTTTTTTTTTTTTTTTAAACTAACGGATTATTATTGTTGTTGTTTTAAATTTAGCTCTTAGGGCTTAGCTGTTTGGGTTTTTCTTTCGGTGCCCGGCCCCTGTTTCCCAGGCTTCCCTGGAGTGTGCGGAGCCACGGCCCCCGCCCGCCTCGTCGCTTCAGCGCCCCTCGCTCGCCAGCAGCCCGCGGGGAGCGCGGGTCCCGCGCCGCCTTTATAGTGAGGCCTGGGACGACTGAGACCGGCCGGGATCCGGGCCTCGCCTCCTGCCTCGGTGGCGCTAGGGCTCCCCGGTCTCTCTTCAGTGCGGACAGAGAAACGAAAGCAGATCGTCCCCGGCTGGGCGGCCGCCTCCTCCTGCACTCCGCGCGCCCCTCCCGGCGCACCCACCCACCCACCCGTCCACTCTATCCGGCCAGGCCTCGGCGGTCGCTGGGCGCACCCCGCCAGGATGTTCGCCGCCGGGCTGGCTCCCTTCTACGCCTCCAACTTCAGCCTCTGGTCGGCTGCTTACTGCTCGTCGGCCGGCCCGGGAGGCTGCTCCTTCCCTCTGGATCCCGCTGCGGTCAAGAAACCCTCCTTCTGCATCGCAGACATTCTGCACGCCGGCGTGGGAGAACCCGGGGCGGCCCCGGAGGGCCTGGCGGGGGCCTCGGCCGCCGCCCTCACCGCGCACTTGGGCTCGGCTCACCCGCACGCCTCTTTTCAAGCAGCTGCCAGGTCCCCGCTTCGACCCACCCCTGTGGTGGCGCCCTCCGAAGTCCCGGCTGGCTTCCCGCAGCGGCTGTCTCCGCTCTCCGCCGTCTACCACCACCATCACCCGCAGCAACAAGAACAGCAGCAACAGCCTCCGCCTACACCCCGGGCCGGCGCCTTGCAGCCCCCGGCCTCCGGGGCGCGGGTGGTCCCGAACCCCCATCACAGCGGCTCGGCCCCGGCCCCTTCCAGCAAGGACCTCAAATTTGGAATTGATCGCATTTTGTCTGCAGAATTTGACCCAAAAGTCAAGGAAGGCAACACGCTGAGAGGTAAGTCTTGGGCGAGACACTGCAGGCCGCTAACCATGGCCCCGACTGCACTCTCGGTCCCTGGGCCAGCTTGGGGTGTCTTCGAGTGTTTTTACAATTAAGGACAAATTGGCAAGAGAAGGGAGAAGAAAATGAATTGTGAGAAGACTGTGAAACACTAGGTTTAAAACTCACCTGCTCTGTGTAAAAATAAATAAATAAATAGATAGCTAGATAAATAAATAAATCTCTCCAGGAATGCTTTAAAACCACGTCACAGAATTAATATTCACAAAAATGGGTGGTGTAAATGTTTGCTAAAATGTCTATCGCCTGCCTGCCTTTAATCACGTATCTAGAGAGAAAACTATATGATTTGACAGGGAAAGCCCTTTTGGGGAACACTTTCCCTGCCATTTATCTGATTTCTAGTGAAATTACACCGAAGGAATGTGGCGAAACAAAGTCGACTCTGAACTCCCCAGAGGAGAGAGCAGAGTAGGGGCTGCTTCGGGCGGAGGGTTTACGTTTGTGGATTCTTGGAAGGCACCTGAAAGTGACTTTGTTTGGGCCGTTTTCTGTAAAGTCTTTCCTTGCTGTAACAGCATAGACGTGGACATACGGGACACACACGGAACATTTTGTGTGTCACCCCGTGGCCGCAGTCTGGAGAGAGGGGTTTCCGGGTGGAGACGCGGGTCTCTCTAGACTTCGCTTCAGGAAAACCAAATCGAGGGCGACGGGCAGGGGAGGAACCAGTACCTGGACAGAGCGTGGGTCTGCTCAAGGTGTAACCATCTCTTTTTTTCTCTGGTCCCCAGATCTCACGTCCCTGCTAACCGGCGGGCGTCCTGCGGGGCTGCATGTCCCGGGTCTGCAGCCCTCGGCCGGCCAGTTCTTCGCGTCCCTAGATCCCATTAACGAGGCTTCTGCCATCCTCAATCCCTTGAGCTCCAACCCGAGAAATTCAGTTCAGCATCAGTTTCAAGACACGTTTCCAGGTACAGAACGGGCAGGTCCGCCAACTGAAAACTCAAAATGCCTCACGTGGCGACCGCGGTGTAACAATCCCGGTGTTGGTGCGGGAGGCCACCGAGTCGGGAGAGAGAAACCGAAAAATTTCTCTGTGAGCTGGCTCACTCTTTGGCCAGATCCGGGAGGAAAGGGGTGGGGGGCCTGGGGAGCCAAGAAAGTGTGCGCGTGGGCGGGTGGGACGGCGTGGAGGGCTTTCTCTAGTCTCTTCGCAGGAGAGGGTGGTTTGAAAATGAAGCAGCAAGAGGTGTTGCTTATCACTGTACGCACATTTTGAAATGACCTCAAACCCTTTTGCCCCATGAGGTTGCATCTGCGCGCGTGGGCACATACGAGTACACACACACACACACACACACACACACACACACACACACGAGAATCGAGGCTGTCACCTGTAGATCCTTCAGGCTCCAAGGGACATTTTTGCTTACTCTTCCTGCCTTTTGACGAAGCATTAGGTTTACGTTTTTTTTCCTTTGGAATTAACAGACCAGCCGCTGAGCTTCTCCACGCACTGTATGCTCGCTTTAGGCCTTCCGATTGTCTTCCTAAAAGCTGTGAAATTCCCCTTGGAGGAGGGCTTTCTGAATGCGGGTAGGGCCGACCGTTAACCCAAACCAGTTTTAGGCAGCACGATGAGCCCTAGGTCCGCAGGCCGCGGACTGGGCACTAGCTCAGCCCTCGTGTCTCTCTCTTACTCCGGTCCCGCCGGGCAGGTCCCTATGCTGTGCTCACGAAGGACACCATGCCACAGACATACAAAAGAAAGCGCTCATGGTCACGGGCGGTCTTCTCCAACCTGCAGAGGAAAGGCCTGGAAAAAAGGTTTGAGATTCAGAAGTATGTGACCAAGCCGGACCGAAAGCAGCTGGCTGCAATGCTGGGCCTCACCGATGCACAGGTAAGCCAGCTCCCGCTTAAACGGACAGTCTCCCATGGCGCGCAGCCCCCTGCATCCCAGCCCCAAGGTCCCCTCCACCCCGACCCACTCTCCTTTTGTGGTGGAAACACAAGGTCTTGAATTTCAGGAAACTTTGTGGACTTCAGTAACTTGAGGCAGGAGAGAGGAGGAGGGTGGAGGAGACGGACGGAAGACATAGCCCATCCCCAAAGATATGTGTCAACAAGCACTGCCTGTTTATTTTGGCCAACAGGCAGAAAGAATCCCCGAGATAGCAAATAGGCCGCAGGAGATAATAATTATGTACTCGACTCTAGTGCAGTTCGCTGTAGGAGGCAGTTTATTTCGGAAGAGATAAAAATCCAAAGTCAAGAGATTGTTGTTGTTTCTCTCTCTCTCTCTCTCTCTCTCTCTCTCTCTCTCTCTCTCTCTCTCTCTCTCTCTCTCTCATCCTCCCTCCCTCCCTCCTCCTCCTTCTGCTGTTGCTGGATTGTGAAATCCCCAGTTGTGAGGAAGTGAAAACATCATTTCAAACGGAATTACTTAGCCCCAGTAGGGCAAGGAGTCCGCTTGGAGCGGCCACAGCCCTATTTTCTAACGGCATAAACTCTGAAGAAAAATCTCTGGTGGGGAGAGTGAGGGAGAGAGAGAGAGAGAAAGAAAAAAAGATTTTCTTAGACTGCTTAAGAGCATTTCAACAAGTTCTGGGTTCTGCATACTTGAATATTTTTCAAGAAAATAGCAAATCTATTGTGTCTGAATTCAATATTTTTTTCTCTTCTCAAATTCAAGAGCTGGGCTTTTTTTTTTTTTTTTTTTTTTTTTTTTGCTTTTTGAGTTTGAAACTGGAAGAGTCCGGTTCTGCCACACACCACCGCCATGGCCTTTGCTCCTTGGGGTGCTCTGAGCAGGGCAGAAGCCAAAGGCAGGCACTGTTTCATAGCTCTCTTAGGTGCCCCCCTTCTGTCTCTGTCTTTCCGTCCTCCATTACACAACTCCCCTCCCCAGCACACACAGTGGAAGAGCCCAGCCGTTTTCCACCAGCTGTGGATGTTATTTTTAAAAGGGAAGCTGGAACTTGTGTGAACGCATTGGGTCCCCCAGGGGATCATATATATTTATATAGATTCTCCCCATCCCTACCCCTCCTCCACTTTGCACAGGTTTAATTCCAGCGTTTTCTGAGCCCACAGCAGGATTAGCTTATCCTGGGCAGGGGCTGGGTCCTTATCAGCTTCTGAGTACACACATGCCAAGGAAATGCTCTTCTTCTGAAGGCCCAGTGGTGCCCCCATCCCACTGCGATTAACTCTTTGAACCCCCTTTCCCCTGTGTGCCTCCCAAGGTTCCTCCTTAAAAACAATTGCTTTTGTAGAGACCTGCCTTGGATAGCGGTAGTAGAGGAGGGGCCAATTTAGCAGGAATTCTTCACACTGATTCACCAAACCCTTGAAATTGTGTGCCATTTTTCTGGGCCACAGTTCCATAATTTTAGTCCGATTCTCTGGAGCGTCCAGACTCAAGTGGGATAAAGGAAGAAGCATCAATTTAGAGTAGAGATCCTCCGTAGTTTGCAGGCGGGGTGCAAGAATCTGCTTTTCCAACAAGCACTCAGGCTCGAGGTCTGGAGGAGCACGTTTTGAGAAACATGCCACGTGGGATCGTAGGCGAGGATCCCTGGCGATCCATCGATCCATCGCATTGTTTCTCTGGGCAGCCTCTCGGCCCTGCTTCCCGCACAGGCCCGTGAGGTAGAGGCACTGGGGACGGTTAGCAGTGCTTTCCCGCCTTTCGGAGTGACTCCCAGGTGCACGGCGGTCGGATTGGAGCGAGCCTTTGTCTCATCTCGGTGTCCTTTCTTGTTTCCCCGTGCGGCGGGGGCGGCGCAGGTAAAGGTGTGGTTCCAGAACCGACGGATGAAGTGGCGTCATTCCAAAGAGGCCCAGGCCCAGAAGGACAAAGACCAGAAGGCGGGTGAGAAACCAGCAGGCGGAGCCCCAGCTGCGGACGGAGAGCAGGAGGATCGGAGCCTCAGCCGCTCCGAGGGCGAGGCGGAGAGCGACAGCAGCGACTCCGAATCTCTGGACATGGCCCCCAGCGACACAGAGCGGACTGAGGGGGCCGAGAGGTCTCTGCACCAAACCACGGTCATCAAGGCCTCGGCCGCTAGCACGCTCCTCCCTGCCAGCAGTGGTGGGAGTGGTGGCGGCAGTGGCGGTGGCGGCAGTTTCAGCTTCAGCAGCCTCAGTAGCAGCAGCGCCAGTGCGGGGAGCGCCAGCAGCCTTGGCAGTGGAAGCGGTGGTGCCCCAGAGTTGCTCTCTGCGCCCCAGCCCACCGTCAGCAGTGCTCCTAAAAGCCCTGAGCCCTCCCAACCACCGCTCGGAGGCCTATAGACTGCACCAAGGGCAGAGGGGACTCGGGGCCCTGCATGCTGACCCCCAGCCTTCCAGTGTGGCTGGATCTTGTGCCTATTTTATGGTGGAGGCCTGGACAGGGCCCTGGACGCAGCAGTGGAGACTCCTTCCCCACCTTTGCATCTCGCTGGCCGCCTGGTGCAATCCACACTGCACAGAGCCCAGGACAGTCTCAGTGCCCCGCCCAACAGTTCCCTGGATACAAGCAGCTCACACGGTGACGTGGGTGACACAACAGCTCCTCCCTGCTGTACGGGTCGCAAAGACATGCTGCACAAAGGATGCCACAAACTTGTAAATAAAATGTTTACTACGGTTTGTAAAGGCCGCTTGGCTGGCTGGGGAGATTCGGCCGGTAAGGTCTCCGGTCTCTGTCCTGGACCTTAGCTCTGGGGCGCTGCAGGTCACAGCTGCTGGAGGTGGGGACTAGAGCTTTTGGGGGATGTGCTACAACCTCAGGACCACCTTGCAGCAGACATCAGTTTCGGGGGCTTAGCGGTTCTACCAGTTCTTAGATCTCACCCATAGCCCAAGCCAACCACCACTGAATGGGCACTCAGTGACCCTGAGTGTGGCCCGAGAGCTGAGCTGGCCACAGAATCTGTTGGGCCCACTGGGCAGATGGCTGCCCCACTGGGAGTCAGTAGGCGATGAGTTTGCGATGAGTGTGTGTGCTGGCTTTCGAGGAGGCAGAGGATGCAGAGCTGGGGGTGGAGAAGATGGTGGTGCCAGTCGGGGTCAGTCATGCTACAGCCTGGACTCACAAGGTGGCCACTCGGTGCTGGGCCTGGAGCCCTGAGGCACTTCCAGTGCAACGGGTCCCTTGCTTGAGTATGGTCTGTGGTGTCCTGGAGGAAAGGACAGGCAGACCACAGTTGTTAGGGCTGGAAGGCCGGGCCTGAGATGGAGAGAAGGATGCCAAAACAATTGCACAGCAGGGAGGTGACCTGCTGGTCAAGGTCACACCAAGGCCGAGCCCCATCTAGAACCCGGATCTCCTGGCTGACATCTGGCCAGTGATAGGTTTATTAAAATGCACCTCCTGCCTCAATCCACACACTCACAATCTCCCTTCAAAATCAGGCCATTGCAGGCACCTGGTTCAGCTGTTTTCCTGCCAAAGCTGCTTCGATTTGAGAGGCAGTTTCCCCATCACACTGCAGCTGGAATACATTTTGCCTCCACGTTGCTACCAGGATGGGCCACTGGAAGTTTTTAAAGAAAGTCTGAAGAGTCAAACCTCTCTCCAAGACCTATCCTGCCCCACCTCTCCTTCCCTCGGAAGTATAAAATGGCTGGAGTTTGTAAAAAACATTCTTCTCAGAGATTTTTACAAATTGGCATTGCTGACAAACCTGACCACGTGGGTCTATTTGGCGCTAAACTGGGGGGGAGGGCATAAGTCCTCTCTGACAGGCCAACCATCCATTCCAGGGGGCTGGTTCTCCTAAAGAACACAGCTGTGGAGAGTGGTGCTCCTGTGGAGATGCTGAGGTCAGTGAGCCTCGGATGAACCCCAGTCCCCTGGCCAGAGCGAGAAGTCTCCCCACTCAGGAACAGCTTCTTTCCCACTTTGACCCATTTGCTTAAGCACATTCAAAACCTCTGTTCTAGATTTATAGGCCCAGGGACAGAGGAGAGCCCCCAGATTTAGCCTTCTCTGGCGGTGGTGGGCAAGTCCCAGAGCACAACCCAGGGATGCAAGGCTGACCATTTCCTGCCCCATCCACCTCCCACCCACCCCCCTCCCCAAATGGAGCTGAATACTTAGAGGAATGTGCACAGTAGTGAGGGAAGAGGGAAGACCAAGATGGTCTGAGGCAGGAATGAGAAGAGAAAGGTAGAGCCCCAGGAGAGACCTCAAGGTAAAAGACAATGTGAGCCAGCTGTTACCCCTAAATGTGCCTCAAGAGGGGTGGGCAGCTTTCTCACTGGCCCTGGGTCCCAGCCCCAGACTGGGGTGGTTCCTTCCCGCCTTCCACAGTCTCTGCTACTCCAACTGCAAGTTCTCTCTGTACCCCAATTTTGCCTTTATGACTCAGATCCGTTTCCTCCCCCCCCCTAAATATTGAAATTCTGAAACCAGAACTTGCCAATAACATCGAATTATGAGGCACTTGAACCCGGTTCCGGCGTTCAGGAGAATAACGTGACAGCCTAGTTGAGGAGCGGCCTGGGAAGGGGAGGTGGGGAGAGGTTGGTGCTTTAAGCTTTACCGCAGCTACCCTGCCGCTCTTCCCGAGGCCCCGAGGTGCCCGCAACCTGCCCGTCCCCCTAAACCCCACTACACGTCCTCCTGGGCCCGGGTTTTCAGAAGTGAAAAAAATAATCGCCCAGAGACTGTAATGATGTGATGTCAGGTAAAATTAGGCCTTATCTCGGCCAGGTTCAGCCAGGCAAGAGGGCCCGGTGGAGCCGGGAGGATGGGACGGAAGTGAGCTGGGCGGCGGGCATCTGGGGGTGGGGGCTGGGATGCTCCTGGGGGGGTTGGAGGACGCGCTCCTTTCTCCGCCACCCCCCACCTTTCGTTCCTGAACACTTTCCCAGTGAAACTCTAGCGGGGCTTTACGCGGGGCAGTGGAGTTCTTCCACATTCTCATCAGGACCCGGTATCGCAAATCCCGGAGAAGTTTGAAGCTCATTTTGAAGAAGAGCAGTCACAGGACAAAGGGCCTCTCCAGGCGGGAGGGGTGGCGGGGAGGAAAGCGGCATTTCGGGCCAGGTCACCTCATTCCTGGACGGCTGGAATCTTCCTGATGGCGTTGGATGCTGGGGAAGTTAGAAATTCTTGAACTAAGACCGAGATCTCTCCGACACGGAAGAGAAGGACCGGCGCCGTAGGTCCGCGGACGCCAGGCCCGCAGGGCTGGGGCTTGGCGGGCGCGGGTGCGGGTGCGCGCGGGCCTGGGAGCCGGCCCCTTCCCCGCGCCCCTAGGACTCGCCCTTTCCTAAAAGCAGTAATAGCTCTTTGCTCGAAGCAAGGCTCTTCCTCGCCAGCGGCAACAGTCCCCGCGGCGCCGCCGAGCCCTTTCAGCAAGGTTACCAGGGCGCATTTGGAAGGATAGCCACCCGTGCGCATCTCTCTGGGGAAGGAGAAGTGGGGAGTCTAATACCCGCCCCATCGGGTACACAGGCGCGGGCCGTGCGCGCACACACATCACATTACACACATACATCAAACACACACACACACACACACACACACACACACACACACACACACACAGAGGCACGCAGGACGCAGACTCAGACAGACACATGAGAGACAGTCTACTGGCGATTTCAGCTCCTTGTGGATAACACCATGCAAATCAAGTTCCCTGTTCTCCTTCACTTGGCAAAACAAAGCGAGAAGCCCTCTACCTCCTTATTCAGCCAGTGTGCGTGGGTGGGCCGCTTGTCTCTAAAGGTTTCCTTGCTGCAAGCTTCGCCCACCAAACCACTGAAGCTGGCGCTGCATTCTCCTCCATGTGTCTGTGTCAGACAAGGGCGCACAGGGACCTCGATCCCTGGAGTTGTTGGGAGCAAGTTGCGGTTTCTGGCCAGTCCCCACAGAGGCGAAAGCCGTTGGTTCCTGCGCCACTTCAAGGCGAGGTGTTGCCTCCAAGGGAGGCGGTGGCCCGCTTACCAACCAAGTAGATGGTCTCCCGCAAGTCTTTGTGTGTATGGTGGGTGAGGGGGAGCAATTTCTCCGATCCCAGTTGTCACAGATCCCTCTGACTGCCTAGGACCCCCGCGGAGGGGACCAGTGGCTCTGGGATCTTTCCTGTGGCTGCTCCCGGTAGCCAGCGTCTGATGTGGGGGTGTTCTGCGTACTTTGCGGCCAGAACAAAGCAGGTGAATTATGACTGACTGACCTGCCAGTCCCTTTGGTTCCAGGTACAGGAAGTCGTCCTTGCTGGAAGGTGACTCCAGGTCCCCATCCCCCAGGCACAGCGGCTACTTCAGCCTCCGGAAGTTTTGGGGGTGCCCAGGGACGCTTAGGAACCAGGACCTGCAGCAGGGGGCTTTCTGGGGGCATTTTAAACTTGAACTTCAATCTGTCTCTGGATGTGACCCCACCTCCTCTCAAGCCCTTGAGACCTCAAACAGACTTTCCGTTTGCAGGATGCGCCTGGGGCGGCCTTGGATATAGGGATGAGAAACCAGAGGCTGAGGTCAAGTCACTTCTGGTTTGTGCCCCCCTGTCTCCCCTCCTTTGAGGAATTTTGTCCTCCTTTGAGAATGAAGAGCTGACAGAGGTTCTGTGAGCTCCTCCACACCACGTGTTGAGAGCAATTTAAAGATGGCTGAGAGGACGCAAATACACCGACCCATCTTATTCTTCCTTCTTTGGCCTCTGGGGGAGGGCGTTGCAGGCTTCATGGTCTTTGTGAGGGAGACCTTTAACTGCCTGAGTTGGGGCTGGGGAAGATACACCCTGATTTGACTGCTCACGCCCACCTCTGGCTCACAGCCTCACTCTCAAGGCTGTGATAGGGTTGGCTGAGGTCCCAGAGATGTATGAACAGCCCTCTCTGTGCCTTCTCCTTACCAGGACGATATTGTATTAACACCTGCAGGGTGCACCGCCCCCCCCCCCCCCCCCCCCCGCAGCAGCAACTCTGGCCATCCTGACTGCTTATGCAGGGCGGGGTACACTTTCTAAGAAATTCTCCCACCCCCACCCTGGCTCTAACAGAGCAAGGCTCTGCCATGACTGGCCCAGGGTCTCTGGGCCCCACCCACAGGCAAGCTCAGAATGATGGCCCTTGGGTCCCTTAGTTGCCCTGCCCTCTGTCACTTTTGGAACAATGGTTAGAGGTCCAGGCAGATGCAATTACTTCCGATTCCTTCATTTTAGGGTTGAGGCAACTGAGGCTACGAGCCTTGGCACTTGCCCAACGTCCCCTGGGGCGTGAGTGCCAGGACTCCGATCAGCCATGGGTTAGTGCCTTCTGACGTGCAAAAGAAGGAGAGGGCGTCGTCCCTTCCTGCTTGACCACCTGAATTCCAATTTGGAGTATCCAAGCTCAATGGCTTTTGAAAAAGAGTATAAGAGTCTCCAGTTGGCCCACTTCCTTTTCCCCTCGGTGGTCCCTGAGGAATGTCCCTCCTGGAGTCACAGACCTGGGTGTCCCCATGGTTGTCCCCCCACTTCAGGCTGTGTATCTTCTGTAGAGGTTTAGCTTTGCTAATAGTGTCTAGAGTCCGGGCCACACATTGCTCCTAGGAGGTGGCGTAATCCTCGGTGCTTTTCCGCTTCCATAGGGAGTCGCTGACTCTTGGGATTCTGAGCAGGACACGGAATTTGAGGCCTGATCATGCCTATGGGCTCCTTCTGTCCCCCTGCCCTTGGACCCAGCCCCAGCCCCGGCACACTGAGCCTCCCTCTTTTTCACAGCCTATGGGGAAGGAGGCCAGGATGGTGGCCGCAGCTATACCATCTGAGGAATGCCCACAGCTGGCGGCTTAAGTGGCCCCAATTACTGTCTCTGGGGGTTAGATACGGGAAGAAGCCAGTGGGCAGAACAGTGAGTTGAGCACTTCAGAAGGAAAATACCTGATCCCAGGCCAGCATGGGGGAAGCCGGCAAGATTCACCAATTACTAACCAGGAGCCTTGGGAAATCTATCTAACCACCTGACTTCAGTTTCCTCACCTGAATAATAGGAAATAAACAAGGTTACTTAACTTATACATTACTGTGGAGCTTAATTGTGTTAGCAAAGGTGAAATGAGAATGGCGCGTGACTGTAGGCGTAGACATAATTATATTCCTTCATCCATTCGTTAATTCACTGCACTATTTATTGAGGTCTTTGTTAGTATGCACACAGTTGGGGGAAAAAAGAAAAAGAAGGAAAGCAATCCTTACTCTCCAAGAGATCACATCCTTAGATGTAGGCTTGTGAATGTGATGTAGTCAGTATCCGTAGGAAACCCTTTAAGGACTAGCCCGGGAGTGTTTGGTTGGGTTGCCAGGTGACAATAGCGGTTGCCACACTGACCCGTTGACTCCATGAGATGCCCATTGGCACTTGTTCCTCGTGGTGCTCCTGGCACCTCACCCAACATCCTGTGCACACAGCAGGTTCTCAATACAGTGCTTGCAGGTGTGGTTGGGAGTTTTCCTTGGGAGTCGGAAGTCCTGCGAAGAAGGTAGAGTTTTCTGACACTTTGAGTTTGAGGGATGTTTCGGCAAGTGTCTGGGGTCCAAAGGGATGGGGGCTGAGGGATATGTGCCTGCTGTTGAGAACATGCCAGGGCAAATGGCATTTCAGGAGTTTTAATAAGTTCTTAACTAATTGTGCAGAGGGAGGCTCTTCAAAACGGAAACAGGACACCAACTGTCCCTTTTCTGGGGAAATGCACTCTCTGCTTCTTGAGGACAGGTCTGGGCTCTGCTGCAAGGTTGGAGAAATTCTAGCACCTAGCAGGGCGCTTAGCCCAGGGAAGGTGCCTCGACAAGGGTTTATTAAATACACGAACTGCAATCTTTGTGCCCTTGTGGTGATTTATAGTTGTAGCGAATCCTCAGTAACATTATGATCGCGTGGTTAGCGTTGTAAACACGGGAGGAAGCTGAGCAGCGAGGCACGGAGCTACAGAGCCTTGACGCCGGGAGGAGTGGATTTGGAAACCCCAAGTCATCGGGCTGAGGATACACAAGGGTCCCCGATTCTAAGGCCATCAGAGAGCAGCCAGGGAGCCAGCTCACAAGTGGTGCTCAATGCAGACGGAGAAACGCTCAGTCGCACTCTTTCCTTTGAGGTGTCCTGTGTAGCCGGGCATCATCCGCCTCGTCGTGTAGGTTCAATGACTCGTCCACAGTCATCCAGTCAACGGTCGCGTAAGAACCGGGAATGAATCAGAAGTTTTCTGGGCATCCTCGCGTCCCGGTCTTGGCCCAGCCGCGTGGGGCGCTGGGACCTGCGCTCGCATCTCTCCGCACAGTGAAGGGCAGTGAGGAGCAGAGCGGGAGAGGATTGGCGGCGAGTTGGCCTCTCCAAGTCTGCGCCTCTCCTGCTGCGCAAAAGCGTCCGTGTATTTGAAGGAGTTCTGGAGCTGCCCTCACCCCCAACTCGCCTGGAGCGATTTCCAGGTCAACAAATTTCCACTCGCTTTGATTTGTCAGGGCTGTTTATTTTTCTTGCTGGGACTCGGAGTGAAGAGTGCGCCACCGCGCAGTTCCTCGCACGTGGTGGAAGCTCAAGAAAGGAGCGAATGAATAGATGAGATGAACAAACGGAATGAACTGATGCATAAATAGGATTCCTTATCTTGAGATTCGCACAGGTATTGGTCGATGTAGCCAGCCGTTTTCTGGATCCCTCTACGGAGAGAATCGAAGGCAGCAGACGGAGCCTGAAGCCCCACACTATTGCGGGTCGCCTGGCTCCGCCACACGTTTGGATCTAGTGGAGAGTCCGGGGTCCTCTGTCGTCTCGAATCCCCAGCCTGCCAGCGGAGCATCCAGTCCACCTTCAGGCCTCGACCTTGCCGGGGTTGGTGCCACACCTCAGCCCAGTGCAGGGAAGACAGCGCTGGGACATCGTCCCTATAAGGCTAGCTAGGGTCCTCCGCAGTGATCTAAGCCAGATCTCCTTGTCCCCTCAGGGTCCCAGGCGCCTGTGCTGACTTCCTTCCTGGGTGGAGAGCGCAGTTTTGCGGTTGAACTATAAGGGTAAACAGCTAGAAAGGAAAGCAATCCAGCTAATGACTCTCTCAGTGACACACAATTTTACAATTAAACGTCGACTGTAATTGAAATGTTCCCATTTCCTTCGATCTTCACTCTCCCTAGCCCTCCTCCTCGCTTTGGGCATCCCCGCCTCTTCCCATTTTTCGTTTTCTCACTCAGGATTTCTAGAGGAGGTGGGCCACGCTGGCTCAGTTCTGGGACGACCACCGCGGAAGACGTGGGGCACAGGGTGTGTGACTTAAGAGGAGCCAAGCTGCTCCAGAGTTGGTGGACCCCAGCCTCGTCTATGAACCGAAGTGTAACGAAAGGCAGTGATTTATTACTAAAAACCGAACATCCCTCATAATTAAAAACAAAAAAGGACCCGCAAAGGCGCCGTCCTCCCCAGGGACGTTCAGGAGCCAAGGGCGATGTACCTGCGACACTTGGGCCACCCTAGCCCCAGTGTCATCCATCAACACTCGCCCTGTGACGTACTGGGCGGGTTCTGGGTTGGGGACTGTCAACGGATGGGCTGCAGCCACCTGAAGGCAGCTCGAGGTGCGCTCTCCGAACCAAACCGCTTGAGCAATGGAACCTTTCTTTCCGGTCTCTTTCCGTTTTGGTTTTCCAGTCGCAGAGGAAGGGGCATCAGGAGACGCATCCTGCCATCTGAGTTCTCTCTGGCTCTCCCATTGTGCGGTCCTGTTTTCTTCCCGTCAGTTTGCCCAGCACCCTAGAGGCCGTCACTGTCCCCTCCACAGGTTCGGGGAGCATATCTGATACAGGAGAGCACAGTCACAAATATAGGCAGAGGTCCCGGCTAGACTGGCAAACAAGGCGCTTACACATGGGAGTTGTTATTAACCTATAACCACCACTACCGTCATTACACCGCTCGTTTCTTCTGCCTAGGGGCGCGTCTTGATCGGGTTTGAAATCTCCCAAGTTGGCGGCGTGTAAGTGCAAACGAAGGAAAGAAACACAATCCTTTCCTACTTTTTAAGCAAGAACTGAAAGTCTTTTATCTCATTTAACCTTCACAGCCACACTGGGCAGGAAGATATTATTCTTCCGCTCTTGCAGATACCCACTCTGAGAAGCAGAAGTTGGGTAATTTCATCCAGGTACTCGCCTGGCAAGGGGCGTGGCCAAGCCTCTGACTCAGAAACCCGCCAGTTTTCTTGCTCCAATTCCTGAACTGGTGGACTCCTATGATTCTCTCCTCAAACACAAATTTCAGAATTCAAAGAAAAGGTTTGCTGTTCTTTTTGAGAATTATTCGGATCATTATTTCAGATATCCACCTTCCGTTGTGAGTGTAACCACAACCAGAGCGAAATCTATTAATAGTCTTGTTGCACCTCCAGGGAAAATGCATTCGTGGTACGCTCTGCACCGTCTACGAAGTTGACAACTGCAAGAGGGGAGGGCCTACTGCACAAACATCTTTAAGCAAACGGTCGCTACGTGCACTTACGGTCTCCTTCCACGTCAAGATGGAAAGGTCTGTGTGGTCTAGAAGCCACAGACGCTTGCCCCTCGGTGCCCCTTTCTCTTTCCATTCTCACCTGGCCTCCTGCAGGCCTGACCTTTCTCCCCACTACACGCCCTCCCTGCACATCAGCCTCCCACGCAGAGGCGGGGAGCATCCGTCAGGCTGTGACCCGAGTCTTAACGCGACTCTGGCGCGATGCGCCCGGCCAGGGGCTGCTGCGGGGACCAGTGACGCTTTGCCGCCAGGCTGCATTACCAGCCCAAGTGGGGAGCCAGGCGCGGGGAGGCGGCGGCAGCGAGCAGACCCTGGCCTCCGAGCGCAGCGCCGGGCGGGCTGGCGGGCGGGAAATTTATGGTCTGTGTACACTTTCTGGCTCCAGAGCCCCGCGCCAGAACTATGGGGCCCCCCGCGCGCCCGAGGCCGCGAGCTGGGGCCGCAGTCGCCACGGCCATGTATGGTGCCCACGAGTCTCTGCTTTCTGCAGGGCTCAGGCCAGAAACTCCCCCGGAGGGCGCGGCTGAAAACGAAAGTCCAGGCGGGAGGAGGACGAGCCTAGCAAACCCGCAAGTCTCTACTGGAGGTTTGGAATCGCGCGCCACGGGTACGTGTGGGATTCCAAGCCCAGCACAGGGCTGTGTGGCCCGAAGTGCGGACTGGTCACGGGCCCGCGTGTCCCTACCGCGCCGCTTTCTCCTGGAGTCGCATCTAGGCCTAGACGTCATTCCGTTTGTCTCTTAGGCCCGTGGCAGATAAATGAGCCCGTCAAACCGTGAGGTAAATGAGAGAATTCCTTGGGCCTTGGGTGCCAGAGGAGGCAAGAAGATGGTCCTGGCGTCGGGGCAGCGGCAGGTGACCCAATGCAGGACAAGACTAGAGGTCAGAGTGCTCGAGCCGAGTTGCCGCCCGGTTAGCAGAAGCGCGTCCAGTGTACACTGTCTTCCCAGGTCCTGCCTCACTGGCTCACAGGAGCTGTGCGTTAAACCAGGTTGGCCAGAGCAAGGCAGGTCCCTTTACTCTTGTCACCAGGGCTGGTGTCCTGCGGTGTGATCCCGGAGTGCAGCTGGGCGGACAGTTTAGCCTAAGGCAGTGTAACCAACTAATACCAGGCACTACTTTTGAATGCACACGTAGTACATTGTCGAATGCCTATATGCCAGGCACCATTCTCAAAACTTTATATATTGATTAACTCTTTTGCTTTTTACCAAATTCCAGTTAGATGATTACTTACATTGTCCCCATTTCACAGAAGAGTCAACTGTGGCAAAGAAAGTTTAATTAACTCGCTAAAGTACACACAGCTAGCAAGTGGAGTTGGGAATATGTTCTCTCTCTCTCTCCCTCTCCCTCCCTCCCTCCCTCCCTCCCTCCCTCCCTCCCTCCCTCCCTCCCTCCCTCCTTTCAGGACTATATTATCTAAATCATCTATAGTCTAATAAAACAAGTACTTATCTCCAGTATTGAGTCATGCAGGTGAGAGCAGGCTGAATTCCCGCAGAAAGCCCCATGGGTTTACCCACTTAGTCCTTCTCTGAAGGGGCAGTACACTTATCAGGGCGCAAGCAACTGCAGACCATTGGGGTCAGGTGTGGGGGTGGCCGAGTCCATAAATATATCATTGAGCAATTACCGCTGGGGTGTGTTAACTGACTGGGCAGTAGTAATTGTGAGTCTCTGGGACCCAGCTTTTTGTCCTCTGCTTTCTTTTAATTTACTGTTTGGTCTGGATCTCTGCACCAGGGGGCTCCCAGGGAACCCAGGCTTGTTGAAACCACCAGCTCCCTGATGCCCAAGGCCGCTTAGGCAGGTGGCGAGGTGCTCGCACTATGACAGCTTCTCTCCAACAACATCTAATTCTTGTTGGTGTCATTACTTTGCATGGAAAGTGGGGAGTTGCACCTCCGAAGCTCTAGCATCTCTAATAGGGTACGTGCTGGGGTGGGGACGTGGCACTGAAGGAGGTGGTGATTTATTTGAAAACAGGAGAAGAGGTAGCAGCAAGAAAAGGAGGAGGGTGGAGCATGAAAGAATGGAGTGAAAAAAGAGGCACAAGGAATAGGAGAGAGAAGATGGAAGCCATGAAAATAAGTAGAATTTTGAAGCATTTCTCACATTTTTTTTAAGGGTGGGTGGGTGGGGTTGACACAACTGGTTTGGGGCTGGGCCATGAATTAATAGATTTATTCCCCAATCAGGAAAAAGCCATTAAGATATTCTTGGCTTCATCTGTGGGAAAATAATTTCTTTGATTGAGTTGCCCCAGAAGACCCTCTGAAGCCCTCTGCCCTCTGCCTCCAATGGCCTGCTCTTTCCTGCCTGCTGGAAAGAGGGGAGAAGCCGGAGACCCCAGGGAGAAGAGGCCTTTCCATCTTTTCCAGCATCTTGAATTTCACTTTGAGTGTTTCTTTCTACTTCTTGTTTTGATCCCTGCTGCCTCTGAGACTTGGAACCTCAGAAGGAAAATTGTCCTGCAGCAAGCTGAGCCACTGTCTCTGACCTCCTTTCCTTAGGTTGTCTGTGTGGACCATGACTGGGCCCTGGGCCTCTCCCAGATCCCAGTACTCCGGAAGACTTTGGGTCTGGGAGCAAGAGAAATCAAACTATGGAGCAGGGGCAGGAAAGTCCCCACATGGAAGGAAGGAGTCCACGAGCAGGGGGGACGAATTGTTCCTTCTGAACATGGAGGAGCTGAGCGCTTCTTGTCAGTCGTTATGACTCCAAGTGTGGTCCCCGGCCCCTTAAAGGTCTCTGAGACCCTTTCAGAGGATCCCCAAGGTCAAAACTCTTTTCACAACGAAAGATTATCAACTTTTCCACAAGTGTGCCATAGAGTTTCCTGAAGGCCACATCAGGCATGGTGACATTACAACTCTGATGGTCGATGGAATGCGTGCGGATTCTAGTGTTTTAAAAAACGTTTTGGTTTTATATTTTACCACAATGAAATGCATTCCAAATCTATGTTTTGGTTTTATATCTTTACCTGTGCTGCATGGTTATTTACCTTTAAAGTAATTGAAATGAAGGGAATTATGACCAGCCACATTTCCATTGTTCAGTAGCCACACGTGGCCAGTGGCTGTCACATCCAACAGCGCTGAAAGAGAATATTTCCATCCTCGTAGTTTCCTTGGATTCTGCACTTGCTGCCTTCAGGATCTTAGATCATTTTCTTAACTCTGAGCACCAATTCCTGCTTCTGTAAAATGGGATCATAGTTCCTGTTGATAAACTATGGAGAGGCAGTAGAGCTAGTCATGAGAACATAAACTCTGGGGCAAAACTGAGTGGGCATGTATTACAGCCCAGCCCAGATGACTTTGGGTTAGTTTCGAAACTTCTCCATGGTTCAGTTTCCTTATTAGTAGATTAAAAGAATAATATTAAAAGTGGTAATACTAATACCTTCTTTATAGGGTTATATGAGCATTTTAAATTAGAAAATAAGTGAAAAGCCCTTAAGGACCATTAGCTATAACATTGAAAACTAATACCACATATGTGTTAGATATTGTTATTATATATACAAAGTACAAACCTTACTGGGTGACAATAAATTAAATTCCCCTCCTCTTTCATATATATATATGAATAAATATACAAAGTCTGACAATTAAGTTCACAAACTTGTTGCAATGATGTTGCTAACCTTTTTTGATATCAGAGGGATTATTCACTATGCATTTGTACAAATTGGACAAACAGTTAACCAAGTTTACTATTCGGAAGTGCTGAAAAGGCTGCTTTAAAAAGTTAGACGACCTGAACTTTTTGCTAACAATTCATGGCTCTTGCATCACGACAATGTACCAGCTTACACAGCACTGTCTATGAGGGAGTTTTTAGCCAGTAAACAAATCACTGTATTGGAACACCCTCCCTACTCACCTGATCTGGCCCCCAATGACTTCTTTCTTTACCTGAAGATAAAGGAAATATTGAAAGGAAGACATTTGGATGACATTCAGAACATTAAGGGTAATGCAACAACAACTCTGATGGCCATTCCAGAAAAAGAGTTCCAAAATTGCTTTGAAGGGTGGACTAGGCACTGGCTTCGGTGCATGGCTTCCCAAGGGGAGTTCTTCAAAGGTGACCGTAGTAATATTTAGCAATGAGGTATGTAGCACTTTTTCTATGATGACTTCGCGAACTTAATTGTCTGACCTCGTATATACTGTATGTAAGTGTGGGAAAATACATATAACATAAAATTTACCATCTTAACCACTTTAAGTGCACAGTTCAGTAGTGTTAAAATATCCAATCTCTAGAACTTTTTCATCATGCAAAACTGAAATTCTATATCCATTAAACAAGAACTCCCCATTAGTAATATTTTTATGTTGATGTGAATTGGTTTCTAGGCTTTGGAATTTTAGTCAATACTTTTGATGAGGTATTAATGATTCCAGTTAAGAAATCAGTCAGTCAGTCATTAAAAATAGCTGAACTGGTTGGGAAAGGACAGCGAGAGTTCCAAAATTGTAATTAGTTTCCGTCAAATATGCCACTTCCATTGATTCCTCCATCTTTAACCCCTTGAATCCCAACAGCACTGGATATACCTGGGGTTAAAGATGTGATATTTTCCAATTACCATTCATCCTGGATTTAGGGAGTTAGTGATGGCTGATGGGTTAGGTCACTGAAGTTTCGAAATGATATTTTCCAGAAAGTACCTGAAAAGTTGATGTTACCATAGCAGATATAGAAAAATAAGCTCAAAATTAGTCTCTCAGCTAAAAGCCTTGTTAATAATTCTCACAAGGAGGACAGGAATAAGAATATTTAGCAATCCTTTGGGCACAGTGGACAGGAAGAGAGAAACACATTTTCCTAAAATAATAGTAGTCACGAAAAAGAAATGAATGCTTCCTTTTGATCGCGTTATCTCTCTCCAAGGTTTTCTGTAATGTTGTTATTGAAAAAAAATTTTAGTGTGAATTTTTTAATGTGAAAATATTAGATAAATATCAAAGATATACGGAGTAGGATAATTTCAGATGCAGGCAAGAGAAAAGTCGACTTAAGATGGCATACGCAATAAAGACAATTTATTGCTCCACATGATTGAAAAAGTGTAGTGGTGGAGTGAGTTTCATGCGTGGTTTGATCCGGGTTCTGGCTCTGTTTTCTGTGGGTTTCTCACTCTTGCACTTCTCTCTGTATCCAGTTCCTGCTTAGCCTGGCCTCTCTCCTGGTATCAAGGCTTTCCTGGCATCTATGCAAATTATACCATCTAGAAGAAGAAACTTCCTGTAACCCAGAACCCCCAGGAAAAGGCCTGATGGCATTGCCTTAGTTCACATACCTCTCCTGGCTCCAGTCATTGTCGTGAGGGGAATGGGACACGCTACTTCATGTGCCTACGTTGTCTCTTCATTCATGATGGCTTTTTTTCATATCTTTAACTTGATTCCCTTGGCAACATCTCCCATATTGTGTTTTTACCTTATCATCTGATCTTATCTTATCGATGCTGTGACTTGTCTAATTCGTCTCAGATATTTGTGGAAATCCAGAGTCGTATTGTTTCTGTCCTAGCTTCTGTTTTGGTAGGTCTTGGATGACTGGATATTTGGGTGTTTAACAAAGGAGCCAGGTGGTTCCTAATATCAGGCGAGTGTAAGAAATAGTAAACTAAAATTGGTTATGCTTTTCCTCTTTGCACTGGCTGCTGGGGAGCTTAGCAGGCTAATTCCCCAAAAGTGTTAGTTTATCCACTGCATGGTGTGGATTTGGGATATTATCTAAGTTTCATATTTTTTATCCTTATTTTCTTTCCTCCTGAATTTTCTCGTTGAACAAAATCTTATTGTACCACATATATAGATATAGATGTAGATGATAGATATGGATATAGATATACTATCTTAAACTCTTTTGGAATGAAGTGGAATATATCAGATAGGATATCTGGCAGAAAATAGAAGACACACTCAGCAACAGTTGGGAAACCATTATGATCTCAAGTCTAAGGGGCTGGGAGCTGTGTTAGTTTCTTAGGGCTACTGTCACAAATTACTACAAATGTAGTGACTAAAACAGTAAAAATTTATTCTCTTATAGTTCCAGGAGGCCAGGAGTCCAAAATGAGCTTCCTTGGGCTAAAGTCAAGGTGTTGGCAGTGCTGGTTCCTTCTGGAGGCTCCCAGGGGAGCATCCGTTCCTTGACTCTTTTAGTTCCTGGTTGCCACCGGCATTCCTTGGCTTCTGTCCATGTCACTCCAATCTCTCCTTTTCTGGTCACATAGCCTTTTCTTCTGTGTTAAAGTTCCCTCTGCTGTTCTCTTATAAGTACACTTGTGGTTGCATCTAGAGCTCACTCAGAGAACCTAGGATAACCTTCCATCTCAAGACCATTACCTTAATCACATCTGCAAAATCCCTATTATCATCGAAGGTAACATTAGCAGGTTCTGGGAATTAGGAACTGGTTATCTTTGGGGGGCCATTATTCGGTTTCCCACATGAGAAATTGTGTTGCTGGGGAAGACAAGGCACCCACCTGTGGCTGTGGGTAGAGGGCACAGCCACTGTCAGAACGGTGTCCCCGATTCTGTAGGAAGGGAGCAGGAGGAAGAACTACCCTGACCTCTTTTTTCTCACCTCTCTGCCATACACCCTTATCTGCCCGCATATCTCACCAGCCAAAGGGGGAGATGAGAGCCATAGACATCAGCCTGCCGGGTATAGAGCAGGGCAGGACATGGTGCTGGAACATGACAAGCACACAGGTAAAGAGAAATCCCAGAGCACTGCCGAGCTACGGGCATGATTGCAGTCTGGTGTCTCAGCTGTTTTTCAGAGGAAGGTCTTGTGCTAGAAGTAGCTGCTCAGCCCTTAGATACACACTCCAGCGTTTTTGTGGAGTCTTGGGTCTGGGCCTTTCCAGGTAAGAGGAGATAGTCTGAGAGACTTGAGGCTGAGTTTCAGTTCAGATTTTGGATTTCCTTTTGTTATCCCCAGTGCCCTAGTTAAAGGTGGAAAAGGGCTGTTTGGTTACATGAAAGGGACTGATCAGTAATAGGATCCTGGGCCAGGAAACCACATTCAGCCCTGGGCCCCTCACTCGTTCAGAAGGTTCTAGTCCTAGGAAATGATGCTGCATATCTTGTCTTCAGGAACCCCATGCTGTTCTGGAGACTTGCGGTGGAATTGTGATACCTTGCATACTGTAGCTGCCATCTGCATATAGTAATTTAAAACTGAGCTCGGATCAGCATGTGCCTGGGGCCAGGCCTGGGTTATGGTGAGCGAGCCCACGGGGCTGCAGGCCCTGCCAGAGGTACCGCAGCACCAGCCCCCACATTTCACAGCATCTCTTCCCCTTTACCACTCCTAACAGGTACTCCCTTCTCTTCCTCTTTGGGGGGGCCCACCCACCGGCCGTGCCCACAGCCATCAATTCAGCCTTTTACCTCCACCTCCACGTCTCTCCCAGTTGAGACTTGAGCAGCCCTTCCTGGCCAACCCATCAGGTGTTTGGGGGAAGCTCCCATGTACAAATTCCTGCCTTCTAAGGATCACCCTGATTTTTTTTTAATTGACATTTGAAACTAAAGACAAAACCAGCTGTTTCTTGAGGAAGAAAAGCGAAACATGAAAAGAATCTCACATATAACCTACTCCCTCTCCCCCCAAAGCCCAAACCAATATAATGAATCTAACCAATAATTCAGTCTCCCTGCCTCGTGCACTGTGACTAAAACCAGTAGAAGAAGCACAGCGGGGGAGCCTCATTGACGAGAAATTTATCATTAGTCATATTATTAGGTTTAATGTAGCCAACAGGGGCTACTGATAGTTTCAGTATTCTTTTTAGTAAGGGATTTTTTTTCCCCCCACAAAAAAGGACAAATGTTCTTTAGTCCAGACATTTAATTGTCTTTATAGTGTATGTAGCTTGGTTGAAGGACAAACTTTTCAAAATGGCATCACCGAGAAAGGATTCTGCGGTTCATAACCTAAACCAATTCGCCACTTGTCTCTTTCTTTTAAAAATTTCTCAGGGCTTAGCTGCATACCTACCGTCATTACTATAACCATCCTCTAAACGAGACATTCATCTGTCATGGTGAAAAGCGATTTCTTTTTAGTGCAAATGCTTGACAATGTCTTGTTTGGACAGAAATGACCATCCAGTCCGTGGTAATTTAAGCAAGTTCCTTAAAGTCAGGCAATTAGGTTAATGAGACAGTTGGCCTTTTGAAGTTGGATGCGAGCAGGGATGAGCTCACCTCTCCTCCAGGAGACACTAAATCAATTTGGTGTAAAAGGCCGAGGGACCTAGTTCCCTCCTACAGTTTCAAGGAAAGATCATGCACACGGATTTAGCTCCAAGCATGGAAATTAGATGGTGGGCCCCTTAGGCTTCCTGGTAACCACCATACTGTGGAGGAAGAAACAACAGCTGCTCTAGCTATCACTGGGGAAGATGACAGGCCTGGATTAGGTCTTTCATGGGGGCCAGAGACTCTTGCGGGAGCAGCCCCAGGCCCAACACAACCATAGACACATGGAATGTCCCACACTGAAGCAGATGGAACTGCTGATAAATGAGTTGAAATGGTAGAGGTCCCTCCAGTGAGAGCCAGCTAGATTTACTGAGAGCTGCTCCACGGAGGGGCAATTTCAGGGCGGCCAGGCTGCCTTTAGATGTTAATCGGAGGCATTCACATGTTCTGTCCTTTACCCTTCAAAGGAAGGTGTCAAATGTCTTCATGAAATACCCCTCCCGCTTACTCAGACTCAGAGAACGGGCATAAATGACTCAGGCAGAATCAGTTGGAGAGAGTTAGCCTTGGCTAGACCCATGGTCACAGCGTAGGAGTAATTATGTCATAATCAGTCTGTGGGGCAAAGCTCAGCCAAGGCCATGGTCCATGTTTAAATGTAACATCTGGAAATGGGGGGTTGGGGATTGTACGGGATGTGGGTACGGGGGTAAGAAACTAAGAGAACTGCACTCTGTGATGGCAGCCAGCCCTCGCCAAACCCTCTTATTGCAATACCACATATGGCTGTTTGGACGTCAGAAACAGCAGAATTGCATAATGAAATGACTGGCACTTGCAAAGGATGACTGATCTCACAGTTTGGGAGGTCTCCTGGCAGAAATGGACCACCTAGGTCACACTTAGCTGAAGCGAAGGGATGCCCTCTGGAGAGAAAAAATATTGGTGCTTTTACGCAGAAACGAGGTTGATTTTGAACTTTCCTGCTGGGAGGGGCCACTCTTCTGAGACTGACTTTTCTGCCACACCCCTCCTGCCTCTGCCCCTGCCTGGGACTTTTCGTGGGCTGCAAAGTAGCAGAACAGACTCTCCCCTCTGGGAGGCAACATCATGCACCCTCTATATTTGAGGAGGTAGAATTCTTTTCTTCATGATGCTGATGGAGGGCGAAGTAGCTGGGGACACAGGAAAACCTCTGCCGTCAGGATGTTTCTAGGGCACCGCCACAGACCATGCTGGGCTTTCTGCCTTGGGGGTCCCTTATGCCGCTCCCACTGGGCAGTGATTATAAAGGCAGCTGCCTCGAGGGCGGAGGAAGTTACTTTGGGGACTGGCCTGAGGCCGTGCACAAGTCTTCCACTGATATTGCCTGCCTTCCATGGTCGGATACCCATCTCTGTCTGCTAACAAGTTGGTAGACTGATCAACAGCATGGGCCAGGACCAAAGGAAAGTCAGCGGCAAGTTTCTGGGTAGCTGAGACGGGTAATCCCAGGGTGGTCCCTTCGCTCCTGAGTTCCTTCCTTTCTAGGCTTCTCAGAACCACTTGGGTGAGGGCTTTTGGACACTATGTTTCACTTTAACTTAAATCTTTATCATGGATCTTAATGCGGCAGGAACTAGGTGCAGGGGAAACTGCAACGAGCCATAGAAACATGTTTCTCTTTATGGAACTTAAAGTCAAAAGGAGATTCAAACAAGAGGACAGATGTTAGGATCTGTTGTAACAAGACGTGCTCCTATAAGGGGATTGCTGGGTGCTGGACTGGTATCAGAGGAGGCCTTTTGGAAGAAGCTGTGTCTCACATGGGACCCTTGAAATGTTTTTCAGGCAGAAGAAGTGTCTTCCAAGATCTAGAAGAAAGAGAAGACGTGACATATCCCAGAATGTGTGAGACCAGAATGTAGGGTCAGGGGTATTGAGTGGAGAGTCAGGTGAGGGTCTTTACCGTCAGTGTGAGTCTCTGCTCAGACCTGGCCAGGGAGCTGACCTCACAGCCATGTATGGGGCTTCTTCTAGGCACTGGGCTCTGAGTTAGGAAATGGGGGCCAGCAAGACGAGAAAGACAGGACTGCTATGTTCAAGATGCTCCCTCTGCTTATGCCCTGTATGTAAGGGGAAACACATTTTCACCCTTTTCTGAGGCTGTTTGTCAGCATGGATTTATGTGGCTGCTTTCAATATCTTTTCCCATGGAAGCAAGTGCTGGTCCAAGTTAGAGATGCTGTGCTTTAATACTATCAGCTGGCTGTCCCAGGATAGGTGCTGGGTGACTTACACCCAGCCATCCACGTTCTCTCTTATTTTCTTCTCGTTCTCTCGTGATCAAAGGGCCTAAAGGCTTAGCAGGCTGGGCTGGGCAAAAGTCTCCCGCTGAAATTAGTTGCCACCCTAAGACCTCTAAGACCTTTCTCTTTTGCTTCTAAGCTTTCCCCCTCAACTTCACACAGGAAATTGTTCTTCCTTCTTTTCAATCAGCCCATATCCCTTTTTTTCCCCCTCACATGTCAAAATCAGGTGTACCTCTTCCAGGAAGTTCACCTTGATTAATTCTACCCAGAGTCCTGGCATCTCCAGTGGCCTCTATCCCACACATAATTGATGTCTTATAAATATGGGGTTTTCAGTTATTTCTGAACTTCGGTTTTAGTTTCTTGAGATGAGGTGGTTTTTTTTCTTTTCTTTTTTTTTTTTCCACCTTTGCTGCTGCTTTTGCAGTTTTGAGACCCGTACACCAGGTGGTGGTAGTTTCCACATGCTCTGACTATACGTTCTGAATCATTTGCAGAGGAGGGAAATGGAAGGGGAGAACTAGTTTTTAATCGAGTACCTACTATGTGCCAGGCCTTTGTACCACAGCTAATTTCATCAGAAGAAATAATCTATATGAGGGAGTTATTATTTTCATTTTCCAGTTAAGGAAACTGAATTTTGGGGGAGGTAAAGTAACTTCCCCAAACACACCATCCTTCATGGCAAAGCTGGAACTGGTACCTGGGTCTGACCTCTCTAGCTTTGTGTTTAAGTTGAAACATGTAGATTTTCTCTGCATGATTATGAAAACAATAATGAAATCAACGACCATTTCAAAGTAACTATTTCTAACAACACCTCTGGGGTAATTTGGTGTCTTCCTCACTAATTCTTATATCATAATAATCCAGAATATTTGTAGATGGGCAAAAAACTGCCTTGGACAATTTTTTTTCAGCACTGGCCACACTGTCTCCCCTTACCCCCCAAGTCACTAGCATCTTAGGTTTTTGGATGATTTGCCAGGATTTCTAGGAAGGCTTTTATGTGCTACTAAGACTTGGAGAGGATTGGGAGAGGATCCAATCAGTCCTTAATTCCAGAGTTAAGGTTCTATGATACAAGGGGTCAGAGATAGTGAGAGTTTTGGGGGATAGACTGGGAAGAGGGGAGGTTAGGGGCAAACCTAGGGTCTCAGATTAGCATTCAAGCCAGAGGAAAGAAATCCCTTAGTCTCCAAGGTCAAAGAAGAGATTCTAGGATAATTTGCTGGGCAAAGCAAAGGTTAACACAGTCCCACCTTTGCCCTCAGAGTTGGAGGGCAATTGTTTGATTTTCACCTTGGGGTCCAACAGGACATGAAAGGTCATTGTAGCTCCCTGTAGAATGGGCCCATTCCAGCTGCAGGTGTGTTCAGACTCGGGGGCAGAGGAAGGAGGGCGGGGGCTAGGACAGGGAGAAGGAGGGCATGGGGAGGCTGTGTGCTATTTTCCTTCTCCAATTCATTGCTTCTTTTTTCCTTCACTATACATGCCAGATAAACAGCTGTAGCAACAGAAAAAAATAAACCCTTTAAAGCATCTAATACCCCAAAGTGCAACATTCCCTATAACCAAGTTCTTTGAAAGTTCTATTTCTCTCTCTCTCTCTCTCTCTCTCTCTCTCTCTCTCTCTCTCTCTCTCTCTCTCTCTCTCAGCTAATCTCTCATATTGCTTTTACTTTGAGGGAGGAATTCTCCCCAGTGACAGGAGATCTGGGAGACTTGGGTTCTAGACCCAGGTCTCAGGGTAACAAGAAATACTTCTTGCAGTATGTCTCTTCTCCCCTCTGGGTTTCAGTTCTCACAAGTGTGAAGTAAGGGGTTTGGAACAAAGGCTGTTTTTACCCTTCGTCTATAGTTTGCTGTTTATTTGGCTGTTGTATGGCTTCTATTCAATTCTTTCAATAAACACGAAGACTTGCCACCACCAGGCATTACCTTTTCTGGGTCGGTTCATGAAGGGCTTCAAAAATCAAAAGAATCCATCTTCTTTGAGTGGAACTTGCTTCACAGCGACAGATAAATTTCTAGATATCCTGCCTGGATCCTCTTGCCCAGCCCCCGTTCTTGCACCATCTTTCCACGAACAAATTGTGTCACTTATCTTGTGAACACCTTCCTCAGGTCTGTGGTCCTTCCCAGATGAAGGAGATTATATGTCCATGCACAGCAGTCTCCGCCATCTGGGGCATCTCTTGCTGCCCTCGCAGTTACCTGAGGTCAACTCCGGTCTGAAAATATTAAATGGAAAACTCCCCAAATAAGCAATTTATAAGTTTAAATCATGTGTCATTCTGCGTAGCGTGATGAAATCTCGCGAGTCCTGCTTTGCCCCGTCCCCAACGTGAATCCTAACTTTCTTCAGCGACTCCAGCTGGAAGCTGCAAACTATTAGTTACTTAGTAGCCATCTTGCTTATCAGACTGTTGCAGAGTTCGTGCGGTGCCTGTGTTCAAGTCACCCTTATTTTACCTAATGAGGGCACTGAAGTGCAAGAGACGTGATGCTGGCAAGTTGCATATGCCAAAGAGAGTCTGGACAGCACTTCCTTGAAGTGAAAAGGTAGGACTATGGCCAAAAACATAGTACGTGTAGTGTTCGGTACTATCTGCGGTTTCAGGCAACCTTTACCTTCAAACATATCCCCTGCATTTAAGGAGGGAGTACTGTATATATGTATGTAAGTATGTATGTATGTGTGTATTCATTCACGCATTCATTCAGTCATTCATTGCAGTTGTGTTCTCCATCTCACAGCACAAGGGTCTGTGACTCTCATTTCGTGCCAGTCACTTGGCTGTAAGTTTCTATTTGCTGGCTTTTTCATAGGGATTCCAGAGAATACCAACGAGGAGCAACTACTACCTCACCGGCGCGTTGCACTGGCCGTGTACCGGCTTCTGACCAGGTGCTGAGGGAAAGAGTTAATCAGACATGGAACTCAGAGCACAGTGGAGGAGATGGACGAGCAGATGTCAGATGACGGACACAAACAGTAAGTGGCATGGGGGCATGTGCCGTGAAAACGTGCCCCGGCCACACTGATGGGGGCAGTGACATCTGCTTGGGCTCTGGGGAAGCAGGCAGGACGACGATGGCTTCAAGGGGGCCGTCAGATGCCAGGCACTACTGACAGGGTGGATAACGTGGGGACAGGTGTCTAGGTGACCTGGGAAACGTGCTTACGGCCTGCGGCTTAGAGTTTGTGTGTCTGTCAGAATAGTAGTTGGGGCAAAAATAGATGTGTATGGTGAACCTGTTTTATTTTCTGACAAAAGCGCTTCCTAAGATCACCCTGTAATAAAACATCAGTCAGGGAAGAAATATTTATTGAGCGTGGAGTAGCTGCGTTTTCAGGTCTCGTTGCTGGTCTCTGGCATAATGTTAAGACGCTCAGGTGATGAAACACCGGAGAGCAATTTGGCAGTAATGGCTGAGCAGCAATCTCCTGATTGACTTGGCTCTTCAAGTCAAGTTTTGTGTCTAAGGCACCAGGCCCGCCCCATTCGGGGCTCTCTATGGGTGCTGCTCAGAGGGTCCACCCTTCTATAGACAGGGGAGGGCTGGGTGAGAGTGCCACTCTTCTGGATCTGCTGAGTAGAGGCAGACAGAGTGCAGCATGGTCCTTCAGGGGCACTGCCAATGCTCGGAGCTGGGGCTGTGCAGTGCCTGGAACAGGCTCTCAGGGTTACAGAGCTGGGGAGCCAGGCAGTCAATGGGACTCCCTCACAGGTACACCCTTCATATACAGTCTTGCATGAGGGGCCAAAGTGTGCAGTGAAGCCAGAGGCTCAGTGGTTAGTTTCCTCCCCTGGACAAATCACTTAGACACAGCCCCAGTTTGCCCAGCCCTCCCTCAGAGGGTTCTTGTAGAGTAATTCAACATAGTGTCTGTGTAAAAGGTTGTGGATACGGACATTTTGCCATTTTTATTAACAGAATTCGTTCAAAAACATTTATTATTAATGCCTTTGAGTTTGTTTGTCTTAATTAGGTGTGTATGTGCCAGTATTATAACGTGACTAGAAACCACTGTTATGACTTGAAATGTTCCTGGAAATAACACGCTGCTGGGCTTGTGATATTAGGACCAGAGAGGTTATGCTTATTTTCTCTATGTAAAAATAACCCTTTTTGATTATAAAAACAAGACATGTAATTCCCAGAAAAATTTGGAAACTTCAGAACAGACAAAAAATAATTCTGTGATGTCATCGTCTCACCACCAACTTCTGTTTTATAACAAGATGCTTGTTCTGTTTCACGACTTGCTTGCTTGGCTTGTTTCATTTAATATGATGTGGGGAGCATTTCCCTGGAAGGAGATTTGCTCTGTAAGAACCCTGAGCAGGTGGGCTATCACTTCACACAAAGTTAGATTCATTCCAATTTTAATTCTTCTTCTTTTTAAATTAGTTTCAGGTGTACAGAACAATGTAATAGACATTTCACCCTTCACAAAGTGATAACCCCCTCCCCCAATCTATTGCCCCTCTGACATCATATATATCTATTATAATTCCATTGACACTATTCTCTATGCTGTATTTCATATCCTGTGACTATATATATATATATATAATTATAGTTGACTTACAGTGTTATTCAGCTTCAGGTGTGCAGTGCAATGGTCATACATTTACACCGTCTGTGAAATGGTTCTAATTTTAATTCTTATGTATAATGCTGCAATGAGCATGTTTATGGATAAATCTTTGTATTCATCTTAGAAGCATTTCACTAATATAAGTTTGTAAAAACATATTATGGATCAAAGGCTTACCTTTTATTTCCCTGTGAATTTTTGTTTTTTCTGGTACCAACGGGAGCTTATGGGTAGCACAGTTGTTTAACTACTTCTAAACACTTGATGTTATAATGAAAAGCATCTTTACCAATAAGATAGGCAAAGGTGACAGAGGGGGTCTCATTTCAATTTGTATATCTTTTGTTATCAGTGAGGTTCTATATTTTCCTATGTTTATTGATTGTTGGTATTTTTCCCTTGGCAATTTTGAGTTAATGTCTGCCACACATTTTTGATTGGGGTGTTTATTCTTTCATG
Source organism: Rhinolophus sinicus (assembly GCF_057876585.1). Taxonomy (NCBI): domain Eukaryota; kingdom Metazoa; phylum Chordata; class Mammalia; order Chiroptera; family Rhinolophidae; genus Rhinolophus; species Rhinolophus sinicus. Next base: position 58,540,231 of record NC_142506.1, on the reverse strand, counting down.
ATTACTTGTCAGGTTCCTATATAGATTAAAGCATTAGCAATTTGCATGAAAAAACTTTTCGCAGTGTTATTTCTCACTTATGTGTGTTTATGGTGATTTATATATATTCAGAAAATGTGAATTTTTATGTAGTCAAGCACTTCATTTATTTCCTTTATATTTTCAGCCTTACAGAGTTTTTCCAAAGCTGACATTATATCAATGTTCATCAATATGTTCTTCAGATATTTTTATGGATCCAACATTTATTTGCCTTGTTATATATAGTGGACTGTCATTCATCTGGAATTGATTTTGGTGTGTTGTACCAGGAACCTTATTTATGTTTAAAAAATAATTATTAGATTCTTTCATCCCTTATGGAATAATTATCCTTCCCTCAAGGTGATTTGAAATGTCATCTTTAAGCGATTCTATTTTTAAGCAGAAAAAATTATTCCAGGAATGCGTTACTAACTTGTTCAATTTTATGAAAAAACGACAACATAGTTTTAGTTGTCAAGGTATACAGTGGTTTAGTTGTCTCCACTGTATATGGAGACAGTGAGAACAGCTCTGGGAAGGAGGCAGAGTAGTGGTAATCGTGGTAACAGTAATGTAGAACCAAGTGTTTATCAGCCGATGGAAGATTCAAAGTTTTACTTCATTGTTTTTTTTAAGTTTGTCACACTAAGGTATATATGTTAGGAGCACACTCTTTTCTTTCTTCTTTCCTTCATTTTAGCAAACATTTGTTAAGTGATGATTTCTGCACTAGATTCCAAAGGCGCCTCAAACGTCAATATAGTTTCTGTCCTTCAGTTTGTCATCATCTGGTTGGGGAGCATATTACCTGGAGAGACTTTTAGCTTCAGTGAACAAAATGCTCCACTCGAAATGGCTTAAACTACAAGAGTGGTGACACACATTTCCTGAGGCTAGTTTAGTAGTTTAAAGATGTCAAGACTCTGAGTTGTCATCTCTTTGATGTTCTTGGCCTTCTTCCTCATGGTTGCAAAAAGGCTGCCGCTGCTCTGATCATTTTGCCCTCACCTGTCCGTGTTCAAAAGCAGGGACAGTGGGCAATGTGGGTGGGGGAAGAGAGTTCCTGCTCATGGTGCCTCCCTCTTATTACGGGGGAAAATCTTCCTGGAAACCCTCTAGCAGACTTCCTCTTTCATCTCATGGGTCAGAAATGGGTCACATGACCATCCTGGGCTGGGTCCACTTCTGGAGACCAGTGCATCTCTGGTCACTGTTGAATAAAATTCTGGTTCTGTGAATAAGGAAAGAAGGGACAGTGACTTTTGAGTAAGCAAGTAATATAGTGTCTGCCACAGAGGGATATTCATATGTAATAGTATATAAATATATACACTAAACATACATACTAAAATATATACTACAGTATATATGTTTGTTTTTATATTACATATAATATATATGTAATATATAAAAGTACTTGGTAAGCTGTAAATCAGTATATACATCAAGGGTCTAGATACATCAAAGGTGTATATACTATATATACTTTAATATATATTATATTTATATTTACAAAATATATATACAGTTGACCCTTGAATAACATGGGTTTGAACTGAGTGGTTCTGCTTATATGTGGATTTTTTTCAATAAATACTGTAAATGTATTTTCTCTTCCTTATGATTTTCTTAGTAACCTTTTTTCCTCTAGCTTACTTTATAGTATATATAGTACATATAACATACCAAATATGTGTTCATCAACTGTTTGTTATTGGTAAGGCTTCTGGTCAACAGTAGGCTATTAGTTAAGTTTTTGAGGAGTTAAAAATTATACATAGATATTTGACTGCTTGGGGAGCTAGCACCCCTAACCTCCATATTGTTCAAGGGTTAACTGTATATTATAGTATACATTTTATACAAAAACTATGCTAAAGTACAATAAGTGCTAGTAGAAGTAGTTTAATACTGTCTTGCTTCTGCCTCCTTTGGTAAACCTAACCCTCTGAGTCTCAGTTTTCTCATCTGTCCAGTGGAGAAAGAAATACTTTCTTTGCCCACCTGTCGAATTGCGTGAGGATCATATTAGATGTTGCTTTGTAAAACACAAGGCACTAACCTACCTACCAGTTTTGCCCTGCCAGCATTGCCCTTGTTTGGGACAGTCTGCGTGATTCTGCTGACTTGTAGTTTGGCATGGTTGATTTGGTCATGGAGTGCAGGCCACAGTCAGGGCCTCACCAGGGCAGTTGAATCACAAAGCTGGGCTGTTGAGAAAAGCCTGTCAGCTCGTCGTTATATTTCTGGGCACAAATCCTGAGCCAGACCAGGAGTTGGGAAAGTGAGGGCTTTCCTCTCTTAACTGTGGTCTGTGTTTGGGGCAGTGCTTTTCAATCCTGGGATTTCTTAGACTTCGATGTGGGAAGGCAAATACCGAGGAAATGTCCCACAGAGGGAATCGGGGAGAGACGCTGACAAAGAATTGCCGTCCCTTTACGTGGTGCATCCTCTCCTGGGGGTGGGCCGGTGAGTAGAAAGCTCCCCAGAGATCGCCTGAGGCAGGTGCACCTTCCACTGGCTGATGGGGGTGTTTGGCAGAAGCCTTGTTCCCTCAGGCAAGGAGCTGTAGCTTGGCCTTCCTTTAAAAACAACTTGGACACGGGGAAAAATTGAGGTAGTTGGAATGGGAGGTGGGTCAGGGGAGGATTTGAAGGGGGACCTTGGTGACTAAGTTCAACCGTTTCCTTTCTGTGGGTGTGGGAGAGAAATATTTCTGAATTTGCCCTGACCTTTTAAACTTTAGCCTGCTTGCTAAGCTGGTTGAAGCCCAAGTTCCTCTTCTAACCACAAAAGTCCTTTGCTTTCTCCCTGGAAACGTGGAGTCTTGCCATGACCACATCTGCCAGAAACTCCCCTCTGTAAACCTTGCTTGAACCTTGGTCCACGTTTAACCAACCCGCTTCCATTTATTGAGGCAGCTTGGTAAACAGACGGCTCTGGGCGCAGTTAATAATCTTGTCATTTGTACCTTGTGGTCTTTTATATCTACCTCACCCATCCAGTTAAATTAAACTACCATCAGTCTCTTCCCCGCCAGGCTGAAGATTAATGGGCCTTCAGCTGTCCCCTTAGAACACATGCAATTGTCACGTCCTGAAGAGAAATGCAGTGGCTAATAAATTATGGGCTGTCATCAGAGGAGATGGTGGGCAACTCCAGAGTCCTTCTCAGTTCATGAGGCTTTGAGCTGGGCATGTGCAGGGTCGAGGGTGGGCATCTTGTCACAGCATCTGTCATCGAGGATGCTTCTGAGAGGTGCAAGGAGGTTGGGATGTTGGGACCATGGCAAGTGAACAGCCAGTGAGCAGTTTCTGTTATTGAGTTTCTGGAGTATTGGAGCAGGTGGGTCGTTTCCCAGAATGGACGGCCTTCTAGCTGCTTTAGAGGGAGCAGCTTTGCTACCCCACCTCCCCCAGTTTCCAGGAAAACACAGTTTCAGGTGTCCCAAGGGCTGGTCTTCTGATTCCTCAGAAGGCTTGTGCCCTCTGCCTATTGAATGTGACTTTCTAGGCCCTAGCAATTGGCTGTAGTCTGAGCCCTCGCTTAGCACCTGTGGGGCTCCCAGGAGCTTTCCAAAAAATCACTATACCATAAGCTCCAAGTGGGCTTGCAAAATGTGTGGTGGTCCCTATGGTAATGTCGCCCCAACACTCAGGTATCTCCACCTCTCCTGCTGGCCGGTTATTGGAAGATGTTGCTAAGTCATCAGTGGAAATAGACCCAGTTCTATTTTAACTAAATGGATTCACTTTGTACTTGTTCATTCTTCTATTGATGGATTGAGTTCTAAAAAGACATAAAATGTTTTAAAATAGAAATCTTATTGATACCAAATATTCTTTTTGATGTCCCTTAGAAATAAAATCCAGAGTAAAGTTATTAAAGCAGTTCTCTTGATCCAGTCAGTTAAATGCTTTTCCTCCCTTGATTGCTAAATTTCAGGAAAACACTGACCTTGCTGATGACATTTGCTCTGTTCTGGTAACCAGTTCTTCTGCTGGTTGGGTTTGTCTGAAGGGGAAACCTGTTCCTGTAGGGTAGTGGGCCTCACAAATCCAAGGAACTATTAGCTATTATCTCATCCTTTACCCATCAAGGAATATATATCATTATACTACTGTAGAATTTTAATTAGAATGCACATATTTTCTGAAGAGCTGTATGACCTTGAGCAAGTCATTTCATTTTTTTTTTTTGACCTTTGGTTCCTTCATACAAGTATGTAAAATAAAGATACACCTGACCCACCATATTATTTCACAGTTTGGTTAAAAAAAAGTTATGAAAATCTATCTGGTCCCAGTGTTCAGTACTAGTGATACAAATGGAGAGCTGGATGAGCTGTCTTCTGTTCAGTGGGTGAATGGCTTTAATATAGCACGTCACCTTGGACAAAGTGCTTAATATGCATTGTCTGTTGTTAGGGCCTACGTTACGCATTTGTTGTAGGTATAATTATTTGACTCCCTTTACAGAGGGTTGTAATAATAATGAAGATTTATGGTTTTCTATATGCCAACCATTATTGGAAGCAATCTACATGTTTCAGCTCACTTACTCTTTACATCAGCCTTATGAGATATAGGTGCTAGAGCTAGTAATACAATGCAGGTGATTTGGCTCCAAAGTTGTCTCTTGTAACATATGAAATTATAGGACTAGGGTGACGCAACCAATGAAGGACTCAGATGCTACCTCAGATCCCAAGCTTTTTCTCTCTGCCCATGTTACCTCCTGTTTATCTAATATCCAGCGCATTTGTAAATAGTTTCAAAAATCGTTATGGAAACTCTATGTACATATGGTACATAAACACACACTTATCTCCGTGTATTTAGACAATGTCCCTCAAATATGTTTGTACTAAGAATCCAGCAGACGCTTCCCATTCAGATTAGAACAAGAAAAAAGTGATAAAGGGCCTCCAACTGGAGACTTTACTGTCTTGACAGTCACCGTTTATGCTGAAATGTGCACTGTTTTCAGCAAGAAGTATGATCCCCGTTTTCAAAGGTCAAATAAATCACCTTTAAAGTCGTGAAAAGGTAAACAGACTGATGCCTGGGCAGCTTTCTTGAGTTTATGAGGTCTTCTGGCAACAGGGATATACAAAAAGCCTCATCAATCACCCCCTACCCTCACCCCCAACTCCCAAAGCATTTATTCCTAGGGGAGAACCACTCTACCATTCAGGGTAATTTCCCCTGAAACCATTATTAGGAAATATTAAATCAAATGAAAATAGAACCCCCCAGAGTAAACATACCTTTACAGAAAAGCATTTCCCCTCTAGCCACATTTTGAAAATGTAGCTGTGATTCAAGGAGGCTGAGAGGATGGTAAGGGTATTGGGGTGGGTAGGCAGAGGGAAGTGAGGGGAGGATGGCAGGGAAAAGCAGTGTGGAAACATCTGGGGCAAGCTGGCGTGACATGACATAAACAAAATCGTTGTCAGTGATGAAAAATCACCCCACAGTGCACTGCCGTGCATGTCTGAGTCCGGTCTCCACTCTTCTAGTATCATCTTTTAAGGTCTCTAAAAGGGCCCTATACACCTTCCTTCAGCACATTCTTAAGTTATGTATATCGCCTGCTGTAAATCTGTAAGTCATCCTGGAAATGGCTATAACGTACAAGAAAACAAATGCCTCTTAAAGACCTTTTCATCAGAGCACTTCAATTCTGTGCTATTGTTTCTCCGTCATGTAATGAGAGCCTACCTGGGGTAACCAAAACCCTGTCAAGAAGGGATTATGTCACGCCTTGCAACTTGCCACGTACAGCCTTGACCATCAAGCGAAAAGGAAGTCCATGCCAAGGTCTCTCCGTGATTTAGTCTCTTCTCCAGTTTTTCATTTAGGTGCAGTTATAGCCCAAGGCAGTCCCTTCCTTCTGGAGAAGCTTTCCTGCACTTACATGTCTCGTAGTGTTTTCCACTGGTTTGGATACCATGGGGACATTTGGGAAGGAGGCATGCCATGTGCTTTAGACCTTTGTAAGAATCAGACTTCAGAATTTTGTTTATTGGTTTATTTATTTATTTCTGAGATGGGACAAGGGGTAAGGGACAGAGGGTCAGGAGGGAAGAGGAAAACTCAGTTTTTTAAAACTCTTGCCCCTTTTGAAATCAAATGGTGTTCTGTTAGAGCAAGCATTATATCAATTGCATGGATTATTAAGTAAAAATTGAATTTGATTTTTAGTTCCTTTTATCTTTTTGGCCTGGGATTTGTCCAAGCCAGTCTGGCGAGACCACCAAGTGTTCTCATCAACCAGAGACCTAATTGTGGTCATTTATTATAGTCACTTATCTGATAGTAGCTTCATTATCTGTGATAGTTTTACAGGGACAAAATCCACCAGGCATCCAATGGAGTACATAAACATGTTACCTTGTGACAGGGTGTCTGTTACTTACTGTCAGCACTAACTGGCCCTAACCACATATCTGCAGCTTATATGAAGTAACGATGAGTTTAATAAGCTCCAGTGAAAGCTGTAACGTAAACATCGCATCAGGAGTGTTTGCCTTGTCAGGCCTCTTAAACAAATAAAGGTGATGGAGAAGTACAAACAGCACAGGATTGGAGCCTAAGGAGGTGACCGTAGGGGGGCAGAGGGAAATTCCATGGGCGCTTCACTCCAGACTAGGTTATCATTACAGACAGTGCATTTGTATTTACAATACATTAGGAGGCATGCCACCCAGAACATCTCTTCAAGCAAAGCTCACCCCAAGTTCCGACTTGGGTGAATTTGCCATTCATTTGGGAGCACATATGTGCTGAAAATGGGTACTGATTTCTCAGGATTATTATCTTCTGAACGAATCTAGTACATCATCACTTGATTTTGAAAGCCACTGTGTCAAGCATAATACAGCGAGCATTACATGGACAGATTCCTTTTATTAGAAAAATTGCGTGTATGATGGGTAGTATGTTTCAGTTTGTCCCCATTAGAATAAAACCATAAGCCCAGCTATGACTAGATGGCAATGTATGTGGCCTGCAAAAATCAGAATACCTGGAGTTATTGTTATATAGCCTCACTCCATGGCTGTCCCTACACATAAATGCACGGCTGTTTGCATATCCTTGTAACCTTAGCTTTGAGGAGGAAGAGCAGTGCCCTTGCCCAAGTAGGCAGAGCTTTCCTTGCACCCGGGGGCAGAGGGGCATTGTGAGCTGAAAGACATAAGGGAAGCCCATTCCCCAAATTCCTTCTTCCCTGACTTCCTCCAGTCTTCCCTGATGCTTGCTAGCAGGGATTCATTTCATTCTTCTGGGATTAAAGTATTTTTTCTCTTTGACTCTCAGATGTAAACAGCTCTGGAAAATGAGCATATTAACCCCTATTGACCCAGTGGCTAGTGTAAAAGAGCCATTAGAAGACCCAGGTTTGAATACCAACTTGACACCTCCTGCTTGGGTGAGACTTCAGAAAGTTCTTTGCCTTCTCTAAGTCTCAGTTTCTTCCTCTGTAAGATGAGGATGATTTACCTTTCTTTCTTTCTTTTTTTTAACTGTATTTTGGGGAGTAGGGACTAGTACTGAACAGTGTGCTATTATTATTTGCTCAACAGTTAGCTAACTGTATCCTGAGAGAATGAGACACCGAATAGGGGGATTTGATGGGAAAGGAGGAAGGCGTTCAGAGCAGAAAATTGGTCTGCACAACAGTTTCTCAAAGTGTATTCTGTGGAATGGTCGTTATTTCTGCCATTGTCAGGTGTTATTCAAAAGGGGTGCTATAAGCAAACGCATGTGGGAAAATGAGGTTAGATAAGTTTCTCCAGTACAGGACTTCTCAGAGCCTTTCATGATGTGTCTTATAAATACCTAAGAGGGAAGAACTTAATATGTAAAAGTATTTAGCTATGAGCTTTGTCTATTTCCCTTTAACTGATTTCTTGAGGATGAATATTCCTTAGAGTTGCCAACTGAAAATTCTAGCCTAGCGCCTCAAGTTTTGTTTGGAAAGTGTGGGACCTGGTGGTCCTCTGTATCTGGAGGTCATGAAGAAAATCCTGAATCTAAGGTAGCAAGGTTTAAAGTGAGGATAATATTGATACATGGTGGATGCCAAAAGTCTAGGAAGGTGGGGTAAGAGGGAGTTAGAGGCAAACGCGACCATCTTTAGCATTATAATTATGGCAGCAGAGTGAGTTGGCTCAACTCTTTGCGAACGACTGGTCAGCAACCCTTAGAAGCCACCCCCAGGGCTATGCACTGCCTCAGGGAAGAAATGCATTTGAGAAACATTGGATTAAATATTTCCTCACTGATGTGCATTGTGAATCTCCAAGACAGCACACAAATGCTTTAAGGCACAGCCAAGTGAGAACAGAAGAGAACAAAGGAAGGTGAGGTGAACAAGCTGGGAATGGTGGGGAACTACACGGGCTTTTCAGAGATATCAGCGCCATCACAGCCTCTGACTTTTCAATGGCCGTGTGAGCTTCGTCCGGTTTCCACGCCAGACCCAGATGGGCTGGAGGTCTTTTGGGTGCACGACTCTGGTTCTGTGCTGCTGCCAGAGTATGCACAGGGTATGGGGTAGAGAGAGGGAGAAACCCTTCCATGTAGCAAATGGTCAACTCTCCTAAACCTCCGTTTTGTTGGTGCTTAGAATAATCTTTGGCCTGCAGTAGCTGCTTAGTAAATATTGGCTGATTGAAAAAAAATGTACGTGGAATCTGAGAGGGAGACACAACCCTGGCCTTTTCTTCTCCATGGTGTTGGAACAATATTTTTCTTTCAATGAGAAAAATGGAACTATACAATACAACAACAAGAATAATATCAAAGACCAGGAGCGTGTTGCCTTGTCTTTGTAACAGGCATTCCAGAAAAGTTGGGTACCACTCAAAGTCCACCTACCATCGTCTTATTATGAATTCAACCCCTCCCTATCTTCATTTCTCATAATTTTCCAGTGGGCAGGAATTCCAAACCCTTCCCACCCATATACTCCTGCCTCCCTTAATGATTCATCAAACTTTGATAAAGTGATCATTCTTTTTATATATAAATGTGAATATTGAAAAAGGACAAGGCATGCTGGGGACCACAGGAGAGGGTAGAACTTTAGGTGAAGACTTCTAGTGAGCCAGAGGCCACTAGAAGGGCCACCAAGTCTTGAGGCAAACAAGGTGTGCTAAGGATGACTACACTGAAATATGGTAAGGGGTCTTCAAATAGAGCAAGCTCTTTAGCGGAGCTGTGGACGTAATTGTCCCCTGCCCCCCACCATACCCTTTTGAAGCCTCAACCTCGGGGTCTCCGAGCCAATAGGATTAATGTCCTTCTGAGAAGAGAGCAAAGCTCTAGCTCCCTTCCTCCCCCACTGTGTGAGAGTTTAGCCGGCAGGTAGTCATTCTCAAGTCAGGAAAAGAGTTCTTACCAGGAACCTCATAGGCTGGCACCTTGATCTTGGACTTCCAGGCCCCAGAACTGTGAGAAAACAAATGAGATAAATGTCTGTTGTTTAAGCCAAGCCGTCTGTGCTCTTTTGTTATGGCAGCCCAACCTGACTAACACATGCAGTGAAGCTGCAGTTTGCTTCTGAAGTGTGCCATGAAATGATCCATTCCAAAGACCCCTCTTCTTATCAGTGCTGAACTGGACCAAGGGCACAGCAGGGCTCCTTTCTGCTGCGTCTTTCCCAGGTCCTTTCCCCTACTTTCCTTATTTATGAAGACACAGCTCCATAGATATTTGCCCTTTGGGGCTGCAAACGGGAGGCTTTTTCTCTCCTTCTGTTTTCCTTCCCTCTCTAGTTCATTTTTCTACTACGTCCAATTACATTCAACCACCATATATTCTGTATATTAAGCACCTAGGAGAGGATGTGCCAGGGGCACACTGATGCTTTGATGTATGGGTAACATGCCATGTTTTTAGAACAGCAATGCAAAAAATATGTGCTAAGACTCTTCCCCAACAAATGGCAAACCACCCATACTTCCTAGCAGGAAGTCCAGGCCGACGCCGTGGTTTCAAACTCAGGAAGGACATCTGTGATGAGAAAGCTCAAAAAAAAAAAAAAAAAAAAAGAAAGAAAGAAAACTTTTTTTTTTAGTTGCTGAGAGACTGAATTGATTATTTATTTGGAAAAAATAGAGCAATATAGCACATATTTATATAGGTAGAAATACTATTTTTTTTAAACTGGTTAATTCATAGCAGTGAGTATATATCATGTTCTGCCACTTGAATAAATAACTGAGTTTGACGGTTTCTTAAGATCCCTCATCTCTTCTCTGGCCCTCTCTTCCCGTCATGCTCAGTCAGGGAATCATCTGGTCACAGTCAAAGATCTGAATCATGTGAGAAATGTCAAAATCCCCATAGGGGTTTATTTATTTATTTTTTAAAATGGTGGTGGGCATACAGAAATCAAAGATGGCACTAAGTGCCTTCTGTTTCCTCATAAATGTCAGGTCAGGGTCCAACCAACTTATTTTTAACAGCGCAAACTGCTGACCTGTCTCCAGAGAATCAGACTTTTCATTAGAATTCTCAGGAGCAGGGCTGCGGGCAGAAGGAAGGAGAGAGGAAAACTTGATGTTCTTGGCAGCTGAGCACCACACCAATTTAGATTTTGGAAGCCTTGGAGCAATTAGAAGATCACCATGCCATCTGCAGGCATTAATTGACTGGCCTGGCCACCTGCTGCTGAGGGTTTGCTTTATTTGACAAGGGGCAAATGAGAGTAGAAGAAAGTCAAACAGCAGTGAGGACTATTACCAGGCCCCCATTTACTGAGTGTCTACAACATGCCAGCCATTGTGCACTTACTCTGTCTAAGCTTTGTAACAAGACTTAGCACTATTATTATAGCAATATATGGCAATACAGGCATTACTCTTACCCATTTTCAGATGACAATACTGATGCTCAGAGAGTGACTAGCCCACGGCTCTGTGGGCAATGAAGCTGGGATGAGGGCATCGGTCCGCATTTTTTCTACCCTATGTGAATATACGTGGATCTCCTGGCTGGCTCTCCAGTCCCCTCTCCAGCACTTCATTTACATGAGGAATTTACTACCATGTATTGAACTAGTATTCAGCCTTTCCTTGTTTGTAGTCCATTTTGAAATACTCAAATATTTGGCTGCACACTTGAAGGGCCTGATTGTTTTAAAGCCATACTCAACAATCTAATAGTAATACACAATTACTACTACAGTCCAACAAAAACTCACAGTGTTTGAATAAGCATCCAAGAGTTTCTGGACAATTCACTTATTCATATGCAGACATTATTCGATACCTGTTTTTCTGGTGTAACTTGCTGGTATCTTCCATCACAGAGGCTAAAAATGACAATCACTTGCTTTCCTGGACTCTTGCAGCTGGGGCATGGCCAGGTGGTCTAGTATTGGCAAATGGAACTTGAGGGACATGTGACTCTAAAAAAAGAGGCCCATGGGAAATTCTTTGCTGAATAACATCATGTCTATCTGTGATGACTGGACCTATGGCAACCATTTTGCATTCATGGGGATAGATGCTTACAGACTAAGATTAAAAAGATGGAATGAGTCTGGTATTTACTGATGCAACTGAGCTGCTGGACCAAACTTTGAATCACCTTCCTCCAGATGTTTTGTTATGCAAGATAATAAATGTTCTTACATTTTATCCATTTTAGTTGGGTATTCTATTGTAATCAGACAAAAGTATCCCTGAGTACTCTTGATCTTGGAATAGAATTACTTCTGGCCCAGTAGCACTTTCTTATACACTTATGAAACAAATTTCATACATTTTTCTAGTAATACGTCGTTTTTCTTTGGTGCATTAATCCTTGCTCTACACAATATTGTCTCTCCACTCAGCTCAATGATTTAGCTGAGGAACATAGCTGTTAGAGTACTTATAGTCAGTGTAGCAAACATTCCTTTGAGCATTGTTCACCATTTGGCAGTGTACCTGTGACGTGCTGGGGTACATTAGTGTGCCGTGGCTGCCTGGTTGAGAAACACCACTGAATGGAAATGCTCGGCCTCAGTATCTCCTCTTCCATAGATTATATTTTTCTAGGGGGCAGGAGGGTAACTTATTGAGCATTATATCCCCAGGGTTTAGCCAAATTCCCACTGTGTAATTATAATACTGATTCATATACATTGACTGTTAATTTTGTGTTGGCATGGTTTTAATTATTTTGGATGTATTAACTCACTTAACTTTAAAATATCCAAAGAGATGGTGAGTGAACCAGGCAGGATGGCTCAGAGCTCATCCTTGAGCTCATTAGAGTCCACCTCTCACTAATATAAGTTTCCAAATAAATGTTACCTGAATTGAACAGAACTGAAATGGCTCCTTCACGTCATGCTTTCCATGTAATAGGCACTCAGTAAATATTTGTTGAGTGCAGTCCAGCCCCTGCTCAGTTACTCAGGAGAAACCAAGGAAGCGTCTCTGGAGAGGCTGTGCTTTGAGCAGGGCTCCAAAGGAGACAGCTGCTCGTGGCCACAGTAGAGCCATTTCCTTTAGGGTCACCTGCTCAGGTTCAGCCCAGGCCCTGACTCAGCAGACGACGATATCTGTGTGGCAGGCCAAGGGGAATACGTGATGATTTCAGCCTAATGCCTACTGGAAAAGAATTTCTGGCAAATCTAAATTCTCCGCTGGAAGCCCGAGCAGAGGGCAGGAAAACTAGATGGTTCTCCCTGTTGCTTAGGGTTGGGATTTCCCTGAAGTCAACTGAAGTCTGCTTTTCCCTTTTCTGGCCATGCCTGAGGCTGGGAGAGCGCTGTGGGTGGGGAAGGGAGCAGGAGGGGCTCTCCTCTGGTGTCTGCCACGCGTAGCATCAATGGGGGAAGGTGACAGGGGTTGTGTGCTCAGGGCACAGCAACACAGTGGTGCAGTTAGGGATGGGAAACCCGAGGGCTTCATTTGTCTAGCTCATGGTGCTATATGTTATATGACATTGATCAAATGTCATATATGGATGGTATAGTTTATAACATGGGGCATATAACTACACAAGGAGGATATGTATTTAAAAACACCTATAGGAAAGAAATATATGCATATACATATATATGTATATATATATATGTATATGCATATATTGTAATATATGTATTTAGTTGAGGAGGATTTGTCAGAAATGCAGGTGGAGTCGTACAGTGGTAAGTGGTTGACTCAGTTGGAGAAAACCTGCAGTTGCTATAATACTATTTGTTACTGGAGGCTGTCTTGTAAAATCTCATTTTTGTCCTCAGACAGCAGGGGCCTACCAGCTGTCATACTGGGCAAGCCAGCAGGATGCCTCTTCCGTGGTTTGAACATGGGCGTGAATAAACCCCCAAAGGGTCCTCTCACTCCCTCTGCATTTATCATGAGCTTCTTAGTCCCAAACAGCTGTGATAGGTGTTCCATTTTATACATCGCTGGAATGATTTAACACCTCTGAAATATGTGACAGTGGATTTAGCCGTGAGCAACAACCATCTGAGCTAGTAAGTGATTGTACTCAGAGCACTTCCGTGGATGGAACTGTTTTCCCGAGACCCATGGGACATTTCTATTTCAGCGCTCAGCTGGGTCCACCTGCCCACGGGGACTGTGTGGGCACAAGTGATTCCAGGTGCTGACCAGCAGCCCTCCTTGTGGCCTTCCTTGCTGGGCTATTGTTTCTCCGCCATGTGACCACAGCCTCTCGCTGTCTAGAGCTGATAACAGGACCATAAATCTCTCTTTTGGCTGCAACTTGACACCTGAAACCTCAGCCCAGGCTTGATGTGAGAAAACAAGATAAGACATCAGGACGGGGGTATTTTCAAGTTATCCAAGGAGGTACAGGGCAACCTGGGTAGGTTACAGGCAGTGAGAGCTTTCCTCCAGGCGCTATCTACACTGCCAAGTAACTCTCCGAGAGAGATGAATGGCGTTACCTGTTGATAGCATCTACCTGCTGGCTCTGCATCGGTTTTCTAAACTTGTCAGTAGTTCTGTAGATGCTTCCCTCTGAAATAATATACTAATGGGATTAGGCAGAATCAGAGGAACATATGCTTGAAAGTGAAATGTGCTGGCCCTGCAGAGAGCTGTGGAATTGATGGATTACCATGACTTGCGACCTGCAAGTTGCAGTCTGAATGTCTTGATCTAGCTGTCACGGCTCCCCACCACCCAACCACATCCAGAGGAAGGGCTCTCTTTCATGGTGTTTGCTGCCTGTGATGGCTGCGCTGTTCAGGTAGAGGCACGTTGCCTCCTTTCAGGGCATCATTAGGAATGCATGCATAAGAAGGGGATGTTGAACTTGACACCTTGTAAGAGGCTTTTCCATTATGAAATTCTATGACTTAATCCCAGACATCTTTAGGCTTTAATAAGCACTTCCCAAATGGGGTTCAGTGAGAGAATTCAGCCCTAATGGGTAAGGCATCCATTATACATCATGATTTAATTTCTTTCCTATGCATCTAGAGCAGTATTAATTATGTACTATCCTTGGGGGAGGGGAACATATTCACTCAGAACAAATTCTGTGGTTCAGAGAGGGAATTCTGATTGCAAATGTCATGGTCTTTCAAGAAAAGGCAAAGTTTTGTCTAAAAGAAGGAATTATTACCAAGGATACACGTGCTTGTAAAGGCCCCGGTGCATGGGTGGGTGGAGAGAGAGGGGGAGAGCAAAACTACGTTTTAAGCTGCAGATTGTCTCATTCTCTGAAACACACACATACACATAGTTGTATAAGCACAATAGAGTTTGGTGATCTTGTTCAAAGACAAGGTATGAGCAATGGGATGGCCTCCCCATTGATGGGCTTGATAACTGATGACGTAGGTCAGATCCAGAGGTGACCGGCTAAGGTTCACTAAGCTCCAGGTCACGCCATCTTCTCATGTGAATTCTATTTCTTCTTCCCCACTGCTGGTCCAGCCCATCATGACAAACGGCGTGATGACCTTCAGAGAGGAAAGCCGATGGCCTGCCTCCCAGCAGGGCAGCACCATGAAGTAATTTTGATGTCTTCATCTCAATTAGGTTAAGCTCACAAAAACAGGGAAAAGGGGGAGCACACCCCGAAAGCGCTGAGAGATCATGATAAACACTCCTGATGCATTGCAGCTGGGCCCATCATCTGTGCATTTCACAATAAAATTTTATGAGGCATCCAGACACCCAGCTGGTTGTGTTCACGGGGACAGCATTTCCTCTGCCACGCCATTCAGATCTGCCCCGCTGGGGACTCGGTTCCCTTTTCTGCCAACCTCTTTCCAATGACAATGAAACTTCAGCTCCTGGGACAGAATTTGAAGACTGTCATATCCAGAAAGATGCTCAATAGAGGCAACTTCATGTTATTAGACATGGAGAAACTGTTCCATGGTATCCAATAACCCTTAGGGCTATTCAGAATGCGGGGAAGCATTTTAGAAAGGGTCACACATCCCTTTGTTGATTACAAAAAAACAAAAAAGAAGAAGAAAACCCAACCCACTTTGAGTGGGCAGTGTCCCCTAATTTCTCATGCAGTATAGCGTAGTGGTTAAGAGAGTGGGTTTTGAAATGAGACAGACTTGGTTTCGTATCTCAGCTCACTACTTATTCAGGACTTGATTTTCTCATTTGTAGACTAGGAATAACTATACCTGCGGCGTTATTATGGTCAGTGACTGAGGCTGCATGGAAAACACCTGGCGCCATGCCGGGCACACACTCATGCTGCGTGGATTCTGGTGGTTGTTAGTACATATTGAATGATTTTGCTGCATTCTAGGGATTAGACGCTAAAGGTTATCTAGTCCAACTCTCTCCCTAAGACATATAGCATCCCTCCCCAGTGAGGAATTCTCTTTTTCTTCTTCTTCTTCTTTTTTTCTTTTTTAATTTTTCTTTTCCCAGTGAAGAATTCTCAAAGTGAAGATTTATATTTCTGCGTTGGGACCATTCACAGTGGCCTTAATTAAACCATGCCGTCCTGGCCCTAGGACGGGAGAATCCTGTCCCAGATCGTTGCACGAATTCAGAGTTGTTGTTCCCTGGCAGGTCCAACTAACAGCCTTTCTTGCCATGCAGAGGCAGAGAGATGGTGTATTTCTTTATTCCCTTTTAAAATTTAAGTTTGCAAGGTAAACACGAATATTTTCACCTTATAAAAACTAAAATATTATGCATAAGACAATAGCCTCTCTTGACCAACACCCTCAATTCTTTCTCCTCTGTCCTCAACCCCAGGGTAACCACTGTTTGTACCTTTCCACACATTTGTCAGTTGATTTGCATACCTAGTGTTGCATTTATAGAAAATGTTTAGGTTTTGTGTGTGTGCCTGTGTGTGTGTGTGTGTGTGTGTGTGTGTGTGTTTTCAGCAAATGGGTTCCTATTGTATTATTTGCATTTAAAAAAATTTAATATGTCCTAGAGACCTACCCATGTTAGTATGAAGAGATTAATTGTGCTTCTCCTGTGTGTGACAAATATTATTTCATATTACTGGTATGATGTATCAGTTTATTTTGAGCTTCCTGTGTTGATGGACAGTTTGTTTGTTTCCAGTTTTTCAGTATGATAAACAACACTGCAGTAAACGTTCTTCTGCACACTTTATTACTTTTATTATCTCATTCACATTTGTGTTTTCTAAGGGAGAAGTAGAATACTTGTTTACAGGGTAACATCACTTAAAATTGAAATGGGTGCTGCCCAGTTGTTTTCCAAAGCTGGCTCTACCAATTTTACCCCCACTGTCAGTATTAGAATGCCAGAATTTTTCTGTTGTCCATATTGAAAATAAAATAATAGCTTGAAAAGAAAGTTTTGGATCAAGCCGTGTTGTAGTTAGACCCAGCGTGAACCCAGTCACAGGCCAAGTTTCTTGGAATCAACTGTCAGTCTTCTGATTTATTGTCAGTATATCGGCTGACGGTATTATTGGTTGACTGTGGCAGGAATGAAGATACAGAAAGTAAAATCCTCTCTCAGCTTTATCCTGTCTGAACCCACAACATCGTCAAATCTTGCAACCGGGTTCCAGTGATTTGGTGGGTGATGTAGGTGGGTGTAATCTAGAATGCCATGAGGTGTTGGGGATACCCCTGGGATCTAGAGCTGCTTTGCAGCTCTGGGAGGGCTTAAACAGAGCCTGGAGATCATGACTTTCATTCACCTGTGGTTAAACGCAACAAACACAGAACCAGAAAACAAATGCTAGCGTCACAGAAACATTTGTGAGGTTTCTCCAGAATGAGAAAATGGTTAGATTAAGCCTCCTGTCTGGAGCAGGCATTTGGATCTCATGCCTCCCTTTGCCTGGATGTCCTAGCAGCAGCTCAGCGATTGCAAGATTCAGATATGGCTGAAACTTGGCTTCATTTCTAATGATGAAGGACTTGCTGAGTACCTTTCCTGTTCTAGGCACTGCGATCAGTACTGGGAAGCCAAAGGTGAGCGGTGTACGCTCCAGCTCTCACAGAACTTGTAGTCTGAGGTGGGAGGCAATGATGTCATGGTGATGCATGCGCTGTTAGAGGTACTACTGATAAAAGAGGTGATTCTCCTGGCGTGCAGGAGGTCACTGAGCCCGGTGCCCGAGAGCCTGGGAAATTTGAATGTTCCTATCCAGTGTTTCTGAGAATGTATTGGAACTGAAGCCTTGTCAGTCTGACCCAGTAGGTCATTGAGCCCTGGAGAGGAAGCAGCAGTATTAGGAGGAGATTCACTCCTACCAGCAAACATAGTGACGCCATCTCACCTGGAGTCTGCACAGAAGATACTGCCAAGGGGATCTGATGGTCGTCCTGGCTCTTTTGGCCTCGAGGAGACCCAAAGCGCATTTCTGACTAGGGCAATATCTAGAGGGTCCCCAAAGTTGCCAGTTACGGGAAATTTCCTGTATTATCACATCATGGCTAGAGATGGAGGCTCAGCTGAAAGAGTTCTACCTCCTCTAGGTCAGAACGGGCGTGCTGTGGGTTCTCCTGCTGGACTGAAGAGTGACCATGCACTGCACAGGGTGGCCAAAGGACAACCCCAGACCAGGAAAGTCCCTGTGTCCCCAGGGACAACAGGATAATTGTGCCAACTTTGGCAGCTAGAAACCTGGATCAAATGGAGAATATAGGGCCAGCTCTCCTCTTAGCACTGATTTCTTTCCCCGAAGCTCTAATATGTCTTGGTTTGTTTTTGCATGTCTTACTGAAATTATGAAGAGCTCAGAATTCTGAGTCACTCGAATTGGGATAATTAGAAAAAGTTAGGAGACTTGGTTTTGGGAACAGAAAAGAATCATCATGCCAGATGAAGAGCAGGAGAGAGGCAAAGGAGGGGTCCTTGGCACAAAGTTACTCTGTGCAGAGGGAGTCTATAAATCTCTCTCTCTCTCTCTCTCTCTCTCTCTCTCTCTCTCTCTCTCTCTCTCTCTCTCTCTGTGTTGGGAGGGTGTTAAAGATAGTTGAGCAGATGGTTAGATAAAGGTTAGTGAACGCTTTTTCTGTTTCAAGCTCCAAGGTTCCTATGGTCCTTCTAGAACACAGAGTAGCCAAAACAACATGGGACTATAGAATCCGAGAGGCATAGGGCATTTGGTGAAGGACTGGAGAGAGGACAGGTGCCTCTTGGTTTGTGAATTACCCAGGGCAAAACAAAAGGAACCTCTAAGCTTGTCACTGGAATACTGGGAAAGGAATATCAGGAAAAGTGTCTATGCATTGGCTCTCAACCAGGGGTAATTTCTCCCATGGGGACATTTAGGAATGTCTGGAAACATTTTTGGCTGACCTGACTGAGGCAAGTGCTCCTGGCATCTAGTGGGTGGAGCCCAAAGATGAGGCTAAACATCCTACATAGCAGAGGACAATCCCCCTAAATTAGAATTATCTAGCTTCAAACACTAATCGTGTTGAGGTTGAGAAACCATGCTTGTGAGAAAGGGATGGTAAATAAATTTTTCAATTAAAATATTAAAAATTATAGTATTATAAACAATTTAAAAATATAAAGATTTAGTTTTGTGGTACTAATGCTTGTTAGTTGGGAATATTTAAAAGTTTAAATCATTTATGTACTTTGCTGTTTTCGTGTTTTATTAACTATGAACATATTTAGGAAAATTTTTTTTCAGGTTCTTTTGGAAGCTTTGTCTTCCAACACCGTTTTTCTAATCAGATTTTATATTCCTCAATTTTCATGCAGTTGGAGTTTCAAGAATTTAATTCTTGCAATTGGTGAAGAACTGTTGCGTAACAGTTATTAATTAAAAAATGAAAAAGTTCTGTTTGAAACATTGTGGTCAGAATTTGGGAGACAGTGTCTGTAATTGGGCCATCCAGTGAAGAGATTTTCCTGAAAATGCAGGAAAATGCCGGAAAATGCCATTATTGTGGCATTTTCACAAGTTAATCAGGTTTGTCTTTTGCCAAGGGCATGATGGTCTGAACCAAGTAATGCAGGTAGTCAGGCTCTGAAAACACATTTTTTTTTTTTTTTTAAAACACATTTTTTTATAGGCCATTTCCACCGCCTCCCCATGTAAAATTTCCAAACATAGGCTGAAAGAATTTTACTATGAGTACCACCAAGATTATACAATTAATTTGTGCTGTATTTGTTTATTACATAGCAATCCACCTCTCTCATCTCTCCACCCATCCATAAATCCATCTCATATTTTAATATATTTAAAACAATACATTATTTCAGTTCTCTCCTAAGTACTACATCGCTATTCATTCATTAGCGATGTAATTATTCAAATCCAGGAAGTTTTTCATATCTCCTCAGACACCTCTCCCAGAGCTTACACGTTTAGAGGCAGACACTGTTATTAGACTGGGGGATCCTTATGTAACTTTATCAATGCATTTACATGTAGAATAGAAATAATATAGTTTTAGAAATCATAACTGATGTAATATCCTGTCTGTTAGTCTGTAATCAAGTATTTGCATAGGCTCCAATTCGCTGACCACATAATCCATGCCTCTCCATGTTTGGGATGTGGTTTGGGTATGGCTCGCATGGAAAACTATAGGGAATAGAGGTTCCTGGAGTGTTGCTATTTTCATAAGAAATTCAATTCTGGTTCTTGGCTCCAAGTGCCTTTCTCTCCCTGTATTGTCTGTCTTCTTGAAGCTGTAGAATGTGCTAACAAATATGCCACAAGGAAATCTGATTCTGTGACAGAACGACCAGGCCCCGGCCAACGACCTTGAACAGGCCTGCCTTGGGCTGAGGCATTCTGGTACCGAGGAAGTGGGTGATCTCGGAAGACCTGAGCTGGGTCCTGCCACATGCTGTGTGGCTGGCAACACTGCCTCCTGAGTTGCTGTCTCTCCTCTGGATCTTACCAGTGGTCCCGGGGCCCCAGAACCATCTTCTCATACCTGTTGTGCCCGACATGTGTTCACACAGCTCCAAAAGCAATCTCTCTGGCCTCTGAGAGTTTCTCTTAAGATAAAAACAGATGCTCAGAAGCAAAGTTTTTTCTTCTTCTTCCTATTTCGTATCATTATATTTAAAGACAAAATGCTTTGGGCATTGAGATGCTGCTATCTACATCTGTTTGTATCATTTAATATCCTGCCAAAATTTCGTACGCTAACGTGATTTTAATGGGTAAAAAGTAAAGCTACAGTCTCCTCTCACACGAGGCGGGTCAGTGATGCTCATTTTCCACTGCCCCTTCTCTATGCCTCTGTCACATGAACCCCCCATCTACGCATTTCTCTTATACTCTGGAGGGAAAACTTATTTTAAAAAAATTTATAGAAAGCTGGGACAAGGGAAACCAACTTGCCTAATAGCTCTGGTTTGATTTTCTCCTTGAGCTCGCTTTTTTTGAAGATTCCTCAGAAACAACTTCAGAAATACGAGTGTCTAAAGGTATGTTTAAATCCCTTTTATAACTTTCTGAAATGGCTGAGATGTTAAGGGCAAAAAGGAACATCCCCACTGAGTGTGGATGTATTATCCTCATTGTATTCCTGCTAAAGTTTACTTTTCTATGGTGACATCTCTAAAGCCATAAAGTGCCAAGAAGTCCTAGGACATACCCAGGGCTCGTCTGTGTCTATGGTGAAACAGAATTGATTCATTTAAATCTCAGCCATCCTTGCTAAGTGTTTCTTGACACACAAACCTTTAAGCTGTTACTAGCTTCCAGCCATGCTTTGAGTGCTGGATGATGCAGGCCTCTTCTAGGAGCTTTCCCTGAAGCCTTCAACCTTGGTTGATTCCCTGTGTGATGGCTCCAGGGGATACACACTCAAGGTTATGCTAGGTTAGCAATCACTGGATTTGAAGAACCACCAGAGGAAGCTGGAACTCAGAAGGGGACTTTGTATTGGGGAGCCTTACGCAGCTGCAGAAGCTGATAATAGCAATGACAAGGGAAAGACAAACTCAAGTACACAACCGGGACACCAAGCATAGGAATGATTCAAATCAATGGTCAATGGGGTATCAGGGCAAGTTAGCTCTGTGGTTCTGTGTGGTCTC
The DNA here is from genome assembly GCF_057876585.1 of Rhinolophus sinicus. Classification (NCBI taxonomy): domain Eukaryota; kingdom Metazoa; phylum Chordata; class Mammalia; order Chiroptera; family Rhinolophidae; genus Rhinolophus; species Rhinolophus sinicus. Next base: position 58,518,732 of record NC_142506.1, on the reverse strand, counting down.
AGATGCTAGAACAGTAGGATGCTGGAACTCAGGACTGAAACACTGGCCGTTCTGATGATCATGCCCTTCGTGGTAGCCACTCAGTAGATCCTGAGAACACATATTTTGGAGGAGGTACAGGAAGCAGGATGCAGCATTTAGGGGTGGGGTCAGAAAGGGTCAGTAATTTGGTGGTGGTGGCGGCGGTGGGCATTCAGTCACTTCGTAAACTAGAAAACTGGGTTCAACATAGCATTCTGGAGAGGGGTTGTCCAAGAGCAGAAGGAAGAAATGTTTATTAATATATTAAGTTTATTTTAAGTAATAATTTTCCCAATTAAAAAATCAAAGTCAAAACATCATCAATATATACAAAAACTCATTGAAAAGCACAAAGTGGAAAACCCCTTTCATGATCCAATTAACTAGAAAGAAATACTTTTCACAATTGGTACATCTTTCAAATCTTGTCTCTCTTTCTCTGTCATTTTAAGATGGGTAATATAAGTATAATTTTGAGATCTTTTTTTATAACGTGAGGTCCACATTACTAATTGCTAAGCTTTTTTTTTTTACATACAAGTTTATATATAGCTCTATTCTTTAGGATGTTCTTTTGGAAGTGGAATTTTTTCTGGATCAAAAAGAAGACTTGTCACCTAGAAAGGTTATATGAGTCTACACCCATAGAAGCAGTGTCCTCTTGGCCACTACAGGGCTTTCTTGAATCTGAACTCCACAGGGGACTCAAGGTCAGGATGCATGGGACTCAGGGGTCATGTTATTGTGAAATTCTTTGGACTGGAGAGTAGAGAGTTCTGAAGCTCCTGGTCTTGGCTCTCGTCTCTGATACCTGATATGAGATCTTAGGTGAATAACTTCCTCTCTGGCCTTTGTTTCCTCATTCGTAAAATAATGTGGTTGGATTTGATAATCTCTTAATTCCCTTCAAATTTTTGCATTTTCTTATCCTCAATGGCAGTGGAAACACTGAGTGACTCACCCAGATCTGGAAACCAAATATTTACACTGAACACTTGGTGTGAACTTGGTTCACCTTTCAGAAGAAGACCCTTGGTGCATAGATCAAGAAGAAAAATCCTGGAAAATAGAGCTCACCGTCACCAGCCCAGACCTGAGACACCAGCATTTTCAAAAATGAATGACCACCCTCCTTCTTTTGTGCCCCTCTAGCCAGGAGAGACACTAAATTCTCACTTCATGGAATTAATTCCTAAGGTCTCTTATTTTTTCCTCTTATGTGGCTTCTCCCATATAAACGGGTCGGGGTGGGGGAAGGACAAAAGAAGTGAATGGTGGAGAGCAAATGTAGAATCATCAATACGAAAATATGAAAGTGGAATTTCATGAATGAGTCCAGGCAACCAGACAGAGAAGGTGGGCTGCTCAGGGAGGTGGCCGGACTGAAATGGACCAAAAAAAAAAAAAAAAAGAAAAAGAAAAATCATGGAGACAGCCTTGTGTCCTGGCCCTTCTGGGGACTGCCTCTTTTGCTCTGAATCAAACGCTAGGATTGTCCCTCAGCTTTTTATGCTGCAAACAGGGCACATGGTGCAATCTGGTAATTAATTCCTCCTGGTTGACTAGGCCAGAAGATGAGTGATCAGCTCTTGTCTCTTGGTGCAGCTGAGTTGCTGTTAAAAAGTGCTTCTAAGCATTTAGAACAAAGCAGTTTATACAGGAAACCAGTGGGAACCTGGTGGGAAGGTGGCCATCTACATGGCTAATTTATTTCCAATTACACCCAGGAACTCCAGTTTACTTAAACAAATTCTGAGCCAGGAGTTAGGGCAGAAAGAGAGCAACCGGGAGCAACCACAGAATATTAAGTGTTGTAGAGCTGGATAAAGCAGGATCGGGAGATCCAGTGACTGTTTAAATTATTACAAAATGTAAACTCATCCGATGACATCTAATCCGGCCATATTTCCCTCAATTATTTCACCCCAGCAGGGTTTACTTTCCCATCAGTACTGGATCACAGGGCTGTCAGCTGGCGTTTTTGAAGGGTGATTTGTTGCTCTAATGATGATACTGAAATCTGTTTATGGTTGTTTATCTCAGGGTCATCTTTCTTCCAAGGCAGCTTTCTTCTCCTGGGATTCTATCTGGGCAGCTCTCTTTAATTCCCCAAATAGAACAACTGTCAGGATTTCATAAAGGCTAAATATTCTGTCCATGTTAATTTTATGACTGATGACTGTATTATTATAGTTAGTGAGCCAACTATGTTAATAATCACTCCTTATACACTGGAGATGCTTTAACGTTTACCCAGCACCCTCATATGGATTATTTCATAGGCTAATTATAGACAGCACAGTAATCACACATATCAATTGTACTAATGGTAAAAATGATAGTATATATATTGGGCGGTCTACAGTGTCCAGGATTTGGGTACTGCTATCACCTTCATTTTACAGGTGAGGACGTGGAGGCACAGAAAGGTTAAGCAACTTGCCCAAGGTCACACAGCTGGTAATTTGGGTTACATACTGGAGATATGAGCACAAGGGCGTCATGGTGTGGAGCAAGCATTGCTTAACAGAGTTCTTAGCTGGTGTCTCTATTAGGGCAGAGGGACATGAATATGCAATGCAGGAGGAATTTAGCACGCAAATCAATAGTGGTTCAGAGAAGGCTCCATATTTTCTTTAAATTGTATGTTCTGCTTACAATCTTATGCCACATTTGCACTCCATAATATCCCTGAGTTGGTTTTATCCAAGATCTACACCAAATTGCTGAAGAAAGCTGACGCTGCAGGATGGGTCTGGTTTATCTGGAGGTCTCTGGTTCCCTGATATCCCACTCACTGGGTACCACTGGGAACATGGGTTGTCCAGTTTGAAAATGCCAGGTATCATGGAGAGATCCCTAGGCTGTGAGTCAGGAGAGAACTAGGGGCTGGTTCCTGTGTTGGTAGTGAGCACCTCTGAGACCATGAACAAGTCACACACACATCAGAGCTGGGAGTTTCTCATGTGACATGAGGGCTTGGATCAGAGCAGTTTGTCACACTAGACTCCTGAAACTCCGCAGAGCTCTAGACGGATGGGGGAAAGCAGGTACCAATGCCATCATCTCTGTTACATACTGACATTTTGGGCTTTCCGGTAAGATTTATGTAGGACAACTGAATCTCACTCATTTCGAATATATAAATAAAAATGTCTGGGTAAAACTAACAACCGAACAAGATGATTTCTAAGGCCAGTCTAGTCTATGAATCTAAAGAGAATGTCCAAGGTCTCTATGCTCCCTAGGATTCTGCTGCATCTTGGCCTGATTGAGGTTCATTTGGAAGATGTCCTCAGTGTGTAGATTGTGACTTAGTCATTTTGTCTTGTCATGTTTTTTTAGGCAAGGTCCCCTGGGCTTTTCTTGTCATGGCCAAACATAGGCAATATGCTTCTCTTTTGGAAGTGAGACTGGGATTGTCATTTTGATTTTTATGCCTGTGTCTTTTAAGGCCATCTTTTCGGTCCATCTGGCATTCATCCGTTCACTTTTTTAATTTGAAATGTCTTCATCCAATAATAGTCTTATTGGTCCAAACACTATAAGGCTGGTAACTAAGTTATCTGTCCTTCAGGAAGAAAGGGCATAGGGAGCTCTTGGACAGTTGAGAAAGCCATGTGATCTCTTTGTTTAGGACAATCCTGATTATGCTCTGCCTCTTTCTCTCCTAAGCATATCATAGTAAGGCTTAAGAAACCCAAGGCAAAGAAAAACTTGAAAACAGCTAGAGAAATATTGAAAGGAATCTTCAAAGGAATAACAATAAGACTTTCAGCCTATTTCTCAAGAGAAACAAAGACAGAACACAATGGTATAATGTGTTTAGTTTTGAAAGAAAATAACTGTCAACTTAGAATTCTATACCCAGAGAAAATATTTAAAATGAAGACAAAATAAAGTCATATTTATATAAAAACAGAAACAATTGATCATGAGCATACCTACACTAAAAAATACTACAGTGAGTTTTTCAGACAGAAGTAAAATGATCCCATATTGGAAAAAGAAAAAGTAGAATAGAACACAAAAACAGTAGAATGGATAAATGTATGGATTAGTTTGCACTGCTATTGTTTTCATAAAACAACAATAATAATTGTGGAGTTTAAAATATATACATAAAAAATACATGACAACAAAGCTCAAAAAGAGAGGGAGATAAATAAAATGTAAAGTGTTTTTAATTCCATGTTTCATTTTGAGAAATAAAATTATAATTAATGCTAGAGTTTATAAAGTCAGGGATGGATATTCTAACTTTTATGGTAAACTACTAAAATGAAATAGTAAAACAATTAATGACTAACAAGCTAATAGGGGAGAAGCTGAAATATTTTTTAAAATCTTTATTGATAATTCTAAGAGAGGGCAAGGAAAGAGAATAAAGGGAAAATATAACAAGTGAGACAAATATAAAACAAATAGTAGGATGGTAGTTTAAATACAAATATATTGATAGATATATTAAATGTAAATAGACCCCATGCCATTATAAAAAGACTAAGATAGCTGACTGTATTAAAAACCAAAACAAACTATATGATGTCTACAAGAAACAGGCCTTAAATATAAAGATACAGACATTTTGAAAATAAAATGGGAAGAGATGTGACATGTAATCGTAATCTAAAATAAGCTGGAATAGCTATCCTAATGGAAAAAATACATATAAAGTCCAGAAGTATTATTGGAGCAAAAGAGGGTAGTTGAAAATGATGAAATGTCAGTCCATCGGGGATGTAGAACAGGTCTAAAGTTGTATATCATTTGTAACATAGCCTTAAAATATATAAAACCAAAATTGGCCAAATTAAAGAGAAAAGTAAACAAATCCACAAATCTGGAATACTCAAAGTTCTCAGGTACCTCTTGAGAATGTCAAGGATCCAGTATACTTTTCTCATACATAATAGCAAAAGGCTTTTAATGTGTAAAACATGTTCTTTTTCTTTTGAATAATTTCTTGTGAGTAAGGAAGAAAAAGTAAGAAGGTATGCATATGTATTTTTAGTTTGATGTGAATATGCACATTATTTTTCCAGGGAGAAAATGTATACCCATATATAGTGAATGAGCTTCTTTATTTCTTTTTCCTTTTTCCTACTGGACCTCAGGTGCAGAGAATTAACTTACTCATATTCCTTAAGTCACTGCATATTGTCATCATCTGTACAAGGCCTCTTTCTTGTTTAAATTTATTTTGTTTTTCTCCTTCTTTTTCAATTTCTACTCCCACTCAGTCTCCAAATTCCACCTTTCTTGTCTGCTCTCCCCAAGAATCCTGGGAACTACAATTTTTTGAATCTCTCAACAGTAAGGTTCCACTTTGTATTTTGCCAGAGAAAAGCACTTATTAAAGGTTTGGAAGGCAGAATAGAAGCAGATGTCATTAATTTTCATCCATCTGTGGCACGCAGGGTTTAGACAGATGAGATTTTACAGCATTTTACTGCATCAGCTTGAACTTCAATAGTGATTTCCTGCAGCTTTTGACCTGGTGAACAGAAACCTCCTAATTCTCTGAGAGGTAGAAGCATCCTTCCTTGACCTTTCTTCCTCTGTCAACTCCATCAATTTTTAAGTACCTAATTCCCCATAGTAAGTCCTTTCTTGCTTGAAATACATAGTGTGTTAGCGTTTTCCTGACCGAATCTTGACTGCTACAATGTTTAGTATCAATAGTAGTTGCAGGAAATATGTGTATATGGAAAGCTGGGATTTGTTATGTGACCTAGTTATAGTTGAAAGCAGTGATGACATAATTGCCAGTGACATGGATATTAATAATCCATGGCATGCAAGAGCAAGAGCATGATTTAAATTATCACCTGTTGTTGCCTACAACAGATTTTCTATTGACAACAAGACTTCGAGTGACCAAGTGGCAGTTGCAGTAAACTTTATTGTGGGAAGCATGACTACTGAGAAGTCTTGGACGGGACGATGGCTTATGACTGCTATCGAGAGTTTAAATCATCTGATTAAAGCCCAATCAGGGAACCAGAGAGCTTAGATGACCGAGCTGAAAGAATTTCTTAGATACTGTGTTTGCAGGGCCGACGTATAAACAAGTCAGATCCACGATTTGATCATGTGTCTTACAGAATTACACTGCAGGTTGAAGTCACAGGCTTGCTGTGTCATATGTGCAAATTATAACGTTGCTTTGCCAAGGGAGAGACCGTACAAAGTGAACTGGGCACATGTGGGAAAGGTTGGAGGAATCCGATTACCTTAAAGCCCCATGTCTCACTGGCACTCTCTTCCCAGCAGCTTCTCCTTCCTTACCTGGGGAGGCCAGCCCTCTCTTGCTGAAAAAGCCTTCAACAATCTTACCGGGAGCAGTTCTCTGAAAAGCAGGTTCTAGTTTTTCTCAAGACCTGTTCCTACCACTTGTTGAAGTCAGAGCCCAACGTACCCCGAGTCGCCCCACTCAGCTTGTGTGTATAGGTAGTGCTGAGGCCATTTTTTTTCTCCTGTGGTGTTTGACTGGAGTGGAGTAGTTCTTGTCTAAAAGTTTTCTGCCTCATGACGCTGCTCCTTACCTGGTTCTTTGGTCAGTGAGAGCAGGCTTTGTTGGGAACATTTTTGGTCTGTACTCTTCGGTGTTTCTGACTGCTAACTTCTTGGGCTTGAAGTCTGATGTATACCAAGCCAAGGGAAAACCCAGGAGGTGCCACTGTGCTGTTTTCCAGTTCCCAAGGTCCCTAGATAGTCTACCTTCTCTCCATCTTTCAAAATCTTCTTAAGTATTTTTTTATATACAGTGTCCTCAATCTTTAGTTGTACTTCGGGGGAGAAATAAGGAAAAGGGCTTCTATTCCATCATTCCAAAGTCTCTCTCTTTTTTCTCCAGAAACCATTTGTTTTAACTGGTAGGGGTCTCTCAGTCATCATCTAGTCTGAAGGGTTATTGATTATGTCCCCATCTGGGTATCACTCCTGTCCTCTATGTAGATGGAATCCTGCTGATTGAATGTGGGTGCTTCATGCATTACCTGATGAATCAGAGAGTGGAAGATAAACCCATGAATATTCTGAGCCTGACATTTGCTGAAGTTTATGAGTCCAGAGAGCTAGAACATGTCAAGAAATCCCCTCCAAAGTTAAAATAGAAAACTCGCTACATCTTGTACCCCTATCACTATGAAAAAGGTACAATATTTGGTGAACCTCTTTGGATTTTAGAGATAGCACATACCACATTTGAATGCACTCCATGTGACCCACTTACAGAGTAACTTGCAAGGCTGTCAATTTTAAGGGGCTCCAGCATAAGAGACGCCTCTGTAGCGAGTTCAGGCTTCAGTTCAAGTTTCTCTTCCACTTGGGTTTTGTGATTCAGCAGACCCACTGGTAGTTGAAGTCCAGTAGGGACTGATGTTATGTGGAGTCTCAGGCAAGCCACAATAAAAGAAGCCACAGTAAGAGAACTTAAGTATAGATCCCTAGGATTTTGGTGTAATACTATACACCCTTCAACAAATTCTATAGTACTTTTGAGAAACAGGTCTTGTCTCGCTACTGGGTCATAAACAACGTTTCAACATCTGATCGTGATATTACCAGTGGTCATGTAACTTGAGCTTCTCAGCATGAACTCGGTGTTATCTGGTCCCCTAAATAAAATGTTGGGCATATGCAACAGGACTATATAATCAACTTGAAGTAGCTGAGAGGGTTCAAAAAGTAACTATAGCAACAAATAGACTGCATGAACAGATGACTCAGATTGCCATAATAGCTACTGCTGCTGCATTTTCATCTCTATGAACTCATGGAAAATTATTCAAGATCAGTTGATTGAGAAAGCAAAATTGAATTGGGCTCTGTTAGTTTAGTGATCCAGTTCTATGAACTCATGGAAAATTATTCAAGATCAGTTGATTGAGAAAGCAAAATTGAATTTGACTTGACTATAGGCTAGCACCATCTGAAAATGGATTCTTGTAGCTTTCTAGTCCCACTCAGAGTTGGTCCTGAAAGATAAGTAACAGCAAGTAAGTAAGAAAAATCTTCTCAATAGATATAACATCAGGCGATGCATCTGTGGCTTACTTTGGCTCGATAGAAGGGTGTCTACAGATATGAGTCTATTCCATTCATGAACAGACACTTAGTCTTTTGGCAAGGGACTTGAGAGGATGGATCTCCAATGGGGATAGAGTGAGAGGATATTTGTTCCCTTTGTAAAGCTCAATAAAGGGCACCTACTGTATAGAAAATTCAAGAAGACAAATGATCCTTTCTGTGGATGTCATCCAGTTTCTTTTTCTGGCCACTCCAGTTTTGTTCAATGGATGCATGAATCAAGTTGGTAGCAATAGAGGTTATGTATGGGTTCAACATGGGCCTCCCCTCACTAAGGCTTGTGACACTACTGGTCCCCAACCACCTATTAGCAGAAGCTAACTCTAAACCTGATATGACATTATTCCTTAGACAGACATCTGGTGGTGGGTTGGTTATAGTGGCCCACTTACATCAAGAAGAGAACACACTGTTCCCCAATAAAGTCTTGTTCCCCTTTCCCAATAAAATCTTTTTTTTTTTTTAAAGAAGAGTACAGCATGTTGTCTTTATTGGAAAAGACATGTATCCCAGATATGACTTTGCTTTTCCTGCCTGCAATGCTGTTGCCAGCTTCACCAGCTGTGGGCTTGGAAAATGCCTTGTTCACCATATGGCATTCCATACAATATTATGCCTGACCAAGGAACTAATTTTACAACGAAAAGTGTGGTAGTGCTTTCATGCCCACAGGATTTACTTGTCTTATTTTGTACTCCATCTCATAGAAGCATCTGGTTTTATGGAATGGTAGCATGACTTGGTAGAGAATAAATTATGGTGCCAGCAAGAAGGGCGCAGCTTGTGTGGGCGGGGAACTGTCATAAAATACATTATATTCTTTGAACTGGTGACCAATCCATGATGCGTGTTCTCCCACAGCTAGAATACACTTGTCTAGGAGCTAAGAGGGGAAGAAGGACGGACGGCTGTTTGCATCATTATTCCTACTAACCATTATTCATCATGGAGTACTTGCAAAAATTTGTTTCACATGCCTGCATCGTTGGGCTCCGTTAGTTTAGCGATCTTGGTCCCCAAGTGGGAACAACTTTCTTTAGGGACAGTGCAATGAGAAGGAAGTTCTTCATTTTGTTTTCCTTACGTCACTGAACCAAGAGACAAAAAAGGGGCTTCCAATATTGTCTAAAATAAGTGACCAATCCTTGAATAAGGTTGCTGCTTGAAAACAGAGCTAGAAAGCATATATATCGTGTTTCTCCGAAAATAAGACCTAACCGGAAAATAAGCCCTCGCATGATTTTTCAGGATGACATCTCCTGAACATAAGCCCTAATGCGTCTTTTGGAGCAAACCTTAACATAAGGTCTTCTTTTCAAGGAAACACCGTATGTGGAATCCAGGGAATTAGGGGTGTCCTGCTAGTACTTTCATGTCAGTGAAAAATGTGAAGGAAGACTCCAGCAGCCCGTCACAGGCAGGGCCACTAATGGGTAAGACCTTTTAGGAACGGAGTTTTGGGTCACTGTCCTAGATCAAGAACCATGGGCGGCTGAACTGGTAGCTGCAGGACCAAGGAAACAAGCAGGTAGTGGAATAAGAGTTAAAGCACCAATTTCGACCTCAAGATCAGCTGTAGAAATGATGACTGGAGAGGCGTGAAATGTCTAACTACTGTTTTGTACACCTGAAACTAATAAAAAAAAAAAAACAAGGCATCTTCTAACAAAGTCAATGAACACATACAACTGACAGCTTTTGAGTACGTCTAGCTCACCTTCCAATGGACTCTATTTTGTTTCCCTGATTTAGGCTGAGACCCAAAAGAATAGCTTGTTGTCATTTTCTGCGTTATGCCATTTGACCTAAGACCTAGATAAGATGCAGAATGAAGCCATTGAATCTGAGGTGAGATTTTGCCTTTGAGGTCACTGTGGCAATTAGCACTTGTAGTATTATGTTTAAAATTACCTAATAGAATGTCACTGAAAATATAACCCCTGCGAATGAGAGTATTCTCTTATATTTTCATGAAATGCCATGTGATGTGAAAGAAAAGGAAAACGAAAAAAGAAATGATGGTTGGAGAAGCTATTCCTATCTTCTCTTCTCAGGTCGAGGTGTTATGCTTTTATTTGTCTTATTAAGCAATACCGAATGTCTATTTCCCCCTCTCCCTTCCCCCTGCTCTTTTATATCAAGATATGCTGTTGGTGATTAAGCAGATTATCTGTAGATTGATTACCTGATGTCGAAGGCAGATTGTGATTGAACTGGATACCGGCTCCAATGAGGACGTCACACCTGTGGAGAGGAGGGATGCCCCTGTATTTGTACAAAGGGTAATTGTATCCTGTTAGGCAGAAAGCATGTTGCTGATGCTATTATTTGGCAGTTAACTATAGAAGGGTGTGTATGGGTCCTGAGCAGCCAGAAGAATGTTTGTTGGTATTCAGCCCCCTTCCTATTCCCTTCCAGGGGCTCTCCTGCATACTTAAGCTAGAAGGTGACATGTTCCATATTCCCGTCTTAGAAGATTCCAGTTTATATTTCACTCATGAGAGATGTCCTCTCTAGAATAAGAGAGCCATTATGCTTGCTCTGTAGTGCCAGGCAGATGTGTGGGCTTTGGCAGATGTGAGATCTTGCAGCTTCTCCCATAAATCCCCTCTCTCAGTGCTAATGCAGCTGTAACCATCACTGGCATTTCCTGCAGTCCTTGTGGGTGACAGTCCCAACTTCCTGTTTTTTACGAAATCTGGTGGTGAACTTGGGAACTAGCAGTGGTCGTCCCTGACCTTCACTCCTCTAGCCTTTCCAGCAGTGTCGAAAGCACCTCAGTCTCTGCATTCAATCCCTTCCTGGTTGGCAGGTCCTATTTTTCTTGACTGAATCCTAACTGATGTACCCTTGGTAGAAAACCACTCTCATGTGTCCTTAAATTTATGTTTTTGTAACAAGTATCTATTGTGGCTTTATGTATGTACTGTGCGTTGGAGGTTGACTTTTTCTTTTTTACATTAATGGCATTGCATTATAAATCTCATTTTGCTTCTTGCTTTACATATATTTTTGAGATTTAGCCTTGCTTTTCAGTTTATTCCTGCATAGTACGCCATAGCACGATTTCTTGCACGTAATACACTCATTCTCCTAGCCATCAAAAACTAGTTTGTCTCCAACTACCTGCAACTCTAAGTGGTGTCACAGTTATTGTACATGCACACCAATGGACCTGCGTGAGACCTTCCCTGGGATTTGTACCGAGGAGTGAATTCAGTGGGTCAGAAAAATAAACATTTAGGTTTGCTAAACAGTGGGCGAACTCTTTCTAGAATGGCCATTCCAATTTGTTCTCTCGTCTGCTCTTTTTGCTTTCTGATGACTGTACAAGTTACCACTTTGCATCTCATTGTTGTTTTAATTTGATTTCTCTAAGTATTGGTAAGTTTGAGCATTTCTTCAAATGTTTGTTAGACACTTGTGTTGCTGCTTTTGTGAATTGACTGTGTATACCTGTCCATGTCCTATATGTCTCCATGTGGGAACTGATTTCTCCAGAACCTTATACTGAATAATCTGTTTTCCCTCATTGGTTTTTGTTGTTAACTTTATCATGTGTCAAGTACCCACCCATTCATATACACCACCCACTCATATACCCACATACCTACACACACACTGGTTTTTCTGAGTTCTCTATTCTGTCCCATTGAACTGTCTGTTCCTGATGCAAATGTGTCTGTTTTGGTTCATAAGAATTTATACTATGTCTTAATATGTCAATGTTGCTTTAATTGACATTTATATTTTTCACCCATAAAAGAAAACATATTTCCAAATTGTGTTTACTATTTACACTTCTATGAGAATTATCTATTTATACTTTCTACACATTTTTATTTTCACAGCTTGCACTTTTTCTTATTGTTTTGAAGTAGATTTTGTATTTTATGCAAAGTGACCTTTTTCCATAGTATTAATGCAAAAATGTTTTGCTCTTAACATCAAGCTGATGGTTGGTTAACTGTTATGAAAGTTGAAAATAATGTAGTTTAATGGTGAGTGATTGTGTGTGTGTGAGTGTGTGTGTGTGTGTGTTTGTATGAATGACTATGTGAATGTGTCTATGGATGTGTGTTGTGTGTACGTATATAAATATGTGCTGAGAAATGACAACAGCAACAGAATCACCAAGGGTTAGAGCTGGAGGGACTGCTGGTCTAGTCATTTTCAAACAAAGGCTCACAAAAATCCAGTACTTTGCCCAAGTTCCCACAGCTCATCATTAGCAGAATCCACCCTGGATCCCAGGGTATTGACTCCCATCCAAGGCCCATTTTGGCACACCCTTTGTCCTTTACTTTGGGGGGGGGGGTGTATGACAAGTCATTGGAGGGAGGAGGAGGTTGAGGGAGCATGAGTTGGGGGAGGAGGGTGGTGTTTGGAGGCTGCTGGAGAGGCTGTAGGGCTCTAAATAGAAACACTGGCTCCTTCAGAGTTCAGCTGCAGTACTTCATTCTGGCTTCACGTTTTCTCTTTATGTGTCCCCTTCGTGGCAGCTGGGGCCCCCACAGCTCTGACTGCTAATAACGCAGCCCAGAGTTATGCAGCAACTCATAGCAGAGCCAGAGACAGTCTCCAGGGGAGAGCTGACAAGCACGAGGGCACCTCTGACTCCTCCCTGTGGAGATACCGCTGGGCATTGTAGTGGGCACTGTCCAGGTCCTCGGGAAGAAGGTCTGTCCCTTCCAGGGGTATAAATTCCACAGAAAGTCCCAGAAAACAGGGAGGTCCTGAAGGAAAGGTGGTTTCATGGCAATGGGTGTTGTGTGAGAGACAGGCACGAAGTGTGAATTAAGGAGAGAAGGTGGGTAGAGAGCCGTTTCTTCTCAAGAGGCTTGTGGATTAGCGCCTGGGAGAGTGGCAGGGAGCAGTGTTGGGGTGGGGCCTGAGGGACCCTCTCTGGGGTGTCTGAGAGAGTGGGAGTAGCTGGTGATGGTGTCAGCAGTGATGTCACCACCACCATCTCCACCATTCAGGTATTCCTGGTACTGAGAGAAATGCTTTCCGTATGTGATCTCATGTAATGCTTACCTGGTCTGGACAGTTTAAGTGAATTACCCAAAGTTACCAAATAGGGACAGGACTGGGACTCAAAGCCACCTCTGACTGGCTCTACAACTCATGCCCTAACCACTACCGTCGAAAATTAATATTTTTCTTTTCTCATGTGATCTTTACTCTTAAACAGCAAGGTCTTGCTCACTATCTGTGAAGCTCAGACCAAGCCCATCCTTCTCGGGACACCACCTGTTAGCTCACTGTGGAGCTGTCTCCCTCCCTGGACTCCTGTACCAAGTATTGTTTTACTTATTTGGTGCACACAGTTGTTTGTTTGTTTGTTTGTTTGTTTGCAAACAAAGCTTTTTCTTTATACATGATTAAGTAGTTAATCACCTCTTCTCTCAGAATATAAGCTTCTAGAAGGTTTACTCATCTTTGTAGCACTGCCTCCCTCCCCCTCACACTAAACATACCACAGCACCTGACACCAGAGATGCTCCATAATATTAGTTTATTTTGTTTTTTTGAAATGATAATAGACACTCAGTGTCAGGGAGAGAAGAGAGCAAGACACTTAAAGTCCCAAGACTCCAATCTGACTTTCCATTGAGTCACTTACTATTTTTGAAAACTCAAGCCCCCATTTCCTTATATACCAACCAGGCATAATAATAAGACCTACCCCACATGGTGGCTGTTGAAAATGAATGAGGAGATGGTTGTGAACATTCTTTCAAAATTAAAGAATGATACACGAATATTGTAATGATGATATATTTCTATTGCTTAAGCTAAAATGATATACATCCAAAATCAAATGTCCTCCTCAATCTGGTTTCACTCCTCTCCCCTCACCCCACCCTCCCTTCATGCCCTTCAGGTATCTTCTGGGTAACTCTCTTGCAGTGTTCTACACTCTACTGTACCATGAGTCATGTAAATGAAGCTCAGGAATCATGTTTTTGCATCTCTGCTACCTAACAGGGCACCTATCGTTTGGTAGGTGCTCAGCAAGTGAATAAACTGAAGGAATAAATATTGGTACCTGTGAAAAAATTTGGACTCTGCAAATGGGACAATGAGGCTAGTACGGCAGGGAGGGGGATTTCTAAACATAGTCTGAAAGAAAAGGGCTTTTTCTAGCCTGGGCGCTCATACACGAGCTTCAAGACCAGGAATTGGACCAAATAAGTCACCGCTCAAGTTCTATTCCTTCTCTAGAATTTTATGATTTAATGAAGTGTGTTGAGTAGCACAACAACATAAAATGTAAGAAGTTCCACCCAAACTATAAAATACCCCTTTTTTGATTTTACCAAAAGCTGGAACTGTTTCTCCCTTGTTGTTCATGTTTTATGTATTTTTGAAAGATAAAACGGGGACAAAAACAAGTAGCAGCATCTGTTGTCCACATTTCCCCCCCTTTGACGTCCTCAGGATATTTTTTTCTTAGTTTTTTTTTTTCCAGATCACATACATCTGAGAATTAAAGGATAAATGCTTCGTTTACTGCTACACAGCTTTCTGGGCTGCCTGTGAATGAAGAGAGATGGGAGGAAGGAGGGCACAGGCAGCCCTCATGCTCCAGGTGGGGGAGCCTAGGGAACCCTGAGCTGCCTCTGAGCTGGAGACTTAAGTCACAGCAACTGCCAGTCCCTGACTGGCTGTTTGTTTTTTGGTGCGGATGGGAGACTCATTCTTTTTCTTTTTCTTCTTCTTCTTCTTCTTCTTCTTCTTCTTCTTCTTCTTCTTCTTCTTCTTCTTCTTCTTCTTCTTCTTCTTCTTCTTCTTCTTCTTTATTAGTTTCAGGTGCACAAGACAATGCAATACTTAGACACTTATCATTTATATCCTGTACACTGTGTGATCCCCCCTCCCCCCATCCACTACCCCTCTGACATCACACACAGCCATTACATTTCCACTGTCTCTATTCCTAATGCTGTATTCCACTTCCTGTAACCATATACATATATATATATATATATATATATATATATATATATATATATATATATACACACACACATACATACATATATATATACATACATACATATATATACATATACATACATATATATAATTATAGTTGGCATTCATTATTGTTCAGCTTCAGGTGTACAGTGCAGAGATCAGGCATCTACATCACCCCTGAGATGGGGGAGACTCATTCTTGAAACAGTCTGAGAAATAGACAGAACAACAAAGTGCTGACTGCATGGCAGGGACTTGCCCAAAAGAAACTAGGAAAGGGAGTGCGGAACCCCGTAGAAAGCCCAACAGATTTGTAGTAGAAACTCTTTTTGATGACCTGTCTGTCCCACTGCCATGCTCTGGGCAGGTGTTGCAGGGATGCTATTTGAGGCCCTTGGTCATGTCCCGACTATTACGTGTGGTTTCCTGTGATAAAGATGGTGTATCATTTCTTCTACCCCTGCCAGGAAGGGGTTATCATTGAGGGTCTACCAGAGTGAGTGGGAGAGCTGACAGGATCCTGCTCAAGGAGTCTGACAGCTGGGCAGCGTGGTGAACCTGGCTTCTGAGTGTGTGTGTGTGTCAATTCTATTGTGCCATCTCTCCAATCAGACTCATCCTTTCCACTTTTAAAACCCTTGCATTTGCTGCTCCATCCTGGAATGCTCTTCACAATATTTCTATGAAAATCTTACTCATTTGTCGGTATGATGCTCAAATACCACTCCTTCTGCAAGCTTTGCTGGAGTCCCCAGGTTGGAAGCCCTCTCTTCTGAAGCTGCCCAGCACCCACCATGTCTACTGTCCACTTGCCTCACACATCCACAGCCGGGTACCATTGGCATTGGTTTGTTAACTTTTCCTTTCCTTTGGCTCTTAGCCCTGAAGGGCTGGGACTATATCTTACTCTTAACACAGCTTTTTGACTGAGTCTGTTCCTCTGTCTGCACCACTGGCTCAGTTCTGTTCTTTGTCATCTCTCAGTGGACAACTATAGTGATAGCCTCCTAGCTGGCCACCCGTACCTCCTGCCACTTTGCTCCATCAATCCATGCTCCACACTGCCTCCAAATCATCTTTCTAAAATGCAGATCTGTTAAACACTTCAATAGATTCCATTGCATTTTGATACAATCACTGCATACAAAGCTCCCCACGGTTTGGCTTCCTCCAGCCTGTTTCTCCCAGCTCTACCCCACATGGACCCTATCATCTAACCTTGGTGAACCACTTGCTTTTTCTGGAACATCCCATAATTGTTTCTATCTCTTTGATGCCATTCCCACTGCCTGGAATGTCTTTCCCAGACTTGATTGCCAAGAGAACTCCTGTGCCATATTTGAAAATCCAGTTTAAATATTACTTTCTTGGCGAAGTCTTCCACCTCTTGTTAATGATTAACTTTGTAGAGTCCCCTTTTTAAACATACATTGTATAATGAAGATTACACGAGATGGTACACATAAAGAACTTAATGTAGTACCTCGTACTAAGGTTGTCTGTAAAATGTTGCTATTATTATTTGCTATTATTATTCCTAGGAGCTGTACCAGCAGGCCAAGCCCTAGGAAAGGAAAAACGTCACCATTAGAATGAAGAACGCATAATTTTCAGTGGAAGAGTCTACAGAAAGACCCTCAGTTTTATTAACACACATATACCAATATCTAACAATAGAGAAAGTAACACGTTTCCGGAATAAAAAGTGGTCATTTTTTCCCTTTGCTATTTTATTTCCAACTTGAAAGAAGAGGCAGTGAATCCAAGTCATTACAGTTAAGGGAGTTACATGCTTACCCAGACACTCATTTTGGGAGTCCTGTCATTGTTCAACCAGTTTGGTCTACCTGAAATGTCTCCATCTTCTTGGTTTATCTAGTGTCACCCCATCCTTCAAGGTTCAGTTCCCTCCCCACCTCTTTTAGGAACTGTCCCCCAGTTATTCCAGTCCAGTGGGCTGATTTTCTGACTCTTGATGTTTTTTTAAACATGGGGAGTAAGGCAGTGAGGAGAGAAAGGGAGGGAAGACATTTTAAAAAGAGGACCATTATGATGTTTGCCAGGCTGACAGCTTCTTCTGGAGCAAACAAACTCATCCACAGTCTTTGGCGAGGGAAGCAGATCTGGACTTTTCCTTAGTCAGGGCATTCCATGCCAAGTGACCCTCTGGTTCTGCTTAATTGAAACATCAGTGGGCATTGATCCAGGTGGTCAGAGTCCTTTGAGGTAACGTGGTTGGAGGAACTCTTCCCAAATGTGGGTCCTGGCAATTACAATGACCATTCAGATTTTCCCTCTTGAGTGTTCATTGGGATGGGCAGGGCCAGTCAAGTAGTCACATGATGAGAGGCAGGGACTGAAAGAGTAGCTGAGTCACACTGATAGTAGCTCACTAAGTAACAGACCCACCAAGCTTCAGTGCTGAGGAACATGTCATAATCCTGTCCTCAGATCTCCTGAGATGATGACTGACCTTGTGGTCTACTTTTGGCGAAGCCTGTTTCCTCAATTCCAGCGAGATTCCTGCTCCCCTCTTATCACTAGCCTTATAATAACCCTCCTCCACCATTTTCAAAGGTAGGGCAGCCATGAAATGATTCAGATGTCAAATTTCTTTTTTTTTTTTTTTTTTAAGATTTTATTGGGGAAGGGGAACAGGACTTTATTGGGGAACAGTGTGTACTTCCAGGACTTTTTTCCAAGTCAAGTTGTCCTTTCAATCTTAGTTGCGGAGGGTGCCATTCAGCTTCAAGTTGTTGCCCTTTCAGTCTTAGTTGTGGAGGGTGCCATTCAGCTTCAAGTTGTTGCCCTTTCAGTCTTAGTTGTGGAGGGCGCAGCTCAGCTCCAGGTCCAGTTGCCGTTGCTAGTTGCAGCCCACCATCCCTTGCGGGACTTGAGGAATCAAGCTGGCAACCTTGTGGTTGAGAGCCCACTGGCCCATGTGGGAATCGAACCCACAGCCTTCGGAATTAGGAGCACGGAGCTCCAACCGCCTGAGCCACCGGGCCGGCCCCAAGATGTCAAATTTCTATAGAGCAGGGATGTCTCTCCTGTTCACCTTGGCAGAGATGAATGTGTTCCAGTAAGGGCTGGTTGATTGGGCTGGCTCGACTGAGTTTAACAAGACAGGAAACTCTTGATATCTGGAGCTGTTTCTTTTTCCAGTATCTCTGATAGACAATCTAGTCGAGATATGGGTAGATAGTAGGTGCTATACATACACACGATAGTTGTGGCCTAAAGGACTGGCTCTAAATTTTTAGATTCACTTCTTAGCAGGAGCTGCTACAGATTGGCTGAAATAACACACGGAATTTTATGAGCCATTCTGCTCTTAATTTATGTCTCTAAGATAAAGCTGATAATGCTACTTCCTTGCTAACCTTGACAGGTGATGTTAAAATCAAGCTTTTAAAGGTTCCTCTCACCCTCCTCTCACCCTCACAGGTAGCATTGGTTTAGCATTGTACAAAGAAGCTTCGTGTCAATTCATTTATTTGCACTTCATACAAACCCTGAGAACTAGTTATTATAATTACTCCCATTTTAGAGATGAGGAAACAGAAACTGAAAGTAGTTAAGGGACATTGGCTAAGGTCTCAGATCCACTGTAAGTGGCAAAGCTGAGACTTGAATTCAGTCTTAATCTCCGGGTCTCTCAACTCACACAAATCCTGGTTTCACACCAGTCACTAGTGTTCTCTTAGCTTTCAGGAGATCTAAAAAATAAATTGAAAGAAATGAAAATGTGATTCTTGTAAGTGGCGAGGAAAGATGAAACGCTGGGCTCCCATTCTTCCATTGGATCAAACACCTCCAGGACAAAGGAAATACCTGTAGAATAGTTCAGTACCTTATCGTGTTGTACCTTAACTGATGTTCATAAGTTATAGGCATACCTCGTTTTACTGTGCTCCTCTTTAGTGTACTTCACAAATATTGCATTATTTACAAATTGAAGGTTTGTGGCAATCCTGTGTTGAGGAAGTCTGTTGGTGCCATTTTTCCAACAGCATTTTCTCACTTCGTGTCTCTGTGTCACATTTTGATAATTCTTGCAATATTTCAAAAATCTTTATTATTACATTTGTTATGGTGATCTGTGATTAGTGATCTTTGATGTTATTGTTGTAATTGTTTTGAGGTGCCACAAACCATACAACAATGAACTTAATCGATAAATGTTATGTACATTATGACTGCTCCATTGACCGGCTATTCTGCTGTCTTTCTCCCTCTCTTTGAGCCTCTGTATTCCCTAAGAAATAATAATATTAAAATTAGACCAATTTTTAATCCCACAATGACCTCTAAGTGTTCAAGTGAAAGAAAGAGTCACACATCTCTCACTTTAAATCAAAAGCAAGAAATGATTAAGCTTAGTGAAGAAGGCATATAGAAAGCTGAGACAGCTCAAAAGTTAGGCCTCTTGCTCCAAAGAGCCAAGTTGTGAATGCAAAGGAAAGGTTCTTAAAAGAAATTAAATATTACTCCAGTGAACACACTAATAAGAAAGTGAAACAGCCTTATTGCTGATATGGAGAAAGTTTTAGTGGTCTGGAGAGAAGATCAAACCAGCCACAACATTCCCTTAAACCAAAGCCTACTCCAGAGCAAGGCTCCAACTCTCTTCAATTCTATGGAGGCTGTGAGAGGTGAGGAAGCCAAAGAAGAAAAGTCTAAAGGTAGCAGAGATTGGTTCATGAGGTTTAAGGAAAAAAGCTATCTGCATAAGATAAAAAAGTGCAAAGTGAAGCAGCAATTGCTGCTGTAAAAGCTGTAGCAAGTTATCCAGAAGATCTAGCTAGGATAATTAATGAATGTGACTACACTACACAACAGATTTTCAATGCAGAAAAGACAATCTTATATTGAAAGAAGATGCCGTCTACAACTTTCATAGTCCTCCTTTTAGAGAGGAGATATCAATGCCTGGCTTCCAAGTTTCAAAGGACAGGCTGACTCTCTTGTTGGGGGCTAATGCAGCTGGTGACTTTAAGTGGAAGCCAATGCTCATTTACTATTCTGAAAATTCTAGAGCCCTTAAGAATTGTGCTAAATCTACCCTGCCTGTGCTCTATAAATGGACCAACAAAATCTGGATGACCGCAAATCTATTTACAATATACTGAATACTTTAAGCTCACTGTTGAGACCTATTACTCAGAAAAAAAGGTTCCTTTCTAAATATTACTGCTGACTGACAATGCATCTAGTCACCCAAGACCTCTGATGGAGATATAACATGAGATTGATGTTGTTTTCATGCCTGCTAACACAACATGGACCAATGAATAATTTCAACTTTCAAGTCTTATTATTTAAGAAATGCGTTTGGTAAGGCTATAGTTGCGATAGACGGTGCTTTCTCTGATGGATCTGGGCAAAGTCAATTAAAAACATTCTGGAAAGTATTCACCATTCTAGATGCCATTAAGAACATTCATGATTCATGGGAAGAGGTAAAAATATTGGCATTAACAGGAGTTTGGAAGAAGGTGATTCCAACCCTCATAGATGACGTTGAGGGTTCAAGACTTCAGTGGAGGAAGTAACTGCAGATGTGGAAATAGCAAGAGAACTAGAATTAGAAGTTAGAGCCTGAAGATGTGACTGAATTACTGTAGCCTCATGATAAAACTTTAACAGGAGTTGCTTCTTATGGGTGAGCAAAGAAGGGGGTTTCTTGAGATGGAATCTACTCCTGGTTAATATTTTTGAGATGACAACAAAATATTTAGATTATTACATAAACTTACTTGAAAAAGTAGGGTTTGAGAGGATTGACTCCAATTTGAAACAAGTTCTTGTGGGGGCAAAATGCTATCAAACAGCATCACATGCTACAGAGAAATTGTTTATGAAAGAAAGAGTTAATCAGTGCAGCAAACTTAATTGTTGTCTTATTTTAAGAAATTGCAACAGCCACCAAGCCTTCAGAAACTGATTCTAATGATAGCAGCCATCAACATTGAGGCAAGACCCTCCACCAGCAAAAAGACTACACCTGAATGCTCAGATGATGAGTAGAAATTTTTAGCAATAAAATCTTTTTCAATTAATGTATGTACAGTACATTGGATGTTTTTTAAACATAATGCTATTGCACACTTAATAGACTGCCCTATGGCATAGACATAACTTTTGTATGCAGTGGGAAACCAAAACATTTCTGTGACTCACTTTATTGCGGCTGTCTGGAACTGAACCGGCAATATCTCCGAGGTATGCCTATACTTGAAGGCCAGAGGTGGAGGCTATGATAAAATGAAAACTATCATAACTCAAGTCTCTTTACCTTACAGCCAATCAATTAAGAGTAAGACTTGGAAGAGTAAGAAACAGAGTAGGTCAGAACCTCACTTGAAACTTCTCAGAGGCTTCAGTAAATAGCAAATGGAAAAAACAAACAACCGACTAAACCAACCGCCAAACAATCCAACTATTACTGAGACTTTAAAAGAGCTCTGGGGGCATTGGTCTCTTGGAACATTACAACACATTTTCCAGGATTACAAGGTAATTCAAAACAGATCATAGAGGAGGAATAGCAAGACCCACTTCAATTTGGGAGCAACCAAGACCATCACAGGCCCTTGAAACCAGGCACTTTGTCGAAGGGATTGGGAAACCATAAATGGCTGCACCTTTGTCCATCTTGCCTGTGTTACTGAAAAACCAACAGATAGTGGGATGGTGTGGGGATACCCCAAGAGAGGCCGCAGGGCTGTAGGATAGAAATGAGCTGGACTGTCTACCTCAGGCTCGATTTTACTTTTAATGCAGCAGCAGCTCATTCACAGACACAAGAGGTTGTTGACTGTTTTCCTTTTGTCCAAAGTTGCGTGAACTTTGACTCAATCAGCAGTGGTTGAGAGGCATGAGCAAGGCTCTCATGAAGACCTCTGACTTAGCTAAAATTAGTACAGTGTAATCATGACTTCATGTTGCCCAATATAATCCATCCTGTGAAAAGAGGGGATGATGATTTTCAAACGGTTTTTAGCAGCATCATCAAAAAGAACTTGTAATCAAGTCTCAATCATCCCTCTTGAGGGAAAGGAGCGGAGTGTGGATGATACAGATGACACACAGCCCCAGAATCTCTTACATTTGGTTTTGATTAATGTTTGCATTTCAGTGGAATGCAGGTGTTCTTAATGATCTGGGAATTCAAATCATTTCAAACTCAACACTGAAGACACAAACAAGACTAGAACTATGTCTGCAGACCTGGAAACATCCAACAGTTCCCTCTGGAGAGAGTGGGATGGACTCCTTCCCAGCAATGGCAAAGGGAGTGCTTTACTTGTTATGATCCCGCAAAACACCCCTCCAGAAATGGGGTGTCTTGTACCTCTTCTGTTGAAATGGATAGCTAAATGTCCTGCTTTAAAGGAACCTGTCTGTACCACATTCCAGGGGAATAAAGTATTAAGATGTTGGGGATGGTCTTTAGAGTGATGTTCAGGAAACCAAAGAACTTTTGAGTCTGATAACTTAGGTTTTGAATGGCATCTCAGGCACTTTCTAGCTACATGATCTTGGGGATGTTAGTGAAGGTCATTGAGCCACTTTACACACGGGTGAAAAGGGTATAATAATGCTTACCTTGGTTATTGTGCATAATAAATGTAATTTTGTGATAGGTACTCTATGAATTGTATTATGGAATTGTTAAGAAGTACTTGACTCAGGTGAGTGATGTTGATAGTGGGGAAGGCTATGCATGAGTACATGTTGGGGCAAGGAATATATGGGAAGTCTCTGTACCTTCCTTTCGATTTTGCTGTGAACCTCAAACTACTTAAACAATAGTCTTTAAAAAAAAAGAAGTACTTGAACCAAGCTTGATTTATTGTGTTAACAGGACATTGGGCATAAAATGGGATACAGATTAGCCAATTTGAGGGTGGCACTAAAATTTCTTGATTAAGATGCAAAATCTTTTTTTTTTTTTTTTTAACCAAGTAATATGTGTAACAAATACTTGTGATTCTGACTCCAAATCTAACTCCCAATCTATTTGTGGTCAACTTTCACTTTCTACTTGATTCATTTTTTTGTATTGTTTGAATTTCTTGCATTTATATATTATTATAATATTCAGAAAAACAAAAAGTATTTTTAAACCCTGATACTGGGTTGGCTTTTTAAGGACATGGCATTTGTTATTCCCTGAACTATGATTATAAAGGAACTTACTTATATTGAATGTAATATTTCAAATTAGAAGAATATTTAGAGACCAGTACTCAACTGAGAATTTCCTGGACTGTCTGGATGTAAGAGTAAGAATCATATTTTGGCGTGCATGTCCTTCCACTAATGTCTAATACTTTACTCAATCAAATCAAGACACTTATAAAAAAAGAGGTTGTCCATCAAATGTAACAGTAAATATTATATCGAGCAAAGCAAATATATTTAGTAATTGAAAGTAATTGAGTATGACCATTGAACATTTGAGGTGGAAATGAGAGAAAACAAGTGAGTTCTTCAGAATGAACAGATATTTTGTAGAGGAGTTTGTGAATTGAGCTTTTGAAAACATGAAACTTTTTGATTACATTTAATTTTCAAGAACACCCAGCCCTCCCTCATAAAAATCCCTGACCCCTTTTAAAACAATTGCATTAGAAAGTATCTGAACCTTTTCCTAGAGCAGCGTATGGAGGCCGTGCTCATGCTTAGAGAATGCAGCCCAGACAGAGCGATGACACCTCCTAGAATCTGTATGGTTGTAAGACTGGTGGAGAGAAATACACGTTTCTTCCCTCTGCGTCTCTAAACTAGTTTGGCAGGAGTGAAAAGAAAAAATGATTCTTGAAAACACTTTCTATAAAACGTATCTCTGTTTTAGAATTACCTGAGGATCTCATCAAAAGTGCAGATTCCGGGGTCCGACCTCATACCTTCCATCAGAATGCTTGTGTTGATGCTTCCTTAGAATAACTGTAAATATGGATGCCTACATTTATCAGTTCTAACTCTGAGATTTACAGCGTTAGGTACCAACAGGAATAATGATAATTCATTGATTTATATATTGTGTGAATGTCTCTAAGCAAGGGAGGGAATCCGCCTATAAATGGAAGAGATTTTGCTCAGGAATTCCAAGGGATTCTAGTCTACAAGCTAAGTATCTGTAGATTCTGAACAAAGAGTCCATAACTATCCATATTGCTATATCTCCAAAAGTCTTCCTATGGCATCTCAGGGGAGGGCTCTGACACCCAAAGACACATTATATGCTGGGTAAAGTTTTGGTTTTTGTCAGTTGCTTATTTCTCTCGCCAGCCATCTCTCCCCAGTGTCAAATGGCTTATCTCACTCTGGAGTGGCAGCCCCAACAGCAGGTTGCAGGTCACCCCAGCTTATCACCACTTTACATGGCTTCTCCAAGCAAATGGTGAGCCCTACTTGACTCGGGGCGAGAGCTGTATTGATGATTAACTTCAGACAAACATCTGGTTTTCATTACCCATGGTAGCAGACCAGAGTGGGGTGCTGTACGGGCTGGTGTGGTCACTTCACAGCCATTAGGACTAGCTATAAAGAAAATTTAACATATCCTGTAATTACAGTCTGCCCAGCACACAGGGGCTGAGGAATCTGATTTCAGGCTGGGAGAAAATGTTTATGGTATCTGTTCCACACATTTATTTACTCAGAGGTCGGGAGGCCTGCTGAAATATGGCCACCCCAGCTCTGTGCTCCTGCAGGGCCAGAGCGCCTTCTGTTTAGGTCAGGAAGCTCCGGCGTGGCTCCAGGCAGATGGTCCCTTAATGCTTTTACAGGCTTTGGAATTTGGGCTGATGGAAATGGACGGGTGGATGTTGCTTGGAGTAAACAATCTTCACCCTCCTAAGCACTGGGTGCCCTCCTTCCACTCCCTTCCACCCCTCAGGAGGGACCCCCAGTGTCTTTCCCCACTGTCCCCTCTTGCTCTCTGGCCCTGGCAGATTATGTCAGTGAATTAACACCTAGTGCTCATCAAATGCATGCCAGGCATGTGCTGGGCATTTCGATGGCATTTTCTCTTTGACTCCTCACAACTTCCTGTGAGGTAGGCATTATTCTACCGATTTAAAAAGTGAGGCTTACACTTGTTCATGTGAAGCAAACAATACCGTCTTTCTGACATAATGGAAGCGAGAACGATCCCACTCCCACTCCGGAGTGAAGGATGGCAATGCAGCTTAGCTTACCTTTACGGGTCGGTCTTTGTAGACTATTTGACAGAGTGACCTCTGAACCATGAGTTGGAAAACTGGATTGACAATTCCAGAACTATCCTGGGATAGGAAATATAAACAGCAAGTAAACTGGACACTCCTCTTTCAAGGGCATTAAACTCTAAAATTGAGATGTCTGTGGAGAAATCGGAGTAAACCACAAGCTAAGAGATTATAAAATACAGAAGGGCGACCACAGGAATCAGACCAAGCTTACTGTGGGTTGATCATTAAAGGAGGGCAGTGAAGGAGGAGGGCTGGGCAGGCCTGGCCTCAAAGAAAACTACGAGGCGGAGAATGCGAAGTCTTCAGCTTCCATTTGCCCGTCTTTAAATCCTGAAGTCCCTGAACTGTCTCCATCCCCCTGTAAAATGTTACCTTCAGGAAAAGATTAGATGAGTTCCTTCAAACAATGGTTTAAGTGGCTCATGTCAAGGACTGTCGTTCTGAAGAGGAAATTTCATGCATTAGCAGGTTGCTTAGGGAAGTTTGGGTGGAGATGGTATCCTAACACATGGGCAGGTTAACCGCTGAGGAGGGGCCGCCCAAGAGGAAGTACGACCTGGAAGCTGACCAGCTGGTGAGTGGGCAGGTACTGGGGACAGGCTGCTCTGTGGCTTCTGAGGCGTGAAGCTTACAATTGAGAAGAAAACTTTCACCCAAACACTGTTTCTAAATACCAGCTTTGGTGTAGTTTTCCATGGCCAGGGACGTGAGGCTGATTATCAGGTAGAGACTGAGACTCAGTTGTCAGGACCGCACGTGAGGAAGGGCCTGGGCGGAATTCCGTTTCTCACAACTGGGAACAGGGATAGAGTGAGACAAGTTACAGGAAGACAGGCTTGATGCTGAGCTGGGGTTTCTTAACTCCCTCCTGGTGAGAGACCAGACTTGGGGAGCAGTGATGGAAGAGGAGGTTGAATGGGCTAGGCAGGTCCACCACGTCTGCCACACCCAAAATGCCTCCCTGCAGGCCTTCGCCTGCTTTACCTCTGTCCATTCGAAGGGGGTAAAGCTGGGGAGTTGGAGGGTTGGCATGAATATATTGTGGGCATGCCCAATGATGGATGTGCACGGGAGAGCAGGTGTTACAGCGAATTTAGTTTTGGGAGTAGAGTTCTACCAGCTTTGTCTCTTTCACATTAGTTATCATGAAAATTCCAGAATCCCTGAAAATTTTATAGAAATAAAGAGAAAAATCCAACTTTCCAGCGTAGGTGCTAAAAAAGGTAATAATAATATTCTTTTATGCTTTAAAATTCTTCACATTTAGGAGGCTGATGCAACTACAAATAAAGGGAAATTTCTAGCCAATCAGGAGGTTCTGCTTAAACATGATGCTTTTCCCCTGAAATTCTACTAAGGTAATAAGAAAGGCATAATAATAATAATAATAATAATAATAATAATAGGCATTAATCTACAAGAGAAACAAAAAGATAAGAACAAAAGTTGGAAGCTGGAAAGTGAATAGACCAGTGGTAAATGACTCTGCAGTTTAAAGAAAGTTGAAAATTCAATGTTTTTAGGCAGGAAGGACCATAAAAAAGTAAGCTGCAGAACTTTGGAAAGATTTCCAAATTGAGGGCACCAGTCTGAATAAAGAGCCCCAAATCCACTTCCGTGACTTAAGCATCCAGGTTCCTACTTCTCCAGTAACCTCCAGATCCTGAAAGCTCATTCTCAGGAGAGGTGACAGAAGCCCTGGATTCAAGAATATCAGGCGGGGTGGCCGGTTAGCTCAGTTGGTTAGAGCAGGGTGCTGATAACACCAAGGTTGCTGGTTCGATCCCCACATGGGCCACTGTGAGCTGTGCCCTCCTTTAACACACACACACACACACACACACACACACACACACACAGACACACACACACACCAGGCATAGCAGAGGAGGGGGACATCACACAGAAACCAGGATTAAGTGAAGGTTTACATACCGTCCATTTCTATCCCAGCTTCTTTTCCTGAGGCAGCTCTTGGAGCTCCTGGAATGGGGGTAGTCAGGGTTATACTCTCCTGGAAGGAGTCTGGATGCTTTGTCCTTGGGGAAACTTTCTAAAGAAAAAAGATCTAAAGATACTATTAGAGGTTCCTGAAGGGAACCACCAAATCTGCCCCTATAATGAAGCTCACTATTGAGAAGACATAGGAATGGATAATTTGACGAAACCCTCTAAGGTGAAAATAGAGACCATAATTAAAACAACAACAACAACACAGAAAAATGGAACTCAGAGGAAGGAAAGACAGTGCAAGCAGTTGAAGCACTCTTAAAAACAAATCTTCTCCAAATAATACCCTCATAAATATATAAAAATATATGGTGAAAGAACAATATTCTGTTTAAAAAAGGAACATTCAGAGAACAAGAAGAGCTTTTGCTAACTAAAAAGCAAAATAAAGTCGCCAACACAAGCTTTGGAAAATAAGGTTGAATAAACTTACGAAGTATAATAAAAAGTAAATGGTTGCAAAATATGAGAGAAGAGATAAGAAAATTAAATGACCAGACTGGGAACTAATAGACGTTCCAAACAGAAAGAACAGGAAAAAATGGAAGGAAAGAAGTTATCTCACTAATTGGGGTTAAAAACAAAAACAAAAACAAAAAACAAAACCACAGAGAAAACTGATGGGAGGAAATTAACTAAGAAAGACTACAACTATTAATAAATGCTATTCATTTCCAAATTAAAAGGGCCCATTGAGGGCACGTTAGAAAGATCCATACCAAGAACATCATTGCGAAATTTGGGGACTCAGAGAAAATCTTAAAGACTTTGAGAAGAATAAAAAGGAGGAGGAAGGAAAGGAGTAGAAGACAAATCAGGTCAAATCCAGAGGAAGGAATGACGATCATAATGGCATCAAGCTTCTCAAAAAATAAACCGGAAAAACAAAACAAAAAAAACCGGAAGCCAAACTATAGTGAAAGACTGCTAAGTCTGTGCTCTAACTATCAGCCCAGCAGGAATAATGTACAATAAAGATGTGAAAAGTCTCGAAAAATTTATCTCCACCTTTCATCAGTTCTCCATCAATGGACGTTTGGGTTGTTCCTACATCTTGGCTATTGTGAATACTGCTGCAATGAACATGGGAGTGCAAATATCTCTTCCAGATCCCGATTTCAATTCTTTTGGATAAATACTTAGCAATGGGATTGCTGTATCATAAGGTATTTCTAATTTTAAGTTTCTGAGGAACCTCTGTGCTGTTTTCCATCGTGACTGCACCATTTTAGTTTCTCATCAACAGTGTGCAAGGGTTCCAATTTCTCTACATTCTCACCAATGTTTAACTTTTTTTTTTTTGATAATAGCTTCTTTTATGGACTGAACGTTTGTGTCTCCCCAAAATTCGTATGTTGAAACCTAGATCAGCAGTGTGATGGTATTTGAAGGTGGGGGTCTTTGGGAGGTAATTAGATCATGAGGGTAGAGCCCTCATGAATGAAATTAGTGACCTTATAAAAGGGGGAGGAGACATAGGCTCTCTCTCTCTCTGCCATGTGAGGATACAATGATGAGATGGCCATCTGCAAACCAGAAAGTGGGCTCTCACCTGACTCCAGATCTATCAGAACCTTGATTCTGGACTTCCCAGCCTCCAGATCTGTGAGAAATAAATTTATGTTGTTTATAAGCCACCCACTCTACTGTCCTTTAAAATAGCAGCCTGAACTGACAACAGGTGAGAGGTGAGATCGCGTTGTGATTTTGGTTTGCATTTCCCTGTGGGATGTACATGCAATGAAATATTCAGCCTTAAAAAGGGAAATCCTGCCATATACGACAACATGGATAAACTTTGAGAACATTATGTTAAGTGAAATAAGCCAGTCACGGAAGGAAAATACTGCATGATTCCACTTACATGAGGTGTCTAAAATAATTAGACACAAAGAAGCTGAAAGTAAAGAGGTAACTTCCAGGAGCTGAGGGAAGGGGGACTAGGGAGTTGCTATTCATTGGGTATAAAGTTTCAGTTATACAAGTTGATTAAGTTCTAGAGATCTGCTCTAGTTAATAGCACGGTGCTACACACTTAAAAATTTAAGCGAATAGATGTCACATTGAGTGTTCTTAACATGATTTAAAAAAAAAAAATTATCTCCAAAGATCCCTTTGACAGCGGGCTATGAAGTGGTGTTTCTCTAAAACAAAAGCCTAACCCAAGAAAGCAAATAAAGAATCCAGGAAATGTGGGAGAGAGGTCATTTCAGGATAATGGCAAAGTGAGATTCTACATTAAGTCAGTTTTACAGAGAGACAGAAAGCAATCTGCCCAGATTGAGCTGAAGGCTGGAAGGCTCCGGAAGGGTGATCTTTGAGGAAAAAAAACAAACAAAACATGAAAGTAATAGATGACCCAGTATGTTTGTCTGAACAAATTGATAGTTTGAAAGAGAATTAGTGATAAAGACATAGAAGACAAGGGGGAAAAAAAAGGAGGCAGGGAAGCAAGATTATTCAAGAATAAAGGAAGTGTGCCTATAGTGTGCTCACCTGTGACTAATACTCATATATTCATAAAATATTAATATAATGAAAAATGAGATATAACTACAGTATTAGTTTCCTATTTTTGTGCAACAAGTGACCCCAGGTATAGTCTGAAGCAGCACCCATTTATTAGTGCTCAGTTCTGTGGGTCAGAAGTTCAGGCACAGAGTATCTGGGTATCACAGCATTTAAATCAGGGTATCAGCTAGGCTGAATTCCTTTTAGGAGTCTCTGGAGAAGACTCCAAAGCCAAGCTTATTGAGATTGTTGATAGAATTAATTTGCTGGTGGTTGTAGGTATGAGGCCCTTGTTTTCTTGTTCACTATTGGCTGAAGATTGCTCTCAGCTCCCAGAGGCTGCCCCTGTCCACCAGCAGTTCACAGCATGGGCATGTGCTCTCTTCCAGGGTAGCTGGAGTATATCTCTGTCTCCCTTGTCTGCTCCTGGCCAGAGAAAACTCTACTTCTGAAGGGCTCATGTGATTAGATCAGAACCATGTGGATAATTCCTCTAAGGGTCAATGATGTCAAGAAACATAACCTAATTATGAGAGTCCTGGAAATTATGTTGAGTATGTATGCCATGCGGAAGGAAACCTTGGGGGATAGCTTAGAATCTTGCCTACCACAACTCTATTGGGAAAGGAAGAGTGTATTGGCAAGGGAAGGTGGTGGTGATGGTTAAGAAAGCTGAAATCTCTTCTTGCATTATAGAATGACAATAGATAAAATTTAAAATAGAAAATACAGAAATAGCCCTGTAAGTATGTTATTTAAAATATAGAAGTAATTAAAAAAGTAATAAATGGTTACTTAAGAACATATTTTGCCTTTAACTAACAAATCCAAATTTAAGAAAAAGTGTGAATTTTACACCTTAATAGAAGAAACTTAGCATCAGCTTTGCATATCTATCTATCAACTATCTATCATCTATCTATCTATCTATCTACCTACCTATCATCTATTTTTTTTTTTTTTTTTTTTTTGCATTTGCTAGCTATGGGTCAGTTACTGTGCTAGGTGTTAGGTGGCAGAGTCTTTGCCAATGAAGATCTCATAGTCCAGCAGGTTATGAAAAACTGAATAAAAACTATAAAAAGAAGCCAACTCTGCCAGGGTTTCATATGGCTGGGTGAAGGACAGCTGTGGAAAAAAGTGTTGGCGAAGCAGTATCTTTTCAACCATATTTTATATAATGATTGATGTCTGCATATTTTCATTGATTAGTCCTGCTTTAATGACCAGATACAATCATTAAAATATTCATTGCTAAGATACCCAAATTTCTATGATATATGGCATATATATGTGGTCATTATTCAGAAGTTCAGAGGAGATTTCTGATAGTTATTCCCATCATTTCCTCTGACCTTGTAACGGTAGATCTGATATTATCAATATTCTTAAAAAGTCTTCCAGGGATATATTTATTTTAATTGTACAATAGTGAATGAGGATACACATAAGAAGAATAAAAGTCTTTTATATTTTTCATGTAGTTATTTCTTGTGGTCTTCATTCCTTTGTATAGGTGTGGAGGAAAATTGTAGTGTGAGAAATTCTTTCAGCTTTTGTGTGCCTAGAAAAGTTTTTATTTCCCTGTCAATTTTAAAGATGTTTTTGCTGGATATAGGATTGTAGGTTGACATTGTTTTCTTTCACTAATTTAAATATGCAGCTCCCTTGTCTTCTGGCATGCATCGTATCTAATGAAAAGTCTGCTGTCTTTTGTTCGTGTGTGTGTGTGTGTGTGTGTGTATGTACATAATTTCTTTTTTTCCCTTTATTTGTAGTTTTCAAAGTAAAAGATTGAAGTGTTGAGACTTTTGTCCTTTGTCCCAACAATCTCACCCAAAGCATTTGGTTTTGGCATCTGCTTGTGTAAAGCACTCTGTATGTCCTCTTTAAAGGGGAGGTAAATAGAACCTATGCCAGCTATGAATATTAGATTTATCCTAACTGCTAAATTATGCCCACTTTAGATACTAAGTAGAGATGAACAAGAGTAAAAGTATGTTGGTAATATTTTCAAAGATAAACACCAGCCAAGTCAAGAAAGGCATCCAAAATAATCTCACTATTCCACTTAAACTATTTTTATTGAGGTTATCAAAAAAACCTTTCTAACTGTTAAATTTAATGATCCTCTGCATATATCATTTTTGTTGCCTTATCTGCCTGCATTACCATTGCTGACCTCTCTCTTTATCTTAAAATTTAATTCTATGATGTCACTCTTTCCTGGTTATTTAAAAAAAATGTTTTTGTAGTGTTTCAGTCTCCCTTATGGATTTACCTTGACCTTCCAGCTCTAGGTTCCTACCATCGGGTTGCTTTTTTATGTACATATCCTTCCTTCTTGTTGGGCTATGGCTCCAATTATTCTTTGTGCATGAGTTACTCCCAAGTCTATCTCTAGCTCAAAATTCTTTCTTGAGTTTCAACTTACATATCCATTGACTTGAGAGAAATATATCCACTTGGGAGTCTCACAGATTTCCTTAACTCAACAACACCAAATATAAATTCTTCATCTTTCTCCCCAAACCCACTTCCCTTCTTGGGCTCCATCACCCAGAGAATGATGCTACCTTTCACCAATTGCTCACAATAGATAGAAACCTGAGAGCTCTACTAAATTCCTCCTTTTCCTTACCCCCGACTGGTCTCCAAGTCCAGAAATTTCTACCACCTACAATCTCTGTCCCATCTCTCATCATTGTTCTAAATATTTGGAAGTGGGAGATCGTCATAGCCTCCTTCTCACTGGTCACAGGACTTTTATTCATGTTCCCTGAAATTATCTCCCCAAGCCAGAGTTTTCTTCCCAACAAACAAATCTTATCATGTTACTTCCCCTGCTCAAATTCTGTAATGATTCCTCCACCAACAAAATAAAATCTAACCCTTTCTCCATGATCTGGCCTCTTCCTCCCTGTCCACCTTCTACCATTATCCCCCTTGAATTTACTTTTAAGCATGGTGACTTGCACACGTTTTATAAAGAAAGAATGAATAGATAAACCCCAGTCCTCTAAACACATACACCACACACGCTGACATGTTCTGTACACATACTGTTTCTGCGGCTGGAATGCTTTTCTCCACTCCCCTCCTTATGGCACCTTCCATGATGCCTCCTCCTACCCAGGCAGTTGCTGGCGCTCCTCTTTTGCATCTACGGCACTTAGCGCCCACCTCCAGGACAGCAGTGACTACCCTGCATTACAATTGGTTGTTTGCTTCCCTGTCTTTCCAGTAGACTATGAACATTTGCAGGCTAGGGAAACGGAATGTCCATCATTGTATCCTGCAGGGCCTGATGCACACAGTAGGTCCTTCATCGTCATTTTCTGAATGAAAGCAACGCTTTATCAGTAATTGGATGGGTAGAAATCTTTTGTCTTTATTTCGTGGATTAAATCCAAACCAAAATTTTAAAAATGAATGACTTCTGGTGAGGACTTGAGGTAAGTGGAAGCCACTTCCCTCTTGTTTGTTGCAAAGAGGGGTGTGGGGAAAGGTCTGGAACCGCTTCCTCTCACCATTCCTTAGAATTGCCACCCAACCCTGACCATCCTTTTCCTCCTCTGCATCTTGTCTGACTTTGGTTTTTGAGGAGAGGATAAGGGAAGATGAACAAGATGAGAGAGAGAAGATGAGGTATTGGGAGGATGTTTCTACCTAGTCAAAGTGGAAGATGAGATCTGTCCCTTCCAAAGGGAGAGTGACAAGGCTCCTCTTGGTTCCTGGGCTTGAGTACTCACGCGTGTAACTTAAAACAGAAAGGTCTTTCTCTGGACCCCGGAATGCTGCTTAGGATTGGCTATGTGATTTGCAGAGCCTAGTGGAAAAAGAAAATGTGCGTCCCTTATTATAAATGTAGGAAGATTTTTAATTTTTAAGACAATGACAATAGAGCATTAAACCAAGCCCAGGAACCTTCTGTGTGCAGGGCCCTGTGTGCCTGCACAGGGCACACGTCTATGAAGCCATTCCTGGTGCTCCTTGGTGAAGGTTTCCAGTACTCGGCTTTGGTGATGAGTTTCTTTTGCTTATTTGTTGAATTGAGACGTTCTTATGAAATCTTTTAAACATTTAAAAGCAGATAAAGATACATGAAAGTATTGATGTACCCATTACCAGCCTAAGAAATAAAGGGTGAGGAATACATTTGAAACACTTTGGGGAGCCCTTTCACCCCAGAAGTAACCAATATTCTGATGAACCACAGGAGTTTACCATTCCTGTACAGGTCGATAGTGTTGCTCTATATTTCTAAGCAAGATGAATTTTAAAGCGACGTAGGGGGAATATTTCCTAAGGCAACTGAACGAGGGGTTGAGTCCTGTGAAGCCCGTGATTAACCAACTCCAAGCCAGTGTGATAAGAGAGTCCTGGCTTGGTCCTTTGCATTTTTATTCATTGTTTATATTTTCTTCAGCCCACTTCTACCTCCCTTCCTGCCCTTTGTAGAATCTGTAAACAACATTTCCTCTTCAGCAGAGTATGTCTCCTTCGATTTTGTTTTACTTACGACCTGCTTCTTCTGTAATGTGAGGTGCCAGAGTCCTGGCTCCAGATCCGTTTGACTTCCTTTCTCCCTCACGGCCATTCTGGGTGATGGTGCCGAGGACTTACAGGGTCGGTTGAGTGGTCACTTTTTAATGTTTCAAGTTCAGCAGGACGTAGGGACTTGGGACAGCAGGCCTGCAAGGAGACAGAATCCGTTGGGATTAAAACAGGTATATCTTTAAAAACCAGAACGAAGTGGGTTCAAAGATGACTATTGAACAAAAGTCACATCGGAGAATTATAAGGAAGGACTGTGCGGGAAGAGAAAGTTGTGCTTGGCTGGCCAGCTCTGCACCGGGAGTAATGCAGGAGGAAGTGTGGTGAATATTTTGCCAAAAATGGGGAATTTGGAGTTGTCTCACATGGTTATAATAATTAGAAAATTAATAGCTAGCATATCCTCCCTGCCTTCAAAATTTAAAATCCTCCAGACCTTCCACATCCTCCAGATGACTGTTGGGGACCCTGTAGAACTTAACAATAGTAAAGAAAGACCGCTGCAAATGGCTGGTTTTTCTGTCTTTAAGGGTTTATCTACATAGCAGCGGCCACAGTTGGGTTAGGACAAGAAGTTCAGATTTTGGCAGTCGTCTGATCTGAATTGACTGAAATTAAAGAAACAAACACATCCTTAATTGCCTGACCAGATACCTCACGTAGCACCGCTCCAAGCTGATGTGAATGATATGGTTTCAAAACGCCGATAATAATGACCGGGATTTCCAGCTGATTGCACATTGGACTCATGTGCTGCTCCCTCCCCACTCCCCGCAAATCGCTCTGGCCTAATTATTGTTAAAAACAGATGAAGATAAAAGTTAACATGGCCCCAGTGAGTCATATCAAGACTCATGTTACAGACACAGCATTCTGCAGGAGAATTGAGAAGGAACTCTGAGAGTGGCCACAAATGACAGCAGAGAATAAACCTGCTAGAAAAGCTTGTGTCTGGTCTCCAGGAACGTAGCACAAGATGACTGTTCCATGGGAATAGAGGCTTCTCATTAGTCTTTTCCATTCATAAACTCGTGCAACGGCCATATGGAAATATGATCTGCAGCTCCAATTCCTCCTAAAATAGAGCATTCCTAACTGCAGGTATTTAACTTCCTTCGGAAATACTCTTCTTACTCTTCCTTTTCTTAATTATTCGGGTTACTTCGGTATGGGGAGGAGAAAGTGGAACAGGCAACAGGAAAGACTTCTCTAAAACTGGTCCCATACTCTTCCCCCGGTAAGTCCCATTGGCCTCCTTATAGATAAAGAAAATTGGGAGCCAGAGGTATCCTTCAAATCAAGTGTTCTTTGTGCCTAGAGCTCCATGAGCATCTATGATATTCAACATGGCGACATCATGTGGTGGGGAAAGCATAGGTTGGTTGGGTTTAAACTTGACTCTGCCACCATTAGCTGTGTGACTCTGGGTAAGCTGTTTAACCTCTCTGGGCCTCAGTTTTCTCACTGATAACTTGGAAGGGATGATACTCACTTTTAACCAATGTTATCAGTTACTGTACAAGGGGAGCAAGGTCTTAGTAAATAAATTCTATAGGCAAGGGCTTGAGGATGTGCTCTGGGTAGAGATGACCTGATGTTTGATCTTGGGTACACGAAAGACCTTGGGTCCTCGGCTGACTGGTGCTATTTGTGTCTACTTGTTTGTATTCTCTTTTTGGGGTGTTCTCAGGAAAATGGACAATTTATGAGAGGCCAGTTCTGCTGATCATTATGTTGAAATCATTGCTGTTTTCAAACTTGGGAGTTTTATTTCTTTTAAAGATTGATTTGACCTCCCTCGTTTTCCCTTCCTACTCCTGGATCCCAGCGTATGTGCTCTCAGAACCAAAGAGGTCAGACGCAAAAATATCTCAACTGCCACACTAAAATGACCTCAGTTGTGAACGGAATTAAGATAGAATGTAAGGAATGCAATATGAAATTTAAAAATAGTCTAAAGATTTATTTGTAGTAGCAACAAATGTGAAGTAACCTAAATGTCATATAATAGGGGCTCACCTAAACAGTGGAATACTATGCGGCCATTAAAACATGGTTGTAGAAAAATATGTCATATCATGGGAAAATTTAACAATATGTGGCTAAGTGAAGAAAATAGGTTTTAATTGAAACATCAGAATGTTAACAGATTTATATACATATATATGATGAATTATACATGCTTTGTCTCTATTTAATTGTTTGAAAACTCATGACAAAATTTGCCTTCTTAACTATTCTTACGTGTCGTTCGTTTCATTCAATGTCGTTTTGTTGAGGTATCATAGGAACTTAACACTTGTTTATATTGATCAGCCTATGGTGAGACTGGTTTTGTTATACATCGTTTTGCTTACATCAGAGAACCTATCGATGACGTTAAGTGAGGACTTACTATATTCACGTTATCAGGCAGCCCGTCTCCAGAAATTTTTCATCTTGCAAAACTGAAATCTGTACCCATTAAACGACTACGGCTCCAGGCTCTGTTCCCCTCAAGCCCTGGCAACCATCATTCTACTTTTTGTCTCTATGAATTTGACTACACCAGGGGCCTCATATAATTGGAATCATCCAATACCTGTCCTTTTGTGACTGGCATATTTCACGTAGACTAATGTCCTTAGGCTTCATTTATCTTATAGTTTGTGACATGATTTCCTTCTTTTTTAAGGCTGAATAATATTCCATTGTATGTATAGACCACATTTTGTTATCCTTTCATCCATTGATTGACACTTGAGTTGCTTCCATCTCTTGGCCTTTGTTACTAATGCTGCCGTGAACGTGGGTGTGCCAATAATGCTTTGAGATCCTGTTTTCGGTTCTTTTGGATATATATCAAGAAGTAGTGTTTCTGGAGCATATGGTAGTTCTATTTGTAATTTTTTGAGGAACTGCCATACTATTTTCCACAGGAACTGCATCATTTTGTATTCCCACCAACATATATTTCTCCACATCCTCGCCAACACTTGTTATTTTCTTTTTTCTTTATAGTAGTTATTTTCCTTTTTGCACTTTAATGTATTTCCCCATTTATTTTTTACGCCAACTAACCACTACTTCTGTAATCAGAAAACCCACAATAAGAGTGATGTAAAAGACGTGGTGGAAGGACCAATATTTTCTGTGTCTTAGTTACAAGGACTAAAGCACTGGGCCTTCCTGGGATGCTGTTCACATGACGACCTTACCGATTCCATAGCCGTGAATCTATTGAGCTGAGCATTAGATATTGTGTCTAACAGCTCAGCCTGAGAGAAAAATATCGCAGTGGTGTCGACACTTGTTTGCACATTAGGAAGCAAAAGAGATGGTGTCGGCTGTTTCTGGACTTCCGCAATGGAACTAGTTGAATTTAGAAAAGTAAAACTATCAGTTATTTTAATGAAAAAGATCAGTTAAACCAAGTACCTTGAATTTTTATGAAACAATGGACTGATAGATTAAAGTTTGAAGAAAATAATCAGCATGCTATGTGGCTTCATAGAGTTAGTTCAAGTTCTAGTTTTCATCAGTGCCAGCTGGTTCAACAGTTGGTCAAAGTTAGCTTCAGCCATTAGAACCTCATCATGTATCATTAATAAATTTTACAATACTACCCAGTTCACCCCATGCAGTATTTATTGAAGGTCCTACTAAGAGACATGTGTTTTACATATAATGGCTTGCTTAAGCCTGTCTACCAGGCAAATTATTTTGTTTTATAGAAGAGAAACTAAGGCTTGGAGCTATGAACTAATCTACTTAAAACTATTCAGCTATGTGCAGAAATGTTAAAGATTGATTGACTTCCGATACCACCTCTCACAGAAGTGGACTCTGCTGCTGGGAAAGACTTTTAACACACCAAAAAAAAAAAAAAAAAAAAAGTGTATATTATTTTAATGGTGGCCTTAAAGAAGAAACTGTCCTGGATTCTTCTATGCTTACGCTCTTGATTTGAAGTCTTCTGCTTTGTGAAGTTAATTGATTTTTCAGTTTGGTTATATTGCTTTTGAAAGTGGCCGCTGAGTCATTGATGTTGATATATTCCAAGAGCTTTGAGAAGGCTATTTTGAGATGCATAGATTTCCATCCCCCTTTTCCAATATTTCATCATCAGGAAATAAAAACTAAGCTACAGAACTCTGTTTATCAATGCCAATGAGTGAATAATTGCAGGCTACTTAAGGAAGAAATCAAGATGGAGAGAATTCTGCTATACTGCCTCCCTCCATCCTTTGCTTTATTCCGAAAGGATTTGAAACATCCTTCAAATAGGAGATTAAGGATGAAAAACTTGAGTATTTTTTTGGCCATCTTTTAATACAGCTCTTTTAGTCTGTATACCAGTCAAAAAAACAATATGTACAGTATAGGGTCCTGGTGAACATATATGCTGGTGAGGATTGGGAGAGAGGAATACACAAAAAAAACCACATTTTTTTTAATCAAGAGCCTTGCTTATGCTGCTATCAGGAACTGCAATGATAGTTCATTTATCTCATTTTATCCTCCCTCTTTCCCTCTCTGCATTTTACTCTATTATTTCTCCATTTTACTCTT
Source organism: Rhinolophus sinicus (assembly GCF_057876585.1). Lineage (NCBI taxonomy): Eukaryota > Metazoa > Chordata > Mammalia > Chiroptera > Rhinolophidae > Rhinolophus > Rhinolophus sinicus. Next base: position 58,479,760 of record NC_142506.1, on the reverse strand, counting down.
GAGGAAAACTCACCTTTAGGGAAGTTAAGTGACTTGTTCAAGGTCCTCCAGCTAAGAGGGCCCGAACTGGTGAACCCAGGTCTGCAAAATCCAGAACCTGTGTTTATGACCAGGATGCTTTTCTGTGACATTCCTCTATGAGAAGAGCTCACACAGTTCCAAGCCAGCAGGTGGGAAGAGCAGAGGAACTTGAATTTAAGGATTACTTCCCAATTGGATCTTCTAGGCTCCAACTCAATATTTGTCCAGGAGTTTGTGTGTCCGGAGACCCTGTGATCCTGTCCCCCCGCTGGCAAGCTCTCTGTTCTCTCTGTCCCCAGTGGGAAGAGGAATGGGGGGGGGGACAGGAGGATGGGGATGGCTTTAGCTTGTCAGGTGAGTCAGCCAGTGTAGTCCCAGGGCAGAGGAAGCAGAGTGGAAGGGAAAGCTAGTTAAAGCAGTAATACTTTATGGCTTACTAATGAATTCCATTTTATAGCCCAACTCCCTTAAGTTGTCTCTTCCTGTGATTAATTCTTGTTCTCCTAGTCCCCTTTAAGCAGACGGTTGTTGATAGGGAGTGTTCAGTGTTGAATGAGTAAAACGTACTAATGCATGTTCTCTTCAGCTAGAGATAACCTTGCTTTAAACATGATGAATGCAACTTTTCCAGGGAAGATATCATCGGGAAGGGGACTTACAGCTCATGTGTCAGTCACTGGGGTGTAAGCTCATTGCCTAGCAGTGCTTCAATCTCTCTCTCTCTCTCTCTCTCTCTCTCTCTCTCTCTCTCTCTCTCTCCCTCCCTCCCTCCCTCCCTCCCTCCCTCCCTCCCTCCCTCTCTCCTTCTCTCTCCCCGCCCCCCGCCCTCCCTCTCTCCCTCTCTCCCTCTCCGTCTCTTCTGACCATTTTGAATAACTTGATCTGTCTGTCAGTGTCCTTAAAATGAAGTGATTCACTGATGTAAATAACCCAACTGACTTCTTTTGTTCTGGAATTAATCAACTCCCCCATGCCCCTACACCCCCCCAAAAAGTACTCCATATTCTTTCCCCCTCTGCTAACAATGAGACAAAGAAGCAGGGTTTCTGGGAAAGGCATAGAGCTTAAAGATCCTTAAATTACACAGGCTTACTGGTAGAAGTTACTCGTTTTGGGGACCAGAGAACTTTAGTTCTTCTTAGGCTTGTTGGTGTGTAGACTGTCACAGACTTGGACAGAGAACAGAGCGGTTTTTCTGGTTGGGATTACACACTTTGTATGTCAACCCCAGACTTATTCATTTTGGCCCAGGCTGCCAAAATATATGGAATAAAACCACCAGTCACTGGTGATGGCTATTTATAGGGATGTGTCCAGTATCTAGAAAGCGCTAGATAAAGGGGAAAGGTAGGCGAGGAGGGTAGGTGAGCTGGCAAATTGGCTGGGACTCAGAGGAGATGCTCACACAGGACATGTACCTCCTTGAAAATAGCAAGAAAGGGGAAAGCAAAGCAGAGCTGTCTTCCTGTGAACAAATTATTTACATGCCTAGTCTCTTCCAGCTCTTTCAGAGGATCTCTTCCACTGGCAGGAGAAAACTCGAGAGGGGGGAAAAGTCTCTCTCCCAGAACTGATAACCAAATAAAATACTGTTATATTTTCTGTCTAATAAGCACGAGAAGTTCCATAACTCCCTTGATTAAGCATATTATCCTTCTTCAGAAAGTCAACTTGATTTATGCAAAAAGTGATTTGGACATACTTTCTCCGGCCATGGAGATTTCATAATTCCTCGTGTATGTCTGGAAAATCTCCTCTCGTCATGAGTCCAAACCAAATTAATGTCTTCCAGAGTGACCTGAGGAATTAATGAGGTTTCTGCTGTCAGTTCTGCCCATCCAGGGTCAAGTAAATCATTTGCTGGCTCTTGGGCCGCTGTTTTTTTGCTGCCTCTCTGACTCCACGTTCAATGATAACAACGTTGCAGATGCCTTTGAAATACGGCATCACCGACACTCTCCTTCCATCTGCTGGGACATATTTTAGGCTCTGCTTCTCTTTCTGTTGTAAACTCGGCCTTTAATGGAGTCAGTAATTGCTGATAAATGGGGTATCAATGAAGTCAGTGTACTGGAGGTTTCCCCATTCTTTTCTGCTGATGTGTGCTATTTAAATCTCCTCTGACATGACTGAAAATTATTGTGTGCCCAACTCTTTAATTCCCCGACTGGTGTTGTTGGCGGAAGACTTGACTTATTTTTTTCCTCCTTGTTGTTGGACAAACTGGATGGTAAGGAGCTTTCTAGAGGGGCCTTGTTCTTGTCAGAGGAAGCTCTGCAATCTGCTATAGGATCGTGTCCTCAGAACTTGAGGATTTTTCTACCCGCGTCCCACTGTCACCCAAGAGATAACATCGACTCCTCGAGGGACGTAAGCTATGACACAATTGGGAGGTTCCAGAAGCTTTGAAAGTGACTTATCTGGTATCCCTGTACCGAAAGTTTGGAGTTTAGTGGCTGTCACTAAACTTTACCAATGTTTTCTCCTTCGTTTCTTTAACTGTGTAAATAAGGACTAAAAGTAAAAGCAACGATTGTCTCCCTCCTAACCTCCTCCTTCGATTTAACTTTGCATTTCTCATGAGTATTTGGTGGAATTGTAGCTGCTAATGAGAAAACAACCCAGACGGGGCTGCTGGGAAATTCTTATGTGGATCCTTAGCCATGTGTCCAGAGCAACTAGGTGCTTTCTTCTCCCCATTGAAATCCTTTCAAAATAGAAAAACCTACGGAAGTTATCTACTAACCATTGGGTTTCTGCTACTAACTAGTTATCTGGCTATCATCATGTTTCAAGGAGGTATGAAAGGTTCAAAGTCTCAGTTTCCTTGACCTTTCATACCTCAGTTTCCTCAGCTATAACATGGGGATGGCCATACCTGCTGTCCTTATCCAGGTCTGACAATTAAGCTCGCGAATTTATTGCAACGATGTTGTTAACCTTTTTTTTATATCAAAGGGATTATTCCTTATGAATTCATACCAACTGGACAAACAGTTAATCAAGTTTACTATTTGGAAGTGCTGAAAAGGCTGCTTGTAAAAGTTAGACCATCTGAACTTTTCGCCAACAATTCATGGCTGTTGCATCACGACAATGCACCAGCTCACACGGCACTGTCTGTGAGGGAGTTTTTAGCCAGTCAACAAATCACTGTATTGGAACACCCTCCCTACTCACCTGATCTGGCCCCCAGTGACTTCTTTCTTTACCCGAAGATAAAGGGAATATTGAAAGGAAGACATTTTGATGACATTCAGGATATCAAGGGTAATCCGATGACAGCTGTGATGCATAGCTTCCCAAGGGGAGTACTTCGAAGGTGACCATAGTGATATTCAGCTATGAGGTATGGAGCACTTCTTCTACGAACTTAATTGTCGGACCTCGTAGGATTTCAGAACATGGCCGCTGCTGCTGGCTAACATTTCTGAGCACTTATTGTGGGCTGAGTATGGAGCTAAGCCCCTTCCCTGGGTTATTCCATTTAGTCCTCTCAACAATCCTATGAGGCAAGTGCTATTCAGTATCACCACTTGACTGACCAGGAAATAGAGGCATCAATAAAACAATGAGTTTTTTTAAAAAAATGCTTTATAGCTCTTACTGTTTTTAAAACTCTTTTTCATGTGTTATTTCATGTTTTCGTCCTTAACAACTCTGTTAACTTTTTATTATGTTCCTTTCATTGGAATTTAGAAAGAGGAAAAGAGACTTTTTCACGGTCACACAAGCCAAGAAGGGCAGCGTTAGGACTTGAAGGAGACTTAGCAATTGTAAACATGCCTCAAGGGGAAAAAAAAAGCCATGTTAATAATATCATTAGATGCTCAGTTGTCTTTGATATGATATGATCCATTAGCACATGAGTGCAAAACAGCATTGCCACACTCATATTTTAGATTTGAATGTAAAACAAACCAATGATAAACCAAACACAAGCTAAGGAAGACCAAGGAAGAAGGAGGTGCGGCTGGGGAGAAGGTGTGGAAGAAACTACTGGCTCAATGAGGAACTTCAGGGAACTTGGTAAAAAATTGGGTCAGAGGAAACCCTGATGAACAATTTTGGTAAAACTTTGAAAATATCAGGCAAGCTCAAGCTCTGTGCTGCTTCTTATCCATTTTTGATTTTGTTCAGCTGGGAAACCCATAACACGCAGCTTCTTCCTCTTTATGCTGTGCAAGGATGTCTTCTCATGCACCAGCCCCACTCACCGAACCCCAATTGATGCAAGAAGATGGGCTGAGAGATCTCAGTCCTCGGAGCTGCTGGCCACTTTGTCAGAACCGCGTGAGTCAGGGCTGGTTAGGTTATTGTCAAAGGTGGGACCAGGGTACCTGCCCACCCAGAGCCTCTGTCACCTGGGTGGTGTGATAACACAGACCCTTCACAAACAGGAGGGACACAGTAGCACCCACAGTAGAACTCCCCAGAGACAGGCTGAGTTGGAGGATGGATGACCTGTGGCAGCCTGTGGTTAGTGGGTTAGAAATTCCAAGTGTTTCATTTCATTTCATTTCATTTTTGTTTTATGATTGCCTGCAGTGCTTATTGGGAAACTAAGGATAGCTAAACTGTGTGTCACTGTTTGCTGACCAGCACTTAGACCCTGCAGGTTATGAGAGTGAACGTCTAGGAAGTGATATCCACTCACCCCAGACCCGCAATCTTATCTTTGGGGGCTGTGAGCCCCCAAAGCCCCTGTTGCCATCACTGTCATTGCTGCTGGATGGAATCAGTGACCGTCATACTGTGATGTGGTTGAGCTGTTGTGGATTAAAGAGCAAAATCTGCACGATTTTGAGCACACAAGAGTCGCTTGCTCCTAACACAGAGCCCGGCTCCGGCTCTGGCTCCAGGGGTACCCAATTAATGCATACTGAGTGAGAGAAGAAATCAGTGAACCCATGTGTGAAGTTGTCCCTGGTTGGTAACTAGGGAGGAAATGTATTTCTGGCTGCGAACAGAACCTCAGGAAGGGCCCTAGCGGTGGGAAGAGAACCTTTCCCACCTTGGTTCTGGAAGGTGATCATATTTAGACTTGGAGGATACTTCTTAGGATAGAATGGTCATGTGGGCTCAACATAGGGAGTTGGAGCAGAGGCCAGCAAGAGACAGACTGCAGGCAGTAAACATTTTTTCGGCCAAAATGTGATGTGAATGCAGGTCAGTGAGTCTATCTATCTATCTATCTATCTATCTATCTATCTATCATCCATCCATCCATCCATCCATCCATCCATCCATCCATCCATCCATCTATCAAGAGAAGAATGGAAACACCAGAATGCAGGCCCCATTAGGATCTGACAAGGATTGTACTCCAGAGGTTGTGCAGGGAAGTTTGATGGGGGGTAGTGGATCATCCCTCCCAGATGGGCAGAGAGAAACCAGCTTCCCAGAGATACTGCAGGTAACTTCAGCCTGGGCCCTCGGTGTGTTCCGGGGCTCACTGCATGCCCAAGAGGATGAACAGAGAGGAAAGCCATGTTGAGGGTTGAAGTTTCCAGGTGGCTGCCAGGAGTGGCCTTTCTCAGGTGAGGGCAGGGCAGGGCAGGTGGGGCTGTACCCCTAATGGGCTGAGCCGGGGTGTGATCAGACAACATGGGCCCTGGTGCAGAGGCCGAGGTGGGACTCAGCCTGAGTGGGATGCCCAACGCACAACAGCATTGCCCCCGCATTTTCCTTGCCCCCATCAAAGCCCCAGGGACCTGTGGAGTAGCAAATCCACAAGAGGTTTGCAAACTCTACAGGGAATGTTTGCCAAGGGCAGCGATCTGTGGTGGCTTTTGTGTGTGTGGCGTTTTTCCTCATCACCATGTCATCTGGTTTTGCAGATATCTAGGCAATTAGGATTAGAAAGATAGCATGTAAATGTTACTGTGCAGCTCATGAGATAATTGGTTGCTAGTAAGCCTTCATTAAGTGTAAATTTAGGCCGTTAAAAGCACAGTGACTCACTGAGAGGTGTTTGAAATGTCCCCTCTCCCCACTTCCGTCCTCACTCAGAGCCCCTCCCCCCTCCTCTCCTCTGTCCTAGGTGGATCCCCACGTGACTGGTTGAATAATAACACCAATACCAGGCCCTTTCCAGGAAAGCTTCAAAATAAGAGAATTGGGTGAGAAAAGCGGTTGCCACATATTTACAGCCTTGAATGTTCTTGTCACCATGCCATGTCCTCTTACGCATTTCCCCTTTTTGTCCCCAATTGTCATTGCCGTTTTACTCCATTTATTGAGAGAATCATGTTGAGAAACCAGTTGCCTCATTAAAACACGTGCAGGCCTGGCCTGGTTAACTCCAACAGGAGGGGGCCGACCAGGAGAGGCCAGGGTGTGAGCTGACCTTGGCTCACGGGCCTGGGAAGGAGATGGGTGGAAGAAATTGAGTCCAGTAGGTAGAACAGGTGGTAAATTGGCAGGTACCAGGCATGGGAAGTCCCAACCCAAGGTAACGGAGTCTAGCCAGGCCAGTGGAGCGAGGCTGGAAGGATTCACCCGGGGATGACAATAGCATTTATTGAGGTCCCTCCATGCCAGGTACTGGTAGATGATTTCCTTATCTCTGACACCGACATAAAGCGGATGCTCAGCTAACAACCTCATTTAATGCTCATATCAACCTTTCAATGTAGAGGTTATTATTAACATGATTTTATAGATAAGGGACCTAAAGCTTGGAGAGGTTAAGTTAGTCCCAGGCCACGCTGCTAGTAAGTGGCAGGGCTGTGACTTAAATCCAGGCCTGACTCTAGAGGCTGCGTGTCTTCTTCACCACATGTCACTGTGTCTGCAAGGAGGAGGCTTCCAGCCCAATCAAAATCAGTGGTGCATCTCTGGTTTTATCAGGTGGCTATTGTGTTACAAACCACCCCACACCGAGGGCTCACCTTTCCTGAAGCCTGTGCTCAGCTGGAGTCCCTCCAGCACCTAGCATGGCCACACACACATGCACGCACACACACACACACACACACACGTGCACACCCATACACTCAATACCTGGATGGACTGTGGCAGAGAGAAAACTTGCTCATCCAAACAGCGGGCAGTTTCCCTGACTTGGTAGTTCCACCTCTGGAAGCCTAGAGGGTGATGGTCGGGCCTTGGGACCATTGGAAGCTCAGGCCACTCCTTAGTGCTGTGGAGCAGGAAAGAGCTGGGTCTCCTAATAGCTGATGCACAGAATAAATAGTGGACCGGGGAAGGGAGACAGACGGTATGTGGCTTAGACACGTGAATATAATTTAGAGAAATAGAGGGAAAATGCAATAAGGAAAAGAGAGGAGCTAAGTCAGGATGATGGGGCCACGAGGTTGATGAGCAGGAGGAAGATGTGAAGTTATGGAGATGATGGGCTAATATAAACTAGTCTGCAACTCGCAGGTGGCCACAGCAGAGGGTCCTGGGGTCATGTGAGTTTTCTGGGTCTTTTGTTCAGAATGGGTTATGATCTAAATTCTCCAGTCTGAAAGGTATAGGGGAGTTTAGGGGGTATGTGTTTAAGCAAAAGGAGGAATTGAATTTTCTGCTGTTGATGGGAGTTCATAGTAGCTGTTTCTACTTCTGTGTTTATTACCCAAATGGTGTTTTACTGATTATTGCTGTTGTCCTAAAAAATTTTGTCTCTCTCTTAGGCCTCCTCTTGCTTGGGGACGAATTCCTCCATCTTGAAGTTTCTCCTTTGGTCTCTGTGATTCCCAGTGCTGGCTCTCCTCTCAAGCTCTCTGACTCGCTGTAGCAATCTCTCTCTGACTCCTTTCCATCAGCCCATCCATTCAGAGTTGAGCTCCAGCAGTGTTATCAGGTGCCTCTTGCTGCACAACCAGTCACCCCCAAACTTAGTGGCTTCAAACAATGAGCATTTATTGAGCTCCTGGGCCTGGGGGTCAGCTGAGCACGTCTGCTGATCTGGGTTGGGCTCAGCTGATCTTGGCTGGTCACCTCATCTCTCTGTAGTCAGCTGCCAGGACAGCTGGGGGCTGGCTGAGGTAGGGTGGCCTCAGCTGGCATGACTTGTTGTAACTCCATGTGGCTTCTATTCCTCAGCAGGCTGGCCTGAGCTTGTTCATGTGGTGGCAGCATTCTAAGAGAAAGAGCTGCAGTGCACAAGGCTTCTGGGGGGCCTACGCTTGGACCTTGCAGCATGTCACTTCTGCATTTTATTGAGCAAAACAAGTCACAAGGGCAGTCCACCTTCAAAAGGTAGGAAAATAGACTCTCTTGTTGGGAGGAGATGCAAAGTCACATTGCAAGGGGCTGGAGGTATGGAAGGGAGGGGAGAATTGAGGTCATTTTCCCAAACATTGTGTCACCCTAGGATTCTGCCTTTGGTTGTTCAAATGGTCTCCCTAAATCAATTCAATCCATGTCATCGTGTCCCCCTCGCCCCATGCCCCATGATGTCATGTGTTTTGGAGATATTTTGAGGCTCTGCACTGTTTCTCCTTTAAGTTTTTCTCACTAATTTTAGCATGCATCAGGAGATCTTGCCTGCAACAATTGACTTTTGTTTTAATGGTGATTTTCTATGTTCCTCATTCCGTCTGCATTTATTAATTGGAGCTCATCTGTCAGAAAGATGTGTCTTTATTTTCTTCCTTTATTTATTTACTTAATCATTTACTTACATCAGTGTGAACGCGTGGATATTTATTTTATTCTTTAGATTAGAGTCCCATCGTACTATTCTTATTTGTTGCTCAACTAGGTCCAGCTTTGTTCCTTGGGAGCTCTCTGAGGTGGACACCGTATATGCACCATCCTTTTATTTCATTTTTAATTTTTTTAGCACTTCCTTCCTTTTGGGCATTATAAGACACTTCAGGCTCATCTCGTATCGTCTCTGCGTCAGCTTTAGAATCAGCCATTTCTCCAAGGACTCCTGGTTGTTTTTATTGGAGAACGATATTTAGAAATCAAGATCTGGGCTATAGCTGTGCTCATTGCTGTCGGGGTGTCGCTGCTTCTAGCACCTCTGCAGCAGAGATGCGAGGACATATCTGTACATATACTCACCCGTGTATGCACACATATCTGTGCATTTCTGTATCTATATACCTATCTGCAAATAGAGTCCATTAAACATGAGTTTATCCTGCTATCTGGTTCTAATCCAGTCAGTACCACAGGGTTTATTCTAGACTTCTGTTTGTTGTTTATTTGTAACTTTTCTCTTGGACAATGAGAAACTTAGATCTTATTATTGACGTTATATTTCTGTAATTATTTGACCCTAGTGTACATGTAAAGTAGTTTCAAAATTGTTTGCCTTACCCCGGTGAGAAACAACTAGAATATTAATGTTCTTTCTGGCCTTTGGCCTTACAGTATGCAGTCAAAACACCATTTGTCCACGTTTCTCAGCTAAGTTCCCTTTTTCTCTAGCGCTTTCAGGGAAGCTTTGCCACACATTTGTTATATAGTTTACTTTGTTTGTCATGATCTGCGCTATCCCCGGTTCTCCTGAACATCCTGGTTGATATTTGTAAAATGTTCACACAGTTCACTCTTTGGGTTGTACAATTTTATGGGGCCTGACAAATTCACAGTCATTTATCCACCTCCAAAGTACCATAAAAAACGGTTCAAATTTCCTAAAATTCCCTGTATGACTCCTTTGTAGTCAGAACCCCCTCACCACCGCCATTAACCACTGATCTCTTTTCCATCCTTATAGTGTTGCCATTTCCAGAATGTTATAAAGGAAATCATACAAGATGTAGCATTTTGGGATTGGCTTGTTTCAGTTAAAAATGTATTGAAGGTTAATTCATGGTGTTATGAGAATTAATAGTTTGTTCCTTTTAATTGCTGAGTAGTATACAATTGTATGGATGTACCACAGTTTATTTTATCCATTCACCTGTAGGACCTCTGGATTGTTTCTAGTTTTGGGAAATTATGAATTAAGTTGCAGTAAACATTCACATGCAGATTCTTGTGTGAACGTAAATTTTCGGTTCGCTTGAGGAAATACCTGCAATTGTGATGGCTGGGTTGTCTGGTAAGTGCCTGTTTGACTTTATAAGGAGCTGCCAGTTTTCCAGACTGGCATTACCAGTTTGCATTCCCATTAGCAAAGAACGAGCGATCCTAATGTTTGTTATTTTCTCCAGCAATCAGCATTGTGAGTGTGTGTGTGTGTGTGTGTGTGTGTGTGTGTGTGAGCTTTTCACAGGTTTGTGGTGGTATCTCTGTGGTTTTAATTTGCATTTCTCTAATGACAATTGTGTTATTTTCTTGGTAAGTTTTAAGAGGTTCTTTTAAAAATCACATTCAGGATACAAGTCTTTTCTCAGGTAAGTGATCTGTAACTACTTTTCCGACTCTGTGATTTGTCTTTTTATTCTCTTCACAGTGTCTTCGCGGAGCAAAGGTTTCTAATTTTGATAAAGTTTAATTTACTAACTTTTTTCTTTTAGGAAGTATGGTACTGAATTTTTAATGTGCCATGGAACACTTTTAAGTTAGAATATATTTATTCATTAACATGCCATATCATGATGAGCTCTCCATTTTAATGTTTATAGTACAATGTTCATATTTTTGTTCATGGCTTATTTCTTCACAATATCTAACATCAGTTATTGCCGTTTGTTAGTGCCTCTTTAGAAAGTTTTTCTATTAGTTCAGCTGTTGTGTCAAGGAGTGGCAAGTTAGAGTGGGTTTGGGTGCAGAAGGAGAATTAGAACAGCCAGGTGTTGGGTCTGCCTTGACCAGCTCTGGGGCCTGGAGTATCTGTAGTTTCTTCAGCTCTCTAAGCCTTAGCTTTGTCATTTGTCCTATTCTTACGTCCTGATTGTCATATAGATCAAATAAAACCAGGCAGATACTCACTTGAATGAAGATGTTGTCTTCATGTTTCTGGTTTTTCATTTATATCAGTCCTCAGATTCTTCCATGCTGCCTAAGAGAGCAGAAACAATGGAGGAAATAGAGAGCGACAGAAAGTTCTGTGGTACATGGGAACTAATATCATCACCACAGAGTGGTGTTCGTGACATCCTCTCATTTTTGGAACTGGTGGCCTTTGTAGGAGGTACTTTGGAAGAGCCCCACCCCATCTCCTCATGGCGGGGCTCTGGTCCTCTCTGATTGGAAGGTCATGTAAGACTGACCACAATAGCTTACCTGGGGCTCACCTACCACCATCAGTTTCACTTTGGGTACAAAACAGTGAAGATGAGAGACCATTAAGTACAAGGCTTTTCTTGGGTTGTTCAACTTTTTCCTGTCACTTAGAATTATAAAAATCATGGAATGTTATTTCTGGAACGGACTTTGGAGATACGCGACTATATTTTCTGAGTCTTGATTTAGAACACAGGATGGGCACATGATCTCCCTGAGGGGTAGTGATGTGTTTCCTACAAAATAATTAGAGAGGTTTTTGTTTTTTTTTTTTCCTACCAGATCACCCAGTCCTCCTTGAGCTTCCCTGCCCCTTAGCTTTGCTCCTGGCACGGCCTTCCATCTGGGATGCCTTCTCTTTCATTTTCTCTCCTCCTGCTGAACTTCTCCTTCAAGGCTCAGCTCAAATGTCTCTTTTCCCGTGTCATATTCTCTCTCTGATTCTTCTCCAATCCCTCACTACCATGATGAATGGCTGTCTCATCTGAGTTGGCATCGCCCCTTAATGTAGCTGTCTTGGCTTTGTGTGAAAGGTGTACTTCTATGTATGTCTCCCTTTGCTAAAGCACCAGCGCCTGGAGGGCAAGAAGGGTGCTTATTCCCATCCCAGGGCCAGGTGCACAGATGGCTTTCCTGAATGCTTGTTGCTTTGAAGCTGACTCCATCCCTGTATTTTAAAGGCAAGGAAACTCGTGGCTTCCAATATCCCCATTTCAAAAAGTCCCGTTTCCTAAAGATTACTTGATCTATGCTCAGTCCTCCTGGGAAAGGATGGTTTTTGCTAAATGATTTCTTCAAGTTCTTTTTAGCACAAAGAACCCACAATTCCTCTTTGTGTAAGCTATAAGACCAAGACCTTAAGTAAGCAGACTGGGGAGCAAAGAGTTTGGAGTCTTCAGGGATGCATGCACAATTCTGCTTCTGGTAAACCCAGCTGACAAAACTATAGGAGGCCCCTCTACAGCTTGTCTGGGATTTTCCTGTGTAGGGTGGACACAATTAGATCTGCAGAACATCTGATCCTGTGAAACAAAGGCTGACAGTACGATAAATAGGCTGCTACTACATTCTCAACAGTGTTCCTACAAAGAGACACACATTCTCTCATTCATTGTGTCCAGAAATCCAAAATTTATAGATCTCTTCCTTTGCAAAAAATCCTAAACCAGGTTTATTTCCATGGACTTGACCTTTGGCGTTTAGACTTTCTCCCCATTGGCAAACCCAGGGTCCATTTTTTCCTGCAGACGGCCATTTTGGCAGTCTCCTTAGCAACCTAAGGAAAGAACCAGAAGTCTACATATGGAGACCTCATCCCCAGCAGCCTAATGGATTCAAAAGACATCCTGAATATTCATCATTTCTCCTTTTATGAGCACCTTGGCAATTCCCTCCAAAGGTGAAGGCTGCAGTAAATTCAGAAGTGCCATTTAGTGAATACCAATTTATTCTCAATTCAAGTCTCATTTTTTTCCTGCTCCTCAGCTCAGCGTTGGAGCTCCTGAGATTGCAGTGAATGCATGGCTTTGTCTGGGCTCTGAGGAGGCAGGATTGTTTGTACAAATCCAAAGCCTGAAGACGTTGTCTGCTCCCCAGCCTACTTGCCAAAGTGTTGTGCACTTACTCTGCGTTCTCTGCAACTTCCTCTCTGGAGAAGCTGGAAACAACGGAACCTTCAGGGGAAATGTTCAAATCATGCTGGAGCACTTGGCTTGGGGACAAGTGTTTTAATTAATAGTTGTAAATTAGCAAATATTATTTTTCAGCTCTGTGCATAAGGCCTTACCCTTTGGTGTACAAGGAATCCATCACAGTGTAAGCTGTTGTTTCCAGGATACTGATGTGGCCAGTTGTTTAATGGAGATAGATTCAGAGGGAGACAGAGGCCACCATTATTTTTGTTCATTTAAAGGATTTAGGCTGTTTGACCCTGTGTAGTGACTAGAGAAAGTGGGCTGTGAGCGTATCTACTGCGGGGTCCACGGTGTCTCCCCCCAGGGTCTATGCTGGTAATTGTACCCTTTCTCACGCCCACTTCACTATCACCCACATAACTGCACAGGGCTCATCAATTTCCCACAGTTCTCCTCTCCTTCCTGGAAACACTGGGGCCTGAAATCTCAATCCCATGTGCTTTTGTAACTTCTTACTCTAGGATGGAAACACATACACTTATTGTGTCTCTATTCATGCTGATGTGCTCTTTAAATTAGACTTCCAATTCCATCTCCTAATGTATTCTAAGATTATTTCCTAGACAAAGTGGAACAATTGTCAGCCCAAAAAACTAGGGCCAACCAGTGCTGGCGGCTTGCCCAGTGCCTCCCCGTTGACCTACCTTTCTTCCGCTCAGGTTGTTAAACTTCCATCTGAAGCCAGGAGACTATGCCATTTCTCTTTCCTCCTTTATACACCCCAACTGTCTTAGTGAATTTAAATAGCTCTTCAGCCTATCACAGAAGTTGCAAACCATGGCTCACAGGCCATATTTGGCCCATGGACATGTTTTCTTTGGCTTTCACACTGTTTTGAAATGTTTTTAATTAGTTGCCAACATTTACAAATTGGGACATTTCACATTAAAATATCCAGACTTTGGGAGCCTCATGAAAAATCGAAAGATCTCAATACCCCGGACCTGCATTTCTATTCAAGAGTTGGCTGGAACTGAACCGATGTGGAGCTGTGCATGCATTTACTAGGTTGCCACAATCCGCACCACTGTTAGTATTTCATACCTGCACGGCTCTCAAAACTCACTGACCTGTCTGGCTTCTGTAGGCATTTGAGTTTGTGAGGTCTGGTCTAATAGAAGACAGAAAGTCTGCCTAGTAAGATTATATTTTCTGATTTGTTGCCCCTTGTCCCAGTTATTATTCTCATAGAAAGGAAGGGGTCCAAATAAGATTTGTGACTTTCACCAATTTGGGAGGCCATTGGGGTCTTCACTAGGGGAGGGGGTGAAGATGAAAGTCTCAACACTGCTCATTTTTAATTATTTTTCGCACTCAGAAGCAATAAGTGGACTTCGTCTTAGGTCTTAGAATTCTGCAATTCTCTAGCAGGAATTTAAGCAGGCTGATTAAGTAGGAAAGGACTCTAAATGCAGTATTGGGGGGATGTAACTAACAAGCAGTCAACCTAACAGGAAGTGACATAGGCCTCATCTGGAGCTGGACAGGAGTCAATTCCATCTGATCATAACAGAATGCCAATCACCAGGGGAGAGTAAATGGATAAAAGTGGCCAATTACCCCAACAGAAAAGATGCATGTCAAATGCTTTCTAAATCAGGGTGTTTTGTAAGAGTAAAGGATCCTTAATCTTGCTCTTTGTCTTGATTGAGAAGAGAGAGCGAGGTGGTTGGTAAAGGGAGTTTGCTCCCTTGATTGAGCAGTGAGTGGTAGAGAAGTTAGACTGTCGTCTGCATCCTGCAGGTAGCAAGCTGGTGCAGTGACACGGCATGACTTTGAGAATGGCGGATAGGAGGGTGAATCATCGTTGCTTCCAGCAACTGTCTTCAGAATTTTGACTGACTCCTAGTTTGTTCTTCTGTTGAAGCAAGAAATGCATTGGGGTCCTCTAATGTGTATCAGTAGAGAAACACTGAGGGGTGGCTTCAGAAGCCTTCCAGATTCGAGAGGCCAGTGGAAAACTGCGCGTCTCCTACCACCTGGGCTCTGGGGGTGATCTATTAGTGAATTGGAAGGGCTGGAAGGAAGAAATACTGTGTACTTCTTTCAGTGGCAGATACGATGACAAGCTGAGGCAGTCCGCCCAAGTTTGTCTGTCTGATTTTTTTATTTCACATCATGCTCATTCAAAATCCATATGTCATGAAGTCATGTTTTAAACATAGGCCGACTTCCTGCTTTCTGTGTTTAGGAACATTCTGGTGATCAGACCATTCTCTGTAGGATACTTAGACCTTTGACTCTATAACTCCCAATACTTTGGAATTGGTTCATGGCTTCTGCTGCGTCTTCTCATTTTTTTAAAGTCATGATCTGGTCCCACTTGGCTTTTGATTTTAAGTGCCCTACTTGTAATCCACTCAGGCTGAGAGAGAACTGAGGAATCGGAAATATTTTATGTCCCAGGCTGCAGGCCTTAGGATGTACTGACAGTGTTCTGGAGGGATATCTGTTCTGCTTTTCCTATTGAAATTGGTGGAAGAACCGGAGTGGACCGCTTACCAGGGGCAGAGGGCAAAAGAAACTGCCTTTGAGATAAAGCTGAGAATGTGACAATGGCATGCATCTGCATGGCTCAAGGAGTTGGGGTGCGGGAGAGCAGGTCGGGGAGATAGGGAGGAAGTAAAGGTTTCTACACATATCCATGCTGCAGAAAAAGCCAAGGGGGTCAAGACATTTAAGAAATAATAATTCATTCGAATAAGGTTTATTGTAAACATGCAAAGAGGCACTTTTTTTGAATCAGACCAAGTTTCAGTCATTGTGGAATGGGTCCATTGTAAAGGAGCTGGCACTGTGAGTGACAGGCTGGGGGACCAGTCACTGGGCTTGTGGGTAAAGGAGGGAGTTCCTTACTTAGGCTATTCCCAATGTGCCTGCAGACAAATCAGGAACCCCTCTGGGCTTTCTGTTTGCAAAACAAACAAAAATCTGCTTTTCTCTTCCTTTGAAAGACAATGACAAAATGTTCTGTAGACTACTTTTTTTAAATCATTTTTTTTTAAACAATTTTTTTTTTTTTTTGAAAATCAACTTTAAGTTCTCCTATAGGAAAAGTTTTCTCCGTGAATGTTGTGAACATTTTTGGTTCCTTTATTTCTCACCTTTTGTAATTATTTTGTTTCCGTAGCCAGAGTCATATTGATAACATGTCAGTCTGCTCTGAATCCGCCATTGTCAGAGTGAAAATCCATCCTGCCCGTTATTAAAATGTTATCTTTTTATCTCAAGCTCTGGATGTACCGCTGTACCTGGTGAGAATCAATATATGCCTTATTTTCTGGCTGAAAATCAGCATGTTTTCATGACATTCAGCATCTGTTATCAGCGCTGACACTAAATACAACTATTTTAAGGTTACTTTAAACAGGGCTTAAATTCCTTGGAGGAAGGTATACTCCTTAGTGCATCTCAGTAACTATTTGTCTGTTGGAACATTTATCCCTAAATGAATAAATCTACTTTATGTCCGGACCTCAGATAGGCCCTGGGGATACATTAAGGAACTCTTTGTCCTCCTGGAGCTTAAAATTGTAATTTGGGGATTATAAATTAGCATCTTTATTTGGGATAGGAAATAAAGTCTTCCATGTTAGGACTCAGCACAGTGTGGGTACCTAAGAGATGTTTCTTAATGTGGGGATTGATTGGTTAGCCACCGGAACTTGCATGAGTCTGTGAGAGGTGGGTTTCTCCTTGCTGATTTCTATTCGGTCTCCGTAATCATTAGCTAAGAGTTGCCACTGATCAAATACTTGTGCTGTACTTCCTCATGGGAGTTCCAGATTAAGATCACGGTCTACTAACCTTACAGTCCTGGGGTTAATATAGAAACTGCAAGTTTGGGCTTCAAGCCTTTTCTATGCTTCTCCCTTGGAGGCTCTTAGGAACTTAAATTTGGGACTACTACCCAGTCCTGTGTGTTTTGCAAAGGATGCAATTTATGTTAAAAGATGTTTCATGGAAAAAGACATTCTGAGGTCAAGTAGATTTGGGAAACACTGGGTAAAACTGGGCTTTCCTTAGTGTGAGGCATCTCCAAGTGTTTATATGTGCCCATGTATATTGTACCTCTGATTGGGTGAGAACGTGTAGCATTTTGCAAATATTTTTGGCCACCCAATATTTATAAAAAAAGGTTCTTGAAGCATTTTCTTTGGGTCTAAGTTTTGTGACGTCCATGTTGGAAAGTAGTGCATGGACCCACATTCCTGTTCTACAGACTAGAAAGCTCTCACCAAGGTTTCAGTGACTTGCCGAAGAGCCTGGAGACAGCTCGTAGCTGCTGGGACTAGACCCTACAATTTCAGCCAGCCAAGCTAACGTTCTTTCCATCATGGCATGCTATTCCTTTTTTATTCCTCTCCTTTTTTAGTTCATTTTCCCCACCTCTGTGGCTTCAGCCTGCTAGTAGCTCTTTACGCTTTCCATAGCCAGTTAGACCCCTTTGGAAGAGTATGAGTTGGCCCTCTCAGTTCCTTGAGTTCCGACTGGAGTTTTTTCCTCCGACACTCACAAGTTGAGCATTTCAGCCAGCTCGAGGTAATGCCTCCACTCCTGTACCCTTAACCCATCTGGGGACGGAACTTGAACTTTATGGTGTCCACAGATCCCTTATTGTTCCTTCAGCTCCATCTCCTGTCTTCCCACTTAGTTCATTCAGGTAAGCTCTACCCTCCTTAGCAGATTTTATGTGGCTACAAGTAGGGGTCTCCTCTTATCTTACCCACCTCTGCCCCAATTCCATAAGGATCTACATTCGTATTTTGAACTGTTCTGGTTGTCACAGTATGTTATTAACTTATGTGGCATCTAGCTGTCTGTGATCATACCTGTCTGTCACCATAAATAAATAAAAGAAAGTTGGTGATAAAAATTTTGTTGATGCCAAAAGAAACTTTGGATCACTTATTTTACCCAATGTCTATCTACTTAATTAAAAAAATATTCTGAGGTGCTTGACTAAAACGCCAAACAGCTGACTGAACAATATTTTCCAGTGATTTCACTTTACTTTGGTTATTTACTTAGGTGACAAATTGTTTTTCTGACATTTTATAAGAGAAAATATATAGTGAATGAATTTTTATTCATTTGTATTTGTTTTCCTCCATAGTTACTGAGATTCTATCTTCCTAGTTTGAATATGTTTAGGGTAAAAAAGCTATTATATAAAGAGAACTATGGATTATTTTAATTAATCAATTTTATTAACAAACGAAACTAGACTTACCTTCAGGGTAAGATGAAATTTGTCTTTCAACATTTCTGCTAGAGATATTATCTGATGAAGAAAAATGATCCTGTCTTTATCAGAAGGTGTTGCCCTCACCCCCCAATCAACAATAAAAACTAGGCCTGAAGTTCCCACAAATGGATAAAGAAAATTTAAAAAATGGTTCCCATATAGCCTGGCTTTTAATGTAATCCTTCACTTCCCTTTGGAGGAAGGTCTTGCTCGTTGGTTAGTCCCATCAAGAGACACATTTACTTGCTAATTCTTTGTTTCTGCTTTTCTTAGTGTTATATTTATGATTACCAAAGCTTCTTTAAGACATTATGGCTAAAAAAAATATAGTCAAATGTGCTGGAGCTCTTAAGGAACTTTAATAGGCTATCAAAAAAAACAGGGAAGATTTATTTAATGTCTCCCTTCTGGGAAGATATATTGTTGGTTCAGCTGCAACTTCTGAACCTCATCATATTTTATATACTTTGGCCATCATAGATTGCCACAGGCCCATGGCATGGTGTGATTTAAAATGTGTTCTGATTAAGTATACAGAAGTGATCCCGTTCCCCAATGGAGGGCGGAGAGGAATATCATAAATATACATTGTTTAAGTGTAAATTCTACTTCGCACTCATAGGTTATATTGTACTTGCATGTTTTATGCTCTGTTGGTACTTAAAAAAAATAATTTCATTTGGGGGCATTTCCAGGGATCAAATCAAGAGCCAGGCAGCAGAGACCTACTTAGATTTCCCTCCTTAGAATTTGTAATGGGGGCAGCATAAGGCAAGGAGAGGAAGTAAGTACAGAGAACAAAACTCGCCCATCTACAGAGAATGGGCACAAATCCAAGTCTACCAGCTCACATGGGCAAGGATATTTACGTTTTTGTTGCCTTACATCAAGGCTTCCAATTTACCTGATGGGCAGATATATCATCTCCGTAATTTGTCGGATGCTTTCCTGTTTTCAGGGAGGTCCCAGAATTGGGGTAAAGGGCCTCTCATCGCCAGACTTCCCATGTTCACAGTGACATCACTATGGTCAAACCACCGAGTGCCCTCGATGTCTCGTGGCTTTTTTGCCTCCATGTTGAGAGTGGGGCACAGGCATTTCTGCTGAGCCTGGGGTCCTGAGTGTCCGGGGTCATTCCCCTGGAAGTCCTGCTCAGCCATGGCCTGGCAAGACCATGCCACTTCCTCAAGCACCACCCTGGAGAGTGAAGGGGTCCACATGGTTCCCAGGCCTTGCAGACCTCGTCCCCTCCTGGACCAGGAGGGTGACTCTGGGACTCAAAAGGCTTTCCCTCCCCTGAACTTCTCTGAGGCATGTAGCCATTACCTCAGCCTTTAGGATGCTTCTGCTTTGAGTTCTGCTGTTAACTCTGCTAAGATTGCTGCCCAAATCAAGGAAGCCCAAATGGTGGGTGCATCCAACTGCTTGAAATGAGTGGATATAATGACAAGAGCAAAAATGTAGGGAGAATAATAATACATTTATAGCTGAGTAAATTATCCTTTTACGTAAGTTTTGCACTAGGTGAGCATGAATGTTAAGACCACAGGAAATGAGAGTAAAAGTGGCCTAAATTGAGAAACTGAGGCAAACACTATTGTACTCAGTGTCCACTAGAGAATTGTGGGTACCCGGTAGAACAGTTCACGTGATGTAAGCAGTAAAATAAACAAAGATTAAACAATATAAGTAAAAAACAGACCCCAAAATCTGTCTAGTGAAAAAAAAATGAAGAGGGCAATGAAATGAAGAGCCATTTTCTTTTTGTTTGTGTGTGGGCAACAGTTACTTAATAAGTACCATTGTCTAATTGGTCCCATCACGAGAATCCAAAGCTCCTTTGGGCTCCTGCAGAATGTTGGGTTCACATTCACAGCCCTATTCTAACATCCTAGGGACCAGATGCTTTTAGATTTTTTCAGTTATTACAAAGATAACATGGTGCATATACCTCATACTATGTAACACCCTCTGCATAGATGGCCAACGGCAGCACTTTTTAACAAACTCAATATTTTTTGTTTTTTGTTTTAAACAAAACACATAAATATTTTTACCCAATGAGATAAAGATTTTAAGTAGTGTCACATTTCTTGAAATCAGGTGTTGCTGTCACATAAAATAAAATCAGGTAAGATTTTGTGGCCAAATAGTTATGGAAAACTTCTAGTGTTCAGGTTGTTTTGTATTTTGGAATTGCACAGAAAGGATTGTGGATCTTAAGTGAGAATCAAAAGGTATTCGTAACTGGGCAAGAAGAAAGATTTATTCTCTACATAGAAGCTTTGGTTACGTGGTATGAATGTCATCTGTCTTCTTCATGCTGTAGTATGAGTTGCAACAGAAAAAAACCATTTTCTTTGGTGTCATGTCAGTTAAATGACATTAAAAAACTTTAAAACAAACGAGAGGCATTAGTCTGCCTCATTCTATTCATTCAACAATGAGTGAGGACTTACTCTGTTTTAAGAACTATCCTGAGTGTTGAGGACGCAAAATCCAGAAGACAGTCTGTGTCTTCACAGTGTTTTCCAGATGTTGGAAGAGAGTGGAGAGTTAGTGGATAGTGACAGACAATGCGGAAAGTACTAAATTAGGAAATAACACAGGACGTTATGAGAACAGAAAAAAAGCGGCCATCTCAGACAAAGGGCACGGGGGTGAGGGAAGGAGGAGATGGCCCTGAGCTGAGTCTTGGGTGATATCTAAGTATTACAGGTGAATGGAAGCAAAAAAGTGGAAGGGGGAGCATTGAGGAAATGTTCTAGACAGATGAGCTCACATACACAAAGACAGCAGTAGAAAATGTCAGCTTGAGAGAGAGAGGGGACCAGTGATGATGGAAGAGAGGGGCCAGGTGCCAGATAATGAAGGATGACTGTCTGATAATCTGGACGGTTGACTTCAGTGGCTCATCAATGAAAAGCTTGGTCCAGTGCACACAGGATGATGGAGCATCTGTTTACAAGCTACCACCAAAAGCTCACCTGGTGTGATTGTCATTCATGCCAGAAATAAGAGAGTAGGCACTGCTCACTTGTAAGGACTAAGAAGGATAAAGGACCCTGAAATGCACATGGGAATAAGTAGTTTGAGGTTCATACTTGGGGAACCAGCTGCTGGCAGCAGGGCAACTACTGCCACCCAGGGAAGATGAAAAGGCATTGGAGACACAGCTTCTGATAGACCGGTACTCTGCCTGTAAATTCTGCCTCTTGTTGGGCCAAAAGCAAAAATAGACAAATGGGACTACATCAAACTTAGAAACTTCTGCACATCAAAAGAAACAGTCAACAGAGTGAAAAAGCAACATATGGAATGGGAGAAGTATTTGCAAATCATGTATCTAATAAGGGGTTTATATCCAGAATACATAAGGAACTCTTACCATGTAATAATAACAAAACCCAAATAACTCAATTAGAAAATGGGTAAAGGACTTGAATAGACAGTTCTCCAAAGAAGATATACAAATGGCCAACAAACATAAGAGATGCTCAACATCACTAATCACAAGAGAAATATCAATCAAATCCACAATGAGATATCACCTCCCACCTGTTAGGACGATTGCTAGCTACCAAAAGAACAGAAAATAACAAGTGGTAGCCGGGATGCAGAGAAATTGGGACTGTTGTGCACTGTTGGTGGGAATGGATATTGGTGTAACCACTATGGAAAACAGCATGGTGGCTCCTCAAAAAAATAAAAATAGAACTCCCATAGGATCTAGAAATCCTGCTTCTGGGTATCTACCCAAAAGGATTCAATGTGTATCAAATCCATCGCATTATTATTTACAATAGGCAAGAGTGGCAGCAACCCCATTGTCCATCACCAGATGAACAGTTAAAGAACATGTGCCATAGGCATACAATAGAATATTATGTAGCCTTAAAAAAGAAGGAAATCCTGTTACATGCTGCAACATGGATGAATTTCCAGGACATTATGCCAAGTGACATAAGCCAGTACCCAAAGGACAAATACTCCATGATTCCACTAATATGAAATATTACAGAAACAGAAAGTAGAAAGGCGGTTTTCCAGGGCTGGGGGAAGGGGAGAGGAAATTAGTGTTGAATGGGTAGAGAGTTTCTGTTTTGCAAGATGAAAAGTTCCTGAGATGTGTTGCATAAGAATGTGAAATTTACTTGACTGAATTGTACACTTAGGAACTGTTGAGACGGTAAATGTAATGTTATGCTTTGCTTTTTCTTCGACCACAATAGAAAAAAAGTCTTGTTGGGTAACAAGGTTCTCATGGTTGTAGAAGCTTTCTCAGGACCAGGAAAGCGGGTGTGCTGGAAAGGGGTTGGCAGTCTAGGCCATGGCAAGCTTCAGGGCACAGATGTGTGGATGGCACGTAGAACAGGCTGACAGCCGGAGGCAGAATGAGTCCTAGGCAGTTTTAAACTTTGCAATCCCCTCTGCTCCCCCTTCTCTACTCTCTCCCTTGCTCTCTGAGCGGTTGCCACGTTACATCTAGCTTTTAGAGCTGATGAATTATGGGTGGTAGTTGTTTCCCAGGTGCCGTGCATTCTTCCTTAATTACTTTGGTTCCTAATATTACAGTGCAGACCTGCCGGTAGGACATTTGGCACGAGGGCAGGTATAAATCCCTCAGCAAACTCCCCACACCATTCCTAGGATGTGACACATACTTTGCCACCACCCGGAGATCGTCATCTGGCTATGCATTCCGCCTCCTCCCCTCTCCACGCACATACCCTGAGGACTCAGGGCTTGGTGCCGCACTTTATGCCAGTCTCAGTGACAGTTGACAGTTTTACATTTCAGAAGAAAGTGAAAAATCATCTTGCCTCCCTTTCACCCTAGGAAGCCAGGTTGTTGAGAAGGAATATCATGTCCTTTTTTATGCAATCAAATACGTGTTCAGGGGTTTCCTAAGAAAACTAACGACCTAGTTCATCCTTCTAGCTGGTATTGCCATCAGGAAAACTGACAGAGAAAACCACATGTAGCTTGGGGAAATGGCATCTCTGGTAGGGGCAGTATTTCTTGTAGATATTCAGGAATCTCTTGCCTGCAGTATAATCCTGGGAGAAGTGTGCATTGATTGAAATTTTTTCTCTCCAACCTCTTTTATGTCCCTCTTTTCCCTTTGGAAGATATATCTCTACATATCTAGGATGATTGTGCTATGGATGGCTTTCCAGAGGTCTCCATCTTTGTATATATCCTACCTCTTCATCTTCCTTCCCTAGCAAAACAGGCCTATGGTGGAGAGATACCCTGTGAAAGATTTTCCATCAAAACTGGGCTTTAAGGTTATAGTTTAAACAGGGGATCTCCAAGGGCCATGGCAAGTGAGTAAGAGAAGAAATCTGAAGGCAACGTCCATAGATTCCCACCACAGAGTGCCCACCAGCACCCACATTCTCTTCCTGCCTTCCTGTCATCGTAAGGGCACTATTTACACTCTTCTCTAAAGCCATATTGACCTCTTCTGCACTGGTCCATTTATACAATTCAAGGTGTTGCTTCCGTGATTCTTTCTCTTTACTACACCATCATTTTTTCTCTCTCTTCCAGGTCATTTTAATCAGCTTATTAACATGTTATTATTACTCTTATTTAAAAAATTCTTCTTTGGATCCCCTACTCTATCCCCTCCCTTAACTAGCATTCCATTGCTTTGCTATCCTTAGCAGAAAATCGCCTAGAAAGTCTTGTATCTCCTTGCTGTCTCCAATTCTTTTCTCTCATGGTCTCTTAAATTCACTTGAATTAGACCTTTCCCACTTCACTCTACGAAGCTTGTTTTTGTCACGGTCACGAATGACTTCCATTTGCTAAATCCACTGACCTGTTGGCTCTATTTCACCCTGGAAATACTTTCTTCTTTTCTGGATACCACTGTCTCTTGGTTTTGTTCCAAACTCATTAGCTACTCTGTCTCAGTCTCCTTTGAATGTTTCTCCTTTTTGACCTCTGAACGTCGCGGTTCCCAGGGCTCTCTTCTAGGATCCCTTCTCTTCTCCATGTACAACCATTATTTGTAGAGCTCACCCAGTCTTGTGGCTTTAAATACCACCTATGCTTATGACTGCCAAATTTATACGACCATCTCAGTCCTCTCTCCAGACTCTCCATGCTCCTATATTCAAACCACATCCTCTATATCTCCCCTTGGATGTCAGTTGTATATTTTAAACATATATGGCCAAAGTCGAACTCCTAATTTCCCCCTCAAACCCTCCGTCTTCATCAACTGACTTCCCTCAAACCCTCACACAGTCTCACTTGATGGCATCTTCATCCTTTCAGTTGCTCAGGGAAAAAACGTGTGCATCAGACCTTCCCTTCTCTTTCCCATGACCCATGTTCAGTACACACTAGGAAATCCTGGAGGCTCTATCTTCAAAATAAAATTCAGGGCCCAAGCTGCTTTTCACCAGTTCCACTGTGGCTCCTTTGGTCCAAGCACTGACATCGCTAATCTGTATTATTCCAGTAGATTCCTAACTGGTCTCTCTGTTCCCCCTCGTCCTTTGCCCCCTCATAGGCTTTTTACACCAGAGCGGGCAGAGTGATCATTCTAAAAATGCAAAGTTAGCTCATGTCAGTACTCTTCCGAAGGTTTCCCGGAAGTCCTTAGGATGGTCAGAAGCCCTCGTGATCTGTATTTCTCCTCCCTCGTTACCTCCAGTTTCCTCTCCGACTGTCTCCCCTCACACTGCTCCAGCCTCATTGGCTCCCTTGCTGGATCTCAATGTCTCAGACATGCCCCCCACTTTGGGCCCTTGCCCTGGCTCTCTTTCCTGTGCCTCAGAACCTCCTCCTTGCACTATCCACCTGACTGATTTCCTCCATTCGCTCATGTCTTTGCTCAAATGGCACCTTTTGGTGAGGCCTGACTTGACCGTCCTGTTTCACATTGTAACCCACCCCACCGTCCTCCCTTCACTGTTGTTTTCTTTGCCTACAGCACTTATCGTCTTGCAACCTATAATTGACTTATCTACTGTGTTTATTACACTTGTATGTCCACCCTGGACCCCACCCCCCCTCAAGAATATAAGCTCTATAAGAGCAGTTTAAAAAAACATATTTTGTTTACTGGCATATTCCAAGCACTTATGTTCGTACCTGGCGCTGAGTAGGGTCTTAATAAATATCTGTTGAAGGAATGAATGGAAAAGAACTCATTGGTATAATATTTTACAAAGTATGAGCACATGGTATTCTCTTCAATCCTCACAAAAGTACTGTTGTGACTATGTTATTATTACTATCATTATTTATTGAAAAGTTAAACAAGTTTTCAAAGATCAAGTTGCCAGTAGATAGCTGATGCACTATTGTGTGGAATTGGCCCCTTAAAAACAAATCTACCCCAATTTGTTGGCAGATGTACTGTGGACCACCTTTCTAAGAAATCAATACACCTGCCCTTTCATGGCCTTATGAATACCTGCGAATACCCTGAATTGTGCCCTTGAAAGCTTCTGCTTTGGTGACAGGCTTTGAAGCCTGCAGCCTCATTAAAGGTTGGCCTAGATGGTCAAACATGCAATGAGGAAATGACCATGGTTCCATTTATTTCTAATAGAACGTGTTTCTTGAAATCATTAGCAAACTTCCCTGTGAGGAAATTCCCAAGACTGTTCTTACAGACTTTTCATTTCCTCGAGCGCTCCATATGCTTCCCTGAGAATAACAAAGTTTCCCTGGAGTGTGGGGCAAGATGATTTTCTCTCTATATTGGTTCTCGGTTCTCTGTGGACGAGTCTCCCGGGCAGGCCTAGGCTTCCTTTTGAAGCAGGAAATGCTCATTTCTTGAGGTAATAAATCTGCATATAATATTAAAATTAGTGCCTTTGGGACTGGCTGGGAGGTGCTGACTCAGCGCACTGTTTGGCCGAGGACTTGGGCTGTTCTGAGCAGCCTCTTGGACGAGGTGGTTGCAATAGCATCAAAGAACTCTCTGCTGACGGAGAAACGGAGTCTCACGGGGGGTCAATGAGTCACTGTTTGGGAGTAGGCCAGGGGAAAGCTCTTCACCTCCGTCTCCTGCTCCCTGGTTCCAAGGGCTTGCTGGCCCAAGCGCTGGGAAGTGTCCTCAGTTCCTGCAGAGACTGAGTGTTGAGTAGAGGATTCAGGAACCAGTTCGTCCTTTGACTTCTTGGAGGAAAAACCAAATTTATTTTGCTCTAAACAATGACTGATGGGATCGTTTGGGAGGCCAGTGAGGGGGAAAATAATGATGGAGATAAACTCACATGAAATAAACAGCTTTAGTAAGCTCAGCTTTAGAGACTTACTAGAATGACCTCTCTAGACTCAGCCTCTGAAGCAGGGTATTTCATGGAGAAAGGACCCATTGAGGGCAGCTGTGTCTTCACTGGCTGCTCTGAGTGGAGGCTTATGGGATGTAGAACCCTCATCTGCAGAATGGTTGGCCTTTGGGGCCGAGGAAGAGCTTGAAGGTACACCCAGAAAACAAGGACAAAATTCATCTGCCCTCTTTATTGTCAGGGTGTGCTTTCTCATATGCGATAAGTCTCTGTTACAGGTTTAAAATTCCTTTTTTTTCCAATGCTCTTGAATCCTTTTAACAGATGGAATTGCCTTAGAGATCATTTAGTCAAATCGTACTTTCCAAAGGGGAAAATGGAGACCCATTTAGGACTTGCTCACCCAGCATCCATAACTATAGAGGCAATAGTTACAATAGCAACGACAACGACCATTACTACAACCTCCAGCACCATCTACCAGGAGGATCCCATGTGGCCTCGCAATAGATACTCTGTGTTCCTTGTTCCATTTTCCAATAGGAAGTAGTGTGATCCTATTTTAAAGATGAGGAAACTAAGCCTTGTAAAGGATTTGTCCAAGGTTACCCAGTTGATGTCTGGGTCAGAATTCAAGTTCAGTTGTCTGGCTACCAGGTCATATGCTTACAAGAGGTCAGTGGTCCTCCCGCTGCCCCCCACTGATTTTCCCCTTTATATAACATAAAATAACAACCTGATTCAGGAGAACTCCTCTCAGCCTGGGGTTTCCTCATAGCATAGGATTCCTCAAGTCCTCATTCTAATGAATCCCGAGTCTGATCCTTCTCAGAGTGGGGTCTTTGGGGTCCTCAGTGTCAGGGTTGGGGGTAATTGAGGCTCGTTTAGGGGTGTGCACAGTAGGAGGTCGCCGGCATGGTTTGACATGAGGGCCGTGGAAGGCTCTGATTAGCATACCACTGCGTCTGGCAGTTATCCCCCAGTATAACAAGGGTGTCCCTCTGGAGGGGTGACACATTAGGGAACTCTCAGGCATGGAGTCATTTACCAGACACTTGACAATTTTTATAGAACGAGGGAATACCCTGACGGTGAGACAGGACCCAGGTGGGTTTGGATCAGAAGACGTTAAGAGGGAGAAGATGGACACCAAAGAGCAGATGTAAGGCAGAGAGGAGACTTTAAAAAATATGTCAGTTCATGACACTCCCCTAATTAGAAACTTCTAAGGACTCCCTTCTGCCCTTAGCACAAACTCCAGACTTCCTAACCTCAGGGAATTTGCCCTCTCTCTGAGTCTCTTTGTTCAGCATCTTTCTTTTGGTTAAAGCTCATTTCTTTCTTAGGAACTTTGTACAGCCCTTCCCATGACTTTGAATGGTTTCTCATGAACCTCACACAGCCGCCCTCTTCTAGCAGCATTCATCTAACTTAATTGTCAGTTTCTTCCCTGACTCCCCCACCATAATGGGAAATAGCTACCAATCTCTGACACCTTATTTCACTTTTCCACATGGTTATTATCACCACCTGATATTTTTCATACTGGTCTGAAGTCTTGTTTATTTATTCTTGGCCTCTGCCCACCAAAATGTGGTGTAGGGAACCATTGCATCCCGAGTGCCTAAGAGTGCATGGCAAATAGAACATGCTTGAAAATTGCTTGTTGAATGAGTGAATGAAAGGTGTAGTGGGGCAGGTAGAGGTTCTAGATTCACTCATCTGTTTATTAACTCATTAGTTTCTCCAGTGTTTGACCCTACCTCAGCTCCATATTAGCTTTGGTACGTTGGGCCATCTACCTAACCAACATGGACGCCAACTTTCGCGAACGCTAAATGAACATAGGAAGTTTTACTTCTCAGAGTTGCTGTACATACGGAACGAGACAGCTCACATCAATTTCTGATGAGTGAACGCATGCATGGCCCTATTGAGGTGTGTGGCACTTAATAGGTTCACTTATTACTGCATACCCAGCTCTTGGTATTGACAGGTGAATGAACTACTGTTAGTTTTCATATTCTTCTCGGCTAGCATTAATGAGTACAGATTAGTTCATTAGCTCAGCCCTGTCTGGCTGCTTCATCGAGGTCAGAGAGAGAACACACATTTCCCATGGGTAAGAGGAGCATGTCGTAGACGGGACTAGTGATCTGGAGTTGGGGGGATGAAGGGCTGGGTGTGTGGGGGGCATTCTGCATTGGTGCAGGTTGAGGAACAAAAGCTTGGGGTACTAGAATGTTTTTGAGGAGAGAGACGTCGAAGCCTCCATTTTGCCTGCTTGGGAAATCACTTTACGCTGTGCAGAGGGAAAACGTTCTGTTCCTGGACAGCTCCTGTCCTTGTCACCTGGAGCTGGGGTAGGATGGCTCGGTGGGGCTGGACTGCTTGAGTTGGAATCTGGCTTTGCCATTTATCAGCTGTGTGACCTTGGACAAGGTACTTAACATCTTTGTACCTCATTCTCCTCGCCTATAAAATGGAGACAGTGATAATAGCAGTCTCTAATAGGGTTACGATGATGAGGGGACCTATCAGATGGGAGGGGCTTAGAACATCTTTCTAGATCCAGTTTCTTGATCTACAAAACAGTGCTCAGAATACCTGCCTCATAGGATTGCTGTAGACTGTCGATGAGATAACCGTAAAGCTTGTTAAAAAGTGGCTATACGCACCATTACGTCTGTATGCATTAGTCCTCATTCTGCTTTCATTTTTCCTCCCCTCTTTCTGTCATTTTTAAAATTTGTATAAAATGCTTTAAAAGTCAGTTGGTGCTCAGGGGTGGAGGCTGTAGTCCTGGTCCATTAACCTACCTGGGGAGTCAAGCAACCTGGACTCCAGTCCTGAATTTTCCACCAAGATATTGGACAGTGCATTCCACCTCTCTGTGGCTTAACACTCTCATCTGCAAAGCGGGAATAACGATGCTGGTGCTACATAGCTCGTGAGATTGTCAATCAATGAAGTCTCAGATGTGCACGTGTTTGAACTCAGCTTAAAGGACTATAGAGTGTGAGATAGCCCCATCAGATTACCTAGCAAGGTGGGAATGTATAGCCATTGGCCCAGCAATGAACAGTGCATTCATTCCTGCCCTTTTATCAGACGTTTTCTCCTCTGACTGCCTGCCCCTACCCACATGCATAGGCGCATACGCTTGATTTCTCCTTTTCTAAAAGTATTGTTGTTACCAGTGGTTATTGCAGTTGATTGAGCAAGTCTATATGTATTTGAAGAAGACATGTGTTTATCTCAGACTCCCCCCCACCCAGCACTAATCAGTTACTCGTATGCCTGCTGTGACTGGGGTGGGGTTAGAGACCCCCTCTCTGTATGTGAGGTGTGATGTTGTGGAGCAAGGAGCCAGGTAGTTACCCTCTCGGTACAAATACTGGTTCATCAGCGCAGCATTAACACACTCTTAAAACTAATTTCTAGATGTGTGGAGAAGCTTTCCTTTTCCCCTTTTTTGTTCTGTTCAAATTTGAATGAAGGAAAGGCTTACAAATTTTGGTCTTTTATGCTCTCTCTCAGACTTCAGAAACAATTGGAGTTTCCTTGACAACTTCCCAGGACAAAACTCGTTGCCGTTTGAACAGGTGATTCCATCACGAACAGGATCTGAGAAGCAATCTTGAGGAGGTTGTTTGAGTTTTGCTCAAGTTAGATATGGGCAAGAAGATAGGTCTAAGAAACCCAAAAGAAGCAGTGCTGAGTAAGCATACACGGAGATGGAAGATTATGCTCTTGGCTTGGATGTCCACCATCAAAGAGTATGGAGTCCTCCAAACCCTTAACCCCAGGCACAGCCTGTTGTGAAAGCACCACAGCTGGGTTTGTTTTATACGCTGTGTGTGTATCCATTGCCCTGAGACCAGCTCTACCACTTAACCTGTGCTTCCCTGACAGCCATGGTGGTTTTGTACATCTTCTACTTCTCTGCAGAATCTTGTATCCTCCCAGGGAAAGTCGTGCGGTGGGCTAGTGGTGAAGTGAGAGGGAAATATGTACACAGAGGGCCCAGCTGAAAATGACTTTAGCACAGAGTTTATTTAATACATCCTCCAAATTGTATTTTGAAGCCTCTGTTAACAAGAAAGCACTCTCTCTTTGAGCAGCGGGAGTGTTTTATAAATGGAATTTGCAGACCGGCAATGCTCCCATTAATTTTCCCTGTCTACAATTACTATCATTACATTCTTAAAGCACTTTTAAAATAAACTACACCATGATGTAATGTGCACACTCTGCGCTCCAGCAATGGGACAACGAGACAGCAGCATCTGGATTTTGGAGTGCTATCTTCTAGGGAACATCTTGATGGCTATAATTACTGTCATGTTATGGGAACTTAAAAAAAAAAGGCGCCAGAGTTCCAAATAAAACATAAAATGGCTTTGATATAATAAATGTTACTATCATTGTTTAAAAATATTGTGACCCGTCTGCTATAGTTTCTGAGAAAGATATTTTCCAGCGCTTGATATTCCCCCCCACCCCTTTCGTATTCTATTACTGAAGATAAGGATGAAGAAAATTCTTAGGACAGACTTGTTTTAAATCAGTGTAACACAATGCCAGCATTGTCTCTCTTCAAGATGAACTTTTAAATTAAATTTGGCATGAGCTTAACCAGAACTCCAAACAGCTTTGCTCCAGAGACACTTTATCCACCCTATTAGGGAGCATTAATAATTCAAATGTTATGGTTGTGGTTAATTATGCTCATTAGGATAAGGCAGGGTCTGGAGCATTTTCCTATAAGACACACTTGCATGCATTGCACCCCTAGCCAAAGCATCCGGAACAGTTTGGGCTCACTCCAAAGGAACTGGGACTGCAAAAAATTCACATATGGCGTAAATGTTATCATCCCACGGGAACCAGTTTTGGATGAGCCCATAATGAACTTGGACCCAGGTATTGGACCAATTTCTGTATAAAGTTATGAAGAATCACTCATGTATGGAAGGAGTCATTATTGTAAGTCTAATCCATGGAGGTATTCATTCAATTTCTTGAGTAAGTTTTGTTATGTGAAATTCATTCGACCTTGTGAAATCTAAGTGATTGTTTCATAATGAGTATTAGCAACTTTAAGGAAGCCAGTGCATCTGACTTGGGCAATTGATTGGCTTTGACGATAGTGTGTACACAGAACCCAAATGGAGTAATCTGCTCTGTTGATCATTTTTCTCTATCAGTTTGCTGATAACATCTTTCAGTTTGAGGATGGACCTTCCGATAATAAGAGTTGGGATTTAACGAGGAAAAATGTATTTGACCTGATCTGGATTTCATCATAGTCAGTGAGTTTGTAGAGTCATTTTTTTTTACATGTGTCACATTGATGTACTACCTATCTCTACATGTTCTCTTGAGCAGTGACTTCTTTCTATTTCATTTGGTATCACGTTTCCCCTTTTCTCAAAATCTTGTCCATACGTCTTCCGTGTGGCTGATTAGCAGTAAGTTAGACTACAGAATTGAGGATGACAGGGGTTCAGTCTCCAGGTGTAAGTTTCTTTAGCCTCAATCTACTTACTGGGTAAGTTTCTTCAGCAGTCAGCACTGGCCAGCTCCCTGGAGAAAGCAGAGGAGATCATCCCAGGCCAAACCAGTGGGCGAGTGTTGTTGACCCTGGTAACCCAGCCCACTTCTGGAAAAACCAATCCCAGCAGAGGCTCTCCTGATAACAGATTATAGGGCCTACTTAGGTACAGACCAGAGCACATTGTTAATGTCTGTGCTTCTAAGCCTGCTGTCCAGAAGATATTGTACTCACTAGACACTTTCCAAGGTCTGTTCTTTCTCAGAAGTTGGTCTTAGTTATCACAATCCATAATACTGTTAGGTTGGAGAAAAATGGTGCATTTGTTTGCAAGGGATGTGAGACCAATTGATGGAGGGCTATTTGCATACTACCCTAAA
Organism: Rhinolophus sinicus; assembly: GCF_057876585.1. NCBI lineage: Eukaryota > Metazoa > Chordata > Mammalia > Chiroptera > Rhinolophidae > Rhinolophus > Rhinolophus sinicus. Next base: position 58,447,463 of record NC_142506.1, on the reverse strand, counting down.
GTCCACGTCGGGTTTTTAATTTGCTTTGGTGATACAGCTTTGAAAATGCTCAATTCTTTACTTGGTTGCATAAGTATGCGTCTGTTCTTCGAAAAATAGCTCCATCTTTCTACTGCTCATTCTGTCCCTTTATTGTTTTCAGTATGGCTCCTAAGTAGTAGATACTCAATAAGGAAGAATTCATGGGTGTCACATTCCAAAGACTGTTTGTGGAAGTTGTCTTTCTACAAAACAAATGGAACCTTCTCTTTGAAAATATGCCATTTCAGCATTAAGTAGTACTTCGTAAAAACACTTCAGTAACACTAACTGAATATTCAATCCACTTTCTGTTTGTTGAAGCGTTTATGGCTCTTACTCAAGACAAGAGAAATAACAAGGAAAGAAATGACTGAATACAGAACATTTTATTACACACACACAAATAATAGGAGCATATCTGTTAGGTCTTGCCAACTTTTGAAATATGGATTCCATTTGTCTTTATTATGGCCTATTCCCATAGCACCTTTCCCCTATTTTTTAATTTTTGTATGTTGCTATTAAACAGAGATATATGCCTACTGAAAATAGCCAAAGCTATTTCAAGAAATGTGAAAAATTAGAAGAATATATCAACTCATCTTTTTACTGTTCTATCAATAAATTAAGAGGCATGCAACTGTTGTAGTTTACAATCCCTTTAAAAAGAGTCATATGCATTATCATGGTAAAATGTCCCATCAAATCTGTAATAATCATGGTGACTCACAGATATGTGATTCCCCTTATTAAGAAAAAAAAAAAAGACAGGAAATCCAATATAAATGAGCTGTTTTCCTCAGTAGTGTAATAAAACTTAGATAGTGGTATATGAGTTTTTGATTATATCATCCACCGATAATCTCTGGGTTCATTTCCTCCCAGTGAAGAATCAGACTCTTTCTTCCCCCACCAACCTCCCCCACCAAATGTTTGGCCACTAACATTTTAGCAGTTCTACTCCCTCAGCTGGGGAGCAGGCCTCCCTGTCGCAGCCACCACAGTGTAGTATATTTTAAGGGCTGTAAATTTTCACCGTCAGATTTGAGCCAGGGGTGTTAAGCTCCAGAAGATACACATCTGCTTCCTACTCAAATGGTCTTTTGTTGTGCTTCTTGGTAGACAGAGACTTGTAATGCCACAAGGATAAATCTCCAGTGGGGAGGGGTAAATTATGGCATTTCAAAAAGAAATGCTCATGACTACACATATAACCAGCCTTAATTCTGTTCTTCAATGCTGTATTTCTTTTCAGAGTTACATGATAATTTTTTTTTATTGCTCTTTAATGAACAGAGTGAGTCACCATTAAATTGCTAAAGTGAAAAATTATTTTGTAACCTGAGTCACAATTCCTGCCTGTATCTGGTTTCTAAGTTTGGATTTCCAAATGTCAGATTTTCCTAAATAGGATCACAGGAACACAGGGCCAGAAAACAAAAGAAATGTCTAAACAACTACTCGGGAAGGGTGCCTGTAGTCTGTGCCAATGTATCCAGCTCATGAGTGTTTATTAAATACCCATAAAGGTAATCAAAGAATACTTAGTGTTAGAAGTATATTTATGTTCCCTCTATTGGACTACCTCACCAACCAAGAGGGGAAAGATGATAGACCAATTTTATAGCTAGCAGCAATGCAAACATATAAATATAGTCAACTTTCAGTGTACTAATGGGTTTTGTTCCAAACTCTGTTTGTAAGTCTTTCTTTTGGAACTATCAATGCATTTCCCCATAGAAACAAATTTAGAAATGATAGCTAAGTTTCCCAGCCAGCCCACAGAATATACTTAACTCATATGCAACTGAAAACTAAAATGAAAGAAGTTGATAACCAAGTTTCTGGGGATACATGCATTTATTTAAAAATGTAGTAAGTGCTTACTCGGTGGGACTACAGAGACAATATGGGCCCCTCGGTAAGGACATCACGGTTGAATCAGGTAGTAACTTCCCATTTCTTTGTCTAAGTGCCGTAGTGGAAGATTAGACTAGTGTGTTAGGTGAGTACGTAAGACAGTTAAGTTGAAGGTGCAGGGGATCAGGGCAGGGCTCTCAGAGGGTGTCTGAGCTAATTTTGTTTTTCTAGTAGAGAAGGGTGGAGTCCAATTTGGGGGACCAGGGACACATCTCTGTTTGTCCTGTGCTGGTGGCTGTGCCAAAGAGCAAAGAAGCTGTACTATGGTGACATTGGGGTGAGAGTGGAACTATAGGTCTCTGTCAGGAGGGCAGTGACCACTGGGTTGGAACAGGGAAGGTAGAGAGCTGCAGCCCTGTCTCAAGGGGGGGTTTACAGGTGGAATATGATGTGTGTGTGTGGGGGGGGAGTGTGCAAAGAGCACATTAGTGAGGGAGGGACCCAGTGGAAGTGTCCTTTTGGTGAATAGCTGTGGGGGATGGGCAGTGGCTACAGACATAGGTTATCAGTAAGGTGGTTACCATCAGTCGCTGTGTTATTATTACCAAAAAGGACCATGTTTTCAGAAAGCATGGGGATAAAGTCTAAACTACTCTGCAGTGCATGCAAACCTTATCACAAGTTAGTTCTCTCTAGCCTCATCTCCTGCCCCTTTCCCGCCACATTTCCGCCATATTGGAATGCTGTCCCTGCCCATCCACATTCTCACCCCTGGGCTCTTCACTCCTCCATGCTCTCCGTGCAGTTTTATCTACCACGAGTGTTCTATGCTCCATCTCCCAGTGACCCTCCTAAACCACCCAGCCTGAATGTCACCTCCTCAGTAAAGCCCTCTGACAGAGTACGTTCTCCAGAATGCTCCCTCAGTGCTTTGCTTATATCTCTATTATATATTTTAAAAATGTAGCTTAAAAATGTCGTCTCTCTCCCCTCCTGAACTGTGAGTTTCAAGGACACAGAGGTACGCGTTGATTTGGACTTGTCTAGTGCCTAGCACAGCACTGGCCCACGATGAGTGCTCAGGGTTTGTTTGATGATGAACTCTGGCCTGACTCAAAGGTTAAATGTAAACACTATTGGTCAGGAAAGATGGTGGTAAGCTTCTTTGACTTGAAACTGTTGGGGAATGCGAAAGACCATCTCCCCAGACTCTTTGGGCAGGCATATCAAGGGAGAGTGCCTAAATGCTATTAAAGCTTTTATGCTAAGAGGTTACACAGAATGCTAGAGCTGCATCCTCAGTGATTCTGGGCAGCCGGGATGACTCATAACCCTCAATGTAAGCATCTGGAAGAGTCCATTTTACTTTGGGAGAAATTCTGTGTCACCTTTCCTGAAACAAGAAGTGCACATGAGGCCTTGGCAAGAGGACATATTTCATAAATCTGTAAAGTAAATGAAATTTTTTTTTTAGGACATCAACTCTTCTATAACCTCTCTTGATGAGTTTGGAGAGCATGTGTTATGACATGGAGCCAATTCTAAAGTAAAGCTTTAGAGAATTTTCTTTCCTGAGCTCCTGGAACACAGAATTGTTCTTGATACTAATCTATGATGATGACTCAGTGGCAGGAAATGACACTGGATGTGTCTTGGGCTTAAACAACACTTGAGGGAAGGAGAAACCCAGAGGCCTGAGATCCTGCCTGGTTTTCTCAGTGTCTTTACTAAAGATGGTTGTCCCCCTTCCTTCTGAGTCTGGTCCAGACACTGTCAGTGAAATGAAGGAACCGTGTACGTGTCATTTGGGTTTCTGGCACCAGAGCTAGCACTTTATTTGGAGTTATGTTAAACTCAATCAAACAGCATTAATGCTGTTATTAAAATTTTGCTTTTAGCAATGAATTAGGCAATCATAGCAGGAGGCGTACTGTATATGACATTAGAAGACAGGGTTCCAGTTTCAGATTTTCTACATATACTCGTATCTGTATGACACTGAATGTCACATACCTTCAAGTCTACTGATGTCATCTACTGGAGATGATACTACCTGATAATGATACCATTCCAGGCACAAGTTTACACGGGTTAGTTCTCCTCAATCCCTTTGATGTAGATATGACTGTTATCCATTGTATAGATGAGGTAATTAAAGCTTACAGACATTGCATGTCATGCCCAGAGGGAGGAAGCGGTAGAGCTGGGATTTGAATCCAAGTCTTTCAGAGTCTAATACTGAGCTCTTAAACGCTGTGCTAAATGTTGCACTTAATAAACTAAATATCCTAATATAAATGTACAGCATTATCAGGTACTGGGTTCTTCTTGATTGAATGTCATTTCTCAGTGTCACTCCTCTTCAGCTTCCTTCTGTCTGGGACATCTCTCCAGATCAAATTAGATAAGAATGCCATGGGCTCCTACTTTCTTCCCTTTTTAAGTCGCCAAGGGCCATAAATCTGACCAGGATGTAAAACATGACAATTCTGAAGGGATTCTGAGGAAGGAGACCCAAGGAGAGAGTCTTTGAAGTATCACAGGACACAAAAGTACCACTACAAAATAACACACACACACACACACACACACACACACACACACACACACACGCACAGAGGGTGCCAAAAAAATGTATACACATTTTAAGAAAGGAAAACTGCATTAAAATTGTAATACTCAATATATACTGATAACAGACGATGACTACAAATCACTTGTGACTTCTGCAGTTACAAGATGTGCTCAAAGTGGTTACCATCAGTGTCCAGACATTTCTGATTATGGCGAACTACTGCTTGAGCAACGTTGACCAAAGTGTCCACTTGTATATACTTTTTGAGTACCCCCAGTGTGTGTGTGTCTGTGGTTCAATTTTCTACTGAGGTTCAATTTTCACATCTCTGTGTGGTTTTTTTTCTCCTCTACCTTCCAACTTTCCCACCTTATATCTATGCTTCTCTGTCCTTCAACTAGTGATGTTATTAATTTTCTTTTAAATCAAGGGGATACAGTTTATTAATATAACAAATCAACAAGGCCCCCTGGACAAAAGAAAGAAGACATCAGCTAGCTAGATAATTCAGGTGCTCCAAGAGGTGGCCAGTTTGCTCAGCTTCGTAAATCTCAGGACCACGCCTTTCCCTTGAGAACCAATAAGATTTACACAAAGCCAATTGCCTTAGCCCCAGCTTGCAGTGGAGCATTATGTGTTGTTGGTCATAGCAAGACCCAACAAAAGAGTGAGGTTAATTCACTGCCATATACCACCACTACTGGGAAATAACTCTTGGCATAAACTCCAGAGGAAGGGCTGGAAGCGTGGTCATAGTATGTGAGATGATGAAATTCACCTCACTTGGCTTCTGACCAGTGTAAGTCTTACACACATCTCTGACATCTGAATAATCTAATTAAACCCTTTGTAGAGATTAAATAAACCCCATCATTGCTAAGAGGTTTTTTTTTTTCAACTGTGTACTTAAATGTGAAAATTTGGGGCTATTTTTTTGTTGCAGCATAACCTAGCGTATCCTAAAAAGTAAGTATGTCCATAAATTTATTATTATTTTTTTAACAACAACAAATCTAAATAAATGCTTGCCTATGTTGCTGAAAAGAAATGGTTTCTAAATTAGCTGGTGTTTGTCATCAGGTAATTTGAGCAAGGCCACCTCCACGTACACCTGATGGAACATTAATTAGGGAGAAAACTAGACTGGATTTTTCTATTACTAAGTGACAATTTCTAAGTTTCTGAGAGATAAGGAGAATAGAGCTGTGTCTAATGCTTGAGAGGAGCCAAGTCATTTGTGAATGAAGAACACTAATATGGAGAATGAAGATATTCCTGAGAGTAGGACTGAGAGGATAAACAGTTTCCTTCTGGGTAGGGTTACCAGATTCAGTAAATAGAAATATAGGACCTAGGCAATATTTGGGGCATACCTATACTAAAACAATCACTTATTGTCTATCTGAAATTTAAATATAACTGGGTGTCCTTTATTTCATCTGGTAGTTCTTCTGGGCGATGAATCAAATCAACAAACTAGTCGAAGCATGAACTCCTTAACAGTTCTCTAGTCAGTAAAGATTATACTCTTTTGTAATATCTTTAAACATTTCTACTGTATGGATATATGAAATTTGTTCAATCTGTCCTCCATTGATGAGATTTTAGTTTTATTTCCTGTCTTTTTTTGTCATTAAAAACTGGGCTGCCACTAACATTAAAAAATATACTTCCATATATATAGGTTTTAATTCTATAGCAGAGAATTCAAACAATAAGATCGCTAGATCAAAAGACATGTACATTTTAAATTTTGATAGATATCACACAATTACTTTCCAAAGAGATTGTAGCAATTTACACTCCTCTCCTCCATCCTGCACCCAGCAATATACCGGGAAACACATTTCCTTCCATCCTCATTAGTACTCTTTTTAACTTTTGTCAAACTAATGAATAGAAAAATGGTATTTCACCTTAATTCACATTTCTCCAATCATCTATGAAGTTGAATATGTTTTCATTGATTTATTGGCCTCTTGGAAATTCATTCCTCTGAAATGCCTATTTATGTTATTTGCCCAGTTTCCCATCGACTTATCTGTGTCCAATTAGTTTTTAGGTGCTTTGTGTATAGTAGGAATTATAGTAACTTGTTTCTGTGCTGAAATTATTTTTCCTCCTTAATCCATTATCTTTGTCTTCATTTATGACATTTTTTTTGCCATGTGAAATTTAAAATTTTTATATTGAGTTTTCAAATATTGAATTTTCTTTTTACTTTTAAATGTTTTTACTATGAAAGGAATAAATTTCCATGGTAAAAATTCAAATGATTCAAAGATGTTATAGAATGAAAAGCAAAAGTCCTCTTTCTTGCTTTTGGATTTCTTAAGCCGGTTCCCCAAAACTAATCATTGTTAATAGTTTCTTCCTTACCAATTAGGAATTTCTTATGGGTATGTAAGCATATCTCTCTCTCTCTCTCTCTCTCTCTCTCTCTCTCTCTCTCTCTCTCTCTCTCTCTCTCTCTCTCTCAAATTGCTAACATTTACTGAGTACCTGCTTCATGCTAGGAACTGTTCTAGGGAAAATTGCTGCCTATGGAGCTTACATTCTAATGGTGGAAAAAAGTAATAAATAAACTGATAGATAAATAAAGTAATTTCAGATGATAAATTCTGTAAATAAAATAGTGTTAGGACATAGACGGTAATGGTGAAGAGGACATTATTTTAGACAGAATGGTTGAGGAAGGCGTCTCTAAGGAGTTGAAATTTGGTTAGAGATCTGATAGATGTGAATATTGTAAAGTACTTTTTAATGTTACTGTGTACCATTCTCACTTAATACTAAAATAGGACATTTTATCAGTACATATAGATTTACCTGTATGGTAAATTTTTAAATTTTGTTAACATGAGACAGGTGACTTCAATTTTACGTGGACTGACAGTATAAAAACATGTCTGTCTTCGTCTCTGTGTCTCTTGCAGACACAGACCATATGTAGAGTCCATACATTTGATTACTAGGAGAAAGATTATACACATGAGCAATTCTCTTTATTACCAAAGGGAAGTGCAGAGATTATTTGGGGAAGGGCCTCACCAAATATTACTTGAGGTTGGGGACGTCCATGGCTGTCATTTTCTTTCCCAGTTTATTTCTAGCCCCCATGTCTAAGAGGGACTATCAAGGCAGAAAGCAGTCTGAACTGTCTTCTTTCCCCTTGGGGATAGCCTACCATTTTGAAAATACAGAAGCTCCTGTGGTGATACAGAGGGTCAGTTTCCTAAATGGGCATCTCTTTGTTGTGGCTCAGAGATCTAAGCCTGGTTTCTGGGAAACTAAACAATGTGGAAGTGAAAGAGATTCTGTACCCCACATGCTTAGCCACCACTGAGCTGTCAAACACAAACAAAGCGCATTGCCTATTTAAAGGAGAAAGGAGAAGTGTAAGACTGAAGTCAGGTTCGGCAGTTATCTTTGGATTGCTGCTGTCCATTCCACTCCTGATCCACTCTTCAGTGGGTTGTTGAGAGCTGGTTTGCTGATCCAAACTAACAGACAAACGAATGATTTATGGGACGCTACTGAGTCATGCCTTGCCCCATGGCTGCCTTTTCCCTGCTCTGAGAAATCTCAAATTTATCCTTTTGGCAGAAAGTACCCTCAGGGGCCTGTCTGCACAGCACATTCCTGCTGAAAAAGGTGGCCATGGAGTGGCAGTGCATTATGTTATGAGTTCTCTGCTTCTCTGGTGAACCTGGGCAGACGCATCGATTCTTTAGGTCGTCAAGGTTCTCATGTACTTTCTTAATGACTGTGATTAGGTTGAGCAAAATGACAAACCATTTGGGGGGCTCTTGTGGCAATGCTTTGCAAATCTATACAGCAACCAGAAAATAAAACATGTTCATATTGTAAGAAATCCTGATTTAGGTGAAGGAGGACTTGGAATCACCTTGACAGTCAGTCCTCGGTAAGCCCTCATTTATTTCACCTCATTCTGCAGGCCTTGGCATGGGTTAAACCAGCCTGCAAAACACTTTAATAGAACACCTATTAAATGCAGGTCTCTGATGTAGGTTCTAAGGCATTGGGGTTAAGGATTCATATGAGATGATTGTGGGAGTAAATTGGGGAAATATGGAAACTGCAAGAGAAACAGAGAAACCACATCAGAAAACAGATGACATGGTTCCTGTTCTTTTAGGAACAATTATGAAATGAATGTGAATAAACCTAAGTAGGAATGAATGCATATAATGCATACTTTGGACATATGTATTTCAAAGAGTGGTTTGCTATGTAATATGATATAATCTGCATGAGTCAGGATGGGTCTGGGAAGACATCCCAAGAAGGTGAAGAAGTAGAGGAAGGCATTTCTCTTATGAAGGTGAGTTGTGTAGGCAGGTCAGAGTGTGCATAAAGTAATGATTGGTTATTGGTGAGGAGACAGGGCTAGGGAAGGTTGAACATTTTCCAGTGAGAGTGACTTGAAGTGATGTTGTCCTACATCTCTGTTGCTGCTGTTCAAAGTTAGCCACATGGCCGGGCCATTGGCCTACTTCTATTCATTTGTTCAGTTTGTCCGTGGGGTCTCGTAGAAGTAATGATAACCAACAGTCGTTGAGCATGTACTGTGCCCCAGTGCTGTGTGTGAGTCATCTCATTTGATCTTCAGAGCAACACTGGGTGTTGCTATGTGTTATCATCATCACCACTTTACAGATAAGGAACATATCAGTCACGCTGAGTTAGGTTATGATCTGTAACAAACAACACTCACATTTCAGTGGCTTAAAATGTACATGCTAATCATGGATGGGTTACATTCTACATGGAGTAGCAGAGGGCACTCTGCTCCCTGAAGCCATACAGGGATCCAGGCTGATAGTGGTTCCATCATGAAATGTATTTCTATGATCGCTGGAGAAGAAAAAGGGAATCTAGTGACCTGGCTCTTTGTTTTTGTTGGAAAGTGATGCATAGCATTTCTGCTAACACTCATTGGACAAAGCAAGTCATATGCCTATGCCCAACTTCAAAGGGAGTAGGGAAGGGGAATTCTAGTGTGTAACTGGGAGGAGAGAAGAGTAATATCGGCCAATGGCTCTGATAAATAACTGCAAAGAGCCTAAGGCACAAGGAGGGGAGGTGACTTGCCAAAGTTTTCACAGATGGTGTGGTTGCATCGCCCTCCACTCTGCAGAACCTACATTTTGCCTTATATGCAAACTGAGGGGACTCAGACAAGATGCTTGGTGGAAACACTGTGACTAGGGATGCAGTTTACTTCTTAACATCTTGCTCTGTTTCTAGACTGCACTGACCGGAACAGAATCTTTGAAAACATAATTTCATAGTATATCTTTGGCCAAGTGGAAAAGAAAAGAGTGAAGGAGATAGAAATTGTATAAGAATGCTGAAAATATATTTTGTTTAAGACTGAACTTAGTTGTCAGAAATGTTATGAATTTGTTGACCTTTTGGGGGGAGAGTTAGGGGATATTTGAAAGTACTTGTTTAAAAATAACAGATTTTGCCACAGTTGGCCTCTTTTGATCCTTAAGATGTTTAAAAAATTAAAAAGACTATTCTGCTGCATGTTTATTTTGATCATCTTGATGCCTGGATTAGAGTTGCCTGTAGTGATTCAATCAATTGCTGAGTCTAGGATAGAGGAAACCATTTATGAGAGTTAAGAGAGTCAGAGAGGAAGGCTCTGAGGGGAACTGGGGGGAAAAACGGTCCACAGAGAAAATCAAATGCTTTGAGAAAAATAATGGAGAGTGTGAAACAAGGGGATGGGGTGAGAGGGAGAGAGAGAGAGAATATGAAATGAGTAGGCCCACCCACATTCATATTTTGTATTCCAAGAAAATCAAATTTCTGGGATATAAGATCAAAAATAAAAACATCCTCTATAAAGAAGCTGTTAAATCAGTGAGCCCTGCCAAGAATTTGAGCACTTCTGTGATCTTCCCTTCCTTGTTGGGGTTGGCAGACCCTTTTCCCGGAGCACTTCTGTTGAGTGACTGAAGCATCGGGGGCCAGAGAAAAGTCCATCTGAGAATTTTATCCTGGCTTCTGCTTTCTGAGTGGGGCACACAAAGGCTCATGTGGTTTTTCTACGGCCCCTGGATTCCCTGGTGTCCAACATAGCAGCAAAGATAACATTTTGTTTTTAATTGCCCAGGGTAAAGAAGTATTCTCTGTTCCAAGAACCGAGAATTTGTTATAATTGGGAATTTGGAATTGGGTCCCTTCCAAATATGACATCAAAACCTAAATTTTAAGGCCAAATCTATACTCTATGGGTAATACTGCTAGATTTTGTGAGCCAAGTGAAAAAAAATTAAAATAAAGAAGGAAGTTGTTATTTAGTATGATACAGATTTATCCATTTATTTATATTTTATTTGTTGGAATTATATTACATCGATATGGTCAGAATGATTGTATTCTCACATATTTAAATTTTAAATTTAAATTAAAAATTAAAAATAAATTTTAAAGCACTTAAATTTGAGTTAAAATTAAGTTAGTTTACTTAATTTAAATTTAAATTAATTATGATTAATGTAACAAATAATACAGGAGAATATAAAATAAAAAGTTAAAATATCCTTTCCATCTATTCCCAGTCCTCAGAGATAATCTCTAGCTAAAATAAAAAGTTCAAGATCCTGAATGTCATAACATAACTCTTAAACTGTTCACATTTCAAATGAAAATCACTTATTATATTAAGAACCAGAAAGATCTTGACTGAAAACTCAAAACTGAAAGAGAAAAGACAATTAATAAACGCCAACACCAAGCTGACAGAGATATTAGAGTGATCTGACAAACATTTTAGGGAAGCTTTCATAACAATGCCTCAATGAGCAATGACGAACATTACAAAATTTACAACAGTTACAAATTAAAAAATACAAAACATTAACCAAGAAGTAGAAAGTCTCAGGAATGAAATAGAAAATATAAAGAACTAAATGGAAATTTAGAACTGAAAAGTACAATAACCAAAATAAGAAACTCAATGAAGAAATGAAAGCACAGCATGGGGAGGGGGGTGGAGAATAGAGAAAAGACTCAGCTAATTGGAAGAAAGAACAATAGAAATTACCCAATCTGAACAACAGAGAAAACAATAACTGAAAAACAAAAAAACAAAAAGCATGAACAGAGACCTGAGGAATACAACATTGTGTCATCAGAGACCTGGAAGGAGATGAGAAAGAGGAAGAGGCTGAAAAACACTCCAAGAAATAATGGCTAAAAATTTCCCCAATTTGTCAAAAGACATAAACCTATAAATTCAAGAAGCTGAGTGAATCCCAAAGAGGATAAACCCCCAAGATGCTCATTTCAAGACACATTGTAGTCAAACTTGAAAACTAAAGACAAAACAAAATTCTTGAAAGCAGTGAGCGATGAGCACTTTACTTACAGAGGGAAAACAGTAGAATGACAACAAACTTCTTACCAGAAATGTAGAGGTCAGAAGGAAGGGGGCCTTTTTCAAACGCTGAAAGAAAAGAACAAGAACTCTCAACTCAGAATCTGATATCCAGTGAAAGTATGCTTTAGGAATCAAGGAGAAATCAAGGCATTCACAGATGAAGAAAAACTAAGAATTTGTCATCAGCAGACCTGTTTTAAAATAATGACCAAAGAAATCTCTTAAAATGTAAGAGAAATGATAGACTGATCCTTGGAATATCAGCAAGAAAAAAGAGCACAGCAAAAATATGGGTAAATACAATTGACATCCCTGACATTCCTTCTCCTCTTATATGTAATTAAAAAAAAAAAAAAAAAAAGACCTGAAAGGAACAAACCAAAAACACATAACACAAACAATGTTTTGAAGAAATTGTCATTTACAGACAATTGTGAAGAGCTTTTTTTTTTCTCATTAAAAATGCACAGTTAATACAAAGTGTGCTTAATGCGTTACTCAGAACGAGAATTTGGTCCTCGGAATCACTATTTGAAGGGAATTCATCCTAAATAGAAATGGCCAGTTTTGAAATTTTGTTAGAAATATCTTCTTTTGCTTTCTCATTATTAGCATTTTGTATGATACAGGGATTGGATTAGATTGTATCAAAGTTCTATTGAATTGAGCTCATGGAATTCTTGAATTCTGCTAGCCAAATTTCTGGCAGAGGCCAGTACTACTTGTTGAAAACTAATTCCCAAAATCCTACAGCCTTTAAAAATACTAATTATTAATAAAATAACATATTTGCCAAATGAGATAGCTTTATTTCATGAAAGAATTTTAAATTTTATGAAATCCTTCATTTTAAGGAAAGATGTTTTATTGTACTTTCTGTGCTGGCTGCTCTTCCTCTTTTCTCTTTGATGGTAATAATGAAGGAACTTAATTAAGTCAAGCATTGAAGCAAATAAAAAATTAGTCAATATTTTATAGGGCCACTGCTTTATTTACCTTTCCTCCTTTCCCCTCCCCTCCTCTCCTCCTCCCTCCCTTCTTTCACTTTCAGAAGTTGCAATTACATTACCCGTCTCCCTAAATACTTCAGTATATATCTCCTAAGAACCAGGCTATTCTAAATAACCATAATATAATGACCAGATTTAGGAAAATTACCATTGATGCAATGCTGATATCTAAAATATAGTCCAGATTCAGTTATTTTCTTTCATAAAATAAAATAATGCCCCTTGCCCCCCCCTTTTTTATTGGAATAGGGTAATAGCAAGGGAGGTCTTCTAGAACTTTTCACACTCTTCTTTCTTTACCTATTTCTTCTAGATAACCCATTTCTTCTCAGACTGCCACCCACATTGTCTTCCATCACCACTGGCCAATGTCATTCACCATCATACTCGTGCATCTTCCCCATGTGCCTTCAGGGCTTTCTAGGGACTGGCAGTGAGTCCTTCTAGCTTGATACTCATGGCTGATGACGCTGACTCACTGTGGTCCCATTTCCCAGGGGCCATTCGCAGTATTTCTCCCCACAACCTTATGCAATGTGGACACTTTATAAAGATCTCCAGGAGCCAGGAGACATGTTTTAAAGAAAGACGACAAATGGTGCCTCTGTACCTTATTGTAGTAGATTTCTGCCTATCCACAAGTGTGAACAATTGAAAGCTGTCTGGAATTCCGTTGGTTTTTACCAGATTTGGGAAGCCAGTATTTTCAATGGGTTCATAATATTCTATTATTGAAAAAAGGCAAAGAAGAGCAAGTTACAGAGTAATGTTTATGGAATGAGCTCACTGCCATAAATATAGACAATTTCTCTCTGTATGAACATATGCTTGTACGAGCTTAGAGAAAACAATAGAAGGATATACACCAATTTACTGTACATCAAATTTTTAACACCACTTACTTTAAGGAGGTGTAGGATTGGCTTTTTCTTTACATATCTCTATAGTTTTTGACTTACACAGAATATATATTCTTTTTGTAATAAAAAAATAATAAAGAGTTTGAAAAGCAGAGTATTCAGAGCAAGCACACAGACCTGATTTAGTACAAAGCTCCCAAATACTGGAAGAGGAGGGCATCGATGGTACCTCAGGCAGGCAGGTCGCTTGGCACATAGTGATTAATTGCTGAATGAATGAATGAATGAATGATGTGGGATTATGCATGTTCTGTTTGAAAGAACTATCTTTTATACAAATCCATTTCTCCTGGAGAAATTATTTTGGGTTCTTCAATGCTAGGACAAGTTTTGCTGATCTGAGGAGAGAAGCAGATTTGGAAGGAAGTAAGATTTCATTTTAGAGAAATAAAACTTGAAAAGGCTGTTTTCAAGAAGGGAAATGAGGCTTTCTAGTTGAATCCTAGGAAAGGCATCAGCATGTGCCCTCTGGGTTTTATCTATTGTTGCCCCAAAGTGTCCTCCAGGTCTTATGGTCTCTGGACTTGACACACTCAGCTTCCCTTCTGGCAGCCTCCTCTTTTCTCAAGATGTTCCAAATGCCAGATTGCCCAATGGCATCACCCTACGCTATTCAAATATCCAGACATTTTATTTGTCTCTTCAGCTCACTGACTCCAGTAAATCAGTTTCACTTTCCCTCAGAATTGCTTAACTCTCCTGGTCTCATATAGGGCCTCTGAAAGACACAGAGTTTCCCCCAAAGAAACTTTTCCTTTGGGGTTCAATCACCCTCCAAGAAAGCCAAGTTTCTATATGATATACAGTCTTAGAAGCACCAGGCTTGAATTTTCTTTAAACCACAGTTACATTAAATGGAAATGACTTCTTTTCTCCTCTCTCCTTTGCTTATCCTAAACTGAGCGGACCTTCCATTTCTAATTGTAACCATTCTTCGAAGTCGGCTCCTCGGGAGACCTCACACCAAAGAGTGGGACATGTTGCCATTTCAGAAGTCTAGGGATGGGCAGATATCGGAGCACGGAGTGATGGGTGCCTGAACCCCACAACTCTCTGCCTGGTACAGCGGCCTCATCGTCACCCTAGACAGCGCACATCATTGGAAGGAGAAATGTAAGCCATCTCAGCTCTTTTTACCTTCTCAAATGCTGAAACACTAGCTTGGAAAATCTGCAGGCTCCTCACACATTCTCAGATATATTCCTTCGTGCCTGACTGAGGTGAAATGATATGGTGCTCCATGGAAGAATCCAGGCCGTGCCAGCAGACGGTTTGGGGTTATGGAACCATGTAAGTGGAAGTAAGCAGTGAACGCCCTCTCAGCTTGGAACCTCCAACCACGCTGAGCCTCCGTGACGGCTGGCTCAGCAGCATCACCGGTTAAGCTAATGTTCCACGTGGGACGTTAATACATTCATGGTGGGTGCCTTATAATTAGATGGTGAGCTATAGATGAGGTGCAATGCCAGCAACCAGGTGGCACTGACAAGGCTTGGCCCCAGTAGGTTCACTGTGTGGGGGCTTCAGAAACCTCAACTCTGTTTTTTTATCACTCCTTTGATATAAGATCTCAGAAAAAAGTCCGGCATCCCTTTGCCCACCTCCACTCCTTTCACAGTCAAGGGCAAACACCCTGGAAGAAAGAAATAATCACAATAATGGGGATGGGAAAAATGATACTCTCATGATCAGACATGGAAGTGAAATGTAATAAAAATAACTTTACCTCATGCACTTTTAATATCTTTCGTATACCACACAGTAATTTACTGGGACACGGATTTTAATACACTACACTGACGGCAAGATAAGAATGACCGAGTTGAATGTGGGTTCATGAAATACACTGGAACCCTTTTATGGTGTCGACTCTGAGGACCAGGGCTCACACCCTCTTTATGGGCGCATTGAGAGGAATTGTGCTTTTACTGTGTGTAGTTGTTATGTTTCAAGGGACATGATTTCACTGGTAGCTTTGCCAAATTTTTGCAATAACAAGATTCTACTGTATTTCTATTTTAGCACCGCAATCTTGTGCGCTGAAGTTTATTTGAAAAAAACCCATAAAAAAGAGAAAGAATCTCAGCCAAATCCAGGTTCCTTTGGGTTTGGCTTGTAATCCAGCGTGAGTGTCCCAACTCGTTGTTTCTCTTCTGCATCTTTAGTGTTTGTCATCTCAGGTAGACATTACTCGTTAGTAGCACATTCCCCAAGAGGAGTCAAAGGAATCTAATTAATCAACTTCTTGTGGGAAACACTGTCTAGATGCTTTTATTGTATGTGTGTGCGTGTGTGTGCGAGAGAAAGAAAGAATTGGGTGGTATTGGTAATGTTCGTTGATACCTATAAATTTAAATTATCCAGACTTCATGAGCACCTCTCCTTTTTTCCATTTAACATGCGTCATTAAGAGATTGCTGTATTTTATCCATCATTTACTTCTCAAAGATCAACTATAAAGGACAGGAAGAATCAATCCATTGGTATGCTTTGAATAACACGCTGTATGTGGAGAATATGTGCAAACCTTGAGAAAAACCTTGTAGAGGTGAATTTGTCTACAGAGATATCTCAGTCTTTGGGAAGACATGAACCTTTTGGAAAGATGAATAAAAGGGGAAGAATTCTACTGTCAAAAAAGGAAATCTTAACTTGGAAAAGTGAAATTAGAGTAGGGCACCAAATCCTGAACTATCCAGAGCTTCCTCATTTTATGTTTGATGACATTGCGACTTCCTAACTACAAAGAAAAAAAAAAAATCAAGTTGAAGAGCAAAGTATTTGATCAATCCTTCCAACTATTTGTCTACATTATGTGAAAAACATCAGTATGTTTTATTGAATTATTTATTTGTCTTGCAACACCTGGAGAGAAGTCTGTATTTAACTAGAAGAGACTGAAGCTGTTGGGCTTATACAAAAAGTTTAAAATTCAACCAATTGTACTTTGTGTCACCTCACCAGTAATCCTGGTGTCATCTTTTTGACTAAGTTTCAACTGGGTGTTGGGCCATATGGACTCTCTCCTTTGGATGACACACAGTGGTATAAACACCAAGAGCATTCTCAGTCTGGGCCCACTAGCTGTACAAAGGGCTGACTGAGCCAGTGCATCCAACTGTGGAGGAAATCAGCCTGGACTTTCATTCAGTACAGAGGAGACCCAACTGTCAGTCAATAGCATGTGTTGTTCTCACCCTCCAGCTGGCTGCTTTGGTGCTGTCGCTAGCACTGCCATGGTCATCTTAGTGTTGGGTGCTCAGCAGCCTTACTTACCAAGCACCTCCCTTTCCACCTCCTTGATGGAACCTTGCCTTGGTCTCCTAGAAATAGCTCCTTGTAACCCAATGGACAAGGAAGTGGATTAATAGTTGTTTAAAAAAAAAGTGTACGTTTTAATGGAAAAATGAGGTATTTTCCATTGTGGTAAAGTGTCTTTTTTCAATCATAAAATGGCTTAAAAGAGGAAGCAAAAAGAGGAACATGTTTTAACTTTAGTTCGTAAAATGAGTTCTTGAGAAAGCTGGTAGCCATCTATTTCGAAGAATGATGACTTCTTTTTGTCATCCAAATATTGTATCATTTCCAGAATATAATGATCTCCCATAATGATATGAGTTTGCAAATATGACCATGGAGCAAAACTAATACTCCCGTATGGCAGTTCCATATGACAACATATAAAGAGGGAGAGATGGAGGGAAGGGGAGAGAGAGAAAGAGAGAGAGAGAGAATATCTGCATATTTTGACTATTCAAATGATAAGACCTGAGACTGTTAAGAGTAAGACAAGACCTCTCTTTTTGTGACCAGTCAACTGACACTAGAAGGGTATTGTGCCAGTAGGTAAGTGATGGAGAGATATTTTTAAACATGGTGTTTCTTAATAACCCCTGTGGTCCAGAATTTTATATGGATGTTCTTGTTGGAGCACATCCATGCAACAAGATAAAACCAGACTTGTTATTCAGAGAGACGCTCCATGTTCCCAATACTCCCAGCTCTGACTACAAATTATTAATCACAGCTGTTCCATGGAGAGGGGAGAGCTCAGCTTTGGGCTACAAAATGTTGAGAACCACTGCACAGAAGCCACCTACAACATCCAACCACCAGCTTGCCACTAAGAGTAGGAGCGAAAGAGCAGAGGAGGCAGATGTGGTTGCTGCCCGGTTGGAAATTATGGTACCAACAGGACTCCGAGCGAGGTAAGTGGTAGGGGTGTGGGGTGCTGTGCTCTCCATGAAGTTCTGTTCTGAGCCCTCCCAGACCTGACTGGACACTTCTTCTTACTGTGCTAACTATCCAATGTGACAATGACTATGGCAGTGTCAACAAAAGCACCACCAGCTGCCTTCTGGAAAGTGAGCATCTTCCTTCCCCACCTAAACCTGTCTGCCTGGCAGAGTCCACCCTCTTTTCCTTAAGCAGATTCTTCTCTGAGTGTGACTGTGAAGAGAGGAGGCCAAGGCTTTCTAGGTTGCTTGTAGTAAGGAAGCAGAGCAGGGCGCTCCTTTGTAATGCTGGGAGTGCCTGCAAGTGGCGTTAGGAATCTGTTCATGAGTTGTTGTCCCTGATGGTAGTTCTCCAAGTTCATGTACAGGGGACTCCAAACGGGAGCCAGCCCATCAGATTCATGGAAGATGAGCTGACTCTAAAAATGAACTTGTCATAGGGTGAGTGGCATAGATTGAGCTCTTTCTACGTGCGCCATTCTTTGTTACCATCTTATTCAATCCAAATGTCCACATTTCAGGGATGCCGCTGTTATCCACAAGAATGCAAGAAGAATGAGGGCAGGGACTTAGGTTCACTCGTATATGCTGTGCACTTGGTGTGTTTGCTTTTTGAATGATTTAATAAGTACAGATGAAGAAAGAGAGGTTTAGTGAGATTCAACACTCCGAGAGTTCACCCAGCTAGATAATGGCAGAGCAAGGACT
Organism: Rhinolophus sinicus; assembly: GCF_057876585.1. Classification (NCBI taxonomy): domain Eukaryota; kingdom Metazoa; phylum Chordata; class Mammalia; order Chiroptera; family Rhinolophidae; genus Rhinolophus; species Rhinolophus sinicus. Next base: position 58,428,717 of record NC_142506.1, on the reverse strand, counting down.
CATGCCTGGTCCTCTGTGGAGGTTTTATGCTGTGCGGGGAACTGTGTGCCCCAGAATTCCTGTTCCTGTGGGGCCCCGGGTTGGGGTTGGGCACAAGAGGAATTGGCATGAGATTTGGCCGGTGGGACTGAAGCAGCAGCCACTCTGCTCAGAGGGTGGGCTTGAGGGCACCCTGGTAGCTCACGCCCGTTATCACTGATCTGCGAGCTCACCTGGTGGTTGGGGCCAACAGCTGGGCCCGCAGCTTCTCCAGTTCCAAGTAGGTGCTCTGAGGCCTGGGCCAGGACCCTTAAGCTGTTTTGTGGCAAAGGGTGCCCGCTTCTTCTGCAGGCTATCTGTACTGTCAAGGTGGGAGGCCTGGGGACCAGACACAGGCTCTGGGTGGTGTTTGTCTCCCCGCTTCACATCCAGGTTCTCTTCTCCATCACTGGCTCTGCTCACCTATAGCAAGTGTAGGGCCACTGCCAGAGGCAGAGACAACAGACTCCCACAGACTCCTCCACCAGCTCCCACAACGATGTCTGGTCTAATCCATATAACAAACCTTTCATTTCACATCACATATGGTCGTTCTGCTTCCCCCATCAAACTTTAGCTGTTACCTTTATCAGGCTCCAACTTTCTCACACGCTGCACTCGCTAGGAGAGCAGGAGGGTGAGGCGACAAGGCGGCTTTGGTGGGATTTGACCCCTCTGGCTCCGAGAAACTAAGGACTTCCTCCGTCAGATGCTCAGAGAACCGAGGTGGGGGCGGGGGCTGTGGGCTCAAGGCAACACAGAAAATTAAGAAGTCATGTCAGTGTTTTTGTTTCTGAACACGTTGCAGCGCTAGTGAGTTGTGGCTAACTATGGTTTTAAGATAGGCCAAAAATAAACTGATGCACAAAATATTTCAGTGGCCCTTTGTGGCCAACATAAAATGATTTGTCAATTCATTTTCATCCTTTGTCCTGATTTCCCACTCGATGCTCCTCAATGTCCTAGTCCTAGGCTGCTTTTCCACGGCAGGCATCCTTGTGGAAAACAAATGTGTTCTCTTTTACTACCTTGATGAAACATCTGGAGCGTGGTATTTTCCCACTTTTCATTTCTTTGGTGTCATAGAGATCCAGGCATCAACAATGCGTCTCTTTTCCCTTACGTTTTTTAAAAGTGTTATTCTAGTTTTCAGTGCGCTTTTTCTGGAAAACAATTTTGCAAGGTGCAAGCTATTCAGATGAAGTGCTGAAATCTTGGCTGTAGGAAAAGCTAAGCGTAACCAGGCAACACTCACTTGAACCCCAAGTGTAACACTTCAGAGGTTTACCCTTTGCCATTTAGCACGTTCCTTTTGCAGTCTGCTTGCACACTACGTACCCCGGGACTTTCCTGGGTTTCTCTACCTTCTGCTTTTGGGGTAATATTGGTTTAACCACCAGAAGAACAGCATTAGAAAGATCCAATTTTCTTACAAAGATCCAATTTTCTTATAAAGAGGCTTTATACAGCCCATTGTTTCACATGATTCTGAGAGCCATCTCTGGCTTTCTAAAGAATCTGTCCTCAGCCCCAGACTTCCTGGACCTCCCCCCCCACCCCCACCCCATAATTATATTGTCTGAGAAAGCAGGCCCCTAGTTTGGCTCTCCCTTATTCTATGTGGATTAGGGTTGCCAGATAAAATACAGGACACCCTGTTAAATTTGCATTTCATCTAAACAACAAAGTAATTGTTAGTATATCCCAAATTTTGCTTGGGACATACGAAGAAAAAGATTTATCGCATAGCTGAAATTTAAATGTAACTAGGCCTTCTCTACCTTATTTGCTAAATCTGGTGACTTATGTGTGTGGGTGCTTCCTGCATCCCAAGTTCCTGAAGGCCCCCACTTTCCAAATGCCACAGATTGACAGGACCCCCAACAGTAAGCCAAGCTCTGGACAGTTGATTGGATTCTCCTTGAAGAATGTATTTGCCTTCTAGCATTTGGATGTGTTCTTTAGTCCTGCCACCAAAATAAAACACAAATAGGGCATTTGATATGAACCTTGTTATCTAAGTGCTTTGGGCGTGGGGCTGAAGAATTGGGAACATCCGACAAGTGGTGACCCCCTTTCTGAGGTGCAGTGCTCGCTCCCAGACTTCACCAGCAGCTTGGATACTCTCTGGGTGACACAGTTTTTCTTCTATTTCCTTCCTCTTCTTATCAAAGCTGCTAGTCCTTTTTTCTTACAAAAGTAATGGCCTTCTCTGTTTGAACCTGAACTCAGTCGAACGTTTGTGCATCCATATTTTGCAAGTTAGAAATGACCATCTGACCAGTCCATAGAAGGCATTCCTGAACTGGAACACAGATTCTTTCTTTTTTTAAATTAAAATTTATTGGGGTGACAATGGTTAGTAAAATTACATAGGTTTTAAGTGTACAATTCTGTAATACATCATCTATGTATCACATTGTGTGTTTACCACCCAGAGTCAATTCTCTTTCCATCACCATATATTTGACCCCATTTACCCTCATCTATCACCCCCACCCCCCTTACCCTCTGGTAACCACTAAACTATTATCTGTATCTATGAGTTTTTGTTTCTTTGTTTGTCTTGTTCCTTTGTTGCTTTCAGTTTTACATCCCACATATCAGTGAAGTCATATACTTTGCGACTTCTTCTGTCTGATTTATTTCGCTTAGCATAATAATCTCAAGATCCATCCATGTTGTTGCAAATGGCACTATTTCATCTTTTCTTATGGCAGAGTAGTATTTCATTGTGTCTATATACCACATCTTCTTTATTCAATCATCTATTGAAGAACACTTTGGTTGTTTCCATGTCTTGGCCACTGTAAATAAAGCTGCAATGAACATCTGGGCACATATATCTTTATGGATTAATGTTTTCAGATTTTTCTGGGTATATACCCAGGTGAAGGCTTGCTGGGTTATGAGTGTAGATTCTTATTACCCAGGTCATGCAATATAGACTCAGAGAGGTTCACAAGTGGTGGGAAATTGTGGTACAGAAGAGGATAAAGGCTTTTTGAGATTAGTTTGAAAATAGCATTTATCAGGCTTTTCCAGATTCTGAAACTAACACCTGTTCATTGTAGGAAAACAAAATGCAAACATATAAAACACAAAGGACAAAATTTTAAAAAATCATTCATAACACCAAATATAACCACTGTTGATATTTTTGGTGCATATTTTTAATATTTTTGTATAAACATATGTATTGTTTGAACAAAAGTAGCATGCCACCCAAAAATGTTCTGTAACTTATTTTTTTGTTATTATTTAGCAATGGATTGTGAACATTTTTTCAGTGTGAAGTTTACTTGTCTATCAGTAATTCTCAGTGGTGTTTGGGTTGTAGGTCTCATTAAAGAAAGTAATGAAGGTTTTGAACTTTCTTTCAGCAAAACTACTTGTACAGGCACCCAGAGAATTTTGGATAAAATTTCAGACTCTCGGAATGAATCTGTAGCTCCTACAGGGTAAATAGGACCTGTTCTAAAATATCACAACTGATCGTAATTAGTACCAGCTCATGGGACATTTTGAGGCTCCCAGTAAGAATTTATTTTATTAGGTTGGTGCAAAAGTAATTGTGGTTTAAAAGGTTAATAATTGCAAAAACCACAATTACTTTTGCACCAGCCTAATACTATGTAAGCTAATGGAGCAATTATACATTTGCAACTTTGAGACCTCAAGCACTGAGGATTTTGTTTTTGTTTTCTTAGAATCTAGGTTTAGGCCATGGTAAAGAGGAACCATTAGCACATTTGTATATTGTCCTCTGTTTACATGTGAGTTCTGAAGTTCTCGAGCTGATGGGTCTTCCCTTGGTTACGAGCCAACAGCAGTCATGAGCGAGAAACCTTGTTTGGATTTCACAAGAATTTTGTCACAAGTCTTGCATTTCCTGTAGGAAAGCTGAATTTGCCAGTGCACTCACTCTAAGGCTGTAACTCTGCTCTCAGCAGAAGACTTTTGCTGAAGATAAACATTAATTCTCAGTGGACAGAAACCAAATTAATTCATTAATCCCTGAATGCTAAAGACATATTTTGGCTATTTTTCCTTTAAATGTAACTTTGAGTCTATTTCTATAGTCAGAAAGGAGATGAGGCAACTTCACCCGGAAAAGTGTAAGTTCTCTAAATGAAGATTGTTTGGTCCTTCCGTCCCCCTGCAGGTCTGGCCTGGGAAAGGACTGTGTGGGTATCTGCAGCCCATGAAATGGAGCAGCAGGGCTGCTAAAATATTATTATTATTATTATTAACTACAGTGATTATAGGTGCTATTTACTGAGCACTTATACACTGGCCATTGGGCTGGGGGCTTTACCTAAATTCCTTTGGGTTCTCACCACTCTGAAAAGTAGGTATCATTTGTCTCTTATATGGAAGAGTAGTTAAGAGCACAAACTTTGGCACTCCACAATCTGGATTCATATTTTTTGGCCTTGTGACCTTCGGCAAGTTGCTTAACCCCTTTGAGCCTCATTTCTCTCATCTGTGAAATGGGGGGTAAAATAAGGATTTGACTCCAAGTCGGCCAGATTCTTTATGCTACAGATACTGCAAGGGTTCACAAGTCAGATGCTCTTCTTGTTCTTAAGCATGTGAAAACGTTTTATGCACATGGAAAAGCTGCTCAGTATGCTGGGAATAGCCTGAAATAAGCCGTAAGTGGACAAGGATTTGAGTCTGGGCTCAGTTACCAATTAACTATGTGACCTTGGACCAGGGGGAGTGACATTTTCTTTGCCCGTCTTGCAGGGCTGTTGGAAATATTAAATGAGAGCGTGTAGGTGAAGTTGCTTATACAGATAGCAATTATTATGCTTTTTGTTGCTGCTGTTTCTGACTACAGTGTTGGCTCTTGGCGGAGAAGGAATATTGATTAAATTCCACTCTGTGCAGACCCTGTGTTAAGTTTGGCATAAATACCAGCAATCTTGCAACAACCCTGGGCCCAGGGAGGGTCAGTACTTTGCCAAAGGTACATGGTTGGTTGTGGAGCTGGGGATTACAAAGCAATCACTATGCCCTGTTGTGTACCCACAAACAGCTCTCGATGGCATCCGTGCTAAAAACGTTCTTTTCATATTTTAAAATCTCCAAAACCTGGGGTTTATTTAAGACCCCATGTGAATAAGTTTTGAGACTACTTTAACATTTTATTTTGCATATAGTTTTCTTTTCATGTGAGCACACTAGTTGATATGATTTAAAAATCTATGTCAAATAAGTCTAAAAAAGCACTTTAAAAGAGTATGAAGTAGGAATTATAAGTGATAGCAAACAATGTGACATAGTGTAACTGGCAGCATTGTGTTCTTTCTTTTGGGTACAAAAAAATAAAGGTGCATCTTATGATGGGCAGTGTGTTAGATTAAATGACATTGAGTGAGTACTGTTTAATAAATGCCTACTAAGTGTGAGGTGCTTTTCATATGTAATCTCTAGCCTAGCAAGATTAAGTAGATAACATTATTACTGCTATGTTACAGATGAGGAAACTGAGATTGAGAAATGATCAAACTTCCTCAAGGCCACACAACTAGTACATAGACGAACTAGAAATAAAACTACATTCATTTGGCTACAGAGCCTGTGCTCTTTTCATTATGTCATATTGCTTTTTGTTTCTAGAGGGAATATACATTTGGCAAAGTAGTCCAAAGTACTGACTGACTGAGTATCTGGACGCACATAAACCCATGACCACATCTGAAACCGAAAATCATTATTTGAAACCTGATACTTGTGATATGTTTGGACAACTGGACAGACTATTTTGGACAGGAATCCAAGATCTCATATTGTGGGTTCAAGATTTCTTCACATCTCCTCACCCTTTAACTGTATAGGAATAAGGAAGCCACAGAACTTTCCTGAAGGAGCTGGGGAGGCTGTGCTGGTGGGAAACCAAGGAGGTACAAGACGTATGGAAGCCAAGGCCTGCACAGAAGTGGTTCCTGGATTCTCTAGCTCTTTATTCCATAGCTGAAGCCTCTGGGAAGCCGCTAGGCCTTCAGAGTTTATGGGATCCCAAAGGACAGAAGCCTTTCATAGCATGAGGGCCCTATGTCAACCCTGAGCTCACCACAGAACTGTTTGTACAAACAGGGGCTTCCGGAAGGGTGTGGTGACTCTCACCACCATGGGGTCAGTAGTGGAGTTGTTGGTGCAGACTCAAGAGCTCTGGGAAGTTGGTCTCAGGCCACTTTCATTCTACAAACTGGTATCGAAAGTCAACTCTGCATTGGGCACCGAGCATCTAAGAAGCAAGTCTGAGGCAGCCTTACATTCAAAGGACCCACATCTGGGGGGACAGAGAGAGACAGAACTCAGAGACAGGCTTCCCAGATAGTGCAACACAGGAGTTGCTGGGCGAAGGAGAGAATAGTTCTTGCTGGGACTTCTCAAAGTCAGTCATTGAGCAAGGCTAGATTTGGGATGACAACTCAAGGACTGAATTTTGATATTCAAATACTATTTCTGTAGCATTTGAGAGCACATTGCAATGGACAAGTACTCTTTCATCTACACTACATTGATTGGAGAGAAATATGAGTAAAAAATATGACACAGTTCCTGGCCTCGAGTAATTGCAATCTAGCAGGATTTTGTTGTACTTCCTCAAATAATGCCTTGAGAATTAAGGAATAGCCCAGGAAAGCCTACTTTCTGAGTCGGTTCTTAGCTACAGTGTAAGGGTGTCTTTGATTTCTCCCTGCAGCCGGCCCTTCTCTCTGTAGCACCCCTTCTATCCACCCTCCTTAGCCATATCTCTCTCCTCCCTCACCGTCTCTTCACAGTTTGCTATTTTCTGTTCGCAGGCTGCAGATGTCTGTTCTCATAGTGTGAGGAGTGCATGGACGAGAGGTACATGGTGTGATGGGATCGTTACAGCAAGGGGATTATTAGGACCCCAAAACCTCAGGAATGCAGGGAATGATTTCCCAATAGAAGGATGTCTGGAACTGTGACAGGGTGCTGAGGGAGATATTTGGAAGCAAGTTCTAGCTTAGTCTTCCCCCAAAACACACAATACAGGAAGTGGCTATCCTATGTTTCCTTGAGTTGAGTCTGGAAGAAAATCCTGCGGTACAGATTATGTTTGGGGTCTTACTACCTTTTGGCCATGTTTGGACTAACTAGTCATGTTTGGCCCCAGGCAGTAGATAAGGCAGGCTCATAGCCGACCTTACAGATGGGTAACTGTCCCTTTCCCTTCCCTTCACGAAGTGGGTAGGAGGAGAGTAAGGCTGAATAAGAGTTATAACCATCTGGTGGTTGTCTTATGATTTGGTCAGGCTAAAGTTCTTGGGAAGCTTTCTATCAGTGTCAGTTAATATCTTTCAAATTATGTTTGCCGTGACATCTGTCCTGGGCTGTTGAGCTTCTCATGGTGTCTCCTGGAGCTGTCCTGTACATCCGGGGCCTGGTGAGGAGTTCCCTAGGGAGGCTGGGATTGCTGCTGCTGCTGCTCCATCTAGGGGAAAGACAGCCAGCAGTTGCAAAGGGCTAGGATGAGACCGCTCAGATGTGGAGAAGATAGAGAATGCGAACATTATTTTGCTACTATATATTTTCCTGTATTTTGCACGAGAGTCCCATGCATTGTGGAGGGACAGTCTCCTGAACTGGAGACATGGCTGATAGTTGGGCCTGCTGTGTGTGAGAAAGAATTGTTTGATGAGCAACACAACCTGCCTGTCTGCAATTATCTACCTGTGAACTTCAGTCCAAATATTGAAAGACTAGACCTGAAATGAGAGAGAAGTGTGCAAACTAAGGACACTGATTGCTTTCATTCAAACATGAGGTATTTTGTTTTGTTGTTATTTGAATAACTACTATATATTAGGTCACTGTAAAATGGTGCCAGGCATGGTGGTGAATATGGTATCGTCTTCCCCCTCAAAAACCGTACAGTTTAGTTGAGAGGCCAGATATGTAATAAAGCTTTTACATAAAATTATAAGATGTATAGAAAACGAAGCATAAGACTGGTGCAGCTGCTATGGAAGGCAGTGTGGAGGTTCCTCAAAAAAATTACGAATAGAATTACCATATGACCCAGCAATCCCTCTCCTGGGTATCTACCCAAAAAATCTGAAAACATTTATCCATAAAGACACATGTGCTCCAATGTTCATTGCAGCTTTGTTTACAGTGGCCAAGACATGGAAACAACCAAGGTGTCCTTCGATAGACGAATGGATAAAGAAGTTGTGGTATATATACACAATGGAATACTATTTGGCTGTAAGAAAAGATGACATAGGAACATTTGTGACAACATGGATGGATCTTGAGATTATAATGCTAAGCGAAATAAGTCAGACAGAAAAAGCAGAGAACCATATGATTTCACTGATATGTGGTATATAAACCAAAAACAACAAAAGAACAAGACAAACAAATGAGAAACAAAAACTCATAGACACAGACAATAGTTCAGTGGTTACCAGAGGGTAAGGGGGGGTGGAGGGTTGTAGATGAGGGTAAAGGGGATCAAATATATGGTGATGGAAGGAGAACTGACCCTGGGTGGTGAACACACAATGGGATTTATAGATGATCTAATCGTACACCTGAAATCTATGTAACTTTACTAACAATCGTCACCCCAATAAACTTTAATTAAAAAAAAAAAAAGAAAACGAAGCATAAACTGTAAATATATTTTACAAAGAAGTCTCCTGTAGGCAACTTTTAATTTGTGTTTGGTATCCTTTTTAAAAGTGGCACAGTTCTGGATAACTTTTACTACCTCTTTGTGTTTTTATGGATTTTCCAGTGGAACATTTTTAAAAAAAACTGTGATAATCAACCAATTTAAAAAGAGAGAAGTAGCCATATAAGCAGTACTCCATCTATGGCAAAAATGGCTTTTTAAAAATAGATTCAAGAAGGAGTAGGATGCCCTGGGCTGCTAATACTGGGGAAGTCTCCCACGATGGTTCTGGAATAGGTTCTTAAAGGGAGAGCAGACAAGAATCGTTGGTTTGAGGAGAGGAAAATTGACGGGAAAACACAGGATTGCCGTCTAAGTGTTGATCCCAAATGATCAGCAGAAGCCCACTGCTTTTTTTTTTTTTTTTTTGTAAATGGTTGTACTCCAAACAAATGTTCTTTTTTAAGGTGAGAAATAGAAGAGAATCTTGAGGTTAGAGGATACACAAGCCCATATTCTTGTGGGTGAAAAAGCATACAAAAAGTCACTTTCCTGGAAGGACAGATTTTTGAAATCGATTCTTGGTTGTACTGAGGGAAACCCTGTGAAACTGGACCTGCCCTGGTAGCAGAGCCGATCTCAGGAATCATCAGAGCCATTATGCTTAGGTTCTCCCCTTTCTAAATTCAGTGTTCTTGAGTTTTGATGATAAACGCCAAGGCCTTTGGAGTCTGTATAATACATTTTCTTTCCAGGATTTGGTCCATAGAACTATACCGATGGCAAGAGGTCAGATGTCTCTTTGAGAGGTGGATGTTAATACAATGCCATGTATATTAGTCAGGATTCTCCAGAGACCGAAACAATAGGATATACATATACATATATACATACACATACGTACATACATATATGTATATCCTATGGGATATCTATATATAAATTCATATAAATAATATTAATTAGACATTTATAAATATATATTTTTATATACATTTATATATCAATATATACATTTACTTGAAAGAATTGGCTTCTCTGATGATTGGAGCTGACAAGTCTGAAATCTGTAGAGCAAGCTGCCAGGTGGCGACCCAGAGAAGAGTTGATGTTGTAGTCTTGACTCTGAAGGCAGTCTGGAGGCAGAATCCCTTCCTTTTCTGGGGGCCTCAGTTTTTTCTCATAATGCCTTCAATTGTTGGGTGAGGCTCGCCCACATTATGGTGAATAATCTGCTTTACTCAAAGTCTACTGATTTAAATGTCAAGCACATCTAAGAAGTACCTTCATAGCAACATCCAGACTGGTGTTTGGCCAAGCAACTGGGCGTTGCAGCCTAACCAGGCTGATAAATGCAATGAACCATCACACCAGGCAAGTTTTCCCTTTGTGAAGGTACAGTCCTTTGCACACAAGGTTTTAGAATGCAAGCACCACTTGCCCAATCTTTGTTCTTGAGAAGGTAGGGGGGCATTTGTGGAGAAGTGGCTTTCCTCACTTCGTATCTGCAGTCTCCTCTGTACTAGTGATTGAGCCTCTGGTCCTTTCTCCCTCCTTCTGTGTCCTCCTCTGAAGTCTAGTAGAAAAGTTGGGTAACTCCCTGTCCTCAGGACAACTTGGGTAGGGTCGTGTCTGTCCATGCACACCACCAATTATGAGAAATCACCCCAACCCTGAGGGCAGGGTGGCATTGGACTCCATCCCCTACGGCTTGATTGGCTTAGTTCTGTCCCATGGCCATGAATGGAGGGAGGGTGGAGAGAAGCAGCCTTGGCAAAATATGACACTCCTGTGCTTCCTTTTCTCTCCTTTGGCTGTGTAGGGACTCTCACTGCTGCCAGATTGATGGAGCACAGCTCCAAAGGGTGCAAACCGGAAATAACCGTACTCTCCATAGTGTCGCCTGCCAAATCCCAGGGTTTTTTCTAGTCATTCTGCAGTATGAACGAGGGATTGTGGTAGGATTTTTCTTGATTTCTCCATCTTGTACATCTTTCCCTTACCCTTACCTGTTGTGGTTTCAGACGCTTCCTACGGTGGGAGCTTCAAGTAAGAAATGGAAAGGGCTTACTTATTGGGATATCTGTGTGGATTTGGCTTTGGTGTTCTCCGGGCTTGGTGAATAAGCCAAACAGACACAATTTTAGACATAAATTATGTACTTGCTGTTAATGTAGTTGAAGGTTTAAGTCTCATGCATTATTACCCACTCTGCCCCAGCCTCCTCATAATTACATCCAATGTTTGGTTACCATAATTTTGGCTAACATACTCATGTTTATGTGATATTGTTTTCTGCTGGGTCAAGTAGTTTAATTTTTCCTTTTTTCTCTTTAAAATCATCTCTCACTCCCAGCCACCAACTTGGAGCTAAAAACTACTTGTTTTTAAATTTACGTATGTATCTGTTTCATCTATCACAATTTCCTTCTTAAATGCTCCAACATATTTGTCGAATTCCTAAATTCCTATCAGTACTTTTTACAAATACTCATATTAATTAATGAATGTATCAGTTTTCGTGTGTGTGTGTGTGTGTGTGTGTGTGTGTTTCCTTCAGACCAGCCTCCCACAGCCCCCATTCTCCTACTCCCCTGGAGATTGGCTTTCCTTTGTGCCTTTTGACATCATGGGACTCTTTCACCATCATCCCAATAATTACTTTTACTTCTTGCCTATCTCAGATACTCTGCTTCTTATAGTATATGACATCTGCCTCCCAGTGTCCTCCCTTTTTTCTTTTTCGATAACATTCTTCAGCAGGGTGACTATGAAGTATGTTTTTTACAACATTAATTTTACCCCTGCATTTTAAAAATTATTTGTCTGGACATCGCATTGTAGATTGAAATTCCCTCAAATTCTGAAGGCATTGTTTTTTGTCTTGTCTTCTGGTATTCAGGGTTCCTACTAAGAAGTGAGATAGCAATCTAATTCTCAATAAAATTGTTCCTAAGAACTATTGTCTACTCTCTGGAAACTTTTAGGATCTTCTCTTTTTGCCTGATATTCCAAAATTTCACATAATAGTCTTAGTCATTTTTCATTTACTTATTGATCTTTTCATGGATATTTCCATCTGGATAGTCAGTACTACAGTCTTCGAATGTTTCCACCATATTATTTCTTTGCTAATTTAGTCCATTATATTTTCTCTGGTCTCTTTGGAACTCCTATTAGTTAGACGTTGAGCCTCCTGACTTAATTTTCTAGTTGCCTGGCTTCTGTCTCTTTGTCTTTTTGTTTTCATTCTGGAAGAACTTCTTAACTTTATTGTCCTACTCTTCTTTGGCATGTTCTTTTGTTCCTGCCCCCATCAAGGGCTTTCTTGTTCTTTGAATATTTCTCTTTATGCAGTAGCTTGTTTTTTTTTCCTCATGAGCACAATATATTTTCTTATCTCTCTGTGATACTAGTAATAGTTTTTGAGATTTTTTTCCCTGCTCCCTGCGTTTCTATATTTCTTGAATCCAGGCTTCAGACTGAGCTCAGGCCTTCTCCATGTGCATTTGTCCTTGGCCTTGGATAAAGGTGCAGTGGTTACTCAAAGCATATTCTCATGGAACATCACTGGAACACAAAAGACCAGGTCCTATAAGCACATTTAAGGCATCTACTATCACATCTGCTTATACTCCAATGGCCAAAGCAAGTGACATGGCCAAGCCCAAAGTCAGATGGCAGAGAAATAGTATCTGAACAAATGATAACACACACACACACACACACACACACACACACTCACAAGCACAAGTCATAAAGTGTTCATACCTCTAAGCTTTAAGGATTAAATATGTTTTGTTTGTCAGATATGGGCCATGAGTATTGCTTATATGTTTTGTCAAAGGACAAGAGAGAGTAACAATTTCTGCATTTTAATTTCATGATGGAAATGGTAAAGGTTATTTCTTGTCAACTTTCTGAAAATGGTATAATTGAGTTCCCCTTCTCGTTGTTTGTCAAGAATTCCAGGACTCCATTTGCTTTCTGAAAATAATTTTTCTTCAGTTGGATTCTGATCTACTACTATATCTTCATGTTCATTGAATTGACCAAAGAATCATTTCCATTACTTGAGTAGTATCATTTTCCTTCAACCGACATAAACTGGAGCCAATGAACACACTCATTTATGGGAAGAAACCTACTAGGGCTATTGTAGGTGGCATGGTGGGTGAATACCCAGCCAGCTGCTTGCCTTTGGAGGTCTCGTTGGAAAGCTTGGCTCGGCTTACGAGTGGAAATATGTCTAGTGGTCTCATCCTCTTCTCAGACATCTGTTCACTTCACTAAAACCACTGCAGATCTTGGCACAGTGTCCCAGCTTCTTGCGAGAGGCCCCCAGAATTGTAGGAAATATATTCTGTACGTTAGAAATAAGGGGTGTGAGGAAGCTTTCATGATGTCTACATCAGTTTCTCAAAAGAGCATATGAAAGCCCATTCCTTTTGATTTTTATAGGCTCTTGATTGAAATAGGGCATCCTATTTCATCTTAGAATAAAGATTCCAGAATTAGATGGTTTGTGTTTTGGACGCTACATAAGAAGTGTGAAACTTAGGTAACAGAGAAACTTCTCAGTTAAAAGAGACAGTTTTGTGTGTATGTGATGCATATTTGTTTGTATGGTTATTAGGCTTTGATCCCTTGGGATTAAGCTCCAGGCACACAGAAACACACACACACACACACACACACACACACACACACACACACACACATACACACACATACACACGCATACACTCTCTCTGTGGGATAAGAGAACATACCAGAGTTTATGAGCATTGGGATTTAATTCTGGGAAACCTTGTCCTTTGGCATCTGCCAACATATCCTCTGGAATTTATTATGTGCCCGCAATGTCTCTCCAACCAGCCATTCTTCCCTATTTCCACAGTCACTAGCATAATTTCAGCCCTTGTCATCTCACACCTGTATTATAAAAACAGCTCAGTCCCTTGTCTCTCTGGCTCCCATCTTCCCTCATTCCAACTCACATCTTTGACTGATAGAATAAGATTTCAAGACATTGCTCTTATCATGTCACTCCCTCCTCCACCTCTGCTAAAGAACTCCATCCCTTATTCACTCAAAAGAAGGTGTTGTCCATGCATCATTTCACTAGGCCCTTGGGGGCAGAAGGTGACCCAAGAATGTCTGATTATTAGAATCACCTGCGTGATTCTATTATGGCATACAGATTCCCAACTCCCTTCTATTGGTGGGTCTAAGAAAGCCACATTTAAAAAACCATTTTATTGAAACATAATATACATATAGAAATATGTACAAATCAATGACAACTTGAATAGTTTCACCATGAATATTTCTTTACATCCAGCACCCAGCTCAAGAAATAGAAAGTTATCAGCAAAAAAGGTACCCTCTATCTTGACTTCTAAAAGAAATCTATATGTTTTTTAAAGCTTTCCATGTCATTAGCTCGGTTTTGGGGACAACTCATTGTTTTATGAGAGTTAAAAAGGAATAGCTTGTGGTCTTGATGCCAAGAAATGCATACATATTTTAAGAAAGGAAAAAACTGTTAATTGTAATACTCAATATATATCGATAACAAAAGATGAACACAAGTCACGTTTGACTTCTGCAATTACAAGAAGTGCTCAAAGTGGTTACCATCAGTGTTCAGACACTTCTAATTATGGCTAACTACAGCTGGAGCATAGATAACTTTTCTTAAAATGTGTTTACATTTGTTTGGCACCCTTGGTATACACACACACACACACACACACACACACACACACACACCCCGACATAAACTGGAGCCAATGAACACACTCATTTATGGGAAGAAACCTACTAGTGCTATTGTATAGGACTATATATGTATATATAGTTTTTGCCCAACTAAATAGTAGGCTCAAAGATCAAGAATTTCTCTTTCATTTATTTTACCTTCATTCCATTACTCTTTCCTGTAATATACCATTTCGAAATGTTCTTGTTTTTTGTTGACTTATTTGAGGCAGGCTTACTGTGATTAATGTAAATTGCTTCTAAATGCAGTATTTATGCATCTATTCTTAGACATAATGGATACTTGATTCATGTTAAACAAATTGAATTATTTTGTCTTTTTTCTCCAAATCCCAGTAAATCGACGAGGAAAGGAAAGCACAGAGAGAGAACTGACATGGCTATAAGTTAGAGGCAGTCAGATGTCAGTTCAGAGACCCCCCTAAACCCAAGGCTAAGCCTCCTGGTACTCGGTTCTGCTCCCACATTTTGAGGCTGCATTAGCATTATTGGAAAATTTTTGAAAAGTAGAAGTGACAACTAATACAGTGGTGGGCACATGGTATGCAACCAATACAAATGTACTGAATTGAGTAAATTTGAGAGAACTGATTGAAATAATGCCAACACATTATCTCTAACTGTTAAGAACCCACACAGAGTTCCTTGCACAAAGTTTTATGAACTGAAAGGTGTGACGCGATAATATCATTGCTTCAAGTGATAACTGCCCTTTACCACCTAACTGGCTTTCCACTCCATGTGTTATTAAAGTGCTTTCAAGTGATGAAGGCGGTTGTTTCTTCTCTGAGACATCGTAACCTCACAGTCAGAAAATGTGCATACAATGGATGATTGTTGGCTGAAAAATAGAGGCTACATTTTTAGCTATCTCTGTCATAGAAGCACAAATAAACACCATTCAAAAAACTTGTGGCAGGTACCTTTTTATAGAATACAAGGAGTTCAGGTGTTTACAAGAACCAAATACAGGATGTGGTCCCTGTTACGAACAAACTGAAGAAGCCTTGATGAGGCAATGTAAGATGATTGATGACTGACATGTTGGTCTTAGAAGTCAGAGGCTGGAGAGGGCCAGGCAGCTTCATGAGGAAGATGTTACTTGAAGCGGATCTTGAAGGATGGTGAAGAGTTTGACCAGGTGAGACTGGGGCAAAAGACGAGGATGTAGGATAACGCAGGGCAATTTTGGCTGGAGCAGGACTCAAACAGGGCTCTCGAGGTAGGTAAATCTGAGGAGGTAGCTTGGTTGCAGATTTCAGGGCATGTGGAACTCTGGGCCAAAACGTTAGGAAGCTCTTGCAGTGTCCAAGTGTGAAATAATAAAGGTCTGAATTAAGTAGTAGGGAAAATCAAAAAGATGTTCATTAATTTTCAATGAACTGATTTAGAAAAAAATTCAGCAAAGTTGTTGATTGCAACGTAATGGGTGAGGGAGTGGCGGTATCAAAGAGGACTGAGTTTTGAGCCTGGGTGACCATGCCCAAAAATCTTCCATTTTTTTTGTTCACAGTCATATTTCTAAGAACAGTAATCTATAGTCATTGTCTTCCCTTTCATCTCAAATCACTGCCCCATCTGCTGGCATCTGCCCCCTCTATCTCACTTAACTCTTATCCAAGCCACCAATGACGTCCAGTCTGCCAAATCTAATGGGAACCGTTCAGTTTTCAAGCATTGATCTCATTACTGTGTTTGCACTTGGTGAAACTCTCTGTCCCACCGGTTTTTATGATTCTTTTTTCAGCATGAAAAACATTTAAAAAAGAACAGAAAATCTGCGTAAGAATCAGAGCTCCTTTGCATGATAACAGATCCAAGCACAGTGCATAATACACAGGATGTAAACTGTCTTTTGTCTAATGCATTACTGCAAAGCAGTCTTTACTCTTTTGTTTCTTTGTATGAAAAATGGAGGCTGGTAAGTGCAATCCTGATTTTTGCAGATATGACACTGTCTAATTAATGAATTGCCCTAAAGAGACATCAGAATGTATGAGGTGCTAAAAAATATTGTGCAAGTAGAGATTAAATTTGACCGAGTGATTTATTAGACAAGTCTTACTAGTGATGTCATTGGCTCAAGGGAGTGGAATTGGATTGGTTTATAAGATCGCTTGAATTTTGAGCGATTGAGTTGTGGATATTTATTGTTGTTATAACTGCAGGAACCCAGTGTAACTTTTAGGTTTCCAGACTTTGGAATGTGACATTTATTAGCACTGCAGTTCCATCAAAAGTGATTGAGGGTATTAAACTACTGTGGTTAAAGGAGCGAAAGTAAATAGATGTTACCCTCCACTGGTTTTATTGAGCTTCACTTTTGTATACAAATTTGAGCTCATGTTTATTAATTCCCTTCGTGATTGCTATATCACAAGTTCTCATTTTGCAAGTTAGAACACAATTTTTTCCACTCTAGCCACATGAAACTCCACGTGGAACTTGAAGCCCAGCTGTAGTTGTTC
Source organism: Rhinolophus sinicus (assembly GCF_057876585.1). NCBI lineage: Eukaryota > Metazoa > Chordata > Mammalia > Chiroptera > Rhinolophidae > Rhinolophus > Rhinolophus sinicus. The sequence continues at coordinate 58,411,785 of NC_142506.1, read as the reverse complement.
TGTTTCTGTTGTCACCAAAAGCAGTAAAGGTTCGGTAGTCAGGTTAGGGTTGGAGATCTGAGCGTTGCCTGAAGTGGCAGGAAATCAATCAATCAATCAATCAATCAATCAATCAATCAATCTCAATCTCACTCTCTCTACCTCTCTCCTTCTCTCCCTGTCTCCCTCTCCCCCTCACACCCCTCCCAGAACACCTAAACAAAAAGGAACATGCTGGTCAGAGGAGATAAACTTGTGTCTGCTTGCTCTAATAAATAAGCAACCCCAGGAGCCACTGAGCACCGGGAAAACCAACCAAGGAGACAATTTGTGGAACTGTTTGAAAAATATGTTTCCTCTTACAAATAATTTGACTTCAGTTTTCAGCCTGGGTTTTGGACCCTTGTTTTTGGTATATAAGGGTTTCTTTTCATTTATCTCAAAGGGGTATTATAACCTCCTCAGGATAAAATGTATTTACAAATCCCCTGATTTTTCAAATAAATATAAGCCTCATAGAAGGTTTGTTGTTTGTTTATTTGTTTGTTTTTCTTCCTGGTATATATGAAATGCAATCAGATAAAATGCACCAAATTTTGGCACATGGGCAGAGGCTAGAGGATGGACAAAACCTCTGTTTGCAGGCAGCTGGGAATTGAAACATGGCAGTGCAATATGAAATTCGTTCTGTTGAGTCACAGCACTTTTTCAGTTTTTTCTTTCATTTCAGCTGATTAGTCACTGTTTTAGTACGCCTGTGGTTCCCAGCCATGTTGTTGTTTTAACATGTTAAAATACTATGGTTTTCAACACCTCCCAATCTTAGCATATAATCATATTGATCTTACAGGATTGTTACAGGATTTGTCAAAATACATGTTAAATTCATAACATAGTACATAGGAGATGCTCGATTTTTTTTCTAGATTTAGTGAGATATAATTGACAAATATATGTACATGTGAGGTGTACGCATGATGTCTTAATATATGTATGCAGTGTAATTACCAATCAAGCTAATTAAAATTTCCGTCACCTCACATAGTTACCGTATATATGCATATACATATATATATGTATATATATGAGAGAAATTAAGATCTACTCGCTTAGCAAATTTCAAGTACACAATATGATATTATTAACTATACTCACCATGCTGCGTATTAGATTTCCAGAATTTGTTCATTCTGCATCACTGAAACTTTAACCAAAATCAATAAAGATAAGTTTGATCAACATTTCTTCATTTCCTCCACCCCCCAAGTCCTTTGTAACCACCATTCTATTCTGCTTCTATGAGTTTGGCTATTTCAGATTCCACCTAAAAGTGAGATCATGCAGTATTTGCCTTTCTGTCTCTGGCTTTTTTCACATAGCATAATGTCCTCCAGGTTTATCCATGTTGTCACAAATGGCAGGATATGTTTTTTTTTTTTAAAGATTTTTTTTTTTTTTTTTTATTGGGGAAGGGGAACAGGACTTTATTGGGGAACAATGGTCAAATTGTTGTCCTTTCAATCTTAGTTGTGGAGGGTTCTGTTCAGCTTCAAGTTGTTGTTCTTTCAGTCTTAGTTGCGGAGGGCGCAGCTCAGCTCCAGGTCCAGTTGCCGTTGCTAGTTGCAGGGGGCACAGCCCACCATCCCTTGCGGGAGTCGAACCGGCAACCTTGTGGTTGAGAGGACGCACTCCAACCAACTGAGCCATCCGGGAGCTCAGCGGCAGCTCAGCTCAAGGTGCCGTGTTCAATTTTAGTTGCAGGGGGCGCTGCCCACCATCCCTTGCGGGACTCGAGGAATTGAACTGGCAACCTTGTGGTTGAGAGCCCATGCTCCAACCAACAACTGAGCCATCCGGGAGGCAGCTCAGCTCAAGGTGCCGTGTTCAATCTTAGTTGCAGGGGGCAGAGCCCACCATCCCTTGCGGGACTCGAGGAATTGAACTGGCAACCTTGTGGTTGAGAGCCCACTGGCCCATGTGGGAATCGAACCGGCAGCCTTCGGAGTTAGGAGCATGGAGCTCTAACCGCCTGAGCCACCGGGCCGGCCCAGGATATGTTTTTTAAGGTTGAATAATATTCCATTGTCTATCTATCTATCTATCTATCTATCTATCTATCTATCTATCTATCTATCTATCTATCTATCTATCTATCTATCTACCTATCTATCTATCTACCTACCTACCTACCTACCTACCTACCTACCTACCTACCTACCTACCTACCTACCTATCCATCCATCCATCCATCCATCCATCCATCCATCCATCCATCCATCCATCCATCTATGTATCTATCTGTCTATAATCTATCTACCTGTCTTTCTAGCTTACATTTTCTTTTTTATCAATGAACACTGAAGTTGTTTTTATATCTTGACTATAGTGATTGAAGCTGCAGTGAACATAGGGTACAGATATCTCTTCGACACCCTGTTTTTATTTCCTTTGACTATACACCCAGAAATGTGATTGCTAGATCATATGGTAGTCCTAGTTTAAAAATTTTCTTTATTCATCCATCAGTAGAAACTTAGGTTGTTTCCATGTCTTGGCTATTGTAAATGATACTGCCGTGAACACGAGGGTGCAAATATCTTTTCGAGTTAGTCATTTTGTTTCCTTCATATAAATATTCAGAAGTGAATAGTTCTATTTTTAATTTTTTGAGGAAACTCCATACTGTTTTTCATAATGGCTATGCCCATTTATATTCCCATCAGTAGTGCACAAGCGTTCCTTTTTCTCCACATCCTCACCAACCCTTAACTTTTATCTTTTTGATGGTAGAGATGATAGTTCATTGTGATTTTTATTTGCATTTTCTTGGTGATCAGTAACATTGAGCACTTTCCCATGTACTTGTTGGCCATTCATATGTCTTCTTTTGAAAAATGTTTGTTCAGGTCCTCTGCCCACTTTTTAAATTGGTTTATTTAGTTTCTTGCTATTGAGTTGTTTGAGTCCCTCATATGTTTTGGATATTAACCTCCTATCAGATACATGGTTTGAAAAGATTTTCTCCCATTCTGTTGTCTCTTCACTCTGTTGATTGTTTCCTTTGCTATATAGAAGCTTTTCAGTTTGATGCAGTCCCATTTGTCTATTTTTGCTTTTCTTGCCTGTGCTTTTGAGGTCATGACCAAAAAATCCTTGCCTAGACCGATGCCAAGAAGTTTCTTCTTATGTTTTCTTTCTAGTAGTTTTACAGTTTCAGGTTTTACATGTAAGTCTTCAATCCATCTGATTTGATTTTTGTGTAGGGTGTGAAATAAGGGTCCAGTTTCATTCTTCTGCCTGTGGAGATCCAGTTTTACTAGCACCATTTATTGGAGACTCTCCGTTTTCCCATTGTGTGTTCTTGGCAAGGAGGAACATAGTTTATGATAGTTTTTGTCCCATTATTTCATGATTTCTCAAATAAAATCTTGAATATATAGACTTTTAGGAGAGGAAGTAGTTTCTAAGACATCACTATTTTAAAAAATTAGAACTCACTAGTGTGCTAGAGGTCATGAGCCACATGGACTGAAATGATGAATTCTTCTGCTGCGAATCCATTTGACTAGGGCTGAGTGCTCTAATGGAAAGTCAGAACAATTCAGTAATTACTCTGGGATTCAGCGAACACTCCATAAATGCTTATTAAAAGCATGACAGAGCCAATTGGGATCGGCAATACGGTTTATCATTTGATTGTGTATGAGATCAGAGAAAGCTAAGATTCTATGACTTAGTTTTTATTCAAGTAATATATTGCCTAGTGACTGGAGCTGATTGAGTGGAATAGAAAAAAACAACTGGCTGTCTTATGTTAGTTATACAGCAAATATCCAGTCTTTTTCTGTGTTATTAACAAGGGTTGCTTTATGGTTGAACACGGTCATGGAGCCATTTGTAATTTTAAAAGTGCTTTCTCAATCCTGGTCTTACTCATTCCTTACAGTGACTCTGTAAATTAGAGACTGCATCATCTTGGCTTTAGAGTAAGAGTCAAGCAGTACTAGGGAGAAATTTTAGCTCCAATAATTATCGGTTATGGGACCTGGCACAGATTACTTAAAATTCCCGAACTTTAGTTTTTTCATATACAGATTAAAACACTAATATTTACCACGTCTGAGCACTAGAGACATTTGGTTATGATCCATACTTAGCATTCTATTGGGCACAATGCAGGTGGTCAATTTATTAGGAGCAATTGTTGTTGTTACCGTTCTTGACATAAATTGGAGAGGGCTCAGCGATCCCAAGTTTCTAGACACCGAGGCCAAAGAGTTGAAGTGACTTAACTGTATCTGAAGGGCACACAGCTCCACCACGTATTTCAGGGGGCACCAGCTGAAGAATGAGGAAGCTGGGCCCAGGCCATCTGACTGGCCACCTCACTGGCCACCTGGTCTGTGTCGTGGTTGACTTATTTTGTGTATAATGTCTCGTTGTGAGGCTAAAACTTTAAGAGATCTTAGACTTCTTATTTAACTTATTTTTCTGCCCAGAAATATTTCGAGTCACTTGATCTGATCACTTAGGATTGTCTTATACTTTCAGAGGGAACATAAAAATTTCTAGTAACAGATTATTAGATAATGATTGATAATGCCTGGTTTCTAATAAGTGTATTAAACTCGAGCCTGCTGTACAAGTCTGACGGCCAAAACTTTGTTACACTGCAGGAAACTGGTTAGTTATTGCCCTGGGATTAACCATCCAATCATCTGGACACCGAGAAACTATCACGTGGCAGCCATTTATTTGGTTTTGCAAAAAAAAGTTTATGTTACTCTAACATTCTCTGAGATCAAATTTTAGGACTCTTAAGAACCTAGAAAAGGTGATAAATATTTGTGGTTCTTGACTGATTCCCCATGAGGAGAAAGCTTTTTACAATCACAGCTATATAGGGCGAGAAGTGGTGTTATTTTTTCCATCATATAAGCCATTGGTTTGGATTCACAAACATTTTATGCTTGTATTCCTGGATCCTTAAATTCAAAAGGAGCGTGGTTTTGTCCACCCATTTAGATGAAAAATTAAGAAATTAGAATCTAATAGTTCTTGACTATTTCCTCAGAGAACTCAAATTTTTACTTTAGAGCAGCTTGTCTTGAAAATTCAGTAAATGGTATAGTCTTTCTCTGATGTTTGCCTTTTTTCCTAACGGATCTACCTACGATTAATGACAATGAAAACCAGATTCAGTTTATTAATTAATTCATTTGTTCATATAACAAATATTTTTTAAGTGCCTACTATGGAGTGGTGTGCTGGTAAGCCTACTCTTTGGAACAAACAGTCTGGATTTGCAGCATTTGGTGATTTCTCTGTATTACCTTCCCTAGTGGCTAATTTCAAACTGTCAATGTCATGTCACTGATCACAGAGTTGGAAAGAGGTGAGCAGAATTGGCTCTGCCAAGATGGTCTGGGCCAGGTTCAGTCCACTCCTAACACCATCTGACCCTATGTGACACATACCTTGGAGATAGGGTTTCCAGGTGGGAATTCCCGCCCGTTCTCAGGAATATTTTTCGCTTTTCCATTCCTGAATCCCGAGTTATAAACTGTTTTCTGTTCTCCATGATAAATCGTTTCCACAAAGTGATGGCCGATACTACCAATCACCTGGGTTCAAGGAGCCAATTTTCCCGATTTTCCGACCAACTTTTCTTGGGATTCGGGAATGGAAATAAAAATAAATTCCTGAAAACGGGCAGGAATTCCCGGCTGGAAACCCTACTTGGAGATATATATATAATGTTACTACCAGATGATAGTAAAAACGTTCAGCTAAATATCAGAAAAAGCTAACACTGACTTATTTTTTCATTCAGGTGATAAATTGGAGTTCTAATCAACTAGAGTAGTGAAGAAAAACAAACTTGGATTTTTAAAATATTCATTCTATACACTGTCTCCATTTCCATGATCAACACAGATTACTCTGTGATTGAAACTTGATTAGTAGAAATGTAATTAGGTTATAATTTTTGACCATGTAATTGAATATTTGAAACTAAGAGGGAAATGAAATTATAAATTTTTGTCCCTTAGACACAAACCATTGACCAGTATATATCTGTGCTGCCAGTGCGTTTAGAACTGGTATCGTGGTGAAATGAGTGTCATTTCATTATTATAGGTACATTCTTTACATCAGTTGGTCAGAGTGGTCTACTAATGTTAAAGGTTTGGGATTCAGTGCGCTGTGTTCTGTTGCATGGCTACAGCTAGCATCTAGAGGCAGGCCATTCATCTTGTAATGTTACAAGGGAAATGGATAATGGGGAATCGATGGATTAGTATAATCCATGCTCACTCCTGGAAAATAAATTCAAGGGTAAGCCCTATGGATGGTGGGTCAACAGAGGGGTGTGTGTGTGTGTGTGTGTGTGTGTGTGTGTGTGTGTATTTTTTATATACATACCTCTATATATCTATATCTATTTATATATATGTATATAAGTAGATATAGATATATAGAGATATACAGAGATATAGATAAAGCTCTATATGTGAGATATAGATCTAGCTCTGTATCTCTGTATATCTATAGCTATATATTTATAATAGAAGGAAAACGTGAAAAAACACTCGTGTCTAAAGTTGTGATATACATATATCCCTTATATCTCTATATATCTATATCCATATATCTGTATCTTTATATCTATATCTATATATCTATATACATTCTTTATGTTTTAGGCATTTAAACCAATTGTTGAACTCATATATAGATTTTGTTCCTTGAATTTTTTTTTCAGTGAACATCATGTCGAAAGTGTTTCCTCGTGTAATAAAAACTCTTTGCTATACTTTCAATAGGTATATATATATAATAGTTCATCATTTTCCTGAACATTCCACAACTTTAGACACTTGAGTATTTTTTCACATTTTCCTTCTATTATAAACACTGCTTCAGGAGATGTCCCCACCTACAAGTGTTTGGTCATAGGGGTAATTATTAGGGAGATTCCTGAAGTCAAGGGCATGACCAGTGGAAGAACTTGACAAACATAAAGTCAAATTGCTTTGCAGTGGGATGGTCCCAGTACACCTTTGAATAGTGTAGAATCTTAATGCGCTACCTCACAGCAACTTTTCTACATCAAGAGTTACAATTTTTAAAACTACTCATTTGACAGGCGAAAAGTAGTCTATCATTTTAATTTGCCTTGAGAGTACTAGTGAGGTTGAACCTTTTGTTAATTCTTCATCTGCATTTCCTTTTCTATGAATTATCTCCTCATATGTTTTGCCTATCTATTGAATTTTTAGAGTTTGATATTGGTTTCATTGAGTTCTATATCTATGAGAATATATAACTTAGTCTCTCATACTCGATGCAAATATTTCACCCAGCGTACTCTTTTTGTAAATTGGTTAACAGGTTTTTGTGACATGTGGAAATTAAAATTATTAAAGTTATATTTATTTAAATTTATTAGAGTTATCTTTAATTATCTTTTCCCTTTGTAATTTCTTCCATTGAATTTAAGCTTAGCAATTTCTTCACCATTCAGATTGAATAAATATTTACCTATATTTTCTTTTGATTTCTTTACTTTAATTTTTTTAGTACTTAAGTCTTTATTCTGTTTGATCTTTAGTTCAACATAGAAATATAATTTAAGGATTTACATATAACCATTTATCCTAACATCAATTGTAGAATACTGCTCCCATTCTCCATTAATTTGTGAGGTCCCAGTTTTCATATATTTAATATTTACTTATAGTAAGGCCGGTTTCTGAAACATCAATTTTATATTCCATCTTTCTGCCTAATCTTGCATCAGTATCATTCTTATTTATTATAAAAATAATATTTTAATAACATTTAATGCTATTTCCCCAATTATTACCCCCATTTTAAAATTAGCTGGTCTAACTTGTTTATTTTTCCAAATTACTTGAAAATAGATTAAAAAACACATTAGAAAAAACTTTCTGTGGGCATTTTGTCAGTGGGTTAAGCTTGCTTATTAATTTGGGGAGAACTATCACAGTAACATCAGTTGAAGATAAACGACAGCAAAATTATCTTACAAGTCAAAAAAAAAAAAGGAAAACCAAAAGTTGAGGTGTAGAAGGGCCACAGAGTACCATGGAAAGTCACTGACAAACTGAACTTGCATCAAGTCTCTTATTTCCATTTATCAGTGGTAAAGTCTAGACGAAGTCCCTAAGATTTTTGAATTTATTCCCTCATCTGTAAAATGGGATTGACACCTTCCCTGCTGACCTTGTCGAGTTGTTATGAGGATCAAGGAAGAGTAGGACTATTGATGCCTTTTAGAACATTGAAAACGTGTGTATTTTTGAAAGATTGTTTTGATCCCGTTAAAAATCAATCGTCTCCTCCACGCCACGACCAGAATCTGAAACCTAGGACGGATTTTCATTTCCTTCAACTGGAAAATCTACAAACGAGGTTCACTATCTACCTAGTCCTTTTAAAAAAGAAATTGTTCAATGTATTTTTTAATTTTATTTTCCTTTCCCCACTCCAGATATAGGTCATTTACAGAGACCAAAACTTTTTAATACTGAAAAGAATGCCTTCGTATTTTATAAGCAGGAGGTCTGTCAAGCAAATTGCTCCTGGCAGGACAGCAGATCATATATCTTGAGCTTATCTACCTCCTTTGGGCGGAGGCCAGCCCTGATCACCCTCTGATATGCACAGAGCTCTCACAGACCCTCGCTGTGCTGTCTGGGCTGGGACCGCATTGCCAGAGGCATTTGAAGAGGGCTCTCTCTCCCCAGCCTGTGGTTTAGGAAGCTCAGCCTTTTCCCCTAGAGTGATGAGTTTCTGCTGTCATTTTTAAACTACCTACTACTGTTTATTTGGAATCTAAACATCTGGGAAGCTTTAAAAGACCAAATTTGTTGAGGGCATAGTCTGCACTCTAATTTTATGTGCATGAGACACATGACAAGTAAACATGTTGATAGCAGGATTTATTAAAATGTAACTTCTGCAATAGAATCTGGGGCTGGAAAGATTTAGTTCAATCTTCTATGGCACCGTGTATGATGGAGTTTTAGGTCTGGAAGAGACAGAATGGTCGCTAGCTTAATCCTTTCATTTTGCAAAGAAGGAGCCCAATTCAGAGACATGGTGACTTTTCTATGTGACATGGCCAGTAGCAGGGAGCAGAAAAGAATCTTGCTTCCTGGATCCTCACCACACTACTCTGATACTACACCATTCTGAATACATCAATGCAATGCAAAGAGTTAAAGATTGTGTTTGACAGTCTGGGAAGAAAAAAGTTATATACAGCCAGCAACAGAGAATCCTAAAAACAGCTGGCTCGCAAAGTCTTCAAACTCAGTCCTTTAAATGTCTGAAAGAAGTAGAAACATTGGGGAAACCATATTTGTACCTCGAAGAGTCTTAGATATCTTCTTTCTCACTTATTGGAAAATATTTAATACATATAAATGCTTTTACTTAGGCTGATAGTGGAAAATACTGGATCTGACCATAACCCAGTTTTCAGAAATATGAATGTCCAGATTTGAACATGTCCTCAGCCATTCTGATCAGTTCTGCAGACTGGTTATTATTATAACTGGGGTCTAAGATCTGCATGCCCCATCCCTTTGGCTCCTTTCTGGATTCTTCTTAATCTGCCCCCATCTGATTTAACAACGGCAATTTCTACTTGTCCCTAACGGGAAGTACGCTTTTACAGGACTCAATTCCAACTTTTTAAAGTCTTCTGAGCTTTGCTAATTTTGGTTTCCAAGTCTTTTTATTCATGCTGTTCCTTGCCTTGGACTATCCAGCGTCTCCTCACCGATAGCTTTTTAGTCAGCTATGGTCTTTCCTGGTTCTCACCTTCTAGGGCCCTCACCTCCATTTCACATGGATTCTTACACCTTCTGGCCTTGACCCTCCCAACGAAGTTTGAACTTTGAAAGAATAGGAAATGCAAAATTTTCTTCCTGAGTAGCCCGAAGACCACTAGGTTATTACAAGGGGCAGAAGCGAATGGAAAAGGAAAAATACAGTTGAGTGTGGGGAAAGGAGAGGATCAAGTTGACAGGCTGCTTCTATTTCCTGTCACAGACCTTGTTTCAGTCAAGTCTGACACAGCTCTCTCTATATTGATTCTTGAATTCTCATTACCACAAGTGAAATGACAGCCCCAAGGGTGTTCTCATTTCCCAAATTTCTCTGGCTTTATTTCACGGTCTCTTTCCTCTGAATGACCTTGTTTCTTCTCCTTGAGTCATGGCAACAATTATTTGCTTTTCATATATATGCTTTTCCCCTCAAATAGTTTCAGGTATTTACTTTCAAGATCTACAAGGACTATTGTAAGAAAAACAAATTAGGAAGGCAGGCTGTGACTTGAGTAAAAGTTTGCCAGAGGCAAACTAGAAATGCCTCTTTTCTAAGCTTATAATTCCCAATGACATATCTTTATCATAACCAGTCATCTTGTATTATCATGATCTGTGTCTGTGTTTCTTTCTTCCATTAATCTGTGAGCTCAGCTTTATTTATTTTTACGTGCCAAGCAACTAACAGTGTCTGTTATACAGTAGGCCCACAGTGAATGTATGTAGGACATTAAAGAAATCTTAGATTTCTTAAAAAACAACAACAAAAAAACAGTTTTGTAATAAGTGAGAAAGTATCCCCTTTTTTTCTTCCTTTTTTTTTTTTATAACAGACAAAATGATGGTCTGGACAGTTCAGGTAACAAAATGGCGTCCTCTTTCTCCACCTCACAACCTTGCAGTTTCCTCTGAATATTGCCTCAACTGTTATGTTTCTTTTGTCTATATTATTGTGAGCATCTGTCCTTTCTATTTAAAGTTGTGTGTAACCATTTTCTTCTATGGAAAAAAAAAAAAAAAAAAGGCTGATGCTTGCAGCAATGGTTTTGCTGAAACTGGTGAAATGGGTTGGTTTTGTTGACAAATAATCTCGGTCTGAATTTCTGACATTTTTCAGCCCTCTGCTGGATTGCACAAGATTGTGTAACTTTACGTGGAAATAAATGAGTTTATTAGCAATGAGTTGTGTGTTTGTGGCTGTGTCCGTGTATGATAATAAACATCTTTTGTGGGTACTTACAGCAATAATGACACCGCTCTTTTTCAGTTCACTCTTTACCATAAAATATGCCATTATTCATTTCAGTGGGAGCATCTGACCTCAAAGAATGTTATGAGAGTAGCTTGTTGAAACAGAGTAACGGACAATAGGCTCTGAGTAATCCTCTACTGGCAAGACCTTGTGATAACTGAGCAGCTTGCTGCTTCCATGTTGGTGGTCTGTGATATTTCCATTTTAAACCATTCACATCTAACACAGCTTTGCCACACTAGACCCAGGAGTTTTCAGGGACTCAAAACAGTATATTGTTCTCTGGAGTCAGCCCTAGACACTTGAGGGGTGAGCCAGTGCCTCCAGGGTGTGCTTTCTGAGAAGACTCAGCTGCACTGACATCCCTGCCTTTACAGAGTACACAATCTAACATAACGGGACAAAGCACTGAAGGTGCTCAGATGGTAGGAGCCCAGAACCAAGCACGTAACCAAACAGAGCTGAACTCAAAGATGGACAGAATGGTTGGGCTGTGTGTGGGTGGGGAGCAGTTAGGCGAGGTTAGCAAGAAAACCTTTGAGGGACAGAAGCTCTGGACTAGTGAATGGAAGGGCTAGAGAGTATTGTTAACGAAAAGGAGTAGAGAGGATGTTCTAGTTTGCCTGGGGTGGCTCATATGGGAAGTTAAGGAGGAAGGAGCAATAACTTGTGGGAAATGGAAGGGAAATGAAACCATTAGATAAGCAGACCAGCTAAAATTCCCTCAGGGGGAAAAAAAATCATTACACTCTGTCTGAATCACCAAAGAGTTTTGGGTCAGACACTAAAACAGAAGCAGAATCTGGGCTCAGTTCGACAGACATTTATTATTGTGCGTGTGCTGTCAGCAGGGCACTGGATTAGGGGTTGGAAGGCAGTGCTAACTGAGCAAGGAGTGGTCCTGCCCTTAGGGATCTCAGTCAGAGAGAAGCCACACATAGATTATTTCACTAAGCTGTGATAAGTGCTGGGCTAGAGCGGTGCCAGGGTGCTGTGGGAGCATGGAGGGTGGGGAGAAGGTGAGGTGGGAGAGCACAGGTGAGTATTAAAGGAGGCATAAGATTCATTCTCACGTGAGGACATGGAGGAATAGAGAGGGGAAGGAGTCTGGAGTAACTGTGAGTGTTCTGGCTTTGATGACCGCTGCCTCTAACTACCCGAGGGTTTGACAGGCTGATTTGGGGGACCTGTCTGGCATCCATTCTAAAAGAAGACTGGCAGTGAAGTTACTTTATTCTACCTACTGGTCGTTTGATAGTCAGGGGAGTGGAGGCTCCACTCTGGTCCTGGCTCCATCCAGTACTGCAGGCAGATGGTGACAGTGGGGCCTGCCCTAGAAGGTGCTGTGAAGGCCACTCTGGAAATGGAGGTGAAGGGCTGTGGAATGCTGTGTCTCTGGAAGACATCATTCCACAGATGGCTCCCTGTCCATTTGCCCTGCTCGTCTGTTTTACTGAGTGTAGGGAATTGGTGGGGCTTTTTCCCAAGAATCCCTTCTACCAGGAATGCTGACAGAGCAGATACTACAACCAGCAGAAATGACTCAGCATTTCCAAGCAGGCGTGTGGGTTGAACTTTGAGTCAACATTATTCTAACACCTTTTAGTTCACTTAATATTTACAGTGTGTAGTAGGTGGCAGACAGAGGCACAGAGCCTGGAGGAGATTTGGTGCCAGCACAATCCCTTCTTGCAGCTCTCCGAAAGCCACAACGATATTTTCTCTCCTCCTGGCCATTTTTTTTAATGGTTGAAAAATTGAAGCAGATTTAAAAGTTTTCTATTAAAACATGAAAGGAATAATGAGGCCACAGTGGAATCTTCAGGAAAGACAATGGTTATAGTTTTGTGTGTATGAAAGTCAAAAAGAGGCTGAGAAAATGATATCTTCCCCCCACCTCACCCCTCCCGAACAAAAAATAAAAATCAGAAAGTTTATGATAAGCCACCATGGCTCAGAGTTCACAGATGGGGAAGAAATAGAGAAAAGTTCCTGAAAGGGTCCTGGAACTGACATTGTTCTCTGTTGGTGATTGTAAAGAGCAAGTGCTGACTTCCGCCAGCCTTGGTTCTTCCAGAAGAGTCAGAAGGTTTCACGTGGAGTTTTTAATGTTGGAAAACCTAGTCAGGAGAAAAAAATAATAATAAAAGTTCCTTTTCCCTCTTCTTTTAATATCGTTTTCAGTAGCACAATGCATTTAAAGTAAGGCATAGTTTCCTCAGAGCAATGTGGCCTCAGGACATGATTTAGATGGAAAATTTAAGTAAGATTAATGCAATTTATTATCCGACAGGATATCCCTACAAGCCACACTATTTGGCTGAATTTTAGATTCCCAATCTAATATTACAGATGAGATTTCCAGATGGGTGTCTTATTCCTCTATTAGTTTAGTCAGGGTGATATAGAGTTTGTAAAACAGGAGAGGTTAAACTAGTTTTAACACTTGATTAATCATTGAAATTACTTTGTTACTGTTTCAATTCATTGACTTTTGTTTATTAAGTAACTCCCTAAAACCCAAAGCCAACACAAACTAGAGGCACATTTCCAGCTTTGCTAATTTATTTGATGACTTCTTCAAAGAAAAGTTTTTAAAAAGCAGTAAATTTATGGTTCCATTGAAAGACTGCTCAATGCTTACTCCTTGCCGTGAGAGAAAGTACAGTGTAGGTTTATAAGACTAAGGGACACACACACACACACACACACACACACACACACACACACCCCAAACCCATATTCTGATTTCCTAGAATATTTCTGGGCAGATAAATCTTTCAAACAAATTGGACGAATAATTATCAGAGTTTTTGCTACTTGCGTCAAGAAGCAGACGGATAGCTCAGAAACTGTCCGAGGTGACAAACCACACATATATTCTGACATTTTATAAACCTCTGGCAAGTCTATGAAGGGAGGTGAATTCCAGGGCACCTAGTCAGGCTGCTTTGAGTGGAGGGTTGGGCCATAGGGAAAGTGCCATAGCCAATTAAACACGCTCCACAGCCGACTCAGCTCTTCGCATGGAGCGAGGGGGCAGGGAGCTGATTCAGAAAGTAGACAAAACTCCAAACCAGAACTTCTTTTTGGGATATGAAAATTTCCTGAAGTCTGGGTTTGGTAAATTGATTACAATCTCTTTTCAGAGACCTATCAGGAGCAAACTCGTGGGTTGCAGACATAAATTTGAATTCCAGAGTCTCCGACTAACCCAACTCATAAATGAATTCCTAAATGCTGACTGAGCCAGAAGACCCAGCTTTGGAAAACCACTTGGCAGGAATCATTAGTTTCGAAATGAGATGAACTGCTCTATTTAGCCCTCATTCAAAACTTTACAGAAATGCCAGATTTCCATAAACACATGTTTCCTTGAATTTCCAGGGCTTTGATTAACTGGTAGATGAGGCTGTCTCACAAATACAGATTTGTATGCAACATTATGCTTGTACAAAATTGGGAGCTGGAAACCAACACAAAGTATTCCCTTTTCTTTCTAAGATGTTGACTCTTCCCTTGTTTTTCAAAAAGCTTTTTGTTATGGGAAGTTTGGAGAATTAAAAATTAGTCTATGGTTTTAAAACGTGGCTATAGATCATATCACTGTCATGTATGTCACCATCCATTAAGTTTTTCATGACTGATTGACAGCCCACTGCTTTATGGTGTGTCTTTAATGCCCCAAAGGAACAAGAGAATTAAAAAATACACTTGTGTCTCTGCTGAAAAAGTCATAAAGTTGTGGCTTCTACCAAGTAAAGAGATTGCTTGCAAAGAGATATTTTCTTGTTTTAATGTGTTTTCATTTTCCCTCTTATGGCTGGTTTTCTCCATTGATACTGGTACACGAGGCAAAGTACCTAAAACTGATGCAACATAGATCCCCAGAGTTAAAAATTTAGGTGGTTACTTTTTTTTTTTGGCTTCCATGTTCAAGTCAATAAAAACAAAATAAATTTGGAGGGTAAATAGCCTATTTTCTGTATTCTGAAAAGCTGTTTCCTTTCAAGGGAGTTAATTTGGAGCCCGGGACTGACGAGTTATGACATGGATCTCTTGCCTCTGTGGGCTTTTCCCATATTTCTTTCAGTGTCTTGTCATTTATCTGCAGGGTTTTCAACATCAGAGATTATGCAAGAAGAAAGTATTAGTAAAGCAAGTTAGGCTGCTTCAACCAGGTTGAATCTTTAGTTTTTAGTGGAAGGACTAAAAGGTATCTTTGGATCCAAGTCTTGGTTTAAGCTTAATTTACCACAGGGTGAAAACACCCACAGTTACTAACACCTTTGGCTTCAGTTTTAATCTATTTCTGGGTAATGGAAATTCATATGCTTGTCTAAACGAATTGAATCTTCCAGGTGGTTCCCCAAAAGTTCAGCTTCCAGTTATAGAGGGGAGTGGGAAAAGTCATCCTTGGTGTATCCTTAGAGCAAGGTTTGGTTCTGGGCCACAGGATAGCAGGAGCATCCTGAAGTCAGAAAGGGGAGGATCTGGTTCGGGAAGGACTTAGCGACACATCCCTGTAGCATTTTTCTCAAGCAGCAGAGTTTCGTGACTTTCATGTGCGATTTGTCATGATGATGACACCACTTACTCAGTGTTTGACTAAGACTTTGCCCGCAGTACCTGGTAAGTAGCCTGGAGATAGCACTACAGGTGAAGTGCTTTTGCAGATTGATGCCTCTTGTCTTCCATCTCCTGTCCCTCATTTTTCTCTTCCTCATGGTAATTACCATCATCATCATCATCACTTCCTACCCTTAGTGACTAACGTAGAGAAGAACCAAGGCAATGCATAATTTAGCCGATTTAGCTCTTTTCTTCTCTTCCTTCTCCTTCATTTCCTTTCTTTTTTGCTTTCTCTTTCAAGAACCCACACCAACAAGATAAGATTTCAGAAATAGTCCCTATAGAATCCAACACAAACACTTATGTGTGAGGGGCTTGGCTCCGGTGGGATAAGCAGATGCAGAGCTTATTGGCAAGTATTCCTCGGGCCATCTTTATGGGACTTCTGTGATGAGTTCTTGGAGCCTCTTACTCTACAGTGCAAAGAGCCTGAGAAATCCCATCCCTTCATTTGACAGAATGAGTTGCCATAACACTGAGGGTTTTGAGTAAGGACAGAAAACCTATGGGGACACTGGGTGAAAAGGGGATGAGGAGTGAGACTAAGAAGACAGCAGAAGCCACTCAATGATAAGTCGATTTCCATTTCACACTATGGGCAAGATTCATTTGATTACAGGGCCAATAGTCTTTGCCAACAGAGATCTCGGGTTGTGTGTACTAAGTTGCTCTATGCACTTTTTGTGACTTGGTGATTTATCTGTAGAGTCTAGGATGCCCCTAATGTTCCATCCTCTTCTTTTGCTTAGCAGTGCCTTGCCTGTCAGCTGCTTGAGGTTGGTGATCGGCCATCACTACTGCTCCTGGTAACTTCCATTCCTGCACAACAGGTAAATCATAGTCTTCTTCTCTGTCTTCACTCATTCATTGAAAATTCTTTTGTTATTGTTCTGGCAGTTTTTTTGGAAATTTTAGACACTATATTAGGTACCAGGAATACAATGGAATTTGTAATCCACAGAGGAAACTGACTTAAGTCTTCCTAAAGAAATGTGAATTGCAAGTAAGGCAAATTCTGTGAAAGTGAACTAGATGGCATGGCCCTTCACCATGCATTTAGCCTGCACAGGAAGGTGTGGGATGTGACAGTAGAGCTGAGCCTGGGGTCTGAGCAGGAATTAACTAGAAGAAGAGGGGAGCGAAGAAGGTTCTGGTTAGAGAACCAGGCTGTGCAAAAGCATGTGCCGTCTCAGCCAAAACCGTACTGTGGTCTGTGTATGGAGGTGCGGTAGGCGTGGAGAGGCTTTCTCTTTCATCACCTTTGAGTTGAAATTTGTCACCTGAATCTTGGAATCAGTTCGGCCACCTTGGCTCCAAGTTTTATATGGCTTCTTACGTAAATTGCTTCTAAATACAGTATTTGCACATCTATTCTTATATATAGTGGATACTTGATTGATGGACCTAGTCCCTAAATATGCTTTATTCTTTAAAAAAAAAAAAGAAAATTAGTACAGGGATAGGGCAGAAACACAAAAAGCTAGCAACTACATCTTTGTCTTTCTTCTTTTGTGTCCCATGGGAATAAATCTCTTTCCTTCTTTCAGACAGGCAACACATACCACTACCAGCCTCCATGTGTATTGTTTCAAGCTATAGAAACATGGAGTATTCAGTTCAGTTTGCCTTTGGGGCCGCTACCATTTTAACCTAGGGTGGCCTCTTTAAGTGACATATTTCCCCACTACCAAGCCTCCCAGATTCCATCTTCTTTGTTTTAATTCCTTAATTTTTTTTTATGGTTTATTTTGTTATAGCTTCAGTTCCTCTAAAATTCTGGCTCTCCACCCCAGGGCACACCTCATGCGGCCTTGAGTAATATTCCTCTCACTTTGATCTATTGCCCTGGATCCTGTGTCCCTGGAGGCTATTCTGAAAATAATACCCTACCTGGTTCATCTCCAGTGAAACCTGGGCACCCTTCTCTCTGGATGGTGACCCTCAAATCATACTGTTATGAAGACCAGCTGTTTTGTCAAGTATTTTTTAATGAAGTCTTTTTGTTGTTCTGATTTTAAAAATAGCATATACTAGCTTTAGAAAATAGAAAACACAGAAGAAACAGAAATATTAAAAAAGAAAAAAAAATCATCCATATATGCAGAATTGACCAGCACAAATGTTTTAATGTTTTCTCTTCTAGTATATGACTATATATTGTATTGAGTTGTAAGAGTTCTTTGTATAGTCTAGATATCAGTACTTTATTGGATGTAAGACTTAACAAATCTTGTCTGTCAATCTGTGGCTAGTTTTATATTTTAGTAGTTCTTTTGGAAAACAATGTTTTTTTAATTTTGAGGAAGTTCAACTTATATACATTATAAATTCTAAATACCTTACAGATGATTTTTTAAATGCTTATTTTAAAAATATTTGCCAAATCCAAGGTCATGAAGATTTTCTCTTTGTTTTCTTCTGCAAGTTTTATAGTTTGGACTTTTACATCGACTTCTATGACCCATTTTGAGTTAATTTTTATAATGGTGTTATAATAGATTATTAATATGAATTCTGAATTCTCTATTTAATCTATTTATCTGTTGATGCAAATGTGATACTGTCTTGATTACTATAGATTTATACTAAGTCTCAAAATATGGTAATGTAAATATTCCAACTTTGTTCTTTTTGTTTCAAAACTTTTACTTAGTCTCGGTCCTTTAAATCTCCATTTGAATTTTAGAATAAGCTTGTCAATTTGTTTACAATTGCCTGCTGGTATTTTGACTGTGATTATTTTGTATCAGTCATAAATTTAGAAAGAATTTCCATCTTAAAACTGTTTTCTTGTTTGCTAGTATTTATCAGTGAATATTCTTTTATTACCTTGTAGGGTCTATAGTGATATCTGTTTGATTTCTCATATTGGTAGTTGATATTTTCTCACTTTTTTCCTAAATATTTATGAAATTTGTTTATCTCCTCAAAGAACCAACTTTTGATTTAGTTAGTTTTCTATATTATTTTTCTGTTTTCTATTTCATTGATTTCTGCATTATTATTGTTGTTGTTGTTATTTTGTATTTGCTGTTCTTTTTCTTGCCCCTTAAGGTGGATGTTAGGGTCATTGATTTGAGACTTTCTTCTTTTCTAATAGAAGTATTTAAGGCTATGCATTTCTCCTTTAAGTATTATTTTAGCTGGACCCCACAAAATTTTGATATGTCTTCTTTTCATTTTTATTCCATTTAAAATGCTTCCTAATTTTCTATTGATTCCTCATTTGACCCATGTGTTATTTAAAAGTACATTGTTTAGTTTCCAAATATTACAATATTTTGCAAAGATCTTTCTGTTACTCATATTTAATTTAATTCCATGATGGTCAGAGAACATGCTTTGTATGATTTGAATATTTTTAAGTTTATTGAGATTTGTCTTATGGCTTAAAATATGGTTGATCTTGGTAAAAGTTCTGGATGCCCTTGGGAAAAAAAGTTCATTGTGCTGTTGTTGGGTAGTGTTCTATACAGTCAATTAGGTAAATTTGTTTGATAATGTTGTTTGTCTTCCATATCCTTAGTATTTTTGTGTGTACACTTGTTTTATCATTTATTGAGAGAAGTGTTGAACAATCTGATGGCAATGTTTATATTTTCTGTGAAATAAGCCTAAATTCCCAAACATTTGAAAATAGGTCCTCCAGGAGCTACTTTATGAACCAGGCAGGCTGTGCTGACCAGCCCCAGAGACCACAAATTGGGCTACTTCTATAGTGAATCACTAACCTCCAGCGCTCACCTACCCCTCGGAGGAAGGAGGACAGCCATTGCAAAGTGCCCTCCGAGAACCTAATCATTAATGGTTCTGCAAAATGTGTCACACTATTTCTGGCTCAGTTCTGTGCTTTTTGGCCTTGGAGTGGGAGATCAGCAGGGGGCAAGCGGGTGGCAGTTCGGAGTGACTCTCACTGGGAACTGGCCAAGCATATAATTATATCATGAGTCAAGCTCTCTCCAGGGATGTAAGATGACCAGAGGAAAATGAAATAACATTATATCCCACATGAATAGAGACACTGGTGGAGAAAGCTGACTCCTGAGAAAGAATACTCAGACTAAGAAGTTTCCCAGCACTTGTATGTCTCATGAGCTGTCCTTGTGCCCCTTCTCTTAAAAAATAAGGGGATGATATGGGCACAATTTATGTCTTTGCCTTAAACCCGGAGGAGCAAGTGACCAGACAATAATCCGCAGGGATAGATAACTTGGACAACAAACAACAACAAAAAAAGCCATTTAGCTGGAAAACTTCCTGTATCATTTCAGTTCCAACAGAGCACTGTTTATTCAAAAAGACATTAGACTGACAAACGTGGTGGGAGTTAAAAATGTTTTCTCCTCGTGAAACCACTTCCAAAGGTATATTTTTATGGATCCAAGAATAGCAGCCTGTTTGTCTTGCTGGTGTTGGTTGTCCCTCTTGTTTCTTTTTGGTCAACATCCAAAGAATTAGCCTCTTTGCGCAGTGGTGACATAGTAGCTGAAGCCAAATAAGCATGAATGACACTTGCTCCCCTCCAGTGCCTCCGCCTGCTTCCCAGATGATATAATTAGCCAGGGGACTTTTGATCAGTTCACCAAAGAAAAACAGTTATGGGGCAGCCCCAGCATGGGTTATGTGGTTAGAGACATCAAAATAAGAGTGATACCCTTTTAAGATGATTTCCAAAAAGGGTTATTTTAGACAGAAGCTGCAGAAATAAGGAAATGCTCTGAGTGGGAAAGCATAAATAGATTTTGATATTGACTTGCCCTCAGTCATTAGCCGTATTTCTGAAGGTAACAAGCAGTAAGGTGGCATTTGTGGCAGAATTGGGGGGATAAGTAAAAGTGCCTCAAGGAGAGAATGCAGTGGAAGGTGGTGGCTTCTTACAGTCTTGGAGGAGTCAGTCAAGATAAGCATTTAGAGTTCAGTGTCTATTTATTCAATGTTTAGTGTTCAACATACACATTAACGTCATTTACTTTGGGGTAAAGTGTTGAAGTCGAAAGAGAAGTATTTGAAAGAGACTGAGTTTTCATGTGATATTTATCCCTGGGAGGTGGCTATCATTTCAGGGCACTTTTCCTTTCAACAAGAAGTGGGAGGAAACACACCTGTTTATCTCATCCTCAGAAATAAATATAGAGGCAACTTGGCACTAATATTGCCCCCCATGTTAATATCCCTGAAATGATAGTACTAAATCAGTTAGTCAACAATTATTGGCTGCCTGTTTGATATTTATGTAACTACTAAGTAGTTAAGAGGGAAAGTAGAGTGCTGTAGGGATTCAAAAAGAAGGGCCTTGTGACAAAAAGCTGTGAGCAATACAGTGGTCAAGGTACGGTGTACAATTTCTTAATAAAAATACTCTGTGAGAGTGTGAGCAGCTCCCGTGCTCCCTTCCTCACTCCCTGTCCGACGTACACTGAAAACCTCAGTGATGTTATGAGTGTTTAGAATGTGCAGCTAATTGATCTAAATTGGTCGCTAAGTGGGGCATCATGTCCCCATCCCTCTTTCATGGACCATGATGGTTTTACTTTGATTGTAGTAGCCATTAGAGGCTCAGTTCTTTCAATCTAGTGGAAGTTTCTTCGTTTTCAAAGACATCCATTACCATATTTTTCTAAGATGATTTTTTTCTATTACATTTGACATTTGTGAAACTGAGATGCATCTTGAAATTGATTGATATGTATATTTAACCTGGAAGTATCTTCACCCTCCTGCACAGCTGATGACATTGATTTAATGTTGGGTAAGTGAGGTGAAAGGTAAAAGGTAAATAGGTCTGTGAGGTAAAGAACCTTAAAGTGTGTTGTGGACTGAATTGTGCCCCCCCACCCCAATTCACATATTGAAGTCCTAACCCCTAGTACCTCAGAATGTGACTGTATTTGGAGATAAGGTCTTCAAAGAGGTAAAATGAGGCCATGAGTGTTGCCCTAATCCAATATGACTGGTGTCCATATAAGAAGAGCAGATTAGGGTATAGACATACACAGAGGAAAGACCATGTGAAGACACATGGAGAAGATGGTCATCTAGAAGCAAGAAGAGAGGCCTTCAGAAGAAATCAACCCTATTGAAACCTTGATCTTGGACTTCTGCTCGTCAGAACTGTGAGAAAATAAATTTCCGTTGTTGAAGCCATCTGGTCTGTAGCACTTTGTTATGGCAGGCCTGGCAAACTAACACAAGATTTTATCAGTTGAATACTAAAGTGAAAAGAGCCTAATAGGCCATGGGGCCAGTAGGGAGAGACACATAGGCCCAGGAGGAGACAGAAAGGGAATGAAGGAGAAGTTTAGAAATTCGTTATCTAAATGTCAAAAAACGGTCATTTCCCAGATGTCAGACCTCTCTACAAAGAGGAACACCAGCTCCTTCTCTAACTTTATAAAATGGCAGTGGTACCCGAGTAACGATCCTTAGTTCTGTCATTTTGGTTTCTTATCAAATATCGGCGCTCTCAAGAGGCTGCTTTCATTGCTAGAGCTTCATTCTGATTGGTCAGTTTTTTCCTTCCTCTTTCACCTCATTGTGACTTTCTGTATAAAGCCAAAATAACAGGTCAGTTCTGTCAAGTCAGTTGGGAAAATAGATCACTCAGATTGGTTGGTAATATCCAGGCACAATTGTAGATACTGTCCTGAAAAGAACTTTTTTCCCACTCCCACCCCCTTTTCCTTTTGGAATAAAAATGTTTTAAAAAATTATTATTTATTTTTTTACTGAATATTATCTTTTAAATGCTGTCAAAACATTATTTATAGAATCTCTGCAAAATAGCTTTGGATGCTCTTGGTAGAGGAGATGTGGTAGGGAATCAAATTAGATTGGGTCACAAGGGAAAGTGTCTGTAAGAAATACGAATGGGACCCAGGGGAAATGAAAATTGAAGAGAAACCAGACTTGAGCTGCAAATTCTCTCTTTTGCCAAGTTGGACTAGGATTATGTCATCATATGTAATTTCAAGGAATGGGCAAACCAATTTGGATAAAAGAAAAACTGATCTGACTCATTTTCCAAAGCATGAATTGAACCAGAGAGAGAGAGAGAGAGAGAGAGAGAATTTTCTTGGATGCGAAATAATTGTTCCTGATATTTTTTCCCCCTGTTATGCATTCTCAGGAGTCTCATTTCTTTTCATTCTAAATGAGATGCAAAGTGCTGAAATTACATAAAGATAATAATTTCCAGGTTATGTATAAATTCCTCACACCTTAATATTAATATTATCATGTTGCATTCAACTAAAGGCAAACTTTTCTCCCTTATTAATAGGTGCAGACATATAGCGTATATCTCTGCCTTTTCTTCTCACCTATAATTGTGCGTTAAATGTCTTCTGTATTTCCTAAAGAGCATAGTACAGTCTGGGTACTTTGTAGATGCATCAGTTCGTTGTTGCTGTGTAACAAACCAACTCAAAACTTAGTGTCTTAAAACAATAAGAAATTATTTATCTAATCGGCAATTTAGGCTGGGCTATCTTGGTAGTACAGGCTTGGCTGATCTCCGCTAGGGTTCAATCATGCTTCATGCTTCTGCAGTCAACTGTTAGAATAGCTGAGGACTGCCTGATCGTTAGCAGAGGGCCTCAGCTCTCCTTCAGGTGGTCTCTTAAGTGGCAGGATAGCCTGGGTTTCTTCCCGTGGCAGCTTGCTTCCAAGAGCAGCAAGCAGATATGTTTCCGTGTACAAGTGTTTTCATGACTCTGCTTGCATCACATCTGCTAATGTCCCCTGGGCCAAAAGAAGTCATATGGCTAAGCCTAGAGTCAGTGTGAGAGGGCAGTGCCAAAGGGCATGGGCAGAGGAAGAGTGACTAAATTGGGGCTGTTACTGCAGTCAGTCCGTAAGAGTAGGTATTTTTAAAGTTGGTTTGATAATGAGAAGCAAAAGGCACCTAATTTTTTGTACTTTAATAATTCATTGTGCAGATAAATAGAATAACTCTTGCATTGCCAAGGGTCATGTGTACCATCATTCCAATGACATTTCTTTTTATTCCCAGAGCTACTAGGCGGTGCAGGAAATGGCATTTCTACTTAAGGGCTTCCTGCTTTTTTTACCTGAACTCCTTCTTTACCCTTTCTAGTTCAGCTTCTTCAGATGCCCAAATTCATAACTTTTTTTGCCTCCAGGCCTGGTGCTTGGTGCCTGGTCTCGTTGGCCAAGAGTTTGTTAATGCTGAGTACTTTTGGCTAAGTAGGAAGTTAAGTATTCTTTGTCACCAGGGTCAAAGTTGACCCTTGTCAACTAATCCAGCAGAAAATGACAGTGAGGCAATGCTGAAGAACCACCTCGCCACATCTACAAGTTTCTCATCAAATGTGGATGGTATTAAGAAGGGCCAATGCAGTGGGAGGAAGCTTTGACTCTGAATATGTACCGTAAGCCAAGTAGCATTTCTGAGAGTAGATGGCAATTAGGTGAAAAGGTTCATTTGGGTTTAAAGGCGGGGGATGGATGGGTTTGGGGGCTTTGAAATATCTTACCTATATTATCAGTTCCATGAGACATTTCAGACATTCCTTTCCATTCTTTTGTGAATCTAAATCAATGTGAATTCTCTGCTTTCTTAAGTAACGGGTGTCTCGTAGGAGGAAAATTAAGTTATTAAAATAAACACCGAAAACACTTGACACTATGTGGAAAAGAACCCACTATTATGCAAATTATCAGGGTCTTTGTCTCCTCTACATACTTATTTGAGGAGAACTTGGACCAAGAGGATGTGGGAAATCTAAAAGGACACATTATTGTTTACACTTTAGGGGAAAGAGTCCAGAGCAATTACCAAAGCCACCAGGGCAATTAGAGACCCTGAGGAAACTCTGGTAACATTTTTGGCTTTAGTATAAAGTGACTGGAAAAAATGAGTCCACATAGTTAGTCCAGGAAATTTCAGATCACTTTGCCTTTGGGTACCTCACACCCGTCTACCAAACAATGGTGTCTCAGAGTCTGTATGTGGCAGTAAGTCTACGAGTACATCACTGTTTTCTCCATATTCTAGTGTGGCCTAAGATCTGCAATATGTTTGTCATTTAAGAGGAGCATTCCTGGGGTGGAACACCAACTTGAAAGATAAGTGACAGAAAAAAAAAAAAAGAGGTCAATATAGCTTTTGGCATTGAAATGGTGGTAACTGGGCATCTGACTTAGTGAGCTCATTAGAGCCTGAGGCTAATGAATTTAGTGGCATTGGCTAGAATCCTGTTAAATTCATTTTCCTTTTCACAGGGAAACCTTACGTTCAAGGGTCCCAAGCAGCCATCTTGTATGTGTCTGTGTCAGTTTTATGTCCTCCTTTCCAATCTGTATATCTTGTCTTGTCTTGTCTTGTCTTCTTGCTCTAGCTAGAACTTTCCTTACAATGTTGAATCTGAGTGGTGAAAGAGGCCATCCTTGCCTTGTTCTCAATCTTAGAGGGAAAGCATCCAGTTTCTAACCATTATGTATGTTAACTCTAGAGATTTTTTTCTTTTTAATAGATATTCTTTATCAAATCTAGGACGTTCCTATCTACGACTAGTTTGCTGAGAGTTTTTTTATTTTTTTTTTATTTTTATTATGAGTAGGTGTCAAATTTTGTCAAACGCTTTTTCTGCAGCAACTAATGTGGTCATATAATTTTTCTTCTTTATCCTGTTGATGTGGTGGATTAAGTTAATTGGTTTTGAGTGTTGAATCATCATTGCATATCAGGCATAATTCCACTTTGTTGTGGGTATATTCTTGTTACACACTGTTGGATTCAATTTGCTAACATTCTGTTGAGGATTTTTGCGTTTATGGTCATGAGAGATATTGGTCTGTATTTTTCCTGTAATGTCTTTATCTGTTCTTGGTATTAGGGTGATATGAGTGTTAAGGATTGTTATGTTCTATTGGAGAACTGCCTCCTTTATCATTATGTAATGAACCGCTTTATCCTTGATACTTTTTCTTATTCTGAAGTTTTCTGAAATTAATACAGACACATCAGCTTTCTTTTAATTAGTGTCAGTGTAATATATCTTTCCCTACCCTTTACTTTTAAACTTTCTATGTTTTTATATTTTAAGTGGGTTCCTTAGATAATACATGGTTGGGTCTTGGGATTATTGTTTTTATACACTCTGATAATCTCTGTCTTTTAATTGGTATACTTAGACCACATTTTAAGTGATTATTGATATAGTTGGGTTAATACCTACCATGTTTGTAACTTAAATCATGGCACTTATTCCTTGTTTTTTTTTTTTTTTCTTTCCCTCTTTTTCTACATTCTCTGATTTTAATTGAGCATTTTATATAATTATATTTTTTCCTCTCTTAGTATATGGGTTATACTTCTCTTTTTAAATTTTTATGGTTTCTCTAGCATTTGCAATAATTTATAATTAATCTAAGTCCATATGAATTTTGTAGTACAGTTATCCTATAATAGTGTAGTTTTAATTCCTCTTTCCTGTCTCTGCCCCTTTTAACAATGCTTTAATTCATTTCACTTATCCGTACTCTACAGTCACTCAGTACATTGTTACTAGAATTATTTTAAACAACTAATTACCTTTTAAATCAATTAAGAATAAGAAATATTAAAGGTCTTATTTTACCTTTGTTCTCTCCTTTCTAATGCTCTTTACTTTATGTAGATATGTTTTTGACTCATATAACTTTCTGACTTAAAAGTTTCTGATTTATGTAATTATTTACATCCTAAAGAACTTCTTTTTAACATTTCTTGCAGGGTCTACTGGGGGCTTTGAATTCCCTCAATTTTTGTTTGTCTAAGAAAGTTGTACTTTTCCTTCACTTTCAAAGGATAATTCACTAAATACAGAATTCTGGGTTGGTGGTTTTGTTTTTCAACACATAAATATTGCACTTTATTCTCTTTTACTTTGCATGATTTCAGATGAGAAGTCCACTGTAATTCTTATTCTTTTTCCTCTGTACATAAGGTGTTGTTTCCTCTGGCTTTTTAAAGACTTTCTCTTTGTTTCTGGGATCCTGCAGTTTGAATATGATATGTCTACATGTAGATTTATTGGGTACTTTTCCTGCTTGGTGTTCTCTGAGCCTCCCAGACCTGTGGTTTGGTGTCCTCATTAATTTTGGAAAATTCTCAGCCATTGTTACCTCAAATATTTTTCTATTCTGTTTTATTTTCTTTTTTCCTTTGGTATTCCAATTACATATTGTTAGATATTTTGAAATTGTCCCACAATTTTTTTGATGTTCTGTTCTTTTTTTTTTTTTATCATTCTTTTTTCCTTTCCATTTCAGTTTGGAAAATTTCTATTAACATATTTTCAAGCTCACTGATTCTTTTCTTAGCTGTGTTCTGTCTTCTGATGAGCCTATCAAAGGCATTATTTATTTCCGTTTCAGTTTTATTAAAAACAAAACAAAACAAAAAAAACCTGGGCTAGCATCTTAGGAGTGACTTCCAGTAATGAGGGACAGAATTGCTAGCATTTCCTTTGATTCTGTCTTAGAGTTTCTATTTCTCTGCTTATGATACACATTGATTTTTGTACATTGTCATTTTTTTTTTTTGCCATGAGAACCCTTAACATATCAATCATACTTTATTTATAATTCTTTCTATGGTATTTCCAAAAATCCGTATCATGTCTGACCATGGTCCTTGATTCTTGCTTGTCTCTTCAGATTGTGTTTTTGTTGTTGTTGTTGTTTGTTTCTGGCCTCTGCTTGCTAGGCCGCTGCATTGGCCCTTAAGATAAGAAGAGACCATGTGATCCAAAAGGGGGAATAAAGGAAAGGGAAGAATAAGGAAAGACCTATAAAGGGTTTTTGTTGTATTCTGTCCACAAAGAAGAGAGAAAAAGTAGTTTGGAGAAATAGCTCTCTCCACTCTTGAATCCATTTTGATGACGTCTTTGGGTGCTTTTGCCCGCAATAACAACAACAACAAAAAGTGCTGTGTAAATGATCAAGTCCTTCAGTCGAATATGGACATTATCCTTGGTCCCCACAGTCAGTAGGTTCTGCCAGCTCCAGTGTCAGACTGTCTGAGTTAATCCTGGCCCCCTCCTACCTGCCATGTGGCTTTGGGCAAATTACTTGAACTTTCTGTGCCTTAATGCTCTTATTGATAAAAATGCCCCTCAAAATGTTCTTATACGGATTAGATGAATATATCTATATGTCTGTATCTGGTAGAATAGGATTTGGTATGTAGTAAGCACTGAATAAATGTTTACCATTATTGTAACCAGTCCTTTTCCATTTTATACACATCAGCCCTATCTTCATGGGATGAGTTCGGTGACTTTCTCTCTAGGACTCATTGTTAGCTTTCCTGAACGTAGACATACAGCCACAGGCTCGGGGAGAGGGATGATTTTTTGGCCAGCTTTATAACCCACTTTAAACTGCTGGCATCTAAGTTTAAATTCAACCTCAGACTGTTAAGGGTTTTGCGAATTTACTGAGTCCAGCAAATAACTCCTTGTGCCTGGTGCCTGCAGGGTGTGGCGCAAGATGTACCTTTCTGGTTTGGCATTGTCTCCACGGATAAACTCCCTCCACACCCTACCCACCCACCCTTCTCTTATAGGAAATTATATTCTTTGGCCATTGCATTTCATGTAATTGTAGCATTTCGTTTTGTACCTCTGCCCAGAGGCCTGTGGGCAGTGGGCATGTTTTAGAAATCTAATAAATGGAGGGAAATAAATGTACAGAGTGAAAAGCAAATGGGCCAGTATTATTCAGAGAAAAACCCCAAAGTGACTGCCGGCTTGCTTCAACAGGAAGAGTTTTAGAACAAGTCAGTAATGTAAACAAGCGTAATGAAAACATTTTGCTTAGTAAACACACTAGGTTTGTGCTTTCTACCTTTCTCCCGTGTCTTTCTTTGCTTCATAAGAGGAGTCTTATGGTCCTTTTCTGGTAAATAAAGTGCCTTGACCAAAAGCCAAGGTGGGTCAGCTTTTTGTTCCATTCAGCTCTCAGGTAACCAAGGCTATATGGAGGCTGTGAACTAATTTAATTTTCTTTACTAGCTCTATTGAGAAAAGTAATGCTTGCATCGAGACTGCACAAATTGGGGGTGAAGAGGGGGAACTCTGAATCTGCTTGTAAGCCCTTCTTTCACTTGTTGACTTTGTCCCTGGATATGCCTTGGTGGGCTTGGCTTCTGTCCTGCGCTCTCCTCAGTGTAATTAAGTGGCTCGCAGAGCAGCTAATGACATGGATATACTTTCACCCAATTGGATACACCAGGGTCAGAAAGCACTCATGCCTTACTCCTTCATGTATTTTACTAACTGATTTAAAAAAACGAAACAAACAAAAAACCCAAACTCTATCTATCTATCTATCTATCTATCTATCTATCTATCTATCTATCTATCTATCTAGTTGATAAGTTGGAGGAATTTCTAGTTATGAGTTTGTTTTGTTGGTGTAACTCCTCTTGAGGAGTGACTGTGCCTTATATTCTTAGACTACTTTGCACTTGACAAAGAACATTCACACATACAATGATGGAAAGAGCCTGGAATTGATAGTTCTATACCTGGTTCAAATCCCACCTTTGCTGGTTGCTAGTTCTGTAATGTGAAGCAAGTCATTTATTCTTTCTGAGCCTCAGATTTTTATGTGATAAATAAAGACTATCACTATGTGTACGTATAGCATCCTTGTAGGAATGTGTGAGG
The DNA here is from genome assembly GCF_057876585.1 of Rhinolophus sinicus. NCBI lineage: Eukaryota > Metazoa > Chordata > Mammalia > Chiroptera > Rhinolophidae > Rhinolophus > Rhinolophus sinicus. Next base: position 58,382,383 of record NC_142506.1, on the reverse strand, counting down.
AATGCATTAAAAAATGCCTGTGGAAATACTTTGGGAACAAAAAGTGATATATAAGTATTAGTTGCGATTCATCTTTTCAACCATTTCATGAGGTAACGGAGGCAAATATTTTTATCCCCATTAAAAAAGGAGAAAACTGAGAGTCGCAAGCACTGGTTAGACCCTGCTCATCTGCCTTTCATCTACATGAGAGCTTCTCCTACTCTGGGTCCACTTCCTGGGTCTCTCTGTGTGAGGGTGACCTTTGACCTTGGGTCAGGCCACATGTGCTGGAGAGTTAACATTCCAGGAGTGATCCCCAGTTAATGAGGGACAAGGAGGAGATGGTTAAACACCCTCTCTTCCTCACCTCTTGGTGGGACAGTTCTGAGCTGAGTTCTACATAGTCTTTCACACAGTTCTGGGTGGGGTGGGAGGGTGAGCCCCAGTTTCCCAGAGCAACAAACAGCTTGTTAATAATCCCTTCCTTGTTTCACATCTCCACTAACTCATAGTGTTTCTTGAGACCACTCCACTGCTGCCACCATCTCCACTAACCTACTTGCACCAAAATCATTGTCTCTGATCTGATTTTGGGAGATCCCAAATAAGACAGTAAGAGTCTGAGGGGTTTAGAGATTCATGCACATAGCACTTGAGGGTCAGAGGGGGTTATAAGCTTTTTCTGCTGAAATAAACTACTTTTGTGTTATAGGTTTACACATGCAGGAACCATTCCGTCCCCCCTCCACCCCCCAAGAAGAAAAACAACAACAACCAACTTTGTTTGATTGTTTTTATGGAAAAAAAGAACCCAACCCCTTTCTCTTTTATTCTTAGATTTATTAAGCATATTTTAAAAGTCAGGGGCAGAAGTACAAATCTTTGGGTGAATAGATAAAAGTTGACTAGCCAGTAAAAATGAGATCTGGGAGGCAAGGGTGGAGAATGTATTAAAATTTTCTAAAATTCTGAAACCATAAATTTTAAAACAATCATTTTTATGGTAAAAAGAACAATAAAAGAATGGCATTTCTGCTTGGGGAAGATGGCCAAAAGTTAATCAAAGCAGAAAAGGCAAAATCATTTGAATTTTTTTTTCTTCAAGGATAACAGTCATGAAATGATAAAATTTGACACTCTCTTGCTTAAGATTAAATTGACACTTAAATTTGGGGAGGAGCAACTAAGAGATCTTTTAGCAGCTGGCAAAGCATTCTTGTCTCAAGCCCAGATACCATTCAAGTTCATGTACTGTAAAAGCTAAAAGATGATAACAGAATCATTTTAATAATTATCATCTCACTGTGAAGACTTGGAGAAGTGCCAGAAGTTCTGACACATAAATCTATAACGTAGAAACTATAAACAATATCTGAATTTTCTTCTAGATAAAAAAATTCTAATATGGACTATTAGGATACAGTTATTTAATATTTAGAAAAAGAAATTGGTCATCACTTGGAGCCAGGAAAGGGTTGCCAAGAAAGATTATTACGATTAACTGTGTTTTCAATCTATAACTGCTTTATCAGATGCAAACCAGGGATGTGTTTTTGTGTAGTGAATATTGTTGTACAAAAGAGCATCTGTTGACTTGCAGCTTTGTGTTGATTGGCAGTTTTGTTTGTTGATGTGTGCATTAAATGAAGAAATGTCAACTGAACAACATTCCCACTTTGTAGATTCTGAGCTCATCAAACATGTCCTTAGGCATTACTGCTCAAAGCAGGACTGCTATTTTTGCTATCATTTAGTTGTGAAACACTAAAATTTGTATGGTTTTGGCATTAGGCCTGGGTTCAAAGGCTGGCTCCAACACTTTCTAAGTAAATCATGAAACTCTTAGTTTCCTCAGTTACAGAATAAGGAAGAAACGAAAAATAGGTTATTTCCCAGTGTTCTTTTGATGACTGGATACAATAAAATAGGCCAAATAATTTTATGGATTGCAAAGCCTTCAGTTAATGATAGTGATTACTGCATCTCAGCAAAGCAGTGTTTACGTTTCCAATCATTATGAGAAGACCTAAGTCTAAAATACATCTCTGCTTACTTCCTTATGCCAGAATAAAAATGCAAATAAATAAAAACCCAGCCATTTTTAGATTAGGTCCAAAATTACTTCACCTGGTTGTTTAATGGAAAGGCCTCCTAGACAAGGGGTCAGCAAATTATAGCCCATGGGCTGAATATTGCCTAAATAAAGTTTTATTGGAACACAGCCAGGTTCATTCAGTGATGTATTGTCTATGACTACTTCTGAGTTCCAAAGGCAGAGTTGAGTAGTTGTGAGAGAGAACTCAACAGTTCACAAAGCCAAGAATATTCACTATCTGACCCTTTCTAGAGAACGTTTGCTGACTCCTGGCCTACACTAAAATGTGTGTGTGTAATGTGATTGAGCCATGTATAGCTATACTTGGGGAGGATATGTTTAAGCAAAGATAAGGAAATTCTGGAGTTTACAAATTACAGTAATCAGAATGGGAGTCCAAATCTTATAGACAGCATGCCCATTTTACGTAATAAAGTCACAGGAGAGTTACTAATTTTTATAAACTTGTAGTCAGAGAGCTTAACGCAAAGAATCATGACTCCAGAGCATAAATTTGAAAATGTCGTTGGTGTTGGAATGCAAAGAGGTGGTCTGAAGAACCATGTGGGAAGAGAGACTCTAACAAGAAACTGAATGTGCTTTGGGACTACCTGCCTCAGATTTTTCTTTTGAACTTTGATGGAAGTTCTGGACCAGTGTTCTCACCAATCTAATCATTTTTGAGAGCTTAGGGAATTCTCCCTGCAGTTTCCAGAAGGTACAAGCTTTATGCTGCTGAAAAAATATATATTACTTGCAATGATAGTTGCTGTGCGCTAAGAGCTTGGTGTATTGAACTTTCTGTAGACAGTTTGGCTTAGCCATATTTGAAACAGGCGACTGACTTTACTAAAATAGGAACCAATGTTATCCTTTGCCTCAAACTTATACTGAACCCAAACCATCTTTAAAACATTTCAAAAGAATTCAGTGCATCTCCAAGACCATTACCACGTAAGCAGCCTACCCTGACTTCTGATTCATTGGTCAAGGCTAAGTGAAGGCATTAAGAAATGTATTTCCTAAGATTTTTGAACGGGTCCAAGATGATGGTGGTCTGGATAATGCTGGGAGCTTAGCCATTATGACATTTTTAGTGGTAGAATCTGTTTATAAGTTAGAGGCAGTGGTTTGCTAAGTTATAACAGAAACTAGCTTTAAATTTATTAAATGTACAATTTTTTGGGTGAGTGAGTCTTTGATTAATTTTTTAAGTCTATGATTTTGTGCTGGTGAAAATAAATTATGTATAGGGATGACCATCCCTACCAGTTTTCTATGTAGTGGAGAAAGGGCAATTTGAAGGCATCTGTAGAAAGTGACATTAACTAGGTCTAGAGAAATAATGTGTGAGCTTAAGTCGAGTCTGGGTAACATTAAACTAAATCATAGAATTTTAGAGTTTGAAACACTTACAATGATTTATGTCAACCTTCTCCAATTTGAACCCCATTTTGTAGGCAGAAAAACTGAGGACGATGAGGTGATTTTGCTATGTCACGCATCTAGTTTCTGGAAGAGCACAGATTGGAACCTGACCCTGAAGTTTAGCGCCCTTTCCTCTCCGCCAAATTCCTCAGCTAATTGAGAGGGAGTGTGCCTGTGAAGGAATTCAGTTAATGGGGTATGAATGAGAGAACCATTTTTGTATTCAGGGAGCACGGCCAATGCTAAAGCTTGAGATGAGCACTGAGGTAATGACAGTTTGAAACGGATCTGAGAGGAAAATGATGGCGGTATCAGAAACAACATGGACAACAGTATGCCAGTGACTGATTGGAATTAGAATTAGTCACTTTAATTAGCAAATTCTTAACAGGCTAAAGGAGAAAACGAACCGTACTACACATGTCTGACATCCTAGAACCTGTCAAAATCCTGTCAGGAATGTGGCCAGTGGAGCTCTTGACCGGGAGGCAGGCTGACAGGGTGAGGATATTAAAGGACATGGACTTTTTAGGGATTGATTTTTAAAGGCAAGAAAAGAGATGATGATGACAACATTTGGGATCTGTGTGTGTGTATATGGGGTGGAGGGTGGGAGTACAATCATCATTTAGCTTAATAATTTATCAATCTTATTAGAGGTGAACAAATCATTTCACTTACATTCATAAACAGTGGTAAGTCTGTCTAATCTGTGTAGGAAAGTTTCTGGTTTCTGCCAAGATGGTGCCCTCTTCCCCCAAATTAATCCCAGAGAAAAGAATATAAATAAACAGAAGAGAAACGTGAATACCCGGAATGAAGAAAACCAAGCAACAAACAAACACTGAGAAATCCCTGAGGGAACAGAGGACCATTTGCCCTGGTGTAGGTTAGATGCAGCCAGAGGAGGAATGTGTCCTGAGGTGGTTAGTGAAACTTTTTCAGTTCTGTTCTTGTCTTTCTCTGTCTTTCACCTTCACTGACCTCAGGTAACAGCAGGGCAGCAGAAAGCATTGCTGGGGGAGGAGTTCATGAAAACAGGTGCTGACTGACCAGACCACCTGACCCACCCTTCAAACCCACAGGGCTCAAGGGTTAAAAACTAGAAAACCACCTCATCCTTAATGAATCTTCTCCTTGAGGTTTAAGGTAGAGTCCTGACCAGTGGAGTTCCCTGATAAATTGGCTACAAATCAGAGTAATTCGCAGGAGTTTGATGGTACCTGGGCTGTCTACACTGAGGCTCATTCTTTCTTCTTTAACTCCTCTAAACTAGGCACAGTATTTATTCCTTATGGAATAATGAGCTCCTAGGCCAAAATAACTAGACATCTGAGGGCTATCTGTATTTTCTGAAATAAAAATATTAGAAGAAGAGGGCTAAGAAATTAAAATAAATGTGATAAATATACGTAAGCCTGTAAGGGAATAAATAGATTTGATATGTAAGACAAAATGATAATAATAAAAAGTGGAAGTAGAAAATATATGTTTAAATGAAGAAAACTATATAGGATAAGTAGGAAGATGGATTAACAGAAAAAATAAATTAATGAACTGGAAGAATAAATTGAGAAATTCTTCCAGAAGGCAGCAGGAATGTACAAAGAAATAGAAAACAAACACATAAGCAAATAAAAAAGCTAAGAGGTATGGCAGATTGAAGTACCAATATCTAGTAATAGGACATCCAGAAGAACAGCGAAGATGTGTGGAAGGAGATAGTCTGAAGAAATAATGGAGATAAATTACTCATACTTCAAAGGAGAGAAGATCTTAATTTGAAAGGGCTTATGGATTGCCAAACATGAAAGAAAAGGAAAACCCAAACCTATGTATCTTATGATAATGTCTGGAAACATGAAGTACAAAGAAAAAATTCTACAAGCTTTCAGAGAGGAAGTGAAGATCATCCAAAGATAAAAAAGAGTCAAGTTGATATCAGACTTTTCAATGGCAACACGGGATGCAAGAAGATAATGAAGTAATATTTTTAAAATATTGAAGGACAATCACTTTGAATATGGAGTTTTACATCTAGCAAAATTGCCAGTAGAATGTGAAGGGTAATAAAAATATCCCCAGGTATGTAAAGCCACCAAAATTTTGTCTTATGAAAGCACACATTGAAATATTTTTGGGAAAAGTACTCATTTCAGAAGAGAAATACATTCAGGAGATTGTGCAAGAAATATGTTGAAAGACATGATCAAATATCTTGGGATCTTCTTAGACAACATTAATGGGACATGGGTGTGGATAAGTGGGATACTGAGGTGGCTATGTGACCCTGTCAGACCTCATTTCTATTTAGAGAGAAGATATGAATCTTGATAGGCTAATTTTATTAGTTTTCTAGGGCTGCCATAACACAGCACTACAGACTGTATGGCTTAAACCATGGAAATTAATTTTCTCACAATTTTGTAGGTCGGAAGTCCAAAATCAAGATGTCACCGGATTTGGTTTCTTCTGTGGCCTTTCTTCTTGGTTTGCAGATAGCCAGATTTTCCCTGTGTCCTCACGTGGTTTTCCCTCTGTGTGCAAGCATGTCTGTATCCCAATCTCTACTTTTTATAAGGACACCAGTCAGACTGGATTAAAGCCCACCTCAATGACTACATTTTACCTTAACCCCCTCTTTAAAGACCCTTTTTCCAAATACAATCACATTATGAGGTACTGAGGGTTAGGATATCAGCATATTGAACTTTGAGTGCATACAATTTAGCCTGTAATACTGACATTCTCCCAGTACACATCTATAAACACTATCCAATCATTGTTCTGACTGGTGTGTGTTAGGGCTATGTATTTTCAATACTGTCTCTAGATATTTCAAGTTTAAGAAATAAATAAGGACAAATAATTATATGTATGGGTTAAGAACATAAGCCAGAAGGAAAAATAAATTGATCTATTCAGTAGAAAGCAGGAAGGAGAAATAGAGGCCAAAAATGCACTAAATAAAAAATATAAAGCCAAAGAACAAATATAATTTTAAAAAAACAATAATTACATTAAATGTAAATTGGGTAAAACAGATTTATTGAAAGACTCTTTTATTGTATTTTAAAAAGTTGCAACAATATGTTTATTTCAAAAGACACATTAAAATAAAAGACACAGAAAGCTAAAAAATGAAATAAAAAGTACATCTGGAAAATGTGAATTGAAAAAATTTGGAGAAGACACCTTAATAACTGACAAAAATAAAACAAAAGGGACAAAGAAGGATGATGCTATCTACAGTAAATGCAGCAATAGGACGGAAAGATATAACTATGTTGATCCACTATGTACCTAGTAACACAGCTGCATATAGTATCAAGCATCAACAAGCTGAATTTCAGGAAGAATTGATAAATTATCAGGTGTGGCTCGAACACTCATAGGTCAAGCATCACACACAACAGCAGAATCAAAGTGCTGAACAATACAATACAATAATTAAGCTTACGCTAATATAGAGAAATATATATGTATGAATTTCTACATTCAACAGAGAATATACATTATTTATAAGCACACATGAAATATTTTTAAAAACAGACTGTAAATCAATTTTATTGCCAAAGTTCTCTGACTATACATTCTCTGAAATTTATATGCAATAAGATAAAACATTAATTAGCAAAATAATAGCTAAACTATATCTCCTATATTTAGAAGCTTAGTATTTCAAAATAATCCGTGTTAAAAATGAAAACTATATGTCAAAAAGTGTGGATGCAGTTAAGCAAAAAAGTTATAGCTTTAAAAATAACATGAAACTACAAAGATTAAAAGTAAATGAGCTAAGTTTTCAGCTCATGAAGTTGTAGAAACAGAGCAAACCCAAAGAAACAAGAAGGAAGGAAATGATAAAGATAAACATAGAAATCAAGAAAATCAAGAACAAAGGAACAATAGTGAAGATTCACAAAACTCAGAACTGTTTATTTGAAAAGATTAACCAAGAAGACTTCTGATAAGATTAATCAAGAAAAAAGAAGTAAATAAACAAGACATAATGAATAAGTTATATAATTAGCGATACAACAGAGATTTGAAACAGATACATTTGAGGTGAAGAATAAAATCCTAGAAAAATAAAATGCTAAAATTGTTATAAAAAACTTTAATAGAGCAAATAAATAATAAATTGATATGGTCCTCAATTATCCAACAACAGCAGCAATAAACAAACAAAAGACCACTTAGGTTCCAACAATCAGTAAGTTTTACCAAATTTTTTGGACTAGTAAATTTTGTATTATACTACTGTGTTTCCCCGAAAATAAGACCAGGTCTTATATTAATTTTTGCTCCAAAATACACATTAGGCCTTATGTTCAGGGGATGTCATCCTGAAAAATTATTCTAGGGCTTATTTTCCAGTTAGGTCTTATATTTGGGGAAACACAGTAGTTGTTACAGAAAACAAAGGATCAAAAATTCCCTAGCTTACTTTTCAGTTTTATTGAGGTATAATTTATTAGGTTGATGCAAAAGTATTTGTGGTTTTTGCAATTTTTAACCTTTTACACCACAATTACTTTTGCACCAACCTAATACATCGCATAATATCAACCTATTGAAAATATAGAATGATGATTTCTAATACATTTTTACAGTTTTATAACTATCACTACAGTTGCATTTGAAACCAACTACCCTTCCCCGCCCCCTGAAATTTCCTTCACACCTGCAGTGCAACCTCTGATCTGCTTTGCCTCTAAAGTTTTGCCTTTTGTAGAAACTTCATAAAAATGGATTCATAAAGTAGGCAGCCTTTTTTATGTCTGGCTTTTTTAACTTATCGTAATGTTTTTCAGGCTCATCTATGTTGTTGCATGTATCCCTGATTCGTCACCTTTTATTGCTGAATAATATCATTCTATGCTATATTAGTTTCCTAGGGCTGATGTAACAAATTACATGTGGCTGAAGCAATAGAAATTTACTATTGCACAGTTTTGGAGAGTAGAAGTCTGCAATCAAGGTGTTAGTCAGGCCACGCTCTCTCTGAAGGCTTAAGGGGACGATCCTTCCTTGCTTCTTCCTAGCTGGCAATCGACATTCCTTGATTTGTGGCAGCATATCTCCCTTCTCTGCTTCCATCTTCACATGACCATCTTCCCTTCGCATCTGTATCCAAATTTCACTCTTTTTATTCGGATATCCATCATTGGATTGGGGCCCACCCTAATCAAGTGTGACCACTTTGAACTTGATCATTTGCAAAGATCCTAGTTCCAAATCAGATCACCTTCACCAGTTCAGGGTGGACATGAATTTGGGAGGACACTAGTTGGCCCTGTACCTATGCATATAACACATTTTATTTATCCATTCACTACTTGTTGAGTGTTTGGATTATTCCCAGTTTTGGCTATTCAAAATTGGCTTGTAGAAATCTTTGTGTGGACATATGGTTTTATTTCTCTTGAGTAAATGCACGTATCTAGGAGAGGAATTGTTGGGTCATATGATAAGCACACATTTAACTTTTTAAGGCACTGCCAAACGATTCTAGTTTCTGCACATAATTGCTACATATGGTATTGTCATTCTTTTTTCATATAGCCGTTCTAGTGACTGTAAAGTGGTACCTTACTGTTGCTTTAACTTGCATTGCCTTGATGGCTGATGATGTGGGCAGCTTTTCATGTTCTCATTAGCTATTCATATATATGTTCTCTGATGAAATATCTATTCAAATATTTGCTTATTTTTAATTTAGGTTATTAATCTTATTAACGAATGGAAAGTTTTCTTTGAATATTCTGGACACAAGTCCTTTATCAGATACAGGATTTGAAAATATTCTATGTCATTCTGTGACTTTTTTCATTTTTGACCGTTATTTTGAAGAATGAAACTTTCACATTTTGATGAAGTCAGAATTATCAATATTTTTTCTTTTATGATTCCTAGTTTTGGTATTATGTCTAAGAACTTTTTACCTACCATAAGGTCACAGAAATTCTATTTTAGAAGTTTTATAGTTTTAAGCTCTTGTATCTAGGACTGTGATCAATTTTAGTTAATTTTTCTGTATGGTGTGAAGTAAGGGCTACGTGTGGATATTCAGTTATTCCAGCACCATTTATTGAAGAGCCTATCTTTACCCCATTGAATTGCATTGGTGCCTTTATCAAAAATCAGTTGACTATAAATTAAAGTTTATTTCTGTATCATTTATGACATACTATATTGTCTTGACTACTATAGCTTTATTGTCTTCTGAGATATGATTGATACAACCAGAGATGGGATGGTGGGTGAGGAAGTCATAAGAAATGGAGTAGAAAGAGTGACTGGTCTACCACCAACCAAGGCTTTGTTTTTGTTTTGTTTTTTAACATTGAATTTTATTCTTTATTTTCTGCTCTTACTATTTTTTTTTAATTCAAATTTATTGGGGTGACAATGGTTAGTAAAATTACATAGGTTTCAAGTGTACAGTTCTGTAATACATCATCTGTATATCACATTGTATGTTCACCACCCAGACTCAGTTCTCCTTCCATCAGCACATATTTGATCCCCTTTACCCTCTTCTACTATCCCTCCTCCCCTCTTACCCTTTGGTAACCACTAAACTATTGTCTGTGTCTATGAGTTTTTATTTCTTTCTTTGTTTGTCTTGTTCCTTTGTTGCTTTCAGTTTTATATCCCACATATCAGTGAAGTCATATGGTTCTCGATTTTTTCTGTGTCTTATTTCACTTAGCATAATAATCTCGAGATCCATCCATGTTGTCGCAAATGGCAGTATGTCAAGGCTTCATTCTAAACCACAATGACTTCAGATGCCATTGAATGAAGGCAGCGATCCATGGTTTCCTTAGTAGGAAACAAACAGAGAAAATGAAGTGGTCTGGTGGATTTTTCAGGGAGAGTCTTTATTCCTCGCCTCTTTTGTCAGTCTTTATGGAGGGGATAAAGGTATTAAGGATAGCTTAGGAAGCTACAGTCTGGAAAATTTCTTTTAAGATGACTAAATCTGTCATTGTGAGCAAATCATTTTAAAAGCGTCTGACTTTTGAGAATCTTTTATGGAAATATACTTTGCCTCTCAATGTTCTCTGACCATATAAACTTTTGATTGCTGCTGGGCAGGACATGGCCAGAGTCAGGAAAAATGGTCGTTTGTCCCTCCTTTGAATGTCCTTTGTTCTCTTGGTGGTTGCAGGGGGCCTCTGGTAAATGAGACTGACCTGTAGACAGGGTGCCTCTAGCCAAGGGCATTTCTGCCAGGGTTTTATCCTTCCAGAAACACACGATGTTGCTGTGTCTGCCACAAAAAGGCAGCCCTTGTGTCTCTCTTTTTAGGTTTCCCTAGATTTTCAAATAAGTGTAATTTTCAAACCTGCATTCCAAAAATCTTTTTTTTTCGGGAATGCTTTTGTACTTAACACCTCTGTGAACTCTGTGACCACATACCTTCATCTGGAAGGTCCATTCAGAGGTGGCTGAGCAGGCTGCCAGATTCAGCCTCTGAACCCTATCATTTCTGCATATAAATGCTTTCCTTCCCCCTGAAAGCTGAAATTAAACATCCAGAGGCATTTGGATTAGACTTGAATTGCTTAGTCAAATCTTAATCACCTCTCCACACACAGACAGAAGCTCTAACCCAGGAAAGGGTGTTTGTTGAAACTCGGGGACAACTGAATGAGGGGCAGGGAAGGGAAGAGTGAACTTGACTCACAATATTCCAAGTTAGAGTTAGGTCCAGCTTGATGCCTTGAAAGCATGAGCTGGTGGCAGTGGTGGCTAACAAAGGCTTTTGTTTGGAGTGTTCCCAACAGGCATTTTCCCCTAGGAAAGCTCTTCCTGTAGTACTGTCCCAAGTAAAACCTTTGTGAGGTCAAATGTCAAGCTCAAACAGACAGTGATATTCAGTCTCCATCATGGGCACAGTATGTGGTTTCTGTGCATCTGTGGGCACATTCTCTTAAAGCATCAGTTTAAGATTTAAAAATTTACTGAATTTAATGGGAATTTGTTATTTTTGTCTGCTCGGTATCTCTGTTATGCTTTGGGAAAATTCTCCTCCCAATTGTACCTGGTTCTAGTGGTCAGGAGCAGTTTGTTATAGCTACGCCTCACCCTGGACCCGGCCACAGCAGTGGGTAATAATCCAGACTGGGCCAACCAAGGTGACCAATCAAAGATGAGACTGTGATTCAAACAGAGCCAGATTGCTTCAATTTGGGTAAAAAAAAAAAAAAAAAAATACAGTTTAGCTGGGTTTTGTTGGGTTCTCTGAATACAGCCATATACTGAGCTTTATTGCGACAAGGGACATATGTTGTCCTAGAAAAAGCAAGCCCTAGAAATGAGGACTCTGGTGGCAGTCCTTCCCCACCTTCACCCCCACACTCATTACAGACTCTGAGAATCCCCCGAAAGGGATTAGGGTACCTGTCCAGGATATCACAAAACTCACAGAAGAGTAAAAATAAGCCCACAAACAAGAAATAACTGAAAAGCATAAGGTGCTAGATATGGAAGTGGGGTGCTATTGAGGAAAGATTTGGATTAGGTAGATCTGGGTTCAAATCTTAACTGAAAATAATTTGGAGGCAAATTGCTTAACCTCTTTGAGTTTTAGTTTCCTCATCTCTGTCATAGACAGACTAGCGTCTATTTCAGGGCTGTAGGAGGCTGGTGTGAACTAACAACTGTAAAAGCTGTTCCATGTATGTGAGTTCTCTCTTCCTTTGTAAGAAAAAGTGGCGGTTAAGAACTTTGCTCTTTTCCTGCTGGCCTAGAAATCTAGCTTTTCTCCCAGAGTGAGGAGGATGCAGTGAGCAAGGGACTGGCTGTCTGTTCTCACTGCCGCCCTTGGTGTCTGCCGGGCCGAGGAAGACAGATCCTCTTGGATACTCCTGTGCGCCATCTTTTTTTGGGTCTCGTATCTGCTTTGGTCCTTGAGGGAAAACATCTGCTGCTGTTGCTGTGGTTTTTCCATTGTCATTTATCTTCAGACTTGCTTACGTTTATTTGAAATTTTCATGGGTCATATTAGTGGCCTCCCACTTGACTTTTTCTATCTTCTCCTGCCCTCATTTTTTCTATTCACTTCTCATCTTTTGTTTTTCATGTCGACATCTTTTATCTTCTTATCAGGTGTTTTGTTTGGGAAGAGATTTTGACAAATTTCTCATCTGTTGCTTCCATCTTGGATTTCCCAGCTTTGCACCATGAAGACTCTTCAGGCCCTGGACGTGGTTTTCTTTTCTCTATTTCCTTTACTCCATCACCCCCCTCCCCTTTTTTTCTCTGGCCTTGCACCAGATTTTTCCCTCACCTCTGGGTTAAATGTTGTCATCGTCCCTTAATGCCATCTCCAGAATGTACTCTGGCTTCTTCCCAGGAGGTCTTTGCTGTCATTGGCTCTCCACCACCAATAACCCGTGAGCCAGTACCCTTCTCATTCCTATAAGGCATTCCCAGCTCACGACCATTGCAAGAGGCACTTTTCCTTTTTCTGGGGCCATAAGTTGATAGTGCCAGGGAGATTTGTTAGGGAGTAGTGCTTGGGGAGAGAAGTGCCATGGAAAGGGGACCTTACACATCCACCGTATACATACTGTTTAATAATTAGTATTGGTTTCTTATGGGAAAGTATTTTGAGACGTTGGGTTGGGAATATCTTGCAACTTTTGGAAACTATGAAACTTAATACTATGCTGATCTAGTCACATGGCATTTCAAGCTCGACTGTAGGAACAAAGAAAGAAGTATGTTTGTTGTTTGGAAGTAGAAAAAGGAATGTTTGACCCACTATGATTATCCATCAGTTTGGGGAAGAATCACCTCCTCATCTTTTGGAAGTCTTCGTTAAAAATTTCATGCCTGTTTGTACTCTTCTTTTTCCTAACAAAACGCATGTATAAATGTTCAACTTCTATTTTTTAAAAAAATTCACTGATCAGCTTGAACTTGATCTAAAGCGGTTATTAATAGAAATAGAGGTATTATCCTCTGCTGTGTTTACACGGTATTTACTTCTTTCCTGTTTGCCTGTTTTGATTTGTGCTTTAATTATAGTACTTTTTTATGGTCACATTTGCATTATCCTTTCTTGTGTATCATCTGTCTTTTCTCAGGGACTGTGGGTTTCTGGAAATCAGGAACCACATTCGGATCTTTGTGTTTCCCACAGAGCTAGTATGACACCTCATAGATAGCAGGCACTCTTTAATGCTAAACAAATTAACAGTAAATTGTCGATGCCAAGATTAAGGACCAAATGACAACTTAAGGTTCAATGTAAGGAAACAATTCAGTTTTGCAAAAATGTTATTGACCAAAGTCTCTGCTGAATATGCTAGCACCAGTTTGTACGGACTCAAGAGCGCAGATTAGTAAATATTCAGGAAGGTTTTGAGCCAGTTGTTAAACCATTGGTAACTTGACGTTGTTTTTGCTGGGACTATTTACACCATGGAGATCAGCAAAGGCTACAAATCAGGGTTGTTTCTTTCGAAAGTCCGTTTGCCAGCATTGCACTGAATCAACCCAGTAGTGAGCCTGCCTCCCTGGTGAGAAAGGCAGACCTTGAGGAAATAAAATAACTTAATATTGGCTGTAGCCAAGATTTTCTTCAATAACCAAACTTTACAGTAGGAAACCTAATGGAAGTGCAATCTCTGAATTGTCCATGGGGCAATTAGATAGTTTTCTAAATACTGGGTGGGAGGGCAACTGGGACAAAATGTTTATAGCGCCGTCACGAAAAAAGGTTCAGGTCGTCCTCAAAAACCAAAACAAAACTAGACTACAGCTGGAGAAAGCAAGGCAGTCATCTTCTCACAGGTAATCTCCCCAAATGGCAAGGCTAGCTCAAGGTATTCGTGGGCATTAAAGTCTGTATTGTGGTCTATTCTAGTAATGGCTCTAAATACTTAAAACTATTCTCTTTTCCCGGCATAGACATTACTGAGTCTATGGTGGTATTATGGAGCATTAAGAAAATAGTAGGTTAGAAAAAAATGTTAGAAGATATATTTGACATTATGCAAAGCATATTTAGTACATATCAAAATTAAATGGGGAAATTATAAACCACTTCTCTCTTTCTAATTTCTATCACAGTTAATGATGCAACATATGAGTGCTTCCTCCGGGACCCTTATCTGCAAAGACTGTTTAAACATCTTTCTTGTTATCGGAACTGCTCATTCATTAACACTTTCAAAGAACTTTGTGTTCATGAAACTCTTCAAACAATGGAGAAAGAAATACTAGTCCATCCCATGTACCATTGTGAGGCAGTTCTTGAAGAATGATTAAAAAGCAATTTTAAGGCATTTTTTTTTTAAAGGAATCAAAATATCCTTCACGAAGTATCAGAGTTGCCTAATGTGAATGTAGTAAAACATTGTTGGGCTTAATTTTATTTTTAAAAAAATCTTAAGATGTTGAGACTACAACATAAATCACAGAAGGCCACTTAAAGATATGCCTTTATGGGTAAATATGATATTTTTGGCTAAAAGACTTCCGGCATCTTACAACTCCTTCATGAGGTCCACTAAAGAATTATGGGAAGGCTGGAGTTACCAAGTTGATTCAAAAGGTTACAGTAGTGTGCAGCACGCTGCTTGCATTTCAAACTGGTCTTGACTGTTGAAAAGCACCAGGCAGAGACACTCAATCACCTGGTGGAACGATCTCGAGAGGTCTTTTTCTGGCTCCCCACACGTGCTCCTTGCTTTTCAGCAGTCCACCGTGTGCATAAAATTAACAACATGCTACAGTGGCTTCTTATATCATAAATGGAGTCCTTTAAAGTGATATTCCTTCCCACACTTTTTCAGCCTTCCGGTGAGAATTGCGACTGGACTCCACTTATTTGAACAGGAGGTGTGAGTTTAAAGGCGTGAACAAACACACCAGCGATATATTAGCTGTGCTTAATCACGTACGGATGGATGCTTGAGTTACTCCTGGGCTGTGTCGGGCCTCAGAAACCGATTTCACAAAAGGCTAAAGCTTCACCAAAGCATCCTTCAGAAGACTGAAAGTGTTCTGAACGGTGATCTCCACTGAGTTTTTCAGCTGAGCTTTTTGTGTTTTGCCTGCTCGTTTTAGTGCAGTGTAGGTCCAACCATTATCACCTCCTTCTGTGAGAATTTTTAGAGCAAACTTCTGTCAATAGTAGAATCAGCTATTTTTTACCAACTTGATGGGGTTTTGTTTTGTTTCATTTTTAAAGATCTAGTTGACTGTATTGAATGATTCATGAATTGGGCAGCGTCCCATCTAGTAAATAGAAAGGTACTCCCAATTTGATGTTTTTAAATAAGAAAACATCGAGACATCCAAAGGAAAAGCTGAAGCTAGTTGAGCTGTTAGTTGAAGACAATTTGTCTGTAAATGTGAGAATGATGATGGTGATGGTGGTTGTGATGATAAACATTTATTATGCCACTATAGTAAATGCCACTATAGTAAATCATTTAATCCTCAAAAAATCCGATGGGACAGGTATTATTTTTATGTCCATTTTGCAAAATGGAAGCAACATGTTCAAGGTCACACAGCTAGTAACTGATGTATGCTGAATTTTCATCCCTGCAGTCTGAGTCTAGAAGCTACCTCTTAACTACCCTGTTTCCCCGAAAATAAGACTTAGCCAGGCCATCAGCCTTAATGCGTCTTTTGGAGCAAAAATTAAGATAAGACCCACTATTATATTATATTATTATCATCACATTATATTATATAAGACCCAGTCATATATTATAGTAAAATAAGTCCATGTTTTATATTAATTTTTGCTCCAAAAGACGCTTTAGAGCTGATTGTCAGGCTAGGTCTTATTTTTAGGAAAACATGGTTTGACCCTTAAATACCCAGAATGATCCTTTGCTATTGGTGCAGCCAGGAATGACAGGGACAAATCTGGGGCCATATGTCTGTGTTCTCCAAAAGATAGACCTCATCCCAGGCCTAATGTCCTGTGTTTCCTTGGTTTCTTTTTACTGCTTACTCAATTTCGTAAAGGCAAGGTAGACCATATAAAGAGATTTTTTTTTATTTGCTTGATTTTTTTCAGTAAGCATAGGGTTTCCACGCTTAGCAAAAAAAAATACAGTGTGTCCACCTACATTTGTATGTCAGATAAATGATGAAAAGTTTCTAAAAGTATATCCCAACTATTGCACGGTACATACTTATATGAAAAATTATTTGTTGTTCATCTGAAATTCCAATTTAGGTGGACTTCCTATATTTTATCTGGCAATCCTAAAGAAGCTGAGCTTCAAACCTGAATACCAACACCGTAAAAATCACTCTTTCATCTCTTATAGATGGGAGGAAAAACGATCCAACAGCTTGCCTTCGGTTTGTTAGGCTGGAGATGAAATGCTAGTCAAGTTTGTCTTGGGACTGAGTTAAACAGATCAGGCATGGTATTCCTATCAATCACATCTGTAGTCGCTGGGCTTCTCCAAGTCGTGTTGAGAGTTTGGGGAGGTGTGTTTAGAGCACAGATTATTTTACTTTGATAGCTAGCTGCGCAGCACTGGAAACCCGTCACTTCGATTAAAATGAAATTCCTAAATGTGGTTTTAATGATGTGAGCCCCACATTGTAAATGGCCCTCTTAGCTGTGGCCTCTGGAATAAAGGAATCGACCCTGACGCTTTTCAGCGTGGGATATATAACTCATGTCACGCTCAATTTTCTTTTGGGAGACTTCAGCACAGTGGGAACCATTGTCCATGAAATGACTGTGGGGCTTGCCACGCCCCTGTCACTGCAAGAGGGCCTCCTGAGTGCCTCACCTGTGACTAACGGACCAAACCTCATGCATCTTCACATGCTCAGCACTTACGGTGCCCGGCACATGTATATCCACAGCAAACTCTTACTGAGCATCTACTCGGTGCTACCTTCAGGGGTCATGCCCCTGTTCTCATGGAGTTCCAGTTGGTAGAAAGGGTTCAATAAAGAAGCGAAAGCGTGCTTACGACAGAGATCCAAGGCCTTTGGGAACTGGAGGATTCCTTGCCTACTTTCTATATAGATGAGGAAATCGAGACCCAAGGACAGGTACCATACTAGAAAACAGAAGACTGGGACTCAGAAACCAGCTTTACCATTGAGTCTTGGAGCAAGCCACTAAGCTTCTCTTAACCTTAGTTTGCTCATCTGCAAAATGGAGATAATATTGCTGCCTAGGTTATAAGGTGAATATGAGATAATGGTCTAGGGACTGAAAAGCATTATGTAATTGTAAGGGATAATGTTTGAAAACATAGAATTGAGATTGCACAGTTGAGTGCTTCAAACTAGAGAGACAGCTTAGTTAGTGATTGAGAGCATGTGTCTGGAGCCAGGCTGTGTGTATGTTCAGGCTCTTCTATTTATTGACCATGTGGCCTTTTGGCAAGGTATTTAACCTTCCTGTGCCTCAGTTTTCTCATCTGTAAAATGAACACAATCAGTGTCCCTACCCCAAAGGATTACGGTGAGCATTCATCAAGTTAATACATGCAAACATCAAAAGCACTCAGTAAGTGTTATTTATAATTAATATGCATGGCAACATCTGGGTGTGGAGAGATAGATATGTTGTCTTTAGGCTATTAAGGCAAATTGCCCATCTAATGTTTATCCTTCCATTTCAACATAGATTCATTTTAAGAATACAACAAAAAAGAGGTGTAAATTCCATTGTCTGTTTCTTAAATAATTATCAGATCAAGAGATGCTTTTATAATCACGTACTTTGATCAGAGACTTCTGAACAGTCTCCACATCACAATATCAGCAATGGAGAATGGAGTCAATAAAGTAAGCATGCAGTAGCTGGATTGTAAATACCCCTGCAAAGTGAGATTTACAAGATGTAATATTGGAAGACGGATTTATCCCAGTTGAAACTCCATTGTTGTTGAAGCAAGTTCAATGGAATTTATAAGATGAGAGCCCTTGAATAAGAAGAGCTCAGAGGCCTTGGGGAGTCAGACTCATGAGGTTTGCTAGGTCCAAGTTGGATTTGCATCTTTAAGAAGGCCAAAGTGTTTGCTGAAAATATTGCAGGGAAAGGAAAAAAACCAACCCAAGGCAGGGGCATCAGCTTTGTTTAAAACTTCCTTTTACTCAAAACTGTTGGGTTTATAAATCAAAATTATGTGTCCAGTGAGGAAATGGGAAGTAAAACTGTTTCCAAAAGAAAAAAAGAAAAGAAAGCAAGTGATTCATTTTGGCCTAAATAATTGAAAACACAGAAAGTCCAAGTATTCCTGGCTGCATGGCCATGAGCTTATTGGTCGTTTTGCTGTCGTGAAGCAGACTCCATGATACAGACTTGGAAGATGAGCCATCTGTCTCTGTAAATCTTTAAACTATCTGATAAAATCAGATGGGGCCTAATCTTCGGCTACTTACAGGATTTTTGATGTTTCTCTTCACATGGGGCAGAGTCCAAATAAAGCAGCAAGATTGCATTCATTTTGTGTGAGAAAGAGGGAAAGAAAGAAAGAAAAGGAAGGAAGGAAGGAAGGAAAGAGGGAAGAAAGGAAGGAACGAAGGAAGGAAGGAAGGAAGGAAGGAAGGAAGGAAGGAGGGAAGGAAGGAAGGAAGGAGAAAATGGGGCCAAAAGGTAGCTTTTCCGGAGATACAAAGTCAGATTTCTAAGTCTCATACCAGAATGTTGGGTATTTGCTTCACTTTGAGGGCTGACTCGTTTTAGGGTACAAGACCCTAAGTGATTGAGACTCAGACAAAATGTAGAACCTGAGCTTGTTTCTGGTTCTGAAATAGGACAGCCTGGAAAGGTGCTGCCAATGAGAATAAGTCTTGCACATTTTCCTAACGTCTGACTGAGTAGAATATCTGGCCCCGGGGAATGGATTTGTAGTTTCTCAGGCTTTCCCTCCTAGGAAGCCCAGGAACATTTAGAAAGATTCATTTTTATTATAAAACACAGTAGCAAAAGTTAAATGACATAAGAGAAGGCAGCACAATGGGAGAAGGATTTTCTTTTCTTTCTTCGCTGGGAGAATACAGGAAGGCCTCTTGGGGGAAGTGGCTTTTGAGCTGAGCACTGGAATATGGGACAGAGTCAACAGAATTTGGTCAGCTGAGGGGCTTATGACGGAGGGGAGTGAACTGAAACTCTGGTCATTAGGAATATTTATAAAAAAATAAATGAATGGTAGTTCTGACAGGTTAGATAAGGGTAAAGTTCTAAATATTTGTCTATTTATACTATGAATGGAGATTAGAAGTCTCCTGTCCCTATCTGCCGGTACTTGGTATATTACTATAGAGAATGGCGCATTAATACTATGCCCCAAAGATATAATTGTTTTAAAATATTAGACTCAGGATGGAAAGGGAGTAAAGAGACTGTGCAGTATTACCCATTATTCTATGGATAAAGTCACTGAGTCACAGAGAGATGAAGCAACTGGTTAAAAGGTCACAAAGCGAGTTAGCAGCAATACTGGAACTAGAAGCTTAGCCTCCCAATTCTAAATTCAGGACTTTCCCCAGGCACTACCCTACAATGGAAAGTAGAGATCACTCCATAAATATGTGGAAGGAGCCATTTGTATGCTGATGAACCAAATAAGGAAATTGAAAAGTAGTTACAAGACCAATACCCAGACATGCCTCTGCAGGGCTCAGCAAAAATCGAGAAGGGAATGAAAACATTCAGGCTTCAACATAATGGTTCATCTTTGCAGAAAGGGTCTCAACCAATCATGAGTGAAAGAGAAATGTATTTTATATAATAGAAAGAGAAAAGCTTTTTTATGTTTAAGTTGTAATACCTGGGAGACATCCTGGGGACAGGATGATGATAACGTTTTGTTAATTGAGAAGTTGTGTTCTTTATTCACTGACTGCAGTCAAGTTACAGAATCTTCTTTTCCATTCACCCAAGAGGCAATGAGGCCTAGCCTTGCTTAAGGCTGATTTCTGATTGGATAAATTCAGGTGTGTGCCTGTGATCCAGGAGGGGTGGACCTCTAGACTATGAGACCCCTGGGGTCAAGGGTTATTCATTCCAGTATCCCCAACAACTAGTAGTGTGTCACACTGTGGCATTCAATTAAAGTTCTAAATGGATACATGTACTCCTAGGCAGTTCAATGCCATGCTACAAATCCCCGTCCTTTCATAATTTGCCTTATTAAAATGACGGCGGCCACCAAATCCCAACCAGAGTGTTACCATGGGGTGTGATGCTATGGTATGTGATTTCCTGAAATAGGCCTTGTGGTAGATGAGTCCCCCAACGGGGTTTAGGGTCCCACTACAATGTAGATTAGATGGCATTCCTTTTTTTTAGAACCGGTTTAATCAAGTACAACTTCCCCTTTCCTAGTCAGGGACTAAACAAGTCAGAGCTTTGGCTTTCTAATTTATCAGCCAGTAAATTACAGCAGCAAAGGTCTTGTGTAGGCCAGGGATTTTCCACACAGAGTGAGGGGGATCCTGGGGGCCCAGGCAGAGCAGATTAGATCTGTGACTCATGGTTTGGGTAGCATTACATGTGAACTTGAAAAGGTCAAGCAAAGAAAAGCTGTTTTCCATGAAAATAAATTAAAAATTTTAAAAGCTCTCTTTCATGACACTGGAATTTCGAACGTGGCTATAAAATTATTAATCAGAAGACATATTAATTTGTATAAGGAAGTCATAAGGGATAACTAAAGAAATGGGAAATACGGCAAATTTAAAAAGCACAGACAATTAGAAAATAAAGCAGAAGCAGCTAAAGAGATCTAATTTTTACATAGCTCACAGATTTTCGCTTACGAGTGTCATTTCTCTCTGTAGTCTAATATTCTCTATTGTTTATGTTAGCAGAAAAAAATAATTAGCATATATATTTTATGGTGTTTCTAGCTCTTCTTCCATTCTGAACCTGAAACATTGCTTTGTGTCATTATGATTAATTACATTATGATTGAGTACATTCAATGATTACCCAACTTGACTCTGAGATGTGAATTAGGAGAAGTTTTAAATTCAGGCATATTTGAAAATATTATGAATTTATATAAAAACATACAAGTAAAAACCTATAATTAAAGAACAATTCATAGTTATACGAAGAGATGATTAGATGGTCTCTGAGGCCCCTTCTAATTCAATGAGTCTAGTGACTTGGGAACAGAAACATAAACAGAAGGACAATTCACACAATTCCCGAAGGCCTTTTGCTCTTCCTAGTTGGCGTTTAGGATACATGTTCCACTTGTACAGAGGTCATCATTTCCTCTGCTTTGCTCCCTCCAACTGGATGGCAACCTCCTCAGGGCAGCACGCTCCAAGCCTTCTAGAATATCCAGTAATGTTCTGCACATGGTGGGTGGAAGTGAGTAGTAATGGAGCAGAGACGAGGGATCCTCTGATTTGGCCCAGAAGAATGTCAACAGGCATTCCTTACCTATGAGGTCTGGAATGGTTCTCTGACAGGTCTTGAATTTGACCTTGGACCACATACACACATGAGGGAGTACATATAGCCCTTGTCTAAGGAATCTGAAATGAAATGGTGAAAGAATAAAGGGGCTACAGATTGTTCTTTGTTTAGAACAAAAGGGAGGAGGCTCTGGGCCTTTCTGGGGCAATAGGGATTTGAAATGTTTTTGTTGTTGTTGTTGTTGTTGTTGTTGTTTTTTCAAAGAACCCCAAGTAGGTTCTGAAGAGGTCCCGGCATGAGACGGGAAGATGGCAGGCAGGATGTAAGCAATGGCCATGCTTCTGGAAAGAACTAGCTATTCAAGCGTAACGTCTGCTTTTGTCTTATATCTTTCCCTTGCCATAGAGAAAAGAGATGATGGAGACTTCTGGGGAGATTTTACAGTGATCTCTTGATTTGAATCACAGAATGTTAGTACTGGAAGGCCGTGATACTGAGGAAAGTGAGACCAGAGAGAAGTCACTCAACAGGTTGAAATACGGACACTGATGTTTGGATTTCCTCAGCCCAGTGCTTTTTGTGCCACCTTGCCCTGAGGACACTTGGCTTTCCCTGAATCTTTATCCTGTTTTCATTCAATCTAGGGATTCTTATTTTTTTTCTCTCCTAAACCACAGGGTGTTTGGGTACTAAGTTTTTTTGGTTGTTTTGTTTTGTCCCGCTCTAGCTCTTCTGGGAGATAAGCTCATTGAATTTATCTGCAATTTAGATCATGACTAACCATCTCTCTTAGATTAGACATGTCTCATCAGAGGTCACTCCATCCTACATTTTCCCAGTGAAAATAAGTGCTCTGAAAGGTGACCCAGCCGTAATGGGGAAGACGAGCACAGGGGACTCCCGTGACTGTGATATATGATGATATTTCTGAAGAAAGTCAAAACCATTTGGAGACCAGGTTTTGATGAATTGCAGGAAATGGCGGGTTTGCAACCATTCCAGATTCCTAGAGACTGATTGTCATCGGGCGACGATAAGAATTTTAACTAGTGTGTTATGGAACCAAGACCAAGGCCAGGCTCAGGCAGCAGCATTCTGGTTGGGTCTCCTGTTATAGAGCATTTGCCCCTGGGGCTTAAAGTTGTTTTTAACTTACCTGAGACGCATTTTTTACTTGTGCGTGGAGGCCAAGAATAAGCAGAAAGAAAAAACAGAAAACAAAGCCTACTGCAAAATACTCTCCCATGAAGACAGAAAATGCTCACACCACCCCATCCCTGTTCTAAGGGGAGAAAGTGTCCAAGGGAATAAACCCTCATTATAGAATCATTAACTTGGGCACAAGGCCGCCAGGGAAAGGACCAACTTTCCTTGCTGTCTGTCAATGGGCCTCCACCTTTCAATAGCCACTGTGGCTGGATCAAGACACAGCAGTGATGTAACCGAGCACTCTGACCACCTTTAATCTCTTAGTGGGGAACCAATAAGTATCAAGATAATATTTACACAAGAACAAGAACGCAACTGAGCTGATGGAAAACATTATCCCACTATAGATTGTGATAACTTGGCTTCATAAGAACAGTCAAGGGCAAAGCCAATCACTAAAAGGAGCAGCAGTGAACAGCCCCTTGGGGAGGAGCCTGGCACCCAATGGTTTCTCCTTCTTTCGACCCGTTGAAACACCCAATTCCTGAAACTCTCATTATATCATTTTGAGGGTGTTAGTGATCTCTGCCATCTCCTTTGTAAGTTCTTCTCCATCCAGCAAGGTTTGGGGTACATAGTACGTGTGCCATACACATTTTAAATTGATTTCTTTCTTTTAGGTGGTAAACCCACAGATAGGAATTTGTAAGTCAAAACCAGGTCTTCCCCTTTCAACACAGTTATTAAATTATTCAAAGCATGAAACATTTTTATAAAAGCCTGTAGTGTTTTAATAAGGCCAGCTATTTAGGAAGTGGTGACAATGTGCAATCTGCAAAAAGGGGAAGGCTCTGAGGTGCTGTGGTAATAATGCAGTTACTTAAAGAACATTTAAACTACAAATATCTCTGTGGTTTTTTATTTGGTTCCACGCTACAGTCACTCTGAGAAATTTCTGAAACCTTAGCTAATCACTTTAAAATGTAAGGCTTAGCAAATGATTATACTTCCTCAAATGCTCTGATCCTTTCAACCCCACCCATTTCCCCCGCCCCCTTTTTTTTGTATTTGATGAAGGTAAGTAATTCAATGCCAAGAAGCACTGTTGAGGAAAAGCGAGAGAATTTTTGCAAACAGATGGGAAAATAATGGCTGTCACTGAAGTTTCAGTAACGTTCCAACTATTGACAGAGAAAGCAACTAAAATGTAAGGAAAGGAAAGGGGAGTCACTTCTTTTGAAGACCAAACATTTGATCCATTGAAAGAGGGGAACCACTGGAAACACAGGATTGACTTAGAGACACTAGAGCTAATGTTCCAATGTGGGCCGAGTCATGTTAGAAGCAGCTGGAAGAGTGTGTGTGTGTGTGTGTGTGTGTGTGTGTGTGTGTGTGTGTACATACGCGTGCATGTTTGTGTGCTTTTAGCCTGATTGGGAATGACGTTCACCCTTCCCTGTACCTCTTCACTTGGATGATCACGGACTTACACTGGAAATCTTCTCTACAAGTGGGGAGTGGTGGTATAGTGAGAAAATGGATTCTGCTGAATTTCTCAGGGAGCCAGAATTAGGTCCATGGAGCAGGAGACACACTGAGTTGCCCTGCAAGTGCAGTATGTCTGTGAGCTCCTGAGCTCTGCATTTGACCTGCCGAAGAGACACAACCCAATGATTTGCCTGGTCTCATCTTGGCCAAGGTCGGCAGGAGGCTGTTATTTAGCTGTCACATGAGTGTGAATCTTGTTTAACCAACTAGATTATGAGTTTCTGGAAGGTAGGGGCCATCCCTTATATTTTAAAAATTTATAACATTTTAAAAACATCCTTCTTTATACTTGGCACTGTACATAAAAGGTATATATTTGATGAATTAATGAAAGACAGCTCCAGGTTGGAGACTCTACAACTGCTATATTGTCATAAGCTCACTCCCCAAAGGGCCAGGCTTAGGTACACTCATGATGGCTTCAGGCCTTTTTCCTGTAATACTACCTTCTCGGATGTACCCCAGCATCAATCCCCCTCCACCCACTGCAAGAGATTTACACTCCTGTGTTTAATGTAGGGGGCCAGTGGCTAGTA
Organism: Rhinolophus sinicus; assembly: GCF_057876585.1. Classification (NCBI taxonomy): domain Eukaryota; kingdom Metazoa; phylum Chordata; class Mammalia; order Chiroptera; family Rhinolophidae; genus Rhinolophus; species Rhinolophus sinicus. The sequence goes on along the minus strand of NC_142506.1, from coordinate 58,357,251 downwards.
AATCAGTCCTTCCAAAGCAAAACCTTTACTCTTAACAGAATCCAGAACCTTGTGCTGGATGGCCTACGGCACTACTTATACTGATATATGGGTATGTACAGAGTTCTATATAATACAGTTCTATATAATTCATTTGGATAATAATTATGGTTGACATATTTTAAGTACCTCCTATGTGCAGTGGTCCAAACCTGCACATACAACATCACTTTTTCTTATGAGACTCTTTAGGGTAGGTATTGGTGTTTGTATTTTACAAATGAAGAAACTGAGTCTCAGAGAGACTCGGTCGGTTAGTTATCAGAGAGTTCATGGCTAGAAAGTATCAGAGTTAGGATTTGGAGTCAGGTCTCTCTGGCTCCAATGACTGTGTTCCTGCCACCAAACAGACTGCTGTTCTAAAATCAAACAACTAAGAAACAAGACATTTAGTTCATCATAAATATATAAGTGTGTATCGATCCATCGCTTAAAGAGGTTGACGTTTTAAAGAATTATTCTGGGTGCTCTTATATTCAACTATTATAATTCCGTTTAGGGCCTTACGGCTTTCAGTATATCTTTTGCCATCTCATTTTATCTTCACGTTAACCTATGTTGTATATCAGGCTTAAGGGATTTGGATTCCAGACACATATGGTAAAAATGAGGTCACAGAGAGGTAAGTAACTTGCCCGTGATCATCCTGCCAGAAAGTAGCAGACTTAGTAACCTCTTTCAGGTCTTCTAACTCCATTTCATAAACAACTCCCTGTGTGAGACATTTGGCCCTTGTGCCTAAACACTGATACAAGCCCACTGTGAGCCATCAGTCGCCATCATATAAAAAAGTCATGGAGAAGCCATTGAGCCAATCCCGGACCTCTATTTCCCCATCCTACATTCTGTTTATGACTTTAATATGACCCTCAGGCTAGTCCCTCCTCTGTGAGACAATTCGTAGCATTGTTCTGCATGGATATAAAAATAATGTAGCTTGGGGTTTGCAGTTCAAATAGTCCCAGCGTTTCTCTGGGTTATGCCTTCAGATTTCTTTGTTGGAATGACATCTTTGTGACAGCAGGAGGCTTCTAAATAACTTGGAATGGAAATGGGACAATTGTGTCTTAGCTGATGACATACATACCTAGCTGCCAGGCCTAATGAGCAGTACCCTCCCCTCCCACCTTTCCACTGCAGCTTGAAATGGAATCTGGAGAGGTGGAGTGGACTATTGACTTCTACTTAACAGTGGGTGGCAGGAACTCAGAAGTTGAATCCCAGACCTGTTACTAATTTCCTGGATGGCTTTTGGTGCATCCATTAATCTCTCTCTATCACCATTTCCTTCTCTGGAGGAGATAGCAAGAATAATGGGATGGTTTGTGCATTAACACATTTATAATCCTAGTGTGCTCTGTAGAAGCATGGTTTTCTGGAAATACTCAGTGGTAGCAGGTAAATCAAAAGAAAACCAGCTTCTTTTTCTCTAATATGACATTGACAGGATCTGTCTTTTTGTGCCTGCCATGGTTAGAAACTAGAATTGAGATGGATACAGAGCTGAGTGGTTTACTGTATGAAAAGCACTCTATTTTCAAATGCTCAGTCCTGAGTTATCTAATAATAATCACAAAGGTACCTTTCAAAGAGGATGAGTACATGAGGGGATTTTCCTAGTATCAGGACTAATAAAATTAAAATCTCATATTTGCTCAAGAAGAGCATTTTCATTATTCACAGGGAATGTGAAGCTGGGACTGGTCTTGTTAGGACTATGGCTGGAAGTACTTAATTTTTTTTTTCTTATATATAACAGAACACTTTGGTTATGAATTTTACAAATATTTTACTGCATCAGCATGACTTATATGAGACCAGGGAGGACAAAATAACCTCTAACATGTCATTCTGGATGAACTGCATTGCATATTCTCTAAGAAATGTCCGTGCCTATTTTGTTTCTATAAATTCTTCAGCCTCCTAGGAAGAGATGGGAGGGCCCTAAGGAGAACTCAAATCATGTGTGCAATGACCTTGTACAAGATAGAATTAAAATGTGGTTGACTTTTAAAATTGCAGTCCACTCCAATCTTATTTTTGAAAAGTAATTCTACAATTTAAATGCATTGCCTTGTTTTTACTCTTTGTCATTTTCTTTATTCAGGGACCATTGTTTTTGACATTAGAACTGGGAAAAAAACAACTAATCAAAAATAGTTCATTTTTAAAGGAACCAGACAGCCCCCTAGGTTTTTCCTTGCAAGGTAAAATATAGTGTCTGCCTTTTCAATGAATTACTAGTCAACTGAATCTAAGTGGACCATGTGGTTATATGAGAAAATATAATCTAAAATAAATCTGGGGATAGTCTCAATCAGATAAGTTGCCTTAAAAAGTCATTTTGCCAAGTGCTCATACCATGCTTTCAAAAATCTCTCATAATGGAAAATGATAGGGAGAGTTTCTGTCAAAAAACTATTACATGATGGTTGATACACAATGTGTGAAATGTAGCTAATGTAAGAGCCATTTTGAAGTTTATTTCGGTTTTTTTCCCCAAGCCATTTATCATTTTTAATCAGTATAGTCAAGAGTCTCAGGTATGATACTAACATGAAATTATGTGCAATATACCACAAAGCTCTCTAATGAGACTCAAAATATCGTGGGAAACACATCGTTTAGATGCATTTAAATAGTAGATTTTCCATGTGACTTCCAAATTGAAAATGTCCCTTATAAACTATTTCTGGTAATTGTGGTATAGATTATTCAGATCTATCTTCTTGTTAAAAACAATAAAAAATGCTGGATAAAATTTTCATTGAAATATCAACTTAAAATCTGCGAAGAGCCAAAAAAGAAAAAGAAAAGAGAATTCCAGGTCAATTTATGGATGAAAGACAGTATCTAGAAAGGGAAGTAGAATATGGGAACACCCAGGCTGCCTGTGCCCTTGAAGTATTTGCCCATGCCACACACTTGGATTTTGGGTCAGTGATTCAGTGGAACAAGAGAGTCAGAAGTAGAGGCCCAGGGCATGCTGAAGATTAGGAGTCTTATGGGATACTCTCACTAATTAAGTGGGAACCCAAAAAGCTATAGAACGAAATCTTAGGAAGTGCAGAAATGACTTCATTGGTGCTATGCATAGCAGGAGAATAGAAGGAAAGGAGGGGAAAAAATGAAAACTTATCCCTGAGATGAATATAGGCTGGTACATATTAAACCCTGGACATATATAACCTGGGTAAACCCTAGAACCTCAAGCCTTGGTTTGAAGTGGTCCCTGTCTAGCAGTGTCCCAGATGCCTGGCAGAAGTAAACACAAAGTCTCTGTGGTGGAGGAAACTACTCTTCCTGGGTTGCAGATTATTTTTTAAGGACATTGACCAGCATGCACTCAAAGATGACTAGGCACTCGAGGAAACAATGCAATGAGTAAAAATTGCATAAACAATAGGCAGTAGCAGACATCAGTCAGCACAGATATCAGATTTTGGAATTATCAGACATAGGTTATAAAACAACTATGCTTAAAATGGTTAAACACTAAACAAAAAGCTTGAAAGTATCTCCAGGGAATAGGAAACCATAAAAAATGACAGAGAAGAGATTTAAGGGTTTTGGATCTCATAAAGTAATTGAAACATGCTAAAAGGTAGAAATGACTCCTCATCCCTGAAGCTTCTTTCCTGATTTTGATCAGCAATGTGATTCTCAACATGGTATCTTTGTAACCCTTAAGGAATCAGGCAATAGAGTGATATTGCCTTTATCCTGTCCACAAAATAGTTATCTCAAAGATATCAATGAAAATAATTTTCCACCACCGTTTTTCACTTAGTACAAACCTCCAAACAACCAAGAGCAAACTGAGTTCAGTGGTGGTTTATAGCACATAATAAGTTGCTATATACATAACTACTGTTTTATTTTTCACCATCAAGGATACTGTTTTAGTAGCTATAGATACAAGAGTCTCTTGCATTGATGAGATAGTCTCTTATAAGGTAGTATTTTTTACAAATGTCTCTTAGAATATCAAATAAAAGAGTAAAGCTAAGTTCTGAATTCCTGTCATTAAACAGTTAATCTTCTGAGTATTAACTGTGTCTAGATATTTTTTGACCATCTGTATCAGGGTATATTTTCTGAGTATGTGTGTTCATGTGTGTGTATGTGTGTGTGTGTGGTGTGTGTATATATATGTCATATGTGGTGTGTGTGTAGGGTAGGTGGGTGTATATAGAAGTGGCATATGGGTGTATTTACAAGTATGTATGTGAGTGGTGTCTGTGTTTGTGTGCATGCATGTGTGTGTGGTACTTGTATGCCTGCACTCATTACACTTTTGAAATGTAACTCTGGGTCATAAATCAGGGTTTCCTTTTTTCTTAGTTTTAGACTTACTGCTGACAGCCACTTGTAACTATGTTCCCCAAAACACCCACACACGTTGGAAGAATGGAGACCTGGACTGTTGGGCTTAGTTTCTTCAGGCTTATGAGAAATTTGCTCCAATTTGCTGAAAAACTTTCTTGAAATGGACATGAGCCAAAGACTGGGGCTGTGAAAGTGATGTTTACATGGTCCCTTGATATTGTGATCTCTTGATCCCAGAAATTACTGTGACTGGAATAATACAGAGAGCTTAAGAACTTGCACTGATGCTTCTAGGGCAGGCTTAAAGAATCATACCATGTGTGTATGTGTGTGGCATGTGTATTGTGTGTGTGAGAGAGAGAGAGAGAGAGAGAGAGAGAGAGAGAGAGAGAGAGAGAGAGAGACTATATTCTTTAGGCTGCACCAGGAAGCAGTGTCTTCAGGGTGTGTGCTGTGCCCAAATCCCACATACCTTATCATTTCCTTCATTGTAAATTGACTTCTGTCAACATGACAAAGCTGAGGTTGCTATCCTTTCATTATGAAATCATTGAAATAGTAAACTTGTAAGTGAAACAGGAAGCATTGGGAAAATAGTGAGTGGTTTTTATAATAGCTAAAATTATTTTATTTAATTTTTTGAAGTATAGTTTGGATCCCCATAGACAAGGGGTACAAAAGGTCACTTTGTTGAAAGGTCGCTTGTCTCTTCTCAACAATACTTGGTGTTTGGCAAGCTTCAGGCACCTAGTGGCAGCTCAGTAAATATTTCTTGGATAAGGGAATGAAGACATTGGAGCAAATTGTGAAAGAGCATGGAGTTAATCTCGGACAAGTTATTAAAACTCCCTGTGCCTCAGATTTCTTATCTGCAAAATGGGATTCAGAATAGTATGTTCCCATTGGTGTCATGAAGATTAAGGGGTAGGACAGTTACAATCCTTAGTACAGTGCCTGACACATAGAAAACACAAAGTAAATATAACTATTATTATGGTCAAGGTAATCGCTTCCATTCTATATGAGTAGGAGGCTAACGTCTCAAGAGTAGTTTGATTTTCAGATCACAATTCTAATCCTGTCTTTAAGAAATGCTCAGGTTGACTGGGATGCTATCTGCTCTCCTTATTCCATCTCATTTGGGGAAGAATATCTGCAGGCAGGAAAAACATGAAAATCATGCCAAGACTCCAATGGCTTGCATGCAGTCAAACCCCATGGTACACCCAGAGGGTTTCCTGGACGGCCACCTTCTGGTTGTTTTCCCAACTTCCCTTATTCCACTAACCCCCTGTGACAAACCCCACTCTGATCTAGGAAGAAAATGGTTTTCATTTGCCTGGAAGGAGTACATGTGAGCCTGAACAAATCAATCTTGCGGCCATCACATTTTCTGATGTAGGAATGACTAGTCATGTCTTTTTTCTAACTGACCTTTGAGGAGCTGAGACTCACAGGCCCTGAGCGCAGGAGACCAACGGGAAAGCCGAACTAGAGCTCTGGGGGATGGCAGTTTGGGGCTGAGGAACACCACGCTGCCTTCAGCCCCGCAGTGGCCTCCAGTGGCCCCCCCCAGCAGCTGACAGACGGCTCAATCATTTCCGCAGAGCCAGCAGGCTCTGGGCACCAGCTGGCTTTGACATTAGTCCTCAGGCCCTGACTGACGGGAGTTGTCCTTGGCTGCGCCCTGGAGGCCCGTGAGAGTCTACTCAACCTCTTCCTTTCGTCTGTTGATTTACTGTCCCTGCTGGCCAGTTGTTGATCCATTTTTCCTCTCCATTTGTTCACAGGACACCCCAGAAACCATCCTCTAGTAATATATTTGGTTTATGATTTCCTCGGGAGCTGAGGAAGGAAAACAACCTTGGCAGTGCACCTGTTGGGTGTTAATGTGCCGAGGACCTTTCAGCCAGGACAGCACAGAAAGACAGACTGTGCAGGTCCCCGGACGCACATTCCTCCGTCAGGATCCCAGCAGCAGCAGAATTAGGTCCCTTTGAAATATACTTGTTATTTTATTTATAGCTCCATTCGGGCCCTGCTGCCTGTGAGTCTGATTTTGGGCCACATACTGCTGCACAGTCTGATTACAAATGGCCAATAGCAGGGAGACAGTGAGGGCCTAGAAGCCGCCAGTGTGCACCACCGGTGGGCGGAGCGCAGGTATAAGGCCAGAGCCAACCTGTCACTCCTGCCGTCCTCACAGACCCTGCAGGTGGGTCGTGTGCTTCCTGCCCAGTGCTTTGGACACACTCAGCTGGTCCTGGAGGAAGGCTGTCCGGGAAAAATCAAGTTCCCTCTGCTTCTCCTTCTAACTCTTTTCTGCTAGACATTCATGCAGGATTGTGGGGCTGCTTAGAAGGAATCTGCTCATGGAATATATTTCTGTTCTCATCTTTCTAGACTGGACTGTTTAGGGAGTGAGCAATATTCACACATAGGACACAAAACAAACTGATGTCTGACTTTCCTGGTTCAGGTGTGGATTTTAAGAATTCCAAAACTTCTCTCTCTCTCTCTCTCTCTCTCTCTCTCTCTCTCTCCCCCTCCCTCTCTCTCCCCTCTCCCTCCCTCCCTCTCTCCTTCCCTCCCTCTCTTTCTCCCTCCCTCCCTCTCTCTCTGTCCCTCTTTCTCATTTCCCCCAAATTTAAAGGGACAGTGAACAAAATTAGGGGCACAGAAAAAAGGAAGCTGTAGTAAACACATACCATTTTCAGTGAGAAGCAGGTGAATATGTGTAAAGGGGTAGTTTGGCATGTGATTGCTGAGTAGAACACTTACACCAGTGGTTTTCAAAGTGTGGTCTCCAGACCAACAGCCTCAGCACCACCTGGAAACATGATAGAAATTCAAAGTTTCAGCCTCTCCCACAGACCTACTGAAACAGAAACTCTGGAGTGGGGCTTGGTGTTGTCTAGCCCTCCCCGTGATGCTGACAATTGCTCAAATTGAAGGACAGACCACTACTCTCCACCAACAATGTTTTCTTCATTATCTATTGATTTTGACTATGAAGGAGAACCGTGGCCAGGGGAAAGAAGTGTCATGCTTAGGGCAGAGAAAGAAAGCAAAGAAAGGAAGGAAGAAAGAAAGAAAAGGAAAAGAAAGGAACCATGCAATTTAGGATAAGTGGGATGTGACGCTGGACAATTTTGAGATGTTTCATTGATCTCAGGAGAAAGCCCTTTTAAATATTCTTTTTCCTTTTGCATTTGCCTGTGATTAGTGCCTACAAAGAAGTTGGTTGATATTTGGGTGTGTGTAATTCCTGGGGAAAGTTCAGATCCACGGATCACATGTTGTTACCTGTATTCATTTCCGGGGGCCACAGTAACAAATTACCACAAGCTGAGTGCTTCAAAAAGCACAAATTTATTATCTCACAGTTCTGGAAGCTAGATGTGTGAGATCAAGAAGCCTGCAGGGCTGGTTCCTTCTGAGGTTTGCGAGGGAGAATCTGTTCAATTCCTCTCTCCTAGCTTCTGCTGCTTTGCTAACAATGTTTTGTGTTCCTTGGCTTGTAGATGCATCACTCTAAACTCCAATGTCATGTTCATGCAGCATTCTCCCTGTGTGTGTGTCTGTCTCTGCGTCCAAATATTCCGTTTTTATAAGGACATCAGTCATCCTGCATTAGGGCCCAACCTAATGGCCTAATTTTAACTTGATCGTCTCTGTAAAGACTTATCTTCAAATAAGGTCACGTTCTGAGGTACTGGGGGTTAGGACATTAACATATGAATTTTGTGGGTATACAATTTACCCCGTGACATTACCTTTCCATGTCATCCTAAAATGTAGTGGTACTGTCTCTGATCAATCTTGAGTTGTTACTGAGAAGTTCTATCTCATTTAGATTTAAGGTGGGCTGAACTGGTGAAGCAGACTGTATTTTTCAAAGATGACTGCTAAAGCATCTCCTTTCTCAGATGTTCTGCAATGTGGCTCTGTCACTCTCCATTAAGAGGTGAAATCTAGTTCCTTTCTTTGTAAGTCACAGCTGTTCTTAGAGATTCAATAGAATGTAGCATAAATACTATTCTGGAACCTTCTGAGGCTAGGTCCCATAAGAAATATTGCAGCTTCCACCTAGACCTCTTGGTAGCTTGGATTTCCTCTTTCCATAAGAAAGCCCAGGGTTCCCATGGGAGGCTCCTGTGAGGGGAAACCAAAGCCCCTTAGCTGAGCTTCCAGTTGACAACCAGTATCAACTGCCAGCCATTTGAGGGAACCATTTTGTACTCCCAGGGCAGTTGAGCTTTCAAGCTGCAGCCCCAGCTGGTATCTGATTCAACCAACCCCAGGAGAGAGTCCACGGGAGAACCAGGGAGCTATGCCCCAGTCAAACCACAGAACATCTGAGAGATAATATTAAATTTTTGTTTATTAAATCCATGCTGTTTGGGGGTGATTTGTTACATAGTAATCAATAGAACAGTTGGCCATGATGCTTGAAAAAAGAGGGGTTTCTGCCTTCCTAAAATCTATCCCTAACATTTTATAGACTCACTTTGTGCCTCTGTTTTACAAAGCACTTCAATACTCCTTGCATCTTAAAAGATGGATTAGGAGATAATCATTTGCATTTCCAAAAACTTGTTCATTTTACCAAATGATTCACTACCAGCTTTCAAAGCAAGACTTCTTAGCATATATAGAATGAAGGAAAGATAACTTAGTAAAAATGTGCATGGGTCACTAAATGGGCAATATATACTTAATATGTTATGTGAAATTTTACTAGTTTGTTTCTCATGGATGATAGAATTCTGAGCCTAAACCCTGAGAGCCTTGGAGTCAAGATTTGAAATCCAATTCAGGAAGTGCCTCCACAATTTTTAAAATCAAGAATGGAAAGAGTTTCTCTTTATATTTTTAAAAAATTTATGATCTGGTTTATAAGGAAATAAGAGATTTGAGTACTTTAAAAATACCAATATTTAACCATTTTTAAAACGAAAAGATAGATGAATTAAAATATATATGAGTATGTAATATGTTTGTGTGTTCTCAAGAATTAAACGAGGAGAGAGAATAAAGGAGAAGTGGGGAGGAAAGGGCTACGATATGCAGAACCTTTGAGTTTTATCTAAACTGAGACATTTGGGATGGAATTAGTTGTATTACACAGCTCCAAAATGCCATTTTGAAGAAGGCTGAGATTCATGACATACATTTATGGAGGAAATCCTGATACAGGATTTCTAAATTCCTGAGCTGTGTGGTGGGAGGAATTATTAGGTAATTTATACTTTAGATGTAGGACATTAATCTCAGTTTAACAGCAGGTTTCATGAATAGCAATTTTTTAAAATAAAGAACAATTTAATTTATAATTTTCTTAGCAGGAGCATTAAAGAAGTGATATTCAATCTTTAAATTATGTGTCTAGAAAGGATTATTCATATAATGTGGTCCATCTCCTGGACAGAGAATTATTCAGTGGATTATAATTTAGTCTCTTTAGGCTGAAGGGTTATTAACAAAACTGATCATAGGATGTCTTCGTAGTCTCATTAAAGGAGGGGAGAAAGGATGAGGGAAGGAGGGTGAAGGAAGAGAAAAGAGCATAGAGAGAAGGGCAGACAGAAGACGGCTGTCACAACTGTCAGCAATTTTACAAACGGCAAAGGCCCAGAACTAGAATATATAAATCTGAGTTTAGTCTGTGAATATAGATGGACCTAGAAGTAGGCCCGGGAATGCCAGATAATGGCGAAGAATCTGCTTTAATTGAAGCCAGTTTTCTACTCCTCTATTACATCATTAACTTAAACTAATCAAGCAAGTAGGCAAACAACCAACAAAAAATAAATTCACTCATTCAGTCAATATATTTTTATTGAGCATTAACTAAGTAGGCCAGCTTTGGGCATACAGTGGTGAGACAAACACATGCAGCCCTGTCCTACTGAAGCTTATACAGTAGTACTTTGGTTTTCGAACATCTCTGTTGACGAACATTTTGGTTTATGAATGCCGTAAACCCGGAAGTAAATGCTTCGGTTTTCGAACACGACTCAGAAGTCGCACATGTCACATGGCTTCCCCTCAGTGCAAGATCCTGAGGCCTAGCTGTCGGCTATTTTCGAATGTTTCAGAGCTCGTGGATTACGTTCGAAAACTGAGGTACCACTGTAGTGTAGAAGGATGTATTTTAAACAACCACAAAAAGAAATTATAAAGCCGGACCCGCGATAAATTCTTTGAAGGAGGGTTTACGTGTGTTTAGAAAGTAGAAAGTTATGAAACATAGTCCCAGAGTTAAGTGAAGAGGTTTGTTACTACAAAGTGACAAAGAGCAAGACAAGTAGGATTAGTAGAGGAGGGAAGGAAGTGTGTTCTAGATACAACATGTGCAAAGCCCTGTGGAGTCAGAAACAGTGATTTCTCGTAATTCTGGAAGCTGGAAGTCCAAGGTAAAGGTGCTGGCGGATTCATTGTCTGGTGAGGGCCCACTTCCTAGTTCACAGACAGCCATCTTCTGGCTGTGTTCTCACATGGCAGAAGGGATGAGAGGGTTCTTTGGGGTCTTTTGTATAAGTGTATTGATCCCATTCATGAGGACTCTACCCTCATGACCTAATCACCACCCAAAGGTCCAACCTCCAAATATTATCACATTGTTATAATATGTTTAGGTTTTCCACATATGAATTTTGGAATACGTACATATTAAGTCCATAACAAGCCTCTAGATTGCCTACTTATTCCTGATACTGGAAAACCCTGGGATGAGCCTCCTCCTCTGTTAGTCAGCATTCAATCTGAGAAGGAGAACCACTAGGAAGGGTATAAAATCAGGGATTTATTATCAGGATTAGAGCTTATGCAATTGTGGTAGCTGGTTAAACAGTTTATGTATGGCTGTTGCTTCTCTCTCTGGTACTGGGCCTTCAGAACTGAATCTCTTCAGCACTGAATTGCTCAGTCACAGATTGTATGTGGACTCAGTTTGACTACATAGCATCACATCCTCACTGAAAAGGAGGCTATACTCAGCTATACCCGCAGCTGCAGGGGTGATAGTTTCTCCCTCTTAGCATTAAACAACTTCTCCACTTATCAATCTGAAATGTTTCTGATTACTAAAGTGTTCTAATATCACTGCATATCCTTGTTAACCATTCGAATTTTACATTTTTTGAATTGCTTGTTCATACCCTTTGCCCATTTTTCTACTGAAATTTCTATCTTTTGCATATTGATTTTCAGAAGTCTTTTTGTACTCTAGGTATTAATCATATATTGCTTTAGGTGTTGAAAATATATTTTCCTAATTGTCATGTTCTGTTAAATTTGTCAGTGGTATCTTTTTAAAGCAGAAATACTGAATTTTATTGTAATCAAGTAGGTCAATTTTCCAACAGACCAATACAAAGATCAATGTTAAAACTCAGTGGCTTTCCTTTAATTAGCAAAAACCAATTAGAAATGACCAACAACAATTTTCACAATAGCAGCAAAACTATAAAGCAATTACAAATAAAATTCACAAAACTACACAGGTGTTTTTCCAAAAAAAAATTACTGAAAGGCATTGAAGAAGACCTGGATAAGTAGAGAGAAATGTTGGAGACAGACTCTGTTCTGTTATGATTGCGACTGAAAGTTAGTTAATTGATGATAAAAAGTTTCTTAAGGCATGGAATAATTAAAGAAAAAGATAAATGTAAGCTTAAAATATTTTGTTGCAAACTTCAACCTATACATTTATATTTATTCACCAATATTTTTCTGTGGAGCGGAGCTTTAAGTCTCATCTTTTATCAAGGTCACTGATTGGGTTTCTCATTGACTTTTTTGTATCAGTCATAGCCGTAAAGACAGCATCTCAGATATGCAGTTTCATTTCCTTTGAAGTGAAACTACAAGTTAAAAGTATTGATGAAGCAATATTTTACTGACTACTCACTTGCACCTAATTTTAGCAACTTCCCTTCATTGAATCTTTCCAAAGCATCCACTTTAGGCTGGGTAAGAACAACAGTTCTCGTTTTGCATGCCTTTGGTTCCTGTAACATTTAATCACATTGCATATTACATAATATTAACTAGAGCAGATGTCATGAAAGAGTGTGTAAGCTTTCACCTCAATTGGTGAGAAATGAAATATGTGGGTGTTCTGGAAACATTCTTCTTTCTGGGTGCATTCAGTCAGCATGAATGGGTGTGAGTGAGTATATTTCAAGTAATTTAGTTATGTGGAGTTTTACTCAATATTGTAAAGACGTCATTTCTTACAAAATTAGCTTATATTTAAATGTGATTGCCAGAATTTTCATAGAACGTCATAAGCTGATTCTTAAATTCACATGTAAGAATTTTAATAAAGACAAAATTGATACAGAGTAAAGAAAATGGGTCCTACTAGATATGAAAACACTATGAGTTTGTAGTAATAGTGTGGGTCAGTATGAGAAATAGATCAGAATAAAGAATAAAACTAGAGAATAAAGAAACAAGTTCATGCCTACATAGGACTTTGGAATAAAAAGTGACATCCAAAAGTCGGGAGAATGGTACTGGGACAATTGGCTCTCCTTATAGAAACAAATGCCAACCTCCTCACATTTAATGGGAAAACACCCAAAAAACAAAAAACAAAAAATAACCACCTTCATGAATTAAAAAACTAAATATTTACACATTATAAAACCTCAGGAAGGATATATAAAAAAAGCAAAAAAAAAAAAAAAAAAATTTTGATAAATTTTACCATATAAAAAAAGAGAAAACTCATATAAAAAAAAGATATACCATAAGCAAAGATAAATGCAACACATTTCACAAACAAAATATTTGCCACTTAAATACGTAAAGAATATCTATAAACCAGAACAAAAAGAGCAGATATCTCAACATAAAAAATGGGTGAAATAAATAAATGGGCAATACACAAGTGGAAATACAAGTGGCCGATAAAATATGAAAAGATGCTCAATTTAAGTACTAATTAGGAAAATGTAAACTAAAACAATAAATGAGACACTATTTTCACCCTGCAAATTGGCAAAAAATCAGCCAAAAAAATAAAACATAAAAATAAGCCACTGAGAAAGATGTATGTAAAATATAAAGAATGACATGTACCAGGAAGGTTGTGGAGAGCCAGGTACCCTAATACATTGCTGATGGGGGCGTGACTTAGTATTGGAGGGCAACTTAGCCGTATTCATTAAAATTAAAAAATACACTTCGTGAGGTATGATGTAGACATCGAATCACTACATTGTACACCTGAAACTAATATAATGTATGTTAACTGTACTTTAATAAAAATAAATAAATAAATGGAACCTCTACAAATTAGAAAAAAATGCACATACCCAGTAATTCCCTTTTCCTATCTAATTTACACTTGCACAGGTGTGTAATGAGAGAGGTACAAGACAGTTCTTTGGAATAACAGTGAACTAAACAACCCATAAACAGTGGAATCTCAGCATTCATTTCATTCATAAAGCATAATGTTCTATAACCGTTAAAAGGAATAGACTGGATCTTTATGTAACAAAGTGTGAATAAAATAAAAAGGTGTGCTACACTCCAGAAGAACTACTTGAGTTTTCTAATTTATATGGGCAGAAATCTGGGAAACATATGTGGGGAGCGATATTAAGGGGGCCTGATCCGATAGGGCTTGTGTCCTTATACGAAGAAGAGGCATCAGAGATCGTTCCTTCTCTCCACACACACAGAGGAAAGTCCTTGTGAGGACAGAGTGAGAATACAGCCATCTACAAGCCACGGAGAGAGTCCCCACCAGACACCAACCTTGTTGGCACCTTGATTTTAGACTCCCAGCTTCCAGAACTGTGAGAAAATAAAGGTCTTTTGTTGAAGACACCCAGTCAGAGGTATTTTGTATGGCAGCCTGGCTGACTAATACAGGTAGCATAAGGAAATATTTAGGAAACGTTACTGGTGTACGAGGCCCATTTCATTTTTTCATTACTTTCTAAAAAACACACAACAACAACAACAACAAAAACAAAACCCAAAAAACTAAGTTAGGTTTTTTATTTTTATTTCCAAGGCACTCTGTGAGCCAACTTAACCTTGACAAGTGTGAGAATCACTAGCCTGGAAGTGTATTCTCTTTCAGAGCAGGAGGGAACGAGGAGGGTTTGACTAAGGATTTTGGAGGGCTTCGTCAGGATCTCTCACTCCCTGTGTCCTCTTATGTTTCAACATTGGATTGCTTACTGCTATCTGCTCTTCTGGATTCCTCTGTACTCTTCAAGTACAACTCTGTCCAGTACCACCCACTCCATCAGTCTTCCTGGAGGTGAGTCCTCCTGGAATAACTTGTACACCTCTCATCATGGAACTTACACATTGTTCTGTAATCATCTGTATTTGCATGTATTTTCCCCTGTAGATTGGAAACTTCTAAAGAACAGGATTTTTGCTTCAATTCCGTATTTTCTGAAATTACCTGCAGATCTTGTTAAAATATAGGTTCTCCTTCAACGGGTCTGAGGCTCTGCATTTCTAACACGCTCTCAGGGGATGCTGATGGCACGATTTTTAGCCCACAATGAATGGTGAAACCTTTTAGTGTTCTTTGGTGCTTTCAGGATACAGAACAACATGGCTGATGGTGCTTCTGCAAAAGGGAGCGATTCACTATTATTCCAGTGGATTTCAATTCTGGCTTCACTTTAGAACCGTGGGGAGGCTTTAAATAATTCTATTGCGTTGGTCCCATTTGAAGGATTCTGACTTAATTAGTTTGGAGCGGAACCTGGCCGTTCGTCGGTTTTACAGCTTGAAAGTGCCCCTTGGATTGAGAACCACTGGTTGAGTCTGTAAACTCTTAGAAGGCAGGGATTCTCTTAGTTATTCCTGGGCCCATCACAGGTTCTGGTGCACTGGAGCCTCTTAATAGAAGGTGGTCCAGTACATTTATTCCTTTATTTTGGCTCAAGTTCAGTGTTTCTAAGATACGCCTACATCTTCAGGGTGGGCAGAACATTTTCTTAAAAAGGAAGGTGGTGCTGGAAGTGACACATTTATGAGGTGACAAAGTCAAGGGTGAGCGTGTCAGGGGACCCTGAATTAGGAAGTAAGCTGACTCTAGTGACATCTTACGGCTCAGAGTGGGTGGTAGAGGGGCCTCACTAAGGATGTCAGGCCTTTTAAAGTTACGGCAAGAAAGAAACTTTGCCCGGATTATATTCCAAGTAACCCCCTTTATCAGTGAGCAACCCCCTTGCAGCAACGAGCAAATTTGAATGGGATAGTTCATGCTTTAGTTCATTTATGTACATATTTCAAAATAGTGGATGTAGCTATAAGTAGAGAACCAAAGTGACTGAAGTCCTGGCATCTTAGCAAAGAGGATTATTGGGAAACCTCTACTGACCTCAGAAGCATTTTATTTTAAATAATAAAATTTCAAATGCTGAAAAGATTACGAGAGCCTCTGAGAAAGGCCTGAATAACAAATAAAGAAAGAAACAATCGTCCAGCAAAGCTCTTGGTACCAGAAGGGGCAACGAGTTATTTGAGAAGTAGTTTGTATTATAGTAAAAGCTGCTTTGAGTCAAATGGTTTCTGGAACTATGCAGAGGGGCAGGTCCAGCCAAGTGTCCAGTGGCTGGAGGCAGACGTATATTGGCGCAAGAGCAGAGCAGCTCATGAGAACCTACAGTTCAATTTTGAGTTATGTCTACTGTAACTCTGTGGTGTACTGTATAGTGGCATATTTCTTTCCTACTCAGCATTTCCTACTATATCACGGACATAGATACATGATGCAAATGAGGGTTTGATTCATTGTTTTATTGTCCGTCTAGTCTTAGGAAAGTGATGGAGAAAGTGTTAATAACTCATAGTCAATAAATATTAAATAAATATTTGTATTAGATAGCATATAGTGTCTTTAGCTATTACATTACGAATAGCAACAAGAAAAAAATGATGCAATAACAGTTCCAGGATTTGAAAACTATAATCCAATTCAGCAAAAATATCACCCAAGTACTTGACAAATGAGTGAGGTTAAAACATGTCTTAATGGTTTCACTTTCCTTGTGTTCATTAATAACTTGTGAATAACATAAAGAAAAATATCAACCAACATTTATGTGAAAAGTACACTGGTTGGTCAATTGAAGTCATTTCTTTTTCTTGTACTCCAAGACATTATAAAAAAGAAATAAATTTGTCTCATTTGAGCATAAAAAAATTGTGAAGTTAATGTATTTCCTGAAAATTATAAAACTCTGTGGAATAAATAAGAAGATAGAGAAAAGTAGAAATAGGGCCAATAAAACAGAAATGTTTAAGAAAGCTTAAGTGTGTGAAATAATGCTATATTTTTATGCTTATCAGAAAAATATTTATATAATTATTCCCTTTGGTCAATTCTTATACATATAATTGCCTTCTAAATGTATTTACTATGTAAGTTATGATTTTTATATATCAGGTTTTATTAAATGGGGCAGAGTTTTAAGGCGTTTTCTACTTAAAGGAATTTATAGTTCACAAAAGTTATTTATTTTTGAGGTAGGAGCTGGCTATTTAAAATAGTATGTACATGTACAAACAACGATCACAAAACCCATAATTAAGGGAGACTGGTCAATCTTGGGTTTTTATTTTCAATGCTGGGCTGTTCAGGACTCCAGTAAGGTGAAGAAATTAATATTGGAATTTATGTAGACTTTTGTGATATATTTGAAAGCTGGAAAGAAAGTATAGGAAATAAAGAAATGCTTTTTTCTAATTTCATATTTTAAAAGGAATTTAAGTGCCTAAAAAAAGGTTTTTTTTTGACTGTTGGTAATCTTTTCGGCAGACATGGAAAGGAGAAGCCTTTGTACCTTTGTATTTTTGTTCCTAACAAAGGACGACTGTGCATGAATGGGGAGAGCATTGACCTCCATTTGCCCTTGAACATAATCTGTGATCAGCTTGTGCCAACTATCCCAGTGAACACTACCAACAATTAATTATCGGAGGTTTCTCAAACATCTGGACTTTTGGCACCCAGAACCAAAACATCTGGATGAGGGTTTGAATTCTCCACTTGTTTTGACATTGTGTCAGAATAACAACAGCTATGGAGTACTTCCTATGTGCCCGAGCCAGGCTAAATATTTTCACCTGTATTAGCTTGTTTAACCCTCACAACAGTTGAATGAGTCCTGACTTAAGGATACATTCATCTTCGGGTGAGGGCTCTGAGGCTTAGACTGGGAAGGGCAGAACTGACAGAAGAACCCCGTCTGTCTGGTAAACTCTGGGCTGTTAACTATATTACATTTTGCCAAAACAACTACAGAGGGTCAGAGCCACAAACGGTATATATCCAATTTGTGGCCACACTATTTAAAGAAAGGGAGACTGTACAATATCTAAGTTTAAAATATTACTCAGAAATATCACTGCTGTTAGCCAATTTAGTACTTTTGAGGAAAATTGTCCTTCTCTTGAATTACCCTTATTGGCAATGCAGGCATGTTCAAATTTACCTGGCAATTGTGTATTCCATGTATCATACTTTGGGTAAGAATAAGAAAACTAAACATATTTGCATCTGCTTTGTCAGGTTAAAAAATTAAGAAAAGGAAAAAAGTACACAAAAACACATCGACTAAAGGTAAGAATTGATGCCTGGGTTAAATATGAATACTCCAGTTTTCGTTCCTGGTTAGTGTTAGTTACTTCAACTCAGTAATCTTGAGCAAGTTACTTAACCTCATAAGCCTCAGTTTCCTCATGTAAAAAAAACACAAATAAGTAACAAAACTGACTTCATCCTACTTTGCCTGAAGATGGGATAAAATAATGCATGTAAAGTGATTCCTGCTGCGTCTGGCTCAGAGTATGGTCTGCAGACCTTAGTTACTATTATTATCCTAAATATTGGCTACAACTTCAGCTAGTCGAGGACAGAACTGGAATTCAGAGCTACATCTGACACTTACCCCTTGCCCGAAGGTGGCCCCTGGAAAGCAGAGGAGGCTCTTGCAACTTTTCACCCTCTCTTCTTGATGTATTTTCACGTTCAGAGCAAGCTTCACTTCCTCTGTTACTACTGCCCCCTGCTGACTGGGGAGGGAAACAGGAGTCAGGGAATTGAAACTTAATTTGCTTTCCTTCCTGCTTGCTTTCTCTCACTTCTCTCTGCCAGGTCTTCAGATTTCTCTCAATACAAAAGCTGACTAACTCTAGCCTCCTATAAAAGGATGTGAGAGCATGAATATAATCATTACCTCTTTAACACTGTAAAATTTTATGGTGATGTGGAAACTCAATGTTTGAAACAACAACAACAACAACAACAACAACAACAAAACACTGTGATGAAATTCCTCTGGAGAAATAATTAGTTGTGGCTGAAGACGCATGGGGGAGGGGGAGGATCGTGTGTTTTTTGACTTTTCAGCACAGACAGATGGTTTACGCATCTTCAGCATTCAGAGCTTTCTGAGGAGAATTATATAATCTCAGTGCAGTAACCAAATGAAATAAGAAATTCCTCATTTGGCAGATGGAGCTTGCGTATCGAGTTCATAAACTTTAATACTTCTCCCAAGTCCAAAATCAGAGACGACCTGCTCCAAGTCAGTTTCCCATTTGCACTTAATTAGGGAGTGTGTTTTGGAGGTCAGTGAAAACCAGTGGAGTACGTTTTCATAATAACTTTCCTCACAATAAAATTATTTAAGAGGCAGCGATCCAACTTTTTCTGGAATGAGGGCAAGAAAAACGGGGACACGGAGTGAGGTTATTGGATACCTTATCTGGAACTGCCCAAAAAGTTGTCTGAGATCCAAAGAACACACAGTACCTTCTGGATCAGGGGAATGAAGCCAAATGCTTTTCTATTCCCAACAATTTTCTTAACTGCGCAATTTCGCACAATTTTAAGGATTCCAAATACTAGAGAACAAAAGGCTTCTCAGAGCTGTAATCATGCCACACTTATGGAAATAGAGGCAGCAATTATCCTGGTTAAGGAAAATGTGAATGTGTGAATTAGAGAAAGTGGTTGGTAGTTAGGACATATAGCCAGATTGTCACGTAATGGCTGGATGGTCTTGTGCACTGGCGTTTTTCAAAGATAACACAATGAGCCCCAAATGTATTAGCCTTCGCTTTATAAATGCGCGATGCCATTGTAGCTATAAGAAAGCGTATCATGCTTGTGTGAGCCTTGTCCTAAAATATTCTAGAGAATAAGAAGATGAATTCTAAGTCACAAAGTCTGAGTAGAAAAATCAAATGAGAATAAATTTCCTTAATAGATTAGGAAATCAAATTCTGTTCGACTAGTGCGTTCTTTGTAGTTGCTTATTTTCCTTTCTTTTTAAAAAAATAGTATTTTAGCTACTTCTAAATTCCATTTGGGTTTTACAATTCCCATTAATCTGGGAGGACAATGCCAAGACCCATAGTTTGTGAATTGTGGTTGATAAGCTTTTCTCATAATATGGAGCCTTTGGCTGCAGTATGTTGAAAAGATCTTTAACTTCATAAACAGAACCTGGTTACCCTTTTCATGTTTTCCTTTCACACACACACACACACACACACACACACACACACACGTGCACACAACTTCAGGCAGGATTAGTTACACTCATACGGTGTAGGTTCAGTGATAAATTGTTCTGAGATGAAGTCTTGAGGCTTCTAAACCAAATTTCCCTCAAAAGCAGTTCATATGTCAAGTTGCTACAGTCACCAAATGACTGAAGTGGAACCATAGCCAATGTAGCGTGACCAATGCATCAGAATGAATACGCTATGTCTCTTTAGTTTCTTAATTTGATAGTGATGATGACAGGGAATTTGTCATACTTTGTTTCTAATATTTGGCAGGTCACCCAGATTACGGCCTTCACAAGTTACCTATCTATAAATCACCCTAAATTCAGTTCAGCTGGTCTTTTTTTCCATTTTAATAGAAGTTACCTGGTTTTATGTGTTAACTCTAGGAAGCTTTGGTGTTTCAGGCTGCTGTGCTGGGTCGTGGACTGTGTGATAGGCAGCTTCCAAGATGTCCACCCGCGATCCCGCCTCCTGGGATTGAGACCTTTGTGCGGGTCTCTCCCATTCAGTGGGGGCTGACCTTTCTGACTCACTTCAAATGATTAGAACATCGAATGATTAGAGCAGAAGCTCTAGGGTGGATGACCAACCAAGATTCGGTTACACAAAGACTGTGGCTTCCACCCTGTCTTGTGCTCCCTTTCTTGGAACCTACATGTTGCGGGGAGGATGCTACCATATCGTGCAGCTCTCAGGAGAGACCCATTGACAAAGAACTGATGAATCTGGCCGACAGCCATGACCACCTGGAGCCTGCCACCCTTTGAGACAACCGCAGCCCTAGCCGATGCCATCACTGCTGTTTTGTGACAGATCCCAAACCAGAATGCACCCAGCTGGGCCACACCCAGAATCCTGACCCACAGAAATCATGAACTAGTGAATCAACATTTCTTGTTCAAAACTGCCTCAATTTGAGAATAGTTTGTTACCCCAAATGACACCTAATACACATTTCTACCTCTGTTGGTGGTTAAATATCACAGAGTAACTTATTTGTAAGCACAATCTGTGTTCAGATACAGACTATCGTGATCTATATTCTTTGGCAGGCATTGGAAGCCAGGCCTCTATCCAATAGAAGAAAGGCTGGCGCTATTTGATTCTAGAGTTAATAAGTATGCTGTACATGTTTAATGACAGTGCCACATTTTACGTGACATTTGAGTCATCTTCCGAATCATATAAAGAAAGGGAAGATGACCGAACAATAAATGTAAGGAAAGCTATTTTGAAGTGTTCTTTAAATTGATTTCTGAAGACTTTTCCAGAATTACATATTTTTCTGAGCATTTACAAAATTTCTTTTCTATAAAGTGAAGTGAGCTTGTCTTTCTTCCACCACTTTAATTATATATAGACTCAGTGAGAAGGGAAATGAGACTAGTGTTTTTGTCTATTCATTCCCCTAAATGACACAAAAGCGTCAATGTACTAATAGCTTAGCCTTAAATAGTTTCTTGTGAAATAGAATAACTCAGGGAGTTGTGTCCAAAGCAGATTTTTTTTTTTCTTTAGAAAATTTAACAATAAATGTCTCAGGGTCAGAAGGATGCAGTGATCAGAGCTGAGAGCCCATAGAGATTGTAGCAGACGCGTTAAAACAATATTGTTTGTCGTCCCCTTTCATTTCCTCAGAGGTGCACAATACTTTTTCCTCCCCGCCCTGCAGCTCTCTTTCTAAAATTGTTTTGGACCTTTGGGGGCCTTCTATATTAAGACTGAAGGAAACTGGAACCATTATTTGTTCTTTCTTCTGAGCACTTTTCCTGGATGTGATCAGCTGAGTGAATGTGGGAGACCAGGGGCTTCTCGGGAGGCTCTGAGCTCACCTCTCCCAGACTCCTTTCTCTCAAGTCGACTAACTTCTTTCCTCCTTGGTCCTCTCCCCTGCATCGTCACCCTCTCTTTGTTGTCCCTGAACACTTGTTGACCCAAAAGCAAACTGGGGTGGGGAGAAGGAAGAGAAAATACCATTCAGAAGTTGTTCACCTGCTCTGAAAGACTGAGACCACTTAGCCAAGCCAGCACAGTTCAGTGAATTCTTCTACGTAGGCAATTCATTTCTTGGCAATTTGCTGGGCTGTAGAATCTTTTTCCTTTAAATTCTAGGAATGTCTGAAATACCAGACAAGCACTCTTCCCACAAGGTTATGTTAAAGAGGTTTAATTAACAGAAAATATTGTGTGTCACACATATCAAAATTTAAATGAGCGGGGTATATCTAGCCAGTCATATTTCAGATGCAGCTCTATGCTGCCAAAACCTATATTTCTCTGTCCATGAGAGAAAACAAAAGGTATGTTTGGTGCTTCAGTTTCCTTTGGAATTATGCTGGTTCTGTCATTTTCTCTAGTGGTTACTTTTTGTGAATCTATAGGGCAAGCTATCATTATGGATTGTTTATTTGGCTTTTCCTCAATCCACAGTACTTTTAATATTCCTTTCTTGATTTTTCCAAGGGTTGAGGACAAGCCGGTTTATTTGCTAGAGGCTGTTATTTTTTCTTCTTATATTCTTCCTGTCTTCTCCCAAGTAAGAGGCATTTCCGGTGCCCACTATGTTCCCCAGAGGCCTTCTGGCTCTTGAACTGAGTTGTCTACGGATTGTCTGTAGTACAGCCTTGAATTAGAATGTTATTATAAATTGAAATTAAAGCTGTCCCAAGTGTAACTAGAATTTCATCTCTCCTAACGCCAAGCCCTATTACCTCTCCAGAGTCAACAGAGAGGCTTTCCTTTTTCAGGATTTTGCAAAATTTAAAATCACAGCTTCTGGATATAAGAAGGGAGAGTTTGCACAGTGACAAGAAAATGGGTGTACAGAGATTCATTATTCTTACTACCCTGAGCCCTGCCTCAGTCACCTCCACCATGTATAGTTCTTTATGATCTCTGAGGAAACAGTAGTCGGTCAGCTAATGGCTCCAGAGCACTTTCATGTTTGAGGCGTCAGAGAGAGTGCACGCTGTTCCCTTCTGGAAAACAAAACACATGCCACCTGATAGTGCCCTTTATGATTGCCTGATGGATAATGTGTTCCTGAAACAAAATATTATTAACAGATGACTTATAAAAATCATCTTCACAGTTCTGCCATGGAGAACAACCATTATTTAAAAATTAAGGGCCGGCCCAGTGGCTCAGGCGGTTGGAGCTCCGTGCTCCTAACTCCAAAGGCTGCTGGTTCGATTCCCACATGAGCCAGTGGGCTCTCAACCACAAAGTTGCCAGTTCAATTCCTCGAGTCCCGCAAGGGATGGTGGGCAGCGCCCCCTGCAACTAGCAACGGCAACTGGACCTGGAGCTGAGCTGTGCCCTCCACAATTAAGACTGAAGGGACAACAACTTGAAGATGAATGGCACCCTCCCCAACTAAGATTGACAACAACTAACTTGGAAAAAAGTCCTGGAAGTACACACTGTTCCCCAATAAAGTCCTGTTCCCCTTCCCCAATAAAATCTTTAAAAAAAATCAACAAACAAACAAACAAAAAAAACTGAGCCAAAGATGAAGCTTTTATTGAATATATGTTCAACAAACACATATATTCCAGATATTCAGTGCTAGGCATCCAATATGAAATGACTTTTGTGCTGCTTTATTCTATCCCACATAAAGAATTGTATGACTTTGTCCTTTATGTCTCTAGGCATCAGTTTCTACATCTATGTAATGTGAGGAACTGAAAAATAATTCTGCTGCATCTCTATGGCTCCTCACTCTCTGTGTCTGAGACCCTCATTTTGGTTTGGTCCTGGATGGAACGGGCAGCCAACATCCACAGATGACCCCCCACACCTCAAGCCAGGCAACGGATTCAACCTTAATGCACTTTAACTAGAATGACTCAAAGTGAACCAAATAGACTGTTTGAGCTCTTTTTTTCCACTTACTGCTCTAACTGACCTCGTAAGCTTTTACGAGTAATGAAATGATGAGGAGGGAGGAGAAGGTGGAGGAGAAGTAAATGCCTTAATCCGTTCACAAGCTGGATTAATGAACTGTCTTCCATCCCCCATCGCTGGTGTCTAGCTTCATCTCAAGCAGTCCTGAAAATTCTGGGTTTCTTCTATGGAGTGGTAGGCTGTGAAATCTCAGAGCGGTGATATGCTCTCCCCTATGAAGACAATGTGGCTAAAAGCATATGTAGGAGCAGCCCTTTTCAGTCATGCTTCTGGTAATGGTGATGACTTCAGTGGAGTCATGCTTCCTGGAGGGGGTGCACGCGAGCATTTGTGTAAAGACTGATTGACAGAGTCCCGGAGGAGGTGTCACATCCGTGGCCGTGGACTAGAGTTCATTCATTTCTGAGTTGTTCTTATGTAAAGTTAACTGGCTCTTGTGTGAACTGAACAGCTTTTTAGTACCGTGATCTAACTAAATTACCTAAATGTGTACCTGTACTCCCTGGTTGAAAGACCTGTTGACCGTGAGCGTGACATTTCATTAGCATTAATAGGAAGAATTATGAAAGTTTATCCATAGTAATATTCACCCTTCAGGGTGAACCACACTAAACCTCATCTTGACTGAGAAAAGTCATAACTTTTCTTATCAGAATCTTATTTTTTAATTTCAGAATCTTTTAGAGAAGTAGAATTCACCAGCCATGTTGAGGGATATATACTAGATATTTTTCTGGCACATCTTTGTCAAAAGAATTATTTCTCATGTCCAAGGAATCCACGAATTATTCTAATATCAGTACCTTCAGACAGAAAATGTTTCAGGAGGGCTTTTCATCATTTGCATGCTTTCATGTTCTCCTTCACGTGGCTTGTTGACTGAAACATAGAATGTCGTCACTGAGTCAGTGACAGCCCTGAGCACATACCGTGTTTCCCTGAAAATAAGACCTAGCCAGACAATCAGCTCTAATGCGTCTTTTGGAGCAAAAATTAATGTAAGACCCAGTATATTATATTATATTATATTATATTATATTATATTATATTATATTATATTATATTATATTATATTATATTATATTATAAAGACCTGGTCTTATAGTAAAATAAGACTGGGTCTTATACTAATTTTTGCTCCAAAAGATGCATTAGAGCTGATTGTCTGTCTAGGTCTTATTTTCGGGGAAACACGGTAGGTTTCATGTGGGCAGTTGCCTGGGGAGGCGAGACGGACCTGCAGAGCTTGGTGGCTCCCAGCTCCCACATCTGCCGTGCTCACCGTCTAACCCACAAAGGCCTCTCAGCCATGGCAGAGTCTCATTAGAACCCCGACTTGTTTTTTGGCTTCCCTGGGTTTTCAGGTCATCACTTATTAGCTGCAAGGTCCTTAAAAAGTCACTGTGCCTCCATGACACCAGTTCCTACTTTGGAACAGGGGATAGTAATCCTGGCCCTACGTACCTCACAGGCTCATGCTCCAGATCAGAAAGGATGATGGATGTGATGGGCTTTCCAAAAAGTAAAATTTAGATGCAAACACAAAATAGTGAATTGTGGTGATGTCAACATTTTGGTATGAAACCCTCCTGGTTCAGTAACTTAAAGAGAATGAAATATGTCTTTTTAGGCTCAGGAACTTTTCAATTCCTTTCCTTCAAACTATACAAACTCATATTCTTTGGTCAGCTTCTCTGTGTCCACGCCTTTCACGAAGCTGACATCATAGCAGACATTAAGACAAACAGGCAGTAGCCTGTGTGTGTGTGTGTGTGTGTGTGTGTGTGTGTACACATATAAGAAAGTGCGTGCACCTCTGACCCCACTACTACATATGTTCATACAATTAAAAAAAGGAATAATGACTCATTAACCAAACAAGTCCTAGAAAAAAAATACTCATTTAATACAATCACAGTGACTTCCTCACTGTTTCCACTTCATTGCTGCTTATGTGAGTAAAAACAACATGCTAAATGGAGACTTTCAGAACCCCATGGGACCAATTAATGCCACGTGACTTCCTCCCTGCCTTCCATGAAAATAACTATATTATAATGGTCTGTGATATTAATATCAGCTTTGGAAAAGTCAGGCAGTGGCTCCATAGGGAAGGAAGCGGCCTGAGCAAGGATTGTGGAATGTGAGTGTTTGACAGACTGGAGGCCACATCTTTTTATAAGCTGCATCACATAGTTAAATGAGGTGGGGGCACCGAATGGGCTTGTGGGTTAATTAGGGTTAAAAGGCCACCAGGGTAGTCTATCTCTGATCTCAAACTCCAAGAAAATGCGGTTATTGGCGGAAATGTTGGAAATTAAAGTTCTCAGAAATAAAACCATTTCCAAAGCATTCCCTCCCTGCCTGAATTTCTCCAGACTTCTGCCCACCACAGAGGCAGGATGTATTATGACAGCCTCTGTTTGTGTTGGAGTGTAGACCTGAGAGAAGGACGGGTGGGTACACCTCCCAAGTGTGTAGTTTGGTGGGGTTTTTCAGTGACAACAGAGTGCAGGGCAGAACCAAAGGGAATGTGAGCCATAACATCAGTAGCGTTGCTCTAAGTTTCCTCCAGTACAATTGTGGGGATCCCAGGTCCCACCCCAGCCCCACTCCCTGCCGGGTCTTGTTGTAAAGAGTCAGTGTTTTCCCTGTGGCGAGTCAAATTCTCCTCTCTGGCACATATGGCAACGGGCCAGTCACTTTTCTTGGTTATAAATCGCAACAGTGCATTAACTCCACTCAAGGGTGGTCCCAAAGCACAGCGGAGAATAAAAATTCCCCTGGGATCAGATGTTTGGTGGTATATCTAATTATCCAGGAGAGATTGCCTAAGGCAACAATCTAGATCCAGTTCCTAGACAGTGGCTAACGGTTTGGTCAGACAATCAGAGGCTTAGAAGGAAAATTATTGGAGGGTTGGTGATGGAGAAGGTTGGGGAAACTTGGATACATTCCTTAGAATGAACCCCAAATAGGAGAATATTTGTGCCCAATCTGCATGCTCCCCACTGGAGAGAGATTTTCAGTAATCAGAAGACAAAATAACGTTCACTAAAGGTAGTCAACAGTCTTTCCCTCATGCTTAATCAAGGGACTCAAGCAAAACAGGTGTGGTGGCAGGAATGACCATAATGACAATGAGTTCCTCCCATTACGGTGACTTGTTTAGTCGCTCCACTGAGTCCTCCACTGGCTAGGAGTCGTGACCAGGCCTGCGCACCACGATGGCTCTATCCCCAGCAGGACTACCTGGTAGACACTGATTCTATCGGACCCTCCGTATGGAAGGGGCAGAAATCGCCCACCTATTTTATATGTAGGTTTTTTTCCCTGTCCCCCTGTGCTTCTGCTAATACCTTCATCAGTGGAACTTACTTAAATTCTTAAATATCACAGTGAAATCCCTACTCTGTATTCTTTTGTTTTATAATCATTGTGATTTTCTTGGCATTTAGTTTCCAAATCTCTTGGAGTAACATTGAAGGATTCCTGACATATGACCATGTTAGTCGGATAAACTTTTGGAATAATTTAAGCAAACTGACCTATAATAAAAATTTAAATTGCAAATAGATTATTTCTGACTAAGAAACCCACTTTAGAGAGAAATAAATAAGGCAATGGGCTGATGACCTTAGAATTCATCTAACCACCTGCCCCACTATCCAGACGCAACTGACCTTACAGAAAGATGGAATCATCAGTTGAAGACTCAGGTCTGGTACCAACTGGCTTCCAGTCGGCAGAAAACATCTTGCAAATTTGGGAAGCCATCTCTCAGGATGAAGCAGTTACTTTGAATTAACGGTGACTAAATGGCACCCTTTCTCCCTGTTGTCGAACACACAGATTCAGGAGCACTGGGGAGAAATATGAGGGAGCCACTTACAATGAAATCTAATGATCCACGATCAAAAGTTTGCATTCTGTCCCTGGGCTCTGCTGGTTTTAGTCCCCAATGGAGAATTACTTTCACTAAGAGATACTACACTAATTCTATAAAACTGAGACTAAAACAGCCACTTGGACATTCAGGGATTCTCATGTGACTGGAAAGACCAGGAAAAGAGCAAGTTGATTGTTTGCTGGGTTGATTGATCCTGACCACTAAAAGGAAGAGAAAGAACCATAGACACAACCCAAGGGCACATTTTGTACTATTATTTAGAATGGTAAAGATGAGAAGAAGACTATTGCAAGCTTACACAAGCAGAGAAAACAAGGGATCATATTTCTAAAGAGTGAAGATTTAGGTTTAGGTTGCCTTATTGTGTGCTACCTGAGGCAGAGAGGACATGAAATGGTACCGGGGAAAATGCCGTCCATACGATTGATGGTCTATATGTAAAAAATGCCTATTAGAATGTGTTGTTGGTAGTTGTAATCTATATTCATTCCTCAGTTTTAGAAATCCAGAATGGGACCGTAACAGGAAGAATGAGCTATGGCCAGAGAACTTGGACTGAAAGTAAAGGGAGTAAATAATAAAACTTTGTATTTTCTCTGTTTGGGGAAAGCCTGAGTGTGTTTTCGGTTTTGTATGAGGTGGGTTTCCTACATTATGTAGAAATATTTTTGGAAGTGGAAGTTTGGGAGGAAGTGTTTATAATGATGGAAGGCAAAGAGATAGATTATAATAGACTTGACTCTCCAGAGCCTCAATGTTCTTTTTATTAGGAAGGAATCCTCAAATTGGTAGGGTAGTGGGACCTTGCTTTCCACGAGGAAAACAAAGGAGGCAGATATTTCCTCTCCCTGCTTCCTGACATCAGTATGTCCACGTGGCCTAGGATTGGTCAGTCATCTTTAGGGTACCACCTAGGCCTTTGAAACCCAAGGGAGTGATACACCGACCAAGAAGCTGTTTTATGGTGATAGGGACAGTACAGTTGAAAGTCCTGAGTGGGGTCAGCTAGTGTCTGGGGTGCATGTGGTGACAGCGAAAACAACAACACATGTCGAGACGTGGTGACATTTTAACCAGATTATTTCAGTCCTGTGATCTCAGCTATGTTTTTGGCTGCCCAACCTTCCTTGAGTCTCATCCATTTTCTGAGTCAGGTTCTGCAGGCTTCATGTTGATTTGGGAGCTATCCAACTTGCTTCCAGTAAATTTCTTTCTTGCTTAAGATGGCCGGAGTTAATTCTCGTTTGTGCGGTGGTGTGTGTAATGGCTCAAGGTCATTCGTTTGATCTGGATAACCTCAGCCCTTTCTCATGAAAATGGCAGACACTGTCGTCCCTTGGGATTGATCACTGCAAGACTCCTCTTTTCAAAGGCTTGTCTTCTCTCACTTTCTGTGTAGAAGCTGTTTATACTTCATCTTCCAGTATAAGAGTCTTTCCCTCTGAGAGCAAGGCAGTTATTACATTTTAGGACTGGTTTAGGAGACAATATGAGGAAATCATTGCTATGAAGCAAGAAAAATCGTCTTTGAGGTTAATTCCAGCTGTTTTGTGGGGACTAATTAGATGAACTCTGACTCCCTTGATTCAAGGTAAGTTCCTTTCCCATTGGGCTAAAGACATGCTAATTTGCTTTCCATTATTATAACATAAAGTCGCTTCCTGGAATAGGCAATTAACTCCAATATATTCCAACCTTCTTCTTCCCAGACAACCCCTTAGGATATTAAACACTTTAACTCCTTAGTGTTCCTTAGTCTGACACATTTAAACTCTCCCCCAATAAAAATACAGGGAATTTGGAAGCCTTAGCTATAGATTCATGGTTTTAGATACACAGAGATCTACTCAGCAATAAAATTTAGCTTTGACCTTTTGAACTGAAAGGACCCATTGAAAATAAAGGAAACAGAAAATGTTTTTAATGGAAAAAATGATTATTCATTAAAATTTTTCACTCAACAAATATTTGTTGAGCAGCTATTATGCACCAGGCATTACCCTACTTCCTGGAGATTTATATACAAACAAAATAAAGTGCCTTACACTTATTTGGGGGAATACAGATGGTAAAGAGATAAAAAAGGAATCTATGTATGTATGTTCAATGGTGAGTACCACTGAGAAAAATAGAGAGGATAAAGGCTTTCGAGTGTGACAGAAGTATGTTTTTATGTTCAAGATATTGTGAAAAGGCCAGTGTACCTGTAGAGTGAGTAATAGGGGAAAATATTACATGTAGTGGAGAACCAGAATGTGTACTGCGTTTCCCCAAAAATAAGATATAGCCGGACCATCAGCTCTAATGCACCTTTGGAGCAAAAATTAATATAAGACCCGGTCTTATTTAATCTAAGACCGGGTCTCAAATATAATATAATATAATTAATATAATATAATATAATATAATATAATATAATATAATATAATATAATATAATATAATACCAGGTGTAACATAATGTAATATAATATAATATAATATAATATAATATAATATAATATAATATAATATAATATGGGGTCTTATGTTAATTTCTGCTCCAAAAGATGTATTGGAGCTGATGGTCCGGCTAGGTCTTATTTTTGGGGAAACTGGGTAGGACCTTGAGACCATTGAGACCATGGTAAGGATTCAGGCTTTGGTTTTGAGATGAAAGACTTTTGAGGGTTTGAACCAAGGAATGATATTAGCTGACGTATCTTTTCACAAAGACAAGTACGATTTTTAAAAAATTGAGGTATTACATACAGTGAAATCACAGATTTTAAGCGTAGTCTCAGTTGAATCCGTCAAATGCCTACATCCTGTGTAACCAACACCTTTGTTAAATAAAATAGGATACATTTTTATCATCCCAGAAAATTTTCTAATTTCCCTTCCTAGTGAATTCCTGACCCCAGGCAAGCACTATTCCAATTTTTATCACAGTAAATTAGTTATATTTGTCCTAGAATTTTATTTAAATGGAATCATATGATATTTACTCTCATGTGGCTGGCTTTTTGCAGTCAGCATAATATTTCTGAGAGTCTTTCATGCTATTGTACATTGTTATATGACTGCCACAAGTTTCTTATCTATTGTACTGTTGATAGTTGTTTGGATGACTTTGTTTTGTTTCTTTGTTTGTTTTTGCCTTTACTAGTAAAGCTGCTAAGGACCTACTGGCCATGTCTGGTTGTTCTCCATGCTTGGAAATTTTGGTGGTGTCAGCTTTTTGAATTTTGCCATATCTTTTATTTCTGTACATGTTGTAAATCTCACCTTACAAGGCTATTAGTTTATTTTTAAATGGCCAATTTCTTTTAAGGAAGTTATAAAAAACATGATATTTTATAATAAGCCACTTATTATTTCTGGCACTCTTTATTTTTTCCTGTGTATTCTAGTTTCTGTCTGGTTTCATGTATCTTTAGCCTTTGGATTTTCTTGTAATAAATTCTCTAAACTTTTGTTTATTTGAAGATGCCATTGTTTTACCTTCCTTTTTGAAGGATATTTTAATTGCTTATAGAATTATGTGTTGATAGTGGGATTTTTCCCCCTTCGTTATTTAAAGATGACATTCCAGTATCTTCTGGCTGACATTGTTTCAGAGGAGAAGTCATCTGTGATTTGTATCATTGTTGGTCTGTATATAACACGTGTTTTTTCTTTGGCTGCTTTCAGAGCTTTTCTGTTTCTCTTTGTTTTTCAGCAGTTGGACCATAACATGCTTAGATATAGTTTTGTTTGTATTTAGTCTTGGGGTTTGCTAAGCTTCTTGATCTGTAAATTGAAATTTATGAACAAATATGAAAAATTTCAATTATTATCATTCTGGTCTTCAAATACACATATATTAGACAACTTTAACTGTCCCACAAGTACTTCAGACTCTTTATTTTTCTTCAATTGCTACTTTTCTGTTCTTCTGCCATTTCCAGTCTGCTATTTTCTGCCATCTCTACCATCCGTTGAATTTTTTATTTAAATTATTATTCTATTTTAATGATTTCTATTTGATTCTTCATTTTATAGTTGCTTTTCTTTGTAGATATTCCCTATGTCTTCACTCATTCAAGACCATAGTTTCATTTAATACTTTGAATATATTTCTGTTTATTTCCTTGGCAGTATTTGTAATGACGTTTTAAAGTCTTTGTCTGCTATATCCAATATCTGGGTCATCTCAGAGTAGGTATCTATTGTTTGCTTTTTTAATTTGATTGTGGCTCACACTTTCCTTTTTTTTTTTTTTTTTACATATCTTGATGTTTCTGATTGTGTGTTCAACTTAGTGAATGCTGTATTGTAGAGTCCCTGGAGGGTGTTGAGTGTTGTTTTGGTAGACAGTTCAGTAACTAGCTGTTTACACTGAACTTGTGAAGGCTTGGTTTGTGCTTTATTATGGCAGATCTATAGCGAGTCCTAAGTATTTCCCAACCCCCTCTAACTTGGGACTGAGGAAAAGCAATTTCCAAACTCTCTCTCCATTGAGGCTTTTGTCAGGGCTTAGTTTAAAGCAATTTTAGGGCAGATACAGTGTAGGAATTACTCTAGGGTGTAGTCCTTACTCTTAAGGCCTGGTCTTTCTGACACCGCAGCTAGTTGCCTGGGGTATTAATGAAGCATTCATTAATAAAGTTTCTCCACTCTGGTTGTAGCAGAAATACAACCCCCCAACCCCCACCCCATGTACTGCATTCTCTATGTTTGTTTTATTCTCAAACTCATAGCAGTCACTCTCTTGAGAGCCTCAGGTAGTCTTGCTCTATGCATGTTTAGCCCAGCCTGCAACCAAGGACGTACAGGTTTCCTCACTTGGGTTTTTGAACAGTGCTTTCCTCTCTGGTTACCTGTTCTTTAGATTCTAGCTGCCTCACTATCCTGAGGTCAGATATCTGCTTAATCAAGTCAGTGGGACTGCTGTGTTCTGCATGCATTCAGCTCAGTGCACTCATTATGGACTCAATAGATTGACTTTCACTCAACTGAACTCAATAGGATTGAGGAGTTATACTTTGGTTGTGGTGGGGATGGGGATGGTGTGTGTGTGTGTGTGACATACCTATTGTGGCAGGTGGGATGCAGTAGTAGGTGGTGTGGGGGAGCAGATCTAGAGCTGGGATACTGCTCTGTATGGACAGGAAACGGAAATGGGGTTCTAAGTACCTGGGGATGGCAGGGGGCTGCTACTGGGCCTGGCTTGTCTAGTTCTTTGTAGCAACTAGAGAGTAGATCCATGAGCATCTTTAAGGTGAGGGAGTTGTCCTCAGCCAGCCCCTGTGCCTTTCTAATTCTCAGACGTACGTTATCTCTGATGATACCTGCCTCCCTGGCCCTCTGTGCAGAAAATTTATTTCCAGGCTTGAGCCCTTGACTCTACCGGCAGAAAATTGAAACTCAGATTGAAAATCAGACATGCCGGGGCTGTGGAGCCTCTGGGGGGGGGGGGGTCTCTCTCCCTCCCCTTTCACTGGGTCCTGTTGGACAAGTGGATGGGGCAGGAGGCAGCTGCTTGCCTCTGCTTCCTCCTTCCCTCCCCAGAGATACTCAGTGCCCACCCCTGGGAAACAAAGTGAACCCAAGCAGCCCTAATGGGTGGGGAGCTGCCAGCTCTGCCTACCCCACCCCCTCATTGCCCCCCCCCCCCCAACACAGTGTAGCTGTGTTACAGCCGCATTTGGAGAAACCTATGGGGAGCTCCTCCGCAGGGCGGCTTTGATGATTTCTTCAGACACATGGAGCAGACTGACAAATTGACTTTCAAGTGAAAGGTCAGTGTCGAGAACCAAGGGGTAGAGCATCTGGATTCACAATTAAAAGGCCTTCTGAGCACAGTGTGCAGCTCCGGCATCTCCTTGTGTAGGAGGTGCTGTCACCGGGGCTCATTTGGCAGCTGTCTCTGACTCTGGATTGGGATTGGAGAGAATAAAAATTCTTCGTGGTTGTCTGTGTATATGTGTGTGTGCACACCCGCAATTGTGTGTGGGTGTTTCAAGAGAAATCCTGCTCTTTGGCACAAGTAAGCACAGCTCTTTGCTAACTCAGGTCTGCCCTAGAGTTGACCTCCAGGATGGTCTGTCAATCCCGGTGAGCAGATCTTCAGAAGAGCTGGCTGGCTCATCACTGTACACACTCTATGTAGCCATAATTAAAGAACGCTGAGGATGGAGTTAGACCAAGTTTAATCACTGATTTGCTCTCTGACCTCAGGCCAATTGCTTTTACAGTGTATAAAGAGCTGCACCCAGACACCTGCAGAAAATGTATTTGCTCGTCCAGTTTAAAAGCAAGCCAGCCCCCATCAATGCCTTTCCTCTATGTTACTTGGTCATAGGAATAGCTGTTCTGTTCCTACTTTACAAAGTGTTTCCATACCCAAAGATATGGAGAAAGAAAACAGGATATTCCTAAATGCCTGAGGGCCCAGGACCTCAGAAAGTGCTGCATAGTTTGGGGGCCGTTGTACCCAAAGCTCAGCTTTCTCAGGGTGCTTTCTCTGCCCAACACTTGCTTTTGAGATCTCACTGACACAATTAAGCAGGTAGATGATAAAACCCTGTAATAACACCATTCATTACGGCCTGTTTACTTTCCTTCCCTTTGCAGCAGTCAGCCCTGCAGGAGGTCTCTAACACCCTCTGTTGAGTGATGGGATGCAAATCTCCCTCCACAGTGCAAGCTCTGCTTCTCTCCCTACCTCACACGGACCCAGCAGGTGGTTCCACTTGGGGGGCACTTAGGAAGGGATATTTATAGCTCACTCTTCCCCTTCCTCCTCCTTCCAGGAAGCAGTCAAGATAATGGAACTAAGCTTGTGGTAGAAAGTGTTGGAGAAGGTTTCTAGAAAGAGAGGGACAGAAGCTAAACATGAAGTACAGAGGGTCTTGATG
Source organism: Rhinolophus sinicus (assembly GCF_057876585.1). Lineage (NCBI taxonomy): Eukaryota > Metazoa > Chordata > Mammalia > Chiroptera > Rhinolophidae > Rhinolophus > Rhinolophus sinicus. Next base: position 58,322,611 of record NC_142506.1, on the reverse strand, counting down.
TGAAACGACCAGCGTTTTCCAAGTAAAGACAATAGAAGAGGGTTTGAGCCCCTGGTGCACTGGTTGGGGAACAAGACACCCTTTGCTTAGTAGTGCAAGCTCTGCAGTGATCTTGCCAGGAATTCAATCCTGCTTCTGTGACTTGCTAGCTGTGTGACCTTTGGCATATTAATTAACTTCTCTGGGTCTCAGTTTCCTTTTCTGCAAAATGAGGATCATAGCGAGACCTGTCGCACAGAGTGGTTGCAAAGATAAGCTTAGTTGTCACATAGGAAATACTTAGGACAGTCTCTAGCACGGAGTAAGCACTGCAAGAGTCTTGGTAAAAATCATTACTTTTCTATGGGTTCATCCATTGTCCTTTCGTTACCTACCTCCTCCATGTGCTGCTGTCAGGGAAACACATTCTTATTTCAGTTTTACAATAACCTATATGAGAGGAGCAGGGCAAGTATAATTATTGTCATCCTTTGACAAATGAGAAAGTGTCGACACATTCTTCTTTTGATTGGCTTTTAATGTCCTGATTCTTATCTCGACTTTCTCTTGCATTTGTCCTATTCACCCTTAACACATTCTATGAGGCAAAAGAGTTATTTATTTTTATACACAGCAAATATTTATTGGATACCTACTATATACCGGGAAGTGTTCTGAGAGTTAGGAACATAAGGGTGAATAAAACACATACAGTACTTGCTCTCATGGAGTTTACAACTTCGTCTTATCTTTTCTGATAGAGTCTAAGCGCCTGGCAGACAGAATACATGTCCGATTTATTTTAGATCCACAGAAGTATTTAGTGCAAAATTTCATAGTAAGTATTCAAATGCTTGCTGATAGAATAGTTATAGCAAATATTTGACTAGTTAACAATGTCAGACACTGTGTTAATTGTTTTACACTGATTATCTTGCTAATCTTGTAATAACAATTCTATGCGATTAGTATTTTTGTTATTTCCATTCTATTGATAGGGAAACCAACATTAGAGACTTGCCTAAGTTCGCTCAGATATAATAGTTATTTATTCAGCATAACGACTTGGCCCAGGGGCTGGCTTGACTCTTAACTTTTATGCTTTTTGACTTTGGAAATGAAGTTGAGATGAGTGGGATTTTAATAAATTAATTACCATCATAGGTGGGTAAATGGAATCTCAAAGTTGTTAAACAAGCTACTGTAAGTTACACATATTCTTACAACTCTCTGGCTTTTTTCATTTGACCCTTTTTGTACTCCCCCTAAGAATGAAATTTCCCATGTGGAAGAGGGCATTGCCTGCAAGGGGTTCCTGTTTCCTGGCATCCATGTTTGCTGGTCAATTTATGCTCTCTTGCATCCTGTTGGCAAGGAAGCAGCAATCCAAATGCTGGGCTGCTGCCACAGCCCTGGGAAATAGGAACATCAGCCTCTTCACTTGCCACCACGCTGCTTGAAACATGGGGGCCTATTTTTAAATCTATGTAGAGCAAAGTCATCATGAAATAGTAGGTGGCTTTGTGACTCCATCATAGGCCTAAATTCTGTGAAGACAACATGGATTTTAAAATAGGTATTTTATTTGTTTGACTATCAATTGATTTATTTTGGTTCCAGCCAGTAGGGATTCAAGTACAACAGAATTTGTTTTAATGTCTTCAGTTTACCATAGAGATGAGACATTTTTTACCATGTTTCCCTGAAAATAAGACCTAGCCAGACTATCAGCTCTAATGCGTCTTTTGGAGCAAAAATTAATATAAGACCTGGTATTATATTATATTACATTATTATTATATTATATTATTATTATTATATATTACATAGACCAGGTCTTAAAGTAAAATAAGACTGGGTCTTATATTAATTTTTCCTCCAAAAGATGCATTAGAGCTGATGGTCCAGCTAGGTCTTATTTTTAGGGAAGCGTGGTATTTCTAAATCCTTCCAAGATACATGGAAGGATTATTTTTAAAATAAAAAACGGAAAGTATGGTCTCCATCTCTGTATCTTCTTGTCACAGCAACAGGATATGGCTCAGTGAGCTGTTAGTCTTTGTCATAGGAAGAGTAATTAGGCAAATTACTAATATTAATTTTTGTGCCTGATTTGTGGAATTCACCTCATTGCAAAAGAGTCACTCACATATTCAAACATAAAAAAATAATTTAAAAAACATTCTTGCCATAGAGAAGCAAAGGGTAGCCGTCACAGATAAAAGGCTCATCAGAAGTATTTTAATTAATTAACATTGTCAGTATTTATGAAGCTCCTATCTGGCACATAATTGAACTAGGACACAGACCTTGCCTCTGACCACAAGAAGATCACGCATTCATTCACAATTGTGAAGACTCCATGTTAAAATTCATACATATGTCAGGCTGCTTGAGTGATATTTTGAGTTAACCATATCAAGAGAATGGTGAGGAACTTCAGTTTCTGGAAATATTTTGGATTTAGTTACATTAAACTCTCCTTGTAGAAACACTTAGAAATATTGACTAAAATATAATAAGCATTGTATTAAATGTGTAGTCAGTCAAGTTTGCAAGAAGGGAAAGAAATTTTCTAGGGAGAAAAATGGAAACAACAAAGATAGTAAAACATGAGCTTTTGCTCTTGTTACTTTGGCGGTATGGAGGAGTTTGCTCTTTAAGATCTGAGGACCTTGGTTTTAAAGTTCATGAGGGAATAAACAGACACACTACCAACAAAACCAACAATGTTTCCCTTGAAAAAAAATAGATACTTGTGCTCATGTGGGATTATAGTTCAATATTTTTACTACCAGTGTGCCTGAGGGATACCCAGACTAAGAAATCAACATAAAACAGGTCTTAGGCTGATGCTATATCTAGAGTGACTGACAGAAAGTAAAATACCTCTTTGGAGGGGATGCACTTTCAATCTAGGCTATATAAAATTTCCATAAGAATCCTTGTTGAAAATCACCTCATAATCCACAATTACAAAAGACAAATACACCGTAAGCAAAAATCACAGAAAAAAGGATTAAGTTACCAAGACACTCAAATAACAAAACTACCTTTTAGAGATAATAAAATAAGTATGTCTTAGATGATGAAAGACATTAAAAAGAAAGGATTAAAAGCACAGACATATAAAGCAATATTCCAAACAAGATATATAAAAGTAAATCTCAGTTAAATACATCATGGTTAAACTTCAGGGAAGAGCTGAAAGTCAGCTGCAATGAAAAAGGAGGTTAATCTACAAAATTGGGACAATTTTACTGGCAGATGACTTTTCACAAGCATCAATAGAAGCCAGATAGAGATAGAATCACATCTTCAAAAAATGCGGGGGAAACCCTATTAACTTGAAACTGTACATCCAGTTAAATTTTCATTCAATTGTAGTGAGGGTGAAATAAAGACAATTTAGATATAGGTGCTGGTGGTATATGAAGCGTGTGTGTGTGGAAGGGATTATTTTCATAGTGTTAGAGATGACAGTGAGATTAAAGCCTCTGTAGATGGAATTACACCCCCAAATTGCCCTTGATCCTAGGTTCTATGTCTCCAGGTAAAATCTGTACCCAGATCTTTGACAAGTAAGGAAATCAAGTAATGCTTTATGGTTAGCTGGAATTTAGCCCTAAATTCCAAGGCAGAATTCTAATCAGAAATTAAACCAGGTAGGAGGCTCTTTCTATTTTATGCTAGATAGTCCAAAATCATCTCAAACCAGAGAAATCTAACCTGTTCAATCTATCTTACCTTCCCTCCAATGCCCACAGCTGAATTACTTATCTTCTGTATGTGTGTCTGTGCAAAAAGGCAGCAACAAAAAGCACAAGCAGATTCAGAAAGACAGAGGTGAGAGCGTGGCTGTGCCATTGCCTGGTTCCAAACTCACCTTGGGTACTTATACAAGGTATAGAAGAGCAAAGCGCCTTACCCATGGTATTCTGCAAAAGTGCACTGAGAAAGAAGGGATATGACTGTTGTCTTGAGTTGGAAGATCAATGGAACTGATTTGAGAAGTCTTCCTAAGCTTTCATTTAAACTACAGCATGGATTTGATTCCCTGTGCCTCTCACCATGTCTGTCCCAGAGAAAGGGCTCAGTAGATATTTACTGAGTTAACAAATGCAAGGAAGTGAATGGAAAAGACAAGCAGTTGAGGGCTAGATGATTATAACTATTTGGGGGAAAGGGAGGGCCTTCTTACATTTTAGGAGGGCTTTCTAAAGAATCTCCATGTTTCCTATTCTGAGGCTGAAATCTTCCTGGTGAGATTTTTTTTTTACTAAGTTTTATTTTTCCACAGCTAGACTCTGGGTCAGACTTCTAAAACTGTGTACTGTTGCTTAGAGAGAGAGAGAGAGATTGAGTAAATACAAGGGGTTGTTGCTATGCAGCAGTAGAATACTCAGGGACCACAGGAGCTGCAATGGCAAATAAATTATTTAAAGGCATTAGGCCTCATCATGAAGGCCTTGAACTTTGTATGAGCATTGTAGCCAAAGTAGTTTCCAAAGGGTGGGGCTCCCTGACTCTTTCACCTCAATATTAAAGAGCATCAACTCCTACAGTTTACAGCTGCTACAGCAACTGGATGCCTTTCAAGGAAGAATGACTCATTTTAGAATCCCTGCAGGCAGCGACTCATGTTAAGGAAAGCAAGTTTGATGGAATGTATCTGATTTTTAAATATCACCGAGCCCTTTAATAGGCATAAAATAGAAGTTCTAAAAGGAATAATGATAATAATCTAGCTACATTTCAATTATCCACACTAATGTTGTCAGTTTCCCCCAAGTTAATTTATGTTTGGCTTTGGAAGGCATTGTGTGATGTTGGCTTTGTTTTGCAGCAACAGATTTATCTACCCAATCCTGTTTGGCTTAACTCTAGCAAAACGATTTTTGCATTGTCTGAACACTCAAAGGAAACGAAAGGAGGCCCAGAAGAGCAGTTATTGGCAATTATAAAATCAGCATAGAATAATCATTTGTACATAGCTTTAATATTTTCAAAGTACTTTAAGATTTGTGTCATGTCATTTTTATAAGTAACTCTGATGACACATGAATGTCAAATCATGGTATTTAGGGAGGTTTTACCTTATATAATCCCCATTAATTTCCTATCAATTCATAAAAAATTAACTTTTCTAAGAAAAGACAATATCCTCTAGCCCTCACCTTCTGACTAGCTGCACACTCCATCCTTGGGGTAATTGATTGCGTTAACGACCCCAATTCTTCATTCTTCTCCTATCCACACCCTTTGTAATGTGACTTTGCAACTCCTCCCATCAGGAGGTGGGGCCTATTTTCCTATCCCTTGGTTCTGAGTTTGGCCATTGACTTGCTTTAGTAGTTTTGAGGCAAGCAGGGAACTGAAATATGCCTGCAAGTTGCTGCTAATGCTTTTGCTCTTCTAGTGTCATAAGAAAATGTCTAGTCTAACCTGCTGTAGGGTAAAGTACAAATAATACAGTCCAGTCACCTCATCCTAGGAAGGAATGCCAGGCTGTCAGGAATGCAGAAATGAAGGAGAAAGAAAGGATGGGGGAATGAAGGAAGAAAGGAAGAAAAGATGTCAGGAAGGCAGGCTGATGAACAGATTCTGTTACTGAGAGCTAAGCACGATTAATATTTTAGAACAATTGTCACCCCAATAAATTTAAAAAATAAATTAAAAAAAAATTAAAAAACAAAACAAAACAAAACAAAAAAAACATCCTTTCCAGTATCTTTTGTGTGTATAGGCATGCTTGTATGTAAGATATAAATCTGAAATTCTGTAATATGCTTTGCTTATTTATACATTGCCACAAGCACCTTTCCTAACCACTAACCATAGATCAATATCACCATTTTTAATAGCTGCAAAATAATCTCATGTAATTACTACCATAATTTATTCAATCAGTTCCTTATTTTGGTGAATTGCAAGTGGCCAGAATTTTCTACCTCTTCCTATATCCATGTTCCTTTGCAATGTGGGTTTGCTTCTCTGGCCATGAAGAAACGTAGTCTATTTCTCTCCCCTTTGAATCTGGGCTGGCCTTGTGACTTGCTTTGGCTGAGAGAATAAAATAGAAATAATATTATGCAAGGTCTGGTCCTAGACCTCAAGGGACCTTGAATGCTTCTGTTTGTTTTCTTGGAATTCTGCCAAACTGCTGTGTGAACCAGCCCAGCTAACAGTCATCTATAGACACGTGGGTGAGGCCAGCCAACACCAGAAGAACCACCCAGCTAAGCCCTGTCCAAATTGCCAACCCATAACACCTTAGCTGAATAAATGGTTACAGTTGAAGTCACTCTCTTTGGGGAATTTTTTAAAGAGCAAACTGATAATTGATGAACTATTGATGAACTTTTAGATTGTTAGATTATTTCTAATTTTTCTTTATTATAGACAATGCTTTGATGAAACATACTCGCTTAAATCTTCATGTACTTGTCAGAGCATTTCCTTGGTACAATTGCCTACACACAAGATAACTGGATCAAAGAGAATATGCTTATCCATCTTAAGTTATAACATATATAAATTGCTCCCTGGAAAGTAGGATTACTTTAGGCTTTAATCAAATCAGGTAAAAGGTATCCATCATGATTGGGTTGGAGGCAGAGACTATTTTAGATAGGGTAGTCAGGGAAGGCTTTTCTGGAGAGGTGACATTTGGACAGAGACCTGAAGAGTGAGGCAATGAGCCATGTCTGAGGAAACGGCACTCCAGGCAAGAAAAAAAGCAACTGCGGAGAGACAAAGACTGGGTGGTGTGTGAAGTGTTGGCTGGTGTGATGGCAGCAGAGAAAAGGAGGCCCACAAGTTAGGCTGCTGACAGGCAGGGCCCAGGTCATGTAGCACCTAGGAGGCTGTGATGAGCGTTTTGAATTTTTTTCTGAGTTTGATGGGATGCCATTGAAAGATTCTGTGCAGGGACATGGCATCAACATGCAGCAACAGCACCTTCTTTGTCACTAATACTTACTAAATGTTTGCTAGATGCCAGATGTTGTTCCAGGCATGTTTTATGTATTCATTCACTTAATCCCTCTAATGCAAGAATGAGATACTATTGCTATCATCCCGATTTTAAATGGCTTAACTGAAGCTTGTTCAAGGTCACACAGTGAGTTGGTGGCAGAACTAGAATTCAAACCCAGGCCATCAGGCTCCAGATCCTAGAGTTATGCTATATATGTTTTTAAATGATGCCTCTTGTAAGAATTGTCTATAGAAGGGCAAGAGTTGAAACTCTACCTTTGAAGTTGATACAGGAACCTCGAGGGGAGAGTTGTTAGACCTGGACTTATTGGTGGCAATAAAGGTGGTGAGAAGTGGCACATAGGAGGATTGCCTGGTAGATTGTCAATGACCCTTTAATTATTAAAAAAAAAAAATCACAGGTAATCAGATTGGTAAAAAATGCTGTCTCTGTGGTGTTTTATATGCATTTCTTTAATTAATAATGATGTTTAATATTTTTCTTAATCATATTGGCTATTTCTAGTTCTTCTGTTAAATGCTTTTACATATTCTTTTTTTTTTTTTTTTAGTACATATTTTTCATATATTTTTCTGTTGGGGGAGTTGACCTTTTGTTGATTTCTGAGAGCTCTCTGTATATTAGGTATGTTAACTTAAACACATTAATTTATTTATACAAATACAATTTGCTAATAGAAATATAGAAATATAATATTCTTATGTATTTCCCAGTCTGTTATCTTTACTATTTCGACTTTGTTGATTTCTTTTTTTGCACAATAAACTCTCATCTTATTTTTGTGCAGCAAAAGTAAATTATATTTTATGGTTTCTGAATTTTCTGTTATGGTTGGAACCGTTCTGTCCATCACAAAATTATAACTGTATTCACTCATATTTTCCTAGTGCTTTTATGTCCCCATTTTTTAAACTTTAATACTTGATTTATTTAAAATTTATATTGGAATCAGGAGTGAGTTGGGATGCAGCTTAATTTATTTAATAAATTACTAACAGATCTTTCTGACATTTTAAGCATATGCCATATTTTCTGCACTGATTTGAAATCCCACCTCTGATACACACTGCATTTATATATATTCTTGATACTATTTTTATACTTATTTCTGTTCCTGTCCTGTTTTAGTGATAGTCATTTTATAGTTAATTTTTCTATCTCCTAGGGTAAGTAACCCCCTTTTCCCCAATTATTCCTCCTTTTCAGAATTTTCCTAGCTATTTATGCTTGTTCATTTATTCAGCTAAAGTTTAGAATCATTTTTTCAAGTTGGAAGCATTTTGCTGAGATTTTGATTGAGACTGCAGAATTCTGTAAATTTTTTTGTAGATCAATTTAGGGAGAATTGACATCTTTCAAAATTGAAGTCGTAATTAAAAGGTATGATCGTTCTAATAATACAGTATTATTGTTATTGTTGCTACTAATATGTGGCATTTGGGGGAACTCCTTATTGTCATCTTGTCTTCTTTTCATTGCCTGCCTCCCCCCACACACATAGAATTGCACAGCCCTTTAAAATAGGGGATTTTCGGTACATTCTCTTGAACTTGAGCTTTCTTCTTTTATTTGCTCTGCTTTACCTGCTCCCAGAGCTGGGGAGTTGTTATTAATCAGTTCCAAATCTTAGTTCCCAGAAGGGGAGAGTGTGTGAAACACCAGATTGGCCCCCAACATCTGTAACTTTCCAGACTGTTGTGTGACTATTCTGTGAGCAAGCCACTGGGCACTTTTTTTTTTTTTCCGCCCGATCTGAAACTTATTTCATGTTAGCACACTTGTTTTGTTTCACAACACTGTTGCCAAGTTTATAGCTTTCTTGCCTGAACCGCTTGTTCCAATTGCATCTAATATTTCATCAAATATGGTAAAGAAACCTTGACAATGAATTGATGCTCCTTGTGCGCCGTCTCAAGCAGACACTGCCAGATTGCTGCGAAATGGTTTTCGTTTTTAGCCCTTCTGAATCGTAATACGTTTCTGAGGCCAAATTCTTCGGGGAAACATTACGACTATTTAAGGTCTCCAAACTTTATGCTTCAGTACAAAAGGCCTAAGGGTGAGGATTTTAAATGGATGAAGTGGAGAAATTTGCACTTCCTTAAGCAAACATATAGCATTTCCTTCCATGTGTCAGAAATGAAAACAAAAAATACAAACTAATTTGTCATGAAATTTTCCCTTTCATAATTCCCTCTTTGGTGCTTTTTCAACCTAACAAGTCATATTTTCTCTTCTTTCGTGTCAGGTTTATAGCTTTGCTGGTCACAGTTTCAATAACCATGATGGACGATCTTCTGTTCTATATATCATGTACAAGTATTCTGCTTAAAAGTATCTTTGTGTTCACAGCTTGCTTTCTGTCACCTCCCTGATTCCTGCCCCCACGGCATATGCACATGGCGTTATATTATATGCGTGGAGAGCTTTGGGGAAAGCTCATATTTAGGAACATAAGTAAGCAGAGGATGGCTGCTTATTTGGGCTGAGCCTGACCTCAATCTGAAATGAGGCAAATTGTCATATTTATGACTCAGGGTAAGTCAATAATATATTGGCGTTCACATGTGGAAACACATTTACTCCCCAACATGTGGCCTGGACTCTGGTTTTCTCTCAAGTAGTGGTTTTCACCTAAGTAGGAGTCTTTCTTCTTTTCTTCTGTTCTTTCTCTGCCTTCTTTTCTTTGTTCTTTCTTCTTTCTTCTTCCTTTCCTCTCTTTCCTTCCTTTTTCCCTTTTTTCTTTCTCTCTTCCTCCCTCCCTTCCTTCTTTCATTCCTTTCTTCCTTCTCTCCTTCCTCTTTTCATGCTTCTACCCCTTGCCTCCTTCTTGAGCCCTGTGTAAACTTGGTGGGATTTGTAGCATTTGTGTATAGCATTAAAAAAAAGTCTTCTCTTTAGATAACTAAAATCATTCTTCCACTTACCTTCCCACTTTCCTTCCATTTACTAGATCCAAGCTTTGCTAGACACACACACACACACACACACACACACACAGTCCCACACTGAAAAAAAATTATGTAGCTCAATAAATATTATTCACAATTATTGCCTGGAAATCTGATCCTATTGGGTCCTTTGGAATCTGAGTTAGTGTCATTGCTTTTTCTTGCTATAGTGCTTCTCTGTAAATTAAAGCAGGAAAAAGGGAGGTCATGTGGCTTTTGATTTACTGTAGAGAATATTGAGAAGGAAAAGCAATCAGAGTAATTATTGATAATCAAAAACACAGAAAAACCTCACTGTGAAAGTGTTTATTATTTCTCAGTTTGGTCAGCTATACTTTTCTGTTTCCTCAGCTGCAAGGCCCCCACTATCCTGAAGTCTGTTTTTATAACAGCTCCATTTTGTAGCTGGGGTTTAGGTTGGGAGGGCACGTAGAAAGTCTCTGCATCCCTTTGCCTCTCTCCAATGTGTTCTGGAAATTAGGTTTCTCTCCCTAGTTGTTCTAGTTTGTGCAGATTTGTGGGCAACCCTTTCTGCCCCATCTTTCTCCTCCTCCTAGCATCTGGGTCACAATTTGGATTTCATGGGCTGCTTTTTGCTCAACCTACCCTCTTCCCCCAGTAGTCATGACACAGAGATGGTCATTGTCCTCGTGTCAGGGAAAGGCCTCTGGGAAAGGCCTCAGAAGTGCTGGGAGGGCCTTCACTAGCTGCTGTCATTCTTGATTTTCCTCACCACGCTGCTAGTAGTTGAAAGGTGTTGGACTAGCCATCCAGACTCCGAGCAGACTTCGTGTTGGTGCTAAATGTCACAAACATAATCGACTACCAAATGAAACCAACAATTCCTTATTTGCATTGCTTTATGCAATTCTCAGTAACTGGTTGGGAAGAGTGTTCCACTTTTGACCTCTTCGATCCAGGAGGATGAAGTTATTAAAGGATGAACTGGGCACCAGGGGACAGGTTCAAAAACTCGTCTGTGTTGCTGCCTTTCTTGTAGGTGTCATTTACGTTCCCCTCAGCCTCTGATTCCCAATCTGAGATTTGAAAGGATGGAGTCACTCTGAGGTCTTCCTGGAGTAACATTTGATGGCCCCATTTGTTGTTATTTTGTGTAAGAAGTGAGTTGGGTACAATAGTCTTACTACCACATTTTCAGTGTCCTAGGACTGCAGCAAAGAACAGAACTGTTTTCCCTCCATCTACATGGGGAGAATAATACTCATGAGTGATCTACTCACAAATGTTGAAAAGGCGAGGGGATAAGGGACTAAGGCTGTTTCCACACAGTGTAAACAAAGCAAGATTTGGCAGCTGTCCGGATAATTTCATTTGAGTTAAACGGGTAAATTTTTGTTTTATTTTTGGTTTGATGCTAGTGATAGCTTTTAGGACAGTGGATTTTGGTACAATTACTGATCATTTTAAAGACACCCTATTGTATTATATCATGTAGTTTACGAAGCAGGTGTTATTCTCAAGAATTCCAGTTGCGTGACTGATTTCTACTTTAAAAAATGTTGCATATGGGTGAAGATATTGGACCATGAAATATGCATGTACTAGGGATTTCGTTAATTTGTTTGCATAATCAGTCTGTGGAAGCCAGGCTCAGGCTTAGTTCAGGGACTTACTTTACGTCTACTCCCATATTAAAAATTCACATTCCATGCCTATAGAATTTGGATTTACACTTTTGTCAACCAGCAGAAGGGAGAATGGACAGGAACTCTCACCTCCAGACATTTCCTCAAGCAGATACATTTTTCAAAGAACAAATCTGAAAGTTTAGAATCAGAAAATGTATTCTCTTAAAATTACTCATGTCACTTGTCCCTTGGAAAGTGTGTATCTCGAAGAATGCACGCCCCCCAGCTTAACAATCAGTGTCTTATGCCCCGCTGTGCCCTCGCCACCTAGCTTAATACACGCTGATGTTTACGGTGATGCTGCAGTTGTAAATTCCTTACTTTCATGATGCTATTTCTTATGAACTGGTTGGTTCCATGGGTTACAGATTGCCAAGCGCTGCTGACAGACACCTCATTCCTTCATCTTTGTCATTTGTTAATTCAGCAAATATATGACAAGCACCTATCATTTGCAAGTCGCTGTGGCTCAGATGAAGGTATAGACCACATACAATAAGGAGCTTATATTTTATAGGAATGAGAAGGTTCATATACACATAACTATGGTGCAAGTTAATAGAAAGCAGTAAGTTGTAGGTGTGGGGAGCTTAGAGGAGGGGACAATTCATTGTAGCTTGAAGAATCAGGTCCCAAGAATGACAGTGTGCATGAGTGTACATAGAAGCAAGGCCATGGCGACTTCTAGAAATGCAACCTGAAGGGACTGTCAGCACAGTCTTCCTATTTGAAAGATAGCACTTTGTTTAAAATTTGTAATTCACGAGCTCATACTGACATTTTTGAGTGTGTGTATATAAATCCTTTAAAATGAATGAACCTATTTCCTACCTATGGAGTTGATTGAATCATGCTTTATTTTATTTTCTGTTGAGAATAGGCATATAGCATCATAATCTGTCAGTTTCGTATTTATTGGAGGAATGTTTCCAGATCAATCTTTCCTTACTGACTTGAGAACACATTTACTTTTATTTCATGAACTCTACTTCAACCAAAAAAGTCTCTGATGCTGATTCAGCACACAGAGCTACAGTTTATACCTGTCAGGCCGCATATAGATTTTTATAAGGTGAACAATGGTTGTATTTAAGTACTGATGCAGTAATCATGAAGTCTTCTGGCAGTATCCTTTGGAAACTGAATCCATAAATTTTATTTGTATTAAATGTTTCTAATGGGAGTTGACAAATAGTTGAGTGAGATAGCTTTTTCTCTGCACTTGGCAAAGAGAGGGGGAAGAAAAAGTCCCTATGACACAATAAGAAATGCATTAATGCTCAAGTCCATTCATCTAAATTTTGCACAAATATAATTTAAGACCTTTTACAACTGTTGGTGAAATTACAATGTGCTGCAGGGAAGTTGCAAAAATTTTATGGGTCTAATAAAATTGTCATTGTGATACCATTATAAGGTAATGGGACAATATAGATATTTCTAATGCTCAGACTGCCATGCCAAACTGAGAAGGGAGATAGTAAGTTTGATTGGAGACAAATGCTGAACAGAGCTAAAAACCAAGTTTGTTTGACAACGAACACCTCCTTGGTGTTCGTTGTCAAATGAAATTGGATGGGTGATTAGGCAATTCAACTGGTTGCTTTTATAATGGAATAGATAAACATTATGAAGTACAGTCTATAAAAGAAGTTACTGCTGGATTAGTCATGTATTATCTTCAAAAATTTCAAAATCATTTCCAGTTGTGTATTTCCCACTTTTTCAGTCGAGTTTGGCTTCAGAAACATGTCCAGTGGCCTTTCTCTGCTGTCACTTTTAGCATATACTCCAAAATCTCTTGGTAGTCTTGAGTCATACTAAAAGCTTTTGAAAATATCTGTTAAGAAATTCCAGCACTTTAAAGGATGACGTCTAAATAAATAGCCCTTCTTGCTAGCTACACCTCTGGTCATGTCAGCTAAAAGAGAATACTATAAAAACAGCTCCACGCTGAAATCTTGGGATTAAAAACAACTTGCAGGGTGTGCTCCAAACAGAGCTATGGCCGTCTCTGTGTGGTCACATCCTCTGCTTCCTCCCCGCCCCACCCCTGGATTCATATCTGAGATCTGCTAACAGGATGAAATGGATCCAACATTCAGTTTCTCCAAGGTGGACAGTAAGATACAGAAAATATGGTTTCTTTCTACCTTGTATCTGGCTGTAGCCCATGGATATTCTGCAACCATCTCACTACAGCTGAGGTTGAGGCTACACAGAGAAGAGAGCAGCTGGCCATGCTAGGGGAGACACTGAAGCCCAGACACAGAGCCCTGACACCTCCTACCAGGGACAGAGACCCACCTTTCTTCTGGTGAGGGGGAGTCTGACCCAGGAGTGGGAAACTTGGCCAGGGACAAACCAGCAGAGCTATGCCACTTTCTAGTCACATCGCTTTTGGAAAACTTTAGCTCTTTTTAAGCTTTGGCCTACCTGTACCTACCTATACCCGTATGTGTAAAGTGCTTAAAGGAGTGGCTGGCCCATAGTGAGTACTCAATAAATACTAGCTATTATTATTATTATTATTCTTAGTAGTAGTATCGTTATTGTTATATGAAAAATAGTCTTATTGTTTAAACCATTTTGAATCCAGATTTCCTGTTATTTTTAAAAAGAACTGTGTGGCAATATGAAATACATAATTGATGCATTGGTGTTGCTCAAGGGCCATCTTTTAAAGGAATATTGACGAACCTACTTAACATTACACCCACCTCTATCATTGCCTAAATCCTCCTCTGACTTGTTTTTCACCCAACAACTTACCAGCATCTCATCTGTAACATATCTGACTTATTTATCTGTTTACACATTATTGCCCCCATGAGACTGTAAGCTTCATGAGGGCAAGGATTTTTCGCTTTTTAAAAATAGCTCTATTCCATAGTGCCTAGATGAGGAAGTGGCACAGAGTAGGCACTCAATAAACGTTTGTTGACTGAATGAATGTGAAATCATGTGCTGCCTGGTAACTTTGTGCAACATGTCAGGCAGGAAAAACTCTATACCCTTGGGTCACAAGGGTGACATCAGGCAGCAAAGGTAATGCTCCCTCCTCCACGTGACAAAGGGAAACAATTGGTGTTGCTTCAGAAATTATTGGGCAAAACGGCCTACTACTTTTTTGGTCGTGCCTCGACTCTGATGAAGTACTTATCAGCACTTTTAAAAGATGGATGGCTATTGTATCGGATTGCAGGAGATGGCACGTCTGAAATCCACAGGGCAAGCCAACAGGCTGGAAACGGGGGCAGGAGTTGATGCTGAATTTCTTTGCCAAGAAACCTCAGTGTTTGCTCTTAGAGCCTTTAAGCTGATTTAATGAGGCTCACTAACATGATTGAGGGTGATCTCTTTTACTTAAATCAGTGTATTGTAGATGTTAACCACACTACACAAGCCCTGCACAGCAACACCTAGATTAGAGTTTGGTTAAATAACTCTAAGCCATTCTCTCGCTAGCCAAGTTGATACATACAATTAATTACCACAGATAGGATAACAAGCGTGTAAGACGTCAATATTCTGTAGGTGATTTAACAAAGGGTTCTTTAAATATTCTTTATTGATATTAAGCATGAAATGGTACAAAGAGCCCTAAATTCAGGTCATCTTTTCATAAATAGCACACATCAGTCGATCAACCTGATTCGTGTAGTATAATAATGGCTTTTCTCGTGGTGCTTTCCTACTGAGGCCTTCAATGACGACTTACAAATTCATTATAAAAATATTCTGAGCCCAGAAATCATTCATTCCCACAAGGGTTATTTGGAGTTGGCAGGTGAATAGATGCATGACTGAGTATTCATATGGAGTAGTCTTTTCTTCTTAATCTTTTGTTCGGAGATGCCTATTTTAGGGGCTAATTGTCAATGCAAACACTCATAAAGATAAATTATAATTATTGTTATTTTGGTAAAAATATACTGAGGCCTAGGTAATGCTAAGTACCTTACACAGGTATCTCGTTTAGTTCTCACTGCAGTCCTATGAGGTAGGACCTCTCCTTGCCCTCGTTTTTCAGTTGAGTCCCTTGGACTACAAAGTTGTTAAGATCATGAAGCATCTCTCGTACTTCAGTGTCTCACCTCATACACTCAAGTTCAGAGCTTTGTTCAGGATGGACTGTGAAGCAGAGTTGATTGTTAGACTGGCTGAATTCCTTAAAAGGCTTGCTTTTTAAAAAGGCCTGAGAGGACTCACTCCAGCTCTCCAAGGGGTAATAAACCTATGTCTTTTCAACTGAACCCTTTACCGTGGTGTTGCCAAAACCAAAGCACCTTGGGTTGGAAATCTGAAATGGAATACACGTTCTGTCTTGTGCCTCAGAAGTTTTGAATTTAGGGTTCATTTCAATGCTCCTTTCAATCTGGAAAAGCATAATTTCATTTTAAGGAAAAAGAAAACAATTGCTTTAATAAAAATCTTTATGAACAAGGTTCAGAGGGCTTCTTGGACAACAAATTACTCTTACAAAACAACTTGCGGTGAGTGGAGTGTAAATGGCTCAGAAACATGAAGATTAAATTTCCCTGGAAACACTCAAGGGCTTCCAAAATTAATGGGGAAAAATACTTGGACAATGTATATTTCAGGCATTATGCTTCTTTTTTTTTCACTTTGCTGATTTTATTTTCTTCTACAAAACACTTCCTAGGGTGACTTCATCTCTTGTGGTCAGGACGCTGTCAGGCCAAGTTGTCATTAATCCTGGTGCATTCTGGGTGGCCTGACCTGGGTATCAGCTGTGTTCCCTTTCTTACAGTTAGCATTTCTCTCAACTATTTTTCTTTCAATATAGGAAAGGTATAAAAATAAAAACACAATTTAAAGTCTCTGCCAAGCTTTTAGGCATGGTGAAAGTTCACCATTGTAACACTTAAAGATAAATGTGTGAGGTTCTTGTATGTTGAAAACTGATAAATCTTCTGTGTTTTAACTCAGAAAATACCACTATGGATATAGATGTGATAGGGGTCTCCATAAATCAAGATTTGAAGATTCTTAGGAGAGAATTTTTAAAGGCCCTCTAACCTACTCTCAAGCCTCAGATATATCTCAATATAAAACATGACAGAAACATAAGCATAGTCCCATTTCTTGACTGTTGCCTTAGATAAATTTTCTTCAACAGGCTTAAGAAAAATATTCGTATGTTTTCTCCTCTACAGAAGTTCCCATAAAACTAACTGAATTCCATTTTGTAGGAATTTAAGTTTATTTTCTGTTTTCCTGTTTTGAAGGAGGCAGATTCTGGAACACTGGTTTGATATCCATGACTTTCTCACTCAGGCTTTGCCCGACCTTAGTCAGTGAAGCTTGTCAGACATTTCTCTCTTCCCAAAGATAACAGTGCTGACGAGGCTTATTTTGCAATTCTTCCTGCCATATCTCCAAGCAGTATATTCTCCCATGTTACTAAAGTGTATTAAATCCTTTCTGTCTCAGGACATTATGTGATAGGGGAAAGCAATTTACATTATTTAATAAGTGCAAAAGTAGTGGAAAATATGGTGCCTCCTAAAAGTTAGAGTTTAGTTGGGGTTATACATGGTTGTGTGAAGTGTTCAGCAAATCATCTCCCCAAAGGCAACTATAAAGCTGGACAAAATTGATTAAAAACAACTATTTCTGGAATTCACCCCAAAGCATGCAACAATCAGCAAATCCTTCATGCTTGAAACACTGCTGAACTTCAAGTAAGAAGAGTGGGAGTCAGTAATAGTCTTGCCTGGGCTGCACCCATTCCACTCCACCCAGCCCCCAGCTCAGTCTGCATGGGAGACCTGACAGGCCAAGAAAATAGGTAGCTTTTTTGCTGTAGCCGAAGGGATATCATTTGGTTTGCAGAAGTGGGCAAAGACTATGGTTTGCAGAAGTGGGCAAAGACTATGCTAAGGGTAGTGCAAGTGATGTTATTGGCAGTGAGAGAGCCTACGTCCCTGCTAGTCTGAAGTTGTTGTCATGGTTACATGAAGCAGTAAGTAGGACACTGTATGGTTAGGTTTTAAGCCTACCCAGAGGCAGAATGTATGACAATTATAGTACAAATAGGAGAGAAGGAATGTGGCTATATTAAAGTTTCTGTATTTTACCGGGATTGTTAGTATTAATTTATAAAGTATATTGTTAATCTATAAAGTATAGGGATAAATTAAAATGCATATAGTAATCTTTAAAATAGCCACGAACAGTAATTGGAATAAAAAAAATCAACACTAAAGAAGTGAATAAAAGAGGAACTGAGGGCTACAAATACAGGAAACAGAAAACAATTCGCAACATAACAAGTGCAAATCCAAATCTATTAATAATTGCATTAAATGGGAAACATCTAAATGCTCTGATCGAAAGGAAGAGATTGTCAGGATGGATCAAAAAGCAAAATCCAACAATATGCCAATGACAAGGAATACACTTCAGATTCAAAAACACAAATAGGTTGAAAGTAAAGGATGGAAAATGATGTACTAGGCGAATAATAGCCATAAAAGAGCTGGAGTGATCACATTAACATCAGACAAAATTGAGTGAGAGATAAGATATATTGCTAGGGACAAAGAGTGTTATACCTCTCCATACCTACTAGAATGGCTAGAAAGACAGTCAATACAAAGTGTTGCTGAAGAAGATGGCCATTCCCCCAAAATTGGTGTATAAAATTAACGCAATCTCTGTCAAAAATTAGCAGGCACTTTTGTAAACATTGCCCCAAAGAAAGACATTTTGCAATAGTAAAAATGTCAGTACCTCAGAAATATGTAACAATTATAAATATATAAACACCGAACAAGAGAGCCTCAAAATAAATAGGGAAAACCCAGCCAGAATTGAAAAGAGAATTGATACTTTAGTAATAGTTAAAGATTTAAATACCCAACTCTTAAAAATTGAAGGAAATATTAGACAATAAATCATCAAACGTAGAAGACTTGTCCTACACTTTTAACCATCTCAACTTCTGTTTTAAAGGAACATTACCCTATGTATTGCAAAATACACATCTTTCCCAGCAGATGATATGATATGAATGCAGGAAAAAACAAGGAATCCACAGAAATACTAAGATTAATATACAAGTTTTATATATATATATATATATATATATATATATATATATATATCACAAGTTTTACATATATATATAAATTAATAAAACGATTTGATTTCTAGTAGCATAAAAAAATTCAATATGATTAAGATGGCCATTCCTACCAAATTGGTGTATAAAATTAATGCAATCTCTATCAAAAACTATCAAAACATTGACAAAATTTTTTAAAAGTTTACATGGAAATACAAAGGATCTAGAGAGCCGAGCAAGTTTGAAAAAGAACAAATGTGGAGGCATTACTCTACCCAATTTCAAAACTTACTGTACCACCATAGTAAAAAAGATAGTGTGGCATTGGTGCAAGAATGCACCAATAATTTATTGCTAGCTCAATGAAGAGTCCAGAAATAATCCATTTCATTAAAGGACAATTGGTTTCCAACAAAGATGCCAACACAATCGATGAGGAGAGAATAGTCTTTTCAACAATAGCGCTGGCACAGTTGGATTTCTCGTGCAAAAACCTGAACTTAGAACCTTATCTCACACAAAAATTGACTCAAAATGGATAGTAGGCCTAAGTGTAAGAGGTAAAACTACACAATTTCTTGAAGAAAATATGGGAGAAAATCTTTGTTAACTTGCATAGGCAAAGAATTCTTTAAAATGATCCCAAAAGTGTGATACATAAAAAACTGATAAATTAAACTTTATCAAAATTTAAAATGTTTGTGTTACAAAAAACACCATTAAACTACTGGGAAGATAGGTCACACACAGGGAGAAAACATTTGCAAGTCATATTTTTGATAATGGATCAATATCTAAAATATATAAAGAACTCATCGTTCAATAATGAGACAAAATTCCAATATAAAAATGAGCAAAAGACTTGAATATACATTTTATCAAAGAAGCTATTCAAATTGCTAATAATCATTGTGAATAAAAAATGTTCAACAACATTGGTTGTAAGAAATATGCGAATTAAAACCATGATGTTATACCTCTCCATACCTACTAGAATGGCTATAAACAGAAAGACAGTCAATACCAAGTGTTATTGAAGAAGTAGAGAAACTGGAACCATCATGCATCATTGACAGGAATATAAAATAGTATGGAGCCACTTTGGAAAACAGTTGGCAGTTTCTTAAAAAGTTAAACATAAGCTTATGTGACTCAGCAATTTCACTGCTAGGAATCTACCGAAGAAAATAAACAACATGTCCACACAAAAGTATGAATGTTCATAACAAAAATGGAAACAATCCAAATGTCCATCAAGTAATGAATGGATTTAAAAAATCGTGTAAGACAGTACTATTTACAAATAAAAAATTAAAATAAAAACCCTACTCACTCATGCTACAGCATGGTTGAAACTCAAAAATATGCCAACTTAAGCAAGATACAAAAGAACTACATATTACATGATTCCATATATGAAATCTCCAGAAAAAGCAACTTCTAGAGACTGGTAGTAGAGCATTGATTGCCTTCGGCTGAGGCTGGTGATGAGAATGAACTACAAATGGGCATGAGTGTACTTTTTGAAGTATTGGAAATGTTCTAAAATTGGATTGTGGTGGTGGTTGTACAACTCTATAAGTCTGATTTTTAAAATCCTTGAATTGTACACTTACAATGAGTGAATTTGGTGCATAAATTGTACTTCAATAAAGCTGTGAAAACAAAAGCCTTATTGAAAAATACCATTTACCAGACACAGTACTAGGCATGGGCAATGGGTGGGGAAACTAAGTCAGACAAAATCCCTGCTCTGATGGGGCTTACAATTAGCAAGAGTCTATATGGATTTTGAGCAGGTTGTCATTGACTGCTTTTGGAGTTTCAAAAATGAACGAATCATGTTAAATATATTTCCCCAAAGCCCCTGCTTTTATAGAACTTACATGCTATTGTAGGGGATTTGGGCAAGATGGAAAATAAGTACATTATACCTAAATAGATAGCATTTTAGGGGGTGATAATTGCTGCTAACAAAAATAAACCAAAGAAGACAAATAAAAAATGCTGAAGGGAAGAAGAGAAGGTGTCATTTTACGTAGGTTGGTAATGGGAGGCCTTCTGGATAAGGTAATGTTTGATTAGAGACTTGGGAGAAAGAGGGAGAGCCATGCTGATGTCTGGGGAAAGAACACTCCAGGCAGAGGGAACTGACTCAGGGACATGGATGACCTTTTTGAGGACTGGCAAGGATGCCGAAGGACCTGGACCAGGTGGAGGGAGTAGAGAGCCCAGAAGTGAAGTTAGAGGGAGATGAGGTCAGATCATTTAGGGCCTGACACACATAATAGGACTTTAGATTTTACTCTGATTGAGCTTAGAAGCCATGGGAAGGTTTGGAGCAGAGAAGTAAAATGATCTAACATGTTCTAATGGTTCATTCTGGCGGCTGGTGGAGAACAGACTATATAGACTGCAAGGTTGGAATCAAGGAGCATAGTTAGGGGGCTATTGCAATCAGCCAGGAGAAAGATGCCAATGGCTTAAGTCAGGGTAATAGCAGTGTAACTGATAAAAACGGGTCCTGGCATATTGTGACTATAGAGCCACCGGGGTTTGCTGATGGATTGGATGACAGGTGTGGGAGAAAGAGGAGCATCAAGGATGACCCCGATGTTTCTGGATGGAGAAACTGGACTAGGTTATGAAACACATGTTCTTAGAGCGGGAAACACCTTAGCCGAAAACTGAAGGTAGGATCATGTAAAATCAATTGCTATCATCCTGGTAAAATAGAACAGCAGTGTTGGGATAACTGAGTTCTCTTTATGTGGTATTTAAGTCAGATTATACGTGGCTGGGGACTCTGCGAGTGTTAGCCTTTGCTTCTGATACCACAGTTACAAAAGATTTCCAGGACTGCTATTCAGGAAACAGTGCCGTGTACCCTCAAATTCCTGGCATCTTAAAGATGGCGGTTGCCATCTTTATTCTGTGGCCTCTCAAGCACCTTCTCCACCAGATGGCAGCACTGAAGTTCAGAGGCCCTCAGCACCCAGCGTCCTTAATGAATATAAATGGAAAGTTTAGGCCCCATTTTCAGACCAGTCAGACTGTTAGTCTCCCTTCTATCTCCCCTCCCCCACTGAGGGCAACCCCTTCTGACAACCAGCATTCTAGACTATAATAGAAGCTTTTAACGTTATAATCTCTTGTCACATTACTCAGCAGTCTCATCTAGGCCCAGGAAACCATTTCCTGGAGGCCTCTTTTTTATTTGTGTTCATTAGCTCCACTAATATATTCTCCTGGAAACCACAGTTTAATAAATTTCATAGCCCATGACCAGCGGACTTAATGAATATTACTCAGTCGAAGCGATTTTTGTTTATTCAGCTTCTCTGTCCTCTCCTCCCTTCCCCTCCCCCAGCCGGCATTCTGTGGAATGATAATACACAGAGAGCTGGCTGGCCACAGCAGACTAACAACTAGGAGTAAAAGGATCTTTCTGAGCTCACACCTGTTTTAAGATTTGTTATCCTTAAAATGAAAAGCTGTAGGGATTCACTCGGCTCCTTCCTTGTAGCTCCCAGTGGCCCT
This sequence comes from Rhinolophus sinicus, assembly GCF_057876585.1. Taxonomy (NCBI): domain Eukaryota; kingdom Metazoa; phylum Chordata; class Mammalia; order Chiroptera; family Rhinolophidae; genus Rhinolophus; species Rhinolophus sinicus. The sequence continues at coordinate 58,300,399 of NC_142506.1, read as the reverse complement.
TGCTATTAAACCACAGGGAGGAGCCCAGCCTTCAGAGCACTTTAAAGTACTTATGTCAAATCCATCCCCTTCTTCCGGCCTCCGTTCCTCCGTCCAGCCACCATTCCCAAGGGCTGGAGCACATTACAAGGCATTCAGTTCATATGAATGGGCACAAACAGACTTTTTCACCATTTAGATATGTCTACATTTGCAGGCACATCCTGTAGGCTGCCTGAAACAGCCTTAATTTCAATTTACTGTCTCCCCAAGGATCTTGCCATTCTCCCGAAGTGAAACACTCAATGGTCGTTTCTCCTCCCGACCTCTCACCCCAGCCTCTCTCTCTGCCCTCCTCCTCTTTCAAGGAAAAAGTTGGACTGGAAGGAACGTTTTGCTCAAGATGAATGCAGTGAAGTTTTGATGCTTCTAGCAGTTGCATATAATCTTTTATTTTTAAAAAAGCAAGGAGCAAATTTTCCACCAGATTATCACATTTGGAAAGTCTTCAAAGTCGGCCCAAAGCCCAGTCAATGCCATTTTGGGTCCCCCTGGATTACGGCTACATGACTGAGTATCACATTGTAGTCTTGAATTTTTATATTGTTGTTTCTGTTCTGCTGGGGCTACCTATATTTAACTTTTTATTATGGAAGTTTTCAAATGTGTACAAAAGTAGAGCTAGTAGTATAATGAACCTCTGTGTGTCTATCCTTTAACTTGCACAAAATCAACACTTAGGCAATCTTATATTATCTAATCCCCCGCCCACACATACACATCTTCTTTACTTAGAGATTTAAAAACAAATCACAGATATATCTTTTTCCCTGTAAACAGTCTTGTATGCATTGCAAACTGATAAGGGCTTTCTATTTTTCACATAATCACGTCAATATCACAGCTAACAAAATTAATAATTCCTTAAAATTATCTGATACCCAGTCCATATTTATTTTTCCCAGATTCCCTCAATATATTTTTTCATAGTTCAGAATCCAAGCAAGGTCCACTATGGTATTAGTTTCTTATTCTATGACAGTCCCCCTTCTTCTTAAAATTTATACTGTAAATTTCTGGTGATACCCAGAGGTTTGTTCTGTAGAAATGTCCCACCCTATAGATTTAACTGATTGTTTTCTTGTAGTTTCATTTATCTTGGTATTGTACGATTAGGGTCATTTCTGAAAGAGAAAATTTTGGCTGAGTTCTTCACTCTTGAAGTGAACAAGAAATGTATTAGGTAGCTAAATAGATTAGAATACGAAGGGGCAATAATCACTTTACTTTGCCATCTGGAACTGGAGTGACTGTTCATTCATTCAGTATATATTAAATTGCTCTTATACTGTACCAGGCACCATGCTGCGCTTTGGGAATGCAGAATGACTAAGCGGGGAGAAAAGGCAGGATGACTGACAAAAACATGGACCTTATTATCCTCGTGAAACTTAAGGATCGTAGGCTTTAAAGCACCACCTAAATAGACACCTGTGTTGGGTTCTCACTATACACTTGGCAAGCCCATGAAGTTATAAAGTCCTCTCAAATTTACTGAAAATTATTGAGGATGAAGTGACAGGAACTACACCAGAAATCAGTAATGGAGATGTCAGACTCAGGCCTCCTGGGCCTTTGGATTCCAACCCTTGGATCTCAAACTCCATCACAGGTAGATTAGTACTGCTAAAAAGATTTAGCCAGGTTCTGAACCAAATTAATATAAGGATGTCAACCAATATTGGCCTAAGGAACAAAAGAAGTTCCCTAAGAGTCCCTTGATTTCGACATTCATCTCTAAGAAACCACCAAGAAGTTGAAATAAGAATTACATTGCAGTGTAATAGGTACGGATTAAACATAACGGTAACATTTGCTTCTTTTTTTTTTTTTTTTTTTTTTTTTTTAAGTGCTGGTTGCAACCCAGTACATGAATTTTATGAGGACCTGTGATTGAGCTGCTGACTTTGGAAATGACATGGCTTTTAGATAAGATGGAGTCATGCTTTAGCTATGCCATTGAGGCATGCTTTCTTGAAAGCCTAGCTTTTGTGCCTTTGAATTCACAATCGAGGAAGGAATTGAGGTGGAGGTAGTCATCATTTTGATCATCAGGGCCCTCCTAGTTGTTGTTTTCTGGGTGGAAGAGTTGGGCAAGCAAGATGGAGGGAGTCATTTGGGACAAAGTAAGAGCCTCAGGAATGTCAATGTCTTATTTATAAGAGGACTAAAATTTAAGTGGGTCCTTCATGCTAGATGATTTTTCATTTTATCTTATGTAATCCTCATAACAATATGAGAAAGTAGCCTCTATCATTTACAAGTCACATATGAGAAAACTTGGGCTCCGAGAGGTTAGGTAACTTGGTTGAGCTGACAGAGTTAGTAAGAGACACAAACTACTAACCAACAAATAGAAGCCATACCTCCTAGTGACTGGGGACCAACAGAGGTTGGAGCCACCCTTCACTCTGAATCCTTGTGTCACTTACTGACTCTGTCAATTAGTAAGTGAGGAATGAATAAGATAAAATGTACAAACACTTGGCATCTAGTAGGCAAAGATGATATATACATATACATATACAAAATATATATTAAAATATACACAAGACACATATATGCATAAGATATATATGTGTATATATGTATATTAACATTTTTATTTCTCAAATTATCCCTTGGATAATTTGTTATGTATGTTAACAGTACTGACATTGGCTGCATTTCTGAACTTGCAGTCTGTAAGCATCACTCATTGTCACGTTTCTTAAGTCGCTAAATACTGAATGTGATCAGAGTTCTGTGTGGATGAGGCACTGTAGCAAAACGTGACAAGCAAACAAACAAACATACAAATTCAACAACAGATTTCAATATCAGGCAGAAAAATTTGATGGATGAGCCATAATTTTGAGTGCTCACCCATGTCTCATCAGGCCTGTTACTTTTTTAGGACCTAGAGATTTTGTTGTTGCTATTGGCATTGTTCTGAGAATGTTTCCGTCCTCATACGTGTCAATCAAGAGGCAATGATATGTGATATTTAAGGGCACGAACCCTCAGAGCAAGACTGACTGTGCCCAAATCCTGGTTCACCCCCCTTACCTGTTGTGTGGTCTTGGACAAATTAAACTCTTTCTTCCTCCATCATCATTCATAAGATGAGGTCGATGATGTTGATCATGGTAATGATACAAATCCCCACCACACTGGTTGTTATACACAAAGCACTGGGACCCATAGCTGGAATAGAAGACATGTTGGCAAATACTATGATGTTATGAGTTAGAGAGATAGTCCCTCTACTTTCGGAAGGACAAGCTTTCTCAGTCTCAGTTGCATTTGGTAGCTTTCTGGAATGGATCAAATCAGAATTGGATGTCCACTCATTTAGGGGGACTTGTCTAGTCCTGTATGATAAATAAGACACAGTGTTAGCATGTGACAAGTTCAAAGACAAGAGGAAGACCTGTTCTTTCCTTATGAAATTTACAACCTAATTGAGAAAAAGTTTTATCTGCCATTAGTGAACTTTGAGACCTCATTCAAAATATTGTCCCTCTAAAAATAAGGGGCTCAACTATTCCATGACCAGTGATGGATGAGTTGGGACTCACCAGGCTTTAATATATCAAGTCACAAAGACAAGATTCTCTTTCTAAGAATTATAAGGACAGCCATCAACTCATAGAAATATTTTAAATAAGATAGGGCCTGAAAAATGGAGAATATTATGCCATTGAATGATATTTTCCAGACGAAAAGTGTGAAGAAGTTTATGATTAAGCATTTTTCTTTGGAGTTCATTTTTCTTTTTCTCCTCTTTCTTCCTTTCCTCCTGCTTCCTTCTCTTCTTCCTTATTCCCTTGTTTTTTTCCTTCCTTCCCTTGTCTGCCTCCTCCTGGTTAGAGATTTATAAAGACTTGTCCAAGAAGCAATGGGCCTACCAAGCTGAGCAAGACACCTTCAGTCTCTCCTTTTGGAAATTATGGCGGGAGGAGCTTCACTCACAGACTCTCTCCCTCTCCCATATGGAAAATAACTTCCAAATCTCTGGACAGTCTTCCCCTTGGTGTCTAGGAGGACTTTTGATAGAAGGTGAAATATTCAGAATGACCAATTCTGAACCCATTATTTCAGTCTTCACAGCGATGAATCTATCTCAAGATTGTTGTTAATTGAAAATAAAGCTGTGTTTATTTGTGAAGTTAATAAACATCCCAAAGGGGTCCAAATGCGCAAGAGTCTTTATCCTTTCTTACTTGATCATTTATCTTCCTCTGAAGATGCATATCTTCTATAATAGGTAAAAGAGTCATTTATCTTGAACTGCTTACCTTACATTTCATCATATAACAAGTCATCGACTTACTGAAATGCTGGGAACCTCAATAATGTATCAGTTGTCTCATTAGCAATGTAAAAATCTCTTCCTGGTTAGAAGTATTAACTGCTGTCACAAGAACGCACTGTAGGAGTCAGCTACCTCCTGTCATTATGAAAGGCTTCCTTCAGAATGGAATGCAAGTAACTGTGAATTTGTTTTCCGGTGTGGTTCTTCAATATGCGTTGGACGTAGGCAGCCTTAGAAATGGGTTATGTTTAAAGGGTTATTTTATACCCCTGTTGTTTGCAACTGAAAAGGCATCTTGCAACAGAGACAGTGCTACGAGTCCAGGTTAGGTTCCCCAAATTACCCATGAAAGTCTACTGAAAGCAAAGCTGAAATTTTATAATTTGCAACCACTATTCTACCTAAGCAACCATCTGTCCCAGCACTGAGTCCTTGAGGCCTCCAAGGTTTGAGTTGTTGCTGAGATAGTGAAGAAGAGGTGGGGTATGGGTAGAGGAGGGCACAGCATCCAAGGCAGAGGTGAGGAGAATAAAAGGGAGGGAGTTCCATGGCTCCTACCATGGTCTCTGGGTCATTGGTCATTCTGATTCTATGGACCGTGTACTTCCCATTACACAGCGCTCTAGCTCTAGCTCAGTTGCCTCTGTCAAGATCATAGGTGTTTGTAACTGAAAAACTTTATCCTTGAAAAAAATGAAGATCTTATGGCCACATCTAGAGCCTCCATGAAAATGGATGTATAGTTCTATTCACTGGGGGGAAATGCACGACACAAGTTGCTTGGCGTCATATCCAGAAAGGTTTATAAAGTTTGTTGCCTCAGTATTGTATTTGGTGAGCAGTTACACTGTGTAGTTTGCTGGAATTTGTCTGATCATACCAAATCCCAGGTCTTCATGAGGATTCTAGAGAATCAGAATTCTGGCTTTATTGAGCTGAACCAGGGACACTACCCTGGATGTAATTGTGCACTACCCTGGAATGTCCATGGTGCACGGACTCAGGGGGTGAGGACAGTCTCAACCCCATTTGTGTCTGCAGGGGGTGGTGTCTGCCCCTCAATTCTCTGACACATTCTCACAGGTGCAGCCTCTTCCAGGCTCTGATAGTGTTTTTCCAAATCTGGTGCCACCAGTAAGCAGTGTTCTTGGAGTAGACTGAAGGTTGATCAAGTAAGTAAAAAGTGACTGGAGATGTATGTCTAAACCTCTTCGACAGTGTCCTAGAACTGAGTCTATAATATATCTATTATCCATCAAGATATTTAATTAGAAATCAGTGTCTAACATTTTATACGCTGAGAAGCACTGGTGTCTCAGAGCTACCATCTCTGCTCTTGAGGAATGTATAGTCTACCTGTGCAGACACATCAACCAATAATTACCATGCAATGGGATGAATGCTACAATGGAAATGTGTCCCAGAGGAGGGAGAAATTAACTTTGAGGAAGATTGGGAAGATGTCACAGAGGATGTGCCATATGGTTTGTACCTTGAGAAAGAATTTAGGATTGCTGTAGATGGTACAGGAAGTGGGGGACATATTGGCTAGGCAGAACCATATAGGCAAATATCTCGAGGTAGGAAAGTATCTAGCCTGCTTGGGGAAGAACAGGATCCTGAGTGTGGCGTAAATTGAATGACAGTGAGTCTGGAAAGGGAAACATAGGCCAAAGTATAAAGATCCTTCCTCATATTCCATGCTAGGAAATTTAGATTTTAGCCCATAAACAGTGAAAAGCCATGAAAGTGAGATGCTGACCAAAGTTCCTGCTAGAAAATTCAATAGACTAGACTCTGAAGGAAAGTACAAGAGACCATAGGACTGGAACTTTCTGGACTTAGAGCCCCTTGGGGAAATAGCTGCGTCCTCTCTTTAGGTCTTTCTAGGAAATAAAGAAGCCTGGTTCTTGTTGGAGCTGAACTCCAGTGTCACCAATGGTTGTCGAGTCATGTCCACCAATGGACAAAAACCCATCTCCTTCAGATTCACACTTGGGGTGTACTGATGTTCCCTGTGAAATGGTCCAGGTTTTCTACATCTGCCTCTTAGCGACTTCTCTGACTTCCCCATAAAGATCCTCACATCCAAAAATGTCAGTCTCCTCCCCTCCCCTCCTCTGCAGTCTCATCCCCTCTCATCCTCTCTCTCTCTCTCTCTCTCTCTCTCTCTCTCTCTCTCTCTCTCTCTCTTTCTCTTTCTCTTTCTCTTTTTCTCTTTCTCTCTCTTTCTCTTTGTCTCTCTGTTGCTCTCTCTGTCTCTCATCTGGCAACTCTGATGAACCAGAGGGACGTGCAGGCTGTTTAGAAGCTCACTGAGTAATTTTTCATTGAATAAACATTTGCTGAACATCTTGTATGTGTCAGATTCGGAGTAAGACCCTCTATATGGTGCTAAACAAGAGTGACTGACAGGTGAAGACTGGGGAAGCGTGGTTTATTCATGGCCCCTCTCTTTGCTCTGTCATTTCCCTTGTCTCACACATTTGACTTGATCAAGGTCGTGCATGATCTGACTTTATCTCTGTGTTATTCTATAAAAGCTGTAATTCTGAGCCCTCCCCAATGTGTTCCCTCCCCACCGGTCAAGCCCTATATTAGATCTCCTTCCCTTAACCCAGCCTTCTGGTCCTTCCCCAAGCTTTCTCCTTGCTCCAAGGTCCCTTTCCTTCGCTGATTCAAATCCCAGTCACCATTCAAGTGAATCACATTTATGACATCTTTCTGACGGCTGGCATCCTCATTGATTTCTTTGGAAAAGTATTCTTTTTTAACTTTCCTTTTTAAAAAAGATTTGTATGAAAATATAGCTAACATACAATGTTATATTAGTTTCAGGTGTACACCATAGTTATTCAACATCTATATACCTGAAGAAGTGGCCGCCATGATACGTCCTGATGGTTGCCAGATGGGAAGGGGGTTGTGTGGCACAGTGAGAAATGTAAAGGGAGTAAGAGGTACAGAGATGGACAGTAAAGCACAGGGCGTATCGTCAGTAATATTGCAATAATTATGTATAGTGCCAGGTGGGTACTAGGCTAGTCAGGGGGATCATCTTGTAAATTATATAAATGTCGAACCACTATGCTGTACACCTGAAACTAATATAAAATAATATTGGAATAGTATTTTTTAATGTAGTTCTTTATATCTTTTTGTATGACTGAATAATTTCATTAAAGAAAAGGAATAAGTCATTTTAAGTGTGTACCTCCTGCGAGTTCTTTAACTTCTGTATGCAGCAGTGCCTCATCTGTAAAATGGAAATGGAAATAGTGCCCATTTTATAGAGCGTTGTAAGGGTTACTATTGTGTTAAGTTCATGCCTGTCAGGTATTTACAAAGTAATCGACGCATAGGAAGTACACAATAACTGTTAGCGATTATCTTCCTCTCTCTCTTTGTGTGAACTCCCTAGAGTATTTTTGCTGTAAATTCTGTAATTGAACATGTTATTAGACCCCGGCTGGTTCTATAATTTCAGCTGTTTCTGCATTGCGCTATTGGTTTCTCCTCAAGGATACGGTAAGCGGGTCAAGAGCAGGCGCTGTGTGTTATCCTTCTTCATATGCTCTGTGCACCCCAAGAGTGAATAGATTGGAAAACACTCGTAGGTTGATGGATTGGAACGGTCTTTCAAGAATTAGCTATGTATGATCCCCATAGTTCTTCATTCACCTGAGTCTGAATATGTAAAACAAGAAACCTGTGCATGTGCATGTCTGTTACTTTCCTCCTGTGATATGAACTATGAGAAGGCCACCTTGGGCTCGAAGCTGAAATACACAAACCAAGCAGAGGACACGCTCACTCACAGGCTTTCCAAAGTCCATCCACCATGTCCTTCTTTCACTCAGTACCAGAACATCACCCAGTAGTTCATTAAGCGTGCACACCTACCCCCTCGTAAAACAGTATTTCTGAAGGTTGTAATTCTCTATTTCGCACTTTAAAGAAAATCGGAGCTAACCAGTTTAGTTACCCCACATCCAAGTTCTCCTGGTGATAATCACAACACTCTTGGGGAGACTACTTTAGGGGCTTAAAGCCAGACATGGTTCCAGGGTCTAGAGCAGAGCGAAAATCTCTCAGGAGCTGGCTGCAGAGAACGCATTTACCCAACACAATCCATCTCCCAAGCTGGTGCCTGCCTCTGGGGTGAAGCCGATCCAACCAAAATGCAGGAGGCCCAGCAGACTGGCCCCGAACCCCTAATGTGTGCTTGCTGATGACTGAGACATCTCCATTCATCACTGGGCCCCCTCGGTCCTAGGAGGCCAAATGTTCTTGGCTTGTAGATAAGAAAACTTAGGGGACAATAGACTCTGTCTCCAGGCCTCTTAGTCAGAGTTTGGTATGACTAGTTCTGGTTCAGCTCATCTGCTTTTGAGCAATCTGTGTAGTGAACTGCCTTGGAAGCGTTGGTGACGTGGCAGCAGAGGGGAGAGTGGTAACAGACAGAGGCAAGGAGTCAGAATAATGAGATAAATAACTGCAAGAAGAAACTCCACTCACCATGATCATCGAGTCTCTGAATTGTGTCTCATAAATGGATTATGAATGATGCTGGAAGCATAAGGTCTAAGGTTCCAGTGAGTCATCGTAACCAATGTTATACAGGTAATCTGTTGCCTACAAGTAGAAGAAGTATTTAAGATAGAAACAGGTGTAAATGAAGGTCATGTACAACTTAAGTCATAAATGCCCTCTGTGTTCCAACTCCCCCCATCTCTACCTCAGTCCCCATCTTCTAAATTGCATCCCAATAACATTGAAAACGTGCACGTCATCACCGATAGCAACCACAAAAGGCCTTTCTGGCCTGGGAATTCCAGGCACTCAGGCCTGACTTCTGTCAGTTACCCCAGATGCTAAACTAATTGGCTTGATGCTCAGATGAAAGAATCTAAGTCTAGAAGGCAGGAAAAGCCCCCTTCTGTGACCAAAGCCATTAAACCTCAATTAGGACATAGACAAGGAAGGTGTGGATGAGTCTGGGGTAATTACCAGGCTTTGTCTGACAGCTCGGTTCCTGCAGCCTGGGCTAGAGCAGGTGATTTGGAAATCCGATCCCCAGACAGCTGCAGACAGTGTGGGCTGATGCACGCTGCCAGCCGGACCTCCCCGCCACTGGCAGCTTTCTGCAGTGTGTGGCCCCTCACAACTTATCACTGCCTGGCAAGCTGGCCCCACCTGTTTCAGAGACGGCCAAGCACACAGAGAGCCACCCAGGGCCAAACATCCATAGACTCCGGCTGAGCAGACAACCCTTGGGGTGCCCCTTATTTTGCTTTAGGACCATCTCTAGGAAACCCCTTCTATCTATGCTTCAGGTGCGTTAGCCACTAACTGATGGTTCCACTGTCCCATCCAGGGCACCTGGGGAGACGTGCTGACAGCATGTTCCAGACTATTTTCTAAAGGCTTCTCGAGGCTGGAGGGATTCCTGCCACCCACCCTGAAAGTGCATTAAACACAGGATGAGGCTGCTCACGGTGTTATGGGATGAATTGTATGCCCCCAAATCCCTATGTTGAAATCCCAACTCCCAGCACCTCAGAATGTCACCAGATTTAGAGGGAAGGTTTGAAGAGCTTAGGTTAGAATGAGGCCATTAAAGTGGGGCCCCATCTAATCTGACTGATGTCCTTATGAGAAGAGGAAATTAGGACACTGGCTGAGAGATGCCAGGGGTGCATGTGTACAGAGGGCTGATCATGTGAAAAGTCATCTGGATGTTGGCCATCTGCAAGCCAAGGAGAGAGGCCTCAGGGGAAACCAACCCTGCTGACACCTTGATCTCAGACTTCCAGCCTCCAGAACTGTGAGAAAATACATTGCTGTTGTTTAAACCACCCAGTCTGTGATATTCTGTTATGGCCCCTTGGCAGACGAATACACACGGGTTTATTAATTCACTCAACAACCGTTTGTTGAGCATTTACTATGTGCCCGATAGTGTTTAGATGTTGGCAATACAGAACTGGAAAGGACAAACTGGGTCCCTGCTGTCATAGAGGTCACTAAAATGGTAAATGAATGAACAAGTTCATTTTACAGGGGATCAGTGTTACGAAGGAGACAGAACAAGATCACGTAATGGAGAGTATGTGGGGGACAGCTTTGGATGAAGTTCAGAAGAAGCCCCTCTCAGAGGGTGTTATTAGGGCCAAGACCTGAAAACAAGACATTAGCCATGCAAAGATCTGGGGAAGAGAGCGTGTAAAAGTCCTGGGGCAGAAACAAATTGGTGTCTTTGAGGAACAGAAGAAAGGCCAGTATGAGTGAAAGAAAGTGGTTTGAGGTAGATTTATATCAACTGGAAGGGAGGGCTAGAGTGTCCTGAGGCTGATCTCTGTACACAGCTCTGCCTCCCCAAAGATGGCGAGGGCGGTTGAAGGTCATAAGCTGAACGGAGACACGAGTAGAGGTCAAAGACACAGAACAGAATCCTGAGGCTGGACTCTAAGCTCCAGGTCGATGGTTGGCCTAGATCAGTGGTTCTCAACCCGACCAGAATCAATGCATCTTTTTGTAGCAAATTTTCTGAGATCCCTTTGATTATCCTGAACTCACCATAAATAATATAACCTGTATGAACACATACTTTTTAAAAATCTGTATAATACCCAAACTCTAGTAAAAGGGAAACATTTCTAATAATTTCAATCCCTGAATATGCAGGCACAAGCACATTAGAAGAGAAAGTTGCCAGCAGGTGGGATCCCTGTCAATGTGATAACTACAATTGCAGGCTGAGACCGAGTTTGGTTGAGCAAAACTTATATGTAATCATTAATAGTTTAGATCATTTTCTCTCAGCTTTGTTATGGTCATGTCATGGAAATTTTAGGGTTACTGTCAAATTTGGGGACATTTCTAGCAAGCCTCTTTTATTTCTGAGCTTTAAGATTTCAGGTTTTTTTGGGTTTTCTTGCGCAATGAGTAGCCTTCAACGCCCGTCAAATTGTCACCACTCATTAACCACTTCCCACATTTTTTCAGTGCCGGGCACTGGAGGACACGTGCACACCCCAGGAGGACTTTCCTCCCTGAGTCATAGTGTCAGGTGACCAGGAGCAGTAGAAATTTGCTGAAAGCCAATCCTACCCTGGAAGTAACTATGTAACTGTCACCTAACTATACATGGAAGTGCCTAGGAATCACATAAACATATTCTAGGAAAACTAACCCTTAACTTCCCTCAAGCTGGGTCACAAAAATGCCCAGGACTTAACAAGAGTTGTAAGAGTCCGTGTGACAGACCTGAAGCTGGAGTGGCAGAAGCGGGTGGCCTTAACCAATGAAATATTTTACTTTTGCAAGTTTAAGAAACCAGCTGATCCTGTGAGCGGCCTGCTGGCCCCTCAGGGGTGCGTCCCAGAGGCTCTGGAGCTTAAATTTCCTTAGCTCCACTGTTCACGTGTCTCTACTACTCCACTTCCTTGCGTTTCGGACCCAAAACCCAGCACAATCCCAACTCGGAGCTCAAACTTCTGCTTCCTCCCTTGATGTCCTCCTGAGCCCTGCTGGAGAAGAGTCATACTACCATGCAGGAGGCTGCCGACAGAAGTGGCATTTGGAGTCGCAGCTGGGCTCTGAATCATGCCCAGTGGTTGGTTCTACAAGTCTTGAATTAGTTCCATCCCCACTTCCCTAAAGAGCTGTTCGCAACGTTCCTCACTGTTCTTACATACTTACCCTAGGCTGCTTCCTCTCTCCCTCATTTTAACGTTCTTATAAAATTATATGTATATATATTGTATATCTATGTATGGGTATATATTAATTGTACATTACGTATTCTAATATATGTGCTCATATGTACATGTTAATTATATATACATACATACACATACATATATATTATCTCTACCCATCCTTACCTTGTACTTTTTTTTTTTTTTTTTTAAGATCTTCTCTTTTAGCAACTTTCAAGTATGCAATACAGTGTTATTAACTATAGCCACCGTCCTATAGGTTATATGCCCAGGACTTACTTATTTTATACCTGGAAGTTTGTACTTTTTGACCCCTTTCACCCATTTATCCCACCCCTACCCTACCCCTCCAGCAGCCACCGCACTGTTCTCTCTTTATATGAGCTTGGTTTGTTTGTTTTTGTTTTGTTTTGTTTTGTTTTAAATTCCACATATAAGTGAGATCATGTGGTATTTGTCTTTCTCTGTCTGACAGATGTCATTTAGCATAATGCCCTGAAAGTCTACCCAAGTTGTTACAAATGGCAGGATTTCATTCCTTTTTATGGCTTACTAATATTCCATTGTGTGTATCACATTTTCTTTATCCAGTCACTCCTCGATGGACACTTAGGCTGTTTTCATACCTTGGTTATTGTAAATAATGCTTCAATGACCCTGAGGGTGCATATATCTTTTAGAGTTACTGTTTTTGTTTTCTTTGGTTAAATGACTCGCTGGGTCATATGGTAGTTACGTTATATATTTAATGTTTTGAGGAACCTCCGTACTGTTTTCCATAGTGGCTGCACCAAATTACATCGCTACCAACAGTGTACAAGCATTCCCTTTTCTCCACATTCTCACCAATACTTGTTGTTTCTTCTCTTTTTAATACTAGCCATTCTAACAGGTGTGAGGTGATATGTCACCGTGGTTTTGATTTCCCTGATGATTAGTGATGTTGAACAGCTTCTCATGTACCTGTTGGCCATCTGTGTGTCTTCCTTGGAAAAATGTCTATTCAGATCTTCTGCCCATTTTAAAATCTGATTCTTGTTTTCTTTTATATTGGTTTTTTTGCTATTGAGTTGTATGAGTTCTTTATATATTTTGAATATGAGCTCCTTATCAGACATATGATTTGCAAATATTTCCTCCCATTCAGTAAGTTGCCTTTCCATTTTGTTTATGGTTTCCTTTGCTGTGCAGAAGCATTTTAGTTTGATGTAGTCCCACTTGTTTATTGTTGCTTTTAGTATCATATTCAAAAGATCATTGTTAAGCCCTATGTCAAGGACATTTGACTGTATCGGCCAGTCCCTTAGTTTTAAAGAATATTTATTGGTTTATATACTCGTATGTATTATCTATCTGTATTGCTCTAGAAATAATTTAGTGTCCTGTCAAAATACAAATAACTAGAAAAGATAAAATAAAAATTTTAAAGTGTTTTAGAGGTTTTCTAGGTATTTAACACATGTACTTAACAAACTGTAAGGTAATCAATCTTATTACTTCATCAGATAATACAAGGACCTCAGAACACACCAATCAGTCCCTTCCAATTTATATGCATTTTTTTTGCCCTTTGTTTCAGTTTGATCTTTTTTTAAACCTATAAATAGATGTTAGTGTTGTTTTTAGAGAATCAATGATTTATGTTTCCCCACATAATTATCAGTTTCTTTGTACATTGCTTCTTTTTGTATCCCATGCTTTCCATCTGGAACCACTTCTTTTTCCTTTTATGAAGTACATACTTTAGAAGTTTCTTAAGTAGAGTCCTGTTGATGGCAAACTCTTATTTTGCTTATCTGAAAATTTCGTATTTTGCCCTCATCCTTGAAAGAAAGGACAGAACCCTAGATTGATTGCTTTGCTTTCTCAGCACATGGTGTGTACTCTTTCATAGTCTATTTTTGCTGAGAAATCAGCTGTTGGTCTCACTCCTCCCTTTTGGGTGATCTTTTCTCTCTGTCTACGAGTAGGATGTTCTCCTTGTCTTTGGTACATTACATATCACGACTGTGTCTTGAAACACATCCTGCTTGAAATTTGTAGGTTACCTGAAATTAAAGATTGATTTTTTTCATTAATTCTGTACAGTTGTATCCATGATACCTTCAAATATTGTCTCTCTTCCTTCCATAATTCGCATTAATAATATTTTTGGCTTTTTTTTACTCTGTTTTTAATACCCTCTTTTATTTCTTTTACATGTAAAATATATTCTTCTGTTGTTCTTTGCTTGATTAATTCTAGAAGCTAAAGTCTTTTTGTTGACATAACTCAGACATTTGCTGTTTTTGGTCATTGTTTTGGTGCAACATTTATTTTGTGTTTTAGTAATTTTGTTTGTCTTTTTTTTTGTAACTATGATTTTATCTTTAAACCGTTGGACGTCTAGTTTGTGTTTCCAAATTTTAAAGAGAAGTGTTTGTGATAGGGTGAGATTTTTTTCCCTGCTTTTTACTGAAGAGAAGCAGGTCAAAGTGGGCAAGATTCTTGGTTTGTTCTTCTCCTCTGCTGGGTTTATTAATTAATTAATTTATTTATTTTTCACTTTTATACTAGAATCCTCACATTTCTACAGCATCTCCTATTAGACTCTTTCCCTTATTGTCTCCTACTTTGTGTACCTTCATGGTTATCAAAATGAAAGCTCAAGGTCTCTGGGGTTCAATAGTTATTTCTCTGAGAAAGTGGGCCTCAGTGCCAGCTTGCCCCTCTGAATCCATGTTTTTCTTATGATTTTTGCCTTTGAGAATTCCTTACTTAGCAGTTCAGCAATTCATTTAAAAATATGTTTAAATTTTATCCACAAGTTGTTTTCAAAAGGAGGATTGCTTAGGATACCTTGTCTGTCAAATTGCTGGAAATGCAAGACTCTCCTGATTTCTTGATATTTTTTCCTCCCTTGGCTTGAGAGCTCCCATTTTTTCCCTCCCATTCTTGCCATCTTTCTTTGCCTTCTTTGTTGAATCCTCCATGTCTGCTCATCTCCCAAAGGTCAAGATCTCAGAGTGTTTTATCTTTTACTCTCTCCTAATCGAATTGGAAAATACATCCTGCTCCTGCCTTCAGCAACCAGCTATACCCTGGTGCTTCCCAAATCATGCAGTGTCTAGCCAAATCAATCTTTGGAGCTCCAAATCCTTGTATAAAAAGGCCTGCTTTATTTAGCTGGACCCACGGTATCACAAGTGCAATGTATCCAAAGTTGACTTAATCACCCTCCCTCACCTTCTTTTATTTTTTTGTTTGGGAAAATGACACCAACATCTATCCTGTTAGCCAACATAGAAATGTGGGATGCGTTACAGACTCCTCTCTCCCACATCCTCCCCATGCAATTGATCACTGATTGTTGATTCTACCACCTGAAAACCTCTCAAGTGTACCCCTCCTTTCCATCAGAACTCCCACTACCTAATTAATTAAAACCTTCATCATTTCCCTCCTGGATTGATGTAATAGCCTCCTAAATGTCTGCCATCAATCCACCGTCTTCACTGGAGTCAAAATAATCTCTCTAAAACACATACGTGATCATCTCGTAACCTGCCCCTTCCCCTACGTAAAATTCATCAATGACTCTCTATGGGGCTCAAGATAAAATTCACATTCCAAGTTCATCTCTTCTTAACCCAGACTGGATACATATTGAAATATTTGCAATTCCCCAAGCATGTCATGGTTTCTATAGCTTTGTGACTTGGCATACAGTTTCCTTTGCTTTGAATTTTCTTCCTCCTCTTCTTTGTCTGACTTACACATTCTTATTTAATTTTGCTGCGACGGTCGGATATATCCGAATGAATATTTCCATCCGCTGGGTGCGGATGGAAACTTCCAGAAAGAAAGTTTAGGAAAGCAGATGTACATTTTTCTATATTTTTGTGTTTTTCGAGAATGAGTAAAAATAGGATAATTATAGGATATCAATAATGAATAACAATGGGATACATAAAAATAACATCATTTATATACAAAGCAGCTCAAATTGTTATTATTAAATGCATAAAATAGTCACAATATCAACTTTTTTGTTTTTGTGGATTTCTGACACATTTTGGGAAAAAAAACTTGAAATTAATTAACATAGTGAAAGAGTTTAGACACAATGTTTGTGTTACTACCCCAGAAATCCTCCAAGTCTTCCATCTGCCCTATTCTGTTAAGGACCCTTCCTCAGCACCCTTGATTCATTCATTCAAGAAATATGTATTGAGTCTGTATTATCTATCTATCTATCTATCTATCTATCTATCTATCTATCTACCTACCTACCTACCTACCTACCTACCTGGCACTATCCTGAGCATTAGGAAAATAGTAAAATAAGGAACAATCCTTATTACATTGCTGTGTAATAAATACAACAATAGCAGAGACCGCCGTGAAGAGGATCCTGAACCAGCCTTGACTGAACAGAGTGGGCTTTCTGAGGAGTTGGTAGAAAAGTGGATGTAATTGCTTACATTTCTGATCTCCTTACCCCTGATTTTATCTGCCCCTAGCAGTCAGTCATTTGTGTATGAAATAAATTAGCATATGGTTGGCTATGTAATATTCTCATAAATTTCTGTAGTCTACGTCAGCCTTGGCCTACTGCTGACATACTAGATATCACGATGCTCTGAATAATTGTGTCATATGTTCCAGTGCAGCTTATCCAACCCTGGGGAAAAAATAGCATCTGCTCCAACAGGACCAGCAAAGCCCAAACCCAAGGAAAGAGATAAACATGGATTGCACTATATTTTTAGATGTTTAAAGCACATTTATTCTCGTTTTATTCCAAAAAGTCACTGTAGAAGTGTATCAAAATATACACTGTTCAACGGGATAAAATATATTATCAAGGGAATGAGAGTAAAGGAGAAACACGAAAAGGAATATCATAAATCTGGAATAAGGTTAGTACATGAAAGTACTACAGAAAAGCAACAAATTTGACTCTAAGCTTCTTAGCAGCCAAAACAAAGAAGGATCGTGATTAGTCACAGTTCTCCATAAGAAAAATAAAACAAACCACTTGTTCAGAAGGAGGCCAGTTTTATTGAAAACTGATTCCCGAGGAATTTCTCCCATGAATGCAGAAACTGCTGTGTGATGTGGCAGACAACGGTCCTATCATGATTCCCTCACTAGCTCCAATCACAGATGTAATGAGTCTGTCTCCTAACAGCCTTTCTTGTGGGGAGTTGGCCTTATGCCAAAGAACAAGTCAGTAAAAGCTGTTCTACAAGGAGTAAATTTCAGTGAAGCTCATGGACCAATCCAAGACTTTAGGATCAAACAGCTGAGGATTGAATTCTGGTTCATTTCAACACAAAGTGTGGACGCAATGCTGTGACTTCCTTTTTCGTTACTTTGCTCCTTTGTTGAAAACTGTGATGATGACACTCACCTTTTGGTTCCGAGGGTCAGTTAAAACTCAGAACATTTAAGAACAATAGTCAACATCCATTAAACTCTTCCCCTAGGCCAGGAGTTGTTCTAAGCACTTTACACAGATTACCTGCTGGTGTATTCCTCGAAGCAAGTCCCTTATGTGGGAACTGTTATTCCCATTGACCAACTTGGAAACTAAGACCCGAGAGGTCAGACAATTTGTCCAAAACCACAGAGCTGGAAGAAGGGAGCTGAGATTCTAGTCCAGACTGTGCAGTTCATGCTCTTATACCATTCTGTTCTATACTATGATCCAATTTTTAGGTATCTCTTGATAAAAATTATTTGTCACAACCAGAGTTTTGATAGCAGCTTCATGTTAGCGTTATCTTGTGCTAACCTGGAAAATAGATTTTCTCCGTGGCAATTGAGGTGAGATCCCTTTGCTTTGCCAAAGGGAGTTTGGTCAAGTTCCTGTCATAAAATCAAGGAGTCTGACCATACAGATAGAATAAATGGCAGGTTCCCTAAAGAGCTCTAAGACCAGAAAAGTTAATCTGTGTGTTCTGCTTACTGTCTGTGGCAAAGACAGCCCCTTGCTTCCACTCACCTCGTTTATTCAGTTGACAGACAGCTGCTGGCTAATTGGCCTGCTGTGTTGCCTCTTTGGCTGGTTTGTGTGGCAAGCCAGTCTGGCAGGAGTCCTTCAAAAAAGTTCACCCAGCATGACTTCAGCGGGGTCAAACTCTAAAAACAGAAAGCTGAAGTTCTGCAGGGCTGAGCTGAACATGCAACCACCCAGTCGAAGGATAGAAGGTAGGTCTGCCATCTCAAGGGTGGCTTGTGTTTCCTATTAAACTGAAGTTGGAATGACAAGGGGCAAACGTGAGAGCAGTAGAGTCTGAATAGAATGGCACATGACTGCTACGTGCAGGGTTGAATCCTGGCTATAAATCATAGCAACAACAGCCTGAAACTGAGCTCTCCCAGACCCTTAAATCTCCAAAGTGTGGCCTGGGTAAGCCATTATGAGAAGTCCGCCTTCTCAGATATTGGAATTCCATGCCTTCAGCACACAAGGCACACCTTCCTATAATCCATTCCTTTGTCTCATCCAGGCTTTTTGTTCTGGAATTTTCCTCCACGCTTCATGACCTGATCAAGGGTTGAAGACGATTCCATAGCCCCCACACCATTAGAGGAAAGTGGCATCACATCAGAGAGAGGCAGTACAGACCTGTGTTAAGTCAGCCTGTCTGCATCCACAACCTGTACTAGGGATGGAACCGTGACAGGTATTTAACTTTGCCCGTTTCATTTTCACCCTTAGACTTAGTCTCGTTGTTTGTCAAACACGAGTAAACATGAGTAAAAAGTACCAGTTTTATAGAGCAGTTATGAGACTAAAGGGAGATAATCGAAATAAAGTACTGGACATAGGTTCTAGAGAAAATGCTCAATAAAAGTTATTTTCATCGTGATGATTATTATCATGTATCATCTGGGGACGTTCGGTATCCCCGTACTGGAGGGACTCGGGAGAAGAGTGGGACAGAGCTTGAGTTAACTTTAGAAATCCAGAATGATGCAAAGGGTGATAGAAGGAAACTCAATTATATTCAGGAGTGACATGCTCTATAAAACACCACACTCTCCAAGGCAAGGCTTTTTCATTTTGGTCATTGGGGATTTCCTGCTCCTCATTCATGCACCCAAAGGAAAGCCTGCCTATTAGCACACCTGCCCATTTACACAAAGGCTAAAGTCTTCTTCTCTTATAAAAGTTGGTGAGACAGACTTTCACAGGCAGAGAAAACCTATAACAGCCATCAGCACTAATCACCTTAGTCATAAATCTGAATGGACAGTTATTTGAGAACAGCATATAAAAAAATGATACAATAAAGAAATATAACTGGCATTGGACGAAATAGAAATAGTGCATGAAAAAGGAGAAAACCAGAAAAAAACACTCTACCAAGAAACTTTGGGGAAATTTAAGAGATTATATCATCCAAATTAAGTGCAGATTGCTATGACAGGATAAATCAGAGTGAACAGCATACACAGTACAAAGACCCCGAGTCAGGAGAAATCTGCCAAAACACCTCAAAATAGATAAGGTCCAAACTGCTGGAAATACAAAGAGAAATCCCAAAACACAGAGGTGCTTTAATGCTCTCTCAGAAACTGATAAGTTATATCTTCAGAGAGTCCACATTCAATATACTTTTGTTACAGTATATTGTTATAATTATTCTATTTTATTATTAATGTTGTTAATCTCTTCCTGTGCTAATTTATAAATTAAACTTTATCAGAGGTATGTATGTATGCCAAAAATATATAGTATATACAAGTTTTGGTACTCTGAGGTTTCAGGCATCCACTGGGGGTCTGGAACATATCCCCTGCAGATAACGGGAGACTACTGTATTATGCAATAAAACTAGATATGGAGAAAAAATATATAGCCAACTATTATATTCACTTAGAAATTAATAAAACACTCTTCTAAGTAAAACTAGGGTTTAAGAAGAAATCATATTAGAATTATAAGCCATTTAGAAATATATGAATACGAAATTTCCACATTCAAATATGACAGTAAATCAATACTCAGATTTTTTTTAGAAATCAACAAAGAATGAAAATAAAATAATTAAGCATTCAATTAAAACTATAAAACAAATAAGCCTATACAAAGTAAATGAAGGGGGTTAATAAAGATAAAGCAGAAATTAATGGAAGATAAAATTATAAAATTAATTAAAAAACACAACCTTCAATTAAATAAAAAGCTTATTTCTTTAAAAAGGTCAGTAAAATAGATAAATATTTAGATATTTAAAATTAAAAAACACAAATCACATAACTCAACAAAAGGAAAATAAGCAGATACAAAAAGATTTCAAAATTAGAGAATATACTTACTACTTTTATATCATTGATTTTGTAATATAGATGTGTCTAGAAAAATATCAAGTAACAAAACAGACTCCAGAAGATCTATAAAACCTGAAAAGAACAATAATCATAAAAGAAGTTGAAGTATTGTTAGAGGCCTATCTTTATAGAAAAGTTTGAAGTGATTTTCCTGGCACAGTCCATCAAGCTTTAAGAAACATGTCATTTCTGTGTTATTTAAACTCTTTCAGAGCATAGAAAAATAGGGAACATTTTCCAACTCATTTTTCAAAACTAGCATAATTCTGACACTATAACTGAACAAGGAGAGTATCAAAAACTGTAGATAAATCTCGCTCATGGCCATAGATGTGAAAATCTTCAATAAATATATGCAGGTAAAATCCAGCAGCTTCTAAAAAGAGTTATACATTGTTCAAGAACAGGTCAACATAGGAAATCTATTAATGCAATATTTTATGTTTCCAGATTAAAAGAGACAAAACCACATGACTATCTTCATAGAGACCCAATGCCTACCAAGACAAGAATAAAAGAAATCAACTTTAGTTTGAGAAAAGATATTTGCCAGGAAGCTACTGCAAATATTAAACTACATAGTGAGACTGCAGAAGCTTTCCCATTGGCAGTGACAATTGGGTAACACATGGAGACCACCAAAATGACATTTGTCAAGAGACAACTTGTTGATAGAGAGCAAAAAAGCATTGAGTCAGCCAATATTTCCACAAAGCATTCTTATTCCATGCATGACTTCCAAATGAGACTTGTGCATACTTTTAAACCAAAGCAATCACCTGTTTTTTGTGACATTGTTAAAAATGCTCCCTTCTAAGGAAGGAAAACTATTCTTAGGCAATGCTTTTTTTTTCTTTTTCTTTTTTTCCCCTTTTGGTCTTTTCTTTGCATAATTGTAATTTGCTACACACATTCCTAGGGAGTATAGCTCATAGAACAGGAGTGATACTAAGTGAATAAATAATAGTTGGCTTTAAGTGGCTGTCTTATTGCAGGAAAACACTTTAAATGCATCATCAGATGTTTCTGTGGGCTCTTACGCTCTATGAAAGTCATGACGGTTGGGCCCAGAGTCTAACGTAATCATACTTGGAACCAACACGCTTGTAGAAAATTAAAAACAAGTCAAAGTCTCTAAGAGGAAGTTTTAGGAACCAACACAAGCTTTTAGAAATGTAAGTATTTTTTGACATATAATTGAACTGGTATTAAATGACTTCCACTTAACTGAGTCATGGGATTAACTGACGTTATAGTCTCTCTAAACCTAACTTCTGAACCCAAGGCAGTTGGAACTTCCGGGACTTCCCGTAGTGGGTCACTCCGCAGGGTGCCCTCTCCTGGCTGCTCTTACCAAAGAGTAAATCGTGTTTATTCCTAAACGTATTTATGTCAGCTGTAATTGTTACTGAAAGTAGGTAATTTGATTAAGTGGGATATGAACTGACAAACAATAATATCAAACAGAATTATTGTTTCTCTGAAAACTAAGTTGAAAATTTGGAAAGAATTAAGGTTGGTGGCTACCTTGTACCACGTACTTGCTAGGTATGTGTCTTGTCAGTTTGGGACCTTAGTTAGCTTTTGTAATTATTATTAAAGCAAACAAAACATGTTTCTGCCATATGATTTCATATTTTCAATTTATTGTACTCTCATTTCTTAAAAGTTCTTTCCTGCTTTCTGTTAGATCTATTAAGTTTTATCCTTCTGATTTAAAAGTCATGTACTCTTTTCTATTATTTTTTTTTTAAACGTGGTTATTTTTGAGATTCATTTCCATGTTTATTTTCTTTATAGATTTCTTAAGGTCATCAATAACCATGTCTAAATCTAATAATGCAAGTAGCTTGGCATGTCTTATGTACCTGGAATAAGCTCCTTACCCCTCCCCATTCCATTATATTGATTTGTTTGAAATGTTAGTTCTGAATTTTATGGATATAATATTTCTCTTTCTCTCTCACTTTTAGAATTTTCTCACTTAGATAAACTATTTGATCAGCTTTAATTTTTGTATTTCTTACTGTATCCTTTGCCTTTATTTGCATACTTTCTTCGGTAATTTCTTTTGGTGAGTTTAATATGAAAAGATCTTGTAAAGCCCATATGCTAGAGAATATTTTTTATTATATCCTCATACTTAAGTGACAATACCACTGAATAAAAAAATTAAGAATCTAAGTTATTATACTTTGAAAAAATTCTTATACTTCTTGCATCCAAGTTGCTACCAAATAAGATGATAAAAATTTGATTGTTTTTCCTGTGAAAGTTATTTTTTCTTATTTTTGGAA
Organism: Rhinolophus sinicus; assembly: GCF_057876585.1. NCBI lineage: Eukaryota > Metazoa > Chordata > Mammalia > Chiroptera > Rhinolophidae > Rhinolophus > Rhinolophus sinicus. Next base: position 58,277,717 of record NC_142506.1, on the reverse strand, counting down.
GCATTTTGAATAGTTTCTTTATCTTTGATATTCTTAGATTTCATTAGAATGCATTTAGGTGTGCTATGAGTCTTTTAAATCTAAATTATTTTAATTTTTGTTAATTCTGAAAAGTTTATCATGATTTTCATAATGACTTTCCCAACTATTCATTTCTTTTATTTTGGCACTCTCATTGTCTGTGTATTGTTACGTCTACTTACACCCTCCATATCTTTTAGCTTTTCCTTTATATTTTGTATAAAAGAAAGGATTCTCTTCTTATTGTCTTCTGGTTACCCAAATGTCTAATTAATCCCACAGCTTTATCAATTCTATTATTGATTCCACTTATTATTAATAAATTCCTTATTTCAGCTATCGTATTTTTTTATTCTTAGCGTTTTTACTTGATTGTTGTTATGATGTCTTATTTCTGATTTATATTATTTATGTCTTTATCTCTTGGAGTATTTTATTGTGCTTGTTTTACCTGATTGGTGTGTTTATCCCAATTCTGTTTCAGGAGTTACATATACTTTGGTTGGTTGTTTTTATTTTATTGTGGATACATCCCTCAGGTAAATAAATATATCAGACTGCAAGCTCATGTTACCCAGGGTGTGTCATCTTCCCAATCAGGTAGCATTTTTCAGAGATAGCTCAAAGGTTAAATATCGATATGTCTCTCCCTATAAATTAAAAGGAAGGGAAGAGGATGCAATCGTGTTTGGAGAACTCGTGGCACTATGAAAAAATTATCAGTTACCTCCATTTGCTCCTACCCTACCAAGCAAATCTTGTGTTCCTGGATTTACCTTTAATCATTCATCAAGTGACTTTATAATTTACCAAGGTTGGGAGTGGGTCAGATGGGGAAGAGGTGATAGTTAGGCATTTCCTGTTTTTCATCAGTTTATCAGCCCACAGAGTTTTTATACTCCTGATAGTATCTTGACAAGTGGCCAGGGCTGGTATTGCTAATTTTTATGGCCACAAGTCGTCCAATTGCTATCCCAGGTGAGAGGAAAATGTAAAAGCCCCTCTGAAAATTAGCCTCTCACAGCTAGCCATCTTTTCTTCTAACCTGTCTTCCTGGTACGTAGATACATTGTTCTCTGAAGTCAGTTGACCAGCACATTTAACATTCAGAACTAATATACAGAGGGTGCCAAAAAATGTATACACATTTTAAGAAAGGAAAAAAGAAACTATTAAAATACGCTGATGGTAACCACTTTGAGCACCTCTTGTAATTGCAGAAGTCAAATGTGACTTGTAGTCATTTTTTGTTATTGGTATATATTGAGTATTACAATTTTAATACAGGTTTTTTTCCTTTCTTAAAATATGTATGCTTTTTTTTTTTTTTTTGGGTGCTCTATGTAGACTTAACTGGTTTCTGATGACTTTTTAATTTGTTCAGAAGCAGGGAAAGAATTCTATGGAAAGGAACAAGGACAAACTATTTCAGGAACAGAAGGGAAAAGCCCAAACCACAGAGCCAGTCAATTAAAACTGAGACTGGGCAAGTGACTAGGGCATGTCATCTGTCCAGGAATGAAATGTGACTTAAATTCTTCCTTAGGACTGTCTTACCCTAGAAGATTTAGCTGGGTTTTGGAACAGTTGATATCATATGTGGGAGAGCCATTGCCAATTTATGAAGTGCCTCATACAAACATTGCCTCTTTCAATCCTTACAATGATCCTATACAGTAGGCAAGGCTGGCAGGAGTCCCATTTTACAGGTGAGTAAGTTGAGGCTTGGTGGCACCACCACCCCCGCCACCCCACCACATTGTTGACACGGGCAGAAACAATGCTTGAACACAGACCCTTCTGCTGCTCTGCAGATATCCCCACACTTTGAGAGAAAACGTGACTTCCCTTATCAGCAAATGAATACAAAATTGGTAAAGGCTTGCTGACTCATTTAGACAGAAAGGAGTATCCCGAATGTAGAATTACCCTATAAAAAATATCTGCCTGGATTAGGGCCAGCTGGAAATTTAGCCTTAGGCCTGTAGAGTTGTGTAGGGAACTCAATGGAAGGCAAAGGAAGGAAAGGAGAGAGAGTGCAACAGCACAAGAGTGATCTCAGCAAGTACTATTTTAGGTGTCTCCCTTCCTGCGAGTTGTACTCCACAAGATTTTAAATGCTAACCCCAGGCTGTAGATTTTTCAACAGGAAAACAACCCCGCGGTTTGCTTTCTGACCTAGTCTTCTTCCCCATAACTCAATTTGTCTAACACACAGAGCACCAAAGTTACATTTCTTGGAGCAAAACCATAAAACATTTCTGGTTTTTCCCATGTGGTTTGTTTACTGGGTTACAGTTGGTTTAATCTTATCAGTTCTGCTGAGCGAGATGCTCTGAGCAATCTTCCTGAAGTTTGTCTCCCAGCAGGCAATTCTCTACTCCTTGCTACCTCATTAGCGTCAAAAATCCTGAGGTGAGGTGCTTGCCAAACTCTAGCTCTCAGGGGGAGAGAGAGAGAGAGAGAGAGAGAGAGAGAGAGAGAGAGAGAGAGAAAGAGACAGAGAGAGAGAGAGAGAGAGAGAGAGAGAGAGAGAGATCCTCATTTCCTGTAGATACGTACATATACCACATTTTTCCTCTTCTCCCTCTCTTCTCTTCAGTATAAGGAGGAATGATGTCTTCTGAATAGAAAGCAGCCTAAAGCATAAATCATAGTCCTGAGGAGAACAAAAGAAACACAGGGGGGAAAAAAAAGAAGCAAAACCCTTGGATATTATGGTTAGAATTACTCTAAAGACAGGTGTTGTGGACCCAGGATTGACTCCTTTCCTCTTGATCTACTCGGGATTGAGGGTTCACCTTAGTGTGAGGTGGGAAAGGAAAGGCCTGTGTTGGAGGGTGTGGGGTGAGGATGTAAGAGAGAGGATGGGGCAAGGAGAGAAAGGAAGAAATGAGTGTGGATTTCTGTCTTTAGTGATGTTCTTTTGGATGGTGAAGCCATTAAACACCAAAAGGATGGCGATGACATGAAAAGAGGGAGTCCAGGTAATTGAGCTCCATGACTGCCGCCTTTCCAGGCCCCGCAGTCTTCCACACACCCAGTGTGGAGGGTGAGCAATGACTAATAATACTCTGAAACACCAGCAAGGGTACAGGGCTGGGGTGAGTCCTGGGAACATTCGAGGAAAGCTGAGCAAGCTTGCTTCTTTATAATAGCAACAACCAACAATTGTATAGCTTTTACGATGTATCAGCTGTTATCTTCAGGTCCTAAGTATTTTGCATAGATGAACTTAGAAATACCCAATGATAACTCTTCAGGTGGGTACTTTTCAAGCCCCATTTTACAGGTGAGAAAACTGAGGGGCAGAGAAGTTATGTAATTTACCCAAAGAGGCACAGCTAGTGGTAGGATTGGGATTCAAACTCAAGCAGTCTGGCTCTGCAGTGTGTGGTCTTAACACTACGCTACTTCTCTAGGCTAAACAAGGCTATTCATGCTTGTGGTAGTTACAGTAATGAAAAGTAAATAATAAACTCTCAGCTAAATAAATTGACTCATAACCTAAGTTTCAGTAGTGTGAAAATTTGTTTTAAAATAATGTTTAATAGCACAGGAAAGTCTTCTTGAGATGGTATCAAAAGAAAAAGCACACTATAACACAACATAGTGTGACCCCGACTTTGTTTAACAGCAAAAACTTTTGTTCCTACATCTGTATCTTCTATCTCTGAATAGATACGTAAGCATAGAAAAAAATAACGGAAAGAAATATATATAACAAGACATTTACAATGGTCGTTTTCCAGACAGTGGGATGAAAGGCAATTTTTATTTTCTTTTTTATACTTTTACACATTTGCCACTTTAAAGAAAAACAATCTGTACATGACATATTGATAATAAAAAAAATTCACTGTGTAGGGAAATGATGTGGTTGAATCCGATTTCTTTCCCAATAAACACAGTCTGTCCTGAGGCCACTCTTCATGGTGGGGTGGGGGGTTCTCCTGGTACCCCGTTCACTCCTCCCCTGCATCCCTTCTGTTCCGTGGCCACGCTCTATAAACTTACCTTGGTCCATAGAAAGGAGGCTTGTGGTGAACTCTGGGATGGTGCAGACTTGTTTGCAGTAAGGTTCATAACCCTTAAATAAGGATGCTTTGCAGTTTTGGTTTTGGGGATCAAATTGCTGCTCACAAGGCAGAGGTGTTACCTGGGGGCTGAATTAAGATGTGCATGATGATTTAATTACAGGATTGAATATAAATGCTATCATATAAATATTAATATATTCTCTACCTGTTACCTGTGAACCGGGGCGTAAAAAGGAATACGGAGCCTTTAAATATAGAAATATCCATAGACACTTGTTCATTTATAGTTGACTGGATGATGGGTGAAACACATCTTTGGGTCTTTTACACACTGATTATCATACAGCTGTGAATATGGAATGATTCTCTGGCCTCACATTTCCTGCTAAGCAGGAAAACATGCAATCCCCTACCCCTCACCTTCTGTTGGTGTTACTTTCTTAAGTGCTGACAAAAGATTATTTTACTCGGCTTGCTATCTGTGGAATTTTCTTTTTTCTTTTTAGTGTTATGTAACCTGAATCCTTCCTTCTGTGATTTCAACATGTTTTTCTCTTTTTCTTATATTCAGCAAAAGTACTCCCAGAGGGCAACTGGCCTTTCGCTCTGTGAGGTGAACTGAGACATTAATTAATGGATCTGTTCCCTGACTCTTTTAATGAGAAATTCAAATACATAAACCTTTAGGATCAAATAGGACCCAGACGGATTCTAGAATTCCCAAGCCACCCACAAGGTACTCTGATGATGGCTGGTGTGACTGGCACCATTCTCCAGATGACAAAAGACAGGTTCAGGTGAGGAAGCGGAGGGGGAGGAGCTTGGCTAGGGACAGACCCCTGGCCTGGCTTCCAGTTCCCAGCAAACTGGCATCATACCTACTATCACCAGGGCCATGATTGTCTCCTGCACCAAAATGGTTGACACCTTAGGACAGAAAGAAAAATAGATGCGGACTGACTGCCCGTCTGCAGAATTGTCTTCCTTTTCCTGGTAGCAACGAAAGGGTTCCACACAGCCGGGTGACTATTGTCAGCCCTGACCGGATGTGGGACCAGCCCCCGGCAGCCTATGAGCCAAAGTCCCCGGTCCCTCTTGGGCCCAGAGGCATAAATCCTCGATTTTCTATGAATTAGGGATTACTGTGGAATCGTGTGCTTTCTATTAATAGATCTTCATAACTGCTGCAGGTGCGGCTGGAGCTCGTCTTTGAAGTCCTGCTTAATCGTCCCCGTTCCAAATCCTCATAATCCAACCCTCATAAAAAAAAGCCCCAGGGATTATTGATTGAGAGCGCCTTGGGGATCTCTAAAAACAACTCAGACCGGCCTGCCCCCAAGGTGTGGCTGCAGGCCGGGCAAAGCACGCCAGGTGTGGCTGTCCCGCTGTGCCAACCTGGAGGTGGGGCCAAGCTCCTCCCAGGCCCCCCAGGGGTGGAGCCCCAGGGAGGAGAAGCCAAGGCCAGGACGCCCACAGGCCGCCAGCTTCCACCTCGTCATTTCAACCCTGAGGAGTGTGGATTTCCTGCACTACCTCCCTTCCTACCTCCACCACCCCACCCCGCCCCTTATTAAATGTCTTGCTTAAAATATTCTTTGGAGCTATAAATTGAGGCAAATTTTCTTACTCTGATTAATTTACGGATGAATTTGAATCTAATGATTTAATTTGTTTAAATTTGTTAATGTGTTTACATCATCTTAATTAAATTTAATCATATTAAATTCTTTTGTATAATTAATTTCTTGCCTTTAATTACATCTCTGTCCCGATCTTCTGAGCTCCGTCCTTCAGGCACCTTCCTTCCAACCACCCTGTACTGCTTCTCAGTCCATGCAGGGCCATGTGTCATGTTTCCTGGCCTTCCCACACCTAGAACGTCTTTCAGGTCTCCTGTCTAGTACGTGAAACCCTTCCAATGAGTCAAGTTCAGCTCATGTCGCCTTCCTCAGGGAGTCTGCCTGAGTTCCTACGCAGGCTTAGTCACAGTCCCCTTGCTGTTTTCATAATGCTTTCTTCATGCCTCCGTTCTAGCACAATTGATGTTTGAGTCTATTGTATCAGTGTATTTGCTCATTTGTTCGGACATCCCTCATCTCCTGAGTTACAGACATTCAGCTGGATGCTGAAGATACGCAGTTGAATAAGTCAGAGTGTCTGATTTTGAGGAAATCACAGGGTCATGGAGGAAAGATACGAAAATAACCGGGCGAGTGGGATATGCGCTGTTTGAGGTCTTAGGAAGGGAGCCGCCAGTCCTCTGCAAAAACTTGAGAACTGCCTTATTGGGAACACCCAGTAGTAGGGTGTCTGGCTCTTACTCAGTGCTCCATAAACCTTAATGGAATTATTGGTGCAGTTGAAAGATGCCTGGATATGGACTCATGTCCCACGTTGGAGTCCCAAGGTGTGTCTGTCAGAAAATGCATAACCTAAGGCGGATCACTTGAGCATTTTGTCTTCCTTTCTCATAAATGAAATGGGTATAATACTGACCTTCTAACACTGTTATCAGACGCATAGGAGGAAATGTCAGTGAAAGCAATTTGAACACTGAGGAGGTAAACACAGGTGACCTCCCCCATAGTGAATGCTATTATCCTCATGACACTGAGCAATTCCTGCCACGGAAAGCAGAACCCTGTGCATGGAAACTCACAGGCTAAACTGCATGATGGAGAAAACTGAAACCATGACTACTGTTAGGACAGTGAAGAAGGGGCAGAGGCTTGTTTTACTCCTCTGGCCTGTCAGTCCATGTGTTATATGTTTGCATGGGACCCTTGGCGTCAGAGATTTGAGATAACTGTGAAATATCTTTCAGGTGTAGTCGGTCACTTCTATTTTGTTTAGAACAGTCAGTGTACAAATATATCCATACCGCCCAGGAAGAATTTCCCCACTAGCTTTTCATGGTCTGATAGAAATAACTCCTGTTGGACCCAGAATCAGCCAGACACATGGAGCTATTCTAGGTGAGTTTTGAGAATTGCTGTCATGTTCAGATTTCTTCTCATGGACTTGATAATTGTGGTCGGGAATGAACAATAGCCTGTCAGTGCGAGTGTGAGGGTAGACGAATCCATCATTGGTTTAAGCAGCTTTGTACTGCAGCATAGTGCTAAAAAATCACAAAATTAATCTGCTGGTAGAAAGACACCCCTGGAGGTGAAAGCATGGAAGAAAATGTGAACAGAAAAGAACGCGTTTGGACAGGGATCTATTTATCACTGCCCCTTATAAAAATATGAAAACGTGTGACAGAGTGAAATGCACAATGAAGAGAGGCAAAGGCTTCCAAGAAGAGAGACGATGGTGTGCTTCCGATGGTAAGATCCACTCCAATGAAAACATGCTTGGCAACCCTTTGACTCTCTTCCCCACATGGAATGGTGTTCATTCCATGAGGTAATATGCAACGAGGAAGAAAGCCCCATATGGCCTGCAAAAAGGAGGAAAAAAAAAGAAAAAGATCCTTTTCAATGTGTTCAGGTCCTCCTCAGTGTATGCTTGTCAGAAGCTGGGGTTAGCCTGCATAGCTCATTAGCCCCCAAACGTGCTTGCCACATGGGGGTGAAGCCGGGCAGCCATGGCTGACCAGCTGTGAAGGGCGCTGTGGTGGGGAGCAGCACAGTTGGGTTCGCGTCTGGAAACCACCACTGTTCAAATACATTGTTCTACCTCACAGGCCGGTGCACTCATTCCTAGGGCAGTGTGTCCTCTGGCTTTTGTTAAGTGGCTCTTTCACTGTAAAACAAGAAAGAAGAAAAAATACCCACAACCCCTTTGGTGCTGAATCTGCAAATTGAGCGGACCATGTCCTCATAGCTGAGAGTGTGGAAGTACTGTAAGCAAACTGCCCCCTGCCCTTGAACCCCTTGCACTGGCATTTCAGGGGCAGCCTCACTGCACCCACTTCCTCAGTGGTGTTCATATGTTCTTCAAATTAATTTGCTGGCCACAGAACTGTCTGTGGCCCTGAAGTGGACATTTTTGTTATAAAGTTGATAGTATAACTTGACTTTTTAAAGTTTGTCAATAATTACATTGTATAAAAGATGCTAAAAAAAAAAAGGTACCAAGCACCCACTCCTGTTGTTACTTGTTACGTTACATATTTTACTCATGGCTTAATGCACGCTGTCCTGCTGTTAATGAAAATAGTGATACTTAAGCCTTTCTGGTTTAAGAGATTACTTTTGCTGGGAGGAAAGACTTTCTGGACCACCTGCCCCTAGTGGGTCCCTACTAAGACTCTTAGCACAATGAATGGGATAGCCTATCAATGACATACTGATTTGGTGGTGTTAATTTCTAACTCAATAGGTTACAGTAGAATTTATAACATTAATACTATGGAGGCCAAGCTATTGACCACCCAGAGGAGGGGACTCACACTGGTAGTTACCAGCACTTTCTGGAGTGTTCTCTGAGGACAGCTGATCCCTGGGGAAGCTCTCAGCAATCCCAACTGTAAATCTTTTCTGTAGGAAAACATGCATGAAAGATTGAGCCATGTTTTCCCAGAAAGGCAAATAAAAAAGGAAATTAAATGTTTGATCTCTTCAGAGAGCACTGCATTGTGATTCCCAGATATGTATGCATTTTTCTGGAAATAAAGAAATAACCAAAAAGAAAAATCCAATAAAAACCCATAGTGCTCTTTGCAAACACATGTAAGTTTTCTCCTTTGAATTGCCTTTAGGGATCCGTTTCTTTTTCCTTGGTTTGCCTTGAAAGGTGAGCAGCTCGAAGCATTCATTTAACTTCCTGATGCCGTCTGGGGTGTGTTGGCAGTCTTTCCGCTAACACTAATTGAGGACCTATCAGCGTCCCCAAGGGGCTTCTCAATAACACCGTCTGTCCCAGCCAGGAGGGAGGCGGGACTCTTATAAGCTGTTTGCCTCAAGTCACCCACCAAAGGTGGCGAATTCCCAGGGAAGGTATCAAATGAATCTGCTGATGATCCAAACGCTAGGAAAGAGGGCGAGGGGGCAGGGTATGTGCAGTCCTGAGACTGAGGCAGCTGAAGGAAGCAGAGGATGTGTTTATCTGGTGCTAGAATGAGTGCGCATGTGAGGGTTTCTCATCCTGGTGGAAAGCAGTTTCCAGCCAACTCTTTCACTATATTACAAAATCTCAGATCAACCAAGGGCTTCAGTGTTTATATTTTGAAAAAAAAAAGGAGGGGGCAATTTGAGCCGCCTAAGGGGGAATATTTTTATATAAATGTGGTTATTATTTGTCTGCATTGAGATTTGTGTCTCCTTTATGTAACAGTGTATGCCAAATCAGGCCCCAAGTTAACTGGGGGGAAAAAAAAAATCTCAGAGATCAATGTGTTCAAACTCTTTATTTGGAAATTAAGTGACATGTACAAGTTCATGCAAATGAATGTAACATCTGGTTAAGAAAGGACACAGGCTAAGCCTATTTCATTGTGCTGCAATGATGTCACTTCTACCATGTTATTCTGTATTTTCTATTTGTCCAGTTTATTTGCTCTTTCTTCCTTCCTTTGCCAGCCTCCTGCCCCAATCTGGCTTATTTTGAATATATTGAGATATCAAGAGGTTGCAGTGTGCCATCTGTCCCCCACTACACATCTACCAGCTCCATTCTTCCCCTCTACTGTTTTGAAAAGTATACTCTTCTATTCTTGTGATGGTTATTCTAGAAATTGTAACATGCATATTTAACTTTAAAATTGTAAGAGGAATATCTTTACCATCTTTAATTATAAGATTCATCAAATGTCTTTACCCTCCTTAGACCTTAGAAAATGTTTAAGTCCAATCACATTGATATTCTATTTTAGTCCAGTATTTTGGTTCTATTTTGAATTTTTAAGTTAAGGTAAAATTTACAGTGAAATACACAGATTTAATTGGACAATTCTATGTGTTTTAATCAAGACATAGACTCAATGTTCCTATCGTCACTCCCACCCCCATAAAGATATACAACATTTCCATCAAGTTCCCTGATTCCTTCTTCCAGTCAATTTCCACCCTCCGTAGGCCCCCACTGCCCTGATTTTTATCACTCTAAACTAGTTCTGCCAAGCCTAAAATGTCCCATGCACGGAGGAATACAATATATCTTTTTGTGCGTCTGGTTTATTTTGCTCAATATGTTTTTGAAACTCATCCATGTTGTTTTATGTATCAATAGTGTAGTGATTACCAAAGTGGACCACTGGGGGTCCCCAAGACCCTTTCAAGGGGGTCCATGAGGTCAAAGTATTTTTTGGAATTATACGAAAGTTCTATTATTTTTTTCCACTTTTATTTTCTCATGAGAGTGCAATATAGTCTGCCTCTCCCCCCCCCCCCCCCATTGATTCTATTTTTGTGGAGGATTCTGACTAATACAGGTACTATATAAATAAATATAAATCATTTCCATTATCTATAAAATCCTTCCCTTTTCTTCAGGGAGAGGAGAAATATAATGCCTGTCACGGTTGTATAGCGGTCATTGACTCATTCACCCATAGGCTAAAATATGTCAGTTAAAATGGATAAAAAACTTGACTCAATATTTGCTCGCCTTTCGTAGGACTTATACAGTTGTGCAACCTAAAAACAATGGTTTAGATACAATTGATAAATAAAAAATTGGTCCTTGGTTTTTGAAAGTATATTCATGTAACAGCTACTCACCAAGGAGTCACTCCCAAACCCTCAAATCCCAGCATTGTTCATTGTGAGATTCCTTAACACTATTTTGCTATTGCACCATCCTAGCATGCTGCCAGCACGCCCAGAATTTAGGAAATAAGCAATATTACCCTTTGGGGGGTCCCTTCCAACTAAATGTTTCTAAATAGTTTCTTTTAAACCAGCACTGAAGTGTGACATGGGACACGAGGTTCATTTCACTCCAGCTGCTTCCCTTCTTCCCTGTGGACACCTCCTGCCTTCTCATCCACGTGAAGTGACAATCCCCAGGACGGTTGCAGAGCGTCTTTGAATTAAGCAGACTCTTTGCTCTTGTCAATGAAGACTTCCTTGATATAGCCCCTCACTTCTCCGTCATCCACATGTATAGTCTTATTTGGGTGACTTTTCCACTAGATCTCAGAATCGCCCTCATTTTCATTCCTTAGGGTGCATCAGCGAACACTGGCAGAAAGGACAGGCAAGGAGACACTCAGGCACACCTGCCCAAATTCCAACATGGGCTCAGCCATGCTTTGCACCAGCCACATCTGTCTTTTTAGCACCAATGGAGCACAGTCGGAGGGCGTGTTCAGGCTGCAGAAGACAGATCCCCCACTCAAGGGACAGATTACACCTAGAGCCAGAGTTCTCAGAGGATCATGCCTCCCCACGTGGCTTCTCAGCTTTCTTCTTTATATTTTTTAATGACTGACTGTTCAGTTTTTCAAAGCCTTCTTCCCATCTGCTCCTAGACAAGGTGTCTGACTAAATTGCATTCTGTGATGCATGCTGACTGCAAACTAATAAAAGAATAACCAGATAAGTAGTAAGTAGGTTTTTAATCAGAAGACTATATTGAACTGGAGATAGTAAAAGCCCACGTAACTACCTGCAGATGCTAAAAATCTATAAAGGTATAGTCAGGGTCAGCTTGGTTTACCTCCCTAATATTTTAGCCTTTGTTTTGCACAGAGCTTTATTATTGAACTTAATAAACTATCAGTTTTATTATGTATAGTCTATAACTCCTGGAGTTTTATTGTAGCAACTATAATTCCAGGACTGTTGAGAGAGACAAAAGAGATCATTTCATGGGTGAATATTCTGAAATAAAAAGAACGAAAGACACGTTTGTTGAAAACATTTATTTTCACTAAAGAATCTGACTTTTGAAAAAAAAATCGAATGCATCACCATTGAAAATAATAGTTCACCTCCCAATTCCTTAAGGTGATGTCTTATATGATACAGACCTAAACGGATCCTTGAAACATTGAAGCATTTTACCAGTAAAGCTGTGATAATTTCACCAGAATCAGTATGAAAGAAAACCAAAGGAAAAAGATGGGCTGCAAGGAAAAATGATACCCTTTGCACCACCTCAAACTGCTTGTAGAAACACTGGCTAAAAATATCAGGAAGGAGAGAAAATGTCTTGGGATCTTGATGAATTCTGCAGACTTTCCTATACTCAGTGGTATATTTAAGCTTGTGATTTGGGCATTGACTGTCTGTTGCGCTTTAGGAAAAAAAAAAGACAGTTTGCTGTCATTTTGCTTGGTGTTACTGTTGAGAATGCTCAGTTGAAACTACTGTGTTTCCCCGAAAATAAAACCAGGTCTTATATTAATTTTTGCTCCAAAAGATGCATTAGGGCGTATTTTCAGGGGATGTCTTATTTTTTCATGTACAACAATCTACATTTATTCAAATACGGTCATGTCATCTTCTTCTGGAACATCGTCATAATGTACTAAATATGACCGTCTGGCTGACGATCTTATCTGGGACTTGTTTTCGGGGTAGGTCTTATTTTCAGGGAAACACGGTAGGTGAACTTGACTTGAAATCCAACCCGACTAGATGATGGCTGGAGAAATGTTCAATTTATCGCTAGTATGCTGCAAGGAGAAGGTTTGCTTTTGGTTTAACTCGAGAGACTTGTGTGGACCAGAGGGAAATAACATGCTTGAAACAGTCCATTTCCTGAGAGACAAAGAAGTGATCAACCTTACACGTATTAACCCAAGGACTAGAGACTTAAGATTAAAATAAATATCACATTTGCTTTTCTTACCTGTTTGCATTTTGGAACCATAGAGTTGATCTTCCAAAATTTTGAAAATCTTTTTTTTTTTTCAGACCAATGAGCAAGCTGAAATTTTGGGGGTCTGTTTTTAAGAACTGTTCTAGCCACCCAAGCACAGACTCTTTGAGACAAAGATCTTGGTTTCCATTTGTTTTGCCCTCTCCTCCCATCTCCTAGCAGCCACCTAATAATATAGGAGACAGCTCTGTGGCACTAACTAACTCTTTCAGTTTGCCGAGGCACGTGGCAGGGTACAACAAGGAAATGACCTTATTCTTATTCAGGTTCCTCTCATAGGGTTGACATCTCTAGGAGATGAGTGACAGGGGTGTGGTAACTGACTAAAAAAGTATTACTGAGCATTTGCCTCAACCATTGGGTCACCTGTACCTTATGTTTCTCTTTTCTGGAGACAGAATGAGACACGTTGGAGGTTACCTTAGGAAATCGACTTCCTGTTCTGTAGAAAGGTTCTTCTCTGCCCTTGTGGTATTCGTTGGGTATTATTTTTAGGGGGCCTTGATGGGTAGGACAAAAAGACAAATATGAGGGGGGGTTAAGTATTTGGAGAGAGTGAGTATGAGTAACTTCTATGATATTCAAGGAATAGATTTAGGAGGCATCCATTGAAAACTGAAGGATATAACTGTTAACAACAACTTTACAACTACTAAGTAGTTTTATATTTTATCTCACAGGTTTCTTTTCTTTTCTTTCTTTTTCTTTTTTCTTTTTTTTTTTTTTAGCAGAGCAATCACAATTAACTTTTAGAATTAATTGTACCCTCAAAGTGACACAGGCTGAAAATAAAATAAGTTCGATATAAATAATACTACCATTTTACTAAGTGTGTCCTAAAAGTATTACTAAAACCAAACAAGAAAAAACAGGTCCTACAAATGTGGAAAATGCCACATATACATCTGACGCTTGGAATAATTATAATACACATTAATTACAGTGTTAAAGTTTCTGAGATGTCTCATAGAAAAGAAACTTATTTAACTTTGTTCAATCCTATGTTTTCCACATTTATTTACCAAAGAATGCCTTTCGCCCAAGCTCTTACTAACATTGTACAGAATGTTAACTTTACTTTGAAAAAAAGCTAACCTATATTTATTGGTGAAGAATGGGTTTCTAATGGGTACCAGGGGAAATCAAGATTTTGGTGTGTTATATTTGGTGTGTTATATTAAACTGTATATCCAGGATTACTTAGTTTGTTCTTTTGTGTCTCTCTAAAATTGGATGTACTGGAGTCTGACTTTTTTGGAGGAAATCATTTACTTTATGAGTATAATAGTAATATTTGTTGAGACTTACTGTATTCTGGAGACCATTCTAAGACTTTTACATATTTGTAAAGTATGATTATGCTATTTTATATGACAAAAAATATGATTTTATTTACTCCCCACAACAAAACCCTAGGAGGAGCTCACTGTTATAATCTCCATTTTACGGGGGAGGAAATTGAGACGTAGAGGTTGGGTAACTTGCCCAAGATGGCTCAGTAAGTGTCAGAGCCAGGATCTGAATCCAGGCTCTCTGACTCTGGCCTCGAGACTTGGAACCGCCATGTGGCCCTGCCATCCTCCTCTGAGTGGCTCAGAGGCACCTGTGCACAAACCAGATAGGCAAGTGACCATCACCACAGGCACCAGGGCCATGGACGTGTGGCAATTCAGTGGGTGTCTCTATAAAAACTATGATGAACACAAGAGATACATCTGGTAATAACCAAACGACAAACCTTTAGCATGGTCTGAATGTTTTTAAACCTAAGAAAGGGAAAGAATGTTAGAGAAAAGAAGGCTTTGTGGTATAATAGGAACAGTGTCTGGTGGCTCTAAGCATCGTTATTTGTTTCACGTGTTGTTTTATTTCAAAGGCTACAACCGTGGCTCTGGCCCTATCACGTCTCAACAGGACTCAGCATAGGCAGACACCCCCTTCCCCTCCCTTCCACTCTTGCCTGTCTGTCATCTCTTCCTGCAAAGCAGCCAGAGGAAAACATCACAGCCAAGATAAGATTGGGGGACTCTCCTGTTGAAGATCCTTCACTGGCCCCACCTTAGAGTAAATAAAAAGTTCTGAAAATGTCCTAGAAAGCCCTACACATATACCCTTGCTCCCTTTCCTCTCTCACCTCCTACCATTCTCCTCAATCACTTTTCTCCAACCACAGCGATCCCTTCGCTATTCCTAGTATGTGTCCAGTTCCCTCTCGCTTATGTTTTCCTGTTCTCCTGTCCCACCTTCAGTAGGGTCCCTGTTCACATATTACCTCTGGGAGAAGTCCCTCATAACCACGAATGAAATAGGGGCCCCCTTCCTTTCCTATACTCTCCCTTAGTCTCCTTTATTTATTTTTATATCACTAGTGATAGTACTACAGTACTTGAGATCATATCACGTGTATGTTTGTATATTTATTGTGTATTATGAGAGGGACAGGGATTTTATCCGTTTGGTTTAAAGTTGTAGTCTGGGAATTGAGATCCATCTGTGGCACAAGACGGCCTGTTGCCCATCACTCAGTACATCCTTCACCCAGGAGGAGGCTGGTGTCCAACGGAACTGCGGGTCTGGAAGTAGATGAGCTTCTGAGCTCTGTGATGCTGTGGCTTGCTCAGGGTGTATCGGGATGGTGGTGAGTGGTTTTGAGGGGGAGGTTCTGACTTCCTGTCCAGTGCTGCTTCTGTTCGCTCACACTACCTCCCCCTCACCTTGGCTCCTGGGTAGATTTTTGTCAGCAAAGCAGCTCTTTGGGGTACAGAGGCCTATGAGATTTCCACCAGGAAATGACCTGGGATCCAAAGTGAAGATGGTCCTATGTGCATTAGGAATCCCACTCTGCCAACCTCCGACCCCTCCTTCTGAAATATGGCCATAAAATAATGGATCTGTAAACTGCTTGGGGCAATTATGGAACTCCCGGAGTGAAAGTGGGCTGTCGTTAGCCACGCTTATGGAGACCAGCTTGCTGCAGTTGGCTCTCAGCCAGGTCGGGAAACTGCCTTCGATTGAGAGGACACAGGTTCAAGGGGATAATTAGGCAGAGTTTTGTGCAAGTTTGTTGATATAAATGTGCTACAGATTAGCCTTTTCCCCTCTCCTTGCCGAGTAACATCAGAAAGAACAGGTGGTAAGCTAATGGGGGGAACATGAAATTAATACTTTGTTTCCTGGTCCCGCCTTTGTTGTTTTTGTATAGAGGATTTCTTTAGAATCTTCAAACACATTGCAAGCACCTTTTCCCTCCCAGTTTTATTTAGTTTAGTCTAAAACCTCTGGCCCAAAGGGATCTGAGCTATCCAGCTTTTCAAAGGGAGTTCCCCTACTTCTGTGGGAAATGATCTAACAATAACATCTGGAAAATGGAACAATTAAAAATAATATGAAGTAAGATACAAGTTTTCAATCTAGCTATTAAACCCCAATCACAGTGCCATCTCAGACTCCAAATGTCAGCTCAACCTTAGTCCGAGCAATTTGTCCATACTTGAGAAATACGCCAGACAGTGATACTGCAACCATTCACATGTCTCTAATGACAGAGCTTCTTGCATGGTGAATGATGGTTTTCATAAGGTTTATTTCCCCTGCAGGTACTAAAGACCCTACAGTTTACTTCTAGATATTAGTAGTCTACAAATATAAAACAAAACAAAACAACAAATTGATCCCATTTTTTATTATGATCAAACCAATTTCCTTTTCTTACCTTCGTACACAGTAAAAATGTTTCAGGATTATTTTAGAAGGATCTGGAGACTCAGGGTTTCTTCCTTTATGGAAGAGCCTCAACAATGAAAATTTTTGCTGTGTGTGTGTGTGTATGTGTGTGTGTGTGTGTGTGTTTGTGTGTGTGTAAGACCTAGGCCAATTTCCCATTTCTTCCATGAAATTTGCTCTTATTATTACAGTTTTTTGTTTATTTAAAAAAATTTTTTTTAATTGAGGAATACTGGGGAACAGTGTGTTTCTCCAGGTCCCATCAGCTCCAAGTCACTGTCCTTCAATCTAGTTGTGGAGGGCGCAGCTCAGCTCCAAGTCCAGTAGCCATTTTCAATCTTGGTTGCAGGGGGTGCAGCCCACCATCCCATGTGGAAATTGAACCGGCAACTTTCTTGTTAAGAGCTTGTGTTCTAACCAACTGAGCCATCTGGCTGCCCCCTTATTATTCTAGTTTTAATCATCCCCTCTATCCTCAAAATGTGCTACCTAATGATTGTCCATTTAATTACACAGTGGTTTAAGTGGCTCTGTTTTGTGTGTGTGTCTGACTTATCTTCAGATGGGAAGCAACATGGTGTAGTTAAAAAAAAAAAATACAGGCTTGAGAGTGACATCAGCAAGATGGCAGACTGGGAAGCTCTACGCCCTTGCTCTCCCATAAAAATGCCAAGTAAACAGCACATACAGACCAAAGTAGCTTTGTAGAAATGCTAGAAACCAGTTAAGAATCTGCAGCAAATGCCTAATTCAACCCCCCTGCCCCCCCAAAAAAGCCACATTCAAAATTGTAGAAACATCTGTGGCATTATTGCTCACCCTTGCTCCGCCTTTCCCCCCAACACAGCCTGGTGCAGTCAGGAGAAAGCCACCCAAGTTTCTGCTTCCTCCCTCAGGAGGGAAGGAAAAGAATGGAACGTTTTAACAATGTTCTTGCTTGTCTACAAGCTGCCCAAGGGACTGGTTTCTGTTTTGCCTGACTCCAAGTGCTGATGGGAACAGTGACATAACTTAGTTATTATATTGGAGGCCACTGAAAGCAATGGTGGGCACATAAGATCTACAGGGACACTGCAGATCTGTGGATGCCTGAAGGCAGGAGATTACAGGCAGAGAAATACAATAGACTATCCAAGCCCCTGGGAAGAAGCGGGGTGAGAGGCTGATAGGGAAATTAAGACATTTAAAAGCAACCATGTATACAGGGAAATTTGGGAGTAGAAAGTACATGCATATCCTTAGAAAAGGCCTGAGAAGGCCTTAAGCAACCCCACTAAGCTGTTCAGTAAATGTATCTTTCTGCACTGAGTAGTCTACAAAGACTGAGAGTGATGCCTGATTTTTCAAATGCTCAGTTTCAACAAAAGATTATGAGGCCTACAAAGAAACAAGGAAACAGGGCCCATTCAAAGAAACAAAATAAATATCCCAAAACTAACCTAAAAAAACACAGGCCTCATACTTGACAAAGACTTTAAAACAACGGTGTTAAATATGCTCAGTGAGGTAAATGAAAACAAGGACAGACAACTAAAGGAGATCATGAAAATGGCATATGAACGAAATGAAATTATTAACAAAAAGATAGAAATTATTTAAAAAATAGAAATCCTGAAGCTGAAAAACATAATAACTGAATTGAAAGAGTCACTAGACTGACTCCACAGAAGAGTTGAACAGGTAGAAGAAAGAATAAATGAACTTGTAGACAGGTCACTTGAAATTATTGAGTCTGAGGAACAAAAAGGAAAAAAGAATGGGGAAAAAAAAGTGAAGAGAGTTCAAGGGACTTATGGGACACCATCAAATGGACCAATACACACACTGTGGATGTCCCAGATGGAGAAGAGAGAAAGAAGGGGCAAAGAGTTTATTAGTAGAAGTAATAGCTAAAAACTCCTCAAATTTAAGGAAAGATATGAGTTTAATGCAAATGTTCAACAAATTCCAAGTAGGTTAAATCCAAAGTAACCACAAAGATCACATTATAATCAAGGTGTTGAAAGTCAAAGTCACAAAGAGAATCTCGAAAGCAGTAAGACAGTGACCATGACATACAAGGGAATCCATAAGATTTTCCACAGATTTCACAGCTCAAGCCTTGCAGCTACAAAGCAATGGGATGATATAAAGTGCTGAAAGAAAAGAAAAAAAACAAACAAACAAACAAGAATTCCTTATCTAGCAGAACTGTCCTTCAAAAATGAAGGAGAAATTAAGACATTCCCGCATAAAAAAAGAAAAGCTGGGGGAGTTCCTCACCACTAGACCTGCCCAGAAATGTTAAATGGTGTCCTTTAAGTTGAAACAAAATGACAGCAGACAGTAACTCAAAGCCATATAAAATATGAACTTTTCTGGCAATAATGATTAAATGAACAAATATAAAAACTTGCATTACTGTAATTTTGGCTTAAAATTCCACATTTCATTCTTTTAGAGAATTTAGAAAACAAAAGCATAAAATAATCTATGTTAATAAGTACCCAGTTTATAAAGATGGCGTTTGTGACATCACAAATGAAATTTACGACGCATGCTACAACATGGATAAATCTTGTAGACGTCATGCTCAGTGAAATCAGCAAGTCACAAAAAGATAAATATCGTATATTCCACTTCCATGAGATACCTAGCTAGTCAGATTCATAGAGACAGGAAGTAGAATGGTGGTTGCCACGGACTGGTGGGGAAGGAGAAATGGGAGTTGTTCTTAATAGGAAGAGTTTCCGTTTGGGAAGATGAAACAGTTCTGGAGATTAGCTGCACGAGGATGTGAATGTACGTAACACTACTGAACAGTACACTTAAAAATGGTGAGGATGGTACATTTTATGTTACGTGTATTTGATCCCAATTAAAGGTTTTTAAATGTGGGCTTTGGAGCCAGACAACCATGAATCTGAGTTTCAATCTTTAAATACTCCGTAGCTGAGTAACCTATGCAAGTAGCCTATTCTCTCTGAACTTTAGTTTCCCCTGGGATAACATGGAAATAAGCCTCACTGGCTGTGGCGAAGATGAAGTGAGCAAATGCAGGTGAAGCCCGTAACACAGAGTAAAGAGAGTAATTATTCTATATAGACAGCAGCCTCCCGGATGGCAGTTCTCAGGCATAACACTACTTGAGAATGCACAGATCATTGTCATTTTAGGAGTTTATTTTTGCAAATGCTTATGTAAACAATGAGTTGGGAACAAAAGAAGCCACCTTGAAGCCATCAGGTGCAAACTGGAATCGCTTTCTCACTTCTGTTCCTGTGTACACATTTAAAAATAAAACAAAGTCCGACTCCCTAAATTAATTTTCTAAAAATTTATTGGAGTGAGAAGGAGTGTGGAGAAGGGGGGAAAAATGAACTAAGAGACATATGAGCATGGATATTTCCCCCATTCTAGAAACATAGTTTTATAGGATGCTTCACTGACGGCTTGGTGAAAACCCATATTTTGTCCTTTCTCATCACCCCTTTGTCCTGAAGGAAACCCCCCCTCCCCCAACACACAAACATACCATTTCATGCAGATTCAACATCCATAAAGAAAAGATCTGGGACACCCTCTTCTTGCTCATCAAACCTCCTCTGCCAGCTATAGGGGAACATTCCAGAATGAGGATATAGGGAGAGAGCGGTTTGTTTTTGTCTGTTTGATTTTTTACTGCAATTTAAGCCTGTCTTATCAGAACCCCGCCCAGGGAACCCCAGCCTTGGCTTTAGCCAGCACGTGAGGGGTAGCATTTTAGGACCTAGTTTAGGTTTCAAAACTCTTGTTTATGTGTATTTATTTGGAAAAATAAAGCCTTAAAATAGAAGTCCAGGCTTATCATGTGAAGCCCTTTTCCTACCAACTTATAAGCAACAAACTGCTTGGTTTATTTTTTCCTACTCTTTGAGATAAAGTACATTCCGAGAGGAAGTTGATGTCAAGTATTTGGACAAACAGCTAAGATTTGAGGAGCAGCTTTCCTGGGATGGGGGAGGTTTTCTTTAAGACTTCATCAGACCAGGTTTTTAGTATATTTAAAAATGAGAAAGAGAGAGGGAGGGAGGGAGGGAGGGAGGGAGAGAGAGAGACAGGAGAGAAAAGAGAGAAGAGAAAAGAGAGGGGAAAGAAGGAAAGAAAAGATAAGACAAGAAAAGAAGAAAAAGAAGCATTTTCATCTCATCAGGGAAAAAGACCTTTTTAATAGACTGAAGGGGTACATGGGACTCAGAGCGCTCAGTCACCCGCTGGCCTCTGTGACCGTGGTCTCTAAGGCACCACTTGTGCCCCAGGAAGCTACTCGGGTTGCCTGTTGGGCAGTCTTCCCAGGGAAAAATGTGCTAGCGTGGTGACAAAAGGATATCAAACCAGCTCCTGAGCCCACATAGGAAAGCCAGGGACTGAATGGGGAACAGTTACTAAATACAGACACTTCTTTTTGCTTTTCTTTCCTGGAAGCAGCTCATGCCTGGGGAAATGGACTTGCCTTACTGTTGTCCCCATCTAGTGCCACAGAAAGGATCACAATGATGAATGACTGATCGGCACAACCAAAAGAACTTTGGTGGAAAACTCTGTGTGTGTGTGTGTGTGTGTGTGTGTGTGTGAGAGAGAGAGAGAGAGAGAGAGAGAGAGAGAGAGAGAGAGAGAGAGAGAGAGCCCTCAGGGAGGGCTTTGCAGGTTCTTCCTCAAATCGTCATTGTCTAATAAGCAGCGGTGATTGAGTGAGAAAGCCTTTGACCCAGACCTCAGATTCAGGGTTTTGTGTGGAGCAGAGAGAAAGGGACTGAAAACCCCACTCTGGTGAGGAGCCAGTTGGTACTGCCGTTCAGGCTGGAGAACCAAAGCCTCCTTCCTGTAAGCGTGGGAGAGATAGAGGAAGATAACATCAGAGGATCAAAGCCGCCACATTTTTGTGGTTAGATGGAGATTACAGTAGAGCGTGAAGAGATGTTAAAAGCCTCCAACATTATGATTTGATGCAGTCCCTCCCCTTTCTGGCTGTTGGGACTGTTCTCTGACAAGCACTGCCCAGGGAGGATAAATCAGCCCGTGGCCTGAGGGTTAGGGCTTTGAGAAACAGCAACAGTACAAAAACAACAAGTTATAAACCTTTGGGTCCACAGAGCTCCCAGGACACTCGCCTTCTGCACTGCCTCCAGTCGCCATTTTCCTTCCCAGGACTGGAGGGGTGTCTGTGAGACCCTAAGCTCTCAAGGCCAGGCATAGGGAACAGAGCAACAAAAACTGTCCCTTCATGGGCTAAGACCTGAGGGGATATGGCAGGAATAAGTGTCCCGTCACTCAGGATGAATTCTGGGTCATTTCATGAATTGTCTTCTCTAGAAAAGCCTCAGAAGCAACCAAGAGAATGGAAGTGGAAAACTGTTTGGGGGTGGGGAGCAGGGACATCAGGCCACTGCTCCTGTCACTAATTACCTACAAGGACAAATTCCTCCATTCTTTTGGTCTCTGCTCTCCCCCAGTAAACACGCGAGTAGCATTTCCAGATCCAAAAGTCACTAGTTATTTTCCTTACCTTTACTCATTTTGACTTCTTCCCTTCAGGACACTCCACTTTTTCTGATGTCAGGATCCAGGAAAAAGCTAAGATGTAGTACCTGCCATGGTCAGTGCTAGAGAAATGTTGGCCATGTGAGGATGACAGGACCACCCCTGTTCAACTCCTCCTTTGACACTATTTTTTGGGGTGCTATTCAAGATATAACATGAGCCTAAAACATTTCATGTTCTGCCAAAAAACAAACAAACAAACAAACAAACAAACAAAATGTAGGTATTTTCTTCTACATATTCAAAATCAAGATTGCTTCTCACAGATGCCACAGATGCTCTGTGTCATAAAATATCCATTTCTAGAAACCTTTAATCACCCAGAGATTCAGAGACAATTATTTTAGAGTTGTGGTCTTCTGTTCCTCTTTCTGTCACAGACTAGTAATCAGATATACTTGCCATTAACTGCTCTGAAGTGCTTGAAGGACATTATTTAGAAGCCTATTCTATGAGCGTCTTGGGTGACAGTTGTAAGAGGCACAAACTATCCCTTTTATTTGTGATTATGGATCTCTTCGGCCAGGACCTTCTTCTATAGAGACTGTTTAGTCTTTTCTAGAATGCTGGGTACCATTTGAAAGAAGCGCCAGACTTTATATTAATACCAAGACTTTGAAATCAGAGTGGTTAATGACTCAACCAGCTGCCTTTTGTTGTCTTTAAGAGTAACCTCTTTTTAGGAATAGCTGCCACCTAATACCTCCCTCTCAAATACTAGGTCAAGAGAGAGTCATTTGACTGATTTTTCCATCAACAAGCTGGGGAATTGGGGTTGGCACCAACCAGTTATATACTTTTCTTTCTTCAGCGTCTCCCTGTGCCTGTGTCTTAATTTTTCTCCAATGAATACTCGTTGCCTTGGGTCACAGTTTAATGATGATACTATTCAAATCCTGCCCTACCAAGGACATGCACTGACCTCCCCCCACCCCAAATATACACATGAAACATGTGCTGATAGCATCTTGGTTATAAATACAGGCTCTGGATATTTAAATATTTGTGTTTGGCCTCCGTCTTCATTCATCGCTCTCTGGTCTTTGCCCAATTATGAAATGCCAGTCAATAGCAAAATCTCCAGCCTCTTAGAAGGCATGTCAGTGAGGTCAAAGCTTTTCTTCTTTGGGTAACAGGCTTGCTGGGGTCCGTGCTTGGGAGCAGAGAATGGTTGTTCTGGCATCTGGGACAAGCATCCCCAGGCTATGAACCTACTACTCAGAGCGAGTCACCCCACGCAAGCCAGGAAATGTTTCCCTAGAAGAAATGGCTAACGCACAATGAAATGCATGGTTTCAGACTGTTTCTGCCCTAGTGAGGTAGCTGCCTTCTGATCCTCAGGCCAGTGTCCTTCCCAGGGTTTCAGACTCAGACACTTGGAGTGAGAAACTCTCTTTCCTATGGGATTGATGGCTGGCTGCCATCATGCAATCATGGAACTAAAGAGTCGTGGTACCCTCGCCGTTCTTGCCACTTGGTCCTCCTCACTTTTTAAGTTTTTGACTGTTTATATGTTATATATGATTGACCACAAATCATTAGAATGTATTTATAGGTAGAATGGTGTAGTATTTAATAGCACAGGCTCTGAAGTTGGAAATTCGTGGATTCAGATTGTGCCTCTGCTATTTCCTAGCTGTGTGGTTGGAGGAGAGGTACTTCCCTGAACCTCATCTCTTTTATCTGTAAGAGTTGATAATTAAATCTACTTTATGGGGTTCATGTGACCCCATAATGTATGTAAAGTGACTGCTTTGGTGTTTTGCATATTTTAAGCATTCAAAATAATAAGTGCTTTTATTATAATAATATTGATATTTTATAATTATGTAAAAGTGTTAAATTTACAGAGAGACACATGCTGGATAAGATGGTTCTGGCCCAGAAGATAGTGTACTTACTTTATTGTCTAATGTATGGGGACCTAGAAAACATACTAATAATGATAACCAAATTCAGGGTCATTTTGGCCTGCTTTACAGCTACAGGAACATCATTCCATCCAGGTCATTAGGTTTTCCTCAACAAACTTAATTCTTATTCAAGGGTCCGATAACCTGGAAACCATATGGCCCTTTGAGTAGAGACAATCAATTATTCGAATTGTCTAAAGTATCAAATTCAGCCCGCTCCTTTGCTGTAAGACAAATAGATGTTTCCAGCCTTAATGAAAACATTGCCAATTACCCAGATTAGTTTTCTGGTAGAAAAGGTCTAGGGAAAAGACATAAGCAAAAGTCCAAAGTGAAATAGTGGGTGGTTATTGAACCATCTAAGCTGTAGTGAGGATGGCATGTAACCATTCAGAACACAGAATCTTTCATTTTGTGTTTTGTTTCGCTCTCTGTCCCCATGATATTCTTTGAAACTTAGAACCAAGTAGGCAATAGGGAGAAGAGAAGAGTATTGCTTTGATATATTCCTTCTGAGGAGGGAGGTAAAAGATATATATATATATATATATATATATATATATATATATATATATATAATTTTTTTTTTGAAGGATGGGGGAAGCAAAGAGAAATTGTGTGTGTGTTTTTCCAGTTATTTTCTTTCTTTTTTTTTTTATAATTTATTTTTTAAATTTATTGGGGTGACAATTGTTAGTAAAATTACATAGATTTCAGGTGTACAATTCTGTATTACATCATCTATAAATCCCATTGTGTGTTCACCACCCAGAGTCAGTTCTCCTTCCATCACCATATATTTGATCCCCCTTACCCTCATCTCCCACCCCCCTTACCCTCTGGTAGAAATTGTGTGTTTTAAGGTGAGCACGTGAGCACATGTAGACCCATGCACTCAAGTACACATTCCCAATGGGGAAATCATTCTCCTTGATGAGTTAGCGCTGCTTACAATGAACTTTTACAGTTACACCTCTCCGCTCCTTTTTTTTTTTTTTTTGCTATGCTCTCGTTTTCCAAAATCCATATGTTGTAAGTGATATCGGGCGCCAACTGCTTTGCTGCACATGTGAACTTCATAGAGACAAATTTAGATGAAATTGTTCAATCCCGCCAATGTAGTTTCATCACTGGAGACATCACAAAGTTAATTCTTTTTCCAAGGTGATGGTGAAGTGAGGCTTCTCGAAATGGATGACTGATAGTGCTGACGGCAGCCAGGTGTGATGAGCACAGGTACTCGCTTGGAAGCTGCCCCTCGGAACCAGTTCTGTTCTGAGAGTTTAGGGCCATGTAGGACCAGAACTTGTGATGAGCAGCCTTCTGTGACATAGAGGCTCAGCAAGGACATTATATCTTCACAATACAGCGCATTGGACAATCCCAAGATGGGAAGACAGGAGATCTCTGCACATTAGGCGTAACAAAATATACTCATCCTTTTCAAGCATTCTAATTATTTCCTGGATTGCATTACCTTTGAGCTGTTCTGGTGGAAAGTCCCCAGCACTTGCTGGCTCTCTTCTATCTTTGTTCAACATTTGCATTCTCGGTCAGTTCTGACATCTCTCTGTTTTTGAAATTGTAAAACTTCTACTGAATTCCGGGATTTCTTCAAAGTCTGTTTTCTACATGTTTTTTGGTAAAACATAGTGTCGTGGTCCGGATGACCTTTTATTTTTTCTTAAGGTCGGACATCTTATTGTTCGTTGGCTCTTTTTCTTATTACCAGATTCTGGCTAATCTTTGCCAGTTTTCATTACCTTTTTATTGCAAAATGTTAACTAATAACTCAGGGCTCTTATATTTTGAAAACCACATCTCAATTGTCACTGGGAATTCTCTGACCCAAAAGCCAAACCGATTCTTCAGAATTCGAGGTGAGTCAATGTCTAATTTCCAAAATAGAAGCCAAGGAGACACAGGTGTGTGGGACCACTTTTTACTTTAACACGGATTTTTATTGTGGCCACGTGGCTCATTTGTTTCTTTCGGTCCATTGTGACAGTGACTGGGGCTGAGCCCTTTGGGCTGTTGTGTAAGTCAAAACAAAAGAAGCCCTCTGTGATCACTGAGTTTTGAGACAGAGGTAGAGAAGACAGGTGCCAGGAACTGCCGAAAGGCTAAGAGAGTTGAGGTAAGGGTAGACTCAAATGGGTTCTGGGGCTCTAGGGAACCCCGGCGAGTTCTGACCCAGGAAGGCTCTCACGTGAATAGAAACAAAATGCACCCCGTGCCCTGAGTATTTCAGGATTTCTGAGGATACCCATCAGAAATCCCCCAACTGAGGAACGGAATAAAACAGACCTGCCCTTGTTGTCAATCCAGTTCTAAACCCAGATCGAAGGAGTTCAGAGGCTGGTGTCAGAGGTTTTGAAATTCGGGATGGGGATCCTCATGACCCGTTGTGCCAGAATGGAAAGGATATGAAGATGGAGTTAGTGGAGATGAGGATAGGATAGGACAATGTGTATATCCTGGGGTGCGATGTCATTGTACGTATGCGATTGGTGTTTTCCTAAGTGTGTTAGGTAGAAAGAGACAGGAAATAACATTTCTTATTAGTACTTCTTCCATGTCCAGCACGCTGCTAAGTTCTGCCAACTGTGAGGAACACTTAGACTGGTGAGTTGGTCTGTGTACAGCTCATCTGTAGGCTCCTTTGACCCAGGAACACATGGTGTTAATTCCATGCAAATGAATTGGCTGCAAGGCAGCCTACTGATGCTGGTTTCCTATTCTTGCTTCCCGTTGTGGCCAGAGAATTACCTGGCAGAGTTTCAGGGTCTGCTTTTCCTGACTTGTAAAATGGTGATCACAGTCATGTCCTCAGTTGAGAGAGAAATGGCATCTCAAGACGCAACTGTGGCATGTTGGAAAGAACATGAGCTTTGGTATTTAGAAGATCTCGGCTAGAGTCAAATTTATGGCATTTATTAACTGTGCATTTTTGTCCCAATCACTTAATCTCCCTAAGCTTTCATTTCCTCAACTCTTACATGGGGATAATAACACCTGCCTCACAGGCTTGTTATGCTATGACATGACATAAAGTACATAAAAGTGCTTTGCAAATTTAACAAACATTTAAGCTCAAGTTGATTTTTTTTGTGCCAGGAACTCTGCTAGGGGTTGAAGATAAAGTGGTAAAGATCACACTCTCTGCCCCCAAGAAATAGGAAATACAGTGGAAGGGTAGAGATGCAAATAAATGATTATAACCATTCTAACCCCATGAGGAAATATATTTAATGGTGTTAAGCAGAAAGTGCAGTGGGATTATAAAGAGAGTAGAATGCCATTGCTTGGAAACAAAACCCGAGTAAAAGATTGCCAGGCAGACCTATTTGTGGGTGTTTAAAGGAAGGGGCCATCAGAGGAAAGCCTAGCACATGTATTACCACGATTGTCCAAGGTTAGTTTGTATGCAAATTGTACTCACCTAATCTGACATGGACCATTGTTCATTTTAATAGACAAGAGGTATAATACAGAGAATTTTACCATGTTCCTTTGAAACGTTTAACATAAATGTTTTTTTAAAAAAATAAAAACACAATGCCGCCTACATTAAAAGTTCTGTTCAGCAGAGGCATTGTGGAGCTGGAGAGCAATCAGGGTGAGGCACCGTGATTTTATGCAAAGCAGGCATCAGTGGACGTTAGCACTCATTATACTTATCAACAGATGTCTGATACTCCATAGGTATCTTCTCAGTCACTC
Organism: Rhinolophus sinicus; assembly: GCF_057876585.1. Lineage (NCBI taxonomy): Eukaryota > Metazoa > Chordata > Mammalia > Chiroptera > Rhinolophidae > Rhinolophus > Rhinolophus sinicus. The sequence goes on along the minus strand of NC_142506.1, from coordinate 58,249,966 downwards.
TGGGACTCACAATTAGGGGTTCTGTGTTAACCCTCTTAGCTGCACAGACAGTGCTCATTGAGCCTGTGTAGGAGATTGCCCTGGGAGCCCTTCCCCCAGTCCTCTGCCCCGCTGAGAAGGTCCTATTGACTCAGGATCTCATGCAATTTTACCTTTCTTACTCCGTACCACCTGCAGGTGCTGTGTGCAGTAATGCAGCACGGCCAAGCTCTAACTGTGCACGAAATGAAAATCCAGACATCTCTGTCCGGTAGGCTTTGTCCGGATATGAGCAAACTTCGGTTAAGTCCAGCTTCAGCTGAATATGTTAGGTTTGAAAGACTCCAATTAGAATCTGCTCCATGTAGAAACCCTAAAACAACCTGTGAGAAGCCCAATAAAGCTTTGCAGGGGCTGTCTGTGGACACCTCTGCCCCCATGTCACATAGCTTTCCTAGGCCAGACGGGCAGGATGGAACCTGTAGGGCCATCTCAGCGACTAAAATGTCTCAGGAATTTGAATGGAATGGAAATTTAGTAAACAACAATGAGCAATTAAATGAAATCCACTCTCCTCTCATTGCCTATTGCAAATCGGATCAGGGAAGTGGGGGCTTTTTAAAATCTACTATTTTCTAACAAGAGTGTTTGGAATTGACAGAAAGGCCTCAAATGCAATTCCTCAATACTTGTGGTCTAACTTGCCTAATTCTTCCTAATCAACAAGTATTCGTCACTCATGGTAAGGACATTTTAGCATTCAAAAGTGCCACAGTGGCTTGCTGGTCAGCAAGATGACAAAAGAGGAAAACACGCATTTTCTTGCAGATTTGTTCATATATTATAATTGACAAGCATTGAGTGCCTCTGTGTGACCATGTCTCTGTGTGACTGTGTGCAAAGGGCTGGGTGTACAAAATGTGTAACAAATGATCTTTTATTCCCATGTGTCATATGACTCAGTGATAAAGTTCAATGTAGCATCAGGCCAGAGATTACACATTGGATGGGAGTTTCAGATTGTACCAGGAGAGGAGCTGATTGGAAGAGACAGTGGCACTAAAGAAGCAAGTTTCATGAACTAGGCAGGATGCTTTGGAGGGAGCTCGGGTGGGGCTGTCAGAATGCATCGGTAGTGGAAACAATTACCCCACAACTGAAACCAAGTCCAGGAGGACTTAAAATCAGTTTGAATTGGGACAATTCACAAATGGAATCAACAGAAGCTCGCAGTATGGGTTGTTAAACACACAGGTATCATACTCAGAAAACTTCCTCAAAGGAACATGAGGAATTGATTTCTTTTATGAAAATAAAGGTGTCAGTCTTCTACATCCAGTACATTTAGGGCAGGGGCTTGCCAAAGGAGGCATGTAGGATCCATTCATCCTATCAGAAGTTAACCCTGAACCTCATTTTCTGACTTCCTAAGTTTGAGGGAGAAAAGTGAACGTGGAAAATGAGTAAAAGAATACACCTCTCCTTTACCTCCTTTACCAGAAGAGAGATCAACAGGGGTCAAAGGAGCAATGAAGATGTAAACAAATGGCCTTCAGAAAGTATGTTTTCCTTTTATTAGAGAATCTTTTCTATAATCTCTTTATGAATTTATATACAGTATTATACACATAGTAAATAAATGATTGCCTTGTAATGATATAATCAGGGTTTACCTATGATACAATTCTAAAAGAAGGGACTGTTTCTATGTTTTCCATGTGCAGCCCTGTAGAAGTTGGAAACCTGGTTGTTTGAAGGAACCCCTGGGCAGAAAGAAACTGGGAAGGTTTATTTACAGTAATCTAAGAATGCATCGGTAGGCAATATGTTTGCTAAATCTCACACACGAAGGCAGAAGGGCAAGGTGAGGATGGAAAGGAGGGACACTCATTACTTCATGTATTTATACAACATTCATTGACGCTTTTCCGTATCTCTGTTCCTTTGCCAAAACTGTCTCTTTAGAATGTGGAAGAATGACACAAGCCAGAGTACCAAACTCCCCGATCACACATCTGCCAATAGAAACCCCCAGGAAAAAGCCATTTCCATGGGAAAACTGGGTAATAGAGTCAGAAGTTCACATGTGGAGTGCTGATACGAGAATCGCCGACCACTGTGCACTCCCTGCTGTGGGCCCCAGGATTGCACCGTTGAACGAGACCTCTGCAATTACACAGCCTAGGCCAAGGGGGTGTGGTAGGGGAGTGAGATCGATCACCAAACAGTGGACAACAGGTCATTTTAGAGAGTGACCCATATGGTAACAGAAACAAACAATGGAACGCAACAGAGATGATTGTGTTAAGCTGTGACCTTAGCATTGAGAGAAAGCCAGTCCTGCAAAGAGCAAAGCGAAAGAACATTTCAGGCAGAGGGAATGGGACATGCAAAGGTGGGAAGGGGCTTAGCTAATCATGAAGCAAAATAAGAATCAATGTGGCCGGAGTCTAGTAAGGCAGAGAGTGGTCCAAGACATGGTAAGAGAAGTAGGCAGAGGCAGGGGAGGTGTAGATAGTTTTGGTTTCTGAAGTTTATAAAATTTGGGGAACAGTTTTAGGAGAAAGAAAACAGAAATACAAATGTAAAATTAAGTATGAAGCGGAAATTTATTTTTTTTATTTAGTTTTCGCTTTATGGAGATATGATTGACATGGACCATTGTGTAAGTTTAAGGTGTAAAATGTGATGATTTGATATATGTATCCATTGTAACGTGATTGCCATAATAAGGTTGGTTAATACATCCATCACCTCACCTACTTGTATATATATATTTTTTGTGGTGGGAACATTTAAAATTTACTCTCTCAGCAACTTTCAAGTAAATGATAGAATTTAGCAGACTATAGTCATTGTGCTGAGTATTAGATTCCCCAGAACTTATTCATCTTCTAACCGGAAGTTAGTACCCTTTGAATAACATCTCCCCCAGTCTGCCGGCCCCTGGCAACCACCATTCTCCTCTCTCTTTCTATTTGTTTGGCTTTTTTTTTTTTGGTTCCACATATAAATAAAATCATACAGTATATGTCTTCCTCTGTCTGCCTTATTTCACTTACTATAATGCCCTTAAACTTCATCCAAGTTGTTACAAATAGCAGGATTTCCTTCTTTTTTATGATTGAAATTATATATATATATATATCTCATAACTTCTTTATCCGTTCATCTACCACTGGACACGCTTCAGTTGCTTCCATGTCTTGGCTATCGTGAATAATGCTGCAATAAACACGGGAGTGTAAATATCTCTTAGATACCCTGATTTCATTTCCTTTGGATATATTCCCAGAAGTGGGATTGCTGGATCATATGGTAGCTCCATTTTTAATTTTTTGAGGAACCACCATACTGGTTTCCATGGTGGCTGCACCAATTTACATTCCCACCAACACTGCACTATGGTTTCCTTTGCTTCCATCTTCGTCAACACTTATTATCTCTTGTCTTTTTGAGGATAGCCGTTTTCACAGGTGTGAGGTGATATCTTCATTGTGGTTTTGATTTGTGTTTCCCTGATGATTAGAGACATCCAGTATCTTTTTATGTGCCTGTTGGCCATTTGTATGTCATTTTGGAAAATTAAATTGGAAATGCTTATATGACTTCCCAATGCAGATAGAAACTAAGATATACAAGATGGAAGCTCAGGGGGGAGGCCAGTACCAGAAATATAAATTTGATATTAACATGGGTGGAACTTAAAGCCGTAGGACTAAAGAAGATGACAAGGGACAGAGAGAGTGGCACTAAAGAAGAAAAAGGGCCCATGACTGAGTTCTGGAGATCCAACATCAAGAGTTTGAATGGAAAGGGTGAACAATAAAGGATTCTGAGAAAGACTGTTCACTGACAGTTGGAGGGAAACCAACAAAGGGAGGAAAACTTCGTTTGGGAACTTCCTGCAAAGCCCTGTACTTACCTTCAAACTCTAGAATGCAAATACTGTATTTACTTGAGGGTCCCATGAATGGGGGAGGGATTGGGACAGGTCTCCAGAGATGTATTTAAGTCTCTAAAGTTTCTGTGAATGACAAATTGGGGTTAAAACACCATATTCAAATCATTTAAGTGTAAATGAGAAGAAACACATGGATTGTATTTCCTTCCAATTGCATATGAATTTAACAATTAAGCACAAAAGGGTGCTTGGAGCAAAAGGTTTATTGGGGCTTTATAAAATCCAAAATATGGTGGCAGTCGTTAGAGAATCAGCAAGTCAAGCTAATAGCACAGGCCACCGTGAGAAATTGCATCTGAATTTCTCTATCTCCTTCCATCTTTCCAGGTCTCTCTCCATCTCTGGCCCTCTCTCTGTACTGTTTTTGTCTGTCTCTCCTGGTCTTCCTCCCCCATCCAGCTCTGTTCAGGCTACCATCTGGATGCTTAGGGACATCTTGAAAGCACATTTCCCAGCTGCCTAAAAGCAACAGCCAGAGTTTTCTTCTGTTTGTAGAATTCCACCAATGATTTCCAGTTTGAGGGGAGAAAAAATCAGTAGCAGGTGTTGCTGCTCTTCAGGGAGAGTGTTGTTTATTATAGCTATTCTCTGAAGAAATATTAGGACTCATGCTACGGTGAATAATATATTGCCTCATATAATTTTGCATTATAGCCTTTCCTTTATTTCTTGCTTCAGGCTTTCTACTCTTACCTTGGTCCCCAACTTGCTCTTTGCTAGATGAGCTCGATGCAAACGAATTAAGAGCCATTGCCATCCATTGTTAAGCATGGCTGGGGAATGTGTTCATAACTTAGTTAAACACTGTCTGATGACAGAAATTATATAATGGTTATGGAGTTGAGAGTGGGCTGTGGGCAGGGTGGTTCCCCTTGTTTTAAGGGTTTTTGAAAAAGTAACAGTAGGGTCTGGGACCAGAGGGTGGAGTGTAGCAGAGACCAAAGCCAAAACGAAGTGGATTTATTTTTTGATTACTATGTTAGTATGAAAGTGGAAGGCTTTTCCTTTCAAAAGAAATACTATAGTTGTTCTAGTATTTCAGAGAAATACTGTAAGCGATTACAGAAAAACAGGCTCGAAGGTTGGAGCCAAGTGAAGGGACAAACCCAAACATTGTCTCTGCCTGTCCCACAACTCTAAGGGAATAGCAGCAATGAGATGCTGGACTCCAGGGTCCTTAATGGCACAGAGAAGGTGAGTGGTTTTGTTTGTTTGTCTGCCTGCTGGTTTGCTTGTTAAAAAATATCCACTTTCATGAATTTCAGCTGTTTTACATAGTTGTGAAGCTACCACAATACATCGAACAGGTCAGATCAGATCAGAAAGTTTCCTCCTGCCCCCTTCAATACCCACTCTGACTCCCAGCCCCAAACAATGACTGACCCATCTTTTATCATGGACTTGGCGTATTTTTAGAATTACACATAAATGGAACCATAGACTGTATATTATTATTATTATTTTTTTGGTCTGGATTTCTTCTCTCAGCCTAATGATTTTGAGATTCTCCATGTTATAGCATCTATCAGTATTTTGGTCCTTTCTATTGCTGTGTGGTTTTCCATGGAATGAATATATAGCCTTTCATCAGATGATGGGTATTTGAGTTGTTTTCATTTGGGGCTATTATGAATAAGACTGTTAGGAACATTCTTTGAAAAGTCCATGTGTGGACATGTGCTTTCACTTCTCTTCAGTAAACACCAAGGAAAGGTCAGCAGGTGTTTGACTTTGTGAGATATTGTCAGACTTTTACAAAATGGTTGTACCATTCTACGTTTCCATCAGCAGTTCCATTTGTTCCACATCCTCCCCAATACTCGTGATTAACAGTCACATAAATTTTAGCTATTTTAATAGGTGTGTAAGTGGTACGTCATTGTGGTGGTTTTCTTTTTTTATTATGGTAAAATGCACATAACGTAATGCTTACCATTTTTAAGTGTACAGTTCAGTGGCTTAAAATTCACAGAGTTGGGCAACCATCACCAAGATCCATTTCCAGAATTTTCTTAATCATTCAAAGCAGAAACTCTGTACCTATTAAGCAATAGCTCCCCATTCCCTCCCCACCCCCCAGCCCTGGCAACCTCTATTCTACTTCCTTCCTCTATGAATTTGCCTACTTTAGGGACCTCATAGAAGTGAAGTGATGCAATGTTTGTCCTTTTGTGTCTGGGGAATTTCACTTAGCATAATGCTTTCAAGGTTCATCCACATTATAGCATGAATCAGAATTCTTATTTCATTTTAAGGCTGAACTATATTCTATTTTATATGTCAATATCTATATGACACCTAGATCCAGATCCAGATTTTACTTACCGATTCATCTTCATTCTTTGATGGACATTTGGGTTGTTTTAGCTATTGTGAATAATGTTGATATGAGCATTGGTGCACAAATATCTGAGTCCCATTTTTAATGTTATATATTAATTATTATCTATATGGAATTGCTGGATCAGATAGTGATTCTGTTTAACTTTCGGAGGAACCACCAGTGGCTACACTGTTTTGTTTTCCCACCAGCAATGTGTGAGGGTTCTAACACCAGTTTGTTTTTGTTTTTTTCTTTCTTTCTTTTTTTTTTTTTTGACAATAGCTATCCTAATTGGTATGAAGTAGCATCTTATTGTGGTTTTGGGTTGCATTTCCCTAATGACTAGTGATGTTCACCATCTTTTCATGTTGTTATTGGCCATTTATACATCTTCCTTGGAAAATATCTATTCAAGTCCTTTGCCCATGGTTAGGTTCAGCGTGCAGACCCTGGCCTGCTTTTGTGGGCTGTGGTTCCAATGGCAAATGTACTTTCAGAACCTTTGGCACGCTAATTCGGTCTGCTTGGTGTATCTGGTACAGCTGAGACTCCCATTGGCTGCTGTTGAGAAAATGTAAGGATTTTTCCAGACTGCCTGCATCTAGGTGGAGAAAAGAGTGTCTGGTCCAGGCCATCTGTTATGCAGAGGCTCTCTGGTCTGGTCACCCGATGTGTCTGATGTCTCTAGGTATGGGAGGGATATCTCAGGCCCGTGGGGATAAAGAGGCTTCCTGGGTGGGCCACTTACTGTGGCTGAATCCCCTTTGCAGGAACCCCCTGGCTGCCTAGTATTTCTTTGTGGGAAGGAGATCCTCGTGTCCAGCAGAGAAATAGAGTTTCCTAAACCAGAGAACCAGAGTGATTGTTGTGGCAAGATCCCCTTTGACGATCTGCCCAACAGCCTGGTGTCCCTGGGTGGGGGAGGGGAGTCCCAGTCCTGGTGGGGAAGGAGAGGCTTCTGGGACGGCTTGTTGTCAGTGGGGCCTCCTCACCAGTGCTTCGGAGCTTGCCTGCTGTTGTTGGCAGGATTCTCGTGCAATAGGAGAGAGGAAAAATAGACCTGAGCCACATTCTGTTGCTAAGTTGGGGGTCAGAACAATGGGGTCTGCATCGTCTTCAGCTGGGTGGGAGTTTGTAAGTGGCACTGTCACCATATTGTTCCTCCAGTGCTGGGGACCTAACCAGTTTGCCTTCCTCGTTCTACCTTTCAGGGTTCTCTTTTGGTTGTGTCTTGAATTATTTCCAAGGGTTTGTAATTGCATTTAGTGGGGCGGAGCAGAGAGAAACATGTCTATACCATCTTGTCTGGCCCAGAAGTCCCTAATTTATGTGTAGACAGAATGCCTAAAAAGATTATTTGTTAAACACATTTTCTCCGGGAGGTAAGTGGTTGCTATGTAAATCCCCAAATTATTTATTGAGAATTGCTCACAGCAAGTGAGCTGAGGTTCTGTTTGTTGAACAACATACCACTCTCCAAAAATCTGCTATGATGCAGGCGCTGATCTGCAACTAGAACAGAACTGAGACATGTAGGTCTCAGTAAATCATTGTTGAATGGATGAAATAGTGGATGAAAATTAAAGAAGATGTTTGCCTAACGATTAATTTTCCTAACACTAGACATGAAAGAGTCCCCCATAAATCTACAGTTCACACAGCAAAATGGAAATCTGAATGTGACTTGTCATTGGACTAAGGACCAGAAAGTTCTTGAAAAAAATAATAGATCTGGACACACCCCAGAGTTCATGCAAAAGAGACTGAGGAACATCTGTGGTTTGGTGGGTTGGCCCAGGTCAGGGGGTTGAGTTGAACCACAAAGGCCATTACCAGTAACTTCAAGATGACCCGCATCAGAGATTTTAGTTGTTAAGTCTCCTTCAGCAGTCGGAGCTCCTGATGTTGTTTGTGATAGTGCAGAAGGGCAGAGGTGGTGGTGTCATCTGACCAGCAGAGAGGGCAGTGTTCAGACCCATCACCCTTCTTCCCAAGAGGACCCTGGAAGAAGAAAACGTACCATCAAACACTGAGCTTCTGTGCTTCTGTCAGTAGACCCAGATAACTCCCTTCCCTCTGAGGGCCAGAGCTCTGAGGACATCTCTGAGAAGTCACTGCTCTAGCTCTTCATGAGGCGCTCTTTCCCCTCTTCGCAACCTGACTTGCATTTCACAATCTGACAAACAGCCTCGTCCGTCCTCCCGCCAGTGGGCACCACTGCTGATCAGGGAAGCTCTCGGCCTTGGGAGACAGTTGGGTCATCCAGGGCACGTCCCACGGACCTGGTTTTGGTTCCTGACAGCACACCCTAGCCAGAGGGTTAGTCTCTGTGCATTCCACTGCTGATGAGCTCCAGCATGAGAAATTAGAGGGGAACGGCACAGGCCTCTGTCTACAGACTTCAAACACGAACAGCAGATGGGGCCTGGTGTTGGTTAAGGGCCATTTGCAATTGCAACTCCACGTTTCAGCTGTACTTTTTATGTTTCACATTACCCATTCTGCGCCGCCTCCCCCACACATGCCCTGGAGATGGATTGTGCAGGCAGACGCTGTCTGCAGTACCTCAGTGGGAGATGGAGCCTGCCTTCACTCTGCACATGTGTGACTTTCTGTATGTGAGGGTACCACCGCTGACTCCTCACCAGTTAGATGCTGGGCTGCTTTTCCTGCCGGGGCATGGGGCAGGGCCCTGAGCACTTTCCATCCTGCCCTCTTCTGACCAAAAGCACGTGGGACATCTACAGTCTCTGCCTGGGGGACAGAGGAGTTAGCGGTTCAAAGCTGGGGTTCCGTTTAGGAAGCTGTCCTGTGAGCAGGGCTGACCAGAAACATCTGTCAGGGGACAGCCACGTCTCAGAGACAAAATGCCACATTCTGGGTGACCCACCCCCTCATCGCCAGGAGACCTCATAGCTTGTAGGTCTCCCCTAAAAAGGAGGCTAGACTGAGTCCGTGAGCTGAGCTGCTGAGACACGGGCTGAGTGTTTGGAGGAAGTGTGAAGGCTTTCCCTTCACAGGCTGCTCCCTAGTCTAACTGAGTCGCTTTCTAAAATTTTGGCATTAAAAGTCCTTATTGAACTACAAGGCCCCCAAGGAGAGCTATCATTTTGAGAATTAATTCTTAAGAAAGATGCTCTTGGGTTACGAGGGAGGGGAGGAGAAGGAGGAGATAGCTACAGCATAAATGTGGCTCATTTTGTTGAAAAAACAACTTTTGCTCAAAAAAATTTTTCCCCATTTTGAAATATTTGTTTTAAAGGGTCAATACACACACACACAGACACACACACACACACACACACACACACACACACACACACACACCGGGGGTGCCAAAAAATGTATACATCTTTTGTTATTGGTATATACTGAGTATTAGAATTTTAATACAGTGTTTTCCTTTCTTAAAATGTGTGTATTTTTTTGGCACCCTCTGTATACACACATATATATAAATGGAAAAACTATTTGCATTTCAGTGACAATGTAGTTTACTTGAAAGAGCTCTGGATTTTGCTTTAGGCTGCAATGAGCTGTGTTCCCTGAATACCAGTCCCTGTGCCCAGTATAAGGTGCAGAAGGGGAATATCGAAGACGTACCTTACCAGCTTGAGGGATGACCAGCTCAGACAGAGGTGGGGTCCCCTGTGAGGCTAATGGGGATTGGAGGCAGGAAAGGGAACCTCACAGGAGAGGGGAATCTTATCTTCATAAAGCATTAGGTAAATCATAAAGATAAGCTCACTAAAAGCTTATCACCTGGAGATCGAATGTCTAGAAATTTGGCTGAGGCATTTGCCAATGAATGGTGTGTATTCTTCTGCTATAAAAATCATCAGGACTCACTCATCAAACCAGTCTTCCAACAAACTTGCTTTTTCAGAAGGATTCTGGGTATGAAAGATGCTCGGGTATTATTGTAGAATTCCACATAGACTGAATAATGGGTTTCTAACCTATTGTCCTTAACCTCAGAGCTAAGCAAGGCAGAAAAGCCATTTAGAGATGAGAAACTGAGCTTAAAGGAGATGAGAGACTTGTCCAAAGGGACCTGGCTGGTGGGGCAGAGCAGAGTCCATCATCCCAGTTTCCTTGTGTTTTATCAACTATCTTTCTCCACTACGCTGCCTGGCCTCCAACTAAAAAGTGTACAGTAATGCACTTTTATGGCCTGTAGTTTGGTACATCTTTCACTTGTTAAAGTTATAAATATAAACTGGTACTAAGAATGCAGTGAAGAGTTTAGAAATGCTGATATCTGCTTATTTGACACATTGCAATACAGGGATGTTTTTGGATCTAGTCCCAAACCATCACTAACAGAAACGTCAGTTTTGAAACCTAGATTCGCATCTACGTCTAAGGTCTAAGTTAAGATCTAAAAGTCTTCAAAGGATCCTATTTTGTCACTGAAACCCAGCTAAGTTTTCCGTTTGACTCCAAAATAGATCCTGATTTTTTTAATAGAGAAATTTTAATAGAGAAATGTCCCCCCCCAAAAAAACTTGGAATAACAATTTTTTCATCAAACTCTCTCATTGGGCGTCTTTGTATGTGAGATAGACAGCCATTTACATTAGGGCAGAGTAGAGGAAGAAGAGGGTCATGACCTCTTACCCTTGGAGATTATGGAAACTACTCTTGGGAATCCTGTGTGCTGCCAGAAATGGCTGTGTTGGGGATAAGCAGAGGCTTTTATATACTGTACACTGTCTAGGAGTAGTCTGTTCCTGCTCACCTCCTCCTCTGGGATGACAACCATGATTAGGATGCCATCTCTGCAAAACCCAGATTTCAGCACCTGCTCGGTTGTGCCACCAACCTGTGGTCGCACTACCAACCCATGTGACAAGTGTAACACAAAGTAGGAATTGAGGACCTGGAAGCAATGTTTCTGCAGAGCGGAGCTTAGAGCTCCACTCTGCTGATATCTAACCCAGTCCTGCTTCCACGTGATTTGATGGCTCTCTGAGATGTAAAGCAAAGTGAGCGGACACACCACCCAACGCTAAGAAATGTCCTGCCCTCCAAAGCAACTTCTGAGGATTTGCCTCTAAACTAAGAACTGCTTCTTCATTCGAAACACACATGACAGCTGAAAGGAGCCCTTGATTTGAACACAGGTATGACACATATTAAAGATTATAGTCTGTCTTGCCTTTCTGCCTCTTATTTAAATCTAGGTCAGTCTGTTTCTCTTCACATTTCTAAATCAGAGGCTATATGATAGAATTCTCAGAAGGCTCCTTTGAACCAATGAAACTTTCTCTGGCTCAGTGACATTTTTTTTTCCTCTTAACGTGCACTTATTTGAAAAACAAATCTTGCAAGTTTTGCCGTTAGGCTTGCTGCCTATAAAACCATCTGTTTGCAGAGCCCCTCTCAGCGGTACCCTGCAGGTTCCAAAGGCTTGGCATCTGTGGCAGTTCCACACTGATGGATTTAGGGAATGAATGGACTTCAGATCGAGATGACCAGTGAGATACAGTTTACGACTCAAGCCGAAGCTTATGTTAGAAATTAAAAGGCCTTTATAGATGGCTGCCTCCCCACCCCTCGCCCCGAGTCTTCCAAATCAGGAAGACAGCTTGCGGCAGCCCACTCACTGGGTATGTCTTGCCAGGCCTGGCTCCCTGAAAAATAGGGCCAACACACTTGCCCCAGTTGGGTTTGGGACAAGGAAGGGATAGGGTTGGTAAGAGGGCTGCAGTGGAGGTCAGACTCCTGCAAAAAAGGTGGATGGTTTTTCCAAGTGGGTTTTGGCAGCCATTGGTGTCACCTGCATTTCCAAACTTCTTTGTGACTTGTATTCTCCTAAGGTGACAGCTCTGCCAAGCGTAACAGCTAATGAGGTAACGTGGGTCTGGCTATCATTCAAAGTAGACCAAATACACATCCCAGCAACAGTTTCCTTGCAGTGTAGACAGTTGAAAACGTAAGTCAATGAGGAAAGATGTTTTAAGGGAGGTATAGTTCCCTTACAAGTGGGAGTCCTGATTTGTTGCAATTATTAGGGGGCTTCTCCGCTTTATCAGTTACCACGTTGTTACATAGTCGTGGGACCTCTAAGTATCCATCATTCTTTCCCCATCATCCAGTCACAGCTATGGCTAAAATGAACATGACCAGCAATCGTCAAGCATTGAGTTCTGAGAGGGAGAGCTTGGGTCCTTTATTGCAAATATTTAAATCCTTTCAAATAACCTTGTTGAAAATAAATAACCTTCCCGAGCAGTAAGCCCATTCATTCATCACGTGGCCTGAAGAACAAGCTCATCTTTAATGTTCTAACATTATCGTTCCAAAATTCTTTACAGCACTTTATAAACCACCATCCATCAGTGCAGAACATGTGGGGCTGGCGTTAGCAGAGCGTGCAATGTGTTTGGAATGTTCCCTGTACAGCAGCCTTGCTGGTAAAGGTCAGTAAGGGGAGCATGTTCCTTTCAACAGCACATCTCTTGAAGACCCTATGCAAGGTCTTTGAAGATGTGCATGTTTAGCAGCAGTAAAACAGAGAAAAATGGAAATGTTAAGAAACACTAGATGGCTAAACTCCCAGGGACAAACGAGTCTGGGTCTGGAGCATCAATTTCCTCTGAGAAGGACTTTGAAGTTTGTTTCAATCTGTGAAATTCTAGTAACGGTCTAAATTTGCTCCTCCACATCTGGTGGGGATAATTGCAACAAATGGTATGGATATGTCCATTTGTTCATGTATGCGTATTCATTCATTAATTCAAGACGCTTCCATTAAAAGCCTCCTATGGATAAGAAAACGGTCTCAGCACTTGAAGGCATAGAGACGTGGGACAGTCCTGGCTCTCAAGGACCTTTTTCTGGATTTGGGAGGGGAGGATCCGTAAGTCCCGACTGGCGATAGGTGGTACCATTATGATGAGATAAACATCATAAGCTTTGTCCAATCTAGGGATGAAGATAGGAGATGGCGTATTTTGGGACTTATCTAATGGAAGGCTTTATAAAAGGGTTTGCATTACAGCTAAAGGATATGCTGGAGTTCTGTATCTGCAAAGGTCAGGAGGCATGGGCGGGTATTCAAAGCAAAGGTACAACATGAACAAAAGCATACGAGTGGGAAAGAGGCAAAGCAGGTTTAGAAACAGTGAGAAGTTGACTTTGATTAAGTCATAAGCTACGTGTAGGAGAGCAATAAGGGATGAAATTCTACAGATAATTTGATGGCAATATTATCGCTGTTGGTGGATGTCAGGTGAAAGTATTCAGGCTGATTTGATTCCTTGGCCAAATATGGGCAGAACCATTTTTAAGACTGGGCAAGAACAGGGGGGGAAATACTGCATTCCTATCTCAAAGAGCACTTCTATTCCAGAGACAATTTCTATCCTGTTCATGTACCTGGATCACTCTGTTAATTCAATCAGATGGAATTGCTTATCCATGCTACTCTTTTCTAGAACCTTCATTTATACAGAAGGAATGGTAGTCTAGCTCACCCTACTAAAGGAGCCCATGTCCCTTCTTCCTGCCTCCTCCTCCATTGATAATGTCTGTCCACCTTCACAAGTCATGATCTGGTCATTGTGTCACGTCTCATGACACTTCACCTCTCCATTACCGCCATCTCCAGGTAAAGTCATGACCGATCACGGAATGACTTGCCCAAGTTTACAGAGCTGGTAAGTGGCAGACCCAAGAAACTCTCAGATTAGAAAATTATGGTCTGCCCTTGGATTATCCAAGAAATTGAAATTTCAGTTGTCCCATAATCTGTTTTCTTTGATTCATTGCTCCATTCTTATACTCATTTATTTATTAATCTAACAAATATTGACTGGGCATTTATGTTTCAATACTGGGATAAGTGCTGAGGATATAATAATGAACTAGATTGACTTTTTCTAACCACGTGGGTATTACAGGCTATTTGGAAAGACAGACAGGAAAATCAGAGTATTCTCTGTCAGTCCCCAGCTGCCAGAGACCCAGTGCATCCTCTCGGGCCAGCATTCCAGGCCGGTCCTCTCTGTTTTTATCCTTCCCCTGATGGCCACTCTTGCTGAAATTCCCTCACTGAAATTTACCTAGTTTCTGACTCCTCCCCATGAAATTAGATACTCTGGACCTTTCTAGATGTAACAATTCATTCGTCAAAAATATGAATGCTGATAATAACAGAATGGGAGAAACAGTGAATGTGCTTATCTGGATATTTCAGGCTAATCAAAGTAGAAATTTAAAAATGACACCTTGAGAATTCAGCTGTGTCAAGAGGGCAGAGTGAAGTTCCTACCTATGGTGTTTTTGCAGATTTAGAGATAAGCCAACCAAATAGAAAGCTTGGGAGCCACATAAAGAGACTTTACTGAAGCAGAATGTGCCTTCTGAAGAAGAGCTAGAGGCCTATGATTACGCATGGGGGAAAAAGGCTAAACAAAGTTATTCAAGATCATTTATTTGTGAAACAAAATCCTGACTCTCATACAAACATAAAACGAACAAGTGTCAAAGATTTTATTTAATTATTTAAGTCATGAATCAATGAGGGAAGTAGTAAGTTGTTAAAAGCTTATTCAAAAGGAAAGGTAAAGGGCAGACACACCTATAGGTAATCAGGGACGCTGAAGCGAATTTGTATAATATAGATGCAAAATTGGTTATGCCACGGGCACAAGGTTGTATAAATTTCACCTCCACCAGAAAAAAATCACTGGAATTTCTATGAAATAAGAATAATTTGCATTCACATCCACTTTCTAACACTTACAGAATTAAAAAAAATAGCTCACAGTCCATGAAAAGGACAGACCTCATCGAATCATATAGCCTGGAAATGTATACTAGACAAAGCCTAGCTTTCCCATGAAAAGCTGCTCAGTAATCTTTTGGGTCCCTTTAAAAGCCTTTCACCGAGTTTCTTGACCAAGTCTTACTGTCTGCTCTGAAAAGAGAACAGTTCAGTGGTTGGGTTACATTTGGACATGGATCCTTCTCAGTGGTGGGTGACCTATGTACATTCTCACAAAAAACATCACCCCTGCCCCCTGGGAAAGACATTTAACTATGCAAATGAATGGGCCCCAGCAAGTGCAGATGCAATGGAATTCAGGTGCCCCAGGGTTCCCCTGAATCAGAGGACAAGTGGGTCTCCTTCTTTGAGTGAAACTCCAACCTTGAGAAGCCAGGAAGAGGGTGCCTCTTCCCCTGGAATTAACACATGACTTCTAGAAACTGGAAAGATTGCCCGCAACAGTATTGTGGTAGGCGATGGAGACAATGCCCAAGAACCAGAAGATGTGGTCCAGGGAAAGAAGGGCGAACAAAATAAAGTAGGAGGCAGCACTGTCTCAAGCACTACCTTGGGCCTTGTGGTGGGAGTTTGGCGAGAGGCGTGTGTGCACTACAATACTGAGAGCAATTTGTTCACATGTGGTGAACGGGAACAAAATCAAGGGGACTGCATTGGCACAGAGGGATAATTGACTGTGAGCACATGTGACAAACAGATTTCTGAGTCTGACATATAATAAGATAAATATGGAACATATTATTACATAATAAGGTTATTATTATACAACAGAATAGCAAAATGCTGCTAGGGGTCATCAATGCGGGTGTTACATGTAGGTAATAATAATTTCCTCCATCCCTAGAGCGTTCTGTACGTGGATTTTCTGCTCAGTGACCCCTAGATGGATGCACTGTTATTTCTGTGGAAGCACTGAAGCTTAAGCAGCTAAGAGGCAGCACTTACCCAGATTCTTCTGTACCATGTGCTCCTGCTATGCTGCCCTGGCCAGATCCAGCATAGGCTCCTGTGTGGAACCAGAGGTCAGGCAAGGAGGCCAAAGGATAGGCAAGCAAGACCCACCCCCAACGTCCAATCACAATCCTATGATTGTGTTCTTTAAGAGGCCAGAAAACTGAGAGGAGCATCGTGTGTATCTTATGGCTGAAATGCTGAATGTGAGGTAATGGCCAGCAGGTCGCCCTAATGGGAGATGCAAAATGAGAAAATAACACTGAACTTCTGGGGAAAATGGACTGTGGGCCAAGCTGTGGACATTCCATTGGCTTTCTCGTTTATTCTTCACAATAAGGCTGTGTGATAGGTAGTACCATTGTCTTCATTTTTCAGATCTGGAGACCGAGGCACACAGATGTTAGGAGAGTCTCCCTTGTAAATGGGACCTCTGAGATTGGAATCCAGGTCTGTCAGATTCTACATCTGCCACTGTTCACCACTCTGCCCTATATACCTATTGTCCTAAAAGTGATGATGGTTAATTAGGGCTTTGTCTGGTTTGGAAGAAGTGTCTGAGGGAAATTGAAAAAAAAAATCAATTCTTTGGGGACGAAGTTCATAATCAGGCCCACGTTTTTGTCTGACAACATTAGGAGTTTGCATGAAATCTATAATTAAAGATGAAAAACAAAGAGCATCTTAAAAGCTTAAGATGGTTTTCTAATGTCACTATAGTTGCCAAGAGAGGTTGAGGTGACAATTAGGGAGTGAACGGTATGATTTAGCAGAAAGTCTGTATTATACAAAGTTTTGAAATAAACTGGGTATTCTTCTGGTTAATAGCCATCCGCTAAGTCATAAATAGATATTAATATGGATGCTGTTTAGTAAAAGAAGAAAACGAAATCATTACCATTCATAATAACCTATGCTGCATGAGACCTATGAATGCCTATGGAAAGAATTCTTGACTTCCTGAGCAATCCATTTTCGCAGAGCTACTGCTTTTACGTGGAATTCCCATTACACACAAAGGAGGTCCAAGGACTTCCCAAGTGCAATCTTTGAACATCACATAGACCTTCAATTATCACTCCTTCTGAGCCAGTGGCATCTGAACTGGGGAGATATTACCATTTTTCTCACAAATTGCCTCAGATGAAAATCTAATACAATTAAAAAAGATGAAGTCCAGAAAAGCACAATGTCACATATCCCTAGCTGTCAGAGATTCCTTTTATTTTCTTTGATTTCTTTTGTTTAATCCTTGTGCCAGCCCCTCTCGGGGCTTGTTCAAACCTCTCATCTTTCCACCTCCCCATCAGCACTTCTCCTCGGATCTGCTTCATATCATTTCAGAGGCCGGGGCTCTCTGATGTGCTCCCCTGAAATACCAGACTTCCGGCTAACACCGTGGGTGAGTTTTCTATAGGACTCCACCCACCATGGCACGCTGGGAAATGAAACACAACTTCGTCGGAGGAAAACTTGCATCTGGATTCCTTTATTGAAGCCCAGTGGTCATATCAAGGAGAATGGGAACAATTGACCAAGAGGGAACACTGAAGCAACTGAAAGGGCTGCCCTATGGAGAATTCCTGTGTCCATCTTCACAGCCAAAGGCAGGGATTTTGGCAATTATTGAATAACCCTTTTGTCCTTCCCTCCAGTCACCAATGGTTCAGAAATAGTGCAGTCTACCCTCATAGAGCCCACCATGAAATGGGGATATTAGCAAACTACATTAAAAAATGACATTTACATGACCAATTTTCATATTTTTACTAGACCACGTTTAAAATATCGGTTTGCCCAGTTTAACCCAAGGCATATGGCCACTTTGTGACAACAAGCCGATAGCCCCCAATCCAAAAAGTCTCCTTCACTGTCTTGGAAAAGAGTTCTCTTTCCACGGTGGACCTTTGCCAAGGTAATTACCCCCCAGCCAGTTTCAGTTGGGAATTCCATTTATTTTGAGAATTTGGCTCTTCCTGGAGGCAGGAGTGGGGGTGGGGGAGTCAGAAGATTTTGAATTCTTCTTCACCTCCCTGTGTGTGATTCTCTGCTTCTCTCAGTGTCCGCCTGTTGTTGCTTTTTCTCTAGCACTCCCTGCTTCCCCTAGTGACTGATTAAGGTTCTGGCATCTTGCCTTCTGAATTTTCTGAGAGCTTGTCATGGCTCAAAGCGGTGGTAACTTTTCATTTCATTTTCTAAATTATTTATGAGGACAATGGAATGGTTTTAATTTGACTCACCACAACCTTATTATTTTCCAGTAGATGGTTTTTTTTGTTTTGTTTTGTTTTGTTTTTCCCATTGCCTTGTTTGGCAAAATCCCTGATTTGCCCTTGGCTAATTCAAAGAACAAGCAAAGAGATATTTTCAGGTGTTCTTAATCTCAAAGTTGATAATAAATTATGTAGTTATTAAATAGACTTGTCTTGCTGCCAAGGGCAAAATGAATAAAGATGTTTGCTTCAACAAAGATAACTATATTTCTAGCCTTTTCTAAATCTTGTCTGGATCTGTGAGGCATTAGCACATTAAAGCAAATCTTCAGGGTGACTAAAGGCCTCCAGCCCTATGATTATTCTCATCCTACTTTAATCACTGCTCCTTGAGGCCAGGGCCCAGAGGAGAAGCACATTTAGGAAAGGATTTATAGATGGAAAACAACTGAAGACAACTTGATGGAATGAGTCAAACCATCCCCGGGTAACAACACACTATTGGGGGGGAAATGACTATAATCCAGGGACTTATTTTTAGTGATTGTGTTGGCCATGGGTTGTCTATTTTTGCTTTCTGTTTGGTTTCCTTTAGGGTATATGTATTCTTCCAACTTCCAGAGATCCAGGCTCCTTTTCTAAGTGGACTGACCCTGCCTACTCTCTGAGTCTCCCCGTTTCTGTTTAGCCAACCCTCCCTCTCTTGCTTAACTCCAAGATCTCTAGATGAAATTTCTATGGCAGGCATTTCAAGCCTGGGCCTAGGGGAAATGAGTAGGTTGGTGCAAAAGTAATTGCGGTTTAGAAGGTTAAAAATAATTGCAAAAACCACAATTGCTTTTATACCAACCTAATACAAACTGAGGAAAACTTTCCGGGTCCCTTTCTAAATCTCCAGTGCTAGCAATGACAGTCTTGCTGGCAAACATTCGGTCTAGTGGGAGTGAAGATTTGCACACTCTTACTGGAAAGTATTTTAACAATATGCACCAATAGTCTGATTGCATTCATGCATTTGACCCAATAATTCTAGCTTTGGGAATTTATCCTTAGGAAATAATCTGAAATACAAAGTTTCATACATCAAGATGTCAACTTCTTCACTGTTTATATTAGTACACAATGGAAAACAATCTGAATGTCCAACACTGAGGGAATTATCTGTAAGTTGTGATATCGCCATAGGATGAAATATGCAGCCTTTAAATGTGCTTTATCAAGGAGAAAATGTGTCTTATAAGGTTACGTAACACAATGTTACTACAATGTGCAGTGTGAGCTCAGCACGTATGAAAATTTCTTACAAAAAAAATAAAGGAAGGAAATACACAGGAGGGGGAAGAAAGACTTTTTCTCGGTAATAGAACGGAGGAGGATTTTTTTTTTCTTTGCATTGTTCTGCATTTTCCAAAGTTGACGTAACGAGTATATATAATTGTGTAAATAGAAAAGAAAATTAAGAGGGACATTGGGTTTTCACTTGCTCCAGCCTAGAGAATGAGCAGAAAGAAGAGCTACGTGGTAGCTGCCATGAGCCCTCTGAGAAAGGAAGGGATGGGGAAATTATCCTGGATGCAGCTCTTGGCATGTCCCTTTAAGCTCACACCCTTTACCTGTGGTCGGGGGGGAATGAGACCTACTGAGACCCTGAGATTTGCCAAGTTTAGAATTAATCCCACCTGGATCAGGGGCTTGAGTAAACTTGAAAGAGAGAATGGGGTCTCATGTACATAACTTTTGGAGTTACCACGGGTGTACGGTTGCCAAGAAAGACATTACTAGACAATGGAAAAGCCAAGAGCGTTTGTGCTCTCTACTCTATTTCATTGTGGTCTCGGTTCAAATATATTCTCTCCAAGGTAGACCTTCACCTAGTGGGCTAAGAGTGTAGGTTCAAGAGTCAGACTGCCTGTTTTTAAGTCCTGGTCTCAACCAGAAAGTGAGACCTTGGGGAAGTGTCTTAACACTCCTGAGCTTCAGTCTCCTCACCTGTTATATGGGGATAATGATTGTCCCTATTTCATAGGGTTGTTCTAAAGATTAAGTCTACATCAAAGTGTTTAGGAGGATGTACATAGAAAGCATTCAATAAATGTAGGCTCTTATTATTAGCTGTTATTTATTCATAGCAGTAAACAACGGTAACATTTATATTAGTTATGAAAATATGAAATTATTTATTATTAGTTTACTCTGTTTCCCTCACTCATATGATTTTCATGAACACGGGCCTTAGCTGTCCTGTTAATAACTTATTAAGACAGGGCCTGTAAATAGTGGGTGCTCAGTGAATATTTGATGACAGAAGGATCACACGGGCATGTGACAAGGACCAATCCTCTTCCCCGGCGATAGGGCATGGCTGAGGCTAGCCCGTTTCATATGGATCCACTAGGACCATGCTAGTGGCAGGAGGGTCGCTCAGCAGAGGGCATTCAGGAAACAAGAGAATGCAATGGTGAGAGTCTGGTGAGGATCTGTGGGAGGAAGATCACCAAAGTAGTGGGTTGGGAGCACAATCTTGAGCAGGAGAAGCCAGAGTAGCAAAGGGCCACGGAGGCAAACGCAGGGAATGTGGCTCTAAAGAAGATGAAGAGGGTTCTGGGTGGGTTGTGGGGGCTGGCTGACCGCAGGAGAGGTCAGCTTTGGTAGGATGCCCAGCAAGGCCACGAGCAGACAGACCAGCTCTATTCTAGGGGTGGAGTCCGTGACTGGAAGCATGGCTAGGAATTGATCAAGGAATAACAAAATTTGGAAGAGTAGACAAATTCAATAGCCCCAGAGAAAGGATTCCTAAGCCATCAAATACTGCTTGCATTTAACTTTCCCCATCACTCCAGCTAGCTACTTATATGGCATTTAGCTTTTGCTGCATTGTGTTTTGAATGATCTGTGCTCAGTACTTACGTTGACTACCAGGTTGTAAGCAGAACTTTCCTCCCACAGGATGGTGTTTCCTAATTTTGTGAGACCAATCCCAGGAAAGAAAAGGTAGACCGGTTAAGTCATGCTTCTAATGCCCTTTGCAAGACGTTTTTGAATAATGTTAAGTTGGTATATTCCTGACTCCTTCTGGACCCCAAACCATTATTTCCCCCAAAAGTTCTCAATTCTAGCTCTCTCTCTTTCTCTCTGTCACACACCATTATTGTTTTTGTCGTGAAATTTTCAGCCATGTTTTTTTATCTTAATCTTGGGTTTTCCCAAAGTTTATGTAGATTGCTGCTATCTAAATTTGTTAACTCTTACAAGATTGATGTTGTGTCTCATTTGTATCTCTGTCCTTTGAGTGAGAACAGTACTACTGAGCCCTAGTTTTGCAATATGCTGGAGGTATTTTTAGTGATATCCATTCTTCCTTTTCTGGTAACTACATCTTAATGACCACATTCTTAAGATAATTTTCAATTAACTTTAATTTAAAAATATTATGTGCCAGAAAGAACTTCTAAAGGGGTTGTTGGGAAAAAATGCAAACATTTGTCACAGCTCCCCAAAGGTGGGACATGAATTAATGAGAAGATAAGAGAGCTAATAGCTTGACTTCATTGACGAGGTTCACGAGTAGGAGAAGCTAAATCTTCCCTTTGATGAATAGAGTTATTTCCTGATATGCCCAGTTTTCAAGAAGTTGATCAGACTAGAAGTTGGATTATGAGTTCATTGCCTGTGACTCATGTTGGAATGCACCCTTTCTGTGCAAACTCTTTGTTCCAGTAAAATTTCAACTTCCAAACTCCCTGCCGTGACGAGAGACAAACGCAAGCACGTAGCACAGTGTCCCAGTCATCATAGCATTTATGCTTTCCTTTTAACAAACGTTGCTTTAGACAAATGTTGACCTTCATCAAGAATGGCACTAACATTTAGAACAACTTTGGAGTTGGAAAATCAAGGAATTTTCAACAGAAATAAATCATGTGTGAAATGACCACAGCGAAATGTCATCAGTTGGTGAACCTCATAGAGAGGCCATGTTTCTTCTCTCTGAGAAAGGATTAGACATAGGAAGGCTAAAGCCAAGCTTTGCCTAGTACACTGGTAAGTTCTTACCCAACCCTGAACAATTAGGGACCCAACTGGCCCTGGGGTTGTGAAGGAGCCACTTCCACTGTCAAATGATAACAATCTCCACCAATCTCAGACAGGCCATGCTTTATAATCTACAGAGACCATCCTGGTATTTCTCTCACTTGATCCTGATGGTGACCCCTTGTGATGGGCAAGGCTGATATTCTTATTCCTTCATCCAGGTCTCACTCAATTCCTGCCACATACACGGTTAGTGCTTAGTAAGGATTTATAGAATTGAAGCCACATTTTCCATATTAATAAAGAGTGTTTAATGATTTCCCCAAACTCAGCTCTACCAGATGAAACTGCTAGGACTTAAAGCCATATCCTACATGCAGTGTGTCCAACGGTCTTGCCATTGGCACGTGACAGACTGTTTGCTGCAATTGACTGTTGACCCCAAAGCAAACAGGCTATTCCTGGTACCCCTGGGCTGCAAAGATTTGAACAATCTTGAGAATAAGCTTGACCATAATGAGCTACATGCTAAAGAGACAAGGGAGAGGTTGTGGGAAGGAGCAGAATGATAATAAAGGCCTTGGGTTCGGCTCAGAGTGGTATTGAAAATAAATACAATAAAAGTTATCCTGTAATCAGTAAACAGCAATATAATTAGAATTTGTTTTTCCTATTTACTTCCTTTAATGCAATGGGGGGAAATTAAAAAAAAGTCAAGGACTCAATCAAACAGATGGTTCTCCAGTTATTATTTTCCCCTTGATGTTGTTTACAAGAAGAGACTCGTTTAACAAAACATGACTCACAGATTCCGGTGAGACCAGCAGTTTTCTATAGAAGGAGAGGAAAACAGTGGGAAGAAAACTCAGATCATAAGCTTTTATTATGCACATTATTATGCCTCATTAATTAATCCAACCACTGTCCTGATGACGTCCTGGGCTCACTTCACAGGAAAAAATTAGCCAAGATTGCCAAGTAAAATAGACAATTACAGGAAGATCAAATTGTGCCTACATTGCATTCTGTAGGGGCACCAAGCCAAATTCATGTCAAATTCATAAGACTGGGATATCCTCACTAAAAACAGCCCTGAACAACTGACGTCACAAAACATTTGACGTCTTCACAGAGGATGTATTGATCTTGCCTGAGTTTCCTTTCTCAGAATCGCATAATAGGCTGCGAGGGCATTCTGAGCTGCTTACTCTCTGCCATACACCAGCTGGCTAGAGCCTTTGTTATATCCAATAAAGCCCAATGTGGCAGAGGAAAACACCCCCACCTCATGAGCTTCTGTCACCCATCCTGGCTGGCAGCTGTCACAGCCCTGTAAAGACAGCTTGGACATTTATAGAAAACAATGGGAACTCATAGTGGAGATGCTTCACGGTATAACCTTGGTTCTGCCCATGATCTTGAGGGAAGCTTTTCCATGACAGAAGGGCGGAAATGGACAAAAAGCCCACACCAGGTTTTCAGGACCCACCGTCCTGGAATGTCTGACATTCCCAGGACCAGTGACAACGCTACACTTGGGTGAATGAGAACAATCATGACGACACTTTTAAGTAGAGTGGGTATTTCCCAGGGGTCCAGGACTCAGAAAGGAGAGCAAAATGGTTTGTATAATCACTAAAGAGTGAAAAGTTGAAGAATTTAAGATTGGGTGCCTGGATGAAACTTGGAAACAAAGCTGCTCCCTGAATCCCTTTCTAGGGCATTCCTCCTTTGTGATCAGAGGTATCTGAACCGAGGCTATTTTCCGTGTTACTTCCCTATTAGGCAGAAAGTGGCATATCAGAGACTTTCACTCCTGTTTTCCAGCAGATATGTGGAGTACACATAGATACAATTTTCAACATCATTACTTTGGGAGGCAGAAGTTCTAATTCTGTCCTTATGGTGGTTCATCCATTGGAGGGCCATTCCCCATGCATTCACCAGGCACAAGATATTTTTGGGGCACTGAATAGTCTGTTTTCTCTCAGATCTTCCAAAACAACGAATCTTGCAAATTAAGACCTGAAATATTGCTGCTCCCCAAGGTCCCACGCTCAGACCTGACCTCCCATGTTTTCATACCCTCAACTTCTGCTGGCTGATCAACCCCACGTTTGATTTCGGCACCCCAGATCACTCACACTCAGGCTGAGCCCTGTTTATACTATTTATTCCCGACACTTAAAGGTTTCACAAAATTAACTTTGTCAGAACTGAACTAATTGTCATCCTCAAAATAGCCACTCTTTCCACATATTTGCCTTCCTAGTGGATGGCCCTGTTGATCCTACCTCCTTTCTATTTCGTGGATCTGCTCACTTCTTTACATCTTCTCTGCTGCTGCTTTTCATGTCCTTCACCCAGGTCACCATCATCTCTCTTGCGGATGGCAGCAACAAGCTTGCCAGTAGCAGACGTCGGATGACACCTCTGCCCCAAACACTCAGTGAGGTTCAGGGTGCTTTGCAGAGCAGGTACCATTCTGTGGTTAACTCTGCAGCCCAAGTTAGCGTTTCACTCAGGATGAGCATCTCACATGCCAGCCACGCCGAACTGCTTGTAGTTCCCAATTGCATTACGTTCTCTCTCACCCATGGGCTTTCATTTGATCATAATCGTTACCCATGCTTCCCCTTCTGCCTTTTGTTTCTTCATGTAGATGTTTCCCCTGGGCCATTCCTGTCCCTCAGTGGCCATCATCAACTCCTTCCCTCCCTGTCTGCCTATGCTGTCCCCCTCCTCAAGAGGTGAGTCTATTGATGCCCCTCTTATGACTTTTGTGAAACAGAAATGATGTCCTGAGACTTCTGAGCCCTAACTTAAAGAATACTGGCAGCTGTCACCTGCTACCTTTGAGAAAACCAACTGACACACAAGTTCAGCCCCTCAAGATGACGATGTTGTGAGGAATCCCAAGGTAACTCATGGAGAGACCACATGGAGGAGAACCAAGGAACGTGACAACAGCACTAACTTAGATCCCAGTCATCTGACTCCTGCCCAGTTCTTCCAGCCTGCTCCCCTGGTCAGGCCATTCAGTGGATGTCCAGGTATCATGGAGTGGAGATAATGCATCTCCGCCCTGCTTGGTCTGAATTCCTGATCCACAGAATTATTTTCATGTACTAAGTTTGGAGAGGTCTTTTGCAGTGAACTACCCTTTCAATCGGGCATGGATTTTACTCCTGTAATCCTCTTAGTGTCTTAATGGGCCACTGGCATATTACTATTCCACTGCAATCACCAAAATCAACATTTCTTTCTCTGTATTCCTTCCTGGCCCGATTTTTCTCTCGTTAAGCATGTGAAAATGCATTGTCTTACCAGCTGGGAGAATTCCTTTTAGGGAGGAAAGTGCCTTCATTTGCAAAGATATGTTTCTGAGCCCCTGTTGGTTAAGAAATAAGACATTGTGGGCAGGAACCAAGGCTTCTGAGCATCATGGTTAAACTGAGTGTGTGTGGGAGAGGGAGAGTACTTTGATTTTTAATGAGAAGAAGGACTAGGGAAGGAAAGAAAGAATACAGGTGAAAGAAAGAGAACTCACAGAGAAAGAGAAAGAGGTCCCTTGGAGCAGGGGAAGGTGTGGGCAGGTAGTCAACAGACTGTCCCCTGGGAGGTGACGAAAGAGCATTTTGAAATGGAGGTAACTAATGCACAATTTGAATTTGCTTTAGGTTTTGATATGTAAATTTTTTCCTTCCTCCCTTGACTATCTCTCCTCCACAGAATCTCCAGTAAAGCTTACTACAGTCACATTTTGGTGTCAATAGGATATTTTGGTGAGAATCATGAACTGTGTCACAGAAACTAACACAATATAAACCCCCACCAAAAAATGACAGAAACTGAGGGGAGGACCGGGGACATTCACAGGACATAGAATTGGGGGTTCAAGCTAAAATTACGTGGATCCCCAGGAGCGAGGAGAGTAACTGATTTGTGGTTATGGGTTACCTTTTTATTCTTAGCGCCTACCAGGGTGTCTGGCACATTGTAGTTTTTAATAAGCATTTGTTGAATAAATGATTGAATGAATGAAGGAAAGAAAGAAAGAATGTTTCGCACAATGAAGTATGGCTGCCATAGAATCCGTGTGTTATGGCAAAACAGCATGAAGTCTAAGGTCCAAGAATTTGTTTGAATCTCACTGCTACATCACAACAGGCCAATTGCTTTTCTGATTCAGTTTCCTCATCTGTCAAGTGGAATTACTAGTGATGTCTCTGTCACTAAGGTTTAGCAGACACTCAGTGAAGGCTGCTTCTCCTTTCCCATTGTCCAAGACAACCGCAGTTGGGTGTACAGGATATGAGGAAGGAGAGGGTGGGAGCAGGACATAGGATAGGACTCAGGTTTGTTTTCCATTGTTGTTACCAGGAATTGGTGCGATCTCATTCATGCAAAGAGTTTCCTTTCCTGAGTGTAGCCCAAGAATAAGAATTCTGGGAATGTTTGCTATTTGTGTTTGTGTATGTGTGCGTGTTTTTCATTTTTGAGGGTCTAAATCTGGGATATGGAGGAACATGGGGAGAAGAAAGGCTAATAGAGTTGGGTAAGTCATCTAAAGAGATGAAAAGCAAAGAGAACTAAGATTAGCCATTAAGGGTTATTGAAAATACGTAGCGTGTCCACGGTTGTCATTGTATCACTGAAGTGGGGCCAAGAAAAGTAGGAGAACAGGGCAGAACTTTAGCTGTTGGGTTACATGAATTTTGATATCCAAATAGCGGTTCCAGAAAATGCATTTTCTTTCCAAACTGGACTTCTCTCCTGACCACCCATCAATTAAAGAGAAGCAATATCTCTGTTGGGCTAATAACCAGCAAGTACACTTGGTTCCCTCTTTTCTGCTCATTGTACCTTGCCCTCCCAGGTCAAGTGGTCCCTATTTCTTTCTCATCTCCCCAGTAAAATGGTGGTGAGAATCATTTTACACATGGCTGAGATTCCAAGACATATCCCTACGGCACTGTGCTGATTTTGATCTCTAGTCTTTTGTGAATTTGGAAAATGAAGTTCATAGATGTCTGCTCCAATCTTTATTATTTCTTTTCTTCTGCTGACCTTGGGTTTAATTTGCTCTTCTTTTCGGTAATTTTTAAGGCGAAAGCCAAGGTCATTGATGTGAGACACTTCTTTTCTAACAAAGATGCTAAAAGTTATTGGCGTCTCTCACATTATGGTGTGCTATGTTTTCATTTTCATTCAGTTCAAACTGCTTTTTAGGTCTCCTCTTGATTATTTCTTTGACTCATAGGTTATTTTGAGTCTGTTATGTAATTTCCAAATATTTGGAGAGTTTCCACTTATCTTTCTGTTATTGATTTATAATTCCACTGTGGTTAGAGAAAATTCTTTGGAGTATTTGCGTCCTTTTAATTTATTGAGACTTGCTTGACACAAAAGATGGTCTGTCTTAATATTTGTTCCATGTATACTTGGAAAGAATTTTTATTTTGTTGTTGCTGGGCGAAGTGTTCTATGAATGTTAAATAGGTAAACTAGGTTAATAGTGTAGTTCACGTATAGTATATCCTTACTGATTTTCTATTTATGTCATAAATTATTGAGAGAGGGCTATTGAAAAACCTTATGATGATTGTGGGTTTTTCTATTTCTTCTTTCAACTTCGCTTTCTATCAAATTTTGCTTCATGGATTTTGAAACTCTGTGTATAAACATTCAGGATTATTATGTCCTCTTGATGAATGAATCCCTTATTAATTACAAAATGACCCTTTCATTCATAGTAATATTCTTTGTTCTGAAACTTGACTTTGTCAATTAGTTTAGCCATGCCAGCTTTCTTTTGATTTTCCTTTCTTTTAACCTATTTGTATAATATCTTTCTATTTAACATATTTGTGTCTTTATATTTAGAGTAGGTTTATTGTAGGCAGCATATTATGGTGTCTTACTTTTCTAATATAATATGACAATTTCTGGATTTCATTGAAATATTTACACTATTTGCATTTAATGTGATTAAAGTTGAGGTCAAATCTGCCATCTTGCTAATTTCCATTTGCTCTTTATGTTTTCTTGTTTTTTGGCCCTCTTTTTTTATTAATTATTTTCTCTGAATTCCATTTTATTGCCTTTTTGGATTAGTAGCATAATTCTTATTTTATTGTTGTTATAAGTAATTGTTTTAAGGATTATATACACATTTTTCACTTATCATAGTCGGTCTTCAAGTAACATTATTCTACAATGCTTCTAGTATAGGAACCTCACAAAAGTATATTATCTCACCAATTGCTAGAGATACCGAAAAGCTGCTACCACCCAGCCATAACCGGTTTAATGCCCACTCTTCTTCTATTTCTTTTAAGGACCTTTGGTATTGTCTAGGATTTCTTTTTCAATAGAGTCGTGTCCTGCTGGGTGGCTAAATTAAGGGAAGTAATTTACAAGGCTGCTGTGAAGGTGTTAGTTGGAAGGGATGCTTCTATTTCACAGCATCCCTTTGTCCGCACACTTGTAAAAGCCATCATGGCGCCTGTCACATGCTTGGGGGTAGAGGCTTCACATGCTTCATCAGAGAGATGATGAAGAGACTGTCTGGAGTGAGGGACCGCTAATAATCCAAAAACATCTGTCACCAATATTTCTACTTCTCATGGCATCTGCAGCTTTCCAGCTCTTTGTGTATATGATCTGCAGACTTGATTTCACTTTTTTCCTCATCTCCTTAAAATACAGACATTCTGCAATAGGATTAGGGCATGTCTAAGTGTGCCGTTGTGTGATTTAAATCCTCGACCTTACCTTATAAGCCTACATTCTAACAAAGACCATCAAGCCACATAACTTCTCAAATTGCTTCCAAGGTCCCACCTTCATCTTTCCCTTCTTGAGTACTATTCTCTCTCACTGCTTCAATGTTATCACCCTATAAACTACTAGACTTATTCTGTCAAATCCTAAATTCCATATTCGATGTTTTGAATTATTTGAAATCAATGGAAAATGAACAGATATGGAATCTCATGATAGTTGGGTTTCAGTAGTCAACTCTTTAACGTGACCACCAACCTCATTCAAGCAACTCTGAATCGGTAGTTATCTAACATCTTAAGATCGCAAGAGTCTCCGAACAGAGGGGAAAAAAATCAATCAAAAAGCCTGGGACATTTATTTTCTTTGGAAATAAAATATGTTTTATGTGGAAGCAGTCAAATTTATATTTTTATATTAATGGAGACTTAAATTCCAATAAATCTCCCTTTGAGCTCCTAAGTCACAGGAATTACTTGAAAACTGTCATGAAGTGGATTTCCTTGGGGTAGCATGCTGAAGGCAGAGGGTAGATTAGAATGTTTCACCTCAATCTCTTTGCTTTACACCTGGGGTGTGTACTTCTGTGGTGCTTGTGTCTAAATACCAGGACAGTGCTGTGAGATGAAGGGTGAAAATCTGGATGACAAGCATGGGGATGGTATGGATGACTCTAGGGATAGGATTATATTATAGCTTCTGCTTTTGTTTGAACTGTCATCCATGCACTCAGCACTGCTCAGGCTGGTAGAGCAGCCATGTGGCAACCTCTTCTTGCACTTGACTTGTAACTCTGGCCAAGTGCATCCTGTTGAATAGACTCCATGTCTCCTGGAAAGGACTTGGGAGTCAATCAGTCAGAAAATAATGGAGGGGACCTGTTAGTGCAGAGGTTAAGAGCAGATCTAGACTCAGATTCAATCCTGTCTTCACCGTGTTCTAGTTGTGTGACAGTGAATGTTTACAAGAGCACTTCACCTACCCCATCCCACCACCATGTTTCCTTCCATGTAGAGGAAGTTTATGACAGCTTACAGAAATGGCCACAGATTCTTTTCTCTCCTTTTCGCCATACTCTTTGCCATGGCATGCTTTTCCAGTCTGACTTAGACTTGGCCAAGTGCTTGCTTTGGACAATGTTATGAGGTGTGATCAAAAAATATGGTGAACATTTAAATTTTTAAAAAACATATTACAGTAACAGACATATTGTCATTAACCCTCCTCACAATACTCCCCCTCGCTTTGAACACACTCATCTCATCGTTCTTGCCACTTCCTGAAGCAGTTCTGGAAGTCCTCTTTCATGAGTGTCTTCACTTCATCCTCCATCATGACAACGCTCCGTGTCACACATAGCTTCTGGTACGGCAATTTCTGTCAAATAAAAACATTATGATACGTCCTCATCCACCTTATTCACCGGATCTGGCATCGTGCAACTTCTGGCTTTTCCCCAAAATCAAAATTACCATGAAAGGTAAACATTTTGAATGGATTCAGAACATCAAGGCAGCCATGACAGTGTAACTAAAGACACTCACAAAAGAGGATTTCCAGAACTGCTTCAGAAAGTGGCAAGGATGATGAGACAATTGTGTTTGAAGTGAGGGGGAGTATTTTGAGGGGGAATAATGGCAATGTCTCTTTTACTGTAATATATTTTTTTTATTTAAACATTCACCATATTTTTTAATCACACTTCATATGTTAGCAAATGTGATGCAAACACAAGCTGCAAAACACTTTCATTATGGGCCAGTTTTCTCTTGCAGCTCTTGGGAGCCATTTGATGCTTTTGGGAAGAAAGTCAACTCAAGTAAGACTTGGTGACTGGTGCTGCTCTCGTTACAAATTTCCCAATTTTGCAAGAGGATAACAATGTCTCAAGTGTCATTTGGAGAGAGGACAGAAAGCATATTAAGATTTCCACCCCAGATTTGATGAATGTATTGTGCCAAAATTAATCTTTCCTATGTAATTTCTTCTAATCAATTTTGAGCTCCCCTGCTATGAATGCTGACAATGACTTACGGAAGAAAATGAAATCTCCATCTATCTCAATTCCATCAGTTTTTGGTTCTCTTTGGCAATTACAGGTCCACAATTCTTTCTCCAAACCCTGTTGGGCCATATGTGTTTCTGAATTTAGAGTTATTCAGATTAAACCAAATATCACATAGTACTTAGAAAGGGCCTTCGAAAGGTCGCATAATCTAACATTTATATTTTTGCAACAGAGTATATGAATATTCATCCTTGGCATGATACATAAAAATGATGAATCACATCCGTCAGTTGAGGTGGATATTTGCCACCAAATGTTTTTTTGATTTTCAGAAATCCAGATAAGGAACTGTGCATCAGTTCACAGTTTGGGGCTCTAGGAATAAAAGTTTCCTGCTGGGGAGAGTTTGTTTGCTAACTTTGGCAGGTGTGGGACCATTGCTAGATAATTTTGTGTGTTCTGCTCACTCTTGAGGCTCTTGAAAAAGTAAGGCAGATCAGATACTCAGAGCTGTGCTAACATGTTGTCTTAAGCTGACTGAGCCACAGCCGCTCCAGGGAGACACAGGCGTTATCAGCCACAGGAACCTCACTGTCTCAGGAAGTGGAACCCTCCTAATCGAGACTAGAGCGAGGCAGAAGTTGTGGGGAATTTGAACTCCCTTGCACTTTTAACTCACATTTGACTTCTTCCCTGGGTCTTAGGTCTCAAGGAGATTTAATCGCTGAACTTTCATTTTCCTCTGGATTTGAAAGTGGGACTCTGACTCTCTTAGTTTTGAAGGGCTTTGGACATGAAGTTGAAGGCCATGTAATCACTGAGCATTAGTGTCTCCCTAGGAAAGTTTTAACGGGAGTGGCTTTATGTTCAAACTTGGGGCTTTTAGGTTTTTCCATTCTACACTTTAACATTTGGATATCTTGATGTTATTATTTAATCTTATTGCCAGGCCTCTGTTACATGGTGTTGGTACAGAGTTGACTGGCTGTGTACACTGTGATCTATTTCACAATCTCCTTAGAACAAAATCTAAACTCTCCACCGATGAATCAAGAAGACACCCTGTGGAAACGGGCAGCAGCTCGTGAAGAGGGGGGTAAAAAGGCTGATCAGTACCACCGAGTGGGGTAATCACGCCTCTAGCTGACAGCAGGCTTAATGGTTAAGTCTGACACAGCAAGAGAGCAAACACCTAAGAAATATTGAAGGGGAACCTGTTTTGCCAACGGCTATTATTATTTTCCATGTGGAAGGAGCTCAGGCATGAGCACTCGGGCTGTTTCTGTGCTCTGTACTCACATCGCCCCAAGGGAGATGGAGAAGTGTACCAAGTTGGTCAATTTGGAAAGAATAGTATATCCTCAGTTCAGCTACTCCCCTCATCCTCTTAGGTGTGTCTTGCCCACAGTCCAGCACTGCCATGGCTGGGTGGGTAATTTCTCCTGTTCTGGGCTTCAGTATGAGTTCACTGTTTTTCTTCAAGCTACTTCCTCCAATGCAGGTTTAATGAGTTAAAAACAAACAAGAAAAACATACACAAAAAACAGCGATGTATCAATCCTGTACATTTTTTTTTTTTTTTTTGGCTTATTCCTAAATTGAACCCATAACTTGATTGTGAAGATGGATGCTATCAATTGGGTGGCCTCAAAAATTTCAATATTGTATAAGTAACTTAACCTTTCTGTACATACATCTTCATCTACGTCAGGAGTGTTTGTGATGATGAGTATGTTACGTAGTTAACATATGTAAAGCACTTATAGCATTACCTAGCATGTAGCAAGGACTCAGTATTCACTGTTATCATTGATGCTATCTGGTTTGTGTCCAATGTTGTGTGGAGCAGTTAGCCATGTCAGAGATACTGGGTAAGGCTAAAATGCATGCCCAGCTCCCAAGAAGCCTGGTGTCTGGCCAAGAAGACACAGTATAGAGAATATGTAAGGCACATGTAATCATTTGTTAGGCGTGGTGGCATTTATACTCAGAGCTGATATGTAACAGCGAGATTGGGGCTTGACCTAGAAGGACAGGTCGTATTAAATAGATGGATGGGAAAAACTCCCATAGCCCTTTGCTTCTTTAATGGCACAGTTTTCTTAAACTCATATTATTGCGAATTTTCTACACATCTTTCTTTTCTACCAAATCAAAAACTCTTTAAGAGCAGGGGTTGAGTGTTATTTATTTCTATAACTTCCACATGATCCATAAACATAGTCAGCAAATGTAAGTGTATGCATGCACTCACTCCTACCCGTACACACATATTTTGAATAGTGATTATTTGAGAGAAAAGGAGAAACAAAGAGTGAGAGAGAGACAGAAGGAAAGAAGGAATGATCTACCTGACTGGCCTGGATGGAGGGCTGAACTAGATAAGGACGCAGACAGAGAGCCAATCAGATGTCAGGCAAAATGGGCTTGCATAGTGGAACGATGATTGGGGCTGTGGCTCAACTGTCAGAGGACAAAGGGTCTGTTATCCCTAGAATGATGGATACTGGGTGTCAGGCATCAGGTCAACATTCATCCCCCACTGTCTAGTGAGGAAGAATTTCTCAATGTAAGAATTGGTCCTCAAAGGCTCAAGACTTGGGTGGGTCCACGTGTCATCATGGGAGGATGTTACTACAGTTGAGCGGACTGAGCTACGCGTCAAGTAACCAATTTTGCAAACTGTTTCTTTGGGTAAAAGAAGTAACTAATGAACACATCGTTTTTAAACCTACCCAAAGAAAACCACTAGATAACTCTAGGTATCTATTTCTAGATACAAGTTGAGACTTCACAGTATATTGTCAATTATTATCTAGTAACATTTTATACTTGGCACATGAACAATGCACAGTTTTCTTTAAAAGCAGTATCCCCTATACTTCCTAGAATATACATGACTCGGCTTCCTCTGAAAGGTGACCTGCTGATTTTGACTAATGGCCCTACTAATGAATATCACAAAGAGACTATGAACCTACTATTTTTATTTCCCACTAGAAAAAAACCCTCTGTTTTCTCTTAGTCACAAAGGCGGCATAGAAGCCAGCACCAGAACCAATATAATTGTTCTTCTGGGCAACTGCCTGACTCTCCCATCTCCCTGGGCCGTAACAGGGCTGGCATGCTTCCAAAAATGACATGTCAACAATCATCTTTGTTTTATGTTACTTTGTCATCAGTGGTTAATATTTCCTGGTGCATCAGAAGAGGATTACATCTTGATGCACAGGCTTCCTTCTTCTGTTGATAGCCTTTGCAATTTGTCATAAATGGTTGGTCATTAAATAAGCATGTCTTTTCATTACGACTGGCCTGGGAAGAGTTTACACTAGTGATCTTAAGAAAAACCCACCACTCTTTCCTAAATCAGATTCCTTTCAGCAGGACTGGATTATGTTGGGCCTTGATCTATTTCCTGCTTTGAGCAAATAATGGGACGGTAGTGTCCCTTGCTTGTTTTGAAGAAGGATGACATATTTCCTGCAGCTCTTTCTATAAGCAGACAGCTGTGGATACATCATCAAAATGAACCAAACATTTTGTGAGCACCCAGCACAGCGCCTAAACATTCACCATCCTTTTGTCCCTTGCTCTGGGAAATTTCTGCTGGTATAACCTGAGGAATGAAGTAACATTTCTCTTCCAAGATCCGCACCCCTGACCTTAACCGTGGTCTTGCCCCTTTTTCAGCCCATGTGTGAGGTCACACTTGCGTGCTGTTCTCGTGGATGTTGATCATTGGGGCACAGCCAACCATTCAGGGTGCAAAGATGTCATGACAATGAGACAGAGCCTGAGGACACAAATTTTACAGAGATTAGATACATTTCAGTCATAATATCATGTCACTTAACTTAGTTGGATACAAGTGAAACTATAGATTGTGTTTGTAAATTTATGTTCCAGCTTAATTCTCAGTCGAAACCACTTTTGTGCATATCCATGGAGCAGACACCATAGCTTTAATACTTGTGCGAGTACAGCAGTATATCTCTCTAGCCGTTTATTTTGTTTTTTAGGCTAAACTGAGGCCTGGCCACGTAAGTTACATTTCCTTTTCTTCTTTGTAGTATAAAATAAAATATGGATACAGGAAATCATACAAAGCATATACAGGGCTTAGTAGTTATTATAAGATGAATATTCTTGTTACCATAA
The DNA here is from genome assembly GCF_057876585.1 of Rhinolophus sinicus. Lineage (NCBI taxonomy): Eukaryota > Metazoa > Chordata > Mammalia > Chiroptera > Rhinolophidae > Rhinolophus > Rhinolophus sinicus. Next base: position 58,214,755 of record NC_142506.1, on the reverse strand, counting down.
CCCAGGTCAGGAAATAAAACTTGCTATCACCTCAGATGCCAGCCAATCATACCTTCTCCACCCCCCAACCCCAAATTTAACCACGACTTCCTCAGCGGTCTTCATGATTTTATCAATGATGTGGACAGTCCTAGAAACTAGAGTTTAGTCTTGCCCATTCAAAGAAAATTGGTGTGTCTTTTAATATTTTAATCCCCAGGTTCTCCCTTCTTAGCTTACTTTTCTTTACAATAAGTCTGTCAAATAAGGGGCATTTGACTTGGATGTTGCTCTGGATTTTGCGGATTGCCACCATTGCGTTCCAGTCAACCCGTTCCTCTGTCTTTGGTGTTTGCTGCAAACTGCATCAGACCAGGCGATCTTGCGTTTCTTCTGCTCTCAGACTACTCAAACACCACCAATACCAGGGAGGTGTTGTGGCTGCTGGTTGGTTGTACTTATCCTTTTGTTATTTGAAAATCGTGGGTGTCACTTGTCACCGGGTTTTCCTTTTGGTTGTGTTTTTGGTTGTGCTATCTAGTCATTCTGTCCTTTTTTCACATTGGAGTTTGGAAAGTGAGAAAACAATGCCCCTGATTCTGCTGCCTTCCTTCCAGAATCAAGCGTCAGTCGGCTTACTGAAAGTTAAGGGTTAGTCACGTGCTAAATAAATGTAAGTGAAGTAAAAGTACCAGGAGAAGTCTATGGTAGGGGAGGCATTTTGTATTTCATTAAAATAAAAGTACCAGGACTCCAGTTTTTACCCAAAAGCCACCAGTTCTTTCTTAAGTGTCTCATTTCCTGGATCAGATCAACTCCCTTACAAAGCAGGTAAGAACTGTTTCAACCATAAACAAACCACTGGCTTTGCTGTTAGAGTCACCTGGATGCAACTCTGGTTATGCCATGGATTGTCTCTGCGAACTTGAGCAAAGTTAGTTAAATTATCTGAGTGTCATCTAAAATCCATACAAAATAATATTCATCTCATGAATCCAATGTTTCTGGGGTCATCCTTATAATCTCTCTCCCACCTCTCATCCCCTCCATGAATACACCCCACAAATTCCAACTGACTTTACTCACTAAATAGCCCTTGAATTTGATCTCTTTTCTTCATCTCCATCTCTGCCATTGCAACCACTGTAATGCAAACTATCATTTTCTATTGTTTGGACCAGTTAACACTCTCCTCAACTACCTGCCTGCTCATCCTCTGTCCCCCCTCACATCTGTTCCTTAAACTCAGCCAAAATAATCCCAAAATGTAATTTTGCCCATCTCTTGCTTCAATAACACCAACATCGACTCTTTCCTTAAAGCCTTTCACAGTCTTTTTATTGCTTGTAAGATTCAGGTAAACTTGTTTGAACTGAAAAGCTGGCGTCAGCCCACCTCTCAAGCTTATCCCATGTGGCTCTCTCTATTGACCGTCTCAGTGTCAGTCACTGGTCCCTCTCACCCTCACCATTCTCCCTCTTATTATAGAGACTTTGCACAGGCTGTTCCCTTCTAGAACGACATTCTCTTCCTTGTTCCCCATGTTAATTTCTAATGATCCTTCAGACCTCAGTGTAAGTATCAGTACCTCCAGGAAACCTTCCATCCTGAGTAGAGCAGATATCACATAGTCTCAAGTACCTTTCCTTCAGAACGCGTACTGCTTATTTATGAAAGTGTATAATTAATGCCTCTTTACTCCACTCGGTCTTAAAGTTCATGAGAACAGGGAGACTCTTAGTCACCGTTGTAACCCCAGCCCAATGACTGCTCATGGCATTTAGAAAAATTTTGTTAAATGAATAAAAGAGTGCACAAATATTTCTTTAAGATTGTTACAAAGATAAGGAAGGTTTCCTTTGTGTTGTGAAGTGGCCTATGCCATTTTGTTTTAGGCAATAATTATGTCCTTTTAAGTAAATCTCAGGAGCCACCGAATTGCTGCAGCTGATGAGGTTAGTGGCTTCCTCCCAACCTTACTAACAGGTTATAATGAAAGCAAGTCTCGTGTCACGTTTGGCCATAAACAGATAAACAAAACAAGAAACAAGTTCTGTAAACAGGACAGAGTTTTACAGCCCTCTGTACTTCTTGGTTATGTCAGAAAACTGCTTGAAAGGTAACCAACCCCTTGAGACAAAACAACAGTATCCCTGACTGGAAATCTTTATACTTGACATTTGAGCAGAATTCCCTTCAGGTTGTTCATGATCCCAGAATTCTCTGGACTATCCAAAGTTAGAGTGATACCCTTGAACCCTTAAAGCAAAACCAACAAAGCCCTAACGGTTGTTACATTCCTGATTGATTTCATTGTCCTAGATTATCACTTTCGTAAAAGCCCGGAATTCTAAGATAAAAGAGAGCAATAAAGAATAAAGCAGTTCCTTTGTATGTGTGATTACTATAGGAATAAAGCAAATGACTAGAAAGGAACTTCCCTCATTAAAAAAAAAAAATCTAAGTCATTGTTTCCGAGCCCTATAATAGTAGCTCCAAACAATTCAGATAATTATGATTTATAATGAATATTCCCGGAGCACCTGAAGGCTGAGCGTTCTTGTACCCACAACGAATGAGTCATTAGAACTTGTTTGTGCAACACTGAAGGGAAAACAAGATCCTATCTTCCTATAATGATAAGGTGACACACACTTCATCAAAATAAAGGGCACTGAAATAATTCAAAGAGGTCAATTTTCAAAGGAATCGTTGAGACGTGTCCTCTTGTTCCCAGAAAAACAAATTTCAGGAAAAGGATGTAATAATCATTCAGATTAGACTAGTGGTTCCAAACTGAGTGAGTGATGCTTGCTTCCCTAAGAGACATTTGATAAATCTGGGGGCATTTTTGGTTGTCACTGCTGGGTGGGATGCTACTGGCTTCTAGCAGGGAGAGGCTAGAGATAAACAGCTAAGCACTGCACGTTGCACAGGAGGGTCCCCGCAACAAGGAATTAGTGATCCCATACAAACTATTAATAGTGACGGTGTTGAGAACCCTGGCTTAGATCACAAATAAAGGACGGTTGGGGAGTGGAAGGGCGTGGGGGTCGTCACATCCACGCTGGGGTTCGAGAGCTGAGGCAAGTCACCAAGGAGCTGAAAGTCAAGCTAAGCCCAAGTTCTCTCCATTCCACCACGCTTATCAAACACAAAAGCTCGTTTTCTCTCTTCTATGACATAATGTGATGAAAGGTGAGTCTCGTAGCGAAGACATTCAAGTGAGATTCAAACTGTGGCTCAATCTTTTAGGGCAGGAATTGTTCTCCTACTTTGTCTTGAATACAGTCGTCTCTAATATGTTTATGATTCTGTCTTCCTCCATCCTTCTCTCTCCCTGCCTTCCATTACTTCTTCCCATCTCATATTAACTCAGTACATTACCTTCCATAGTTTTCTAAGCACATGCAGATGTAGGCATAAATGTGGATATAGTATACATATTGATATATAGATTTTTGTTAATTTTTTTTACTTATCCTGAATAATTTGCTACAACTCACTCTTCTCATTCAAAATATTTCATGGGCAATCTCTCCAAGGCGATTGTTATAGCTCTTTCTTTCTTCTTTTAATGGTGTTTATCCTCCATGATTTATTCAGTCATTCCCTGATTGATGGATATTTATTTATGTATGTGTTTTTATTTTTCCATGGTGAAACATTCCAAATAATATCCTTCTGCAAATTCATTATGTCTTGATGTCTTTATTCTTATAGGATAGATTCTTAGAAGTGGGATTGCATGTTTGAGAATCTATGATATACCAAGTAAACCCAAAAGATAATAAATATTTTCAGTTAAGACTAGAAATTCAAAATCTATAGATGCTTTCATATAAGCATTGTAAACATTTTTAATAAAAACTCAACATTTAAAAAAAATCTTAAAACTTTTAAAATTTTAATTTAAAAATTTTAATTTGAAATTTAAAATGTATGTGAAAAAATGTAACATTGTCAACAAATGATTACTTTTGGAAAATGCTTGTAATGCAAAAGTGGACAAAAGAAATAATTTTAATATCTAAATAGCTTTTCTAAATTGTCAGAAAATTTGATATAGGAAATGTACAGGAACTCATTGAAAATCATCTGCAAATGACAACCAAACACATACAAATATTTTCAAATTCTATAGAAGTCATGAAACTACAAATTAAAGTAGCGTTGTGCTACCACTTTGTACCCACCAGATAGCAAAAGTTAAAAAGGATCAGAATACCTACTGCTGGCAGAGATATGAGGAAGAGGGTACATTCTTGGTGAAAAGGCAAATTTTCAAGCTGATTTGGAAAATAGCCTGGCTTAATTTTTAATTTTTTTATTTTTTTTATTTTACATCTGGTCACAGAAGCAATTGTTGTTAAAGCCCTTTGGGAGGAAGTACAGCAGGAAAGAGTTGCATTAGTAACCTAAAATAGTAAAAAAGTAAAGTGAGAGCCAGAAATGGGCTTCTAATGGGTTAATAGGCACACTTTAACCCTCAGTGGACAACTCTACATAGCACTCAGGTCAGTTATTCTGCAGCTCCACCTCTTTCCGGAACTGCTAGACAATCTTGCTGAAGCCTAGTCCTGGGGAAGTCATGGTGAGGAGACTGTTTCTGACATGCCCGCACCTAAGCTGGATTCCAGACACACCAGGATTAGATGCTGCCTTCGAAGAGGGAAAACTGTCATGTGCGTGGGAATTCTGATTGGTGGGTCCATTTGAAATCAGCACCAGCTGGAGTCTGCAGAGAGGAAGGCTTGGGCAGCAGGGGAGAGGATGAGTCTGGAGCAGTTCACATGCCAGGGATGGCATCCTTAAAGCCTGGTGACCTGGGCTAGTATAGGAGGGTCGTGCCCAGGGCGGGAGAGTGCATGGGTGAGAAAAAAACTGACTCGCAGACCGCATGTGGGACCCCTCTCTTCTGTTTCTACCCTTTGTTTGGTCCCTATAAGGGGTAGGTGCAAAACCCTAAATGGTATCTTGCAAAGTCACATGAGAAGGACGAAACCTCAGATAGTAGAGGGCCAGAATCTATATAAATCGGGATTCTGCACTGTCATTCATTTCAACTTGAGTGGGGACAAAAGACAGTAGAGATTATCTATTGAATCTGTCGCAGAATGAGGAATCCAGAAAAGAATCCCAAACCCAGATTTGGGACACGTGATTTCATAGGACAAATGCCCTTTTAGGAACCCTGCAATGAGCTGCTTTCAGTCATGACTATTGCAGAAAATCTGAAATATACAATCATTATGAATGCACAGAGAAATGTAATGACAAATTTAGTTTCTGGTCAGCTGTGATGGGAGGATGTGATAATCTTGCAGTCCTTTCCCAGGTCCACATGCCAACCTCAGCTCTCTCTTCTAGTTTAAGGGCGTGGAGCAGGCCACTGAACTGTAGAAGGAAGGGAGAACCTTTTCTGTGTTTCCCTCATTCTTCCTCCTAAGTACTGTTGGACAGCCTACCCACCTGCCAAAATAACTGGAAAGGAGCCTGGTGTTAGGGCAAGGTCTGAGTAAAACATCAGCTGACAATGGGTCCCCAATATGCAGGACTGTCTTGGCAATCACTGAGATTTATGATATTAATATGCACCATTTCTAAAAGCAGCAGGTGTGCTTTCTATATGTGCGTGGAACTTGGCTTGGATCCCCAGCATGGGATCCAATCATCAAAGCCAGTAGGCAACCTCCCCTGGGTAGGGTTGACTCTGAGTATGACTGTCACCTACCCTGGGGTAACAGCTCTGCCACAGGCAATCCTTCTCCCTCCACATGGTAGCTCCAAGCTCCGTCACTTCTGGTCAGGGTCACATTTAACATGAAGATGTTAAAAGTAAGACTTTATCAGTCTCAGAGCCCCAGGAAATATTTAGCTGAGAGTCTGGGTTTTGAGGACATTCAACTCAGAATGTTGACAGGTTGTATTCGGCCAAGAATAAACCTTCTGTCGTGCAGTGGAGTCACCAGACCCCTTGGTATACTCATTGGTAACTGAGGTTCCATATTTCACAAGTGAGGTCTCATACCAGAGATGTTTCTCTACCGGCTTATATATGCTCCATGCTTGTATACAATCTTCGTAACGGTTGCAGGTACATGCTGAGTTCCCCACGCTCTTTTAGGTACCAGCTCTGCCTGCTACAGATAGAGTTCAGATGTTCCTTGCCTTCCTATAGGGGTGAGGGCGTGGGGCTATGCTCTGATTCTTTCTACCACAGAACACAGACTTGAAATGGAATTTTTGTGTAGCAGGCAGATTGTTCAAATGTGATCACAGACACACACACGCACATATTTATAATCCATTCTTGTGGATGAAGAAGATAGTTGGTAGAAGGGCCCTGTTTTTTAAAAAGAAATATTAAATTCCATGATGAACAAGAGAAAAGCATTTATGGTGTTAAACCAAACTAAGAGAATTGGGCTTCAGAAAACTTCAGTCAGTACCACTATAAAGCCAACATTTCAAACTTGCCAAGAGGCCCTTGTTAAAGAGAAAATTAATACAGATGTGTCCCAGTTGTGTGACAAGTTGGAACTATGAAATCCATGCCTATAGATATTTTAAGGAGTTCTCTGGGAAGTTAAAAATTTAGGGTGGGACTTGCATTTCTAGATATATGGGGAGTAGATATTTAAAACAATACTAACCAAAAAAAGTTTTAAAATAAAGAATAAGTTGTACTTTATAAAAAGTAAATGTGTATTTGAGTCTAATTCATGGGGTTTGAAACACATTGACTGTATTAATCAATGGTAACAAAAAATAAGAAGAGGGCAATCTAATTTAAATTTTCAGTTTCTTATACTATTCTGGAATAGGATAAAAATTCAATTAATAATATGTGTTATTAAATTATGTTTATATATATGTGTATATATATTAAATTTCTAGGGTAACCAGTAAAACCAGTAAAAACCCCAGAATATCTATCTATCTATCTATCTATCTATCTATCTATCTATCTTCTAGGGATATATATATAAAAATCAAAGCATTACAAAATAAGTAAGAAGATAAAAAATAAACATAGAAAAAGAATAGAAAGGTTAGAGTAAGGTAGAAATATATCTGCATATATAAAGTTATCACATTAAATGTAAATTAAGTTTTTCTATTCAAAGACAAAGTCTGTAACACTTAATAATATATCTTTTTAATCCAGATATCTGATTATTTACAACAAAGAGCTCTAAAACATAAGGACACAGGCAGGATTAAAGTAAATTAATATAGAAAACATATATCAATCCTGCACTAGTCGAAAGAAACCTTACGTAATTGTATTATGTCAGAAAGATAAGACTTTAATAAAAAGCATTATTAAAGATAAAGAGTGTTACTACATAAAAATTTAACTTTAAGTCATCAGGAAAATAAAATAAATCTAACCTGCAGCTTCCTGATAATGTAGTTGCAAAATGTATAAATGAAAAAATGACATGTATAAAGAGAAATTGAAAAATTTCACCTCTCTCTCTCTCTCTCTCTCTCTCTCTCTGTATGTATATATATATATATATATATATATACATATATATGTTCAGCATACCAAAAAATCCAGTAAGGTTATTATCTAACAACATACATAGGAAACTGCACTCAGTAATTGGAAAAGAAAATTTATTTTCAAAGTACTTGGATTATTTACAGAATTTAACATCTGCTAAGACAGCAAACAATTCTAACAAATTTCTAAGAATCAATATCATACAGATTCTCTTCTCTAACCACAGTGCAGTTAAGATAGAAATAGTGAATAAGAATAAAAAGATAGCTTTTAAACTTAAAAAAATTAACCTTTAAAAATCCATGAAAAGTTAAAGCCAAAATAATTTGAGCAACACAATAAATAACAGAGTCCCTAAAATTATATAAATTATAAAAACTGATTGAAAAAGACCATGAGACACAAAATAATTTAAGGTGAGAGATTCAGATTTTTAAGGAACAGATGACTCTTCCATTACATCAAATTTTCCGAAGAATAGAAAAGGGAGATGACTTACTCCCAACTAATTTTCTGAGGCTCCTAGAACCTGTATAACAAACACCAGATGAGGGCATCTTGATGAGGGATTCAGACAAGCTCTCATTCATGAACATATACGCAAAATTCTAAGGAAAACACAGCAAGCATAATCCCTCAATGTATAAAACAGTAATACACGATGACTAAGTAGGGTGCATTTCAGGAATAGATGATTAACTTAATCTTAGAAAATCTATTAAAGTCATTCACTACATGAACAAATCAAACAAACAAAAAACCATTGTCTCAGTGTATACAGAAAGAGCATGCAATAAAAGTCAAGACTCATTCTTTATATTTAAAAATTCCTTAGTAAGCGAGTAGTAGAGTGTACGTCTGCAACATGAAAACTAAAGACACGTATAAATGTTTTCTATATATACTAGCTACGATTAGAAAATACAGTGATGAAACTTTATTTATAATATCAATGAAAAATACAAAACACCAATGAATAAGATAACAAAATATATGTAAGACCTTTATAAAAATTTATTGAGTGACTTTAAATACCCAATTGAATCAAGATATATATTATGTCCATAGTTAACAATACTGCGTGTTGTAACTAAGCCAATTCTCTACAAATTTAATTGATTGATTTCCTGATATTCCTATCAATATCCTGACAGAGTTTTTCACAGAACTTGACAAACTGATCCTATAATTTATATGAAAAAGCAGAGGGTCAGGAATAGTTAAGAGCCCCCTGCAGAAGGCAAATTAGGAGGTGCTTCTCAACCAGATATCAAGACATTTGCATAAAGCTTTAGTAATGATGCTGAGTCATACAGGACCAGGGCTGGAAGGATCAATTAACACAACAGATGTCCCACATATAGACCCACACATATTTGGAAACTTGATATAAGGCAAATGTGATATTGTAACTGGGTGAATAATTATTGGTGCTAGAAAACTGGCTATCAATGTGGATAAAATTAAAGTGATAACTGCTTCACATCATGCCAGACAGAATTCCTCTGAGAAGCTGGATGATGGAGTCGTCGAGAGGGTCCCAGGGAAGGTGCCCGATGGCTGGAGCATCCCGAGGTAACAGTGTGTAACTGCTTCAAGTAGTGTCCTGTCAGTATCCACTAGCTGGGCATTAGCGCTGGGAGGAACTTCAAGGGGTGTGGAGGGAGGAAATATCATGGAAAAGTACAGAGGAAATTCCGAGTTTTTGGTGATGTCTCATCTCTTACACTGCGGGGGGTGGTGGGGAGTTCATTTCATTTCATCATGACTTTTTCACATACATATATTCTTTTGCATGTATGACATAGTTCATCATAACCATAAAACTGAAAGTACTAATGCCTGCAGTTTTCTTCAGGACAAAAATCCTTCAGAAAAGTACATGAATACTCAAAAGAGTATGGGGTGCAAAAAGATTGTGGTTAAAGGTCAATTAGTGGAGAGAGCAGTTCCTAGGTTTTTTTTCGTCTGTGTTTTTTTTTCCGTCCCCATCTTCCCATATATGAGTCCATCTAGTTCCAAGATTCACCATCATCTATCTGTTGGTGACTCATCAGTCTGTAACCACAGCTACCACTTGAGCTCCAGAGCTGAGTAATTCCTGCCCGCTTGGGATCTACACAGAATTCCTCTCAGCTTACCCTGTTGGGTCCACTGATCAGGCATCTTGAGGAGAAGGCATGTGCAGAAAGCTTATTGGGGGCAACTCCTGAGATCAAAACCAATAGGGGAATATAGGATACATGCTTAGGAAGAGGGAGAGGGTGGATGCAGTTATAGCAAAGGCCCCAGCGGGTCCCCTGGGAGGTTTGGAGCTGGAAGGCCCTTTAGAGCCCTCCTGCCTTGAGGCAAGGAGGCCTGGTATTTATATCCTACCATGACTAGTTATTGTATGAATTCACATCCCTTCCAGGCATGCCCTGGAGTGAGGTGACTCTTCAGCTGAGTGCCATTCCTAGAGGTAAAGCTGAGAGCTGTCAGCCATGACGACTCCCAGCAAAGGTGGAATGATGAGTGTCTCTGTCTTAAATAACTGCCTCGTCCATCACCATGGATGCTATACTTGGAGACAAAGGGAATCCAGTTGCAAGATTTGCTTCCAGTTAATTCTTTCATTCTGGAACACTTTGGGTGGTACCACAGCGTCCACTCTATGCACCCTCGCATTTCTCCTCCTTGCTACTCCATTCCTCTTCCTGTGTTCCTACCTTGTTAATAGCATCCTCATACCTCGTTTCTTATGCCAGAGTTTCTGGTGGACAGCTTCTAGAGGGAAGAGTGGGTCTCTGTCCTTTGAGTTCCCTGCCACTACCTGGCAGAGTATCAGACACAGTCTCTGTGACTGGTTATTAGAGGAAGGGCTTATTAAATGACTAACTCATATGAAAGGAATTTAAGAAATGTCAAATCTAGGGAAAACTGAGCCTTAATATACTTTCAGGATGAGGAACAAGAAACATATTTCCTCTCCTTCCTCCTCTCGTTAAATCTGTTTAATGATTCTACCTTTGAAATGCCTCTCTTGCTGGCCCTCTCCCTGCCTGTCCCCATGTCCTCGCCCTACTTCCAAAAAGAAGTCTTCCTAACTTGTCATCTGCCCTCGGGGTCTCTTGCCTATATGCTGTCCTCCACACTGCCACAAATCACCTTCCTGAAAGTGGGCCTGGCCACATCACTTCCTTGCCAACAACCTTTCATGGTCAGCGTTCAGGATTATCCTAAAATGATAGCGTAGAACAGAGATTTCAAAGGCTCTGCTGTTTACTAGCAGGGAGACAACTTACTAGCCAGTTCCTTAGCCTCTCAGGGACTCAGTGTAGCCGTTTGTCGTGTCCCACAATTACTTTCTTCTGGCCACAGAGCTTTGAAAACATCATGACTTCTGGCCAAGCCTAGGCTATAGGAGTGGAGTCCATTTCTTCGGTTAAAAAACCCACCAGTGCCTCCCATTACCTTGACTGCAGTGCTTGCTTCAGCACGTAGTGTGTAACCAAGATAAGAATTCAATGCCATCATTGTTATTTGAACTATCGGGAGATTGGGTTTGTCAGGTGGGTGTTTGACAACATCCCTTTGAGGTCATGGCAGCCGAGTGAGGTAAGACATTACTACCAGGAGCCTGAGAATAGAGCCAACTTACAACTAACAGACAGATGGATCCTAGCAATGTCGTTTGGGCACTGAGTTCAAGCTGTGCCTGAAGTCTACCTCTGGGCGTCTTCATTTATGCAAACCAATGAATTCTCTTTTTTGCTTAAGCCATTTTCACTGGGCATTCTGTTACAACCTAAAGAGCTAAGTGATAAAATCATGATGCAGTGTTTTATTTTTTTAATTGTAAAACATCATTTAAATGTACCTATTACATAATAACTGCTATGCTCCTTGTCATGATATGAGGGACTGTAACGTTGTTTCAATCTACCTTTTTTATCCTAATCTCTTGCTGCTTTTGTCCCATGAATACATACCCCAGCCACACTCTTCTTTCCCAAGTATATAATTGCATGTTTTCTGTATTTTCATGGTCGTCTTCATTTTTCCCTAAAATGCCTTCCCTCATTTCATGGCGGACCCAAAGCTAGTTACAGTCTAAGGCCAAGCTCAAGTACACCCAAGTGTATGACAGTTAGAATCAACTCTCTGAGCTGCTGGGATTGTGTTTGTATCACAATTGTGAGTTGAGGGATCCATTTGCTATCCCATTAGCCAGGGAACCACTTGATGGTCAGACCCATGTCTGTTCATTTACGTGCTTGTTACTGTTTGACATTCAACCAATGTTAATTGAATGAATTCGTGAATGACCTCCTAAGTGGAAAATAGCAAGAAGAATGCAAGTTTATAGTTGGCAAATTAGTCAGAGTTCAGCCAGTAAATGAAAGAGCATGGAGAACTTCCTTGACCCTGAATTTGTCTTGTACAGACTTTACAGGGGTCCTTTCTGCTTAAGCAGACATATTTTCACAGTTTTACAAAGCAACATAGCCCTGTTTGGTTCCTTTTCAAATCAGAGGAACTGGCCCAGATTTCACATCCTCAAAAAAATGCAAATTTCTCTCCACCATTTCATCTTGCCTAGTTTAAAACAATTTTTTTTATTTTTATTTGGCTTTTTGACTATTGCTTAACATGCGCTGTGGGATTTTTTAAGAATGGTTTTCAGAGGAAACAGAAGAGATGGAGTCTCTCCATTTCATGCTAGCCAAGGTTCACCTAAGCATTTAGAGGTTTTCCCTTTCAGTTTGTGCTGCTTTTATTTCTTCCCCTATGTTCATTCATCACCATGGATGCTATGCTTGGAGAGAAAGGGGATCCAGTTGCAGAACTTGCTTCCTGTTAAATCTTCCATTCCAGAACATTTTGGAAACAGATGTAATGACTTAAATATAATAATAAAAGTAAAATAATTATATCCAGACTACTAAAGCCAAGTGAAAATCATTTTACCAAGTGAATTTCAATTTTCCTTTTTATAGATGGGGTGTAGCCGTCCGTGCCTCTCTGTTTGCATCTATTAGGTTAATTAAATAATATTGGGGAGATTATTTGCATGGTAATTTTGTATAAACATATGGATGACTGAGTTTCACCTCTACTATAATAATATGACTCAGTATTTCATGTATTTGAATAACAATGCTGTTTAAACATAACTATATATTAAAGTGTTACATAACCAAACCCAGAAAATTGTGCGATCCCACAAATACCAGCAGCATTAAATATTTCCATTGTATTCAATATGATCCAGAAGTTTATGTAAGAAATAGGTTGTAGAATTCTACTCACTGCTTAATAGCTCTTTGAGAGAATGGACTGTCCTTAGTCATTTTTATTTTATTCACGGCATGAAGTTCACAGTAAGTAGTAAACATTGGTCAAATGAATGAACAAATGACATCATAAATGGTGTTGAGAAACACAACACAGAGCTTTAACAAATATCTAAAGGATGAGGAATGACAGACCAACAGCACTGGTGAGAACACAACCCTGAGGGTGTGTTTTGCTCCTGCTACAAATAGCTTCATGTCCATAGTGGCTGGAGAAATGGACAGTAATGTCTTAAAGGTATCAAAAATAATAAACAAAACCAAACAAAAATTAACAATGACAGAAAAGGGAAGTCTTCAGGTTGAACATGGCCTTGTGATACGCAATCTGTCTATCGCCTCCTCCGCCTCCCAAGACCTTATGAAAAAGGTTGTACAGGATAACATAGTTCTTTCTTATAAAGTACCTCTTCCATACTATTAATAGTTGATTTTTCTAGTCATGTCTTTGGAAAACGTAATTAAAGCATAATTAAGCATATCTAAGGCTTTCAGAAATGTCCACGTTTTGACAAGCAAGGCTTAAAAGAGGAGATTCCTAAATTGGCGGCAACTATCTTTTGGATAACTTAAAAAGAAAAGTAAATCAATAAAGAAAAGGAATGGGGAGATATAAAAGATATCCATGAAACTGCTTGATCTGGTGGTGTTTCTTTGCAGACCACGAGAACAGCACGTCTTCCCAAGATAGACTCAGTTGCCTCAGTTGTATCTTCGGGAGCTTACTAGAATTATCTGATTAGGTAACTATTACAATGTCATTCTCAATTCTGGGAAGAAAGAAATCAAATCTCATTTTTGCACTTCCTGGTAGAGAGTTGTTTTCAACTAAATCAGGGCCAAGGATTGAAATTGGAGAACAAACTAAAGTAGAAATTGAACCATCAAATTTAACTATAGAGTACAGAAGCCAGCTCAGAATGTAATTTGTCTATTTTTACCAAAAAGAATTTCCTGGGAACATAAACCTGTTTGCATGCTAAGAACCTTGTATTTTACAAACACCAGATGATGAGATTTTGGAAGAGGATAAATTATTTATTTTTTCCCCACCATTTCCCAAATCCATTGGCTTACTTACTACCCCAATTAGTTCTCCTAAACAACATTAGAAGATAAACACAAGGCCCAATTGATTACTCCTACTTAGATGGGGAATTGAAAATTATTTAGTTTGAAAGTGATTTAGTTTGCACATTTATATTCATTTGTACCAACTTCTAGAAAATGGCTTTGGCTTTAAAAACAATCTGGCAGTCAAGTACACCATTACACCCGACTGCTTGTGTGAAGACGGAGACACCTGGTGGTCCATACGTGGAACTGCAGCCCAGGAAAGAATTCTTTTAAGGATGTCTCTCCCCCAACTCCTCCTTCCCCTCCTGCTTTTCTGGGTACAGTCTGCTGTTGACGGTGGACATACTGCAGCTGTATGAAAGTGAGTCTCAAGTTCAAGTCAAAAGATTTCCAGAACAGTTACATCAACTCCATGAAAGCTCCAGGTCACAAGTTCTCTAAATTATTTAGAAAGCCGACCAATGTAGCCTGCTAACCATTTTTAAACGCTACTAAAACGTACTCTTAACCAAGAAGCTGAACAGGAGTCTTAGTGTTTGGGAGTAAGGTTTAATCTCCACCTCAAAACTTCTGGACTTCCTCTGCCAGAATAATGAGCTTCTGTTTTCTTTCGTGAAGAAAAAAAAAGAAGTGTCGATTCCTTTGGCTCCACAAAAACAAGCATTTTGAGCTTCTAAATATGGCCTTGCCCCTGAACCAACCCTGCCTCGTATCTAACTGCGTTTCTCCAAATTGAGCTCTGCAAGACAAAAATCCGTAACTGAATTAAAAAAAAAAAAAGAGGACAGCAAAATCCCTCTTTCTTTTTGTTCTTGGTTCCTAATTTTGTTCTCTTCAGGTTTTAAGTCTAGAGATAAGCTTCTGGAAGCCAATAGAGAGTAGTTCCCAAACTGTCTCAGGATGTACTTGGTGTCAGACAGAGAATGAAATCGAATCATAGGTCCTCCTTGGAATGTGTGTAGCTGTAAGTGAGGCGGGAAGACACGCGTCGGGACACAGTATGTCTTCCAGTTGGATCCGTGTCTAATAAAATGACCCACTGCAGAGCTGAGATTCCCGGATCTCCTCTCAAACTACCCAGAAGACGACATCCTCAGTCTCATGGGCTGACTTCCTTCTGTACAATCCCAGGCAATGCTGCAGCTGAAATGACAAAATATTGTGGTCAGATGACCTTTGTCTAACTTTTATTGGGACATTGCTCTATGCCAGGCACTGTCTCAAGTCAGGTCACACGTCCCATCTCCCTGGCGGTGTTTTAGTTGGGCCTTGATGGACACACAGAAACCCAGTCTGTGGAAGTCTGAGGTGTCCATGTTTGAACCTGACCCAGGTTGGCCATCTTGTTTCTAACACACCTGCCATGCACATACGTACTGTAATGTGAAAACAAAGGCCTTCTCTGATAGTCAGGGCCTCACTGGTCAGTATTTTTATTTACTGTCACAAAGAACAATGGGCAAATGCACCATAAATCTTCCTTTGTCACGAGAAAACACATTTATTTAGGTTGACTACAGCACTGTACATAATGTCTCCTCCCATCCTTAATCGCATAAGTGAGAACTTTTGACAAGGACTAGGAGATGCCTGAAGAAGAGGTTCCCTGTATAAGAACTATCATGTCACGAGACCCATTTAAATTTCAGATATACAGTCTTCTTTCGGAAACACTTATGAGCAAATATGATTTAGAATTCATTATTTTTCAGATGGTAGATATGTAGTACAGTCCATATATTGAATATTATTTAATACCCCAATCCAGGACTGGAGTAGGACCCCCTAATTATCACATAAATAGTTCTGTAATGGAATATATAATGGTCACATTAAAAGGGATTTAAAAAAAAAAAAGACTGACAATAGGCTCATATTAGTTCAGATCAGCTGTGGTCACCAAATGAATCTGACATACATGAAAGAACTTGTTTATCAGACTTTTTTTGAATTTTAAATTATAGACAACAGACCGTGGTTCCTGTTTGCGATGAAAGAGCCATTTACAGACCAGAAGACTCCTATAACTTCCTGGAATCCAGATGAACAAATTTAACACTAAGAAGGAAATCTATCATCAAGTAAGTCATTTCCTTTGTTCATCAAAAGTCTGTGTAGTCATTGTAAAAACATAAAATTTTTAGAAAAAAGCATAGGAGAAAATTTTCATGATTTTGGGTTAGGCCAAGTGATAGAAATAACAGCAAAAGCATGATCCATAAAAGAAAAATTGGTCTTTATCAAAATTAAAAACTTTGGTCTGAAGTTAAGAAAATAAAAAGGACAAACCACAGTTGAGGAGACAATATTTTCAATCACATATCCAATAGAGGACTTATAGCCAGCATATATAATTAACTCTTTAAACTCAACAATAAGGAGTCAAACAACCCAATTAAAAATGGGGATAGAACTTAAACAGATATAAAAGATATAAAAATGGCAAATAAGCACATAAAAAGAAGTTCAACACCATAAGCCATTAGGATAATGCAAATTTAAACCACAACAGGATATTACTACACACATATTAGAATATCTAAAATGAAGAAAAAAAAACCAACAATACCAAGTGCTGGCAAAGATGTGGAGTAACTTAAACTTATATATGAGGTGTGATAAAAAAAATAACGGTGAATGTTTAAATTAAATACATAAATATATATATATATATATATATATATATATATATATATATATATATATATATAAAACAATAAAAGACATATTGCCATTAATCCCTCTCAAAATACCCCCTTGCTTCTAACACACTTATCCCATCATTCTTTCCACTTTCTGAAGCAATTCTGGAAGTCTTTTTTCGTGAGTGTTTTTAGTTGTGCTGTCGTGGCTGCCTCAATGTCCTGAATTGATTCAAAATGTTTTCCTTTCATGGTCATTTTGACTTTGGGGAAGAGCCAGAAGTTGCATGGTGCAGATTGGGTGAATAAGGTGGATGAGGACACACTATAATGTTTGTGTTTGACAGAAATTGCAGTATACCAGAAGCGATGTGTGATGTGGAGCGTAATCATGATGGAGGATGAGGTAAATACACTCATGAAAGAGAACTTCCAGAGCTGCTTCAGAAAGTGGCAAGAACAATGAGGTAAGTGTGTTCGAAGCGAGAGGGAGTATTTTGAGGGGGATTAATGGCAATGTGTCTTTTACTGTAATAATCTTTTTATTTAAGCATTCACTGTATCTTTTGATCACACCTTGTACGTGACTGGTGGGATTGAAAATGGTACAGCTACTTTGGAAAATGATTTGGCAGCTTCTTAGAAAGTTCAATATGCACTTACCACATGACCCAGCAATTCTACTGCTGTTTATTTACACTAGATGATGAAAACTAACGTCCACATGAAAATTGGTATACAAATGTTCATAAACAGCCTTATTTATTGGAACCCCAAATTGGAAACAGCTCAGATGTCCTTCAGCGGGTGAAAGAATAAGCTAAGTGTGGTACACCATGTGATACATCACTACTCAGCAATGAAAAGTACAGACTGTTGATACACACATGAACTTGGATGAGTCTCAGACGTCGTGCCAAGTGAAAGAAGCCAGTCTCAAAAGATAAAAGTTTAGAGATGGAAACTAGATCTGTGGTTGCCAGGAATTCTGGGCGGAAGGAAGATGTGACAATCAGGGAGGTGTTTTGGGGGTGATAGAACCTTCTGTATCCTTATTGTGGTGGATATACAGATCTACAAATATGTTAAAATGCATAGACCTGTACACCAAAGACAGAAAGTCAATGTCAGCATATGATCGTTAAAAAAAGAAAAGCCTTAGTAAAAGCCAACACATTCACATTTGACTTTTGTGTTCAGTTTGTTGTCAGCCTCACCTTTGCTTAACTGGTGACAGCCTCCTCCAGTCAATATTTCCTGCAGGACTAGCAGTTGTGAGGCGTGTATAAGGCACTGGGGGTACAAAGATGCGTCAGGCAGAGGTCATGACACTCAACCCAGCAGAGCAATGAGACAGAGAGGTGAAGAGATGTCAATGAATTATGCCACGAAAATTCAAGGTGGTGATCACCTGGGGCTGTAAGCACAAAGAATGTTTTAATTGTTTTGTTTACTGATTTCTTACTTTCTTTTTCTTTTCTTTTTTCGTAATTTTGAAGAATCTCTTGCTTTGACCAAAAACTATTAAGTGAAAGAAATCCCATTCGTTGTTAGGAATGGTGTCTGCTAGATTGCAAGCTTACTGAAACGTGTAATTCTACTTGTATATTCTCATGACTGGTACTCTGACACATAGAGGTCCCATCACTCATGAAGTATTTATTAAATAAATGAATGAAAGATGACACCAACACAACATTTTAATCATTGCAAAGCTTTACGGTATAATTTTTTATTTAGCTAGCATATTTGTCAGTGTAGTTTCTCTCCTAGTTACTTGGAGATGAAGCCTGTATTTCCATTAACATGTGCGTAGCCCATTCTCATGCTGTTTGGGTGGCACTTCCAAAGGGGAAGTCCCTAAAAGTGAGTCAGAATGATTAGTCACGTCTTATGGCATCAGTCTTTGAAACCAAAGACCGTGGCATACCTTCTTAGTATCTACAGGAACTAAATACCAGAAATGTGAGTGTAGATCCTTTTAGAAAACCACTAATCCTGCTAAGATAAGTGACTGGGTTGTTTGCACTGCCATGGAAACAGACAAAGTTGGTATTTTCCAATGTTCTAAATCCAGAGCCCTAATCTAGATATAAATATGCTGAATGTTATGAACCCAGTTCCTTAAGCTCAGCCTTACTTCAGTGTCCTTATCTGTGACAATAAAGGACACTCACCACAGCCTGATGTGAATTCATGACGATGAAAGTTCTTCTTTATAAAAAGTCATTGTTTTTATTCCCATGTGGCCAAAAGTGAAGTTCAAAGTCAGAGTTCCATCACCAGGGTTCAGCTTCTGTGATCGGTCAGACCATTCCTATTTAGAAGAGACTTTTCTAAAGTAAGTGCTAAGTATTTTAGGCAAAGAAACCCAGCTGTGAAAATACTGTTAACATTTGCACAGTTGCT
The DNA here is from genome assembly GCF_057876585.1 of Rhinolophus sinicus. Classification (NCBI taxonomy): domain Eukaryota; kingdom Metazoa; phylum Chordata; class Mammalia; order Chiroptera; family Rhinolophidae; genus Rhinolophus; species Rhinolophus sinicus. The sequence goes on along the minus strand of NC_142506.1, from coordinate 58,195,796 downwards.
TTATGTGTGGATTTATTTTTACTTGCACTTCAGTGCAGTTCTTGGGAGCGTCGTCCCTCTTCCCCTCTCTCCCTCCCTCCCCATCTCTGACTCTTGCTGCCCCTCATGGGTCTTTTGAGAAATGACAGTTTCTCTCTCTAATTCTTATGGGTCACAAGTGTTCTGCATCACAGCACACCCTTGACTAATTAGCATTAATAAGTGATGCTGAGAGAAAGAACCCTGGAGAAAAAGCGGCAGGGCTGTTTTTGCCAAGTTGGAGTCGACCCAAATAGCAAAACTTCCCAGTGTACTTTCCTTTTCTCCTGTTGCATGTGTGTTCCTGCTGCCCAAACACACATTTCTGACGTGGGGTCTTGGACACTCCATGACATACATGGCCCTGTGTACTTTTTGTTCCAGGAAGCATGTGGGCTTCATTTAGTTTTATTTTACTTTCTTAACTGTCTCCTCTGAACAGGCACTGTGGGGATAAGACATCATTTCTGCCTCCTATGACCTTAAGATGTTTTAGCAGCAATAGAGTAAACATCTAGGCCTTCATTAGTCATTGAGCACCTACTGTGTGCAAGGCATTGGGCTAAGTACAGATAGTAGAGGTTTGCAGAAGAAGCAGGATTTTAACAGGTGGGGAACCACAGGAGGACAGGGCAGGTAGACTGAGCAGCAGAAGGAAAAGGTTGGAGGCAGGAAGGCAAAAGGAGAGTTACTAGAAACTCCAAGGAATGAATCAGAAGTAAAAGGGTAGAGTGGGAAATCTCGAGATTCAAATCCTAACTCTCCCTACACACTCTGAGTATCGGTTTCCTCATATAGAAAGTAAAGATAACAATTGCACTTTTCAGGGTTGGTGGAGGTAGTCAAGATGTTAATGGAACCCACCTGACACAAGGTAGAGTAGAAGATTTATAAAGGCATGCTGATCAGTCATTACTTAAAGTGGGAAAGTACTGTAATTATGGGACAATACATGCAATTTGGGGATATGTAGAATCTTTCAAACTATGAATTCAAAAATCAAAACAGATTTTGGTAGTGGCCCGTTGAGTATCATTCATTTAATCCAAGCTCTTCATTTTGCAAATGGTGAAAGTGATGACTGAAGAAATGAAGGAATCAAGCAAGACTTGGTTAATGAAATACTGGATAGATATCAGGAGGCACCTACACAGGGCTTTCCTAGGCCAGGCCTTGTCCGCCTATGCGGTCTGCTCATTTAATCCTCTCACCAACCTGCAGGATACGTGTTCCTTCTGCCATAGCAGCTGTTCATCCCCACATATATTAATGGAGACGTGCAAAAGCTGCCACATGGAGCTGATGGAGACCTCAGTGATCGCTGAGTCTAATGTCCATATCTTATGAGTGAGGATACAGGCATCTGTGTATTCGATGACATGCTCAAAGTCACCAGCTTTTAGAACTAAAACTTCAGCCACTTGGCTCCATGCCCCGTGTTTTTTTTTTTTTTTTTCATCACATCATGTTCCCTTCATGTGTGAACTGAAATATATATAAATGACTAAAGTCTTGATTCACTAAAGGAGGATGGTATTAAGAAACTTTTAATGAATAAACTCAGGAAAAACCAGCACTGAAAATATGAAGAATATATTTTAACATTTCATATCAAGGGCATATGGTTAATGAAAAGGACGATGAACGACATTTTTAATTCTAATCTTTGAAAACTATGAAGTACTAAATCTTATTAAAAAATAAATAAGTAACTTGAATAGCCCTATCATCTATTTGACTACGATAACTTATATCTAATTGAATGTGAAGTTAAAAACCTTCCCGTAAGAAAACCCCACACCCAGAATGGTTTCATTGGTCAAGACATGAGGTTGGCAAACTAGGACCAAATCTGGCCTACCACCTGTTTTGCTAGAGCCCATGAGCAGAGCAGAGTAGGATTGTTATAGTTTTTAATAGTGGGGGGTAAATCAAAAGAAGAATAGTATTTCCTGACATGTGAACATTATATATAACACAAATTTCAGTGTCCATAAATAAAGTTTTGTAAGAACACAGTCGTGCCTATTCATTCATATATTGTCTAAGTCTGTGTTATTATCCCAGGACCACACTGAGTAGTTGTGGCAGAGATAGTATGACCTGCAAGGCCTAAAATGCTCTTTGATTTTTTTACAGAAGTTTGCTGATGCCTGGCTTCTATTAACGAAGGAGTAAGTGATACACAACTCTTTTAGAAAACCGAAGAGAACCCTTCTCAACTCATTGTATGTAGCTGTCATTTCTTTGAGCCCAAAATCAAATACAGACACTAAAACAAAACAAAACAAAAAAACTATACACCAAAATCTCTTTTACATATACATACAACCATTCTTTTAAAACGTATTATCAAGTCGAAGGCAAAAATTCAATTTATAAAAGTTTGATCGATCAAGTTAAGTTCATCCCAGCAAGGCACAACATTGCTTGGACCTTTAAAACTCAGTTGCTGTACTTAGCTTTATTAATAGACTGAAAAAAAAAAAAAAAAAACCTCACAAACATCCCACTATACAGAAAAAGGGTTTTACAACACCCATCATGTATTCAACACCCATCGTGACGAAAACTCACAGCAAGCTAATAACCCAATAAAGGGCACCTATGAAAAAACCTGTAGCCAACATCTTAACAGTGAAAGACTGAATGCTTTCTCCCTAAAATAAGGAATGCCCCCTTTACCACTCAGGGCAGCACTGGACTGGAGGTCATAGCCAGTGCAAAAAGGCAATGAGGAAAATGTGTCCAGGTTGGAAAGGAAGAATAAAGCAACCCTGACAGATGGCATTATCAGAGGGCTATGTATTTGATGAAAACCCTAAAGAACCTACAAAAAAAAAAAGGCATTTGGAGCAAATGAATGAATTTATTAAGACTGTAGGCTACAAGGTCAGTACACAAAAATTAGTTTTATTTCTATACTTGTAACAAATAATTGGCATTACATTAAAAATATAGATCATTTACGATTAAATAAATCAGAAATTAAGACGAGTCTATAAAAACATATGCATTCATATTTCATCTACTGCTTTTCAACCAGGGGTGCAAGGTAATTGAATGGAGAAAGAATAACCTTTCAAAACTGGTACCGGAACAATTGGATATCCATATAAAAAAGAAGAAAGGCAGGAAAGAAGGAAGGAAGGAAAGAAGGAAGGAAGGAAGGAAATAAGGGAGAGGAAAGGAGGGAGGGAGGGAGGGAGGGGGGGAGGGAGGAAGGAAGGAAGGAAGGAAGGAAGGAAGGAAGGAAGGAAAGAAGGAAGGAAGGAAGGAAGGAAATAAGGGAGAGGAAAGGAGGGAGGGAGGGAGGGAGGGAGGAAGGAAGGAAGGAAGGAAGGAAGGAAGGAAGGAAGGAAAGAAGGAAGGAAAAAAAGAAGGAAGTAAGAAAGGAAGGAAGGAAGAAAAAAGATGGTGGGAAGAAAGAGCCTACACTCTTATCTTATACCATATATTAAGAGAATTAAGTCAAAGATTACAGAGCTAGGACCTAAAATTTTAAAATTTGTTTTATAAACCATAGGATAAAATGTTCATGATCTTTGTTTAGATAAGAGTTTCTTAAACACAACACTGGAAACACATACCATAGAAAAGATCAACTGGACTTCATCAAAATTAAACACGTTCTTCAAAAGACAGCATTAAGAAAGTGAAAAGGCAAGGCACAGGATGGGAGAAAATATTGGTAACGCACATATTTGATGAAGAATTTGTATTCAAAATAGAATGTTTACAAATCAATAATAAGAAAAGAAACAACAAAAAAATGGGCTGACTATTTAAACAGATGCTTTATCAAAGACCATATATAAAAACCAATTAATCACATAAAAAGACATTCAGTATCATTAGTCATTAGTGAAATGTAAGTTAAACAATAAAACGGTGCCATTTGCATTAGTATTCCCAAGAATGAGCCCATGTCTATTAACAGAATGAATGGGTGGATGCCTATTCAACCTATAATCAGAAGGAAAAAATATACAGTTCGCTGAAAAAAAATAGTAATACGACGAATAAGTATGCAGTTAAACTTGGAATCAGAGTTTTCATTTGGGGATTTTTATCCAAACCAAACCCTAAATAATTGCTGTTTAAACCAAGTAATGAATACCACTTAATCTCACTTCTAGCATGCACTGGCAATATGTCTTAATCCCCACTCCCAAGGCAACTCTGATCTTGGGTCATGCTGTCTATTCACGTGTGTTCTCTCCAGCAGCTCTGAATATACTCAACACAGCGAGTGAGAGGGAGCTGCTCAAATGGTTATATTATCCGGTTGGTTTTTCCACCAGAAAAAAAAAAAAAAAAAAAAGTGGCTTGTCTTAGGACATTCTTTTGCAAAATAAAATGCCCTAGTTCTTTGGAATCAGGACATTTTATTTCTATAGGTTTCAAAAGGAATCTCAGAAGGTTTTAATTATTGTGCATTATTTCTTCCTTATAAGGTCCTGAGCTCACAAGAAAAACAAACAAACAAAAAAACAAGATCTCTACCACTGAGGTTGGTAGGGGAGTGAAGTCCATTGTAAACTCCTGAATATAACATACACCTCCCCTGAACACAAACTCTTGGCTTCCAAGAAGAGTCTTGTAGAGAGAGGGCACTGCGTTTATTTCCAATGCGTGAAATCTATTCAGAACTCAGCGTCCTAAATCAATTTAAAAATACTGACTCCCAAGAAAGTTGACACAGTTCACATTTTGTTAATTAAAGAACAATTGTTACTCTTTTTAGAGTTGGCACCATTATTGTAGTGCTGTCTTATCGGGCGCAAATAAATCTAGAGGACATAAATAGGGGACTTTATCCAAATCATCTAGGTGATATTGCCAGATCAGCATGGCATTCCAACGACGTGAAACACCTAAACTGTCCCATCTGAACTGAGCTGTCAGACGGCGCAGATGGGGAGAATCGGGTGACAACATTTGACACCTGAGGAAAGTATCAGGTTGGTCACTCAGACTCCAAGAATAAAAGTGACTGGGGCTTGACTCGTGACTCTTGCTTACTGTGTCGGTGAAAGGGTGACAGCATGGTCACTGGAGTCAGAGCCCTCAGCAAGAATCCCAGCTCCACCCCTCGCCAAATGGATGGGGTGGCAGCACTGACACAAGATGGCTGATCAACAAACATTGGTTATTAGATATTCACCACGGAGCAATGAAAATAAATAAGCCCAAGGAACCAAAGAAATCAAGGCTCGCTGTGGTTTTCTCTGTTTATTCTCTCGTTGGCATAGTCCGTCAGATTGATCTCCAAATATCTTAATTTTAGCCGATTCCTGTCAATAAGGAAATAGAACAAAGAGGAAAAAGGAATTCAGTGATTAAATTGACCTAAGATTAGAATGCAGTACCAATGTCTTTTGGAGGACAAAATGAATATGAGATTTTAAGCTTGTAGGGGCCTTATTTGTACTCATCTACATGTCCTCCTGTCCCTCACAGATGAGGAGACCTCAGGAACTAGAGCTCATGAGATGACTGATGATAAAATAAGGGCTGTAAGCAGAAGGAAGTCTCATGCCCAAGGATACTAAAGGGTATTTGTCAAATACCAAGAGAAATATGAAAAGGAAGACACAGGACAGAACTGTGCTTATGTATGATGGCGACGGGGAAGATGATAACAAATGGAGAGAGGTGGCAGACCTTGGAACTTCTTACCTTTAAGAAGGAGGAGGCTGATAAACTGATGAGGATATGGAGAGTCGGGTAACTATTTGGTTTGCCATTGTCGGTGACGAGTCGTTTTTGTCTTTCTAGCATTCGAGTTCCCCTTTGTGGAGTGCAAGAGTTAAAGTCAACTGTAAATTATGCCCTGAAGAACCAAGGGATCTAAGGAAGAGACTCTTCACTTGATCCATTTCCCCAGAAATGGACCCCAAGGTAAGAATTTGCATATCAGGTGTTTATTTGGAAAGCGATCCCAGCAATGATGGTCTGGGAATGGAGTGTGAGACAGAGAAGTGAATTAAATCCAGAAAATGTCTGTCATCAAAAGAGTGACCCCTGGGAGCAGTTTGAGATGAAGATTTGTATAAATTATGTAATGTAATGTCATCCTTCTCACATCATTTTTTGTATTGGAAAATACAATGGCTTTTGTATTTTCCACTGGGAAACTCAAAAACAATGAGAAACAGTGGTTTTTCAAGCTTTCGGAACTCAGTACATCTTTACCATCTTAACAATTACTGAGGACCCCAAGAAGCTGTTGTTTGTGTGGGCTATGTCTAAAAATACTTATCGTATTAGAAATCAAAACTGAGAAAATTTTTAAATATTTATATATTAATTTTAAAAAGAATGCACACATTGCATGTTAAATAAATGGCAAATATTTTATGAAAAGCCATTGTATTTTCCAATACAAAAAATGATGTGAGAAGGATGACATTGCATTACATAATTTATACAAATCTTTGCAATATCTGGCTTAATAGAAAACAAGTAGATTCTCATATGTGCTTCTGCATTCAATCTGTTGCTGTGTGCATGTATATAATTATGCATTTTCTCAGATATTTATGTAAATTCTTTTTTGATATTACATTAAACTTTGGTAGTTGATAATTTCTTAAAGGTTAGTTTCAGTGGGAAATTTGAAATCATATTTGTGAAACTTTTGTACTCTATTCCATTAAAATCCATACTTTATCTTGCATTTTGAACAAATCTTTTCCCCATATATAATTTTGATCATGTGTTGGTCATATGAAAATGAATGGTTCACTGAGTTAAGCAGATATTCCAAATGCTGACATATTTCATTCTACAACCTCAAAAATTCATATTCATTATTATCTTCACTTGTCTCATCAGAAAAGCAGTTAAACATTGGAAAGTCATCAAGCTCACAGTGGTGGATGTAAGTTTTCAAAAATTCTACTTTGCTCTTGAAAGCTTAGATTTTATTATTGGCAACAAATACTGTCAGTGGTTTCTTTGAAGTGATGGCCTCATTCATTTTTGAATTCCTTCAATTTTAAAAAATGTCTACCAAGTACCCAAGTCTGAATAAGCAGAGTTCATGCTTTCAACTCAATCTCACAAGTGCTTTTCTTTGAAACAAACATCCTGCTCTTCCGTATGGAGCGGTATTGCTTTAGATGTAGTTCCCACTTTATCCGGGGAATATTAAAATGATTTACACTCAAGGGTCAATGTTTAAGAAAATGTAATTTTTTTTTTCACTGCTTCATCCAGGCCAGCTTAAGTGAAACTGGCTTTTTGCCCCCTTCAGTACAAGATGGTGAAGAATACAATGACTACTAGTAATACTAGTAATACTAGTACAACATGGGTCACTGCCTGATTCATGCTAACGCAAGTTACCACCATTGTTTTTGCACCATTGGTGCAAATGTCAACACAGTGGAAAGGGCAAACAACACTTAAAAATTATGATGACAGCAGTTTCTTGAGGACGTCCATAGAGACACGGACCCTCTCAGTACAGACGCATCAGGGTTTCCCTTCTGAAGGGCAAACCAGCTGGGGATTTGTAGGTTGAGGGCTGCACTAGAGAGGGCTATGGATTTCCAAGAACTCCTCACCTGCTGTGCACCCAGACAGAACAGGCTCAGCAACCAAGGAAAGCCTTTGGGGAAGGACAGGCACATCTTGAAAGTTGGATGGCAGGATGGATGCACTGAAATAGAAGAAACCAAGGGGAAACAGGTGCGGTAAGAAACGTGGGTGCAAAGAGCTCTTTGAAATGTTGATGTCAATTATTTTACGTAAACACCTGAAAATGAGATTGCTGGATCTTGTTGTAGTTCTATTTTTATTGTTTTGAGGAAACTCCGTACTGTTTTCATAGTGGCTGCAGCATTTTACATTCTCACCAACAGTGCATAAGGGTTCTCACTTCTCCATGTCCTCATCAGCACTTGTTAATTTTATTTTTTGTTTGTTTTTATAATGACCATCCTGTAGGTGTGAGGTGATGTGAGATAATAGGAAAAAATCTCTATATTGGTCTCTGCCACTAGTTCCTGACACAGGGCTCCCAAAACCCTGGGAAATCCCTAAGTGATAAGAGCACTAGGAACAACTTTGGTTCTAACAACGCGATGCTGGGTGAGCTCCTGGATGGCTTCTGGGTGGGGGATGGTCACCAGAAAGACCGAGGCCATGATTAGAAACTTGGTGTTTTCAGCCCCACACCAGAGAGAGGGAGTAGGCGCTGGAAATGGAGTTAATATAGTTGAGGATACGTATGTGAGGAAGTGTCCATAAAATTCCAAAAGTTTGGGGTTCAGAGAGCTTCCAGGTGGGTAAAACATTCACATACCAGGAAGGTGACATAGCCCACCTCCACGGGGACAGAAGCACCTGAGCTCGGGACCCTCCCAGACCTCATGTATCTCTTCACCTGACTATTCATCTGTATCCTTTATCATGCCCTTTAATATACTGGTAACCATCAGTGTCTCCCTGAGTTCTGTGAGCTGTTCTAGCAAGTAATCAAATCCATGGTGAGAATCATGGCAGCCTCCAATTTGTTGCCAAATCGGACAGATGTAACATGAGGACCTACTACTTGCAATTGGTATCAAAAGTGGAGGGCAGTCTTGTGGGGCTGAGCCTTCAACCTGTGGGTCTGAGGCTTTCTCCAGGTAGACAGTGTCAGAATTGAGTTCAATTGTAGAAGACCCAGCTGGTATCCCAGAATTGCTTGGTGTGGGAAAAAAAACACCACGCATCTGGTGTTGGAAGTGTTGTGAGTTTGCTAGTAATGTGAGAATAACAGAAACACACAGGTGGGAAGACTGTGTTTTTTTTCTACACAAGTGATACCTCATTGTTGTTTGGATTTGCATTTCCCTGATGCTTTGTGAGGTTGAGGACCTTTTCATATACTTTTTGGCAACTTGTATGTCTTCTTAGGAGAAACGTCTATTCAAGTCCTTTGCCCATTTTTAAATCAGGGTATTTTTGTTTTGTTTTAATTTATTTACTTTTTTTTTTTTTTTTCTTTTTTTGCTATTGAGTTGTAGGAGTTCCTTATATATTTTGGATATTAACCTCTTTCAGAGATGTGGTTAACAAATATTTTCTTCCATTCCGTAGGTTGACTTTTCATTCTATTGATTGTTTCCTTTGCTGTGCAGAAGACTTTTAGTTGGACTTGGTCCCACTTGTCTATTTCTTGCTTTTTTTGGCCTGTGCTTTTGATGTCTTATCCAAGAAATCATTGCCAAGACCAATGTTATGAAGCTTTTCCCTTATGTTTTCTTTTAGGAGTTTTATAGTTTTAGGTCTTATGTTTAAGTCTTTAATCCATTTTGAGTTGATTTTTGATATGGTGTAAGATTAGGGTCTAATTTCGTCCTCTTGCACATGGAGATCCAGTTTTCCCAACAGTCTGTTGAAGAAACTATTCTTTTTCTATTTTGTATTCTTGGCACCCTTGTCAAAGATCAGCTGACCGTTTATCATATATGTGTAGATTTATTTCTGGGCTCTCTATTCTTTTCCATTGGTCTGTGTTTAAGCCAGTACCATGCTGTTTTGATTATTGTAGCTTTGAAAGGTGTTATGAAATCAGGAAGCGGGAGACCTACAGCTTTGTTCTTTTTTCTCAAGATTGTTTTGAGATGTTGGTGTCTTTTATGGTTTCATATGAATTTTAGGATTTTTTTTTCTATTTCTGAAAATAATGCCATTGGAATTTTGATAGGGATTATATTGAATCTACAGCTTTGGGCAGTATGGACATTTTCACAATATTAAGTCTTTCAGTCCTTGAACACAATATATCTTTCCATTTGTTTGTGTCTTCTTTAATTTCCTTCAGCATCGTCTTGTCATTTTCAGCGACTTCATTACAAGTCTTTCACCTCCTTGGTTAACTTTATTCCTAAGTATTTGATGATTTTTGATGTTATTTTAAGTGGGATTCATTTATTAATTTTCTTTTCAGATTGTTCATTTTCCATGCTTCTATAAAATGTTCTCCCCAGTGCCAGAAAATGAAGCAGAGACATCACAGCGTCAGGTTTTCCTGATGTCCCACGTTCCTTCTTTTAGAACTCCTCTGTGAAAACCTACTATTGCTATGTATGTGGAGAGAACAAGGCTTGAGACCTTTATAAGACACCTCCTGTATTTTCTCCTAACTCAATCTTTGGTTTATTCGTCATGGCAGAAATTTCATTCTGGGGATTTACAGAGCTCATTGTCTCCTAACCTGTCATTTAAAAACAAAAACGAGTCAAAGGTGTCACAGTTTGCTACAGCCATTATGCTGGGTCCATTGTGGTGTCTAGCTTGCTCTAAGTGGCACAGCAAATTTGATTCCTACACTGAAAGATTATACCTGAAGTTGTTTGTTTTTCTTTTTCTTTTCTGACTTGTCATGGGACCTGACACTTGGAAGGGGGCCCTAAGCTGGTCATTTGGTACTGCTGGCCTCAGTGTCATACAGTTTGGTGTGAGATGGCCTCTCCACAAGGGAGGCAGGCCGGGAAACATTGCCTTGTCAGGAGTAAGAGCTGAAGGAGACCCGAGGAAGGTGGGGGGATATCTGCAAACCTGTCAGCTGTCAGAGCTCCCAGCTTAGCCCCTGGGGTCATGGGGACTGTTAGTGCTGTGCAGAAACTGCAGTGCAGAAAGTCATGGAAAGGTCCTCACTGCAGGCATGACCCTGGGCCTTTCTAGAAAAGAGTCAGACCTTGGGCCCGGGACAGTTTTGACCCTTTTATCTCCACAACCAAAGTGCTGGCCTGGAAGAGTTCGGGAGGATACAAACTGCACCAACCCTCCTTATTTTGTCTTTAATTAAAAGCACACAGATACACACCATAATGACAACAAACAAATACAAAGTGTTCTTATATCTTTTTTAAAAAAACAACGTAGCCCTCATACAAATTTAGAAATGCAATGAAGCTAACAGTAACAATAGTGATAGTGAAAAAATAAAGTAGTTGCAGCCCCACATTATTTCAAGTCCCATTGTTCAAAGACAAGCACTCGTGATGTTTTGGTATAGTGTCTGCATAGCGTTTCTTTTTTCCTTTACGTTTTGCATAGATGTGGGGTCATAAAATTGTTTTATAACCAGCTTTCTTTTTTTCACATAATACTAACCAGTAAACATTTACCCAAGTCATTAAATAGACTTGTATTAGCATCACATTAGCCACGTATTATTTCATGACTCAGCGGAATGGGTTTTGTTTCCTTCTGAAATGACTTACACTCTCTCAGCTCGTTTCCTTATCTGTGTCCCAAGTACACTCACCACAGATATTTTGTAACCTCGGTGTCACTTCTACCATTTCTACCACCACTGGCGTGTACTCACCCGTTCCCTAATGTTGCATTTTCAAGTTATTCCTTTTTATTTTCCAGTTATTTCATTCGCACCCATCACAGTCGTTGTTTTCTTAAACTAAATCACTGAACGAACGTAAACTGAGAGGATCAAGATTTATAGGACCAAAAATTGTAATTGGAAAATTCCTGAATAGTTTTATTGTTCAGTGAACATGGTCCAGACGCCTCCACGAGGCAGGCACCGTGTGCAGTGCCTGAATTATAGGTATCATATACGGGGGCATGACTGCTACGTGCCCACGTGCAAAGGAGTTAATAGGGGACATCCATGGATATGAAACGATATTGGCTTGTGGAGCTTCCTTTTCATTTAAAGCACAAGGCATAACCAAAATATACTTTCTGTAATATTATAAAGGAGACTTGGCTGTTTAGGTTGAGCTGCTAACACACGTTGATAGAAGAGGAAGAAAGCGGTTACTTGACTTGCGCATGTTAGCGTGAGTGTTAAGTGCCGCTGTCAAACACAAGCTCTGCTTCATTGCAGCTTGCACTGCTCTCCGATTCCACACAGACATAGAGGCAGCGAGAGGGGAGAGGCAGACATAGGTTCCTTGAACCGTGTAAGGTTCAGGAAGGTAGTGCTGAGACAGACCCCTGATAGTCATTATGAGAGAATAGATATAAAAATAAATTAGATGTAAATCCTGTCCTTTGATTTTAGCATTTAGCAACCTGATAAGAAAATGGCAAAAATAATGAAAGAACTCTCACTGAAGTGCTGTAATGGTTACATCCAGGAGGGCTAAACTGGAGTTGGGTCTCAGAGGATGAATAGAATTTGAACTTGTGTAGGTGAGGGCCGTGTACTTCAGGCCAAGAGAATTTAATAAGAACAGGAAAAGAAAAGTGAATCATGGGTGGCACGTATGACAAGCAGTAAACAGTTCAGCTTGGCCAAAAAAAAGAGACAAGCGATAATAATGTTACGCTTTCCTGAGCTCTCACTATGTGATAGCTGCTGGGTAGAGGGTTTGACACATTCTCTTGTTTGAACTCTCCAACTCTGCGACAGACCAGATCATGCTCATTTTACAGATTGAGACAGTGGAAACCCACTGAAGATTTGAGGCAAGAGAAACTGCCCCTTTGGCGCTGTGCTCCTGGAAGATTAATTTGACATCTGTGTGCAAGATGGGGCGTCATGGAGGAATAATGGAAATTGGAGACCCTCTCCATTGTTAAGGCTATGGCAATAATCCAAATGACAACTGATGGAGACCCGATTTGTAAAACTACAGTGGAGGAGAGAGGATGAATGTAGGTGTGCTGCAGAGGTCAAATCTGGAGGACTGGTCGGTTGATTGCATGTGAAAGGTAAGAAAAAAAAATGATGCTAAGGTTTCAACCCTGGATGACTATGACGTTGATGGTGCCATTAACAGGGAAAATGGGAGGGTCTTGGGAGGGCTGATGATGGATGTGGTTTGGAACATGCTAGGTTTGCAGAATAGCCAGTGGTAGATCTACTGCCGACGATGGGAAAGCGGAGGCGAATGGCCAAGAGACAGAAATTTGAAAGCTGAGATGTAATAAGAGTTAATAATAGGCCAGCAGCTGGACACATTTTACGAAACTGGCCACTCCATAAAGGTGCATCACAGAAATATAACCGGACAATGAAAGTCCCCAGTTCTGTAGTCCAGGGTTATTTAAAATTTATTATCATTTGGTCTTTTAGCCCCAATTTTTGTTTAGTGAAGATTAATTAAGCAAGAACAGCTGTTCAAGACACTCGTTTTACTTTGGGGGAAACCCTTTTTCTTAGAGTAGTGGTGTGTGTGTGTGTGTGTGTGTGTGTGTGTGTGTTTCCCCAACAACCACATAGAATAAAAGCAATTTTCGTGATATGTCCTTCAAATTTGGATAACTGGTAGCATTTTTTAAAATCCTAAAAGCAAATGATTTCCTTTCAAATCTAAAGCATAAATCATAATTGTGCTGTCTTTCTGGGGCTTCTGCCTTTTGTCAAATTAACAGCTTTAAAGAAAAAAAAAAAGAAAACATATTTTCAGCTGACCTGCGGTTGGACCTAACATTTCTTCCCCAAACTGTTCACAGCCGTTTTAGTCATGGGGGAGAAAGGACACACTTTCAGAGTTTGCTGTGTGTGGCCCGGAATTGTTTTTTTGGCCCCGAGCCGTTTAATCACCCTACCTTCCAGGGGCCACTTTCGGTTAATGAATCCTTAGCTCCAAGTTTCCTTTCCTCCTAATGAGTACTAATAAAATGCATTTAACTCCACTAATGCAACAAAAACTCAGCATTATTTCATTGTATCTATTTAATAAGGACCTTGTTTAATATTGAATTACAGCCTGCTCAGCGAAAGCATTATACTGGGGGAAGTGAGCCTGTGAGAAGGGAGTATCAAGTGCTATAATTTGGACATTCCTCCTTAATATGCCCTGCAGTCTTGTGTGATTGCTTAATTCATTTAGCCGAGCTAGTCTGATCCTTCTGCCAACTGGTTTGTAAAATTTACTGCAATGCTAGGCAACCAGTCTCACCACACAAGCTAGAAATATAGTATTGCTTTTCCTGGGACCAAGTTATTAACAGTTGTTTGGGGAGAGGCAGCAGGCAATGGAACAGATACTGTTACAAAAAGGAAGAACTTTTGGACGCTCCTCCTTTTGTAACATAGTTAGAGCCAATCCAATTTTTATTGATCAAAAAGTTTCCCCCCAAATTGTCTATGATCTAATTTCAGAAGCAATTCATCTTTATTTTTAGACTTATCTTCAATGAGCAGTGATGTCTAATCTCCTATTTATCTTAGCTATGAACTTCTCCGTCTTCTGTTGAACCAGCGCCTCACTCAAATAACTATCAGTAAACAAATATCTATTGAAAGGTGTCCATTCAAAGAAAGCAATCATTTTGTAATTGGAATAAGCATTTCCTGAATGAGTTAATTTTAAGGTTTATGTCTATTGGGATTTCTTGAAGCGAAGCACCTCTAAGGTCTCATTACTTGGAAATTAGAGAGAAGAACCATCATTTTTACTCTATGGAATTCAGTGATCTGGAAATATTCCTGGTTCTCCTGTCACCTGAGACACATCACAGTCAGAGAATTTTCACCTATATTGTTTCTTAAGGTACAGGATTCTTTTCCCTGTGATGGCCTACATATTAAACGGGTTGATACACTTCTCTTGGATTTTTAAAGAAGTTAAAAAACAATTGTGACTTTTGAAGGGAAAAGAAGTTGACTAGGTGGGGAGACATTTTTCCAGCTTTTAAAATATTTATTCAGAAAAACCTATTGTTACCTATAGCGATGAACACTAGTTTACAAATTATTTAGGACAATGACAGTGTAACAGAGTAATAGTTATTTCTTGAGACCTTATAACTAGTCACCTGGTAAGAAAGTAAGAAAATAGGTGAACTCAAGATTTACCTTGTACAGATTGTCTAGGAATCATGAGACCAGAAGGTTGCTGAATCTCAAATAAATGGCTTGAGTCAAGATCTCTGTATGACAAAGGAAAAAGTATAATGGCTCGACTCTCCCTCTATTCTTGTTACCCCTTGGTGGGTAAAGGGAAGAGAATATCCTGGATCCCTCTGGCCAAGAACAGGGCAGGAATTACTGGCAGCCACAATTGCTCCATAACATCCCGACATCTCAGAAGAATAAACGTGTGTTCCCACCCAAACAAGAAACACACCTTTGTTCAAAAAGGAGTCTGGATAAGACCAACACCACTGTGTGTACCTTCTAGTTATAAATTGAGTATTTTTCTTCTTGCAAACTCTAGTTTCTGGTGAGACTATAAATAAATTTCAAAATATGTGTGACTTCAGATGATGGCATGAAATAAGCCCGTAATAAAAGAGCCAATATGTAGGTTTTTTGTGATAGGGAATATTAATATGAAACTATGCCCTATATAACCCAATGTTCTCTCCTTTTTTTTTTTTTTGAAACTCTAGTTGTCAATCATTTTTTTTAATGTATAAACAATGCTAAATAATTTTACATTAAATCTCTCCAACTAATTTTATTTCCAGGGTATTGGTAGAGAAATGCTTCTAAGTAGCTTTGTGGTTCAGACGACATTTGTTCAAAGACTAATGAAAAAATAACCCCATGTAAGCTTCTGAGAAAGCAAAGCGGATATTAGGTTTTTCTTAACAAACAAACAAAAACTTAGAAGGATAGGATACTCTTTTAGAAAGCAATCTTTTTTCAAAACATAGGCAAGACTAGCGTTTGTTCAAAATAAGTCATTGCTAGAAATGGCTGGGAGTAACAGGTTTCTGAGCGGGGATTTGTCTCCCTGAGATAGTGTCCTGTTGAACTCATGTAACTGTGAGAAGGAGCTTCAATTACTTCAGGGAATAAGCTAAAAAAAGGAAGAGGTTTATTACCTCCCTAATGGGCCAGGGCTTCTAAAGGTAGCTGAGCTTCTGTGCGCCTAGAATAAAATGTAGCACTGGACCAGCCTGGTTGGGATTTCATAGGCTGCCCAGTTTTCTGTTTTGGACGTTCTGGAAGGGCTTCCTTTCAAGAACCAAGACTCTGGTGCAAGTGAAGGAAAAGAGGCCATGAAATCTGTTCCAATTCTAAACCTTTCAGGGACTAGGAAATGAAGTTGCTTTGTTTATAAAAGGGAAGGTTGTCGGCTTCGTTTAACTGTTTGAGCACTAACTCATTCTATTTCTTGGGTTTGTTAAAAGTCACTGTTACCAACCCACCCTGGTTGGGGTCCTTCTGCCCATTGCTGTTCACGCCTATAAAATGAGACTGAGTTTGGTAAAGCAGAGTAGAGACTATTTTTTGATCAAGGGATGGAGAAGGGTGAGCTTGCGCTCTCGTGACACAACTGGGGAGGAAGCTTCTGTGTTCATAGGCTGTGGTGTGGAGTGATTAAGGTCTCTCAGACATGTGTAGCTATTCTTTTGTTGCCCTCAGCCCTTTTTCCCATGGCCCTTTTTGCACACGATGCTGTACTGCTATTTTGGTCTTTGCACTAGGCCCTCTTCGTTTTGAGATGGGAATCCTTTTCAGTTCCTGTAGGCAAGCACAGCTTGGGATACAGTTTAGGTCTTGAGAAATGTCAGGGTCCTTTGGATGATAGCTGGATGGCATCACCACCCACTCCCCCCACCCAGATCCTGGGACTCCTTCTAGGCTCTTTCTTCTCATTAGTTTCTCACAGCTGTGGGGGAGAAAATTCCCCTTCTTTTCTCTCAAAGCTGTTCTGCCTGGTCTCATAATCAAATTGACATGAGATAGATTAACCGAAGAAAATAATCCAATTTCATTCTGCGTACATATGGAGGTTCCAGTTGAGGCTCTGATGCCACCTTGAGCTAAAGGGAATACGGGGCTGTGGTTTGAGACTTCAAAGGGGAGGAAAGCAATTCAACAGAGATGAAAGCAAATGTTTGTAAACAAATGTTTGCTGGGTCATCTCTATCAAGAGACAGAGAGGGCTTTGAATAAGTCCTTCCTTGCTAGGTTCTTGCCTGTTGATCACAAGCTAGTTCAGAGTAAACTAGCATTATCTGTCCCTTCCCGGAGCAGGTCCTCTGTCGAACTTCTTTTAAAGAGTTAGAGGAAGTCAAAGATTTTCCTGAGTTTAGAGAAAAAGAGCCCATTTTGTGGTGATGGTCACAGAAGACAGCCTAGAGGTTAAAATTTGAATAGGACATGGAAAGAGGGTGGGAGGATTTGCAACTGGAGATGTCAGGAGTCAGGAAAATGCAGAGTAGGTACTCATACTAGCTTATGCTCATTATAATGACAATTTTGGGTATATATGAAGATAAAGATACTGACAAACTATTACCCCGCCCAAAAAAAAAAAAATGTGCTTTAGTCTTTTTTCCAGTAGCATATGGAATTTTGCAGTGATCTACCCACATTGTCTCAACTCATCCATTGCGTGACCCGCAGCAGGCAATTACCCAGTAGCTGGTGTCTGGATGCAGTATTTTGATAAATGGAGTTGACCACTCATCACATCTTCTGCATCTCACCGTAAGTACCACTAAGCTTTCAATGAACAGCTTTAGCAAAGAGAAGTTATCAGCCCCTTTGTGGAACTAAAAGTTGTTTAAGAAGAGCCCCCCCGCCCACTCCATTTTCAGTAAAGAGGATGTGTCATTGTTGAAGCCAGTTGGATGATTCTAAAATACGAAAGCAACTATTATCCCTATCTAGAAGCAGGTTCTTTGGCCTACTCAAGGGCTTTGCTCCAGCAGCTCTGCCTTCTCTCTCCTCCCTCCTTCCTGGAACTTTCCCATTGGCATACAAATGTGTTGTTACTTCTCCATCTTAAAATAGCTCCTTCCTGATTACCTCAGCTCCCCAGTGCAGCAAAACCTCTCTAAGACTTGTTGTCTATACTGGTTCTCTTATTCTCTGTCTCTGCAATTGAGTTTTCACTCCCACCTTTCTCAAGAAAATATCTTGTCAAGGTCGCTAATAAACTCGGTATTTCCAGATTCAGTGGTCAGTTATCATCGATCTCATCTAACATGGCTTACTGGCAGCATCTGAAACGGTTCATTACTTCCATCTCTTAAAATTTTCTTTCTACTTCCAACACGATACACTAGTGGTTTTCCTATCTTCTGAGCACTCTTCAGTCTCCTTTGCTAGTTCCTCATCTTTTCCTTTACCTCTTCGTGTTGGAGTACAGTGGGGCCAATTTTCACAACTCTTCATTTCACTCCTTTGGTGATTTTATCCAATCTTGTGATTGATATACTACCTATATATTGATGACTCTTACGTTTATATCACAAGTCCAGACTTCGTTCCTTCACTCCAGATTGGAATATCCAATGATACAGTCACCATCTCTACTGGGAGGGCCAATTGACATCCCAAGCTCAAGATTTCCAAAACTGAATTCCAGGTCTTTCCTCTACACTTGCTCCTCTTGCAGCCTTCCTCACCCGTTGTTTCAGAATAAAAGTCTTGACATTATCCTTCACTTGTTCTCACATGCCCTATGCTTACTTGTCAAACGTTCTTGATAATCGTACATTCAAAACATAACAGAATTCCACCACTTCTTACCACCTCCACCCGTACTATCCAGTTCCAAATCATCAACACCTCTCTCCTGGATTCCTTCAGTGGCCTCCTTGCTGATTTCCGTGCTTCCACTCTTGTTCCTAACAATCCAATCTCTCCAAACTGACTCGTAAGATAAGTCAGATCATGTCACTCCTCTGCTCCAAACATTCCCATGGCTTTCCATGTCACTCAGAGTAACATGTAAGTCCTTCTGTTGATCTAAAACACCCTGTGGGGTCTGCCCATTGTTAGCTCTCTGACATCATGTTTCCCGTGCTTCCCCCTCACTCCTTCCCAACCACCCCAGCCTCTTTCCTGTTTGCTGTGTTGCCCCTGGAGTCTGCAGAGTTACATCGAAATATCACCCAACTGTCCTGGCTCCTTTCTTGAAGGAGGGACCCACTTCTGTCATTTCACTCATCTCCCAGCCCTGGGAGCAGCATTTTTGCACCTTGTTAATGTTCAATAAATGTTTGCCGAATCGCTGGAGCCCAAGTACTTTAATTACTAAAATCAAAATGCTCCTAGAACAAAGAATTCTTGGTCCTTTCAAGTGTCAGAGTCTAATTAATAATCTGTCTAGCAGCTATGTGACCTTGAGTTAATCACTTAACCTCTTGGGACGTCGATTTTCTCATCTGTGAAATGCAGATGATAACAAGTACCTCCCTGTGTTGGAACTAGATGCGAGAAGCTGTGGGAAAGCCTGAGGCAGGTGTGCCTGTTGCACCCTCGCTCGCTTGCTCCGGGTTCCATATCCTGGGGTGGGGGGCGGTGTGGATTGGGTGGGGGAGAAGTGACGGTACCTGGATGGGAAGACTCACTGCACTGTTGTCACCATTTCCTCCATTGCCTCAGTCACGGAACAAGTGTGAGAGGTGGGGGGCGGGGTGGAAGAGAGCTCACACATTAGCGATGTCATGGTTGTTTACTGTTTTCGTCTGTGTGGTAATAAATCAATGTGAGCTTTGTCATTTTAATTAGTCCTCTTTCAGTCAGAAAAGTCAAGGCTGTTAAGTGCTGATAGGGACTTGAAAAATTACCTGAGAACAAGTGTCCAGAATGAGTGTCAGTATTCTGGCTTCAGAGTGCTGTGGGTCACTGGGGAGGAGGAGGGGTGTGTGACAAGCCCTCCACTTCAGAAAGGGAGGATTGGGTTGGATGTAAGGCTGTCGGGAGGGTGGGTGGGGGAGAAGCTGAACTGGTCCCTTTCCTGCTTGCCCCCCATCCAGCCCTGTGGTGAGCTGTAGGAAGGTGGTGTAGAGAGAAAGACAAGTGAGGGGGTAAATCCCTGTGGATGCTGTCATGTAGTGTAAAGAGCGGGTGCAGAAATAAAATATACAAGAGAGTTGGCGGTCTCTGCCCTCTACAGTGAGAACGGGGAAAACTGAATAAAGCAAATCAAAACTCTAAAGTCTGGCAAAGAAAATGGTGCCAACTGGATTTCCCTACCTGGAAACGCACTGTATCACCAGGAAATCCATTGCTTGCAATGGCTCAGGGAAAATGCTAAGCAAGGTCTTTGCAAAGAGTGGGGTTGCACAAGAAGCATTGCTGGCTTATTGAGGGTGCTATTTGTTATATCCCATGTCGATAATAAAGGGAGAAGTGAACACGAGTCCTCCGAACACAAAGGCCTGGCTCACGTTTCTGAAATCGGCTCTTCCTTTCTCCAGCAACATCTAGGATGGTCATGATTTCTCTTCTCATGATCAGATTTGGCAGCAACCAGACAAGGTAAAGGATCTTTATTCTTCTACTTACTGTGTGTCTATGAGGAAATCACTCAACTCTGTGAGCCTTGGTTTCTTGTCTACAATGGAAACAAAATACCTACTGCACAGAATTGTTTTGAGGATATGACATGTTCCAAACTACAAAGCATAATAGAAAAATAGTGAATTATTACCATGACCGTGTTTCCCCAAAAATAAGACCTAGCCGGTCCATCAGCTCTAATGCGTCTTTTGGAGCAAAAATTGAAATAAGACCCGGTCTTATTTTAATATAAGACTCGGTCTTATATAATATAATGTAATATAATATAATATAATACTGGGTCTTATATTGATTTTTGCTCCAAAAGATGCATTAGATCTGATGGTACGGCTAGGTCTTATTTTCAGGGAAACACAGTGCGATATTTATAGTAACAAAGAGCTAAACCTATTTCTTTGGATTGTGTGGAATTTCCAAGTTTAGAAGGGATCTAAAGTTCAGCTAGTCTAATTTGTCTGCCAGTTCTAATCTCTTGACCATTTCATTGTGAAGTGATTGCCCACCCTTTCCTTGAAACTTCAGGAAGATTTTTCTGTCTTCTGAGGAAACATGAGCCATATTTGGACGCTCTAATATTTCACACTCTAATTATCTAGTGAAGTAGAAATCTTTAACTTCTACCCTTTAGAACTAGTTCTGCCTTCTAGAACCTCAGCCCCCCTTCCAATATGGTAGCCATTTACATATTTCAACATAGGTCTTTGCCTTGCTCCTAAATCTACACAAGATAATGCTAACCTGAGGGTTGGCCCTCAGGACGCATTCCAGCGGCCAGAACTAGGGATTCCATGTCCCTTTTCTCTACATATGCTAACTTGTCCTGCTGCTACTCACTTTAACTTTTATAAGAAAGGTTCTACAGGGTAGATTAGATTCATGTTCAGAAATATTCATTTCCTCCCCATAACCCCCATGGGAGGACTATAATTCCCCACTCCATTTATGGTGAACTTGGATGTCTGAGTTGTTTTGGCCAATAGGATATCAGCAGCCATGAAGCAGTAGAGTCTTGAAAAGTGTCTTCTTGCTTGAGCTTATGCTCTTGACCTCCTGCCATTCCCATGAGGAGAGTATGCCCAGGACAGACTGTTCATCCCAGGAGGAGAATGAAAGTCACGGGGAGCACAGCTGCACCACCCCAGCCAAGGCCAGCCCAGATCAGCAACCCCAGACAGCTGTAGATACATGAGCGAGCCCACTTAAGACCAACAGTACGGCACTGCCAACCAGCACACTTGTGAGCTAAATAAATGCTTCTTTGTATGTTCCTGAGGTATGGTGGCTGTTTTATATGCAGTAATGTTGTGGCCGTAGTTATTCAAAATAACCAGTGAACTGAGATATAAACTACTGACAAGATTTCAGGTTTTCCTCCTCTGAAAAATGTCGGAAGGCAATACTTCTATTTGTTCAAGAAATATTGAAGTGAGTACGGTATGCCAGGTACCCAACAGTAGTTCATTTTGTCTCGTGCAGGGAACACGTCTCTCAAGAAGTCTACTTACAACAGTATAGAATTAGACCAGAGCCCAATTACCCTATCTTAAAGTTATTCCACTCAAAGCATAACACGATCTGTTACACGTGCGGGACTCGTACTGGTCCCTCCCCTTTGATCTCTGGACATTTCTCTCTCGTGGACTCTGAGCATCACTTTGTTCCCCTGGTTCCCAGGGCTGGTTGACCTGAGCATCCTGGAAAAGCCCCACAATGAGTGATGAGGTGGAATTTTATTAGGTGGAAAGCTCGTCCCTTCCCTTTTTGATAAAGTGCCCCAAACTCCTCTTGCTGTCTTTTCTCCATTCTTCAGTAGTTGTTCCAGACAAATCCCATATTATATGGCCTTCTGGATTGTGGCGGAGAGGACGGGAGCCAATCAGGACTAGTGTTCCCTTAGCTTGATTCCCTCAGGATGGGGTTCACCATGGATTGCAGGATACCGGCACTCAGCTCTCCAAAGGCTGGGGCTACAACTGCACAGAAGAGGGTGCTCTTGTGTAAAGCTGGGGCTGGCTTCCTGGGAGGAGGTGAAGTCTCCTTGCTCGTTTGCCGAGTGGATGATTCATTGCTTATGGAACCTGGGAAATGTAGTCTGCATTCATGCACATGGATTCTGCAACCACAGATAAAAATCCCCAAACTACAAAAATGTCAGGAAACTCATTTGGGTTTAGGCTGCACATTTGGGTTTAGGCTACTGCTCTGATATGATGTCACCAACGTTTATCTGCATCCTCCCCTTTGGCTCCAACTGCCAGGCCCTCTAAATGAAAATTATCAAGGAATAAGGACAAAAATATGTCCTTTTTCTTCTTTGGAGTATTCAAATCGCATTCACCAGTTGGGAAGGAACTACTTATCCATTAATTCATTTATTAAGGGCCGGGTATTCAGGTTTTTAATGCTTTTAGGAAAAAAATTCCAGGCTTCTTCCCTACCAACCAGAACCAAGCGATCTGGTTCCTACTTCTCTCTCCGTATAATCTCATGCTAACTACCTTCTTTTTGGCTCTTTTCAGCCTCATACTTCCATATTTCTTTTGCTCTCGTATTTCATCCTATTTGAATTATTTTCTTTTTCTGGATGTTATTAGGCCTGCTTTTTTCTCATTCTGCAGAGCTCAGCACATGTGTCATATTTTCAGAGAGACTTTCCCTAAACCCATATGTCAGTCATGGTTCTCCAGAGAACCAATAGATAGACAGACAGACAGACAGACAGACAGACAGATAGATAGATAGATAATAGATAGAGATGAAGATATATGGATATAAATTTATTGTAAGGAATTGGCTTATGTGATTATGGAGACTGAGAGGTCCCAGATCTGCAGTTGGCCAGCTGACCCAGGAGAGCTGATGATGTAGGTTCCAGTCTGAGTCTGAGTCCAAAGGCAGGAGAAGACTAAGGTCCCAGCTCAAAGGCAGTCAAGCAGAATCTTTCCCTTCCACAGTTTTTTTGTTCTTTTCAGGCCCTTCCACTGATTGGATGAGACCCACCCACACTGGGGAGGGCAATCTGCTTTACTCAGCCTGTTGATTCAAATGTTGCTCTCATCCAGAAACACTCACATAAACACACCCAGAATAACGTCTAGCCAAGTATCTGGACAGCCCGTGGGTCCAGTCAAATTCACACATAAAATCAACCATCACAGTCCACGTTTCAATTGTCCTTCCCTCATTGGTATCGCATCACCCTGTTTATCCTCTTCTGAGTGTTTATCGCAACGTGTACATCTTGTTTATTTATGTGTCACGTTTACTGTCGGCCTCTCTTTGTACAATGTGAGCTCCATGAAGGCAGGGAGAGAGAGACTGTTGTGTTTGTTTCTCTGTCCCCTGAGCCCCAAAGAGTTCTGGGAACCCAGTGAACACTTAATATGTATTTTTGAATGATATAAGTATGAATAAAAAAATAAAAGAATTGTACGATGAAATAAGAATTATCAAAAGGCAATATTAACAGAAGGTTATAAAAAATATGGAAGAGCAGAAGTCTAATTCTTTTTGGAAGAGTCAGGAAAGGCTTTCAAATGCGGAGGCATTTGAGCTGGGTCAATGAGGCAGAGGAGGAGGTGAAGAATGGAAGCAAGATTTGCAGGACGACCAAACAGTGCACACCAAGGTCCAGGGGTGAAAAGGATTAATGCATTTCCTGAAATGGTAAGAAAGTCAGGGCATCCAGGGCTCAGAGCAGATCAAGAATGGTCTTATATGCAGCTAATGATTCGGAATCGACTGGGCAGAAACTGGGAAGTCAGCAGAGGATGGAGTTTTGAACAGTAATATTCAAAACCTGCTGAATGTTTTGAATTCAACAAAACATTATCTACTCTGCTTCACAGTGGGTAAGAATGGGGAGAAACTGATGCCCAGGGACTACACAGTTGGCTGACAAGGGAGGAATGCTTTGCGACGGTGGATGTGGCTGGAAAGAAGCTATTCGAACTACTGAGCAGTTCAAGCAAAACAAGAGAGGAAAAAGTAAATTTGGGGGCACTTCTGGAGTAGAATTTATGACCTGGGGAATAAATAGATATAAGATGATGGGGTTGAAAAACAAGAAAGTTGAGAATGACTTCTTTGGGAATTAGCTGGAGGGACTAGAGCAATAACGGATTCGGGAGAAGAATTTGAGGGAGACTGTTTCCTCCAGGGGGGAACTGTTCAATCACCTACTTTCCTGGATGCCCTACAGTCAGCCCCTCAATATTCAATATTCAAGTGGTGGGACTTCTCTTTATAACAATATTAACCAACTAGGTCCGTAGGGAGAAGCTATACTGCTGAGTTCCAAATCTTTTCACATTTCAAAACAAATCTCTTCTTTAGAAGAAGCACCCGAGAATGTATCCCAATTATTATCCTCATCCATCATCATTTTCTTCTTCCCTTTTATCTAAAGGAGCAGCAGCTCTTATTACTGAGCACTTATTGTAATAATATCCACTCTTGATTGAGCACTTACTATGTCCCAGGATTCTTCTAAGTCTTCTCCACATGTTAACTCAATTAAAGCCCACACACACCTAAGTGAAACACATGACTATCCACTTGTCACAGCAGAAAGAACAGACATAGTGAGGGGAGTGAGTTGCCTAGGAAAGCATTGTAATCAGATACTGTGGAAGTACTCTACGTGTGTTAGTGTCTTTCTGCTCCCCAAGGTATTTGGAGCACCACGATTATTCCTTTTTCATAGGAACAAGGACCACAAGGTTTGAGGTTACATCAATTTCCCCAAACCATCCAGCCCACAAATGCCAGAGCTGATATTTGAAACGACCATTTTTTAAGCCAGGCCACAAAGAGGGGATGTGATGTAAGTGCCTATTAGCTTTTTGATTGTAATATAAGTGCCTGACAATTAGCGTTTTGATTGCCCTGGGATCCATTGCAACGATAGCCATCTCCAATAAACACATTGCCAGCTACACAACTAGGTAAAGAGCCAGGCTGCCCCACCCATAAAGTTCCCCTTCTAGGAAGCCCTGGGTGCCCTAAATAACTAACCACTTGAATTTCCCTCCCCGTGCTTTAATATCCACTTTTATGTTTTAAATTCACCAATGAAGGGTGAACTCATAAATCCCAAGACACCCCACCTCAACCCCAATAAAGTCACAGGCCCCCCTTAAAACCACCACAGAACAAAAGGAAGAGGGATCTAGCATCAAGGTCAAGAGCAAAAGCGTTGGGATCACTTTGAATCTGGGTTTCAATCTTTGCTTATTAGCGGTGGAAGCCTGAGCGATTACCAAACTGTTCTGAACTTCTGTTTCCTAACCTGTAAAAAGAGATAAAAATACCAACCTGCTAGATTTGCCAAAAGGATTAAGTAAGACCAAGTGTGTAAAGTACTTGGCACAGTGTCTGCCACGTGGTGGGTGAGTGACAAGTGGTAGCTATTGTTACTCTGGGAGAGATGGACGATACGATTTCTTCAGCTCTTGGTCCCTCTAAAATGCTATTGAAGTCGCTTGTCTGGCAACTCAGGCAAGGTGGTGGGTTCTTCTGGGAGTAGCTGCAGGAAGGAGACATAATTGTTCTCACTGCGTTCTTCTTCACTACCTCTCTCACCCCAGCCACCTAGCGCCCCCAGCCCTGGTTCTTTGACTATTTCTTGTAAGCTTCCTCCTGTTGCCGAACTTGTATACCCAGGCTTTGAAAGGCCCAAACTCCAAACGTCAGAGTTTGGAGTCAGGAAAGGTGTGTTGATGGAGAAAGCGCCAACTGAGAAGATGGGAGACCAAGTGGTGCCTCAAATGTACCTCACTCTCTGGACTAGGTTAAAGGTTTTAAGGGGTTGGGGGAACAAGTACAGAGATGTGCAGGTGGCGCAAGTTTTAAATGGCAGACCTTGGAACTTGGCCATTTATGGGAAAGGGACATCAACCCCGGATCTTCCTGGACAATGGACCCTTGGCTTCTGAAAGGGTTCCAGTGTTCACGTTCTGGTTCTGTCCCGTCCTTTGGTCCTTGTGTGGGGGTGGGAGTGGGGGTGGGGGTGGGAGGGAAGATGAGACTTTGGTGCCAGGTGTACTGGAGGTCAAAGTTCTCTCCTCTGCTCACGCTTTGACTGCATGACTCACAGTTTTGGTCTGTTGTCTCTGAAAAGCAACTCAGTATCTCGTTAAACAGGACAGGACAATTTAGAGCTGGTTCTGCGATTACACTCCTGAGCGTCAGCCTCTGTGGGACATTCTTCATGGAGCATCTTGGGCTGGGCTGGTGCCTCTTCTTGATGATTCCATAATTCCCCCAGCATATCTTCATCATTACCTTACTGGATTATTTGTAATTGTTTGTTCATATCAGAAGATTCGGGCAAAGATTGTGATTTATCTTTATAGCTCTATTATTAGTAGTTTGGCTAGAGTATCCCCAGCACTCAAAAACATTTACTACAGTGAATGAATGAATGAATGAATGAATGACCCAACCATTTCTATCCAACAGAGTTTTTCTGAAACAAAACAACGTCAGCCCTTTTTTATATGCTACTAGAACCTTACAGTTGCTCTTACCCGTTAGTTAATGCGTCCTGGTCCTTTAATTTGAGAACTAATGCTGTATCTGGATTTGAAAAAGTCCATCTTCAGAGACATATTTCTGACTTTGGATATTGGCTATCCAACCACCCTCCCTGCTCTTATGCCCTGAATGATTTTCAGCACCGCTATGCAATTTCTGAATGCAGTGCCCCGGTAAGCCCGTTCACACAGTTGGCATAGAAAACGTCGTGTTTCTTCATACAACTGGCTCAGTGAACAAGGACGAGAAATTGAGTTATTTATTTGATGACTCAGACCTTGATTACTAAATTGGAATTTGCTTCTGTACCTTGAGGGAGTAAAGAAAGAAATCCAATAGATTAAATGAGACTGCTATGTCTGTCTCTGTGCCTCTGCCGGGAGCATTGTGCATGAAATAATTAAGTTCCCAGGAGAGCAAAACTGCCCATGAAATAAAAAATAGAGACTTATCATCCATAGCAAGTGGCTCAGTGCTGGACCCACCAAAACGTTTCATGTCAACAGCTGTATTTTTCTGATCTAGAAATATCACAAACGTTCACACCCGATTGAGAGGACAGTTCTGTGATTATTTTGTGGTACACACCTCTCACCTGATATCGTTGCAATGTGTGTTTTACCTTTGGGAACACCAGGTAGCAAGGGATTCGTGAAACACCATAACACATTGGGTGGTAAATGTGTTTCCATCACTGGGAAGGATGCTGTCAGAAACAATATATGCTCTTGGAATTTTGTTGATGGATAACATATCCTCTCACTTCTATCAGAGGAATGTCTGAAGTATGTGTGGAAAGGGACAATCCATTTTCCCTCCTGTTCGTCTCCTGAAATGTTCTAGAAATTTCCCTGCCTGGAACATGCCCAGGAACTCCAAAGGCATTAGCACATGGCATTTGAGGCAATTGTATTTATTAACTATCAATAATCGGGTGGCTAAACTTCTGTTGATGTGATGATTTAGGAAGGAAGGACTGTGCAAACCTTAAACCCATGTGGCCCATTCCACTCGTACATCTCATGCTCAAATCTTAGGGCCGTTCAGAAAAGATTGCCTTACTGTCTTACATTTAGTTCAGACATAGCAGCTCTCATGAGCAATCTTTCCTTAATTCTTCAGTCTCTTAAAAAAAAAAATGATTTTCAACACCAATGAACTAGAATCAGCCCATGTCGTAAGTGTCGCCTTCTTGCATCTGTTGTTTTTGGCGTTCGATAACTGTAAAAAATCCCAGCTAGGTACACAGGTTTGTTTCTTCCTCATAGAGGAGTGGTATTAAGTAGATTCATTTATTCATAATTGTTCTTTAAAAATGCAAATATTTATTGAACATCGACTGTGAGGCAAGCAAGGTGTGTAGACTCTGATTTTCTGCATTGTAAAGAGATATCCCAAGGCTACTCTCCTTCCTGGTATGAAAATGCCACCTCTTCCTTGTGCTGCCAGGCCCGCCCCTTGTCACTGCCTTGTGTCACTCAGTGAAGGACACAGGCTTTGAGCACAAGGGGAGTCCTCCTGGCTCCAGGGCCACAGAAACCCCACAGCAAACACCAGAGAGAAGGGGGGCATGTAGTGCTCTCCGCTGAGGTAGCGTCCCTCTATCTAAAGACCCAGCTGCAAAGCATTGGCTCACCCATGACTAGTGGCCCTGCATCAGTTTCACACACTGTCAACCAGCCCTTCATGCAGAGCCCTTCATGTCACCCTGGGGCTTTGAGAGACAATGATGTCGTCCTCATTTGCTTTCAGGCAAGCTTGAAAAGACCCATTTTGTTCTCCTTTAATTTCTACCCGAAAAACAAAAGCAACCAAAAATACTAACCAAAAATCCATTGGTCAGAAACAGCCCGGGAACACACCCTTTCCTTTCTTACCAAACGAAGTGTTGTGCTTTCCAAGCCGATTCGATTGATTTAAAAATTGCTTTTAGACTCTTTCTAGAATTTTTCTTTTCAAGGTACAGAAGTCACTTATGCTGTTTTGATGGTTGCTGTAAATTAAATATTATAACAAAAATAAGGAATTTGTGTTAAAGTTTATCCTTCCACACTTACTTTTTTTAGTCTCCTGCCATGCACATATACCCACAATCTTACACACGTTTATATTTTCTTTAAAAAACTTTTTTTGCGCCAAAGACTTTTTTCCAAAAGAAAAAAATGCTGCAATAAATATTTCTGAATTTTTATTTAATTTAAATAAGAGTAGAGGAGATATAGAAACAAAAATATATTAAACACATACTGTGTCCAAAAAAGAAAGTCTTTACTTACATTATTTATTGAATTTTTACAATTACCCTCTAGGGTAAATTTATTGACCTCCATTTACAGGTAAATATACAGAGAAGTAAGAGACTTCCATAAAATTACCCAGCTGGTAAAAGATAGAGCTGGGACTTGACACCCACTCTTTCCAACTTTTCCTTCCTTCCTTCCTTCCTTCCTTCCTTCCTTCCTTCCTTCCTTCCTTCCTTTCCAACTTTTTCCTTCCTTCCTTCCTTCCTTCCTTCCTTCCTTCCTTCCTTCCTTCCTTCCTTCCTTCCTTTGTTTCTTTCCTTCTTTCTTTCTTTCTTTCTTTCTTTCTTTTTTAACTCTATGTTCATTCTGCCAAGGACAGAAAAAATAATGTCCTGGACATTATCTTCTTGAAGTGGCTATTAAGTAAGGGCAGTTCTTTGTCACACTGACTGACTGCTATGTGTGGGGAAGGTGTAGGGTGGGGAGAATTACAGGCATTTAGTGGATGAAACGCAGGTAAACTAAGCACAATCCCACACAATAGAGAATTGCCCAGTCCCCAGTGAGAACAGCAACTCTTCAAGAAACATTACACTTCAGATTTACCGCTATGAGAAAAATATGGAAATGCACAGAATTATACTGTAAAGCCAACTACATGCTAAATAAAAATACTTTTTAAAGTACTTTTTAAATACTGTGGGAACCCAGAGGAAGTGGAGACTAAACCCAGCTTTCTGACGCTCATGGAAGCCTTGCTACATCCAAGGTGATTCTGGTGGTTGACATCCAGCCAAGAGAAGAAGAGAGAGGAAGAGGACCGTGTGCTGGGAGTCTGGATGAGCCCGTCCTGGAGAGAGCCCACATCACTTCCACTCACACGCCATTGGCCAGAACTCAGCCAGGGGGCCGCATCTGCCCCTCTGAGCCTGGCTGGGAAATGGGCTCCAGCTGTGTGCCCAGGAGGGACCAGGTTTGAAGAAGATCTAGCCAGCTTCTCACAGAGGCACCAAAACGCATTGAGAAGCAGCGTTTATCTTCTCTTTGAAGTCTGTGCCCTCTGATTCTATGTGGTATCCAGTCTCCAATCCAGAACCTGGAATGCTTCTCCTTTGAATGCTGCGTCATACCAGTCACCAAGTCCGTTTGTGTCCTCAGTCCTTAACAAACATTTGCTGGCTATCCACCATGTTCCCAGCCACTGGGCTAGGCACGGGGGACACAATGGTGAAAAAGACACAATCTCGGCTCTTAAGATGCTCACAGTCTAGTGTGAAAAACAAGACGTAACTATGAGTCAGTGATAAAGCAACAGGCAAAGGCCATGAAAGAAAAATACAGTCATGGAGATCTTTCCAAATGTGAGATCATGCCACTCGCCTGCTTAAAAGTCTCCAACTTCTTCTGTTAGAAAAATTTGTAAAAGAATTTGAAAAGGCAAAGAAATTACTGGGTGTCTTTTGTGGACAATTGGGTGGACTCTAGTGGGCCCTTCAGAATTATCTATTTTACAAGGTTTGAGACTAAAAATTGGATAATACAAATGGCTATTTTCTTACAGAAATGCATTTTTTTTTGTTTGTTTGTGGAAACACAATACAATTGATTTCCATCCTGTAGAAAATATAATTCTAAACATTGCATGGTATTGCCCTATAGTTATTAATTGTTTTGTTTCTAAGAGCAAATTTATTTCAGCATTCCTGATTTTGTGTGTGTATGCACGCACATGTGTGTGTGTGTGTGTGTGTGTATTTAATAGATATAATATATTAGTGAACTAAATAAAATCAGTGATATTTGTAGGAGGGTCATAATTTCAAATCCCTTTTCTGTCCCATCTTCTGTCACTCCTGGGTCCTTTCGTACTAACACCAATCGCTCCTTTCACCACCCTGAGTTTCTGAGCATTCAGCTCTGTACAGGAAACCTTCTCTTCTAAATGGTGTAAATCTCTATTGTCATTCTAGATGAACCTTCTGCATTACCCTGTGGCTACCTTCCTTTACATTTCCAAGGGTGTTGTTGTGGTTGTTAATGTGTCTGTAGTCACTCTTACTTATATTGAAATTTATCTGTTTGTGACTTTGTCTCCTCCCGTAGACTGTGGGATCCCTGAGGACAGGGGATTGTGTCTTATTTATTATCATCTCCTCAGCACTTGGAAAAACACTTGCTAAATTTAAATGTTTGATCAATGTTTCGATAAATTTAAAAAGTGATGGGACAGATGCTATTTCCATTGAACCTTGAAAAACAATTAGAAGGTAAACAAACTAGAATAGGGTAAAGGACTTTCCTCCAGTAGTGAGCAGAGAGGCATGGGAGAACCAAAGCATAAGGGGGAAATAAATGTTCGAGGCAGTATAAAAAGAAAAACAACCGACTGTGGTGTGGTCACCACATTTAAACTGATTTAAAATATCAAAATATAATGACTAGAAAAACAAAGTTGCAAAAGGACATGTATATATGTAAATACTATATTTTATTTATGAATATATCTCTATATAGGAAATCTTTTTTAGAAACATTCATAAGAGTGATATATACCAACCTCAGAATAATGGTTTTCTCTATGAGTGGGAGAGAGAAAAGCAATGGAAAACGAAGTTTTGAGTTGTAGCTGATATTTTATTTCCTTTACAAAAAAGAGAAAAGCCTATGAAGCTAATATAACCAAATTTTAAAATCTATTAAATCCTCAGGATGAATGTCTGAGTTCACGCTATATTATTTGCTGAGTGTTTGCAATAAATCATATCTTAACTAAAACAAGAAAAACATACGCATTGGTTATTTTTAAGCAAATACAGGAAACAGAAAAAAGACTTGGAAGCCTAGAGTTGCTACTGTGGATTAAGAGAAACTGAAAAAAATGCAATTCTTTCTGAAGACCAGCTTTGCCTCGTCCACAATTTCGCTAAAAGCTGTTGATGCCAACAAAAGATCATAGGCATTCTCCGAGCTCAAGACGGCCTGTTGACTTATCACAAAACTCAGCTGTACCTACCAAGCTCCAGGATGCTCCAGGGTCCCCGAGTAAGAGGTGGGAGAAAGGTTGCCTCTTTATATTGCTTCAGAGCTCTGAAGTTGAAAGATAGGATTATTGGAGTCTGGTACAAGATTGCCGGCTCAGGGTCCTGGCTTTTTTTGTGACCTAGACAAGAAAGGAACAACCAAGTATTTTTCTATAGATCAGAGAAAGCGATCGCTCCACATTGTCCTGTGTTGTGAGTGCAGAAAGTCCCTGAAAGGCTCACCAGAAACTGTGCCCCTATAAAGATAATAATACAAACAACGGTGGCCCAATTATCATACATGTGCTGCTTTGTAGGTTCTACCTCCTATTTTCACATCAGCCCTTTCCGGTAGGTGCTTCTGTCATCACTGGCCCATAAATAAGGACACTAAGAATTGCAAAGTTTAGGTAATTTGTCCAAGGTCAAACAGCCATTGGCTGGCAGATTTAAATCCTCCTGAGTCCAATCTAGGCTCTTAACTACTCATCAGAACTGCCACCTCTGCAGTTTGTATGGGAACCTTCCCAGACTCCCAAATGACGATTCCAAAGGAAGAAGTTTATGTCTCTTTACTTGGGCTCTGTCTTTCTGTTTTTTGTTTGTTTGTTTGTTTGTTTATCCTAGTACTGCTGGCACGGCTACCAAGAGAGAATATATGTAGAGACCTCTTTTCCTGCTTAAACGGGTAAGAATGAGGAAGAACCTTCTGGGCCATGCTCCCTGCTTCCTTGGACCTGGTTTATGCTGCTGGGCCCCTCCCCAGCACCGCTGCTATTGCTCAGTATGCATTCAGCCAGCTGCCCTGCGTGCATATAGAAAATGAGCCAGATGGTACACAGACTTCACATTCCCAGCGCAGAGCAGCCGGACTAAGGACTGCAGCAAAATGCTGGGGTCCAAGAATCTGTCACTCTTAGCCTATGCAGCCTGAAACCCACAGTAGCTGCAGAAATGAATTTCCCCAAGGAGTTCGTTGTTTGAGACCAATGCTGCATCTTAAGTACTTCCCAGGGGAAGGGGGAGGGTCTCAGAGCAGCAATACTTGGAGTGTGGTGAAACGAAGATCAACCCGGTAGGAGATCCACTGGATGGGGTGCATGGGGGTGCAGTATATGTGCTACAGGGGCTGATGGCAGGTGAGACCTGCTCTCTGGCAGGGGTTAGAGAATAGAAGGAGGGAGCTTCCCTTTGCTCAGGTGCTGAGGGACTGAAATTAGATCTTGCACCCCGTGTGAGAGAGCATGGGCAGTGTGCCCCTTAGAGACACCAGTGGTCAGTTAGCAATGAGACAGGAGAAGCTCAGCCTCAGCCAGCCCTGCAGCCTGGCCCTCAGAGAGACTTTGGTGCTCCCTGGGCTGTGCTGACTTCCACCCTCTGTAGACCTCTGTCCCCCTGGGGACACACCGCTGCCTCCATCCCTTCAACTCATCTGGGCTCCCTCCCTTGTCAGGAGCAGAGAGCAGGAATCCGTCAATCCACACACATTTGTTGTGTGCTCCCTCTTCACCTAAAACTCGGCTACGTTCTGGGGGATAAAGAAGAAGAGCCTGTTTCTCCTGGTCATCAGGCTTTTGTGGTTTTCTGAACCGTGTGTTAGAGAAATACAATTTTTTTTTTTATGGAGAACTTTCTAAAAGGCACTGCACACTTCTCTGTCTGAGTGAAGAGCGCATAGTAACATTGTTCACGATGCTGTAGTCTCATCATAAAGACCACTGGTGATCTAGCTGTAGATACAGATCTAGGGGGTGTGGAAAATGCTGCTGATTAAGCGCTCACATCAGAAAAATCTTTGGCACTTGACTTCTTGTAGAGGAGGCAGAAGAAAAGGTTCCAGTGACTTCTCTTTAGTGTTCGCCTCTCTGCTCAGCTTTACATCTGTGTTCTCCCCTGTCCACGCATATCTCCATTTGGATATCCTCAAAGTCCAGGAATTCAAATTAAATTAGTCTTCCAACCCAAACATCCTTTGTTTCTGTTACAAAGTACGATCTTCGCAGGCTGAATGACTTCATGTCCATTTCATTCCTACCTCATCCTGTCCCAGACACCTGCTCAGGTGTGCCCCTGACAGGGCTGGCAGTGAAATACTTCCCACTGCCGGGCCCCCACCTCCGCTTCCATTGTCCCCAGGCTGACTTACGTCCTCATGATCTCTTATCTAGGCCTTGCTAACTGCCTCCTAATTGATCTTTTTGCAGCTCATTTCTTCTGCCTCCAGTTTATCTGTTGCCAGATAAATCTTCCTAAAGCAAGGCCCTGATGGTGTCACTCCCCTGCTCGGATGTCTTTAAAGACTCCTCTCTGAGGCCCTGGTGACCTCACAGCTCCCAGACTTCTTCCCCTCTTCATCCCTGCTGTGCTTTGCTGCAGTGGGGATTCACTTAGGCTTCCATTTTTTTTGCCTAAGACGCTGTTCCAACAACTGTAAACTTTTATGCGTTACTCATCTTCTGAGGCCATCAAATGTGATCTCCCTACAGAAACCCTTCCCTGAACTCCGACAGTTGGAAGTAAACACTGCCCCTTTGGAACTTTCATAGCACTTTATCTTGTGGCATTTATTGCTGTCTAGTTTTTTTTTTTTTTTTTACTATTGTATTCATTCATTCATTCATTCAACCAAGTAGCAAATGCCTTGACGGTTAAAAAAAAAAGCTCAATGAATAGCTCTTGAATGAAAATAAGCTTGCTCCTTTGGCCATTTTACCTCTTCTTTGTAACCATGGAGATGTCATAAGCTGTTTGTGGTATAATGTGGTTGTTTTCTTGCAAATTCAATTAGTGAATTAAAGCCTGAAGTTGAAAACTCAAACATACTTTTCTTTTTAACCTTCAGTAGAAGTTTCTGTTCCATCATTGTTATCGTTCCTTACGCTAATCATGGAGAAAAACAGATATTTTGAATGCTACTGACAACTTCGTGGCAACTTTCTCACCAGCTTGTACCCACTCCTTTTTCTTGTGGGTTCTACCTGTTGATGGAGTGTGAAGGAGAAGTGCTTACCACTCCAAGAATTCCTGCTCGTGTACTTTGCACAGGCATTACTTCAAAGCCTACGCATGCTTCACCATCACCCAACACTTCTGAAAGCATTAACACTAGGTCATGTTTTCCCCAAAGCCTTATTTTAGGTTGGCTTTGATCCTTACCGCAGGCATCAGGTGACACTTCTAATCTTATTGTAACAGGAAAGATACACTGGTATTTGTGATCTTTTTCAAAAATGGAAAATTGCACATTCCAGTCATGAAAGATGTGCTTTTTTTTTTGTAGTTCTCTATGCCAGCTCCTCCAACAGTGACCTTTACTTAAATTTGAATGCAACTCTAGATTAACTGGCATCCACTAGAGAAGCATTTTACAAAGGCTACCAGCATTGTAAAACTAGTCAATAAATAGGCTAAATTTAGAAATGATTTCCATGAAATAGTCACTTTTTTCTTACAGTGTCATGATTTTTAAATGTAATTTTTTTGACCTCAGAAATCATAAAACTTGCCTTCTGAATAGTCACATAATTTACTCAGCTATAAATATTTACATTTTTATTTAGCTGAAGTTGAGAGTATGCTCTAAGCTTTTCATAGAGGTCCAAGTGTAAATATCAACTCTAGGCAACATAATATTAGCACATTTTTGTTTGTCTTGAAACCTGACAAGCTGTCTTTATAAGTTGAAACTACATTACACAAATGATTCGCTATTGTACTCATTTCAGTAACCTTTTCCTATGCTTGCTGTTTTCCCAGTATGTATGGATCGCTCCTTTTCAATATTTGAATGTTAGCGTATTTGCTCCTTCTCTTTGACAAAGAAAACTGAAAATAAAAAAAGCATAAAATAAATCCAAACAGAATCCATAGTAAAAAAAATGAAACCTAGATTTAATTTGCTGCATACATGTAGCAACTATCATAATTTTGATTTCTGACTGTTAATTTCACCCACGGATAGCAGAACATGAATTATATGAATGCCTCATAGACAATTCTCGTGCACTGTTTGTATGCTTTCTGTGTTGCAGCATCTGTATGTAATGATACTATTAAGAGTATCGAAATATATAAAGCTTATATTTCCCTTCATAGAATGCTTCCAAACCACTCTGCTCTTTAAATTTGAACATTTCCAGGCAGGCAGGATAATTCCCTTAAAAGCCATGGAGATATGAAGGACTTCAAACTGACACATTCACCCCTATTAATCAACTTTCACTGAAATCCTAACATACACACACAATAAGCAGCCAATAACCTATGAAATATGATCTATGTTAATAAAGACATTTCAATTAAGTTAATCATGTGGTTATGGATTACAAAAATGCCACCTAGACTAGAGCGTCACTGTGACCTGACATAGTCAGAAAATAATTTAGGAAGGAGGGAACTGGAAATGCATTTGAGGAGGAGTACAATTTGGGAACATGAAATGGTGCCATTTGAGGAAAGGGTAAAGATGAGCATAAACAATGCCAGCCCAAAGAATGATTGATTCAATGGCCCAGTGGTATCACTCTTTGACTTTGTACTTGAAATGTCAATTATATTCACCACACAAATTTCCTTTCCAAAATACCTTGTCCATTCATAGCCCTTCAGGGAGAACCTAAGTACAACTGGAAAACCCACTCCCCACCCAGCCAGTGTTGACGGGCCAAGGGTCATACAACACCCAAGCTGAGCCAATTAGACTTCTCTCCCAGAAACTGACCGTAGATGCCCACGAACAGTCAGTCAGGGTTGGACACTTGAGGTGGAAGGTTGTGGATTTAGAGCCTGCAGCTTCAGAACAAGAAGGATTAAGCAGGTATTTGGGAAATAACTGACCCAATTGACTCACAGAGAGCGAGAGCTAGAGTAAGTAATGGTCTAACGCCTCCAGTTCCTGTGAAGTCCCAGTGTGTTCCCTGAGCTGGATTTCCTTAAACGAAGTCAGCTTCGGCACTGTTGTTGTTTGCCTTGTACTGATTAATCCCCAAGACGATGCTTCTTTCTGGGTACACTTAGCAGTTATCTTTTATTTTTCATTGACCTCACTCATTATTTCTAATCTGCGCCATCTTTTCTGCTGTCCCTTCTGCTATTTATAGATCTCTTTTCTTTTTATTATTACCCTTTTTTGTTTTTTTTTGTTTTTCTCCTTATCTCTTCTCTTTCCGACCTGGTAGCTTACCAGTACTTTTCAGCATTATCACTATAAGGTTTAGTCATTTAACGAAGATGAGGCTACTTGCGTTTGGTCAATGAATTGGCCAATCCCATGATACTGTCAGTAATTTGATCATCCTTGACCCTTAATTATTTTCATCATTGTTTAATTTTTTTGAGTATTTTTTTTACTGACTTAGGATTGAGAATTATTCCCAAGTGCTAAAATTTCTAGATGTTCATTAACAATTCTCATGTAAAGTACGGCTTTCATTGCTTAAGTAGTCAAGAAAATTTAATAGTTCTCCAAATCCAAATAATGTGTGTAGAAAGTGGATGATTTATTTCTGATGTAAACTAGATAGCATGGAATGAGTTTGCTACCTCTAAAGCTATGTTTAAATCACTAGATCGTCCATTCCATCACTGGCCATCATGCTGTTAGTGGGAGAAGAAGATAGGAAACAGAGGCCAATTAGAAGTCATAAGAACCCATTCTGGGTAAAAACAAATGTATTTGAGAGACTTATTTGCCTGCTAACATATTCATTAAGTCATTCTTTTCTGCACGCAGTAAGTGCATATCGAGTGTCTCCTATGTACCAGGCAATGAGCAAGTCTTTAAGAGTACTGACGTGTACAAAACAACGTCCCTGCTCTCCTGGAGCTTGTATGCTAATGAAAGCAGAGATAAAATAAACAAATACATGTATAATGTATCAGATGGTAATGGGGGCTATAAAAATATTAAGTCAGGTAGAGGATAGAGAGTGCAGGGATATGGTGCCGTGATGTTTTTAATACAGTAATCAGGACAGATTTCCCTGACTCGCTGGCTTTCGACAGAGATCTAAATGCATAAGGGAGGCCATGATATCCTTGGGGGCATTTTCTGGGTTATCCATAAATATTTGTTGATCCCATGAAGAGTCATGGCACTCTGAATACGATTCATAGGTTGTTCTTTTATTCTCTCTTCCCTTCCCCCAATCCTGGCCTGTGGACGTGAGTGGCAACTTAAATGAACCAGAAAACATCCCTGGAAAAATCTGCAGTGTGCCTAAGGAGGCAGCGAAGCATTGAGATGAATAGATTCGGGAGCTTTCTGAGCAGGGGAGAGACAGCACCTAATATTTATGTGATCATTAAACTCCCATGTGCTCTGAACCTCTGAATCTGGAGAGGTGTCATCCAGTCATCTACCCCAGACTTTTCTCTGGCAATTTATCAAAGCCATGGTCCATCCCAAACAGGGATGATGGGACAGAGCCAGATTCCATCCTGGGGTCTCCAACATAACTCTCCTTCCTAAGTGAAAGGATGTATTTCTTCTGTGTGAATGGAAGGTTGCTTTTTTTTTTTTTTTTTTTTTAATGCAGCCTGTATTTACTCATTGCCTAAGCAACTCCTACAAGTCTTAAGATCTCAGAGGCTGGAGGAACCCGATGTAGCCTTAGAGAAGTTGAGTTTACCTACCCCAGGGCTGCTAAACACAACAAGCAAGAGGTGGCTGATTATTTTCAGAAGACCACAGTCTGAACTCAGGTTTTCATGTAGCAACGCTTTGGCCTTGGGCTAGTTTTTAATCTCTCTGAGTGATGCTTTCATCATTCTCCTCATCGACACAGCGGGAACATGAGTGATCATTCCTGTCATTTGCTCCACAGTCTGGGTTCTTCCTCGGTGCCATGCGCTGGGCTACACGCTGGGGTACAACAGCGGACAAGCACCCTTTGTTCCGTGGAGTTTAGTGGTTTCGTGGGGAAGACAAATGCTGCACATGGATTATAAATGTGGTGACGGTTGAGAAGGGAAAGGGCGGCACGTGGCAGAAACAGGAAATAGGAAGTCCTAACTTACCCCTAAGAGCTGGAGGAGCCTCCCTGAGGAAATGCTGTTTGAGCTGAGACATGAGGACAAGTAGGTGATTACTAGGTATTGGGATGTCACTAAGATTCCAGGCCTAGGGAAGGGCACGTGTGAAAACTCAGAGAGGAGACGGGAATGGCACCTGTTATTGACAACCTGGTGAAGTGGGAACATTCAGAGAAAAAAATGCAATTGACAGAGCTTTATAAACTGTCTCTGGACATTTGCCAAGAACCATTGGGACCGCTACAGAGCCATAAAAGAACCCCTAGAAGAGACCCCATTTGTGTAAATGCACATGTTTCCTTGTGGCTAACACTGCTAAATACTTACGAGGTTCATTTCTGAGGTGGAGGGCCAATGGAAGAACAATGGAAGCAATCATAATCACAGTGGGAATAAAACTCTGGTCCTTGCCTATCTGATATTCTGGCCTGTGAGGGGGCCCCATGGGGGGCATAAGTCATGGCATCAGCTGTCTTAATATGTTAATGACAATTTTCCCTTCTGCAATCCACTGACCAGTGTTCTAGGCCACACACCACGTTCCAGCCCATCTCAGGGGCAATACCCTGCCTGCTCAGGCACACCCACAAAGTCGGGGGATGGTCTTTGTCCCCCATCTTTGCAAATATTGGACCCTAAGACTAGTCTTACAGCCCCTTCTCTGTACCTCTCTGGGTCTTGTGGGTTATTAATGACTCTCGAGCATGCGTCTTGACAGGGGTAGAAGTGAGCTCAGCTTTGTGCAGAGCCGTGTTACAATTACAAAACATACTTTCTGGAAATTACAGAAGAGATTCATATCTTTTTCTGGTTCTGTGATCTCTAAGGAAAGGTTGCAGGTATCTACAGTGGGAGTTCGCAAATATTTTTCTCTTTTGTAAAGGTCCGGATAGTAAATATCTTAGATTTTGCAAACCACATCTGATCACTATCGTGTATTATGTGTTTGTGTTTTACAACACTTGAAAAATATAAAAACCTCTTTGAGCCCAGCAGCACAGAAACTGGCCAGGGTGTGGGTTTGGCCCATGGGCTGTGATTTGCCACTCTCTGATCTAGAGTAAAGCTGGATCAGAGCCAGGAAGCCCAACGTGATGAGCTGTGTCTTTCTTGACACTCTTTAGCATTAATAATTATCAAATAAAAAAAAAAAGATTATCAGCTCAGGTCAACACACACACACACAAAAAAAAAATAAAAAAAAATTGTCAAATAGATGCTCTATGCCCAAGTCTATTTATTTTTCAGTCTACATAGAAGAATAAGGTCCTTTTGGAGACTTCTGCTTTTATACTACTTGCAAGCTAATAAGTTAGCCTGCCACAGTTTCATGAATGATAGTAGACTTCTAAGACTCCTGGGTCAGATTCAAAGGACTGTTTATTAATCACTGCACACAGAAGGAGGTGGAATATGAGCATTTTAGTGCTGGTTCCTCAAGCACCAGTTTCCATAGAGTGACACAGAGAGGAGCAGATGATATCTGCACACATAGTGGTTTGCATTACAGAGAGGGACCTTGTGTTTATGGGACTGAATTCTTTTAGAATGGGCAATAAACATACGTGCTGTTTGTTCCAGAGGGAGACATATTTCTATTGTGCCAGGCTGTAAGCAAGTCTGCTCTTTGTTCGAAAGGGAGATTTATCTGTTTCTATCTTCCAAGACAGTTTATAAACATCCTTGCAAACATAGTCCAGGATAAAAAGATATGTTATGCCTTATCCGTAAGACATGGAGAAACATAAGCGATCCATGGAAAATTGTCTTTCAACAGACAACTAATATCTATGCATACCAATGTGTCAGTCCATCAGTTTTGGAGAAATGAAACACCAAATAATCCTTTTCTGGTGTGGAAGTCTTTTCCCATGTCCTCTATTTATTTGCCATCTAAAGACAGACCTAAGATCCAGTCTTAAGATGATCTAGTTCTATGATAACTAAAAACTTTGCTGTGGGGATTTTGGCTCCAATAGCAAAGGAAAGGAATACAAAAGAAGAACAAGAAAGAGAAGGAAGAGGAGGAGGAGAGGAAGAGGAAGAGGAAAAGGAAGAGGAAGAGGAAGAAGAAGAAGAGGAAGAGGAAGAGGAAGAGGAAGAGGAAGAAGAATGGCTCATTTGGGGGATTTGCAGGATAGTTGGAATTTAAAGTGGAATCCAAAGTGTTCTCTAAATAAGAGAAATTAAATGATCAATTCCTTCAATAGACAGCCCATCTTTGCTTCCTTGATACCCCAAATGATACATAGTTTGGCAGGATTCCAACAAGCAATCAGTGAGCAAGGCTTGAATGTGGTTCATGATTCATGGAGGGAGACCCTAGGGGGCACCAGGCATGAGGACATGGTGGTTAATGGGCCAAGACCAGACATGAGGTGTCAGTAATGGGCATGGCAAATGCAGTTGGTGAATCAGGGTGGCACCAGGACTTCACCAGAGAAGTCCGTGGTAGCGATTCTCTAGTACAGAGGACTTTTTCTTTTCTTTTCTCTTTTAACGACATTGCTAAGTGCATTGGAAAGATGTTGCCTAATGTACGACAGCTTTATACAAGCTTAGCCCTGGACGTTCATGTGTCATTTGAAGCTTTGATAGTCAACTATGGATTTCCCAAGGCCTCATTTCTGTTCTAATGATGCTTACTCCTCATTTTTTTTTTTTTTTTTTTTTAGTCATCTTCTTCATGATTGACTCAGTACTTCAAAGACCCTAAACGTCGAAACCCTCATTCATGAGTGCAGTCTCTAAACAAACGATAGAACAATTTTCTACTTAAACTTCAAGGAGCAAATCCACATCTGCAATACCACCATTGGTGGTTCACGAATCAGAATAAAGTTGATTTCTTCCATTTGAAGGCAATGTCTGTATTCTTGAACTTGTAATAAGTAGTAACTATAAGAGAAAGATGTAAGTAGAAATCTATTTGAATCTCTCCCCTCATATCAGGGCTCCAAGGTTGAGAGGCAGTGGTTTGTGGAGTTCTGTTTCTCAAACCAGGTTCCTTAGCGTCACATCCTGGTTTCAAAACATACGAGCTAGATGAGTGAGTTAATTTATCTGTTCCTTGTAAAGTCATTGAAAAGATGGTTCAAGGTCATGATTGTCAAGTGTTTGAGACACTGATAGATGCGTAGTAATCACTGAATATGTTAGAAAATTTAATTACATGTATCAAGAGCCACAATATGATGTTAAATAGAAAAGCAGGAAATACGATGGTTAGAGATCAGCTGCCCCCTAAACTTCAATTTGTTGAGACTCTAGACGATGGCAGCTTCCGCAGGCAGGCAGAACTACTTCCTGACAGGCAGCGACGGCAAGGCAGGTGATGTCATTGCCCTCAGGAGCTGGGCTGGTTCGAGTCTGCATTGTGAACTTCCTAAGTCCCTGCTGGTTTCCCCTACACCGACGATGGAGCCCTCCATGGTGCCAGCTGAGAGCTGGGAGTATCTGTTTGTAGGGCCAATTCTCCAGGGCATATCTTGAACGGCAATTTTTCTTTTTCTATTAAGCATTGCTTTTCAATTGTTTTTCAGTTTGGCTTTTTAGCCTCGTGTCTTGAAGAGCTTCAATGTCTTGGTCTTTCCAGGTGACAAATAAACGAAGAACACTAGTCGCCTGGCTCTTGTCCCCTCCCCCACTGTATTGATTTTCTTGGGGGAGATGTTCAGTTTTGTTTAGGAAATGAACTGACTCAGGACTTGTCCAGAGGGTAAGTGTGCCTGTTTTCGTGGCTTGTTTCTAGTTTCAGTGCTGGCCGGTAAAACCAGCTGCAATGATGAAAATGGTCCAGGATCGTGAGGTCCGGGCAGTCGCTACAGGTGGCTCCTGACCACTTAAAATGTCGTTAGGGCAGCTAAGGAGGTG
Source organism: Rhinolophus sinicus (assembly GCF_057876585.1). Taxonomy (NCBI): domain Eukaryota; kingdom Metazoa; phylum Chordata; class Mammalia; order Chiroptera; family Rhinolophidae; genus Rhinolophus; species Rhinolophus sinicus. The sequence continues at coordinate 58,152,885 of NC_142506.1, read as the reverse complement.
ACTTGCTAATTTTCTTTAGTTTTAATTAATTTAAACGTGCAAGTGACTGTCTAAATGGACAGCACAGCTCTTCACTGTGGCTTGAAGTTGACAATTTCCATCCAACTGGAAAACGCTTAGATAACTGGAGGGTTAGTCTAGCTTGTTAAGGCTGCCTCTACGTGTCAACCCTTCTTGCCTTAGACGGGGCTTTAATGAGGCAGCAGCATCCTTAACAAAGTTAAGAAAACCCATGGCCAGTGACAGTAAAAGAGTTAGAGACAGAAATATTGGCGAAGATGCATTTCCCCCATTTCACGGCCTTCATAATCTACTCTGATGTCTTAGGAAGGGGTCTTAGAAATCAACATCTAATGTTTTCAAAACTTGTTGCTGTTATTGTTATTTTTGTACAACTTTTGTCACACTTAGACTTTCGTGAAACGCTAACATATTGGACAGATAAAACCTGGAATGCAAGACTCCTAGTCACACCTGATTTCCCTACGACCCCCTCGGACACTGCCCCTATGACCCCCTCAGACACTGCAGGACAGTTTGAAAACTGTGATTCTAACAGACCACTTTGACTTTAGACGAGAGTAAACCGAAGCCCAGATAAATGAAGTGCTGTCTGGAAGGCACGGGGTTGCCAAAACAAACGGGGCTAGCATTGAGACTTCTCCCAGTTCCTAGTTTAGTGTTCTCCATGATGTTGTTTCTGCATGAAGCTTCTCTGATTCCATTAGTCTTTTCAATACCTCTAAAAATAGGAGTGGCCTGTGCCCTAGGACACAACAGGTCTTCTAAGTCCTGTCTGGACTTGTTCACTGTTGTCCATGGTGCCTTGTTTTTTTTTTTTTTTGGTTTCCCTACCCTGGGAGTTCCTTAAAAGCAGGACCTACACCATCCATTCCTGTTAGAGTCATGGTGCATTTGGCAGAATGTAAATAAGCCTGTAGTCGATATCCATTTGAATGACGATGTTTGTTGTAAGTCACTGAGAGTTCACGGAATGCCCAGCAGTGTCCTGGTGCGTTGGGCAAATACAACATATAGAAAATAGTTCCTTCCTTTAGGAAGCTTAGGGCTTCGTCGGAGAAACAAGAGAGCACAGAGGAATAACTAGAGCAGTGGCATTCCATAGACCACCTGTAGCAGGACTTGAAGAATTTACTGAAAATTTAGATTCCTGGAACTCATACACAGGGATTCTGATTAAGAAAGACCCAGGCATCACTATTAATTACAAATTCTCAGCTGAACTTCTGCACTTATAATTTTGAAAATTGGAAAGTATGTTAGCAGTCACTCATAGCAGTCTTGAATATCTAGGTTGATGGCAATATTAGAAAACGTTGATGATCTAAGGAGAGGACTCTGGCTGCAGGAATAGAAGGGCTGAGAGGTGGAGTAAAGCAAGAGACCCACCCTTTGGAGCTGCCATTCTAACCACAGAATACTGGTGCTGCTGACCCCTGAGATGGGTGCCCTCTGCCCTGGCGGATGATCACAGAGGTGCTTTTGTGCTCCTGCTTGGCTTGCACTCCAGATAAACTGGCACCAGCTCAGGGAGGTGGAGTTGCAGGGTGGCGTTGCACTTTTGGACAACTCAAGGGCAAGAAAGCAGAGGACAGGATCAAGTGGAGGACGACTTGTCAGTAGCTGTATTAGGTATCGATTGCTGCGTAACAAAATACCCCAACACTTAGCAGTGCAAATGACAAGCACTTATTATTTCACACAGTTTCGGAGGGCAAGAATCTGGGAGCAGCTGAGCTAGATAGTTCTGGTTTAAGGTCTCTAACGAGTTTGCACTCAAGACATTGGCCTTGGCTACAGACAGACACCTTAGGCTTGACTAGGCTTAAAAGGTCTGCTTCCGTGCTCACTCACATGGCTGTTGGCAGGAGGCCTCAGTTTCTTGTTCACGAGTGACTAGAGGCCTTAGTGCCTCACCATGTGGTCCATTCCGTAGGACTGCTCATGACACGGCACCTTCTTCCCCAGAACAAGTGATCTGAGAGACATCAAATGGAATTCTTTTATAATCGAATTCCAGAAATGATATATACCACCACTTCTGTCATACTCTATTGGTCCCAGGGACCAGCCCTGGTGAGAGGAGATTACGCAAAGCTGTGAGTTCCAGGAGGTGGGAACCACTGAGAGCCAGGTTGGAGGGGCTTCTTACTACAGGAGTCTTCTGGGGAAAAAAGACTCTTAATATACCGTGTTTCCCTGAAAATAAGACTGGGTCTTATATTAAGTTTTGCTCCATGAGCATTAGGGTTTATGTTCAGGGGATGTCTTCCTGAAAAATTATGCTAGGGCTTGTTTTCCGGTTAGGTCTTATTTTTGGAGAAACACAGCAGCTTCAGATGTGCAGCCAATTTAGACCAAGTGTAAATCTTACTTTTTAATCTCTCATAAATGATACTTTCTCACATATGCACAGGTAGAAACCCTTGCCATCTAGTCTTATACAAGCCACTCTTTCTTGCTGCCTGTGTTGTCCCAGGCTTTTTTCCATAAACATGGTCTATACCCACCACTATCCTATCCCAGCGATGGGAAGTTATTTTGAGGGAGGCAACTTTCCTAATACAGTTATTCCCTTCCTCCATAACGTGGAAAACAGTGAAAATTACCTTCTAGTGTATTCCTATAAGGAGTTGTGAATAACAAACATGCAGGTGTTTCTTGGGTTATTTGATGGTGAAAATTGTTTCCAAGAAAACTGCCTCAGAATTGTAAGGTACTGTTCTTTATTTGTTAAACAAGTTCTATTCTTATTTATTTTATTCTTTTTTTTTTTTTTTTCATAGTCGAGTGTGAGCCTTCATACAACTTCTTCAAAAATAATCTTTTAAATGCAATTTTAACTTTAATGTCTCAGTGTCTCTCCGTGTGTGTGTGTGTGTGTGTGTGTGTGTGTATTTTTTCCCGGATCTTCAAAACATAAACTACTGCTATAGAGTTGTATTCAGTGAGTACATTGAATGTTGAATCCTGTTTATTTATTTTTGGTTTTACCTAGGTTCCATGGTTTTACATTTTCTTCATAACCACTTTACGTGCATCCATTCAACAAGCTTATATTAAATGCTTACTCTAATCTAGGACCATTCCAGGCAATGGGGCTATAGTAGTCTTGAACAGGAGAGCCAAATTCCTGCTCTTGCATTGTTGACATTCTCTTTGAAGAGGGAGAGAATAGGTAATCAAGTAAACAAGATGACCTCAGATCGTAATAAGTGTCTCTAGCAAAATAAAGTAGATTACTCCAGTAGAGTGCCTGGGCAAGGGACATTTATTTAGAGTGGAGCCCAGGAAGGTCTCTGAAGCTGTGAGATGTGAGCCGAGTCCTGAATGATGAAAGAGTCCGAGGGAGAAATTTATGGACTGGGAGGACAGAAAGTGACAGTACTCTGAAGCCAGAGTAAATTTGGTGTGGTTGAGAACAAAATAGAAAACCAGTGTGGCTATTGAACGCTGTAAGTATGGGGAGGGAGATAGAGAACGTCCAAAAAGTAAGATAGGAACAGATTATGTGAGGTTTTACAGGTCAGTGTAAGGAATTTTGTTATTCTGAGTGCAGTGAACTCCATTGGAGAGGTTTAGCTAATATTTAGTCCAAGCTGGAATGTAGTTTGCACTCAATAAATATTTGCTGAACAAATCAACAAGCCATGCAGCCATGCATTGCTTAAGTTTCAGAGACTATGCATTACTTAACCATTTTATAGAATAAAATAGACATTTTTCTACTATAGATCATAAGTTTACTACATTGAGCTTTTTTCACATTATTATTGTCTTGAGTTTCGAGCCCCAAAGTTTGTTGGGGCAATAGAAAAGTCATAAAACTATCTTCTTGCAAATATGCCAGAATATATTCTGCATTGATTGGAGAAAAATAAAATATAAGACCTTCCTGGGCTTTTGGGAAGAGATCAAAGCTCAAATTTGTTTTAGCAAGTCCTCATTTTAATATTATATTGTTTCATATGTCATGTTTCACGTACGTTGTGTCAGTTGCACATTTTGCGAAAGTATTACACACTGTTTTAAGTGAGTCACTGATGGCAAGATCTTCACGAGTCTATGAGTAAAAAGCATGTCATGTAGAAAAAAATATCTGAGTAGAAAAAAACCTGAGAATCTCACTTCATCCAGAAGTAGTTCCCTTTGCTAAAACGTTAGAGATTTGATGATCTTAAAAACATCTTGCAGACTGTTACTGCCATCATGCTCAGAGTAGAAAGTACATAATCTTTTCCCAAAAATGGGTCCATATGAACCCTGTGATGTCCTCAGGGGCAGAATTGTCAGGATTGGAGTAGATATTGCTAAGATGAGGGCTATCCCCTTGCTGGAATGTGAAGATCCTGAAAGTCTTGAGCCTTTCAGTACAGATTATAATTAATGTCGTACTCCTTCTTAGGCTGGGAGAAACCACATGATGTTAGAGCCCTGACCAACCCACATTCTCAGCAGGTGACTTTATCTCCTCCTTCTCCACGTTGGCTCCTTTCCAGTTGCCCCTGGTCTCTACTTAAACATTTTTTGCCCTTCTCTGGCTTTTCCTTTTGACTCAGCCCTTAAAGGTTGGTATTTCTTTGGGTTTTGTCCAGGCTCTTTTTGCTTCTCATTCTACACACATTCCTGTGAGATCTCTACTCCTGTGGCTTCAGTTTACCTACAGGCAGATGGTACCCAAGTCCATGGGTCCGTTCAGAACTTCCAAATCGTGTGGCCAAAGCTGAAATGATCATCTCTCCTTTCCTAATCCACCTGAAAACTCACCTTCATTCACTCTCCTTTCTCTCAGTCAATATCCTCATTAGCCACCAAGTTGTTTGATGGCAGTCCCTGAAGTCATTCTTGACTTCCTCCCTCTAATTAATTATCACGTCCCGTACACTTGAGCCTTGGACCATCCAGCCTGGGCTAACCTCTTCAGCTTTCTTTGTAGAGTTTCCCTTTGTGCTACAAGATGCTGCGGCTCTCCTGGACTAATTCCAGCTCCCCAAGGCTTTGTGTCACTCTCCCATGTCTTGAGGCCTTTGCATACTCTGTTCCTTCTGCCCGGAACACTCTTCCCTTTGCTCATACCTTTACCTGAATAAAACACATTTATTCTTTTAATTTGTTACTGTAACAATCACTTCATCCAGGAGTCTCTTCTGGATAGTTTAGACTAGCTCAGGACCCCATTTCTGCCCTCTCTATGCCCAGCACATCCTGTCTTTCCCCTATGAAATTGTAAGTTTAGTATTGACAATTACTTAATGATCCATCGTCTCCTCTAGACTTTTATTCACCATTGATTTCCCAATTTGTGGCAAATGGAATTACTCATGTTGAATACTGAATGGTAATGAGGAGAACCAGAGCTTTCTCATGTACAATGACCGTACCTCTGAGTCAGATTTTGGGGCGTGTAATATGTGCAATGTTTGACATGTGGTCTGGCAGACCCAATATACTACTTCAAGTAAAAGCTGTCCAAGCTGTTATGAACATATTTTAATCCAGCAGGTGCTATTCAGGGCATGGTGTGAGGAGGTGGGGGCTGTCACAGAAGCAGCTCCTGAGTCAGGGCTGCCGTCTCCCAATCACCTTCCACCTCTCTCTAGACAAATTTACCTGGTCCTTAGTTGTTTTCTACGAGATTAATCACATCTCAGGGCCAGAGATAGCTAAGAGAAAAGCAAATGCAAAAGGACCAAGGCAAGTGGTGACCTGGTCCTCTGTCATACCAGCTCACCTTCCTCGAGGCTCCTGTTTATTCTTTGCCTCTTTAGCCAAGCCTCCCCCTTCACAAGCTCCTCTAACTCTGTCCATCTCCTAAACACAGGTTGCCCCAGTTGTGTTGTCCTAAACCACGTCTCCTTTCACATTCCGTACTTTCCCTGAGTGGCTCTGCTCATGCCATGACTTCAACCTCCACGTACACGTTGCCCATGTTGGAATCTTTATCTCTAGCCAACAACACTTACTGGAGCGTTAGCTCTGTGTGGCCAACTGACTGACTAACAGAAATTTCCAGCTGGGCATCCACAAGGCACCTCAAGGTGTCCCCAAAACAAATTCATCATTTACCTTGTATATCTGCTTCCTCTTGTCTTTGTTCTACAATTTCCCAATATGCACTGTAGAGTCATGATAATAATAAAGGCACACATTTATTTAATGATAACTATAAGCCAGACATGGTTCTAAGAGCTTGTATATATGCATTCATTTAATCCTTAAAATAATAGGTACTATTACAACCCTGCTTTACAGATAGACAACTAAAGTCAAAAGAGGTGAAATAACTTGACTGGAGTATAAATCGCAAAAGGCAGGATTCAAACCAAGAGGTTTTGGCTCCAAAGTCTGGACACAGAACCACAATGCTCGATGCCAGAAGCACTCAGGTTTTACATATTGTTTTCTTCACTAGTAAAAGATTCTTAAGGACTGGCTTCCTAACTTAATAAACTTTAAAATTCCAGCACATAGCTTCATGCCTGGTACATAGTAGTCTTTACTGAATAAAGAAAGAAAAAAAAAATGAAGGTGTGTAGGAGAGATAGGAAAAGTAACTATGAGGTTACCCACAAGTCCAATAAAATTCATTCTAGAAAGCTGTCTTCTTCCATCTCCTCTTCATGGCCCCTTCTACTCAGGTGTTTGCAGAATCTTCAGAACCCCAGAAAGAAGACTGTAAAATAACGTCATCTTAGGAGTGGGGGAAAGAGTGAAAGAAAGAAGAAACAGGGAAAAACAGTATCTCTCCTTTTTTTTTTTTTTAATAGCAGGGACTTCCACTACTCTAGGCTTTTGTCACATTGAAGTACTTTCATTGTAGTTTTAAAAGTATAGTTGTTGTTAAGAAGAATAAAATATACTATGAGCAGGGTCCACAGACCATGTGTTAGAAAGAAATCAGCTTAGCTCCAAAAGAAATGGGTCTATGGGCTTGTTAAAATAGAAATTAACTTTTAAAATATCAAAAATGTGTTATATGGCTCTATTATATGGCTATACTATAACTAACTATATAATTTTATTTTTCCCAGTAGAGAAGTAGATAATAATAACTAATGACTACTGAGCTATTATTAAGTTTCAGACCCTGTGCAGTTTCTAAGCCTAGGGGTGCTCTTGTCAGTTCTACTCTACAAGTGGGGAAACTGAGCCCAAGAGAATTGTCAAGATTGCCTGGGATGAGAGAACAAATACATGGATGGTAGGGATTTAAACACACATTATGTATCTGTGGAGCTTCTGCTTTTTACCACCAAGGTTGTACAGTAGCTCCTCATGAAAATGGGCTCAAAAAAAAAAAAAAAAAAAAACCTGAACAGTGATGAATTGGTGATAGGAGGTAATCAATTATTGGCAACATTTTCCCATTTTGTAAAGGAGGGTGAGGAGAGTTGTTTCTCGATTCCATGCAGAGCTTTCCCCATCCATTTTGTTCATCAGCATGCAACATGGAAAGTCAAGACGAGGGAAAACAACCATAAAAAAATGAAAGCCAAAGTTAAAGTAAAGCCTGTTCGATCAGCTGTAGCTGCCATTAATTTCAATAAATATCCAATTAAATTTGTTGACAGGCAGCTCATGAATTTTGGAGAGAAATGGATCACTTGAAAAAATCTGGGACCTTTTGGAGCCTTGCTGAGTAATGTAATCTTTTAATGTGCTCTCGCTTAATATTAATTTTAATTTGCTGGATATGCCCTGGGTAAGTGGGAAAATCTATGGGACTTGTTTTATAGGTTGCCTTTCCTTATAAGAGGTTGAAAAGTGTAAAAGCAGAGTTGATTCAAATTCATATTGATGGTACATATACTGGCAGAAAATTGCTCACTCCTCGGGATTTCATACAAATGAATACTAATATCTTGATCAGGGGTTGCTTCCGGTTTTGTGATGGTTTCTATTAGCAGAGATTAGCCAATCTGCAGAAAGTCTACCTCTTTCTGTCCAACTTTGATATTAGAGACTTTGCTCGGGATCAAACACATTTTTAGCCATTTTACTAAACATCTGTGTTTGTGTTTAGTTCAGCTGACGCCAGGAAAACAGCAGCCCTTCTTTGTAATTTTAATAGCCATTTTTATAAATTTCTCTAGCTTCATGAAAGGAGACTATTTCTAAAGCAACTGAGAAAAATTTAATTAAAATTGTTTTTTTTTTTCAGTTTTTCAATTATAGTTGACATACAATATTATATTAGTTGCACGTATACAGCATAGTGGTTAGACATTTACATAACTTACAAAGTGATCCCCCCCGATATGTCTTGCACCCATCTGACACTGTACATAGTTATTATAATATTATTGACTATATTCCCTATGCTGTACTTTACATCCCCGTGACTATTTTTACAACCGGCAATTTGTACTTCTTAATCCCTTCACCCATTCCCCCAAACCCCCTCCCATCTGGCAACCATCAGTTTGTGCTCTGTATCTAGTTTGTTTCTGTTTTGTTTGTTCATTTATTTTGTTTCTTAGATTCTATATATAAGTGAAATCATTTGGCATTTTTCTTTATAAATGTTTGAATTATAATCTCTCACTGCCCCAGGACTCTTATTCCCCACCCCACCCCCATTTTCTAAAACTATATTAGAAGTCCAAGAAGACTTCAGGTGCATCTAGTCACATTAAAAAAAAAAAAAAAAAATATATATATATATATATATATATATATATATATATATATATATATGTATCTATTTATCTCTAAAAGGTCTATCTCTTTATCTCTAAAAGGGTAAAATGCTTATTTCTGTAATTAAAAAAAGAAAAGCCACTGACATAGAAAAAAAATCTTTTTTAGGGTTTTAGACACCAAGTTGATTACAAGTCTGAAAGCCGTCTTGGGGTAGCTCTAACTCTAAGCCAAAGACTGAGTTGACAGCAACCTTCTACTTATCTCTTCCTTGTTAAAATATTAACCATATGCACTATAAAATGAAGCCAGGAGCTTTAAGAAGAACGTTTTAAATAAAAACAAGCTATTAGAAAAGTAGCTACTTTACTTAAATATTTTTATATACTACTGATTTGTAATAAACTCCTTGAAAACCTAGAAAAACTGTTATCACTAGAATCAGAGATGTCTAGGTAGTTACCTTTGGGTTTTTAAGTGTCTGAGCTAAAGATGTTTGGGATAGTTTGGGTTATTGTTTAGTAAAAATTCTCTCCCTTCCCACTAAGGATAGATTGTGCTTTCCCACCACACTGATATTGGACTGTCCTTGTGACTTGCTTTGACCAATGGAATATGAACAATCAGGACCCAAGCAGAGGCCTGAAATATTCTTGTACGATTTGCTTTGCCTTCTGTCCTCTACTGATTCACCATGAGAAGAATATTCCTGAGTGGCTGCTTCCCCTTCAACTTGGAACCCAATTAAACACGCATAGAGCACACTGAACCCAACCTCTAGCTGGAGCCAAGCCTGCAGCACGGCTACTGGGACTAACTCAGCCTAGATCAGTGGAAGCACCATAGCTTTCACTCCTAGGCACTTGGTAATACTACCTATTATTGAAAGCCACTAAGTTTGGGGGATCATTTTTTCCACAACATTATGGTGGCAATAACAGTAATAGATCAACCGATCTTTAAGATTTTGCTTTTAAAATGAATTCACTACAAATGGCATTCTAAATAGATATTTGTGAATTCATCTCTTTTCCCTACTGGAATAATGACTATTACTTCTGTGTTTTGAGTTGCTAACCAAAATATATGTTTGGCAGAGCATGGAATTGGCTACACAAGGGGAGACTCCTGCAAGGATTCATTTCTACATGATGTAGAAATGTCTTTCAAGTCACTTTGGAATTCTTTCGGGCATTTGGATAAGAGTGGCCTTTAAGAACTTTCCTCGGCTGCGTGTGGGACTTTGAAATAAAATAAGCTTGAGTCAGGTGCCCCAGGATTATCCATTGCATTCTGGGAAAAAGCTGAGTGGCTCCATTATTTCAGTCTTCACATTTCTAGGAATGTTTCTTCCATTTGGCTTGTGAGATTAGGGAGTTAGGAAAGAAGGGACAAAACAGCTCTTAGGCAACTGATGAGCTGCTTAAACAAAGTTTATTGATTCTTTGTGATTAGAAATCTCATTTGCATAAAATGAGGAATAATTAAACTGCATCTTAATTCTGATTTCTCCTAATTTAATTGGATTTCAACAGTAGGGTCGGTCAATGGTTGGAGTGCAAAGACAATTTCTTCTAGAAAGGTTTTTAAATTAATTTTCCTTCTTATTCACAGGAGGGGGGTAGTGATAGAACCCAATGTGAAGAAACTATTAAATGAACCATGTTAGGTTTTGGACAAGTATATTGACATGGGTCCAACAAGCTTGGAAATGTTTCTTACCGTAATTAGGTATATTTAGTTGTCACTGGTGAATTTAAATGTGCAGGCATAGAAGGAGGGCTGTGTGATAAGCTACACATATTCACAATTAGTCACATTTATTTTTCTCCTGAGAATGGGGTGGACAAAATGAGCTTGAGAAGCAATAGCCAAAAGTTAAGGATGCTAGAGTCAGAGACTGTTAGAATTTGAAGCCCCTTGAAGGGCCAGCAAAGCTAGTCCAATCCGCCACCTGAGGAAATGGAACCCTTAGAAAGCCAGTCATCTACTCAAGGCTGTAGAGATAGTGAATTCCAGAGCTGGGAGAACCATGCAGAGTCAGTCCCTGATTCCGAATTCTAGGTAATTCCCAGTGAGATTTAAGAAAGATGGTCTGATTGAGAGCTCCTGAACACAAAAATCATTATGATCCTAAATGCAGGGTGTGACTTACTGGCCTTTAAAGGCAGAAGCAGTCGATGCTTTGGCTTTGCTGTGGCTTCAGCACATCCTTGGGGCCCTGCAGGGTGGGTGAGCCCACCTGGGTGCTGTCTTTGCCTTCGGGGTTTCTCCCAGAACATCACCTCTCCCGGCTCCTGGCTCACGCTGGAGTCCATGTTTCTTGTAGGATGTCTTCTGACAAAGCTGCCCTGGGTACCCTGGGGCTGCACAGTCTTGTCTTTCCTGGTAGCGTGGTTGTCCAGGATGAGAGTGTAGGTCAGTGGCTCCCGGCAGGTGATGGTTACATAAGCATCCTGCCAGCCACCCAAGTGGAAAGATATCTCCAGCACTTCTGAGAGAAGAGTACACGCCATAGGCTGTGTGCAGCTGGGGTGCAAATGTGCACATGCTTGCTGGCCTGGGGGGAATCTTTTCCAGGAAAGTGACTTCTTACATTTTTGGAGAAAGCATGGGAAAAGCTCTTTAATCTGCCAGACTCGGGGTTCCCTAAAACAGAGTGTGTCGGCCTCGCCTGGCCTTTGATGGGTAGGGGTCCGTTTATTTTTATAGCTACGCATTCTTAACTCTCATTTCAAGTGGCAAGCACTTGATTCAGTTTTCTCAGTGGAGCAGGAACAGACTGATTGGCCCTCCGGGTGTTTGGGAATGAAAGGTCATCCGTGCACTCTGCAAACATATCCACTGGGGCAGAGAAAGCACAGACAGTCGGTGACCTGATAATGAGCTTCACGTGGTGCCCCTGGGCCAGGCCAGTCCAAATGCTTTCCTGGGAGCCAGGAGGACTCACACAAGGTTAGGACACAGACTTGGTTCTTTAACTCAAAGGAGAGAGGAGACAGGAGGAAGGAATTTATAGAGCCCAAGGGAGCAATTTTGGATGGGAGGATGTGAAGAAGATTGGGAAGGAAAAGTATTGCTTTTTTCCATTGATAAATATTTCTGCTAGCACAGCATCTAGGGCAGAAGAAAGCAGGCCTCAGTTGCACTGTATCAGGTTAACACTGAATATATTTGTTTACTTCCAGAAGCACAGTTTTGTTTAGTCATTGATCAGTGAACAAATAACATGGTCGCTCAAAGCTCAGTCTCCTGAGTCAGAGACATGGATTCAAGTCTCATCGGTGATTCACTATGTTCTCGAAGCCTTTGGTTTTCTCATTATAAAATGAAAAAGGAACAGTAGCTACTTCATAGAGTTATTGTGAGTATTCAATGAGCTATTGTGCTGGAGTGCTTAGCAGAATGTCTAATGGGTAGGTCATTGTGGAGTATTAGCTGTTATTATTTAATGAGTTCTGCAGTGGGCAAGGCACCAACCAGCTTTAAAGAGACCCAAAGGATAGAAAGTTCCCTTAAGGAACATATAGGCTGCTTGAGGATGTAAGATTAAAGCACCTGAAGTAACACCGAACAGCCCAAGGCAGTATAAGATGAGTATATTCCACACAGCTTTACAAAGCCCACAGGCATGAAGCCAAGATATTATGGTTCATTATCAGTTAGGCGGTATATATAAGCAGATGCAAGATGAGGACAGCTGCAATGTGCATGTGAGTCACCCAGAGATCTCCTGATAATGCACACGATAATTCAGTCCTGGGGTGGGGCTTTGGATTCTGCATTTGGAGGGAGCGCCTAGGTAATATCTGTGTTATTAATCCTCAGACCACGGATCAAGTAGCAAGGACATAGAGAAGTGTCAGAGTGTGTTCCAGGCCGCTGAGGTGCCTCCCCAGGGACCAAGTGCTTATGCTATACTTATTAAGTATGAAATACAGAGGAAGATAAAAATGAGGAGGAAAGAGAGCCAAGAAAAGAAATAGGCCACAAGCGCTCTACTCCCAGGGAATTGTTTTTCCTCCTCAATTGTAATTGATCAGAAAAAACACTGTCCCCACCATCACCAACGATGTGATCTACCTGGAACAGTGGGGGAAGATATACTCATTGAGCAGGGACATGGTGACCAAATCTTGATACGCTAACCAGAAATGGATGAGAGAGAAATAACCACATGGTAGGACTTGTCAGGGAGGATTTCCTCGGTCAATGGCATTTACCTTTAAGCCAAAAGCTAAAGAAATGACAACAGGAAGTAGGGAGGGATGTGGTGCCAAAACTTACGAACAGGATCTTCTAGCTCGGCATACTTTTGTTTCTCACTCTTTATTATCACATGATTACTCATACGTTGCTCTCTGATTACTTTTCGGATAACTCATTCAAGCATTGTTGTGGTTGCCCTTTACCGCCCCCAACACACATTCACAGTGGGTTAATATTTCTTCTTAAAGGGATCAAAATTCTACGTGTCTTGGGTTTTTCGTTTATATATTAAATTAAGTTTCCAGGAAGAAAATGAAACCCAGAAAAGAGTCAGTTCCCCAGGTTGCAGAACCTGAAAATGTTTTCAATGTTAGAAGCACCGTATAAATGTAGACATAACGGGCACGTTCACATAGGTTGTGTAATTCCAGGTAACAATGTGTGTTCCTTCTGATTTATGATGATGCTGGTTTCCTAAGATGAGCTTCCTTGGTGAGGAAATGAAACCTGCTTTGGTAACTTATTCAGCTGAGCAGATCTTAAAACATATACTTTGAATTGTCCCTTCTTCCTTGGTATTTTTCCAAAGTCCTACAGAAAGAGTTAGAACCACTTATCTCCTGGAAGCAAATAGAGGGAGACATTACAAGGAGGGAAAGTAGCTGGTTTTACTGCATCTGTGGATCCGTTCTGTGAACCCACATGTGGAGGCACGAAGGGTATTTTGTCCTTGGGACCAGAACAAATAGGGAATTGGGAGAGGGAGGTCTGACTCATCCACAGACCTTGGTCATTGGCAGAATAGAGGGCTCCCTGAAGGGAGTGATTTCAGGGGCTTTAAAAGGATTCCTAGCCTACAAAACCTCTCCCCTCGTGCTTACTTATTACAGAAATTTATAGAGTAGGAAACGAAGACTTTGGCTTCGTATTTAGAGAGATTAATAGTAATCGCCGGCATTTTAGAGCCTTTCCACCTTTGATTACGTGCTGACAGCCGAACATGGCAACAAGTACTATAATAGTTTGTCTTTTTGGAAAGCACATTTCCCTGCATATTGGCTTTTATGTTTTATAATGGCTTTTCTGTTTTATCACCACTTTGCATCTTGCACTCTGATTATTTCCGCTTTCACTATCAGTGCTTTAAAGGTCCAAGGGAGAAATCAAAGTGCCTGCCTTTTCAAATGCTAGTGGCTTGGGTTTTGTTTTCCTTTGTCTTTTTATTTTTTTCGTCCTATTTACACATCAATCCGAGACTGACTTTCAAAGAAATGAGGATTAACAGGATGCTGACATGTGGCTTCTCAGGCAATGGCAGAAACTGTCTTCTCACCCCAGGAAATTTCAAAACAGCTGTCTATATCGGAGGAACACAAGAATCCTTAGTTGCTGATTCTTTTCAAAACGTCTGTGAAGTTGAACGCTATTTCCCCAAGCAGATATGGAGCGGGGATAGAAAAGACATCCTGGAGTAGGAGAATGGCAGACGTCATCACCTCAAGTATCGTTTTTCATAGTTTTGTTGATGAAAAACGAAATGAAAAAGAGTGTGATACCCCAGGGCAAAAGAAAAGAGAATTCCCCTGGCTCCCCAAAAGACAAGATGGCTCAGATAACAGAAATAGCGCTAGGCTTGGGTCTCCCTGTCCTCCTCACCGAGAACTTGGAAAGACAAAGACCAGAAACGTAAGGAATCCATTGACAGGCAAGGTCCAGAGCCTCTGACCTCCTTTCTTCCGTTCCATCACAGCTCATTATATCTGAGAAACAAGCAAGGGGCAAATTCACCCCAAGCAGTGGCGTTATCAAGTAGACTACACTAAGGTAGGTGTGTGGGACAGCTTTGAGAAGCTCTCAGCCCAGTCAATGAGCAGTCCCTGAGTAGAAATTGCCTGTTAGAGGAGTCCAGCATTGGGCCGGGATGGCTTGGTTCCAGGGGCCCCACCATTTCCCAAGTACCTCTACAATTTCAAGCATCAGGGGCAGCAACCTGAGGGAAGCAAGGCCTCTGTATGAACTCTGGAGGGATCTGAAGTCACAACAGCCCGGAAGTTGTCAACAATTATGCTCCTTGCCACTGGTCCTCTGAAAGGGACATCTGAGTAGTGTACTGTCAGGGGTCCCAATAGACTCTTCACTATGTATAACGTTCATCCCATGGGGCCAGGGAAAAATTATTTAATTAGAGAAATCAGTGTGAACTCATATGAACAAAGATAAAAATCATAAAAGGAATAGAAATTGTAAAAAGTGTGCAGCGCGCATGCAGGCAGAGTGTCAGAAAAACCAATGCTTAAAAAGAGCTCAGGAGGAAAAGGGACTCTATTTTTCTTGTTTAAGACACAGTTGGAAGATGAATAAAACTGAGAAAACTGTAGCTCTTTTTCTTGGAAAACATGGAACAACACTAAAGTATTCATTTTTACTCACTCAACCGAAGTCTATTGAATATCCCATTACACATAGAATTCAGCTAAGCGCCAGGATAAAGACGAGAGAGCGTTTCTTTTTTCCGTTTATATAGAAGGCTTGTAGACCCTTTAGACAATCTTATTATGCTATAGACCAAAGATGGAAAAAGGATTTAGGAGAGAATAAGTGGGAATAAAGAGATGTTAAGTGGTGAAGAGATGAAGACAGAGATGAGAAGCCGTGCATAGTAAATATTCAAAAAAACTTTGTATGCAAACACATGGACCCCTGATAAAAGGGAACTGCCAGGTGCCTGAGTTGCCTAGATTATAAACTCCTAACTCGTAGCTGTCTACTCTGAGAGGACAATGATTTTTCAGACAGGACTATATAAAGCAAATATTCCCTAGAATAAGTGAAAACAAAAAACACTGTGAGAAAGGACAAGCTGTTCTCGCTGTGTTTATGTCTATTGGTTATAACAAATTTCAACTCAGGACACTCAGGAGGGGGGGTATACATAAATAACACTGCTAACTCACCCCTCCCTATTTTGTTTAAGAAAACATGGAGAACAGAAGACACAAATGATGGCACAATATCTGTGTTCTGTACTTCAGCAAAGAATTTGTAGGTTCTCTCCTGTGACCTTGTGTCTTGGAGGGAGCAGGGCAAGTTACATGATAACACAGACGGGAGAACAGGCACATGCTTGGTGATTGAACACAAGGACATTTTACAACCAGACTGATGTCTTCATTGGTGTTTCTCAGGGCTCCATCTGGCCCATGTCCACTTCAACATTACACATCAATGACTGCAATGATTTCCTGGACAGCATGCAGTTACAATTGGGAATTGCATCAAGCTAAGGGTGTAGCTAATATTATAATGAAAGACTCGAGATCTACAATTGATGGGTTTAAATAGGGGCTTTTTATTTTGGTTAAATTGAGGTTTAATGGAGCTAGGGCACTCAGAACATAATAGTATCATTTCATTTCAGGTGGGTTAGGTTACACTTTCAAGAGTACTATATGAACTCCTGGATGCCATATTTTTAATAGTATATTTACAGACTGTACATGTCCCGATAGAAAAGACAGCATGATAAAGGACTTCAAAATAATTCAACATAAGGAATGATTGAAAGAACTGGGATACGTTCAACATGGAGAAGTAATTTAAGAGTATTCATGCTATTTCAATTATTCAGAAGGATTACATAAAAAGAGATGACACATGTTCTCAGTGGCTTTGGAGAAAACAACACAGACAACTGAATATACATTATAGGAAAATGTTGGTTTAGCTTAAAGAAGAACTTTTTACCACTGATTGCTAGAGAGAAAAAAAGTAAAATAAAATGCTTTGGAAATATGACAAATTTCTCATTATTAGAGGTATCCTAAGTAGATATTTCAGTGGGTAACTCAAAGACCACTTGGTAATGTCTTAAAGCCACACCTTGGAATTTAGTTGGACTAAATGCCCTCGAAGGCATACTGAAGTAGAAAGAATTCTTAATAGAGGTGAGGGTCTGGGAACCAGGTCCTCAGCTTCCTTCATGTAAAATTATTTCTTGGCTTCTTTCCAATCAAAACTTCAGATGCTATTATGCTCTGGGACTTTTAAGTTCATTTCCATAATCCTGTATCAGTCAGCATAAGTTAGGTCATGCTGCAGCAACTAACAACTCCAACAGCTCAGTGGCTTGAAGTAACAACAGTTTATTTCTTGCTTATACTACATGTTCATCTCAGGTTAATGGAGATCCTTAAGAATCTGAAACGTTTGAGAGAGAATTCATTTGATTATGCATTGGCTCTTGCAGGTTTCTGACTTTCTAGAACTAGTCACAAGACTCACTCCACCACTAAAGGAGCAGGCAATGGATGGTTTTCCCTGTGCTCAGAAAAGAGGAAAACCAGTCAGTAACTACTGACTATCTGAAATTAAAATGGATGGATCCATGCCTTCATAAAACAGAAAGGACCTAAATAGCACTGATTTCTCTTCTGGGGTCAGATCTTCTCCCTGTCATGAACTTTCTCTGGGACTCTGGGTAGGTCACGTTACCTTTTTCTTCCTCAGTTTCTATAAAACAAGAAGATGCTCTCTCTTTCTCTCTTTCAGGATTGTCAGTTCAATACAGTGAGTCAAGATGTGGAAATGTAATTCATAACATTTCAGCAACCATATAAATGGAGTGAATAATAAACACTTCAAGCCCCAAACCAAAGAGAAACAACCAGATAGCTGTGAGTCCCCTGTATATTGAATGACGTTTAGTTATTTTTTAAGTGTAGAAACACTTCTACCTGTGTATTTTAGTATTCTTTTTACTCTTTGCCCCACCTTCCAGTGAGGTAGGTAAAATCAGCTGTCCCACTCCATGGTACCGATGTCCTCTGAGGCCCAGGACTCAGCAAGGAGGTCTCTGAAGACACCCATCATCCACATGAGGATCAGGAAGAGATAGTCCTTGGCTCCTGACTCCTACTGTGTGCCAGTGTGTGTACTCTCTCCCCTTTGGCCTTCCTCCCTCTCTTACTCCTATTTCAATTGCTCTACAAAGTCTTGGCGTGGAGAATGGAGAATGTGGGGTTCTTGGGCAGTGGATGAGCATTTCTGCCAATGGCCTTCTCAAAAATAGTTCCAGTTCACTCGTGACCTGGCCTGTTCCAATGGGGGAGGTCACTTGAGGGAGGCTGGGCACATGACGAAGACGTTTTGGTCCAAAGGCCCAGATGGTCCAGGCCCCCACGCTCCCCTTACAGATGACTGAATAGTAACAGTGGTATCCAGGAATGTGGGCCCAAGTCCACCTGCGGGAGGCAATTCCCCAGTCAGGGGACTCACTGTGATTTGGAAGGTGACTTGGAAAGTTTGGAGGCACAGGCTACAAATCCGACAGGGTGTACGCAGATCCTGGAGGCTTGCTCTCCCATCAAGGAATGCTGCCCTCCCACAGGGTAAGGGAGCAGCTGTGGGAGAGTGGGACAAGTGTCCTGGCGGGGGCAGGGATGCATGCGTCACCCTCAGTCACGTGCTTGCTTCTTAGCAACCATTGGCCCAGACAACCTAAGAGGATTAATCAAAGACTCAAATATGAGATCATCAGCATGCACACAGGCATAGTGTCTGCCTTTATGGAACTTAGAAATTGATTGTGGAGACCAGATATAAACCTTGTAACCACTAGAGAAAAATTACAAGGCGGTATAGACTACAACCAAAATGGTAGAATTCAGATGAGAGAGTTCAGAGCTGGATCTGAATTACTGAGGAAGTTTACATGGGCAATGTATAGTGTGGCTCATGCCTAAAATCTATCTCTTCCACCTTAGTCCAGACTATTCCAACTTCTTCCAATCTAATACAGTTGTCTTCTCAACTAGCTAGAAAGCTTTCTCCTCCAAAACAAATCAGTATAAACACCCTTTTACAGGGAAGCAATGAACTACTCTTCTATAAGATTAAGGCACATACACACGCCCGAGGCATTTGAAATGATTAGAGTGAAATTTGCCTTTACTATTGATATTTTATCCTTTGTAATTTTCAATCAATAACCACATAGCAAACTGTCATTCAGTCCAACTGCTACTCTTTTCTATGCATTTATTTAACTGTAAAAAAATAATGCTGCTGTTCATAATATCAGGTCCGTTCTGACTGGGATTATCAAAGCAGAGAGAAGATTTGAGTGTGACCAAGGAAAGATGCCACCTGTCTAATCCCATTGTCTAGCACCGGCCTCCCACTCTGTGTTAAGGACCATGGTGGACCCTTCCCACACTGCTTAATATGATAAAGCTAACACAGCAAGTGCTCTGCTAAATGATTGCTGGATGAACCCCTTCTTTTATTGGGTCCTTTGCACTCGCATTTTCCTTGACTACATCAGATTGAGGAGTTTACATCAGCATTGGTGGGAAATACGACTTCTGCTTTAGTGATTCTGGTTTTAGAATCCATCCCCCCCAAATCAACTCCTGTAGAAGCATTTTCTTCTCTTTTGTCATGCAGGAAGCAGGGGTCTAGAGTATTCTTTCATCAGAGCTCTTAGAATGATAGGCAAGAATTACTTATCTTTGCCCAAGTTTGGCAAATGATGGAAAAGTCACAACTAACAGAAGTTGATAGGAGAGGAGTGAAGCTTAGGCAAAACTTGCCTCGGAAAAATTCAAAGAATTTTGAATCATCCTGCAAGACACATTTAATCTTCTCGCCTTGTTTCTTCAGCTATCTTGGGATTCAGGCTCTTTAAGAGATCCTCAATTGACCATTTTGATCCAACTGACTAGCTGATTTCTCCAAGCGCTCGATACAGTTGTCATATGGACTCAGGTGACATCATGTTTAAATGATGGTATTTTCATGCAGTATGAATATTTTATCATAGGCCACCCAGAGGGCTGCACATGAGACCCTTTCTTCCTTGATCCTATTTTTAGAGAGCACATGTTATGTACACGGCACTTGCACCTGTCAGCAGGAGGTTCAACAGCCAACGGCCTGTTTATGCTGTTACTGTATGTGTGGCCACATGGTGGGTCTGGACTGGGGCTGAGGTTGTGTGAAGGTCGCCATGGCTCATGGCCTTCAGACAAAAACACTCTTAACAGTGGCCCTCCATGCTGGTCCCTCTTACCTGCAGGCACTTGACTCAGTGTCAAATACTAACATTCCAGGTGATAATTGCAATTGCTTTGCAGGAAGGAGATGATTTTCAGGTTCATTTGTGTGTGTTTTTTTAAAAAAACTCCAATATACATAGATACAGATATATAGTTGTATACATATGTAATATGTACTTAGATGTGAAAGATTTAAAATTAGGTATCAAATTTAACAGTGGCAACCTATAGGTCGAGAAGAATGGAATTTAGAAAGAGAGGAAGAAGTTATGAAAGAACATTGTAACTTTTACCCCATGAACCTTGGTATTGTTTAAATTTTTAATACCTAGAAGGTTTTCATTACCACTTATGTAATTTTTAAATCTCTTGGCACAGAAGCAGGCATATAATATGAACTTAAAGGGGAAAAACAAGGAGAAAGAGGGAGGGAAGAAAAATGGGAATGAGAAAGGAAAGGGACAGAAATGGCAAAGAAAGAACAAGTACAACCTATCAAGAGCCAAATCCATGAGCTCTGAGTGAATGGAGTGGTTAGAGTCAAACGGGGTTAATTTAGAAAGGCTTTATGAAATGGTTGACTTTTGAGTAGAATTTTAAAAATAATCTAAAAATAATAATGATATACTTACTGTATCCTGTAAGATATTTGATGCAGAAAATTTGGAAAATATGAAAGAACACAAAGAAGCAAACTCCTACTACCAGTAACCCAGAACCTCTCCACAAAACAAAACAAAACAACAAAAACTACAGTTAACATGGCCGTGGATTTCCTTCCATTGTCTTTTGTAATTTTTAGACTACATTTTGAGGGGTGACAGAAGCATACCATCACAAAGAAAAAGGAGGGGGATGCGGAGGCCATTTTAGAAGAGCAATGAGGACATGTTTACCAGGATCTGGGAACTGGCCCTTTAGCTCAGGCCTGCGGGCTCAGTGAACTTACATGAACCTGGAATATCTGTGTTAGGTTTATCTCCGAGGCTGTGTCACAGCAACAGCTTCCCTGGGCCTCAGTTACCTTCTCGGTAAAATGGAGCTATTCTCTTCATCCTACCCACCTTGCAATCAGCTCTTACCTGGAACACAGAGGAACAATCGTATTATGCAGGTCTGTGGACTGGTTTACCAAAGCCTGTGTAATCTAAAAAGTAGTTGAAATGACACACTGGATATTTACAGCAGGATGCTTTTCTACCTTCTTTTTTTCTACTCTAAGCGGATCACTTTAGTCACGGTATGGACATTCTAAGGCAGATTCTTGTATTTGTCTGGGGCCCCAACCACCATCTGTGTCTCAGAAAAAGCTTTTTCTCTACTTGGAGAGGAGCTTGTGGATAGCACTGTCTGTAATTCTGGGGCACCTCCGGGCAGCATTAGCAGGGACAGAAGCGTGCCGTCTAGGGATGGTTTCATTGTCCTAATCCTGGCAGATCTCAGGTCAATCTCATAAGGACATCAGCTTCAGCAACGGTAATGAGAGCGGCCACCATTTATTGAGGGATATTTATGTTCCTAATGTGCTTTCTATGCATTATTGTGTTTCATTCTATCACATAGTTACCATTATTTCCCCCATTTTATAAAGGGGGAAACAAGGCACAGAGAGGTGTAATTTACTCAAGGTCATGCAAATTTGTTTGAGGTGAGCCAGCATTTAATCTCTGATAAAATGACTGAATAGCCCGAGCTCCTATCAACTGCTAAGACAGAAGGGGGAACCTGGGTTACCATTTGTGACCTGCTATCACTAGGAAGTTATGCTAAATTATTCTGGAGATCATCCAGCCATTTTGTTTAACAGGCAGTTGACTTTCCCCCTCCCGTACACCCATCCCAGAGATGCTGTCCAGGGTGGCCTGGCATTGGGGACATTTGTCCATCGTGTTGGTTGCAGTAATGCTGTCACTAGGGAAGTTCTTTTAAGGTTCTATGAACAAAGAGTATGACTTTAGGATCTCTTTTCAGTGAGGGGAGATTACTAATCACCGCACTCTCTCCTGCAGTGCCCACTCCTCTGCTGGACCCATATTTCTGAGTCATCTCTCAATTAGAATCAACCGCCCATAGCATGCTCCATTTCAGAAATGTGCCCTGTGATTTGAGCCTCTACGCATTTTTTTCCTGTTTTGCTGTATTGCTTATAATGTTTATGCAGCTGCTTTGAGAGCTAAATAAATATGCAATCAGTGTGATGCAATCATGTTCCTTCCTTATCAGGGAAGGGAGAAAATGCCGACTTGAATTTTTAGACCGTTTTCAAGAGCTCCACGATGCAAAATGATAAGTTCACTTAATTGATGTGATCTCAAATGTAATCATAAGGGAAATTGGGACGCACGTAGATCTCCGTTGTTTGTGTTTTTAATAGCACTGTTTGGCTGAGATTGGACTATTATCTCTCTCTGGTTCCCCACATGATGAAGAGTTTGTATTTCTGAAGTTTGCTGAAAGTAGAATGCCATATTACAGTATTTTTCCTGGTCTTTTCTGTTATGCTGTTTCATAGGAGTTTGGGATTTTATTATGTTTTGAGAATGAACTACCGTACGTGTGTTAATATACATATATTTCTGTTCATGTTCCAGCAATTAGAAGTTCAGGGATAGTCACTCATGTTCATCATATCAGCTGGCAATATTTGTTTATTCACTTGTTCATTCAAACTTTTATTCATTTAACAAATATTTATTGAGCCCAAACCAGCTCCTTGACTCTGTTGATAAAAACAGGAGTTGGACAGTGAATAAAACTAAAATCTCACCATAGGTGGAGAAATGAATAAGTAAGCCATGTGGTAGGTCCTGGGATGGTATGTCCTGGGTTGGGAGGCTTTGTAGCTCTGTAGGCTGGATTTTTGATAACACAAGGGCATGATCTGGCTTGCTTTATTTCTTGGTTGATTCCTCCACCCATGCATCGTGGTCAGAAGTAGGTTTATATAGAAACAACTCGACTGTCCATCAGACAATGAATGGAGAAACAAAATGCGATTTATCATACAGAGACTTATCTTTGGCCATACAAAGGAATGAAGTAATGTTACGTGCTATCACATAGATGAACCTGGAAAACATTATGCCAAGTGGAAGAAGGCAGTTATAATGTGATTCCATTAATATGTAATGATAATAAAGGCACGTATTATACAATTCCATTAATATGAAATGTCCAGAGCAGGAAAATCTATAGAGACAGAATGTAGATTTACAGTTGCTTAGGGCTGTGAGGGAAAAGGGATGGGGAAATAGGGCAGTGAGAGTCAAAGAGCATGAGGTTTCTTTTTGAGGTAACGGAAATGTCCTAAAATTTTTGGTGGTGACAAATGTACATCTTGGTGAATAAACTAAAAACCATTAAACTGTACTCTTTAAATGAGTGAATTGTATGGTATGTGAATTATATCTCAATAAGAAGCAGACATATCTCAAAAAGAAGTAGACATGTAATAGTGTAGCATGCTCCCTTTTGTGCTCTGTGACAGGGAGAGGTGCCCTGGCAGTTTTGGTCCTCACCAAGGACTAGTCATTGTCATGCTGACTATAGAACACTCCCTGAAAATCATAAAGTCCCACTGTCTTTTCCGTAAATACATCGTGTTTCCCCTTGAACTCCTGGAGGCTTCAATTCAAATGTCAGCCCTACTCACTGTATTGCTATTATCTCTTTACCATAATCCATTGTGAACCTATCCGGGGAGGGGACATTGCTTACTCGTCTTGAATTTCTAACACCTAACGTTGTGCCTGATCACAAGGAGGTTCTTCATGCAATTGGAATAAAGAGGGAAGACAAGGAGGGAGGGAAGGAAGAAGGAAAGTGGGAGGGAGAATTGCCATTTCATTTCATCAGGAGCCGTTAAATACCTGAACACCTGGAGTATAGTAGCTGCTTTGTGTGTCAGGGTTTGCATCAGACATGCAAGCGAGTGATGGGTTAGACCTGGGTTGAATTTATGCATATTGGTGGAAAAAACAACCCTGACTACTATCAGAATGCCTGAGTTTAAGCCCAACTATTTAATCTTGGTTTATCATCAATGGACTATTACTCTTTAATCACTGTCTATTGGTGGCTTCCATATTTGAATCCCAGCGTACCTATTTCTTTGGTCTGTGTTGTTTAGAAACTCAAGTCTAGAGACCACACTTTCCATATCTTTACATGGCTCCAAAAGCATGGGCTACAGAGCAATGTATTAATAAAGACTTCTTCTCTGAATAAATGGCCGAATGACTCCTTTAAATGAATTTTCTAGGAAATCTGACGCCGTGTGCAAGTTTTGAGGTGAGGTGAGACTGGGATTTTTTCTTTTTTTAATCTACCATGAAATAAACAACCCGATTCTTCATACACTAGAATTCCAGTTATTCCGTGTATAAATCTATATCACAGCTGAGTTTGTGATATTGACATAAAAGAAAATATTTACCTAAAAGAATTTGTGTATCTCCAGTAAAAAGAAATCAAGTTATAGCATCCACAGTTCGTGTGGACATCAGTGGCCAAGTGCAAAGAAAAACATTTTTCGTTTGACCTTGTGACCTCTGGTCCCCAGGCACACCACCCCTTCCTGACCTGGCTGCTACACCATTGTATGTGTGGGGGGGTCAGGCACTGCTCAGTTCTTTCTACAGTAACGTTCCATTTTGGTCCAAAAGGTAAATCATTATCCCCATTAAGCACTTATTAAATGTCTCCTTACATATGATGGCAGACTGGTTTCACAGCTCGAGTCATCTGTGATTTTAGATACCCTTCTGGGCAAGACAGCTGAAAACTGAATTGGAAAGTTGGTTGTTACCTACAAACGAACCTTTTTAGCCAGGACAACAAGAGTGAAATTGGTCACATTTTTCAATAGGGAACTTTTGGGGAAAATAGGAACTTAATTATTTACTCGAGAGTGTGGATTTGCATTTAGGAGTGGGGCG
The DNA here is from genome assembly GCF_057876585.1 of Rhinolophus sinicus. Classification (NCBI taxonomy): domain Eukaryota; kingdom Metazoa; phylum Chordata; class Mammalia; order Chiroptera; family Rhinolophidae; genus Rhinolophus; species Rhinolophus sinicus. The sequence continues at coordinate 58,128,023 of NC_142506.1, read as the reverse complement.
TGTTGGAGCTATGAGTTCTGCACTGGGAAACTGGATCCGGTGGCGAGAGACTGTCATGGGCTCAGGTCCAAGAATTGTGGGTGCTATTTCCAGTGCTTAGGAGGGCTGGCTTCATTGTGCCTGAGGCAAGGCCAACCCCAGGGCAATGTGAGGCCACACTGGGTGTCCCTAGGTGGCCTTGTGTATGAGGAAAATCATGTCCCCCATAAGCTCATGCATTTCTATATTGTGCAACTCTTCAATAGGCCGGGTTTCTGGATTGCTGACATGTGATGGAGGCATTGGAGAGCAAAGGAAACCCAGCATATGCTGGGTTCATTCTCCCTATCTCTCACTAGCTTCAGCGCATTGATTCATTTGCTTCAACAACTATTTACTGAGCGACTACTATGTGCCAGGCACTGCCCTGAATGGTGAGGGTACAGGGAGGCATAAAACAGTCTCTCCCCATGGGACTTATTTTCTGGGGTGTGGGGTAGGGGGGAGGCGTGCAGATGTGGGTCAAAGGGTGGAGTCTTCACTCCCTCCCAACAAAGGAGCTTGTCTAGGTTTCTGTAGCAGCCCATGGATTTCCCTTCTTATTGGGCAATTTCTTGGCCAAAGGGATTCATATGAAAAAGAGAGAACATGCAACATAAGCAAAAATACTTATTCCGACCTAGAACAGTCAAAGTCCTCACTCTGAGGAATGAAATCTTTCTCCTGACAACCTTTGTGATAGGCAGTGAATGTAGGAAGTAAGAGGTAAGGCTCCAAAGTCAGATTCTCTTTGGGTTTGAATCCTGACTTGGCCAATACCTAGCTACGTGTTAGAAGGTAAGTGCTAGCGACTGAAAATTTGTGCCCCCCCCCAAATTCATAGGTTCACACCTATTTCCCCAGTGAGATGGTAATTGGAGGTGCGGTCTTTGGGAGGTGGTTAGGTCATAAGGGTAGAGCCCTCTGAACGGAATTAGTATCTTTATAAAATCTGGGTAGCGGGTACATGGATGTTTAGTTTTGTTTTTGTTTGTTTGTTTCCTATTCTGATTCTTGCAGTTTTCTGTAAGTCTGAAATGATTTCCAAATAAAAAGTATTAAAGCAATCCTGACTCTTCAAATTAAATGATGAAATGAACGTAACAAAACAAAATGTAACGTGTCAAACAAGCAAACAAACCCAGCATGAATATTGGATGAGGAAATGCGTGTCCCTGCAGCATACGTGATAGCTTTGGTGTGGTTTTGCTTGGCGTGGTCTAAGCTTGACTCTGCACATGGCTCAGGATGGGAGAGCAGAGGACAGCTATCGGAGCAGGCTCAGGACTCCCCGAGCCATTTCCTTTCTGACGAGTCCTGGCGTGTTCAGTGAGGTGCCATGTCTGGCCTTGAGGGCACCAGGACGCCTCCATATGGGGATAGTAGAGCCTTGGAGAGACTTTTCTGGAATTGGCAAAGCTGCTTCGTGCCCTGATCTCCCTACTCTGCACGTCTTTTTCTTTTCCCATGAAGCGCCTCCGAGGGGGAAGCTATAGGAAGAAAAACAAAAGATAAGAGGTTCTTCTGCTGCTAAGGTGCCATGGGTGCTGTCTACACATACACTTCAAATATTTTCAACACACACTTCAGAGGTCTTCACCCACAGCCTCTAGGAGCCCCTCTTCAAGGACAGAAAGACCCTTGCTGGCTGCATCAGAGACCGTTTCCTCGCATAATTAATGGCAGTAATGGTAATGGTGAAGGGGACAGGCTGTCAGCCATTCTGTCTGAGGTGGAACCAAGTTGTACCACTAACTGGCTGGACGACTGTAGGACAGTTACGTAACTGTGCCTCAGTTTCTCTACCAGTAAGAGTATAAATACTGCCTTGTGAGGTGTGAATGAATGAATACTTATCGCAAGAAGATAGGAAATGATGAACACATTTAGTTATTGTTTTAAATCTCTTTAACAAAGCCCTTTAAATGATGACGCTTTAGGCTCCTCTCACCTAGCCCCTGTTTATTATTCTCTTTTATCTGGCCCCTTCTGTTTCCTCATTAGCCTTTAAACTGACTAGGCCATATTCCTGGAAACAGTCACTGACCTCTGCACACGCACACATCCACGCATACCCACACATGTGCGGCTCCTGAGCGCAACTGCACAAAGCTTCCTGATGCACAAAGTGGGCATTTTCCAGATTCATCAGACACATGGCTCCTTCCGGCCAGAGAACACAGGGCTCTAGGCAGAGTGACCAAAGGATTTAAGAGGCCCAGGAGCCGCACATCCTCTAACATCCTGAAATCCTGGTATGTGAAGTGCTTTATTAAGATGATTGGTATTGACTTCAGGCAGGAACATATGCCTGGGCTGCAATCCTAGCTGTGCCTACCTTCTGCAGATTCCTTAACCTCTCTGTGCCTTACTTTCATCAACCATAAAAGAAAGGACCTACATCATAGACTCAGGAGTTATATACGTAAACTGTTTACAATAAACATGCCATTAGTTCTATGCATCTCGCCTCAGGAAATACTCAAAGAGGCACACACACACAAAATAGTTGAACAATGTTCACTGTGGCATTTTTTATACTAGTGAGAAACGGGAGACATTCCAAAAATCCCTGAACAGAGGAAATTAGTTCAATAATTCAGGGTATATGAATTCAACACAATACTACGAGTCATTAATATTTGTGTTACAGGAAAATATTTAATGACATGGGAACACAGTCACTATATATTATTGAGTAAAACAAGAAAAAATTGAAAATCAGCATGGTTGATATCATCCTGTTTTTTCAGGAAAAAAAATTTACACATGGGCATAAAACTAGGCTCTAGTCTAAGCCCTAGAAGAATATGTGTCAATATTATAGCGCTTATCTTTGTGTTGTAACATTATGGGAAATTTTCAGTCTTTTTCCTGTCTATTTTCCAATTTTTTACAATGAATTTATATTTCTTTTATAATTTATATTTCTTATATATGATTTATATTTCTTTTGTAGTAAGAAAAACTGGTAAAAGTTAATTAAATTCTGATAAAAGGTATATATAGCCATAGAAAAAGATTGGAAAGATATACAGCAAAAATTAAACTAGCCCTTATCTCTGAGTATTAGATTGTGCGTTCCCTTCCCTTCATTTCAATGTATTCAACATTTTCTTCAATAATATCATTAACTTTGTAATAATAAAAGCCACAAACTTCCATTAAATTTTAATAAACTACATATGATGAAGGAAAATTTGGAAAGATATACAGCAAAAAACAAACAGCAGTTATTTATGTCTGGGTATATAGCATTAAAGGGAGTCATGTGTGTTTTTCCTTTTGCTTTTTAAAGTCTCTCCAAACTTTTCAAAGAAATATACACTCTGTCTCTAATGAAAGTAAAGATAACGTTATTAGAAAGAACTTTTGCCCATGAAGTTACAGGGACAAAAGTCTCTTAGAATAACTAATGTCCTCGGAAAGTCACTTGGAAGGTTCTGAGAAGTTGACTATGAATAGACTGTAAGATCAAAGCAGTACATTCTGTCATAAAATTATCCCTGAGGAAAAGAGGACAGTAAATCTCTATCAATATATTTGTCAGAACCCAGGTCCAGAAAATTTGCACCCCAAACATTAAAGCTGGATTCATAATGCTCACTTCCATCTATGAAAGTCTAGCTACGTCTGGTGTTTAAATTCACAAAATAATATTGAAATGACAGATTATCGGAAATATATATATATCAGGGGAATGATTGCTTTAGGCACTCACAGCTTTATCCACTGCCAAAAGTCAGCATGGAAACCCAACATTGGGCCTCAGCAAAGAGAGTTCGCAAGAGATGTTTTATGAGCTGTAGGCACATCTTTGTAGATGGCAATTAACTGAGGGAAAGCCCCTTTAATCTGATAAAAGCATGAATTTTAGAAGATTCTAAAAGAATTGTAATTGTAATACTATTTCATACAATAATTGCAATTAGTTGTGAGTTATTAAATCAGCATACGACCTAAATCAGTGAATTTTTTAAAAACCGTACATTTTTATAATAGTTACCAACATATAAAGCATTTTCATGTTTCCTTCCGTAATTACAATACCCTGAAGCAGTTGACAGCCTCCAATGTCAGATTTCCCAGCATCACACAGAATGTAAGTGGTCGAGCAAGACTTTGAAACCTTGAGCATCAAACGCCAAGGCCAACACCCTTCACACCACAAAACTCATTAGCAATAGAAGGTTGACAATGAAGATGGTATTGACTGATGTCCGTAAGATTTTTCCTTGTCTCAAGTTGGTTCAATGTGGCACCTGGTGACTTAGTCCATGTTTCTTCTTAACATCCATCCACACGGAGGCTGCACAGCACCCCTTCACAGGTCAAAGGTCACAGGTCATGGGTTATAGTTGGATTATTATACGGCTGTTCCTGTTGAGTGAAATCACAAGTGGAGAGGCTTTGGCATGACTGCAAAGGTTTTGGTTTTGTTCTGTTGCGTTGCAGCAAGATGCCTGGGAAGAAACGAGGGGCTCAAGGCTGAAGCAAATAACGAGGAAGGAAGTAGGATGGACAATAGTAGGGTCTTTCAAGGATGCCGCTGGGAGTGGAAAGCGGAGGGGGCTGGATGGAAGGCTCTGATGGAAGGAGAATAATCAGGTCACAGAGGCAGCTGGTTGTGTTGCGCCACACTCAGAATCACATAAAAAGCCCACATACCACAGACTAATTTGGCAGTAATCTGAGCTAGAGGTGCCTTGATCCAATAACTTTTCCTGGCACCCCAAACCACTGACTACCCACCAGCTTTTCAGAGTGTAAATAACCCCAGGGCTAGAATAATAAAATGAGCCCCAGAGTAAACAAATCTCATTTTAGGGCCCATTGAGTCACTATGGGAGGCTTTGATGGCCCCGGGCCATGTTTCCTTCCTGACATGAATGAACCAGCTCCTACACCTGCCCCTACGAGCCTCTGCCTCTTCTAACCGATGTCCTCCGCTCCGACAGATAAAACAAAATGTTTTCCATTCATGCAGTAGCGTTGTTGCTGATCTCACAGGCAAGCTTCTGCTCTCCGAAGATTTGCAGACGAGCCGTGTGGCTGTGTACAATCGCAGGTGATTGTATTTACACGTAAAAACCCTGCTGGGTTCGCGAAGGAAAACTGTTACACTCCCTGGGCAGAAATTAAAATTCCAAAAGTGGAGGAAAGAAGGTTGAAACACCACGTGGGCCAGCCTTTCCTTCTTGTAGATGAATAGTTAAAAGATAGACAAATGATCGCGATCTATTCTTTTTAAAAGATGGGATTTTCGCAGTAGAGGAAACCTACAGATGACATGGCCCAGGGTTTGGTGGGACACTGAATGGAGAATTCTCCAAAATAACTTCCGTGTTACTTCAGAATACAGTACACCGTCTATAAAAGAATACAAGGGTTATAAATACATAAATAAGAAAAATGAGCTAATGTGAAGCTTCCTTGTATATTATACAAGTAAAACAGTAACTGCTACAATTGTTTAGAACGTAGAAACGAATATTTTTCAAGGAGGAACTGATGTATCTTATTACTGATATTTTTTAGAATTGCCTGCAGTCAATGATAGTCACATAGGTAAGTTAGACAGGCCAGTGTTTTGTCAGGCAGTTTTATTGTTGTTTTGTTATTTTCTATAGAGAGTACACCCCCTGATGGCCTTCCTCTGGGCAGACAGTGATAACTGCCCACTTTGCACAATGCCAAGGTATCTTTCCAGGTATTTGCTCCTCTAATGGTTTATAAATCTCATTTTGTGAGCTCTAGTGAAATGAGCTCTGTAGGGTATTACAGGTCATGGTGGACAAAGCTCGGATTTACATTTCAATCACTTGGTTCAAAAAGTGATGTGATTTATTGAATAATTTCACATTTCCCCTGTCTTGGAATGTCTCCTCTATCCATATATGTTTTTGTTTTTCCCATAAACATGGGATCTCTACCAACCTGAGACCATATTAAGCTAAATTATTTGCTCAGTTAAAGCCCAAGTCCCAAACTAATGTGAGGAACGGACTGTTGCTAAGATTTCTCAAGAGACAGTTATATTCCCTCCACCAAGAATAAGTCAGACAAACTTTCTCCCTTAGCGCTTTCTCTGGTTCCCTCTTTCACTAAGGATATAGCCCAGAGGTTAACAAAAGGAATTCTTCTACCCCTATAGCATGTTTTGGACATTTGTAGAGACAGTTTTGATTGGAGAATGCTATTGGCATTCATTGGGTAGAGCTCAGGATACTCTGTAATATATCTGTGATATACATGACAATACATAACAACAAAAATCCGTCATTCTTAAAGATGAAAAACATTGTTTAGAATCATCTGATCCTAGCATATAATTTCATTACACACATAAACTTGAAGTAATTTTATACAATTTAAAAACATCCTGGTTTTTTCCCAGGAATGCAGCTTTCATGATTTCACTTTTTTACCATAACTTCACTAAGAGTTGGTTACCATTTCAGAAAATTACTACCTATGGAAATGCTACTCATAGACCTAGAGTTACCATCATATAATCTGTTTACACCAGCTTTAGTCATAGCTGTCAATTTCCCAGTGAGTCAACACATAAGTGAAGCATCTGATGACTTTCCAATGCCTTCCCGTGTAGTTTCGTTCAAAATTGATGTAGTTAAATACACGTTCATTTATTATAATTTACTTTTATTTCTTTTTCATGTTTTAGTTAGGGCAATGGTTTTATTTTAATTAGGTAAGTTATACAATGAATTTTATTTCATAATAATAAAAGGGACATTACAAAATAAAAAAAAGAGAGTGTTGTGTCTGATAGATTTGTGAACCACTGACGTAGCCCTTTCAGGGACTTCAGATTTACATAAATAATTCAGTTTCTACTTCCTGCCTAGAAAACCAAAAAAAAAAAAAAACCCCAAAAAGCTTAAAAATCAAAGCTCGAAGTCGTGAGGAATAACACAATAACGCAACTCCTGTTTCTGTCTTGTTCTTCTTCTCTAAGGATTTTTATAGAAAATCTTGCTAGGTCAGTCATGCATTTTAATAGACTTAAATATACATAATTATTATTCAGAAGCTTCAGTGACCATAGTCTTATATTCTGATTTTCCTTTTCAAGAGGAAACCAAGGTCCAAGACATAAAGTACTTTGCCCAAATTTTCAGTGAGTTAGTGACAAAAATAGGACAAGAATTCAGGGCTCCAGACTCCCTACCAGTTACATCCTCCCCCGCCCCCCCCCCAAGTTTACCAACTATGCACCTGGAGGCAACTCAGTGCTCTGAGATGTAAAATTTTGCACAGCTTTCATCCATCAAGAATCACAATGTCAACCCCTCCGAATGACGGCATTCCACTTGCCAGCTAGTCTAGCTAGACAAAACTCCTGGCACTTTCTTCCAGGAATACGGGTGGGCTGGGAACTCTCAGAGTAGCTGGAGAGATTAAAGAATTAAAGAATACGTTTAATTTATTCATCATAGCTGCTGCCGAGGAGCCCCAAAGTATTGGCTCCTCTCCTGGAAAATTTGGGAGCTAGTTCTCTGAGCCTGACTTCTTCACTGATTGCACATTGAATTATTGGCCAATAAACTAGACCACCATTCTTGAAGCTTCTCCGTTTTCCACGTTAGCAGCACACGAGGCCTGAAAAGCAGAGTTAAGTAAGTTTTGAGAAGGTTGCTTTCCGGTGAGGGTGCATAGCCACACAAAAGTAAATTTGAGGAGATGCATCTCCCAAGCTCAAAGTCATCCACATGAGAAAGCAGGACTCTGGGTCTTGCCAAACAGACAAAATGTGAAGGATTCGAGCATCGGTAAATATCACAAATATAATGCTGAGCAAAAGAAGTCAGCCGCAAGAGTCATACTGGACTGTTCCTTCTATGGAAGCGTTTTAAAAACAGGCAAAGTCTTCTTTATTATTAGTTTGGAGTCTGGAGAGTGGGGGTAGCGATCCTTGCTGGGGTTAGTGACCAAGGGGCACAAGATGAATTCTGGGGAGCTTGTATGTGTCCACATCTAGATCTGAGAGCTGGTTATCTGGGTGTGTTCACTTCTTAAATTTTGTCAAACTGTAACTTACAATTTTCTCACTTTTCTGTATCTGTGTTATATTTCTGTGGATGGAAAAGGGGTTCTAGGAAAGTTAACCTCACAGAGTGACCTGATCATCCATTCCCACTGGGGCAGGTCCTGGTGGGTAGTCCCGCCCCAGGCACATAACTTCTTTAGTGAAAGGCTTTTCTTTGCCTTAAGCAAGCCCCATCCATTGTTTCTGTGCACCTACGTTAACATACCTTTGAAATGTTCCCTTTCAGACCCGCCTTCTAAAGCCTGACCACCCTCAAGAGAGCACATAATCTTAACTGTCCTGTAATCCAATCCCCGCCTGGCTTTCTCCCACCCTCCGTAATTGTCCTTACTCAAATGCATAAAAGAAACTTCAAACAGTTTCTTGGAAGCATTGTTCTCAGTCTGTTGCTTTCAGGCATATCCTCTGTTTGACTCAAATAAATTTTTATAAGTAAATTCTCTAGAGATTTAGACATTCTGCAACATTTCAATCAAATTGGGGAGGGGGAGCCACAAATAGTCATAGTTGGGGGAAGGGAGTATGGTATAAATTTCTGATTTACAAGGAAGATAGTAATATTGTTTCAAATCCTTACTCTCAATTCTGTTTCTTTAATTGTTGGTAACAGGGTTAGAGAACAAGAGAACAGGAGAAAAACTTGGTAAACACAAGTCACTGTTCAACAAATATTTGTCAAGTGTCTATTGTCTGTTAGGCTCTATGCTGAGCCCAGGGGACCCAAAAGTGAGCAAGAGACATATGATATTTACTGCTGCTGGGGAGCAGAAACAGGGGGTCAGAGAGGGGAAAACAGAGGAAGATGCTGTCCTTTCCACTTGCTAGCTGTGCAGTAGCATTGAGTTAGGAACACACATTTCTGAACAAGATAGACCTAAGTTCAAGGACTGGGTCTAATCCTTATCAGTTCTGTGACTTTGGACAATTGACATAGGCTCTCTAAACCTCATTATCTCCTCTGTGAAAAGAGGGTACTGATCCTATCCCTTGTAAACAGTTTGAAGAACCTGTGAAGCCCCTAACAGGGTTTTTGTAGATATGAAGAGTCTAAATGCAGCCAGTCCTTTCAAGTCTGTTATTATAAGAAAGCCTGTTTCTCACAGGATGTGCTCTAAGTCAGTTAAATATTTAAATCTTATTTGGACAAAAGCCTCTGACATCTGTGTAAATAATTATGTCACTCTACAACAGTGTCCGCATGTAAACCTGTCCACTCACTACCTATTCCTCCACCATTGTGTTCTGGAGACATTTTCCAGGGATTAGGGACAATTACCTAGTCCCTATATTGCCAATGCACGTCCTTGAGTTTTTTGATTTTTAACTGTTTTACCCCTTGTTTGCAATTGATCATACTTGAGTATTTAAAAAGAAATCAGATCTTCTCTTTAAAAACAAAACAAAACAAACGAAAACCCTCATAAACTTGTTTTAGCTTTGGAATAAGATTTAATAGTCAATAGAAGAGAGGCTACTGGTGCAATTAAATTGGGAACTAAATGAGGACTTATTTTATTCATCCTCTTTTTTGTGCTCACACCTGGAAAACAGACAATTTTCTGATATTTACTGTCCTTCCCTGGTAACGACCTTGTTTTAGATGTAATTTCCAAGATGAACAGACACCATTTTTGACATCTCCCCATTCCAACCCTCATCCCTCTACACACAGAAAAAAGCATGGGGGAACACACTTGTCAGGAAAATGAGAGCTCATTTATGAAAAACACGACTTTTTCTTTTATAATTTAAGTATAGTTGGAATACAATATTACATTAGCTTCAGGTGTACAACATAGTGACTCCACATTTATATACCTTACCGTGTGTTCACCTCACTGGGTCCTGCAATCATGTCACCATACAAACTTATCACAATGTTATTGACTATATTCCTCTGTACTTTTTTTTTTTTTAACCCACCCCCCACTCTCCTCCCTTCTGGCAACCATCAGATGGTCTCTGTTTCTGCAAGTCTGGTTTTGTTTTGTTTTGTCTTGGCTTTCTTATAAATGTTGTTTTCAAGTTAGACTGTTAACAATAAAATTTCACTTATCAGTAGGGAGAAGTGCTCACAGAACATTAGCAATTAAAGGGACATTAGATATTATGAATCCTTTCATTTTGTAAATGAACAAAGTGAGTCTGACAAGGTTTGAATGTCATGTACCAAGTTACTGAGTTAAACAGCTTATACACCTAAACGGTTAGGGGACCGAAATATTCACTTCATGTCATCTTCAAAATAGTGGACTCTGATATTAGAAGGAAGAGACTTTTTTTAAATGTGTGCCTTACATCTTTTCTATCCTTTACTCTCTTGGCCCCAGGGGAAGTGGAGTAGGTAGCTGACAGGTAAGCTGGTGAAGAAGAATGAGCCCACCTGCCTCAACTCTGCTCTTGGGAATAGACCCATCTATAGCCCCAGTGAAATTCCCCCAACCAGCCCCAAAGAGCCGGGTTGGCTCTGACTGGTGAGCACCTTTGCCTAATTCTGGGGTCCAATATGAGGAAAGCTACTTAGCCAAAAGCTCTAAAACCTGCCTTCCCATCCAGTCTCTCAGCAATAAAGGTGGTCTTTTGGCTTCTAGCTCCTTTTTCTCTCCAGTTGTTCATAAACAGAGCAGAAAAGGAAGACATCATTTATAGGATCCCCTCAGAAAGACACTGTTTATTGGGTCCCCTAAGACACCCGCATTTAAGTACATTTAACATTACTTTAGCCTATTATTGATAATAATAACTTTTCCGAGAACATAGCTCCTGAGGAAAGGGAGAGAGAGAGAGAGAGAGAGAGAGAGAGAGAGAGAGAGAGAGAGAGAGAGAGAGAGAGAGAGTAAAAGGGAGGGAAGAGAGAGGAAGAGAAAGAAATTACATAACTTCAGGCCGGAGTGGTTTTTGTGTGTCACGCACGAAGTAATTTGTGTATAATTGTTCAGAAGAGATGTGTAGCCAAGGAACTGGCAGTAATGTTTAGACACCAGTGGGACATTCAAGTTTCGGTGTCTGTTCAGACCAGGACCAGTGGCCAGGCTGAGATGACACTGCAGAACGAGTACACATGATCCGCTTGCTCAGATCCACCAGCCTCAGCCAGACACCCTGTCTCTCACCATGCCCACATTTCTGGGACTTCTGAAAGGGAAACACAGCAAATCCTTGGCCAGAGTCCATCTGACAATGGAGAAGGGCATCTCTGAGACAGACTTGACAACCAGGATTTTTAACTGAGGATTACCATCCGCTGGAAAACTGAACAGCACACCTTCCTTTTGAAGTTTTCCTTCTTCTGTTACCTAAAACTAAAATGAATTGTACCCATTTCCTACTATTTCTCTGGGGAATCTGTTCACATTAAAATTTCACTCTGATATAACAATAAACATTCTCTCTCCCAGAAACCAACACCTATGAGCTGCTTCAATGGACCTTCTCTGAAAAAGCAGGTGTGTGAGCCCAGGTAAGGCATGGTGCAGATAAAGCCTTGACCATCCCACTAGCCCCCTAGGCTTGAGTGTGTTTTCAGTCACATGAACCTGAGAGGACAGCGGACTAGGCAACAGGTGACCCACGCGTCCACCAACCATTCTAGAGAAGACAACTCCAATCAAAATTCAGAATGATGCTTCTCTCTGTAAGGACAGACCTTACGTTGATTATCTTCATTTCCATGTCCGGGGGCGTTCACGTAGGAACAAATAAACATCTGCCCACAGGGTCGTATTGTCCTTTTATTTCCAGAGCCAGGAAATAGCCCGGCATTACTTGTCCTACTGCTGTCCTTTGCCTGCAGATGGGGACCCAATTATCTGAACACTGTAGGACCTGAGAACTGGAACCTTCACATTATGTCTGGGGATAAATAACCGGGAGAGGTGACCGCTACCTGCAGCAAAGACCCTGCCACCATGACAGGAGTTTTCTGACCTTTTTCACCAATTCACTTAGAATAGATATACTGATAGGGACATCTAGTCCCAACTTTCCTTTCTCATTTGAAGCTCTGAAAGGTAAGGATTGAAAAAAACGTCTTTAGTGGAAACCTTACAAAAACAGCACATATGCTAGACAAAAGAACCTTTTCAAAGGGATTTTGCAGATGTTACATATTTTTATTCCTTGTTAAAAATAGTACATAATTATCTTCTGGGAAGGAACACGGGTAATTGCTTGAGACAACAGACAAGTAGCCATCATCTATCAATTCTTACAATTTTCCATGGAAAAAAAAGAAAAATTATGACATGATATTGTCAAAACATCTGCCAGAAAGAGATGTCCCCTAAGCCTTACCTGTACCAGGGGAGACTGACGCACGTGACAGGGCAAACTGCCTGGTTCCTTTCACTCTGCACATTCCCACATCCTTAGGGGCTCCCCCCACCCCGCCCCTGCCAGCCATGCTGCCAACCCCATAGGACACAGGCCATAGAAGATGTCTACTGGTAAGTCCAGAGGAGTGGGAAATGGAACTAGTTCGGACAGTAAGTGAAAATTCAATCTATCTTTACTGCACTGATTTGGATAGTCATTAAAAAAAGAAAATCATATACTAAATTCTCATATTTGGATCTATTTCTAGACTGTTCTATTGCTGTCTAGTCGTCATCCAGGACTTTACTGTCTTCATGCTTGTAACTTTATGATAGCTCTTGGCTACTAAATAGAGTCATTGCCTCTGCTATGGGTGTGTTCGTGTTAAGGAAATGCAAAATCTCAGAACCCCAGGGCCCCAGTCATCCCGGACACAGACAAGTAGAATGTGGTCACATACACTCTGTGTAAGCTGAATATTTCTTATGAATATCATAATCGAGGTGTGTTTTGTTAAAATGATAAGCAATCCCAAATGCAGGTAAGCCCATGAATTCAAGGACGCTGCAATATTAGGAAGTTCATAATATGCGCTATATGACCAGATCAAAGGGAAGAACCATGTGATCATTTCCGCAAAAGACGAAAGGAAAGGGCATTAAATTCAATGCCACCTCTACTCCAGGTTTGAAAAAATATCTTAGTAACATCGTTAAAAGACACACATCTCAAACCAACAGCCATCAACACGCTAGCCAAAGCAACTGGACAAGAGAGAACAAAATAAATCATAGATATTAAAAAGAGAGAGAGAGAATACTTTTCTGAAGATGATCTTATTTTATGCCCAGGAAATACAACAAAAATGATAACAGAAAATAGAAAATTGTTAGATTCTATTGCCTTGGGTGTTCTGATTTATTAATTTCTTTTTATACCTTTATCAATCTTTTTCCCTTGGCTTTCCTTAGGTTTAATATTTTTACCTTTTTCAGATTTCTTCAGTGGATCACTTTGCTTTGTTCTTTACTATTTTATGATGTCAGTGTTTGAGCTCTGAATTTTCTTATGAGAAAAGCTCTAGATGTATTCTATAAGTTTTCACCACCTGTCATCAATTCTAACAGGTACTTTTTTTTTCACATTTTTGCATCTCTGAGAAATTTATCTTACAATATCAATGGCATTGGAACATCACAGTGGCCAGGAAGCAGCTGTGGTGGGGCTGGTACGGCACAAACATAACTATACGTGTTCATATTTTTACTTCTTCATTTGATAGACAGGCACTGTTGGTAATTGCCATGTGAAATGTCTTCAAAACTTTCCCCTATAATTTGGCAATGAAATAAAGTTATTCTGGATGCCGAAATATGTGGAAACAGATAAGCAGGGCACACATTTATATTAGTAACATACATTCTGATATTAGACAAACAACTATAGTTCCCTATTTTCTTGCAAAGCAGCTACCAAATACTTTGCTGGATCTAAAAAAAACCCCATATATCTCCAAGTAGAGGAAGCTGTGTTACATTTTGTTCTGGAGATTCATGAAAAAGGATTGCCCATCACATACTAACCAAAGCAGCTGAAGAAAGGAGAAATTGCCAAGTCCCTTGGAACAGATAGAAGAAATTACAGAACAGTGAGAGCTGGTATGTCTCTCATCCAAGCATAATGCAGGACGCTTGTCAAAACATCAAATATCAATTTGACCAAAACTTCCTGCTGATTTTGAACCGAAGCTGCTTAAATTCTAGTTACATATGATTCCGTTCAGAAAAAAAATTAAAATTATGATCAAATAAGTAATACTGATGACACACCAGAACTCTCTCTCATATCTTTGAATTATACTGAGAATGCTAAAGGTGGTAAGGACATTGAGATCAGAGCACAGGATACAAAAGCAGCACTCATTGCTTCATGGTGTTCTGCAGAACTGTTATTAGCCAAAAGTTGCTATGATGCTGAGTTATAAACCACAGAACAATACTGGAGAATGAAATGTTCCTCAAAGATATTATTAGGCATGCACAGAAAAATGGGTGAACCGTGGTGGAGCTGATGAACTGGCTAAATGTCATCTGGAAAAGATGAGCGGCTGAGTCTTCAAGGAGCAATAGGAGTTTTCCAGAAAGATAAAGAAGGAAAGAAAAGTCATTACAAACCAGAGAAAGAGCGTAACAAAGATCCAGAAGAACGTAAACTCCCATAGAGAAAGATTCAGTTTGGAAAGGATTTTCTACACCACAAGGGCCATGTCTGTTTGACCACACTCTTAAAATAGAAGAGACTGAGTCATTGCAGTTTACACAGGGACCTTGGTGGTGGAGCCCCTTTGTGATGGCACAGCCTGCCTAAATCACACTGTTGGAGGTGCTGCCTACTTCCAATGTGGTCCCTCTTTTTCTCCCCTGAACCTATCACACAGTGTATTGGATATTGAACAAATATTCTTGAGTTGAATATATGAATATAAGATTTTTTTTTCAGCTTCAACGTTGTCCTACATATAGAAAGCCTCAATTGAGAGGTGGCCTTATTGGCCAAAAACATCCATGAACTTAGTTGACAAGATTCACTGCCAAAGGTCATATGCACTATATTTCTTTGTTCCCCTGATTATTTGCTTTTTCCACCGTACAGATATGCCCCATTCAGGTCATTTCATAGTGCTATACTCTTCTCCATATTCCATGTCACCTTGACCTCTACTTGTCCTCACTCCCTACCAATTCCCCCAAATCTATGCAACCGTGAGTAGTCAGAATAGTGTTGCCAAATATTACAATTCCTCCCTACAATGGCTCTTTGGGCATCAGCTCACTCAACTTGATTTTGGGGGTAAAAATTCTATAATTCCTCTACATAAAATGAAACAATATCATCATTTGGTGGGACCATATTTTAGGTCTTTTTATTTTTGGCAAAAGCCAAGGAGGTTACACCTTCTCCCATTACCACCAAATAAATGAAAAGAAACAAAGAAAACACATCTCAGTATTTGGCTCAGGGATTAAATTGAAGCTCTTACATTAATGGGAAAAAAATAGTTGAGATGTGCATTATAAATATCCAAGATTTAATGATTTATTTTTGGAGCTGGGAGTTTTCAGTCTGTCCAACATAAAATTAAAGCTCAGTGACTGGATGTGGGAGCGATGGTACACAGAGATACAGACAGACAGATAGGTGGCCATACAGACAGACAATGGCTACTTCAAAAAACATATTCTTGCTTTTGCTTCAAACAGAAATCTTGCTCATTTAACAGCACATGTAGACCAAAAAAAAAAAAAAAATTATTTCCATTTTTTTCTAGGTTTATGTTTTTGTCAAGATAACTGGTGGTACCTTTGTTTTAAAGAGAATGCTCTATTTTGTAGAGCTACGATTGATGACCAGTTTGTGCCAGCCAAGGAGAGACACTGAAAACTGTAACCCCAATTTACCATGTCACCAATTTGGCAACGGGGGGTTATTCTTAATGGAGCGAAAGATAGCCACCGTTTTTCTTCTGTGTCTTTAAAGCCAATTTTTTTTTTTCCTTCTTGAAAGAGAAGCAATGTCACAGATTTCATTATTATAATATAGACTGTCAGAGCTGGCAGGGACATTAAAAGGTAGGTACCTAGTCCAATCCCCTCATTTTATAGATGAGAACAAATAAATAAATTGACTTGTTCCAGACTTCACAACAAGCTGGTGACAAAGCCAGAATAGAGCCCAAGTTCTGACGTTATGCAACTACTCTGCTCTAGACAGCTCATGGATCAAGTGGTATCCATCAGAGATCATTTGACTTGCTGCCCCTGCAGCCACAGATTGAGTTTCAGTCAAGTTCGAGAATGCTTACGGTCTCTCTTTCTGCAGGTTCATTGATTTAAGAACTACAAATTAAAAATATTGAAATTAGCGTTGTTTTGGGGGAAATTCGTAATTAAATCTGAGAGATGAAAAATCTTATCACCATACAATGGCTGCCTACTCAACAGTTCTGAGAAACAGAGAGGTGACAAATGCCTACGTGTATCTCCTCATTTCCCAGATAAGGAAATTGAGGCATGCGGAAAAGCAACAAAACCACATAGCTGAAGAAGAAACAGCTCCGGAGCCAAGACTTTTCTTTCCTGGGCTGCATTCTGCAACCCAAAGCTTGTGTAATTCTATAAGCACTCATGATTCAGCGAGGACACCGGCCCACTCAATAAATAATATAGGGAGCTGAGAGATTGAGGTCTCTCGGCAGCTTTACCAAGATCTATTAAAAGTAATTTCAGTTCCCTTTTGAATTGCAGTCCTTTTTCTCTTAGTTCTGCCAGAGGTTTTTATTTTATTTGTTCTTGCATTTTGGATCGTCTCCTTTGTTGGCTGTGGGATGGATTTGATTATCTCATTTCATTTGGTCCTTTCCAGCCTGTTTCCATGATTGGAGTGGCTTTGGAATGGATTCCAAACTTGTTGCCTGAATGGGAGGGAGGAGGACTCTCTCGACCTCAATCCTGGTCCTCCCCAATGGACCGGAGACCTGCTTCTCCATCTGGGAGAGTCTCCATGCACCCAGGACTCCCAAGTTCTGTTCTTGCTTCAGCCACGCTCACGCCATTATTTGGTGTGGGCCACGGGGATGCTCCCAAACTTGGCAGATACTTTTTAGACTTACTTTTGAGGAGAGGCGCACCTGCTGTTTACAGGGTTCCAGGCAGTTTAAAAGCCACAACATCAGCAAATCAAACAGCAACTTTTTGTTGAGCAGGTACTATGCATCTGACACATTCAGAAACTAAATAATGAGTGAGCCCAGTGGAAACAACCGTGGTTCAAAGGGACTGAAATTTTTCCTCACTGATTTCTATGTCCCTGTTCATGCAGGATTCCTTCTCAGACAGGGCAGGTAAATTGACCAAGGTCATGCAACCATTTTGTGACAGAAGTTGAAATAAAAGCATCGTATGTCTACTATCCCACAGTATGTTTTTACTCACAATCTTCCAGGACATTGCAATGCTAATCCCCCAAATGACACGTGATTTGCATAGTCCTCTATGAAATAGCACCTAGTTCCACCAAGCCCCAGAATTCAAGATGGCCTGCCCTTGGCAGAAGTTTGCCCTGATTCCAGGGATAAGACGAGAGGAAAAGGTATGTTTCAGAAGTCCTGCAAAATGACAGCCTCCTGCTAAGCACGCCTCAGCCACACGATCTCACTGAGTTAAAGTTGGGTAATATACCTGTTCCTGGCAGTGGCCCAGCTGTGCTTACATTTCTTCCCTCACCACAGCGTGATGGAAATTGTGCTGCTCTATTTTATTCAGAGGGCATATCCTTTTACAATGAGAGCTCTGGAAATATTCTGGCCACGCTACCAGGGGAAGCTTAGGAGGCTGAGAGGCTGCTGGATTCCAAACTGTGGTTCTGATAGAAGTGGAACACACTACACCTGAACCAGAGCTTCTGGAAATGGCCAGAGGATGTGTGTGGTCTGGCTTGAAACCCCGTGCCTACTTGGGATTCTAATGAGGCTCCAGAAAACAGTACCCAGGGTGCTTTTATAACCCTTCGCTATAGTGAGGCTAGTAAAGGAGACATAGATTTCCTCGGACTTTCAGAGCATCTCTCAGACCAGGTTCTGATTTATTTCTGAATAGGCAGGAATTCAAGTCAAGTCAATAACTTGTTATTGGACTAGGGTGAATTAATACCTTTCCTCAAGCTCAGTGTGGTTCTGAAGGCTGCTCACCCTTAGGACCCTAGAAGTCTTATCGTAGAGTCAATATTTATGATATTAAGGACAATAATAGAAGATAGCGAATGATTAAATGCCAAGTTGAATGATTCCAGCAATACATGCTTGAATAATTTGAAAAAGAGAAACTCAACGTGGAATATTTGGGGTGGATTATTTCTGAGCAAGGCGTTATTGAGGAAAACAAAATTGAACTCAGTATGAGATGAATAGACAGAGAAAGGGGGAAGGTGGAGGTTTTGGCTCTCAGGATGAGGCATAGGAAAGAGGGTACAGACTGGACTGGAGCAGAGACTATGTGGGGTCCCCCTCCTGGCTCAAGAATTCTCTCCCCAAACCCCAGTGCCAAAATAGACCAAGACCTAACTAGAGAACAGCTAAGACAGTCTGGAGTTAGCTTCCTGCGAAAGACACTTAAGCAATTGGATTTTCATTCTGTCAATAATAAGAGCTTCCTGGAGAAGCTAAAAAGCCAATTTAGATCAATGGAAAGAATTGCATTACATGACAAATGAAAGAAAGTTTCATTTTCATATAAAGATTTATAACAGCCACTTCGTCTCCTGTGCATTAATCTTGTAATCCTATCAAAAAAGCAACAATCACTAACTTTGCTTGGCATTATTCTTGAATAAAACAATATTTTTTTGTAGCTTATGAGTTGGTTATTTTCTAGTTATTTATGGATTTTTTCTCTTTAAAGGTGAGTTATTGTATCACAAAGGTTAGATAGATTAGCATAAGTCAGAACCTTAGAGGGAGACACACATAGATATGAATTTCTACTAATTACCAACTATGAGAATTTGAGGAAGAAACTGACATTCTCTGAGCCTTGATTTCCCAGACAATCACATTGGAATCCAATACTTGCATCATAGAGATGATGGGATAAAAAGTAAGACGGGGAAAAAAAACCCCACATACCTGACACATGGTAGTCACTCAAATGGGAACTATTGTTACTCTTATCTCTCAGTTTCCTCTTTGTGGGTGTCAGGGGAGAGACACTACCGTGTTTCCCCCAAAATAAGACCGGGTCTTATATTAAGGTTAGCACCAAAAGACGCATTAGGGCTTATGTTCAGGGGATGTCATCCTGAAAAATCATGCAAGGGCTTATGTTCTGGTTAGGTCTTATTTTCGGGGAAACATGGTATATCACAATCCTCAGTTATTTTTTTCTCTTTAGTTTCTTGTCGTTTTTTAAAATGTCTTTTAAAAAAATTTTTTGTTTTTTCGTGGGGGAATATTGGGGAACAGTGTGTTTCTCCAGGGCCCATCAGCTCCAAGTCGTTGTCCTTCAATCTAGTTGTGGAGGGTGCAGCCCACCATCCCATGTGGGAATTGAACCAGCAACCTTGTTATTGCGAGCCTGTGCTCTAACCAACTGAGCCATGGGCTGCCCCTCTGGAAGCTCAGTGGCAGTTCATTGTCTTCAATCTAGTTGTGGAGGGTGTAGCTCACTGGCCCACATGGGAATCAAACTGGCAACTCTGTTGTTCAGAGCTCACGCTCTAACCAACCGAGCCATCTGGCCGCCCCTCTTTGGTTTCTTTTTACTTTTGATTTTTTTATGCCAGTGAGTTCAAGCAACTATTAAAATTAATCATAAACTCCACAGCCTAAATGTTCTCCATTAATCCCAATAGTCTGTGAAGAGACCAAACCATGGTCAAAGAAACATAGGATATGCAAGTTATATAAACCCAAGACCTAAAAACTTTAGTGACTTTAATATGAGTGAAAAATCTGTCCAACTTTTTGCCCCAACAGAATAACCAGCTGAACTGATGGAATTTTTAACTTACCTGAACAAAAAGTAAAGGCATACTATATTCTTGAAGGGAAAGACGTAATATCAATTCTCTGAAAATTAACATATCAATTTAATCCAATTCCAATTTACTTTCCTGCACTTTAAAATTAAATAAAATCATCCTAAAATGAATATGGATGAATACATGTCCGAGAAGAGCCAAGGCAACTGAAAAAGAACAGTGGGGGTAAGGCTTGCTAATTAGATATCAACACATCCCAAAAAGAAAGTTGAGCAGATCGATATGGTATGGATATAGGAACAGATTTATAAATAGACTAAATAATTCAGAAGTGGAACATACAGTATATACAAGATGTTAAATATTCATTTCAATTCAGTAGAAAAAGAATGAACTATTTAAGAAATGGTATCAGCATATTTTGTTTTTCCTCTAGAAGAAACACATAGAATCCCACGTATCACCATATTAAAAAATCAATTACAGACAGATTAAAGACATACATGTAAAAAAAACACATTTTTGTCCAAAATATTTTGGAAACAGGTACAATGTAATCTAATGAAATATTTTAATCTAAAAGCTATAAAATAATGATGGAAAAATTTAAAACAATCCTATGGCAAAAGATGCCACACAGAAAATCAACAGACACACCATAGATTTGGGTAAAGAGAACTTACATTAGGTTGGTGCAAAAGTAATTGTGGTTTAAAAAGTTTAAAAATAATTGCAAAAACTGCAATAACTTTTGTACCAACCTAATAACACGCAAAAAGTATGAATACACATACTAAACAAAAAGGATTAAAAATATAAGTAGTTGAAAAAATATATAAATGGTCCATAGAAATGCAAGTAGAAATGTCAAAATTATAAGTGAAAGATGACGAAATGCACTACTAGTCAGGAGGCTAACGAGATACCACTTTATGTCCATCAGAACAACAATAATATTTTAAAACTGTGAACACTAACAGATTTCTCCACCAGAATGAAAGCTCCACTGAGTGACATTGTTGTCAGTTTTATTCACTGCTGTATCTGTGGTATCTGAGGTAGATTCTGAGAAAAGAGAAGGTGCTTCTTCCACATTTGAACAATGAACAATGGACATAGCTAACAATTCTACTGCACTTACTATGGGCCAGGTTGACCAGTTGCTTGGCAGGTAGTAATTCATTTAATCTATTTTATTATGGGTAAATTTTACTTCACTAAAGTAAAAAGAGGAGGATAAACAAATTCTTAAAAATGAAACACATAAATAAAATAAAGCTCCCCATAAACGTTCTGTGCCCCAAAACTGATGTGGGGGCTTCTCTGATTCTTGCCAAGCTGCTTGTAACTATTGAGGTTAGGTTCCTTCCCAAATGAATTCAAAGCAACTGAACCAATTTTGTTTTTAAAAGGGGAATCCTCTTCTCCTTCTAAATTTTAGATCCGTTTGTTTTATGGGCCTCTCTTACAAACTATCAGCACCCCTCTTAAAGCACTGCAAGTGTGAGTTTCTTGAGTTAATCTTTGCAAGTCGTGGGCCTAAATTGGGCTCACAGAGGCAACCATTGGCCACAGCTATATAATCCCTAACATGCCTTCAGGAAACCTGTCACTTTTTGAAGAACTGATGAGACTGGCCCCGCCTTTGGCTCTCTGGCCAGCCTCTTGATACTGGGGAATTCATGGAAGCTCGGTGGGGACCTTGCTGTGTTCCCAGGGGGAGGCAGAGTCGGCTCAGATCTCCATCAGAGAGCAGTACCTGCTCATTCAGATTATTTGGGGAGCTTTTTAAAGATTCTGCTTTGCAGGCCCCACCTCAAGCCCATTACATCCAACTGTCTAAAGATGACGTGTAAGCATTGATGTTTCTAGGAAGCTTATTCAAATGTGCAGTCAGGATTGGAAATCACCATTTCAAAAGGAGAGAAAAAAAGACAGGTCATTTGGCACCTTTGAAAAGGCATATACCTAGTGTCATGAGACACTTTTTTAAAAGAGCAGGAAACATGTGCTCTGCCTTGAGAAGAGAATGAAGCGTTTAAAAAAAATTAAAGAAATACACGTATAACTCCACAACTTCCTCTCCTAATTTGACTGCACAGCCAGACTGATACCTCGGAAGAGCTCACACATCAGTGGTGCCCCAGCAAACACAGCCTCAGAATGGCTGGCTGAGTGTGACACGTCCAGAGAGCAAGAGAGGGCCACCGAAGGAAGTTCCTTGCTCTGCTATTTATTTTTTCCGCCATATATCTTCACCTCTCTGAAGTTGCTGAGCCAGTCTGCTTATTATTATTAGCATCTGTCTTACATGTTTCCACTTTTCAACCACCTTTTTCCTTCTGGAATATTACTGTCTGCCCTGGTAAACAATCTATGTCCCTTCTTCCTTCAAAACCTGAGCTAACCTCCTCCTCCAGGGAGCCCTCCCTGGTAAATAGAATGCATGCTTACATGCTGCCTGGAGCCTTGCTATTCAGAGTAAGATCTGTGGATCAGCCATGTCAATCAGCCTCTCGAGCCCCGCCCCTGACCAGCTGAATCAGAGTCTGCATTTTAGCAAGACTCCCAGCTGATCCAGTACTCGCTAAGTACTTTCTGAGAGCACTCAGTGAAACCTCACACGAAGTGATGGAGGAAGCACAAGACCACTGACCCTTCCTTTAGCGGACAGGGAAGATGTTGGGTGTGGGCTGCGTTTTGTAAGACGTCCGCTGTAGAGGTGACTTGTGTTTGGGTTCAAACGGCAGGAAGTTGAAATATGGCTCCTGCTTCCTTAGCTCCTTTCTCTCCCCCCAGCCGAGGTACTGGAGTCACCGAAACAGAAAGAAGTCTCGCTTTCCCAGGTGCACCAGAAGAGAAAGTAAGAATTCTCCGTACATAGGTCAGGAGAGACGGTGCGTTATTAATTTTTTAAAAATTGAGATGTAATTCACACACCATAAAATTCACCCTTTTAAGATGTACAATTCAGTGGTTTTTAGTACAGTCACAAAGTCATGCCACCATCACCACGATCTCATTTCAGAACATTTTTCATCACCACAAAAAGAAAGCCCAGGCTAATTAGACCCAGACACTGGCAACCACCAATCTCCTTTTTGTCTCTATGAACGCACCTATTCTGGCTATTTCACGTAAATGGAGCCATCTACTCTGTGGTCTTCTGTGTCTGGCTTCCTCCCCTCAGTATGATGTTTTCAAGGTGCACCCATGCTGCAGTGCATGCCTCTGTGGCCTGGGATCCTCTCCTTGACCAAATGCTCCTCAGCTCCCCAGAGCTTTGCTGCTCTCACAGCTTCTGGATTTGGTGTTTTGTCTCTGCGTTGCCCAGTTCTGAGCGCACTGCCCTGCTTGGGCTCCGCCTCCTACGTGCTGGCCCAGAAAACGCTTCTGTGAAAAAAATGGAAGGAACTGTGGCACTTATCTCATCAGTTTCCCTTCTCTTAGGGATCACAGTCCTGCATTTCTTAGTGTGCAATGTCTGAACATGTTGGATCTTATCACCAGCGTTCTCCCTCTTCCTAGACCACCTTCAACCCCAGTTTTCTCTCCTTTAAAAACAAACAAACAAAAAAACACACACGTATTTATTGGGATGTTAACACGAGGTGCAGTTAAAGTGTTTACATAAACATCATTCATCATCTGAAGTGAGAAGTGTTCAGAGAGAGAATGTGAATAAAACAAAGACCAAAATGTACACAGGTTTAGGCAAAGTTGGTGATATTAATACAGATTAAGGATATTGGATAAATATCCCAGGGAAGAAAAATACCATGTTTCCCCGAAAATAAGACCTAGCCAGACCATCAGCTCTAATGCATCTTTTGGAGCAAAAATTAATATAAGACCTGGTTTTATATTATATTGTATAAGACCTGGTATTTATTTATATTATATTATATTATGTTATATTTTATTTTATTTTATTTTATTATTTTATTTTATTTTATAGATCCGGTCTTATATTAAAATAATACCAGGTCTTATACTAATTTTTGCTCCAAAAGACACATTAGAGCTGATAGTCTGGCTAGGTCTTATTTTCGGGGAAACACGCGATGTAAAATTTGATTAGATTGTATAAATGTAATACTAATTATAGTTATTTACATAAACTGTTTAAGCATTCAGCCTAATTATCATATATTATAATAATTTTGAGGTAATGTTTAAATGTGGTTTTGATTAACTTGTGTAGGTACACGTGCCTCTCAGTAAGCTTGGCCCAAGACTGCTCAGGCTTTGGGTGTGTTGCCCATGGAACTGGATGAGAAGGTCCAGAGCAGAAGTTTGCTCACTAAGTGATAATGAAGTCATGTCACCAAAAGAGGAACCATGGGACTTAACCTCGTCCTCATCTCTGTTCCCCTTTTCCTTTTCCACTCTAAGAGGTCATGTTTTGGTTTAAAAGGAAAAGCAAACCCAAAACATAGGACTTACAGCAAGACAGTCAATAGACTTCCCTTTAATTTGAAAGAATAATCCTTTCTCTTTATGTGTCTGCTCATTGGACCCACCTGTTTCTCCTTAAAAATCAAACCAATTTCACAAGGTGTCAGAGGTATGTTTTCAACTGCCCACTGGTCTTTAAAAAAATGACTTTTTAGGAGGCAGGAAGTCTCAAGTAAACGGAGAGAACATCCAAAGGAAAATCGTATTTCAAGAAAGCAGGCACCATCTTAGAGTCTCAGAATCAAGAAATGTGTCGTAAATTATTCGCTCTTGGATAAAAAGGCAGTTGAAATGCCCACTACATGCCCCATCATAAAGATATTATATTTGTAAAGCTTCCACAGTATGTTGCCTCATTAAGGTAGTACCTAAAAGTTGAGGCAGCAAATTAGGATGGTTCACTATGGCCCAATAATAAGGGTGTCATGCAAGGCTGGAAGGGTAGTAATAACTGGTAACATTATCTGAAATACAGCCAATGGCAGTCATTCAGTAAATACGAACATTATAACTGAGTTGAGCAGGGAATTTAAAAGCAGTGCTCGTTTACCTCCTGCTTGCTTTCTGGTTCCTTCCCCTCCTTTCTCTTTCCACAAGAGATTACTAGTCTTTCATTTCATAGCAAGTGTTTTGGTGGGGAGGATCTGGCAGTATGACAAGCAAGCAAAGCCACACATGGACAATTGCCAGATAAAATGACAGCAGCTTTACAGATGGGAGCGGAGTGCAGGCAACATAAAAAAAATAAAAAATAAAATTGGTATCCTCCGCAATGAACAGCTTAGAGCGAAGACAAACACCTTGAAGGAAGCAGCAGTATGGATGAGGAGTGAGCTATGAGAAGGTTATGCAGTCAGAGGAAAGAGCAGCTTTGGAGTTAATTATAGACATGTTGTCTTTTAATTTGACAGATACCACTGGGGACGTGCCTAGTTGTGGAAAAAACAGACACATCCTTCATATCTAAAACAGACCGTATTTTAGCAAACATAGCATACAAGATGGTATATGATACAGTTACTAAAACAACCAGTAAGACTAATAATGATCTTATCACTAAGGTCAATAAGAACTCAAGAAATACTTTCGATATCAGGTTGTGCACCAAGAATAATTACAAGGAAAAAAAATATGTGTTTAAGATATAAACTGAAATATTTCCACGGGAAATAGGTAGTTTTTTTTCTGTATTCAAAATCATGTTTAATGAGCATATATTACATTTATGATTAAAATTGCGGCTGAGCACAAGCTTCTCAAAAGAGGAGGTTACTCATATATTCTTTTCTTAAAAGGCCTTGAATACCTACCCCTCTAGGCCTCATTTTCTCCATTTGGGGAATTTGATACTTACCCATAACAACGTCACCAGATGGCTGTCAGAGTAAACTGGGATGAGTTCAAGTGGCACCGATGACAGTGTCTTGTTTCCTTTAAAGACTGGGAACTCACTTCCAGACATTAGTCATACATGTCGATTTTGCTTCGCCCTTCTGTTCTCTCATGATGTACAATAACATTGAACTTATTCTCATGGCATCAAGTTGAATCATCATTGACAACGAATATAATGTATTATACTTAATTCCTCTTCAACCTCTGCTCGCTAAAGTGAGGACTTACCTATTAATAGTGATTACTCACAGTCTATAGAGACTTAAAGACAACTTCTGGCACGACCCAACATTAGGACGCAGGACAGGGGATCTATTTCGCAGATGTCAGATGTTCAAGTTTCTTGGGATTACAAACATTTTGGAGCCACTTTCCAAGTGAGAGCACTTGAAGGTGTAAGTAACAAGAACCATTTGGGGACGTTTAAGCAATAACAAGAGAAAAATAGTAGTGTAAATACTATAGTACAGAAGAGCTCAGAGAAGCCAAGAAAAAAATAAGCCTGTCCTGAGCAAAGGAAAGAGAATCAAGACTTGAAAAGTTGTAAGATATCCAGGCAGTTCTCTCGACTCCTCTCAGCTCAGCTCTGTTCTTTCAGAATATGTTTTCTTTTTTTTTTTTTTTCTCCTACATATCAGAGACATCAACATTTCCCAAACTGAGAGAGTGCATGTCCAATTACCCAGAGAGAAACTGGCCTCTCATCTGTTGCCTATTTCTAAATTCCTGGAGTTCTGACTTGCTCAATTCATAGCCCATCTTGCTCAATTCCCTATTCCCCATGCAGTGACCAGTGACCCAAAGTACAGTTACAAGTTCCAGACAATGCCTGGGCTCATAGTGCTATCGCCATGTGATTTGGAGTAAGAGGCAGCCCCCAGAAATTTGTATATGTGTTGTGAAACAGAGAACTGGCCAAACCAAACAACCCAGTAAGAGACCACAAGTGCTTTAAAGTATGAATATACTGTTTGCATGTAACACATAGCACCCCCCACCACACACACACACACACACACACACACACACACACACACACACACACACACACAGTGTAACTAAGCCTCGTTAAAGCAGCATTGGATCAGAAAGTCACTTACC
The DNA here is from genome assembly GCF_057876585.1 of Rhinolophus sinicus. Lineage (NCBI taxonomy): Eukaryota > Metazoa > Chordata > Mammalia > Chiroptera > Rhinolophidae > Rhinolophus > Rhinolophus sinicus. The sequence goes on along the minus strand of NC_142506.1, from coordinate 58,101,133 downwards.
CGGTTTGCCCTCACTGGATGCTATAATCTGAGCTGTCCTTGTCAGTTGGGTCTATGTCAATACCCCCAAAAAGGTTGTTCATGTTCAGAGCTTTACACAGTCACCAGAACGTTATGACAGAAATAACTAAAAGCACAGTATGATATGAGAAGAGTGGGTAGAACAAAACACTGATTTGGAGAATCTTTAGAGGTTACCCAATAACAACAGCCTTCAGGCCCCACTCAAGCCACCCCAAACAGATGTTAGTCTAAGTAAAAGCCTTATGCTTTGTATGCAAATGCAGCCTCCAGTAAAGGTCCCAGCCACCCACCACCATTCAGATTGCCAACACTATGTCTTCCTATATTTAAATTCTAGAGCCGCCTCTGTGCCCGAGAAACTCCAGTATGATTATATTCACCCAATGACTACCCCTTGACCATATTGAATATATGATTACATTCACCCGACAAATACCCCTTGGGTAGTAATTTCCAATTGTATCTCACTAAGGACCAGGTCATGCTCTTTAGCCAGTTCAACTAGGGAACACTTCCCTGCTCTCATTTCGGTGCTGCAGCATTTGAGGTTTCCTTCATCCTTTCCTGGCTGCTCCTTCATCCTTTCCTGGGCCTTTCCTTGTGCAGTTCCATCCAGAACATCTGCTTGCCTGTATCTCTTCCTCACGCTCAGGCTCCAAACTCACTTGACTTTGAGCAAACACATAAAGAGGAACGTCATCCAAGGAGTGACCAGGGAGGCTGGGGTTTGCTTCAACAAACGGCAAACCATGGGTTGCCAGATCTTTCTTATCAAAGAAAACTTTTTATCTCCCATTTGGATAACACTATAGCACTCTCGCGCGCTCTCTCTCTCCATTGAAAATATGCTATTATTTCCAGCTGGTTGCCTCAAACATCTTTTGAAGCTCTAGCAGTGTCAGTGGAGATATTTAATCACGCTCCCTGTAATGGGAAGAAAAACTCGCATTTCTAAAATCTTGGTTCCTCCCTGCCCCCCATTGTGGAGAAGAATGAATGTCTGGAAATGTCCCATATCCTTCTGTTATACATGCCCTTTGGACTACAACACCTGGTAGTTTATCCTGTAATTATTTCATGCCCGTTCCTGTGTGGCTTATACATACATTTTCTACTGCACATTCTTTTTCCTCATTAAGCTGGAAGAACACATTGTCAATCAAGTAATAGGTAAGTGCCAATCAATTATAGGACTTCGGACAGTTACTGGCCAGAAGAAAAGATAGTGGATCATCTGTCCCTTCATTTCTTAATCTCTCATATTTCAATCTGTCTCTGTCTCGCCAACACATTTTATCCTCCTTACACAAATACAAAAGAGTTAAATCTAAAGGGAACATAAACGGGGCAGTGTTCCTTTGGAAGGTCAAACAGCTTTTAACATCCCTCTCCCAAAATGGATCAAGGTCTTTTGGCAAAGGGAGTTTTGTATTCAAAAAGCATCGGAGTGGTGGTGTCCTCATCTGGGATCCCAACAGTTGTCTGTAGCATTCTTCCTCGTTTCCTGTTGGGAACAGCTGTGAGAAGCTGTTAATTAAATAACTGCCCCAATTCTTCAGCCCACTCTCCACCCCACCACTAGGATATCACAGTATTTCAAGGTTGGGTACAATGAAGCCTGCCCATTGTCGTGTTTATAGAAAGAGCTGAGTTTACCTGCAAGGAAAAGATGCTTTGTTTCTGTTATCCTATATTATTTTGAGTTGTTAAAAAGGTGAGTATGGACCCCCAAAGAATAAGATAATCGACAACGACCCTTCAGCTTGCTTGGTAAGAAGTTTCTAGCGTTATCTCTTCGTGCTGATGCACTAAAAGAGATAGTGCGGGGAGGAGGTTTGGTCGGAGACTGAAGGCCAGAAGTGACGGTGACATTTGCCTTCTCTGATCTTTTCAGAGTAACAACACCTAGAAATGTAAGACAAACCCAGGATCTAATTTGATGTCGTGAATGACTCAACCAAATACCTCTCCAGGGACACAGGCACCTTTGTACATTTCTTTGTCATGGCCTTATTAAGTCCACCTTTTGCCTATAAACGGAAGAGTCCCTGTGAGGATAGTGTGGACTCTAATTGCTTAGGCCCTCTTCTCTAAGTCATTTCCACACAGAATCCACAAGGCAGCTCCATCTTGAATTAAAGTGTTGTCTTAGCTGGAGCTATTGCCCTCAGAACACATGCTGATCAAATGATGTGGGTTCACGTATGCTATCTGTGCTTTTCATGTTTTCTTTGTATGAGGATATGGAGACAGAGAGAAGAAACAATGAAAAAGCATTGAAAGCAAGAAAAATAAAAGTAGTGGTTTAAATAAATCATATAAAGTGTCACTATAATATATTCCAGTCACTTCATAGTCCTAGAGCAGTGCCTGGCACACAGTGGCCATTTGTTGAATGAATGAATGGATGAATGAAATTCCCAAACAGTTAATAATTAGGGAGGTCAGTTTAACTTTGTTTAACATCCAATGAAGAGAAATGATGGAGAGAAAAAAAATGAGCTGTAATGTATACATCTCACATTCCAGAAAAAAGGAAATTCTTTCATATTTAAATGTTACTTATTATTCGAAATAATAATGAATGTAATTGTCATTTTTTTTTTCCCCTCTGGTGACTGTTAAGCTCCTCCCTTTATCTTTGTTTTTTAATAAGCTTAACTATCATTTGTTTAGGTGTGACTTCTGTTTTGTGTGTCCTTAAGGCTCATAGTACTTCTTGAATCTCTAGCTTGATGTTTTAGAGCAGGGGTGTCCAAACTTTTTCAATGTTTTTCACCAAGGGCCATATGCAGTAAAATATACAAACAGCCGGGCCACTCACTCGAGGTGATGTACGTATTGCCTCACCTGGTTTGTTTAAGTAAACTAAATATATTTTTGGAATTTGCTGCGGGCCAATTAACAATGGATTGTGGGCCGCAGTTGGCCCGTGGGCCACAGTTTGGACACCCCTGTTTTAGAGGAATATTAGCCTTTACCTAGGCAAATATTGCTACTCTCCTTGTCTCCAATTTCTCTCCTCCTTGGACTTTAATTGCACATATATTAGGCTTTTCACAATGTCACATGTATTTCCTCATATACATATCATTGACTCACATATGTATTCCTTTATATGTGTTTTACTTTGTCCATATGTATTTTCCATCTTTTTATTTTTTTCATCCTTTAGTCTAAAAATTTTCTTCTACTCTATCTTCCAGCTCCCACATCTTTCTTTACCTAGGCCTCATCTTTGTTAAAACCCATCATTCATTGATTTCTTAATTTCACTTACTATACTTTATTAACATCATTTTTTAAGTGTCTAGTTCTTTTCCAAAATTCTCAGGTTGTCATGAATTATGAAGTGAGCCTATAATTTAAAACCCATATCCATTATTTAGACTCTCTGTGGATCTATTTCTATTTTCTGTTATTCTCTTGTTTTTCAGTCATGTCCTCCCACTTATTTGTGGTCATATATGAAGATACATGAAATGGTACAAATCATTTGAAACTCTGGATGATGTTATATGTCTCAGCTTGACTAGTGCTAGGAGGACTCAATCCCAGGCTCACTTTAATCCAATAATTGATTGGAATGCTGCAAAGCTGGATTACAAACTCTGTGAAAGCTTGTGTCATTATGTTCCCTTAGTTCAAGTCTATGATCCCTTGGGCTACCAACCCAACACCTGGGAGATTTGCCAGTGTCCTTCCCTCTTTGAAGGACTGTGAACCCCAATGTTGCCCTTGGTCTTCTCAGTCTGCCAAAAGCGTTGCTCAGCTTTTCAGCCTCTCAGCTGCCTTTTCCAGAATTGGGAGCTGGATTAGGGTTAAAGCATCCCCAAACGTGCCGCTTACCTCTCTGGATTTTGTTTTCATGATTCAGAATGACCGCATCAGTTCTCTGATGTTTTCAAGCGCTTGTTATTTGTTTTGTCCAGACTTACTAATTATTTTTAGTATGAGCATTGGCCCAGATAGTCCTTTACTAGAAATAAAACCTTCTCTGGTAGCTTTTAAGGTTTTCTACTTTTCCTTGATATTCTGTAGTTTCTCTGTGGTATATCTAAGTACTGATTTTTTAAATAAATCTATCCTTCTTGATACTCAGTGCTCTTTTTCAATGTGCATCTAATGTCTCCTATCAATTACTGGACTCTCTACTACAGTACCATCTTTTTTTTTTTTTTTATTGGGGAAGGGGAACAGGATTTTATTGGGGTACAGTGTGTATTTCCAGGACTTTTTATTGGGGAACAGTAGTGTGTTTTTCCCGAGACTCATCAGCTCCATCCAAGTCAAGTTGTTGTCCTTTCAGTCTTAGTTGTGGAGGGCGCAGCTCAGTTCCAGGTCCAGTCGCCATTGTTAGTTGCAGGGGGCGCAGCCCACCATCCCTTGTGGGAGTCGAACCAGCAACCTGTGGTTAAGAGCCTGCGCTCCAACCAACTGAGCCATCGGGCCACCCGGGAGCTGAGCGGCAGCTCATTGACTTCATTCTAGTTGCGGAGGGTGCAGCTTGCTGGCCCAGGCGGGAATCGAACCGGCAGGCCTGTTGCCCAGGGCTCGCGCTCTAACCAACTGAGCCACCCGTCTGCCCCGTCCTATCTTTTTGAATATTACCTGACCTCATTGTCTTTCGTCTCTCTTTCTGGAATTTCTATTAGACGTTTGTCAGAACCTCTCCTGTTCTTTTTGTCTTTTCAGATTTTCCTCTAAATTTTTTACTTATCTTCGTGTAGTACATTGCAGGTGGTTTACTCAGAATTATCTTTGTAAGTCTACTGTTTAACCTGTGCATTGTATTATATTTAATTACCTTTTTTTCCCATTGTGGGGACAGAGTCCCAGAGAGCAGTTTCCAGGCTCTCGACCTCACATGGAAAGGTGCTGGCTCGGTTATTCGATGGCCGTCAGCTGTAATCAGATGGTTATCTGCTGTGGCTGGGTGGCCATCAGCTGTTACCGGTTAGCCATTAGCCACTAATACAACTGCCGTGGCTACGTTGGGGAGTTGGTTGGTTGGCAGAGAGGCAGACGGCAGATTGTGGATCGTATGGCTCCTGCTTCCTGTATCTCCAGCCCAGCCGCCAGCGAGAAATAGTGGTATGAACCCCCTATCCATGGGTGGGCTGCGCTCCATTGGTGTTCATTTTTGGCTTCACCACACCCTGTGTTCTTGTGCGGGGAGTGGGAGCTGAGACCCTGCATGACACCCATCTTTGAGAATTTCTATTTTTCCTTCTCACTGTGTCTGTTTTCCCTCATAATTTCCTATTATTATTTTCTGAATTATTTTCTTTCCCTTATACTTAAACATCTTTAACATGTTAATTTTAAAGTCCTTCCTGGTAGTACATAAGTTGAGCCAATATTTTCCTTCAGTAAAATTGTTTACCTTTTCTGGACTTCTCTTTTTCTCTGTAATGGGAAGAACGCCTCATGGGTTTTCTGTGAAAACTAAATACAGTTTTACACATACAGGTATATATCGTATATGTAATATTAACATCTGATATAATAATATATAATACTATATGTTTTTATGTAAACATCCAACAGTGCCTGGAGCATTAGCGTTACTCAACAAAGTTTACAATCCTCCTCTCTTCCATTGAGCTCTTTCTCTTTTGTCTCTAGACAGTAGAGGTAGTTGGATATAAAAGACAATGGGTTGGGTTTAACGGTCTGGAACTTGGGGGCACCCTGACTTCCAAATGTCTGTCTCTCCTGGAACGCAGCACATACAATGAGCTTCCTGAATGGTTGGAGAGGGAAAGGGTGGAGAAGGGGTGAAAGGAGGGAGGGAGGCAGAGAGAAGAAGGAAGGAAGTCTGGGCCAGGGATGCCTGTGCTCTGAAAGGTTCATCTTCTCCCCAAGGGAAAGTAGCTTAGCACGATGGAATTAGGGTTTTTTGTTCCCCTTCTTACTCTCACTTTGCTGAATAGGAGTTGTTTATGTGCATTATCTTGTTTAATCCTCACAACACGCCCAAATACAGAGAGATTGAAATCCCAATTTGTCTGATTCCAGAGTGTTCTCTTTCTATGGTATCATCCCGACCATAACTAAGATACTATATTTCTCAACAAGGAAACAAGTATCTCCCAGAACTATCAGAGAAAAGATCTGGTTGGGTTTTTTTTTTTGGTTCTGTTTTGTTTTCATTTTTGATCTATCATTTGCTAATTGTGTGATCTTAGGGTACTCACCAAATATCACTTACTGAGCCTTAATTTCCTCTTGAGAATATGCCTGCCATTGCTAACCTCACAAGAATGCTGAGGGCCTAAGAGAATGGATGTGTAAAGGAAAATAACCTTTGTAAATCAGATAGCTATAAACGTGTGAACCTATTAGTGGCGCATTCATACTAAGGTGTACGTGACTGATATCAGATCCTACACTGAGTGGAGACAGAAAGGGCAGAGCAAGGATAACTGAACAGAGTGAAATATTCACACAGAGAGGTAAAAGGGCACAAGAACATGCTGGGGACATTTGAAGGACATATTTCAGCTACTTCATACCTATTCGGAACCAATTTGCCTAGACTCAACGTGGCATTCTTTAAAATGTGTCTCCCACATCCTGTTTCCATGTTAACCTAAGATTCCAGAATCCATAGACTGCTCCTCGCCCCCAAACACACACACCCATCCCTGGGGAAGAGATCCTTCCCGCGCCAAATATGTACAAAACCACCAGCCCCAAAGCTGGCTGTGGGCTGGCTGAGCTCAGGGCTATTCTGGGGCAGCCAGTTTGCACGCTGATAGGGGAGGATTAATGGACAGTCTGCTCATCCATTGCAATTAGAGACAACACTGGAACTATTCTGGGGCTATTTCTATGCGGGGAACTTGAACTGCTCATCAGCCCTCCTCACTCAGAGACCTGTGGGTAATTAGGGCCGTGTTAAATATAGGAGAACCAGCCCAGAGCAGCCCCATGTGTGCCGGCGCCTTTGGCCTGAGGAAACACTGTGCCCTCTGCTAGTAAGCACTTCCAGAGCAGTAAAAGGGGGTTCAGCTTCAAGCTGGAAGGCCCGTGTGTTGCTTAACTAAAGCTGAGAATGCCCTGACCTTTTAGCTCCACACGGGCTGTCAGGTACAATTCAGGGGTGAAAAACCGCATCAGCCCCAGTGAAGCATCCTGACACGTATGGACCCTGATTAACCAAGCCACAGGTTTGCACCAGCCCATTGAAAAGGACCATTCAGCTGAGGGTATGGAGGGAATGCAATATGTCTGTAAACCTTATATTTCAACAAGAACAACTTAAAAAAAAAAAAAAAAAAAGCAAGTTTTTTTTTTTGTTGTTTTGTTTTTTTTTTCCCCTCATGATATTGCTGAGGAGCTGAAGAAAAAACAGGTATTATTATCTCTAGGTCACATATTTTCTAGACATTGGTGTGGACAGTAAAATCAGACCCAGAGGCAGAGCCCACAATGGGTCCCAGAGAGAACCATCCTGAGTGCTTGTGGCTACTCATCTCCATGGTAATTACCTCTTTGTGGACTGTGTCCTCTGAGACCTGCTACTCAAAGTGTGGTCCTTACATCGGCAGCCTTGGCACTCCTGAAAGTGTGCAATGCAGCATCTCAGGCCTCGGAAGTACTGAATCAGAACTTGGCTTTTGTCAACTCCGTCTTTAAGAGCCTGCCTTTTAACAAGCATGAAAGCTTGAGAAGTACCCTCCACGAGGCTCTCTGCCTTATGTTTGGGAGGGAAGTGAATAGCATAGGCTTTCCAGATGAGTTCAGCTCGTTTGAGGAGGCTCTGAGGTCATGTGCTGGAATGACTGGCTGTTTGTGTGTTTGCTTGGGTTTCCTAAGGCCTGATGATCAGAAAATGTCACAACTTCTGGGGCTCCCAGGATGGTGTCTGGAAAAAAACTCAGCTCATCTGCTTTCCTGTCTGAAAGTCCTCGATTGTCTGCAATTTGATCTCTGGGCATTGCCCTGAGACGTGTGCATTTGAGGGTCTGGGAGGTGAGTTTATGGGTCATATCCTGACAAGCCATCAAGCCTGATAGGGGATGAGGATTCAGTGGGTCTAGACTGGGAGGCCCTTAGGATATTCTGCTGTGTTTGCGGTTACTGGTGTTGGCGGTTACTGGTTAGTATAGGGGCTCACTCTCTACTTATGTCCAGCTCAGAGACTGGCATCCTCAAGGTGGAGAAGTGGCTTGGTGCCTTCCTGCAGCTGCACACCTTGTCTCCACTGAACCCACTTTTCATTCATACCGAGTCTGCCTGGCCTGGTGAACTCTCTGCCTGAGAGCAGGCAACACTCTGTCTTCGGCAGATCCACTGGAGTCAATTTTCAGGGAGAGCTGGCCTCCGCAGAGGGCAACTGCCTCAGATAGGAAAGGAAATCGCTGACTTTCCCTGCGCTTTGGGGGGCTTGCTGGCCAGGAAGGTCGTTCTCTGGGCTTTGAAGGCACTAAGACCCAGGGAGCAGGTACTCAGGCCACTGCTGTTCAGCTGTTGGGACAGGCCCAGTGTCTCCATCTGATAGCCCGATGGGCTGTCTTTTTTTGAGGTCTTTAAATGTTCCCAACTCATGGGCTTCAGGCATCAAAACCACCCATGGGATGCTGCCCTCTCTGAGCTGCAAAGTGCCGCGCGGTGGCAGTCACAGCACCACCTGGAGCACATCCACAGGCAATTTTACAGCCACATTGTCCCATCTGATGCTGCTGATTTGAGCAGCAAAGAGGCACACACATGGCAGCCTCCCGGGGAGCTCTAAGGCTCTCCAGATGACCAAGAAGAATGGTTATAAAAATGGTGGACATTTTTTTCACCCCACCTGGTCACTTAAGTCCTGTGGTTGTCAGGAACTTCTAATGGCCCGATGTCGCACGACCCATGGAAAGGAGTATCAGGAGAAGGCGTATCAGTCCACACTGATTCTACTTCCTTAATTCCTGAGTAATTCTCTTCTCGCCCAAGGAAGCAGCATAGGAGCCACTTGCCAGACTGTCTTCTTTGTTGATCTGTTTCTTTACCAGGGTGAGGGCCCAGGCCAGACTTTGTAGTAAGTACTCCAAATATAATAAGAATTCCTGCTTCACAGAGCCTACAGCTGGGTGAGAGAGGCAGGCCTTAAATGAATAATCAGAGAAATAATTGCATAATTAAAATTGGGACAAAGAAAATATACAGGGTGCTACACACCGGGATAGTTGGTAAACCGGCTTTAAAAAAGAAAAAGTGTTGCTATGTGGCAGTTGCCAGTTTTCATGATGTAAATACACTCACCATGGTTGCCTTTCAAGTTGTCAGCTTACAAAATTCCAGAGCATTTAACAATCAGCTCCCATTAGCCACCGGGAGCCAACTGCAGCCCACCACTGGGTCACAGAGAGGGACTGAACCAAGCTATGGGGGTTAGAGTTTTGCTCGTGGAGTGAAATTTAAGCAGAGACCATGGGATCAGCAGTACAGTAGTGATCTAGGGAAAGAATGGGGCAAAATACTTTCCAGGCAAAAGGAGTAGCTCGTGCGAAGACCGTGAGGTGAGAAGGAATGTGGTGTTTGAAGTAACAGAAGAAGACAAATGTGGTGGAGTGGAGTGTGCCCCCAAACCAGATGACGTAGATACTATTATTATCACCCCCATTTTAGACATAAGGAAACTGAGCTGCAGATGGGTTAAGTAACCGAGTGACTTGCTCAAGGTCATACAGCCACAGAGTTGTGAGGGCATGCAGCTGCATCTAGGCAATCTTTCTCCAGAGTCTGCCATGTTATCACTATTTCTGCTGCCTTTCAGCTGAGGCTGGAGGGGGCAAGCAAGATCCAAACTAGGTAGAAGCTAGTAAAATTTGGGGCTTACTTCTAAGAGCAATGTCAAACCTCTGCCCTAAGGCCGTCTTTCTAGGCTGGCAGTTCTTAACCCATTTGTTTGAGACCATTGTAAAATCTGATGTAAGGTACAGACACCCTCATCATAATGAGTGTGTCCAAACACATATACAATTTGCATGTGATGGCTGAGCGTCACAGACATGCTTACGTCCATTTATCACCTCCATAGTGGTCCAAAGACTGAAGGAAAAAAACACACATATACAACAACGCTGTAGTCTGTACCTTCCCCTCCTGCTTACCTCTTAACTGCTCTCTTAGATATTTCTTTGGATTTCATTTTAATTCTATCTATACGCCTTCCATCTTACAAGAAACTTCCTAGCTTGCTATTCCAGGAATAAAACATTTAATCTTTTATTGGAGTCCTGGGGCCATATCATTTAAAATGCCTCTAGCTGGTGTGTTGGACGAGGAGTAAGGAGATATTTGTTTTTGCTTTTTATCTTAATCTGCTGCCCGACAAGTTTAGCCCCTGTTTCCCTATCCGTTACATGGAAATGTGTTAGCACCTATGCTTAATGCTTTCCTCAGAGACAAACCTGGAAGTCCTCATACCCTGGGACATCTTTGTCAAAAATAGGCCATAAAAACATTCATGTGTATGTCCATAAGTCAATTACCAATAAGTCTACTTTGCATGACTTGAATTCTATTTCAGAGGAAAAATTCAACATAATTGTATTTTGCTCTGTGTTCTTCAGTTAATGCTTTTGAATTCAAAAGAGACATTCAGAAAAGTGTTATCAGACCTTGGGAAGGAAAGTGCCATTTAAATGCAGAGCATTTCAATTTTGATAATAATTATTTTGCTGCCATTGTATCACTGATCCTGGCATTGTCCCTCTTACTACTTCCAATCAGTGATTTTCCCCCTACCAGCCAAAACAAGGAAAGACAGATTGAAGTTAGCTAACGACAGAACAAAAGATCTTTGGGGACTTGTCTAGAAAGAAGTCTTAGTTCCCAAAGGAAAGATGCTAGTGTTAGGAGACCCAGCAATGCTCCATTAAACTGGAAGTTGATACGGCCTGCCAGCCACTTTGGGCTCCTCGTGCTAAAGAACCAACAGGCAAGGAACGGGATGGGATGACAGTTGGCCAGGATGACTGACTACCAAGGGGAAATTGGATTTCTGCCATACTAGAGGAGGAAGAAGAAGTATGTCTGGACAAAGGACACCTCTTATACTCTCATGTCCCACAAACTGGGTGGCTTAAAACACCAGAAATTTTTTTCTCTTACAGCCCAGGAGCTAGAAATCCAAAACCAAAGTCTTAGAGTTCCTTTTGGAGGCTCTGAGGGAGCATCTGTTCCATGAGTCTCTCCTAGCTTCTGATGATACCAGCAACCTTTGAATGTTCCCTGGCTTGAAGATGCATCACTCCAACCTCTCCCTCCCTCATTTCATGGCATTCATTCCTTTGTGTGTGTCCAAATTGTCCTCTTTTCAGAAGGACACCAGTAATTGGATAAGAGCCCATCCTAATCCAATATGACCTCTTTAAAACATGATTACATCTGCAAAAACGCGATTTCCAGATAAGATCACACTTACAAAGTCTGGGGTTTAAAATTTCGAAAACATCTTTTTGGCAAGCACTATTCAATCTATAATATCTTTATAGTTCAGTATGTCCATTACAGGATATTAAAGGGAGCGGGGAGCTCCACCAGAAGAGAAATGAACATCACCCAAGAATGGATCAGGTAGCCCATAGGGATATATATCGTTTTCCGGAGAGAGGGTTAGTGTGTTTTCAACTGTAGAAGTGACAGTTGCATCTCATTAGGTGTAAACATCATTTTCTAAAGTCTTTGGAAGTTACGTCTGGTTCAGAGAAGGGCAGATGGGTGCCAAGTTGGCCAGGATGGACTGTGCTGCTTAGGTCAAATATCAACGCAGCTACATCAGAAACTACATTTTGCAGGATTCCCCTTCCTGTTTGACACTGGCCTAAGGTTAGCGTTAGGAGAAATGGGCATGGAATTTGGAAGGCAGACGGGAAGCAGCAGGCTTATGGCTGCTATGGCTGCAAACACACATGTTCACAGGCCCGGTGGCCTACCTGGACTCTGGGAGCAGCTGTGATTGCAGCCCCTACAGCTCTCTCCAGCTCTCTTTCAACTCCACAAACCCTGTACCAGGTACACGTTCGGCTCCACGGCACTGGGTACGAGATCCGTCTCCAAAGGCACACATAGCGTGGAGGGTAGTAAAAGGCCACTGTGGGTGCTAGGTTTTCCTGCTCCCATTCTTTCTTGCTCTCCTACACCTCATGCCCAGCTTTCCTCCCCATGCGGCTTGCCGACCACAGAGACTTCAGCCCATCCTTAGACACACAAGTAGCACACTCCCTCGGACATCCTCGCTGGCTCGCACTGTTGTCTAAACCCCAGAACTAACCCCTCATTCTATATCTCTCAGTGTTTTTAGTTCTGATCAGACCCTGATACATGGATCTTGCACCAAACATTGACCGAGGTTGTCACAGGGGAGGAAACCAGGAACCAGGGAAAGTACAGTCATTCACAGTCTACCACCTTCACAAAAGCAGGAAGTCTTCTATAGACAGGTGTAAGTTTGGACAGTTTTTCTAAATACTGTATTATCTATTGCCCATCCTTCTGGGGGCCTGTACTTACATGTCATTTTTGACCCTCTCTTCCACCCACATCCATATATCACAAAACTATCTCTAATTAGAGCCTGAAACCAAACATCAACCCAATATTTCCTGTGACTGGATGTTAAAAGTTTGGGGAATAAAACATAATGTGTTGTGGCTTCTTACAAGAGCCCATTCACAAACAAGGTGATAGCTGTATTGTCTGGTATCTGTTCAGTTTGGCTTCCCAGGCTTCTTACCCTCCAGAAGATCTAGTTCCTAGAGCAGTTTACTAGCATTCTATCCTAGCCAACTTCTGCAGTGGGATTTGGGTCCTGCTTTTTACTCCGATAGTTTTTCATTTTACTATAAACTCCCATTTTCTCGTTTCCCATATTTTATCACCCTTTCAGAAGGTCATCTTTCCTCATTTTCTGTCAACATGTGGTTGCTGGGCTGTGTATGTTTCTTTTTTCATTTCCTCCCTTGTACGTGTCCTCCATTTGTCACCTCCTCTGCTCTCCCTCCTGTCCTTATCCTAAAGTACCTAGCACAAGTTCTTCCATGAAATATGAGCTCTGTATCCTGGTAAGCATGCATTCATTGGAAAGGTATTGTGGGGACAGAGTCCCAGAGAGCAGTTTCTAGGCTCTTGGTCTCACATGGAAAGGTATTGGCTCAGTTTTTAGATGTCCATCAGCTGTTACCGGTTAGCCATTAGCCACTAATATAACTGCTGTGGCTGTGCTGGGGCGTTGGTTGATTGGCAGAGAAGTGGACAGCAAATTACAGCGAGCACGTGGGGTTGGTTGGTTGGTTGGTGGAGAAGCGAACGGTGGATTGTGGCTAGCAAGTGGGGTGGGTTGGTTGGCAGAGAAGCAGATGGCGGATTGCGGATCGTGTAGATCTTGCTTCCTGTGTCTTCAGCCCTGCCGCCAGTGAGAATGTAGTGGTGTGAACCCCCCATCCATAGCTCCATTATTGTTCCTTTTTGGCCTCACCATATCCTGCGTTCTTATGTGGGGAGAGGGAACTGAGACCCTGCATTACAGGTATTAACTGTTGAACTAAATTTACATAGAGAAGCCGAAGCTGCTGTTTTATTCAACTTAAGATGGTAATGCCTGCTGTATCTGTTTTATTTTAATTAGCTAGATTACAGGTTCATTCTATGAAATCATTAAGTTCATTCAGCATGAAGCAAGCCTTGCTGGACTCTGAGAATGATAATGCATTGGTCAGAGACTCTTTCTCAGGAAGATAATGCTCAAATGTTCCCCAGTTTAGGCAGCTAGGGAGGCCCAGAACCCTGGGGAGTCTGGTTTCTAGAGCAATGGCTTAGTTAATCCATATTATTTTCATGAAGGGGTTAACATTCCTCATGAAGAAATGGAGGCTAAGTGACTCGAAACAGGTTGGCAAAAAAGACCTGAGTCTCTCTCAGAATTCTTGGTATGCTGGCTTGCAGGATTCCTGTCTGCCCCAGGACTGTCTTTGTCTCAAAATCATAAAGTTCAAAAAACATAAATCATTTTCATGTGGCTAAAGAAGAGAAACTGTATTGATTCTTCTTCTTGTGAAAGAAAGAGAACAGATAAGGGAATAAGCCTTAAATTCTATCAGAAATTTGATATTTGGACTTCGAATAAACAAAAAAAAATCTAATAAATCACCATGTATTTTAAATCACTAATTAATATCTACCCGGCTCCTTAAATATGCTCTACCACCAATTATTAGTCTGAAGAATAGAAAGAGATTCACTTTTCACTTGATTAATACTCTAGTAAACTCAAACAATTCAAAACAGCTCTCAGCGAATTCCTGTGAAATTCACTCTCCACTTTTCTAATCAGAGAAAAAGTCACTTCTAGTAGAAAAGCTATCTTAAAAAAATGTCAAGTACATACCATTATCACATTTGTAAGCAAACGTTCACAAAACTATGTCAAATGTAGTCATACAGAACTGGACACACCAGCTTTCTTCAACTCCTTGACTCAGCCCAGGCAAATTTCGGTTTGCTATGAATATTCCCTACGGCCAAGTCCCTCTGGATATCTATTTTCATAAAACATAGAAAAGGTTTGGATTGTGTTCCTCTCCTACTCACTCCCACTTGTCTGTGGATGGGGAACCTGTGGAATACCAGCCTTGTATGAACCAAGTAGGTAGGGAAGCTGTACTGATAAAGGTAATTGCAGTTTGCCAGCAGAGTAGGAAGTAGAAATTTGCTTCAGGGCACACTACATGGTTAAAAAATGTCAAGTGAGCCAGTGGCAGTGGAGAAGGGAGAGGGGTGGGACCCTCAAAAACCCAAAATAGCAGATTGTCACAAATATTTATCAAATAGCCACTGGGGAGATCATGGAATGCTAACCAATCAATCTGGCAGTGACCTGATTGATCACCAAAGCTCAAGGGCTGGTATAGAGACCCCTCGTTCCCTTAACGTGAGCTTATCTGAAGCTCCGCCTATGTAAGAGGCGTTACATATGTAGAAGATGGCGGAGCTGTGAAAACAGAGGAAGTGACAAGTGGGCAGGTCGATACTGAAGCTCTTTTGCTTCCTTGCTCATTCTCTCTGCTTCACACTGAGAACAGAGAATATTTTTCCTTCCTCATCTCTCTTCCCCTGTATAAAAAATGTGTTTATTTCCAATTATGTGACATGGACAAGTTACCAGAGGTAAGAGGTGATTGAACCCGAGTTGAGGAAAAGAGGAAAAAAGACACATCCCAAGATGAGTTTCATTTATATAATGAAAATAAATTTTTACACAATCAACAGAAACACACCCAGTTTTTTGTGTTTTTTTTTGCGAAAAATATTTTTAAATAAATTTTGTCTTTTTTTTTTTTTTTTTACATTCTGATATACATATGTAACAAGGTTTATGGCACTGTAACCAGAATCAAATCCAAAAAATAAAAATAAAAAATAAAAATAAACAGGAAAAGGTGGGAAGGAAAGTAATTGGTTTGTTTAATTCCTTTCTATCTCCAAGCTGGCAAATTTGCACTATTTGTCTATCATTCGGCTGCCAGCTCTAATTTGTTTGCACACTCAAAACACTGTATTATTGTACAAGAAGCCGGTGAAGGCATATGGTAGAATGGTCAGTACCTTGCTATTTTAAAAAAATCTCTTAACCCCAGAGAGGGGAAAATAATATAATAATTCAGAGTATGAAACACACAAAATCAATAGTATCCTTTGTTTCTTTCAAGAATGTGGAGGGTTCTTAGACCACTGACGCTGCCCTGATCGTCTCTTTGCACTGGTGAGCAGAACAGGGTTCGGTTTGGTAGGGTTTCTGTTTTCTATATGGACGGTCTCGGCACATCCCAGGTCTTCATGATTCAATGTCTTTACTACTTAGTTTTGGTTCTTTTTAATTGGTTTAAAGTGTAGTATCTTCGGTCTATGAACCTGCACAGACTATTTAATCACAAACGCTACAAATAGCTTCAAAGGAAAAGGGGAAGAAACAAGTTGTATTATATGTTTATTGTTGGCTTAAAAAAAAAAAAAAACTTCTTTAGCCTCCCTGCTTTATCAGTTCTTAGGAAATAAATCTCAATGGGCATCAAAAGTTAAATTCTTCTCACACTTGTCAAAAATAAAAAGTTTTTAAATGAGTTTGTTTTCATTCACAAACTTTAGCCCCACCAAAAAAAAAAAAAAAAAAAAACGAAAAGAAAAAGAATCCATTCTGCTTCCTCTTCTTCTCCTAATGGAGAACAGTAATCCTTTCCATCCAGACTTGTCACACAACCGTTTCCACGCCCATCAGCTTTGGTGTAAGGATTCGCGGTGTCACTCCATTGTTTAGGTCTTCCTCAAACTCCAGCAACTGCCCCATGAAGTTGAGGTTTGGGGAAATAATTGGTCGTTTGCCTTTGACAAATTTATAAGCATCAGTCATGGTCATCCGAGTGTGTTTCATCAGGTAGGCGATGACGATGGTGGCAGAGCGGGACACCCCGGCCTGGCAGTGAATGAGAAGCCCCTTTCCACACTGGTGAGCTTCCTCTGGAAAAAGGGAGAAAGACACGAGGTGAAGAGAAGGGCTTGATCATGCCATATTTTGTAGAGAAAGAATACATTTAAATGGTTTTAAACCCAAGAATAATTTACTAGTGAATGGTATGTTTGTCACAACCTCCAGACTGGCTAAAAGCAATCTTTGCATGAATGAGAAGATATATTTCTATGAGTACACTTAAAGAGAAGACTAGGTGAAGGAATCCTTCATAATAACAGTTTACTTCACAGGTGATGGCCGCTGACTGAAACTGGAGCTACAGCACAATTGTTTACCAACTTATCGATAAAGTAGACCCTTCTGATTAAGAAGCTTAATTCCAATTGCAAGACTCTGGAACGTACCAAAACTAGAGTTATTAACACTGTCTCTCCTACCCATGACAGAAAACAAAACAAAACCCAGTTCTTGCTTTCTGCTGTAGAATTGCTCTGTATAGGAAGGAACTGGTACTGAAGGGGTAAGAATTTCAGTCTTACGAAACTCTTACCCAGGTTAAAGGAACAAAACTCAACTAGAAAGTTACTGCGTTCAGCTTCTTACCAGAAAACCCTATTGTTGCAAAGTTAGCTAAAGACTTGTGGCGCCCAGGCACAGTGTGTCACCTACATCTGACTGTTCAGCCCCCTCTGCAGTCACGTGTGCCGTTTCCACATGGCCATGATGCCAAAGATGGAGGCATTCTAGCAATGACTCAGAATCCAGAGCAACTGAAAGAGGAAATACTTTATACGTTTTCAGATATATTAAAAGCTTGGGAGAGCAGCTTGCGGGCACTGCCTGAATGGATGGTGAATGACGCTTCTAGACTAAAAGGCATCTCTGAGAAAGCATCCGTGAAGGAACACCGATCGAATGAAGAGGAGGGAAGGACAGCAGGGTCAGGACCGTCATGATTTAACCTAAATTATTTCTATTGGCTAGCCACCATGGGCCAAGAAAAGAAACATCATGCAAATTTCCATTTAAAAAATCTATAGATTACGCTGACTTCTCATAGGTAACAGTATTTTAAAAAAGTATGTTCCTTTCTCAATTTCTTCTCTTTAGCACACACAAGTTATCTACCGACTGCTGCACCAAGCCTGGAAAATCATAGTGGCAAGAAGACAAGCGGCAAAGTGCTAGATTTGACCACTGGTTCCCCTACACACTAGATGAACAACCTTGCATGGGTCACGTGACTCCCCTGAACCTAAATCCCCCAGTCTGAATAATACCAACTAACCAGGCTCAGGGAACATGGGAATAATATCACACGATCCAGGGATAAATAAACTGGCATTCTTAAACCCTAAAACTAGACTCTGTGCAGTTTGTATTAGACTCTTAATAAATGTTATTATGCTTATAAAACCTGCTGTGTTTTCCCTAAAGCAAGGCTATAAGATTTTAGTTTATTCAATGATACAACAATGAAAATAAAATTGTGCTCAGACAGGTTGCAATGCTGAATTGTTTTTCAGGTTAAAAGTTGTTTGTTATTTGTTTTGTTTTCCATCTAAAAAAGCTGGTAAGCCTGAATAACCTATAAGGAATGTGGGTGCTCTGATTAAAATCCTCTTAGAACGAGCATGTCATATGCTACTCACTAAATGGAAAACAATTTCTTAACTTCCCCCAACTGGAATTAAGTCAGAAAAATTGCAGCCATAACATCATGTACCAATCAGGAAGTTCCTCATCTACTTGGTGACACATACTTCTTCCTAGTGGCTCAAGGTTTGGTTCAGATATTATTAATAAAGAACCTAAGGTACCTTTGCATCCACAACTGTTGCCACATGGGAACTAACAGAGCATTGTAAGCACTGGTCAAGTTATTGTAGAAATGCCTCTGGCCTTGGAGTTGAGGGCCCAGGGTTCTGGTCCCTTTTCTGACACTAAGATTCCTATGACCTTGGAGAAGTCAGTTTACTTTCCTGAGTTCAGTGACCACTCAGAATTTCCTTCCAGACTGAATAGTCCTGCATTGAAGGCACAATTAGCAAGGAAATTAGCTGGGCAAAGTGACCAGAGCAAACTCCACAGCAAATAGCAGTAGATTCAACGGCTGTCAGAACCAAGGCTGGTTTTCTTACAAAAGGGCACCAAACATGAGTTCAGTCTCTCTGGGACAGAGGCCAGTAACAACCTGCTGCAATGTTTAGGAAAAGTACTGGGTCACCCCTTTGTGGCCATAAAGGCTGGAGTCACTTGAAAAACACTGGTGAGTATTTGCTAGGTACCAGGTGTTCCCCAAAGGATAATTTGAGACTTACAACAGTTTGAGGCAACATGTTAAAGTTAGGATTAGAGTTAGGCTGGCTATTGCTTCCTTCTGGAGATTATATCCTGCTATTGCTAGAATGTTCCTCACTGGGAACTACCGGGGTTACAAAACCTGATCTTTTCTATTGCAATTGAGTCTGGCGTCAATTGTCTAAGAAAATCTAGTACCATCTCTCTAACACTCCCCTTCACTTTTGTGGCCCAATGTTTAAGAACTGAGACAAAGCAGGTAGAGGGTAAAACAACTCACCACCCCAACCCCCTACCCCCGCCTCCACTCTTCTCTCTCTTCTCTGCACTGGTGTGAGGTGTAAAGATGTTCAGCACAGCATTGTGTTTGACTGAAAAAGATTCTTTAGAAGCAACCTTTCAGCAGCGCCACCTTTGCCTCCACCTCATGTAAGGAGTTGGGGGTGAGTTTGGGGTTGCTCTCATAGTCACTATATTTTATTTCCTGCCAGGTGCCAAGGGGCACTGGTAGACCAGAAAGCTACAGCACCAGCTCTGGTCTCCAATTCCTCCCTCTCTATCCATTCTTTTACAGAAATGACATTCGAGAACATGTCACTGCCGACCCCTACCCTTGTTTTCACCGAGAACTTGAGGGATGAGGATTTCTAGTTGAATGGATCCCAACCAAATGGAATAACTGCTCTTTGCTCTCCATCCCGATGGCTCCAGTATACTTGGCAGGTTATGGCTTTGGGAGAAGACTTGGGCTGCACCGGGCAGCAGAACCTGAACACTGCTCAGAGCAGCTCTTTGGGAAACCCAGACATTCATCGTGAACTTGCTATCAAAGCAAAAGCCAGAGGGGAAAGGAAGGTGGATGAGGCGCATTTCCCATGGGAGGTAGTTACCAATGAACTCGAAAGCCTCTTCAAAGTACTGCCGGAGGTTCTGCTTGTTGCTGTCGGTGGCCGGCAGCCGCTTGTAGTTGAACAGGCCTTTCTCATAATGGTAGAGGGGCAGGTGCGTGGTGACATTGATGATGTAGCCGATATTCAGCCGCTGCATGGCGTCCAGGTCCTGCGCGTCTTGCTCGTTGCCAAGGAACAGAAAGGGCAAGATGGGCGTCAGCTCCGCGTTCTCGATGTCGGGCGTGGTGGGGATGGACTGAGGTAGCAAGCTCGAGGCCGCGGAGGCGCCGCCCCCCACCTCCCGGCACTCTTGGAGCTGGAGGGAGTTGTCACAGAGGTTTTCATGGTTCTGCTTAAAACTGCTAAGTCCACCTGGAACAAACACACAGCAGCAAAATGACGATCTCTAGAACTTCTGAGCTGGCAGCAAATGCCACTTTCCCCATAGGAATGAGTGTGCGTCATTGCTGATATATATATATATATATATATATCTCCATATACTTTTTAGTAAAATCACAGCAAAAATGAAGGTCAATTTGGAGACCCAGGACAAGCTGCAGAGAGGATCACTGCACGGGGTACTTAGGGAATGTGACCTTGAAGCAAACTGGGGCATGTTCCCCTGGAAAGAATTCCACGCAGCATCAGGCAATTTCATTAGCAGCAAATTTGATCTGCCTCAAAGAGCCATGTGCTCAGTGGCCTATATAGGACCTTGCGCCTTGGGAGGCAGGGAAGGCACCTATCGCCTCCTCAGGCAGAGAATTTCTGCCAGCATCTTGGCACTGCAGGCGTGTGTCTTGCACCCTTAATAAGCTCAGCGCACCCAGAATGACAACTTTGCAACCAACATAGCAGAATGGCTACAAGCAGGGCCCTTAGAAGAAGCCAATTACTTTAGCTATAATCGCAGTTCTATCACTTCCTGGTTCTGTGACTTGTGGAAGTTAATTTCTCTGTGCCTCAGTTCCCCCATCTGTAAAATGAGGGTCATGGCTTCTACCTCTCCTTGTGGCTGGGAGTCTAGAATGAATGAATACGTGTGAAGTACTTTGCATGTTGCCTGGCACACAGTATCACTCAGCAAGGAATTGCTGTTCTTTATTAATATTATTTATACGATTGTCCACAGGTGGAAGCAGCAGAAAAATGCTTGGAAAAGACAAAAATATATCAATCTCTGACTTCCAGAAGGACACAATCTGAGAGCAGCCCAAATCTTTGCAGCTGCCTTCCAAGGCTTGTACGGACATTAACCCATCAGGAAACCTCCAACACCCATGAAAACATACCTTTCAGCTTAGGGCTCTGCCTCTAAGTGTTATGGGTGTCATGTAACAAGCTTAAAACTGCACCAGTTTCCCCATTTTTAAAACGCTAACTTCCCCCTGAACCAGTGCAGTATCACTTATGGGAATATATCTTAAGGAAATCATCTAGCAAAAGATACTCAGCTAGATGCATGAAAATGCTATTACAACAGCATTATCTGTTTTATAGGAAAGGCCATGTTTAAAAAAAAATTAAGGAAAAACTTAATATAGTCATCCAATGGAATATTATATAGCCATTCAAAGTTGTGAAAAAATATGAAAACAAAGAAAATGTTTCTGTTTCATGTTACACGAAAAGGCCAAAAAACATTCACCACACACGTGATGAAAAGGTGAGGGACCATGCAAAAAAGAACACTTGTTTAAGTTAGGAAATGCATAGGTCACAGTTTGTTTAAATTTTTCCCTTAACATTTGTTAGATGCATCACACACGTGGATAAGCCCACAGGATTATTATGAGGGACAAATTATATAAAAGTAAGGGCTATGAAATCGGAGTTGACATTATTACCACCAAATTAGCTCTAATTCTCATCAAACAGTAATAGATACACTCCTGCCTTTCCTTTGAAAAGAGGGGGACGTTGGGGATCTATAAGCTGAACACGACGTTTACCCTCCCTTGACAGATGCCTTACATCCGTCTCGATAGTTTCAGGAGATAAGGCAGGAAACGAAAGGGTGAACCAGATATGGTTGTGTTGAAATAAGGATCGGAAGTCTATCTGTCCAGTAGATTCTGAACTTCACATATGTCCTTCTCTATTTCAAATCTCATCTTTAGCCACCACAGCAGGAAGCTCCAGACTGTAACCTAGCCCGAGTGTCAGGGTCCTTCAGAGCTGAAGTACACAGAGCTGGCGGTGTAAACCACGGAACTCATGTTATAAGGTCCAGCAATGACCCCAGTAGTCAAAGGGTAATATTATCCCTTCACTCACCTGTACGCAACCTACCTTTGCTTTTTGAAAAGAAAACTAAGAGCTATAAATTCATTTTAATTGATTTCTAGAATTAAACCCTAATAAAATATTATGAGTTTATTCTGCTATGATACCATGATAAAAAAAAGTTTGAGTCCAAAGAGATCATTTTTAGATAGAAGAAATGGAAAACTTGAAAAACTTCACTAGTGAATATTTGAAAACAAAAAAAACAAAAAAAAAAACAACTGAAATTACCCATTGTTACCATCACAAACTCCACAAAACAGATTCTGAAGAGTTATTTTAAAATCGGCTCAGCCTGCCCTCCACAAAATCCAAATAAACAGTTCCACACTGATTCTGTGATGGGAACCTAATTCACATTTTTCCCCCCTAAGAAAAAGGCAGTTGTTACATTTTTTCCATATAAGATGAGAGGAAAGAACAACAAAACAAACACACACAAAAGAAGTTTCTAAGCGGGGTGGAAGAAAAACAAACTAACTTCTCTCTGTTCTTATTTAGGGTACACAAGCTGTAATTTGTCTTAAAAGCAGCTAGTTAAAAAAAATGCACGCCAGAAAACCCCCAACACAGAAAAAAGCAGCATACAGCTTTTTAAAATTCTGTCTCTACACCTCCTTTCCCAATGACATCAGCTGGGGGCTGCCCACCTGCCCAGTTGCCATAGCAGTTACACAATGACATCAGTTGGCATGATATCAGCTCTTTGAGTGCAAACAATACAAGAAGAACGACTTTGTTTAAGGCCTTTGGTGCAACTGTGTTCTGGGGAGGCAATGATGTAATGCTAACAGGTGGCATGGGCCTTCCATTTGCCTAATGGGGGGAAAAAAACCCATGGGAGAAGGGGGGAGAGAATTTGAGCTGGACGGACACAGAATGCTCCAAAGCGCACGGGGTGATCACGTGCAAAATGATGTGTGTATTGTATGGTTAAGCCATGTGGGAACTCTGCTCGTAGCATATTTGGAGACGGAGTGGGTAGAAGAGGAAATATTGTAATTCAAACATATTAACTGGACAAGAAAATTCTCATTGAACAAACAGTCTGCTGTTCAACTGCCAGTCGGCTGGTCAACTTAGGCAAGAGTGGTCATGAGGGTGGAACATCTGTATACCGCAGTAAAAGCACTCTCTCTGGGGATGGTGCTTTTAAAGCAAAAGGGACCAGTAGAATCTCACAGCAGTGGCTTTTGAGAGAGCGGTTTGTAAGGAGATGTGCTTCCTTCTCTTAGGGAGCGGAATTAGAAGCTTGAGAGGAGGGAAGGAAAGGGGGCAGGTGAATATTGTTTTCTCCTCCAACAGCTTTCCCCCTACCTGCCCCCATCACGCACCATTAGAGGTGAACTGACGGCTCACTTAATGAGGAGCTGTGATTATTTCATATTTGTTATTACTACATAAGAACATTATAACACGGTAACCAACGACTGAAGTGGAGGCTGTGTGGCATCAGGGTTAGGAGCAGGAGTTAGAGGCACACAGACCCAGGCTGTAATTGTGATTCTGCCTCATAAGAGCGACGAGAGCTGGTGAAAATTACTTCCCCTCATTAAGCCTCAGTTTACTGATCTGTAAAGTGGACATAACAGTGCCTACCCATTGAGTGGTGGTACAGGAAGCGTATGTAAATATGTTGATATGTAACCAGGCGCCTAGTCAATGAGGGCGTATTAGCCCAATGTCACCATAGTCATCCTCAGCTCCAGGTGATCTGTGCGGGCTGCAGTCCGTCAGAACCCTAAGGGCAGTTAACAGTGACTCTGAGGCCCGACTGCCTGGGTCTGAATCCCAAACACTAGCTATGAGACCTCTTGCTTCCTCAGTTTCCCCATTGTCATCTAGGGTGTCATGCGGGGTCTCTTGTCCCGCTCCCCCCACAAGAACGCAGGACATGGTGAGGCCAAAAAGGAACACCCACGGAGCCATAGATAGGGGAGTCATACCACTATATTCTCGCTGGCGGCTGGGTTGGAGAAACAGGAAGCAGGACTCACACGATCCACAACCTGCCATCCACTTCTCTGCTATCAACCTCACTTGTTAGCAGCAATCCGCTGACCGCTTTTCTGCCAATCCAACCCCTTGCTAACTGCAATCCGCAGTGCTAGCTGCACTCTGCTTGCTAGCTCAGCCACGGCAGTTATATCAGTGGCTAATAGCTAACCGATAACAGCTGATGGCCAACTAGTTACAGCTGATGGCCATCTACTACCCGAGCCAGCACCGTTCCACATGATGCCGAGAGCCTGGAAACTGCTCTGTGGGACTCTGTCCCCACACCCATATATAAAACAGAGATATTAGGAGTACCTACATCACGCTACTGTTTTGAGGATTAAGCTAGTTAATAAAGTACTTTGAAACAGTATCTAGCACATATTAAAGCACATTTTTTATGACACATTTTTCATGATTTTTCATGTTAAAAATCTAAAGAAAATCTGCTTCACACAAAGACTCTAAATGGTGTCATCTAGGGTGTCATGCAGGGTCTCTGGTCCCGCTCCCCACACAAGAACGCAGGACATGGTGAGGCCAAAAAGGAACACCCATGGAGCCATAGATAGGGAAGTCATACCACTATATTCTTGCTGGCGGCTGGGTTGGAGACACAGGAAGCAGGAGCCACACGATCCACAATCTGCCGTCCACTTCTCTCTGCCAACCGACCTCACTTGCTAATTTCAATCCGCGCTTGCTAACTCAACCACCATCTTCTTGCTAGGCCCCATTTTCTGCTAGCGTAGCCATGGCAGTTATATTAGTGGCCAATGGCTCACTGGTTACCACTGACGGCCAACTAGCCACAGTTGATGGCCATTTACTACCTGAGCCAGCACCTTTCCACATGAGGCCGAGAGCCTGGAAACTGCACTCCTGGCTCTGTTCCCACAATGGTAAGTGAGCCAATGTTCTAGAGTGTTTCCTCTTAAAATTTTATTTAAAAAGAACTAGGAACCAAAGTATCTGAGCAGTTTTATCATAAAGAAAGCAACCGCTCCCCATCCATCCTAAATAAATATATCAGACTTCATTTCGTTTGTCCTCACTTTCCCAATAAAGGCTGCATGTCTTTGGATTCCTGATTTTTCCAGAGGAGGATTGACTGTTTTAAATAAAATTGGTCTTCTCCCTTCAGTCCCTTCCCCTCCCATCCTCCACGTTGGTCCCCACCAGGCTGAGTGACCTCCTTAGACACAGCGGCTTGTAGTTATCAGTGCACATATTTTCCAGGCATGAGAAACAATGTCGGGGGCAACACCTTTCCAACCCTTATCTCAAAGCTAGGTTCTCTGCCAAAATGAGTATGGTCAGCTCGCGGATGCTGACTGGTAACAAAGCACACCCAGCACCCCAAAGGAAAATACGTAGACCGACAAGTTGCCAGTGTCTCCCACCAGGTTGGTTAGGTGACAGTTCCACAGAAGCAGAGGATGCTCGTTTTAGGGGGAAACCTCTCTTTGTGGATGCTTTTTGTCTCCTTGTTGCTGTTTGGCGACTGCTGTCCTAGAAACAGAAGAGCCCTGTGTAATTGATTCAGAAGCAGCGCTCTGGGTGGCAGATTCATGAAACCATATCCAAATGCAGAATCTATAAGCAAGAGGTTTCCATATTCTAAAGCTGGACAGCACTTTTACATGCAAGCATTTGGATTTCGTGCTAAGCTGGAAAGGGAGTATTTTCCAGAATTTTAAGGAAAACCCACACTGAAGCTTAGCAAATGGAATTAACACCCAAAGAAAGGTGGAGGGGAACTAAAATTGAACTCTTCTAGAAGCATGCTGAAAGCATATTGATCACCTCTTTTTGTTGCCTAGTTTTTCTTCCTGGGTGACTAGTCTCTCAGGGTAAAATGGTACTGAGATGATAGTGGTTAAGAATACAGATTCTGGAGCCAGACCACTCGCGTTTAAAATCCTGGCTCCCAGCACTAATGAGCTGTGTTACTTCAGGCATGTTA
Organism: Rhinolophus sinicus; assembly: GCF_057876585.1. Lineage (NCBI taxonomy): Eukaryota > Metazoa > Chordata > Mammalia > Chiroptera > Rhinolophidae > Rhinolophus > Rhinolophus sinicus. The sequence goes on along the minus strand of NC_142506.1, from coordinate 58,075,204 downwards.
TCTAATATCTCTGTACTTCAGTCTCCACAGCTGTAATATGGAAATAGCAGTAGTATCTAACCCCACAGGTCACGTAATATGGATAGCTACATGAATCAGGTATTATGACTACAAATGGGAAAGATATTGGTATAAAATGGAGCCCTAATGGATACTATTTTGTGGGTCCTCCATGGAAACGAGTACATCAAAGCAGCCGGTCAAGATTCTATTCACACAAGGATCTTTGTGGAAGAAAAACAGCTTGATTAAATTGAAACTGATGTCAGGCTTCCAGAGCTGAAACTCTCAACGTGGGGGTCAGAGTCACTTCATACTATTCGGGGCAGAAAAATCATCCACTTTAACAGGAGAAATAGTTGAGATACCAGCTAGATCCACAAAGATTGCTTCTACCTCTTATTTTCCATGAACTGTCTTTATAGTCCATAGACACGATTGGATATTTGACAGCAGGAATGATTTCAAGTTCAATATGAGGTGGTGTCACCTAAATTGTCTTATGATCCTGTCCCCAGAGACAATGTATTTCTTTCCTAAGGAGAGTGAAGAAAGGCTATATTGAAAAAAGTGAATGAGTCCAGTGACAGTGCTGTGTCACTAGGTGTCAGGTAAGAAACAAAAGGATAAAGAAACATTTTTGTTGCCTTGGGAAGAGAGAAACTTAGATGGCTGTGAGTTAAGCAGTTTTGCTGTGGGGGGACCATGATTCAGAAAGGAGAAGGCCTGTGATCATGTCATTTGACTGCTTATAAGTAAAATGACCAATATGTGAAAAGACAGAAGAAAAGAGGTAACATAATACTTAAAACTCAAAACAAACAAACAAATAGGAGATATGTTATCTACAGATGTATTTTAATAGCCAACTCTACAGTTCATGAAACAAGGCAGAAGGTAAAGAGGTTTGCCTTGAATTTAGAATAATGGCTCTGCCACATGCCAGCTGTGTGACTGTGGAAGTTGTTGGGTCTTTCAGAACTGGCTTTCCTTAACTACAAAATAGGGTACAGTCCTCACTTAACATCATAGATAGGTTCTGAGACTTTAAGCGAAACACGTATAATGAAACCAATTCTACCACAGGCTAATGGATATAAACAAGAGTTAAGTTCCTATGCATCTCATCAACATTATCACGAAATGGCGTGACCTAAATGACCACATTTATCTGAGGACCTGTTGTACTTCTCCTAAGTTCTGTTGTAATGATTCAGAGACTGGGTGAAACACTCATCCTGGTATCTTGAAGAAAGCATACAACCCCGGTGGCTATTTGGATAATAATTGTTAATGGGGTAGCAAGGATTACAACAGCCCAGATGGTCTGATGCAAGAGAATTACTGTGGACTCGATGGTCAAAGTAGGTTTCGCTAGAGGTGAGACCTTGAAGGATGATGGTACAGTTGGTTCAGAGAAGTAAGGAAAAGGAGACCATCTGCCAGAGCCAGTCCCAAGCAAAGGAAAGGCTGTTAAAGAAGTGGCCCCAGGGTATCCTACTTGCAGCCCTGCTCTTGTAAAGGTCGCATTCAGTGTTGTTAGGACCCAGTTTAGACTCCACAACGCTGGCACATAGAATAGGGATAGGGTCTCTGGTTGGTGGTCTTCATTGGAGACTTCGTAGTGTTTATTATTTATGTCCTAAGATTTCAACAGAATTGAAGAGAAAACAAAAGACATCTAGGCTTTTCAAATAACCGTAAATGCATCCCTGGCAAATTTTCTAGAAAGCTACAGAGATAGAGATATAGAGACGTAGACATTTTAGAAATAAAGATATGGAAAAAATTTTATATATATAATCTGTTAACAAAATTCAGTTGAATAAACTTGAAGATCTGATTGGCTTTGTTAAGCAATCTATGAATGGGGCAGCGTCCATCTAGCAACTAGAAAGGTACTCGGAGGGTTTGTACAAAACGGGAAGTTTTTATAGGCAGACAGGTGTGGCAGGTTAGTTATTAGCAAAAGAATAGAAGGATTATTTTTAGGCCAGGAAATCTATTTTTGGAGAGGAGGGAATGCCATGGGTTTTATCATACAGATTACCTCACTAATATTGCTCAAAAAAATTTCAGGCTGATTGGTTTAAATTCCACTCCTGGGAGAGGCCAAAATTGCAATTAGGTTAGTTATGAAGTTTTGGTTTGGTGACGTGGATTAGCAAAAAGTGCCTCCATTTTGGCCTGCTGGGTTTTATATATTTATAATATGTACTTAACGTGAAAAATACAGAGGGTGCCAAAAAAACATATACACATTTTAAGAAAGGAAAAAACTATTAAAATTGTAATACTCAATATATACCGATAACAAAAGATGAATACAAGTCACGTTTGACTTCTGCAATTACAAGAGGTGCTCAAAGTGGGTCCCATCAGCATCCAGACACTTCTAATGATAGTGAACTACTGCTTAAGCAACACTGACCAAAGTGTCCACTTGTATACATTTTTTAGCACCCCCAGTACATATATATATATATATATATATATATATATATATATATATATATATATATATATGACTTTTCTATGCCTCTCATTTCTCAATTAGTTGAAGTTTCCAAAATTTTTCTCAGGGTCACTCTATAAAACCCTAGTTTCAACACATATATGTACACACACAGCTTCACTCCACAGCTAAATTGCACTTTTAACAATTTATTTTCTCCTATTTTCCTTCCTATGTACATTCAAATTAATAGCTTTAACAGAACTTAGGTTCTTAGAGAGCAGAGACAGACTTATTTAAATCCCTTTGTACACAGGACTTAGCCATATGTCACAGGAAGACAGATGTTTTGTTATGTTTGATCCCAACAGGCACTGTAGGGAAGAGATACAGAAATAGGTGAATAATCTCTTTTCGTAAATAATTTACAAAAATTAAAAGATAAAGTTAAAGGATCTCCCTGGTGTCTACTTTACCTCGTGACAACTCATAGGTAGAAACTACTTTAGTTTTTCTCACAAAACTTTCTTCCCGTAACTGACTAAAGGTTACTCTTGTTCTTATGTTTAAAGTTAGTTAATCTAACCAAGTTGTGTTTAGTAATAGTTTGAGAGAAAACAAGAAAATTCTTGAAAAGTTTATACCAGAATTTACTTGAGTTTTGAGGTAATAATACAGTCCTTTCATTGGATTTTCTGCTGGACAAAAATCATACTTTAGACCATTGAGGCTTACCCAAAATAGACATTGCCAGTCATTGTAACTCTGGTATCTTACTTATTTTTGTTTCCCTCAGATTATCTGTCATCCCTGCCACCCCAACAATTTGGAAGATTATAAAATCTAGCATTCTGGAAATAAGCTAATGCTTGACTACAATACATACCAAGAACTAAAAACATTCACTTTTGCTGCTTCCTAATCTTTGAATAACTTGCAATGTGGTTGTAGCTACATTTTTGGCTCTATCTACTTCTACAACTATTTTCAATCATTAACTTGTTTGGAGGCTCTTATTTCTCATGTTTTAAAAATGTATTGCTTCCTTCTTTGATCGATAAAAATCTCTGTAATGCCCTCAATAGAAATATTTTTTAAAAAATAAAAAACCTGTCTAAATATTTACCTCAAAAAAGTGAGCTGAGTCAGAAAGATCCAATGAATTAGGAACTGTGATATACAAAAATTGAAAAATGAAGCTTTTATTGTATGTCTTCCAAGAAAAGCTGACCCTGGCATGCTTTTGTCCAAGTTTAAAAGACTCTCCCTCTGCCCACATCACCCCACCCTCCCAGCTTAGAAATTGCCTTGGGTGTATCAAGTGCCCTCCCTACAGAATTGGTGCAGAAAAGGGCTAGGGATTAAATTTCAGCCTGCTGAAGTAGCTCAGTTGCACACAAAAAAAGGCAGCTTCTGGTTATGACCCCATGAAGGGAGGGGCACTTCTAATGCCCCCTTCCTACCACTCCTACTTGAAAGCTTTAATAAGCAACCAGTGTTTAGGATACCGCAAGTTCAATTTGTGTGTATTTGAATAACGCAGGCAGATTGTTTGAGAGGCTACTTCTCAAGTATGTAAATACAGCCTGTTTCTTTAAATCTGTTACCTCATTTATTTACATTAGAACTGAAAGCACTGCCAGAAGCAACAGCTGATGACAGTCCTGTAATTTTCCACAAAGACAACAATTAAACAGCTTTGTGTTATTTTAATGAGCAGATGACTTTTATGTGAGCAGGATTCCAACTGGAAGATCTCAGAGTTCCCAGAGCAAGGAACCCCCTCAGGTTGTGCAGAAGTCCCTGTGACTTTAAGAGGCCTCTTTGGCTCCTCTTCCCTCCCCCCTTTTTTCTCCCTCCTTCTCTCATACACTTGGGTCACTCCCTCCTTTTTTCTCCCTTCCTCTCTCATACACCCATCAGGAGTAGAAGGGAAAAAACAGAGAGGGGGAGATCCTACCTGGAATACATTTGATGCTTGAACTTCCAAAGAATCCACAGAATATCTTTGAAACTTATTTTTAAAGAGTAGAGGGTGGTTTGGGAAGAGTGTCAAGTCACGCCCCACCCCCACCCCCCCACACACAGTGAGGCCCATTAGTGCAGAGACTCCCATCTTTACATCCACCCTCCCCATTCTGTCTCAGAAAGGTTTCATTAGGAACCACCTAGAAAGAGGGGTGTGGGCATAATTGTCTTCTCTGCCTGGACTGGCCAGAGCAGATGTGTCTGCTGGGTCAAGTTGTCCCCTGCACCTCTCCCCTCCCCCCTCGCCCACTCCCTGTTGGAAGGCCAGCCTGTGCCGTCTCATTTTCACGGAGAATTCATCTGCCTCTACATGGAGCTTCACTCTCATTACCAAAAATGCCAACGAAAGAGTGAAATTCATTGTTTTACATGCATGACAGGGCTTCAGGAGTCAATCAAATGACTGGCTTTCCACTGAGAAGTGTGCCTATCAAAATACAGGTTGGGTAAGTGGAGGGAAAAGAGGGCTGACTGAAGGGCAGCCAAGTTCAAGCCCTGGGATCCTGAAAACTTGCAAGTTCAGATTTCCTTCTGGTTTCTCTAACCTTTCCCGCTTAAACTTTACCTCTGGTAGCACACACCAACCAGTTCCCAGGGAGAAAGGCACATCGTCAACGCTGAGCTCAAGCCTCTGGGTTTTTGTAACAGACACACCGGTAATGTAACATATTTTTCACTTTCAGAATCTCTTTAAGAACAAAGCCTCCCACACATTCTGGGTCTTGAGTGACATGCTGAAGATATCCTTCCCCTGTCCCCACTGATCAGGGTCCAGTGGGAGGAGATGGATGATACACATACAAACCTACAAATAAGAAGGTAATAATTAATTAGGGTGGGCCATGAGGTGCCTTCCATTTCCTGGGTACTATGGGAGGGAACTAATTAGATTGGGGTTCAAGTAAGGCCTCTGAAGGATGAGAAGGGATTGACTGGTTTGGGGATTAGAGGTGAGGGAGACCAGGAGACTAGCCCGGCAGAGAGAACCATCTTTTGGCAAAGGCAGGACACACATGAGGACGGCAATAATTCAGAGGCCTAATGTGATGACACCCAGTGAATGGGCAGGGAAGACAATGACCCGAGGAGGTCGCAGAAGTCTGCAGAGGGCCTCTTCGGCACGTTACGCAGTTGGGATTTTATTCTAAATTCAGTCGGAAGCTCGGAAATGCTCAAAAGTCCATAAAAGGTGATCCACACATGTTTGAAAGGAAACAAGGTGTTAACTTACCAGTTGGTATAATTTACCTATATTTCAAAGACTGGGAAAAACTCATACCCTTTCTCTCCCAGGTACATTTTTTTTATACCTGCTGTGGACCTAAATGGTGTCCCCCAACAAAATTCCCATGTTGAAGCCCTAACCTTCAATACAATGGTATTTGGAGACGGAGACAGTGAAAGACAATTAGGGTTAGACGAGGTCTTGAAGGTGGGGCCCTCATGATGAGATTAATGCCTCTATAAGAGACACCAGAGAGCTTGGTGTGTCTCTCTCTCTCCACTATGTAACGACACAGCAAAAAGGTGGCCGTCTGCAAGCCAGGAAGAGAGACCTCATCAGAACCTAACTATGCTGCCACCTTGATCCGGACTCCAGCCTCCAGAACTGTGAGAAATAAATGTCTGTTGTTGTTTAAGCCCCACAGTCTATGGTACCTCGTCATGGCAGCCCAAGCCAACTACTACAGTACCACTTTTAATTTTAATTCCCAGTATAGCTTCCTTTTTAAAAATATAATTCTTACTTTCAAACAACCACACCAAAACCCGTGGACTGCCTGAGAACCTGGCCCCTGGGAGCCAACCCAAGTTGGTACCGTAGCTTAAAGTCAAGTCAAGAATGGTCCAAGGTCAGGATGGGGATTCTGCCTAAAGGACCCACATGCCCGAAACACACAAGACCATGGGGTCTTCCAGAACCTTAGTCCTACTAGCCAGCTGCAAACACAGATACCCACTCCTTTCCCAAAGATACAGAAGCCCTTATAGTTATACCCTTCTTGTGGATCAGCGTTGACCCGTGGTCTCCCTACAGCATCTCTCTAGGCCAAAGAATATTTTAGCTGGACGCTTTCTGTGTATTTGGGAGGCTACTCTATACCATGCTAGAGCTCTACCTTCTCTGCTCACTAAAAAGCTCGATACCCATTAATCTATCAAGCTGGATTAAGGGAGGGGGGAAATCCATGAGATCATATTGGAAGGCTGCAGAGGGAAGAATGTGAACAGGAGGAGAGTGCTATAAAACACAACGCTATATTTTTTCCCAAGAGCTTGACCAGATACTATGCATTATTGTTTAATTCTCTGAAGAGAGGGAAAACATTCTTTGCTTTTCAGTGCAGAAGTTTAAATAATGAAGCATTGCTAAACAAACAAACAGAGAAAAGCCCAGAAAAGTTATTCATTACACAGGCCCACTGTACAAAAGGAAAACTGTTGATTAACCATCTATCTCCCCTGACCCACATTTATCTTAGACCCCAAATTAAACACATCACAACTTCACAGCAAAAGTATGTTTCCCAATGGGATTTAAGTAGAGTCCAATTAAATAAATCTCTACAAATACCAAGAGCAAGCCTCGAGGGAGAGCATATTTCTACTGTGAAACATTCCCAGTATAAATTACATTTACAAAAGGTCATCTGGAAACATCCATGACAAGAGGAGGGGAGTAAAGGCAGGGAGCAAGACGAGGTTACACAAGTGAATCCCGGAGGTTCTACTGTGACAGTCGTGTATGAAAGCGCCTAGCCAAAAATGCTGTGTGTATCTCAGCTTGCTTTGAATGAAACCCTCCATGTCCAAAATAACAGCTTTCGTGATGATGTGTTTTAATAAAACCTGGAGGTCAAAGGGCTGTGGCTTAGGGAATTCAGGAAGTGGTAGGAGAAAGGATCAAGTGTCAACACCAAAATTTGAATTGTTTTTACTGAGCCAATGTTTTCAGTTCACAAAACACATAGCAACAACTTCCTCAAGGCACTGAGTTGAATTCTATATTTGGCAAGAAGACTAAGCATCCCCGATCAACTGCCAGAAAGAGCAGACGTGAGTTCTCCTTGCACAGGACTCACCGAGCCGGCCATGCCCAATAGTCTGAGCACCCCAGCAGCGCTGAGCTTGAAAAGGTCAGCCTGAAGCCGGATGAGGCCTCCGTGCCCTGAGAGATGCACAAGGCTCCCTCACGTCAAAAGCTACAGTGTCCCCACCTAGTGGACCACCTTCTGAGATTATGGGCGGAAATCACCAAAAGGCCAGTACGTTATCTGAGGAGGTGGGCTGGGATTATATATTGTCGACATGAATTTGAGGCTAAGTGGAGGGCCAGCCACGTCATGGTCAGGTCCACCTGGACACACGGAATAAGGAGATGACCTGGGATTCACCCCACATCTGACACTGTCAGTCTTCCCGGCCACATCCCCTTGAAGCCGTGCCTCACACTGCTCAAGGTGACAGACGTCCTAAGAGCAGGGACCCACAGTGAAGCCCTTCTTTCCACACTGAAGTGCTACTAGGTTCTCGCTCTATGACCTCTATTGTAACCTTCTCTCAAATCCGGAGTTTGGAGAACCTGGAAGTTTCTCCCGATTCTAGCATTCTATAACAACCACACAGCTTTGACACACCGGACACAGAAACAATGGCAAGAATGAGCCCAGCTGTCCTAGGGTGTGTGAGGCCCAGCCGATCTGCTTCTCATGATAAGGCTGTTGCACTTGCTGTTCCCTCTTCCTGGAACTCTTTTCCCCTCCTTCTTGCCGTGGGTGATTCAGACTTCAGATCAAATAGGATTTCCTCAACAAGGTCTTCTCTGACATTTATTTTACAGCTGCCCTGCCGTAGCTCTCTTTCATTATAGCACGAAATTTCAAAGTTTTATAGTTCTCAAAGTACTTATTCCTCCCTGAAATTACTTGTTTATTTCTTCACGTTTATGGTTATTATTAAAATATGGACTCCAAGAACGCCGAGCTGTTGTTTTGTCTTACAGTGGGGTTCAGGCTGCCTCCACACTGTATGGCAGGATGACCTTGGCAATGTGACTTGACCTTTTCGTACCCTAGTTTCCTCATTTGTAAGATGGAGCTAGTGATAGTACCAACAGGCAACAATAGGGTTATTATGAGAACTTGATGAGCCAATACTGGTAGTTATTCATAGAAATAGGAATTGAAAGTCTTCACTGTTTAGCACCTATAGCAACACAGTAAGTCCTTACTTAACATTACTGATAGGTTCTGCAGCTTTAAGTAAAAGGCCATATAATAAAAGCAATTCTACCCCCGGCTAATTGATGTAAAAGGCATTAAGTTCCCACAGTATCTCATCAACATTATGATGAAACGATGTTGAACAAAACGATACCCGAGGACCCGCTGTACCCGGTTTGTATAGTAGCTGCTCATTAAATCATTCTAGATTAAACGGCCTTTGGAACGAGATGATAAAAGGCCAGTTACTTGTAAAGCACCTATTATGTGCTGTTCAGCATAATGCTAGGGGTTTGGGAGATTAAAAATTACACAACACACACACACACACACACACACACACACACACACACACACTCTCTCTCTGAAGATAAATCTAATAAGAGAAAGAAAGAAGGATGAAGGAATATTAGAGGAAACTCAGCAAAGGAAAACCTGAAGATCAACCTGAAATGATGCCACCTGGCTGTGACTTGTACAAGACAGGGGCAGGGCCAGCCAGGTAAATTTAGCAGGACAAAGAAATCTTGTCAGTCCCCTGGCTGGGAAGGACAGCTGACAGGGATCATGAAGAGGCATCCTGCAGGAGCGCCAGGCCTTCACTGTGCCAAAGAGCCATGCCCGGGGCGGGCTGGGATTCACGACAATTCACGACAATACGTGGTGATCTTTAACGCTTCCTCCCATTTCCATGCCTCCCCTTGGACATTCTGTATAAGTGATGAATGGTGGCCATGGATGGAAAGCAGCCATGGGCGACTAAAGAAGGCTTCGCGGGACGTCAGGGATCAGTGGGAGGGGCCCCCAGCTCAATACAACACACAGTTATTAAGCAGCAATATGGGCTGTACCATATGTACTAATACGGGGGTGGGGGGGGCACAGTACCGAGTGTTCAAAACTCAACAAGATCTGGTTGGCCCTCTCTGAGCTAGCTGGCCCGCCCACGGAGACATGGAGACGTAACAGACTGATGAGATGATTCAGGCAGAGTGTCTTCACAGCCCCAGGGGCCACTTCTTCTGCCTCCTGTCGAAGGGACACAAGACTGGATCTAAAAATCAGAATTCAGGGTTTCTCTGACCCCTCTCATGAACTATGCACCTTTGGGCAAGCTACGTAACTTTCAGGCCCTTTTTAAGCATGGTCATATCATAAGGGCTCTCTTTTCAAACACAGGCGTTTCCTCATCTCTAAAGAGGGCTGTTACAGCTCTAGCTCTGTAAAAAGGGGTAACGTTATGGCTGCTATTGCAAGACGGACAAGTGGCCTCAAGGCCTGTGGTCCTCCGGAAGGTGAGATGGTCAGAAAAGCGCACCAACTTTCTGTGCCTCTTCAGTTGGCTCTGAGGAACGCACTCTGTCTCTCGGAGAAACTGGGGCTGACACGCCCACAGTTACTGAGAGTGGCAGGGAGAGACGCCAAAGGGTTAACTGTCCCCAACCTTAAACCTGAACAGCTCTGAGAAGCAAGCAGTATGAAAAGTGCCCTGGGCTGACCCAAGTTAGATAGAAATTGAGTCCTCTTGGGCATTTCAAGAGACCTTTTTACAACCCTAGAACGCTGTGTTTTCTTCCTGGTGTTCACCGGTAAATACATCTTCCCTTGCAATCACTACAGAGTTTAAATTCAGTTTGGCTTTTCTTAGAAATATGCCTTCCAGGGTGGGCCCAAGACGTCCTGTAGGAAGCCACTTTCTAGGAGCAGGTGACCTGAGAGGGCCTCATAGGACAAAGGAGCGTGAACAGAAGGGTAAGGGTTAGCATGACCGCAAGCAGGAGACAGTGCCTATTTTAATCAGGGTAGAAGCAACCAAACCAAAAAAGAAAAAGAAAACATGTAGGATCATGGTTTAAAAATCCCAACAAAAGCCCCCAAAGAAAAGCCAACAATTGATTTGAACACACTGTTGATGAGATGTAATAGGATGAGTCTAGACAATGCAAACTATTTTCAAAAACAAAACACTCCTTACTCCTATTATCACCCTCCATCAGTTTCCTATAAGGAACTCAATCCCAACATCAATATTTAAGAATCTCTGGTAGCAAAGAGGTGCCAGGACTTGTGTCCCCATCACTCCTTGGTGCTGTCTGGGAGAGGACGGAATGGAGGGGACTCCGAGAGCTGCAGGCTGGAGGGTACCGGGCGTGGCGGGGTTGGAGCTTCCCCATGTCATAGGCTGCGCCCCGTGGTCAAAAGCAGTTGCTCAAGGACTGAGTCATTTTACAAGTTTCGAATGCAAAACTGGCATTTGTCCCCCAGGACACGGGTTAGAGAGACAAGCAAGCTGAGCCACAGTGTTTAGCTTTCCCAATTGCTGGGCCCCTAAAATATATATCAGGATGAAAAGCAGTCTATTCTTGTAACACTGCCCTACAATTGTGACGCTAGTGACACAGAGTCAGTCCTCACCTCATGCCAGCCCCAAGTCCAGGGTTCTCAACCACCCACCCTTCTGACAGGCTAAGCATTCTGGGATTGCCATGCCCCTCAGTTTGGAGAATTTACTAAAATGACTCACAGAACTCAGGAACACACTATGCTTAATATGACAATTTTCTTATACAGGATACAAATCAGAACCGGCCAAAAGAAGAGACACATAGGTTGAGGTGTAGGAGGGTGCTGAACACAGAGCTTCCCTGCCCTAAAGAACGATCACCCCACCAGCACGTCACTGTGTTCATTAATTAGGAAGCTGCACTGAGCTGGGTGTCCAGAGTTTTTATTGGGGTTTCATTACATGGCTGTGATTGATTGGATCATTGGTCATGTGACTGAACTCAATCTCCCGCCCCCTTTCTTCCTAGGACGAGGTAGGGCTAACGCAAAGCCCCCCCCCGCCCCCCGCCCCCCACTGTAATCACATTGTTGGTCTTTCTGACAACGCACTCCCATTCTGATCATCTCTTTAGCATATACTCAGGGGTGATTAGAGGTGACCGACCAGAAACCTAGGACAAAAGCCAGACAAATTCGCTATTATACAACAATTCTGTAGTGGTGACAAACGTGGGCTCCCGAGTCAGACAGCTCTGAGCTTGACTTTCTGCTGTGTGACTTTAGGCAATTTACTTAACCTCTCTGAGCCTCGGTTTCCTCATCTAAAATGTAGGGTTAATAATACTGTTCTTATTACACAGAGATCAGCACCATTCAATAGAAATGTAATGCTGGTTACTACTATGTAACAAAAATTTTTTTCATGTAACTGAATTTGAAGAAGTAAAATGAAACTAGTCAAGTTAACATTAATAGTATATTTTGGTTAACTCAGCGTGCCCAAAATAGCTTCATTTCGGCAGGGAATCAATAGTAAAACTATCCTTAATGAAATATGTTGCATTCTTTTTTGAATACGGTCCTTGAGATCCGGTACATATGTCACGCAAGTGGCACATCTCTCAGTTTGGAGGAGCCCCGTTTCAAGTGGTCAGGAGCGCATGTCCCCCATGGCTACCATAGTGGGCAGACAGAGATAAGAACTGTCGTTATCCCCATGAAATGAGTCACTACTCAGTGCCATCTGCATCCCCATTTCACAAGTGTGAACTAAAGTGTGTGTGTGTGTATGTGCGCTCACATGGAAGCAGTGACCGATGCTGACCATCGAAGGGGCAGTAAGCCACCCAGTGTCCGTGAGCTCCCACCGAACACCACATAGCCGCTCTCTCAGGAAAAGAAACACTTCAACTTGGAGGAGAGGCTCTCGGATGGACTCTCCAGAGCACGCTCTTTTATTCCCGTGCTCCCACATCGCCCCACGATACATTTTAGCACGGGCAAAATCAAATGACCGTGGACAAGAGCTTTCAATGGGAAAAGATGCCCTTAATGCACTGTGTAGCCAGATGGGGACATCTCAGTGACCTCTGAATGGCTGGAGAGTGGGGAGGACAACAAAGCACAGGGAGGAGCTTTGGCTCACTGAGTCACCGAGCAGCCCCTCCTGGCCCTCTCGGGCCACAGTCCAGAGTCACTGCCCAGCCACCAGCTAAGTGTACCAAGTCAATGACCCCACTCTTCATTCCTTGGAAAAAGCTCTGCATTGCAAATCTAGAGAAAAAACATCATGTCACTAGTAGGAGATTGATTTCAAGGTAATTATTTAGGCAGCTTTGCAGCATCTGATTCTCAGGCCCTAAAGCATTCTCAGTTTTCTAAAATGATGCTGCTATTAATATGAAAGCTCTGTCTCTTTTAAGGGTGGCTTCCCCCCTGTTCAGCTTCTCCCAACTTTTGTAAGGGAGAGCTGCCCATCACCCTATCCTTCACTCAGTTTATTCCTTCTACTGGAGTGGGGATGGGCTTTATAGTCACCCTCAAGGTAGGAAAGAAGAGGTTCCCCTAATAAGGGCAGACAAATGCATTTTTACATAATATGTAAGATTAATTATAATAATTTCAATCCAATTCACATACTTTATCAAGGAAGACAAGCTAATTATCTGTCAGAGAATTAGCACCTATTTAAAGGGCATCTTACCTCAATTTAGCAAAAAGAACTAATGGGAATTGTCTTTCCACTCTGATGGACTTTTGTGACTGCATTTGCTTAAGCACTCAGAAGATTCCTGCAGGGCCCTAAAACTCCAGGGTTTTAAAAAAGGGGAAGGGTGGGAGACACAAACCCAAATTACCCAGCATCTGCAAAGTCTTACTCTTTCTGCTGTGAGTGTCACAATGTCCCTTTCAAAGTGTCTTCTCAACACCCTAAAACAGGGAGTGACTCATATTTATGAAACGATCACTCACTTTCACAATTGCTTTCATCTTTTAATCATACTGACTGACGCTTCCATCCTTCCTCACTCTGCCCACCAACTAGAAACCCAAGATGGACAAACACATACCGTAGAGACCATGTACTGTACACACGATCAGAATTTGTGACAAGACCTGCGATCGAGGATAACGACTTGCTTAAAAACCAATCACTTCGACAGGTAGTTGGCTCTAGTGTTCTGAGGAGAAAAGCAGGAATGAAGACGTGAAGGGAAATTGAGGGAGAGGAGGAAACATAAACCCCAGGAGGGGAGCCTGCGCTTCCATTCCTCACTGGTGGGTAGAGAAGACTCTAAACAAGGCACTCGCTCAAGGGCTGTCTCTTCTAATGTCAAAAATGGAGAAATGATCTTAACTTCATTAATAGACAAATCAGTTAAGTCAAATGGGATACATCCATAAAATAAGACATGTTATGACATTTAAAGGAAATCTGTGATGACTATACAGGAAGTAAAAGCACAGGCACTGTATAACAAAAATGAATTTCAGTTTCTATATGAGAAACTCTGCAGAATATGCACATATATGGGTAAAGAATGAAGAGACTATGTAAAAATGAAACTAGGCCAGTCAGGGGGATTCATATGTCGTCTGGTTTTTTCTTTCTAAAATTTTTTTAATATTCCAACAATGGGTATACAATTGAGTCTTTGCTGAGATATAATTTTATAAGATTTCCTTACATAGAAATAGTATACAATTTTCCAGTATGGCACTGATTCAGAAAAAAGTACTGATGTAGTTATCTGTCCACCCCCTAGAAACACTGGGTTTTCCCACACCTTTAAACAAAACAATCTAACGAGAACTGAAGACTTCCTACTTACATTGCACCAGGGGCGATGTCAATTTATTTTACTGAATTACATCCCTCCTCTATCTCTGGGGTATAAGTACATAATGATAAATTATTATTGCAGATATTTGATATTATAATCCGAGTCAATTTTTAATACATATTAGCTATTATGTGTCTGGCATTGTTCAAAGCACTTGGACATATATTATCTAATTGAATCCTCATTTAATCTCATGAGAAAAGCGTCACTACCCTCCCCATTTTGTGGATAAGAACACTGAGGCACACCAAATTTAATTTGCTCAAGTTCATGCTTCTAATCAGTGGCAAAGTCAGAATACAAACTCAGCAGTCTGGTTCTAGAATCTGTGAGGTTAACCTGCATACTACATACATTCCCTTTGCTAGAAAAGATATAAGTTCCTAATAGGAAGGCTGAGGACAAATATAAAACAGCGGACTGATTCACTGAGGACTCACTTAATAAGCTCATTACAAAGGGAAAGTGAAAGGAAACATGAAGTGACCGGGCCAAACACCGAGACCCACAAGAAATGCTTATTTAAGAACAGCTCAGATACAAACCAAAGGGTTATATTCCCACTGAGATTTAAAAAGAAATGACTGAACTGAGAGTTAGGAAACATGGAGCTGGGCCAGTTCTGCTACCAGCTACTTAGATGCTCTTGGCTGAGTAATCAGTTTCCACATCCGTAAAATGGGACAGCTGACACAAATGCTCAATAATTCTGCCTAAATGAATGCTGCTCCTAGCACAGGTTTGCAAGGGTGTACTTTGCTATGCGTCAAGGGTATCAACTATGCTTTTTCCAGGGCCTGTCCCTGCCACACTCCCAGGGTACCTGAGCTGTATTCCTAAAGCGTATTTATTGATAACCTAACTGGAGAGTCTTCCTTCACACACTTGAGGGAAAAAAAAAATCTATAGTCAATATTATTATCCACACTAATCGGATGGATAATGAATATAAACCATAAGCATCCAGATACCTTTAGATAGTAGAGTCTTTGGGATGTAGTCATACATACCCATCCGATGTTTCTTCTTACTCACTACATCTCACTTTGTCCCTGTCTTTCTTCTCACTCATGTACCTCCCATTCTAGCACGTGAGTAAGTACATTAATGTGTGCAGAGGAAGGCAGATTCGCCCTCATATCCGCAGGCTGCTAGGAGAATGTATTCTAAGGTTCTCCACATTGAAAAACGCACAGAGCAGAAGCATTGCAGCACTCTGCCCAGGCTCCACCATGCCCGAGCTGCGTGACTTTGGACAAGTGTGTGGATCTCTCTGAGTCTCGGTCGCTCCAGTGTAAACGGGAGTGTTATCAGGAGATGCAGTGCTCCGAGTAGAGTCTGGTAGATAGTCAGCATTACCTAAACGTTAGAGATCATTATTGCCGTTTTCAAACGTTTCTTCAAATTGTTACTCCTTAACAGCCTCTGTCATGACTAAAATTTGAAGGTTCCAAAAGCTGGGATATAATTCAGGGCAAGGTCACCGGCAAACCATCTCTTCTCTGAGGATACAGAGTAGGCCACTCTTCTGACCACTGAATTATCAGTTGAGGAAAAAGGGAGCGAGGGAGAAGTATGATAATTTTGAGCACCTCAGAGGTAAAGCACAGGGGAAGCCACCATTAGAATACAGCTCACTTTTAAAAAAATAAAAAGTATGTGCCTAGCCTGGAAAGGACTTGGGCTTTGAGATCTTAAGAACTGAGTTTCGATTCCTGTTCTCCAACTCACGGGTTAATAACAGGGAGAAAATATTGAAATTGCTTCTCAGATTTGCATCTGTAAAACTGGGGATCTGAAACTTGTCTCAAGAAGCAAAGCTGAGGATGAAATAAGACACATATATGACAGCCCGAGGCCTACCTAGTATATAGAAAACATTCCATAGCTATTAATGAGGTTTTTTTTTCCAAACTACCTGGAAAATAATTTTCTAATTTCAAGGAAGAAGCTAGGTTGGTCAGAGCCAGAGTAGCTACACGTGATGAAATGGGATTCTTCTGTCATATTAAAATATCATTTCATGAGAACCATAAGACCATTTTTATAAATTCTTATCATAAAAATGTGCTATTTTAATAAGACTAGAAATGCAAGACCCAAGAAAATGTCCCCTATCGTTTCAAGGAAGACTCTCTTACAAATCTGTCTAGTCTTATTATTTTAAGACAGAAGCAGACACTCTGTGATAATGAATGACAATAACACAGTCTTGAACACTGGAACCCAGGACTCAAGTCCAGTGACACTGGGAGATACTGTCACTGTGACCCTCAGAGTACCCTCTGACCTCACACTGTTCTGTTCCCTCTACTCCCCTGCCCTTCCTCCCTCCTCTCCCACTTTGTTTTTTCTTCTCTCTGCTCAGTAGCAACAGCTGGTCACATTTAGCCCAATGGTAGTGGACCACGGGGCCAGGATTCAAAGAATGTGGGATTATTTCCCCCATCGAATAAATATCAAGTATTAAAGAACTGGATATAACGTTCTGACGCAGAGTGGTGACTGCCTTCTTAACCTAGGGACACTAAGATCAGTTGAGCTGATATTATAACACGAGAGATTTCTGCTCCTCAAACGTAGGGCTGGGCCAACAGGACCCCCCCACCCCCATCAAACCCTTTCATCTACTACTTACTTCACTGAGAAATGGACAACAGACGCCTGCCAGGGGACCCAGCTGGGTGCTAAGACAAAGAAAATGAAACCCATTGTTGAAACACTCAGGAAGAGGGTGGTTTTATTTTGTTTTCCATGAAATTCAAGTCTTAGGGGGTGAAAACACGATGAATAGGCCTTCATCACAAATAAAATTAAGGGCAATACAGATAACTTGATGAATCCGCAAACCCTTTCCTTCCTGTGAGTGTCTGCCACTCTGCCAGAGGCAGAGCGTCAGGTAACAGCCTTTATCTTATATGAAAGTACCAGGCGGCACAGTTCATTTCTTTACCCAAAAGCACAGGCTCATGGTTCCTTTTTGTTTAAGTTACATAAAATATGGGTCTTGCTGGGGTGAGGAAGTGGAATGTAAACACACACACACACAGAGGGTGACAAAAAATGTATACACATTTTAAGAAAGGGAAAAACTGTATTAAAATTACACTGATGGTAACCACTTTGAGCAACTCTTGGCATTGCAGAAGTCAAAGATGACTTGTATTCCTCTTTTGTTATCGGTATATATTGAGTATTACAATTTTAATATAGTTTTCTCCTTTCTTAAAATGTGTATACATTTTTTTGGCACCCGGTGTATACATTTTCCCCCAACTTTTAAGTAATAATAGATGATACAGACATAAGCTGCAAGAAGAAAAAAAATGCTACGCTCTTCCTCTTGGCTTATGGATGAAACAGCTAAAGAGTCAAGACTTCACAATTAGAAAAGATACCACATGAACTTGCAAATAAAATGTGTATTTTTAAATGTTTTACAATAAAATTCAAGCTGTGGTTTATCCTCGTCGTTTTCTCTTCCCTCCAATTTTTCTGAATTAGTACACGATACGGATATAGAGTATACAGTATATGGAAACATAATCAATGAAAATTTGTCCAAGAGGGACCCACATGGTTTATGGGAA
Source organism: Rhinolophus sinicus (assembly GCF_057876585.1). Lineage (NCBI taxonomy): Eukaryota > Metazoa > Chordata > Mammalia > Chiroptera > Rhinolophidae > Rhinolophus > Rhinolophus sinicus. The sequence continues at coordinate 58,057,278 of NC_142506.1, read as the reverse complement.
ATAACCCAGCTTTGAAAAGACAGACTTGTGTTTTCATCCCAGCCCCGGTCCCTTAGAGTGAGTGGTTTTTAATTGTACTTGCCAATTTTCTTTTTCTAAGTAGGCCGAAATCTTGTTTTGGAAATATCATTTACAATGCTTGTTTGCTTAGCATGTCCTCTTTTCATAGATAGCATGAAGGAAAAAAATAAACACAGGCCTTGTTCCTATGACGCCCGAAATTAGGGAGGTCTAAATTACAAAGTTCCACTCTATCACAAAGATGAGAAGACCTGCCACCCCTGAGCTCCTGAGGGAGAGAGAGAACACAGATTTCCTTTTCTATTAAAAACCAACAAATACAAAAAGTCACCTCCTTTCAGATCAAGACTGTGGAAAGAAATTGTGTTGGCCCATGGAGACGTGCTTGGAAAAGGCCAGACTCTATCTTGCAAGGGGAAAAGAAAGGACAAAAAGGCCCAGTGCCACACAAATATGTACTTCCCAGAAGATGACCCGCTCCCTAAACCAGACTGTGGCAGAAGACGATGAAGAATCCATACAGGTACGTGGTCTTCAAGGTGGGAAGGATCTGGAATACTGGCCTGGTCTGGATGTGCTCTCATGCCAGCATATGGTTATTGTCATGGCAGCTTCCCCAGCCTGAAGGCTAGTGCACACCTAGAAGGAAGGCTTCAATAATATTTGTTGAGCAAATGCATGAATCTCCTTTACCCACAAGGCTGTATGTCGGTGGAGACCAACCTACCAAAAAGTCCCTAGAAATCTGAACCACTCGACACAGGCGCACATCCGGAAGTATGTTTTCTAGCTCTTCCTTAAACCGTTAAATTCCCCAGAAGATGGGATGAAATCGACGTCACTATTTGTCCCACATTTCTAGGACTTGGATAAAATATCAGGATCATGAGCTGCTGGCTTCAAAAGATCTCAGACTGAGGTCCTTAGAGTTGAAATCTGAAAACTCAACAAAAAAGGTATCAATACTCAAAATGATTGATTAACTATCTTATTTTATATTTGCATGCTATAGATATTGTTAATCACTAGATAATAACACACATGCATGTCCATCTATTGATCGGGCAAGACCTATTTTAGCACTAAAGACCAAGGCTCCAAAATTAATCATGTATGTGACCTTGAACAAGGGACCAACTTCTCTAGGCTCCATTTCCGCAGCTGCGTAATGAGAAGACCACACCCGGTCAATGGCCCTCAAACTTGGCTGCACGTTAGACTCACCAGAGAACCTTTAAAACTCCTGAGGCTCAGGCTGTACCCCAGACCAGAATCTCTGGAGGTGGGACCTGAGAGCCAAAGGTTTCCAATGGCCCCAACTGATGCCCATGGGCAGCCTGCAGTGAAAACTACTGGACGAGGGGACCGCTAAGCTGCCTTCCTGTTCTCAAAACTGGGATTCTAGAGTTGGAAAATGTGAGATGACCTCCCGTGGGATGAGGATTTCTACCCACGGTGTGGAGTGTATCCTTAACTGCCTACTTGAATTAAATTGCCTCAGCACTGCAAATCAATATACTTTCATGTCCACACTGCTCCCCAACAGTGCTGGGGCAGGGACACCTGGCTGCTGATGGTACTGAGTCTAAAGAAGCAGGGTGGCTTCTGGTGAAAAGCTCACACCTAGTTTCTGAGTGTGTGTGCCACCAGGCTGTGGCAGAAGAGTGTCAAACCTCCCTTCCCTGCCCCTGCTGTTTCCGATCTTATAGCATTACCTACCACTGCCAGGAGAAAAGTTTCTTGAACTTGTCCTTGACAAGCCAGATGGTTAACTTAACTGATCTGAACTGGGAAGGCCAAGATCATACTCATATGCTCCCACAGTACTGTGTTTAGAACAAGTTGTCATTCCCCCCACCCCCTCAAACCCTCTCCCCACCCCACACACACCCAATGTCTAATGTAAGAGGTTTTGACAGGGCATGGCAGTTGGGGAGCAGGGCCCAGGGGCCTGATTTATTGAGAGCTGTCTCTGTGCCAGGCACTTTATTTATGTCACCTCAGTTCATCCTGTGATATTGAAATTATTCCCAGTTTACAATGGGAAAAAAAAAAAAAAAAACGAAAACAAAAACTGGGGTTCTCAGAAATAACCTGGGATGCCTAAGGACACCCACAGTTGGACAGTGCAAAAGCCTAGATTTGAACCCAGTATTAGTGAGCTAACGTCGGCACACAGGGAATGAGGGGCAGATGGCGCAAGGGCAGAGATGGGGGAGAGAGCACACTTGTCTCTTCTCACTTACATTTTAATTAAGAAGGAGAATAGTGTATCCAAAGGCTCAGAGAGAGTACAGGCAACTATGAGCCAGTTCAGGGAAAAAGGTTAGGACTCACGTGAAGAACGGAGCAGGCCTTTCAATGCCGTCCCTCCTTTTCCCGCCACACTCCATCTCATCACAACTCAAAGCTTCGAGAACTTTGCAGCATGAAGCACACAGTCCCCTCCTTCCACTTACCCTCTTATAGTCAGACTGCAATCCCTCTTCCAAAAATAAATCAGCCTGATGAAAGGCCAGAAAAAGCAAAGCTGAATAGTTTTCTACGTTCATTGTTTAGTTGTGGGATAGATATATCATCACATTTTCACAAATTCCCCTACAAATAAATAATTCTAGGATAGGCCCAAATTACTCTGGCCTCTTGACCCAACATGTTTTTGTAATTACTTGGCACTCCAACTGTATGCTACTTAAATTAGGAACCAGTCACCAAGTTATTTTTAGGCCATAGTCTCTCTCTCTCTCTCTCTCTCTCTCTCTCTCTCTCTCTCTCTCTCTCTCTCTCTCTCTCTCTCCCTCCCCATACCTAGCTTTTTATTTGTACTCCTTTAGAAAAAGAACCAAAATTGTCTGTTTATTGGCATCATTATTTCTGTTCAACCAATAGTAATAATATATTAAACTACATTTTTCAGTGCTTACGATATATGAGAAAGTGTTTAGATACTTTGCAAACATTAATTCACTTAGCTAAGGAAAACTAACACTATGAGATAACTACTGTTATGCCCTCTTTTCATAAATGAGGAGACTGAGGAAGTAAGGGATTAAGCAATTTGCCCAGTAATGGGGATTGGGGTGGGGTGGGGGGAACCAAGACTAGCATTCAGACTACAACTGCATCCCAAGTACTGCCTGAATTTCGCCCCCATTTGCTCCAAGGCTAATGTCTGGATGTTACACAGAGGCTCAGAATAACAACAGCAACTTGGTGAATATACATATGTCCTTATTTCACATTTCTTAAAAAAATCCTCATAACATTCCTGAGATACAAGAGGAAGACTTTTATTCCCCCCCACAAAACAGAGCAGAAACAGAAAGAACATTTTTACAGGGTCTCTAGTTTCCGAGCACAGTCATTTGCTTTGTCGTCACACTCAATATTGCCTACAAGTGTTTACTTCAGAATCCTTGCTGACCGTGGAAGAATGTGTGCAATCTACATTTGCAATCTTCTCCTGCTCATTTCAGGACTTATGATGGAAAGTTTTATACTATAAAAATCAAACCCCCTATGTTATCAGATCTCTATGCATCCGCCTCCTGAAGTAGTTCTCTCTTCTCCCCCTGCCCTCCAATAAAAGCCTCTGGTACAGAGGCAGGGCTATGGGACACAGTCAGTCAGTCTTTGTTTTGTGACAGCACAGGGCAAGTACAGGCATGGGCCCTGATATACCCGTGCAGAAGAGGGCGCCACAGATCCCCCAGTTGTCCCCTGGAGCCCTCCCACTCAGAGGGACTGCCGCTCCGCCACAGACCTGACAGCCAGTGAGTTACAGTGCTACGTCTGAAAAACTCTCAAAAATGGGCACATGACACTGAAGTATTTAGGCGTGAAAATGTTGCCCATACAATACTATAAAATATCCCCAGCCTTATCAATTTTCCAACGTTAAGTTTAAATGTGAAACATATTTAAATGCATTAAAATGTTGTCTATACTATAAAAATATGTCAACCAAAAAGGAAAGAGAGAGCAACGAGGGAAACCATCAATAATTGTTTAATCTGGTGGTAAGTATATGGGTACTCATTATCCTGTTTTCTACTTTTCTGTTTGAAAATTTTTCCAATAAAATTGTTAAAGGCAAACAGCGTCTTTAAGGAGGAGGCAGCAATAGCTTATCTTTCTTACACAGGTAAACGACAAATTATTTCCTTTCACCCAGCCTTGCTGAAAAGGAAGGGAGTCTTGTAAACATCACAGTGAAGATGGTAGATCTCATTATAGAAAGCCCAGAATTGGTTAACCTTATTATTTAGTGTGGTTAGAAATCATGTTAAAAATCAACTTTGGATAAAACACATTCTAATTCTTTCAAAGATTTTGCAAATCCCTAAGTGTTTATTCATTTCTCCAGGGGGAGCAGAAGCACAGGTCTGATGCCATTTTTTCCCCCCTCAGGAGTTGAGAATAAAACATAGATTCAGACATTGGTCACAATAAGGAGGTGACTGACTGTAAATTAGAGCAGTCACTTAATCTCAGGGGCTTCTCTGCCTCTGATCACTTTCTTCCCAACCTGACACAGCATGACTAAAATGGCAACTGAGCAGCCGCTCTCCTTCACGGGCCAGCACCAAAAATGGAGAACATGGCATTGAAACAGGGGGACATGAAACTTGGATGGGGAGGGTAGCAACCAGTGTTTACAAACATACACCAGAGAGTCAGGTGGGCCAGCCATAAATTACCCGAGATTGTACTGAAATCTCTAAAACTAAATTAATGAGGCCTTACAAGTTTCTCTCTTACATTCTCGATACCCCCACCTGCCGCTGCTCCCCACAAAAATCACTCATTCCAAAATGGTACCACTACCACTCTTGCTAAAATAAAATCTTACTTCACCAAGGGACGGGGTTACTAAAATAAAGCTCAGCAGAGAAGTCAGACCAGGATGGTCAAAGACCTGGGAGAAGCTGCTGGCTATGCCTCCTGAGAGGCACACACCTTATCCTTCCCCTCAGTGGTGCTATGGCATTAACCTTTGGTTTGCCCGCATGAAAGGGTAGTTGGGGGCATCCTAATATTGATCGCTTTCTCTTCTTTCCCATCTTGGTCCCAATTTTAGGCCATTCCTCCAAAAGAGACCAAAATAATAATGACGACAATAGTAAATGAAGTAGATTATAGACCCTTTTGCTCCCGAGCTACGTATTTTCAACCAAATTCCCCAATATTTGAAGAAAAAGCCCCCAAAACTACAAGTAATCCAACCTCTACTACCAGCGCGCCTTCCAGGTCAACCGCCGCTCGCTGTGTGTCACCAACCCGAAAATGACGAGCCCTCTCAGAGGCCGCCCAAGGCGCCCAGTGGTGAGGTCAGCAGCATGTCTGGCTCCGCCCCATGGAGGCAATCTTACTCACTGACACAGGAACAAGCCCAGACTGCCTGCACTCTCAGTTGCATCCAAAGGAGAAGGGGAGAGGAACCCCACTTGCATCAGTAATACCCAGGAGACTCCTTCCTCGGTGGCCGACAAGCCACCACATACACAGCAATGCCCACGGCCGAATAGGAGGTAGGAGCTACAACGTCTCCTAATCACCCTCCTGTTCAAGGTCGGGTCATCTTAACGCGTAGTTTGATGCCTGTCTTCAGCTCATACAGACACCAAAGGTCGGCTTTGGCTCAACAACATCTACTCTGCATGAGCAAACAGAGGACCATCAAGACCATTGGCAATCCCTCCCCCCTCTTTGCTCCCCAAGATAAACCACTACAAATGAAAAATGTGTAGGTTATAGTTTCTCATGGGCAAAAGATGACACAAGCCAAGATCATGGTGCAAAAACAACCAGCTGGGTAAAGCTACTAGGAATCACTCAAAATCAACCAAACAAGAATATAAAGAAATAAAATACAGAGCTACACAGAGGAAATCTGCACGTATCTGTAACCCCAAGAAAATCCATGAACGACAACTACAAAATGTCTGGACACTGCAGGAACTCTCTGGATAGGACGCCCATGTTCTCCTTCCCATCAGAGCCCACCGGCCCTAAGGAAAGTTGTGTATTTGTTGAAGTTGAGTCCAATAAGAACAAGTTCAAGGGCAGTGGAGGAGGGGCATGGGGGGTTATATTAAAGGAATTCAGAACCGTATTTCCAAGAATACTACTTAACAAAGGGCAGAATGTATCACTGGGAAGATGAGAAAGAGAATGAGAGAGCTGTTTCACAAAGACAAAAGAACAAACTTGCTCACCTCAAAGGCCTGTTGCAATTTAAATATACAAGGTAGTCAAAGAAGCCCTTTGATCAACACACTTCAGGAGACTGGCTGGTGACGTGGCCCAGATGATGTCGTTGGATCCAAACACAAGAGAAGAAAGAAGATGACTACCTCTCAGTTCCATCACCCCCAGACAGAAGACACCAAAGAGGAAGAGTGGGGTGCAGTGTCCCAAGCGACAGTATCTGAGGGCAAAGAGGTACAACTGGAATGGACGCAGAATGATGGCTGCCCTACTAGGTTAGGCAACACTGTGGAAGGAGCTCAGAGAACAGTGGGTAATTCCTTCCTCCTGCCAGGGTTTAGCAACCGTGACCTCAGAGTTATTCTGCACTGAGTGTACTGGGGCAAGGGACCCACCACTCCATCTTGGGAGGAGCCATGATGCCAATGGTTGTCGGGGGAGGCCAGAGGAACAATGGGTTGGTGAATATTTCATAACAATGACTCTGTCCCCTTGGAACTTTGGCAGCGGAACAGACGTTTGGGTGAACTTCACTTTCTGTGGGGCCTTACAAGAAGGATCTCTGCCCTTCTTGAAGGTCACTTTATAAACCACATAGAATCCAACCTGGTCAGAGGGGAGAGAAAAAGGAAGCATTTCCCACAAAAAGAATTGGCACCTCTAAATTTACCTGTAGTTCACCATAGTTGGTGCTTCCTCCGTCCCATCAACTTCGGTTAAGTCTGAGACACAATAACTTTCCAATTAGCAATGGATTGGAACAGAACTACCAGACCAGGCATGCCTTGAGCTACCATCTGGAGTTACAAAAGCCCCTTTTCAGAAAGACGAGAAACGTCTGAGAGGTGAAGTGACTTGCACAATGCAAATTAGAAGGTGACTCAGGACTAGGACCCAAATCTTCCAGCTTCCAGTTCTGTGTTGCTGGGCTTCTCTCACTAACCAAAATACCTAAGAAAGGGCATGGAAGGGCAGACAAGAAGAAGGAAGTCTAGTTTGATCTTTTGTAGCCAGGGTAAGGAGGATGCTGGTACTTCTAAGAGAAAACCCCAAGTGACCCCAGGCAGCTCAGGAGTGTGCTTGGGAAGGGACAAGGGGCATTACCTTTCAACACCAGAGGTTCTTTGCCTTCTCTCTTCAGGGACTCGAGGACTACGTGAAGTGGCTGGGAGGGCATCACTCGGCTCGGCTCATTAGTATTCTCATCGTAAACTATAATTTCTTTGGAAAAGATCCTCTTGAAAGAGTCCTTGCCTTCCCTACAGGAAATCAAGTCTAGGACAGTGATTTTGCCCTGCTGTAGTCTCCGTCGGCTGATCTTATCGGCACAGTTGATGTGGACAGCTCCTTGGATGTGACTCTTGTTGTACTCCATGAAGGGCCTGCAGTCAATGATGACAGGGCCCTGGCTTGGCAGGTGACCCTTGCTGCATTTGGTCATCTTCTTTGCCAAGTCATTGGGGTAGATTATTTTGATGCTGGCTAGCTGCTTGGGGGTCCCTGCCGCAGGGCTCCCCACCCCACCCGATGGACCTAAAGAGCCTGCATTCTCATTGTTGTTGACCATCTGGGTAGCAGGGCAGGTGGTAGAGGTTCCGATGGCGGTGGTGGCGGGGCCAGCGGCAATGGCTTGGGTTGGGGCCTGACTGTCCTTGTCGTAGGTTGCCACAGTGCAGCAGCTGGCACTGCTGCATCCACAATTCAGGGAGCGGGCAGAGCCGCTGGATGAGGGCATATACGTCAGATTCGCAGCCTTTAGGGACACAACGGTGGTGGCGATGACAGAAGGGTGGCTGTTACTGCCTGGGGCGGCAGAGCCAAGGTAGCTAGAGTCTAAACAGAGGTTGAGATCTTGAGGCCGGACGGGCCTTGACAGTGCCACTACTACCCTGTCGTCTAAAGGAGACGGAGGCATGAGGAGGCTGAAAACTGGCAATTCAAGAAGAACTCAAGACAGTCTGTAAAGAAGGGGAGGGGGAAAGAAAGAATCAAGTCACGTGACACAAAAGGCAGTCTAAGCCAATCCCCAGGAGAGGCCTTTGCATCCCTCTGAGCAAAGTCATCCTAAGTGCCCTCTGTCATGCCGCTCTTGAAGCCTGAAACCCGTTTTGACAGATGCAAAGAGGATGTCAACCAAAGGACCCTCATCTCGTTGGTCCCTAAGTCTAAGGCGAAATGCATAGTCTACGCAAATGTTGAGGAACAACCTTTCTTGGACCCACATCAAAGTTCAGCCTTAGAGAAAGTAAAAGCACAAAGAATGAGAAACACTGAAGACAGAAAGGCAGGCTCTTAAGAGGCATCTATTCTGAGCCTCATCTCCTGGGCAGAAGTATACTGCACCCATCTGAGAAGGACCCATTTGTCCACCCTTGCATACTTTCCATGTCAGTCCTTACCCACTGCAAAGGCAGAGGTATGACCAAGAGCCCTGGCATGGCTCACAGAAATATACAGCAGCTAAATATACATTAGGCGTGGACGTCAACTTTCTGCAAATCAGAATGAAGGTATCCCCCTAAGTGAATCTCTTTAACTGGGAGCTATTCTTGCTTTCCATTCGACCGAGTCCTTTGAAAAGCACAACACAGTCATGTTAAAACCTCCTGTGTTTCCTCTTAGCCTCTTATAAATTAATCTGCATTTCCCCTTTCATTACAAACTGGCACCCTACAAAGAAGCCTCAAGCCAAGAAGCCAGGTCTGGAAACCCCAGCCCGGCACATCCATCACCCACCCTTTGCTCCCTCACTGCCCCCCACCCCACAGGCCCACTCCTGCCTTTAAGGAAAGGACCACTTTGAGTCTCCTCCCTCCTTCATTTCCCCAGAGGCACAGACTATGCATCCTAGAGCTTCTCTCAACGGGAGGCAGGCACTGTGCATAATATTAGGGTCCCCCACAGATATCACCTCTCTTCAAAAGTCACCCATAAAGATGACTTCCCAAATAGCTCGCGCCTGTTAAAGGGGACAGTGAAGTGTTGCCCACTAGCTCTACCTCTTGTCTCATGAGAGGGCACCTGCAAAGGGACAGTTCCATCCTCTCTGTGGGCACAGGGGACTCTACAACCCAGCCCTGCTGGCTTCTCCCCTATCAGTCATGCACATAGAAAAGAAACCAAACCCCATGCAAGAGGCACTCACCTAAACGAACTTTAAGAGATGTCTGGAAAAATGTCATCTATCATTCATCTACACACAACCGCCACCATTCTCTGACACAGAGGCCAAATGCCACAGGCAGAATCCACACACGCAGGCACACACGGGCAAGCCCCCATCACGTTCACAGATCCCCACCGACTCAGGTTTCTCTCACCCACCTTTGGATGGGAGCGAAGGATCCAATCCCTTCCCTGCCTTCCTCCCTTCCTCCTTTCTTCCCTCCCTTGCGTAGTATTTTTTTGAAGAGCAAGTACTATTCCAGGAGCTGTAACTGTTTCCCAGCTGGACCAAACGGTGCAAGTCTTTGCTGTTGTGTTACCTGGTAGGGTACGTCCCAGAATCAACAGTCCATTTCCTTGGAGAGGGATGCTTAAGCGTGCTCACGGAGACATAAGCTGGGACCCCCACCTCCACAGGAGTGCGCGACTCACACACACGCGCGGAGTGTATAAAGAGATCTGCATCCCTGCAGCAGAGGGTCGGGCGTTGATATATTGCCCGTGAAACCATCCACACTGGCCCAGGAAGCCTCCCAGAGAAATACTGAGCTATCCCTTCTCCCCCCTAGTTGTCCTTCCACCTCTAGACAGAGGCTGGGAAGAAAATTAAGTGGTCAGAGAATGCGCCTTCCCCACTCCTGGGGCACTCAACATCCCCTTTCGCAACATAGCGCACTAACAAACCCCAGGCATTTAAAACTGCCGCAAAGCATCCCAACAAACCTCATTTTTTCTTCGCCCCAAATCCAAATAGACTGCAGAGAGAGAAAGAGAGAGAGAGAGAGAGAGAGAGAGAGAGAGAGAGAGAGAGAGAGAGTAAACGCACAGGGCAGCGTGAGCCAACAGCCGGAACCCTATAACATCACCTGCTGTGTCTCCCTGTGAGCATCCAAACACACACACACACATACACACACACACACACACACACACACACCTCCTTACACTCCTTGGCTCTCACGAGTAACCGCGGTGACTTCCACTTACTTTATAAATAAGTGTAGCCCTCCACCATCTGGCGCTCCGCTTCAGTATGAATTCACACATTCAGCCCCCATTCACTTGGCTTCATTGATCTCCAGCAGTAACATAGTTACTTTCTCTTTTGCCACACTGTAAATGTAAGGTTCTGAGGGGGCGGGCCGGCTGCCGACCGACGGCGCATTCGACCAATAGGAATCCGGAGAAAGCTGACCGCTACCTCACAGCAGTCAGCGGCCAATGAGCGACAGGAGGAGGTGGAGCCGAGGGCGTGGCCTCGTCTCTTTAAGGAGGGTTGATCCAACGCTGCTTTGGGTCCTTGGTGTTATAACACGGGCGGTGATGTCATTGGCAACCAATCAAAAACTTAAAAGGGCCAGCCGGGGCCCGCGCGGAGCAGCTGCTCTCTATTTACATGTAAACCGAACCGGCAGGATGTACTTAACCCTTTCCGGGGCTGAATTGTCAATGGGCTGGACTCGCCGCTCCGGCTACAACTGGCTCTCCCCACTAGACGGGATCCCCCTGCACCCCCTCACCCGGGGACAGACCACACTCTGTCTTTATTTTTCTTTCTTACTCGGGACGGATGATCGAAAGTGTCGGAGTAACTTTCTAAGGGCAAGAGACAACGAGAACAATTACTGTCCCCAAAAACCGGGAAAACCGGGTTCTCCGAGTGGCTAGAGGTGACTTGACAAACTCTATCCCAAGACTGACGGACGTCGCCGAGACGCCTGCGTTGGGACAGACGTGAGCGCGCAGCCTGGGGCATCGCTTCTCCCGCCCGCGGTCCCGGGCCGCGCGCTGGGGGACTGGGCTCCGGCGCAGCTGGCGGGCGTGCCGGCCCACCCGCGACAGTGAGGCCCGCCCAGCTCGCAGCGGCCCGCGTTCTCCCGGCCGCCCCGCTAGTCTCCACGCCGCCGGGAAGCGTCGGCCGTCCGCCCGCCCGCAGATGTCGCTGCCCCTCCGGCTGCCCTACAGCTACCCCGAGCGGCGGTGGCGCGGCGCCCTCTGGCTCGCCGACTTCTGCGCCCGGGTCACACCACGCCCCCGCCTACCCCGTCTACTGGTGAGGATCGACCCGAAGCACGAGGGCGGCAGCGCGGAGGGCTGCTTGGAGGCGGCGGCCTGGGCTCAGGGCGGAAGCTGCGGGAGGAGCGCCTCCGGCGGTGGCACGGGCGCCACCCACCTAGGCCTGGCGTCCCTGGGCTCGCTGTACGGACCACCGCCCGCCTGCAACCATCTCCCGCCGGGCGCTCAAGGTCTCAACACCATGCCGTCAACCCCGCGCGCCTCAGTAGTCGCCCGCCACCCCACAGGGCCCCTGGGGAGTCGAGGACAGCCAGCCTTGCGCTTCTGGAACAGCCGCGGCTGGCGGAAAGGAGCCTGAACTCAGTGCAAATTACCAGATTGACTGTAGTTGGCGGAGCGTCGAGGAGGCGGTGCCGCCTTTCTGGATTCTCAAAGCGTTCGCGGACGGAGGGGTCACTGGGCTAGGCGCGCGTCCGGCGGAGAAGAGTGGGGGCGAGGCAAGCAGTCGTCAGCTGCGTCTGGAAAATCTCAGGGAAACTGCGGGAAAGTTGTCTTGCGGGTAGGAACAGGAATGGAGATGCCGAGTATCTGCATCCAAGAACCCTTAGAAAGTAGCTGTTGCCTTTTTCCTTCTCCAGGCTCAGAGAAGCAGGGGAGAAAGAGTGAAATGATTATATGATTATAGTTGAGTAAGACGTTGGAGCACGGTAGAATATTTGGCTATGATTTTTCTCTTACCAGATTGAAGGTGTTTGGAGACATACTTCAGGCTCCAGGCTTAAGTCAGCTAAGTGGCAGCGACATACTCATGTAATGGCTTTAAGTGCAGATCCGAAATCAGAAGATGTCAAACCATGGCCGGCTGGCCAGCCAGCTATACTCAATGGGCTGTTAAGAGAAATCCCCTTGGGTATCTCTGGGGTGTGTGTGGGGGGGTTATTTATACACACACTCGTACCTACATAGTTTAGCTTTCACACCAGTGTTTCAAATGGAAGTAAATACATATGTCATCTTAAACCAGAAAGGATTTTTTTGTAGCCCCCTCTCCACACACACCAACACCTACACAGTGGCAAGGGCACACCGTTTGGTCCTAACACCTTTGGGAATCAGCAAGTCCTGGCTAGGAAAGTTGGGTTCTGGATACTTTCCATAGAAATCAGAATAGAACTTCCCAGAGGGTCTACCCTGGATTTATTTGGAGCTTTAATAGCTTGCCTTTCCCTCAACATAGATAATTATTGAAAAAAAAAAATGTTCACTAACTCAGGGTTGGAGAGTTGTGGATATAGGTCCTGATTGTGACTCTCATCTGTTGTATCCGTTCATCCACAGTCATTGTGTGTATTTATCTGTGAAATGGGAATACCCCAACTCAGAAAAAAAGCCGGGGGGGGGGGGGAGTGCTCAGGGGAAAAAAAGATTGTTGACAGAAGGCATTCAGTAAAAAAGCATTATCCTTGCTTCGGGAAACGGGGTGCCTCTAGTTAAAGGTATTTAAATCTATATATTATAAATTCATTGCTACCACCTCAATATCTAAGGCCAAACAAAGTAGGGATTTATACAATTTCAGAAAAGTTCCTAACACTCTTCCTTTGAGGTCCAGAAGGGGAAAGTAACTTCAAAACGAAGTGTAACGAGATGATTACTTTATTATAGATTCAAAGTAGTGGATTATTATAATTTAGTTGACTAAGAATCTAAGCCATCCAGGCTGAACAATTGGGAAATGATGGCATCATTTCCTCATCATTTACCAAACCTGAAACATAGAATATACATGTCATTAACATACACAAAGATGTAATTATTTTCAAATTAATCCATCTCTAAGTGTGTAGTTTACATTCAAAGTATAGAGTGGTAGAGAAAAAAATCAGATTACAGATAGATATGTTTTCAGTTACTACGCTTCTAAATTTCTTTTTACATTATGAGGTGATCTTGTTCCTGTTTTTTGAGTCATGAATGTGAAAATACTACCTGAAGTACTGCCCTTAGGTTTAACTTTGTAATACTCGCCAGCCAATAGCTGTGAACTTGATCAGTATACGGACACCTGACAAAGTCTTAATGTTCAATTTTAGTCTCTAAGAAACAATGAAGCATCTTCACTGTATTTAAATGTTCTAACATGACTATACTGAGCCATATCTTTGTTCCTACAAACACCGTAAGTAAAATATCGTCTCTTTCAGTACATTGTTGTCAATCTAAAAGCTGCAGTTAACTTAGGCTGACATATAAGATATAATATGAATCATGTTGAACAAATGTATTCATCAAATGATTTCCGTTATGTGCACTCACATGGTAAAGTGTGGGGGATGATGGCAGAAGGTGGGGACTGGGTGAGAATAAGGTTTTCAAAATAATCCTCAAGGTCAAGGTGGATTTATGGAGGTACTAGGATTAAGTCAGAGAAAGGCTTAGAGAAAATATAGAAATAATAAATCCTAGGATAAACGTGATATTAAATGAGCAAGAGGTGGGGAATGAAAAAGCGAGGTGGCAAGCAGTTGAGGTCATTGAGACGAACCTGGTGGCCAACCTGGTGACACGTCCTATGACACTTTCCAGGCCTAGAGAAAGGCTGAGGAAAAGGAACCCTGAAAGAGGATGGCCACTGCAGCGTTTGCTGGGGTGACAGAAACAAGAGTGGGCCCTTCTACTTTCTCACTATGTATAACTTTGGACACAGCAGGCCTGCAGTTCTTTCCCTTTGAATTCATGGGCATGGTGCCCTTGTGACTTAGGAAGAAGCTCCGAGCCATTGAAGGTTCTACGTCTGTGTTTTCCAGTGTGGTACCCCTTGCCCCATGCGGCGACTGAACCCTGGAAATGTGGCAAACAGGAATTGAGTTATGCTCTTTGTTTAAAATCCACGCTGCGTTTTGAGAACGTCTTTAGAAAAGTAAAAGAGCTCCATTGTTTTTATGTTGATTACATGTTGAATTGTTTGGATATGTTGGGGTAAATAAAATGTTAATAAGATGAATTTTACCACTTTCTTTTTACTTTTTAGAGTATGGCTAGTAGGAAATTGGACTTGTATTGTCTACAAGTTTCTATTGGCCATGATGTTCTAGAACCTGGACTTGCTCCTTTGATTTGAGGTCACGTTGGTGCCAAAGGCATCAGAACCACAGAATGTTAGGCCTGGAAGGGACTTTAGAATTTATCTAGGCCAATGGTTTTCAAACTGTGTTAGGATGAGCCAGAGGGAGTAGGGACGCGAGTGCATGTGACTGCTGTGGGAGCCGCAGTGAGGTGGGGGAGCTCTGACATCACACGCCCACCCCCACCCCCCCATCCTTGATAGACATATATTAGGTTGGTGCAAAAGTAATTCTGGTTTTTGCAATTACTTTTAACCTTTTAAACCACAATTACTTTTGCACCAACCTAATGTTTTTATTCCTGAGACTCCAAACTCAGATGTCATTTGAAGAAAGGATTCTGGCTGGTTTCTTGGTCTGTTTTGTTCTGTTTTTCAATCCTGGCCCATCGTTTTACCTGTAAGTCCATTTGAGGTCCAGAGAATGGAGGCAGCATGGCTAAAGCCATGTAAAGATAAATAAGGCATCTAAAGGACCTCGGTATATCCAGACGCAGTACAGTCTTAACCTACTAGGAGATGCTGGGAAGTTTTGATTAATTCCTGTTGGACGTGAAGCCAGTCCTGAGGGGGGTTAGGAATGCGGAGAGTGTGCGTTTGCCTTTTGTCTGGACATCCCTCCACCGTTCGGTCAGACACAGCCTCCTGGGGTTGAGGGACAATGGGCTTTACTTACCTCTACAATTAAACACTGAACTGATTCGAAAGACCTGGCATTTGGAAAATATTAACAGGTAACACTTACAGAGCGTTTTGCTCTGTGCCAAACGCTGTTCTAAGTGATCCACACTCATATAAATCTTCACATCGAAGCTACAAAGAGGCACTGTATTAGCCTTAACTTACAGATGAGGAAACAGAAACACAGACAAGTAACCTCCCCCCACCTACCCCGCCCCAGGTCACACAGCCAGAAAGTAGCAGAGGCGACATTTGAACCCAGGCAGTCCTGCGACAAAGCACCTGCTGTTAACTAGTGTATGTTACTTAATTCATTCTCTTCGTGGGTTTTCTAAACCTCTGTCATATCCCCCTCAGCCTGCAAACTGCCAGGACACTTTTAATTGCCTGATCATAAGCATTCAGCGCTGTTGCCTCTGCTTCCTCCTGAACAGCCCAGAGTCTATTATGTCCTCACGTGGTCTCACTCTCAATACTGCATCCTCCACGTTTGGGACTGGATCAAACCTCCACTTTGTTTCCAGAATTCTCCAAAATAGAGCTCAAAAGTTTGTGGTTGCTTCAATGGCTGCTGCAAGCCGGAATGACAGGTTCAAGGCAGAGCCTATGACAAGTCTATTGCCATTAGGGATCTGGAGGATTAGGGACCCTTGCAGCCCCTAATTCAATCCTCTTCTGAATTATAAATGCAGGTATTAATTATGTCTATCTCTGGGGAACCCCACTCTTTACACATAACCTTTGTTTGTTTTTTGACCATATTCCCCAATTTCTTTTTTACCCTAGCATCTATGGAAATATCAACACCTTTCTCACTGTAACCCATCTCATTATGAGCCATAAATACACTCATGTTTTTGCATCTGTCAGCACTCTTTGCATTATGATCGTCTTCCATGCTGAGGGAATTTTTCCTCTTCTCGTTCACTGAGTTCATTAGGACCTTCCCTTTCGCTTTCAACATGGCACTCAAGGCATCCATTTCCATGTGTTCGTCTCCCTGACAAATGGCTGGGCCAGTGTTTATTGTCTAGCACGTGACTGACACCCATAAATGGCTTTTTAAATTTTTTCATCAAGGGCCTGGGCCTGGATATCAGGAAGGTCTTCATGTTTCCTGGGTCTGGGTGACATGCTTGGGAAGGAAATGCTGCTCCGATTCTGGGCAAGACGGGAACTGCGGCCGAGACGTCCTGTTTCTACTGTTCTGTGAAGGCGACCTACAGCCCCCAGATGTCCCACCAGTGGGAGTGTTCATTGTTGCCCCCCACCCCGATTTGTATGGTGAATACAGCAACCACTTTAGAACTATACTTTTAGTCTGCAAGGGCCACGAATGTACAGATGTGGTGGCTGAGTCCCTCTTCAGGTGAATTTAAGTGTCCACTGAGTGCTGAGGACTGAATTTAAGTGTCCACTGAGTGCTGAGGACTGAATTTAAGTGTCCACTGAGTGCTGAGGACTGAGTCCACAGTACTGCCCCTGAAACATTACAGGCGCTCCAATGAATTCAAGTCAGCACAGGTCAAGTCGATTCAAGTTATTCAACAGGTAAGAGAAAAAACCCGATTGAAAGTGAGGAAACTGTCAGTTCAAGTAGGAATCTTGGAATAAGTGTTATGCCATAAACTTCCAGCTCACAAAAATTTAGAGTTTAAAAGAAGATAAATAGATTGGGTCAGAAAGCGGCCAAACGGAATGCTGGAGTTGGGTTTCATTCATCTGCCAATGCCCAGAACCTGGGACGTACCAGGGGTGGGTGACGAAGCAACATGTCGCCTTTCTTTAGGAACACATGGAGATACAGAATTCACAGGAAATTAAACTGAAGCCATTGCCCTGCTTCCGTTTGTAATTCCTATTCCCAGGAACTAGGAAAACGGATGCTACTTGATATACTGCTATGCTGCACTTTAAATTGGACTAATGACAACAACCAGTCCAGTGAAATTCTTTCTCTATATTCTTCATGGAACAGAAATGCCAATAGATTCTGGTTCCCTTTTCACCACACAGTCCCAATCCTCATGTGCTACATAAATTCTCCAGAATATAGACCAGAGAAATTAGAAACTTACCATTTTACTCAGCAGGCCCATCCAGCATGTTCTCCCGATGGTTGCTTCTAGCCTTTCTAGCATTTGTGACCACTTTCCCTACAGGTAAAACTTTTTCCTTCCCACTTCCCATCCTCCAATGATCAATCCAAATTATTTGTGGAAGAAGGAAAGATGAAAAAGAAAAGAAGAAGGAAGGCAAACGGAAAACAAAGATGGCTGGCAATTTTTTGTTTTATTTATATATATATTTTTTTGCTTGTATTTTTGACCACAGGTTTGGGAAGGGTATGTTTGGGCAGAAAGAGGGCAAGATGTGGACAAGGAGAGAACACGTTGCCAATTCCAGACATTTTTGTTTTTACACGCTACGTAGATTAGGACAGAATCGGGCCACAGAAAGGGCTTGTTGAATGTTTTGCAGCCCCCAAATGTGATAGCGCTGAAGCTGTCTGGTTGCCCCCAGCAGACACTGGGCTGGGCCACACTTCTGGGATGTCTGAGTCAGAGCTGCCCCTCCAAGAGATGTACCAAGGCTGACAGCAATCGACCGGTCCTGTGCCAGGCCAGGGGGCCTCAAAGATGAAAGAAGCCAGTCCCTGCCCACTGGGAAAGTTGAATGAGAGGACATTAAAAGATATTCAAGTGCATGTCCAGAGCCACTGGATTCAAACCTAGGAGAACCCCAAAGACAAGTTTCTCTGACCCCGTAGTAGGAGGGCTGATCGTGCCCGTCTCCTGGGAGCATACAGAGCTTTTCCTTTTGTGTGTTTAAACGACTGTGATCTCCATCTGTGATGGTTAATTTTATGTGTCAATTTGACTGGGTCACGGTGGCCAGAGAGTGGTTCAGACATTACCCTGGATGTTTCTCTGAGGGTTGTTTATTTGGATGAGACTGATTTTACATTGATAGACTTCGTGAAAAGCAGACTGCCCTCCATGGTGTGGGGGGGGCCTCACCCAAGCAGTTGAAGGCCTCAATCGAACAAAGACTGATCTCCCCCAAGCGAGAAAGAATGCTACCAGCACATGACCTTCAGACTTCCACTGCAACGTTGGCTCTTCCTAATGTTCCAGCCTGCTGGCCCCTTCTGCCAACCTCCATAATCGCGTGAGCCAATTCCTAAAAGAAATGTCTCTGTCTATATATACATACATCACATTGGTTCTGTTTCTCTGGGGAACCCTAATACATCTTTCTTTCCTTCTTGGACAGAGCAGAGCAAAGCCTAGGAGATGAGCATTGTATCAAGTGTCAACACATCTCCACTTCTGTCCTGGGTCCCCAAAGACACATTGGATTGAGTGCCTCTTCATCTCTGAGAGTCTCAATTTCCCAGAGTTTAAAACTACTCCAGCGGGGTGATGAGGATACACTTAATAAATCTAAGATAGAAACAAAAATTGTTTTAGTTGAAAAAATCTAAGATAGGATTATTGATCTAGAAGAAAAACACTCCCCCCCCAACCCTCCCCCACCCACACACCTACAATTTACTAGGAGAAAATAGCAAATTCCAATGAGGCTCTGGCTTTGAGATTCTAAAGCAATCTAGAGATTGGAAAGATAAAAATAAGCCAGCAATATGTTTCTGAGCCTCTGATTTGTGTCCGTTCAGCCTGAAGGAAAAAAGAGATGAATATTTTTGCTTTCCCGCAAATGCATATTTAATCTTTATCTAAACATCCTGAATTTGGAGCCTGTCAGGAGCTTCCATGGTAAGTACAGATTGATTTCCCAATTTTCTATCGTGTATTAAGAAAGCCATTTTAAGTCCCAGAATTCATGTGGACCTCTTGTTGCCGTTCTTTATTTCTTGTTACTTTTGCCTTTCCAAGTTAATTGACATACGGTTGAATTATTATAAGATCTCAGCATAAGGGCTTAAGGAGTGGATTTCTCAAAATGAAGAGGTCACAGTCCACAAAACCACACTGGAGACAAAAATGTACTCTATTTTTGCAGCTGCCGAATGTTTTCAGTTTCCCTGGCTCTTTACCAGGAATGTGTGAAGCGTTTGGCGGTGGATATACAACTCTGCTTCCTCCTCCCTGGTTCCTCGTAGACTGGAAGCCCCTGCTTCTTATCTAGACCAGAGCTTCTCCGACTCTAAGGACACAAAGATCAAGGGTATCCTGTAAAAAATGCTGGTTCTGATTCAGCAGGTCAGGGGTGAGACGAGAGTCTACATTTCCTAACATGCTTTCCCGTGATTTTGATGCACAGACTGCTCTTTGCATATCTCCACCCACACCATCCAGTACAGCAGCCACATGTGGCTGTTGGAGCCCTTGAACTGTGGCTCGTCTGAATTCACATCTCCTCTAAGGATAAAACACATACCAGATTTTGAAGAGTCAGTAAGAAAAAGGGACACGATATCTCATTAATTTCATATTACAGGAAGTCCTCAATGTCGTCCATAGGTTCTGCGACTCTAAGCAAAATGACATATAATGACACCAATTTTAACCGCAGGCTATTGATGTAAACAAGAGTCAAGTGCCTACAGCATCCCATCAATGTTATAACAAAACAACCTGAACAACACGACCGGCTGTACTTCCACTCCAGACTCTCCCAAACTCCTAACCTAAACCCACGCATCTCACGAGGTCCGTGGACCAGTGTGCGATCACTCACTGTCGCTGGTCTAAATCCAGAGAAGGAGTTTGTGTCAGAATGCAAGGAAACAACATTAGTGTTCAGTTCAGCTGAATCTCTGTCCTCTCTTTGAAAGGACCAGAACATGCATTTACCTTCTGGCAGTACTTTCTTTCTCATCACAGCGCACAGAACAGAGCAAGTACTTTGGGTACTGCTGCTACATACAGTCTCCCATGGACAGTTCAAGATCAGGACCCAGTAGACATCTCTCCCCTCCTGAACCTCCTAAACCTACTCCTGCTCCTTCACTGTCTCCCTCCGGGAGTTTGTGCCTCCCCCCCACCAAGCATCCAAGCAAGAAACAAAGGGACAACTTAGTTGACTTGCTATTGAGCAGAGATGACGGAAGTGGGGTCATGAAACGCAGCCTGACTTGGTGTCAGTGTGTGGACGAGGCTAAGCCTGTAGACAGAGTCTCTGCAGAACTCCAGAGACAGAGACGGAGGCTGCGGGGGCTGGAAGGCAGGCGGGTGATGACTGACATGCTTCCACTGGCTGTAGCTTCTCTAGCTGATTCTGGTACATTCTGAAAGCTCTGCTGGATGAGAGTTCTACCACCTGGGCACTTTGTCCATTACTCTTCCCTTCTAGCTTTCCCTGGTTTCTTTCTCTTCCAACTAGAATACCAGTATCCTTCTAGCCTGTTACAACGCCATTACCATTTTGGCTTCTGCCCCTGATTCGGACCCCGCTGACTTACCATCTCATGTTTGCCTTTGCATTCCTTTAAGATATGACTGGCGTTCCTTTAAGATACAACTTGCAAACTCTAACACAGTAATAAGACAGACCCAGTTCCGCCAATCTCCCCTGGTCTGTGTTGTCGCTTTATGTCAAAACAACGATAGGAAGGATGGAGTGGGGGGGCGGGGGCGGGAATTAGCACAATCATTTGGAGCCAAAGAATAGATTATGGCTGGAAACTCCCGTCTTGATTTGGTTCAAGGGCCACAGCTATATTTGGCTGGCCCCTGACTGACATAATTATTATTGCCAGAAAGTAATTTTAGTAAGGACTTAAAAGGAGGACATGGGTGATTAAAGCTCTAATAATAACATTTCTGAAAAGTCTGGGTTAATGAATCTGTAACTCTGGTCAAAGAAAAGAGGCTTCAGGTGTTTGGGGATTCGTACCTGGAACTGAGCTTGGAAAAAAAATATTCTACTGGGGAGTCAAGTAGGGCAGGGATAGAACACACGCCCCTACGAAATGTTGGGGAAATAGAGAGGTAGCTCGTTTTTACATCAAAAGTTCCTCTAAACATTTTGTGAGCAAAGTAAAGTTTCTCAAAGCAGATAATGTTTTAAATTCGCTCACTGAGCGTCCCTTGTGATGCACAAGGCACTATACGAGTCTCTTTGGAAGATTCCCCATGGTGTAAGCAGGGATACTCTGAGCTCTGGCTGAGGCAATCTGGCCATTAGTAGCCAGCATTGGCTTTGATTAGGTCAAACTGACGGGCTGATGCCTACCAGTGGTTAAATATTTTGAATATCACCCTTGGATATAAGGCAAGCTTTCCGTCCTGAAAGAGCTTTCAGTTTAGAGGGTGAGCTATGCCCACACATAACCATCGCACAAGGCTGTGTCATAATAATGGTTACAACTGTATTTCACGATGTCCTTTGCAAAATGCTTTCATACACTTTATCGCATCGGAACTTCACGACAGCTCTGTGGTGTGTGTTCCTTTTCTCATTTTGCTGATAAGAAAGCACGAAGGTCAAGGAGGGAAGCGGTCTCTCCCATTTCATAGAGCAAGAACCCGTCCTCATTTGACAACGTCTGATTTTCCCTGCAGTGCTTCACCCACGGTTCCCGTGGCCTCCTTATTTAAAACAGAAGATTCAAAAGCAAACAATTGTTTATTTCACGAATTAATTCTTGATTTCTAAATACAGATTTTCATACCCAAGTAACCACATGAAAATCAGCCTTGAAACCCTGTCATCTGATAGAAAGTTTAAAAAGCCCCCTTCTGGGAAACAAGCTGTTACAAAGCTCAGGTAATGTATTTTGGGGAAGCATGGAGTTCCCTTCAGGGCCTCAGCAGGCAGTTATGTGTAAAACAAACAAACACATGCAAAACAAAACAAAACAAAGAAGCAAGGGCAATGAGACAGTTTATTGCAGAGGGAAGGGGAGAGAGGGAGAGAGGGAGAGAGAGAACACAAACAAACAAAAGTTTAATGATAAAAAGTGCGCAGTGACCTGGGGTCAGACTCCATTCCTGAAGAAGCCACAGCCTTCACCATAGCTCAGCACAGGAGGGGTTCCTCATACTGGCCCTGAGGAAAACAGGTGAGATGCTAGTGAGAGGAGCCTTGCTATCTGCAGAAACAAGCCTGGGTGTTCTGGAAATTCACTCAGGCAGAGTACCTCATTCTCCAAGGGGCCACACACACGTGGGGCTGCCCTTAAAGCACCTCAAATCTCTATGTACCTGGTCATGGACAATATGGCCACAGGCCACAGGGAAAACACAAACTACGTCCCGAGGGAGTGATGCCGACGGCCTCTATGACCATTTGCCTAATGCTCCCCATGCAGACCTAGGCTCTCAGACCTGGGACCTTCCAGTTGGTTTGACGCCTTTTCTTCCGCATCTGACATGCATCTCAGCCACTTTCTGTCTGTACTAATCCCCTGCAATGGCTTCCTTCATAGAACCTTACAGAAATACTAGGTCAGGATGGGAAGGGAACTTGGAAATTGTGGGATGCACCCTCTCTCTTCCCAGGAAAGGAACATGGAATTTACAAAAGTGAAATGACTTGTTCGAAGTCACAAGAAAGGGTAGTCACACAATCAACATGAGAGGCTAAAATTTCTGGTGGTTATTACTCGACATGTGTGAAGTTCAATGTTTGGAATCCTTACTACCATCAAACGACTTGTGCAGGTAGTAACTCCACCAGGTATCCTGGTGTCAGTGGTGGAAATGAGGCCACCTTATTGGGACCTGCTCCCTGGAACATCTGCTCTCTATATGAGGCGAGTTTCTGATTATTTAGGTTCCATGTTGCAGGTACTCAGGGCTCTCTCTCTGATGCATCTTTGAAAAGACTCCAAAATAAACTTTTTCTGTGAAGCAGAGAAGCTGGTTACAGTGAATATTTGCTGCCTAATTAGTTCTTTGGACAGCTCTAACTGTGCTTACCTTCAAGGCTGGCATGCCCATATCGCCATCGTCATCTGGTGTGTTTTTCTCACTGATTGAGTCACTTTGCCACAAGAGATGCATGAATCAAACCTCCACAGGGCAGGGGTCTTGATCTACGTTGTTCAGTCCTGGACGACCTGGGCCTCGGATACAGGGGTGCACAACAAACATCTCAGGACTAAACACAAGTGCCCCTTGAACAATATGGGTTTAAACCGCATGGACCCACTTATACATGGTTTTCTTCCCAATAAATATTGGAAATGTATTTTATTTTCCTTTTGATTTTCTTAATAACATTTTCTTTGCTCCAACTTACTTTATTGCAAGAAGACAGCATATAATACATATAAACAGACAAAATATGTGTTAATCGACTGCTTATATTGTCAGTAAAGCTTCCAGTCAACTGTAGGCTATCAGTAGTTATGTTTTCAGGGGAATCAAAAGTTGTATGTGGCTTTTTGACTTCACGGGGTGGGGGGTCGGTGCCCCTAACCTCCACGTTGCTCAAGGGTCAACTGTAAATGAATTAGTTGATTTTCACAAAGGGAAGCCCTGGCGCTGGCTCACCTGCCACAGAACCCACCTTCACAGATGCTCCTCCTGCCTGAGACACCCCCTGTGGGGAGTGTAGCTCCACAGCTGCAAACCACCCCTCCCCTGCTGCCCGCCCATCAGCCCAGAGAGTCAGGTCCCTGCTTCCTATATTCCACAGTGGCTCCTGGGAACATCTTCTAGGCTGCCCAGAGCTGTTTTCTTCTTACTGTGAGCCACCTGCTTAGGCCCACCCTAAAGGATGAGGGAGTTTTCTCCTTCCCTCATCTTGGAGAAGACAGCCCCATCCCATGCTAAGGGGTCGGAGCGCCACTTCCACCGTGGCTGGCCCTCTGGCCCCGCCCTGCCCAGGGAAGCGAGTGGCTCTTTATGAGCAGGTGCCGTTTAGTTTCCTATGACCCCCCCTTCCTCTGGAAATGCTCCCCTCCCCAACGTGAAGGTCATCAGAGGCTACAGGATGCATCACAATCACTTGGGGACAGGGTGGCATAATAGTTGGGCATGGCCTTGGAAATCAACCAACCTGAGGTCAGATCTGGCAACTTCTACCTCCTGTGTAACCTTGGGCAAGTGACTTAATTTCCTTACAACGCAGTGTTCTCATTTGTCAAATCGGGAAAATACCAGCACCTATCTCATAGGGTAGAATGCTAACTAAATGTGAAAAGTTGCTCAATCCCGGCAGTATATGATAAATGCTCAGTGATTTTTTTTTTTTTTACATGTAAGAGAGGGAAATAAATAAATGATCAGTTATTTTCAGAGGATGGCAATGCAAATTGGAGAAGTCAAGAGAGGGTCAGACACCCCATCTGAGAAGCCAAGAGGTTCTGGGGAAAGATTCGGATGAGGCTGGACTAGAGGTGAGGTAGGCATTGGAAGACAGAGAGCATTTGAACAGCTTTGGATGCAAGGAGAATGAAGACTTGGAGAAAGAAGATACTGACAGAGCAAGAGGAAGGTACATGCTAAGCTTCTCAGGAAAGAGAACTTTGGGGAAGCGTCTGTGTGTGCTAAGCAACTTTCCTGACCAGCTTTCTTCATCCCTCAGGCAAGGATAGGGCCCCAGACTATGAGAAGACACAGCCTTCCTCGTATTTTGTACTTTTATAATCTTCTACCATTGGGCCATAAACCCTGTGACAGTAGCAACTCTACCAGCTTTGCTTATTGGTGTACCCCAATGTCTGGCATGGTCCCCACAAGACTGGATATCTGACTGCGCAGAAAGCAGCCCAGTGTCTCTTCTATCTTCTCACAAAGGGTGAGTTTCAAATTCCTGACTTAAAAATGATTATTGAAGAGATTCAAGTCATTACTTCCTTTCCTTGCTCTTGGTAAGAGCACACCACCAACAAAAAATAAACGTGAAATGTTTCTTCTCCGTAACTTCATTTTGGGTGTTAGTGTCTTGTTTATTTCTTTACTCAACAAGGTGCCTGGCTGGGTGAGAGAAAACAGGGCCCGTTCCTCAAGTTTGAGTCATTCTTTTGTCTCTGAGGTGGTGTGTGTCTCATCAGGGGACTCCCTGGGCAGACAGAGGACAGGCTGAGAGGCCCAGCTTCTTGCCCCATCCCAACTCTGCTTCTGGGCCGTCTGCTGTGTTGCTGTACCCCGAGTTTCCAGCCTAATTCTGACCGTGGGGAGGAGGTACTGCACCCCAATGCAGCACCTGTGCTGCTCAGAACACGGCTGCAGGTATCACTGTCCAGCCCTCTCCCCACTGAGGCCACATTCCTACGACTGGACTTTGGCCTCGGCCACTTATCTGAGTCCTTGCTGTGTGACGGCAGTTCTCTCCTAGCACCGCACTTTGCTTTGCTCCTGACAATAATGACAAGAGTAATTAACAGCTCATAATTTTGAGCATTTACGGCATGTGAGCGACGGTGTTAAAGAAACCCTTCCCTTGCATAGTCTCATTCAGTCTTGACCAGACTCCTGTGAGGTATTAGAATTATTTATTTCCATTTGACATATTAGGACACTGAGGCTCAGGGAGGTTAAATAACTCACCCAAAGCCACGTGGCCTGGAAATGGCGAAGCCAGCCCTCAGCTCAGATAACTGTTCTCCCTGCTTCCTTTATTACTTCCCCTTTCTATCTAGGCCCCTTACAAAATTCTTCTTTGAAAGAGGAAAGTCTCAAGCAGTCCCTCCCTGGCTAACAATACTTCAGTGCTATCTCTCTGCTTTTTGAAGAAAACGGACTCTTCCCCGAGTCTACAAGGAAAGCCCTGTAAGCGTCCCCACCTCACTGTGCTGCCTCCATCTACTCTGTTTCCTTCTCTCACTGAACTCCAGGCCCTTACCCTCCGTTCCTGGAAGTGGCTGACCTGCTTCCAGCCTTAGCATATGTGAGCATATCATTTCCCTCTCCCAGAACGTTCTCCCAAGCTCTCTGCATCTCTGTTTCCTTTCCTGCCAGCCTGCAGGCCTGTCTTACAGATTTCAGACGAGAGCTTCCACAATCGTGAGTCAATTTCTTCAAATAAACCTCTCTCTCTCTGTCTCTCTCCCTCTCTGTTTCTTTGGAGACCCCTGGTTGATACAGGGTATGTGACAATCTCTATTATGATGGATTTGTCTATTTCTCCCTTTCGTTCCATCAGTTTTTGCTTCATCTGTCTTTCAGAACTCTGCTAGAAATGACACTCACATTTAGATTGTTTCGTCTTCCTGGTGATTTACCCTTTTATTATGATACAATCTTCCCTTTATCACTAATATTTTATCTGAAGTTTACCGGATTATTAATATAGATACAGTTTTTTGCATACTGTTTGTATACTCGGCATTTGGGCAGCATGTAATTGGCCATAGCTTTTTCATTCAGTACGGCAGTTACTCCCTTTTAATTGGAGTGTTCAGTCCATCTACAGTGAATGAAATTATTGATATGGTTGGGTTTACTCTACCATCTTTCTATTTTCCATTTTTCTCTTCTGTTTTTGTTGTTCCCCAGTGTTTTTTTTTTTAATTTCTTTGTTTTTTTTGTGTGTGTGGTTTTTTTTTGTTTTACTTATTTTGGGTTGAGTAATTTTACTATTCTATTTTTTTCCCTATATTAACTTCTTAGTTTATGTCTGAGCTTTTGTGTATTTGAAAAGGTATATCCGGATTTTATCCTCATTTTGGCAGGATATTTTTCTTTGAGATACAGAAATCTTTGTTGACAGGTTGTTCCCCCCACCCCTTGGAGCACTTTAAAGGCATTGTTCCAGTGTCTTCTCCATCGTTTCTCATGAGAAGTAGTCTAAATTCTTAATTTAGACTACTATATATATATATACATATATTTAAGAATTTAGACTTGAATATATATATATATATATATATATATATATATATATATATATATATTCAAGTCAGTCCACTGTCCTTTTATTCTGTTATCTCTAATTTCCTGTTAAGGCCTTCAGGTAAATTTTTTATTTCAATTATTTCACTTTTGAGTTCTAAAATATCCATCTGGGTCTATGTTACAGTTTTGTTTTTCTGGGCTAGTATTTTCTGTTTACTCATTAAGAGCCTACTTTCCTTTCATTCTTGGGTATGTGTTATGTACATACTTTCAAGTATTTGTCTGCTCCACCCAACATCTGGATCATCCTGAGATCTGTTTCTATTCCGTTCTTCTTTTCTTGACCATAGATCACATTTTTTTTTTTTTTTTGGTTTCTTTTTATGTTTAGTATTCTTTGACATTGTTATGTATATATTGTAGGGGTTCTGGATTCTGTTATCACTCTCTGAAGTATTGAGCTTTTTTCTAACAGGTGTCCATTCACTGGTAATCACTTTGAACTTGTTTAGGCTTCTTTTGGTTCCTTAGGGAGATTTATGGGAAGATCAAGATATTTTCCACACTTTGTCTTGGTGGGTTTCCAGCTACTAACCCTGTTACCCATGCAGATCTTGTCAAGGCTTGGTTTTAAGATTTGTACGATAGCGTAAGACAGGTCTTACTGTAGGGCACGTCCCTTACCTCTCATATGTGGTTTTCCTGGTATCTCAGTTGGCTTTACGCAGTGGTCCCTTCAGAGCGGGCTCCCTAGTACATATACCGTAGAAGACGGCAAAGGTGGCTTTCTAAACCTTCCTAACAAGCCATTCTTCACTCCCTGCCCTTCTTTATCCAGGGAGAATACTGATCTGTATAACACACCCATGTAATATATAACCGAAAGTCACTTGGCAATATCAAACACTACAGAAGTAATTATTAATATCTCATCACCTTGATGGTGGATTTATAGCCTACATCCGTCAAGCGCAGCCTGGAAAGAATAGCACATGAATATGCATGCATATTGTATAACGCACACTTGTCTCATCTTCTGGAGGTGAGAATTTATATAGCAAGCTTGGGATGGAATTAACTATGGTTGACTTAAAAAAAAATATTTCTCAACAGTAGCCCCGCTGGAAGTGCTCACCAGCCTTTATCAGAAAAAGTTCTGCTGGCTCAGTTATTATTTTATCAATCATGTTTAAAAGGAACGGTTTCCCATCGAGAGTTTGTCCCATGTCTGGCTTATCACTTAAATGGGAATAACATGAATTAGGAAACCTGCATTGATTAGCTTGAAAAGCTCAAAAGCTGGGGCTGATAAGTGGCCCCTGCTCTCTTCAGGAAGGGTGGGGCGGGGGGGTCCCTGATGTAGGTTCAGACTCCCACGGCCAGTGGGGATGGCAGAGTGGAGTTGTGATGGTGTCCCATGCTTTTTGTTTCCCAACTAATGTGAAATAAAGACTTAGACTCAAAAACTCAGGGAAGAAAACAACTGAACTGCAGACTTTCCTGCCTAGGGAAGATAGATACAGTGCCCCAAATATGAAGCATGTCTGCTAGGGGGTGCAAATTTCTAGAACAAAGTGAGAACCTCAAAATATAGTGAATGACTTGATTTTAGAGCTGCAGAAACGGAGTGCCAGCGAATTCCCACAGGGCGTGGACGTAAGCGCCCTTCTGACTGTAGTTATAATGCATTGTCTTGAGGAAGACCCTGCATGCACTTAGTGGGTCAAGAAGCACCGAGACCACCCTGAAGCCATGGCTGGGTCACAGGTGAGCTTTAATAGATTTGAGGAGGAGGGCAGGGACAGGCGAGGCCTGGAGTATGTGGGGTAAGAGAGAAATAGTCGTTATCTCTGACATCCTGGAGTGCTTTCCAGTTCGTGATGCCCTTCTGTACACGTTAGCTTGTCTCCTCCTGGCTTCGTCCCTGGGAGGAAGTTAGTATAATCATCTTGATATTAGAGATGAAGAAAACTAAGGCCCAGCAGGTGCACCAAGCAAGGCTGTCAGACATCTAAACGTTGGCAGAAATGGAATTTGAATCCGATTTTTTTTTTCTTTTTTTTGCACCACATCCGATGATGCTCTTTTCAGGTTCCGAACTCAGTCCTCTTTTGTTCATCAAAAGCCTGCCAGCCCTGTAGCTAAGATCTGAGCCCGCGGCAAGCAATGAGGACCTGCTTTCAGGCAGTGCTGCGTGAGCTTAATGCAATGGGTGCCATGTCCCTTGTACGCCTTTAGCAAATCCTGTGTAAATGGAAGTTTTGTTCAGGTTAAGGGGAGAGTCTCTAGGATTCTTAAGCCTTCCAGTAACATCAGCACAATCTAGAGGGAAGAATGAGTATAAACCAATCAAACAGTGAGAGCAGGCAGAAGCGCTGTCCGCCCCTCTCATTTCCTGCTTTCCTTGGTAAACCTGTCTCTCCCTCCCACTGGGACACATATGGCCCCTTTGGGGGCAGTGTCTTCATCTTTACGTACCTCCCTTCTTAAGGGGAGCACACAGTCTGTTGTATGTTGCAGCCATGTAACAGAGGCTTATTCAATAAACATTACGTTGTACACATAAGTCTATCACAACCCACTGGAAAGTTCCCGATTCTTTGGCTTTTTATCTCCTTCTGAAGAGGTCTTCTGAATCTTCTTTCATGTTTTGAAGACAGAAATTAATCTTGTGCTTTTAAAACATATAGTCACGATGAAAGAGGCACAGAGTTAGGGCAACTCTGGTTTTTCCCTGTGATGTGAAAACAGATGGCCAGTTCAGTTAGGTCAAAGAAAAAAATAGTCACATACGTTGTTAGGTGCTTTCCACAAAGATTAACGTGCACCAAAAGATTTCACCAAGTTGGATGGCAGCAGGGGTTCCAAAATCTTCCATTATTGGCACCTAACAATTGGAAGGAGGGGAGGGAAAAGACATTTGAAGGCGTGTGTTTTTAAAAAATCCCATTATTTGATTCAATTGTACAGGCTGGCATTTTGGAGTCAAGGGCTGCGTCTTCACGTGGCAAAGCTATCTGCTGGAAAGTAAACATTTCCAGCAGCTTCTGTGGTCTACAACCTCGCTTCCCAAAGTACTGCTGGTGGCAGCATCATCATCGCCGTCACTTGGGAGCTTGTGAGAAGTGCAGAATCTCAGGCGACATACCAGACCAGGTGGCTCAGAATCTGTAGCAAGATGGCCAGATGATCTGAACGCACATTAATGCTTGGGAAGCACAGAACTTAATTTCTAGCTTGTCTGCATTTGGGAACATGGAGGTGCCTGATTTACCCCCACAACTTGGAACAGGCCGAGGTGGAAGACTTTCTCACCCCAGGACTAGGTCAGAGCAGCCAGAATTGGGTAGCACCCACTTTTGTCACCCTAGGGGCTGCCGTGGCCAGAGGAGGTTATAACTGTTACTGCCCAGAGCCAGTTTTTTTGTTTTTTAATAACTTATTGAGATATAGTTTATGTACCATATACTTCACCCTTGCGAAGTGTACAGTTCAATAGGTTTTTGTACATTCAGTGAGTTGTGCAACCACCAGCACAATCAATTTTAAGACAGGAAATCTGTACCCACTAGCAGATACGTCCTAATGCCCCGCTCGCAGCACCCAGCCCTACGCAAATACTAATTTGCTTCCCTTCTCTATGAATTTGCATCTTCTGAACTTTCATACAAAGGGAATCATACCATATGTGACCTTTTGTGACTGGTTTCTTTCCCTTAGCACCATGTTTGCAGAGTTTATGAAATTTGTAGTATGTGTCGGTACTTTCTTCCTTTTGATGGCCAAATACTATGAAATCCCCTGGATAAATCTTATTTTGTTTATCCACTCATCTGTTGATGGACATTTGGGTTATTGTCTGTTTTTGGTTATTATGAATAAAGATGCTATTGACATTCAGTGACAGGTTTTTGTGTGGACAGATGTTTTCACGAGAGCCATTTCTGACCCTTCCACGAAGCAGCTGATGCAGCTTCCAGAAAAAGAAAGGCAGGTAGGCAGGGCACCGGGGAAGGACGTTTGCCCGACGGAGGAAGAAACCCTGCTTCCAAACCCATCTCTACCACCTACTACCTCTGAAACCTTCAGCAAACCACTTAACATCTCCGAACTGCATCTCCAAAATGGGCGTACATGCCAACACCATCAACCTTATAGGTTTTGTTTTGTTTTGTGAATGCCAAAAGAGGTAATGAACATGAAACCATTTTTAAATGCGAACTGCCACACACACATAAAGTAGTCTTTACAGTCTGACTGTCCTTATCGTATCAGTGTCCCCACTCGGTTGACAACCTTGACAGTGCCAGTAGCTAAGAAGCTAGTGACCTCATCAGTCAGAGCCTGGGGAGCAAAACCGTACACTGGGCCTCTCTGGGGCCAAAAAGAAGCCCCCGGGAAGACGATGTGAGTTCACTGTGACTCTCTGAAGCTATGCGTGTTTAAGTTTTCCCGTCAATAGACAACTTTCCTTGGTAAAACAAACAAACAAATGAAGAAACAAACGAACAAACAAAAACCCATTTCATCCACAACGGCTTGCTGTGGAAAAAGAAAAAAAATGGAATACAGAGAACTGTTTCATTCATTAATTATTTTTCAGCACTTACGTTGTGCTCAGCAGCAAGCAATGTGCTTACAGAGGGCAGTGGAAGTGGGGGGGCGCACAGAGGTACGTGAAGTATTACGATGCTCTCAGGGGAAACCGGTGGGGCCGCTTCAGCTTTCTTATTGACTATTGGAAACACAACATAGTTCTAGGAAGGAATGTACCCTAGGATCGGCCATCAGGAGCCTACTTGGAAAGAGTGGTCCAGGAAAGACTACAATTCTCAGAAGAAGAAGGGGGAACAACAGAGGAAAAGAAGAGAAAAGATGAGGAGAGAGGAAAAGAAAGTGAGAAATTATGGCTTCTTTCACCACTAAGGAAATGATGGAGCCCACATATAGCTCAGGGGTGCTTCGAGCTAAATATGAGACCTGTGGGTTCCCCCAGTGCCCAATTTGGGCCCCGGGGGCAGAGTCTAACTTCATAGAAGGGAAGAGAGACAGTGGCTGCGTGGGTCGGAGGGGATTTACCTGCTTCCTGCTCAAGCCCCTTTGCTAAAGTGAAATGCTGTGGTTTTACTGGTTACACTTGTTAATACAATTCCTTGCCCTGACAGGATATGTGTGTGGTAATGGCACCATCTGAGTTAGTGAAATAGATACGCCAAGGTATAAGAGACTAAACACAGCAGGATATTCATAAAACTCTTAATCGAGACCCTTAGGGCCACCAAGAGGAGGCACAGAGGTTATATAAGCAAATTACTGAGTCAGGCTGAAACCAGACATACACACATTTTCATAATTTAAAAAATTCACCCACACCACTAGAGGCCTACACTCAGACCACTCTCTGAGAAACTAGACCACCCTGAGGAGCCAGAGCCATCAGGAAACATCGTCCCTTTTTCCTGTATGGCCACCGCTTTCAGACCTGCCTCTCTCCTGCCCTGGGCAGCAGGGCAACTTGGCTGGCCAAAATTTTCTTTCCAGGCTATTCAGTTGCTACCTTGTTGTACTGATTTCTATAAGGGGTAAATTATCCTTTCATCGGAAGACTTCAGATCTCCTTCCCAGAATGATAACAGGGTAGGAGAACGTGAGAACTGAGGCTTCCATTCAAAGCCCAGTTCTAGCCGCTGGTGAGCAGTGGGGTCCCGGGCAAATGACGTTGCCGCCAGGAACCAGTCTCCCCACGTGTGCTGTGGGTTGCTAAGAGTATCCACCCTACAGAAGTGTTCTGAAGGGAGCGCCTGCTTTCGTGTCTGGCACTTAGTAGGCATTCCAAGAAGACTAGCTCAGTCCCCCATGAGATCATTTCCCTCGCAACTGAGCCTGAAGGAAGCCATGAAGCCCCAAATCCTTGCAAGGAGAACAGATACTAACAGAGAGTTGTCACGGTCCAGCCCTCACCGCAGGGGTGGAGGAGCCAGTCCAAACTGCCAGCACTCACCTGCTCTGTCTACTTACTCCCAAACCTCACATCCCACAAAGAAGGCAGGTGCTGCTCTGCAGGGGCCTTGGATATGCATGCTCTGCTACCAACATACGCATCTACACGGCTCCAACCAGAGCTCTCACCAGAGTGGCTGACTGTGGTAATGACCTAGTTCATTCTACAGCATGGGCTGGAAAGGACCTTGGTAATAAGACATCTAGAATGCAATAAATGTCCCATTCTGCATTTGTGACTGCTAGAAAGGTCCAGTGCAAATGATAGGCGATTAATTGGATAGTAAGGAACAATCCACTGAGGAGACTGAAAGGGAACCCACGGCAGAGACCCTTGTGCTGAGAGCCGGGTGGAGTGTGCCTGTGTACAGGATGTGTGCTGAAAGAAATGCTGAGGTATATTTTTAAAAATCATAAAAATGTGCACACCTGGGGTTGGAAGTCCTTATGGCTGCCCTCTAAGGGTTGGGGTCCCTCCCCATCGTTTGGGATCCCAGATTGGTTCTTTTTCCCAGGGGCATGTGACACTCAGCGTTTAGGTGGGGCTGCTGCGCTGACATCAAGCTCAAGGGGTACAGGGACCAAGGGCAGAGTGCGAGGTGTGGCCAGGTGATTCTGGGCAGGTCTCTTGCCACTTGTCACCTCCGTTGTCTCATCTGTTTGGTGATGTTGGTTATACCAACTCATCTCAAGCTTTGGCTTGTGCCCTGAGGGTCAGAGGAGGTACTGGTGTCAAAAGGACTTTGCAAAGTTGAGATTGGGGTAGAAATGGATGGGGAGAACTTTGGAGACTAATTCCATGTGGTGCGGCGTACAGAAAGGTACCCTGGGTGGCTGGTTCGGAGCTTCCTTACGTACTCTCTGGGGACTTTGCTCACCCAGTTGAAAACCAAAGCTGGCTGTGGGCAGCCCTGTGCCTCCCCAGGACATGAGGCAGAGCCCATAACCCACCCAACAACGCCCTAGGCCACTTCCCAGCCTCTGAATTCTCCATTCTCCCTGCACAGACGCCCACTCTACTTCTAAGACGGAGCCCAACTCAGCGTCAGCCCTGCCCAGTGGGCTCCACCTGGAAGCACAGCCCCTCTGAGTATTCCTCGATGAGAGAGGCCCAGAGATGAACACTGGGACCCTCCCTGTCTCCCAAATCTCACGTTAACCTAACTGGGGTCCAGCCCATGCTGAGACCTGTGACATCGCCTCCTTTGCAAGCTCCCTATGGTGACAAGTCTCCTCTGCATGGCTTCACACTTTGCGCTGCAGTATGAGGAAGCTGGCCTGTGGTGTGGGCTCCAGCCCCCAAGTTCCTGTTCTGATATCATCTGCTATCCTCCGTCCTTCCCCCACCACTCCCATTCTCAGGGCCCACTGGTCTGGATTTCCAAAAAGCCCCTCCCCCAGCTATGGCAGCCATCCCCCAAGATGGTTCCCCCAATCCTCCCCTCCCTGGCTTTCATTTTCTTGGGCAGTTTTCTCCCACACTGAGTCAGGGGCAATCTATGGGACCACAACAGAATGCTGAAGTGACAGTGGGTGTGTGACTTCTGAGGCTGGGCCATACCAGGTATCACAGCCTCTGCCTTTCACTCTTGGAGCCACCATTCCGGGGAAAGCCAGCCCCCTTGTCATAAGGACACTCAAGCACCCTCTGTAGAGGCCCATGTGGAAAGGAACTGGAGCTTCTTGGAAGCAGACCCTACAGGTCCAGTCAAGCCTTTATATGACTGTGGTCTGGTTGACATCTGATTATGACCTTTACCTCATGAGAGACCTCAAGCGGGAACTATCAGCCAAGCTGCTCCTGAATTCTTGATTCACCGGAACCATGAGAGAGAGTCAGTAGTGATTTTGCTTTAAGCCACTGAATTTGGGGGCTACTTGTTACACGGCAGTAGATAACTACCGCAGCACGTGTTTTCGTTTTCCTGAGGGAGTGCTCCACTCACCCACTGAACCTCTGTGATTTCACGGACAGTCCACAACCCCATCATTTTCCCCATCCCAGCCATGTGCTAGCGATCACTACTTTGCTATTTCTATCCCATCCCTATTACTCTGTCTTGCTGTGAGTGAAAAAGCCAGCCTTTTCATCTGCGTTCTGAAACAAGACTGTAACTTATAACTAGGCAGGATCTCCACAGGCAAGTCCCAACCGGCACTAAGAGGATACTCATGAGGATGGAATTTTCGAGATACATACATACATATATTCCAGCCAGATAGCCTGGGTTTGCTCTAATGTTTATTCCCTTTCCAGATTCGCTCTGTAGGTATAATAGAAAGAGTAATACATTTTGCAGATGTGCCCATTTTAAAGATGAGGGAACAGAGGCTTATGTGGGAGCCCCTGGTTTATGTGAAAGCTCAGCCCCCTGGCTGACTGGCCTGCTCCTGGGTCTCGGTCCTGCCCATGGCTCAGTTTCTGCTTCAAGGGCCACAGTCTGGTATTGAGCCACACGTGGCCTTTACGCCTCAATACACTTGACCCAGTTCACTTTGGGGAAACAGTGAAGTGAAACTGCGTGATGTCATCTGGCTGAGGCCCAGCTGCAGACTGCCCATCCATCACGGTTGCATAGTCTCAGAGGGACAGTCACCTAACACCAACTGGAGCCCTTGGGGTCAGGAGGAGGGTCCAGGAGGCGGAGCCAGGGGGAAAGGCAAGCAAGGCAGAGGCCTCCGAACCAGAGCCAAGCCCCCAGTGTGTGCCCTGACACAGACCCAGCATCAGCTGCCAAATTGGAATCAATAAATACGATAAATCATCTCCTCAGCCATCTTGTGAAAGGGCTTCAGAAACGCAGTGTCATCATCAATCCCCTTGCCGGTGTTCTCACAGATCCAGTATAAAATGTCAACCTGAAGTGGAAGCGCCGAAGCCCTGAACATTACAGAAAAATGGATTTTGTATCAAGACATTTTCTCACTTGGGCTCCTTCTCTCTCCTCCTGCCAAAACGCTTTCCTGAGCTGACGCTAATCTATAGTTAAATAATAGCCAGGCAAGAGGCAAATGGAAACAGAGAAAGATCTGGAGACAGCCCAACATTGCAAAAAGATGGCAAGTCAGAGACAGGGAATGAAGATGACCATTTGCGGGGGACGGGAGTGAGCCCAGGAGGTATCTATGCGGGAGGGAGGGCCTGTCTCTCAGGGGAAGGGGCAGGAAAATGGCGGGGTGCACAGTGAGTAGTCACCCCACCTGCCCCCACCCCTGCCACTAGCATCCTCTCCAGAACCAGATTTCCTCTTTCCATTGGGTTTGAGTGAGAAACTCGGGGTGTCAAGTGCAGCCATGCCCTGAAACCCCAAGAAGAAT
Organism: Rhinolophus sinicus; assembly: GCF_057876585.1. Taxonomy (NCBI): domain Eukaryota; kingdom Metazoa; phylum Chordata; class Mammalia; order Chiroptera; family Rhinolophidae; genus Rhinolophus; species Rhinolophus sinicus. The sequence goes on along the minus strand of NC_142506.1, from coordinate 58,020,990 downwards.
ATATAGACAACACATTTCAGTTCAAAGCCAGAAGCTGCTCTGGGTGCCTCTAGACCCCCAATAGGGTTCTGGGCCTGAAGACTGTCCCACTCACAGAAAAGGAGCTTTGGGGATACCTTCTCCGGAGGGGCCGGCATTAGCTGAGATCCTGCAGCATCGCCCAGGGGTCAAGCATGCTTTGGCCACACCGGTCACGGTTGATTTACTGGCATTTTTGGAAGGTCCACGTCTTGTCCACAACAGAGGGCATCTGGGTTCTCTGGTCACCAACAACAGAAGAAAAAAATGGTAAGAAGAGCAGCTAATACTTGATTGTGCAGACTCTATTCTCAGGATGATACCTCATTTGATGCTCACAACACATTTGTGATGGAAGAATGACTGATATCCTCGTTGACACACATGGAAATGGAGGCTCAAAGCGTGTAAGTGGCCTGGTGAGTCAGCGGCACAGCTGGTGTTCAGCTCGAGGCCACATCTTCTACCATCTCACTGGATTTTCAGCAGCACTAGCTCACCCGTCATGTGGAACTCCATCCCAGGAAACCTTTGAGATGCCACACAGGCCACTCCTATGTCCCACTGCTCCTCCTGGGCACAGCGTGAACTCACAATTGTCCCTGCGAAAGGAAGGAGCAGAGTCAGGTGGCCCCAAAACCACGGAGGACCCCATGGCATGGTCCTATTTCTGGGTTGCTTTTTTATTTTCCCAGCATTGATTTTTCCCTTTCCTCATTCATTTTGGCTCTGGTACCGTGAAAGTGAACTAGCCTGCTTTCCAGACCCGCTGTGGGTAAGTGACCCAGAAACCCAGGAGGCTAACGTGAAAATACGAATTTTACTAAAAGGCAGCCTGGGGATGAACCATGGAAAGGGCCGAGCTAAAGATGCTGATGGGTGTGGGCGTGGCTCCCGGCTCTGCCACTTCGCAGCCACACACTCTGGGTCAAATAATAGAAAATGACCGGGGTCTAGACTTCTCGTCTGTAAAATGGGGATTAACAAATACTCGTAGAGAGTTAAGGGGACACGATGAGACCACGTGTGCATAGCTTACAGCAGGGTACTGGCTTCACGATGGGTGCTTGACAAGAAGCAGCAACTGTTAGGTCATGAATGAAGAGGGCTCCCGTTCTGTGAGGATGCGTGCATTTCCCATCCATCTATTTCATTTGGAGCCCTCGTTCTGTTGTGCCCCACAATGGACTTGCCTTCTGCCCATTTTATGCTGAGGCCTACAGAAGTTCCAGCTGATTGCCCTAAGAGGCTATCTCTCAGTAGATAACAGAGTGCAACCACGTTGCGGCAGATGAAATGCGGGAACGCTATTTTTTTGCAACCCTGTGCTGGAATGCATGCTTGTAACAATCCACCAGCCCTGAGCAGAGCCATTGACCCCTAGTAGTCAACCGCGTGGGGACACTGGGGAGGACAGCTAGCTTGTGATCTCCCGCCCCCAGTTCTCCCAGACTTCACATCTCTCTACACAGCTGGGGAGGGAAATTTTGACATGAGACTCCGAAGAGGCATCTGTGCTTTTCATAGCCCATATCCTGCTTCTCTCTAATTGGGCCTCTAGAAATGTTTTTTGCAGACAGAAGATTCTCTAAAATATGCTGAATAAATGAATGAATGAATGACCCAATCTAGGATGAAAAAATGGACTGAGGATAGCTAGATGCCAGCCTTTTTAAGTCCAGATGGCTGAACCGGTCATATTTTTCCCGGGCTGGACTCGAGCCACCATCTGACTCCACCTGCACGTTCTGCACAAAGCTATTCCCCGAGGAGAGAGGTGAACAGCACAGGGCAGGAATTGAGCCCAGGTAATTTGCCTTCCAGGGTACCTGGATCAGCCAGCCTCCAAGCAGGAAAACAGAATCCACTCTAAAGATTTACAATAAAGGAAATACAAGGAATTGGTCACACAGGTTTGAGGCGGGAGAGGCAGAGGGGGGAATCTGAGAGGGAAGTGGTTTTATTTAACATTGAAAACTCAGAACTACCTGTGTAGTCCCACCTGAGCCACTGTGGAAGGCCTGGGAGGCCCTGGGCTTGACCTTCATTGGAGCGGCAATGGCAAGGCTGGGCTGGCTTTCCCATGGACTGGGGTGACCTTAGTGGAGTAGGGGCTTCCTGGTGGAGGTGGTGGGCTTGCTTGATCAGCAATAAGGTCTCAGGATTGCAGAGGTGTCATCGTGCACGCAGGAGCCCACACCCAGAACAGAGCCATTGGACCCTAAAGACTCCCAATCTCAGTAAGGAATAATGTCATTCTAAAACCCCAACATACATGGGCCGTCCAAATTGAACCACTTGTAGGCCTTGTTCAGCCATCACAAAAAGGCATGAGCTGAAAACCCCATCCAACCTTGACAACTGGCACCCTGCAAGGCAGATCACTGAGCAGAAACGAGGGGAGCTATTTTGATTAAAATTGGCCAGAAAAAGCAGAAGCCAAGTTTCCATTCGCAAGCAAGCTTTGATAATCCAGTGAACTGAGTATTCAGAATGTTCTTCTATTTTGAGTGTTCTCATTCAGCACTGGGTCTGCCTCTGTGGTCAATCGCAGAAGTATTGCTTCTGATGCAATATTGCTTTGTCTCAGAGAAAACCCCTGGGAAGAAAGCCACCCAGACTCTCCAGCCCGTCCTCTCTTCCAGCTTCAAGTGTGGGCAGCCTCACCGCCACATGGCAGCCACGCCTAATGAGCTCACTAATAAAACCCCAGGTGTTTTATAAATTCACAGAGGACAGCAATTTAAATGCAAATAATATACATATCTTTGTATCTCACAGATGAATGAAAGTGATGGGAAGCAGATATGACAAGTAGGAGCAGAAACGGTCTCAGAGAGCACAACATGATTTGAGAAGGTCAGGAAATCCTTCCCTCTGACTTCTGCCAGACACCAACCAGGTCAACGTAGGTAGCTATTGCGTCACGTGTTCTGAGTCTCTGCTAAGTGGACCAAATCGCTTGATTGTCTGTGCCAAAGTCTAGCAGCTGACCTAGCCTTCCTGGTATCTACCAGAAATCTCCTTTTCAATAATTGGGGTAGATTTTCTTGTCCCTCATTCAGTGCATGCGACAGCGTAGTGGGTCACGGCTATCTTGATTTCTGAACCTCTGATCTATGAAAGGGAACGGAGGCAGGGCTGATATTAGAAGTGATTCTTTTGCTCAAAAGGTCTCCTTTAAATCCACAATGCTCTGTCCATGCAAGAGTGGCACCTGAGCTGGCAAAGTTATGGCAGATGGAAGTGTGTTTTCACTCTCTTTAGCCATGACCTGTAATCTTTGATTCACCCTGAGGCTCCAGTGAAATGCTAGGGAGCTTGCTGAGTCTGTGTCCACAGGAGAAAACAAGAGCTACAGGCTGGGACTTGCTGTACCCCAAACGTCTGGAGAGCTATTGAGGAAACCCATCAAACGCTGGTGTTCCAAAGCATTGTGGTGTTGGGCGCCCAGGCTTGTTGCCACATCTTCCTTTGGCAGAGTGAAACTTTGGGGAAAGTATACTGTGTATGTAGCCCTAACTCAGAGTTTTCTTTTCATTCTTTGTGAAATGAAACATCATCAATTCTACTTGGAGACATCCACAGGCCAGGACCCTCATAAAAGAATTAAAATGTGGGTCTGAGCTCTTCAGTTGTTTCTCTGGAATTTAGCAAAGTTGGAGGAGTAGGTAGATGTGAACTGTTCTCATGTACCAGTCTTGAGTTACCTCAAGTATCCATGAATTGGCATTGTGGTAGAATCTTTAATGATGCCCATCAACAATTCCTCTGATCACGTTGCTCCTCTCATCAAGGGATGGACTATTTCCCCTCCCTTTGAATCTGGACTGGCCTTGATTTATCTGACCAATAAAATACGGTGAGAGTAAGTCAGTTTCTGCTCTCTTGGAACCCATCCTCCATGCTCTTAGGAACTTATTCTGGACTACTGAAAGAAGAGAAGCCATGTGAGGGTGAATTGAAGCACTTCAGTTAAAGGCCTGCATGAACTGAAAACAGGTGGATGAGACCATCCTAAATGTTCCAGCCCCAGCCAAGTGCCCAGCTAAATACAGCCACATGAGTGCCCCAGCCAGCACCATGTAGGGCAGAAGAACTGCCCAGCTGAGCCCAGCCAACCCACAGACCCATGAGAGATCATTGCCATTAGAAGCCACTAAGTATGGGGTGGTTTTTATGCAGCCATAAATAGTTGGGGAGTTCAGAGGCCCGTAGATGTTTCACATGCAGGGTTGGCCTTAAGCACAGGTGAGGAAGGGCCCACAACACCTGAACTGAGGAATGCTCAGAAGACAAGAATTTTCTCCAAGCGTCTCCAAACCAGGTTGTCACTGTTCATAATATACCATCATTAGGAGCTAATTGCCTTGGGCAAACCATTGTCTTTTCCCTTTTGTGTTCTTTTAAAATACAAACGTAACCCACATGAATGTAGTGAGCAGAAAAGCATTCAAGGAGTCAAAATTGCTCAAAAGAGCATTTGTCCTAGAGCTGTCATAATTGAACTATAGACCACAGTTTGGTATATTAAGTATGACACTTACTCTGATGCAAAGAGAGAAGGAAACATATTTAAAAGGCAAAACTGGAAAAGAATAAAAAGACAGGGGCCAATTGTTTCCTAGGGAATTCCTCACGTCTCTCACCTTCTTAACCAGAACCCTGACAGCATGACACAGAGTATGTCTCAGCTTCTGAGAGTGGCAATGACAGGAATCATGGAGATCCCAGTGTTCAGCTACGGTGACATACAGTCGATGAAACCAGGTTGGTCACCTGACAGCCTGAGTGGATAGCAGGAAGAGGAAAACGAGGCCAGTGATTGACACGAGCCGTCATTTATCTTTAGCCAACTGCCAGGATGGGTTCTTTTGGAGACCTAGGCATGGAACCAATCTGACCGTGCCCAAATAGTTTTAAAATCTATTTTTAGAGAAAAGTGGTCAAGGTAAAAAGTTCAGTCTTGAGAAAAAGATGAAATGCTCAATGGAAAAAAAAGTCATTTCTATAAAACGGCATTGCTATAAAAACGTCATTTCTCAAAAACCCCCATGGAACACTAGTCCTGCAAGCAGCTCCATCCTTAATAAGGGCTGACAGTCAGGCAAGTTTGGGAAAGGCTCTGGAATGCACAGAGTTACAGCGCACATCAGCATATCAAAGCTCTGAGCTGCTCAGAGTCAGGAGCCCTTCTTGGCTTCATTAAACGCAGGGTTTCTTTCATGATGGGCATTATTTTCCCATTACCTGTCAGTGCATATCCAGTGGAAAGAAGAAAAACAAAGTCCTTTTATTTTGGAATGGAATGTCACATTAAATGTCTGAGTCCCGAAAAGGGTCAGTCTTAGATGATAATCCTCACGTCTGTCTGACTTTCTCCAAGATGTCCACTTGGTGACCAGCCCCACCCATCCCCCTCCAGAGGTTGCTCAGACAAGACCAGAACCCTAATAAAGAAGATTGTGTACATGTAACAGGAACTCCCATTGTTCCTGTTAGGGACCCACATCTAGATAAATAAATGTCCCACTGGGATTATTTCCTCTGTACACTGAATAGTCCTGAAGATAAGGAAACATTCTTCTCAACATAATAAGCCATCAAAATACATTTATAACAAATCCCAGGTACACCAGAGTTATCGAAGTTGCTGACAATGGGCTTTCTTCCCGCCTGTCTCTTTCATTATGTTCCCAACAAAGGAGCTATGCTATTACTCCTGCTCTGGCCAAAGATAGCATTTCGGCCCTTGGAGCTCTGACAATTGCACTCAGCCCGTTTAATTACTTCCAGCGCAGGCACACGCTTTATTAACAGCTAGGATCAGTAGGGGCTTCCTGGAGGTCACAAAATGGTGGCTAATTGAGACTTATTTATAAGGAGCTGTGCACACACGAAGAGAACAGCGGCAGTGGCCATTTTCTTTCCTGCATATGAGGCCTAGAAATCAGGACCCCCCTCCACACAAGAGCCTCCAAAAGTTGACACATCAACAAACTGACAACAAATTAGACATTGTGGTGAAATGGGCTTTCTGTGTGCATTGTTCACATGTTGAGAAAATTAAAAATTCCCCCGACCTAGATGTATAGCTTACTTTTGCTCTCAACCCATCCATTGCCTGGTCCAACTGCTGCCTTCCCTCCAACCCGACCCATCCCCGAACACCACTTAAAAAAAAAACAAAAAAACAAACAAACCTGACTTATCCATGTTAGTGTTAACTGCTGTGAAAGCTTTGCCCACGGGTCTGCGTTTGTACAGAAGTCGGTATCTTTGGGCTCCATAATTGATCATTAACTCCTAACCTTCTTGCCAGGAAGCCCCCCCAGGAGCTCAAAGTATAACCACCCTCGTGGGACTCCTATGCTGCTTTGTGGCTGTCCCACCTACGAAGACACACTTGTACACGGGGAAAACCCAACGCACCTTTAAATACTAAAGGAAGCTCCCGCTGTCAACTTAGGGTTTAAAACATGGCCTTCAAAGTCTCTGGAAATACCCTGTGTCCCTCAGATAAACCGCAAGGGCACTTACCTCGGGAGCATGCATCTTCGGGCCTTGAAGCTCTGTCCAGGCCACCTGGATGGTAGCTGCACCAATGTGACCAGAGGGGGTGGGGAAAAGAGGGCAGAGTTCAATCTCAGCATGATTTCCTTGTTATTCAACCAAAGACAGTTTGTTTTAAAATAGGAGCTGAGCTCAGAAATATCATGGCCATGTAATTCAAATTTATTTTTTAAGTTTAAATACTTTCCTTATGCAGTCATGTATTTCTCTCTTCATGGTAAGTTACAGTGAGAGGAGATCTGATAGTTCAGAGATCTGGATAAACATGCAGACAAGTACAGAGCTCATCCAAATTGTATCTGATGACCTAATCAAAAGACCCAACTAGGGGGCCTCATGAGAACAGAGCGTCAGACGCTCATGGCTACAAACACTATTTTTCCTCAGTGATAGCCATTCACCTACTTCATGTTAGGCCAGGGAATCGGAGCAAAAGGATTTCTGGCAATTCCAGAAAGCCTTTCTCCCAATTAGTAGAGCAATGGAAGAGCAAACGATGATGGGTACTTGGACACTGTCCCCTAGCAGAGGCAGAGGTGACCTGGGTTCCACTCCTCACTCTTCTGCTCCCGTCATGCAGGGTGCCCTCCACCTGACCTTCAGACTCACTCAGGCTAGAGCTGCCCTGTCTCAGTTTACCCCGGGCCTCGTAGGGATCCCACAGCTGGGGAAAGATTGTGTGTGGAGGTCGGAAGAGTCTAGGGAGGAATAGGCAGGAAATAAGTTAGTTCATTCAACAACAACAAAAAATACATGACCCCCTACCATGTACAAGGCACTATACTGGCTATTATGAGAGACAGGGATGTTTACAAGGTCACGGCTCTCTAGGACCTTACAGTCTACAGGGAGTGGCTTCATACCAATAAGAGATAACTACAGAACTACTAAGCCACACCACACCCATAAATAATGGCGGCTGCTTGATGAGGTAGCAGAACTAAAACACTTGTTCTGTGCAGACCTGGGTTTGGGCGCTGGGGTGGCCTTATCAGTGCTCTCTCGGCAGCAAGGTCCCCAACATGAGCTCAGCCTCAGTTTCCTGTAAGATGAAATGGAGGGGAAAAAAAATGCCTTTTTTCCAGGATTTTGTTCACTATGCAGTGAGAAAAGCTGTGTTGCTGTTTCCACTGTTTGTGTTGATGGGTTTGATTCTTTCTTGAGTCAATTCTTGGTCTATTCTTTCACTCTGTTTCCCGGTCAAGGGCCTGTGATCATAACATTCAGTAAATGTGTTCCTTTGGCCCTGGCAGGGGAGATCCATGTGAGAAAATAGCACAGTGTCTCCTCCTAGTTGGGGAAAGAGCTCTGAACACTCTCCTGCCACCTTCACATACACAGAGAAACACCTGTAAATCTTTATAATTCTAGTTCAGAAATGTTCCCTGGACTCAGGTAGGCAAACTGTGGCCCACGGGCCAAATTCAGCCCACAGCCACTTTTGTCAATAAAGTGTTATTGGAATATAGCCATGCTCATTTGTGAATTGCCTCTGGTTGCCTCTATTACTTTCTCTATTAATCATTTTATTGTGTTTTAATTATTTGTGTTCCCATCTTCCTATTCTGTAAGAGTGAATATTTCTTGATGGGAAGGGATCTATGTCGATTTATTTTTATATTCCACAGGCCCAGAATATATTCGGGTACACAGAGGATATTTATCTGACAAATACATGAGCCATAAATGCCTGCCTCGATCGGTGTCTCTATTAGTAAGGCACATTTTCTCCCTGGATCACCCTCCCCATGTCCTCACTCCCATTAGTACTACCTGCCAAGAGTCCTTTATACGTGGGGCTTAAGATGAACATGGAAGTGGATTCAAGTGTTCCAAAGCCTGCTGCGTGCTGCCCCAGTTTCCCACCGCATGCCCGTAGTTCAGCCCACTGGCCTGAGACGCAGGATCATGGCAGACGCATTGTATTCTTTCTGACAGATTGTGAGCGCTGGCCCCTATGCCAGAAGAAGAAGGTCTAGCGATGACAGACAGGCTATACTGGAATGTCTCGGGAGAAGCGATGTCCAGGGCTGTCTGGGCGTCGGAGGCAGGTGAGAATGCACTGTGTGCACTTGGAAAGGTCAAGGCAGCTCTGCTGACAGGGGGTGACCTCCCAGCCACGTGGCTCAGGGCAGCTGTATGAAGCAGAGCCAACGTCAAAAACAGGGGGTGAAAGGATGGGAACACTTCATGTCCTTTCTGCAACTGTTGGGGTGTGTGTGTGTGTGTGTGTGTGTGTGTGTGTGAGAGAGAGAGAGAGAGAGACTGTGTGTGAGTGTGTCACTGTAGAAGGTCAGTGTATGTTGGGGGAGGGGCGATGGGCACGCTCTTTGGGGACATTCATTGGCTCAATGTTCAGAAGCAATTTTATCCCAAATCTCAAGTCATATAGATCAAGCAGAACCAGCCTGCAAGTCGTTGAACTGAATCCTGGGTAAAGAGGAAGAGCAGTAAAGGGCAATGGAAAAGGGGGAACTAAGAAGGGAACAGAGCAGTCACGGAAGAGAGATGCAAAGAGAAGCAAAGGCGTGGGATCCAGTGAGCAGGGCTGTGGGGATGGCTGTGTGCCTCGTACAGGTCCCAGGCGTTTCCCTCCACAGTCAGCTCCTGTCTCCTCCAAACACAGGGTCAGTTTCCCCACTGGCCAATCAGGCATTTTGTGCCTCCTCCCTCCTCTGCCTTCCTCCCTCTCCCTCTCTTTTTCCATCCCTTCTCCTGGACCCCTTAGCCCCTCTCCTTTCCTTTTCCTTTCGTTTCCTTTCCTTTCCCACTGTTCTTGTTGCCCCACTTTCTATGTCTCCTTCCCAGTGTTAATGCACAAAGGACCTTGTGCCTTGGGGATTCAGCTCAGAAGCAGTGAGAAGAGGCCACTTTCTACTGTGGATCATCATGGAACCAGGGCCTGCAGGCACCAGACTGGAATTCCTGCAAGCGGCAAAAGTCACCGAGCTTGCTTTGGGGAAGACGATACACACACACACACACAGACGCCAGCACATGCAGAAAGCACATAAAGCATGTCCATCAGGTCCAACCCTGTTTCGGACAGCACGCATTCGGCTCCTGGCTCAAGGGATCAATGTCAGGGTTGATTCGCATGATTCGCCTGCGGGGAGTTTCCAACGACCATAACCAAATTCAGAAAAGTCTGACGTCACGTGAGTGGCAGACGAATAACCCACATGTTGTGGGCTGACCGTGCTACATCCAGTTTTTATTGCACGTGATTACACTGTGGGGAGAGAAGGGGATGACGTGACTTGAAGCCCTGCAGTAATTACAGACTAGGAAGGGACTTTGGCTGTAGAAGTTAATGGCTGCCCTCGCATGGATGATGCAAACGCATATGCTACAGAATGAATCATTGCCAAACTCTGTCGATTCATCCTCAGTGATGGCTGACATTATCCATCCCTTTGCTTCCTTTCCATGTCATTGCTAGTGACCTGGTTCAGCTCCTGTCACCTCGACCCTAGACTATTCCCATAGTCGCCCAAAGAGTTCCCATGACTCCAGACCTGGAGCTTTGCTTTCCAATCCTCATGGCCTGCTAAGGGCAGACTGATGGCCATAAAGAAAAATCTCATCATCTCATCCCTCCACTCACCTACAGAGAGTAGCTCATTCTCCGCCTGCTGGCGTTCCTGGCTCTTGACAGTCTGCCCTCAGCCCACCTTTCCAGACACAGTGCCCACGGCTCCCATACACGGATCCTATATTCTGAACACAGAGGGTCATTGGTTATTCTCTGAACATGACTCATGTTGAATTATGATTGTGACTTTAAAAAACTCCAGCTGTAGTGCTTGACACTCCTGCCTACCTAATCTTCCAAACCCCACTCACCTATTACCTTGCCACTTAGTCTCTTTCTTATTAATACTTTGAAAATGATGTCACCCACCTCTGAATCCCTAGAGCACTCAGACAGGACACCTCCTGGTAAGGCCACTAAACGTGTACACGTTGGTCTCTAAGGCTGAACTCACAGCTCACTGAAGACAGGCTTACTCTATATTGTTTTCATATTTAACCCCCCACGGTATTTTTCATAGAGTAAACACTGGACTAATAAAGAACTTTATACATTGAGCAAGTAAACACAGTTGCTTCTGGAATTCATAAGTCAAAGTGGATGACAAGAAAATAAAACACAATGACAGGAAAAATGTATAAATTACAAGATACAACCAAAATCGAACAGTCCATTCAGGGAATAAAATAGCACGGAGCTGTTACAAGTTTACGGATGTACCCAAAGGGGTGAAGAGACGGTGTTGGTGAAGCTGTGAGACCAAAGTGAGATTCTGACAATGTCAAAACAGAAAGGAAACTAACTTATTCTGTGCTGAATGCTGAGCTGGTTGCCAGTATTACAAACAAAAAACTTGCCTAAGGTCACCCAGCTTTACACGGCAGGGTCAGGGCTCAAAGTCAGGCCTCCCAGGCTCCCAAGCCCATGTGATTTGCACAGCATCACGGCAGGGGCACGGGTGGGGTGTGGGCACAGGTGGAGCAGGGGTGCTCAGTCACTGCAGCTGGGTGGAAGTTTGTGGGGAGACACAATGGCCAATGGGAGAGTCATGAGGCAGAGGGAACAACCACAAAGAAAGGCCAGGAAGCAGTGAGGAGTGGAGGGGGGCAGCTTAGCCAGGAAGTCCTGTGTGTGGACGGGAGGGGCTGCACAGATTCCAACCTAGGAAGGCTAAGGGGTGACATTTAGTAGGTAGCAGCTGGCCCAGTGTGGCCTGTGGTACCATTTAGAGCAGAGGCTCTGAGAAAGCCAGGACCCTGGTGAGTCTGGAAAATCTCTTGGATCATGTGGCCCTGTGCTCAGTAAGAGAGGAGAGCAGAGGAGAAAGGCAAGAGGGGAGGGATGCAGACGGAGGCCCAGAAGAAGAAGGCTGCCTGACAAGAGGCCTCTTCATCAGATGGGCAGGGCTTTGTGTGGGGCTGGCTGTGCATGTTATTGGGGGGTGAAGGGGGGCGCCCAGAAGGCCTTCTGACGCACTGCTGCCCATGTGGAAGTTCTATTAATCTCGTAGTTGGTAGCAAGGAAGCAAAGAGTCAGTCTAGAACTTGGGAATCCTCTTTTGCTCAAAGTACCCATTTGACTAAGTCAGATATCAAATGAATCCAGTCAGGAAATCCTGTCAGTTTTTTTAAACCAATAGAAGTGCTGCCTAATGACTGCCGGACACACTGACTTTCAATGTTGGCATTTCTCTGCCCATATTAAGGAGACTCTTGCTTCTGTCACTTCCACACTGGCCCAAATCTGTAGTCAGGGCTCCCAGAGACCAAACGAATGGAGCCAAAGCGAGAGAATTCACTAATTCAGCACTTTGATCATGAGTTCCCCCAACCATTGGCTGGCCCAAAGGTCATTTCACCAGTGTAGCTGTTTTAATGGGGTTCTTTCCCAAACCCCAGCCAGTTTTACAAAGCTAAAAATCCATCGTGTCCCACTACACTCACCGTGGAAAGCACCGAGGTAGAAACTTTTGTTTGGGCTCAATTATTCAAACAGAATAAAGCAAAACAAAATCAAAACTTGCTTGACTGAATTTGATTTTTTAATGGATTATTATTTTTTTAAATTAAATTGATTAGGGTGTGAGAAAACATCGGTCCACAATACATGCTGAGTCGCCCCTGCTGGCAGAGGCTGGCAAGTGGCTGTTTGGGGAAGATGTCACCCAAAGAGAAGACAGCTTCGGAAAGACACAGCTGCACAGGAAGACAAAGAGACACACCCTTCGATAAGAGCCTACACTTTTATAGTGTAACCTTCTATGAAGAGGCCAGAACAACGAACAGGATAGAAAGAGCTAGGGTAGAAACAAAAGAGAAAACAGACCTGAAGAACTGAGATTTATGTCATCCGGTCCAAGACCCTGAAACTATATTGAAGGCACTTTATGGAGGAAAGGCTGGTGGGAGGAGTGGGAAAGACATGGCACGTGTGTCCCCAGCCTGGCATTTCACCCAGGCCTCAGCCTAACAGCTCTGTGCCCTCAGGCCAGCCATGTAAACTCTACAGCTTGCCACTTCATCTGTAGAACAGGCTTAGAGTTGGTCCTCTTGATTTTCCTTTCCACCACTAATATCCAAGATGGTTGTCTATCCTCTCTTAAAATATTTTGTGTGACCTTCCCAGCTAGTCAGTTTCAGAATTTAGTGACACTTGCTTCTTTATATCTAACGGGCATCTCTCCTCCTGCACTTCAGGCTAATTTCTTTAGCTTGGTCCTTGGGAAGAGTCACTGAACAATAGGCATTTACATGATGACAAACCACCATATGCTTAAAAAAATTAACTGTCTTTTTAAATTAAAGTAACACATGCTTATTGAATAAAGACTTAGAAAGATAGGAAAATGTAGAAAATAAAATAATAACTGCTTCTAATCCCACTCTGAGTGCTAATTACTGCTAAACCTTTTCCCGTTTAGCATGGGATCATAAGCCAAATATACTGCTGTACAATGATTTTTTTAAAATTTATTATCTCATGGGTGTTTTGTCATTACAAATATTTAAGTTCATAAATCATGTTAAAGATTGTGTAATATTCTAGTATATGCAAATATGATTGGACTTTGGTTGTTCTTTGTGATTCCAGCTGCTTTAAACTTTCATTTTTATGAAATTGATACAAACACCTATATAAAAAGTGAAAGGGCAAATACAGAGCTCTTCAGAGAAGACAGCAGACCCCTGCTCAGCCTTCCTTACTTTCGAGCCCGACTCCCAATGACAGATTTTTTCAATCTTTTGACGGTTTCTTTATGTTATTACTTCTATGTTTCAAAACTAGGTGCTTCTCCACTCACTCTCAATTTATCAGTTTTTTTCCCCGAAGCCAGTGACTGGACTGATGGCAGACGAGGATTTAGCACTCTTAGCCCAACAGCTTTCACCATCTCCTCTCTCACAGTTCTCCCATTAGAATAAAATGATAACTTCTGATCAAGTCAAGAGTCATCATGGAAATTATTAGGATCATAAAAAAATTCTTCTCTGCTGAGACAAGTAGCATGCTATGATTAAACTTAATTTTTTGCACGTGCAATCTTTTTTAAAATATGATAAATAATTGAATATTTTTGTTTTAGTTGTTTGCTCAATTTCTACGTATATATCATGTTTTCTTCTCAACCTTTCCTGCAACTTCCCACATGGCTTAAATACATCAAATAACCTATGAGTTTTGTTTGTTTTTTCTAACGATATCTTGCTTGGCGTCTTCTATTTTCCTGTTCTAATTTTACTGATTGCTTTACAGGCCAGGAGCACATCTTTTGCCCAGATAATTATCACTGCAATCATCCTGGGAATTCTCTTTGCCTCTCTAGTGTTTTGTGTCTCCTGTTTTTGTTTGTTTGTTTTCATGCCTTACTCTTTGGTGGTTTACTCCTTCATTAATATGACGCATATCCTCCAGCAGCTTTCTGAGAAAAGGTGCATGAAAGGTAGAATTCTGAGGCTTGGCACATGTGAAAATGTCTTTATTTTCCCATCACCATAATAATTGATGGACAGTTTGTCCGGGTATAGCATTTTAGGTTGAAAATCCTTCACAAGTTTAAATACGTTGCTCCACTGTTTTCTAGCTTCTATTTTTTTCTTTTAGCTAGTCCAAATGCCATTCTAATTGCAGAATTTGCTTGTTACCATTTGTTCCTTTCTCTGGAAGTCTTTGGAATCTTCTTTTTATTGATGGTGTTTTAAAATTTCATAATGATCATCCTTGGACTGACCTATCTCTCTCTCTCTCTCTCTCTCTCTCTCTCTCTCTCTCTCTCTCTCTCTCTCTCTCTCTCTCTCTCTCCTATCTGTCTATCTATCCATTCATTTATTCATTCAGCTTGTCACTTGGTAGGGTTTTTCGTTATAGAAATTCTTGTTCTTTAGCTCTGGAATTTTTAAAAAAATGTATTATTTCTTTGATAGTTTATTCCCTTCTGTTTTAAAAATAATCTTTGCCAATTTGAACAATGAAACATAGATAGCGTCTATGTTAATTCGTTTTTTGATAACTAAGTTTGCAGTTTTAAAATTCACTACTGCTTTTTTATTACACAAATAATGTATGCATTTCTTCATCTTGTACACAATTTGAACAATACAGAAATACAATAAACAAGCTGTGAAAGTCTTCCTCCCCTCTGCTTACATTCCTGCTCCTTCCTAGGGTGACCATAGCTAAGGTTAAGCCGTGCATCTTTTCAGCCACTGTTTTTTACATATACAGAGACATACATTTGTATGCACAGACATACATAGTCTATATATTTTTGAGGGAGTTACTAAAATATATGAATGGAATCATACTACACTTATACTTTTGCAGTTGGCTTTTTTCACACATTAATGAATCCTGGATAATTTCCCATATCTGTATGTATACATTTCACATTATATAGCACCACCCAGATTTAAGCGACCATATAGCTGTTGAAATATTTCCATTTTTCTTAATGACGTTTAAACACTGCTTACATATTAAAAATATTAAACTTTTGAAATGACATTTTATCACGCGTGTCATATTCTTTGATTGCATCTGTTATACAGCCCTTAAGCTGACTTGTGATTCTGGACTGTAAATCAAACTGGCCCGCCTACAGCTGAGTGAGAAACAGGAGGAAAAAGCAAAGTGAGAGGCAGAGAAAAGACAAGTGGTTCCCCGGTTTACATGAAGCACAGACTTATCTTCACGAGACTGTACTATGCCCTGGGGGTGTGTCTCTGCTCTGTTGAGAAGGAGGCTTGTCATACTATTAACCCTGCTTTATTAGGGACTGGTGAGTTCTAAATATTTGGCTAGTCTATGATATGTGCAGTTTCAGCCCCAGCAAAGAGGTCATAAATATAACCATAATAAGGGTAATAACATTTGTGCAGCACTTTACAGTTACACAGCCCTTTCAAATGCATGAGCTCATTTACTGTGTACAATGTTATTATAACAACCATGCAATTTGTCTTCAGGGCTCCCATCAGCCACGCATGTGTTAATGCTGAGTCTGGGATGGTGTGGGCCAACCTCCCAGTTAGGCAGACCTGGATTAACAAATTCCTCCTTGATCACTGACTACTCTGACTTTGGGCTACCACGTGACCTGCCCTCGCCTCAGTTTCCTGAGTTAGCATTGCATACAATGTAGTACTGTTGTTTGATTAAATAGTATTACAGAAGTAAAGCTTCTCGCATAGGACTCACATATTTTAAGCATGCAATGACTTAGAGCTCTGTTTTCCCTCTTTCCTAACCCAATATCTGGAAAAACAAATAGACATATTTCTTTTACCCTACCTGTTTTAGGGATGTGCTTCTGTAAGAGAAAGTGAATAATGCCTTAAAGACCCACACTCATGTTACCAGGTCAGGTGGGGAGCAGGAGACAAAGACAGAAGACAACAGGAAGTGACAGGAGGGTGGAAAGGGGGGATGGTGCTGGCTTGGGGGAAAGTGAATGGGGCTTATTTGAATACAGAGTACAGTGTGTTCAGGCAGTAAGGCTGCTGGGTATTAAAACTGACCATAGTCTCAAAGTGAGTGCCCATTGACTCATAAGATCTTCCAGATTGGTGAGCTCCACATTTTAATGACAAGACACCTGTAATTAGGGGTTTGGGTGACACGGGTTCCAACACAGCTTCGTTTCATAGCTGCCAGCTATAAACAGTCTCTGAATGCCTTTTCCCAGGAGGGACTGATTCACCAGAGATGACTCACTTAGGTAATTCGTATCAAAAGCCACACACTGCCCAGATTTTTCTCCTCTCCACCCGCTAACCCTGTTCTGCTGACACTTTCCTTTTCTGTCTTCTCTGCCCTTCCTTTAAAGTATTATGGGGCTTGACTCCATGGAGAAAAAAAAAAAAGCAAAGAATAATTGAGGTATCATGTCATGCAGGGTATCACGTGGGGTCTCTGGTCCCGCTCCCCACCTAAGAACACAGGACATGGTGAGGCCAAAAAGGCACACCCACGGAGCCATAGATAGGGGAGTCATACCACTGTAGTCTTGCTGGCAGCTGGGTTGGAGACACAGGAAGCAGGAGCCACACGATCCACAACCTGTCGCCCACTTCTCTGCCAACCCACCTCACTTGCTACCTGCCATCCGCCGTGCTAACTGCAATCCGCTCTTGCTAGCTCAGCCACCATCTTCTTGCTAGCCCCCATTTGCTGCTAGCGTAGCCAAGGCAGTTGTATTACTGGCCAATGGTTCACTGGTTACAGCTGATGGCCATCCAATCACAGTTGATGGCCATTTGCTACCTGAGTCAGCACCGTTCCATGTGAGGCCAAGAGCCTGGAAACTGCACTCCTGGCTCTGTCCCCACATATCGTCTCTGAAATAACCAGCCCTCAAATGTACAATGAATGGAATGATTGGTAAGTTCTGGCCATCTTGGGAGCCAGCTTTGTTGTTGTGAGCTAGTCTTTAATATCATTTGATTGATGATGCTGTTTTATGATTATTTCCAGCTGGAGCGTCAAGTGACAAGTTCAATTACGGTCTGGCTAAAAAGCCAAGGGAAAAGAAAAAAGGTCATTTTGGTTGGCTTTATTGGTCTTCAGTGAGAATGAGAAAGGCCAAGTACGCACACCAGTGGTTTTTAATGATCTACTGATATACTCAAACGACAGAATAATGATCCCATTTAGTACTTTCGATTCAAGGAAACAGATCTGGAATATTATCTAAGTTTTACTGATTTATTCGATATATAAGATGGCATTAAGTGCTCAATCTCTACTTGCTCTGGAAAAATTATCATAATCAAATCAAATTTTTTTCAAATAAGAGTTTTTTTCTATAATTAGGTGATAAACAATGATTAAATGAGTTAATATGCTTCAGTGATTACGGGTTTGGGTTTTTCGAAGGAAAATAACATGGTTGATAAAACCTCATTAAATAAGCCTATTATCAATCTGTCATTCCACAGACTTTTAAAAAATCGCTCTATTGGTACATGACTGTAAAATGGTGCTCAAGACAGTTCTAATTGTTACTTGCTATTGTTGCTTTCAAATAATGTTTTCTTAATCTGATAAATTATATTATAAAAAACTCAGTTAACAATACTTTCTAGATACTATTTAGCACAGCAGGATTCCATTTATCTTGAAAATTGTATACAAACCTACTCATCGTTGCTTATCACTTACTTCCCTCTTCTTTTACTCTTTCCTATCTCACTAAGATAAAGAACGTGAAAATTATTTGCTTGCAATATTAAAAAATAGTCACTTTCTACATTAATAGAGATCTTTGAAAACAAAACAAAGAGAAGGAATGGGTGATTCATAATTCTTCCAATTCCATGTATTGTTTTTGCTTTAAATATGTGTCCCATTGTGTTTTGTCATAACAGGTAAGGAACAAAATTCTTCAGATAAAGTTGGATTGGTTACGGTGAGGGTGGGTGGGGCTCAAAATATGGGACAAGGTGAGGGAGGATAGAAAATGTTTGCTGCATTGAGATCAATGAATGAATAGTCTTGCTCCTCAATCCCCCACTTCACCACTTCTAGACACAGATTTTTGTACTCTAGGTAAGAAAGAGATCAAGTGATTTTTTTTTTTCTACTGCAAATTAACCGCTTTTTCGCTGACTATAGTGCCAAAGATGATTAATTAACAACACATTAATCCAAAGGCATGTGTGTTCTTAAAGTCTTGGTTCTTGGCAGGGCTTCTCAATCTCATGTAATCTGGGTATTTTTATTTTTTTTTTTTGTATTTTTTATTTGATAATTTACTCCTCTCTGTTCTCTGTTCTTGGAACTCCCATTAATTAAATTTTCCTATTCTCTCCTATTTTTTTTTTCTCTTCCATTTTCTGGTATATTTATTAGCGTCCTCTTTCAACTACTCCATTGAATATATAGGTTTTTTTTCTTTAAGAATGTTCTGATCTTCTCTCGATCATGTCCTTTTTTAAAACGGTATCTCTCTTTTCACGAATGCTGTATCTTCTCTTATCTCTCTGAGACTATTATCATAACTTCTTGAATTTTATTCCTTTTGCTCATTTAATTATTTTCCTCACAGTTTCTTTCTTTCTTTTTCTGCCTCTTTGTTTTGGTGTCTGTTTTAATTCTATATCCTTCCTCAACATGTCTAGAAATTCCTGGTTCTCCATTCCCATTTAAGAACAGAGCACTAAAAACCAGGTGAGAACCATAAACAAATTTAAAAGGAGAATTCTAAACCACCACAGAAAATATTTGTTCTATAGGACAGAATAATGGTCAATGTTTATATATCTAAACAGCATGAATAAATCAACAAGAAAAGATAATTATTTCACTGAAAATGGATAAATGTCATGGACCACCAATTTGTAAAATATAATTAGCTAACAACATTTAAAATGCTTAACTAGTACTGAGATATAAATTCAAACAACAAGTGTCATTTTTAGCGCCAAATTGTCTTTTTTAAATTGTAATTCTAAATTTTGGCAAGGGTGGGTAAATGTTACTCTCATATGTTGCTGGTAGGACTATAAATTAGTGAGTTTTTTTCAGAGTAACAATACAGATATATAGATAGATAGATAGATAGATAGATAGATAGATAGATAGATAGATGATAGATAGATATAGATATATAGATATAGATATATAGAGAGATATATTAAAGCTTTGAAGAAGAATTTACCCTTTAATCCAGCAATTCTACTTCTACTAATCTTAAGGAAATAGTCAAGTTTGCAAAGATCTATATTCAGTCCACTGTTGTTTATTATGGTGAAGATTGGACATAATACAAATGTCAAACATTAAGGGATTAACAGGATAAATTATGGTTATGCCCATCCGAGGAATCCTATTTAGCTATAAGGAATTATGTTATTGCAATTTATTTATTGACAAGGAAAGAGGTTAATGATATGTTGTTAAGTCAAAAAGGTATGACAGAAGAGAATATTGTGTAAAAATGGAGCTCCATTGAAAATGATACTATTTATGATATGTACGTACACAGAAAAAGGCTTGGTGATATACATAAGCCATGATTATTTATAGATGATGGGAATCTAGGTGAGTTTTATATTCTTCTTTGTTTCTATATGTTTCCCAGATTATGTACAACGAACATGATACTCTGTGCATAATACAAATATTTCTTTAGGCGAGGGAGAGAAAAAAGGATTTAGAAGCTCTGTGGGTGTCACGGCTGGGCGTTGCTTATTCTTGAGTACGCTTCACCATAGTGTGATAAAATGGGGACCAAGTCATTTCATGGGAGAAACACACATATCAGTATCTGGGTCCCCGTGTTTCTTTCTACAAAGAACAATCTTCCAGTTTCTTTCCGGGAGAGTATAAGATCAGTAGCCAGGATTCTGGGAGCCAGATGGCTCCCCATGATTAATTTTCACTTAATCGGCCCTGTTTCCAGCCTGGCATTTTCCTCCTACCCTCTACTGTACCTGGGTACCCCAGGCAAGACTTGCAGGCCAAATTTATCCAGAGAAAAGCCTCCAGTCTCTCCCGGGTGAATGAGGGTTAGTTGACTGGTAGTTGAGCAATTGGAAGAGGATGGGGATTCACACTGGTCTTACACAGATTTTTTTTTAAATTTATTTTTAGAATTTATTGGGGTGACAATTGTTAGTAAAATTACATAGATTTCAGGTGTACAATTCTGTATTACATCATCTATAAATCCCATTGTGTGTTCATCACCCAGAGTCAGTTCTCCTTCCATCACCATATATTCGATCCCCCTTACCCTCATCTCCCACCCCCCACCCCCCTTACCCTCTGGTAACCACTAAACTATTGTCTGCGTCTATGAGTTTCTGTTTCTCATTTGTTTATCTTGTTCTTTTGTTGTTTTTGGTTTATATACCACATATCAGTGAAATCACATGGTTCTCTGCTTTTTCTGTCTGACTTACACAGATTTTTAAACTAGAATTCCCTGTTTTAAGCCCCATCCTTCCTCTAGCCCTCACAATACTTGCTGCCTCCAATTCCTATGCCTTTCCAGGGTCCGGCATATCAAATCGACTTATTTCTTGTGCTTCCCTCCTCAACGTTCTTTCTGAACTCTGATATACTAGTTATTACTATTCCATCTGTTTCCAGACTTCAAAATTTTGTTGACATTTCTCATTTGGTGAGATCATTCTTGTTCTTTTCATTCTTGTTGATTTTTTTCTTCCTACTCTCATTTTAATAAAATTTCCAAAGGAGCAGAGATAAATATTAGCATTCAATCCAATACATTTAACAGGAAGTCCCGTGGATATTTATACATTTGTTCCTATTCACAAATAACACTGTGCACAGATGTCTCATCAAAGAAGCTTCCAGAGCTGGGCAAGGCGAGTTAATGGTAACTTGCTGATGAGGAGACATATGATGATAAGTGGATTTATCTGACCTAGGTAGGAGCGAGGGCGTGAGGATTCTTTCCCTGATTAGTCCATCCAAGGCCAGGAATATGCAAAAAGTAAGTGGCCAACACAATATACCAATTTCTCTATAATAAAATGTTGCACTTTGATAGGAAGGAAATTACAGCTGTTCTGTACAGACGGTTAAGTAGCTGACTGCTCTTTAACAGAATATAATGAAATATCTAAAGTGAATAGACACATCAAGAAATAGATGTCTGAGCTAAATTCCTACTTCCCATTTTAAAAATCCTTGAATTGTTAGCATTTATTAGATTTTTTTAAATAAAAAGTTCCTCCACACCACTGACCCAAGTAGAGAATTTCCAATAGTCAATTCACTAAATACTGTGTCCCTCAATGCACTTGAACTTCCCTAAAATGGATTGATTTTTCAGGAATCATCTTTGTACCGCTTGTTTGAAAGTCTTCATTACAACATAGATGAGGCCATGAGGACAGGTATCTACCTGTGTGTAGGTGTGTGTTTGTCTACATACATGTACGTATTTACTTCTTACCACTATTTTATGTGTGTTCACTTACTTCCATGTCTACAAAATTACAAACTTCCTAAGGGCAGAAATAGTGACTTAGTTTTCAAAATTCTTCTGTTTCTCCTGGCACCCAACCCTCGGCTCAACATGTGGTAGGGATTCAATAAATATTTGCTGATTTACTGGTGGACTATGTTGTTGAAAAGGGACGTCTGAACCTCCAACAGCATCAAGAGTACACGTGGATCTATGTGTCATAAACAAGTTGACAGAGGAAAATGTTGGTTAAGAATTGTCAGTTAAGTAAGTCAGTCACGAAAGGACAAACATGGTATAATTCTGCTTACATGAGGTAGAATGGTGTTCGCCAGAAGCTTGGAGACAGGGAGATGGGAATTTATGTTTAAGGGGTACAGAGATTCAGTTGGGGAAGATGAAATAATTCTGGAGATGGAGGATGATGATGGTTGCCTAACAATGGGAATTTTACTTAATGCCACAGGATTGTACGCTTAAAAATAATTAAAATGGTGGATTTTGTTATGCATACTTTACCACAAGAAAATAAAAGAACTGTCAGTCAAATCATCACTGCCTGGGGGCCTTCAAGGACCAGGAATGTCTGGAATCCTAGAAAGATGGTCTTGTTTACCAGGGTGATTTGAAGCTCATGAATCTGTATGTAGTTCATTGGTTCTGCACTGGGGTCTGGTGAAAGGAAAATTCATAACTGAAGACAACACAATGGAAACTTATTTCTTGTACATTTCACAGAGACTGCTCTCTGTCAATGTCATTCCAGCATTTAACCCCTTTGAGAAGATGAAGTTTCCATTGGATAATGCCAGGCTTTGAGAACGGCTCACTGCTTGAGCTTTCTGGTGAGCTCCATGGGGAGTAGGGAGAGGATGAGCCTGGGTCACCTTTGTACAAATGTGTCCAGGCTGGTTTGGCAGCCATGCGTGAGCTATCAGGTGGGCAGTTGAAAGAAGCAACTACGGAGCCCCTGGTGTGGAGAAACCGGGGTTCCCGTGGAATTTCGTCCCCCAAGTCTGCAGACCTTTCCTTCTTTCTGTCATGACTGGAACATCTCAGAGCAGTGTGAGCCAACCCAGGTACAACCCTAAGGTCACTCAGACATTTGCTAAGTGAGTGGAGAAGTTTGGAAGAGTGAGCAGTAAGAGACCTGCCTAATGACCTGAGGTGCTAGACGTTAACCCAACTGGGTTTTGGGAAGTCATCCCTGGAATGGTGGGACCTGCTCAAATATCATCTGGGAGGCCCCTGGGAGCTCTGCTCCTGGGAGCCTATATGGAGATGGAATGTTCCAGGCTGAGCATCACTGCCTGGGTTGCGTACCCAGCATGACCTGAAGGGCAATACAAACTGTGACCAAACATGGAGGCAGGAGTCTAACGTCAGGAACAACAACGCAAAGCTGGCTGGGGAGAGGGGCTGGAGGCTGAGGCTGTGAAATATGTGAAGGTGTCAGAGGCCCACAACTGGGGCAGGCGAGGCTGGCAAGGAAGACGTGATGTTTTCAAGTGGCCGGGCAGGATCAGACACCTGGAAGCAAAGCCGATTACAGAGCTGCCAAGCAGCGACTCGCATGTGGCCACAGTGTCATAACACTGATGAAAAGGACAAAGTTCACTTCGTCAGTCAGACCTATTGTTTACGTGACACAAAACCTGCGTCTAATGTAAAACGTGCAAGTCGTTCATTAAAATTGTCACTTTTCTCCCAGCTGTCCACAGAGAAGTCGCCTGAGAGAGCCCATGGTAAGAAGAGAGAACAGGAAATCGATTTTCCGTTTTGAAATGACGTTTGTCACTATTTCTTCCTCTGGGTCTCATCTCGGTCCTCTTCAGTGCTTGGTTAACTTAAAGGTCGCTTCCTGGTTTCGCGTGGCCACAGCTCTCACCGAACTTCACTCATCCAGGCGCCTTGCCTTCAACATGGTCTCCTTGCCCGTGACTCGGTTGATTTCTTTGTGCTCAGAACATGCTCCAGGGCTTCCTCACCCCTCCCCTAACTTTCTGAGAGCCCAGGCATACGACTCCCCCAAGGAGGCTCTTCCTTCCACAGGGAGGCTTCAAGAAAAGAGCGTGTATTTGCAGATAATAAAGGAGATCTGTGAAATGTGTGCTTGGGGACTGAAAATTTAGCATCTCACAGCTGAAGTTTCAAGGGCTCAAAGACCTCATCCCTCATAACCCTTTGTTGGAAGTCAGTTTGGAGCCAGAGAAAGGAAAGAAAAAAAAAAAAAAAATATATATATATATATATATATATATATATATATATATATATATGAAGACTATCTAATTTTGTTAATCTCATTTTCAAATTCAAATCTCAAATGTCCCCTGAGGCAGTGAATTGTTGAAGGCAACACAGTGATGAAAACTTAATAAAAGACCCAGAAAGATCATAGATCACGCTGGCCTGTCAGTTGTCATAGGTAAGGGAACAATAATGACATTATTCTAATATTTGGAATGTTCTTGGCTGTGTTTCATTCTCGGCAATGACAGTTACCCCGGCTTCAAACTTCATCACTGTCTGCCGTGAGCTCATCCGTGGTTTCTGGTCATTTCTGCCTTAAATTTTCTTCCTTCTGCCTCTGTTTAAAAAATATGTTTAACCACAAAATCTATGCATGGTGATGTCTTTATGTCATCACTTTATGTCATGACTTTAGTCACTTCCCATCCCAGGCTCTCCTGTTTTTCAGCCTATTAACTCAGTCTCCTAAGTTATCTTTTCATAGCACGAGGATGGATCATATAAACGCCATTCTCTGGTTTCCCCATTCCTGCAGGATGGGTTAAAGTCCTTTGAATGGGATACAAAGACTCTACAATAGAAACTTTGACGCATTCACAGCCTCACTCCCTGTCACTGTGGGCCTGCCCTTCTTTGTTCCCAAGTCCCCACCTCCTCCATGGTTTCTGCTGCCGCCATCCCAAACATGTAAGACTCATTTACTTCTCAGTGCTTTTCCTGGAACGTCCCTTCTCTTAGATGCCTTGGACTCCACAGCTTGCAAGTGTCCTCATCTGTGAAGACTCTTAGTCACGCCCGGATCATTGCTCTACTGTCCAGTGATATGGAGTCATATCGGAACTGTTTCTGCATCTGGGATCTGTTCCTACTCCTATGCCTTCACTCAAAGACACAAGAGACCGGGACCCTCTCACTTTTGCACACACTTTTCTTAACACAGCTCTTGGCTCCATGTACTCAATTAATGTTAAGTGAAGGAAAGAATGAATGAAGAAAGGAAGGGAGACGGTCCATTCCAGAGGAGTGGATAAGCAGTGCACCAACTTCAACGGAGCAAAGGTTGGCTGGGCACCAGGTATGTACTCAGGTACCGGGGGAGCACCCTCTCTGTCCTTCGCCAGGGGCTGCCAGACGGCATATTTTGAGAAATTAGCTCATCTTTGCCTTCTTTTCTGGTTGATTTTCTATGCAAAGTTCATTTCCTTATTGTCTCATAAGAGGAAAGTTGACACGGAAATGGAAGGAAGTGCCTTATGTTCTACATCTAAGGTGACCTCAGTTCAGTTTTAGTCGGGGGTAATGATGTCCCTAAAAAAGACTGGGTAGTCTCCCCGAACTGTCCCCTACACACCCTTCCCAGAGATCCAGGAAGAGCAGGTGTTACTCTTCCCCAAAAGCCACACTCTCAGAAAGTCACAAGAACAAAATTATCAGCCCTAGTCTCCTGCTGCTGGGAATGGTAATGACTACAATTCTCTAGAAATCAATTTCGGAAAATGAATCCAAAATCTTCAAGACCTTCCACCCCCTTGATCCAACCATCTCACTCCAGTGATGGAAGAAAATCTATGGACAGACAGGTTCATCCCATAATCATTTATATTAGTAAACAATTTAAAAGGCAGTGGGTTAAGGAACACACATTAGTCAGTAAAAATTGTATCTTAGAAAAATATTTAACAACACCTCCAAAGTGGCTACGTTAATGTGTTCATGAAAACTAAACACCACCTACCAAGTTTTCTGTACTTACAGCTGCTAATGTAAAACAATTGGAGACTTTTTTGCTTTTGACACCAGGAATAGACTCATCCTGCACGGGGCAGAGAAGTCACTGCTCTGTTAGCTGATTGAAGCCTAAATCTTGCAGGGTTGCTCCAAGCTCTCCTGGCACCCCCTTCCTACCTGTCTGTCTCCACACAGGGACCCTATGACTCGCTGTGGTGTTTTCTGGGGTACATACCCCTCTGCTGGCTCTTTAAAGAAAGCTGCCACCTGCTGCTACACTTCTGAGGCTCCTGAGAGATGAAACAGGGGGTGCTCCTAGCCCCAACCCCAGGTTGCGTTCTTGCTCCCAGGAGCCTAGAGAGGTCCTGCCTGACCACTGGCTCCAACCTTGAACTGAGCCGACCCCCTCTGGCCCTGCTTTGCCTTCCAGCCTCAGGAACCCCTCACCCTCTTATTTCAGGAGCACTGAGCTCACTGGATACCCTAGCACCCACCTCTGATCTTACCACCAAATGCCTCTGCAGGAGGAAAATAAAAAGAAGCGCACAAGAGGAGGAGACTGAAAAGAGTCACCGCCTCAGAATGTCCCCCCTACATCCCAGTACCATTCCCTGGGGGCTCTTTCCATTTGTTTGGTGCTACCAGAAGGCAAGGACGAAGGTGGGTCCACATGATTCTCAGGATGCTTTCGTCTCCTCCCTGCCACTCTCCTCCCCCATGAGAAACATCTGAGGTAAATGACAACTGGTCCCCTCAATAGAGAAGAGAGTGGACACAATGAAATACTGATGCCCTGACCCAACCTGTGTCCTGCCAACGTTGTTTTGAGTTATTGAAAGAGGTCAAGGTCACAGGATAGTCTATTGTCTCTTTATTTTCGATTTCCCAAAGCGGCACAGCTTAGAAATCATAGGGCTGCATGGCCCAGAGCCAGAAAATACGGCTCTGTTCTCTGCTTTCTATCACTGGTCCAGCATTTTGGCAACAGCTTCAGGTTGTTTGTCTATCACCCTCTTTTATGATCCTCTCCCCAACTCGGGCAGCAATTCTTCGGGAAGTTGCTCCATGGAGAAAAAACACTTTATGTGGACTTTTCCGTGTGTTTTCTTGTCTGGCTCAGCTGTCCCCTCTGTACCCACTTCCTCCAGTGTGACAGACATTTTGTCACTAGTTTCTTTATCTGAAACACGCCTGCTCCCACTGTGGTGGCCTGTGCTACCAGGTAGACAGCATATTTCGGAAGTGAAGCTAATGACACCGTGGCTTCCTTGGTAGTGGCTCCTGGGTTCCAGTTGCCTCCCTGGCCTCCTGCAGTGAGTAACGGTGATAATAAAATCGCGGAGCAAACCCTCCAGTCACTGTGAGGTTCCCGGGGAGTTGGAGCTGTCCAGCCAAGATGCAGCTTAAAAAGCTGATCCTTCTCGCCAATTATCGGTCAGGGTAAAAGCAGAGACAAAAGACGGAGAAAACCTTCTCAGAGTGTTCTGGGGACACGCGAGGCAAAAATGCCCAGAGGAAAAGTCTTATGAAGTGGTTAGATCCTGAGAAAGTCTCTGTGTGTTCCAGGGAAGGTGCTGATGAGACCTTGGGGGTTGGGGGAAGGGGGGCATGGGGAAACTGAGGCTGGGGACTGAACTGAATGTTGTCTTATCTTCCCAGAATTGATCCCTCATAAGGTAAGTCCTAAACTTATCAGAGCGTAGCCATATTTCTAGGCTGATGATCTTCTCCAGATGGAGCTATTACAACTCATTGCTGGGATCGCTTCTTAGTCAACAGTAGAGAATGAATCACGCTGGACTGACGTTACCTTTCAAAAATTAAGGAAAGCCTTTCCCATCTGCCCCCACAAAGAAAGTGGTGGTGCCTATTTCTCAAGTTTGTGTGTCACAAAGTACGTGTTGGGGAATTACCATTTGAGTTCCAATGTCCCTTCTTCACACTTTCTGGGCCGGACGATGCCCAACTCTGGAGACACAGAAGCCATGTTGCATCTGTCAGCAGAACTCGCTTATCTGTGTGAAGAAGCAACGTGGTTCTCCCTGGATCTCAGTGTCTGAGTGAATAAGTTTTGAGCCCAGGTATCCTCAGAACTCCTCCCACGTCAAGTATTTCTATTTCTAAACATTTATCCGGCTCTTACTACTGTAGGTCATTCTTTCTGTAGTTGTTATGAAAAACATAAAAATAAATGCATGGTTCTCAGACTCCAGTAGCTTTAGAGAACTTGCCTTGAAAACAAAAACAACCTGATCCCCATTTTTCTCCCAGTTGTACTCATGGAGCGGCTGAAGAGAGATTTAAGAATATCCAACAGCTAGAAATTTCTCATGGAGACACTGATAGTATCATGTTCGCGGTTACTACTAAGGCAAACAACAGCTTGACACTGTATAGCTCCACTTACTTGGTTCCACCAAATATTCTTCCATATGAACTGCAATGTAGAGGCCCTCTTTGGGAAAATTAACTCTTTACTTCCTATGCCAAAAATTTTTTTAATTACAATGTTAATTTTAACATGGTAGCCAATTTGGAAATCTTTAGGGAAAAAGGGGGCTTTCTTTATGTAATGTAAGGCTGAAGACACACGTTGTAGGCTTAAAAGCCATGGGAAAAAATCAAATAGAAAAAAAAGTGTTCATCTATAAAAAAGAAATCATTAACAAAATTAAAAGACAATTGACAGAATGGGACGTGATGGATAACATGTTTATGTTCTTAATGTAGAAAGAGCATATGCAAGTGAATAATAAATATTCTAAGATGCCAATTGATAAATGGACAAAAGACATGAATAGACACATCAAAAAGTACTAACAGTAGTGATACTTGCCATGTTGAAGCTCACCAGCAAAAAACAAAACAAAAAAGATGTAAAGGAAAACACACTGTGTAATATATATAAAGGTGAGATGTCACAGAAAGCATTCAGGGAAATGGATTCTCTCACACACTGCGAGCATATAGACAGGAAAACCTTTCTGGAAAGCAATTTGGCAACAGTTATCAAGAGCTTTAAAAATGGTCCTATCTTGTAACCTAACGATTTCACGCCCAGAAATAGATTCTAAATTCTAAATAGATTCTAAATAAAATGTTTTTCTAGAAACATATATCTCTAGGGACAAAGAAATAATATTAGACACACCTTAATAGCTGACAATAGACGTATTAAACTGAGAGTATTAATATGTGGCCATGAAACCTATGTTTTCCATGACTGGCTAATGACCTGAAATTTCCATGATAAAAGTAAAATTAACAGAATTCAACATTTTATATACACTATGGATATACTTACAGTAAATATATATACACATATAGACATAAGCACATATCATAGGAAGAAGGTCTCCAAAGTTCATACTAGTTAGCTTCAGGTTGTGATGTGATAGATGATTATTTTTTTATATTTTTATGATTTTCAAGTTTTAAAACAATTACATCAATTCTATAATTACACATCAAATTAAAAACTTTTACTAATTCATTAATTCAACAATTAATGAATCAACAGCCTGTTACAGTTCTGACCAACAAACACTAAGTTTATACTATCAGCCGGGCAAAGAAACACCCTTTGTAAAAATAAGTCTACTGAGCTCATGTACTGGTTCTCGATAACAGTTACTTAAAATTCTCACACTCAGAGAGAAATGGAATGAAATCAAATGTATTTAACATTGCACAATTGAACCATCCTCAGAACTGAAACCCACATATTTTTGTTTTTAGTCATCTTTCTCGATGTCGGAGTGAATGGAAAAGTCAGAAAGTTTGTAGAAATAGCTGATGCTTGTGGGATGTTAGGTGTAAGGCTCCATCAATTTCCATATTTGAGGTGTCTCAAAAAATTGAGTGCACGTTTTCCATTTCCAGAGACTTGTTTGTCTCTTACATAGTGAAGGTAACTGGTAATGAGCTTGTAGTTAAGAACTGATTTGAAATGGAATTTTTATGGCGCCAAGTTTTTGGTTGCTTAAAGTTAATTGCTTTGTACCTAATTTAAGTCCCAGAGGGAGCAATTCTAATTTCCCCCGGCAAACTTTATCTTAAATGAGGCTGATCTATAATCCTATTACATGTGTCTGGGTATCTATCAGGAAATACCATGGGATGCACTAAATTTCTAAAGGATACTGTGTGGTTTTAACACCCTCTAAGCACTTTACTTTTGGTAAGGAAGTGTGTCGTTTTCCTGGAGCCAGGTCAGTTGACTATACCAAATAAAAATTATGGGAAGATGGTGAGATTTGTATTAACTTTGCTTGCACAAACAATAAATC
The DNA here is from genome assembly GCF_057876585.1 of Rhinolophus sinicus. NCBI lineage: Eukaryota > Metazoa > Chordata > Mammalia > Chiroptera > Rhinolophidae > Rhinolophus > Rhinolophus sinicus. Next base: position 57,991,160 of record NC_142506.1, on the reverse strand, counting down.
ACAGTTGCCTAGCAACTTGCAAGAAGTGTGATGCTGTAAAGGGAATGAATGAAATAGAGGAATTAATGAAACACAGCACTGAGAATAAAAGAGCATCGGGGCCGTTGGAATCAGAAAGAATCCAGCTGTTGCCATCAGGCAGTCGTTCTCAAAGTACGGCCCGTGGACCAGCAGTATCAGCCTTGCCTATGAACTTTTTAGAAATGCAGATTCTTGAGTCCCATCCCAGATCTACTGATTGAGAAACTCCAGAGGTGGAACTCAACAATCTGTGTTGTCACAAGTCCTCCCTCCCCCCTCGCTGGATGCACACTGAAATCTGAGAAGTACTGCGCTAGAGTAACGGGATTTGGCTGAAACAGAATCATGAGGTGAGTGTGATCAGTTACAGGCAGACTCAGAAATGTGTCAGGCTTTGTGTGAGAAGTGGACACAGAGATGGGCGCCATCGGAACGCGGGCCGCTCAAAGAAGTTCACACAAAAGGGCTCAAATAGCTATTTCCCATTTGGAGACGGAGTGGAATTGTAAGTCAAGCCAAAGTAGGAATCAGAAGGTATAACAAGGATTATAGACAAAATCCTGGGACCAGGCATCAGCTCTCTGCCTGGTTTTCACCAGCATCTCTTGCCTGGAGGAGACACATTAAAGTTATTGGAGGTCTCTGATGTGGGACTAACCCATTGAAGCTGGAGTCAAATGGGAACAACTCTTTCATTCATCTAATTTCACTTGTGAGACAATGCACCCAAAGCTAACAGAACTGAGCTCACAGGGTATAAATAGGTGAGCTGTGCGTAAGGGAAACAAAGAGGCCTTTCAGAAAAACTCGGTGATGCTCTTTGAAACCATTCCAATCTTGGTGGACAATGGGGGTTTCATTAGCGTGAATAGAATAGATCGTTAACAAAGCACCGGGTGCCTCTCTCAATGGATCTTATTCTAGAAATAGCAGCAGAGAGCTATTCGACAAAGGGAACCACGCCAACGATACCAAATCATTTTATAGCATCCAGAGTACATGAAGATGATAAAATATAACTGCATTTGTGTGCAACCAGTAAGTTTCTGGAGAACTTAGTTTTAGCCATGGATCCCAGGGATCAGGGTGGCTTCCCAAAATGATGTGAATGTTATTTGTGTATCGATTAAATATTAAACAAGATTGGACCAGGGTTTGGTCTCTAGCCCTAAGCTTGCGGGAAATCTCTCCTTCCTGGATGTCAGAACCCAATGGCTTATGGGTGGCAGGAGTGAATCAGAAGGCTCCATTGCCCTAGGAGTGGTTCTCACAATTAGCATGCACCCCCATCTCCCTGGAGAGCTCATTAACAACACAGGTGACTGAACCCCACCTCAAAGGTCTCGGGTGGGGCCCGAGCATTTGCATTTCTAGCAAGCTAGAATACTGATGCTACTGTTTTAGGGACCATATTTTGAGGACCAGCGGAAGAAAGCACTGAACAGCAGGGATGCATTTTTCAGATTAAACCACAGGAAAGAGGCAGAAGAAAGAAACAATCCACTGCATAAAGCTGAAACTGACTTCTGCTGGCTGTGGGGTTCTGACCTCCAGGAAGGAGAGATTTCCAGCAAGCGTTGGATGATTATAGGAGATAACTTCTGGAAGGGTTGAAATGAGTCTGGCTTCCTATGGCCTGCCTGCGTGACTTTAAAGTTCCCATTTCACCAGGAATCAAAATGAGGCCCCCAAAGGTGATTGTCTTTGAGGATGTGGACCCCACCTGCCGTGCCCCTGCCCTGTGAGCTCAGCCAGGAGGGCTGCTTATTTCCAGGTTAGCCAGCGTCTGTGCTAATGGGTGGGCAAGTGCCCTCTGCTGAAATGCCTTTGAACAGTCTCTGCTGTGTAGCTGCCAGGGAAAGGGTGACCTGGACATTTTCCTTCTCCCAAGGACTCTACCCCATAGAGGCTACTTGTAACCCACACTGTGATGCTCTGAACCCCAGAGCGTCAATGTCACCACTTCCTCAATACCTTGGCACATCTCCGGTCTCACTCTGATCTCAGGATGGAGCATGATGCACCGTGCTATGCTGGAGGAAAGCTTCCTCACAGAAAAAGACTGGAGAGCAAAGAAAAGCCCTAGGCTTTTGCTAGAACTTCATTTTCTGTGTCTGCTTGTCGCTACGTCATTCTTCTCTAGGTCTACCACCATCAGGAGCCCCTTGCCTGCCCAGCGCCCAGGGACCCGTGAGGCAGCTTTGACCTGTGCCGGGTGGAAGTTGGAAGGGGTGTAGTCAGCAGAGGTGGTCTGTTTCCCCAGCCCATCTATCCCACAGATGTACCCTGCTGAAAGTGACACACACGAGGAAGACAGAAGACCAGCAGTTTAGAGGAAGTAGGACTGTTTCTATTGTTTACATGCCATTTAACCCCGCTAAATCATCTCCACAGGTTGGGGGAAGGTATTTCCACCAACACTTCTGCCATTTTGGGGAAGCGCTGGATGGAGATGTCCAGGGTCACTTCATTGCCCTACTTCCCTCCTGATAGAAGGAGGGATAACATGTTAATGGTGACATTGATGGGAGCTTGACAATCACTGGCTGTGTTAAAAAGTTCAAGGTCACTGCTCGTGCATGCTCCCCACCATCTCCTGATTTCTCTTGGACCAGGCTATGTTCCAGAGCAATGGATCCATCTCTGTGGATCAGCCCTTTGGTGAGACTATTCCAGCGCAAGGAAGCCAAAGTCTTCGTCTTCTCGGTTTGGAACTGGGGGGATAAGTGGGACTTGCAGGGCAGACTTGGCTGTCTAATTCTGAGTCGGAGGCAGGAGGCCCTGCTATATTCTCTGTTCTACCTGTTAGAGAAAGTCCTGAACGGAACAATATTGGATCCTCAGTTAGCAATATGTGTATGTTTTACCGGCCAGAATCCTCAAGAAGACAAACGCTGGGTGTTAGGATCTAGGTACCAGCCCTCTCCATCACCCCCATTCCCAACAAGCTCTGAGATTGACACGTTCCCATATGCGCCTCTCTGTGTCAGGAATCCTCAGGAACTGTGGAAGACTGCTGGCAGCAAGATAGAGGAGGCAGGAAAGGGCCTGAGACTTGGCACTGGACATGCCCACCAGGGTGGGGCAGACCCAGCTAATGAGAAAGGTTCAGGGAAGGCACACAGGCATGGAGTTCAGCCTTCCACACCCTTGTTCAGCTAAATAGTTGGCATCAGGTGCTCCAAGTGGAGTGGTAAATAATGCCAAGAGGTGAGCAAGGCCCTGGGAATTGGGGGCAGGCAATTCTTGGAAGTCAGGGCAGGCTGCCAGCCTCTGGTAGGTTTGTCCAGAGGAATCCAGGCCTCAGAACTGAGCTAAGATTCAGAACTAGATCTTTCCCTGACCCGACCTCCAATAAGGAAAGAGGTATGGTCAAGAGCAAGACAAGAGACACTGGGATGGGAACCAAGGTCAGTAAGTTCAACACGCTGCCTCCCTGGGAGAAGCTTGAGTATAGATGCTCTGCAATTACTGTTGGGGGGGGAGGGTAAATATTGACCCTGTTTCAGTATTTCCTGTCTCGAGCCCACACTGGTCTGGGGACCGAGGCCTGAAGTTCGGGATATCTGTGAATCTGGTTCTAGGGATTGGGAGCCTGCAGAGGGCAACCAGAAGAGAGGATGGACATTTTGTAATACGTACCATGAGGGCCTGGGGAGTGGTGAATCTGACATGGGGACCCAGACAATCGTCTTAATTTAGATCACTGCTTGCCCCACACAGATATGGAAGTGCCCCTTGCCAAATCTTGCAGGCAGTAACACTGGCATTGGCACCCATGGCAGCAGCTGGCGTCACCGTGATGGGACAGCCTCCAACTCCCTCCAAGATGCAGTTAGGGTGTCTGGCTTCATTCTTGGAAGAGTTTTGTTGGATGAGTTCAACTGGAATCATCTTGCTTTCCTGGGAAACTGTTGTTCTCTTTGTCTGCTACGCCTCTGGGCAAAATCTTTAGGCCTCACTCGCTGCTATTTTCTGCCCCTCTAATAATAGCTCCATTGTTAGGCAGACATGACACAAATGTACAGCTCATGATCCTGGGGATTTGGGGTCTCAGCTTCTAATTTTCTGTAAGTTCTGTCTTTCTTTTTTGTAATTGTTCTTTTGTTTCGTTTTCTTTGTTTGCCCTCAGTGGGGTAGAGAAATAGACAAGCTGTGGGTGGAGACAATCAGCAAAATATTACTCTGCCTTGAGTTGCTCTGGTGAGTTGCTTTCTCCATAATTTTCTGACCTGTCCCCACACACGCTGTTAAAAGTCCTTCATGCAATGAAAACATCTTGACTGTGCATCACAAGTGAGCTTATTAAATTCTGTGGGTACCATTAGCAATCTCTCCTGACCATATGGGGTAACCTCTTTTTATGATCTCATTTTACTTGTTAATGGGTAGGGATCAGACATACCCACCCTCTTACCCTCCACTTAGATCATTTTTCATTTATAGTTTGTTCGGTTCATCTTCTTGAACCTCCACGCTGCCTCTGATGAACTGCAGTCACCAGCCCCACCCAGCATCTTTATTACTCCCTAAGAAGGAAGCAGAAAGGCAAGACAGTCCGCCATTGAGGAAAAGAAACCTGACAGTCTGGGAAGTAAGGAAGACCAGAGAAACATACTCTCAACCCTTAAGGTGCAGCTCCCAGGAGTAACGGTTCCAAGGACCTGGAGCCCCAAACCCAGTGACCTGTTTCATATTAGAGTCTTAAAAGCGGAATCTTTAACTTGGAACGCATGCATTTCTTAGTCTGTCTCAACTTTTCTTCAAGGCCATGTTGACAGCCACCCACGGCTGTTTCATGGACACCGTCTAAGGGACACTGCTTCTCAGGCTTGTGGGCCAAGCATAGTTTCCCTCTGCGTCCCTCCTTTGCTTCCTAAGGCTGCTCCTTCAGCCACCATGCAGCCAGGAGGTCTCACTCCAGAAAGAGCTGGACGTGAAAATCTGCATCCTTCCTCTACTATGTCCTTGCCGCTCATCAAATATGCAGCAACTTGATTTCCAACTCGCGTTGTTCACAATGTCTCTATCTCCCCTTCCCAGCCAGAAGGTTCTCCTCTCTCCATCGCTGTCCATCCACATCCTCTCTCTGATTCAAGGTTCAAAACAAGTTCCCATTGTGCCACAAGGTTGTTCTCCCCGCTCTGGCTCTCACTGGAATCTCTTTTCATTCTATTCCTCAGCACTTGCTGCAGTGATTCATATCCTGTGTGTTCACGTGACTCACCTGGGGACTAGTTCCAAAACATCAACCTTGACCAGACAGACCTGACACGAGCTTCCGAGGGTGAGCTACAGGCATCTGTGGTTTTACGAAGCTTTACAGGTGATTCTAATGTACAGCTCGGGCTGAGAACCACAGGTAACAACACAAAGATGACTCATTTGATTATTCACTCATAACTTGCTATTGCTACTTATCTGTTTTATGACTATATGCTTTGCAAACTCCTAGAGGACCAGTCTGACTTTCCTAGTGTACTTAACCCAGTGTTATGTGCAGAGCTGAGACTTTCCTATAAATATCTTGGTATTTATTTATGTAAATAGTAAAGTCACCTACGAGTTGATTTTACTATTTACATAAATACTACACATTAACAAACATGTTTGAATACCTTTACTGTGCCAGGCGCTGGAGCTCTGAGGAGGAAAGTCATATTCTACTTTTTAGACTAGTGTCATTGGCTAACAGTTAAAAGTTGTTGAGAATGTTATTTGCTATAATTAAGATGATTGACTGTGAGCGAGGATAGTGCAACATGGAAGACGTCCCTGATTTTGTGAAAGGTGAGAGGTGTTTGAGAATCTTGTGCCATGAACATTGCACACCTTCCCATGCTGTGCAACAAGCAAAGAGAGGTTGAAAAACCAAACGCACCTACATCTCCCTGCCAGATTACCCCCGAGATGGCCACTCAGTTGGAAGAATCATTGATGGCTTTCCTGCTAAAGGAAGATACGGAAGTGCATAGAGTCTGTAAGTGAGAGCATGCATGTTTGCTATGGCACTAACACGGGCTGCATCCAGGTGCCCATGGACTGGGCGTGGGCACAAGGTCAGGTCTGTAGCTCTGTGCAGGCTGCAGGCATCCCTTCGCTGCATCCCTCTGCTCCCAGGGCTGCCCCAGGTAATGTTGGGCAGATCATGAGAGCATTCTCTTAGGTACCCCACTCTGTCCTTCCCACATTCTTCCTTTACCCTGAGACATATGCTCTTTCCATCCCCAGGTACCAGGTATCCATAGGATCTCTCTTCTTTCACGTTTAGCAAAATGTATTCTTAAAAATGGATCTTATAAATAAATTCATAGAAAGGTGTACTTTACTGATAACGCATTTGTATCTTAACAAATGAATAAGGAAACTGACTTTTATTGAGCTCTTCATTCCAGCTCTGCTATTAATAAATTAAACGGGGAAGGTGGTTAGAAGGCTGGGGTCTCCTGCACCTCAGCACCCATGACTCACAGATGGATGCTTCCTCTTCCTATCTCCTCATAAGGGGAGATATACCTGTTGTTTCCTAGAGGATCACACACTCAGTCTTGATTTCAGATGCCACTCTGTGGTGTGCTATCCTCTCTGGGTGTTTTTCTATAAATGCCCAGTTGATTTTGTTCACAACTCTTCCTAGAGGCACAAGGTTACATTCTAAACTGACCCACTGGTTTCAACTATGAGCTCGGGGAGAGGTCAGGTTCCAGCGAGAGTGGCCATCCTGGCAAATGGTCCTTTGATCAAAACACATCCTTCTGTATGCCATCCACATGCAATAATCTCTGCAATATCACTTTCTATACGTAATATCACCCTTCTATATGTAATGTGGCAGTAATTTATATGCCCCAAGAGTCATAATAGCTCCTATCTCATAGAGTTATTTGAGAATCCAATGAAATAACACATGTAAAAACCTAGCACAGTGCCCAGCACATAGCAAGTGCTCCCCGAAGATCTGCTCTACCATCATCACTTTTCCTTCTCAACAGACAATTGATAGTCTGGTGTTTCTCAGGTTACCTCCACAAGTACTAACTCACCCAATTTCCTCCCCGTGTCTACCTCAAGCTGTTCCTTCTTCCTTCTTCAACTGAGTTTCCATTAATGGTGGTGGTAACAGTAGTCACAGAATTAAGAAGCTTCATTTCCTGTTACTTAGGCTTCTGTGAGCTTCATCTAGAAATGTAGACCTGTGTTGTCTGCACTTTGCAGTCATTAGGAATCTAATCACCTTTTCCTTTCTTTTTTTCAATTAAAGTTTATTGGGATGACAATGGTTAGAAAAGTTACATAGGTTTCAGGTGTACAATTCTGTATTACATCATCTATATATCACATGGTGTGTTCACCACCCAGAGTCAGCTCTCCTTCCATCACCATATAAAGAGTGCCATTTGCGACAACATGGAGGGAACTTGAGATTATTGTGCTAAGTGAAATAAGTTGGACAGAAAAAGTCAAGAACCATATGATTTCATTGATATGTGGGATATAAAACTGAAAACAACAAAGGAACAAGGCAAACAAAGAAACAAAAACTCATAGACACAGACAACAGTCTAGTGGTTACCAGAGGGTAAAGGGGGTGGGGGGTGGTAGATGAGGGTAAAAGGGATCAAATATATGGTGATGGAAAGAGAACTAATCACCTTTTAAAAGAGGCAGGGACCCCTGCTTTATTGATGCTGACCCAGTCTTGATGTTAAAAAGAAAAGCTGGCAAAATTTAGCTTCTAATGTCATAAACACCTACTTAGGATGCTTTGTTAAAGAGAGAAAAAGACAGTGATTGTCTTTGAGATCCTAAAAGTAGGTAATTTATCACCACATAAACAGAGTTAAAGGGAAATTGACTTTGTAGCATAAGACAGCAGTGAAATATAAACCTGCAGACTGAGAAGAAAAGACTCGCAAGTTAAAATTGTGGGTTTGGGGAGAAGAAGGGTGTCCGGGGAGTGAATTTAAAATAAACGTGTAATTATGGAAAGAGCTGAGAATCTCTCAAGGCACTTTAGGCTCCAGATATCTCATATCATGTGACGCTGTTTACTTACGCTAGAACAAAATCAAGCAGGTTGATGGAAAGACCCTAAGTGTCTGAAATAGTCACCTGCCAAGAATGTACCTGATATGTCCAAAACAGGACAGGTTTCTGAAATGGTAAGTCCACAAGACTTCAAGATCTAGGTAGGTTTTGCATTTTTTCTGCCTGTCTGGCTGGTGCTCGCTGGTGCTTTCCCAGTACCAGTTCATTCGTTTTCTGGTTTTTCTCTTTGGCTGCGTTCTTCCTTGTAAGACTGTGCAATTAACAACTATTGGGCTAGACCAGAGGCATGCATGGCTGGCTTGCATGGACTCCATTCTTTAATTTCAGGTTTGGGCATCCGCCATCTATTACATCTCCCTATCTTATTAATTATGGTGCAATCAATATAAATAAACTTCAGGGGCCCTCAGCTACAGGTAAACCACGCCAGCAGAAATCAATGAGGTGTTGAGAAACTCGATGTCACAGAACGCTGATACGCTGATTCTATTTTTCTGGCTGCCGGAGCCCTCCCACAGACACTAGGACTTGGTTTAGAAATCCCCCTGCCTTTCCCAACTTAGTTCATAATGATCTCATACAAAAATTTGGACTTCTCTGAAGAGGTGCTGGAACAATGGGAACTATGGGGGCTGCATTTTTCTTACTATTGGATTAAATCTGGACTGTGTCCCGTTTGACAGAGTCTGGTCGAGTCTCTCTCAAAGTCATCGCGGGACCACGGGCATCAGAATCATGTGCTTGTTAAAAATGCCCCTCTGGACCTACTACTCATTCAAACACTCACGTTAGGTTAATTGCTGGAGAGTTTAATAAAGGGACCGTTTTCAAAAGGTAGCCAGAGTGAGGGGAACCAAAAATGCAGTGCCCTCTCCTGTAAGAAGGGTCAGACCTCCTGGGTCAGGTCTGAAGGGTCATGGAGAGTCATTATTGGAATCTGCAGTGGAGGGGTTGTATGGGGACGGCCACCAGACAGGATGTCTTTGGGATTCTCCCAATAGAGGGACTCAGCCAGCCCTTGGTGGCCTCACAGGGCGGGCGCCAGGGGAATAGACACCCCAGCCTGTCTTTGTTCCTGACCACGCTTCTCATGCTGGGATCCCACTGGCGGAACCTAATGGAAAGCCAGAGGCAAGGGGCACACAGGGCAGCCCCCTTGGTCACAAAGCAAGGTGGAGAAGGTGGTGAGTGGATCTGCAGGGACATAAGGAGACTGGCCAGGCCCTGGCTCAAGAACACAGAACCTTGAGATCCAAGGAACAAAACGTTTGCCCTGCCACTGTCCAATCCAGGCCAGGCTCGGTTCATAAGAAAGTGAGAAGAGCGGGAAGGGAAGACAGGACGAAACCAAACATCCCATTATGGGAAACTCAGGAAAAGCCAGTGATCCAGAAAAAGGGAAGGAGGCAGTCAGAGGGACATGAACGAGGCTGGGCGCCACGTCCCTGGAGTTCTCCAAATGCCTCCTCACACTGCTCTGCAGGTGACACCTCCCTCCCTCGTACCTCTGTCCTCTGCCTTCGTGTACCTGGCACTTCTCCCCCAGCTCTCCCAGCTAGTGTGCTGCCTTCCGCTGCATGCGCTGGGAGTTTGGGAAGCACTTTGTGTGTTTCTATTCTTCCTCACATATCCAGGATCACTGCAAGTGATTTCCCATGTTGACGGGGACTTTTTCAATGATTCATCTGGCGGATTCAAAGAGTTCTGGGACGAGTCACTATCTAAGGTGTGACAGGGAACAAAGAGATGCAGTACAAGTGACAGCAGAGGTGGGCGGCTGAGGGATCCTTCCAGAAAGCTGGTTCAGCACTTTTTTTAAAGACTTTATTGTGAACCTAGGTACAATTTAAGATGACCTAATGGCCTCAAGATCATGTCTCCAAATTAGGAATCACTGCCTGCTCTAAAAGTGGTCATTTATCTCATGGGTACTGTAGCCGTTAACGTAACAAAACCTATTCCAAACCCATCTTTTTTTCAGTAAGAAAAATGCAGATTTTTTCCTGTTTGATGACATACCTTACCCTCCAACTATATTTTCTTTGGCTAGAAAGTCCCCTCATAGCTCTATTTGCTACACTTGGCTCTAGTCCAGCGTCTTTCTTGTTGTACCAGATTTTATAAAGCAAGGAAGTACAACTCAGGCGGTGTAGTTTGAGTCTAGCTGAGAAGAAGGAAGGAAAAGCATAAAATTCATTAACTTATCTTCTCTGCTTCTCACTGAAAATGAAATCTGAATTTTTTCTGTTCCCCACATCCATCCAACTGTACAAACATTTTACCAAAAACAATCAAATTCATAGGGGAGGGAAAACAAACAATAATAGTTACCATTTACTGAGCACATACTATATGTCTGGCGATCTTCTAGATACTTACTCTGGATTATTTTATCTAATCCTCACAGCGACATCGTCATGGGGTGGGTGCTATGATTCTTCCCAGTTTTCAAGTGTGGCAGTTGAGGTACAGAGTAATCACGTACCTTGTCTAGGGTCACACTGCTACTAAATTTCAGAGCCAAGGTTAAAAACCAAGGCAGTCAGCTTTCAGAGCCTACGCCCTGGACCACAAAGCCACACTGCCTGTGTGGACATTAAGAGTTCCTAGATTTACATTTATCCCTCTGTATGCATTCATTATTCATTTTACATCCATTGACATTCACAGAGCACCAGACACTGGCCGAGCTGAGTAAGACAGGTCTCCCTCAAGCAGAAGCATCATGAGTCTACAGAGCAGAAGAGGAGAGTGATGTATCGTTGCAACACATACAAGAGACATCATGGGCATGTGAATAAAGTGCCATGGAAAGACACAGAGGAAGTGAGTAACTCTGGTTAGGGAAGTTGTGGAAGGCTTCATGGAGGACGTGACATTTAAGCCTGTCAGATAGTAGGCACTTAGTAAGTGTGGATGGATGGATGGATGGATGGATGGATGGATGGATGGATGGATGGATGGATGGCAATAGAAGTTCATCAGGCAGAAAAGAGGATGATAAATGAAGGAAACACTAGATGGTATGTCCTGTAAGGGAAGTGGTTATGTGCTGTTTTCCACTTTCTCCATTACTTTACATCTACTCTGAGCTTTACCAGAAACGCTAAGAAATTCAAAATCTGTAACTCTAAGAGAAATGACCTGGTGACACTGAGTTTTCTGCCTGAAAACATCTACTTTATATCTTAACATGCTACCAGGCTATTTTGTACAAATATAGTCCTTTTCCATTTCAGCTTCATTACAGGGGGCCTTTGCTGGTTTTTGGGGACTTCTAGAAAACAAGCTACTCTACGAAAGAGTAAAGTTGCTTTAAAAAATCAGCTTTCTCAAGGTATAATTTATGCATGATGAGAACCAATCATTTGGGGTGTACAATTCAGTGAGTTTTGGCATCTGTATACAGTTACGTAACCACCCCTACCATCAAGTTATAAAACAGTTCCTTTACCTCGGATTTTCTTCATGCCCAGTTGCAGTGGCTCCCGGTTCCCTAACCCTGGCCTCTGGGATCCTCTGATTTTTCTGTCACCATAGTTTGGCCTCTATAGAATTTTATGTAGATGCAGTCGAACTGTGGCCATTCAGTCTAGCTTCTTTCATTTAGCAAAATGCTTCCGATTTTCATCTATGTTGCTGCATGAGTCACTCATGCTTTCATTCCCTGTTATTGCTGAGTCGTGCTCCGTTGTATGAATACGCCACAATCTGTCTCCATTAAAACAAGTGGATGGGCATTTGAGTTGTTTCTCGTTTGCAGCTATGATGAACAAAGATGCTTAACATAACATGCACAGTTTTATGTGCACATATATTTTTAATGAGATATCATTTTGTTACTAAATATTTTATTGTATCCCTTTTCTTTATTGTAAATTCAGTTACCTCAGTTCTTCTCTATTCTAATGGTTATTTGTATATGTTAATGTTACTAATGTTTTATGTTAACCTTCTATTTTGCTGAATTCTTTTGAGTGTTTTTACCATTAATTTTCGAGGATTTGCCAGGTATACCGTTAAGTTTTCTACAAGGAGAGATTATTTTATTTCTTCTTGGTGTAGTCACTGGCCTATGGTTCCTTTCTCTAGTCTAACTACATTAGCTAGTGCTTTGAGCAGGATGTTACATGGCCGTAAAGGTGGTTCGCATTCTGACCTTGTTCCTGATCTTATTAATAGTAGGAATATCCCTAGGAGTTCTCATTTATTAAAATGCTGGCTTTATGACTGAGGTATATGTCTTCTATCATTTTAAGGAGATAGCCACCCATTCATATTTTCTCAAGAGTTTTCATTAGGAAAGGATGTTGAATTTTGTCAAAGAATTTTTAGCATCTCTAGAAACAATCATATGGAATTCTTTCCCTTAGACCTATGAATATAATGAATTATATTAATATAGTTTCTAGTATTTAATACTTTGAATTTCTGGCATAAACCCCAGGTGTTCATGATGTACTATTTTCATTGTTTCCTTAATGTGGTTTTAGAGTCTGTTCACTAGAATTTTATTTCAGATTTTTTTGCACCAATATTCATGTCATGTTGTCTGGTCAGTAATTTTCTTTTTCTGTTTTACTTTTTGTGCTATTTTTATCAGGTGTAGGTATGTTATACTTGTTCAGAAAAAATAATTTGGAAGTTTCCTTTTATTTCATATGCTCTGAAACAATGTGTGTGCCATATAAAACGTAGTTATGAACAATGTAGTTATTTTTAACTCCAATGAGGTTATTTCATGGTAAATTTTCACTGTGGGTCCTCAGGCACACCCATGTCCTCCACTGCTGTGCTCAAGAGGGTTTTTTAGGTTTTAATGTAACGATCAAAGCAAAGGATTTGGCCAACTAACATAGCATTTAATTTTAGAGATGGGCTCTGAATACTAGAGATAATAGGTGTAACTCAAAAGATTATTTCTTCCTTCCCCATAACCTGAAGATCAGTCCTTTAGTTTTTTGATGCCAGTGTTTGATGAGAAGCAGTTTATGTCTCACCTGGTCCACTTAGCAGTTATATAATCTTAGCCTTAGGGCCTTTTACCCAGGATTGAATAAAATATCATTCCTGAGGAAAACTTTGTGAACTGGAAAATACATGTAACGTCAGTGATTAGTAAAGCTTGTGTTGTGGAAACAGACCACTGGGCTATATCGCTTTGAGTAAGTTACTTAACCTCTGTGAATTTTAGGGTTACCACTTATTACATAGAAATTGTAGGTTTTATGATTTAACACAAGTAAAGCAGTAGCACAGTGTCTGTTTACTTACCCTCAGTAAATAATTAACTGTTGCTGTTGCTGTTGTTTTCTCTCTGTTCCCTGTTTCCGGGACTACCCAGGAAACCGCTCTGACGCGTGGGCTGGTTCCCAGCAGTGCGTGCGGGTGAGAGCCAATGGCTGAGTGACACCAGGGGACAGACATTTCCTCATGTCTGTAATGGAAGCTTCAGTTCACCTCCCAGAGATCAGCTCGTGGGGTGGTGAACACTTCGATCCGTGAGCAGGTCCATGAAAAGAAAGGCAACACCGAGCAGCGCTGACATAACTCACTTTGGATGCAGACTGTACTGAACAGGCATTCTGTAGAGCTTGGAAATAAACTCTGAGCTCACTCACTGTGCCTCCCCTTGGGCCCAACCGAATCTGCCAACCCTGCCTGTCCTTCCAGGAAGACACACACACACACACACACACACACACACACACACACACACACACCCCTCCCTAGGCACATGGTCTCTCTCCTCTTTTCCCACCTGAGTTGCATAGATCCTGGGCTCCAGGGCACCCGGGAAGCCCCCTGTCCTGTAGCCGGGAGAGACCTAGGGCCTGAGGCTCACGGAGGTCCTGATACAGGGAGAAAAGGCACCTAATGAAGGAAGGAACGTGCTTCGGATGGGTTTTTAAATCGCATGCAAACTCCTTCAGAAGAAGGAAGGGTGGAGGGAGAAGCCAGGGGTTCTGGAGGGAAGAGAAGAAAGAGAAAGTCTCCCACCAGCAGCTTCGAGCTCTGTTGCCCTCTTTCTCTTTTTCTGGTTCTAGCTGCAGAATGGAGCCGAAGATCTAGTTACTCATATGTAAGACACGACCCAAATGCGGAAACCTTGCCTTCCTCATAAACCAGGCAAATACAGTAACAACAAAACACACTCATTAGAGGTTACAGGGGAATGCATTTTGAAAAACAAAGCAAATCAAGTTTATTTGAAAAACAGCTTTTTTATCACACTTGCTGGTGACACGTGGATCATTACACTGTATTTCACTTACACTAGATTGTGGTCTGGTCAGAGCCAGTGGCCCCAAGTCGGTGACCATCTCCACAGGGGAACCTTTCCACATATACCCAGCCATTCTCTGAATTCCAGCTCCTCTCTCTCTCGAAAGCATCCTAGATGTGTTGGACTTTCCAGCACATACGATAATGAGAACCATCCGATGGAGCACGTAAGGGTTATCTGGTTGTTACGAGTTAGTTGCATCTCTGCAACTAGCTGCTATGTGCCCTGACGGCAGAAATCCCTTTGCATTCTTGTGTCCAATTCCTGCCTGTTATGACACAGGTTGAGCAACTAGTGTGCAATGTACGTAATGTATAACGTGCCCAGTGTATAGTGCACAGTGAGCAATACACCTAGTGTATAATGCGTCCAGTGTGTAATGCACAGTGTATAATGCATGTAGTATCCAACGTGAGCAGTGTGTAATGTACCTAGTATATGTGTCTAATGTATAACACACACAGTTTTAACGCACCCCATGTATAATGCATGTAATGCATGTCACGTGTTGTTTGTAATGCCTGTGGCATGTAATACACAGAGTATGTAATGCACCCAGCGTGCAATGCACCTAACGTTATATGACACAATTGCTTTGCAATTGTACAGACGGTGACGCACGCAGCCCCACCGTGCTTTTTTATCTTCCTCTGTCAGTACGCCAATTCCAGTAGGTAAAATCGTTTTTCTATCGTTTTTTTAAAAACATATGCAGCAACTCACTTTCCTTTACTCTTTTTTAAAGGCAGTTCTTTAGGAAACCTCAGATAACCAAAAGAAAACCTGAGTACTTTTTACAATAGTTTGCACCCTCGCCTGCCAGCAGAGCACTATTTGGTAAAGGCAGTTTCTCTTCCACTGTGATCACTCAGAGAGGACAGGGACGCGATCGGTTGTCCTCTCGGGTCACCCAGCCTGGGGTGGAGATTTGGCTCCTGTGGCTTTCATCCTGGCTGGCCATCCTCAGCCTGACCCTTTTGGGCACACGTGGAGAGCGTGGCTCCTTCTCCAAGACCGTTCTTTAAAAGCTCCCCTCTGCCCTTTTGTCTCTCCGCTGTGTTGCCTGCCAGCAGTGATGTCTAACGTCTCCACTTGGCAGCCAGGACCCGTGAGGTCATCTTTTCACTGTGCGCTGCTTCCTTCAGCATTTAGACTCTGGCTGTGACTCAGTATTTACGATCACATCAACCTGTGAGGAACGCGGAGTCGAAGAACGAAGGCGGCTCTTGCTGGCACCAAGGTAAGTGTGGACATGTTCTTGGGGGGAGCACGGAGCTGGGGGCAGTGAGAACTGAGCTTGGTGGGCGGGGGTACCTGCCTGTCAAGTGCGCTCTTCAGCACCTGGCAGGACATCAAGTCCCACAAGGAGGAGAATGGCCCGTTGTGTTCAGTCTAGTCCGCGCTGTGGCTTGGGAGGGGAAAGGGGCAGTCTGCTTGCCGGCCAGGGTGTGCAAAGTCCCCATGCAGCCACCCACGGTGACTTCCATGCAGGAGGAAGAACGTGTCCCCTCGCTGGGGAAGAGGGCAAAAACCGTACACACCGCTGATCAATCTTGCTCCTACAGCGAGAAAAGTCCTTTCTGGTGTGGAGGGGAAGACATACAGAAGGAGAGGCGCACACAACAGATGGAGGCCTTCAAGTCCACAGGATGGTCTTCAAAAAATGTGTCACAGTTTCTAAGCACAGTGACATCACAAATGTCATTCACACTACGACTCTGGTATGCCCGAGATGACTGCATTTTGTCTATAGCGGTTTCTTTCCTGAAGGCTCACTGACCACTTGGAGGGGAACTAACTCAGAGCTCTATGGACTTCAAACCTAGTCCTGTCCGATCGTTTAAACAGCCTCGTTAGTGAATGTTTAGGCCACATGCTGGCTCTCAGATGTCTCTGCTTTCTGCCTCTGTCCCTCAGATATGGTGTCTGAGCAGCGACTCGTGCTACCTTATGGCAGAGGCGAGGACGATGGGTCCTCCAGCTTTTCTGCTGCCTGGAGGACCTGACTGTTACCCAGTCTCTGCCATTGGTGCACACGTGTGAGTCTAGGGTCACCTGACTCCCTGGGGACTATTGTCAGGTCCTGACCATGACACATAGGAGCCAAGGGTGGACCAGCAAGCTGAGCTTTAAGACCTCCTGCTGTGGACCATGCAGTCTGGCCAAGCTGACCCTGATGGGCTGCACCTGGGCCAGCATGACTCTGCCTATGGTCAGGGGACCAGAGGGAGCGGGCAAGAGCACCTCCTTGCATGCTGGCTCTCTGTCCTCTCTGTCTCTCTGTCTCTCTGTCTCTCTGTCTCTCTGTCTCTCTGTCTCTCTGTCTCTCTCTCTCTCTCTCTCTCTCTCTACAGAGCCTGCTTTCTGGGCCTCACAAACTTAAACATCCTGGAGTACAAGTTT
This sequence comes from Rhinolophus sinicus, assembly GCF_057876585.1. Taxonomy (NCBI): domain Eukaryota; kingdom Metazoa; phylum Chordata; class Mammalia; order Chiroptera; family Rhinolophidae; genus Rhinolophus; species Rhinolophus sinicus. The sequence goes on along the minus strand of NC_142506.1, from coordinate 57,974,401 downwards.
AAGCTCCAAAGAAGGTAAGGAGAACCCAGAGTGACAATGTGATCACCTAATCCACTGGTATTCCAGCACAATTTAAAGACCCTCTATTTATAATAACAGTCATCATCACCATCATCTAACTTGGAAGCCCAGTATGCCAGACAGGTGAAAGCAGAGATGGTGAAAGCAGAGAAAGCCTGTTGAGGCAGGTGGGGGGGGGCAAACCTGTCAGGGTAGGAACCCCAGGATTTCACAGATACTATTCTATGAACACCACTGATCTTTTTCAAACCCATGATCTCCTAGGTGGAGAAGCTGGGGCCTAATGTATGCAAGTAAGTCATCAATGCAAGTTGCAAATGGCAGAGACTTAAAACCATTCTCTGAACTTTTCTCTCCATTATTTAGTTTCCCCAAAACCTTAACCTGATTATAAGAACCATACACTGCTGATGTTCAACGGCAAACCTACGTTTGATGCCCCAGAGGCAATGGCTTTCATTGGCAAGAAGCAATTCACCATCGAAAACAAATAGTTGAACGGTCACGCTTAACAGCAGCAAAAGTGAAAAATTCTAACATGCTTCAAATATGACTAGTCTTTACTTAACGACTTCCTTATGTCTGGCCCCAATGTGACATGCAATCAAGTTTCCTGGAAGTAGATAGTCATGCTCAAGTCCCAGAGACACAAGCAGACGTTACCTACCTAACACTCTGTTGCACTCAGGTCTATTCTGATTAATACACTGCTGAGAAACGACTGAGCGGACTTCAGAATGCTAGTGGACTGTTCCACGTACTTGCTGAAGTAAAGTTTACCTGAGGTCTCCAGAGCAGGGGAGCAAACAAATGACTTTTTTAAGGCAGTGGTTAGAATACCATGCTGAATACCTCAGCATGAACACACGAAGAAGCGAATTTCAAGGAGACACTGAAAATGAACGTGTCAGGCCCTTTCAGCCCTCTCTTCAAGCAGCTGGCATTTGACTCTTCAAACCCCAAACCACCGCCGGATGGGAGACATGGGGCTCCGAGGGCCCTTTACTGCACAGCCAATGACTTGTAAACACACCTTGTCACTACATGTGTTCAGGCAATTACTGGGCAATGAGACCTGCCAACTACCTAGCAATTAAAAGATGGAGTCTCGTGTGGGCTGTCATTTAGGAAGCAGTGGCTGGTTTCCTCACTTCAGTGACACGACCACATCCTCTTGAGAAGACCAAATGCTTTCAGGAACCATTCGCTAGGCGATCCATTTATAGAATAACTGAATTACAGAGGGCAGATAGCGCTAGTTCTGAGGTGGTTCAACGCAGTTCTTCCCGGATGAAGGAGAAAGCCGTAACTGACTGAGAAACCATGTCTGGAAATACCTGTGTTCAGGGTGTACATGTAGGGTGAACACTTACGTAACAAGTGTCTACCAGGCGCAAGGCCCATGGGGAAACCTGTACCAAACAGGCAGCCTTACACAAGATCCATGAGGCTCTGGGCTCTGCGTGGAGCACTTTCCATCTATCTTCTCATTTAATCTTCCCAGCTCACCTGGAAGGGAGAGGCTGTTATCTTTATTTCACGGAAAAGGCTTCTGTGAAGCTCATCTACATCTCCGCTGCTGGTGGATGGCTGAGTTGCAACGGTAACACACACACCTTCTAACTGCACTTCCCATGTTTATTCTCCCTTTTCTTTGTCTTGGGATAAAGGGAGATGGAACCGAATGCAGAGATGTAATTCTAGCTTTCCAAGAGATTGCTGAGCGTGAAATGACTTGAGAACAGTTTAAAAGTAGCCTGTGAGCCAGGGGTGCAGGACTGCAGTGTGGATTTAGGATGGCATGTCAAGAGTACAGTTAATCTAGAAGGATGTCCTAAATGGATGTGATTTCTCATCCAGGGTCTAAAACATATGAATATTTTAACCTCATCTACCGCAAGTAATTATGTTTCCATAGTTGCATCAGCCTACCTCTGTGACTAATTGGACTGAGGGCTGGAAATGTGTTTTTCTTACCTTTGAAAATACGATACGCTAGACATTACTGGCAGGTGTGATCTTGTTTTGCCTGAAAACCAGCTGGTCAAGAAAAACCTTGGTTTGGGGAGTGATTTTAGGTGTTTGATAAACAGAGTCCTAATATGCTTTCTTTTCCTTATTATTTCAGAGACTACTGCAAAGCTGGGAGTTATCAAGTTTTGCAAAGCTGGAACAGTTATCAAGTTTTGCTAGTTTGAAGACAAACAGACCGGACATAAATGGTAGAAATCTGGGTCAACCCGAACAACTGAAACGTGAACGTATTTTTGGCTTTAGAACAAGTGCTAAAAACAGGAGTTCAGTTTCTACTAATGTGAAGAACCCTCAAGAGGTTTGTTGGGTAAGAATTTGGTTATCAATGTCAGTTACTAGAGTGGGTGATTGGAGTAGAGAAGAAGACGGGATAAGGAAAGAGATCTGGTTTGTTTGTTACCAGCAGGATGGTTTTGTCACTCTATACTAGTCTCATTTCTATAACTGAAATAATACAAGGTAATCGTATGTGAAATGTATGCAAAAGTACTTGGTCAGTTGCAGAAATACTGCAGTCATAAGGTATTACTGATACCCTGGGTCCTTGCTATGTCATTCCAGGTCAGTGAAATTCACATATTCTTGTAGAAACTCAAATATGGTCTCACTTATTTATGATTACTAATAACTATAATCCAGCAATAGCGTATTATTTAAAGTAACGGATTAGTGTTTATAGTAAAAATATTTTAAAATCCCTACCAAAATTCTAAGTGGTTATCACTGTTCTAGAAAATAACTGTTTTTCACAACTGAAAGATCCAACTCAAGCCTGAAAGCATGGTACTCAGAGTTGAAATCATGGCAGCGTAAAAATCTTCAGATTTTCTTTATTTCTATGTTGCCATCAGTGGACTGAAGATATTAGCCTGACTTGACTAGGTGACATTGGTAAGTCATTTAGCTATTCCTGCGCCATTGGCGGCATACCTATATAATACCCTAATCAGAATGTTCTTTGCCTCCCTTGGAAAAGAATGACAAAAGATGAGATCAGCTCTGTCGTGACTGACCCTAGAGCGTCACAAACCAAAGAACGAGAAAAGCCCACTGTCCTGACATCTTCAAGGGTAGTGATGACATTTAACAATATATCTGTTTTCTTTATTTTCTTCCAACAAAGTTAAGTTTGCGTTTCCGATGATAAGCCATGTTGTCATTGACGGTGAGAGAACTGGGAAGTTGTACTGACACCAACCTATTCTGTGTGGAGGCGTCAGTGTTGGTCCATCACCTCTGACTGCTCTCCGTCACTCTATCCTGACTGCAGCCCCCATCCCTGCTGTTCTGTGACTCACATTCAATCCTAATGAAGCAGAGTCAGATCGATGCATCCTCAGTAGCCAGCCAGTGAGGCCTGTGACTGGCCTCCAACATGAGGTCCAGCCCTGCAGGATGGTGCTCCAGAAGGAAGGCTGGATCCAGGCTTCCTAACTACGATAAACCAGGTAGAAAAGTGACAAGTAGGCTACGTAGGGTGGGAGCCAGGGGTTGCCCAAACATGGGTTATCAGACTTTGCTGCAGCCTTAGGAAGACAGGAGAAAACCAACAGAGTCAAAATGCAAACTGACGGAAGGAAAGGTTATTCACAGCTGGTGGGGAAGCCTGGGGTTGCCGCATAGGGGAAGTTATTAAATCAACGGTTACCTCAAATTAGAGGTAACCTTCTTGGGGATTTTGGAGCAGAAAATTTGGGTAATTTGCTGTTGCTATTTTTTAAGTCTGAATTTTTGGTTGTTGTCATCACTGGTTTATTTTATAGCATAACTCATGTAGGAAATATCCAAGTCAAGAACAGAACTGAAAGTCCCAGCAGGAATGTGGAGAGGAAGACCTGGGAAAGCCAAGTGCCTACATGCTTCTGTCTAGCAAGTTCATGGCTCCGAGGACCCACTTCCCGAGCCGGGAGCCGTGCCACTGGAGGAGGAACCCTCCAAGCTCGGGGGTTCCACAACTTTAGTAGAAGCTCTGGGTGTTCCTCTCTTTATGGATAAAGAGCAAGAGACTGCCAGCCTTATCTTGTGAACAGCTTTGCCTTGTGAGTAAAAAATGTCACATATATGGCAGGGACAGTCTCTTAGAGAATGGCTGCTGTACCAAGAACCCACCTTGCCTTCCTTCCCCAGCCCACCCAGTCAGGTATGCGACAGGCACACTGGTGAGATAGTGACTGCTTCCTGTCCTACCCTAGCCCTTCCGCTACTTCTATAATCACTTGTTTCCACTTCCTGAAACCCTGGCTTCCCTGTATCACACCTTCCTGTAGGAGGAGAAGCAATGGTAAAGGTAAAAATCTTGGCGGTAACAAAGTTCATTTATAGCTCTGAGTCTCCATGCAGCCCATGGATTGATTTAATGGCATCCAGTGACTTTCAACTTGCAACCTTCTTGTGCCTGCCAGATTCCAGGTATCTCGCAATGTCTTGCTGAAGATTTGTTTTAGTTTGGGTCCCTCTTCACCTACGGAAGAAGAGGCTGAGACAAAAAAAAAAAGTGGGGTGCAAGTAATTTATATTTGGGAGAAGGTTGAAGGAAACACTGGTGGGAGAGTGAAGTCAGATGGGAAAGAGAAGGCAGCCAATAAAGAGCTAGGAACTAAGTTACCACGTTGGGCAACTGAAGTTTAATCCTGTTGGAGAACTCCGGAGAATGCCAGAGAACACGTGTTCCAGAGAACATGGCCAGAGGGGCAGGGGCGGTGGGGTACTGACACACTAAGTCCAGCAGTAGGGACTGAGGACTTTAATTTCCTATTCTGTCCTGCTGCACAGGTGGGAAAAACAGCCTCTGGTGGCAGTTGGAAGGTGGCCCCTGTTTACTGAAGTGGGAAGGGCAGGGGAAGTAGGTCAGGGCACTGACAGCTTCTGTCACACCGTGGAAAGTTCCTCACTGCTGCTACCCATGCTGTTCTCTGCTCCACTGTCTGTCTGTGACATCTGCTTGAGTACCTCTCCGGTAAAATTATGGCTGACAGGAAATGGCTCTTCCCCGCCAGGGTTACAGTTCAGGTAGAAAGATCCCCGAAGTGTTGTGACATCCTTAGAACACCTGTCGCCAGAAGCTAGGGGCACGATTCCTAGCCTGGATTAACTGAGTTCAATTGGCATGGCACCAAGCAGGGTCCCACACAAATTCATGTCCATCTGCTGAAAACCACCGAGGGCCCTGGACACAGAGGCCTCGAGGTGAGTTGTTGACTCACCCAGTGACACTCGAAAGTAAATTGGCATCTTCTACCCTTTTCTTTTCAAGGATCCAAATCCCAGTTTCACAAGCCTGGTACTTGGTCTTAAAGCCCGCAGAGCTGTGCCCCTTGGAGTCCATCACACACTCTGCCAAGTCTCTGGAGATGGACATACTGTTCAGACCTCCATGGATGCCACATTCCTACACTGCTTGGATCAATTTCCCACTAGGCTGTGGGTTCCTGCTTCTCATATATCTTTCCACGCACCAAGTGCAATCTTTGACCTGTGAGAATGGTCATTCAATTTTAGTTAAATGGCCATGCCCAGAAAAGGCAGAAGCATGAAAACCCAAGGTCCCACCCCAGAGCTCCACTCCTGCACTCTCTCTCTCAACACTACCATATTTTTGAGGAGACAAGGTGGCTTTGAAGCTTTTGTTTAAGACATGGAAAGAAGAGAGGTCGGACAAATGAGGCATGAGAGCAGAGAGTGACATTGTAGTCTCTTATTTGCAGAGAGAAGGCAGACACGAGGGGAGATAGGAGCCTGGAACAGGTGTGTCACTCCACTGTGTCCCTGAACTTCAGAGGAGAGCTTGGAGGACCACCACGGCAGGGCATGTTGCTGAGTTTCTGAAGAAGGATGGAGATAATAGCAGCAATAACCTGATGCTCAGGACCCAGGATTGGAAGGAAACGTGGATGTCACTGCACTCACCTGTTTCACTTTTCAGATGAGCACGTGGAGGCCACAGAGGGACAGTAATATGCTGAGGTTACACAGTAGTTGGTGGCAAACCACAGGTGGCTCCTGCTTTAGGGGATGCTTCCCCTTGAAGGGAAGACCCATGAAAGGTCTGCATTGAGAGCGTCTTCATAATATCCTTTTGAGGCACTTGAGTACAGCTCTGATGCCCCTCTAGCTTGGCTGTGTTAGAAACATCCCAGAGATAGTGAACTGTATCTGGGACTAGTGAAGGTCAAAGTTGATCCTGTTCTTTTCCCCCCCATTTGCTTAGCTACCCTACATTCAGGTGTTTGGGGGAGCATCTCTCTCTGCCTACTGCTGTAAAACATGCTGAGCCAATGCCCGACGATTCCCTGATACAAGTAGGACATCCTCTCCATCTGTGGGAAATTTGATGGCTTCACAGTCAACAGCAGACCCACTATTCAGGAAGCAGGACAAAGCAGAATGACTAAGTGCTGGGGACAGGTAGTCAGTGCTAGAGGAGCTCAGAGGTCGGTGACCTTCCAGGTGGCTGAAGTGGGTAGAGAGGGAGTCATGGGAAGGGTGACGAAGCCAGCCCAGAAAGCTTCTGCTCACACAGAGGCAGGGGGAGGAATGGGTTCTGTGCGATACCACGGGCACAGGGGCAAGAGGAGGGCAAACCTCCAACCTCAGGTATCTACTGCTCCTATTTCCAGGGCAGACAAAGTCAGGGCTCCCAGGCAAGCCCTGGGGTTGAAAGGGAGACCCTGCTTATCCCAACTCCGTTAACCAGTGGGAAGAATTGGGCTGTCACTGCAAGTTAAGAAAGTAGCATATTAGGCAGAGTATTAATGAACACAAACTATAAAATATAACACTCAGTTCCTCAAAGGATAATGTCAGACAGTAGTTCTCAACTTCTATGGCACTGGGTTTAGAAACTTCATAAAGATTTTTAGAAAGATTTTTAGAATAGTGGCACAGCTATTAAATGAGAAAATCTAAAACTTGACAATGAGTGGCAGGGGAGAATGGAGAAATTATAAACCTGCCGAATGTCTGAGTCAACACCACACTGGAAAAGAAATTGAAAACATCTGACTGAAAAATCCATGGTTGCAGAGTAGATTTGACAAGCTCTTGGTTAAGAAGGTAGAGTACAAAAATTTGAGAATCACTGCATTTGATGGTCCTGTCTTTTGCCAAACTCCCCCAGCCCAGAAAGGATTGCTTTTCTTACTAAAGTATTGGGGTCAGTGAAAAAAGGGCTATCCATAAATTAAACATAAAGATCAAATAATAAAACGTAAAAACCATATATATAAAGATCTGGACAAAAAGTTTTAAAAAACATGCAAATATATATATATATATATATATATATATATATATATATATATATATATATCCAAATATGTAGTCATCTAGTTAATGGATAGCATTCTCATTTATTTCTTAGTATTGGGTATTTTCTAGAAGCAACTTCCATTATAACACGTATTCCTGTGTATTCGCCGTATGTGATTCTCATCCCGATAACACGTCTCCATTTTGAAACAGCAATCTAAGGTGTCAGTGGAAATGTTCTCTTGGAAAATGTGTGTTGTCTTTCACAGGACAGACATGATTAAGTGAACGGGCATGGAGAGGTTTGTCCATGTGAGGCCTGGGAGAGAGGACACGTGGACGCTCTCTTCTACTCTGGACTAATTGTCCCTCATGTCACCCCCTCCCAACTTCACTCAATTATTAGCTGTCCTTAAGAACACTTTGCCAGCACAGAGAGGTGTTGGTTTGCAGTCCAGGCCATTAGACCCTAAAGCTTAGAGACCGTGACATGTAGAGAGACATGAAAGAAAGCAGGGTATTGCTTTCTTCTTTTCCTGGGTAAAATGTTAAGTGACAAATACGCAAGCAGACGGAGAGGACCTCTGGGGGTTAAACGCTGTGTGGCCATCTCAAGGGAGCTGACTGTATTAGAAGAAGGCAGAAGTAATAGCCTATTGAAATAACTTTGGAAATTCTGATATGAAAATACCAAAGGAGGAAATGATGGATGTACCCATCATACAGGATCATACAACTCACCTTAGACCTCAAGACACACACACACACACACACACACAGACCCCTACACAGATGAGAATATGAAGCATTAGTGACATGACGTGACTCCTCCCCACGCAAAACGAATCAGTAGCAAAGCGAGGGCTAGAACTCAGACCTCTGAATTTTTAATGCATTTCTTCACGATGCTGCTCTTTGATTAGCTGGAAGGAAGCCATCCAAACTTCAAAATGATTTAAACTATTTGAAATGAGACATTCTTTCCCCCATCACAGCCCCTTTCCCTGTCTCTGCCCCATCGAACTGTCCTAAAGTGCAGACCTGCTCACCCCGTTTCCTGGTACAAAAACCCACCAAGAAATAAGCAGCTGCTTAATTTCAACCCAGAGAGGCTGCAACACTCCACAGGCAGCTTCCTCACTAGCTCATTGCCCTCTTTCCATGCCTTTTCGTTTGGAGTGTCTTCCAGCCAAATAAGACCACCCGCTGCTATACTTCCTCCTCCACCCCCTGCACCTCTGCTCACCTTGCCCCCTCCCAGAAGCCCCCACACCGGTCCTCCCTGTGAAAATCTCAGTCGTCCTTTAGGGCCAGATCTCACAGAAGTCCCAGCTGTCTGCCATTGCTCCTCTTCTGCCTTGCTTGTTTCTCTGCATCAGCTTTTGTCACTGTCTACCTACCCCCTGCTGCTTTGTAAGTTCTTTAAGGAAAAAAAATCCCTCTATTACTCTTCTCTGCCAAGGCGGAGTTTGTACAGTGCTAGACACATAGCAGGTGCTTAGTTGAAAGAAATTGTTGACGAAACAAATGTGTAGTTTAATTAGCAATGTAACAACTCCACCCTCCTCCACCCCAGAATCAGTGAACACACATGCAAAGATTTCAAATATAGGATCTTGGTGAATAGATAAAATCATTACGCAATCATCTATTTTTTGACTACACATTTCTTTGGCATGATGTCTGCATAATCCTAGTCTCTCAGTAAAATACTCAGTAACTAGAGATTTAAAATCAATTTTAAACTCAAAAGCAACACACATTGTCTTCAGTCAAGAAACCAGACAATCCCCTACTAAGTTCCCCAGTTATATACAGGGTCGCAGTTTGTCACCATGCATTCATTTCAATGACGCCCAGTGCTACAGAAATGTTGTATTCCAGAACTTATCAAGTGGCATTAAATAGAGTATCTGCTTCTGAAATTTACTAAATGTTTAGTATCGACACATGTGTTGTGACTATTACCAAAGAATAGTTTTTGGAAGAAAATACCAGGTAGGTAAGTGGCCCATGGGGGGACAGAGGGGTGTGTGCCACACTGCCAACTTCAGATGTAGTTACGACGCTACCAAGTTCAGCACTTGCATATCTGGGGACGCAAAATGATGTATCCATTTTGTAGTTAATAAATACAGATGGTGAATAATCATTCTCCCTTCCCAAGCTGTACATTAGCACCCCCAAATCAGGGACTGGTCCCTCACATTGTACACATTAAAGGAGGAAGGCACGGCCCCTATAGCCCTGACAGGTTCTTTCTCCTTCTTTCTCCTTCATGGTGATCTTACCCCTCCCGATATCGAGGAACCTGACCTAGCCTCATGCGTGTTCTCCCCTGGGTGCCCATATTCACAGAAGCTCTAACAAAGTCTTGGGGCATCATCTTTCAGTGTAGCACATTTAACTCCGCCTCCTGAAGTATTCTGACTGTGAGGTACTCTTTGAAGCGGCCAAGACAAAAAAGAAAGAAAACAAACTCCCGAGCCCCAGCAAGATGAATTTATAACAGTGCCCTGTCAGGTGTCTGGAAATAGTACATTAAATCAGGAGTTATTCACTCTATCTTTCCCAAAGGCCTACTTTGAACCTGGAACCTGGGGCTGAGACAGCCCCGCGGGGAAGGCTTGTGGCAGAGGGGGCTACTGGCAGTCTGTTGCCCCACGTCGTTGGATGCGAGGGGTGAGTAAATGAAGACTTGGCTTACCACTTCTGAAAGGCTGCCAAGGTCTGTGTCATCCCTGGAGTTCTAGATTTGTTGTTCTGTCTCGTCTAAATGAACGCTCCCTCCACAGGGCTTGTAATACCAGGGCTTTCATGCACACTTTCCCCCCAAGTTGGGCAGGCCCGCTCTGCTGCATTAAATCAGTCGTGATCCAAGCTGAGTCTTGCTTAAAAGTGACTTCCAATTAACATGCAGCAACATGGTCTAAGGGCTCCAAATAGATCAATTAAATAGCTGTGTTGTGAGGAACTCATTTCCCATGGGTCTCATCTTTTTGTCCTTCATGTGTTGGAAAAAAAGTATATATATATATATATATACTTTTATATATGTATATATATAGTGACTCCTCCGAAAAAATATGAAATGATCTGATTAAACTATTGCTTTTGATGCTGTATTTGGGGTTTATGGAAATTTTTTTTAATTAGTTTCTGTCTGACAGTCATTATCCACCAGACTTTGAATCATAAAGCTCACCTTGTCACCCTGCCCTCTTCCTCCCAGGAGAATGTACAATCACAGGTTATTATGACCTAAGTGTGTATATATGTAGCCCAAGGATTAAAAAAAGAGGCTCAATCCAGTGTTTAAGATCCTGACAGTAACCACAGAAGAGAAACAGCGAACCTTTACGCATTACTCTGAATGTATTATACCTTTCTCCAAAATAGCTCAAAATATTTCTACAACGGTTTTTTTATTTGTTATCAAAAGCGAAATACTAACACGTTGTGATGATTAACATAAAACTCCTGCTTTAGGATTATTGGCATATTCTGATTTTAATTAATCGTCATCCTGTCTTTTCAGCATTATACTTAAGAATTACTACATAGGACAGAATAACAATGCATATACTTTTTTTGTTGTTTTTTTTTTTTGCTTCTTTCTTTTAGTTCTCCTTCATAGATGATACTTAACTTTCTTTGGGATAAATAACTACCTCTCTGAAACCCCAATCTTTTCCAAAAATTCTTTCACAGTTTGTCTCAGACCTAAGTGCACTGCACCTGGGCAACGATTGGTCACGCTCCGTGCTGTAGAAAAGGTGAATATTCCTTCCGTCCCAGCAGGAAGAAACTCACATGGGGCTCTGTGACTGATTAAAGGCGGAAATGTACACGAAATCCAGCCCATGCGTCCTGAGTCCCACGAATCTGGCTCCAACTCTGCGGTGAATTCTCTCCTCCCTGCAGTGAGTTCCTTTGCTACAATGTGCCAGTTTTCTTATCTGTAAAATGGGGGGATCCCACTCCTTCTCCAAGGGTTTGACTGGGCAATTGCTATGAGCTACGTAGATGAATAAAGATATTAACCTTTGCCAGCCCAGATCACTGCAGTTGTTTTTCTGAATCAGTTGGGAAAAAATCTTTTCATTTAGGCTATATTTCCATGAAGATTTTAAGTATTACGCATAGAGCTTCTAAATGTTAAAAGACCCAAATCTGTAATTTACCAGATTTCCTTGACATGTCTTCTATTATTTCTATACTTAAGTTCTGACCTCTTGGGGATGACTTATTTCTATTATCTTCTCATTTTCTGTGGTTTTCTTTTTAAATACTTAATTCATTTTTTCCAGTTCTAATTTATTTTTGTATGTCTGAAAAGGAAGGCCTGGGCTGATCTTTGTTTCCAAATGCTAATAGTTTTTACAGCACCATAAATGGAGTTTGGATAATGCCATGCTTCTCCGTTGCATTGTGATGTCTCCTTTTTAACCGCATATTTAATTTTTACATGTAAGAATCAGTCTTCTGAGAAAATGTGACTTCTTTCTCCTTTGAAAGCACACAGCATCATCTCTTTTGTCTTTATTTATTTTCCTCTAAAAACCTGTCTTATGCCACACTCTATGAGATGGTAACCTTTTCCAGGGCCTCTCTCCCTTCATTCTGATATTTAGGTGTTAACACACAGTATGTTGTTTGAGTTGAATTCTGAGAGCATATACCAAACATACACACAAGGACAGAGAAAGGAAAAGGCAGATGCCGTCAAAATGCTTTAACGAAGCAGAGTCAAGGCTGCTGGTCAGGACCCTTGAATCCTGGTCCCCAGGAGTTTCTAGAGGGCTGTGATGCTGGCTTGTGCAGAGGGCTGCCCTGAATGGGGACCCATGGAAACCTAACGCCCGTGCCCTTCCAGGCCATCCCCCATCCTACTTGACCTGGTTGTCCAACCCTAGCTATCCCTTGGGAATCAGAATGGCAGGACGTTCGGCGGAAAGGCATGAAGGAGGTGGGCATACACTGATGCCCTCGGTGCCACGACAATCACTCTTTCCCCACACTCTGTGTAACTAGATTAGAGATCACGGAGAACCCATTAAAATTCATTTTGGAGCAACAGAGGTGTAGCAACAAGCTGCCATCCACGTCTGGGACTGACCATCAGGTTTCCCATTCCTGGGGCAGTTTTCCTGAACCCTTACCTATTGCCTCTCTTGGTAGGAGCTTTTCCTTCCATTAACTTATAAGCTGAGGCTATGTGCTCTCCCAGGAAGGACATTTGTCACCCTTTCTGGCAAGAGACACCTTGAGCCGTTAATAGTAGAACCAAAGTCCTTCAGCCTTTGTAAACTCTGCTATAAAATGATATTGCACAATCGTAATTCCCCTTTTAAGAAGTCTGCTTGATGTCCTAAGTCCCCCAAAAGCTAATCCCCACCAGGGTAGCTCAAGTAACATTTTGGTCCTTCTCAGTTTCGGAAGGGATGGCTGCAAATCTATGGCCTGCTCTCCAAGGTCACTTAGAGCGAGCCTGGGGCAAATAAATAGCACGTTCTTGACCCCACTCCTCTGCCTTTGGAGGATGGGAAGTTATTGAATTGTCTTGCAAATACTTGCAAACAGTACACTGGAATTTGAAGAAAGTGAAATGTTTAGGAGAATGGGGTAGTGGGTCTGTGTTTGAATGCAGACTCGACTATATCGAAATACGTGACTGGAGAGTTATTGAACCTCTCTGAGTCTTGGCCTCTGCATCTGTGAAACAGAGTAATAGCCACCTTACAGGCGTGTTGTGAAGCTCAGGCATCTGTGTTTGAAGGGCCTGGCCCATAGTAAGCTCTCAACGCGTTGTGGCTATTATTAGGATTGGAGTAAGCAGGGTTTATTTAGAGGTTCTTGGATGCTATGGACAGAGATCAGTGAGGATGAGTATCGAGTTCTACTCCGTGTGTTCCCTGGGTCACAGCCAGAATGAGGACACAAGACTGTATGGGCCCAGGACTGATTGTTCCAGCACTGGCTTCTCCCTGATATTAGCATTGTGACTGACGGTGAGCATCAGAAATGGTAGGGGAGCGGGGGTCTGGCCAGGTTTATGGGCTCTTACTGCTCACCCACCTGGCTTAGTCCGCCCTTCAGGGATTCTTCTCTAGGGTGCAAAGTTGGTGGTCAAGGCTGACTGTAATGTGACAAAGAAAAGCAAGCACAGGTGGTCCCCAGGGCTAGTACCACCTGCCAGTCTCGTGGGCTGTTTCCCAGAGAAAAGCAAAGGGGCAGATCATATCTGCATACCCCGAGCCCTGGCGCCCCCACAGAGGACTCCTCTGTTGGAGCCACGTTTGGCCACTTGGCTTTATCTTTATTAATAGAAATCTTGGTCATGCCAGCTGGGCAAAAAAGGAAAACCCTGGCTGAAGAGGGCATGTATTTTAAGATGACACAGTTTATATTTGGAGACTGGGATTATGCCCTTTGGGAGACAAGAAAGAAGAGGAAGCCAGATTAGAGCTGAGCACCTGGCCTGGGCAAATGTCATCTCCCAAAGTGGCCACGCTCATCACATGTGCACACCACAGCTGAAGAAGGTAGGAAACCCAGAGCTCGCCCACATCCAGATGTCCCCGCTGCCTGCGGTTCTGAGGAGACAGTCACCAAAGTCAGTGTTGGACCAGCAAGGGAAGGTGGGCAGGCCATGGTGCCTATTCACAGGGCAAAATACTTCTCTGCTCATCCACGAGTGATTTGGGACAATGCGAAGTAAACTGATAGTCGTCAGGGGCTTGAGACAAGCACACTTCACCTCTGAGGCACAGATTCGTATTCTCCCTTGAGGTGTTTCAAGGACTGACACCATCACTTGAAGCAGAACTGAAAGGGTGATGTGTTAATTTGGCGTATACTTATCACCTGTCTATGGAATGGTACAATCTGTTCTTGGATAATTTCTGAATTAAAATTTTATTACTGCTTCCCCTGGAGTTGAGTAATCACCGTTAAAAACAACAGTGTTCACCCACATTTTTCTCAGCTGCCTTCCGTTATTTACCTCACTTTATTCTAATATCCATGTAAAATTTGCTAAATAGCCTTTGACACATTAATACAAAAGTTAGTAATAGAACCATCGTAGAAAAAATTTTTTAATCTAGAAAAATGGAAATAAAAATATAAAAAAATTCCTCTACCCATAGAAAACAGCTGTTAATATTGCAGTGAATCTATTTCCATTATGTCTCCATGTGTTTTTTCAGTATTTGAAATACTATGTATAAAATATTGTGCACTGTTTTTTTCAGCTAATAGTATATTAGGTTGGTGCAAACGTAATTGCAGTTTAAAAGGTTAAAAATAATTGCAAAAACCGCAATTACTTTTGCACCAACCTAATACCATAAGGATTGACTGCAAAGAGTTTTTCTATGCAGAATTCTTTGCAAATAGAATTTTAAAACAGCAATGAGGGATGTACCGTAAAATCTTTAATAAACTCTCAACGTTTGGAATTTATTGATTTCTAATATTTTCTGGCACATTGCTTCAGTAAACACTTCTGTGGATAAATCACGGTCTGGTGAAGAGTAGGAACTTGCTTTTAAGAACGAGAATGCACAAGTACAGACATCTGGTCACCTCATCCACCAATGCTCAGCCTGTGAGTGGGACAGCCATCACACCACAACTTTCCTTCACACCTAACTCATCAAGAGACAGAAAGAAAGAAGATTTCTGACCCAGCCAAAGGAATAAAACAATCAGAGAATTACAGACCCAAGTTTCTACCTGCCCTCATGTTCATATACCCGTAGACTCATACAATGAGATTAAAACTAAGAAAAACATTGTAGACCAGTGGTTACAAACCTGGCTGGCAAAATCGAATCACCTCAAGAGTTTATTAAACTAAATCAATAAGTCTAAGGCAGAACGTGAAAATCTGTATTAAACAAGAACAAACAAAAAAAAAAAGGAAAGAAGTGGCTGGCCCTTCTGCTTTGAAGCAGACTTGCTGGCCTTGCTTTGAAGTGATTTTGTAACTTCCCTATGGTCACTGCCGACTTTGACGTTGAAGAGATGGTTGCCAAGTTTCTATTCTGCACACCCCTGGGATGGTCAATATTGCAGGGCAATGTCACAAGCGAGGATGAGCCAGTGCGTCCCCCGTGGAGAGTGCTGGTTTTCTAGCTCCTACCAAAAGGAAGAGCCAGCTGACGGATGGAACACACAGTGACCTGAGCTCAGGTGTGGGCACAAGCTTTGTAGCTTCTGACATCACGTGAAAGGTCACAGATGACCATATGCCAGTGGCCTCTTTGGATGCCCATAGTAGCACCCACTTTGTGTCAGGGACATGGAGAAGGAGCTGGCCTTTTAACCCTGGCTTACATAGAAATAAGCTGGGAGAGTCTAGCGGGAGGCTGCAATAAACAGCTGAGTATGGCTGGAGTTAAGCTCAGCAGCATCTCATTAGTGTGTTCAGGTGCCCAAAAAACTAGCCCAAACATGGCAACGGTGAAGAGATTAGTGCATCTGCTGGAAATGTTGGCCCAACCATAGCGTGTAGTTTGGGAGAGTCGTGTGAGGGTCAGCTTTATGCTCTGGGATCAGGTCACCTTTGAAAGATGACATCAGGTTGTTCTGGGCTTACGATCGCCTAACGAATTCCAGACTGAGTGTGCTCCATGTGCAGTCCAGAAGAGGAAGCGGCCAGATGCTGCTGCCTGAAGAACCCACCTGGGACTGACTCACCCAGCTGGATTTCCCTCCTTCTAACCTCATGGTTCATCATGAAAGCAGGTCAGGTCTGCCTCTGCGGGGTGCAGACAGCTGGCGGATGATTCAGGGAGCAGATCCCAGCTCATTCTCACTTCCCCCATGAGCTGGCCAGCTTGGGCCCTGAGATGGAATGATCGCCTTGCCTTGGGGTGGCCATGAAGGGAAACAGATGCAATTCCATCTTCCTCAGTGAGGCTCTGCTCAGTGCGCAACACACTGAAAGGTGAAATACCACCCAGCAAAGTGGGAGATGCACTCATCTTGCCTGGAAATGCATCGCCATGAAACCTGAAGTCACCCAACACCAATGGCACCACTCCAGAGTAAGCCCTGGAAGCAGTGTTGCGAGGTGTAGTTCAACAGAAAAGGGGGGCTTTTCCTTATTCAGCACACCAACGAAATGTCTGTGATACTATGTCCCCAAAAGAGCCTCTCTCCTTGGGTGACGGGGAAGGAACAATGGGAGCCAGAGAAGGAGAACGAGGTGTGTCTTTGGGGACCAAGGCCAATTTGGGGCAGGATCATTGAGAAACATGGTCACCACTATTCCATCCTGCCCCCCCCCCCACACTTCCCTCAAAACACAGCATGTTACCTAGCTGGCAACTCTGATGAAAAATTCCTTCCCCGCTGGTTTCAACAGCAGACTTTCACTTAAACTCAATGGGCATAAGAGGCCCTGGGCTGACCATTCTGTTGGCAGGGTGAGTTTTCTCTTTATCCTCGTCTAGACATTGGACACTGTCTGTAGTTTCTGTCAAGCCCACCCCACAATCACGTCACAGGCCCTGGAGTTTGCTATGTGTTTAGGGTCTGACCTTTTGTGTTTCTTGGCCCTGGGTTTGGTTTTATCATACTTTCCTTGGATTCTAGGGCTATCCAAGTTGGTCTGTTCCTTCCTATCTCGCTCTCTCTCTGTACCTTTGCCACCTCTAACTTCATTTTTGAATCGCCTTCGTCACTCTCCCTGCTCATTTTTTATGCCAGGGATTTGTCCTCTCTAGAATTCTGCTCTCCTTCCCCCTGTACTATCATGCTTTGGTGTCACAACCGTGCCCACCAACAGGCATGTTTTCACTCCAGAAGCCCATCATCTTAGATGAAATAAATATGATAACAACAAAGGTCAGAAATATATCTACATCTACGTATCATAGATATCAATATATAGCTCTATCTAGCTATATATGTTCTGTCTATCTATCTATCTATCTATCTATCTATCTATCTATCTATCTATCATCTATCTCTAGGATATAGAAATGTCTTGTAGCAACAAAATGCCCCTTGATATGAAACATACTTGAGGGCCCTAGAGGCAAGAGCAAATATTTCGCACCCTCACAACAATACCAACGCCTGCCCTGGGCTGACAGTCTGTCCCCCACTGAGTGGGGGCTCATTCTCTAGCTGATCTGGGCTCATCACTGAGGCAGGTCCTGGTCAGTCAGGCTGATGGAACATCCGTGAAGCTGACCAGAGGCCCCCGAGGGGGTCGTCTCCTCTGAGTCCTAGGAGGTGCTTTATTCTTGCTATATTCAACATAAAATCTGAGAATTGTGTGAGATATTCATAAGACAAGGGGTTGTTTACACAAAAAAGGCAAAGTATGTACTAAAAGTACCTTACAACCACACGCTATGAGTTCTTTAAATATATACTCGTCTAAGCCCCTGTGATTCTTCTGCTATTATTCCTGGGAATAGCTCGTCGCTGTGTACTCATATGCTGGGTAACATAGGATCAAATCTTAACTTCTCTGTGCTTCTGCTTCTTCATGAAAACAGGAAGAAAACAGCAACTAACCCATAGGTGTCTTGCGATGACTGATTAAAACATAAGTCATAGCATAGGGACTGGCAGGTAATAAGCCATCATAGACTTTAGCTGTTTTTGTTACTGAAGAGGCCAAGAAACAATGTCACAAAAATGAGCTTTTCTCTCCATTTTGTGAATGGGGTGGGGGGAGGGGTCTGCCGAATGCTAAGCAGAAACACTGCCTGACCGCAAAATGCGAGGGCACAGCGTGTACCACTGGGATAATAACAGCAGAATAAGGACGTCTCCAAACTGGACAGATTTGAAATAGTTTCAGGAACTGAAGTTGCTTAGCCTAGAGTAAAAACAACCGGAAGGAAGACACAACCATGGTCCTCAAATCTGGAAACGCTGACATGGGGAAGAACAGTTACATGTATTGTTGTTGTTGTTGTTGTTTGGACCCAGAGGGCAGCACCATGACCAGCTGGGTAGGAGTTACAGGCAGATTTGGAGTCAATACAGAAAGAACTTTCTAAGCCTCAGAGTTCTGTAACAAGAAATGGTCACTTCATCAAGTATTCTCCACCAATGGGAGCGTTATGTGACCTTGAGCACGTAACGTCAAGTCTCTGTGCCTCAAGTTTCCTGACCTGCCAAATGGGGATAACAGTACCTATTTTTGAGAGAAGATGTGAAGACTGAATGAGTTAATACTGGGGGTGCCAAAAACATGTACACACTGGACTCGCATGCATCACTTGTTACCAGTATCTACTGAATATTACAATTTTAATGCAGTTTTTTTTTCCTTTCTTAAAATGTGTATACTTTTTTTGGGGCACCCTCTGTATGTGTACAGCATTTCAAGTAGTCCTGGAATATATTTAGTGTTCAGTAGACATTAGTCATTGTAGAGCTGCCCGTAAAGGTGGAGAGGGGCAGGTGTTATTGTCCCTGATATGAGAGATAAGAAAATCAGATCAATTATCCAGCAACCTGGCCTACTCTGAGACAATCGATCAATATGACATTGGGAATTACCTAAATTGTCACTTGGCATTCCATGCGTGTGTCTCACATCCACAGCTGGACACACTAACTCTCAGGGCAGCTGACCCTTGAACAACATGGGTTTGAACTGAGTGGGGCCACTTCTACGTGGATTTTTTCAATAAATACACATGGTACTATGAATGCATTTTCTCTTCCTCATGATTTTCCTAATAGCATTTACTTTTCCCTCGCTTACCTTATTGTAAGAATACGGTATATAATACATGTAACATACAAATACATGTAACATACAAATATGTGTTGATCAACTCTTCATGTTGTTGGTAAGGCTTCGGGTCAGCAGTAGACCATTAGTAGTTCATTTTTTTTGGAGAGTCCAAAGTTATACATGATTTTTTGATTGCATGGTGTGTGTGGGGGGTCAATACTCTTAACCCCTGCATTGTTCAAGGGTCATCGGTGGTCTCAATTCTTGGATTCATAAACTGTATTGTATATATTTTTGGAGAGCTCCACAATGCCCAGGCAAACAGCAAGTCTTCAATAAATACGTGTTGTCTAGACACATATAGCGGTGCTGTCTCTTAGGAAAGAGTACTGACTTTTCTGCTTTATAAGCCCAAGTACCTCCACCTCCTTTTCTAGTCAAAATCAGTGCCAGCTACAGTCTAACTGAGTCCCAGAAAGAGTCATTTTACATTTTTTCCTAACTCAACAGTCACTGCAATTTAACTTGACTAAATACAAACACAGGTTTAATTGGAACTTAGCTGCAAAGGAAGAGCAAAGAATCCATAGAATTGACTGCTCTTTAAATACAGGTTAGTGCAGCAAGTTAATGGCTCTTCTATGGAGATGCCCTACTGGGTAGACATGAAATTGTGGGGCAAACAGCAAAACAAGCAAATAATGTGTGGGCCTCCGACTACTTGTTGTGATTATGCTATATGAGTAATCAGTAATATTTGAGGATATTAGTCATTATTGGCTGTGCGTACTTCCTCACCAGTCAATCCTAGAGCCAGGATAAACAAGCCCCAGGATGCCCTCCTTTTGTTTTCTGCATGTGCTCATACATAAGAGGTGGGGGAGAGTCATTCAAGCTCTAGACATTTCGTATGGCTCACTTACATATATTTGCTGTATTTGTTATCCAGAAATCTAGGGTGTTGATGGGGTCTGAAATTCAGTGTGGCCCAGTGCCCACAAGAGGGGCTAGGAGAAAATGACACACTTATACAACTATCAGACTTAATACACTAGGAGACAGTTTGTCTTTTTCCTTGGCAAAGACAGAGATGTGTATGGTCACATAGCACCTCTGATAGATGGATGGGTTGAAAGGAAAGGAAAGAAAGCGGAGCTGTTCCCCGTCTGCTTTGGAGCATGCTTTGTTCATGTTTTCCTTTGACATTTTTGTACAGGTAATGAGGACCCCAGAGGAAGGGGTCTGCCGAGGAAGGAAGGCATGATCAGATTTGTTTTTCTAGAAAATGAATGTTGGTAACACAGCGAAGATTGGGCTAGAAGGGAGGAAAAACTAATGAAGAGACATGAGTTAGGAGTCTAATGAAATAATTAGGTATAAGACGAAGAAGCCATAATGAAAAACTAGCAATAGTTGAAAGACCAAGTTCTAGATACAGCCTCGAGGTAGAAACAATAGGCTTTATTGGTCCACTGCTGTATTGGTTGAAAGAAAAAGAGGACCTAAGATTGATTTCAGTGTTGAGAGGGCAGAGTGAATGGTGGCACCATTGACCAGGATTTGGGAATGGAGCAAGAGAGTAGGCAATGAGTCATTCTGTTTTGGACCTGCTGTGGGGAGGTGTATGTGTGGCTCTTTAAATACAGGTTAGCTCAGCAAGATGACAGTCAATGAAGATGCTTGGAAATACGAGTCTTGTACGTAGGCCGCATATCACGACTGGGATATAAATTTGGGGACCCTCTAGGCACAATGTTGTAAAGACCTCACCGGTTCTCAACTTCCACAGAAGTTTTAAACATCTTTATACAATAGAGAAATATTTCACTTCCAAGTATAAGGTATCTTAGATCCTGGAGAAAGTGACATCATTTTGTCCTTTATCTTCACCATGTTTTATGAACTACAGTTTATAAAACTAAAATTTAGGGGACGTTTCTCGAGTAGGCGGAATAATGGCTCCCCAAAGATGTCCGTATCCTAATCCTTAGAGGCTGTGAACATGTTACCTCACGTGGACAAAGGGACTTTGCAGGTGTGATGGAGTTAAGGCCCTCAAGGTGTGGAGATTATACTGGGTCATCCAGGTGGGCTCATCTAACCACCTTGGCTCTTAAAATCAGAGAACCTTTCTCAGTTGTGCTCAGAGCGAGCTATGACTATGGAAGAACAGTAGAAAGATTTGACATCGCTGGCTTTGAAGACAGAGGAAGGGGCCGTGAGCCAAGGAATGTGAGTGACGTCTAGAAGATAGGAAAGGCAAGGAAACAGATCCCCCCTAGAACCTCCGGAAAGGAATGCAGCTCTGCTGACAGCTTGATTTTAGCCAGTGAGTCCCATGTTGGGCTGCTAACTGTAAAATAATACAATTGTGTTGTGTTAAGCCACCAGTGTATGAATTTGTTACAGCCATGATAGCAAATAAATACATCTTTTCAGTTGAAAAGTTTTAGCACTTGCTGCTAAAGAGAAATAGTGTTCTTTATCATCATCAATATTTATTAAACTCTTAACCATTGAATGATGTATGCCCTATCTGAACTTGGTTTCCTCAAATGCAAAGTGAGCTGATGTTAATTCTGACCTGCTGGAGATGGGGTGAGAATGAAAAGAGAATGCAAGTGTAAAAGCCTCATATATTGTCACGTGTTGATCAGTGACAGTCGCATTTTCTTGACCTGGTCACTAGAAGCGTAAAGCTAAACTGGTTTATAGCAACTACTGTCCCATCTACTTGGGAGGCTGGACTACCATTGATGATGAAGGTCCTGGTTGTTCTTTGCCTAATGGCCATTAGTGCTGAGGGGGAGAAGTCACAGTCACAGTCCTGGGTGACATCAATGAGGAGCTAAGCCTTAAGGAGGCTTTGAACGAACTTCGAAGCTTGATCAGAAGTGGGGATGGTGAATAAAGACTCCAGGAGTCGGGCTTCACTGAAGAGGCCAGGATAAGGAAGGGTTGGGGAATACTTAGGGGCACTCAGAGATGACCTTGAATGATGTCCTAAGAACTCTGAAAATGATAGGAGTAGAAGGCAGGAAAAATTCTGCCTTCATTTCATGTGATTCCTCAGTGTTATGGCACTTAGGACCTAATCACCTCCCAAAGGCCCCACCTCCAAATACCATCATCACCTTGGGGGTACGAATTTTGGGGAACAAAAGCATTTTGCCCATTACGCACATACTTCTTCCATTTCTCAGTAAATGTTTTGGGGGCAAAGACTCAATCTTGCTCATTAGAACTGGAGTTTTAAAACGCCAGTGGATTCTCTGACATGGCACAGGGTTTGGGAATCTGTCAGTAAGAAAGAGAGAATAAATAAAGGCAAGATGGAAGGATACATGCAACGTAGGAAGGCAGGAAGGAAAGACGTGTGTGTCAGCACTCCTGGAAGTGACAGGGAGCTGGAAAGCAGGGAGACCTATTAGGAGGTCCACCTGGAAGTGGGGTATAGGGGTACGGGACTGGACCAGTTTCCTGGCAGGAGGAGTGGACAGAAAGCATAGGAAGTGTGAGAGATGACAAAGAAAAAAAAGACCAGAATTTGGGGCCCAGAGTCAAGTGCTGTCAGCCCGTGAGCCCCTGAGCGGTGATCTTCGAGCACAGAAGAGCTCTGTCTGAAAATCATACCCTGAACTCAGATTCCCCCATTCCCATGTGGTCTCTCCACTAGAACAACACATAGATTTTCCAAGCCATCAAAAGGTAATTAAAAACAGCAGAGCCCATGCATTATTGCTCAGTGAGTCACGGTGTCCTTCATTACGATGAGCTTTTCACACATCTGGTCAATGTTTAGACGCAATGCCTTTTGCATTTAGTTTTCGTTAGGATCCAGATAACAGTTTCATGTCAGCTTGAGCAGTAGTTTGGATCTGTTTGTTCCTGGACAATCAACCAAGCTGCAGTGTCAGAGGAACACAGAGAGTGTTGCTTTCTGCTTCATTTATTGCCTGAAGGCACCCCCACCCCAGCCCACAGCCTTGGGGTGCACTCACAGAGCTCCATCCTGGCAGACAGCCCCGCCATGGCAGCTTACTGTCAGCCCCAAACGCCACACAAACCCAGGTCAGCTCCAGAGCCATGCGCTCACCCGCCCGCCCAGGTAATGGTGAGCTGAGGACCTCTCTGCTCAGCCGGAACCAGACTCCGGAGGCAACCCCACCCTGCCCACCTGCCCGGAGTGCCGCCTCCTCCTTCTCCCCAAGGAAGAAGCACACTGTCAACTCCCCGGAAGTGTGTCTTCCGAGGAAATCCACTTCCGCATTAGAAATGAAAGCACTTCTGCATTGTAAGTGAAATACCAGATGACTCTGGAATGAACCTTTGATGAACAATCTTGAGTCTGACCCAGATCATCTACATGAAGGGCAAACAAGTAAGGGGCTTGAGGTCCCATAATGGCCACTGCTGCCCTCTGGGCCACAGAGGGTAGGTTAACCTCTCAGCAATGACTCCACCCATGGGCCATGGCAATGGGAAGATGAAGGTCATGACTATGGAAACAGTGAGTTTCCTCTCTCTCCTCTGGATGCACAGTCTCCCTCTTGTGACCCCCTCTCCCCCCGGCACTCTCACAGACCCTCTCCTGCAGCCCTTGTCATTTCTAGCTCAGTTTCCAGTTTGCTAGCTGGGGGACTCTGAGCAAGTTGCTTACTCTCTGATCAGAAGATGAGGATAAAAGTATCAACCTACTGGATGACTGTAAGAAATAAATAATGTTTTCCCGAAGTGTCTAGCTAAGTCAGTACCTGGCAAGGACCAGGATTTAATAAATGCTGTTTTTCCTCCTTTCTTGATGAGTGTGTAGCACTATGGTTTCAAGCATGGACCATGACACCAGACAGCCTAGGTTACAATCTCGCCCTGCCCAATTAGTTGTGTGACCTTAGGCATGTTTCTTAACTTCTCTTCACCTCAGCTTTCTCATCTGTTAAGTGGGGCTAAGACTCTATACCTATTCCAATAGGTTGTTGTAAGGATTAAAGAAATCAATATATGCAACATACATCAAACAAAACTGAGCATATGCGTAACAAGCATTACAAACCTCTGCCCCGATGATTATTATCTTCTTGACGTACGTACGATCTATTTATGGATTTCCGTGGAACCAAGAGAACATTACTAATCCATGGTGGGTGCTCAATACTTCTCTGTGAATTGAATGAATGGATGGATGGATGAATAAATGGAGTGACCTCTTTTAAAAACATGGGAGGTACTTAATAATGCATTTCATAAAATTGTCATTCAGACCAGAAATGTTGATGGAGGGTTTTGTACGTGGCAGGCACTGTGCCAGGTGGCAGGAACACCGCAGCTCACAAAGCAGAAAAAGGTTCTGCTCCACAACTCGTGGTCCAGATCCAGGGGTCCTCGCGATCCTCTAGGCCGGGTGCCTCAGTGAACAAGTGAGGACACTGAGGCCCAGAGAGGACATGGAATTTCTAAGAAGTGGTCACTTGTGGACATGTTGCATTTGTTAGGATCCACGTGTCCAGACCCCATTTCGTTAGTTGAAACTTTTGTTTCAAGGTCCTTCTTGGTAAGGGAGGCAATGGGACCTCGTGGAAAGAGCCTGGCTCTGGAGTTAGACAAAACCCAGCTCTTCTATGTGCCAGTTGTGTCACCGGGCAATGGACTTCCACCATGTTGCCTTCAGCTCTTCTGAACAATGGAATATTAGCTTATGTCTCACAGGTAAGAGTCCTCTCCTCTTTGTATGGCAGAGGTTGCAAAATGAGAACTGGGAGGCACACATGTCCCAGAAACACCTTATTTTTTTGTTTGTTTTTAAATAAATTAGTTGCAGACATTTACCAATAGGGAGATTGTCTATAAAACCTAGATTTCTGGTTGCTGTTGACAAGTCAGAAGGTCTGGCAGCAACATTTACCTGGAGTGAACAGGTGACCCTTTGGTTGGGACATGAGCCTTCCAATGTGGCACAGAAACCACCCTTCTCCATTCATTGCTTACACCTGGCCTGCTTCACGTATTGACTCCCCTGTCTGACCTCTGTCAGCATGTAAGTTTCCAATCCCTGCTGTTGGGGTGAGGTCTTTACAGGGGAATATTATGGTCAACAATCAAGACATTTTCCTTACTGTTTACTTTTCACTTGACTATTTGATCCTTTTGTGCAGACACAGAGTGTGTTTTCACCAAATAGATACCTCTTTCCTTTTGGCTCCGTAAGGGATGTAGGAGGCCTAAGATGGTACAATGAACATGGAGACTGCATTTTTGCAAGTTGCAGCTACCCTCATCACCTCTGCTCCAGCACCGATTCAGAAAGAGGAGAAGAGGGAGATGTAAATAAAAGTACTAACCTGAGAAACCAGGGGCTGCTAAGAAGTGGTGGACTGGTTGGGGCCTCGTGAAGAACGGCAATTTGGCAGAATACTTTGTCTCCTTCTTTCCTGGGGTCAAGAAGAGAGAAAGACAGCAGAAGTCTTATTTATAACTCAGCTCTCAGAGCCCCTTCATGTTAAATCTTCAGGGCTGTAAGTGAGAAGTGCCTTTCCGGACATCTGCATTAGAAAGTTGTGTGGTTCAAATGAAAGAACCCTGGACAGGGGGCGGGAAATCTGGAGTTCTCATTCTGCTTCTTGATCTGTCACTGGTGGGCTGTGTCTTCTTCATAAGTCATGTAGCCCAGCTTAGGCTGTTTTCATCAATCTACTTTAGAGGGGGCTGTTATGAGCAACCAGTGACACAACTGACAATGACAGGTAGGTAGGTAAATACGTAGATGATAGATAGATAGATAGATAGATAGATAGATAGATAGATAGATAGACAGACAGACAGACAGACAGATATAGATGATGATAGATAGATAGATAGATAGATAGATAGATAGATAGATAGATAGATAGATAGATAGATAGACAGATATAGATGATGATAGATAGATAGATAGATCGATCGATCGATCGATCGATCGATCGATCGATCGATCGATAGATAGATAGACAGACAGATAGAGATAGATGTCAGTTATAAACATAATGCGCCCTGAACAGTATAAAAGAGAATTCAGATGTGTCACTTGTATTGGACATATATTCTTCTATGAGGAGTACCATGCTGATGGGATAAGACTCAGCCCAGGATCTTGAAGTGAGGGAGACTGAACTGGGGTTCGTCACTGCAGTGTCCTCAGAGAAGCTGGTGAGGGGGATGTAATGGGGCTGAATCTCATTACCCAATATTGCCAGGTAGCACAACAGGACATAGGGGCTACTAAGTAGGCAGTGAGGAGTTGGAAGTTGGCTTTGCAATGCGAGCAGTACCTCACCCCGCTAAGGACATCCCTTGGAAGAGGCTTGGCCCTTCAAAAGAACCCGTCAGGAAGCCACCCACTAAATGGGAGGCAGGGCAATAGTGCCAAAATTTGACCCGTTAAAAGGTGCAATGTTAATAGCCAAGAAATAATTTCTAAAAAATTCACTAGTTGAGTCCACATAAGATAACTGGAGGATGAAGGAGCTTGGAACCATCCGTATGAGGAACATACAAATAATGATGTATGTCCTGAAAAAGGGAAGAAGTGGGAAAGACAGCTTGAGGCTGTCCCCAAACATGACTCACGTCATATGGAAGAGCCACAAAGGGAGCTTTCAGGCTAACGGCAGAAGTTACAGGTCTACTGATTTTGTTCTCATTTATTTTTCTCATGTACCCAAACTAGGAAGTGAGAGTTTAAGCTCAGCGCTGCACACTTGCATGAAATCCCAACATTGTCATTAACTAGCCATGTGACCTCAGGCAATTTACTTTGCCTTTCTGTCTCATGTCTTTATTCCATAAAAATAGGGATAAAAAGAATATTTATCAGAAAGGGCTATTATGAGGATGGAATGAGTCAGGGCAGCAAATGTGATCAGTGTAGGATCTGGCACATACCAATCACTCAATAGCCATTGCTGTTGTTGTTATTATTCAACAAGCACTTACTATGTGCCAGATTCTATACGAGGTCCTGTGATTATAAAGATCCATTCCATGGGGCACAGTCACTCCTCAAAGACTTTCCAATCTAAAAGCGGATCAATATTTGCCAAAATCATCCTGAGAGAAAAGTCTGCGTCTGTCAAAGTATGAATTTCCCCTCAGCAGCTGTTCTTACACAACAACTGATCAACTATTTGGGATGATGGAGCAGAAGGGACTCAAGCTTCAGAAAGGCTCTTAGATTGGATGATCGTTAAGGTCCCCTCCACCCCCAAGAGTCTCTGATTCTAAATTTCTCCCTGGAGATAATGTTGACTACCTACCTCCTAATCCAGAGCCAGATACTAGGGTGGGGTGATGGAGGGCAGCTGCAGCCTTGTTGAAAAGTTCAATGTCAAAGCTGGACAGGGGACGGGCTTGTACACCTGACCATGCAGCGGTCCCTAGGTCTTGTCCTGTACTTCGGTCTCAGTCCCCAAGACAGCGATGTCCCCGTCCAGTAGGGGCCCGCCAGGACTCCTCTCACCCTGGTGAGCACATGAGAGTCCTGCCAGAGACTGAATGGCCTTTGTCTACAATATTTTATACCTGCCACTCATTGAGGTTTGTTTACTCCAAAATTATGGGGAGGGTGACATGTTCTTGGAACAACGTTTGATGAATGTGTTCCCTGAACCGTCACCCAACAAAAACCCACTTAGAAAAGAGAGTCTGAAATTACGGGCTGCAGTCTGGTTTGCACTTTTGCCTTTTTGTCTACAACCCATTCTTCGGAGCTGTGACCAACAGCATAACATTACCTTCAGGCTCACAAGAAAACTGCAAAACAGCTATTTCTAATTCATTAACCTGGAAATGCCCTCAATGTGGAACCAGCACGTACACCACATCACACAGGAAAGAACAATCTTTTCTTTTATCAGGCGTCAGAATATTTGGAAATACTTGAGTTGGAATAAAACATACATTCGATATGTTGGTATTTAATTTATAATTTGTACTAAATGTAATTTAATTTATAGTAAGTGTAGTTCATTTAATTTTGTATTTTGTATGCACAGAAGCTGACGTACTGCACCTCAGCTTTGGTATGCATAAAGACACAAATCCCACTGACGAAACACATAATCCATACAAACTCAATCAAGTAATTTAGCATTTGTTTCAATACTATCTTTCAGTGTTTGTCATGGTTTGGGAATGTTGGTTTTGACCCTGAACTAGACGAGAGGTGTCTGAAAGGCGAGAAGCATGTTGTTTCATCATTCCTTGGGCCTCATTCCATCTTCACCATAATAATAGCTGACAATTATCGACTACTTTTTATGTGCCAGGCAGGGGGCTAAAGCTTCACATACGTGTATTCACGTATTGAATTGAATTCTTACCACGAGTGATGAAATAGTTATCATTCTATCCATTTCACAAAAGAAGAAACTTAAGCTCATAGAAGCTAAATACATTGGCCCATGTGAGACTGCTAGTAAATTGCACAGCTGGGATCCAAACCCAGATCTGTGGGGTTCAAAACCTCATCCACCTACTCTGTTGTGTTATCTGTAGCTCCTGCTGGACACAAAACAAGTTTTCTATAAATAATTGAAATGATGATTATTCAGGCAGTTTCACTGCAAGAAAGCCTACTGTGGCCCACTCCACTGAGTATCTGATTATTGAGCAGCTTACAACAGGCAAGAGGAATCCTTGTAATTTCATTTCTTGGCAGTCCAGGACTTAGAAAAAAAATTTTTTTTGTTATTATAATGTATAATGTATTCTCATTTAGGAAAGTTTATAAGTTGACTAAAGTAAAATATATATATACAGAGGGCACTAAAACAATGTATACACATTTTAAGAAAGAAAAACTCTATTAAAATTGTAATACTCAATATATACCGATAATAAAAGATGAACACAAGTCACATTTGACTTCTGCAATTACAAGAGGTGCTCAAAGTGGTGACCATCAGCATCCAGACACTTCTGATGACAGTGAACTACTGCTTGAGCAACGTTGACCAAAGTGTCTACTTGCATGTATTTTTTTTGGCACGCCTGGTATATTTACTCAAATAAAAATGCTCTATGCAGTGTTTGTTTAGAAAGGTCAAGATTCAAATGCAATGTATTGGAATATGTTTTGGGTGAGGTGAGGTGGTGATGGTAAAAAAAAATGTATTTACAGAATATCCTCCTTAAGTTAATATGAATTCTGTTCTTCCTCTTTTTTTTTTTCTTCTTCAGAAAAGCAAACCAAAATGATACCACGGATTGTTCTAGTCTGCCTTGAACTTTAAGGGCAAATTGTAAGCATACTTTGAATATATTGTAGTTGGGACTTATGAAATAGGGTCAAGTTCATGACACTCTCCTTCTCTAAATATGTTGCCTCATCTTCCTCTCCTCCCGACTAAACAGAAAAGAAACTTGCTACTTTGTTTCTATTTTGGATTCATATTTAGTTCACTAGATTTCAAATCTTGCAAGTAATACTTTTTAAAATGATTTTTGAAGCCCCTTTTAAAAAGATCTCACCACTTTAAAAATAAAATTTCAGGGAGAGGCAGGAAAAATCTAAAGCGTTGTTCTTGGTCTCTAGGTTTTCTGGTGCTGGTTTCTGGCCCACTCCCAAGGTCCGTGGGGGTCCCTTATCTTACAGCCCCTTTGCAGGGGGCAGTAGCCACATCTAGCACAATATCATAAATGCCGAGAGTGAGGGGCATCTATTGGGTCCCCCGTAACAAAGATAGTCAGGGAGGAAACAGGAGAAAGACATTTTAGAAAAAGTCAAATTTTTAAAAAGCCCAAATCAAAGGAAATCAGAAAGGAAGTGGGGAGAAGGTAACAAAAGGTGCTGGTATCACCTGTCCTCTGAAAGGAAGACACAATGTAGGAGAAATGGGGGCCCTGGGGGACTGAGCTTGAACGGGGGGACTCCTGAACCTCGCGTGGACCTATCATGGCTGGGGATGTGAAAGGTGGTTGAGACCAAACCTTCTAGAGCTCATGCTATAAAAAGCTCTTGCATTTTTCCTGCCAGTTTTAAAATGCCTCGGAATAAGTTCTTATCATAATAATACTGTGGAACTTAGAGATTTTATATGTAATATGCATACTTTTGACCACTGAAATACAAAGATCTATATATACAGAACAGGTTTTGCTATGGAAAGAATCTTAATTGAGGGTTTGAAGCTAATAGACAAAAATAATATTCATTCACTCATCTACTCATTTATTTGAAAAATACTTATTGGCCCCGGGCTAGGTCCTCCTCTGTCGAGCACCGAGGTTCCATCTATGAACAAGACATAATCTGAGTCCTGAAGGTGCTCACCTTCTAGAAAGGGAGAACCCCCCATCAATGAGCTTGTCTTACGCCAACTGATGCAATGTGACATAGGAGAAGCATAAAGTTCCAAAAACACACCTGGGAGGGGTACCAAACCAGCCATGAGCGTTCCCTGGTGAGCGAGGTGGCATGTTGGATGCCAGCAACCCATCTCCAGGAAGCTTCGTTGTTCTCTATGGCGAACATGTACACGATGAAATAATTCAAACAGTTGTGTGGGTGTGCTTATGGATGTAAACAATGATCCTGAACGGAAAGAGTGCTGGTGATATGGCGGCATTTAAATATTTGGGGATTCTAGTAGTTCTCACTTTATATCTTTATAAATGTCATGTGTTTAATTAGCAACTATGAAGAAAGAATGAACATTTTAGGCCTGGTTGCTCCGTCATTGCCTGTCTCTAAGGAAGCCTGGAACCAGAACCTGGGCAACTCCTGGTGTTGTTTATGTTACTAATTCATGAAGTTGTGTATGCCTGGGCAAAGCGGGCGTGCTGTACCAGCTGGTAAGGACTTGTCAGGGTCATTTAGTGAGGGTCGTGATGTGTCTGGTTCCATTGGAGTCCTGAGTTTTGCCCACCGTGGCTCGTGGCATAGAAGTATGTGCGTATGTGACCAGTCCTTCATAAAAACTTCAGGTCCTGACACTGAAATGGGCTTCCCCGGGCAAAGACATTCTACACGTGTCCCTGTACTTTATTTCTAGAAAAAGATGATAAGCTGTGTGGCCACAGATAGAGAAAGACTCAGAAGCCTACACCTGACATCTCTGGACTCCACCCAACACGTATCCTTTTCCTGCTACTTTTGCTGTGAAATCTTTACTATAATAAAACTTAACTGTAAGTATAAGTGACTCCTGATAGCAAATCATCAAGCTTGAGTTGGTTGCAGGATGAGGGGACAGTAACCCCAAAAGATGTACTGAGCAGCTAATGAACCAGAGAAGCAGTGTGACAGGTAAGGTACGGTGAGGAAAGATGAGGGTATCAGGTGTGGCATTTTGCTTTATTACTTTCATCTGGGATAAATGCAAAATTTTTTTATTTGTTTTAAATCAACTTCAATCTGTTCTAAACCCTCACTGGTCAAGGTAAGTGCAACGTCTAACCTCTATCATGACACGCTTTGAGGAGGCTTTTTTTTTTCTTCTTTTTTTTTTTAAATCTTGGGGTCATATAAGAGTCTGGGGGGTCTAACCAGTCCAGCATTCTGGGAAGGACCTATGACCTCTAGTCCACATGAATTACTGCTGGCCTGCTCATCGTCCTTTGAAGGTAGACAGCTCTGCTGTCCTCCGCCAAACCAGGGAACTGGGATATCTGCTCAACTTATAGCCAACATCTCCAAGTAACCGAGCAACCACTCCCATCAGCAGCCTGCCCTCTCCTCAGGGTCTCTGCTGGAAGCCAGGAGGTCGGCTTTCCTACTTAGAAAACCCCTCCCCACCACCCCACTCTAGCAGATTCAATCCACTGCAACCCTGAGATCTCCTCTACTCTGGGACACTTACCTCCAACTTGTACAGTCTTTCACAAGGCTTCAGTCACAAAAGCCCCCTTCGAGATTGTCTTTTGGGGGTCTGGTAATGTCTGCGTTGGGCCCTGTAACACAATCGCCAGTGACGACTTCAGTAGAAAGGTTTGGGTACCGTCTTAGGATATAAATGGGGAGAAATTTAATCTGCAAGGACAACACAGAAATTAATCTCACTGCGAATTATCTTGCTACATTAGGAATACTCAGTCTCTACCTAATAGAGGCAATTGGTCTAGTAGATAAATGACTGTAGTGCAAAGTAAAGTAATGCCAGTGTCACCATAAAGGTGCATACAGACACACTACACAGTCTGGGGACAGAAGGGATTGGGGGACAACGAAAGAGGGGCTGCTATGGGGCGTCTCAATGGGTAGGCTGGACTTGGACCAACAGAGGCCACTCACTGTCGCTGTGCAAACCCACCCAAGAACCCACAGTTCAAATCACAGCGCCAGAAACATAATGACCATCCACTAAAGCCCAAAGTTCATTTCCCCGAAACCAAGACCCAGACGGATATCTTTATGAAGAGGCAGCAAAGAAAGAATACTAATCAGTCGGCCGTTATCTTCAGTGAGGACACACTAAACGAAAGGAGACTTGTACTGGGTGTAGAGGAGCCTTTTTTCCAATGCAAGCATCTTCCTTGGAGATCTGTAGGACTGGCACGGAGAGGCCTTATGGTAGAGTGGAAAAGACACCAACCCTGGGGGTAGAGAAACCTAAGCTCTACTAGGTGGCCTTGGACAAATTAACCCCTCTGAGCCACAGGTGCTCTCACAGAATGGAGACCATTATATTTCTTTTTGGGGGTTGTTGTGAGGTTTAGAAATAATACCTGGCACATGCTGGGCACTAAATAAATGGCAGATAATATTACTTCCTCTTGTAGGTGGCATAGGTAACTTCTTGTCTGGGACCAGGGCACAGGGCTAAGTAATCTCCAGGCATCTCCTCCTGGCCCAGATTTGAACCCAGACTCCTACAGCCATCCTGGGCACAGTGATAGAGTAAATTATCAGTGACGCCTCCTTACTCCTTACTGGCCACACACCCTTTAGAGACCCCCACCGTCACGGGTTGCTTCTCTGAATCTCCCTAGTCACTACCTCTAGCCTTTCTCCTCTCTATCCCGCTATTGGAGTCTCATTTTTCTCTTAGGAATTATCCACTTAAGTAGGTGGCAGAGGGCTAATTGGAATAATTCATCTGTGCCGATGTACTAATAATGCTAAGACCAGATAGGTGAACATCAGGGCGTGGACCACACGTGACTAAACATCCCAGATCATGAAAAAATCAAGCTCAGGGGAGCTTGTGCATCTTCTGCGTCCTGTGTTGGGCTGTCACTCCAAGCACCCCAGGCCCTGGACCTGAGCTGCTGAACAGACACTGAAGGGGGAACAGACAGAGAGAGGAAGACCCAGCTGACCACCCCAAATAATGGCTCTAATGAAATGGGGTGCCTGAGAGGGGACAGATGTCAATCTGGAAACAGGGAGAAGGAGAGAGAGAAAGAGAGAGAGAAGGAGGAAGAGGAGCAGGAAAGAGGGAAGGAGGAAGAAAGAGAATATGAGAATTTAGGGGATTCACGAACACAGTGGAGACCCAAATGAATGACACAGAAGATGAAAAAGGACTTTCTAAAGCCCAGAGCAAATATCCAAACCTCACCATTACTAATACAAGAGGCCTGAAACCAAATCCCCTTGGGGTGAGACTGTGCAAAGCGCTGTGACACGTCTACTGGGCAGCCCTTAAGAACTCTACCCGCTGTGGTCAAGTCCAAGGGGAAGAGTTTTGGTCACCCGACTTCCTGATTCAGATTCTGATGGTGGCTTTTAGCCTTTACGTCCTCCTCAGCTTGGAGATTCTTTCCACCCCTCTCTTCCCCAGGCAAGCAAGCTGCTGGGATTTCTGTGTCAGCCCCAGGAGCTGTGTTCAGGGGCTCAAGGAAATGTGTGGGAAGGGACAAGTTATTCCCAGAGGTCTCCACCAGGAGATTCCCAGGCAACATTTCTCCAGGAACTTTCTTCTCCAGGAATGCTCTTATCATGTCAGCTTCCGTTGCCTGCCCACTGCCAAGTTCAACTGTTAATTCTACAAGACCCCCAGAGAGACCTCCAGTCGCCTCACGGGGACTGTCAGGGCCGGTGTGTGTTGTGAACTGCCTCGCTCACGGCAGGGGCCTGGCACACACAGGAGCCAGCTCCATTCCAGGACCACGTGATCGGCAGGGTTACTCACTTGGTTGCCCTCCAGCAGGGGCAGCTGGGGACACCTCCCTAGAGTGACTACAGCGTTTATCACTGCGACGACTCCGCCCAAGCCTCCCTCTTCCTGAAAAGGGAATCTGAGGCCAGGCCTGGGGGTGGGAGAGTCGATTAGACCCATCTATGGCTGCGAGGGCACAGAAACTGCCCCCACCTGGGAAGCAAGAAGGATGGAGTGAGTAAAGCTCAGGTCAGTGCCTCATAAACTCGAAGGGAAACATGAGTTTATCCCAGAAGCTCGGGTGACAGGTGGGGCTTTGTGTCCAGAACCGCAGGAAAGATCCTACTCAGCCACCTAATAATATTTTCATTTCAGATTTCCATTCATTCCCTCTGACTGATTGCGCTCCCACCTTTATTTTGTTTTTGTCAAATCTAGGGCTTGTCCATTACTTAACTCTGACTAGAGGAGGGACACAGCACGTTCATAGGGTGGGCTGGGCCTGGTTTCCCAGTCAGGACCAGACTCTACCCCCTGTGCCTGAGCAGGTGATGTTTTGTCTCTCCACATTGTACAGCTGCACCCATCTGGTCCTGTTCACTGACATTTCTCCCGATTATGAGCGCAGGTCGCATCTCGCCACTGTGCCCCTAAGAGCACCAGCTTCCTCCTGTGGCTCTGAGTCCCCGGGGCACCTAGCACGTGGCAGATACTTCTTCTATACTTGTTGCTCATTTGTTCTCAACCTTAAATACCCTGGAGAAAAGGATGTCACAACCTCACCGGTTGCCAAATCCAAGATCTCCATTAATTCAGAAAAAGCTTTCGATAGCAAACCTAAAGCCTTCGCTTCGCATATCATCTCTTCTTCCATTTCAGAAACAACATCTCTGGTTTAATTGGTGGATTTCCATCAGCTGGCCTCCATGTTAACTCTGAGATGTTCTGACGTTATCGTCGTTCCAGGAGGTTTACGATAAAACCAACTGTTGATAGTGCAGGCTTAATCACGTACCAAGTGCTTTCACGGGTGTTTGTACCTGGCTCCTCACACGCTGCGGCCACGGTCAGTGCACGTCTCAGGTCTGCAATGGCAGGGAGCATGACGGGCCCAGGGCCCAGAGGCTACTCTGAAATCTAGGCATGTTTTCGGTGTGGTCTAACGGCGCTTTCAGCCTCTCCGGGTTTCCCCCTAGTCTCTCTCAGGGGCACTGACCCTAATAAATGTCCTCGCTCACGTTATCCTGCCTTCACATCTGCTTCTCAGAGGACCCACTCTCTCCAGCCTGGCTAGGGTGGCCCCTCCTCTGGGTGTTCAGAGCACCCTGGATCTCTCTCCATGAGAGGACTGACCATCCTGCATTGCGCTGCCTCTGCCCATTGCCCCTTTGGACCAGAATCACTGACCATAATCTAATGAGATTGGTCAGTGAAGTGCTGGGAGGACTGAATCATTTCACTGGGGGTTTGGGAAGTGAGCAGTGGAAAGTCAGAGGGCTTCACAGTCCAGGTCCATCCAGCTGGGTCTTGAAGGATGGATAGAATCCAGGTAAAGGGAACGGTGGCCAACATTCGATAAGGAGGCAAGATCATAAGAAAAATGGTGTCTTCTGGAACCCGATGAACATGTTGGTATGGCTGGAATGTAAACGTAGAGACATAGCAGCTGGATGACAAATGCCATGCTGAATACTTTTGACTTTATGCTGGAAATATGGTTCTCAAGCAATTTTTTAAAATCCGCCTTCACAGTCTAGACACAGTGTCACCAAATACCTCTTTCCTGTTACACAGTGATTCTCAGGGTGGGTGAGCTGTCCTCTAAGAATTGCTCTGGCCTGCACTGTCCAATACAATACCGTACACATAGGTGGCTATATAAATTTTTACCCAAAGTAACTTAGATTGATATCAAAATAAAAATTCAGTGCCTCAGTCATGCTAGACGCATTTCGAGGGCTCTATTCAGAGTGGCTACCCAATATAGAACAGATGACGGGGGGCGGGGGGGGTTGAGCTGGTGGGGATGAGGAAAGTGAGGAAAGCTGGAGGTCAGACAGAAAAGGAGATTGTCACACAGCAGAGAGTGGAAGAGCAAGACTTGAAGCCTAAATTTTGTCACTCTTGACCAGTTCTTTCCACTGGACTTCTCTCTTTTCCCAATTTCTGGCAGCCGGTAAGCAAGAAGTCTCATTCATGGCCAGATCCCAGCTCAGTGATGCTGGCAGTGAAATGAATTGCAGAGTCTGGGACCTAAGCTGAGGTGACACAGGTTTGAATCCAGTGCCGCCACTTAGGTGAAGAGCTTGGTGAAGTTATTCCTCCTCTCTGTGCCTTAATCTCCTCATTGATTAATGGAGATGATGCATTAATTATCAAAATAAATAATTTGACAAAAAAGTACTGAAAAGATTCAGGGACAAAAGCATTTAGAAAATAAGAAACATTTACAAAGATGTTTGTCGTTTGCAGAAGGAACTTCACAAGTGAGTCTAAATTTTAGAACAGTGGTCCTCCACCTTGGTTGTGCTTTAGAGTTTCTTGGGAAATTTTTTAAAATCTTAACGCCCTCTCTACACCCCAGACCAATTAAATCAGGATCTCTGGGGGTAGGATGCACACATGAATAGTTTTTAAAACTCCCCATATGATTCCAATGTGTAACCATGATTGAGAACTACAGTTCTAGAAGGATGGCTCACCAAATTAAAGAATAATAATAATACATAGATATGTAAAGAAAAGACACAGATTATGGGTTGTCCGTTCATACTGAAGAAAGAGTCGTCTTCACAAATGACTAGCACGTGTGCCAAGTTATGTCAGGATAAAGCTGTTTTGTAAGAAATTAGGAACCTACAGCAACTGACTTAAAATCTCATTTATTTGGGGGACGAGATGGGGACAGGGTGACCCTGATAGTAGTTGATGTTTGCTTTTCTCCTGCTTGTAGGGGGTGACATGCCCACCTACAAAGCAGGACAAGAGGTCAATTTCACTTTTGTGTAAGGAAATATATACATATTTAGTGTCTGTTTGAATGTCAAACCCTCTCCCAGGAGGTGACTGGTGATATTGTAGATGTAACGCATATGCTTGTACAAATCACACACACACACACACACACACACACACACACACGCGCGCGCATACGTGCACACACACACACACGGGTCTTTTACGAAGCACTTTACCATGGACAGCCTTTCATATCAAGCCATGAGATTTACCTCATTTTTAATAGATGTATGGTGTTTCATAGTTTCAGTATACAATGAATTATTTGGATATTCCCCGATTGGTAGTAAGGTTTTCCCTCACTTTTTCCTGTTTCAAATAACACTTCAACAAACTGACTCTGATGTTTATCTTTAGCTTTTGTGCAAACACAGTTTTCTATGTTTTTTTAGTCCGGGAAGTGTGATTGCTAAACACTGAAAAAACTGCCCTCCGAAAAGGCTATGATAATTTACATTTTCTCCCAATAATGCAAAGAAATGCCCATTTCCCCCACAC
Organism: Rhinolophus sinicus; assembly: GCF_057876585.1. NCBI lineage: Eukaryota > Metazoa > Chordata > Mammalia > Chiroptera > Rhinolophidae > Rhinolophus > Rhinolophus sinicus. Next base: position 57,936,793 of record NC_142506.1, on the reverse strand, counting down.
CCTCCTCAATCCTGCTAAAAAAAAAAACCAGCTCCCTTAATGGATATTTAAAAAGTGCTTTGCAGGTGATTAAATGCTGTGCAAATGCAAGGTATTATGACCAGTAACCTTTTCTGAAAGGCCCCACATCCAAGCAGCTGTCTAAGCCCTGAGGAGACAGTACCATCCAGAGGGTTCTGCTCTATGTCCTGTCATTTTTCTGGAAATAATATTCTTGGGCTTGGATCCTAATTTCTTAGGTCAAAACATCAGTCTCCTGGGATGACAGGGCTGTAAATAATGAGAGAAGCCCTCTGGCAGAGGCAGCCATCACTCCCCTCAGAGCTCTTCTGGCAAAGTAATTGAACAGCTACAGCACACAGACAGGGCCACTGGTGCCACCCAGAATTGTAGTGACCCACCCTAGCGGTGATTGATTTGTAAGGGACTCTCCTTTGCTCGGTTTTCAAAGTCTGTATTCCACCTAGTTTCCTTCTTTCAAGACTTTTCCTTTTTACGGATGTCTTGGGATGCTGTCAAATGGAGATCCCCGCATTCACTAACTCACTTTTTTAAAAAAGCACAAGCCTAACCCAATGGAGTAAAGAAGTGTCCTCTGTTGACTTTGGCTCAAAAAGAAAGGGAATCTGACCCTAAGGTCCTTCCTGTTCCTCTGCTGTGGGATCCACTCATCCCAACACCACCACCTAGTGACATCCTAATCCTCCTTCAAGGGACCATCTTACAAATCTGTGCCTACCACCTACCGTGTTTCCCTGACACTAAGACCTAGCCGGACCATCAGCGCTAATGCATCTTTTGGAGCAAAAATTAATACAAGACCCGGTATTATATTATATTATATTAGACCTGGTCTTATATTATATTAAAATATTATATTACCTGACTATTATATTATAGAGTTGATCACTCCTGCCTCTGTTTTCCACACGCTTCATTTACACCTCCAAGCTATTAGGCAGAGCCCAATGATTTACTTGTTGGCACCTTTCCCCATCCCCATCTCCCAATTATGAATTCCTCAGGCTGGACCTGGGCCTTATTTATCTTTATATCTCTAGTTGGTAGTACCTGGCAAGTTTGTTGAATGATTTTTTTCCCCCTCATTTTGAATCCCTGACTGGTTTGGACATAATAAAACAAATAACAACACTTGTGGGATATATAACGTAAACACTAGTGTTCCTCAAATATTCCATGAGCTCCGCCATATTTCCCAGCCTCCCTTGCATTTATGATGGGGTCATGTGACTAATTCTGCTTCATGGGCAAGAGTGTGAGGGAAGTAACGCATGGCATGTGCTGCCTGAGGCGGTCAAAAGGGAGTGCGAGCTCCAGGCATGCTCGCTCTGCTGCCATTGGCTGGAAGCAAATACCTCTGACATAGCAAAGCTGCAAGATGGAAGCAACTCAAATTCTCACTACTGTTGAACGGTGGCCCCCAAGGAAAGCAGACTGGCCCATATCAGACGATTATGAAAGTGAGAAAGAAGCCTTTGGAGGATGGAGGTATGGAATATGGAGGTATATTACCACAGCGAAGCTTAGCTTCCCTGACTAATATAGCCTGTGAGTTTACCAGTTGAAAATGTAGGTAGAATACGATAGTATCCTGTGAATTTGATGACTTCAAATCCATTTCTGAGAGAACACAACCATCCCTATTATATCTCTGGAGAAGACAAGGCACAGAGAACTAAAGGGGTTGGCTTCTGGATTTGTGAGTGAGATTAGCACGAGAACACAGACCTACATTTCATCTGAGCTATTCCTGGTTACTCTTCCTCGATTGAATTTCCCCTTCCCCAACATCTTGTCCTCTGAGGTTAGTATTCTAGGAATAAGACTGACCTCTACAGAAATGGGACAGACTTTGCATCACTGAAGCTCACTCCCCTGAAAAAATATGTGTTTGGAAGCAACATGGTGGTAAAAAGGTTAACACGGAATTTGAATTTTATTCCAGGCAGACAACCTGAGCCCTAAGGGAAAGACGGCAGCTGCCCTGTGGCCCAGATAATTCAATATCAGGGTGAGCAAGGACATCTCAGAACATTCTGTTCTCCTCCCCTGAGACCAATTAGAATCTGCAGGCATCTTTCTTGTTGACCAGGCTGACTTACTAACTGAAACAGAATTGTGATATTTTCATCAGCTTTCTCTTATCCCTCTCTGTTTTGCCAGCAAAGAGAAAGCTTGATGGTCACAGGGCTTCAGGCATGTGAGGCCCAGGGAGCAGATCTACTCCCACCTTAAACCACTGTTACCACCATTACACACCGAGCAAGATCCCAAAAAGGATGGTGCCAGAATCAGAGTACGCTGATAGCCCCACATCTCAGTCTCAGTTTATCAGATAAACAGAAGCTAACACCAAGACACCACCTTCAAGATGCCTGATGAACAATACATCTGTCATTTAGCAGCTGCTGTTTCAATAAATCAGCTCCTGCCTTCATAATTAACCATACGAACTGAATGTTTTCCCTTAAATTTGGGAATAAGCCAAACATGTCTGCTCTCATCACCTCTATTCAACTTTGTGCTAGAGTTCCTAGCCAGCTTAACAAGGGGAAAAAAAAATAAATAAAAGCATATACTTGAAAATAAAGAAGACAGTCTGCTTGTATTGCATCTATATAGAAAATCACAAAGAACTCATAGATATATATACACACACACACACATATATGATCAGTGATTTTCAACAAGGGTGCAAATAAATAATTTTTAAACAAATGATGCTGGAACAGTTGAAAATTCACATATGAAAGCAATAAAGCTTGAACTTTACCTCAGTAATATACAAAAAAATAACTCAAAGTGGATCATAGATCTAAATATAAAGTTTAAGCTATAAAACTTCTAGAAGAAAATAAAAGAGAAAAATCTTTGTGTACTTGGATTAGTCAAAGATTTTTTTAAAAGAGGACATATAAGGCATATACTATAAAACATTGATAAATTAACTATCAAAATCAAACACTTTTGCTTTTTAAAAACACTGCTAATAAAATGAAAAGGCAAGCCACAGACTGAGAAAATATTTGCAAGACACACATCTAATTTAAATCTGGGATCCAGAATATATAAAGAACTCTTACAATTCTACAATCAAATGACAAACATCCCAGTTTTAAAAATTGGCAAAATATTTGAACAGACACTTCACCAAAAAAAAGAAGAAGAAGAAAACACATAAAAGGCAAAACACATGAAAAGATCCGCATCTTTTCCATCCAAAGATCTGCATTATTGTTTATTAAGGAAATGCAAATTGAATCTACAATGAGATATATTTTATCACTATATTCCCATTAGAAAGGCTAAACTTAAGTGTTGGTGAGGATGTTGAAAAACTGGATTTCTCTGTCTGTTGGGAACGCAAAATGGTACAGCCACTTTAGGAAATAATTTGCTTCTTACAAAAGAATTCGTTTCTTATAAAATACACATACCATATGACCCACAATTCTACTCCTAGACATTTATCCAAGAGTAAAAAAATATATTGTCACAAAGAGATTCTTAAATGAATGTCCACGGTGTCTTCATTTAAAACACCCAGCACTGTGAAGAATACAAATCTATCAAGTGGTGAATATTTGTATAAGCTGATATGTCCATACAATGGAATATTTCTTAGCATTAGAATGTAACAAGCTACGAATGGCTACAACAGCATGGAGGAATCTTTAAAGAATTATGCTAAGTGAAAGAAGCCAAATACAAAAGATTACGTACTATATGATTCCATTTATATGACATTCTAAAGAAAGCAAAAGTGTAGTGATAGGGAGAAGGTATTTCAGTGGTTGCCAAGAATATGGGGAATTGTATTGACTGCAGAGGGGCCCAACAGATCTCTGGGATGGTGGGAATGTTTGCGAAATGATGGAAATGGATTCTCATGGTGCTTACATAATTGTATACATTTGTTAAATCTTGTTGAATTGTGTCCTGAAAATTGGTGAATTATATGTGGATTATGCTGCAGAGCTGATTATGGATATACTGGGGGTGCCAAAAAAACGTATACACGTGACTTGTATTCATCTTTTATTATTGGTATATATTGAGTATTGCAATTTTAATAGTTTTTTCCTTTCTTAAAATGTGTATACATTTTTGGCACCCTGTGTGCATGTGTGTTTGTGTGTGTGTGTGTGTGTGTAATTTAAAATGACCATATTCATTGTGGACTAGATTATAAAACCACACACAACTCGGTCCTCTCCATCTCAGCGAGGAGATAAAATCCCTTGGTGAGAGACTTCGGATTCCAGGCTCTCCTTGCATCCCTAGTATTCTTCCCACTGCCTCTCTGGGATGGCAAGAGGGTGAAAGGATAGTCAGTCTGCGGAAGGCCATACCGTTCCAAAAGAGGTTCTGTTTAATACAAGCTGGCATGATTGCACAGATCTGCAGATAGACCTAAACCTTGTGCCCTTGGGCAAGAGCTTGGGAAGCACTGGTGCCAACTTAGTTTATCAAAATATTCTTCTGTTGAAAAACCAAGCCATCAATCTTCAGGACTCTTGGCTGGCGAGGGAATCATTTTGGCTAAAGCACACCAGTGTTTGTACTGAAGCAAAAGCCCATGGGTGTCCTGATAAATATGGTGCAACAAAACTTGCATTGCAGGGTGGAAGGGCAAGGAAAGGGAACATTTTCTTCTGCCATGGATCTGTTTACTATGTAGTTGTTGAATCAAATAATAGTTGAGAATATAGTGCAGTGTGTGCCTAGTACTGTGAAAGGTGCTATGGGAAACACTAAGGAGAATAAGAAGGGAACAGACACTTGTTGGTTTGTATAACATGTTATGCCTTCAAAGCACGTACATTTATACATGTGTATTTTCATAAATTGGTAACTTCAATACATATACCAGAAAGCAAGAAAGGATGAAAATAAATGACTTAAGTGTCCAGCTGAAGAAGTTAGAAAAAGAACCAACAAAATATCCCGAAAGGAAACAGAAGAGAGGAATGAATAAACATAAAAGCAGAAATTAATGAGTTAGGGAGAAATCAGAAAAACAGTAGAACCAACAAATAGATTGAAAAAGCTGGATCTGGATCTTAGAAAAAATAAACCAAAAAACAAAAACTAGATAAATTGCTAGATGGCCTAATCAACAAAAAAACTGGAGAGCTTAAGCCATGTAAACGTGGTATATAGGAAATGATTACAGGAACTGAAGAAAATAAAAGAATCACAAAAGGCTTTTTTGTTCAGTTCCATGTGAATAAATGTGAAATCTTCTAAATTCATTATAAGACTTGAACAAAACATTGATAACAAAAACCAACGGCACACACAAAAAGATAACCATATACCAGTGATACTTATTATTTTAGGTGCAAAAATCCTAAATAAAATATTAGCAAGAATAAAAAATTAGTGGCACAAGAAAGGATCATATACCATAACCAAGTGAGATTTATTCCAGGGTTAAACTATCCCAGGATAGTTTAATATTAGGAAATCGATTTTTTAAATTCATCGTAATCATAGATTTAAAGAGGAAAGGAAAATGATCTCTCAGATATTGAAAAGAAATTTGACATTACTCAAATTATTGAACTGATAAAAGGCACTCAGGACAGAAATAGAAAAAGACGTATACTATAAATAACCAGGTGTGCATATGTCAGAAAGAAATGCATATATAAAGACTGGGTTTATACCATTGTCTCCCCTGGTTCTCAAGCCTTCACATGTAGGCTGAATTTCACCCTCGGCTTTCCTAGGTCTCCAGCTTGCAGATGGCAGACTGTGAAATTTAGCCTCGAAAATTGCATAAGCCAATTCCTCATAATAAATATTTTAGAAACACAACCAGTAGGTTGTATATCCTTATATTACCTACTGGTTCTGTTCCTATAGAGAACCCTAACTAATACAGATTTATAAAATAAGCCCAGTAGCCAGCAGCACCATACTTAATGGGAAAACACTCCAAGTATTCCCTCTCATGCCAGGAATAAAAGGGCTATCATTTCACCACTTCATCACTATTGTTTAACACTGTACCCAATGGGAGTAGACAAAAGAAGGGTAAAAAATGGAAAGATACAAGTAAAATGATCACTTTCTGCAGTCATAATTGCATCTCTAGAAAACTCCAAGAGAATCAACCGCAAAGGCATCCTACAGATGAGAGAAGTCAGTGAGGTGATGGAGAATGAAATTAATATGTGTAAATCACTGACTTTCATATATTCAAACACCAACAAATTAGAGAAGACAAAGGAAGATCCCATTTATAGTAGCCACAAAAAGTGAGTAACATTTCTAGAAATAATGTGCAAGGCTATAAAGCACTTAAAAACATTCTGTAATGACAAAAACAACGACTAAAACAAGTGACTATTCCAAACCATATTTTAAAGAAAACTCATCCTCAAAACCATATCAATTTTCCTAAGTCAATTTAAAATTTTAATGTAATTGTCCTTGTGCTGGTGGCGCTTTGGGGAACTAATCACTCTTATATTCTCATACAGCACTGGCAGGAGTTTAAATTAGTACAGTCTTATGGAAGGTAATTTGGTTAATGGTATCTATCAACATTGGAAGTAAACATATTCTTTGACTAATGACACCTATTCAATTTGTCTTATACATATACTCATTCAAACTGACAAGTGCAAAATCATGCATCCCACCATAGTTTGTAGAAGCAAAAGGCTAGAAATAGCTTTCCTGTCCATCGGAGGGTACACGCCTATAATGGAACACAATGCAATTGTAAAATTCAATAAAAAGAAAAAATATATATGAGAAAGTATTATGGATGTGGATAGGGAAGTAAGTAACTTCAAGATTAGTATTAAGAAAGAAAATAAAGACAGAACAACTTGTAGAGTAAGTTACTATTTGTGTAAAAATGTGTGAGTCAGAGGAAGAAATATTCGTACTTCCCTGTATAGGCAAAGAAAATCCCTGGGCAGATACACAAAAAGAAATGAGTAATAGTTGCTGCTGCTTTGAGAACAGAAGTGGACACGGCCAAGACTAGAAAACAGGAATGCAAGGGAAAATTTTAAGAGTATATATTTTGGTAATTTGGATTTTTGATCTACGTGAGACCATTACAATTCAAAATACCAAAATCAAATTTTAATAGAGACAGATAAATAAAATATAATAAAATTAAAATAAAAATTTAAAAATAAAAACAATTCAAATGGGAGGAAAGGTTGATTAACTGAAAACTAAAACACTAATAATTAATTACTAAGTGCTTAATATGTGCTATGATCTATTTTAGGCATTTTTACATGTGTGAGATGGGCACTATTATTATCCTGATTTTTAGAAATGCTACTATTATCCTCATTTACAGATGAGGAAACTGAGGCAGAGAGCAATACATTACATGTCCAAAGTCACAACTGGGCAGTCTCCCATAGCCTACTTGGCTATGCCACCTCCTAATAGATAACATGACGTCATATGGAGCAGTTAAACCACACACCACCACCCCCACTACCACCCCAAAACACCTGAGGTTCAATTCCTCACTTCACTTACTAGCTGTGTAACTGAAAAAGTCACTCAGCATATAAAGATCCGGCTCCCTCATTTGTAAAATCATAATGATGAAAACTGTCCTGTCTCTAAAACTTGCCATGAGCTCATATGTGTTTGTGTATGATGGAAAAGCATGTGGAAAGATCCAGAATTTAAATATGTGTTACAGAAATAGATTAGAAAAGATGCAAGAATCCATCTTCTGGAGGGTAGGAGGAAGAAAAAAAAAACCGTTGAGAAGCAAATCTTGTGTTTTCCCACTGACTTCCTTTGTGACTGACTCTTAGGGAGAAGTTAATACTGGGAAAAGTTCCGGACAACTGGCTGGAAGGAATGACATTTAAGGAAAGAAATGATATATACTGCCAAAAAAAAAAAAAAAAAAGTAACTTTCTAAGAAAATAGCAACAGTCATATCCAAAATAGTAACAACTTTAAAAATAGTGTGACACAGGAGGAGCCAGAAACTGCAGTTCACAGGGACAAGAGAACAGCTAGGAGCAGAAAGATGCCCGAGCTGTGTGAGGGGCGCCATTTCTGGGAGTCAGTGGTGATCATTCAGAAACTGGTCACCTTGGGCAACTGTTCAATGGATTTCTACTAAGTGGGGGCTCTGTGGCTCCCGGGAAGGTAGGCAGCACAAGAAGAACATTCTCCTTAGGGATCTACAGAGGGACCTCGGCTGACTGCAATCACCTCTGGGCCTCCACCCCGCCTTCCCTCAGAGCCTAGATCTTGTCAGGTCTTAGGTCTTTGTGATGGGAGCATCTCCACCACAAGAGAGTTGTTCAGAAGGAATGGATACAGCAGGGGAGGACCTGACGATGCCGTGGCAGGAGCAGCGACTTCATTCTGTGTTGGACGGCTCCTCATAGCATCACCTTGGGCTCTGGTTTCCTTTCCAGTCAGAGTTCACCTCGCTTCTACTCTTTGCTTGTGTCTCCCTCTAACACCATTCTCTGCGGTCACTTGTGTTCTCTCTCCCTCTTTCCAAGCTTTTAGCTTCCCGGCTCAGCCCCCTCCGAGGTCATTCTTTCTCTCCAGATCAGCTCTTTCCTGCCACCACCCAGCGTATCCAAATACAACCAACGGGTATGTCCTGCAGGTATCCCCACATACGGGTAAAAAAACAGAGACGCGATGAGGTGAAGGAACATCCTTAGGGTTATAGAAGAGACTGGAGACAGGGAAGGGCTAAAATTCAGGTCTCGAGGCCTGAGCTCTTTATTCTTTGGGCTTGTCCCCATTCCTAAGACTTGTAGAAACCTACTGGTGACCTTACCTCCTTATTTCAGAGTTCTCAACAAAAATGGCAAAATCTCTTCTTTCCTCAATCCTTTCCTCTTTATCCCCTATTACCAGGCTCTCTCTCTCTCTCTCTCTCTCTCTCTCTCTCTCTCTCTCTCTCTCTCTCTCTCTCACACACACACACACACACACACACACACAGACTCCCTTAACTTGATTTTGGGATGCAGAGATGGGGAGGGCTGACATATATACACTTGACCCTTGAACAACATGGATTTGAATTGCACAGATACACTTATACACAGGCTGTTTTCAATAAATGTATTTTCTCTTCCTTATGATTTTCTTAATAACATTTTCTTTTCTCTAGCTTACTTTATTGTAAGAATACAGTATATAATACAGAGAACACAAAATAGATGTTATTTGACTATTTATGTTATCAGTAAAGCTTCTGGTCAACAGTAGGCTATTAGTAGTTAAGTTTGGGGGGAGTCAAAAGTTATGTACACATTTTCAACTGCACGGGGGTCAGCACCCCTAACCCCCACATTGTTCAAGGTCAACTGTATGAGGCAGTGGATGCATCATAGCTCTCCATCTCTGCTTGAGGCTGCTGGAGGAATACAAACACTTGCTGGTTAGGGTGATAATTGACATTTTTGTGCCCTCTCCAAAACCTGGGTGTGAGCATTAATTTAGATAATGTCTATAAGGCCTGCTGAGCTAGTCAACAGTCAGCATGACACAGCACTGTTATTACTCAAATACGGAGACCAGCGACAGTTTCCACTTTATCAGCCGAGGAATTTCTAATCCTGGGCTGTCATCAGAAAAGGAGGAGAATGGAAATCAAAAATCACGGTGATGTCTGCCTCCCTCTGATTATCCATACTGATGTCAAATTAGTAAGAATTAGTAAGATGGGTTTAGACAGCAGCTTCCGTGTTAAATTTATGAAAGCAATTGCATCCATGGAGATTCACGAGCCTCAAAGAACAGGCTACAGTGAAGTGAGCTGTCCTGAACCCAACTAAGTTATCAATTGATGAATTTTCAGGAACAATTCACCTTTGGAGCCCAAGGTTATTACACGAATTTCCTATACAGCAGCTGGAGGAAATAATCCAAGCAAATGAGCAGGGCCCACAAAAAAAAAAAGCCCTGCAAAAGGACAGCTTAATAAAATGCATGCATTCAGTTGATCCTGGGGAGAAATTATTTTGCTCTGGCAAATGACATTTGTATCTAACATCATATTTTCAAGTAGGATTGTGTTTCCAGCCTGGCACCACTGGGATAGGCAGACGGTGTCCTGATTGTTCAACAATGTACCAAACGGATTCCTTTTATTAAAATCTCATTTCACTGGGATTGCTCCTTTGAGAGAGATAGGCAGAAGAATGCTGGGAAACCAGTGAACCAACACCACACAATTGTATCACGCATATTAAGTACTCCTGCTTACGCATTCACTACGCACACGGCCTGCGTGTAATGTGCGGCGAGAGCAAGGACGTCAGTAGCTCAGGACCTTGGGAGAGGCTTTTTTTTTTTCTTTTCTTTTTCTTGCTTCCTCCCTTCCTGCTTTTTAAATGAAATAAGGGGAGAAAAATCAAAGTTCTTGTGTCCTCACGCCCTCTCCGCAATGCTGCCACTTCAAAAGTGCCTTTGTTTGATTCCTTTCAGCAACAGAGCTCAGAGTGATCAATGGGAAATAACCGCTAAGCCGCCGAGCACAGACTTTGATCATCACCGAGCTCCCTGTCCAGCCCCGGTCCCAGCACCAGGAATTTCTTAGACATGTACTGGGCTCCTTTGGGACTGGCTCCGATTACCCTGGAAACAGGAAAACAGCTCCAGTTCAAAAATCAGACAACCTTAGGATTTTTTTTTTTTAATTATAAGATGAAAGGGAAGATGGTTACCCATGATGGTTGGATGGCCACATATAGTTTATCTAAAGATGGGTGGTTGTGAAGAGAAGCACGTCTGAGCACAGATTTCATACAGTTCTGCCAAGATTGAGTAGAAATCAATGACCCTGAATTCCGATAGCTGATTAGACCTTCATTCATTTCCATATGTTAAATGAACAGCTACTTGGTACTGTGTTCTGTGCCAGGTACTACTGGAGATTCAATGGAGAATCAGAAGGAGCTTCTTCCCACAAGGGGTTTGTAGGTCTATTACCAGAGAAGGAATGTGTACAGGTCACTCTAATACCAGAGAGCCACCAGCAGAGACTAGCAAAGGTGAGCAAACGAGGACATGGAGGTTCAGGAGAGGGAGAAGTCCCCTCGGCCTGATGATTCGAGGAAGCCTTCTTGGAGAAGATGCTATTCGATCTGGGTCTGGAAGCATTAGTAGAATCGCACAGTGTTGTTACCCTGCCTGGAGGTGGCCTCTCTGTCTGGGCCCAGCCCCCGTCTGCATACCTGTCCCTCTGGTCTCTGTTCACCCATCACTTCAGCATGCGATGGCATTTTCTGGCCCTGAAAGGACTGACACACCACCCAACCCGCCTCTCTTCATCTATCCCTTTCAGTCCCAAATCTAAATTTGCACAATGCAGACCCGTTGGACTAGAGTGAGTGAGGTGCACGTTCCTAGTTCCACCATCATTTGTGACTGGAGAGGATTGCATCCTTCAGACAAATATGGCGGCCTGGGTCCACCCCTTCGGCTGCTGCTATGAGGAGAGGCAATTCCTGGAGACACGCGGTATCAGCAGACATTTACCTCAACTAAGTATAATACGCTTTGTAAATATCACAAATGCCTACCAATATGTAAGAACATGCGGAGGTGAGCAAGGCACTCTAGAAATAATTACCAACAATTAGAAGAGACGTGAAACTTTTGGTATTTACAAAGGCAACCTTCAGTGATATGGGAGATTACTCTGTGGAAAAAGCTTAAAACTCAATACTGCTGAGTAAATGGGATGTCTCACCCTTTTGATGTGACATGACCTGCCCAAGGGTCATCAGTACAATAACTGACGTCATTTCTTTTTACCCTCGGATACCCAATAGTATGTTAACTAGGAAAACAGAACCTTTCTCTGCCTCATGCTACACGCATTTAAATCATTTATAGCATGCAGAACATATATTATGCAGCCACTTACATAAACTTCTCAGGATTATTAACAGAATATATTTTCACCAGCCAAGGCGAGAGTTTTATTTTTATAGGGTCTATAATCTGATAAACAGTGACAGCGAAGAAAGTTATTTTACCAGGTCGTGGTTAAAAGGGGTGGTGGAGGTGCGGGAGCTGTAAATAAATACTTTTAAAACCTTTTTAGTGCTGGCCGACTTTCCTTTATAATGCGACCACAGAGTCCTCTGTTCATATAAACAGTGTCTGATTATTGTAATGTACCAATATTATTGGCTGCAAGTTCCTTTCCCTGGGCAAGAATATCCAGACCCAAATTGCCACTGCTACTTTCAGCTTATTATCCTTTTAATATAACTAGCTTGGCCCAGCAGTTAATTGATTACGAAGATATACTGAGTGTAACACACACACACACACACACACACACACAATGGCAGAGAGTCAAGCTTATCGTGCCCGTGAAAGATATATTCCCAAATGTTATAGCCATAAATTCACCTCTGTAATTGACTCCTCTAACAGCCCCAAACTTAAATATGATTCATGCTTTCCCATCAATAATTTGATGTGCTATTAAGTTAGCCTTTGTGCTTCTTGAGGTACTTTAGAGATGTTCTCTCTCCTTTGGTGATAATCTTGCACGTATCAGCTTTCCTAAAAGTGCCATGCTTACACGCTGTAGGCATCCTGGGCTCAGCTAAGACTTCCTGCTTCTAGTTAAAGGGAAGAACTTGAAATTGTAGGGACACTATTAGCACTGCGCAGTGAATGCCAATAGCTGCAGTTTTCTACTAGTACATCTGAGAGAATTCATTTGCTATTGGAACCTCATCTGTTTCCACAATACTTGAAATGTTCACAATGTGTGTAAGTCAGGATAGTTAATAATAAGTCAGACCAGAAACGGAAGGAAACAGAGGAAGCAGCTGTATCTGAGAAGCGCTGATGTCTGCAAATAGTCACTGAATTTGACTCTGCATTGCTTGGTGGCCAAGGCCAAAGGGCCATCATGCTTTGTTACCAAGACAGTATGTTTTAAGGCTGCAGACCAATGACCCTCAAAACTGGTGGTCCCAAAGTCTACTGCTTGGGGCCAAAGACCAAGAGATTATCTCCTCTATTTAGAATACATGGACTTTATGGTGAATATGTCAATAGTTTTGAAATGTGTGATAAAATAATCAAATTATTACCTATTTTTTCATTAGGTGCAAGTTCTATAGAGTCCTGAATATGGATAATTTCCCACTCAGTTGACCACACAGATAGCTGGCCTCAACATAAAATAAATGAATGAAGAGATGCAATATGTACATGTGTGAACTCGCTCAATCTCATCAATCTAGAATATAAAATAAGCACACTTTTCCAGGCTACACAGGTAATTCTAAGCGTCCCCCCGGGTCCCCAGGGTACTTCTGCACCAGTCTCCTTATTAAGTCGCCACACTGTACCTCCACCACCGAAGTCCCCTGTAGAACCGCCACTGCTCTGGCCACCATCTCTGCTCCCACAGGAGCTGTCCTCTCCCTTACCACTCCATTTCAGTCATTGAACAAGTATTTCCCATAATGCTCTCCACAGCACAAAGCGGAGATGAGGTCGACTTTGTGCGAAAGGTTTTACTCATAGTTCAGGAATAGGAAATGAAAATAGCCTGGCAAACTAATTTTTGCAAGTATTAGCATATCTCACTTTCCTCAGAGCCCACAGGCCCAGTTCCTGCTTAGTCTTAACTTCCTTGGAGATGCACGGAATTCCTCAAGGGCTGGGAGCTGAGCTGGCTTTCTGAGCCTCTGTTCACTCCCCCGAGACACCTGGAATCCTGTCCGTCCCTCAATATCTGCCTCCATCCAACATACATGGTGATGAACAGCCCTCGACTTCGACCCTGACCCCTACAGGGGACCCCCAGGAAGTGTGGCCTCATTCCCTGGACCCAGAAGGACAACCTTATCAGAATATGACATCACGACATCAGTACATTTCCCCAAATCTTAGCCATTCTGTCTGAGATAACCCCACCGTTAGGACAGAAAATTCCAGCAGGGAGAGCTGTGAGAAACTTCCCTGTACTAGTGAGTGGTGGAGAGTGTGTTGGGAAGTCATTTCTGCAGTGTTCTGTGACAACACACATCTCCTATCAGCAACTGTTCACCCCCAAACACCTATGACTCCATAGAACATGTAACAGCTTTCACAACAGAGTACCCTCAACTCACAGAGCCAAAAAGTATTTATGCTCCCCACTTCCTCTCGAAAAAATTCTAGAACATGAGAAAAAATAAATAGAGCTCTGGCCCAGTCATAAATCACAATTTACATTTCCAAGCAAGATACCTGTTTTCTTAATCTTCAGCTGTTTTATGCAGAAATTATAACACTTCTGAACTTTGCCTCAAAACTTGCTTACAAATTGGTAACTGAGTGGCACCTTCCAACTGGTCCTCTAAGGACAAAGGGACGGTCTTCCCTTAAGAAATACTGAAGTCTCCAATTTTAATTAGACAGCAAATAGATTGCAAGTTTAAATGGTAGGTTTTATAGTTTTTACCTATCATGGTTGTAAAATCCTTTGGGTTTGATTTTTAACCAGGATACTCATTACTTATACATACACCTAGTAAGGGTCAATACTCTGTTTCTTGTCAAATCTCTACTCTTTTATATCCATTCAGTTCTTGTAGAAAGCATCAGCTCTATATTAGTTACTTTATTAATGGTATTATATCTTTATTAAATATATTTCTTTAATATCTCTCCAATATTTAGTAATACCACCTCCAAACCTGAATTTTTACAGCAAAAGGAACCAGCCATGGAGAACAGGAAATTGTCAACCTCATGGTAGAGTTTATGGTGAATTTTCAAAAACCCGTGTCTTGAATCTATAAACCTGGAGGTTTTCTGATTTTAGTTGATCCTCCAAATGGAGTACATTCATTGCCTCATCGTAGACATAAAACCAGAGGAGACAAACCCATATCCTTTCTACTCTACAAGCCTTTCCACTCCGAGTTCCTTCTGAATCATATTCGGAGGCCACTTCCGATCAGCATGACATAAAGCAAACTTTGTCCACCTAACATCATCGCACATTGAGACCAAGGTTGCAGGAAGGAATTTTATCTTGGACACTTAGGAGCCACTGGAATGTAAAACTAAATATTCTGCTGCTTTTGAAAAAAACTTCCAGGTAGATGGCATGGCCTGACAGGTAAATGTCTGTTTCCCATACCGTGGCTTGTACACGGAAGGGACAGAGCCAGCATGCCTGTATGCTTCGGGACTGCAAAAAAAAAAAAGTGGAGCTGTTCTTTTAAGGCAGGCTCCCCAAGAACTCAGAGAACCATTAGAGAGGTGGTAGTACATCAAGGTGAAGTGTGCAGGCTCTGGAACCAGCCAGAATCCTTCCCAGCTATGCCACCTACTAAATACATGACCTTGAGCAAGATACTTAGTATCTTTCTGCCTCAGTTTCCTCATCTATGAGGATGATAGTTGTCCCCACCTCAGAGGACAAAATGAATAATACATGGGAAATGCTCACGATATTATCCACACACACTAAGCACCCAATAAAGGTTAGTTCATAACATGATTTACTTCTTCCTACAATTGCTTTCTAGCTCCCACAGTTTTCAAGGACCTTGGCTCGGACCTAATCCTTTAAATTACACCTCACCGCCGCCTCTTCTCCTCTGTCACCACTGGGAAAGAAAATGCCCCATTCCTTATTCACCTGGTTCATTCGGGGGTCTAACAGGAAACCAGATATGAAGAGAATTTGAAAAGAAAAAGCCAGGCGAGGTATCTCTCATGAATGGGAAAGTCATTCTCTCACTGGTTTGCTCTGTTCGAGACAAAAAAAAAAAAAAAAAAGGGACCTGAAACATTTTCTCTAAAAAATGAGGGGAGGGGGGAAGAATTTTATTGCTTATGTGGGGGTTTTGTTTAACTTGGTGAGGATCAAGATTCCTTAAACTGTGGCTTCTCTTCAAAGCGGTGAATCGTGTGCATATGTGTGACCCAGAGCCCACCCGCGGCTAATAAATTGATCCACTAATAGTTTACCCAGAGAGCTTTCAATGACGAAAAGACTTTGGGCTGTTTCTACCTAACACAACTCTGTTACTTACTTTTATTTGGGGTTCCTGGTGTGGGGCACACAGAGGAAGCAGAAGTGGGACCTGTCAAAGCTTACCTCTTTGCCATTGAACTAGGGAGGAACTGAAAGCTAAATATGTCTGTCGGCATCACCAGATTAGAGACTCTGTCAAAATCACCAGCAGCTTTATGAATGGCAGTGAAGCTGAAACCAATGATCGAGGGCGGAGTGGTGGAAGGGAGCTGGAAGGGAGTTTCCTGGGAACTCCGGGCCATTCCCCACATGGAAAGGGGAGCCCGGATCCCAGGGAAACAGAACAAACAAGGATGAATAGGAGCCATTGTGGCCCTGTCAGTCAGGCCATACACCTGGGGATGACAATATGATAAACCAGATGGCTGGACCGAAACGCAGCAGCTGGCTGTGGTGTACAAGCTCAGCCCCTGGTGAGTACCATTGCAGGAAGTAGTGATAAAATGCAAGAAGGAGAAAGAGGGAATCGGCATAGATGCACATGCATTTTTAATTTTTCAGTTTACTCTTTCAATCTCCCCATACTACAAGGCAGGCTCCATGAAGACGGGGCCTTTTCTTGTCTTATTTAATAATGACTTAATGAAGTACTTATTAAGCAGCTCTCATGTGATAGCATGGAGGAGTGTTCCTACCCCCATGAGCTCCATATCCAGAAGGGGCAATAAGTTAAGCCCCAAACTACCACACCACGTATTCTGTTATAATATAACTGTGAAATGATCCCCCAGGAAGCTGGGCTTCGGGCATGTGAGGCGGTTTTAAGAAATGCATCAGGCAGGGGTTGATGAGTCATCCTAGGATTGTAAGAAAAGTAGAAGTGAATCAGAAATAGAAGATGGGGAACTGAGGGAACAGCATATGCTAACAACCAGAAGCAAGAAGGGGCGGGAGGAACCCCCAGCACCTCTACATCACTTAGAAATAATGTAGGATTTCAAATTAAAACAGACCTAGCTTCAAACCCCACCTCTGCTTCTTACTACCTGAGTACTCTTGGACAAATGACCCCACCAGTCTAATATTTGGTTTTCAACATTTATAATGTAGGGGAAATAGTGCCAGTATTTCAGGTTCAGGCAAGGATTCCATGAGATTGTGCTTTCTGTGGAGGACCTGGTCTATGGCCGACCATCGGGATTTGCTGTCCGCCATTACAGTGTAGGGGATGAGGGAGCCAAGAATCCAGTCAGGACGCGGCAAGTCCAGAGCCTGAGCGCTTATCCACAGAAGCTCACGTGACTTGCTTTTTTATCCCCATGCAACATTGACACTGAAGTAATGTCTCTTTTCAGGTTAGGTGGTGACTTGTCAACACCTACGGCCCTCCAAGTCAAGCCTCTGGTACCTGGAAGGTGAGTTCAAAATGCACGTTTGTCTTACTTCAGCAAGACTTACTTCCTAAATCACCTGCTTCATCACACAGCCTGCCGGGGGTCACTGTTTGGCATGAAAGGCTGGGACCTGGCAAGCTCACCTCTGCTTTACAACAGCTGGACAATCCTGGAAGGCTCTTGTCATTCTACAAAATAGCAGGTCTCTGAAGACCCTCAGAAGCTTGTCTGTGACTCTCCCTCCACCTGACTAAACCCAGATGAAAATGGGTGGGGTAGAGAGAGATGCTTTAGAGCAAACCGTAAGAGACATAGGAAGACGAGACCAACGGAGTGGCCAACTTGAAGGGCATTTCATTCTCCAGAGATCATTGAGTATAAAATGAAAAAGAAAATATAAAGGCCTAGATACAAAAAGGAAAAAAAATAGAATAAATCAAGAAACACACCAAATGCTTCGACGAGGCAGAGGATACAGAAGGAGACACCTGTCCTACCAGATAAGAAGCTGTGCTATAAGAAAGCTATGGGGCAGAACTAGACTGACAGATCAATGGGACAGAAAATAGTCCCAAGAAAGATGCAAGCACATAGAGGAATTTAGCATAGTATTAAGCTGTCGTTTCAGATCAGTAGAGGAATGAAAAATTTTCCAATAAATGGTTTTGGGACACCCAGCTAGCAGTTTGAATAAAATTTAATTTGGATGCTTACCATGTGTCTTATTCCAAAATAAATTCAGGATGGATTCAATATTGAAGTGTAAATCAAACACATAAAAACACTAGAAGAAAATTTAGGTGGCTATTTTTATAATTTTGATGTGAAGGATTTTCTAATCATTCCACCAAAATGAGAAACCATGAAGGATAAATTTGAACACATAAGAATTCAAAACATTTATCTGACAAAGCCCACTGTCACCCAACACTAAAAGAGAAAAAAATTAAAGCATATGGCACAGCCTCTTTTGACAGGTTACTGAGGAAAAAAGATGTTCATGCTTCTACATAATAAAGCGTGGTTTCCAGAACTCAAGAGACACTTGCTGAGGTTACTCTGGGTCATGCGCATTTCCAGGCGCCCAGGACACAGCTAAGCAGGACACCAGCTTCCTGCTCTCACGCAGCTTATGACCCAATGATGAGTGAGAGGGAGTTACCGTTTCCCCGAAAATAAGATCTAACCGGAAAAGAAGCCCTACCATGATTTTTCAGGATGACATGCCCTGAACAGAAGCCCTAAATCGTCTTTTGGAGCACAACTAAATATAAGACTCGGTCTTATTTTCAGGGAAACACAGTAGGAAAAAAGTCTTCAATGTCACGCGGGGATGAGCACTATGGTGGCAATGAAGCAGAGTGCTACCTGAGAGAGTAGTGGGAGGTTATAAGGAGCAGGGGTCAGGGAAGGTCATTTTGAGGAGGTGATAGTTAACCTGAGGTCCGAAGGACCACAAGGAGCAGCTCAGCGGGAACTGGGGCACAGGCGTTCCCAGTGGGGAAGCAGCCAGGGCAAGGCATGCAGTGGGAAGAAACTGGCCTGACTGAGACAGAAAGCATGCCAGACAGAGGGGAGTGTGGTACGGGAAGAGGCTCAAGCACCTGCAGGCTACAAACCATACACAGCATTCTCAGCCATGGTTGCCTTTTATTCTGAACGTGAGGGAAGCCATTGGACCTTTTAAGTAATCAACTGACATCTGGCTCCCCAAAGGCAGAAGCTGCTGTTCTACTTGCTATGCGATTTCCACCGGAGCCTACCTTCGCCACCAGCAGGTAGTGAGGCTCCAGGTCTGTTCCCCCCAAAAGCAAATCACAACATAAGACAAATCCATTCAGAGCACAGTGGAGATGCCAGTACCCGGAAGATACCGTATACAAAGAACCATAGGACTCGTACGCGACATGTGAGACGCACTCACTGTAAGCTGTTCTTCCACTGCTCTTTTTATTTTCGCTTTGCCAGCCCAGATGCATTGAAGGCCAATGTTACATGTGCTTTCCATTTCAGAATCTGAGCTCCTTTTGAAAGCTCCATGTTTCATAAGCAGATAGATGGGCTTTCTTTTCAAAGAAATTGATGTTGTCACGGATAGATGAGAATTAACCAGAAGCTGAGCTTTCTTATTTCCTGGATTAACCATGTGCCTCTTGGAAAGGGCTGACGTGTGAGTAGGAAGGAGACTGATGTAAACACGGACATGGGTATACGAGTATGTGTTTGTGTGTGCACACGTGGGTACAGTGGGGGTGGGCAGATACGACACACACCACGGGTGACAGACACCCACAGGCAGTCCGCTGTGACTCCCTCTTTCTCTTCTACTCAAGACAACAGTTCTGTGAATTAACAGACATTAAAAGGGCAGTTGAGTGTGTTGTGTTGAAGATGCAACGGAAGAAATGATCCCACTCTACCATTTGCAAAACCCTTAATATCATGGCAGAATTCAATTCGAAATTCAAAAGGTGCACAAAATTCAAAAGGTGCCCCAGCAAGCATCACCCTAAAGAACAGGAAAACCTGAAATATACTGTGTGACGGTCAAACAAAACACTACAAACTCTAATTCAGAGGAACACAATCAGTAACTCAGCGAACAATAATTTGATAAATTAATCATTCGATGAATTGATTGTTGGTAAATAGATCTGCTCTGTTCAAGCATGCATACTGTGATTTCAAATCTCATCAAAGCATTTACTGAGCCTTTTGTCTAGTACTGAGAGTTGAGAGAACACAAGGCCTTCTAAGACCTACTCTCTGCAATCAAAGGAGCACAGAGCACATTTCTTGCTAAATTTCTGGAACCCACAAAGGAAGTATTGCCACCAGAGCACGGACCCTGAGCCACCAGAGCACTCCCCCTCCATGGGAGCTCAGACATTTGTTTTGCTTAAAGTGTAAAGAAATGCCATTTTGCCTAATCATGTTTTTATTTATGACATAATGATATCACGGCAAAGCTATTTTATTGTCACAGACGCTTGGAATATATAAAGAGAAGAGAGTGTTAGAAAAAAAAAATAACAAAAAACACATTTTCATTTTAACATCTTCATTTTTGTGAAATGAAACACTAGCTCTGGAGGCGTATTTTTTCCATATTATTTATACAACTTCTTTTCAAAGGCCCCCCCTCTGTCCCCCTCCACCACATTCATCAGCAAATATTTCCTAAGAGTCTCCCATGTGCCAGCGAGGCTGGGCCCAGTCAATGGTCCAGAGTTCCACTTTCCTTGGGGATTGGTCAGCACTGAGACACATAATTACAACTGCAGGTATTGTTACGGCCGCGATGGGTGTTCTCCAGCATCAGGCAGAGTATGGGGAAGGACTAGTGAATGCTATCCCCTGTTGTGAGACCTTTACCTCTCTTTTCCTCTCAAAGTACAAAGGGAAAGGAATCTTCAGTGAAACTTGACTGCCGTTAATTATGTTGATTCCCATTTAAGTGAGTTAAAACACAGGGATAGTGCTATTGACTAGAAACACAAACGAGTCTGAACCCGCGGGGGCCGATGTGTAATCCAATAAACTCATAAGCATCAAAGTTCCATGATCAAACCTATTAAATAACCCATAAAGCATGAAGCAAGGGAGCAAAACAGGAAGGCGCATATGCTTTGCTACCAGGCCTGAATCTCTGAGTAAACACACAAATACATACACACACACAGAACGACGGACACACAGACACACTCACACTCTCAATCCACAGGCACAAACATTCACACCGTACACTCAGACACACTTCTGTATAGATGAAAGATCGGACAGTTAAATTCTGCCTGGGAGCCCCGGGCATTCTAAAACCGCTTCTTACTTCTGCGGTGCCCTGTATGGTGAGGGGCTGATGGCAGAGTGTTTCGCCTCCTGATGTCTTTCCGTACAGCAGAGCCAGCCCTCCAGGGCTCACCATGGCCCTGAAATACTTATTCTGAGAAGGGAGGCAGATCCATGAGCTAACAGTCTTGAGAGCACTATAGTCAATACCAATTGCCCCCGGCCAAGGCTGTCTTTGCCGTGCTCCGGACATTTCGTGCTCAGTCAGCTGGCTCGCGCCCCAGAGTGATAACGTTATTGATTTTCATCCTGTCCTATTAAGGCCACCTCTCACCTCCCGAGGGGTAGTGATGGCCGTGCCCGTGGTTTGCTCACCCCCAGACTCCTTAGTGGAAGAGATTATGAGATTACCTTCATGATTTCACACCCTCAGATTCCGCCCATAGCCTAAAAAATGCACTTTCACACAAATCATACTGCCCGATTTTCCTAAATGCCCTTTTCCATCCTTGTCTGTATGTTGGCTTTTTAAAAATGCAGATGAAGCATTACCAGCCTCTTCCCTGTGCTCCGATGACACTGGGCTTCCACCATGAGCTAAAGGTAAGCAGCTTGCCCAGCTCTCTCCTCTGTGCAGTGGGGGGCGTCAGGAAGACAATGGGCTTTAGAGTCAGACAGAGCTGGCTTCTAACCACCGCTGCACCATTGACCAACGCTCTGACCTTGGACAGGTTACCAAACCCCTCTCTGGGCCTTCATTACCTCAACTTTGAGAAAGCAGGTAATAATCCCTGCCCCATCTCGCTGCTGAGCTCTTTAAATGAGACCACGTGGAGGAAGGCCGAAGCTTGGTGCCCAGTAAAGCGTAAGATTCTCATCTTTCTCTTTCCTCCTGCTCTTCCATGATAGACTATGACCTCCTGTCATGCGGGAGACCCTGCTCGCTGCGCCATTTGTCGTGCAGGGAGGCCTGCGGGGTCTCTGCTCCCGCTCCCCACATAAGAACGCACGATATGGTGAGGCCAAAAAGGAACACCCACGGAGCCATAAGTAGGGGAGTCATACCACTATATTCTCTCTGGTGGCACTATACTCTCACTGGAGGCTGGGTCCACACTGTCCGCAAACCGCCATCCACGCTTGCCAGCCCAGCCACCATCTTCTTGCTAGGCCCCATTCTTCCTCTCCTCCTCTCTGCTAGCGTAGCCACAGCAGTTATATTAGTGGCCAATGGCTCACTGGTTACAGCTGACGGCCAACTAGCCACAGCTGATGGCCATGCAATCACAGTTGATGGCCATTTACTACCTGAGCCAGCACCTGTCTATGTGAGGCCGAGAGCCTGGAAACTACTTTCTGGGGCTCTGCCCCCACACCTCCCCCAGGCATGGTCAGGCCCTCCTCATCTTGGGGTTTCCCTAGCACCACACATGGCAGGGGGAAGCCACAGTGAATGTTTGTGGAATTGAGGACAGAAAGGCAGCTACGCTTTTATAGATGATGAAACTGCCTCGCGGAGAAATTAAGTAGCCTGTCCAAGCTCCTGCCGATGACAGAAACGAGTCTACTGTGTTCCAACATTTTGACACTTTGTCTAATCTTTCTCTAAGTCTCCGTGCCTCATGTTGGTTTCAAAATAATCTGAACACGACAGCCATGCAGACTTGGTGTGGTGGAGGCTGCTTCACTTTCCTTCAGTTAACCAGTTCCAGTCTCCGTTTAATGGTTGGCATGGGTTTCCACCATCGTCTGTTCCAGCCCCCTCTCCTTTCCCCCGCAGCTGCCCTCCTCAGCCTTCCAACAGCACAGTCCTTTTCATTTACCAAACAGATGCTGCTCCGAAGCAGGACGTGCTAAAACAACCCCAGCCCACCTCCACGTCACGTGGGCCTGGGAGGCAGGACCTCTCTGCTTCCAGCTGCAGCTCAGCTTCTTTGCAAATAGCACTTTCTGGAGCCAAAATGCTCCCCTGTGTTCCAGGTTTAGAGATTAATCTTCTCCTCTAAGTTCTTGTTCTGAATCTCAGCCCAGGGGCCAGGCCTGGCTACCCAAGGGCAGATCCAGAGGCTGTCAGCCTGGCGTCTGAATTTCTGTCTCCCACCTGTGTTCTCATTATTAGCTCCACTCACCTGCTGGGGTCCCTCGTACTGCGCCATCTGCGTTAATGTTGACGTAAACTGCTCACTTAGCTAGTTTGTCCTCTGCTGTCACCCACGACGGTCCCTTCCCTCCTGCCCCGGTCAAGCCCACCTCCACCTGTGCGTTCTGCCTGCCAAGCACACTGCAAGGACTTTCTTCCCCAAATACTACTTGGACTTATGGATTTACTTTTAGTTTATAAATCTTCTTCACCACATCACTTGCCCCTTCGTCTTCATTTAGTAACAACGACATTTCTTTGTGGCCTCCTTGGATAGTATGTATTTGATAAATAAGGACTGTATCACCAAAAGTGAAAAATACAGAAGAGAATAATAAAAATAAAAAAAGTCCTCCCTCAAGCGCCACAAAATCCCACCAGCCTTCTTACAGATCACGGATACCAGCAACGCCACACTCGTGAAACTGTTAAAGAACATTTTCTGTTTTTTCTCCAGACTTGTGAAGTCGCTTGCCGTTGGCCGTGGCTAGACCAAGTATAACACACGGGTAAGAGCGCATGCGTAGCTGCTTAACGTGAGAAAGGCCAGGCAGTATCATCAGGTTCACTGGACTTTCTAATTCTGCTTCCCTTGGTTTACCCCCTCTTGGCACCGTAACATTTGGTGCTAATATTTCTTCTGTATCTTTGAAGTGGCATTCCGATAGTTAGATGCAGGATGCGAGAGGATACGGGGTTCCCCAGAGCAGGAACACACCCCAAGTTAGTTCAACAGCATTCTTGAGCACAGGACCTAAAGCACGACCTCAAATGTATTTCAGCACATAGTTCAACAGTCTTAGTGTCAACACGTCACCTGAACACTCCCCTTTATAAAACAGGAATGCTTTCATTAGAGAAGAAATGGGACTAAGTCTTTCCAACCAGAGGAGAAACCCCCAACAAGAACAAGTCAGGACCTGGAGGCAGAGCCGGGAGCAAACACCCCTGCCTGGCCCAGAGCAGACTTTGACAGCTCTCACCCAGGCTTAAATTACTCCTGTCTAAGAGCTCCCAATGTTCCCACCTGCCATGTTCTCTTTACACCCAGAGACGGTTTCAGTGGCTGGAGTCAGCCAGCTAGTGTAAGCTGCCTAAGGAAACCAAAGAACCAAAAAGTCTCACCCCTTTATCAAATCCAAGGGCCTTTGGTCCTCTGACCACCCATTTGGGCTCCTCTTGACAGTTTGCTCAGGCTTACTCTGGATTTGCACTGTCCAGATCCTGTACTTGGAATGACAGCATTTACACCAGGCCAGGCGCTGTCCTAAGCACCTTTCATGCAGTAAAGTCACTTAATCCACACAAGGTCCTGTGATGCAGGAGCTAAGATCTGCCTCTTAAAGGGGAAGCGTGTGGCCAGGATGGTGGGACAGTTCACCCAGGCTCGCACAGCAGGTGGAGTCATGTTTCAACTCAGACGGTCTGACGCCGGCACCCACGTGCTTGACCAGTTATGCCAGACGGACTGTCAGAGGCCACACTCTGGGGCGCCATCTTGATTCTCCCGGCCATGTGTCTCCTTGCCTGTGGCAGGCACATACTAAAGAATGAAGGGAACTTTTTACTCCTAAGTCAATTTGCTGACATACCAACTAAGGACCATGGCACCCTCTGACGGAAAAACAGAGAATAGATGTCTGTGGCCTGAACCTGAAGTTTAAGCCATTTGAGATACCTTGTAATCTAGAAAGAATGCTCCTGAGAACGAAAACGAAGGAAAACAGCCTCCACCAAATCGGAGAACATGTGATGACTATGCGAACGTCATCCAAAGGCCACAGGTCAGGGTGGCGAGAATCAGTTAAGCGGTCTCCAGCCTAAGGTCCTCTCCCACTCAGATCCTGCCTCCCCTGTCTGTGCGGAGGCTGCTTACGGGAGGTTCCCAGGAAAAATGCACGGCAAACAAGGGGAAGGTCGTGATGCAGAGTCAAGTTGGTGTCCTTGGGATTTATAGCCACCCTCCTCTTCCTGGTACAGAGAGGAGGAGGGCACCCTGACAAATGGAGACTTCCTGTGTGAATATACATTTCTCTGACAAAAGGGTAACTTCTGTTCTGTTGTTAGACTTCTCCTGGGTCCGCAGTTCCTCAAAATAATCAGTTCGAAATAATCATTATGACAAAGAGGCATATTTCTGGTGGCAGATTCCGCGATCCTTCCAAAACATTGCTTGTTCTTTAGTCCTACGGTGTAATAAGACCGCCTAGGACATCTGGTACATCACGGTGTGTGTGTTGATGAGGGGGAGGGTCCTAGGGAAGGGAGGTGTGGAATCCAACGTGCATAAATTCATTTTCTCTAGGGTAATGCATCAGATAATTAAATGAAAACACAGTTTAGAAGTAAGTGATACCTATCATGGTTTCAGGGGGATCAAACAATATAATAACAAATCAAGTAGACGGTGGCACAGAGTGACTCCAAAAGAGCAAACATAATGGAAACAGAATGAAAGCAAATGAGGCTCATTTAGCTTCTTTTTCTCAACAAAACTGGAGTAATCAAGCACAAAGGTAGTATTACCAGCAATCACACAAAAATAGGCAGATACACTGATGGGCCATTCATTGCCTCCCTGGAATTTTCCCTTGAACTCCCACAACACTGTACTTTTCTGATCTCAGTGTCTCTCCCTCTCTAACCTCCCTGCTGCTGAATCCTTTGTGGCTTCGCTCTTCCCTCCTGGACCTATTTGTGGTTCTCCCTGAGCTCAGATTTCAGCCCTCTTCCTCCTTCCGCAGAGATGACATGGCACTTGGAACATCACGTCATGTAAAGCCTAAAGCCTGGTGTCACCGCTGGCCAGCCGGGGGCCTGGCCAAGTTGTTTAATCCCAGAACCTCATTTGTCTCATCTTCAGAAATGGGGTGAAAATAACATCTACTTGACAAGGTTTTCGTGATGATTAAACAGAGAGATTGCTTCTGAAATTCCTGCCACTGTGAGTGTGCTTCACAAAATAGAGCCGTAAGTATCGGTGTTCTATGACTTCATCAACAACGCTCGGATAATTTCAAATATCCTTTTGTCTCCTCCCCACTTCTCACTGTGCCACAGTGCTGTTTGAGAGATCTAATTGGCTTTATTGAATGATTCATGAATCAGGCAGCATCCTATCTAGTAAACAGAGACGTGTTCCGAGAAGTTGTACAAAATGGAAGGTTTGTATAGGCAGAAACTGGGCAGGACCAGAAAGTTAGTAGAAAAGAAAAGAAAGGCCTTGTTCAGGGCACCTTTCTTAGGAAAAAAGGCAGCGACAGGGGTCTCATCAGGCAGATTACCTCACAAGTGTCAATCAGGAAATTCTGGACTGATTGGTTTAAGGTCCCCTTCCTGGGGAGGGGCAGACACAGACATTAAGTCTTGGTTGGTTGTCCTGGGGGTCACGACTCCATCTTGGGCCTGTTGTTTCCTTTTTTAACAGTACCTTATTTTTATTATTTTTATTGAGGTCAAATACATATACCATAAAAGTTACCATCCTAACCATTTTTAAGTGTATAGTTTGGTAATCTTAAGTAGACTCACATTGTTGAACAACCAATATCCAGCCCACTTTTGATCTTGCAAAACTGCAACTCTATACTCATTAAACAACCCCTCATCTCTCCCCATAAGCCCTACCAACCAGCATTCCATTCTCTGTTTCTATGCATCTGACTACCCTAGGTGCCTCATGTAAGTTGAATCATACTGTATTTGCCTTTTGTGACTGGCTTATCTCACTTAGCATAATGTCCTCCAGGTTCATTCATGTTGTATCCTGTGTCACGATTCCTTCCTTTTTAAGGCTGCATAATATTCCACTGTGGGCATATACCACATTTTCTTTATCCATTCACCCACAGACGGGTATCTGAGTTGTTTCTAATTTTTATGACTTTGCTAAGTTACATTTGTTAAGTAGAGCCCAGATGCCAGATGGTGAGTTGTGGTTCAATAACAGACCACAAAAGAAATCGAGGTAGAAAAGTTTATTACTCATAGGTCCTGAAGGAAGTACACGGCATGCCTCCAGGGCCACATGGGGAGGTCAAGGCAGGGAGAGAGAGAGGGAGAGATAGGACCAGGGGTACATGCCCTTATCAGAGTATAGGTGGAGTGCTGTGGGGTTCCTAAAGCTGGATTGGTCAATGCAAATCAGAAAGAGTGGTTGTGGTGAGCTCTGTGCAGGTCTCACCTAAGGGGTGCACAGGGAGAAGGCCCCGGGAGACTTGATCACAGGGCTGTTGGGAAGCCATATCAGGAGCTTACCTTGGCTTGTGACTCTGCAGGCTGCTATCTAGGGCATGTGCTGGCATGAGGGGGCTGGTGTCAGCTTAAGGTCCCTGCAGGCACTTGGCCAAACAAAATGGATGCTGAGACAGCACTACCCTGAAGTCGCTTAGCTAAACACTTCACACACCTCTTGTCTATTGTGAATAATGCTGCTGTGAACATTGGTGTACAAATATCTCTTTGAAACCCTGTTTTCAACTCTTTGGGGTAGATACCCGGAAGTGGTAGTTTTGAATCATATGGTAATTCTATTTGTAATTTTTTCAGGATCCTCCATGCTGTTTTACAAAGTGGCTGACCATTTTACAGTAAACCAATAATTAATTCTGGACACCACAACTTGTAAAGAGACTCCTCTCTAAAGAGATATACCGAAGATGTTTATGATTATCTCACTCTGGGAGGATGAAGAAAAGGGAAAGCAAGTGTTACTCATGTTCGGAAAGGATTTTCCATAGAATTCTCTCATGAGTCTCTCCCCTTGGGAAAGAAAAAGAAGTCACAGGCATTATGTTCGTTGTTAGATACTGAGCATGACTTTCTAAAAGATGTGCAAAGAATCAGAGGTGATTTTGTACTGTCCATCAAGACCCTAGGAGAAGTTTGTTTTGATGTAGTGAGTTTGTATCTCGAATAAGATAGTGATTGAAACAACAGTTCTTACACCTATCCCTCATTCATCTGCTGGTCACCGGGTAAATTAGGCAACTGCTGACCCCACCCTCCTGTTGCCACAACCTACAAAGAGGTGGGTCCATCTTGAGTCAGCTCTGGATGGGTGCATGGGATAAGATATAATGCCCATGAGGTAAGGGGTGGCCCTGGTCACTGCTTTGGATGGCTTTATAGTCACACTGTTTGCATGAAGGCCTTAACCAATCTACTCCTTTGACTTTCCTCCTGAATAAAGACCTTTGTAAGAGGGTCCAGGGCATTTACATTTTTATCCAGATGCAGCTATAATCACAGTCTCTGCCTCTGACCATATCTACCTAGAAAAACCCAGAAGAGTATCCCTTTCATGAGATTTTCCTATGTGAAAAAGGGATGGGAGAATGATGGGAAAAGTAGAGGTAGTTCTAGCTTTTTCTTTCCCTTTTGTGTGTGTTGTAAAGAATGCAAAATGTAGGTGACATATGTGAGTGGTTAGGGAAGGTTTGTACGGTTCAGATCACAAAACACTCTGCAACAGCCTCCAAGGCCCACACTTGCCCCCATATGCAGGCTGATTTTCCCTGTTCCCAACAAAGGTCCTTCGCTACTCCAGCTAAATCAGTTTTCTCTTTGTCCCTCAAACAAATGATAATACAGAGCATTTGATCACACTGCTTTCCATGCCATCGTGTCTGTTCCAGCCCTGTTTATCTCCCTTCTGTATCTTCAGGTCCCACATATCTTTCAACAAACAGTTTTTACTTCCCCCAAGAAAACCTCTTGGATTATTCCACATACACCCCACTATTTCCCAAAATCCCACTCTATCCAGGACTATTCCATTCTTGTTTAACACAGCAGTATTTCATATTCATTGATTCATTAATTGACCGACATTTACGGGATGCCCGCCATTTTCAAATTATTCTCCTAAACCATCAGTTTATATGGGACTCAGGCAGATAATTACACAAATAGGGATGCCATAAAGTAGAAGGTGAATGTACACATATCAAAGAGTCTTAAAGTTCTGTGGCCGTTTAGAAAAGAAGTCAATCAATTCTGACTGGAAGGTTCAGGGAAGACTTTGTGGGGACAACTTTGGCATTGGGACTTCAAGAATTTGGATTTCTGGAAGGAAACGAATAGGGAATTCTAGACATGGGAAGTTGTTCCTAGGGAATTACCTCACTGGTACTTCACTGCAAGCTGCCTGAGGAGGTACCAGGGAAAGCTGCTGGCTGCTAAGTACTCCTGGCCCCCATGTGCAATGGAAGGTGCTAAAAAATATGCCTGTGCTTCAGGAGCTAAGTGCTGGAGAAGCTCCTGGGCTGTAGAAAGTGGGTGCTAGAGAAAACATGAATGCTGAAGGAGGCTGAGGAAACTATCACACTGAAAGCAGAAAGAGAAACCCCTTCATCATGCAGTTATCTGCCCATGCTTTCTCCTGACAAAGCTTAAGGTCGTATCAGCCAACACAGGACAAATAGTTACAGGGTTCATCGCTAGCACAGAGCAGGGGATGAAGGATGCACTTGGTGCCACAGTAACAAAATACCTGAGCTGCCCCAAAGTAGATGTGGTTTATGATTTCTGAGCTTTTCTATTCAATTTAATTATATATTTTAAGAATATTTTCTTCTAGAGGCAATATAGCTTTAGTTTTAAAGTCTATAGTGGAGAGTTTTAAGTGGAGAAGCGACATGATCTGATTTACATTTTGAAAGGATTACTCAACAAGTTATTTACATGCTGGAAGGAGCAATGATTGAAATGAGGCCACTGCTACCATCTAGATGAGAACTGTGTTAGCTGTAACAACAAGTCTGGTGGGATCTGCTGAGAAGTGGTTGGGTTTTGGATACGTTGTAAGAGGTAAATTCCCCAACAGATAGGATGAGGGTGCAAGACAAAGAGAAGGGTCAAGATGATGACAATTTTTTGGTCAGTGCAACTCAGTGGATGAAATTGTTCTCTTTACTGCACTGAGAAAGGTTGGGGGGAGGAGGAAGAGAGGAATCAAGAGTGAGGTTCTGGACATAGTAAGTTAGAGATGTTTATTAGGCATCCAATTGGAAATAGGAAGCAGGCAGTGGGAAAGAGTCTGGAATTAGGAATTAGATCCAGGCTAAAGCTACACACGAGAATTCTCAGACTATAGATGGCAAATTAAAGCCATCAGACTGGCAGCTTTTACGTAGGGAGTGGGTACAGATAACAATGAGAAAAGGGACCAGCTCTGAGCTCTAGGACACTCCGATAAGATGGCAGAAGAAGAAAAGAAATCCAGCACAGGAGCCTAAAAACTGAGGAAGTAATAATAGGAAAGTCAAGAAGGGGTGATGTCTTAGACGTGAAATACAGAAAGTGTCTCCAGAAGGAGAGAATGATCAATGGTGACACATGATGAAAGGTCAAGTGACGTCATGACTGAGAACTGACCATTGGATTTGGTTAGGTGGATGTCAGAGCTGCCGTAACAAGAGCATTTCCAGGGGAATAATGAGGCACAGTATCTAACATGAAGGGGAAAAACAGGAAAGGGCTGGGAGATTGTCAGAAAGGGCAGATCTTAATACGATCAAAGAATAATTGTAGGGAACGCGGGAGTGCCCGAGCTGTACGGACAGAATACCATCAGAGGCATTAGCTTCCAGGAGTCATTCTGGGTCACGGCAGCTTTTACAGTGCGGCCGCAGGTTTGCTCCTCGGGCTTACGTGGAGCTGGAGGACTCGGGAGCTGAGGCAGGTACAACACGGTGCAGACCAGTCATGGATGGATTCTGCGCCCTGCCATTGATGCTCCCCAGAGAAAGGCAGGAATTGTGGAGGAACAAGCACTACACCCAGCAAAGTAAGACACATTCTTAGCTGGACTGGGAGCTTAGTGTGAGGACCACTCTCTGCCACGAAGGCCACTACAATGGACTACTTCCGAGCACTGAAAATACACACCAGCCACTTTTCTGCCCCCATCATCAGGAAGGAACAAAGAAGGAATAAAACAGCTGCTTGGAATTTTAGGGATTTACCTAAAAGAACAAATGCGTCCAGCAGTGTGGGCTGTGTCATGCCACTCCTCAATGAGAGAAGTGATTCATGTGCATGAATCACATGTGACATCTGTCACACTGGTCCCAAAAGCTGGTGTGGATTCGCACTGAGGCTGACTCTGCTTTTTAGGGTCTTGTGGGTTGTAGGGGTGTGTGTGTGCGCGTGTGTTTTGTCATATGATTGTAACATTAAGGAACTTGATACTTTTAATCTGAAATATTTGGAGATGAAAAAAAATACCTAATAAGGCTGAATTTGGCTTAGATTTGGCTTCTTTTCTGTCTTTATAGAAAAGAGACATTGGTAAAATCTCCTGAGCCGTCCTCTGGACATTAGTGATGCTTGAGGCAGTGTTTCACGTGGATGTGGGGCAAGAGCTTCACAATTTAAAACAAGAACAAAATATCCTTCATCCACTTTGCCTCGGGCATGCATTTCAGTTCCTTGGGCCATGGATGCCTGTCAGGTAGACGCTCACAGAAGCAGCTGGGTCATCTGAGACCACAGGAGATGTGACATCAAAGCCAGCTGAGCTGCTGACGTAAAAATCACGTACACAAGCCACTCTGGAGAGGCCGTGTGAACTGCTGGGGCATTGGAATAGGACAAGTCAGACTTTCAGTGTCACCTGAGCCACAGAGCTGCCTTGAAAATTCAGGCTAAGTTTGGCTCCCCTGAGATTCTACATCGTCCTTCGTAAATCTCTACGTGATTGAGAGAACTGCTATGATAAGTAAATGAGTGAACATAAGTGAAATCCTCCGACACAGGGCTCGGTAAGTACTGGCTTCTTTCCCTTCTTTCCATCTTCTCTTTATCAGTAGGAGCAAAGCCTATTCTTTCTGCCACAAAACCCCAAACACAGTGCATTAGGAAATGCTCTGGAAATTGTAAACTACGTCATTGCATCATCCGAATCCAAAGCATCTAAACTGTCATGAGGCCCAGCTTGGGTTCAAGTCTCCACTTCACGACTGACTGGATGTGTGACTTTTGGCCACTAATGTCCATAGCCTTGGTTTCCCCTTTTGTACAACGGGATAATCTCCTATCTCCAATGATTGTCACTGAAAAATTTCAATGAAAGAACACATAGGAAGTGCTCGGCACACTTCCCGTCATGGAGTAGGGCGCATTCCAAAGCTGTTAGCTTTTAAATCTGCCTTTGAATAACATTCACCATCATCCTAATTCTACCCATTAGCACAGGAGAGAGAGAGAGAGAGAGAGAGAGAGAGAGAGAGAGAGAGAGAGAGAGAGACCAAAACATTTCTGGGGACCTTGCTCTTGTCTTGGCAACAGAGCAGCTGCCCCAGTCCTTAATCCCATTCTAAGCACCTGTAGCCTCTGTGGTACCCACCACCAGCTCCCATCTGACCTGAAGGATGTTTAGACCCTGTACACAACAGCAGCCCGGAGAGCGCAAGTAGCACCATCTCGGGGACAGTAAGAGGTGGGTAGGGAAGCAAGGAACTCTCTGACAGATGTCACACACACACACACACACACACACCAGCTCGCAAACCTAGGGCAGAAGGCCCAGAAGACATTCAAAGATGAAAACATTCTAAGTTTGGCCCATCCAATTTTAATGAAAATTTCTATGTTCTGGACAATGGCACAGAAAGGCCTGGATGCCTACAGAGCCCCCGGTGGCACCTTCAGACCAAGGCGGGAAGACGGAGCCCTGCACGTGTCACGGAGAACCGCGTCGGCAGACATTCAGCATCAGGGTGGCAGGTGTCACCCCTACGTCGCGGAGATTCTACAGAAGTGTAATGTGAGGTGTTAACAGGTCTTGTTGTTTTGTTGTTGTTTGTGGCTTTTTGGTGGGAGGGCTTCAAGTTGTGTTTTGTTCAAAGATAAAATAATAGATATGTATGTCTATGTCTGTGGGTGTGTGTGTGCGTGTTTGTGGGGTGTCATAGTGAAAGATAGTGCCAACATCACTTTGAAAAACAAACACAGCCAACTTTTCCTCTACCAGTTCCTCCAATACCAAGATTCCGTCTTACTCATTCACTTGTCAAGCCTAGACATACGATTTTCAATCAAAAATCCCAGGTAATTCTGACACTCCCCCTTCACTGGCGGGAACCAGTAATAAAACATCAGTAAGGCCGTATCTACTTACTCCCAGCTTGTTTCAAGTAGAAAGTTAAAGGAATCGAGACTCTTCCGGGCAGGGCAGGACATTCAATCCAGCCGGGGCATCCACAGGACCCATTACTAGTTTTCTCCCAAAGCTTACTGGACACCTCGTGTTCTCGCCCCTTCTTACCGTGCCTGGTTTGAATCGTCACTCCGCTTTGTATTCTTTTCCTTTCTTCCCTTCTCTCCTTCCTATTAGCCCCTGTGCCTTGCAGGGCCCATTAGTGTGACCGTAAGGAAGTCTGCCTCTGCCACCAGCTGATTTTAGTGCCCTCCCCACCACATGCTCCTCTGAACCCCACGTTAGCCCCTTCACTGGATGCTCTTTAGCTGCCGGTGTTTCCCACAGGGAGGCAGAGAGGGGCTCACCTGAGCCTGCCCTCTCCTTGCTGGTGACACACCGTCCTGCCTGGCAGGTCCCTGCCACCTTCCTGCCTCGTCTGCTTGCTGGGTGCTCCTGCCTCCCAAGGCACCACTGTGGAGAGTGGTGTTCCAGTTCCACAAACTTGAACTTCCTCAGAATCCCCTGAAGGGCATGTTAGACCAGACTGCTGCCCCCCACCACCACCCCGAGACTTTCTGATGTGTCAGTTTGGGTTGGAGTTCCAGAATTTGCTTTCCTAACCATTTCCCAGTTGATACAAATGCTGCTGGCCCAGGGACCACAATTTTAGAACCACTGATAGAGAGAAAAAGAAAGGACAAACTTGGGGACCAAGTTCGCTTGACTTGTATTATGACTTTGGCCACTGACAGCTGAGGGACCCAGACAACTTATCTGCCCTCTGAGAGGCTCCGTTTTCTCAGCGGTAAAAATATGTTGGTGATAACCTCACAGAACAGTTTTAAGGATTAAACAAGATATTGTCTTCCTGGCTTTCTCTGTGAGAAGCCAACTTTATTAGATGGGCTGAGGAAGACCGAATTCCCCTTGCTGGACTGGCCACCAAGGCCAAGGCCATATGGTGATTATGGCGGTGTGGCCTTGGCTCAGGTGAGTCACCATTTAATGCACAGTCTCAGAACTATGTCTCCTTCCCCTGACACTTCAGCTCCCTACAAACCTACCGTCTATAAATAGAGAAGGTGGGGAATTTATTTTCATCTTCCTGGTCAACAATCTCCCCTTCCTTACCCATGCTGCTCAATCTGGAATCTTGTAGCTAATTCTAAGGGGTACATTTTGGCCTCAGAAGGAATGCACAGGGCTTGCATTCCGCGCTCAGAAGAGTGTGGTCTAATGGGTAGGACGTGGGAGTGGTAGGATGAGTTTCTATTTAAAGCCTCCCTACTGACTCGGTGAGACATCCTAGGGGAATGGCTTCACTTCCGGACCTTCAGTTTTCTCTTAAAGGGAGGAAAGCAAGCCCCTCCCTAGTAGGGTGCTTCTGAGGACAGAAAAGTTCATGTTTGAGAAGAACTTGCAGGTGGGAGTCACGTGATCACATCTAACATGGAATCTAGAGAAGCACATTCTTTCTCTACCGTCTCATAAGCATTACAGAATGCGTAGGTCGAGCCAGTCAGGCAGGTCAAGACTCTATCCCGACCCATCTCAAGGCCTGCAGGAAATATCTGAGACAATGAGAATTTTGTAAGCACTCCTGCTGTGTCAGCATGCCCCCTCCTCCTTGCGGTGAGGGGCAACAGAATGGGGGAACAGGGAAGGTGAGACCACTGGGCCTGGCTCTGTCTGTCTCCTCCTTGGGACCTTGGGCCAGAGCCTACCCCACTCCCATTCTAAAACTTTGATGATCTCTGACACCCTTTCCCGATCTTCGACACCCCAAGATTCTGGAATTCTGAACTATGAGATCTTTTCCAGTGCGGCCAAGAATTCAAGGAAGCACCTAGAGAACACTGGAGGTTCCCACTAAGAGACATCACGTCCTGCGCTCAGTCTTGTCCGCCTTCCCCTGAAGAGGTTCCCTGTATCATCCACTCACTAGTCGGTTCGGGTTTTCGGAGTCCTTACTTGTTCGGGCTAGGGGCTGAGCTAGAGCTGGGAATAAGGATACAACAAGGTCCTGCCTTCAAAGCGCCTACACCTGTAAGAGCGGCACGTCCTGGAGAATGGCTGCACAAGAGCCAATTAACCCCCCTGAGGGCTTGGAAAGGCTTCCAAAGGACAGAAGGGAAGAAAAAGGAAACTGGCTAAGAAGACATGGGAAAGGCACAGGGGTGAAGGGGTTATTGACTCATCTTGCCAGGTACCATTCTGGTTGCTTTACCTGCATTTATTCACCCTTACATCAATCTTAAGATGCAGATTTCCCCCTACAATTTAAAATTAAGCAAAGTTGGGCATAACACATATCCTCATGTTCCCAGAGCTAGTACATGTGAGGGCCAGTGGCCAGAGACAACATGTGTTGGACTCTACAGCACTCCCTCCAAAAGACCTGACACTTGACCTGGACTTAACCTCACTAAGATTTCCCACAGCAGAGAAGGGGCAGCTCCCGAGCTGGAGGGAGCTAAATGAACAAAATCAGGTCTATCAGACTAGGTTAGAGGCTACAACTTAAGGATGGACTCAGGCAGTGTCAGGAGATAAGGTGGGAAGGTGGAGGGTGCGGGGGGTGGAGAGAAACCTCGGATATTCTGAACGTCACTCCAGGCAGTGAGGAGCCATGGAAATGGGAAACAACTTGATCTGATTTTTTCCCTTGAAAGCTACTGCTCTGACAGCATTGTGAAGGATGGGTTGGAAAAGAGTGAGCTTTCCTGGCAGTGATGAAATAATTTTGGAGATGGGGGGACAATAAGAGATGGAGGCAATAGCCCAGAGGAGAGATGGCAAAGGCTCGATGGCGCCAAGTTCTTGCTCCCCTGTCTACAACATTTTAATAACTAGAGGAGATCCAGAAAAGTCCATAGAGAGTGTACTTAAAATCCTAAGAGTTGTCAGGAGACCTGCCCTAACCCCTTGGCCAAGCTCCGTGGCTGCCACGTAATAGGTATGAATTTAAACCGGAGGTTTGCAAATAAGTGCCTGGGAGGATGTTTCAGAAACAGACCTGGCCCTAAAGCTTCTCAGAGGCCCATGAGGATTCTGATCTCCTTTGGGAAGGACCTAAGGAAGCTTGATTCGCATTTCTCTGGACTCTCCCAAATACACATCCTCTGACAGAAGGAAGAGCGGTTCCTGCCCAAACAGGCCTCTAAAGCTGGCATTGTCGAGAAAAAGCAGGGTTCTCAGACCCCGTCCGGCTTGCCTGACACGGGAAGAGAACCAGGTGCCATACAGATTCCAGTGCTTTTAGACTATAAGGCCCGAGTCATGGGGCCCAAGAGAGTTTGGGTCACAGCCGTCCTCTGAGAAGTCGGGGCTTAAGTCTAGGCAGCCCAGTGGAGCCAGAGGAAAGCTGGAGGGGTGATGGGAGGATGGCAGCAGGGAAGTGATTCCATTGAGCTCTCGCATCATAGATAAACTCGGGGCCATCCTGAGGCCCCAAGGCACCCAGACAGAGGCCAAGAGGACGTGGAGGAAAGGATATGCGTGCACCCACTTATAAGCAGCTGCACTGACTCGAAAAGTGGTCAGAAAGGGATGACATTTCCTGTTCATTTTGGGAATCACGTGACTGCCATCATCTTGACCTCCATCAAAACATTCACTTCTCTTTTGGGAGCTGCCCTTCTTTTCCTCCCATTGAAGGCAATACGGATCCTGCACAGCTCACTAAGAGGCAGAGGCCATGAATGAGTGCTGGTCCCCTCTCTGCCACTTACTGGCTCTCTGACCTGGTGCGATTTGCTTTGTCTCTTTATTACAAACACACGGAAACCATGAAATAATGGGGTTGGAATTACAGACTGCCCGTTACGGTACCGTCCACTGACAACAAACTGTCATTTGTTTCTTTCTCTCAGCCTCCCATTCCTCACTCCACTTATTTTCATCTTCTTCTTTTCCCCTTTTCTCTGTTTGTTCTTGCTTCTAAAATCTAGCTGGTGTGACTAATGTTCATATGGTTATGAACACAGTTGTTTCTTTGTCATCTGTGATAATGAGACGGAGCATGTGGATAACCCCAAACTGCAAACACTATTCATATACGTGACGGAGGAACATTCCAGTCTGACTAACAGTCTAATATTTGGTTT
The DNA here is from genome assembly GCF_057876585.1 of Rhinolophus sinicus. Classification (NCBI taxonomy): domain Eukaryota; kingdom Metazoa; phylum Chordata; class Mammalia; order Chiroptera; family Rhinolophidae; genus Rhinolophus; species Rhinolophus sinicus. The sequence goes on along the minus strand of NC_142506.1, from coordinate 57,899,217 downwards.
GGGCCGCACTCGCTGAGTATCCATTAGCCGGTCAGCAGGATGGGCACAGAGAAGGTAACTGGGGGAGGCTCGGGAAGGAAGAGCTTGAGGCTAGGACACAAACATCTCTTCCATCAATCAACGGCCTGTTTGTACATTAGACTTGGTTGGTTTGTGTGATTAACACCACAATGGCCTGTGTTGAATACATCATCTGTATATTGCATTGTGTGTTCACCACCCAGAGTCAGTTCTCCTTCCATCGCCACGTATTTAACCCCCTTGACCCACTTCATCCTCCTTCCATTCCCCTTCTCCTCTGGTAACTACTAAACTGTCATCTGTGTCTATGAGATTTTGCTTGTTTGTCTGTCTTGTGTGTTTGTTGCTTTCAGTGTTATATCCCTCATATGAATGGAATCATATGGTTCTCAACTTTTACTGCCTGACTTATTTTTGCATATTTATTTGTATTTGCTAGTTGTTGTTGTTTTTTAATTTCACTTACAATTCATCTTGGCTTATTTTACAAAGAGTGTGAGATGAGGATTTCACTGGAGATCACTCTTGAAACTGTTAACTAACCCATGCATTTGCGACGTTTCCCTTATCAGCAATTAGATTCCCACACATGCACTAAGTAGATGCCTTGATTCATCCGCAGACCCCCCTTCAGGGATAAAGGAGCGACACCTCCAGCTGCAGGAAGATAGCCCTCAGCTGCCAGCCCTCATGGAGATCACTTCAGCAGAATGAAACTGCCTTGCCCTGGGTCATATCCCCTTCCATAGACTGAATATTTGTGTCTCTCTCTAAATTCACATGTTGAAAGCTAACCCCAAGGTGATGGTATTTGGAAGTAGGACCTTTGGGAGGGGATTAGGTCACGAGCGCAGAGCCCTCATGAATCAGATTAGGGCCCTTATAAAAGAGACCCCCGAGAGCTCTCCCACCCTTTGTACCTGTGAGGTCCTAAGGAGAAGACAGCGTCTTGGAACCAGGAAGCAGGTCCTCGTCAGACCCTGAGTCAGTCCATGACCTCAGACTTCCAGCCTCCAGAACTGTGACAACAAATGTTTGTTGTTTAAGCCACTCAGTCTATGGTATTTTGTGATAGCAGCCCGAAAGGACTAAGACATTCCCTTTCTGCAATTACATCAATTCCAAGAGATTTCCAGTTGTATTTCATTGAATTTTTCTGTATTTACTTATGTCATCTGCAAATAAAGATAATCTTGCTCTCTCATCAGATATTCATGCACCTTCTTTTCATTTTCTACCACATTGTACTGGAGAGTATGTTTGTCCCAATGTGAAATAATAATGGCAGCTGTAGGAATTCTGGTCAGGTTCCCAATTTTAATTGGAATTGTCCCTAGTGCTTCACCATTAAGCATTATGCTGGCTGATATTTTATGACACTTACCGTATTTCCCCAAAAATAAGACCTAGCCAGACCATCAGCTCTAATGCGTCTTTTGGAGCAAAAATTAATATAAGACCCGGTCTTACTTTACTATAATATAAAACCGGGTCTATAATATAATGTAATAAATATAATATAATATAATATCCAGTCTTATTTTACTATAAGACCGGGTATAATATAATATAATATAATATAATATAATATAATATAATACTGGGTCTTATATTAATTTTTGCTCCAAAAGACGCATTAGAGCTGATGGTCCAGCTAGGTCTTATTTTCGGGTAAACACAGTAATCATCTATAGAAATACTATGTTCTTGGTTTTCTAAGAGTTTCTTTTTCATCTGTAAGAAATACGTTGCATTGTATCATATATTTTTACGTCTGTTGAAGTTACCATATGTTTGTCCATTTTGAAATATTGCTATGATGTAATATATGAATAGAATTCCTAACATTAAACCATTCTTGAATTTTAGGATAGACTCGATTTCATTGCAGTGAGTGAGTTTGCACTGACTCTTTACAGAAATATGGATTTTCAGGGACATATTTATAACTGAGATCGGTAAAGGTTCTCAAATGGGAAAGAGCAGAAATGTCACCTGGGAAACGATTTGACAATGAAGATTACACAATCCAGAAAGAAGCCATGACAGAAAAGCAAGATAAATTTGATTATCAAATAATTTTAAGTTTCTAATAGAACAAAATGCTCCATAGCCAAAAGACAAATACAAATTGGTTAATAATAGCAAATTGACAGATCAATTCCATGTTTTAGAAAGTGCTCAAGCAATCAATTACAAAAAGAAATCAAATTGTGATCAATGGATAAAAACAGGTAGTTTACAGGGAAAAAAATTCTAAACAGACATTATAATTTGAAAGAATGCCCAATCTCTTTGATAATTAAAAAGTACAATTCAAAAACTGCAATAGATATTATTTTAAGCCTATTAAAATAGCAAAACTGCAAACATCTGATGATGGCATTCAGTCCTGGCAAGGATAGGAGAAAATAGGAGAAGGGTTGGGCAATAGTTATCAGCAATAGTTATCAAATTGAAAATCCATGTACGTTAGATCCAGAAAGTCTGCTGCTAAGAATTTACCATATGGAGGTATTCACTAAAGACACGCAGAAAGAGAAAAACTAAGCCAAAACAACCAATATATTCACCAACAGAAGACTGATTGAATAAATTAAGACATATCCTTTTGATGGAATCGTATGCTGCCATTAAAAAAATAGATGTGTGTTCCGATATGGAAAATCCAGTAAAAATTATTATATGAAGAAAAGCAAATTGCACGGAAGAGTGCATATATTCTGGCCCCTCTTCTAGATATGATGAAAGATGGATAGAGAGATACTGGTATGTGCACCTTTTTTGTTTTTCCTACCGGAATGTTCCCTTAGGGGACAGGACTTGGATAAGATGGTGGAGAGGGAGAGGGACAAGGAAATTTTTCATTGTGTACTCTCTGTGTTATTTGAAATTTTCATGCTATATTTATTAAAATGTAATATTAGCAAAGCTTTCCTAAGAGTTTTCCATTTTGTTTTCTGCTATATACTTTTCTATATTAAATTGACAATAAGAAATTAAAACCATATTCCTGGGTGTCATCCCTAAGTGGTGAGGAGTGAGGCCAAGGAATCTGAAATTTTTACAAATATTCCCAATACATTTAATGTAGGTCACTGAGACACACACTTGAAACCTCAGTTCTGCAGCTATGCTCTTTTATTGTACCCCATTAGATATTGATAGCAAGGTTAGGCTAGCATAATAAATGATTTGCATAGCTGTCCATGATTTTCTATGATCTGAAAAAAAAGTTATATAGCATATCAGAATTATCAGTCTTGACAATTTAGGAAAAAATTAGAGTTTTGTGGAAATAAAACAAGAGTCTTGTGGTAATAATTCTCCGATACCTTATTTATTTTCTTCCAAAGCTATTTTTCTATTTAATCTACTATTTACTTTTTTTTTTGAATCACATTGAGTCAATTATATTTTCAGTCCAAATTATCCAGAGTTTCAAACTTATTGCAATAGAATTGTAACAATCATCTTTAATCATCTATAATAAAGCTCTAATAATTTTCTTCTCTACCATGTCTATTTTATAGCCTCTTTTTTATTTCCCAATTTTATGTATGAATGCTCTCTCATTTTTCCTTTATTATCCTTAATTTTGTAAGTATTTTTAAAGAAGCTGAGCCTTGAACTTTTTAATCAATACAAATTATGCTGTTTCTATTCTCTTATTCATTAATATCTGCTTTTATCTTTATTTTCCTCTATTTTCTATTTTACTTAAATTTGTTTTGCTGTTTTTGATGCATTAAACAGCCACTTTTATCGTTTCCTTCTTAATCATGAAAGCATATAAAGTACTAAATTTGACTGTGGGTATAATCTTAGCCTCACATCACAATTTTCTAAATAACTTTTTTAGTATTATTTTATGGTCTGTAGGGATAATTTTATTTTTCCTTTAGCTCAGCAGTTATTTTTAAAATCTTAAAGAGATTAACATGTGGTTGATGTTTTTAAGTTTTAATTATTTACATCTGAGGAAAAGCCCAAGTTGTCAGAAATGTAATTATGCTGTATCTGTATTTTGAAATCTACTGAGGTTTTCTTTGTATTATTAAATTGTATGTTTTGTGAACATTTAAAATGTACATTCTATTTTAATAGATACGTATTAATTTGCTTTTGTTAAATAATATTTATCATTTAATCCTGTTAAATTATATTGTCTATCTATCTTTGTTCTTGATTTTTCATTCCCTAATCTTTCAAAACATGAGAGGGGCATAGTAAGTTTTCCCAAAACAATTTTATTCCTGTTAATTTCAGTGTCCTCTCCACGTCCTTTTACTTTAGGTGTATTTTTGGTTTTCACCTCAGCCTTGCAGTATTTCACTTATTAAAATACATTTTCTGACAGCTGTGATATTTTCTGACTCCTTTGGCTTTTCACCAGACACAAATCATTAAAACTTAAACAAAAACATTCACCCACATGCTAATTTCTTTAAATCATCTTAAATAACTACTGCACTTGGCCTAACGTTAGCTACTTTGCTTTATTCTTGTAGTCAGTCAGCAAATATTTATTTACCACTCATTCTGTTTCAATAACAGTGGACAGAGCCATTTGATAGAATTCGGACTAGTGAGACGTAGCAAAAGACTGCTAGAGTGACGGATTCTCCACTTTCCCTTCCTCCTGCCTGGATGTAGTCAGCTGGCTGGAGCCACAGCAGTCACTTTGTGATCAAAGGTTTTATTTACTAAAATAACACCAACTGTCTACCTCTGGAATTCTTGTTATAGGAGAAAGAGAAATCCCTATTTGTTTAGGTTACTGTTAGTTGGCTATTGTGTGCTTACAACAGAATAAATTCCTAATTGACATATGTCCTTACATCTACTATAATTTTTCCAAAACCTATTTGAAACTATAATTTTTTAATTATGAAAGTAAGTACCCTGCAATAACTCTATGTAGTAAAATAAATTGGAATACTTTTAATTCCTCTCCTTTTTCAACCCTTGTAAGTAAACCTTGTGAAATCAAAATTTTATTTGGATTAAATTTTTACATTAAAGATTTGTCATGCTGCTTTTGCATTTAATTTTGTAATCATAATTACAACAAGTATTTAGAAGTACTATTTTGTGCTCAATATTATCAGTTTATACTACAGTTCTTAGATGGCTGAATTTGTCCATTCTTGGGTAAAAAGCATTTGACTCATCTTTTGAGTAGCTGTCAGATGTCTTCAGAGATATTTTCCTAAAGGTTACAAAAGTGCTCTTTTTCTTTTAAATCCTTGCATAATTAAAATGCCTTTCTTTTGCTCTTAAGCATGAACACCATATAGACAACAACCCCTTTCTAACTGTAGAACTCTTGTGTGAAAACTTTTTCATTAAAACTCTACATTTTTAAAACTGCCTTATGAAGTTTTTATGAAGAATTATGAAAAATAGTCTAAGGGCAGTACAATTATTTGTTTCCTTGTTAAACTATATTTTTTAGTTCTTAAAAAAAAATGTTGTAAGAATGTGACAGTCTATCAATAATTTACCCTGGAAGATGTTAAGACCCTTGGATCACGTGACTGATGATGACGATGATGATGATGTTTTTAGCTCAGGAAAGTTTTGTTCTGTGTGTCTCTCTTTATTCCTTCTTTTGTTTTGGTCGCTGTCTTCTGAATGTTGCTTGTCTAAAACTGGCTTCTGTTTTCTCCCTCGTGTTTTAAAACCTATTTCTTCAGCATTCATAGAGAAGTATAGATTTTCCTCTACATCATTGCCTTCAGTTTTTGCAGCATTTATTCTATTTCTTGTCTTCAAGGTATATTTTAATTCTGCTATTGCATCGTTAGGTTCCCAGAATTCCCTTCTCACCTCTGTCAGATTCTTTCTAATGATGTCTGCTGCCTGCCAGACAGCCATTTTTACCTCATTTCCCAACTCTTGATCCACCAGCCCATGCTCTCTTGTAATTACTAAGAACACAAACAGAACATTATCTAGTTTATTGTTATTCTTTTCTACCTACACATTTTCTCATCTGGTATCGCCCTAGGACAATACAGACTTAGGAGCTACCAGACTACTTTTCACCGGCTCAGTCATGCTACCTTTGTGTTTGCTCACCCTTGAATAATAGAAGTTGAGCATTTCTTTTGCCACTGTGCATTTTTTAATGCGTCATTCTTTCCAGAGATTAGCAAATAGTTGACTGACAGCCGTAGTTTCTGGTTGTTGTTGCTGGCATCTGAATTAGCCTAGCTGCTTCGATGGAAAAGTCGAATAAGGTAAATTAGGTACAGGTTTCTGCTGCTATCCCACCAGAAACCCTGCCTGTTACCAAAATGGGAAACCTCATTTTTCATGGGCTGCAAATAACAGACCACAAAACAATTTTTCTTTCATTTGAAAGTGATTTAAAAGTTAAGCTAGTAAGCTGGATTACTGGTATATTATACTCAGCAAGCAATAGGGAAGTGATATAGGAGAGTGCTTAGAAGTTTAGGTTTGGAGCCGACTTGGGTTTCTAACTCTTCCTCACAGTGTGACCTCAGGAGACCCACATGTGTGAGTCTTAGTTTTCTCATGTGTAAAACGGTGCTAATAATATCTATCTCACAGGGCTATTGGGAAAATTAAGTAGTGCATCATGTCATTAAAGCATTTTGAGCTAATATATATAACAACTAATATATACTGGGACCCCAAGTATTCTGTCAATACAGAAACTAATATATAACAAGTATTCAACAAAGTGTAGCAACTATAATATTTTGCCAGTTGCACAATATTTTGTGAGACCCAATATTTCCCGTCATTTTTTTAAGTGAATCATTTGTACTAATTAATTTCAAGTACCTAGTAATCAAATTCCTAAATGAATACTGTAGCACTTTTTAAAAACAATTAATTAGCTTTACTTAAATAAAACCGCATGACTGCAGGCCCACTGCCAGCCACCGGTCAATTTGATCAAGACGACAAGAACGTGGAACAATTTCAAAAAATCTAGAACGTATTCAGTCAGCATACAATTCAATTTTGACTCAGTTTTACATACAGATAATATGTAGCTTACGAGTTTCATGATAAGTCTGTCCAAAGACTAAGAAAGACTAAAATATTATCCAGAATTTCATTTCATATTTTATCAGATGAAAATGCTTTTACTATGGATAATTTTTTTTACCAACTTCAGCTCACAGAAAGAATCTTTTCAGTTGGTTTGTCTTCAATATGGATTGTCTTCTGGGAGGGAGAAAAATGGAGAACCAGAGACCTGGTGGTGGGGGGAGGACGAAGAAGAAATTCAGAAAGCACCGTTTCCTTTTATCTGACTAGCCCTCAACAAGAACTTGGTCTGACATACAACCAAAGTTTGAATATGCTTCTTCACATAGAAAAAACAGGAATAATTTTAAAGCCTGCTTTATAATTAAACTGATTCCTTTAAACTTTGTGGGAAGATTTTTATAATGAACATCCCCATACATGGAGTTTCCAGTCACTGAGCTCTGAATTACTGAACTCCAGTCCTATTCCCCTTCGGTTAAGCAGCCCCCAGAAACAGCGAGGGAGCCCCTCGGTTCCTACAGTCACAAGTGTCATCCTGCACTCAGGAGCTGCAGAAACAGTGAATCCGTTTTTTCACTTTTCTGCTCAAGGGAGCCACCTACTGTGTCACTTTTACACTGTCCACATCCAAGCTAGTTAAAAACAGGGCATTTGGCCGGAAGAATTATACTTTCAATAATTCAAAATTATTTTAATGCCTTTTGTTTCATTCTCAGAATACAAACTATATCCATGACTTTCAGAAAGGGATTCTTTTTATCTGAAGTGTAACAATTCTCAAGAGAAGTACCTGATTAGACATGCAAAATGCCAGAAGGCAATAGTAATTAAAACATCTAGCCAAGAGAAAGAAAGAAAGAGTTTTCCAATGATGGTGTAAATTAACGACTGGGGAGAAAGAAGATGAAGAACATCTAAAATGGGCTACATCCTTCCATGTCACCTTCTGCTGGGTCGATCTGTAAGGCCCCCATGTGTAACATTTACCCTGATCTTTGGGAGACAATGGGACAACTTTGGGAGTACCTGAAGATCACCCTCGGTGCAGTCTGGGACCCCAGGTTGGAGGTTCCTCTCAAACCACCCACTGCAGACTACGTGACTTTGTACAAATCCATTTATCACTCTGAACCTCAGTTTAAACATTTAAAATGTGAGGGCAATAATTAAATCAGAGGCTTAGAACCATATGCTTAAATAAACATGGCCAGGACACAGTATCTGAAAAGAGATAAAATTCAGGTGGCCCCAGAGTACTGCTGAGGAACCCGAGGGCTCTGTGGGACTCAGTTTGCAAACCAGTAGACCAAATGATTTCTGAGACATTCTCCAGCATTTATGTCCTGGATTCTAAATAAAATACGTTAAAAACAAACAAACAAAGAATAGAGCCTTATGTCTTCATCTATACAATGCGCTCATGAGGTTCATTCAGCACTGTGCGAACTAATCCAAGTTGTGTCATTCTAAAGGTGAGAAAAAGAAAATAACAGAAAAGAAAAATTGGCTTTGCTTTAACTAACTCAGAGTCCAACAGAAGGTGGTTAGTATTTCTGGAGTTTTGCCAGAGCTCCATCCTCCCCTCTGAAGAACTGCACGTGCGGACGTCGAGTCCCTTCTAAGGAATGGAAATGGAATGCACGAGAGGGCTTGCAAATATAAATGTTCTTTCACTTGAACTGTGCAGGATCAACTTGTACTACGAGACATTTCTGATGCTGGAGAGAAAATATGCTTAGTATGAACCCTCTGGCCACATAACAGGTTTGTCTTGTTCGTTGTTTTCTGAACTAATGTAAATTGAATTGAGCAATGCACTCAAACCATACAGGACTTGAGAGTAAGAATGAGAAATAGACGCAGAGTTCAAGGTGAAGCTTCATTCCTGTTTCGTGAAGCCAGCAGAGCATACGAGCACTGAGTTCATGTAGCAAGTGTGTCTACACCACACCTCATATTTCCTCTCTGAAATGTGGCTTCCCAACCTGCTTTCCTTCTCGCTATTCATCTCCTGGGAAATGCAGGAAACTGTATATAATGGCTGGTGATCATTAAGGAGTTTGAGACGTTTTATTGAAGCTTGGTCTTCCACCAAACAGGTTCTATTCCTTTGCTTTATTTAATCTTGACATATTGCAGTGTCCATATTTATACCTGACATACACAGTTTCCCTAAATATTCAGGGCTACTACCAACCCCTAGTAGATGCCTCTTTGATAACAGTAGACATTGTTCCTATATCAGTTATCTACTGTTGCATACCAAATCACTTAGCAGCTTAAATAATAAACATATATTATCCCAAAGTCTATGGGTCAGCAACTCAGGAGCTGGGTGATTATGGCTTAAGGTCTCTCCTGAGGTCTCAGTCAAGGTCTGGGTTAGGGCCGCAGTCATCCGAAGGCTCGTCTGGGGCTGGAGGATCTGCTTACAAAATGGCTCACTGTCATGGCTGTTGGCCAGAGGCCTAGATTCCTCACTGCTGTTGACAGGAAGTCTTAGTTCATCACCATGTGAACCTTTTAATAGCACTGCTTCTGTGTCGTCACAGAATGGCAGCTGGTTTCCTCTACAGTGAGTGATCCAAGAGACCGAGATCAAGAAGGAGGACATAGGCCTTTTATGGTCTGGTCTCAGAAGTCACACACCATTACTTCTAAAATAGTCTATTCATTAGAAATGAGTCACAAAAGCTGAACCCATGCCCAAGGGGTGAGGGTAAGGGGGGAATCCGTTTCCACCTGTTTAAGGAAGGAGTATCAAGGAATGTGTGGACATACTTTAAAACCTCCAACCTCTCTTTAGGATAGCCCAGATTATGAAAATGGAAACTCTGAAACCAAATTACTGCAAGGGTAGCAATTCAAATGACAAAAGAACTCTCTGCAGGATTTTGTTAGTTGGCAGTGACATACTACACGTTAAGTATTGGTTTACAGATTGTTAATTACTTGACAACGGGAAGCAGACGGTCTTGAATCTAAATGTTAGGAACTAAAAGGAGCTACAGATATCTCTTGTAAACTAATGGGGGGGGGAATTATTTAATTCATAGAGCTTTTCAAGGAACACACCTGAAGTCTTCAAGAAGCACACCTTAGAATTTTTCTGCTGTGAAGATACAGGCAAGTCAAACCAAAGGTGTTAATGATAAATTAAGATGCTAATAAGATGTTAATGCTTCTAACAAAGCTAGTAATAAAGTTAAGATGAAGACATCAAAGTGAATGCATAGATGACTGCAGTAATCTCTTCTTTGAAATTAGTTTCATTATGTGCCAAATCTTACAATAACTCCTGGAAGGAAGGCAGTGGCAAACATGGTGCCATTTTTCTTGTGTGTGTTGGGGGTAGCGGGGGAGAGCAGAGGTCCAAGTTAGCACACTAAACCAAAAGTTAATTCTTGCCCAACGTAGATAAATAAAAATCAGCCAAATAAGGTTTCTTTTTTTTTTTTTTTTTTGACATTTAGGCAGTCTATTTGTTTGTGTTGTTTTGTCTTTTTCATTTTCCAACTGGATGTTTCAGCAACACACAGATATAGCACCTCCTCTCATATCCCCCCCCCACCCAAAATAAAAAAAAATTTTAAGAGTTTTTTTGGCAGAGTCACAGATATTTACACTTAAGAGGCAAACTATTTCTAAGTTCCTGATAACAAAAGAGAGATTTATGTACAAACTTCCCAAATAAATATTGTTCATTCTTAGCAAGTGACTGGGTAGGGTGGATTAAATAACACACGACAAAAGGTAAGGAGCCCTGGCTGACATTCTCCGTGCTTCTTGGCATTTTTGTGAGATGAGCACCCTTCATCGACCCCTGTGGAGCTGTCTAGCTAAGAGCTCTGGATGTCGGCCGTGAATGACACGTGTACCATCTGTACCTATTTGCCTCCAATTCAAGTGCACCAGGTGTGTTCCAGACACCAGTGTCTCTTTTGCCTTGGACAAGTTTTGCTTAACTTAACACGCATCAGCCAAGAGGAGGGCTGCAGTGTCTAGAGTTATGTGATGGCAGAGAATTTTGTGAATGGAAGAGGCTCTTTCAGAAAGTTGGTTCTCTCCTGTTATCTCACTTGGAAGCCCTTGGTCTGCCAAGTGGGGTCCACGACTAGAGACTGTTCGTAATGCAGAAATCTCAGGCACCACCGCAGACCTACAGTATCAGAATCCAGGCTTTTTAAGGTTACTCCGATGTGCATTAAGTTTGAGCAGCAATGCGTTGTAGAACGTCAACCATTTCGATCTCAAAAACACTTACATTCTGGATAAATGAGAAAGCTTTACACAGGGGCTAGGCCATCAGCTATTTACCTCTTGTCTGATCACACTGGGAATGTCACCCGAGCCTCAGACTGCAGGAAAACACCCAGACTGCTGGATATAAATATTCACTTCTTGGGGCTCACCGCCACGTGTTGGGGACTTGGGCTGTCTGACCAGGCTACCAAGACCAGCCAGGCCAGTGTTCCCACAGAGAACTCCTAGCAGAGTTTACAAATAAAATCATTCAGGCAGAGTAAGCCTGGCTGGAGGGAAAGGCACAAGACCACAACGTATATACCCAGTTTATGGAAAAGGAGATCCCATTCAGACATGTTTAGCTCTGTTAGCTTTCCTGGGCTCCCCCAGCTTCCTATCTCTCCACTGATTTATACACAAACAGGATGACCAGGTAGAAACGTATGTACAAAGGGCCAGTACTTCACTCCTGAAAGGGAGAGAAGGTATAGATGCTGCCATGCCCAAAACAAAAAGCTGTATTTAAACCTGAATCAGAGTGAATGCATAGATGTGTTTGTGCCTGAGCTGTATTAAGAGCAAATACTCATAGACTTGACTATTCAAAAAGCCACGATAAGTACTTGTTAACAAGTAAAACATAATACAGATTTCAGAGAGTTCTCAGTAGACCCTGAGGCTCTAACTGTCTTTTCAATAATTCATGACACCACATGGCCTGAGAGGGTATCAGCACCCTCTCCATTTTGCAGGTAAGGAAGAGGGCCCCGAGCAGCTGTCACGTGGCACAACTCTAACTACATCCGGGCTCTATGATTCCAACACAATGTGTTCTTTTCTGCTGTGCACACTGCTAGGCTGTGAAAAATCCTCACCATGAATGCTGAAGGACTGTTGGAGGCTTATACTTGCTAATCATAGGAGACTAGTCACCTCGTCCATGTGGAGAAATGGCGTAGCCCCCAGTCACTACTCAGAGGTGGCTTCCATTCTTGAGTAAAGTACAAAGAGGCAACCCTGAGCTAATTGGAATGTAGCCACTACTCTCCCGAAAATCATCAAGAAACAAGGCCCAACGCTATGCTTCCTAGCTAAGCTGTCTTTTCCTCGGGTCTTTGGAGCTGGGTTTCACTATCCTAAGGTCCTTTTTTATTCAGTTTTACAAGTGTGGCTCACAGGGTTGTGTGTATTTCTTTAAAGCCAGTGGAGAGAACCCACCCAAACTCTAGTTTGCTTGAGATTCTCCCCAGCACAGCCTGCTTTATTGCAGGAAACACGGGAAGGGCTTATGTTCACGGCCCTGCCAGAGCTGTCTCCGCAACACCCTGGCCAAACAGAATTATGCAAAGTTTACGGAATAAGGCCCAGGTAAATTCTACACAGGGGTATTGTGTCCTCAGCTGTGCCAGGCACACTGCTAGACAGTGGGGACACCAAACTGAGTAGGGACATGCACAAAAACTACGTATGGTGAGTTGGGTGGTATAGCAGATTGAAGTACCTGGATATTAGGCGGGGAAAGTATGAATGGCAATCAGCAAAGGTTACATTAGGGGAGTAGGTAAATGGTTGAACTGAGCTTTGAAATGTTAGTAACAGGCCAAGGTGGGGAAGGGTGTTCGATGCTCTATACCAGGACTGACAAATAGGGGCCATTCTGACACCATTCCCATCACTGTGCCCAGGGCAGATGTTATTAAATTGTCATAGCCCTCTTTCCTCTTCACCCGAGACATCGTGTCAAAGGCCTCTCAGCGGTGTTTCAGAGAGCACTCTCTGTCCATCCAAAATGGCGCACAAGGTCTCTGCCATCTGGCCTTCACCCACATCATTGTCCTCAGGTAGGCTTAGGCTTGCTTGCCTTCAGCAAGCCAATCATATCGACTTAATTCAATACTATTCCAGGACAGCTTAAATGGGCCAAAGTTTGGAGGAACCCTTCTCTATTTTAAACGTCTCCTTCCAGTGGCAAGGAACTACACTCACGGGAGTCACTAGTCCTTCTCTGTCCATTTTATTTATTCTGCCCCAGTAAAGGAGGGCTAAATTATGTGATTGTTAAATTTTCAAAGAATCAACTAGACAGGCACGCTCATCTCCTCCCGTTTTCCTGTTGGGAGAAGGCATCGCCTTCTCAGCCTCGCCACTCCACATGTTTGTTTTTCTGCACAAGTTTGTGTCTTGGTGAAACCTGCCCCATCAGGCTGAATGCCAATCAATGGGGCCATTTCGCCTTTACCCTAAATTATATCCCTCAGGAAAATGAGAAAGGGAAATAAAGTTATATCTCAGAAAATTATACATAATATAAAAATAAAAGTCACTGGAGGAAGAAGACAGATAGTATGCCCTTTTTGCATACTTTCTGCTGTACTTTCACACGAAAAAGCATCATGAAACTACAGAGGGTGCTAAAAAAATATATACACATTTTAAGAAAGGAAAAAACTGTATTAAAATTACGCGGATGGGAACCACTTTGAGCACCTCTCATAATTGCAGAAGTCAAACGTGACTTGTATTCATCTTTTGTTATCGGTATATATTGAGTATTACAATTTTAATACAGTTTTTTCCTTTCTGAAAATGTGTATACATTTTTTAAGCACCCTCGTTATTTGTTTACCTAAAGAATGTTAGTGAAACTAGGAGTAAGTGTGAAAGAATTGAAATCATAAGGAAGAGTCTACCACTCAGTTCAGCGTTTTAGTGTCTGCAGAAGGAACAGAGATACCTTGAAGGTGAGTTTCAGCCTATGGCCAAGTCTAACCCTCTCGGCTAGGCACTTGTCCAGAAGTGTCCATCCACTCCCGTGGGAATGCTACAACTGGCACACAATCTCCCCCAGCTTCATCCATCAGGGTAAAAGTGCATAGACAGTTTTAGGAATGGCCCCCAATAAATCATGTCTTCTTGTGTTTGTGCCTCTTCGCATGATGAGTTTGTCACTCCTTCCATCAAGAGATGGGATCATTTCCTCCCCCTGTAAATCTGACCTTGTGACTTGCGTTGACCAATGCTGCCGGAGTGACATTGTATGACATTTGTGGGTAAGACTTCTGAGGACTTGTACCTTCCATGGGTACCCTCTTGGAATTCCCATCACCAAGATGGACTACGGCATGAGGAAAAACCATCTAGAAAGAGAGTGAAGCTGACAACCAGTATCAAGGCTCTAGAAAGGTGAGTGAGGCCATCCCTAACCCATCAGGACGTTAACCTGCGAGGTGATTACATTCACATGAGTGATCCCAGGTAAGACTAGCAGAATAACCACCCAGCGGAGCTCAACCACCCAAAGAATCACGAGAAATAATAAATCCTTGTTAAAAGCCATTGTATTTGGGAAGTTTGTGACATGCAAAGGCTAAGTGGCGTAAGGAATGTGTTTCTTTGTGGATATAAAGGCTTTCTCCAGAATCTAAGTTCAATGGTAATCAACATGAAAGTCCTATATCTTTGTCTGTAACCCCTTAAAAAGCGCCACAGGCTTCCACTCTTATTAGACAATGCCTCTTCCTCCCCTCACTCCCTTAGGCTCCTTCACTGGGAACCTACTTAATTTTGCATCAAGAATTTTTAGGAGAAGGTACAGTTGACTAAACTCATTTCCCTTTTTTATTGTCCTCTTAATTAAAGGTATAGCCCCTCTCTCAGATTTACATTCCACCACCTAAAATATATTCTTTTCTTCCCATATTCTCCTAAGTAATTGAACTGCAATGGGGGAGGACACACATTTCTTACAAGAAACTCTGCATTTTTTTCTAGACAAATCCTTATCTTGCCAATGGCACAGCCCACTCTGGCTGTTCCTACCTAGGTACAGGGGCTAAAAACTGCTAATTAGAGATAGATCAGCCTCCAAGGGATTTATCTGACTCAGCTTTCAATTTGTAAATGGGGCTTGTGTGTTTAAACTTGGATTTGGATTTGGATGGGACTAAAACTTTCCTTTGCACATTAACTTAAGGCTCTTCATCTTAAACCAGCCAGAATGTTGTACTCCCTCTTACGATGGGAACACACACAGAGAAAAATGACAAATTCTTTTCAAGTGTAGATAAAGGGTTTGAGTTGGTATATCCCAGCTAAAAGGAAATTGAAGATTCATAGTTTGAACTGTTCTCCTTCCTTCCTTAAGCCTTAGTAGCACCAAACGCACATATTTTTTGCTTTGGGGGAGGTTTCATTGTTTGTGTTTTGGCAAATAACAACTTGGTGGAATGTCAAAGAGTTAGTCACAAAATCTGTTCTTTGACCTATATAATGGCTAATAGTCCAGCTATGTTTTTATAGACTCATGGGATTATTTTGGAAGTCTTATAAACTGGTAATGAACTGGCTGCTTAACGTGTGTATGTGCTCATTTAATCCTTTAAAAAATCAGGAGGTAGAGCTATTAGCCTTATTTTGCAAATAAGATACATGAGGAGAGAGAGGTTAAGAAATTAACCATGTCACGCTGACACCCTCTGCTTGTTCTCAGTCCCTCAATGAGAAAACAGTGACAAGACAGAGTCATCCATGAAAAGTTCTTCTACCATAAATACTTACTGATTAACTATGTTATTCTGAAGTAAACTGTAAAGCACTAGCCCTACATTATATAAATCACAACTGAGTCATGAATCTTAGAATCTTAAAGTTTGGAGATCATCTAGTCCAATTCCTTTATTTTACATATAATGAGAATCAGGGGGAAAACGTGAATTGTTCAAGGTCACGCCAAGGTCACCAGGAAACCTGGTTTAGAACCAGTTGCAGTTTGCACATTAAGGGACATCAGGCACAGCAGTAAAGGTTGGGGGGGGGGGTATCCCTTGGAGAGGGTTGGCGTGTTCCCCATGAGGTTCACACTCAGAATGGCATTCACTTTGCTAAATTCGCCATCATCCAGGGCATGGCCCTGGCCTTTCAGACTCTGAAACTTATATTTACTTTTCAGCATAGGATAGAAGGTCTATCTCTACGGGGAGCAATCACATTAATCAAACTCACAGATTGCGATAACATGAACCAGAGTGAAGATTCATTTACACAGAGGACCATCATCATTCCTCTGCCAAACACACGGTGTGACAGTTAAAATAGTGAAATACTTTCGGAAAGGCACAGCCACACTCAGAGCAAGGCAAGCATATCCATGGACCAAAAGTAGAAGAGAAACGCCCAGAGGTGAGTGGAAGAAGGAGGCACCGACAGATCTGTGGCACCACAACCAGGAAGAGGCAGCTGGGAGCTCACTGCTTCCAGTGAAACAGTCTCCAACGTCAGCACCCCAAGCACCTCGATAAATTTGGCCCCAGAAAAATAAACTTATTTTTCTAACTTGTTCTGTACCATTGATTTCAAACTGATCCACTTTCGAAAGCTCTCGGCCTGGTGAAAGAAAAAGAGGATATGTTTACTGAGTTCCGAGAATGTGTGGGTGAGAAAAGCCGACCTCGTTGGCTCAATGCTTGAGCTCTACAAGGTGGCTCCTGGCGTTGTCTCTGAGCCAGCTCCTCAGCAGCTCAGGTAAGTTTAGGTCATCACGTAGATGAGACACACCCAGGGGGTCTGAAACCTAAGCAGCCAAGCTCTGGAGCTGGGCTTACAGATGGTCCCCCTAAGAGTGATGCTAAAAATTGTGACGGAGCCCGTGCCTCCCCAGTGCTGTCTGGATTCACCTGTGGCCACGCACAGACAATGGCATCCAGGAAGCCATTATGGAACCAAAGGACCCTCCACTGTCGATTTCCAAGTTCACTTAGTGAGGCTGATAGAGAAATAAGCCCTTTTCACCCGTCTCTTGCTAGTAGAAGACAAAAAAAAAAAAAAACACATCAAAGATGACAAAAAAACACATCAGAAACTTGGTGCTGAGGGGTCAAAAATCAGAAACCGGTCTTTAAGGAACTCAAGTGGGTAATTTGAAGATGATGGTTGACTGGAGAAATATTATCACTTTCTGACATTTTAGTTAAAACTTCTCTAGAGAAAATGAGGAGTTTCACGTTTCTTATTAGCAAAAGTCTGCTAACTCCCTGTATTGTATTATCAGCAATTTGAGGACAGGAATCAAATCTCCTCACTTACTTTAAATCCCTGAGGTGGTGCTGACATACAGGGTAGCTGGTCAATAAAAATTTCTTGAATGTTCTTCTTTCCTCTGAACTCGATTTGCATTGTGTGTACTTCAGCACCTGCTTTCCACCTGACCTGTCATCTCATCCTTCCTCGCCCATCTACTTCCTCCTTTCACGCCATGATGTCTAAGGCACCCTTCCAAGACCTGGCTGAATGTCATGTCCAGCAGAAAGCCATCTTAGATTGGCTTGGCCACGCCCTCTACGGTCCCCTTCCCCAACATTTGGTGTTCCTTCAGCCCCTCAGCATTTGGAGTGTTTATGGGTGGCTTTACACATCTCTTCAAATTGCCTTACATATAATATCTGCTCCTTTCCAATCAAAGAGGGATAAATTCCTGGAACTAGCCAGATATTTTATCATTTGCTCAACAAATATGCATTAAAAATGAAACGCGGAAAGAGAAGAGCAAAGAGCATTAGAAAAATAGAGTAAGGAGTATTCTATGCCTAATACACACTAATACCTGTAGGTGCTGGGTCACAGCCAGATTAAATGAATGATTTCCCTTGAATCCTTCACCTTCAATAGGATGCAGAGGGAAAATGCAGGGAATTCAGAGAAACCACAAACTGCAGAAAAAGAAGTGTGTGCTGTTTGTTTCATCTTTCAATCCAGCTCTTAGATGGATATAGGGAGTTCACAAAAGTGACCACCTTCTAGATTTTGTAATATCTGACAAGCCATTGTTCCTGTAAAGAAGATCTACTTTGTTATCCCTCTGATATGCACCTGGGCATACACAATGAGTCAACAAGAGAGGTGGGGTTAAATGTCGGGGTCACAGTTGTGTCTTAGCTTGGGCTGCTCTAAGAAAATGCCATAGACTAGGTGGCTGAAACAACAGACAATTCTTATCATTCTGGGAGCTGGAAGTTCAAGATCAAGTTCAAGTTCATTCTGGGAGCTGGAAGTTCAAGGTGCCAGCATATTTGGTTTTTGGTGAGGGCCTTCTTCCCAGCTTGCAGACAGCTGGCTTCTCACTATATCCTCATAGGATGTAGTGGGTGGTGGGGATTGGAGGACAGAGAGAGAGGGGGGTTGAGAGAGAGAGAGAGAGAGAGAGAGAGAGAGAGAGAGAGAGAGAGAGAGAGAGAGAGAGAGAATGAGTACTCTGATCTGTTTATCTCCCTATAAGGACACTAATCCCACCATGGGGGCTCTACCTTCATAACCTCACTGGAACCAAATTATCTCCCACAGGTAATTACCTCTTAATACCATCACAATGGGGATTAGAGATTCCACCTATGCTCCTTTTTTTGGAGAGGCGGGGGTGGATACAGACATTCCACAGGCTCTTCTTCCCTCACTATGTTGGATTTTTCCTGAAACTGGACACTCCATGGAAGAGAGAATCTTCCTAAGAATTGTTCAATTCTTCCATTGAACAATTATTTATTGAAGACCTACTATGTCCCAGGAACTCGTCTCGGTCCTGAGGATATATTGATGTATACTCACAGCGTGACCCTTCCCTCCAGGAGCTTAAGTTTTGGTGGGAAAAGATAGGCAATAAGGGAGTACACAAATGGGCAAGATCAGTTCAAAATGATAAATACGTACTATGAAGAGCAGCAGTGCAATCGGCCACTATTCAACCCAACATACAAGACTGTCCGCTCCCTTCGCTGAAGTCTTCGAATTGGCTCTCCAAGTTAGTTTGCGCTCCAATAACTGCACTTTTGTCAGTATCAGGAGGCTCTCCTCTTTTATCTGCCATCCCCATCCTTTTCCTTACAGCTCACATTCGCCGCAGCACTGGGTGAACGAAAGTACTTGACAACGCATCACCTCATTTAACCTTGACAACAGACCCATGAGTATAACATCATGAGTGTAACAAGTTTGTTGATGCAAAATCTGAGGCAGAGGATGGGTTTAGTAACGTGGAAAAGGTCATCCAGCAAATGAGTGTTGAAGCCAGGATAGGAATGCATATCCTCCGATTCCAGAGCCCCAACGAAGCTAATCTGTTATCATTTTCCCCATGGCAGTTAGTCCTACCAATAAAAGGATGCACCAAACAGATATCCTCCATCTCCCCAGAGGAGAGAAGGGTTTGTATTACAGCCAAGGGATACGAACTAGATACAGTAAAGAATATCCAGCCATGAAAGCTACAAATGTCCTAGAGAACTTTAGGAAATTTCCCTTCTAGAGATTTAGAACAGAGGTCTGCAAACTACTGCCCATGCATGAAATCGAGCTCAGCTACCTGTTTTCATAAATAAGGTTTCACTGGAACACAGCCATGCTCTTTAATTTGCATACTGTCTAAGGCTGCGTTCACGCTACAAGGACAGAGGTGAGGAGCTGTGACAGAGACCAGGTGGCCCACAAAGCTTGAACTATTGACTCTCTGGTCCTTTATAGACAATATCACTGACCTTCGATCTAGAATATCAGGATGGACTTTGCTGGGTTGGCTTGAGTATTGTTCTTTCCAAAGCTAAGGCATGATCTAACTGAAACTGTCCCTTTCAACTCTAGGAAGTAAGATGTATGTTTCTGTGGTCAAAACAGGCCCCTTCCCAATTGGGGGGCTTCTCCCCCACACTTCTTCCAGCTGTCTCTAAGCTCTGATTTGGCTCTGTCATTGCATTCTATTTAAAATGTGTCTAGCTGACAGAGTTTTCCCAAATTACCCTGCAGACTACCACTAGGCACAGCATAACTCTGGTGGGGGTCGGGAGAGTGGCAGGAATAAAATCCACCCACCAAAGAATTTAGGATGGCACTTCCATTGACGTCAGCTCTGCTTCAGTTGCCACATATGATTGGGTATAAAAGGAATGACAGATTTCTGCTGCCCCATCACACTGGGGATTAATACTATTGCTCTGGTCTCTGTCATTACTAACAAGGATATGTCTTGTTTAATTTTACTTTGGGTAAAAGAAAAACTGGTTGTTAGGAACATCCAGTGTTAATTGCACTAAAAAAGAAAAATACTTTTTGATCAAACCAGAGAAGCAGAACTAAGCCATTTATGAATTCCTTTGGGAAAGAACCACACACACACACACACACACACACACACACACACACACACAACGGACAAATATTTACTAACTGTAAAATACTGTCTATCCCTAAAAATTTCATGAGTATTTTTCCAATTAAGTTCAACATGAAATGACATTTTCTGTTCCCTCTTGGACACCACCCCCGAGAAACTGGACTGTGAGCCCGCCTCTCTCGAGCTGTGTGATCTTGAACAAGTGACTGCATCTCTCTGAGCCCCACTTCCTTCAGTGGCAGTCAGAATTGACACTTTCCTAACCCAAACAAGAGCCAGCATGCCTGTGAGCGCTGGAAGGCCTCTATCCTACCAGCTGCCTCCCTCCGCTTGGTTTCAACGCCACATCTCAACGTGGTGGAGTTGAAAAGACCTGAACTTGGGAGTCAGCCAGACTTAGGTCCAACCTTGAAAAGCACACTTTTATTTAGCGCGTCGAGCTCACGCCGCTCTGAGCTGGCCGGCTCGCATGCATTACACAGGTCCTTCCCGCTGCCTAGCAGGTCCTTTATCTCTTCTCTGTATGCCCCTCATTTTCTATTCACCCCTCCACAATCAGGTCAGAAAACTAAAGTGTCTGGTCCCTCTCCTCGCCCTCAAAGAAGAGGTATGTGTTCCCCCAGCCACCAGAGAACGTGCACTGGTAAGTGTGTGTTTGTTTGGACTCCCCTCATAGCCAATGCCTGTCTTGAGGCCAAGTGCTATGCTTTAGGTGACGCCCTGTGGGGACCTCCCCATTGAAAGGACTCCCTGCTTCAAGTGTGTCTACCGCTCCATCTTACCGGGGCTCAAACCCAAAGTCCCCCTCATGGCTTCAAGGTTTGCACAAGCTGACCTCTGCCAACTTTTGTCACCTCATTTCGGGCCATGTGTCTCCCCCTTGTTAGGTTCTCTGCACCAAGTTCCATCCCCTCATTTTTCTTATATTTATAGTTCCCTCTACTGAGAAAGTTCTCTCCCCCTCGCACTCTAACTGGCCCGTTTGAGGTCTCAGCTTCAATCCATTCATTCACTTATTTAATAAATATTTTTTGAGCAGTATTCTAGGCACTAAACAAAATCCTTGCCACGTGGAGCCTCCATTCTAGTTGGGAGAAAGAAACAAATAAATCAGTAAAGACAGACTGCCTCAGATGGTGATTATTTTACTATAAGACCGGGTAATATATTATACTATACTAGGCTATACTATACTATACTATACTATACTATACTATACTATATTATACTATAATATAATATAGTACAGGGTCTTATTTTACTATAAGGCCAAGTATAATATAATATAATACCAGGTCTTATATTAATTTTTGCTCCAAAAGATGCATTAAAGCTGATGGTCCAGATAGGTCTTATTTTCAGGGAAACGTGGGATGCACAATATCTATGGCAAGAATTTTGTGAGCCAGTGGAAGGGGTGGAATTGATGACCTTCCCCCAAATCTGTGTTTGGTGGCAATTAGGTATATCTAAGAAAAAAAAAACAAAAACAGATAAGCAAGCAAGCAAAAAACACTGATGACCACGAAAGAGAATGAAGCCAACTGGATCAGTAACAGAATCCAGCCTGTAATGTCAGCTTCCTTAGCACCGCCCCAGGGACAGGAGAAATGATGCTTTTGGATGACAAGGTGAGAGATACACTTGATAATGACCACCTGCTGTTGATGCCAGGTCCACCTTAAGTAGGGAAGTAGAAGCCCTGGCAACGGGCACACACGTGGGTGTGTGTAGGGTGGGTGGCATGGCGTGAGCATGTATACGTGTGTTCCAAACATGTGTGGGCAGGACACTTAATACAGTGCTTTCCTGTCCAGGAAAGCTCTACCCGCTCCAAAGCCCTGAATTATTAAAATCTTGACGTTTCTCACATCTGTTACGAGGCTCGTATCACAATTTCCTCAAGCTATTGGGTGCCACATTCTGTGCCTGCGGTTACAGGCATGCAAACCGTCCCACTGCCAAGCCAGGAGGTCATCTGTGACTGCCACAGCCAAAGCTCGGGGAGCAGGAATCTGAGAAAAGCCGGCAGGCTGCAGGGCAGGGAGCTGGCCGCGCTGTGGGGTGGTCTCAACACTCAATATCCACGCCTCTCACCTGAGTGCAGCCAGAGCCCCCTGGAGAAAAGCGGCCTGGAGAGCTTCAGCAGCTATAAGAGCCCCTCACGGCCTATTCTCTGTTCTCGTCACTCAGACCACCACCGTTTAGATGGAAACTGACTTAGGTCCAAATAGGAGGAACCGAACTTCTGTTCAAGCAGAAACCTTGGCTCAGGGCTGCACAGCTTTAAATGGACCATAAACCACAGTTTGTTGCCTCAGCACCGGAGTGAACTCAGCCCCCCTACACTTAGCCTCACCTTTCACACTGTTATTTTGAGAGAGGTCATTACACCCCAGCTTAAACTAAAAATACATTTCCCAGGAATAGCAGGACGCCGTTTGCATTGTGCAGTGACACAAATGCTCACGTACTCTGATTACATATGATGTTTCATGTATTTGATACCTGCAAAGGGAGCATCGCTAAACTTTGTTTCTCAAGCGGCGACGTGACTGGCTTTGGGGGACTCTTGGGCTCCGTCAGCTTTTTCTGGGCTGGAGTTGTTTCCACCAGCTGGTGCTTTGGTTTCATGTCAGTTGGTGTCACACAGAATCACCAGTCCCAGGAAGCCCTGCTGATGAGAAGCTCACCTCCACGGTGTCATCCATCCGTGACACACGCTCCCCTCCCCGTTCTGCCGAGTTCTGGGGTCTGACAAATCAGCAGCTGGATCTTTACCCGGCCCCGCTACCTCTGGGACCTTGGGCAGGTTACTAATCTTCCCGAGTCCGGTTCCTCAATGAAAACTGAGAAAAATAAATGTTCTGTGGATAAAATAATTTATGTACACAGGAGATGCCCAATAAATTATCACATTCTTGGTGTTTTTTTTGTGTGTTTTCTTTTTTAATTTAACTTGCTCTTACACTGGTCAAACCAGGAGGGACATTTGTTGAGCTCTAAGGCCACGGGAGATACGCAATGTGGCAATGTCAGAACCTGACAGAGTGCACTCAGGGCCACAAACGGGGCTGGCTCAGGGCCGCGTGGAATTGGACTTGAGGCACCAGCCTGGTCTCTGGGGCCACGAGCAGGGGAGCACTTTATCCTGGGCGAAGAAGTTCTCATGAACTCAAGCAGGTCCTTGCAGGATTTCTAGGACAGTAGTGTGCTCTCTAGTGGCCCACTTAGGGGTTAAGGACACAGGCCGCCTAAGAAGGAACCCAGCTCTGCCTCTTACTGTTACCAGTGCAACTTAGGACATGTTCCTTCAGAGTCTACAGCTTAGTTTGGCAGCTTTCTGATGAAGGTAGTAATAACACCTGCCTCGGAATGTGCTGTAAGGATTAAATGAGATGGTTAACAGGAGGCACATGTCTTTAGCACATTGTCACAAAGTAATTGCTCAAGAAATGTTGGCTGTTAACAGGATTGTGAGAAGTCCGTTCCAGGAAGAGGGAACGGTTTGAGCAAAGAGAGGAATGTGCAGGGTAATGAAAGGAAAAACATATGTCCTAGTTTGACTGAATCATAGAGTGTATCATGAGAGGAAAGGCAGGCTCGCATGGCCCCTCTCTGTGTTAGTCTTTGCATTCACGTGTGACATGTTCTAGATTTTCACCAATACACATTCAATCTCTCCACTGAGTTCATAGGTTCTCTAATGACAGGAAGTTCCACGGGGGCCACTCAGAATCCCCCCACAGCCTTCTCCTCCCAAGGGGTATCATTTTTCATTCCTGTTTCCAAATTACTCTGGTTTCGTCCGGTTTTCAAGATCACCAGACAATTCTCGACCTTGGGACGAACCCCACAGTTTCGTGGTGACAATGGAATCACTCAGTCCGCTTCGGAGGAAACGTATGTTTGTAAAATTTCTGAGGAGATGTCCAGAGGCCCCCAGCTCATCTGTGGAACCTCTCGGATTCCAAAGTCCAGTGTAGAAGGGGGCTTGTCCACACTGGACCTGACAGCCACGCTGACAGCCACATTCTACACCACGGTGACAAAGGCAGGACTGAGGGATGCCGAGTCAGGCCGGCCACGGCGACGCGGGGCCTCTGAAAGGGTCAGCCCGTATTTAAAGAGCGATCACCGCGAGCGCTATTTATAAGTGATCTGCCACTGGAAGGTGCTCGTTGTTCTGTCATCACCTGGGTTCTTTTCAGAGCACACACTGGTCTCCAATACCAGGAACCTTTTACAGGACATTCCTCTTTTTTGTTTTTCCTTGAGAGATTTTGACATATTTGCACAAAGACATGGAAGTCCCCATCTCATTGACTTTTGGAGGAAAACAATTATTTTGTACAGCACTGTGAATAAAGAGCGGGAAAAGAAGGAAAGAAGACACACTTCCCGCCCTCGCCCCAGAGTCTGAGTACTGTCTCCTCGTGTAAACCTCAGAAACCATGACTGTTACTTTTAGATCCTATTTTTCACTCTTTCTCCCAATATCTAGAACTACATGACCTGACCCCAAGCACAGCCGGCAATGCTCCCGGGTGTTGTTTGTCCCTGGCAGGTCTCACCACGGTCTGCCCCTCGCACGCTGGTGTCCAGCCCCAGGGCTCTGCGCCCAGCCACTCACTGAGAGGGGACAGTGAACCAGGCCACAGGGAAAGGCTCTGTCCAAGCACCATGACACAAGCCTCTTTTCAGGCTCTTCCGGGGGATCAGGAGGCATTCTGGGACGGCTCAGGAGTGTCTGAGAGCGGACGGAGATGGCCCCGAGCAGCAGCCGGGCAGTTGAAGAAGAGAATGCCCACCTGCCCCCAGCTCCAGCAGGAGCAGCGTGGCTGGACAGCTGGTCCCTGCTAATCCCCCCCTTAGAGCCAAACTGGGTGATTTTCATATATCTATGACTTGCGTGTTGTTCTCTACATCGTCTGCTTTATTTTCAAACCTGTCAACAGGCCTCTGAAAAGGTTGCACACATGAGCAAAGGACTGGGCGGCTTCAGGAAGGGCACAAGTGGCTACAGGAGGGGCGGGTGGGGGGAGGTCAGAACGGCACCCACCGCAGATCTGGGAGACCGAGTCAGGAAACCCCGGGCTTCCATTTTGGGGGGGTTTCTCTAATCTAAGCAAAATTGAGACATACGTGTTTACACCGTGACCCCTTCTGGCAAGGTTAGAAAGCTGGCTATAAATCTGAGATGGACCACACACTTACTGAGCTATATTTAACAAGTTTCTTAATAAAGCGAAAAGCTCAGAAGCCTTTGGGAGTACACTTTTTTTTTTTTTTGACAGAGACAGAAGCCAGCAACAAGCAGTTTACTGTTATTGTTCAGTTGCCAAGTGGGTGATTCAGTTAAAATTGGAGCTGCTCACACTTGTTTATCTGAACCCACAGGGTTGCTATTTGTAAAGGGGCCTGCTTGTCTGACCTAGGTGGATCTAAACTTTTCCTTTCTAAGATTGTCACACGGTATCCAGCGGGAGGCTCACAGCCCCATCACCAGGGTGACACTCGGTCACATTCCTGCCCAGCCTGATACCAGCACATGACAAGCACTGGACAGGCAGACTGAAGATGGCTGTTGCGTCCACTGTTTTCTCCCAAACTGACCAACTGATTCAGTCTAATGATTGAGTTCAAGATCATTAACACCAGAATATTAGAGGTAAAGGGGACCTTGGAGATTGCTTAGGACAACTTTCTCATTTTTAGTTGAGGGCCCTGAGGACTAAGGAGTTGGTTGCAGGATGCGCTAGGACTCGAAGGCAGAATTACCAGTCTATGTCACACTCCGCAACAAGCTATCTGGCATTTTAAGATACAGACCGGTTTAGTGACTTCACATCCAACCAGATAAATGTGTAACACAGTATGGGAGAGGAGAGCCGGGGTGTCACCAATGGTTAGAGCAGTATCCTGGGTCCTCGTGTCTATGGGGGTCCTTTTGAAACTGGGAAGGAGCATCCAGCATTTCTTTCACCCATAAACCACGTGAATTCAAAGTCGCTGATGGGCCTCATAGGAACACTACAGAAGTAGAATTCCAGGGTGGTCCAGAATAACACACCGGGAAAGATCCCTTTCTGGTAAACTCTAAAGCACTCTTCAAATATTTCAGCGTAACAAGACGCTAAAGTGGAAGTTTTAATTGAATACCAAGATATACATATCAGATATACGGATATCACTAAGGCCACTCTAACAATTTCACATTCCTATAACCCTCTCTCTCTGAAGAAGGCTGTGCTGTGAGTACCACCCAACCCCAAAGGATCTTAAGAGACGTCTCAGAGAGTTTGCCATATGTCGCACCACACACACACACACACACACACACACACACACACACACCCTTGCAAAAGACCCAACTGTGACAGGGCCTTACTAGAGTTGGGGGAGAAGTCCAAAGTCTAAGTGCAATTGAAAGTTTTGGTTACCACACAGGACTGAACGTTTTTCCATGTTTCAATACAGTATGACATACATATACAAAAAGGACACCTGTCATAAGCCTATAGCTCAATGAGCTGTCACAGAACACACCTGTGTCACAATCCCTGAGAAACAAAATGACCAGCTCCCCAGAGGTCTCCTCAGGCTCCCTGCCAGTCACTTCCCTCCGACCTCGCCTGCAAAGGTCACACTATAGTGATCTTCCCTCCGACCTCGCCTGCAAAGGTCACACTATAGTGATTGTCCAACAGCAGGAATTCATTCGGCTATCCCAAGGACACCTGGGATTTTGACCTGTCTGGAGCCCGAGTTTATAACCAAGGTTGTCACTCTCAAACACCTTGGAAATCTGACTTCGATTCTATTATGATGAGGCCAAGGAGAGTAGTTTTCATCATAAAATAGACAAGAACCAAATTTTTATCTCCATGCTTGTTATGGGGAAAGAGAGGAAAAAACAAAAAAAAAACTTTGTCAGGCTTCTTCCCACCCACCCCCACCTGCCCTCCAGTTCCCCAAGGGAACGCACACAGAATCTCATTCCTGAAGCTCTACTCCAGAAACCAGCCTGGGAGAGAGGGTGTTTATTCAGGATGCACGTATGTCCTTGTCCGTAAGAAGTGGGCCATACAGGCCATCACTAGATAATGTGGGCCTTGGAAATCTTTGGTCCCTGGATGGGCCTCTGGAAAGCAAACCAAGCCTCTTGGTGTTTTTTCCCACATTTTCGTCCAGTCAGTTGTTTTCCTGAGAGAGTAAGGAGTGTTAGGAAGTCAAGTCACTGCGGAAAGCCTTTGTTTGGGGGAATTTTCACCCAACATGTCATTTTCTAATTGGGGCTATTTGCTGTGGTCCTTCTGCCTGACTGTCTGCTTTGAGTGAACGTTATAATTATAAACAGAGTAGCAGCATTTCCACGGAAAACTCCCCATGTGGCTTCCTTGACTCATCTGAACAAACTATGGCCCCTTCAAAGTGAAGCGATTTTTTTTTCCCCTGAAAAAAGTTATACAGTGATGCCCTTATTGACATTGCTAAGTGACAAAATGCACTTGTGATTCAATTTTTTTAAAGAAAATGATATGAAAAGGCAGGAGACGCGTTCCTGTGAAGCCAAATGGTAGTGTCTGTCTGCTGTGAATATGCTTGCCTATTTTACTTTAAAACTGTCAGTACTGGATGGCCATACGGCCCTACCAAAATTACCCAATGTTTTCTTCAAAGGCAACTGATTTTCACCTACATGTAATGTTACTGCTGGACAGGCTGAGAAGAATGAAGAAGAAACTACTATTTAAACACAGGAGAATGGAGCACCATGGGGAATGGAGACACAAAGGGTCCCCGCAGACCTGGGCCACTCAAAGGATTCTAAACAACGACGACACTCTCCAAACAGAACTGGCAACTGAGACTCCGTGTGTGAGGGTTCGCTGTACAACTGTGAGCCGTTTGCATAAACCTCCTCGTAAATTACGATGTTTAGTAAAGGATAACGAATGAGCTGGGCTATTTTTAAGTTTATATATTATGCCAACTCAGCAGCAGCTCCAGCAATTGTTCAGACGTTAGACCAACAGCAATGTTTTGCTTTGGTTTTTTGGTGGAGCAATTTTTTATCACTAACTGGTAAAAAGAAGCAGGTAGATTTCTCGTTGGTTTTAGTCGCATTTCACATTTTCTACAAACAATGAATCCCCTTATTGCCTGAATGGAAAGTGGCAGGCTCCCACCGCTTGCTCCGCCCTAGGCATGCCACCCATGCCAAGTAAGGTTGGATTGGCACTTTCCTGGGCATGAAGAGTCAGAAAACCTCCATCGAGCCCAGTCCTTTCCTTGTCCAGCTGAGGAACCTGGGTCAGGTGGGGGGTGGAACCTTGGTGGGAGGAAAAGAGAGCAAAGCCATCCAGGCCTCTCTGGAGGGCCTATATGCTGGGGAGGCACATGATGTCACAGCTTGGGGTGCAGCGTGTTCTGCTCATGTGGTCAGAGCACCCTCAAAAGGTCACCTGGACCAGGTCATAATAGAAAGGGGAGGCTGAGTGGGAGGCTGTGGAGAAGTGGGCAGTACAGGTCTCACCTCAAGGCAGAACCACTGCTCAGATGGGACCAGGAGCTGTCATCCAGGAATGCAGGCGAGGATGTCACATCTGCTGCTGTTCCCAGAAAAGCCAGGGAAGAAGGCCCGCCCCTACTTCTGGCATGAAATCTCTCACTTTTTACATTTTGACAACTAATTCAAATTATTTGAAGGAAAGCGAAAAAACAAGGGACGGAGGGAGGAAATGAGGGAAGGAAGAAGAAAAACAGGGAGACAGGGAGGGAAGGAGAGAGGAAGATAAGAAATTAGGGCGAAGGGGAGAGAGAGAAGGAAAACCTCTAAGGACCGCCATGTGTACACACTGGGTGGGACCGACACTGCCAGCTGCTGGCCTCCCTGCGGATGGTCAGCTACCAGGCAAACAGAGGCTTCGTCCTCAGCACCATCAGAGAGCCCCAGCTCTGCCCTTGCTGCAAAGGCAGTTTAATTTCTCTTCACTTGTAGTGAAGTTCCCTTGGGTAGTGGAGAGGTGGAGACTCCGTAGCCCCCACTGCTAATATTTGAGCCCCTTCAGGCCAATGCTGGGCTTTGGCTCCGTGCTGGGGGAACAAGACGGATTCTCTTCCTGTCCAGGGAAAAGCTGGCGCTGACCCCTCTGCCAGTCTTGCCATTGGGGGCAGCACCCGACTATTGCGTCTCTCATCCTGATCCCACCATCAGCTGTAGGCGGAGCTAACACGGCGGCACAGCCATGGAGCTAACAGGCCAAGTTCAAGGGGCCGCTCTGAGCTGCCAGGAGCAATTTCCCCTGTAACCTGTCAGGAACAGACAAGCTGCATGAAGTTCAAGTAACATTTTCGCCATATGCCATTTGGAAATAACCCTGTTCCACAGGGAAAACCTTCAAAAGACTTTTCTTTGTAAACAGACCTGATGATAAAGACACGCGAAGCCTGGAGCCCAAAAGCTGTCAAGGGTTTTGCGTACGACCGATTCCGTCTTATCTCCTGGGCACTGTGGAGCTGAACGTAAGCTGCAGCTAAGTGCTAAATTTATTAGACATATGTCAGCATCTGTCTGTCACAAACGGGAGGGCCTCCCTGCCAATTGGGCCACTCTCTGGTTTAGAGAAAGACTGACAATTGTCTAGAATGTTGTCTGAGGATATTAACGAGGACAGGACTACCCAGGTTTTAATTGCTCTGCTTTTACTGAGTCAGAAGGAAAGTGCAGAAGCATGGATATTGATCATTTGAAATTTGTTTTTAAAAAAGAATTCACACACAGAAAAGAAAAACACGTGAATAAACATCAAAATGTTTACAATAGTTGATCTTCAAGTGGTGGAGAAAGGGTGACATGTTTTTCTTTTTGTATACCTCTATTCTAAACATGATAATATTAGATAAATAGTATCTAAGAGAAATACAGAGGGTGCCAAAAAAACATACAGACATTTTAAGAAAGGAAAAAACTGCATTAAAATTATGCTGATGGGAACCCCTTTGAGCACCTCTTGTAATTGCAGACGTCAAACGTGACTTGTATTCATCTTTTGTTATCAGTATATATTGATTATTACCATTTTAATACAGTTTTTTCCTTTCTTAAAATGTGTATACTTTTTTTTTTTTGGCACCCTCTGTATTTATTACTTGGGCCCTAAGGAAAAAAAAAATCAATCAATAAAAACTCTGGGGAAAAAAATGAGCATACATGATGTATTAGTTTGCTAAAGTTGCTGTAACAAAGGACAACAAATTGGATGGCTTAAAGCAGCAGCAATTTATTCTCTTGCAGTTCTGGAGGCCATAAGTTCGAAATCAAGGTGTTGGCAAGGCTGGTTCCTTCTGGAGACTGTGAGGGAGAATGTGTTCTGTGCTTCTCTCGGGGCTTCTGTGGCTGCTGGCAGTCCTTGGTATTTCGTAGCTTGTAAACACATCACTCCAATCTCTACCACCACCTTCACAGGCCTTCTCCCCATGCGTGTCTGTGTGTCCACGTGGACTTTTTTCTTTTTTCTTTTTAGTTTCAAGTGTAAAAGCAATGTAATAGTTAGACATTTAAACCCCTCATAAAGTGATAACCCCCCTCCCCCAAGCTACTACACCTCTGACATCTTATATAGCTGTTACAATTCCATTGATGATCTCCCCTATGTTGTACTCCACGTCCCGTGACTATATACACCTATATATTTAATTATAGTTGACATTCAATATTATTCTACTTCAGCTTCAGGTGTATAGTGCATTGGTCAGGCATCTACACAGTCTATGACATGATCCCCCTGATAAGTCCAGTGCCCATCTGGCACCTTATGTGATCTTTACAACATTGTTGATTACATTCCCCATGCTGTATTTAACTATCAATTTATATTTCTTAATGCCTTCACCATTTTCACCCTGACCCCAACCGTATTCCCATTTGTCACCCTGATAGATCTAGTACCTATCTGACACCATACCTACTTATTACAATATTGTCCCTTTCACCCATCCTTAACCCCCTCCCATCTTAAAGAAGTCCCTCTAAGAATCCTTGTAATACTGGTTTGGTGGTGATGAACTCCTTCAGCTTTTTCTTGTCTGGGAAGCTCCTTATCTGTCCTTCAATTGTAAATGACAGTCTTGCTAAGTAGAGCAATCTTGGTTGTATGCTGTTGTTTTTCATCACTTGGAATATTTCCTGCCACTCTCTTCTTGTCTGCAAAGTTTCTATTGAGAAATAAGCTCCCTTCTAGGTAACTAATTGCTTTTCTCTTGCTGCTTTTAAGATTCTCTCTTTGTCTTTAACCTTTGGCATTTTAATTATGATGTGTCTTGGTGTTGGTCTCTTTGGGTTTATCTTGTTTAGGACTCTCTGTGCTTCCTGGGCTTGTATGTGCCCAGGTTCACCAGGTTAGGGAAGTTTTCTGTCATTATTTCTTCAAATAGGTTTTCAATTCCTTGCTCTCTCTCTTCTCCTTCTGGTACCCCTACAGTGTGAATATTGGTACACACTTGATATTGTCCTGGAGGCCCCTTAAACTCTCCTCAATGTTTTGGATTTTTTTTTTTCTTTTTGCTGTTCTGGTTGGGTGTTTTCTGCTACCTTATCTTCTACATCACTGGTTGGATCCTCTGCTTCATCTAATCTACTGTTGATTCCCTGTAACACATTCTTCATTTCCATTATTGTAGCCTTTATTTCTGACTGGTTCTTTTTTATCATTTCCATCTCCATTTTTATGGATGAAAAGCCATGTTTTTATGAGATCACCAAGCAATCTTATTACCAGTGTTTGGAACTCTGCGTCTGATAGATTGCTTCTCTCTGTTTTGTTTAGTTCTTTTTCTGGAATTTTGTTCTGTTCTTTCATTTAGGACATGTTTCTTTGTCTCCCCATTTTGGCTGCCTCCCTGTGCTTGTTTCTATGTATTAGGTAGGGCTGCTATGTGTTCCAGTCTTAGTAGAGTGGTCTTATATAGTAGATGTGCTGTGGGTTTCAGTGGCACAGTCTTTTTGGTCACCCAAGCCATGTACTCCAGGTGCGTCCCTTGTGTGGGTTGTGTGTGCCCTCCTCTCCTAGTTGAGCCTTGGTTGATAATTGCACATCAATGTGAGGGACTGACCCTTGGGCTCACTGGTTTTGAGGACTGGCCTTGACTACAGTGGAAGAGTTGTTGTGCAGGGGCTGATCCTATGGAGCAGGATCTGCCTCAGCCGGACTCTGGTCCCTGCCCAATCCACCACTTGGGTGTGTCGTACTTGGAGATGGCTAGGTGATGCTCCAGCTCGTTTTGAAGCTGGTCACTGGGGGCACCAGTCCCAGGACCACCTTGGAGGGAATCCGCTGTAGGTCTACTTCAGACACAGCCCATGCCCGACACAGGGCCACCTAGTGGGAGCCAGAGAGAAATCCGCAGATGTCTGCTGCCCGTGCTGTGCTTGGAAGCGCCTTGAGAGGTCAAGCTGCAAACCACAGCTGACTGCCACTAATGCCAGCTTAGGGATGCTCAGCCAGAGGTACAGGACATGCTCAAGCCAGATTCTGCTTGTCTGGGTTCCACGAACCTTTGAGAGACCCTAGGAAAGTACAGCTTGAGCCAAGGCAAGCAGTCTGCATGAAAATGCCACTGAAAGCAGCCTGGGTGTGCCCAAAAGTTGGGTGGGGCCAAGTCTCAAATCACCAGGGCAGGGTAAATGAACGACGGAGACTCAGAAATGGCGGCCACCTGTGTTCACATGCTAGGAAGGGGGAGGGCTCAACAAAGAAACAACGGCCACCCTGAATTCCTATATCCAGGAGAAAGCTGCCTCTCCAGCCCCCATCCCAAGCCAGACAGCTCAATTCTCCACCACTTGTCCCTGCCTCCCTTCCAGCTGCTGCCCTAGTGCTGGAGCTCAGAGCAACTGATCCCACTGGTGGGAAAGTCCACACACAGTCCCTTTAAGAGGCGCATCTGGGGCCGGGCCGGTGGCTCAGGCGGTTAGAGCTCCGTGCTCCTAACTCCGAAGGCTGCCGGTTTGATTCCCACATGGGCCAGTGGGCTCCCAACCACAAGGTTGCCAGTTCAATTCCTCGAGTCCCGCAAGGGATGGTGGGCTCTGCCCCCTGCAACTAAGATTGAACACGGCACCTTGAGCTGAGCTGCCTCCCGGATGGCTCAGTTGTTGGCTGGAGCGCAGGCTCTCAACCACAAGGTTGCCAGTTCAATTCCTCGACTCCCGCAAGGGATGGTGGGCAGCGCCCCCTGCAACTAAAATTGAACATGGCACCTTGAGCTGAGCTGCCGCTGAGCTCCCGGATGGCTCAGTTGGTTGGAGTATGCCCTCTCAACCACAAGGTTGCCGGTTCAACTCCCGCGGGGGATGGTGGGCTGTGCCCCCTGCAACTAGCAACGGCAACTGGACCTGGAGCTGAGCTGCGCCCTCCACAACTAAGACAGAACAACAACTTGAATCTGAACAGAACCCTCCACAACTAAGATTGAAAGGACAACAACTTGACTTGAAGAAAAAAAAGTCCTGTTCCCCTTCCCCAATAAAAAAAAAAAAAAAAAAAAAAAAAAAAAAAAAAAAAAGAGGCGCATCTGTGGGTGCAGCTGCATTCAGCCACTCAGTCACAGTCTCCGCTGGTTTTCACAACCAGAAATTATGGGGACTTCTCTTCCCGGCACTGGAACCCTGGGCTAGGGTGGAGCTGGGATCTCTCACTCTCACTCCTCTAGGGGATGGAGGGGATCCCCACAGCTGAAATTGCCCTCCTGATCATTAATGGTCACACAGCCGATGCCATATCTCTGCCCTTCCTACCTGTCTGGAGGTGGTTTCTTCTGCAAGTCCTTCGTTGAAAGGCTTCAGTTCAGCTTGATTTTAGGCAATTCTCAATAATGGTTGTTTTGTAGATTAGTTGTAATTTTAATGTGGTCATGAGAGAAGGTAAACACAGCGTTTACCTGCTGTGCCATCTTGGTTGTCCCCACGTGGCCTTCTTATAAGGACACTGGTCATTGGGAGGGCAGGGCTCTCCATTCTCCCTAGTTACAGCTGCTAAGACCCTATTCCCCTATAAGGTCATAGTCTCAGGTTCTGGAGGGACATGAATTTTGGGGAGACACTTCTCAACCCGGTGTCCATGGCAAGAAAGTGGGTGAATGCCCCTGAGAAGATACAGGCCACCAATGACCCAAGTCAGCCTGAATTCCTGAGATTTGGGGCTTTGGCTACCAGAAGGACGTGGCCTGCCTCTAACTCAGTCTCTGTTTGGGCCAAGCAGTGGGGCTGGAGCAGGAGTAAGAGGTGTGGGCCCAACATGGTCCATCAGGACGATGCCTGGGACCTGTCAGACCCCTGGGTCACAGAGCCCTGAGACTCCCATAGGTGCCAGCCCTGTCAGTGGGGGTCTGCGCCTCACGTAGATATGGATTATGCCTTTGCAAATGTGCGTAGATGCTATTAGGACTAGAAAAGTAAAAATTCATTTCAAAGTATTACTATCATGACATATTTCCTCCATCAGTAGTTACTTAAAGAACTGTTGTCCTGTGTGACTCTGAACTGTTTGATGATAAAAAGATTTCTTGCGCTCAAAATGTCTTTTGTGCTATATACTAAGGGTGCCAAAAAATGTATACAAGTGGACATTTTGGTCAACGTTGCTCAAGCAGTAGTTCGCCGTAATCAGAAATGTCTGGATGCTGATGGTAACCACTTTGAGCACCTCTTATAATTGCAGAAGTCAAACATGACTTGTATTCATCTTTTGTTATCGGTATATATTGAGTATTACAATTTTAATACAGTTTTTTCCTTTCTGAAAATGTGTATACAGTTTTTGGCACCCTCTGTATACTTGATATTTTCCTGGAACAGGCTGTCTGTGGGATGAGAGGCTTGGCCATCACGTCTTGTGTTAGGCCACAGGTACTATACACAACGCTTAATAATCATTTTTCTCATCATCTTCAAAACAATCCCACGAGGCAATCATCCCATTTATCAGATGGGGAAACTGAGGCTCAGAGAGACTAAACAATCATAGTCAGGCCCCCAAATCACATAGCTAGGCAATGTGAGAGGTGGGATTTGAACTTGGAGTTTTTCAAGTGCATAGGACCCTTGCAATGATTTCACCAAAGGTTCTAAACCCCTGATATTACATACATGTATCTATGTGCTATGTTATGGATGAAAAGTCATGTTTTTCTTCAGTATCTGAATGGCATTTACCATCGACCCAGTGTTCCATGCCCTTAGTTTATGGATGAAAAACTAAGACCTGAAAAGTAAATCCACAATAGAACAGTGGCAGAGTTGTGACTCTGGTCGCTTACTTTCCACCACAGGCTTTCAACAGCATCACTATGTTCAGGGAGAGTTTGGAACCTTTGTGAAAGGTTGGCCATACCTCCCTACCTGACACCGTCCAGTATGAATCCAGATAAACCTGCCATCAGCTTGGGCCATGAGGGACCTGGGAAAGCAGGTCTGCTTGACAGAAATGGGCAGAACCTTGCAGCCAAATGAGTCATTATGTAAGCCATTAAGTCTAATTTCTCAGTCTCTTAATACTTGGGGAATTCTTCAAAGAGGTTAGAAAATTGGCAGTACCTCATTTGTCCCCATGGGCATTTTTATTAAATTATAAGCAGATGCATCTTCCTACATTAAAACCAGTGTGAGAAAGTTGCTCTATGCTGCCTGGCTCTCTGTGCAAAACTCTCTTTCAATTATCTTGATCTGTATTGAATTGTCCCATGTTCACTTAGCATCACAGCTTCTAGGAAATATCAGGAAGAAAACGTAAGAGCCATTCCTACACCATCACCCAAAACATAAATCAATAGTCAAAGCAAATGGTCCTGCCCTCTAATACAGTTTATCCTGAGCCTTCTCTGCACTGCCAGAGTTGAGCTTGCTTTTCTTCCTTGGTTTAGTACAATTCCTGCAAATAAACCATCTTTGTAATTAAGTCAGGAGCTTAGGTCTTCATTCACACCTGCTAGCCGGCACCCTTCCCAAATTCTCAGGGTGCTAGGGTCTCCCTAGGTCCTCTTTCCAGCACTGTCCTCTCAGCCAGGCTGACCTCTGAAATATGATTGCTTTCCCCTGTGCAGGTCACCACCCAGACTTAAAAATCCATGATAATGATGGTAACAGTAACCACTCACATAGCTTGTACTGAGCTATCTATCACGAAATGTGTGGAGCACTTCCATAAAAATCTCAGTTAATCCTAACAGTTTATGAGGCAGGCGATGGTATTTATTTCCATTTTACACAGGAGGAAACAGAAATTTAGAAACCCAAAGACCATAAGCTCATAATAGCAGCCGCACTGGCATTTCAGCTGAATTTCAGAGGCCCATCTCCTTACCACCTTACCATTATTCAATTCAAGCAACACGGACTTCTAGCCTCGTAGTTTAACTCAGGTATGATCCTGGGCACATAAAACCCTGTTGGTAATGGGTTTTCTAACCGGAAGAACAAACAGATATATTCTAAAGCACCAGGCTATGTAAGAAGTTAACCATCCGCTTCAGGAGAATTTAGTTTGGTACAAGTCTACATGTAAAGGTCACTGTTTATTGAGCGTTTACTATGTGCCTAATAAAACCACTGTGCTAGGTACTTTTGATTCATATTGTAGCTCCAATCCTTTATTTCGAGGATGACTTCCTATTTCAGATGAAAGAAAACTGAAGCATAAACGGTTAAGTGACTTGCCCGAGGCCATATAACTAGTGATCGCGTCCACACTTTCCACACTGTCTCTCTGCCTCCTGTACAGCGCCTTGTTCTATTGTTCTATGAATGTGACGTGAGCAGCCCTAACTGCCCACCAGCCTCCATTAGTGGCACACGAGGCAGGGGTGCGTCCACACTCCCCCGATTCCCACAGTGGGCAGCATGTGTGTACAGAGCCAAAGAGGTGGGCGTGGAAGGGCATCAACACCAAGCTGCTTCTCTTTGAGGTTGTGGCACCACACGCAGCCACCTAGCGCACTCTTGGGCCAACCCCTGGTATTATAAATACAAATACTACATGCAAAAATGAGCCAACCTGTAGAAACCCAACTCTGTCAAGACCACATATGAAGAATATGGAACCAGGAAAAGACGATGGACTGTGAAGTGGCAGCCACCCAGTGGTGATCTGGGAAATGTTAAATCACCAGCTCTCTAAGTAGGCGGAGGGAGACTCTGATTTGTAGCATTTGTCAATTTCCATGATATAAATACTCCCATCATAGGTCATTTCAAAATATCAAGATGATGCCGCTGAACACCGAGTTGGTAAGAGATGACAATGATTGGCTCTCGGGAGCTGGTTCAACCAGCTCCAGCGCAGCACGGCCAGCAGACACTCTTCTAATCCCAGCTGGTAAGCTCCCATTGTAAGAACTGGAACAAGCCACTTAGCCTTTCTGAGTATCAATTTCCACTTCTATAAAGTGGGGCAGATAATACCATGAGAAATGATGGCGTGACTAGTCGGCAATTAACAGAGAACAAGATCATCTCTCCCCACGTTTTCGGGGAGCTGCATAGGAACACTTTATTGTAAGCACAACCTATGCCTCTAAACTCAGGAAGAATCTGATAAGATGCAGTGTATCGTGTTGGCATCCTACCCTATCCTACCCTACTCTGCCCTACCCTACCCTGTCTCATCCTACTCTACCTACCTTACCCTGCCCTACCCTACATTAATTACCCTGCTCTACCCTACCCTGCCCTATCTACCCTACCTTGTCCTGTCCTGTCCTGTCCTATCCTATCCCACCTACCCTACCCTGTCCTACCCTGTCCTGTCCTACCCTATCTAAGCTCAAAGCCACATCCTAGGAACTTCTCACCCACTGCCAGCCCCTTAAAGGAGGGAGACTGAAGGGAAGGCTACAAGA
This sequence comes from Rhinolophus sinicus, assembly GCF_057876585.1. Lineage (NCBI taxonomy): Eukaryota > Metazoa > Chordata > Mammalia > Chiroptera > Rhinolophidae > Rhinolophus > Rhinolophus sinicus. The sequence continues at coordinate 57,860,867 of NC_142506.1, read as the reverse complement.
GGTCTGGCCAGGACTGCCCTGGGGTAGCAAGACATAGGCTGGTCTAATGACACGAACACAAGAGAGCGGCAAGAGAAATGCAAGGTACCCAGGCTTCCTCACTTGGCAAAAAGGTACCAGGCCCTCTTATCCTTCCTGCCATCTAAAGGGGACACAAAGGAACACTTACTACACTTGGTAACTTTTAACCCTCAGTGACTCATCTACTGGCACCGTGGCCCCATCCGTCCTCTGCTCACTTAGTTTAGCCCCTGGGAGAGGGGATATTCTGCTCTGCCTTTGCACGTGTGGTGTGTGTGCTGGGAAGATTAAATGGCATTAAGGAAAGCACCAGGTGTGGCCTAAAGTTGTGCTGCCCAGTTTTATCATCCAGCTTTTCTTCACCGAAGTGACTCTGAGTGAAGTCTAGCTATTCAAAAATAAAAAGGAAGAAAAAAAGAAACCCTACCATCACCCACTACGCCACATCCAAACCACCATCAAATCCTGGGGTTGATTCACTACCTTGAAGAACATTTAAAGGCTGTGTTTACTACGTGCTCAGAAGATGGATAGTAAAAGGGCGTTGAGCTAGGGCGGTATGATTCAAACCAGCAGGTCCCTTCCCAAGTGGTCCATTTTGAAGGGGAAAGCGCATTTCGATGTTTAAATTCCTACATGGCTGTATAAAAGTCCCTCACGTGACTTCATAGTGATGACTTTTATTTTTAAGGTTGAGTCCCATTAGTTCAAAAGAAATGAACCATATTAAGTGAAACACAAAGTTGAATTACATTCATTGTGTTGAGAAGCCAGTGGGGAGCGGGATGTGTCTAACTCAGATTTTGTCTTTAACTTTACCCTCCCAGCACCTACATACAGTTCCGTAAGCCTTTGGTCTGCCTCTCATGACTTCAATGATGCAAATCTGCCCTGAAATCCATCAACTGGAAAGGAGTTTTCTGGATTTGCACGTGTTCAGCTCTAACTCACTGGGGACTGGAGAGCATCAAGACCCAGTTTTGTTAAGTGGAGTTGTGATGACGGAATGTACTGACGAGCGGGTGTAGAACCTGACTGACCTCCTTCTATGTTTCCTACGAGTCTCAATTTTCTGTCCCTTTCATTTCTACCAAGTGTGACAAGGGGTGAAAAGACACTCTTCCTGCCTAAAATACATCCGAAATGTCTAGGCAAGAGACCTAAATAGAACATATCTCCCTTGGCACAAAGAACTAACGTCACAGCCAAAGGAAATGGGATTGTGGCCTGGCTAAGAAGGGCTGAGAAAGTGGGGAGGGCCTGAGGGGGAGGCCATCCTCCTGACGTCTTAGGGTCTCTGGCAGGGATCCCTATGCTGTCTGACACGGGCACATACTGGGGTCCCAGAGTCCAGCAAATTTTAGGAGTGCAAAGAATTCTAAGTGAATTGCATGGAATTAGCTAATCGAAATAACTTGAAAAAGCCAGCCCCACCTTTTCTGGACATCGGATCCTGTGTGTACGCAGACACAAGGGAGGTAAAGCAGAGTGGGGTGAAGTCCACACAGCACAGAGGCAGATTTCCCATAGCCAGGCCAGGAAGCAAGATTCCTGGCCATCCGGTCACCCAGGCTCTGAGTCAAGTTTCTAAAGATACATAGTACAATGTGGGAGTCGCTAGCCACACATGGCCACTTACATTTCAGCAAATTAAAAGGGAACGAAATGAAATATTCAGTTTCTGTTTCACACCTGCACATGTCAGGAGCTCAAGAGCCACAGGAAGCTAGTGGCGACCATCTTGGAGAACACAGAGGTGGACACTTCCACCATCACCAAAGTTCTACTGGCCAGCACTGGCCTAAAGTACAAAACTAGCCATAAAAGTCCGGGAACCCTCTGATTCTTTATGGAATGCTATTTCCAGAGTAAAACTCCTTGTTGAGGTTTTCAAACAATCAATCAAAACAATTAAAGATAAACAGGACTTGTTCTTCCTCTGGTCAGCCTAGAAATGTTCCAGGAAACAAGGAAAATTGTCTTAATTTCTTTGACACATGCAATTTGCTTTTTTTATGGAAAAAGGTAAGGAATCCCACACGTCCTATAATACTTGAGCGTGCAACCCCACAAAACTTGGCTAGTAAATCCTCTCTTTGTAAGTAATTCAAATCTGCACATAAACGAGCTTAAGGAGGGAAATTTTAAAAATCTAATTTCAACCACTCTAAAAGGACAATTAAGAAAAATACAAATGCTGTCCTAATTGTCACTGACACGGGTCTCTGTGGGGCCTTGTTCGGCTACCTAGGCCAGTTTGAATTCAGCATGTACTCAAAGTATTGTTTTAGGATGGCTTCAGACCACGCGTGTAATGCCCATGTGCGCATGTGTGTGCATCCAAACTCTGCTTCTCCCCAAGAGGCTGCTCTGGCTCCTTAATCAAACCCCATTTTCAGTGGGCGTCATGTTACATTACTCATCCTATTTTCATTCTGCTCCTTCACGAGGGGACCTCTGCAGCCAGGACAGATTCTCCCTTCAAAGGTGTGTGGGGCAGGCCAGCCCTCCTTCTCCAGGGATTCCAGATGCTTCCCGAATCTCTGGCCTGGACTTCTGGCTGGAGTCAGAAACTATGTCTGTGATGGTAGGAACTCCAGTGGGGGGGCTCCTGATGCCAAGGGTCACAGAAGGCTCGCCACTCCACACCCTGTGTGAGGGCACAGTGCCATTGTCATGTGTGGTCATCAGATGTTTTCAGCTCTGTCTTCCAGCCACATGGATTGTACCGAGGGCCCTCTATGATTTGGTGGGACCATGAGACTACTTCCAACTAATGACCTGTGAAGAGGGAAGGGTGTCATGTGACCACTCTCAGCCAGAACACGTAATCGATTAAGTGAGACCCTGCAGAGGTCTCGTTTCCTCTGCCACAGAGGCCAGTGATATTTTGGATGGTGACTTTCCTTCAGCCTGCGTACTAGAAGAAGAAGAAAACAGAGCAAAATGCCTAGCGCAACTGCAGTGGATGCATGTGTCAGAAATAAACCCTTGTTGCTTTAAGACACTGAGTGTTTGGGTTGTTACCACCACACAGTCCAGCCCGACCAGACTGACACATGAGGTAAGTAAGAGTAAGGGTGGGAGGTGTAAAGGGAACCCGTGTCTAATCCCGCACTGTTGCAAAGGGTGTTCCTGTTCAGCCCACAACAGGCATATCCATCGCTGAGCAAATGACCCCCAGGCCAGTCCACGCGAGGCATATCCTTGTGCCTGCGGGGAGCTGCTCATCTAGTGCAGAGGCAGAAGTCTAAAATAAACTCTATCTTCATGGTATGACTCCTATGCTACCCACACGAACAAAATGTTACAGCCGCTCAGAGCAGACCTCAGTACTTCATCTTAGAAAACTCAGTCAAGGCCGCCATTACAGACCAGGTTCCCTGAGAATCAGACAAAGGTCTACCTGCGGGAACTTCACTGGGCCATGCTCGTGGGGTGACCGCCTGAGGGCCAGTGGAAGGGCACCTGGTGAAGCAAGTGGTTCTAGAAAAGAAGAGGGAGACAAGGAGCCATCGAGTACGGAATCACAGCCCCAAGGGCAGGGCAGAGAGAAAGAAGATGGATGTGGCAAACGATGAAGACAGTTCCTGGAGGCTGAAGTCTGACCCAGTCCCGTGGATTCTGCCATAAGGATGTCATCCCAGAGGGCTTTCAGCAGGGTAGCGAATGGCGTTACGCGCCAAGTGAGCAGCGAGGAAGGGTCCTTCGGGCTCCTGAAACCTTTCCACATCGTGGCACACCTAGGAAATGTTTATTTTTACACGGCACGTGGGGAACATAGAAAGGCGTAAGGAACCCAGGACCCTCTGGCCACCTTGAGGGCTGACGCACCATTATCTCGGGGCTCCTGAAACCCTGCCTGGTACAACACCAGCACGTCAAAGCACACCAGGCGGGGAGCCCACGCTGGTCCATGCAGACCTGTCACATGCCATGACCGGCAATGGAAGAAAGACCAAAAGGACCAGGGATGGGGGGCAGCGGGCTGAACCAGGCGATCTTTGCTTTTGCCAAGATTAAGGAGACCGTGTGTCTATCTGGCAAGGAAGAAGCCAACAGAGAGCAAACCACGGGAGAGCAAAGAAATAACTGAAAACGCAGAACCCATCCAAGTTGAAAAAAAGGACAAGGCCCTTGGTGGACTGGCCGTCCTGAAGATGAAGTCTGGTAGCTGCTCTGTAAAACTGGATACAAATATGAGAGAATTGATTGAGGGGGGAAAAAGCCTTAATGTGGGAATGAAAGAATATCTGGTAATGACAGTACCTCATTGTGAGTGGGGAGTATTGGGAAATTAAACTTAAGGTACAGGTAGCGACCTGTTCACAAAACACCTTGAAGACAGGGCTGAAATATCTGGGTCCTGTGAGCAGGACGGGAGACCCAGAAAAGTTGCAGGGAGGACTTGCAATAAAATCAGTATCTTAGTTCAGGTTGCAAGAGCAAAGTACCCTCAACTGGGTGGCTTAAACAACGGCAATTTGCTTCTTACCGTTCTGGAGGCTGGAAGTCCAGAATCAGGGTGCCAGCATGAGCCCTCTCCCAGCTGCAGACGGCTGACTTCGTGTATCTTCACGGGGCAGAAAGAGGGTAAGGGAGCTCCCTGGAGACTCCACCCTCGTGACCTAATCACACCCAAAAGACTAACACATTGGGGGGTTAGTTTTCAACATATGAATTGTAGGGGACACAAACATTTAGTCCATAGCATTAAGTCTGGTGTGAAGAGAGGATTCAAGGCAAGATAGTGAAGCAGGAAGAGCAGTGATGAGGCTGCAACTATTCTCCAAGCGAGAAATGAGTGTCTGAGGCATTGGTGGCGGCAGGGAGGGACAAGAATGGATTCAGAAGTTATCTGACATAGAACAGCAAGCAGAGAGAACGTTGAACTGGGTCATGAACTCCACAAAATAAACATACTGACCCAGGCAGCATGCATACTATATAAACGTAATGATATTCCAACAAAGGACAGACATACGATCAAGGTTCGAATGTAGTTACCAACAGATCTGAGAGACTTGGGTGAGATGACAAAGAAAGAGGGTAAAACCCTGTGGCTTATGATGCAGTCGCTCTTTCTTGCACCCAAACTATTCCTTCCTCTTCATACCTCCATGGAGCTCCTCGTTCTTTAAATTTGACTCTTACGATTGGGGCCTCTCCTATGCATTCTCTTTCATCACTAGAAGAAAGCATGTGCAATGTGGTTTGGGTTTGTTTTCCACCAAGGGATGTTTTCCCACCAGCAGTTACTTTATATTAAAAGGTGTGGGTGGGGGGTGAGGGGGGGGGTGAGTAACGAAGTTAAAATCCCATTGGTTTTTTTAAAGCAACTGGAAGTAATCAATGTGCATTTGCAACCTGTTTCTAAATGCTCTTGGAGAATCCTGTTTGGAAATGTCCTGCTGTGACCCATGCAGTCCTCATAGAAGTGATTTTGGAGTGACGCCTAATAGGAACTTATCGCAGACCGAATGAGCAAATGAATAGGCAGTTCTTTGTGGCTCCTTTGAATCAGCCAGCTGTGATCCTCAAGGAATAACTGAGCCCCCCCAATTTCTAGGCTGCTCTGATCTTTCGATGTAAGTGGAAGCCGATTTGCAAGCTCAGCTCTGCACGCTGTGATGGTGCTTGGCTCGGCTATTCAAGCTAATTCTGCATTGATCTTTAGACTAAAGCAAAGGCCATGCTTTCTGTTGCCTTTTCTCTGTGGGATTGTGGAAACTTCAATCACAATACTTTGTCTTCTCTTCCAAGTTTTTAACAGAATTGGTTGATTAAGCGGCATGTTGCTCCCAGGGAGGAGAGGTATTTACGCCACCTTGCAAGGTGGCAGGCATACCAGCTCATGTGGAGGTGTGAGAAGGCAGCCTGAGGAACAACAGCTGCTGTCACTCCACAGAACCTCCAGCTATGCTCAGAAAGACAGAGCCCCTAGTCCAGCCAGGCTCCTTCCGCCCTCTGAGACCAGCCAAGCATGTGTCCACTGACCTGGAAGCTCATGGCAGCCACATGAATGCTTGAAAATTAACCACCACCATTCCCAGCACAGAGAAGTCGCATAAAATATGTTTATTTCCTTGCCTTGCTGTTTCATGAAAGAAGGATTCAGCATCAAGAGCCAGGGTCTGTCCCCTACGAAATCCTGTTACCCAAAGCTCCTTATCACCTGGAGTCTGAGAGACCAGGTTCCAATCGTACTCCACCAGATTAGCAAAAGCAAAACCTTGAACTACTTTCTCTGTCAAAGTCCATCATAATTGTTACATGTGTCATCATGAGCAATGTCATCGTCCAAAGGATTTCTATTCTTTTATTTCTATAGCTCTGGGGTTTTTCATTTGTTCGTTTGTTTTTGTTTGTTTGTTTAATGATTTCAGATCCTACCCCTTGTGATTTGGGGAGATATAATTTTTAAAAATTCACACTGAACGTGATACGATGCCAGGTTCAGGAATTCTTCTTATGTGCCAGGTAGGATATTTTTGTAAACGTCTTAAATTTTGCAAAGCATTTTCACATGTGGTGTCTCTTTGATCTGCACCAAAAACCTCAGAGATACGCAGAGCACGAACTACTAATCCCGTTTTGCAGACAAGGGAATGGAGACTCAAGAGTTCTAACTCTTTGCCCAGATTCACAGAACCCCGAGAACTTGGATCTGTAGCCACGCCGGACTTTTTTCTGGGGTGTCAGGCTGGAATGGACAGAAAGGGAGAGGGAGGGGTGCCGCTCCTTTGGATAAATCTAGTTCTGCACCCTGGCTTCTGTACAAATGTCAACGTCCCTGGAACGTTCTCCCTCCCCGTCCACCCTCTGCTGCCTCCCAGAGCCCACAGTACAGACGGCCTCGATCCCGTTCCTTCGTTTCCAGCCTCCCAATTCAATGTTCCCATCCTCCATTTCCAGGGGTCCTTTGCAATAAGATCTTTTGAGTTTTTTTATTAGGCTGCTCTAAAGCCTCTCTTTTTCCATCTTTTCTCTTTCATATTTTCTTAAAGGAGAAATTCACTAAGGTGTGAGTTCTGAGTCACCCGAAGGCCAGGAGAGAGAGGGAGTGGGTACAATCACAATCACACTCACCGAGTTACACACTGACACAACACACTCATCAGGTGACACTTCTACTCAGAGGCTCCCCCCCACTCCACTGAGTCAGAGATTGGCTATGGAGCGCCTAGATGCCCAGAGGAACACAGCCCAGCGCTACTGTTGAAAGGTAAAAACAATTATTTGGAAGCACAAGTGAATTTCTTACATCTTTCTGAAGCCCTGTTGATTTATAACCATAAGGTAATTTGCTTCAGCTAACTTAATTCCTGTTCCCTGTTCAATTCCCTTGCGCCTTTCAACTAATGTTTTAATTCTCTTTGGTGTTCTCTGTGCCACCAAATCAAAGCAAAATTTTTCTTTCTTTCATTTGCCAAAGCCGAGCAAATTTGGAAGGGGAAAAAAATCACTAGTAAAGGACAAAGGATTTTAAAGAAAATGCATTGTTTCATTTCAGTGAATCAGAGCAGCGTACAAAGAAGCTTAATCATGATATTAAATCAAAGGAATGCAAATCACTTTATTCATATTCATAAACTGCCGACAACATGTGGGTTTTGAAAAGCTTGGGATGCGAAAGCCTCTTGGAAGGAGGAAGGAGGGATATACACTCGGAGTGAGCGCTTTCCCTCTGTGGGTCCTTTGCCACACACGGCAGCCATTCCACAACAAATCTCAGACCGGCTCTCCTCCTCTCAGGAGTCGAGCTCTAAGAGGTGATCTGAGTCACAAGCATCCAGCTGGAGTGGATGACCTGTCACTGTGATGACGGTCTGTATCCATCGTCTCTATGACCAAACTGGAGAGACCTTCAGAGACACTTGCCACGGCTCAAAGATTTTCCTAACGCCACTTAATATGAGATGAGCTGACCATCTCTGAATTAATAGTGACGATGATAAATCGTGTTTAATAAAACATGATCCATATTGAAAAGCTCCCATAGACATCCTTGGCCACATGCGCCCAGCACAAAATCATCGGAGTGGGGACTCAGGCTGCAGGCTCGGGAGCCAAACTGCCTGTGCTCCAGCCCTGGCTCGTCCCTCCCCGCTCTGTGACATTAGGCATTTTAGTCTCTTTCTACTTCAGTTTTCTCACCTGTAAAATGGGAATAAAGATAGGACCTACCTCACTGCGTTGTTTTTATAGTTAAATAAGAAAATGCATGTAAAGCTCTTAGCACAGTGCTAAGATTGTATATACACAGTCGGTGCTTGTTAGTCCCAGGAATTACGTTCTAGAAAGTTGCCACAAAAAATGAATTAGAAATACTGAACCACTGCCCCTGGTAGGATCCTGCCTCTAATAATATTTTCATCAATCAATACATAACCATATTCTATTGGCGTTTCTGTTTAAAGACACCTTATTTAATATATATATATATATATATGTATATATATATATATATATATATACATATATATATAGTTGATTGACTAGCAGTGAACTCATGACCTCCAGACACAGCCTTCTTGCATTTTAGGATCACTGAGGAGCCCTCCAACACTGCATCTGGGGGGCATTTTCACAGTAAAATCACCAACACGAAGCACAAAAATGAGAAAAACATGGCACTCCACAGATGGCAGGAAGGACACTTACGGCATGGGAGCTGCAATATGCAGGCAGAGCAAAGCCTCGGTGGACCTTGTCTGGGAAGGCAGACGTCAGGGGCTCAAATGTGTCACTGCTCCGCGCATTATCTGGAAGTGATCAAGAAAACACAGTGAGTGTCGATCGGGGGCTGCAGATACATTTTAGCGAACAGGCGATTTTACAAACATGGACTCACACATTAGGGGTAGAGACTGACTGCGTAATGACTAATCCCCCGATCAATAAAGCCTCTATGACCATCCCCAGTTTCCCGATGAGAAGTAAGTCCCATAAGGAGTTAGGTGATAAGGCTCTGAGCTGCACACAGCAGGAGGCAGCTTTCTCATTTCTCACCGTTGTCTACGTAGATGGGACCCCCAGGATTGATGCACAACCCCCTATCTAGAAGTCACATCCTCTGACTATTTATTTCAGGGTGTTGTTTCTGCAAACCATAGAGCCTCAATATGTTGAAAAAGTTCAGCGGGTCGTTATGTGGGATGTTCTTTCCCACTCCACCCGCCCAAAGTGACCACACTTCCAGACGCTTAAAACCTGTGTCATAACACAGAACTGGTTTCTGCCCTTGGAATGAATAATCACAGTTTCTATGAGGCAAGTGGTTCCATTGACATTCAAAGAAAAAAAAAATTAAAGTTAACTAGTCAGAAAGAAAAAACATCCTTTTTACATCCTGGAAAGAAAAAGGAACACTTACCTAATGCCGAAATGCATCTCGCTCTTGGCTGAAGGAAAAGGTACGCGGCACTATGACGAAATGTGCTCACCAGGAACGCAGCATTGACCTCGCTACTATACACGTATTATCTCATTTATTCCCCACACTAACCTTCTAAATGAAGTATTATTTTTATTCTACGTGGAAGAAAACAGATGCACAGGGAGGTTAAGTGATTTGCTATGAGGGTAACATAGCTATGAAGTGGCAGAGTTGGAATTTCATCAAAAATACATTCCACTCTCAACTCCTATTCTTTCTGGTCTATGGTGATGCTGAGATGCCCTTGGACTCTATCTGATCAAGCACTAAACCTCCAGAAAGCCCCTTCTCCTATCAGCATCAATCCCCTGCGTGAGTTTGAGCAAGTCCAGACCTCTCTACCTCACACACTGCTCTCCACTTTTCCTCCCTTCGCCGTGGCTCTTGCTCCAATAGCTGCGTGTGTGTGTGTGTGTGTGTGTGTGTGTGTGTGTGTGTGTGTGTACATTTTCTCTCCCCTACTAGACCATCAGCACCTAGAAGACAGGGTTTCTGTCTGCTTACCTTTGTAAGCTATGGAGGATGGTAGTATCACATGTCTCCCAATTATTTACTCCCTGCCCTTCACTCGAAGACGATGTTATACCCAGCTATCACCATAGGCCTTGCAAAGCCCCCTGCAAGAAGGGGCAATGTATTTTCCCATCCAAATGATATGCCCTAGCAAATGGAATATTAGCAGACATGACATAGGCCACGTCCAAGCAGAAGCTTTAAAAGGCACAGTGAATTTTTGCCAGCTCTCTTGCTCATTCCTTTTGCCAAAAGAATGGCAAATGCGACATGGTCCTTCGACCTGGGTCCTGGAATGTGCAGGAATATGGATACGGGCACAGCAACCAACCTGCTGACGCTGGCCTGCAGCCCAAATGAGAAGTGAATGTTTGCTGTAAGCCACTGAGACCTGGGGGCTGTAATTTCACTAAAGCGGACCATTCAGACACCCACATCGCACCTGGCCCTGGGACTGTCACAGGGAAGAATTTCAAGAACTATACGTTTCACAAAATGATTATAATCTGTGACAGCCATTTATGAAAGGTCCCTGCAAACCACTATCATTGCAATACTTTGGTAGCAGCCTAGAGGAGAGAACTGGAAATGAGGTGAACAATTCAGTCCACTCAAGTCCAGGTTCAGACAAATGGTTTGAAGACTCAGGTTTCAAAACAAGTTGGCGGCAAAGTTAGGACTGCAATTTTGGTCAAGAACCAAAACTTCTATTACACTGTGTTATTTTCTGTTTCCGTTTTAGCAATTATTTGCATAGTCTCTCTTATCAAAAACAAATTGTTTTGGAAATACCCCTCCTATGACATTGTGTTTACATCTTTCACATAACAGGCAGAGAAGGGAACAGTAACTAAGCTAGAACGTTAACACGAAGGTATCTGTAAATATCAGGCCCCGGGCACCAGGGATTTGTGGAGTCAGACACTGTATAGCCTGCTTCACATTTCATTCCATAGAGATGGAATATGTGAGTGTGAAAGGAAATTATATTTTGAAGGCAAATTTAGGAAGAAGAATGAAGCTGTAATGGATAATATTAGCTATCAGGAACTATTCCTTAAAAAAGTAGAATTTAATCCTCAAAACCAGTGGATGAAGAGATGAAAGTGTATAGGAGTATCCACATCCAAAGGGTCAGAAACATTTGGCAATATTCATTTTTAAAAACATGTAGCTAACCTACTGGATCTCAAGAAAAATGCTTTCATCAAAAGATTATCTTCACACAGTGTGAGGACAGGGGGCCCAAGAGCTCTGACTGGAGAAGGGAAGCAAACTGGAGCTCCTTGGAGTTCAGACAGCGATTCAGAGGGGTCTCGGAGCTGCTTGAGGGAGGAAGGTTCTAGGCCCCAACCCCAGTCATCCAGAGTGACTCCATCTTTACCTGCTCATATTCAATGGTTCAAAGTTCTTGACAACCAGTTCCCTTACGTGTCTCTACAGAGATGGGCTTGCCAGACTATCAGAAAATGATGACACCAGTCCATAAAGAAATCCAACTCAGATTCTCTGCTTCATAAACAATCTTGTAAATCAGATTAGGACAAATCCCTAAGTCAGTATGTTACTAGTCACATCGGTCAATGACTAAGCCCACAAACTAACTTACAAACACAACTGCTCAAATAGAATGGACCCAAGAAATTAGTTAGCCCAGGGATTGGCCTATGCTGCTCCAGGACCATAGAACAAAGAACAATTGGTCAGGCCTGGCGTCTTCTCTGCACCACCTTCAACAAGCAAATACACACACACACACACACACACACACACACACACTCACACACACACACACTTCTGCTTACATCTGTTTTAGTTGTTGGAGTTCTGAAGAAGGTTAATTTGAACAAAGGGTTCCTTGGCCAGAACATATCTGAGAAAGCAGAGCCCAAGAGTGTTGAAAATTATCCAATTTCATACCAAGTAGATGAGAACCACAGCGAGAACCCCACACCAACCCAACCTGATGTCTCTCTATGACTTATGGTCAGAGATGGGGGAGAGGGAAGAGGGGAGAGAGACACAGAGAGAGATCAAAGGTAAGCCACTTTGCATATACATATAATGTCTCTGGCCCTGGAATTATTTGGGTTTTATTTACTCTTTTCAATTTCTGTTTAAGCTGGTCCTCATAAGACCCTCCCAGGAAGGAAAAAAAATAACGGCAAGTCAGTGAATAAGCATGACAAGCTCCACGCTGCACACAAACTTTTCATTTCAGAAGACTAACAAATCATGAGCTGGAAAACTACTTGTTCAGTCAACATGATTCCTGGGAAATGGAATATGATTTTTGCTGTGATTCAAATGCTCTGGTGTGGACCAAAAATAAACAGCATCTTTAATAAGATACACAAAAGCAATGGGGAAATCTTGGCTGTTTTATCACCCAAAAAGAAGAGTACAGAGTGGGTCAAGACGGATTTTACCATCCTACATATATAGAAAATGAAAAGCCTGTGAAAATAGATAATATTTAAAAAGCCAGAAGAAATGCTTACCACTATTTTTAGTCTCCATTTTGATAACATATTTTAAAAGGTCAACTGTGATATGCAATATGCATCATTTATGATGTGAAGGTGAAAAATGAAATTGGTCTGGGGAAAGAAGTAGTTCAAGATTGCTTTTTAAATTGGCGTGTTCAAATCTGCAAAGGGCAATCACATGCATTTGGGGGAGGGGAATTATTGTTTCAAAACTGACAGTAAAAGGCACTTCTTTAAAGGAGCAGGATATGCAACTGAGAAATAAAATCTGTTATTGATATTTTTTGAGACACAGAAAGATGAAAAGAAACAGTGACAAAATACTAATTGGTGAAAAAATCAGAAGACATTTAACATGGCTTTGTCCAGAATAAATTTGAAGACAAATGTACTTTCCTTCCAGAAAGAATAGCAGGATTTATATATGGGGATGGAGTGTTAGATGGAGTACATGCAGATTACTTTAGAAACTTTTCCTTGGAAATGGGACCCCGAAGCAGGAAACCACATAAAACAATTGCAGCGCTCAAGGAATTACTGGAAAGTGGACACTGTTGTCTCCACCATCTAGGTCAAGCACAGAAATTGTCAGCCTCTGCATAAGACCTCCATGTGTTCATTCTAATCCCAGCCTCCTTCCTGCACAAGGAACTAATTCTGATTTGCATGGTAATCGCCATCTTGTACTTCTTGATACACCCATGTGTATCTGTGCCCTAGGGCTGCCATAACAAATTACCATGAAGTGGGTACCTTAAAACAGCAGATGTTTGTTCTATCACAGTGTGGAATCCAGAAGTCCAAAATCAAGATGTCGATAGAGTTGATTCCTTCTGAAGGATCTAAGGAGGAGTCCACTCTAGGACTCTCTCCCAGCCTCTGGTGTCTGCTAGCAATCCTTGGCGTCCATTGGCTGTGGCTGCCCTCCCATCTCTGCCTCGGTCTTCACATGGCCTTTTCCTCTGTGTCTGTGAATCTAAAATCTGCCTCTTGTTTCTCTTATAAAGATACCAGTCATTGATTTGGGGTCCATCCTAAATCCAGGATGATCGCATCTTAAGGTCTTTAACTTAATTACATTTGCAAAGATCCTATTTTCAAATAATGTCATATCCACAGGTACTAGGGTGTGAGGACTTGAATATATATATTTTGGGGGGATACTAGTCAACCACTACACTATGTGTATATCCCCAGTCTCAATCGTTTAGTATGGACTATTTATTATTTTTAAGTTGGTACCTTTTAATCTACAGGTCTCCCTCCTTTCCTTTCTTTTCCTGACATTTATATATTGACGAACCAAGGCCATTCAATCTGTAGTTTCCCACAATCTAGATGTAGCCGACTGCATACTATGAAAACGACCCTCTTCTTGACCAAGCTTTAGACAGGCCTCTCCAGGTCCTCTTTTCAACTACACCTCATCCTCAAGCTCTGTCTTTGGCCTGCCCAGTCCAGTTGTAGTAAGAACCCTGCTAGGTCAGTTTAGCTAGAATCCCCGCCCCTTTGATGTCTCCTCTTAGTAATTTTCCATCCTCTGACCCCCACCCTGTTCTTTGGTTATAAATCCCCACTTGTCATTGTATTCAGAAATGGGCTCAGTCCCACATGGAAGTCTCTTTTCCCTTACTATAATAGTTTCTGAATAAAACTCTGTTTTCACTGTCTTAATTAGTGTCCAGCTCTAGGTGTCTTTGATAACTTGAGTGCCATTTCCTAAAATGGGAAGCTGGATTTAGACACTGGATCAAACTCAGGTTCAATTCATTTGACAAAAATATAGGTGGTGGTGATATGTTCTTTTGTCAGGAGGCCCATTATGTCTGGTGGTTTCTTTTTTTCCTCATATTAGCAGCCATGGCTATTCAATGACTACGTGTATGTTCCTCAATGGTGATATTCTAATTCTATCACTAATTATTTTCATTTATTAGTTGGAATGCTTCTATAATAAAACACTTCTTCTCACATACTATTTGGTTACCCAATGTTATATTTCATATAAGAATGAAAAATACTTCATCCTTCTCCTTGTCAGCTTTAAAGACAATATATTTGTCCATTATCATCCTTAAAAAAGGGCAAATTAATTTTTTATCATTATGAATTCATGGATTTAAATGTAACGGATGAGTTTTAATGAATCAAAATCATTATTCTTAATGAGGCTCCAATTTTCCCATTTTGGCTATTGGAAGACTCATAAAGTTGCCTGGTAAGAGTCTTTAATACAAATTTCATAGTTTTTAACAGCTTTCTGAGATTTGGTGTGACAAGATGTTGTACATTTCTTGCCCCAGAACTAGAATCAGAGATTTCCCCAAGAATCCCTAGTTTCTACTAAGGGAATATTTCAACTTCATAGTATTTCATTAAAGTGCTGATTGCTACTGGATTAGTTATTGTTTCTTGGCTTTTTCAGTGGACAGAAATATATTGTTATATTTACATTTTTAGAGATAAGGTATTTCATGAGCCCAGACTGATATTTCTAATATACCAGGAGTGCCAAAAAATGTATATACATGACTTGTATTCATCTTTTGTTATCTGGATATATTGAGCATTACAATTTTAATACAGATTTTCCTTTCTTAAAACGTGCATATATATTTTGGGGGCACCCTCTGTATATTCAAGTCTACAGGGTTTTTTCTGAACTCTTTCTGTATCACGTCTGTGTCTTTCTTCCATATCAAGACTCCTGGTTTTCAAGGACATCACGGGTGATAGAAATGGAATAGCCCACAAGTACTCACGCGCTTCATCATATATTAAATACTCAATAATCTCAAAAAACAATTCAAATTCTAAAACAGTTAAAATGTCGTTTGCATTTGTTTTCTCCAATCTTTCTCCATTTTATTTACTATACCTGCAGTATAGGAACATAGCCATGAGAATTACACTCTCTTTTTACTCCTGTTTAAGTCGAAGTTCTATAAGGAAATATATAATTTATTTAAATATATATTAAATATATAATTTACCACCAGTAATTACGTTAATACCTCTCTAATCATTTCAGTTGTCTGACATTGGTTCTCTAGCAGATTCCCCAGGAATGACAGACAAAAACATATCCCTTGAGTTGTTGCATGTTGAGAACTTTGTTTTTCCTATGCCCTTTGTACTGAAAATACGTTTTGGTTGATAGAAATTCTTTGGCTCATATTCTTTTTTTTTTTTTTTTTCATTTTATTAAATATATCACTCAATTTTCTTCTGGCAAAAGGTGCTGCTGTTGAAAATATGATAATAATCTAATTTTGTTTCTCGTAAATCACTTTCTCTTTTTGTCAAGCTAACCAAAGATTTTTAGTCCATCTATTAATAGACTAAAAAATTTTGGCTTATTTATTTTATTTGAACCTCAAGTAATTTTACTAGAGCATGTTTTGCTTTGTTATTCTGAGTTGATAGTCTGTTACTCTGCAATTGCTTTTTCAATATATCTGTAAAGTTCAAAACTTTTTTTTTTAATTTCAAGAGTCTTCACTTACAGTTTAATATTTGTTCTGTTCTCTTATTTTGATTTTCTTTTTCAAGGACTCTCATTATCTGTATGTTGGACCTTTTGCCTATCTTTAATATTTGTCATTTTCATAGAATCCTTTTTATCTCAGTAGCTATTTCTTTCTTATTTTAAAATTTTTTCTTTTTCAGTTTCCATTTATTTTAAGGCATAATATTTTGTTTCTTCTCTTGTGTTTCTCCTGTGTTAATCTTCATTTCTGAAATTACTAGTTTTTAATTTTTTTCTGAGATCTGTCAACACATTTCTGAATTCTCTAATTCTGATTTGTGGGGTGTTTTTTTTTTCATGTCTTATATCAGTTTCTTAATGTTTTTCAGCCGGGTTTGAAATAGTTAAGTTACAGTTAAGATCTGTTTTGTAAACATTTGTTTCAGCTATACTTTCATTGTATTTAGGGACATTCCTCCACTTTTGTCTCCTTTGGTTTATAATAATTTTGTATGAGCATTGATTTTGATCTTTTCCTGTTGTTCACTTTTATGTGATACTAGCTTCTTGAACTTTAAAAGGAGACCTGGTTCAAGGTTTCACAGAACTTCCTTGTCTGCTGTTTGGGGGAAAATGTTAAACTATGACCGCTTATTTTTTGAGACTCCCTTGCTCTACCTGTTCCCCCCACCCGCCTCACCCGCCCGCCCCATGTTAACCTGTACATTCTCTTTCAGTTGTTTCTACTGTCCCGGTCTTGGTATATTTTGACTTACATGCCCAGCAGTTTCTCCTCCCCATGAGGCACTGTCCTGAAACAGATGATGCATTTCAAGCATCCACAGAGCTTAGATTGCACCACACCTCAGAGGCCTGACAATGAGCCCACAGCAATGGAATGACAAACACTGTCCACATTTTATTTGCTGCTCTCCAATTGAACCCTATGCTTTCCAGTGAATACCTGTTGGCTATTTTGGGTTCTTCTCTTCTCAGATTCCCTGAATACTCCCTTTCTTTCCTTTGCTTCCTCCTGAACAGATATCAATCCCATGTAAATTTGGGGCTTTCTGCTGGTTTCTCTCTACCCAGCTGAATTTATAAGTTCAAGAGGACACTCTGTTAGTTTTATCGTAAACGTTATACATGGGATTTCCAATGTGCTATCTATTTTCTTCGCCTGTGTTAAAGAGGAAATTCAAGACTTGTGCTGCTGCCTCCATCTTCTGAGAATGCCTCTGCCCCTGAATGTGTATTTTGATCTATGGAAAGAATCTAGGCCGTGACCACAAAGATCCAGGGAATGTAAACTTTGGTTCCAGATGCTGTTTACCATCCCCTATGCAGACAGCACTACATATGTAGGTTCAGGAGAGCAACTGTATGAGTGTCTACTCTCTTCTTTACACAAGACACAAAAACCCCCAATAGTCCCACCGTCTTACAGAACAAAATCTCAGCCTCTTAAAATTCAGAAAAGTCTATGGCCAATATCGGCACAGGTTTCTTAAATACAGACATGCATGCATGCATATACGTCTGAGCTACTGACTGCTGGGCTACTTGCGAGAAGTCATCCACCAGAAAACATGAGAAAACAGCACAGAACACATGAGAAAACAGCTCCTGATCATGAGAAAAACACGATCAGTTTGCTTCCGGTGCATGCTAACAGATACGTTTTTAACACTCTGAGTAGTGACAAAAGGAAATCAAGGCACTCAGTGAAGTGGCAGCATCTCACCTAAATCTGAATGGGTTTTATTATTATGCTTTGTTATTAAAATGTTCAATCTGGGTCAGTCAGGAGCAACTATTATAGAACAGCAAACGCCAAGATTCATTTAAAAACTGCTACAACAAAGCAAGAAGGTATCCCCACAGGTCCTTAAATAAAATTGATGTGGAGACAAACCACTGATAGTTCTAAAACCCTCAAAGTGTTAGCACTTATGCAAGAGGAAGTGGAGGAAAGGGAATGGGGCTTGATACAGCCCCGGAAACAGAACTCAAAAGCACCCACAGCGCTCACTGGAAAGCAGAAAGTATGGTGAGCCAATCTGAGAACACCTGTCAAACTAGAAGTGATTTCTGCCGAATCTAATCTATTATGGAAGCTCTAAAACGAAAACAGCCAGTTTCTTTAATATTGACCACAAGAAAAAAAATGAGGAGGGAAAAAAAAAAATCTATAAAATAAAAGACTTTTAAAGAGATACATCCACCAATGACACAGTTGGAAGCTTTTTGGAATCTAATTCAGATAAACAAACTAAAACAACTTAAAAGATGTCCAGTCAAGTGAACAATGAATGGATATGTAATTATATAAAAGAATGACTACTGATTTACTTACGGGTGGTACTAATATTGTGGTTAAGCTCTTTAAAATGGTCATTTTCTAGAGATGCACACATAGTATTCACGGATGAAATGATAAGGTGTTTAGGATTTACTTCAAAACCATCCTGTTGGTGGCGAATGGGTGGGAGCAGAAATGAAGGAAGACGGTGCCTGCAAGGATCATTTTTGAAGCTGGGTATATTGGCTACATTGTGGTATTCTGCCTACTTTTGCATATGTTTGAAATTTTCCATAATGAAAAATACAAAGAAGAGATTTAATGGAGAACAACCTTTTAAAATAAGACCTAGGATGAAGCCAGCAAAGTGCGACACAAATTGAGGGAGATAACGGTCGTCAATGGAGTAGAAGATAAGACAGGTACCAAAACGGGCAGCGCGCAGGAAGTCAGTCTCCCTTGAGATGTTAAGTAGTTTCTTGATGACCATTTTAGAGACTAAGTCTAAAAGGGAAAGAAAACTGGATGAAGACTATACTCAGGCAGGCAATTAATTAAACAGTTTTAAGCAATGTGAGTGCCTATAGAGAGATTGAAAGAGAAAGAGAAAAGCACAGTCCAGGCTGTCTAATTGGACAGTACTTTTTAAGAAAAAATAAGGTCTGCGTTCATTAGCGACAAAGTTAGGCAGTTCAAACCAACCCTATTTATACTGAGGAACTCAGTTCGAAAGAGCTATCAGAAAGCACTAGGAAAAATAAATGTAAGTTTTCTGTGGGTGAAGATGGAATGGGCAAAGAGGTAGGAGTGAACTCTGTGCATCCTTCATGAAGGAGCAAGAAGAAATAGCATCAGACCTCAGACAGGAGCAGAAGATCTCATTTGAGTCCTTTCCTCCCTCTTTGTAAGTCTGGGTCATAGCTTTCTGAGCCCAGCCTCCTACTCTGCTGCTTAACGCTGAGTTGGATCCAGGGTTCAGCGGGGGATTTATGTTTAGCAAGTATGCTTTGTCAACTGTAAAGCTAGCACTTTCCATCAAGGGAAGGGACTGCAGCACCTGGCACACAATGGGTGATTAATAAATCTGAGCTCTGGGCCATTATACGAGGAAAGCAAACAGGAGGAGACAACGCCTGGCATCAAGATTGTCTCCTGTTTTGCACTTCAAATGCGCTTCCCACACTGAAGAGTCAGCACTTTCTCTCAGCAGTACAAGGCCAAGAAGAAATCTGGTTATAAATCGGCCTTTAGATTTGACTGGTTTTATTTATTACTGGTTTAAAACAGAAAAACTGCTCCCCGTAGTTTTAATGTCAAAGCAAATTAAAATCCGATTGCCATTGTTTCCAAGCTCGATGACCTTGGGCAAATTGTCTTACATCTCTAACCTTTGGTCTCCACACCTAAATAAATGTATCCGCGATTTGAGCTGTTGTAGGACTGAATTAAATAAAATTTTGTATAGAAAGTGTTTATTTTGATATAAAATAATTTTGGTATAAAATGTTTATATTGACAAAGACCAGTAGAAAATGCTAGTAATTATCAGCAGTGTATCGTATCTAATAGAGCCTACACACAGCAAAAGGCGATGCCTTTTTGAATAACGGTGAAGATAAAATGACACAGGGAGGGTCAAACACTTAAAAACCATGAATTACAACTGAAACTCTGTCAACTGATGTGGAGTTCATGCTCTTATTTACATTTATAGTTAATAAGTATTAATTTTGATGTTTTAACGACTGTTCTTCCTATCCGACTTTTTTAAATTACCAATTTATTGATTTTCACAAACCTCGAAAGAAAGAAAGAAAGAAAGAAAGAAAGAAAGAAAGAAAAAAAGAAAGAAAGAAAGAAAGAAAGAAAGAAAGAAAGAAAGAAAGAAAGAAAGAAAGAGCTTAGCCAGTCTTGCACAATAAATGGCTGCAATAGTAATAATAAAAGCTACCACTGGAACTATTCTTATTAAGAATCACGATAAGCAATTGCTCTGAGGTCTCCTGATAGAGCGCATGCTGTAGGTTGAGCACAGGAAACACACAGTATATGAGGGAGAAGCCATATCATCAGTAACCCTTTTGGGACAATCTCTTAGAATGCTATATCCTCCTCCCCTCCCCCACCCTTTCCCTCATCAGGATGGCCTTAGGTGGTTACCTTAAAGAATAAAGTGGACAGAATGGGACTAGAAATACTGCCTGAAATTCTATAGCCACTGAAAAATCATGAGGACAGTAGTAACTATCAGAAGCCATAGTTTGTAAATGTTTGCAATGCACTTTCATGTACGTCATTCATTTGACCATTTGTAACATGCCTCTACCCAGTAGTCTTAGCATTTCATTTGGCCACAGTTTGAGAATTACGTCTTTAAGTTTTACACAGATAAGACCCTCTATATGTATAACTAGCAATGTAGACATATTTGCCTCCCCTTTCTCAGGTTTGAGATAGAGAAACAAGATACTGCTCACACACTTAACATTGAGGAGAACAGTTTGTTTCAATAGTGAATAACACTTCCTTCTTAAGGTTTCACTGATTCTTCTATGAGATTTCATTTTTCTCTGTCACTCTTCTTATTATAGCCAAAAAAAAAACCAAACATGTCCACTCACAGACTACGGTTCTCACAGGCTAAACTCCATCACGGCCTGCCCTCATGTTTTTAGGTTTCCACCCACAAATCATGGAAAAATCAGGGCCAGCTTTCAGGTGAGACCCAGAAAACCAAGACATTGCTGCAATGGCAGCCTCAGATTCCCAAACAATAGGGCCAGAGTTGGAGTGCGAAGAGAGGTGGGTCCCCCTGGCTCTCCAGAGAACACAGCTCAATTCTGAGGAGGCTGAGGGAGAGGTCACGGCAGAGAACTTGGTTTCTCATGTCTGCAGGGCCCTGATGACCTGTATCGTCCCCTCGGCACAGCATCCGCCAGTCTGCAGCCTCGTGTCTCCCACACCCATCTGGAGGGACCCTACGGAGGGAACAACTATACAATAATGGATACCGTGGAAATCCACTACACTTGCTTCATTTGTTACTACAAAACAGAGTTGGACAAAGGACAGCTCCATTTATGCTTTCTCTTCTGATTCGTATTTTCTTCGTTGTCCTTGGCAAGCAAACCAGCCGTGCTCCACAGAAAGCGTGTCCGAACAAATGTGCTTTTTCTGAAATCAACTTTCGGTGCGTGCTCCTCACGCTGTTAAATTTAGTGGCCTGAATGAGTCGTGTGGTCCAGCCCTGCCATTTGCTTAGATCGGGGTTAGTTAGATCTGCATGACACTCACCTCATCCCGGTTTAAATGCCCCACTCCCACAGCACTGGATACTCAGAAAGAAAGTTCTGTTGGAGAGGACTGTGGAAGAAATTGCAACTGTCTTGCCTCTACTCCTGTGGCTGGCGAGCTCAGGTTTGTTTTCACATGCCAGGCTCTTAACACCCTAGAACCGCATTGCTTTATGCACAGATTTTATGCACAGGCCCTCGACCACACGGACGAGCTGTCAGACGTCGGGGAGGTAGGAATGGATGCGTGTCTATGAACCCTTGTATTCTCCATCTTCCCCACCCAATCCATCTACCCCCCACACCACCACCACCACCACCCCTGCACAGAGAAGATAATTCATGGTACTTGCCCTGGTCACAGCTGGGAGGCAAAAGCAGATTCCACAATCCTCTCTCACATGCCTTAGAGACATAACATAACTGGCAAACTATTTACCCCTTCTAGACAGACGAGGCTGTGGGTGAGGACAGCTGTCTTTTTACATGGAAGTGAGCACTTCATCATAACCCCCGCAGATCATGATGGACTAACAGGGTTGAGAGATGACTTTATACTGCAGACCAGATCCTGACCACGAGCAAATTCCTCGCCAGGAGAGCGAACGCCTCTTTCCCTACCCTTGCAACTTGAGAGCAAACCAAACCCCCAACAGCATAGGCACTTGCTACCAAGCCTGCTCACTTGCTGGCAGGAGATGGACCAGCTCTTACTGCAAACACCTTAGCTGTATGTAGTAGCCATTTTCTCTGAGACAGCCACTATTCACTCGGTGGGACCTTCCGTTTTCTCAAAATGAAATAAATCTGTTCTCAACGTAATGAGGCTATTCCTGAATTTCATTTCTCAAGTGTACAATTCTGAGGGTGTCAGGGAAGTTAATGGAAAATAGAGTTGTAATAACGTCATTTTAAAACAGTATATCAAAAAGGGAACATCTCCACGCGGAGGTCAGTAGAAGCTCTTTACGTATCTTCAGTGCTTCGTGAAATACATCACACCCACGTTCTGCTCTGCTCACTACACTGATGGGGACCATGGCACCTAAAGGCACGGGGGGTAATTCTAAATTGTTCATGGATTTCTGCTCCCACGAGTTGAAAAGCGAGCATGCCAAAACTCAGGTGTGTTTGCTCTCAGACCTGGTTGTGACAGTTGTTCTTACTCCTTTAATCATGTAATTAATAGCATATTAAGTACGTTCCTATGAGTCAAAAAGGGAGGAATAGTGCTTCTATGAAAGTGACATTATGTGTTTCCATAGAATCGATACACATGAGGCTCTAAAGAAGTGCTATCCCATCGAAATACGATGCAAACCACATACGGAATTTTACATTTTCTAGTAGTCACACTGCAAAAGTAAAAAAAACATTTTAATATATTTTATTTAACCCAATCATTTTAATATATATGACTTAACTCAATCATTTCACCTGTAATCATATAAAATTATTGAGCTATTTTAGGTACTTTGTTGGTACTCGCTCTTGGAAATCCGATGTGCATTTCCTACTTTGCACATCTTACATGAGCCACATTTCAAGTGTTCAGTAACCACCGTGGCAAGTGACTGCTGTATTGGACAATGCATTTCAATTATTAGCGACAATTATTATAGACTGGGGACATTTTTAATAGATAGTTACTAAACTCAGATTGTGCTACCAGGGGAAGTTCTCCTTCCACATTGGAAAAAAAAATGAAATTGGAAAATTTACATTTTTTCATTACAGGCATGATTAATGCACGAAAGAAAAGCAGGAACTCAAATCAGTAAAAACATACTCGAAGAAGAGTCCTTGGCTTGACATGCAAAAACTGGGCAAATGAATGTGGGGATTAAGTAAAATGGTTCATGATGTACATATAGCTTCGTGTGTTTTTTATGATTGTCTGTGTTAATCCATTTTTTAAAAAACTTATTTAAGACCTTTATTAACAGGTGCGTGCAGTTTGCAGGTTTAAAACAAATCACGCTGTAAATTTCTATTACAACTTAAAAACGAGGTTCTTAAAAAAATCTCAACTTGACCAGATATGAAACAATTTTAAAACCTTTAAAGATATATTGAGAAAAACCAGGTTTTAAACACACACACACACACACACACACACACACACACACACACACACAGACACACACTTCACATTACCAAAAAGAGACATCTTCAGGTTAAAAAATAAAAATTAAAAATAAAGTTAAAATCACACAATGCACAGATAATGCAGCAGGTCTAGCTATGCAAAAGGTAAGCACTTAAGGTCTTCAGCTCCACTCTCCTGTTCATTTCTCACTGCAGGAATTTCATGTTCACGTCTCCTTGTTGGATAACGAGGCTGGATGACAGGAGAGGTGGTGAGCCGGTCTTTACTTGGCAACACCCTGCACACAGGATGGATGCGCTGCTTCTGTCTCTTTGCCGCCGTGTGGGTTTGGGTTTCCTGGGCGTCTGCACCAGTAATTGAAGTCGGGGTGGTGCAAACACTCAGGCGGCTGTGACCTTGGGAGTCCTCTCCTTCGTTTCCTTATCGGCTTCATTGCGGTCATTTCCAGGCTGTCTTCGAGGAGTTGGGCCCCTGCGGAACCTGGTCTGTAACCCCGATCACACTGTGTCACCGTGTCCCTTGTCCTCTGCACCCTGGCTGTCAGCACCTCCATCCTTCCTTCCTGCACACACAGCAAGGCTGGAATACGGTGGTGGCAGACACAGCATCTCTGCATGCAGGAAGGTGGCACAGTGGCCTGGGCATGGCTGGGTCTGGCCTTTGGGAGCCCTCTTCGATCCCTCATTCTTTTCCCCACTCTCGCTAGTCTGGTCATTCTGCTGGTGGACCAGTTCTGCTGTGGTCAGTCTGTATGGAGGACCCCTGCGCTGTGGGTAGCGTCTGTCTCTAAGGGTCACGTCTGCTGTATATGTATTTCCTGCCTTGCCCTGGGACTCCACCAGGGCCTGTAATATTTGCTGTCTTCACACCCTTTTCCCCTTCAACAACACCAAACTCCACCTTCTCTCCACCTCCTCCTGCACTGAGAAGATCCTTCCAGGATTATTCTCCTGTATGGCAGTCTGGCACACAAATGCATTTTCATTCGTGTCGTTCCTGTTGATGAAACCATATCTATTCCTTACACTGAACCATTTTACTGCTCTTAAAATCTTTGTGTGGTGACGTTCTTGTCTTACGGTGACTTTCTCGCTCCCATTGGCGGGTGCCACAGATGTGAGTCTGCCCTGGACCCCGCCCCGAGCTGCTGTCCACGGTGCCGGGCTGGTGTCTGCCCGCTGCCAGGGTTGCAGTGATTGATGGTGAGTGATAGTAATTAGGCCAGCGGTGGCAGTGGGTCCTCTCAGGGGTCTCTGGGGTCTGCCTCTACCTTTTTTCATTAAACAAAAATTCTGATAGAAATTGCACTGGCTTTTAAAGGGGCTTCTATGGTACTTGGGGTGCCTTCAAACTAATTAATTTCAATTGAATTCAACACATATGACTGAGCATTGCTTATTTGTGATATTCTTTGTTGTTACTGACCCCAAGGATTACACGGGTTCGTAGGTGGCATGAGGCAAATAATAAAAATAATTGCTACAGAACAAATAATAAAAAGCCAAAAGGTGGAGACTGTGTTTGATCAGAGAATCAGAAAAATAGCCCATGGGGAAAAAAATGGCATTTCATATAAGCTTTGAAGGATTTTTATCACAAAGCTAGAAGAAGCAAGGATGTTCATAAGGAGAGATTCCAGCATTTTTCTGATAGGTAATTTTCTTCTCAATATTGTCAGCACCTACTGTCACATGACCAAGAAATGCATAAGTTCTCATGAAAAAGGTGCAGGGATTTTCATTGGTCCTACATTTAACAGGGCGAGAGGAGTGTGATCTCTAGTGTAGGAGGAAACCGTGGCCAAGGGTTATTTAGAGCACACCTGAGTGGTCAGGGGATTCTGAGGAAAGAGGCAAAGGGGGTTAGGCTGGATCTGCTAGGAAAGGTTCTTACAGGAAGTGGAAGAGTCTACAGACGTTTGTCCCAGCAACTGTGTATAAGTTAGATAAAAACACGGAGAGGCTAAGAGAATCGGGACGGTCTGGAAGAGTCTTGGTGGGGGACAATGCTCCTAATTGAAAAGTTCACCACCATTTGCTAATGCTGTAAGCCTGGGCTCATCACTTAGCCCTCTGAGCCTCAGTTTCCCTTCTTACAGGACGGCTATAGAGATGAAATGAGACAAGTGAGTGAAAGTCCTTAGCCAACTGTGAAACACGACCCAGACATTGCTAGGCGTTGCTGTTGTGGTCGTTACCATTTGGAGGGTGCTGTGTTTATCCCTGGGTGAGATCATAAAATCCTGGAATAGAGCGGAGGCAGTAAAACACTGACAAGAGGAAACAAGCAAAAGACCCTGATGAGAAAATGCCAAAGTTGGTCACTAATTGGATTGGAGGAAGCTGGGGCCACAGAGCTAAGGATAAAAAAAAAAAAAATGTTTTCCATTCATGACAACAAAAGGAAACACACTTCAGTGTAGGAGTTTGCAGCCATCAAAACAGCAACCTCTGTCCCAATATCCCCAACTTCCCACTAGAGAGTAGAAATTTTCTTTTTCTCCCCCTAAACTGAGGCTGAACTATAGGATGGAGATGAGCCTGTGGCTTGGTGGGCTGAAAGTTATTGTCATTCATCAACTCTTACTTTCAAGGGCACACATGACAAATGGAACGCTGAGCCACTAACACTTGGACAGATAAAATATGCTCTAAAAATTGATAGGATGCACACCCACCATTGTCCTCATTGCCGGCCACCAATATATCAACTGTCACCAAGTGATAACAGCCCACAACCGCCAGTGGCTAGATATCGATTTCTTCTGGAGTCAGCAGTAGTTGAAGTATAGTACCGTACCCTTTAAAGCTTATGGCCAAATGCATTAAATATGTTTTTCTCGGAAAAAAAGTATTTTCATTTTCTAGGACGAGAGTTTTTTCATCCTTTAATTAGAAGTCACTGTTAAATAAAACTTTATTAAATTGCTTATAAGGAGGCATAACTACCCCAAATCCACACAAATACAAAAACATATCTAGATTGCTAGTAACCATGTGTCTTTGCTCAGTTCTCTATTATATGACTTGTCATGAATACGATAAGTTCCAGAGGGAGAATAGGTAAACCAATCACAAGATGGTAAAGATATTAAGAAACAAAGGATATTACAAGGAACAGAGGATATTACATCCTCTGTAAATCCAATTGTATATACCTTTCAAGGTTATCTGTTGTTTTGAATTATGTTGTCCAACTTTCCTCCATTAGAATGGATAATGGACCATGAACTATATTTGGCAAGATCTATGGTCTAAGAGTAAGCCAGGCCCTAAGCAAAATTATGAAGTACCGTGTTTCCCCAGAAATAAGACCTAGCCGGACAATCAGCTCTAATGCATCTTTTGGAGCAAAAATTAATATAAGACCTGGTCTTATTTCACTATAAGACCAGGTCTTATATTATATATAAGATCAGATCTTATATTAATTTTTGCTCCAAAAGACGCATTAGAGCTGATTGTCTGGCTAGGTCTTATTTTCAGGGAAACAGAGTAGGAAAAATTATATCTTTAATATCCTTAGAGTCTCTTTTGAACATTTTCCTTACCTGGCTAACCAGCCCTCCTTCTCTGTGGCCTCGTTCAGATCTCCTCTCTCCAGGGATACTCAACAATCACGGTCTTTCTTGCCTCCTCCTGCATTACGAACATGCATATACCCTGTATTCTTTTCCTTCAAAGACATGGTCTCTGTTCATGAATGTTAAACCAAAGAGCGTGTCCTTGGTGGTAATTTAAGGTTTTTGGCTGGCCAAAGAGATTTTCCATAGTCTTCAAATCACATCCTCTAACATCACACTCAAGGTAAAGAAAAATATATGAAAGTTCCCGATGAACCACAAACAGCTCCATAAATAAATAAATGCATTATTATTATCATTATTACTATTATTATTATTATTTCTCTACCTGCATAAAGGGTCAGTGGCGTGTGTTGGAGCCGGGTCGTACTGGCTTACAAGGGCTGACCGTGCACAGCTCCTCCCCCAACTCCACATTCAACGGTACATTGGTAGTTTGAACTCAACCATGGTGAGCGTATTTACACCATGGTAATTGGCACGTGCTACATACCAGGGCTTCCTCCTGCAACCGCAGAGAACGAATTTACCAGCACATCCCTACATAAGATCCTCCTTAAGTAGGAACAGATGGTGTCTGAAACTTTCGATCTCATGGTCCATTCCGTTACCCCATTTTCCCGATTAGCTCTCTTCCCTTGCCAGGACAACACAAAAGAATCTGGCGGCTCACATACAGATTTTTCTGTAATGACTAGCTCCACCGTGTCTTTCCTGCTCTTTGGTATACAGTAGCACCTACACTGCCTGAGATACAGAATATGAAATGTGTGAGTTGATTAAATGAGCATGCATTCCACCTCTACATATGTGCCTGCATGAGTATATGCGCACACACACACACACACACACACACACACACACACTCACACACCTGAGTAAGTTAACAGAAGATGAATTTTTTTTTTTTAAAAACAACCACAAAGGACAATTTTATTTTCTATGTTAGAATACTTACTTGGTGTATTGACGAAGGCCTAAAATTCCTGGAGAAGCAAGTATTAACAACCGACAGGATAAGAAGCTACTTAAAATAAATAATAAAAAGAAAGAAAGAAAAACTAAATAAGAATAAAATAAAAAATAAATTTAAAGAATATTAAAAAAAGGAAACTAAATATTGTAGAACCGCATGTTATAGTACTTTTATGTTTTAAGAAACTCAGCAAAAAGACTACTTTTTGAAATACCAGTTGTCCGAAAGAAATCTTTTGAAGTCCTCAGTTTGTACCATTAAGCTTAGTGGGCAAAACCACCTAACCTTCCCTTGTCCCCGCTCCCAACTCCAGAATCACGACCTCTCATTCCTTTTTCACATGCCATTCACTCTTCAGTTGGGCGCCAGTGAGAACACCCTGTGAAAGGTCACTGGTGACCTTCCAAATGTCAATCTCCAGGCCACTTCGCAGGCTTTTTAATCCCTCCATGGCATTTGGCATGTTGTCCTCTCCCATTAGTCTCCTCCTGTTCACTTTCACCCGGCCTGCCAATGCATAGCAGTGCCGCCCCGACCCCCCACACTCTGGGATTCCTCCAGGCCACTGCCTGCCCCGTGGCTCCTGGCTCTCACTTTCCCTTGCTCTTTGACTCTTGACCCCTGGGTGTTCTCTACACTGTGGTTGCCATTCCTCTACCTTGCTCATGGGATTGGCAGATGCCTGGCACGTAGAAGGCTCCTGTTTGATGTGCATTGCATAAACGAACACGTATTTCATAGCCACACATAGACCCAGGTGCACATGTACACACACACACACACACACACACACAACACCCCCATTATGTTACACACTCAATTAGCACTCACCCAGGTGTGAACTTAACCCCTTGACTTGCAGAACATCTGGTTCGCTTTACTGCAATGTCCCTCTTTGCCTCTAGGGGGCAAACTGTGCCTCCGTCCCAGCCCGATACTGAGAAAGCCCTTGATAACATTTTCCCCTCTCGTTAATGTCGGCCTCCACTCACCTGCTTTTACAGGCTTGGTGATAGGCCTCGCCCTTCTGCCTGTCTTTAAAAGGCACGGTCTTTGGCCTCCTCTGGTGTCTCTTCTAGTGTGATCTCATGGAACCCCACAGCTCCGACCATCATCTCAACATACTTCTAATTCCCCAATGCAGATCCAGACACCTAATTAAATCTATTTGTAGACTCCACAAACACCAACACGCAGTAAGTCCCACACCAAACTTTTTACCTTCTCCCTCAGATGCAGTTTACTTTCTATGAAGGGCACCACCAGATCCTAATTACATCTGTGAGAACTCCTGGAGGCACCTGTGATTCCTCCCTCTCCCCAACGTCCATTCATTTCCTACATCCTGTCACGTCCCTGCATGACCTCCTCTGCTGCCATAGGTCAGGTGTTGGGAATTTCTCAGGTGAACCATCACAACGAAACGCTCACGGACCACCCAACACGGAGCCTTTCTTCCCGTCATACTTTGTTAGACTTGTCTTTCTAAAGCCCCAACATGGTGATGTCACTCTGTGGTATTTCCCATTGCCATATGTGACACAGCAAGGTCGCCAAGGTGATCAGCAGACTGTCTACCCAGGAAGCTGGCTTATAATATAATATAGACTTTTGAACCTCACTTCCCCCTGGAATCAAATCAGTGGGCCCCAGACATCTATGTATTCAACCAGCTCCCCGGATAAGCCCCTGGCCTACAGCCTCCTCTGTCGGACATTTCATTATCTGGCCCCTGCCTACATTTTTAATCTTATTTTCATCAGTCCCTTCACTCCATACTCCCATCCCCATGTCTCTGTGCAGGCTGTTCCTTCTGTCTGGAATGTCCTCTGCCCTTTTGCTGCCAAAATTTAATAGGGCTTAGCCCTAAATTCACTTCCTCTGTGGCATTTTCCATGGTGCCCCCTGGTTATAACCAACTCCTAGTCCCTCCGGACCTTTTATTACACCTTTATGACACGGTGTCTCACCGCATTACAGTAACTGTTTTAATACCAATTTCCTTACTAGGCCAAGGAGTTCTTAAGGCCAAGAACCAGGTTTTACTTCTCTTTTCACCCCCCGTTTCTGACACATAGTAAGTGCTCAATAAAATGATTTTTGTATGCATGAATTGAATAAAGAAATCTTGCCTTCTATCACCACAATACAAACACCAGACCGTGCAGACAGCAGCATTTAGAGTAACACTTCAATCTGAACATAACGGTGCTGACAACTCCCTGATGAATCCACAAGTTATGTATTCCATCAACCAAGAAGACCCAAATTTCACTCCTGAAATCCAGAGGACATTAGAGACGGAGCTCTCTAAATCACTCTTCCCAATTAAGGGCATAGATGCAGATTCAGCCAGTATGTCAGTAGAACTAATCACAGAAAAACCAACAGCTAAGATCTAATTCTCAGACCCATGCATAACTAAAGCTCTGCTTTAGAAAAGCTGAGTGGTAGAAACATGGCAGAGACACCAAAAAGACAAGGCTCTGGATGGGACATGCCATCGGTCATCTGTCTGACAGTTGATGGCATTGTTTGATAACCCCTGAGTCCATGGATTTGTGCTGTGGCCCTAGGATAGGAGTGGAGGGGACAAGAGAAGGAAGTCATACGGTCCCTCCTGTGTAAGAGCTTATAGTCTAGATAGAACCATCTAAATGTTGCACCTGGCAAAAATTGAAGAATGAAAACAAAGCAGCATGGTGGAAACTGCAAATCAACCTAATATGAAAAAATGTCCACAAAAGTAGCTGAGGGAATCCAGGGAAAAGAAAGAGATCAGATTTATTGTAATCACAGAACGTCAGCACTGGAAGGGGCTAGGGGCCTATTGAATGCAGCATTCTTCATTTTACAAATGAAAATGAAACACAGAGTGAAATGCCTTTTCCAAAACCCATTCAAATAATTTCTTTAACCAGGAAAGCTTCCAGGTGAAAGTGAAATAAGTCTGGAAAAAAAGAAAGGTGAGTTTTGCCTCGGGATATTTTGGAGGAGGAAAAAAAAAAAAACAGGTAGGTGCAGGAAAAGAAAGAGGCTTTTGAGAAAGGGTAAGATGCAAATAAGCACGTCATGGGAGACAAGAGCAAAACTTTCTGGGACAAAGGAAAGAGGAATGATGAGAAATTAGGATGAGATAGCACGTGGGAGGTAGGAACCAGCCTTTATGAATGGAAAGTCCTGGTCAGAAAAAGGACCAGGATTCGATATGATCTCAATTGAATTACTGTGCTATGTACTGAACTCCTGCACTGTCAGAATTCAACTTTGATCATAGATCGTTGGAGCTCGGAGCACCTTGGAGGGTAACCAATGAACTCATTTTACAGAGTAATTAGCCCAGGCTAAGAAGAAGGTGGTGCAAAGGTGTGGTCTTTGGAGACACACTGATCCTGGGTCCCAAACCAGCTCCACCATTGACTAGTCACGTGTCTTTGAGTCACCTACGGAAGTTCTCTGAGCCTGCATTTCCTTCCCTGTAAGATGGAGAAATATTCATTTGCCCTAAGGATTAGGTTATTGTGCGTTGTCAGCACTCGGCCCAGTGCTGAGCCCATGAAAGACACTCAGTGCATGCTTTGTCCTTCTAATTGACTTGGCCAAGGTCACGCAGCCGATGGGTAGCAGAGCTGGAGCAGAAACCTATGTTCAGACTTGAAACCCAAAGCTCCACTCCTAAAGCAGGCTACCCCGTGGGGGGACTCCCCAGCCAGGCTTCTACCCAAAGTGGAAGAGGGTAGGTCTGGAATTGCCATAGAGACTATGGGAATTCACAACCAGAATTTCATTTACTCTTCTTCCTAGAGTTTGTCTCTAGTGGGCTTTCAGCCTTGATGAAGGAACAAACCCGTCCCAAAGAAACTGAAAATAATAAAGACAGCTTCTCAGAGACACGTACTCCATGACAGTGTATCAGCTGGAGACAGAGGATAACAGTTTTTTTGGGGGGGAGGGGGCAGGGGACACCTAAATGCAAAACTATTTTCGCTCCATGATTTCCTAGGGATGATAATAATAATGGTCCAGATCACCAATAAAATTCCCATTTGAATATGCTTAATTATTTTTCCCAACTTGAGGACTGGGAAGAAAACTGTTGAGAGCCAATAAGTCCTGGACAGGCAGAGGCGCAAAGCAGATACAGAGTCTCTTGAGAGGTAGGATAATTTGTAAAATGTATCAATATAACAGAAAGAGCGGGCTTGTATCAGGTACTTTTTGGGGAATGAGCTATATGGATGTGGGCACTTAAGTCCTGGACAGCATGTATAAACACTGAGACGTCAAAATAAAAACTTTCACGTCATAAGTACAACTAATGCTTTTGCCAATGACATGGGACAGTGCCATATTTTTTCTTATTTATTTTGTAATACTGAATTGTGTTCAAATTTATGAAGCATTTCCCATGTTCCTCTTGTGGGGTGGCATTAACAGTCCATCCATCTCGATGAAATGACTCAAGTGGAGACAGAGGAAGACTTAGATCGCGCCAAGTATCCAACCCAATCATTGGAGATAAAGCCAATCCAGGCATCTCAATGACTGACAGCAGGGATTAAGACAGCCCGTGACATTGTCTAGTCTTGACTGGTGGCATCTGTGTGCCAGGTGGGGAAGGTTCTGGCCCTAACACCTGACCCGTAAGCAGAAAAAAGCAAAAAACGTTAACACAGTCAAGCAGTGGGGTTGTGCTCAGTTCTCCAGGTGCACGCTCATCACAGCTTCCTCCTGCAGTCAGATTTTCTGCCTCGATTGGGAGGTTGTTCTCTGATGGAAACGATTCATTTGCCGAGAGCTGGATCAGGAGGTGGGGCTGCGATTTGCTGTGTGCAGGTCACCCTTCCCCTCCCCATCTGCCTGCTTTGTTCATCCAGAGGATTTGCTGGTGGTCAGTGAGTGAGAAGCAGCAGGGTGAGGAGAAGGAGGGCTTGATCCTGCTGGAATGGCCGGTGGCCTTGGCTACAGGCTGGTTCTGAGTCAAACGATGGCATCACCGCTGTCGCGAGAGTGACGGGAAGCACCGCTTCCTCCCCCACCTCAAAACACACATGCCCAGTGTCCCACTGTGCTCAGCTTTGGTGATTATTCCCTCACATGGATGGAGGGCCACCCCCACCCCTTCTCTTCCACCCTCCCAAGCCCACATCTCCAAGCAGGAGTGTGGAGTCCAGAGAGGAGCTCGGGCACGGGACGAACGGCAGACCCACACTTTCCTTGCAAGAAGGGTAACAGCAGGAGGTGAACAAGAACAGCAGTAGATCCAGAAAGGTGCCAGCGCTGGGAGGCTGGAATCGCCAGCTACAGCACGCGACAAAATGCATGACTGTGTTTGGTAAGGGGTCCAGCCCTGCCGAAGGGGTACCCGCCTCCATCTCTCAGCAGGCCTTGGTGCTTAGGGTTCGGTGGGCCACAATTTGAAAACCACTTAGGTAGTTTGATCCTTCACTTTCCATACAAAAAACTGGGGCCCAGAAACATTGTAAGTCTTATGCCAGTGCCCTGCTTGTCACTGGCAGAACAGGGAATGGCACCAGGTACACTGGTTCAATGCGCTGCTCCCCATAGACAATAAACTCCCAAATCCTATGACTTCATGCATAAGGTCATCATTCTCCCTGACCTCCCTCCTCAAAGTCCTGATCCCGGGTAGCTCCTGGCTGTCCCTGGTCACCACACCTTCCTTCTTCCAGCCCCCAAACTCTGCAAATACCTCCAGCCCACCTGCAATTACAGAGAACCACTGGACCAAGGAACCAGGGCCAAGAAGAGCCGACGAGGTGAGGACAATCTATTGGCATGAGGGTGGGTTTCAAAGCAAAATGTCGAAGTCTTGGTTCTAATCAGAACATGGATGAAACATGGATCACAAAGTCAAGAACAGAAGAGATAACTTCAGTGGCTATAGGAAATTAGAGCTTAGAGGGAATCCTTGCAATCGTGCAGTGATTTACCAAGTAACTTTTTAGAAGTTGAACTTTTCTTTCAAAGGTAATCTTCCTGGGAACCCCAATATATAGATGAGATAAAAGTGAAACTCTGGTTGGAGAGGAGCCTGTCCACTCATTTTTCCCTTGTCCCCTACCCTCCCTCCCTCACAGCATTCCTGTGGCATCCCCAGGGGACCAAAGGGCTCTGCAACGAACTGAAAACCTTTGCCACAGTGACAACAAGAAGTGCAATAATCAGGATAAGCCAGGCTATGCTGTGTAACAAATAGCACCAACAATTTCAGTTTCAAAACACAATAAAGGTTTTTCTTCTCATCCACGCAAAGTCTGCTGTGGGTCTGGGTAGCTCTCCAGGGCAGCTGCCCTCCATGTGGTGCCTCCATCTCACACATGCCTCCATGATGGCCACAGTAGGAGACTCCTGTCCCTGCTCCTAAGTGCTTCAGTCCAGAAATGCCACATACCACTTCCTATTCCAGCTTGTGCAGGGGAGATGAGAAATGTAGCCTTCCATGTGTCCAGGAAGGGGTGGAGAGCAGAAATACCGATGTACTGACACGTTTAGGGATATTTACCACAATGAGTAAGGCTTATGAGACAAATAAGTCTTGCATTGCACGTACTGAGTGCATTACAACCTGTAAAATAACACTATACATATTTTCCAGATGAAAAGACCCGGTTTCAAAAAAAAACAATTTGAGATTGACTGGAGATCACACAGTTAAGATTTTGTTAACGCTGTGTATTTCAATTCCAGACCTAGAACCCTGGTCACTACAATGGAGCTCCAGAGGAAAGGAAGAAAGGGCAATTGAGGGAGAAGTGAGCCCGATCGGTCTAATGAATGTGGACGCAAAAAGGGATTTTAAAAATCACCCCCAAGTTTTCTCACTCATAGGAAGGGATGAGAAAACAAAAATGTGACCCAAGAGCAGGGCTGAGGTGGGGGCAGAGTGCGCAGCGAGGGAGGGGAACTCAGTGTCCGCATCCTGCTCAGGCTATGGCACTTAGAACATTTTGCAGTGAGTCATGTCCCACTTGAGATATCAGGTTGATGGATTTCAAAGCAGGGCTGGACTGAGGCAGAAAGTTCACAGTAAACAAGGAAATGTGTGCCATTGGTACCAGCAGTTTGTGTGCACAGGGCACTGTGCTGTTTACCGCAGCCTTTCATGGTTTCATTTGCATTCGGAGGCTCACTGGGCCTGGTGGCCCAGGCAGGAATGACGTGACCCTGGAGTCATGTCATACTTAGACTGTGAAAGATGCAGGGCACATCCTCGGCAACTCACAGGGCAAGGAATCTGGTCCAGACAGGGTGGGCTTGGGGACACTCACCTGGCTGCTGGGTCCAGCAGCCAGGAGTGGGGATGCAGTGAGTATGTTCACCTATTGCCAACCCTCATTCTCACAGCCCCAGACCTCTCCAGGAGGCCCATTTCAGACCTTTGTTTTCTGGGCCTCAGGTAACAGTGAGCTCAGATCCTTTTATAATCGGAGTTCAAAGGAGTTGTGTTATCCTGAGGGAGGCAGGTCGGTGTAGCCACCAGCCCAGTGGGACAAGTGTCACGGCTGAGACAAAGTGGTCATCCCCCACGCTCCCTGACAGTGTCAGAGCCGAGTTCAGAGCAGGGCTCCATCCCCAGCAGGGAACTGGAGGCAAAAAGTCATCAAGGCAGACACCTGGGTCTATAACCTGAGTTCACAGGGAGCAGAGGAGAAGGGCCAGGTAGAGCGTACAGGTGAGCTGCCATCTTGGTGCTTCCTGGACTCAATCCTGCTGCTCTCCTTGCTGCCGCGCACAGGTAGGCTGGGGACAGAGCCAGGGGAAGCATCAGAGGGGGAGGGCAGCAGTGTCTCTTTCTGGAGAGGGCAGGAGCAGCGGGCAGGGCCAGGACAGGGATCACTCAGACATGCCTTCAGGCTCTGTTTGCCAAGGTTCTCCGACTCCCGTGTCCAAGGGACAGACAGCTCTGCTGGCCAGCTCTGCAGTCTCCTTCGAACGTTCCCCGTGCCGGTTTCCAGGCCTCCGGCTCCGCTTCTGGAGCATGGCTCCACCACTTCATCCCCCCAGGACACCTTTCCCCTTCCTGCTGCTGATGAAGTCTGATCATTTTCCAACCTTGGCAACCGAGCTGCTGTGAGGCTCGCTCTGACGCGCTCCATCTGTCCTGCGCATGTGGTGAGTAACAGGCTGGCACTTCAGGCAGTCTCATCA
The DNA here is from genome assembly GCF_057876585.1 of Rhinolophus sinicus. Classification (NCBI taxonomy): domain Eukaryota; kingdom Metazoa; phylum Chordata; class Mammalia; order Chiroptera; family Rhinolophidae; genus Rhinolophus; species Rhinolophus sinicus. Next base: position 57,824,500 of record NC_142506.1, on the reverse strand, counting down.
CCCCCAATCTCAAGGACCTGCCTTTTCATTCAAATTGGAGTGGAAATCCCCACTTCTCGCAGGGACGTGGGGCCCTGGAGTCAAGGACAGACCTGTAAGGCCAGGTAACACAGGAACAGGTGAGCTGTCTTTGGTTAAACCTGATCCCATTCTTCAGGAGCAAAATCTCTTCCCCCTTCAGGGGGCAAATCATAAGCAACGTGGGTCTCAATCCTGGATGCTCAATAGAATCATCTCGTGTGATTTTATAAAAACCAGTGTCCGGCTCCACACACCCCCAGACCAATTCAATCAGAATGTCTGGGACTCAGATCCATGCATTCGTGTTTTCTTTTTTCAATTTTCCAGATCATTTGAATGGATTTTAAGCAATAATTTTGTCTATTGACAAATCAACTCTCCAATGCTTTCTGGAGGATTTTCTGAGGAGTTTTTATTCCACTAATTCCAGCCTGTACATGACTTCGTCCCCATCCCTTCATTGATTACTGTACCTCACAGTGCAATAAAAAGCACGTTCCTATACATATCTCACTCCCTCCATTAAGCCAAGTGGTCCTCCATCAAGCCTGTGAAGGGAAGGGATGGGTCTTATTCACTGATTTAGTTTCACCACCTTGCATATCTAGCATGAGATGGAAAGTCAGTGTCTATTGAATGATCCTGTAAGATATTTACATTGTAACTTTACCATCACAATTTGATTATTTATTTATTATCATGATTTTACAGTTGAGAAAACTGAGGCCAAGAGAGGTGAAATGTCCTTGGCAAGATCATAGAGCCAAGATCATAGAGCAAGATCATAGAGCCAAGATCATAGAGTAAGATCATAGAGCCAAGATCAGAGTAAGATCATAGAGCCAAGATCATAGAGTAAGAGAAAAGGCCAGGAGTAGCACCCAGGTCTTCTCGGTCTGGCATGATTTCCATAGTTCTCCCCTCTTCTTTCTCTCATCGATCTTTGACCAGGTCTGGCCATGACCTTCCCTTAGTCTTAACACTGTCCCTCAGGCATACAAAGGTGGCTGCGCTCTGGGCCACAGCTTCACTTTGTCCCAGCAAGGCTCTTCCCACGTCCTCCATGCTGCGCTCACAGTGACCTAAGCGAGCATCAGCTTTCATCCAGTCATGCCTTCTAGTCCTATTTCTCTCAGTCACTACATGAAGCACAAGACCAGAGGTTCCCTCTCATTCCTGGTCTCGATCCCCACAGAACCCTATACGTCACCAAACCTCACCCCAGGCCCCTCCTGTCCGTGACCCCCAAATCTTTCCACTAGGCCCTCTGGAACTCATGGTCACTCCTTAGCAAAACCTCCTACATACCGACATCTATTCCTGCCCTCAGAGAAACCCAGCCCTCCCCACTGGGGACACGAATCCCCACGAATCCCCACGGCCCACTCTCCCACATCCCTTTGAACTTGGCTTCTGGACATGAGGCCCGTGTCCTTGTTCCTCACTGTTGCTTCAGGCAACAATTCTCTCTCCTTCCTGAAAGTCTCAGCTGCTTTGAAGCTCAGGCATCGGGCCTGCTGTACTTCTCAGGGCTGGAGTCCTGAACAGCCGTGCTTCTCAAACTTGAATGTGCACACAAATCCCTGGGGAGCTTGTTAATGCTGGATTCTGCTTCGGGCCACGTGGGGTAAGGACGGTGAGGCCAGACACCCTGCATTTCTAGCCAGTTCCCTGGTGGTACTGCTGGTCCAGTAATGTACTTGCAGCAAAAATCTACAGGTCTCTCAACCACCCTCCCTTTTTCTTGATAACTTTATTTTGAACACCAACCCTGCTCCTGTCTTCATTCTTTGGTTAGTTTAACATGTACATAAAGGATCCTTCCAGAACCCTGGCCTCTCAGTGCTTGGCTTGTTTCTTCTTTAATTAGCTTACCTCCCACCTCATCTCACTTATCACCTACCTTGGTTATACCATAAACCTTCTCTTTAGCAGCATTTCCACTTTCTCTGTGATCTTAATTTCATGCAGCCTACACTGAATATATCCATCTGATCTCACTAAACCCCTGTTTCCAACAGGGCTGGGACCCCGCTGAGAACTCTAGTCCTAGAGCTGCACCTACGTGTTTCCTGCCCCACAACCACCAGCACCCCACACCCACGTGGGTGACTTTCCTCCTTAACGTGTGGTTCTTGGGTTATAATCACTCCGCTGGATATCCCATCAATTCCACGGTGCTCCCCTCACCTGGCAAAGCCTCCAATCTTATTAATCCAACTCTCCGCTTCTTTTGCGTACTCCAAGCGCGCGGTTAGCGAGCAATACAGGCACACTGAGCGGTCTTGCTTTCATTCGTGACAACTAATCTCACTCTGGCTCGTATGTTGTCCTCGTCCCTGTATTTCCCTAGTTTCCTAAGTTACTATTTCATACCTTCTACTCTCCGCTCACGTCTGTCTCCTACCCGCTCTTCACAGTCAGCGGTAACTTCGCCTCTTATTTCACTGAGACAACTGAAGAAACCAGCATAGAATTTCTGGAAATTTCCTCATCGTATCAACTCACCTACCTACACTGGTGCCCACATACATTCTGTGCCTTTCCCCTTCTTACTGCGCAGTACCTTTCCCCAAGTTCCTGGCAAGGCCCCCTCCTGCACATGTGCGCTAGCACCCCATCTTTCTTGCCTATCCAAAGACATCATTCCAGAAACTTGCCCCCCTTGCTTCTGCAGCACCAATCTTTCCCTGTCTGCTCAGTAATTCCCAACAGTACACAAACATACCCTCTATCTCTAAAAACAAAGCAAACTTCCTTTGACACGCACACGCCCTTCCACCTAACCACCCATTTTTCTGCTCTGCCTTAGCGCAAAACTCTTGAAAGCTTTGTCTACAGTCATCTCCAGGTCTGCGCCTCTCATTCTGAGGTTTTGCTGGTTTTACCAAAAGTATCTTGTACATAGAGGAGAGTAAATATGACATATAAGTGCAGTGTAAAGAATAAATATGAAGCAAACACCGTTTGATATCTCCACTTGGAAGTCTAACAGGCATCTCGGATCTTGCGTGCCCAAAGCAAAACTCTTGACTTTTTTATTTTTTTTTTGTAACACTTTCTTCTTAATTTTAAAAGTTATGAAAACATATGTACAATTGATTGTTACGAGGCACACAAAACAACTCTAGAGGCTGGCTTTCCCAGCTGTGGGACTCCCAGAAATATTCTCTTGCCTTTTAGGTTCCTAATCTTTGTTGCCTGGAACTATCCTTTCACCCTCACAGGTTTTAGAGTCTGATGCTATCATTCTCCCCCATGAAAGCCTTCATTGTCTCTCCATCACCTGCAGGAAAAAGCTCAGCTCCTTAGCATGACATACTGGACTGCTAGCCCATCCTCCACTGCTCACCCACACATACTCCATAGAACTCTTGACTTTAGCCCCTAACTCTGATCCTTTTACTGTCTTGTCAATCTTGGGAAACAGTAATTCCAACCTTCCAGTTTGCTCATATTAATAAGGCAGACGGAAAAAGACAAGAACCATACGATTTCACTCATACACGGGATATAAAACACAGCAACAAACAAACGAAAAAAAACTCACAGGCAATAGTGTGGCGGTTACCAGAGGGAAAGAGGGTAGAAGAGGGTAAAGGGGGTCAAATATATGGTGATGGAAGGAGACTAGACTTTGGGTGGTGAACACACAATGGGATTTATAGATGAAGTATGAGTATTATAGAAACATACACTGGAAACCTAGGTAATTTTACCAACCATGTCACCCCAATAAATTTAATTAAAGGAAAAAAAAAGAAAACCTGAGTCATCAATTAAACTTTAAGTAAATTGCAAAGAAATTTTGACTCTGTGAAGCCACCGAGATATCGATTTAAGCTATTTAGAGATAATGACCATGTCCTGGGAAGTAATGGGCATTTTCACCCCAGCTAGTTCTCAGATGGAGTGACATGTAATATGCATTAGCACTGCATGCGTCACAGAGCCTTTGTGAATAAAAGCTGTGGAAAATTTAAAGGCCTCTGCACATATGGGAAAAGGTATTATCAATACTTCACGGAATGATAGCGCAGAATAGCAGTCTTTGAATGGAAAGACAGAGGTTGAAATTCCACTTGTGACATTGTCTAGAATGCTGTCTAGAAAGGTTGTGTGACCATCCTCATCTGTAACCGGGTCAGTGTTATCTGGTCTACCACCCACGCCCAGGTCACGGCTCACAGCAGGTCAGATAACATGGGAATGCTATGTGAACTCACCACAGCTACCTGGCCCTCCAAGGAAACTTGCAAGCCTACCAGCAAAGCAGTCTCCCCAGACTTCATTGGGAGTTCACCTCACCCATCCCCCAACCCGGAAGGAACCCAGGTGGTGGGAGACACAAGGAGAGAACTTGGCTGTCACATCTGACTGAGCAAATGTGCAGTGTAAGGACGCCCTGGGAAAGCAATGCGGGGAGGGCCCAGACAGTGTTTTCTCTTTGTAAATCTCTGTTCTCCAAAGCTGTCAAGACAACCCTCGGGAGAGTACAGGAAAAGTGACAGGAGAAATGTGTAAGCAATGTGAAGTCACAGAAATTCCCTGAAGAAGCATTAGTGACAGCAGTAGCAATATGCAACCCTGTCAAACCCTCCTAGAAAATTTTGTACTTTCGCAAGCCTCTGAATTTATAGAAAGGGGAGTTGGGAGATTGGGGGAGCGGGGGGAGAGGAAGGGACAGGTGGACTGAGCAGAATTCTGTGTATGTAATAGTTCCACTGCCTTTCACTCTGTTTACAATGGATTGCTGCCTTGGAAGAGCTCTGAACTGGCTGTCCCCAAGAAGGGACCACCTTCATCGATGCCAGTAGAGAAAAGGCATCAAGATGGGGTGACTTCAGCGTATGGAATGGGGACATGTGCCTAGTCACTCTGAAGTTCATGGATGGAGACTCTTGAGGGTTGTCAGCCTCTGCCCCAATATCACTCCTTTATTACTCCAGCCCCTCATGGGCCCCCCCACACACACACACATAGCAACATATAGAGGAAAACCAGGAGATCAGGGCTGAGTATCAACCTCCTGTAAAGTCTGCTGACTCTGAGCAAACCCTTCGGCTGAATATAAGGAAGAACTTTCTACGAAGCTGAACTTTCAAAGATGAGTATGTGTCTTTGGAAGGGACTGAGTGTCCCATCACTGGAAGTGTTGAAGGCGGTCAGTCAGCCTCGTGGTCTCTTGTCAATGAGGAACATTCAAGAATTGGATGAGCAGTGGGACTGGGTGACCTTGAAGGCCATTCTCCTTCCCCTTGGAGTAAATGAGCTCAGAGGAGGTTATCAGAGAGCCTCCTGAGTGTGGCATGCATTGGATACGGCGACTTCCCAAAAGAAGAGGATGGGAACTCTGACATCAAGGTCAGCACCTAACTGAGGAACCCAGGACCAGGATACACTGAGATATACATCAGACACGAAGGGACAGTGACGGGAAGAGAAGCCCAAACTTACAAAATAGGAAATTAAGGCTCGGAGAGGGAAAGTAATTTGCCTTAGGCCATGATGAAAGGCGTGAGAAGGCATCGTCTAAGAATTCCTGGTAAAGAAAAAAGGATTTGGTGGAAAAGATGGTATCAGACCCATTGAGTCCATAGGGACTATTTATAACATCACACAACAACATGGAAGACTCTGTAAAACATACTAAGTGAAATAAAGCAAACATAAAAAAGTTATATAATCTATGATTCCATTTATATGTATTTCTAGAAAAGGTAAAAACTGTAGTAACAGAAAGGAGATCAGTGATTTCTTGGGGCCAGACATGGGGAAAGGGATTAACTCCCAAGAGACCCAAAAGATCTTTTTAGAGTGAGGGAAATCGTGTATATATTCACTGTCGTGGCATTTACAAATTGGTATGCAATTCCAAAATGCATCAAATGGACACTTAACGTGGGGGGATTTTACTGTATGTAAATGAAACATAATAACATAATGACACAAAAAACATAACCAAAAATATCTGGTTAAATCAACCGCAGACAGCAACCTTGATACTGAAGAATCTGGCGGAGACAGGCTGTCCAAGCCAGGACAACCGCTAACGAGGAGCCAAATTCCTAAGGCTGGGTTATATGTCCTGCTGTTTCCACCCCAGTCCTGGAAATTACTTTCAACATGAACAACAAGAACAAAATACTTCAAATTCCAAATTATGCCAAAGCAATGAATCTTTTGAGATCTGGTGTAGTGTGTGTGTGTGTGTGTGTGTGTGTGTGTGTGTGTGTGTGTGAATTCTGGCTATTCTTCTTTTCTGAATGATCTGTCGGTGGGGATGGCTTTAACTCAGAAAATATGGGTAAGTGCTGTTGTGCTTTATGTTCAAAGGAGTTTTTGATGGAAATGTTAGTTAGGTATCAACAAAAGACACTATCAAAAGGGATACATCACCTGGAGATGTTTGCTCATGCTGAGTAAACATTTGGGAGAAAAGATATTTTGAGAACTGGATCCTAGTCTCAGCTCCACTACAGGCAATGGCAAGCAGAGAAGAGAGAATCTCCCATTCAAGATGAGTCATTGAGTCCCAAGTACATGAGGAAAACGAACTCTAAGAAAGACAGTCAATACACTTAGCAATTGGAAAATAAAACTGTGCCCAATTAAACAGAAAATAATAAATCCCGAACAAAATCTCAAAAAACTTTAAAATAAATATATTTGGGCAGAAAGGTATGACTCAAGGACAGATGAATATGAAAAAGAACTAATTTTAAATACTGAAATTGAAAACTATAGCCATTGGAATTAAGGTATGATGGATGGCATACACTCTCGGTTGAATATAATCGAAGAGAGAATTAGTGAATCGAAAGGTAAGATTGAGGAATTCACCCAGCACATCACACACAGAGATAAAAGGGGGGAAATGTGTGTGGGGGTGGGGGCAGTGAGACTGAACTTAATAAGCATTGGTACTAGAATGAGAGTCTCCAAAATACACTTAATATGACTAATATGATCAGATGGAACATAGCAGGAAAGGGGAGAAGCACTATTCAAAGAGATACAGGCTAAGAATTTGTTTAAAAGACGTAGCTGTCTGATTGAAAGAACATTTGATTCAACTATAATAGCAAGCATCCCAAAGTGCTGAGAGGAAATAACTGGAAACCCTGAATTCTATATCCAGCTACAATTATTTGAGATTTAAAGAGCAAAAATTAAAGGCATTGGCTTAATATTTGTAAAAATATTATCTCCAATATAATTTGTGTACTCACTCACCAACTAAGAAAACCACAAACATATGAACTGAATAAACAACAAATTCATTATGAGAGTTGCTGTGAGAGGGAGAAAAACTGGACAGAGGAGAATGGGCTCACAGGCTACTTCAATATTGTACGTAATATTTTACTTGTCAGAAAACTAAAGCAAATAGGACCACGTGTTATCAAGGTACATGGATTTTCATATTACTTTTAATTTTTAATTTTTTTTTTAATCACAAATATTTTAGGGGAAAACACTAAAGATCTAGAATAGTCTTGGAGAAAGCAGGAAAATTCTCACACAAGCTCCTCCGAGGCAGGGATCTTCCCTTCTTCACCTTTGCTCCCTCTGCATTTGAAGTGTTTATCACTCTGGAGATGCTCAATGAATGTTTAATAAATGAATAAAGACCTACCTAAACACCCAATGACACTGGAAAGGCAAACAGGTCTAATAACCAGTGATTGGGCCTATTTCCAACACAATCATTTACTCATTCTTTCAACAAGCCTTCACAGTGACTAGAAGAGGTGCTGAGGATACACAGACAAAGGCAAGGCCCCCCACTCTTATTGAACCCACACTTAGCACACACATGGGATCCCACAGGCTGAGTGTCGATAAAACATCCAAGGACAGTGATTCTACATTGAGTACTGAGGAGTCCGCCTCAGTAGCTATATACTGTCACTTCTTTCCAGGAAGAGCTTTTCAAGCATATTTCTTTTTCTCTCTCAATACTCAATTCCCTTCTGATGCCATTATAAAGCCAATGACCCTAGTAAAACTGCAAAAGAAAAAAAATGCAAGCAGGAGAGAACAGGGAAAGAGGAGCTGTCCAAATCAATAAGTTTTTCCGCTAGGAGCATCAGAATGCTTCCCCAAAATACTGCAAGGAAACTGCAGGCAAAGGAAAAATAGATTCCATATCTTGGTCTAAAAAATGTCATTCTGGAATCCGCTGCCTTTGGGAGATAAGCTCTGCATTGGTGAGGGACGGGAAATTGAAGATGGGAGGGTATTTTCCCAAATGGTAATAACACTTCTCCTCACGCTTTGCAGAGATTAGAACTTTTATCACTGTCTCACACACTTGAAAAATTGTATTAAGCTGTAGCCTTTTTTTAGGGCAGAATGGACCCAAGTTGTTCCCTCTCTTGGGACGCTGTGAGATGCTGAGCTCAACACGGACAGGAGATCCAAACCCCACTGAAGCAAAGCTGTCCCACATTACGATGTGACACCTTCTCACCAGGGGCAGGACTGGATGACGATGGACTTATGGAAACATCTATTTTAATGAATGGCACGAAGGAGTCACATCTGCCCCTAAAGACAGGTCCCTGGACAGAAGAGAAACAGGGGTCACCACGTTAATGGCAACTGAAAACGGTCAGGAAGTTAGGACAAGAGCATTCAGTTACAGGAGGCAAGAACGAGCTCGAGAATCTTCGCAGGCAGGACACAGGCGCAGGCGGGAGTCAGAGATGGTGGCAATGAGTACAAACGGCCAGGCCACGACTCGGAAATAACAGTGATTCCGACACAGCCACTCACTGAAAGCTTCGCATAGGCCAGATTTCAGTTCATTTATACCTCAAAAACTCATAGGGAGCACTATTATAATTCTTATTTTACAGACGAGAAAAGTGTGAATCAGAGAGATCCAGCAGCTGATAAGGAGGACGATTGCGATGCAAACTCTGGTCCCCGAGTGCTATAGGCCTGGCTCACAGCGATTCTCATCTCCAGGCCCCACCCCCGTGCCATCTACCACCACCAGACAAGAAGCCTCCACGCTCACGCCCCAACCAGTGACAGTCCCATGGGCGATCCACCTGAGTCTGCAGGCTCTGCCTGACAACACAGCAGCGCCCTCCAGGGAAGGAACAATGTCTGAGTGTTTTCTGTTTCCCGAGCTGGCCTGCTGGCAAGGAGGGATCCATCTGCTGTGTCAAGTGCACCCACAGCCCCCGTGCTGGTGGGGAGACAGGTAAGGAAGTCTAGCCACAGAGCCACCCGCTGGCCCAGGCGACGGCGGGAAGCTACCACTGCCTGTTATCCAGTCTCCTGCCTGATTGAATTCCTATAAATCAGAGCTCTTGTTTAGTGCTGAAACAAATTAGGCAGGCTTTAACTACCCGTGAAGAGCAATTAGGCATCCCAGAGCAGCATCGAGGGTCCAGATCTGACTAGAAATAGAGGCTGCCATCTGTCTCTATGATTAGCAGTTTTCCAAGCAAGTAACAACAAAACCATTGCCAGGGTTCACTCAATACATAGAAGGCACTCCTACTAAGTGTGGCTCACCGTGCCAGGTAAGGGGGATACAAAGGATGGGAATTCGGATTTGTACCATCTCTGAATTAGTCCAGAGCAGGAGAGATTAGCACAGAGGATGGGGTGGGGGTCGTCAGTAGTCTCCCTGGGGAAAATGAGATTTGGAATGGGCTTTCAAGGATGAGCAGAGTAGAGTAAGGTGAGTAGAGAGGGGGGAAGAGGCAGTGTAGATTGGGGAAGCCATGTGACCTAAGGCACACACAGTGGGGCTATGGAGAGCAGCTTGGAAAGCTAGAAGAATGGCCGGACCCAAACATGACAGCCTTGATTGTCCGTCTGAAGAATTAGGACAGAGAGATATGTGTCAGCCAAGACCAAACGAGGGCCAGATAAGTCCAAACACTGTTACCATCTGTATTTCTACAAACATTTCTGTCCCTGCATTGATAATGCGACAACATTTCCCCGGAACTAGATGGTTTCAGAGACCTATTAGAGTTCTTGGTTCTGGTTCTCCAGGGACTAAAAACTACACCTTCACAGTCCAAGGTAACCAAGCGCCTTTCTTAAGGGTTTTGTGAGAGACATCAGACTCTGTGCAAAAGCTTTCAGGGCAAAGGTACGTTTCTAGAAATAGGCTGGTATAAGCATCTCTTTGGACAAAATGGAACAGAAAATAAAATACTAAGAAAGGAGCAGGAAAAAAAATTCTGTAAGAAGGAAAACTATTTTACAAATTCAAATTGCATATGAAAATATATCTACTTCTGAAGACAAAAGAGTATGACCACCATTGTATAAAGATTGAAATAGTCCAGGAGTGAAGGTACGGCAAGTGTCAAGAGATTAACATTGAAGAATGTGTAGGAAAATGTTATTAGTTTCCTGTGACTTCCGTAATAAATTACCACACACTCGGTAGCTTAAAACAACAGAAATTTATTCTCTCACAGTTTTGGAGCCCAGAAATCCAAGATGAAGGTATTATCAGGGCCAACCTTCCTCTGAAGTCTCTGGAGGAGAATCTTTTCTTGTCTCTTCCAACTTCTGGTGGCCCCAGACATTCCTTGGCTCTGGCTGCAGAACTCCAATCTCTACCTCCATCTTCACCCAGCCTGAGTCTGTGTCTTCTCTTCTGTATCTTATATGAACATCTGTCTTTGGATTTAGGACCCACTGAGAAAATCCAGGATGCTCTCATCTCGAGATCCTGGACTGAATTACATTTGCAAAGACCCTGTTTCCAAATAAAGTCACATTCACAAGTTCCAGGGGTTAAGACATGAGCGTATCTTTTTGGGGGACCACCATTCAACTCCCCACAGAAAACATACCAGTTCCTCTGTACTGTACATGCCTTTATTTCTATCAATGGATGAGATATTAATGGCAAACACAATATTGTATTGCTGGCAGTCTCCTTGGAGCCATGGCGCCTCCTGAAGTCCCTGACTAGTATGTCGAAGGTGATTACCCTTCTAGCTCATAGAAATTGGTGATACTTTGTTGCACTCCTGATGTTCAGGGGCATCATGGGAACTAGCTGTTCAACCATAAGCTTAGCTCAAAGGTTTACAACCAGGATTGCCAGCGTCTTGCTCCACTTTACAGCATCTTCTCCAGTGCTCTTCCATTGCATACACTCTGCTACCGTACCAACCCACACCCCATAATAAACCATCAGAGTCATTATCCGAACAGGCAGAAAGTGGACAGGTTTGTAGTTCCTGCCAGGGGTTCTGGCTCATGCTGATATCCTCAAACGGTCATTTTTAAACATTCATCACCTGCTGTGGCCTCCAGATACCAGTTGACAGAGCAGTGCTGGTGGGGCGTCAGAAGCAGCACCCGAGAAACTTGTTAAAAAATGCAGATTACCCAGTCTTCCGGAGATCTTCATTACAACGTGGAATGGAGCCCATGACTTTGTGTTTTCATAAGCTCCCCAGGTGATTCCGATGGGTGCAATGAGGTTGAAAGGTTCTGGCAGTATACAGATGTTTCTGTCATTTATATGTCAGAGTTATGTAAATCCTATGAAATAAACGAGGCGAGGTCTCATGGGCCTCCAGATGCCGTGCAATCTGATCCTCTGCTCCCTCTCTCACCTGTTCCTACCAAACTCCCCCCTGCTTGACACATCGTAGCCACACTGGCCTCTTGTTGTCTCCAAGCACTTCCTCCCAGACCCTTCATCTTTGCTCTTCCCTCTGCCTGGGACAATCCTCCCTAGGCATGTCTGAGAAGACATCTGCGTATCTTACTTCCTCACCTGTTTCAGATCTCCATTCCAACGTCACCTTATAAGGGGCCCCTTCTCTCACTATCCCATATGCCAAAATGCACACACACAAATGCACACTCATCACTCCCTAGCCGACTACCCTGTTTTATTCTTCAGAGCAATAATTAGTACCTGTCAGTTTACATGTGTTTTTCATTATTTTTGTCTCACAAGAACGTAATCTCCCTGAGATCAGGGACATTGTTTCTTTGTTAGCTTGCTTTTCATTACTATTTTTCTGCTTGTCTTGGTGTCTAAAACACTCACTAGAAGATACTGTATATTCAATAAATATTTGATGGATTAATGAATAGAAGAAAGCATCTCTATCACAAAGACTCAAGAAGAAGCCCAACTTTTGAAATTATCTTCATAAATTTAGATAAGAAGATAAAATGTCTTAGAAGGCTTCTACCTTAAGAAAAGGGGAGGGAGGGAAGGAGACAAGATAATCCTCTGTTTATTTAAAGGAACAGGGTCACCCAGTTCTGGTTGGGTTGTTACACCCTCCTCAGCAGAGTGAAACTGAAGGAATTCAGCTCTGAGATTTTTGGAATTCCTTAGCCCATCCCTGGGGAGGTTGCTGCTTATGGAAGAAAGGCTAGAATGAGAACAAGAGAAGTGGAAAAAACAAATGTGTTCATCCTCCCAAATGGTCCTATCTGCCTTCCTGAATCACCCAGTAATAAATAAATTCTTCAAAGTCCTAAAATAATACTAATACTAATTGCTAACCTAGATGTATATACACAACAAATTGATCTTTGAAGAATTAGCACAAAATTAAGCCATTTCAACAGAGAAAAACTAGATAATTTATAATCAATAGACCATTGCTAAAATAAAAGCTAAAGGATATATTTCAGATAGAAGGAAAACTAGGTGAAAGCTATATGATACAACAAGGAACAGTTAATAAAAATATTGGTAAATAAGTGGGAAATCTAAACAAGCATCAACTATAAGAAGCAAAATAATAATGTCTAACTTGAAGAATTAACAAAATAGAGGCAGAACTGAAATAGTGAACTATAAAAGCAAATATGTAGATAGCAAGTGATCACGAAAATGTCTTATTTATCACAAGAGAAGTAAAGATACTAAGTTTAGACTTTATTAAACATGCACGTTAAAATAGCTAGCATAACCATTAAAATAACAGGATGCATAGCTTTAACACTAGAAAAGAGGTAAATCAGAATAAAACAGATTCAAATTGATCTAAAGACAAATTTCCGTTGATCTAAAGATAGGCAAGAAGGATGACTGAAGGTGAGGGACAGAAAAAGTAGGATGAACAGAAAGCACATAATTAAAATCAGGCACATAAATCCACACATGTCAGTACTACATTAATTGTAAAGGGACTAAATTCTCAAAAGAAATACTGTTAGATTGTATAAAAGGTAAAAACAACTCAGCTACATGCTCTTTATGAGACCCACCAAAAACATAAGGACAGAAAATTTGAAAGGATAGAAAAAGATATTTTAGGATTATTGTAACCTAAAGAAAGTTGGGGAGCTATTGTCTTTAAGAGATAAAGTGTCATCAGTAGCAAAGTAGGTAACTTCAAAATGGATTAAAAAACAAGTTCTGTTCATAAAAAAGATATAACAATACTCCTTCCCTTCCCCAAAACAGGCTACTCCCAAAAAAGATTGCAAGACTAAGAATTATTGAATTTACCCGAAATTAACTGAAATAATTATTTGGGTTTATGTTGGCATAGACTACATTATTTTTTAAACAAATTGACTGTTTGACTGCTTTCATCAGAAATTTTTATGTAATCTCACTATAAACAGAAAATGCTCTTGTGGTGGATAAAATAAGCTCGACCTGCTTCCTCCACTAACTTCTATCTTTGAGAAGCTAAAAACTGCTTTCAAACCAAAAATAACTTTCTATTCCAGCTATTGAGTAGTTGTGATACAACAGAATTATCATTTGTCTTCAGTCAGACAAAAAAAAAAATGCATTGTGTAGATCTGAAATGTTATTAACAATTCTATGGATTTTCATAAGCATATTTGAGAGAAAGAGACACAGTCAAATTCACCACTTTCCAAGAGAACAATTAGATCTAGAGATATCAATACAGTACAGTTTTCTTTTGTATCATGTTTTATATGCACTGCATCAAGAGAGGGTGTTACCATATTAAAATTTCCAAAATAGATGACGGAGTGTGGTACAAATGACCAAAAACCACTGGTGTGATGGAAAGACATTTCATGATAACAAAATTAAACCACTCAATCATGAGGCTGATAATAAAGACAGAAAGGCAGAGGCACAAGACAAAAAGAGGATCAAAAGACAGTCTGGTGAGATTTGAAATGAGAGGCAGGTCTGGCCGGAGAAGGTTTCAGAGGAGCAGGCTGATTTACCAGTGTTCCAAGAGCTTCCAGAGGAACTCCAGCACTCACGCACAGCCGAATTTCCCAAACAGCCTGGATGTGTGGAGTAGGCTTACTTTTAACAATGAGATTCCTTAGACATATAATTAAACAGCTGTATTTTACAGTTTGGTGAGACTTTTTTTTAAACAATTCACCAATCAGAAAATAAATAAATAAATAAATAAATCTTTGACTAACAGCATCTATATTTTATTTCAGAAAATATTATTATTTGAAATCACAGTAAATAGTATTGATGGTACCTCTGAAAATTTAGATCTTTGGGTCAACTTTCAATTCCTGTAAATGCAAACCATTCCACGGCTACAGATTCGCCAAAATTGAAAATGGCAAAATTCTCCTGTGTTTACCCTGATCCTCACCTGATGGTTCCTCCCAGGCAACCAAGAGCCAATCCTTTTTTAAATAGGCTTTTCCTGCCGATAAATAGTACCTGGAATATTTTGGTAGTATATTAGGGTTTTTAAACTCTCACTAATGGGAGCGTCTTCCTTGGGTCGACCACAAATTTTTTTAACTCTCTACATAACCGTTGAAAGCACTGGCTGTTAGAGGTCAATAAGCCTAAATCTGCCAATCTCTAGCCATGAGTCAGTCCTTGGGCAACTTCCCTATGCCTCAGTTTCCTCAGCTATGAAAGAAAAAGGTAATAATAGCACCACAACTGCAGGGTGAGAACTGAAAGAGATCATCCACTAAAATGTCACCATCTTCACCAGCCATCACCATCATCACCACCTCCCCACTGCAGAAAGGGGGCCCAGATGGTACCATCCCTCTGCCTCAGGCCCTCACTGCCTCACATCTCACTGAGTTTCCTTTGGTCTTTCCTTCTGCAAACAGAATCACAACACCTTCTCCCAAATGTTTTCAAATATCTCAGCTTCTCCACTTCTCGAGCGGTGTGTGTTTGTTGCACATGTGTTTTCGAGATAATAAATAATAATACTAGCTTATTCTTATCATCTAGGGAGAAACAAGTTTGCACTTTCCCTAACGTTTTATTTCAGGGTCATCCTTGATCTATAATTCTAACTGAGTCATAAATAAAACATCTATTTAGGTTACACGTCGTGTTAGACGATTTCAGATAATTTCCTGAAAATCTACATATAAATTATTTACTTTCCAAATGGTAGTCATATTTTAAATATGCCAAGAATGGTGGTATTTAATGTAACTTTGGGTGAATTATTTTACAAGGCAAAGCATTCATCTTCAATGTGGTCATTCATTCCCTAATCTGTCTGTTTTATGACTGCATTTTTATTCATCATGTTTGTTTAAAGCATGACCTCTCTGTAGATTTTATCAGTTATTTGTGTATTATACCCAGTGGGTAAAGCATATCAATAAAGCATGTTAACTTTTAAATCTTTACCTTAATGCTCTCTCTCCCTACATCTATGCTAGATGTCTGTACCTCCATCTTTGACCAGTAGGGTTACTAGAAAGACAATTAAGAACATCACCAATTCAGATACTAAACCTACAATAGAAATCAATTGAACAGATGATTCAAAAGGTTTAAGCTATGTCTCTGTTGACAGAAGCCAAACTTTCCGAGAATTCTAGTTCAGTCTTTAAAACACATTTTTTTGGGTGACAGCCAGTAGTATAATTGTGTTTAAGAGAATGATGATTATGCTATTTCCATCTATTTTGCATAAATTTGAATAATACTTCCAAGTGACCCTAACCTCACATATGCAACAATTAGTGCAATTAATTAGTACAAATGCATTCCAACCCTATATTCTGGGCGTGACACACGTAAAATGTATAACAGGGTATGAAATCAGCCAGTTTACTTCCCAGATAATATCCCACAGAGACATATGATGGGAGACAGTCATCTCCAGCTGTGGCACGTGCAGGGGAGATGAACTGCCCTGCTGAGGGGCTGGACTTGGAAAGTTCCTTCATGTGTCCCCTCTTTTCTGTGTCTTCATCTGTTCTTTTCCAGAGAAGCAGACTCTGCAAGGGCAGAGACCTTGGGTTGTCACACTTGTCACTGTGGTCCCATCCCAGGCTAGTGCCCTGCACACGTGAGCTTAAAGAATGAGTGATGATGTGTGTGCCGGTGATGGCCCCTGATGGAGACGAGGGGCTTAACTAAGTGTTGGTTGGAGGAGATTTCAGCTCTTGGAAATGTCTGAGGGAGAGGCAGCAGCCTTGGGTAGATGTAACTGAATTCTGAGGACCGGTCCAATGCCACCGTATCCCGAGAAGCTAGAGCTCCAGACGGTGATGGGGCTGGAGCTGGTCATTGTCATGCTGATGTCACAGTAACCTGACAAGATGGCATGGCAATGCTGGGACTCGGGTAAGCTTGTGGGAAGCTGGTATCTATCGTGTTGCTCCCTCTGTTTCCCTGTGGTGGGACTTTCCCTGACACCGAAGTACGTGTAAATTCCACATTCTTCATTCCTGGTCTTCTCAAACTTCACAGTGTGAGATAACTGATGTGTTAGACTTAAAGGCTATAATGATGTGCAATTTCAAATGGTTTTCCTTTTTTTTATTTTGGTCTCTTTGTGGAGCTGGGGGTAAAAGTAAAACTAAGAAGACTCGTTAGGACTCTGACTGGACAGCAGCTAATCATGGATCTCACTGGTGAGAAAGTTCACCGGGCTCGTGTTGGCCTGTTGATGCAGCCATGCCTCGTTCATGGGGTTTCATCCGTCTGGAATGCTTTTACCCCCTTTCTTCATCTGATAGCTCATCAACTGGTCCACACACAGTCTCTGCTCCTCCACGACCTCCCTTTCTGGGCCAGGTGCCCTGCTCGGTGCTCTGGCAGCACCCTTGGCCGTCTTCAGCCACAGCCTGACTCATACAGCATCGCCATCTTTCCTTGCCTGTCTCCTCTACTCATCAGCGAGATGCTAGAAGCAGTACCGTGCCTTACTTGTCTCTGTCTCCACAGGTTCCAGCCTGGTACCTCCATATCATTACACTCAGTAATGCTGAACTGAACTGAGCGAGGAAAGTGGTGATGGAACCACTAACTGTAAGCCTGAGAAAGTGTGGCATGATTCATGCAATCAGAGAGATACCAAATAACACTGTCTGCTCCTTCCCTTCCCCAAAACAAACCACTCCCAAATCAAAGTTTCCAGACTAAGGATTTGCCTTCCTTCTCAGTAGGCAAATCCCATCACATGTCTTCAGTGAACCAGCAGGATACGATGGAGAGTTTTGAAAAGACCAAAGGGGTAGAAAATGGATTGTAGAGATGGAGAGGAAACTGCAAAGCTGACAGAGATCGTTTGGTCCACAGAGGAAAAGTCTAAAAGGAGATCTGGAGATATGCGGAAATCTGTGGCGTGCTGGTTGGTATTAAAAGTCCCCAAGAGGTGAAGCCATAAGCCGTGAACGCTTTTAAAGTGGGAAAGTAGGAAACTAAGGTCTTCGGGATTGGGTTGCTCAACTTAGCAAATAAGAACACAGGATGCTCGGTTCAATTTGAATGTCAAATTCACAAGATATAATTTAATGTAAGTACGTCCCATAGGGAAAAACTGGGCATCCTGTATTTTATCTGGCAACCTTATTTGGGGGAGAACTTCTGGAACTGAAGCATTTATCCAGAGTAACTTAATACCAGGGTTTGACCATCAATTCCAGGTTTCTTATGGAAGAGGATACTAAGCACATCTCTCTGCATCCAAAATGGAAGTATGAACACGAAGAAATGGGATCAAATCAAAGTTTGAAAGAGTCCATTTGGGCAGTTATTAAACACCTCTTATGTTCTAGCACCTTTACAAAAATCATCTCCAATATGCACAAAAACTTTGCAATGTACAAACTGCTGCATCATTTAATGGCAAGGCAACCAGTGCTCAAAAGAATCAAGTGATCTGCCAAGGACTCCACAGCCAATAGGTGACAGAGGCAGGACTCATGGCAGATCTGTGTGACGTCCCTTTCCTCCTTTCATGCTCCACACACCCTGGCTAACCTATGCGTCCCCTGGCTTCAAATTAGTTCTTATACGTCGATAATTCCCAATCTGTGTTTCTTGGCCTTCTTCTCCCCTGAACTCCATCCAGACCTATGTGGCCAACTACCACCTGGATATCTCCCCTCAGCAGCCATCTTACATTCAGCAGGTCAAAACCAGAACATTCCATGGTCCCTCCACAGGCTCATTTCTCTTCCTGTAAGTGTATGTCAATCCCCCATGTTATTCTTTTCAGCCTGGAGAAGCTTTCCACATTTATCCCTGCCCCTCCCATTACTGTTCCATTAGTTAAGCTCTTGGAAGCTTTATCAGACTCTGTCTTCCTCTTTGGACTGGCTGCCCATCATCTGTGTTCCCACACAGACTGGACACACCTCTATCACAGCTCGTACACCCTGCATTGCCGCTGAGGGATGTTTGTCTGTCTCACCCATGAGACAGAAAGCGCCTTGAGATTGAGGACAATATTGTATGTTTCTCTGTAACTCCAGAGTTTAGCAGAGTGCCTGGTTCAGACTCGTTGCTCATCAACCATTTTTTTAATGATAGAAAGGTGATTGATAGAGAGTAGACAGACAGACAGACAGACAGACAGACAGACAGACAGACAGACAGATAGATAGATAGATAGATAGATAGACAGAAAAGTGAACTTTTCATCAGTAGCATTTCTTCACACACGTCTGAGTTTGTCTCCCATCCCAGTGGAGTAGGATGTAGCATTAGGAAGCAGCCTCACGTTGTCTGGGGCAGACACTCAGTTCTTTTCCTGTCATGTTTGCACATGTGACTCTGGGAAAGATAAAACCCAACATGTGGTGCAGATGTGTGTCTATGCATATGTGTGTGTGTGTGTGTGTGTGTGTGTGTGTGGTGGTGGTGGTGGTGTTGGAATGGAAGTGAACAGAGGAAACTTAGGGAGGTGGACGTTAAAAGCTTAAAAGCAGTTTAAAGCAGACTGTAAAATTGTTGCTACGGGAAAATGTTCACCAGCTAAGCAAATTGCCTTCTCAGATCAAAATGCACCGTAGAATCCATTTGCTTGGCACCTTTGTTACTGGGCCTCTCCTTCTAGTTGGCCAGTCCACGTGCTAGCACTTTCCACCTCAAAAGGTCGCACCTGACTCTGGGTGGCAAGCACACAATGTGATATGTAGATGATGTATTACAGAATTGTACACCTGAAACCTATGTAACTTTACTAACCATTGTCACCCCGATCAACTTTAATTTAAAAACAAAAAGGTCACACCAATATCCTCCCTTATGCAGACTCCATCTGCTGGGTGTTCTGCCAGAAACACAGGCATCACTGAAGAAAAAAAAGAAAAGGATCAAAAAACGAGAGGCAATGAGCTTTGAGTTTCATTTAGACTGTATGCCTTGTTTTCTTTGGATCCACTATCTGACTTCTTTAGGGCTCGGGCTCAGTGTCTAATTAATGCCTATACTCACAGATAATGTAAATAAGACATTAGAAAATCAGATTGGATCCATATGCTGGAACTAGAAATCCCCAATATAACAGAACTGTGGCTTCCAAACATATTTTTACTAACACACACACACACACACACACACTCTCACATACACACAGAAACGGTTTCATAAAACAGTACAGGGTGTCTCAAAAATCCAATTGCAGTTTTAATCTGTGATAATTTCAGAAGAGTAAGTGCTACAAACTTAGAACAGCATTATTTGAATGTTCATTTACATTTATTCAATATTTATTTAGTTTTGTGAACTTTGAAAGATACATTTTTAATTTTTTTCAATGTCTGGGAGCTTCAATCAGAGGTACTGAAACGAAAAATTAAAATTAAAAATGTATTTTTGAGACTACATCTAAAACCTGAACTAAGACTTTTGGGACCTTCTATATACTTTCAATACTCTCGTATTCTCTGATGCTTTCTGGTCTATTCAATTATATTCTTCTGTGTTTTATTTAATTCTGTGCCATTGTATTCCACTTGTCTTTTTGAAATGCTGATCTCACCCCTGTAAATTAATTTCATGACCCACTAATGAAAACCATGAGTCTAGAAGACAGGAGTGGTGTGCCTGGGTGAAGAAAAAAATCAGCCCTTTCTCGGTTCACAAGCTCCGTTATCAGGGCTCTGGGGAGACGCAGATCCATTCATTTTCCAGGTAACCTGGAGAGTGGAAACCATTACAGCAACGGTGGGATGAAGTGTGGAGGGGGCTCCTTGGTGAAGAAAACAATCCTTCACTACCCAGTGGTGCTGACAGCCCCCACGGCTGTGCGTGTCACTGCGGAAGCCATCATTTTAACAAGGTCTGAAGGCAATGGATTCTTGGGATGTAATGATTCTCTGACATAATGGAACATTTTCTGCACCCAGGGAACATCTGAAAATATTTTACTTGTTAACAGTGACTCTTGTCCCCTGCCAGCGCCCTCCGCTCCCCGTTTCCCATCCTTGTAACAGGATAATGGTCTTAATGAAAAACCAAACCCAGAGTGGAAATGACAGGCTTTTAGACAGCAGTCACCGAGTTGAGAAGCGTAGGACAGAGAAGAAATAAAATCACATCCTCTGTGACGTAGTCTCAGGCTAAAGATGCCTGGCTCTCATCACTGCAGTTACGTCAACTACCCAAGCATATGATACTATAAGGCTATTAATATCCCACTTGTACTCGGCTATTTCCAACTTGTATTTTCTTAGCTCCGGTCACATGTGCTTTACCTCTCACTTACATTAAATTACAGCTCTATCTACTGCCTCTTGTGTGTTTCACTGTATTTTAGAGTGTTTTCAGCTGCAAGTAAGCAGATGATAAACTAATAAATGTTGACACGTTAAGAACATTGTTACGATCTGAAATAAGAGAGACAATGTTCCCAGGAGCCATTAACTCAGTGGCACAATGAGCTCATCAAGGATCCAGGTGTTTCCCTTCGTCTGCTCTACCATCCTCAGCACAGAGCCTTCATCCTCAGTCTTTGCCTCATGGGCTCAATATGGCTGCCAATGACCACTGCTCCATCCATCCCATCCTCACTCTGGCACCTTTCTGAGTCAAAAGACAGGGAGGAGATTGTCTCCTCACACTATCTGTTCTCAGAAGCTCCCCATCAGTCATTTGCTCAGGATCCATTGGCCAACATTAAGTTCCATGCATACACAGCCATCGTAAGGGAAGCTGGGCAAAGTGATCCCTGGCATTTTCAATTCCTACAAGGGAGGCAGTCTCTACCAGTAAAGGAGACACACAGCACCTAGTGTTCTCTGCCCAGTATTGCCCCCTGCATTTCTGAACTCACTACTCTGTGATTGCTCTCTAAGAGACAGTAAAACACAGATTGGGTTTCAACACTATGTAAATCGATTAGCTTAGCTTTATCAAAGGGAAATGGACTTCTCTGCCCAGAGAGAAGCCACTTCACATAATGTGAATTACTGTTCATAGAGATGCTGGATGGGACTTTGCAGAAGGATCGCTATAAAGCTATTCCCCAAGCAGTAAAGACAATTATACAACAGCTCCCTGGTGCTGGGTCAGGAGGGCAACAACTGTTTTTCAGCTAATAATGCAGATGTCCCCACTTCTGTGACTATCTTTATTTCACACGTGAGGACACTGGCAGGACAGAAATGTCTCTAGACCCCTGATACCACATCTCCAGTCTATCCTGCATCTGAGAACCAGAATAACTTCATAAAGAGCATTTTCATCATGAGATCCAATCAGCAAAGATGTATTGGAAACTCACTATGCAAACAGCTCAGTGGTAGGAATGAGGTGGTAGGTGGGAAGGAGTAGAAAGCATCTTTAAATGGTATGTATGTGTGCACGCATCTGTACACACTTGCACGCTAAATTTCTACCTCACTTTTTGCTCATATCTTTGAATTTAGATTCAGAATTTGATTTGATGAAATTACCCATTTTTGTCTGTTACCCATTGTCAGTCTATGTGTGTTGGTCTTGTATCTTAGGAGAGGAGCCATCCGTATTTCTATCTTTATATCCCCTTCACCCAGCCCAACACTGGCAGATAATAGGTGCTTAAATATATAAATGAGTAAGTTCCTTGAGACACAGCACATATTAGGTTTAATTCTTTATTAGTGTTTATTCTGGACTAGAAATAAAGTTTAAAAAGATAAATGGGCAAGAGGAAGCTCTTACCTTCTTGGAGGCAATCCCAAAAAGACACAGTTGACCCTTGAACAACGTGGGTTTGAACTGCGTGCGTTACTTGTACGCAGATTTTTTTCAATTGACCCACCCAGTTCAAACCCACATTGTTCACGGGTCAACTGACAGTTGGGAATCAATTTTCAACGATGCAAGCAGTTGGTTTCCCTAACCCCGACATTGTTCAAGGGTCAACTGTATTTCCAAAAAAAGTTTTAGGCAATTATTTTCAAAAGTTCAACTTTTGTACACATTTTGGAAACCTCAACAAGGCCCACTGATAAAATTTCTACTTGCCCTTTGATCTAGGATGGTCCAGAAGAGTGTTCAAAACAAATAGGTAATATTACATTCACAGAGGATCTACCTTTTGTCAAGTAAGATAATCAAAGTCCAAAGGGAAAATGGCAAATGAGGGAGCATTTCTATCTTCTAGGAGCTCCGTGGGGAGGACCACAGCCAGGCTTGCCACGGGCAGTGGGAAATGGAACAGGGAATGGGATGGTATCTGGGGGTGGGGGACAACGTAGTAGGTAGATCTTTGCACGATTTGTGGTACAAATGCATCCAGCCCGTAGCTCTAGGCTCCTCTCATCCGGCCGAGTCCTCACCCCACACAAGATTCACTGACCACCTGACATCACACTGCACCAGAAGGAACTAAGGAGACGCTGAAATGACTTGCCTACTTCCTCACGGTATCGTCACATGGTGTGTACATCACTTGCACTAGCTGCTTGCTGAGACGGTAGTCAAGTGAAATGAAAGCCACTCTGCATTGAGTCTGAGTCATGCAATGCAGCCCAGCTGCTACGTCTGAGGTTGCTCAAAGAAACATGTGCATACACACACAGACACATACACGGAGTCCTCAGATTGCTTCCGTTTTCTAAGACGTGTTCTATCAGGGCCCCAAAGACCAAGTGTGAAAATAACTCTCTGCTAATCAAAGGTCCCTACAGACCTAAACTTTGCCTACGGTTGCCCCCTGAGAACTGAAAACCACCTCTGAGTTCAGTGTTTGAGGAATTAATGTCAGCCCCCACCACAGAGCTGCGAGAGCAAAGAAAGCACTCTGGTCAATCCTGACTTTTTCCATTAACACTGCCTTCCTAATGGGCCAGCTGGCACTCTAAGAAAATCAGAGATGTATATATTAAGAATGAGAAGAAGCACATTCATTAGTCACTTACACTAAGAGTGTAAAAATGGCCTGCCCCAAATGTTTCTGCTGCCACAAATATTTGAAACAGAAAAAAAGACCAAGTTTTCAACCTCTAGTCAAATACACTGCCCACCGTGTGTGTGTGTGTGTGTGTGTGTGTGTGTGTGTGAGAGAGAGAGAGACAGAGAGAGAGAGAGAGAGAGAGAGAGAGAGAGAGAGAGAGAGAGACAATCATGTGTATACAGATAAATAGATGGTAGATATATAGATAAATAGTTGATTGATACATAGTTGATAGATGATAGATAGATAGATAGATAGATAGATAGATAGATAGATAGATAGATAGATAGATAGATAGATAGATGATACATAGCAAAAAGAATCCTCCCAAAATAGAAATACATTCTCTTAAATATATTATTTTCCTAAACTAATTTTCCTGCACCCGGCTACATATACCTTTTAAAATCTTTCAAATTCTCCTCAGAGACCCTCCTACAGCTGTCATCCTTTGTGATCCTTCAGCCTGTAACTGATTTTAAACTTCTGGGGTCTTTCCTTTTATGTCCATCTTCTCTTTAGGCTGCTGAGCTGTGACAATCGTCTCTAGGTTTTGAGATCGTGATTAGACAATTGGTGTCAACACTGCTATTCAATTGACATCAAAAAGAATCTGTCTGTATCCGCTATGACGTCAGCACTGTGCTGGTTGATGTGTTGGGAGGAGATGGGGAAGGGGAAGAGTTGGGTGAGTACTTTCTAGGACTATCAGATATGGTTCCTCCAGTTTGAACACGGAGTTAGTGGGAAGAATTCTGAGTTAGTCCGAAGGCCAATTCTAACCCAACTATCAGTAAATGACAGATCTCTGCCGCTTCTTCCTCAGGATGGGCAGCAGCCATGTCCCTAGGATTTATGAACTCCTCTAAGCGTGTTTGTCAAAGTACGTTCTCCAGACCCCCTGCATTAAAATGTCTTAGGGAGCATGCGGAAGGCTGATTCTCAGGCCCGGTCTCAGACCGACTAGGTTAGAACCTCTGGAGTATGACACCTGAGGATATAAATTCTGTCAAGTTTTCTAGAGGAGCTTCTTGCACATGATAGTTTGTGAGTCACCTCACTAGGGGTTCAAGAGAAAGATTCCTCCTCACTCATGCACCTGTCCTCTTCCCCAGACAGAGACTGACACTGGTGTCAGCTCCAGTTTTTTTTGCTCTGCATCTGCCACTGGTGTCTCTCCACTTGCAGATTCATTCTTCCCCAGGTCCAGAGCCCATTCTGACCAAAGCCAACTCACAAACATCATCTTGGAATTCAGTCTCATGCCCCAGACCCACACATTGGGGGCCCAACGCTGACGGCTGAGTTCTCTGTCCCAAGTCAATCTGTCTGGTATGTGCAGCACGGGGCCGTGAGTCCTTGGGGCCCGCGACGCCCCTGGGTCTCGCCTTCCCTGCCCACTGCATTGGCCCAGCCCAGGAAAGTGGTTTGCCTCCCCTCACCCCTCCCTGGCCCAGGCTTCCTCTACTCTGCTATCTAGCATTCAACATAAACTCTATCACTGGGGCTCTGTCCTGAATTCAAGCCGTTTGTTCCACAGAGATTTCTTGCATGCCACTATGTGTCACATACTTTGCAAAGCACTGGGGCGCAAATGTGAATGCGATCGTGGCTTCCCTCAATCTTCTATCAACAAACAATTGCAATATGATATCCTCATTGAGAGAAAAATGGAGAATGGAATGTTGATACTAAGAAGAAAATGTTCTCTGCTTAGAAGAGTGCAAGAAAACCTCCAGGTTACTTGAATTGGGTATTTGAGAATAGTTTATCAGATGAACAAGGCAGACAGTGCTGCAGGCATAAGGATTCTATGAGAGCCGTGGAACAGTGTGACACAACCAAGGGTCTGCGAGTCTGGCCTGGCTGGATGGCTGGACTTTGCGCCGGGAGCGTGGGAAGGACACTCTTTACCCTTTCTTCCAGATGCTGCCTTAGCCTGACTGCTGCTCAGCCTGCAGCTCCGTGCATATGGGCAGAACTCCCCTCGCTGGCCAGCCCCCTCTCCAATGCCAATGACATTCCTTCTCTTCAACTAAACCAGATTTCCAGAAGTACCCTCTGGACCCTACAGGATGAAGGAAGGGAAATTATTTTAGTACTTGGGTGTTATGAGCTGACTAGTGTCCCCCAAATTCATATAAAATATGAAAATATAAAAGCCTTTGGGATGGGTCGCTGAGAACGTGCAGCTGAAAGCCAGACTAACAGGACATTGGGCTCTCGTGACTAGGGCAGGGCTCTACATTATCTTAACATTCAGAAGGCAATAGAAAGACCACCTCTTCTAGGGTTTGTGAGAACTTGGAGTTCAAACCACAGGATGGACGCTCAGAGCACTGAGCAGATGCCTCGCTCCCAGACACTCACACATACGCAGTTACACAATGGCGAGCAACGTCAGGAGAAGCACCCACGTTAATGATATGACCTGTGACAGGGTGATGAGGTAGGTGCCCTGTGGTGGAATCCTAGCGAATGTTCCCTTGGACTTCCGATTGTGATAGCTGTTGCTTTCTGGATTTGTGATTATCTAGTAGAGAATGGAGTTGACATTTTAATCCTTGGGTGTAATAAAGCTGGTTGGGACTCTATCACGCAGCCAACTCACAGCAACCACACATGCAGAACACCATACATACAATGGTGAGTGCGTCCTGCGTACATTGCCAATTCAAGCTTGGTGCCTAATTATTACAGATCATTCCTGTTATTTCCCCCAAACTTCTTTTTTTCCTTTTTTTTTTTTAAAAAAAAAAATAGTACATGAAGAAATTCTCAGAATGAACCTGTAAAGGAAAGCACAACATGAAGAGATTTCTTGAAATCCCAGTTAACTAGAGACTGAGCGGGCATCGGAATAGCAAAGAAAAGGCACCTTCACGGCTGACTGTTATATATCAGATACATTTCAGTTCTCAAATCCAAGAATTCTTCCTTGGTGCCAAGTTAGAAAAAATTTTATGATCTCAAATTAATTAATAAACCTCAAGTGTGTGTCATTTGAGTCAAAAACGAAAGAATTGGAGATGTCACTACAAGGGAAATGGGAAGGGAATTTATGGATGCTGGTGTGACTACAAAATACTGCTGGAGGACAGTGTGGAAAGAGTGACCCTCCCTCCACTGAGTGTAGCCTTAATGAGACTCCATTCTGTTCTGATCTATGTTTGCTCACATGACACACACACACACTCTCACACTCACACACACACACTCACACACACATACACACACACACCATCCCATGGATCAGATTCTGATTTGTTTAATCTCCAAGGTCACTTAACAGGGTTTTTGCACCTCTCTGTGTCTTTTTTGAGAAGGCATTTTTACTTAAGAGAACCTTTCCCCCCACAGGAAAATCCCCATGGAAAATAAAAAGAAGCCTTTTGTAATGCTTGCCCTGGTGTCTTTAAAACCAAGATTAACCAATATAATTGGAGGATCTCAGGGGATGAAGGGGTTTGACCTGAGGTTTCCTTCGGGCACAAAATTATTTAAGGCAAAAATGTTTCAAATTAAAAAAAAAAAAAGATTTCTACTTTAATGAAAAACTTCTACCCACATAAAAACAACCTCCAGGGGCTTTGTTGAAAACTGTTAAGATAAAATATACCTCACATCTTACTCTTCACACAAAGGCTTATTATGTTCTCTCCCATTAACTTTCTCCTTGGGGTATTTCTGATGTCTGCAAAACATATTATAGCCATTTTCTGCTGAACAGTTTTGCAACGCTGTCACTGAATTAAATTCAAGAAATGACTAAAACTGTGAACAAGTATTGGAGCACTTCAGTGAGGGCCTCATTAAATAATAGATACGAAGGAAAATATAAATATCTACCTGGTCCTGCTTTGAGGCTGACCATGGAGCCAGGGTCTTCCTGAGAAAGTCCCTTCCGAGGAACAGCTCACCTCACTGACCAAATCCTCAATCAGCCCGTCCCTTGCCAAATGTCTCTGCACCCTACCTCCTGACCCATCCCGTCTCAATCAGTCTTAGAACTCTCTCAAAATGCTGCAGAGCTCTGCTCTCTGGAAAGCAAGTGCTTCAAGCAAGGCTAGCCGAGTTCATTGGCGACGATCACGGCAGGGTCATACGTGAACTTCATTTTCTAATTGGACTGAAGGAACAGTGGGTCTGTCTCCAAGGGAGGAAAAAGGAGGGAGGGAGGAGGTGTGGCTGGGGTCCGCGACGTGTGACTACAGGCTCTGTCTCCACTCCTGACCTTATCATCCACAATGACTGTCCCGCCCACGGTGGCCTCAATGACTTGTTTTAAAGGGCAGTTTGTCTATATACTGTTTGACCTCTTGTACTTAGAAACAGCCTCACCTCCAAAAAGAGTCCCCCTTTTTTAGGGAGGTCAACCAGGTCCTTTGATAGGTCAGAGTTGAAAAGTCCCTTCTTTTTTAAAAAGAATGATGTATAACAGTATGATGATCCTATCTAGAAACACATAAAAGTTGCAGAGAAAAATCATCCTTCATCTCACCACCCTCCCATGGAGTCATATGAGGGAAAGCTGAGAACCAGAGGGTTGCTTCAGCTGGCTTCCCACCGACACTCCAGTGGGGCTTCATCAGGGCAAGGTCAGGCAGAGAGACAGCCGAGGCTAGTGCCTCCATGTGAACAGCAAAGGGCAGACGGTCCTGCCCCCAGGGAGGCCAGGAGGTAGGACTCGTAGAGGGCAGTGTTCAGAGGCTGACTCTAAGGCAGGCTGAGTGACCCTGAAGCTGAGGGCCACCGGGCAAGCTCCCCGCAGTGACGCCTGAATGGTGGTCACCACGAGCCCTCAGACACTCGCCAGCTGCACAGCTCTCCAGCTTCGGGAAGGTGGCACCGAGTCAGCCCCAGGCCCTGGCCATACACAAAGGCCCCACCGTGAAGTCACCACCCGAAACGTCCACTACACACAGCAGCAGAAGGCCCAGAGAAAGGTACTAATACCCCCACTGGAGAGACCAGGGTTGGCAGAGGATAGAGCCAAGACCTGTGCACGTGCTTCCAAGGCCACCATGAGGTCACATTCACACCCTCCCCACACACCCAGAGGCCATCTTGGTGGGGAGCACGTGGCACGGCAAGAATGTGAGAATTCTTCCCAAAGACACTGAGCTAAACTTACCAGATGAGAACATCTTTAGACTTCCCAGCGGGTTGGGGGATGTGGGGAGACAGTGGGATGAGCACTGAGGAGGAAGATTAGATAAATTACAAGAAAAAAGAAAGGAAAGTTACATTTCCTTTGCATATCTGAATACACTATAAGTACATTTTCTGCCTCTCTTTATGATATTGCAATAATCATCCCCAGGAATAAAGCTTTTTCCGTATTTCTGGTTCTTTCTTCAGACTAGATTCCCAGAAGGGGTGTAATTAGGTTTAAAGGTTTAAATTATCTTGATGTATTCTGCCAGATTGCTTTTCCAAAGAAATGTAGCAACTGTGACTCTGCAAAGCAACGTGCATAAGAGCAGCTCGTCCTCTTTGTCCGACTTTCCACGAACTCCCTACATTTCTAGAAAAGCAACTGAGCACGGGCCATGCAATCCGATCAGGAAAGATACCTCCTGAATCACACTGCATTCCGAGTGAGGGTTGAGCTCTCATTGGTAGCGGGGACCGGGAGTCATGTGACATCGGTTACAGCCCCAGCAATCCTACCGCAAGGGGTGTGAACCTGGCCAGTGCTTTTCTTTCTCACCTATAAATGGGGATGAAAATACCTACTTCATGAGGTCATTCTGCGATTAAATGAAATACATGTAGAAAGCAGCCATGACCCAGTACCTAGTAAATGCTCGAGAAATGTTAGCTACTTTATTTTCAGATGATAACCTCCTTTAGGCGTCATCCATCCTATTCCCTTACGACTAGTAAAATGCCAAACCTGTGGCAATGCTTAATAAACAGTCGTGGAATAAATGCTCAACGAATACATCCGCCCGTGTTTTCATGCTTGAACACGCTTGTGGAGTCTCCATCACACATGAGGTGTGTGAGTCTCCATCATGTGACACCCCAAGTAGCAGGTCTGAGGAGTTCCTTCGGCCTCACGGACCAGACAGAACACAGACCCCAAAGGCTGCTGCTAAAGCCATGGGCTAGTGTTAGAGAGGAAGGGATGGATGGGTGCGGGGGTACACAGGACATCAGGACAAAAATTCAGAGCTACACTATACAGAGAGATTAAACCAAGAATATAGATAAGAATTAGAGGGGATGGGGGAACAGGAGAAAGTACACATTTTTCCTCAGTGGACACGGACATAGAAGAGGCTTTTCATACAAGTAGATGGCCCACATCATAAAACGTTCCTCGTAGCCAGAGACCTGATTCGTGTGTGAAAATTCAAACAGCAGAAACGAGCCTGCCAGAGGATCGTGTGGTAAGATGTCTCTGGAAAAACCAAGTAGGACCTCTGAGAAGCTGTCACTGAGGGAAACCAGGGCTTTTTTGTTTGTTTTGTTTTAATGTTCACTGTCGTTAGTCATCAGCTTGAGGAAAATAAAATACCGTCCTGGGGCAGGTGGGAACCCATCCTGTGATGAGGTATTACAGGGCCCCAACCTTTTCCCTTTCCAGAAGTGTGAACACCTCCGGTCAGGGGCATCCCTCAATCTTCTCTGGACCTTGGGCTGTAGGTGTCTCTGCGCCTGCCATGAGCCACAGGGGCTCTCCATCCACGTCCACCTGACAAACACCTGCCTTTTCCATCAGAGTCTGGAAGGTTAACGATGTTGTTGTAGGTTGAACAATGCCTCCCAGAGATACGCAGGTCCTAATGCCTGGATTCTGTGCGTGCTACCTGCGTGGTTAGAGGGACTCTGCAGATGTGATTAAGGAGCTTCAGATGGAGAGATTAGGCTGGATTACCCAGGTGGGCCCTCATATGAGCACAAGTATCCTTGTAAGAGCAACATGCACTGTAATGCATCTTATTTTGATCCACTGGGTCCTTTCAATGTGGAAACTCACATTGCTCAGGTCTAGGAAATTTTCTTGAATTACTTCTTTGATAATTTCCTTCAATTTTCTCGGTCCTAAAATTCATATTCTTAAAAGTTGGACAGCCAAGTCCGACCATCTGGTGGTTTTCTTACTACCATGTTTCCCCGAAAATAAGACCTCGCCGGATAATCAGCTCTAATGTGTCTTTTGGAGCAAAAGTTAATATAAGACCCAGTATTATATATTTTATTTTATATTATATTGTATTGTATTATATTCCAAGTCTTATGTTATAGTAAAATAAGACCAGGTCTTATATTATGTTTGCTCCAAAAGACGCAGTAGAGCTGACTGTCCAACTAGGTCTTATTTTCGGGGAAACACTGTATTTCTATTCTAGTCTCCATCTCTCTTTTTATTTTTCCTTTTCTCATTCTACTTTCTGGAACATTTCCTTACTCTGTCTTCCAGACCTTTTACTGAATTTTCTGGCTCTTCTATAATAATTTTTATTGCAAAGAGCTCTTTTTTATCATCTTAATGTCCCTTTCTTTTGTAGATTGGTCTATTATGTTTTATAGATAAAATGTCATCTCTTATTTCTCTAAGAATACACTTTTTAAAAAGTAATCTACTTTTCTATACTTATTCTTTCTTCTGAAGATTTTTGTTTTTCTCTATTTTGGACTCTGGCCTTCATGTCAGAAGCTTTCCTCAAATATATTTGTTGATGGTTGGTTATGTCTTCATTTTCAAGAAGAAGGCACTGAAAACCTAGTTGGCCGTTTGTGCACAAGGGTGAGATTTATCACCTAGGAAACCTCATCACAGTGTGATACAACCGAGATGCAGTTTCCTTGTGGATCCCTAATCAGCCTTAACTAGTTCTCTCTGGTGCAGGTATTTTCCAGAAAGACAGTTTTAAATTTCCTTCCAGAAGGTTGGGAGTGAGAGATGAGTACAAACCCAACTGTGCCCATTTTGGAAGCCATGTGAGGGAAAGGGGGTGAAGGGATGGAACTCACTGTTCAGAACCTCAAGCTTCTGTGAGTTCCCCTCTTCTCATCGGAACCCCCCAACCTCCACTGTGCCTTGCGTTTCTAAGGGCAGAGTCCCACCAGTTGAACCTCCTCAAAGAGTTCATTACCAGCCGTATGCAGGAGTGGCCTAGTGAGAGTTCTAAAAGGATTTTTATTATGGCTTTTTCTTTCTTATCACTTCAGTGAGTTCAATTGCTATGCGGGTAAAACTCAACTTACGAAGCATAACCTCCTGATCTGGTGTCTGATCATCTTTTCACCTTTATATCTCACCACATGTTCTCCTTCCACACTTCACCACTATCATTCCATCCGCTTCCGCTGTATGACCCAGGTACACTGGGCTTGTTTTCATCACCTGCCAGGACCTTGGTCTTCCAGACGCACAGACCCTCTCAATCACTGTACTGTATCCTCCACCAATGCCAATATTTTCAGCCCTCTTTTACAAGGTTAACTCTGACATATCCATTAGGTATCAGCCTACATGTTACTTCCTAAGAGGGGTTTTCTTTGAGCTAGATACACTGAGTCGGGGACCACGTTACATGGTTCCTCCAGCACCCTGTTCTTTCATCTGCACAGACTTTACCACATCATATCACCATTGCTTATATGTTTGATCTTCCATTAGAGCAAAAATTCTCAGAGTGCGGGGACCCAGCCCCAATCAGAGTACCTGGTCCATAGGAGTGTTTGAATACATATTAGTCAGGTGAAGTGATTAAGGAAGAGGAGGAAGGAGGATGAAAGGGAGAAACGAAAAAAAAGGAGGAAACCCTGAGGATCCTTCTCTGCCACCTTCCCAAGTCCTTACTTGGTGTACAATAAACCTGAAATGTTATAAACTGTGTATGGTTTATACACAGTTTCCCTGACGTGTTAAACTAATGCACCCATAAAATGTTAAGCCGATATAAGGCATAATGGTATGTATAGCCACGTGGCTTTTAGTCCAAACAAGCTGGACATTAAGTCAGTCTCGTTCCCTATGTCAGGAATACATCAAGGGACAGCAGGAAGACCGGGCAAGAAATGCACTGGGGCCGCCTACATCTAGGCCCCTTACTATTTGGGGGTGGGTGGGGATGCCTAGTGGGTGAAGGGCATTTTAAAGAATAGATGACATGTAATTGGATTTTCCAGTTTGGAGGATAGAGGAGAAAGAATGCTCTGTATTGTCCTTAAATTCACATTTGGACTTTCCTGTTGCAGGTATATGATAATAACCCTTTCGGGCATCAGCTGTCGCTTCACGCTCCTCTGTGCCACCCCTCATCACCGGAAGCCTTCAGTCACTAGTGTGTCCAGCACACCTCCCTTTCTGGGTGCCCCTGCCCATGTCCCAGACTGTGGAATTTCTATTCCTTCTTCCCCTTACCCAGGAGACCCTGCACCAGCTCTTTTCCTTCTATCGCCATTACAATGTACCTCTCCTCACCAATTACATGTAATGGCTACTACACAGGTGACACAATTACCTTCTAGGTGAAATTGCCAGCTGAATGAGATGGTAGCAGAGCTTCTCAGAGACATATTGGAACCCTGAATCTGGCCCTGTTTAAACACCGGCAACTCTACAGAACAAAACCCAGCTGCAAGCTAGATGACCTAATAAGGTCTTTTTCATGTGTAGACTCTCTGATTACAGGCGTGCCATTTCTATTCCCGTTCCAGAAGAGATTTGTTACTTTCTAAAGACTGAAAAAAAAATCTCATTTAGTTGTTTATGAGGCCAGAAGTATGGAATTTAGAGAAGTTCAGGTTTAATGACACACTTGACATACCATGTTCAGAGTCTCCATAGAAACAAACTTAGTTGTGATGTCGGAACGTGTAATATTAACAACTACCACTCATAGGAAGAAAAACCCCTATATGGACACTTGCAGTGCCGCTTTGAAATGTTCAGAGAGTCTAGTAAGAACTCCACTTTTAAATAGTACCTTTCTTCCCAATAAGCAAAAGAATTTGCAAATGTTGTCCCAGAAGAGAATTCCTCATGTTGTTTTACAACACAAGAGTTTATTTTCAAATGATTGGCCCATTCATACTCAGAGCAAAGATGGGGGTGAGAAGATGGGGAGAAGTGACTGTAAATCTGTAATTCTCACAGACGTGGGGTAGAGTTTTGTCCCACCATCAGAGTTTTATCATATTACATCAAGGGCCACTTGAAGTCCATGTTCTCTTGGGAGACTCAAATAAACTTCAGAAATCCCATTGCTTGATCATTTATACTGAGCTTATCTTTATGGCCGAGTTTCCCAATCAAGCACGCTACTTGCCACTTGTGCAGAAAAGCGTTACCAGAGCAGGCTATCCTTAGAAAGGCTTTCTTGCAAGGTTGGCCTTTTACTGGCATCTGAGAACTTGGATTTCAGGAGGGTTCCCAACACCCTAACTTGTGAATAGCGCATGTGCCTAAACTGATTATACAAACAATATAGTTTGTGCTAAAGACCTGCTGTCCTTCTGGAAGTCTGGAATCCTGGCATTTGTTTAGCGAAAGTTGCCTATGTGGTGATCCCCCAATAAAAACCCTGAGCACTGAGTCTCCAGCAAACTTCCCAACTGGCAGCATATCACACGTGTTGTCATGACTTGCTGCTGGGGGAATTCGTCGTATCCTGTGTGACACCAGTGGGAGAGGACCCTTGAAAGCCTGCGCCTGGTTTCCTCTGGACCTCAGTCATACACCTTTTCCCTTTGCTGCTTCTGCCTGTCACCTTTTTGCTGACATAAATCACAGCCATGGGTACAACTATAAGATGAGACAGGTGCATCCTCCTAGCAAATCACTGAACCCGGGATGGCCTTGGGGACCCCTGCCACACCACCGTAGTTACACAATTTTGCAATTAGAAGGCACTATTATTATCACGGACATTATTCTTAACACCGAAGTTGTCCCTTCTTTAAGTCTCTAAAAAGCAGGTCCCTCTAATGTATATTCTCATTTCTCTCTATTACTCTCAATAGAGATGCACTGCAATTCTCTTAATTTTCTGATCTTAATGCCATGTGGTATTTGCTCCTGTGGAGCCTACTTCCCGGAGTTACTTTTATAACTAGAAGCTGAACGCAGAGCGAGCTGGCTTCACTCACCAGTGCTCTGGAAGTACTTTAAACCCAGGGCATGTTAGTCATACTCCTTTTCTGGAATATTCTCTGCTTTCTCACATGGAGTTGGAAGACTTTGACTTGTCTTTGATTTTAGCCGAGGGTGATCGCAGCCCCATGTGCTCCCTCCATTCTCACGCCCAGCAGTTGTTTGTGGTGAGCTCTGCCTGTGCTAGCACTGACCCCAGTCACTTCAGAGGCATTTGCTTTTCGAGACAAAATACTTTGAAAAGAAGATGCTTTGTTTCTTTGGCAGGAAACTCACAAGGCAAAAGTTTCTACTTGTTATACTAATCTTATTTAATTGGGTTTATTTTAGAAAATGGAAAGATAGTGGGGCTACAAATTCCAGGGCAAGACCACCCTCTGAGCACTTGATGTAAAACCCAGATCACGTTTTAGGAAATGTGATCAGAGGACGTCTGATATTATACTCCACTGGGTTGGACTCAGCCCACACCGTTAATACAATACATGATGTATTACAAACCAGGGCCTGGCTTTCTCAGAAAGCATATGAAATCACACCAAGACGATTTCCAGGAATCATTGGTCACTCGGAGAGACCGAAGCGCCAAGAACCTGTTAGACCGACATAAGAAGTCAATTCATTTCTTTAAATCCTGCCATGCAAGCTAAGAGATAGCAGCCTGAATTGGAAAAAGAGCAAATCCCACAGCAAAGGCGAGTCAGGCATCAGGAAATGCTAACCCTTCTGCCTCAAGCTCTGAAAACGCATGTCAACTCCAAGAGGGCAGAACAAGCTTCTCTCTCTCCAACCGCCTCCCGTGCCCCATGATATGCCCAGCTCTGACACACCATGAATGAGTGGTGCCCATTGTCTGGTCACGGACGTCAAACTCCAACTCGACCACTTACTAGCTGTGTGATATCAACCAAATTAATTTTGCACATTGAGCCTCAGTTTCTTCATGTGTAATATGCACATGATAATAACATCTACCTCATCGTGTTGTTGTGTGGATTAAATGAGTTCCCATACATTTAATTCCTAAATCAATGCCTGGCACCTCGCAAGCACAGTATGCTATTTAATATCATTAATATTATCGTAGCCACTTGCGGTCACAGCTTTCTTTCCACAAGAAAAAAGAAATCCTTGTTTCCGATGTTGGCAAAGGGCTGTATGACCCACTCACTCTCCATTACAGTCGAGTCATTAGAAGGGAAGATATTTGTCACTGAACCTTCAAGAAGTGGAAACCAGAAAACCAACCCAAGTTAAAGTGAGAGGGCAGGAATTATAGCTGGCTCACAATAAGGATCTCGCCTTTACTGAGAGCTCCAAATGGCAATATTTTAAGAGATTTTACATAACCCTTGAAAGTCCAAAATGTTCTGATTTCTTTTTCTCAGCTCAGCACTAGCCAAGCATGAAATTCTCTGGAAGTCTCCTCTTAGATTTCTTTTGTCCAACCACCCACCCCGGGGCCTGGGAACAAGGCCTCAGTGACCATCTCCATGAAACACACTAACTTATCCAATTGACTGATGGAGGATCCATCCAGCCCTGCAGATGTTTTCTTGAGCCCCAATACGTGGGTATTTGGTAACATCTATGTAGGTAGATACGAGGTGTTCTGGAAACCCAAACAATGCTGCCTCTGAGCACATGCCAAACGGAGCTCAAGTTCCCAAAGGTTGTGCGAAATGGTAAATGCACTTACCAAGGTTTTCAGAAGGTTTCTTCCATACAAAATCTTTTGATCATTATTAGATTAGCCATAGGGTTTATTTAGGTGCAGCTTAATATTTTAGATAGAAGCATTACCTTAGGCTTAGAACATAAAACTCTGAAACTGAACATAGCAGACAATATGAATTTTCTTTTTCAGACTGGCAAAAAGCCCCCTTCTGAAGGCCCCACGTCCAAATACCATCATCTTTGGGGATTAGCATATCAACATAGGAATTTTAGGGGGGACAAAAATATTCAGAGCATTGCATAAATATAACTTGATTTTTTTTTTAAATCAAAGGATCGAGTTACAAAAAATTAGATACAGCTAAAGGAAGAATTAATAAAACGTAAGATATGTACATAAAACTGCCACATTGCAACATAGAAAGATGGGAAATATGAAAGAGAGGTTAAGAGATATGGACACTAAATGAAAAGGTATGTCACGCACTTAATCAGTTTTTCAAAGAGACAGAATAAAAATGAGGAGAGCCACCTCGTAGCATTTTTCTCTCTTTCTGTAAATAGCGCCATATAGAAGATGGAAGAGCAGCCTGGGGTTTATCAGATGGGTTGGGTTTTTTTGTTTTGTTTTGGGTTTGGGGTTGTTTTTATATCACCTCATTCAGCAATTTATGTTTCACAATGACTCAATGCTTTATTTAAATTGTTCGTACTGAAATTAAAACCATTGACAGACATTTCACTTTGTTTGTTATTTCATATGATCTTGTTTTGATTAAATATTCCAGTTTGTATTTCCCTGCCTTGGGATTCTTTTGTGTGTGTGTCAGCTGTACAGTAGTCTAAGGAGAAAAACAAAGAAAAAGAAAAGTGTATAAAGTAATGGAGCAAGGCAGCTATAATGTAAAGGCTTTTTTCTAATAAGGAATTAAAAATACGTCTAAAAAATGAAGAAAGGCAATATTTTAAAATATCATGGCTTTGCATATATCATAGCTAATAGATAATTTGAATCTACAGATCCAAGAAGCCCAAGATATTTCAAACAGGAAAAATACAAACGAACTCATGCAAGACATATTGTAATAAAGTTGAAACACAATAAAGACAAAGAGAAGGTTGTTAAAGAAGCCAGAAAGAAAGGATGGACCACCTAACAAGGAATGGCAATAAAAATGACAGTAGACTTTTCAAAATCAATAATAGAATCCAGAAGACAGTGGAATCATTCATTCAAGGTATGGAGATAAAATCATTGTCCGTGTAAACTTTTTGAACCAGCAAAACTAGATTCATGAACAACAGTGAAATAGTCATTTAAGAATAAACAAAATATATGGTGATGGAAGGAGAACTGACTCTGGGTGGGATTTATAGATGATGTATTACAGAATTGTACACCTGAGATCTATGTCACTTTACTAACAATTGTCACCCCAATGAACTTTAATTTTAAAAAAAAAGAATAAACAAAACAGAGTTTGCCACCAAAAATCTTGTCCTAAAGGAACTTCTAATGAAATACTTCAGATAAAGGAAAACGATTCCAGAAGGACAGTCAATATAAGAAAAAGGGATCCAAGAATAACTGAAGGGGAGGTTCTGAAGCTGTTCCAGCTGTGAGGTCTTCACGTTCATCTAAGCGTGTGGTCCTCGGTTTAAAATCAGAGAGTGAAGCAAGCTCTTATGCTTGGCCACAGATGATTTCATAATAGTTGACAGTTCAGCTCCTGAGTCACAGTGGCAAAATGGTTGGTGTGTTTATCTGTTCCTAAAATGTTGGCTGATCCAGCCATTTATGGACAAGCTCCTAGTAAGCAATGCCAGACTTTTCCCGCTGTAACTTTCGCTATCTTCCTACTCCTACTAGAGTAACTCACTTGACTCATGGTCTCACCTGGCTTAAAACTTTCCTATTGTCTACACCAAACCAGGGCTTTATTTAAGGAGCCGCTATTGTGGTCACCAAAGTTGGGACGGAATCTCAGTCCCAATGAAGTCTATTTTCCTTTAAAGCAATGTCTCAAGAAGCCTTTTTCTGCAGAATTTCTCAGCTAGGTAGGCTGGGCACCGTGTAAGCCAGGAAACAACCCTACTTCTTCCTCTCTGTTAATCGCTCCCAACCTAAGTTCTCTTTCTTTGAAGGATCTAATCAGTTGCACATCAAATTCTGGCATCACTCTGAGGTAAAATAGTTTATTTTTACAAGTTTTTTGTTTGTCTGATTGGCTTCATATTTGGAAAGATTCTGTGGTCCAGATTGAAGTCATTTACTCCACACAGTAAACGGACAGATAACTCAATAGCTTAGAAATACCTGAAGAGGCAATGCGTGCATTGAAAAGTGGCAGGGAGAGATACAGAAATGAAAAACGAGATGTTAATAAGCATAGAAAATAGAATAAGAAGATTCAGTACACTCTCAAGAAGGAGAGAATATCAGCTGCAGAGCGCAGAAATTCTTCAAAAAAAAAGAAAATAATGGCTGAGAATTTTCCAATATTAAAGAAACACAAAAAGACATGTCATTGAAAAGACATGTCAGTACTAGTGCTGAACTGGCTTCTATGCGCACTTTTATTCTTGCACTTGTGACAACCCTGTGGTGAGTATCTATTTTCTTGTCTATCTCCCCACTCAGACAAGCCAGTCGGCAGCAGGAAGTCTATCGTATTCATTTTTGTATCACCAGCACCAACGCGGAGCTTTGCAGCACTTAATTAGCACAGGCTGCTTATAGAGGGTAGAACATAGAAGGTGTTTACTGAGAAAGTATTTACCATGCATCTGTTGATGGAAAGGGCCATTCGCTGTGGGTAGGACCGTTTTTCTTGCACGTGCTTGCATGATATCAGCCCCTCCCATCATAGGATGCTGCAGCTGGGGGCGGGGTGGGGAACAGAACTCCATTCTGAAGGGAAGCGTTTTTCCAAGGGCTACAACTAAGACAATTTCTTCTGAGACCTGCCCTACAGCTTCAGTTACTCCCAACACTCACTCCCTTTTATCATAACATAGTTTGCTGTGTGCAAACTCAAGCATTGACTTGAAACTGAAGCGCGTGGGAAAAGAACAACAGCCGAAACAATGTACAAGACAGACGAGAGCTACTTTGAAAAGAACATATAGCTACAAAGAATTAGGAGCCACTGAAGCTCAGCGGAATGCAATCATCACCCACACTGCCCCTCCCCCTCTCGCAAAAATCTGAAAGCAGGAGCGATCAACAAACTCAGATTTCCAGAAAATGTCTCATCTGTCTGCTGTTCCACCAAATATCTAAGTTGTGATGCAAACTGATAACACGTGGTACGCACGGAACTTTTTCCCTCTCACACTCTCTATGGGGAACCTGAGTAATTAATCCTGACAGCTGTACTCAGAGGCACCGACAAGAAGCCAGCAGAAGTGTGCGCCCACATGCTTATTGGGTAAGTTTGGGACACAGTCATTGCTTTCCTCTATCACTTCTCATCATGCACAACTTAAATTCTCATGGCAGATTGTAGGCAAAGTCCCATCTTCTGGGTCCTTCTGTGTTCCCTTCAGGATCATGTCTCCCCTCAGCTGACTCAAGTTTTACTCTAGTGACTCAAATATATCCCAGATTCTAGTCTGAAAATGAAGAAAGTGTGATGAACCCTTCCTGTGTGATAAGTGCATCCCTTCGTGTTTGTGGAATGACTACATGTCCCTGCCTTCCAAGATATTTCCCAGGGAATGAGAAGAGAAATAAAACAAAATCAAACATGAAAAAATGCGATTTCATTATTCCAAAGGAGAAAAATAAGAGAAAGCTCCTCAAGAGAAGAACTGAAATACTGGTCCCCTCCCTCTGCCCCAGC
Organism: Rhinolophus sinicus; assembly: GCF_057876585.1. Taxonomy (NCBI): domain Eukaryota; kingdom Metazoa; phylum Chordata; class Mammalia; order Chiroptera; family Rhinolophidae; genus Rhinolophus; species Rhinolophus sinicus. The sequence continues at coordinate 57,784,259 of NC_142506.1, read as the reverse complement.
ACTCTTTCTTCATGGAAAAAGCTAGACGCAAATGAGGTTACCTTCTTTGTAAAAGGCTAGACTATCTCTACATGTCTGGATGTATAAGTGAAATTCAATATGAAAGCCCACTGAGCTGAAGAAAGGATAAATACACATGACATTAGAAAGCCATTGGACTTGTCCTGCTTCTAATATGTATATTCTGGCTCTGATAGAAATCAAGCCTGGATGTACCACCTGCATTAATGTCTAAACCCAAGTCTACGGGACTTACTGCCTGGCTCAGACAATGGGCTGTGATTAGTCTCCCAGCTGTGATTCATGCTGTCCAATTCCCGATAAATTACTTGGGTATCTGGCAGCATTTAAATGAAGTGTCCCCCAAAACTATCTTAAAATCACCTTTATAAAATATCTAAGAAAGGTTGGTCACATTTACAATGATATGCAAAGACGGAGGAAAAAATATCTTCTGAAAAATAACAAGTAATAAATAAAAATAACAAAAATAACAAATAAGAAAGAGGGATAAAACTACATCATTAATAATCAAATGGTCATAATTATTCCTGCAAATCATCTGAATGATTTGAAATCAAACAAATGGGAGGCTGATAAAATAAAATCATAAGAGCCAAGGTTTTAATTTAAGTGAGGATCAAAGGAACAAAATTACAAAGAAAAGTTCAATAGGCCATTTTATTAAACACTCCAGAAAACTGATTATGGAACCCCACCTAGTCTACCAATATGGCTTCATGTTAATAATTTAACCTTAACAGTTCCCAATTGTGGACTTCAGGGAGCGCGGTTTAACAATCCACTTACAATGGCCACAAATTCCTCAAATAAGACACCAACCACTCACTATGTAAGCTAATGGCTTCTGAAGTCCAATCTAATATTGAAAACATTACTATCTTGACAGTCACGTATGTTAAGACTTTGGAACTCTCTGAAAACCACAGGTGGCTCTTCTCCAGGGGTAAGTCCTCCTTAAGGTACCAGCTTTTCAAAAGCCTGTGTGCTCCATTCATTTTCATCCCCAGTGGTTCCTGACTTAAGTGGGTTCCCATTCCAGCCTTCCCAGGCCTTCAGTTGCTATAAGGGATTGGGTATCATTGGAAGATGAGTCTGCGGGAAACGGACTAAGAGCCAAGGAAAGCAAGGACTCCCATAAAAACTCCCCCAAAGGACTTGGGAAGTCCAGAGATGTCTTTCATTGGCAGCCACGTCTGAGCAAAATCTGATTTAACGAAACACAAGCGCACAAGTGGCCAGTATACCAGCTGCAGGGGAGAAGCAAGCAGAAGGCCAAAGCTGCCAAGTGGGAGCCAACATTCCACTTTAGGAGAAGGCTACATACAGCGTCATGAACTACAACACCCCCAACTCACCCTGGGCCACCAGAGAGGCATAGCAGCTCCATGTTTTCATGCCAGGCAGCTGATGCATCAGAGCTGAGTGATATGCAAGCCTCCCAAGTCAGATGGCTTAAGTCCTAGCAGAAGAGAGGTTCAGGAAGAAGCCTAGAATGGGCTGGAGAAAGCAGGACAGGGAAACACAGAGTTCTCTTCTCACTGAGTCTGGGACATAAACGATAAAGATGAGAGTCAGGCTTCATACGCCCCAGGAGCGATTCCATCACTCAAAGATGCATCGCCCTCAAACCCCCATTGCTATGGCTTCTTTAGAAATTATTAAGTCAGTATCAGATGTGTTTAATAGCTTGAAGGAATCTATTCAACTCTTACATTTTAAATACACTGTTTAGTGAATTGTAAGATGTGGTTTTCCCCACATAGTAACATCTCTTAAACCAAGATTCATCTAATAATCAACACCGCTCTTAGTCAGGTGATCATCCCGCCAGAGATGCCATTGCCGGCATGCACATGAGCTTGGTTGTTATTCTTGGGGCTCGTCTGGACCAATGCAAACCCGAAGCATTTCAGTTCACACAGCACTTACAGACACGCTGAAGACACAATACAGTTTCTGGTGGCCATTTTCTTGTAAAAAAGCGCCTGCGTCAAAACACGTACAAAGGGGTAAGTGGCCCAGAGGAAAACTCAAGAGGCCCAGTGAAGAACACTTTTAAGGAAAGCTCTTGATGGCTCAGAGGACAGCACTGAGTGGGAAAACAGTGATGGACAGTGACGACAGAACTGAAAAGTGATTCAGAAAAATCAGACTCTCAGTGCAAAGAAGTTTTAGAAACACATTAACCAATTTAGTTTGCTTATATCTTCCAGAAGAGTGCCTAGTGCAAAGTAGGGTCTCCATGAATATTGTTCAGTGAATTAATGAATTAATCAATAATAGGAAGAAAAGTAAAACAGGTTAAATTGCCATGCCCATTTTAAACAGGGTTAATTTAAACAGGTTAAATTCCATGCCACAAGGAAACTGAACTACAAACAGATCGAGAAGCAACCCAAAGTCTTCAGCAGTGGCAAAATGATACTGGAGAACTAACTGGTGAAGTTCCAATTAGTTAGAGGACCAAGTCCTAGAGAACTGTAGAGATTACAAACAGTTAGGTAAGCATGTTTCAATAACCTTCAAACTCAAGATGCGAAAATAGTTGACCATAATTTTTCCTATCTTTTCATTCACTCTAGCCAATTATCTTCTCCTGATATAAGGAAACTGCTCAAAACAAGCTCACCTTTCCAGCTAAGCTCACCCTTGGCTTCCATGGCCTCAGCCCTGGATCAATAATATTTTCAGCTAAATGAAGAACCCCGCAAGGCTTATCATGCCGACATTGAATCTACCTATTCCCTTCCCTCTACCTTAAATGCATCCAATCCTCATAACCCCACAAAGTAGCTCCCAGAAACTAATGAATACATAATCTAACAAGTGGATCAGAATCGTAACCTTCACAGAATTCCCCAGTGCTGGGTTTAGATGTAATGTCTCTTTTCTCACCCACGGAGAATAGCTGACCACTGCATACCCACAGCATATCACTGAGTCCCTCTTGCAACTTGAGCGTTTTCTTTTAAGTGCCAGTACTGGACTCGGGTTTGGGAGAAATCCTTAAGTTGGTAAACATCCATTTTTGTGCCCTTCTTCAGCCTCTTCTTCACAGGCAGAAAGATCCAGAAATTAGAACTGTGCCTCCCTCTGGCACGTGCTACACCAACATTCTCCCAAATTTGTTCCCCAGAAGACTAGTTGTGCAAGATGGTCCATTATAAACAGCTTTACGCTCAGGTAAGTGCAGGGGGAAACCCTGCATCTTATACACCAACTTTGTGGACTCATGTCGCATAAATGTTTATCACAGGTTTTGAGAAGCACCTGGGTGTTGAACATTGTTTAAGCCAGAATTTCCCAAAATTATTTGACTTACAAATTGCACTTCTTTCTTTTAATGCCTATTAACTTCCGACTGAATTAGTGTTCCTTGAAAGGCATTTTGAAAAAGGTTGCTCTAAATCTTTATCATTTTAATTTCACACGTCCTTCCAACCACCACCGCCACCAAAGCCAAACAATGTTAAAACAATTCATTTGCAACTTAAAATATTTTACAGCAACTCATCGAACACCTGCATTTATATCTCTGGGGCTGCTGCAAGTCTGACCTGGTCTGGTCCTGGAACTGCCCTTGAAGGCTCTGTCTCCTCCTGCCCTTCTCTTTGGCATGCGACCAGCTTCCTTTGGCCAGGTCCAGCGTTCTTCTCCCCTGTGATGACTCTGACCTGAGCAGACCCAGCTATCTGAATTCTTTAATTGTTCTCTCCATGCTTCAACCTTTCTTCCAGGCATTCCGCTCCAGGTTCTAAATGTTCCCTGACATTTAAACAGTTGCTTCATGAACTATGGTTAAGCTGATGATGGGAAGAGTCAAGGTAGCCAAGAGGTCAGAAAGGCAATCACTTGTGGCGCTCCAGTCGACTCCAATTACCTCTGTAAATGAAGGAGAGAGGTGACTGGGAGAACCCAAAGCAGTTCTCCAGCTGGAACCTCCAGAACTACACAGGGTAAAATGGCGGACTCCCCCTTGTGGCCGCTGCGGTCTAAAGGCCATCATGGAATCTAAAAGACCTTGGGCCACTTGATCTCATAAGAGAAAACAGCAAAGGGGACAGACAACTTGGTCTCAGCATCAAGGCAAATGCCAACTGACTGATCCTCGTAGGAAGTTTCTGGAGGCTTCTAGATGTAGGAAAGACCTCTGTGGAATTACAAAAAAGACTCAAAGAGGGCAACTGCACTGAGTGAGCTGCACCTTCGAAATAAGTGCCAGCCACTTTCCCCAGACCCTGTAATCTCTGGGGGCATGCCAGTTTGGACAGTGTAAACACCAGACTCCAAGTTTTAGATCCTGAAAGTAAGTATAAGGGCATGAAAGAAAGAAGGCATAACACTCGTAAGAACAGGTCTTATTTTTGCTGCTGCTTCTATTTCCAATCATTTTTTTGAAGGTCGATGGTCATTCTCAACCCCTTTAAGGGTTTGCAACTTGGCTGACTTCAGGTTGGCTGACTCTCATTTTACAACAGCTTGGAAAATGCTGTGCTCTTTCATACTCTTCAGAGGACACCGTTAGGCTGAAGTTAACAACATAGGTTTGAAGCTAATTAGACGTGGAGTTCAGTGAGGTTGCAGGGCTTGATAGCTTCAGAAAACTCCCATGTCTAACACAACGGTACTCAAGAAAGTAACCAGGAAGAATGCAAGACACCAGTGAAGAAAGCAGAAATAGTAGATCAAAAATACCACTCCTGCTACCACTAATAATAATGATGATGATACAGTAATGGTTTTGCATGTATAATAAGAAAGAAAAACTAGCTCACAGAACTTGCAGATCTACCGAAATGGTTAACAACGAGAGGAAGCAGGAAGAGGAAGCATTCATTACGTAACCTAGTTCTTTCCTTACTGAGCCTGGCTCTCTGCAACAAAGGAAGAAAGAAGTAGAAGAGTTAAGAACTCTTTGTTTGAACTGATATCTTATCATCTATACCTGATCCCTCACTAAAAACTATCCAATATTTTAATTGTCCAACAGCATTCACTCTCTCATAATGAAAATGGATAGAAATGATTTTACTCCCTTCCACTTTGATCTAAAGTTTCATGAAATTTTCCCCCAATCAGTCATATCCATAGCTTGCACTGAAAATGCACCTCTTGAAAATGATTCCTGTGTACAGAAAATTCTACCATGCATCCTCCCCCTGCCACCAAAGCTAGATCAATCACTGAGTGGTCCAGACTTCTCAAGGTCATTCCATGTCCTTGATACTGGCCCCTGCTTCTTCCAGTCTCTCTTCTGCTCTCCTTCCCTGCCTCCAGATTTCTTTGTCTGGAAGGAAAGGAAAGAAAGATAGAGGGGAGGGACGAGAATCCAGAAAGTCAGGGTTTCAACAGCACTTAAAACTGCAATGTCATCCAATTGGAAATTAATTAAAGGGAGAGTAAACAGCTGTTTACAGGATCTTACTGAGTCTTGTACTCAAAACATGAATGAAGATTTGGTTTGTTAACTTTTTCAATGGCATTGTAAATGACCTTTAGACTTATGCAAAAACATTACAATATATTCGAGAAGCAGCAACTCTTCTCCTGACTAGCAAGATGTGTGCTTTTTTCCTTCTTCCCCAGAGAAAACACATATACTGATATTGATCTGCTGTCAAAAGGTGATTCCTGCACAAAATTAGTCTGCAAATCATCTTGCACCTAACTAGATGCCTTTGAGTACAAACACGAGGGTGATTCATCTTTTCAAAACAGAATGCAACTGGCAAAAATGTTGTATTGCTTTAATTCTGCCTTTAAATGTGGAAAAAAAAAGCAAACAGCTCAGCTGTTATTGAACGAACTTCTTCAACTGACTTCACCAGGAGGGTACGTAAACAGTCTGCTTGCTTTAGGAAACAGCTGGTTGCCTCTCTGATAACAGTCAGCAAATTTTCGAGCTGTGTCAGAGCCTGCCTAGAATTGCACTCAGGAAAGCAAAGGCATTCCTTGGGCAGGTGGGACTTCTAAACTCAGCTGGCAGCTCAGGACACGGAGAAGTGCAAGTCCCTCGGTGGCCAAAACTCATCACGTGGCCCAGATCAGCCCCTTACTTGAGATGCAGCCACCGGAGAAAACGGAATTATTCTCCCTCACCATCAGCATCTTCATCACCACTGTCACGATCACCACCCAAAGGAATTCATCAAGCTCCCACCTGCCTACGACACGCTGCTGGGTACGGGACTAACACGAGGAGAGCAGGCTGTGCTGCTTCCTGCATCTCCCTGCATTGGAATTAGTGGTGCAGGTGTGTGCAGGTGTGTCCTTCTGTAGCCCACAGACCTCAGGAGATATTGAGACTTCATTCATTCTTTTTCTGCTCACCACACTACCTGCACAACCGTGCATGATCCAAAGGAGGATTCTAATCAAAAGTCAAGTGGAAGCCAATCAAAACCCATCCTCCAACACGAAGCCTCAGAGTGGACACTTACTTTGAGACCCTGGGATAACTACACATTTAAAAAAATATACAGATTAATAAGATAGAAGCAAATCTCTGCTATCTTTGTTAATTAAAAAAAAGGAATAAAGTAGTTCATCTAAAACAGGACTTAATCAAGACACCATGAATATCTGCCTTAGGAATGTGATATGATTTTTGTACAGTGATTTGATTTGTGCTCAGATCCCACTAAAATTAATAGTTTGCTATCGCCAAGCACTGCGAGCCAGGTCATAGAGAGGCATAATTCAGCATGTCTGGGTGGCCAGAGAGTCAGTGAGAAATGAATTAAACAGGGCTGATGAACCATAATATCATGTATGATAGTGTGTGAGGTATGTGAGAATATGTGAATGTGCACCTGTGGATTTTTATCCAGATCTCATTGTATTTACTTAGGTACAAAGCTGTGGTACGAGTGTGCTTGACAATCACATTTAAAACATAACCATCTTCCACGGAATTTATTTAGTTAGTTACTTTTATTTATCAATACTTATATATTACTTACTATGTGTCAAGTTTTTTCCTAAGCTAGGGGCCACCAAACTCTGGCCCACAGGTCAAATACATGCTGCGTCTTGTTTTTGTAAATAAAGTTTTATTGAAACACAGTCCCTCACTTTGAGACAATAGAAAATATATACATTGGTCTCTCCCTTGGTTTCTGGCACAGAGCTCCTGAAACCCTTGTAGTTTCCTAAGTGATCAGATATATTAGGAGCGTCTCTTATTCTAGTATTTGGTCTTTCACCTTGTCCCTGACACAGGGCTCCTTGTAAATGCCTAAGTGATAAGAACCCTAGGAGCATCTTTCATTCTAATTAGGTGACTCCTGGATGGGGGCTGGTCACCAAAAAGAACAAGCCATGATTACAAGCTTGGAACTTTTAGGCCCAGCCCCACCGCCACTTCTCCAGTGGAAAGCAAATGCCTTGCAGACAATGGCGAAACGACCCCACATTGTAAGCACAGCTGCGTCTGGATGCGCAACAGGGAGTCCAGCAGAATCTGCTAAGGCCACTCGCTGTCCAGTGGCCAGCACGGGAGGAAAACACAGGGGAGGAAACGGAAAGACAGAAACGCAGAGAGATGAGGAAGGGGCATTCAGAAAAGACAGAGCCTGGGCATGAGAGATTCTTTAGATACTTCCAGAGGGAAGGAAGCCATCAGGCACTTCATCTGACCACCAGAGAGACCACTGTCATTTCTTGTTCTTCCAGGTTCATGACCCCTGGAAGGACGTCGTAGAAACCAGGGACCTTAGGGGCAGAGATTTCAGTATTTAATACACTGTTTTCTCCTCCAACTCTGAGGTAGAGCCATTCTCCCGGACGAGTAGGGAATCCCGCAGCATACCCAGGAAACGCATCCAAATAGAATAGGAAATTGCTGACCACTCAGAGTCCTGTGCTGCATAAACCAGAAGAAAAAAAATGCTCATCTCTGACAAAGACTCACTAATGTTATGCTGGCTGTCTTCCATTTGCCCTTATCACCACTCTGTCTCCATCGACTCTTCACCTTGCCTTCCTTGTGCCCTGGGAGGCTGACTTGTAGAGCTGGCATGAGGAGGCTTTCTGGCTCCCGGTTGGGTCCAGCCAATGGGAACACTGGCCGGAAGTGGGAGGGAGGTGGAGAGAGACAGGGTGCGTGCGCCCTGAAGCGGTGCTTGGATCAGGCAGCCTTTGCCACACAATTCTCTCTCTGGGTTCCACCTCCACAGGCCTCTGCACACACCCTTCATCCGCTAGCACTTCCTCTGAGGGACTACACTATCCTTTACGGCTTTTTAGGCCCTGCCTCCTCCTTTGAAAATAGCTCATTTATTAAACTCTCCTCTCATATCTGCCATCCCTTCACATTCTGCTGTTGAGTTTCTGACTCTACCAGTCAAGAAACTGAACTCTCAGAAGGAGAACAGTGGTAGCGTGGAGGCCAGGGCCATGCTGCAAATCTAGGTATGAGGTCATGACATTGAAGAAATGTCCCTAGTTGTCACTCCACGATATTCTGAGTTAGAAAACAGCAACACTGGTGTCCGTCTTTGTTGGACATAGAAAGCCAAGATTGAATGTCTGTTTTATTTCGGTGCAGGATCTACACAATAAATGTGTGCATTTCAGAAGCATTTTCCCAAAAGATTTGGGAAATAACCTTCCTCCCTAGCAAGCATTTGAAATTGTTATGAAGTTTTGTTTGTCTTGGGTTCTCCCCTTTGTTTTTATTTTATTTATTTATTTATTTATTTTTTTTGAGTCATTAAAAAAGCATCCCCTGCTTGGTTACGTTACTAAGACCTCAACCCCCCTGCAGGAATGTCCAAGAAGAAAGAAAATGCTTACCAGCCACCAGTCCTGCTGGTTAGTTGGCCCTTGCTCCAGAGGTCGGAGAGGGCTTGGGTGACATGGTCCAACTCTGTTCGTATTGCTTTCTAATTAAAATCCTGTTTTCCATCCCCTTCTGAATGTGTCTGCTTTAACTCCCTAAACAGACACCTCCAAGTAGGAAACAAAAGGAGAGATGTGTCATGCAATTGACTGTCAGCTTTGTGGTCCAGTCTAAATTGACCATACACTTCAAATGAAGTGGGAAAAATGCTTAATTTTGGAGTCAGAAGACCCGGGTTCAAATTCTGGCCCATGGACTTAATGACTATGTCACTGAAATGCTCACAGGGTCACATCAGTCATCTGTGAAGTGGGTATAATAAAATGCTCTCAGTTACAGTGTGAATGTAAATAAGGTCATTTACATACAAGCACATAAAAATCTAATGTGCCAGGCAAATGTACATTCTTAAAATGATCTTTGGGGGAAAAAAAGTAGTGGAATCTAAGCAATTTTATCCAAAGATCATTCATCCAAATATTAATTAAGGGCTTGGCAGCAATTCAGAAGATGTATACAGCATAGAGTTGGCCTCTGGAGTTTGCAAAATAATTACAGAGACAAGCCGAATACACCTTTAATAATTACTAAAGAGTATTAGCAAGCATACTCTAAAGTGCTAAGTCGTGTCATTAAAAAAACAGTAAGTCCTTAATGAGTAGGGTTCAGAGACAAAAAAGAGTAAATGTTGATTCAGCGGTATAATCAGAGAAGTCTTCACAGGGGACTTTGGAGTGTAATAATAACAGATGGAGTTAACACTTATTGACTACTTCTTATGTTCCAGGCATTATTTTAAACTCTCTTTACATAGAACTTATCTAAGCCTCTTAACAACAACCACATCAGATCGTTATTACAATTTTTCCCATTTACAGAGAAGGAAACCAAGTTCAGAGAGTTTACGTAGCTTGCTCAACATACACAGTGAAGCAAGAGGAAGAGCTGAAATTCAAACCTGGGCCATCCGACTCCAAAGCCTCTGCTTTGAACCTCTGTGCCCTACTGTGTCCGTGGGAAGGCACCTGCTAATGCCATTGCACAAACGCTCTCACGCTCCACTGAGCAAGCTGCCCTCCGGCCACTTCCATCTCTGTTCCTTCTTAACCAGTAACTAACAGAATAGAAGATATTCTACTTCGGTTCCTCAGGTGACTTGCTATGTGACCTTGGGAAAGTCAGTGTTTGCTGCCACAGCATCTTTGTGGATAAGTTCGGGATAATGATACCTTCCCAAATGTGTCTCACCCCCTTACCCGCCTGTCAGAACTTCGAAAACACATGAAATAAAAGGGAAAGTCTATCGAAAAAAATATGAGGCACCAAAAGATGAAGTTAATTATCTTCCTTATTACTAATTATTTGTATTCTTGTTCTATCCAAAGTCACGGCCAGAAAGTCTGTTTCTAACCACAATCTGGGATGACAAGGGGAAGTGGGCAGAAGCGTGTGGCTGGGTCAGCACAGCCTGACAACCTCCCTGGGAGGGTGGACGCGGCACTGTGAGTGCACGTCCTGTAGCACGTAGGACGGTAGACGTGCAGATGTGAAATATACAGGTGCTGAATGCATGCGGGAGAGAAATCACATTAGGAACCAGTCGTGACTTCTGCTGGTGGTATTTCACACAGGGCTACTTAATGTCTCACTTGCAAATTTCTCTGAATGTACTTTCCGTTGAGGCAGGGATCCTACAGAAAGGAAAGTAAGAATGTGGGCAAGCAGGATTGAAATGTGTTTCTTTCTCCTTTTTAAATACATGCTTTGCCCCTGGCAGTGTAGAGAAGCCCCAGGGAGCAGTGAGTGGAATTTCTAAATGGCACATGCCCTGGCCTCACGATGAAACCTCAGCAAGCTCAGATGAACGGGTCCAGGGTTAAAGGACAGAACTCAATCAAAAGCCTCTGCTGCTGCCCAGTTCACAACCTGATAATGTCTTTGATTCAGAAGGAGCGAAGATGGGCCCTTGGACCACGTGTGCGAGGCTGGAAATACACAATGGGGAAGTGTTAGCGCAGGAAGAATCGATTTTGCCTTTGAGAACCAGCAAAAGCCAAGGAGATAGAATTAGTACCTGCTGGTGCTTTCCACATCTGCTGAATCCAAGGGAAATTTTACGCGGCTATAAAGAGCGCAGGAATAGAACAATAACTGTGACAGAAACGCTGACAGGTATGTATACGTTCCTTACTCCCTTCATTCATAAATCATTCAGTGACTGTCAAATAACTGGCTGCGTGTCAAGTGCTCAGACACGGGATGAGGAGCTGTGGGTAATGAATGAAGCAGAGTCCCTAATACAAGGAGCTCACAAGCCAAGCTAGTGGTAGAGACACACATAAACATAATGTGATGAGTTTATGTTTAATCATAGAGATGGAAACAAGGTATCATCGGAGCAGTGAAGGGATCACAGGGAGGCGGGAGGAACTTCCTGGAGACTTGACACCTGAGCTGAGAGTTCCAGTGTCCATAGCCTTAGGTCAGGTGAGGTGGGGCAGGGAGATTTCCCACAAAGAGGGCCGCCCTGAGTCAACAACTGAAGGTGAACTGGAGAACTGGTGGGCAGGCGACTGGGGACAGCTGGGCATTCCTCTGGTGAAGGACCTAAGGCAGGACGTGGCGAGGAGGAGATGGAGAGCAGGTGGGGCCCAGAGCAGAGCACGCTTTCTCAGAGGAGTGAGCTGGCTAGTGGTTCTCCAGCTGGCCTAACTCTCAAGATAATTCACGCTTAGCCACTCTCACTTGGACGCCCCGGACCACATTCTCTGCATGGTGTGGCAGACCAGGTGTCTGTTTTTCAACTATGGAGATGAAACAAGTCTCTTACGTAGTTTCAGAGAAAAGGAAATCTACCAAGAAGATGACCTTCTAACCTCCTCTTGTGGTGACATTGTGGACACAATTCCCACCATAGTTCTGTAAATACAACTCACTTGGCCACACCCATACCTTTCACACACACCTTTTCATTCTTTCTTATCTCCCATCCTCTGGACAACCTCTAAGTACCCTTCGCAGCACTTTCAGAAGCAGCCAAGCTGGGAGGAAAGGCGACAGTGGCCTCATTTCCCAGATTCTGTAGATAATTCCATTTATCATCAGCCTTGGTGTTTGGGCTGGGGTTGCTGTGTCTTCACTGTGCTATTACTTGAGGGGTTAAACTAGTGGGTCCCTGGGAGGGGAGGCATACACTTTCTGATTTCCTATGGGAACTTTTTTCCTTCTATTGTCTTGAGAAAGAATCCTACAATGAAAGAAACTGGGGTACTTCACAGACACCCTCTGGTTATCCTAAAAACCTCTACCTTGGCTTTGTACAGCTCATAAAGCATCTTCACAGCTGTTATCCCACTTAGTTGAACCCCGGGGGACAGGCTGGTGGAAGTCACTATACCATTTAACAGATGGGGAACATAAGAATTCTTCTGACTCACAGGACTGGAAAATCCAAGGGCGATAGCTGACTACAGACACAGCTGAATCCAGGATTTCAAATTCTATCACTTAAATGTCCAGTATCCATCCGGGAGAAGTTACATGTCTTGTCCAAGGTCACACAATTCATAATTCGTAAGACCAGGACCCGAACAATGGTCTCCAAACTCCAAATCAAATGCTTTCTCACAGTTTCTTCTGGTGAAAAGAGAAAGAGGCCAAAAGTTCCCTGCCCGGGATTAACTGTCCCCTGATCCGTAGTCCCATGCTCCTTTTGTGGTTCATGTCCCATTGCATTATAGCTATTTGTTCAAGTATCTGTCTTCTTGGTCTGATTCACCAGTCAACAGATGTCTTTTAAATTCAATTACCACCAAAAATAATTTAGTAATGGTTTGCCTCAAACCATACTCTCCCTCATCACACACACACACACACACACACGAAAAATCTTTCTCATCATCATCATTTTGTAAAGGTCATCCCACAATGAAGGGATTGCCAAGTGAGGGTGCAGATGGCTCAGCTAGGGCCTCATTACCCTGATCTGTGCTGCCCTCCAGCCCTCCTCAGCCCTGATGCCCATATTTCATCTGGGAGCTAAAATTAAGTCGTGACCCCTCCTGCAAGCAGCACTACTCCTGAAATTAAAATTTTACAACATTAGGTTGGAGGAGGCTCACTTAGCATTTGCAAATACTTCCCCTGTGACCTTGAGCTTTTATCGCTTTGGGAGCCAAAATAAAATCTTTGAGGCAAGATTTATGAATAAATAATTAACCATGAAAACAAAATCAGCACGGAAAAAGCAATGAGGCCTTTCCACGTATAGGCCACGTTTCGTTTCTGGCTGCCACTCTCTTTTGTGCACACAGCATTTTTAAGAAAAAGAAAATTCTAAGATGTGCCATCCTGAGCTCACCATAGAAGCAATATAAACAACAGGACAGATCCTGCAGAGCCTGCCTCTCCCTTGTGTTTCCCCGAGTCCTCAGAACATGCCCAGGTCTCCCAGACACAGAGTGGCAATGACAACTCTCACCGTGCTCCATCCATAAAGCCTTCTCCTCCTCAGGGTTCACTTCTCTCTCCATTCTATTCCACCGTTCCCAACAAGAGCACGGGGCGATTTCCCGGGGGTTAACCAGCCAGCTCACACTCTTCCCAGATGAGGAGTGAGAAGGGACACCAGCGTGACGGAGGTCCTTCAGAGAAGACCCCGGGGCTCCAAGGAGGGCTCTCTAAGGGCAACTCACCCAATGAGACTAAAATGATGCCACTGAGGAAAGGTCCACCCACTTCCCAGGCAACTTGGGGGCGGATCACAAATAAAGAGAGTTCCCTCGTTTTCAATGAAAAAGCAGCAATCCGAGAAAACCAGCCGCTGCCTCTGGCTCTGCTCCTGCTAGGTGCTCTCTCAAGAATTGTGAGTGCCTTTCGCTGAAGTGCTCGTCCCCTGGGGAGCTGCCCATCTTCATCCTCTTTCAAGCAACTAAAACCTTCCCAGTGTGATAAGAGGAACCCAAAGAGAAGAGGCCTTGCTGTCCCACCACCTCCACCACTGCTGCCACCACCACCACCACCACCATCACCACCACACGAGGGAACCAACAAGAGGACCAGACCTTCTGCAGCGTGGCATGGAGCCAAGGGACCTCCCGAGTGTTTCCTGGGGCCCACAGACCATGAGGATACATAAAAGCCACTGAACTCTTTCATCTGAATGCTGAAAACTGTGCTTTTTATGTTTGATTTTTCACTGCTCCTATTGTTTTTCTTGAAACCACTCTAATCGGCCTCCCCGCTGACTCATTTTAAATGTGTAGTCTCCAAAGGAAGGGAATAGATCAAATGATTCTGAAGCCTCACCACCTGCCAAGGATCAGAAAAGGCCCTTCCCAGCCTCCTGCCTCTGCACGGAGCTCTCCTTCCCAGGAAGGTGGGGCCACATGAGTCCCCACATGGGAGCAGCTTAGGTCTGGAAAGTTCTCTGTTCCTCTGTTCAACACAGAAACCTGCAGGCTGGGGGCAGCTCTGTTCCTGGGGATGAAAACAGCCAAAATGTTGTTCTCATCTAAAAAAAAGTCAAGGGGACATTAATGTTGTCATATCTCGTATTCTTCCACTCAGAAGTGAGGTTCATTTAAGAAGAGTTTCCTCCAGCAGTTGTGTGGCCCCTACTGTCAAGATTCCAGGATTCCCACATTTCCTGCTTTGAGCAGAGGCCTGTGGTGGGTTGGCCTCTCCTTGACATTCCCTTACATTGAATTTCCACCTTGCAGAATCTTTTAAGATAATATTAGCAAAAGCACTTCGGAAACCCGAAAGCACGATATCAAAGGCAATCTGTTTGTTTAATAAACTGCTCATTTCTGTTCTAGATTCTAAACAATCTTACACTGCTGCTATCTTACTCTTAAATCAATTTTTTAAATTTTTGTCTTAAGGATTTTTAAGGAGCTTTGTTGAGGTGTAATTCACACACAGTAAACTGCAAATATCTACAGCGTACAATTTGATGAGTTTTAACAAACGTAAACACCCATAAAACCATGCTCCCAGTCAAGGTAAGAGACGTATCCATAACCCTCAAAAGTTTCTTCAATCCTTTCTTAAATCAATGTAATGGCAAAATAACACTGTTTCTTGCCCTATATCTGACCATAACCAGCTGCGTGACCTTGGACCTCTTTGCAAGTTTTCATCTCCTCACATGTTACATGAGGGGAATGGACGAGATGGCCTCACCTCGTCCTCTAAGCCAAGCCTTCTATGAATCCAGTCTTGAACCTGAACTTCAAGGATGGAAGGTCACCCATGGGTTTCCTCATTGTTCTCTCTGTCCACAGAATTCATCCTCAAGCTACGAAACAATACATGGCATGATAGTACGTAATTATTTTTCTACCTAAATTCTGTTATTACTACAATAACAAAGGGTCTGCAAGGAAGTAACAGGATTAAGAAAAGATTTTTTTAAAGGAAGGCTTATTAAGCTCCCACCACATCCCTGACCCTGTTCTCACGCCCCTAGCACTCTTTGAGGTGGTTACTATTGTCCCCACATTATGGATGTGGAAACTGAGGTAAGGATGGGTTCTGCCACAATGGTGGAGTGAGGACTGACCCCCGTAGCTGTCATTCCTGGTCTGCCACCCCACCCTGGGAGGCTGACCTGCTGTTTATTCATAGTGGATCCCCTCTCCTTTCTCCACATGTGTATACCTCGAGAGAACACTGTTCTCTCATTAGCGTCAAAAATGAATCAGGGTTTTTAGTACCTGAGCTCAGGAATCAATTAAGCATTTTAACCAGAGATGAGAGTTACAAGAAGCTGTCAGTGGACTCGTTCCCAGGCAAACCCTCTTGTCCAGGCCTCGTCACTTCTAATAAGACAATAATAACACTTTTCATCCCACACTCCACTTAGCAAGTGGATCCCAATTACCCACATCTGTGAGAGAAATCTCTTTATTAGGCCCTGGGCTAGTGCTGTCCTGGAATGCCTTATATGGTTTCACAGACTCTCCGGGACAGGGCATGTCAAGATGAGAGAAAACAGGGAACATGTATGTTCCCTATGCAGAGAACCCTGCAGAAGACGTCACCTTTCAGACAGCGGTGCTAAAGCCAGGGGTCACTCGCCATCATTAAAAGAGCTGAATTAAAGAGCGGTTGGACTTTTTTTCTTTTCTTTTTTGTTTTTTTTTTCTTTTCACTTTTTCTCCTGGCAAAGAAGAATCACAGCACTAGCTCCACTCCTTGGGAACATAACTGTAGGAAACTGGGTTATTTTCTGTGGTCAGTCTTACCATCCATCCTTTGTCCGTGTTACGAGTCAGTTCCCATTTCAAGACCAGAGTAGACCTGTGGCTCCTGTTTCACAGTAACGCACCCCATGATTTCAAGGAACACTCTGCCCAACTGGTGGATTACTGCCAACAGAAACCATCTAAACTTGCTGTACCTCTTTCCCCGGGACACCAAAGGATACATGTTCAACCCGCACACTTTATCAGTACATTAACCTGGTCAATTACACTTTGAATGAAAGGGACGTCCCCCTCTTGTGTCAGTGTTTGGTGGAGAAAGCCATCTGGAAGAGGGGACCAAGGCCTTCGGTCTCAAATGGGTAACTGAGCTCCCCATGGCAAACAAGGCAGCAGAGTCTGAGCCCCAAGAGAACCCCCCCAGTGCCCTCCATCCAGCCCCCATCTCCTCAGTAACAATTACCCTTCCCTCCAAAATGGTAGTGAGCCCAGCAAAGCTGCTAAGAGCGGCTTGGAGTAGTTTAGGGGTAGGTGTCACCTCCCAGGGAGGCTTACTAGTGGCCGTTAAGCCACAAGAACAGGCATGTGGCCTGAACACAGGACACACATGCAGTAGCTCACTGGGGCATCACGTGGAGATTGTAACTATCACGCTACGCTGTGTACAGCTCCTGTCCCGATTCCGGGCCATCTGCTCCTTTGCCGTTGCCATCGTGGCAGGACATGTCCTCAGCGACTGCTGCTGAGCTGAAATGCTGCCGTCTCCCCTGCTATCCGAGGAGCATTTAGCACTCACCCCTGAGTCAGACGGGGTGCATTTAATCCGAAGTGGCATGCTGTGTAGCCACACGCCGGCAGACTCTGCTCAAGTCTGCTCTGCTGGGAAAGGCAGACTTGGGAGTTTCTGGTGCTGTTGTTTCCTAGCCTCCTCGGGTCTGGAAAAGCTTGAAATCCAGTAAACAGCAGCCCCCACACACCCACCCACTGACCCAAATGCATGAACCACCAGAAAAACGAAAACACATTGTAACACTCCCTGACAACCATCTCCCATGAGTGGTCTCTTCCGATTATCCGCACCACACAGTGTATTCATTCATTCAACACACACACCCTGGCACCTTTGTGGGCTCTGACACATCACCCTCCCCCTCATCGACAGGCAGGGGCCCAGGAGAACTGTTTGGACAAGTCCTCACATTCACAAAGGGATTCGAATTCAGACGTGAAGTCATCTCCAAATGAAGTCCTACCTCAGTCACAAAGAGACACTGAATGACTGAAAGAAGAAATTCACCACCCAGGCTTAAGCTCATATCCAGTCTTTAGAACACACCACCTCTAATGCCCTATGAATTGTAATCAAGCTGTAACTGAGCTCTGAATGAACAGAATTAGCTTGGGGTTCGTGCTTTATAAATAGACTATAAGAAGATTCATACTTTACATTTTAATATACTGGAAGCCTTTAAAAATTAAAGGGAATTGGACTCTCTGGACTCCTGTGGGAGAGAGAAGAGAAGAGGGTAGAGAAGTGATCAGGAGTCCATAATATGTAAGCTGTTGTCTGCCCAGCGCTGTTTCTCTCCCAGGTTCTGCTAAGCTGGAGTCCTCACTTAAGTGCTCTCTCCCTGACCGGAATATTTGCACTTTCCCTATGTCAAAATGTCTTCTGGGGGCTTCCAACAATATGGCACACTGAACTGATAGCAAAGAAATGCAGGCCTCTTTCAAAATCATATTAAATGCTTGAGAATATGTATTTTTAAATTCACCGTCAACTTTGAAAGAAAGAAGTTCCAGGAATAAAGAGGGGATCCCAGCCAGGTAGCCAATGGGAGCTGACCTTCCAAGCCCTTTTTGTATGCCGAACACCTAGGAGAGCAGCTTACATGTAATACCTTTCTCAGGGGTTTAATCCCCTCCCCCACCTCCATCCCTGGCTTCTATTATAGGATAGATTTATAGAAGTGATGTCCTTCGTAGGTATGCTTCACATCTGTACATCCTCCTCACGTGCTCTGCTTACTGCCACCCATTTTCTTTATTGTCATTAAATGCTAATATACAGGTTGCCAAAGCAAGCACATGCTGTATGTACCACAGAAAAAAAAAAAAAAAAAAAAAAAAGAAAAAAAAATTCATTTCCAGGTAGATGACCAAACACTGACATGGCCTTTCCCCCAGCAACTGGTATAAACAGCAACGAGCCCACAGGTCTGGGAGCCTGTGACCTGGGAGGTATGTCATTCTGTGGGGACCACATGGAACATGTCTCTGTGAAGAGAAGGGAGATGATGGGGAGCCCACCCACTCACTTGTGTCCTTGATCTTGGCTGGACTCATTTGTCGGTCCAGCAGTACACCAATAAGAGCCACCGTACACTGAGTCTTCAAACCCAGATTATGCTTCGTGATCTGACCCAGCTCACCAACAGATGTCTTCCAACCATACTCTGTGTGGCAGAGAAAGTCTGCCATCAACCAATATCCACGTCCGCTCTTCCTTGCTAACACAACCTCCAGAATTCCGCTCCACAATGATGGTTAGTTGAAGCTAAACATAACAGTCCCATTCCCCCATTTCTCAGCCTCCCTATGGTGGCTGCCAGCTCCAGTTCCAGCCACTCAGAGGTAAACAGGCATGGGTGCAGTTCTGGACAGACTTTAGCATCCTTGATGAAAGAGACAGACACAGCTAGCAGTTGCTTTCCCCTTTCGCCTGCCGTGAGCCTGGGTGCCAAGCCTGGAGCTACAGCAGACAGCTTCAACCGGAAGGAATCAAACCAACCAGTTAGAGCAGACAGGACAGACAGAAAGAGACTGGGTCTCTGAGAACGTGGCTGAGCAGCTGCTTCCACACTGAACCACAAGACTCCAGACTTAGGATCTACGATAATTAAACACTCTATTGCTTAAGCCACTATTAGGTATCCTGGTCAATGAAGCTGAAAGGATTCCTAACTAATATACCTTTTCTTCCTGCATTATACTCAGGGCCACCATGTTAGATCACGGCACCTCCAGAATGACGGGTGTCCTGAGAGCACTTATCACAAGTCACAATTTCTTGTTTGTTTCATTATATATTATCCTTTTCCTTTCTAGAATGTAAACCTTACAAGGTCTGATTTATTTACTATTATATTCCCATCTAGAAGATTGTCTGGCACATAGTAGGGATTCATAAATAATTGTTGCTGCACAAGGTCAAATTGGAAGAAACACCTTGGTGCTTGAGCTTTGGGAGATAGAGGGACATTAGCGATGGATTTGATTGTAGTTAAAAAGCACGCTTTGTGAAAACAAGAGAAGTCAATTAGGAGAAGTCAGAGCTGGCAGGAATTAGCGCAATGAGCTACCTCCGGTCTGCCTGCCCAGAGAGCAGTATGGCTCCCGTCTCCCAGGCAACGGCTACACTGGAGACCTCTGGAAGCCAGTGTTAAACAGCCCCCAACCACGCTCTCATCCCCTTTCTCAGTGTTGGAAGAGTGTGGGTGACACACTTGCTGTTGCCATTGGTCCCTTAGGGTGTCTGAGCCTGCGTAAGGCAACACAGAAAGCTGGTCTTCACCTGCCAGTGATAACCTGCTGTGCTGAGCTCCTCTGCTGCTCCAGGGGTTGTGAGGGGGCCAGCTGGAGGCAATCTGATGATGTCGCACAAATTTAATGGGGAGACATGTGAATGAAGCATAGATGACAGCCGAAACTACAGGATGCTAGCTAGCCAGGAGAGCTGCGTCTGACAGCATCGTCCATGGGAAAAGTCTAAGAAGTGGTGGCTAATACTCAGATAAACTTGGAATTCAACAGGGAGATGTGAATGGGTTTATCAATTAATAAAAAAGTAAACATCCAGTAAAAATATGGGTAAAATATATGAATAAGCAATTTATAAAAGAAAGTTACCATTGGCCAAAAAGTAAATGAGAAGGGCAAATAAAGATAACAAGAAACTATTTTTGGCCTAACAAATAGACAAATATTAAATCAAAGATAATACAATAATGCTAGGGTTTGTTGTTATCAGGTCTTATGCTCCTGGTGGTAATATAAATTGCTTTTTGGTGGTATATTTGGCAATTCAAATAGGAAAATCTTAAAATGTGCACATGTTTGGCTTAGCAATTCTTCCTCTAAGTAGTTATTGTACGGAAAGGATACAAGAGACATGCGAAAGTTTTCATTCTAATATTGTAACAACAGCAAGAAAGAGTGGAAACAAGTCTCTAACAACAGAGCATTAGTTAAAAGATAACACATTCATATGAAGAACTATAACACTAAAATGAGGTCATGAAAAAGATTTAAATACATGGACAATAGATTGCTTAAAAATGAATTACAAAACATTGCAGTATAATTGTATTTTATTACAAAATATGTGCACAGGAAAATGGTTGAAAGTGGTTTATGTGGTTGATGGTATTTTGGACTTTTTCTCTTTTTGCTTTTCTTTGCTTTTTCCAATAAACATGTATTGATTCCAAAAACAGTAAAAATCATTATTTAAATAGTGAGGGCATCGTGCACAACATATATACCACTCATTTTGTTAAATTTATTACCTTGGTGCAACCCATTAAAATATTTTTATCCCCATTCTATCATATTTTCTCCCTATTCTGAGGCAATCCCTAATTTAACCTACATCCCAACATATTTACTTGGGTCAGGATAAAAGATATCATTATTCTGCTTAGAGTCCTGAGACCTTCCTTCTAGGAGATATCGTTCTCCATTCCTTGAACAGTTCCTTTGAATTACGTCAGCGTTCTCATTCATTTATTTGATATGTGCCTGCCATTGAAGATACAATAATGAATCAAAGAAGACAATGACCCCAGGTCATAGCCAGCTTCTGAGAAAGACATTACTCAAATACTCATACAAACAAACATAGAATTGTTGTAATGACAAGTACAGTGAAAGACGCTTGCTTAGGGCTGAGAGCCAATAATAGGGACCCATCAGTTGCAATCGTCCAATCCATGATGGTTGCTTGGTGTAGGGTGGAGATGGTAGAGAGAAAGAGAAGCACACTTGACAAATACTTAGAAAGCAAAATCGGAAGGACTTAGTGATACATGGGATATGGAAAATGCAGGGAAAGGAACTGTGTAGTATGCCTCAGGATTTGGGCTTACACAAGTAAGGCTGGTGGGTGTAATCTCAGAGGTCCCACAGCTCCGTGTGTGTGTGTGTGTGTGTGTGTGTGTGTGTGTTTTCATTCCAAAGCCAACATAAAATTATCTTAAGCATATTCTGGATAATCTCTATGACCACTCTTCCAGTTAACCAATTCCACATTCTAGAGCCCCTGCTGGATTTGCATTCAGGATCCTAGGAGCAGCAAAGATCACCTGGGGCGACGGTGTTTAACCATCAGGAGATTGTCAAGTACGCCTACAGCCCCGAGCCCTAGCAGTTCTTCCTGTCAACTAACTCGTTTTAAGTGACTGAATTCTTTCACCAATCGTAAAGATCTTCAACCAGTTATAAACCAGTGATTCTTTCTCCAGTTATAAAGATCAGATTTGGAAGAATGAAAACATTTTCATTTCTTAAATTAGTCAATGAAGGCTTTGTATTGTCATCATGAAAACTTCAAAGTAAAGAAGGAATGCTTCTTTAATTGTCACGAGCTAACTGGAAAAATCCAGAGGGGTTACCTTCTCCCAGAGCTGTTCTCGTGGAGAGGAAGGCAGCTGGAAGCGCTTGTTTCTTGCTGAATTTGAGTTCATTTTGATTTCTTTGCACCTTTAACACTCTGATGGGTTTTGGTTATTTTTTTAATCACTATTTTGTAACTGACCCAGCTTTTTCCATGCCATTAGGATCAGAGCCACAGTCCCTTGTAACTTTCTAAATCATAACTGCAAGCGTGTATGTAACTTTTTAAATTCCTTATGCCTACATTTTAATAAAAGCTATTACACAATGAATTTACACCTACCGTTTTTGTTCTTCTCCTTTTTGTCATGTGATAACAAAAATAATCGGAGCCAGCACTGGGGTCTGAGGGAACTCGTCTTTGAAGTTCCCCTGAAGTACTGAGAGGCCGGGGGCTAGGGCCGTCAGCTAACCGGGAATTTACCCAGTTTGGTGTTCTTGCGCCCACAATCGCCACCTCTATATTCCTTGTTCCCGTTCATCCTCAAAGGCTCCATCCTCCTGTTTCCTTGGCTCGACCCCTGACCTGGGCTAACAGAAATATAGGACAGACCTCTTTCTGTCCCCAGATCACACTTTCTAAAGATGGAACTAAACAGGTAAGTAACCATGTGTCTTAATGCCTACGATGCTAATGCTTCCTGTACTGGCCAGATTTCATTCCCCATCATAGAGGAGATTTCGGAGGAATCAATTCTCCAGAAACAATCCATTATAATGGATTTAACTCAATCCAATGAAGTTTTAGTGTTAAAAAATTGTTTGTGTTAGAATTGGGAGAAAAAAATTATAAATGGCTCTTTTCATCGAGAAAGGAAAATGCAAGATACCCTTTCATTAGGAAATGAGCATCTTTTTCTAATTCCCCTCCAGAAAATCCTGTCAACAAACTTGAAATGCACACTGCTTTGCAGATGGTGTCACACTCGTGGCTCATCCCCCACGCTCATCACTGAACGTAGGGAAACATTCCTTTGTCTCTACATCAGACGCTAACTGAGGACCCAAGGCCTGGGAGAATATAAATATTTTCATATGAAAAAGAATTATAACCTGATCTGCTACTCCTTCACCCAGATGTTTGCATTACTGATGTGTTTTAGCAACTCCATTCCAGACTCATCTTCAAAATAAAATAAAAAGCTCCGGAGATGCTTTATTTTCTTTTTCCCATGATGATTTAAATATATATATATATATATATATATATATATATATATATATATATATATATATATATATATATATATATATAGAGAGAGAGAGAGAGAGAGAGAGAGAGAGAGAGAGAGAGAGCTCATGAAATATCAAGGCACATATTTATAACCAGCTGAATCCAAGGTGATTATAATATTTTTCCTTCCCCTCTCCCTGAAGCCTGGCCAGGTGAACCTGTGGCCAAGCAGACCAACGTTGGGCTTGGATTTGAGTAAACAGTTTAATGTCCTAAAAAGAAAAAGGTGGAAGAAACCAGTGAAATAGTACAATCCATGCCCAAATAAAACGCTAAAGGTCAATCCATTGTCAAGACTAAAGACAAGCTCAGGAACTCAGGAGCCAGGGAGACAGAAGGATGGAGCCGTTGATGGGGAGCCAGACAAAGGCAAGGTCATCTGCCCCGGACGTCTCCTGTGAGCAGAGCTGTGTCTCATCAGGCGCTGACCACACATCGCTGGGTCATACAGGCTGATCTGGAGAAGCGGAGTTCACTGAGGACAGGAGAGGTCTCACATTTACACACGAAAGTAGAACGGTCCTCATGCTTACTCCAGACTGAAAATCCTGGATGTTTCATTGGCACATTCCACAAGAGTCGGTGGAACTGAAGGAAGTCTCTACCTTCTCTTTCAAATGCCAAGAATTCACTAAAGGAATCCACGTATTCTCTGGGTTTGTGGCTCACCTGCAGCCCCAACCTGCATTGGGCACCTTCATTCTGATAAGAGCTTCTTCGGCTCTTGTTCTAACGGGCCCAGTGTTCCCCTAACTGCCTCAATCAAGTGCTTTCTTTCCCTCCAAGGAAGGAGGAGCTCCCACATACCACAGACTTCGCCACTTTTCTCCGGAGCCCATCCAGAACCCCTGGAATTAGTCACCCATATCTGGACAGATGTTAGGCCTCAGCAGTATAGATTCCCTTCAAGATATAAGACACTCCATTATATTCCTCCTTGACCTGCCATTCTCTTCCTTCTGAAGACATTGCTACAATTAGAGATGTTTCTGCCACGATCTAGCATTTTACCCTACTGACAAGGTAACAAGTTAACCTGTTACTGTCTCACGGATGCTAGCAAAAGATACGAGACTCTCTGAACAGATAAAAGGGACCCTCGTCCAGTAATTATCATCCACGCTCTGTCCTCAGCCATCACAGGGTTTGTGCAATGGGAACTTGAATGCAGTAGCCACGGCAGCAGAGATGCGATTCCTCTTACCGAGGCTAATCGAGGTATTGCCACTGACAAATGTCTAACCTATCAGTCACAGAGATGGATGCTAGGATCTAGATATGGTGCCATTTCTCAGGAAGGCCAACCAGCCACCTTTTGGCAGGTGCATTACATTGAATCTCTGCCACCCTGGAAAAGGCAGAGATTCATCCTCAACAGGACTGATACATATTCCAGGTATGGGTTTGCTTTTCCTGCCCATAGGACCTCAGTCAGCACCACTAGCCACGGGCAAACAGAGCATCAGATTGGCCAATAGCAGCTCCTGTATAATAATGCCTCGGACCAAGAGACCCAAGTCAAGCCAATAAGGTTCAACACTGGGCACGTGACCACAGGAATCACTGACCCATTACTCAGAAGTGCCAGTCTTATGGAACATGGCGGATAGAGGTGGAGGTATAAATACTCCAGCTCTCTTTCCCCATTATCAGAACAAATCTCAGGTGTGACCTACGTGCTCCCCAGAGTTCCCTGCAGAACCAAGCCAAACAAACTTTCCAAGGGACTTTTCTTAACATCACATTCTCACTTGATCTCCCTCCATCCGAGTCCCACGTGTCCTCTTCTCTACTGATGGTTTTTTCTGGGAATATATCCCAATAAATTATTTTTAGACAAATCCTTATGTACTACTAAGAAATCAAAGCTAAGAGATGTAGGCATGTAAGAAATATTTTGGCAACACATTTTCACATTTACTTTCCAAAAGAGCATAGAAAATAGACAGATGTTGAAAGGTATAAAAATGCTCTGAGGCATTTGGATAGTATGTTTTGTTTCACACTTCCTGGCTGCAAAGAAGGGAGGGTCTAGGCAAAAGGTTTCTCCATTATCCATCCCATGCCCAATATAAACACTTTCCTTCTATTCACAGCTGTAAACCACCAGCTGTGATCTTAGAAAAACCTGACAGGGTGGAAAAGAAACTGCACTGTGTGTTTCTGCTTCAGTGCATGGCCAGCAAGATCTGGGCATCACGAACTTAGCTGGGCCTTTAGCTCTTAGAAAGATATTTCCATGAGTAAGATCTCAGCTCCTACTTGAGGCATTTCCATTCCGTATGTCATTGACACAGGCGTCAAAGTCACTCCAAGGTGAAATGGACACAGCCACTATCCAAGGTCAACCACTTCCTTTTTAGCTTTGACTTAGAGAGACAGCCCACCCCTTGCAATGACTGCTGTCTGCCTCATATTCTTACTGTCACCCTCTTGACAGCATTATCGTTTCAGATGTCCCAGGACAAAGCAGGTAAGCCTAAGGCAATCAGAGCAGGCATATTTCTGTTCAGGGCTATTTGGAACTATCTTATTACATGAAAGATCCCCCTAATTCACGCAAGAACTGGTGATCCACATTACCCATCATCAAAGGAATACACAAATCCCTTCCTTTCTCTTTCTCTCTCTCTCTCCCCCCCTTGTCCCCCAGTGTCACTGATGGATTTGTACTGACTCACACACATTCTGTCCTTCATCATCCTCTTTGTCACCCAGTACCCAAGAGGACCTATGTTTATTCACTCAACAAGTATTTCACTGAGTATCGATCGCTGGGCTCTGCAGAGACAATATGGGCAAACTTGGGCTTCAGTATGAAGCCTAAGGAATAAGGCATACGTTAAACAAAACAATCATGTAAATAATTATACATGTAAACATGCATAATTACTACTTTGACACATGCTACAAAAGAGAATTACAAGGTGCTACCGTGTTTTCCCGAAAATAAGACCTAGCCGGACAATCAGCTCTAATGCATCTTTTGAAGCAAAAATTAATGTAAGACCTGGTCTTATTTTACTATAATGCAAGACCGGGTCTTATCTAACATAAAAAGCACCGGGTCTTATATTGATTTTTGCTCCAAAAGACGCATTAGAGCTGATTGCCCGGCTAGGTCTTATTTTCGGGGAAACACAGTATGAGAGCATATAACTGCAGAACTCACCATCTTCTGCGGACGCAGAGGGGGCTTGCCTGAAGGAGGGACATTTAAACCATAACCCAGAAGACGAAAAAGGATGTCAAGCAGAGAGGGAGAGTAGGAGGAGAGATAACACGCAAGAGCATTCAAAATAAAATAAACAAAACTCTGTGAAGGTTCAGAGGCAGAAAGGAGCTTGGCTTCTTGGAAAGAGAGAAAACCTGGGAGTTTAGAGTAAATGACCAAGGGGGAGGGTGGTAGAAGATGAGGCCAGGGACAGGCGAGGCCAAACGATCCTGTTTTTTACTGTCGTTATTTTATTGAGTTAGATCTGCCTGCATTTCAAAGTTCATGAGTTTATTGTGTAGATAAATAATTTTACTTGGAAATTCTACTATGAAATGTACAGGACAGAGAGTTATGTAAAAATTTCCCGGATATTTCGAACTGCTTCAAAAAGTACCTTTACCTTTTATCAATGTAGGGCATTTTGGCTTTTATTTGGCCTTCCAACCAAGTTCTAACGTCACTCTAACCTCATTCTAACATATGAAAGCTAGAAGAAGTAATATGGACATTCAGGAAACAGTGAAATAAAAGAATATCTCCCCACTTAGAGTATGCACTTCCTGCTTTCAGACTTGTCCAAAATAGAACCAATTTGATTCATCTCTGAAGACGTCTCTGTTGAATAACAGGAAACTTCCAATTAGACTCATTAGTTACAGTTCTCAATGCGGATGTCAGAGCAGAAAACTTCAAAGAGGAAGCTTCTGCTAGGAGAAATCCAAATGAAAAATATAAGAGGAGAAATTTCTGAGAATTACTATCTTCGGTAGAAACTATTAGAAATAAAACACTTTAGAAAATAACAACAACAGAAAAAAAAAAAACTAAGAGTGCAATGGGGGCAGCTGTGACTTGGGCAGCAGGTAAGGCACACAGATGCATTCGAGCTGGTTCACTGGACACACCTCCTTGGTCACCTGACTACCTGAGAGGAATCCATATTCTACCCAGACTTGCACCCATCCAACCCTTCCTTGGGGCCCATCACCTCAGTGAGCACTCAGTCATGACCCAAAATGCAGTCCCCCAGAAGAAGAAAGCAATGAGCCATGAGTGACAATTCTGAGGTAAATGAAAATGGCTACTATGACAGAGTCTCTGTAATATTCCCCGGCTGCAAGGGGCTTGCATGCAGGAACCATTACACGATTCTACAGTTCATAGAAGAGGACATTATTCCGAAATAAATTGAGTTCACAGCCTACACGGGTGTACACACGTACCCACACCTCAACCTCCCCGTGTGGAAAAGCAGCCAGGCTTGATTTATTTCCCTGTCACCAAAAATGATTCATCCATAGCAGAGAAAGGAAACAACCAAGTTCCATCCAGGCACAGGACAAGAAACACCTTTTTTCTCCTTGGGCATCAAGATAAAAACTATTGCCTGTGGGGCAAAGCTGAAGATGGCAGGACAGGGGCAGCCAAAGTTAGCTAACGTTGGTGATCGGGGGAAATACTGAGACTCATTGGAATCAAAGCTTTGTCCACATCGGGAAGAGAAACACCTCTTGAGGAGTGTCACAGCCACAAAAATCTGTCTTTTAATGCAGAGTCGCATGGGGTTGTCAGGATGAAAAACGTGAGCATCCGTCTCCGCTCAAAACCTAGCGCAGTATTTTGCAACTGGTTCTCAACAAGTTATTATTGAAAGGATTGTTCACATCAGAAGACCCTGTGTCTTGCCGTCATCTGGATCCTTGCTGCTCGAAATGTGGTGGGCAGACGAGCACAGAGCATCCTGGGAGCCCGTCAGAAATGCAGACTCAGGCTTTTCCCCAAACCCGCCTACAGAATCTGAATTCTAATAAGATCTCAGGTGATTCCTAGGCTCGTTAGAAATTTGGTAAGCACTGCTCTCCACAAACTCTCCCAACAAAACCTGGGAACTTTGCCCCGAGATACCTGAAAGTCTAACCAATCAATCAACAAAACATTTCCTGACAGTGTGCTCTGTGCAACGACGCTAACAGGCGGGGGCCAAGCCGTCACCCACATTAGTGCACCAGTAGGATGACAGTCTGGCAATAGTTTCTCTGGAAGCCACTGGGCAGACCACAGAGGGACAAATGAGAGGAAAATTGGGCCGTGATGGGACTTGTCTCCCTAGGAGACCTGGGAGTTTAGAAGTATGTTAAGACAGCCGTGATTGTTCCTTCAGCTTCTTCAGACCTTTCCAAGGTGCTGCCCCTGATAAGTGGGCAGGCAGATCGGAATGAAGATGTTAGAGATAACAGGAGATAAGCAGTGCATTCAAATGGAACAAACACAGGGGAAGGCAAGACGCAGGGGTCTATCCCTGGCAATGACTTTAATCGCTAATCTCGGGGCTGCCAGCAGCAAGCCTCGCCAGCAGTCACCAGTAAATAAATGGCTCTGTTGCCATTGTGACTGCGCTCCACCTCGGGAGCGGTGGGTCTAATTGCCTGTTGGGATTTAGTCCTAACGTCAGAGAAAGGAGCATCCTGAAGAGAACAAAAATGTGTCCTCTGGCTTCTGTTTGGGTTCCGCAATGACTGGGAGACAGAGATGAGGGGACGGGCTGAGCAAGGCACCAGGTTACTTCCTTCGTCCCCTGACCCCCTCCCCACACACACACACATACACACCTTGCTCTGGGCCTGGCAGCCATTGTATCCCTGTCCACCCGTGGTTCTCAACAGGAAGGCGAAGTGGCCTGTGGAGGGACCTTCGGAAAAGTGTGGAGACACTTTGGGTTGTGATGACCAGGTAGGGGGGTGGCACTGGCATGTCGTGGGTAGGGGCCAGTGATGCTGCTACAGACCCTACAAAGCACAGGACGCCCCCACGACACACAATTATCTGACCCCACATTTCCAAGGTGCCAACGTTGAGCAACTCTGCTCCAGCACAGCAGGTCCTTCCTGCAGAGCCATCTGGGAGGTGACAGATTCCTGCCGCGGGTCCTCCCATGTGCCTCAGCTCCCTTTGGGGTTCCTTCAGTGCGCACCTCCTCTGAAATCACCAGCAATACTAAACGCTCCTCAAAAGTCCTAGCCATGTGAAGCCTGTGATTGCTTTTCAGGTCCCGTGGTAAGAGTCTAGCTAAGCCACTCTGCGGTCCTGCTGCTTCCGCATCCATTTTGTTTGGCCCAGTGCCTGCAGGCACCTTTAGCTGACAGCAGCCCCCTCATGCCAGCACATGCCCTGGATAGCAGCCTGCAGAGTCACAAGCCAATGTAAGTTCCTGATATGATTCCAACAGCCCTGTGATCGAGTCTCCCGTGCCTCCCAGGGCCTTCTCCCTGTGCACCCCTTAGATAACATCCTCATGGAATACCCAAACCCTGCTCTCTTCAGTGTGAATTCATCAATTCATCCTTAGCCCAGGAACCCCAAAGCACTGCAGCCACACACCCTAATAAAGGTGTGTGCCCCAGGTCTTGCCTCTCTCTCCGCCCGTACCCCGCTTTCACCTCCCTAGGTGGCCCCTCAGCGCATTCTGTGTACTTCCTCCAGGACCTCTGAGTAATAAGCTTCTCTGTTTCAGTTTCTCCTGTGCTCTGTTGTTGAACTGCAGCTCACCATCCAGCACACCGGGCTCCATGTAACAAACACAACTTTAAAAAAGTCACAACACCCCAACTGGTACAAAAAGCAGTGGTAAAAAGAAAATAATAATATTCACAATCACTTTGGGGAACGATGAAGTTATTGCTGGTCATCCAAGTGTAAGAAGGATTTTCAGCTGTACTTCTATCGTTCGCCACAAGAACTCACCTGGCAATGGGACATGAAGAGGCACATCCGGAAGCCATATGGTGACATGAGCATGCTCAGTAATGGCGTGAACAGTGGAGGGCAAACAAGGCTTGACAGGCACAGAAACAGAAGCTAGTCTGCAGAAAATTCTTCCAATCGTCAAACGTGTAAAACATTAAAGAGGAGTTGTCTTCGTCCTCTGATCAAAATGGACATTCTCTCCTTCAGGAATACACTCAATAATGTGGGTCACACCATTATAAATGGACCATGAGTGTTTTCTTTTCCTTTTTTGGAGAGGGAGAATATCAGCTTTGATTTCCGATTTTGCTGGCCCCCCACCCCCTTTGTGGGAGCGTAAACTACACAAATGTGCACGCAGTACTCTTGATGATAAAGGGATTATAAATATGTATCCCGAGCCTAGCAGTACATGAAATATGGGAGATGCTCAATAAAGTTAATGGATGAATGGATGAATACATGGATGGATGGATGGATGGATGGATGGATGGATGGATGGATGGATGGATGAGCATGGCCGAGAGTGGTTGGAGAGGCTTCCTGGAAGACATAAGAGATCCACAAGACACAAAACAAGCTCTGGAAAGGCACCAGGTGTGAAATGAGGTCTAGTGAGGAGGCTTCTCACTGAAAAGGACAAGTCCTCCAGAGGCACAATGGGAGGGTACGCTGGGAAGGAGGCTAGGAAGACACTGGAAGTCCTTGGAAGCCACAGTGGTTTGAATTTTATGCCATAAAAAGTAGGAAGCCAACCTGGGTTCCAAGGCAGGGCAGTGATATGATAGATGGTGGTGTTTCCCACAAATGATCTTGACCATAAGACCCAAGATGTTGCACAGAGAGATTAGATACCAGGATGCACTGTAGCAACGCAACTACATTATATGAGCCTGGATTAGGGTGAGAAAAGTGAGTCTTAAAGAGAAGACTGATGGCAGGAATCATCTCGAATTAATATTAATCAAAATCTCGAAGGTGTTATGAGCTACTTTTTGGAACTGGCCATGGATGTAACAAGCATTATGACTCTGAGTTCTCAGATGAGCAGCTTGGCCACTACAGACTCTAGGGTTACGTAATACGGCCAAGAAGAAGCTCTCCACATATCCTGGTAAAGAAAATCTCTGTGAAGCCAGCATCCTGCCCCTTGTCTGCAATCAGAGAGTCAGCTGCTGCCACTGTCATCCTCTGCAGCTGTCCTCCAACATGTGACATTCTGAATGAGTCTCCCCCGGAAATCCAGTGGGTGTCGATGCCCATTTTAGGGCCTGCTGTGTGGTGGCGAAAATGCACATCCATCCTCCCGGAGGGGTGGGGGTGGGGGGGTCTGGAGCCCTCATTCAGATGAGTCCACACAGACCTCTCCAAAGGAACTTCAAGATAACCCATAAAAGTGGTGCTTTTTGATCCTCTTGATTACATATTGAACCATTCCCCAGTGGTTTTCCTCCTTTTGGAGAATCACCCCACTCAGTAGGAAGTTGTTTTTCCTTTCTCCTGGTCTTCAGGCTAGAGACAGCCCATCCAGCAAGGGCACAAAGGGATCATTCATAACTTTTGACAAGACAGTCAGGAAACTGCTGTTGCCAAATGCATCTGCATTATTTATCCCTCATCCTCACTCTGCATTTTCATGTTGCAGGATCTGTTTGTTACCCAGAGATGTAAAAATATGGCAGTGCCCTGTCTGAGCAATACCCAGAGTTCCTCTGTGCTGTGGCTCGCCAGGGCCCTCGTCTCCATGGCCAAGGCTTCAGCTGGGGAGAGGCCCAGCATTACAGCTCCCCTCTCGAGGGCTGAATTTTTATTTCATTGGCCCTGAGTGGCTTACGGACCCTCTGATTCTGGACATCATGCTTGGTTTTGCTCTGTCTTGAAGTATCTGGACACGTTCTAACTCCAGTTTTACCTGGCCTGAGCTCTCCATGACTCCCTGAGTGATAACCCGGAAGTTCTCCCACTGTTGGTCCCATTTCCACGACTAGTTCTCCACCTGTGGTCCCAAGCCCTCATCCTGTCCCCACAACCCTCCAGTGATGGAGGTGACGTTTCCAATCTGATGTCCTCTCTTTTGCTTTCTACTTCCTTTCTCTCTCCCGTTGCTCAATATTTCAGGATAAAGGAATAAAGGAGAAGAAATATCAGAAAGAGGAAGTAAGATGAAGACAACTGAATCTCATTTTTGTCTTTTTATGCAGCCAGGAGAAAGGGACTATAGATACACTTTAGCCCTAAAGAAAAGGATTTCTTTCTGTGTACCGCTGGCTCCTCCTATGATGCCATTTTATTTTGTGATAGTGAAGAAAATAAATGCAACCGCCAACATGGTACCAAAAGATGCCACATATCTAACGGTGCTAGATTGTCAGCCTCACTCAGAAGAACACGTAACGCTGACTCTGAAGTTTCTCCAAAATCTATTAAAAATTAAGAGGATACATGCTGGTTTGGATACTTTTTATGGTTACCATGGGTTTTTAAATGGTAATCTGAATTAAAAGCCAAACTTGGATATTTTAGTAGTGTTTGAGTGTCAATTCTGGTCAAAATAAATGAAAAACTTTCATGAAATATATACAGAAATGTAAATGTTCTATGGTAATTGAAAAGGATAGCTTCCCTGATAAGGCGCCATCTTTGATTTGTTTTGTCACCAAAAGGACCAATCTCCTCAAGATCCTTTTGCTGGGGCTTTGATATAGACTATATGTCTCTAAAACCCTAGAAGGTCACTGGATAACCCACATCATCTACTCTATTTGAAGTCTTTGGGCTTTTGGGGGCGTTTTCCAGAAACACTTGAGTGACCTAAGTACCATGGGGTTTTTGCTAAAGATACAGGGAAGAAATGGCATGTTAAAAAAAAAATCCTTATGAGAAGCTGTTCAGGACACACAGGTAACGCTGATGTCCCAACAGAGACTCCATCATCTCTATCACCTCTCCTCTGGGCTGCTTTCCTTTTATTTTCTTTACTTCTCTTGACTCGACCCTCTCTGGTCTTCAGTATGTCTACCGGAAGTGCCTCCTGAATCATGGCGCATGTCTACCACCCAATCTGTGCTCTCTTAACATGTGTGGCCACTCTCTTGGATCACCTGTTTCTCCCATAAAAATCCCTACAGAAGACTCACTTCGGGTTTCTTAGTCATGGTCCAATATAAAGCACCCTCATTGGGCAGAATTCTCCCAAGAGTTACCCAGGTGCCCCTTGACTCAGGCACCAATCCATGCAGACCAGGTAGCAGGGCCACATGGTACAAATCATATGGAGGGTGGTGAGCATGACAGCTACTCGGGACATCTGAGCCAGTCTATTTGGGTTTTATAGACATACAGTTCCAGTTTATTTTTATGGCAACAAATTAACCCTAAAGAAGGATCTCATACTATTACATTATAAGCATCTTCCACATATAACCTTGTACTACAGACTTACGGAAAATATAATAAGCCAGCTTCTCTAGCATCACTGAAGTCACTTATAGAATGCCAAGCCGGCCAGAGCACAGGCTCCAAAGACAAAATCCTCAGGCACTCCATGTGCGTGACCAGCCAGGGTGCAAATCCATGTTCTTGCAGTGTAGTTCTGTTATCCTATTTTTTCAACTTAGAAATGAAAAGAGCTTCCTCAAAAGCCTAGCGGGCATTAAGCTCCCTTGTAGGTTTGGAAAGTTTGGCTTTTCTGTTTCTTTAGGTATCCATACAGCGTGTCACCACTGCCAGGACTTTAGGCTCTGAAAGCCAGCTTCAATACTGTTACCGTGTTTCCCCGAAAATAAGACCTGGCTGGACAATCAGCTCTAATGCGTCTTCTGGAGCAAAAACTAATACAAAACCTGGTATTATATTATATTATATTATATTATATTATATTATATTATATTATACTATACTATATTATATTATACTACATTATATTTATTATATTATACCTGGTACTACATTATATATTACATTATATTATATCATATCATATTATACCTGGTCTTATAGTAAAATAAGATCTGGTCTAATATAATATAATACAATATAATATAGTATAATACCAGGTCTTTTATTAATTTTTGCTCCAAAAGACGCATTAGAGCTGATGGTCTGGCTAGGTCTTCTTTTCGGGGAAACACGGTAATGTCTTACCCAATCTGTCACTTTACTCCAGCTGAGCGACTCCTTGCTGGGCTCAGCTTACAGTGAAACTAATGCTCAGGACATGTTTTCTCTTTCCATTCGCAGGCTGTTCAGCAGAAAATTGAGCTGAAGCCAAGCGTCAACAAGCACTGCCCGGTCTGGCCGCCTGTTGACCCCCATCCCAAATGAAGCGAGGTCAGCGTGACATGTTCTCAACGAATCGCTGTTGGCTTTTATAGTCATCACCGGTTCTTCAAAGAATTCAAACCACCTGTCCAATATTCAACTCTAGCATTTGCAGGGCGTCAGACTTAGCACTTAGCTCTTTCCAAACCCCGACTTCCCCTACTCTCCAAAAAGTCCCTCTCATTTACTGAGCTGTGTTTCATTTCTAAAGGTTACTTCCCATTACAGGTCCTACACAAAGTCTCTAGTACCAATAAAAACATATTTTATAAACCTCAGGGAAAAAGTGAGGATGGAAGAGCTGCCACTGAGAGTCCCAAATGTGTAGGAAGTTTTTGCTTAGTGATGTCCCACCTTTCCCCACATGCACAATGTAAATGGTTCCGTCCTGAGACACAACCCACAGATGTGAGCTGAAGGTCGAGGTCCTTCCAAGTCCCTGCCTGTGGCTCTCAGACAGGACCCTAATTCCCTGGAGACTCCAACTTCCTTCGCTCTCCCTGAGAACTTCTTCCTGCAGAGACTCTTATACCACAAAAACTGGTGGGATCCCTGGTCTCTGAATAACCATGTAGTCAATCAAATATTCATTGAGCATATGCTGTGAGCCAGGATCTGATCTAGGTACTGAGGATAAAGCCATGAACAAAGTAGACAAGGGCCTTCCTCTCTTGGAACAATAAAAAATTAAATATACGGTACATATAAATGGTCACTACCAATAATAACAGTGTTCTACAGGGTGTTGTCCAGCTTTGTTGAGATATAACGGACATGGAACATTGTGTAAGTTTAAGATACACAATTTGTTGATTTGATACACTCATGTATTACAAAATGATTCCCACCATAGTTAACACTTCCATCACCCAAACACCATTTCTTCTTTCTGGTGATCTTCTCTCTTAGTAACTTTCAACTCTGTGAAACAGTATTATCAACCATGATCACCATGCGGGGCGTTAGGTGCCCAGAAGGTGCTCATCTTGTAATTGGAAGTGTGTACCCTTTGATCAACATCCCCCCATTTTCCCTGCTCCCCAGCTCCTGGTAAACACCACACTTTCTGTTTCTATAAGTGCTGTTTTTATAGTTTATATGTATATTTCCTACAGTATTTGTCTTCCTCTATTTCACTTAGCATAATGCTCCCAAGGTCAAGAAAAAAATAATCCCAGAAGGGAAATGGAGACCCAAGAAGAAATAAAGAGCAATAAAAATTAAATATGTGGGTAAATATAAATGATCACTGATAGTAAAAAACAATAACAATTATGTTCTGTAGGATTTGCAATAGATAGATAGATAGATAGATAGATAGATAGATAGATAGATAGATAGATAGATAGAATAAGTGTAAAACTCATAGACATAGACAACAGTTTAGTGGTTCCCAGAGGATGGGGGTGGGGGATGGTAAGAGGGTAAATGAGATCAAATATATGGTGACGGAAGGAGAACTGACTCTGGGTGGTGAGCACGCAATGCAATCAATAGATGATGTAATACAGA
This sequence comes from Rhinolophus sinicus, assembly GCF_057876585.1. NCBI lineage: Eukaryota > Metazoa > Chordata > Mammalia > Chiroptera > Rhinolophidae > Rhinolophus > Rhinolophus sinicus. The sequence goes on along the minus strand of NC_142506.1, from coordinate 57,748,485 downwards.
ATTGTACACTCGAAACTTATATTATTTTACCAGCCAAGGTCACCCCAATATATTTAATAAAAATTTTAAAAAAGAATTGAACAGCTACTTTACAAAAGAAGATATCCAAATGGCCAATAAACATATAAAAAAAGTAATTAGCCTTCTTAGACACTAGTGAAATGCTAATTAAATTCATAATGAAATACCTACCATTATATATCCACACAGTTGAAAAATTTTAAAAAACTGACAAATCAAGTGTTGATAAGGATTTAAAATGACTGGAATTCTCATACACTGCCTGTGGTAGCATAAATTGGTACAACTATTCTTGAAAACTTTTTAGCAGTATCTACTAAAGTTAAACACACCTATAACCTAACAATTTCACTCCTAGATAAACATGCAACAGAAATGTATATATCTGAACCAAATATACCAGAATTTTCAAAGGGGCATTATTCATAATCGCTAAAAATGGCACCAAACCTTGGCAGTAGAATGAATAACTAAATTGTGTTATCCTCAAACCATGGAATACCAAACAGCAATAAAAGTGAATACAGTATTGCTAGAGACCGCGACACGGATGAATCTTCCAAACACAATCATTTTATCCTAATGAAATAATTTTAATGACATATATTCCATGGTGTGGTTGTCTTATGCTTTATACAGTTGTTTCTCCATTGTTGAATACTAATTTTGTTCAATGAGTAAAGCCAAACCCACAGGAATACATTTCAGATGACTCCATTTACATAATGCAAAGGAAAAGACAGGCGAAACTATTGCGTGGGGACTTATAGTAGGGATTACCTTTAGGAAAGAGGAGATGGAAGGGGCAGGTGTTTGTGAGGGAGCATGATAAAGGCTTCTGGGGTCCAGCCAGCCTGGGTGGTAGTGAGGGCCACGCTGGTATGTTCAGTTTGTGATGCTATACATGTCATCTGAGCATTTTATGTATTAACATTACACTTTAATTTAAAATTTATTAAAAAACAAGAAATAAATACAAATTAAAATTTTAAACCTGTTTACCACGATCTTTGAAAATACTGACTTCCTTTTACCCAGTAATTCCATTTTTGGTCATTTATCCTAATGAGATAATTTTAATGAAATATATTCCACGGTGTGGTTGTCTTATGCTTTATACAGTTGCTTCTCCATTTTTGAATACTAATTTTGTTTCCAATGATGTTTCTATTTTAAATAATGCTGTGGGAAGCATCTTAGATCATCCAGTAATTATTTTTCTTTATTTAAAATTGTCTCCCTAAAATAAGTTGCCATAAAAATGCTTATTAAGAGTATAGAATAATATCAAAATTAATGTTCTAACATAAAGTAGAAAAAAGCAGAGAATGGAATTATAAAGCGAGTGTGATCATAGCTATGGTTTTTTAAAAAGATAAAAGATTGCAAGAAAATATATCAAAATGGCATCAGTAATTTTGCTTGTCTTTTAGTGAACTGAGGAGTAGATGCCCCCTTTTTTTTCATTTTGTATTACTTAGATGTTTTTATAGTAAGTATGCATTATTTTTATAATGGGAAAGATGTAAAAGGCCACATCATTAGTAGAAAACTATTTGCAAAGGAACCCACCCAAATTTCTGCCCTGGCTACATCTCTTCTGCCCTGGAGGTGTTGACTTTGAGCTGGTCTTGCTGTGCTCCCCTCTGTACTACATGACCCATATGCATGATGTCTTCGTTTTTCGTCTTAGAACTCTCAGCTACAAGACAGTGGCAGGGCACCTCGTGCGTGGTCTCTCTTCAGTTCTGTACCCAGCTGTCCCCAGTAGAGAAATCCACCTGAGCCAATCTGAGGGCCTGCATCTCATGGCATGCCATTTTCAAGCAGAACGATGTTGGAACACATACAGACGCACAACTCATTAGCTGACAGAACTTGTTGCAAAGAAAACATCACGTCACATGAACCATAAAATGACTACTGAGCCTCATTCTCTCTGATGCCTCCATCAGTTCCTGGCATAAGCTACTTCAGGCACAAATTCATTTTCCTGACCCCTTAAGTACTGGTTCGTGCATTGCAAATGCAGAATCTAGCTTTGGGGGGACTTTAAAACTTTCACGCATTTCAAAGCTTTTATCTTCAGAAAGCCTGGGGGTTCAGAAAATGAGGTACACAACCACAAAAAAAGCTCCCTCATTATCGGCAGGGAACATACTGAGAAATTATTTCAGATCCTTTTTTTTTTCCAGAGAATTTCCATGGAAAAAGGCAAAATGAATCTGCTCCAAGCATATATGTTTTAGCTTCCACATGAGTCATTTCATTGATTCATTCCACAAACAATTCCTGAGTGTAAAAGTTGTGTAAGACCCTGTGCCAGGTACTGATATAAAGAAAACAAGAGAAATTTCCTCTGCATTTAATGAGCTCAGAATCTGGAGCAGAGAATAGACAAGTCAACAGCTTCTCAAGTCAGTGGGGTCAGAGCTACCGTGTTTCCCCGAAAATAAGACCTAACCGGAAAATAAGCCTTAGCATGATTTTTTCAGGATGACATCCTCAGAACATAACATGTATTTTGGAGCACAACTATAAATAAGACCCAGCCTGATTTTGGGGGAAACACGGTGTCCTGGAGATCAGGTATGTATTAGAGGAACTGCCAGGAGGGGTCCCCGATCAGTCTCGACGGCTGTGGATCAAATTATGGCAAACCTGTGGCTACATCAAGAATACATTTATTATTCCACCAGTTCCATGGGTCAGAAATCTCTGGGCACAATTTACAGAGTCTGCTCAGGGTCACACAAGGCTTTGATCTAGGTATCAGCCAGGCTGCCTTCCTTTCAGGAGCTCAGAGTCTTCCTCCAAGCTGCCATGGATGTTAGCAGAATTCAGCTCCTCAGGATTGCAGAACTAAAGTCCCCTTTCTTCCTGGCTGTCAGCCAGGAGCCACTCTCAGCTCCTAGAGGCCTCCATAGATCCCTGCCATGTGGCCCTGTCACAGACCGTCTCACAACAGGGTAGCTTACTTCTTCAAAGACAGCAGAATCATTTGGAATCCTAGATCCTCTTCAAGGGCTCACCTAATGAGGTCAGGCCCACCTAGGATAATCTCCCTTTTGATTAACTCTAAGTAAACTGGTTAAGAACTTTAATTGCACCTGCAAAATCCTTTTACCTGTGCCAAGTAACATAACCTCATCATGGGGAAAATGTCCCATTATATTCATAGGTCCTGCCCATGTTCAAAGGGAAGGGTTTATGTGGAATATGTACTCCATATAAGGGGTGGGACATCTTAGAGACCTCCTTAGAATTCTGCATACTATAGAAACCTACCCCAAGATGGTATCTCAAGGAGAAGACACCAGGTCAAGTGTTGAATGGAAGTAGAAAGAAATGCAGAGAGGAAAAAAAAAAAAAAGAAAAAAAAAACATTCTAAACAGAGCTACTAGTAAGTGCAAAGTCACCAAAGGAAAATGGTTGAGTTGTTTTGTGTTTCAGTGTTTAGTGACTAGCAGATGAGTTGTCACTTCATAGAGAAACAGATCTCACTGAGAGTGATAATAAGTTCATCATCCAATAAATTGTATTTGTCTATGGAGGCTCCATGGGAAATGACCAGAGGCTGTGGGAGATATGAGTCTAGAGCTCAGAGAGAGAGTAGAACAAAAAGAACCGATCTGGGACCACCAGCACAGAACCGGTACGCAAACACTGGTGATGGATGAGATTAGTAATATGTGTGTGTAGAGAAGAAGCCCAAAGACGAAGACCTCAGACAAACACTATTGAAAAGATGTACCAAAGAAGAAAGACTGAAGAAGATTGGGAAGGAGCAGCTAGAGGTGTAGAAAGGACGTATTTTACCCCAGTAGCAAAGAGAAGAAGAGAGTCTCAAGGAGGTAAAATAAAATAAAAAAATAAAAAAAATGAGGCTTAAAGAGTAACGTGTGCAAGATCAAGAATCACACTATTGTATAGAAAACTCGAAGCAAAAAAAAAAAAAAAACCCACAGTGGAATCAGGATTCAAAACCAGAGGCATCGGACTCCACACAGGAGTATGCTGTAACGGCATGATGTTTGAATGTTAATTCCTTTCTGTTTCATAGTCATGATTCTGGGGCTCAGTTTATCACACACCACAGAAGATAAGCAAACTTCGTAAAGATTTTCAAGTGTAGTGAGGGCTGAGAGATGATTCAGCCCGTGAAGTTTAAAAAGCCATGTGACGGGGAATGTGATGTCATGAACTGTTACCATCCTCTAGGATGTTTGGGAATTGCCTTCATAAAACCTGGGGGCAAAAAGGAGATTTATGGTGATCCGTAATGTCTGCCTCCAATTAGCACACAGAGGTGAAATAACCCAGATCGGTGATCATTCAGTCTTGTTTAAATAGAGTTAGTAACATAATTTTAAAATTACTTTCAGATTGCTAAAATGTTCTTTGCTAGACAACTCTGTGAATTGATTTTAAAAAAAGTCAAATCAAGGGAACTTCAGAAAAATAAATAAATACAGTTAGCGAGTGTGAGCACCCTGTCAAGACCGACCTCCCATTCGATAGCACTAGTTGGCCCTTGTATTCCGCACCGCCCCCCACACTGCCAGCTCTGCTCTGGAATCTGTTCAGCAGAACTGGAAGAGGGAAATCCCAGAGCAAGCGCTTCCTTCCGGTTGCTCAGTTCTAATGATCTCATTTTCATTCTCATTCCAAACAACCAGAGGCGGAATCATGTCTTTAATTTATACCCTCGTTGACTTCACACATCTCAAGCGGTCAGAAGCAACAACTGCTCCACAGACATCCACTTTCACAGAGGGAAGGAGCCCCCATCGCCCTGCCCCCTCCCATAATCATGTTTAATAAACAATAGTTTCATCTTCAGTTGACCCTTATCCCATTCCTCACATAGACTATTTCAAAGCCTTAGGCTTCCAAATACCCTTTGCCTCCCTCACTCTCTGGAAAAAAGGAGTGCTGCCTCATCTTCTCTCTCTCCCCCCACCTCAAACTATCCCTAGAACTGCATGTATCTTTCCTTTCCCCTACCGAGGAAGAAGTACTTTTCTCCATCCTAATCCGACCATTCACTCACGCCCTGACTTCCAGCTCCTCCAGAACTTCACCAACTATCGCCTCTCTGGGATCTTCAGCTTCTTTCCCCCTCCCCCACTATTTTCCCTTTGCCTAAAATATGTACCCACCACTCTGAACAAACCTAAACAGAGGCTTCTCTTTATTCTGTAGAGAACTTCTCTGGCTATTCTTCTTCCCTCCTGAAGCGGGAAGGCAGGCGTGCCTGGGTTTCCATGCTCTCCTCCCTCTGCACCACCTACTGAAGGCATGTGCTCGCAGAACTCTCTCTACACAGATAACTGCTCAGTCCCTGGATCTTGCCCTAACTATTCTTCCAAGATCCATTCCTGTATGTCCCCGCCACTAGTACTTCTCCACGTGGATCCACTTCATCAACATGACACTCTGTAACTCCAAAGTCAAATTCATGACACCTACCAAAGCGTCCCCAGTTACCCGGGCTTAGAACCTCAGAGTCATAGAATCAGAAACCTTGGAACTCACCCAAGCCTTTCATTTTTGAGATGAAAACTATGGAGACCAGAAAGGTTGAATCTGTGAGTTCTCCTTTCCTCTTACTTCCTCTGCAGAGGAAGTTCCTCTCAATTCTAACTATTCCCATCCATCCTTTTTGCTCTGGGCATTGGTTCAGACTGTCATCCGATTTCTCCTGACCTATAGCAATCGTTTCACAATCTGTCTCCCACCTACAGTGTCTGTCATTCATCCCTTATTACCCTAAGACAATGCTAATTTCCTTCAACACCTTTGATATACGGATGTGTGTGAGTGAGTGTGTGTATTTGGGACCGTGCATAGGCCCCTGGGCTCAAACATAAGAGAGCCTATAACTGCAAGTGTGCTGCTTAAGAAAGGTAATTAAATCAGACTTCAATGAGAAGGGAGGGTGAAGAAGGCCTCTCGTAAGAGGGTCATATTGAGAGGGAAGCTAAACCGTCAAGGACTCGTAAGCGTTAGCCAGACGATGAAGAGAAATGCAAGTCAAGAAAGAGCAAAGGCACAGCGCAAAAGGGAGACTCCCGAAACTGCGAGAATTTCAGGATGGCTGGAACAAAACCCAAGATGGTGGCAGGGGCTCTGGAGAAAGGACACAACAGAGACCTGGTGACACTGGATGGGGACAGACGATCACTGTCACAAAGCAACGGGGGGATAAACTTTGAAGGACTTTAAGCAGGATGCATGGCAAGATCAAATTAGCAATTTCGCAAGATCATGCAGTCAGAAGTGTGGAGAACGGGTTAGGAGGCAAGACTAAACAGGGAGGCCATTAGCTGATAGTTTTAACTGAGAGAGGAAAGATCAGAGGAGGAGGAAAACATAAAACACACAATTTTACCAATCTAGTATTGAGGGTTTTTTCTGGGTCCCTGAGCAGAACAAAAGGGAGTTAAAGACATCAAGACCGTTGAGAAAAGAATGATTTAAGAGAAGGATTTAAAGGGTCAAAGAACTGCAGCTCTCAGGCCAAGTCAAGCCCAACACCTGTGTTTTTATAGACCAAAAGTAAAAAACAGTTTTTGTATTTTTAAGGGGTGGGAAAGAAGAAGAATATTTCATGACAGAAAATTATAGGAAAAGCAAATGTCACTGTCCATAAGTAAAGTTTCACTGAAACACGGTCATGCCCGTTTATGTACACGTTTACATGTGGCTGCTTTCATGCTACAATGGCCGACTTGGGTACTTGTGACAGACCGTGTGGTCCACGAATAGCCTAAAATACTATCTGATCCTTTACAGAAAAGGTTTGCCAATCCCTGCTTTAGATAATGAACCACGAGGCCTTCAGAGCGTGATAAAGTGGGATAAGAGGGGAGAAGGCGTGGAACGAAGGTCCCTGTGGGGTCTAAGCGTAAGTACGGTGAGAGGAAGGAAAGGGAAGCAGGCTGGAAAGCCAGGGGTGTGGCCGGAGAGCCAGATCTATGAGAGAAAGGTGTAGCGTTCTAAGTCATAGACCGGCTCCCACAAGAGGCCTGGGAAGCCTGCGTTTCTTCCCAGGATGAAGGTCATGAATCTGAGACCCTCTGACAGGCACGTGTTGTCTTCAACTACCAAACCCCACTTGCTACCGGTAGCTCAGAAGACCGACTCACCAAACCACCATGCTGTCCTTGCATGTCCACTATCAGTTAATGCTTTTCTTGCAAATGACCTCATTCACTTGAATCTGAAAATGGATTAAATCTTAAAATCTTTCAATTCATCACTTTCCGGGGCTGCCTACCACAGAAACCAAGGTATAAAGTCTGTTGTTCAAAGAACAGAATGCTCCTCCAGGAAAACAAAAGTAAAAACGACCTCTAGCTCTTCAATTTGCTACAAGTTTTTCCTGTGGCTACAAATCACCCATATTTATTCTATGTCCCTAACCCTCGTTCCCGTGTATAGAACCACTTTTTCTTCGTAATCTCTTGACTTGGGAGCCCGGTATTGATAGGATAACAGGGAGGCCCCATCTCTTTCATCTGCTCCCCACAGCAACCAATAGGAAGATCTGCCTGCAGTAGATAAATTCTGTTCAGGGACTGATTACAGCCCGTGGACGAGGGAGAAAAATACCCCTTCATCTCAGTGCTTTTTGGATTAGTAAATACGAGTGTGCATTTCCCGGGATTGAAGTGACCACGACCACAAGGCAATCAGGCAGCCAAATGAGGTATTACTCATCACCCAGCTTTGCATAAAAATCAGCATGGTACCAGGCACAAGAATCAAGGACAAATTGCCACGTCTCACTCTATGGGCAGAAAAAGGGAGGAAACCACAGGGCGCCTCACCACTTGAAGTGTCATGGGTGGAACCCACAGCCAGGGACTTACGGTCACCAGCAGTCAATCAAGCTAGTGGTCTCAACCACGATGAATGTGAAGACAAAAGAAAATGGACTTTTATCACTGGGGTTAAAAAGACTCAGATTCACACATTCCCACCAAAATCAGGAAAGGAGCAGCAAGTTCTGCTGCTTAGAAATCCAAATAAGAAACTTCACTCGTGAAGGCTGAATTGTTATTGCAGAGCTGCTGCATTTCCAAGGCACAAACGTACAAAATGACCCTCCATTTTGAAAAATGCAGAAGAAAACAGGGCATTTCAGAAAACAGGAGCAATCTCACCTCACCGCCTCCAGGGGAATCACATGCAAAATGGATCTCTTCATTCTGTCACGTCCTAGACCCGAATGCACCTCTGACCATGACCCACCCATTTCTCCACTCATTAAGTGCCTTATTCATCACGAAGCAAACCCACGAAGTCAGAGGCGAGCGTCCTTCCAGTTTCAGGAGCACCAAACTGCTCCATTAGTTTGCAGATGTCGATGGCAGGTCAGAGGTCCCCTGAGCCTGTCTGGAATTGAAGAGACCTCATGGATCCTTCCATCAGAGATTCTGGCGGAATCACCGAGAGAGGAAAAGCACCTTCACCTTAGGAAACTTCAGGGTAGATCTGAGATAAAGGGAATCACAGCTATGGGAAAACACTTAACCTATCTATCATGGTTCTCTTTGCCGTGCGTTTGTTGCGCTAACCCTGGGACCCTGAGTCATTTGGTTTTCAATGTCTCTTTTTCGTAGCACAATGAAATATACATGCCAAAAGAAAAAATGTACACGTTTTCTGGTTGCCATAGCCTATGTTTGAGAAAGTGTCTGAGGGCTTGCATGAAAGCTGAAGCAATTTACAAATGTCAGCTCAGACAGTCTCATATTTGTGACGATTTTAATATATCTGAGAGATCCACAACATTCTTAAGTCCTGGCTGAAAAGGAGCCTGTAGGCACATATAGAAGAATTATTGCCCATCTCATCTTTTTGACCTTGGCATTCTTTACCTGGTTCTGCTGTTACCTGGTGCTGGCCATGCTGATGTTTTCCTTCTGGGTCTACAGAACTGACACACGTGGCGGGGTCACACGACAGAACCCAGTCACGAGGCTTCTGGTCCAGCTGGCAATAGGGCTGTTTTCTTGGATCTGGCAGCTACAACCATCTCCCAACCAAAGACTCTGAAAGGTTCGGTGCTGCCTGCACTTGACTCAGGAGGCAGCATCAAGACAAACAGCCTGGTCCCACCAGCTGATGAGGAAAAAGGCCCTGAGACCTCAAGCCACACAACTAGTCTGGTGTACGGAAAAGTTCCAGATGGGAATTGCCAAAAGACCTGGTTCAAACTGCATTCATTGAAAACCCAGCCTCTCTGGGCGGCTACATCACAGTACTGTTTATAAAAGTTGGGCTGGTCATTATTGTTGTTACTGTGATGATAATTCATCTTTTCCTTTACAACAGCCATTCAGTCCCTCAATTAACCCACACCCTTCAGACTGCCCTTTTGTGACTCCTTTTCCCTATTCATGTTCCTGAATGATCACACTGAGCTAGAGTTTACGCAGATACATTTCCTTAGGAGAAGTGGAAAGGAGAAAGGCAGGAACACTGAGTATGATTTGACCCATACCTCATACCCGCCAAGGATGGCCCTGCCTGGTTCTCTAGGCTGGGGTTGAGTGGATCCAATCAGGCCATAGAGTGGCAAAACCCCCGTGTTTTCCCTCAGGTGGGAAGAGGGAGATTCAGGGAATCATTCTGCAGTCCACAGGCTGTTTCTGTGACGCACATGATCAGCTCTTTATGACAATCAGATGCATGAGTGCGGATCTTCAAAAAAGCATTCAGCCACACAGAAGGAGTAAGAAAAGAAAGGATAAGAACAGGAGCAAAGATTTAAAGAAAAAAAGGAGGAGTGAAGGGAAGCCCCCATCCTTGCCGGGCCTGCCTTATCCAAATGCAGCAAGAATCCTGCTAAGTCAGTCTAATGAGAACCCGCCCCCTCTGATATCTGACCACTTGGGCCTGCCTTCAGCAAGAACCTTGTTAAGCTGGTTTAGCCAGAACCCCCTCATCCTTGATGTCTCCTCTTAATTATTTTCCATCCACTGACCCCCTCACCCTGCTCGTTGGCTGTAAATCCCCAGCTGTCTTTGCTGAACCCTTTCTCTCTCCCTTATTGCAATAGTCCTGCATAAGGTCCTCCTCACAAGTGTCAGAACATTTTTAACACAGGCCATACCCTCCAGAGGCGCACTGGGAGCAAAGGGGGAAGAAGTGCTTAGGGGGAGTAGGTGATGGGGTGAGCCTGGAGAGATCAGACCCATGTGGGGCAAGTATTCAGGGCTAACTCAGCCCTGGGGCGCTTAGGCCTCTTGCCTGAGGTAAACAGGGAAGTGGGGCAGGATGAGTTTAGTCCTAATGGCTTCTCAGGGGAAGGGAGATGATCCATTCTAGCTAAAAGGCCCTCCAGAGGATCACTTTCTTAGGCATTCTGCCGCAGGGATGTGGGGGTATTGAGGCTTGAGGACGGACAGACACACTGACCTCTGTAGGTCCCTTTATAGCTGCAATGAGTCGTGTCCCAGCTGATAGAGATTGGTCCCACTAGGGAAACAGAGTTCAGAAGCCTCTTATGGATCCAGGAGCTCCTGTGCAGACCACAGAAAAGAATCTAAACACCGGCTATGAAACGCCAAGTTTTCTAAAACACTTTTGGCCCTCTAGGACCTTCTCATTGGCCCAATGTCCTAATACATGTAATGTCTTGTGCAGGCCTGTTCAGCCACCTCCATGGCTCTCTGTTTCCAGCTCTGCCACATCCACAGACTTGAACTTCCTCACCCAAATCAGTCCTTCAGGATATTCCACCCCCTTCCCCAGAAAAAGACCATTTGCTCACTAAGAGGGAATTTGGCCCAGCAATAAAATACCAGACTTTCCTCCCACGGCCTTCCACAGCCTCTAGCAGCCTCAAAGAGCAGTGCAGGTGGCTTATGTCTGTCTGGCCTCTCATGGCGTGTCCAGTGCCCAGTACAATGATTAACATACACGGGACATACACAAACGGTTCCTGGATAAATATAAGAATGAGCAATCTTTCCTAGGAGAGGGGGAGTTTGCTCAACTGCAGAGTCTAAAATAGAAAGATCATAAAATCATTGCATTTCTTTTCTCAGCCCCAATTTCAAAAAGAGATCCGTAGAGACGGATAATGGGTGAGAAAGCCCTGTGGTCCTCTCATGTCCAGAATAGGCTTTTTTTTTTTTTCCTCTGTTGGGTCAGATCAGACTCAAGTGACTAAGTACTCTGAAAATGTCATTATTTTGTCCTTTCCTGGCTTAACAAAAAAAAAAAAAAAGCCTTTATCACGGGTGACTGGGGAAAAGGATTCAATCTGGTCATATGATTCATTTGCGGAGTCAAAATAGCTTTGGTCTAGTGCGATTAAACCAAAGGCCTAAAGCCCACCAGTTACGGGCAAAGGCACTATTTGTCTTCCTGGAGACAATAGCCTTCGTTGGCCATGAACTAATGATCAACGTCATTAGATTACTCATCCTGAGGTCCTTTTCTTATTTTTCAAGTAGGCTGTAAACGTCAACGTGTTTTGGCTGACCAGAAGGAGACGCATTTTCCATCCAAAAACACTGTTTCTTTGGAATTTCTGCTGTTTTCTAGGAAGAGAATGTATCAAAAGTTACTGTTTTCTGCAGGGTTCATTAACTAGTTCTAAATGGAAGCCAAGAAAAGCATGAAGAAGTGTGTGTGTGTGTGTGTCTGTGTCTATAGAAAGTGTGTTTTCCTCTGATTCACTGGTGGGCCAGCCACTTTGAAGGACAAGGTTGCTGTGTAGAGCCCTAAGCCATCCAGAATCTGACTGCCTGGGTTGACCCTAAGTTCTGCCATTTCCTACGTGAACATCAGCAAGTTACTTGCTGTCTCTGTACCTGTTTGCTCTTTGTAACATGGAGATGGTAACAGGACCTTATGCTAGGTACCAGGAAAACAAAACTGAGTAAGACACAAAAAGACAAACGTTTCCTGAGCACTTCCCTTCTGCCAGATGCTCTCGTGAGGAGTGGGGGTGGGGAAGGGAAATTGCCCAGATGACTACAACACAGTGTCTTATAATACAGGCTCCAAGAGGTCCCTTGCAGAGACTAAAGGAGAGATCAGTGCGGGGAGAGAGATCCCACATCCCACCATGGTCCAGGGTAAGTGATACCAGCCCTGCTTGGCCTTCATGAATACAAGTAACTTCTCCAACCCTGTCATTTCCTTACTGCTTGGCTGTTTCCTCAGGGTGATTAGCCGAGGAATCTTCCCTTGGCAAGCCTGCCTTCCAGCCGACTCTCTACCCCACAGTCAGGCCCCTGCTCTGTGGGGGCGGCCTGTGATGGGCCAGCTGTGTCATGACTGGGTACATCTTTCTAATGAACAAGGAAGACACTTGCCCACAGGCCCATAGCTATGTTCTCCCACCAGTGTTTTCCCAGTAGCTGGATATCTTTCTCTCTAGCTCTCTGATTCCCACGTCTACCGCTCAGTGGGTACCAAGTTCAAAAGAGGAAGAGAGATGTGATTTACTGACTCCTTAAAACCTGAATGAAATGTTTCATGAATGAATAAATCAATGACTGAGGTTGAGTCCCAGGCTTTGAGAAATTCCCAATCAAAGAAGGGCAATGAGGAGAGTAAGAAGGGAGACAGTTTAATGAAAGGTTAGAAGAAACACTGGGAGTGACATGAACGATGTCTTTGAATTAAACAGGGAGAGTTATATGTAGAAGACAGTGACTAAATGAACTTGAAGCCAGTGGAGAATGAAGGTGGGGATGTAAGGAGAGGAGAGTACAACTAACAAGAGGGGAAGCCATTTCGTTGCTTAGAACAGAAAAAAATATATATTAAGAAAAAGAAATCGTGTGCAGACAAAATGAGGATGGAGATTTTTAATAAAGATGAAAATGATCAGAGACCCTCGGGGCACTGAGACTCTTCCATGACAGCATCCCTGCCTGCTGCCGAGTGAGAGGGCAAGGATGGAATCACCCAGAACTGTGGATATCTCCGCAAGGCGGGTTCAGGCCCACACACAGAGCTAAGCTGCAATGGCGGCACGGCGGGAGGTGGGGGTGTGCAGCAGAATGCCCGGGACCTGGAACCCACAACTCAGGCGCACAGCTGACTTTCCACCTACAAGTTCAAAGGCCTCTCTAGGTCTTGATTTCGTCCTGGGATAATCAAATATACCTCTCAGGAGTGTTGTGAAGATCCAACGATTTTGTATGTAACAAGGTTGCATAAATGGTAAAGTGTGTTAGAAATTTAAACTGAATACCAGATCCCCTTCTCTGGTGATAGCCAGTGTGTCTCCTCAGAATTGCTCTTCTGTTTCTCCCTTTTCCTCTACTGGCCTTTGGATTTGTCCACAAAGCAGGCACAAACTTGACTTTGAGACTACATTTGGCCTGGGACTGACTTCCAGGAAAGTGTCATCACCTCTCCAATAAACTGCCACAGAGACACCCCTTTGCTAGAGCAAGAAAAGGGAAGGAGCTGGGACTCTGATTTTGCAAAAATGCATTAATATAAATGCAACCAATAAGCTCTTTGGAGAAAAGCAAAAGGCGTCCCTAAGATTATATGAAGTTACATCTTAAAGTAATCTTAGGATATAGAGACCGAAAGTCTGACGTGCACCTCCTACACACACCTACACACACACACACACACACACACACACACACACACACACACACACACACACACACCCCTACCGTACTCCCCCTCTTTACGGAGCTAATTTTCTCACATATGGAAGCGGATAGTCTCTCTCACAGTGGTGGGATACAATCGTGTCTTTTAACGAAAATCCTTCTCAACAATAAATGGAAAAATGTTTTTTTCTGATCCTTGAATTCTGAAGCAGTGTTAGCCAACTTCTAAATTAGTTGGTCTTAAATCCTGCTTTCTTTTATTCAATTAAAACACAAAAATAACCTTTGCCTTTCATACGCTTGTCTTTCACCTGGCTCAACTTTCAAATTACTAGGGACTTAAACTGCCAAGTCTCCGTTCCCAAGAGTTGCCAGCAAAGCAGGAGCGACCGGCATTTCTCAATGTCACAGTCCCCAGGCATCCAAGAAGAGCCACAGCCCCCAGGGACTCCTGAGAGGCAGGAAGGATTCAGATGCGGCCTGTTGCTCAGGCCACTTTGATCTGTCTTCCGTCCCAGAGCAGCAGCCTGCTCTGGCACATTTCTCTTTGCATAGCTCAAAATCCACCCACTAAAAAAAAAAAAAAAAAAAAAAAAAAAATGTTTCTTTGCTCCAAGAGTTCAGAAATTCACTTTAAACTAAAAGGAAGCCCCTAAGGCCATGACTCATGCATTTCTTTGGTGACTTTTCTGCCATGGTTGGCCCTGCTGTTCCCTCCTGCCTTCTTGAAACTCTATCCTCTGCTGGTTTCCATGACACCCACTCTGTTTCTCCACCCTATCTCCCTGCTACTCCTTTTTCATTTCCTGTAGTGGGTCTTCCTCCTTTGGGTGCCCTTTCTTTTGGTATTCCTCGGCTCTCCATCCCAGGACATGTCCTTTCCAAATCGTCCTAAAATCACTGAGGAGTTGGCAACGTCTGTGTACCTAACTGCCAGGGAGGCTGGGAAATGGGGTTTCATCTGCCCAGCAGCCATGAGCCCAGCTAGAATCCAGGAGTTCCTTTACTAAGAAAAATAGAGAGAATGGGTGTTAGCTGTGCTGCATGAGAGCTAAAGAGAAGATGAAGGGACTTCGAAGGCAAATTTCCCCGTGATATTGCCCAGCCCTTCTCCTGGTAATGGAACTGTCCCATGAAATGCCTCCAACTCCCAGATGCCCTGACCTCCTTCCCACAGCCACCACACGTGAGCTCCATGTGCTCTGCACTATGTGGGCAAATAGCCCTCCATTCCTGCCCTTCTGCTCTGTGAAGACATCGCTCCCACACGATGTAAGCCACCTGAGGGATGCGAGGACTCCACGTTACTTATCTTCGCTCCCTCCCTCTGGTAGGTCAGCACCCTACTCATCACAAGCTTGAAGGATAATTGTTTGAATTGGATTGAAATCAAGGAAACTGAGTCACATGGAGTCCAAATAGAATGTGGACATTCCCGGTACAAAGCGAACGGCCTGGGTCAGCCCAGGGAACTAGCTTCCAGGAATAGCAAGGTCCAGCCATCAGTAAATATTTGCCATCAATGGGTCTGCCCCGGACCAAGTCAAATCATCTCCTCCCAGATGTCCCATAGGGATCGTGGGGACAGAAAGCTGCCACTCCATAGAGCTGCTCCCCAGACAATCCTCACCTGCGCTATGAATCTCCCTCCATGCAAATTGAATTTCTCCAAGCCAGGAACCCTAACAGACATAGAAATACCTGCCTAAGACATAACACAGCAGACTCCACAAGTGGAACATGGGGAACATAGGACATTTCTGGGACATCTCAGGGACCTTCTGGGTCACTCCGTTCTTGAGACTATCTTATTCTTATTAAGCAGTTGCAATAAGAACCAGCCTCCTGGATATCTGGGCTACCTGTCAGGGAATTTTCGGTGAAAGGTCATAAAGCACACAGGTGTCTTCAGCCACGGAGGCCATTCTGTGGCGCCACCTACGACAAGGGAATATTCAAAACCTCTCTCCTCTACTGCACAAAGGTGAGCAGTGCTAGACCCTAGAGGCCACCTCAAGCATCACCAATTTTATCATTTTTTCCACTCTGAGCAGACAGAGGCAGTGAATAGTCCAGAGTGAAACAACAGGGGACCAGAGGATGAGAATAGCATGTGGACATTCTGGCCCACAATACGTGACATAAAGCCACAGCTCGGGGCAATCAGGTATTCCCTGTGGAACACAACCAATGCTGGACTCTCACTAGTTGACTTCCTGTCACCAGGAAAAACAGGACAAGATACAGCATGCCCAGCGCAATTACTGAAGTCATTGGTATACTCAGAGGCCCTTGAAATTGACTGTCTCTGCCAAATCCAGAAGTAAATTTTTTCCTGCGGTAATATGCTGCTACTGTTTATTGAATGTCCACCAATACCAGACACTGTCGTATGCACGTCACATACATGAGTTCAGTGACCCACACAACTACATGGAACAGGAATAGTGAGTGGCCCCCTTTACAGAAGAAGGATCCAAGCTCAGAGAATTTACAACTATTAATACACAGCCATTAAGTGATCAAGTCTTATTTCCATTTTAATGATACCTTATATTTCCTTTTAATTTCCAAGGCAATGAAAGCTCTGTGTACGATAGAGCAGGATTTCTCAACCTCAGCACAACTGACATTTGAGTCAGGTCATTCTTATTGCGTGGGGCTGTCCTCTGTCTTGTAGAATAATTAGCAGCATCTCGGGTCCTCCACCCACTGGATGCCAGGAGAACTACCACTCAGTCGTAACAACCAAAAATATCTGCAGACATTGCCACATGTGTCCTCTGGGGAACAAAACTGCCCCGGGGCGAGGCCCACGGCTATACACTGACTTTTAAATGCCTTTCAAACATAGTTAGTGGAATTCATACTGAGACTAGTTTCACTAAAGGAGACACTCAAGAAAATGTGACTTGTGAAAGTTTGGAGGTAAGGACATACTTGCCAATAGGGAACGTTGTCCTGCACTGGATTGTATTTATAGGTGAGGCTGTGGGGTCCCATCTCTGTGATCTGGCTGAGCTGCTGCCAAAGGAGAGAGAGAAGGAGGCAGGAAGGACCTTTCTAGACCCTTCTGGCTCCAGGAGTTGAAGATTAATGAGTGAAAAGCTGAGAACAGCCCACATGGTTAAGTAGCCAGAATGGTATTTCTCTATCTTAAGAGTCCAAAAAGGAAGAAGAAAGGGAGACAAGAGGAAAACAAGAAGCAAGAGGGAGCTCAGTGAGAACATTCATCACGAACCCAATGGCGGGGCCCAGTTGGAAGCAGTTGGCAGAGGTGAGGCAGACAAATGAGAGCACGTGGGAGGCCGGCATGGCAAACGACGAGGTGGCCGTTACCCAGAGTGCTCAGGACGAGCGAGGGTGCAGTTCCATTAAACACCCCGCGAGTACCAGAGAGCAGAGTCCAGGACGGGCCTGTTTCGCACATTTTGAAACTCCAGCCAAATGTCCAGAGTCCCTTGCTTTGTGTGGATTTGGCATAATCTAAACGATAAAGAGCCAAGTCCCTTTTTTTCTCTTCCTCAGTACATATCAAGGGAAACCCAGGCCATCTGTTTCTGCCTTGTCGACAGTATTGCTTGAGGAAGATGCAGTTGCCATCCAGATAATTGCATGAACATGCTAATGTGCCAATGTAAGATTTTCAGGTCCTTTTTATTTTATTTATTTTCTTTAAACAAAAGAGCCTGGTTTCTTTGGGAGAAAGCAAACCAAGTAATCAGAGATAAACCAGATAGATTCCAAGCCTGGCAAAGGCCTTCTCTAATCTTCTGAACATCTCACATGAAGGAAATGGGGTGGAACAGTGCTGGAGTGCAAGGTCAGTGCCTCGGCCACGTGCCACCATCTGTCCCACTGAGCGATGTAGGTGGAGCATGGCAGATTAGTTCCACATTCATTTTACTGATCATTTCACCTCTCTGGAAGGAGAGGCAGCAACAATTGAAATTGTACTCCAAAGGGAAAAACAGATGCAGAATGTCAAAGTAGTAAGTTGGAAAAAATAAACCGTATCACCTGAGAGTTCAAAACAGCAAAATACAGTAAAGCCAGGCATGAACTACTCCTGCCCGGCCCCCATGAGACTATAAGGCAGCAAACAACCTGGTTCGTTGCTTTTCCTTTCATATAGACACAAGTATAATAGAGCATAAAGAGGTCTAGACTAGGAAAACTTGAACTTCCATCCCGTTCTCTATTTCGCAGTTGAATGACCTACACATCTAGCTAATTTTAGTTCTTCATCCATAAAATGCAAATAATTCCAAGAATATCACAAAATTAAGTAATATTTGTTAAATTTGATAAAGGAAAAACGTAAGAGGGTAGTGTTCACCTGCAAAAACTAGAACCCAGAATTAACCAACATTTACAAAAATAGATGTAGACAGATTATGTTATGAAATGTTAATAAGCACAAAAGGAAATTCATAATTACCATATTTTCCTTTTAATTATTCCACCAAAGACAATAATCTCAAATAGGAAAGGACAGAAGAATCAATTTAAGACTAAAGGAGAGACTTCTGTTTGATAATGTAGCCAAATGGATACCATTTAAAACCTCCTGGTATAGAATTTTGAATGAAATCGCATGGTTGAACTTGAAAGAAAATAAGAAAACAGATGAGGGATTGGTTTGACTGCTGGTTGCTTGGTTGGTTGGTAGATTTAAGAAAAAGAGTTGGAAAGCAGAGTGGCAAACTAAAGCTGAAGCTATGGCTGCCCTAGAAACATTTGCAATTTCAGCATTCTGACAGTCTCCCAGAGTCACCGGACGTGAGATTAGGCTACGTGAGGGTGATGTGTTGGGACATGGACCTTTCTCCCAATAAAACCACCACCCTCTAAGGGCTGCATACTCAGTAACGGGGAAATCAGGAAAGGTCCCATCAGCAAAGGAAGACAACAAGGAAACTTCTCAGTCTTAGACTGAAAGCAAGGTGGGGAGAAAAACAAAATCTTTCCTGAAAAGTTTCCACAGGTCTAACTCCATGTGTATCTTTCTGGAAAAGTTTCCACGGGTCTCACTCCATGTGCATCTGAGTTGCATGTTGTGCTCCTGGTGTGGTGTCCAGGAAACCCCAAGGAAAAAAAGGAATCTAAGGTGACTGAAAGTTGGTGATATCTTGGGGTATCCAGCAGAAGTCGACACAAATTTTCTTTTCAAGGATATACCCTAAAAATAGACATTACAAAAATCCCACAAATAGAGACACGCGAAAATAAACTCATGATCCAAAACTAAAAGCTTCATGTAAACATGCTACTGTGAATAAAAAGTAGCAGAATTAAACCTCCATGAACTTTGGTTCTTTGAAATGATCAGATATACAATTTAATCAAGATAGAGACTAGGGTGAGGCAAGTGAGGCATTTGCCTCAGGTGAAAAAATTAAGGATGTATCAGAAAGCCCAGTAATCCAGATAAATAATATTTTAATGCAATATTAAAATCAAAATAAAAATATTTTAAATTAAAATTGATGTCAAAAAACCATGAGGAATAATACATCCAAAATTTAAATAAAGACAATCCCACAGCGCTGTGTCAAAACATAGGTTAGCCTAAAGCAAAAGGAAAAATGTGTGCACCTGTGTGCATGTTTTTTTAATGGTAAGCTTTTTTTCCCAGAACATGAAAGTAGTTGAAAAAATATTGAAAACTAGGTATGTTAAAACTCACATTATTTTAAGTTCAAACTTTTTATGTATGCCAAAAATATTTATTATAATTCTACTTTTGTGACTTTAATGGAAAAAAACTCATCAATATTTTTATTAAAATCATCTACTATTAAAAACAATATGTAAAAGCATGTATATTGGGGCACAAGTATGAGAAAGAAACAATATAATAATAAAAAGCCAAATTTGCCAAAGAAATAAAACTTAGAAATTAAAATCCATAATTATTTAAATTAAAAACTTAGCAGTTGGCTTAACAGCAGGCTAGACCAGTTAAAGAGAGAATCAGTAAACTAGAAGATGAATGTGAAGAAATTACCCAACAAGTGGAACAGAGAGATGGAAAAATAGCAAAGATGAAATTAGGATTAAAGCATGAATAGAATGAGAAAGTCTAGCTCACCCTAAGAGATTTTATATATTTAGAGATAATATCATATACTTATATTATTATATTAAATATCAATATAACATATAATATTTGAAGAGCTAATGACTAAGGGAATTTAGAATTGATGAAAGATCGTAATCCTTAGATTCACAAAATCACAGATATCTCTTTGTCCTCATGTCCAACTTTCTGTTTGGCTTACTCTGCCTCTATCTCATTTACCTCCTAGCTGTTCCTCAGATGGGCCAGGCCTGCTCCCAACTTGGGCCCTTTTTACTAATAATTCCATCATCTGGAGCTCTCCTGATTTCCCCCATCCCTCACCCCCTAGTAACTACCATTCTACTCTATTTCTATGAGTTCAGCTCTTTTAGATTCTACATATAAGTGACGTGAACCTAGTCTCTGCCTTTTTCTGTCTGGTTTATTTCACTTAGCATCATGCCCCCAAAGTCCATCTATGATGTTGCAAAAGGCAGGATTTCTATCCTTTTTATGACTGAATAACATTTTTGTGTGTGTGTGTGTGTGTGTGTGTGTGTGTCACGTCGTCTTTATCCATTTATCCATGGATGGACACTCAGGTTGTTTGCATGTCTTGGCTACTGTGAATAACACAGCCCTGGGAGAGACCTGTAGCAGTGGACCTCACTAAGCCACGCCCAGGTTTCTGACCCATAGGAACTCTGAGGTAATAAATGTCTATTGCTTTAAGCCACGATGTTTGGGGGTTACACAGACACTGAAGTGAAATGATGTCAGATACCCTTGCATATTTCCATCTGGACTTTTGAGGAGCAGCTTGGACTGGAGGCATGGATGTGGGGGTCTGTTGATATTCAAAGCCCCGAGACTGCACAAGAGCACCTGGGAGTGACTCTAGGGAGAGAAGGGGAAAAGGACTAAGGACTAAACCCTGACGGACTCCAACTCCAACAGTAAGAGGTCAAGAAGAAGAGGACAATCCAGCTCCAACAACACTGTGGAGAGGTAACTGATGAGGTTGGAAATGGACCAGGAGAGTCGGTATCCTGGAAGCCAGGGGAAAGGAGTGGATTGCGGGAAATGACCAGTGGTGTCAAATGCTCCTGCTTGTCAAGTAAAAAGAAGACTGATAATTGACCATTGGATCTAACATAGGGTTGGGCGGGTACTGGCCAAAACCTGACTGGAGTGGGTTGAAGAAAATGCGAGAAGAGGAATTTGAGATGCGGGATGTAGACTTTGCATTTGGAGTCTTTAGAGAAATTTGTGGCAAAAGGGAGCAAACTTTAGGGAAGTGGTTGGTAGGAGAAATGAGATCAAGAGAAGTCTGCTTTTTCTTGTTGTTTGTGTGTTTGTTTAATGGGAGAAATAACCGCATGTTTGTACTCAGAAGAGGAGGGAAAGTTGACACTGCAGAAGAGGAAGAGGAGAGTTGCGAAAGCAATGCCCCTGAGTGTGGAGGGGGTGGGCTTTCGTCAGCTTTAGACAGAACCATGCAAAGGACCCAGGTGGTAGGAAGGCAGAGGTACGGAGGCAGATGCTGGTAGGCGGGGGGATGTGGAGGTAAAAGTCTGCCAGCATTTTCTTCTAACGCCTTCCATTTCTTAGTAAAGCAGGAATCAAGGTCAGCAGGTGAGAGTGAGGATGGAGGAGTAATTATGGGAGGTTTGAAATGGTGAAATGGTCACCTAGGAAAGTGGAAGGGTAAATGGACCAGGGAAATATGTTGTAATAATGATACTGGGCAGCATTAAGTTCTCCTCTGAAGTTCATGGCCATGAATTTACAGTCAAATCAGGCATCAAGGTTGGGATTTTCTCCAGCAACATTCAACTGGCCAGGTATAGTCACAGAGGTGATGGAGAGAGGGATTTAACCAGGGCCGAGTTTTCACGAAAACCATCAGGTGGGAAGCGGCAAGGGAACAGCAGGTACATTTAAAGGAGTGATTTTAGGAATGATCACAGAACGTAAGCTGGGTAAAGAGTGGGGAGAGACTATCAAAAGGATGAGGGGTAGTGAAAAGAAAGTAAGATCAATTCGTTGCAGGTCCTCTCGGAGGGGGGGAGATTAAAAGACAAGAGGGAGTTAAAAATTGAGACACTGAGGTTGCGGAGCATAGCCAACAGGTGTTTAATAACAAGCATCCTACAGTATTTGAAGAGCTGAGCTGTATTATGGAAATAGACATTCTCTGTGTGATGCTAGGAGCCGTGTTTGGAAATTATACGAAGGAAAATTTCAGGTCAAGAGACGTGTTCTACAAAAGGAGAGACGGAACAAAGATGCCTATAAAAGTAGTGAGATTTCTGGAATTGTTCAAGCAGAATTTGGAAAACCACCCAACCTCTTATGAGAGACATAATTCTTACAGCAAATAGACCATATTAGAAACCACGCAGGGGTCATCCTGCTTAAAGGTTCCTTTGGCGTAAAACCAGTTTGCCTTATCATAAGCCACATAGAGGGAAGTTTACAACAGTGTGGCCGAATTTGCTGGTGGCAGGGGACGGGGGTGCCCTCCCTGCTCAAGGTCCCTTACATCTCTGTGGTGATAAAGTCCCAGAAGTCCTGCAAGCAGCTACCTAAGCCGTTTTTACACGTCACCTCTCCCAGGAGCTGCATTAAGCAACGGAAGGTAAAGACCCAGTGTCAAACCCATACGCATCGGATGGGTCTCTGTGTCTTCCTTGCAGTGTGCTGCAGCCAGCGTGCTCTCCTGGCTTCTCCTCGCTTCTTCCTCACACCCTTTCATGGTCCTCATTCACCACCAAGAAGGCCTGCCAGGTCTCAGTGCCCCACTCCACACCTTCCAGTCAACTCAAAACCAAACCCGCCTGAGACTGCACCAGACCCCTCTCCGCGGGCCGTCTGCCAGCCCAGAGTCCTCTCCCCTTCCCCGCCCACCCCGCACCTCCACCCAAGTCTTGTTATAACACATTTGACACATTCCTGGAGAAGGAGAAACGTTTCTCCCCATCTTCTCCTATTCCTAAGGGATTTCCACGCAAGAGCCCTCTACCCAAGTGAAGGATTGTTAGAAGACACCATTCTAAATTCTATCTCTAATGACTCGTCTCCGGAAGAAGAAGAGTGACCATCTGACTGGGTGAAACCCGACAATCAATGACCCATGTTTTACTAGGAAGCCTGTTACCTGTGTGTCAAAATCAGGAACCTGGCCAATTGTCCTTGTGGTTGCTTTTCACTTCCTGTGGCCAGTGACAGTTCCTCCGCCATTTCCTGTCCCCACGCAGTGTGCACACATGGGAACAGTCCCCTCTTCTCTGTGGTCCTACACGTTTAGGACCCTTGTATAGGTCCAGGCATCCTAGGGTGGGAGAGTCCCTACCATGCCCTCAGATCTAGTTCAAATGTCCCAATTCAATTTTTCAGAAGCAACACTTGGGGTTATTACCCAGAGTGATGAATCAGTCCCTCATTCCCCATTTCAGTAATGCTGCTTTAATGGTTTCTCTAGAACACTGGAGAAGGAGAGGAGAGTATCAACTCAATCCTCCCACACTTAGCCTTTGTTTTCAAGTACCGATATCTTATTCCTGCACAAATGCTTTGCGTCCAAACAAGACGTTACAATCTTTGAAGGCGGGAATCTCTTATGCCTCTTTATACCCCCACAGTGTCCTACTGTAACTAAGACTCAATGACGACTCTTTCACTATATCATCGACAAGCCAATGGAAGCCCGTGAATCACAGCTATGCCCTTGTAGCTGCCACCAGCTCCCCAAACCAAGTCTCGCTATCATATAAGGGCATCGCGGTGCCTGAGTAAAAAATGAGACCTGAGAGACCTATTTGAATTCCCAGTGTGCTCCATTTGTTTTTCCCAGTGGCACAGGCGAAGAAATTTCTCATCCCCTGTCTGTGGATCTCAACAGTTCAGAAACAATATAGATCTTATCTCTGGTCCATCCATTTAATTGAACATAAAAAGCAAGGTCACTGCAGCCATTTGGTCCCGTGCCTTTAGAAGCACCACAGCCACTCAGAGAGACTATTTAGCTCTCCTGTCGCCTACTGCTTAGAAACAAAACAAATGGCTTTAGTGGGTCTTCAGTCTTCTCATTAGGACTGGAGTTTGTGATAGTCCTGCAATGATTATGAGAAAAACACGTCTGCATGGTTCTTTCAAACAAGACTGAAGACAGCAAGAGCACAGCAAATGTTATTTCCTTCCCCCTGTGACATATAAAACAATTTTCAAGGAAAGAGGAAAGAAAACAAAATACATTCTGGTCGTATTTTGCTTGCCTTCTTTTGCTTTGTGATAAGCCCATTTTTGCTCCCAACCCCTCTCATTACATAGAGGAAGGGGATTTACATAGAAGGAAGAAGCAAGACTACTTTGCACGGGAACACAAATGGACTGAGGTTACATGTATTCATTGCCCAAACCTGCCCAATGCACGTTTACCTTGGGCTCACTTGTAGGTAGTTCTTACCTGAGGAGCCCAGACATCTAACAAACACTGGCAGCTCCCACGTAAATGTGAACAGCTTAAACCAGCCAAGAAGAGGCTCTGACCCACTTCTGCCTTAACACTGGAGAGCGTGCGTACCCTACCTGGATAACAGGTGAACTGATTCATTGCCTATCAATGCACTGACTCACTTTTCCTCCGTAAGGCACTGATGACATGAAAACGGGCCTCCTGACTTGTACGTTCTTAGAGTCACCCAGGGCCTCCAAAGAGGTCCATAAGCCAACACAGGCAAACGTGGGAGGCCATCCCCAGTAGCTCTGGGTTTCCCTGGACACGGCCTCCTAGACTAGAACCCCAAAATCAATGGCTGCCATTCATTAGCAATTATTAAGCAGCTACTTTGTCAGGCTCCCTGACAAGGTCTGAGAAGCTGAGATTCAGGAGAAGTCTTGAGCCTCAGGGAAGACACCAACTAGGGGGAAAGACAGAATCAAACGTTCTAGAATCAGTATAAGGAGAGATATGAAAGAGTGAAGCGATGCGACAATCTGCTGACATGTGGCACGGACAGTTTTGAGAGGGATTCTGACAAAAAAGAAAAGTGCGAAGACTACCCGAGTTCTCAAGGATGTTATGAGTCTAAGAGTGACATGATCTAGCTCCCTTCTGCTTCCTTCCTGGGGCCGGTGGGAAAACAAAAGCAGGGAAGTAACGTGATTTTCCAAGACACACAAAGGGAACACCAGCCAGCACCCCTGAACCATGCATGCCACCATGTCACCCCCAGCAGTGCTCCTGCCCTCTGACCCCCTAGGCCAGCCCCAATCTCCCAGAATCCGTTTCCTGCACCATGAACTCAGCACATAATCCAAGCCGCTCTGACTTCATAGTGGCTCAGGGATCTATCTTCAAACTCCATCACAGAAGCCAGTGTATTCGGGCTAAACTCACTGCACAATATTTTGTATCACCTGCCATGCCCAGCTCTGCTAAGGATGTAGATGCATAGCTTCTTCCTTAATCCTCGCATCCCCTCTATGAGAGAGGCCTCATCCCTACCTCAGTGTTACTGACAAGGAAATACAGTGCTCTGGTTGCTGCACAACAAACCACCCCAAGACCTAGTAGCTAAAACACTTTATTATTACCCCTCAGGGTTATGTGAGTTGACTGGGGCTTAGCTGGCAGTTCTCCATTGGGGTCGTTCCTGCAGTTGCAGTCGGATACCAGCGGGGGCCACAGTTCACCTGACAGCTCGACTGGGCCAGACATCCAAGATGGCTTTTTACGCACAGGCCTGGTGCTTCAGGATGCCTCCGTGTGGCCTCTGCCTCCAGCGGGAGCCTCAGACTTCTTACATGGCAACTCGGGGCCCCAAAGACCACGGCAACAGCTGCTCATCCCCTTGAAGGCTAGGCCTGGTACTGGCTCAGCATCACTTTTCATATATGCTATTGGTCAAAGCCATCTCAGACCAGCCGAGATTCAAGAGGAGAAACAGCCCCCATCCTGGGGTCGGAGAGTGTGCAAGAACTTGGGGTCATCTTTCATCGGCCACAGAGAGGTGAAGCAACTTACCCAAGGTCACACAGCAAATAAGAGTCCAAGAGGGACCTCAATCCAGTTTAGTCTGACTCTACAGCCCAGGCTCTTACTTAGCAGCTCTAGATTCTTCCCAGTGAAGGGCACTTGCATTAACCTCCAGGGTGGAGCAGAAGAGGCAGGCTGCCTACCGGCACAGGGACAAATCATCACTAAGGACCTTGGCCCATTGCTAAGTCCTAGTGCAGCTACTAGCCCCTTGGGCATAGTGGGCACAGCGACCCAAGGCCCCGCTCCTCAGTCCCAGAATGCCTCTGTCCCTGGCACAGAGAATTCTGGCCTTGTAAAATAGATCCAAAAGTAACCCAGATCTCTTCTTTCAATTCTTGACCATGCCAGGGGTGAGACAGATGGCAACTCAAAGGAAACTCAAATTATGAAACCAGGTTGCAAGTCAGGCCAAGTACAGAAAGCCCCTGAGGGCCTTACCTGACCAGCATTTGGGAAGAAGTGAGCTGCATTAAGTTCTGGGGTCCCTCCTGGGGATCTCCAGGGAACACTGTGTTACCCAGAGACTGGTAAGCAGTAACGATCACACTGGCTGTGGTCCTAAGGGTTTTGTTAGTAGAGAACTGGGGAGGTGAAGGGGTGGGGTTGCAGGGAAATCGAGCCAGGAGATTTTATCACTGAAAGAAGAGGGGGTGGATAGGGGGTGCACAGGGCAAAGGAGGGAGGGTGTTGAGGGAAGGCGACTTAGACCCCCGACTAGTCCCAAGAGGAAAGGTCAGGGTGTCCAAGAAGAGGCAGGGAAAAGAAGATTCTAAGTAAGCCTCTCCTTGTGCCAGCTCCAGGGCAACTGATTCTAAGTCACCGGCACCAGCCAGCCTCCTTCACATTCCGCCCATGAGTGGGAAACACCTTTCCAGCACCTTCCCTCCCCTGCAGCCCCCACCCTCATTCCCCTTATCTCTCTAAATCCAGCATCTTGGTCTCACTTCTTTTCGTTAATCATTCATCAGCCAGCCCCGGTCTGCAGGAAAGCCATTTCCCTCTGTTAGAACCCTGTCCGACCACGGCCATTACTGGAAGCGCACAAATTGCCACACACATTTTCATTTGCTCAAGGCGGTTGCTTTTATGAGCAGTGGTGAGAACAAAATTCCATGACGTCAAAGTGAATTCCTCTGCAGCATATCAATAGCCGCTGCTCAGAGGCAATGCATCCGCAGGCTGCAATCAGGAGCTTAGAGAGCTGACGGAACTGGAGCTGAGTGATGCATTCCTGTTAGAATCCCAGTAATGACCAGTCCCTCCATTTACCTGGGGCCGCCGTGTCTGGATGAAGCCCAAAATGTGTCACTACCTACCTACGCCTTCCTCATCCATCAGCTAAAGTAGACTACCACTCGGTCATCCCAGCTAGCGTTCTCATGCCTCCACCTGCGACCAGAGAAATGTGGCCTGAGGGACAACTCGCACAAAGCTAATCAGCTCTGACTCACCTTCCTCTGGCCTGTAAATCTGGTCTCCCAGGAATTCCATTTGACTGGGGATTTCACAGCTGCTTCCCACAGGCAGAGGCAGCTGGCAGGGTCCCCCCCATGGGAACCATTATGGCCACAAAGCCCTGAGGGGGACGAGGCAGGTGTGGATTCCCATCAGCTAACGCCTTCCCAGGAGTCTGTGGGCTGTTCCCATAGCAATGCGGGCATCCTCACAAATGCTTGGGGCTGCCGTGGGACTGGCATCGGGGCATCGTGACAGGACACACACGCCTTAGAGAATCAGGAGCCCAGGACTGCCCTGGAGTCCAGCAGCTCAGGGTGGGTGTGGAGACACCGTGGAGAAAGGACAGTGATGAGCCGATCGCCCTCATGGGTGATGTGACGAGGTGTTGGAGGAGATGCTTTCATAACATTATAACGTCAGGGACGCCAAGATAGTGTCCCTCGTCCCCCCAAAATAATAAGCTCCCTTACAGGTAACAGAACTTCTTTAACAGGGCACAAGGCTAGTCAATCCGTAAGAAGAACCAAAATGAAAATGCAGTTGTCCCTAAGACAGGCAACTCAGGGGACATGATGAGTAGGGGAGACTTTTCTAACAGATGGGAAAGAAGAGAGGGAGGTGTCAGTGGGCGCCTCATGAGAAGGGAAAAGGGGGCAACACAGAGGGGACCACTGACATCTCATCTACTTTACAGCACGGGGAAAGCTGCTCTACTGATTAGCAGGCCTGGGCAAGTTCCTCGGATAGAAACGACCTTCAGAGGCTGAGAAAGCTCAGAAATGAAAGATGGGGAGGGAGTTCAAAGTATCCTCCTCCTCCCATCATTTTATTCCAGGAATTCATTTGGACAAAATAATTTTGACCCAGCAATGACCATGCCGACCTCTCTTCCGAAGGCTTCAGGAGATTCTAATGTCACTATTTTATTGCCCCGCTAGAGTAGAGCGCGCTAGTGAAATCTTTCAGGGAAGAATGTCTTAGCTCCACGAAAGGAGAAACAACTATAAGGGTAGGAATAGTGCATCTGTGTTCCCAACGGCCCTGATGAGCTGTCTACACTGGATGAAGTTACTAGATCGCGTTGCCTCCTTTCTTTTTTCTTCACAAACGTGTGGAAGGTGAGGCTGATGGCGGAGAGGTTACCACATGGCCTTGAGACCCTTGGGGAGGGAAAATTCCGTTGTCCAGAGTCAGAGAGAATTGCAGGAATAGTGAGCTCATTTGAAACCTACCACGCAGGCTGTCTGGGGTCATCGCTGCAACATCAAAAGGCAATCAAAAGTGAGTAACGGCAGGTGACCTCAACCCCAAGATCCAACAGCAAAGAGGATGCTTCCCAGACATTGTAGAATTTCAGAAGCCGTTTGGGTTCTCTGCAATGTTAGGGTTTCAGGTGGGTTTTCCATGCCTGAATCTTACTTCTCATCCTCTCCCTCTGGAATTCTCAACAGAAGGAGAGTACTCGCAAGGAGAACAAAACACAGTCCTATGCTTACCTGTGAAAGCACCTAAGAGCCCCATAATGCAGGGCTCCTTGGGTAAAACTGAATTGGAGAACATGACTCAGGACAGAGGACCCAAGTGGAACCACCCACCTCTTCCCAAAGGACAGCTTGACGCTCGCCTGTCCGAGCACGCATTCTAGGAGTGAGAAATGTGGTAGCATTTCAGAGGCGGCCTGGGCTCTACTTGAAAAGGGCTGGCCCATCTGTCCCAAGAGACCGAATCAAAAAACTGCGTGCTGGCAAATTTTTCTTGACAGCAGGTAAGAGATGGGGCGCAGAGCTGGGAAGAGAGTGTTCAAGAGCAAGTCGGTACTGCCCCATAGAAGGAGACAGACGGCTGGGTTTGCTGCCTTCTGTTAAGCGAGATTGGAACATGAGGAAAAAACAACAAGTCATAGAAACAAGAGTTTGCAAGAATATCTGTATACCCAGTAATTGCTTTCCAAATAAGTTCCTTTCTGAGAAGAGCTAGGGAGCCCAGAGGCCTGCCTTCAGGGCCGATAAGGTATGAACTCCTTCTCAAATCCACAGAAAACCACCTGAACTCAAGGTAGGGTTCCCCATAAGTACGGGGAACAAAGTACAGCCCCCTATGACTCCTGGCCATTGCAGGGCCTCTGGAGACTTTTAGGAAGTGCTATAATTATGCAGGGAAAGGCTATGTCTAGATCACTTGGCAACTGGGCACTAAGCATCAGGACTTAAGTAGATTGTCCCACTGTGGATGGTGACAAGCAGATGTTTAATGCACCCACGGCCCATATGTGGTTGGAGAACCTTGGTCCATGGTTCAGTGCTTTGTGCCACTGACTCAGGAGAAATTGATGCCCATAGAAGGTGCTGACTGCCCAGAACAGGCTCAAGGGCTTGGCTCACTGACCAGCTGTCTGAAAAGGGGGTGTCCTGCTCCTTGCTATGCCCTCTGTGTTCCGGCCGCAACAGAAATCAACAACAGCTAAGAGACACAAAGGCTGGTATCGACCCCCCTTCTTCCTGTGCCTTTGTCGGAATAGCTAACAAAAGCAGACCCTCCATATACGCTGAATGGCCAGATGAGAGAATGCCGTGAGAACTTTAGGTCAGTTTTGAGAAGGACAGCTAAAGCACAGACAGGTGACAAAGCTAGGGCGACAGAAAGGGGAGAGAGGATAAAATGTCTTTGACCCGAAGGCTCCATCTTGATTTCTTCAAGCTTTCAAAGGTGTCTCAAGGTCACTCTGAGGGGCAAGAACAGGTGGAGCAGGCAAGATTCAATCACGGCCATTCAATTTCAGTTTTATATAGTGGGGTTTTTATGTCAGATTTCATTTGGCCCAAGGAGGAAGTCTTACAACTTAAAAAAAAAAAAAAGGTTCACTACCATTGTTCTAGAAAGGATAGAGAAGAGGAATTCCTAACATAACATGGAAACTCTTGGCCTCCAGCATACCCAGTCATATGGACTGACTCGAGCATACCTGGAATTGAAACTGCTAGCTTCTGTCTGATTTACCATCTCCTCTCCTTCTCATGATTCAGCATTCCCAAGCTCCTGTGGTCCAAAGAAAGCGGCCTGATCTCAGAAATGAAAGCGGTAAAGAAGAGGTGTGGTCCTGTTGCTTATTAGTGATGTAACCTGTGCTAAGCCCCCAGCCTCTACCTTCTCGTCTATAAAGGACATTCCGATTCACACCCTTCCTACCTCACAGGGTTGAGGAGGTAATTTATGTGAAAGAACTTTTTCCCATGAGAGAGCAGTATGCAAATCTATGTTATTTCTGAATAGCTGGTAGCACATATGAGTTTTCCAGTCATTTTTCAGTCAGAGAATCATTCGTTCAAATCAACAACAACTTCTGCCACCTCCCGAGAGCCATGGGTGGGTAAATGACCTAGACTCCTAAGTTTGGGAAATAAGTTTCGGGGGAGTCACAGGATAAAGAATTTGGGAATTCCAGCCCAGGTTGCCAACCCTCTCTTCACCAGCCTCCTGATTCCTCCACGGCAGATGCAGATTTCACCGAGAAAATGCCACCAAAGGCCACCAAACGCATAGACTGGAACTTAAAGCCAGGCACAAACACAAGGGTCTCCCTTAAAATGGAGAAGCACGTGGGGCACCTTGAAACGCTGTGCCGTGAGCAACTGGGTATCTTACAAATCACAGTCCTCATCTTAATTAAAGACAATGAGAAGGAAACATGTTCACAGAAAGAACCGATCTCGCGACTGTAAAACTGGAGCCAGATCCCTGAAGAGCAAGCAGCATAACAAAGTCAAAAAAAAAACGATCAGACTGCACAGGAGAGGCCTGTGCTGTCCCCTGCATCAAAAATAAGAAGGACTGCCTGGGAAAGTGAGCGCATGAAAATTTAAAAGTGAATCCAGATTTATTCATAATTATACTTGACCTTTAAATACTGCTTTGCCATTTTCTTTTCTTTTTATCTGTAACTTGGGACATAGTTTTGTTTCTTTTGGCGTTTAGTATTTTATTATTTATTTATTTTTAAATTACAGTTGACATTCAGTGCTATTTTATATTCATTTCAGGTGTACAGCGTAGTGGTTAGACACTTCTATAATTTATGAAGTGATTCCCCGATTAGTCTAGAACCCACCAGGCACATATGTACCATGTGTCCCCGAAAATAAGACTTAGCTGGACTATCAACTCTAATGCATCTTTTGGAGCAAAAGTTAATATAAGACCCATCTTCTTTTAATATAATATAGGACTGTCTTATATAATATGATATGATACGATATGATATAATATAATATAATGTAATACCAGGTCTTATGTTAATTTTTGCTCCAAAAGATGCATTAGAGCTGATAGTCCGGCTAGGTCTTATTCTCGGGGAAACACGGTATTACTAACTATATTCCTTATGCCACACTCTACATCTCCATGACTATTTTCTAACTACGAATTTGTACTTCTTAATCCCTTCACCTTTTCACTCTGCCCCCAACCCCCTCCCATCTGGCAACCATTAGTCTGTTCTCTGTATCTGTGAATCTGTTTCTATTTTTGTCTGTTTATTTTGTTCTTTAAATTCCATATATAAGTGTGATCGTATGACATTTGTCTTTCTCTGTCTGACTTATTTCACTCAGCATAATACCCTCCAAGTCCATCCACATTGTTGCAAATGATAAGATTTCATTTTTTATGGCCGAGTAATATTCCAGTGTATGTAGGTACCACCTCTTCTTTATCCAATCATCTATTGATGGGCACTTAGGTTGCTTCCATATCTTGGCTGTTGTAAATAGCGCTGCAGTCTGCCTTGCCATTTCCAAGGCCCTTTCTCATGCATCATCAAAGTTGATGCTCAGGACCCTTGGAAATGGGCAATGCGGACCCTGTTCCTATTTGACGGATGAGCAAATATAAGTCCAGAGAGGTTATGTGACTTGCCTACGGTCACACAGCTGGTAAATGACAAAGCTGAGCCTTCAACCCAGACCAGGCTTTGATCGCAGTGCTTCCTGCTGTGTAAAACCTGCTATTATGAGAGCTCTGCAACAGCAAATAAATATCTTACAGGAAGCATTAAGTTGTCAAGCTTCTCGAAATAACATATCAGAAATAAACTGGCCCAAGTCAGGGGTCAAGAAATGGAATTATAATGATGCTAGAAGGCATCCCTTGGCATCTCTACGTTGCAAATCAAGCTGACGTCCCACTCTCATTTATTTTTCCAGGAAAAATACTGAGGCAGAAAGATGCTGCAGGAAGGGCCCAGAATGAACTCAGAAAATCCCAAGGACTTCCCACTGCCAGTTTCAGTGCCAAAGAACAGCATCACTGGGCCTTGGAGAAACAGGGAGAAGATGCACAAAATGAGCAGAAAATGCAGTTCTGCCCAGAGCAAGCCAGTTGAAACATTTCCCCCAATGCAAAGAGAGTATGTTAACAGACTCAAGGGCCTCTTCACTGTCCTCTAAGGAAGCTAGGGGTGCCATTCCTGTAAGGTCCACTTCTCCCTGACCAGGGCTCTATTTCTTAGGAGTCACAGCTCATTTTAGAGTCATTATGGAACCCACCTCAAAGTTTCTATAATAGATGACAAGGAACAATTTTGAGAGTTACTAGCTCGCAAGTCCATGCAAGCCACCTGCCATGTGGGGCCAGTGTTCTGGGTTTTGCATTTTGTGTCTGCCTGGATGCACAATATCATCAAAATATTCATGTTCATAGAAGGAGACAGACCCCACCACGCCCAAGCAAAACACCCTGCCTTTATTATGCAACATACTCACCCAGCGGACCTGCAAACCGAAGCACAGCTCTGCAAATGCCAGGCTCATTAATGAAATGGGTTTTACAGCCAAGAGATGAATGAGCCACCCAGACTCTCAGACAACATATTTTGGGACAATAACCTTTTACTAGATAATGAATCAGCAAACTGCACGGATGACTTGTTTCTCTCTCTTTGAGGAACGCTGGTCTCCCCATCCCACCACTTCTCTGGTTATAATCTGGAGAAATGTTTTCCTATTCTCAAGAAATACCACTCTGCTTTGGGGTGAAACACAGCCCTGGGAGGAAAACGGAGACTAATATAATAGAATGTGACATTGAAGTGGAAACTTCAGACCACCCAGCCAAGTACTGAATGCCAGAGATTTTCAGCCCGGGCTGGGGAGAGACGCAGGGTCTCGCCCTATGAAAACAATATTGAAAGCGATGCAATCCATCGCCGTCGCTCCAGCCAGACCCTTTCACTCCCAGGAAAGATCAAGGCCAAGAAGTTGCCAGAAGGACTAACATGTTTAACGTGTTAAGAGACAGGTTTTTACTGTCTCGAACTGCCTGCTCTCCCCTATTCTGGATATGGGCGGAAGTGCTCCCAACCTTGCCTGGAATGTTCTGTGGCTGCTGGAAAAAGGAGCACGGGATGGAATGCTTGTTAAGACTCGAGAAGTGGAGTGTTCCCCTAAGGCCGGGTTCCTCAGCCTTGGCACTGCTGACATTCTGAACTGGAAAAGTATTTGTTGTGGGTGCCCTGGTCTGCTAGGGCTGCCATAGCCAAACACCACAAACTGTGTGGCATAAGGCAACAAAAAAGTATTCTTTCCTTCCTAATTCTAGAGGCCAGAAGTTCAAAATCCAGGTGTCAGCAGAGTGGGTTCCCTCTGAGGGCTGTGAGGGAGAATCTGTTCCATGACACCCTCCTCGCTTCCGGTGGTGACTGGTAACCCTCGGTGTCCTCGGCTTCTGATGTGTAGGGAAATGCGTCTCTCCAATCCCTGCTTCCATCTTCCCGAGTCCTCCCTGTGTCTCTGTGTCTCCCCATGGCCGTCCTAGAGGACACTAGTCACGTTGGATTAAGGGTCGGGGGCCCCACTCCAGTACGACATTATCCTAACTGATTCCATCTGCAACGACCCTATTTCCAAATCAAACCCCATTCTGAGGTCCTGGTGGTTAGGATTTCACCGTATCTTCTCTGCGGGGACACAATTCAGCCCCTGCCAGGAGCACTGTAGAGCATTCAGCAGCATCCCTCCCTGGCTTCTACCCACTAGCATGCCATTAACACTCACCCTCCTAGTTGTGAGGGTGACAATCAAACATGTCTCCAGACATTGTCCAATGTCCCCTGGGGGAAATATTGCCTCTGGTTGAGAAACATTGTCTTAAGCCTTTGGGTCAGAAAGATGCCAAGTTGAAGTTCTGGTTCTGTTTTAACTGCTTGTGCTGCCAACCTGGGACAATTTGGTTAAACTCGCTGGTGTTCATTTTTCTCACCCATCTCATGAAATTTCCGCGTTGCTGAGGATTAAATGAGAGAATATGTGAAAAGCATCTGTTGCGTAATGAGACCCAATAAATGGTAGCTACCATCTTTTGTAACTTAGGGAAGGTTCCTTTGCAGAATTCTCCACAGGTCTGTCTTTCCTGCACTGATATTGAACTCTGGCCTTTGTCCCTGAGACGTCCAGAAGGCAAAGGAGCTGTCCAGACCTGCTCTCCGTCCGCTCCTAGGGGCAGAGTGTCCCCTTCCAGCCCGGCTGATGTCCTCCCAGCGTCTGTGACTGCAACACCGTAGCTGCAGACAGACATATATCACAGCCAGGGGAGGCTCTGGGTATGACCAGCATGGCTAATGGGGCTGCACTGCACCAGGCCAGTACCAGCCCAAGTGAACGCTGTAGAAAAACCACAGGAGGAGAGAGGGGCGGGAAGCTGAAGAAATCTGACTCTTAGATGGTGGTTAGAGCAGAACTTTAGAGACCTTGCCCCCTCGCCATGACGAAATAATCTGAGGTCCCAATAAAACACACTGCAATGAACTGTGTTTAGTAAGTTACGAGTCTAGTTTCCTTAACAGAGTTGAGGGCGGGTACGAACAGCATCTTAGTCAAGTGTCTATCTCAGGTCCTCGCAAAGTGCCTGTCACAGGGTGAAAGGTCAACAGGAGCATGAGGTTAGTAAATGTGCCACCTCTCTGCCCCCAAGCTCTCTAGCCCTCAGAGTAGCATTTTTCTTTAAAGCTCTAATAAAAAACAATCCAAGCTTATATCCTATGGGTCCTGGGAAATGCCTTATTTTTGCAGATTTCCTCTCATTAAGTAATTTCTGGGTGTTCACAAGGAAGGATGACTTGTGCCACAAATCAGTCCTGGTGGACACGTAACTCTTCTACCAATTATCCTTGATCACCTCTTGCCATCTTTGAACTGGCCTGCAGCAGCTCACTCCGTATCATTTCAGCCCAATGGTGAAGCCCGTCCCCAGTTGCCCAATGTACTGCTAAACGGACTGACAGCATTTAACAGACCCATTACCGAAGACCCTGAGAAACCAATGACCAATCACAGCATCACAACCTGCTGGTGGAGACGAATGCTCCCGCTAGCTGCTTCCATCTGCTACTACACGTGAATGCTCTCAGGGTCCCCTGGACGGATCCGACCTCATACCCCTGCCTACTTCCCCACCGGCTTCTATTCGGTGGAATAAGGAGGAGGTGGGAGCTCAACCTTCCCGGAGGAATCTCCAGGCCTTTCTCTGCCCAGTGGCCTGGCCCCATTCCCGTTTCAGACCAGAGAACGACAGACAAGTCCCCCCTCCCTGTCTCATTTCCCATGTCAAGCTGACTGACATGGAAACACCAGCTTCATCAGGAACAAGGTGCAACTTGGCGTCTATTGCCCCCAAAAGCAATCACTATTTTTATCAGTAATTTCTAAAAGGTGGGTTTATTCAATCTTAAGTAAGACCAATGAGAGACATCACGAGTACAGCCCAGGTAGCACTGCGCTAAGCCCAGTCCCGGGCTTTTCAAAGCCATTCCTCCGTAGCTAGTGGTACAAAGAGCACAGGTCACACAGATGAGCCCTGTGGTGGCTGGACAGCAGGACAGCCCCACAGCCCATGTCCAGGGGCCGCAGTAGCCCACGCCGACAGTGTCCATGGGGGGCCATGTGGCAGCAGCGTCCTACACCAGTGGCAGCGCCCACACCCTGGCCCGGGTGTCCATTCTGCTGAGCCGCCCTGGCGGACCGCCTACTTTCCACACCAGATTTTCCATCCTCCCGGGTGATTCTGTGAGTTGGCCAAGACACTTCCAACTCCATGCCCGCACTGCACAGCTAGACGTAGCTGGAGAAAAACCCACAATCGTGCGATCTGCCCAGCAATCACAGTGTCCCCACAGTAGATTTGCTTCTTCACTTTTCAAGATACCAGTTTAGACCTTTTCCTCTCTCCTCAATAAACGCTCTTATCTCTACCAGTAGTTCCTTTCCCGAGCCCCATTTTTACCTGGTAACTTCAGGTTTCATTTCACTGAAAACAATACGAGCAAATGAGAAACACCTGTACCTACCTGTTCTCCCTTCTCTCCTGTTGAAGTGGATGGACCGGTCCTGGGCCTCGCACAGCCCGCCGTTCACATGTACGCTGAGTTCCTCTCTAGTCACCTTCAGGAAGGGCTCCACTCCTGCAGTCGTAACCTCTGTCCCACGTGGTCAGGCCTCCTTTGCTACAGAGGATTCCGTTTCCAGGCAGCAGCATCAAAACCTGATGATGGAGACAAATGTTCCCATTAGATGAAAAAAGAAAAACAGAATCTCCTTCAACTCACCAGCAGCCTCCGACTCAGACTTCTCAGGGGGCACTGTGCTCTGGGTGGGGGCAAGACGATACTTATATTGGACCCCCTCCCATCATGGAGGCATCCATTGTTCTCACCAGAATAGACACTGGATTGCGAATGTGAATTTGCTTTCTCTGCATCATCCAATGTGATTCTGCCAGGACATCCATCACTGGACTTACTGTACGCCTAACGCAGTTATCTCCCACAGAATAGTTTTTCTGACCAACGGGTTCACTTTATAGGAGAAGATACGAGGCAATCCAGCTGATGCTTGTGGGGTTCAATAGTACTATCGTGTACCCCATCATCCAGACAGGTAAGGAACAGTGCAGCGGCCCACCGAATGCTCAGTTATGTTGCCAGCTGGGGCACAACCCTGGATACTGGCTGCAGCCCTAGAAAACGTGGTATGTGCTCTGAACCTGGGATCAATATATAGGACTCTGATATGTATGCTTTTTTCCAACATCACCAAGCAATTAACTCAATTCAGATACTGTGTATAATACCTGGACACAGCTTTATATCCCACAGGTTAAGGACTCAGTCCTGAAAGACTGCACACACACACACACACACACACACACGCACACACACACGCGCACACACACACACAGGTTGTCATCTGGCTTCTGACCCACCAGACATAGACGGGACGTTCCTACCACCCCCTCCTTGGGTTTGCTGAATTTGCTAGAGCAGCTGACAGAAGGCAGGGAAATGTTTTACTTACTAGATTACCCGTTTGTTATGAAAGGATACAACTCGGGAACAGCCCAATGGAAAAGCTGCATCTCATAAGGTATGGGGAGGGGACTCAGCGGTTCTATACTCTCTGGGGGCATCGCTCTCCCACCACCTACCCCCACATGGTCTCCAACACAGAAGCTCTCTGAACCCCATCCTTTTGGGGTTTTATGGGGGCTTCATTCCATAGACACGATCGACTAAATCATTGGCCATTGTTTGATTCAAACCTCTAGCCCCTCTCCCCTCTCTAGAGGTAGGGAGTGGGGCTGAAAAGTTCCAACCCTCTTATCACATGGTTGAGTCCCCTGGCAAATAGCTCCATCTGTAGGTGACCTAAGGACTTTCCAAAAGCCACCTCATTAACATAACAAAACACACCTTCATGACTCTCATCATTTAGGGAATTCTAAAGGCATTAAGAGCTCTGCGCCAAGAACAGGGGAAAGACCAAATATATATTTCCTCTTATAAATCACAAAATAACTCCTGTGGCCACTGTAACCAAATATACAAGGTAATGAACCAAGGGATGGAAAAGGTCTAACAAAAGTGGCTCTGTCCAGCGGTGGCAGCCATGTCCTCAAGTCCCATATCCTGGTCTGACTGTCTTTACTGCCAAGCCAACGTCAGTTTCTGCCCATTTTCCTAGCTGAGTTCTTCAGCTTTCCCTATCGCTCCTGTGAGCTGACATCCTTCCATCAGCCTCCCCCCAAATTTGTTTTCAGCCTAAGCTAGTCAGCTTTGGTTTCTTTCTCTTAAAACTGTGAAAAATAATACCAATGGAGTCACTTTAAAATGGAGCTGGAGCTGCCATCCCAGAGGAACTAACTGCCTTGCAGGTCTTACTCCTCCAAGTTTTGGAATGTTAAAATTGGACAAAATGGCCTTTGCACTGGACGGAAAGCAGCACTGTATTCCCAACAACGGTTTGCAAAGACAACAAAACAGCAGACATTATGACTACCAAACTGAAAAGTCAAGACATTCTTTAGAATTAGCATCACTATGGTAGCTTAACTGCACCCACAGAAATGCCTTCCTTCCACTGATGGCATTGCTCCCCTGCCCTTTCTCATAAATAGCCCTGGCCTTCACCTCCCAATCAGAACACTATTTGGGTTTCTGCCTGAATCAGTGCTTCCCCAAATAGCTGTTCTCCTGGACTGCCAATAAACACTTGTTGCCTCTCACGTTGGCCTTTTATTTGTAGGTTAACAAAACCAAGGTAATTCAGAAACTACTTGAGATTTTAACAAAACCAAGGTAATTCAGAAACTACTTGAGATCCGGAAAAGAGCAGGGTTCCAGCTTTAAAACATTTAACATTCCATCTCCACCCAATCAGCATCCCATTACAAATGAATGAATGAACTCCAGCTTTCAGCTCTCCCGAGGAGGTGACCACGTGTGTAGAACCCAACAGAAAAACGGAGCGCCTTACTTCCTTATGCTCTGTGACCTGTACCTCTTGCCAACCCTAAAAAAATGATTCATGGGACCAATTACTAGCAGAACAAAGGAGGGGATTTGGATACACTCGGGTTTGTTTGTGTTTTCCTTTGGGGATGGGCAATAGATGAATGATGGCGCTATTCTCGCTCCTGAACCATTTGCTGATTACAAAACACGCTTAGATGAAAACTGATATTTGAGGAATTGTGATACAAATCAATCTAATGCCTTTTCAATCATGCTTTTACCCTCAGAGGGCTGCTAGGATAAGAAATAAAAACAATAAAAATAAAAAGCCCAGAACCATCAAACTTGTGCGTCACCATTTGCACTTAATTTAGAACTTTCCCCACCTCCACTAAAAAACATAAAATACAACAAATCTTACAAGGAGCACAGGACCCCAATTATCATTACCTGTCGCTGCAATCTTTGCAAGATATATGGCTTTAATGCTCACGTGGGACAAAAGCAAAAGTAAATTGAGCAACAGGCCTTCTCTTCTCCCTCCGCCCAGAACACTCATGAAAATGGCCTTTTCTGGCATCCACAGTACACCTCTTACTGGGGTATCTTAAACCCATGGCAATGCTTTAAAAATGCAGATTTTATTATTATTCAGGGGTGCTGAGGCCCACAGATCAGGAGATAACTGCTACTGGAAAGCACTGATTGTCACCCACAGTTCCCAAGAGGAGGGACCAGGCCATGTCACGCAGGCCCGTGCAGGGAAGGACCAGGCTCAGTCAGGAGGCAGAAGGAAGAAGGGCAGAGCAGGCAGGAGCCGTTACTGTGGTTTCCACAAGCAAAGCAAAGCAGGACAGGGCTGGCAGGCTGAGGGCTGGCTGGTCTGAACAATTCCAGCAGGGCCTGGTATGATGAGGGCAGAGGAACAGTGCCTCCTGTAGAGCCAGACAATGGAGGTGGTTTGGAGTCTGGGCTCCAATTGCTTCTGCAGACCTGTTCCCCCGACCCCTGAAAACCCTTAACCTCGTCCAGTGAGCGAGATGGATCCAAAGCTTTACTAAGTGTCCCATCTTCTTGGTGGGCACCTTCTCCATCAATACACCTTTCCTTACTCCAAACTCATGAGGATTTAAGTTTTGGCTTTTGGAAGTGTTGGGCACAGGAACCCGAGTTTGGTAACAAAGATACTATGTGGCCACATAATACAGCGCTCGCTCGTCTTCCGTTCAGGTCTCCCTCCCCTGGTTAAGGGGGAGGTCTGGCCTCCCATCAAAGCTGGGGCTGCGGGTCAGAGGAAGGAGAGCATTAACGTAAGAAAACACTTCATTCCTTTTACTACACAAACTTATTACATTCATAATAAAAAGTAACGTTAAGTGATTTGACATTGAGTTTTACTGGTATATAGCAGGAGTCAGAATCACGCAGAGGATTTCTTAAAGCAGCTTCCTGAGCCCCACCCCCATAAGTGCTCATTTCAGCAGGTGTGGGGGTCGGGCCAGGGCAGTGCAATTGCCAACAAGTGCTCAGGTGTTCAGAACCCACTTTGAGAGCCACTGGTATGCGGTTATGTGTTTTATTTTACGTGTGGCTGATCTCTCCCGAAAACGAGGTTCTAAAATGCCATCCTAGCTTACAGAATTCTAAAGCTGGCCTTTTGGATTGGTTAAGAACAAGCTTTCCTAGAAAGTGAAGCTCATGCTACCTGTCCGTGGGACACTAGGGAAGGAGAAGTGAGAAATGCATACGTGCCTTTACTCCTAGATGTTGAAGCAGGCAAGAGCTTTCAGAGGATAATGCTTTTAGGGAACACAGCAGCAAGGACGTAGTATAGACACAGATGTTGTCTCCCCAAAGCCCAGGAAGGAGATTGGGAGAGGAGGGCATCTCTCTAGTGTTTAGGCTGCAGTTAACGGAAGTGAAGCTGGCTGGCTTTGAACCTGGGGCCTTGAGAGCTCAGGTCTACAACTACACCAATGGGAAGGAAAGCGGACTTGGTACAGCGTTAAGAAAATTCTACTTTTTGGGGCCAGGAAGCTTCTAGGACTGTATTATATTCTAGGCCTGCCTGGGTCATTACAGTGACCAATCGGTCCCTAAATGTCATTAGTTTAAATGGGACTGTGGTTGGAAAAGACCACAATTCATTCCTGCCATGAATTCCCCCCTTTTGCTGGACTTGTGTTGCATGAAAAGCAATCCTCTGCCTCTGAGCAACACATTGTTTGCAATTCAGAAAGGCTCCAAGGAAAAGGTCAAGAAATTTTACCAGCCTTGGGGGGGTTGGGAGAGGAAGCAACGTTTTTCGCACACATATATGGCTTCTGTAACAGTTTTTAAAAACTTGAGTTTGACCTGGCTTTCTGACAGACACAGCGTGATTGAGGCTGACAGGCCCAGAGCAGCCACTGCTTTCCGCAGGCAGGGGAGTGACCGGGCTTGATTTGTGGCCCTGAATGGGGACCTGTGCTGTGTGAGGTAATTTTTACACACTTCTGCTTGGCTGACTGACCTCTCCCAAGCTGCTTTCTCTACATACCAACCAGCTTCATATGTTTTCAAACTGGGTGGTGATCTGGAATCCATCAGGAATAAGCATCTCATGAAAAAGTGTTGCCCTGAAATAGAAGCCTAAAGCAAAACAGAGCTGTCCGGGGGGCCTGCGGTCTCCCCCTCAAAAACAGCATGGTGTCCATCGGAACCCCCACAGCCACCTAACAGTCAGAGGCTAACATACAAACCTCCCCAAAATCAATTCGCAAGAGTTGAGTAAACCATGGAATGCCTTTAGGTCTCCCATCTCCCTACGTTAGCGACGTGGGCTATGGGGTGAGAGCCCCCACACGCTTGAGAAAAGATGGGCCAACACCCTGGGCAGACTTGTCCCAGCTCCCACTTCCGGGCTCTGCAAAGCACGACAACATGAAAGCTCTAGATTCCTGCACCTCTGGCCTCCAGGAGGCCACAGGGTGGGGGAGTCACTGTCCCTCCCACCTAACTTCCCTCACAGCGCAAGCTGACCTCTCTGTGCCGGCTTCTTCTGTCCCCAGGGAAGTGAGCACTCGCGCTGCTGAGCCTCGAGTCTGCTCACCTTTGCCTCCAGTTTGAAATCCTTCTTCCCACACGCCTGTCTGGCTGGCCTGGACGGAATCCCCATCTCTGGACACCCCTGGATCGGGCCTCTCGGCCTCTTCCCAGCTGAGGCAATGTTCCCTACTTCCCCTTTGCGCTCTCACTCTGTCTCCGAACCCACATTTCTCCTTAGTAAGAAACCTCGTAATACCTATTTGTACTTCCATCCCTCTCTCCACTCCATCTCTGCCTAAGACTCACATGAGCAGGAATACTCAGCTCGTAGTAAGGATACAGGCTCTTCACACTATAGCCATTAATTGGGCCGTAATACCTCCCCTAGACCTGACCGTACAGCCAGACCCATGATTTCCATGGAGATTCTCTTAGTGCCTTTCTCTCATCATACTTGTGGGGTGGGGAGGTTAACATAAGGTTGGAAGCTCTCAGGGGATTGCATTTTTCCATATCACTCCTCTCCCCCCAGTCATGAGGAATCAGAGGTGGTTCACGCTCATGAGCCACCCTGTGGTCCGGTGATGGACCCTGGTTCCCACAGGCGCCTCCATCCTAATTAAGTTAGTCCCCTGGCTGACCTCTGCCACACCCAATTTCACTCTTACCCGTAAGAGCGAGAGCCAGTCAACTGGATTTCAGCCCAGTGATTTTACCCTCTTCACACGTCTGGGTTCTGTTTGGGGTTGGTTAGTGAGTTTATTGGTTGTTGGTTGGAAGAGTTTTGTTTCCATTTACAACTTTTCAGAAAACTGTTGGGAAGAGCTAAACTTAACTCAGAATTTTCTCCGGGGATTGCTTTGAATCATTTCCTGTGAACAGGATAGAAGAAATACAACGTGGAGAAGAAAAAACCTGGTGGCTGACCGGCCAGGAGACAAGCAATTCTTCACACTGGGAAGCCCAGGAGTCCTTCCCACCTCCCCAAAAGCAACAGAGATCAGACCACCAAGTCCCGGGGAGCGGCAGTCACCCTGACCCTCCAGTGCTATAAAACTGGGAGCTCTCCCTGCCCAGCACACTCCGTCCTTCCCTCAGCTCCCCTGGCAGTTGGACACCCCGCCTGCTTCCCTGAGTATGTTCTTCCCTCTTGTGGTCGTGACCCTTCAGACATGAAAAGGCCCTAATGCTATGGGCTCTGGTCTCCTCTCTGCAGACACACAGATACACACACAGCCTTCAGAAACATATGCACACACAGAGAGCCAAGGTTTGCTGCTCTGGAAATGTTGCCTCTTTTACAGATTTCTTCTTTGAAAAGGGAGAGGCCCCTCCTGGGAAGGACCTGGACGGGGGTGATGGGGGGAGAGAGAAAGGCCTGCATATTTGGGCCACCACCCAGGCTCCAGGCATCTGGCGAGGGGGTGGGGGTGGGAGAGTTAGGGAAAGGGGGATGAGCGAACATAAATCACAAAGATCGCAGAACTAGAAATGCTACTTGTCCTTGGAAAGAGCTATGGCTATAGAGCCATTGCAGAGATCCAGATGTTTCAGGGCTTCGTCACAACAGCTGGCCCATCCGCAGGTGGATAAGCACCTCAGTAGAAAAGCTCTCATTTCCAGAATGAGTCTCAAGGTGGGGACTAGGGCTTCGTGAGTCACCTGGGAGGCTTGTACAAACTATGCCCATCCCGGAGGTTCTAGGAGGCACAACACATTGCACAGCTTTCAAAGCGCCCAGCGATCCCATTAAGTAAGTCATCACTTAGAGTCTTCCAGATACAGATTTTAACTCCACAACCTGGGCCGCTGCACACAGACACATGACGGACGAAAGCTGCCTCTGAAATGCACAGTATCAGGTGGATATGGAACTTTAGCTGCCTGGGCAAGGAAACGTAAAGGAGGGGAGCCCAGAGCTCTCCGTGGACGTCCAGGGCAGTCAGGACACTCTTTTGACAAACCCGCAAGAGCTCTAAATCCTCTTGCTACTTAGAAGAGGAACCTCTAAAGAAGTCATAAAGATAGCATCTTGAAGCGTTTAGTGCACGGCCAAGAAGGCAACCCAGTTCTGCTGCCCTTGGCCCTGCTGGACCACTCATGGGGGAGGGGGGTTCAGCTTCAGCTTGTAAGAGGGCACCACTTTTGAAGAGGGAAACTGGTAAGCTGGAACTCGTCCAGAGGACAGCAGTGAGCACACTGCAGGTACTAGAGGGCTGTCACACGACCAAAATGAAAAGGGGTTCATTAACAAGGAAAGCAGCATGCTAAGGGGAGCAGCATGACGGCCTTCAGGGCCCTGAAGGGCTGAGCCAGGAAGAGAAGGGGTTGTCTGCGTAGCTACAAGAGGGACAAGTGAGAGGAAGGGAAAGGAAGGCACAGCGATAAGCATTTCACTAACACCATTCAGTCCTAACCCCGTGAGGACCCCATAAGTGTCATCATGCCCATTGTCCAGACAGGGAGCAAAAAAGAGAGGAAATAAGATAGTGATTCAGCATAAGAAAGAAGTGTGATAGATGCTATCAGTGCTTCACCCCAAGGTCTTTCCTGGCGGAGCATCCCTTCCCCAGTACTGGGAGTGTTGGCTCTGTCTGCCCCCTTCATGGAAGAATTGTCCTCTATGGAACAAAAGACCAACCCTCTGCCTCATCCCAAACTCCCCCACACTGCGCATCTTACAGGAGCAGGGCTCTCTGTCCCGAT
Organism: Rhinolophus sinicus; assembly: GCF_057876585.1. Lineage (NCBI taxonomy): Eukaryota > Metazoa > Chordata > Mammalia > Chiroptera > Rhinolophidae > Rhinolophus > Rhinolophus sinicus. The sequence goes on along the minus strand of NC_142506.1, from coordinate 57,703,782 downwards.
TTCATTCACCTGCCCTGCCTGAGGGGCTGGCTGCCTGGACCACAGATATGGCTTCGTGACCTCATCTCCAGCCTCACACACACAGGCCATGTCTGCCCAGAGCCACTGTGTTTGTGAAGACGATGACTTATCACTGTTCTCGTGGGGCTGGGCAAGGGGTGACTTAGCCCCGAGGAGCAGAGGTCCGGCCTCAGGGCAGAGAGCCCTGGAGACGCAGCTCCCCTCAGCAGCAGCTTCCCACCGTTCCTTAAGGGAAGGACCCATGCTCGGCTCACATGTGTCGGGAACTGGTTTCAGGTTGACGCTAAACCAATTCCTAAGAGGCCTGACGGAGAACTCGGGAGAGGGCCTCCCTGAGCTGACTTTCCACAGCTGTCAGGATACAGCCTTAGGTAAGGATGGGAGCCATCGAAGGCAATGGTGACACTCAGCTCGTCCGCCCTGCCCTCCTGCTTTCCAGTGGGACGGCTCCTCAATGACCTTCATACATACATACAGAACTGCTAGGGTGTGTGAAAACATCCAGAAGTGGGGAGGGAAGAAGAACACACCACCTGGATTCGGGTCACACAATCCACCCCTGCACCTGCACCCACATCATTCCAGAAGGACGGCACGTCCACCTAGTGAACAACCTTCAGGAAACAAGTGGCCACCCCGAGGGCAACCAGGCCTTTGCCCATGAACATGGGAAAGGGGGAGACACTAAGGACTCTTGTCCTTTGTCACGTGGGGAGATGGGAATCACTTAGCTGCACTTTGTGCCATTCAGCTCAGACAGAAGGATGTTCACGCATGCTCCCCATCCCCCTATGAAACAACCTTAATTCTGACTGCAGGAGAGCGAGGGGGCATTGTGGATTAAAGCTGACACGTCTGAAGAGCCAGCAAGGAGCCAGCCTGCATACAGAGCACCGTGCAGTGTGCCCGGCATAAGAAATCAGGGCGTTGGCCATTCGCCTTGTGCTCCAAGCCGTGCTTTTCACAGCGTCTTTGCCTCCACAGCCTCCGAAATCCAACCCAACCCAAATGTGAGCTGTGGAGAGGAGAGGGAGCTTCAGTGAGCATGGAGAATGGATGGCGAGGCCCAGTCTCTTTTTTAACTGCATTAAAGAGAAGCACATCATTAGAACGATGCATAACTGAAGGTTAATTTTCAGGAGAGGACGCTCCTTCAGAGCAGTATATCTGTTTTGGAGTCTACCTGACAGTAAAAAAGAAATTCTTTCAAATAACAATTCTGTAAAAAGGACTCCGGCCATTCCGCATTCCAAAGCCTGGCTTATGGATTGTTCTGTCACAGGCCGGCTGTGCACAAGCTGGAGCTTCGTGTCTGGCCAGTGAGATGAAGCTTATCTCCCTCACCTTTTTCCTGCGGGGACTAGAATTCACACAGGTTCAGCATATTTCCCAATGTGAAGTCAACCCCCAAGTCTTCTGACCCCAACCCTGCTCTCTGTTCTCAGCTGCACGTCTTCACTCGGAAAAGCATGGCGTGGTCTTTATGCGTCTTTCTCCAGCTTGCAGACAGGGCACCCCTTGGCCTGCCCGAGGGAGGCAACCACAGGGAGAGGGGTCTCCTGCACACTCCCCTCATTTCTTCTTCCCCACAGTACATCCAGTGTGTGTGCAGAACTTTAATTTCAAGACACACAACACGACTCACTAAACACACACACACACACACACACACACACACACACACACACAAACGATAGAGACACAGAGAGTAGAGATAGGAAGCTAGTCCACTGGGGCAACACTGTGTCCTAGGTTTTTCTGATCTCCCTCCTTAAAAATCACAGCCCTAGCAAATAGAACCATAGACACACACACACACACACACACACACACACACACACACTCCCTCCCCAGGCTCTCAACTGTTAGTCTGCCTTCCAAACCCCCACCGAGGTCAGGGTGGGCTCTCTCGATGGCCCAGCTCAACGATGCCCCACATATACATCACACATGGATTGGGATACAGGAAGGAAGTGTCACCCACTCCCACTTCATCAACCACCCTTCATGGAGAAGGGACAGCACGTGTCACAGTGGCTCAGAACAGAACTCAGGCTCAGACGGAGACGGGTTACGTCTCAGCTTTCCCACTCTCAGTCTATGGCACTACTCCAGAGGGCACCATCACACTGGCACCTCCGGGGGCAACCCTCACAGAGACGACAATGCGAGTGCTGCCCCCAGCGGGGGGACATGCCACAGCCCTAGCCACTAACTGGCCGTGAACCAGCAGTGTCCTCAGTTTCCTTTATTTCTAAAGTGACTATTTAATGGCCGTCTCCAACTTGTTCTAAGGATTCGATTACATGATCTATGTAAAGTGCTCAGCACAGAACCTGATACACCGAGAGGAGTCAACAATGAGTAATCACCATTATTTTCCCAAAGGCCTCCTAACCTAGGGTCGTCACACATGAGCCCACACAAGGGCTTCATGCAAACACATCTATGAGCCAATGCTTTCCAATCCCTACCTATGAGGTCAATCTCAAAATCAGCGTATTTTTACTGCCTAAGTTCTTCATGGAAAGAAGTGAAGTTGAGGAGAACAAAGCCACTATGGGGCAGCTTAGAAGGATAAGGTGCCAAGAGCCCATGCCACCTCATCATACCACCTCCAACCTGTCCCCAGGGGCCAAAGGTCCTACCACCTCATCCTTAGACTAAGGGGACCATCAGACCGTCACCCCTCCTCTCCAGGCAAGGGATCTGGACCTAGAATTAACAAAGATAAGAGTTGGATACAAAGGAAAATAATCTGTTACATGTTTACCATGTTGTGGTGTGTTGGACAGTTTGCATAGTGGTCCTTCTCTGATGCTAGAGGGCAAACACCCCCCTACATACATGCATACACATCACACTCATGAGTGGACTTCTCTCCCGTGCATGGTAATATCTATGTACCATCCCTAAGAGAACTGAGAAAATCTGCACTCAAATCGTTCTCTGTGTTCCTTGGTTAGAATGAGGGACCCACGAGGTAGACAGACGTCATTATTCCAAACTTACAAATGAGAAAACTGAGTTTAGAGAGAGGCAAATCCCCCGTGGTGACAAGACAAGTAAGCGACAGAGGTAGGACTCAATCTACACACTCCACACCAAATGCCCCCTTGGCACATCATAGGTGGGCCTAAGAAGGGTCTAAATCTGTGGGCCTCCGTCACATGAGCAGGATCTCAGCGCCTTTCAAGGAGAAAGGAATGTAAAGTTCATCTACTGCAATGCACTCATTTTACAGATGAGCAAACTCCCTGTGACAGGCACCATTGTCATGTCCATTTCTCCCTAATAAGGTTGTTCCCACACCCTAGTTAAAAGTTAATAGAACTTTCCGAACGTGGACACAATAGATTCTGCTAAATCAAAGGATTCAGTGGTCACAGATGGATTCACAAGTCCTGTCTTTCCAGCGTCCTTTTTATGTCCAGTGCTCTGCTGGCCACAAGCGAGCAGTGTGACCCGAGGAAAGTCACTTCAACCTTTCTGGCCTGAAGTTCTCTCATTTGTATAATGAGCTTGGATTAGAGAATTTATCTTCCATCAAGGTCCCTTCCGACTCTAAAATCCCTTATGTGTGAAAGTGCTTTAAGAGGTCACAACTCCAGCCCTCAGAGGTAGCACCTCCTCAAACTACTGTTTGCCAAGACTCGTTTTGGCTCCAAGTCATCCTTCTGTGTGACTATTGTTCTGCAGATGGCGATGGGGAAGGCGCTAATTTAAAACCTGATTAAAGTCCAAGCAAAGTAAACTCCAAACAGCCATAGCAGCCCTTCGTCATTAAAGACACAAGACTTTCCCAGTCTCCAGCCCCAGCCCCAAAGACCCCCAGCTTTGTGCCAGAGGGAGTGATGTCCCCACTCATATCAGCAGAGCCCTCTTCCTTAGACGCCCAAAACTGGCTGCTCTAACCTTTCCTTAGACGCCCAAAACTGGCCGCCCTGACCTGAGGCAGCCACCTGCTCCTGAACCTCTCCATCCCCTGGGTGCAGGAATCCCCAGCAGCTCAGTCTTAGGAGGTCAAAGACTTCCTGATGGTTGTGATTCCTCTGCAAGAGAAAGAAGATCAGAGGTACAAAGCGGGCACTGAAAACAAGAATAGGAACTCAAGGTTTGGCGTCAAAAGAGAGACAGGACAATCTGAGATGATGGCAGCAAGTAGCACTGTTTTCTAAAAAATCAATGCAGTTTAGAAATGCAGAGCTGCACTCACAACTGAGGTTTTTTTCTTACAATTTTTATTTGAGGAAGTATAAAAAATATAATTCTTAGCTAATTAGAAGTTCTCTATTTAAATTTTCTTATAGAAGTGCAGTGTTCATACAGAAAACTGCAAATATCCTAAGAGTACAGCAAGTGAATTTCTGCAAGCTGAACAAGCACCTTGCACCTAGATTAAGGAAAAGCACATTACTAGTGCCCCAGGTATACCCCCTACGCTCTCCTTCTAGTGCCCCAGAATAACTGTCATGATTTCTAACCTAATAGATAATTGTGGCTTCATTTTGAACTTTACATAAATGGAATCATACAGTAAAAAGGAAAAAAATGACAAAGTTTTTAAAAACTACATAACAAACACTCATAGTCTCTTCAGTCAATTAAAAATCAGCATTTTGTTCTATGTGACTCCCTACATGGTAAAAAAAAAAGAAAACAGAATAAAAGGTAAAGTGCCCTTTATAGGCCATCCCCTGGCCCTCTCCTTTCCCCAAGACCCCCCCTGTTCATTCAGACACACCACATACACACACACACACACACACACACACACACACACACACACACAGAGGCAGGCTTAGTCACAAAACCATTGTCATGAATTTAGGGTCTAACCTTTCAATCCATTCCACAACTCAGCTTTTGTACATGTTATATCCAAATCAAGTTCACTTAATGGAGCTTGAAATGCAAGGACAATCTGTAATAACTAATTGCAGTCTCTGAGGTTTTAATTATTTGCGATGCCTCGTGGGGATTTTTACACTAGAACACTTTTTTGCTACTCTAAATTACAGTGGTTTCCATTACACAAATATATGTATATTTTCAAATATATATATATATATATACAAACATACAATACGCATATTTATTCCACTAATAAGGCATTTTAATCACAGGTCTACTCACAAATGCCTGCATCATTTCTCTTTGCACCTCTTTGGATCCCTTCGTCTGCCCTCAAGTTCAAATGGGTGAGGCCCGGAGTGCCTACTTATACATACTCAGTGTTTGTCTGGCAGAAAAAAGTTCTAGTATGAGAGGTTTCCATAGCATCCGGTTTTAATCAGAGAATTCGTGTACATGGCCTTATTTGACTTCTGACATTTCCTTATAACAAGAAAAGTAGTCCCATCTTACTGATGTGGCCACTGAAACATTGGAGGGTCAATGTTATTTTTGTCATAAGTAGAGAAGGGTCAAACAGGCACCAGGTCTACAACCTGAAAGAACATAGTCTGTTCCTGACCTTCATCACCAGCCAACCTCCCTTCAAAGGCAAACATTCACACAGGTAGAAGACCGTCCCTTGAAGGCTCTCTAAGAACTCCTCCTAGATCTCCGAGAAATACTTCCACCTCAGGTTTTACAGTTTAGTCACAAAGAACAGAGAAAGCACCCGGTGTTGGGAAGGGGGGTGGGAAGTCAAGTTCCAGGTTTGGGGTACTTGACTTCCTAGATCATGGGAGGTCAGTACCAGGAAGCTGGGATTGCAAGTCCTGGCCATAAATTGGAGAGGCAGGACCTTGAATTTCAAATAATGCTCCACGGAGCTTAAAGGAGCCACCCAGCCAGCTCATCAATGACCTGTGGGACTGAGGAGCGGGGAGTGCTCCAAAAGCCTAATTCACATTCCAATCAAAGCAATTCCATCTTTATCAGAGCTTTCAGAGAAGAGTTTTATTTGAGAACCTCTAAATTAAATCGCGTGCCAAATCCATTGGTAATGGCTGCGGCAGCACTGTTTTAAAATGCTGAGGTAGTAACTGCAGAAGTACTGTTTTAAAAATACGGAGGCCACTTGAAGCTCTGCAAGAAAGAATTCTGTGATTAGCAATGCCTGCCCTTGGCATTGACGGGAAAATAACATGATACTACTTGTGTGCAAGTCCTGTATTGAAAGTAACTATCAAAACAAGAATGTTATATTCCTATTAGAGATTCCAAGTGCTTCTGTATGACATTCGTCTCCCAACTTTCATTTGCATGCTCCCTAAAAGGTTTTGAAAATCTATGTATTCTTTTATACTTATTTAGTTGACATCTAAAATTTTTCACCGTAAATTTAAAGAATCACAAAGGGTGTGAATTATGGGGCATTGTAAATATCAATAATTTAAAATAAATACTCTCATTACTCTTTTAAATATATGCAATGGAATTTAAGCAACATAATTTGTTAGTCACCATTTTCCATTTTGTAAAAAATGCATTAGCCACCTTTTATGTCAGAAAATTTATATCACTCCTTTTTCTCCTTGAATTTAGTTTCTCCATGAGATTTTATCCTAATGTAATATTCTGTTTTCTTGAACATCTTCCATTGGTCACCCTATCATAATTCTCTGCAATAAAATATGCACATTATTTAGATTATATTTAAATGGTAACTATAAGGCTTAAGAGTTTAAGATTTTCTCTTGAATTGCATTATTGTTATAACTACTAATATACAATTGATCAAACTAACATGAATATATTAAACTTTTTGCTAAACAGTTAAACTTAAATATAATTTTTATTTTATTGATATATATTATGTATGTATGTATGTATGTATGTATGTATGTATATCTTAGTGAAATTGATGGGGCTGGGTTTTTTTTTTCAATTCTTCTATCTTTGGATAAAAATTATTGCTAGACAAGACAAAGTTAAGGCTCGATTAGGAAAATTGTAAACGATTTTGACATGGGCAAAGAGATTACTGGGTGTTCTTTCAATGAAAAATTGGGTATTGTCTAGAAAGATACGCCCCCCCCACCCCCCAGGAATGTTATCTGATTCTGGAGGGGAATATGCCTTTGGTTGTCTTTGACAGTTTACTTCACAACTCTGCAAAAAATAGCACATTGAAAGTAATAAAAATGATTCTTATCCTGTAATAAAAATGATTCTTGTCCATAGAAATGTAAACTAATTCTGTCCATAGAGATACAACTGATTTCTACTCTAGAAAACATGATTCCAAACATTAGATTTAATTGCCCTATAAGACAATAACCAGTTTTTGCATCTACTAGCAAATTCATTCCAGCGTTTATAATTACACATATATATGTATGAGTTCAGGATTTTTCCCTTTTGAAAAACATCCTGTAATAATCAATTATATTTATTTTTATACACAAAAGCAACAAAGAAAACCTTGTTCACACATATATGGTAATAGAAGTTTTGTTAGAGCCATGTCCCAATATTCTTTGAAGTTCTGAGCTATTATGTCAAAACTCATATAATAATCAATGATCAAAATTTATTTTAAATGTCATAGAGCTGAAAACTCAAGTTAGTTCTTCCGAGTTGAAAACAAAGAATTGGAAACCACCTACCCTGTGCGAGTTATAGCTACCCAGACACTAGAGTCATTTGCTTTCTCAGAACCATTATTTTGCAATTTGTATTTGAAGCCTTGGAGGTTTGTATGCCCTGGGGCATTGCACCGTGGTGAGACTCAGAAAGGGTGAGAGATATTCATTTATTTTGTAAAATGAGAGAAGGACTATTGTAAACAGGGAGGTAGGAGAGAAGCACTATAGGCTTAGTTTAAGAGGAAGGAGTTTTAGGAGAGAGTATGATTGAGGATGGGGTCATGGATTCCCTCACAACTTTCCTGGAAAGGCTTTGTGAACCTCCCTGAGGTATATGCCCGATGTGAAGATCACGCCTTTAAGTCACGTGGGAGAAAAGCCACCCAGGCACAAGCCATTAAATTCAGCAGAACCAGCTGAGAGTCCTCGAGACGCTGACTTTCTTTCCCAACTTCCAATCTTTGACTCCTTCCTGATTTCCTTCTATAGTAACATCCACCTTGCTGGACTCTAGGTTTCTTCCAGAAGCTTCTGTACAAGCCTTGGCTGCTTTGCCTCCTGGAGATAAGACTGACTCTGTCTTTGAGTCACTAATTCCCTGAACTCCCCGCGACCCTTTTGGTTTGCATTTCTGCACAACCTTCTATAACGTCAGGAAGTGTTGGAAGTGCCGGAAGCAGCTATGCCAGGATTCCCTTGTGACTTCCCGTGCACTTCCCGAGAAGTTCTGTTTAAGAAGTGTATCACAAAGCCATTCAAAACCATGACATGACACGTCACTGGACCAGCCTTAGCAGAGAGCAGGCCCTGAGAGAATGAAGCACGCATTCGATAAGTTTTGAAGTCGGAAGAAGGTAGGTAGGTAAGACAACTGGGACCACACCACCCGCCCATTCCAAAAGGATACCGACATGGATGGAGTCCTGGACAGTTGTGGGGAAAACATCCTGAAGCAATGGGTGCTCAGGGAAAGAAGGCCTGAGGAAGGCACGCAGAGAGGAGAGGAAGCATGCAATAGAGGCACACAGAGGATGAAATCAGACGATGCGCAAAGCTGACAAGTCATCTCCCAAACCAACAAAACTGCAGGGTGTAGGAGTCAGCTCGTAGTACAGGGAGGGGGCAGAGCTAATGCTTTTATTCAGACTCCTAAGCAGCAGAACACAAAGGCCAGTCTCCTTTGAAATGACAGCTTCCCTTGGGGTGCCCCTGAGTCAGCAGTGCTCTAAGCAAGGATATCCTTAGAGGTGACTAGAGAAACATTGGTTCTTGTTACCAGACAGAACAATGTCAACCTCTCCTTTTTATCCCAAGCACAGATAGAACCATATGTTCACTGTTCTCATGGCTTCAGAGGGAAGAATGCAAAACAGCCTAGTATTTTCATACCTCATTTGCATAATGGGCAAGCGATAACACATAGCCCCGAGGACAATGGGTGTCCTCTACATCATGGAAGCCCCAGCAGAGGGGCAGGCACTCCGGCAGCCTCGTGCACTGCAGGCACCGAGACCTTAGCTTGCTTTGTTGAAAATGATTTTGTTGCCCTCATCAGCCTCTGAATCATGGGGCATCTAAATAAATGATAATGCATTATGGCGAGATGGACTGAGCACCTATAAAAGTTCACCAATTACTGATTCAAGGGCTACGTCAGGAGAGCTGGAGGAAGCCACATACATGCAGAAGGCTTTACTGCTGCCCTCCAGGAGTCTAATTCTAATGCACACAAGATGGGCCACAGCCAAGTTCATCAAATATGTACATAGTGCACATAGGATCAATCCATTGGTATCTATCATTATTCATTTGTATCTACTTTGTGTCAAGCACCATGCTAGACAATATGAGAGACCCATAAAAGCAAAAGATTTGGGCTGTGCCTTGACAATACTCACAGACTGGTTGGGTAAGTGGGGCTTCATTAAATTACCATTTGTTAAGTGGCACCCAGGGTGTCAGATGGTGAGCTGCCACTCAACAAGAGACCACGAGGGAGACTGCAACAGAGACGTTTATGGCTCACAGGTTTGGAGGAAGTACACGGCAGGGGGAGATCAGTGGAGTGCAGAGAGTCGACCCAGGGCACATGCCTGTATGAGGGTCTGTGGGGTTCTGGGCTAATGGAGACTGCTCCCCTCAATCCAAAAAGAGAGGTTCTGGTCAATTCCACGGTGGTCTTATCTACAAGTAAGGGGCTCACAGCGGGAAGGCTCCTGGGGAAGTCTAATCCAGGCCTTACATTGGCTTATGATCTCGGGCTTGCCCTTGAACGATGGGGCTGTGTCCACTTACGGCCCCCGCAGGCCATTTGGCGGAACAGAATGGATACTGAGGCAGAATACCGTGAAGTACCTGAGCGAAACTCTTGTAGAGACTCATCCACATGAGACAATTATTGGGCAATGAAGAGTTAAAATGCTCCACCAGTGTGAACAGGTGTTCAGAAAAGGGAGGCACCGGTGAGGCCTGGAACTGTCCCAGAGGTTTCATGGAAAAAGAGATCTGGCCAAACCAGAAGGGTAAATACTAACAGTATATGGACAGATCTGCGAGCAGAGAAGGCACCCCTCTCAAAGACGGCAGTCGAGGGAGAGGAACTCTGGAAACCTCCACCATAACAGGGGATGCAGCAAGGACATTCAAGATAGGGTGTGACAGGCAAGGACAGTTTGTGTCAGGGAGTAGTGGGGAGTGACGCAAGGTGAAGGAGGGTCAGGCAGAGAAGTGTAACCTGACAATCAAAAAGACATTACAATTAGTGCCTGCATAAGAAAAGGATGTAGAAAAGCCAGGTTTGGGAACGATTATCTTGAAATCAGTGCGTTAGCCTAATTGGATGTGAGTTTTATGTATCTTGAAGACTAAGCGGGAGAAAATGCTGGAGAAGGTGGGTCCCGAGCACAGGGGCGTGGGCATTCCTTCAGTCACGCATTCTGCAAACAGTGAGCACCGACTGTGTTCTAGGCACTGTGCTTGGCACGGAGTACAAATACAGTGAATAAAATTCCATTGTTTTCCTTGAGTCTATAAGCGTCTCACCTTGGCTCTGCTAGACCAATTTAGTGGTCATAATTCCTCATTTCCCTGGAGAAAACGTATGTATCCGCATCCTTGCCATGGTCTCATAGGAGCAGGTGTATCTCCTGGGCCCACTGACTTTGACCTTGGCCGTGTGACTTCCTGGGCCCGTGGGATGTTAGCAGACATGACACAGCAGCAGTTAGAAGGGGGCTTATATGGTTGGACACGCCCCCTTGAACTTCTGCTGTCACCATGAGAAGCGCTCCCCCAAGAGAGCTCCTGCCCCTTCCACCTGGACCCCAGAATGAACATGTACAGAGTAGAGCTGCCCAGCCAACCCACAAACCTGAAGCCTGGAGGACAGCCACTTCAGCTGAGCAGCAGGGATGCCAGGAATAAATGCCTAATGTGACATGCCAGTTCGTGCTTGTTACACAGCAATGGCTGACTGATACACTTACACTCAAGGCCCTCCCTAATCAAGGCCCAGTCTACATTTCCAACCTCATCTCCTATTTCTCTACACACATCTCAGAATCCAGGCAAAGTGGATGGGTCACTGTTCCCTCAACAAACCCTGCTCTCCCACCTTCGTATCTTTGATTCAAATCTCACTATCAACAACATTCTCTGTTTCTATCTCTGCCTATCAAAATCCTACCCATCCTTTTAAGTGCCATCTCATGTGCTGTCTTCCTCTCTGATGCTGTCCTTTACCCTAACTGTCGTATGTACCACTCTAGATTCGCTCAGCCCTGACTAGCTCCTCACCCCCAGCCTTACTTGTCAGAATGACCCGAGTGACAGGTCACGTTGTTTCCATAATCATAAAGCCCAAGCCATCACTGCTACCACCACAGACCAAGAGGCACCCACGGGTACCAACTGACAATGTCTGTGCATGGACACACTGTGCCCACTAAAGCTCTGCCCCTCCCCCCAGAAACATCCTGGAGAGCTGGATAACACAACCCCAAAATGGTGCTTATGGAGCAGACTTTGACTAATGAGACAGAGGTGAGAGGCAAGAGCCAGCAAATAAATTGCTCACTCTTCCATCTCCATGATGGACAGACAACTGTTCCTTGCGTTGTCTCCGGAGATGGGCCACATGACTGAGCAACCATCTGGTTTTCTGCAAAGCGGTAATCAGCTTGGCAACGCACCGTCTTGCATTTGCTCTGCCTTCTTGCCTCACTTCCTTTTCTTGCCTCACTCTTGCTTCCCTGGGGCTGCATCCCAATCAAGTGTTACTGTAGAAGATTTTGTTTCCGGCTCCTTTTTCATGGGAATCCAGCTGAAACATTAAATAAATATGATCTCTTCTTCCTTTGACCTCCAAATGGTTCTTTTAACATCTCTTATTGATGGTACTTATTTCATTCTGCTTTGTAGTAAAGCTATTTCTGATGGATCCACCCACACCAGCTGCTATATGCTTTACATGTGGTAGGCACTCAATAAATGCTTTAATTAAATGGAGTTGAATCTGTCTCACTAGATTTGAGTTAATGAGTAAAAACAATCATCCCAATGATTGAAATATATTTGTCCGCTTGGCCCCATGAACTATATTACCTCCAAAACTCTACTCCAATTTCTACTTTTCCCATAAACACTGACAGAAAACAGCTTTTTGTTCCACTGTACTCACTACAAATAGAAATATGAATACTTGCAACTCCACAGGGACGCAGAAAGGCAGAGAAAACAGGTGGTTAATTAAGGATCCAGGGGGGCACAGTTAATATTTCTAAAGCCTTAATAGAATAGCAGAGTTACCAGCCCCTTGCCACCATCATGACAACCTCCCCTTCCACCTCTGTGTGAAGATTACTTCTGGGCCTTTCCAAACACATCATGTTCTCATAAATCACAGTGGCGTTAACTGCATCTGCCTAGACTCACCATCTATCACCACAATGATAACACAGGAAAAATATTGCAAAATCCAATGCATTATTGATGCACCCTGTAATGAATGCCTATTCAGTAATTACACTCCCTCCTACTAAAAATGCACGAAAGGCTATGTGGCAAGAATTAAAATGTTTCGTAAAAGCTACACAAATAAATTTGAGGATTTTCTGATTCAAATGCATTCTGGTTATAATGTTGGGAACATTTCCCGAAGGATACTGGTAAGTAACATGGCCTTAGCGTAAGTTGTGATTGGCTGATTGTTTTTACCCGCTCTCCACAACCCCCTCCCCCTGCCTCCACCCCCAAACCCTACCCTCAGCAGGAGATCCCTTTCTTACAGCCAGAGGCTTAGGACAGGACAAAGTGAGTGGCTTCCAGGTCAAGGTCCCAAAATAGGATGAAACAGGGAAGGCTTCCAAAGGGCTGCACACAGCTGTGTAGGAAGGAGCACAGAGAGAGCCCCACCCACTTAAGGGACAGCCGCCCAACTCCCCTGAACTTCGGCTTTGGGGCCTCAAAACCCACTGCGGGGGAGGGGGGATAACTAAGTAGAAAGGATTCAACACTCATCTTGGCACATCAGTCCTAAACAGCCCACCCCACCAACATAAATGGGGCTTCACAGCCTCCCACCTAGACCTCACCTCCAACAGGTCACCCTCTTGTGGCTTCTTCCACCCTCCGAGTAGGGTTCACTTTCATGTTTCCTGGAATAACCATTTTTGCAAACAGAAAAGCATGCGATACAATGCCCTGGGCTCCTGAGCAAGCCAGGGATGGGGGGGGGGGGGCGGGTAGGGAGCAGCCTTTGAGAAGCGGAGCTTTCAGTTACATGGGAAATCTAAGCACTTTCTTATGAACAGATAAGCTTTTAAAAGTTTAATTTGCTTGAAAATGTTATTTTGAAACTGATCTCTTCTACTATTTACAACCTGAAATGTTTTATTCCTTGACTCAAAAAAAAAAAAGACAGGGTAAAAGATAATTTCCTGTCCTGTGTGCTAATATCTCTCAAACCACAGCTGTGAAGGGGACCCAGTGGGTGGAGATGAACAGGATAATGAGGGGCCTGGAAGCTTCGTTCTACCAAGAACAGTTAACGGGACTCAAGTACTGTGACAGATTCAAGGGTGCCCCCCGGAAAAGACATGTTGACGTCCTAACCTCCAGTACCTCAAAATGGGACCTTATTTGGAAATGGGACTGTTACAGATGGAAATATTAAGATGGGGTCACACTGGAGTAGCACAGGCCATTAATTCAACACAACTGGTGTCCTTATAAGACGAGGAGAAAGACACAGAAGGAAGACGGCCATGCGAAGACACAGAGACACAAGGAGAATGCCATATGAAGATGGAAGCGAAGATTGGAGCGACGTAGCTATGAGGCAAAAACTCCAAGGATTGCCTGCCATTACTGGAACCAACATGGAACCAATACTGCTGACAGCTTGACTCCAGACTTCTGGATCCCAGAACTACATCAAAATAAATGTCTGTTGTTTTAAGCCACCCAGTCCATGGTGCTTTGTTATGGCAACCCCAGGAAACCAATATAGTAGTAGGTACTTACCACAGAAAGTGTCCCCACATGAGAAGGGTCACTGCATCAAAGAGAGCACATACCACCTCTGTGTGGGGCCAGTAGAAGAAACTGGGCCACTGGCTGCAAGACACAGCTCCACATAAAAAGAACCCCGTAACAATTAGGACAGTTCATCTAATGGGGGCGGACCTCCCGAAGTCCATGAGACACTTCACTGCATTTTGACTGTTCCTACAGAATCTGGATGACTTCTTATAAAGGGGATTGGAGTGAGGGTTCATGAGTAAGATCTTTTCACCTCTAAGATTCTTTTAATTCTGTGTGGTCATCACAAGTATGGTTTGTCATTGTCCCCATCCTGACCCCCCTAAGGAAAGTCATATGGACAAATGGGTAATCTGAAAGCCCGGACCTATTTGTCCTTGAGGTGCCTGTGTATTATATACTCGTATAATTCTAACGTATTTGCATTTCTTATTTTGCTTCATATGATGGTAATCAAAGAGGTCTGCATTTCCTAAGTACACACCGAGTTATTTTGACAGGAGGCAATGCTGGAATATGCAGCCGGTTATGGGAAATGGTGGCTGGTTTGAAGATAAATAATCAAGTTTAAAATAAAAAATAAATTAAAAAAAAAAAAAAAACCAAAAGCCTCTTCATCAGGACACAGAAGAGCAAGAGAGCTAAGAGCCTCCATGTCTTGCTTTAACAATTACCTAAAACAGTCAAGACACTTCTTGGCACTTTTTTGGTTGCTTTTCCCAGATTTCAAATGAAATGCCATTTGCATTTCTTAAAAATCTAAGCAGTAAGCAAGAGTACCATGTCTTACAATTAATGAGTTACATTTAAACGCTGAGCAGCAGCTCTTGTGCCAGCGCCAAGTCTAAGAGGTTGGGGAGGTCTTGTAAATAAAATTGCTATTCAGCAAACATATGTCCTTAGCCATCCCCATTTGAGGAAAGTCAGTGGGAAAAAAGGAAACAGGAAAAACCAATGACTGCAATTTGTACACCACAAGTGCTGCACTCGATCTAGGAGAAGAATCATTCCTGGGTAGAAGTGAAAAAATGGCACTTAAGTGGTTTCACCATCATTTTTACTGATGATTTTTCACAAGTGTCAGAGGGCAGAGGATGAGAATCTCTGAGGGAAAAAGGACATAGGATAAGAGCCAGTTAATTCCAGCCTCTGGTTTGGGTTACTCTGTCCATAACAACTCCAGTGAAGTGGGGCCCTCTAGCTGATGGGATGTTACCTACCATTGGTTAAACCAGGTGGCCCTGTACTGTTTCCACCCCACCTGGGGATGCTGTAATAATTGGATTCGGAACTAACCAGACTCCACAGGTAGAAGGGCTGCCCCTACTCCAGCTTCCAGCCACAAGTTCCAGTGTTCTCCAGGTCACCCATACATCTGACAAACTGGTTACAAATGTGGGGGTTCCTATGATACCCTCAGATTCAATAATTCACTAGAATAACTCAAAGAACTCAGGAAAGTGCTGCCTTCCTATTACAGTTTATTATCAAGGACCCTCGTAGGGCTGGGCCTGGGAGGGAGCGCAGAGCGTCCATGCCCGCCCCCTGTGGAATCATGACGTCACCCTCCCAGCACGTCAGTGTGTCCACCAACCAGGAAGCTCCTCTGAGCTTCAGTGTACAGTTTTGTGTATTGGAATTTCATCACATCGGCACGGTTCATTAACTCACTGACCACGTGATTGAGCTCAATCCCCAGCCCCCTCCCTTCCTCAGAGGGTGAATTGGTCCAGAGTTCCAAACTCCTAATCCCTTCTTTGGTTTTTCTAGTGACCCACCTCCATCTTGAAGTTACCTAAGGGCCCACCATGATTCACCTCATTAGCATAACAAAACCACTTCTGTCATTCAGGAAATGCCAAGGGTTTTTGAAGCTCTGTGCCAGGAACCAGGGACAAATACCAGATATATTCTTCATTATTCCACACTCAGATATGCCTCCATCTGATAAAAACATTTTGAGAATAAAGTCCCCTTGACCTTCACACCATCTTCTATCTCACTAAGACACAAAGCAGCTGCTATCTGCAGCAGTGAAGGGGAAAGGGGCAAACAGAGCCATCCAGCCTACGTTCTATCATCACCTCTCACTTCGGCTCAAGTGAGGACAGACCTAGAAGTGAAGCCTGAGTGCGTTCTATTTATGGACGGAGGACGCCGGCAGAACCCACATGTAAGCAGTTATTCCTCTTTACTGAAAACTCTCAAACTAATAAGAGCACTTAGTGAGAATTGATTATGTGCTAGGCATCACTCTAAGCACCTTATATGTATTTAATCACCCAACCCCCTCAACAACCTCATGAGATTAACCCATCCCACCTTGATGGCTACTTAGATCGCTTCCAATGGTTTCCTTAACGAAAAGAATATTACAATGAAAGACAAGGGTAAAGCCCAAGGTCTGGGTATCATGAACCAAAACTCCACCCACTTATTACCCTCATTTATAAATGAGAAAAGCAAGGCACAAAGAACATAAGAATTTTGGTGAAAATTTCAAAAAACATGGAAAGATATCAAAAAAGTTAAAATCCCCCTTCCCGTCCAACCCTCAGCCTAGTCACTAGAATTAATCACTGTTAAAATTTTCTTGTGAATCCTTCCTTATTTTAAGAATATCATTCCAGAGAGTTTTATTCAGATAGATGTTTTATATTAAGATAGATTATGGATGGATGGGTGGATAGCAGATAGACAGATATAGATGATAGAATAAATAGATTGATATTTTCTTTATAAAAGTGGAATCATAGTAATATATATCTTTTTTAATTAACTATTAATTATGTATTTCTCCATATCAGCACATACAAATTTACCTTGTTCTTTTTAATGATATATCATTATTCATTTAACCCATCCCCTCTTGATGGACACTTAGATTGTTTCTAATCTTTTTCTTAGTCAAACAATATTACACCGAAAGATGAGGGTAAAGATGCAGGGTAGTACAAACTAATATGCCATTTACTCCTCATCTCTTACCCAAGGGCGTGGTAGAATCACAGTTACCTGGAAACTATTGGCCCTGAGATAGCATTAGAGGCTGTGCTCCAGGGGTGCGGACATGCCTCCCATGCAACAAGTACCTTAGGTCCGTGTTTCTGCCCAGTCAGGATGCAGACCCCAATCAGGGGGCTGTCCCTCTGACCAAACACTAAGTAGAAGACAAACCTTCCCAATACTGCAGAACAACAGAGAACACAGAATAAAGCACGCGAGCAGTTGCCCAAAACACAGAGTCCTTAAATTGGAGGAAAGCCCGGAACGTAAACTGGACCTTAGAGCACCCTCCGTGGACGGGCAGGGATTCCAGTCAGAAGCCACTGCAACTGCCTTTTACCAGTGATCAGACCTGAGCATTAGTCCCATTTTCTGACGCCTAGAAAGCAGGGAGGTGTAGTAATGTGGGGCATACAAAGGGGGATTGTATATGAAAATGCTTCAGAAAACACTATGAAACACCAGCTAGTGATCTCTTCTCAGTATTTTCTGCGTATGGCCAAGTAACCACCAAAGATGTTGCCATCTTGTCTGCACACGTCATTCAGGCACGTGGCATGTGCAGTCCGGTTCATCCTGTAACAGATACCAATACACGGGCTCTTACTAGGAGGTTCAGCACGAATCTCCCCTACACCAGGGCACGGTCCTTAGGCCAACCATTCCAAAAACACTCCTTCTCCAAGCCCATCCTCCAAGGAGAAGCTGCGGATATTGCCAAAAGGGTCACTGTCTTCCCTCTGAAAAATGGATC
Organism: Rhinolophus sinicus; assembly: GCF_057876585.1. Classification (NCBI taxonomy): domain Eukaryota; kingdom Metazoa; phylum Chordata; class Mammalia; order Chiroptera; family Rhinolophidae; genus Rhinolophus; species Rhinolophus sinicus. The sequence goes on along the minus strand of NC_142506.1, from coordinate 57,685,923 downwards.
CCACTGGCATTTGGTCAGTACTATTAGGATTGGGTTATGTCTCTGAGTCGTAAAAAGTTCTACAGTGCTAGACTTGTAGACTGTGTATTTAGAAGAAGGAGGCTGCTTCCAGCCTCTCAGTCACCTCCCTGTCTCCCCAACATCCTCTCCCCACAAACACACACACACTAAGGTCACTGACAAATGTCTGTTGGGTTCCCGGAGGAACTAGGACCTTGTCTCCAGCACTGCACAGGCTCCATTTGCATTCTGAATTATTTCATTAGGGCAAGAATTTATTAAGCGTGTAGCACACACATATCAAATACTCCTGGCAGGCATTCCCTCTACCGCACAGGTTCATTTATTAAACAGTGCGCTAGTGGCCTTAGTATTATAAGAGCAGCAGTAGCGGTAATAATAGTAATAGCTAATAGCCACCACCTCTTGGCTGCCTCCTGTGTTATTAGACATTGCTTGAGCGCTTCACATACGTCATCTCAAACCCTCACGTCCACCCTTTGACTTCAGATTTTGCCTTTCTTCTGAGTGAAATGGAAGCTCAGGGAAGTTTGGACACACGCTCAAGGTCGTGCTGCCACCAGCCATGCGACAGAGCCAGGATGCAGGTCCTGCTCCATTCTGGTCCAACGCCTGGGCTCTTCACACCGCACATCTTACCCCTTCTCAGAGTGAGAACGAGGGGGAAAAAGGAACGCAGGTTCCAAGCCCAAAGTATCAGGTAGCTGAATCTCCTCGGATATCATTTCTGACCCAAGACACTTGCTGGAAATAGACAGAGTTGGCTTCTTTTGTGACGTTTTTTTCTTGCAGACATTTTGGCTCCCTTCTCTGACTGCTTTTCTCTTTTCCTAATCCACATTTAGCACGTGAACATTTGCATATTAAAAATGCCCCCACAGGGCGGCCAGGTGGTGCAGGTGGTTGGAGCGCTGTGCTCCTAACACCAGTGTCGCTGGTTCAATTCCCACATGGGCCAGTGAGCTGTGCCCTCCACAACTAGACTGAGAACAACAATGGCTTGACTTGGAGTTAAGGGGGAGAGGGGGGAAATTTTTTTAATTAAAAAAATAAAATAAAAATGCCCCCTCATTTGCATCTTACCAAGTTACAAGCCCAGATGCTCTTGGGTATATTATTTCTCTTCAATCGTTTATGCTCTTCTGCTTTGCCAGTTCCATACATTCCTTTTTCTTTCTTTCTTTTTTCCAGCTGTGTACAATAAATAATGCCCTTGTTCTATAACTGGCAATAAACCTGGAAACAGAGGGTTAAGTCATACAGGATGTGAGGAGGACAGGTCTTGGGGAACATTTCATCTCCTTCATTATATTAAATGGCTTCACAAGATGTTATGAATGTGAGGATGTGAATTGTAGCCTCAGAAGTCTGAGTTAATAAAAAAATTTAATTAAAAATAAAATAGGGGCTACGGTAAACGGAGATTATCGAGCTATAGACCATGTTATTTAATAATAAGCTCTGTGTCTCCAGATTGTCGTTCATTTTATGCACTTCGGCTCTCAATATTGATCTATTGAACATACTGCTTCCCTCCACCTGAAACAGTCCTACCCCCTTCCCTGCTGCACCCCTCCCTCCGCTGGCTAACCACAGAGATAAGCCACCCATGTGATGATCCATCCAACAACGTCATCTTGAACTTCATGGATCTAACTCTACTCAGTTACTCTACTGCATTTGGACCACCCATTCTCAAGGCCTGGGTTTTGTTATCACCCCAAAATCTTGAGCTCCAATAACCTACTTTCTGACCATATTCTCCTATGTTCTGAGCTCCCTCATTTCCTTGCTCCTACCACATTGGCTCCCTGACCTCACAGAGTATTCCAGTCCTCTCTCTCTCTCTCTCTCTCTCTCTCTCTCTCTCTCTCTCTCTCTCTCTCTCCCTCTCCACCTCCCACCTACCCCCCCACCGTAACACTTTCCCTTCCCTGCCACGCCCACAAGCCTATATGCCTGGCTGGGCTATTTGAACTATGCTCTGCCTGTTAACTCTGCATCCTTATCTTCCCACCACATTGCTCGGGGCAACCCCAGCCCTGAATCAATGCTCCAGTCCTCTTTCTCCATTCCCACACCTAGAGCTGCACGTTACTGACGAAAACTCGGCAGCTTTCAGGTTTGGTTCCACTACATATTCATGGCTTCAAAATCTGTCTGAACCTCTAGCACCACCCACCAAACCTTTGATTTGTCCTTGCTCAGCACTCTCTTCCATTCTCCGCAGTAATTATTCCAAATGTTCACCATTCTGTTCCTGTCCCTTAGATTCCTTTCTTTCCATGGATGATCTTGCCTGATCCTTTACTGATAACACTGAGGTTATGAAATGTGATCTCCCTCGTCGTTTCTCATGCTATCAATTTATTTCCATCTATATCAGTACTGATTCCTTTGATTCAACCTCAGAAGACGCGCTACCCTTCCTCTCATTAACCGTCAGCCTACCACCTGGGACCTTGCTCCTAGCTCCCTGGACACCGTCTCCTCCAGAACCTCTCTCCCCAAGTTACCCTCACCTTCTCTCTCTTCCTTGGAGAACATGAAAGAAACACAAGGCAGCGGCTCAGCTTTCAAATACTTTAGAATCTGCTTAGAGAGGCAAGATGAAGAGACATTGGGTCAAAGAGTAAAGCAGTTGGGTAAAATCCTCAGCCTAGTAAAGTCTCATGAATCTATCACCCAGTCATAAAAATCCAACACTGGAAGGACCTATGTGGTCATCTGATACCCATTCCACACAGGCCTCCAACGAAATCCACCAAGAAAGACAGCTGTCTCACCCCCCATTAAAATCCTCCAGAGACAGAAATTCCACCAAGTTTCCATCCCAAATTGGCCAGTGCGCTGCCCTGAGGAGCATTCAGAAGGGATGGTGAGCCAACCCATTTTCTTCTATTTCTTAAAAATGCCTCATTCAAAAAGACCACAAGGCAGTCAAGTCAAATTACTTTCTGGAAATGAATACTGTGAAACTCTGGGAAAGTACAGTCACCACCGGGACTATCAGAGTTGCAATAGATCGATTTCTTCTTGGAAGACTTGATGGGCTTTGGGACCTGACCTCAAAGAGCAGGAGAACCTTTGCCTGGTAGCCAGGGCTAACCTGAGCATTTCTGGAGAGTGACACACACACACACACACACACACACACACACACACACACACACCAGCTTACTGCCACAACCAGAATCGCCCTCTCTTTTTTCATCGGAGGCTCAGTCTGAAGCCTTGAGGCCTGCTTGGTAGAAGGCATCCAACCCCATCCAGCAACTGACAGAGGATTTGCGGCAAGGTCATTAACCCCGGACAGTCAGCCGAAGCTAAGACAAAAATGACTAGGCAGACGCTGTCTGTTGGCCATGAAGCAACTACTTTGCCTCTAGCCTCCAGCATCACACAAAACCACAGCTGGGCACGGCAGCCTAAGAGCGAGGACCACTGCACAGGGGCAGCCAGAATCCTGCCAGGCAGATTCCTGCCCATGAACGTGAGACCTTCTGTAATAGTCCTTAGCAAAGCCATGTTTTAAAGTGCCTCCTCGCGAATATCTCCCTATGCTATAGACAAACTTTATGTTCCAGATATGTAGCCCCCGATTCTCTACTCCTAAAATAGCTTTCCTTCTTGGGAGGATTTAGTCACTGAAATGCATGAAGAAGGCTTGAAGGTATTAGAAGGCAGTGTGGTGGTGTATTTTAAAGAACGGGGACCCAAACTGAGGACAGGACTCAGGATCACTCAGACCTGTCCCCAGCACTGATGGTACAGCGGTGACCCAACTGGGGTCCTCTGTGTCCACGACCACAAAAATAGAGAGAAATTAGAGAACTAGGAACACAATGCAGGTAATTCGAAGTAAAGATGGTAGATGTATTTAAGACATTATTACTGCTACATATTTATAAAATAGACTTTCCTTTTAATAAAAGGAACTAAATAATTTAATGACTTAATTTATTCATTTCAAATCATCAGCTCCTCTCATGAATGCTAAGAATCATCACGGCATGGAAGAAAAGAGCACTATATGAGAAGCCATTTCACCTCACCTTACCAGTGAGAAATCCAAGGTCCAGAGAAGTTAAGTAACTTATCCAAGATCTCACAGCTCTTAAGTGACAGAGGCCAGATTCGAACCCAGATCTTCTGATTCCAAAATATTTTCATTCTCTATAAAAAGGAGACGCTACAGCAGAACTCGGGGTGAGGGTTGCTGGGAGAAGTATAGTTCCATGACATGTGTATTTTGCATTACCTGTAACTGCTTTGGTGCAGTCTTCAAGAAAAATGGCCACATTTCTAGACGGTGACGGTTAGACAAAGAGTCCTCCACAGAAAGAATTGCAAACAAAATATTTTTGCTCAGAAATAGATCACCAACTTACTAAAGTTTACATGAAGCTCTTTAAAATATAATTACCTATCAAAAAGAATGTGTTCGAGCAGCATTATCCAATACAAAAATAACACAGGTAATTTAAAATCTTCTGGTAGCCACAATTTAAAAAAGGAAAGAGGTGAAATTAATGTTAATAACATACTGTGTTTCCCCAAAAATAAGACCTAGACAGACAATCAGCTCTAATGCGTCTTTTGGAGCAAAAATTAATATATGACCCAGGCTTATTTTACTATAATATAAGACCAAATATAATATAATATAATATAATACAATGTAATACAGTATAACATAATATAATAACACCAGGTCTTATATTAATTTTTGTTCCAACAGACGCATTAGAGCTGACTGTCCACCTAGGTCTTCTTTTCGGGGAAACACAGTATGTTGTTTAACTCAATGTATCCAAAATATTGTCATCTCAACATGTAATCAACATATAAAAGTTATTAACGGGATAGTTTCTATTCTTTTTATGTTCATACCAAGCCCTAGAAATCTGGATTAAGCACATCTCAAGTGCTCAATAGACACATAGCTGGTGGCTAATGTACTGAACAGAGTGAGGTTAGAGACATCTTACGCATTCAGAGAGGTGCTCGTAGTGCATTTTTAGAGGGGAAAATGCAAGGTAGAGGATATTAGATCGTAAGAGCTCGTGTTTAGGGGGGAAAGAGTGTCTCCATGTCAGGTATGTTTGGGTAGGCTTATATGAGCATGAAAAAACATGTTAAAGAGAAGGTACATCAAGTTTTTAACACTGATTATTTTGTGAGGACAGGATTTGAGGGGGCTGAGTGGTAGACAGGATACTATTAGCTTTTTTTAGATACATCTTTCTGTTGTTTCACATATTACAATGAGCCTGAATTAATTTTGAAGTTTTTCTTTAATATGCGGAATAAATTAGCAAAAGTTGGGGGGAGGGGATAGTTTAAGGAGAGGAACACTTTGGTGGATACCGCAATCAGATGGGGCGGAAGCTTTCAGGAAGAAGGGAAGATAAAGAAATCTTATATTTTACTCAACACACACAATGACAACGAATCTGTTTAGAGATTATATAGAAAAATAATAATTTCTCATTTGGACCCTAGAATCAAAGACTATGAGAGAGTCAGAAGCCACCTCTCCCCCCTCCCCATTTAAGGAACTCTCCCACCTCATCTGGAAAGGTAGACGCTTGGTATCTTACCAGATAGAGCCAGCGCTGAAAGCTCTCTCCTTTGCCAGGAATCCCATTCCATTCCAAGTGCCTGCCTTCCCGGCCCAAGTTCCACTCCCCATTTCAAATGAACGCATCAGAATTTAAAGAATCAATCAATAACAGGGTGAAGTTATGAGGCAGAAGACATACCCCCAGTGAGACCAGGGCCACAGGCCATTCTGAGAATCAGGCAGCAGACAGTAGGTGTCAGCACGTAGTTCTGAAGGCACCTGAGGACCACGAAGACTAAGTGTACCCGGGCAGAGAGGGTCCACACATGGGCTAGAGAAGAGTTCCAGGAGGTCTCAGGGTAGATTCTCAAGATCACCATATCACCCCTCGACAATTCTGCTACCTGTCCCTGTAATGGCATAATTTTTGCTCCGTGCAAAATGACAGGGAGACCATGTCAACAATCCTGAAAATGCTGGCGAATGGTCACCTGGATGACTCAGGGAAATTAATCAGAAACAAGAGTTGGCTAAGTAACTGGTTCTCTATTCTACTTAGGTTAGAAAAGCAGGCCCCATAAAAACAAGTAGCAGGCAAACCTTAAATTGCTCTAAAAATGTAAAATCTTAAAAAAGCAAGATAGCATGGCAGCCCTTTCCCCACTTCGCTGGAATTCTTTTCCACAGTCTTTTCCTGGAGGAATATTCTCCATGTCCTGCTGGAACCAACACAAGACACTTCCACTTGCAAATCAATCCATCCCAGGGCCATCTCCAACAATGAGCTAATGTCTTTCACTCTGGCTGACTCTCATACACACATATGGGAAAGGAACTCCCACCATGATGAGCTCGAGACTCAGTTTCAAAGTTCTGAAAGGAACAAATCAACAGACACTAGTGATTTAAAAAAAAAAAGTCAGCTGTGTGGAGTCAAGGTCTAAGAAAAAGAAGCAAGGAAAGAGAAGACAGACAGAGGACATGTGGATAAAGTATGGCGGCTGGAAATGGGTAGTGAAACATGTAACACATTTGCAGTTTGCTGTTTGCAGTTAGTCATAGCTCTCTGCTGCTATAGGCCTTTCTTCCCGGGTGGGAACGGGGGTGGGAGAAGAGAAAGGAGAGGGGAGGGGACGGGAGGGGAGGGGAGGAGAGGGGAGGAGAGGAGGGGAGGGGAGGGGAGGGGACTGGAGGGGAGGAGAGGGGAGGAGAGGAGAGTTTGTACAAATAAAAGCATACAAGCTATATACTGTTTAGGACAGCCCCTAAGGGAAAGAGCATTATCATTGTCATTTGGGGTCCCATGATCCATCTCTGCCAGTGTCTCCCTTTCAAAGTGTCACTGAGGCATTTTCAAATCTTCCTCGATGTCACAATTTGATGATAATGTGATTTACCCCAAACTGCCCTTGGTTCCCTTAATAGCCCATCAGGAATCCATCACACCTTAATTCATCCAAGATCTTGAACTTTTCCACAATCTCAGTCTATGCTACATTTTGCAAAATAAAATTTCCATAAAAGACTCTAGGAAGCCTTTTCTTGTATTTGCCCTTAACCTGCCTATTTCAAGCTTTAAGGGTTGCCTCTAAATTCCGTTATTGTGAGATATGTTACTATCAAGTCTGCGTTTGTACCATGTTTGTTCCTTTCATAATTTTCTTAACTTCTAGTGCACCCCTCAAACTATACGTACAGGGTGGCCAGAAAGCCAGCCAAACTAGACTGTTCTTACTGTTTCTGTTTCTGAAAGGTTTTCACAGTGGATGATTTTCTACTAGAAAAGACTTGAAGAGGTTTAGCCTCACATGAAGTCCCCACTTCAGGTCAAGGTCTAAGGTCCATAAGGAACTTTCAAGAAAGATTTTAAATGGAATAGCCAAAGCAATCTTGAGAAAAAAAGAACAGAGTTGGAGGCATAACACTTCCTGATTTCAAAGTATATTACAAAGCGATAGTGATCAAAACAGTATGGTATTGGCATAAAAACAGACACATAAATCAATGGAATGGAATTGAGAGCCCAGAAATAAACCCACACATGATCAATTAATTTATGACAAAGGAGCCAAGAATATACAATGTCTCTTCAATAAATGGTATTAGGAAAAATGGACAGCCATATGCAAAAGAATGAAAATGGACCACTATCTTATACCACATACAAAAACTAAGTCAAAATAGATTAAAAACTTGAACTTAAGGCCTGAAACCACGAAACTCCTAGAAGAAAACATAGGCAGTAAGTTACTAGGCATCAATCTTGGTGATGACTTTTTGGACTTGATATTAAAAGCAAAAGCTTCAAAAGCAAAATTAAACAAGTAGGGCTGCATAAAACTAAAAAGCTTCAACAAAATGGAAAGGCAACCTATGTAATGGGAGAAATACTTGCAAATCATATGTCTGATAAGGGGTTAATATCCAAAATATACGAAGAACTCATACAACTCAATAGCAAAAAAAAAAAAAAAAAGAAAAGAAAAAAACTCAATTTAAAAATGGGCAGAGGATCTAAAGAGACGTTTTTCCAAAGAAAACACACAGATGGCCACCAGGCACATGAAAAGATGCTGAACATCACTAATCGTCAGGGAAATGCAAATCAAAACCACAATAATATATCACCTCATACCTGTTAGAATGGCTAGTATCAAAAAGAGAAGAAATAACAAGTGTTGGTGAGGATGTGGAGAAAAGGGAAGCTTGTGCACTGTTGGTGGGAATGTAAATGGGTACAGCTGCTATGGAAAACAGTATGGAGCAACCTCAAAAAATTAAAACTAGAACTACCACATGATCCAGCAATTCCACTTCTGTGTATTTATCTGAAGAAAATGAAAACACTAACTCGAAAAGATATCTGCACCCCCATGTTCACCGTAGCATTATTCACAATAGCCGAGATATAGAAAAAAAACTAATGTCCATCAATGGGTGACTAAAGGAAATGTGATGTATATATATGATGGAATATGATTCCACCATAAAAAAATAATGAAATCTTGCCATTTGCAACAACATGGATGGACCTTGTGGGTTTTATACTAAGTGAAATACGGTGGACAGAGAAAGACAAATACCATATGATCTCACTTATACGTGGAACAAAAAACAAAACAAAACAAAACAAAAAAAACAACCAACAATAACAGCAACAACAAAAACCAAACTCACAGACACACAGATACAGAGAACCGATTGGTGGTTGCCATGGTCGGGTGGGGGCTGATGGGTAAAGACAGTCAAGAGGTCCGACCTTACACTTACACGTCCTGGGATGTCATATCCAGCACAGTGACTATACCGCTTCCCCGAAAATAAGACTGGTTCTTATATTAAGTTTTGCTCCAAAAGACGCATTAGGTCTTATGTTCAGGGGGTGTCATCCTGAAAAATCACGCTAGGGCTTAATTTCCGGTTAGGTCTTATTTTCGGGGAAACATGGTAGTTAATAATACTGTGTTATATAATCACAGTATGTACAGATATCGAATCACTATGTTGTATACCTGAAACTGGTATAATGTACCTGTCCATTATATCACAGCTTAAAAAACGAAATAAGCTAAATAGAACAGTGGCAACGGGAAACATGACACCTATTCAACAAATTGCTTGCAAAAGAGCACTGAGCAACTGATTTAGCTCTTCATCTTCTTACCTCCTATTCATCTTCTGGTTTAAGGTGAGGTGTCGTTGCCCCCAGAAAGCCTGCCAGGGCCCCCAGGGCCAGGCTGTCTGCTCTCATGGGCGGCCCTAGCACCCTCTTACTTGCCTGGACATCATACCACGTTATGTTATCACTGCCCTTTGTTTATCTGCATCATGCTCCCCACCTAGACCATAACCCTCACGGCCGACTGGTCCTCAGACACGTTCCCAGTACCAGCACAGCCCAGGACAGTGCAATAAGTACATGAGGAATGCATGAAGGAGCCACTTTATTATAAATAACAAACTTTTCCACTGATGTAACAAAACTATAGGACGTGCACCCTTAATGGTTTTATGCGCCGTATGTGACTGGGTCCCTTAGGAAACCTCCGTCATACCATCCACTCCCCTTGCAGCGGGGGCTCAGCACTTTAATACACCCCAGGAATTGATCAAACTTCATAATTCATTAATTAAAAAATGAATGCTTTATTGAAGGTTTCATGGAAAAGCAGGGGAGAAGGTTTACAATCTCATACCACCAGCAAAACCGCTTGAAAATCCCTTGTATACTTTTCTTTCCCGTGAAATTCTCCCAGCACAGCTCCCTGGCCCTCTTCTCTGCTCACAGGCCCCCTCTGCAGCCTCGGGGCCCCCAGGACGCGGCCTCGTCCCCCCGCCCAGCCTTGCTCAGCTTCTCTCCATCTCCAGGATTTAGGCAGAAAATATTTACTCTGACTCTCATTGGCCTTATGACACAGCCCATCAAATAAATGCTTTTCCTTGAGATCCACCCTCATGACAAAGATGAACTATACGTCAGAAATAAGCACGTTTTCTCTGGAACATACTTTTAGATTGCAAGTTTACAGAGGGTAGAGATTATGGCCACGTAACCCGCCAAGACTAATTCTACATCCAATCTACCTTCTGGGCCTCGACTCCTGAAAGGCTCACTGAAACATTGTTCCTCTCATTCTGAGGGTTCTGTGACAATCCCTCTCCACTCAGAAGTGGGAGGGACAGGGTTTGAACAGAAACTATTTTTAAGTATGTTCCAAGCACCTTGAAATACCTCTTACCATGTGGGCATAAAATACTATAAATACTAATTGTCTCAGTTGAACCTTTTCAACCAGAGAAGCAGAACGACGAGGAGTTACATATATTAAGAGACTTACTAAAAGAAATTGTGCAGTTGTGGGGGCTGGCTGGGCGCCCCTTATCCAGCAGGCGGAGCGTCAGAGAGGAAGCTCGTCTGTGGGGCCGGATCCCAGCCCAGAACGGCTTCCTTGCCTTGGAGAAGCGTCAGGCCTGCTTTTTAGGCCTTCCACCTGACTCAGCCAGGCCCTCCCACCTGAGCCGGCATAATTACCTTTCGCAAAGTCACCTGATCAGGGGCATTAACTATGGCTGCAAAATGCCTTCATAGCAAGGCCTTGCTCAGTGTTTGACTTTACTCAAACCGGGGACTACAGTCTAGCCAAGCTGACACATCAAAGAAGTGATCACACCGTAATAAAAACAGGAGGAAGTTGCACGTACTGCGCTAAACGCTTCACATATGTTACCGCCTTTATTTGCCACAACCAAGCAGTGTGGTATTATGTCCATTTTACACAAACTCATCAGGCTGACTAGTGGCCACGATGCCATTATACGGCAGCAGCTCACACTTCGATCCATTTGAGAGTTATTAGCCAACTGTTCTATGTTAATACGGAGAAACACGAAGGGCACAGAGGAAATCCTTCCTCCAGCATCTCGCCCTGTGGTCAAGAGCAAGAAAAGGCTCCTGGGTGGTGCCTCAATATCCCACCCACCGTCCGCCAGGGGGCGCACGTCCCACTTCCTACTGAAAGCGCTCATCAAGGGACCTCAGAGGCCGGTGACAGCCAGCGTTTCTCGGCAGCTGTTACCGCCACGTGGGGCTGGTGGATTCTTTGTTGGGAGGCCCATTCTGTGCACTAAGATGTTTAGCAGCATCCCTAGCCTCTCCCCACTAGATTCCAGTAAGCATCCCCATCCCTCCAATTGTGACACCCAAAAAAGTCTCCAGACCTTGCCAAATGTCCCTGAAGATGGGGGGCATAGCAAATCCAGTTAAGAACCACTAGGATAGACCAAAACTTAACATGGATGACGCCTACAAAAGACAGGTTGAGGCTACAACACAGTCATTCCCAAATAGAGGGCAGCGGTCTCTCCCCAGGGGAGCAGCCATCCTTTTGGAATACAGCGCTCTTTCTCACCTTAAGGCATATGCTGCCCCCTCTGCCACCCCCTCCCCTTCCCCTGGATAATATCCACTTATCGTTCAGATTCCCTGAGCCCCTGGAATCTGGGGGAGGTGCCCCTGCCATGTGTCCCCTCTCTGAAGCATTCACTGCCTGTTTCCTTACCTGCCCCCCCCACTAGTGTACGTTCCACTCCAGCACCCGCTGTGTCTTCCTCAGAACCCTGTCCTGTATCTATCACAGAGCCTGAGACTCATGCCTAGTTAATGCTTTTTACTAGATAACCCTAAAATCTAAATTTGATTGACTGTTTACCCTGGTGCCAGGCACTGTGTTAAGAAAGAATGAAATTGTAAATGAGGAATGAATGAATGTTGAACAGGGAACCTCAGATAAGCTACGTTATTCATCACAGTCAGAAATGTATTAGTTATTTCAATACTGAGAGTATTCCTAACGCAAAGACTAACAATTTTCAAAGAATTGGTACCCTAGTGCGATGTTGTGACTTATTAATAATAAATACATGTTTTGGTCTTCGTCCCTAAAACCCTGGAATTTCCTGAGGGAAGAGTGATCTTTTGTTATGATTTGGTCTTTTGCCCTCAGTGTCTGAAATTGCCTCAGAGCCATAAAGGTGAATGGGTGTCCTGTTATTCGTAAGAAGCTTCTTTCTACCACACCTGAGTTTATGGGAACAAGGTGACTTCTGCAAATACCCCCAAAGACGGTGGGGACTTGTTACCAGGGGAACCAACCTGAATAGAGGGTTGGAACTTTCAGTCCCACCCCAATTTTCAGGGAGGCAAGAGGGACTGGAGGTCGAATCAATCTCTAATGGACAATGATTTAATCAATCGTGCCTATGTAATGAAGCTTCCATAAAACCCCAAAAGAATGGGGGTTCAGAGAGCTTCCAGGTTGGTGAACTAGAATATTGCCGCACTCGATACATGCCATTGTGGCAGGTCCCGAACTCCACAAGGGCAGAAGTTCCTTCGTTTGGGATCTCACCTTATGTGTCTCTTCACCTGGCTACTGATTTGTAGCCTTTAATATCCTTTGTAACAAACCAGTAATCTAGTGAGTAAACTGGTTTCCTGAGTCCTCTGAGCAGCTCCAGCAAATTAATCAAATCCAAGGAGGGCATGGTCGGAACCTCTGATTTATAGCCAGTCTGCCAGAAGCACAGCGAACAACCTGGATTTGAGATTGGCGTCTGAAGTGGGGGGCACTCTTGAGGAACTGAGTCTTGGACCCCTGGGATCTCACATGATCTTGAGCAGACAGTGTCCGAATTGAGTTGAAGTGTAGGGCACCCACTTGGTGTCCAAGAATTGCTTGGTGGTGTGGACAAAACCCAACACTTTGTAACTGGTGCCAGAACTGGACCTCTCAAATGCATTTTACATGAAAACTTCAGTGAACAGAGTTTGTCCGTCTGTAATGATACAGGGGACCATTTAAGGTATTTCCATCTGGGGTAGCCAGTTAGCTCAGTTGGTTAGAGCGCGGTGCTGGTAGTACCAAGGTTGCAAGTTCGATCCCTGCATGGGCCACTGTGAGCTGCGCCCTCCATAAAAATAAAAATAAAAAAGGTATTTCCATCTGTAGAAACCATTATTAGGAACAGGAGTTACCACATGTCATTGATGGAGGGAAGAATCCTTCAATATTCAGTTCTTGTTAATAGGACACCAGATGAACAGCCTTTTCTGTGGCGAAGACATGGCTTCAACACAAGCTTAGTCACTTTTGAACCCCTGAACCATAGTAAAAGAGTCACCAAATTTTCCCTCCCCCAAGAGACCGTTACTATGGGCCCCAAGAGACATTTCTCTTTGGTACGCAGCCTGGATTTTACACAAGGGACCAAAATGGTACATTATTTGAGACAGATCCATCAAAACTAATGAGCCCTCTGCACTTTATGGTTCTTCTTCTCTACCATGGACTATTATCAGCGCCCTGCAAGCATTTCCCTTCCCAGAACTGCCTGGGGGCCTCAGTCACACAGCTAGGGCATGACTGCTTCCCAGGTCTGCGTGCAGCCCCGAATTTCTGCGCAGATGGCCATACTGAGGATCAACTCATTAGATGGCTCCAAAGAGCTCGCACAGTTACGGATGTGCCGTCTGGAAAAGCCCCAAGCCCCGCTAATCGCCCCAGTGCTCTTCGCTCAGCCCTGCTCCTGCAGGGGTACAGGGGGTGACCCAGAAGGCAAGGGCCAGGCGTGCTCCTGCTCCGTGCGCAGCGGCCATTTTGAAACTACAGAAGGTGAGCAGATGGAGAAGTAACCGCAGATGAATATTCATAAGAAGAAAATCAATTATCTACCTTATGTGCCACCTGCCCCATCAACCCAACTTAGCCCACAGCTGTGGGAGGCAGGGGGGCGTATACACAAATCAGAGCCTTCACCTTGAAGGTTTTCAGAGTCCAAGAGTCCAATGCCAAACCTGGAATTTTGGGACGCCTGACCTGAAAGGATGGAATATGTTGTGTTCGTGACCTTTCCAACAGGAACCAAAGCCATAGAGAGACGGCATGGTGTAACGGAAAGGCAGGGCCTTCCAAGGCAGTCTGGCCTAGGCTCAAACCCCAGCATTGGCCCTTCTTGAGTCCTGCCCCATAACTTTGATTGAACTCGACAGGCTTCCCGGAGTCTGAGGCTCACTGTCCTCGCCCACATAATAGGGAGACACACCTACCTGTGTCCAGGGCGGGGGGACAGGGAAGAGGGACTAAGCTAAAGCAGACATATGCAGCACCCAGGCATGGCAGGAATGAACAACTATTAGATAGTTCTTCCTGCCTAGACGGATACCATGTCATGGGGAACAGATGAGATTTACAAGCATCAAACCATTTAAATTGACTGTCTGGTGATGGATAAAGATGTGTGATGCCTAAAAGTTATATGGCTCCACCATCGGACGTTGTAGTGGGCAGAGACATACATACAAGGTTTGATATTAATATAAAGTGTTCCTTGCATATTTGGCAGTTGTTATCTCAAACAATATAGCTCCCTTAACAGATCCTATATTCCTGCATCCAGAGCTATTACAAGGCTAAGACCACCAGGATTGACTCAGCAGTACAAACTTTAGAGGACCTCAAAGTTACACGCTGTGCTTACCAAAGCATGCTACAAAATGGCAGAAATGAATGGAACCAGAGAGCCAAGCTCGAGGACCAGGACCCCCCCACACACTTCCCTCCCCTCCTCTCCCCAGCCCCACCCACACATCCCACCCTCCCACTCCCAGTGGGGGGCAAAGGACCACCCCTAAGCTGGTGTTTCCTACAAATACCCTATTCCCAACTTTCTCCTGAAGCCGTCCCAAAGCAGACTCTGGCTTCCTACAGTGAAAATTCCAGCTTTTAACATAATCCCTTAAATTATGATTTACAAATGGGAGGAGAGGAGAACTGTCGTTTAAAGAGGGGTCCTATGAATAAGACAATTTCTATTCTTGAGCGCTTATGATTTGCATCCAGGCTGTCTTCTTTTTTGCTTGTCTTTTCTTTTTTTCCCCGGTTCATCTGTGTGGGTGTTGGAAACATAGACAGTGGAAGGAGGAAGAGAAAGGATTTGCGTGATGGATCACCCCACCCGATAAACACCCGGGACACGTGATTCAATCGTGCCAAGAAAGAACTGAATTATTCTAATCAAGAAGGGACTTATTCCGACAGCTTTGTTCACAGAACCATCATAGGGAGCAAGTCGTTGGAGGCACCCACTCGGGCCCCTTCCTGCCTTTCAAACAGCCAGGTGGTCACTGTCATTACTGTCCCTCCCCACGGGGACGGCTCGCCAATGACCGGAGCCGTCTGTAACTTGCTTTTACATCTGCATTTCTCCCCCTCCTCACGGGGAGTGGGACACAAGCCTCCACACAGCTTCCCTCCTGAGACAGGTCTGTCCTCTCCCAATCAGTCCGCGGCACTTACTCCCCTCACGGACGGCCACTGCTGCCCCTCAGCTCCCACACTCACCCCGGCCTCCGAAAATCGAAATGGATAGTTTGGAAGAGAAAAGGCAGCAAACAAAAGACCTCTCGTCCATCCTCACCGCCTCTCCTAAGCAGAGGGGACAGACGCACACTCACCAGCCCACCAGCAGAAGCCTGAGGGCTGAACATCAGCCCTTGAACTCATGAAACTGCCTGCTTGACGGTGGGAACGAAACGCAGGTTTTCCCCTGAAACGCGGAGTTATGCAGGAGCGCCGCAAAGGGGAGGGGCAGCCTGGGAAAAGGAGGGAAGAGAAGGAAAAAAAGAAAATGAATGGGTGGTTCATAAAACCCTGCTGTTTCAGGTGGAGCCCCAGGTAGGTCTTCTTTCCACAAGTTCACGACCGATGTCCTCCACCACCGCCTGACTTCTTCTAAGGGCTTTGCGAAGTGCTAGGAGGAAAAGCGTACCTTCGTCCCTGCACACAGCTCTCTGGAAGCCCTCTTCTCTCACCCCCTGGGCCCACACAGCTTGGCCCCTGGGCCTCACCTGTCACATACGTGTCTCCCTCCTTCCAGCCCCTCTCTCCACGGCCCCTCAGTGCCCGGGACCCCTCCCCTGTGCTGCCTTTCGCTCGCAGGCCCATATGCTCATTGGCTCTGCTCACCCCGTCCGTCTTCGTCTGTCACACTGCCCAGCCCCATCCATCGGAAACACCTGCCTGTCGAGTCCTTGAGAAACGGCCTCTATTCAAAGCACAAGAAGGAACCCAGTAGGCTACAGAGCTGGCAATTGTCATCACTGTCCCCTGGTTCTCTTCTACACTTTCCTACTGTTATTATTCCATAGACACCCTGAGGAAGGTCATGGGGGTGACTGAGGCAAATAGGAAAAGCAACCAAATCTTCACGCACCCTGCTCTGGGGACACACGGGCCTGTGAAACAGGTCCAACCTCTCAAGTGACCTCAGGATCAGGCCCAGTGTTTATCAGCAGAGCCTGGCCCAGCTGGAGTCTCAACGCGAGACTGGAAGGTTATGTAAAAGGAAGACAGATGTGCCCCCTGAGAGTAGTATGGAGGTCAGCAAGTCACTTTGTCCAGCTTTAAATCTATAAGGTGTGACATCTTGGCAGCCATGGGGACCTCCCTTATTTTCTTTTTGATAGCAACTCAGGACATATTACAGCCTGGCTCGCTGTATATATTCAGGCCCTGACAGCTCCACAAAATGCCTTTCCCTACACAACGGGGGCATTCTCCATTGCAACCCACAACCCGAAGCTGGAACAGAGCTGGCATTCAGGCCCCAGTAGCAAGGCTGCTCAATCACAGCTGAGAAAAGGGCTCATTTGTCTGCTCTGAAAGTTCAGGAACCAGTAAGGATCCTGCCGTCACCTCCATGCTACCTGGTCGGGATACAACCATCATACCAACATTCAGCTTCAGACACTAGCGCCTGGCTTTGTGAAAGGCTGGACCGAGACTTCATTGCCTCCTCCCAAAACCAAGTGGATGAGATGTGAAATCCTG
The DNA here is from genome assembly GCF_057876585.1 of Rhinolophus sinicus. Lineage (NCBI taxonomy): Eukaryota > Metazoa > Chordata > Mammalia > Chiroptera > Rhinolophidae > Rhinolophus > Rhinolophus sinicus. Next base: position 57,668,949 of record NC_142506.1, on the reverse strand, counting down.
TGCCCCGCACATAAAACCAAGCCCATGATTCTCAACTGTGAAGGAGGAAGAAACTTTCCTCTACCCTTCTAGGTTCTTCCAGCTGGTTTAATAATTAAATTGATATGAGACAGAGTAACAAAAGAAATAGCCAAATGTAATTACGTACGTATGTGTGGGAACCCCACCTACAGAGAAAGTCAGAGACAGAGTTAAAATGAGGTGTATGTGGCATTCTGAGCTAAGGGTGAGGTAAGGAGCCTGAGGCTTAGAGGGGAGGAAGGTCACTACAGTTCCCTAAGAGCAGATGTGCAGTAATTAGATATCTGTCTGTGCTGCCCAATATCAGGTCATAGAAAGATATTTCTGATAATAACTCTCACAATGGGCAAGGCTCCTAATTTAAATTCTGGAAGGGGGAGATAAAAGTTTCTCATGAGCCCGCAGGGTCTCCGTTGCCTTCAGCTCAAAATAACACACATGCCAAAGTGGTACATCTTGGGAAGGCCTGTTCTGAATCCCTTCGCTCCCAAAGATAGTTTGGTTCTCCACACAGCGTAACATCTGCTATACTAAAGGTATCTGAACGTGCTCTTACCTACCCCTGTGTCCTGACTGTGGTCTTCCTTTCTCCTTTCCCAGCCCCCACCCCAAAGCCTGCATCCAGAAGCTAGTGTTTGGCCTCCAGGGGAGGTTCCTCCCCCGCCCTCACTGGCTGTGGGAACCTCCTCACTGCTCTTGCTGGGGCTGTTACCTCTGCCTGGACTGCCCTTCTCGCCATGCCTGCCCTTCGTCCAACAAGAAATTCCCACTTCCAAACTCAGCGGGGAGGCCTTCTCGAACCCCGACTGCCAAGTCTTGCTTACCACTCGCTGCCCCCCCACCTTGGAAGTCCCTCTCCTAAAGCGCTGACTACACTGTTCTGCAATTACATGTGTGCCCCCCCACACACACGGATGCTCACCTCCTTGGGGACAGCAGTATTTTATTTTGTTCATTTTTATTTTAAAATTCATGTCTGTGGCCCAGCCAGCACAAGAATTGTAGATGAAACGAATACGCTGAGCAAGGCCATGGTCTCTCTACTAAATTCTTCGGCTCTGTCCTGACACCGGCACCAGTCAGCAGGAGCTGTGTCCTGCGGTGACATTCAGAGAAATCACAAGGACGGAGGCTCAGCTCCCCTGACTGCGGTCCGCCACAGGCCACAGAAATGAAACCTTTTAAAACTGTGCTGTAAAGCCAGGCTCGGACAAAAGCCCCTCTGTAACACCAGGAGGGTTGACAACATAGTACGAGAGACTCAGAAGGGTGGAAATGCCCCTGCACGGTAGGAGACGAGCCCCAGACCCTGACTGCTCAGCCGCGATGTCCTCTGCCAGTCCAATAGTCAGCTCCATGAGCCCCAAATCAGCCCCTGCCTCCCGAGGGCCCTGAGGCAGAAACACCTCTCATGTGGGCATCTGCGGGGAGGTGACAAAGACCAGTGGCAGCATGGGAGCTGGACCCTTCATCAGACAGTTACCCTGCCGGCGTCTGTTGGCAAACTATTCCCCTTGACAGAAGTTGGGGATACATTTCATAACCCGCCAGAGCTTCAGCAGATGGAAAAGGGGGACGACCTGATGAAAGAACTACTTGAAATAAGAGGATCCTAATAAAGGCTGTGGGCCTCTGGATATCCATCCAAACATCACTGTCCTCCTGCCCCAAGGGCAGCTGCCTCTGCACCACAATGATCCTGAAATTTATGGGGCCTGGCCACCTCTCAAACATTTCTCTTGGCAGAGATAGAGTCCTGCAAGGTGGAAGATCTTGACTGCATTCATGGAGAAGAAAAAAATAATACTCTTACATCTGACTGACCCTCAAACTAAGTCCTTTAGCATTTCCCATCCACCCCTTTCCACCTCCTTGGTCAAAAATGGGACAGGCATTACGAAGTGTGGCAAAGTGAAAAGAGAATGTGATCTGGAGTTACACAGACCAAGGTTCAAATCTCCCCTCCACCATTTACTAGCTGCGTGACCTTGAGCAAGCTCTTTGACCTTGCCAAACCTCAGCATCTTCATCTGTAAAATGGGAATGAAACTACACAGCTCAGGTCACTGGAAGAAACAAATGAGACGATGTCTATAAAGCCTCTAGCAGGTTTCCTGCAATGGAAGAAGCTCAGTAAATGTTACTCCCTTCACTCTAACCCAAGCTCCCAAAGTGCAGGTGCTATATGTGTACAAAGGGTTTCAGAGTCAGTAAGTTTGGTAAGTGCTTGGTTAGACAAATTGATACCTGTTTCTCCTCTGCAGGGCTTCTCAGAGCCTTTACTCTGCCAACATGAGCTGTGAGTCCAGGAGGTTACTATAGTCTGCAGGCTTCCCAGGCCACTGTGACCACAAAACCCATGGTACATCCCTCAAGGGCAGTGCTCTTTGGCTTATCACTTAGGAAACAACGCTCTAAAGTAAAGAAAATAGAGCAATTAAATGTCGCACTACTCTGACGAATCCCTTCTTCTAGAATCTGTAAATGGTCACTGTTTCCACTGAGGGAAACCATCACCAAAAAAGAGAATCCAATCTCAGCTTTATTCCCCAAAACTATTGCATAAAATGGCTGCTTGTCACAACCCTGACCTTTCCTAGCCATGGACCACCCAGCCGTACCCTCAGCCCTCACTTACTTCCCTGGAAGGAACTGGCGCCACAAGTTAAAGCAGAGAGGTGAGTGGCTAAGCAGTTTTGAGGCTCTTGTCTGATTTTATGCCTCCCACACAAATGTACTCTAAATAGGGATTTCTGGGCCAATTTGTAGCTGCAGAGGAATTTTCAGCCACCTTATTAACTGCTCACACCCCCGTAAGGGATGCAGGCTAACGACTCAGGCCTGATTGACAGAGTCAGAAGCAGCTCAACCAGAGAACCAACGGCCACGGGAAGAGGGCACGGCCTCCCCAAGGCTGTCGTTTAGCCCGAAAAATGTATTCCATTGTCATCCGCACTTGTACCCATCAGTTATGGATCCTGGCAGGTTGTGAAATAAGCTGGCCTGCTTGCAACTGGATTTCGTTTTGCAGAGGAAGGAAATTAATATGCACACTCACTCGTTCCCAAACTATCTGTGGTGTGAAGGGCCACTCTGGACACTCTGTCCAATAAAGCCTAGAGACCCGCCTGATGGCTTTACACTTTAGTTTGTGAATAAGACGCAAGGACAGTTTATCCCTTCGTGCAGACGAGAATGTCAGACAGCTCACCTTCACCACTGTCCCCTGAATCCCACGGCACGCTTAATCCCGCCGCTAAGTCAAGTGTGACACACAGCCGTATGGACGTGGAGAGGTGGACGGATTGGAAAAAAGAGCTTTGAAAATAAGGGTTCATGTTACCAAGTATCAACCTCAAAATCCGCCTCTCCTCGCATTCCCACTTCTTTTCCCCTCGCTGCCCCCTCCAGCAGTGATTCTCTACTCTTAGTAACATCCTGTGCCCAGAGAAGTGCCTGGCTCCAGTGACACACAAAGTCATTTCTGCAAAACGAAAAGCCAACCATTGAGCACTTGTGTGGACAAGTTCTATGTGGGGATCTTATCCTCACACCAGCTCTGCAAAACAAGTCTTCCCATTTAATAGATGGTAAAATCGAGGCTCAGACAGGTGAAAAACATACCCAGGGACATCCTCGCAGCACCTATGTCACAGGTGAGGCTAGAAGTGACTGGGGAAATGGACAGCCAACCCCCCTCTGTCTGAAGTGGAGGGCATCTGCCTCAGTCATTGTTGGGTGGCCATTCCAGAATCTTTGAACATCCCTGAAAATGGAAAATGTACGGATGTTCCTATTGTAATCTCGCAGCAGTAATTCCTCTCATTCATCAACTGCTTCCTATTGGCCGGGCGTTATTCTACTTCATTTAGATCTGTCATCTAGCTAGTCCCCCCACAACCTAATTAACTAGGTAGGATTCTTGTCTCCCATTTCACAGAGGAGAAAACTAAGGTACATAAAGGTCACATGCCTTTTCACAAGTTTAAGAGCCAGAATTCAAATCTGGACAAGACAGGCTAGCTCCAGAGCCCACACAAACTCTAAGCCATCACCCTATTTATCCTTTCATAGAAGTTCAAAAATTTCCCCCCATTAAACTGACTGTTCTTGTGTAGTGACCAGATTTTACTCATCTTGTATAAATGTGTATAAACACACACACACACACACACACACACACACACACGCTTAGCACAAAGCAGACATAATACATACTTAATAAACATTTAATTTCTTACATTAATTAACCCCACAGGTTTCTTGTGTTACATTCCCATTTTTTGGTGAGAAAATCGTGTATTATTTGGGTCCCATTTTCTAGGCAAGGGTTATCTCATCTTTCCAAGGACTCATCACAAAATGAAAAGGGAGTCCACGTGGAACAAAACTCCAGAAGCCATGACTGACAAGAGACTCTTCCTAACCAAACACGTGTAAACCCTCAGGAGGAAGTTTAGGAAAACAACTCGGAGAACCAATGGGAGACGACCTCACCAAGGACCCAGAAGCCAAGGAAATCCTATGAAGGGGATCCGTTCCGAGGACTGCATCCTTCGGCGACTTCGTCACGTGGGGACGTCACTTACACACACCTAGGTGTCTTGCCTCCTACACCCCAGGCTGTGCGGTGTCGCCTTCCGCCCCCAGGCTGCAAGCCTGTACAGCGTGGGACTGCACTGAACACTGCCGGCAATTGTCACACAACGGTAAGTCTGTGTGTCTGTGAACACAGAAAAGGTACTGTAAGAACACGGTATGAAAGATTAAAACATGGTCCCCTGCAGAGGGCACTTACCAGGAGTGGAGCGTGCAGGGCTGGACGTCTGGATTAATTGGCAGCTGCAGAAGCAAAGCACTTGGCTGGAAAGACGGTTTAGGAAGCAGAGCACCTGTGGAGAGGGGCGGCTTCAGGAAGGAATGGAGGCAGTTCTCGTGGACTCCTTCCCCCTAAGTCCCCGATCTCATCTCTAGTTTACACTCCCCACATCTTCAGTCTCGAATCAATCACCAGATGTGGTCACTGATTCGCCCCACACAATTGATCACTTTTAGGGCTTGCTTTTCATTCTTACCGCCATCGTTCACGACTAAATTATTACAAGTCTTTTTATCTATAAAATAGGATACAATATGTTTGTTTTAATGTTCAAACCACAATCATGCTGAGCCCCTGCCTGCTCGGATTAGCAGGACAACCAATCTTTTCCCATCGATCCCCTCCGGCAACACTGCCACGCGCAACGTGCGGCTCTGCACACGGTGCAGGCAGAAGGAGAATTCCGGGAGGCCTGTTCTCACAAACACTCACCCCCAGAGTCTGTCTCTGCTGCCCCTCGCCCCTTTGCTGTCTTAGGGCAGAGACCTGGGGGCCCTTCTGGAGCCCAGAGAATGAAGGCAGTGCGAAGAGAAGACCCGTAGCCACAGCTGCTGTGCCAGCTCTCCATACACACCCACAGATCCCAAGGCCACCCGATGTCCCTTCTGACCTGCTCAGTCAGCAGAAAGAGCCTGGACCCCGGGGCTATGGCTTTTAGCAATGACCTTCCTCTGGCCCAGCTTCCTTCCTCTCCCAGCCCTACTGCCATCATGAAACAACCCCTGCCCTCAGAGCACACTCCACGAGGGCATGCTCCAGCTGTAATCCATCCACTCTCTGGCCCCATTCAAATCTAACTCTTATTTCAAGAACTCATTTTCCACCTTCTCCATGAACTTCCACTGACCACCTGGTGTCTCTTCTTCAAACCGAGCGTGTCGTCTCTTCTTACTGGGCATTTGTGATATTTCTTCCCATTATTCATTAACTCCCGTCTGGGTAAGTCTTCGTCCCACAACGATATTGTCATTCCCCGAGGGTAACAACCATGGCCTACACTTTCTGGCATCACTCTAGGTTACCTAGTACAGTACGTTTTGTAGAAAAGATACTTGAATAAATATGTGTTGATCAAGGCATAAGCTTCAGTACTACAAGGCAGCAGGAAGAGCTCAGGTCTGAGGTTAAACCCACGTACATTCTGAGCTGCATACGGAGAAGCAAGGTCACCCATGAAGACATCGCTAAATCAGGGCTAACTGCAGCTACGTGACAGGCTGGAGATGAGGGGTCAGTGAGATAAATGTACACGAAGTACCCAATACGTACCGAAAACATAGTGTGTCCTCAACAAATGCTAATCACCTTCCCCAGCCACCCTACCCGACATTGACAAGTGTAGTTTACATTCCAAAGCGCCAAGATCCTGGAAGCTCGACTGTGGACCAGGTGTGAGAGACAAGGTGGTCTTTGATTCAAAGGGCACCTAAAACAAGGTTTGGGGAAAGGTGAAGTACTAACCAGCTGGAAATCGGAGTTCATTCAAGAACCATTTCCAACCCAAAGGGTGGACCAGAGAGGGGTGCAGGAGACTGTCCACCTCTCTGTCACTGCAAGAAGGTGAGTGTTCAACCTGAAAGAGTCTCTGACCCAGACAGGCCTAGTTTCACAGCCCCGTGGTTAGGGCTCTGGCCTGTGCTAAACCAAATGGAGAAAGATGGGGGCTCCCTCGGTCAGTTCTGGAACAGCAAGCTCACATCCCCCGTCCATGATGACAAACATCTTAACTGGCCATTAGGACAGCCACCCTCTATGACACCCACTTGAGCCCATGGCTATTTATAAATGAATGTTTGCAACTCGGGATAAAAATAAAGCTCTGTGCCTGCGTGGAGGAGGGTGTGTATGTGTATGTCCTCTGAAGTATCGTTAATGATAGAACAAGAACGCAATGCACCTTCTTTCCAGAGCAGCTTCCAGACACCTTATACTCTGAGGGGAAAGGCAGCACCTCTGCTACTCTCGGGGCAGCGGGGTTTCCTGCCCACCGCCTTTCTCAGCTGGAACCGAGGCAGCCTCGTGACTCCATCGCCCACTGGCCCTAGGACTTCCGGCCGTGATGCACCTTTGTCTCCTCATATGATACTTACCTTGCAGGTGCCTGTGAGGACTACACTGGGGAAAGTAACGTCCCTAAAATGCTCGCGCTTTGCCGGGTGCTCTCTCCATAATCGCTATCGTTACGTTATAAGTCAAGAAACGGAAGAACAAGAGAGCAAACTGTAACAATACGTTAAGGACCAGCAGAGACCAAGTCTAGACAACCACAAGCAAACCAAAAACGGGATTAAAGTGGTGGGAATGGCATTTGCCCATCGCCCTTCCAGGCCCCTACTCTGGGGTTCACACTTCCTCTGCCGTCATGTGTGGCTGTGTGGCCACTTTAGTGGCAAACCTTTTCTGTTTCAGATCTATGTGAACTTATTTGGAGCAGATCAGGCCCTTTTGCAACCTTCCTGCCCATGTTATCTATATGTTACAGATGACAGCACTGAGGGTTAAGTGAAAGACATTGCCAAGGTCAAAGAGATGGTTGGTGGCAGAGCTGGAACGCAGGACTATTGGATCCAATGCCACCCTCCCACCCCTGTCCCGCCCTCTCTTTCTAAAGCCCAGAACCACGGGGGCCTTCACAGTGGTGGCTCCAGAGCATGGAGACAAGGGGCAAGATGACGGGAACTGGCATCGGGGTCAGTGAGTGCCCCTTACAAGGGAGTTGGAGAGTCCCCACCGAGGCTGCTGTGTAAAGGGGCCCCTCACCATCACCCTCAAATCGTGCTTCCTGCGTTCCTGCCGTCACTGCCTCCTGTGAGCCACACCTTGCTTACCTTCTAAGGTAGGGAACAACAGTGATTCCTATCGTAACCGCTGAAACACCGGTGGCCTCACCACCTGACTGTGGGGCCGGGCCTCTTAAGTCAGGGAGAGCCAACCAGACAATGCAAAGTATCTACACATGACCACTGTCCATTTTACCCAACAGTCATTCCAGAGGAACGTGGGTGCCAGATCCCAGACCTATGGCTGAGCTCAGCTCGTCCTCATTCTCTCCTGAGGCCAGGCCTGCTGAATGGTTTCCTTTAATGGTGTATTTTTATCGTTTGGTATCTGTAGCCAGAGGCCCATGGGCAGTAAATGCCCTTTTCCATCAGTTTGACCAAGCAAATGTACCTGCCATGGCAGTATCTGCTTCACTGGGCTGCTGACTTATTTTAAGAAGTAGATCTTTCCTGTTACTTTATTTTTCACGCTGGGGTGCACGCACTACTCCAAGACTGACATTAATAATTTACGGGGAGGGCGGATCTTCCTCTCGTGTGAGAAGGTAGCGCCACCTAGTGTCCACTCACTCAACTGCAGCCAAATTAACACCGCGGTCACCTTAACAAGTGTGCCCTCAAGGAGAGTTTTTACACGCATTCTTCTTCTCTCACATAACAGAGAGGGCCTACCACTATTAAATTTATCTCACTTTTAAGACAAATAAGTTAAGACACAAGGCTCCAGCAAGAAAGCCGAGTACGTTTTCCACCTGCCAACTCGGGGTCATGCTTTCCCACTTGGGTGGCTGTCGTTTATAAATGATGAGCTCATGAGAGAGGAGAGCTAATGCAATGCCCAGGTGCCCAGAGCACAGCTGTGGAGAAAGACGGCCCTCCCGTGGGAACTGATGCAATCGTCTTCACTTTATTTAGCCTTTCATACCAGCGTCTCTAAGCGTTAAGTGCAGGGTTATCCTCACGGCACCTCTAAGACGTATGAATCCCAGTGTTACTGCCTGAAGGTTACCACAGAACTTATATGGCAAGAGGTGGAAACTGTGTCCCCTCTTGGCGACTGAGAGCAGAGTGGGGCTGTTCACTGTCCGCTGGCCTCCTCACCAGTGCAAGACCCAAGAACCATCAACCTATTACACCCAACAGCTCTGGCCTTCAAGCTCCTGATTCTTCTCAGATGTCTAGATCGGCGTTTCTCAGCTTTGGCATTTTTGGGTGGGACCGCTCTTTGTTGGGGGAGGGGGCAGTTCTGTGCACTGTGAACGTTTGATAGCATCCCTCCCCACTAGATGCCACTAGCACCCTCTCCCCCCAGTTGTGACAATCAAAATATCTCATTTGCAGATGCTCCCTGGGGAGGCAAAAGCACCCCTGGTTGAGAACCACTATTCTAGAAGGCAAGTATGCAGAAACATGAAAACAGTAACTCAAAACAGCAGCGACTCCTGTTGCTACCACTTAAAAGGCATAAATGGCAGGCTAAGAGCTTTATGACTATCTTATTTCATCTTCACAAACAAGAAACCAGCCTGTGTTGACTCTCTAAGGAAATACTAACATTACAGATAACGAAACTGGAGCTCAGAGATGTTAGGCAACGTGGCCAAGGTCGCACAGCAGGTGGTGGCAGATTTACCATTGAAAACCAGGCTTTTGTGACTCCAATACCTGAGCTCGTCACCACCTCCAGATCCTGGGACAGCAGACCACAAATGATTCTGGAACAGTCTTAATTCTTGACAGTCCTTCTAAAGTATGCTAGTACTATTCAAATAATACATCCAGATTTAGGTTTAAACACATAAACACTGTCGCATTGTGTAAAATAAACGCGAAGTGGCAGTGATGAGGAGATTTTGTTGTAGGGTAATGGAGACAGCCCAGGTCTGAGTTCACACCCTGTGGCCAAAGTCCACTGTGTGGCCTTTACTTTGGGTCAACTATTCAAGTCTCAAAGTCTCTGTTTATGCATCTCCGGAATAAAAAGGATTGGATAGACCAGGTTCTCACCCCTGGCTGCATATTGTAATAACTTGGAGAACATTTACAAAGGAATTCCTAGGTCTCACCCCAAACACTAAAATTTCTGGGACCTGGCCAGTGACATTTATAAGGTCCCCAGAGCTAACGTGCAGCCAGAACTGAGACCCATGCGACCAGATGAACTGTAAGACCCTCAAGTTCTAGTTTCCACCTTAGAGCCCCACCCCTCTTAGCCTGAGGTCCACTAGGATCTTAGGAAACACAAGAGATCTTCCGGGGGCGGGGGGGTGGCTAGTTTCTGTCTCATAAAACTGTCCCAAAAGCCTTGAACAATTTCCCGGGACTCTTTCAGAGTCTCAACTGTCCTTTGGTCCCTGAACTAACCATTTCTAGCATCTCATCTGATCCACCAAGTATGGAAACCCCACCGCACTGTTCTATGGTACTGGAGGTTGGACCCTCCTTCTACAGCAGACTGCAAAGGGCAAGGAAACATGACAGACCACAGCTGTGTCAACTGAAAGACTATCCCCTTCCTGGCCTCGTTGCGCGCTGAGTGCTTGCCCTGTCTGACTTTAATAAAGTGAATTCTAATCTGTGGTCTTGCAGGAGGTGAGAAAAATCTCTCCTTTCTGAATATGACACAATGCTCCCAAAGCGAGTGATAACGTCTCACTCAGCAGGTGCCTGTGAGGAGCTGTGCCTACGGAAACAGGGCTTTGGGCCCCACGGATGCCGTGCACTTCGTCCCTCCCGCTGCCTCCTGCTGTCCCCCATGTCCCTGAGTGAGCCTCCTGCACTTGGAGGGCTCCACACAATACTTTTAGGTACAAACAGTAATACAAGTAATTTACATTGAGTACTCCACAGATGCCAGGCTCTGTGTGAAGGATTTACATGCGTTGTTTCATTTATTCTTCCCAAGTACCCACAGGGACCATATCTGCCTTGGCTCACCGCTGGCTCCCAAACTGGCAGGAGAAGAGCCAGAATTCAGACTCAGGCCTGTGCGTTTCACCTCTGCTCTGGGGCAGGGGTGAGTCTATGAAGAAGGATGAGAGACGGGTTCCTGGGAGGTGGGCGGGCCCTCAGGGTGTGGCCAGAGGGGACACAGAGGTGAAAATTTCAGGGGGAGAAAGGGGTTGGCGGGGTCCTGTGCTGCCAGGACACCAAGGTTTTATCCACACAGAGGCCAGTGAGGGTCGTTCTGTGGAGCTGTGGGGGCAGAAGACAGATGGCAAGGGGAGTGGTGGGGGGTGAGGAACGCGGAGAACAAGTGACAATTCACCAGAAGGAGGGGTAATTTTATTTCCTTATTTTTTTAGTAGAGAGACTCGAGCATATTAAAAGCTAAGAAGGGTTCGATGGAGAGGGAGAGGTGATTGTTCAAGGGATAAAGGGGTTCCCGAAGAGGGCAGACGGGGGAGGGATTGGCTGTCTTTGGGGTGAAGTACATCTCCTCTACCACAGTGAGAGCAAAGGCATAAAGTGGGCCCAGCTGGAAGATCCAGGTGGGCAGTAGCTGAAGGCAAGGCAAGGCCGCCCCTGTGCTGGCATCCTGGCGTCACATTGTACCCCCACACCCACCCTAGGAGGTCCGTACCCCCTCAGTCCCTCTGTGCAGATGAAGGACTGGAAACTCAAAAGTTCGGTGACCTCAGTGCCGCCAGCAAGGGGCAGAGCTGGACTGGGAACCGGGTCCCTCCGACCCCAAAAACCGTGGCTTGCCCCGGGGCAGCCTGTCACCCTACGCAGCTCAGCAAAGACAACTGGAACCAGGTGTCTCCAGATTCAACAGGAGGTCCTCCAGACCCCCAGCCCCGCATGTTTCCACCGCCCTCCATGGCCACCTGCATTTCTGGCCTGGAAGTGCTCAGCCCTCACCTCCCCACCCTGCCCGGAGTGAACTAGCCTTTGTTCACAACCGGACAGGAGGCTCAGTGGAGCCCACCGGAAGAAACTTGGGGTTACTACGTTAGTTCTGCACGCCAGGAATGAGGAGGCGGGGCTAGGGGTGCATCTTCTCCATCTTTCTCTCCTGTTCTCCCCCCTCCAGGCGCCTCCCTCCCAGAGCACCCTCCACACCAGCAAGCCCAGTCCCACTGCTAACTGGCTTTGCACCGACCCAACAACATCCTGCACGGCAACCATCTCCAGACTCAAGTGAAGTCCATCCGCCAATGCCACCCAAAAGCCCAGTAGACTGATGAAAATTGAGGGCAGCAGCGTAGAACACCGATCTCGCCCCCCCCCCTGACCAAAATGAAATATACACGTGTAGAGAGGCAGCAATCACTCCCACGACACGACCGAGTGCTGAAGGGACAGCTCTGACAACAAGAGAAGGAAACCCATGGAAAAGGCTGGGAAGCTGAGGGGACCCCCGGGAGCGGTGGGAACCCTCCGGGGCAGAGCAATGGTGAGCACCACTATTTCCCCTGCACTTGGCTGGGACAGGTGGGCGCTCTATTGGGGGCTTCGGCCGACCTGCAAGACCCGGGCAGGGCACGCACGGTGGCTTCGCCTGGAGCCGTCTGCCTCCGACAGAGGGCGCACGCGGGACCAGCAGGGCGACAGCACCGTCCCCCGGCCTCCCTGCACCGAGCGGCTCCTCCCCGCGGGCCAGTGCCCCAGGCGGCGTGAGCGCATGCCCGGCTCCCGTGCCCCAAAACTACCCGGCCCGTGGAGCCTACACAGCGGTCACTTCTACAGGCCCCGCTTTCAGCCAACAAACCAGAGCGAGGCTGGAGACCAGGCCGGGCGCCTCAGGCGCTCGGGGCATTGTGGGAATTCTCCCGGCCTCGGGCGCAGGTGAGCACCATTGTGTATGTCCACAGGTGGGCGGGGCTCCACCCAGGTGGGCGGGGCTCCATCCAGGTGCTCTGGCCTACCTGAAAGGTCACTGTAGTGTGTTCCCAGACACATGGCCCTGGAAAGGGAGCAAGCGGGATCAGCGGGACACCTGGCCTCCCCACGCAGAGCTGCTCCCGGGCCCTTCAGCACCTTCACCTGCTCGGCTCCTACCTGTCTGCCAAAACCACCGGTCACACACAGTCTGCACAGACCCATTTCTCCAAGGCTAGAAAAGGCAGCTATTTTGTCTAATTCATATAAGCAAACATAAAAAGTCAAACAAAATGAAAAGATAAAAGAATCTCTCTCAAATGAAGGCATAAGAAATATCCCCAGAAAGAAACCCAGAGGAAACGAAAAAAGTAATTTGCCTGCTAAAGAATTCAAAGAAATTGTCATAAGGATCCTCCCCAAACTTAAGGGAATAGCAGAACTTAGGGAGAACTCCAACAGTCAGAAAATATAAGAAAGAACCAAGCAGACATGAAGAATACAACAACTTCAATTAAAAAAAAAAAAAAAAAAACGCATTAGAAGGAATCGACAGCAGATTAGCTAACACAGAAGAACGGATCAGAGACCTGGAAAACAGAGTAGTGGAAATCAACCAACCAGAGAAGCAGAAAGAACAAAGAACTTTTAACAAATGAGGATGGTTTAAGGGACTTCTGGGATAACATCAAGCATTCAAACATTCGCATTATAGGGATCCCAGGAGGAGAAGAGAGAAAGGAACAGAAACTTTATTTAAAGAAATAATGGCTGAAAACTTTCCCAACTTGGGAAAGGAAACAGACATCCAAGTCCAAGAAGCACAAGGAGTCCCAAACAAGATGAACACAGAGAAACCCACACCAAGACATATCGTAGTTAAAAGGGCAAAAGCTAAAGATAAAGAGACAATCTTGAAGGAAGCAAGAGAAAAATAAATTACATACGAAGGAAACCCTTTCTATAAGTAGAAAGGGAAAGGCCATAAACAGAAATAATAAAATATGAGAAAGGGAAAAACTTCACAGGTAAAGCCAAATATTCAATAAATACAGGAAATCAGACATTTAAAAAGCTACTGTGAAGGTTAAAAGAAAAAAGTATTAAACTTAAACTATAATAAGTAGTTAGGAGATACACAACACAAAAAGGTCTAAAATATCACATCAATAACACAAAGCATGGAGGGAGGAATAAAAATGTTGCCCTTATAGAATATATTAGAACTTAAATGCCTATAAGATAAAAATACACTGCTATAGATAAAGAATGATATACATAAACCTTATGGTAACCACAAACCCAAAACCTACAAAAGACATACAAAGAACGAAGAGAAAGGATCGTAAACAAACAGCAAACCACAAAGGAATAGGTAAAGAGAAGAAAAAAGAACAGAGGACAACTATAAAAACAAGCTAAAAACTATTAACAAAATGGCAATAAGTCCATAATTATCAATAATTATTTTAAATATAAATGGATTAAATGCTCCAATAAAAAGACACAGGGTGGCTGAAGGGATTAAAAAAAACCATGGCCCACCTATGTGCTGCCTACAAGAGACCCATTTCAAAGACACATACAGACTGAAAGTGAAAGGATGGAAAAAGATATTCCATGTAAACAGAAACAGACAGAAAGCTGAGGCACCATACTTATATCAGACAAAATAGACCTTAAAACAAAAAATGGGGAAAAAGACAAAGAAGGACGTTACATAATTATAAAGAGGTCAGTCCAAAAGGAGGATATAATCATTGTAAATATCTGCACACCCAATCCAGGAGTACCTAAGTATGTAAAGCAATTATTAATGAACATACCCATAAAGGAAGAAATCCACAGTAATATAATAATAGTAGGAGATTTTAATACCCCACTCACATCAATAGATAGATCATCCAGACAGAAAATTAATAATGAAATCATGGCCTTAAATGTCACATTAGACGGAACTGACTTAATAGACATTTAATCCAAAAATTGCAGAAAACACATTTTTTTCAAGTGTACATGGAACATTCTCCAGATAGGTCACATATTAGGCCAAAAAACAAGCCTCAATAAATTCAAGAAGACTGAAATCATATCAAGCATCTTTTCCAATCGCAGCGGCACAGAACTAGATGTCAACTACAGGAAGAAAACTGGAAAAAACACAAATATATAGAGACTAAACCACATGTTACTAAACAACAATGGACCAAAGAGGAAATCAAACAAGAAGTCAAAAACTATCTTGAAACTAATGAAAATGAAAACATAACTTTTCAAAATGTACGGGATGCAGCAAAAACAGTTCTAAGAGGGAAGTTCATAGCTATACAGGCCTACCTCAAGAAATAAGAAAAACCCCAAACAATCTAACTCTACACCCAAAGGGACTAGCAAAAGAAGAACAAACAAAACCCAAAGTAAACAAAAAAAAAAAAAGGAAACAGTTAAGATTAGAGCAGATGTATACAAAATAGAAACATTATTTTTTTAAAAATAGAAAAGATCAATAAAACTAAGAGCTGGTTCTTTGAAAAGAGTAGACAGACAAACCTTTAGGCAATCGCATCAAGAAAAAAAGAGGGAGAGCCCAAATAAATAAAACCATAAATGAAAGAGAAGTTACAACTGACACCACAGAAATACAAAGAATCATTAAAGAATACTGTCAACATTTAAATGCCGCAAATTCAACAATCTAAGACTGTACTAAACTCGATACAATGTATCATATAAATAATAGATTAGAGGCTTTTCTAAGACATAAAGGTGCTACTTATAATATAATCAGAACACAATTTCATTTTTGCATTTTTCCTTCCAGCCCTTGTCTATAGGCATAACTTACCATAGGTAAGATTCAGTGTTTTGTAATCCTAAACATAAGTTTAGATTCGGTTTTTTTCTGCTTATCATGTTGTAGGATTTTTCTCTAGCATTTATAGTCTTTATATAAATAACTGATATGGGACACAAGGTCGTTCTCACAGCCTGCCAAATAAAGCGGGGTTGTTTCCAATGTCCCTGAATCACAGCGTGCCAGGTAACAAGTGGGCTCCATAGCTCAGTGGTTAGAGCACTGGTCTTGTAAACCAGGGGTCGCGAGTTCGATCCTCGCTGGGGCCTCTTGCTAATTTTTTTTTTCCATTACTATCTTATGTAAATATGGAACAGAGACTCTAAATTGGAAAAGTCGTCTTTGAAAACGTTACTCGCGGCAGGATTAAAACTGACTCATCCTGAAATGCAAAGAACGGGCATCCTTACTGTGCTTTAGCTGTGACCCGGAAGAGAAAATCCTGGACCGCAACAAAGAGCAGGAAAGAGAAAAGCCGTCCTCGGCGACCCCCGTGCTGCCCTCACCTGCGGGCCCAAGCACTGGAAATGGAGGCACAGGCTCATTTTCAAGCCTAGGACCGGACTGAACGCCAGGAACGGGAGAGGCGTCCTCGCCGGGAACTCAAGCTCGGGCGAGCGGGCGGGCGGAGGCGGCGCTGCGTCTGCAGTTCGGCCGCGCGGCCGGCGGGCGGCGCTGTGGCGCCAGCTCCCGCTCTGCGCTCCCGCGGCCGGCGACTGAGCGTCCCCACGCTCTGTCGGGACCCGCAGCGCGGCCAGCGTGGCCCGGAAGGAAGCCGGCGCTGTGGCTGCCACGTGGCAGCCTGGGCCTCCGAGTGCAGCCTGCGTCCCCGGTCCTGCCCTCTTCGAAAGGGAAGGAGAGGAACGCCCATAAATAAACAGCCCGGGCTGTTGGCAAGCGATGTTTGTAGTCATTCTCATTGCTCCGTTTTTTTTGTTTTTCCCCTGAATTCCAGAATGCGCGTGACTACAGAGTCAGAAGAGCCTCTTCTGGATGCATGAGATTTCCCCACCCACGATTTCTTTTCTTTTCCCACATCTCAGGGCTACAGCTTGATAAAGGACTGTCTGTGAAGTAGCCACTGACCACATGTGGCCACGGGTGCCTGAGATGTGGCTAATACGGATTGAGATGTGCAAAGCACACGTGGGATCCGTCAATTTAGTACCAAAAAAAGAATGTAAACTATCCCGTGAGCAATTTCTTAATTGATTACATGGTGAAATAATACTGTAGATATGCTGGATTAAATAAAAATACATAATTACATTCATTTTCACATTTATTGAATGTGGCTACTAGAAAATTTTAAATTACGTATGTGGCTTCCATTTGCAGCTCTCATATTTCTGTTGGATGGGGTAGGTTTAGGAAGCCAGAGTCCTGTGACCTTGAGTTCAGGTTAATTCTTAACCTGTGATCACACCAGGTAAGCTGTGGTAGGCAGAGTCTCTTTATCTCTGGCTCTCACAGAGCCCATTACTATGTATGACAAGCAGTACGCGTGGCATTGGTTGAGATTAAATATCTCCCCAACATAATCTAAATTCCACAAAGAAAAAGAATTCATGGCTTTCATTGAGTTAACTTCGGGGAGTGATGCAATTGTAAGACTTTCTGTCTTGGCTTGCAAGATTGTAATTCTGGGAAAACACACTCATAGTTTTGTTATTCGGCCCTTCTGTGGTCAGGATATCTACCACTAGGAATGCTGTGAAGATGAAGTGATCAGGGTGCCTGGAGGAAATAGATCCACTGAGGCAAGAAAAATACCCATAATTATCACAGAAGGGTCAGCACTTCACTGACACTGAATGTCTTTTTACAAAGCCATTTCAGATCCTCGAATACCTTAATACCAAGACTACTTACTCTGGGGTTAGAGTCATCAGGTAACAGAATTGGTTTTTTTAAAAGGTGCTTTTGAAGCACTCCAGGCCCATCTTCCTGCAGACAGTATCAGCCGTCCTCCTCCATTCCCCATCCTCCAGCCAGTCCTATTCAAAGCTTGTGCTTAGAACACCTCAAACCTGGTGGATGCAGGCCTTTGTTTTGATACATGAGTTCTGAGCACCTTTCCCCCAGAGCTCAAAACACTTCCAGGTCAGACCCTATTCTGCCACATCTTTGAAGAAAGATCCTCTGGGGAAAATGAGGCAGAGTGAGCTCAAATACTTGATCCAGAGGTTAGATCCAATCTCCCTCAACTGAGCCAGGATTTTCAGCCGTGTTTCAACAAAATGATCCACGGCTTAATCCCGCCCACTTTTATGTTGATGTTTTCACGTAACAAGTTAAAAATGTAAAATATCAGGGTGGGTCAGATCCTGAAGTTCATTTCTCTCTGGAGATTGTTCATAAGAGCTACAAGGATAGGTGACGGTAAAGAAAAGAAGAAGAAAAAAAAAACTCTGAGAAAGGGCAAAGGAAGAAGCCTGAATGATCTAAAAATTGTGTTTAGAAAATGATGACCAGTGTTTTGCATCTTTCGTAAAGACAAGGGAAGAAGAATAAGAGAGGCTTGATGTGGTGTGGTTAGGTTAGGTTAGGTTAGGTTAGGTTAGGTTAGGTTAGGTTAGGTTAGGTTAGGTGACCCTACAAATGGAGATTGCTAAAGAAAAACATGGAATCTGCTTCTCTGGAAATCTGAAAAATCTGTGCAGGGAATGTCCAATCCCATGTAAAGCAGTGATCACATACCTCTAAAAGTCCCCAACAACTGTGGTATTTCATGCTTTTGTTCTCTGTAAATCAAATTGCCTACAGTGCTCTGGATGCAGTGCAGGATTCAGAACACTTCCTGCCGACAGAGATCATTTCCTCTCTTAGCTCTTTTAGTCCTCAAATACCGGGTGAAAAGCCACCAACCCTCTTTGGAGGGCCTCCAGTGAGACAGTTTGACAGGAGATTGAGAGGGACACTGGTTCAAGTCCAGCTGATTCTGTTCCCTGTCCCCTTGCTGCTGTGACCTAGGGCAAGTGATTTACCTCACAAAGCCTTGCTTTCCTCGTCTTCAACAGAGGTTATATAGCAATTTCAGGTAATGTAGATACCCCTGGCACATAATAGGTACTCAAAATATAGTTACGTTTATTATGCTATTTGCCAAGGCAAAGTAGTAGGCGCTAGAGGAACAGAACTGAACCTTCAAGGGAGATGACCATTTTAGAGGGCTTTCCTTAGAAACCTGTCACCACAGGCCTTCTCCTAGACCTGGGATGAGGCATCGGAGTGAAACGCAGTTCTTAGGCAAACACTGGTGAGGCACGCCAGATTCCCTCGTGCCAAACGTCAGGAGATCAGCAGCTATGTGTCCGTTTGAGCAAGTGTTGATTTATTACCTTAGGTCGTAGGCAGTCACAAAACAAAATGGAGACGTGCAGTGCCATTTCAAGCAGGTTTACAGACTAGTATCCACCATAGCCAGGTACACTGGCCATGGGAGATCTGCTTTCCCCACAAGAGCAGACAAGGAGCATCTGTTCAGACAGCAAGATCCCCATGGAGGGACAACCACGCTGGCCCTAAGTCAAGTTCTCCCCGTCTGCACCCACCTCCACCCCCAGCTTCCCACACGTCTAAGGTCCGAGTTCAGCAGCAGTAGGTCCCACGCGGTGATGGGGTTCTCCCCTCATAGGTCCCCCGCTCAGCCACCTTGACAGAAAAGGCTGAGGGCAACTTCTTCCAGCTCGCCTCTGCCGTGCGGGCTGGCTTACCCGGCTACGGTGGGGTTTCCGGCTCTTGGTCCTCTTCCCCTGGGAGTCTGGGGACCACACTCTGGCTCCCTTCTTTGCACCAGGCCCTCGAAATGTCTTCCTGCTTCTTGTGGGAGAAGTTGGCTTCTCGAAGGAGCCTTTTTCAGATGGGGCCCGGTTTGGACTGGAAGCCAAGGTTACATTGGATAATTTTCTAGCAGCTTTCTCTGATTGCTCCTTTAGCAAGTCCAAGACTGTCTCTGGGAAACAAGGATTTATTTAGTGAGAAATGTAAGTCCTGGAAAGTAGCTCTAAGAAAAGCCCCACCCAGGAAACCTATGATGGCATGACGGTTCTTTAACACAAATTCTTTTGAAATTGGTATTTTTAATTCCCTTAACTGGCTTTGATCTAAATATCTTACTTTTTGAATAATGTCACTCCAGTGACACATCGCTCTGGAATAGCTCTCTTAAGGTGGTGTCCCTCCTCCACAAGTCGTTCCTGACTCCCCACCCCACCGCAAGGAAGCAGTCCTCACTCTTGGAGGTCTCTCAGGCCCCCAGACATCCTTCTGTACTGGAACCTCAGTGCTGTATTTCTTTCTTTATTTGTCTACACTACCTGCCCCCCTTCTATCCGACTCTGAACTACAGGACAGCTTCACTGCTGTATCCCCAGGGATTAGCACAGTGCCTGCCCCAGAGGAAGTACTAAACGAATGACACCAGATGAATGAATGAATACGTGAGTGAGTGAATGAATGAATGAATGACAACCAGTCCCAGGAGAAGCAGGTGTTGCCCCCACGCACTCTGCTATGCAGAGAAGATGCACAGACTGAGTCACAAGTTGACAGCCTTCATCCAGGGGATAAGCGTAGGTAGAACATAAGACCTCCCACCCGACAGGACTGCAGCAAATTTATTCGCAGAGGGCACTGCGCATGCATCTCAGTGCCCAGGCTTGAGCCCAAGACGAAGGCAGACTCACTGGCGAGTGGCCTGAACTGGACCTGCTTACTCTTGGTTTTCACCGGCACTGGCTTGTATTTGCACTTGCCTGGGGGTGCTCGCCTAAAAACAGATAGAAAAAGTGAGGACACAAGACTCTGAAAATGGGAGCAGGAAATCAAGGTCACCAAAGGCACACATGTGCAAGAATAGGATTCAGCCCTCCCTCTTCTGTGGGAGTGAGAGAATTGGTTTCGAGTCGTTGGGACCACGGGCAAGTAAACCTTGCTAAGTTTCAATTTCCCCATCTGTAAAATAGCAAAAATAATCCTACCCTTCCTTGCAGGGAGATGGTGAGGATTAAATGACAGCTGTGTATTTGGTACACCATAAGTGACGGATAAATCACTTTTGAAATTTTTGTAAATGAGATTTTTTAAAAAAACAAAAAACTTGGAACACATAACAAATACTCCATAAATGGTGGTGGGTGGTGGTGGTGGTGGTGATTTCCTTTAAAGAAAATCCCTTCAAGAACTCGTGGCACAGCCCCTTAGGCGATGCCGGCCTCTCTGCCTACTAGTACACTGCTGTCCCCTGTGTGTATCTTCTAAAACAAAGGAGGCCTTGGAGACTTGCAGTACTGCTGCTATTCAGAGCAGAGATGAACTTTCCAGCCAGTCCCCACTGCCACCTTCTCAGCCTTGCTCCAACTCCATCTCTTGTTGCTAGCACCCCCATCCCAGGTGCAAAAAGAAAGTAATACCTGTTATTTATTTAACAAACATTTGTATGGTGCTTAGGCACTGTACTATTGCTTTATAAGTAACACACACTGAATCCTCACAACCCTTTAAAGTAGGTGCTGTTATTATCCCATTTTACGGAGGGCAAACTGAGGCACGCAAAGGTTAAGAAACAGATGCAAGGTCACACAGCCAGTCGGTGGCAAAGCCAAGATTCAAACTTAGACTCCAGGCTCAGACTCTAAAGGAAGGGCAGGAGGAAAAGATGGAAGGGAAAAAAAAAATAAATCACACGTAAATAAATCAACTGCTCCTCAGAAGGCTGAGATGGGCGCATTTTGTGTGGGCAGGCTGCTTAAGTAAACGAAGCAGACTTGGACCTATGGCTACAGAAGCTGCAAAAAAGGAGGCTACAATTCAAGGAGGGGGCGGGCGGAGCGGGAATGACTCTGATCCACTAAGAAAGCTGACTTCCTGTCCTCGCCCCTTCTCACTAGCTGGACAAGTGATTTAACTGAGCTGGGCTCACTTCCCTGATCTCCAGATCCAGGGTGTTAGCCGGCCTCGTTGGGGTTCTGTCCGCATTGAGTGAGAGCCTGCGTGCCCAGCACACAGCACGTGCCCGGGACACAGAAATAACTTAATAAATGTCAACTCGACAGAAAGGTGAATGAGCAAGGACGTGTTCAGTATGGAACAGGCTTTACAGTTGCTTCATGACTGACCACTCATGGCTGTTCTTGTGACAGAGGGAGCAAATTATCTGCCCCGTCCCTTGAGCACAGGAGATATGCATGGAGCAGATCCAGGGGGAGAAACAGCCCGGCACTGAATTCACCCCTTGGCAACCCTGCTCTCGGCACCCCTGCTGTCAGGAGAGCACCCCAGGCCATGGCCTGAGCCCCTTACAGGAACTTCTGAGCGTCCTGCTGCCAAATGGAGCTGCGCTGGGCCAGGTGCTGAGCCCCGGCCAACAGCTGGACCTATTTACCCAATGTCTTCTGAACACCACCCCAGATCTGGGTGATGGTGAGTCCCCTGGGGAAGGTTTCCCCTTGGGCCTGTCTTCAAGCTGATTCGTGGGGAGACTTCCGTGCTTTGGGCAAGAATCCTGAGAGAACTGCCTAGAACTCTCAGGATGGAGTCACTGCGTCCACACACTAACAGGGATGGACCACACACTCAACAACCTCATCAATGGGAAGCTGTGTTGCTTCCCATTGCTACTGGTTGGCCTCTGAGGAAGGTGGGCCAAGACGCAGACGAAACAACAAGAGTCCACCATGTGAATAAATACTGCCACTGAATTCCAGCAAGGGGCAGGGGCGGGCACTGGGCAACCTGACAGCTGAAGATACTTGCCAAAGACCTTGGAACCTCGACCAAACCCAGGGGACAGGGCAGCAATACTCAGGGGGTCAGAGGTGTACACCCATTGCCAGGTGATCCCAGACTGAAGTTTCCAGAAGCATATTTAAAAAACAAAAACAAACCGGAGCCCCGGGTCTAGCCTCGCCATCCTGGAAAGGCCCAAACCCCTCATTTCCAAACATAAAGAGATCACTTCTCAAATACCCCATAATTCCTAGGGACGCATCGTCCTACTTTGCTTGGCCAAGCTGCTTTCCATCTAGAGCGTGGGTTTGCTTCCTTGGTAATTTCTGGTAATTCTTGGGGAGTGAGGACTCTTTATGACCTGCCATGGAGATAAGGACTGATAATAATGCACCTGAGAAGAGAATGAGACCAAATCTCACCTTGATGGGTCAACAAATTTATAAATAGATCCATGTGGTGCGTAGGCACTTGGGTAAGAGGTGGCCAGGAAGTAGAGCTCCCCTGAGAAGAGAGGACAGGCTGTCAGTAATGGGACACGCACGAAGCAGAGCCACGACACAGAGCTGGGCACACAGGAAATCCTCAGCGTGGGCTATGGCCCTGACGGGCAGTGCGGCCCAGGGCGGGACCCCAGAGTCGTGATGGGCAGCTGGCCCTTCACTGGTCCAGAGCTCCTTGAGAGAAGGTCCATCTGCGAGCCCCCAAAGAGGAGCTCAGCGTGTGGCTCCGCAGACGTATGTTTCTGTTTCTGTTCATGGAACCGAGCGGGCTTCTCCTTTACCATCCCTTTGCTCTCAGAAATCCCACCTCAGTGAATCTCCATTTCCTCCCACCTCTTTCCCGTTGGTGAGGATTCCCTGTGGAACCCTAAAAGAGGCGGTCTACAGGCTGGGCGCATGTATTAGTCACTGGATATTGCCCCTTCTTTAGGCCGTTAGTTCCCCTACCCTCACCTCCCTCTTTCCTCTATTTCCACCTTCTTCAGTCCTTGGTTCCTCAGCTCCTGTGACCCGCCCACTCTCCAGCCTCTCCCCTTGGTCTTCACCACACCTCACTGAAATCACCTCGACCCACTCTCTCCTTCCTCTCTTTTAGTAGGGGCCCCTGACACCTCCTATTTCCTCATGTTTGAACCCCTCAAAGTGTCATTCGTTCTCAGAGTCACTGCCTCATTTCACCTTGTTTTGCAGTTACCTGTGATGGACAGTAGCATGGGGTTTATGAGCCCACCTTCGGAGTTAGATCAACCTGAGTCTGAATTCTGCTAACACCTTTTACCAGCTGTGTTGTTCTGGGCCACCTCCCACGTGTCACCCTCATGTTATTTATTCATTTCTCAAGTGGGGATAATAATACCTCACCTGCTTGTTAGGTTTTCCATTAGAAAGGGCTCAGTAATTGGCAGTTACTTCTCCTTTCCTGTGTCCTTACTCGTAAGGGTCGATGCTGTGACAAACAGCTCTGTGACCCCAGCACAATGTCTGCGACCCTGCACTGAATTTCATTCACTTTCTGTTGTGTGGTTTACACACTCTCTCAACTTTATGGAAGGAAACATCTACTGAACCGCAAATTGGAATTGTCCAGAGCTTCAGTGAGCTCTGGGTTCTTAAACAACCTTCTTCCTTGCATTTGTGGCGAACAGTGACCACAGTCCTCTTGTGCTGAGTGAGCAGCGCATGGGCTGTGCAGAGCCCCTCCCACAGGCTAACGGTTGCCTAAGAAACTGTCTTTTTTGTGTACTGACAAGCTCTAGTTATCATCTTCCCCTGGGAAGGGGGTCTGAGGACGTTGGCCACACCTGCTTAGAGCCAATTTGTCCTCTGATTGGAAACTCCAGGCACCACTGGAGGTGGTTACATGGTCCTACCATGAGATGAACGGGGTATCCACCCAGCAGCTGCCGGTACACAGGTGGCCCTCATGCAGGGAACCCTCCAAACCATGCAAAGAATTTCTAGTCTAAAAGGAGAATTGAAAACCCTACATTATTGCATATTCTTTACTACAGTCTATGTAAATTATATGCTCTACATATGCCATAGAATTCCCACTGTATGTTTAAAGGGGAAAAAAGCTGGAAGTGAATTTCATCTGTACTGGCTAACTGACGTTTTAAAATACATTTTAGGGAAACACACACACACACACCCAAAAAACTGTAATATGCCATGTAAAACAAAATGCGCATAATGTGAATTTATTGCAAGTATTATTATTTTGACCAGCCCTCTGGAGAATGTGCTTCAGTGACTGACATTCAGAAATCCAAACCTTGGGGACCAGTAATAGGCAGCCCCATGCCTGCCCCTCATTCTGAGGTCGTTTATTTATTCCAGCTGTCAGCTAGAAGACCTTGAACTAGCAGAGGCAGAAAGCTTGGTACAATTGAAAATGACTTATCTGAAGCTGGTGACTGAGAATAAATACTCAAATAATCCTCAGATCTAAATATGTCTATAAGTGGGAAAGACTATGACATAAGCAGGAAATCTGAACCAATCTGCACAAAAACGCAAAGGGAAGAAACTCTGCAAGAAAATAATTTGTCTCGGGAACAGCTATCCTGGCTTTATGGCCGCCCTTGGGCAAAGTCTGGCTTAGGAACGCATTGGCAAGTCCACACCATGCAATGCAGCCAAGGACACTTAGCGTTGTCTGCCAGATGCACTGACCGGTATTCAAAAACTGCCTGTTTTGTCCTATGAGAAGTCCATGGGTACAACAAACCACACCATCAAGCCAGGGTTTCTGGGGCCTCCTGTAAAGGAGCGAGCACAGAAGACGGCAGCCCAGAGTCGATGAGTAGGCCAGCCTCTGGGGACTCCAGCCTCCGGGGGAGGGGGGGGCGCTCCAGTCTCCGGGGGGCCTGGACTTGGAGGATCCAGCAGGGGAGAGGCCCCACCAGGCCTGTGACACATCATCCATTTTCCACTGAACATCACCCTGCCGGCCTGTGGTTTCTCTCTTTTTTCATATGTTTGGACTTCCAATTTGGAACCCACAAAGACTTTTCTCTGCTAAGAATGCCTTAATTTTTCCATATCCTCTGCTCCTCTAAAACGTTCATTTCAAACTGCCTATTCATAAGCTAGGTGAGAGGAAAGGGTCCAGACGCTGACTGGATTTCCTTAGGTTCTAGTCAAGCAAAGGTCCTGTACAGCCTCTCCATGGCTCAGAGGGGAAAGCAACCAAATACGCGGGAAATCTTCAAGGCTCTGGTTTACACTTACAGAGAATCCTAGGTCTGGAAGGGACCTTAGCGATCATTTTATTCTCTTCCTTGCCTCCAAGAATGGCTAGATCCAGAGCCAAATAAAATATTTTCTTTCAAAAACATAAATTGTGTAAAGCTGAAATTAAAGAACCCTATTTTTGGTTACAAAAATTGGGGGAAATTTATTAGAGCTGAGCCGCTCTCTACTGATATCTCTCTCTCATATATATATATATGAGTGCCCTGTAAAGGTTGCATATATGTATGTATGTATGTATATATGTATATATATGTGTGTATATGTATATGTATATATGTATGTATATATGTATATGTATACATATGTATATATGTATGTGTATATGTATATGTATATATATATATATATATATATATATATATATATATATGTATATATATGCCTGACTTGCTTTGCTGACGCCCTTAATAGATGCCTACTTTGTCTACTAGTGAGTAGCCTCCTACCTAGCTGTCTACCCTTTCCCCTAATTTCACAGGAACGAAATTCTCCTTTGTTCACTCACAGCAGTTGCCTCACAAACTCTTGGCAGGGCTGGAAAAGAGCCCAGCCCAGCCAGTGGCTAATGATCCAAGGTGGTCTCTCCCAGGCAACACCAACAGGACAAACACCCCTGGTCCATTCGGTCTGCCCCACTATTGGCCCCGTCTATGTTCCTATGAACAAGCAGGAAGCAGGGAGCACACACACCTCCTTTGTAGTCACGGGATTGAAAAGACCAACAGGTAGACCTTGATCTGGCCCACGCAGTGAATGTAGAGCTCAACCAAGAAAGGGCAGGTTGGCACAGTCAATCTGTTTCCTCATGGGTGAAATGAGCATAATAACTACATCCGGGGCATTGTGATTACTAAACAAGACAACAAAAGTAACGTGCTTAGAACAGTATCCAGCACATTACAAAAGGTGACCAAATGATAGTGAAACTAGAAGTGGCCATTGCCACTTAAGTAACAACAGTGATAATAATAAACATTCAGTCCACAATGCCTGGGATTATCTAAGCTCCAGAACGCAGCAATGAGACAACCCTGTACGTTTGGTACCTGCTTCATCTTCAGCGAAGGAGATGATAAACTTGCTGTGGGTGCTGATCAGCCCTGGGAAGGCACAGGACGCAGGGTTGCCCAGGCAAATATCCTGTTTCTGCCATTTCTTGGTTTTTCTATCTTCCTGCAAAGCCATAAGTCGACTAGATGAAAAATAAAACCTTATATTTTAGGGATCCATATTTCCACCCTGTGGTATATTTTTCCTCCTAAAATCAGGGACTCTTTGAGTTCTAAGACGGGTGCCCCGTGTGTGACCGATAAATAGCCCTTCCCATGAACCCAAAAACTGCTTCTGAGATGCACAGCCACCCATTGACCTGGATGGGAAAGTTCATTTTGTTATAAAAGGAGTTTAGTGCCCTGTAAAGGTTGCACCACTACAAAAGACTAACCTAATTTTTATTAGGTGTGTGATCTTTTGCTAGTTGCTCAATATCTCTAAGCCTCAGTTTCCTCATCTGTACAATGGGAAATGGTAATAGAATTTATCATAGGCGAGACTTGTGAAGGTAAATAATACACACAAATATCTTACCAATGTGCTTGGAATATAGTAAAGGCTCAAAAAACAGTAGCCATCATTATTATTATTGTTATTATTATTATTATTATTATTATTATTTCTATATAGTAGGGAATTCATGCTTCACATCCTTCTTCATCTATCTGAACTAAAAACGGGTTTTTAGAAGGAAAGAGAAAGGAAGTTGGGTAAGTCAGGGGTGTCACCTGAAAAGTTGTATGAAAACAAGCTGAACCCCAGGGATTCTAATGCATACGCTTCAATTCAGAATCACTGCATATTAAGCAAGTGATATGTGTGGGGCTGGGGTGGGAGGTAAGAGTTATGGTAAAACACATAAAGAACAATTAAATCCGAGAAATCTAACAAGTGATAAAAGAACTGACCTATTACTAACTCTACCCCATCTCTGTAACCAAGAATGTCAGCATGAAAATATTACCATCCTTTCTAACTAAGATGGGCTACCAAGGACCCGATTTACACTCCCAAACAGTCAAAAACCTAGACAAAAGAGAATGACAATAGTTTAAAAGACACTGGCTATCAGATAGAGAAGGTCTGTGTTCCCTAAGAGATGGGAAACACACAATTGCCCCAGCTTGCTGAAAGAGCTTCCAACACAGGAAGGAAAACCTAGGCAAAGCCTCGCACACCCCTGGAGTTAAAAAGACAGAGATGGGAGTCCATCTAGCTTACTTGTTCATAAAAATGTGAAAATAAAAAGAGAGAGGGACATCAATCCTCCCTTACCCACTCATGAAGTCCCCAAAGATGTAGAGGCCATTGAGATTTGGAGATTCGCAGCCACGGTAGACATACCCTCCAGTGACTGACTTCCCCAATTCACGGCCATAAGCATAGATTGGCAGAATGTCATCTGTCCAGGAACAAAGAGAGTGAGTGTCATAGCTAACAATTGGGAGCTTCAAGGAGAAAGCAGGGGCTTCTACATGTAGTTGCCTGGCTGAGCAGAGAACACTTCATTCTTTTCCTTCGGTAGGACAGGCAACCAAGACCATCACGTTCATTTTTTTCAACAGACCAGCCATAATATTTGTGAGCTTCCCATTTGACTGGCCTCTGCAAGCAGAAAGGAAGCTGAACATTCCCCTGCAGGTGAGGCAGTGACCTGGAAACCCACACACCTACGTTTCTCCTCTAGGTTGACATGGCAGATACTCAGGCTTAAGGATTTGGAAAATATCGTGAGGGTCCGCAAGACTGCTTTGTAACTTAGAGGACAGACTAAGCCATGGTGACAAAATACACCTAATGCACACCTGGATTGTTGATGCTTCGGGCGGGTACTACTGCTGGGCCACATAAGGAGTATCATTTCACTGGGCTATCGCAATTGGGAAATAAATGGAAACATACGGCCACCAATTTTCCTCTGCCAGTGGTTCACAAAACAGTATGCCTAAAAACCGCGTGGGTAACTTATTTGAAATGCAGACTCCCAGGTCACTCCCAGGCCCCTGTCCACCCAGGATTCAAACTGATTAGGTTAGCAGGCACTGCACAGGTGCTTCTCGTGTTAGTGGCTAGAGGACCACATGAGAAGCACTGTGCACAGGACACCAACAAAGCCACTTTCAGTTTTATTCCCCCACCTCCACTTCATTCAAGAAATCCCCCAGAGAGCTTCTGACTTACCCAAAGAGGCATTGTGACAAAGTTTTTTGTCGTAACATGCGAACCCTTCCTTGGCCCTCCAGCCATAGTTCCCACCTTTCACAATGATGTCCACTTCTTCAAACCTGTTCTGTCCCACATCCCCACAGAAGATCCGGCCTCGGCCCTGGTGTGTGATGGGGTCCCCTCGGTCCACGGCACAGCGCCATATGTTTCTGATTCCATAGGCATAGACGGCGGGGTGGGCGCCCGGCTCAGACACAAATGGATTGTCCGGGGGAACTCGGTATCGCCTGCCATCTGAGCCTGCCCCGTTCACATCGATCCTCAACACTTTTCCCAGCAGGGAACTTCTGGAAGAAAAGTGGCCAAGAAGCAGGAACATAGTGGACACCCAGAAGGGGACTTGCTGGATCAGATGCTAGGTCTGTTTTTAATTTTTTGAGGAATCTCCATACTGTTTTCCACAGCAGCTGTACGATTTTTGCATTCCTACCCACAGTGCACAAAGGTTCAAATGTCTCCACATCTTGCCAACACTTCTTGTCTTTTGTATTTTTTAATAATAGCCATCCTCACAAGTGTGAGATGCTATCTCCTTGTGGGTTTGATTTGCATTTCCCTGATGATTAGTGATGCTGAGCATTTTTTTCATATACCTGGTGGCCATGTGTGTGCAAGATGAGCAGGTTCTAGAGGTCTGCTGTAACACACTGTCCCTACAATTAACAATATTGCGCTATATATTTAAACTTTTTAAAAGGTAGGTCTCACGTTTTGTATTCAAAATAAAAATAAAATAAAATAAAAAAGTAAAATAAATGAAATGAAATCAAATCAAATCAAATGGCACAGGACCAGAGGAGATTGCCTCGGAGGCCTGCTAATAGTTGATGCCTAGCAGCTGCCAGGAATCACAAGGAGACATGACAACACACACACACACACACACACACACACACACACACACAACACACACACACAACACACACACACAACACAACACACACACACAACACACACACAAACACAACACACACACACAACACAACATACACACACACACAACACACACACACACAACACAACATACACACACACACACACACACGCACATGATGTAAGACTTCCTGAGTTTTGGCTCAGGGAGAACCACTAGGCAAAGGTTTGAGGTAGTCCTGGTCCATGAGGCCCTGAGCAAATTTTTTTTTTTTACAATGAGATGGTTTCTCCCACATTTGGTCTCATACTACAAACTTTTAAAAGGAGCTGGTTCTAGTCTTCCTCATAGACTGATGTGGTCAGTAGAAAGAACAGAGGCTTTCAGAGGCTCTGCAAATGACTGTGGTCTCTGGGCCTCAGTTTCCTCATTTGTAAAGCAGGGGCCAGTAACACTACCGTGTTTTCCCGAAAATAAGACCGGGTCTTATACTAATTTTTGCTCCAAAAGACGCATTGGGGCTTACGTTCAGGGGATGTCATCCTGACAAATCAAGCTAGGGCTTGTTTTCTGGTTAGGTCTTATTTTGGGGGGAACACGGTATCTTGCAGTATAGCTGTAATGTAAGGGTTAAATGCGTTATTGTGATACAGCATGGAAGGTAATTCCTGACACACAGCAGGCACTGGACAAACACCTCTTTACCATTATCGACCATAATATTTTTATAACTAGGGATATGGGACCCAAGTGCTTGCTGGGTACAAAGGGCAGAAGGAACATGTGACCTTTATCTAGGTAGCACTGCCTCATTAGACTTTCATGCCAGGTTGTCTGAGTTTTCATTCTGGTTCTGCCTCTTACTCGCTGTGCGATCTTGGACAAACTACTTATTCCTCTCTGCCTCTATCTTCTTGTCTGTAAAATGGCTGTCATACTACCTACACTTCATAAGATTCATTCATTCCGTAAGTATTTATGGAGTGAGTTCCTTGTGCCCGGCAATATTCTAAGTGCTGGGGATACATCCCTTAAAACAGATAAAGATTCTCACCCTTGTCGGTTGTTGGAATTACATTCTCAAATACATGTAAGATAGTTAAACAGCACCTGACACACAGAACGTACCCAATATACATTAGCTCTTATTAACTAACCTGCTACATGTCTCTAGGGCCTAGCACAGTGCCTGGAACACAGCACTCAATAATATTGTTGAGTTGAATTAAATTGGATAGTCAGGTCTTGGTGTGGTAAATAACATCCTGATAACATACAGTAAACACTCTGAATTCATGTTTACATAGTGCTCTGAAAGTTACATCGCCATCCATAATATTGATTACCAAAATACAGTGTCTGAAACATACAGAGCAGAAAACCAAAGGTCCTCTCACTTGCCTCAACACAGGGGGCTTGCAGCGAGTGATTTGGGTTTGACCTTCTGGAGATTCCATCTCAGCAAAAACATTGCACCAGGGGCTCACGCTAAGAGGAGGGGGCCCGGCCTCCCCAGCTTACTTGTTCTGAGCATTTCCAAATTGGCCGAAGGGATCCCCAGCCTGTCCTCCATCCCCAGTGAATATGTACAGATAGCCATCCAGGCCAAAAAGGAGTTGCCCACCGTTATGATTTGAAGCTGGTTCTTCTATCTCCAAGATGACCCTGGAAGGAAAAAAGAAACCATTTATTGGGCTGCTATCCAAGCTCAGTCTGTATCCTCTTGAGATACTCAGAAGTGACTAGTCCAAACCAGCCAAGACCTGCTTCAGAACTTCCAAGGATCACGAAACAGGTAGCTTTGAGGCTCTGACACACCCCTTGTTTTCCTAGTACGACTCCTTCATGGATTGTTTTCCTTTCGTATCATGACTTCATGGGCTGGAGACACAGCCAGGGTTACAGTCATCCTTTTCTGGGGCTTGGCCATACTCTCTGGGCTACAAGAACTCCCAATCCCTTCCCTTGAGCAACCTAGGGGGGGTCAGTCTATCGGTTCTTGATGCTCTTTTCATTCCCCCAACAGGACTATACGGAAAAAGAGAGACAAGGCAGAAAGGAGAAGGAGGAAAAGCACAGAATGGTAGCGTGGAGACAGTGTGAACTTGAAGTAGGTTAGACTGAGTCCTTCGTCTGATCACACATCCATAGCTCTACGGTCTTGTGCCACAGCTTCCTGTGGGGATGAGAATTCCCACGTTCCAGATAAAGGGCCTGGGATCTAAAGGCCACACAATAATCAGAGGCTGCTATTATATATACTGATGTTACCTATAATCGTGTCTCAAAACATTATGGCCGCTGGCCTCTGCTTACCTTCTATAAAGACAAGCAAGCATGGCTCTAACTAGGTAACTGTAAGGTGATGGCTATACCCCCTGAAGACCACAGACTCAAGAGCCTGGCTTGGGCTGTCCTCATGAAGCAACAATGTCTCCTCGTCAACATTATAAGCTAGTGGCTCTAAAACCAGGGATGTTTCCCTGTATAGTCTCAGAGGACCGTTAGCGTTATTCTGGAGCACGGTCCACAGGTTCTCACGGGTATGTCTCACCTCGCCGACTTGGGGTCCGCTTTGTTGGGATCAGCCTGAGAAACCTTCATCTCACAAACCCGAATCTTTTCTACCTTCTTCTTGCCCAGGCATGAATAATAAATATAGAACTTGCGGTTGCGGCGGAATTTGGGGTGAAAAGCCAGCCCCAAGAAGCCTCTCTCATCCCCAATCCATGGAGTGGTCAACACAGTGTCTGTGAGGTCTAGGAAGGGTTGTTCGAGGCGACTGCCATCAGGTAGATAGACCCACACCACCCCCACCTGCTCGGCCACGAAGAAGCGATGGGTGCCGTCCCCAGCATGGACCATGGACACGGGGTTCCTCAACCCATTGGCCACCTCGGTCAGGCAGAGCTGCAGGCAGCCCTGGGGATCCTCGGCCACCAGACCGAGGTTGCGGTTGAGGTGGCCATTCCTCAGGACATTAGGGAAGCAATAGTCCTTGTCAGGAAGGTTGAGGAGGTGGCAGAAGTGGGCGCCATCTTTTCCATGGGTCTCCTGGAGGCGACGGTCACTGGTCAGCAGGGAGATGGCAGAGTGGCAGTTAGAGTGGAATGCGGAACAGTAGTCCGAGCAGAGGCCAGGAAGGGTCCGGAGGGGCGTCTGAGGGTTCTCAGCATCGTAGAGGTGGGCTGCATAGGGCGAGCACTCCTAGAAAACAAAAGGACGCTCAATCCCCAGTCACACTGGCCACAAAGGGGCTGGCCCCAATTTTTGAGCAAGCAGAAGAAAAAAGGGTCTCAGAAAGAATCGGGATTGTGGAGTTTCTATGACCAATACTCGTAAAGCTCTTCTCTGGAACCCAAATGTTCTTCCAAGTTAATCCTCGTGGAAGGCAGAAAGTGGGCGGCAGTAGGGAGGGAATCTCACATATTCACTATACAGCTCTATCATTTAACTTGGCGCTGGACACAAAGTATTTTTAAGTGATGGATTTTTTAAAAAGAGATAATACCAAATTTCTTCATCTTTCTCTTTACCATAAATGCTGTATCTATAAGATTTGACTTCTTTATACAAATCTGAAGCAATGCAGCAAAAGTTTCACATTGATTAAATCCGAACATTGGATTACATAATGTGAATTACTTCATTTTCTGTGCTTTTCCAAAGGTTTGAAATATTTTACAATTTAAAAATAAAATCATGAAAACGGACATGCAATGTGTCGCTCCCAGAGATTAGGCATCTAGTAATTTCATCACTTATTTATTAAAAATATTTAGGTGTTTAATGCATACAATGTGCCATGCTGGGAGCTCCACAAATTTGAATTATGGCTACAGGGCCACACGACTGCTCTTCACATAAACACACAAGCACGTGTGCCCAAAGGAGCATCTGCTACTCAGATCTCCCAAAACTATAAGTATTTTATAGGAGGAAAACAGAATATTGTGGGTAGACAACCAACACCCAACAGTGATGGAAGACAGAAGCACCTGAGAGTAGGAAAGCAAGCGAGGCCAATTTAAAGGGGTGTAGTTTGGGGCCAGTGAGCAGCGTGGAGTCCACTGGCCCAGAACCCCGCCACCCCCACGCCATTACTGACATCCCTCCCTGCCTGCCGGCCGGCCGGCGTGACACTGTCTGCTGTCTCATCAATGAACAAAGCGACCAGCACCACTTCTCAGATGTAGTTGAGTTCTCCTTTCTCTCTTATTTCAGCCCTGATAACAGAGCAGGCCCTTGGTTATGGGAAGAGAGGAAGGAAGAGTCCAGGGAGTCACAGCGTCTCTCCCTGGACTGTCTGTTTCAATTCAAGTTTGCCGACAAGAAGCAAACTGAGTGGCTCTGAGTCTCATCTCACTGATTGTCCACTTGCGGGGAGTGGGAAGACAAGAAAGGGGAGACAAAATAAGAATGAAAGGCTAGTGAACGGGGTCGGGGGCGGGGGGCTGTGGAAATGCAACTGCTGACACAGCACACTCCCATGCAGCAATTTAGGCTCTGCACGGTTGCTTGTACTCCATTGGCTCAGTAACTGTCATTTCTGTCTGAGAAAGCTAAGGCCCAGGAAGAGTCCACTGTGCACCAGGCACTGTCCTCTGCGCGGTGCGTGAGTGTGTGTGTGTGTGTGTGCGCGCACGCGCGCGCGCCTGTGTGTGTGCATGCATGTGTGTATGCATGTGTGCATGTGTGTGTGCATGTGTACATGTGTGTGCATGTGCATGTTTGTGCATATGCATGTGTGCGATTGTGTGTGTGCACGCGTGTGTGCGCATGTGTGTACACACATTATGTGTGCATGTGTGCATGTGTGCATGCGTACATGTGTGCATGCTTGTTTGTGCATGCATATGCGTGTGTGCACATGTGTGTGGCGTGTACACGCATGTGTGCGTGTGCATGCATGTGTGTGCATGTGTGTGTGCATGCATACGTGTGTGCGTGCATGTGTGCACGCATTGTGTGTGTGTGCAGCGAGGGGCACAAAGGCTCTGTTGTGACGGAGCTTCCACTAGCCCCGGGGCAGAAGACCAGTGAGCAAGTGGCCCGGTGCTGTTGTTCTCTCCCCTGGCATGGTGTGATCAGAGGGCACAGGATTTGGAGTCTGAGCCTTAGATTCATGCCCCACACTGTGTGACCTTGGACAGGTCCCTTAAATTCCAAATTCCTCATCAGTAAAACAGGGGTCATAACAGCTGCCTGCAGAGTCTTTGCTGCGTGGGGCAAGAAAGAGGGAGGGCTTTGTGAATTTTAATAGACACATGTCGGTTATTCTGATTCTTCAAATCCCTAAAATAGGAGAGCTGCTGATTTTGGTTTTCTGATACCTCACCCAATAGGAAAGGGACAGGGACGAGAGAGGGAGGGGAGACGTTTCTACCAAGGGACATCTCAGAAACTGACAGGCTCACTGCTGCTTCTAAGAGCGCCGTGTTTGCCCACATGGTTATCCCTGAGTTAGTTCTCCAGGAACCAGCAGACGGGTGGTGTCCGAAGTGAGCAAGTACAGCCAGGGGCAATACCACCCAAGTGCTGGCCTCTGGGCTACACTCTGCTGTGTTCCCTGCATGGGGAATACGGGTGACCACTTGGGTCTCAGATCAAAGGTCTTCCTGCCTGGATTTCCTGTGTCTCATCCCCAGCCTGTGCAGCCTGTACCCAGCATGGGTGATGCCTGCCAGGCATGTGGGTTTTGGCCGCCAGAGAGCCAGGAGAAACAGAACCTGTGAGTCACTGCCACTCAGCTGCCTGAAGCTCTCCCAGTCCAGCTCTGGAATGCTGGGGACAGCGCCCCCAACCCCTGTCACCACCGTCATCACACCAGGACCCCCGGCACACACGACCCAGATGAGGACTGGACCCCAGCAGGTGCCTCCGCGCCCTCCAAACACCACAGGTGTGAGCTGTGCCCAGCTCTTGGAGCTCTGCAGGGAGGACCCTGACAACAGCTGCTCTGAGAGCATCGGGAATGAACCCCAGCTCTCACCTGGGGCCTGAGAAAGCACCAGGAGCAGCTCAGCCCCAGAGGGAGGGCTTTGGGAAACCAGTGGGAACCAAACTCAGCACATCTTGCCTCCATGTACCTGTCCAGAGCCCAAAGCTCTAAGGTGACACAGTCGGTAGGTGAGTTTCCACAAGGGTGGGTGCCCAAAGAGCCCTCCCCCTGGAGCCAGGCCACTGGCCCGGCACCCCGAAAACCCTGCGGGGTTTCTAAGCCAGCTCCCCGACTTCCCACAGGGTTACGTGTTACACGCAGGCCTACCTGGCAAAGGATGTCTTTAATGTAACCACCACACAGCTCGTGGCCCTTCAGATCAAAGTAGTCCATGACGTCCCAATACCGAGCCGCAATGCGGAGGTCCTTGCTATGGTCACAGCAGCCGAAGGACTCGTAGTCAGAGCAAAACTCGAGGTGGAAGAGGGGCCGGAAGGGGGGCCCATAATCCAGGCACTGGGGGTGTCCCTGCAGCAAGCCCACCTGGTCCAACCAGAATGTGAGGCAGAGGAAGAAGATGCCAGAAGAGGTGCGGAGCCAGGGGGCCCGCCAAGTCGGATCCCCCCTACCAGTGGATTTTCTCAGCATTTTGGCCTTGGGAACACTCGCTGCTGTTTGCTCAGGTTGACTTCCCTGCTCTGCCTAGTTCCCGCCTCCCCCCGCCTGCCCCCCCCCCAGGGCTTTTCTTCCTTCCTTCTCTCCCTGCACCAACCAAGTTCACTGAGGTGGTTTCTGAGCCGTGTCCCTTCTGTGGGCTGGGTGGCTAAATGTCTCTTATGAAAGCAGTGAGAGGTGTCCCTGTCCCCTCCAATCCCCTACACATGAAGCTGACCACTTACTGGGGTGCACGTCTGCTCAGCATAAAGTGACAACGCGGACAGTGGCATAGATGCTGTGATGCAGGAAAACTACCAAGAAGTCCTGCAAGGGGAAGTGGGGAGGAGACCAGGAAATGCACAATTTGTTTAGTTTCTCCTCAAGCTGAGCAGCCCAGAGTCTCGTCTCACATGAGAACACATTATGCGGTCCAGACATCAGCCAGGAGAAGCCAAGACTCAAGTGCCCCTGAGGTGTTTAATAGGACCGGGAACTTGAGTGTGCATCTGGGAAGACAGGGGGAGCTGTCTGCTTCCTGAGACCTGGAAAGCTGTGTATTCACGTGGTAGGAAGACAGGATGTCTCATGAATCATGAGAAGACAGTGAAGGAAAAGGAGAAAGTGTAGCCTGGTGCAAGCAAGGAGTGAGCAAGGTCTCGGGGCACAATTTCATCAGGAAGCAGACCTCTGGGTCCTGCGTTTTTGCCAAATCGATACCTGCTTTAGGGGCGCTCATCCTCACTTAACACGTTTCAACATTAGTATAAGAATGTGTTTTGCTTTGTATGTGTCCCTCGCAAACAACGGGCCTTTGATAAATAATCCTTGAACGAGTAGATAACAAACATGGAGTCCAAGTTCACACAGCCCCAAAGCCAGAGGCATGAACAGCGGCCGAGGCCCCCTGGGGACATGTGGTACCTGAGCTCACTGTTCAGGGTTCCACTCCACCCTGAGATTTCCTTACTGCCAAAAGCTGCCCTTTTGAAATGCAGAAGAAACCAAAGATTCTTCTAGGTCCACATGGGCTTTCAAGGGCTCCCCACCCAGCTCTCCTGTTCACCATCACTAACAGTCCATGTCAGGATGTCATCAAGAGGGTACAAGGAGCCTCCCCCTAGCCACACCTGTGTTCACAATGCTCTGGATTGTGAAAGCCCCAAAATACAATTTTTATAACTAAACGTCAGGAGGAGGGATCAGTTAGAATGATCGCCAACACAGCCCTGCTTTCCTGTTGGAACTGTTCAGTATTCTTCCTCGCTGAATGTTGCTTTTTAAAACATAACATTCATGATTCATTGGTGACCGTGCTGTTTCCATGGCTGTTTGCCCAAAGGTCAGATAATGTCATTGCTCTGGAAGCCTTGGCGGGAGGAGAAACACTTGGACCAATGTCAGCCAGTGAATTCACACACCATGGCTTTCTCAGAAATGGGAGGCGACTGTCTACCCATAAGAATGGGGGCATTCTCTCCTCCCATATAGGATCTGAAGAGTATTTTTCGATCCTTTATTGACATTTATGGCTCAGTTTTCTGTTTGCCAAGCAAAATATTGAGTCCAAAAGAAATACCTTCTTTTTGGAAAATAATTCTGAGTGAGTCTGTTTACAGAATTATAGCATGAAACAAAGAAAAAGCTTGGTCATAATAAAACAGAAATCTTTTTATCTACCCAGAACATATAAGTTCAAATCAGATCTTACTGTTTTGGGCAAAGAGTGACTGCAGAATGAGCAGGGAAAGAACAGCCAGCAGGTCCCCTCAGACACAGTGACAGCATGAGTTTCTGATTATTAAAATATGTAAGATTTCAGATGGGACTGCATAATATTTTAGTTATAATGACATAATACATGGGATTGCATAATACTCATGCAATAATTCATTTTACAACAGATGTCTTGGTGTCAAGTCAGTAGGTATATATTATCATGTGCAAAGTATTGTTACAAGAGGAATGTTTAACAGAAAACATACATAAAATAAACTTTTTCAAGGAGTTCATGCTCTGAGAAGAAAGGTTAAAGTAAGTGTCCAAATAACACAAGTCAGATTATAGTAGGATGACAATCAGGAGCAAGCTGCCATTAGGGATTCTAAGGAGAGGGAGATGACATCAGGTTGGTGGGGACTAAGAAAATCTTAATGAAGATTGAGCAGGATATTTAGATAAGGTACAAGGTGGGAAAGAACAGAAAACAAGTTTTAACTGGGTGATGGGTGAGCTTAGTCTGGAACTACCAGCTGAGGCCAGACTGAGTATCTGAAATCACTTTATCTCCCACTTTTGAAGCAACATATTTTTTTAAAAAACTATTGTGTTTGTTTACTAGGGCTGCCATAACAAAGTACCACAAACCGGGCAGCTTAAGCAACAGAAATGTATTGACTCACAGTTCTGGAGGCCAGTCTGAGAACAAGGTGTTGGCAGGGTTGGTGCCTTCTGAGGGCCGTGAGGGAGAATCTGTTCCAGGCCTCTCCCCTAGCTTTTCAGGGTTTTCTGGCAATATTTATTCTGCATTCCTTGGCCTGTAGAGCCCAATTTCTGACTTTGTGCTCACTTGTGTTCTCCCTGTGTGCATGTCTGTGTGTAAATTGTTGCTTTTTATAAGAACATCAGTCATATTGGACTAGGGCCCAACCTGATGACCTCATTTTAACCTCTGTAAAGACCCTCTCCAAATAAGGTCACATTCCTAGGGGTTAGGACTCCAATATATCTTTTGGGGGCACACAATTCAAACAATAGCATTTACACACACACACACACACACACACACACACACACAGTTTCGCATGGCAAGTGCCTTTTAAAGAAGATGCTGAGAGGTTAAGAATCTGGTGTTTATCCTAGAATCAGGTCATGGAAGAGAATAGACAAAATATAAAAAGACATGTTCTAGCTCAGTAGTTTCTCATACAGTTTACCGATTTCTCTCCCAGTTTACCTGCCTTATAGGCTGTCTGCCTTTTCTCACAGTCTGAAAACGAACAGGCAGCTTTGAGATTAGGGCAGGTATTAATAACTCTTCTCATTTGTATAGCACATTACAATTTACCAAGTATTCTCACATGGCATCTCATTTGATCTTCACAACCATCCTGTTAGGTGAGCAGGGCAGATACTATGTTACCAACGTACAGACAAGCAAATTAAGTCTCAGAAAGGGTCCATGAAATACTTCGGGTCATGCTTTAGGTGAACGAAAAAGATGGCAATAAAATTTAGGTGTTCTGAATTACGGCCCAGATCTTTTTCATTCCATCATAATGTATCAAAGAAAAAAAAGAAAGTACAGTAATCACTTTAACTTGTTCTTCATTTAGAAAAATCTGTGTCAGATGCAGCCAGCCAACTGAAGAGCACATTTTGATAAGGTTATCTGTGAAATCTTGTTACAGGCATGACAGGAATGGTAAATAAACAAATGGTAAATAAACAGTGGTATCATGGTGGGGCTGATGGGACAGAAACAAACTCACAATCTGTCTCTCTTCACTGAGTTTAAAAAGCTACATCCATATCTATGAAGACAACGTAGAGAAGGTTCTTTGTAGCATCAGATAAGAGTAGACTCTTAACTTGGTGGCTGATGTTTTCTCTTGGGAGTGTGAATCTTGGATGGAGGGAGGAACACCCTCAAATAGATTAATTTTTTTAATTTACTTATTCAGATGGTCATAGGATTTGTAGACCACATCTATGAAGTGTCTGCTTATTTCCTTTTGAAATAGTTAAAATATAAATATTCTAATTCAACCCAGAAGAAAAAGTCTTTGTGCTGTAAACATGGATAAGTGACTGGATCCAAAAGGCCACTTACCCCCTCATTAAAGAACAGTCTGGTTTTTGTCTTCACTTTTTCTTTTAGTTACTCCCTCCCCACCTTTTTTTTTTTTTTTTTTTTTTGGTTTTAGATTTTGTTCATAATAATAAATGTTAACATTAATGAGAAAACTACACACGAGGACTCATGCGAAACACTTTCTATCTGCCTTTCTCAGACCAGCTCATTTTACAGAATAAGGCCAAGGTTCAGGTAGGTGAGGTGCTTTGTTTAATCCAGGCCTTTCTGACTCCATGGAGATTGCTTTTTCTTTTTTTGTAACTGTTTCATTGAGATAGAATTCACATAAATATAATTCATTCAAAGTTTACAATTCAATGATTTTTAGTTGCATATCCAGAGTTGTGCAACCATCACCATACTCAATTTTGGGGCATTTTCATCACCCCAAGAGAAACCCTGTACCCTTTAACCATCACACCCATCTCACCTTTCCATCCTCCATTCCTAGGCAACCACTAATCTACTTTCACTGTCTCTACGTATTTGCCTGTTCTGGACATTTTATATAAATGGATGTATATTCGTATATTGTATAGTCCTTTTCATTTTTTAAAGAGCTGCTACCCAGTCCTAGCCACAGCAATCATACAAGAAAAAGGAGGAAAAAGCATCTGAATTGGAAAGGAAAAAGTAAAACTGTCATTATTTGCAGATAACATGATACTGTGTATAGAGAACCCTAAAAATTACATTTAAAAAAAAAGCTACTAGAACTAACAAGTAAATTCAGTAAAGCAGCAGAACACAAAATTAATATACAGACATTAGTTGCATTTTTATACACCAATAACAATCTATCAGGAAGAGAAATTAAGAAAACAATCCCATTTATAATTGCATCAAAAAGATTAAAATACCTAGGAATAAATTTAACCAATGAGGTGAAAGACCTGTACTCAGAAAACTATAAGACACTGAAGAAAGAAGATATACATCAATGGCCGCATATACCATGCTTTTCTATAGGAAGAATTAACATCATTAAAATGTCCATACTACTCAAAGCAATCTACAGATTCAGTACAATCCCTATCAAAATACCAATGGCATTTTTCACAGAAGTAAAACAAATAACCCTAAAAAAATTTACATGGAACCACAAAACACCCCAATTATTCAAAGCAATCTTGAAAAGGAACAAAGTTGGAGGTATCATGCTACCTGATAATCAAACCATATACTACAAGGCTATAGTAATCAAAACAGCATGGTATTGGCATAAAAACAGACAGACATAGATCAATGGAACAGAACAGAGAACCCAGGAATAAACCTAGGCCTATATGGTCAATGGCATTTTTCACAGAAGTAAAACAAATAACCCTAAAAAAATTTACATGGAACCACAAAACACCCCAATTATTCAAAGCAATCTTGAAAAGGAACAAAGTTGGAGGTATCATGCTACCTGATAATCAAACCATATACTACAAGGCTATAGTAATCAAAACAGCATGGTATTGGCATAAAAACAGACAGACATAGATCAATGGAACAGAACAGAGAACCCAGGAATAAACCTAGGCCTATATGGTCAATTAATTTATGACAAAAGAGACAAAAATATACATTGGGGTAAAGACAGTCTCTTCAATAAATGGTGCTGGGGTAAAGTGTGGACAGATACATGCAAAAAAATGAAACTAGACCACTCTCTTACAGCACATACAAAAATGAACTCAAAATAGATTAAAGACTTAAAAGTTAGACCTGAAACCATAAAATTTCTAGATGAAAACAGGCAGTAAACTCTTTGACATCTTTCTCATCAATATTTTTTGATATAGCTCCTCAAGCAAGGGAATCAAAAGAAAAAAACAAACAAATGAGACCACATCAAAGTAAAAAGTTTTTGCACAGTGAAGGAAACCATCAACAAAAAAGAAAAGAAAACCCATTGAATGGGAGAAGATATTCACCAATGGTATAGCCGATAAGTGGTTAATATACAAAATATTTAAGGAACGCAAACAGCTTAACACACACACACACAAAAAATCAGATTAAAAAATGGGCAGAGGACCTAAATAGACATTTCTCCAAAGAGGATATACAGATGGTCAATAGATATGTAAAAAGCTCAACATCACTAATCATCAAGGAAACGTAAATTAAAACCACAATGAGGTATCACATCACATCTGTCAGAACGGCTAACATCAATAAATCAACACACAAGTATCGGCGAGGAGGTGGAGAAAGGGAAACCATGTGTACTGTTAGTTGGATTATAATTTGGTTCAGCCACTATGGAAAAATTACAAATAAAACTACCATATGACCCAGCAATGCCAATTCTAGGTATTTATCTGAAGAAATTCGAAACGCTAATTCGAGAAGATTATGTGCAGCCCTGTGTTCACTGCAGCGTTATTTACAATAGCTAAGGTGCGGACGCAACCTAACTGTCCATCAGTAGACGAATGGATAACCTAGAGGGGATTACGCTCAGTGAAATAAGTCAGACAGAGAAAGACAAATACCACGTGATTTCATTTATATGTGGAATCTAAAAAACAAAATAAAC
This sequence comes from Rhinolophus sinicus, assembly GCF_057876585.1. NCBI lineage: Eukaryota > Metazoa > Chordata > Mammalia > Chiroptera > Rhinolophidae > Rhinolophus > Rhinolophus sinicus. Next base: position 57,626,468 of record NC_142506.1, on the reverse strand, counting down.
GAACAAAACAGAAACAAAGTCACAGATACAGAGAACAAATTAATGGTTGCCAGATGGGAGGGGGTTGGAGGGGTGAAAACGGGGAAGGGATTAAGAAGTACAAATCAGCAGTTACAAAACAGTCACAGCGATGTGAAGTACAGCACAGGGAATATAGTCAATAAATGCAATAACTATGTATAGTGTCAGATGGGTACTAGACTTAGCGGGATGATCACTTTGTAAAGTATATAAATGTCTAATCACTGTGTTGCACACCTGAAACTAATGTGATGTTGCATGTCAACTATAAATGAAAAATAAATTTTAGAAAACATGGGAAAAAATTAAAAAATGAAGAGCTGCTATCCAGCTCAGTGCCCTGCATATTACAAACACTGACTAAAGTGGGCGGACAGTACAGACAGTACAAACAGAGTGAGACCTTTGGACCCACATGATGGGGTTAGGGGCCTGGTGCCAACACCTACCAGCTGTGACCTTGGGCAAGTAAGTCAATCTTTGAGGACCTGACTTCCTTTCTTGGTAAGACAGGGACCGTTCATAGAGCTATGGTGACGATATGACAAAATGTAAAGCCCAAAGTGCTTGTCAAGGGTTCACCGTTATTATTCATGAAACTGGCTTTAACTTTGGTGGAATTAAAAAAAAAAATTCAGTTGTTGATTCACACTGCTCTTATTGCACAATTAGATACGAACATTTGATATCAAAGTTGTAGAAAACTAAGCTTTGTGTGGAAACCAAGAACCGTATGTACTCATGTCTCTTTCTTCTCACCTTCGTTCTGCTAGAGATCATGACAATTCATAGACTCTATTTCTTCTGACCACAGGGCGCAGGGAGCAGATGCCCTGACGACCTCGGCCTGCGCTATGAGATTCGGGCCACAGCATCGGGGTCTTTCCTTCCCCAGTGTTGATCTTACAAACTCCTACCAAACCTCACCCCTGGCAGTCAGGCTGGCCCTACTCACGTGGAGCTTCCACTTGGTTTATTTTGTCTGTGGGGCATCTGCTTGTTTCATTTGGATGTTATAGTGTTGGGTACTTATTTGTTGATAGTCATTTCTTACTAAGTATAAAATATTGAATTAAACTAGTGACGAAGGACAGTATGTCCCCAATTTTCTTGCAGGCAGTTTAAAATTAGTGGGCATACAAGCCAATGGGGAAAATGTGTGGTTTGCCACCTAAATACTGGACTTGCTCTGCAGTTAGTGTGCTTTCATGGAACTCAAATACTAGTTACCTGAACAGTAAATGTGTAAAAGCCAAGAGAGGTGTGCAGAAACACTCACTCTACCAGTTTTCACAACATGTTATAAGCTCAGGTCACATTCCAGGAAAGTTGTCCTTGGATTCTGAGCCAAGCTTTCCCATCGGGCTTAGCGTGTGATCCTAGGACAAGATTTCACTGGCAGAGTCTCCTCCACTGTCCAGCTGCCTACTGCTGCATCCAGTTTCCAAGAGAACAAAGAGGACACAGGACTTCTAAAGCAGGTGCCAGGCAAATACACACAGAGCCCTTTGAAGGTAGGCCAGTGCCAGCTGAAAAGTCCCCTTTACCCTCGATGACCCAAATTAGTCCCCTCAAGTCAAAGGTACCTCAATATTAGAAGCTCATTCATCCCCCAACTGTTTTAACACCAAAAGAGAGAAAGGAGGAGTCCTTTTCTAAATCCTTCTCGGTTTCCCAACCTCCTCAACAGAATTCATCACCAGTATACTCTTCATGGTCGTCAATCTAATATGAATCACTTAGATCTAAAAGAAGAATATAAATTCATTTAACAGGACCACAGTCATAGTTTATTACACAATTGTCAGAGGCAAATTATCTGCAAACAGCAATAACTGCTGTAAAAGCTATATTCTCTGATTAAACAAGTATACCAGGGGTCCCAAAAAAATGCATACACATGACTTGTATTCATCCTTGGTTATTGGTATATATTGGGTATTACAATTTTAATACAGTTTTTTTCTTTTCTTAAAATGTGTAAACATTTTTTTGGCACCTTCTGTATTTTCTCGAAGGTTATTCCTTAAGAATATTTTACAGTACAAAAAGGAAAATTATTTATTTACAAAGAGCAAAGGCAGTGAGACTGTTTCTCTAGCTATAACTGATAATAAAATACAAAAAAATATAAAAATAAACTTTTTTGTAGCCATGTAAAACTATCTTCTTGAAACACCAAATAAATAAATACATTCAATAACTATCTACTGACCTGCTACACTGTAGCTATTAATCTGAAATAACTACCATTCAACATCAGAGTCCTGGATTTACAATGCTGCATTTTTTCACTAATTTCTTCATCCGCTTAATTTTCTTCCTTAAGACTTGATGATCTTGTTTTGAAATATACCGAAAATATCTATAACCTAAAAAAAAAAAAAAAAAAAAAAGCAAAATAAAAAGTTTTAATACTTATCAAATTCTTCAAGTGTATTTCTACATCTTTAAAATTTTGCTTCAATTCTGGCATACCACTGATTATGGAAACAGGCTGATTTGTATCATCTACACCAGGATGTCCTAAGCTCATTTTCAGAGCCATTGTCAATGAGATGTGTTGCTTCCTACATACCAAGATGTCTCTCACCCATCGTCATTAAAGTATATACTGTAGCTTTTTTTCTACCCCGCCTCCCAAAGCATGGTTAAGGTGATATGCATATTATACACATTCATATATTAAATGAGCCTTCTCCAAAAACAAATTACTGTGGCTTTCCTCTCAATATTAGCTTTAACAGAAGTCAAAGAGGCATCTATAACAAGGAAGCTCTTCGTAGAAAACCCTGATGTAAAGGATTAGAATAAACAAATCAGGTTAGGAGAGATCAGGAATTATCTAGCCATTCTAGCCACTGGGCAAACAGCTGGTGGTCATGTGGCTCTGCCAAAGGTGCCCAGTGTGCATTAGAAATTCTGTTCAGGTCCTCTGCCCATTTTTTAATTGGACTGTTTGTTTTTGTTGTTGAGTTGTATCTGTTCTTTACGCATTTTAGGTATCAGTCTCTTATTGGAGGTACCGTTTGCAAGTATCTTCTCCCACTCAGTTGGCTGCCTTTTTGTTTTGTTGATTATTTCTTCCGCTGTGCAAAAGCTTTTTGGTTTGATGTAGTCCCATTCATTTATTTTTGCTTTTACTTCCCTTGCCTTTGGGGTCAAGGTCATAAAAATGCCTCTGAGAAGATCTGTAAGTTTACTGCCTATGTTTTCTTCTAAGTATTCTATTGTTTCAGGTCTTATATTCAAGTTTTTAATCCATTTTGAGTTAATTTTTGTATATGATGTCAGACAGCAGTCTAGTTTCATTCTTTTCCATATGGCTTTCCAATTCTCCCAATACCATTTATTGAAGAGGCTTTTCAAACTCCACTGTACGTTTTACATGTAGGCTCCTTTGTCAAAAATTAGTTGCCCATATATGTGCGGGCTTATTTCTGGGCTCTCAATTCTGTTCATTTGTCTGTGCGTCTATTTTTCTGCCAATCCCATACTGTTTTGATTATTGTAGTTTTCTAGTATGATTGAAGTCAGGGAATATGATACCTCGGCTTTGTTCTTCTTTCTCACAAGTACTTTGGCTATCAGGGTCTTTTGTGGTTCCATACAAATTGGAGGATTTTGGGTTCTATTTCCTTGAAAAATGCCATTGGGATTTTGATGGGGATTGCACTGAATCTCTAGATTGCTTTAGGTATTATGGTCATTTTAACTATGTTAGTTTTTCCAATCCATGAATGTGGCATATATTTCCATTTCTTTGCGTCTTCTTCAATTTCTTTCAATGACGTCTTGTTATTTTTCAGTGTACAGGCCCTTTACTTCCCTTAAGTTTATTCTTAGGCATTTTATCCTTTTTATTGCAATTGCAAATGGGATTGTTTTCTTCATTTCTTTTTCTGATATTTCATTGTTAGTAAATAAGAACAATGCAATGATTTTTGTACATTGATTTTTATATACTGCAATTTTATTTGTTTATTGTTTCTAATAGTCTTGGTGGAGTCTTTAGAGAACCTGAAGAGACACTTTTCCCAAGAAGACATAGAGATGGCCGACAGATACATGAAAAGATGCTCAACCTCCCTAGCTTTAGGGAAATGCAAATCAAAACCACAAAGAGATACTACTTCACATGTGTTAGAATGGCTACTATCAATAAGACGAGAAATAACAAGTGTTGGAGAGGATGTGGAGAAAAGGGAACCCTCGTGCACTGCTGCTGAAAATGTAAACTGGTGCAGCCTTTCTAGAAAACAGTCAAAAAATTAAGAATAGAGCTACCGTATGACCCTCTTCTGGGTATCTACCTGAAAAATTTGAAAACACTTATTCATGAAGATATATGTACCCCTATGTTCATTGCAGCATTATTCATTATTGGCCAAGAGTGGAAATAACCTAAGTGTCCTTCAATGAATTATTGGATAAAGAAGATATGGTACATATATACAGTGGGATACTACTCAGCCATAAAAAATGATGAAATATTGCCATTTGTGACATGAAAGGATCTTCAGAGTATCATGCTACATGAAATAAGTCAGATGGAAAAGGACAAGAACCATGATTTCACACGTATGTGGGATATAAAACAGAAAGCAACAAACTAACGAATAAACTCACAGACACAAACAACAGTATGGTGGTTACAAGAGAGAAAGGGGGGTGAAGAAGGTAAAGGGGGTCAAATATACGGTGACAGAGACTAGACTTTGGTTAGTGAATACACAACGCAATATACAGATGATGTATTACAGAACTGTACACCTAAAAGTTATGTAATGTTATTAACCAATGTTACACCCAATAAATTTAATTTAAAAAAAAATTCTACCTGCTTTTCATAGTCTTACAATGCTAAGAGGATCCCTTGTTAAATATTTCAGAGACATGATTCAAATTTCTGTAAGAAAAATATAAACTGGACATTATAAGAGATTATTTTTTATATCTGATAAATGAATGAGATCATAAATCACATATAAAAATAATTTCATTATAGTCTCGGCATGTATAACCATCTTCTCTGGGAAGTTGCGAGAATATATACTGTACCTATACTATTTTTTAATCCTTGAAAATACTATGCCAGAGTTGTTAATATGTTATTAGCTGGGAAGCAGTGGTAACTGTGGTGTTAATATAATTTCTGTCTCTAAACACATCTACCACTTTAGCAAAAACAAAGATCTTTTGCACAGATTACTGCTTCTGTGTAGAACGTAGAAAGATGGAAAGAACTTTGCTCCCACCCTAACATAGAGAAAAGGCCAAATAAACTACAAGCTCCCACCAGCGCTGACGCCCCAGGGCAACCAAGTAGCCTGAATTGCAAGGGGGAAAGGCCTCTCCAATGAGAAATGGGCCAGGCTCTCCTTAGCAGAGCGTAGAAGAAGGGCAGCCACCATACCCCACTCTAAGCACGAAGCAGAGGCAGAACACGACCAGAACTTGAATCCTATGATGTAATTAGGGTAACCAGAGCAAGAACAAAACCCAGCTCAACACCTGAACAGACTGACTCAACCCCACACAGACCCCTGACAGAAGAGGTGTGCCCATTTGCAGGCGTAACTATGCCCGCTATTCATGGAACACTTTAGAATTTATAAAGCACTTTGATGTGATGTTCACTTGAGGCTTAGAAGAATCCTGTACGCAAACGTGGACAGGTGTCACATGCCCGTTTCACAGGGGAGGCTCCCAGAGGTTAACTGCTTTATCAAAGTGACAAGGAAAGTTCTGTGACAGAACTGGAAAATTAACCCCGGTCTTTGGACTCTGCTCAGACACAGATACCTTTAGATATCAGTACGAGATACCTCTATACTCATACAGAAGTGCAGAATCACAGTCCAAAGCCCATTTCTGTCCCTGTCATCAGTGCATTAGAGAGAAAATTTTAAATCACTTCCATGTTTATTAATCTCTTTCCTCCTACAAAACCAGCATTTTATTAACAGTAATCTTAATAACCATCTGAAACATTCACTGAGAATACTAATTCCAAAATCAGATATAAACCTCATCTAAAACTGACCTGAAGAATCTCTTTAGGATACTTTAAACTCTAGCAACGAACTGCTTTCTCATGGTCACTGAGGTTCACGTCCTTCATCTCTGAACACACTCTACAGCAGCCTCATTTCAGAACAAGCTACCTTTGCACAGCTCAGTGGTACAGAGCAGGTGAGAGTTTTAACAGCCAAAAAGACTGATTTCCCATTCTTCTAAGAGAAATTTTACATTAAATTAATAGCAGGTATACTTTTTCTGAAAGGGAGAAAATGTTTCATCCTTACAGGAATAGGTAATATAATATAAAGCTATTATAAAACATTGAGGTCAATAAAGACTATTTCTCTAGTTCTAATAAAGTAGACAATCTCAATAAACTTTCTCTACAGCATGACCAAATGGTCATTTGTTATGAAAACCGTCGCATCTTACATCTTAATGGCCCCTAAAGCTATTCAAGTTAGAGCATCAAAACCAATCACAATCAACAACATAAAATCACAATTTCTAATCCATGGAGCTTCCTTACCAGCAGGTCACCTGGCCCCAACCCAGGATTCATTTTTCCATTCAAGTTATTCTACTTGACAGTTATTTCTCTAGCATCTGATGTTCCTAGTGCAGCATTAGGTAAACTGTCAGATGAATGAATGGTCATACTTTATAATTTCAAAATTGTCTAAAAGGACGTCTAGATAAAAAGAAAACAAAAACATGTACCTTTTCCTAACAATATTCCAGCTACCAAGGCTTTCTCACAAGCCAAAGCTTTATCCTCCTTCCAATCACTTTTTGCCCAAAAGTAGCTGAAGTGAAAGCTTGGCCACCAGTTTTTCCTGGAGTTCCATTCTTCTTGAAGCCAGGCAAGATGATTCCTGGAAAAGAAAAATGTCAAATGAGAAGGTCAGTGATGGACACGGATCTACACTGTCAGAATCCGAACTTTGGAGTCTGTGGAAAGATGACAACAGAGATGCTTTCAAACGAACTCCTGAGTGCGGCCACGGGAGATTTTAGAGCACGTGCACAAAAGCCCATGTTTTAGTTCTCGTTGATCTCTGCATCTTATTTTCCATTTAATAAAACAGTCAGTTCCGTATAGTACAGTGGTTAACAGCACAGACTCTGAAGTCAAAATCCTGGATTCAAATCGCAGCTCCTGGGCAAGTTGCTTAACGTCCTTGAGGCTCAATCTCCTTAAGGATGTAAATGGTACCCTCTCACAGCGTTGCGATGAGGGCTAAAGTGGCCCAGCAGTATAGTGATCTCTCATACAAAGCTCTCGGCATGCTATCTATCTAGTAAACATTTCATAAATGTTAGCTATTTTTATTATTACTTAACAGTTTCTTTAAAATGTTACTTTAAATAATACACTACAAAGAATTACTATCCAAATTACAATGCCACTATTATAAAATGCGTGAGCACACAGGTCTGACAATGCTAAGTGTTCATCAACAATTTAATTGAGCAAATATATATTTAGGACTTATTTGCACTGTGTGGCAGAACTTCTAGAGGTTCAAAAAACAAATAGCACATTTCTCTGCCTTCAAGAACCTTTTCGTTAGTACAGGGTTATATAGCGCGTTAGATTTGCGAAGTGGTTTACACATTCGCAAATCACGCCAACAACGTTTTATAATCAGCACTGTTCTGTCTCTACAGTCAAGTCAGATCTGAAGCCTGAAACAGGTTCCCACTGATAATGAATTTCCTAACCAACTAAAATAGAGACAATAAATAAACTTAACTTTGTAATATGCCTTCTTCTCAGACACAAAGTAAAAATGACAAAGGCCACTCCTTTTCTTTGCCTAAAAATGTGGCACTAATATTATGATCATTTTAGATACCCAGCTCACAATGGACTTAATAAGTATTTGTTGAGTGAATAACCTATGATGATCTTGTGAGGCCCTAAAACCCCACCGAAAATTATTGAAAACCTCTGGAAGGAAAGCAGCTCCGCGTGTGACGTTAGAGGCTGACGCCGCCCAAACCACAAGGAGCTTTACAATAGTCTCGCAAAGAGTGGGAGCGAGCCCTTCTAGTCCTGAATTCCAATTCGAAAACACACATATTCCCGAACAGTGTAGTGGTACTTATTTTGTGATACAGTACTTATTTTGCCCGCATAAAAAAATCTTCATAGAATTTTTGTATGTTATGCTTGTGACTTTGTATTTCCTTGCTTCTGATACACTCAGAAGAAAACAGCAGGAGACCCAGTTCAAGAAATCCAAAAACATAAGCAAAGAACTTTATTTAAAAATTGACAGAAATCAGCTAAATTATTGGGGATATTATTTATGCTGATCCAGTAATAAACATTTTATGTTTACTTACCCCATTAAGGTCTGCATGAGATAGTTTGCCAAATATTTCCAAGCAGTTATATTTTTAGTGCATCCAGAAAAATCTAAGACTCCAAATAATACCTCCAACCCCAATTTATGGTGCTCTTCTTTTTCTGCAACGGTCACAACAATTAGAGTTTACTTAAGGTATTGAAGGGTACAAGGCTAAAACAATATATTCAGTTGACAAAATATTACTGAATTGTAAGTCTTCGAGTTTGGTTAACAATTTAAAATAATTCACTGGGCTCATACGCTCCTACGACGAATCTGACAGTTTCCATCATTTAGCCCATGCCAATCACATCAGGTTGGTCAGTCTGATCTCGACATGGGCTGTACAGCTGACCCTTGAACAACCTGGGGGCTAAGGGCACCGGCTGCTCCCTACCTGTGCAGTAAAATCCACATATAACTTTTGACTCCCCAAATACGTAAGTACCATTGGCCTACTGTTGACCAGAAGCCTTACTGATAACTTAAACCTATTTTGTCTGTTACATGTATGTATTCCTATAATACAGTAAGCTAGAAAAAAGACAATGTTATTAAGAAAATCGTAAGGAAGAGAAAATACATTTACAGTATTTATTGACGAAAAACCCACATGTAAGTGGACCCATGCAGTTCAAACCCTCGTTGTTCAAGAGTCACCTGTATATAACTGAGGACATTAAAGTATATGCCCTATTTGGGCTTTCATATGTTCTTTTCTATTAGGAGAGGCACCAAGGTAGTCCCAGCACCTGCTGGACTTGAGCTGATTGCTTCCTATGAAGATAGGTTTTCTATATTGAGCTGAGATGTGGTAGGGATTTAAACGAGGTGAATTATATAAATTAAAGCCATTTCTCTTTTGCTGACTATTGCCTAACATTCCATAGCAGCAGTCAGGAAATGTTTTCTGTAGATGGCCAGACAGTACATATTTAAGCTTTGTGAGACACGTGGTCTCCATCACAACTGTGCAGCTCTACGGCTGTCATGCAACAGCAGCCATAGACAATATGTAAGTGAATGGATGTGGCTGTGCTCCAGCAGAACTTGACTCATGAAAACAGGCGAGCGGTGCATTAGGCTCAGAGGTCTCAGTTTGCTGACCCCTAGTCTACAGTTCGTCTGCACAGAGATAGAAAACAAACATGGCTTACCTGATTTTCTCAGTAGCCTATGGAATTCTAACATCAGTTTATGAGATGGTACAATCTGATACAAAATCTGGAAGAAAGAATAACTATCATTTTTACACATTCGAAAGGCATTTCTCAAATTTCTGCTGACTTTCAAATAAAATTCTTACTGTTAAATACACCCTCAGTAAATGAATCAAGGATTTAAAAGATATTTTGCTTTTACCCAGTTTCAATTTGGGTAGAGAAAGGTGTTCTGTGTAAAGCTATTTAAAAAAAAACAAAAAATTCCTGATAATAATAAGATAGAGTGGTGGGAGAAATAGATGGAAACTTTGTTTTCTCCTTAATACATTTTTTATACTGTTTCTACCATACTTGAAAATTTAATTTCTTTTCAGAAACCAAGACTGAGAAAGAAAATAAAGGGAAAAAGAATAAGTATCACACAGGAAAGATATTTAATATTTATTGATCACCAAAGGTCACAGAATAGCTGCATAAAACAAAAAACCCAAAAAGGCAAAGGGGGCTATTTTGGAAGATTGTGTTCAGGGACATAGTACAGTAAGAATATTCAAGTAAATATTTTTACAACCATTTTACATACTAGGGAAAAATTAAAAGTTTTTCTATTTACGAATAGGAAGGTCCATTCTATAAATATGCAAAAAATAGGCTTTAAACTAAAAATGTATTTCTCATCTCAACACATTTAATATTAAAAATGAATTCATTCTGTCTGCTTGCTGAAGTTCTTTGACTTTACACTGAAATAATTTCCTATAAAACTAAAAGAAAATTTTGTTAATTTTTCTTAATAGTTTTTAAAAAGGAGATCAATCAAGATTAATACACCAATATCATACAGTATTATTAAAATTTGGTTCTTCTGGAATCATATTGTTTTATGATATATGGAATTCTGTGTATGGCTCAATTCAGAGTTTTTAAAAAACTTTTTATTGAAATATAACATATGTAATAGAATGTATACAAATTATGAGTGTGTCATTCAATAAATATTTACCAGGTTATACACACTCATGTAATCAGCACCCAGATCAAAAAATAGAACATTATCAGAACTCTAGAAATCTTTTCTCAGTTTTAGAAAATTCTTAGCCATTAGCTCTTCAAATACTGGTTTTGTTTGTTTATTTGATTGTTTGCTTTTGCCCTATTCTCTCTCCTCTCCCTGTGACTCCAGTTATGTCAGACCTTTTCACCAAGTCCTCTGCACACCCTTTTCTGCATTTTTTATCCTTATTGCTTTCTGTGCTTTAGCCTGATATTTCCTATACAGTTCATGAATCCTCTCTTCTGTTACGTTCAATCAGATATTAAATTCATCTCTTGAGTTCTTACTTTCAAACATTGCAATTTTCAAAAAAGAAAAACAGAATCTCTCCAAATCCATCTTGTCTTGAATATAAATAAGTGTTCAACATAGTTATTTCCTGTTACATTTTTAAAAATCTTTTCAAAACACCATTTGTGACTGACAGCCTGAATGAAGTCACCATCTTGCTTTTGTTGACTATCCTTAATATTTTATTGTACAAATGGGTAAAAGGAACTCTTGGACAATAAAATTAAAATAGCAACTTTAAAAGTATTATGTAGTAAAACAAAGCCTGTTGAAAACTTCTGAACTTCCACATCTTAAAGTTTGAAAATGTCAATTTGATAAACACGTAAGTACAGATTAGAGCTAACCAGCCTTTTAAAAAAGACTGATAAGGATTTTTCTCATTTATTTAGGTTGAAAAGGACCTTTCTTTTTCTCCCTCCTCTAAAATATCATGATTAAACACCAACCACATATTGAATGTCAAATGTACTTGAAAAATAAAAATGTAAAAATAAATAAAAACCAACCACAAAATATATTTTAAAACTTCTACAATTCAACAACAAAAAGACAAACTACCTAATTCCAAAAAAGGCACAGGACTTGAACAGACATTTCTCCAAAGAAGATAGCCAATAAGCCCATGAAAAGATGCTCAACATCACTAGCCACTAGGAAAAGCAAATCAAAATCACAGTGAGATACCACTTCACACCCTGCAGGACAACTATTATCAATTTTTTTAAAAAAGAAAAGTAAGCGCTGGTGAGTATGCGGAGAAATTTAAACCTTCATGCATTGCTAGTGGGAACGTAGCATAGTCCAGCTGCTGTGGAAAACAGCTGGAAGGTTCCCCAGAAGGTTAAACAAAGAGTTACCATATGATCCAGCAATTCCACTCCTAGGTATATACCTAAAGGAATTAAAAGCAGGGACTCAAACACATACTTGTACACCAGTGTTCACAGAAGCATTACACACAATAATCAAAAATGTAAAAACAACCCAAATGTGCATCAACAGATGAACGAATAAACGAAATGTGGACTATATATACAATGGAATATTATTCAGGTTTAAAAAGGAAGGAAATTCTGACAATGCTATAACATAGATGAATCTTAAAGACATTATGCTAAATGAAACAAGCAAGACATAAAAGAACAAGTATGAATTCACTAAGGTGAGGTTTCTGGAATACACAAGTTCATAGAGATAGAAAGTAGAATAGAGGTGGTAACGTAAGTTATTGTTCAATGGACATAGAATTTCTGTTTGGGAAATGAAAAAGTTCTGGAAATGGATAGTGATGATGGTGGTACAACATGTATTTAATGCCACTAAAGTGTGAACTTAAAAATGGTTACAATGGTAATGGTTAAAATGATAAATTTTATATTATGTATATTTTACCACAATAACAATCCTAAACAGGAAACACTTAGGGATGAATTTAATAAAACATACACACTAAAAACTATAAAACATTTCAGAGAGAAATAAAAGACCTTAAAAGAATGCAAAGATATTCCATGTCTAAAGACTGGAAAATCTCAATATTGTTAAGATGTCAATTCTCTCAAAATTGACCTACAGATTCAAATTCCCAGCGAGGTTTTTTTGAAGCAACAGACACGCTGATTTTAAAATGTACATGGAAAGTCAAAGGACCTAGAGAAGCTAAAAACAATTCTGAAAAAGAAAGATTGTATACTCTCATGACATGATTCCAACACTTGTTATGAAGCTATAGTAATCATATATGGTGTTGGTATATATGGATGCAAATTACGTCACGAGAACACAACAGAGTCTATATATATGGTATATTGATTTTCATAAAGTTAACAATGTAACTCAATGAGGAAAGAATAGTCTTTTCAGTAAATGGTGCTGGAACAATCATACTGAAAAAAAATGAACCCAACCCTTGCCTCTCAATACACAAAAAAATTAGCTGAAAATCTATCATAGACCTAAACATAAAATTATAACATTTCTAGAAACAAACATAGAAGAGAATCTTCATTATCTTGGGGTAGGCAAATATTTCTTAGACAAAAAGTATTAACTATAAAAGAAAAATGCATAAATTGTACTTCATCAGAATGAGAAATTTCCACTCTCTGAAAGATATTGTAAAGAAAACAAAAAGACAAGCCATAGATTGGGAGGAAATATTTACCTGACAAATGACCTTTCAAATCAAATAACCCTCTCAACACTAGACAAAATATTTGAACAGGCACTTTACAAAAGAAGACACAGGAATATCCAATAGGCATATTAAAGGACATGAGAGAAGTGCAAACTAAAACCACAATGAGACACCACTACACAACAGAACGGCTATAATGCGGAAGACTGACAATACCAAGTGTCGAAGACATGGAGAAAGTGAACTTTCACACATTGACAGTGGGAATGTACAGTTACTTCAGGAAACAAGGGGGCAGGTTCTTAAGAAGTTAAACATATACTTTCCAGCAATTCCACTCTTAGGTAGCTACCCAAGAACCATGAAACACATGTGCACACAAAGACTTGTACATGAATAGTCATAGCAGCATTCATAATAGCCACAAAGTAAAAATAACCCAAAATCACCCAAAAGAAGTGAATGTATGAAAATGGATACTACTCAGCAGTAATGAGGAAAAAATTACTGAGACAATAAAATGGAGGAATCTCAAAAACATTATGCTGAGCAAGAAACGTCAGGCAAAAAAAGAGTATGTACTGTAAGATTTCATTTATATGAAATTCTAGAAGAGATAAAATTAATCTATAGTGACAGAAAGCCAATCAGTGATTGCCAGGCTGTAAAAGGAAATGATGGACTTTCTAGGATGATGGAAATGTTCGATATCTTGACTATCATGGTGGTTACACAGATACCCATATTTGTTAAAATGAATCTAAGTGTACACTTAAAATAAGTGTTTTGTTGTGTGTAAATGAAATGTCAATAAGGAGTTTTTTTAAAAAAAACATAGCAATGCAGAACTTTCCAACCAGGGTGACAAAGGCTTTCTGAAATACTGATCCTCTCCCCTTACTCTCACCTGGGTGGGTGGGGGGTGGGAGGGTTGGTAGCGGGGGGAACTGTCTGGAGCCTGCAGCCTCCTCTGTTTACCTCAGTATACCATACAGACATCGCAATTTTCTGTGGGTGCTATAATATGAAAGTTGGAAAGCAATAACCTAAGAATGTTTTAAAGCAGATCGCCGACCCTGTCCAAACACTGAAATAAAAATTATATACCTTAAGGACACTTATCAGTTTCTCTCGTGGTGCCTTCTCTCTCTTTAGAAAGTTGTATAAGTAAATATGTGCATTCGGATTTGACGGGAACTTTTCGTCATAGGCATAGTTGGTGAGCACTTCTCGGGCTCCGTCTCGATCCCCATAGAATTCCAGCATCTATACAAAATAAGTCGCAATACCTTAGCTAAATTTTGTCAAATAGCTAAATTTTGTCAAATAGCAACTTAATTTTATTGATGGGTACGAGAAAATCATAAAACTGAAAAACAGTGTTTACTGTATAGGGAACAATAGTAATGCCAGTTTTTGCTTCTACAGCGTATGTTACAAACATGGGACACAGAAGGTCACTTACAACAAAGGCCTATGTGGTTTCCCATTTTTTTCTGATTATATTTTATTACTGAAAAACGCAACAACTTCACCGTAAGAACTGCTCCTATAAGAAATAAAGTGCTCGAAGTAGAACACACTAGTGACTAAAAGTAGACCATACGATGTGACCAATCTCAGTGCCGCGCGTAACGTTAGCCACAAAGGGAGCGCATGGGAAATATAATTCCTTTCATTTCACTCCCGTCCTGACACAGGAATTTCCAGGTTCACTGGCATATGGCTTCAGAGATTATCGTCTGACAACACAAGTATCACTTTAGCACTCATGAAGTGCTCAAAACCAATTTTGACGATATATTCCTAATACCCAGTGCCAGAGCCCTGTTCTTTCACAATGACTCTGCGATAACAGGACGTCTTTATGAATTTCCTAAAAGCCATTATTCTTCATCCCATATATTGTGACCTAATTTCGAATTTTTGCCCCTTTCCCTCCTATATCCCATCAAATCATAAAAGATCTTTCTACTTTTCTTTTAAGCTCAGTAAGAATAATATAGAATTGAATTTACAACTATATCACTACTTATTTTATAAATATTTGGCCATGCCGTGTTATCCAATGGTGAAAATAAACACAAAGTAACATTTACAATATACCAATTAAATAAACAAAAATTATTCAGACCAAAAAAAAGAGGCATCATATTCTTTTTTTTTTACCAACTTTTTAACATTAGTTTCCTTCTGATCAATAAAAATTAGGCTAGTAACGAAATGAAACTAATAACACTGTATGAAAAGTCTACTTACGTCTACATAACTCTTCACAAAAGGGTCCCAAACTCCAGGAATTTGAATCAACGCACAAAGGTTTATAGATGTCTTCCAGCTGTGGTTGAGCATATTCTGGGATGCTGTGTTGTAAGCATAATCATCCTCATCTGCCCAAGACAAAAGATTTTTGAAAGTCACTCAGTGATGAAGACTTCGGCTGAATTAGTAATCAGTAATACCCACAAGAAAAGCTTAGATCCTGATGGCTTTACTGGTGAATTCTAACGAACATTTAAAGAACAATACTAATTCTTATAAACTCTTTCCCCACAAAAAGAACAGAGGGAACACTTCCCAACGCATTCTATGAGGCCAATATTAATCTTATACCAAAATCAGACAAAGAACACAAGAAAATTACGGACGACATTTCTTATGAATATAGATGCAAAACTCCTCAACAAAATACTAGCAAAGTGAATCCAGCAATATGTAAAAAGGGTTATACTCGTACACCATGACCAGGAACAAATTTGGCAGATCTTCTCTATGACTTCAAAAGTTACTACAGTAGTTCCCCCTTACCTGTGGTTTCACTTTCTACAGTTTCTGTTACCCACAGTCAGAAAATACTAAGTGGAAAATTTCAGAAATAAACATTCATAAGTTTCAAATTGCATGCTGTTCTGAGTAGCAAAAAATCTTTCAATTATTGAGGATTCCCAAGCATCAATATCGTCTGCTCCTGACGTCCAACCATTGACATTGTCAAGGCTCAGTGATCACCCGAAGCAGATGATTCTCCTTTAGACGTATCATCAGGTCAACGGTAGCCGAACACTATGTCACAATGTATACACCACTCACCTCACTTCACCTCATCGTGCAGACATTGCATCATCTCACATCATTACAAGAAGGACTTGGAAAAGCCTGATTTATCAAGTGAAATTAACTGGAGGGAATTGAGAGTAACTGCTAATGGGTACAGGGTTTCTCTCTGGGATGATAAAAATGTTCTAATCTTGACTACGGTAAGGGATACACAACTCTTGGGGAATGTACTACAAAGCACTGAATTGTGCGTTTTAAGTACATGAATCACATTGAGAATCATCTCAATTCTCAATAAAGCTGCCTTTTTAAGAAAAACATCAGAGATCACTACACCCAACAAACTAGATAATAGGAAAAAAATCTGACAGTAACAAACATTAAGGAGAATATAGACAAAAGAAAACCTTAATCAGATTACTAGTAAAATATATATTGGAAACCGCTTCAGCCTATTTATATACTAAAGCTGAAGATGCACACACTCTAAGACAACAATTCTACTCCTAGAAATACATGCTTATGTGTACCAGTATACATGCCCAAGAATATCAAAGAAGCAGTATTTATAATAGTCAAGAACTATTAATAACCTGAATGGCCATCAATATGTAGAAGGAATAAAAAACTATAGGAATAAAAATGAACATAACTAGAGCTGATTCAACTATATGGAGCACATTAAAACTAACATTAAATAAAATACGCAAGTCCCAAAATAATACAGACAGTATGAATCCAAATAGAGCATTCTGATATAGGCAAAACTGAATTACACTGTTCACACATGCATACTCGAGTGGGGAAAGTACTTTAAAAAGCAAAGGAGTGACTCTGTTCAAGTCAGGACAGTGGTTTTCTTGAGACAGAATGGGAGGAAGTATGACCAGGAAGGCACATGGGGGACTCTTCAGGTGACAGCCGTGCTTTGTTCTTTCACCTGGGTGGCAGTCACATGGATGTGTGCTTTATAATCATTCATTCTATCACACATTTGTTTCATACTTTTCCTATACACAGCATGTCCTCGAAAACATTGTTTCAGTCAACGTCCTTTTGGTATAAAGATGATGACAAGCCGTAGGAACTTAACTCTTGTTTACGTCAGTGAGCCTCGGGTAAAACTGGTTTCATGGTACGCTGCTTCACTTCAAGTCACAGAACCTATCAATGATGTCAAATGAGGACTTCCTATATGTTCCATTTCACAATTTCAAAGGTTTAAGAAGAAAGTTACTCAGTCTTTCTAAAGCAACAGCTAATAAAAGAACAAAATACTTTTTGGTACCAATGATACCTTTTGACCAAAAAGCAGCTCCCCAGAAAAAAGAGATCCCAGTGGATCAATTGAATAAATATCAATATGGACTTGGAAATGAGGTACAGATAAGAAATGACATAGAAATGATAGAGAAAAAAACTTTAAGGAAAAGAGGCAGATCCCTTAGAAAATATAAGTTGGGTGTAAACTTGCTATGGAAGGGGGTTCCCTGTCATCAAGTGCATCAAACCCAGGACAGGCCACAGCAGTGAAGGAAATTTCTAAGCCAACTCCATAACTTTCATAAGCATATGTTTATGTTACATCTTATAAGTTTGGTTATACAGAACTAGGCCTAACTGTTTTTCTCATAAAATAGACATTTGAGGTTGAAAATCATCTAAATAGCTCCACGTATTATCCCATCTTTGTCTCTTGTTGCACAGAATGAAGGTCAGCTATGGGAGTGATGGTATAAATGCCAGGTTCCAACTGCTTTCATCATCAAATATTTGCTTGAGTTCTACCTAACTACGTACGTGTAAGAAGAAAAGTACATATTTACTTTAAAACTTACATAATCAATTACTATCAGCAAGTCTTTTTAAAAAGAAGTATTACAGCAGGCATTATGGTAAAGTTAACAAAAGAAACAGAGGACAGACGTGTAACCTCAAGAGACTGACTGGTCTAGACAAAGACATACAACATAAAATACACATGAGAAAACTCAGAACAGTTAAAAAGCAAGAGACGAAGGGCCAAATGATATAGGCTGAACATATAGCTGATCTGTCAGGTTTAAGATACAAGAACGAGGGGTCTAATGAGTCTTGAAGGGCAGAGGGCATTCTAAATTAGGAGGCTGCAAAAAGACCTTACAAGATTGTCATGATGAAGACA
Source organism: Rhinolophus sinicus (assembly GCF_057876585.1). Classification (NCBI taxonomy): domain Eukaryota; kingdom Metazoa; phylum Chordata; class Mammalia; order Chiroptera; family Rhinolophidae; genus Rhinolophus; species Rhinolophus sinicus. The sequence continues at coordinate 57,608,197 of NC_142506.1, read as the reverse complement.
GCATTTCAAAAATGTCTTGGGAGAGACCAAAGACAGGAAGAGGGAAGGGAATTTTGAGATCAGTGAACCCTCATTCCCAGAGACCAAGAAAATACTACCTATCTCATAAGCATAATAAGGAAACACTGCTTACCACATGTGACTTGATAAATACCAGGACTGAGATTTGGATAGAAGATGAGAAAACAAAAAGAAAGTGGTTAATCCCAGAGAAGCTACGGAGAAAAACTATACAAGAGAAAGAAAATGCAGAGAATCCACAGCTCTAAAGAACACGTATATGGGGCTAGGAGAGGACGCCATCACCACTGAACGTAAGAGAAAGGGAACCCAGTTAGAGAAGTAAGGACCCGCGGTCAACTTTTGGTATGCTCAGTAAATCAAGAATATTGTCTATTATGACCTCTGTATAAAGGGATAAAACAGCTTTATCTTGCCCTATTCTTTAAACATATTATTCTGAGAAAGCATTATAAAACAAATTAAACTCCATTGTAAACATGCCATAAAGAAGCACTTATTATATGCAATAATGTCTAAAGAAAACTGTAACTTTTCTTGGAGATCATATTTTTAAAAAGCAATGACTGTAAAATTGTCATAAGCTTTACGAATCATCTCATTTATGTCTGAAAAGTTCTCTGATATATCAGAAATATTACAAAGGATGATGAAGAATTTTGCCTCAGCAGATATACTGTCTGGATAAAGCCAGGCTGGGAAGCAGGGGGATGAGATCACTCTTTGAGATCCCTTCTCTCCCTCTGATTCAGTCTTCTCACCGTAAGAAAAAGTTCACTCATATTCACTCACCAAGCTGAGACAATTCCATCTTCTTTTTAGACCAAGTGTAATATTGCAAAAGCCCTTTATAGGCCTGAATCAAGTTGATTAATACTTCCTGGGAAGATGATTTTTCACCGTATCTCCATGTCTCTGCCTGGCTGAGGTTTCTGTTGGCGTCATCAAGCATTCCATGATGCAGAAGGTATAATGCATGTTGTAAGGAGATCTGCAACAATAAGAAAATGCCCACTGAGATACAGGTCATTAGACAACCATTAGTCAGAAAGCTCAATAAATGTATGATATATGCTGGGCTGGGCTAAGACCTCGGCAGCACAGAAACAACGTCATAACACTGTCCCTGTTATCAAAAATTTCAATCTAGCAAAGAGGAAAGAGACGTGAAACAACACTATGTAAATGAGAGCAAAATTTTATAAGCTTACAATCAGAAGACAGTGTGATCTAGTGAGAAGAACAGGGTTTTTGAAGACAGAGCATCCTGGCGCAGATGCTACTGAGAAGCTACAAAAACAGCGTAGAATGCTGGTTGCCGAGGGCAGAGGATGGAGGAAATGGGAAGATATGTTAGTCAAAGGGTACAAATTTTCAGTTATAAAATGAATAAGTTCCAGGGACCTAATGTACAGTATGGCAACTATAGCTAATAATACTGCATTGTATACTTGAAAGTTGCTATGAGTATACAGCTTTAATGCTCTCTCCATAACAACAAAATGGTGATTCTGTGAGTGAAGGATGTGTTAAGTCATCTTATTGTGACAAATATTTCACAATGGGTACGTGTATCAAATCATGACATTGTACACATTAAACTTACATAATGTTACATGTCAATTATATCTCAATAAAAGCTGGGGGGGGGAACATTTTTACGTGTTCAAATTCCTATGTTTAGCTCTATCCTTTTCCAAAAGCACCAATTCCTAGAGAGCTCAAATGACGTAAGCAAAGGTATTAGAATTTGGCCCATCATCATGATAAAGCACAACTGCTATCTCTGAAGGACTGGTTTTGGAAGTGAGAGCTATACAGACAAGGTATTTTCATTGTGAGAACAAGGTGGGTGATAGTAAACGGGGAAGTAAATGGTTCACACCACACTGCTTTCTTTCAGCTTCTCTTATTTATCCAGGTGTCTTACCCTTTTGTCTATGCCTTTTACATGACTATCTTCCTTATCATTGACACAAGCAATTTTTAAAAAATGAACACCACAGGGGTGACCGGTTAGCTCAGTTGGTTAAATCGCGGTGCTAATAACACCATGGTTGCCGGTTCGATCCCCACATGGGCCACTGTGAGCTGCGCCCTCCTTAAAAAAAAAAAAATTAACACCACAAATGTAAACTCATAAAGCCTAAATTCTCACCTTTAAATAATTCATGACACCAATATTTTTCATCCTGTCAGCAAAGGTATTAAAAGTCTCCACGCTGCTTTTGGGATGATAATAGAGAATTTCACTTCCAAGCTTCCAAATAATCTGTCAAAACAGAAATTACTAACAAAAATGTAAAAACCTTGCCTTAACCAATGTCTGCCTAAGAAAGTTATTTTTTTCTGATTACAACATTTAAAAAGCAACCTATAAGTTATTTTCCTAGCTATCACAACTGTCCACATTTTACTGTACTTCACCCAATGAAACTATCATCTTACATGATAAAATTTTTCCATCAATTAAATTAAAATACTAGATAACTGCAAGTGTTATTTTTAAGTTAGTAGTCTAAAGAAGGCACGCAGTTAGGAAACATATTGAAGATAACAATTTTTAATTAGTATAGGAGGAAGGTTATTAAAATCAGGAAACTTGGGTTCTATTAATATTGGCGTCTTCACTGCTCCTGGTCTCATCTTTATTATCTACAAAATGAGCAACAGACTAGATGCTTCCTGAGAGCTCATCATGCTCTACAGCTATGGACTATATGCAATCTACATTAGAACTCCAATTTAAGAAATGTCATCAGCTATGGATGAATTTTAATAAAGTATTTTTTTCCCCAGAGCACCAAAACTTTGGTGACAGAAGTTGGAGCTCTTCTTTTTTCATGGAGTGAATCTCTATTTCTCTTACCCCAATTTAAAGCACTTTAATAATATTGACCTTAAAGTAAATTGAAGTGGATTTTAAATCAATTCTTTCTATGAACATAGGTATTAGTTGTTTGGTATAATCATAATACCTTCCCAAATCAGGGACATCAAGATTTCATGTGTAGAATACCGAACTGTGAGCTTTTGGTATTTTGGAGCTTAAAGAAAACTTGGAAATTATCTATCACAGATGTTCTTAAAACCTAGTTGTATATAATTACCTGGGATACCCATTAAAAATAAATATTCTAGGAATTCAGACTCTGATTCAGTAGGACTGGGGTGCAGTACAAGAATTTATATTTTCAACAAAAGCCATAGGAAATTCAAATAGAGTGAAACGTGTCTGGAAACCATTGATCCTTCATTTATAAAACAAATTTTGGACAAAAAGAGCCTGTAATGTGTCCAGTGTTTTAAAGATGCATAAAACTTCAGTCCATAAATTAAATTTTCACTCAATGGTTAAATTTTTTTCTTTCAGGTTTTTCTTGACTCTATGAGATACCTAACTGATGCAATGGTTACTGTATTAGTAAAAGTTATTTGAGATATTCATGTGCTGTTATTTGTGGATAAGCTGTCTCTCACTGAACAAATTTAACACTATATGCAGGCACTGTTCTAGATCCCTGACCTCGTGGAATTTACATTAACCAAAAACATTGTAATTAAATTGACAAGTATTATGGGGAAAGAAAGGAGAGGGATAAGGGGATCAGGAGTGACAGATGGAGAGTAGACGGGGTTGGTGAGCAGTTCCAATTTTAAACAGTCATGGGAGGCCTTGTTGAAAATGTGACATGAAGGAGGATTGCCATAGTGATACCTAAAGACCTTTCCAAATAAAGGAACTAGCTAAGGCAAAAGCAATCGGGCTGAAGTATATCTGGCCTGTTCAAGTGAGAGCAAGAAGGCAGTGAGGCTGGAGAAGAAAAACAAGTGGGAGAGTACAGGGGATGAGAGCAGAGGGTGGAGGGGAGTGAGCAGACTATGTAGAACTTGTAAGCGACCAAAAGGACTGGCTTTTACTCTCAGTGAAATGGGAAGAAGCCATTACAGGTTTTCACCAGAGAAGTGACACGATCTGCCTTATGTCCGCAAAGGATCATGCTACATCATTCGTCATTAGTCACAAAACTTGGAGCAAATCAAAATCACAACAAGATACCACTTAACAACCATAAGGATAGCGAGAATTAAAAAGACAGACAATAACAACTGCTGGCGATGGCAAGTCTATAGAGAAATCGGAACCCTCATATACTGCTGGTGGAATGGAAAATGGGGTAACCACTTTGTAAACAGTCTAGCAGAGGTCCTCCAGAGGTTAAGCAGTTACCATATGACCCAGCGATTCCACTCCTAGGTATACACCCAAGAGACATTACAACAAACATCTCTACAAAAACTTGTACATGAATTTTCATAGCAGCATTATTCACAGTAACCAAAAAGTGCAAATAACCCAAATGTCTAACCACTGACGAATGGATATATAGAATGTGGTACGTCCATGCAATGGAATATTACTTTACAATAAAAAGGACTAAAGTACTAAACACGTGCTACAACATGGGTAAACTTTGAAAACATTATGTTCAGTGAAAGAAATCATTCACAAAGGCCATATATTATACAATTCCACTTATATGAAATGTCCAGGATAAAAGTGCAAGATTAGTGGTTGCCAGGGGCTGGGGGATGAAGACAGGAACAGGAAGCGACTGCAAGTGGGTACGGGGTTTCTTTGCAGGGGGGACAAAAAATATTCTAAATTTAGATTGTGGTAATGGTTGCACATCTCTGTGAATATATGAAAAAACAGTGAATTGCGTAATATAAATGGGTGAACTGTATGGTGTGTTAATTATATCTCAATAAAACTATTGTTTTTTAATTTAAAAAAAAGTCTCGCTCTGGTTGCTATGTTGAAAACAGATTAGGGGATGGAGGAGAGCAAACAATCATCTAAGTGAGACGATAGTGGCTTGGATCAAGGTGCAGCAATGGAGGTGGTGAGAAGTATTCAGAATGCAGGTGTGTTTTGAAGGTAGAGCCAACAGGACCTTTCTTATGGTTTGGATACGGGGTGTGAAAGAAAGATCACTCCAGAGTTTGGCCCTAGCAATGAGACTCAAAAATAACCATCATCTGTGATAAAGAAAATTAGGATTGATGAAGATCAGAAGACCCACTTTAGATCTGATAGAATGACATGACCATTAGTTACCCAAGTGGTGATGTGGAAGAATCTGGACTTGAAGACAGATGTCAGGGCCACAGATATACAACTGGGAACTGCCAGCATCCAGACTAAATTTAAGGTTGGGAGACTGAATGAGATCATCACGAGCGAGTTCAGAGAAAAGGACTCGGGATTAAGTTCTGGGGCTCTCCCAAGTCCAGAGGCCAAGGAGAAGAGGGGCAGTCAGAAAAGGAGACAAAAGGAAAGGCCAGTGAGGCAGGAGAGAAAACAGAGAGAGAGCAGCATCCTGGAAGCAGACGAATAAAGTGTGTCACACAGAAAGGAAGGATCTACTACGAGTATGCTGATACTGCTGACAGATCAAAGTAGAGGAGCGCTGAGAACTGGCCGCTGCGTTTAGCATCATGGAGCTCACTGTTGACCTTGACGAAGCAATTTGGTAGAAATGGTGATGCTGCTGGTTGGGGGTGCCTAACTGGAGATGGTTTGGAGAGAACAGGTATATACACTCTTTCTGGGAGTTTTGCTAAAAGGGAGAGTGGAAAAATGGGGCACATTTTCCCACTGGAGGGAGAGGCGGTTAAAAGATGATTATAAGATGGAAGAAATAACATGTTTGTATGATGATCAGAAACACCCTATAGAAAGGGTAAAATTAAGGCACAGGGAAAGAAGGAAGAATTAGTGGAATGAATGAATGAATATTAGGGAATCTGAGAACTCAGAGTCCAAACTACTTTTAGTCTCCTTTAAAATCCTAAGTAAAGAGAAGTGTGCAAAAAGGTCCCAATACAAACTCTCCATCCAAAACTACTTTCGGTAGCTTTTAGTACAATCAATTTGAGATCCTGCAAAAGCTATTGTAGGAGCAGTGCAAGAGGCTGAAGCTCCCAGACATGGGAAACCTCTTCCAGCAGACTCCCATGTTACTCACCTCAGGCGCAGCCTGCCTTTTGTAGCTATCCGAGTCTTCCAAGATCTGAAAATAACTGTGCATGTATTCTGCAGCTTGCTGCCATTGGTGCTTCAGCAGCGCTTCTTGGATGAAACTCAAACAAGCACTTGTTGTCTGAGCAAAATCCTTCTCCTTTTTCCCTCCAGTCACTATAAAAATTTAAGAGAAGAGTCTTTATCCACAGTGACCCCAACTCAACAGTTCAAAAACCTTACTTCTGATAAGAGGAAGTTTTAGCAAGTAAAATAGTAGGTATTACTTAACCCAGCCATTCCCCAATATCAAAGCTAGCTTCACTTGAAACCAACTCTTCCACACTATTTTAACTAGTCTTAGCACATGAAAAAAAGGTCTAATGTGGAGCTATCTAATTTGATGTTCTTGGGCTTCCCAGAGCCCCCGGATGCTTCAGATCTGATTCAATCATCCTTTCATCCTTGCTCTGAACAATCTGGGTAGACTCTCTCCAAGAGGGCGGCAAAGCACAGTCGCAAGTATTCAGAATGGGTAAAAATAGGGTCATCCTAGGTGAGCATGGTCTTTATTACCTACTAGTGTTCGGAAAACAAGAGGTGGGCTCTTATTTTTTAAGGACTGAGTTCCTAGTAACTCAATTATATTAAATGCAAATGAGATTACTACAGTTGTAGACATTCGCATTTACATCTCTAGAGTACTGACAACCCTCACGTGAAAAATATTTGGACTTAGTTACAACCCCGTTACAGGGTTGCATGTTGTGGCCTCCTATTCCCTTTCCACACCACTACAGAACCCCCACACGCCAGCAGTCAGTCTTCCATCCAGCTCAGGTATCCTTTCTGCTGGGAGGACACAGAGACTGAGAGGTACCAAGCAAAGATAGTTTTACCGCAATCAGCTTTCAGAACTTCAACTGCCTCACATACTCTTTCCTAAAATTAATCTCCGAGAGAACTGCCTATAGTCAAGTCTTTGTTATTAAAATCAACATACATTATCTCGGAAAGGGAAAGTGCAGGTGTGAATGTTGAGAACGTCTAACATCCATTTCCAAGTCAAGTGGTTTCCAAGTCTTTGCTGATCAAAATTATAGAAGGACCTAATAATTCTTTATAACAGATCACAAAGTAATGTTTTCATAAATAATTCAGGAGTTCACAGACCTAATCCATTGCTATAATTAAACTCCACCCACTGCCACCTACTTACTTATATGACTAAGGTTTCTCAGAATTTACATCAACTAAAAACAAAATATAATAGAATTGAAGCTAAACCTTTTCTCATTTTAGAAATATATAATATTCATCCACAGATATACGAATTGGAAAAAAGTGATAACCATATGTATTTTATTGAAATAAAAAAGCAATAAAAATTTACTTTTAATACTTAAAATTTTTTTAAACTTTTAATATTTATGTTTTTCCTGATCAGCTGTCAATTATTAATTATGTCTCAATCCAGAAGAAATTTTAATACTTAAAACCTTACAAAAAACTAAATATAGATACTACTTTTAGTGCAAGGATAAAAATATAAAAGGAAAAGGAACAAAATAACATTTCTATCTATTAGAAACCTTTTCATAAATTGTTTTAAATGGATGAAGAAGGGGATCACATTCCTATGCTATTTCTATTTAGATTCCACGAGATATATTTCTTAAGGTTTTTATTTATTTACTAAATTTATTGGGTGACATTGGTTAGTAAAATTATATAGGTTTCAAGTGTACATTTCCATAACATATCATCTATAAATTGCACTGTGTTCATAAATTTTTAAAAGTAATACAATAATTTCATTTAAAAATGCCAACTTACAAGTATACTGAAAATTGCTAAAATGCCAAAATATGCTATTAAACTTACGATACAATTTTTAGATGGCACCTTAAAACTGTGCAAGGCAGTACATAATTTTTCCAAAAAAAATGTAGATGATATGTAAACAAACAAGTTTGAAGACAACTTTCTAGACTTGCGCTTCTCCAACTTTTTAAACGTATGTACAAATCACCGGGAGATGGTGCTGGCTACTCAGTGTGGCCCAGTCCTACTCAGTGGGAGCCAGTAAGTAGCGTTCGTACCACTGGGGAGCTTACAAGAAATGCAGACTACTCTGCCCTACCCTGCTCTCTGAATTTGAAGCTGCATTTAAGAGCTACACACAAGCTGCCCCAGAGCAACACCAGGCAGCTAATGTGAGAACGTGACAAAGCGTCTTCCCTGAAACCTGATTTAGTTACCAGGAGGACTGATCTCAGGCCAAGCTCCCTTCTACCCCTCAAGTGTTCACAGCTCAGACTGGAAATCCTTGGCAACATCCTCTCCTGTCTTTCAACTTAGCCTACCTACCTCAGGAATATCTCATGTCATTCTTTTGTGAGCAAAAGATGATCTTATTTGTTGCTGACAAACTTGAATAATTGTCAAGGAAAATAAATTTGACATGGAAAGAGATACAATGAAGAACCAGTGCCATCATCCAAACTTCTAATGCCCTTGAAAGAATCTGGAACCTTGTCAGTCTGTCAACAAGTATTTTTGGGCACTACTATGTGCCAAGCACTATTCTAGGTGCCCAACATACAACTTTATTCCAGATTGGCCCCTGCCTTCAAAGTTTTTATTCCAGAAGCACACTCTTCAGGATGCCAAAAGACATCAGAATAAAAAATAAGTAACTGTTAGGCAATTTCATTTTCTTATTATGGTTAATTGTCACTACAATGTCTAGATTAGTTGAAACTGTTTTCTCATTGCAGATAAAGTATTTGGGTTTGACAGGCTCTCCATTACATATGAAACATTTCTAAGCTTGTATTCTGGTCTTAAACCTATTTGCTTGAGGACTGGCTCAAGCTCTCTGCAGAACACAGGTGACAGAAACAAGTGCAGGTATGCCTTAACTGGCAGAACTTTAGATTACCAGGCCCCTACAAGAGGTGAAGTGCGACAACCGCTGAAGTAGCATCCATCCAAACCTGGTTTAAGCCACGTGCATTAATCAGCAAAAATAACATGAGAAGAAAGAAACTATTATTTTTTCAACACACACTATGCATGAAGATCTATGCTAGGTACTTTATGTATCTTATTTTAACTTTTGCTTATATATTTCAGTCATTGAAAGTATAGGTTTTGAGATCAGATAGACCTCGCTTTGACTCCTGAGACCAGCGCTTAAGCATTTATATGCTTTGAGATCCAGTTTCCTCACCTTTAAAATGCCAAGGCTACAGATTTACTGAGGAGTCATTTGCTGAGATAATTACATGAGGTGAGATTTAGATTAAAAGATAAAGATATAGGAGCTAAATTCTAGGAGCCAAAGAATCTCAGTCAAGGGCAAAGGAGGTAAGGCTAAGAAAGCCGAGTTTGAGAGCAGTAAGAAGAGTGCTGGTCTAAATTCATTCCCCAAACTTCACCATCCATATGCCAATATACAGATAACAGCTTCTTTCATATATTCTTATAGGGAATTTACCCCATAGAAAACTTGCTTATATTTACATTAGTTGAAAATGGAGGAAATATTCTTTTTTCAAAACCTATTATAGGTTGATTCTATTAGGAATTATTTCAAGCAATTCAACAGAAACATCTTGAAAATACCTCCTAGGTGTGTACACCTCAATGGCAGAGACAGTATCTTCTTTATGTATGTAACCCCAATATCTAGCTACTGCCAGGGAGATAGTAAGTGCTCAGTAAGTATTGCCGGGGGTAAAATGTGTATTCACCATAATGCAGGCTATCAGTTATTAATTCAAAGGAAAATAATTCTAAAAGAAAAAAGAACCTATTTTATTTTTATGATTTCTTTTTTGTTGCAGTGTAAAAAACCCTCAAATATTCCTATCTTGAAACTAGAACCAGCTTGGTTATTCTTTTTGTATCCATATTGAATCTTATCTTCTTGCATTGAAGGTAAATGGTTGTACGTTATTTTACTTACCCACACTTTGTATATGCTTTTGGAGCCAAGGAAAACACATTCCTGTACCAGAGAGCACACGGGTTTCCCCCAGGTCATCCCCCGTCATGGGCCTTGGCAATTCTTCGCTGAAATCACTCATACCTATTCCAAACTGAGAATATCAGTTATTTTCTGTACATCTTAATCCACAGAGTTATACAGAAAAACAGCCTTCTTTTTATCTAATGGATATTATCTGATTAGCAAAATTAATTGTACCTGGTAATTCCTTTAAAGAAATAGTTTAATTATGTCAGCAACAGCCAAAATTAATGATCCATTGGGAAACAAAGAAGACAACTACTACTAAGTTTCAAGAAAATACAAAGATACTACCCCTTAATTAAAGCAAAACAACTCAAGTCTAGAAGAAGAAACAACAAATAATGCATGCTAACAAAACAATACAACAATAATAGTAGTAGTAGTTAACATTTATTGGGCCCTTTCTATATACTGGGCATATACATCATCTAATTTAATCCTTACAGACATCCTGACATATTTTCTTCCCTTTTCATGTTGAAAGAACTGAGGGCTTGGTGAAATAATGTAACCTGGCCCCACGGTCATAAGAAAGGTGAGGACAATATTCTACGACCTAGAATATCAAACTACTTGGCATGAGCAGAGTTTGGGGTGGAGGAGGGGGTCGGAGGGCAGAAGTGACGGCGTGAATCGAATCGAGAAAGGCACCCATATACCCGGCCGAGCTTGGACTTGATGCTCAGGGCCTCGCTCCCTCACTCACCACGTCGCATGGAGTATGAGGTCCCGCGGATACTACCTGCAAGTACTTCCCCCGACTTCCCTCTCCTCCGCCATCCTACACCACGCCCCTAATTTAGAACACCTTCAAGCTGTGTCTAGATACTTAAGTAGCTTTGCAACTGGTGACCCTGCCTTCAATTTTGCTTCTCCACATCCCAGCCAGAGGAAATCTTCTAAAATTAAATTCGATGGTTAGGAGCATGGCTTTTAAATAACACGTGAATTTAATCTGACGCACATGTATTTTAAGGAGTCCTTACAGCAGCAGCTCTCCCCAAATTCCCAAAGACTACACTGCGCTCGTGCAGTTGCCACGGTAACCGAAGCTTGGCCACCCCTTTGCCTCGCTCTCAGAACCTGAGGTACCAGAGCGTCAGGAGAAACTATCAGAAAGAGAACATGGGCGAATCCTAGCACAGCCCTTCGGTTTCCACTTGAATGTCGGCAGTGACTGTCGAACGATAATCAAGGACACCTACCTGCCTAAACCCGAGCTCTTCTCTCCCACCAAACCCAGCCTCACCCCCCGGAACCACGTGAGCAAAGACAGCGGAAGCCGAGTTGGCGACTGCTTCGTGTGAGCATGCGCACACTCTGGCTCGGTCTCTCAGGCGACGCGCAGACGCCGTTCCACCCCTAACGCCTCCCTGGGCCACTGAGCCCTGGCGGTCCGCAGCTTGACCCCGGAAATGACCCGGAAGTGGCGGCGGACTGCCATCCTTCCCTTGCGTTAGCTCCAGATTTACATTTTAGTCTATCCCAGTCGGGAAAATGGGAGACTTTAATTGCAAGTGTAGATTGAAGCGAAGGGAGGGCAGCTGGATGAGGTGAACAGTCCAAAAATCAGAATGTCACTACCAAACTGTACGATAACCTTTAGGTTTTTGCTCGCTCATGAGCGCACTGTGCGAGCCTGAGAGGTGTGGCTGGGGGTCCTGACAAAATAAATCTGCATAGCCTTTTAATTGCTTCCTTGAAATCTTTTTTCTCTCTTCCTAAAATTTCAGTTTGAATTTAGGTGGCTCTTGACGACCTCCACAAAATTTGGGCAAGAATATCATTTTGGCTCTCAGCGGGGGTGGTTCTGCGGACCCGTGTGGAGTCACTTTTCATGGGGAACCTTGACACACTTTTCATGAAATAGGGGTCGAAAGAAAAATGGCTAAATGTGAAATGAGGGAGAGTTGAGTTCTAGAGAAGATGAACCTGGAAAAGCAGAGAGCCATGGGAACACAATCTATCTCCAAAATCTGGAAGGTCTAAAAGAAACAAAAAAGACAATGTTTGAAGGTCTATCTGTGTAAGAAGGGTCAGACTTTTTTCATAGCATCAGAGAACAGAACTAGGATTAAGGGGTGAAAATTAAAGCGAGGCAGCTTTAAAGTCATTACAAGACTTTTGTTCATAACTAAGACGGTACAAACAGTGGCATAGGCTCCCACAGGAATCTTTGAGTTTTCCCTACGCTGAGTGAACCATTTGAGCAGAATCAGAGTATTGTATAGTTGACTGAAGTGTCTAGTAAGAGTTTGTACAGGAATTCCTTAAAATGCTACAAATACTTGATTCTATGTTGTTCTCATAAACACTATGCAGTAATTCTGAGCTTGCAAGAAAAATTCCTTCTGGGTCATAAGTCCTTGGCCTCACTCAAGCCTGTGCTCTATCTCACTCCACTGGTATGACCTAAATGATGTTGTCCAGGAAGGCACACAAACAAAATAAAGTAGCTGTAAGCTTCCCGTTTAGAGATTTGGTCTGGTTATGTTTCTTCCCTTGCTGTAAGGTTTAAAAGCCGCAAACTTATTTAGACAATATTATTTCCATGAATTTCAACCATTCCCATGAATGCTTTATTAATTCCTTGCAATCTAGTAGAGCGCAAGGTGCAGACAACAAAACAATTGGAAAGACATCATAAATAGTTTATATTATATCACAGCTAAAAATATGCACAAGATAAGAAAAAGTAATGTGGCAAAAATGAAAGCATACAAACAAAAACAGTTCACATAATAACACAGAGAAAAATATTATCCAACTAAAAACTCCCAAAATACATGGACTAGGATCCTATTTCAGGCTAACTTGAGAAAAAACTATGTCCTCAAAAGCTCACTTTCATATTTTTGCCCATATGGTGGTGCCTTGAGCCACTATGTAAAGAAGTCCAGGCTATCCTACTGCAGAGGGGGGCCACATGAAGTAAGGGTCCCTAGAGGATGAAACACCACATGGAGCCAACAGTCAGCATCTTAATTCCATACATATGAGGAAGACCTCAGACCTTGCAGCCCAAATCAGTCACTTGTTGACTACAACTGCATGAGTGTTATGTCCAGCTGACAATGCATGGAGAGAGGTAAGCTATTCTCAGTGAACCCTATGCAAATTCCTGACTCACGAAATTGTGAGCAATAAAATGGTTGCTGTTTTAAGCCACTAAATTTTGGAGTTTGTTACACAGCAATAGATAACTAAAACATGATATTGGTAATTTGTATCTTCGATCTTTTTTCTTCATCAGCCTTATTAGTGATTACCAGTTTATTTATGCTCTGATCAGAAAGCACACTGTGTGAAATGTCAATATTTTAAAACAGTTTTAGACTTAGTGCCCAAAATATGGTCTATTTTGGTAAGTGTTCCATGGGTGTTAGAAAAGAATGTGTGTTCTGTGGGTGCTGAGCGTTGTGTTCTATTAAAGTCAATGAGGTTAAAGTGGTTCGTGGTTTTGTTCATATCTTCTGTATCATTACTGATTTTTCATATTGTGTTACTATTAATTACTGAGATAAGGGTGTTAAAATTGCAAATTATGTTTGTGGATTTGTCTTTCTTCCTTTAGTTTTGTCAGCTTTTCCTTAACATATTTTGAACCTTTGTTACTGAGCACATAAACATTCCATGTATCCTTCTGTCTCTGATAATACTCCTCATCTTGAAGTGAAATTCAGCTGATATTAAGTATAGTCACTACAACTTTCTTAGTTAGCATGGTATATCTTGTTCCATCTTTTTACTTTCAACCTATCTCTGTTTTTATTTAATGTGCTTCCCTTGTAGACAATAATTAATTGGCTCTTTGTATTTTTCCATCCAACCTGACAAGCTCTACCTTTTAATTGGTATGTTTTATCCATTTTTGTTAATTATAATGATTGATATTATTGAATTTAAGCCTATAATTTTGATAGTTTCTAATTTGTTCCATTAGTTTTGTGTTCCTCTGTCCTTCACTTCTGCCATTTTTGGGGTAATCAAATGTTTTAGTATTCCATTTTAATCCTTATGCTGGCTTTTAGCTATATCTTTTTGCATTGGTTGTTTAGCAGTGTTTCTAGGAATTATGATATGCATTCTTAAATTATCAGCCTACTTAAAGTTAAAATTGTGCTACTTCAAATAAAATAAAGGAAACTTTGCCGCAGTATAGTTCCATTTGCCACCACTCCCAAGTCCTTTCTGCTTTATTGTCTTATATGTTACATTTACATTCATTATTATTTTTGCTTTAAACAGTCATATATATTTTAAAGAAATTAAGAGAAGGGAAATACATGTTGCTTTTTATATTTATGTATGCTTTACTATTTCCCATGTTTTCATTCCTTCTAGTATATTATCTTCAAAAATATCCAGAAATTCTTCTCATTCCTGTACATGCCTGTTTTACAATACACACCAGATTTCAAAGATTTCATATAAAATAAAGAATGTAAAATGTCTCATTGATAATTTTATATTGCTTACACGTTGAAATAGTAATGTTTTGGATATATTGGGTTAACTACAATGTATTATTAAAATTAATTTCATCTGATTTGTTTTACTTTTCTAATGTGACTTGTAGAAATTTTAAATTACATATGTAACAGGCATATTGCTGTTAGACAGCATTGTTCTAGAGAATCAGTGAGATAAAGGGAAGTATCAGGTTATGTTCAGATCTTCTATTAAACACTCCGGTTTGATTTCATTCATTCACCCTCTTATGTATTCCCTACCATTTCATATCCCATGTAGATTAAAATAGGAATGGAAGTTTCCATACTTTCAGGGAACTCTTACTCTTTCTGGATGCAATTGCTTCGTATCCACGTTTGAGCAGTCTTCATAATGGTATTTATGTTTCTGTTCCTAATTTTATACTGAATGTATGAATTAAAATGCTGAAGATTCAGGAGGGTTGCTTTGTCTCCATGTGTGATCTGTTAACAGGTTGGCTGTGATTGTATGTCATCCTCAAGAACCTACGTGTTAATATTTTTTCCCTCTCAGTTCTGACTGTCTCCTCCAGGGGGCGCTTTTGACCTGCCAAGCACCGCTTGGGAGGCTGTTGCCTGCCAGGCTGACTTTTAGTAAGAAGGGAAGTTTCCGGGGTAGGTGCTGTCTAAAAGTGTCTCCTTTGTGACAAAGTCAGTGATTTGCTGAGACTCTTGTTGCACCATCAACCATCCCTGCTGGCTAACAGCCAGATATGTTGCTGTTTAATTATTTAAACGTAAATGGACAATCTTTAATATATGATTTCATTTGTTTCTTAAACACTATGAAGTGTTAACATTAGCCCCAATTTTAAAGATGAGGAATCTAAGACTAAGAAAAATTGATGACTTCCCTAGGGTCACACAATTAGACTGCTGATACCTAGTTTAATACTTTTGACTACATTCCCTGCTTCCATTGTTGTCCTGTAAGGAAGCCATTCATGTCTGAAAACTGTAATGGATGAAGCCAAACAGTCTACACTGGAAATTGAGTTGTGCAGGCCCCACCCTGGAATTTGTTCTGCTTTTGTTTCAAAGCACCAAATATTTGACTTCTATGAAAATAGTGCCAAGGTAAATTAGGCAGAACCGGAAACAGGAACTTATATACAAGCTTATATATTAGAGGCAATTTCAGATGTTTGAGTTTCTTTGTACAATAGAAGTTGGGATAATATTTGCCAAGACTAGACAAATAGTACATGCTGATAGAAGACCTGGCCTGTTATGTGACTCACTGCCAGTAGAATATACCCTTTGACATGACTTTGACATGGCTTTTTAATTGTGGGGGAGGATTTAACCCTGCTGGCCGTACTCAACACCAAACTCCATTCTCCTTGGCTTTCAGAACAGGATACTTGCTTAAAGCCCACTTTAGTTTTCCGATCCTTTTACTTAAAGTCTGGTAGCTTTCTGTTTTTCACTATACTAAGTCTTAATTCTTGTGCTTGATTTTCAGGGGCTATCATACTCTGACCTGCCCTAGCCACCGAAATTTATCTCCCACTACTCTTTATTGTGATCATTTCACTCTAGTAAGATTAGGTGTCCTTACTCCCCTTTAAAAATTACTTTCTGCTCTCTTTTGTCTTATGTTGCTTTCTTCACTTGCCCTTTCCTTTCTTTTTAGAATCGAAATCCTACCTACTCACCAAGACCTAACTCAAATCCCACCACCATCATTTGCTTTCCTCCTTTTAATTCTTTAGTGCTTCGAATTTGTACCAAAACACGTTAGCACTTACTCTGTGGCAGAGGTCTTTTCCTCCTCCGACCCACCCCATGCTTACTAAGAGAGATGACTGGTATTAGCAAGAGAGATTTGTTTATCTTTTAGGAGTTTCCACTCTAAAGAATATAATGAAGATCCATCCTCAAGGGCGGAGCCAAGATTGTGGCTCCCTTGACATGGGTTTAAAAGGTGGACCCATCTTCTAGACACTGGCCTCAAAGGGTGACACTGGACCCAAAAGCTAGAAATCTGGAGAGAAAAGAAAGGAAGATCTTGAGATGCCCAGAAGGATATGTACTGTGCAGGTTCACCTGACAGAGTAAAAGACTGAGTGTTGTTTTTCTGACTCACTATATTGTAACCAATTATAGTGTTTTTATATTTAACTAAGACCCTTACTAGGATTTACCTGGTTTATAACTCTTTGGGTTATTTGTCTTTTTATTAGTGAATTTTAAGGTTTCTTTATATATTCTAGATGCAAAACTCTTATCAGATATATAAATGGCAAATATTTTCCTCCCTTCTATGTGGTTATCTTTTCACTTTTTTGATGATGTCCTTTGAAGCACCTAAGCTTTAAATTTGATAAAGTATAATTTATCTGTTTTTTCTTTGGTTGCTTGTGCTTTTAGTGTCATATCTAAGAAATCATTGCCTACTCCAAGATTTCGCCTGTGTTTTTTTCTAATTTTTTTTTTTATAGTTTTAGCTCTTACATTTAGGTCTATAAACCATTTTGAGTTGACTTTTGTATGTGGTGAAAGGTAGTGTTCAATTTTTCTTTTTTTGCATGGGTATATCCAGTTGTCCCTGCACCATGTGTTAAAAAGACTTCACCTCATCTTTGAAAAATATTTTCACTTGGTATACAACTCCACAGTGTCACATTTTTTTCTTTCAACACTTTAAATATGTTGATCAACTGTCTTCTGGCTTCCTTTTTCCAACAAGAAGTCCGCTGTCATTTATCTTCCCTCCCCTGTACACAGAGTGTCTGTTTTCTCTAGATGATGTTCACATTTTTTTCATCACCTATGGTTTTAGGAAATTTGATGTGCACTGGTGTTTTCTTCATGTTTCTTGTGCTCGGGGTTTCTTGGGATTCATGGATCTGTGAGTTTTCATCAAATTTGGAGTGCTTTAATTCATTATTTCTTCAAATATATTTTCTGTCTCCTACCTCCTTCAGGCACCCCAGTCACACATATGTTGGACTAATTAAAGTTGTGCACACTGATACTCTATTCAATTTCTTTTGGTCTCTTTTCTCTCTGTGTTTCATTTTGGAGAGTTTATATTGCTATGTCTTCAAGTTCACTAATATTTTCTTTTGAAATGTCTAATCTGTTATTAATCCCATCTAGTATATTTTTCATCTCAGCCATTGTTTTCTTCACCTAAGTTTGAACTGGATCATTTTTATATCCTCCATGTTTCTCCTTTACATACTTATACTTTCCTATAGCATCTTTAATATATGGAATATAATTTTGTTAATGTCCTTCTACAATAATTCTATTATCTGTGTCATTTATGAAATGTTAAGACTCTAGATGTTCCTGGGCAGCCATCATGGGAAGTTTACAATGATATATGTTATTATGCTGTGTTTTATTTGTTTCAGATGTAGTTGTCTTGTCCTTTTCAATCCAACCACAAATTATTCATGATCAGGAACTCTCCTTATCTTATATTTTGATATTTTGATCTCCTCCCCCCACAAACTACAAATTTATTTTTTTAACTCTTACTCAACATTTGCCCAGTGAAAATTCCATTTGAGGTGTTAACAAACAATACACTTGGGATAATATATATATATATATATATATATATATATATATATATATATATATATATAATATGCTGAGTGAAAGAAGTCTGACAAAAAAAAGATAACGCATACTGTATGATTTCCATTTATATCAAATTCTAGAAATTACAAATCAATCTATAGCAACAGAAGGTTGTTTGGAGACAGGCAGGAGAGGGAAGGGAGGGATTACAAAGGAGCACAAGGACTCTTAGGGGTGATGGATATAATTATCTTGATTGTGGTGATGGTCTCACGGGTATACATATGTCAAAACTTATCAGATTGTACACTTTAAATGTGTGCAGTTTATTGTATATCAATTACACCCCAATAAAGCTATTGAAATAAAGAATGCACAGGATTGTCTGGTAGATTGGACATAGGGTATGAGAGAAAGAGATGTCAAGAATGGTTTGTAAGTTTTTGACTTGAGCACCTGGAAAATAGGAACTAAAGTGTCATTATTGAGACGGGGAAGATAAAAGGATCAGGGTTTGAGAGACAAAATAAAGAGTTTGGTTTTTAACATAATAAGTTAAAGGTGCCTGTTTGGCACGC
This sequence comes from Rhinolophus sinicus, assembly GCF_057876585.1. NCBI lineage: Eukaryota > Metazoa > Chordata > Mammalia > Chiroptera > Rhinolophidae > Rhinolophus > Rhinolophus sinicus. The sequence continues at coordinate 57,589,504 of NC_142506.1, read as the reverse complement.
CTAAGAATCTAAAGCAAACAAACACATAGTAGAAAAGAAATGAAAATCTCCGGAGGGCACTGCTACTTGGATGCTCGGTGACCTTATCCATTGTACATTCTCTCCAAACAGCATGGGAACTACACTGGACCAACGGGACATCTCACAGCCCCTATAGACGACTGTGAACACCTCTGGAAACATCCCATCTTTTCCTTTATTCAGCATTATGGATTGCATGGATGGGCCACATTCTTTCCTCTTGCTTTCAAAGAATCCAGTTAGTTTGGGAAGCCAACTGATGGGTTTGACTGGTGTTCCAGGTGGATGAATAACCTTAGCAGAGACTGCAGTGAGGAGCCTCTGGTCACAGACAAATGCAAAGGGCTCCAACCAGAGCCAGAATATTGCCGTCACTCCTCCCTGGGCTGACCTGTGGCTTTTTTTTTTTTTTTTTTTTTTTTTTTTTTTTTTTTGGCATATATAGATAATTCAGTCATATTGTAATTTAAACAAGATTTTGATTCCTCTAGTCAGACAGAAAGAACAGAAATTGCAATGTTGCTTGATGGAGGTGTTATGAAGTTATAATTAAAAAGGAGCATATTACCTGGTTTGAATCTTAGAGTGTGAATGCCTCAATTTACTCATCTCAAAAATGAAGATAGGTTATAATAGGATCTACTATTGTTGTGAAGATTATTTGAATTGATACCCATAAAGACCTTCGAACAGAACCTCATCCTAAAGGAAGCACTCAGTAAATGGTAGCTGCCATTAATCAGCTTTCTCCTACTCTGACATTTATTCATTAGTCGTTCTTATGCTAGTTGGTTTCCACTAAATTGTGGGCTTCCTTAGACAAGGGCCAGTTATCTTGTCTTTGACCTACGTATTTCCGCACACCACCCTAGTACTTTGTCCAATGTCTGGCATGACATGAAATGGTAGCATAAAATGGAAGTTCAACACATTTGTGTTGAATTAAATTACTTCTTCCCTTATGGATAAAGACCCAAGAACCTGAAGCTCTCAGCCCAGGGACCTATTGCCCACCTCCATCCCCCAGGGCTCAAAAAGTGCCCAAGCCGGCCACCGGCTGTAGTTTACATCACCAACGCACCCCTTCACTCACACTCCCCCTTCCTAATGAAAGGGGATCATGGGAGGGGGCCCCAAGCACCCCCGGGGGTCGGAAGGAGAAGGGGCCTTGAACCAGGGCTAACAGTGGCAAACCGTGGGTGGGATTTGATAGCCCAGAAAAGGAAGTACCCAACCAAGAACGGGGGTTGGGGGTGAAGCGGGCTGGTTTGGGACAAACCGGAAATCAGAATCTGCGGGGTGCCAGAAGGACCTGTGGGTGAGACGCAGCGAGGTTAGGGGACCCCAGGTGGCGGAGAGGGGTGAGCGAGGAACGGAATGGCGCGGAGGTCGGCCGCGAAGGGACGGGGCAAAGGCAGGCGATTGGGCGAGGGAGAGGGTACAGAGTCCCGGTTGCCAAGGCAGCGAGCAGAGGAGGCGGCCTCGGGGAGAAAGTCGCAGCTGCGGGCCTCCTCCGGGAGCCCTCCATCCCCTCCCGGAGCCCGTGCTGACGTGTCAGCCGCGAACGACTCAAACCTTCCCGGGCGCCGCCCCTCCGCGCCGCGCTTCCCACCCGCGCTCCGCCCCCGGCACCGCCCGCCGGCGCCCGCCCGGGCCTCCTCCACCGCGTCACCGGCTCCGCGAGGTGACCACAACATGGCTGCGGCGCCGGGGCTGCTCTTTTGGCTGCTCCTGCTCGGGCCACCCTGGCGGGTGGCGGGCCAACCGGGGCCGGACACGAATCGGCGCTTCTCGGAGTATAAACTGTGCGCGGACAAGGAATGCAGCAGTGAGTGCGGGAGGGGACAGCGGCGCCGGGGCTGCGCGGGGCCGGGAGCTCGGCAGCCCGCACGCCGGCCGGGGGCTGGCAGGCCGGGGTAGGGGTGATCCCCGGGTCCCTGCCTTTGTGTCCTGCGGGCGCCCGCTGGCCCTGGCCGCTGGGGGCTGCACCTCCCACTTGTTGCCGGCGTTTTATTTTTTCATTGCTGACCCGGGGGGGGGGGTGTTGGGGGTTGGAGGTGGCCCCCCGTTTCGGGCATCTCTCAGCGTCCGCTCCACCCGTCCGCCCGCCCGGCGTGTAGCGGAGATGGGGTGAGCGCCGCGCGTCCTGCTCCCCACGCTGCCTCCGAGCGCTTTCCTGTCCCCGCCGCGGCGACCTCGGTGGGTGCAGCCCGGGGGCAGATGCGCTCAGGGCTCGGTGGGTGGATTCTCTGCGGCAGGTTGATGGTGGGGCTCGGGAAGGGCGCCCTGGCGCTGCCCCTTCGCCCTTCTGCTTCAGTCGGATTTGGGGCTCACACAGATATATTGGAGTGTAGGTGTGGGACGGGCGCGGGGTCCAGGCAAGCAGAGTATTCCCACGTCTCCGCCCCGGCTCTGCCTCAATCCTGTCATTGCTGTGCTTAGAAGTCCGTACAAGCAGCCAGGCAGGGCGCGGAACAGCAAGGCCAAAAATCTTTCGTTCTGGAAAGAGGCTGAGGACATGAATCGGCCTCCTGGGACCATCAGCCGCCTCTCTTTTGCGCAGGAAGCGGAATTGTTCCCATCTTGGATCGGGGGTGGGAGGGTGTGGAGAGCTGAGGTCTCAGACTCAGATGAAGAGGATGATTAAAGTAACAGTAATAAATACTCCAAGGATTGTACAAACCCAACCAGCCTTAGCTTTAGTCACTCGTGTTGTCGGAATCTCTTCCTAGGTGTCTGCCGAACGAGGATCATTCTTAACAGCCTCCCGACTCGTCCCACACAACCTTGTAACTTAACTGATTACCGCTTTGGAATCGGTTGTTCATAAATTGTAATTGATACATACTGAAACAATATTCATTCTGAAAAGGCCATCAGCCTATAGTTTAGCCATTTATGTTCAAATTGGTGTTATTCAAAAACAAATTACATTAATTTGAAGAGTTTGTATCACTGCAACACCATTAAAGAAAGGAGGCAATCTTTGATTTGTGTTGAGCCATTCCTGGAGGTAACCCCTAGGGTGGATGTAAATAAACACGACAAAAGCAGAACAACTTCCATGATTTCTTCCTTTGGTTACTCCCCAGCCCCCCATACAGCAAACTCAGGTTGTTAGCAAACAGGGTTGGCTCTGGCAAAATGCTTGTTATTCTTTGCTTTCAAGCACTGTGCTGAGTTCCTCAAAACCAGCTGCCTGGAGATCACATCCATGATGCTTCCTCAGCACAGAAACATGGTATTGGAAAGGCCCTTAGTTGTCACAGAACTTGAGAAATGGCATGTGTCCAGACAGTTGTAACAAAATATAGCAGGCAGCAGCTGGAGCAGGGTCTGGATCTGTGTTGTGTGGCATGTGCTTTTCAGATAGCTGTTCACCAGTATGCATTATGTTGTCATCTCATTTATTACTATAAATCCTCAATGATCTCTTCTAACGGGGACCAAGAGAAACATTGCTATCTCCAGTTCTGATAGAGTCTCCAATCTTATACGGTCCATCACCTTCAACCTGGCCTCTTATCCAATTACCTCTGAATTAGGATGCTGACATGTATTAAAATAATCAGATTTTAGCTTCAAAATCCAAACCTCCTTCAAATCTATGTTTGTCCCTCAAATATGTATTTAAAGATATGTTTTAATGTATTTATTGCTAATTGGATTTTAGAAAAAAATGTTATTTCCATTTTATCCTTCTTTTTCTCTGCTATTTAATTGCATTTATTGTCCATTTCATCTTACACCAGAAACTGTATCTGGCCAACAAAAAGAAAAATACCAGTTTCTAGTTCTATCAGTCCTACATTTTAGGACTGAAGGTAACTACTGAACAAGTCTCACCGTTTGGCTTGTCCCTGCCACATGTGATGATGTCCACTTTTGATTTTGATTATAGAAATAAGTAAATAAGAATGTTTCAACTTTGTTTTGAAAACTTCTTAATGTTGGGTACAGTCAACATTATATACTTTCAGAAAATACTACCTTGTAATGTGATTGGATCCATAATAGGATGTGACACCCTTTCCTGTTAATTTATTCAGATGTTGTAAGGATAGGACAATTTGGCCGCAGATGACACTGACAGTGTTTATGGCTACGTGGTAGCAGTTAAAGCCACTTAAAGATAGTGCCTTTTAGGAGTTAGTTCAAGTTAATTGATCCCTTGGGGGTTCCTAGGTGCTCTCCCCAGTTTCCTATTACCTCTATATGTAATCATGCTTAAGCTAGTCAGTATCTGCACTTGAATTTACCCCATTGCAAAATAAAGCTTTTTTATGATTATGAAACAGCAAAGATCGAGGACTACAAGGTGAGAGAGGGAACGAGAGTTTCACTTGAGACCAGGCAAGTGTTGTGGTGGACACATTGCTTTTTGTTTCATTATGCATAGAGAAAGCCAGCAAAAGTTTCCCGCATCCCTGTCTACTTGCAGAGGGTGTCATGATTTATAACAATAAAGCTCTAAAGATGTTAGATACTTTGCGCATGTGAATTGAAAGCGACTGGTTCCGGAGAGTACTGGAGAAAGTGAATTGTTTACAGTGGGTTCTTACATTTCCTGATAAATCAATATGGACTGTGAAAGCTGAATCCTGACATCCGGTCATTTTTTTTCCTCTCTTTATATACAGTGTTAATGTACCGGGGTGAAGCTCTAGAAGATTTTACAGGCCCAGACTGTCGTTTTGTGAATTTTAAAAAAGGTGACCATGTCTACGTCTACTACACACTGGCAGGGAGATCGCCTGAACTTTGGGCTGGAAGTGTAAGTAAAAATGTGACATACTTTCTTTTTTGACTTCTTACTGGCTTATTTAGCACTGTAGATTTAAATAACTGTTTTGCTGGGTCTTTGATGGTGTTAACCTATCCTCTGTGCTAGAGTGTGAAAAAGATTTGGGTCCCCAGCAGGCGTCAGGCTTGGCACAGAGTAGGGGCTCAGCAGAGGTTTCTTAAACAGAACTGAACTGCTTCAAATTCCAGACCTGATCAGCCATGGATGCACCAGATGTAGTAAAGGTTAAAATGGTGCAACCTGGAAATTCTTAACTCCATTGCTTCAAAAAAGAAGGATTTATGAGCATTAGGCTTACTTCTATAAATCATGTGCAAGACAGTGTTTTGGGCATTCACGATTAAAGTTGATTTTGCGCGTGTTTCTTTTTTTCTAAGTTATTAATATTTGTGAAAAACTGGCAGCTTTGGGAACAGTTACATAATTGTGTGCCATTCTTAGTCTGTTAAAAAAGCAAAATGTCATTTTCACTCTGCACTTTCTTGTTTGTTTGTTCTGTTTGCAACTTCTAGGTAATCTTTTTCCTGCTTTTTAGATACTTGCTCCTAGCAGTTTCCCCAGCAGCTCTACTGCACCCAGCTCTACGGGTGCCCTGATATGAGACATGGAAATCAATTAATGCATCATGCTTTGATGTTTTGAATGAGAAGGTTCACTAGGAGTGACCTGATTGAGAGGCTTATGAGATACTGTCCTTTCCTTTTTAAAAAGTGTGATGTGTGGATTGTTTGTTTATCGAAAGTAGTAAGAGTCCTTGATGTCCTTAGGATTGTCCAAATTTAGAGAAATATACAGTCCCTACTGTGAAAACTTTCACTCTCAATAAAACACCAAACAAACAATAGAAAATAAGACTTGAGAAACCACCATAAAGAAATAATAGACTCATTTTGTTGGCGGTCCAGATTCCTAGGGAGAAATCTTGAAAGGCCAACTGGTCAGATACAACCCTTGTATTTAGGCAGAATCCAAGCTGAATCCCTCTATACAAAGAATCTATTCTGTTTCTTTCAAGTCTACCACATGAGATTTCTTAATTTTACACTTGGAGAATTTTTCCCATGTTCCTAGTTGCATTTTTCATATAGCGGTTAAGTTTGAGCATTTGAATAAGTGAACTTGACTTGCATTTTTCTATCTCCACACTTTGATTCACAACTGTATTCACCTCTGGAAAGCCTGCCATCCTGAGGCCCAGCTCTCATCCTGCCTTCTTTGGGAAGCTCGGCCCAGCCAGAAGGATCTCTGCTGTCTGATAATCATTTAGGTGGCACTGTGTTTGCACTGCTTGTGTGGAATTTTTTTTTTACTGCTCTGTATTGCAGTTAGTGTGTATAGTGACTTAGCTTCTATAAAGTTAAAAGTCCTGTTACTAGCAGGGCCCATGTGTAACCCACCTTCCTTTTGAATATTTCCTTTCAGGGCGGTGGCACTTAATTACATGTGTCCTGATAGTAAATAGCTTGTGCAGAATTTGTTCTCTTGAAACAATATTCTACTTTTATTTTTCTCCAAATCAAATCAGCAGTTCCCTGGCAGGGATGATGTGTGGAAGCAAAATTAGATCTAAAGATCACTTCCAGTCATGAAGGCCCATGATTCTGCAACATTGTTTTCTGTCAGATCATAAGAAATGAGACACCACCCAGTGTAAAAATCCAGAGTTTTAAGACCTGTGGTCTCAATTGACAAAGATTACACCAAGATAAATATATTTCCTTTCTCTGCAGATCTCTGATTTCTTTCCCCTTCCCAGAGTCTCTCTTAATAAAGTTTTCTGAGAAGGGAAAAAGCATATTTTCCCTCAGTCTCCCCTCTCATTTCGTGAACCTTGTATTTTAGGAAATAAAAAATTCTCTCTCCTTAACCTTCAAAATGATTCTTGTTTCTAGTTCTTAGTTTTCATCCTGCAGTCTTTTTCGGTTTCTTCAAGTTTCAGACTTTAACTGCCAATGTGGCAGTTTTAAATTGGCCCTGTCTTATCTAATCTCTAAGGCAGTATTCTACCACTAACACTGGCTTTCAGGTAGTTGCCAGATATAACAAGAGCACTCATAATGAGGATATTTTAGGAGTTAGTGATAAGATAGCCTCTTTTCTTTTTGTGCATTTGATCTGCATGTCCGTCTCCGCCTTTAATGATTGGGAAGAGATCTGTTCTCTTTCAGACTTAGCTAGTAAAAGACAGTGTATGTATCTCAAGAGGACACATTTAATATACCTTGGCTGTTAGTGCTGTAGATAAATGGGATAATATTCTACAGAGGTTTACTCTGCATAAAACTAAAGCTTGATGTGTAGATTAGTATGACTTTTATTTTCTCCCCAAATACTTGAAAGTCTAGTTTTTGAAAACGCTGATACAGCCCATAATGTCAATAAATATTTGCCTTTTGTTGTGTTGGTCATACATTTCAGAAATTTTGTATTTTTTCACCTATTAATTTTAATGGCTGGTGTTTATTGGTGTAAGAAAGACTTATGAGTACTGGTTTCTGAGCAATGCTGTGAAATGTTTAGGTAAACTTTTGCTAAAATTAGAATTGTGTTCCTAACCAGCTTTGATTTGCATAGTTTTAATCCTATAATACACAACGGTCTTCTATACTTCTACTTCAAAAATCTAACTTTATGTGCCTTGCTTTTAGAATTAAACTGAATATTGAAAGAAAACTTCAGTGGTTGTAGAAAAGTTGGCTTTACAGTATCATATCCTTAATTTTTATTGGAATAATAACTCTGTAATCATAGTGACTGTGTCTCTTGTGGTTATATCTACCTGTCTATCTGTGTATTTTCTCTCATTTATATTTCCTGTACAGAATTTTGATTGATATTTGTTTCTTTTGCCCTTTCTTTTGTACAGGTTGGGCGTATTTTTGGATATTTTCCAAAGGATTTAATCCAGGTAGTCCATGAATATGTTAAAGAAGAGCCACTACAAATTCCAGCAGATGTAAGTTGTCGATGTTTTTGGTTCTCAGTTATAATTGGCTTATAAATTCATCAGCTATTGACTACAGTGAGCCCTCACTTAATATCGTCGATAGGTTCTTTGACTTTAAGTGAAATGACATGTGGTGAAGCCAGTTTTAGCATAGGTTAATTGATATAAGCAAGAGTTAAGTCTATGACATCTCATCAGTGTTATAAGAAAATGACATTGAATGAGACGTTATTCGAGGAACTGCTGTATTTTTTAACGTGTTTTGGTAAAAAAAAAAAAAAGTTAACATTTGTGTATCAGTTTTTAATTTAGTATCAGGAACCTTTAAAATAGAAAAAAGAAAAGTTTGAAGAGAATTCACAGGAGACTATGTCATAATCTCATAGTTTACATGTCATCTCATCTACATGTAATCAGATCTTCTTATACAAGGCTGTGTACTCTTGTACAGGGTTTTTCTTTGCTGTTTATATGAGAAAAAAATTAAGAATTCAATATCCTTGCATTTAGTTTTTAAATTTAAGAGGTAAACAATTCTTTTTACAAGCAAAAGGAGGTATCTCAATTTGAAACTACTTAATGACTAGCTATTAGACAGTTTAAGTATATAGCAATCAAGTTAAATTGATCAAACCCTAAATTATGTACTAGGCCTGAAATGCAAATTTACACAGGTTTTCTTATTATTGACTATTTAGTGATTTAAGGGATTATAGTTATATTATAGATTTGGAAAAGGGAATGTGAGAGTGTCAGATGAGGTCCTGTCACAAATCTACAAGGTACCGACTGCAAATGCTCTAAAGCACTCATCTGGGGTGCACTGACTTAGTAACTTTGGGAAGACAAAAGTTTTGTGTTCTGGGATCCTTGTTCAGCTGATTATTTTGTGGACTTTTAAAGTGTATAATGATGCCCACCTTCATTCAGAAATCTTTGAGCAGCTCTTTGGAGCTGCTGCAGAGCACGCTAGCTGCTGGTGCAGGGCGATTCTTAGCTGAGACTGGTAGACTGGATGAAGTCTTAGAGCCACTGCTATTCTTAACGTCTCGTGATCATCCTGAGGGCCACACAATTAGCCCTATTGCCTGTTTGGCCGCACTCCTACTGAAGGGACTTCCGGGATACAAGAGTGAGACAGCAGTGCATTAGTCACAGGGGCCTCACTTGATTGGGATTCTGCCTTCTCATTACATCACCATTGCATGCTTCCCTCAATATTAGAAAATGGCCTAGAAATGCATGTGATGAAAAGAGGCAGTCATTCATTTCTACTATACTGGTCAGGTCTCCCCAGAGGAATGTGAAAGTTTAGTCAGGAGAAGAAAATGATCTTTGCTGTTTTTTAAACTTTTCCTTCTGTTTGTGGCCCCTTTTATGTCAATTTGGTTTTTGATGGAAGAAAGGGAAAACACAGATTTACAGACAGTCCTGAAAGCAGATCTGAATGACACCCAGAACCCTGAGGTAGAGTAGAGTATATCCCTTACTTAATCTTGTTTTCAAGTTACACTTGCAATAATTAAGTAGTGAGTTCCCTTGACACCATTCTTTGTTCCTTTAAAGTTTTACTCCCCGTGCACCTGTATTTCAATAAGATACTTGTTAAGCTGATTTATCTTTGCCAATCCAAGGAAAACATGAGCCCCAAATCTGGGTAGATTTAGAGCCTAACAGTAGGGTCATTCTGCCTTTTTCTAGCTGGGTAAGCAGAAAAGTACAGCCGAGGGCAGGCAGACAGGGAAGCTGGATGGTCTTCTAGGTTCTCCCAAATTATTATGTAGTGAATTTCCAGAACATCAGGCATAGATGCTGGAAGTTGGGGGACCCTACCAGTGACACCCCACTCATCCCCACTTGTGCTCAGAACAATTTAGAGACCCAGGAGTCAGGTAGATGGAGACCAACGTGTCACCATTATTTATTGATAAAGGTTTTTGGCAAACATTCAAGTATGCGTAAATAATGGGCTTTTGAACACTGCAGTCTAGAATAAGACAGACTAACCCAGCTACAGGCAGAGCTAGGTAATGGGGGGCTTCTCCGGGGGGTTGTCCATGTAAAACTGACAGCATGGAGGAGAGACGATGTGTGTTTCCTCCAGCTGGCCCAAACAGAAAACAGGGATGATGCAGGGCAGACTCACCAGCCACATGAATCATTCACCTTGGGGAAGAGAGAATGAAGGGAGGCCAGGAACATTACTCAGGGAGGAGCCCTTTCTCAGGGACACAGGAAGCCAGGGAAAAGTGGGGTCCAGCTTCCTATCTCCCGACTACCCAAGAACAATTGTTGCCCAAGGTTGGCAAGAAAGCCCCTCTAGAGCCAAACATGAATATCTCTGTCATTAGCATGGGTAAGAGTTTGCTCTTGTGACACATGGCTAGTGACACACTAATTTTTTCTTTCCTTTACAGGAGACAGATTTTGTTTGTTTTGATGGTGGAAGAGATGATTTTGATAATTATAATGTAGAAGAACTTTTAGGATTTTTGAAATTGTACAACTCTGCAACTGGAGATTCTGAGGAAGCTATAGAAAAAACTTCTCTGCATGTGGAAACACCTCCTGAAGTATCTGAGGAAAGAGACCCTGAACCTGATCCAGTAGAACCCAAATCAGAAGAAAGGGAAAGTGTACTCTCAGAAAACACTAAGAAACTCAAGGAAAGACACGAGGTTCAGAAGAACCACCCCCAAGTAGACAGTCAAACAGATCACCCTCATGGAGAGCAATCTTCATTCAACCCTTTTGAAGAAATGCTGAAAGATAAACTGAAAGTGCCAGAAAGTGAAAACAATAAAACCAGCAATAGTTCTCAAGTCTCAAATGAACAGGAGAAGATTGATGCTTATAAGTTTTTGAAAAAAGAAATGACTCTGGACTTGAAAACCAAACTTGGCTCAACTGCAGATGCAATTGTATCTGATGATGAGACAACCAGACTTGTTACTTCGTTAGAAGATGATTTCGATGAGGACTTGGATGTTGAGTATTATGTAGTTGGGAAGGAAGAAGAGGAAGACAGTGAAGAAAATTTTGATGAGCTACCATTACTAACCTTTACAGATGGAGAAGATTGGAAAACCCCACTGAAATCTGGAGTTGAGAAATATTTAACAGATAAAGAGCAGAATTCAAGTGAAGAGGATAAGGTTGAGGTAACTCAGTCCTCTGGCCTCAAAAACGATGATAAAAATACAGTAACATCCTGGGAGGATACCATCTTCTCTGCTGTTCCAGAAGGTGAAGAACAAACAGGTATGGATTTAGAGAGTTCCAATTCAGAGGAAGAAGAGGAAGACGGTGACAGCAAATGGAGGAAACCACAATTGGCAACAGATTATACTGACCCTAAAAAGACCGAAGATGGTCTTTTGAGTGTAGAAGTCCCTAAAACAAATAATGACAAAGACCCACAAATGGACACAGAACTTCATATTGAAGGAAAAGGGAGGACAGTTGAGGAATCCAAGAAGGACCCAGTGCAGGATAAGAAAGGATTAGAGGATGAAAAGCAAGAAAGCAGGACTCTACATGGTTCTCCTCAAAGCAGGAACCTCGATTCTTTGCCAACTGCAGAAAAGGATAAAGAAACATTAAAATCAGCCTTTGATCACAAAGAAAATGACCTAAAAGGAGCAGCTGTTCATATCTCAAAAGGAGTACTCCATGAAGACACACCTGGAGAGCAGAGTTTGGAAGGTGGCTCCGAGAGTGGATCGGAACATAAAGCTGCAAGATATGAAATGAAGGAGGAAAAGATTAAAGGGGAAGCCACGGGTGTTGCACCCCTCTTGGAAGACAGTCAGCAAAATGCATCCAAAGACAGGCTAGTAAGTGGAGTAAAACCACACACGCTTTCAGTCGAGCAACGAAGTGAGGAATTTAAAGAGGAGCCGCTTCTTAAAACTCAGAATCAACCTAGGTTCTCTTCTCCTGATGAAATTGGTTTGTCAAGAGAACTGGAAGAAGAGGGTCCCATTCTGGGAAGAAATCTGTCCTGGCAACAAGAAAGAGATGTGGCTGCTGCAGTTAAAAAACAAGTGAATGAGAAGCCAAGGCTGTCTGAGGAAGAGGTCACAGGGGACACCTTAGGTGGGGACACCTTAGATGAAAAATATGTTCATCCAAAGCCGGGCACTCAGGAAGCAAAAACAACAGGCCACACTGATAGCGCAGAAGTACCAGATTTTTATACTGAAAAACCAGAAGCAGAAGATGACGAACAGTTCATCCCTGAAGAACTGCTGGAGGATGAAAACGCTGTAAGTGCGAAACAGTCTAAAGAAGAAAGCCCTGAGATGCAGGACAGGCAGCTGGATGGTAATCCCCAAGGCCCCCAAATAGGTATTTTAGGCGCCGTTAGTACTGATGCAGAAACGGAAGAAAACAAAGAAGAAACCAGTAATATTTTGGAAATTGAAAGAAAAAGTACAACTGTGGGCAAAGGGGTGGACCCACTAGGCAGGGAACCTCGTGGCCTGGTGGTAGAAAAGGAAGAAAGCCCTCTTGTAGATAAGAAAGCACAGAGCCCATCTGAGGGAATGTTCGTTCCTGACAAGAAAAACAATCAGACTCCAGAGGTAGAGGAAGCATTTCAGAATAAAGATTCTGATGATCTTAAAGACAGCCCTGAGGAACAGCTGAAGACCTCACGGCTCGCAGAGGAACCTGGGGCAGGAGAACTCTCACAAGAGGATGAGGAGGACTTAGAGAGAGTCATGGACACAGAAAGCCAGGGGGTTGCATCTCAGGGACGTGCAGACGGCCTGCCCCCCGGGACTCCACACACTACTGCAAAGCCAGAGCACAGGGGCCACGGGGAGGACGTGCCGATAATAAGCAGCTTCTTTAAGGAACAGCAGTCCTTGCAGCGGTTCCAGAAGTACTTCAATATCCATGAGCTGGAAGCCATGTTCCAAGAGATGTCATTAAAGCTGAAGTCGGCACAGCGGGAGAGCCTGCCCTATAATGTGGAAAAGGTCCTCGATAAGGTCTTCCGCGCGTTTGAGTTACAAATCCTGAGTGTAGCAGAGAAAATGCTCGATACTCGTGTGACCGAAAACAGAAATCTGGGAATGAAGGAAAACATACATGAAGAGGCTGCAGTGCTAGATGATGTTCAAGACCTGATCTATTTTGTCAGGTACAGACACTCCACAGGGGAGGAGACTGTACCACTGGCCGCGGCACAGCCTCCCGAGGAAGGCTGGAGTGGACCAGCGGAAGGTAAAGTACCCGCCTGTGGCCTTGTCGAGTTGGGCTGGAGAGGCAGGTGGGGGGTCGGGGGCTTGCTGAAGCGCCTCATACCTTATTTGTAGCGCGCTGTTCACAGTTTACAGCGTGTCTAAAGGCAAGAGGCAGCCCCGTGATGTCCACATCACCCTGCCTGCCTTTTTTGAGGCATGGATGAGGCTGTCTTAACCCTGTTTTCTCCTTAGGACAGTTGAGAGTGGTAGCATTTTCAAAAGGAAACCTTCTAAAAAGATAAGGATATAAACAAGAAAATGATGTATGTCGTGCATCGTGGTCCTGCTAACGAACTATTAAGTTCCGTGTACAATTATGAAAGGGCTTTTTTTGAACACAGTTTTTCTTAATTATAAAATAAGTGCAGTTGGACCAAGGACTGACTGGCATAACTTTGAAATCAGTGCCTTGCCTGAGATTCTGCATCCTCCCCCGCCCCCAACTTTCATCTCCCGTGCATGTCATGTGCTTTCCTGCCTCATTGGAGCAGTCACCCAAGGCAGTTACGTTCTGCTGAGCCCTGGGGTTCTTGCATTCAGGTTAATCAAGCATTGACCCAGGCTGCAGAGCGTTCTGACACAGCCCTTGACACAGACGCCATTCAGCCAATAGTGATTGAATTGACCCTGAACCAATATCCTAACCTCAGCTGGTTCCTCACGCCGGGCTCTTTTCTCCGTCCCCATGCTTTTCACACCAAGGTATTTGAACTGAGGGTATGTGGTAGAGTACCAGGCGGACGTCAAGCCATAGGATAAAAATCTTCCAAGAGTGTCAATTTGTCCTGAGATTTTGGAGAGGGGACCATCTTTGCATTTCATCAAAGCAGATATAGTTTGGATTTGAATGTAAAACTCGAATTTTCAGGGTAAATTATGAGGTCTCAAAAAAATTCATCTTTGTTGTTGGTCTCATTGGGCTGTGCCCCGAGCCTCTTAGGAACGGAAACGGGTTCTCTCTTTTTGACTCTTAGAGGTACTTTGAAAATATTTGAAGGGCACATCAGCTGCCTTTGTATGTAACGCCCTTCTCTGTGCTGGCTCTGTGAGACAAGCATGTTTGTTTATAAAAGAGCATGTTATTTCTGTGTAGAAGAGATGTTTCATATTTTTGCTCTTGACTGGGATACTCTTTTCTACATTTATCTGTGTGGGCATATGTTGGTTTGCCAAGGGAAGTTAGGTTATTGAGATCTTTACCGTAAATATATTTACTTATGAAATATTTTGGAATAAGGGTTTCTTTGTAATTTTTAAAATGTAGATTAGCCATCTGTGCAGTGAGATAAAAGCAACTGAAACTTTTATTTGCCTGGCCAGCTGTGCTCCATGGGCTGCCAGCACACAGAGCACACTGGTGAGTTGCCCTGGAGTTGTGTGATGGGGGAGTGAGTGACAGCAGCTGAAGGGGGAGTGTCAGCAAGCTTTGCCAGCCCAATGCCTTCTTCTGCCCTGTAGAGATACAACCACCACTGGAAGAACATTTCCCACAAGACAACACAGAAGATCTTAAAATGCAGATTCCTGAGGAGCCCAGCCACTTGGATCAACCCATGACTAGTGACACGGGTGGCTCAGAAGTGTCACAGAAGCCGAATACTGAAAAAGACGTAGACCCAGGTAAAGTTTGCTAATGTTTCTCTACGAAGTGGAGGCATATCATAGAGAAGATCTAGGAGATGTGTTGTTAAAGGTAGGAAATAGAGGAGAGACTCATAGAGTAGGAACAAGTTTCAAAAATAAGAAATCCCAGAACTAACAGAGAAAAGCAGGGGTTACTGCAGATGGAGATCAATCATAGGAAACAGGCCCGAGACTAATTAACCTACAAACCAGTGACTGGCTAGCATCAGCTTATACAAATAATTGTAGTGTAAAACATTCTTCTTAAAAAGCCTTATGCTCTAAAACCATAGTTTTCAACCAGACCAGCATCAAAAACTCTGAGGGTAGAAACCAGCAATCTGTTTATCAAGCTCCCCAGGAAATACTGATCTTGTCAAAGTTAAAGTTAGAGAAACACTGTCCTAAAACTCACAAATTCTGTGTGTGACCCGCCCGCCCCATAGCATACAATGTAGCTCGGGAAGGGGTCCTTTATGTTGAGGTATCATTATACTGTATGATTACAGGAAATAGTACAGAACTCGGCAGTGTGGAATGGTCCAGTGCAGACGACACTAGTGAACAGTATCTTAATCACAGACCACAGTGAACATCCGATGGGGGAGCAACTCATTTCATCTGAATTGAGAAAGTCGTTTTCAAAATACAACCCTAATAATGGTGTCAACAACTTTCTGTGTTTTTTTGTGTGTGTAGCTCAATCATTTTACCCGTAAACCAGAAAAACAGCTGATAGTTATTTTGTCTATTCAAAATGGTCACATGACCGCATACTGTTTTTGTGTTTTTAAAGGTTATAGTCTAGAAGCATAGGTAGTACTTTACCCTGTGATACCGCAAGGCTTGGCAGCCTTGGGCTGGTCTCTCTACCCCGTCTCAAAGTATAGGAGAAGTCCCGGAAGGGAGAGGACGAGGGGAGAGTGTGCTGGAGATGATGCTGATTTTATAGTTGAAGGGTATGAGGGCTCCAATAGGGAGTCTGCATTTTTTTCTCTATATAATTGTCTTTAAGAGAACCACATATCCAGGCACAGCGACTACTATTTTGTGGGAAATCAATAAATATTTTAAATGAAGAGAAACAATTCTTATTCTAAAGCATGAAGTAAAATACTCGTCTTCCCTCTCAATTTTAGGGATAATTACAACTGAAAGCACTCCTGTCGATGCTATTGGAAAAAAGCAACCAGAAACAAATGCTCAAGAGCCAGCAAGTGTCACACCTTTGGAACATGCAGTTCTTTTAATATATTCACTCATGTTTTATTTAACTAAGACGGTAAGTTTGATATATATTTTTTCCAGATAGAATGTTGATAATTACAGTTTTTAGGTTGATTTTGAGCATGAGGTGAAGAACTTAAAATGTCTTTATGAAAATGACTCGTGGTCCTTTGAAGGCGGCCTCTGAAACAAGCCACAGGTGCATGACTGATGGGTTCTCCGTTCAGTTCAGCGCCTGAAGTGGATGGGCTGCAGGCCAGAGCTGTGCCAGAACACCTATAAAACGTGGTTTTTTCCCCCTCCAGGACCTTTTAGTCTAGCAAGGAGCTTAAAGACATTGACATGAAACATAGTATCATATGGGCAGAAAGAGAAGTATTTACCTGATGGTAGAATGATGTCAACATATTGACTCGTTGTGGTGGAAGGATGGTCAGAAAAGGTCAGAAGTGAGCTGACACATGTTTTAAGCAGAGCTGCAGGACCAATGGGAGTTTGATGTGTAGTTTGTTGTTGAATAGAAGGGCTGGGGGGAGGGAGACGGCAGCGCACAGTCAGACAGAAGAAATGACGTGTTCAGAGATGGAGGCATAAAGAAAAGGTTACCCGAGGAAGCCAGGGAGGCGGTGGTGTTGAAGTGCAGAGTAGGAGGGAGATGGGCAAATGTGAAGAAGTTGTAAATCATGGTAAGTACATGAGATTGTTTGGGACAAGGATATTTTGAAGGTTTTAGACAGGAAAAAGGTATCCTCAGATTTGTTTCTTAGAAAGAGTCACTATGGCAGAATATTTATTAAGATTTATCTTTTTAAAGGGAGTCATGGTGCAAAGGAGACCTATAATCTGTCTGGAGCTTATCTAAGCTTTTTAGGATTTAGCTCCCCCTTGTGGTTGTTGAAATTGGACGTTTTTCTTGGTAAATTAGAGAACGAGTAGGCTTTCAGCTGTTGGAGGCTAAGCTGCCCTTGGAGCTACAGAGAAAGGATCCTCCCCAACAAAAATATTTTTCTCTAGGTTCTGTTATTTCAAGACTTGTATAAGAAAGAGGGTTATATTTTGTTCCGTAAAAATGCACGGGTTTTGAGCCAGGATGGTCTGGTTTTAAATCCCAGATACATCATTTAGAAGCTTGAGCAAATCACTAAACTTCAAACCTCAGTTTCTTCATCTTTAAAATGCAGATACTACCTACTCCAATTGTTGTAAGAATTAAATGAGTTGATAATGTAAAGTGTCTAGTGCAATGCTGGGCATTTTGTAGGCTGTCATCCCCTGCCTACTTCTCATTCGGATGGTCAGAGGGCAGTATAAAGACATCGAATACCTGGGGAATTCAGGGGAAAGGCCACCAGGATGGGAAAGATGGAGGAAAACCAAACCATTTTTCAGTTTTCTCCATGGTCATGGTGGTGGTAGCCACCCAGGTGAAGGTGTGTATGACCTGTGCCATTAGAATAAAGAAATTTTCAGTGATTAAGGGAGTCTCAGAATTTGAATTTGATTACCAGAATGCATCAACATCACTTCAAACAACTAAGAGCCACCATACATAGGAGGAATTCTTTATTCATTTTATTTGCAGATATGCACAGAGCCTGGTTCTAGCCTGGGTAGGGGGACACAGATGTGGTACAGGATACAGTCTATGCTTGGGGGATGATGGGAGAAGATACCACATGAACATCAAGAGAAGGGGGTGCAATGTTACAAAGTAACATTGATTTGAAAGGTATTGTTAAGAAAGCATTTTGATGACAATACAGAGTATTGTGCTAGGATGAAAAAGTTCTAGAAGGTATAAAGCATAATTCTGATTTTTGAATGGCTTAAGAAAAGGTCACATCAAATATATATTAAAATTGGGAAAATAGAAAATATGTGAAATTGTTTTTGTGAAGTAGGAATAAATAGTATAGATGATTATTTAATAGGGCTGGGCAGTAATGGGGTGCTGACTTGATTGGGAAAACTGTACAAGAAGTCAGATTCATAGATCAACGGTTAATGGAAGCTTAGGGTTGGAAGATACCTTAGCAGGCAATTAGTCCAACTTCTCTCTAACTGCAGTCATTTCCTCTCCTACAACTTCGACAAGTAGTTATGAAGCCTGGGCATCAACAATTCCTAGTGTGAGCAACATGCCTTACAAGGCTACACATTGCTGTCTTAGCTAGTGCAATTCTTACATTGACTCCAAATTTCCCTCCATATGATATCTTCTAATTTCTTTTCTACATAGTAATCCTTTAAATAGTTGATGCTTTAATTTGTTTAAGTGTTATGTCACAGAAAATTTCAAACATATAAAATCAGAGAGAATAGTAAAATGAATCCATGGGCCCATCACCCACCTTAACAGTAATTACCTAATATCAACCAATATTTGGCATGTTCAAAATCCCCTCCCCTCCTTTTAAAAATTGTTCTTGTTCAAATCAGGATCCTGTTGAGATCCAGATGTTATAATAGATTGATGTATATCTTAGATCAACTTTAATCAGATACAAATTACATACAATAAAATGTATCCATTTTAGGAATACAGCTCAGTGAGTTTTAAATATATAGAGTAGTCCCCTCTTATCCACAGTTTTGCTTTCTGTAGTTTCAGTTACCTGAGGTCAACTGTGGTCCAAAAATAGTAAATGAAAAATTCCAGAAATAAACAATTCATAAGTTTTAAATTGAGCATCGTTCTGAGTAGCTTGATGAAATCTTACACCATCCTGCCCAGGACGTGAGTCATCCCTTTGTCCAGCATATCCACATATGTAGTTTGAATAATTTCTTCTAGTCTGTGTCCTGATTTTTTAATTTTTAACATTGTCTTTTGAAGAGCAAATTTTTAATTTTGATGAACACCATTTTATTAATTTTTACTTTTATCGTTAGTGCCTTTTGTTTCCTGCCTAATGAATCTTAGCAGGTCCAACAATGCAAATATTTTCTCATATTTTCTTCTAGAAGTTTTATATTTATACCTTTCATTGTTTAGGTCTGCATTCCATTGTGAGTTAATTTTTGTGACCAGTGTCATGTTTTATTGTTTTCCTTGTATGGATATCCAGTTGTCTCTGTAGCATTTCTTTCCCCTTTGAGTTACCTTGGCATTTTGAGTTGACCATATATGTGTGTCTCTTTCTAGACTCTGTTCTGTTTCATTGAGCTGTACTTCTAAAGATAATACCACACTTCTTTGTTGGTTAGTATAGCTTTACAGTAAGTCTTGCAATCAGGTAGTTCTTTTGCGAAATTATTTTGTATATTTCAGTACCTTTGCATTTCCATATAAATTTTAGAATCAATTCATCAATTTCTACAAAAATTCTTGCTGAGATTTTGATTGTTATGTTGAATCTATATATGTAGATGAGTTTGAAAAGAATTGACATCAACAAATATTAAGGCTTCTAATCCAAGAACTAAGTTCATCTCTACATTCATTCAGATCTTCTTTAATTTCTCACAACAGTGTTTTGCAGCTTTCAGTATACAGGTTTCACGCATATTGTGTTTACGTGTACCAGTATATTTCATGGTTTTTTATCTTGTAAATGGTACCCTTTTTACATTTCATTTACAATTGTTTTTGCTAATATATAGAAATACAACTGATTTTTGTATATCGACCTTGCATCTTGCCACCTTATTAAATTAGCTTATTAGCTCTGAGGCGAGGGTTGTAGATTTCATAGGATTCTGTGTAGATGATCATGTCATCTATGAATAAACACATTTTTAAAAATCAGGTTAAAGCATAATCACATCTAGTAAACTTCACCCTTTCTGTGTACAGCTCAATGAGTTTTCACATTTCTTCAAATTTTTTTGTGTCTCCCTCCTGGGGAGCCTCTCATTCTGGGACTCTGTACATATGTTAGATCACTTTATCTCATTGCACAGGTCACTGAGCCAGTGTTGTTGTTTTTCAGCCTTTTTATGGTCTTTTTTTAAAATTATTTTATTGGGGAAGGGGAACAGGACTTTATTGGGGAACAGTGTGTACTTCCAGGCCTTTTTTCCAAGTCAAGTTGTTGTCCTTTCAATCTTAGTTGTGGAGGGTGCAGCTCAGCTCCAGGTCCAGTTGCCGTTGCTAGTTGCAGAGGGCACAGCCCACCATCCCTTGGGGGAGTCGACCCGGCAACCTTGTGGTTGGGAGGATGCGCTCCAACCAACTGAGCCATCAGGAGCTCAGCGGCAGCTCAGCTCAAGGTGCCATGTTCAATCTTAGTTGCAGGGGGTGGGGCCCACCATCCCTCGCGAGACTCGAGGAATTGAACTGGCAACCTTGTGGTTGAGCACCCACTGGCCCATGTGGGAATTGAACCGGCAGCCTTTGGAGTTAGGGGCACAGAGCTCTAACCGCCTGAGCCATCGGGCCGGCCCCTGTCTTTTTTAAATTTATTTTTTCTATTAGTGTCAGGTGTACAAAACAATATAATGATTAGACATTTACACCCCTCACAAAGTGATAACCCTACCCCAAGTCTGCTATCTCTCTAACATTGTATATAGCTGTTAAAATACCATTGACTATATTCCCTATGCTGTACTTTACATCCTGTGACTATATATATATTTAATTATAGTTGACATTCAATATTATTCTACTTCAGCTTCAGGTGTACAGTGCAGTGGTCAGGCATCTACACAAGCTATGAAGTGATCCCCCCGATAAGTCTAGTATCCATCTGACACCCTACATAATCTTTACAACATTATTGATTATATTCCCCATACTGTATTTCAGCCTTTTTATGTCTTTATTTCAGTTTAGGTAGTTCCTGTTGCTGTCTTCAAATTCATTGATCCAATCTGCTGTTAAGCCCACCAAGGGAATTTTTCATTTCTGATTTTTTATTTTTCAGCCCTAAAAGTTCCACTTGGTCCTATTTTATATATTCCATTTCTCTCCTCAGTATGGTGGTCACCGTTTCAGTTTTTTAAAAATTCCTAAGTATATTTTAAAATCTTTTAAAGCCCTTGTAAGCTAATTAATTCTGTTGTAATTTCTTGATCTGTTTTTATAGATTGATTATCTTCTAGTTATGGGATACATTTTCCCTGCTGTTTTGCATGTCTAGTGATTTTTTTTTTTGATGGTAGACACTGAATGTTATGTTGTTGAGTGCCAGGATTTTTAATGGCTTCCTTTAAAAAGTGAAGTTTGTTTTAGCCTGTTAAGTTACATGTGGAATAGCTTGATCTTTCTAGTCTTATTTTTAAGATTTGTTAGCGAGGTGTGTATGTAGTCTTTAGAGCGAGTGTAGCCCTACTACTAAGGTGTGATTCTCCTGAGGTCTACCGAATACTACATTCAGTAGGTGAGTTCAGTCTGAGTAGCTGGAATACAAATGTCTTCCAGGCATGTGTTAACTCGGAATTGTTAGCTTCCAGCTTCCTCACAGTTGTTCTTTCTGTCTGTAGTTGTTATTTGCCCATCCTCGAGAAATTGTACCTTACCAGGTGCTGCTTTCAATTCAGTCCAAGACTGAAGGAAAACCCCTGGCTGATTTCTCGAACTCTTTTTTTTCCCCTTAGCTCTCATCTTTCTGGTACTTTTTCCTACATATTTCAGGGACCTCAGTCTCCCCGAACTCTGAGATCGGTGTGCTCTGCTTGGGGTCTCCCTCCTTTCACTGAGGTCTAGAAAGTGCCTCCAGGTAGAAAGCTGGGTGATCATCAGGCTCACGTCATTTGTTTCCCTTCTCTCAGGGGTCAAGCTTGTGTGCTACCTGTTGTTCTCTATATGAGAACAGTTTTCTCATATATTTTGTGCAGTTTTCTAGTTACTTTCAGTGGGAGGGGCAATTATCAGACCAGTTAACTGTCTATAGATTTCTCCTTTTGTTTGTTGTTGTTGGTGGTGCACTGTATTCACTGAAGAAACAGGTTTGTTTGGCTTCTAGGGGGTATTGTGGTCTGGATTTTGCCAATTACATCCCCTTGGTATAACTGAACATGTTTCTCTGGTTCTTCATATTTCTTGGGAATTGGTAGTCAGAGTCAGATTTAATTTTGTTTGGCAAGCATACTTAATGGCATCTAATGTTGAGATGCCCCTCTTTTTTTGATATCACTTGTCATTGGTGATGTTGAATAGATCTGTTAGTATAGGCTGCAAAATGATGATGGCCTGATTATATTGTTCCTGCTTCATTTAAAGGGTGGGATTCTTCTACAAAGAGAATCTTATAATCAGTTATTCTTTACACTGAGGTTTGGTTTGTGTAGTTAAGGCAATATAAATCTTTGATTCTTTCTATTTAAATAATTTTCAAAATAATGAGTTGTCTTCCTGGCATTATCCAAAGATGCCTGAAGGGTGTGTTTGTGTGTATGTGTGTGTGTGTGTGTGTGTGTGTGTGTGTGTTCTCTTTTCTAAGAATCCCTACGATGTCATGGATTTTAAAATATTTCATGCGTTTCACTCCACTGTAGTTATTATTCTTATCAATGCTCAATTTCTCTCATTTTTGACTTGTGGAACCCTCTGTAGCTTGGCTCTTGGGCTCTTTTGACACCACCTAGTGGTGACTGATACCTTCCTTGCTTTCTAGTGTTGACAAGATGTTCCAAGCTCATTTTGTACAT
Organism: Rhinolophus sinicus; assembly: GCF_057876585.1. NCBI lineage: Eukaryota > Metazoa > Chordata > Mammalia > Chiroptera > Rhinolophidae > Rhinolophus > Rhinolophus sinicus. The sequence goes on along the minus strand of NC_142506.1, from coordinate 57,567,036 downwards.
TTCCAGGCCCAGATCTTAAAAGAACTATTTCTCTAAGGAATGGTTCCTTTTAATGGGAAATTATATTTAGAGACTACATTCTGGATACTGAGATTGCTTGTTGCTTTAGAGTTGGCCATCATTTCTAGGGCTTTTCAGAGGACAAAGCTAGGAAATACGTAGATAGATATATTTTTTTTGTGTGTGAATATTATCATGATGCCATGTGGATACTCACAATAAAAATTCAGGGTGCTAGAGGGATTTTACTTAACCTCGTCTACCTTACATTTGTATTTTCTTTCTCCACTGTTGGAAATACCAGTTTTCAGTGACATCAGCATAATTATTTATTTATCTTATTTTACAATATTCACACAAGTGTTAAAAATACCAATATCAACACTACCACCAACGTTATTGAAAATATTTTAAAGATGTTTTGCAGTTCTTTTTGTCTTTACCTTCTATCTCTCTAGGGTATGCATGAAAGAATTCCTTTCTGTTGGCCTGCCGCCAATTTGATACACAGTTTGTTTCATTTTTGCTTTACATTTTTAGGGATTGAACTTAAAGACTTTTTAAAATTTTATAATTAACATAGTTACAAGATCCAAAGTCAATTTGTAAAACAAGATCTATTTAGAGAAGTCTCGCTTTTGTCCCAGTTTTATCCAACCTATTGTTATCGTCCTCTATAGGTAATTTGTAAAATTAATTTCATTATCTACCTTATCATTTAAAAAATAAGCAAACGATATCTACATCCAGCCAAGATATATTTATAGGTACCTGCCTTATCCTCCTAACTGAAACAACTAAAAAGAAAAAACCCAGACAAAGTAAATGAAACAAGTCTTTACGACCCTGGGCATCAGGGATCGAAGGGCACTGATTCCTGGAAGTTAGGGAACAAATGCTGTAAACCCTGCAATTGTCCCAGCCTACTGCACTGAGAGAGTAAGTACCCAGGACCCTGAGATGAGGAGGTGGAGCTGAGAGTCCAGGGAAAGACAGGTAGCTAGACTTCACAGGGCAGAGAACCCAGAGGAGAGAGCTACACGGGGAGAGAACTCTGGAGATCTGTGAACGGTCCCCTTTGAGTATTCATCAGAGTATTGATCAGCACCTGAGTGTGACAAAACTCCTCAAGGTCAGAGAAACCATCTAAGTGATTTCAGGCAACAGTTCCTGACACAAGGCCAAAAATAGTACCTGAAAATTCTACAGAAATTGAGTACTCAGGATCTTGCTTGAGACTAAATGCTGCTCACGTCTTGCCTAACAAATCTTAAAAGCAAAATTCAAAAGAATCAAGCTATTTTCCAGTAATTTACCTGCATCCTAGAACATAGCTCAAGAATGTCTATTGTAGTAATCAAAGTTCTTGAGAAACAGAACCAATAGGACATACACAGGCATACCTCAGAGATATCACAGGTCTGGTTTCAGAGCATCGCAATAAAGCGAGTATCACAATAAAGTGAGTCACATGAATTTTTGGTTTTTCATTGCATATATGTTTACGCTATCCTGTAGTCTATTAAGTGTGCAACAACATTTTGTCTAAGAAAACAATGTACATACCTTAATTAAAAAATACTTTATTGCTAAAAATGCTGTCATATGAGCTTTCAACAAGTCATAATCATTTGTTGGTGGAGGGTATTACCTTGATTTTGATGAAAATACAATTATCTATGAAGCGCAATGAATTGAGGTATGCCTGTATATAGGAAGAGGTTTATTATAAGAAATTGACATACGTACGCATGGAGGTTGAGAAGTCCCACAATCAGCTGTCTGTAATCTGGAGACCTAGGAAAGCCAGCGTGTAATTCAGGCAGAGTCCAAAAGCCTGATAACCAGGGGAGCCGATGATGTAGATTCTGGTCTGGGTCTGAAGGCCTGGGAACCAGGAATACCAAAGGTAGAAGACATTTAATGTCCCAGCTCAAGCAATCAGGCAGGAAGGGGTGAATTCCTTCTTTTGTATTTTGTTCTATTCAGGCCCTCAATGGCTTGGATGGTGCCCACCCATCTTGGGGAAGGCACTCTCCAGAGTCCATCAATTCAAATGCTAATCTCATCTGGAAACACTCTCTCAGACACACCCAAAAATAAGGTTTAATGTGGGCACCCCAGAACTAGTCAATTTGACACATAAAATTAACCATCACATTTGTTCATAATGTATGGCATCCAATCAAAGATTACCAGGCTTGCAGAGGCAAGAAAATATAACCCATGATGAGTAGAAAAACCAACCCATCAAAACCAATCAAGAACTACCAGAGATGTTAGATAGGCAAGGGTATTAAAACAGTTACTACTATATTTCAGATGTTAAGTTACGTAGAGACATGAAAAACATTTTTTAAAAAGAGAGATTTAGATCAGACGTCTAGATATGAAAACTACAGTGCCAGAGATGATAAACATACTGGGATGGATTAATGCTAGCCTAGACATTGTAGATGAAAAAATTAGTGAACTTGAAGAAATAGCAATAGGAGCTATCCAAAATGAAACACAGGAAAAAAGACTCAAGAAAAATGAACTGACACCAGTGAGCTGTGAGACACTTTCAAGCAGCCTACTAAGTGTGTAACAGGAGTCCCCAGAGGAGAGGATAGAAGAGGTATTTGGAAAAGCATTTAAAGAAATAATGGCTTGAAAATTTTCCAAAATTTATACAAACTATAGACCCATAGATTGACAAAGTTCAGTGAAATCTAGGCACAAGAAACATGAAGAAAACTACACCAGGGCATATCATAATCAAATTATGTGAAGTAAATGATAAAGAGCAATCTTAAAAGCAGTCAGAGAAAAAAGATGTTATATAGAGAGAGGAATTAAGATAAGGTTGACATCAGATTCCTTGTCAGAAACCAGACGTAGAAAAATACAATAGAATATATCCACACAAATGAAATGCTACTCAGCAATAAAAAGGAATGACCTATTGATATATGCAGAAACATAGATGAATCTCAAATTATGCCAAGTGAGAGAAGCCAGAGAAAACAGAATACATGGTGTATTATTCCATATATTTAAAACTTTAGGAAATTCAAACTGTTATGACAAAAACTCTGCTTGGGTGGCAGGGAGATGTGGCCAGTGGCAGGAGGTGGGATTACCAAGGGGATGAACAGACTTGGAGATGACGGATATGTTCATTATCTTGAATGTGATAATGGTTTCACAGCTGTATTCATATGTCAAAACTTAGAATGTGCACTTTAAAGATGTGTTGATTCCATATTTTACCTCAAAGCCGTTAAAAATATATATTCATCTCTCCTTACTTTCTTATATAATAGTATTTTAAACATTTTCCACCCCTCCTTTAAAAAAAAAACAACACAAAAAACATCCTGGAAACCATACCTTCGTAGTATATAGAATTATTAGATTTCTTTTTTTCTGGTTTCGTAGTATATACTTTAGTGTATTCAACAACTTTTCTATTGATGGACATTTTGATTATTTCCAGTCTTTGTTATAAATAATGTTGGAATAACATAGTTTTGTGCCTATTATCTTTTCAACATTTGTTGTTGCATTCCCTGTATCTTTGAGATAGATATTTAGAAGTGGGATTGTTGCATCAATAGGTGAATACGCAAGTCATTTTGGGGGATGTTGCCAAATTCCCATTCATAGGGGTTGTCTCATTTCATATTGTGGTCAGTATTGCATGAGAGTACCCGTTTCCCTTACATTCTCTCACCAACAGAATATGTTGTCAAATGTTTAGATCTTGCCAATATAAGTGAGAAATAGTATCTCAGTGCAGGTTTAATTTGTATTTCTCTTATTATGAGTGAGGCAGAACACGTTTCCTTGTCTGTCAGCTATTGCTATTTTCCTGAAGACGGTCTATTCATTTCTCAGCCCATTTTTCTATAGGTTCGCTGGCTGTTTTCTTCTCCGTTTGAAATATTCAGTGCATTTTAGGAATATTAACCCTTTGTTTATATATGTTACAAGTATTTTTTCTCAGGTTACCATTGTCAAACTGAGCTTATTTTGCATTTTTTCTTTCTTTTCGCGTGCAGGAGTTGTGCAAGTTTATTTCTAAGTAATCAAGTTTACAAATCTTTCCCTTTGGATTTTGAGACATATGCCCACTCATAATACATCAAGAAATTCACCCATAGTTTTTCTAGTACTTGTTTCATTTTTACATTCAGATTTCTGGTCCATTTAGAATTTATCTTTAAGACCAGTGAGAAAAAGGTCATTTTATTGTTTCCCACATGGCTAGGCCAACACCACTTATTAGAAAGTCTTTTTCCCCAACTGACTTTTATCGTATCCCAAACTTCCAATGCCATGGGGTCTGTTTCTGGATTTTCTATTCTGTTCCATGATATGTCTGTATTCTTGGACCCGTAACATACTTTTTTAATTAGAGCCTGCCTTCACCTCCCTTCCCACCCGCCACCTCCATTCTTCTTATTTTCAGGATTTCCCAGCTTGTTCTTGCTTTATTGTTCTTCTGAATTGACTTTATATTCAACTTCAAAGACATACCTTTAAAGATCTGCAAAACATTGTTTTTTCTCCAGGTTAATGTCCCCAGTTTCTTCAATTTTTAGAACGTGATTTCCAGACTATTCATATCCTCGTGCCTTTCCACGGGTCCCGTAACCATCACATGTGGGGCCCAGAGCTGAACCCACTGGCACCGGCGTGGCAATGACATCAGTCCTTTGGAATATGGCTATTTAAAGGGGGTATCGGCAAGCACGGGAGACAGTATGAGCATCTGGAGGGGAAGGGAAAAGTGCACAGGAGACTGGAGATACAGGGAAAGGCCTCGCCCAGGAAGGCTGCCCAGTCAGAGCGGTGGTCCTTCAGACGGAGCAGGAGAAAAGTCTCGAACTCTCCTGTCTGGGCATTTAGGACAGGTGTCTGGTGTCTCAGCACGCAGTGACAAAGGGTCCAGCACTGGGCAGGCAGAGTGGGCTGCCTCTCTTCCCGTCCCCGCCCAGACTCGTAGCTCCGGAGTCTCCTCACAAACCGCGTTTTCCTGAGCAGGTGCGCCTCTTTCCGCCCCGCCTCCCTGTACTTGGTATCTTCCGCGCAGGTCCGTTGGCTCTTCCCCCCGCGCCTCGCTTGACCATTGGTTTCTTCCGCCGTGGCCCCACCCACTGCGGGCCCGGCCTCCGTCGGCACGTTTGCGTCCGCCCGGGGGCAGGGTCTGTTGACGTGTCTTGCTGGAGGCGTAGGGCGTAAAGTGCTCGCAGCGGGGAAGGCGAAGTTCACTCCCCGTACCCGCCCCTTGAGCTGGGTCCTTCCCGAAGGAGGAAACGGTGACAACTGAGGGGCTCCGGTGCCGTGTCACGGGGAAGCGTCGCCTCCGCTTAGCTGCCCCCACACGATGGACTCAGTACCTGCTACTGTGCCTTCTGTGAGCGCTTCCCCGGGGGACCAGGAGCTTCTGGGACCCCTGTCGGTGCTCTACGCAGCCCTCATAGCCAAGCTCCTGGAGGTGACGGACCCCATCCCCGGGGAGGGTCCCCAGCTTTGGCTGGCGGGTGGATGAGTTCTGAGCGGAGTGGGTGCACTGACGGACGGGGCGAGGAAGCAGCGGAGGTGTCAGGCCCGGTACTGGCAGGACTTTGCAGTGCCGTTTAAGGGGGCCAATGGGAGCGCATCTGAGAAGCTTTCGTCACCTGTTCATTTTTTATTGAGCACTTACGGTGTAGCAGGCACTGCTGCTTTGTGGTGTGCGACCACGGTCACAGCGATCATCACGTCCCCACGGGTCCTTTTCCAATGAGCCCCTGCGCTGGGGGGGCTGGGGCCAGTCTGACAGTTGTGTATCTGGAGAGGACCGTGAACATCGTGTAGCAGCAGGCAGGTGTTTAATGTTGTCTTCGAGGGAGCATTTCAAATGAAGGCTTTGCCGTCTTGTAGGTGACAGATTCAGTGCAGGCTACACCAGTTATCGGCTGTATGAACTTACTCAGCATTTGTCTTGATGGGGCCAGCTGATAGTTATTTGTGTATCTGTAGAGGGCAGTGAAAAGAGTGTAGGAGCGGGCAGGTGTTTCATGCACTGTCTTCGAGGAAGCATTTAAAATTAAGGCATTGTGTTTTATAGATAACAGATTCAGAGCAGTCTACACCAGCTATCAGTGGCACGAACTCACTCAGCATTTGTCTATGTAAGATTAGAATTAAGATTTAAAGTCTTAGAGGAAAAGTCTATTATTTATGTTCTTCATTATCATTTTGGTTTTATTTGCAGCCATAAAAGTTGATTACTTCTGTAGTGTTTCCATTTTTTGTTTTATGTATCTTTTTTTAAGTCATAATCAACGAAGAGAAAATTCTGTGTGACCCAGGGAATTCTAGCCATATGTTACACAACATGATGTCATAAGAGCTGTTGCAAATTGGAAATATATGTGCAACTTAAAGACATTTAGATTCATAATGTTTAAAAACACTTCAAGCCAAACAAGAAATGTGAGGCTGCCAGTATCCCATCTTTATTGAAGCAGAGGAAGCTATTGAAGATTTTTGAGGGAGTAATCTGATGGAGGTTGATTTAGAATTTCTGTGGATAATTCTTTGTGACTGCTTTCTTGTAAATTAATTTATGGTTTCCCATTATTTCTAATGTTTCTGTTTCAGCTAGTTGCTAGGTTGCCTGATGATGTTCAGCCTGGGCCTGATTTTTATGGACTGCCATGGAAGCCTGTACTTATCACTACCTTCTTGGGAATTGTTTCGTTTGCCATTTTCTTCTGGAGAACCATCCTTGTTGTGAGTAAATTAAATTAACTTATACTTGACTCATAAATACAAGAGATATTTTATAATCCTTTTGTTTCTTTTTCAGTGACTGACATGAACACAAATTAATGCATACTAATCTAAGCACACTCTTTTATTTAGTACAAAACCATGTGTAGTAATTGATGCTAAAGAAATGACCAATTATACGTTAAAGACCTTGTATGAGAGCATGCAATGGAACAGTATTTATTAGAGTGAAAACTTGGTACAACCCAAATGTAAGGGAAAATTATTGTACAATCATATAATGGGATATTAGGCAAGTCTTCAAATTTATGTATTTGAAAGATATTGGGGCACAGAAAATGCTCACAATTTAATATTAAGTTGAAGAAAAAACAGAAACCAAGACTTCAAAGTGTAGATGAACTGTGTATTATATAAACATATGTATACACACAGAAAAAAATTATGCAAGGAAATACAACAAAATGTTAAAAATACTTACATCTAGGAGATGAGGTAATTTCAGGGTTTTTTTATACATGTTTCACAGATTTTCTAAATTTTATCATGTGCTATTGTGCTCGGAAAATATCTTTTGATTTGGAAATACAGGTTATATAGTATCCAAAAATCTTAGGATTTTTGGATACTATATTGTAATACTGTTAAAATCTTTCTTCCTCAGAGTCTTTTTCTGTGCAGAATTTGTCTTTTATGCTTATCTATGTATGTATACTCATACATATTCATATTTATAATTATGTTATTGTTTTTACAGTTACCCAACATAATTGGGGGGAAATTATTCTGTGTAGGTGAACTTTGCAGACGAAAAGCTTTCAGTTTCAGTTCCCACTTAACAGTTCAAGTGGCCAAAGCATTGAATGCATATCTTTCTAAAATTGAGTATTCTTTTTCTGATTTTCTAATTTTATCAGACACATCATTGTTAATAAGCTTTCTCTCCTTGCACAAGTGATTGTAAACTCACTTTAAAAACGGTCTTTTGCCTGGCTTCCTCTAACCTTATGGGGTTTTTCCTCAGATGAAAGAGAAGGGAGAATAGAAAGGCTGAATGGAATGGGAAAAGGTGAAAATGTTTTCTATTGCCCATTCTTGTTTCTCCCATCTTAAAAACACTGACACTGTTTACATTTTCACAAGGTAATGCAGGCTGGATGTCCTAGCTGGTGCTTCTCAGCCTCAGCATTTGACTTTTGGAACCTTGGTCCCTAGTGTCAGTTGCCTGCTTCTTGTTTCTTCCTGCTTTTTCCTGCCTGTTGATTTGGGTGAAAGGAGGGCAAAGGAAGCTTACTCTCTCATTAGCAAAGCTGTGTCATTAGAGAAATAGTCATTTTTTGCCATGTTGGAATTCTGAATGAATTTTCCTGTTATGGCGTTAGTATAAATGGTGTTAGATACTGTAATACTATTGAGATATGTGGATGATTTGTGGACTGATCTGAGTATTTCATCACTATTTATAACATTTGAAAGGGAAATAAGTCCTGAGTTACAAAGACATTAATTTTTAAATTAAATGCTGCTCAGATTTTATTATCCTATAATTAAGTGCTGTCTTTAGGAAATGATTTAGATGTTTGCTGTCATTTTTTTGTTTTGTTGCTTGTGCATTTTCCTCTAGCAGTCTCCTTTCTTTTTCAGATTTATGATCACTATTTTTAGGGGTTTAGGAAAATCAGATCATTTAGCTACTAGATTTCTAAATTCAGCCAATAGTCAACTTTGAATAGGCTTTCTAAGATGTTTTCCAATGAGAGAAAGAGGCACATCTTAGTACAAAGATTGTGCCTTTAATTTTGTTTCCTTAGAGTCTTTTTGAACAATCATTGTTTTTAGACTTCATTCTGGCTATTCATGGTTGTCAAATGAGTCCTTGGGTAAATGAAGCACTAGTATATTTAATATGAAAATATCCATTTCTATTATTAAAGTTAGGTGTTTATTTAATAAGATTGGTGTTCATTTAATAGATATATAAATGTATCTTTTATTGTCTTTTAATGAGACATTTATTTTAGTCCTTTTATCTATCAGGAACTATGAAGTGTCACTACCAATTACATTTAAAATCCTTTTTAACCTTTTATTTTTTTAATCATATGGATCATTAGGCTAAACCAACTGTTACTAAATTTTCATGTAGTTATGATTTAATTGTTAACAATTGTAATATTTCTATTAATAAAGTGTTTTGACATCAAATTTCTCTCTCTTTTAGGTAAAGAATAGAGCCTACCAAGGTAAATATTTAGGCTTATTTTGGTGTTTGATAGGAGTTTTACAAACTAGTAGATAGAGTGACGTCTGATGACTGATTGACTTATTATTAACTCCTAAACATTTTACTAATCCTAATTTGCAAGCTTGGATGACAGAATAAATGGTGATGCTACCAATTGAGATAGGCGATGAGGTGAAACAAACCGGGAGTAGGAAGGTGACGATCAGTTTAAATTGGGGCAGATTGACTTTAAATGTTGATACAGTGCAAATCTGTTACACATGAACAGTGTTCCAGTGCTAATGGTTTCATCAATATAGTATATACTTATTTAAGTAGATAATTTGAGTAATAAGAGATGGAAATCAATATGCTCATCCTTTGTTTCTCTTTGCAAATGACTTGTATTTGAAATGATCACATTTTCTGAGAAGAAAAGTGCTTCATGAAGGGGGAAGGATATGGAGCTAAAATAGTTTACTCTATTTCCTATCTTGGAAATAAATTTAAATTGGAATCTCATTGAAATAAGGGTTATTACATTTTTCTTAAATTTTAATATTTTTACACTTTTACCACTCTTAACTACAGATTAGAAGTTCTTTTCCCTCATAGTGCCAGATAAGATGTTTTTGCTGCTAATACATTGGGTAATTCAGTTTCACTTAGTGATCAGAATAATATTATGGATTTCCCCTCTTTTTAGTCACTGAACAGCAAATTTCTGAGAAGTTGAAGAATATCACGAAAGAAAATGCAGAACTTGTACGAAAATTGTCAGATTATGAACAGAAGGTATAATTGTTCTTTTAGTTTTTTTCTCCCCATGGTTCCAACTTTAATTATTTCCTCCCGTCTTATAGCTTATTATGCCATGTTTAAATCACATTTTAAAATTCCATTATTCTCTACAAACCATCCAAATCTGAAGCAATCAGCATATCTGTAAAGTACTGCTTTCTTTTCTAGGTGGTCACTACTTGGAGATCAGTTTTGATAGCAATATAACTTACATTTCTGTATTCTGAATGTTTTTATTTTTTGCAGATCAAGGAATCAAAGAAACATGTTCAGGAAACCAAGAAACAAAATATGATTCTCTCTGATGAAGCAATTAAATTTAAGGTAAAATCTCTTTTCTTTTTGAGATTAGATTCTAAAAACAAAAGAAAAATAATTAGTAATTATTAATCTTGGTATATTTTTCTGTAGGATAAAATCAAGAAACTTGAAGAAACTAACGAAAGTCTGAATGATACAGCTAAAAGTCTGCGTGTTATGTTAGACTCTGAGAGAGAACAGAATTCCCAGAATCAGGACTTGGTAAGAGTTTTGCTGCTAAGTGTTGTGTAATTTGGATTGCAAACTTTTTTCTTCCTATTTTGTACATTGGGTGAGTTGAACTCTGCATTTTCCCATGCTGAAACTAGGAATCAGGGAAGTTGAACCTACTTCTGTCCATTTTTAAGGGATTTTAAATGCTAATACCACAAGTTACTGTTTTTGTGGTCCTAGGAAGTATTTTTGTCCTCAGCCCTGTGTAATTTTCATATTGCTTGACGCGATCCTCCAAAACATGCAGAGCAACTAGAAAACTGTAGCCCAGTCAAACAGTTCTAGTACTTTGTTTTGTTTTGCATGGTTCTTTTTTCAAATAAACTTTTAATATTAGAACAGTTTTAGCATTATACAAAAGTTGCAACGGTAGTAGCAAGGGTTCCCGCATCCCCCACCCAGTTACGTGGATCACCTAGCTGAGGCTTCTCCACAGAAAAGTTCCCCTTTCCCGCCCTTTGCATACTATACTTTGGAAGGAAGTTACTGTGCACAGCCCACAGTTAAAGCATAAAGAGTGCTCCAACTCCTTGACGCAGAATTTTAAATTATTTAGAAGCCTTCTGTATGTGAAACCTGCCTATTCTCCCTCAAAGTCCAACCATTTTTAGTTCAGACAAGAGAAGTTTTGAAGTGACCTTGGGGGTTTTCTCTATCACTAGGAAAAACCATTTATTTGAACTGGTTTACTTGAAAGTTGTTTTCATTTTCTTTCACGTTTGTCTGGTCATCTGTGTTAGCTCATAGCCAGGAAGGTGTGGATGGCATGAAATATTTTCTTCTTTCCTCATCTCTTTACATTCTTGACTTTTCTCCTAGGCTAAAACTGGGTCACCTCTTTTTACTTGATATGTAGGGGATGGCTCTGGCATATTTTTGTTAATGTTTCCTCTTTTTAGCATATATCCCAGTGCTTCTACTGAAATCCTAATATATTTTTTGTATTCTTTTCCCACATGGCAGATAATAGAAAACAAGAAATCTTTAGAGAAGTTAAAGGATGTTATTGCAATGAATTCCTCAGAGTTTTCGGAGGTAAAGCTGCCTACAATTGCTGCAAGATATTAATATGATGTCTTAGTTTTATTGAGCAAACATTTGATGTGTGCTGAAATATGCAAAAATCGAAAACTATATCATGTCCTATTGGACATGAAAGTGTAACTTTTTTCTTTGCAATTAATTCACTAATAGGAATGTTCTGCATTAGGTTCAAATTGCCCTGAATGAAGCCAGACTTAGGGAAGAGAAGGTGAAGTCTGAATGCCATCGGGTTCAAGAAGAAAACGCCAGGCTCAAGAAGAAGAAAGAGCAGGTAAAGAAAAGTTAACATCCGAGATGATATAAACCCAACAACCAAATATCATTACCTCTTGAGTGTCTTTTCTCAGATCTGTTTTTAAGGACATGAAATATGTATGCAGGATTCTCTTCTCAGATATGCAGAGTTTAAACTATGCTCCCCAAATTGAGTACGTTGTGTACATTCTGCATCTGTTCGGGATTTTCCATTCTTCTGTATGATTTATCATCAGAATATTTAGTCTTTGTCTTATTAAGCACCAACCAGTTACTAAGTTGAATAGCCTCAAGGGGGTGATGGATTTGCTTTGTAGACCAAAGAATTAGGTACTTACAACACTCCTTTGAGCAGTTACTGCTTTACTGACCAAGGGATGGTTATATGATCTGGACTCTGGTCTTGGGAGACAGAGGTGCCCTTCTGGTCCTCTGGAAATGAGTTATTTGGATTGGCTGGGAGTTTCTGAAGGATACAATGGACCAGATTTACTTCCTTGAAAGTGCTTTTGTTCTCACTATAGTTCTGAAGGTTGGAGCCACTCTCCCCTCTCACTTAACAAAGGCCCATAATGACAGGCCAAATAGGGGCATGGCTCCCTACTTCCCTGTCTCATTTACAGGGTCCTGATGTCTCTAGTGCAAAAGCCTTTGGAGATTCATGTGTTTGAACTTTTCAGTTGCAGCAGGAAATCAAAGACTGGAGCAAATCACATGCTGAGCTCAGTGAACAAATCAAATCATTTGAGAAGTCCCAGAAAGATATGGAAGTCGCTCTTACTAACAAAGATGATAATATTAATGTAAGTTCATTCTCTTGAATACATGCTTAATTCTCATGCAACCTGCTTAATTAAAATTGAGAGGTTCTTTCTAATATCCTTTTGCTTCTTTTCTAGGCTTTGACTAATTGCATCACACAATTGAATCGGTTAGATTGTGAATCTGAATCTGAGAGTCAAAGTAAAGGAGGAAATGAGTCAGATGAATTAGCAAACGGGGAAGTGGGAGGTAAGACCAGTTTCAGGGAGCTGAGACCTGTTTTTGCCTTCCTGTTTTTAATTAAGTGCACTGATGCTCCTTTCTGGCTGCCTTGTAGACACACATCGTGGATTTGTATATACATCTGTGTGCCCAGGGCAGAGGTAGTTGCTGGGCTGTGCTATAGCAGTGGGCACACAGTGAACACCGACCTTACTTTTCCATCCCATTAGAACTAGATGTGTGCAGTGGATGGAGCTCCAGCAGCTTTAGTTGTGTCTTAACCTCAAGTACTAAACACTATTCAGTAGAAACTTGGTTCTCAGCTTCATGGAGCTGACATTTGAATTAAAGGCTCACCATCTCTGCAGCTGTGGTTTTAAGGCCCCACACCAATTTTAAGAGTAGCGAGGTGGTGGCAGCCATAAACTAACTAGGGTTAGCTAACTAACTAATGCGTAGCAGTGTGTCCTGCTAAGGGAAATGTTTTTAAGACAGTTTCCCAAGTTGGATGTTGCCTGCACAGGAGGTGTTTTAAACCACACCTGATAGCAGACTCGGGGGGAGCAGAGGGGTGAGTCTTTCTAAATGAGATACCTGACCAGCTGGAGGTAGATCTGAGAGAGGGAAGCTTTCCCTCACGTCGCCCTCCTGACTCAGGAACAGCACGGGTAACATTTTTATTGTACATTCACCTTTTGCAATTCTCTTTTAAAAGTCAAGTAGCCTAATCAGTTCTATTGGTTAATTCATTTTTATTTTGAATGTTTGAAAATGGTAATTGTTTCGTAAGGGGAAATCAAGAAAATATGGTTAAAAAGCAAGGGAGGAAAAAGCAATGAAAACCTTTTGTTTTTTAGGTGACCAGAGTGAGAAGATGAAAAATCAAATTAAGCAGATGATGGACGTCTCTCGGGTATAGTCCTTTTCATAGAGTCCCCCCCCGTGCCTGTGAGTCTTACTATGCCTCATTTTAAGAATCCTCTCTTCTGCACTTTGTAGACACAAACGGCAATATCGGTAGTTGAAGAGGATCTAAAACTTTTGCAATTTAAGCTAAGGGCGTCAATGTCCACCAAGTGTAACCTAGAAGGTAGGTGGCCAAATACTGGGAAGAGACAGAATTGCATTGGGGAGAGACACAGTGGCTTCCCGTTGTTATGTTTTTCACCCCTCTTCACACCATCCCCTTAGCAAGTTCTCCAGTCCTCGTGTACACAGACAAAGCTCAGATGTTTTCCTGTTTACAGACCAAATAAACAAATTAGAAGATGATCGCAAATCGCTCCAGTCTGCCAAAGCTGGACTGGAGGATGAATGCAAAACCCTGCGGCAGAAAGTGGAGATTCTGAATGAACTCTATCAGCAGAAGGAGATGGCTTTGCAAAAGTAAGGTTTTCATGGTTCGTTGTTAACAAGATTGTCATTTAACTAAATGTATGTATGACTGTAGATCATTTTGTCTCTGTTTGAAAGATTATTTCCAGTTTTTCCATCTACAGTTAGTATAGAGTGGCCTTTTTTCCTTTCTACCTCACTTCCCATAACTGGCATTTTTCTCTCCATTCTAACCAGAAATTGTTGCCTGTAATTTATTTGAGGGGGGAGTGGTTTACTCGTACTGACAGTTATTGCTGTGGAACTGAACATATGAATAGAGGCATTCAGACAGATTGCTGGGAAGAAAGAGAAACACTTTCACTTTACACTTGATTTTTATCTTAGGAAATTGAGTCAAGAAGAGTATGAGCGGCAAGAAAGAGAGCAGCGGCTGTCAGCTGCAGATGAAAAGGCGGTTTTGGCGGCAGAGGAAGTAAAAACTTACAAGTGAGTTAAGCTTTTATAGCAGGTGTCAGCGACTGATGCAACAACTGTTGGCTTTTTTAACACCATTTTTACAATGTATAGAACAAAATAGCACAGGAGCATAAATAGTCAAAGAACATTGAATATATTCAATTCACACGAGAAAAAATAAATTTTAAGTTAACAAAGGAAACAATTTTTAACAAAAATTTCCTTACTCCCAAGACTATAAGGGAACTTGGTTCATGCCAACAGTTCTGGGTGGTTTTATGTGGTGGAGTCATCCTTTTAGGAAGGACATTTGCTATATGGTGTATCAAAAACCATTAAAATGATTGTGCCATTGATGGACCCAGTAGTCATAGCTCTGGGAAATTTTTTATGGGTATAATTAAAGGAAGAAAAAGCTTTACAGAGGAAGTATTCATAACAGGAATGTTTGAGAACATATGGAAGGACAGTTAAGGAAATTATAATGTTTCAACTCAGGATCTCCAGCCATTAAATAATAAATAAGGAAGTTAGGTAGTACTAATTCTGATCATGTTGCATTCTTACTGTAACCATGTAAAAGATGTTTTTATATGTATGGATGAAGTCTGTAAGGGTATATAGTTAGAATAAAGGGGACATGGTGAGATTGTTTAAAATGTTATTCAGTTGTGCTTTAATTGATAAAAGCAAGTGAAATTCTTAGGCGGAGAATTGAAGAAATGGAGGAAGAATTGCAGAAAACAGAGCGCGCATTTAAAAACCAGGTAATAATACTGTCTTACGGCGGCCGAATTCTTTGGTGTCTAATAGAGACTACTTAATGGCTTTTACAATGAATCCCTAAACATAGTTTTTGATGTGTTGCATTTTTCAGATTGCTACTCATGAGAAGAAAGCTCATGATAACTGGGTAAGACTTTTTTTCTCCTTTCCTTTATTTTGTGCATAATCCACCACAACTGAATTTGGATTTTTTTTCCCCTCCAATAGCTCAAAGCTCGTGCTGCAGAAAGAGCTATAGCTGAAGAGAAAAGGGAAGCTGCCAATTTGAGACACAAGTATATGATTTTGATACCTATTTTATCAGTGTATTGTAGAGTGTTTTAAAACTATGCTGTAAATATTAATAATTGATTTTTCTGTTTCACATTTAAGTCCATTCTTTCTCCGTATTCAAGGTTATTGGAATTAACCCAAAAGATGGCAATGCTACAAGAAGAACCTGTGATCGTAAAACCAATGCCAGGAAGACCCAACACACAAAACCCTCCACGAAGAGGTAGGGAGCACTTTTAAATGGCAGCAATCTATTTTTTGGTGCACAATGTATATAGATTACTTTTCATTTCTGTGTGTCATAGTTACGATGCCCTAGAACTTACTAAGTAAAAAAATGGTTGCCTTGAGGTAGTAACAGTGGACTGTCATCTTCAGGTCCCCTGAGCCAGAACGGCTCTTTTGGCCCATCACCTGTGAGTGGTGGAGAGTGCTCCCCTCCGCTGACGGCAGAGGCTCCCGGGAGACCGCTCTCTGCTACACTCCATCGAAGAGAGGTGCCTAGAAATGAATGTGGTGAGCGTCTGCGTGTTACCTTGCAGGAAACTGTTTCAAGAGTTTTCTCCCCTTTCATGTGAGGATTAAAATGCAAACAACATTTGAGAATTTGGGTCTGTCCAACAGGAAAAAAAAAAAAAGAGTCTTAATTTTTCTTGAATATTTCAAATAGTCTACTGCAAGAGCTAATTTAAAACAAAGCATCTACTTACTAACATTGTTATTATATATAAAGGTATAAAATATATTTTTATATAAGTTAATACGTAAATACCTATTGTTTCTTTTTTCTTTTTTTAATTTTTGTTAAATTGGGGTGACATTGGTTAGTAAAATTATATAGGTTTCAAATGTACATTTCTAGAAAACATCATCTGTGTATTGCATTGTGTGTTCACCACCCAGAGTCAGTTCTCCTTCCATCACCTTATATTTGATCCCCTGTACCCTCTTCTACCACACCCCCTTTTTTACTGTGATTATAAACCTTTATCTTTAAATTTCTATGGCATTCCTCTGTTGAATATTACAAAAGTAGCTTTAAGACTTTATAATTCATGCAGCATTCAACCATTCTCATTACTATAACATGAAATGCTGTATGTAAGCTACTTCTGTTCATAGGTATGTTTATAATACTTGGTAAGACACGGAAGTCATTACATCTAAACTGTAAAAAATCAGCCTATACAACTGCATCAAAGCCTGTAGCTTGAAGGACCTGCCCAGAGGTACTGATGTGCAGATTTTACTGCTGTTCTTTTAGTCCTGGAGAGTTCTTACTTTAATTCTTGAAGTCTGTGCATAAGTTGTGATTTGCCCTCATAGGTATTGGGGGACTGGTTTTTAATGTTACTCTGTAGGTAGAGGTGAACCCTGGCCTGTCCACAATGGCTTCATTTCTTAAAATCCATGCAAGGGCTCTGTTCTTTCTTTCGCAAGGGTCAGTGGACGGACCGCTACCTCGTCCCCGATGGTCATCCGAGGCACCTGGGAAACCCTCTGCCTCTGGTAAGGGACCTGGGTGTGTTCAAAGAGTCTCAGATCGTGGAGGGTGTGGGTAGAGCATTTATTCTTCCTCAAAGAGTAACAAGTGAGAAGGAGCCTAAGGCAGTTCCTTGGCCTTCCACAGATCCAGGATCTGGGGCCGCTCCCAGGACGACCAGCAGCTCAAGAAGCTCCTCCCCTTCTAAGGTGATGGATGAGGGGAAGGTAAGTATTTCAGGAAACTTGTAACTGTTTCTCCTGCACCCTCTCTTGCCTCATCCATCTTCTGTTTGTGTGTTGTTATGTGTGTACTATCTCATTTATTTTTTAAAAAAGCCAAGTGTCCCCCAAGAGCCAGAAGGCCCTTCAGTCCCCAGCATCACATCTCTGGCTGAGCCTCCAGAAGCAGTGAGTACTTAGAGGTTGAGGACTGAATGAGCTTTGAGTGAGTGTATTTCTGGAAAGGGACTGAAGAGCACGGCATTAACCTGCTTTGCTATAACTTGCATGGTAATACTGATCTTACTGTTGTCTGCCTTGGAAGTGTTGCTGCGTTACTGAAACTGGACTGGTTGGTTGGTTGTTTTTTCTGTTCTTTCTGTTTTGGTTAGGTGTTAAACCTGTTGAGAACTTCTGTTGTAATCAACTAAAAAATGCAAAAGGTTATCACTTCAGCTTTCCAATGTATGCTTCCGTGTTGAGTGCTCTAACATACAGTAAATTCATTATATATTGGAAAATTCACCATTATTACATATTTGTCTAGAAATGTGCTATTTAACAATATTTCCAGTTGTATACTAGACAAACCCTATATTGAATCTGAAATTAGCTTGGTAACAGAACGTTTGCTGGAAGTGAAATACTGAATAGTAAAAATCTGTAATTACCTGTTGTGTCAGTTCCTGGCAATAGCCTTAAATTATGTTCACATAAGAGTATTCCCTTGTCACTCGTGTAGCTGTTACAGCCAGTAAGTCCTCTGATCAGACCTCACAGTGCTTCTCGAGGTTCAAATCAAAATACTTGTAATTTAATTACTTAGAATTCCCAACCTAATTTCCCATAGGAAAGGATTAGTCAGTATCCCGTAATATAAAGCACAGTATCACTTGTGAATGAAAGTAAATATTAGGGTTGGGCCTGCCTAATTTGTATATAGAACATTGTTTCCATTGGAAAAGAACTTCCCAGAGTACACCTCTTTTGAGCGATCTCCAACGGCAGCTGGATAAGACCCTTGGAAGTAAACGACTTCAAAGAGAATGGACTCCTGTTAGGGGGAGGCAGCAGTAGGAAGAGCAGCAGCATGGAGTCAGACCTGCCGCGGAATTCTCCCTTGGCCTTACACGCCGTGTGAGCCTCATCAAATGATGTAATACTCTGTGTCTCTGTTCTTTCATATTTAAAACAAGATGATCATACCTAAGAGATGTAGAGATCTGAGAATTGGAAATAAGATAGGAAAGAAAATTGAAGGTCCTCTGAATGGTGGCTATGATTACGTGTACAGAATGGATTTTTCAGTGGAAATAATGAGCGGTTGTGGTGACAGGAGGGGTTGCCCTAGAAATAGATTACGGTGTTTATGGTATGTTTTTTTTTTATTTGGGAGTCACCTCTGTTAACATCCTTTGACGCAGTCCCCTTGCTTTCCCTTCGACTTGCATATAGAAGCAACGGTATGATTAAGTGCAACTCTGCACTCCGGTGCTGTCCCTTTAACCTGCCTGAACTGTTAGGGAACAAATGAGGGAGGGGAGGTGTTGTCGCACTGGTTCGGCTCTTGGGGCAGGTTCTTGACATCTGCTGCACTGCCTTTCAGCTTTTGCTGGTGTTGGTGCTTTTTTGTCTTCCCCAAGTATTTCAGAACTTGAATGTTTCTCCTCTGCAGGTGAATATGGCTGCAAAAGGGCCCCCTCCTTTCCCAGGGGTGCCCCTCATGAGCTCCCCTGTGGGGGGCCCTCTCCTACCACCCATTCGATACGGACCACCTCCTCAACTCTGCGGGCCTTTCGGGCCTCGGCCACTTCCTCCACCTTTTGGTATGATGATTGCATAGTAATAACTGCCTTGTAAAGCGTCATCTTTTCTGTCTGTTCCTTGCTAAGATTTTAACAGTCGCTATTCAGGCCTATGTAATGAATAAAGCTAGCTGAGTACATTTTAACTTTTCCTCAGGTTTCTTAGGATACATAGGGTGCTGCATTATCTCCCTATACTGAGATAGGCAGTAAGTATCTCTTGTAGACAGGAGATAGGGGCTGTTTATAGAAAGCCAGAAATGTTACTTCTGCAGATGTGTATCGAACATCTGTGGCTACATACCAGGTTCTGTAATGGATAGAACTAAATCTCCGAACTCCCAAAGCTTACAGTGTCTTACAGGACACAGATGCATACATTGTGGGTCAGAGTGTAAAAGAGGGCAAGATTAAACCCTCACTCCCCACCCTGGGAATAAATGGGAAGGAAGTTTGAGAAGGCAGAATTTAACAGGGACCTAAGGAATGTTACTGAAGTTCATTAGGTGGAGCTGGGAGGCCTTCCCAGGAGGGCAAGCACCTTGATTTTGATGGTTTGTTAGGTCCATGCTGAGCTACTGAATACGTTTCTAATTGATATAGTAGTAAACAATTGAATTTCCTTCATCAAAATTTCCTTGTTGTAGTGAAGCCCTTATTTCCATCTGTCATCTTAGTATGATATATGGTACTTCTAAGTACAAAACCAGCTCTTATGAGATAAAGATGGCAGAACTGTGCAGTAGAAAAAAAAACACAAGCTAGGTAGAGTCATGTTTAAATCCTGCCTGTGTCGCTTCATGGCTGGCCGGCTGGCTGGCCACAGACATGTAACTTAAACTTGCTGAGCTTCAGTTTGCCTGATCTGTAAAGTGGGGATGTCACCGCTGACTTCTAGGGTTGTGGGAAATTTAAGATTAATACTTGGAATCATCGAACTTTAGATTGTTCACATGTACTTACATGATGTGATTTTATTTTTCCAGGTCCTGGTTTGCGTCCACCACTAGGCTTAAGAGAATACGCACCAGGCGTTCCACCTGGAACGCGGGACCTGCCTCTCGACCCTCGTGAATTTTTACCAGGACACACACAGTTTAGACCTTTGGGCCCTCTTGGCCCAAGAGAGTACTTTATTCCTGGTACCCGATTACCACCCCCAGCCCACGGCCCCCAGGATTATCCACCTTCACCTGCTGCAAGAGACTTACTGCCTTCCGGCTCCAGAGATGAGCCCCCGCCAGCCTCTCGGAGTGGCAGCCAGGACTCCTCACCGGCTTTAAAACAGAGCCCATAGCCATGACCTCTGACATGTAGTCTGAGAAAGTGGACGGTGCACTGTTCATTACAGCCTTCAAAACCCACAAGTTTATTTTAAAAGGTTTGTTTCTAGAACTAAGCTGCCCCGGCAGTGTGCATTTTTTGAGCCAAACAATTAAAAAATATCATTTCCCCCCTAAATAAAAGTCACCTCGTAAGCTAGAACCTCCTTCCAACTTTGAAATGTGCAATAAAGAATACCTGTGTTTTAGTTAATGTAGCATATGTAACTGTCAAATGATTTAGAATGTCATGAAAAATATGAACATTTCCTGTGGAAATGCTATAAGAACATGTATTTCCATTTATTATCCTATTTTTAGTGTATACCAGTTGAATGCAGAGCAACAGTGTGGATAAGCTTGATTTTTAAAAAAATATCAGATCGCAAAGACTGTTACGCTAAAAATGTTTACTAAAAGGTCACTTAACTATCTCCCCTCTTGCTGACATTCTTTGTAGTAATAGTTCATAAAACTTTGGTTACTGATATTTCCCAGGAGTCTGTCGATTCATTGGATTGTCTTCTCGTGAGACGTATGCCACTTTGAGAACACATCAACTCAGGCCCCAGAACTGAAGCTGGTGGCTGGGCAGCACGCTCCCCGCTGCTCCCTGCTCAGGAGAGGCAGCCCGAGTCATCGGGAACACCACGACTGAGGTCTTTACTTTAAAGAAGTCAGTGGGCCCATCTGTACAGCACCCACGCGCTGTCGGTGACATGTGCTGCCTGGTTCATTACCTGACTATGAGTTGACAACAGTAGCAAGAGTTGCGTGACCCGAGGTTCTGTTGCTTTTACCATTCTTGCATTAAGGGTGCACAACAGAAAAATGAAAACGATGTAGTGGGACCATAAAAGTACAGAAAATCCTTTTATTAAAAAATGTAGAGTCTACTATTTCTCCCATCCCTTGCTACTGACTTTTAACTAGTACGGCAAAAAAAGCTCATTAAGAATAGAGTACGATGAGAAAGAATGATTTAGGATTGTAAGGTTTGTAACTAACGTGCCCTGGGTCAGCAACCATGGGCCAAATGCCATTGTTCTTGTTGATTCTACTCCACAATTAATACTGGAACTTTGGCACTTGTATTTAAAAGTCAGTAAATCTAAGAATCTGGGATTGCACCATACTTAAAAGTCTTATTATACCCATTACATCATGTCTTTTAAACAATGTTTCTTAGAACTAACTCTTCAGACACTTTAAATTACAGTTAATAGCATTTTTAAGAAGTTTAAGATTTAGATTAAATCAAAATTATAAAAAGCTAATATTCTTGTTTACTGCTTGACTATGCTCTCCCATTTTCTGAAATTCTATGATGTAATGATACTACCTAGACTGTAACTTGTCACTTTTATGACATTTATTCCACTAAGAATACCCCATAAAAAGAAGCAAAAGCTTCACTGTGAAACAAAAATTTTCCTTTAAACTACTAAAAGATAAAATGATAAAGGACCTTTGAAAGCAGACAACTCTTTCAAATTCATACGGAGCATATAAGGAGTTCTTCAGGAAAGGAATTCCATCTGTAAGTCCTCCCATTTACTATCAAGAACAGAAGAAATTGAAGAGGAAAACGCCATAGTTAAAAGCATAGATTATTTTTAACCATGTAAAGATTAATTCACAAATACAACTTTTGAATATTTCAATCTCTTTAGGACATGTAATAATGAAGTTAATATAATTTCTAATTTGAAATAACATTTAAATGTAGATTATACCAGCTAGGAAGATAATCAAGTAGGAAAGGTAAATCTATTTTTAAATCAAAGCTAGTCTTTTTGTAACCTCTGAAGCTTTGGGGGGTGTTTATATCTCATAAACAAGCTGTAGAGGATTTCAGTGTCACTTACCTGAGCAGTTGTGGACCTGCCACGATCGCCACCTCTCAGCCTTCTGATGGCACCACTTCTACAGCAGAGCTGCCAATGTCCAGACTCAGCCATCTCCAAGTTACTTGTTTCCGAAGTCATCTCCAGCTAACTGTTCTGGGCTTAGTCGTTAAAATCATCTCATTTACGAAGCAGCAGTGTTTCAGCCTGAAAGCATTTCTACTATAGTTGTGGTTATTGTTCAATGGCTGATTTTTTATCATTTGAAAGTAAATTGAAATAATTTGTGGGATGTGGAGTATTCTATGTCTACTGCTTCAAGACAATCACTTGTCATTTCATTCAGGTATGAATTAAAGCTAAGCTACTCACACAGTGTTCAATTTAAGCTTCTTTAATACTGATGAAAGGCATTTGTAGTTCATATAAACCATACTTATGTGAACAATAGCAGATGCTTCTTCATATAAATTATCACTTTGATATACATGTCTTATGGTCTGAGAAAACAGAAAGAACAATATCAGTTTTGCTACATTTTAATAGTAGGTTTTTTGAGGGATAATTTTTTAGGTCTTGTCAGCAACATCAAACAAAAGGTACTGAGTACTCCACAGGGTACAGAGTGCTGCCAAGCACCTTAGGAAATTTACATGACCTGGAGGAAATGTGGTTCTTGCTCCTTGAAGAGCTCACAGTCTGGGGGGCTGACAACTCACAGTCTTAAGAATTGAGTGAACAACAGTAATTTAAGGCAACTTCCTTATCCCCTTGAGTGACTGTGGATTGAATCATTGTGGAATCGACCTAATCAGGGTGAGAGACAAGACTAAATTTGGTTGAGGATACTTTGAGGCTCATACAGTTTTCAACATCCTCTTCGTAAACAGAATTGATCTAAGAGACACCTGAAAGACTAGATCTTGTGCAGTACAAGGGTTAGAACAACTTAACTGTGGTTACTATTTTAAAAAGCAAACATACTGAGTGGTATGAACAGGGTTATTACACTAGTCTAGAAACAGGCCAGGTACTGGCGCTGCCTTCCCCTCATGCTAGCACTGGTCATTTAAAACAGTGAACATTCAATGTGGGGGCTCTACATGAACCCACAGGAAGCCCACCCCGATCTTAATGTTCTATGTATCAAATAGCCACCTGGGGTGCATTATGAAAGTTTTATTTATATCCCATTAAGTCAAAAGTAATGTAATTAGTCAAATTATAAGCTAATGACCTGCATATTCCCATATGGATGAATGTTGACATATCTAAATAGGAAATAAATGGCAATCTTATCTACCTACGTTAAAAAAAAAATATCTCCAGGTGTTGCATACTCGTCACTGTAAGAAGAGGTATGCAGGTTTTCAGGTTTCACAATCAGTTGTCAGAAAATCAGCAGTTATTCCTGCAGTATCTCGTTAGCGTCTGACTCATTATTTTTAGATTACATGATTTAGAAGACATAAACCCATCTAAAAATCTGTAATTATTCTGAGATGGCTCCACGTTAACCCTCGAATCACTATCAGAAAGAATAGCAATGTGATGTAGACAGTGAATCGTCATGACTAAAAATATGCTCACTTTCAGAACAATCTGGTCATCGGGAAAAATCACAGCTACACCCTGGGAACACGTCCCCATGGACACTGACTGGCCAAGGCACACACTGAGCAGGAAAACTGAGATCAGGGTGAACTGGGGTTATCTCTAAGGAGCAGCCTATAAATTTCCAGACTGACCTTGGACAGTGGAATTGGTCCAATCCCTCTCAAAGCAGTTTCATCCTATCCCACCCACATCGGCCCAAAGTTTGACATTAACTCAAAAAAACCAAAAGAGCACAGTGGAGCAGAAGTGAACAGACGTGTAAACTCGAGCACTTTCTTATTGCTGTATTAAGGTTGAAGATGAGCACATCCTACCCACAACAGAGTTGTTCCAGGAAGGAGGGCAGGAGTAGTGGTAAATCAGGAAAGAGACGATTAATTGCACAATCAATAGAAAAGTGAAAACATGTTTCAAAACCTACAGTCAGCCTGTACCCAAAGGAGTCTCACATTCAGTGATGGACTTTGAATTCTGTGCTGCAGCGTTGCAAGAGACTCTGGCCTCCCGGCCCGGGTACGGCTGGCTTCCTGCCTGCTGAAGGGTGATACGCTACACAGAGCTATATGATGGTTTCTCGTGAGTGGTAACATTCACAGAAGTTCCAGGCTATTCATGTCAGGGTCATTCCTTGTGCAAAGTTTGATGTAGATGAAGATAAAGTGGTTTCTTGGTCAATAATTGCAATTTCTTTCTTTTAAAGTCAGTGGGTTTCTTGTATCTGTAACCACAATAGAAGAACCACGGTTTAAAATACTTGGATAATTGATCTATTCCAAGGTCACACACTAAGAAATACTAGTCACCATTCAACGAGTACCGATGCTACACGTGCATCACTTACAGTTCTATTACAATTGGCCCGGGTTTAATTTCATCCATCTCCATGAAAGCAAAACACTTGGTACTGGTAAACCTTTTTTTAGGCTTGTAGTGTTTGAATTCAAAGAAGATAGCTGCACCTAAGGAATTAAAACAAAGCACGTTACCACAGACAGCACAGTCAATACATTTTCTTTGATCCCCAGAAACATAGGAACAAGCAACAACTGGCCGAATTTTAAAAGTAATCTTTGTCAAACAATCTGATGATATGACTGTGGTTGTCATCCCAATCTCTTCTGTATCTGAATGGAGTGACATTTCTCCAGATCAATCACTTTTACAAAGTACAGCAAAACTTCTTGTGCTAGACTGACTCAAGAACAAAAAAATGTGAAATGAGAATAGCTCGGAAGATTGGCTCAAATGCTTATAAACATGAGGAAATTGTATTTTTGAGCACTGATATGAGTTCCAACAACAGTAACCGTACATAATGAAGTCAAAGCTAGAGAAAAATCAATGGAGTCAAATTCTGAATATAGTTCTACTTTTAATACCTTACAAGTCAAGTCATCAAGAACACGGTGCAATAAAAGAGAAACACAATAAACAGTCCATGAAACACTCCCCCCGCCCCAATATCAGGAACATTTTTCAAAGCAATGAAGTTAAATAAAAAAAGTTTTGTTAATATTTTTATGCAGAAGACATACGTCATACTAAATTTCCTCAACATTATTTCTTAAACACGTCCTATCATATATTCTTCTAACACAGCAATTCTCAGTGTGTGGTGGGCATCAGAACCAGTGGGGGGCTTCCTAAAACAGATTGCAGGGCCTCTCCCTGCTTTCCGATTCACAAGGTCTGGGGTGCACCTACCACAGAAGGTTCCAGGTGCCAGAGCTGCTCACACGCTCAGAACCGTGCTTACAGAACACTGCAAGACAAGTCTTTTAATAGAACAGAGGAGTGGCAGCCCCAGATTTGAGAATGAAAATACCAAATGTTTCAGAGGATGTGGCAATTGTTTAAAAGGCACTTGTATATCTTGCACAATCTTCCCACAGAGCTTGACACTTCCAAAAACCAACGGAATCTCAGGTGACAAAGGGAATCAGAAATCTGTTTTTCAGAGAACTCTGATACTTCTGTTAGGCAAAAGTCATGGAGAAGCATTTGATCAAAAAAAAGAGAAAAGTTTAACTTGGAAATGTAACTTAACCTTTGCAAAAATTTGCTTCTGTCCCTTCCCATCTTCCTGCCAACTAACTGCAACTTATGGTAACTTTCTACCCAATAAATTCACCTGGAAAAAAGCTGACAAACTGGTTCTTTGAACTTTAGAGACTTCATCTTCAGGGAACCTTACTTAGGGAGCTCCTGCTTTCCTCAGTTCTTTAGTATGAGGAAAACTTTCATTCTCTTGTTGTTAAAGACGATAAGACACTACTGTCAAAGAGCATTTATTTGGCAGTTATTTATTATACCATTAGATAATACGACTCGTAACACCCACATTTAAAAAATATGTATTTCATTCAAATCAATAAACACTGTGACATTTACCTCTGCTAACTGAGCTAGGTCCACCAGGCACACACACATGAATAAGGTGAGAATTCTGGCCACAAGAAGCCAATGATTTATGATTACAAACCTTTGGTTAATTTTTCAACATGCTTCTGCAGCTCAATGTCCACATTAAAATGAACATATGTATCTTCTTTTCTTGAAGCCACAGGAGTATCTTGCACAGGAGTTAAATCTATGCCATTCAGATCTAGAGAGGAAAAAAGTGTCTGCTTAGGAGTGTTCACACACACAGATTCAAAAATGGCAACCGAACTACAAAGGGTTCTGCTTCCTAAAGAGGCTTGGCAAAAGCTGAGAGATTTTCAGGCTGATAGGAATTCCCACTTGGTGTCAGCAGGTACCTTGAGTTTCTGGTTTCCAGACGTATGTGGAGGGAGCTGAGAGGGTGGGAGACCTCATGGATGGAAGGAGGAAGCCTTGCCATGACTGGGTACAAAAGAAAGCTTAAAGCTAACAAAATTTGATCCTTACAGTTAGGAGGTGAAAAGAACTTCGTCTTCTTTGGAAATAGGCCACTGTATTTTTGTGTGCAATAAAAATTTGGAATGTGAATAATATTCCACAAAGGGGCCTCCTGCCCAATTTTCCACCCTTGATCAAGTGCACAGCATGGAAAGGCCTTCACATCCACCATTATCAGAATTCCCGTTGCATTGAAGTCAGAGGACCAAACAATGGGCATGAAAGCTGCCAATGAAACCTTTCCATAAATGAATGATTTTTTATATGTTACCTGAATTCTGGTTATACTTGCTATAACATACCTGATTTACAACAACCAGATGGTATACTACGTGTGATGTATGGTTCTAATTTCCTGGAGCCAGGAATCTTCCAGTTGAATCAAATTCAACGTGGACTCATTTCATGACTTCTGAGTGTTTATGTATTACTCAGCAGACCCATCTTAGAGAACTTAAAACAATTTAGTACATTTGATTATTTCAGTTCCTAAAGATATTTACGTAAAACATGTTTCAGTTCAACATGTATGCAAAAGTTAGATGCAGTACCTACCATGTTTTCGTAACATTTTTGTGTGTCTTACAATATACATTCCCAAATGATATATGCAGCATTATGAATGGCCTACAAAACAATGTAGGGTATAAATACTTTCTGGTCAACCATGGACTTGATAGCCGACCACATCAGAAGTTAAAGGAGCACAGCATTCATGTGGTGGATCATGGTCTCTCCACGTTAAAATTCTTCTCCGTGGCCAGATTCCTTTCCTTTTATTTGGTACTAATGAACCCAAATGGGTCTGAATTTATTTCTGTCGTTGGTAAAATTCCTCCCATTTAATTTCAGTCTGTAGCTGTTTCTTTGATTTGCCTCAAACTGCAGAGGAACTGTGGATTGGATTAACTGTGCCGTCATTTCTGAATAATAGCATGACAACCTCATCCTCAACCGCCCAATAATTGTTTTAAAGGACGGCTGAGTGTTTTATAATCAAGTTCTGTATAAAATGCTTGGTGGCAGCAACAAAAGAAGTCAATCACTGTGGTTTCCCTCTTAAACCAAAGGCTGAAAAAGTTGTTTTCAAGGAACAAATAAATGGTTTGCCATATTGGATAGTAGAAAAAGAGCCAGTCCTAATAATAATCGTGCTTAATAACCACAGTAACGTAGTTCACTTTTACATCACTTTTCAATGCCCCACAGGATTACGCTCAGGGTGTGGATGTTTGTCCTATTTCCCTGTATCCACCGCTGATTCACTGAAGTCCTGATTCTTATCCACCTGTGCAGGGCTTGCCTCTGTATACACCTCTCTTGGACAGGAATGAGAGGGCCTCAAATGGGGCACGGGGAAAACAGGAAAACACTGGGTTTTGCAAAGAAAACCACACACCTTGGGAGGTTGGGGCCATTTTTAAAACCTGTTTCCTGAAGGACACACACACACACACACACACGGTGCCAAAAAAAATGTATGCACATTTTAAGAAAGGAAAAAACTGTATTAAAATTGTAATACTCAATATATACCGATAACAAAAGATGAATACAAGTCACATTTGACTTCTGCAATTACAAGAGGTGCTCAAAGCGGTTCCCATTGGCGTCCAGATACTTCTGATTATGGCGAACTACTATTTGTGCAACGTTGACCAAAGTGTCCACATAGATACAGGTTTTTGGCACCCCAGGTATGTATGTGCTGTTAAAAATAGTGTTTCTATCTAGACAGCACCCTTGATAGAATTTTAAGAATAAAAAGGAATATACAGGTTAGCCAGGTGGCTCAGGCAGTTGGAGCTCCGTGCTCCTAACTCTGAAGTCTGCCAGTTCAATTCCCACATGGGCCACTGGGCTCTCAAACACAAGGTTGCTTGTTCAACTCCTCGAGTCCCGCAAGGGATGGTGGGCTGCGCCCCCTGCAACTAAGATTGAACACGGCACCTTGAGCTGAGCTGCCGCTGAGCTCCCGGATGGCTCAGTTGGTTGGAGCGCGTCCTCTCAACCTCAAGGTTGCCAGTTTGACTCCCGCAAGGGATGGTGGGCTGCGCCCCCTGCAACTAGAAAATGGAAACTGGTCCTGGAGCTGAGCTTCACCCTCCACAACTAAGACTGAAAGGACAACAACTTGAAGCTGAACGGCACCCTCCACAACTAAGATTGAAAGGACAACAACCTGACTTGGAAAAAAGGACTGGAAGTACACACTGTTCCCCAATAAAGTCCTGTTCCCCTTCCCCAATAAAATAAACAAACAAATAAATAAACAAATAAATAAATAAATAAGGAATATACAAAGAAAAACTCAAAAGCAAACGTGAGAGTAAATTATAACAAGAAATATTTTTAGTAAATCTCTCAGAAATGTTCGGTAAAGGAATGATGACCCCCTCAGGGATTTTGCCTCATTGTATAATGAATGGAAATGAGTTGTCACGGATGCAAGAGCCCTGCCCCTCTTTCCCCCCAATTATCCCAATAAGAAGCAACATTATAAAATTCACCAGAGGGAAATAGGTAGACAAAGTTATTTACCCTTTACACTAACTGTGATATAGGGATCAATGCACTGCCCAGCATCTTTCAGACCGATTTTCTCAATTCTGATCGTGAGTAATGTCATTCCTGGTTCTGACGGCAACCTTGGTAATAAAGTACCTGGCAACAGAGAAACAGCAATAAAAATGAGGTCCACCAACAATTTCAGAGTAAATATTTTAACAACATAGAGAAGAGAGAGCCTTCCTTTGAACTAACTTAGTAACTAGTCAGGCATTATTTTGATTTCCCAAACTCCTAACCACTTTGTGATTCTTTTAGACAAATATTTAATTAGACACAAGATACATCTGCACTTTCATACCACATAGTCAACACTAAAGCAGAAATTACTAATTCGAGTTTGTTAAAAGCTTGACTCAGTCCAGGAAGACTCAGTCCAGGAAGTCCAATTAGGAACCACATACGTAACAATGTATACAATATACTCATGATACACATACTTAACACATGTTCTTCTCAACGTGAAGTAGCAGAACAAAGACAGAAAAAGCTTTGCAAATATTTATTATATTAACCTAAAGTTTAAGAAATTTAATACCAGAGTCAATCAACATACATTTCAGTTGTTATGGATGGAAGAAATAACAATTTAATATTTATGTATTTAATCAAATTTTACAGTATAATTTCCCACTCCTTTCTTCATCCAATTATGTATAATCTCTTCTCTCAGAAATCAGTCCCGCTGCAAATGCCACATAAAACCGGCAAGAGCAATCATATGTTCAAAATCTTTGCCACATATCGATTACATTTTTTAAAACTGAAAAACTACCTAGAACCACACAAGAGCATTTCCCATGAAGAAAATAACATGAAAGAAGAAATGAACTGTACGGTTTGTTCATTTATTTCAAATCATCTATGGAGAACAGATGTAAACAAAAGTTGATTTTAATCCAATGTATACATAGTACCTCAAACTACAGAACCTATCATTTATAAAGGACTTTGGTTAGCATTCAGGTTTCTATCCAACAATGTGTTACCCTACTTTTAATGATGAAGTATTTGAAGTATATGAATCAATAACTTACTACAGTCCAAACAGATTACATCAATTGACTGCAGAGGCTTGAAGGAATGTGGGGATGGGGGGGCAATGAAAATATTCTCAAATTGGATCGATCTATCAAACTAACAGATGCACAATACTACAGATTTATCAAAGCATTGACTTGTACACTTACAATGAATAAACTTTCTGATAAGAAATTTATATCTCAATAAAGCTGTAGTTAGAAATGTGTCAGAATTTTTATTTACTAATTTGAAAAAAGTTAGAACAACACAGAAAATGTAGGAATGGGAAAGATTAGAGACTTCATTCCAGTGTGGCTTCAAGAAACCTTAATGGGACTGAAATGCTAATTCTAAACACGTACATGATACAGGATCCTTTCAGCTCTCTTCTTTTGACTGACTCTTACAAACGAAGGCATTCTAGAAAAGGGCTTTTAACTGGACTCTATGGGACAGGTTTCAGAGCATTAAGAAACCCTTAAAATATTGTCATTTGCAACAACATGTATGGACCTTGAGGGTATTATGCTAAGTGAAATAAGTCAGATAGAAAAAAGGCAAAAGCCATATGATTTCACTCATGTGGAATTTAAAGCAAAAAAGTAACAAATGAACAAACAAAACAAATTCATAGACACAGACAACAAAATAGTGGTTTTCAGAAGGGAAGGGGAGTGGGAGGAAGGCGAAATGGGAAAAGGGGGCGGAAACTAGACTTTTTATCAATATATTGGGACCCCAAGTTGTGCTATTCTACTGTGCACTGTCTGTGGAAAACAATTTACAAATGCATCTACGGATGCAAAAAACTGAAAAATCATAGCCATTGACAAGTTAAGGTGATGATTATTTTAAGATTCTAATAGGTATTTAAAATAAACAGGGTAAAGCTTTTTTTGTAAGTCATATTCAGTTAAAAAGGCTCAGGAAGTAAATTACTTAGTAGCAGAACTATGCCCAGAAAAAGAAAAGTCGCACAGCTGGTGAGAATCTAGTAATGCCAGCATGTGAAATTATAGTGTTTAGAACAAAATGCCATATAAGAAATTGAAAAGGTTCCACTCTCAAACAGCACAAGTTGACAAATTGATGACATTTCAGATGATGCTGAAGAGGTTTAGTGATAAACTATAAAAAGAGCTTCTCTAGCATGTGTAAGATCTATAAATGATGGTGGAAAATGAAGAAAACCTTTTCTGGTGCAAAGGCCCCAAACGAGCAACGGCCAAGATGGACTAAATGTCCAGTCTTCACGTGTTGTCTCTGAAGCACTGCAGTGGCGTCTGCACTGAGGGAGCCATCCCAGCTGGCTCTGCTCGTGCAGAAACAGAAAACCCCAACACTGCCACAACTCATGGCTTTCTTCACAGAGAGGTTAGTGTCAAAACTCTTGCAGAGGAAACAGAAAGTTCTGGATGATATCACAAACATGGCTGAGTTTATTAAACAAAGACGAGTTCACTCCAAAATGTTTTAGAAACTGTGAAAACGTCTGATCAAGCAACAGTACAGGCTCTCAGCCGAGTATGTCACAGCCATTGCCGCCGTGGGGACAGTGAGAGGGTTGCATGCCAGGCAGCAAGTCCCCAGAGGGCCGGCAGGGTGCCCCGCGGTCAGTAGCATTCCCCTCCTGTGGCTGGCACCGAGAAAAGTGCAGGGGCATCTGTGGCCCTCCATCCCTCACCAAGGGAAGCAGACACTGATGCAGATCCTAGCACAAGAATCTCCTCACATTGAGTTGTTCTCTGTGTGGAGCCAAAGACACTCCGGACCAGAGAGATCACAGAGAACCAGACTGAATGGACCACCGGCCCAGGGATGAGGCGTCTGTGTAAGTCCATAGAAGAAAAGAGAGGTCACGTGGAAGTTGATGTCAGTGAAAGAAATCCTTTAAGAACCGTCCTCACATATAGAAGAAGACAGCCATTTCTTTTTTCATCATATTAGTTGTACTTTCTAAAAACCTGTTGTTGCTTAAATCATGTATCACAACAAAAGGAAGATTTTCCCTTCTGGTCGAAATAGAAAATGGCATGATGGTCTTTGTTCCAAAACAGTAGCACATCATCACCTAGACCAGAATCCTAAAGAGGCAATGCCTTCTTGGAATATTACTGAGGATTACATCTTTTGAGCACACTGTGATTTGAGCTTGCTTATTAAGTAATTTTATTTACTTGATGTTTTATTTGATATTGTACAATTGCCACAGGCAATAGTACTTCAATGAGAAGGGAGTTGGTCCTTATTTTGCATTGGTGCTTCGGAAATTAAATATCATGTACAAATATGTAATTTTTTATCCGTACTTAGAACAGAATTCAATCAGATGTCCAAATTGTGGACTAAGCAATATATGTGAAAAAACATATAATGTTAGTTTTCCCTGTTTTAGATTTACAATACTTGTAACTAAATTCACATATCTTGTGCTACTGACTCAGATTCTGTCATCCAAATATTTTCTTAAGTGTACATTTCTTTGTGCTGCTCAAGTGTAACAAAAAAGATATATGTGATGCTTTATATTTAAGAAGCATCTTTTTCTTTCCAAAAAATACTTCAGTTATTTAAGGATTATGTTAAACACAATTTAAAATAATGACATTGCTCAAAATGGTCACTATATTTGGTAGATGGTATATAACACATTAAATGTGTCTTCAAATTCCAGCAATAGAGAATCTTTGCAATTTATATTGCAGGTTGCTAAAAAGTTACGGAGAGACCATGTATTTGTTTGAAATATTGAATTCAATTGAGATTTAGAAATTGTGGTAAAATATTAAAATACATACACAATTTCTTTTAGCTAGTAATTCTTTAGCAGTTGAGGAACATGGGTTCCTCTAAGCTTTCATGAGAAAAGAGTCTGAAATTATAACAAGTTTGTTCATTTTTTAAATTACTTTAAAAGCTTGAAAATATCATAGGGGTCATTATCATTTAAATAGTACTGTATCTAGGTCTGTAAAATTAAAATCATACCTGATCAAAGTTGTTTGTATACGTAAGGGTATATATGAGTACACTCTTACTTAACCTAAATATTTCTTTATTAACATCTACTAGAAACTTACTAAATTCCTAATTTACTAAATTTCATTTTAGTCTATCTTTCTGTTATCAGAAATATGTGATTTGAACCATGGTTGACTTACAAATGTCACTGTGTCATATTTTGGGGGGAAAAACCCACTTAATAAACACATACCCACAAAGTCTGGAATGAGTCAGTGGGCATGTGCTTCACACAGAAATGCTAGTTTGAAAATGGCAATCCATCCCTCCTACAGCAAGCAAGGAAGAGTTACCAACAGGTGTCAGAGTTGAAAGGTGAATTGCCAGAGACTTTCAAGAATGAGTAGGCCAGACGTTGCTGGGTGCTTTGAAGATGAAGGGCCACAGAATGCAGCCTACTTAACAGACATGTCACATAAACCAGTCTCTGCAAAGCTCTGGAGAAAACCTTTTGGCTTCAAGTGACTGGATTCTTGAATTTAAAAGAAAAAAAAAATTAAGTTGTAAAAGGGAATCTTGAAATGTTTCCAAAACTGCTGGGGCTTGAGAGTGAGGAAAAATACCAACCAACAAGTTGCAAATCTTATTGCATCCCAGCTTGGAGAAGCAGAACACAAAATCAAACAGTCTTTCCCTTCCTTTCAACACAAATATATGCCTGGGTGAGGGCCTCTTTCTCTGGTTCTTCTGCCCAGCCTGAGAACTTGAGACCTTGAGGGAAGAGGAAGAACTTCATGAACTGTGGCCTAACCGTCCACTTAAGATGATATTCACAGCTGTGCCCCTAGACCTGTGCTGGATTTCTGTGAAATAAGAATGCCCTGATAGTCAAAGGAAAGCAGTGACTGCTTTGCTGCAATTTTCAACTTCTTACCTGTGTGAGCAAGAAAAGACATCGCCTCATTTTAGCTGAAAATGAAATCTACATTTGCTTATCTGTAAGTTCAACTCAAAATTGAGTATTTGTGCAGCAAAAACCAAGCACAGGTTTCACATTAAAGAGGTAAATTTCATTCTTTATTTTTAGTTTAAAAAATAAACATTCTTATGCATATTGAAGCCTCTATAAGAGATACATTTGTATAATTTTGAAACTGCTAAGCCTATATTTGAGCTTAACCATGTCAGTCAAGAAAAAACGGTTTTTCAAAATCTTGAAAACTGTGTCTTGGTCGATTTTTAAAATCATATTGCTTTGGCTTATGGTTGCTGCAGTATTCACCATTGTCAATAAATTTTCCGGTCATAAATAATAGGTTATAAATTTATATCCTTTAGTTAAATGAAACCTAACAAGCCTACCTTTAGAAAAATTAAATCCCATTTTGGCTTAAGCCAGTTATTTAACAGAAAGTTTTGCCTTATGAGTTTTTAAAATTTTGAAAAGGAAAGACATTAATAGCAAGAAAGCTAAGCTTAATTACTTTTCTCCCCCCAAGAAAGATTGGCTAAAAAGTCATTTTTAATTTTAAATGGGAAAAAACTACTCTGGGTCATACCTCATTCCTCACTAGCCTTACAGTGGTAGTGATTACACAACTGAGTATTTGTCAAAAATCATACTAAAACGGGTGGATTTTATATATGTAGATGATACTTCAGTACTTACAATTCAATAAATTATATAAAAACAAAGGTAACAAATAAAATGAAAAAGTCACAATTCCTGGAACCATCTGGCCACCTGAGTGCAGACATGACCTAGGCATCACTGACATCTTGGGTTTCCTCAGAGTAACAAGAAATTTTTTCCTGCTTTACAATTAAAAGTTCAACATCATCTTGCTATTTCAATGATGATTTCAATGAATGTAACTTTACAAATTACTTTTTAATAACACAGGCCATGGACAATATGATCCCAAACTAAGTACAGCTCATTAAACTATTTGTACTTTTTCTTATTTTTAGGTAAATAAAAATTCAGGGCACTGAAGAGTTCAGTAAGCTTTCCGTATCTCTGCAGTGAAATACTGCAATGCTATATCAGAATACAAAAATCTATTCTGTTGGGCTTAATCTTACATAGCAAATGGATTTCATTCACGTGAAGCGTCTTTTCAACTCAGCAACCTGAACCCCATAAGTACCTTAATCTGTCTGTTTCATGGTTTACATCACCTGCTTTTAGGATCTTGTTTGCTACAGAAGTACAGCAAGTGAGCAAAGAACCAAACCAGACAGAAATGTATAATCCTGGAAGCCACATCAATTACATTATGTGGTTTGAAAAGGGAATAACAATTATTCAGTCAGTAAAACAGCAAGATAATTTCTCTCACTATCTCAGCCATCTTAAGATTTCCGACATATATAAGACAACAGCAAGAAAAATACACCTCTCTCTTCATAAGGCAAAGTAGACTGGAAATAATGCCCATGTACCAAAGACACACTAACAAAGGCAGCTACTTCCTCTAGTGCCTGTAATTTTCCCAGCAGTCCTCGAGGGTAGGTATTGTCCTCCTCCACTGAAAGGCGATGGTGATGAGAATAACCACCAGTGATACTCAGCACAGGACAGGCACTGTGCTAAAAGCTATATGTGAAGCGGTGTAAACTTCGCAGTAACCTTGGAAGTCGGGCACTATTATTATCCCATTTTATAAAGAAACTGAGGTTCAGATGGGTTTAGGAAACAGGCGTAAAGTCACGCACCTAGTAATAGTCAGCCTAGACTCAAGCCCAAATGCCTGCTGGTTCCAGCCTATGTTGTTCGGACTCCATAATGCCTCCTCCCAAAGGAGCACTAACAATACTGGAATATTACTATTCTTTGATTACCAAGAAAGTTACCTGGATTGTACTTAACTACACTGTAAGCTTCTAGAATCTATTTTAAAATGCGTCACAACATTACAGCATATTGTTATACTTGCTAAAGTGAATTAGTTTACCAGAAATAAAAACTACACACAGTGTAAGAACAGAACCGAGTAAAACAGTAATTGGGAGAGGCAAGAAGCTTATCCAGGATGCCTGCCCCAGGTTATGTACAGGAAGAGCCTCATCAGTACTTTCTGTGAGTTAAACAGGCTGGCCATACATTATTTGGTTTCCTAAAACAAGATGAGGGGAAAAGGGCATTTGCTCAGTATCCATTCCCTTGGGTCCACTTTTAATAACCACAATTTGATTAATTAAAGAAGTACTTATGATCATATACAGGAAAGAGTTAATAACACTGCAGGCCTAAGAGTGTTATTCTTAGAAAGGCCTGCTTGCAAGGTCAGCCCTTGGCTAGTGTCTGGGAACTTGGATTTTGGGAGGGTTCCCACCATTCCGACAAGAACGGTCACTATGCCTAAACTGTCTGTGCAAACAATATAGTTTATGCTGAATATCTGCTTTCCTTTGGGGAGCCTGGAATTTCGGTCAGTGCTGGGCAGAGGGTGGCTATGTGATCAGCCCCTAATAACAGCTCTGGGCACTGAGTCTCTAATGTGCTTCCCTAGGAGACAGTTTTTGTACACGTTGTTCTGATCTTTG
Source organism: Rhinolophus sinicus (assembly GCF_057876585.1). Lineage (NCBI taxonomy): Eukaryota > Metazoa > Chordata > Mammalia > Chiroptera > Rhinolophidae > Rhinolophus > Rhinolophus sinicus. The sequence continues at coordinate 57,530,297 of NC_142506.1, read as the reverse complement.
CTGGAGGAAGTAAGCACAACGTGTGTGACTCTCCTGGGAGAGGACTCCCGGAAGCTTGCACCTGGCTTTCTGACTTGTGTGCCTTTTCCCTGTGTTGATTTTGTTCTTGTGTTCCCTCACTATAATAAATTATAGCTGTGAGTACAACTATACGCTGAGTCCTCCTCGCGATTCACCAAACCTGAGGGTGGTCCCCGGACCCTCGACACAGATGGGAAGATACTTTCAGACTATACTTATCAAATAGCTCCTGCCGATAACATGGCCGTAACAATTTGCTTCAGACTGGTATGGGCTCTGGAGAGGTTATACTCCCTACTAGTAAGTACCAAAAGCAGTTCCAAACACCCTGACCTTGGATGATGTTAAGTCATGTGTATTTTTAAACACGTGCTACCCACCGGGAACTCTAGCAGGAAAGGAATCAGGAGACCCTGCTCCAGCACCACCTTCTTCTTCATCTTCTTCAAATTCCAAATTCTCTTCCTCACCAGGTGCTAAAATTCTCCTACATGCAAAAGGACAGAAAAAATAGTGAGCTACAAAACTAAATATACTAGAGAAGCCTCACAGCTAATCGTTTCCCAGGTAAGACGTTGATATAAAAGATGTTGACATAAAAACGTTGATATATCGATATCAAAGTTAATATGAAAAATCTAAAAATATCTAAAAAGTAGGTATAAATAAGATGATAAAAGGACAAATATTGGTGCTTATTTATTTTACCTTAAGGGGACAGGCTGAACGTCAAATGGGAATTCTTTATTATATGTAAGAATATTCTTTAGGACTAGAATAAAAAAAGAAAGACACGTGAAATCTCCCATGAATCAAAATTAAAAATTTTACCATAAGTGACTGTTTTTTAATCAATTTTACTATGCACATTAACACTTTAAAAAAATTCCCAACCTTATCATCTAAAACCACAATGCATTTTTCCATGATTTATAGGTCTTAGCAAAATGAAAATATCCATAGTATACTCCAGGTGCCAGTAATTTCAGAGTACTGCCAGATATCTAAGGAGAGTAAGTTCCAGAGTCTCGGAGCCCTCATGGAAAACAAACCTCATGGAAAACGAATAGTTCATGTACAAGGTCCCAGGTGAGACACTGGCATCAGGTATAAAGAATGCCTCCTTCCTGGAGTATGTCAATTAAAAGACTGACATCAAAGATGACCAATGAGAGGGACATGACCATGTCTTATTCTATGTCCTGATTAGATTTCTCCTCAACTCCATGAAACTGGTAAAGTCTGGTAAACCTGGTTGTAATTCTCATATATTAAGTTTATTATACACACATATATACATACATAAAGTTTATCATTTATGATAAAGGTTATTATATACATATATATGTATATGCATATATGCACATGTATCCATAGATATACATACATGCACACATACATAAAGAGAGATTTATCCTGAAATGAAGTGTTCAAACAACATGGCACCACCTCCTGTATTATGGCTGTGGTCAATGATTACATTCTGGTATGTAAACTTAAAGAAAGATGGTCTACAATTCTGCCTACATTTGGAGAGGTGCTATAAGTATATATACCTTATAGAGGTACTCTAATTATGTAATTTACTGCCTTATAGCTGGCATTATGGGTTTCCAGTAACTACCTGCAGTTATCTGAAGGTAAAGTAACACCATTAACTGCGCAATCCAAAAAGTCGCCATAATTTTATACACAACGTATTCAGCCTAATTTTGGACTCCAGCAGCTTATATCTGAAGTAGTTACTGCATACTGTCATCCCAAAGGAGGAAATCCCAGTGCACAGGTTGCAACTATGACTTACTCCAATAGAAGTCAGATTTGCTTCCCAGATGTCTTGTAATATACGCACCCCTACTAAGTGATCTGTGAGAGAGAAGCCTGGGGCTCGTGTCTACATTCTCATTCATTCTTATTCTCTCTCTCTCTCCCTCCAGCTCTTACTCTCATCCTTCCTCTCTCTCTTTCTTCTCAACAAATATGCACTGAGTGCCCATAATGTTCCATAGTATTTTAGGTGCTAAGCTATGGCAGTGATCAAGACAGAGGGTCCAGCCTTCATATATGGCTCTTAGACCCTAGTGAGGAAAGACAGACAATAAACGCGCTAACAAACTAACAAGGTAATATAAGACTGCGCTTAGTGTTATAAAAGCCACAAACAAGATGACTTTAAATGGAGTAGACGGAGAACTTCAGCTCAGGTGGACCACGTAGGCCTTTCCAAACTAAGTTGTTAGAAGATAACTGATATGACCTGGATTAAGAGGAACTGTCCACAGAGCAGCTCAAAGACAAGGGCTTTCCAAATATTAGAGAACAGGCCAGAGCAACAACCAGGCTCTGAGGCAGGAACTGGTTTGGCTTGTTCAAGGAATAGAATGAACTGTACAGCTGAAGTTGAATAAGCAAGAGGAAACGACAGAGATTTGAAAACTGATATATTGATATTACTAAGGATTAACATAAGAAAATTAAATGACTAGTATTTTCAAGATCATAGGTGTAGTATATTTCAGAAAGGATTATCAAGAGATTTACAAAACATTGAAGGAAAAATACATTAGCAAAATAAAGCAATGAAGTCCCACATATTGAAAGGTACAGTCATTAACTTTTCTTTCCTTACAGGCTTAGAAGAGGCAGAGGCCAGCTTGACTAAGTACACTTAACCTGAAATATGGTCAAATACCAATTATTAGAAAATGATTAATTCTGATAATATAATTAACTCATAACAAGTGCCTAGCTTTAATAAATTCAAAATGACAAACCACACACTATTGAGATACAATGCATACAGATGTTCATTTAAGAGGCAATAGCAAAAATCATCTAACAAGAAAATAAGTACCAAGAAGGGAAAATTCCATATGAAAAGCACTATATAAATTCAAAATGTAACAAAATAAATCCCAATAATACTATCTTTCCTTTCCATTCCCATCCCTAATCTTAAAAAAATAAAAACAAGCAAACAAAAACCCCAACAAATGAAAGACTAATACAGATTTCAGCCCAGTCTTTCACTAATATCTGTGTCACTCATCTCTCAGAAGCTTGAAGTGGAGAATTATGATATTTAGGGTAGAAGCCAACATTGCACCGTTACAGGTATTAATTCAGAGTGTCATGGAAGGAACATAGGCTTTGGGGTCACTTAGAACTCCAGTCAAAACCCAGTCCTGGCATTTACAAGCTGTAAGGTCATGGACAAATGTCAGTTAGCAAACTGTAATTGAGTGGATTTATCTGAGTGCTTGGTATGTAGCTGCTACTCTAAAAAACGGTAACCTTTATCACCATGAAAGATCCTATAAGGCAATAGGAGAAATAACTGAGCATGTTTATAGGAAGTGGTAATAAATATCTGAGCAAAAACAGTTTATAGTCATCCTACATATCTGTCAGATTCTAAATCTTATTTATAAACAAACTGGAAAAAAAGAAAAAAAAAGAGAAAACCTAATGGAAAATAGTAACTAAATAAGGAGCCAAATCCTAAATATTCTTATGATTAAAAAAATTGAACATAATAATTTTATTTATAACCATTATATAACCATTAAAACCACCAATGTGCTTCTTTTCTTAAAATAATAGTATATACAGCCAGTCACAAAAGACCATATATTGTATGATTTGATTTATAGGAAATGTCCACAATAGACAAATTTATAGACAGAAATAGATTAGTGGTTGCCTTGGGCTGGGAATTCGGGAGTTGGAGGGAAATGGGTGACTGCTAATAATAATGAGTATAGGGTTTCTCTTTGGGGTGATGAAAATGTCCTAAAATTAACTGTGGTGATATTCAATACTCGTGCCTTTGTCTATGTTGCAAACATTTCCTCTAGGAGGCCATTCATTTGACCAGCAAAAAAGCTTGGCAGCATCCTGACGACCAAAACATTTGAAGATATTATTTGCTTCAAAAGAGTTTTCAAGAAAGGAAAGGAAAATGGGGACAATAAAAAAGTGTGTTTTAGAACAGCTCAAAGAGCTGGACAGTAGTTTTCGATGACAAATGTCATAGTATAAATGGGCATCAAAGATTACAATTTTAAATTCTCCAAAAGATGCTACTGTAAATGCTTCCCAAAGTAATTACTGTCTTATTAAAGTGATTAAAACAAAATAAAAGCACAAACAACCTAGCTTTTGTAGGTACAAGTATTTTTTCATATTCTAAATGAAGGTAAACCAAATAATAATTACTATACATATTATAGGAATTATACAAGCATGAAAAAAATCACATAGGACTAGATATTAACAGAAATAAATCAAATAAGCATTTACGCTAAATCATCTTAATATCTCTAATAAATATTTTTTGAAAAAAGTAGCACTAAAAAATATAAAATAAAACTTACTTGGTTCTAGCTTCTTCAGGTCCTCCAATTTAAATTCTTCTTGGGACTGTGTGGACTGAATTTAAAATATGCATATTACATCTTTTTATTATAAAGATTTCACTACACCCTATGCCTTTAAGTGGCAAGAACAAAATATTCAAAAAGTAGCCAAAATAAATGAATCTATTTCTTGCTTTCAAAATAGAAAATGAAAAGTCCCAAATTGATTTCTGCTTGTTTTGCATTTTGGATATATTCAGGCTAAAAATAACAGAAAAAAAAATTAAAGTTATATCTTTTATTTCTACAGTGTACAAAATATAAACTAAATCTTTTAATGTAAGCTTAACCAATGAATTTCTATAAAACCCTTCTGAGACAATACTGCTTTCAGCAGCATGCTTAATGTTTTATCAAAATAGTTCATAATAATTTCTTTTCCTTAATTTTGCAGCCTTAACAGTTGGTTTCCTTATATGAGAAACAGGAAAAGGAAAAATCTACTTACCTGTAAAGCTGCACTTCGTAATTCCAAGCATGTCGCAATTTTGCCTATGGTTTTCTGTAGGAGACAGAAAACGCTATAAATACCAAATACATTGTAACTGTTAGTTTTGAAATCATCAAGTTAATCTTTATTGATAAAGGATGAAAAATTTTTTAAAATAATTTTTTTTTAGCATCTTGCAGATTCTAAAAAAGAGAAACAGGAAGCAAAGGGCTGGGATAAGGGAGAGAAGGCGAGTATATATTCTCTCCTGACCTAATGGGCCACAACCAATTTTAAATGAAGTTTGCTTTGATGATATGATTTAAAGGGCAATGCAAAGGACTTCCGACATCTTCCCTCCCAAGCTTTGTCTTCTCTCCTTCTCCATAAAGTCTGAAATTCACTAAAATATTTAAAAATAAAAATATCTGAATGTTAGCATAATGGTAAAACTTAATGTTGACCAACTTCAATCTTGACTTATTTAATTAAACACATAGGCAATACTGAGCAAAATTAATACCTGTGATGAATGGTGGCAAATTTTAGTCAGATCTGATTTATATAATATGAGCTTACAATGTATATAAATAATAGGGTATAGTCCTTGTCTTTAATAAGCTTATGTTCTGTTATGTAAGATAAGACACATCTAGTCACTGTAATATAAAAAAGAGACACTGCATTCTATAAGCTTCAGCCATATATGTGCTGAAGCCGTTATATGTGCCGAAGAAACAGCACAAGACACTGTGTCAGGAGTCAAGCTCCGTGACTGGGAGAACTTTTAAAACTAAAGAGCATCGAAAACTGTTATGGTTCAACTGTTTCAAGTCCCAAACTGAAAGCAGGGGGAGAGAGATTTGAAATGAGAAGTGTGTGGTGGTTGGGGACTGACGGGGGCCATTCTGAAGGGGACCTTCAATGACTGACTAGCTGAGGAATACATTATTCCTTCAGCAGTAAATTCCACAGGAGGTTTTTGAGGAGAATGACTATCCGACTTGCCCTTTAAGAAGACCGTTGTGACAACTGTATCCATAGATTTGAAGTAGAAAAGGGAAAAGACTAAAGGAAAGCTGAGGCAGATTATTTCAACTCTCCAGGTAAATGGTAATCAGAACAAGAGCATGAATGACTAGGGTGGAAATGAAAAGGAGGAGACCCATAGAAGAAATATCTGTAAGAGCACGCGGATGAATTATGCCCAGCGAGACTTTCAAGTCCTTCCAAAAAAGACATTAAGTATTTATTAGGAATCAATCCAAACCATAAAAGTGAAGTATTTTTGTACAATATTTGCAAAGGCTTCACAGTGAAATAGTCTGGAAACAAATGACATATTTTTCTAAATGTATTGACAACTTGCAAAAATTTAGTAAGTTGGATTTGGTATTTTTCTCTTTTGTCAATTTTCTTTGCAAGATAAATGAGGAGTAACAAGTATTGTCCTGCCCCCTGGCACTTAGGCGAGTGGGCACTATGCAATTATCATATCAACAATAAACAACCGGCATAGCAACTCACAAAATAAACCACTACTGAGCAAGATATGACACTTGGCTAAGGAACAAGTAACAGCATTTAGCTATATTCACAATCTAAAAATTCCTTTTAATCCCAATGTAAGATTTTAGAAAATACCCAACTTCATTCTGAAAATTTGCATTTAAAGATTACATTTAAATATGGTAACCGCAAAAGGATTCAAGATGCTCATTGAGGGGCTGCATAGGAACCAGCAATCGTCTTTTCCACATAAAATGTAATATGCCCCAAATCACTGTTGTTCAAACATAACACTCAACTCTGACAAAAACTAGTAAATCCTTTTAAACACAAATATAATAACATAATATAGTGATGGCTAATAACTATTGGGCACTTACTAAGTGATATGCCTTCCTAAGTGATTTACAAATATTCATTCGTTTAATCATCACTATAACCCTATGAGTTAAGATACAATCATTTTATAGATGTGAAAACTGAAGAGAGTACCTTGCCCTGGACATCAGTGTCTTCTATAAAATAGCAATATACACAAACAATACTTATTTTAATACTATTTGGCCATACTTTTTAAAAATGGTGTTTAAAAAGGATTTTGCCTGTGTTGAGATGTGTCAATGAGTAAGTCTTTAAAAATATTAGTTAACTCCTTTTCCTTCTTTACTATAAAATCTATTTGATTTGATGCTTTTCATTTTTAAGGTAAAATGTAGTTTTAACAACTATTAGCCCACTAATAATCTATTTTGAATGTAATCATTTCTTCAGGTTAAGCAGAAGCAACAGCTTTTTACACAGAATTTACTGAGCTATGGCAAAATACCAACAGGCATTATTCATAACTATTTTAAGAAACCACACCCAATAGCAGTATTAAAAAAGGAGTGAAACACTATCATTTTCAGATGTGGCAATGACTTTGAGAACATGTAGCATTTATTGATGTCAAAACCAAGGGCTTGCCACTGTAACTGTTTCACCTTTCTTGGAAACAAATGATTCAGAAAAATGAGTGAGAAGCACAAGGTCACTTGTGCCAGAGTCCAAGGAGTGACCATTAACTAATGTACATTAAGACAAAGTACAGAAGGTAAGTGAAGTTTAATTTTAGAAAGATTTAAATTATTAGCACTTCATTCAAATTAAGTGCAGATGCCTAATATGGTATAGAAATGGAAAATGTTTTCAATTTCAGAATACTATCTATTTTACTTTGTCATTGCTAGGGAGATTGACAACTCAAGAAAAGCAACTAAACAAAAAGATGGAATAAAAATTAGACAACTAAAGAGCTAAATTATTTTGCTAAAACATATTCAATTTAAACAGGTTTTAAAAATACACAAGGCTGAAGTAGTATGGTTTCAATCCAGATTTAATTTTTTACATTTAAGCAGTCAGTCATGTACTCTGTAGCTGGGGGGAAGCAGGGAGAGGAGCAAGAGGGGGGGAAGCAGTGGAAAGGGGAGACCTATATAATATAAAACAAGCATAGAGTGCTGGAATTCTCATTACCACCAAACTTGATTCAAAACAGGGAAAGACTTTCTAAGCATCATGAGACAGGATGTTCTATTCTGCCCAGAAACTTACATGAGAAAATCTACTACACCAAAGTAGGGAATTTAATGGAACGAAAGCTTTTGGCAGCTATTCTTTGGCTACTAAACCCAGTTGTTATTATGACAAAACTATTGAGAATTGCATGTTAAGTCAACTAATCATGAGGGAGGATCAAGTAAGAATCGTAAATTTTCTCATTTTCCACCAGAAATCTTTGAGACTATTCTGAATAGAAAATCCATATGATTATTACCACCAATTAATAAAGTTTAGAGAGATCAGTAGTTCTGCTTTAGAGTTCTACCTTTAGACTTACAATAAATATGGTAAAGATGTATACGTTATCCTCTCAAAAGTTAGGATTTCTCTTATCTTAAAATAATAATCATATATGAGTCAGTATCAATAATCTAAGATCCAACATTATTCATCAAATATTTCTGAAAGCTTACTGTGAGTTAGACAGTGAAAAGCTTCATAAAGAAAGCACTTTGGAAATATGGCTGGTTATTTAAAAATCCTCTTTCAAAGTCACACAAACTACTGAATGGCTGGCATGATTCTCAAATTTGTCACTGCTACAAAAATAGGGAAAATAGTAAAAGTATAAAGAATATAATTCAAAATAGAAAACATAAATAACAATTTTGCTTAGAATAATGTAAGGAAAACACAATCGAGTTTCTTCTACCTTGGCTTATGTGCCAAGTCTGGCATTCAATTAATTTTGCAGACCTAACAGTGAGTTTCAGAATTTCCCATAACATGCTCCTTCAGCTCACTACACCCAGTGAAATGTTCTATAAAGGGAGGAGGGGGACTTCCAAAAACAAACAAATTCAAGAACTACTCCGTTACCCAAACTCTTTAAAAATTCAACATACACACCAGCATATTAAAAGCCCTGACAAGTCACAAACTCTCTCTGTTCAAAATGACATCTATTAGTTTTTCAGAGCCAATGTTCTCCAGATCACGTCTGGAAAAAATCTTTGTTTTCTAATCATTTAGTAACTTGGAGTCTCTAACCTTTTCCTTATGTGACATTCAAATAAGGCTGATATGTCACTATGAGTTTTTTGGCTCATTGTGAATGTTTCACCTGTAAAGAAAACTAAATTGGCAAATGCATACAACTTGCCTTCGAGTCACAATGTATAATAGTACATAAGTGATTTGGAGGTCCTGCTCCAAGCCCAAAGAACAAGCAGGCAGGCAGGCACAAGTTCTCTCCGTAGTTACAACTGCCAGCCCCAGATGCCTACCAGGCAGGTGTTATAAATAATAATTACTTCAGAAATCAGGCCTCCAGGAAAGGAAGAGGTACAGGATACTTCCAAAGTAGAGGTCAGCAGAAGATTTAGAGATACCTTTTGCGATCAGTCAGGGTTATTGAACCCCTCATTTCATACGTAAGGAAATGAAGGCCCAGGGACAGAGCCAGTGCTAAAGACTGCAGAACTCAGGCTCTTTTATCTACAAGGTGGTGCTGCCTCCTGGGCCTTCTAAAGTATGAGATCTGTGGGGCTAATCATCCTATGACAAAGCTCATTTCGTGGTGGCATTTTTCTAAAATGTAGTATGTTTCGGGTTGAATCACTTGAAATTTGAGGTCATGCTGCTCACAGGTCCTACACCTAAGGCAATAGATGTTGCAGACAAGCATATAAGTAACTCAAGGCAAATAGGTAATTAAAACATGGGGGTCATTAAACTTTTTTTAAAATTCCTTAAGCTTTCATTTTGTTTCCATATCCATAACACACTGCTAGCTATTAATTTACATACTCAGATATTTGAGATTTTGTTTCAAAATTTAGGTGTTTTAACTCTCAATGCAGTAATGCCAGCTGATCACTTCCTAATCAATTCCTAGACAGATTTCACAAATCTTACAGAAGTGATAAAGCATAGTCTTTGTTCCTTTCCTTAAGCAAACCAGTTATTTCTGCTGTGGGGACTATTTTCCAGGGCTCAAAACCAAACTTTCCTAAAATTTATTGTGGGTATTAGCAGTTATTAAGAAAAAGAGAAAAATATACCTTTAAACTGTAGCAATGTGATCTTTTAGTTTTAAACCCAAAAACAATACATTAGATAATGTTGATCCCAAATACTTAGAAAATGCAAATATATACTAATTGGTGTAAGAAATATGGTTAACCCTAATTATTGGGGTTTTTTTTCTTTCCAAACTCCTATAAATATTAGTCAAATTAATACAGGCCTACGGATTAAAGTTATTTAGGCTTACTTAAAAAGTATGCAAAAAAAAAAAAAAAATCACTCCCACTTCCACCCCTTGCACAAAACAAGAATTAATGAAAGCAAATTAAGTTACCATAGTTTTCACAATGTCTTTTTTTAAGAGAGGAGAAAAAAATTGGCACATTCTTTTTCATTATCTATGAGATTAAAATTTAACACTAGATACTTTGAGCCAGGAAAGAAAATGGGTAGTTTCTTCCCATTTCTGCTCACTCTTTAAATTTTCTTAAAGTATCCCATTTTTCATGATCTCTAACAGCACAAGGAATCAACTTGGCACATTAAAATTTTAATTCAAGGAGAAAGAGCACCATTGAAACATTTTGCAACCTTATGCATTTATTTTGCTGACAGTCTTATGACAAATTCTTGAACTAATTTTTTTCAGTGGTGGCTTTTTTTTTTTTTTTTCAGTTGTTTGTTTGTTGGTTCTGAGAGAAGACAGAGAAGGAGTTCAAGTTCAGAGTCAAAAGTAAGTATTGAGGTGGGATGCAATTACTCATAATCAAACTCCAGTCTCTGCACTCCTCCCACCCCAACCAAAGTGTGGATGATCTCCACGAAAGTTAAGCAAAGTCTAAATGGCTGAGTAAAGAAATTCATGAAGTGAGTGAAATTCATGAAATTCATTAAATGGTAAATCATGTGGTATCTCTCCTTGATCACTTAATGTTTGGTAAAGCATACACTGTATCATTCTTTGTGCTTAAGTGTAACAGTTTTTGCTTGTTTTTGCTTAAGGGACTCAAAACACAGAACCCTTTTAATCTAATGTGTCTAGGGACTGCTTTGTGGTACCTTTTGTTCTTCTGTGAATTCAGAGTTATTGTGTTGAGCTTGGGCCTCTTTTTGTAGATGTCTTGCTAATCTGTAAGAAGAAAAAAATATATATTCTTCAGAATTGAAGGAAAGCAAACTATTTCAAGTGCAACAAAGTGAAACAATTTAAATCTTTTTAAAAACACAATGAAGTACGTAATACCTGGTTCTGTTTTCAAAGTATAAATTTCCATTATCTTTAGAATTCAACTCTATACAATGACAATGAAATTAAGATACAATACTTTTCATACCATGCCGCTGAGACAAATTTCAGCTCCAGGCAGTATAAACAGAATCCTAGGGCTGGAAAGAATCTCAAATGGTATCTACTCCAACTTTCTTTAGTATGCATGAATTTCTTCTACAACAAACCAATAAGCAGTGTTCCAGATTCTGCTTAAACACCTCCAGTGAGCACCAACAACAGTACCAACCAGAGACTTTATCAGTCTATCATTAATTTGCTGATAAGATTAGTTTAAATTACAGCCATGCTAAAGTGATAATACTCAATCAAATTATACTTTTTTAAAATTCTGGAATGTGAAGATCTTTTTAATTAAAGTATAGTGGACATTCAATGTTATATTAGTTTCAGGTGTACAATTTAGTGATTTGACATTTCAAATTATACTTTTAAAAACATTTTTTCATGGAAAATAAAACATGAAAATTATTGTTTGCCCAATTATCATCGTACTTAAAGGTAGCAGCTAGGCCTTGGGTGAGTTTTCAAGGATATAGGTGTTACTAGTCCAACTCAATAATAAGGATCCAAAGCAATTTCTGAGACAACAAAAACCAAAGGATTGACTCTTACAACTTGACAATAAAAAGACAAATAAGTCAATTTAAAAATGAGCAAAAGATTTGAACAGAATTTCTCCAAAGAAGATATAAAAATAGCCAATAAGCACATGACTATTATATCATTAGTCATAGGGAAATACAAATCAAAACCATAGTGAGATACCACATCACTCCCACTAGGACGGATATACTTTTCAAAGGGGAAAAAAAAAATAACAGGTGTTGGCACGGATGTGGAAAAATTGGAAGCCTCGTACATTGCTAGTAAGAATGTAAAATGGTACAACCAGTCATTGTGAAAATGAGTTTGGCAGTTCCTCAAAAAGTTAAACACAGAGTTACCAATATAACCCAGCAATTTCAAAATCCTTGGTATATTCCAAAGAAAACTGAAAACATATGTTCACACAAACAAACCTATACACGAATGTTTACAGCATCAGCATTACATAATAGCCCCAAAGAGGAAACGCCCAAAATGTCTATCAGCTGATGAATGGAAAAATAAAAAGGAGTACATCCGTTCAGTGGAATATTATTTGGCCATAAAGAGGAATGAAGTACTGATACATGCTACAATATGGATGAACCTCAAAAACACTGTGCTAAATGAAAGAAGGCATCTGCAAAGACCACACAGTATATGATTCAATTTACATGAAATGTCCCAAAAAGACAAATTTTTAGAGACAATATAGATGAATGGTTATCTGGAGCTAGAGTGGAAATATGAAGTGATTACAAATGTACACAAGGGATCTTTTTTGGGTGAGGGAAATGTTCTAAAATTTGATTGTAGTGATGGTTACACAACTTGGTAAATTTACTAAAAATTCATTGAACTGCATATGTCAAATGTGAATTTCATGGTATATAAATTATATCTCAATAGTTATTTTAAAAACCTTTTAAAAATCCTTGGCAAAAAATAATAATTTTCTAAACCCATAAATGATTGTACCATTTTAAGACTCTGAGACATGATTCTGTCCATTGGGGTAAAAATCCACATACTTTGGATATCAGATGAGCAGGGAAAAGAGTTGCCATTCTATTAGTAAAGGTGAGAAATCTTTCCAATACTCTTCTCTAGAGAATAAACTCACCTTCCAAGGGTACCTACTGAAAAAACAGGACTATTCTGAGGGGCAGTTTTAAATACATTTTAAGCACATAGCAAACAGGTGACCGACAGCAATCCATGTGAGAAATCAGTGCTTCTCAAAAGTGACGGACCCCTTCTTTTCTCCCAATCTGTTCCAGGCTCATACTTTATAAAATACAAGAAAACCTACGATGAGGATGTCAAATTGCTATGAAGTGTCTACATCTTAAATCACAATTTCTTTATTTATCTCATTGCAGACCAGTTAAGTTTGCAGACCAGCACTGATCTGTGGACCACACTTTGAGAAGCGCAGATACTTGTATAAGGCAGCGTAAAGATGATTAACAGCAGGTATTATCCAGCCTTCAAATTCACCCATTCACTTAACAAATATCGAGCATCCATGTGCTAGATTAATACCTCAGTGTTGATCCTGTGAAATATCTGATCTGAGCAACAGACTCCACACCACTCTACCATATGGTAAGTGGCACGTATCCCAAGATTGCTGAAAGAGGCTGCCTGCTAAATGGAGTTGTTTTTACCTGACCATGTATATTTTGGAGATCAATTTTAATGGTGCCATAATTTGTTTAAATCTTCCAACAGTATTTTGGCATTAACTCTTTATTGGTCCCACAGCAGACTTCTGAATCGATCCATTTAACAGAATACAATAATTACATACTATCTAATTATTTAATGATAGCCTAGCACTAGTCTGGACACTAGGTGTACAGTAGAGAATAAACAACCCCTTGGATACTCTACCCTCAAAGAGCTGACATTCGTGGGGTAAAAGACACAGTACACCAAACAAATACATGAAGTATGTTGAATTTTAGATGGTGATAAATACTGTAGAAAAAATTCAGCAGGATTAGGATGGCAAGACTGAGTAGAGGGGGTGGGGGTGGGCAGCAGGCTTTGCAATTTTAAACAGGGTGGCCAAAGAGGGCCTCACTGAGAAGTAGGTGAACAAAGACCTGAAGGTGACCAAGTGATCCAAGCAGATAATGAGGAAAGAGTGATCCAGTAAAAAGTACAAACGCTGTAAGCCAGCAGCTTCAGGAAATAGCAATGTGGTAGCACTTATTCTTTTCATACCCGATTAATTCTAAAATTCTCCTTTAGACAATCAGTGCTTTGAGGGTGGAAATCAAATCTCACTGGTCTTTCTATCCCCAGCTCTCACTTGTTGAGTGATGAAATTGTTTAAGCTACAGTATGTTCATTCCCTCCAACACTGCCTCCCACAAATCTGCTCCTGTATGTTATACCACCATAAAGACATTGCTGCCTCCCCCCCCCAATAGAAATGCATTATCCTAGACTCTTCCTCTTTCTTCACTCTCAATATCCTGTGACTATATCCTGTCAATTCCTTTTTACATCACGTAGTAGCCCCCAGTGGTCTTTTTTGCAGCCTTCATCCCAAACAGATAATTCAAATAAAAAAGACAATTTGCCTTCACTTCAACCTCATGTTATATGTAGCCTGTATGTTTACAAAATTTAAGCCAATCATTACACCTTTCTATTCAGATCTGACACTGGCAGTTTTTAAAATTTGAGAACTACTCTGAATGGTGAAGTTCAAAAGTGAGTACTGAGGTCCAACAATAGATTCGTATGTTGCCTATTACTCTCATTGAGACGTTTCTAGAAGTTCCAGCTAAACAGCCTGCATATTCAATTTTCCTTTGTCATTTCAATTGGACATGGTATTCTTCACTTTCCATTGTGAGGTCTGCTGCTGAGCGCCACCAGCTGCTAAGTCCCCACCACATCACAAGTGAGGCAGCTTTGTATTTCGGGGTTATGTGATTTCAGTGAACACTCAGAACGAGTGTACACAGGTGCTCCCTGTCTAACTGGCTACAGTATGTAAGGATATGTTCTCTGGTATGAAGGAAATCTAATGTGTCCAATTCACATACAACGCATCTTACGTAAACTGTCTTGAGCACTATGCAGTAGAGCAGAGTTTGAAACTAAAAAAAAAAAAAAAAAATCCCAGATTTCAGAGAGAGAGTTTTGTGACTCTAGGTAAGGTTTAACCTGAGCTTGGGTTTCTTCATTTCGTAAAGTGAGAATAAATATTCTCACTGAGTGGTTGCAAGAGCAGATGCTACTAAGAGCAAGTGCAAATCAAAAGCTAGTAGCTGTTATACATGGCAGAATGGTCCAGAGCATGGTTGTTTTCAGGGTTTTTGGAAATGACAGGCAATTTCAAAGTCAGCAAGATTGGGCAGAGAACATCTACACATTTAAATTACCGTAATGGTCAGATAAAAAACAACTATTGTAGAGAAAGCACAAAGACTTTAGATCTTACGTGTACCAATCGTGTATTCTTTCCAGATTTTACTCACACATGGTAAAGCCTCCAACAATAACTTGCTTTACACCAAGAAGTAATGAACGGCAACACTTTGCAAACAGCATTTTAGTAGGCAGTTATTTCCAGGAAAATGTGCAAGAATCTAAGCAACGTTTCATATGTACGTAAATCTTGTTTTTTAATTTAAAAAACACCCCTGAAGTTTTGTGGGGAGACACCAGAAAGGGAAGAGAAATCGGACTTGGGCCGATCCAAGAAACTGGTACCCAGAGGCTATACATTACACACAGGAAAAGGAGGAGGGATCCCAGGAGGGAGGGGTGGCTCCCGTGCGTGGTCTATTAATTCACATTTTGCTCTCTTCTGCTCACATCCTGCGCGGACTCCACCCAAAGCAACCGAGCGAGGGGGTGGGTGGGACCCACACTGCCTAGCAAATAACAGTCCCAGAAACCGAAACGGGATCGAGGTGAACAGGGAAAACACGGCTCACCAGAACGAGGGGTGGAGAAGGGGCGCGAGAGGGGACCCTTCCTTCGGCTGCTGCGGCTTCCCGGGGGGACCCCCCCCCCTCAATCGCCACCAGTTAGTTCTCTCCTGCCCCACACACGGGAGGAGGATGGCACCACGCACCGAGCCACTCATCCCGGGAACGTGGGCGGAGAACACCCACGTATTCCTCGGAGATTCTACAAGAAATTGAGGGGCGGCAACCTGAGAGAGGCGGAGGAGAGGAGGAAAGGAAAGTGACTGCAGAGCGGGGGACCCGTGAGACCGTGGAGAGGAACTCAGTAGGTAGCCTGATGGGGCCGGCGCCCCGGCAGAGAAGGGGCTACCTGTTGAATGGAACTGGCCTGGTGGAGGCGGAGGGGGAAGAAGGGCCAGGATCCCCGGAGAGCAGAGCGGGGTCTCCAGGGCAGCCTCTCCGCGGCCGGGGCCGGGGCCGGGGCGATCTCGGCGCCAGTGCCTGCGGGGCCCCACCCTGAGAAGCCTTGGCTGCCGACACAGGGATGAGAGACATCGACAGAGACAAGGGGGAGGCGGCCGACTGGAGCCGGTCTGGCCCGCTCCGGCGGTTAGTCACTCACATCTGATACTCGTCTATCGCCTCCACCAGCTGGCCCCAAGAGTCGAAGTCGGCGCCTCTCCTAAAACTGGCGCCCCAGCGCTGCAGTAGACTCCGGGTCACCTCCGACATGGCCGGTCCCCACCCCGTCCCCTCCCGCCCCTACCCCAGCGAGGCCGGGCTCTAGGGCGCCATCCTCCCCGGGCCTGGCCCCGACATTAACAGGGCCAGAAGGAACCGCTACGGTCACCACCGCCACCCGCCCAGGAGCCGCCCAAGCCCATTTGCCGCCACAGCCAAACTTTGCGGCTCCAAGGAGGCCGCCCCGCCGCGGCCCCGCCCCCGAAGCCCCGCCCCGGGTTAGGTTGAGGCCGCCCCGCCCCCCCTAGCGGCCGCTGGCGTTATTGCATCTTTCTCGGCTGGGGAGGCTGGGCCGCCTCTGCTCTTCGTCTGTGGAGACGAGGCTGCAGCTGAGGAGAAAAGACTAGGGCGGAGCAGCTAGGAAAGGGTCCAGGCACAGGGCGTTCGGAGGGGGATGCGGCAACGCGGCAGCCTCCGCCCTCCAGCGGCGCGCACGGCCGCCCCGGTAGCTGTCATGGCCGCCTGATCACGTGACTCCGGCTCGGCGCAGGCCCAGTTTCCTGTCGCTCTACCTCGGTAGCCTAGTTCTCCGCCTCCCTCCCTTTCTCGCTTGCCGACTCGGGCACTGCCTTTCTTCTCTCGGGAGGACTGCCGACCAGACTCCGAGAAATCCGGTAAGTATGTCAAGAGGGTGGGCGTTTCCTGGTAATATTCCTGCCCCTGTCGTTCCCCCGGGGCAGTACCAAGCACTGGGGTCACCTTTCCACCTTTTACACAGTATTCATAGACTCCTGGGTCGTAGTCCCCAAAAGTCTCCTTCTAATACTTGGAAACCAACGAAAGAAAGATAATCCATATTGGCCCCGTGAATCAATGGTATTAGCAATATCAGTGGTATTATCCTCTTGCCCGCGTATCCACTGGCATAGGGGGGCGTATGAGTTAACTAGGGGGTTTGTTTGGCGGTCGTCGACCCGCCCCTCTCGGGTGGATAGTATCGACTTTCTACAAAAATGCCTGTTGAGAAAGAGGGGCGCACTAAGGTTAGCGCCTGCGCGGGTCACCGCCCGCCGCCTGGAACGGGACGGGCACGGGAGGAAGAGGCTGGTGGTAAACAGGAAGTGGGAGTTCCAAGCTCCGGGGGGCGCCGCTCAGGTAGGTTCCCCGGGAGACCCAGAGGCTCCAGAGTGGGGTACCCTTGTCAGTAGTCGAGTCCTCCTGTGGAAGCGGGTGAGGTGGCTGCGATCGGACTATTGTGCTGATGGCTCTAAAGACGGTCGCACCTGCGGGTGGGTGTGGCCTTTTCCAACCCCACCCTCCGAATTCTTGAAAGCTGGGGTACTGGGTGTCAGAAGGGGAAAGATGGGGCCAGACAGAGCACAGAATATCTTACTTGCTCTCTTGGTTCCTGCAGTGAAGATAGGTATACAGAACTTGAGACATTTTCATCCAGGAAGTGGGGGGCCGCCTTCAACGAGAATTTGTAGAAAATTTGCTGTCACAAAAGAAAGGGTTGTATTGTTTGCCATTGTCTCTACAAGGCTTGGTTTGTATGCATGTAGACGCTGTATTAGTTTGCTTAGATTATGAAGGAAGTGTACCTGGATTATGTTTAGAAGAGCATGTGGTTTTTAAAAGGACTTGTTAAATGTTTTGAGTCGTAAATGAACTTGCTCAGTTTTTCCTTGTGTACACAATGCATTTTCTCTTCATTAAACATCTAGCGCTCTCTAAAACCGGTTTTGTCATGAATAAGTAAATAGTGTAAGGGAGGTACTTAAAGTAGGTATTTTATACCCTGTGCAGCCCACTTTTTTTCCCATTAAGAAAAGTCGAACAACATTGCATAATGTGTTCAACTTAATTAAACCTCATCAAAATTTCTTATCGATTACTTCCTGGAATCTAATTGCTACATTTAAGTCTTCAGCTAGGCCTTCCTGTAAAATCTGCATTATCTACCCTCACGGACTTTTAGGAGAGTGGTGGCATACTCTTTTTTTTTTTTTTAACCTAAAAAATTAACCTTGATTTTTTTAAGTTGGCAGTTTACTTGAGTAGTTTTTGAATTTTTTTTTTTTTTTTTAAGATTTTTATTGAGGAAGGGGAACAGGACTTTATTGGGGAACAGTGTGTACTTCCAGGACTTTTTTCCAAGTCAAATTGCTGTCCTTTCAATCTTACTTGTGGAGGGTGCAGCTCAGCCGAACTGGCAACCTTGTGGTTAAGAGGATGCACTCCAACCAACTGAGCCATCCGTGAGCTCAGTGGCAGCTCAGGTCAAGGTGCCATGTTCAATCTTAGTTGCAGGGGGCACTGCCCACCATCCCTTGCAGGAGTTGAACTGGCAACCTTGTGGTTGAGAGGATGCGTTCCAACCAACTGAGCCATCCGTGAGCTCAGTGGCAGTTCAGCTCAAGGTGCCATGTTCAGTCTTAGTTGCAGGGGGCACTGCCCACCATCCCTTGTGGGACTGGAGGAGTTGAATTGGCAACCTTGTGGTTGAGAGCCCACTGGCCCATGTGGGAATCGAACCAGCAGCCTTTGGAGTTAGGAGCACGGAGCTCCAACTGCCTAAGCCACCGGGCTGGCCCCTATTTTTGGTTTTTAAGTTATGGATCAAGTATCATGGATTGTTTTTTTATCATGAAGATATTGGTTCTTATAAGTATCTTAAGTGGAAAGCGTATTTATAGAACCTAAAGCCATAACCAGTCAGCTGGTGGGAAATATAGTTAACTTTTTTTTAAATATAGCTAATTTAAAACCTATTTCTCTCAAGTAACCTTAGCAGACTAAATAAGGGTCACCATTTGAACCTATTTTGGAGATTACATTCAGCTGGTCCTGTGCACATCTCATTTGCAGCGGTCCAACCAAAATCTAGTGCTTTGCACCTCAAAAGTATAGTTTGGGAACCAGCAGCATCAACATCTCAGATCCTAACTCAGACTGTTGAATTAGAACCTGCATTTTAACAAGACCTCCCAGCTCCCCAGGTGATTTTCATGTACATTAAGATCTAAATATTAATATTACTGTTCCCAGTATACATAATATTGCAGTTACTGTGGACAGATTTCCAAATGCTCTTTTTTAGTAGGCCTGATCTAAACATAGACTACTCTATATAGACAAACAAAATTGTCTCACAGCAGTGAAGCATTTTATTTGTATATATGTATATATATTTTGTATAAAAATGTATATCCTGTAGTGAAATTTTATTTAAAAATAATTTTATACTAACATTGTTATTAACTGTTTTATTTAATTTTTATACATTATGTACTTTTTTGTTTATAGGAAACATTTGGAGAAAATGACACATTGGTTTCATAGGAACCCATTAAAAGCCACAGCTCCCGTTTCTTTCAACTACTATGGCGTAGTGACTGGTCCTGCTGCTTCAAAAATTTGCAGGTAAGTTTTAGCCAATCTCAACAAGTATTGATTAAGCCACCCTTAGATATAAGGTACTTACTTAGGTCCCAGGGGCAATATACAACTATGTAACACACTGTTTCTAACCTTGAGACTCCTTATAAACTTAGAAATGGTGTGAAGAGTTAAATCATAGATTATTTAAACTTTCGCAGTCATCTAGGCCAGGGTCCTTAATTTTAGATCAGTGAGTGAGTTCCAGAAAGGCTAACGCAATCACAGTGTGAGTTAAGCTATGTATTACAGTAGTACAAGAGGCTCCACAGAGTTGTATGTGGATGTTGTTAATTGGGCAGATACTAAATTCATGGAATTCTGAGCAGGGAGAGACCCTATGACCTGAATAGCCCCTGGAGTGTTTATATAGGAGAAAGGACTTGATCTGGAGTTTGAATAAATTGAATAGCTTAGATCAGGGTTTGGCAAACTATATCCTGCGGATTTGTCCCACTGTTTTTTTTTTATATATAAAGTTTTATTGGAACACAGCTGTTCTACCCCCATTTGTTTACATATTGCCTTTGGTTTCTTCTACAGCAGCAGAGATTTTATGACCCACAAAGCTTAAAATATTTGCTTTTGAGCCTACAGAAAAAGTTTGCTGACCCCTGATTTAGATAATAAGAAGGGAGAAGAGAAAGTCATTTCTGTCAGGAAAACTTTAGTTCTAGAAATAGTGGGTAGAGCAGTTTGGAACAAAAGAAATACGCATAGATGCAAGAGGTATTTTAAAGGAGTCAACTGGCTAGATTGATTTGCTTTGGGAATTTGAAAAGGGTTCAGTCTTTATGAGATGTAGAAACTAGATGATCAAGACATTGAGGGTACCAGTAAAGGAAAATCAAGAGAGTTGCTGCTTTTTGTGGAAAGACATAATTGGAGCAAAAGGTAGGAAAACTGGCTTATTAATCTGGACCAGCAAACTTTTTCTTTAAAGGGCTAATAGTAAATATCTTAGGCTTTGTTGCTGTTGCATATTTTTCTTTGTTCAGTTTTATACACACACACATGCATGCGTGACAAGTTACAGGTTGTAGTTGGCCAACCCTAATCTTAGACTCCTAGGGGTTGGTCCCAGCTTAACTGTTTTATGTGTAGCCTTGGGCAAGTCTCTTAACTTCTATGGGTCTAATTACTCATCTATAAAATGAATAGCCTAAATTAAATATTTCTAAGGTATGTTTTTCTCAAATTCCATAATTTTAAGATGAATACAACTTTATACAAGTTAGGTCACAGGTGGTAATTGAGCACCTACTTAGAAACAACTAGCAAACTATTTGAGCCTGGAATTCGCCTTAAGAATTCAAGTTTTCTCCTAGTCCAGGAATTACTTTTTCCCAGCTTCTACTTAAATGACTCAAAAATGATAAATTAATAAGGTATCCCATCCCATTTTTCTTCAGCTCTATATAATCGTTGGTATATACTTTCTTGGAATAAGCCCCCTTAGAGCTGGTACCAATGAATAATAAACACTCTATCTAGACCAGGGGGTTCAAAACTGCGGCCCGCGGGCCAACTGCTGTCCGCAATCCATTGTTAATTGGCCTGCAGCAAATTCCAAAAATATATTTAGTTTACTTAAATAAACCAGGTGAGGCAATACATACTTCACCTCGAGTGAGTGGCCCGGCTGTTTGTGTATTTTACCGCATATGGCCCTTGGTAAAAAACATTGAAAAAAGTTTGGACACCCCTGATGTAGACCATTCAAGATTAAGTCTGTGCTGTCTTCTAAACAGCACTGCTACATTACAGCCCTTCAGAATCTTAAAATACTTGAAATGGTAGTATTCTTTCAAGTCAACAAAGAATTTTGAGAACGTTCTTTGTCCTAGGCACCTAATAAATTCTAGATATACAGTCCCTACTCTCTTGGTGCTTACAATTTAAATTTAGTCCTCTGAGTCATTTACACACAATTGTCTACAGTCATTGTCCATGTAATATGATTTCTGGAACCCTCACTAAGCAAGTTGCCTTCTGAAATTAGATGTGAAACTGAACAGGACCAAGTTAGAGCTGAGGATGTAGACCTAGGATTGGATATAAAGTTGTACTAATAGATGAGTCCTCAAAAGAGAGACAAGTGGAAAGCCAGAGACTGAACATTTTTGGAGGCGGTAATAAGGGGACATAAGAAATACATAGAAGAAGCGTCCAGATATAAGAAGAGAACCTGGATATTTTAGTGTAATTGGAATCAAGGGAGAAAAGAATTTCTGGAAGGAAGTGTGATCTGCACCATTTCCTGCTGCAGAGACGCAGAGGAGGACGGAGATGTTTCACAGGGCTAATGGCCACGTGGTTTTACATATTTTTTATGTGCATATTGAGTTGTACAATGCGATTTCATTTTTAAAATAGGTTTTCTACTTAATAAAGTATATTTTAACATAATGTCAGATTTTGAAATTTTAAGGCGATACTAAAATCATGCACAAGGATGTTAAATTTCCATTTTTCAAAACACTTTTATCGCGAACTGATCAGTTTACTCATCATTCTTAATTCCTTCCTTCTGTCCTCCCATCCTTGTGTTTGTTAGATTATTTTTAAATTAAAACTTGTTCTATACTTTTATTACATAATTGTATCCATGATTTGCCCCTTTAATTGAACTGAGTTTAATACAACTTTTGAAACAATTGTTACTAGAAATTCCAGTTACCTCCAGTGTTAGTCCTAATTAAATTCATTCCTGTGTACTTAGTAATACCTGAGGGTGGGTGGGTGGGTGTGTGTGTGTGCATGTGTGTGTGTGTGTGTGTGTGTGTGTGTGGAGTGGAGTAAAGCTTTTACATTTAAAATTCTTAAGCCACTTTTGCATAGAGTCATTGTAATACAGCTTACTTAACGTTACTATTTCTGTCTCATATAAGTGACTTGAAATCATCCAGAGCACGTCTGCTTGAGCTGTTCACTGATTTGAGCTGTAATCCAGAAATGATGAAGAATGCAGCAGACTCATATTTTTCCCTTTTACAAGGTTAGTTATTTATACGAACTTTGGAGTTTTCAAAAGACAACTATGCGGAAGTTCACGCTTAATTTTAGTTTTAGGATGTATTCTGTGGTATGCTTGAGGTTCAGAAATGTGAGGATGTAAATAAGGGTTGCCTTTCTGACATGTTGAAAATTCAGTGTGTACGTATTTCATATTATGTTACCTTGGGAGAAAGTGTGAGATATAGAAAGGGAGAGGGGAGTTAGGAGTTTCATTCATGTTCCTGGAAAAGTCATGTTCTGAAATTTTTTCTCAATAGAACGCTTGGCATTTCTTCTAAAACTGAACTGTTTTGTACCTTTTCATAGGTTTCATAAATTCATTGGATGAATCTAGCCAAGAAAGCAAGTTACGATATATTCAGAATTTCAAGTGGACTGATACACTACAAGGACAGGTTCCAAGGTAAGAAAAATGTTAACAGTACTAAATGGAAGTCATTTTTGTAACTATTTAGCCAATGGTTAACTCATATCCCCTGTATTTGAAGAAATAAAATACAGATCTGACCAGCATTTTCTCTTACCAGGGAATTTTTTTTTTTTTTAATTTTACCTAAACTAATACATTCTATTAAGTAAAAATATAATTTGTTTCTCCTGGACCAAATCTATTTTTGAGATAATCAGTACAAATATTAACTAGAAATTGAAGAGCCTTAACTTTCAATAACACGGAGCATGGTTTGGGAATTTGGAACCTAAAGCTAGCTTTCAGTTTTTGCCTACATTCAAGCAGAGCAGAATTTTGGTTTTTCCCCGACTTTTTCTCTTCTGATGGAAAGTTTAGATGTCTTTGGTCAGTCTCTTTCTTTCTCTCTTTCTCCCCAGTTCTACCCCAGCAACGTACTCTTTTGACTCACAGTATTTGTTTTCCTCCTAATTTCTCTTCACTGTTTCTGCTCTTTCTAAAAACTTCCCCTCAGAACTTTTTCATCACTCTTGCACAACTAGCAGAGATCTAACTAAAACGAGAAAAATCATAATGGTACCAAACTTTTCCTTACTTTTTTTTTTTTACACCATTGGGCTATTTAAATGGTCATATATTTTTATCTCAATTTGCTGTAGATTTACTGTTTTATAAAATCAGAAGGGAAGAAAATGGAGATTGCTGAAAGGCCAGGGCAGGCATTACAGGAAGTGGGGTGCAGACTTAGGATTCACACCTAACTAGATGTTGACCTCAGGTCTTCAAGTGTATGAACATCTGCTTCTGCTGTATGTTGGGGTTATAGATAATAGAGCTTTTGTGAGGAACAAAATAGGAAAATTTATGTTAAGTAGCTCTATAATGCCAGGCACATGATAGACATTCAATAAATGTTAGTTTCCCTTCTTTCCTTGGGAATATTTTATGTAGAATTCATAAACTGGGTAGGAAGGTGGGCTCTATGGATCCTTTCCACATTTTAATATTCTGGGTTACTAAGGTTTACATGTCCTCATTTGCCTGTTTTTCTTTCTATAACCCTTCATCTGAAATAAAGGAACATTTTATATATATATATATATATATATATATATATATAGAATCAAACCTTTTCTTATTATTACTTTATGAAGCTTTGGCAGATTCTCAAGTGGTTTTACATTATATAAATTTGGCACTTTTTCCTACCATGCCAAATTTTGATTCCTGTAACAGCATTTTTCAACATAGTTCTATGAAACAGTGAAGAATTACGTGATGAAGGCCATAAGTAATACTGAATATTCAGTACATGGGAGATTTTTAAGATACTCTATCCTTGATTACTACTTACTCAATAGAAAGTGCACTGTATCAAGTATATGTATTTTTGACTACTGCTTACATGAAGTACAATAGAAGTGGAGTCTTTGGGAGCAAGGCAGATTGAAATAAAGGAAGGATAAAAGGCAGTTAAGTCATGAAACTTCATATAAGTTAGCAAAACTGTCTTGTTATTTAAATGAAGTTATAAATTAGATATGTCTACTAGATCACCAGTTAGGATTGATTTGAAAGTTCTCAACGCTGAAAAAAATAAGCTGTTAAGCCATGCATTAAATTTTTTTCAATAGAGTGAAACTGTTTTAAGAAGTTTGTCATAACTGTTCATTTTTGTGTATTATAACGTATTTAACAAGATGGTTTATAAGTTATTTTTGAATTACTGTATTTTTATTACAATTTTTTTAATCTAAAAAGTCTCCATTCTTTTTAAGATGGAGGCACAGTTAAATAAAAAAAATGCAAAGTGGAATCGTGATTCTAGTTTCTTCCTTTGGGGTAATATTTCTATGTCTTAGTAATAACGTGTAAAATAATGGTATTACCTCTGTTTTCTTGCTTCATCGTTTGCTATAAATGAGATAATGTATAAAGAATTTTCAGGGTCTTATCAGAACAATAGTTATTAAAAATTAGTGTTTGCTTAATAACCTTTTGCCACCTTTGTGTCATACTTAGTAAGAGAATTCAAAGGAAACAAGATATAAAATACACTTGTTTTTAATACCTTGTTTTCTGTAGTATACTGATTGGCTTGGCATTCAAAATCTCCAGTTTCACTTCAGCTTGGCTTTTTGTCCTTCTGTTCCTTGAGACCATCTGCTCAAACAAGCTGGTTGGGTCTCTGCTATTAAAAATCTTTATGCTTTCTTGTACTTTAACAGCATTCCTCACCTGGGAATGCTTCCCTTCGAGCCATTTCTCAAGGCACAATTCCGATTCTGTACATACCATTAAGCCTTCTTTCATCATTCTAGCCTGAAACGATCTCTCTGAATTCCATTTTCTTACAATGCAGTATAAGAACCACCTGCTCCAGAATCAACTGGGTACTTGTTAAAAATACAGATTCTGGGCCCCTCCCAGACTTTCTGACTATCTGGGGTTAAGTCCTAGAAATCTGTATTTTTAAAGTTCTATGTACAGTAACCTTTGGGAATAACTACTATTCTCATGTTTACTATTATGAAGTATGTACTAGGCCATTGTGTTCAGTCATTCATTGTGAATTACATGTGTATGTCCTATCTCCCCATCTACATTAAACACAAGGACTGGTTTCTTCACTTTCCAGTAGCATATAGTCTTTATAAGTTTGAGTTGGATGTACAGTAGGCTTCATGTAGAGATGTCTCAGTAATGGACAGAACTTAATGATCATGTTTATAATTCTAGTGCCCAGCAGGATGCTGTTTTTGAATTGATTTCCATGGGATTTAATGTAGCTTTATGGTATACCAAATACGCTTCAAGACTGGCTGGAAAAGAAAAGTAAGTTAAAGGAGGAGGGTGTATACGCGTATGTGTTATTCTTCCAATATATGGAGCTTCGTTGTTAAAAGTCTAGGCTTTTGATAAAAAGTACCACTTTTTAGTGAAAGTTTGCTTCATAATATTAATATTAGAAGTACTGTGTTTCCCCGAACATAAGACCTAACCGGAAAATAAGCCCCGGCATGATTTTTCAGGAGGACATCCCCTGAACATAAGCCCTAAAGCGTCTTTTGGAGCAAAACTTAGTGTAAGACCCAGTCTTATTTTTGGCAAAATACTTTATCAGAATTACAGAGCCTAGTGTTAAAAGGGAAAAAAATAATTTAATAATCTTGTCATGGGAAAGGTCCTTCTAAATAAAATCCCAGACCAAGAAAAGGAAAAGATTGAATATTTGACTATATAAAAGTACCACAAACAAAATTTAAAAACAAATGACAGATGGGTCAAAAAAATTGCAGTGCATATGACAAATTATTTTTATAACGTATACTGTTACAAATCAGCAAGGAAAAGACCCAACAAATCAAGTGAAAGTAAGCAAAAGACATAAACAGGCAATTCACAGAAAAAAAATTACAAAGGCTTATAAGTATGGAAAAGATGTTTTAAAGGATTAAGGAATTGTGAAATAAAATGAGATACAATTTTTATAATAGTAAAAATGGATATTAGCAATACAAAACACAACTACCAGCTGTGGTGCGTCTGAATCTGGGAAAAATATGCAGCCATTTAAAAATGAAGTTGGATTTTATGTGCTGTTTTAAAATTAACGCTGAAGTGATTTAGGTGAGTAAAACAAAAGCAGAGTAGTGAATATTGTATATGTGTGTGTTTTTTAAATGTGCATGCATTAAGTTATAATTTTTGCCTGTTTATGCACAGAAGATTATAAGGAAAAAACAAGCTTTTGTTCAGAACTCTAGACAGGGTCTCTTTTTTGTTTTCATTTGTAGTCACGTCTCTTTGGATGTTTTTCATGTGCATTTGTTACTTTTAAGTGTCAAGTTATATTTTTTGAAAGGAAGAAAACTAATGGTGAGAAACAAATGACTAATTTGGTTTTTGAGAACGTGGTAGTTGTTGGTTTTAATACTAGAAATGGCATTCATCCCCTGAGTGATGTAACAACTGTCTTTAAGCGTAACAGAAGAGGAAGCAAAAGAGGTCCATCGAAGCCTAAAAATTGCAGCTGGGATTTTTAAACATTTAAAGGTAAAATAATAATAAAGTATATTCTTAATGCTTTAATTCTTGAATTATTCTTTCATTCTTTGTGGCGGGCCAAGGGAGAGAATTATTTCATTATGTAAAAAGAACTAGCATGTATTCTGTTTTCCTTATGTTAATAAGTACTTTGTTGGTGAGTGTAGTCAATTATAGAATATTTAATGTCTCCATTTTAGAAAATCAGTGAATTTTACAATTAGAAATTTCAAGTTGTAATTCACTGCTTGTTTTTCTGTCTCTTGTGAAAAGGTAAAAAACAAAAATACGTGGTTCTTACCATTTTTCACTCAGTGGCCAGGAGCAGTCATGGTTCTGCAGCACTGAACTTCTGATTGTCTTCTCTGTATGTCGGGAAAACTCTGGAGGGGCAGTCAATACATACTAATTACATTAAATTGCCTGAAGAGATGATAGGAATTGGGAAAGATCAGTGTATAATATTTTCCAAGCAGAATTACCCCACTGTTTACTGACGGCCTCCTGGAGTTTTCTTGTGATAAAATAAGATGCTTTTAGAGTGATTACAAAGCTGTGATCCTCAATGAGCTCTAGAATTGTAGTCTTTTATATATCCACAGTTACTGATGTGATCATTGTAGATATAAATTATCTGGCTATCATGCAAAAGGGAACTTTGGTTACTGTTTTCATTTAAAGGTTTTCTGAGATGAAAATGAGACTTACATATCTAACCAATCTATTATGACCCAGAGTTTGCTCTTGAATTTCTTGTTTTTACAAAAGCTTTGAATAGTTTTAGTATGTAGGAGCTTTAATTCTCTGTAAGCTTAATATTGTTCTTGTTTTACGCATTTTTTGTTAGTACCCTACATTTCTGATAAATTCCCACACTGAATGTCTCAACTTTCATTTTCTTCATCTGTCACAACGGGGTTAAAATAAATTCGGCTTTTTTGTTTTTCTTTCTCTCTCAGGAAAGTCATATCCCAAAGCTTATCACACCTGCAGAAAAGGGGAGAGATTTAGAAGCGCGACTCATAGATGCTTATATTATCCAGTGTCAGGCTGAAGCTCAAGAAGGTATCCTAAATATTGTAAGATTTCTTTGGTTTTTTTTTGAAGGAAGTCTATATTGGCATTTAATTCTTTTTTTTTTTCAAATCAGAATTAGCTGGAATAGAGTTTCGGGTTTTGAGAACTTCATAGTGAGGAATAATTTTACGTTTAGCATTTGCCTGATTTTTAGCTAGCAGGAAAAGGCCTCACAGTTTAATAGCTGTGTGTAAGAGGATTTTGATTTCAAGCCATTTCTGACAGCATAAAATGAATTCTGTAATTCATCTCTTCTCCCTCTACCTTGCTTGTTCCTTTTCCTCTTCCACTATTTGGCTTACCTTGAAATCTTCACCTTTCAATAACAGGAAATAAATGAAGACTTCTGTGAAGACAATAAAGAAACTTTGTAGGCTTTGTTTTTCTTTATTCCAAACTCCAGTGCCCTGAAAGTATTTGTTTCCTCTTATATCATGCTATTTTGTAGTAGTAATTTTCTGTGATTAGCTAGTAATTTGCTAGTGATTTACTTAAAGAAATGGTATTGGAACCAACAAGCTCAGTGTTTATGTTTGTATTTTCTGTATCTTATTTTTTATATTAAAACTTTTAACGAACTGTATTAAAATTCCAAGTAGATTCTGGGACTGTCTTTTGCCCTTTAACAGAACTTAGAGTGAATGCAAAGGAAGTTAATTATATATTCATTTTATTGTGCTTTGGTTGCAGTAACAATTGCTCGAGCAATTGAACTGAAACATGCTCCAGGACTAATTGCTGCACTGGCCTATGAAACAGCCAATTTCTATCAAAAAGCTGGTAAGTTTATAATTCTGATACATTTTTAGTCTTTAGATTTTCAGATTAATCTTTTGGCTAAATAGGGAACAAGCAAATCAAAAAGTCTCAGATTTTTTCATTATTTGAAAATAAGAATAATAGCTACATTATTTTTATTAATGTTGTTTAAAAGAAAATAAAAGTTAACGCTGTTCCCAGTTAATATGGGACAATAACGTACTTCTAATGGAAAGGACGATACTGTACTTTCTAACCAGTTATATCTAATAATTATACAGCTGTTTTGCTTTTGAAATTTTTTTGGTCTTTGTGACGACCTTATTGTTACTTACCATCCTTATTTAGATAAGAAACTGAAATCCAGAGAATTAACATAACTAATCTATATTTTACCTGCTAGCAGAAGGCAAACTGGCACTAGAACTCAGGTCTTCTTATTAGCCTATGTTTCTTTTCATTCACTTATTTAAGAAACATGCATATGTTTCTATTTGTGGGATGGTTACTATTTTATTTGCTGGGTATTCAGAGATCAGTAGGACAGATTCACAGTCTAGAAAAGGAAAAAAAATTATATATAACTACTTTATTGAAGCATGAAGTAAACAAGATGTCATTACAGCAGTAAAATAAAAACCTAAAGGACCTGGGCATGCTAGAGAAGGCTTCCTAGAGGAAGGTGATGGTTTAGCCTTATTTTCAAATATAAATAGAAGTTCTACGTTTGCTAGGAGGCTTTATGTGCGGCAAGAGGGGAATATCCTGTGGTAAGAGGTAAGAAAACTTAGCACATTCTGGGACCTTTAGACAGACGATGCTCTTAGCTGAATCACAGGATCAGTGATAGGAGAAAAGGTTAGGAAAGTTCTGTGTCTGAGAGATCACATATTGGTTTGTGGGCCCATCTAAGAAGTTGGCCTTTATTCAGTAGATGTTTGGGACCCATTCAAAGATAATAAAGTAAATCTGACTTGATTGGATTTGAATTTAAGGATGGTCCCCAGGGTTGCAAGATCAGAAATCGGCATGCTAGGTGAAAGAGTAAATAAATGACTGATGCCACATAGCACTTAGGAAGAAATGAGGATAGTCTATGAAGGAAATGAGGAAAGCTTTGACAAAGACAGCAAAGTAGGAAATGGAGAAAAGAAATAGATTTGAGAGATATTTGGCAGGATGCGTGAGTGTGTGTATTTTATATGAGATTCAGTGGTGGGGTGGCGAATGAGAGGGTACCCTTTATGTTTCTGACTTTGGTGATTAGACTACTCTTTCCATTGCTATATTGTTTAAATTTTAAAAAGATAATATAATAGTATAATTCATATTTACCTTGAAGTTCTTAGTCATATCTATTTTTATCATTATGTTAAACTTAAAAGAGAGGCCATGGTATTTAACCAGTCTTATTATGTAGTTAAAATATGCTTATAGGAAAAATTAATCCCTTTAAATAAAGCGAGGTTTTTAAAAAATGTGTACATGCTTGAGGCTTAGACTTGAATAGCATTCTGCTTTTAGCATCTGAATGCATCATGAACTGAAAGTCTTCTAGTGAATCAGGGTGAAATTATATTTCGCTTTTTAAAATGTAACTTTAGATCATACTTTATCCAGTTTGGAGCCTGCCTACTCTGCTAAATGGAGAAAATATCTTCTCTTGAAAATGTGTTTCTACACAGCTTATGTAAGTACTTATAACTCTACAACAATGTAAATTACTGTCTTGCCAGCCCTTTCAGTGCCAGGTCTGTCATCTCACCAGACTCTTAATTAGCACTTTACAAGTAATGGACAGCTCTCAGTAAAGGATCACAGGCCCTCAGTGCAGCTGTTGTGAGCTAGAGTGGATGGAAAGAGATGACGTAGACTCGTAGAACTGGATTCTGGCAGTGGTGTTACCATTTGATTTAAACCCACTTTTAAGCTGGAACCTTGTGCATACTTAATAAGAATTCTCTCATTTCATCCTGTACATTGAGAAAGACATTTATTAATTCAAATCTGAAGGCATACTGCACAGTATATCAGCTGGGTTGGTGAAAAAAATATTAAGCACTCTTTTGGAAGTTACTTTTTAGTCTCTTATACCCACCACACAAATTTATTTTGTTGGGTAGAATATCATGTGAGAGATCATCCAAAGCCTCTTTCAGATCTAGGTAGGTGTTTTATTTCTCACACCTTCTAATCTGTTTGCAAGCATACTGCGTAAGACCATGTGCTACCCCTGCATTGATGGAGACGTTCAAAGAGGCTCCAATTTCAGGCTGATACCTTTCTCTTAAACCCTGTTTAGTCCTTAACTTCCATCCTCCCTCTCTCCCCCTCTCCATTAGCACAGTTATTTCCCTCCTTTATACACGGCGCCCGAATTTTTAGAACAGATTTCAGCAGATACTTTCTGTTCTCAGCCCATGGTTGGAAGGCTAGTTTGGTTCAAAGACGTCAGATAATTCCCCTTTTGATACTAACAGATGGGAGAAAGCTCATTCAAGTAAATAAATGTAAGGGATCGCATTGATACTTCAAACAATGGACAAAGGCATTGATTTATCTGCTGCATATATAAAACAATGGTAGTGGAAAGCATCATTTGGGGAGAGAACTAATAAAAATTTGTTTCTTTTATCAGGCTTACTGTTATCACGGTCAAACTTTGTTGGCTAGTGATAAATGTGGGGAAGCAATCAGGTCTCTCCAAGAAGCAGAAAAATGTAAGTATTTCTGCCAGAACACGAACTCCCTTTTAAACAAACAAATGTTTTATCGTAAAGGGGGAGAGGCATTTAAAAGAGATTTTGGCTGAGTTCATAAAATGGCATGGGAATGAATGAGTGAGGTTACTGCAGAAAAACAAAATGTTTCAAACACCTAGACTCTACAGAAAAGACCCACCTCCCCTTTACACTGCTAGTATTGCTGTTGTACTAGGTAAAGAACAGTAAAATTCCCTTCTGTCTGTGATTAAAAGCGTTTTTAGTATAATAATCAAAAATTAGGTATAGTCAAATGACTTTGAATCCCTTTCACATGCAGTTTATGCCAAGGCAGAAGCATTGTGCAAAGAATATGGAGAAACTAAAGGTCCTGGACCAACAGTCAAACCTTCGGGACACTTGTTCTTTCGGAAACTAGGAAATCTTGTGAAGAATACTCTAGAAAAATGTCAGAGAGAAAATGGATTTATGTGAGTAGAGCTCAGTATTATTTTAGTAATATTAGTGATAGTGTACAATTGACTCGTGAGCAGCACAGGTTTGAACCGCTCAGGTCCACTACTACGCAGACTATTTTCAGTAAATAGGTGCAGTGTTTTGGGGGTACATGGCTGAGGAGGGCTGACTGTATTGATCTTCTCTTTAAATTGGTAATAAAGTTCACTTGGGTAGGACCTAAGTTTTATTCTGCTTCTAATGATGATATATAAAAGCAGATATTAAATTTTAAACATGAATTCTTAACATACAGCTTCCTGTGCTGCCCTTATTTTCTCTTCATTTGCCTGCCATTCCTTCTCCATCTGTTGTGTGTATCTTCTAAACTCTTTTTGCATGTTCATCTCACTCTGGTTCCAGCTACCTATAAAGTAGGGAAATCAATTTTCCGTCAATCAAGCCATTTTCCACTATTAAATCAGTGTTGTTCAAACTGTTGATCACCACCTACCTGTGTAATGTGATAGAGTCAATTTTGTCCCTACTTTTATCTCCGTACATTCTTCCCCTTATAATCTGCCTCTGGTCGCTGAGCTCTTTTTATTTCCTTGAACTTGCCAAGTTTTAACCTCTATCACTTCCTTTGGAAAGCATCTCTGAAACCCCAAATCTGGGTGAATTGCCCTTCTTTTGTGTGCTCATGGCACTCTCCATTCATTGTAGCTTCAGTTACATTGCATTGTAGTTAACAAGGTTTCTTGCTGTCTTACCTACTCTTTTGGAAGCTACATGAGACATGAAAATGTCTTCTTCGTTAAGTTGTTTTCTCGCCCAGTGCCTTGAACATAATAGGCATGCAAGTCATTGACAAACGAATGAGTTGCTGTTTAAATTACTTTTTGCAGTTACTTTCAAAAAATTCCAACAGAAGCCCCACAACTGGAACTCAAAGCAAATTATGGCCTCGTAGAGCCTGTACCTTTTGAATTTCCTCCTACAAGTACACACTGGACACCGGAAACGCTGGCTGCTTTTGATCTCACCAAGAGACCCAAGGATGACAGTGTACGAAATTGTATTTTTTTCCCATTCATTCACAAAAGTTTAAAAATAATTCAGAGTTCGCGTTTTGATCCTTTTCTCTATATAAGCAGATATACTATGTTTGTGTAGATGTTAAATTTGAGAGATATTTAGCAGTATGCCTGAGTGTGTATTTTATACGAGATTCAGTGGTGGGGTGGTGAATGAGAGCGTTTGTTTCTCACTTTGGTGACTAGACTACTGTTTGCTGTGTTATGTACATTTAAAAAAGATAATGTGATAGTATAATTCATATTTACCTTGAAGTTCTTAGTCATATCTGTTTTTAACATGTTAAACTTAAGTTACCTTAACCATCAAATCAAAGAGGGGCCATGGTATTTAACCAATCTTATTATGTAGGTAAAATATGTTTGGCATAATCTGTTGTAGAACTCTGAGATAAGACCTGTAGGCGTTAGTTGTCTTCAGATTGTCTGCCCAATTGACTGTCATTTTCAACATATTACCTTGCCTGTTTTCCAATTTGTCAGAGCCTCCTTTAAGAAGAGTGAGAGAACAGGTCTAAGAAAGTTGGCTTATCTGTATTTATGTTGCTATAGCAGTACTCTCTGATTTTGATGTAGTGTAGTCCAGGGCATTTGAAGATTTGACCTAAGTTCAACAATCCACGAAATCATCCAGGGGTGAACTAAGACTGCCTTTACTCATTTGTATATAAGCACATCATGGTTAACTAAGTCAAATGGTAGGTTAAGTGGAAGTGTTGAGGTTTGACTTCCAAAAATGGAGGTATCTGTGAAAAATAAATGGGAATTATTTTTGCAGCCAAAGCTCTTTACTTGAAATTGGACGGTTTTTATATAATTTCTACCCATGCTAAAAGCATTATTCCTTAAAATAACTATCTCTGTATCCTGTCCAGCCTCTAAAGTAATGCCTTAGGAGGTAGCCTATTACTATCATGAGTGATTTCCAAACTTAAGGGTTCCGCATGCATAGTTTCATCACTCAGCTTCCCCCTCCTCAGAAAGAGTAAGAGTACTGTTAGCTTGGTTTTTGCCTATCCATCCAGGTTTTCATCTTCACTGAAATGTTGTTTTCTGGTTATGTCTTAAATTAAATCCTATGTAGCTTCTGGAACAGCTTCATTAGTGTCAGTGTTGTGTAATGTAATACAGCATCTTTTAAAAATCTGAAGTGGAAAAGATCTAGTGTTTGTTTTCCAAATCTTAGTTTATGTTCTTACACCGTATTTTTCTTCCTCTGTAGACCAAACCCAAGCCAGAAGAAGTGGTAAAACCTGTGAAAGAACCAGATATCAAACCTCAAAAGGACACTGGGTGCTACATCTCCTAAAATATATCCATATGGAGTGCACTTGGAATTTCTCTAGTGTAGATAAGATTAAACCATGAACTTTAGTTCACATTTCTTGAAATGATGTCTCTGAAACCTGTAGAATAATACAGTACATTCAGAGGGAATCTGCCTTCAGTCTATTTGTTCTTGATTTTTAATATAGTCAATCTTTGTTTCCACACTCCTTTTTCACCAGGACAACGTGTGAAAGATTTGATTGTGCTTCTGAAGGGCATATTTGAGGGTTTGGGTTTTTTCCTCCCCCTGAACTCTGGGCAGTAATAAGTTACAGGTTAATATATTATAGGCCAGAATCATGTGGTTTCAGGTATGTTTTTCTGTCTTCACAAAAAAAGTTTGTTTTCCTTCTTATTTGGTACCACTAGAATGACAGGAGTCTGTTTTTGACAGTTTTTTCCTTCATTTTGTTAATTGTAACACAGACTTGTTACGTTCTGAGTCAGTTAACTTTTCTGGGGGGAAAAAGAAAGTTATTTACAGTTAAACATCAGAAAAATCTTCGTACCAAATCCCTTGCATATTTTTTAATCTATAATTTACTCAAAAATTGGTGTTTACAGGTATGTTGAGCTTACTCCTATATCTAAGAGTATCTAAGAGCTTACTCCTATATTATGTAGCCCTCCACTTTGTTTCAGTTTCCATAAACCTGCAATGATTTTACAAGTACCTTTCTAAAGGGCTTTTTACTTCAAGGAGAGAACTTTGTAACAGCTCATAGTGTTTTCTATATGAGAGAAGAAAGAATGAAAGATTTTTGCAGATGCCAAATAGTGCATGATGTGAAGAAAAAAACTTGAAACCTAACGGAGATGGGTTGTCCTGGAATACACTGGTAACTCTATTTCTTTGTTACCTGGTTTCATTGTACATTGTTTTTATATACTTTTCTAATATCCACTTCCTGTCAGAAATGTATTGCTTTAGGCCGAAGGTCATACAGAAACTTAAAACAGATACAGTATCATATTAAAAATAATTTGTAATATTTGCAATAATTAGTATATATACAAACTTGGGATATAGTGGATGCATAACACGTTAACAAAAGTCATGCATCTGTAGGTTTATCTTCTTTTGATTGTTCTCCTGGGGCATTAGCTAATTTTCCTACTATAAATGGATTGGTTCCTTAGTAGAAATAATAGTAGTGTACATTAGGAGCTTATGACATGCCAGGGAGTGGGCTGAGCACTTACATAAACAAACCCTTGAATCCACACAGCAACTCCGTGAGAAATAAGTAAAATCTGCATAAAGTGTTGAAATAGGAATAAACACTTCAGTATGAAGAATGAATAGATTATGCCTGTCTAAATCAATATTATGTTCAAATAAATTATTACATAAATCATAATGTACACTCTTGAAAAAAGCTATATAGAATCAGAGAGCATTTTTTTTTAATGTTATGGAAATGTTACTGAAAATAATATATGGAAAACATCTCATATTTGGCTGTAAAACATCTCATATTTGAAGTTGCAGTTTCCAGAATAAGTGGAGTAATAACAGCAAACAATTTAACTTCGCTGTCTATGGAAAAAATATTTTAATCAAATTTCACTGTATTTTGCTTACAAAATCATTTGTTTGTTATATGCCAGTTACTGAAAACTTGCAACAGTACTTGATGCCAACTTACTACTCTTGGCCTATAGGAGCTGTTTATCTTAGCTACTAGTGCTTACTAACCTAGTTACTAAATCTTCACATTGACGTGGATCACACTACCTTGTATGGAGTGAAAACATATAACATGCTTAGTGCTTCTGTAAAATGCAGTAAATACTGGTATTTTAATCCATAATTGGCAACTTTGACATAAGCAGATAGTAAATATTCTGTTCACTCAGCAAAGGTGATACTTTGGGACTAAAATATCCCATTTTTATCATATTCTTTGAAATAGTGTTGGAAATTTTGGAAAGTTAACAAATGTAAAGAAGTTGCATGAAGGTTATAGAGAGATGTAACTATTTGTGTTGACTATTGCAGACATTTCATACTTAGTTTGAAGCGGAGAATGACAGCTAACATCCTCAGCTAAAAGTGTTGTTTGTATAATGAATTATCTTTTTATTTATGAAAATAAAATAATTTTACTTACAGTTTCATTGGAATTTTTATTTGCTTTTCAATAAATATCTTTACATTTATTAAGCCAGTAACAGAGTTAATACAATGCAGACGCATAATTGGGCGATACATGCTTTATTCTTAGTATGTATCCAGTATGATCCGGTGTTGTGTTCTGTGGTAGGCTGAGCCAAAGAGCTTGTCAGTATCCCTTGTACAGTCCTCTGTAGAAAACTTTGTACTTTGGAAACTTGAGGTGGCACTTGCAGGGTTCCATAAACGTACACAGAAATAAAACCATATTCCAAAATATTTCCTTATTCTCCAGAGTAATTGTGCTTTAGAAAATACCACATTTCTTATCTCTCTTAATATGTCCTTAGAAATAAACTTGCAGTGTCATTGGCAGTGAATACTGCTCTGTGGGGCTCTGGACATCCCATCCCTGCTTTTACCAGAGGCTTGACGTTCAGACCACCTCGGGAAGAGGGGAGAGTGGAAACGGAGTGCTCCGGTGGCCCCCAGGTGAGCAGTGCTAATTAGCTCTTGTGTAGTTACCCAGTGCTCGTTCTTTGCTGCATTTTAACCTGGTTCATTTACAAACATTTTTTGATTTATGAACACTAAAAGAGCTCTAGGAAATCTTAGGCATTATAACCTTCCTGAAGTTACTTGCCAAGATTAGAACAAGATTAGTGTGTTATTGTGTGGATACAGATTACAAGGCTGTGTTTTGGTGAAGGAGTTAATTAAAACGAAATGATTAGTGTGTAAATGTAATGAGAAATACATTAAAAAGTAATCGTTTTAATAGTAAATATAGACAATTACAAGTCCTTTTATTTTTCCAATCTATTATATAGCGCCTTACCCCACCCATTTAAATAAACTAAATGTATGACTCATTCATTAAACAAATTTGAGCTCTAGCTCTGTGTCAGGCACTGTAGGGGCAGGAAATACAGCAAGGGATACACAGGTGAAAACCCCTCCCATTGTGGCCAGAGGGCAGGGGAGGGGGCTGAAGGGCAGAGGGAGACAAGGTAAGTGAAATACAGCGTGGGTTCAGTGGTAAGTGCTAAGGAGAAACAAGGGGTAAGATGCTGAGTGCTGGGGGTGGTGAGGAAATGGGAAGTTGCCTTCAAAGAAGAGCTCAGACCATTTGAGTTGAAGACCTGAAGGAAGCGAGGGGACAAAGTCTCAGGGAAGAAAGACTAGTCCAGGGAAAAGCCAGCACAAAGGTCCCTGCAAGAAGAGAGGCTGTGGTTGGAGTGATACAGGGGCCAGTAGTTGAAGATGAGGTCAGAGGAATGTTGGGACCCACAGACCTGGGGGCCTTTAGAGGATGTTGGCTTCTACTCTGTGAGGTGGGAACCCCCTGGAGAGTTTTACGCAGAGGAATGACACGCTCTGATCTCGGATTTAACAACACGGCCGCTTTTTGAGTATAGATTGTAGGAGGCCGCCACAGTCTTCTAGGTGAGATGATGGCTTAGACCAGCGTGGCCACAGTGGAGGGCTGATACAGGATTACAGAAATATCCAAGAGAATTTCCTGAGGGGTTTAATGGGAGGAGTGATTAAAGGAGAAGAATTAAGAATGACTCCAGTGTTTGGTCTGAGCAACTGGAAGAATAGAGTTGCCATTTATTGCAATGGGAAGACTGCCAGAAGCATAGATGTGAGGGTGGTTGCTGGTGGGGTTGGGGAGGGCAGGAAGGAAAAGGCCGCACTGAAGGTATGAGCAAGGATTTAGACATGGTAGGATTGACAGGTGTGTTAGACATCCAAGAAGAGATGCTGAGTAGACAGTAGGATCTATGAATCTGAGATTCAGGGGGAAATTCTGACCTGGAGATAAAAATGTTGCCTGTAAGCAAATGAGGTCATCAAGGGAATAGATCATCAGGGGAGTAGATAAAAACATAAGAGATCCAATCACTGAACCCCGAGGCACTCCATTATGAAGGATCAGGGAGATTACAGGTCTGTTAGTTACATGACATACTTAGGAACAATCCTTGATGAACTAGATTTGTGGTTTTTAAGAAACAAGTAGGCGCTCATAAGAAACTGAGGTAAAATTAAGCATGTGGTGAGAAATATCGGGCTCTCTGAAAGAGCACTTCGGGAACGGTCATGTCTAGGTACTTGATGTGAAGTTGGCAATGCTGTCAAGATTTTTGTAGATAAAAGTAAGTAGATTCCACACTGTTGAATTTTGAGCCCCGTCTATATGACAGGTGACTTTTGCATAGCACATCCTAAAATGTCCAGTAGGTGGCAGAAAGCATCCACTAAACAACTGCATTTCACTCTCACTCTCTCTCCCTCCCCACCCTTGGAGCCCCTCTGAATTAAAAGATGTATGTCTGTTTAATGCACAACAGTATTATTAAGAAAAGAAACTGGTATTTCAGAAAGCCAACAGGTCCCTTCGTCTGTAAGATGATAGGGGAGCCAGGTGTTGGGATGGGGTACTTCATTTGGTTTGGAAATATACTGAGTTGGAAGATGGTTTCGAGAGTCGTAGATTGACTATGCTGACACTGTTAGGCCTTAATCTTTTAATATTTAAGCCTTTTAGCTTGGGCCAAGGCAGGGAGAGGGGCTCAGAAAGCAGAAAGCAAAAAACCTTGAAAAAAATGATTCACTGAATCACAAGTCTCTGTTTCAATTTAGAAGTTACATCCTTTCCCGCTCTCCTGAGGGCACTGGTCCCCAAACTTGCCTACACATTGGCATCACTTGGGCAGCTTCCTAAATAACCAATGCCCGTGTCCCACCCCTAGAGATTGTGATTTGTGTCATCTGAGATGGAGCCTGGCCTTGGAATTAAAAAGACCTCCAGGTGATTCTAACATGAAGAAAAGTTTGAGCGCCACTGGGTTTACTTAATGGTGAATGTGTAAATACAACTCACCTTCCCACAACTCAAACATGTTCCACCCTGTAAGTGACACGCAAGAGAACACTTCCACGTCAGCGTATCAATCGGAGATGCTGTGTGGCCTCACCAGCTTTTTAGTAATTTATCATCTACCCAACAACTTCTAGCACCAAACTTCATACTCCTTTAAAAACCAAACATAACCCATTAAAGCAATGAAAGGAAAAGCAGAGGGATTTTTGTAGGTGAGTTGCTTTTTGAACGTGTTTTATTTGCTTTTGATTGTTGGAGAATGTTTTATTTCTCATGGCACTGACAATATTTACTTTTGCAATAGTATTATGCCTAGCATATTGTTAGTCTTCAATTCTCTCTCTCTCTCTCTCTCTCTCTCTCTCTCTCTCTCTCTTTCTCTCTTCCCCCCAATCCCTTAGTGCAGTTTGATTTAATGTTTTGCTTAATTTTATCCAGCATGTCTGTGTATTTGGAAGAAGCGAAATTTTTCCACATCAACTCAGTCTGCCATATTTGCTGATATCTTAAACTATATTAAATATTAATTAAGACCATAGTGTGCTTACCCCCTGAGAATAGTGCTTGATCCATATATACTATTGAGTAAGTGGTAGATACTTAAAGATAACTAGCTTTCATGAAACACGATTTGCTAAGAATAGTGTTCATGTGTCTTTATGTGTCTTCACTCCTCAATTTTATAAGGTTGCTACCACATTCACACACATAGTCAAACTATATCATTCTTATTTTATAGATGGGGAAACCAGGACACAGGGATAATAAGTAATAGGATTTTGAACCTAGGCAGTCTGGCTCCAAGCTTGTCAACTTTATTAAGATTTAATTTAAAGACAATAAAATCAACATTAAATCTAGAATTCATTTTGACAAATGTAAACAGTTGAGTAACCATCACTACAATCATGTTATCTATTAGAACATTTGCATCATGCCTAAAAGTTTCCCTTTTGTCCCTTTGGAATTAATTTCTTCCCCCACCATCCTCTCACCCCTAGCAAACACTGATCTGTTTTCTGCTACTCTAATTTTGTCTTTTTAAAAAACTTCACATAAATGGCATTTTACAATATACGGTGTCTGGCTTCTTTTACTTAGCATAATGCTTTTGAGATTTCTTCCTAGTGTTGCAAATATTAGTTGTCCGTTACTTTTCATTGCTGAGCAGTATTCCATTGAATAGCCACATTTTGTTTATTTATTTGCCAGTTGATAGACATTTGGGCTGTTTCCAAGTCAGGGCTATTACAAATAAAGCTGTTAGATGGATATGTTTTCATTTCTCTTGGGTAAATAAATACCTAGACATGGAATTACAAGATTATATGGTAAGGATATTTTTGACTCTTCAGAAACTGCCCAATTGTTTCCCAGAGTGGTCATACCAGTTTGTTCCTAGTAATAATATATGGGAGTTCTAGTTGCTTCACTTACTCAACCCCTGGTATTGTTAGTCTTTTTAATGTTAGCCTTCTAGTGAGGATGTTATGATAGCTCATTGTGGTTTCAATTGGCATTCCCTAATGACTAGTACATTGAACATCTTTTCCTGAATTTATATGGCATCTGTAAATCTTTAGTAAAATGGCTATTCAAATCCTTTACCCATACTTTAATTGAATTGTTTGTGTTTTACCTATTGAATTGCAATAGTTCTTTATATATTCTGAAAATAAGTTCTGTACTGGATGTATACTTGGCAAATACTTTCTCCCATCTGGGCAAAACCTGTTAACCACTACAGACATTGCCTCTCAATACTTACTGAAATGGTTGAGCAACTTCTGCAGGGCGATGACCACTTCCTACTAGCA
This sequence comes from Rhinolophus sinicus, assembly GCF_057876585.1. NCBI lineage: Eukaryota > Metazoa > Chordata > Mammalia > Chiroptera > Rhinolophidae > Rhinolophus > Rhinolophus sinicus. The sequence goes on along the minus strand of NC_142506.1, from coordinate 57,488,699 downwards.
GTTGTGGGTTTTAATTAATAAGGAGTAAGAGAACCCTGTTGAAATTTTTGTTTTAAGACTCAAGTTCCACTACTAAATGACTCTTTCCCGTTTTGGTACAGAAATGAACAGGCCTGTCTTGGATTTGAAGAATTGATGAGATCACCGCTGTGATTACATCTGAACTCTCTGTCTTTACCATCTTGGAAATAATACCTCTCAGCTATATAAACACTGCCCTGTGCAACTTGCTCTAAGGTGTCCTGTTTTTAATTTACTAGTTTTTTTGTTTCCTTATGGAAAAAGACAGTTTCCAGCAGTTAGAACTAGAGAACAGTGGACCTCCCAAAAGGACTACTCCCAAAAGAATTATCCATTTTGTTGATGGAGACATCATGGAAGAATACAGCACTGAGGAGGAAGAAGAGGAAGACAAAGAACAGAACACAAATTCAACACTTGACCCTGTAAGCTTAGAATATCAATATTAGTAACATGAGGGCTGAGTGGATGAGAGATTAAGCCAGACAAGGTTTGTGGAAAATACCGTTTTAAGGGGACTCCTGGGTCTCCTTGGTTTGCTTTCTAGACCATGTATAGTCAACTCATAATTTTGATAATCTTAGTTTTCTCATTTATGAGAGAGAAAATGGAACATATTCTAAAGCATTTTGAAATGTCAACATGAAAGACTCTGTAGTCACCATACCTGTTATTAGTGGCTCTAACTTGATTTCTGTCTGGTTTTTTTTTCAGTCAAAACTTTCATGGGGGCCCTACCTATGGTATTGGGCAGGACGAATAGCAAGTTCCTCATTTTCTAGTAAGTACCACTAAGCTTATTTTTTCTGTCCTACATATAGACTTACAGACCCTCCGAGTTAGAGGGGACTTCCAATGGTTTAATCCACTCCATGGCGTTCTGAACAAGTGATGATCTGGTCTCTTCTAGATCTATGCTGGAACATTGCCAACAGCATAGAACCTCACATCTTCAGGCAGACCCCTTCCATCTTTTCCCAATTCTTGTTAATAAATTCTGTCTTATATTTTGTCTTCTTTTACAGTTCTTCTCATTGATCCTAGTTGTCTTAAGGCCATACAAAACCAGTCTACATTCCTCTTCCATAGCGCAGATTCAAATATTTAAAAGCACTAGTCAGTTCTCCCTGAATTGATTCTTCACCTAAAGAAACTTCCAACTTTATTTTAACTACTGTGTTTCCCCGAAAATAAGACCTAACCAGACCTTCAGCTCTAATGCGTCTTTTGGAGCAAAAACGCATATAAGACCCAGTATTATATATTATATTATATTATATTATATTATATTATATTATATTATATTATATTATATTAATTATATTATACCTGGTATTATGTTATGTTATATTATGTTATGTTATGTAATACTATATCATAAAGACACGGTCTTATGTTAAAACAAGACCGGGTCTTACGTTAATTTTTGCTCCAAAAGACGCATTATAGCTGATGATCCGGCTGGGTCTTATTTTCAGGGAAACACGGTAGTGTTCTGTGACAGAGTTCCAAGTTCCCCTGCCATAATCACGCTATTATAAAGAACAACTTTATTAACTCCTCCAAGGGGCATGATGCGTGGCCTAAATGGCTATTTATAACAGATGAAATACTAAATCTTATCTTGCTTCCTTTTCACCAATTTTCTTTAAAACACGATTGGCAACATCTATACTCATTTCCTTCTAACTTGCATATGCTTGTGCCTATGAAAGGGAGGAAAATAACTTCAAAAATCTGAGAAATTATTATACAGAATACAGGTCTTCGGAAGTGATCTTATTCATTCACTAAATAAGCATTTATTGAGCACCAGTATATACTCGGTGCTATGCTGCACTCTGGGACACAAACGAAAATGACAGTCTTTGCTTTCAAGGGACTCAGTATTCAATGGATAATATAGGCCAGTAAACATGCCTATAATTATAATGTGTTGTCACCATTGCCAGGGTAGGAGGAGCATAGGGTTTATAGACTGGGATACTCAGGATGCTGGCATATGGAGGAGACTCGTCAGGAACGCTATGAAAGTATGTCTGCCTAGGCCAGCTTGGAGACCATGACCGTGACCAGGGTGGGTCTTTAAATTACAGTAAACAGTAATGATAGGGGTGATTTAGTCAGATACTATGAGTCTTAAAGGAATAAGTAATTTTACATAAGGGTGGAGGGTTAGTGATTTGGAAGTTACTTTGGAGACCTAGATGAATACCAAACTTACCTGGACGATAATAGCTTGGCAGAAGAAATGCTGTCTTCCAGAGAGCTCTGTGCTTTGTTTATGGAAAGATTGTTTGAAGAGATAAAATGGTTTGGAGGGAGGGAGCTTTAGGAAATTAGGTCAGTCAAAAGAAGGAAAACTCAATACAGCAAGAAGAGAGTGTGAAGGAGAACGGCGGCCACAGGGGTTTCCACTGTGGGCTTTGACTTAGGGTGGTGGGGAAAGGATGCATGGGAAATCAAGCTGCCTTCAGGGTTCCAGACAGATCTGTGGTATTCAAGTGCTTCTGCTTGGGGCTTCCAGACTGTAATGGAGGCATAAATATGCTAGCGGTCAGTGACATGGTCTCTACACAGAGACTTTGGAGAGCGCTGGACCCCAGATGACACTGGTCATTAATGTTTTCCATTAAAAATCCTAGTAGGTCACAAACAGGAAAGCTTCCTAAGATTTATTCTAATATTTTAGAAACTTCTCTTATACCCATGTATTAGGCATGGTGACAAGTGAGCTAGAGTAATTTTGAAGAGAGAAAACACATTTAGATGCACTAAGTAATATTCCAAGAAGTGGAATGAGTCAGGGGATCAGAAAGTCCTGTAATGGGGGGGTCAGAAGTCTTATAATTTGAAAGGAAAACATTTCTAGGAGACACCTCCAGTAAACCACTTAACACATTCAACTTTTATCCCTGACTCATAACCACAGCGCTAGGCCTGCCATCCATCTTGCTACTTGAAATGCTTAAAGGCAGACAAAGAAGACCTAAAACTGCTGCTAAGAAGGAGTTGTCTTGATGCACGAAAGAATTTCTGACCTGGGTCGTGGTAACGCTGGGTTGAAATTTTTGGTATAACTTGAAATACTCGTATACTCATAGCTGATGATCAGCTGATACTCATGGGATTAGCATCATCAAATTTGATTGCTGATTGCTCAGGACCCGTGCTGTACCTGTTCTTAATTACTTTGAAACCTTCTACTGATACAGTCATCTGGAAAGGATAATTTAGCTGTAATCCCATGTGAAGATAGAAGATTTAACCCATTCCTTTGAGTCCTAGAATTTTTTTGAAAAGTCCAGAGCAATTGAAATCTTTTGTCGGCTTTGAAGCTAAGTAGGGTTAATAGACCAATTGCAGGCAAGTCGAAACTCTTGGCATCTCAACTGACTCTAAGCTTTCATTGTGAATTCATTTTACCCTCGTGCTTGTTCTTTCTTTTAGCATGTGAATTCCTGGGTGGAAGATTTGCTGTCTTCTTAGGCCTTGATCAACCCAAATATCAGTATGTGTTAAACGAGTACTATAGAACACAAAATAAGGTATGTGACATCCTGAAGGGGACACCAACAGCCCTGGGATGGGAAAGTTGGTGGCTCCTGCTTTGGGCCACATGAAAGAGTTTTTTCCCACCTGGTACTCATGTACAGCAGGTCCTGGAATAACATTTCATTATAACATTGACGAGAGGCAGTAGTGACTCACCTCTTGTTTCTATCAGTTAGCCTCTGGTTAAATTGATTTCCTTATACATCATTTTGCTTAAAGTCGCAGAACTATCGATGATCTCAAGTGAGGATTTACTGTACTACAATTTTGCAGAGCTCCCATGATTAGACTGACTTATTTTTCTATTGCCCCTTACTCCCATAACACTTTTTTGTATTTGACTCACTTCTGTGTAGTTAGAATGTCATGCAAGGAGTCATCGGAGGTAAATGAGTGTAAAGCCTGAGATTGCTTACAGCAGAAGCTTCTTACAAGGATGTCTTTACAAAAGGGGGAATTCCGAAGTATTTGGCTTATAGTTCAAGTTTTCCTTATTTCTCTCCATAACAGGAAAGTGACAAGGAAAGCAAAGGGAATAGATCAAAGGCCCAGCCATCTAAGGTTCCTAATGAAAAGTGTCACCTGGAAGCTGGGGGCCCAGAGTATGGAACCAGATGACAGAACAACACAGAGGGCGTTTCTCAGCGGAGCACCTCATTCAGGGAGGGCCAGGTGGTGGATTCCAGCTCCTAATGGGAATCAGGGTTGTAATTCCCCTGGATCTCTGTTCCTGGACCATTGATTGCCATGGCAACAGCACTACAGGTAACATTTCTGAGTCAGTTCTGATCTTCATCTTCTTGTGATACATTCTCAAACATCCAGGAATTGCAATCAGTAATGAGAATAATTGTGGATTCTTTCTCAATATAAACTTTTATTTATAAGCCCTCAACTCAACTCTACTTGTAATAGATAGAAGTTCTATTAGTTGTGGTCTGTTAGTATTGACATTTGCACGGTAGTATAAATGCCTGAAGGAACTTGGGCCTGGGAGTCTGGGGGCTGAAACGCTTTGTCATGAGGCTGAGGTGTAGAAAAGAAGCTCTGTTCCTCAGAAGAGACTTTGGGCCTCACAAAGTCTAAATAAATCCCCTTTTAGGATTTGATATAAGATGTATTCTTCCCAATAGCCATCCTGGCTTAGTTAGGGCTTGCTAATAACTGTACGATATATCAAAGTCTTTGAGAATTGGGTACATTTTCCCCCAAAACAATTAAAAATAAATAAATGAGCTTAGCTCTAGAAAATGCATTTGGAAAAAATAATGGTTACTTGTTTATTTGTTAACAAATTTTCAAAACTTGGAAAGATTAAAACAAACACAGGTTGTGCTGGCCAAAGATATCTGTGACATCATAGAAAAACAGGACTCGCAGTAATAAGACCTAAGTTCAAGTCTCAATTCTGTCATTTACTAGTGGGATTTTAGTTGTCCAGATTTCTGAGCCCCAATCTCTTTCTTTGTAAAATAAGGGTGACATTTACTTTTTTCCTCAAGAGTGATTGTTCAAATGAGATAATAAATGTGAAAACACTTTTAAAACTGTGAATATTAGTTGTTACTACTTAATTAATGGCTGTTATAAACTGTTACATTGACGGTCCCCAAAGCACCATACTTTCTGGAATTCATGCCCTGGTCTAGTCCCACCTACATTAACTCTGTGCTTGGCCATGTGACTTGCTTTGGCCAATAAAATAGTAGCAAATGTGATGCAAGTGGACGGTTTGATAAGCACTTGCACGTGGGAGCTTATCCTCTTAGAAGGTGCCTTGTTGTAAAGAAGCTTGGCTAGACTTCAGAGTGGGGAGAGGTCCAGGCTTCTCCAGCAGTCAAGGCTCCCAGCTGTCTCTTACTGGAGGATTCCCCAGTCAGCCCAGCCATGAGCACTGTCCTGGCAAGACAGTGGAGTAACCTTCAGTTCTGCCTCAGGGGGATTATTGCCTTGGGTGCCCCAAGAGCCTGCCCGTGATCCTGCCATTCAGGACCCTTGAACTGCTACAGAACCGTGGCAACTCTAAACTCGTTGGTACCCAAATGCCCAGTGTGCACCCCTTCAGCAGGCCTCGGGCAACCAGGGCCCTGCAGGCCAATGGTGTCATGGGCCAGCCTGAGCAGCTGGATAGTCCCCTGAGTGGAGGGGACCCTCCCGCCACACACACGTGATCTGATTCTGTGGCTGCAAAGGCGGTGACAGTCACTCCCAATTTGGAAGTGCTTATCCAAGGAAGTGCTTATGATGGGGACGCAGACTGATCCAGGAACCAGCACTCCCAGATGTCACATTCCAGGACTCCTAGGTCCCTCTAAGCAAGACTTCAGAGTTCCCTTGATACCTGGCTTCCGGACAACAGGATCCTTTGTGCAGTGTGGGCTTGGACATTGGCAGATGCCTGGTTTCTCCCAAATGCCCGTGATAGGGACCCTGCCCCTCCTGAACCTTCCCTGAACCAGGTCCTGGCCCGGTACCTGGTGGCGGCCTGTCCGGGATTCCCGCCCGGAACCGCAGAGCTGGCGGAACCCGCATGCGCAGTTTGCTCTCCTGCCATGGAGTCCCAGCAGCAGCGGCCTCTCTGGCACCCGGGCTCCCAGTTGTCTCTTGTTGGAGGAACCCCGGCCAGACCTATCTCGTTCCACCCTGGCAAGACTTTCGAGTTCCCCCCAGCAATGCCTTCTGGGGCAATAGGCGCCATTGGTTAGGTTACACCTTGGAGTTATTCAGAGGGTTTGGGTCCCCCTAGCGTCCGCGCCGGTGATGAGGCCGCTCAGGCCCCTTGAACTGTTCCGGATCCCGGGCAACTCGGAACTGAGCCGCACACGCATGGGCAGTACACCTGCCCTTTCAGCAGGCCGTGGGTAGCGGGGCCCTCCAGGCCTCTGAGGCCATGGCGGGGTCTAACTACCTGCATACCCACCTCTTTGGAGGGGCCCACTCGAAACGCAATCTGATCCTGGAGCAGCACAGGTGGCGACAGTAATTCCCTCGTTGGTCTTGCGGCTGCTGGGGACCCCGGCCTCCCCTGGAACCAGGGCTCCCAGTTGCCTCTCATTCCTGGGAGCTCTGCTCCGCCAATCAAAGGCTTCCGAGTTCAGGCTTAATTGGAGCCTCTGTACAAGCGAGTTTGGACATTAACAGAGTGTTTGTAGTAGATGATTTTCCTCCAACCTGCATATGACTGCAGCTTCAGCCAACAATAGCTGCCTACAACGTCAGGAGAGGCTCTAGCCAGAACCTCCCAGGTAAGCCACTCCTGGATTCCTGACTCATAGAAATTGTGACGTAATAAATGTTTGTGTTCAGCTGCTAAATATTGGGATAATTTTTTACATAGCAATGGATCACTAATATATTGTTTATTCCTAAATACTCATAAGGACTCACATACTCATCCCAAAATTACCATGCTCACAGAGAGCCAGAATTTCGTCTTACACCTTAGGGCAAGACTGAACTCATTGAGCTGTATCAACTGTGCCTCCTGCCTTACTGTGTTTTGTTGGGGCCCAAATAGGCAACTATCTCCTGTAAATTCAGTGTGTCCATTTCCTTTGGCACCGCTGTCAATTCCCCTATTTTCCACTTGCTTATTCACCCAGATGGGTGTACCAGGGAAACAATGTACCAGGGAAACACTTCTCTATAATACTAGTCATGAGCAGCCCTTCAAAAAAAATAATAAAATACAATTCTTTAGTGATAGAACTCTTTTACTCACATATCCATAGCCATTTTCCCCAAAGCATGATGATAATATCAAATTGATCCCATAGGAAGGGATTCTACCATTAGCCACAACCAGAACCAACACTCGCCATCAACAATCGAGAAAATGGTATAGTTCTTGTCACCAGTCCAGACTCCCCCTCTTTTTTAGTGGGTTTCCTCTTGGGCCTTATTGTCCTTTCATGTCACCGAGCCTTGGTCAGTATCACCCTAGTGCATCCTACTTCATGTTTATATCTTTGAACTTGGAGAAGGAGTTGCAGTCCTAGTTCTTTTCATCTCAGGCGGCATCTCTGCCTTTTGTAAATTTATGGATGTTAAACAATGTGTGGAAGTTTCTATGATCCAATGATATGTTGGGAAAGGGTAACTAACTTCCCCTTCTCGCAGTGTTTAAGCCCTGCATTCTTGCCAAGCCCAAAATATCCCCAATGAAATTATGTAGCAAAAAGTATTTTGAATCAATAAACTAAATTTGTATGATTTTCTGATTCTCGATGTTTTTAGGTTGTCATCACACTTCATTGTGTGAACCGTAGGTAAATTAAAGTTAATTTTATTATTTTTCTTTCTAATGATGAAGTCACCTAAACCTTCATCTTTAGAGTGGAAATTCAGGAAGTCTGAAGTGATCAGAGAAGCTCTTTGGCAAATGCACACAGGTACCCACTCTTTATCTCCATTTAAAAATCATTTGAATGTCTTTCCCTGAATGAGCAACCTGCCAAGAATTGTTTGGGTCCTTTCATCTTTATAGCCTTGTTGGTGAGGATGCCCTTCAATTATTCCTGTAAAAGTTTCTGTCCTCTGCCAAATTGCAACACCTCCAACCACAAGGTATAATTATACCTACAGCAAAACTAACCACACCTTTACCCATTTTTTATTCTCAGGGACCGTATGCAGGCTTGCCAAGAGCTAGTAAACACAGTAGTCAGGTGTTCTGGCAAAAGAGGGAGAAAATGGTGAAATGTCTTTTGGGAAAAATCTTTCTTGTATGGTCTCATTTATGTTAGGGACAAGGTGACAGTGACCTGGTTTTATCAGCCTGAATTTAATTTAGGTGGGCAGTATTTATACTGAGAAAAAGAAGATGAAGGGTGCCCAGCAAATCACTCAGAAGGTAGTGGACGTTACTTCCCTGGCACATTTACTTTGTCATCTGCATGGCTGCCTTCAGGTTGACCAGTTGTATAAGTCAGGGGTAGAAACAAATTTCTGTTCAGAATCGAGTGAATTTCTATAGACCCAAGATAAGTATTTCATGACGTCTTTAGTTGTCTTGGGAAAAAATTAGTTTCACTGACAGAGCAAGATGGCCCCCAAGGGCAAGATGGCGCCCAAGAATGTGTTGATGGTGGGAGAACCTACTTCCTTGTCATCAAATTATAAGAAAGGTAGCTCTGGAAACATACAGTTTATTAATGCTGACTTTAGGCAGTTGATTGAAATATCAATTTTTCCTCCTTGGCTAATGGGATGGTTAGTTTTATGTGTCAACTGAGCTAGGATTGAGTGCCCAGTTATTTACTCAAACATTTATCTAGGTGTTGCTGTGAAGGGATTTTGTGGATGTGGTTAACATCTGCTACGATCAGTTGACTTTAAGTAAAGGCGACTACACTTGATAATGTGGACCTCCTCCAATCAGTTGAAAGGCCTTAGAGAAAAAAACTGTGGTTTCTAAGAAAGGAAGAAATTCTGCCTCAAGACTAGAGCATCAAATCCTGCCTGAGATTCCAGGCTGCTGGCCTGCCATACAGACTTTGGGGTTGCCAACCCCCACAAAGGCATAAGCCAATCCCTTGAAATAAATCTCTTTGATGCTTTGGGTTCTCTGGAGAATCCTGACTGATACAGCTGGTACCCAACATGCATTGAGGAAGTTACCACTACCATATTTAGCTAAATGTTATGCTGGCCAGTTGGCCAATGTTACCATTATTCAATGTGCAGGACAGCTCTCTTCTCTGCTTCATGTTTTTTTCATACAGTCTCTTACATTCTTATGCAAAACACTTTCCTCTTGGCTCCCGATGGCTTACCAAACAAAGCCCAACATCCTAATATTTATGAAGAAGTACCTGGGGTTCTGTTCACTCTTCTCACAGATTGTGATCACCTACCGTGTTTCCCCAAAAATAAGACCTAGCCGGACAGTCAGCTCTAATGTGTCTTTTGGAGCAAAAATTAATATAAGACCCAGTATTATGTTATGTTATGTTATGTTGTTATGTTATATTATGCTATACTATGTTATATTATACTATACTATATTATATTATATTATACCCGGTCTTATATTATAGTAAAATAAGACTGGGTCTTATATTAATTTTTGTTCCAAAAGACACAGTAGAGCTGATTGTCCAGGTAGGTCTTATTTTCGGGGAAACATGGTAGAACAGCATAGAAGAGAACTAAAAATCCTCTGTTCAGCTGGCTGTGGGACAATGAGTAGATGAAACACAGGCCCAGCAGTTTCCAATGGAGGCTGAAAGTGAATGCTTAGAATCTGAGAAGGGCACATATCTTGGAGTTTAAAGGAAATGTTAGTCAGTATTCAAGAGCCAGGATACCTAGATTTTAATTGCAGTTTCTCCAGTCATTAGCTGGGTGGCCATAGACAGGCCGGCCAAGCATCAGGCTTGTCCACTAGAAAACCGGCCTCCCTCAGAAGGGTGAGAATCCACTGAGATCCTGTATGTGAAAGCACTACTGTTCAAAGCTCTGCTCATGTGGCATCATCAGTGTAACCTTATTCCGTTTGGTCCCCTCGAGCCCTGTGGGATATTCCTCGGAGCAGAAAACTGTACAGCGAGAGTGTATACTAAAGAGTATTCCTTGCTCTTCTCTGCTTTATTCCTACTAGATTTCTGATTCTATGGAAAATGGAATATGTTATATTCCGTCTCCCCCCACACACACACACGACACACATTTATGTGCAGCTGTGGATGGTTCAGTTTAACTGCTATCTACTGAGACATGTCATCATGTGGAAGACAGATATATGACCCCAGGGGCTGCCCTCAGGGAAGTGGAATCTTCTTGAGATCCAATTCCATGCCAAGGGCAGCTAAGCTGAGGGAGCGGGCACGGGAGGGAGTGTGCTCCCAGTATCTTCAGTGAGAGTCCAATCAAAGCACAGGCCCTTGGCCACTGGGTGAGGCTCCATGTGACGGAGGAAGGCAGTACAAACAGTGAGGATTTGCCCCGAGAGCAATGAGGCCAAGGGGATGGCTGAGGGATATTCTTCATTTAGAAAGGAATCGGTTCACAAAGGGACGATTGAGAACTCTGTTCTGAGTCAGGGTGAAACAGAGAGGTTTCCTTTCAACCGGGCCCCAGGCACTAAGCAACTTGTCTTTCCCTAGGAAGGTAGGAAGGGAAAGTACGTGAGGTGAATCAGCGTGTCTGCCCTGTCCCGTCTGCGTGAGTGTGGCTGTGAGTGGCCCTGCAGTGGGAGGGCACCCTGTCCAGGGTGGGTCCCGCCTGGCACCCTGAGCTGCCTGGACAGGCTCCGGCCACCAGAGACCCTGAACGGGAGTCAGCAGGTTGGGAAAGAATGATCTTCCTCATTTTTATTCATCTTTCTGAAATGTATGTAGAGCTCACATTTATTTCAGTGTTTACTACTAAAAGTGTTTTGGGTTTTATTTAGAAGTTTTGTGAGGTTTTTGTGACCAGACGTAGGCCATAGGAACTTAAGTCTTGTTCCTATCAATGAGCCCAGGGTAACATTGGTTTCCTTTTGCATCATTTCACTTCAAACATTGCAGTTTCTGAGGACCAATCCAGGACGATGTTAAGTGAAGACTTACTGTGTCAGACTAACGGAGTCTTAAACCCTCTGGCTGATCTTATTGTAGGAAAGATACACAAATCACCTTCATATGAATTAGAAACCTGGAGAAGAAGGAAGAGCACTGGGTAAGGAGTTGTGAAAATTAGATTCTAGTCCTCACTCCGCCACTAGAAAGGGATGATTTCGCAAAAGTCATTTAATATCTCTGGGCTTGGTTTTCTAATCTACGAAATGAGGAGTTTGGACTAAATTAGCTTTTCCCAAAGTATGTTCTTCCAAATATTATTAACTTTTCTATTTTAAAAAGGTCTGAGGAATTTAATTTTTTAGAGGATTTCGGTTAAGTAAAATGAAGAAAGTTTCTTTGCTGCAGGACTTTTCAAGGTGTTTAATATGCTAATGTGCATTGTTAAGCTCCAAAAGGCAGATCTAATATATACAATATTTCCCAACGTATTTGCTTATAAAATCACTTGTGCATGGAGCATTTCAATAAGTCGCAGTCTGAGGAACTTTCTTTGCGAAACACTAAACCAGATAACCTGTCAAGTGTCTTTTAATTCCAATATTCGTATTCTACCAAGCTGGCATGGTACCAAGAAAACGGGCATGTGTCAGGTATGAGAATGACGTGCTAAAGTGGGAAACAGTTTTTATTTTTACCAGCATCTTCTGTAGACTTTTCTCCCTTTTTAATGGCGTCCCCATTCTTGCTGTCAGCCACGCTGGAAACCTCAGCACTTTAGGGGAAATCTTGACTCTCCGCTGCCAATCTACCCATTGCTAACTCCTGACAGTTCACCCTTTGTGTTATCCCTGCAACTCATTTCCATGTCAGTAACCCTGCTTCCAGCCTTTCCTGGTGGGCCTACTTCTTGATTATTGTTTTGCTGGTGGAAACACTGAAAATCTAAGTAGTAAGGGCGTGAAAAGGCTCCCTCTCTCTGCTTGTCTATTCTTGACCTTGATGCCAGAGGTTTTTCTTCAAACCATACATCTAATCAGGTAATTCCCCTTCTCAAAAATCTTCAAAGGTCCCACACTGTTACAGAATTAAATTTGAAATTCTTCAAGGTCATTCATGGGTTAACGCTAACTTATTCTACCTTTCTTATCTCTATGAGCCAAGCTCCCTGCTCCTTAAAAACATCTTATTTCATTTTTTTTATCTCTGTTAATATAATTTTCTCTCTTTGGGATTCCTACTTATCTCTTGTTATTAAAACATTTATCTCCAATAAATCATTTGTACCATTCAAGACCCACCTCTCAATCCACCTCTTCTTTGAAGCTTCCCTAGCGCTCTTTATTTAGATGTGCCTCTCCCTCTGTGTACTTGGTTAGAACCTCCCTTACTTATCTAATGTGCCCCCTGTCAGTATTACAGTGATTTTTAAACTCATGCTACTCATTCTTCAGATAATAGATTGATTGAACAGGGGTAATAGTGAGTGACTGGACGAGGCATAAAAGCTCAGCCTCCAGTTCAGTTGTACCTGATCCCGTTCATTTGTTAGCCCGTTCAACAACTATTTATTCTGTTCCAGGCCCTGGGGAACATAAACATGGATAAGATCCTACAACCAATCCCTTGGTTCCCCCAGTACAGCTCAGGTGCTTAAGGAGAGGCCCCAGGAGCAGTCCATCACAGGTACCCCTCATCCTTCCTGAGCAGAGTGCAGGCCCCAAATGCCACTGCTGTGATTGTTCCTTTGGCCCAGGTGGTAAGACCCTTTCATTTGAGATCCTTAATGTTCCTTAAAACCCATTAAAAAAACACCTGCCCTTTGATCAAACCTCCAAAGCCTCATTTTCAGAGTCCTCCTATTAAGGCTGTGGAACAAGCCTGCACTAAACACTCCACAGATCCTAGTGCACTTACTGGAGTGTTATTTACTGTAACCTCCATGAAGTGTGCAATAAACACACAGAAGTCCCCAAAGCTGCAGGCTGGAGAGATGCAGCAGAAAGATAAATAAGCTTTGATGCTGGTTTCAATGGATGGTAATTTCTTGCTTCCATGATACTCCACAAACACAGCTGTCAGAAGTGCATTGTGTAAATCAGATGCTAATTAAATTAAAGTCCCACTAGAATTAAGGCAGCAAAGTATTTTTCTGGTTTTCTTGCGAACTAGGCCTCTCAATCAAGACAGCTGGAGCACTGACATCTCAGGTACAGGGAAGCAACAGCTGCAATGAAGCAAAGCAACTGCTTTCATCATTCAATTGCCATCAGTAACAGGAAAATGGATGGCTTTCTGGACAACATTAGTAATGTAAAAATGTGAGCAATCTAGTGGAAACAGAGGGCGTGGGAGAGGAGAAAGAACTGAGTTCTGGTGTAAGTTTTGGCCAAATCGTTTTCCACCTCCAAGCTGCAGTTCCCTGCTTCCTCCCACCCACCTTCCTCCCTCCCTTCCTTCTTTCTTTCTATTGAATACTTATTAAGTGACAACTACTGCCAGGCAATGTACTGAGTCCTGGAGACACAAAAATACAAAAGATACTCCCTGCCCTCTGGATGCTCCTGGTCTTTTTGAAGAAGCAGGCGGTGGGAGGCTATGATTTCGGCACCTTCCGTGACCTGCGGCTCTATCATTCCAAAGAGAAACTTGCATGCAACCAGCATTTAGGTGACACCAACTCTGTTTTCAGTTTTCCATCCCACCTGTCTGTTGAAGGATACACAAGACATATCCCTGCCATAGGCCTTCAGTTTTTAGTCTAATTAGAAATAAAAGTACACATGACTGAAACATTTGAAATATTTCGCAGCTATTCTATAGCCAATATAAGAAAATATTACCTAAATGATGGCGAAAAGCATCGAGGCTGAAACTTGGCTAAGGAAGTCATTCAGTGAATGCTTTTCTTTCATTCACTCACTCATTCATTCACGAAACATGTAATAACTACGTACAATGTGTCAGGTTCTGTGCTGTGTGCTGGGGATACCGAAGGGACAGTCTCTGCTATCAGAGCATCCAGTGTATTGGAGAGGCAAATACCTAAAAAGTTAATTACAGTAAAATGTGGTGACAGCCATGATAGAATCATTAGACTAGGATAAACAGGGGAGAGAAGTATTTTTAAAAATCAAACCACTTCAAAGGACTTTTGAAAGTATTCTATCTCCTCTATCCTTTTAACTGTCTCTAGAGTTTGTGTTCACATTTCACTCCCCATCAATTCTAAGACTTAAAATCCTAGTGGAAGGGAAGGGTGTGCGGTATATTTACAGAACAGATTCCAGCACAGGGTAGCGAAGTCTCTCACAGATACAGGCTGATACCAGTGATTACTTAAGAATACACGGTTACAACAATAGAAAATAGAAAAACAAACCGGTGTATTCCTAAAACGGAATATAACCCAGCAGTAAAAGGAATAAACTACTGATACACGCAACAACAAAAATAAATCTCAAAAATATAATGAGTGAAAGAAGCATTCAAAGAGTACATGCTATATGACTCCATGATTGTAAAGATCTGGAACGAGCAACACTAATCTATGGTGGGAATAATCAGAATGGTGGTTGCCTCTGGGAAGTAGAAGAGGGGATGGACGGGGAAGGGGGCGTGAAGGAACTTTCGGGATCACGGTCATGTTCTGTACCTTGATTGACAGCAGGGTAGATTACCCAGGTCTATGCACTGGGTCCCACAAGGCATAGCTACAATTTATGCATTTCATTTAATACAGGTTTTACCCCAGATGGAATAGAAAACAAACACTGATTCCCGTGAATGATCTGTAGGTTGAAGTATTTAGAGGGACGTATACTGATGTCTGCAACTTACTTTCAATGTATAGTCTGCAAGTGAATGGAAGCGGAGGGTGATTTTGTGGTGTCTCCTTCAGCTCAGGAACTGTAATTCCACGTGCAAGGCCGTGCTTACGGGTGGGGATGAAAAGAGAACTGGTTGAAAGGTGATTAGCCTGTCTCTAGGCTTTTGGTGGCTTATTTCTATTCTCTGACTTCTAAGTGGAAGTAAATTCCTCACTCAATTCCCTCGTCTTGCTTTTCATTTTTCCTTTCCCTGTCCTCTGCCCTCGTCACCTCTCTTCCCTTCTCCTCTATAACTTTTAAATGCAAATACAAAGCCATTACATATCTAGGTCTATGTCTCTGTCTGCTCCCTGCCCCTTTCCCTCCCACGGGGTCTCTGGAAAGCTGTCCTGCTCTGTTCATGCTTGTAGAATCCATAACCCCAGCACAGGACCTATGCAAATAGCAGGTGCATAAATGAATTAATTCAAAGGAAGGACCAGGTTAGGGTTGGAGGTGAAAAGTAGATGGGGACTGTTTTCTACTTCATCTAAAGACT
Organism: Rhinolophus sinicus; assembly: GCF_057876585.1. Classification (NCBI taxonomy): domain Eukaryota; kingdom Metazoa; phylum Chordata; class Mammalia; order Chiroptera; family Rhinolophidae; genus Rhinolophus; species Rhinolophus sinicus. The sequence goes on along the minus strand of NC_142506.1, from coordinate 57,473,253 downwards.
GAATGAAAAATTTGACAGTTTCCCATGGCTCTGCATGTCCCACTATAAGTCAGTTCTTTATCATCAGTAGCTATTTTTATCCCCATATGTCCCATGTTTTTGAAGATATAACCACTTGGAAGTTAGCTAGTAGTAGCATTTGGTGAGCTGACTTTACTATGTGAAGTTGGCAGCTTTTTTCATACACAGTCTTTCTGAGTTTCAAAAGAGCTGAAAAAAATATTGCTCTGAGTTGATATTTTTGCAGGGAGAAACTTGAGATGGTCCCTATTACTCTAAAGGAAAAAGACAACACACTAATCTACCTATAAAACCCAATGGCGCAAGCCGTATCCAGTGGTTAGTCAGACTCCATGACCACACTTCCCAGTCCACTTAAGAAGTTTCTTTGCCTAGGACTCAACCTCCAGAAATATTACACACCATTTCACTGGCCGTAGATGGATTCCTGCGGCGGACATCTGGAAACGTGTTCCACAAGGCGGGGGTGGGGTGAGGGGATCTTCCATGGCCACAGCAGAAACAGAGATGCAAATCTTTAACTGGGGAGCCATATATGAGAGAGTGAATAATGTGCTGGTGTACAAAAGGATAAAATGAATTTAAAGAAAGGTAAGCTACTTCCAAGAAACAGCAGAATAAGTGATTCCAAAATTATAGGTACAGTTACTAACTCCTGTAGCATTTCCTATAGTGTGATCCTTAGAATACCAGTTCCATAAAATGCTCCATTAACACGCACACCAGTACCACCATCATCATATCTTGGTAAGATTGGGAAATGCTGCACGTCACAACCGCCCCTTGGAGATTTATTGTATCTTTTTAGCTCCTGAGATGCCCTACAGTAAAGAATCGTATTTCATTTTGTTTAACTGAGTGTCCCAAACTTATGTGACCACAGGGTAACAGCTATTAACATTCTGTGAAACTAGTGTTCTAAAGTGTTGGTTCTCCACTCTTTGGTCTCACGGCCCCTGTATCATTTTGGGTCCAATCAGGAGAGAGAAACCACATGGTGATTTGAAGAGGGTGTGTTTAATGAAAGGAATGATTAATGATGACATGAGACTGGCTAGTGAGAAGAGAGTGATAAAGAATGTAAGAGAAGCCGCTATAAGGAGCAGCCACGAGCTGCCCTGGGTCTGATATAGAGCCTCCAAGGAGAGCCCCATACCTCACAGCTCAGATCAGACCTTACTCACTGAGTGGCAGAGAAATCGCTGTGGTGGCATGCCAGTGGAACTTGCTGGAAACCAGCCCTTTGAAACTTGCTGGAGAACTGCCCTCTAGGGTGCTGAGGAGAGCTCTTCATGGAGAGGTGTCTCAATGGACGCATTCTGCTCCAAAACCACCTGGGGTCAGGGGTGCCAGCAGAAGCTGTTGTCTGCTGGGTGAGGCTGGGTGCACACTGGGAGCTTGCTGCTGAGAAGCCACCTGTGCTGCAACAGTGGGGTGCTGGGGAATCCATGGGTGTGCTGCAGGAGCAAGTGCTGCAAAAGCTGCTCAAAGGGCAGGATCCTGTTGAGAGATCATATTGGAACCAGAAAAACAGAAAGAAAAGAAAAGGAAGGGAAGGGAAGGGAAGGGAAGGGAAGGGAAGGGAAGGGAAGGGAAGGGAAGGGAAGGGAAGGGAAGGGAAGGGAAGGGAAGGGAAGGGAAGGGAAGGGAAGGGAAGGGAAGGGAAGGGAAGGGAAGGGAAGGGAAGGGAAGGGAAGGGAAGGGAAGGGAAGGGAAGGGAAGGGAAGGGAAGGGAAGGGAAGGGAAGGGAAGGGAAGGGAAAAGGAAAGGAAAAAGGAAAGAAAGAGAAAACCCTTCTTCTGCAGTGTCTCTCTAGCTCCCTCTACTGGCAAAGGTTACTACCAGCTGGCAAAGGTGAAAAACTTAAAGGGCTCAGATCCATTTTCAAGTGGGGACAAGGAAGGGTAAATATATAACTGAGAGACAATAAATTGATAACTGGCACAGTTGCAAAATTTTGAAATTATACCTTCATTGGTTACTTAGTCGCTACTGTTCATTGATTATTTGTCATGTGCCAGGCAGGCACTGGTTACATCAGCATGTTTAATCCTCACTCAGATCTATGTGAAAGTACTATTATACCCAGCAACCATATTGCCTATGACAAAAACCAAGGAAAACAAAAGTTAAACCACTTGCCCAATGTCACAGAGCCAGTGAGTGGCAGATCTAAGATCCAAACTGAGACATGTGAGTTCAGAGTGTTTCTCACCTGAGAACAGGGACTAGTTTTAGTTTATGCAATGCTGTATCTGCTGCGCTTGCACAAAGGAAAAAATTTCATTAACATTTAGTGATGTATGACTCGGGGTTTCTCAACTTTTTGACATTATTGCCCCTCAAAGGAACCTTTTCAGACATTTTTTTCCTAATCACTTCCACCATGAAATTTTAATACCACAGATATGCTTGATATATATTGATGCACTGTATGTATAGCTGAGCTTTATACATAAAATGAGCAAGATTCCTGCCCCCACCCCTGAACAGCGTTTGCTCCCTTGGGGCCAATATTACCCCTTTGGAGAATGCTTAGTGATAGATGTACAAGTGGCATGAATTCATCCCATGGGTCAGGAGGGGGACCCATGGGCTCAAGAATGTGCACATGGGTGAGTCCTGGGTCTCAATTCCAGGACTGTCAGAAATAGTGAGTTCAAATGTCTACAGGGTCCAAGTTTGTAACATAAATCTATAAATTAAGCCAGTGTCACAACAACATGGCAAGCTAGGGACAGCTGAACATGGTTAGGGTCATGGCCTTTTTATTTTTTAGTAACATACTGCCCGCCAAGCAAAACACTTCTGTGGGCTGGGTTTGTCCCCAGTGGCTGCCCGTGTGCAGCCTTTGGACTAAGGTCCCTTTCAGCTCTGAGAGTCTCTGTTTTTAATTATGTAAATAATGATACATGGTACCGCTTGGCCACTACAGATGTCTGAGAAATTGCATGTTTGTTGTTTGAGCACCTTTAAGCATAATTGCCTGTGCAGGTGACCAGTGCGTTCAGGTGAGCGCTGGGTCAGCTCTCACCTGGCCAATCACTGACGGTTAGGGAGATCGTGACCTAGATTGCACAGTTTTAAAATAGTTTTATATGGCTTTAAATTAGTTTTGCTTTTTGTGATATAATGTTTGTATTTATGATAAGCCATTTAAGAGAGAAATGATAAGGAACAGTGATGAGGGAGACATATCAAAATAATGCAGCACATAAAAATGATTCAGTTCCACAGGTTTTTCTCATGAAGGGGCCCAAGCCTGGTCGGACCTGGCTCACCAGACCAGCAGAACTCTGGGAGTGTTGCGTAGTGACAGTGATAACACCCAGTGGAGATCAGAATCTTATCCATACAAAGGTGGGGACCAGCAGTAAGAGTTTCCACTCCCTGGGAATTGAGGTTGGTAGCAGCAAGATGGAATAGGGGTCTCCGGCCACAGTGTTTTTTCTTTCCCTTGGGGGGCTCAGTGTGAGGGGAAAGGTGGAGTAGGGAAGAGACGGAGAGACCTTGGGAACCTAAGGAGAGCTGGCAGAGAGGACTAAGCAATCTGGACTCTGGCCAGGCTAAGTTACTAAAATGCACAGAGATCCAATTTGTCACCCCAGGCAGGCGAGGTGTCTGGACAGGGCAGGGATTGGCACAAGTCTTTGATGTCGTTTTGACAATTTACGGATCTCGTAACTGTCTTCCCAGAGGGCCAGGGATGGGAGGTCTGAGTATCTAAGGGCCACACTCCGTAAAGGCTCTAGAGCAGCAATTCTCCAGGGTCTCCAGGACAAAGGGAGAAAGGCTGCAAAGCAGTACGTTTGAGTGTTACTGGCTAGATGCTAATTTCCAGATCTTTGTAGAGTTAAATTGTGTCTAGAGGATGATAATTCCTTCATCCTCTTGAAAAGCAAAGTAAAGACTTTGTCTCTTGGTTTATTAACCACCAGATTTTTAAAAATATGTATGTTAAATCTTCATTCTATGATCCTTGATTGTGTAAAGAGAAAAAGAACTAGAACAAACCTGCCGCTAAAGGTGGTACCTAACAACGACAATTGAGAGACCAGGAAACACCACTTAAAGGGAAAGCCAACGCTCAGGATTTGTGCCCTGAGTGTCAAGCAGGAACTGCTACCCTTGGAGACACTGACTGATACATTAGCTTTTCTTAAGTGCCTACTATGTGCAGGCAGAATGGCACAGTGCTAGGAGCTTTCACTGGTGAATGATCACGCTAGCACACTGTAACCCTTTGTCCTAACCTCGAGGGAGCAAGCAACATACAATTGTCCTCTTCCTTTCCAGTTCAGTGTTTTATTTCTGCATTAGGAAGATGCATCTGAAAAGGCAGTCACTGACTGTAGACTTCTTCAGCATCCGGGTCAGGACCCAGGAAGTTCTGAAATTGATTAAACGAGTCTCAACCATCAATTTAAAAAAAAAATGAAGTAGAGTAAAAATGAAAATATCAGAGAGTAGGTAGTAATGATAGGTAGTTTCATGAAATTTTTTGTTTCAGTTTTATAGACAAGTGTGTATCCTGGACCTCCATGGGAAATAGATTTCTTTCTCTGGGTCAAGGTTAAAAAGTTTGAAGAACACTGATCTATTTCATTGTCCTGAAATGTGCAGAGGTTTGCCTCCCAGGTACACATCAAGAGTGAATTATGTGTGGTAAAATCTTGTTAGAAGAGGGGGGATCATCTGCTATATTTCTTTAGGGATGTTGTCAAATATGCATATAGAACAAATAGATGACAGAGCATAAGTAGGCTTTTCTGATCAGGCTGAGTTTTCCTGAATAATCACTTCCCTGAACGGTGCAGATCTTGTCCCAGTTGTTGAAGCTCAGAGTGAACCATTTGTTCAAGCATATAGCTTTCCTTCACTAATTACACCCATCCTCGTGTCATTTATTACATTCACTAGTTATAAATCATTTTCTTCCTCCTCTCTCAAAAGACGCCCTCGCTATATTTCTTCAGCCCTCATGCAATCATCTGCAAACGCATTTTATAAGTCTCTGGAGTGAGGACTGGAGTGGTACCAGATGATAGAGTTGTGCTGTGAATTATGTAAGGCAGCATACATCATGAGTGCCTGAAATGAGAATTCAATTTGTTGAATGGTAGTTCAAAATCAAAATCCCAAGAAAGGGAAAACATAAAGAATGATCCAATTTCTGTATGTGTATTTTTTCAAATATAATTCCGACTAGGTTGTTTGACTAAATCATTTTCCAACACAGGAAAGCAACAGAATGTTGTGGAGTGTGCAGAACAATTTCTTAGTCTCTTGGCATGTGCCTTTGGATTTTGAAGAATGGTACTTTTGCAACTTCAAAACAGGTTTTCAAGATCGTATGTACCCTGGGAGCTCCAGGATGCTGAAGTGAGCCGGCCCTCCGTAGAGAGTGGAAGGTCCCACCTACCACTGCCATCAGCCCAGAGAAATGGAAACCTGAGGCCTGAAAACTGACTTGTGCCAGGTACCTAATAGTCTTTCCTTCTCTTCTCCCAACTTTTCATTTCAAAATACATCAAACCTACAGAAAAACTGAAAGAATATCACAATAAACATCTACCTAGCCTTCATCTATCTTAGTTCACCAACTGTTACCATTTTGTAATGTATTTGTTTTCCCTCTCATATGTAATCTCTACGTATATATTTATATATATCCTTATCTATCTATCTATCATCTATCTATCCTTATAGATGGATAGATATGTCTCTATATACGCTAATGAAGTTAATGAAGACATCATGACAGTTTACTCCTAAATACTTCAGCAACTGTCTTCTAGAATAAGGATCTTCTCCTATATAACCGCAATATTTAACACCGAATCAGTACTGTCTCCCTAACACAGAGCCTAATCTAAGTTTTCCCAATTGTCCCAGCACCTGGTGTTTTTGACCCTGTACCCAGATTCTATTTCTCAGCACTTCTAATTCCCAGAATAAGCATTTCACTTAAACCCACAGTTTACCTGTCAGGGGTCAGGCCCCGTAGCCAGGACTATACATTGCTGTGGGACAGCCCAACCCCCTCTCAGCGTTGAGGGATGGAAGGAACATACACGATGGACAAAATGGGGAGGGGCTATTGCTGGTCCTGAAGGCCTCCTGAGGGGGCAGTGTTCTTCCTTTAACTCTAAGAAGATGAGCCAGGGGAGCTTTGAGGTGTGAGATTTTCCTTCCACACAAGCCCCTACATTTAAGATCTGACACGTTTGAGCGTCGTTTACACCTAAACCAAGGCCAAGTCTGCCCTCCCTCCTATGACACACAAGGCCCTTGATGAGCTGGCTTCTGTTTATCTCCAACTTCATCGCCCTCCCCTTCTCACAACCTACGCGCCAGCCTCTCCCTAACAAATGAAGTTCCCTCTGATCACTAGGCTTTTGCACGTTTCTTCTGCTCAGATGACAGTTTCTCCCACTTCACCCCCAGTGTCCTCTGAACACCCCTAACCTCCTAATCTGAGGAAGCTGCTCTGTGCTCCCGTAGCCCCTCACTTGTCCATTCTGCACCCCCACCCGCTGCAACGATTGCCTATTGATTTATCTACAGCCCCCACCCCCACTGTCAGCCCTTGTGGACAGAGCTGCCCCCTCAGGCCCTACGCGGGGCCTGCCCATAGTAACCGCTCAAGCAGTGTTTATTCAATGGGTTTCTTACATGCGGAGTGAACGCTCCTTGTGGAGGAATTAGGTCCGCTGTAGTTCGTGCGTTCCTTCACACCTTGTTCCGTGCTAGGTGTGATAACGAGGATCATATGATGGAGTGTGCATCCTCCGGGAGCTGCGCTCTAGATAGGGAGGTACATCTGACAGGCACAAAGGGCCAAATAGTAGCCCAAGAACAGTGGGTGGAAATGGCTGAAGCCGTGCATTCCAGATCAGATTGTGCATGAGAGACACCAGAAACTTGCTGAAAACACAGATCCCTGGTCTCTACACGCAGAGGTTTGAATCAAGAAGGTCCACAGGTCTCTTGATGGAAGTGACCCAAGAGGTCCTGATGCCATTCAGGGCTAAAACTTCATAAGATAGAGTCGTCCCAGATATGGCCTCCCCACCAGATCCTTCAGTGCCTTTGTGTGAATAAGAAAAAGATGCCCCTTGGGAAGGATGTCATCCATGGTGCTCGGCCTGATCAGAGGCCCGGAGAGTTACTTCTAATCATGCACCGTTTCCATGACAGAGAGCAAAGGGTATTGAACCTCGCCAGCCAACCCAGACCCTCTTCTCTATATCAGCCTCAATTTTATTCAGCAATATCTATGTCAGTTAACAAATGAGATAAGGTTTAGGAGAATGTTTTGTAAATTATTAAGTGCATTCAAATATTAGTTATCATTGTCACTGCCACCAGCAGAGCTGGTCAGTTTTTATAACTTTCTTCCCTCACATGTGCTGTGGAAGAAACTCACTGAAAAGTCCCCATGTTGTTTTTGGAACTGGTCACTAGGTGTAGCTATTTGTTAAGATAACATATTATTAACCTTTCCCCCGGCTCCAAAATGTCTGTATTTTTTGTGAAAGTACTGGGATTGTTTTTCTGTGTTTGATTTTGAGAATTACTCATTGCGTTTCCCATAATTTACAATGTCATAATTCAAAATCAAGTAAGAGAGACTAAATGTCCCTAGACTTTATTTCTCCTTTTCCTCCTTTCATGCCCTTGATGTCATCAAGCATCTATCTGCAATACAGATCGCTGTTGATCTCTAGTTCATCCATTCAAATATTTTATTGAACACTATATGTGGGCCAGGCATTGGACTAGATGCTGCAGATACAAGAGTGAATCACACATGTAAAGTGTCATCCATTATACAGCTCACTCTCATAGCTCTTTCTTGGGCAACAGACCCACACTTCCAACTTCCTGTTCGGAAGCGAACAAAACAGACTCACTTCTGTTTCTATTCTTCACATTGAAAATTTCCGAAGGTAGAACCCGGGTAGGTCACCTGCATCTCAAACTCTTCGTAGCCATCTCGAGAACCATTTCTTGACTTGAATGGAACCATCACTCATTCGCTCAAGTTGTCAAGCTGAAACCTCACTTCCTTGGACTTCCTCTCTCCTCCTCACTCTCCCAATCGATTGTAATATCCAAGCTCTGGAACAGGTCTTCCCCTTCACCTCCTTTCCCAAAGCCACCACTAACATTGAAATTTCAGTACCACTCGCCTGGCCATGGTGAGACTCCTAACTGGTTTCCTGACTCCTTTTCCTCTTACCTCAAAAAGCCGTCTGCACTGTTGACAGCGGTTCTCTTGAAGAGTTCTTGCCATCATATGTCCCCCACCTCCATTCTTTGTTCTGAAATATGTAAACCTCGTCCCATCATCTGCTCCAGCCTCCATAATCTGTGCTCTACCTCTAAATTAACAAAAAGTGGGTCAAGAAATATTTATGTGCCAGGCATAACCAGACTCCTTCTCTCATGATAAGCGGAAGCAAGTTACTAAACAACTGGGATGGACTGAATTGTGCCCCTCACCCCCAAATTCTTATGTTGAAGCCCTAACCCCTGGTACCGTAGAACGTGACTGTATTTGGAGACAGGGCCTTTCAAAGAGGTAATTAAGGTTTAATGAGGTCACATGGGTGGGCCCTATATATAACTGGTGTCCTTAGAAGAAGAGGGAGTGACACCGGTGAGGTACTCACACAGAGAAAAGGCCATGTGAGGACATAGCAGTTTATAATAGGACATATTGTTTGTTATTTTCTGTCAAAAACCAAAAACCAAAAACTACTGGGTTCTTTTCTATTCTCTTGATATCCTGGAGGAAGATTTGGCCGCCTCATTGCTTCTGCAGCTTCGTCAATTCCTTAATGTATTCCCTCTTCTGCTCATATGGATGAAGAAAATATTTGACAAAATTTTTCAAAACCACGTCATTGTGGTCCAAGTTGTAAGACTTTCCATTGAAAGGGGGTAATCAGAGATGCTGACTCTCCAACACGCTAAGTCTTCAGATGTCAGTTTACCTAAATCTAGATAAAGTTTGAGTTACACAGACATACTCAGAGTCAGCCTTCATTCACTAACTACTCTGTGAGTGTTGTCATCAGATGAAGCAAAACAGTTGGTACTAAAGAGTTAACTTGGAAGTTTAACTTCCAGAGAATGAAAACTCTTCCCTAGCAGTTTAACTCTTTCTTTTCTCCCATCCTCTAAAATTACAGTCTCTGCTTCTGAAGACCTTTTTTTCTACCTCTTTTGCTAATCTTTCTTACACCCTTGGCTGCACCCTAAAACTTCAGGGCCTCTAGAGAAGTTAGAGAGTTCCCCCACTTACTCTCAATCACAAACAAGTAATCTCAACCCTACATGTTCTTCTTTTCTATCCTTCAGCTGAACTTTAATTTTAGAAGCGTAATGAAAATTTCCCTGAAGAACTTCAATAACTCAAGCATGAGTAATCCTGGAATTAAACAGGAAAACAAAACAAAACAAAACAAAATGCTGTTGTGCTCTGTCGTACTGTTAACACAATAGTCTTCATACAAACCTACGCTAGGAAATCTTGTTCTTAAATCAGTGGAATTCTATGTCACAATGAAAAAGAATGAACTACCATTATCTCCAACAGTTTAGATGAATCTCACAGATGAAATGTCAAGTGGAAAGAAACCTACTCAAAATAGTACGTACTGTATTATTACATAATAACACGTTATATAATAATGTATTATTACATTATTACGAAGTTCGAGAATAGGCAAAACAAACCTCTAGTTACTGTGAGGATTAAATGAATAGATTCATGCAAAGTCCTTGGAACGGTAGATTAATTGAAAATAATCAATAATGTGAGCCACTTCTATTATGATAGGGGACAGTTACTAAAAACCTCTCTGAAATAAATTGTACTCATTAAATGGTCTTAATGAAGAGGCTTAAAGTGCCCCAAGGAAAGAATGACAAATGAGCCTCCACTAAGGTAGCTCAGAAAAGTAGAGTATCAGGGTTTGCAGGAAGAGGTGACATTAGCGGTGAAAGGAGACTCGTTGAAGGGCAGGAGGCAGAGAGGGGTCTGGGATAACCGTCAACAGGAACCACTGCCTGGCTCAGGCAAGGAGTGAGATGGGGAATGGCTAGCGAGATATTTCTGAGAGAAGAATGGGAGAGTGGGAGACTAGGAAAGCATATGTAGTAGAAGCTCCTGAGGGGAACTTAGGGGACACCCCCACACCATAGCTCCATCAGCCTTCTTCAGACCACCCCAAATAAGTACAACCTAGGGCCAGTACTTTTTACAGTTTGAGAAGAAAACTACAGGTCTGCCTTGGAAACAGCTTCAGGAAAAGTCCCTCACCCTATTCTAACCCAATCACTGCCAAAGCCTCCCCACTTTTTACGGAATCCAGAGCAGCCCCTGGGTCCTTGATCCCTTGTTCCCTAAGGCATCAGCCCACTCACTCATCCTGCCTTAGACGCTCTCTGAGGCTGATGTGATGTCTAGGTCTGCAGCCCTTCATCTGGTTCCAGAGCTGTCTGCTCCGTTGTACTCAGCCTGGCTGTATACTGAGCCCACAAACACTGGTAATGCGTGGGTCTCTTCATGATCTCTGGTAAGAATGTATGCATGCTCAGAAGTGTTGAATAACAAAAATACCATTAAAAAAATTTGGAACATTTCTTTCTGCTTATTGTTCTCCCTTTCCACCTACTCTCCTTTACTCAGGAATTTTCAGATTCAGAGCCACTTAATGGTTTGGAGGTTTATGATACATGTTATCAAGAAGGCATTGAAAGTGCTTCTTAGAGTACTATATTCCATATACTTAAGGTTCAATATATAAATGTAAAAATGTCTCCATAAAGTGCTAAACTGCACTTAAACTGTCATTGTCAAATTAATGGATAATCATAATTCAAAAGTAATTATAATCCGCAGTAATTATAATGACACCATTAAGTCCTTTTCGAGATCTGTTGTACATGAGAATGATTGTGGCTCGATCGTACTTCAACAACCGGGGCCATTACATAATTGCACCCTGAAACTTGTGACTGGTGACACCACAGATATTTAACACATTCTATTGATTTTCTCATCCTGATCCGATTTCCTTCTGCCTCATCTCTAAAATAAACTTTTCTTAAATATGAGGCGGGGAAGGTGTGGTTATGGAGAAGGAAATATAAACTCTGCATGAAGTCTTTCAAAAGAAAGGACTAATGCAAAGTATGGTTTGGTAAGAGAAAAGTGGAGCCCTGGGCAAAACATTATAGACTGGTTGGCCTTCCTCTAGCTAAAATAAGGGAGGCCTGACTTTTTCACTCTGTAGACCTTGCAAACAGCCTAAGGTGATGAAACATTTTGACTTGGCTCAGGTAGCGTGGGCTTCTAAAGAGTAGTCTCACAAACTTCACCCCTAAATGAACCATACATTTCAAAGACTTTATAAATATAGGGTATACAGCGGTCCTTCCCTTGTCCGCAAGGAGATCCATTCCAAGACCCCCAGTGGATGACTGAAACCACGGATAGTATAAAACCCTACATATACTATACTTTTTGTATGCATACATACCTATGATAAAGTTCAATTTATAAATTAAGCACCATAAGAGATTAACAACAATAATAAAAAAGCAATTATAACAATATACTGTAATAAAAGTTATGTGAATGTGATCTCTGTCTCTCAAAATACCGTACTAGTCTCACCCTTCTTCTTGTGATGATGTGAGATGATACAACGCCAGACCTCGCCCTGAATCTGTGTAACCATCCCTTGCTTGCAGTAAAGAGCTTGATGTCACTCATTTCAGGGGATCCCTTGCTGAAGTCTTCCTGTCGGCCAATTGCTTTCTAGTGTGACATGTTGACATCAACCAAAACACATTTTCTGTTCATGTCTTCCACCCGTATATTTGGAAGGTCTTTTGCATAAATGTAATAATACCTTTTCCAACTTAACTAAGCACTTGTCAGGCAGTCTGGCTGTAACTTTTGCAGTTTGAGGTGCGACAGCAAAACCAGCACGCATTTCCTTTTCCTTCTTCACAGTTTCATGGACAGGAGATTCGTTCCTACCATCGATCTTAGCATACAGTCTTTTCTTCCTTCCTTATGACGTTGAGAATGCTCACCTTTTCACTTACAGGAGGCACTTTATAGCTTCTCTTGGGCAGATCTGGATTGCCAACATCACGACTCTTGTGCTTTGGGGCTATTGGTAAGTAAACGTGGGTGACTGGAACACAAGACAGTGGCTCCAATAACCAAGATGGCCACTGTGTGACTAATGGGCAGGTAGTGTGTGCAGCATGGAGACCCTGTGCAGAGGGACGATTCACATCCTGTGCAGCATGGAGCAGGATGGCTCAAGATTTCATCATGCTACTCAGAAGGGCTTGCAGGGTGAGGGGCTCATTGTTTAGATTGATCATTTCAGGCCTTTGGGTTTACCGTTTGGCCAGAGCTCACACTTTTCCAAAGGAGCACATCATTTTTATGCATCCAGTTGCAGACTTAAGATGCAGGGTGACCCTGGAGCAGCCACAGGAACATGGAGGTGGGAAGGGAGGAGAGGACAGAGGACAGGAGAAGGGGAGGTGGGCAGAGGGAAATGCAGTTAGTGCCCTGTGCTTCACACCAAGCTTCACACCTCCCACTGGGAGCAGTGGGAAGGCCTGGGGCTCTAGCACTGGCCTGGAAAATTGAGGGCCTCCTGTTCCAGTCCACCAGTCCACTATTATTGCTTCATGTAGTTAATTCTTGAAGGCCTTTTTTTTTTTTTTTAAGGAATATTTTTCCAGGAAATAAAAATATCCCTGGAGGATCAATGCTTCAGGCCTCTTCAACTAACACCTCTATTATTAGTTAATACCATTACAAGGGTTGGGAACAAGGAGGAACTTTAGGAGGGCTGATAATTATGTTTCATAATCGTGCCTGAGGAATCCCTCTCTCTCAGAATTTTTGTTCCAGTGGCATTAAAAGTTATTACTGGCTTTAATGTCAAAGGTTCAGTGACCGTATTTTTGAAATAAAAATGTCCTCCAGTGATCGGGCAAGTCTTCAGTGTACTTACGTAGATAATGGGATAAGCTGGTTGAGATTGTAATGAACTTTAGCCAAAGGTGGCTGCCTCCCATTCAGTTTACAGGGTCGCGCCCTTCCCAGCCGCAATTAGATCTGCTGGCGGGATGCCACGTGAACTGTAAGACAGGACTTTTTCTTCCCTCTTAAAAATTGTAGAAAAACTACTGCTTTAAAAATGTGGGTGATACTATACCCACATTTCTTTGGGCACCTTTGTCTAAAGGCTCTCATTTTTTAATTAAAAAACTATATTTTATTTTCATATTGGTAAATTTCAATTTCAGTGGTAAATTTCAAGAAAACGTTATCACCGACTCTAATAAGTTCATTTGAGCCGCTCTGAACTCTGTAAAAAGCTGACAGCACACTGCTCTTGGTGTTTGGAAGGGCATGTGAATCCCTGGAGTTCTGGCAGATACTAAGGGGATGTCCAGATTTTCAAAGAAACCAGTGCTTTCTAAGGTCCAGAGAAGATGCTATCTCCCTCTGTCAATTGAAATCTCGTTAGAAGCTTAAAAAGAAAAGACAGAAAGTTTATCTTTTTCTTTTAGTCTATGAATAAACAGGAAGAAGAAGGAAGGTGAAAACTGAGTTAGCTGGGTAACTCAATATTTTAAGTGTTTTCGGCTGATTTGGCCAAAACAGTTAATAATTTTGTTAATTAAAAACCTACATTTCACATCATGGATGACTGATTTTAATATTTGAAACACGTGCGTACCTGTTTTGGTGAAATAACTGAGTGTGATTTTATTTTCAGGCTTATTCTTTCACGCCTGCTTCTACAAAGTGGTTCGTGTTACACTTCCATGTTAAGTACTCAAGTCTGAGCAAGGGAAACACTTCTCAAATGAAAAGAGGTATTTTTCAAGCCATGGGTGCTGTATATTTGTCAAGGAAAAACTAGTGTTTTTCCTGCTTGACTGTTTTCATTTGATGTATTATTTAAATAAACACATTAATTTTAGAGTTAGTTTTTCTGAGTCATCTAAAGCCACTCACTGTTCACCTTACCTTTGAATATATTTTTTTTCCTGGTCCCACTGGCAGGTCCTTACTCCATCCTTACAACACCTACCTTTGTTCACCTACCATTTTATCATTCTTCTTTCTCTGTATCTGACTTTCTCTGGTAATAGGGATAGAATAAATTTGCATTTTTCAGCTTTTTCAGTTGGAAGAATGATGCCTTGTATGCAATACAAGAAAAGTTGAATTCTTCCTTCTGTGAACTTTTGAATAATTCATTGGTTTGAGAACCAATTTTTGGTATGTCATACGTATAAACCCATCTCTTTTTAGTTTAAAAATTGAGTGGGAAGCTGAAATGATAACATTGGAGTTTAATTTGAGTTCATTTATGTTAAGCAAAATATATTAACACACACAGAGACTCTTTTCTGGATTTCTCCTGGGATCTAACCATCAGAAGTTAGGTTATCTGGTCCAAACTCTCCCCCAGTTCTCATTAAAGTCGTGGTGACAGATGGTCACTCAACTTCTGCTTGAGGGCCTCGCGTAATGGACAACTCCTTCTGCCTGTTTTGAGTTGCTTTTATTTCATTGATTCATTTATTTTTCATTTATTGAATATGTACTGTGTGTTAAAGCACTGGTGTGCAAAAGGTAGTCATCTTTTCTGGGTATTTCCTGCCCTCCAGGAAGTCTACGTTCCTGTGAGGAGAGACAAATAGGTAAATGTGTGAGTTGTCATATAGTGTGGCCATTAACACTTAAGAGAGACAGAGATTTTTACTGGTCTAGAGGACAAGAGTCATTACCTCTTCTTAGAGGACATAGGGTAGCTTCATAGAGTCACATCTGAGATGGTCTTGAAAGTTGAATAGGGAGGGGTTATCAGTGGAAGAACAGGCAGAAGGAGGACATTTCAGGTGTTAAGAAAAACACATGCAAATACATTCAGTAAAAAAAAAAAAAAACTTGGAAAACAGTGGCTGTGGTGCTAGTGCCAGTTAAGGGTAGAGGTCCACCTTATGGAACCTTCTTGCAGGAAAATAGGTTTTGTTAGAGGGGGTGAGGAAACAGGTAATTATGGGGAGAAGTAGAGAGGGAAAAAGTGGAAGATGCGTCTGGAAAGAGAGCTGGAGGTTCTGAATGGGAAAACCCATATCTGCTTAGGAGTTGGATTTCATCCTATAAGCAACATGAAGCCAACGAGTGTTTTCAGGTGTAGGAAAAATAGCTATCACTTGTATTGCAGTTTTCATGCGCTAGGCATTGTCCTAAGCACTTTAGATATACTAACTTATTTAGGCCTTATGCCAGTCCTGTGAGATAGGTACTGTTATCCCCATTTTTAGATGATGAAACTGAGGCACAGAGAAGTTAATTAAGTTACCTAAGGCCGCATCACTAGTAAGTGACAAAGCTGGGATTTGAACTAAGTAAGAGAGCTTTGGAAAAAATAACTGAAAGCAATGTGGAGTGTGGTTCAGAGCTAGTCGCAATAAGTCCAGTCTGGAGGCTATTATAATAATACAGAAAAGAGTTTATAGTGAGTCAGTGGCTGGGATGGAAAAGTACATCTTAAGCATATCGCGTCAAATGCTCTCTCCTATGCTTGCTATGGGATCCAAAGCAGTCTGAGTTCTCTAAGGATGATTTCATCATGAATTAGAACTTTGATAAAGAACATCAACAGGAGAATTTCACAACTATTTATTACATGCTCACTATATGCAAAGAAGGCCCCATGCAATGCTACTCAGCCTTCAGGTTTCATTCGCTTTCTTTTTGTTACAACTAAATTTCCTTGCAGGAATATAGCCCAGGATTCAAAACATGGCATGGTATTTCCTCAGTGCACGAGTATTCCCAGAGAGATACTCTTTTATAATTTCTGGCCCAAACTAAATAAGTTGCTCTGTGTCTTGCTATGAGTCCCTGTCAGTAAGTGGCCAGTGTTTTGGCAGAGTTTGGATGGGCAGTGGGCCAAACGCTAATGATTTGGGTAAATAATTTTAACCCAAACACTCTCTTCTTGTTTCAAAACCTCCATGGACTAATGGTGGCCGCCCAAGGACTGCTTGTCCCTGATTGCGTTCTCCATGTGTGCCCTCTTCATTCCGCACACACTCCCTCTGTGTAGTGGACAGGAGCCGAGGGCGGGACTCACAGGTGACACTAAGACCCTGCATTTGGTCAACTCTGACAAGGCAAACCAAGGCCATTTTCTGAATACTTAATGAGAAAGTGGGGCTGGAGTATCACGTGTCCAGGCATTGGTCTCAATGAACTTTCCAATGACTGGATATGATACTTGTTCATTATGCCTCTGACAAATCTGGATTGAGCACTGTGATATGCTAGGTTTTGTTTTAAGTACTTGGAGTCAGAGATGAATAAAACATGGCTTGTGACTGCAAGAGTTACACTCCAGCTCCCTCATCAGTCAAGTTCCAGTCAGAAAAAAGAAACCACAGTAGTTATCTTAATAGAGAGAATTGAGTGTTGGGAATTGGCTAAATGGGTGATGGACAGCTGAACAGCCAAAAGGGAGCGCTGAGGTCACAGAGAGGCAGTAGCTGCAGGAAGCAGCTCAGGCCTTTGGAGCTGTGGAAAAAACGTAAGAACAAGGGTTGCAGAAATGGGACCTGAAGCTTTGAGGTGAGGCTGCGTTTCCCTAGCAGGTACTCTAAGGGACCTGATGAGGCTGGTTTGGGGAGTTGGGTCACAGCTGGTAATGTGTCCTAACAGCCATTTCCAGGGTGAAGGACCATCTGTAGGTGATACTGACAGGAAGTAGGAAGGAGCCGGTCTTTCTTTGCCTCCAGGCTTCCAGGCTCCCTCTATCGCCCCCTATTGGCAAAGCCTAACAGTAAGTGACAAAGGAGAAATGTCTGCAGGACTGACAGGTGGAGACGAAATGGAAAAAAATGAATCATTCTAGCAGGGAGTCCAGTCTGAGCCTAAGCTGGAGTAGAGACGCGTTTGAACGTGTTGCAAACTCAGGAGCTGGATATCCAGAATTTGATTTGCATGCTCCTGCCTCAGGGCCTTTGTCCTGACGATTCTTTTTGTCTTGGAACATTTTTTACCCAGACATGACTTTATTTCAGTTTTTCCAAGCTTCTGCCTCAGTGTCAGTTCTTGATGATTGTAATTGCAATCCCCACCCCTGCCCCAGGCCCTTCTCTCATGCCCTATTTTTTCCTAAAGTATTTATTATGTTAAATAAACATGTTAAGTTATAAATAAACAGGTAGCATCATGTTAAATATATATGTTAAATCCTAACATAGTCAACATATTTGTTTACTGTTTTGTTGTTTTATTTTCCATTTCCCTCTCCAGCCATTAGAAGGCAAACTCCACAAGGGTAGGAATTGTCTCTTTGTTTACCAGTGCATCTAGAACAATAGATGTTCTCTGGATATTTGTTGAATGAACAGATGAACAAGGGTATGCTTAGTTGAGGAAGAAAAAGGGACATGTTTGGGGGCAAAAGGCTAATAAGACTAATAAAAAAAGATTCATAAGGACAGTATGGTGTTTGTCTTAGGTATTATTGAATGCTCTTCCATGTAGAGAGAGGAGCTACAGGAAGAAAACAAAGGTGTTTGACAAACAATATTTTCAAGATGGGTTTCAACAGCGCTCTTTTATGCTCAGATGATAAAACAAGACCTGGGGCCGGGGGAGGACATTCGCAAGTCCTGCACATTGAGTTCTCAAAGGTTGGAAGCTTAGATGACATACGTAGACAGGTTTCTGGGCCAGGGCAGCAGTGATGTCTCAGAAGCTATGTGCCGTTTATCTCTGTGGGAGTCAATGTTGAAGAGGGTATGGAGAGAGGGGCCAGCAGATTCCATATTCCTTTGGGGATATAGTCTCAATGTTCCATTTTCCAGAAATGCCTCATAAATTCCTCCAGCATTCTTTGGGCTGTACTCCTCTAATACCAAAATTCCACTTGACTGCCATGAGCAAAAAGAGAATAAAAAATATAGAACATGACTCAAAATTAATGAAGACTATGAAAAATACTTCAAAAGTAACTACCGTGAAGAGACTAGTTTGGTTCAATAGCACTTGTTGACGCTGTTGCGATTGGAAATTTACCATATGGAAATCACATCACTTTCTCTGATTCAGTCTTACATACTTTTCATTTAATTTTTAACAATACCCATTACAGATCTTTGAGCTTGCTTGTTTTGTATTATAAAATATAAAGATATGTACAAAAGTGGATAGTTTTTATATGGTATATTGACAGTCCAACGCTCTCCTCATACTTTTGTGGGAGAAAAGTTGCATTGATATATTTATGAGTAATGACTCTTTCCTTTAGAAATATTTAAGGAATTTTGCTTGTGTAGCAATTTTGCAGATATAGCAAATAAATACACAACGTGCTAAATTAAATTTGAATTTCAGATAAATAATAATTTTCTATTATAAGTATGTCCCATGCAATATTTGGGACATACTTATACAAGAATAATCTGAAATTCAAATTGAATTGGGTGTTCTGCATTTTATCTGGCAACTCTATGTGCAAGGTATTTTCCTAGGTGGTAAGTATTTACAATGTGGAGAACGTCCATCTCAGGACAAAAGTATAAAGGACTCAGAAATAACCCTCTATGATGCTGTCATGTGTACTCAAAGAAGGTATAATCAACCTGTACTGTATTGTTTGATATTACAAATTTTTAAAGGAATGCTTTAAATAGAGGAAGTGACTTCTTACTAACTAATCAGAATAGTTTTGTAGAAAAGGCATATTCCTCTTTAAGGCACACATCCTGTGTTTTTACAGGGGAAGTTTTGCCTCACCCTTCCCAGCTTATAGCTCATTTATTCTTGGGAAATAAGTTTGTATTGTTGAGACTCAGAGCTGAAAGTTCATTCTACTACTTACCTCCTGGAGAGATGTTTTCAAGTTAGAAGTAGAGCTGTATGTCTACTTCTGTCACCAAACCATGGAATTAACTTTTTATTGATGAGAAAAGGCTTGTTTTACTAGCCATGTTGGAATTTAGCAGGTGAAGCTCTCTCTGGCAGATCATTTCTGCTCCGTTTTGATTTTGTTGGAAAGAAAACAAAGGGAGGCTTTTGCACTAGACGTATGGAATGCCCAATGCTTTTGCTGAAAGACAAACAAGGATAGGAATTTAAAATTACTAATTTGTATAAAAGTCCTTGGGAGCACACTCACCCAAATGTCCAGTGAATGGATGTCATGCCACGTTTCTCTGCTGTGTTTCTTGTTTACATACGGCATTTCCATTGGTGTAGGTCTTAAAGGGGTCTGAAGCAGAAATACCCGATTATCATACAGTGTGTCCCTGGGGAAATCACATGTTTCGTTGGAATTCCACAGGAGAAAAGAGGGGATTAAGGGCATTATTTTATTTCTATTTATAAATATGTTTACTTCAAGAGGGTTTGAATCCATGTTGCAAGTATTTTTATGGGATGTACAAACCTATAAAATTAGACCAAAATTAGAAGGGAGAAATGGGGAGTTATTGTTTAACGGGTATGAAGCTTCAGTTTGGGGAGACCAAAAAGTTCTGCAATGGTGATGGTTACACAACATTGTGAATGTGCTTAAATATGGCTAAAATGGTATATTTTATGGTTTACATTTATTTTACCATGATAAAAAATTCGACGAAAATATCAAAAGTTATGTTTTTAGATATTCCAATTATGTTGAAGCATTTCTGGGGCAGCTCCCCTTTTAGGCAGGAAACAGCACCCTAAATGTAGTAAGTGTCATCTTTTACTTCAGTCCGAGTGGTGTTGGGTCACAGAAGATTCAGGTACTCATAGAAAATAGCTTGCCGCTGCAGTGGAGTTGAGAAATTATTCATTGAAGAGCGCTGGTCGACCTTAATTGTCACTCAATTCAGAATCTTTAATTAATACTCTTTTCCAGCAAACTGCCAGTATTCCAGGGAACATGCTGTTGAGATTGCCTCCAACTATAGACAAGTTTATTTTGCCACAAATTACCAAATTACAGCCCAGGCAAAGGGGAGAGATGTAGTTTTAGAAATAACTGCTAATGATGTTGATGCTTATGTTGCTGGTGAAAAGAATAACTGTGGATAAGAAAAAACACACATATGTGAACTAAAAATATATCAATAAACTTTAAACAGTTAACCATATTAGTTCTGTTTATTGACCCATCTATCTGTCTGAGCCAGTTAATGAGTACTGGGCAAAAAAGAGGACATTTTTCCTTAACATGTTCTCTCCTGGTTCAGGACATGTCAATTACCCACTGTCACTCCCAAGTGTCTCCTGAACAGTTGTCGTGATTCTGAGGTCAGGCTGCTGCCATTGTGTAAACATGGGTAAACTCCAAAGGGCAGGGGGTAGGTGAGAGGGAGGCAGCTGGGTAGTACCTTTTTAAGGATGTCACAGTAGCCTCCTGGGGTACTGCCCTCTCCACACCAGAAAATCAGGTGACTGGACTAGGGAAGAGGAGATTTTGAACTAGTCCTGTCTCTGGGACTATTGAACTGTTTGAACTTAGGAAAACCACTGTCTAGTTGTGCTTGAGTTCCCTCCTCTGTATAATGAAGAATTTGCAATATATGGTTTCCGGTCTCCTTCCAAACTTATATACATATTGATTGCACGGTTTGCCCAACCATCAAACCCCACTGTAACTGTGACAGTTTTTCTCAAGGGACCAGCAGCAGTGGCGCTTCCTCCTGTCATTGGCCTGGGGAGAGAAGCTGGCTCTACCGCTCTGGTGAGAGGAGACAGATGCTGTAGAGTGAGCTGGCAATCCTGTGTCTTGTGAATTGATATCTTGGTGTGTCATTGCTAGGAATAGAGACTTACTAAAACTAATGCAAGCGAAATGGGAAATTTACTGGAAGGACACAGAATTTTCATAGACTTTAAGGACAGGAAGTTTAGCTGGACCTCACAGGGGACTGGGAATCAAAAACTGGAAAGATGGGAACTAAGATGACCACCTCTCAGGTAACTGTCTTCTCTTTTCCCTTCTTTTTCCTCTTTCTTCCTTCGAGTTCCACCCCCTTTATTTTCCCACCAGCTTTGGACATCTTGCCCATGCCTCATCCAATTCTAGGTTTATATGAGATTTCTGTATCAACATGAAAGAGTGCCCAGTTGGAGCCCAAAATCCATGCATGAAAGACTCTCTTTGCCTAGTTTTGGGGTGTGTCTAGGTCTATTCCAGTTTGCTGTGCCGATGAGTTGGATGATTTGGCTCAGGTCCCATTCACCAGGGACTCTGGGAGCAGGTTATCTTAAACAAGGATGTTATATAGGTATACTCAAGACTATTTTGTTTGCAAGCAGCAGAAACCATCTTTGGATAGTCAAACAACAACAACAAAACGGTTTTAGAAGTACACAGGGATATCTCCTTCAGGGATTGCTCTTTCAGGGCAACCCCTCCGCTCCCTTTCGGCGGCCCACTCAGTCCCCAATCATTTCTACTCAGTCCCCGTCATTTCACACTCGCAGCAAGACCCCGCGGGGCCCCGCTAGGAGGCGGGCCGGGAGGCGAGGGGCGGGACTTCCGGGCCCACGCGCAAAAGCCTTCCGTCGCGAGGCGGAAGCCGGGCTCCGGGTCGGGATCCGAGTCGGGATCCGAGTCGGAGCGACAGGCACTCGGGTCCTCAGTGGATGCCTCTCGGCCCCGCCGCTGCCCCGCGCCGCGGGACGGGGAGACCGGGTAGGGACGGCAGAGTCGGGACTCCCCGCGCGGGTGAAGGGAGCACCGGACTCCTGATTAAGGGAGGGGACCGTGATCGGGGGCCGGGGAACAGGCAGCGCTCCAAGGGCAGCGGTAAGGGGCTGGGGCGGGAGGCACCGGGGACCCTGAGGCCGAAGAGGCCGGGGGACGGGGACTTGCGGGTGACACTGGGCAGGGAGGCTTCTCGCAGGAAAGTTGCCCTGCGTGGAGTGTCCTGGGACTTGGCTGATGGTGAGGGTGGCACGAGATGGCAAAGGTCAGCTTCCAGGGGAAGGTCCGAGAGGAGGGGGTCAGCCCCCTAAGGGTCGTCTGGTAGCTGAGAAGGACGTCTAGACCTAACGGATCAGAAAGACGATCAGCCCCCTATTGGATGTTGAACTCGTACTGCTTCATTTTCAATTAAGTGTGTGTGTGTGTGTGTGTGTGTGCACCCCATGTGGATTTCGGGAAATTTTTTCACATTCCTAGGAAAGCTTGATTCTTCATCCAGGTTCCAAGTTATGCGGCGTATCTTTGTCAAACCAATAGTTCTTTCAAGTTGTGTGCATTACAAGCAAGCCAACCCAAGTTTTCCTTGTGCAATCGTCTCTACCCTGGAGAGTTTAGGTTGCCTATTGCCTTGGTCATGGAATGAACTTCTAAATATGTTTAGAATTACTTTGATAATTACATGGAAAGGCATTGCTGAGAAAGTTTGCAGTTACAGTTCATTGTTTTTATGCCCAACTTTCTAACTCATTTTTATTAGAAGTTACCCTGTTGAGTTTAGTTTTTCGGTTTAACCAATAAGGGTAGTTTTAGATTAGGGTGCAGCTAATTACCAGCAATTACTAAGAACTTATTGCCACTTTTTATTTCTGTTACAAGGAAATAAATATATTTGCCGTTGGCAGTATTTTAAAAAATATCGGTAACCCACGGTCTGTTACATATGCATTAGCGCATTGAGTTTCCATAATGGCAGTGTATAGTATATGGGTTTGTTTTTATCATTATCAAAGATTGTAATTACTTATTGTCTACATTGTATTTATGTTTTATCAGCTGCAATTAATACGTACTTCCTAATCAACATCATACAATGTATCACTTCAATGTAATTACAAAGACTTTTAGCTTCAAGTAGATGGTAAGTGAATTGGAGTTTTGCCTCAGACTGGGCAAGGTATCTGGGGAGAATCGTAACATTGTCATTGTGGAGGGTGATATTTAATTACTGTTTTGCTTGCTTCAGCTGTTTTTAAGTGTTAAGCATTAAACTTTTTTATTTTTAAAGTTACTGTATCGGTACAGGTAACTTTCAGATCTGAATAGGTGCTCTGGCTTGCACAAATTTATGTAAACTGTAACATTTTATTTTTATTGGTGCCTTGGTTTCTTGCTAGCTTATAAATTATTTTTCTTTTCCTGCAGCATCTTGAGGTATAATTGACAAAGATTTTATATATTTAAGGTTGATAATATGATGGTTTGATATACATATACATTGTGAAACGATTACCGCAAATAATTAACAGAACAAAACTTCACATAGTTATCATTTTTTTTTTTTTTGGTGGTGATAACTCTTAAGATCTACTCTCTTCCAAATATCAAATATGCAGTATTATTAGCTATAGCTTACAAACTCTTGAAAATCTGTTCTTGAGTTATAGTTTCCTTTTGTTTGTGGGCACAGCTGATACTTACCAGTAGAAAGCAGTGCCTAAAAATAAACAATGCTTTAACATGTAAATGAGCATATTGAATACTTATCAAGTTAGAAAACGAAAAGATGATACTGATCTTTATAGTTATTGAATTAACTGCTTTGTAGATTTTTGTATGTCGTATTATTTTTTAATTAGACTGTACTGTTTTACTAATAAGATTTGTTCTGATTTTTCTACACAGTCTTGGTTTTAAAATGTGTTCTTCCCCCCCCCTTTTCCCTTGGTTTTTGGGAGATAAAGCCCTTGAGACAGCATGTAGGTCTTTAGAGTTCTTGGTAGAGGAAGTGTTCCCCTTTGAAACATAAGAGCCCTGCCTTCTGTGGCAAGTTTCTAGTTACATATCTGAATGGTATGTTTGAAACCTGAGTGCCCTCTGTTCTGAATAATCCTTGGAATTTTTGTTCTTTGTTCTGATTGTTTTGTAAATTTCAGAGCTTTCTCTAGATAAATTCTATGTGTTATTTTGTAAGATTTAGATGTATTTTAGAGTTTAAGCAATCGCACTTGTGGCAACTTTTTTATTAGGGTGCAGCAGATTACTAGTTATTCTTACGGATTTGTTTTTATTTCTGCTGTAGTGAAATATCTTTCTGCATTGGAAGAGCTATTGACACAGCGAGAAGCAAAACTCCGTCTTCATATACACATACTTACCTGTTTTCTTTTCCTTAATCATTTGTTTGTAACATACGAAGTAATTTGCTATATTGAACTTTTTTGGTTCTGTACTCTCTGATGACGAATTTTAGAATATATAGTTCATTCTCAGTTATCGGCATACCTTAGTTAGAAAGTCATTCCCTGCGCTTTGATGGAATCAGGAGAATTTGTTAACAGCTGAGGAATACAGCTTGTGGACAGGGAGATACCAAGCAGTGTTGGTCAGCTCCTGCCTTACCATCTAGCTGCTGCATTGCCTGTGATGTAAGCATGGCCCTCAACAAGACTGGGTGAGGCACAGTCAACCCTTTCTTCTAGTACCACTGTCTGTCCTTTTGCTTCTGCTGAGTTTGACCTTTCTCTCATAGTGACTAAGGTGACCTGGCTCTCAAAGGACTCAAGGGGATCCGAGCAGCCAAAAGGACTGCAGTCCTGTTAGTAGAGCCTTGTCCATTCTGCTGAGTCTGGTCCGATACATCCTGGCACATTTGCCAGCTTCCAGGCACGTAGTCATAGCTTTGCACCACTGTTTACATTATAGTTGTTTGATAAATAATTTTACTACTAAATTTGAATGGGTCATATAATATAAGTGGACTCTCTTTAATTTTGCTTAGAGTGAGGCATCACATTAAATCATAAATGAACTTTTCAATTAAAGTGGTGTGATATACCTCACAATTGCAAATACTATAGAAAATACACAGATGGCCCTTAGTCTTTGTTGTTACTGGTTTTTGGTTTGTTTTTTTAATTTGTGATTTTAAGGAAAAGAAAAACTATTGGGTAAAAGACTTGGGCAGAGTGGGGGGAGGCTGACCATTCCCAGTGACATTAAGGAATGGTGGGAGCCATCTGCAGTGGTGGGATGGAGGTCCTTAGCATGGAGGTTGTTTGGAATTGCCGGTGCTTGGCGATCATAAACAGCAGAAAGACTTTTAGTTGGGTTGATTATTGTTTTAAAATACCTGACAGACCGTGCACTCCCTTATTGTCTGCAGGGGGCAGGGAGAGAAATCTATCACAGTCAACTAATATTTGAAACCTAAGTGATGACTATTACATAATAATTGAATAGTGTTGCAGATATAATTGTGTTTCCCGGAAAATAAGACCTAGCCAGACCATCAGCTCTAATGCGTCTTTTGGAGCAAAAATTAATGTAAAACCCAGTATTATATTATATCATATCGTATCATATTATATATTATATAAGACCCGGTCTTATAGTAAAATAATTGTCCGGCTTGGTCTTATAGTAAAATAAGACTGGGTCTTATATAATATATAATATAATACCGGGTCCTATATTAATTTTTGCTCCAAAAGACGCATTCGAGCTGATTGTCCAGCTAGGTCATATTTTCGGGGAAACGGGAAAATAATACAAGGCACCACCCATACACTCTTTGTTTAGATTCACCTGTTGTTAACATTTTACCCCATTTACTTTGTCACTTAACAAGAACACGTGATTAAAGTAGAAAGCTCATATAAAATATATTCCCAAGTTGAACTGCTAACTTTATTTCTTTTCCTAATAAGCAGTTATTTATTGGCTGCGATTTGCAGAGTGCTAGAGCTAGAAAGTACCTTAGGAGATAATGTCATTTGACTCCCTTAAGAAGGGTAAATGTGGACCAATCCAGGACAGTTGGGTTTTGATTTCTAAACCTCTATAGCCTCTTCCAGGGTCTTATCCTGACAGGTAGGAGTTATAATTCCTGTCTGTCTGTTGCTTTGTGGCTTAAACATTTTCATTTGGTCTCAGCACAGGCATGGACGTGAGCTTGCTTAGACCTACCTGGAATCTCGCTTGTGTTCATTTAAGCTCACCCTTCTTAATCTCTATTCCTTGATAATAAAAAAACAACTGAACAAAATCCTTTTTAAGATCACTTAACTTATTCTGTAACATATACCTTGTTAACTTTCCTTGGGTGAGACTATCTTATATTAGGTAGGATGTCTACCTAATACTTGCTGTCTCTTCAGTTAATTCACAAGGCCTTAGCGTGGTTGATCTTTCAAGATTCTAGGTTTTTCATACTCTTTTACAGTGTGGTGAGTAAAGCTTAGAAGAGTCTGACTAATGTAGAATAACAGCAGTGGTAATTTATGTCTAAATAATTTACAAAATGCTTTTCATACAGTCATTTGATCCATAGAACAAGACTTGTAGTACCCCTATTTCAGGGATGAAAAAACCTGAGCTACAGAAAGTTAAGTGACTAGCGCAGTGCCCCATAAACTAGGCTATGCTGGAAATGGACTGCAACCCCAGGTCTTCTGACCCTAAATCCATATACCCTGTATCCAGATTCACCTGTTTTACTGCACCTCAGGTCCTTACAGGTCATGTATTTTTAAATGTACCTTAGAATGCCTTTAGTTTTCTCTGCTCCCCTTTCACCAGCCTAACCTGCTATTAAGGAAATAAAGTGTTTGCTGACTCAACTTATTTTTTTTCTTCTGCACTTAAAATAATATCACTGCAGAATTAGAATGAACCTGTAGCAGCCACTTAATATGATGTCCCACCTAATTTGGATACCCTTGTAACCCTTCCTTTCCCAGAGGATTTACGGCCCTTTCAGGAATACTGAGAGCAACAGGGTACTCACTTCTTTTTATGCAACCTTGGTTCATTGTCGAGTGGCTCTAGTGATGAGGTTATTCTTTTATTTCTAACATTCGAATTACCTGTGTGGTTTTTATGTGTTGGTTTTAGTTATACCATCCAGAGCAACGTGGACAATGTGTGTTTTTCATTTAAGGTGCCTTAAATTATTTTAAAATTTTGTAACAATTTTTTGTTTTGATAAGTTAATGCTCTGGCTCATCTTTTTGCATAAAAAATGCTAAGAGCTGGGAAATCCTTTTGGGCTTCTTTAGTCTGATTCCCTTCATTTATGGTTGAGAAACTGGTCCCAGAAAGATGGAGTCATTTGCTCAGGAAACAGAGTGAACAGAAGAACTAGGAGTTGAAGCCAGACCTGGTTTCCAGTGTCCTTTCTGCTACTAGAGTGACTACAGTTAAGTGAAGGGAGCCAAGGGCAGGTTTTCTGAAGAGAGTTGCTTGGCGTGTCTACCTAAGGGATAGAGTATACATTGATAGTGAAGAGAACGGCGGTGATATTCAGGCCATGCAGTAGCATTGGGAGGAGGCCGGACAGAGAGAAGTGGGTATACCCCAGTGGACAGCATATCTTCTTAGGGCACATGGTGACGTGTGAGCATGGGGTCGAAGAGATTTTTCCAAGTAAAACCGGCTGCCTATTGGGTGATTCACAGGGGATATTCCAAAGGACCTGAAGTATAGACAGTGCACGGACCAAGAGAAGTGACTGGGAGCTTGCTTTCTTGAAGAGGTTAAGAATGGAGAAACATGGAGTATTGGGACCCAAGTGCTTTCTGTAGGCAGCATAGAGCAGGAATCTGGAAATCCTCGAGGAAGGAATTTAAGGATTCTATGGGGCACAGAGAAAGCATTGTAGGAGGTAGATGGATCCTTTAGAAGGCTGTCAGGCTTCAGGCATGATCTGCGTTTACTTCCTTACTTGCTAAATAAGCGTGATAGTACCCACTGCACAGTGGTTGGTATAGGGAGTAAAGGAGATGGTGTGTATAATGCACTTAGCATAGGCCTGGCACATGGGACTCAACATAAATAGCATTTATTATATGACATCGTGGCAGCTGGCTGAGGGTCTTATTAGAAGGTATCACTAGAGTGAGATCTTTTTTTTAATTTTTCCTTCCCTTTCCCTTATTCTAGCCACTTGATGTCACCCCCACCGCTCCTTTAGCATGTTTTAGCCTTCGGGTTTATTATTTCCAAGCAGGTTCATATCTCTGACTATAGATATAGTATTTTTCCAGTCAGCAGACTTTCTTTTTTAATAAGCTAGGCACTTTTGGGGGGCATATTTCAATTGCAAATTCCATTTCATCAATTGAAAGGATGTACTTACTACAACACTATCTCCAGACAATTTTATTGTCCCAGTTTTTTTGTTTTGCTTTGCAATATAACTATGAAGATGCAGTTGGAAAGGGGAATGGAAGGTACAAGAGGTTGAAGTAACTTTCCCTTTCCTTTTCAAGGGTTCTTCCCTTCAGGTTTTGAGTAAAACACAAAATAAAATATTTTGACAGATGCCAACTCTAAAGAGAACTAATTAAACAAAAAAGACGTTTTCTGTGATAATTGCATCTTAAACTATGAAAGCACCTAAGGGTGTAGACTCAGGTTATCAAATGACAGATTTTTTTCCAGTGTATGGGTTCACGGTCAAATTTGATAGTGCTAGCTATGAGGCTGCTAATATCTTCCTCAACTTTATAGTGTAATTATTTCTGAATCAGACCTGGAAACCATTTCACTTGGGTTCAGGTGATAGGTGGAATTCACAGAGTGACTTGGTGTGTTATCAGTCTAAGAAAGCTTTGTAATGCTTGAAGATCTATTAAAGGTTCTTTCTGGAACACTTAGGTGGAAGAGAGCTTCTCTGCACAATTTTGTATGTTAGGTTATAAACTTAAATTGAGAAATTTAAGTTTAAGGAAAACTTAAACTTCAGAATATTAAATTTAAGGAGTTCAGAAAATCTTTTGGAAAAGAGGCCTTTAGGAAAAATAAGTAAGTTTGAATGCTTGTTTAGTAATCCCTGGCTGCTTTATTGTTTTTTAAAGATGCAATTAAATAAACATTAAGTTTTGAGTGATAACGATTTTTCTGTAGTTTGATTATAAGGTAGAACAGCTTCGCATTTTTAGACCCCAGTGTTTCAAATTATATGGTGTCCTGTTTCAGAATCCTACAGTTGAAAAGTATTGATAATCGATAGTAGCATTTGATTTTCAGTGAGACACACTGACAATTATCGCCTCTAAAAAAGCCAGAATAGGAGTATTGGTAAACTGATCAGTAGTGTTTTTCTCTTAGTCCTCGGTGCACACGGTCTCTCCTGCAGCCTCTTCCTGTCTCTGCTCTGAATTTCTTCCATTGGATAAAGATGCTTTGTCATCTCACAAGTGCCCCGTGGATTAAAATACCCATTTCTCTTTCTTTCGTTCTTTAACCTCTCCCTGAAGTGAAATCTCTATGTCTCTCAAAATAGAGAATCCATAATTACTGGATTACGTTACGTCAGAGTGAGGTGTGGAATGACTGATAAACCTAATCCTAATGTGCATTATACAAATTGTATTTTTTAAAGTGAAACTTGCAACACTAAAGAGAACCCTGTTGACCCAACGAATTAACAAGTGGTTTCATATATATAGAGAGAGATAGCACTTGTGTACCTTGTTACTTCAGACTTGTTTTTTTGGACTCCCAATTTCTAAGAGAACGTGTTTCTTTCGTAGAGACGTTGAGAAGAGAAGAAAAAATAAAGGGAAGAGACAGGACCTTTTTCAACTTGACAGATAGGGAGAGCTACTTCTCGACATTTTTCCTTCTGCAGGTCCTTCCTCTGTAATCTCACTATCTATTTTTTGTTTGTTTGTTTACATACTCTTCTTATGAACTATAACTCACCTCTTAGTTTCAGGTTCCTATCTCCCAACTTGCCGTTAGGTAAATACTCCTAACTTATGTTGTCAAGTTACATATTCTTCCATGAAACGTAAGATTTTTCTTTGTTTTTCAGAACAGTAATTCTATTGACTCGATGAATGTTTTTCCACCAGGAATAAAAGTCACCACTAAATATGTCTCTCTTGTTGAAAATGTCTCTAATAAGACTGGCTGCTATTTATTGGTCATATGTTATATGCCAGGCACTTCACTGGGCATTTGATATATATAATACATTCAGTCCTCACAGCAACCCTTGTATAAGGTAGACATTTGTATTTCTTTTGTATAGATGAAGAAACCCAAGTTTGAAGAGATTAAGTAATTTGTCAAAGTTTATACCACTAAATGGTGGAGCTAATTCTAAAGCCTGCCTGCTTTTGATTATACACTGTTTTCCTCTAGATTTCAAAAGCACTTTAAATGTTTTGGTGCCTATCCATAAAAATGTTTTGGAGAGTGTGAGTGGCATGTTGTTGATTTTGCCATTTTTTTGTGTGTGTGTATACCCACGCACTCCTAGAAGTGTTTTATGATCCATTTGTTCCACTTTAAACTTTTATGAAATGCAGTCAGTTTATTATTGATCAATATTTTTTCCAAGGATGGCACCATAATTAATGTAGCATCTAAAGTAGTAAGTAGATGCTTGTAATACTCACTGCCTGGGTAAAAACAGTAACAGAGAGGTGGCAGTTAATGTAGGGGGCTAGTCACAGAAAAATTCGTTTCTTTTGGAATGTCAACCAGGTACTTTTCTCATATTACAGCATGCTGCAGGGCAGGGCTAGAGTCCAAGCTTTGATTAAAATCACCCAAACACCCAAACTTTTTTCTTGTTTTTGCTTTACAACCACAAGTTATTGCCAGCTGAAAGGATAATAGAGAGTAATGATGAATGCATTTTCATCTGCCAAAAAAAAAAAAGTTTTAGACAGTTTCATTCTTTTTAAACCTTGGTAAAAAGGCTGCTTTGAAGTGAAGAGTAAATTAGTGGCTACCAAATAAGTAGTTATTAGATTCCTGCTCTAGAAGCCCGTTCAGTAGCTGCCAGTTAACAGTTCAGTCTCAGATCCTTTCTCCTAGTGGGGGTGGTATAAGAATTCAAGCATTCTTAAGAGTCTTTCCTTTTCACCCCCAACTTGTCAGTTTTAGGTAGAGGTGTTGCTTTCCCCAAGACTGCTTAGGTTTTCTTAGGCTGTCAAGGTCAAGTGCAAAACCAAACTTTTAGAATGATCTGCAGTGGATCCTTTTACTCATTGGAACTTGACAGAACTAAGCTGTTTGGAATCGCCTGTTATCTCTGATGCCCTCCTTCCCACCAAGGCTGAAGGGAGGGGCATATTGCATTGCTGTGCTTCCATAATAGTTGATGGTTCTTGATTCCTTTTGACTTTATTATGGCTTTTTTTTTTTAAATAGTTGCTTCCCAAGATCACTTTAGCAATATATTATAGAAAAATTTTATTAGTCCCTAACTATTAGTAATTAGATCTCTGGGCTCAAGTGAACAGATTAGTAGTCACCTTTATGCTTGGTGACTTTTGAATGATTTAATTTGTGGTTGTTGGGTGTTGGATCCAGGTTACCGTAGTTGCTGAATGTTGTGTGATAGGCGTTATGAGTCGCTGATCCTACTGGGGAGTGAGAAACCAAAATAGAATTTCTCTACTTAGCTGCTGCTTAGGGAGCTTTTTGACACTTCTGCTACTGTGGTCTTATAAAACAATTTCTGAAAACGGATAATAATTATATGGCTAAATAACAGTCATTAAATACTTACTTATGTACTTACTATGGTGCTAAGTGCTTTACATCTGTTATATCTAATTTAATCCTCACTGCAGTCCCATTAAGGGCCATTATTATGCCAACTTCACAGATACAGAAACTGAGGGATACGGAGGCTAAATAGCTTGTGCAAATGAACAGTAACTGGAGCTGGGATTTGAATCTCGACAACCTGACTCCAGGGCCCTCGCCCTTAACTACTGTGCTATACCTCAAGCTGATGTCTTCTGTTTTATACATCACACAGCTCTATTTAAGACTTCCACTCATAAAATTCCCTCATGTCATTTCCTATTAGAGTCTGTGTATATGTGCAGGATTTTCCATTTCTCTTCTCATAAAACTTTCATCTTTAGGTTTAGCGGTTGCCAGTTGGTTTCTTGCAAAAACATTTTCAGCTTTTAGCATTTTTATTCCAGGTAAGAGGAGTGTGTCAACTTGCTGACTCTTTGGCATATGTCCTGTAAAGTTAAGGCAGTCAAATCTTTGTACTGGTAGAAATGAACAGTTGAAGCATTTCTTCTTTATTTTGGATTATATTATGATTTGGAGGGCAGATATGTCATTTGAGCTTTATTTTAGACACATATGGAAATGAATTCTTGTTCTGTAAAATATGCAGATCTGGACATTCTGGAAGCATCCTGTGTGGAGTAGAAAAAAAATCTTCTCGGAATGTAAAATTGGCCATGCAGAATTTAAAGCGGGGGTGAGGGTATGGGTAATCCATCTGTGGATTGTTGAATTAAAATTTTTTTCACATTTTTTTGTACTTAGAGTAAACCTTTATAGCACTGTTATTAAGAAATACTTGACTTAGTAAACTTTTACTGAACACTTATATTTTGGGAACACAATTTTTAAATCTATGAAAAAACTCTTCATACACAAGATGTTATGTTCTTGTATTTTGGAATTATACACTCATTCCTAATTTTAATTAATTTGAATTAACTGAGGTGAGTTGCTCATCTTTGAGGTGAGATCATTAATAGTCTTTCTTTTTCTTCCACAGCATTTGGGGTTGGAGGGATCGGTAGCTATCTCGCTAACACAGCAGCAACTGGGTTTTCTTTATCTTACGTGAAGTGGTAGCCTTCACATTTTGCTATAGAAGGGGCATTTGCTTCAGAGTGACCTTAATATCTCTGAAAACCTAAGCATAGTTTTGGCACAGTAATAAACTTGACGTACCACACATACTATCATTTTAGTTAAGAGCTTTTTAGTCCTGAATAATGAAGGAATATACAGAAGGCCACCGAGGCAGGTATGACTGAATTCTATGTAATAGTTGTGGTGTTCGTCATTAAAATAGGCTAAAACAATGGCCTACTTATTAGTGACTGTACTTCAGTGTCATGAAAAGAGGGAAGGACAAAGGTATTTGTGTATCTTTGCGCCAGGCACCGTTAGGTATCCTGTCCTTGCGTGTTAACTCAAATCCTAGGCTACAAAGTTGTATTATTATCTCTTTCTTAAAGATGAGGAAACTGGAATTTAAGAAGTAGATGAGTTATCTGTAGTTAGAACTAATATATGCAGAACTAGGATTTAAACCCTGAAATATCTTACTCCAAGGCCTGAATCTGCCTATCATATCATATGCCTTCTGTCTTCTTTTGAATTTTCTTCTTTTCTCATTCCGTGTTTACCCTTGGACTTTGTTGGAAGTTTTCCATTCTATTTCTTTTCTTTGAGTGGTTACTCTCACAAATGTTAATATTACACTTACCAAAGTCTAAATGCCAATGGTGTCTCTGCCCTGCTCCTGAACAATAAGACCCACCTCTTTCTGAAATGAACTATTTTTATTAGATATGAGAGTTCTGGGGCTTGATCTTTGAACCCTAGAGATAACGACATGTTTAGATTTACCCATATACGTGTGTCCTTTTTTCTTTCCTTCTGAACATTTCTTCATGCATATCAACTGTAAGATGAATTGTTTATTAATTTACCCCCCACCCCCACCGCAGGGCTTTATGTGGGAGGGTTTTGGTCTGGCTCTCTACCTTGTACAGGTCCTTGCGTTGGCCTCCTGTTAACCTATTTCCTAGAGCTTCCCCACCCCACCCCCCAGCAAGTTCATGCCACCAGACTCTGCAGATACTCCAAGAGTATGCTGGCTTCAGAACTAACTCGCTTCTTTAGACTTGTGCTTTCTTATCGTTTCTGCCCTTGGAGCATTGCTCTTATTTTATAGCTAGCCCTGCCAGACATTTTCAGAACAAGTTAGAAGTATTTAATCCAGCATGTTTAGGTGATCTCCAGCCATCGGGTCTGCACTGCCAGGAACAGAAGTCCATCTTGTCACTGGGCTTGACTGGAGTGCGTGCGTTGGACCTGGGAAGTGGACTTTTGAATTCTTTCATTCTAACGCCCTTTTCTAGTAACTGGCAAAACTCTTTCATTGAGAGTCATAAGAATTACACTGTTTGAAGGATAATGACGGGGTTCAGAACATGTTACCTCAAAATAAGGCACCCTGGCAGGTTGCATATTTTAAGCTGAAGGAATCTGAGAAACGGCAGGTGCAGGAAAGACTTTCTGACTTTCCCTTGAAGCAGGTCGTAAGACCCTCAAGGGATATAAGGGGTGCCCTCCCCTTGCCCAGAGGCAAGAAGCATTCTTATCTCTGAAGACAGAGACATGCCCAGAGGAATCTGTATGAATAGTTCTTGCTAAGTTTGGGTCTCTGCTCAGACCCTTATTTGTCTTATCACATTTTCCCATGATTCTACTCATCACACCTGATATAAACACTCCGAGCTTTAACCATTCTTTTGGCTTTCGTTTCCTTATGAAAGCTCCTGTGTCAGGTAAAACTTACATTCAATAAATTTGTATGCTTTTCTCTTGTTAATCTGTCTTTTGTTACAGAGCCCCAGCTGAGAACTTAGAAGGGTAGAGGGAAAAGATATTGTTCCTTCCCTACGGTTTGTGGCCACTGTGAAAGGATGGCTGGGACAACCTCCTCACTCCAGAGCCGGCAGATGGGGTCTTGGGCAAACTGACAAAAGTCAGTGAAAGGTTAAGAATTCTTACCAAAGTCAGCTGTCCCAGAGCTTTGTCTGTAGTGCCTAGTCAAGAAAGGAAGGTAAAATTTTCTCTCTGTTCTTTCTTTGCCAAATTCAGTTTAGCGGGAAAAAAAAAACACAGCTATAAAAATGAGATCTTTGAATTGTGACTCTTGGGAATTTGGCTTCAGGTAGCCATTAATTATGGATCCTTTCCCTCTCGGACATCCGTTGTTCTCTTGTTTGCCTCATTTTGGGTCCTGAAAGCTTGGCTGGGCTTTCTGCCGCCTGGGGCATGTAGGTTATTGGACCTGTGTGTGTAAGCGGTCAACTGTCAGAGTGGGGCTCCCAAGAATATGGCTGGACAGAAATGTGGGTTGCATCCCCATTGTGGCTAACGTCCTGCCCACTGCTGCCACCTCTCAGGGGGTTGTCCTAGTCTTTCTTTCTTTTGGGTGTCTTAGTGAGTGGCTCTGGATCCTGGGAGGGCTCTAGCTTCTGCATCCATGGGGGTGCCTGTGTCCATTGGTGAGCCATAAAAAGCTTGTTGGTTTTCAGTCATAAAAGAGTTACCCATTTTGAGTCACTTAAAATAGGTAGACATTTAGTTTAAAAAAAAAAAAAAAAGGTGTTTAATACTGCCAGGAATATTTACTGCTTGTCGTATTTAAAACCTGATAAGCTATTTGAAAGGATACATATATATTTAAAAGACCTCTGTGGACAGAAGTTGGCCTGATTGGAAGCCCGTATTCAGAGCTTTTTTAAAAAAGCCCTATCGGTTCCCTCTGTTTGATCCTGCCCCTCCCATGGGAACATCTGAGAACCCCCGTCTTGAACCCCTGCTGACTACAGTCCCCAGCTCTGTCCTCTGCCCTTCTTGTTGCCACGATTTTGCTGAGGACAGTTTGGAGCTTCACTGGCTTCTTTGGGAAACGTAAGGTCTCACACTGGCTCCGCTAAGACCTCTTTCTTCCCATTGCTTCCCATTGCTTCTGCTCCTCCTTCCACCTTCCATCTTCCCGTTAGTTCTCTTGAATCCTTTGATACGCTCCCCTTCAAACCTCCATCTCTTTCGCCTCTCTCTCCACCCCTGGCAGGCCTTTTTCCACTTCAGCCCCTCAGTCACTTGAACTTTAGGCTTTCTGCTCTCAATGGACTCGGGGTCCCCCAAAAGCAACTCTCTAAGGCTGAAAAGGAAAAAGGTTAATTGGAAATTGATGGAATATTTTATCACTCATGAGCTTTGGAGACGTCTAGGTAGCAATAGATGTCTCCTCAGTCACTTGCCAAAAGTGTAGTTTACAGCCGCCATAAGATTATATATCAGAGCAAATGGAAATCTTAAAAGCCTTCTCCACAAATAGTGGTAAAAAGCAAGAGCCCCCACATTGAGTAGGTAACCTCAACTTGTCCCATTGGCCAGAAGGACAATTTAGACAACAATATAAAGTGGAAAAAAAC
Organism: Rhinolophus sinicus; assembly: GCF_057876585.1. Classification (NCBI taxonomy): domain Eukaryota; kingdom Metazoa; phylum Chordata; class Mammalia; order Chiroptera; family Rhinolophidae; genus Rhinolophus; species Rhinolophus sinicus. The sequence goes on along the minus strand of NC_142506.1, from coordinate 57,437,213 downwards.
CAGTGAGTTTGTTTTACTATGTTTTACTGACACATATAGCTAACATTTTAGAATGAAAACTACTGTAACACCTTTGTGTTTGTATATATGTGTCTGTGCATGTCTGTTAGGTCTATGTGATATTTTTCCATCTCTGGAAGGTATTAACAAATTAATTTGTAAATCCTTAAAGGAGTATGAGCAATTCAGGTATAATTGTTAAGAACAAGTGAATTAATGAGAGTAGAATAAAAGTTTATAGGCGAACTTTTCAATAATAATAATGTTTTCATAATGTCTACTTAAAAATAGTTTCCAAAATCCTTTCGGTAACTTGAAACCTTAAAGCAACACTAGGTTAAGTTAAAAGGTGGATATTCATTGACTATCTAGATCATTTCCAAATAAGATAAAGTACTGAAACATTAATTGCCGAACATAAGTTTATCAACTTTCGGCTTCTTAAATTTTGTAGAGAAAAAAGGTATTTGGGTCTGTTAGCAAATGTGTCCTTTGCCACATTAAAAATTGTACTAAGAGGAGGCATATGCCTCTACAAATTGGGAAATGGTGTATTCATAAATTTGCTAGTCTGCTACAGAATGTTAGTATGTGGCAAACAGAAACAATTGCTCGCTTCTTAGTTTTCACTGAAAATTAGGGTTACTAAAGGATTAAAAATTCTTACCGGTTATGTACATGAAACTACTCGGAATAATAAGGACAAAGAAGAAAAACTTCTGTATACAAAGTGTGCAAGGGAAATAGGCTGTGTTTGTGATAAGGAAAAGTATACAAGTTATGAAGGATGTGTTTCTGTTAAGGGAACAAGAAAGTAATTCATCCTAAAGTAGAATGACTGGCTGTTCCAGAATGAGAAAGAGGAAGAGTAGGACAAAAACGAGGTAGATATTTAAAAAAAAAAAAAAAAAAGTTTGTCGAAGGTTTGAGGGAGAGGAATTTTACGTGTAGTCAAGCTACTAAGATTGAATAAATTTATTTGCAAGTTAAAAATAGATGAGTCTTACTATCAAAAGTATACTGATGATGCAAAACTAGAATGACAAAGCTTTTTGGGATTATTGGCCTGCTCTTACTAAGACATTGTAAAAGATTTGTCTTTATATTCTAAGTAATCTGCCTGGGGAACCAAGATTTTATGTCTTATCAGAATGATATGCTGTGGTTCATGTTGTCTTTTACTGAAGAGAACCAAATCTTCTCAATGTTAAAAGAGCTAAGGGTTCATTCATTTACAACTACTGTCACTTTAGCTAAATAGATAATTATTATTTTATAATGATCTCTGATCCTATTTAATCAAGTGCTTAAACCTTTTGGCATTTTTGATAAACTTTCCCAAATCAAATTCTAAATAAAGCATTTTTGACCTAAACTAACTTGGAGATTTCCCAGAGGGTCCCTGGAAAATCTCCAAAGACTTGTCTTTGACCTTGTAAAAGAGAGATGTTAAACTAATTAGGTTTGTTGGCTGTAGTAAACTCTGGGAAGCTTGACAAATAAGAAATGATGATAAACCTTCTTTAAGGTTAGATGGATATATGTTATTAATATAAGTATTTCAGAATTGTGTGAAGTTTATAGAAATTTGTCAATACCTGTGACGTTCCTGATATGTTAAATGACATGTTATCAGTCATAATTCCAGTTATTGTGTTAAACTGTTATATGTCACTGAAATAAAGACATTTCCTTGTCAATTACATTATAATGACCTCTCATCAGATCTTTAACCATCGCCATTTTGACGTCTTTTGTCATTCACAGACAGTTGTTTTTTACCCCTGATTTATCTCTGAAAGAGGTTACATACAACCAGCTATAGGCCAGAATGTTCCATGAGGGCGTCACTTGAATAACCATCACTTGGGACCATGCCAATGGACTGAGTAATTTTCTAAACTAATGAAGAAGTTGATGGATTCATAAAACCGCTAACCCAAGATCAAACAGAACAAGAATTAATTACACGAGACTGTATGAACTGTTGAGGATGATTATAATTTTTTTAATGACTTTGTTTGAAACGTTGCTGGTTCTTTAATGTTTTGTGTTTCTCTTTTCTCTTAAGCTATCTATAACTGACAGCAATTTGGTAAAGTGTACCTTTAGGAACAAAGATGAAACAGTTTTCTCCCTCCAGAATTTAGAAACTCTTATGAAGTGTTTTTATTTTGATGGCAGTGTAGTTATTAGCATAAGTCCAGTAAGAATCTGTTTTCCTTGTAATATGACATAATCAAAAACATTGGTTTTATTAGCAAACTTTGACTGGAGTGTCATATTTGGAATGATATATAAAATCAGATATGCCAGATAGTTTTAAGGAACTAAGGTGGTCTTTATTGAGCTGATGCTTATAAAACTCTCTTGGGAAAAAAATCTGGCCTGGTATCTGACTTACAGGGTTCCCAGCCTTCTAGGTAAGGAAGGTCACGACTTTCTGGGACACCCAGGAACCTTAAAATATTTTGGGAACCTCAAAAAGAGAGGAATGCAACCAATTCTATAGGTACTGAAGGTGAAGACTAGTGGCAAGTTTCTGGTTTGGCTTCCCAGCTTCGAGAGGCTTTTAAAAGTCTAATTTGAGATTTCTTATTAAAAATTCCAGCAAAGCAAACTTAAAAAGAGTCCATACGGTCAATCACTATTCTTGCTGCACTTATGTAAACAATCAGGCCAAATTTAATGAGACTAGACTTTTTCGCCAACAAATTAGTCTTGCCCTCATTATCTTGCATAGAAATGGGGGTAACTAGAGAGAGAAAAATAGTTTCAACAGGAAACTGTAGCACCCCCTTGTGGGTCTTAAGTTCTAGAACGGCTCATGGTCTTTAAGGTTTTGTTATCTACCTGTAAATTGGACTGGGTCCTGAATCCTCGTTTCCTCCAGTGTCTGGCTACACCCCCGCCAACTTAACGTTGCCAACTGTTTTTGTTACACCTCTGACTTGGAATCATTGAGAACTAAAACAGTTCTTTTTCTGAAGCCCTGCAAGCTGGATAACTTGATTTAAACGTCAGAGAAATCACCACAAGAGATCACGTATGGGTACCTCTCAGGCCTGTGTTGTGTGGACCACCGAGAAAGCTCACCGGGACACCTGATGACCTCACCAGAGACATTCCAGCTGCAGACCATGAAACTCCGTCAGACTGTCGCTGCCTGTCTTCACTCCACCATCTAGAGATGCTTTGAGCCCAACATCTAGAAATCTTAATTGACTGCCCTCTGGACCCAAAAACTGAGTTTATAGTTTGTTCTAACCATTCACCTTTGTTTTTCTTTTGTTTCTATAGAAATGCCCCTTATTAAATGCCTGATTGCTGATACTATATAGAGACCTAACGTAGGTGGGCATCGTCTCCCACCTGTACCACCACCCCCTGAAACGAGACACTACTGTTGAAATGACCCATTCTTCAGCACTGAGACTGGTTCAGTGGGTTATGGGACAATCTACCAACTCATCACTTCTTGGGGAAGTTTCAAATGGGGGAATGACAGCATTCAGGATATGCTGCCCCAAAATATGGCACCTTGGCAGGTTGAATATTTTTGAGCTGAATGAATTTGAGAAATGGCAGGTGCAGGAAGGACTTTTTGACTTCCCCTGAAGCAGGTTGTAAGACCCTCATGGCAGAGGTCCCTCCTTGTGCCCAGGGGAGAGGAGTATCGTTCTCTCCAAAGATGGAGGGACACAGAGAGGAATCTGAACAAATACACCTTGCTAAGTTTCTCCAAGTTTATTACTCTTAACTTATCCCCCTTTTTTGTCCTATCACATTTTTCCACGACTCTCTACTGTTCATCAAACCTAGTATAAAAACTCACGTTCAATCATTTCTTTCGTCCTCATTTCCTTTTAAAGTCCTTTATCACATAAATTTACATTAAATAAATTTGTATGCTTTTCTCTTGTTAATCTGTCCTATGTTATTGAGATCCGGCTGAGAATTTAGGAGGAAAAGATATTTTTCCTCCCTTACAAAGAATCATCAAATGACTTCCCTAAAAATGTTTGAAAACTCCCTTTCTGGAGACTTACATTGACTGCCCTCTTGAGGAAGAAAAAAAAAGTCTGAAAACAAATCTTCCAGTGAACAGTTAAGCGTTGTTTTATTTTGTATCTTATGCTGAGAAAACAGGAGTGAAGAATTTCTTGATCTGTGCGTGGATTGCCGTGTGGGAAGCTCAGGTAGGAGCAAACACTGGGGGAAGATTTATGACAGTAAGGCTGAAATTACTATGTCAAAACTAGCTTATATTGAAATTTTGCAGTTTGTTCTGAGGCTTTGTCTTCAAGGGCCTAAGTCATCTTCAAAGAGATGACAGTACATCATCAATTCTTTCAATATTAGGCTCAAAATTAATTCTTGGTTTTTTATAAAGAAAATTTATGCAAGAGAAGTTTTCCTTGTGTATTTTAATTAATTTTTAAGTAAAAAAAAAAATCATGCCTTATCAAAAATCGTGCCTGTACTATTTTTTCCTTATTCTCCTTATTTGGAGTAAATATTAGGAGGGCATCTGGAAGTAGAAAATAACTCACAGTAGTGTTTCCTATTTTCTTCTTTCATATAATCTTGTAATGTGATTACCTATATAACATGTATGTCTTTTCCTTTGCTCTAGATAAACACTGTTAAAAATAATATTTTCATTGAAAAGGTGCTTAACCCATATGTTTTTTAATGGGTTAGGGTTAAAGTTTTATCAAGTTAATTATTTCTGTAGCAGGCAATGTTGATTTAGTGGGTTTTGGCAGTGGTGTTCACTTAGCTCTAATAGAAAAGATGAGCATTTGAAGGGAAACAATTGCTTGCTTTGTAAGTGGTGCTGTTGAGTAATGACTAAGTACATTCATTTGCACAGCCAATATAAACTCCAGACAGATTTTTCCCTGCCTTTTCCTCAAGTGGATCATGTGATTTGGTGTTTATCACTGAGACTTGAATATCCTCAAGTCTTACAAACCGCATAACTTGACCATGAAATCAAACAGCTGTTTCAAAGGACTCTTTGCAAGTAGATTTTATTTTTTAATTTTGTCACTGCATTGAAAAGATTGTGCAATTTTTTATGCATAGTGGAACTTTTTTCCCTCCTTCCCTTCTGCCTTCTTTAAAGCGAGTTTCAATGCAAAGATTTCTGCAGTATTTGGTTGACGTCTGCTGTCAGCACAGTTGGCTGTGTGCTAAGGCCAAGGGGCCATTGCATTTAAAAAAATCAAATAGCACATGTGGTACTTGGCTGTTGATTTTCAAAGATGACAGTAAGTCAGTATCTGTGAGATTGTAACCTCTGTCTTTTATTTAGATTTGCCTACTCCTTTTGTTTTAGGGTTAATGGGGAAAGAGCCTAATCCCTAAAGAATGGTATCTAAGTTTGTGAAGAACCTGCAAAGGTTGTTTTGGTGGTGCATATGACTGATGGATCTTTTGGATTTAGATACCTGCATCGTTTTCAAAATGTTTACTATTAAAGTTGTTCCTGGGTCCATCCTTTCTTTTGCAAGATGCATGTACATGTTAGTTATATCCGTAGAACCTTTAATATGCTGACCTTTAGTTGTGCTATTGTGAAATGCTTCTTTGATGATTCTCCTCTTAAAAACTGGCTTGTTTCAACATTGAGAATTTCAGCATTATTATCTGGTGAGAGTGACTACTCCATTTTAAGTATTACTCAGTTTGGCATTTATATGTGTACACACATACCCATGTGGAATTATGAACTTAATTTAAGCAATGGCATGTAAAAAATGGGAAGATTATTTAAGAGGCAATAATGTTTAGTAATAAAGGTATCTTAGTTTAACAAATACATGCTACATGTCATGTGCATATGTATGTTTGATGCTGGAGAGAATTTATAAGCACCTGTAAGTTCTTATCCGTTATCCTTAAAGATGCTGCATCCTATAATTGCTGAGTGTAAGTGTTGTAGGAGTTCAGATGAGAGAGAGACTATCACAGGACAAAGATTACAGAAAACTTGATGGACATAATGACTTGGGTGGGACTTGAAGAGCAGGAGATGTAGATGTAGAGGAGGAAATACCCAGCAGAGGGCGCCAGAGTGAAGGTGGGAAATCAGGCTGCGTCTGAGGGACCAGTTACTTTGCGTGTACATGGCACACCCGTTAGGGAGTAGGGGAAGATCAGATTGGTGCTGAGACATAGAGAACATTCAGGACCATCCTAGGGAACGCTCAGTCTTGTGAAATAGTGAGATGGTTGATCATTCATTTATTTGTGAGCCAGCTGAATATTAACTGTGTGCCAGGTGCCAACGAGGCAGAAGAGGGTAGTGGGTACGAGCACAGGCCCTGGATGCTGTAAACTTTCGGGCTGAAGTCCTGGTTAACTACTTGACAGCTTAGTGACGTGCAGATTTCTCAACCCGCTCTCACAGTTCTGGAGTGGTCTGTGATGATGAATTTGTTAAATCACCATATCATTGATTCGATCAAATTTTCTAATGTTTAAGGTCTTAATAAGAACTTTAATTTTTGGTTACTAATCGGAAGATAGATAGAAAACTACTTTATTATCACTAACAAAACATTTACTATTTTACTTAGCAGTTTTTCAGTTGAATCTTTTAAATGAAGGATTGTTTTAGGTCATTTTGGTTTCTTTTGGATACTGTTGAATTCATTTTAAGTGAAATTCAAAAAGAAAATACATATAAGTTAAATTAGATTTTAAAATTCAAGTTTAAATTTAAATAAGTTAAAAACAATGCCCCAAGAAATCACAGTTAACCAAGTAGTCTTGTACCTGCCCTGTGGCTGGGGGGAGGGAACGGCGCCATTGAGGGCTCTGTGTTGACCTCGGTGGGGAAGCGATTTTCACAAAGAAAAAGAGGATTATGTTTGTTTGGTCATTGCTGTCTTTTCTTACTCAAAAAAGGGGAGTTTAGAAAGCATGCTGGACAGGCAGAATTCGTCCCCACAGCCTGTTAGAGGCTGAGGGGGTAGCTCTCTGTCTTTGAGAACAGACTTTTCATGAAGCAGTAAGGATAGTGGAGGTAAGTCAGAAGCATAGCCCCACAGGCTGGCAGAAGTACTGGTATGAAGTGGGTCCTTCCAGACTGTCTGCTTTTGTGTTCCAGGACACTTCATGGGCTCTGATCTGGGGCAGTGGTGTTTCACACGTGGACGTCGCACAACTACCCTCTAGTACCCTCTTCCTCACCACAAACTACCTTTTGATCTCCGGCATTGTTGGACCGTTCAGTTACACATTCAGACTATGTGGTGAGACTTGTAATGGAGAGTGAGAAGAGGGGTCTGGCCTGAGGAGAAGGGGCTAGGAATGTCTCAGGCCTGCTGCTGTGCCTCATTCATTAGAATTTATGTCCCTTTAGTGGCTGACCGCTCTCCCCGTATGACCACTGCTTTGCCATGACTGTGTGAAACTTCAGTGCAACGTGTGGGTTACGAAGTGTACGTTTCAGATGTTGAATTGAGGTCTACGTTCACTTGACAGAAACCAGACTCATTTTTCCTCAGAAACCATAAGTGTCGTAGAATTGAAGCCAGAAGACCTGGGCTTGAATCTTGGCTCCTCCTCTTAATATTTGTGTCACTCTGAGCAAGACATGTAGTTTTTCTTAATCTGTCTTCTCCTTGGTAAAGGGATGGATGGTTACTACTATTGTTAGTTATTGCAGTGAGACTCAAATAAGATGCTAAGAGAGCATTTTATAACATTCTAAGGAGCTATTTAAATGTCAAGTGTCATCAGTAGATTGTGAGTCTTTGGAGGCAGACTGTGTCACAAGTACCCACAAGCTAAGGCTGTGATCTGGACGTCGTAAGCTGGGTGAGGGCAGAACCTCTTCTGTTACCCATTGTATACTCAGCATCTTTACAGAACTATGCTTGTCTCATTTTCTTTATTTCTAAGTGTCAGAACTTCTAATCATTTTTATTCTATCCATCCCTTTTCCTCAGAAGTTTGATTATTTCTCTCCATCTTAGAAAAAATGGTATAACAACGCATAATACCCTATTCCACAGCTGGATAGGTAAGCTAACTCTTTGTGGGCTAATCCCAAAAGTAAAGAGGCGGCGGGTTAACAATAGGGTTCTCTTTGAGTTCTCCGTCTGCCTCAAATAAAAAGGAACATGACCATCAATAGTGGGAATCTGGAGGATGCAAACACTGAAAAGAAAGATGTTTGTGTAAAGCTAGACAGACCGGAATTCAGGCTCAGCAATTGAATGGAGAGTCCAGAAAAGGAGTTTCGTCTGGGTCTAGGGAAAGATAATCTAAACCATAACGGGGCACATGAGACATTCTTCCTACTGAGACATTCTGTCACAGCCAGCAAGTGTGCACACTAAGCTTACACACCTAACACTGTCCAGGCTGCACGCTTGCCAAATGCTCCTCTGTTTATATTTTTATGTATTTAAATCAGTATTCGTGTACTGATAGATGACAGTTAAGACTTTATAGTTTAAGACAATGCCCCTGTGATTCTTTTTAGTGAGCTAAATTAAATACGTCCTTCAAGCTATTTTTTTGGAAAGGGAATTATTTGACTCTTATCCTGGCTCTGTTGCATGAGCTATGTGATATTGGGCAAGTTACTCAACTGCTTTTGAGCGTTCGTTTCTTTAAAGTCAACTGTAACGTGAAATAATACCGTGCACAGTTGTTGGGATGAAAAATAATAAAATATGTAAAGTAGCTAGTGCGGTGCCAGGTACACAGTAGGGCCTCAGTTCATGATGGGTGTTATTTTGTGATCTAGACTTATGTGTAACTGTTTGTATATCATTGGCAGTAAGTTCCACTGATAGAACATGAGTGTTCCAAATATTGTCCGTCTCACGGGTTTCAATATTTGATTTTGGACTAAATATGTATTATGTTCTTTCATGGATTTCTGAGAGCAGATACCATATTCTGTTGCATTATGCAGTAACTCAAAAGCCATATATCAGCTGCAGAAGCAGCTTCATTGACAAAAAGATACTTTCAAATTTTCAAAGGGTCACTTACTCTTTAATTTTATTGGGTTATATTTGTATCCTTGACAAGAGAATTAATAGTTTTCTCGAATTAAACTGTAGTCATTCAGACTATAGGATATACCAATTATATCATATTCACTCTGTACTGGAGTTGTCTCCTCACCACCACCCCACCCTCCATCTTTGATAATACACACAAGACTGCTAATTGTACCCCTATAGCCATTCTTTTCTTTCTTCTTTTGAGGAGTACAATTCCCAAGTGTGAACTAACCACGAGCACCCAACTAACTATTTCCCATCTGGATGCACCTTAATGGGGCCCTGGCCCTAAGTTTGGGATCTTGGGATGTGAAAGGAAGAGATGTGGGCAACTTTTTGGATCATCTTAAAGACAAAGTAATTTGTCCTGGTTGTCCTCGTTTTCTTTTTTTCTCTTTGGCTGGGAAATGACAAGAATTGAAGCAGCAGCCTTGGATCCAGAGATGGGCACTAAATGATGAAGATGACAGAACCAACTAGCTACTCCAGGTTCTCTGGAGTAGAGCTGTTTACCCACCCTAGATTACTCACTTACCTTTGAACTGTTACGTGAGAGAGAAATAAACTTCTATCTTATTGAAGCCCTAGTGCTTTTGTATTTCTTTGTTACAGCTGTTACAGTTTGTTACAGACTACCTAGTGGCCTAAATAATACACTACTATAAAGGGTTGTGGTTCCCTATTGAATGGGAGAAAATATTTGCAAATCATGTATCTGATAAGGGGTTAATATTCAAAATATACAAAGACCTCATACAACTCAATAGCAAAAAAACAAAAACAACAAAAAAAAACAATCAGATTAAAAAATGGGCAGAGGATCTAAATAGATGTTTTCCCAAAGAAGACACACAGATGGCCAACAGGTACATGAAAAGATGCTCAACATCACTAATCATCAGGGAAATGCAAATCAAAACCACAATGAGCTATCACCTCACACCCGTTAGAATGGCTGTTATCAAAAATGCAAGAAATAACAAGTGTTAGCGAGGACGAGATTCCTCAAAAATATAAAATAGGACTATCATATGACCCAGTAATTCTACTTTTGGGAATTTATCCAAAGAACATGAAAACATTATTTTGAAAAGATACATGCAGCCCTATGTTCATTGCAGCATTATTTACAATAGCCAAAACACGGAAACAACTAAACATCCATTGATGGCTGAATGGATAAAGATGTGAGATAGACACACACACGCGAATATTATTCAGCCATAAAAATAAATGAAATCTTGCCATTTGTGACAATGCTGATGGACCTGGGCGGCATTATGCTAAGTGAAATAAGTCAGACAGAAAAAGATAAATACTGACAATCTCACTTATGTGTGTAATCTAAAAAAATAAAAAATAAAAAACCAAGCTCACAGATATAGAGAACAGATTGGTGGTTGCCTGAAGTGGGGAGGGGATGGCAGGCGGGCAAAATGAGTGAAAAGGGTCAAAAGGTACAAACTTCCAGTTATAAAATAAATAAGCCCTGGGGATGTAATGTACAGCATGGTGACTATAGTTAATAATATGGTGTTGCACATTTGAAAGTAGTTAGGAGAGTGGATCTTGAGAATTCTCACTAGAAGAAGAAATTTATAACTGTGTAGTGATGAATGTTAACTAGACGTGGTGATCATTTTGCAATATATACAAATATCAAATCATAATGTTGTACACCTAAAACTAACAATGTTTTGTCAATTATACCTCAATAAAAACAAAAACTTGTGAAGACTAGAGATTCTACATTGCTTAGTTTAGATGATAATTTGCTTAGAGATTATACATTGCTTAGTTTAGAGACACAGTGCTCTGTCAGTGTTATTTATTATGTGTTCAGTAGTTCATTTCTACCTGTTGTGGGTGGGACACAATGATAAATGTAAAGATCATGAAAATGGTTTCTATTATCAGTGGATTTAAGAAAATTAAAAACAAGTATTTTTTCAATTAAAAAAGTATGTGAAACAACCAGTTACAAAACAAAAGTTTTACTCAGATAATATTGCATGTAATAGTAACCAAAAATATACTTTTATCCAGAAAGAAATAAGAAATGGGTAAGAGGACCCGATGAGAAAAACTTACAATTTAATTAAAACATCAAAGAATGTAAAAATGTATGGAGAGATATTTCATGTTACTTAATGTTATAAAATGTTTCTCATAAAGGTTAATTAAGGTTAAAACCTCAAATAATGAGGCAAAGTATGTAATGAAAAACATTGGTCCTTGGCCCACCATTTCTCAATCCTGGGTCATTATTCCCCTAGGCAACTACTTTGAATTCATTAAGCAGTTTCTTCTGGTATTTACCTCCATATTTTTCAGTATTATGCATTTAAAAATTTTTTCAGTTTAGTCACTATCTGTTGACTTTTTAAAGAGGCAAATGAAGATGTAGCTCTTCTATTCCTCCCTTACCAATTCTTTCTCTCTCCCCCTCAACTTTCTTCCCCCATCATAGTTATCACAGTTTTTGGTTAGTGTCTTCAGTGTTATAATTATGTAACATTCATATCTGAGGCACAGTGATTATAATTACATTCACTTGTTTTTCATAACTGGCATCCATACTCGCTTTTCTTGGAGTTTATGGGAGATTTTCTTGTACTGTCTCTTTGATAATTTCTTGCGCTCCCTTTTCTAGAATTTCTATAATGTAATATTGGGTCTCCTGGATTTTTATCTTCTAATTTTTTTCTCTTTCTTCTTTTTCTCTAGTGTCTGGGAGATTTCCTCAGCTTCATCTTCCACTCTTACTGTTACAGGCATACCTCAGAGATAATGCGGGTTCCGTTCCAGACACCACAATAAAGCGAGTTGTAGTCTTGCTGCTGAAGGGTTTGCCTTCAATTTGTAAAAAAAAATCTATGAAGAGCTGTAAAGTGAAGTGCAATAAGATGAGGTATGCCTGTAATAATAGAATAGATCACTTATAACAATAGACTGTAATAAAAGGTGAATGTGGTCTCTCAAAATATCTTATTTACTCACCTTTTCACTTGAAGGGGCACTTGGCCACTTCTCTGTGGAATATCATAATGGCTAGTTTCACGACTCTTGTGTTTTGGGGCCATGATTAAGAAAAATTAGGGTGACTTGAACACAAGCAGTGAGACTCCACCACAGTTGATCTGATCCCCGAGATGGATTGTCAGGCACATAGTGTGTACAGAGTGGCTGTGCTGGGAAAAGGGATGATTCATGTCCCGTAGGATAGAGTGGGATGGTTCGACGTTTCATCACGCTACCCGGAATGGCACGCAATTTAAAACTTATGCATTGTTTATTTCTTAAGTTTTCCACTTAATATTTTTGGACCGTGGTTGACCACGGGTAACTGAAACGACAGAAAGCAAAACCATGGATGGAGGGACTACTGTACTGGTGAAAATTTGAACCATTGTACAGCATGCCAGGGGCCAGTAGTATTACATCTCCGCCCTAGTAATGGGGGGCTTTGGATGCGGGCAATTCCTGCACTGAGTTTTGGCTGTGAGCCGACAGTAGCCAGCATTGCAGGCAGCTGGGGGATTGAGTTCTTAGGGGCAGGCTCTGGGCATCCACTACAGAAGGGTTTCAGGTATCCTTGTGAGCAGTATTGCCAGAAATAAAAGCTACCCAAGCATGTAGGACATAAATTCTTCTATGGACTCCTTTACCTAATGGATAACAAGTTTGGCTATGATTTCTTTGAGGCATTCAATCCTCATGTTAGCCATAAGTTTTATTTTCAAAGAAGTGTACAAATCATTAATCATATCACTGAAATGAGAGATTATGATTTTGAGATAAACCCAGTCATGATTGATTTATTACATTACGGGGTAGATGCTACTTTTTGGTGATGGTGATACAATTTCTGTTTTTAGGAAGTTTTGTAATAAAATGTCATATTGCCAGCTTTTTTTTTTTTTTTTAATCCTTTGTGAAGAACGAAGTCCTGTAGCTTTAACTGCTGACATTTATGAAAAAGAAAAGTTGGGACATGTGCTCAAAGTTAATTTTTAGAGCTTTATTGAGATATATTTCACATGGCATTAAATATTTACATATTGTAAGTGTATAGGTCAGCAGTTTTTAGGACAGTTACAGAAGGTTTTGCAACCATCATATCTAATTTTAGAAAATTTGTAACACCCCCCCCCAAAGAAACCCCTTGTCCCCTAGCAGTCAGTCCCCATCCTGCTCCTCACCCTTCCCTCCCCAGCTCAGCACTAAACAACTACGAACCTACTTTCTGTCTTTATGGATTTGCCAGTTTGGACACTTCACATAAATGAAATCATATAACATGAGACCTTTTGACTGGCTTCTTTCACTTAAAGCTAATATATTTTTTTTCCACTGTATATTAATCCTAGTAACATTTCTCTCTTTTATAATAGGAGAGGGTTGGAGCATGACAGAACAAAGCTGAAACTTCAGCACGATCTCTATCTACTTCATGCCTCCATTGTCCCATCAGCTATGGCTTAGTGAGAAGTTTCTAGATATGGGTAGCAACCATATTATATGAGGTGGCGATATTTCTCTAGTTCAGGGAATTAATCAGTAATAGATGAAGTCATTTCAGTGATTATTCATTGATTGATTCATTCGCTCATCCATTCAACTTGACTGTGGAAGGATAGAAATGACAACTATATTTTTTAGCCTGCTCTCAGGAAGAACCACATTCCGAGTAGTAATAGGTGGTGGTTTTGACTTTTTAAAAAAGAAATAGCCCAGTTTATAAAAAAGGTCAGTTTAGTCCATTTCTTCTATTGCCATCTGATTGTAAGAGAACAAAAGTGCTTGTCACCATAGTTGTTACCTTACAACAATTTATCAGTTGCTTACAATGCGTTGACGCTATGCTAAGACGCATGGTGCAGCAGTTCTCATTATTCTAACGTCCTTGTCAGGTAAGTGGTCTTATCCCCAAACAGAGGTAAGGAGAATGATCTATGTAGGGGGTGACTATTCATAATAATATGGAAGAATAGTGAGTATATCGGTGGCATTAAGACTTCATGGGTGAGCATGGTTAGGGAATAAATGTCTAAATAGCCACCTTAGTGAGATGATAATGAATAAAATGGTGAGAAACAGTGATCTAGAGTATAGATACTTGTAGTGTAGTGTGTAATGTGTAGATACGAGTGGAAAGCAGGACCTGCCTGTATCGGATAATCATTCTCTCTTCGTGCCTACGTACTGAGCAAGTTTGTATTCTGGATGCTAACATAGTTTAAATGGCAAAATATCTGATAATGATAGAAAGTTAGAAAGCCCTGCGATTACATGGCATCTATTGATTTCATCTCCCAAATCTGCCTTTAATTGTGTGATTAAAATATTTAGAGTTCTTAACAGTTTTAAAATTTGTTTTTCTATGCTACGAGAGGATACTTATTATACTTGTCATTTGAAAAATCACTGCAGGTTTCTTTTTTTATGTAATAGACTTATTTTTTAGAACAGTTTTAGGCTTATGGAAAAACTGAGCGGCAAGTAGAGAGTTCCTGTATCAGCCCTCCCCTCACCCCCCCACCCGTGATTGTTGACACCTTTCAATAGCGTATGCATTTGTTACAATTGAGCCTATGTTAATATGTTATTATTAACTAAAGTCCATCTTTTCATTAGGATTTACTCTTCGTGTTGTACAATTCTATGAGCTTTGTCAAATGCATAATTCATACATCCACCATTACAGTTTCGTACAGAATAGTTTTACTGCCTTACAAATCCCCTGTGGGATGTTAAATGAAAATAAGAAGTCCTTTTTTCTACCCACCTTCCCCGTGTGACTCTAAGAAACTACTGTTAATATTTTCGCGTCTTTTCAGAATTGTCTTGCAATTTGGCTTTTTCATGAAACAGTGACTTTTGGGTCTCTTTCAAGACAGTACCTGTAGATACGCCCTGTTTTTCCAGTGGCAGCAGCCAACAATTTTGAACATTCTTAAAGGAAGGGATTATTCAGTGACTGTGGGCACCAAGTCCACACAGCACTTCGGAGCTGTGCTCCGAGAAGGAGGGGACTAGAAAGGAGCGTATCTAATGACTCACCTTGGTGCCACTTTGGTGTGGAAACTGAATGTTATAACGTATCATTTAAGGTTTTAGGATTATCGCGCAGCACATATTATTAACAAGAAGATGAAGAAAGTGCTCTGACATGTGCATATGTGTATTATGTTCATTTCATGAGTTCCTTTGTCTAAATAGAAAAGCTTTTACTTAATATTGTACAAGACTTCATAGTTCCTCATTCTTGATGTTTTAAACCTTTAAGTAGCTTTCATTGATGATGTGATTAAATGCTTGTCAAAAGCAGGTGTGGTATGTTTTCTCTTTGAAAGATGGAACTTGAGAAAAATGTGAATCAGTCAATGAAATAGTAAGAATGCTTCATGAAAAAAAATTAGGCATCGTTTTAAGCTTTCTGTAAAATTTTAAGAGTATTTGCCATGGGAAAATATTTCTGGAGTTCATGTGTGATAAATTCTTGGTATATATTAATTTTAGATCCCAAAATTCATTATTGTTTAATTGACCTGATAGACTTTTAAAACTAATTATGAAAGAAATAGAACTTGGTGACAATTCAAATAACTGGGCTTTTGCTTTTTTTCTATCATTTCACTGAATGGAAAGTAGCATGCTTTATTAGAAAACGAAGTGATAAATTTATTTTCCTTGGCTTTTTATATTTTTCTTACCTTTCATATGAATAATTCGTTTAATATGAATTGTATTATTTGAATAATTCTGGTAATATGAACTTTTGATGTATCATTTAATTTACATGTTCATTCATAGCAGCATTACTGACAGCCAAAAGGGACAAGCAACCTAGGTGTCCATTGATGGATGAATAGATAAACAAAATGTGGTATCTACACACAGTGGAATATTATTCAGCTGTAAAAAGGAGGGAGATTCACATACATGTTGTAACATGGATGAACCTTGAAGACATTTTGCTAAGTGAAATAAATCAGTCACAAAAAGGCAAATACTATATGATTCTACTTATATGAGGTGTTCAAAGCAGTCAGGAGCATAGAGACAGAAAACAAAATGGCGATGGCTAGGGACTGGAGGAAGGGGGAAATGGGAAGTTGTTGTTTAATGGGGATAAAGTTTCAGTTTTGCAAGATGAAAAGTTTCTGGACATTGGTGATACACAGTGTGAATGTACTTAACAATACTGAATTGTACACTTAAATTGGTTTAAGATGGTAAATTTTATATGTGTATTTTACCACAATTTAAAAATTTTGAAAATCATATATGTTTATTTCCTTCTGCTGACTTTAGGCTTCATTTGTTCTTTTTCTAGTTCTTTAAGATGTAACTTTAGGTTGTTTATTTGGGACTTTTCTTGTTTCTTGAGATAGTTCTCTAATGATATAAAGTTCCCTTTTATTACCACTTTCGCTGCGTCCCCCAAATTTTGATATGTTGTATTTTCATTCTGATTTGTTTCTATGTATTTTTTGATCTCTACAAACACATGCAACTAATTTTGTCCAGTGGAGTAGTCTAGCAAGAATGGAGAAATCTAGAAGTTTCACAGATTTTTTTTTCTAAGAAGATACTATTTCATTTCCGAAATATTTAGAAATACGCTCCTGATTTCAATTGCTAAGACAGTGCGAAAGAAGAGAATTATTTTGGTAATTACAGTCTGGTCTTACAAGGATTATAGACTTAAAGCTTTTGAAAAATTCTGAATAAAAGTTTTCCTTTAAGTACCATTTAGCCATTCATTTGTATTGATTAAAGTTTTGTGTGCATGGTTTTAGGATTATTGAACACATAATAACATGTTATTAACTAGAAGACGAAAGTGCTAGAGATTATAAGGCTAGATAGGTAAGTGGCCGAGTTAGAAAGAAGATATCTATATCATAATGCTCAGATGCAGGTTGAAAAGTATCAGCCTACCCTCAACAGAAATTTGAGGTTATAAGAGTAACCATAAGTCTGCTTCAGAGAAAAGAGGCAAATCGCTTGCTTCCAAGTCACTCCTGTTCATTTTTCTCAGAGCGATCAAATTATTTGATAACACAAAACAGTACTAGGTCCTTTTAAGTTTAGCCACCAAAGCCAGGTTATTATTTCCAACATTCTTTAATTAGCTACTGAATTCTGAGACAAGAGTGAAGAGAAAATGTGATTAGATATGCTTGTCTGGCCATATCACCAGCCACCAGCTTTTATTTGCGGTATGTTTAGAAGGGTTCTTAAAAAAAGATTGCAACAAAACCACATTTCTGTGTATAGTTATACCATTTAGTTAAATACCCTATACATATAACTTATTTTCTTTAAGTTACTAATACATGCAAAGGCAAGCAGAATATCTCATTCATCTCGGGTCAAAGATTTCATCCTATTTATCTTTGTGATTCGCACTTAGCACAGTGCTGGGCGTATATAAAGCTATTAATAAGTGTTTGAATGAGCGAATGACTAAATCAATGCATATGTACCAATTCCAGAATTGGGCTGGACATCATCTATAAATCTTTCTTTTATGAATATAATGTTGCATTTGCTAGTACTTTTACAAATATAGTGTCTGACAGAAATTGCTTTATGTTCAAGGTTAAAAACAAGCAATCAATAGTGACCATTTTCTATAAATGTTAGTATTTTCCAAAGTATGTTCCATGAGGCACTAGTTTTGGGAGATGATCTGCTAGAATATGGTTTTGTAATCATAAACTCAGGAACAATTGCATAAATGCCACCCCTTGCAGCATACACAGGCGCATGTGTCCACACAGGTGTTGAGGTACAGTGTGTAGCAATATATTAATGTCACTAAGAAGTCCTGTAGTATTACAAACTGCTTTAGCTTGGTTTAGGTCAACATTTCCTCCATTTGATGGAACTCAGAACCGTTTATTCCCTTAATATCAGTTGGTCATCTGATGCCCTTTGTACTCCACAGACGACTCTTAGGGAAATAATGCTATACAATACAACAGTGTAACAGAACAGTATTTTGATGAGGTTTCCAAATAATAGCTCATCAGAAGGCCATTGTTATTTCATTCATGATAAACGGATTTTGGGGAATAGCATTTAGAAGTTGTTAGAAACTTAAGGTACAGTGAATCTTCCTTGAATTTACTATAGACTAAAATGCCTTGCATTTATAGACAGGTTACTTAAAAATACTTTTAATTTCTCTACTTGGTATATAATGATAAAATTAATTAATCCCAACAAATTGGAGAAGTTATGCAAATCCAAGATAGCATAATAGAATACAGAGTGGTATTTAAAGAAGTGCAATTTTATCATTGTAAATACCTTATCTAAAATTATGCTAACAAAATATTCCCAAGTGGAAGATTCTGGGTGGAAATTCTTTAAATAATAGTGAGTTGTAGTTAGTTCAGGTGCAAATATATAGTTACATCTGTGGTTTGCCTCATAAAACCTTAGTTATTTAATGAGCTGTATCCGAATTGAGAGTAGAATGAAGCGTGTAAATAAGGCAAACGAGAGATCTCTAATGATGAAGAAAAAAAATTTCTTTTGAGCTGTGATAAAAATAACAAACAAGAAGCAAAGACTTGACTAGGACAGCTAAAAGGAGTGATTAATAATTGATCAACCAAAAGAAAAGGCGCATGCTTGTTGGGTTCTATAAAAGTCCAGGTGGAAGCCAAGTGTCAAGTCACAGTAGCAATCAAAAAATGAGAAGGAGAAAAACGAAAGGAAAGATGAGCTTAATAGTGGTGGTTGCAGCAACCAAGACAGATAGATGTGGGAGAGGTCTGAAAGCAGGTGCACACAAGAGTCTGCAGCAAAAGCAGACAAACGGGGTCACGGCCATGGTTGCCACTGAAGATACTGGCGTATTACACCCCCGTGGAGGCGTTGTGTTGGGGCTACGAAAGATACCCGTGGAATTGCAGTTGTCTTTGGACTGCCGCCTTTTTACATGCTGAGCGTTCATCTCTAGACTATATCCCCAACAGCCCATTCTCTACGCTTTGTTTTTTGTATATTTATAATAGTATGTGCACATTTGTTTCTTAAAATCTTGTCACATCAGTGGTTCTTAACTAGGCTTTAATAGACCTGATATGTTAAGATTTCCTCCAACTGCTTTTTACTTCCTTTGATACTTTATGTTCCTTTGCAGCATAAGAAAGTATAATAAAGCATAATAGTATCACTCACTTTACAGGAATAGGGAAATCAAGGTGAAGGTTAAGTGGCCTGTGCAAGGAATGAAGGGAAGGAGGCTTTCGAGTGTAGCTTAGAAACTAGGAGTTTGGTATTTTTATAGGGAAAAAATACAATGGCTAATTGAGCAGGCTTTTTGAATTTTACTTTTTTAATGCTTGATTCTACACTTAAGTATTAAATCTTTTCAAGTATTATCTGTATCGGTACTGACTAATCTGCCTTTCGTTATATAATGGATAGCTGATCCAGCCTTTCCTTTTAAGAAAATCCTGGATGTATTAGATCGTTAAAACAAATTCTAGCATTTGGTGCTCATTAGTGTTATAACCGAAACAAAAACATTTTAATGGTTGATCTCAGAATATTTTGAAGTTAGTGTAACTTTGCTGGAAAGGTATTTAAGCTATAGTATCAATTGCAAATAGGCCGTGAGCCAATTTGCAAAGCTGTTTCTATGTAAGACACTGAGTTTTTCAGAATGCAAAAGATACAGTATATGGCACTGTGCCATGTGGCAAAGAAACAGAATGAAACAATTACAATGGGATTTGTATTGATAATTGTATTTCTAAGTGAGTAGTTTAAGATGTCGTGAAACAGTTTAGAATAAATCCCCAGCGTGCACAACAATTGCTTTATTTTAGTTGTAGACCATGAAAGAGGTGTTTTGAATATAAAAAAGGATGGGGATATCTTGATAACGATTAAAACTTCAAATTCAATATTTAGAGTTTACAGCTATTTGACCTGACTTAAAATGGGATGCTTCAGTTTTTTGACTGGACATTTCAAGAAAACTGCAAATTATCATTTATTAAGGTAAAATAATGTCTTTCTGTAATCTAGAGATTAAAAAGGTAAAATCTTTACTTGAGATCCTTGTTTGTTTTTTGGCTGGGCAACAGAACTTGGCATAGAGAATTTTTCTTTTAAAGAATACTCAAACTAGTTTACTTTGTTTCTGGTAAATGCAAAAGAAAGGTAGTTCAGTATTAAATAATGTTATATGTGAGTTCGAAATTAATTCAGTGCTTCTTTTGTCATGACAATAATTAGATTGATAGTAAGTACAATTTAATGGTTTATATGTGTGTTTTGACATTTAACCATAGATGTAATTGCTTGCAAGAACTTTTTTTAAAATCTCAGGGTAAGTATGTTTTATTCAAAGTTGTTCTAATTTGTGTAATCTTTTAAACGCCTAAAAATTACATTGCTATTAAGTGTTTTCTTTTTTTTTTTCTTTAAAGTTTATTGGGGCGACAATTGTTAGTAAAGTTAGATTTCAGGTGTATAATTCTGTAATACATTATCTATGTCTCACATTGTGTGTTCACCACCCTATTAGGTGTGTTTTCAATAAGTGTTTTTGAAATGCGTAGATTTACAATGTTACACAGATTGGGAAAACAAACAATTCTTAACACAGTCCTTTATGAGTTTCTGGTTATTTGGGCAATATGTTTAGATTACTTTGAATTCTTTTTATAATTACTGTGAACTGATTTATTTTTGTACATGTATTTATGTGTTTTTAGTTTTATCTGGACCTCAACTAGGTAGTTTAATGACAATTCCATAGCAAGATTATTCTGAAGGCTCACTCTTTACTTTATTCCTACTCTGTGATGCACAACTATTTGGGTGGAAATATGTTTTAGGGTATAGTGTTTAGAAATGCATGAATCACTTGACATGCTTTATTAGTCAGAATAATATACAGTGAAACTGAATTTTCAGCAATTAGTGTCCTTTATTGAATATCTGCTACTTTTACTTAAGTAAAGTATAAATTTGTCAGGTTCAATTAATAGAATATCTTGAAAATATAGAATAAATGTTGGTATCCGACCAGCTTAATATTTAATTTTGAAAAAATTCAATTTGATTAAAAATAAAATTTTAATTTTTAATTTATCCTTTTGTTTGTTTTGGTTTATTATTTATTTTGTTCTAGATCTGCATGGTAGAATTTGGCTCGTGGAATAAAATGTCACTAACTCCAAATAGGTTTGAATAATTTTTTAAATCCTAGTGATACTTTTGTAATTTTCTGTTGTTTTCTGACTCTGTTGTTTTGGGCGCGTGTTGCCGTCTGATTTTTCCTGACTATGCTAGTGATTTGTGTGTAAAAATAAGAACTGTGAGTATTTCTCAGGCAGAAGATAGAAGGCGTTTTAGAAGGCGAGTAGCTTTGTTTGGAAGGCATTTCCAATGATACAAACAATGATATATTACGACTAATATAATAAAATCAGAACCTCAGTTTTTATGATGATGAAGTGTAGGTAACAGGTCCAATGAATGATAGGTGAGTTGCAGGACTCAGTGTCAGTGTCCGACACTGTTCAAAGGTGCGGTAGAACTGGGAATCTGTCAAGCCAAGTTCATTTTCTAATTATGGCAAATATCGCTGTGTTTTATGGGTGATAACTTACATCAATTCCAGGTTATTTTTTAGAATAGATAATATATATGTGTGGTACAGAATTAAAAAGGTTTAAAGGTATGGAGGCTTCGTCTGTGCCTAGTCCTTCAGTCACTCAGTTCTTCTCCTTGGTGGCAATAGCTGCTTACCCGTTTCTTCCAGAGATTTTATGAAAATACAAGCATACATGTGATGTGTGCATATATTTTAATTTACTGTTTATTATCCAAATTTAGTCGTTACCATTCTTGGATGTTGTGAAAAGTGCTGCAGTGAACTTTTTTTATGTACAAATCTTGTTTAAAACAATCACTCTGAAGGATGTTGAAGCAGGATGACGCCTTTGAAGGAGAATTAATGATTTGCATCTAAACTTTGTACTGCTCCACAAAATCTGCAGGTGGCCCAATCCCGTTACCCTGAGTAGCATGGGGGCGAGGGGCGGGGTCGTATCAGAAACATTGTGTGGCCACGGTAGCCAGTGCTGAATGAACATTTTTGAGCCTCTCATTTTCATTTTCTTATAAAATGAACTTGATTGAGATGTAATTCGGGTGCAATAAAATGTACCCATTTTAAGTGGATGGTTTTAGCTGTTCAATAAATCTATATAGCCTTGTAACCACCGGCACGGTGAAGGCATGGAACATTTCCATCACCTAAAAAGTTCCCTCGTACCTTGTACTCTCCTTAGTGCTGCCCCCGCCACTAGCCCCAGGCAACCACTGCTCTGCTCCTGTCACTACAAATGGCATCACACAATCTGTCTTTTGTGTCTGGCGTCTTTTGCTCCGCGTAATATTTCTCAGCTTCATCCATGTTGTATATATGAGCAGTTTGTTCCTTCTGATTGGCGAGCAGTATTCCTTTGCGTGAACAGACCACAACACATTGATCTCTCTTGTATTGATGGGCGTTTGGGTTGCTTCCAGCTTTTTTATTATTATGAATAAAGCTCCCACTTACGTACAAGTCTTTGTGTATTAATGTCTTCATATCTCTTGGGTTCATCCTCAGGAGTTGAATTGTAGGATCATATAGGAAGTTTATGTTTAATTTTATGAGAAGCTGCCAAATAGTTCTGAGTTGTACTGTTTCATATTCCCACCAAGACTGTGAAAGTTCCAGATACTCCCCAACCTCTTCAACACTCGGTATTGTTAGTCTTTTTAACTTGAGCCATTCTGGTGGATGTGTAGTGGTCTCTCATTTGGTTTGAATTTGTATGTTTTCATGTGCTTATGTTCCATCCATATGGTTTCTTTTGTGAAAAGTCTGTTCCGATCTTTTGCCCATTTTTAAATTGGATTGTCTTTTTACTATTTTATTATAAAAGTTCTTTATATGTTCTAGATACAAGTCCTTTGTTGGATATATGTATTATGAATATTTTCTCCAGTCTATGGCTTGCCTTTTCATTTTCTTGATGGTGTTTTATGAGCATATAAATTTTTATTTTGATGAAGTTTAGCTTTTCAATTATTCTTGTCTAAGAAATCTTTGATCAGCCTAAGGTCTTGAAGGTTTCCTCTAGAAATTTTATAGTTTTTAGCTCTTACTTTTAGGTCTGCAATCCATTTCGAGTTAATTTTTGTGTATATTGGGTATAAGATTCTGTGTGTAATCAGTAGTAACCCATTGAAAATGTTTGAACATGGAGGCAACTTTAGTGACCCTGTAGAGGTTGCAGTGAAAGGTGGAAAAGACACATGACGTGAGGTGACAGTGACCCAAACTAGGACAGCAGTCACGCAGATGGAGAGAGCAAGGAACAAGATAGATTTGATGGCATTATAGAGATAGAATGAATTGGATGGGGAGTAACGATGAGGCTAAGGCTTATGGTTCTAGGAAATAACATAGTCTGTGACCAGAACTGGGACACAGGACAAGGAAAAGATTTACGATGAATGGCGAAGAGTTCTCTTTCCACACTGTTGGCTTACATGATAGCAGGACATTTAATCCTCCGCAGGCACACAGGTTGGGACACAGCCATATTCTTAGTGAAAACATTTTTTTCATTAACCCACTGTAACCAATTCTCAGTGTTGTTATATAGTTTCCATTATGGTAGTTTTTAAGACTTCATAATACTGTAGTTTTATAGTGAAGCTACTATAATATCTCTATAAAAGAATGATCTTTTAAAAAAAAAAACTACCAAAATGGTTTCCACTGTATTTCTCTCCTGTTTTCATCATAATATAACCGTTAATAAGGATATTCTTTCATTCTTTGTCTAGATATGCAGACATCTCATATCATACTTTTCACGTAAGTAAGATTGTTTTATCTTTATTTATCTTGATGCTCGAATTATCCCAGGGTGGCCAGTGAAAATGGGCTACTTCAAGCTGAGTTCTGTGTCCTTTTGACATGTCCCTATGGTTGTTTGAGCACTTTCTTATATTCTGTCATAACAAGATATCCTAGGCTCATCTCGTACTTTCCCTGCTCAAGCCCTGTATTCAGGCATTTCTCTGAGGAGCTCTGTTTCTTTTTAGTGGGGAACGGTATTCAGAAACAGAGGTCTAGATGCTCAGATGTGTGTGTGTGTGTGTGTGTGTGTGTGTATCTATATCTCATACATTTCTATACTTCCATATCCATCTACATAAATAATGATAGGGGTGGCCAGTTAGCTCAGTTGGTTAGAATGTGGTACTAATGACACCAAGGTTGCTGGTTCGATCCCCGTGTGGGCCACTGTGAGCTGCACCCTCCTTAAAATAAATAAATAAATAAAAATAAAAATAAATAAATAAGGAAGGAAGGAAGGAAGGAAGGAAGGAAGGAAGGAAGGAAGGAAGGGAGAAAGAAAGAAAGAAAAGTTCATACTTATACCTCCAATTGTAATCCAATATCCTAAGTGTTTTTTTCCCTAAGCTTTCCTCTTTCCATGTGAAGAAACCTGCCTCCAATTAACACAATACATTTACTTCTTTGCTCAGTTCCCTTGTATATAACAAATCTTCTGGTTATAATTGACCAAATTTTTGCTCCAAGACATGCCAACTCCTCTCCAGCAGCCTCTGCCCAACACAGAGAAATGGGAAAAGGATGAAAAAGAAGGGAGAGGGAGGAAGGTCTTCATGATGAATTTGGGCTCGATCATTCCATTGGATGAATAAAAATTTGAGGAAGGAAGGTGCCACATAGAATTTTAAACTTGAGAATAGTCAATTTTGTCAGTATCTTTTTTTTTTTTTAATTGTTTCTGGCTTTCATGTCACAAGCTAACTTCATAA
Source organism: Rhinolophus sinicus (assembly GCF_057876585.1). Lineage (NCBI taxonomy): Eukaryota > Metazoa > Chordata > Mammalia > Chiroptera > Rhinolophidae > Rhinolophus > Rhinolophus sinicus. The sequence continues at coordinate 57,412,287 of NC_142506.1, read as the reverse complement.
AAATATTTTTTGTAGTACTTTTTACACCTTTTGTTTTTTTTTTGACATTTTAATCTTTAATCCATCTGAGATTTATTTGGGGGTTATTTTAGGATCTAATTGTATTTTATTTTTCCAAATGGATAACCACTTATTTCAACATTAATAGTGGCTAATCCATCTTTACCACATTGATTTGAAATGTCATCTCCACTGGATCCTGTTTACATTGCTCTGTTTCTGTATTCTTATGGTCCATTTATCTGTTGCTTTTTTTTTTTTTTTTTTTTTCATTGCATGCCTGATAGTGGGGCAGTGTAATATTACCTCCTAGGGTACTTGTGAGCATTAAATGAAAAATGCATATAAAATGATTAGTGCCAGCCATACATAGTGTGAAGTAGTCAACCCACATTAGCCTTTATTATCATCTCAATGTAAAAGGAATCAATTTTTAAAACAATAGGGGAGTAAATTGCAAAAAGAAAAAAAAAGGTAAAAAGTATAGTAAGAAGTACTGGCATATCTTTTTTCCCATAAAAATTTAGACCTAATTTTTACACTGTGCTTATAAAATGGAAAGAACTCATATTCTTTATATATAGATAAATTACATTTAAAAATGCAACAAAGATTAGATGAAGTTTGATTATTTAGCATTACAGGTGTTCTTGATTACAGCGTCTTCATAGGCAGAGACTATGGCTTATTTCATTTAACAAATATTTATTGAGCATCACAGTGTTGCCAGGCAGTGAGCACAGAACAAGACATAATATCTACCTTGGGCAGCACACAGCTAGTTGGAGATACAGACATATAAACAAATAAATGCAAATAGTGTGGAAAGTGCTGATACATATGTATATATGTATACCAGTGTTTTTAGTTGTCTTCTGCTGATGTGGAAATACTTCTATCAAGCAGCATACATTCACTGAGACATTTTCCTAAACATATAGATGGGATGATGAGAATATTTACATAGTGTTTCTATGCTAACTTCCCAGGAACTATATCTCAAAGTACATACTAGTCCCTCCACCCCCTACCCTCGAATCCTTGTATAAGACCAATCACAAAGCAGGCAAAAAGCCACATTTTTGGAATGCTTCTTTTGTGTATGTCCTGCTTTTAAAGATGTTAACTCTATATAATCCATGTTTAATCCTGAATAGTGAATGCATATATTCTACATATTAACAAATTGATGGTACTTTCAGTACCTTGTGCTAATATTATTTTCTCTGAATGCTTCCTCTGGTTCTGTGACTAAGATCGTGTAATTACTTTGTATTTTTATATGGTCAAATCGATGCATTTTAAAATCCAAGCATGTGTTCTATATATACTCTGCACCTGTGACAAGATGATTTTAACCATTCTCTTATAAAAAAGAAACACATTGTCAGGGGCACCCCAGCTTTGAAGCAGACGTTCTCTTTCTCTGCTTGGTAACCATGTGAAAAATACCAATTACTGAAACTCTGAGAAGAATGAAATTACTTGTAAACCTAGTTTTCATACCAAAAAGGCCCTCTAAATCAAAACCATCCTGAGATGCAATAGACCAAATCTGTATAACATAAACCTTTCAAGTTCAATGTAGCTAAAAAAATATCCTTGATTTGGGAAGGCAGCTTTAACCAAACAGTATTGTTAAAAATAACTAAAGGGAGACAGCTGGCAGCCAACCCGACAAGCATGTATCCTGGCAGAAAGCTATGCAACTCCAAGTACCTTGGTGGGTATTCAGAGTAAACATCAGTGCACTGTCACAGGCCATATTTCTAGTACGTTTTTGATAATATTTTAATGCATACGAAGTATTCTGACAAGTAGAATTACAGAATTTCAAAAATCAAAAGCATACATTAAAATTTCAGTTGGAAGGAAAATCATGCACACAATGCTATGTGTCAATTATATCTCTATAAAGCTGGAAAAAGAAAAAACAAAATCATGACGATGTCAGATTTTGATGAGAGTGAAACTTGGATTCTAGTCCTGTGTCTTTTCAGAAAGATAATGTGTTCCAGTGTCACTTTTCATTATTAGAAAATTGTCTTCAAGAGGAACACAAGTACGAGAGGTCTAGAAATGCCTCTCAGAGTATTTGGAAGACAGGTTGTGTAGTGGGCATTGCTGTAAAGACTCAGAGGCTGGCTTTGGGAATCAAACAGCGGGTGTCTGTTTACATTCAAGCTCTGTCACTTACTAGTCTATTGACCAGTAATCTTTCTATGCCTTAGTTTCCTGAGCTGTGAAATGTGTAAGATAGCTCTCCTAAAGTTGTGAGATTTAAGTAAGGACATACATAAAAAATGCTTAGCATGTTATCAGCACACGAGCAACACTTAGTAAATGCTGGCAGTAAGCTTCAATGTAAGTAGACATTTGTCCCATGCGTTTTTCCTCCATGTTTCTTTTCTCCTCGCTTACTCTTAGTTTTTCCTTTTTAGTTTTCCAATCCTCCTGCTTTGTTTCTATCCCACTAGCTCCCTTGTTGTTCACTTTTCTCTTTCTTGAAAGTTAAAACTTCTATTTTCTCCCACTTTGCCCCCAAATTTTTATCATCTTTTTAAATTTCCCAATTCCTATTATTTTCTCTGACAGGCCCAGTGGCCATATTTCTTCTTCCCTTCATAGGCCTGTATCTCTGCCTCAGGGGCTCTTAACCTAAGGTCTTTGGTTGCTCTTTGGAGCCCTAAAGAACACCTGAAATTGTACGCAGGATTTTATGAAGATGCATTTTTTAAAGGAAAGTTTCCATAGTTCTTTACCCGGGTTTCAGAGGGTTTCACAAATTGGCCAAGGTTAAGAACCATTGCTCCATGGATGTCCCTCCCTCCCTCCCAGGTGATTTGCTGGGCCTCTTTGCCAGTTGCCTCATTGATTGGGGGACCTCTGTGGACATGGAAAGGTGCTCACCGCTGTGCTGTCTGTCAGAGAGTACATGAGATTTGTACCATAAAGGAGCTCATTAATTGATGCATTGCTGTGTTGTGCTTTAATATTTGCGTGCAACAGCTTTGTTTTTAAAAATTTTAGTGGTTTTAGAGAAACAACATTATGCATTCCATAAAGTTATTTTCCCCATTTCAGATATTCATGACAAATGGCCAGCTCCATTTAAAACAAAGTAGATATTTCTCATTCTAATATCTTTTCCATTTCTGTGTGATACACCCAAGCCAACTTGGAAACAAAGCATTCAGTATTTTAGAAACTAGCTGTCCAATAAAAAAAAACAATGTATTTGGAATTAGTTATAAATTCATTAGAAGAAAATTCCAGATTGACAGCATTTTGGATTTCTTTTAAGCCTTTGAAGGCAGGCATGTCAACTGTAACAAAACAGTAATGTAGACTTTTAGTATATTTTTTTCTAGTTGGCCAAAGAGCCAAAGCTGTTTTCTTAACTAAAATCTTCATTCACTTGAATCCTCATGACAGCCTGAAAAATTTAGAACTCCTCCAGGAAAAGGAGATACACACCGAACACATTCTTCACACATCTTATCATGTGTAAAAGTCGAGAGAAGAAAAATATTCCTTTGAAAATACCACTTCTTTCATCTCTGCACTGATAATTCTGACCTCAAAAATAAAACACCCGTACTCAAGGGCCTGGATTCCACTGGGGAGTCGTCAAACCAAATTAACAAACACAAACCCCTCCCCTCCTTTAAAAAAAATAGTGGTGATCCATCCTGGCTTAGTGTTTGGAGTTTAGCGAATACAGCGCCACGTACATATTTAACAAAAGTGAGCTGAGCGTCTAGCACATGCTAGGCTCTGGGTACACAGTAGTGAACATGACACTTAAGGTCCTTGTCCTTGAGAAGCACACACACACATACACACGCACACATGCACACACGTGTGTGTTCATATACAAAGAGTGACAAGTGCAAAGAAATGAATAGGGCCTGAGGAGAGGAAATTTTGCTTTAGAATGCCACCTATAAATAGTTATTTGCTAGAAACAATAGGAGCCCTTCATTTAGTCTTATTAATCTGTCTTCTGTGTTTTAATAATGAAGTTAGTAGCAGGCCATAATTGGTGGCTGTTCAGAAAAGAAGCTCCGGTCATCCAAAGATTTCTGCACCTTGACACGTAAAATGTGCTCTGGAAATGAAAACATACAGATGTACCTACAAGAGGTGTTGGCCACAGCCTATACAGGGGAGTAAAACCGGAAGAACTCTCTTTTTCATAACTGTCTGTTTCCCTGACTCCACAAGACTGAATCACAGCAGCTGATGCCCTAGAGCCCTGGTCTTAGAGATGGTGCTGAACTCTGGTCTGAGGAATACAGCTTGGCCACTACCAATCTAATCTGACACTTTCATTCTCTCAGGAGATGAAACTGAGGGCTTCGGTGCCCTCTTTTTAGCTGAGTAGAGGAGAATCCTATTGTCAAGCCTACATTTTCTAATTCTTTGTTTTCCTGGTTTTTTATTTTTTATTTTTTGTTGGGTCAATATTATGCCTACCTAGGAGACTGTTTGGAAATCTCAATGTTAAAGAGATAAATGTGGATACCCAGCTGCTTGAGATGAACAAGATTTTAGGGACTAGGAGAGTGGCTTCCCTATAGAATGTTAACAGTTCTGTTTGTGTGTTGGGGAAGTGAGGCTGTTCAGTCTAAATCACTTTCCGACTCATCTGGGGAGTTTAGGGGCCCCTCCAAGGAACCCTTAGGGCTGCCAGTGGGAGTAGGTTTGTGAAGAAGGGAGAGGTCTCCGCCCACCCCACTTTCCCTTAACTAGGGAGCTATTGTACTAGTAGATACAAAGCAAAACAAAGAACTTGAAAACAATACGTGAATTCTTGCTTCTTTGTCATAGAACCTTCCTGAGTTAGTGTGTTTGTGTAGCAACTCTTAAGGATTTCCTTGTACGTGGACAAAGAACCTCACGCGACCTTTCCACCTGGGCTCCCCTATTCTTTTCTCCTATCGACCATTCCTCCTCTGCCCTTCTCCTCACACAGCCCTTTTGTAGAAAGGAAAGAGGGAAAAGAAATAGAGCCCTTGAGTTCCACACTGTGGGAGCCATATACGACCTGTTAGCAATGATAGATTTCAACAATTAATTAACATTTGAAAGCCCTGAAAGTTATGTTCTTAAATCTTCTAACTGAATGGAAAACTACATTATCCTCATTAAGAAGACTATATATGGAAGTAACCAACACACTGAACTATTTAGAAAGCAACATATTTTAGCTAATAACGAGTCTTAACCTTTGTAGGATTAGCACATGGAAATCGTTACTAGGTACCAGCAGGTAAATTCTTGTCACCATACTTCTTAAGTCAAGGACTAAAAGTCCTCATTATACCAGGGCATTCTCATTTTCACAATTAATCTCATTTAGTTGCTAAGTTCCATGCTTAATGAAACAAAATTTAAAGAGATAACTAGTTTAATTTTGCAGTGTGAAATGCTTCCTCCTTGTTATTTCAAAACATGTTTTTCTCCCTACCTTTTGAAGATATTTTGACTAATTCAATTTTTGCATACTATTAAAGAGTACCCTAATTTATAAGCTGTAAAGGTATGTGATTTGAATGCTTCCTACCTAATGTGACTGGAATTTTGCTCCAATTATAGGGGAGGCAAACCATCATTCTCCAGTTTCATAAAAAGAATGCAGCTGCTGGAAGAGGAGAGCTAAACTAACAGGACATTTAATATTGTGAAAAATGTGTCCTGTAGGGGGGGAGACTTTTCTGTTCAAAAAGATACTGAATTATTTAGCTTGGCAGTTCCAACATGTGAATATTTTGAGCCCCATCAACTGTCATTTATTTTTCACCAAGTTCAAATGGAAGAATTGAAAACTTTATTCTGACATGTAGTTATTAGATTTCATATAAACTTTTGGCTGAAACTGCCTACACGTTACTATGATCTGTACATTCCACTTTTAGTGGCTAAGTGTTTAATTTTCAAAATTCTTAGCAAATAGCAGAGCTGCAGCCAAAAATTCCTCCACCGAGATTCCTTCCGGCCCAGATGAAACTAATAGTTCCAGGCTGTGTCGCTGTCACTCATTACTAATCCAGGTAGGGCTGCTCACTGTTTTTAATTTTCTTCTTCTGAACTTAAAGGCAGGGTTGGCCTTTTTCCCACGAGAAGCCAGTGATAATGGGCCTGAAATTCCAGCAATTGGAGAGCGGGGCCTTTACCACACTGACATAACGGGGCTTTGTTTCAGAGCTAGTGGAGATAAGCGCTTGATGAAAGACGTCATACAATGGAGGGCAGGCGTGTAGTAGGGAATTAAGGAAAAATAATGATGCGTTAGGCATTTTCCCCTAAAATTTCCAAGTTAGTATCACGGAAATCCACTATTTCCTACCACAAGATCTCCATTGATGCCACTTGCCCTTTTGGGACAGAATTTTGAAGTGGACGGACAATATGTTTTTATGTTTATTGTAATTCGTGTAATAAAAATAATAGAACAAGACTGGGATGTCCTCAAGGGTAGGAATCTGTGTTCTACTCACCTTTGTCCACTGTCTGATACATCGTAAAATCTTAACTGTTAACTGAATGACTGCATTTATGAATGAATCCATGTTTTGTTTGTTTATAACTTAATTTCGGTATAATTTCAAACTTAAAGCAGTTACAAAATTAGTTCAAGGAAATCCCATTCATACTGTTTACTGAGATTTGCCAATTGTTTACTAAGTTTTCAACTTTTTATATATGCATGTTAAATTTTTTGTGTATACATTTTTTATATATGCATAAAACGGTTCATGTTTTTCTGAACCGTTGAGAATAAGTTGTGGAGGTTGTGCCCCTTCAACTTTAAATGCGATGCTTTGGTGTGTAGTTCCTAAGAAGAACATTCTCTTATGACAAAATACAGTACACTTTCAAAATCTGGAAATTTAACTTTAATATAATACTGTTTTCTACTCCATATTCAAATTTGTCTATTGTCTCAGTAATATCTTTTATAAGCTACTTTTTTTCAGTCTAGTATCCAATCCAGGATCACACTTTCCATTTTATGGTCATGCCTCCATCGCCTCGTTTCATCTGGAATAGTTCTTTCGCCTTTTTTTTTCTTTCTTGACCTTAATGTATTTTGAAGAGTAGAGATCAGTTATTTTGGAGAATACCCTCAGTTTGTGTTTGTCTAATGTGTCCTCATGATTAGATGGAGGTTTTGTAGTTTTGGAAGGAAAGCCACAGAAAGGATGTTGTGCCCTTCTCAGTGCATCATATCCATAGGCACATGGTATCAGTCTGTACACATATTACTGATTTATCACTTGCTTCAATTGTATCCAGCAGCTTTCTCTACTGTGCCATTGTTGTTTTTCCTTTGCAGTTAATATGTAATTTGTGGGAGGTACTTCGAAGCTGTCAATGTCATGTTCCTCATCAAACTTTCACCCCGTAGTTGTAGCATCCATCGTTGCAATGCTTCCATATTTCTTAATTGACATTATGCTCTGAGGAAGAGCTTCCCTTTCCTCTTTATTTTTACTTTATATTAACTAGAATGCATAGATTTTATTTTATTCAAGGAGTTATATTCCATTGCTATCATGAATTATTTTGATGCTTGAATTCTACCAGATTTGGCCTGTGGTGGCCTCTACAAACTGCTCCTCTTCCCTTTTGATACGTCTTCATCATTCTGTGAGAATTTCTGACTTTCTGGTGTAACAAGATGTTCTAGGTCCTTCCTTGCCCCAGCCCTGGACTCAGCCTTTTTCCAAGGTGCACTGATTCCTTTTAGTGGTGAATGGTATTTTAAGACCAAGATAGGTGCGTGGTGTGCTGCTTGGTCCTCGTGTGTCATTGGTTCTAAATCCTCTTAGGGCTCCAATCTCTCAGACTGAGCTAGGAAATGTGTGTGTGTGTGTGTGTGTGTGTGTGTGTGTGTGTGTCTAAATTAAAGTTCTAAATCTAAATTAAGTTCATATTCATCATTCCAGTTCAGATCCAGCACCCCACGACTCATTCTAGTCTTTCCCTGTATGTATAACTCCCATACTTGGTTTTATGGTACTATTTTATATCCCTAGTGTCTTGTCCAAGCCTTGGCATTAAGTGATAAATGCATGTTTTAACGCTTTAATGAATGAATGAGTAAATAAAATAGTCGTGAAAATATCCACACTGCTGTGATTAATGCCTGGCATGAAGTAGGTGTTGAACAAAACTTTGTTGAACAAATGGTTCTCTTCTCTCCAGTATCTCCATTGTTTACTTTTGAACCAGAAGAGATATGACTCTGTATGAGTACGCTGGTATTTCTACCATTTAAGGCATGGATCCAGATAAATTATTCAGTAAATATGAACAGTCTCTTTTGCAATAAGAAAACATCATAAATAAAAATCAAATTGCTCTGTAACAAAAATAGTTCCTTTGTTTGGTTTGAAAACCATTGGATACGGGCAGCACCATTGATAAGGTTTCAGTATTTCTAATTACAAATTTCGTAACTTGCAGAGTTTGTCTGGCACATTGTTCACATTTGTCAGCTCTGATGCTGTGAAATATGTTTTTCATCTGAATTCTCTTCCTATACCCCCTGCTGTCAAAGCAAAAAGAATTTCCACTTCACTGCTGTTTATTATTAAGCTGCTATAAACAAGGATACTTGAAGATAATTTATGAGCCAGTGACTAGAAATTTCTGATAACCTTAAGACTTATTGCCAAATTATATTAACTTTGTGAGTAATCTGGGGGAACACAGTAGGGTTTCATTCACCTATGCCCTCAAAGGTTATAGATTGACCATTTAGGACAGCCATTAATGATGTTACCTCTTGAAGTGGATTTTTTTTTTTCCTTAAACCTCAGGAAATGTGGTCTATTTTTCTCTCTGATGTAATTAAAACTAACAACTCCGTGCTCATAAACTCTTAGTTTATCCCTAAGAATTTGCTTGAAAACTATTCTATTTTTGCTTTTTCTATTTACTTAAAGTATGTTAAATGTAGCATATGCCCTGTAACGTCTAATATAGAAGTCATAATGTGTGATTTCTCATGAGTTATACTACCAGAAAAGTGGGAAAGAAACAAGGTCTTTTGCTGGACATAAAACAAAGCCTTATGTTCAGTAAGACTTTTCCACAAAATTGACTGGGAACTGATTATTTTTTCTTTTACAGAAGTCTTTCTCCGACGTAGCTTCTTTAAACCTTTATAGTAACATTGAGGTTTTCCTCCCCATACTTATAAGAGGGAGTGCCAGGAGTCTGCATGTTTTAAAACGAATAGAAAAATCAAGACATTTAAAGCACTTGTCTTGAAAACCTTTGCTGTTTAAAGAAAAACTTAAGGATCGGTTTACTTAATAATTGTCTTCTTTTCCAAGATTACATTTTTGAAAGCAGAGCTCTGGGCCTCCTTATCTTTTAAGTATAGACGTATAAAGCTGAAATCCCAAAATCGTTGCTTAAAAAATACTTTAGGGGTGGTGGTGGCATCATATCAGATTCCCTGCTGCCTCATTTAGTTTATCTCTATACATAGAAATTGCTCCAGCATCAGCCTAGTATTACTGATTTACACACACACACACACACACACACACACACACACACACTATTAACTACTAGAAGCAGGTATACTTGCCAGATTTCCAAAAATATCTCTGTTCTCTGAGCCAAAGCTATGTTTCTGTTTTCTCTGAATTTTCACTTAAGGGTCCCCTGTTGGGTTTTGTGATAATGCAGTGTCTTCTTTGAAGAGTATAGACAGTCCAGGAACATAACCCACGTGACAGAAGGACAACTGGTAAAAGGTACTAAAGGAAAGGAAACTCGCCCCCTCCTCCCACCCCCACGTTCAGTGTTCCCTCAGTGGGTGTGTCTAGCTCTTACCTTTCCCCCTTTAAAAAAAGGAAGAATGTGGGGGGGGGGGGGAAGAAGGAGGAGAGGGGGGGTAAGCAGAAGAAACTGATAGGATTCTGTTTCTCCAATGTTCTTTTTTTTTTGCTTTTTTGGATTTTTTTGGGGGGAGTGGGGAGGGTGGTCTGGAGCAAATAACTTCTCTCCTTCAGTGCCTTTATCCACACCCTCATCTTTTTCTGTGGTTTCTTTTGTCTTCATTTCTCTTTATTTTTACAGGAGAATATGACTCAGACACGTGATCAGCATGGCATTCTTCCTATAGTTTGGTATTTCCTTCTTTACATGTTTTTAAAGTGAGACAAAGATAAACAAATTAAAATCCAGGTACATTTTAATATCACTTATTAACTAAAGGTAGTCATGGATATTAAATAGCTCATTGCCACCCTTTCCCATACATTTACAATCTGCCAAGCATTCTTGCCAGTGGAAGTGAAAACTAATGAACTAATGTGCTTTTCAGTCTTGAAGAATGCAGCAGAATATTTGTAAAAAATAATGTATGAATCTTTTAAAAGTCATTAAAATGTAACTAAATTAAGTCCGATTATGGAGAGGGCCAGTCTGAATTAGGAAACGGTGTGAGGTACAGGACCGTAAAATTATACATACCATCCTAGCAATGGGCACAGGCCAGGGTGGCCATGTTTCTTCTTTATCTGCAGTCCAGTACCCATTGTAGATGTTCGATAAAGATTTGTCGAATAAATACTTTTTAAAGGTGAAGATGCTTAATCTAGAAACGGATTGGCTGAGGCAGAAAAAGAGTCCAAGTTTCTTGATGACCATTCAACACTTCCTAAATGTTTAGAAGACATTTTATTACTTTCAAGATCTGTGATAATTGGAACTAAGCCAACATATGTAATAGTAAGATTTTTTTTAGGTATACTGCTTTAATAAATCGACCTTTTTAGTTGTGATTAGCATATTATTTGGAAATAGGTAATTATAATGTTCTTACGAAGGTATTTAAATAGTTTGCTTTCTTGAGTGGTTAAAATATTTTTTCTTTTAATATTGTTTGTGCTGTTAATTTGTTAGTAAACCCTTTGTGGAAGTTACACAAAGATTGTTTTAGTAAACTCCCCTCTCTGGGCTGCCATAAAGTCTGCATTCATTGAACAATATGGCATCATTGACTTTAGTGTGAAGGGACTTCAGCAATTATCTAGTTCTAGCAATTCATTATTTAGAGGAGGAAATGGACCTCCAGGTACTTAAGTAACTTGTCCCTGGCACGACACTGGTTCGTGGCAAAGCTAGAAGTGGAGCCTGGGTTTTATGGTTCCCTGTGCAGTATATCTTTATGGCAAGTAATAGACTTCAAACTACCATATGATATAAGAAATCAATGTCTTTTGGTGCAGATCTAGCTAGGCAATGATATATGTTAAAATACAGGGCTTTGAGGGGCAACCTTACATGTAAAGTGGGTTTAAAGAAGCTTTCTCTCGTCCCTAGCGCTCAGGCCAGTGTGTTGGTTGCAGAGAGAGTTAATGAGGGAGCTCTTCCGGGAAAGGAGAATCCTGAGATGTTAGGTTACAAACACTTGGAAAGAGTCTGAACGTCTATGAAAAGGAGGGAGAGTGATTATGAGGACAGTACATTACAGTATGTCCATACTGTGTGATATTTTTGTAGATATTAGAGAGACTGGGTTAGCTCTAATATTCTTACTGATTGAAGGCAAAAGTATGATGGTAGTGAAAAAGGCACGGTGCAGTGTAATATGTATCCTCTCATCAAAATAAAAACAAACCCCTGTCATATATGTCTATATATAGGAGATGTAGTAATCCTACACACATACCATGTTTCCCCGAAAATAAGACCTAGCCGGACCATCAGCTCTAATGCATCTTTTGGAGCAAAACTTAATATAAGACCGGGACCCGGTATAATATAATATAGTATATAATATAATATAATATAATATAATATAATATAATATAATATAATATAATATAATATATAAGACTGGGTCTTATATTAATTTTTGCTCCAAAAGACGTATCAGAGCTGATGGTCCGGCTAGGTCTTATTTTTGGGAAAACACAGTAGATGAGATGTTTACATATATTTGAATGAGCATGGAGAAATAACTAGGCTGTTAGCATCAATTATCTCATGGAGTAGGATTTAGAAGACTTATTAGTTGTTTCTTCGTTTATTGTTATATTGTTTGATTTGTTGTAGGAAGCATCTGTTACTTTTGTTATTAAAGAAATCTAATAAATACAAATTAAAATCAATCTATAGCTTTGTGTATTTATTGTTACTTTAGTGAAATTATAACAGTGAAGTCAGTTGATAGAATTTCCCGTAGAAGAAAATACAGATCATCTGGATCTTGATTGGCTTTGCTCTGGTACTTTCTAATCCCCTGAAATTCTTCAGTAATAACATCTATACAGAAGGGAACATCTTGAAGATAATTTTTAGATGATTTTCCCTAAGATCAAAGTTTTCAAATGTTCATATTCTTGATTCAAATAATTTTAAGCATTTTTATTTCAAAAATCTTTTGTATTTAGCGATAAATTGATTAAATTAGTATATTCACCAATGAATGATGAATATTTTTTCCATGTGAAACCAAGGCTAATAAATTCTTACAATGCCATTGATTTAATTAGGACTCGAACCTTTCTTTTGCCAAGAAATGAATTGCTTCGTGTAATTACAGTTTTTATTTTAAAAGGGAACAAAGTCAACTCTTTGCATTTTGTGAATTTTCGTAGGTTTTAAGGGTCTAAGCCTTCAATAACTCCAAATAAGTGTACATGTCCTTGTAATTTTCCAACATTAGGGGTGCCTCAGGCCCTAAGAGGTTGTTTGTTTGTTTTAAATCACAGGTACTAATAAAAGAAAAATATTTTTGAATGTAAATATTTACTGGGAGTTTGTTAATTATAGGTTTCACATAGTACTAACACAGCAGTACTTCACATAAAATATAAAAACTAGTCAATTTAAAACGTAAGAAAAATCCCAGTAACAATTCGAGTGTATTTGGGATAGAGAAAATGAAATACTCTTTTCTTGATAAAAGTCGGTGTGTTATAATTCGTTGCTCTTGTAGCAAGCTTTCATTTTTTCGTTAAAGTAGCAACAAATTGATATCTTTAAAACACCATGAGATTGTAACCAATACCTGATTCAAGCACTGCATTTTAACAAGTGAATTCTTTCTTTCAGGAGCTAGTAATATCTGATGAACATCTCTGATCTAAAAGCTCATGATAATTTTAAGGATTAGTTGATTCAGGCTACAAAAGAAAAAAATGAATTATACATCATGAAACAGTTGTAAAGAAAAATAGAGGAATCTCATCTTCTCCTTGATCTTTTCTATATATTGAGAGATGTAATTTACAGGCCACTAAATTTGCATAGTAGCTTTTCAAATGGAACTTTTTTTTTAAATTTATTGGGGTGACAATTGTTAGTAAAATTACATAGATTTCAGGTGTATAATTCTGTATTACATCATCTATAAATCCCATTGTGTGTTCACCACCCAGAGTCAGTTCTCCTTCCATCACCATATATTTGATCCCCCTTACCCTCATCTCCCACCCCCTACCCCACTTACCGTCTGGTAACCACTAAACTATTGTCTGTGTCTATGAGTTTTTGTTTCTCATTTGTTTATCTTGTTCTTTTGTGGTTTTTGATTTATATACCACATATCAGTGAAATCATATGGTTCTCTGCTTTTTCTGTCTGACTTATTTCGATCATACTCTCAAGATCCATCCGTGTTGTCACAAATGTTCCTGTATCATCTTTTCTTACCACCGAATAGTATTCCATTGTGTATATATACCACAACTTCTTTATCCATTCATCTATCGAAGGACATTTTGGTTGTTTCCATGTCTTGGCCACTGTAAACAAAGCTGCAATGAACATTGGAGCACACGTGTCTTTATGTATAAATGTTTTTAGATTTTTTGGGTAGATACCCAGGAGAGGGATTGCTGGTCATATGGTAATTCTATTCGTAGTTTTTTGAGGAACCTCCACACTGCCTTCCATAGCGGCTGTACCAGTCTGCATTCCCACCAACAGTGTATGAGGGTTCCTTTTTCTCCACAGCCTCTCCAACACTTGTTACTATTTGTCTTGTTGATAATAACCATTCTGACTGGGGTGAGGTGATATCTCATTGTGGTTTTTATTTGCATTTCTCTGATGATTAGTGATGTTGAACATTTTTTCATGTCTATTTGCCATCAAATGGAACTTTTAAAGTTAACCCTTCATGAAGAATTCTGACCACTTCTTATACCTACTATTATTATAACTCTAAGTGAAAATTAGATAATTATCAAGTTAAAGGAAATCATTACTAATTTTTGGAGGGTGTAAGGTGAAGATAGAAAATGAGAGAGCGTTTTGGGTTTATACTGGGATGAGGCTAGTGAGTCTTTTAGGTTGGGCCTTACATTCATATCGGGCCTTAAATTTAAAGTTCTTATATTATCCCCAATTAAGGTTACATACACAGTCACATGTTTTTTTTGTCTCTGTTACAAACATTAAACTATAAAATATACTGTAAATTGTTTCCACTCCGTTTTGGCTTTTTTTTTTTCCTTTTCCATATACTAGGAGCCTAAAAATAGTAGAATTGGCCAGAGCTTCTCTTGACTTCTTAGAGAGGCAGAGTATTTAAGGTAGGAAATAGCCCCAGAAAACACTTACTAAATACCTGCTATAATGAATTAAAATTAAAAGAGTTCTTGATCTTGCTATTGCACTTGCATATATGCACATGATTCTGAAGTTTGCCTTGAAGAAGAAAATATGTGAGAACAGCCAGGAACATTCTGAAAAGAAGAGTTACTAAGGGAAATCTGATCTATCAGATAATAAAATAGGATAGTTAACATACCTACCTCTTAGGATTGTCATGAGAATGAAAAGGTATTATTTATTTAAAATTCTTAGAATAGTGTCTGACACACAACAAATGTTTAATACATTTTTAACTGCTATTCTTATTTCCCTGATTTTATTTTATAAACAGTAATTGCTTGCTCTGTGTATATGGGGAGAGGTATGGTTGATCAGCAAAGATGTGGGACGAAGACAATAAAATTCAGCTCTTGGAGTATATAATGTGACACATCTTCAATCTTTAATAAGTAGATTAAAAGTGAAACTAGAGTAACCAACAGTTTGGTGAACCATTTTGTATTTCCTATGTACAAATCCTTACCAACAATTTCAATTCTTAGTGAAATATAGTGTTGAAATTCCTGCATATAAACAGGACACGTATATAAAGAGGTTCATTGCAGCCCTGTCTGTAATTGTAAATTATCAAAAGTACCTAAATGTTCATCAAAAAAAAAAAAAAAAAAAAAAGGTAAATAAAATTTAATGTCTTCATACTATGGAATAGAATTTAGCAGGTAAGAGTGAAATAGAGTTGTATGTGAACATAAATCTTAAAACAGCATTGCACTGAGAAAAAAAGAAAGTTGCAGAATGATAGATATGATATGACAGAATTTATATAAAGTTCGAGAACATGAAAAACAGTACATGTGTTACTATGGACACATATGTAGTAATAGTATATGACATTCATGGAAATGAAACTCCCCAGTTCAGAATGGTGGTTCCCTCTTACAAGGAAAGAGAGGGACTAGGATCCCAGAATGCTGCACAGGGACTCCACTTGACTTGTAATATTTTATTTTTAAAAAAAGGCAAATAAGGCAAATATTTTTATAAAGATTTTCATAAAGCTGGAAAGCAAGTCCATTGGTACTCATTATATTAGTCTTTCTTTCTCTTAAGTTTGAAATATTTCACATGCACACAAATTAAGATAAGTACATGGATAGCTGTTGTAAAAGAATGAAAGAGAGAGAAAAAATGTGGCTTCTGGAATCAGAGGGGCATGGAGTGAGTGGTCCTCTGCTGCTTCTTGCCTCTGTGGCCTTGGGCAATTTGCTTTACCTCTCTGAGCTTGTGACCTCATCTCTAAACTGGGGGTAATAATATTCCCCTCCCAGTTTGTTATTGTGAGGAACACATAGCATGCCTAAAAGGCCTTTTGTAGTTCTTGAGGTGCGGAAATGCCGAGCACTGAGAATATACTACTATGAGCAAAAGCAGATTGTCCCTGCTCTTACCTAGCTTAGAGTCTAGTGGGGGAGATCCATGATCAATTAATCACCAAGCAAATGTAAATGGCCCTGTAATGTATGTCGTGAGGGCCCAGTGCACGGTACTAGGAGTCCCTCTAATAGGGGGCATTAGGGACTTTATATTTATACCCCCACAATTCACCTATTGAAACCCCAAGCCCCAATGTGATGATGGTATTTGGAGAAGGGGGCCTCTGGGAAGTAATTAGTTCTTGATGGTGGAGCCCTCATGATGGAATGAGTGCTCTTAGAAGAAGAGACATGAGAGAGCTTGCTTCATCCTCCCACCCCCACCCCCATGTGAGGGAAACCAAGAAGGGGGCTCTGGTAGGGCCCAGGGGTGCTGGCTCCCTGGTCTCGGACTTCCCAGCCTCCAGAGCTGTGAGAAACAAACGCTGGTTGTTTAAGCCCCCAGTCTGTGATATTCTTGTTGTAGTAGCCCAACAAGGAATTGGGACAGGGTGATTGGAGCTAGTTGGGGAGGCAATGAAGGCTTCCGTGAGAAGTGCCGAGGAGCAGGGTTTGAAGAAGAGCAGGAGCTGAGAGGAGAAGGGAGGGTGGAGTGGTCCAGCCCCGGAGAACAGCCCTGAAGTGCTATGGGGGAGCACAGCCAAGAGAAGGAGCCGAGAGGAGGCCAGTGGGATGGAGTGGACAGTAGCGGGGATAGAGGGGGTACCAGAGAATGCTGAAGAAGTGGGTGCGAGCCCGATGTGCAGAACTCTGCAGGCCCTGTTGGGTCATTTGGGGTATGACCAGAGCCGTGGAAGGCACTGACTAGTAAGCTAGAGTTCCTTAAAATCAGGGTGCACTGAAGAAATGCTTGAAGGGCGGTCTGGAAGCAACATTAAACATTGGGACATCCTTGGGGAGTTCCAGCCATCAATATGCTGAACTGGCCCAGAGCAACCAGCGTTAGTGTTGATGACTTTTTAAAACAAGACTAGAATTAAGAGGCAGAAGCTGCATCCACACATCAGCGGGTGGTTTTAACTTTTATGCAATTGGAAAAGAGTGTTGGTCACCCATGAATCCTTTTTACTAATAACTACTCACCTTAATGTTCATCTTCTTTAAACAGAATAGAATCTTTTGGTGTACAGATTCTAAGTTTAACTACAAATACAGTTAAAGCCTAAAATAAATAGTGAACCAGTACTAAGGAATTTAACAGTATCCTAAATAAATTCCACGGGGTATAACCACTGTACCAAAATGACCAGTGATACCCTCCCCCCATCCCACTGAAGTATTTCATACATGACTGTCTTCAGTGTTTCACATACATTAATGAATGACTTAAACATTCGTTTGTTGAGGGTTTCCTGCGTCCGAGGCACCATGCTATGTGTTACAGGGCAGGTAGTGATCAGTAAATGAGCTCATTGGTGTGGTGCATCTCATTCTGCAAGGTCACCCCCCTCTCTTCCCCTGCTGTGGGGCTGCCCCCCTTGGTTTCTGAGGCATTTCACGAGTCTCCTCCAGCAATAAAGGGTCCACCGGAAATTGGATGAGAGAAGGAGAAGGGTGGGGGCTGGGATTCAAAAATCCGTTAAAAAAAAGGGGGAAAAATCTCATTCCTCTTTGGTCACATTTAGAGGATGCTAAGGAACTAACTCATTGTGAAAACTGGTAAGTGAAGGGAAAGAATCAAGGACTAAAAGTATAAGTTTAAAAACAGAGAAGTACAAAGATAAACATTTGTAATGGCTGCATGAAATTCTATTGTGTGAGTGGACCTTAATTTATTTAGCTGATGGATAATTTGTTTCTATTTTCTTCTCTCACCTTTTCTTCCGTCCCCTCTTTTTCTTCTCTTTCTCCTTCGCTAAATAAAGAATAGTGCAAAAATATTTTTGTGTATATTGTTTTGACGAATTTTTAGGTTTGTCATAGGGTAAGCTGGGGCAATGGGATTTCTGGTTAAAAGGCAAATATTTATAACTATGAGTTGTCGTCCTGTAAAAAGGTTACACCAGTTTATACTACCCCCCACAGGTGTAACAGCGTCCATTTGCTCACACTTCTGCCAGTATGAGGTAACAGCAAACTTCAATTTAGCCTATGTGACAAGTAAAAATAGCATCTGAATGTTTTGATTTGAAGGTAATTTAATTATGAGTAAATTAATATGAATGTATTATTATCAATTTTTGTAAATTGTCTGTTTACATTTGTGACTAGTGCTTTTAAGTACTCATTTCTAACCAGGAGTCCTTAGGTTCAATGCTTAGTTTGGCTCCAAGGTGCTCACAGACGTTTGGCGTTATAAGGAGGCAGTAGGTGTTACAGAAAGGCTTCTAGGGGAGGCATTCTGCTCTGTGATTAGCTTTACGGCGAATAATATCATATTCTCAGCATAGATGTCCTATGGGAAAGGTGGGGATTATAATCAGGGATTATACTGATCAACTACCACACTTTATGGAGAAAGCATCTTTGTAAATAAAGTAGTGTGGAAATATAACGTGGTTTTTTGAACAATGTTTGCTTACTTTTGCAAACAAAACCTTCAAATGTCCTGTTTAATTCTTAAAGATCTTTAAGGGAGATTGTGTAATCTTAAAAAATTAATTTCAGGGAAGCTACGATCTGCCCTTTAGTATGACTAGCGTTGTGATTTTAGTATGACTGGCGTTGTGATTTTTTTTAGCGTTGTGTGTAAGGAGACTGAGTGTAAATACTTGCTTTGGGGTTATAAATAAAAGCAGCATTTTAATTAATGCATGTTTATTTGGCAGTTTGGTTTTCTGTTTTGCTTCTCTCCTTTTAAGCCATTAAAGACCTTGTCCTATACTAGATTAGGGGCTCTAACAGTTTTACCTTACACTGAAATTGGCTCTCTCAGAGAAGGACTGTTGAAGACTATTACGTAGTTTTTTAATTGTGCTTGGTAGTGTAACATTTGTTTTAAAAATAGAATTATTTAATATCTTAAGTGACAATCCATTCTCTGGCAGAAAGACACCTGGCTTAGTTGTTTAAGACCTCCCTGAAATATTTTTACTTTTCCATTTCTATTGCCATATAAAATATGGTGAAGTGTTTTAAACCCAAACAACCACAGTTGATGGCCATTTATCACACTTGAGTATGTTCAGCATTGGTTGTTTAAAAGTGGCGAGTTCTGTGTTGGTGAAAGAGGTAGGAATGATGAAATGAGTGAAATATGTCTTTTTTAAGTAACCTCACGTGTTATCATGTAATGACTTGAAAGACTAGTAAAGATATTTTGGAAGTTATGTAAGGAATGTCCATATATTATAGAATTTTCAATTTTGGTGAAATGCAATTGTCTACATTTCCCCCATAGATCATAAAGAATGTATTTTAAACTTAAAGTCATTTTTTTTAGGACATAAAACTTACAAACAAAAGGAGAAGACAAAAAAGCCAGCTAGTAATGCTGCAGTTGCATCAAAATGGGGAGATTGATACCCATGAAATATAAATCGTTAACAATACAGATTGATAAAGACCAAAATCTTAATAGATAAAAAGGCAGTTCACAAAAGAGGACATATATATATATATTACTATTATATGTATAAAAAGATTTAGTTTCCCTAGTAATCAAAGA
Organism: Rhinolophus sinicus; assembly: GCF_057876585.1. Taxonomy (NCBI): domain Eukaryota; kingdom Metazoa; phylum Chordata; class Mammalia; order Chiroptera; family Rhinolophidae; genus Rhinolophus; species Rhinolophus sinicus. The sequence goes on along the minus strand of NC_142506.1, from coordinate 57,392,652 downwards.
AATGTAATTTTAAAATAAGATGCTGTTTTCCCCTATTAAGATGAACAGAATCTATGTAACACTCCGTGCTGTTGAAGGTTTATTGAAACGAGCGTTCCTGCATTGCTTGTAGCACATAGATCGGCAGGACGTGCAAGAGAGCAACGTCAGAATCCATATCAAGGCTCCACTTCAGGAGTCTTAACGAAATAATAAATATGCAAAGAAGTCACGTATAAAGTTATTCACTGAGGTATGTTTTAAAATAATAACAAAAATCAGAAACAATCTACATGTTCAACCATAGGGGGAATGTTTGAATAAATTATGAGGTATTTACATGGTGGAATGTTATACAACCATTGCAATTTATATTTATGTAATTTAAATTAACTTGGAAAAGTGATTGTTATGATATTAAGTGGGAAGAAAGCAGAGAGCACAACCTCAGTTATATTTTAAAAAGAGAAACAAACATGGGCCTATGAAAAAGACTGGAAATACATGTGCGAAGGTGGTAAGGGGTTATCAGGCATTGGGATCATGGGTGATTGTTATGTCACTGGTCGTGCTCTTCTGTGTGGTCCACGTATTCTGCAGTGTGCATGTGCTTCTTTTCTAATCAGAAAGAGAGTGAACATTATTTACTTAGAGTCACATCTATGATGACTTTTGCCACCTCTTTCACCAACACAGAACTCGCCACTTTTTAACAACCAATGCTGAGCATACTCAAGTGTGATAAATGGCCATCAATGCCAGGGAATGCAGTGTACCCAGACCTTAGTAGTAGATTCCTTTTCCAGGACGTGGGCTATTTATCACAGGAAAGAACTTGGGTTTTTAAGAGGGCAACGTTTTCTTCTTTGAACTACTCAAGAATAAAGATGGTTCTTTGGAAAGTGTAGCTGAGCGTGGAGAGAGACTACGTGTAACTTGGTGGGTAGTCATCCTCAAATAATAATTTCTCGCTGTGTTTTATATACAGGAAAATTGGTTTTAACTTGTTTGACTGAGAAAATGGATAGGCCTACGATATCCCACTAAAGCAGAATTTGTGAATATCCTTTAGCGTTGTCGATAAAGAAACATTTGTTTACATCAGTGGATTTTAATAAAGGAACAAAATGTTCAGACAAGTGCTTTTATTTATTTTTCTTTCTTGCAGCTGTCTGTATAGTATTGAGGTAAAAGCCATATTTGCAGCTCTGTAATGTATTTATTGACAAGCTATTGGCATTAAGGTATAGTTTGAGACTGTAAAATTAGCCACATAATATTTTCAGTTGTTAATTTACAAGTTTTTACAGGTCATTTGTACCTTAATTTTTGGTTTAAAGGAAAAATACTGCTTTGACAATCTTTAATTCTAGATTTAGGAAGGGACACAAAAGATATCCTTATTTTAAAAAATTTTGTATCTTCCTATATATTTATGTGTGTTTGTGTATCCAACATGTACACATAAAATAAGACTATTGTATCAAATTAAAACATTTAAGTGGGAAGTTAACAAGACTGGACCAACAAGGGAAATTTTGAGATAGAATTTGACTTGAATAACTAACATTCAGAAAACAGCAGATACTTTCTTTTCTATAGAATTGGAATTTTGATAAATCTTTAAAGGAAACACTACATGAACACGCAAGGAATTATTTTATTTTTGTCTGAAATTGACATGGAGAAGTTTCATGTTTTCTTAATTTTTTTTTCATTATCGTCTATTTGCCGTATGTATTCATGTTGCAAGAAAGCCAAGAATAAAATAATTGCAAATAAAATGTACACTACAAATAAGAATAATTTTCTTTTTCAATGATCTTGTCTCGTCTTTTAGGATTTAGCTTCTGAATTGCATTCCTTCTTGAAGGCATGTGAATTTTCCTTTACTTCTAGAGGGTTATTCCAGTTATCTGCACTGCAAAGGAGCGGTTTCTCATTCTATTTTTAGTAATCTGGGAATGGCAAATATTTAGAAAAACTCCAATACAATGGCAGACGGAGAAGGAAATTAAAGTTTGGTGGGCTCTTCCCTTGTCTGCATCAGATTTAAAAGTACCTTTGTCTAGAAAGGGAAGAAGAAATATTGCAAATTTGTCAGGTTAGTGTAAAGAGACTAAATTTTTCTCTTTGTAACTTCATGAATGAATAGAGAAAAATATTCTCTGTATGTTTCCTTTGTTCCAGTTTGAAAATTTCTTATATGTTTTACTTTTAGGCCTTTTCTCATTTCTCTGACTTAGTTTTTCTATGGAATTTGACAAGACAAAGAAAGCATTTCCTGATGGAATTCTATGAATTCTTTATCTTCTTATGACAGGCTAACCCTACTGGAAATAAAGGATGAGGAGGACAATTAAGGGGATGTTTAACATCAGCATATCTGTATAAACGTTCAGAAATTAATAGACGTTGAAAAAATAAATCTTGGGGAAGCTACAAAATAAATTTTGCGAATAAATTTTTTTAGAAGGAATGTTAAGGTCTGTTACATGCAAAGACTTTGGTGAAATATGTAAGGTGATTGGACCAGCCTTTAGAAAAGATATATATAGGGGAAAAAAATGTGTGTGTGTATATATATATATATGGATATATACATACACATATATATGTGTATATATATATATATATATATATATATATATATATATATATATATATATACCATTATATCAAAGAAACTTAGAAAGGCAGTTAAAATAAGGTAGGAGAATAATTTCATGTGTTTTATACTAATACTTTTTGGTTTTTTAAATAATAAGGCTTGATATTTGTCACATTATAGGGTGTAGAGGGCAATTTGACAATGCAATTTAAGCACCGTAAATATATTCATATGCTCTGACCCAGTAATTCCAAGCATGAAAATTTATCATAAGAAAATAATGTAAAAGACTAAGAAGAAGAAAGCAACAACCACCAAGTGTGCACACGTGTACAAAGTTTTTTTTATAGAAACATTGCTTTTTTCAACATTTTCCAAAATAAAGATCATACATTGGTCGAGACAGACTATGCAAGAGTTACAGGCATAAGTAGCCACAGGTCTGTTCAGTGTGCTTGCAAAAGGTTTATTGGAAATACATACCAGGTGCTGGAAATGGACAGTGTGTAGTGTTACAATTCTATACTTAAACAAGGAAAATTGACAGTGTGCTACATTTGTTCACAAGGAGACAAAATGCAAACTACATCTGTACTAAAACGGAGGGCAATCCCACTTTATAAGATGAGAGAAACTCTGATTATAAGGAAAGCTGCTAGGCTGGCAGCTCTTTTAAGACAAGGACCCATCCTGTCTTACAGAGTGCCTGTCCTGTAGTTTGACTCTCAGGAAATGACAAATGTTTCAATCTGTTCTTCTTTTCTCTAAATCCTAAATCCTGATCGCTGATGAGGGTCCCCAAACTCCTGCCAGGTAACAGCATCAGAATTGCTAGGGCTGTTTAAAAATACAAATCCCTAGGTCTCCACACCCTGGAATTCTTATTCATTCACGTGGGCCCAGGGACTTTTTTTTTCTTTTCAACTTTTTAGTTTGAAATAATTTTAAACCTTAAGAATTCTTAACAGAGAGCTCGCCTTGACCCTTCATCCAGCTTTTCTTCATGTTGTCTTACATAACTGTAAGAGCTATTATTAAAACAAGGATACTAACACTGTTATAACACTATTAATTGATCTACAACCCTTATTTAAATTTTGCCAATTTTCCTGTTTATGTCCTTTCTGTGGCCCAGAATCTAACCCAGGATCCCACATTGCACTAAATTGTCGTGTCTTCCTAGTTTCTTTTAATCTGTGATAGTTCTTATTTTACTATAAGACCGGGTCTTATATAATATAGTATAATATATAGTATTAACATTAATATAATATATAAAAAAACATGCTTGTCATCAGCAAAACACCAGCTCAGAGCTCCTTAACAACACTGGCAGGTATGGAACACCAACCCTTTCAGCAATTTATATAATATATAATATAATATAATATAGTATAAGACCCGGTCTTATATAATTTTTGCTCCAAAAGACGCATTAGAGCTGATTGTCTGGCTAGGTCTTATTTTCGGGGAAACAGAATAGTTGGTGCATCATATGGGGGGAGGGGCAGGGAGTGTATCTGATTCCAATATGTCTTATTACTGTGATGGTAATGATGACCGCTTGGTTAAGCTGTCTGCTCAGTTTTTCACTCTCTAAAGGGACTGTTTTTCCCTTTGTGTTTAGTAAGTATCTTGTGGGGAGATACTTTGAACATATCCCTTTTCTCATCAAAAATCACCACTAGGCAAATACCATAGTGATAACTGTTGCAGTCAAGAGCCATCCATGCTGTGATAACTATGCAGATATCCTGTTTCTTATCCAATCATAGCGGCTCTGGCCTGCACCAGTTATTGCTGTGGTCTTTGCCCAGTTTCTCATTTCCATCTTTCGTTCTAGGTTCAATAATTGGAAAGCTACCGTAAGGAAAAACTGTCCCTTCTCCCCCCGTTGTTTACATCAATATGGCCTCATGAATGTTCGTTGTATGCTACTGGCTTTAATCCAGTACCATTACTCGTTTGTTTCATTGCTCTAATTGTTCCCCCCGTGGCTGTTGTGTGTTGTGAGCGCCTTTCAATTGTCTTTTGTCTCCTTCCCACTTCTTTTTTTTAGCATTTCTGTACTTTGAAACCTCACACGATCTTTCAGGCTCATCTTATATTTTTCCTGCAATAGCCCTGCAGTTCCAAGCAGCCCTTGGTTCATTTATGGGAGACTGGTATTTGGAAATCAAGGTCTGGGTGCTAGACGTGCTCCTGGCTGCTTAGGTGTCATTGTTTCTAAGCCCTTCCAGTGGACAGAGCTCGGAACTGCACATGTGTATACTAACACATTTGTAACACATGTATAGGTTTGTTTCACTATCTATTGATATACGAGATCGGACAATTCAGTTCGCGAACTTCCCACTGTGTAAGCGCTGGGTGGGAAGTTCGCGAACTTAATTGTCCGACCTTTTCCTGTATAGTAAATACCTTGAGTTCTTCCCTCTGACTCAAATCCAACAGGACCGGGTTCTTTCTAATGTTCCCCCTTTTCTTATGTGTCACTTCTTTTTTCCACCATGGCTCTCATTATCTACAGTATATTTACTTATTTATTCAAGCCTCATATACACAGAAAGTAGTGGTTCTAACTGCAGGCAATTTTGACCCCCAGGGGACATTTGGCAATGTCTGGAGATGTCTTAGGTTGTCACAGCTCAGGGTGGTGGGCTGCTAATGGCATCTAGTGAATAGAGGCCAGGGATGTCCTAAATATCCTATAGTGCCCAGGACAGTCCCCCATAACAAAGAATTATAGGGCCCCAAATGCCAGTAGTGCCAAGGTTGAGAAACGGTGACAGAAAGGAGTTTCAGAATTGCTAGGCTGTACCCCCATGAGAAATTAATTTGCTAACTCGAATATAATATTTGTGTACTGTTCTTGTTTTCTTTGGTCTTCCAGTATTCAGTCAAAATAGTGTTTGTTAGCTGGAGTTTATTAGGGTTTGTTCCTCTCCACCCCCTTCAGCATGGTTGTGTTACTCATTTATAATATAGTCAGATTATTTGTCACTATATGTATTCAGTTTGGGGGTTTGTTTATTTTGTGAGTATTTTATGAGTACGTGAAACAACATGGCTCTAAGAGCCAGAGCAATCAGTACACAAGGGGTACTTAGAGAAGTGGGAATCTATTTGTTAAAAGTTATTTGATTCTGATATTCACCTGTTTTCAGAACCACTGGTCTAGCTCATGGGCTTTGAAGTCAGACTTGAATTTAAATCCAGTCTCCTGTCAGGTATGTAATGTTGGGTAAGTTACCTTCCCTCTGCTTCTAAGGATTGTTGTGAGAATATGAAACAATAGATGCGATGTGTATCACAGTAGGAGCCCAGACGATAGTCGTATGCATTCTTCCGCGTATCCATTCAGCAAATATTAATTGTGTTGCTACTATGTACTGAGGCACTATGTTATTTCCTAATGATACAAAATAACTTAAGACATGGTTCATGCCTTTGAGTAGTTCATGCTTTATGGGGCGCTTAGTGGTTTTGCAGAAAATACAGTGACCGCTTCTTACATTGCTGTGCAATAATAAGAGGCTAAGATATTCATATAAATCATGATTTTATGGAAGCTTTTCCCTAGAAAGCCTAACTAATGCAGACTATGTATGTATTTCTCTGGTGAGCTATCATGGTAAAAACAAAATCTGGAGAAATAGGTAGTTATGTGTCTCTGACTCAAATGTAAGTCATTTCAGGCTGTCTAAATATCAGACCATTTGAAGTTGAATTCTCTAGTGCCTGCCTGTAGACAGGCGTTCAGTGTGCTTAGATACTAGACATTAAAGTGGTTTTATTATATATGGAAACGTTTTAGAATAGTGCCTCTCGGTTTTAATGTGCATACAAATCATCTGGGGAGCTCGTTAGAAAGCAGATTCAGAGGCAGCAGATCTGCAGTGGGGCCTGAGAACCGGCATTTCTAACAAGCTCTCAGCAAACGCAGCTGGTTGTAGATCACACTTTAAGTAACAAGGGTTTATAGCAATGACTTTGAAATTGTACGTCCTGGCTTTGAACCCTAGTTCTTCAACTTACTAGATACGTGTCTGGATTGATTTCACCCTATGTGCACATTGTACCTTGAGGTATTAGCAACTGAAGTCACCACTTACAGCATTTTAACATTTTTAATTAACACCTAGTACATGAAGACAAACCTCTAAAAACTGATGGGTGAAACTGAAAAACAAATGGCATGATTTGGACATGCAGCTACAGATGTGCTTCTTTCATTTGAATGTACATAGTATTTATGAGAGTGTTTTTCCCCAGTGTGACGGCCACTAAAACTAAGTACATACATTTTTAAAAAGTACATTAAAAAAAAAGTTAGAACCAGACTTGCAGACCATTTTATCACAAAGGGTTAAATCAAGATTTTTTTTAAAGCATGCGTAATAACACTATTCTCATTATATGAATGTATAAATTAATAAAATAATGTTTTAGTGAAACAATTTTTGAACCATTAATAAATAAAATAGAATAATATGTTATTTACTTCATCTGTCCTTATAACATTTCTAATTTGTGTGTGTTTAAATTTACCTAATTGATATAAAAGTATATTTCTCTAATTTATATTCCAAATTGGGGGTATGTGCTCAAGATGACTTTGCTCATGAGGGGTAGAAGAAAAAAGTTTCGATTCTACTGCCATATGGCATAAGATAACTGTCTTTTGAAAAAACAAATTGAGGGCAGACATTAATAACTATAGCGACAGAAGAGGGTGAGGAGAAAGCCTTTCAGGGATACCTCTCCAACGCAGATAAGGGAGCTGATGCTCAAATTCCTTTCATGTTTCTCCTGTACATTTTTCTGATGCCATGACAGAGAGAGCAGAGAGAGGTGGGCTGAGGGACATCTGAACCCTGAGTGCCAAGAGGACACCAGAGGCAGGAAGCAGAGCAATGTCCTGAGGTTTATTAGGTGACATTCCTGATGACAGGGGCAGCTGACGGTTTGCACTTGTTTTGTGCGCTATCAGATTCGGATATTCGTGCATGCAAAAATGTTTATTAAGCACCTACTACATGCTTTAAAATGACTCTGAAAATGTCAACAAAGCACCCAAACTGCTTTTCAGACAAAGGTCCACTGACTGTATGAAGACAGCATTTAGCTCTCTCTCTCCAGTAAATAATACCTGCATTTCTTCCGCAAGGAGGATTAACTTAGTATGGCAGGCCACTGAGCCCCACTGTGGCTGGCTGGGGGCCAGCGCTTTGAAGTTGTTGCTTGCACAGACTAACCCTGTCAATTCCAAAGGTATAGGAAGTTGGAGTGTCCTTTGATGTCAGAACTGCTTTCAGAGACCATCTTATGTTGCGTCTCCTTTGAAGCAAATTGACCCAAGGCAAACTTTGCTAACATAAGGCCAATCATTTGACCTAGAAAGCCTAGAAAGAAAAATCCTTTGCCAAAAGGGAGTTGAAAATAGCTACAAGTGATCTGAACATCATGTTTACGGAAAGAGTTTCCAGAGAGATCAGTGGGAGTTGATCTGGTTTACCTAAAGGCAGAGGATTACTTGTTCGAAATGATTCTTTCTGGGAATTTACAGTTCAATGGAATGCATCTCACAGAATTCTCTGGGCACTGGCACGTTAAACAGCAGACATTTCTGGGAAGGGCCAGTTTATTGCCAAATGTACAACTATCCATAAACACAAAGTGTGTGGTTGGGATATTTTTAAAAGCCAGCTATAAAGGATTTGGAGAGGGAAGACATGGTCAAAGAAGCTGAAGGGTCAGTATCAGAGATTCCATGTTATCAAGTTTCTTCCCTGGTGTCAGGTTAATGGGAAACTGGAAACTGAACGCTGCTGCGTGTTACCCTCTTACACCTTAAAATGTTGCTTAAACACAGGCACATTTTTGAAATATTTGTTTGAATACCTGAACTCCAAGCCCTTGTTTTCCTGGCGGCTTGTCAGCCTTCGGATTGGCTGTTCTTCTGATCATAGCCAGAGCATCTGGACGTTTCTCAGGCGGTTGAAATGAAAAGAAACTTGTCAAGGTATTTTCTACTCCCAATACTCTTAAATTCATAGTTCAAAATATTTGTTAGTTTCAGGCATAATAGTTTTCTGAACTTGGTAATTATTTATAAATATCATATTGTTTTTTAAAGTTAATCTTGTCTTATTTATTTATTTATTCAACTTATTTAAATTAAAAAAACAAAACAAACAAAATTTTCCCCATTACCCACTTCCTGCCTCTGGCAACCACCAGTCTGTTCCCTGTACCTATGAACTTGGTTTATTTATTTTTTAGATTCCACCTACAGAAGAGGTCATATGGTATTTGTCTTTCTCTGTCTGACTTATTTTACTTAGCGTAATACACTTGCAGTCCATCCATGTTGTCACAAATGGCAAGATTTCATTCTTTTTTTATGGCTGAACAATACACACACACACACACACACACACACACACACACCCCTCACGACTTCTCTATCCATTCATCCATCAATGGACATTTACGTTGTTCCCATGTCTTAGCTATTGTAACTAATGCTGCAGTGAACATGGGGGTGCATATCGTTTTTGGTCAATGTTTTCATTTTCTTTGGATAAACACCCAGAAGTGGAATTGCTGGTTTATATGGTGATCTACTTTTAATTGTTTGAGACACCTCCGTACAGTTTTCCATAGTGGCTGCACCAATTTACAATCCCACCGACCGTCCACAAGCGTTCCCTTTTATCCACATCCTTACCAATACTTGTAATTTCTAGTCTTTTTAGTAATAGCCAGTCCAACAATTGCGATACCTCACTGCAGTTTTGATTTGCATTTCCCTGATGATTAATGATGCAGAACATCTTTTCTGGTACCTTTTGGCCATCTGTGTGTCTTTGGAAAAATCAGATGCTCAGCCATTTTTCAATCAGATTATTTGGGTTTTTTGCTGTTGAGTTGTGTGCGTTCTTTATGTATTTTGGACATTAGCCTCTTATCAGATACATGATTTGCAAATATTTTCCCCCATCCAATAGGATCCCTTTTCATTTTGTCTATGGTTTCTTTTGCTTTACTATTTATAAATATCACATTGGGTTTTTTTGTTTGTTTGGTTGGTTTTTTGTTTTTAAATATTTTTGTGTTCAGAATAATGATATCTTTACAAATGGAAAAAGAGCTTTTGGCCTAAGTTGGCAGGTTGAACTGGGGTTGGAGATCATAATAGCAGAGAGGTGACACTGCTGACCCATTACCACTGGACTATTTAAGTCACCAATCAGAGTCACCCATCATGGGTTCAGATTGGGACTCTCCTGGGTCCTCGGCTACAGATCCCTGAAATAATGACTGTGACACTTTAGGGAGCTCACCATTTTGGGTGGATTTGCTCGAATGTTAGGAGCAAGTTGGCATTTCATACCCCTTGCTTCATTTAAGACCGTTTCTAGGAGATAGTTGAGCTTTATAGAGTTACCCTAGTTACAACATGGCCCTGTTTGAGTTCCGTTCCCTCCATTCATTTCGAAGTGATAGCTGTGCTGCAATGGAGGGAAAGGCCTCCTAGTGAGTTTGAATTCTAGATCTACTAGCCAATCATAATAGGCATCACAGGGGAAATATGGGCTGCCTACTACATGGGCACGAATGAGAGGGAGCAAATCCCTACAGACATATATACACATATACATTGAGCAAACTGAAAAAGGAAAAAATTCAAGCTATAGTATGTGTTGGACAAGCCAATCTTAAGAAGCAAAGATTTTAGAAGTAAAATTTCCTGTGGTATTTTTATTGAATGGAAAGAGTTAAAAGTTCTACTTTTAGTCAACTTTTTTTTCCTAGAGCAAGAGAATGCTGAAGGTAGAGCAGTATAAAAATGTATGAAATTAGAACATTCAACATAATGGGACAGTGAATTTTAACATTTGAGTTTTCAGTGTTTTTATCAGATAACAGAATACACTCTGCTGCACATTGAAGATAACAGACAAAGCAGAAAGTATTCGAATAATTCTTATTTTCTCTCACAAAGAGGGAGAGAGTATCTAAATCTTCCTAAACATCAAGAGTGTTAATTTTTATCAGAATTAATGAAAATTTTAAGGTTTCTTTTCATGTTATTTTCGTGACAACGTTATCTGGAGTAACTTTATATTCAGTTGTTTGTGTGGGTTTTTGGGTTTTTTCCAATTTGAATGACTTTTAAGGTATTTCTTAGTTTATTTCATTTTTTACTTGTTTTTAACCTTGAAACATTTAAAATAAATACTTTTTTCTCAATTTTAACTTATTTAAAAATATATTTTACACTTTAAGTAATGTAGATTTTGTATTTCTGATTATGGTGTATTTTGGGAAAGGATGTTGGGATCCTTTCCGAGGGCAAGAATTTTTAAGTTAAGAATGAGAGAAGAAAAAACCCTCAAAATCTAAGTAAACTAGTAAATAAATTGCTGTTAAATCCCTTGAAAGCTGGTTACATTGTTTGCCTTGTCTGTTGAACTGATTAATGATAGGTAAATCTGTTTTCCCCCAATAAGTGCTTTCCCCAATTCCTAAAGACTCCTGTATAAAAGGCACTCTTCAAGAGATGTTCTCGTTAAAGGTGACAGAGTGCAAACAGTAGCAGTTGGGATGCTATCTCTGTTGTGATACTATTTTTCTTTCAAATGTAAGTTTTTCATTGGTTTATCATTTTTCCCCATGTGACTATTTTTCTCGTAGTCCTACCCACATATTATTACAACTGCATGAAATACATCTTGTTTGGGGCAAAGGCTACAAGAAATATATAAAAAATAAAATACCTATTACGTTAAAGACATGGGATAATGGGTAAAAATAATTTTTAAAAATTTCTTAACCTTGCTTCAGCAATATGTATCATGACATTCAAAGAGAGACAATTTTCATTTTTGACAATCTTGAAAGAAACTTTTTTTACACCTTTTCCCATTTGCTGTTTCAGAGCAGAAAGCTTAACAAAGAAAGTAATGAAAATTGTGTTCATTCCATGAGTTTAAATCATTTTGAGATCAGTCATAGCTGAGAGCTCTGCCTTTTTTGAGTTCTTTTGATGGCAGAAAATCAATGGAGTGGGAGTAGGAGTGGGTTGGGGAGAAGAAGATATCCAACAGAAGTGTTTTCATGCGGGATTTGCTTCCTTTTTTCAGGTCCCAAATGATGGAGAGATCAGGAAAACAGGGAAAGTATTAGAATTCTTCTGTGAAAGTAGTATGATTTCTTCTGTGAGAATTAAGATTTAGTAATCAAGGCAGAGATGGCTGATTCAAAGGAATCCATTGATATCAAGTCCAGAGCAAGAGCAGGAAACTGACACAGGGCTTTGCAGCTTAAGATAGACATTTCTGGAAACCTGGACAGGAGCCTGTAGGAGACAAAGGTTCACAATCAGTCTTGCTGGTGGCTGTTGCCATGGGTTGGGGTGTAGTCTCTCGCCCTGTCTATTGCTAAAGGAGAGTCATTCTTGCAAAGAAAATAAGTATTAGTAAGTTTCTTTACATAGTATACTTTGTATGATTCCAGTGAGTGGTTTTCCCAGAAATAACAAGTTTTGACGGCAAAATAAATTCTTAAATTGGCAACTTGGACATGGATTCTGTGTAATGCTGCTAACCGTGCTAAGAGTTCCAAATGTTGCATTACTGAAATACCTAATAATGCTCACCGGTGGTTTCCAGTGTTTGATATCTGCCATAGGCTATAATTATTTGTAAATTCTTTAAATAGTACAAATGCAAAGAGAAGACGTGAATGTGGCTATGGAATAGTGAAATCAGAAACTGATCTATACAATCTCAATTAGCAAAGCAATATTGACTTGAATAAGAAAACCAAAGTCAGAGCATGGAGACAAATAACTTTATTGTTAAAAAAGGAAATGAGCTTAAATGAAGCAAAGTGTACCCAAATGCCCAACTTGGAGATCATACCATCTATGCAAAAATAAAAGAAGTTTTTCTATACTAGAGTATTTGTCATGAATCAAAGATAAAAGACTCTCACTGTTTTGTGTGTTTTAAAATTTCATTTAAAAATGGTGACTTATATCTCAAATATTTGTGGTATTATTTTTTGATTTTAGAATGATTTCTGTTGGACACTAGGTTAATGTTCACTTCACGTAATGGTTTCTGTTATTAGATGTCTATATCAGGTACAGATCATTTTTACATGTTATTGAAATATCTTGTCACAATATATTTTATTGGTTGTTAATAATAATAAGCCATGTCTTTATTCATAAATATCTTGTGTTATAGAAAAACCTCTGACACTTTTAGTATAACCTTATCATGAAGCAATTATTCACTGTATATATAATTATTGTCACTCATTATTTAAAATCTTAAACAATGAAAAATACAGAATAACTTATGATACTGAGAATTCCTGAGGATTCCAGAGAAATTCCTGAGATTCAGAAGCACCACCTAAGACACTGGTTTGACCCAAAGATTAAGGACACAGGTAGAAAAATAAGCACCTAAGTAGGGATACGTTTCTTTCTTCTTCCTTCCTTCCTGGGAAGGAACAAGGATGCCTAAAGATAATAGAAGAATTTCAATATTTAAAGGATGGTCTCCATTTTTTCTGTAAAGGAGTGAACTCATAACTCTTGATTGTGATGTGCAAACGGCTGACCTAGGATGCCAGGGCTGGGTGGTTATGGTTTGGAACAAATGACCAGGGACAAGCCTAAGGAGACACCATCCAGAAAGCCAGTTGGAGCATATCAGGAAATTCTGGAAGACTTATTCACCACTTTTATAGGCCTGTCCCCCTTGGTGCTTTTTTGGTTTTCCTCTGTACTCATTCCAAGTAGTTAACTAAAGAACGGTCAACTTAGGAATCTAGTTCAACACATTTCAGTGTTAACTTGGCCTATATTTATTGTTTAAAAATAACTGATCATTTTTAAAGAATACTGAATACAAACTTTTGCCATTTTTCTCAACCTGTGAATTACCATTCCTTTGTGAAGGGATGCTGGGTCTATACCAGCATCAGCAGGTGCCCTTGTTCTGACGCCTTACACCAAGACAGAGGGAACAATGTACAATTTACCCTTTAAAAGAACATGATTTATAGGCAAATAGATAAATGGAACAAAGTAAAGAATCTAGAAGCAGGCCCACACATATCTGGTCAATTGCCTTTTCAGTAAAGATGCCCAGGCCATTAAATGGAGAAAGGTTAGAGTTTTTCAATATAAGATGCTGGGTTAACTGGATCACTTAGAAGAGAGGAGGAAATAACCTTGACAGCAAATACAAAAATTATCTAAAAATAGAGCATGGACCTAAATATTGTAAAACCTAAAACCAAAATTTTCAGAAGAAAACCGAAGATCTTCGTGACCTTAGGCTAGGCAAAGATTTCTTGGTCTGTTCAGCTGCTGTCACAAAATACCACTGACTGGGTGGCTTACAAACAACAGATTTTATTACAGTTCTGGAGGCTGCAAGTCGAGGATCAGGATGCGAGCAAGACCAGGTGAGAACCCGCTTCCAGGTCATAGACTTCTCATGTGTCCTCACGCGGAAGAGGAAACTAGGGCTCTGGAGCCTCTTTTATAAGAGCGCTAATCCCATTGATGAGGGCTCCACCCACATGACCTTTCACCTCCTAAATGCCCCACCTCCTAATATTATCTTGGACATTAGAATCTACCGTAATCTTAACATTTTTGGGAGGACACATTCAGATCATACCAATTTCTTAGGACAAAGAAAGCACTAGTCATAAGATAAAACATTTTGATAAATTGGACATCAAGATAATTATACATTTCTCTTAAAAAAATACCATTTTAAAAAAATGAAAAAGCAAGGCACAAAGTAAGACAAAATATTTGTAACACAATGTCTGACAAAGGGCTTGTATCTAGAATATTTAAAGAACTTATAATAATAAGACAAACAATTTTTTTAAATGGGCAGACTTGGAAAGACACTTCAATTATTTAAAAACCACAATGAGATACCACTTACAACCACCAGAATGGCTAAAATTTAAAAGACTGAGTATAACAAGTGTTGGAGAGAAAGCAGAAGAAGGGGAACGTTTCTGATGAGAGTATAAAATGGCGTAACTACTTACAAAACAGGCAGTTTCATAGTAAACATAAATATACCTTATTCCCAGCAATTCCATACCTACATACTTCCCCCAAAGAAATGGAAACATGTGCCCACAAAATGACTTGTTCATGAATGTTCATAGCAGCTTTATAATATAAAAAACCTGGAAACAACCTAAATGTCTGTTTAGGGGAATGGATAAACAAATTGTGGTGTAATCATTCCAGGGAATCCACACTCCTCCTCAATAAAAATGAACAAAAGACTGATATGTGCAACAGTATGGATGAATCTCACAGACATGTTGAATAAAAGAGACATAAAACAAAAGAGTACATACCATATGGTTCCATTTACAAAGTTCTAGAACACACAAAAGTAATCTGTGAATATAGACATTAGATCCCTGGTTACCTGATGTAGAGTACAGTGGGGAAACTGGCTGCAAAGGGATCCAAGAAAACCTTCTATGGTGATGGAAATATTATGTAGTTTGGGAGAGTGGTTACATGGATGTATCTATCCATTTGTCAAAACTCGTTGAACTGTATGCTTAAAATCTGTACATTTTATAAGTTATACTTCCATAAAGTTGTTTAAAAATAAGAGCATGATGTGATTTTTAAAAATATAATTAAAATACTGTTAGCTTCTAGTTTCATATATTTTTTTAAAGCACATTTGTCAGTTAAACTTGTGGGGAGTTGTTCTATATTTCTAGGATGCTTTGTTGAACTTTGTAGGAGGCGGTTCAATGAACCTGTCGTGAATAATTTAATTTTGCACTTAATAGTTCTGGTTAAATCCAGAAATAATGAGGTAGGCTCCATTCCCTCAGGGAAACATTTCTCAACATCTATAGCTTTCACTTTCATTTGAGTGTTTTATATTATTAAAATACGTAACAGTTTTGTTACATTTACTTTTCTATATTTTCAGCGGCTACAGTACTTGGTGTCTTTGTTAACTTACACATGCCTTAAAAACATGAGTTTGTTCATTTTGGATTTACTTTCAAAAAAAAAAATTCTGTATCTAATCTGAATCCTAAGAATGTGTCTTCTTCCATCTAAGTCTTAAATCTTCACAGTTAGTAGTACATTTTTCCTGTCATTTTTTTTCCTTCTGCTTTGTGTCTTGATCTCTTGCAGATGAATTGCTGCCATCTGAATTTCACTAGCTATGTTCTTTGAGAAAAAACATAAGCTTTCTGATTAAATCCTTTTATTTGTAAAGTTCTGGTCACTTTCTCAGGGGTTATAGCTTAGAGTATATGGAAGAAATTTTAACTACGGGGATATAAACATTGTTTTGAATGGAAAAAGTCTGCGCTAGCTGATGTATTATAAAATTTTAAGCCAATATCAGAATGTTTTTTTCAGAGGTGGTCAGGAGAATTATTTTCTTTAAACACTGAAGTCATACAGCAGGCTGTTGGGAAAAGAAACACAATTATTAAAGTATCAACTTTGTTTTTATGTGGCATACAGTGTTCTTTAAAAAGTGATTCTGTTGAAAAACAAATGGAAAATTCGTAATTTATAACTCTTGAAATCCTTCCTGCTGAATTTTTAGTTTCATAATAACAATAATAATTTTTTTCAATTAAAGAAATGCCTTGTGGTTTAAAACATTTTCAAATGCAACATCTCATATGACCTACATAACAGCTCACTGTGGTTAGCAGAGAAGGTATTGTTTCCATTTTTAATAGATAGTGTTTGAGGTTGCATTCAGGGTTTGGTTATATTACATGACTTTCATTCCCTTACATCTGTATATGTGAGCGCAGCTTTTTGACTAGTTTAAATTAAATGATCTAGTTAGTGTACTGGGTCCTGATCTGGTTTATCTAAGCGCCCAACTAACTTGAGTTAGTTTAACTTTTGTGATATTTAATCTTTACTGTTTCGGGAGAAAGGATTTAAATATCCTTTTAGAAAATAAATTGCAAATACCTTTTTAAGTAGCTTCTGTTTGAAATAACACTTTCTATGAGTATACTAGTTTACTTTCTTCAGTCGATTCCTACAAGGCCCTGAGAACACCAAAGTTCACAGAAATTATGTTTAATACAATCTTTCCATGTCAATGTGCTGTCTCCTGCAATTTTCAACCTGTTGATTTTAAGGAGCTGGGATGGGGGTGGGAGGGTGGGAATCAAGAAAACAGACTCTCAGATTCTAATGCTAAGAGGATGTTTAAAACAGTTTTAAAAGTTATTTGCTTTCAATATCTGCCTAAGAAAAATAGAACATGTCCTCTTAGTTGAATTTAATCTGTGATTTCCAAGGTGGTGAACTGGTTAAGAGTAAGGAAATGAGTGATTCAGAGTATTTATGGGTATTGAATCCCAACTTTTATGTTGATCAGGTAGTCAGAATAAAATCTTTATTGTAATTGTGTCCTCACTGCAAAGGGTGAGGGTCTTATTTTACATTGTCTGGTGTAAAGGAATGAGATAATTGACTAGAGCGAGAGGAAATTTAATCTTAAGTAGTCCTATATAGAGCTATCTGTTAATTTAATCCAGTTCTACCAAAAATAATGAAATGTTTTAAATACCCCCCAAAAGGTTTCTGGCTTCAAGAGTTCAAATAATTTTACTATAAAGTTTAAAAAAGGTATAATACATACTGTATAATCAGGCAAATTAGTAAGATTAATTAAAGCAAGTTGTATTCAGGTAGTTTAGTTCTTAAAATCTTAACAGGTTTCCGTGTTGGATAGTGTACATTTCCTTATAAATATTAACCCTTAGAATTGAAATTGGTACAGTGGTTAAGAGTTTGGGCTTTGGATTCAGACTGCATAGGTTTAAATGTCATTTTAGCTGCTTTCTCATTGTGTAACTTGGGATAACTTTTGTAAGCCTTTGTTTTCTTGTTGATAAAATGACAAAAATCATAGTACTTGCCTCTTCATGTAAATGAGCATTAAATGAGGTAATATATGTGCAGCATTATTTAGGTTATAAATATAAACTCATGTGATGCAGTTAATTTGGATTGTCTATATCAGTAGATGAGAAAATATAGTTGGTGAGTAGTTTTGACTTCACTGCAACCTTAATTTGTTGGTTTTCAGTGCTTCCATTTTCTTTCTTCTGTTGGAGATCCTACTGAGTGATAACTTCATCAGAATGTGGAAAATTAATGTCCCTCAACAAATTTGTAAACTGGATGGTATATAACTGTTTAGTCTGAAAGGCTGAAGCTTGGCCGTAGTGATGCTTTAAATCAAAACAGCAACAACCAAAATAATCCAGAACGTACTTCAAAAAAATTGAGAAGGTGTGGAGATTTCTCATATACCCCCCGCCCCCGCACACACAGCCTTCCCGACTGTCAACACCCCCACCGGAGTGGGACATTTATTACAATCGACCCTACATTGACTTGGCATCACCACCCCAAGTCCATAGTTCACCTCAGGGTTCTCTCTTGGTGGTGTACATTCTGTGGATTTGGGCGACCGTATAATGACATTTGTTTATCGTTGTAATAGCACACAGAGTATATTCACTGCCCTAAAAACACCTGTGTGCTCATCTATTCCTCTTCCCTCACCCCTGGGTCCCTGGCAACCACTGAACTTTTTACTGTCTTCATAGTTCGCCGTTTCCAACATGTCGTATAGTTGAAACTGTACAGTATGTAGCCTTTTGAGATTAGCTTCTTTCACTTAGTCATATGCTTTTAAGGTTCCTCCATGTCTCCTCATGGCCTGATAGCTCATTTCTTTTTAGCTCTGAAGAATTTTCCATTGTCTGCATGTACCATAGTTTATGTATCCACTCATATACTGAAATCGTGGTTCCTTCTGGAACATACTTTTAATGCAGGCTAATAAGTCACCTGAAAAATTAAAACTAGATCAATATGAAAATAGTGAACTGTGATCTCAATTGATTACTTATGATCCCAATTAAATTAACTATGATCTCACTATAGATAAGCTATAATCTCAGCTAATATTATATAAATGGAGTGATGCGTGGGAGCTAAACTCAGGTGCTTTGTCTGGAAATCTAGGCAGTCGTTCAAAGGAGGTGTAGGACCAAGAGAGATTTGTATTTGTTTTGTTGTTATTTTTTAAATAAGAGCATATTTGTAAACTGCTAGGAGTGATCCAGTAGAGGGGGAGAATTTTATGAGAAGATGAGACTAGACAGTGTTCTGTAGTAGATGAGAGTGAATGGCATCTAATACACAAGGGTAGGACTTAGCCTTAGAAGTGAGAACAAATTGTTTCTAGAAACAGGCAAGATGGCAGAAAACTCATCTGCATGCAGATGCTGGTGGGGCGTAGCTGTGGTGGTGAGCAGTTGTGTGCGCTCTCTTCCGATAGCTTGTGTATTCTTTGTGAAATGGAAACCCAGGTCATTAGCCTAAGCTGAGGATAGAGAAGGATTTGTCAGAGGTTTGAAGAGCCAGGAAAAGGCATGGAATAGGCATCTAAAAGAAAAGGTATTAACAGCAACTAGAGACAAAAGATGGGTTTCCTACCAAGAATGAAAATTAAGACTGACAGCAGACGTCTTAACAGATGCCAGAAGGCTGGGGAATCATATCTTCAAAGTACAGAGGGAAATAATTTAAGAGTAAGAGTGAAAAGAAGACATTTTGGGACCTACAGAGACTAAGGATGTACACTATTCATAGATTGTTGCAGAAAGAGCTACAAAAGCATATGCTTCAACTAGAGGAAAATTGAACCCAGATGCAAGAAACAATTTGAGCAAAGAAATGAGTAAATACTTCCATATATCTACACAAGCATTCATTGTATAAAGTAAATATTAAAATGTGAAGTTATGTATTTCATGTATCTACTCACATAGTAATGGGAAGAATTTGGGACACATGTTTTAAGATAAATTGTTTAAGTTGTTGTGTTTTCCCCTTTAGGATGAGTGAGAAAACCAGAAGCTCTACAAACTGTTTTTATATAGCTCACGTTGTTTAAGCTGCCTTTGTGATTACTGTTTAGAAATTTTAGGTGTCATGTGACTTTAATCTCTGAAATTGCAAGGTAAAATTAGAAGGTACCAGAGATATTTGACATGACCTTCCAAATATACTGAACATTATCACTCTAAATCCTTGACTTATCAGATACTAAAGATTCCCAGGCCCTGAGGTGTTTGCTCAGGGGCTGGAGGAGAGCTCGCCTATCATTAGAGGACTTGAGTTTGGGCCGTCGCTCAGAAAGCTATAGGAAAGTGAATAAACATCGAATTTGTGCTTAAATACATTAGTATCCTCTCTGCTTCAGTGTTTATGTTCAGATCAAATAAAACCCAGCATGTGCTGTGTACTCCTACAATTCAGATCCCTTTTATAGAAACGAAAAGTCGTCTGCTTGTTCCTTTCCCTAGTCAGGAAGGATGAAGCTAGTAGGTGTTGGACAATAGCTGAAAAAAGTCTCATGTCCTTTATGTAAAGGCTTAGATATCTGCGGCAATCACTTGAAAATCATTTGATTGCCTCTCAATGTGAGGTTTTTAATCTATGTTATTTTTCCAAAACTAAAAAGTAATCTCCAAGATGGAAGTCTGAATTATTTGGTAGATGGAAATATGTTTGTGTGAGCTTCCTAAACCTCTGCTCTTCAGTCATCATCAGCCTAAGATCTATTACATCATGACAAGTCATTACTAAGCCATTTGTTCTGAACTGTACGAATGATGCTGCTTATATACCAACATATTTATAGACTTTTTCAGTGTCATTTAACACATTACCGTTCTTGATGTTCAAAAGAGGCTAAAAGTTCATTTCTGAAACATTTTCTCTTAATATACTTTACATTAAATTTGGAAAGGATAGTTTATCTTTAGCTTATTTAGGGACTTGTATTTTGCCTAATAAAGTGATTTCTAGTCACTTGATTATATTATTGCAGTATTTTACCTTTTTAAACTATATTTTATGGTGTTACTAGAAAAACAAAATATTCTCATGCTGCATATGATGCTTGCTGGTAAATGCAAGTCAGATAATTTATCTGGAGACTAATTTTATTGGCTTTTTAGATAAATATTTTAATATTAATATATCTTAAAATAAAAAAGAATTAAGCTGTCATAAACCCTTTTAGGAACAAGTTGGAGCATAAAAATGCAAAACGAAGATGGATTATGACATATTAAGTGTTCTGTTGGGTTAACATTTTATTTTACAAGTCGTTAAATAATTTCAAAACTATTTCTCCCCTCAGTGTTAATACTAAATCAAGCTAGTCTGAGATACATATTAGTAATGCTCAGAATGGAAACTATACACCTGTGGTAGAAAACTATGCCATGGTAAATATGTTTATACAGCTGTGTGCTAATGTTAGTTATTACAGAGTACGGTTATGGAATCATGTAATGAGTCTCATTCTCAAACAACCATTAACGTTGGCTTAGAAATGGCTAATTAAAGAATAACTTCATTTTTCAGATGCAGACTGTATAAGCAATACATAGGATTGCCGTAGCTATCTGCAAACTCCAAATGCATAAATTTGATCATAAGTATATGTTGGCTAATTTCTGAGGAAATAGAGAGTTCTTCTGGTGAGATTGTTTCTTATTTATAATTTATGCTTTCATTGCATATAATGCCTACTCTTAGTACCAGACTGAGTTTCCATTAAATTTTATTGCACTTACATGGACTCTTCTGTCATACTTTAATAAAATTATAAAATTACTTAATTGGGTCTGTGTGAAAGCTTCCTTTATCATTAATAATTCCATTTATTCCATGGGGTTATTAGTTTTGGATAATTTGTATGACTTCATTCAGATTTGTACTAGAATATGAATAAATATTATTCAAAAATTAAGTCAGCATGAGTGAAAGCAAATTTTAAAATGTCCTCATAGGACTTTCAGAAGTAAAAAAATAGCTCATTCAAAAGAATGAATAAAATGTTACCATTAAACATGTATTACTATAATGTTATCTATAAAAGTTTTATCTGAAAAATTTAACAGGCAGTAAGTTTTCAACCTTTTGTCTAGCTTTTGAGCACCTATTGTGTGCTCTGTTAAACTCCAGAAACATCAAGATGGAAGGCTTATTTCTTGCCCTCGGATATTTTCGTTTCCTTCTATCTGGAGAGAATACTAAACTTCAATTTGTAATTACCAGCAATTACTTTTGTAAAAACCTGCCTCATGAGAGGAAGAGACTACAAGTCTAGTCAGCATATACATGGTAGCATCTTTATTATACCCTTAACTTTATTTAGAACTTTCTAGAATGGATTCTAAGTTGTAAGAGAGCCAGGAAGGAGAATATAGAGATTCACTGTACATCCATTTCTACTCCTGGAAAAAGCCAGGTTGAAGCGCTTTGGGGCTCAGTAGTTTTGGCTTGTTGAATTTAACTTCTGAAGTGGGTATAGAGTCACGGGGTGTTTGGAGTTGATCTGAGGTTAATTAGGGAAGGCTTTGACCTCAGTTTTTTCCATAGCACTAAGCATGGTGACTAAGCATAGGTACTTCGCAAATATTTATTGAATTAATGAATGAGTAAGTAAGGATTGATAAACTAGTACTGGCAGGTAAGGAGAGCCTTTTAGCAGAGAGAGAACTGAAGTGGCAAGAACTGTGGAAAGGCGTGCTAGGTTGGACGAGAGGAGGTCAGGATAAACGAGGACTCTAATTAACAGAGGGACTTACATGCTGAACTAAGTAGTCAAAGCTTTCCTATGAGAGGCCTTGGTTATGACGTGAATTTCTGCTCTGAGGAGGATTAGTTTAACTCTGTAGGATGGATAGTAAAAAGGGAAAGAAGCCAGAGCATTAGATCTCAAAGTGTGCTTCCTCAAGCTAGCAGCTGCTGCATCCTCTGGTAGCTTGTTGGAAATGCAAATACTAGGGCTATACCCCAGAACGACTGAATCAGACAGAATCTGTGCGGAATGGGGAAGGGAGAGACCCAGCAACCGGTGTCGTAATGGGTCTTCCAGGGGGATGATGCTGGTATAGGCAGAATCATCAGGTAATTCCTGGAGGGTAAGGTCATTTCCAACTATAAATGAATGATTTAAAGAGTTGATGATTTAGTATAGCAGTGCCAAAAAAATTATTGAATGTACAGGTTTTAGAAGAAATAGAGATGTTTGTACTTGGGTGGAGTAACCTGTCTTGCAGCTTTGCAGCTAGAAGGACACTTACCAGTTTACCCAGAAGTAACTGGAGACTTACTATTTGTAAACTACAGTTTCAATGTGTTATGTTACAGTGTTATTCTTTGTGTTATTCTAGCCAAACCAGAATGATACAATTTCATTTGATGTGTTTATTTTCCTAGAAGATAAAATTATAAATCAAAGTAGTTGTGTTACGGACAGATAATTAAGTCAAAGGTACTTGGATATTCTTAAGCATTATTTATTTTGTAATCAATAACCTAATGATTTTACTTTCTCCATACCAAGAATATTCAATGTAAAATAAATATTAGGTTGGTGCACAAGTAATTACAGTTTAAAAGGTTAAAAATAATTTCAAAAACCGCAATTACTTGTGTACCTACCTAATAGAAGCCTCTTCCAAAATCAAAGACCATTTTCTCTCCTAATCAGTGCTGAAGACCTCTGAAGAATTTTAATTCTTTAACCTATTTTCTCTCTCTCTCTCTCTCTCTCTCTCTCTCTCTCTCTCTCTCTCTCTCTCTCTCTCTCTCTTTTGTGTGTGAGATTTCCTGGGTATTGTTACTCTGTCTTTGTGATGTTAATATACTACACTTAGCAGATGTATCCTGGTGGCTTCACGAGGTGGTTGGGTATACACCATTCTTCCTTGTAGTGTACACCGCCTACAGTGCAGCTTTTTGGGATGTGTTACTTCTGAGAATGATGTGGACTAAATGGATTTGCTTGCTTTCATTCATGTTAACTTCAGTTTCTGATTCAAGATAAACTTAGAATTATGTCACCAAGAATACATTGACGGTAGAGAACAAAGGAAGTCAGAAAGAGATAGGCCAGGCACTGTGTTTAGTGTTTTATACCTATTAGCTCACTTGTTTTCTTAAAATTATAAGTGTTTCGATCTCATTATGGATTATACAGGAAACTGTCACATTCATGTGGCTGACAATGACATTATGGATATTTTTAATTCAAGCAAATAAAATACATGCCACTCTGATTGTTTATGAATGTGTTAATTGTGATTCAGGATTCCATTAACATGTTTCATATATGCACATTTACTTGCACTTAACTTGTGAAGGTTATTTATCCAAACCTCTTCTGTATCAGGCAGCATGCTGGACACAGATACAGATGAGGGATGCAGGAACTTTCTGGTCCGCGTGGCACCATAGGTCTTGTTTCAACACCATCCTCCACATGGCAATGCCAGAATGTGAAAGAGAAAACTAAAACGGCATAGCAAGCTTGAAAATCAAGACAAACATTTTAAAGACCATAAAGTGATTAGGAATAGAAAGTTGTAAGTGTAGGATGGGAACTGTGAGCCGGCCAAGCTCCTGGGCAGGAGCACGAAGTTGTTCAGCTGCTCCATAGCTGTATCACAGGAGAAGGGCCTGGAGCCGGGCTGTTGGCTTGAAGGAAGGAGTGAAAGTGAGGGGAACCCTTCCCCCAGCCTGATTTCCATCACTGTTACTGGAAGCTAAAACATTGCCAGCTCTCTGCCAACTTGTTGGAGCCATGGTGTTATTGGAAGCTGTGAATCAAGGGGAGAAAGTAGGATAAAAATATAGTCTAGTGACCAGACACTGAGTCAGGTTTTCTGGTGGCTCTGTAATAATCTTAATATCACCATAATGCTGATGTTTTAAAATGTTATTATCTGGACTGTCACAGAGCTAATAGGTGTACAAAATCATGCTAGGAGAGGGAGCAAGTGCAGGCTTCCACAAAAACAATTTGCAGGAGGGGGTAAGAAAGAAAAACCAGATCAAAACAACAAAAAACAATACCCCCCATTAAAAAAGAGCCTGCAGGGGGTGGCTGGATGGCTCAGTTGGTTAGAGCATGAGCTCTCAACAATAAGGTTGTCGGTTTAATTCCCACATGGGGTGGTGGGCTGCACCCCCTGCAACTAAAAATTGAAAATGGCAACTGGATTTAGAGCTGAGCTGCGCCCCCCACAACTAGATTGAAGGATAACGACTTGGAGCTGATGGGCCCTGGAGAAACATACTGTTCCCCAATAAAATTTATTTTTTTTTAAAAAGAGCCTGAAAATCTAATTACCAAAGCACATGTTAAAGAAGACAAAAAGGAAAAAGGAACATGAATTCATTACTGTACAACTCTCTGACAAAGATTATAAAATAAGTAGCTTTGGGATGCTGAAAAAGCAGGGGAATAATACCCCAAATTTTCTAGAATTGACGAAAGATACTCATCAGATTAAAAGTGCACTCCAGGTACTAAACTGTAAATAAAGGTAAATCCACACCTAGAAATATTGCAGTAGACCAACACTAAACATAAAGAGAAAATAGTAAAAGGATCGGGGGAAAAAGACTTTACTTAAAGGAATGACATGAAACCTATAATGGACTTCTCATTGGCAACATAGATGCCAAAAGACAGTGAAGTAATAACTTCAAAGTGGTGAGAAAAGTAGTGGTGCATAGAATTTTATACCCTGCTAAACTTTATTCTAGGATGAGAGCAAAATTAAGAAAATGTCAAATATATAAAAGTGTTTGCCATTCACATAACCTCCCCAGAAGAAATACTAAAAAATGCATTCAAGAAGAACAAAAGTTATTCCAGAGGGAGAAATTAGAAAATAATCCTGAAATGGATTAAATATGTCAGAGAGATATAGGAGTCATTTGTCTTTGAGAGTGTGTGAACATGATATGTTAAACAATAGCATTAATTTACTCCAATTACAAAAATACAGGCTCTTAAGACTCTGCAAATATCCAACACAGTGTAGACACTAGTTCTTTGGTAATCAAAAGAGAGAGAATGAGTTCTGTAATCCAGAGCAGTCTAAAAAGAGAAAAGGAAATTTAGCTGTATGTACCTTGAAGAAATAGGTAGGATACAGCTTTGCCAATCTCATAGGAGGTTGAGCAGTGGAAAGGAATAGTGTGAGCAAATTACATGTAAGTAATGAAGTTCAAGACTCAGTTGAGGGTAGTTTGGCCAAACTCGAGGATTTATGTAAGAGAGTGGGACATTCTTTTGAACCTTTTGGAACCCTCTGGTAGGCATGGGGCTATCTCTGTATTGAGAGAAATGAGATGGCATCCTCTTTAGCTGCCTTTTTTTCTAGGCAAACTCTAGTAATTTGTCTTCTATAAATGAGCAATATACACTCCTTTAAGAGTTAAGAGTTAGGGCTTAATATTTAAGAGTTAATTGATTTAGGGCTTTCTTGTTTTGGTAAATGTTTATGTTCCCAAGTTGTGTTCTCTTTTTTCCTGACGATTAGTTTAGGTAATTTGAAAGTTTCCATCTCCTTGTGTTATTTTAACTGTTCATGAAAACCTGTTTTTCACTTTGTCCCTTAATTGATCCGTAGACTGAATAAGGTATTAGGATAAAGTAAGGGTATCAGAGTATTTTCTCTAAACCCAAATCTGTTGCTCTTTCCACTTTGAATTGTCTAGGAGACAAAGATATCTTTGCAACAAAGGGATTGGGAGAACTTGGATTTACTCTGCTTTGAGTATAAGACTGTGTAGAGCAAGGTTAAGGAACTCTTAAAAGGAGGAATGCCTATATCTGGTGCCTTTTTAGCTCTTTTATGGATGGAAGAGATTATTTTAATGAGGGGGTGAGGTGGTGGGTGCCAGCTCCAAAGATTAACAAAGAATGTGTGTATAGTGGCTGCAACCAGCGCTCAGATGACCCTTGTGCGTAGGCCAGAGGAAGCTGAGTCTTGTCTCTCGAATTCCCAGCAGTCCCTTGTTTTTCATAAGCTCTTACTAGTGTGCTTTGACCAAGTTCCTGTGTGTCCAGAGTTATAATAGCTGTTACGGGGTTATAAGAAAGAACTAAGCTGAAATCTCAAGAACTGCAGCGTCTAAGAGTGCTTAATCATATTTTTGCAATAACTCTGTAGGTACGTGTAATGTTGCAATTTTCTCAATTTGTGTTTTTTTCTCCCAATAAATTGTTGTAAAAGCCAAGATGACTCCTCTGTATGTATTAGATTACAGCATAGAACACTTAAATTTACTTCTGCCTTACCTATTTTCAGTGTTATGTTTTGTTCTCTCCCTTCAGTTTCCTAGTCTCCCCGCAGATTGCCTTAGTTTCTGTCTTGCTTCTTTTCTTTTCCATTATTTGACATGTATGTCTTAAATTTATCATGTTGATACTATGGCTGTTTTCCATTTCCCATATTCCTTTTACCATTTGCCTCTGTTACTTCCTTTCCTCGTCTTCTCCTCTTTTATCCTCAATTGCCTTAGTTTCCTCAGATGTTGAAATCTTTTTCTACAGGGATTTTAAAAACTAATTATAGGGAGTTGATGCACATATTAATCAAATTGCTCCTTTTAACTTTGATGTATTCTCAGGGCTTCTCAGACAACAAAAAAGTAAAAGTCAATCACACTATATTCATAAGCTTCAGTAAACTTTTGTTGAACTTATTTGGTTATTTTAGGTTTCACTAAAGAATGTGAACTAGAAAAAATGGAGTGATAAGCTAGTGCTTTCATGTCTGAGTATTGACATATGAGGTAGTGGGAGCAAGAAGGGAGCCACCATATGCAGTGATGTGATCTTGAGATATGAGACAATTTGCAGGACTCTCAACCTGCATGACTGTTTTTTATAGCAGGAATGTTTTATAAAACTACTTTAATAAAACTTTTCAACTGTACTTTAAAGTTTGGGAATAAAGTTAAAAATAGTGATTGGAACTTAGTACATTAAAAAGATTTATTTTGATGTTGTGAAAAGTATCACCCCCACCCTATGTTCTTGGGTCTTGGTCGTCACCGGTATGCTCTTAAAAGGTTTACCAATGAAATGGTTAGAAATGAAATATAAAATTAAGACAATCACTTTATAAAATATTAAAGAATGAAGCAATTAAGTTAATGGATTAAGTTTATTTTTCACAGATAAAATAATTAGCTTTCATATATCAAAATATTAGCTTATATGTGTGAGTATAGAGTGGAGATATTACTATTAGACCCATATTATCCAAATATGAATTTCCAAGTTACTTTATTTTAAAAAGAAGTTGGTTCATAAAATATATTGCTCAAACTATATTTTATTTGCTTAGCAATAAGATGTAGCACTTGTAGGTTTCCTTTCCTTCTTTCCCTCTGCTTTTACTATTTAACCTTTTGTCATAGAGAAAAAGTTGCAAGGCATTAGCATAAACATTCAGTAAAAGAGTAGATGAAAAATAGGAGCCTCTTACTAGCATTCTCCTTTGGGATAACTTTTATAAAATTTGAGATTTAAACACCCCTTGTTTCTGTATAATTGGAACATCCCAGAGCCAAGTGAGGTAACTTGTTTTATTCCCAAATTTGTACTTGAAAGTGGGAGTAGTTCATTTCTTAAAAATACACTCTAAGCAAAAAAACAAAGGTTAAGGCCCGGTGTATAAATAATACTGTTATATATTTCTCTTCCCCAATACAGTATGGGCTTATTCTGGTATCAGGTGATCTGAAGGAAATCATTAAATAAAATCTTTGACACTATCAAATTCCTTGTTCCTCTTTTTGAAGTTATTCTTGATCGAAGGACCAGGATTTACGTTTTCAAAAGGAACTTTTTAAAAATAAAAACTCTTTTAGGGAGACTTGTGCAACTCCACAGATGAACTTTCCAAGTATCGTACCAGAATCCAGAAATAAATGTATATTACTATATACAAATGTAGTTGCCTTTCAAAATATATCACACCAATGGGATATTAGTTTTATGCTTTGAAGTTGGGATCAGAAAAATTTTCCTTTTTTCCCGTGGGCTGGTGAGGTCTGTACATTATTATTACTTTAGATTCAGGGGATTTTTTTTGACCAGCTCAAGGGGCTTTGCTGTCAGACACGATGACGTGGACACCAGGACCTTGCCTCCTTTTTCAGTCCTCTCACCTCAGCCCCCCACCCCCTTTTTTTTTTCACTTGCTCGCTTAAAAAGGATACAGAGTTATTTATCACTGTGAGAATAAGACTGTAAACACCATCCCCCTCTTAGTAGATATGCTGAGAGATCTAGTAAAATCTAGTGTTGACAGTGTCAAAAATGTATGTAAGAAAATTAAGATCATAGTAGCAAAGACGGAGCATCTTCCCTGGGCTCCTGGCTTCATAAAACCTGAGGTCAGCTCAGCAGTTGTCCTGGACATGGTCTTTGAGTTTCAGTTGTCCGTGTATTAGTATCGACAGTAACCATTGTTGCCAATACAATCAGAGATTAGGAAAAGCAGTTATTTACCAAAGTGATGCTTCTTTGATCTATGTGAAAGGTACGTTTGAGCTTTCTGCAAGATTGGGAATTATTTCAGAGGTCCCTGACAGTTCTACTTGTGTCTGCATAGGGGGTCTGAGCTTGCGCCTTGATGCTGGATTTGACTCCTTGCAAAGCCAGCAGGGTGTGGATGCATGTTATTACTAAGGCATTCCACTTGGCAGAGGAAGGAATGAACACTGCATTGCCTAATACCCCATAGGGATGACCGAGGGGAGTGTAGAATGTTCCTTTGCTGGACTGAGGGCCGTGTCAACTGTGGACCGTGTTGAAGAATGTGGCTTGGGGCTATTAAGTAGAGTGCATGCTTAGGAATTCTTGGTTGCTGACTGTATACCCAGGAAAGCAGACTGTTGGGTGACTAAACAAAGCAGATGCTTTAACTTAGGAACAAAACAAAGAACTTAACCAGTTTCATTTCTCC
This sequence comes from Rhinolophus sinicus, assembly GCF_057876585.1. Lineage (NCBI taxonomy): Eukaryota > Metazoa > Chordata > Mammalia > Chiroptera > Rhinolophidae > Rhinolophus > Rhinolophus sinicus. Next base: position 57,363,110 of record NC_142506.1, on the reverse strand, counting down.
AACTCCTCAATGTATTTTTTCATCCTTCTCCTATAAGGATAAGGCACTTTCAGCGACAGACCTTTGCAATGTCTAAACACTGAATATTACTAATAGCATTGTGATACAAATCTCTTTTCGGTTTCTTCTTAAGGCAGAGGTCCTCTTGGTGACATTGGAAATCTGATTCAGCGACCTGCTTAATAAATTATTGTGTGAGCTTATTTTGTTGTTGTTGCTTTGTAATCAAAGTAACCAAACGCCCTTCTATCTCCTTTGTTGTTCCTTTGCAAAAGCAGTGCTTTGAACTAATGCTGCTACATATTAGTCATGGTAATTTTCATTATATAGTTTTGTATAAAAAAATAATTCCTTTGTATAAAAGAATAGAAATGTTTACATTCACTTTAAATGATTCCCCGCCCCCCCTACATTTTTGTTTTGACATCTTAAGTCGTCTCACTGCCTGGAACAGGTTAGCAAAGAAAGTAAGAAAGTTGTGAATGTTTCTCCTCTGAAGATGTTGAAGGTTAAGGATGCCTCAAACGGCTGCTGCAGGTTTGCAGGTTTTCTGTAGCCCCAGTTACAGCGTTCTGCATCTTTGGGGATGCCAGAATCTACTAGCACACATCACGGCACACACAGTGGCTTGGTGTGGACCTCGGCACCGCTGCTTTCTCATGTCGGCACTTCCCAACAGTGCCCCTGAAGCCTTTACCAGTCCGTACCCAGGAGGTCTGTTCTGTCTGACAGTCCAGAAAGGTCTACTATTCAGGGTTGACAATGACTAACGTGAACTTGCCTACGCTTTCAGCACTGGGGTTTGCCGTGAATGAAGCAAAGGTGCCTTGTTTTCTTGGGCCGCCAGATCGGAGAACAAACCAATCATTGTGATGGTTTTTGTTTCAATGTTTTTGAAGTGGATTTTGCTGAGCTTTGTGACATGCTGTCTCTAAAGATGTTAAGACAAACTTTTACCTTCTATGACCTAATTCGGGGTTTCTAATGGACTTCATTTATAAATACATTCTTTCAGCCAGGCCTATGTTTTGAGTCTAACAACACTGCTATGTGGGGGGATATTTTCAAAGATTTTACTGAGAGGACTATGTAAAATATTCTAGTCTATATCTCACATTCTGAATTTCTGATACAAATATCCCTACTCCTTTCTCATTTGTTACATTATTTCTTATCTTTTAACAGCCATCTCGCAGAATTTTATTTCCTACACACAGCGTTCTGGAGCCAGACATAGCCTGAGTTTCATAATGTTGAACGGCTTGAACTTCTGAATAACTAGTAAATGTGTTTTCCACGTATGAGACAACTCCTGCTGCATTTGTGAAATACCTAACTCTAATAATGTCTTCTATCTAAGAGTTTGGGTAATTCAAGGTTCTTTCCTTGCCAAAAATAATATTACCGCATATTATAAAAAGTATAAATAAATAAAATAGGATTAGAATGTTCATTTACTTGCTTCCATATAACTTCATTTTATATCAGAAAATGTGATGTATCACAGTGTGACTTAATTTAATCTAAATCTTTAGCAATGATGACAGGTGTTTCTATGTAAGTGACACATATTTTCCTGTAAAGTCTGAGTTTTGGAAAATTAACTTGCAGGTCTATTTTTATTTCATGACATAAAGAAATTCGGGGTCACTTTCTCCATAAATATTAGAAAATTTGACTTACAGAAAATTTCAACTTACCGGTCATAATTAACATATGCATACCACATTCATTCAGATTAGTTTAAGGTTTGGTAACAAAACAATTGAAACTGTTAAAGTATTGTTCCACTTAGGCTAGAGTTAAGACACAGTGGTCTCATGCCAGGAGTATCTGTTGTAGAAGTAAAACAGCTTATTTTGAAATCCTATGTCGCAAACCAGAAATGTTCTGGAAATTCTCCAGAGCCCATCAGTGTGGTATGCTTTGCTTTCAAATCTTAGTGCATCACGAGATTATAGTCCTGCATGATCTATACAGTCTGGTCATTTTGTTATGGCCAAAATGATCCAGCTTATTTTTTATGTAAAACTATCAAATGTGGGCCTCCTCTCGTTTTCTGAAACATATCACATCCTTTATGCTTTGTGTGGGAGAAAGTCTCCTGCAGCTTGCTCTTTATGCTGCTTTAGGCTGCTCACGTCAAGACAAAATGTTTGCCAGAATTCCAGTGTGAAACCTACAATAAACTAACCTGCTGGTATTACTTTCACATTTAAAATGTTTTTTGTTTTTCAGTAGTAATTGTTTGGTTAGATGAAGGAGGGCTCAAATTGTTGTCCAATTTTTTGTATTGCCTAGTAAGATTTTTCGTTGTAGTTGTTCACAGAAAAAAGACGACCTTTTCTCTGAAAGTTACTAGATCTCTGTGCTTTTTACTTTAGAATGTATACCCCAACTTTTGATCTTCATTAACATTTTTGGTAGTGTGTAGAGTAATAGTAAATCTTAGTCTGGATGACCAAAATGCTTCCTGGGTTACAGATGATTCTTGAACAACATGAGTTTGAACTTTGAGGTTCCACGTATGCACAGATTCTTTCAATAAATACGTACAGTACTATAAATGTATTTCCTCTTCCTTGTGACTTTCTGACTAACTTTTTCTTTTCTGTAGCTTACTTTATTGTAGGTATACAGTATATAGTTCATATAACATACAAAATACGTGTTAATCAACTGTTTTTATTGGTAAGGCTTCTGGTCAACAGTAGGCTACTGGTAGTTCACTTTTTGGGGAGTCAAAAGTTATGTGAATTTTTTACTGCAGAAGGGTCGGCACCCTTCATCCCCACATCATTCAAAGGTCAACTGTATTGACAGTGTTTAATCAAATCAAGCAAAGGATGTAATAAAAATGAAGATTTCCCAGATTCACTTATTTCCACGACACTTTATCACAGAAATTATATTTGCTGCGATAAAATCAATTGGCGATTAAACAGAAAGTCTATGAAATGTAATAGCTCAGTGTGGGGGGAAACTCTTTTATTTATTTTCATTGTTTAAAAATATTTCTGCTTATGCCAATGACGATCCTACCTTAGAAATAAAGCAAAAAGAAATTTCAAAATCTGCCCAAGAGTAAGCTTGCTTCTGGAGTGACCTCTACTGGTTTGGAGAAAATCAGGAAAAGCCAATTACTGACATCTCTTATTATTCAGCAGCAATTTAACATTTAGAATTTAAAAGCAGACAACACTGCAACATCTTGCAGTCATACTTAACATATATTAAATCTTGGCTGTTGTTTCCTTCCCACAACCACGGTAGGAGTGGTCATTGGGGCCCATATATATAAGCAGGAAAACAGGATTTGTGTATATTGAATTTTATTTTGCAGACTACATTCCGAAACTACACTTATTCTGTTCAATACAAGATATATGTAATAGTAACAAATTGTAAAACATCATTTTTTCAATTAATATTTGTCAAGTACCTGCCAGCTACTAGAGCTTCCTGAGGGGAATAAAAATGATAATACAGTAAGAGCTTGTGGGGTTAAGTGTAGATTAAGAGGGTAAAAGAGATATCAGATGACAATGATAGAAAAACTAACATGTGATAAGTGCCATAAAAGAGACCTCAAGGTCATAATACTTAGACGAGGATGAGAGAATTTCTGGCTTAGGTAATCAGGGAAGGCTTCATGGAAGATACGTTATTTGTCATATGTTGTAAAAGAATGGAGGGGATTGTGGCCTTTGCAAATGTGAACAAAAGCCATTGCAGGTAGATGGAATAGTGTAAGTGCTGAGGAGGGGTGTGCAAGCTTGTCTGGAGTCAAACAAATTCCATTTGGCAAGGGCACTGGGTAGGAAGGGGAAGGACCCAGATGTTAGGGGGTCTTGCACGCCCGCTAAGGTGTTCAAGTTTTACTTGGTTGGCGTGGAGGAACTATTAGTATTTTCTGGACTGGGCAGCAGCATGATCAGATCTGTCTGTTTTGCTGATGAATCTGGAAGTTCTGTGTTGGTAGGACTGGAAACATAGGACACCATAGATTAGGTCCAATTATGAGACTGTTGCAGAGATTTGAGGGAAAGTAGTAGGTAGAAAGTGGGAGAGGGAATGGAAAAGAAATGATGAGTATCTGTGACAATGGCTGGGTCTTGAGAACCAATGAGCAAGGGTGTAAAGGTCAAGGGTGTAAAGGTTGTATAAAGGTCAAAGGTGACTCATCCTAGCTCAGGATGCAGCACAGATCAGGTGTTCAATAAAGAAATACTTAAGTGAAAATTTGAGGTGTAAGTGACGGGAGAGAGTAAATAGAAGTAGGAAAAATCAAGAAGTTGTTTGAGGATGAGACGATCATTTATATTTTAGATTGCTGAGTTTGAGCTGCTGGTAGGACATGCATATTAAATGGTCCTTAGAGAGCAACAGTTGCAGACATGGAACTTAGAAAAGAAGTTGAATGTGATCATGTGATAATGTAGACGGGAACCATAGAACAGAAAGGACAAAAGCTTTGGATATTATTGCCTAAGAATTCAGAGGATCTGCCTTAAAAAAAGAAAAGAAAAAAGGAATAGAGGTTAAAGAGACAGAGAATTTTAGAATAATGGAAACTGAACAAGGAGAAAAGAGTATTGCCAGTGGGGTTGGGAAATGAAGACATGTGAAGAAGATGAGTGTTGTGAAAGGACCACTGAATTTTGTTTTTGAAGGAACAGTTTCATTGATGGGGGATAAGATTGTAAGAAGTTCAGGAATGAGAAGAGGTGAGGCTTGAGTGTTGCCTGGCAATGAAAGGAAAGGAAAAGACCAGGAGCCCGAACACTAACTAGCAGGCAAGACAAGGCTTCCTTTTTTAGGCTGAGGGGAACCAAACATTTTTTTGTCAGCAAATAAAGAAGGAGCTGGCAAGAGGGAAAGCTGAAGATGGACTTGGGGGTAGGGGAGGATGAGGCAGAGTAAAGGGACCTGATCTGAGGGACCACTGTCCAATAAAACTGGCTGCAATGATGGAAATATTCTCTGTCTGCTCTGTCCAGTTCTGTAGCCCAAGGTCACGGGAATTTGAGCACCTAAAATGGGACTCGTGCAGCTGGGGCACTCACACTGTCATTTCGTATCATTTTAAGTAATTTAAATGGAAATAGTCCCATGTGCCTAGTGGCTGCCTTATTGGGTAGCCCAGACCTGGGGTGTGAGTTAATGTAGGAAAGAGGGATGGACATTGTAAGAGATAAGGGATGAGTTCCGGAAAAAGTTTGAGAGAGAGATGATAATATTTGAAGGAAGTCATGGTCCGAGAGTTCCATTATTATCCATAAAATAGGTGGCATTATTTGCGGGGAGGGTAAAGTAGAAGCACGTTAGAGAGTCTCACCAATCCCTGTGGGGACTTCCGGTAAAGAATCTGTGACAGACAAGATGAATCTCAGCCACGTTGAGAGCCCTCACAGGTGAGTGAGGCCCTGCATTTGGTTGAGGTCTCCACTTCCCCAGCTGGTGACTTTTTTCAGTAGATCCCCAAACCTGGGGAAATAAGAAAAGCGGGAGAACAAGGTTAGGGGAGTCCTTTGCAAGGCTGGTACAGTGGAAGACTAGAAAAGTAATCAAATGGTGTGCACAAGATCTGTGTGATGTAATTACAAAGCAAGTGAAAATCCAAAGGGCATGGTAAGGACTCGAGGGCTGGAGGTCAGTAAAAGGGGAAGAGCAGATTCCTTACATGTCAGACTGTGGAAGATAAGCAAAGTCATAACATTTTTCATTTGTCAGAATTGCAGATTTTGGAGGTAGTGTTTTCCACAGGAAATGGGTTTAAAAAGAAGCAGTTAGGTTAAGAAATGTAAATTGTCAGGTGAGAGGAATTTACAAGTGGATGGAGATATTTCCAAATGGATGGAAAGGGATTTCAGCATCCCCCAATTATTTTGTTTTTGCTCCAGTGTGCTTACAGTAGGCTCTGCTCCAAACTGGTTAACTCAACTTTGAAGGTATCGTCTCAACCCAAATGTGAATAGTAAAAACTGGGATTTATTGTATCTGTTTGCAGTGATATTCAAAATTCATAAAAACGGAATTCAGAGTTGGGAGGGACCTGTGAGATTATCTCATCTAATGTGTGGATTTTGTAAATAATAACACCGTCATCTCTGGATTAAGTGACCTCGTTCAAGTTTACCGAGCTAGTTAGTGACGGGGCTGAGGCTGGACTTCAAGACTCCATTCATTCTTGAGCAGCATATTGTTCTGGGCTGAAGTCTTTAGTGTGAACCTGACAATTTGTTCCAGAAACACTACTATACATTATATTATAGAGTGTTATCTGCAGAACTTCCCTATGGCTACTTTTTCCGAACTTGTACTTTCAAATAACTAAGCTACGTGACTGAAAGAAAAATCTTGTGGCATTTCAAGGTACTTTACTGTCTACCTTAGACCACAGTTTACTCATTCGTAACTGGTTTGACATTTAACACACACTCACAAAGATAGGTGGGGCTTCTAAGTGTTAATAAATATAACAAAATCTAGAATTACATTTTGGACTGAGTTCAGATGTAAAAGACTTTGTTAATCAGGTGGGTTTTTTTTGTTGTTTGTTTTTTGTTTGTTTGTTTTTAACTTTTTAAAAAGCACCAAGGGTTGTGCCTTCCTGTCACCTCTCATCCCTCTTTCCCTCTTCCATGCTCTGTTTCTACTAATGAAGAAAGAAAGATACCTTAATAATGTGCTGTAAGAAAAGGAATGAATATTGCTTTTGGAGAATATTAGAACTTAGTAAGGTTACTGGCATTTTCTGTTTCACTCTAAATAAGATATTGAGAAATATACTGAAGCGATTGGAAATACTCCTGATTATTCTTTATAAAATAATAATATATTCCACGTGAAAATACCAGACGTGTACTTTAAATTGTCTATTTTAACGTGGACCCAACAATTTTAAATAAAATGATTAAATGTACAAATCAGTAATTTTGCTAAAAATGTAAGTGAGGATTTCCAAGTCATAACCTTGGAGAGTTCAGGTCTTTGGTTTCTATGACACCTGAACTCATTTAAGGGGTTTCCTGGAGTAATTTATGGGATAAAGAACTCCTGAACCTTTGTTTGTCTTTCTTGCAAGGACAGGCACAATGAAATGGGATTAGCTGCTTTAATAAACTAAACCAAAGTACTGTTCAAATCATCAAATTTCCTTATCAAAATTCCTTCATTTTCATTTGAATTCTCTGATTCCTTTTGGGGGATTTTTAGGGATTATAGCATTTGGCAGGCAGATGGCATGACATGGGCATACCCTAATATTTCAGGGACTGAATTTTTGAATATATTTACTTGTATAAGTATATAAATATACTTATAAATATATTTCCCTCTCTCCCTCTTCCTGTCTTTTTTCTCTCCAAGATCAGCCTTTCTACCTCTAGGAGCTTACGCATTGTCTTTAATACAGAGGTTCTCAAAACGTGGGTCCCAGACCAGCAGCAGCAGCAGCATCACCTGGGGCCTTTCCAAAAAGCAGACCCTCAGAATCAGAACCTTTGGGGATGGGACAACAATCTGCCTTCTCATAAGCCTTCTAGGAGGTTCCAATGCGCACTCAAGTTTGGGAACTATTGGTGTAATGGCTAGAAATCTATACCTCCTTTTTTTTTTAGATAGAACCCCCGTACCATAAAAGTCACCGTTTGAAAGTGTGCGATTCAGTGGGTTTTAGTTTATGAACAAGGTTATGCAGCCATCACCACTATCTGATTCAGAACATTTTTATCACCCCAAAAAGAAATGTCATATCCATTAACAGTCACTGCGTGTCTTCTGTCCCTACTCTTGAGTCCCTACCTTCTGTCTCTATGGGTTTGACTATTCTGGATATTTCCTATAATGGAATCAGTATATGATCTTTTGTGTCTGGCTTTCACGTAGCGTAATATGTTAAACGTTCATCCACATTGTCAGTGTGTCACTCTGTCTTATGGCTGACGAGTCTTCCCTTGTATGGATGGACGGTACATTGGCTTATCCATTCTTCTGTTGATGGACTTCTGTTTTCCTTGGCTGTTATGAAGAATACTGCTATGAACATTTGTGTACAAGATTTTTATGAACACGTTTCCATTCTGTTGGGTATGTACAGTTGATTCTCCTTATTTGTGGTAGTTGTGTCCCATAAAATCCCTGCAAACACTGAATTAGTGAATACTGAATCATTGCTCCATAGGGAAATAGACGATTAAGTTACTGGTCACATTTTTAATAACCAATCAATACATGACCTTTTTAAATGTGTGTTTCTATTTAAAGACACCTTATCTAATACATATTTTTGCTTCATTAACACTGAGCTTGAAATGGGATTTTGGTGTGTTCCCGGGATTGTGATCTCACAGTCACTGCCGAAGAATGGGAATGCGGATGGGAGAGCCAAGGTGTAAGCAGTACAGTTTTATTGTAAAGCGCAAGAGAACAGCTCTCCGAAGAGAGGAGGGATCTGAAAGTGGAATGGCCCTGAGCTGCGCTACGCTGGGAACTGTCAGTGTCTCTGAGTCAGAGCTGATTGGTCTCCTGTACCTGGGCTGATAATTCCGGCGGGCTCTGCAGTTTGAATTTGTTTGTTAGCTCTTTTAAAGTTATTTTCTTTGGCTTTGGTTATGGTCTCGGCTTTAATGCCCTCCACCGTGGCCATGTCCCTGACTGCCTATGGTTTTTCCATCTCAAACTCACATCCAACAGCACTATAACTCAGGCCTCAGTGGAGCTTATCTAATACCTGTATCTTCTCCATAAGGCACACCACAGCCTTTTTGAGTTTCGAAACACTAGACAGCACCACACACTATGCCTCGCGCCCATTTTAAACAGTGAAATTGCCAAAAAGCAGAAAAATGTGAAAAACGGCACTAATTTAGACTGAAAAGAGCACCTGTTTACAGGTGAGAGCTGGAACAAGAAGGCAGAGTCACTGTGTCCGTCCTCACCTGGGAACAATGTGTTGGAGGACTCGAATTTTTCACCACCGCCCCTGTGCGTGTCTGATGATTGCAAAAGCATTGTCAGGAAAGGATTACTGGGGGCTTACAAATAAATTTCAGCAAATTTACAAATACAAAATGCACAGATAATGAGAATCGACTGTACCTAGGAGTGAAATTGCTGTCATATGGTAACTCTGTGTTTAATTTTTTAAGGAATTGCCAGAGTGTTTTCCACAGTGGCTGCAACATTTGGCATTCCCGCCAGTGGTGTATGAGGGTTCCAGTTTCTCCGTATCTTTGACGACATGTTCTTTTCTTTCTCCTTTTTTTCTTTCTTTCTCTTTCTTTTCTCTTTCTTTCTTTCTTCTTTCCTTCCTTCCTTCCTCCCTCCCTCCTTTCTTCCTTCCGTTTTTTGATTATAGCCATTTTAGTGAATGTGAAGTGGTATCTCACTGTGGTTTTAATTTACATTTCCTTAGTGATTAGTGATGTTGAGCGTCTTTTCATGTGCTTATTAGTCATTTGTATATTTTCTTTGGAAAAATGTCTATTCCAAAATTTTGCCTTTTTTTGGGATTGGGTTATTCGTCTTTTTATTATTGAATGGTAAGGGGTGTGTGTGTGTGTGTGTGTGTGTGTGTGTGTGTGTGTGTAATGGATACTAACCTCTTAAATATATAATTTGCAAATATTTTTCCCATTCTGTGGGTTGTCTTTTCACTTTCTTAATAGTGTTCTTTGATGTACAAAGTTTCTTTTTTAATTTTTACAAAGTCCAATTCTAGGTTTTTTTTTGATTGCTTGTGCTTTTGGTGTTGCGTTCTTTGATTTTGAAAGTGCTATCTTATATAATTAATCTATACAGCCTGGTAAAAGTTGTTTACACATTTTTATTAAAGAAGTCACGATGAGTTAGATTGCATGGTTTCAGTAAATTACCACTTATTTGCCAATGGTTGTCACATGTAAATGTAAAGCATTTGTTTAAATTTACAAGGTTTTTATGTTGTGGTTGTGGCATTTTAAATACTGGCATCATCAGGGCCACACATTTGTAAAAAGCAGTGTCACATTCATTTAACAAACTGTGGTTTTGTTTGGGAAAATTGAACAGATACACATATAACTGCTTTAAACAATAGTTTCCTCTTTAATAAAGAAGATTCTTCCTCTTTTGAAAACTGAACTTTCTGCCCTAGAAAGCAGGGTCTCAAGAGCCATTTGTGAGAGAACACAAGAATCCCCGGAACTTGGAAATAAACACGGGTTGGTGTTTATTTGTGTTAGTTTAAATGTAGTAGCCCCGCGTGTCAGAAAACTGAATGTGTGACACTTATGTTCGCCTAAGCAAGCAAATAATATCAGCTAACATGGCTTTAATCTACTAAGTAACTTTAAATCCAAAAGATCAAAGGAAGTTATAACTAAAAACAGTCCTTCGTGCAATTTCCCTGTAGAAGCAGGAAAAGGCTAGAAATTACATGTCACCTTCATATCCTGGCTTGCTGACCTTGTGGGCAGATCAAGCCCCTCTGTGTGCCAGCTGTTACCATTATTAAGACCTAGCCCCTAGGGGTTAAGTAGGAGAAAAACTCCTGCCCTATAGGAGAGCAAACACTGGAAGTCCCGGCCCCTAACATGCCTAATTCAAAGCAATCTGTACGTGCTTGTCATTCAGTCCGTCCTGCCGCTCTGGGGAGCTGCCCCTGCTCACTTACCGTCGCTTTCTGTTGTGCTGTGTTCCTGCAGCCCGTTCTGGCTTTTGCTACTGCGATCATTTGCAGACCGAACTGAACCAGGCAACGTTCTTTTCACATCAAGGTAATACATTTCCTTATGCTTCTGTATGTGCGAATTTGTTATTTGGGGAGCATTTATTTAAAACCTGAACTTTGTTTTGTGCCTCTAGGACTGAATGTAAAACTCCAGCTCCCAATTTTTCTTTTTTCAATGTAAACTTTGAATGGCACCTTCGTGCCTTAAAATCTTACGAAGTTGATTTGAATTGTTGTAGCACAGGAAGGTAAGGCAAGATGTTTCGTAAGAAGGTTTCTTAAAATGTGCTTTCTTTATGAAGTTGGAAGGAAACCTCAGATTTAAAGCAGTTTATGTTGTTTCGTGCTTTGAGGTTTTTCTTTAACCACTATCGAAATCAGAGAATTTAAAAAACATGTGCTTCTCTTATTACCAAATTAGTAGCAAAATGGATGCAGGATCGCAGGAATCTCTTTACTTACTTTTGTGAATCAAATGTTGTAAGAAAGTAATAAAATCTGAGCATCTTCCCACCTATGAAAGTAGAAGTTTCGTGAAGATATCCACTAGGGAGCCGAGCTTCCACAGCAAGTTTAATTCTTATCAGTGTTCATTTCAAATACACAATTTGGTATACATCCTCAGTGGTATTTGAGTTGATTGCATGTTTTATGTACTGTATATATTTTAACTGTAGCAACGGTTACAATTGGATTTACTACTTAAAGTACAAGTCTGAATATATTTGCCATATTTACTTTTGCTTAAAATGAGAACAGACCATTTACATGTGACTGGTCGAAAACTTCAAACTAGATAAACTTGTGAAATATTTGTATGTCTGATACTAAAAGGTAAATTTAAAAAAATAAAACAGAAAAGTTTCACAAAAACTGAGGTGTTTCAGGCAAATCAATGACTGACCATAATGACTTTGTTCAGTGAAAGTGCAAGAAATAAGAGCAGACTTTACAATTTGCAAAAATTTTATTTAACAGGTATTCCTGTTAAAGAAAAAGAGTAAAATATGTTCTTTTTACCCACAAAGGGGGTATTATAGAGGATGGTATTTATAATTTAAAAATCTCCAGTTCTCTTTGATGGCTGGAAAGTCACTAAGCTATGTAAATAAGCTCTAAACTAGACTGTTTCTCTTGTACACAGTGGGTTTACTATTTCCCATGGTTTTAATGTCTGCTAATACAGAAATGTAGAAATACTTTTGAAAATGTTAAAATAAGTCTTTTTGCATTATTCGATTTATTTTTTAATTTTGCATCTCTAATAAACTATCTTAGAGTGCTTTCATTGCCAAAATCTTGAACATTGGAGTATTTTATTGGATTATACTTCATTTGTCACTTTTTGTTTTAGTATACAAAAATAAGGCAGAGTGTTTATGTATCTTCCATGCTTCATATAGCTTAACATCTTAGACTTGAATTACAGAATTGTGAGGATGAGCTATTTGCATGGATTATGAAAACAGCGTGTGATGTTTAAGTGTCTGGAAATGATTGACCTAAGACCAGCTTAGGAAATACATGTTAACCTTGCCTCAGTCTGAGAAGTGACAGTAATATAAAATTGATTCATCCAACATTTTAATCTAACCCCAACTGCCTTTGTAGTTTATACCGAACCAGTCAACCCTTTTCTGCCAACTTTGGGAAATCTGTGCACCAGTTCTTTCCCTTTCATTCTAACTGTTTTGATTTCTGGGATTGAATCAGAGCACCCCAGCTGTACGACTCCCTATAATAACTCCTGTCACTCAGTCTGGCTGATGGGCTGCCTTGCCACACTGTCTCTATGAACATTTCCTATTTTTAAAAAAATTGTAATTTCTGATCATATCCTCACACAGGAAATCGACCAATGAACTGCTTAGTCTCTCAGCCTTTTGGAAAAATATAAAACAAAGCAACCAAAGTAAATTAGAGAAGCGAGGCTTGGGAAAGAGGGCAGCCTTTGTTCTCTCTCTTAATTTCTGTTCTTTTATCATTTGAATCATTATTAAATGGGCTCACTTATTACAGGCTCGCATATTAGATTGCAAGAAAACTATTCACAAAGAACACTGTAGGTGCTTATTATGGGCTTGCTAAATAAGGACAGTCAGCTACTTAACTGGAAAATATGATTTAATTACCTTTGTGAGCAAACAAGAATCCCACATGAACCATAAATGTAATTTCAGTTCATCTAATATAGATGAAACAGCAAATAGCAGAATTCACGAGCATTTATAGTGACATTTAAGTAAGGAATAGAAAAAGATTCCTGAAAGGTGTACCCAGGCTCTTACTGAGTCAGTTGACTGATCCAATTCAAAAAAGAAAAAAAGTCAAGACTGGATGTTTTCCTAAGCTTAAAAATCTCAGAATCCTTTAAGTATAAGGATGTCTCTAATTGTGTTTCATACAAAAACTTTGAGAGACATTTCTAAGTTGCTCAGTAAACCAGGGGATCCCCTTGAGATGGTATCTGCTGGGCTGCTGGGCAGAGCCCATCTGGGGAGCTGCTCTAGGAAATCTGACTTGCTACTTCTCAAACTTCACCAAGCAGGAGGGAGTGGAGCCGGGTATCACATGCTTAGCGTTTGTGGGCAAAGCTGAGGTAATCCTAAGGGTAGTATTCAAAACAACACCTTGCCATCTAAAGGACTTGTAAGTTCTTTATGATGATTGATCCCAGTTTTTGACTTTGTGGAAGACATCTTTAAAATTCTCTCACGTTCGTTTGCCTCACACACAATAGGTGGGAATAGAATTTTCCTAATTTGATTGACCTTGGTGTTTTCCCTTTAAGCTGTTACGTTTTGAGGTTTAAAGTATTAAACATTCATGGTGACTTTAGACATACTTGTGATCTGTTCAACAACATTAGTTCAGCTCGGTAACATGATTCTGTTTCTACTAGGATGGGAAAGAACTCATGTGGTGCAGATAGATTGTGATGTGGCTTATTTTGTGATTTTAGTTGAGGCAAAATAGTTTGAGATGAAATACTGTGGCTTAAAGATAGGCCTATCGTATCTTGAAGGGCCTGTTTATCACCGAAGCACCTTGTAATTCTTATTTGGCTGGGACGTGAGGCAAGAGAGCAGGCCTGGTGTCTGGAGCCTGTCTCATCCTAGAATCAGAACATTTAAGATGCTTAAGATGTAACTAGAAATCAATCTTTCTTTCTTTCTTTCTTTCTTTCTTTCTTTCTTTCTTTCTTTCTTTCTTTCGCATGAAACTTTAGGGAACATGTTCTTTTCATAGAGGGGATTAGGGCTTCATTTTGGAGATTGACAGGGGTTGGGGATATATTTTTCTTGAGGGTTAAATAAGCTCATTAAACAAATTGGCTACGTCTTAAACTTTATTCAAACAATCCATAAGTAATTGAGGCTATGTGACACCTTGTTTATATTTCTGCAACATTGTTCCACATGAATCCTTCACTGTTGTCTCTCCAAGTAATGTCTTGTTAAGGGTTTCTCTTCACTGCACACTTGTCCCCACCCTTACAACTTCAAAAGTACTGTAGATGAAACCTCTTGTCATTGTAACTTCCCCCCCAAAAAAGTGAACATAATCCAAAAATTATAAAGCACATGTGACATGGAGTACCAGGTCCATTTTTTTTTTTTTTTAATATACAGCAATAGTCTTCATTTTAAGCAATATTTTCTGAATGTTGAATATTTTGATTGGCAGCAGTTGCTTACTCTTATAAACTGATCAACATTAATTATATAAAGTATAAATCATCAGTTCTCAACCCCAGCTGAACATTAGAATCATCTGGGGAACATTTCTAAAAATGCTAATGCCCACACCCCATTACAATATGAATTAAATCATAACCTCTGGATCCAGGGCCTGGTGTCTGTCATTTTTTAAAATATATTAATGAAGTGATTTTAATGTGCAGAAATGGTTGCAAGTGCAGAAATAGACATGTGACTTTGTGAGTATTTGTTACACTTATGGCATTCCCTTCAAGATCTGCAGCAGACTCTAAATAAATGTCTTGGCTGGTTCTTGGGTTAGTTAACTTCTCAGAGGGCTTTCTAGAACTTTTAAAAAAGGCTATTGATAGACATTTCTGATTATAGAAAACTTCCCTAGTTTTATTTTGTGTATTCTTAATTATACAAAGGAACATAAATCTCCAAACTTAAGGTTCAAAAGAAATTAGTGCTTAATAGAACTGAAGTCATCTGAAATAGGAACTCAAAGATATAAGAAGCCTTTCTCTGCCTCTCTCTGTCTCTCTCTCTCTCTCTGTCTCTCTCTCTGTCTCTCTGTCTCTCTCTCTCTCTCTCCCTCTCCCTCTGTTCACCCCCTCCCTTCCCCTCTCCTTCTCCCTCAATCACCAGCATTGATGCTTATGTATACAACACTTACATCATAAGTGTGAGGAGAAGTGGTGAAGATTTTGTGGAATGATAATTTTTGTGGATGAACTTGGAAAAGCGATATCTGAAACCTGCTTTAATAACTGCAATACAGCAATACTGCTCTTGAAAGATATATTTAGGAAGATCAGTGTTTATGCTAAAAAGAGGATGTTATTGACTATCATTTATCCCAGACTGAAAAAGATAAACTTTATTTTATACCCACATTTCTCTTCCCACATCGACCTGTTCCCAAAGGCACACTGGGCATAAAATAAATGAAAAAAATGAGACTGATGTTTCTATAGCCCTGAAATTCCTACCACTCACCCCTACAGGTATAAAAATCTCTGTTTTGACAACGTAACTCACATCTAGCAATAAGACTGCTTTCTAAACTCAGGATCTTCAGATTTGCTATGGCACATGCACTATAATATCTTCCTAAGACTATTTAACTTCTTGTTATTGTAGTTGTGAGTGGAAGGGAAACATTATCTGGCAGTTTTCATTTTTCTTCTATATCATTAAGCTCCTTGCAAATATTATGAATGTTTTTTTGTAATAATGAAAGAACATTTACAGTTTATCTTTATCGATGCCTTATCAACATATATCTTGTATATAATCACATTAAAAGAGATTATATAAGATGTTAAGTATATTTCATTTTCAAAGATGGTGTTTGTTATCATAAGTTTAAACTACCTTCTTGATAATATGAATTTAATAGAAACATAGTAAGTTTTCATTGTAGAAGAAGAGTAATCGTTCCTTTCAGATTTTTTGCTTTTTTGTAGTGCGATGCAAAGCATACCAATAATACCTAGTAAGCGCTTATGAAATGTATGTTTAGTGGTGTAATATAGATCTTCAAATGCATAGCACGTATCTTTGGGGGAAATGGCTTTGAGTGTATTGCAGTTTATGCTTAAGGGGAATCATACCATAATACCATATTTTTGTATAATTCTTTGCAACATATAAAATATTTATAGGTGATTAAGTGAAGATATTTGTAAGTGTTCTTTTGGAAGGAGAGTTTAATGGCAAAAAGTTCATGAACTCAAAGGAAAATAAAATTTAATTTGTCTCAGAAAGGGAGAAGATTATGTTCTTTATTTAAGACCATTGTTTTTAGTTCCCTTAAAGTGCCTGATTCTTTGATTAAAGATACAGATTTTGCTGTTAGGTCACAATTACATAATTTTGAAATAGACCAATACTCCATGATAGTGAAGATCAGTTAGTCCCTTGCCTTTACTTCCCAGGTTTGCATAATGCAATGCACGGGTGGATGGCCCCTCTTCTTAATTCAGTGAAATATGTCTCTGACACTCTTAAATGCTGGATTGTACCTTTGAAAACTATCTTGGGAAATATTGAATTCAGAGGCTATTTTTTACATGGACCTTCCGACTGAATTTTATATCAGTAGCCTCTAGTGGTCCTGTAAAAGCTGGTTAAACTTGGCAATGCCCTAGAAGCATCTTGAGATAATGGAAAAGCCTTACTCTTAGAGACATATTGGCTGGAGATTGAATTTCAGTCATGTGATTTGGATTAGTTATACTTTAATATTTTTGACTCGCAGTTTTCTCCATAATGGGTTTAAGAATATCGTCTTAGAGGTAATGTGAGGAAAGTACTTGACATAGTGAGATTTAAAACAAACAAAAAGAAAAACCTTTTAATAGCCCTTTGAGGGGAAAAATAGTCCTAGAGATAAAACTGGGCCGATGGCTTTCTACCATGTAACCCCACCACAGAAGATGCCTAAAATACAATTCTTTGTCAGTTTCTCTGCTGCGTTTAGAGAAGCTCCCTATTTTCTGGCCGTAGCACTAAGTGTTAATACGTCAGTTTAGTACCCGTGATCAGATATAAGACCATCATTTAGGCTCAGCATCAGCAAGTGTGGCCTAACAGCAAAATCTGCTAAGAAGGAATTGTTTCCTATTAAAGCATGTTTGGTAAATAATGGATATGGTACACCCCAGATGGCCCATATACCTGGGGTGAAAAACGACTTCAGGTATCTTTATATACCCATCTTCTTATATCTAGTACCACCTGAGAGGAAAAGATGATCTCACCCAGTTAACTGGGCAAGGTGCTTCAGTCTGGATATGTGTTGCGCTAAAAAGATTAAAATTTGATCTGTTATTTCTATGCACAGTTTCGGAGTCATGAAATAAGCCATAATTACACTTCGTTATCAATTAGAACCTTTATTGTTGAAATGTGTTCCTTTTCTCTACCTTAATCAGAAAAACTGGCCTTTATTTCTCTGTCAACTGCAGTTATTTCCCTACTTTTTATCCATTCCACTCTAATTGGGCGTCATTTTGCCATTACGTAGGCCTAATTCCCTTGTAGCCGCCCCACCTAGTTTGTGGTTTTGCCTCGCTGCACAAGGTGTGTTCCGGGGACCAGCAGCGTGGACATGTTGTGGCAGTTTGTCGGCCCCCTCCACATGGACCATATCAGAATCTGCATTTTAACATCATCTCCACGTGGTCCTCAATGTTTGGGAAGCACTGGATTCGCGCTTTGTATCTGACGGATGTAGTGCAATTGTGTTATAAAAGGAGCATCACTCTTTGGAAAAAGATGATTCGCTGTGACACGGGATCTTTGGGTGACCCAGTCTTGCCATGTACTGTTGTTGTGTGGTGTTATGAATCTGATGAAGATGCAGCAAAGGGTTATTCTAGAATACATCGTCTGAGTTTAAGGAATGTCGTTTAGCAGAAAGCGCTCCAAACCTTGGCATCAGGCCTTACCATTTAAGACTCTCTCGGTCTCAGCTTTTCTTTTGCTGAATGGAATGGTAATGCCTGCCACACCTGTTTTTCTGAGGGCTCTTAGGAGGATCAACTCAGGAGAGATCATGCGTGTGAAAGTGTTTGGAAATACCACCGAGGTATACTGTGGTGACTGGTGAGGGTGATGTCCCTTCAGGCTAGATGAGCCCGTGTTTGTTAAGGACAGCTATGGCTTTGCCAAATGGTTACTGTGGTAACGGGAGCAGGTCTGTGTGTTCTCTTCAACATTACATTTAGATTTTAACCTGACAGTTTTCTGGCCACCTAGCAATTCTGACTTCTAGTTCCAAAGAGTTACCATGAAGTTTTTGTTAACACTCATGAGATGTTAGATGTTGAGCCACCTAAATAGTTTGCATCCTTTGGGTAAATTGTGTCATTAGCATATTTTGGTATGTAATATGTTGATGAATATAATTTCCATAATTCAAACAGACCCTCCTGTGATTAAATGATAGCATTTTCAATGAGATACTACTTTTTGTCTTTGAAGCATGATAATTTCCTTATATCTTATAAGCGGTAAGTTTCCTGAGTCCCAAACCAAAGTAGGATGTAATTACTTGACCCTTCTAATCACATGAACTCTGATAGCTTTTCTTTCTACATGTCATTCAACGTGATTGAAATGTGTTGTATTTCTTCTCTTGTGTCTGCTTAATGCTTACTAACTAGGCATGATATTTTTGGTTCATAGAGAGCTTTGGTACAATAAGCAATAATTTATGTTTCCAAAAATTTGGAAGCTGTGCAATATGTTGAAACCCTTTTTCTGAATAATTTGTATTCATCTGTTCTTGCTCCTTAGTTCTGTTTATATTTCCTGCTTTATCCAATTATTTGATATATTGTGCAAGGTGTTATTGTAAGAGAGCAGATATATATATGAGAAGATAAATTATTTAAAATGCATCCAGTGAATAGAATAGATGTCTGATTATCCTCCAAGGTAAAATAAGTTTGTTTCTGTTTTTGCATTTTAATAATAATTACCTTTTGTTCATTATTAGTCTCTGTCCTAGGAACCTTATATGTTGTTTTATTAGTATTTTATTACTATGTAGGAGATATATTTGTAGTAAAAGTTGTGAGCAGTGCAGAAAGTAAAATGCAAAAGTCTTCTCCACCCTTCCAAATGTTCACACCCAACTTTCCAGCAGGAAACAATGTTAGCATTTTCTATGTCCTTCTAGAAATTCTTTGTGTATATCCTAACCATGTATGTGTATCGCCCTTGTATTTTCAATGAAACGGATTCATACCAGATAGGCTGTTCTGCAGCTAGGTTTTATTTACACATAAAGATACACTTTGGACTTCTTTCCATAGCAGTAATCCTGATCTAACTTACCCTTTTTTATTGTACAGAATACCCAATGTAGGGCTATGACAAGAGTTTCATTCCCCCATTGAGAATTTAGATTGTTTCCGGTTTTCATTGGTATAACAGTGGTGCAGTCAACACCTTTATTTATCTGTACATTTATCTTTATACAATTCTTCAAGTACTCCAAAGGATAAATTCCCAGTAGAATTGCTGTGGGTCAGAGGATGAGGGTATTTTACATTTTGACTGGTGGTGCCCTGTTGCTCAAAAGGTTGAAGCAATTTGCATTTCAAACAAATTTAACTCTAAGAACAACCAAGAAGACTTAGCGACTCTAAGAACGTAAGTAACTTGACCCAGGTTCTCATCGTTAGTAATGAGTAGAATCAACTTTCAATCTCAGACCCACCCAGCTACAGATGTCCCAGCTACCATTTTAAAGCATAATTTTGGCTTTCAAACCAAGAAGCATCATTCCATATTTTTGTATATTCTCACCACCCAGTGAAGCAATAACGATGACTCCTCCACTGTAAATGCATAGCCCTGTATAGTTTTCAAAACATTTTTACGTTCTCATAGTAATCCCATGAGATGGACATCGATTATTATCCTGATTTATACATGTGAAGAACTGAGGCTCAAAGGAAAAAAACTTAAATTTTAAAATGTAATCCAAAGATGTACCTTGGCCAAAGGCCTGATAAACCCCACGCTGCTAAAGCACTCAGGACATAAAAATGCTAGTAGAAAAGGTGAAATAGGAAAAATGAGATTAGTAGCTTTGAATGTATTGATATTGGCATATTAAATTCATGAGCAACAGGAAATACACTAAAATATCTGGCAGTGCGTTCCCATCACACCTCAAGCCAGTGCCTCAAGAATAGCTTTCTTCTGGCAGCCCCGGTGTATTATGGCCCTGGGGAAAACAGATGATTTCAACATTGCTGTCTTTGAAAGCTGTTCATTATTTTTGATCCAAAACTGAATTTGAACTTCCACCATAAGTACTATGATCACTGCATTTATAATCACATAGCATTACATTTATAACAATAGTTCCTTTTTATGTTGGCTCTTCCTGTAGCTCATCTGCTTTCCTGTTCTATCCTAGGCTTAGATCATTTCTTTTTTTTTTCTCATTTGTCTCAGTTCTGAAGAAGTAAGATCTTTCCCTACATGGGCTTGGGTCACCTCTTGACTTCAGAGTGAAACTTTGTCATTCTGGTCACCTGAATTCCCACACAGATACATCCACTGAACTTTATCCATAGACATTTCTTAGAACAACTTATTTCGGTTTTGCTTTTTATTATTTTTCACTTATAATTCCTAACTTATTTTGATTGTTCTCATTTTATAGTTAAAGAAACTAAATCGTAGAAAGCTCATGTGACTTACTTCAAATACAAGCCAAAGTCAGAGTTCAAATTATTCTTTACTATCCACTAGTTCCGACTTCATTGCAAGAAGTCTCCAAGTAACGAAACAGGTTATGTTCCAAAAATTCATTTGCAAGTCAGTTATTTGGCACTTGAATGGCATTTTACCACAGTGGGGTGGGGCTGGGGGGGAATGTTATAAATGGTGATTGGCTCGCTCGGTAGGTCTGCAAAAATCTATTTAACTCTTGTGTAACTACAAGATGATGCATTTGCAATAAAAATAAGAGGGAATGATAATTGTAATTCTGGTTACAAAGAAAAGAAAACTTATTTTTTCCTGCAGAAAAGCAGATTCAATTAGAAGATAGGGTAACATGAAATTGACGAGCCTAGATGGGCTTTCAGGCACTTTGCAGGGTGTTAGAGATTCATGGCGCCGTTTTAAGCCCAGTTTCACTTGAAAACTTAGAAGATTTTTGTTGTTTTATGCTTCTCACTAGAATAACTCCCCCGGCAGCTGTGATTAGAGTCAAAAGGATTGACTGAAATTAAATACTTAACCGAAAACTAGGATCTCTGAGATATTAACCAACTTGGGATGGTAAAACCAAACCAACCTACCAGAGAAAGCCTTCCTTCCTCCCATCCTCCTAAGGGAAAGGTCAAGGGGAGTCATTGACTTTCCCATTCATCCCAGCAGATCCTGTCAGCTGAGGTAGCTTGACAGAGGTCTGGGGAGAAGGCCTGAGTCAAGGGTGGAAGGGAGAGATGTGCCTTCAGTGATTTCAGTGGTGAATTTGCAGTGAGAGTTTCTAGTTCTGGGAAATAACTGCGTTTATCTAGCATTTGCTCCTTACATTATCTAGACTTGTCTTTCATTTAAGTATACAAACATCTTAAATTTCAATGAACTTTTTTAGAAGTCTAGCACCTCTTTGGTTGGCCTTTAATTGACGTGTTTTATTTTCAGAGCATTTGCATACAACTTTTTCTTTTGTTAACAAAAAAAAGGAGGATACAGTCTTTAGTAAACAGCAACTTAACTAAGTAAGCAGATCTATCGCACATTGAGAAAGTGGTGGAAGAAAGGTTAGTGTGTGCGTCCTGCTCAGAGTAGGGCTCTAACCAGTTCCCTACCCTCCTTGCCCACTAGTTGGATAACACGTTTATCTACCATGGCTTTGTGTTGAGTATATTATATGAATGTTTTATAAAACTATGTTTTAAAACTGTTTTATAATGTATATTTCTACCCAGGAGTGTATTCAGTGAAGGAGAGAGCAACTGTATTTACTACCACAATTCCAAAATCCCTCTCAATTGTTATAAAAGGAATTTGGGATTGGCAGACTGCTTTCAAAAGTGATGAGAAAAGTAACATCTACTTGACTTTATATATGTTTTGATATTTATAAATCTTTATTTTTTCACTTAAACCATTTTTAAAGAAATTTTTTAATGTCCATATTAATTCTTCCATTTCTCATAGCTTTGATGTTTATGTAACTGAATTTGTGTGTGTGTGTGTGTGTGTGCGTGCGTGTGTAGTTTAGGTGTTTCATCTGAAAAGTAAATAAATAATGCTAAATGTGTACCCTAGTACAGTGAGTATCTTCTGGGTATCAGTATTCAGGTGGAAACTTTATGCGTTGTTCTGTCATGCTCTGCTCAGAAGTGCCCCCATGGAATAGTTATATATTGAAACGCCGTGCATTGGAAACGTCCTCATGGCTGATCCAAGTTTGTCAGGTTCGATTTCCATGTTCTCAGACTGAAAAGAGATGATCTCTTTCTGGTACCTGTGTGTCTGCAGGAGATGGGGAGAGACTGGAGAGAGATTTCTCCAGAAGCTGTTTTGTCTATTAGAAGAATGCCATGCCAGAAGGGTTAGTGAGCCAGACTATGGTTTTCTTTTTTTCTTGTTGGCTCTCATGTTAAGGTTAAATAGACCAATCAGAGCATTTGATGGCCTATTTTTTTAACTGCAAATTTCCAGATTTTATGTGTACGTTGGTCAGAGGATGGTGCGTGGGTGAGGAGAGAGGGAGGAGGTTGTCTGATTTGGCTTTTGTTTGTTGACTAGACAGAAACATGCTACTGGTAATTTGAGCATTAGTTTTCTGTTTTTACATTGAAGACCTGGGTCATTTGGTGAAAGGAAAAAAAATAAGAACAAAAGTCTCATCTGAAGCAAATCCTATCCATTGTATTATTTTTCTCATGTCCAAGAAATACATGAAAAACAATAAGGTCGTGGCAACTTACGTCACATACTTATGTCGCAAACAGTAAGGTCATGGCAGCTTATGTTCATTACTTTTTAACATTGTATTCATTGGTTTAGGGGACAAAACTTTCGTGTCTGTTATCTTGGTAGCCACAATTCTTAGCTGATTAGGGTTTTTTTGGGGGGTGGGGGTGGGTTGTTTGTTTATTCTTATTCTAAGACCCGCGTGACTTAGAGGAAAAATCAAATTTTCTTGATATTTTTTCTGAGACATAAAAACATGCTTAACATTGTTCACATTATTTTAACCTACACAACTTACTGCCTTCGGAATGATCCTTCATTTTGTCTGTTACCTTTAAGTCAAAACACCCCAAACATGATATTGTGGAAAAGTTGAAGGGTGTTGATATTGGTACCCTCCCTCGCTTCTTCCCCTGCCCACCCCCACCCTAAAATGACCTAATTCTTGACTGATACTTGCACATCTAGGATGAGGAGAGAAGAAGGGCCCTGAAAGTAGAGGTGGGGGAGGGGAAAAGGAGTCAGTAAGGACAGGAGAGGGTTCTCAGAGTCGCCGGGAGGAAAGACGAGGAGGGCTGGTTCTGTCGCAGACGCTTCTGGGTTTCCCCCAACTCTCTCACAACTCCTGAGGGAACCCTTGTTTTCAAAGCGCTTTTTTTAAGACTCTTTCCTGTCTTCTCCACATATTTGCCTGCCTGACTATAACTGGTTGATTTCATATCGTTTTCTTTCTCAGGGTCAAGACACTGGAGCATGGCTACCAGCAGCAGAAACAGCGATTTTGTGATTCTGAGCAATGGCAGCATTGCGGCCAGTGCTGCCAACCCCAGTCCCCTCACCTCCTGTGACGGAGACCTTGCAGCCCAGCAGCTCACACCCAAAGAAGCACCAAGAGCAAAAGTGAGTCCCAATGGATGCCTGCAAGTTAATGGCACACTTAAGTCATCCTTCCTGCCTTTAGACAACCAAAGAACGCCTCAGATGCTACCCCAGTCCTGCCACCCTTGCCCGTACCATCATCCTTTGACCAGCCATCACGGTCACCAGGAGTGCCATGGCGAGGCTGGCGCTGCGTCACCTTCCGCTTTGGCCCCGTGTTGCATGCAGCCCCCCTCGGAGTACTCTGCCTCTCTGTGCCCGCATCACGCACCTGTTTACCAGACCACGTGCTGTCTGCAGCCCTCGCCATCCTTCTGCCTGCATCACCCATGGCCCGACCATTTTCAGCATCAGCCTGTGCCGCAGCACATAGCCACCATAAGGTGAGTGAGCCGCAGGTTTCGCACGCCTTTAGCATTCGCAATTCCACAGGAATGTGACTGCTTCTGTTGATTTCCCCAAAAGGAGAGAAAAATGTGTCAGAGAAAGAAAACCAGTGAAGATGCCTATTGTGCAGACTGTGGACAGCCTACTAAAATGCAAATAAAATAATAGTATATCTGTTTTATCCATTGACTTCTTAGTCAAGTAAACCCTCCCTCCTTTTGCCTTCTCTGCTATGTGTCCGTGCTAGGTCTTGCGTTATAAAGTTCAGTAAAAGTTTTTGTTGTTAGTAATTTCTGGTATTAAACATGGGGGATCTATCTGTGATGAGGCCGCCTAAACAGGAGTCTTTGATTTTATATTCTTGATAGTGATCAACCTTTATGGGGAAAAAGAAAGTTGCTTCCTTACACTTCCTTACGTCTGTACTCACAGTTTCTATTCATGGGGTTTGGGTAACTGCCGTATGTTGAGATCAGATGAAAGCAACAATTCCTTTCATAGCCAATGAAATCTGTAGCATGGGACTTTAAAAAATATTTTTTTCGTAAAGCATATTCAGACATGGTAGATTGAAAAGTGCTAGAAAAATCTCTGTCATCTCCAATTCTCCTTCCCATCAGCCCGTAGTTTCTCTTACGCTTTTCAGCTATTTTTTTTCCATGGGTGAGTTAAGTCACATGCAGTATAGGTGAGCACGGGTAATGTATTTTATAAAATACTGAGTCCTCTAGAAAGACCAAGTATTATTTCACAGTTTTAGGTAGTTAACAAGTTTTAAAAGAGCTAGAAGAGAGCATTCTCTTGTTAAAATTGGTATAATTTACATACAGGGAAATGCATGTCTCTTATGTCTGCTGTTTGATCAGTTTCAACAAATGCATATGCGAGTGTAATCCACACCTTGGTCCACGTCCAAGGTAGGGCATTTCTGTCACCCCAGAATGTCCCCTCCTGTCGTTCCTTAGTCATTCCTTCTCTCTTCACCAGAAGCAATCACTGCTTCTGCTGAATCGTGGACGTGCAAATATCTCTTTGAGTCCCTGCTTTCACTTCTTTTGGGTGTATACCCAGAAGTGCACTGACTGGATCGTATGGTAATTCTATAATAGGTTTAACCTTTTGAGGAGCCACCAGACTGTTTCCACAGCTGCTGTACTATTTTGCATTCCCACCAGCAGTGCACATCCATGGTTACACTTATTCTTTGGTGTGTTTTTTCGCTTGTTTATAATGGCCACCCTAATGGGTGTGACATTGCAGATGTTTAAGTGGAGAAGAAACACTGTCAGATTTGCATTTTAGAGACGCCCATAATCTGCCCCGTGGGGAGCAGATGGAACTGGGTCAGGACTGTTGGATAGAGGAAGACCATTAGAAGGCGCATTGCGTCATTCAGGTGAGAGGATGGTGCCTTGAACCAGGATTTAGAGATAATTTCATGCTAGACAAATTTATGAGGCAGACTCTACTAGATCTGGTGCACAATTGCATATGGGGGAGGACAGGAAGAAGAACCAGAACTGATTTTCAGTTTCCTGGCTTCAGCAACTGGGTGGGTAGGTGGTCATGCCAATCACTGAAATGGGGGAGACAGGAGAAGACCTGGAAGCAGGCAGAGCCGAGGCGTTGAGCTCTGGGGGTGCGGGGCAGTACCAGTGAGTTTCGGGAAGAATGAGGATGCTGTGTAATTCGTGACAATTCCATTGAGGATAACAATACTGTAGGAGGTTTTCTTAGCATGAATCCTGACGCCTTTAGACTCAGCCCAGCATGTGTTTCTGTACAGAACTGCGCTATGGGCGCGATGCTGAGCCAGGCGCTGTGTCTGTCTCACACCAGTAAGATATCCACAGAAGCAAATGCGGAGGTGGATATACCTCCCAGGTACGGGAGAACAGCTCAGTTTGGGATAGTCCCACAGGGTGTCCTCGCTAAGAAATTCTGAAAATGAAGATGTCATACGATGCTTCACTGCCTTTTATTAGTTCTGCTACCCAGTACTTTCAGGAAAGGTATGAGAACGAAGGTTCTAGAGGCGGATCTCTATCAGGAACTTTCTCTAAATCTTTCTCGTTTCCTTTTGTGATTTACTGCCTGTTGCTTTTTTCATTGATAATCTCAAAAACACTTCATAAAGTATTACTCAATTAATGTTTAAGATGTAGTCATGGCTTGGTAGAGGTATGTGGTGTTCACTTTGCTTTAAGGACATCGTAAGGATCAGTGGCCTGAGGGTCAAATTGTGTACAGATGGCAGATCCTAAGAGCTCTTTACACCTGTGCCACAGATGGGCCCACCTGGCTGACATACTTTTTAAAAAGTTTTTATTTGTTTATAAAGCACTTAACACCATAGAGAATGTTCTAAAGAGTCAATCAAATAGAAAATGAGATTTTATCCCAGTTCATTTGCCGCTTACTTTCAGTTGTTCGTACTCCCATTTCTCTTTTTCCCCACCTTTGGTAACACAGCAGTTCTCTTTCATCCCTTCTTGACCCTTTCAGCTGTAATAAATCTCTCTAAAAGATTCATTCTGTCAATCACCTGTGTGTGTGCTTTGTTTTTTGTTTTTACTTTTTAAAATTCTGTTAATTTTCTGGTTGACAGAATTAAGTTTCATTGCAAGGAACACATGTAGTATATTCTGTTTTAATTCCATTTATCACCAAATACCGTGTTTCCCCGAAAATAAGACCTAGCTGGACCATCAGCTCTGATACAGCTCTTGGAGCGAAAATTAATATGAGACCCGTTCTTATTTTACTACAATATAAGACCAGGTAAAATAATAATATAATATAATGTAATATAACATAATATAATATAATACCAGGTCTTATATCAATTTTTGCTCCAAAAGATGCAGTAGAGCTGATAGTTCAGCTAGGTCTTATTTTTGGGGAAACAAGGTACTAAGCAGTTTAAATAGCTCTCATTTTAAAGTGTCTGGCTTTTTCATTTGTAGATTCCTATCCTCAGACCCATTGCTCAGCCATTAATTAACATGACTAATTGTAACACTAAGGAATTCAAAAGGCAGAAAGTGGTCTCTCCCGACCATGAGACAAGGCCTATCCCCATAAATCCTAAACATAGCTGATCACTAGAATCACCCCAGGAGTTGGAAAATGAAATAAGTATGAAAACAATCAGAAGTTTCTTTTGCAATAGAAACAATACAGAACTCTAGGAGTTCAGAGGTGGGGAACGTCCCCGTAGGTAAATGAGGTTCGGGACAGTTTGACTGAGAACTTGAACTTGAGTGACCCTTGAAAGATGACCAGGACATGAGGTAGGACAGGAGCAGGCAGAACATGGAAGGCGGGGGGGAAAGTCGCCAGGGGAACGTGTGCGAAATTAAAAGCCTGTTTAAGGAAGAGTAAAGGGAACAGGATGGCCAGAGTGAAGGGGTCATTTGAATGGCCATGAGACATAGCTTTTCCCGGTTCTCCCTCCTGAACACGGGCCAGTTGTCTAAGAGGCTGCGAGGTAGTGATCTGCTCTCTATCCTACAGAGATCTGGAAAATGTCTCTCAGGAGCCAGTCACGTTCTATGTGTGCTGGTTGAAGCAAAGTATTCATTTGGGATCTTCTGATTGCCGTATTAACGAGAAAGGGTAATGGTTTATGACAATTCATAAGGAGTTCTGCATCCAAAAATAGCATACAAAATTTCTAATCCAAACTGTACTTACCTTTTAATTTGGTGTTGCAAAGAAATGTGCTTGATTGTAGCAGAGGACTTTGTAAATGATACTTGGCAACACCACAGACTCGTTATCATGGTAAGGAACCTGTGATAGTTTTGGGGACCTGCCAAATGCATTTTTATTTCCCTGAAGGTGATTTCATAGACAGATGGTCACTTTGAATGTTCCCCGTGGCACCCTGGAGGAATTACAGCTGTACACAGTCAGGAATGCTTGGCCAGAGGGGACCAGGGAACCCTAGCATTAGCTCAGCCCCTCAAAGGTTGAATAAACATTGTCCCTGCCTCCCCATACGTTGTGACTGTATAATGTGTGAGCCTAAATTTCCTTTCTCCTTCGGTTCTGTATTTTCCAATTTCTGACTTACTTTTCTCAGAGGTTTTCTTTTTGTTTCCCCATAGGACACTAGTTACGTTCTGTGAAGGGAACTCTTTTTTTCTCAAAAAGTAAGAAATGAGAACTCTTGTCTTATGTTAGAAGAGAATCTACCACTTGAAATCTTATTCTTTTATAGGTGTTGTGTCATAATGTCCAGGGGTAAAGTTTTATAGCTCTGAGCATCATTTTCCGAAGTGTCTTACTTTGCTGCATCTGGCCTGCGGTGATCCACCCTTTCCTCTGCCCTGAGCCCTGGTGATGGTGTGATTGTATTTAGCTAGGAAATTGGAACCCAAACCCACTTTGAACACTTCATCAGCAGTGTGCCATAAACCTGGACCACGGACACAGATCCCGGAGCCTCTCATTTGCCCAAGTCACCAGACGCAACCCAAATGGCTTTTCTAAGATGTTACAGCAATAAGTGGAGAAATTAAAGATTAGTTACTCACTTATTTAGCAAGTATTTAATGAGCATTTACAAAGAGTGGAGACAGAGGTGGAAACTGCACACATGGTCTCCACCTTCAAAGCGGTGGCAGTCACGTGGCCAGTAAGACATTTGGATTCAGCCTGAGCCTGCCACAAGGATTGCCTTCTTTGACCAGCAAACACTGGCTGCAGAGCTGCTGTAGTCTCTGGAGCCCAGAAGTTAAATATCAGTGCTTTTGCAGGGGCACAAGCCAAGTTTATATATTAATACAGAAAGAGAACAAGACTGTAGTTTTATAAATTCCCTTCCCTTCTTTTCACCCCTTACCATGGAAAGGTTGCTAATAGCTAAGTAATCATTCATCTTTATTTATTGATATAAATGGTAGTCTGTCTAGGACTGTGTGACAGGTGTCTTTTGCAAGAAGAGATGGTTAAACTGCATCCTTGAGACCTGCTGTTCAGTGGGGCCCAGTAAATTACAAATTCAATTCTTCAGTCAGAGTAGGCACATTTCAGGAGCCCAGGTGCCACATGAGATTAGTGGCTACTGTGTTGGACAGATAGATATGGAACTTGTCCGTCATCGCAGGAAGTTCTATTGGACAGAGAGATCTTCTTTGCGCTTGAAGCAACCGAGGTCCCTTTTCAAGCTCCGTGGCAGCAGATGGAACACATATGATGTGGAATAACAGCGGTATTTGACAATGACTACCCTTTTTTTGTCAACATAATTCTGATTAATTGGGATCTGATTGCTTGTATTTAAAATATAACAAGGAAATGACAATCCCTTTTCTTCAAAAACCTGAAGCCCTATATATATATATCGTAAAGAATTGTAGCAGGTAGGCAATATCCTTCAACCTCCTCTAGCAGCCACAGTTATAGCCCATAAAACCACTGCTGTGTCATTATTTATATCAATCTGAAGGCAAATGTAGCTGCTGATTTAATTTGTAGTTGCCTGGGCTTTTTGGAGGTAGATCTAAAATCTGAAATCTACAAATGTAAAAATAAAGTTTTTCCCAAAGGCAGACAAGGACAGCTAGCCCCTAGAAGCAATCTTGGGTGCTTTATTACACGCTTCCCTTTTCTTAATCCTCTGTCCTTTCCTCACTGCACAACTTGAGGGAGTAAGAGCGTGGGCTTTAGAAGACATACAGGGAGTGCATTTGAGTCCCAGCTCTGCCATGTGCTGGCTTTGTGATCTTGTTTAAATATTTCAGCTCTCTCAGCCTTACTTTCTACCTCAGCAAAAATGGGGGTCACGGTGGCCATTTTGCACATAGCACAGTACCTTCTTTCTTTGTTCTTATTTTCTTCTCTCGTTTTGTTTTGTTTTGTTTTGTTGTTCTTTGCTGCCTGTTAACTCTGTTAGTATTGTTTTAGAAATCAAGCTATTACTGAATCCTGATTTCAGTAAGTATTACTTTTTCATTCTTATAAATCGCACACTTCACCCCGTCCACCTCCAGGGAAAAACAAGTGGAAAAGATGGTCACTAACTTGCCTTCTGGAAGAGGCAGAAGGGGCCTCTCCAGCCCCACAGACTCAGCCTTTATACTTTATACTAATTATATAATCGGATTATGATAGTTAATTTTAGCAGTCTGGTAAGATTTAATCTTGATTTCACTGAAAGCAAGGTTTATTTTTACATTCCTTAAAGTAGTTCCAAATTAACTTTTTAAAACAGGATAATGTTTGTAAAATTTAAAATGTTCCAAGCTTGCTTGCCAAAGTCAGTTTGGCAGTCAGACTGAGTGAAGGCCTGTTTTATGAGTGGGACTTCTAGAGACTTCTTTATGTTAGAAATGAACAGATTGTAGCGTGTGCTATGCCTCATGGAATGCATTGCACACTCTGTAATACATTTTAGAATATGAGCCTTGGTCATCTTTTACTTTCATAATAAATGTCAAGAAACAATGCCCTTTTTATTTCACAAAATTAATTAATATAACATTTTGCGATGAAGTAATACGCTCTTTACCCCTTTCCATATTATTGCTAGTTGTTTAGTAGATACTAGGTAGTGGGAGGTAGTCGGGGAAGAAATGGTTCAAATTTTCTCTTTTTCCTTTTGGTTAAAAAAGTTTAAAAAAGTAAAATACTTGGCAAACAAAACGTAAAAGGCATTGTTATGGATCAGTTACATCTCTAATTCCAGGAAAAGAGCAATTATTATCTATTCCATCTTCTTTCCAATCTTAAGTGGATTGTTAAATGTAATTTAAAAGAATTTATAGAACTTAACATTTATAACAGAATTTCGATTGCTGTACTATTTATTTTGTGTTCTTTTCAGCAAAATTGATTCTGCAAAATTACATCTCTTTTTTAGAATACACAAACCAGATATTCAACCGATTGCTGGGTATTTTGGAGTTTGAAATACAGCGTACTGCCTGGGGCATATTTGGAACTTAAATATTTGTTGAATGAATGATTATAAAAGAAATTCTCAGGAATTTTTTTGGGGGGAAATTCACAAAGCTTACATTTTTTAAAAAACCTCATAAAGTTGGATTGGTTACTGCCATCAAGCAGCTTATAGTCTAGTAGGAAGGAGAGAGATGATGGAGGCAAAAATAACCACCCTTCTGAGGACCAAAATCAGAGTTTAGAGGGTTGTGTGAATCCCGGAGGGGGATGGAGTCACAGGAGAACTTGGAGAAAGCGTCATGGCACATGGGAGGGTCCTTCAAAAATGGCCTAAAGTATGGGAACAGGAGCCCTGGGGGACAGGAGAGTGGCAGCAAGTGTGAGGTGCCCTGGCAAGCAGTCTCCTTTGTCTGGAGAAGGGACCAGGAGGCATCACAGGGGATTGCGCCTGCTGGCTCATCTCATTTCACCTTTGAAGGAAAAGATGCTATAGTTAGTCAAAGAAGACTGCTCACCAGAGACAGTGGGTTCCGAATGTTATATTTTTATTTGTTTATTTATTAAGTATCTAAGTACTTTATATGCAGTAATTATATAGTTCTAACACCTTTGATTCACTGATATTTCCCTAGGCTTGTTGAACCAATTTCTCTGTACTGATGTGTATGAGGTCTGATAAAGAAATGTGGTGGATTTTAAATTAAAAAAAAAAAAAATACTACATTAAAAAATGCATTGCCATCAATCCCCCTCAAAATATTCCCTCTCTCTTTGAACACACTTATCCCATCATTCTTGCCACTTTCTGAAGCCGTTCTGGAAGTCCTCTTTCGTGGGTGTCTAGTTGTGCTGTCGTGGCTGCCTCGATGTCCTGAATCCATTCAAAATGTTTTCCTTTCATGGTCATTTTGACTTTGAGGAAGAGCCAGGAATTGCATGGTGCCAGATCCATGAATAAGGTAGATGAGGACACACCATAATGTTTTTATTTGGCAGAAATTGCCGTAACAGAATTATATAAATGTCTAATCACTATGCTATACACTTGAAACTAATATAAAATAATATTGAATGTCAACTTTAATTGAAACATTTAAAAAGGGAGGGGAAAGATCAATAATATTGTGATAACGTGGTACAGTGTCAGATGGTTGCGGGATTTATCATGGTGATCACTTCTTTAGCATAGGGAATAAAATCAATAATGTGGTAATAACACTGTCTAGTGCTAGTTGGGTACTGAAACTAATATAATATTGTATGTTAGCTGTATTTTAATAAAAAAAATCTTAAAGAAAAAAAATTGCCATACCAGAATTGATGTGTGACACGGAGCGTTGTCATGATTGAGGGTGATGTAAAGACACTCATGAAAGAGGACTTCCAGAACTGCTTCAGAAAGTGGCAAGAACGATGGGACATGTGTGTTCAAAGCGAGGGGGAGTGTTTTGACGAGGGTTAATGGCAATGTGTCTTTTACTGTAATAAGTTTTTTATTTAAATATTCACTGTATCTTTTGATCACACCTCATAACTCCAGGGCCCAGCAAGGTGCCTGGCATTTAGTAAAACTCAGACATTGATTGTGGAACAAACTGAAGAAATAGTTGAGCATCGGTCAAGTCCTCCTTCAGAAGAGCTCGATTTTATGATGTTTTAATTCAATAATGTAAATCAGGCACTGTTGGTCCCGTATGAGCTGCTTGCCAAACAGTGGGAAAAGGTTTAAAAGGCTTTGCTTCCTTTAAAATGCTGTTTTATTATTGTTGTTTGAATCCATTTGGGGGGCTACCTCCTCCTGTTCTTTAAGTCTCCCCCAAAACACAACTGGTTTCTGACATTTGAAAAAATTATAGCCTTGATCCTGAGGAGGAAAGAAAGAAAAGCTAGAGGCCCAGTCACTCCCACAGCTCCTAAGCTTCTTTCATATTTGAATCTGGAGCCCCTTTGAGAAATCCTGGGAGGGGCCAGGAGACTGCCTCTGAGAAAGTCACCCTGGAGTAGCCTTTCTGTTTGCTCAGCTCTGGCCACCTCCAGGATATTTGCAAATCTAGTATAAGTGACTTTATAAGCAATCAGCAGATTGTAAAAGTGGTGGATAGAACACATTCCTGAATCAGAAAGAATTTGGACTTATCTTCGTTCCTATGTATTTGATGAACTTAGAAGGCAGAATACATTGAGATGGTCCTGGACCAAACTTGGTGCTTTATTCTATGTTAATTTACAGAGTTGGTGGGTTAGTTAAATCCGTTTTGTCTTCTCTGTTTAAGTGGTACAAGGCTCTGATAGTTAACCAAGTAGTTTGAGTTTCAAGCAGGATGCTTTCTCCAGGAGTGTGAGCAATTTATTGCTTCTAAGCATGATTTTGTGTGTCTAGCAAGCAGCTCGGGTGGACAGTTAGCACATTCATTCCATCAGACCCTATTTGTGCATCTGTGGTCACTTGGGGCTGCCCACCGCCCCCTCCCTAAAACACTGCTTTCATTATGTCATTCCTCTCCCTGCTCCAAAATCTGCCACCAGTTCCCCAAACTCCTTGATCTGACATTGAAAGTCCCTTTAAGAGATGGAGCGTGTCTTGTGGGGGAAGGAAGGGCTGTTCAGGAGGGAGGAATCTTCTAGCCCTGCGCAGGAACAACGTGGCACATCTCAGGGAATAAGATTACTGTAACAGATTTTTATTCTGCACTGGAGAAGTTTAAACAGAAATCTGATTAATGACTGTGTCTTGGTTTCCACTTACATTTCACTGACATCTAGACTCAGATCATTGTTTTGGACCTGGCCAACACTAAATATGCTGCACCTTTGCGCTATAGGTGTTAGTCTCGGACTTTGGTTTTTAGCTCTCAGCCATTGATTGGCCTACCATACTGACTACCAGAAACTAAAACTACTTCAGTGTAAAGCTATTTCTAGGAGAAACTTATTTTAACTGTATTATTTGGTTGTTAAAATGTCCCCCTGTAAGGCAGAGTTAAACCTTACGTTAAGTTCCAAATTGTATTGATTTTTATTTTGGTTTGTTTTTTGTTTTTTACTTCCTACCCCGACCTCCTTCTGTCAAAGCTTAAAAGTCTAGTGAGCAACAGTATGTCGGGTATCTGAGCTTCAGAACTTTAGACTTATTCCAGCATTCCATGCTCTTAAATTAGTTAAGTTTAATAAGATTTTTCTGGCTTTCTTATGAGCTTTTCTTGGATCTCTTATTAGTGATTATTATTCACATCTTATTAAGAAAAGAGCAGTCTATACTCTCATTTAACATGTTTTGTACAGGGCTCCCAGAAACCATCTGGCACGGAAAGGCTTGAGTTTAAGGGCAAGTGCTTTATAATTGAATATAACTTTAAAATCTAACACATGGGGCTGTTTGCTTTATAGCCTCCAACTAAACCGTGCAAATTTAACTTCACGGGCTGAGGAAGAATGTATTCTTTCAACCCCAGCTATTTCTCAGCCATTTAAAAATATTTTTAATTAACCAGTTCTCCTTTTCAGAATTCTAATGGCTTTAAACCTGTTTCTTTAAAAAAAAAAAAAAAAAAAGGCACTCATAGACTCCTCTCTTGTGGGGGGTACATTGCACAGGACCAGATCCATGTCGTGTTTTGGCTTTTGGTACTGACCCTCCTCTCTCCCCCTTCTAAGCGACAGACACCAAATGTGTTTGAAAGTGAATTTCCCGTGACCCGCTTCCCTCACCTTTCTGTAGCTAGCAAATAGCTGCCCTTCAACTAGTGATCTGCTGGGCCTTGGAACTCTGTCATCTTAAGAAGAAATAATTAATAAGAGAAGAGGAAATGATGCCCCTCCCCCATCTCACCCATTTTTTATAACACAGTTCCTTTCTTGTTTACCAAAATACCTAGGGGAAAACATAGCATCATTTCTTACGTGCTAAGTAAGACTAGGCTCTCCTAATAAGATAAACAATAATTTTTAACTTAAAGCTGTTAACGTCAAACTGTTACGTGAAAGTCTCATTTGTTCCCAACTTTATGGGGTTTTGAGTCGGAGTGGAACAGATAGAGACTCATGTACGTGATGCAAAAACCATATTTTTCTTTTGGAGCATCACATAGAATTGTCTTCATGGGTTACTGGGCTTGGTTGCTAATTGAGGTAACCGTTAGCAGACCCAGTGAGTGTATGGTCTTGATTTTCAGCATCTCCATTGAAAAGACATCCTTAAGCGTCTGGTATTTTTTTTGCCAACAAGTTTGGTTAAGTTGGCATGAGGATTTATAACGATGTACAAAATGCACGATTTTATCACTGTTCACTGCAGTTTTTTATCACATCTCTGCAATATTCTTAACATCTCTAGGAGGATATTGTAAATTATTTAAACACCTAAATTGGAGGTGAGTTTTTCTCCACTAATCAGTAGCCACTGAGTGCTTCAGTGGGCTTTAAAGTAAATAGAAGCGAGAGATAGCCAAGGAAATTCAGCAGCAAGGTTGCCCATAATCCATAAATATTTCAGCAGTTTTCTCCTGCCAGTTACCAAGAGAACATAAATTGTAGTATTTGAAGTGCTGCAGTCGTTCGTTAATTGGAGGTAGGAATGGTCATAATCGAGGGTCTAGAGACCTTAAGAAGGAAAATTCAACATGGTTTTGAGTATGATTTTAGTATCACATAGTTTAGAAATTCTTTTATTTTTCCTTAGTTGAAATAACTAACCCAAGACATTCTGTTTAAAAATCATGATTTAGAAGAAAAGTAATTCCTTCTCTTTGCAAATTAAGGCTACAAAATTTAAATTACAGAGTATATGTAAGTGGAACATTTTAAGTGTCCCATTAAGGTTTTAAAATGGGAAGACACAAAGAACATTCTGAAGATGTGTGTTTATAAACAATTAAAAATATTTAGTTTTCTACCAGCATTGCACTTTAGATTACCTAACATTTAAATTATTTCTTATTCTGCTATCACATGAGTATTTCCTTTATGTAATTTAATAACAAAATGACCTTTCTAAGAATTTTAATACTGTTTTATCATTACTACAAAAATTCTAAAATATTCCAAAATAATGAGTAATAGTCTCTTGAGTGTAAAGATTTTTTAAAGTTATGAATTGGAACTTGGTCATGCATTGTACCTGTGTCTTTGGTGAAGAAAACGGACTTCAACGGAATAAAGTCTCATTACGTTTGTAATAAGCAGTATTAATGATTTTATCGAACCCTGACTACATGCCAGCCATTGTGCTATATTTTACATGTACTCTCTGATTTAATCCTGAAAACAACCCGAGGAATTCAAAGCTATTATTGTCATCTCCATTTTATAAATGCAGAAATTATGCTTTGAAAAAATTAAATCGTGTTTAAAAGATTAATGAAATGGCTAATAACAGGCAGTAGAGCCCGGAATTGAGTCCTGGTCTGTCAGATTTCGAAGCCTTCTTCTTAGTCACTTCTTTGAGCTGCTGAAACATAAGAGAATGATTTTTTTTTTTTTTTTTTGCAAAAACTTCTTTGTTTAGTTTCAGTGGTAGTTCAAGAACCGTTACTGGGTGCTTGCTATGTAGTAAGCACCGTGCAAGCTCACTGTTGAAATCACAGAGCTGAGGTTGCACAGACCACAGATCGTGCTCACCATCACGAGAAGCACAGAAGAGGGGACTTAGGCTGCCCCAGTCACTTGTAGGTCATGCCCATGGCACAGGCCTGGGGCTGCCTTGTGTAGACCCCCGAGAAAGATCCCGCTGGATTTCTCCAATCTGTACCACCTCCATGTTGTACCTAAAAACCACACCTAATGTGGGATACAGAGTGGGCTCTCAGAGATGCTAGTTGTATTAAGTGTACTTTACACATTTTAAGTGTAACATTTCCTTTTTGGAGGAGTTGTCTACAACTGAATTCTCTAGCTTAAATGTCACGCTCCATGCTGTCATCTTCAGGGTTTGTAATGCTTTTGCTCCAGGCACCAGACTACCAAAAACTGCTTGCTATAAGAAACTGGAAACTGTAGACGTTACCCCTTATGATTTTGTGCGGTCTGGCGTAACTGTGTGTCACTGCGGACTCCTAAACACACTTCCTGCAGCAGCTCTTTTCTCGTGCTCCTCCATCTCCAGGTTACATAAACCGTGGTTTACTCTCTCAAGCCCCAAAATATGGGCCACATCACCTACTGCTTGATGAAAACAATCGAGCACAGAGATTAGAAAGAGTGTGGGCTTGGAGTGGGCTGCCCGGGTTTGAATCCTGCCTCTACACTTACTAGCTGTGTGAGTTTGGGCAACTTACCTAATTGTTCCATGCCTCCGTTCTTCATCTATAAAATCTATCCCTACCTCACAGGATTAAGAATTTTAAAATGTTCAAACATATGTCAAGTGCTTAGGAGTATTTGGCACATAGTAAAGTTCTGTAAAGATATTACTGTACTTAATGTTTTTACTTTGTGTGACTTCTTTCCTTTGTAATGCCTTGCAATCTGACTTTTACCATGACTCCTTTCCTGGCAAAACCCCGTCAGTGACCTCTTTGACAAACTCATCTCGTTTCTTCTCCTTAGTTCTAGAGCATGTTGTACCCATTGGCCACCCGTCCGTAAACCATGTGCTTTTTTGTGTCCCACAGCCCTGCACTTTTCATGATCCTGTGCTTCTCTTTCTTCTCCTATGCGATGTGACCACATCTGCCCTCTGTCCCTGTTGATGAAGCCTCCTCGTCCCTCCTTTCACACAACTGTCATTTTCATCAGACCTCTTTCGGGGTCTGTTTCTTACCCCTTCCCAGCTGTTTAAACTTCAGATCATTTCTGCGTCTAGCACTGTCATGGATATCCCTGTAATGGATATTCCCAGTAGCATGTAGGACAACTTTATTTAAATATTCTGCCCAAGTATCAGAGGAGCACACTTGCTGTAACTAGATCCTGTTGTCTCAGGCAAGAAGAAACTGAAATATAGGGAAGCGGAACGATTTTTAATAATCTATTCAAAAATAACATAATGATAGATCACAGTACCGGGAATAGCTATGCTGTAGACCCTTGAAGTTCTGTTGCTCATCAAAGGCCTTTTATAGGTAATCTAAGATCTCTACTTTATGAGTCACTTGGACAGATATTTCTAAAACATCAAGAGAAAAGACGAATTAAGGCTCATCTAGGAATTACCCATTTAAAACGTTAACTAAGACTTCATTTTTATATCTAAGGTTCTATCTAAACTTTTACTTGAGGCTATCATAAAAAAAGGTGATCCTTTAGGCAAAACGAATCTATGATGATAGAGCCTGAATGTTGGTTACCTCTGGGGGTAGGATATGATTATTGTTTGAAAGGGGTACAAGGGAGCAATGTGGGGTGCTGGCAAATGGCCCGTATCTTATCTGATCAGAGATTACATGATGTATACAAACATAAAAATCCATCAAGCTGAACACTTAAACTTTCTGCCTCTTACTGAAGAGTTGGTGAAACAGGAATAGTTTAAAAGAATGACATAAGGAATTTAAGAATCTCTCCCCTTTAGTCCTAAAATTTCCTTTTACCGTCTTGGCCAGTCCATATACACTTGGAAGGCAGGGACAATATTCTAGTAATTTTTATATTCCTGGTTATGCAGCGAGAAGGGGGTTGGAGGCAGGAGGAAGTTCAGGGCTCACATACTCACCTTGTCCTGGGAGAGTTTCTTAATAAACCCAGCTCCACTTTGAGCTGCCATCTTGATGTTTATATATACATGTTTATACATGTGTGTGTCTGTGTGTATACACATGTATGTGTATGTTTTCCTTATTTTGAAATAACAAAGTTAAGTTGCATTTTTATTTCAAAATCTAAAAAGTAAAATATTTTGTGTCATCGCATGCTTGCTCATGTCCTGCTTTATTTGCTTTCCCCCTCGCATGTCTGTCAGCCTCTCGGCTTCCTATTTTGGTACTTGAGAGCAGAAACTGTATCTTTTACTTTTTACTGCTCAACAAGTATGTGGGGAGTTGGAAATTTCAGGGTAGAGAAGAGGTGACAAAGGAATGATTTAATGATGCTGAGAAAAGAAAGGGCTGTCTTTAGGCAGCCGTCCTTCGGGAAGATAGTAATGCATCCTTTCCACCCTTCTGCCAAAGATTTTATGATAGACGTAAGTCAGGATTATAAAAAGATATAAGTTTTCCATATTGAAGAGCCAGGTTTAGAGCCAAGAAGCAGGAACAGAAACAAAATGTTTTTAACATTTATGACAAGAAAGAGTTCTTGGATTCTACCTATGTAAAGCCTTTTCCTCCAAAATGCCTCAACCTATGACATAAAGTCGGGTTCTGGCAAAACTTACTCTTGACTTAGAGTTGGATGTGAGTTTACTTTATAAGAAATAATCTATGCACAAGAAAAGCATGTGGGAGTCTTGCTGTAGTATTACTGCCCTTGAGGCTGTTGAAATTTCCTATAGGATCTTTGTTGTAGACTATAATTTAACACGTGTATGTCATCGGAGAATTACAGTTCTCCTGTTGGGTTGGAGATCCATTTAATAAACCCTTCCAATCTTTCATTAACCGGAATTGTTCTCAAGTAACAGATGCAAGAATAACACACTAAACCCATTAGTTTCTAAAGGGAATTAGGATTTCCTAAACATATTCTGTCCTAGGGACTTGCCTTTCTTGAAGCCAAAATAACTGAAACAATGTGATTCTGTGAAACGAATTGGATCCGTGGATCCATTAGAACACATGACTCAGACCCTTGTATGTATGAAATCTTAATCAGATGAAACCCCTTTGTAACTCAGTGGGCTCCTGACTTCCGCCCAACCCCCATTCTCAAATGAGGCCAGACTAACGTTCTTATCTTGTGACAAGCCTGGAAATCATAGGCTTTCAGGAAGTAGGAAGGCAGAAAGCAGATCTCCCTATTCCCAGCCCAGTTCCCCCAAATCTGGCCAACAAAATGGGTACCAACTAACCGAGAGATTTCTGTTAGCACTGTTATAGTCCTGGGAGGACCAGGTCTCAGCATCTGCATTTGTCCCATTGATAACTAAACTCAAGGGAACAACTCTTACTAGATGGCGTCAAACAGGCTGTACCAGGATGGGTTTGGATGGTTCAACCAGACCATGGAAATTCCGTCCTCTAGCAGCACAGCTGCGCCAGGATCGGCTCGTCATTCTCACAATATCAGATGCCGTTCACTCCATGAAAATGAATTCTCGGACTCTACTTTCCCCCTTAAAACGGGGCTTTACAGAAGATGATAATTGAAGCATCACAAAGTGATAGTAAGTGAAACTGGGGAAAAACTGACATCTGGATCAATAACTCTTTTATTGTAAAAGAAGTCGTAGAAATTGCAAAAGAAATTTAAAATGCATGTCCAAAACATCATGTTAAAAAACATACCGCAAACTAGGAAAACATATTTGCCACAATTGTGATGTTTCATAGCTGTAAGACAGGCCTCTTATAAATAAGTAGGAAATACAGATAGATGCATATGATCAAAAGAGACAAAGTGATGTATTAGTGTGATTTTTGTGCACATAATATAAATAATGATAAATATAATATATAGCTACTAAAAAACATGTTTTCAGAAGATTTTTAATTACATGGAAAAAGCTTATTATCCAAAGGGATAACACTTTAGGCATCCAGTATGATCCTCATTGTATATACATTTAATGTATATATTTAGGCACAAAGGATAAAATACTGAAAGGAAATAGATCAAAAAGAATTACAGAAGTTAGATCTATATAGTGAGAGTAAAGGTGACGTTTTTTCTTTATAATTTTCTGCATTTTCAGACTTAAAAAAAATGAATGTGTTTTATAATTAGAAAACAAAGCCAACAGTAAATATATATATATATATATATATATATATATATACATATATATATATATATATATATATATATATGTATATATATATCCTCATTAAAACAGGGCTCTTCCTTTAAAAATTCAAGTTCATATTTTAGAATGGACTAAACGTTAACCAAAAAAGCCTGTCGAAGGTAAATATTTTAAATAAATGAGGATTTTTACAATGCCTTTCTTAGACAGTGGATAGGAAACTCAGGAAAGAGGCTTTTGGAAATTTCAAAATGACTTTTAATTTGATCACCGTTTCATGTTTGCTCTTCTGGTAAAACCCACAAGGTTAGTGAACTAGGTGATTCCTTACCACTTCTTACCACAAGCATCTTTGATAACCTGGCACAATTTCCTACAGTGTATGTTTCCTCCTTTGACACAAACTAGCACAGAAGTGTTACTGGCATCGCAGTTCATTAGTCTCCTTGTCCATCTAAAGTTCACCGACTATCCCATCCTCCCACCAAGCACCTTTTAGCACTTTCTCATTAAACCATTTATCTAGCCATTTAAAACGCCTCTCTCTCCAGCTATTCACATGAAGAGCCAGCATCATTTTTCAAAGCATTTTCAGACACTAGTTCTTACCCCCCTTGCAGGGGATTGTTTTTGTTGTTTAATCACATGAAGTATTTCGACATAGAATTTTCATTAGAGAACACTGGCTTTCCTAGCAGAGAGTTAAAATACTGACATGGTGACGTATATTAGCTGAAATTCCACAAGAGAACAATAGAATTTCACCACCGACCCTAGAAATAATTTCTTCCAACTCTCTTGGCTTTACAGATGAGGATTGAAGCCAGAGAGGTTAAAACCCAAGATTAACACCCATTTCATAACAGGCCTTCTTCCTTCTCATTGTGGTCTTTTTAAGACATTTTGCTCAGCATGAGTTCCTAAACTTTGTTGTGGCATTTGGGTGTCACTGGCGTGTACAGTAGGGTTTGGGGTTACAGTTGGCATATACAGTAGGAGGGGGGTCTCCATCGTTGTGAAATGAATACACTGAATTAAGGTTTCAGGCCAACTGCTCAGCACCAGTGTGGCAAGGACCTCACGACAACTTCAGAACATGTGCCCCCACCCTGGTGGGGGTGTCCTCATTTTTCTTCAGAAAGTTCTCTCACTTATCCTCAGTCGTATTCTTTTAAGCTTAGTCGATTTTTTTCTTTTTTAACCTCAGACTTTTGGCTGAGAAGAAAACCCTTTTCCATCAGTATTCTTTTTATAAAAACTGTGAACAGAATTTTACTTTGATCTTTATTTATTAACGCTTTGGACAGTTATTTGAGTTACATAAATTTAATTTTTTAAGCCAAAGGATGACGATGAAAAAACATAGTTAAGGAAGTAAAATCAATTCCTTGTCTATTGTTGTTCTTAAAAGCATAACTAAAGAATTTCTGTCAAATTTGAGGGAATCATCTATTCTCCTGGCTAGTAAAATGAAGATATCACAACAGCTGCAAGGTATTGGTTACACTGTTGGAATTCATTTTGATACAGTGGATTTTTATTATTTTTTTAACTGACCCCCCCCCCCAAGCTTTTTTGTTTTTTGTTTTTTGTTTTAATAGCAGGTGTGACTTTTAACCTTCCAAACTGAAACTTGTACAATACTGAGTAAATTTGTAGGAGCAAAATAACCCCAAATATGTGGGAAATGAATTGAAGAAGATTGACATTTTGTATTAAATGCATTTTTTAAGTTTTCTGAACATTTATGATCTGTGTATAATGATACCTCTTTTAATCCAATTTAGTTAGCCAGGGTGCCCAATTCTCTCCAAATTCTGTATCAGTGACAGAAATTTTCAAATAAGATATTTCAGTCACATACCCTGTTTCCCCAAAAATAAGACCTAGCCAGACAGTCAGCTCTAATGCATCTTTTGGAGCAAAAATTAAGACCCGGTATTACATTATATTATATTAATTATATTATATTACATTACATTAATTATATTATATTATACCTGGTCTGATATTATAGTAAAATAAGACTGGGTGTTATATTAATTTTTGCTCCAAAATACACATTACAGCTGATGGTCCAGCTAGGTCTTATTTTCGGGGAAACATGGTATACATAAATGAATACCTATGAAGTTTGCCTTTATAAAATTTCTTTTAACTTCTTAATTATACAACTAATTTGTGAACATATTTTCATGAAGAATTCAGA
Source organism: Rhinolophus sinicus (assembly GCF_057876585.1). Lineage (NCBI taxonomy): Eukaryota > Metazoa > Chordata > Mammalia > Chiroptera > Rhinolophidae > Rhinolophus > Rhinolophus sinicus. The sequence continues at coordinate 57,320,010 of NC_142506.1, read as the reverse complement.
AATACAAAGTAAAACTCACTCTTGATTTCTTCCCCCGTGGCAAACAGGGCTATCAATTTGCTGTGTTCCCTTCTGAATTTTAAAAATACATTCATATATTTTGTATTTAATTTTTCCCATAAGCATAGTATGAATCGTTTTGAAACTTCTCCCTTTGTCTTGGCACTCTTTCCGTATCAGTACATATGAGTATGTGTGTTGATCATTCTGTATAATGCTCCATAGTATGGATGTATCACCATTTATTTAAGCATCTCTCTGTAATAGATGGACATTCAGATTCCTCCCACTTCTCCTTATTGTAAACCTCGGTGAACATCCTTGCATAGGCCTTTTGGTGGACACGCGCCACCTGCTCTGGGATAAAGCCTTCCTGCTCTGCCTGCCTTTCCATTTTCGGTTCACAAGGCTGCATCTGTGTACTCGTCTCAGGGTTGCGGCCATAGCACAGGATCGAGTCAGGAAACTGGCCTCTGGACCTACTCTCCATTGATTCACTGTGTAGTCTAGACCTTTTTCTCCCTTTTTAATGTGGCAGTGTTAGCTGGGATGTCTTTTAGGGTTCCTTATAGTTCTAACAATCTCTTACTCTAATTAGGTTTGTCGGCATGATGCCATTAATTTTTATTATATTCAACTATTTGCAAGTGCCGTTTGATTCTTGCAAAGTAAATCATAAAGGTTCGCAGTGCTTATGAATAAAGGGACTTTATGCTTTATTCCACATTAGTCTTCCGCATTACCTCTTAACTGAGGCTTGAATGCCATTTCTAGATGAACTAACAGTCATGCTGGTGGTCATAGTAGTAGAAATACCTTTTTTCTTTTAGCTAATGTTCAACAGTTTACAGAGACCTGTTACTCACACCACCTCACATTTAGGTATTATCCATTCCTCACAAATCCTGACACTTTAAAGGACTTTCTCAAGGTCATTCAACTAGTGAGTTTGAGGGTCCAGACTACCTCACATCTTTTGATTCAGTAAGTTCACTCTTTTCTTAAACACGGACTCCTCATACCCAAATATTTAACATTATGTTAAATTTCTTTTTATTTTCTAAATTTCTTTTGTAACATTTAAAAAGTGCTCCGTGTTTATTAGATGGTCTTTAAATGTTAGTCCTCCACTCCCAACCTTTGCCTGTTGTCTCCTCGGTTATTTTATATTTTGTGTAGTAGTTGGGACTCCGTTCGGTTATGATGGTTCCCGACATCCAGATGAGTGGTACTTTGAGTCTGCCTTCTTTCTGTGGGCATTCGGGAAATGCGTTACGCCAGTAGTTGTGGTTATCATTACTCGTCAAATCACTTGACATACTCCATAAGCTTTTAGCTCTGGTGCATGAAAGATGAATCAGAGGCCAGACGTAGCACATCGGCAGGTTTCTGTTTCATCTTCACGATAGAACCCAAGTGTTCCAATAATGATTCATGGAAATACTTAGTGATGAAGAATGGTGTTGTTTTTGTTGGAAATCTTTTAAAGAGTGCTCGTCAAAGTGTGGATTCTTTATTTTTAGACACTTTCTTCCTAACATACCAACACGGTACTGAAGTTGTTACTTGGAGAATATTTACGAAAAGGCAAGATGGCGCAATCCAGAGACCGAAAGGTGCTAGCTGAAGCACTTTCTTCCTTACATTTGGTTACTATCAGGAAGCGGAGAGCATATTTGCATCATAGATTTTAGGTGTTCAGACATATACAAAGCTGTTTTTTCCAGAGCTTTGATTTTTCTGAATGCTAAGAAGAGCTATTTGGAATTTGTGAAAGCTGATACTGTCCCTTTGTAAGTTGTGATGTTAAGCCTGCAGCTATGTCAACAATAGAGTTCTCTAGACAGCTGACATGTTTTCATGTTTTGGCATTCCCATTTCCCTAACCCTGCAACTGCCCACGCTCTCCCCCAAAATTATTAAAAGAGAGAGAAAAGGTGAGGGAAACAAAGAAACAGACCATTTATATATACTTTTCCATTTTTTTTCTGTTTCTTGTTAACTTTATCCCTTCCATGCCACTACTTTTTTTTTTCTATTACTTTTTTTAAAAAAATTCCCTTGCCTCTGTATCTGCCCGAACCCCCCTTATCATGATTATCCTGCTCTGTACCTCCCACCCTCCCTCCTCCTGACAACTTTACAGTCTCATTAGTTGTTCTCTTGACTGATATATGTGCACATACCAGAGTTCACCGGTCATCAGAGTCCGGGAGCCAGGGGTCTCCACTGCTATTACAGCTCTCGAGTGTGAAGTGCCAGCGGCCATTTATTACTAATTGTGAGCACTCGAGTTTGTAAGTGCCTAATTTTTTTTTAAAGCAGAGTTGAGCTTAGCCCGCTAACAATGTCACTGTCATCCACTTTCATACAGAAATGCTTTCCTGAGTGGGAAAGAAAGAGTGTCACTCCACCTAGTGCTCTGGGTATTGGGCACAACCCAAGCTCATCTACAGCCTGTGGGAGTGTGTTCTAGAACATGCAAATGTCATCTGCCTTGGGGCTTTTTCTCATCAGAAAAAAGGCTGAACATGAAAATCTAACTAAAGAACAGGCAGATGTTCCCACCTAAAATTATTATTGTTTGTTTTCTGGTGTGCTTTGGCCATATGGTATTAAAAGGTGAAAGAACCCTGGAAAAACATTGTGTCTATTAATAGAGGTTAGATTTATTTGTTTTTACTAATTGTTATTTATCAACACATGACTGAAGTTAGTATGAAAAATCATCCTGCAGGTTTATTAGATAGATATTAAAAGGAGCAAATTGGAAAAATTTTTACAAATGGAGGAAGACTACTTTTGATCGATGAAACTGTGTGGTGGATACCCTGGCCTGCTTCCTTCCTCAGATATTTTCTGGTAAGAGATTGTAAGGGAAGAATTCAAGATGGCGAAGCTGTGACTCAAAGAGGTTTCATGTTTTACCTGTAGTTATGGTTTGAGTGTTTCAAACATCTGTTTGTCGTGTCTATTAGTATAAAAACTTCAAAGGGATCTAATGTTTTCCCAGGAGGTATCTTTGTGGTAACCTCAATTTTTCTTTTTCAATTGATGTCAACAATCTTTACTTACGGTCTCAAATTTAACATAAAATGAAGTCTTTACACAAGCAGAAAGAATGTGGTGAATCTATAGTTGTTTCTCTAGGGAGTAAACTAGGCACAGATCCATGAATTTCTCCGTTAAAGACAAAAGTTGGTGGGGGTGAGTAGGAAGAAAGAGAATATATTTATCTTTGTTACAACCAAAAATAAAATACTATTTCTTTGCAGACGCTTGCTGTGATCTATTCCAGGGTCTCTGGGGATCACTTGAGACATAAAGATAGAAAAAAATCTATGAATTTATTATGGAAATCCAAGAGGTAGTTTTGAGCGTGTGTAACTTGAAAACTGGGAGTAAAAAAATTAAAGGTTTGTGTGCAAGTTAAGTGATTTGCTTCTTTGTTCAGTGCCTTACTCTCCTCTGTAAAAATAAATTTTCTCTTACAGCTCATTAATACCTTCATCATTGGTGTTCAGGTAGCATATTCTTTAAAAATCAATAAACGGTTATAGTGATAGATGCACAACTCTGCGAAAGTACTAAAAACCATAGCCTTATACAGTTTAAATGGATTAATTATGTGGTATGTGAATTACATCTCAATAAAACTGTTACATTAGAAAAATCAATATTTGAAAATATGATAGGGTTTTTGGTTTTTTTCCTTGGTCGATTTACCCTCAAAACAGAATATTCTTTATGACTTCTTCAGTAGTAAACATTTTTGTTGAAAGCCCCTTTTGTTCACCCACACACTGGTGTTACCTGTTGTCCCTGCCCTCTGTGCTGACTCAGGTGGCCGGGCAGGCCGAGTGCTCGGGGGTGGCAGGCTGTGCTCTATATACCCACACACTTCCACTCCTAGCATTTGACATGTGTGCTTTCCAAACCTATGCATGCCAGCTCGGCTTGTTTTAGTAATTATGTCATTTAATTAAAGTTTTAGAACAATCCATTCATATATAGATTCTAAAAGAAAGAGTTATGTTTTTGAAAAGAAAGGCACGGGCTTTGGAAAGATTAGATAAAGGTAATTGCTACAAAAAAGTTGACATTGAGTTAGGCACGAGAGAAACAATTGTAAAGGATTTGGGGGGAGATCATTAAAATTGAGATGTGTATTATAGTCAGTATATTCAGGATTCTGGAAAGTATCCTAAGTCCTCCCGAAAACTGGAAATCCTAGAGGATGCAGTGTGGTATGGTTTATGTCAGAGAGGGTGGCAGCAGAGGGTACATGCACGTTCAAGTTACAATTAGATATTTAAGGCATGTATTTGGCACTTTTTAAGAATTTTTCACTTTTTTATAAACCTTTCTGATTAACCATCACATCAATAGTTCCTGCAACATTGAATAAGAGGCCATCTACAGGACTCAGAAATACAAACAAAAACTTACAAAATGTAGTAAAGTGGTAAAGGAGCTTTGGATTGATGGAGGAAAATCGGCTGAAGTTACAAAGTGTGTGTATGTGTGTGTGTAACAGAGAGAGAGAGAGAAACAGAAAATAAAACTAAATTTACCTGTGTTGATATTTATGTCCCCATATTCTTCCTACCCAATGACCACTGAGAAAAGTAACGAAAGATGCTCATTCATTAAGTTAACAAACTCTGGTCTGACATCTACGAAGGACCATATGTTATCCTAGGGTATAGAGATGTGAACACAAGTAAGATATGGTCCCTCTTTATGCCTTTAAAGTCTTTTTTCCACTTTTAGAAATGAATTCTCTTTACTGCACATATATAAAAAGAATGCAATTTTTAGTATTCTTTCTTAATGCTATGCATATTTGGTCTCATACTTGTTCTTAAAGCAACAAGTTCTCTTATGCTCTTCTTACCGGAAACTTATTAAGGATCCAAAGAGCTTGGTCATATGTGTTGTATCTGATAGGTACTCTACTGGAATTGAAACTGAGAAATTCAAAATGTTTAATTTGTTAACTCATTTACAAATAATAATAATAAGCCCTTTACATGTTAATATAAATAACATTTATGTGAAAAATAATATCCAAAACAAAAAAGAAATTTAGTGAGATGATTGGCATTGTTTCACATTTTTGCAATTCTCTTTGATGTGTAGCTTAATAGAAGACAGCAGAATTCTCATATCTGCTTCTATAGTCAGTCTATTGCAGTGCACTGATTGGTTGAAATATATGAAATTACATAGAAAATCTGATCTGACTTCCACAAAGGACCATACATTATCCTCAGTTATGGAGATAGGAACACAAATAAGATATTTTCCTATAGAGAATATATGAATTCTATAGAAAATCTAGACTTGCCCAGCCAGGTATGGAGTTGGAAAAGGGAGGCCCTCCAGACCCTGGGAAGGGTCTCAGGAATTCCCAGGGGTCTTCAGACTACACTGTGAAAACACTGTACTTGGGAATAGCGAAACATGAGTAGTGAATTTTGTTTGTTCACCAAATATTCATGAAGTGCTTACCATGTGCCAGTAAATTGGGAAAAAAATAATCTGGTAGGAATCAAGAGTTTGGACATTGAGGCTGAGTTGGAGTTGGAGTTTCTTTAGATGGCTTACTATATCTAGGGGACTGGAATGGGGTACCAAGGATGAGAGGGAATGATAACAGTGTGGGGGAGAGTTGATTGAGTACGGAGCCCATACTTATTAAAATGATGGTGGACTTAGATACTAAGAAAATGAAAGATGGAGAAGCAGCTCCTCCATCTTGAAGAGGGAATCGAATACTTCTAGTACAAGGTGTTGAGATCCTAGTTTTTAAAAAAAGGTGTTGGGGAATCCTTGATACATAAGAAGCAGCTCGGATTGGATACAGATGTTAATTCTTGTAAAAGAGATGAGTGAATGTGTAGCTATAGATTTGGAGAGTGTTGTATAGTATGACTGATTCCATAGAGAGGGTCTGGAAGGTGCTGTCTTCTTACCAGCCATTCCAGCGCTCACCTATCTGGTATGCAAGATGGTCAACATTCATTGTTAAATCCATGTGTGTTTAAAATCTCAGTTTTCTTTTTTAACTCTTCTGCGATTCTTCCAAAAGGAGAGAGAGCAAGTAAAATGTTAAATACATATATTAAGCTTTTGTTTATGTTATGGTGCCTTGTTTCTGATGGTTTTTCCTTTGCTTTTTTTTCAGACCATCCAGACCTTTCAAGTTACCAAAAAGGTAAAGTAATCGGGGTCATCTTATTAAATAGCAAACTTCCTTGCATGCTGTTTCCTTCTAGTGGTTTCTCCACATTTTGCTGCTGTTTCCGTTTTCCTCATTTTTTATGAAGGAAAAAATTTCCCCTTAGTTGGCTGTTTGAGGAATCCTCTATCTCCAAAAGTGGTTTTAATCTCTAAGTAGATTTTGAGTCTTTAAATTCTATTTGTGTTTAATTACTTACGTTTGCCTCATTAGTTTGCATTTCTTCCTGTAGTGGATTGGCTTCTCAGTGTCCTACTTGTTGAGAAGAGAGATACTAATTCTGCCAACTTCCATGACTTAAACTCATGGCACTTTATTTCAAATAGGTTGTCTGTCTTCCCAAAATTGTTGTTGTCGTATTAAAATGGAGGTATTCTTTTATGTGGAAATTTTAAAGTTTTATCTTTTCAGTAAGAAAAGCAAAATTTTTAAATGGATGAAAGTTTCTGGAAAAAAGCACTGTCTCACCAGATGTCTTTGTATATTGTGGTTCCAGATATAATATTATTATACCTTAAGAAACTCTAAGTGATCCCTGAAATTCTCTTCTTAAGAAGCTCACATGCTGATAACTGAAGCTTGCCTCAGCAGCGTTACCCTCTCTTTGGAGTAAAACTACTACATAAATTCTAACTAGTAAATTCCCCTTTCATTTAAAAAAATACTTGTGGTAAAATATACACAGAATAAAATTTCCCATTTTATTCACTTTTAAGTGTATAGTTTTATGGTATTAAGTACATTCACATTGTTATGAAACCATCTTCACCATCCTTGTCCAGAACTTTTTTCATCTTGTAAAAATGAAACTCCATACCCATTAAACAATAACTATATATTCTTCTCCCCCAGCCCCTGGCAACCACCATTCCACTTTCTGTCTCCTAACTTGACCACTCTAATACCTCGTATGAGTGGAATCATACAGTATTTTGTGTGATCTTGCGACTGGCTGATTTCACTTACCATAATGTCCACAAGTTTCATCCATGTTGTAGCGTGTGTCGTAATTTCCTTCCTTTTTAAAGCTGAATGATATTCTATTGTATGCATTTACTACATTTTGTTTATCCATTTTTACAGAAAAAAATATGGAAAAAGATAAAGGGAAGAGATGATACAAGTAAATATGGCATATTAAGAAAATGAATTTCCATGTTTAGAAGTAATAGAGCCTTCTCAAATAACTGAAACTTTTGCATTTTGAAAAAATGTGTACATATATTTTCTGTTATTAGATTGGTATTTTTAAAAGTCCTAATTTCTGCTTTTCAGTATATACACATATAAATACAACTTCTTCAAAATAGCCTTTTCTGGCTCCCCTTTCTCACCCTAGCTGGAAGTAATCTCTTCCTTTGTTGAAGTCACAAAACATCTTATCCATATCCCTCTGAAAATACAACTCTGCTTACCTGGTTTTGTAGATATTTGTGTTCTGTCTGATTTTATGTATTAGGCTCCAAGTTCCTTGCAGACAAGATCCATGTCTACCATTTTTTTATTTCCAGAATGCCCTGCATCCTTACTATGCAATGCTAATTGTTGAATGAATTTATTATTTCACAAGAAAGAAAGAATTCTGTATCCTGTTTTCTTTTGTGAAATTTCCCGAATTTCAGTCATTCCTCCCACTAAATTGATAGTTGATGCCACTGTGTTTGTAGGGAAAAATGCATAACTTCTGGTTCATTTGAAAGGAAATCAATCCATTTAAAATAAAGTATAATGAGTAATTGTATCACTGGAAAGTTAGGGTTACTAACGTTTTGCAATGCTGGCCTTTAAAGGACAGGAGGAATAAGAAGAGTTATTAAGGGAAATTAGAAAGGAAGAAACCAAAGATGAGATTTTTTTTCGAAAGAAAGGGGCAGCTAAAGTGTTAAATATTGCTCAGGTCAAGAAAGATGAAAAACAAGATGAGTGAGTTGATTTGGGCAGGTTCAGAAGAGTCATGAGAGCAAAAACCCACCTAGAAGGGGTTAAGGATCGGGTGGTTGGTCAGGAAAAGGAGGGCTCAAGTCCAAGGCACTTAACACTCTCAGTTTCGTTGCTTTCTGCTCTGGAGGAAAAGAAAGAAAGAGAGTGTGTTCCTAGAAAAGCATGGAAGGGCAAAGAGAAAAATAATCTTTGTAAGCTAAGGTAGGAAAATTTACTGTGGAGGAGCTTATTGTAATACAAATGGCCCCTTTAAAAGTGCCCCCCCCATGATGTCACTTGAACATAAATTAGTCCTGTAAGACTCTGAGTTTATTTTATCAGTTATTTCTGATCTGGTGCCAGAGTAAAGCCCATGATAAGGTGGCTGAGAATCTCTGAGTATATTTGAGGGACTTCCCACTGGAAACTCATGAGAACTCCAGCATGGCAGTGAAAAGCTAGACCAGGATGCTAAGGCAGCATGCCCTGTAACTCGGATCCACCGGTCACCCACAAACTCATTGTGTTCACTCTGCCACTTGTGTTTCCTCCTGTAAGGGAAGATGAGTCCTTGAGATCTGTGTGCTATCTGAGACTTAATCTGCTGAGAAGATGCTGTGAACTGTTATACAGCAGTGCTAGGAACCTAGGCAGCTGCTGCAGCAACAGGGGCCTCAGGGAAAACTGTCACCTGGTCAGTCATTGGAAAATGACTGCCTGCTGTAACCCAGGTGTTACAGGGGCAGATTCCATTTACGCTTACATTGGGGTGTTGTCTAAAGATTTACAAAATTAGATCAGGCAGATGAAAGACAAGTAGTACATGATATGCAGAAGAACATATTAGGGTGAAAGGAGTGGTCCTTTTGAAAATTCTTCTAATATACCCGTGGTCCACTTCTCAAAATAATGGGCAAGTGCTTTATTCTTTAAACTTAGGTAGACCATATACGTTGAACTCAGACTTAACAGGAATGGAATTAGCGAAAAAACACGGCAGTGAAATTTTATAGGCCATTTTTAATTTCCTTTCCTTCCCCAATTTTCCTGCTTTATTAGATGTTTATCTTAATATGACAACCATTGTCTGAGTTTCATATTATACATGAAACTTTTGTTTCCCACATGGTGCCCGTAGCTCTACAGTATCTCAGCATAGAGAACAGGAAGAGCAGAAATATCCTCAGCAATATTGTGGGATTTAGGAGAAATGCTTGTCTGAATCAAATCTACTCAGAATAGCTGGGGCTTTCCCCCAGGCTGCTTTACATATTCAGGATGGTGGTTCCATTTCTTCAGTGGGAACAGTTGTCTGTAGGAAAGGTTAGCATGTGAAACAGCTGTGTGAGAAAATGGAACAGTAATATAGTGAGGTTAGACCAGTGTGGAAGAATTGTATTGAGAGCACTAATGCCATAATGTCTCCATATGTAGTCAGCGCACGTATATGGTCCATGGCAGTGCTGTAAAATCAAAACCAAATATTTTCAAAGGGAAGAAAAGCAATTATTGGGGCAGGTTTCTAAGGTGGTTACGCGCGTGTGTGCAGATTTTTCGAGAACACAAAACAAAAAGTCATTATATGGGTAAATGAAACCACAGTATGAAAACTAAGCAATTTGGGGCCCACTGCCCTCTATTGATAACATGTTGGTAGGTAAAAATGAGTAACTTCTGGTTCATTTGAAAGAAAATTGATCCATTTAAAATAAAGTATAATGAATAACTGTATAAGCCTGGGGCCATTTTCATTTCATAGGGCTGATATTTTAAAGGTCTAAAAAGTAAAGGACTGTTTTTAAGTCTGAAGCAATGAAGAGACAGTCTCATGGGTGCTATTGACGAAAGACTTTATTGCTTCAAAACCAGTTACTTTCATCTTAGTTTGCATTTGGTGGAGGAGGAAATAAAGTATAGAGAATATAAATATTGGGTGTGTTCTAGAGAGTCGAAAGCTTCTGACCACTTTGTATTTACATACGAACAACCACAATCAGAGAACTGTGATTTATGTTTTCATTATATTCAGAATTATTCTTAATTTATTTTACCTAGCAAAGTTTTCCTTAATGATTTTTTTTTTAATTCAGAATTTGCAATCTAGTGAATAATATTTGGACTTGAAGTCCTATGGGTGTAGGTGGTTTTGCGTGGAGAAATGAACTATTAGTGTGGCTTAGGAATTTAATTTTAAAATGTGAATTTGGGGAAGCACATATTTGTGGCAAGTTGACTTATTCCTGATGTCTTTTGTTTCGCTAGTGTTTGAAGCAAGAGATGATATCATAGTGGTTAAGAGGCCAGACTCTAGAACCAGACTACTGGGTTCCAAACTTTGTGACTTTGTTTTTTTTGAGGTATAATTGACATAACAGTTTATTAGTTTCAAGTGTACAACATAATGATTTGATATTTGTACATATTGCAACATGATCACGACAATGAATCTAATTAACATCTATCACCTCACATAGTTACAAATTATTTTTCTTGTGATGAGAATGTTTAAGATCTACTTTTTCAGCAAATATACAGCGCAGTACTAGAACTATAGTCACCATGCTGTACGTTACATTCCCATGACTTCTTTATTTTATAATTGGACTAGTTTTCTGACTCTGAACAAGTTATTTGAACTGTCTGTGCCTCAGTTTCATCCCATAAAGTTGTTGTGAGAATTAAATGTGATGATAATCTACATAAGGGATAAGAGCAACTGGAACTTCTTGTGAGGGCAAACCATCATACTTTATTTTCCTAAGATTACTTTTAAAAGAACAACAATGAAAAATACCTGGGCAAATGCTCCTTTAAAGCATAGTTACATTATAATTTCCTTATTAAAATTTAGTTTGAAGTAAATATCCCCACCAAACCCGATCTATGAAGTTGAGAGATCAGAATATAAACATCAACAACATCTTATTCTTAGAGATATAAGTAGCTTTGTCCAGAATGACATTCCGAGTCACCCGCTTTATTTCAACTGTTAGCATCTAGCATGATGTTGAAGAAAAAACTCACAAATACATGAGTAAGAAGCCTATTTCAAAGGAGCCAAGAATAGCCATCATAGCAGGCAAATGAGCAAACATTGATGAGAACTTGAGAATACTTGTCCACAAGTAATTGTTTCTTTTTTCTCTAATAAAATTTAAGAAATCTGAAGTTGGCAAGGTGGATTTTAAATGTTAGAAAAGTTCATTGTAGTCAACTTCTATTGAGCGGTCAGTGCATGGCAAGGCCTAGAGGTGTCAAGATAATAAGACATGGCCCAGGATTTCATGGAAGGGACACAGAAACGGGTCTTTCGGTCAAAGGTGGTACGTGAGGGTGTGGGAAGGGTGTCTGGAAGAAGTGGCTCAGTGGTGGGTTTCGGTAACAGAGAGGGGTCTCGGATGTTTAGTAAGATGCTAAAGCCAGGCTATAGTGGTTGGACGGTGAAGGGAGGGTAGTAGGTACATGGGTGTTTGTTCATCAAATCAATAGATAGTTATCCAGCACCTTTTAAAAGATACTGTTCTGGGCACTGATACTGCACTAAATAAATAAAACAAAAATCTCTGCCCTCCCAGAACTCACAGTCTAATGGATATGTTCATGATAGTTTTTAGCTAGAAGGAAAGTTACAGGTTTGTGGGAAGTTTTTGGGATTCTTAAGATTTACACCACATGAACCTGATATGGGCTGAGTTCTTTTCCAAGAACTGATAGAGTAAAAGTATGGAGAAAGGGAATAACCAGAGAACCACAAGTTCTGAAAGAGATTGCAAGGAGGGTGGCTCCTCTGTTAAAATGTGTGTTCTTTCCACCTGGGAAGTACAGGTTGCAGATCTTCTCTTCTGCAGCCACAGTGGTAGATAGCAAATGTTATTTGTCAGAAATAGACACTGTTCTGACTCTCCATTAACTGTGGCATCTGACCACGGCTACTTCATCACAGAAATGAGAGGACAATTTCTACTACAATTACATATACATACTTGTCTCATTAGGTCTTTTATTGACAAATACCTGTATGAGGTCGGAAATGGGAGGATTGGATGAATTGTTCTCTTAGGTAGCAAAGAACTCTGTGTTGCTCCTAAGAGGCCTTCTTTGTGATTTCTCTCTGCTTCTGCAGTTATGCAGCCCTGATAGCCGACTGGCCAGTGGTGGTACTGGGTATGTGCACGGTGTTCATTGTGGTCTGTGCCTTGGTTGGAGTATTGGTGCCAGAGCTTCCTGACTTCTCTGATCCATTGCTGGTAAGGAGAATTGAGCCAGTAGAATTTCTCTATTTTCTTTAGCCCCCAGTCATCTCTAACAGTGAAGTATGTTAATACATGTTGCCTTATGTTATTTAGTATCTCATATTTTTTAAAAAACCTTCTCAAGCAATCAGGAAGTACCATATTTTGCCATGAGTAATGCACACTTTTTTGCCCAAATTTGTGAGGGAAAAATAAGGATGTGCATTATATATGGGTAGTATTAATTACGTATTTATAAAAATGTTTTTGATTCTTTTATTTATGCTTATGAGTTAAAAGTGTAACTCTAGAGATCAATAACCATATCCGTATGCAAAATAATACCGTGGAATACCATAATCGGTTCTGTTGAACTTACAATGAACTTGCAACAAGGAAGAGTTCTTGGCCTTTTATGATGAGTAAATATCGTAAACTTGTTACCGGTACATAAAATTTCTTGTACCTTTATCTGTTCTTGTGTTTTGTAATTATTTGTTACACAAAGTTCTTTTGTACCATAACATGTTTAAAAAAAGAAATACTAAATTTCCTTTATAACACAAAAAAAGTACCTAAACGTAAACAAATAAAAATTGGAATTAAAAAATTAAAACGAAAGATTTTTTTTCCCCTGAAAGTTTGGGCCAAAAACGTGGGTGCACATTATACACAACAAAATACCGTATACAAACTCTTTCTGCAAAGTAAAAACATGTCTTATCTGTATTCTTGGGTTCCTAAAAGGTCAAGGAACTTGCTCACCATCAGAAATCTGGGAATTTTGCTTCTTGGCCCCCATGTTTAAGCTAAAAAGCAACTGGAGAATCTAAATATATGAAAATGTTTTCATAAAGTCTTTAAGACTGAATATCTCTTTTTTCCCCAAAGAAGTTACAGGAATTTCAGTATTACTAAGAGAAAGCAGAGTCTGTTTTTAAGTAAATGTTTCTCTGGAGTGGAATAATGAGGGAAGTATGAACAAGGATAATGATATCCTCTTTGTAAAACACTGTAACATGCGCAGCATAATTTAATTTGACCATAATTGTTTATAACATAAAAATAAGTATTCACTCAATGCTTAGGTATGAACTTAAAAGAAGCTTCTGATACATTTTTTCCCTCTTTCTTGAGACACGTTACATACCAAAGAATCAAACTGTTTTGTCACAGCAAATAGGTGATCATTATCATGTCAAGTCATCTTGTTTTAATGCCGTTCACCTCTGGAGTAGCTGTGACAAGCGTCTGTATTTTCGGTTGAAAGCTATACATCATCACCTTGACATTGCTTTCCCAAGCTGCTATAACTATCCTTAGCCTCCAATGAAGTACACTAATGGGAATTTGTACTATTTCGCCTTAGGGTTTTGAACCAAGAGGGACTACAATAGGCCAGAGACTGGTCACGTGGAATAACATGGTGAAAAATACAGGATACAAAGCAACATTAGCCAATTACCCCTTTAAATATGCAGATGAGCAAGCCAAAAGGTAATTGTTTATTAACTTTCAGACAAAACATTGCTTAATGAATTCTACTTTTAAACATCACCTGAGCAAAAAGATTAAATGTAATTAAAATGTGTGGTTGAAAATCTTGGCCATGGAATTTGTTTGAATTGTCATAGTCTTACAAAATTGTGTTGTTTTAGGATGAAAAAGTGAGGGTTTGGGAGCTTTGTTTTTCAGAAGTGAGAAAATTAATGTTGGTTGCTTATATTAATCCTTCCAACTTAGTTTCAAGTGCTAAATAGGTCATGATTTTTAGGGTGTACCGTTAACGGTATGCTTCTTGACCTTAAAATACCTAGTATTTCACTGAAGATCAGATTGTTGTTTCGTTTCAGCCATCGGGATGATAGATGGTCAGATGACCATTACGAAAGAGAAAAAAGAGAAGTTGATTGGAACTTCCACAAAGACAGCTTCTTCTGCGACGTTCCAAGTGAGTGGCATTCATAGATGCGCAAACCCCGTAGTGGTTTCCTAGCCCTTGAAACTGAACAGTACTGACAGCTAGACTGATAGGGTGTGTTGCTGGTCACACAGCTTCCCTGTTTCCAGCTTACTTAAAGAGATTTTAGCTTAATTAGCTTGTCATTTGACTGCCCTGGGCCAGTCAGCCATTAATCTGAATTTATTTGCCTAAAACAAAAATTCATAAGAAAGAGATGATTGAGTTAGATTCAGTTTTAAGGAAGATATAAATCTAATAAAATTCTTGGCTTGGCCCAAAATTTCAAGTCATTTATTTAAGTTCCTTGTAGTATTTTAAAAATATTCTAGATCAAGTAACAAGGACATATTGTTGGATCGAACCCTAAAATAACCTGCTGTATGATCAAATGTTCATTTTTTACATTTTGATCCAGTCAGAAAGCATATATTACCAGCCTTCCTCATGTCAGTAGCCATTAGAGAGAGAGCAATGAGCACAGTAAAATCCAGTGGTCCAAAGCTTGAATGCCTCAGGGACCAAGCTCATAATGTGAGTCAAACTAGTGGGATGTGAGACACTAAGAAGTGATGGTGGTTTTGGAGAACTAAAGCGCGCCCATGGGAAGAGATCCACTGCTACTTTCCAGCAGAGGCCTTGAAGAAATGAGAGTCCAAATACTGTAAGAACTTCCCTGAGGTCAGGAATCCAGATTTTAATGTTGGCAGCAAATTCACTAAAAATTGCTGTTGCCTGGAATCAGGCTAATCACTGCAGCTGCCACTGAGAAAGGACAACGGCCTGGAGGAAATGCATGTACATATGTAAGTCATTGATTAGCCCTAGTGATCAGCAGTGAGGAATCGTGGGTAATTACAGTCTCTGACAGTGAACGTCGGCATTAAAGTTCTTTTGAGTTCAGCTTTTGTTGGTTGTTGTTGAAAATCTCTCTAACATGTATATATTCCTATCTTATGAGGTCACTAGGGGACCTGACTGGATCTTTGATGTTTCTAGATCATGCCAAGCCTCAGGTCTTTATTTTGAACACTGTTTCACAATATCGTAATAGAGAGATAGAAAGTAGGAGATTAGGAAGAATTTTATACTGATCCCAGAAAGCAATGCAAGTTTCTTTCTCTGTATTTTATTAGAAAAGTTGAACTCTGGTTAGTTTATTTCTCTCAAAGTGATACTTATATATAGCCTAACCAGCCTCAGGAAGAACATTAACAAATTCATGAAATATAGTCTTGTTTATATTTCAGTAGTCAACATTAAATATTTGTCTCATAAGTAATAGATTCTGCCCTGATAAAGCTACTTCTGACTCTGCTAGAATGAAGTGTTTCAGTTTCCACAAGGCTTATTTGTGTGCAAAATCAGTCAATGTAAGATACGGCCTTTTGATGAAAACAAGAGTTTCCTAAAGAAAACTTCACAATCATGAATAAAAGCTCATGTAATCAAGCTTTGTTCATAAATTTGCAAGTTGATTTTTTTTTGTTAGCACAATTAGGCATCTTAGATAATGTAAAGCTAATCTACTTTGTTTTGCTGGGTTCTGATTTTTTGTAACGGTTGCGGAAGCAGAAACAGTACTTACTGAGCACCTATTTTTCATTATCCTTCAATTCTCACAACGATTTGAGATGGGCATTGCTGTCTCTGTTTTAATGGTGAGGATGCAGTGAAGTGGTTAGTTGCTCAAGGTCACCCAGCTTAGAAAGGACAAGACCTGGTTACACGCAGTTCTGACTCCGAAGGCCATGCTCTTTCCGGTATATCAAACAACCACCCTTATTCAGAAACGTATTTTGTATTAGTATGACTTTCAAAGTCTTTTTCTAGACTGGTGTACCCAAGAGACCGTGTGCTCAGCTGGAATATGGAGGGAGTCTGTGATCCTGGCCAGCAGTTATAGTTGACTGTGTTTAGAGCTTTCAAATTGATCACCTGCCATCTTTCCTCTCTAGTTAGCTGCCAAAGAGAACATCCTCATAATCCATCCTTGATATTCCCTAGTGCATCGTTCTTTGATTTTATACACCATTATGGTGATGTGTTGCAAAATTAAGAGGGAGGCATTTAATTAACTGCCTGCTGAAAGGTCTACGGATTATTCTTCCTAATTATAGTCTGATCCGAAATGCGTTTGTTAATGAAGTCCTATGATTTTTAAGATGCACTGAGTAGACAAAGGCTTTGATCTAAGACAATATTATAGCATTGCTTCTTTTTTTTTTTTTTTTTAAACATTTGCTCCTGGAATTTTTTGAAGGGAAGGAGCCCCCGCTGCTAATGAACTGTCCATGTGGTTTCCCAGTTTGCACTGCTTCTGGGTGCTGAGTCTTATGAAATGCACGAATAATTTATAATCCTTTTTCTTTTCTTTTCTCATATCACCAGGTGACCGATATTCCAGAGTAGTATTTACTTCAGCTGGAGGAGAGACATTGTGGAATTTACCAGCAATTAAATCAATGTGCAATGTAGATAATTCAAGGGTATGTAAAGTAAAACTAAACTATGTTTAGCACAAATAGGGTTATATTTTTGAAACTCCTCTTACTGCTGGGCCGGTGTCCGATCAGAGGAAAGTCCGTAAGTGGCTTACCTTCCGAGGAGTAAACACCACCAGGCCAGCTCTGCGGTCTTGTAGATCCTGGGATCAAAGTGTCTCTGTGTTTCCCCACCTTGAAAACATACCATCTTTCTTAATAAAGAACTCTTTTTCTTCCTCACTCATTTTCTCTGTCCATGATAGTCTTTTGTATTCTTTCACAGCATATTTCCTTTCAAGATAATAGTTAAGACTTTTTTCTTCTTTTGTCATATTTTCTCTTTCCTAATCTATTTCCATTGTTCAACACATTTCCCCCTGAGGCAGCTGTCAACATCTTAATTATACATTGAAAGGCCTGCCTCTCTAGCAGCCGGTGGGTCAGGTGGGCCTGTGACCTCAAAGGAAAATTTAGGGCACAGGCTGGGAAAGGGAACATCAAAGGGCATAAAGACGTATCTGTGTAAATGGCCAGAGTAATCCAATCCAGGTTGCCCTGAACTCGAAACACCTTGCTGCTTTACAAGACAGAAGGATGCAAGAAGACAAGCACTTCCTCGCTTAGTCTTCTCTGGACCCAAAATGATGTCAGCATCAGAAAATGGAAAGGCAGCCTCTGGGCTTAGAAGAGCTGTCAATTTCAGGGGTCCTGAGGCAGCTTCTCCAAGTAGAAACTGCTGTCTGATGTCACTAACGGGCCTGTCCGACCACAGTCACCAGGCAGAAAAGGAACTCACTGCATTCTTTGCATAACTCTGAGGTATGAAATCACTGGTTGGTTGAAAACCTACTCACATGCAATGCTAGGAGCTAGCCTGACGATCCTGTGTGTCCTCCTGTTCTGACAACGTTTCTCACCGACTGGGAGGCAGTCTCATTATGCTGCTACCTTCCGAGAACTAAGTGGCTCACCCAGCTCACCTAGTCAGTTGGTCCCAGATCTCCCGACTTGATTCTTCATTCTGAGAGGCTGTTCATGTGTTTTGAAAATAATTTCCCCTTTGATTGAGCGATTTGGATTTTCTATGAGTGCCATCTTTTCTCTGTCCACCTCCAAATGGACCAAAGGCACAAACCACCTAGAAACAGACCACAATTTCTTCATCAGTGGTCAGTTTTCATTTGCCATATTTTCTTCCCTCCTGCATCTCTCAGTTCATTATTTGGAAGCTATGGACTTATTTCTCCTTGTCATGGGTTAGCATCCTTCTTACGTAGAAAGTTAACTCCAGAGTAGTAGATATGTAGAGTCCTCGGTACGTGTGCTCAGTACTTTCCATCTCTCACACTGAGCCTGTGACCTTGGACTTGACAATGCCATTCAATGGATGAGAGGTTAAGCCAGTCTGATTACTGTGTAATCACACCTTGGATGAGAACAGCTCATTACCTTCTATGCCTCTGCGTCCTCATTCTACCTTCGCAGTTGGTCTTTAGACCTTCCTTGCCCTGAAGACCCTGAAGTGACTGAATTCACTTATTTGATGAACAGCTGACATTTGCTGAGTGTTGTTGACATTTGTCAGGAAGTGCTCTGAACACTTGAAGGAATTGTTCCATTACTCACTGAATTATTGTTACTCATCCTCATGACAGTGTGATGAATTAAATACTATTATCTTGGCCACTTTATAGACGAGGAAAGTTCACACAGGTGGTAAGTGGCAAATGCAGGATTTGGGCCCAGCCAAGTATAACTCCAGCCTTTGCCTTATGCTTCCAGAATGCAGAAAATAACCCCCTCATTTTGTTTTGTTTTGTTTCACTATAAATGCCATCTCTCACTGAAGTGAACCTCAAAGCGTCATCATGGTCTAGAAGAAGTATCTTTTATTTTAAAGAGCTAGCAATTTATTCTCTGAGTACATGTTAGACTCTGAGCGAACTCAGAGGCTCAAAAGCCAGTAAGCCAGACTGTGCCGTTATAGCTTTCATAAGTGAAAGCTGTATATTCTTTCACACATATATCTCATAGTCACATATGTCTTATATTTATATATGCGTGTGTATATGTATATATGTGTGTGTATAGCTGCATCAGATGATTAAAATCAGCATCAATAGTTACCTTACAAAAAGGCCTATCGAAAGGATGAGATAAATAAATTGAATGAATTACATGAAGGGAAAATAATGGGAGGAAACTCATAAAACTAAGGATGAGATTTAACATGCAGTAACTCACACCCCGCAATCCTATACATTTGCTGGTGGTGAGTGACAAGTTTGTCTCTCTCCTCCCTGGCAGCCAAAGCTAAAAGGAATTCACAGTCAGTGACAGAAGCTATGTAAAGAGAGTCACCAGTTTGTTTTAAGACAGGAGAGGATTGTTCCTCCTAGCCTTCATCCAAAGAGTGCTGCTGTGTACAAGGCTCTACACAGCCTCTGTTTGCAAGAGGTACAGTATTGAATCTTAGCTGGTTAGTAAACCGTATCTCAGGTAGGTTGGTAGCAGGCACACATAGCAAAAGCATTTCTACAAGGGATTAAGGCAAAGAAATCTAAATAGGTGGCTTTCTAGTGGCTTGATGCATTTGCAAAAGTTAGACCATCTAAAGGAATGCATGTACTCTGCTTTTTGAGTATTTTTTTCTACTGGGCTCATAATAAGGGTTGGAGAGCTGTGAGTTCAAGTTTGTAATCTCTGGCAAGAAAACAAACATTATGATCCTCTTGTGAAAATTTGAGGAACAGACCCAAGACACATGCCTGAATGCATGGTTAGGCCAGTTACAGACCCACACCAACAAAGGAATAGATAACCAGGGCCCCCAAATTCTACCTCAGAGAGCATGGTTATAATTTTAACTAGTTAAATACTATTTTTACCCATGGCAAATGCTTTTGTATTCTAGTCTCAAATTCTGCCGTGAATCTGGAGTAATAAGCCTTCCTCATAGAGATAATATATTCAATGATAAGTGATAACTATCGGTTAACAGTTCAGATTTCAGATTAATACTGTATCTTTTCCTAGTCTCCCAGCTCAGGACCCTTTATAGGACTTTCGTTTGTTGCAGTGATTTGAACAAACTGTTCCGAGGCTACTCGGCAGTGTTTCCCTCCCCGCCCCCCGCCGCCCCAAATCCTAGCTGTTGTACTTAAACACTTGAGTATTAACAAATATCACGTTGAGTGGGACACACACCAAATGACACAGAGCAGAGGAGCTTATTTGTTGGTGGGGTAACTCCAGAAACGTCTGGTAATCAGTGTAATATCTCAATGAGACCACGTGCTTCAGTTGTCACCTGCCTGTGTGGACAGCACATTGAGTTCGAACTCCAGATTCCATTTAAATGGCATGCCACGTCAACTCATAATTCAGACAGGCCTTGTTTTCCAACGTGCATAGCTTCCGTTTCTGAGGCTGCTGTTTGCCTTCTAACAGGAACGCTTGTTTCTTAGACTGTCCAGAGGAGCCTCAGGTGACACCACTGTCCTCTCTGTCACTTTTCTCTGCCCTTTGACAGCCTCAGGGACACGCTGGCAGCGGGCATAGTGCCCAGAAGTGTGTTTCTCAAATCTTCACTCTGCTGGAAACCCTTTACCCTGTTTCTTAGTCTTTGCACATTGTACAAGTTGGAGCTGAGGAGTCAGTGGATAAAAGGGATTTGAAATTTGGTGCCTCAGACTGTTTCCTGGGGTAACGTATAAACAGCTGGAACCCCCAGAAGCATACAGGTCCCAGAAATGTGTTACCTGATGGTTGTTTTCAAGAGGACTATGGAGCCCTTGGTTTTTTTTTTTTTCCTCCCGAGGGTCCCCTAAACTTTTCGCACACGAGGAACTTGGTCACATGGGGAAGGAGAGACCAGTGGTCACTGGAAACTAATATTAGGGGTTAATTTTCTTCCCTTTACTCTTTTCTAAGCCATTTAAAATAGCTCCAACTTAACCAGTAGTTTTAAAAGTTAAGGTATCATTTAAAACTGCTTTCTCTTTCCTTTCTCTTCCTTTACCCCCTATTTTAAGCCAACTCCACCCCTGCCACGATCTAACTAGGAAGTGTGCAAAGACACATTACAACCACATAAGCAAAACGACTTTCTAAAACACCCCATTTGTGAATACCTAGAGTTCATTTATGTTCCTCATGAGAGGTACAAGAACTTGCTCTCACTAACCCCATTCTCATTTTTAGAAACGTCAAAGATTTTGAAATCATTCCTAGAAATTCCTGTCCTAAAAATATGGCAAAAAATAGAGCTGTCTTCTGCATGTAGCTACACCTGCTTGCCAACCTCCGTAAACCCCATAGGATCATATATGCTCGTGTACTCAGCTGTCTCGGCCACAGGCAGCTGAGTTCTGCCCCTGGCCCATCACACTTACAGACTTTGGCACGCCCTCCTCAGCCTCGCAGAGACCCTTACTTACCGTGCGATACGGTGCTTCTCACATTGAATGATAATTATTGATTTTCTTGTCCGATTTCCCTGCCACACTCTGAGCAACTTGAGGACAGGACCACTGGGCCTCACTCACCTTGTAAAGGTGTCAGCAAATACTGTTTTTTTCTTTTGAATGGATAGATGGGGACACGCAGGCTTCCTCTCTGAAAACCTAGACACTTCCTTGCACTGCATTCCTTTAACCTCCAAGCACTGGCTTCCAACTTCAGATAAAGTGTACTAGTCACAATGTCTTTTCTCTGTCCTTATTTCTTTCCCTGAACGGGCCCTCAAAAACTGTTTTTCAAAGGTTGTACATCAGCCAGCACCACCTTTGAATCTGAGGATTGGCTCTCCGGAGGCTTAAGAGCATTTATTTTTGATAGCAGCCATGAAAGCAGTATTTGGTCTAGTGTTTATCATGTCCAAGTTTTTAATCTTTGGTCAAATACACACATTAAAAACTGCTGTTATTATCTGAAAAGGTTATTCAAGGACAGATTTCTGCACTTCTGTTCTAGTCTCAGCTGGCAATCCGGTTTCCTTTATCTTGCACATTTGATTATTTCATCCACTACAAATGTGTTCCTTCTAGCTGATAGTGGGTTTCATAATGGGTACAATTCATTGTCTTCCATTTGAAAACTGTCAAACATTGGGGTTGTGATACTTTTCTTTCAATTCCCCAGGGTATTACATGGGACTTACATGCTATTTCTTTGGTGGGGGGGACTGGTTCTCTGCCATGAAAACCAGAGAGTTGCTCTTCCAGAATTTCCTGTTATTTGTTAGGTGGTTCTGTTTCCCCTAACTTAGCAGGTGTCAAAGTTTTTACCTTGAAACAACTAAATATGAATTATCCTATTTTATGAAATGTCAAGTAATTATTGCTTTTTAGAAGTGAGCTTAAAAATTAAGGAGTACACTTGAATAATAACCCTTTTGTTTCATTTTTCTTTACCTCCAATAGAGCATCTTTAAAAACAGCAACAACTTTTTATGATAGAGATTTTCAAACATGGCAAAAGTAGAATAGTAGAATGATTCTTCCCAGGCAGTTCTCCCAACTTCACTTCCCAACACACGGCCAATTTTGTTTTATACACACCTCATCCCCAGGATTAGTCCCAGTAAAATATAGTTGACTCTCGGGGGTTAGGGGCACCCACCCACCCCCATGCTGTCAAAAATCCAAGTATAACTTTTGACTCCCCAAAAGCTTAACTACATATCTTGGTAGCCAGGGCTTAGGGCTTATAAATAACTTGGTTCTTCAATGATAAGTCTAAGTTCCAAAGAGGTGATTTGTGCCAATATCTCCTCTACTTTGAAAAGATGCTTCAATGCGTGATTGATAAAGCCCACTTTAATAAAGGTCAAGGGTGGTTTTAATCCTAGAAAAAAGAGATTCATGCT
This sequence comes from Rhinolophus sinicus, assembly GCF_057876585.1. Taxonomy (NCBI): domain Eukaryota; kingdom Metazoa; phylum Chordata; class Mammalia; order Chiroptera; family Rhinolophidae; genus Rhinolophus; species Rhinolophus sinicus. Next base: position 57,297,299 of record NC_142506.1, on the reverse strand, counting down.
CTTCTTGAAGTGCAGAGTCCCAGGGAGGAAACTCTGCAGTTCAAGAGCGTGAATTATTTTTTTCTAGGATTAAAACCACCCTTTGGAAATGGAGATGAGGGAAAGTAATAGGACCGGGTCATCGTCAGTGTGGGACTGGCTCAAGAGAAGGGGAATATTTCTTATTCTCACCCTTGGGGAAGAGGGGCCATTCCTGTAATTTACGGATTTTCAGGGCAATGCAATTGTGCAGGCTTCACTAGAATCTAGCAATGCTGGATTTGGCATTGGAACAAGTTTTCAATTTTCTATAATAAGAACAGCCATCAGAAGAAAAGCCTTCTCCAGTAATAGTGTTCTAAATGAAACACTGCCCACATGAAATCCAGAATTGTCACACTTGCCCCTGTTTATCAAAAAAGAAAGTTCCCCAACGAGGGTTGTAGCCAACTTGGATAGACTTTTTAGGATGTGGAAGAAATAATTAAACACCTACTTATTTTATTAATTGTATATATTTATTTAAAATCATATATATATATATATATATATATATATATATATATATATATATATATATATATAAATATTTTAATTTAGAAACATTGCCCTCTTCTATTCCTATTTCAGGAAACAGTTTTATTCCAGGTCTTTCATGCAGTTGATATCAGTTCTTCTGATATCACCAGAGTCACTTTTTGATTCACTGAGTTTTCTACAGAATAAAATATCATCTTTGGTTCCCACTAAGTTGATTGAGATATAGTAGTACCTTTGTCACCAAAAATTTCCTGTTGGTAACCAGAAATCTTAGGCAAAGCCACAGATTTGTTTTCTATATCAACTGCACAGTTGTTCTCATAATCGGTCCTGTAGGTGTACGTACAGAAGCCCACAGCCTGTCCATGCTACTGCTTATTGAAGTGAGTCTGAAAAGGCTTGTGTATGAAAGAGGTGTTAATGTTGTCTCCTTTTTCAAACCAAACGAGCATTGGCTGAAGTGGTTTCACACTGGGATATCATCCCCAAACAGTAGTTTTTTGTTCCAAACAAAGCAACCCAGAGAGTCCTCTGCCATTTGAGAGCTTTGCGGGGAACTCCCTCCCCGTATTCAAACTGCTAGCCGACTCAAGAGGATGCTTCTTTAACTTCTGTAACTGTCCCGCTTCCTCAAGTCCACCTTAATTCCGTCCTTTGAGTGAACGCGTTTTAAACGCCAGTCCTTCTGCGTCCCTGTCTCCGCAGATCAGGGCTCACCCCCAGTTTGGTGACCTCTGCCAGAGGGCCACAGCCGCTTCCTGCTGCCCCAGCTGGACGCTGGGGAACTACATCGCCATCCTGAACAACCGATCGTCCTGTCAGAAAATCGTGGAGCGAGACGTCTCTCATACCTTGAAGCTGCTGCGGACCTGTGCCAAACACTACCACAACGGCACCCTGGAGCCAGACTGCTGGGACATGGCGGCCAGGAGGAAGGACCAGCTCAAGTGCACCAGCGTGCCGCGCAAATGCACCAAGTACAACGCCGTGTACCAGATCCTGCACTACCTGGTGGACAAAGACTTCATGCCCGCGAGGGCCGCCGAGGACGCCGTGCCCGCGCTCACGTCCAGCATGCTCTTCTCGCCCACCGAGAAGGGCGACGGCATGATGAGCATTTACCTGGACAACTTCGAACACTGGAACTCTTCCGACGGCGTCACCACCGTCACCGGCATCGAGTTCGGTATCAAACACAGCCTGTTTCAGGACTACCTTCTGATGGATACTGTGTATCCCGCCGTCGCCGTTGTGATCGTCCTGCTGGTCATGTGTGTCTACACCAAGTCCATGTTCATCACGCTGATGACAATGTTTGCCATCATCAGCTCCTTGATCGTTTCCTATTTCCTCTATCGCGTGGTATTTAACTTTGAGTTTTTCCCCTTTATGAACCTCACCGCGCTCATCATTCTGGTGGGCATCGGAGCCGACGATGCGTTTGTCCTGTGTGACGTGTGGAACTACACCAAATTTGACAAGCCTCACGCCCAAACTTCGGAAACGGTGAGCATCACCTTGCAGCACGCAGCCCTCTCCATGTTCGTCACCAGTTTTACCACCGCGGCCGCCTTTTACGCCAACTATGTGAGCAACATCACAGCCATCCGGTGCTTCGGGGTGTACGCGGGGACGGCTATACTGGTGAACTATGTGTTGATGGTGACGTGGCTTCCGGCAGTCGTGGTGTTGCACGAGCGGTATCTCCTCAATATATTCACTTGCTTCAGGAAGCCCCAGCAGCCAGTCTACGATGACAAAAGCTGCTGGACAGTGGCTTGCCAAAAGTGCCACAAAGTCCTGTTTGCCATTTCAGAAGCGTCTCGCATCTTTTTTGAAAAAGTATTGCCATGCATCGTCATTAAGTTTCGCTACCTTTGGCTGTTCTGGTTCCTCGCCTTAACGGTCGGCGGGGCCTACATCGTGTGTGTAAATCCGAAGATGAAACTGCCCTCGTTGGAGTTATCCGAGTTTCAGGTGTTCAGGTCGTCTCACCCTTTTGAACGTTACGACGCTGAGTACAAAAAGCTTTTCATGTTTGAACGTGTCCACCACGGAGAGGAGCTCCATATGCCCATCACAGTGATCTGGGGAGTGTCCCCGGAAGACAACGGCAACCCACTGAATCCCAAGAGCAAAGGGAAGTTGACATTAGATAGCACTTTTAACATCGCCAGCCCAGCTTCCCAGGTCTGGATTTTGCACTTCTGTCAAAAACTGAGAAATCAGACGTTCTTTTACCAGACCGATGAGCAAGACTTCACCAGCTGCTTCATCGAGACGTTCAAGCGCTGGATGGAAAACCAGGACTGTGACGAGCCTGCCCTGTACCCGTGCTGCAGCCGCTGGAGCTTCCCCTATAAGCAAGAGATTTTTGAACTGTGCATCAAGAGAGCCATCATGGAGCTGGAAAGGAGTACGGGATACCACTTGGATAGCAAAACCCCAGGGCCAAGGTTTGATATTAACGATACAATCAGGGCAGTGGTTCTGGAGTTCCAGAGCACCTACCTCTTCACACTGGCTTATGAAAAGATGCACCAGTTTTATAAAGAGGTGGACTCCTGGGTTTCCAGTGAGCTGAGCTCGGCCCCCGAGGGCCTCAGCAATGGCTGGTTTGTCAGCAACCTGGAGTTCTACGACCTCCAGGACAGCCTCTCTGACGGCACCCTTGTTGCCATGGGGCTGTCTGTGGCTGTCGCATTTAGTGTGATGCTGCTTACAACTTGGAACATCATCATAAGCCTGTATGCCATCGTTTCAATTGCTGGGACTATATTTGTTACTGTGGGTTCTCTCGTCCTGCTGGGCTGGGAGCTGAACGTTCTGGAGTCTGTCACCATTTCGGTGGCAGTTGGCCTGTCTGTAGACTTCGCTGTCCATTACGGGGTTGCTTACCGCTTGGCCCCGGATGCCGACCGGGAAGGGAAGGTGATCTTCTCCCTGAGTCGCATGGGCTCTGCGATTGCCATGGCCGCCCTGACCACCTTTGTGGCCGGCGCCATGATGATGCCGTCCACGGTTCTGGCCTACACCCAGCTGGGCACCTTCATGATGCTCATTATGTGTATCAGCTGGGCTTTCGCCACCTTCTTTTTCCAGTGCATGTGCCGGTGCCTTGGGCCACAGGGCACCTGTGGTCAGATTCCTTTACCTAAAAAACTCCAGTGCAGTGCCTTCTCTCACACTTTGTCTACAAGTCCCGGTGACAAAGGACAAAGCAAAGCACATGCCCTGAATACTTACCATGTAGATCCCAGGGGCCAGAAATCCGAAATGGAACATGAGTTTTATGAATTAGAGCCTCTGGCTTCCCACAGCTGCACTGCCTCCGAGAAGACCACGTACGAAGAGACCCACATCTGCTCTGAATTTTTCAGCAGCCAGGCAAAGAATGTCGTGATGCCTGCGCCGGCAGCTTACAACAGTGAGCTCCACAAAAGCGCCCCAAATGACTCAAGATCTGCCTTGTTACAGCCCTCTCCTGAACAGCACACCATGTGTCACTTCTTCTCTCTGAATCAGAGATGTAGCTGCCCAGATGCCTACACACGTTTGGAATGTGGCCCACACTCTTGCCAGCAGATGGGTGACTGTTGGTGCCACCAGTGTGCTCCTACTGCCAGCAGCTTTGTGCCTGTCCCACATGGCGTGGCACCTCTGAAGGCGGCACGCCCAGCCCCCGATGGCTTCGTGCATCCCGTCCCGCACGTCCACCGCTGTCCCTGCCTACAGGGCAGAGTGAGACCCCCTGGGATGCAGAATTCTCTGCCCAGGAGTTTTTTCCTCCATCCAGTGGGGTCCATCCAGGCCCAAGAAAAAACTGGTAAGACCAGCGTACACAGTCTTCAGAGCATAGAAGACCATCTTCCAAAGATGGCAGAGCCCTCATCATTTGTCTGCAGAAGCACGGGCTCTTTATGCAAAGCATGTTGCCATCCTGAGAATGACCAAAGTGGACCCTATAAAAATAGAGACATCAGGAATATGGAGGGCAGTGGAGGGGCTGACAACCAGGGCTCCAGTTCAGTCAATCCGACCGATGGGGCAGAAAGGGAAACTGAGCCCAGCTTGTCACAGACTGATGTCATTGTGAACTCAGAACGTTTAAATCAAAATGAACCAAAATTTATATCAAACCATTTCATGGGGGAGGCTGGTTATGGGTCCTGCCCTAACAATCCACCAAGTTGTGGCAGAATCGTGCGAGTGAGGTGTAGTTCTGTGGACTGTCAGATGCCAAACATTGAAGCCAACGTGCCTGCTGTCTTACACTCAGAACTTTCCGGTGAAAGTTTGTTAATAAAAACACTTTAATAAATACAATATTAAATTCAGAACCAGCGCCTCAGTTGTTCCTTTGAAGTGGAAGTGAAATCCAGAAGTTTAGAAAGGGAGCCCAAACACGCAGGAATAAGAATGTTTCAGTTCGTTAAAAATCATGGACACTTTTTATATTCCGCACGAACAATTGACAAATTCATATCCAATGAGCGTTGGCTGATGACTGGATTTTATGTTTTCAAAAATATAGTTGTTTTTTACATTTATACCCAGCTTGAAAAATAATTGCCTTTTCTCTCCCTTCTCAAAGAAGCGAATCAGAGGGTTAGAGTTCCAATGACCCAGAAGTTTCCATTGTCCCTGGCAATAATATTTACCTGACATCTTTATCCTGGGGCACTTGGTTGTCAGTAATTAAGACATTTGATCATGCAACATAAATACGGATTTTAACAGTGTCACTTCAGTTGGGATTCAGGAACTACACAATATGAAAACTTATATTTTGGGCGAGGCCTCATTTAAAAATAGTTGTCAAGTATTTCAGGAGTATGTCCCACCGGTCTGCGTGAGGAGACTTTACATGAAGCCACTGACACATTTATATCCAAATCGGTGTCTTCTTCCACATTAGTCAAGAAGTCACTGGCATCATCGTGTGTCAGATGACAGTTATGTTAGTACCACAGAAGGATGAGAATAAAGGATACACTTCTTAGGATAAGTTGCATGTTGACAAAGGTAGACCCAGGTCAGGTGAATCGTAGCCCTTTGAAGTAGAGTAAGGGAACTGGTTCTATGCAGGTTGCTTCTGTCTCTGCCCCCAAGGAAACGTGTTCAGACAGCTGCCTCCTCCTGTGTTAGTGTCTCAAGATGTGGAAGGATGATTTTATTATGCAACTAACACCTGGAAATGCTAAGCCTTCAGGCGGTATCTTAAATGACACTTGTGTATCTTATGCTAGATCAGTCTACAGTAGTTGAGCTGTTGGAGCATGCTTTCTGGGTTAATACTTCAGATGACACAGCTGTCCTTCACAGGGTGTCCTCTGATACTGACTGCATTCCTGCCCTGTCCAGCAAACCCTCCCACTGCATTCTGCTTCCTCTAGGACACTGCTTCCAGTTGGGTCCTCTGAAGAAAACTGGGTGAAGATATTTCTAAATACAGTGTTCTTTCCAAAAGTTATATTCGTTGTTTTCTAAGAATAGTTTTCCAAATTAGATCTGCATATTATTCAGGGCCTGAAAAAAGCTTTCAAGAGTTGCAAGGGGTCTCATGTTTCATTGACTCTAACCCACCTCCACCAAACCACATTTCTAAGCAGCTTTCCAGCTTTCACTTGACCACTTCAGTGACAGGGAACTCACTACACGACTCCCTTGGTTGAACCCAACTCTGTTATCCTGTAGTTTTTCTACAATTTTGGTCCTCATTCTGCTCTACGAAGTAAAAATAAACATCTCTGATCGCTTTGCCACATGGCATCCTGAGAGATACTTGGAACAGTAATCGTGTCCTCCCACTAACATCCCCAGTTCACTGCCCTGGTTTTCCTAGGACTGGGTTTTAAGCAATTAAAACCCTGAGTAGGAAGTTATGGTCTCTGGGTAAGTAAGGTTGTTGTATTCCCTGCCCAAGTGTAGGACCCAAAACAGACTGATACCGTGCAGAAAGGAGGGCCAGCCTTAAGGAGACTGGATGGTACTCCTGTGAGCTCACTTCGAGATGGAAATTACTTGGGCTCCAGCATCACAGCTGATGGTCATGTAGCTTAGAGGAAACAAAACCCACCATGTCTCTCTCACAGGTACTGCTGCTATGCTGCCTTTGCAGACCAGTTTCTGACAGCGAAGTTCAAGACCATATGTCTACCCGCATTGCGCTTAATACTGTTAGAGAAATCTGAGGAATCGGGGAGGAGATGGGAAACTTGGAAATAGAACTCACAATCCCAACACTAGATTGTTCGTTTTTCTTATGAAATATGTAACCATAACGTTAGCTAGTGAAAATTTAGTGACACAAATGCACTTTTATTTTTATTTTTGCTGGCATGAACACAGATTGAACTTCAGGGTGATAGGAGAAGCAAGCTTTTTACAGATAACCCAACCTGAAAGACGTCCACGTGAGGCAAGTGTCATTTAATTTAGAAAATAAAAATTTAGAAAATAATTACCCTGCACCTTGAATGTGGCAGGAACATTTTCACATTGATTTCATCTAGACTTTGGACTTTTCGTTATTTTTCATGCCAGAATTTTTAAAAAGGCATTTATTAGCTGGGACTAGAGGCTTTTTTTTTTTTTTAATCATTACTGGGCAGCAAAATATTACTTCTAGTTGTGTTTCACAGAGAAATTTCATCCATTGGCCCCTTCTAGAGAATTACAAAGCAGATAACAGGTTAAATTACACAGAAGAGGAAAGAGCCCTTTCACTGTGAAATATTTGTAACTTGGAGGGGTTTTGCTTATGGAAAGGATTTGCAGACTGTCACTACAATAGAACACGTTTGAGGTTTGTTCCTGACTTCTTCCCAGCTAGGTCACTTTTAAATCCCTACTTGATTGAAGAGTGGAATAGGCCAAGAGAACAAAGTGTTTCACGGAGAACAGCTGTACTGTTTGAAATAACCACACACCTTCATCTGTGTATATTAATTTCGTGCATGTAATTGCTGTAGAAGGCACATCCTCCCCAAACAGTATTCCTTAAAGTGATGCTAAGCTGTTATTATATTAAATTTTATGACAATAATCTACGTCCCAGTCTTAATCATTTTAAATTTTAAAACTTTTGCAATGCGTAATATGAAGAATAGTTTTACAAATGTGGTCTTACAGAAGATTAAGAAATATTCCTGATTTGCATCGTTTCACATGGAAACCATCTTTCCACCAGCAGTTAGGACAGTTTCTGAATGAAATATGAGGAAACAATCACTGAAAACAGCTGTGTCTTTTCTCTTTAAAGAGGAGGGTCATTTTAGAAGAAAAAAATTAACCCTAAAAAAAATTCAAAGACTCAATTGGGTTTTTTGTCATCAGATTCAGACACAGCCAGGAAAGTTGAAATTTGTTGAAATCATGAGGGGATTTTTTTTTTTTAATGCAGAAGGAAGCGTCGTGTTCAAATACCCTTTACACTATAATGAATTTTTCCAAAATGTTTCCTGGCATTTAGTCTGTTCATCTCCAATTGTTGTTATATTAATATCTACAATGTTTTTTGTAATAAATAGCCATGTTTATTAATTTTTGATTTTGTGTACTAAGAGGTTCCATATCTTCACATTAAATATGTAGAAGAAAAGAATGAATAACCATGGTTGATTAGTAGAATCTTGTGTCTTTTGTTCTTAATAGTGGTTTAACTGCCCTAATTTTGGATTTCTCGTGGAAAAAAAAAGGAGTAATTTCTCGTTTCATTCGCTGTAGAAACCACAGTGCACACATACAAGAACAGCTCATGAAGGAACTGGGATATTCCTGACCTCTGACTGTCATAGTGAAACAGGAGTTACACTTCATGGTCTCCAATCGACGTTTCCCCTTCTACTCATAGATTTACCACATAACTTTCTGTAATGTAATCTACATCTTCCTAAAAATTGAAGGGGGCAGGTTATTTTCAGCAAGATTTTTTTTTGTTTTTTTGGAACCCGGTAAGATTCTTATAAGGTTCTTTTTCTATTCTTATAAAACCATTCTTACGGTTTTAATTTGCGGCAAAGTGACAATCAGTAAAATTTGCTCAACCTGTATCCACTAATTGGACATATTTGGTCCGTGAACTGAACTTTAGCTCTCCACTATTTAAAGGAGAAAGCATTTGCTAGGTAAATCAATAAATGAGATTACAGAGAGCCTGTTTGCCTGCCTATGAAAACAAACCTCTGGAGTTTAAAAAGCTAGAGTAGTTTTTGCAACATAATATGATCGTTACAAATCTCACTGATAAAGAGAGGTCCAGTAGGATTATCTAGACAAATCTTTACCGGATGTTTCAATACTAGTTGAGAATAATAAAAGAATAATAATAGAAAAGCATCTATTTTTAGTCTTAAATGTGATCTTTCTTGGATGCTCTTCGCTCCCACGAGGGCCATTATTCTACCTTGGGAAGCTCTCTGGTCTGCAGGGTGACTCCGATTCTCTGGATGCTGGCAGCTGCCAAGTGCTTCATTCAGTGGAGACTTAAAGGATGGGATATGTACAGCCACAAGCTTTATCCTCCCTCCAGCAAAATTGTTTTTCATGCAGAGATCTGAAGAAAGGCTTTGGGAGACATGAAAATCTCTGGCAACATCCTCTCTCAGGTTGAAGTTCACCAGTGTTTGCTCTTTTCTATAGTTTGATCTCTTTACCTTCAGTTTTCTGAATAGTGTCTGTGCTATTAGTTGTATATATCAGATGGGAATCGATATATACTAAATAATCTTGGATTGTTGAATAATTCTATTACAGATCCCAACTTGAATTTCTTTGCTCTGCCCTGGAAAGAACACTGGGCTCTGATTGGCAGATAAGGGAGAATTCCCTTGAGTGAATGCCTTCCCTGCCAATCATGGCAAATTATACAGCACTTTGGTAAATATCTACGTGTTACCATCAGGGACTAAGTAGAGGTTAGAAAAGCCAACTCTAAGACAAAATTAATCCTTCCCCTAAATCCTCTAAATCATTCAGAAAACCAACAGGCAGAGATCCTGCCCCAGAAACAAGAACTGTGATTTTTCTCATCCGTGGATTAATCGTTACAAACCACATGAGGGTGGGCGAACTATCTCAAGCCCCTTGGCGGGGGAGGGAGGAAGGTTTCTTATATTTTCAGGGTTTCGATGTCATATTTGGGTCTTGAGAAAATCAGGCTGATCAGTCTTTTTAAGCAGTTTGGGCCATCCTGAAGGAAACTACAGGTCATGTCATGCGCTTGCACTCCACAACTCATAGTAGGGAGTCCGACACCAAGGTTTCCCATCAGCATACATCTCCAGTGTTACAATTACCTGTCTTTCTCACTATGCTGAGTCCTTGAGAGCAGGCATGCTTCAGCCCCTTGCTAAGCTGGTTACAAAACTCTGCTGAAAGCCCATTGCAGGACGCCAGCCTTCTGATGACATAGAACCTCTGCCTTGAAGAAAGCTACAGTCCTTAAAAAAGCAAGAGCAATACCCTCCAAGAAAAAGGGATTTGCAAAGCAAGAAATTACACAAGCAAGACTTCTTTTTTTCTAATCAGAGACATGAAAAATGCTGAAACTGCAATTCCAATCGTCTCAAGCATTTCAGAATCACCACAGTATGAAGCCGCGAGGCCTTAAAAAAAAGGGTGGTGACTTGGATTTCAAAAACCAAAGACCTAGGTCGAACAGCAAGACCAGCCACTTTCTAATACCTCAGGTTGCTCAACTATAAACTGAAGATGATGATACCTATCTCACAGGGTTGAAAGCAATAAGGGAGATGAGACAAGCTAGAGATGCTACAGTGTAGCTGTTACCATCCCAGTACTTGTTAAGCTTATCGTATCGTTGTTTTCTACTCATCAAAGCACGACCTGCAAAGAGGGAGTGGCCACCCTTGGTGAGCTGAGCGAGTGTCACACAGATGCTCTCTATGTATATGACTCTATTGCAACTACTGTGTATATTGTCTAGTATAGAAATGTGTGTTCATATGTGTTTTCAGTGTATACATTTGTGCAAATACTTCAATATAATAAAAGCTTTATCTCACTCCAGTCTGTGTCACTGGGACCATCACTGAGTTACATTTACCTATGTTCCAAAAGTTGTGTTGAAGTTTTCACACACTGTATTCTTGGGTACCACAGAGAATTTTCTACTCCAACTTTATAAGCTAATGATGTTTAAGGTTGTCCTTCATATTCTGGTGACAGAGTATTTCTTATAGTTTACAAGTCACTTTTATATGCGTCCTCATGTAAATTAAGTCAGCCTACGTTGTAAAATGTCTGCTGAGTTTTGAATAAAGGAATGAGTAAAAGGATGAGAGGATGGATGGATGGATGGATGGATGGATGGATGGATGGTTGAAGGAGTCTGAGCAGATATTTTCCCCCCTATTTACAGATGATAAAATTCAGGGACTTACCTGATCACTCAATGGACAAGTGCCAGGCTAGGATTCCAGGGTTTTCTTCCATGATTAAGTCATTTTTAAAATGATGAATGATTTCTTGATAGTATCTTGATTTTCGCAGTCTGTGTCATCACTCGTATGATACAAGTATTCATCAGCCTGCTATTCTTTATTTAGTTCTTATTCAAGGTAGATAGACACTTATTTTTCTATTTTTTTATTTACTGTTTATACATATGAATATTGTCATATAATATTTTGTTTCATATTCATTTTGAGGATCTCATCATGCTCAGGAATTGAAAAGCAAAACTCATGACCCACAGTTCATGTTTATTGAAATGAACTGAAGAGGAAACTTTTCAAAAACAGACACAACTGACATTTTCCAGAATATACATTTTATTTTAAATCCCCTAAGTTTTTATTCATGCAGACACTGACTTTCCCTTGATTTGTCTGCCATCCGTGTGTAGAGTCACTCATTTATGCAAAAGGTAAAGCACTGAACCAGCTACTTACTGTCTCGGGTATTGGAGCCTGATTAAAAACGATAAGACACCCTGCCTTCCAAGAGCCCAAAGGCATCAACAAATCATCACAAAACCAATGAGTGCCAAACAGGTTTACAACACCTAGAACAGGATTAATTATCATACAAAACTAAAAGAAAATGAAACCCAGCAGTAAAACAGGCAAGTGATATCTATCGACAGGCACTTTACAGAAGGAGGCATCCAAATGGGCCACCTACTTACTAGGTGATTTACCATTTAACCCATCAGATTGGCCAGAATTTCAAAGATTGACAACGTCCAGTGTTGTAAAGAACGTGGGGAAAGCAGCAGTTTGGATGAGTGACACAATATTTTGAAAAGTCAGTTTCTGACAACAATTGTAAGTGTTTAAAGTCTGTGACACAACAGTTCCATTTCTAGGAATATTTTCCTGTAGAAATGTTCCATTTCTAGGAATCTTTCCTGTAGAAATGACAGCATGAGTGTGTCAAATATATGTGTAGGGATGGCAAGAATTTGAAACCAATAGACCCCTGGTTAAATAAAATGGGAATATTTTGTGTAGCCCTTGAAAAAATGATGCAGATATTTATAAGCTGACCTGTAAAGGTACTCATGGCATATTATTAAGTGGAAAAAAAAAAGAGTTGCAAATAAAAGGTTTAGAAGACACACACAAAACTTTTAGCAGAGGTTCCCTCTGGGACATAGAGTTGAATGTGGACTTAATTACTAATGAAGGAGTAATTTCACATTACTTACATGATTTTTTTTCAATATGTTTGAAATATAGGTAATTTGAACTTTGTTTTAAATATTTGTAAAATAAGAAAGCCATTAAATGTCCAAATGACACAATTTAATGTAAGTGCTGTAATCGGGGTGTGTATAAAATGTCATGGGAACAAGAGAAAAGGGGGGAGGAAGCCTGAGCTACCAATCCGTGTAGCTGGCCCCTTTTCATCTATTAGCCATTTAATCCCTTAACAACTTTTGCAAGTCAGCAATATTATCCCTATTTTATAGATGTGTAAACTGAGGATAAGGAAAATCAGGAGACATTCATAAAGTCACAGCTACATGGGGCAGAGCTAGCTTTTAACCCAGGTCTGTCTACCACGCTCCCAGGCCCACCAAAGAACTTTGGTCTGAGAACTGCAGATGACAAGCAGAGGCGACAGCTGTAACCAGCAGAGGAAACTATAGGTAAGAATTCAGACTTGAAAGAATGTAGCCCAATTAAGGAGCTTTTTTTTTTTTTTTAACAACTGAGGATTATTGTTAAAAATGTATCACTTATAACGTAAGGAGACAGAATCTACAAGTCACAACAAAGTCAAAATCTTTTTTTCTACAGACTTCCTCGTATGCTCTAAAATTAAAGGCTGAACAAGGAAATGCAGATCTGAATCTAGCATCACTGTCTCACCCAGTGATGAGCGGAAAGGAGAATGTGTAGGCCATTCATGAGTACTCCCAAACGTTAACAGCCCTAGTTTGAAAACGTCCCCCCATGATGTGAAATCTACTCTCCCACTCTAGCAGCCAAAACACTGATTCCCAGCCTCCCTTGCCACAAAGCTGCAGACACGTGACTCAGGTCCTACCAATCAGAGGGGTTGAAAGTGATGACACAAGGAGGGCTCAGGGCATTCATTTGCAAATGAAGGTGATTCTGGGTTTTGTACATGGCGGTAGCTCCCTTCCCTCCACCTTTTTTAGTGAGGTGCCTGCGTCAATCCTGGAAGCTTAAAACAAGTGCCTCCAGCCCTCTCAACATTTCTCTCAGTTTCCTAACATCCCTGAGTAAACCCTCTCCTGCTGCTGAATTCTGTCCTCTGCAACTCAGAACCCTGATCAACAGAACATGGGAACTCTAAGGAGAGAGGAAAAGGTTTCTTATAATCTCATTAGTCTCCACATTGCTGAAGGGATGGAGAAAGGAGTGAAACGAAGGTAGGGTATGTTGGGCTCTCTGCTAACACCGGTCCTCCCGTCGTTAAGGTCAGTGAGTTTTAATCACGTTTAGGATTTTCCCTGGAGTTTTAAACTCTACCCAGAAGCCAGTGCATCATCTATTGATGTATAAGTACTCTAACTCGTCTAGTAATACTGTCTGGACCTTGTAACCTCTGACACATCCACTTCCCAGCAAATACTAACAGTGGAAACAACTCTGCCCAAATGCCCGATTGGTGGGAGAGAGGCCGGGCGGTGCCTAAGTGTCCCGGTGATTTCCCTATGAGACCTGCCCATCTGAAAAGAATGTGAACGGGAGCCGTGGGTGGGTGGGTGGGGGTAGGATGAGAAGACAACTTTACAGTCCTTTGATTTCCTTACAAGAAGATGACCTTTTAATGCCAGAGCTGGGGAATAACGCAATTCAGACAGAGGTTCAGCTGGAGTTCACACAGTCTGTCGGACTCTTCCCAGGCCCTTTGTCCACATTAATAACAGGAGTGGATTTGCAGGTCTGGCATACAAAGAAGATTCTAGTTATTGCAGGGTGCTGTGCGCTACGGGAGTCAGATCTGAAGGGAAAAAACAACAACCCTGAGATAGATTCCCATCTGCCCAGGACAGTTTAGGAGCCGGGCCTGTGCTGGAAGGTTAGCGTTGGGCCGGGCGGGGGGATTAACCCACACAGGCCATGTGAGGCCAATCTCGTGCGTTAATGATGCCCTAGGTCTGCCATCTTTGGAGTCAGAGGCAGAATTATTTTCCCTTATGTAATGAGCGAAGTTTTGTTAAAGCAAAAGTAAAGCCTGAGAGGCCAACAAGCGAATATCGAGTGGGAAAGTGTTATTGTCCAGTAAGAAACCCAATCCATCCCGCTCGGCTCTGAAGGACCAGGTCGGAGAAGAGAAATGGGGCAGGTCTTTGAAGCGGACAGCGTGTGACCTGTGTCGGTGCCACATTCAGAAAGCAAAGCCCGAGAGTGGTGATGGGTGTGAGGCAGGCATTGGGCTGGCTGGAGGAGACTTGCTGCAGGTACGCAGACCCTGCAGTGTCCCCCCCGGGGGTCACCGCATGGGTGCCTCTGCTGCACCCAGGAGCTACCAGCCCTGCATGCCACCTGGCAGGCAGGTCGGCCCAGCGTCAGCCGGCTGGGTGGCCAGTGTGGTTGGTTAAGCTTCCTGTTTGGGTTCCCATCAAGTGCGGAGGCCAGGGGGCCATGGACAGAGCGAAGGGGCCTGTCTCCTGCGGAAAGCAAAGCGGCTGCCTGAGTGGTACAGGCGAAGCATCTTCCGTCTCAGGCAGGCCTGGGCCCCCTTTTGCCGCTGTCCTGCCTGCTGGTATTTCTCTTGGGCTCCCTCTCCCATGCTTTCTCCCCGGCCGAAGGCCCTGTGGCGTCCACCCCCACCCCCTGGGGAAAAGTCTAGCTGGGAAGGTGCTGTGTGGGGTGGGCAGGAAGCATGCACGGGGGCCGGGGGAACATGGACGGCACTTCCTTATCTGCAGGCCGGAGCAGGTGGAGAGGAGTAAACAGGAGGTTGTCTCAGCTCTGGAAATTCCTGAGTGAGGTATTTCTTTTTAACTGGACGGAAGGGATATCCTGACATTGATCCGTGAGATGGTCCCCACTCAGCATCTTTTCCAGACCCACAAGAGGAAGGGCTGGGCTGCGTCCTGTGAACTCATGGCCAGGACACAACCAGGCCTGGGGCGAAGACCTGAATCCTTCTCCCGGACACGCTGGGAGGGACAAAGGGAAAGCAAGGTCCTGGGAGCCGTGGCTGACGGGACTCAAATCCAGCCCAGCCGCTCACTAGTGCGACCTGAGGCCGGTCCCTCTGCGCGTCTGGATCTGGCTGAAGGCGTGGATGGTACCGCTCCTTCCGTGGGCTGTCTGGGGTACGTGTGCACACCCCTCATGCCGTCCACTTGGCCCTGGGTGGACATTCTCTAGGAGACGACACAAGCTTTGTCTACCATGGTCATTCAGAACTACAGTTGTCTGTGATGGTGGAAACATGGATGGAGGCGACCTGTCCCAAGGTGCTCAGTCTTTTGACACTGACCCCTCTTCTGCAGAGACCCAGGAGGACAGGGCCTAAGGAGACATAGTGGCCACTTAATGACCCGTGTTCCCTGTAAGTGACCAGGAGCTACAGGTCTGGTTGGAGCCCAGGTGGAGCTGGGGATACCAGTTGGGAGCCTGGCCCATATCACCAGCCACTGTTAGCCGCGTGTAAGACTCCCGCCAAATCCGCCGTCCACCAGGCATGCGCTCAGTTCTCAAATATTCTCAAATATTCACAAGCACTGGTGTCACCCAAGCTGCTTGGTGAAAAGTAGACCCTCGGAGACTCGGTTTCAGCAGGTCTGGAGAAGAAGCCCTGAGTCGGGTGTAGTCCAGGCGGGTTAAGGAGCCACCTGGCCACCTGCCCCCTGTTCCCTTCTCCTTACTTTCTCCCCTGGCCCAGGCCTTCTTTTTCACTCTCTTTTTCTTTTGCGCCTTTCCCTTCATCATTTCACTTCCATTCTTCTCTACAAACCTCATTAAACAGAGGACTGAGGGCTGAAGGACTTTATACAAGGCTGCACGGTGAAAAGGTGAGGTAGGGAGGCCAGCTTATGCACGTCAGCTTAGGGTGGTGGCGTGCAGCAGACCTGTGAGTGTGCTGAGTCCAAATTAATTCTGTGGCCTCTGTTTCCTCCTCTGCAAAGCAGGGTGGGAACACTTACAGTGTGAGAAGACTGAGGACTCAGGGGCACGTGGTGGGATCCAACACGGCAAGTTCCTGTCTGCATCCCTCCGTCCCTCACTCTCCTCTGTTCCTGTCCAACTAGTGCCCAGAGCCAGACCTGCAAATTAACCATCGCACTTCCTGTCTTCGCTGGGATCACAGACCCACCACCCAGCACCCTCTTCGCCTCACTGTAAATACTGCCTCTACTTGCTCCTCAGTGTGTCTGAATTCTGAACTTTGGGGGTTTTCCTAAGAAAGTGCTTAGCAGGTAAACTGAACCTTGGCTTGGGAAAAGTCCTGACTAGGGCTTTCTCCAGGAGGTCGGAGTGCGAGCCCCCCGTCTTGGTAGATCAAGGGAGTCTGAATATTCTGAAGAGCCTGGGGAGGCCCGGTCAGCTCCAGCATTTGATGAAGGTATCTAGGTAAAGTCAGGAATATCAAGGGTTTTCAGAACCTACCAGCAGCTGCGTGGAGCTCCCGGACCTCAGAAATGGCCACTGCGTCTCAGAAGCAGTCTGGACCAAGTTGAGGACATACCCATCCAGCTCCTGCTCCGAGACCCTCAGACTCATGTTCCCTGAGTGAGAGAGAAATCACACTGGGGTGGGGGGATGACTCTTTAATCCCAGCACTGCCCCCTCCCCGGGGACACCATAGAAGCTGGTGGTTTCTGTCTGCCAAGCTCTTCTCAGCTTTCTCAGACTGATCTTATGACCCCTGGTGAGTGTCAGGTTTAAATAATGGAGTCCCCCTTTCCTGGAAACTGGGTATTGGGCTATTCCAGGGCCAAAGCACAATTGTTCCCCGATGTTGTGAAGGAGCTGGGGGTGGGAGGTGGCGGCAGGCCTGCTGGGAGTGGGCTGAGGTCAGCGGGCCAAAGGAAACCACGGATTCCTGAGGGAGGAGGCAGT
Organism: Rhinolophus sinicus; assembly: GCF_057876585.1. Classification (NCBI taxonomy): domain Eukaryota; kingdom Metazoa; phylum Chordata; class Mammalia; order Chiroptera; family Rhinolophidae; genus Rhinolophus; species Rhinolophus sinicus. Next base: position 57,280,263 of record NC_142506.1, on the reverse strand, counting down.
CTGCAAGTCTCCTGGGATCAGGCGCCCTGCCCCCCCTCAAGTCGGGACCGAGTTGAGGCCATTCTGGGGTGCCTGTGCTCCTCTCGGCTCACAGGACCCATGTGGGGCCATGACAGGCCATCCTCCAGGCCCAGAGCTGTCCTGCTGCCTGGCCTTGGCTGTTCCCATAGCCTGACCTTAGTGAATTCTGTGTCTTCACAGAATAGAAACCGCCTCCATCCATTTTAAATACAGTGGGGAAATGTTTGTGAAAGGAATTGGGGTGCCCCATGGAACCCTAGGACAGACTTCCTAAGGCGTTGGAATCAAGAAACTTGCTCTCCCCCAGTCTTGTCTCTGTCTCTCTCGGGTGACCTCTTATGCTCACTTGTCTCTCTCGCCCTCTCTCTCTTTCTCTCTGTGACTTCATTTTCTTTGCCCTGTTTGCACATGGCCTATCAAGCCTGCTCCAAAACGGCACCCTCCACCCTGAGTCCACATCTCCGAGCTCCAGCAAATCCCAGACCCAGCCTCTCAGTCTCAGGGGCAAAACTTCAAAATCAATGATCTGAACGGCCCAGCCCGCTCTCTGGGTCAGGCGCTCCCCTCCCGTCCAGGCAGTAGCAGGAGGAGCCAGGTCACACAGGACACTGCTCTGGCTTCTCCCTGGGCAGAGGGAGGAGGGGCGCAGGGAGGCAACTCCAAAGGTGTCTGAAGCAACCAATGCCCTTTTAGCTCTAAAACCAGAGTGGTTACCCACATTCACGTGTCAGCACACAGGGCCAGGCCTTGATGGGGCTGGAAGAGAAAACAAGGACGTGGGGTCCTGGTCTCTCCTTACAGGCAGCAGGAAGCAACCTGGCCCTGGCCTGTTGCTCCCTGACTCCCACCAGGCCCCTGTTCAAGGAGTGAGTTCCGTCCCGGGTCACTGGAGCCCAGCTCTCACCGCTCCAGGTTCTGACAGGGCGCCAGCAGGCATTTCCCCCAGGCATTTCCTCCTGGACAGCACTTCGGTCAGGGTTCAGGGGAGCCCATCTAACCTGCTTGAGACTCCCCTGAACGCTGCCTTTGCCCTCCCCTCTCCCTAATCCAGCCTCAGCAGCTGATCTGCCCCAGCCCACTCCCTGGCTTGTCGCCTGGCCTGGTTGGGCTCTGTGTCCAGACTCACAGTTGTGGGGCTGGCTGTCTCCCCGGGGTCTCCACTTCCCAGGGAAGCAGCTGCTCCTGTCCGTCCCCCACCTGCCTGGTCTGCATCCAGAGGCCTGTTAAACTCACAAGGGCAGGAAGGCAGAAGTGGGAACACCAGGGGCAGGAAGAGGCACTGGGGAGAGAGGGGCAGCAATGGGGGCTGACCCAGAGCCTCAGGAATGGCTGGGCTCTCCCCAAGTGTACCCTGAGACTGGGGTGTCCCTCCCCTCATTTACCCATGGTTAGGGCACAGCAGCATCTCCTGCTTTCTCGTGGGGCCTTCTAGCTATGACAGGCTGGGATTGTGGCTTGATATGAAAAACAGCTGGAACTGAGGCATTCACACTTGCTCAGATTTCACACTGTTGTGATTGAGGATTAGCAGGAAGGGGAGGCAGATCAGATGTTGCCAGCATTAGAGGCTTTTCTCCCCAGAGGCCAGCCCTCAGCCCTGCCCTTTCCTCCTTCCCACTCCTCTCCCCTCTCCCAGCTTCCTTAGGAAGCTCCAGGCAGCCGCAGCTGGTGTGCATTTCAGCCTGCAGGATGAGCCTTCCTGAGTTTTGGTAGCCTCTAATCTCCTGGCCCCAAGGGGTCCAGGCACCAGCCAGGCGGGCTCTGGGTTGTCCCCTGGAGAGAATTTGGGTGCTATCAACAAGCAGTAGGCACTTGGGTCTGTTTGAGGTGGGAACATTTGAAGGAGTGTGTATTTAGACCCTTTGCATTTCATTCTGTTCTTTCAATCACTTCATTCATGCATGTGTGCAACAAATGGAAAAGCACCTTGTACTGTCACTAGGGGCAACAGCCGTGAGCGAGATGGTAACCTTGCCCTCAGAGTCCAGCACGAAGGTAATCAGCAGTGACAAAAAGTGTGAGAGGGCCAAGCTGGGGTTGTACAGGGAGCAGTTCCAGAAACCTCCAAATACAATCTGGCACCGTTATTCAAAGTGAGGTCTGTGGCTGGGCAGTGGCGGCACCATTTTGGTTCTTGTCTGAAATGCAGAATCTCAGTCCCCATTTCCTCCCTATAGAATCAGAATCTTCCTCTAACAAGACCCCCACATGATTTGCACACGATATTATTTGAAACGGTACTGGCCTGGTGTGTGGGTTCTCGGTCTTGCCTGGGGAGCTTGAAGGTGGTATACATGCCCCACAGAATCTGATTTAATTGGTCAGGATATGGCCTGGGCATCGGGCTGTTTCAAAGATCCTAGGGTGACTCTGACATGCAGCCAAGGAGAACCACTGAGGTCTGGAGAAAACACCTTCTGGAGGAAATGCCATCCAAAGTCACTGACTCACTCACGCTAGCTCACTCCTTCATTCAAACAACACCACTGGTTCAGCTTTTAGAGGGTCGAGAGACTTCAGGACACTCCAACCCTTTACAGCTTATGTGTATAATACAAGCGTAACCAGTCACACAAGTAGAGAACAGAAGACAGTGACAGATTTTACAGCACAAGTCACAAAAATGTGAAAGCCCCCCGAATCATGCTGTGGGTTAGGGGGTTCAGGAGGGAGGTGAGGGTGCGTTGGGTCAGAGGGCACGTGTGTGGAGGGAGGGAGGGTACCCCAGTCATGCGTTGGTGATCTGGGCTCTAGGGGCAGCGGGAGGAGAGTGGTATTTCATTCCGCTCAGTCTTCAGAGGATGGGAAACCTCCCAGTGGGAAATGTCTCTGGGCTTGGCCTGGATAAGATGGAATAGTGGGACCCTGGGCTGGGCGTGTGGGCTCATTTCTCTGGGCAAAGTTGGTCAAGAAGTCTCCACTCGTCACCCAAGATATTCTGCCTGGTTGGTAAGGAGCAGCAGAGAAGGACTGAGACGGAAGCAGCCACCTTCTGCGGAGGCTGTGCCCAGCCCCTGACTTTGATGCCCGGGTGACAGTGGTGTCTGTGGGAGGCTCCTTAATCCGAGCTGGTGGACGTGTGGCCTCAGGTTAGGGAGGTGGCCACTCCAGAGCACTGCCCCTCTTTGCTCTTCACTGCAGTCACCCCGACCTGAGACGTGTGCTCAGAACACAGCCAACTCCACCCACCCGGTGGCTCCAGGGCATGACTTAGCCCTGGACAGCTGTTTTGTCATGGACAGCTGTTGACAAAATCCAAGTAGCAGACAGAGTCCGATTACCTCCTTTCCTGTAACTTCCTTGGGCTTTTCTTCCTCCCTGGGGACAGGAAGAAAGTTGTATTTTTAAACCTCACTTGCCAGTGGCCCTTCCTTCCTGGAAGGAAATGCTCTCATCCTATTGTGGAAAGTGAAAGTCAAGACCAGCTCTGAGGCTTGGGGGTGGGGCTGGGGGCTGTGGGAGGGAGAGGTGCTGCTGTGAGCTCTGTGCTGTCAGGGAGCAGGGATGCCCAGGGAGACTCATGTTTTGGGCACAGCAAAAGTGAAGGCAGAAGGTGCCCTTGAGACTGGAGCCATGTGACTCAGTAACGGCCCTCTGGTGTGTCATCCTGCCTGGGGCTTCCAGCAGGCTCCTGGCTGTCCCAGTGGAATCCTGGGCTGAACACATCGCAGGCCCCACGTGGATGTTCTGGGATCTAAGTTCATGGCCCTAATTGCCGGTCTATCCTCTCTCCCGCTGGGGAACTTCAGATAGCTGGGACGATTCCCTTCCATATTTCCGGAAAACATAATTAAGCACGTTTAGAGGAGGATGCTCGTATATGTTCAAATTAGAGGCTATTTTGGGAAATTATAGCAGCTGCTGCCAAAAAGAGCCAGCAGGCAGAAGTTGTGCTCAACCCAGATATGAATGAAACCACTTTGGATCAGCAGGGAGGGCATGTAGTCCCTTCTCAGCACCGTTGCAAATGCCAATCTTGTCTCAGGGGAAACAGATCCAAGGGCGACTAGAAGCTCACCCCTGAATCCACTTGGGAATCCTGGGGAATCCTGGGCGTCTCACACAACAGACAGGGGTGGGGGCGGGGGTACAGGCCTGACTGTTCCCTTCCATGGCCAGCCCCCCAATACCAGGGCAGGGTCATGACCCTGAAATGACACCTCCATTGAGAGGTGTTTGCCAGGCACCAATGCTTTTCTCTTCACCTTCCCTAAGGGCCTAGACCATGGAAATGCCTTCCCCGGGCCTCTGGACTGGGAGAGACACTCATTGGGCAGCTGTGGCCCTGGCAGGCTCTATCCAGGCACCCAGGGCTGGCTTTCAGGGCCTCATAGGAGCTCCTACAGTTCTGGGATTCTCGGGGACCAGACCAACACTTGGGGGGTCAGGGGAAATGGGTTGTGAGGTCTTCTCTTTCCTCTCATGCCGGCCTGAGGGTGTGAGCGGCGGGCACCTGCTCCAGTGATAGCATGAAAGCATCACTGAGGGATTGTCCACACCTTCCAGGCCCTCCTGGGCAGTCACAATGGCTCTGGGCTGCCTCCCCACATCGGCCAGCTCTAGAGCAAGGCCTTGTCAACCTCTGTCCCCAGGGCCAGGCTCAAGGCCTGCTGGCCAAGCAAGTGCCTTTCTGTTAGGTTGGTGCAAATTATTTTTGCAATTATTTTTAACCTTTTAAAATGCAATTACCTTTGCACCAACCTAATATATCAGTACTGCTTGTCTCACCTTCCCATAGAACCAACAGCTCCTTGAGCGAAGGGGCAGCGCTGTATCTTTACACACCTCATTCGTCTCAAGGCCAGTCATGGGCACACTGGTGGCTACTCTTTGTCCAAAGTCTACAGCGACTTTGGCACTTTAGCTACATTGCTTCCAGTTATTCAACTAGACACCCAAATTGCCATCTCCATTGAGGAGATGGAGGCTCAGAGAGGCGACTGACTTCCTTAGACTGAGAGTGAGAGTCAGAGCTGTGCTTTGAAGCTGGGCTTGTCTGCACCGCCCCTCTGGTTTCCACTCACTGGCTCCCCTATGGAAGCCTGTGGGTGCTCCTCTCCCTGCCCCCGCCCTCCGCCCCCTCCCCAGTCTTACACCCATTTCCTGTGCTCACCTGGTCTTCTGGAAAAAAACACTATAAATATGGTGCCTCAGAAGGGCCACTGGAGGGCAAACATCGTCCAGTGCCTCTGTCACTAGGCACCAGGTTGAGATGGGTAGAGGGGCTGAGGGCCCTGGGACTCCCTGCTGGCAGACAATCCCCAGCCCTCATGAGTAGGGTTGCCACACTATCAAATAAAATATAAGCCTTACTTGTACCAACAAAAATATGTGATTTATTCGGATTTAGCTGGGAGTCCTAGATTTTACCTTGCCTCCTGGCCACCTGGCCACCTGGCTCAAACCCCCCAGCAAGTGGGAGTCCTGGGGAGGAGGTGAGCCTGAGGGCAGGCAGGGGAGGAAATGAAAACAACTTGCAAAGGAGAGAGCTGGGGAGGGTGAGAGGGAAGAGAGAGGGAACGTCCTGGCTCCCCGTGTCAAGGTCTCAGTTCCCCAGGTCTCATCTGGGGACCGTCTTCCTTCTGTGTCTGTCCCACCAGCAAGGAGAGCAGGGGGCTGAGACCCCAAGGCAGGCAGGGCTGGTGGTGGAAAGAGTGCCGCCTCCCCCTCCTGTGGTTCTGAGAAGGGCGCGTCTAGGACAGAGGATAGCAAAGGGGGACTCCGGCAGGTGACCTCTGGGATGGGCGCTCTGGGTGAGCCCAGGAAACCAGTGCCACCAAAAAGGAGGGACCAGGACTTGTGTTCACCTCACACCTCCAGTCCTGGGGGCAGAGAGGCACCCAGGAGAAGGACGATTGTGTGTCTTCACAGCTCATCATTTCTTGACTGGAGTCTTTGGTCCTTGGCAACTGTCCCTCCCTGCTGAGTTGGGCTCACCCTCCGTGGGGACAGAAGCGCTTCTACTGGGTCCCAGAGAAGTGCCATCTGAGTGGTTCTGGCCTTTACATCCGAATTTTCCTAAAGCGCCCACTTGCTCCTTCTACTGGAAACATGGTCTCTGCATTTTTATTTATTTATTTTTTTTTTTAAGGAGCAATTGCAGGTTTTGCTCTGTGGCTTTTTCAACTGAGTGTTTCTCCTTTTCAACAAAATTTGGAGGCTTCTGCGCCTGGGGCCATGCCTCCCTCTTGATGGCTGTGTTTGTGGGATTCCTGTAACCAAGCAGACCTATTTCTAGATTCAGGAAAGGATGGCAGCCTGCCTGTGCAAATGCCATCGTGTGACGTGGCCCGAGCATTTCCTGTGACACACACAGAGCAGCCTTTGTACGGCCCGTGGCCTCCCCAGAGCTGGATACAGTGATCGCTGCCTGGGGCCCCAGGAGCAGCAGCAAGGCCCAGTGAACGGGCATGGAGGAGGGTGTGGAGTCCGGTAGAGAGCTGTGATGTCCAGGTTGCTTAGTAAATACCAGGCAGGGGGACATAAGGACCCAGAGAGCAGGACCTCAGTGACAGATGAAATTGGCCACTGGAGAGGGCAGCGGTGGCAGCATCTAACCAGGACCCGACCATCCCCCCAGGCAGGGAGTCCTGCAGGGGCTGAGTCTGACACTGGCAGGTAGAAAATAAGGCCCCTGGGGAGAGTGTCTCAGGTCCGTTATGTCCTGGTTGTCAGGGCCGAGACGAGGGGGAGGTAAGTGAGGTATAGGGTGCCAAATCCAAGGAGGCATCACTCCCAGGGCCAACCCTGCACTCGTGGGACCCGGAGACAGGGGAGCGGGCACCTCCTTTCGTATACTTCACCCTAACCTGCCCCTGCTGGTGGTGCTGGGCCAACCTGGCTGGTGGCCCCTTTGGTTCCATCGCACAGGTGGCGTGTAGACACGGACTCTGGAATTAGGTGGGGTCTTGGCTTTGGTTTTATGCACCTATCCTGCCTTGTGGACCCTCTCAACCGTCCCACAATGGTTACTTCTCCACATTCCGATCTCAGGGAAGGGCAAATCCATTCACCCAATTGCCCAAAACAGATCCTTGGAAGACCTCTTCCTTTCGTCTCACCTGGAGGGAGAGCTGTGTCAGATTCCTAACTGGTCTGCTTGTCTCCAGTCCTGCCCACTCCTGGTCACTCTGCACACTCACCAGGGAGGGCTGTCTAGATCTCAGATCTCCTGGCATTTTGCTGCCGTGGGTATTCTGCTTGAAAATGAAAGGAAAGAATGGAGCCAGTCTTTGGGGACGGGAGCCACACAATTCTTCATCCAATGTAGCTTCTTTTCGGACTATAAAGGTAGTAAATAGGGAACATTGGAAAGTACAGAAAAATAGAAAGAGCAGGATTACTCATTTCCACCCTATGAAGCTCAGACACAGGCATGTGACTTACTTTGGCCAATGAACTGTTAATGGAGGTGACATGTCACTTCAGGCAGAAGATTCTCGAGCCAGCACAGGATTTTCCAGGCTCTCTTCCACACTCTGAGAATATAGAGCAGGTCTTTGAATAATGTCATTTTGTTTAATGTCATTTTGTTATAATATTGATAAGACACTATAGGCACTTAACTCCTGTATCTATCAATGAGCCTGTGGTAAAATTGGTGTCATTACGTGTTGTTTTGCTTAAAGTCACAGAATCTGTCGGCAATGTTACATGAGGACTTGTTGTATGTGTCTAACAGAGGCAAGGCCTCTCGCTGGTAAAACAAGCCTGGATGGAGGGTAATGAGGCCACGTCTCTGACTGGCTGGCCTCCTACCTCAGCCAGGTAGCTTTGTACACAGGTAATGCCCTCCCAGTGCACACACCCATCCTGATCCAGTAGCAAAAGAATGTGGATGACATCCTTCATGCCATTTCCCCTTCTGGAAAGATAAACCTCTACTGGGTTACCAGGCAATATCCCAGCTTCAAGGACACAAAGCTGAGCAGACAAGCAAGGTAAGGTTCCCCAGTTAAGGAACTTACTTTCGGGGTTGGGTGGGGTGGGAGGTGGGAACACACACACGCAAGTAAATAAAAAAAATGTGTTAACTGCAGACAGTGCTCAGTGCTTTGAGGAAGATAAAATCAGATGAGGAGCGTGTATAGACAATAGGAGACTAGAAAGGGTGGCCAGGGACAACCTTGGTTGAGGAGGTGAGCTGACCTGAGATTGGAATCAGGGCAAGGAGGCTGCTATGTAAGGAGACTGGGAAGAGTGCCCCTGGCCCTGGGACACATTTGGGGCCCAGTGTGCTGCTGGGAGTCATAAGCAAGAACCAGGTGGCACAATGGCAGGGACGAGGTAGACGGAGGCAGCAAGGGCAGATCGTGGCAGGCCATGTGAACAGTTGCTATTTAACACTGATTGTTGTTGTGAAGGTGTCAGAAGCCTCATAACTGGAGCAGGAGCTACTCTGACTTACCCGTCTTAAAGCTTAGTGTGGCTATTGGTAGCGGACTTGATTGTGGGGGTGGGGTGGAGACAGAGAAAGGTGGGGTAGATATTGGTAACTTTGACTAGAATGGTGCAGTGAGACGGAGAGATACACATACCTGGGAAGGACTTTGGAGGTAGAGCTGATGAGACGTGTGAGTGAATTGGTGAGACAAAAAGAAATGAAGGCTGACGCCTGAGTTTTCACCTTGAGAAGGTCCAAATGCCACTACAGTATCTCCAAATGGAAATAACGAGAGTTTTTTTTTTTTTAATTTCCTGAGCAGTTTTCCTAAGAGGTGTTTGTTAAAGAAGTAAGGTGGGGGCTCAGGTTGTTGAGGTTTTGCCCTCTCACTCTTTTGTATTTTGACGGGAGGGGTGAACACAGGATCCAGGGGGAGGTGGACAGGGCCAGGCTGTCTGCTTCCTGCCACTTGCCCAGGGCTGTGATTTATTACTGCTGGTTTTGACACTACTCTTCCTGGCATCTGATCAAGCTTGAGAAGGTCAGGGGGTTAATTTTGCCCTGAAGGCAGGCATTATGCCTGGCATCTACGCAAGAATTTGGAGTATGTTGAGAGCCTCTGATGTCAAGCTTTGAGTGGAAGGGTACCTAAGGCTATGCTGGAAATAGGGCTTGCCCTACTCTCTAAGGCATGGGACACCCCCAAGCTGACTGGCATGGCAAAGGCTACTCTAAAAATATCCTTAAAGCCCCAAGTGAGGTGTTTGTGTAGGTGGAGCTGCTGAGAAACACGGGATCTGTGCCTGGTTTGCTCCCTAAGGATTTAGGGCTTGTCCCGGCCTCAGCTTCACCTTCAGCAGAGAGAGTACATGTTCTTACTCCTCAACACCTTGTGGGGAGACTGATTAGAGAACTAACAAAGCTCTTGGTAAAGATGCTGGGGTGGGATGAGGGTGGGGCTCAGGCAACCTATAGTTCTGTCGAGATTCGAGATTAGTTATCATTGATCTTTGGTACCAATTCTTAGACTTTGTTAATGGCTTTAATGTACGTGACATAGCTGTGGGCCGGTTCTGTTTTCTCTTTTGAGATCGCTCATCCTTTCATCTTTAAACAAACAAACACAATGAACAAAAAATCTTTAGGTTAAAAAGTAGGTATTCCCTTTTTAAAAACCAAACAGTTCCAATGTCCCACAGCTATTCGGTCTCATTACCCAGAGTTAACTACCAGTAATGAAAGCATTCTTCTAGACATTCTCATGCATAAATAAGTATGTGTGCGCACACACACATACAATATTTTTAAATGTAGATGTCAGCAAAATATAAGGCTCTTCTGCAGCGTGTTTTTTTCCTGACATAACAACCCCTTAGTGCATCCGACATCAGCATATGTAGATCAGTGTCATTTTTTCAGTGACTAAATAGTACTTCATCCAATGGTCATACAATTAACTTAGCAAGTCCCCTACAATGGAGAGTTAGGTTTTTTCCCGTTTTTTTTCATGCTGTTAGAATCAAATCCATGAACACATATAAAAACACATATAGATAAAGAATATCTTTTTTTACAAGTAAAATGAACAAAGATGCCATTTTACTCATTAATAAGTGAAAGAACCAGTAAGATGTGGCCTTACAATCTTTAAGAACTAAAGGTAAAAAATGATCAGTGGTTGGTAATGCTCTTGGGGTGTCTGACAGAAGCCAATACATATACCTTTGGAAGGATGATGCTTTTACTCCAGGCAAGTGTCCTCTGAATAAAGCATATAAATACGAACTCAAAAATTGCACACTACGAAAATAAGCGACCAAGAACAAGAATCAGCAAAAACAATAAACAGAAGAATTAAATCCCCCAGAAAATCAGATATTAAAGTTATCAGATATAGATTTTTAAATAGATATGTTTTATTACAGAAACTTAAACATGAAATTGAAACTATCAGGAAAGAACAAATTTACTATATTGAAAAAGTACGAGATCAACTGAAAAATAAAATACTTCTAGAAATAAAAATAAAATAGCCAGGGAATTTACAAGCACCACGGGAAAAATAAATTTAGTTACAAACAGAAGAGACAGTTGGTTACCTGGAAGACAGGTCTGAAGAAATTGCTAAGAACTTGATGCAAAGAAGCTAGGAGATGGAAAATATGAAAAAGAAATTAATGACATGGAGAATATCATGAGATGATATAATACACATATAACTGGAGTTCCAGAAAGAGACAATAGAGATTGGGAGAGAGGCAATATTTACAGAGCTTTTTTTTTTTTTTCTGAGAATGTTTCCAAACTGATGAAAGACATGAATCCTTAGATTCAGGAAATAATGAATCATAAGCAGCATACATAAAAATAAATTTACACTGAGATACACTGTAGTGAAACTATGTAGAGAACCCTCAGTCTCACTCATGTCTTTTTTAAGTTTTTGTGCTAAATGCATTCACAGCAGCAACTATAAAAATACCTTATTTCCATATTCTATTTTTTCAAAGTATTTTATAGATACAGTCTATAAAGATGTCAAAGGTAAAGACTTTGACTGATGACAAGTTTCATGTCATAGATTAGGGGACTCGTTCAAGGCCAGCTTGTTGGGCAGCAGATGGAAGACGAAACACCCGGTCTCTGAACTGAGACCCTTCCTGCTTTGTACTCCTAAGACAGAGCGTCTAGGGCGTCTACTCTAATATACAGACAGTTATTAGAGGTGATTTAGTGGGGGCTGGGAACAAGAAGGATTCCTGATGTGGGGTGGGTCCCAGGTTGCAAGGTCAACTACACCCAAACTTGCCCTTTAGTCTCCAGATAATTGGAGATGGCTCCTGCTTCAACTGGAAGAAGCTGCCTGTTGGGGTGGGGGAAGGGGCCAGGGGGCTGTGACAGATAGATCCTCTTTAGCTACTTGGGCTGTGGGCCTGGCTGTTCCTCTTTAGCCTTTGAAGTTCAAGTAGGTTTGAGTGTGTGGACAGAGTGCGTGCTAAGTGTCTCTCCTAACTTCCTGAGGCCTCTGCTGCCTCCCTGGGCCGTCTTTCTACTGTTGGGGAGACTGGCAGGCAGGAGCATTTATGATTGGAGAAGAACTAAGCTGATGAGTCAGACTTCCAGCTCTTTCTTGCTTTCTGTCTAAGAGATGTTGGTGTAGCTGTGGTTTGTGCCATAGTCTGTGGGATGTAGTTAAAGGACAGAGGTCGATAGGAGTCACAAGTTATGGCTCAGGTCCTGCTTCTGTCACTTGGTGTCTGGGCTTTGTTTTCTTCTTAAAAATGTTGTTTTAACCAGGAGCAGAGTCTGTGTGCTCAAAGGAGGTGGGGTCGCTTGTAGTTTGCAAAAGTGATCTCAGAGAAGACTTTGAACTTGGTGTTGAGGTTGTCACTGAACACCTTAAAATTTCTCTAAATAGGCCGGCCTGGTGGCTCAGGCAGTTAGAGCTCCGTGCTCCTAACTCCAAAGGCTGCCGGTTCGATTCCCACATGGGCCAGGGGCTCTCAACCACAAGGTTGCCAGTTCAATTCCTCGACTCCCACAAGGGATGGTGGGCTCTGCCCCCTGCAACTAGCAACAGCAACTGGGCCTGGAGCTGAGCTGCGCCCTCCACAACAAGACTGAAAGGACAACTTGAAGCTGAACAGAACCCTCCACAACTAAGATTGAAAGGACAACAACTTGACTTGGAAAAAAAGTCCTGGAAGTACACCCTGTTCCCCAATAAAGTCCTGTTCCCCTTCCCCAATAAAATCTTTAAAAAAATAAATAAATAAAATAAAACTATTCAAATAATAATAATAATAATAAATTTCTCTAAATAAATAAATACAGGCAAGAATGTGAACTTTTTATGTTTGTCAAAATGCAACATGGATGGAAAAATATTTTTAAAAAAACATAGTAGGAAAATCTGGTTGGTGGGCACTGTGGGTTGAATTAGGTCCCCTCAGAAAAAACATGTGGAAGTCCTTACACCCAGTCCCTCAAAATGTGACCTTATTTGGAATCAGAGTCATTGCAGATGTATTTTGTTATGTTAAGATGAAGCCGTACTAATCCTATATGACTGTCCTGATAAGAAGATGGCCATGTGAAGAGAGGGACCTGGGAGAACCTCATGTGAGGACAGAGGATTGCAGTGAGGCAGCTGCCAGCCAGGGAACACCAAAAGTAGCCCAGAAAATCACCCGAAGCGAGGAAGAGACAGGAAAGCTTTACCTATAGTTTTCAGAGGGAGCTTGGCTCTGCTGACACCTTGATCTTGGATTTCCAGCCTCCCAAAGTGTGAGGCAATAAATGTCTACTGTTTTAAGCCACCGAGCTTGTGGGAGTTTTCTATGGCAGCCCCTCCCAACCTGGTTCTGTCCCACATTGCCAGCGGCTGTGCCAGCACACATGTGGACCACCAGCTCCCAAGTCTTGGCTCTGCCCCCATCTCCCACAAGTAGCTGCTTTTGGGCCACCCCTTGGGAGAGACTGACCTGGAGAAAAGTCGCATACAGGTCCTGGAAGCAGCTCATGGCCATTTGGGAAGGGAGTTTGGGGGTCCTGGTTCCACCGAGCATGATCTAGATTCTATCAGGCAGGTCACGGGTCCCTCAGGGACATTCCATTGAGCCGACTGAGTGCACCATGGGGAGGACTGGGGCTGACGAAACCCAGAGGAGGGTCCCCTGAAACACAGGTGGCAGGGCAGGAACCCCTTTCGTCTAAGGTACTAGGGTCTCTAGGCCTCATCTTGCACGAAGAGAAAGTGGTTGTGAGGTGGTCAGTGGCCGATGTCCCTGCAGAGGGTTTCACCCCTTGGGGACCCATGTCACTAGGAAAACTCTTGCACTTCAACTTGCACCTCACACCGCTTGGTTTAACGCCCTCCTGCGTTACCTGTGGTGGGGTCTGTGGAATCCCAGTGAGGCTGCCTCCACTTGGTGCTGTGGGGTTTCTGACAGGAGCAACAGAAGGAGGAGGGGGTCACTGCCCTTTAAATCTGTATATGTGCCTTCCTACCGTTTGTCCTTTCTTCCACGGGCCTATTTTTGAGGATCTGGGTAGCGAACCAGGCCTAGGCAAGGACAGCCAAATCAAACAGAGGTTTATCTGCCTCCCCAGGCCATAACCACTGCTTATCTTCCTACTCCAGCCTCCTCTCTCTCCTGGAAGAACGGGTCCTGTCTTCCTGCTCTGGGCATCTCACCAGAGACAGACAGATGGTGGGTGGGTGCGGTGGAGCCTGAGCGGGAGGACGGCTTGGTTGGGCCTTGGAAACCGAGAGGAGATTTATTCCGTCTCCTAAAATTGTAATATTTTCCCTGGGTTCTCTCTTTGGGAATGCTTGCGAGTAGGATTAATTTATGACTAGAGCACAAACAAAAACAGTCCCAAAGCCCAACACCCAATAAAGTCCCCGTCTAGTTTCTCCTCACGTTTCTGCCCCACCTGGGGGGCCCAGGCACACCAGCTCCTGGTGTGTTTTCCAAACGTTCTGCTGGCCGGCCTCCCCCAGGTCTCTGTTGGGCTGTGTGTCTGGCTCTCTCCACGGCACAGGCCTGTGCTATGTTTGCCACCAGGTCAGCTGGTGTCCTGCCTTGTTCACAAATACTCGTTTGTTCCCTGCTCTACATGTATCAGCTAGTTATTATGCTTGTGGGCTTTGATTCTGTGGCTGGGAGGCTCTGAGGGGGTTCTGGGGAGCCCTGGCTGGCCTTTCTTGTGTGGCAGACCCCAGGGAGAAAGGAGATCCAGAGACAGGAGGAATTCAGCATTAGCTGACTCAGGCTGTGTCGCCTTCAAAGCATACAGACACGTCAGCTTACACACTCACCAACCTGGAATGTCAGAACTGAAAGGCCCTTGGAAATCACCTGATCTAAGGTCCTCACCTCACAGAGAGGGACAGGAGAGAGAAGCGAGTTGCCTGAGGTCATGCTTCAAATGCTTCCTCCTGTATCTGTTATATGTTTCACTGTCCTTTATAAAAGGCTCATGTAACTTTCTTTCGGTAGCTTTTGTCGCTGAACTAAAGCGGGTTTGTTTGCCTCATTTTGACCTCAAAGTCAAGAGAGACACAAACAGGAGTTTGTAGCAAAGAAAGGAAAGGTGTATTTAAGGAAACGGTGCCAAGCTTGGGGACACAGGTGAGCTACTGCTCAAAAACCTGGCTCCCCCACGGCTTGTAGTTTCAGATTACATAGGGCAAAAGCCTTACAAGACTCTGTGGCTTAGAGGTTTGGAGTCGTGCTGGGAGCTGACTGGTCGGAGGTGAGGTAAGGGTAATGAATCATTTCTTCAGGACAGTTCTGAGGTCTTTTCCGGAGTCCCTCTGTCTGGTCTCATAGAAAAGTAGCCCAGGGGTCATTCCACCTTAGGGCTCAGGAACTGAAACATAACTTAGGTGAAGCTGTATCTTTATCCTGCCAGAGGGCCGGACCTGTGTCCATTGGCCAGGTCTGGGCTACTGTCTTCTGCGGCCTGGAAGGTTGCTGATTATCTGGGGAAAGGCTAGGTTTCTGAGGGACAGAGAGAGAAAGAGGGAGGTGATTTCTAGAGCTAGGATTGAAAACTAAATTTAACCAAAGTCATAGGACTCTCGGTTTCACTTTCTTCTTAGAATTTAGTACTGGGACAGTAAATGCAAGAAAAGCAAAAATAAACAAGTGGGTCTACATCAAACTAAAAGCCTTCTGCACAGCAAAGGTACCCACCAACAAAATGAAAAAGAAGATCTACTGAATGAGAGACAATACTTGCAAATTCTGTATCAGATAAGAGGTTAATGTCCAAAATATATAAAGAACTCGTACAACTCAATAGCAAAATACCCCAAACAATCTGATTAAAAAATGGGCAGAAGATCTAAAAAGACATTTTTCCAAATGGACAACAGGTACATGAAAATGTGCTCAGCATCACTCATCATCAGGGAAACGCAAATCAAAACCCCAGTGAGATATCGCCTCGCGCCTGAGTGTGTGGCTGTGTGAGAATGGCTATTACCAAAAAGACTAGACATAACAAGTGTTGGTGATAATGTGCTGAAAAAGGAACCCTTGTGCACTGCTGGTGGGACGATAAATTGCTGCAGCCACTGTGGGAAACAGCGTGGCTCTTCCTCAAAAAATTCCACTTCTGGGAATATATCTGAAGCAAGTGAAACCAGTGTCTTGAAGAAATATCTGCTCTCCCCTGTTCACTGCCCTGTTCAATAGCCAAGACATGGAAGCAACCTGCATATCCACTGATGGATGAATGGACAAAGAAATTGTGATACATACACACAGGCTTGCACATCTTTTGTTAAGCTTATTCCTAGATATCTGAGGCGGTTTTGTGTGTTTTTTTAATCTCTTTCCCTTGCCTTATAGTACAATGTTAAATAGAAGTGGTGACAGTGAGTATCCTTGTCTTTTTCTCAATCATAATGGTTAGAAAGGGCTTTGACAATGAAAGCACGTCTCTTGTGCAAGGTAAAGTAATTGCATTTGACCTCACTCCAGCGTGTCCTTTTTGTACTGAGACAGCAATTGAATCAGCGTTGTTAGGCCCAGCCAAACACTGCATTAGTGTCTTGGATATAGCCAGGCGGCTTTGTCTCCCAGCGAGGAAAGGAAAGGAAGATATTGTTACTACTGTATTCATGGGGAAACTGGGTCACAGCATTCAATCAAAGCAGAACTAGGACCGGAACCCAAATATCCTGCCCGCTGACCCACTGGCCAGGCTCTCCTAAGACCTTGGATGGGTAGGACGAGGTGGAAACTGTGCTTGGATCCAGGTCTAAAAGTTCAGTTTTGTAATCAGAACTTTGGAGTTGAAAGGGTCTTGTTGTCTGTGATGCTCCCCATTGCAGACACTCTCAAAACAGAGCACTGTCTCCAGCAGAGCTGGGAAGAATGTAGACACTACTCTGCCCTCTGACCCCTGCCCTCTGACCCCGCCTGCGGGAGGGGGACATCAGTCCGTGGCCTAGGTTCTTTGCAGTCATTTTGGTCTTCAGATCTGTAAGAAGGCTGCTCGTCGGTCCTTGGCTCAACTAGGGAGTGAATCCATTTGGCCTGTAATAGTGCCTCTACCTTTGTTTCTGCAGTGATTTAATAGTTTGCTGGGGAAATTTAATAAAAGTCAGACATCTCATCATTGGTGTCTTTCCAAAAGCAGAGCCATTGGCTCCATTCACGATGGTGTGGTTGATTTTGCACTAACAAGCTGGACGGAGCGAGACTGACCCTGTTTTTCATGTCTTCTGTCCTTTTCTAGACTAAATCGAGAGCACGTTTGAGTCATTCATCGTGTCATCTGTTGGCTCTACGTTCGGCGCCCCTTTGATGTAAACACTTCTCACCACCCCCACTGCTAGGACCCAGGTGCTAGCTTCAGCCTCTCCCTGGAATTCCTCTAGAGCCTTCCAGCTTTTGCTGTCATTTCCCCTGCACACAGCCAGTGTGAGCGGCACCACAAACGACCGTGGTTTGCTCTCCCAGCAGAGCAAAATTCCTTCCTAGAGCCCACCAGGCCCTGCAGGAGAGCACCGCCCCCTTCTGTACCAGACCACATCTCCCCACACAGAGGGGGTCTCTTTGCTCTTCCCCATGTATGCCACGTATTCTCCCACCTCGAGCATTTGCTGTTGTATCGGCCTCATTCTCTGCTCTTCCCCAGACACTTAGCAGTAGGACCCACTCTCCCGGGTTCTCAGGGACAGCTGGCCTTTCCCTCAGCCCCGTAGATGGTGGGGAAGCATTTCCTGGACCTGATGGTGGCCACGGTCCGCTGCTGGTGACGGCCAAGGCCTCTGGTGCTGGCTCTGTCACACTGGTGCTTTCACACTTAGGCATTCTGGTACTTGAGGGACACAGCTGAGACCCAGTGCTATTCATGGGGCCACCGTGAATGTCACGTATGCTGCTGTCTTCGTCCAGTCCTCGGTCATTGATATTCCTCAGCAATCATTTTTATTTTGTTCTTATTTGGGAAACATTCAAGCATTCAAAAGCAGATGAAGCTGAAATTTCCCTTTGACCTCCACAAACCCCACCTTTTTCCCAGAGATACTGTGGTCAGATCTTTTTCTCGGCACACACCCAACTTACAGAAACACGCAATTTCACTTTACAGAATTTTTTATGCAAATGGGGAGGATACTATTATTCTGTCATTGGCTTTTTGGTGTCTAAGACTACACTTGAGAGATTGTTTTGTGGTTCTTTCTTACTGCTGTACACGGTCTTAGCATGAATATACCGTGATTTAATCATTTCCTTCTTAGTGGCCCTGGTTTCCAGTTTTCCTCTTTTCTCTTATTGCAAACACTGTTTTCAGGAAACACCCTTGTACATGTGATTTGGGGTACATGTGTTATCATGTCTCTAAGATTTTATACCTTTCAGTGAAATATCTGGGCCTCAGGCAGTGCTGTCTAATGGAACTTTCTGTAATGTTCTAAGTGTCCTATTCTGCGCTATCCAATATAGCCACTTGACAACATGTGACTTTTGAGCCCTTGAAATGTAGCTAGTGTAACTGAGAAACTGAAATTGCATTTGTGTTTAATTTTAATTAAGTCATTTTTTAAATTTAAACAATCACTTATAGCTAATGGCTATTACATATCGGACAGCGCAGGTCTAAGCAAACACATAATTTAAATTCTAATAAATAGAGCTAAAACGTACTCCAAAAGGTCTGGCTGAGCGTGCATTCTCGCCAATACTGCCTGTTTTCCCACATCCTTACCAACGCTTGATTTCTGCTAACCCATGAACAAGTGGCTAATTTAGGTTAAATCTGTTCTGTGTTGGTGAAATTGACCACACTTTCGTGTATTCATTAGCCACTTGGATTTCCTCTTCTGTGACTTGAATATTCCTATTCTTTGTTTTGGTTTCACTGCATTGGCTTTCTCATGTTGATTCTTGGAGGGCTTTCTGTCCTCCGGGTATTTACACAATTCTGTGAGACAGGACAAATAGTACCTCCATCTGCGATAAGAGCAGGCACACCCCTCACTCCCCATCACGACAGAGAGGCCAACAGTGGGCAATCTTGATCTGGAAGCCAATCTCAGCCTGCCCTCAGCTGAGTCTTTCAAAGAAGTCACATGGCTTGTTTGGCAGTGTCCTTGATGGCCTGTCTTCTCTCTCTTCGCCTGAGCTGTTGAGTGACAGTCACTTTAGACTCAATTGGAGCCCTGCTCCAAAGGAATGAATGAGGACAAGCCCTGTGATGATGAGTGCCATCCAAAGTGGTGTGGGTTGCCTTGTTGGACGGTGATTGTGCAGGCCTGGAATTCTTACACAAGGACGGTTAGGAGTGCCTCTGGGCGCAGAGCCCAGGGGATTCCTGCACGAGTGGGTGGGTGCGGATTAGATGGCCTCAGAGGACCTTTTTAATTCCAACACTCAGTCCACACCCTTCCTTGCTTTGTCCCAGAAAAGTGCTGAGGTGACTGGTGGATTGGGATTTATGTCCCAGATGCGAGCTGTGTGACCTTGGGGAGGTCTCTGAATCTGATTTTCTGCCTCTGTAACATAGGGATACAAATATATGCATGGCGTGAACTTGTGGGTTGTTGTGCTGTAGGTGTGAAATCCTGGCAAGGCCCTGGCTAACTAACCCCAAGCTGTCATGAGCTGTGAGTCTGTCTGTTCCTGGGCCTGGCTCACGCTCCAGGAGTTCAGCTGGGTCTCATGTAGAATTTAAATAAGCTGGAGGCTCACTGTGCACATAAGCAGTGCTCTTCTTCTTTTCACAAGTTCTCTCTTATTTGAGCTCCCCAGAGATGGCCGAGTCCCTTTCCACAAGGCTGGGGCGAACTGGGTGTAAGACCTGGGGCCTCTCCGTTCCTCCTGCCCTTCCAGGTACATACCGTGTTTCCCTGAAAATAAGACCTAATCAGAAAATAAGCCCTAGCATGATTTTTCAGGATGACACCCCTTGAACATAAGCCCTCATGCGTCTTCTGGAGCAAAAATTAATATAAGACCCTGTCTTATTTTAGGGGAAACACGGCAGTGGCCCTCTGTGAAGGTGAAGGGCAATTTTGTGGCTTCCAAGAGGACCATGAGTGACCCACCCCAGGCAGTTCTGGAAGGTCTGGAAGCCAGAGGAGGTCTGGGATATCACTGTTCAATGCCATATCGGGATATTTCTCAAAGCAGGAGAATATTTGTATTCCTACATCTTTGATTCTCCCTGCAAAAGTTGCACTGCCTTTAACTTCCTCTCTCGCCTTCCAGACGACGTGGTTCTTCATCCCTGTACCCCATTGGCTATAAGATTCCTTTGTGGGGTAGGCCCTGATTTCGTGTGGAACACATTTCTTTCAAAGCCAGGTTCTGCCACTTACCAGCTGGAGGACTCAGGCGACTCACTTCGCCTCTTTGACCCTCAATTTTCTCATCTTTGGAGGTATCGACTCCTATGGGCTAAGATTGTTCTGAGAATTCACTACGATCATTAATGTAAACAGCTTGCAAAACGCCTGGCACTTGGGAGGTGGTCCATCTTTTTCTTGTTATTAATGTCGTTGGTATAATTATTATTGTGCAACAAATGTTTACTGAGTGGATGACACGAGCTGAATAAAACATGTTCTCTGCTGTTCAGAGGTTCATAATATGACGGGAGAAGAAACGCATGCATCCACAATTTGAGTGTGATCAGAAGGGGAACAGATTCATTTTGGCTTTCCAGGAAGCAGGGCAGGTGTATAAAGGAGCCCAGGTCTGGGCTTATGTCATCATCGGCTACTTTTGACCTGGGCGATACAGTAGTTGGACTATCCAACAGTTCAATGCCCACCATGCTCGTATTCCCATGAAGTTTCTCCATAAATAGCCTGGAGGTTCTCCTGGACCCCCACTTCCTTTCCTGTCACTGCCTCTACCTCATCCTCGCGAGCTGGCTGGCTGGCTTTAGACGCTAACTCTGGCTCTGGTTTTCATCCATTGGCCCGAAACCTCCTGACTGCACTTGAACTGTGGTGTTCTTAGCTCCTCCACCACAACTGTAGTCCCTTAGCTCCATGAGTCACGACCAAAGGGCCACCTGTACCTTGGATTGGGCAGGGGCAGCAGCGCCTGCTAGTCTGGCAGGGGAGTGCAGCTTGGAACGGCCCCATCCTGGGCAAGGTGCTGTACCCACACTGGATAGGATGCATCTTCTGGGTTTCCGTTTCATCCAGTTGGGGGCATATGAGAATGGGCACAGGTTGTGAATGGAAGAGTCCCTGAGCTTCGTCCTTGTCATGCACACATAGGCTGTCAGTCCTGCCACTGTAAAACATCCCATTATGAGACTAAGCAGGTCCCGCAGGTGGCCAAATGGCTCCAAGATCCAGCCCTGCCCCCTCTTCGGACGTCTTTACCACTTGGTGGAGGAGAATCTGTGACGTGGACGTGAGTTTGGCCTGGGCTGAGAGGAGAGTCATGGAGTTCCAAGGAGATGCAGAAGGGGACAATCCTATGTGTTGAAGGAAGCACTGAAGATTTTGTATAAGAAATAGAATTTTCATAAACGATGATTTTAAAAAATCATTTATGCCTGGAGAGTCTGGCTAAAGTTCAAGAACTGCCTAAAACGATCAGTCAGTTAATGAGCCGACGGGAAGGAACAAAGAGAAAATTGTGACGCTGTTATCATTGTATCACCATCCCTGGATTTCAACACGTTGAGTATTTGGTGAACCAGCTCTGCGCACGGCCCAATACAAAAACTCTCTTGTACCTCCCGTCAGATTTACCTTCTTTTCGCTCAGGCCTTGGCTGAAATTTTTAATTTTTAGAACAAGTTAATTTTGGTAAAACTCTCTTTCTATTGAGTTAATATACAGAGAATTAGAAGTAATTGAATTAAAAACACTTTTATTGAGTACAAAAACAGTGAGACTGATTAACTTAATTGTCTTGTACTCACTGTTTTCAAGTCTTCGGAAGCATGTGTTTCTTTTAATTAGGACTTTTTTTTAAAGGTCTAAATCAGGCACTTATCAGTGTTTTGCTCAC
The DNA here is from genome assembly GCF_057876585.1 of Rhinolophus sinicus. Taxonomy (NCBI): domain Eukaryota; kingdom Metazoa; phylum Chordata; class Mammalia; order Chiroptera; family Rhinolophidae; genus Rhinolophus; species Rhinolophus sinicus. Next base: position 57,258,858 of record NC_142506.1, on the reverse strand, counting down.
GAAAACAACAACAACACCTATTGAGTCCTTGCAGAGTAGCACCCAGATGGTATCCAAGCAGGAACAATCCATCGGAGCGTGTGCACGTTAATGAGTGTGCCCCACAGTGGTCTGTGTGTCCTCTGTATTTCCTCACAATCACAAGACTACTGTGATCAGTTTGGGGAGGTAAAAAGTGACAAGAAGGGATGAACTCAAGAAAGGCCTACAGGGGCCTCCTCTGGATGAATCTGACAATCCCATGGTCTGGCTTTTAGCCTCATATGCCCAGAAACTCTGCAATCGGCACACCAAGAACAGCTCTGTCTCCTGTGGCAAACTCCCATTAGCCAAACTCACAGAGGCTGATGTATAGACCAGAATGAAACCCTTAATCAGGAGTCTGCTGACTTCTCTCGCTGCAGCTAGGCTGCTTAGAAAGCTAAGTGACAATTAGAAAATAGTCTTTAAGCTCAAAAGCAGAGCCAGGTTATGTGTACTTGAACGTTTAATGGCATCAGGCCAGAGGTGAAAGAGAAAAAGCTTTGATTATGAATTATGTTTGGCAGGTCCTCAAGGGCTCCTGCCGGGCCCAGGATGCCCCACAACAACGAAGTATCTAGCTCCAAGCACCAATAGTGCTGAGGTTGAGATGCCTTGCTCCAAGCTCTAAAATTCTATGATTCTTGCCAAGCAGAAAATAATTTTGAACCTAAGATTTTTCAACATACTTGATTTCTATAAGTTGGACTCATGGCTCTTCTAACACAGGAGTTTGCCATTATCTTCCTCAAAGTTGTCACAGGGGCCTGACAGTGGTAAATGTATGTCACCCGGCTGCTGTTAGGGGAATAACTGGAAGTTCTTCTTAATGTCTAGCCTAAGTCTTTCCTGTTGCAGCAGTTCATCCTCCCTTGCTAGGATCTAAAGTAGCTAAGTGAAAATGGGGAAGATGGTGCCCTGGAGTTTTCAGTCAGTAGAAGCTAGACTTGCATCCTCAAAGTCTTGGAAGAAGGGATGGTTTGTACAAAGCCGTCCCATTCTTTTCCTTTGTCCGTGTGTCCTTGGACATATAGCTATGAGACGGCATCACAGGAGTATGCTATCTCCCTCTCTCCCTCCCTCCCTTCCTTCCTAACATTTATTGAACACCTGCTATGGGCCAGGCACACCATTCCATATGCTGGCCATAGAACAGGGAATAAGACAAAATTCCCAGTGTCAACAGAAACCACACACTAGTCAAGGAACAAAATAATAAACAAATAGTCATGACGTGGTTTATTTTTACAGTCAGGAGCCCTCTTTCTAGGGAAGTTAGTCTGTTTTGCCTTAACGTCAGCTAAGGAAATCTTCTCAGATATTCTAGTTGAGCAATCACGGACCATATATTTTTGCTACAGAAAATCACAAAGCATTTCTCCTCTCCCTGCCCTGGGGGCCCTCTGAAATATCGAAGACTGCCAGCTTTCTCCTGGTCAGGCTGTGGTCTCAGTTCCCCATCCCTCCTCACTGCCAGCTTGGGGAGCTGGCTGTCCTGCAGCCTGCCTGCTGCCTATGGGGTATAGGGCATTCTGTCCTGGGGATGCAGAGGACAGGAGCATTGTGAGAGGAGAGGCAGGGGCAAAGGAAAGCGCCCAGGCCCGGCCAATTCCTCCCAGGCTTGTAAAATTCCAGGGCTGAGTCCAAGCTCCCAAAATAGAAGCGGACAGAGAGCAAACTTCCTGGCTTAGGAGAGGCCGCTGGTGTGTTGAAAGAAGCTGTTGGTCTGCAGGGTCTAGGAGGGTATGTGGGTGGGGGTGGGTGGAGGGGAACCTACCCACCTAGAAGGGACCATGACCCTGGGGAAGGACAGCATCTGGATGGGTGACCTCAGCCACCGGGGCGGCAACTACCCCACACCCCATCTGGGCAAGTCACTTCTTTCTTTAGAAAGAGATCGTTTGCTTTTGTGGTCTTGGGAAGACAGCAAATGACAGTTTGGTCATGGGGTGTGCAGGGCCTGGGTGACATGTCTGTACCTCGGGGGCAGAGTACTTCTGGACGTGGGCTGGGGTGTGGATGCTTTGCGTCCACCAGCAGCTGGCAAAGGAGAAGCGTGTGCCTGGGTTCATGCCTCTGTTCTGAATGCAGCCGCTTATTTATTCAACTGTTGTTAAAAGGCTCTTAGCTCATCAGCAATGTGTTAAAAATTTATAGCTCAACAATTAGCCTTTACATGGATTTATTTTTTTGCTCACACTTTGTTAGGTTTGGTGAACACTATGCTTGATTTCTTAATGGTCTCTCATGAAGATATCAGACACAGTTAAATACAAACAAGCAGTGCGTTAAGAAAACAAGACAGCCCTGCCGAACCAATTTGCTTACTGTGGTCAGAAAGGAGATGGCATTAACTTGAATCATCTGGGCAGATTCATTCCCTCGCGGATTTTGCAAATTATCTGTGTGAGCTTGTGATACACTTTCTCCTACGTGCCTCAGTTTCCTTCTTTGCCAGTACTTCCCATAAACACGGTTGGAGTTGAAACATCCTAAGAGAATTGAAACAAAGTAATCAAACAAGCAAAATCTCCATGTGCAATGTTTACACTCAGAAAGAGCACTCTGGTATTTAACTAACATTCCCTCTAGTACTCTATTAATTTTAACTCAGTTGAAAGGCCCACGCTCAGGAGCTAAGGAAGAGCTGAGAGATTGTTCCTCCCAGGGGTGTTGGGTTCCAGGGAAATATTCACATTCTCTTTTCCTGATTCCCTTTGTGCATCCAGACACATTGGCAAGCACGCTACCTGGGGTGTGTGTGTGTGTGTGGGGGGGTGGTCAGCTCTCAACCAACACATCTAGAGTTGATCTACACTGAGCACCCATTGTGGGGCTGTGTGGGGACAGTCACTGCACCAGGCAGAGGCCACCGTATTAGCACTGGCTAAGGGGACGAGGGTCTTGCTGGGTGACACCAATCAGCTCACAAGGAGAACTGGTTCAGGCCTCGGACATATTGCCCCCACATGAGATCTCTTCTCCCGCTGGAAACTCCGTTCCCTTTGCCTCTTTTCGATCCAGCCATTCTCTTCTCAAGATGAAATAAAGTTTGTACTTTTAGCCTATGTGTTTCTTCAAGTTGGCTCAAAACCGTTCGAGGGTATGGGCCACATGTGTCATGCACACGTAGGAATCAGGTGTTATCGTCATCTTGGAGTTGAGGAAGCTGCAATGCAGAGAAGCTGTGTAGCTGGTCCAAGGCCCAACAGCTGGCGAGCTGGGGCTGTGATTTGGAACCTGGGCTCACACTCCTCCTATTCCACACTTCTTTCTCTTTCTGCCCAATGGCCCATTCTCCCCAACCCTGGAGGGTCCCTTGGGCATCCAGGGGTGTCCCTAAGGCATCCCCTCCCTGGCCAAGTCCTCCAACCACAGCTCATCATCTGACCACAGCAACCCACAGCCACACTGTGCCCCATCAGGCTTGGCAGGCCTTACGCAAACAGAGCCATTTTTGATACTAGTAATGTTAACATATCATGGGTTTATATAATTATTATTGTTACTTTGGTCTTGATTTCCTCTTGCCAGACATGATGTCTAAACAGGAAAGACCAGCCTTCCTGTCTGGAGATCAGTGACTTCCAGAAACAGTGGCTCAGGGAGTTCCTCTCCATCTCTCCCCCCACTTCTTGTGGTTTCCAGATTTGTTTTCACTGTGGAGGATGAGTGGGAAATACCAGTAATAGCTCCTGTGAACGGAAGGAAAACCACAGTAGGCCAAGTAAGTGGGCGCCACAGCAGCCCAAGAGATGGGCTCCATTCCAGGAATCTCTCCCTTCCAGCCCTCTGTGCAGGGCGTTCGGCACCCACAGGGAGCGATGGTGGCCAGTCTGGCACAAGCAGGGGGTGGCTGCAGGTGAGTGTCCTGGCACCCCTTGTGGCCTTTCATCGTCACCTGTGCCTCATACAGCATCTGGAGGTCACAGTCACAGACAGTGGGACTAGATGTGGACGAGACCTCTGGCCTGGAGTCCACTTTCTGGGTTTCAGGGAAGACTGAGGTCCTTCCTCCATTAACTCTATACCACGAAGCTCTAATTCATTGCATTTTCATTTGACTTCTCACTTCCTGAGCAACTATTATATGAAAGAGAATTCCCACAGAAGGGTCTCTGAGAGACCAAAATGAATATGAGTCTTTGTCCTAAGAAAGCCATAAACATGGGGTGCTGAGAACAACGTAGATACACAACTAAACTGGGCACAAAGGCCAGGGCACACGGAGGAGAAGTGGGACCAGAGGTGCCAATGGACAGCAAGCGCAGCCCCAAAGGGCCACCGTGCGTCCCCAGCAGGCCAGGTCTGGCTCTGGTTCCAGGGGTCCCTTTCTCTGGGGCTTTGGGAAAGGGGTCCAGGCAGATTCTACTTTCTCCCACGAACACCCCTGGACCACTCACTCTGCCCTTCCAGGTACTCCCTGACTTCCTGGCTCCACACAGGGGCAGAGCGGGGGGAGCAGGGTGAGGAGGGCGGGGGGATACAGAGACTCATTTTAGGGAGATGAGGTAATGTTTGTAACTGCTCCAAAGAAGATGGGACACGTACAGCGACACACCCATCCGACTCCCTCCCGCCCTTGCATGCTCGTGTCTCCCTCTGGAAGGCCCCCAAAATGCTAATCCTGCAAGAAAGAGAGAAGGAACAGGATCAATATTTATGAGGCCTTCAGGAAACCGGAGGGCTCCATCCATCAAAGCCAATCCATGACCTTGTTCAGACGTCTCCCTGCTCTGCCTGCCACCACTGTGCACTCATTGGGGCCTAGAACGTGGGAGGCCGAGGAAGGGAGGCCAGAGGAATGAGGGAGGCCTCAGACGGGCCCCGACCTGGGCACGCGCTGGGAAGATGGACTGAAGGGTAGTGAGGTGAGGGCCGAGGCCTGACCAGGAGGAGAAGCCTGGAGGGTTGGGCGGGCACCAGCCAGGGCAGGACGAGACTGCAGATGGGCCAGGGGGAAGAGACTTGAAGCTTCTGTCCCACAGGGGGTCGCATTCTTCAGGGACTAGTCACAGCTTCTTTACAGCATGGTGGCCGGAGTCCCCCAAAGAAGACAGTGGAAACTGGCAGGCCCTATAAAGGCTAGGTCACTTCTGCTGTCGTCTGTAGGTCAAGGCCAGCCACAAACCAGTCCAGAGTCTGGGGGAAGGGAGAAAGCCACCACCTCTTGAGAGTGGCTGGCAGTGTGGACAGGTAGGGGAGCAGCTGTTGGAGGCCGTTCTCAGAGACTGTCTACACACGGGTGGCATGAGGACCCAGGTCCTGTCTCAGGAAGTTCAGTGCGTCAGCCCTTCTGTGGAGCTTCTGAGGTGGAACTCAGACCAGCGGGGAAAAGTTCCCCAAAGCAGAGTTTACATCAGTACAAGAAGAATGGGCTCCTCGGTGACGGAAGAGGCTGATTTCTACAAGGGACCCTCCTGGTCCTGGAAACATTCAAGCAAAAGCTGGATCACCACAGCCGGAACATGTGGAACAAATCCCGATAGTAAAGGGGAGACGGAACTCTTTGAACTCTCAAGATGCCGTGCTCCTTTAATCATCCTTCTAACGTCCAGACCCTATTCAGTGATAGCTGTCATTTTGCAAGTCTTGGCAACCCTCATTTTGGGGGACAAGCCCTAGTCACTGTTGAGAAACGGGCTGGCAGGTCGAACCCGACTTACCAGGGCACCAGGTTAATGACCAGCTGGTCAGTTGGGCCCAAGTGGCTTTGCGTATTTCCATGCACTGTGCCTGGGCGGGATTTACACATTATGGTACGGCCTTGTGCAGAGACATTGAACACTCTCTGCCTGGGCTTTCGGCTGAAACGGGTAGAAAGGGCACACAGCTCAGAGATCTCCATGGGGCATGTTGGCACCGGTTTCGTCTCACATTTCCATTTACCACTGTCCCAGCCACAATCACTGGGCTCGGGCCTCCCAGTTCTGTAAGGAGCCCGCTGCTGGCAGGTGGCCCATCTCTCTATCTACCTCTTCTGTCTGGTTCCCACTCCACCTTGGCCATAGTGAGCAGCAGCCAGGCCTGGAGGCCAGTGGTCCTGACCTTCACCCGCACACAACGCTTGTCTGGCTGACTCTCTGGGGTCTCTGGCCTCTGGGGTCCCAGTGATTGCGTGGCCTCTGCTCTCAGCTGGCTCCCAAGCAACGATCCTGGCCTTGAGCTCCGAGAGGGAAGGAACCGGGTCAGGCAAAGTACTATTCCTGGGTCACACAGTACAAGGGAAGAAACCCACCCCCTCAGTAGTAACCCAGGGTGAGGACCAAAGAGGTTACTTACTATGTGGTGTGTGGTGTGGTGAATGTATGTAGTGTGTGTAAGTGGTGTGTTTGTGTGTTTGTACATGTGTGGTGTGTGTGGGAGAAGTGTATATGTGTGTTGTAGAGTATGTAATGCTTGTGGGTGTGTCGGTTGTGGTGTGTATCTGTGCGGGGTGTGTAGGTATGTGTTGCAGTGTTTGTGTGTGTGGTGTGTTTGCGGGTGTGGATGCGCGTGGTATGTGTGGGGAGTCCCCTTCGAGTTGGATGGAATTGCAGAAGGAATGTAGGTGGAGGGAGTGAGCTGTTTTCCCTGCCAGAAGGCTCCATCTGTGAAGCCTGGTGATTTTGTTTGTTTTTGTGAGTTTGAGACACAGAGTCTTTCCTCCCTGAGGTCAAAGCATCTGTAGATGTGGTGTTGGTAGGGTTTCTGGAGGTGGGAGCGGCACAGGGAAAGGCGGTCCCCCTGCTCTGGGACAGACAGGATAGATGGCAGGTGGAGCAGCTGGGTACTGGCCCAGTGTGAATTCCAGCAGCCAGGCTCTCAGCACTGTGTCAGTCAGGTGGCAGGGACACGCTAGATGCCTTTGAGTCAACTGACTTGGAAGGCTCCAGAAAATACTGGAGCAACAGGGAAGGTTAGGCCTTGAATTTAAGCTTCAGCCTCTTGGTTTCTCCTCCCCAAGGAAGGGCTCTGGGGGAGCCCTGGGCTGAGCATGGCTCAGGGCTGTTGTCCTACAGCGCCACCTGGGGGTGACATGGAGAATGGCCACTGGATGATGAGCCAGAGGGACCAACCAACCTCCCCTCTGAGGTGGTCCTCTGGGGAGAGAGGGAGGTTTCTCTAGGGTACTAACTCCACAGGAGACTCCCCAGTCCCTTGGGAGACACTGGGGATCTGCTTTATGTTTCCATCAATAGACAGGAAAAAAACTCACCCTGAAAACCTGGGTTTTCATTGGGATTGCCTTGCTGGGGATCCCAGAACGACCAGAAAACATCATTTCTCACCCTCCCAGCCCCCTTTGGGTCAGAGATTGTTGACTCCGCCTGCCCCATTTTATAGATAAGAAAACCGAGGCTCAGAAAGGCTGTGTCCTGACTTCCAGCCATGCTCTTCCCAATCTTTCAGCGTGTGGCCCACCCCACCGTGTGAGTGGCTGTGAGGCACCAGCAGAGGGACGCTAGGCAAGAGGCAGAACAGAGGGACCTACCATCTGAAGGGAGAGAGGCCACTCAGAGAAGAACATCAAAGAAACACAGAACAGAATGTTGCTGAAGGGGAGCAGTGGGCATGAGGCGGACAGAGTGACACCAGGTGGCACGGAGGCAGCACACCCTCTGTGAAAATACTCAGACGAAAACCTGGGTCCCAGTGCAGCGAAGCGAGTCTTTGTAGAGCCCGGAGGCTGCTGTCTACAGTCTCTGGAACAAAGAGGGAATTCCTATTGCAGCCAAGTCCAAGTGTGAACCCTGCCGCCTGTCCACCTTGCTGTTGGATGCTCAGTACGTCAATCACCCTTCTGGCCTCCCTGCGTGTCCTGTCGCCAGGCCTTGGCTCTCACTGTTTTCCCAGCTGGGACCCCTGCCAGGCCCCTCTCCACTGCAGCAGGATGAGCTGACACCCCCTCACACAACCGGGGGCTCCTGGACGGGTGTATTAGTTTGCCAGAGCTGCCATAACTGAGTATCACAAAGTGGGTGGCTTAGACAACAGGAACTTATGGTCTCACAGGTCTGGAAGCTGGGTATCCGCAGGGCCGGCTCTTCCTGAGGGCTGGGAAGGCGAATCTGTGCCTTGCCTCTCTCCTTGGTGGGTAGATGGCAGTCTTCTCCCTACATCTCCTCACATGGCTGTCTTCCTGCATGAGGGCCTGTCTACCAATTTCCGCTTTTTATAAAGACACCAGTCACATTACTTCAGGGCCCACCCTAATGACCTCACGTGACCTTGATTACCTTTCTAAACCAAATAAGGTCCCATTCCAAGGAACTGGGCATTAGGAGTTCAACATAGGAAATTCAACCTAGGGACGCCATCCAGCCCGTAACAATATGTAATTCTGGTCTGGCGTTGCTGGGTTTTTCCTTCTGGTAACTAGTATCCGAATACTGAAGGGAATGGAATTCTGAATGGGAATTCTGAAATGGAAGATGACTTGGAAGGGCATGGAAGAAAGGGGTTCAGAAAAGTTTTGCTGTTTGGGAAGTGAAGAAAACTTCTCTTCCATCTCCTTGGAAAACCTTCAGAGAAGATTACCTTATTGCCCCTAGACTGGAGTTAGATTTATGTTGGGAAGCCATGTGAGGACACCCAGTTTGGTTCAAGGGCCAGAGCGAGCACTGCTGAGGGGCCCAGTGGGAGCCCCAACAAATCAACATCCTCCTCAGCCTCTAAGGACCAGCTCACAGCCCTCTTCCCTGCACACCTGAGTTTGTTTTGTTCTAGAAAAACAAGTACTTTCCAGTACGTGACGGTTGGCATCATTTCCGGCGCTCCCCGGCGGTTGGTCGTAACCGCTGAGCTGGTCCTCGCATGCACGTTCCAAATGCTCGGCAACCTGCACACAAACACATCAGTATTCCCTACTGCACGACATACAGCAGGTGCTCAAAGCATGCTCTTGTAAACTGTAGACGGCCGGAAAGCCAGGCCAGTGTTGACCAGTGTTGGCACAGGGTTGGGTAAATACCCAAGGCCCTCCAAATACTTGCCGAGTACCTGGAGTCTATGTAGGGAGTGACACCCACATACTGTCTGTCCTCGGTGTTGGAGCAGCTCACGCCAAGTCCTCTTCAGATTTTCCCCTTCTCGAATATGTTAGCCATGCTCTTGGAGGGTTTGGAAGTTACTAGACGAGCCCTATATTTAACATGGTGCTCTGACGGCTGCTCCCTTTGATCTCAGCCTGCCTTCTGGAAAAGGAGAAGGCAGAGGCATTTGGCTCCCTTGGTTTTCTTTAGGTGCCAAAGAAATGCAATTTGCCTGATAGTCTCTGAGAATCTCTTCCCACTTAATAAATTCAGTTTGAAAGGGATGATAATAGTTTCAGGGACAACGGGTTTGTAGATGGATTAGAGAACAACAGGTTCACGTCTCCCAGACCTGCTGACACAGGCTTTGAGTCTGGCCAGGCTGGGAGGACACATGGCCTGTCTACGCTCTGGGAAGGTAAAGATTCAGGGCTGGAACTGGGCCACATCATGAGCTGAGGGATGTGACAGGGAAGCTGGGGCCAGAGGACATTACAAAGGCAGGAAGGCAAGTGGGGAGATGATGGGGGCCCCTCTTTGGGGCTGTTCCAGGATATCAAGTCTTGAGAACCCCTGGTGGCCGGGGCAGTGGTGTTGACAGTGAGCCGATAACCAGCAATGATGGTTTGCCACTGCTTGCTGCACTGGGGAGTTGGTGCTGCTGGGAGCTGTGGCCTCAAAGGGCCCTCTGGGGTGCCCATGTTCAAACCAGGCATCTGGGCCTGATGGGAGAGAAAACTGGTTCTTGGCACACTAACATCACTGGGAATGTATAAATACTCACGCAATGTGTTTTACATTGTTTTCATCGAGCATGTAATGCTAAAGAATACACTAACATTTTTAGAATACTTTGCAGCTTACAAATTCTTTTGTGTATTTATTAGTTGATTCCTAACGCGAAGAGAAGAAGCTGCCCCAGGAACCACCTGGGAATGTATGGGAGCAAATGAGTATCCTTAAAAAGAGTAGGTATCATCATTAACATCATGTCCATTTTATGGATGAGAACATTGAGGCTTGAAGAAGTTGCGGCTGCTTGTGGTACAAGAGGTTAAATAGCAGAGGCAGTATATGTGATTCTGGGGCCTCGACTCCCCTGTTTTCTACTCGCAACGTCTGTTTATTGAACACGTACTATGTGCTGGTCCTCCCAATAGCCTTGCAAAGAAAAAACGGAGACTTGGTGAGTCCAGGTCATGTTCAGTGCTGAGCTCTGAACTTGGGTCTTCTGACTCCACATACCATGCTCGATTTACTGCCTGGCCCCTCCTGTCCTCAGGGTGTAGCCCATTCAAAACCCTACGCATAAGGGGAGAGTCCCTGCAGCCCCCTGGTTGGAGAGGACCAGTACATCCCCCGCACCTTAACAAGGCCAAGTCTGAGTTTCTCTTGTTAGCTCGTTGTCCTCATAGTGTGTCCCTGGCCACAGCCAAGCCATGTTTAAATGGGAGATCCACCGTGTTTGAGTTTTCTGGTGTACTTTGGGGAATCAAATCTACTGGCCTCCTTATTTCTTTCATGGGTATGATATTCAGTCTCTGGGTGCCTCAGATGTCACTGTTAATGCCTTCAAATGCAGGTTTAAAATCAGTCTAGAAAGACTCTGGCAACGGACTTCAGAGTCAGCTAAGGTGTCTACAGGAGCTGAGGTCTTTGAAGTTCAGGCTTAGGAGTTTGTCACTTTCTTATCATGCTAGTGGGCAATAAATGGTGCTTTGCTTTTGCTTTTTTTTTTCTTCTTCTTCTTCTTTTTTTTTTTTTTTAGTGAATTTTTCCAGGACCCATCAGCTCCAGGTCAAGTAGTTGTTTCAATCTAGTTGTGGAGGGTGCAGCTCACAGTGGCCCATGTGGGGATCAAACTGGCCGCCCCTATTCCTGACTTGTTTTTAATGAAAAGAAATGGCAGTTGGCAACATCGCTGAAGCTTTTTGGTGGGGCTCCTGTAATGAGGTTTGCTGAAATTCTGGGTAGGAAATGATTCCTCGGTAGGCTCACGTGCAGGATTTTCAACTTTTGTGATGTCTGCGGCCTTTTTGCCTTTGAGCCAGCTGGGTTTGCCTCTTCAAAGAAGTCAGCCCTGGCCCTGCTAAGTTTGGAGTTTACAGCTCCACTGTTAGTGAGTTGTGTGAGTGTAAAAATAGGGCAGCCATTTTTCTTCCCTCTCTTTTAAAGAAGAAGGTGTGTGTGTGTGTGTGTGTGTGTGTGTGTGTGTGTGTGTATTCCAACATCCCATCCATCAAAAATACTTGAGGCTGTTTTAGCTCACTTTCCCCCCAAAAGATTCATTCCAGAACTGACTCACGTTGTGGAACACTTCAAGGAAAAATTTTTCCATGAAAGTTAAGCGCAATTAATGAAGGAGCTGTTGGAAGAAAGAATTCCTCAGTGTTCCCTGTGATGTCAAGTGTACCACTGGTGACAAATATATAAAACAGGTGACAGGTCTGCTGCCTGTTCCCCTCCACATCTAGACTATTATGAGAAGTGAACATTTCTTTCCATTACAAATCTAAATGGCTTAATTTTCCCAGCTGAAACTTGAAACAAGATGAAATTACACACACACACACACACACACACACACAGATACACACACACACTCTCATTATCACCATCGCCATTTTCTTCTTCTTCACATTCTTCTTTGAAAATACTGATGAAGAAAGTTTCCTAAAAACACATGAGACAAAAAGTCAGTTCAGCCATGAATACATTTGCTGTGTGTGAAAGGGGACGGGTTAGAGGCGTCAGGGAAAACAGCTCAAGTGCTTCTTACTGACCCAGGGAGGCCGTCCGCTCTTTAAAGCCTGTGAGTTTTATCCTATTCATACCTGGCCTCTGCTTCTTCCGAGTTCAAAAGTATCCTTACGGCCTTGTCTACAAGGATAGCCATGGGGATTTGCATAGGGGTTTATGAGTTTGCCTCGTCCTTCCTCCTCTCCTCCCCTCGCCCAACACTTGTTCCCTTCCCGCTTCCCATCTGTGCCCATTTTCGCACCACCACTAATCAGGGACCCCCTCTTTCTCCCAGGTCCTCAGCTCTCCCCTCACTTCTTTCCACGAGCACATGAACACCCTCAAAACTTTTCCATCTTAAAACAGAACAAACACCTTCTGCTAACGGCATCTCCCTCCTAAATACCCTGACTTTCCTGCCCATCACAGCGAAGGCGCTTGCTAGCACAGTCTACACTTGCTTTCTCCACTCTCTCACCCGTTAGTCATTCCCCAAACAACTGCCATATGGTTTCCTGACACTTCTCGGAGCTCATCAGTGACGTCCACATAGCCAACATCTGGCCTGCTCTTATGGAATTTCCATATAGCATTTAACAACGACCATTTGTCCATCCACCCGTCCGTCCATCCACCCACCCACCCAGCACACATTTGTCTGGTGGGTCTATTTTTGGAACCAGCCTCCTGATTTCTGTGTTGCTGCTCTCCCCTGGTCTAACCTCCACCTTTTGGTCACCCCTCTGTGGTCCCCTTTTCCCAGCATCTCTTCTACTTGCTCCTTTAAATATCAGCATATTCCAGAACCCTGCCCTGGACCCTGGGGTTGCTCACTTTCCACACTCTTTGTCTCAACTTCTCCTTTGGTACTGATGACCCCCAAAGCTGTATCTCCAGTGTGAGCTTCTTCCCGAAGCTCCAGAAGCCCCCTGAGCCCCTCCTGTATCAGGGCCTCTGATTCTCCATTGTCATTTTCACTCTGTGATCCGTGAATGGCCCCGGAATCCTGCGAGTCATCCTTGACTGGCTTCCTCTCTTTTAGGTCACCTTCAAATCTCTCCCTTCTAACCATTCCCTTAACAGCTCCCTTGTGTCTTCAGGGAAAGGGGCCCAGCACACCCTGTGGGAGTGTCAGAGCTTCACCCAGCTCCCCCTGCAACCCGCCTGCCCCGACCTGCCTGCTTCTGACCGACCCCAGCTATAGGCCTGTTTCTTTGAAATAATAACGGCTAAGGTTGTACTGAGTGCCGACTGTGTACCAGGCGCTGCGATAGGTATCATCACATTGAATCCTCACAAACCCTGTGAGCTGAGTACTGACACCCCAATTTTAGAGATGGGAAAAACCGAGGCCCAACGTGGTTTCTGTTGGGCCTCCGTGTGGATGGCCTCAGGCTTCCAGCCTGCCATGGCCCCTTCGTGGCTTTCAGCTGCCCCTGTGCTTCACTTCACAAACACAGAGCAGCCACCACCCCCTTCCGTGCTCCCAGAACCCAGCCCAGCTCAGAGTCCTATTTGCTGGGGCCTCATTTCCTCTGTCCTCATCCCTTTCTGCCTGAGTTCCTTAAAAAAAAAAAAAAAATCAATCTGTTAACTGAAATCTTCTGCCCTCTGGTAGTATCTTTCCAACGTTTCCTCTTCATTGCAGCAGAATTATTTCTTCAAAATACTAACCTGGTCATGTCCCTTCTAGCGTAAAACCCTTCCATGACTCCTCTTTGATCTTAGGACAAAGTCTAACCTCTCAGCTTGGAACTGGCCATGCTGGTTTCTCTCACCTCTGCTCTCTCGCTCCCCAGCAAGCCCGAGATGCACAGCAGATGTGTGCACTCCAGCCCTGCCCACATCTACACAAAGTCGGCCTCTCTTGTGTCCCTCTTTCTTCCTTTCACACGCATTTCTTGTATGTGCCAGACAGGCGCTGGGCTGACCACTGAGAACGCAGAGACGAAACAGACCCACTGGTAAATGGCAGCGTCCCTGCTCTTACGGCCTTGCCAGATGAGTGGGGAGGACCAGCCATCCAGAGCAACTTTAATATAGTGCGACAAGTGTTACGATGATGTGTACACTCTCCCAGGTTCCAGGTCAATTCACTCGCCGAGACCTGGGATGTCGTGGGTCTGCTTCCTTTGCCTCTAATGCCTTCCCTGCCTCAACTGCCTGCTTCCTGGTCTGCTTTCACATCCCCTGGGGCAGGCCAGGGCAGGGCTCCCCTCCAGGATGCCTTCTGGGCACTCCTGCTGGAGGCTGATGGGTACCCTGGATGCATTTCAGCAACAGTCTCGGAAACCAAGGTTCAGATTCTGAATTTTATCCTAAACTCAGTAGGGTCCCATTGTAAGATTTTAAGCTGGAGGGTGACAGGATTGGATGTGCGGTTGCAAAGGTCTTCTGGTTGCTGTGTAGAGGAGGAATGAGAAGGCAAGAGAAGCACCCAGAGCAGTGATGCCAAACCCTGGGGCACTTTGGAGTCCCCAGGTGGCGTACAAAACACCCAGGCCTGGGTCCCACCCTAGGACACCTTCGTGCAATTGGTCTACCGTGTGACCTAGGCCACAGACATTTCAAAGACCCCAGGTGACCCCACTGTCCAGCTGAGGTTGAGAACAGCTGAGTGGGAACAGTGATCTTAATTCCTTAATCTAGGGGGAGCTTATAAACAATGCCCAGCTCCTGGTCTAGGGAACCGGATGGGGGGATGGCAGAAGTTGAGTCAGAGACTTTTAAGAGGTAGCACAGATGGAAGTTGGTGGTGGGTTGCACGGGAAGACCTGAGGCAAGAGAGGAAGGCCAAGAGGTCCCCTGCTTTCCTGACTTGATCAAGGGATGAAAGGTGGCAGAAGATGACACCCCAAAATACACTGCCTTAGTATACTGACTATTTAGAGCTGTAGGCACTTGAAAACCAGCAAATGCAGGAGAGGCTTTCTCTGAGCTCCCCTTATCTGCCTAAAGATTGATCCTCCACAAGGAACTCAGTTGTCACAATCCCCTCCCTGGAAGTTTCATCAGCTGGGCAAGATTGACTCTTATCACAGGAGAGACTAAAAGTTGACACCCAGACAAACTTTGTCACAAGCTATCATACCTCCCATCTGTTCTTCTAAGGGCCCTTCATCTTTCTAAAAACCATTTTCTCTCCCCTAAGAGGCTTACATCCACCCTCTCCTCCCCTATTAAGATGGTACTAAAGCCTAAATTCCACGCCACCTCTTTGAGTTACTCATTGTCCCCTCAGTATGTCCGATGTATACACGAGGTGTACATGTTAATACACTTCTATTTGTTTTTCTCTTGTTGATATGTCTTTTATTTCAGGAGTCTCAGCCTAGAACTCAGAAGGGTAGAGGGAAAATTATTGTTCTTCCCTTACAGGGGCAAAAAATGGTGGCTCCTCCAGGCTGGGGCCAGCTCTCCAGCCTTTGCCCTGATCCTAAATCTGCAATCCCTTCAGCTGAGAACCATTCAACTCCCGTCTTGCATAAATTACAATATTCCTGGTGTGTTCCATTTTTAAGAATGTCAGGTCTCCTGATGTTTGAGAAACTTGCAGAATCTCTGAAAAGCTACCCCAAGGGACTTCCTCTTCCAATAGGGGGTGAACTGAGCATATAGAAAACACTCTGAGCCTCTCATAAGGAAGGCATGACACCCAAATCAGAGGATATGGGAGCAGAAAGGGACCTCAGAGACCTTCTTCTCTGTCCTTATTGGGGGGGGGGGACGTGTGGGAGGATGTGCGTGGGCTCATCTACAAGGGCATCGTTTCTACTGCTGCATTTCATCAACTCTAAAACACATTTTTCCATATTTAACACTGAACAATCAGGACGCATTATATAATCAAATGGCATTATTTAAATGGCAGTTTAAAAAATTTATCAGTGGTACAGCAAATAAAGGAGCATCTTACAATCAATGAGATGATGGCATTATTTTGCTTTATTTTTATAACTGACTTGGAAATTCATGGAACAAGATGGCCCGTTGGTCAAGTATACTGTCATCTGGCTTTACTGAGATAATGAAAAATCTGCCACTTTAGCAATTCCTTGGGGAGGTGATGCCCCGAAACTGAGCCTATGAACTGCTTGTGGAAATGATAGGCCTGATGATGACCAATGGCGACCCTATTCCCAGGGTTCTGGGGATGCTTATATTCTATTGTTGCTTTTCCTTCTACTGTGTGGAAAATGACTTTATTTCATGGCAACTGAGGACTTGGGTAGTTTGTGGACTTTACTGTGAAACAATGTAAAGAGGCGAGGCAAACATGTTCTGCATTCTGTCTACTATTTGTTTTAGGGGTATATTGTACAGATGGGTTAAAAATGGCCCCTGTGTAGTGGCCCCTATGTTGTTTACTTCTTCACAGTGGGCTAGAACCATTAGCTCCAAGCCCGCCAGCACCAGAGTCAAATTTTTATACATCCAGTTGCTTTAAACATAGCCCAAATGAGTATATTTGTACCCATTCAGAACCTGCCTGCTCTGCATAACTTATAATTCAGAAAAATGGACCCAACATCTGCTAGCCATAGATAAGACAAACCCAAGAGGTGTAAAAGCTTCCAAACCATGGCTGCCGTTCGGAGCTCTCTGCAGTGACGCTATTTCCAAATAAGGTCACATTCTGAAGTACTGGGGGATAGGACTTCAACATGTGAGTTTTGAGGGACATAATTCAACCTATAACAATCCATAACTCATAATTCTTTCTTTTCTGTGATAGTTTCCTTTGGGTCATTGGCTGTTGTGCTAGGAAAGGCCCCTCACATTCACAAACCAGTTCCCAGCCTTCCCACGTTGTGGGGGGATCACTGGCTGCTATGATGCACGTTAGTTCAGGACACGTTCCCTCTCAGGCCACAGAAGCCCCATTGCAGGGCACAGGCGGCCTGCAGAGGACACAGGACGGGGACAGGGAGTCCAGCCCAGGGTGAGGCCTTGGGGTGCAACCTCTCAGAAGCTCTGGACATTCTCTCCTTCAGAGTCTTGTCCTCCACTGGTTACAGGCATTCGCTCCCTCGCTCTTTTCTTTGCCATTCAGGCTGTTGCCCACCATTATCTTTGGGGCTAACACCTTGGTTCTTATTCCTGGTTGCCCTGGCTACCTTGAGTCACGTCTTTGAAGCATCCCACCTCGGCACCTCTCCTGTGGGGATACAAACACACCACTCCCCAGCTTCATGGGGGCCTGAGAACGCTACTCAGAGGACACCAACTCCACCCATGGGCTGAAGCAACTCTTCGACTGAGTGTTGGACTACCTGAGATCACCTTGGCCCCAGCTTACCCCACCCCCAAGATCTCTTCTGCAGAGAGAAGCAAAGCCAGGACCATTTCCTGGAACCCCTTCCTGTCTGGTTCCTGGTCAGAGTGTGCAAATGAGAGGCACTCCTAAAATTAGGAAGAAGAAAAAGAAAAGGCCATTCTTCAGATACAGTTGCAGCCAGACCTGTGGGGAATTGAGAATCAGGATGTCTTCCTGCAGCGCTCTCGAGAACCATCCCTTTGCTGCTGCAGAAAAAGCCGGTGGGAGCCTCCTAGATGCTCTTGACAGTGCAACTTCCAGGGTCCATCTGCTTGAGAGATGCAGGCTGAGCAGCTTTTGGCATCGGCGTCCCTGCCCTTCACTCTCCTAGGTCTTCCAACAATTCATTACACCCCTAATTCTCTAAATTAAAACTTCAAATACCTGGAGGACATAGAATGGCTTCTGTTTTCTCCGTTGAATCCTGACTGAAATAGAGAGAAACAGCAAATCTCCGATGAGGGGAAATGTCTTACACCTCTGAGAGCAGGGGTCCTCTGGTGGTTTGCTGGGACTGAGCAAGGGTGCCTTGGCAGTGAGGGAAAAACAGGCAGATCCCAGCAAAGAGGGCAGTCTCCCTGAGCAAGCCACAGAAAGGAGAAAAAGGTCACTGCAGTGGCCCAGTAAGGAGAAGCAGAGCCAGAAAACCCCAGATTTGAATCACTTACTAGCTGGCACGTTGCTTAACCTTTCTGAGTCTGAGTGTCCTTCTTTGTAAAGAGTGGAAGCTCACGTAATAATTGGGGATCACTGAGTAGGGATGTACCCACTCAGTGCCAGGTCCTGTGTGACTGAGATGAGGTGACTTCCATAAATTCCCTGCACGGAACCTGCAGTAGAAGGTGCCCACTCAGTGTGTAATTCTTTTCCTCCTTCTCGGAGAGACAGCACATTTACTTAACAAAGACGCTTCCAGCAGCTTTCACACTCTACTTTCAGGAAGAGGTTACAGTTTCTAACTCTTCCTTGCTACTCAGAAGGAAGACAGATAAAGAGGCAAAGAACAAATCCTCGAGCCCAGCGTTCCCCTCTACTGGGGGGCCGTCTCATGCTAGAAAAAGCATAGCTTTTTAAGGCTGTGCACAGAGCTCCCCAAAGCAGTGTGGGGGTCATAGATTTAAATGCAAAAGCTAAAACTAGAAATCCCCTAGAAGAAAACATAGAGGAATATCCTCTGACCTTGATATAGGCAAACATTTCTTAGGCAGAACACAAAAACACGCACCATGAAATAAACCAATAAGTTGGACTTCATCAAAATTTTAAAATTTTGTTCATAAAGACACTTAATAAAATGAAAAGACAAGCTGTAGACTGTGAGAAAATATTAGTAATGCATATGTCTGACAAAGACTTCTATCTAGAATATAGAAAACATGCCTATAAATCAATGATAAAAACGTAACCCACTTAAGATGGACACAAGATCGGCACACACACTTCATGAAAGAATATCTGTAAATGGGTAACAAGCACGTGAAGAGGTATTCAATATATTAGTCATTAGGAAAATGCAAACGAAAACCACTCTTGAGATACCACTTCACACCCACTAGAAAGGCTAAAATGCAAAAGACCGACCATATCAAGTGCTGATGAGAACGTGGAGAAACTGGAACCTCACTCATCATTAGTAGAAGTGTAAAATGTTACAACCGTTTTGGAAAACTGCTGGGCAGTTTCTTTCAAAGTAAAACCTATACTCACCCTATGAACTGGCAATTTCATTGTGGCTATTTACCCAAGAGAAACAAAAATATGTCCACCAAAAGAGCTGTAAAAGAATGTACATGGTAGCTTTATTTGTAGTAGCGAATAACTGGGAACAATCCTGTTTTTGTAAACAACAGACTTCAACCGGAGCCTGGATAAATGGCGGTAAATCCATACAATGCAACGAAAAGGAACAAACCACTGATAGAGGCAAAACCTTAAAGAACATCGGGATTGTAAGAGAAGCCCGATGTGAAAGATTGATTGAATGACTCTATTTAGGTGAAGTTCTAGAACAGACAAAATTAATCTACAGTGATGGAAATCACGATGCTGGTTATCTGAGTTGGGGCAGGGGTGGATCCTGGCAAAGGGCAAGAGGGACCCTTCTAAAGTGATAGAAATACTCTATATCTTGATTGAGGTCGTCATTACATGGGTGTAGACAACTGTTACAATGCATTGAAGTGTACACTGGATGTGTTCATTTTATTGTATGTTAAAAAAAAAAAAAAACACAAAAAAAAACAGCACAGGGATTTCCTTCTCAGAATTCCAGAGGCATTGCCTCGACCTCCAAAGAGGTCAGACTCACCCCAGGGACAAGGAACAGAGTGTCCAAACCCAAGGAACTGAAGGCAGAGTGATGGAACCCCGGAAAACGTGGATGGTCAATATACTCAACACAGCCTCACCTCTATGCACCCTCCCACCAATAAGGGGCATTTTTTGGTGCAAGAACATGCTACTTGTTTCACATACTTTTTAATCCTGGGGGAAATCAACAACAACAACAACAAAACAATCCCAAACCTGAAGCTCTAAGCAGTTGAACAACACACAGCTAGCTAAGCCGACAACTCGAGTCTTCTGATTCCGAGGCCAGAGTGTTGTCTACGGCTGTCTCTGGAGAGGATGTTAAGTGGGGAGCTCGTCCCTGGCTCATTTGGGGGCTGCAGCCTGAGCAAAGCTAGAGGTGGCACTTTCATCAGCCAGGGGCTCTCACACCAACTTTTCCTCCTTTGTTTGACATCTAAGCCTGAAAGCCTTCCTTACAAGCACCACTGGTTAAGCCTGGTCCCCTCTCCAAAAACTTTCCCTTGTTTCACACGGACCAACCCACAGAAACATTACTGACTTATTTTTGCAAATCCCTTAGGGTTTGGCACAACTTACAGGCCTGGAACATGCTGGCCCTATAACGCAGCTGCAGATGGGGAAAGAGCTGGGAGCCAATTAATGGCGAAGGTCATTGGAAAAACCATGAAAGCGGCCTCAAGTGTTAGGCCCTCAGGGCTACTTGAGCAGCAAACCCAGGTCAGCACAGCAGAAAAATGCCCCCACCTCCACTCTGCCAAAGCACCTGCTTCCTGAAGGGGTTGAGGCCCCGATGAGACATGATGTCATTGGTTTTTATCACGTCTCAGTGAGGCGACCTTTCGGGAGAGGAGACAGAAAAACGGGGCCCTGCAGAGATAAAGTACCTGAGCTGGGAAAAGAAACAAGATTTCTTGTTGGATCAGGTCCCCAAATTTCAAGAATAAAGCTGCCTTGTCATGCTCGCCTAGACCGTGGTCTCTGAGAGAGAGGACCATAGGACCCTTAGTGACTTCCTTCCATGGAGTTATCTGTAAAATAAAAACGTTTCATTTCTTAAAAGGCCTATCTAAATGGAAGGTATTGTGGCCACGGAGAAATAAAATATTTAACTGCTAAGTAAAACAGATGAAAAGTTCCTTTAATCTTAAGAAAAATAAAATTCAGCAAAATTTTATATATATATATATCGTTCACCTGTCGAAATAACGTTGTTTTTCTTTGTTGGTAGTTTAATTTTGAAATTCTGGCTAATTCTATTTTCTCTGTCTTCTGCCAGCAGCAGATGTTAAATCCATTTTATATATGCATATTTGATTATTTTTGTCTACATTAAAGTATTATTAATGAAACACATGCACAGAGGTAAGCATTAAACAATGCCAACGACTCATAATGAAAGCTTCCAGTTCCCTGTCCCACCTCAGCCACCTTTAATCTTTCTAAGCCCTCCAGTATAATCACTTGTGTGTTTTCCTTGGGTTGGGGCTGAGAAAGAAGTATATTTAGACCAGAGGCCATCGCTAAGAAAGATAAGGTATTGAGGGGAGAATGTCCTATTAGGTCCGCACGAATTGCTCTACCACATGTCTTTTGTTCCTTTCATAAAAAAAATCTGCCCCCTTGGTAACATTTTTTTTCAATTGAATCATACTATACAGATAAGCGAACAAATTAATCGGTACAGATAAAATGTATTGTCGCAAAGTGCACATACCTCTGTTATCATCATCCTGGTCAAGAGATGGAACACGACCAGCATTTCATTATCATGATAGATGAGTTTTGCCTTTCTGAAATTTCTTGAAAATGGAACCACTCCGCAGGCAATCGTATGCCTCGCTCCTTCAGCTTAACACTTTTGTGAGACTTACTCCGGTGGTTACATGTAACTATAATTGTTTAGTTGCCTTTTCTGCATAGATTTCAAGGACCATAATTTATTCAATCCATTTTATGATTGATAGACATATGGTTTGTGTCCCATGTTGGGTACTACAAATAACACTGCCATAACCATTTTTGTCTTCTGGCCCGTATGTACATGCATTTCCGATGTGTATATACCTATAAATAGAACTGAAGTGTCATAGGGTACATGTGAATTCAACTTTAGTAGATAAATGAAAGTGTTTTTTTAAAAGTAAACCATTGTACCATCTCGCCAATAACATAGTTGAGTTTGAATTGCTGTACAGCCTTGCTAATATTTGACACTCAGTCATTTTAATTTTAGCCATTCTGGTGGACGTGTAGTAGTAAACACAATGCGGTTTTAATTTGCATTGCCTTATGCCTAAAAGAGGTTGACTATCTTTTCACTTGCTTTTGGACACTGGGTGTCCATTTGTGAAATTCTCAAGTCTCTTGTCCAGTTTTCTTTTGTGTTGCCTTTTTCTTCTTGATTTGTAGTTCTTTCATATTTTGTCTCTGAGTTCTTTTCAGATACATGTGTTATTTTTATGTGCCATGGTTTGCCTTTTTTACCCACTGATAGTCTTTTCTGATGGATAGATGGTCATATTTTAAATCTCTTGATTTCCTTCTTCTCCTGATCTTGGCCCTATTTACTGCCTTGTAGCTCTCCAATGCCTTTAAATGGTTTTAAAAAATAGTCTCTCCAGCTTTTCTAGATGTTCCCAATGGAAGAATTGGACAGAACTCCCTTAGGCCATCACTATTAACTTGCATAGTTCTTTCTTCTGGCGTTTCATGTTTCTCAACGCACACTCAGAATGCTATTTCTTGATATAACATTCTAGACATTTTATATTGATTTTATATTGTGGCAGGTGAGCATTTATCTCGCTTACACTTGTACTTCATATTCGCCTGTCTTCCCAGTAGAGTTATTTCATAATTTCGAACTTTCAACCACATTTACTTTATATTATATCAGGACTATCTGAAGTATTAGTCACTGCACATTCAAGTGGCTGACAAGAAATTTTCACAGTCAGTTGTGTTTGGGGTGATGAATCAGATTCTCTCTGACGTGTTCCGCAGCCTCAAACAATATTCCAGATTTTCCAGAATAGTCAGTTTCGAATATAGTCTAAGTGCTTGCCATTCTTAAACTGAACTGTAGTGGTTCCTCCCATGTAGGAGTGACCCCGGAGGATCCCACGCCGTGGAATTTGTCGGTTTACCGAGGCCTGACTTGGAATGGCTGTGAAGGGGAATACAGGAGAAGCTGCTTATCAAATAGCATCTCAGCTGCCCACTGACACCTACATCTCCACGTGGCACTGCTAGTCTTTGCTTTTGCAGCAATTCTTGTGAAGTGTGACTTGGAAAATGGCCTCAGCAAGAATTCCCAATGCTGGCAGCAGGACACAGAAGAAAGGGTTTTTCCTCAGGGAGCTTATAGCCCAGCGGCGTGGGTGGCCAGGCAGGCTCACACACTGAAAGGAGGCAGGAAGTAGTGCTCGTTTGAAAAGAACAGCTAAAGTACCCGGAGTGTGCACAGAAGGAAGAGGAGACTTTGGGTTGGACGCATCCCAGGCGGCTTGGTGGGCTGGATTTTGAAGAGCGGGTAGGATGGATGTGCAGAGATGGAAGAACATTCCAGAAGGAAGTGGGAGACTAGGGTGTGTGTGTGCTGTACATATGAACAATGTTAATGCCCGCAGCCATTGTTCAAATATAAAAGCAGTAAGTGCAGGGCAAGCTCAGTCTCACGAATCAGAGGGGGCCCGAAGAAGCCAGGATGAGAACAGCTGTGTGTGTGTGTGTGTGTGTGTGTGTGTGTGTTGGAAGAGTTAGGATTGGGGGGCACAGTGAGGGGAAGGGCTGAGTCCCAGGCCTCGATGTGCTTCACAAACAGCAGCTGCTGACCTGGAGCTTTGCTGGACTTGGAAACGGTCGTATGTGAAGTCACAGGGTAATTTTGGCACACCTTCCTTGGTTTAAACTGTCTTCATGCTTTTTCAGAAAAACATTTCTATATCAAAGTAAACATGAAAAATGAAATAGAATGCAAAACATGTACAGATTTATTTTATGATAAAAATACAATACAACCTGAGAGAAATTTCGACTGCCTCCAGAAGGCACCCTCTTGTGGCCGTTTGGGGCAACTAAGAACAAGATCTGAGAAGCCCTGACGTCCTCGGCCAATTTAATTTTCATGGCAACTCTATGAGGTAGATACGATCACGCCTCCAGGTGAGAAAACAACGGCCCAGCAAGGGTGTTTAACATGCTCCTGGTCACAGAGCTAAAGAGCCGCAGAATCAGAACCCAAGCTAGGATGTGTGTCCACAGGCTACGTTCTTTCCACAACAGCCTGAGTGGTGGGTGAATGATAAAAAAAGAAGTAAAGCTGAGATAGTTTGGTGCTAAGTCATGGAAGGTCTTAAATGCCAGGCTGAAACAATGGTTGTCTGCAAAAATTAAAAAATGTTCATGGTCCACTGGGGTTAAATCTGCAGGAGCTGAAGGTAAGAACAGAAAGAGTGCGATGGCCACAAGAGGTCTAGTTATTCTCATCCCGGCCTCTTTAGGGCCACCTCTTAGCACCATGACTGAGGGTGACCTGCACCCAGCAGTGGCATTGTACCCAAGGCGGAAGTAGGAAACATGCCTAATTTCCTGTTTGTTTTCTACCTAGTAATGTCCTGCACAGCACAGAGAGCTCAGACTCATTGGCCAGCTCTGTTGTGTCTGCCATCTGTAACTTCCCTCGAGGCACCCTTCCCACGACTAGGAAATATTCTGTAGTATTAGTAGCTGCTTCCAGATCCATTCCCTTCCATTTGGAGGTCAGTGAGACAAAACATCATGTTGCTATGAAAACCAAGAGCTTTATGCTGTTTTCATAGTTGGGGGGAAAAAACAAACCTTTAAAAAAGACCCCCAGAAGGTAACGTAGGACAAATAGAAAGTGAAGAGTTATCTGGCGCTTGACATCAGCTGCATTTGCTCCTTTGACTAGGAGACGGTTCCTATAGTCTGCAACTGAATGGCATCGTCTTTCTTCTTTTCCTTTCCTTTCTTTAGTATGTGTCCAGAGAGTTTATGGAGAAACCAGCCCACGTCCTGGAGGTCCTCAGGCCACCGCAGGTATTGCTGTTTCTGCACAAATCCTCTGATGGACTCATGTTTCATCAGCTGGTATTGGGACAAGGAACCGAGCACCACCATGATGAGGGCACTGTCAAGGTCTACAAAGCTCCTGGTCTGGGCGTAAGTGAAGGCTTCGAGGCACCACCCGTCGCTAAGGAAGTGTCTGCTCACAAGACAGACAATCTTTCTGCTGCTCCACACGGCACTGTGGATATTGTCGAGGTGGTTTTCCCCTGGCACAAAATCTCTTTCTTCAAAGCACAGGTTCAATCTGTTTCGGTCACTGTACTGGGCGTCCAGGTGTTTAAGCAAAGCATTCTGCACCCATTCAAAGTCTTTGCTGCTGAAGCACAAATAGGCATCATATTTGTATGTGTCGTAGGGTCTTCCCTTGGTTTGGTCCCTGAGCACCAGTCGCTGGGCTCTCTTATAATAGTTGAAACAAAACCCCCGGAACTTCGTGACTATGAGGATGGTCACGAGGAACAGAGTCAAAGTGACGGTGAATAAGACGAAAAGGGAAAACTTTAGGGACTTGAAGATTTCCTCTTCATCACAACCCTCCACAGACAGAGAGTAGAGGGAAGTCCCAGAGAGCGAGTTGGGGTACATGCAGTATATGTCTGCAGGAGACCCAAATATAGTGACATTGGTTTGATTGAGCCACTTGATGAAAGTGCTAAGTTCACACTCACAGATGAATTTGTTATGAGTTATGTCCACAGATGTGAGTGATGCAAATACAGTAGGATCAGGAGATAGGAGCTGGTTTCTGGACACATCCAGGACCTCTAAATTAGGAGGTAAGTCGCCAGGAGAAAGAGAGGACAGCCTGTTAGAATTGAGGCTGAGACCCCTTAATGCAGTCAGATAGCTAAATACTCCTGGTGGAAGGAAATTCAGGTAGTTATTATTCAAGTATAGGACTTGGAGACGCGAAAGCCCCTTAAAAACATCCCAACAGAACCCACTCTCCCAGGCAAGTTGCAACATATTTTCTCCAAGGTAAAGCTTTTCTAAGGTGAGGCTCACTGCAGGGGCACGTCCTTGGTTACAAAAGGAAAGGCGATTTTGATTTAAAATGAGAATCTGGAGGTGAGGTACCTGGAGAAGGAAGTAGAGATTATCCAGACTTTCTAGCCTGTTATCTGATAGTTGGATCAAGTTGGCTGTAAGTGCGATGCTTGGCAAACTCACCAGTTTATTGCCACCCAAGTAGATATCTGATATGCTTGGGATAAAATAAATTGTTTTCAGAGCATTATCCCGGAGGTCCAGGGCATTTAATTTTCCCAGGAATTTGAATGTGTTTTCCTGAATGATTCCAATGTGATTATTTTGCAGATCAATGTATTCCACACTAGGTAGTCCATAGAAGTTAGAATCACAAAGTTCCCCCAGAAGGTTATATGACAGGTTGAGAACTTGGAGGTTGTCCAGTCCGTGAAACGCCTCATCTACAATCTTGTTTATCTTGTTGTGGGCAATGTTCAGAAGCTTCAGCTCCTTGAGGGTCTCAAAGAGTCGGAAGTTCAGGGAGAAGATAGATCCGTGTGAAAGGTCCAAGCGTATCACTGAGCTTCTGGCCAGGCCGGCAAATGTACTCCGGTCAGGATCTTTGATGTTGTGGAACCCAAACCCAGGACCCATGATGTGGTGGGCAAGAACCAAAGAGGAAATCTGGCTTCCATTGATGGCATTGCTAAAGTTTCTTGTGATGTCCACGGTCCAGCCATTGTTAGAAACGTCTAGGGTCTCCAGGACCATATTTCTGAATGGGTTCATACACTTCCCCCAGTCCATGGAGACCCTGCTGTACAGTTGATTAGATGCAAGGCGTAAAAAGGAGAGTGTTTTCCCTTGGAGGGGCTTGAGCTCATGCTCACATACAACAGCTATGTTGTTGAGTAAAAAATCAATGGACTTCAAGGCATTCAATTCCCCGAATGAAGGATGAAGGGAAAGGCTATGAATCTGATTGAAGGACAGGTCCAGGCGAGACAAGGAATGCAAATTTCTGAAATAACCATTTTTTAACACGGCATCGGAGAGACCACAGGCGAACAGCCTAAGTTCAAACAGATGGGGGAGTCCCTGAAAAGCATCTGGATGCAAGAAGTCTATCCGACTTTGGCCCAAGTCCAAGATTCTAAGATTGGGCAGGTTTCTGAAGGCTTCTTTGTCAATAGTCAAGGAGGTAAACTGAGCTCCGAGTTCCAGCAGCTTCAGCTGCTCCAGGAAGGGGAATGATGTGGCTGTCACCGTCTGGATATAATTGAAGCTCAGCAGGAGTTTTTCAGTGGTGTTGAGGACCTGGGGAATCTGGGTGAGGTTGCAGAAATGATACAAGGCCATCCGACCATCAGAGGAGCAGGAAGAAATTCCTAGCACAGGACTGGCCATGAGCACCACTCCTAAGAGAAGGTCAAGGTGAAATCCCATGATCCTATGGAGAAGAAGGGAGAATGAAAACACAGGCATCTAAGCTTGAGGCATTGCACAGGGGTCCTTAGAACTTGGGGGATTCTTTGTGCTTTAATGTGATGTGTCTGCTCTCTTAGACCCTTTGTTCTTCTGGCTCCATGGACATGGCTGTTGACAGATCTTGTCTGGTGTAGATAGAGCTCTTCTCACTCTCTTTCCATCACTTTTATTGATTTGTCTATATACCACAGTGGTTCTTAACTGTTCTGAGGTGATGGACCCCTTCGAGAATCTGATGATAACTCTGATTCCTTGCCCTCCAAAAATGCACATTTGCATCACTAACCAAGTTTTGCACTCAATTTCAGGGGGTTCACTGACCTCCTGAAGCCTGTCCCTTGCAACCTCAAACTGAGAACCCTTAGTTTACAGATAGCAACCACCACACTTTATATTTCACAATAGGGCTTGGAACACTTTCTGTAAAAGGTCAAATGATAAATATTTTAGGCCTTGCAATACAAATGCCATAGTTTGCTGACCTCTGTTCTAGAAGAAAAGAGAATAGGAACTCTGATTTCATAAATGAAGAGTTTAAGTGACTGTCAGATAAACATGTTCTGAGATTGAACTGCCAGTCTTTTGGGGGAAAGAACTAACATGGCCCCCTAGTTGCTGACAGTTTTGTGGCTGCTGTAACCAGACAAAAATCCCGGGACACATGGGCATGAGACCATCAGCTGAGAATAAAGGAGTTAAATTTTCTAGTTTCACTCCTGTCTTTTTAAAGATATGACTCAGGGCTGGTCCCCAGTGTATACACTGAACTACGTAGCTTGACCTTGAATTTCTGGTAACAACAAATGAGGGAATAGAGCCCCAAACCACATATGTTCCAACATACTGAATTTTGTAACCCATAATAGGGAAGTTAAAATTAAACTAAGGTGGACAAAGTCAGCTGAACAAATAGACTTGAAAGAAAATGATTTGGGTTTCTGTTGTAGTACAAAGATACCATGTAGATCTATGTGACATAACTACATTTTTATCTCTGAAGCAGACCTCTATAGGTCAAGTGCCACGACAGGTGAGCAGAGGAGTCAGGTGAGCTGGTGAGCTGACAAGAGGCTAGAGGGGCAGCTCATGAAGACAGAGCAGGGAGGACGGACCACCCACGCAGGGGTGTCCTGGAATGGGAGCCAGAAGCCAAAATGGGTTGAAGTAAATATAAATGAGCACTGATATTGGGCAAATCTAATCTACAGATGAGAACCAGGCAATGCAGCTGTTTCAAGCCTGATAAAGCCTCAAAAAGGTGAGAGTCCAAGAGTGGTGTCCAGGCAGGGAGCGAGTGGGTCGGGCACAGGTGTAGACATATGGGCATCCAAGAGAGACCAAGTAAACCTAAAACCCTAAACCTTAAACGGATTGAAGCCAGAGAGAGCAAGAGGAGAGAGAGTGTTTGGAGTAAGACCCACAGGAAGCTTGTCCAGCCTTGGCCACTTCTCCCAAAGCTTGTGGTGCAGAGAACTGCTTTTGACCCCATCAGAGGAGAGCACCATCTAGTGGTTTCAAGAATGCAGTTCTCTGAGAGCTGGAAAAGGAAGAAAAAGGAGGGACCAGGGCAGTGTGCTCCTAAACCATTATTAAAAAGATAATAAGAAGCAACCCATACAATTATACTGTTAGTTCTGTCATCAGGTGACAGACGGATTCCTTTTTAAATATCACCGTGCTATGCCAAATTACAATAAATACGCAGGGCTTCTGGGGAAAAAGAGGCGAGGATGCAACATTCAAAATCTTCATCAGTAGCACATAAAAACCCTAATGTAAATAGGAGCACCGTTTTGAACAGGTTACATGGTTAAGAAGTACATAAACACTGCAATAAATATCCCTTTACCTTGAAAAACACCTGAGGGTTGCTTGTGTGAGGGGGCGTGCGGGGGCCGCTGCTTGTGAGCTGCTGTGAAGTTAGGAGGGAGGGGGTGATTTGGTGTCAGACAGAAAGATGTACTTAATGCCACTAAACTGTACACTGAAATTGGTTAAAATGGTGACTTTTATGTTAGCATATTTTACCACATTAAAAAAAAATTAAAGGGAAAAAAACCCAACACAATTGACAGCCCAGCCTAAGTCCTGGAAATTCGGGTTCCATACGTCTGGTGGAGCCTGGAAAGTGCATTTTCATGCCAAATCCCAGGCACTTTGAAGCCAGTGCGTCTCAGGCCATGGTTTGAGAAACACTGGTGGAAAGGGGTCCCTCCAACTCAGGAACCTCGTGATTCTCTTAGAGGAAGAAGGGCTGGTGAGAGCTTTAGAGGGTGGTTGAGTATTGGGTTTTTATTACGGAGGCTGGGCTGACTTGTATCCAGGGCTTTGAGGGGGAGCAGAAGCAACACATCAATGCAGCCTCAATACTCCACCAAGCACTGTTAATTAAGATAATGAGACCAGAGGGAGAAGGGTCAGCATCTCTTTCATTTGAGTTGAATTCATTTAGCTTTAATCCCAGCCATTAGCGGAGCAGGTTCCCTTTCTTGACTTAATTGCCCAGACAGCACTGCTGCTTGTCTGAGCTTGGGTGAGTTCTGGGCGGTGGTGTCTCCCCAGGAAACAGGCAGGCCTGTGCTTCAGGGGCACCTGTGTTTCCCAGGCACCACCATTGGCCTGCAGACCCCTCTGGCTGGAGCCAGAGCTGCTCCTGTGCTAATTCACTGCTTGATTCTTAACAAATCATAGCAGTAATGGGTTCCTTGGCAGTACCTGGAATTCTGAGCTGGGCTGCAAGGCTGTAGAGACAAGGCTTCTCCTGGCAGGTGGTAGCCCACATCTGGCAGGTGGCCAGGGCGCCACGGTCCGAGAGGATCACTGAATCCATTTCCAAATGGGTGTATAGGAGAGAGTCTCCAAAGTTCACGTAGCAATACAAACCCTGGACTGAGTCCAAATGTGGGTATGGAATACAAGGTTAGCCTTGGATAAAGACTCGTCAAGGCCAGTAGCCAAGGTGAATGTCACAGAGCAATGGCGTTTTCGAGATGCAGAATACAGCACCCCATTGGGACAAGCCAGCAGATAAGCATCAGGAAATCCCAAACGTTGGTAGGACCACACTCCTTCCAGCCCAGCGTCCTGCCTCTGATGATAGTTCCAATGAAACATGACGGGGGACAGCACAGCCATGAACTTGAGTTTGCGTCCCAGGTGCAATTCTGTCTTCCTTCACAAACCACCATGACTTTGAGGCTCTTCTGGAGTGACCTCTTTTTCTGTAAGCACCACCTTTGCTTGTGGTGACCGGCTGCTGTGGTTAGAATTTGGACTTGTCCTGAGTATTTCCTAGGCTGAGGCTTCCACTATACGGGGATCACTCTGCCACCGGTTGACGAGTCCCTGTCTGCAAGGGGTTCGTGGTCCCAGAGACTCCAGAGCAGTGATGCTCAAAGTGGGGTCCAGGCCCAGCCAGTGTCATCATCCCTGGGACTGGTGAACCCCACCAATGCCCAGGCCCCACCCTAGCCCTACTGAATCAGAAGTTCTGGAACTGAGGCCCGGCGGGCTGTGGTATCAGCCCTCTGGGTGACTCTCATGCCCACTTACATTGGAGAACCACCGGGCTCAAGTCTGGAGGAAGGACAGAAATATTCTAATGACCACAGTACCATACAGTGAGCCACCTATATGCTCATGCTTTCCCCCACCCTCCCAGTCTTTTCAAGGTACTATTGTTATTCCCATCATACAGATGAGGAAACTGGGGCCCAGAGAGGTTACATAACGTGCCTAAGGCCACACAGCCCTGTCTACTGTATGCTGCCCTCTACTGTCTCCTGTAAGCCTAGTGGCCCTGGTGTGGCTGCACTGTGGTTCAGTATGGGGTGCTGCTGTTGCCCACCCCCTATCATTCTCTAAGCCTGTGCTCACTTCCCTTCAGTCTCCAAGGGCGTTGGGGTGACGGTGGGGGTAAGGTGGGCTGTCACTCGTTCCTGAGACAGCCCCTCTGAAATGCTGGCTTCTCTGCTCCTCTCCTCACGAACGTCTTCCTCCAGGTCTCTCATGCCCTTACCTCCATGACACTGACCCTCCGACGGCCTTGCAATTCCCCTCGAACCTTCCCTGCCCTGGAAACGTAGCCACCTCCTTCTACCTTCCATTATTCTTGACCCCACAGACCTTCTCCTCAAACCCTCTTTCAACACCTTCAACTCTGCTGCCTCCTCGTTCTTCTACTCCGTCTGTCTACACCAGCTGCCTGCCTGTGTGCCTACACCGGGGGGCTGAGCTGTCAGAAAAACCCGCTCGATGGGACACTGGTGCTCACCCAGCTGCGCAGTGCCCGTCCCATCGTGTCCTCAATACGACGCCCACACACCCCTCGTCCCCCTCTCCTACCCCCTCAAGGGGGTTCCAAACCTTCGCCGGTTTCCCTCACCCTTGCCTCAGCCCTCTCAGAAGCCGGCGATCTGGCTTCCCGTTTCCAGGAGAAAAAGGAAGGCCTGACTCTTGCTCTGGAGCGCGCTGCAGCCATCGGGGTGACCCACTGTGTTAGGACAGCAACACCCAAGGAGGGCTCATTGGCGGTCCTGGCGGCAACACCCTGCACCCTCATTGGGAGGTGGGCTCTGGGGCCAAGAGGGTTTGGCCAGGCCGAGGGCAGCTCACACTCAGGCTAGTGCAGCAGAGAGGGTGCTCCAGGGCCAGGAACAGGCCGTCCATTCGTGCAAGACAAAAGGAAAGCGTGCTCCTCAGCCACTTCTCAGACCCGTCTCACGCCTGAGCAGCAACGGTCGTTAGCATCTTCTGTGAGCATCACTGGTTAACGTGGGAAAAGTCTGACAACCGGTTACTCTTCCCCAAAAAGCAGTCAGAAAATCAGCATATTTGGTTTCTGCACACCTGCACGTTCTCAGAAGACTGGTTTATTTACTTACTGACGCTTGGGGGTCCATTATGACCGGTTTGCATCTCTCCGTGTGTGTGACTCCATAATAGAAAGCATGTCTAGTAAGTCAAGCTAGTGAGAAATTCCGCTTTTAGGAGTAGTCTTTGTTCCATTAGCAGTGTAGTGGGGGGTGGGGGATGTCCTGAGAAACTCTGTCTGGGACCCTTGCCAAACTCCCAGAGATGCTAGAAGCTAATGACTCCATCAGGATGGAAAGGAGCTGAGTCCGCTATGACCTGCACTTCAGGGAGCTCTCCTGAGACACAGGGGTTCCCACTGACTTTCCTAGAGCTGCAGACCACCTACTAAATGTCTTCTAGAAATGTGTCCATGATGGCTGTCAAGCACACTGGTTTGTAGTTTAAAAGCCTACCTGTGTCCCTTTTTGTAAATTAGAATTCCTGAGGGCAAGTATTGTTTTGTCTTCTGGTTCACAGTCATGCGGCTGGAACCCAGAACGTGTCCGCAAATATCCGCTGAGTCAATGAATTTGTGACATCCCGCCTCTGGGTCCTTCCGCTCTTTCCGTGGCCCTGCAGGGACCACAGCCAGGTACTGAGGGCTCGTCTACCGGGGCTCTGAGTCCCTGGGATGGACAGGTCTGGGCGGGAGCCTGGGCCTTTTCAGAGCAGCCCCATCTTACTTGCTTTCTTCCCTCCTACCTGGGCGTCACTTTCCTCCTACCAAGGAGCGCTAATCGGTAGGTATTATACCACCAGCTTCTGAGTGACCTTCTTCATCCTCTTCTGGACACACCTTGAAATATCCTTTTGGGCATCTGCAGCATTTCCCCCAAACTTAGAGCATTTGGGGCTGCAGCCTTTTCGAGCCCCTTCTAACTGGTCCAGCCCTGCCTCACTCATAGTCACCTTGGGTTATGGACCCTTATTCCCACACTTCAGTGTATACGTTCCTCAAATCTAACTAGGTGCATGAGGTCCTACTGGTTTCCTTAATTCCCCACTGGAAGAAGCTTCAAGTACGACCTCGAAGTGTTTGATGACAAATTCTGTGAATTTGACCTCAGGACACTGCCAGCATCGATTCACCTCCCTTCTGATTGTTTAGCTTCCTGGCCCCACCGCCTCCTGTGGGGACCATTGCAGTGACTTCCTAGCTGATCCATCCCCGTAAGCCTTACCCTGACACACGCATCTCTCAATCAGCTGCCCACAGGGCTTGTGGAGCACAGCTCTGATCAGAATGCTTTGTTGGCTCCTTCTACCCACGAAGGTCAGACTCTTCAGGGCATAAGACTTCAGGGTCCTCCACTGAGGATTATCCTCTAATCCTGGAATGGGTGATCAGGGGGGGCCCTTAGCGCTTGGTCCCTCTCGCTTAACAGGGGGAAAGTTAAGCCAATCTACCTTCCTGGCTGTATCTACATTCTGCCCTGTACCCCAGGAAGTTTACTTTCTCAGAACTTGGCCTCCATCTGATTTCTCTGCTTAGGCTGGTCCCCGGGGCTTGAATGCTTGTATTTGTCTCATCTGCTTGCCGAATTCCAACTCACCCTTCCAAGGCTATCTCAGAGGCCGGCTCTTCCATGAAACAGTTCTCATATTCCTACTGGCACACTTTGTCTCCCTCCCTTAGTATTCTGTCTACATCTCCACGATAGCATTTTTATTATACTATATGCCTTCCCCCAAAGTTGTAAATTTCATGAGGGTAGGGACCCTGAAGTATGTAGCACAACTTAAGCACCCTAGTAATATTTTCCCCATTAATACTTTTTGTCATCATTTTATTTTTAAACTTTATTTTTAATTCATTGGCTGACAATATTATAACAGTTTAAGGCATACAACATAGTGATTAGACATTTATATACCTTACCAAGTGATCACCACGATAAGTTTAGTACCCATCTGACACCACACATAGTTATTGCAATATTACTGACTATATTCCCTATACTGTATTTTACATCCCTATGACTTATAACTGGAAGTTCATACTTGTTTCCCCAGTAATATTTTGAAGAAGATTTATTTTCATCAGGAGTACTTACCTCCCAGTCTGAACACAAGGAGCTTCTAATATGTTCTTCTTATTCTAGAGGCACAGGTCCCCTGGCTATTTCAGGATGTCAGTTCCTGAGACTATAGGAACTTTTTCACTGTGATGATGGTGGTCAGTGTTTGTTCGGTGAATCCCAGAGCAAGAGCTTTTGTTTTCCTAAGGGAGAATAGGAAAGCCAATTAAGGGGGAGAAAACATTACATAAGTGTTTTTCTACGCCATACAGCAATTTTCTTTCTGGAAGAATTTAAGACCTTAGAGGTGTCTCTTAGTGAGTAGAATTTTAATTGGAAAGGATCAAGGCCTTTTTGTCAATCAAGGCGTGTGGCTCAGAGCTGAAGGGATCTCGAGAAATCTCAGGCCCAGCCTGTGGTTCAGATGGTGGGTGTCTAAGCCAGTCAGACTTGCTTCCTTGTAACTCCAAGAAGAGAAACCCTACACGTTTCCAACTCATAATCCAACCCATTTTTATTAAATCACAGTGGTGGTGAGGTAGTATTCCTTTGGACCTAGACATCCCCGGGAACTTAAGCACCAGGATGAGTACAATCCACCGTCCACTCCACCATGAGCACGGACCTTGCAGGTTTCTAGGGAAAAGCAGCTAAGTTCGCCATCACAGTGTAACATCGCTCAGCAGTGCATCTAGGTACATTATGTCTGAGTTAGGAGGCGGTGGGTAAGTCCCAGGCCTCAGATCTCAGATGAGAAGGGTCCTGAGAGTTGAACTGACGTGTAGTACTTTACATTATTTTATAGATGATTACACTGAGACTCGGATAGGCTAAGTACTTGCCTAGGGTTACACATCTACTAAATTGTGACACTAGGACTTGAGTCCACCTGCGAACTTAGTGGTTATCTTCATCTTTCAAAAATAAATCAACACTGAATATACCATGAAACAGATAGAGCCTCAAAGGGTGCTCAGCTTATGATCTTGCTGCTTGTTCTGGTTCAGCCAGGCCGGGCTGGGCCCTGCGATTCTGTATTTCTAACCAGCCTCCAGGCGATGCTGATGCTGCTGGTTCATTGCTCACAATTTGAGTGCTAAGGACTTACGTGACCCGTTATTTGCATCATTGCTCACTACTTATGCTGCCTCATTTTTCCTGCAAATGAAGTATCACTACTAAGGTGTGGCATGATCACGTTTGAGCAGAGGGCTATATTAATAGTCCCCCCTAATTCTTCTCAGCCCTGAAGGGTGTAGCATCAGATGGTTGCTCAAAGAGAATTCATTGGAGGCTTTTGAGGAGCTGGACTGGACAGGTCACATTGTTTTACTTGCATCTATGGAAGTAGGAGAGCTTGGGCACCATTTCTGATTCCAGGACAGGCGCTTCTCCTGGACACCAGCAGGGGGCGCACCACCGGCAGAGAGAGGGGAGGGGCCCGCGGGAGAGGCTCAGCTGGGGGTGTGGAGGTCACCAGCTTCTCTAAGCTGAGCTCCACCGGGGAGTGCGTCTTGCTAGCTTACATTTAGCGTGCACAAAGGTGCTCCTGACAGGCCAGCCATTCCCAAAACACAGGAAGAGGAGCTCACGACTGGATTTCAAAACAGGACCGTGGCGTCTTTTCTTCCTGAGCATGCGCCTTAGAAGGAATCAGCCAGCCTCTCCCCCACGCACCTTTGAGGCTCTGTATGTTTTTGTACACCATTTTGATTTTTTTGAAAGGTCAAAATGACAACTAAGTTTGTAGTTGGATTCGAATCCTAGCTCCACAATTTAATAGATGTGTGACCTTGAGCAAGTACTTAACCTCTGTTTGCATCAGTGTATCTTCTGGACAATAGCAACAATAACAGTTTTCACTTCCCCCCAGGAAGCATCAACAGTGGCTTCTGAGAACCCGCCAGTGCCTGAACCGGAGAATCAGTTATTGATGCACAATCTCCTGTTATTTCTTGCTTGCTTAAGTAGGCAAGCACCATTTATCCAACTGCACCTCACCAGAAATGGATTCCTTTTAGGAACCACTGAAGGGGAACAGTGAGAGAAGGAAATGAAATTTCTCCAAACGCTGGGATGATCTGGTATTTCTCTTTTCTACACTCACAGGAAATTCCGTAAAAGCTTCTCCTATTATCTTGAATATCTTCAGGTGGTGGTCCCCCCAAACCACAAAACAAAAACAGCCGCAGCCAGAGGCATTGAAATTCTAAAGACAGTGTGTTGAAAACCCAAATGATTTGGGTACAGACTGGCTTCTCTTCTGTCTGCTCATTATAAACTCTTTAGCAAGCAGTTTTAAAGCATCTGATGGAAAGAAATAATTCCATCCGAGCGATTATTAAAAACGCACAACTAGCACAACACATTTAAAATCCTTGGGAAAAGATAGCTCACCAAGGACTTGTACGTCTCTCCCTGCCTTCAGGTTCAGGCAGCACCAATGTTCTCAATTAGAAAAGAACGTCTGAGGGTCTGATGGCCTCCCTGAATGCACCTCAGCTAAAGCTGGCATGTTGATGGGCAAAGCAAATTGCCAGGAAAAATGGGCAACGGCAAGGTCAGGAGCCAGAGCAGATGAGAGCTGGGAAGCCCGATATTACATCCCCTGAAAGTACTGACACAGACAATCTGCTGAGAGCAGCAAAAATCATTTGGACTGGGATGCCAATTGGAAGCAGTTGCAGGGGGAGGGGGACTGGGAAGCAAAATCTTATTAAACTGTGATCCGTTAGACACAGAGAATGGAAATGTGACGGGAAAGAATAAAACACTTGAGAACTGTACTGGGGGGGATCTGGAGTCTGTGCTGGGCTAGCAAAGCATCAATAGAAAACTTAGGCGGATAAAATCAAGTCCACTCAGCAGCTGATCCAGATGCCCCCGCTTCGGGGTGAAGGAGAGAGAGGGGTCAGGCCAGCAGGAGGGGGTCTCGGGTCTCCATGGTGCAGAGGAAAGAGGACTGCATTAGCTGCCCCATGGGGGCTGTCAGCCGGGACCTGCAAGGGCTGGGAACCACACCCCTGCCCCAAGCAGCTCCAGTTCGTGCCAGGGGCCCAGCTTCCTGGGTCCCCAGGGAGCACATGGGGCATGGAATCTGCCCTGGGAAGGCTGCCCAGGGTGGCGGTGCTCCATCTGAGTGGGGGCGGAGTCACGCTGAGACTTGGTTCCAACTTCCTGTGGGTGGGAACTTCCAGGACGCCAGAGATCAGGGCGAAAGCACTGGGCTGGGAGGGGGGAAACCTCAGTTCCCGTCCTCCCCCCCGCCAGCATCTGGGCATCCTGACAAATTTAACTTCCTTTGTCCTGTTTCTGTATGTGTAGAACAGCGAGTGTGAACTGGAAGCATTTTCTTTCGTAGCCCTGTAAACTCTGCAATTAGGTATCTAGTGAGATTTGCTGTGTCATGACAGCAAGGACCCCATGTATACCCTGGCCTTAAATAGCGACTTTTTCCCCTCTGACGATTTACT
The DNA here is from genome assembly GCF_057876585.1 of Rhinolophus sinicus. Classification (NCBI taxonomy): domain Eukaryota; kingdom Metazoa; phylum Chordata; class Mammalia; order Chiroptera; family Rhinolophidae; genus Rhinolophus; species Rhinolophus sinicus. The sequence continues at coordinate 57,221,561 of NC_142506.1, read as the reverse complement.
CTCAGAGGGGATTGCTTCTGGGCCCAGATAATCTTTTGAGAGTACAAAACTATTTCCCCTCCTTGAGTTCCAGCCACCTCCATGTGCTCTAGCAGTCTCCCCAGGTCATTGTCTCAGGCCAGGCGTGTGGCAGGACTATACCCAGAAGTAATGTGCAGGTTCTTCTGGCTTTGCTTTTCCAAACATGGCCTTAAGTCAAGGACACAGAGGCTTTTCCACGATGTTCAGAGAGGAGGGGAGGCAGTGAGGAGAAGAGGCTTGGAAGAAACAGGGAGGGAAAATAGGTCTGTGGGTCCCAGTAGGACAGGACTCTAGCAAGGCCCCAAGTTGAGCTGTGTGGTCCAGGAGCAGCAGAGACCAGGGAATGGGGACAAGGGCATGCTCACTTGTAACTGGTGGGGACCAGACTGGGGAGCAGGACCACCCCCACCTCTGCCCCGAGGTCTTGACAATGCATAACACTGGGAAGTTGTGACACAACTAAGGAGTGGTTTCTATCCTTACCAGCCTGATAAGACAAAGGCTCTAAACTAATATGAAGTTGGTGTCTAGAAAAGGAGAGGCAGTGTTTCTTGCAAACCTGGGTGTGTTAGAGATTCATAGTGGCTATCCCTGCATTCTGCACGTTGGGAAAGAAAATACAGTTAGCCTTGGAAGTACAGATGCTCCTCAACTTAAAATGGGATCACATCCCAATAACCCATCATAGGCTGAAAATATCCTAAGTCAAAAATACATGTAATACACCTATCAAACACCAGAGCCAGCCCACCTTAATCATGTTCAGAAGACTTACGTTAGCCTACAGTGGGGTAACCTCACCTAACACAAAGCCTATTTTATAATAAAGTATTGAATAGCTCATGTCATTATCAAATACTGTACTTGACAGTGAAAAACAGAATGGTTGTGTGGGTATCGCTTTTGTAAAGTCAAAAAATCGTTAAGTTGAACCATCGTAAGTCGGGGACCATGAGTATCTAGAACCATGTCTCCCACCAAGATGAGGAGGAAACTCAGAAGACAGAAACTCAGGGCTGAAAGTGGCTTAGTTCTTGCCTTTATTATGGCTGCCCGAGTTCAAGGTGGGCTCAGTTTTCCTGTCTACAAAACAAGTGGGTCTGAAGATTAAATGCGACGAGACATAGAGCTCTTATTTTGGGTCCCTTGCAATGCCTTGCACATAGTAGATTATTTGTTGACTATCACATTACTTATTGACTATTAAAGCCAGTCTAACCCACAATGAAACTGGGTCCAGGTAGATGATTGGTTTGGTGACCTCGGACAAGTCATGCTGTCAGCAGTGCCAGGACTCTGAAGCATGCGGCAGCGTCAGGAACATGAACTTGCAGTAAAGCATGAAGTTGCTTTTTGTCATCTGAAAAATTAGAATAATAACACCCACCTCATAGGTCCTCAGAACAGTGTCTGGCTCAGTGTCAACGCTATTTGTGTGATTGCTATTATTATGGGTGTTAGTAATTTGTGCACAGTAAAGTAGAAAAACATTTGGCCAGAACCGTTATGAAGGGAAGTAAAGTTTTGGGGCATTTGAGATAAGTTTACCATGAGCCAGGGATGTGAGACCCAAGCATTTCAGCGTTGCAACATCCGAGGGCTGGATTCAGCAATACCACAACGTTGGAGATTACCCAAAAGGAAAGTTCTCTGGGACATTTGTGGGGACGAGAAGAGACGGGAGGGGAACTTGACACGAAATACAATCGATGTGGAGAGGGGACATTTATCCAAATGTCTTAGCATAACTGGTCTCCTTCTCTCCTGGATTCAACTGCGGTCATAAAGCATACAAACGAAAAATCTTCTCTTGACACGACCACTCCTCCGTTCTTGCTGAAAGATAATCTATCCTTTCTTTCATGGCCAAATTCCGCAGACATGAAGTCAAAAGACTCCACCCAATGTTCCCACCGCCCATGAACTTGCCTCTTGTTTGACCCCATCTGCCTTTCCTATGGGAGGCCGCCTCTTTCTCATCCATTCTTGTCTGAGCTTCCCCGTTCTCTTTTTTAGCAAGGACAGCGTTGGCCTCCGATTTCTTCGTGAAATATCTTTTCCCTTGGTGCCCTTGATTTTCTTCTTATCTTTCTGTCATTCTGTTTTCCACCAAGTCGTCTCTTTCTCCAACCCTCTGGCTTGTTGTTTCTCCCCAAGACCTTGATTTGGGCTCAGGCTTCTTTCCTCAGTGGTCACATTTGCTTTCACAAGTTGGACCATCCTGACCGTGCTCCCCAAATCTACCTCTAGCCCTGACACCTCACCGGTACTCACAATGTGTGTCTACTTCAGCTGATTAAAGGGCATCCCCATTTGGCTGTCCTATTATAACTTCAGGTGCCACATGCCCCAAAGTGACCTAATGATATTTTGAATTTTGAAAATTTGCCGGCAAACAGAAACATTTTTGCACGGCACTCAGAGGCATATAAGCAGGCCTCTCCCTGGGCCTGGGACCCAACTCTTACGTGACGCTACGTCCAACTGCCTTGCAGGTAGTAAGCCGAGCGTCTCCTTTCCCCTCTTTGTAATCACCAAATCCTATTTGTGTCCCTTCCAACTGTCTCTGGAGTTGTCCTCCCGTTTCCATTTTCATTGCCCAGGTTCAGTCTTCCATCCAATACATGTCTGTTGGGCACGATCTCTCAGGAAAGATTTTAGTAGATGGGGCTTCCTCAAGGAGACCCCCAGTCACTGCCTTCGGAGGGTTAACATTCCCGAGCACAGAGGCAGCCACAAGAGGGCACGGCCTGATGCTGTTGGAGAATATGCACGTGTGTGGCAGAGGATGACGCACACCCAGCCTGAGGGACCTCCACACCCAGGGGACGTAGACACTGAGTCCTAAGGATCAGGAAGAGGGAGCTAGAGATCGCAGTGGGCAGTCTTGGCAGAGGCTACCCAACAGCATGGTCAAGGGAGAGGAGGGAGAGGAGGGAGCCGAGGCCCGAGTGGCTCAGAAGGTGGAGGTGTGAGTTCAAGGTGGGAGGTGAGGCGGGAAAGGATACCCTGGGGCCCAGTCAACAAGGGCGTTGCATCCATTCTGAGGGCAGTGGGGGCTGCTAAGGGTTTGAGTACTGCTGCTTCATTAAACTCAGACTCCTTAAGGCCTCTGAGATTTAGCTCTACCACTTATCCAGGCTTAAATTCCCAATAATAACGCTTAACCCACCCCTTCCGCTCCAAGCAAGTGAGGTGTTTCCCGGTGCCCTGTCTATAGCTGAATTTCAATCAAGACTCATTTACCAAATGCCTGCTGTGTGCCAGCCACCAACTTTGGCTCAGAGGATTATGAGACAAGTGACAAGCAGCCCTGCCTCAGTGAGTGCGGCAAAGACTTCCCAACTCCGATGGGCACTACAGGGTGTGAGAGCTTCAGTGGGGGTTCCTGCAAGGAGCAGTGGAGGGCAAAGGAGGAATGCCCCACCCTGTTTGAGGCCCAGGAGGCGGGGGCGGGGTAGGGGAGCAAGGGAAGTCTTCAGTGGAGAAGACGCCATTTGAGATGCTTCTTAAAAAACACAGAGGAGTCTCCAACAGCATTTGGCACAGGCAAAAAAGGCCTGGTCAGACCTTATGGCAAATCAGCGTGGCAGGGGACGTGAAGAGAGGCAGGAGCTGGAGCAGAGAGGGAGGCAGGGTATTTGGGCTGTATCTGGTGGGTAGTGAGTCCTGTGCTTCTTCTGAGTTTCACATTAGCCACCCGCTTCCTTCCTTCTTCCTGACCCTGTCCCAGCCTGTCATTTCTAAATGTGGCTTAAAACCAAGTAGCTTCCCAAGCCCTGTCTGCCGTCTCCAGCCTACACTGGCAGTCTTCTTTGAACTAGCTGATTCTCCCACGCAGTTTCACACTTAATGGCACTCACAGGTGCTGGGTTTGTCTCCCTACCTAAATCTGGAAGCTTCTGAAGGGCAGGAACAGAGCCTCACACTTGAGCTGGTCCCACAGAGCTGAGCACACTTGGCCCACACCCTATGGGGCTGCAAAACCAGCCCTGGGGAGCCCCGAAGCTTGAGGCCTAACCGAATGTTTGGATCTGCCTTCTGCATCCATTTCCACAAAGCTAAGAGTGACACAGACACACATCTGGATTCAGTAACCATATATTCCAGTGTTTTCTTGCAATCCGAATCTGAGAGCATGCAGAGACAAAGAAGCAAGCCTATTGCGGTTTCAACACTCAGCAAAGCCAAACTTCCCTATTTGAGGCTGGACACAGCTCCCTCAGTTGTCTTCCCTCCTCAGAAACAAAACCCAAAACCTGGCAGGGTTGGCTTTGCATTTCAGACAAGGGAATCTAAAAGCTTCCTGCTTTGCTATAATGCCCAAGGGGGCGATCCTGTGACATCAGTGAAGAGAGAAGAACCAGTCAGGTGGATATGCATGGGTGTGAATATACTGATTGTTAAAATTGGCTTGGTTATTCCTTTGGACTGGGTCCCTCATCTGGGAACCCCCTAGGACCACCCCCAAATCCCACAACTAAGGGATTAGCATCTAACACCACAGACCTTCTCCAGGGTCCAGCCCCAGGGTTTGCCTTCTGACTGGCTGTGCCTGGCACACGGGGAGGTTGCTGGCCATTGTCTTCTGCCCTCAAGACCAACGGGGGTGCAAGTCAGGGAGTCCAGGAGACTGGGACAGACTTGTCAGCGCTCAGGCCAGCTGAGTAAATGGAGGGAACCATGATCAGACCACACACGTCAGGCTGGGGCCTGGCTGCGCCTCAGGGCAGCGTTAGCACCTCATCACTAATGCCCTCTTCCAGGCCCCAGCAAGCCAGGGAACAACCTCCCAGATGCACTGGATGCCCAGTAGAACATGGCATTGACTAGATCTTTGCTCAGCAACCTTATCTACCTGAAGGACGCCTGTGTGTGGGTCACAGTGCTAAACAGGTGTGTTCCCACACCAGGTGACTACATAGGTAATACCCCGGATGGAGGAAGCCCCACCATCACTTCTCCCTCACCTGGCCTCAGCAGCCTTCCTGAGGCAGCACCAAGACCAGCAACCTACCCCCTCCCCTCACTCCTTTGAAAATGTAGTCTCAACTGTGGTTTTTCCAGGGCCGTTGTCACTATGCTCTTAACTTCATGGGCAGATTTTTTTTTTTTTTTTTTTTTTACATAAAAGCCAACAATATTTACCTTGGAGCCTCTGCCAGGCTGCTCTATCTGGTGCTATGGGGTGGGGGTGGAGGGGTTCAAGGCCTTCTGTTGATCAGCTCAGGAATTCTGGGATTTCTACGACTCCGTTGGAGGTGGCCGACTCTCTCTCCCAAGGAACAGTGAAGCCACCTGCCCCTTTCCAGAGTGGAGACAAAGTGAAAACGGTAAGTCTAAGATTGTTCCAAGGTGGAGATGCAGAGACTTCCTCACAGCCGGGTTTCTTTGTGTCCCGTTTGCTGGGCACAAGTTATCTACATGCTCCCCTCCTTCGCCATCCCGGGTCAAGAAGACCCCCAACACCGCCAACAGGCCCCTCCCAACACCGCCCAGGGACCCCCTGAGGGGCAGAGAGCGCGGTCCAGGGGTTGGGTCGCCGGCGCGTGGAGGGGAACTGAAAAGAGTCCAGGACGCCCCTGGAGGGAAAAAGGCGCCTGACCGCCGCAGGCAGCCTGGTCCCCGGGATTCCCGGGCTCCACCCTGTCCCCGTCAGGGGACGCGGGCCCTCGCCTGCTCTCGTGCACTGCAGGGCTCTCACCTCCGGGGAGGTCTCCCCGCACCGCACGCGCCTCGGCTCGCTGCTTGCTCCTTGCCACCAACAGGGCGCCCTAAGTCCGGGCTCCCGGAGACCCCGCAGGCCCCACCCACACGGACAGGTCCCGCCCCCGGCCCGCCCGGTCCCGCCCCTCGCCCAGGTAACTTGGAGCTCTCGGGTGAGTTGGGCAATCTTCTGCTTCAACCCTGGGGCGCCTGGGTCGTGCCCCGGGGCCCCTGCGGCTGCGGGAACCAGGCAAAGCGTCCGTTTGCCCAGGAAGAGTATAGGGGGCCTGTGGGTTTTGTGGGCGGGAGGCTGGGACGCGGGTGCTGGGTGCACCGGGCGCCCTGGATCCGAGGGGAAGGAGCGGGGAATAGGGGGTGGGGAGCAGAGCTGCAGCCTCTGCAGGATCCCAAAATGACCAAGGGGATCGTCCAGGCCAGCATTTCCCCTGCCTTTCCTCTCCCGTCGCACCGAGGGGTAATTGTCCAGAGGCACAGCCAGAAGCTGGCAAAACAGTGACTGGACCCGATGCCCAGTGCGGCACTTCTACAACTGTGCCACTCCTCAAACGACATTTTGAAGATCTTAATGATAGATTCCGGACAGCAAGTGCTACTGTGTACGTTTGGGAGCGGGGCTGGTTTGAGCAAGAAGCCCCGAGTTTGGCTGGAGAACCCAAGAGATGACAGACCCTTACTGTCCTGTGAGCTCCGGGTTCCTTCTGCTCTCCTCCTATCTTCTTTCCCACCTCGTGCGTCAGCTGCTGGGGTTTGCAGGGAAAAGGATCTGTCACAAGAAAGAAACCAGCTCCCCAGAGGCAGGGGCCATCAAAGAGTTAAAGAGAGGTGACTATCACGACCTGGAGGAGTGGCTCTCTGGTGCGAAACCCAGTTCAAAGACAGAAATGGCACTGTCTTACCTAAGACTGGGTGTGAAGGGAGCGTGGGGTAGGGGCACAGGCTGAGCCCCACCCCCACCAACCTGCCTCTGGGTATCAGGGGTGTGATCCTAGCACAGCTGACACTCCCACTCACCATGGGCCAGCAAAGCTTGGTGGTCTGACCAGGCAAGGTGGGAAAGATACGTGTAAAACAAAGCCTGGCACTTAATTACCGCACAAGGATCTCATTATAGAGTCTTCTCGGCTCCCTTCCTTGGCTGGCAGCTTGAAGAGTGAGTGACAAATTGCCTCAAGTAGGTCTCCAAGGACTGCCTGGGGAGAGATGAAACCACCTCCTCACTCCACGCCAAGCCCATTATGGGGGCTGTGGAGATGGAGGGGTGCTCGCCCTGCAATGTGCAGGGTGGAGTGAGGGAGGGTGTGTAATGTGTGTAAGGGAGTGCTGAGAGCGGGCAGCCAGGGGCCAAAACCTGACCTTAAAGAATCTTGCTGGGCCGGGCCTAGGGGTTCTTTCTCCGCAGTGGAACCAAGAGCAAGCAGGGAAATCTTGATGCATGTGACCCTTTGACCCGGCTTCACCCTGCTCCATAGGTGGACACTGTAAGAGCTCTTTGCATGTCATAGAAGCAGGAGCGCATTTCAGTGGCATTATGGCCTCTCCAAGCCCTCTCCCCTGGTTGTCAGCTGGCTTTGGATATCCATTCCAGTCACCTGGCTCCAGGCACTCATGTCAGACCTGGAGGATCCTGAGGTCCTGTCTACCGGGCCCTGTCTTTTGTCAGATGAGGTCACCGGGGAGTTGACAGCTTCCATCTGAATGGCCAGGACATCTTAGGGTCCTCAACCTATGGCCTTTGAAATGAGTGTCCATGATCTCTCTCCCGTGTGGCAGGGAGGGGCTGGTGATCAGAGACTTTGCAGGTCAGGGTTGAGGGGCTGTCACTTGCTTTTTGTCCATTAAAATCCAGAATAGCTTACCCATCCTCAGGGGACTACAGGGGCTCACAGGCAGAGCCCTCTTAGCAGGTTTGTGTCACTCCCCTGTTTAAACCTTCAGTGGCTTCCCTGGGCAATGAGACTGAAATCCAGACTCCAGACCTAAGTCTCATGAGAAGAGGAGCTGTGTCTGATCTGTTCACCGCTTCAAATCCAGTAACTGACAAGTGTCTCCCAGTAAATATTTGTTGGTGAATGAGTGAGTGAGTGAATGAATGAATGAATGAATACGTTAGCGGTCTTCATTTTAAAGGAAAAAAATTAGAACTCAATAAACGTAAACATAATCATTAGTGACTATTTCCTTTAAAAAAGGGAACAACCAAAACACGATTCAGGGACATACCAAGTTGTAGTACGTATTTCTTAAAACTAACCATGCACTTAACCACATATTAAGGCTTCTACTATAGACCCTGTGCTTCTTGCCAGGAATAAAAATCTGCATAAGATTTGGTTTTCGGTATTAAGGAGCTCGCAGCCCAGCGGGGAAGGTGGACATGTAAACAAAGGGTTATAATATAACTTGACAAGTGCTACAATAACATGTGTACCTAACTGTGCCCTGAAGCCCCTGGATCTGGTACTGATGATGTCCTTGCTGCAAGTAAAAAAGATCGTTTAGTCAGCGGGACAGGGCAGGGAGAACACTCCAGGCAGAGGGGACAGCCTGCAGAGGAACTGAGGGGAGAAAGAAGGTGGCTCATTGTGCAAACTGCCACCGGTTTGGTGTAAATGGAGTTCAGCTTGTGTGAGGGGGTGGGGACCAGATCTGGGGCCGTGCCTGTGTGCTTTGCTAAGGAGTTAGGATTTGCTCTGGCTGCTTATCGGGGATTGGGATTTCACTGGACAGTGTGAAGCAGTAGAGTGACATCATTCTATTCTGTTCTGTTCTGTTTTTTCCTAAGTACTGGTGATTAAGAAGTAAATGTAGGGGCGGCCGGATGGCTCAGTTGGTTAGAGTGCCAGTTCTGAACAACAGGGTTGCCAGTTCGATTCCCACGCTGGCCAGTGAGCTGTGCCCTCCACAACTAGATTGAAGACAAAGAGCTGCAGCTGAGATGCCAGAGGGGCGGTCAGACAACTGAGTTGGTTAAAGTGTGAACTCTGAACAACAAGGTTGCCGGTTCAATTGCTGCATGGGATGGTGGGCTGCGCCCCCTGCAACTAAGATTGAAAATGGTGACTGGACTTGGATCTGACCTGCGCCCTCCACAACTCGATTGAAGGACAACGACTTGGAGCTGATGGGTCCTGGAGAAACACACTGTTCCCAATATCCCCCAATTTAAAAAAAAGTAAATGTATTCCCTAGCTTAAATTTAGTACCCCCGACCACTCTGCCCCACCATGCAGCCCTCAGGCTCCAAAGGCCAGGCTCAGAGCATTTAAGAGTTAGTTTTAGCCCCAGGTGTCCCTGTGGTGCACATTCTGGGTCCTAGATGTCCCGCAATGCTCTAGAGCTCGCATTCTGCCATTGCAATCTTGCTTTCCAAAATTATACTAAGGCCCGTTGCATGAAGGCACCCAACTAAGTTGTATATATTCACTGCCTGAAACTCCGTTGGCAGATACTTTCCTTATGCTTGCTTTACAAATGAGCAGGAGGGGTGAAATAACTTGCTAATACGTAGCAGAACTGGGACTTGAAATCAGCTTGACCCTAAAACCTCCAATGCTGTCAACCACTGCATTTTGAGGATCTGAGGAACAAGAAATCAGGAAGTCAAAGAGAGAAGATTGACTGATGGTGAAATCGAGTACACCCTGAACGCTCTCAAGGAAGCTCAAGAATAAGAGAAATGGAGACAAATAGATCAGGGCACAGGGCACGTCAGAGTGTACAACACAACCTCAGCTCCCAAAGAGTTTTAGTGTTCTCAAAATGGCCACGTGTAAAAATGGCTCCTACAAACAAGAAGGCAGAAAGGCCAAGCCCTGCTGCTCCCCCAGTCATGGCAATCCCTCAAAGCCCGAGCCTGGCATGGCCACCAGAGCCAGCCTTTGCAGCGGGCTCTCACTCAGGCAGGTGGATTTTTCATAAAGACTGTTTTTCATCCAGAGAAGTGTGTAAAATTACAGTCTTGGGGTCTCTGACAGCTCGGTGGACCAGGAAAGAGTCTTCATCCACCCCGTCTTGTGTGCGTGGCCAGGTCACTGGGAGCCTATAAACCGAGGGAGGAGATTGGAGAGGAGGGTGTGTGGCTGGAGAGACGGCAGAGACTTTATAAATAACTCTGCCCTCCCTCTGCCTTGAAATCACAGTACCGTGACAGGCCGTGAAATTAAATGAAGATCAGGCGGGGCCCCAGAGAAGCTAAAGCATCAGTGAGGAGAGAGAGTGCCGCAGCGTGATAAGCTGGAGAGGCAAGTTGATGATAAGACAGGTAAACAGGTGGTCCCTGAGAGGAGTCAAGTGGCCCTGGGGTGGGTGCAGGTCTGAGAGTGTGTGTGTGTGTGTGTGTGTGTGTGTGTGTGTGTGTGATAGAGAGAGACAGAGAGAGAGGAGCCCGTGAAATCCATTTGTATTTTAGCCCTCCCTCCTTTTATAAAATCTAATCAAATTGATTTTTTTCTCCTACGTACAGGTTTGTATGTCCCCCCACCTCTCACTCTCCCAGCTGGTCAATCTCTACTCTCATCCTCCAGGGGTACTATAAACTACTTTGCAGTGAAGGTATCTTTAAAATGTTATAGCCTACAACCCCTGGCTAGGAGTGGAAAGATGTCTAGGCTTCCTGGTCCCAAAGAAGGGACACCAGAAATGACTAAACCAGATCTTCTGGGGAGAGGGACAGTCCCCCCGCCCCCACAGAGCCCAGTCGCCTCCACACTGAACTGCCTCAGGAAGTCAAGGAGAGGCACTACATGTCTATTCCCTCAGATTTCTGTCCCTGAGGCAAGGAGATGATTCCTGGAATGTCTGGGATAGAAAACTCTCCTTGGGGGGTGCATGCCCTTCTTTTCAAAGAGGTTAAGCATTTCCTTCACCAGCTCTACTCTGTGGCTGTTTCTTAGAGTCCCCCTTCTGCAAAGCCCCCTTCTCCACTGAAGCATCTCAATTAGACCTTCATGGGCCCTCTCCCTCTGGCCCCTCCAACCCCCGCAGCCTCCCTGGTCTGAAGCTGACAGTAGGAGTTTATATAGTAGTCTGGAATGCACTGTGTCTACCCAGATTCCATCTTAAAGTCCTAACCCCCAATGTGATGGTGTTTGGATGGGGCCTTCGGGAGATAATTAAGAGTAGATAAAGTCATGCAGGTGGGATCCTCGTGATGAGATTTAGTGGCTTTAGAAGAAGAGGAAAAAAGAGTCTGGTATTTTGTTATAGCAGCCGGAGCTGACTACTACATTCCACAAGTAATTCTCAGGCCTTTTCAAGTTTATGTAGCATTTCTTGAGCCCAGCCCTGAACTAGATACTAGAGAATGTTGAAGTTGAGATGCTGTTTTAAGGAGCTTGCATCCTGGTTGGGGATGTAAGACTCACCATAAGGCTTGTAATAAGGTGTCTGAGTGGGAGCAAGTCTGTCTGCAGACCCGCAGATTCTGGGCACATTTGGCCCAAGAACATCCATTACCAAATATACACACTCTGACCCATACATACACACTTTTCTTCTCAATCGTTGGTAGCGAAGCTGTGTGACCACATTGGAAGGAAGTAAAGGGAAGTCTGAAGCCTGAATAGGTTTCTTTAAGAGCTCTCCACGTGACCTTGACAAATGGCATCATGCGAATTAAGCTCATAAACTATACCAGTGGCTTTTGCCCAGTGGTCACCGCAGCCACATAGGGAAGATATACCTGGCCCTGGAAACTTTTTATCAACTTGACTTAGATGGAGTCCAGCCTCTTTCTTTGGATGTTGACGCCAGAGTTGATTTTTTCACTCACTGCCTTTTGCTGCTGCTTAAATATTTACCTTCTATTTTTTCCTACTCTGACTAAGGGAAAAGCGTTCCTAACTCGAAGGTGATTTTTGAGTGCCACTGTCCTCCACCATCCCTTCTAGAGATGCGAATTTTCTCCAGAGCCCTAGGATTGAGATTTTATAATAGTCATCTCTTCTGGGGTTCTCTTAGAGAGAGAGGCTTTCTCCTTCATACAGGAGCCAGTTGTTACAGAATTATGGAAAGCTATTCCAAAGAACAGTCTGCCCACTCATAGAAATCTGCCCGAGCCACACAGAGTCAGCCAGAGTCCATTTATATAATGCGAAATGAGAATTCCCCACATACAGAGAACTTTAACGCCCCAGATAAATAGCTCTGCAAGGAGAAAATGCAAATCGTGACTTCAAGTGGGTTTCTGTTTTGCACAGGGCATACCAATGTGGCTTCACCTGTTAGGGAGGGCAAGGTCACCCCTACTTCTTTGATGAACATATAGGCCCTGCATGAATTTGTTTGCTGACTGTTAGAAAAACACAGACTATTGGCTATTTGGTTTCCCCTTCAGAAACGCAGCAGAAATGACGGGTAGAAACATGGGGTCTGTGGATGAGGTTGTCTTATCGAATCACTCTGAGCAGCACTGAATAGTTTAAAGCAAGGCCAGAGAAAGGGCGCCAGCAAATCTCAAATCAGTGAGCTAAGCTCCATCTCAAGCACAGTACCTGGAAAATAGTAGAAAAGCAACACATGAACTCCATCTTGGCCCTTTCCCTTGGTTGGTACATCCTGATTCTAAAACAAAGTGATGGCTGAGCTTGGGATATTCCTGCAGAGTGGAGGAGGGGCTCACATCTGTCCTGTTCTATTTCGCTTGTCCAAAACAATGTCCAATGCAACATGTATGCTGAATAAATGTTTGTTAGGAAGATGGATGGCTGGCTGGCTGGAAAGGCAATAGCTGTACATCCTGAGAGCAGACAGGAGAGGGGTAGAGGAAGAAGAAAAAAGAAAAAGCAGAGGGAGAAAAAGAAGCGGAAGGAAGAGACAGGAGAGGAGGAAGAAAAGGGGACGGGAAGAAAGAAGTCAGGGCAGGTGAGAACCGCAGGGGGTTTGGGCACCGGAGCTGTGGGCAAGCAGGAAGCATGCCTGCAGGTTTTCCTGAGTGGCCCACGGTGAGCGGCTGGCAGACACCCCGACTTGCTGGTAGAACTGCTCCATCCCTCCATCCTGGGAGTCCCCTCTGCCCCACGGTGGCTCCCTTACCTGTGCTATTCTAGCTCGCCAGGCCCTCCCCCACCCAGCCTAGTCTGAAGGCCTGCAGACACTCAGGAATGTGGGAGGGATTGTTCTGTTGTTTTAAAACAGTCGGATCTTGTCTGTCTGGGAAAAACTGCAAATGAGGAGGCAGGGGAAAGAGGGATAGCTTTCCAGGAATCTACAGGATGGGCGGGCTCTCTATACACCTCCCTTGTCACCTCTTTCCCTGAGGGGAGTGGATAACTGGCAGGACCGGGAGTGAGGGAGGAAAAGCAGGAAAGACCCTGGTTTAGGTGGACCCACCAACTGAGGACTAAGGGTCAGCAGTAGCCATTGAGGTGGGGGGGGAGCAGGAGCCATTCTGGCTGGGGGTTGGGGATGGTTTTGTCAGAAAGCCTCAGGTCAAGTGTTCGACTTTGCGCATCTTTGAGTGCTGGATAAGTATACCCTGCAGACAGGGCCATGATCCTCTCTCGCCACATGGTACTTTGGGCGATGGGCATCAAGACACTGCCCTGGGGCTTCAGTGGGACGCTGAGACTTAGGAAAAGGTGCCACACATTTGTCTGCCTCCTGGAGGACTCCGGAACAAGCCTCCTGGCAGCTCCGAATGGACTAAAAGGCTTTGTGAGGTTTCTGTGTATTGTGGGATCTGACTTACTTCCACCGCCCTCCGCAGTCAGAGAGTTTATTTACCAAACTAACAGCAAATGTGACAGCTGCAAAGATACCAGATTGTGTCCCATCGCTGTCACATGCTCTGGCCTCCTCTTCTGCCTTCTCCTTTCTAACCTGCCAACCCTTTCTGGGACGCTAGATTCTTCCACACTTTCCCTTTGCCTCATTCCCTCTCTTGCTCACCTTCTACCTGCCACTCACCTGGACTCACCTGGACGCCCACCGTGTGGGTTGTCTTTGGGCTATTGAGCCCTGTGGTCAGCAAATGCATGGTGTGTCTAAATGTGTGGGGCGTGTGACACTGCAGACACCTTGATTTTGGACCTCCAGGACTGTTGGAGAGTAAATTTCTGTTATTTTAAACCATCAAGTCTGTAGGCATTTGGTACTGTCGCTCTGGGAATTGAATACAGTATGAATAACTGAGATAAAATAAAAATAAGAGAATTAAAAATAGTCATATCATAAATAAAACAAAATGAAATGCTTGGGGAGCACGGATTGCACGGCCTGGACCATGGATTGCACAAAACAGTGGGATTGGGGTTTTTCTAAAATGACCTGAGTTTTCTGTTGTTTTAAATTTTCTAACCACAAATAATTTATGAGTTTCATACTGCTGCAGAGAAAATAGAAATGTGATTTATGCCACCCCATTTAGGTAGCCAATTTCATAGATATTTGGTAGTTCTATCATATATCTGACAAGGACACATTACTTTTTCCCCTAAGATGTTGGTGAGTGTGTACAGAAACAGCTTAAACATGACTAAGAACTGAGATTAAATATTTTACTAAATGGAAAAATGCTGAAGTCATTTCCATTAATTTAAGAACAAGATGTAGTGCTGGCTGTTGCCACAATTGATCAACAAGACTTTGGAGGTTTTAGCTAATAGAGTAAGACAGGAAAATGAACTTGAGTGGAGTAAATATTGGAAAGGAAGAGAAAATATCTTTATTTACAGATGATTGAAAGTAGAACCTAGACAACCTAATAGTTTTTTAATACAATACTATTCAAATTGGTAAGAAAATTTAGTAAGAGAGATAGGTAAATATAGAGAGTTTTGCTCTGCGATAGCAATAACCATTTGGGGAGGGAAATGGGAAAAATAGCCTATTCATAATAGCAACAGAAACTGTAAAGTTTCTAAGGATGTATTTAACAAGGAAAAGTACAGTACCTATACAAACAAAATGATAAAATTGTATTGCAGAACATAAAACAATACCTCAACACATGGAGACGTGCAAGACCTGTTTCTGGGTGGAAAGACTTAATATCATAAGAATGCCAGGCCTTAAGGAACTAACGTATACATTTTGTGTGATTGTAATTTCTACTTCTAAGAACTGGATAACGTAATTTTAAGTTTTAAATGGATAAAATAATTTTATGTTTCAAACGTTCAGAGAATAATAGTGAAGAAAATTACAAATGAGAGGGGACCAGGGTTAGTAAATAATAAAAGAGAGACTCAAGCTATCAGTATCAACATAGCATGACAGTGGCACAGGAACCAACCAAATAACAAGGAAACAGATGAGAAAGACCAGAAATAGATGCAGGTAGATAGAGAAACCTGAAATATGACGGTGGCATTTCCAGTTAGAGGGAAACAGTGGTTTCATGAATGGCACCTATATGACTGGTTATCCAAGAAAAACAAAAGGAGACTCTACCTTAACCACATACAAAAACAAATTCCAGGCATATTGAATACTTGTGTCAAAATAAAACATTGGTATATTAGAATGGGATTTTGGGGCATATTTGTAAAACCTTGGGTGAGGGAGCACTTTTTAAACAAGGTAGGAATCTCAGAAGCCACCAAAGAAAAGGTAGACATACATGGACTATGTAAAAACGAAACATTTTATACAATAAGAAAAATTCTTTAGTAAAATCAAAAAGCAAACTATTTTTTAGAAAATTACAATATATATTTCCAAGGGATGGCTAGATAAAGAATTAACATCTCTTGTACTGACAGGGCCCATAACTTAATTATAGTTATAAAAGATAAGTTAAAAAATGTAGTAAGAGGGGTGGACAGGTGGCTCAGTTGGTTAGAGCGCGAGCTCTGGGCAACGGGACTGCCGGTTCGATTCCCACATGGGTCACCGAGCTGCACCCTCCGCAACTAGAATGAAGTCAATGAGCTGCCACTGAGCTCCCGGATGGCTCTGTTGGTTGGAGCGCGGGCTCTCAACCACAAGGTTGCCGGTTCGACTCCCGCAAGGGATGGTGGGCTGTGTCCCCTGCGTCTAACAACGGCAACTAAACCAGGAGCTGAGCTGCACCCTCCACCACTAAGATTGAAAGGACAACAACTTGGCTTGGGAAAATTCCGGAAGTACACACTGTTCCCCAATAAAGTTTAAAAAATTTTTTTTTAAATGTAGTAAGAAAATGGTAAGGGAAAATGCAGCACCAATTTGCAGAGGAGGCGATCCAAGCTCCCAATAACCGTGTGAGAAGAGACCCAACGTCAGGAGTTGTCAGAGAATACAGACTAAACAGATGAGGCAATATTTCACTTAAGGTCTTAGGGTGACCAGCTGGTTCCTGTTGGCCCCGGACTCTCCCCGTTTTGAAAGCCTTGCTCCTGAGAGAAGGAAAAAAAGCCTGGATTGGGAGTTTGAACTTTGGACCAAGCACTACCCAACGAGATGTTGTTAACCCAAACCAGGAAAAGAAAAACCATATTTCTGTGCATTATTGCCTGCTCTCCAACCCCCCCTCCCCACCACTACTTGGTGGTTTGTAACATTTTGGCTGTGTCTAGTTCCCCGGCAGACAGGAAAGCACCTTGAGTTATGAGGCTGGGGAGGCAAAGAGACAAGATATTGGGGGTGTCATTGGCTGAATGTCTGTGTGCCCCTGAAGTTCATATGTTGAAGCCAGAACACTCATTGTGATGGTATTTGGAAGTGGGGCCTTTGGAAGGTAATTAGAGTACTTAAGGAGAGGAGAGACACCAGTGCGCGCTCTCTCTCTCTCTCTCTCTCTCTCTCTCTCTCTCTCTCTCTCTCTCTCACATACACACACACACAGACGAGGACATAGTGAGAAGGTGGCCGTCTGCAAGCCTGACAAAGAGTCAGTCTCCCCATTACCCAACCACGTTGACACTGATCTCAGACTCCCAGCTGGCAGAAATTTGAGAAAGAAAACGTCTGTTGTTTAAGCCACCCAGCCTGTGATATTTGTTATGGCAGCCCAAGCAGAATAAGACAGAGCGGGGGGGTTGGTGGGGAGTCTGGAAATCACCTCCAGGTCCATTTAGATCAGTGGGTATCCCCAGACCTACAGTATGAGCCACACCTGGGAACTTGTTAGAAAAGCAAATTCATGGGCCTCATCCAGACCTCCCCAATCAGAAAGTCAGGGACGGGTCCCAGCATTCTGTATTTTAACAAGCTCGTAGGGCCATTAGTGTGCATTCCAGTTGGAAAGCTACTCATTTGGACTTTACCTGGTAAGTCCCAGTTGTGCCCCCGCCCTCCGTCCCACTGTCTTTGGAGATTGAAATGTCAGGCTGTAAGATTGAATGTGAATGTACTTAATGCCACTGAACTGTACGCTCCAAAATGGTTAAGATGGTGAATTTTATGTTAGGTATACTTTACCAAAATTAAAGAGAAAAATACACTTCTAAAAAATTTGAAAGAAAAACAACAAAACAAAACAAAAAGAAAACCCCTCTGTATGAATTGCTCCTTCCGGCAATTAGAGGTCCAACTGACCTCTAATGTTGAAGTTTAGGAGTATGTTCTGGGTGAGGGAGCACATCTTAGAGTCCACGTCTCTGCCTGTGGCTTGGGAATGGCCCTGCAGGGAAGGGGTGTTCCCGTCTTCCCAAGCCCTTCTTCCCAGTTTGTGAGAAAGCAGGTGAGGGGGACGTGCCTGAGCAGAACAGTGTAACACCCTCCCGGCCTCCACATCTGCCTTTCCAGGATGGGCAGGGGGTTCAGGCCTCAAATCCAGCCCCTCTCTTATGCCCCCTGCTGGCTTGCTCCCAGCCCTGACACCGTTGTCTGTCAGGGAGGGAGAGAAAGGCTCAGCTGTTTGGGTCTAAGTCATGCAGGGCCTGGGGTCCTAGGATTACTGGGTGCAGGGTCCCCACTGGTTCCTGGGGACCCCCCAATGCATGGCACCAGGAACATGGGAGACAATGTGAAGGGCTGTGCTTATTCTGACACACTCTTCACAGTCGGGTGTTTATTTGGTAATATTTGTAGAGTGCCTGCTTGTGCCAAGCATTGTGAGAGAGCCTGGGGACACAGGGATGACCACGAGTGGCACGGTCACCCCTGTAAGAAACTCCTGCCGAGTGGGGAGACACCCCCTTCTCTGAGAAGAAGACACCCCCTTCTCCTGCTGGTTTGCAGAACCAGCCTTCCAGTTTCTGCCTCAGACCCCTCAGGGCTTCTTGTCACTCTCGGAATGTGGCCCAGTCGTCACACAACCGAGGGGCTCCCTGCAGCCAGACCCAGCTTTTGTTCCTCTCCCTCACACGCCATGCTACACCCAAACTCCCCTTCTCCTGAGTCCTCAGACACCCCTGCCCTCTGGACCCCAGGGCACCATGCATGTCCGTCTGCCCTCTCCCCCGTTGCCTGGCTAACTTTATTCAATCTTCAAATCTCAGTTTAGGCATCACTAAACATCATTCCTCTCCTCCGTGCCCAGAGCCCCTCACCCCTACAGAGGCCGCACCCCGTTTTGTGTCACCTCCTGTCCCATGTCCTCTCCCCCTCTGGACTGGAAGCTGCTGGAAGGCAGGGCCAGGTTTGCCTCCATCATATCCCTTAACCTGGTGACCAGCTCTTTGTCTCCACCTGGTGGACAGTGCATGTTTTTGCAATAAATGAATGAATGAGTGAAAGAATGAATGATCCCGTGCTTCCAGGAATTCATTACAAATAGCAAGACACTCATGTCAGTTGTCATAGAGAGTATTTAGGGGTTGACGCAGATTTCAATAACCAACTCAAACATTTCCAAACATTTCCAGCAGGACTGTACAAGGTATACGGACAACCTTCTTTTGATATTTAGGCTTTTCGTTTTTAACTTTCTATTTACAGAAAGTGAAAATAGTTTTTCATTGTACTGTAAGAAATACATTCTCCTTTTCTAATCAGCATACTGAATTTTATATGAATCAATTTCAAGAAAAATATCAGCAAATAACAGCCTGTTCCAAGAAGGTGAGCATGGTGAATGAGTGACATTTGGGAGCCACTGGAGCAGAGAGATGAACTCTGGGGTCCCTCACGGCCCCAGCACCAGACTGTCTACAGCTGTGGGTGTGTAGTCCCCGTGAGAAGACCGCTTGCTGCTTACGCAGGGAGTCCCTCAGCCTTTAGTGCAACTTAGCAAAGACGGGTCACGCACCTGCACACTGCTCCCACACAGGGGTGAAAGGTGGGCTGGGAAGTAGTTCTGGGACAGTAGTGATGGCCCAGTGCCCCATCACCCCTCAGTCTTAGCCCAAAACCCAAAGGAACACAGTGTCCAGGGAAGCTGGGTCACGGGGACGCTGCCCCCAACAGACTTGCTCAAAGAATCAGATGTGGGCTAATTCAGAACCCCTGAGAATTCCACCTTTTCCACACTCCAGGTGCTGAGGTCTCGGTCGAGCTCTGGGCTCAGAGGCCCCCGGATGAGGAAGCAATTCGACAGCCTGGCTTCCCCAGACTGGCTGGGCAGGGGAGCCAGCAAGGCTGGATGTGTGCCTTGGGCAGGGCTGAGATGTGTCCGTGCCTGGCCAGCCGAGTGCCAGCCTGCTGTGGCTGCTTCTGCTAACTGAGCGGAACCTCCTGGCTGGTTGCAGAACCAGCCAGGAGGCCGTCACTGCTGTTCCAGGACCACTTCCCAGCCCACCTTTCACCCCTGTGTGGGAGCAGTGTGCAGGCGCGTGCCCCGTCTTTGCTAAGTTGCACTAAAGGCTGAGGGACTCCCTGCGTAAGCAGCAAGTGGTCTTCTCACGGGGACTGCGCACCCACAGCTGTAGACAGTCTGGTGCTGGGGCCGTGAGGGACCCCAGAGTTCATCTCTCGACTCCAGTGGCTCCCAATGTCACTCATTCACCATGTTCACCTTCTTGGAACAGGCTGTTATTTGCTGATATTTTTCTCGAAATTGATTCATATAAAATTAAGTATGCTGATTAAAAAAGGAGAATGTATTTCTTATAGTGTAGTGCAAAGTGATTTTCACTTTCCGTAAATAGAAAGTTAAAAATGAAAAGCCAAAATCTCAAAAGAAGGGTGTCCGTATACCTTGTACGGTCCTTCTGTTCCCCAGTGGCAGGTGTGTCCCATTTTGGGAGTTCGTTTGGTCAGCCAGCAGGCAGGTGGGGCTGGTGCACCAAGGTTTCCAGGGCATGAGGCTCTAGCTGCCTTCTGAAGGACAGTGGGTGGTGCTGGGCTGAGGACATTTCTGGCTGGGGCAGGAGCTGAAGGGCCCAGTACCGTCAAAGGACTGGAGGACATTTGGAGAAGCCAACACAGCTGGCCATGGAGGACCCGTGAGTCCTGAGTATGACAGCACTAGTCAACGCGTGCTTCACTTCTAGACTCTGAGCCTTCTAAGGCTGGATGTGGCACTCGTGGTCACCCCTGTTCCCAGGCTCCCTCACAATGCTTAGCACAAGCGGGCACTCTAAATATTGTCAAATAAATACCCGCAGCGGAGAACTTGTCAGAATGAACACAGCCCTTTATGTCATCTCCCACACTCCTGGTGCCACAGGTGTGCCTTCCTCTGGAGGTCCCCAGGAACCCACCTGAGCCCCAGCCTTTGGAGGAATGAAGCACAGCCCAGGTGTTGCCAATTCATGGGGATTCATGCCACTTGAAGCCCATTTAATTCTGAGACATGGGTTTGAAGTCAGAGGTACTTAAACCCAAGTGTAACAGGGAGACCTTCATCAAGACCTCCAATTACATCCTGGGATCATGGATTCAGCAAGAGAGGAGATGTCATGCGCAGAGGAGCCTGCAGCGGTGCTGGGAAGACGGCGGCTGCCTTAACGGCTCTTTTCTTCACTTTCTCTTCCTCGGCCCTTTTGCAGACAGGTGCTCTGTCTGAGCTTGTAAAATACTGCATGTGTCTGCTACGACCATTTTACTAACTAGGACCCTGGTTTACACGATCTCCAGCCCTTCCTGCTGACATCCAGGTGGGACACCCTCACTCCACCCCACGCCTGGATTTTCACTCGGGCCACTGAAGGACCCAGTGTGATGGGCACACCTGGCCACACCACACCTGGCTGCCTGGCTCAGGCGGGAGCGGCAGGAGGTGAATTGCTCAGCTGCTGTGGGGACACCTTCTCTAAGGTCATCACACCTCTTTCTCCGTCCTCACCCTCAGCTCCTAGGCCTAACAGCTTGCTCCTCAGTATTGAGACATTGGACTTTGTGCCCTGTTATGCTCCCTGTACCTCTGGAGGCTGGACCTCGGGCTCTGCAGATGCTGAATGAAGTGGAAGCTGAGGGTATCAGAGCCAGAGGGGACCCTAGGAATCGTCTGTGTTCATCCCCTCTTGTACTGATGGGGAAACTGAGGCCCAGAGAGGTGAGCCGGGGTGGGAGTCATTTTCCTGACTTGCCACCCGTGTTCTTCCTGGCAGCCCAGGCTGCCTCCCTGGCTCTCTCCTGAAGCACCAGTGCTGCCCTGCCCTGTGGGGCTGGGGAACACAGGAGTCAGTGGGGACGCAGATGGGGCTGGTCTCTTGGACCAGTGAGGAGCCAAACACGACAGGGCTGTGTCTCCCCTCAGGGGCCCTCAGCATGCAGAGAAGTAGCCTCAGTGTGAGGCTGAGGGGAGGACTTGGCAGGAAGTCAGCCTTCTAGCCCAGGCATGAGTCATGAAGACAGGCGCTGCCTTGGTGATCAGACCTGGGGAGCAGAACTGAGTGGAATACAGAGCAGGTGAGGCGGGGGCAGGTGTTTGTCCTTGGAGAGAGGCCTGCTTACAGGACAGCACCGGAGGAGGGGGGAGGGAGGAGGCCGGAAGGGGGGGCAGGGGGGGCTCTCTTCTCCTGCCAGGCTCCCCCTCACTTCCCCACATACACTCCCCTCCCCTCCCCATTCCCTTCCTTCTCCTGGCTTCTTCCTCTCCCTTACTCCCCGCCCCCTACTTCCCCCAAACCTAGGGCACACATTTTGGAGCCCTGTCCTTTGGGGATCCCTCTGCGGCTGCTCCTCAGGAAACATTGGCTCCCTTTGCCTGGTGTGGGCTGCACCCAAGCCTCTGCTCCTCCTTTGTCTGAATGAGGCCCCCCCAGGTGCTGCCCATGGCCCCTCTTTTCCTGAGAGCAGTGTGGCCCTCTGAGTTCCTGTGCAGAGGCTGGGACCTTCATGAAGGGGGCCTTCAGGAGAGGGGGGACTAATGAAGGAAAGAGAATGGAGCAAAGCCAGTGGTCCATGAGGGAAGGGGGTCAGGCCCTGGCCAGTGGGTGTGGGGAGAATGGACCCACTGGGCAGCACAGCTCCCGGGACCGAGTGTGCGCTCCGTGCTTGTTGATAGACTGCTTGAGGGAAGGAGTGACTGAAGGGTTGGAAGCAAGGCTCCCACGGGTAGTCAGAAGCTGGGGGCTTCTGGCTCAGGGGCTCTGTCCAGTCCCACCAGCTCTGGGCTCCCCAGGGCTGACTCTGTGAGTTGCAGCTCACCCTGCCACCCCTCCTTTGACAGCCATCCCATGGCCTCTCGCCAGTCCCCTGCCCAGGAGAGTGTGTGTGTGTGGGGGGGTGTTGATCATGCTGGCACTTCTGGAGAAAGCTGGAAGGCCCAAGGAGGCCCCTGTATCCCCTGGCGGGAGCTGCCCACTGTGCCCCTCTGCACTCACGGTGGCCTAGTTCCTGCTCCTGCTGTGGGCTTGTGTCTTTCATCACACAATATTTGTAGGCCCTGTACAAATATTTGTAGGCACACAGCGGACCTGGCATCAGGAGGGCAACCCTGTCCCGGGGAGCTGGCACACTGCTGCCGCAATGGGTGATGGAGGGCTGACAGCAGACGGAGAGAAAGGGGGCACTTCTTGGTGCCCTTGGAGCTCAGAAAAAGAAAGACTAGGATGCTGAGAACAGGCACCGTTTCTGAGTGTTTCCTCCGTGTCAGGCACTGTTATAATCAGTCTACAGCATCAGCGTGTTTAAGCCTCGCAGCAAACGATGAGGTGGGTGCTGTCAGTGTCCCCACTGCACAGGTGAAGGACGTGAGGTTTACGTGGCAGTGGCCTCGCCCGACGTTGCGTCCGTACACTGACAGAGCTGACATTTAAACTCAGGGCTGTTGAATTTCAATGCCCAGGAATTTAAGCAGTAGACAGCACTGCCCAAGTGCCCACTCTAGGCCCCCGGAAAACCCGAAGCTGGTATTGCTAAGCCAGTGTTAGGGACCCATGAGGAATGGTGGGGGCTGGAGCCCTCTTCAGAGGCTGGGCGTGGACCGGGGAATTCAGTGTTGGTTTTAGACAAACATCTGCTTAAATGACTCAACAGAGGGCTTACCAGCCCTCAGACACAAGAGTGGTGGTTGATAAAAACTGCTGTAAGATCATAAGTGAACTAAGAACAAGTGGCGCCAGACGAGTGTCACTCCTTATGGCTTTGCCCTTCTGATAGTTTGTGGGGTGTCAGAGGGGAACTCACAGATGGATTTCTATAGGGCCTCTTCTGCCATGTCTCATGGATATCCGTGAGGACAGGTTTGGAAGGTGTCTGCCTCCTTCTCATCTCCCCACAAAACACACAGTAGGTGTACATGCTTCGTAGAACAGGAAATGCTCCACAATTATCAAGAATTTGTGGACAAACTCAGTCTAATAGATTTGCCGGGGCTCCGGGAGGGGTACCGTTAGCATCTGCTCCT
This sequence comes from Rhinolophus sinicus, assembly GCF_057876585.1. NCBI lineage: Eukaryota > Metazoa > Chordata > Mammalia > Chiroptera > Rhinolophidae > Rhinolophus > Rhinolophus sinicus. The sequence goes on along the minus strand of NC_142506.1, from coordinate 57,198,217 downwards.
TCTGGCCCAGGGGTGGCAGGAACTGCCACAGGAGGTTCCCAACCCTCATCTTGATTGAGGTGGCCGCAGTTTTGAGAGGGTAGAACCCCCCCAAAGGGGATGTTGAGGTGGGGCTGCTGCTGATTCCCAGGGGTCCAATAGGGGAAGGAGCTGGGAAGAGTGTCAGACACTGCTGGTGGGGAGAAAAGAAGCAGGTATTTGACTCTGGATTAAAAAAAAAAAAAAAAAAAAAGGTAAGGAAAGAGAATTTTCACCCCATCGGAGCTGGAAACTCTGTTCTGCCCTCTTACTGTCCCACCGAGGACCCCGGGGCCTGGAGGGGTCCCCCAGTGACACAGTAGCAGCCCCAGGCTGTGTCTGGGTGACCCTGACACCTAGGCTTGAGCTCCACAAAATCAAGTGGGCCTGCAAAAGAGCCCCCAGACCCACTCACTTCTCCCCATCTCACCCTAGCACGTCTTTGCTTCAGACCTTTCAGTGGCTTTTCGTTCTCCTCAGGGGACCGCTTACCTCCTGAGCATGGCACCCAGGCTTCTAGTGCCTGGCCCCTCTCCCATCCCATCTCTCTCCCTCTCTGCCCACCCTCCTCTCCTCTCAGCCTGCTCTTCACCCCAGGCCTCGAGGCCCCCAAAGCACGGAACAGCTCTCCATTCCCCTGCCCCAGCTCTCCTATACCTCCGGACACCCCAACTCTGCTTGCTCCCAGCTTGCCTGCCACTGCCTGCTCGCAGGCTCCCCAGGATCCCAGGCCTGGGGCCAGGGTCCTGTGCTTCGTAGCCCCCACTTTGTAGCTGTCTCTTTACAAGTCCTCACTTCCCACTGAACTGCAGCACAGGCAGGGCCTGGCGCACAGCAGGGGCTTACTAAATAATTAAGCAACTGTAGCAGGGCCTACAAATAGTGCTCAGAGGCTCCAAGCAGAAAATATTAGTCTCCTGATTCCCTCAGGCTCCATCCCCCTCCCCTTGCCCCAAACCCTTTATGCGTCTGCTGGCATTTGGGTCTCTTTATCCCACAGCCTTGGAGGACCAGGGCCCTGACACCGGGGGAGGCTCCGAGCATGGCAGGTTCATGGCTGTAACTCAAAGCCGGCCGCTCACAGTGCCTTGCCCATCGCCAGGCTTCTGACTTCAGCATGTAGACTGTTTTCTGCCCAGTGTGGACACGGGGCGCTGCCTGCCACAGCAGTTAAACACAACTGTGTTGACACCGCGTCCTCTGAGTTAAGTTTTATGATTTCAATGCCATCATTCTCAGCATCCGCCCTCCCTGGTAAGTGACTGCTGCTCCCCGGGGCCCTGTTCTGCTAGACCAGGCATCTTTACCGTGGACGTCCCTCTTTATCACCTTGGACATGCATGGGCATTAACTTTTATGTTTTAAATCCAACACAGACAATAAAATTAGGGAAGCGGGTTCATGTTCATTTCCAGGGCTGCCTGCCTGTGGAGCTGACCTGAGTCCTTCAGAGTCCTTGAGGAGATGTCTGAGGTTGTCCTGCCTTCCCTGAGCAGAACTTTCTGTGGCTTTCAGAGAGGGCTGTGGGTGAGGGAGGGCAGACGCCCAAGGGCGAAGGATGGACAGCTTCCCTTTGCACAGAAAGCCAAGAAGGGGGCTCCTGGGAAAGGTCCGAGGGGAAAGGAGCTGAGCCCATTTCAGTCCATCCATGGGGGGCAGCCCCAAACAAGTGTCGCCTGCCAACACAGTCAAGAGTGGCAGGGACTAAGGCAGCTCCAAGGTGCGGAGGGACATGTGCCTGAGTTAATCACCCACCTGACACCCTCCTTTTACACTAGGCAACAAGGAGACGAGCTGCCACTTATCAAATGCCTACTGTGGCACGTGCCTTGCATCAGCTGTTATCCTCCTCACAGCTCAGGGAGGACGGCAGAGGTAAGCCATCTTACCTAAATAAATTGAGGCCCAGGAAGGACAATAACTCAAGTCCACAGCCAGTTAGTGGCAGAGGCAGGTTTTGAAGCCAGGCGACGGCCCCTTTGTTGCCCTGTCTCTGTGGGGGAAAACCCAGGGACCCAGGGCATAGCCGGGAGGAGGGCTGTCTAGCACTGCTGGGTGTGTGTGGGGGTGATGGGGGGAGGGATCTGGACCCAGCAGGCTGTGGCCCGTGAGCCTTTGCTTTTGGCTCCCACTGGCCTGGCCCGCTGTGTGGCCAGGGGCAAAACACTTCTGCAGGAATAGGAGGCAGGTGGTCTGTGTGCTAGCTGCTGGGGCGGGTGTAACGAAGTGGCAAAGGCTCCAAAAATCCCACGCCAGCAAATTACAACCTTGCCATTAAAAAAAGCTGCGTGGAAGTGAGGTGTGAAGATGTCCTGTGACTTCTGCAATGCTTATGAGGGGGAAGCAAGTCAGGCAGAGAAGTACTGCTCTGCAGCTCCTTGAAATGCAGCCTTACGTAAACACCTCAGCTGACTCCATGGATACGGGGGTTCTCAACAGGCAGGCTCCTGACCAGGGGCCTGAGGTGCTTCCCTGCCCAGCGCAGAAAGCACCTTTGTCAGGGATAGTTCTCTCTGCACATCACACCTCTGTGTACAATTCCCAATATAGCCTGTTTGTTCTCATACATACCAATTTCTGAGGTCGTGTGAGAAAGATTGATTCCTTCTTACCCGGAGGGCCTCCCGGGACTTTGAAATAAAGAGAGAATCATGACAGCTTCCAAGCTGTCACAAGGATTCTTTCCCACCACATCAGCTCACTATGATGAAAAAATAAATGTGTCTCCGTAAATCATCTGTGTGGGTGAGACACTGATGTGGCCCCAAACGGAAGGGACAGAGGGGAGGACACAGGTGATTCGGTAAGACGTTGTCTGGCGCTGTCACCAAGCAGGCAGTTCCTTCGTGTTTGGCCTCTATCCTTAGAACACTGTTGACACGAATACCTGGACGTGTATGGTATCCGCGGCACCTGTCTTTCAGGGGCGGGGGCTGGACAGGCATCCGTGCTTGTCCTTGGCTCGCAGGGAAGGGAGCTGCACGCTGCTGCGCTCTACTTTGGGAGGGAGAATGTTTTCTGGAAGGAGGTGAGACCAGGTTCAGAGAGAGTCTTGCAAGCCTCTCCCCACCTGTCTGGTGGGACATGAGGCACTTAGCTGGTGGTCTCTGAGACATGCCTTCCATTGAGGGGGCCTGGGCAGGAGGACAGGTGCAGCCATGGAGGAGACAGACCTGACCCGACAGGGATCCTGGGAAAACTGCCTGAGGAGGCTGCCCACGGTGAGCCCTGGACCCGCCCTGCCGCCCATGCCATTTCTCTCTGAGTGGGACAGGGGCCATGTAAGCACAGACACTCATGAGAACCAGCACCTTCTATGGGGCTTCTGGAATAAGGTTGTGCCAACGACAGGTGAGGCCATCACTGGACAAAGTTATAATCACTGAACTGCCAGTACTGGCCCTCGCTGCCCGGGGCACCAGGCTAGGCAGGCACTGTCCAGTGAGTTCCTCTAATCTCAGGTCCTAGTCTTACACTTCACCTCCATCCCCCCATCACTGCCCCTGCCCCTCCCTGCCCACCCAACTCTACTCCACTATGAAAGTCACGCTTCAAACTGACATTTTCTTTTTAATTTTTAATCAGTCTGTGTTAAGAAAAAAAAAACAGGATTTGATCACGCTGCCAGTTCTCACAACTCTATCAGCACATAGCAATTTTATGGATCAGAGTTTTGTTTACATTCGTCTAAAACCCAGAGGAAGAAACAAATCAACTCCACAGATCAACATGTATTGGAAGAAACACTTCAGGACTCGGGGGAAAATTTTTTTTTCAATCATTCATTTTCTGAGGAACCATACCCAGTGGGACCCAGAAGACCTCACCGTAGGAATGCAGGAATGGCAGGCAGGCGAGGCAGCCCCAGAAGTAGGAGGGCAGAGATATTTTGGGGCTGGGAGGCTAGCCTGCAGATTTTACCGAACAAAATAAAAGGGGAAAAAAAAAAAATCCAACCTCATACTTTATTTGGAAGAGGAATGCATTTACAGAAACAATTTCTGTTTTGGAAAATAAAATATGGCTGAGTTTGGGAGTGAGGGCAACACTTATAATAGTTCACTGGAGAGGGCTCATGACGCTGAGATAAATTATCAAATGGAATCTTTTTAAAATGCCGAAACCGAACATTACCTTGGTCACTTTCTCCACCATGAGATGTATTTGAACACATTCTGACCATTTGTAAAGTCACAAGATTTATCCAACGTCACGATCCAGGTGCTAGACCGTGAACACAAATACAGACGCTATTTCGCCAAAGGGCAGCACGAAGTACGTGAACTCTACTTTTTGAAGAAATTTCCGAAAAGCAGAGTCTGCCTGAGCCTTTTTCTTTCCTCGCTGGAACTGCCACATCCTGCTTTAGTCTTGCTCGTGAGTAGAACTGTCCAGAAGTCGCACGAGAACCTTCCCTCTGAGAGCCTCCGAGGGGCCGCTCTGCTGCTCTTCCTGCAGCTCCCCCTAGACTTCCTGCAGAGGCGGATCCATCCTAATTTGGAGTCCAGAGACAGGTTGAAGCAGATTTTAGAAGCGAATTTACACAATGTGACATGCTTTCAGAGGAGGCAGGTAGTACTCGTAAGTCAATGGGGCGCAGGATTCAGTGGCGTGTGCGTGGGACGGTCTCATGTCCCCCAGCACGAGACACACTTGACAGCTTCATCCAGTACCACACAGGGGTTTCCCCTCATCCCTGTATTTCCCATTGGTCTTGGCAAAGCCTCACGTCCCCTTTAAAAGAGCTGCCACAGCAGTTTGTCAGTGTTTGTCACCCACTGTTGAGTCTGTGATGTACGATGTGAGTCACTGTCCCCATGTAGATAAGTTAAAACACTTCCCCGTCCCCCACGCTCTGTCTCTCTGTTGCCTCACTCCAAGGTAGGAGGTTCCCAAACGGCCCGTAGAAGCACTGGGACTTGGCCTGGCTATGGACCTTCTTCCATTAGCGGGATCTCTGTAAAAGAAGAGATGGTTATTATTTAGGACACTGAAAGGCATCACCACCATCTGGAATTATGAGCTTTATTAGAATACCTATGATTCCTGAAATCAATGAGAAGAAGAAAATGTTAGAAAAGTTCCACATATCAGTTAATAATCAGACAACTCCTCCACACAACATCTAGTGGGTGGCTGGAAAAATCTCAGACCCAGCTCATAAAAACTAAACTACTAGATTTTAACCATGTGCCCTAATGATCATACAAGCCACGAGAGGTGCAGAGAAGCTGCAGAAAAGGAACTTGATGGGGACCCAGCAGACCCCTGTTTCCATATCTTTACCGTCACTAACTATGGCTACACATTAGAATTCATGTCTCATTTGTAAAGTGGGGCTGGTGCCCCCTCCCCTGGGAAACAGAACCCTGTTTAGTCTGATGGATTTTTCCTACTTTACCATGAGCTACAATCGGCTTTTCCTGTGATAGGTGCACATACAGCTTTTACTTCATACCTGGTCAAAATAACCTGCGTGTACACAGAACTTCGCCCGCACCAGGCCCTAGGGCACGAATCTGGGTCTTTCCTCCTGGCACGCGCGTGTGTTACCCTGATCCTAGGCACCACTTTCAGAAGTCCTGCCTAATCGAGGGATAAAGAAGAAAAGCATCCTGGATCATCAAGAGACTAGAGAAACCAAGTCCCGGCCACCGGAGCCTTTCTGCTCCGGGTGGCTCGGTGCCTGCCCTCTTGTGCCTCCTGAAATTTCAGTTAATGGATTCATCACCCGGGAGATGATGACCACTCCTTCCACTAATTGGTCTTGCCCATGGCCTCTATGTGCAGAGAGAGCAAGAAGCAATTTAAGCTAAGTGAGAGGGAAACAGGTGGATGGGGCTCTGTGCTGGCTTGTAGACGCCACGTGCTGGGTGGGGAGGTGTGTGCCAGGGTGCTCGGGCCTCGGGGCAAACACTTACCATCCGCAATGTCGATGCCTGGGCTGGTGGATGCCACCTCCCCCGCGGTGCTGGCAATTGTGTCGGGGTTGTCGGAAGCGGGGCGCGCGCCCCCTTGGCACATGGGAGATGAATATAGACTCTGGAGTAGCTCGGAAGAGCCCGAGACGCTGTCACAGGTTTCTGACTCCCCTGGGCCCATGTCTGCGTCCCCCGAGCCGGGGTATGCTGGGGGGCTCTGGTCATCCACAGGTAAAGGGCAGCCCTGGCCCACAGAAGCCAGGTACCCGGGGCCTAAGGCACTCAAGCCGCCACTCACAGCCTCGTCGTAGGACGGGAGCATGACGGGCACTCCGTCCACCACCACGAAATCAGGGTCGCTGCTGGAACTCCTGGGGGGCCCCCTGCAAAGCACAATGGTGCCAACATGTCAGAGAGAGGTGCCAGGCCAGGAATAAAGCCACCCGTGTCCCCCACTGCCGCGGAGGTCCTCCGGGCCCTGCACGATGTGGTACAGAAGAACCAGCCCCCCTTTTGGATCTGTCCGGGTAGATGGTGCCGTCACCATGGCCACTCAGGTGAGCAGAGGTTTTTCTCCTCACTGTCCTGTGCCCTCCTGCCTCTCCTCTCCTGCTCTGCCCTGTTCCCTCCACTATCTTCCTTCCTCCCTCTTTGACCTGTGGGCGTGGCCTTAAGGCCATCACCTCGTGGGCAGGGGACCACATGGCTCATTCCTCCCAAGCACCAATGTGCCACTGCGGTGTCCCTCGGGAAGGCTGCTGGAAACAGAACTGCTCCAGTAAGAGTACAGGAAACCAGGGACCCTAGTCCCACAGGGAAAGGCTAACGCCTGCATTTTTTATGCTGTTTTGCTTCCTGCTACAGCATAAACATCACTCACTTTCAGTCAAGATAGAAAAACAACAATGGGGAAAAACATAAAAGAAAAGCTCTAAGCACCTTCTCACTACCTGATTCAAGTTCTGTCGGGCTCACCTCGACCGTCTGGCCCAGTGGCCACTTGAACCTAAGCTATACCTATGCTGCCTGGACCAAGGGTTCCTGGGAGTGTGCAGATGGTCTGTCGTCTCCGCAGGTGGTCCCTTGTGGGGTTCTGCCCCGTTGCCTCTTGCCATCCTGCACCTCTGAGCCTGGTGGATGGGAGCCCAGGCATAGCCAAAGCTCCAGCTCTGTCTGATCACCAGTCTCTGCTCCTGCCCTCTTAAAGGAACCGGAGTGGCTAATAATAATAAGTGGCCAGCCTTTCCGCCCCTATGTCCCAGCTATGACACTCAGTTCCCACATCACACTCATCACGCATCTCTCCAGTGTCTATGCTATGGGACCTGGAGGGGAGAAAAAAAAAAATTCTTGGCTCGCCCTGGAGAATGTGATTATCTATTTGGGTAGATGACACTAACTTTTCCAAACCAATTAGAACATAATATCAGACAGAAATAATCGAGGTACTAAAAAAAAAAAAAAAAAAAAAAAAAAAAAAAAATCAGGTGAAAGCATTTTGGAGAACATTTTTTAAAATCTTAATATTTAGTTGCTATAACTTTTCTTCCGAGCATATGCGGAAAAATAGTTCCATGGGCCATTTTAACAGACTCCAAAGCACTATAAATCACAATATGTAGTTTCGCTTTCTCTTTGTAATCCTCAGTCCCATTTTAGATAGTGTAATTGCTCAATGATAGAACATGGTCCCTTGATTCATAAATAATAATGCTGAGGACCGAGAGAGTGGATAGCAAGCTTGAGAGGAAACCTCAGCAAGGGTTTGGCTCTGGCTCCAGGACGGCCGTGATGCACTCTGGGCCTGGTGAGGGAGGCAGGAGGCCCCCACACCCAGCACACTTCCGTGGCTGGGAGAGTGGGGTGCCCGTGAGGTTGTGGGGCCCCTGCAGCCAAGTGGGGGGAGCATTACTAAGTGAGCCGAGGCCACCCTCGGGGCCCTGAGGTTAGGGGAGAGGGTGGGCAGACAGGTGCTGTCTCTAGCAACTCCACACTGCATAGCTGGGAGGTGTGACAGACACACTGGTTTTTCCTGGAGGGAAGAAGGGGAAGTGGTAAATTCCAGGAGCCTCCTTCTCCAATAAGCAATATTCTCTTTTCCAGGAGGTGGCACACATGACCCTGCGGGCTAGATGCAAAACCAGTGTTCTTTTCTGATGCATAAGGTCTCAGAAGGAGGAGATCGGCATGGGCACAGAATCACGGCAATAATGATGGTCCCTTCAGGACAGGTGGCTGTATCCGTGAGCTCTGGCTGGTGTCCTGTGACGTCTGGTGCCCGGCCGGCCCTCCTTTTCTTAATGTTCACAAACCCATCCCTTTGCTTTCTCAACGACTTCTCCTTCCAGAGCAATGACCTACCAGCAACGGGGCTGGGTGCTGTCTTTGTCCCGGGGGGGGGGGGAAGGGGCCACAGGCTGCTCTGGGCACTGGGAGGGTCCCACCCGCCTGTGAGAATGTGACAAGTTCCTCTGTGCAGATGACGGCTGGGAGGACGAAGACACCAACCGAGCTCCTCTGTGCAGTGGAGGGTGAGGGCGAACCACTCTGCATAAGCCCCATTCCGCACACTCAGGTCCTACGCTCAGGCAGGGGCTCACCAGCCCTGTCCTGAGCCCCCATCCAGAATCCCTCCCCTCTTCCTGAGACTGCCCGTTGCACATTGCTTTTGGACCTCGGTTGGGTCACACACACCTGTGACCTTGACCCCTAAGTAGTTCTGTACGTTCCTTATCCTCCCTGCGGCCTGGAAGCTCCAGGGGAGGAACTCCAGGGCCACATGCGCGTACACGGCGATGACACGGTCATCCTGGGGGCAGCTCATGGCGTGCGGCCCTCACACTGCTTCCCTCCGCACCCTGACCAGCCCCTCGAGGTGAGTCTATCTAGGGAAGGAGGGAGACGCAGGCTCACAGGAATGGGGGCGGGCGGCGAAAGAGGGAAATGAGGTCTGTCTCCAGCTTGGAGCTATGACCCCCAGGCACCCCCAGACACCCCAGAAAAGGGGTTTCGGCTCTTCCCCCTATTTTCCCTTAGAACCTCAACTCTGCACTCATCAAGGGTCAGGCTCAGTCTCTACTTCCCATTGCTCACGGCGGCTGCACTGAGCCCGCGCTGGGTGGCTGTGGGCGGCACCAACCTGGGGGGGAAGTGGGCCTTGAACTTGGTCTGGAACATCCTGGCCAGGATGACGAGCAGCAGCACGAGCAGCACGCTGGTCGCCGTGAACGCCACGATCTTCCAGGTGGTCAGGAGGGTCTCGTGGGTGCTGGGCCACGTTTGCTCTGCCGAGAGAGAACCCCATACGGCATGAAGCTCCCAGACTGCGACGGATGCAAAAGTCCCCCAAGGGGCCCACATGAGCTGAGGTTTTCCAGCCCGTGAGCTGCTCATCACATGCCTCCCCGTGCTCCCCAAGCCGGCTCGTGTCACGTGGCATCAGGACCCCAGCACGAGAAACAGTCTCCGGCGAGTTCTCTGCAAGGCTGAAGACAGATGTGCACACGGCAGGTCTGGGGGGAGAGCCTGGCATGGGGATCGATCATGTACCTGCTTCTTGGGCAGAGAATAAAGGGGGCTACAGCCCTTTGTGAGGGTTCTGGAATAGGCTGTGGGTTGGGTGAGGAAAAGGACAGAAGCTCGAAGGGCCAGGCCTGCTCCATGGCCCTTATTCCCTCACCATCTCTGGCTGTCACCCTTCCAAAACAGATTCCTGGCCCTTTGGCACAAGCCACCCTGTCTCTCACTGCTGCCCTCCGCCCCCCCACCCCCCGCCGTGGCTGCTGCCTCCTCCTCCGCACCCCTCACCTCGCCCAGCAGCACCTCACAGACCTTCTCTGCACCCCTCTGCTCACGGGTTCACACGACCACCTGTGGGCGTCCAGATGCCCCGTGTGAATAAACCCTGTGAGCCCCACCACATGCTGTGTCCAGGAGGGAAAGTCGCAGCTATCACTGCTGTTCATGGCAGGCCACCACGGGCATGCCTGCAACACACCAGGGCGAGTTGGCAGGACTGGGGTGGGCAGGAGACGATGGGCGGGTGTGCGCTGGTGCCCAGGTCTCTGCCAAGCGGTCTCTACCCTGGTGCCCTGAGACCAACGGTGAGGTTGGTGTGCTATTAACTATGAAGCACTGAAGGTTGCAAATTGCCCACAATTTTGTAAGTGACGGGTGGTCCTACCCATGTATCACCTGTGTTCTGAGGTGCATCCTTGAGTGGAGGAGAAGGCGGAGTCATGGATCGCTTGGGTCACACCCTGGGGCCTATGTCCTTGTCAGTGGAAGGGGACAAGGCTGGGAGAAGACTGTGCACAGAGAGTGGAGGTCCTTCCATGGGAGCTGGGGGTCTAAGGGACCCTGTGCAGAGAGCCAGCATTTTAACCTGGGGACAGGCAGGTTAATACTCCAGAGCCTCTGAAGGGGCCTGGACTCATTAGCTGCATAGATCCACAAAGATGGGTTTCTCTACCCTGTTGCTAACACTGTGTGTGGGGAGAAGGGGTGGAGCTCCGGACACAGCCCCCCCCACTGTGTGGAGTCGGACCCTGGACCGGCCAGCGAGGGCAAGGCCCCGGGCGCGCTCACCTGACTTGATGCAGTAGACTTGATAGGAAGGGAACCACTCCCCGTACTGGCAGGTGATGTACTTGTAATCACTGGTGAGGCTGTAGCCGGGATCGCAGTAGAACTCCACGACGGTTCCGTGATTGTAGCGATCGCAGGGCCGCGGGTGGCAGATGAAATCGCCGTGACTCACCACTGGAGGCAGTGGGCAGACTTGGGCAGTTGGGGAGAATAAGAGTTTCAGAACCACACGCTCACCCTGCGTGCAGCCCTGGAGACATCGATCGGGCCAGGAGAAGGCCTTCCCGAGCGACGTGCTCACACATGCATCACCAGGCTGTCCCTTCTATACTCTCACGGGAAGCCCACTCTAATGTTCTGAGCGTGAGCTGTTACCACGTGGTCGTGTAAAGTACATCGTAAAAGAGAGGTTCCTTTTCCATTGCCAAGAGTACGCCTATTTAATAGACAGTATTAAGCTACTCGATTAATAATGCATGCCATTATGTGCCAGGCAACCTAGTAAATAAAACTAAGCTATTTATGGACAAAATCTTACTGAAAGGTACAGCTACCCTGAGCCTCTTTTGGTGGTTACGGTAGCAATCTGGGACTGTCCCAATCCCTGGGCGGTGTCCCTAACCTGATTCTCAAATGTCCTGTGGGGGTTTGGCCGGTGGCAAAAACAATTCTGCTGGCTCTGTGTGCAGGCCCAGCCATAGCCTCCTGCTCTCAGGCGCCCTGGCCAGTGGGGATGGAGTTATGGGCGCTTGGTTCTGCCACCAACACTCTGTGACCCCATCAGGTCACTTAACCAATTCAAGCCTTGATTTTTACCTCTGTAAATGGAAGCTTATTCTATCCTCAGTAATATTCTATATTTTCTTTTACCCTAATACTGTGCCACTTAAACATTCTTCAAGGATCAAAGCACAACCTCTACCAAGGCCAGGGTCAAACTCAATGAGGGCCCCCGTGAAAACCACTGAAAACTTTGACCGAGAGAGAGAGAGCATGTTAACTCCTGAGTCCCTTCCCAGGGGTGGGTATCCAAATGCCCTGGCAAGTGTAGAACCACAGGCACCTTCCCAGCTCACCCACACACAGACCACGTCCACAGGTGGGGCTGCCCACTCCACACTGGCCACTGGAAGGCCACAGAAAATTGTGGCAGAACTCATTGTCAGCTACATGTGCCCACTGAAACTGGGCAACAAGACGGGTGCCCTGCTTAGCGGGACCACCCCAGTGGAGGCGTCCCAAGGCGTGGGAGTGAGAAACTTTGCACAGACATCTTCTCTAACGTAGATCTTACTGGCTCTTTCAGAGATGGGGAAACAGAAACTCAGAGAGGTCAAGTTCTCCAGAAGCAATGAGAGGAGTGGGTAAGAGCTCAGGCTGATTCCAGGCAAGCCTGCATCTGAGTTTGGGCTAAACTCCTCCCCAGCGGAGTGACCCTGAACAAATCGCTTCTCACCTCTGAGCTCTAGCATCCTCATTTGTGAAGTGGGAGGGGCTGAGGGCTATTCTAAAGAAGGCTGGCAAGGGCTTAGTTCAAAGCTAACATATGAAGTGGGCAGTCAGGGTTAGCCAGGACCAAAGTATTTAAGGAGAAGGGCCATCAAGTAATTACTTCTGTGGGTGATGGAAAAGCCAACGGAACAATGAGGTCCCTGAGATTAGCAGCAGTGGGAAGCCCCTACCCAGACCCCTGGGTGGGCAGAACAAAAGGGTCCTAGTTTCTGGGTCCCCAGTAGGAATTGGAACCACATGGGTGTGTCCTGTGGTTGCTGGAGCTGAGGAAACTCAGACATCGCTGGGGATGGCCCAGGGTAGAGGGGATCATGGCAAAATGCCTGGCTTCTGCATCTGCCCATTCTCCAGTCTCCCTCTGGACAAAGCCAGCAGGGAGCCAGCTGACGAGGGGGAAGCGCGTGGGGGCAGGAAAGGGTCTAAGGCCCACAGGCTCTGGGTATGCTGCACGACTGGTGGCTGTCAGGTGACTGCAGAGGGGCCCCATAGGGGGACACTGGCAGAGCTAGGACAGAAGCTCTGAGTTGGAGGCCGAGGCACTTTCACTGCCCCTGGCATCTCCTGTCCTTGCAGCCACCTTCTAAGGAAGTGCCCAGGACCATGGGGCCCTATCATTTGATCCATTTCCAGTTTCACTCTAGGGCTCTAATCAAATCCACTGCCTCCAGTGGCAGCTGCGAGCGTCCCAGTAGGTGAGCGAGGCAGCAGGAGAGGAAAGGGAAGGGAAGGATGGCTGGAGAGGAGGAGGGAGAGAGAAAAAGGCACTGGTCCTGGGGCCAGCGGCCCCCTCCATGCCATTTCTCCCGGAAGAACACGGGGAAATGAGAGTACCCCTTGCTCCAGCACCTGCTGCCCAGACAAGGGAGCAAAGAGCTCTCAGAACCGGCTTCCTGGGCTGACTCCTGACGACCAGAGCGAAGGTAGAATGCAGAGTGGGAAGACTCGATGTCTGCCGTGTGGCCAGACGGACGTGACATCTGCCACTCCAGGGGCCTCGAGGGCTCCCCCAGCTCATGCGGGGGCCTGTGGGTCCCCCTCCTCATGTGGGGGCCTGTGGGTCCCCCTCTTCTGCATCCCCAGTGAATGCTCCTCCCAGGGAAGGCTCTTCCTGGGAGAGGAGGCTCTCCCAGCAAAGGCATTCAGAGCTGAGGGGCTTTCCTCCCAGCAGGCCCTCCCAACAAGTCCCCAAGGGTCCCTGTAGGATTAGAAAATTACCAAATGGTTTTCAAGGCCCAGAAAACATCCCAAAAGGTCGCAAGGGGCCCTGTAAAAGTATGCAAGTTGGTGATCAGCAGCATTTCCCCTCCCTTGGCCTGGAGGATAAAGCACTGCTCAAACCGCTGCCTGAACCCCGAGGCACATGGTCCCACCACGTGCTGAGCACTGGCTGGACCAGACGGGTCAATCACGCAATAAGGAAAAGGAAGGCGACACTCGGTGCACCCGGCCACAAGCTGTAGAGGTGCCCAAGTTCATGCTCAAAGCGCAGCTCTGGATTGATGAGCTACAGGGTATGAGGCAGCTTCTTTAACTTCTTGGGGTTTTAGCTCCCTGTTGTGTGCACTGAGGGAAACACTCCCTCATGTAAAGTGTGTCACACAAATGTCCAGGACACAGTAGGTACTTAATACGGAACAGCTATGAGTATCACTGGTGTCCAGCCTTGCTGGAGTTCCTGTACTGCCCTCTGGTACCAGAGCCCTGGGAGGCTCCATAAGCCATCAGGACACCTGGATTGTACCAGGCCAGTCCCCAACACACCTAGAGAGAGTCTGAATAGGTCATCTACACATTTTCTCAGAGGCCAGTTAAAACCATTAAAACCACCCACTGTAGAGGCTCTCATTCCAAGACTGTCATAATCGGCTGCTAATGGAGATGCATTTTCCCCTAAGTGGAAACACTTATCTTCCCACCTTGCAGTGTTTCTCATGATTGCACTTGGCTGACCATTAGTGTGGCTGCAGGGGAAATCCCCGTGTGTCCTGGTAGGGGCAGGGGGTGAGGAGAGTTCTTTTACCTTGGAAGAAAATGGCAACAACAGTGTCATTAATTATAAACTTGGGAAGCTGACTTCAAAATAATACAGAAATACCTGAGGCTCAGGGGTCTTCCACCCCTCCCCACAGCTTCCCACTATGGGGTCAGACTGAGTCCTACTACCCCTGACCTCTCCATACCTTCCCCGAGAAGCACACAGACAGAATGACAGTTCACAACCAGGTGAGTGAAGATGGTGGCTTGGACCAGGACAGTGGCAGCCAACATAATGAGAAGTAGAGTGATGGGACATATTTTAAATTTTTCTTCTTCTACAGTAGGACTTGCTGAAAGATGGAATTGGGGTTCAAGGGAAGAATCAAAGATTGACTCCCAGATTTCTGACATGAGCACCTGGGTAGACGATGGTGCCATTCACCACATAAAGTTTTCTGTTTCGTTTGTTTATGGGAATGAAGTGGCACTAACAGTCTGGCTTTGCACTGGTTATGTTTGAGCAGCCAGTGAGAGAGTCAGCCAAGTGGCAGGCAGCTGGAGAAACCATCTCGGGGTAAGAGTAGAACTCAGGACTCATGAGCATAGAGATAATACCTAAAACCACAAGATTGGATGAACTCAACTAAGGAGAAAGGGTAGAGAAAACAGAGGAGGGTCCCCAGGCCAAATGCCCAGAAATCAGTACAAGAGCCTGGCCAAGAAGACTGGGCTGTATCACCAAAGCTGAGAGGAGACTGTTTTGAGGAGGTGGCAGTGGTTCCTAGCAAGCTGAGAAAGATGAGAGCAAAAGAGTGACCGCTGGATTTGGCCCCACGGAAAATGCTGGTGACCTTGAGGAAAGCAATTTCAATAGAGTGGTAGAGGGGAGCCATTCTGCCGTGAGTAGAGGAGTGAATGGGGTGGGAACTGTAGACAACACATCAAAGTTTGCTGAAGGGAGCAGAAAATGGGGCCACTGGAGAGCCAGGGGAGATTCTGCTCACCCCCACAGGCGCTGCAGACCTTGTTCCTATGTTATAAATGGGAGTGGCCAACATGGAGGATAAGATCGGTGATGTGGGGTGGGAGGTGGGCAGAAGGAGGGTCACTGAGACGTTGAAAGGAGATCAGATGGGCATAAGTGAACAGGAGCAGGAGGGAGGCAGAGCTGGACACGGGTACGAGAAGCTCTGAAGCCAGGGCAGTGGACAGATGGCGAGTTGCTATGTGAAGGTTCCCACTTTCTGAATGAAGTACGAGCGGAGGCCATTGCTTGGGGTGGAAGTGGGGGGAGACGCTTAGAGTGGAGAATTACACATCACTTATCACAGCCCTTAAGCCATTTATACATTTCACTATGTGCAAAAGAGGAAAATGAGGTTTAAAAATAGTCCAAGTGCCTTGTGAATATTCACACAAATTATCTTGGGGAGACAGAAGAGTGTAGAACATTATAACCTATAGTCTTTAATTTTTTTTTTTAATCCTTGTGAGCCATGGGCCTGGGTACTCTGATCCGATATCTCCATCCTTAGTCTTCCTCATGCAGCCCCCTGGATGTTCTCATGTAGGAAACAGCTGCCCCTTTAGTCTCTGCACCCCAATCTCTCCCACGGGGCTGGTGCTGGAGGCTGCTGGCTGCTTGCCACAATCACATTCCCCTCTTCTTCCTGGACACAGAGCTGTCTGCATTGCTACTATCCCTTGTTTCTCTAAGGTCTCATCAACGGAATGTGAGCAGGGGTGATAAGTGCGACTGCCAGGCCTGACCCATGAAACGCTTCCAAGCGTATGGCTCACTAGAATGGAGACAACACCCAAAGAGGACCTTAGCAGCCACACCCTGAAAGCAGCAGAGCCTCCACTGGCCCTGAAATGACTGGGTGACCCACATTCACTAACACAGCTGCATGACAATCAACTTGCTATTACTGGAGCCGTGATATACACGTGTTGTTGGGCCCCTGCTTCCAGCGGTGGTCTGCCATACAGTGTGGAACATACAGTGTGCTGCATTTAGGACCAGTACCCACGTCCCTGTCACATTCATGCTGCCCTTGAAGAGTACCTTCCTGACATCCGGAAGTGGTTCCTCAACCCTGGCTGCACATTAGCGCCCCCTTGTGGAGCTTTGCTTGACTGGTCTGGGGTGGGTCCTGGGCTCGGAAGCTCCTTAAAGCTTCCAAGGTGAGAGGTGATCCAGAACTAAACGCAGGGCCTCAGGCCAGCGCAATAGAGAGACGGGGAAAACGAAACTCTCCCTTCTCCCCCCTGCTGGGGTGGGGGGCTTACAACTGTCAGTGGGAGCCAGAGAGAATCGGATGGCTATGGTGCCTGGTTTGGGTCTCTGCCTTCCACCAGACCCTTGCTTTCCGAGTTCCTGGCCCATCAGCTTTAGATCAGTTGGGAGCCTGTTAGAAATGCATAATCTCAAGCCACCCTCCAGACCGACTGAGCCAGAAACTTCATTTCCGGAAAAGTCCCAGGTGATTCATACACACAGGACAGTTTAAGAAGTGCTGCCCCGGACCTGGAGACAACTTTGCAGCTGAGTTCAGTGTTAACGTGAAGAGAAAGCACCCTCTAAGGCCAACCTCTGGACCTCAGCGGGCCTGAAAGAGCTCGGGGAAATAGTGGGAAAGCCAGCCATTCTGTGTCTCGAGTGTGAAAGCATCATCTCAGGACAGCCCAGTGCCCATAGGAGCCAGGAATGCAGACACTGCTCTGTACACATGTACAACCACCCAAAGCCCTGCCTCCCAGCGTTCTGCTGGCTTGCAATGGTCATAACTGCCATTGCACCAGCTGTTCCCTCCGATCTAAGTTTGGGTGATAATTCCAGGAAGCTGGATGGAACCCTCCATGTGGAGTCATTACTGTTTCCAAGGCCACATCTGAAACTTTGCTTTTAAAGCTCCGGGAAAATCAATGACCATTATACAGCACATTACATTTTCCACTTTTTGGTTTTCCGTAAGAACACGGGAGGCCAATAATTGTGTCCACCAAGGAAGCAAATGATGACGAGGCTGGGGCTTTGCTTGTTCCCAGGCCGGATAGAGCAAGGTGTTTACTTGCTCAGAGATGTGCTGACAGGTCAAATTTAAGATCAATAATACGCAGCAGCCCTGAGGGAGAAGCTCTGATCGACTTTCCATCTCGGAGTCACCACATGAGGGTGTCCCTGAAGATATACAGAAATGCATCTGATGACAACTGTGAAACTTCAGTGAAAAAAACCATACAGCTTCACATAAGAAATCTGAAGTGTGCCTGGTTTGGGAGACAGGATAAAGCCACGAAAGAGCACACAAGTGAAGGAACAGGTGTAAAACCATGATTTACTGTGACAGTTTTTTGCAGTGAGGAAAGGTTGGTGCTGGGATCCAAAGCTGACAAGTATTTCTGGGTTCTCACGAGGCTGCTCTTCTTTCTTTGCTGTGATGGAAACACCCACAGCTCAGACCAGTACAGCCTTCATCACCACAAGGTGAGAATAAATCACAAGACACTGATGGTGTCCGAGAGTCCTGATATCTGTACCTTTTATAAAATAGGATTCCCCTACGGTCAGAATTCCTGTTAGTAACCTCAATGGGGCATCTTAATTTGTTGAACGGGAAAGAATCCAGGGGCACAAAATTAAGAAGGAGTGTGTCCCACAGTTTACACAGAAAGCCCGCAGGGAAGGGTACGTATAGGGGATGTCTTTTGTGTCTCTCTCTGCAATCAGCAAACCCTTCCACCATTAGATTGTGCTGGAGTTAAATGGTGCCAGTGTATCCTGGCAATATGTAAGTCCTCCTACAAATTAGATCAAAGTGCTACACTCCTAAACTTGAATGAATGTTCTGAATTTCCTGAACTGCAAATTTTTCTCCCACAATTTTTTTCCTTAAATTTTTAGTACCTTCTTGCTTTTGTCTATTAGCAAATGCTAACAGATGAGGAAATAAATAATTGATTAGTCAGTTCGTAATGATGGAAGCAATTGGTCATGCTTTGTTCCTAGCTCTGTGTGTGTGTGTGTGTGTGTGTGTGTGTGTGTGTGTGTGTGTGTACACGCATGTATGCATCCAGTTATGGGTATGGCTCTATCTTATGTAGAGAAAATAGATAGCCACATTTGCTGCTAGCAAAAGTGCTTCTAAGATTTACACAGTATTTCTTAGTGTTCTACAAAACAAAAAGCAAACAACAAAACTATGCTATTCTATGGGAAGTTCCATGCTTTTCAGACATCTGAACAAATCTGAGAACCACTGGCTTTGAAGTCGTGGACAGTGAAAAGAGAGAGTGAGCGAGTGAGAATGTGAGAAAGACTGAGAAGACACAAGAAATCCGTGCATTAATGAAAGACCTACAGGTGCAAAGTGCACTTTCTTGGGTTCAAATCTGACTCACACACTTAGCAGCGATGTGACGTTGGGTCTTCTACTTAACCTCTGTCTGAGCTGGCCTTACTACCATCATCTGTAAAACAGGAATAGTGATGCCTACATTATAGGCCTTTTATGAAAATTAGGAATAATATCTGTAAGTCACCAACCATAATGCCTGGTGCAAAAGTGGATGTCCAATGAACAGAGGGAGTCACTCTCATTATCAGCTATATTAGGAGCCAATGAGATAAAGTGTAAGCAGTAATTACAACCACAACTTTAAACAAGTAGGACACACACACTCTTTATCAGCAATCCTATTTTATAATAGGATTGTTGTTATCATAAATGTTGTTATTGCCTTGTTTATACAGATAAGGGAATCAAGGCTCTGAAAGGTGAAGCTACTGGTCCAAGATCACTCGGCAAACAAAGAGCAGAGCTGGGATTTGACCTTAAGTGGGGCGGATTCCTCCAAAGCTTTCTCTGAGTCTCGCCGTGGGGTTTCAGGTGTGCACAGAGGAAAGGGCCAGATGTGAGAGCAATGATGTCTTCACCTGCTAAGATGGGGATTATGCACAGTGCGGGAAAGCCTTAGGGGCTCTAGAGATGGAAGAAAGATGTGATGGAGGAACCCTGAAGACACAGAGGAGGGCGCCCGTTTGGCTCAGCAGGTATAATGAGCAGGTGTACCATGTACTGGGCCAGAGGAGGGTTCGCTCAGGCCCAGGGCTGTGGGCAGAGTCTGAAGGATGCTGGCCAGCTGGGATTTGGGGAGCTTTGAGGACAGCCATTTAAACCCAGAAGGGAGAGGGAGAGAGAAGACAGAAGGGGCATTTGATTCTTCTCAGCCAAGGCAGGGAGAGCATATGGTGCGGATTGAATTGTGTACCCCAAGAAGGTATGTTGAAATCCTAGCTGCGGGTACCTGCGAATGTGACCTTATTTGGAAATCGGGTGTATTGGGGATGTAATCAAGTTAAGATGAGGTCTTCCTGGAGTAGATTGGGCCCTCAATCCAATATAGTGGTGTCCTCATAAGAGAAGAGACACACAGAGGGAAGACACAGAGGGAAGACGGCCAGGTGAGAACAGAGGCAGAGGCTGGGATGGTGTAGCTGAAAGCTGAGGCATGCCAAGACCACCCCTAGAAGCTGGAAGAGGCAAGGAAGGATTCTATCCAGAGTCTCAGAAAAAAACATGACATTGTCAACACTTGGATTTTGGATTTCTAGCCTCCAGAACTGTGAAAAACATAAATTCCTGTTGCTTTAAATCACCCTGTATGTGATACTTTGTTACAGCAGCCCTGGGAAACTAGGGTCCATTCTTGGCCTGGGAGGTGGAGGCTGAGCCCTCGGGCCAGGTCCATGGTAGCTGTCAGCTGCAGCAGGAGGGTTTCCTGGCTAATGTCAGAATGCCTGCCTGAAATAAGCAGACACCGAGATTTCTTCACAGTGAAGTAAAAAACCGTTGTGTACGGGAAAGTGGTTAATTCATGAGAAATGCTGCAGAGGACGGAGGGAGTAAAAGTAACACAGGAAGCCTGGATCCCAGACCTTGAACCTAAGTGCTCCTTAGGAAGATATCAGTCATTCTCTTTGGCCAGCACCGGCAGAAACCAGGTGGGAGAGCCTTATGCTTTGGGGACAGTAGAGTCACCCACAGTTGACTCAAAGGACCACAGTATCGTTGAAAATGTCAAGCAGTGTGGGAGAGCAAGGTTCCTCTCCTGTGCTATTTTAGCAAGAGTTATCTACAGAATTCTTGGCTTCTTAGCTTCCTACCAATTTACTTTTCTTCCCAATGCAAAAAAAAAGAGTCCCTCAGAATAAGATATTTATGGTATGAAAATACAGATTGATGTAGGCACAGCTATTTGCTTGTGATCGCTTGAGCAAGGGACTAGTTTTAAAATCTGAATTCCAATATAATTGGCTTCTTTTTTTATAATTCCAGATATCTTTCCACCTTTTTGATGCCTGGACCTATTAAATCCCTTCCCATGAGGGTGGAAGAGACAGTGTTAGAAGATGCATTAGGTTCTCATCCATCAAAAAACAAACTGGTCAGAATGTAAGCCACGTCCCCAACTCTTCTGCAGGAGCCACTGTTACTGGGAGGAAGATAAGCTATCGGAAGCACCGTCTCCGCTAAGCACTTTAACTCTAGAGAAATCTGGGTGCCATTTAGAGTCGGGCACTATCTTTTTGCAAAAACAAAACCAAAAAGAACAAAACACCCTCTTCCTGTCTAAAAACAGATAACGATTGTGAACACAGGCATTACGGTGACAGATTCTAGGGGGAAAAAAGGACTACATGACAGCAAGATGGACACTGAAAGGTGTGAATATTTTACCTGCCCCTCACCCCAAATGTCTAATTACTTTGGAGAAAAAGACAGGGAATGTGGGCAACCATTCATGAAGAAAAGGATGGGTTGGGAGCTGAGGAGGGATGACCCAAAACCACAGTAATGAATACTTTCGAGTGACTCTCACCCTGAAAAAGGCCCAGGGAGCGACTAAAGGGATTTATAACCTTCTGTGTTGCACCTGATTGCAAGAGGTTTTATTGCCATGAAATACAAGTCCCCCACCTTCCCGGAGAGGAATCAAGGAAATAAATTCTGCCTGGAGCAGGGATGGAGCAGATATTCTAGAATTTAAGGACAAAAAGCTAGATTTTTTTCCATTTGTACTGGTCAACTATTTGCTGACCATCTTGAAGTCATCCTCTTGGCACAAGCTGGTGGCTGCAAAAACGGGTTGCAGCTCTGGGATGCTTAGCTCTGCACTTTTCAGTGACCTGACCTTTATATAGCACAAAATAAAGACCTCAGCTTGCACGTCAGAGGGTTTCTCAAAAACTAGGAGGAGACGACAGGCAAAGTGAGAACACTGTTGGTGAGAACCATGAACCCATTGGAAGAGAGAAACTGGTTTCCCACCTCCAAGATGGCTCCCAACAAAATCCACTCTGGCCTTCGGCAAAGGGGTAAAAGTTCCCTGTTGCCACAAAAGGTGTGGAATTCAGACGAATTCAGAATGGTGAGCTCCGGGAGAAGCTTGTGTGCAGGATTCTTGTGGACGAATGGCCCTCACTGCAGAAAACGTGCAGCATTTCTGCTGAGGCAATGTGATCAAGGCTTCCATATATCCACAGAATGATGGGAGTCTCCAATCTTCAGATTTCTTGACTAAAGAGTCAGACGCATCCCTGGGCCTTGCACCCATGAGACATTTCCCTGAAGACCCGAGTGATGGTACGTGGCTCCAGATCCAGCATGCCCCCCGGGGTGATGCAGGACCTGGACAGACTGCCTGCCCCGTGACAGCCCAGGGATGGAGGGCTTGGGAGCAGTCGGGCTCCAGCCTGGTGGGGTCCTGTTTCTGAGTGTGAGTGTGAGGTGGGGGGAGGTGATTATGAGAGTCCTCCATTGGTGTTCTCTTCATTTCTTGATTTGGTGGGAGAAAATGTCCCAGAATTCTGCCACCTTTGTTCCCTTTGGAGGGAAGAAGAATCACCTCTCTTCTTCTTTCGATGTCAATGTAAATCTCTGCATTTGAATGAGGTTCTTTTTTAAAAAAGATAATTCTAGCACCAGGAGACCTGGAGGGTTGATGGTCACGTGTTTCCAAGGAGGCTGAAAGGAAGGCAGGGTGCTGAGAGGAAGTCTGCCGAGGGGCTAAGGCGGGTGAACCTTGGACTTGGAGATGGAGACGGAGGGGGAGTTTCAGGGCCACCTACCAGGTCCGGAGCCAAAAAATTCAAGAGGAAAACAGCCGGGAAAGAAATAGCAGGGAAGCCCGAGAACCTGGTTCTACTTGAAAAATAGGAACACGGTCTCTTGGTTTTCTTAGCACAGAAAGATCAGTGTTTCTAGATTCAATAGAGAAAGAAGAAACAATGAAACTTCTTGATGCCATCGTACAGTCTACTTTTGAGTACAAGAGCCATGTGTGACCAGAAGAAGAAGCTACAGTGGCAATTACTTATTAGAGAGAGAGAGAGAGAGAGAGAGAGAGAGAGAGAGAGAGCACATATTAAGTCCAGTGATCCCTGGGGAATGCTGGTCTGACACTCAGGCAGCTATTTTCATGTAATCACTCTGCTTTAGTGTATGAACAGTAGATGGAAATCACATTAGAATAATTTACTATCGCGTGTGAACAATACATTAACAAGACTGCTTGCTATTTTGCATTTCGCTCCAATAATAAAATTTTTTTAAAAAACAACGAAAAACAAACCCTGCTAGGGTCACAAGCAAGGCGGTTATAATACAAACAGTGCTGGATAGAGGAATTTGCAGAAAACCAATGTTTACAGGAAACAAAATAGCAGAAGACGTTGTGCACTAACATATAGGCCGAGATGTAGAACGCGTTTTCAGTTCCCCAAGGGCACCTCCACGTTGTTTCAGACAGGGCTTCCCGAACCAATGTCACTGCCACAGGACGGGGAGTACCTGAGGTCTCCTCATTCCCAGGCCCAGAGAACGTACATTTGTCTGCAGAGGAAATGGAAGCGTCTTTCGTTTTGGGGAGTAAGACCTAAAAATCCCGTAAGACTTTGACTGATGTAAACTGGGTTCCTATTTAGGGTTCTAAATTGGCCGTCTACTCACATACTTGTAGGCTGGGTGTCGGAGGAGATGGGGGAATGTTTCTGTGACCCGGCAAATCATTTCATTTCTCAGGTCTCAAGTTCCTAAGGAGGCAGAACTAGACGAATGATTTTCATAGTTTATCATGGCAAGCACTTTCTTCAGATACATCTTAAGAGGGAACACAATATGTAAAACAGCCACTGGGGGTGAGACAGCTGGAACTGAGCCACCTCAGTCCTCTCTGTTTCCTAGGGAACTTCCTGGGCCTCTGGGCCTGGAGGGCAGGAGTTCAAACCCCGCTGGCCAAGTATTACCTCACCTTGTATAAACCTCTTACATTAGGCTGAGAAGAAGAGAGACGGGTATAGGCTGGGGCAAGCAGATATAAAGCAGAAGCCTTCCTTGAATCTTCCCACGAATAGAGGCTCTACTGGGTAAAGAAGAGAGAAAAAAGGGCACTCGTTGCTTTTTTCTTCATTTCCTGTTGATTTAATTTCGTATTGGATCCAGCTGCTGTCAGATCAAGGGTGAGTCTATAGGGAGCTTGACAGCCCAGGACAGGCTAACGGAGACCATTAGCCCTGGCAATTGGTCCATTCTGAACAGTGGGAAGCCTGGGTGGGTGTGGGGGACCAGTTGGCCACGGCCATTACCACTCCAAGTGAGGTGAGCAGGATTTCAATTCCTAATAACAACGACCCCACAGCACTCAATACATCTCTGGTTGTCACCAGAGCCCAACCTGGGACCGAAGGAGGAAAGGAAGAAAGAAAGGAAAACTCCCACAGCGCCTGCCATTACATTTAATGTGCTTTGGGCCAAAGCATAGAGTGGATCCTTCTCACTCCTCCCAAGCCTCTTACGTGATGAAAACCTAGGTTACAGGGAATGTTAAGAAGTCACCAGTGGGCAGCTGGGCAGATGATTCAGAAGGCAGGCATCTGTCCTCTCACAGAAGCCCATGTAGTGCCACACAGCTGGGACATCGAGTCAGGGCTGCTTTGGACTCTTGGCTCTGTAACTCACCTTCTGCGGCCAAGTTGCTGGGCCTGTTTCCTATCTGTGAAGAGGGAATAATAATATCTGGAGCTGTTTGGAGGCTAAAAAAAAATAGCATGTGAACGGCCTCATGCCAAGATGACCCCAACGAACGCCCATTTCCTCTCCCTGGAGCATCCCTCCCAGTGATGGAAGGCTCAGGGGGTGACCGTATGAATCTGAGTCGCAGGGAAATGGTCAGCAGTCTTCCAGGGGAGAACTCTCCCAGCACCCTCACCGCTTTGCTGCATCTCCCAGAGCCAGCGGAGGACAGGACAGCCTCTGTGGGGACAGTGTGTTCGGTTAAGAGCAGAGTCAAAGAACGTGGCTGCCAGCAAGGAGCCTTGGAGATCGACTCTTTCAGCTCCTTGCCTTTCCATCTATGGAAATGGCCTCTCCTGGCCGGTGAGTAGCAGGACTAGGTTGGAACCCGGCCCCTGATTTCCAGTAGGTTCTCTAAGTCCCTGGAAATGCCTGAAAGAGCAGTGTGGGTAGCAAGTGTGGGCTCAGGAAGCACAAGTGCTGGGCTACTTGTGAGCAGGGTGACCTTGGCAAAGTGGGGAAGCTCTCTGAGCCTCCGTTTCCCCCTCAGCCGGGTGGTACCATTCTTATTTCTCATGATGCTAGTTAGGATGAGAGGTCGTGGATTAAAGGTACATCCACAGTGCCCAGCATCCAGTAGGCATCCCCAAACTGTCAAATCACAGGAAGTTGTAGCCATAATAGCTCTACTTTGTGGAATCACATACCATGAGCCAGGGCAAGGAATGCACGCAGGAACAAGGTGCTTTCTGTCTCAGAGTTGCTCATAGGAAGATGAGGTGCCAGAGCCAGGGTATGGGTGAGAGAACCTCCCCTGGCACCCCCAGACCGGGGTGGGGGGCTTGGACAAGCCCAGTCATCTCTGCCACTAACAATTCATCTTTGCAAAGGAGGTGCCAATGCAATGGGGTGCGGTGTGGGAACGGTAAATAGGTGATGTCTAAGGCTTTCTAAGCTCTGAATCCTATGACGGGTGAGCCAAAACCAGCGCCATGAAATCCTGTTGTGACTCTGCCCTGTCGTTTCCCTTGATCTACTTAAAATTCAGTGTAGAAGAGTTTCCAGTTAATTAAGGAACACAATTCGACACTTCCTTATTGAGGCAAGAAGGTGGGAGGAGAGGCACAAGCTCCCCTGGGAGAGTGTCCCCACTCTGGTTTGGAAAATGACACAGTGACACTTGACTTCATCACAAACAATAACTTACAGCAACATTCCTCGGAACAGGCCTGGACTTCTTTTTTGAATGGGAACAACCTTGGCACTGGGTGGGCTGTAATTATACTTTAAGTGTTGGTCCTAGAAGTCCCCGTAAGGGGCTGTCATTGCTCTCTAGGGAAGGGCAGGTCTTAAATCTGAGGAAGCCCAGATTTCTCTGCTGTCTTTTCTGTTCCCTACGAAGGATTCATTTTGAAGTGCCTGGGTGCTCCTGCTGGAAGGCAGGGTTTTTAGAGGGCGATATGGGGGGGTAGAGTCGGGGTAGGGGCTTTTCTATCAGGTGCGTCTTGTACCTGAACAGGTTCTGCGTTGGGAACAAAGCCCACCACAAAAGCAGCTTGGGAGCTGGGAACCCTCCACGTCCAAACTGGCTTTCAGTTTTGATCCCAAATTAGAACCTTTCAAGTCATTTCACATTTGGCCAAACAGGGCTTTTCAGTTTCTTATTTTTCTCCTTTTCTTATATAAGGACGCAGACCTAAAAGGACCCCTGGGCACTAGTAAGTTCTTAGGAAATCACCCGGCTGCATTTCCTGTAATTGAATCTGAAACTGATTAAACTTCCATCTCCAGCCGTAGGAGCTCTGAAATGAATGGGAAGAGGGAGAATCAGGATGGGCACTCTGAGTTTGGGGACGGGAGGGATTTAAAAACAAAGAGTTTCAGACGTTCAGCCTCTAAGGAGGTCAGGTTTGTTTGTTGCTGGGAGAAACGCCAGCCATGAGGCTGAGGAAGCCTCTTGAAAAGGTTAGCATCCTGGAAGCCACTGCCTAAGTCATTGCAAATGAAACCTTAGGTTCCTGGAGTGATTTATTACCCCATTTGGGAAAAGCAAACACTCGAGCACAACAGAATCCTCTGGGCCCTGGGTCCATGCTCACTGCCTCCCCAAATGCCTGTGTCCCTTCCCATCGCCTCTGAGTAGACATGGGACATCATGGCTTTGCAGAGCCAACCCAACAGGGCCAAGTGACTCACCTACCTCTACCTTCTGCAGCTCTTTCAAACCCCCATTAGAACTCCTTCTAGGTGGCCTCAGAGTACGGGACCATCTTCCTCCACCCCAGAGGCCCTGGATGGCTTCCAAATGGCATATGCGGAACCGAGTTCCACCTGTGCAGGAGTGCGATTTCAGGAACAACGTACTACCATAGATACGTGAGCCCAGGAGCAGAGACCTTGTGTAATTTGTTTCCCTCTGTAGTCTCTGCACCTTGCAAAATACTCAGCATATGGACATAAAAAAATGCTTGAGTGACTGGGTGACTAAATGAATCTCACAGGTATTTCTTTAAAATAGCATACACACTGATCTCAGGTTCTTTTGAAACTCTACTCTACATGTTTGACTGGTCCTCTCTAGATTGGATCCTGTCTTTTCCCCCAGAGAGCTATTGAAAGGACTTCTGGTTAAAGGACCTCATCCCCTAATTTGACGGTTGGGCAAACAGGAATCTCTAAGTGGGGTGGTCACAACCAAGCACTTCAGTTCCAAGGTTTGTCTTCAACAATCTGTTCTCCCGGCGCTTGCTACCTGCCTCAAAGGTGCAGTCTGGGAAAGGGGACACAGTCTGTGACCAGCCTACTGGCTGAAGTCGCCTCCACTGTAACGTGGGAGACTAGTAGGCACTGAGGTGACAGCAGTGAGAGCTCACTGCCACCCAGTGGACAGCAGGGCCTCCCTCTGGACTAATGGCCCCCTGCAACTAGGATTTCTACAGGAAGTATAACTAGATGAGAAAGAAAGTCCTTCCTGTGCGAGAATTCTTTTACATTTTTTCTCTTTAAAAAATGGCTATAAAAATATCAAATTTTCCCCTGTTGGATTGCAAAGTAACCAGAACAAGTTAATTAAACAACGGGCCTTGAGAGAATAAGCTTTGAAGTGACAAAGATCCAGGTTCGAATCCCAGCTCCCCCACCCTACTCACTGAGTGATTGTGGGCAAATTACTCAACCTTTAGGAGCCAGGATTTGCTCGTCAGTAAGATGCGGTTAAACATAGTACCTGCGTCACAAGGGCAATAGATACCGTGCCAAACATTTGACACATAGTAAGCACTCAAAAATTAACAGCAATTATTATTGTTGTTCAGTATTTCCTCTGATTATCTGGAATTGGTGTTACACAAACACAGCTGAAAGTAACCAAAATATCACCTGAACAAGTAAAATAGTGTCACCATGCATGTCACCCAGGCAAACAGCCTGGGTACTATATTTCGTCCTGCTCAGATGCTCACTTATTTATTATGACTTTATACACAATTCTAAGGGCAAGAATGATGATGAACGCTTGACTGACCTACTACTGTGTGCCAAGCACGTCACTAAATGTGTTATGTTTATTACCACACTGAATCCTCACGGTCCCCCAGGTAAGGACAATCATCTCTCTCATTTTACAGCTGAGGAAATGGAGGCTGAGAGAAGCTGAGTGACTTGCCTCAGGTCAAAATGATTACGTAGGAGACCCAGGATCTGAACCCAGCCTGTCTGATGTCAAGCCGCACTCTTAACCAATACACCGCATTGCCTCCAAGACCATCCTGGGATTCCACCTCTTTTCATAGCAGGTTAAAAAAAAAGAGTCGGGGGGAGGGCAGCTGCAGTGACAGGTACACTGACAGCTGATGGACAGAGGGATTCATGGTGAGACAGGAAAGGGAAAGGGATAAAAAACTCAAGGAGAAAGGCTTCCAGAGCACAGCTGTCCAGCCCCAGTCACTCTAGGGATCAAGGACACCCTCATGTATCTAAAATCCACCTGAGGGTGTCGTGATTCCACAGCGCAGTGCAATCATTGTCACTAATGCCATCAAAAAAAGTCAAATCGTATGCTACAAAGGACAGGAACATGAGAGGGAAAGAAGGATGGGTGACGCATGAAGGGGTTTGATTCCCTGAGGACAGTTCATCTATGCTGATGACCCAGGCAATATTGCACGAATAAGGCACGGCCTTTGAAAAAGAAGACGTGAAATTCAAGGAAGAGTTTAAGAAATACGAATACAAAGGTACCTCTAAGTACTTTCATGAGTCCATACCTCTTATTTTAACCTGCTGCTTTAATGTAACATTTCCATCAAGTCTTGACACAAAAAATCCTTCAGGCCACTCACTTTGTGCCTCTCAGTTTAGAATCATGATTTTGGTGCATTTAGCCAGTGGAGCATTTAAAAGCCTCACAAACTAATTCTAGCAGATAACTTAAAGGGACAGGTACTGCAAATACAGATGTAAAGAGTATTTTCAAAATGCTGAGCAAAAAAAAGGTGTTAAGTGTCCTTCCTGCACAGGCAGCTATCACCCTGGGTTTTCAGCATCCTCCCTTGACCACAGCCCAGGCTGGCAGAGACCAAAGGACACACATTAAACCATGAGATGCATTTGCAATCAAAAGCCAGTCACAGATCCCTGTTCATAACTTGAGCTTATTGCCCCTTGAAGTTCGATTTTGTGTTATACCTATTCACATCACCTTCTCTAGGTTCCATAAAAACTGCTTTCGAAGTCCCAAAATGAAGCTTGTCAGAACATAACTCCTTGAAAGGCATTTAAACCAAATTTGAAAAGATTTCAAAGTAGGCATTTCAAATTCATGTAATCGTAACAACGATCCCTTTAGCCGATCCTCTATTCCTGGTTATCTGAGCAGGGAGAAACTTCCAGGAACCAGATGGCCCCTTCTATCAGTGGTCCCTGCTCACTTCAGCCGGCCAGCAGTGTCCAGACAGCAGAAAAGCTATTCCAGTGGAAACCAAGGGGCTACTCTTATCTCTCTAGAGTAGGGCACCAGATTGAACAAATGAAAATACAGGGGGCACTTGGTTATATTTGAATTTCAGATAAAAAAGAATAATTTTTGATCATCTCACGCAATATTTAGGACACGTTCATATTAAAAAAGTATTTGTTGTTTATCTGACATCCAGATTTAACTGGGCACCCTGTAGTTTATCTGACATTTCTACTGTAGGTTCTGATCCTCTTGGGGATTTGGGATGAGTGGGAATAGGGGCAAGTGGGGGGCTCCACTTACCAGCTTAGGAGAATGGCCAAACTAATGCCGAGGCTCAGCATTCTGGCTCTTTCTCTCTTATAACCTCCCCCTTCCTCTCCAAGATGGTGCCATGGCTCCAGCCAACCTGACTCCAAGTCCCATGTTTCCTCTAAGAGATGCCTTATCTGACCCTCTGGCCATCGGCCTCCACAACACACCTCCTAATCTGACCCTTTTTCCGCACTGACGGGCACACTGTAGAAATGCTGCTTGTAAGAACTCGTTTTTCCCCACATTCTATTGTGTCTTGTTTTGTTTCCCAAGAAAGGCTGCAAATAGGCTTTGGAGGGCTTCCTGACTGGAGGTTTTACTTCATTTGTTTTCTTCCCTCATACAGACCCCCTCCCACCACCCACTGCATTCAATAGGTGCCAAGAAGCAAATTGGTGTTTGTTCTCTTCAATCATAACTTCAAGACTGGAATTAAAGTGAGGGCTGAACAGCCAGCATGTCCAACTTGCCTGCCAGAAGTTACCATGGACTCTACACCCACAGACACTGGCCTGCCCTGCCCCCCCTGACTACTTCCTACTACTGATTAGTGATTATTAGTAAACCGCACTCTAAAATACTCACACATACTTAACAAACACAGGGAGGAAAGAGCTCTTGGTTTCAGGCTTCTGAGTGTGTGCTTGCAGCAAAACTATTTACAGCTAAGCCATAAAAATGCATGGAAATAGGAAGAAACACTGACACAACAGTAAAACGAAGGGTGAGATTAACGATGCCATAATACAATCTGTTTTCATTTGGTGCAGAGAAAATTAATTTTTGAAGACATTTCATTTAACTTTGCAATATTTTCCCGTTTAACCTCTGATGCTTGAAACTTTTCTCTTTTATCCCTTACACTTAAGGAAGAGGGAAGCACGTTTTATGTCTGGTTGTAAGTATGGCTTCACGGCAGACGACCAGGCTTGCGGCCTCTGCTCGGGATGGAGGCAAGCAATGTGTCTTCAGGGAACAAAAGTTACTGCCAACCATAATTCTCAGCTCTTCACCTTCTATTGAAACATCCACTTTAATAACCCAAAATTCACCTTCCAAAAGAATAAGATGTGTTACCTTCCAGAGCAAGGCATCGGGGCGGGCTGGACGACCAGATAAGGTTGTGTAAGCACTCGAGATATTCTGACCCCTCGAGTTTAAACCCGGGGAAGCAGTGATAGGAGATCACGGTTCCCACTGGGAAGGAGGTCTGGAACTCGGAGATGTTTACGTAGCCATTGGAAAAGGCCGGTGGTCTCAGGCAGCCTGTGACGGGGGAAAGAAAAAGGGAAAAGTCTTACTCGGTGATCTCTCTACACCTGATAGATGAACACAGCCCTGGACCTCTCTTAGATTCCCCCATAAAAACCAGGAATGAGCACCTGGGTCTTCCGTGTTTAGACTCCTTATCAGCTCACCCATTCTATTTGTAACATGGATATTTGATTTTATAGTTGCAAATGGCACTAGAGGGTCAGAGGGTGTAGGTGGGGATAGGGACACCCCTAGCCAGTGATTTCAGCCCTGACTGCACGTTAGAATCACCTGAGGGACTTTTTAAAGACACTAATGCTGGGCCCCATGCCCAGGGATGGTGGACAGCTGGGCACCCCTATCTTTTTTAAAGCTCCTCAAGTAATCCTAATGTGCCATCAGAGTTG
Organism: Rhinolophus sinicus; assembly: GCF_057876585.1. Taxonomy (NCBI): domain Eukaryota; kingdom Metazoa; phylum Chordata; class Mammalia; order Chiroptera; family Rhinolophidae; genus Rhinolophus; species Rhinolophus sinicus. The sequence goes on along the minus strand of NC_142506.1, from coordinate 57,167,193 downwards.
AGGTGCCCCAGAGGAGAGATACACCCCAACTGTTTCAAAGATGGTTAGTGGGGCCTTGAGAAGTTTATGATGCAAACTCGGTTCCACTGTCACAGAATATGGAACCGATGCCAGCCTACACAATGAGATTACACTTTAGAAAATCCAGTCGTGTTTTATGTGAAATAGGTAAGGAACCCTGTGGTGCAGTGGTTCTCAAACTTGAGAACGACCCGCAGAGTGGGCCTGTTAGAACACAGACTGCTGGGCCCGGCCCTGAGACTTCCGGTTCAGTGGGTGTGCGTGGGCCGAAGCACGTGCATCGCTAAGGGTTCCAGGCGGTGGAGACGCTGCCGCTGGAAGTGTGGGGGCCAGGCTCTGAGAACCCCTGCTGCAGTGGGTGTGTGCACGGAATTCCGGGTGCGCCCCGAGTGGAAGTGAGACCTGGAGCCCATGTTCTTCCTTCTGTGAGACAGTAGCTGCCTTTGGTCTGGAAGCCTGTGCAGCACAGGGAAATGTTCCCAGTGGCACAGAATCCCGTTTGGTGTGGCAGCCACTGTGCTGATGGACCATCTTTCTGGCTTCAGCAATTTCACTGGAGGATATAATGACCCCACAGAGCTGGCGCTCTTCCCGGGGGGAACTGATTGTGTGTGAAGTAAATCATGTATGATGAAAAATACCCAGTTTCCCTTCCAATCATCAAGGACAAGCGACATCAGATGACTGAACTGACATTGTTAGATACCGTGTTTCTCCCAAAAATAAGACCTAGCTGGACCATCAGCACTAATGCGTCTTTTGGAGCAAAAGTTAATATAAGACCCGATCTTATTTTAATATAGTATAAGACCGGGTCTTATATAATATAATAATATAATAATAATATAATATAATATAATATAATATAATATAATATAATATAATATAATATAATATAATATAATACCGGGAATATAATATAATACCGGGTCTTATATTAATTTTTGCTCCAAAGACGCATTAGACCTGATGGTCTGGCTAGGTCTTATATTTGGGGAAACATGGTTTTACACTAAAACTCAAAGAGCTTGGTGGTTAGCAAATTGCTTCAGATAGCACCCGTATGAGGTCTGTGCATCGGAGAGAGACGAGGGTGAGGCAAGGGAGGCCCCCTCAGGTGCAGAATTTAGGGAGGCACTCATGCTGGGGTGCAAGTGCTGACCCTGGAGACACAGCAGACCAGCGCCCGGAACTGCCCAACACGCAGGATGGACCATATCCGAAATGCGTGATGCTCAGCCCTCCTTTTAGGCTGTCCCCATGGCTTTAAATGATCATTTCTGCCTGAGCTGAAAACTGACAATGTTCATGGCAAAAGTGAAATGTGGGTGCGGGGGAGGTTAGGAATCAGGGACAAACAGAAACAGTAACTGAGAAAAAAAGATAAGCAAATTAACATTTGAACAAGTGAATGTATTAGAACCTCTGCATAGCTCCAAGGAGTTGGCACAAATGACCCTGTCTGTACCTCCTCCGGAGAAGACGTGGTTCTAAGCTACCCACCTGGATAAACTGGTTTCGCCCTAAATAAAAACTAACTCTGACCCACAGCGAGCAGGAGACCATCAGGACGCTGGACTCCAAAACACAAAGCTCCCACGGAAAAAAAATGGCTTTGGAACAGCCCCTTTCCCCCCCTCCCCAAAAGGAGATGGAAGGGATAATAACTCATGCAGTTAATCAGAGAAGAAAAGATATCTCCTCACTCTTGGTGGGAGATAGCCTGTTCTAAATATAACAGTAGAAAACTGGCTTCAACTCAATAGTTCAATGTGATTTCTATTTGCACTTCTAGATAATAGAGAGAAGGCTCCTCAGGCTTTGGCTCCTGGATCTATAGGTGCTAATAAAAGTTACAGAATGAAATGTCACTCTAAGGGCCAATTATATTTCTCCTGGGGGCTGAGAGGTGTCAGGCTGCCTCAGGCAACCATGATTCCTCACTGCTCATGCTGTGCCCCGGGGGGCAGCAGAAGGAAGGTGGAACATCCAAGGGGTACAGGGGGTGGAGAGCAGGGCACAGACCGGGGCACCCCCTCTGTGGGGACAAAGGAGGAAGGAAGGTGGGCTGTGGTTCGTATAGCTGTTTGAAAAAGCATGCCTCGCCTCTCAAGCGCAGCTGAGCAGCCCTTTTGTTGTTCCAGAACTATAGAAGCTGTATTTTGGCTGAGATTTGAGTAAAGGAGTGATGGAGGGCAGAGGCAAGAGAGGCCACACAGAGCAAGGGGAAAGCCTCTGTCTGAACGCCTGACAATGACACCCCGAAATGGATATACCATCACAGGGGGTATTTAAAAAAAAAATCACTGGGGCAAATAAGAGTGCCTAAAGAAGCATACTGCATTTAAATGACATAAAGGGAAATAGAAAGGGTGGGAGAACAAAAGGACAAGTGGAAAATATGAAAGCAAGAAGTGGCTGGAGTCTGAGGTAATTTTCTTGGCCATTACTCAGGGCCGCGGGACTGGAACGAATTAGTGGTTAATAAAGTTCATTTGAATAAATAGCCCAACCTAAGAGCCAGCTGCTGAGTTCATGGATAGTCTCTGAAAGTATAAATGAATCACGTGTCTCCTTTAAAAAATGTAATATAAAACACGCTAAATACCACAGGAAATTTCGGGAGAGAAATGCAGGATGGTCCGGGCTGCCTCCCTCCCCCTAATCTGAAGCCTTTGTTTCTTCAAGGGGCCATGACTCACATAAGCTCTCACATAAGGAAATGATTTATTTCCAACTATGGGGCATGAAAAGTAATATCAGAGTCTGCCAGTTATGATTTCTAAGCACAAAGTTAACATTCGTCTCAACTTGAATGTGCTGGTGTTTTGGTGCAAATAATATTGCTCTCCCTCTCTCTCGAATTTTAAATTATGCATTGGCTTCTTGGTCCTTTGGTCCAAGTTACATGTCAAAAACTAAAATTAGAATTAATATGAACCCGAGGGTTTAGTTTCACAAACAGGGCCCTGTACATGGGCCCGGGCTAATTAAAAAGAAAAAAATGCAAGAGGATAAATATTCACCATGTGGTTTGGATGAAATTTGAATTTGATTATTTTTCTGTTCCTTGTGCGTTATGAAAAGGGAGACCGTTATTAAGAGAAAATAGCCTCTGTAAGATTGGCTCGAAATATATTCTCAGCACTAGTGAAATAAAATGCTCTGTTGTTTTCACTAAATATGCACTGGTTTATCACTGTGTTCACAGCGCAGTTACAAGTGTCCTGATTCTTAAAATACTTGTGGTTTCTTAAAGGAGAGGTGCCACACGCTCAAGAATAAGGTAGTCCCCACATATACTTGGAAGCTGGGTGTGTGGAGCTGGAGAAAACTCGGGAACGATGTGAAGGTCCTAAGAACAGAGCGTGGTGATTACAGTGACGCTCCTGCTGGGCCACGTGGGTGGGGTGGGCGGCTTTGTGTTCCTCTCTGTCACCTCTCTTATTCTAGTAGAGAAACACACACCTGCTCTACAACCCAGTCTGAGAGAACGTCCGAGAACCACAGCTTCCGTCACGTACCTTGACAGATAGGCAGATTGTCCCACGTTCCGTCATCACGACACAACGAAACCAAGTTGTACAGGTCGGGGTAACGGATCTTGAATCCCTCCTGACACGTGACGATCAGCTTATCTCCGTGTCTATAGGTCTTGTTGTGAATCTCAGCATCTTCAATTTGAGGGAGGCGACAAACTGCAATCATGGAAAAAGGACACATTATTGTTGGAATTTAGAACGGTTGTGGTGTGTGGCTTCACAAAAAGCTCCGATTTTCAGGCCTGGCCTCGACCTACACAGATATCTGATAAATGGCTCCTTGTTTCTCACTAGGGTCAGGTCCCAGTGACAAACAGCAGAACCTGCGACACAGAGAACTAGGAAGAGGTGGCTCAGGACTGAGTCACAGATGGAACTTTGTTTCTTGCTTGTGACACTTCACACTGTAGGTTGAGCTTACGGACGACTTGGGAAATAAGCGACGAAAGACAAGAGTTGGGGATTCACACGAACTGTCTATCTGGTTCCCCCCTTTGCTGTTTGTAGACAGTACAGTCTGTCTGGTGGTCCCGCAAAGTTGCTGCCTGTGGGGTGAGGGCTTGGGCCTGATAAAAAAACATGCTTTGCAGAACAGCAGTGGAGGCTGAGCTGTGGCTGCACGTGCTATTAGCATTCCCCATCCACCTGATCTGTTTTAAAAAAAGATAGTAGAGAGAGCTGCACATAGTACCACTGCCAACCGTGCAAAGGGCCAGCAACCTACACGGAATAAGAGCAGAATGCATGTGGATGGGAAAAGACGTCAGACTGGGAGAGAGGAGGGGGGTGCTAGAGGAGGTTTGCGAAGATAAAGCAAGATGAATCAATTACAACTATCTGCTTCTAACTCTCTCTGCAGCCATTGTACCATACAGGCCTCTCCATTCCGTGCTGCCAAGTTGAGACCTGCTCCCTCCACCTCCTCCCACCCTGAACACTGCCCAACTAATCCCATCCAAGTCACACTGGTCACAATGGGTCTCTCTGCATCCCTTATGGGCACATCTCTGTGTAAGGTCTCTGATTTTCCATGGCTATGTGCTCGTATGCTTGAGCTATTTATTTCTACTTTTCGAGTCAGACAGGCCCTGACTCACAGGTGTGTTATGGACCAAGTCTGTGGCTTCTTAATTTTTGGAAACAAGGCAAAAATCCAACAATAGCACTTTGACAATCATAGAAACTTCCTCCAGAAATTTCTCAATGCTCTAAGAGATTGTGGGTTTCTCAGCCACTCCCCAGGGCCTATGGAATCCACGATAGGGTTCAATTAGTATTAACAGGAACCTCGACCATCAAGTTCCTCTGGGCTTTGAACTGTCAGCTCTGTGGCACTGAGCCCTGGGGACACCGATGCAGGGGGGAGAGTGGGGAAAGAGCAGTGGCTGGCTCTGGTGGCTGGGAACTCGGGTAGCTTTAAAAAGAGCACATCCTAGGAGCTTTGAAATGGGGTTGGGGCTGGGTTTACCAGGACAATGGGAAATCTGACAACAACAAACTAGAAAACGGCGTGTTAGTGATGGGAACGCCTCAGGCAAAAGAGGACATCCCTGGCAGAGGAGCGCCCTGGCAGCTGGGAGCCAAGGTGTGGTGGCCATGAGGTGTCTCCTATGGGCCATCAGAAGACAAATGCTGGCGAGCCCAGCTCTGCCTTATCTTAGCCCTCAGTACGATGATACCATTAGCCTGAGAGCGAGGTCTGTGTCACCTCTTCCTCTGATGTTCCCTCCAGGCCTCCAGACCTTTGCACACACCTGGCAAAGAAGAAATGGTGAGGGGAGCCATGTGGACCTCTGCCCAAGAAACTCTGAGCACACGCCCCCCGCCAAGAGGCCGATTAACAGTCTTTCGGGGCAGCTCTGGCAGGTGCGCCTCCCCTGCGGGAACCATCATCACTGCTCCTTTTGCCGATGGATTTCAGCAGAGAGAGTCTTGGCTGGAGAACTGTGTTCTGGTTTCGCAGTTTTACCTTTCATGTTGGTGTTTCAGGCTGTTGAAAGGGGTTTTCTAACTGTTCATGGTCAACGAATAGTTTTCCTACTAGAATACCTGAGTTCTCCCAAATCAAACCCAGAATACTTCTGACTAGAGTCACAAGATAACTGACAACTCTGCACACCACTGCTGCCCTCTTCTTAATGGAAAATGTAAATTTTTTTCAATATCACTATGCAGAAATTATTCACAGCAAATAAAAACACATTTATCAAATCATCCATCTGTGAAAGCTTGGCTGTGAATAGATCCTATGGCAGTAATTTATATGAATAAACAACCATTTTCATGATTGATTTAAAACTGATGCAAGAATTAACCAGTATACTCAGGAGGTGGCCAGCTATAGGTAGTAAATTCAATGGACAGAAGTGTCCATTTGGACACTGGGGACACATGGACCAAGACAGCATCCAAGCCTGTTTCCAAGGATGGTTTTTCTGCATAGCGGTCTATAATACAGAATGCTTTGAACTGCTCATTAGAACTCCAAGTTTCCATAAATAGGAGTTGGGGACGACTGCAGAGCATATGACATAAGGTTCAAAGGGAAGGCACAGCCTCCCAAATCCCAGTAATTATGTACTCGAGTCAAAGAAGGGTCACCGTAGGGAGTGACGCAGGACCAATTTATGTGTGTGGAACCACCCATCCACTGGGAACTCAGAAGTTGGAGTTTCAACTTCACCAAGGAAGAGAGACCTAGGTATAAGGACAGACCCAAAATAGACCAGCTCTCACAGAGCCTAAAACTAAACCTTGACAAGGGAAAAGATCATCCAGAAGCTTTCCAATCTTTTTAACCACTTGTCTGGCACCTAATTCCCCCTCTGAATGAGTGCAAAGTAGGAAGATGTCAGCAGTGGTAGTAACTACAGAAGTGGTAGTAACTACAGCAGTGGTAGTAACTATTTCTATGGACAGAGAGAAACCAGGATCTTGAGTATCTGAAAACAATTGTGTAATCTTCATCAATGCTAAAATTTAAAATAGAAACAACACAATTTTCTATTGCACAAATGCATCTGGTAGGCAGGAAGAATTTTTAAGAACCACTTCAAAAATATTGTTACCAAAAGACCATGAAAAAAAAGGTCTTTTGGTAACAAGATCTGATTCTGTCATGTAGAATCAGATCGACAATCAAAACTTATGTAGATAGGACATAAATGGGCACTTTGGGAGTGTAACTAAGAATATCAAAGGCTTCCATTCCAGAAATCACTTTTCACCAGCCTAAGACTGTCATTATTTTTGTATCCTGTAAAAATGGAGATTTTGTATAATGAATAAATAAAAGGGGGGGTAAAAAGCCCTAAGGCAGTATTACACGTTTATATCTAACTACAAATTAATTGATCCGATTAGTGAGCAGAGAGCAGAGTCCTAAAGGAAGGAGCAGGAATAAGAAAAGAACTTTTTTTTTTAAACTTACTTGTATATTTATATTAAAAATTTGTAGGATTTTTTTAGATTACAAAAGAAGTACTTATAGAAACAAAAAGTAACCATTATGAAGTATAGTACACAAAAATTCAATGATGTCCACATTGCCATGCCTCAGAAATGTCTACTGTTAATATTTTGGTGTATATTATTCCATGTTCTTTCCCCAGTCATTTGCTGTGTGTGTGTGTGTGTGTGTGTGTGTGTGTGTGTGTGTGTTGCAGCATACGCATGGGAAATTTGTGTGTGTATATACAAAATAAAATTAAACTACATATATAGTTTTCCTCTTCATAATTTATCAAGAATTAGGAAAAGAAATTTTAAAGAATATGCGCCATGTGTTAGATTTGCTTTTCTTTAAAATGTTACTTATATGTGAAAATGATTCGGATTCCTTAAAAATGTCAACGTTTGACATCAGTCTTCCCCAAACAGTGTTCCCAGGAACATGAGTACATGATACACACTCAGAGATTCACAATTCATATTAGCGTATTAATCTATGCTCTGAACGTCATGCTATAAAGAATGGACTTTGTTCAAGTCACCATTTGTAGAGCTTATTTATTCATCCATCCATTCTTCCATTCATTCAGTGAACTGAACACTTACTGTAGGCCTAGTACGGTCCAGGGAGTAGGGAAAAAGTCAGAGTAAGTCAAGATTCTTACTCTGCTGTCACTTGCAGGGTGGGAGACTGCTGGCAAATACATGAGCTAGAAAATAACAGGATCTGATCACTGCTATGACAAACACAAAACGTGACAAAGACGGACTCATGTGATAAGGACGGAGGCAGCGATTCCTCTAACTTGGGTAAACAGGAAAGAGCGCCTTTGAGGAAATGACAGTCACTAAGCTGAGACCTAATAACAAGGAAGGACTCAATGTGAGTGAATGTGGAGAAGAGAATTCCAGGCAGAGGAACAGCTCTTGCAAAGGCCAGGAGGAAAGCTGAGTGTCCTTACAGACACAAAAGAAGACTGGTGTGTTGGAATATCGTGAGCAAGAGGGAGATGGAAAGTCCAGATCGTGTAGGGCATTGTAGATTAGGGATTTGGGTTTTATTTTAGTGTAATGAGAAGCTATGGAGCTTTCCAGGCACGAACCGTGACACCGTCTGACTTATATCCTAAAGGGTGCAGCAAAGGATTAACCCTGTCCAAAGAGAGGTTTGGCCTTGGCCCTCACCTCTAAGCCCTAGGAGTGTTCTACTGAGATGAGTGTTGATCTTTGTTTATCTGGAGCCTTTGGGCCACACCAGACTGTCTATGGTACGCTGACAATGTGATATAGGCTGGGAGGTGGGGCTTGGTCCATACAGTATCAGCTCCATTTTTGGAGGGATGGGAGACCAAGGTCAGCCACACAAGTAGTCAACCATCTCTACAGGACCAAGCCCCAATAAAAATTCTGGACACCAAGCCTCAGGTGAGCTTCTCTGGTTGTCAATACTCCATGTGTATTGTCACACATTGCCGCTGGGAGAAAGGGACGCTGTCCATACAGCTCCACTGGGAGAGGACAACTGCAAGTTCATGACTATTAGTGCTGAATACAGGCACATCCTATAACACAGCAATTCCACGCTTAGGTATAGATCCAACAGAAGGGCATGTCTATGTTCACCAAAAGGCATGTTTGTGCATGTTCAGAGTAGCACTATTTCTAAAAACCCCAATTGGAAAAAGACCTAAATTCCCATTAACATCAAAATGTTCAAATTATAGTCTATTCAGGTACTAGAACACTATATGACAAACTACAGCTATGTGCAATAATATGCACGAATTTCACAAACATAAAGTCAAAGACATCCAACATAAAATAATACTCCATAATCCCATGTCCATAAACTCAAAAATAAGGCAAAGGTAAATTAAACTTAAAATAGTACCATGTTTAGGAATACATACTTCTGGGCTAAGCAATTACCGTGGGAAGTTATCTCCGGGACTCAGGGAAGGGGTTACCCCTGAGAGGAAGGGAGGAGGCTCCTGGGGTGCCAGCAATGCTCTAAATCATTACCTGGAAAGTGGTGTTTGCTTTGTGATAATTCACTGGACTGTGTGGTTTTGTGTACTTTTCTATGTACGGGTTATATTTTATGAATTTTAAAAAGATTAAAACAATACTAATAACAACAACAAAATTAATCCAAGTGATCTTTTTCAACTCAACTGAGGGCCTCTGGGCCTGGCAAGTAGAGAGTGATTCTCAGCATTTGGGGAAATACATGGCCAAACGTATTGGGGTGGCATTTAAATTTCCAACAGCATAAAACCTTGATTATTTTCCAGAAAATTCTCTGAAGGCAATTTGGCCTCTTATGTAGATACACAGGTTGTTGGAGAAACTGGGTTTTGTTCAGAGAGTTTTGCCCTAGAAGACAAATCTATCTGATTTCTTGTTTTGCTCTTGATAAACAGAGTTTTAAGTATTTTATCTTGAAAGGTATTTTGAGGTCTCTTTCTGCCTTTTGGAAAGTAGCTCTCACTTTGGATAATAAGGAAGTGACAGAAAGCATGAGGTTACCAGAGCTGAGCTCACAAGAAAAATAAAAGAGGGCAGTTCAAATGCCATTCTCGTGGGCTGATGACTTACCGAGGGTCCACCCTCCATGTTGATATTTTACTTGTCGAGTGACTATGGCAAGTATCTCAAGGTGTGCTCTAAGACCTGCCAGCAGGAGGCTCTCCCAGAGGTGCCTGCTAAATTCCGATTCCTAGTACATACAGACCTCTAAGAGTAGGCCTGGAAATGTGCATTTCTAACATGCCGCTCAGGCAAGTCCCATGAAGTCAAACGTTGAGAACTACTGCTTGATGGATAGGCAAGGCGACTGACTGGATTGGAGAGAGCAGTCCAAATGCAGAGGCTGGCTCAGATGTTCCAAGCACAGCAACCCCTTAGTAGCTGTGTCAGATGACTCTAATAAAGGACCGAATCTAATCTGTGTGGGCTGGGAGGCAGCTATGCACCCAAGGCCTCGTGCACCCACAGGCCCAGCGTGGGTGGGAGTACCTGTGCATGAGTAACGGGACCCTCACGACGCTGACTGGGAGCGACGCCAGCCCCGAACCGCTCAAGACTGGCATGAAGGAAGGTGCATTTCATCTGCAATGGGTTTGGAAGGACACCCATGGGGTGGCCCTGCATTTTTCATAAGCAGCCAACGTAATTTTGGGTAGTTTCCATTGCGAGCTTGTGAACAAATGCTTTCTGGGGAATTGGCACGATCGGCGTGGTGTTTGAGGTTGCTAACCGTCATAGTTTGGCCTTTCTACATGACCTGATACGGATCTGTACACGCGGTGATGCTGTCTTTTTGCATTTGCCTACCGGTTCTGTGACTTCAAGCAACTCCCTACCTCCATGGCCCCTGCCCAGAAAGGGTGAAATCTCAGCGCTCATGTGACATGGGAGATGACATGAGGCAGCTGGTAAAAGCTGCTATGATTTGGATTTTCCCTCTGCACATACAGAGGGGGCTTGCGAACCCTTGTCTGTGGTGGCCCAGCTGTCACCTTGCCACAATGATAACTGATCATTTCTGTCACTTATCTTTGCTGCCTCTGGCCCCATCTGACTTGACCTTATTTCCCCTGGATTTTCGTGTTTCCTTTCAAGTCATGACCACATTTAAGTTAATCTGTTTAAGAACAAAAAACAAACTCACACTGAAGCCACAATGGAGAGAAAGGAGGGAAGCAGTGATTTCTGTTACAAGAAGCGTAAATAAGAAATGACCGTGGTTCTGGAGACAGGGAGGGGCATCCCTCTCCTCCCTCCCATCTTAGAAGATGGAAAATGAGAAGAGAATAAATATCTTGGGGGAAGACATGCAAATACTTGCCCTAGTGGGCGCGGACTGCTGTTTCTGATAACCCATGTCTAAGGCAAAAAGAAAGAAATTTTAGATGATAGAAAATGCACACAAGAAGAAAGGGATTCTAAATAAAACATTTTTAAAGCGCCCATGTGTTTTGGTGAAGTCTCTAGAGCTGGGAGACAACTCACCTTCATATAGGAGTAACTATAAAAAATGAGTATGAATTTCCTGCTTTTGAAAAATGCCTGCACCCCACACTTTCAATGAATAAAGGAGCTACTTGCCATCTTTGCTGCCAGCTTTAGCTCCTGAGTCAAGTTGAATCTTTTAATTAAAAATTTAAAATGTAATAACAATACTTAAACTCACATTGCACCTTTTCCCTCAGGAAGCTCAAAGAAACTTCTTCACACCAAATTATTCATCTTTTACAGCAATCCTGGGCAGGTGTATGGGCCTCAAAATATTTTAGTAAGTACTTAAAAATAATGGTTGCTGAATGAATTAATTTTATTTCCCTGCTGCACTCTGCAAGGAACTGGGCACAGAAGGGTTAAGCGTGGCGACATTGTAAGCTGGGGCAAAGGCAGGGACAGCTCACCTGTGCAATAGGCGACCTTTATCCCCAACCAGACAATGAGGGAAACTGAGACAAAAAGTGCAGGCAGCAGGAGTAATTGAAATTCCCTTGTGCGCTTTTAGACAAACCTATGTTTGAGCTCCCACTGCCCAGAACAACTAAAATTGAATCTCTTGGAGAAAGTTCCAGGCACTATTACTTCTAAAAGTTCCCCAGGTGGTTCTGGAATGCAGCCTGGGTCGTGTGCCACCACGTAACAGAAAGAGCACGGCACTGCCAGTCAGAATGTGGGCCATGATCCCCATTTATTTGCCATGGGACTTGTGGAAGTCACTTAAACTCTAGAGGCTTTAGTTTCTTCCTTGTAAAATGACAACACTGACATTCTCTCATGCTAAGAATTAATGATCTCCCAGGAGCTCTGTTTAACACTGGAGGAAACCATGCTCTCTTTCTCCTTGTAAAGCAATATCGGGCCATCTCTGCATGAGTGGGTCTCAAACTGTCTTTTTGTGGAAGAGTCAGTGGGAGTTAAAAAAAAAAAATGCCATCCTTGGCCTCATGCCTAACGTTCTAATGCAGGAGGTCTGATGTATATTTTTAACCTAGTTCTTTCTGCAGGTAGGCCTTGCCACACATTTTGGGAACCAGAACCCTGCATGAACAGGTTCTTACCTGTGTGAGCAAAATGCCTCCCCCTTGGGGTCTGGGACTGGGCCCATGATGATATGTGTCACCAGCTCCTGCTCCCTTTCCCTGCGAAAAATCATCTTTGGTCAGGTGAGATGAGCAGACGGCAGAGCACAGACCTGGAAGGGAATCCCACCTCTGCTACTGGCTACCTAAGAGCCCGCGGAAACTTTAGCCTCTCTGAGCTTTCACGTGCTCATCTGGGAAGTCATGGGATGGAATCTACTTTGTAGGGCTGCCATAGGAATTAGAGAAGATAATACATACAAAGCATGGTACCAAATACATATGAGAGACACCTCCTCAAAACACTACAGTCTTGCTGAGAATGGTAAACAGAAGCAACGTGGAGGCTGGGAGCAGGTTTGTGGGCTGGGGACAGGCAGGGTGCCACACGCAAAAGGAAGCTTTGGCTTCAGTGATGGGGGTGGGGGTAGGTTCTGGATGGAGGTCCAGGGATCGTCCTCCTTCTCCCAATGTCCTGTGGAAAACGCCACTGCACTGACAACACTGTTCGCTGTGGACAAAGCCATGATAAAATACGCACCAAGCCGATCAGAAGTGTGGAAAGAAAGAACCCTCATGTGCTTTCCTTGTGGGTGAGTGACTAAAAATGGCTGGAGCCAACCGCACTTGGAGCCCAAATGTGACAAACAACAGCCAAAGAAAAGGCCAGAAAAAATAAATCAGCAACTCCTAAAGGAGTTCAGTGTGAGTATTTGTGGACAAAGGCCGACCTGAGGGATGCAAATCTTAACCAGACCACCTGTCTAAAGGCGGTATCAGGTGAAGACAGGTAGACGGGTCCCGTCAGACCAACAGCCAAGTGACGAAAGAAGACAGGCCGGGAAGCAGCCACAGGAAACAGCTGCCAGGGTGCTAGGCGTCCCTTGTCTGTCTCACGTGGCAGAGCTGCCTGCTCAGGCGTGCAGGTGACAAATGGTAACATCCAATGTGTGGAGCTGATCAGTACACGCACCATGGCTGCAGCACGGCATTTGTACCCACTCACCCCTTTCAGATCGAGGGCTCTTTACCCCAGAAGCAGGAAAAGGCCAGATGAGGTGGTTCTTTGGGCAAAGCTCATGGGTTCCAACCATGGTTCCCTGCTCCCGGGCCACTCCCGTGCGGCTACAGGTCATACCAGGTGTCAAGCAAAGGACGACACTGGTGAGGTCATTCTCAGAGTGAGAAAAGCCGTCCCAAGGTGGGGGTCCTGACAAGGCAGTGCTTTTATGGGTATGTTACCCATGGGATTTACACAACCCTTTTATCTCCGACTTAGGCCTTCTTCTCCTCTCTAGCTCAAGAGGAATTGACAGCCAATTAGAGGAAGGAGTTCCTGAAAAAGACCCCTGCTCAGTCAGTTCATTCTCAAACCAGTGCGCTCTGTGGAGGAGGCACATGTAAGCCTGCAGGATGGCATTATGATGGCCTTGTTCAGAAAAGTGTCACCGTGGCCCTTAGCTGGTCTGGAATCTGCTCTGAACGCCTCGGGCTCACACAAGCTGTGTGTGACACCCATGTGACTCCAGCCTCACCAAAATCCTTTTTCTATTTGCTTAGCATGGACTGATCTGAAGTTTAGTTGGAAGAAGTGATCGATATGACCACTGACTCTTCGCAGAGCTGCTCAAGGCAGAAGGTGAGGAGAAAACAGAAAAGGTCTCCTGCACCTCGGAGAGAAGAGCTCTGTGAAAAAAGTGCTCCAAAATTAAGATCCCCACTGCAGGAAAGTGGAAGTCTGCAGCAGCTCTAATTTAGTCTTCCTCTCTCTCCACAAGCCCATGCTCCAGAAGAGGAAACTCGAAGAAGATAAGAAAACGTGTTTCTGCACGAGGAGCATGTTGTCTACACCCAAAGGTGCTCAGAGGACGCCCTGAATCCACCCAGAAGCTGAAGCTCCAGTTAGAAAGGCTTGACCTTTAAAAATATCCTGAACACCCTCTCAGCAATGAGACTCCTAAGGGAGGCAGGGCCTTGCTGCCATAGAACATTGTCAGAATCTGAGGAAGGCTCTCGCCCTACCCAGGAACTATGTGGCATTTAGTTCTCTTCGTAAAAAAAACAAAAACTTCTGTCTGGATAGTATAACCAATGCCAATAGACCTGAGATGTGTTCTGCATCCCGCCTATACCAAGGGATAGTGAAGGAAAAAAATCTTTCCATTAATATTGATAATAAATACATTTGGGCATGACCCGCCTGGTTCGTCTCTGCCCCTCCCATGTGATATTCGTTCATAATACAAATGGAGTCGCTTTGGGATATATTTTTTTTAATACTACTTCTTTATTGGTGTGAACTGTCATCTGAATCACCCCAATGCTGTCCCCACCCCTACTAAGGATTGCAGGCTGGGCCAGCATCTTTCCATGTCCTGATGTGACGTGTGCTAAGTGTTTGTAAAGGGAATTTATGTAAAGTCAATCTTATTTCACCTCTACCTTTTCTTATGAAACGTGGGAAAGGACTGTGTCCCAGGGAAAGTGTCCCTCCCCCCCAAAGACATAGTGAGTGGTTTAGGAAAGGAAGAGGCCCAGAGGGTGGCTGTCACTCTGGCCTTTAGTCACTTATACGTGAGCAGCCCTGTGCCCACGGGACATAGTCTCAGGCGTTTGCCAACTCCAGGCTCTCTTCTCCACCACGCTTAGCACCTCTCTTGCTCCCCGGACCATACACATTCTGACCCCGCTTAGGGATGTGCCAGCTCTACTCTTACAGACATCGCTGTGCATCACTAGGCTGGAGGCTTTGGGTGTCATGGAATGAATTCATTGTCTGTGTTATCAGTCCTGTACGTCCAAACTTCTACACATTGCATTTACTTGGAATAAACCCGTTGGATTGGAATAAAGGAGTCATGCAAGAAGAGAGGTGGCTGGGATGTGTGGCCGAGTGAAGTGGAGACTAAAAGAGGGAACCTGTGAACGCACAGGAAAACACTCCTCTATTGAGCACCTTGCTTCTGCAAAGCCTTTACTATTACAAAGCGCTTGAATGCATGGAAACTTATTCGTTAAAA
The DNA here is from genome assembly GCF_057876585.1 of Rhinolophus sinicus. NCBI lineage: Eukaryota > Metazoa > Chordata > Mammalia > Chiroptera > Rhinolophidae > Rhinolophus > Rhinolophus sinicus. Next base: position 57,152,058 of record NC_142506.1, on the reverse strand, counting down.
ATCTGCACCTCAGGCAGAACTGGCTGAGGGTGAAAGACTGAGGGGAGCCCAGGTGACAGTGAGGAGACCTGGGGCTGAACACATCTGTCCTGAAGTCGCCATTTCACTCCAGGAAGGCTCTTTACTTCTCCAAGACTCAGTTTCTCTATTGGTCAAACGAAAGTCCGAATGAGGGCTTGGATTACATGATTTCCATGAGTCTTTCCTCCCTGAACTTCAATGATGTAATTTACTCTAACACTGTGCTATTGTATAACTGACCAGAATGGGGCTTTTGTGACCCAAAGAAGCTTAGACGTAACCTTGTAGAGAATTCATTCTGGCTCTGCTGTTAACTCCTCAGCTGTGTGACCTTGACAAAGTCTAAGTGACTCTCTCGGAGCCTCAGTTTCCTAATCAGAAAATGAGGACAATAAGATTGACCTTGAAGGGTGGTTGTGAGTGTTAAATGAGATAGTGAATGTGACGTGTTCAATTGTACTGACCCATAAAAATGAGATAGCTCGTGATTGTTATTACTATTACCACCACGTAACAATTCATTAACCTTCCAAGAATTACCTGACAAAGGGAAACAAATGAATCCAGCAGCCCTTGCTATTCGCCCAGCATAAATCCTGATCAGTGAGAAAAGGCCATTTATAAATCAGGGGGAAGAAAAAGGTGAGCTTCTTCCCTGCTACATAACACCCATGGTCTATATTTCTCGGTGCCCCCTGCCCCCTGTAAACCTCTTAGAATAAAGAAGTCTTGTTAGGACACGAACAATGATGATTTTTCTCCACCATCAGGGCACCCAAAGCAATCTCTTTATACAGAACTTTCAAAGACCAACAAAATTAGCATTCATATTAAAAATCAATATACCATCATACTTAGAAAGGCAGTGCCTATTCCTCCAAACCTGCTAAAAGTGGTGGTTAGAGCACAAGATCACGGCTGGACTGCAGGGTCCTGGACCCTCCATTGGAAATACGGGGTCTCATTTTAGGTTGCGTCATGAAAGAGCTGATATTCCACTGCTATCCCTACTTACACAGCCCTTACCCAAACATTTGGGGCTAAATATTAATTATGCACCAGACTGTACAACCGAACAGGCTATACACTCCACTCCAAGGTGATTTTGTTCACTCCCTTTCTTGGAATTACTATATATTAGGTAGCTATGTACAGGGTTAGAAAAAACTCATCCAAAAAGGGGTAAACTTCCCCCCCTGCCCCAGGATGGTAAAATAAAAGAGGGCCTTTCTCTCTGGACAATATTCAGGAAACTTGGTTTTCTTTGTTCTCTGATGTTCTTGAGCTTGTCTGGGCTTTAAGCGCTGGGTAGCCTGTGCCACAGGTTTTGGCAGGGAAGTCTATATACACAAATAAACTTAATTAATGGACTCTTACGGAAACCACAGCTTGCATGGACTGCATGTAAGAGGAAAAAATGAATTCATTTAAAAAAAAAATCTTAATTCTTTGTATTAATTTTGACTTAAAAATACCTTGAAAATAAAGGTAAAGATAGCAAATATTTTAAGGAGAAGACACTGTCTTATCTATCCTGTAAGATTCCCATTAGGAGAATCATAATAGATGCTTGTCAAATTAAATTATTCAAAAAGTTTCATGAAGAAGATACATATTAAATCAGAATAGTAGTTTACATGCCATTATTATAAAAGCACCACCCCAAAATAAAATCAATAATGGTGTTAAGAGAAACTGAAACTCATTTCCAATGAACTCAATTCTATGCCTCACAGAAATTTGGGGCCAAAATTAATTCTTTTTTTTTTTTTAACTTTTTTTAAAAATAAATTTTATTGGGGAATATTGGGGAACAGTATGTTTCTCCAGGGCCCATCAGCTCCAAGTGATTGTCCTTCAATCTAGTTGTGGAGGATGCAGCTCAGCTCCAAGTCCACTTGCCGTTTTCAATCTTAGTTGCAGGGGGCACAGCCCACCATCCCATGTGGGAATTGAACCGGCAACCTTGTTATTGGGAGCCCAGTGCTGTAACCAACTGAGCCATCGGCAGCTCATTGTCTTCAATCTAGTTGTGGAGGGCGCAGCTCACTGGCCCATGTGGGAATTGAACTGGCAACCCTGTTGTTCAGAGCTCACGCTCTAACCAACTGACCCATCCAGCCGCCTCCAGAATTAATTCTTGATTCACGTCTATTCCTACTTCAACCTTGCCAAAACTTGGAGATAAATAATCAACAATTTGGCATTCCAATTAGTTAAACTCAATGCATTCTTTTAAACTCTAAAAGTATCAACAAAAAGTAAAAACAAAAATGTATTTATAAAGTTGTTTCAACCAACTGATTTAGGGATGATTGCTAAAAGTAAAAGAATATTTTGTTATGACCAATAAATTTAGGGATAATTAGAAATAAATGTCTACCTTGTCAATCTGTCTTTGCTTGCCAGTTCTTTCTTTCCTTAAACGAATCACATCTAACAGAGAACTGATAAGTAGTAATTGATTTAATCTTCTGGGTAACATGCATTGCCTGTATCATTATATACAGTTTTTGCCTAATATATTTACTGAGCTTTTTATTGAGTAACATGGAAATGGGAGTGGAGTTGGCAGCCCAATAATAAATAGCCATAATGTTATCTGATTGCTCTCTTGCATTGACAAAAATGGTGATAAATTGGATTCTAATGGAGGTAGAGAAGGAAGATGATTGCTTCTAATGCTGAGTAGCTACCCCCACCCTCATTACACACGACTGCTGCTCCCTCAGAGTGTACGTAGGTCTGTCTAGTCCTGAAATAGAGACAGCAGCCCAGGGTACTGACCCCTGAAGCACACACAGCCTTGTACCCCTGTGGCCATGGTGGGGCAAGCAGACCACACGAGCAGCTTCCATGAGAGGGGGAGGGGAATGGGTTTAAGCACTTTACCTTCTTGCACGCAGATGGGTTTGTCACTTGGGATCCAGCCTAAGGTTCCATTAAAATACTTTATACACAGTCTCTTTGTAGAACCCTTCAACTTGAATCCGTCTTGGCAATGAAATCGGGTGACAGAGCTTTCGAAGAATACCCCTCCACTGGGCGTCCTGAAGCCATTCTCGGGGACGCCTGGGTCAGCACACACCTGAAGGTCATCGAACCCTATATTGACAGAGAAGAAAAGGTGCCTCTGAATACATTCTAACGCCAAGGGCTGTCTAGATAAATGGCAGACACTGTATACTTTCCAACACTGTGAACCACCCAACCACACCAACCAAACAGCCAAGAATATAAGCATTCTATGCACACAATCACACTGCTTTGTGCTCTTCTCTTAGAACAGTGTTTTTTAGAGTTTTTTAATTCTATGGCCAAGTTAGCCCTTTAGGGAAGTCATCAGTGTAGGGAGATGAGGCAAAGTACACAACAAAAGGCATACAAGATGGTTCTGTGCCAAAATCGAAATACAAAATGCTGAAGGGAGCTTAGGAGAGAGAAGTGGTTCCAAAGGGTGAGGGAGAAGGGGAATCTGAGCCTGGCCTTGAAGGATGACTAAGATTTCAACAGACAGAACTAACTTTGTGGAGGGAGGCGTGGAGAACATTCTAATGGGAATGGCACAAGCAATGGCCGGGGCTGGAGAGAGCAGCCATGTTTGGGGAATAGTAAGTAGGCATGAGAGTTATACAGGGTGTGTGGAAGAGGTGTGCTGGGAATACCCACCTTCCCCTGCCTCTGCCCCTGCCCCTCACCCCCATCTGCCAGGCCTTGTTCAAATGCATCCTCCTCTGGGATGCTCCCCTACCCAGCCTCTCTGTGTCCCACCACTGCACTGTGAACACAGCCCTGTATTGCATGATTTGGAGAATGGCCACCTCTCAGCAGCCTGTGAGCCCTTCAAGGACAGGTCTTGCGACGTTTTCATCTTTGTATCCCCAGAATCTCTCACAATGTCCTGCAGAGGAAATGTTCCATAAATGTTTGCTTCACAAGTAAACAGAGTTGGACAAGAGAGCTGGAGACATATGAGTCAGGGTGAGCCTAGGAAGCCAGGCAAAGTGAGGAGGCAAGTGCAAAGCCAGGGGGCAGGGCAGTGGGCACGGGGAGGCTTACAGGACGGCAGCTTGAAGGAGAGAGCACCCAGAAGCTTGGTTAGGAGACCAGGCAGTGTCGGGGAGGGGGGTGGGTGTAGGAGGTGATGGGCTTGAAAGGGCATGAGAGTGCTGGAGGTGGCAAAGAGGGAGCAGGGTGTGAGGCATTTCAATTCCAGGCCCCCCTTGTCAACTGACTGGAGGTCAGGGTGAAGTAGTTGCCCAGAGGGCTGGGATGAAGGCAGATCCTTGAAACAAACATGGCGGTCATGGGCTGGTTGGGGAAGCCAAGGAGAAGGACGGGGTGCTCTGTGTGCACAATGGCTGAATGTACTCTCAAAGGGAAGCAATGTATACACACTCTTCAGTGCCACGAAGACTTTCTACTCCATTTTCTTACAAAATCAATTGACAAATCCTCATTGAACAGGTACCAAGAACAGTTAAGCATAGATCCATCTAGACGGGGTTTGGTGTACCCATCCACCCTCCCCTTCAGCACCGCTGCTGGTGCCAGGTGGAGCTGGACACAGCAGAACGGCAGGAACAGCCTGGGCTATCCTATACAATTCCAACACAGACCCAAAAGACAGTATCACTGGGGCTCTGGGAGGATTTACCTGGTTTCTAGGTGATGGCCACATATTGGACTCATCAGATCATTGGATCCTCTCTAACATACTAAGTTTGCAAAGTGTCCTCGGCTGGTAGGTGACTCCCCCACCTCAACTTGTAAGGGAGTCTCATGTGAGACTCACTTGCTGCCCTCCCCAATTAGCCCCATGACCCTGGACAGTCTGCCAGTGCCACTGTGCTAAATCCACAGTAGTGGGATGTCCACAAGTCACGGTTCAAGTACACTCCGTGCAGAGGTCAAGAGGCATTGGCGTGAGCGGAGAGCAGAGCAGGGAGGGGGCAGGAGCGGACAGCATCCACATCTGACCACCACACCTTTACATAGGAGCAGGCTGATATTTTATCACACGGAGGATGCTTTTGTATTATGAAAGGATAGTCGGCATACAACATTATATTAATTTCAGGTGTACAACATAGCAATTCGACATTTACATACCTTATAGTGTAACCACCCGGAGAAGCCTATTAACCATCTGTCACTGTACAAAGTTATTATGATATCACTGACTATTTTCCCCGGGCTGCACATTACATCCCTGTGATTTATTTATTTTATAACTAGAGGTTCGTATCTCTTATTCCCCTTCACTATTTTTACCCATCACCCCACCCCCTCCCCTCTGGCACCCACCAGTTTGTTCCCTATATCTTTAAGTCTGTTTCTGTTTTGCTTTTCATTTGTTTTGTTTGTTTTAGATTCCACATGTAAGTGGAACAGAGGACGCTTCTATGAACCATCATCCAGCTTTCGTGCCCTCCTATGACATGTGGCAGTAGCTCTGTAGGGAGCGAGCACCCCAAACACACAGGCCGTGTTCCAGCCTGGCAGAGAGTGATTAACAGCCGTGGGGGAGGGGAGATAAAGTACTGGGAGGTCGTTAAGTGATGGCTTTGTGTTTTTATTTCAAAGAAAAGTACTGTAGATTGTCAAGTGCTTCCAAAGTGACAAATGCCAACAATTTCCTGAGTCTAGCGGTTTCAGGGTGGGTCCTTTCAACGTATATCTGTTATGGTGTTGAGGTGGCAAAACCAGCAGCAATGGAATTCCTGCCTCCATCACAGCCCTGAAGGCCTCGCGGCACAGACATACGGAGCCCCCACGGTGTGGATGTTTCAGGTGGTCTGTCTGTGAAGTCATTCTCTCACACACTCTGTAAGTCAAAGAGAACACGTGTGCTCTGATAGCATTGGGGAGGGGCCAGGTGCGTCAGTGCATGGCCACTGAAGGGTAAGCTGAATGTTGCCATGGAGAATGGGTACATCTCTGGAAGGCCTCCAGCTGAATCTTCATGGATGAGCAGATATTAGCCAGACAGAGGGAGGATGGGAACTGCAGGGACAGTTTGGAGGGCACAGAGGCGGGAAAGGCATGGTTCTGCCAGGCTGGGGACATGGGACCTGCTGTAGGTGGGACCCTGGGAGGATGAGGGAAGGAAGAGATGAAGGCGGATCCTGAAAACTGTATGTGTTAGTGAAGGTCACACATGATGCAGGGTTGGGCAGCGGAAGTGAGGTGGGGACTGAGAGTTTTGACCGGGGACATGATTGGGGTGAGATTTGCATTTTTGAACACTCTCTTGTACCCACATGGAGGACTGGCTGGAATAGACCCAGTAGGAGATGGAAGATCATCAGAAACGCTTTCCAGGCCACCCGCTGCCCCTCGGGATCATGGGCATGGCTTTGTAAAGACAGACCCTTGGATCTGGGCTCTCTCGGGGTGGCTGGGGCCCAGGGGCTGGACGTTTACAGAGCTCTCCAAATGGCTCTTGCACAGCCCGTCCAGCTCCTGTCTGAGGGCCAGGGTTTGAGAACCATGAAATTTCAAGGCTATTGCAGTCGTCCCAATGAGAAACGATGAGTCGGAAATAATGCGGAGGCAACGGAATCGAGACGCCACAGAGACATTACGGACACAGAATTACAAAGCCTGGGGACCGCATGGAAGGCGGACAACCCCAGGTTCTGATGTCAGTGATGCCACAGATGGCGGGGCTGTGCACTCAGGTTGACAGGAGGAGGTGAAGAGCGGGCCTGGGAGAACGGTGAGAGTAGTGGAGGGTGCAGTGAGTGTGCGTTCTCAGGGCCACCCAGGCAGAGACGTCTGGTGACCAGCTGGAGAGCTGAGACTGAAGCACAGGCAGCAGCTGATGGCATGGATGGGAGCCTTCCTGGGAACCAATGCAGTGTGACAAGGGGAGCAGCTGAGGACACATCACGAAGACAGAGGCCCCTACAGGGCCGTCGAGAACGAAGACCTGACTGGTGTCACTGAAGCAAGGGAAGGAGGAAATGGGCAGCAGAGTCAGGCGTCATCCATGGGTCACTGAGATCATTGCCTGGGGAAGCTTCGGGGACAGGAAGAAACTGTCCCTGGGGGAGGAAGCCTGCCTGCCCACGTTTGAAGGGGGAAGGGTGACAGTAAGGACAGGCGTCCATTTCAAGAGGATTAGTGTGAACAGAAGAACGTAGGGTGTCAGTTAGAGTCCAGGCAGGGGTGTTATTCTCATTGTATGAAAATTTTAAGATGAAAGAGATTTGAATATGTCTCTACCCAGCAGGGAGGAAACTAACAGAGAAAGGAAGGTGGAAGATGATGGGGAGTACGGATGAGGCAGGTGGGGTAAGTTCCCCCAACCTGGACGTGGGCTGGGAGGGAACCCAAACCCTGCAGATGGACTTGCCTTCCATTGAGGCAGGAAGGGGACGTACGCCAGAAGCTCCGCTGGGGGAAGGATGGTCCCACACGTTTATCCTTCAGGACTCAACTTAAATCGTGCTTTCCCCAAGAGCCTTTCCTCTGCCTTCAGAATCTGACTAGAAGGCCTCTCTTCCCATCAAGGAAGCCTGGGCTCACCTACCTTAGAGGCTCCTTGCCCTGCCTGTCATCGCTGCTCTACTCAGGTGTGTCTCCCGGGCTGTGAACACCAGGAGGGGAGACCAGGTCTCTTTCTTCACCTCCTCAGCACCTAGCATGGTGTGTTGTAAGTGCAGACATTCCACAGGTACTGCTAATGAAAGATGGATGAATGGAAAAATGGAGGGAGGGAGGGAAGGAGGATGGGTAGATAGATGGGTGGATGGATGCATAAAAGATGGATGGATAAAGTATGGGTGCCATCTACTCTGCTGGACTCATCAGGCACACGTCCCTACGCTGTCTCACCAAGAAGTAACACCTATTGTTCTGATAGTCCCAGAAGCTTATGCATTCCATGGGCAAGGGAAGTGTGAAATGTTCTCCCCTAGACACACTGTCTCCTAATACCTTCTTACCCTCTTCTCTTTTCCCAACCTGAGTGGACTGCATTCCTTAAAATCGTACAGCCTCTTCCAATCCACACGTGCAGACACTTCTGCCTTTCTCCTCCCTCTCCAATGTAGCGCCAGACGCAGGTCTATGCTACGGATCTGGCTGAGACATCTGTGTACCACCCCCTACACACACACACACACACACTCACTATTTGACCAGCCACAGCCCACTGACAAACGAGCCATGCTGACTGCTGAGTTCTCAGCTTGTCACACCTCCCAACCCTGTCATGAAGCTGTTCCCTCTCAGAGGAGGACAGGTGACCAAGGGAGAACTGAAGATACAGCCCTGAGTCCATCGGAAAAATGACTCCTGCTCTAATAAATAGACAAACAAATAAACAAAGAAAGAGATAAACGATGAGAGCATCATGAAAATTGGGATGTGAGAGCTGCAGAATTTCCTCACGAATCCAATCCTGACTGGCCGGGGAATGCCCGGATAGCCTATCAAACAGTATTCTGGGTGTGTCTATGGGGGTGTTTCTGGGTAAGATTAACATTTGATTGGCAGATTGAGTAAAGCAGACTGCCCTCCCTAATGTGGGTGGGTGTCATGTAACTCACTGATGGCCTGACTAGAATGAAAGGCTGAGAAGGGGAGAGTTCGCTCTCTCTGCCTGACTGCCTTTGATCTGGGCCCTTGGTCTTCTCCTGACTTCAGACTCAGACTGGAACTTACACCATCAGCTCTCCTGGGTCTCTACATTGCCAACCGCAGATCTTGGACTTCTCAGCCTCCATAATTGCATTAGCGAATTCCTTACGAGTGTGTGTGTGTCTGTGTGTGTGTATGCACGCGCTTGTGAGAGAGAAGAGCGAGAGAGAATCTCCCATTGGCTGTGTTCTCTGGAGAACCCAGACCAATACAGTATTCCTAAAGATACTCAGACATTTAAAAAACGCAAATGACGTGGATGCCAGCTGAGCCCACGTGCCGGAGGACGCTGTTTCTCTCTGGAGCTCTGAGGTCAGGTAAGCATCCTGTTGGTGGGGGCAGCGCCTGGGCCCTGGGGTCTAAACAGCCCAGGCTCTAGTGCCCTCTGCTGCTCCTTGGCCTGTGCCACCCTCCTGGGTCCTGGCATCTCCATCACTGGCACTGATGATCCTGTCCAGGGTTTGGGACCCCAGGAACAAGTCAAGGGCAGAACTGTAATCTGGCCTTTGTTCTCAATGGAAGGTAAAATATCCTCTAACTTTTCTCCCGATCAGAAGTGCTGGTGGAAACAGGGCATGGGCGTGGCCCCGTCTTCACACATAAAGGAGCTCTTCAAACCCCCATTCTCATTAGGAGGTCTTGACACTTCTGGTTTGGTTACTTTTGAATCTGCTAAAACCTACTAGGCAGTTTTACTGTGAGCAACAGAAGAAGTCTTTGAAAAGAATCAGAAAAAAGAAAGAAAGAAAGAAAGGTGTGAAAAGCCATCTTTTGGCTTATTATAACTGAAAAGTCATATTCCAGAAAGGAAGAGTGTGTCAACTGCAGCCAAATCAATTTAGAACTGGGGCTGGGTTTCTATTTCTCTGTAAACTGCTCTATGAGCCTTTAAGGAAAGAAATAGGAGGTAGACAGAAAATGGATTATTTTAGGCATTTGCTTAGTGATAGGGTCCTGTGGCCCATGAGGAGAGGGCATCCCTGCTAAAGTTTAAACAGACAGGTTTGCACATTTTAACTGGAATCAAGGGCTCCCCCAAGCCTTGCCCCCACCTTCCCCATAGTATTCACTGTCAGTTTCATACCGTTGGCATTAGATTCACCTTAGTGGTCCCTAGTCTGACCCTGTTGTCTCCTAGAGGAGGACACCGAGGTCTGCAGAGGAGAAGTGGCGACTCCAGTCACTCTGACAGGATTATCGCGGAGACAGAACCAAAACCTGGGCCTTCTGACTTGTCGTCCAGTGGCCATGCCACTTCTAATGTTGCCTCCACTTAGGCTTTTTCTGGCATATTTCAGCTTGTGAATGACACAAATCTTCACGATCTTATAAACTCTTGGAGTGAAAAAACACTTGTAAGTATTTTTGTGTCCCCGTATCTGTTAAAACAGGGCTGAGCAAATAGCCATGGTGAAATATTTAATGATCCCATAGGAAACAATCATGGTTGTCCCATAGCTGACACCGCCCAGGGCCCAGTCTCAGCAGGATGGGGCTGGGGAATCTGACTTGTCCCCTAGAATAAGAATCCAGACAGTCAGCCATCAAACATCCATTAATGATGGCGTGTTTCTGTAGAACATTTCTGGTGATGAAAGATGCTCTTCAGGAGGTCACAGCCTGACCCAAGATATCGGTCTCATGAAATAGAATTAGTGCTAGAAACTACAGTGCCTGTTACCCTCAATGGGAAAAGAATCACGGGAGAAGGATGTGGTAAGCTTGAGAAAGTCCATTAGATCAGAACATTCTACTTCCAGCTGCCCCTGGAATGAATGAAATCTGCCTTTTTCTCATCACCAGCAGCACAGATAAAGTTTCTTATAAACCACCTAACTGGTAAAATAACACTGTGCTTCAATGAGCCTTTATACCAGGAAGAGAACCCTTCTGTCCCATTAGAGAAAAATCTTCAAACACTTTTCCTATTTTTAGCAGCTCTGAACGTTTAGTCACCCAAGCTTGTTGAGTTATAAGCTCAAACTAGAATCGTGTTCATTAAGGGGTCCCTCTGACCAACTCCTTACTGCCAATGCACACCTCACCTTATGCCACCTTGAGCTTCCCTACTACCTAAAAAATCCCTTCCTCTTAGAACAGCCTCAACTTAATTTTTTTTTAAATGAACATATGTGTTGATAGCCTGTCTTATTCCAGAAATTCATTGAGCTGGTGCTGCATCTATAACAAGTTATCAGCAATGAAAAGAAGAGCAAGAGAGAGGCAATATTTAAAAAATTAGATTGGGAAAACCTATGCAGCAAATAAGCTTCAATGATTCTCTACCACCAATATTTTATAACACACAATGAATCAAATAATAGACAATCAAATGATTCTCTAACACCAATATTTTATAATACAATGCTCCTGGCTGTTGGTTTTCTGATAACACAGAACTAAGCGCTGGCATGCCAGAAGTTCCAGCCACCTTGCAGCCAACTGTACATTTGGGCTGGTCCATGCTCTGCCCACCAGGCTTTCCAAGGCTACTAATGTCACTTCAAGGTGCACGTCTGTGCTGGAGTGTTTCTTCTGAGCCTGAGCTTCTAGAGAAGTTCTACATCTTCTGGAGCCTGTCCTGAGCCAAGGTCAGGCTCAGACATTCAGAGGATCCTCCTCCCCAATGATAGAGAGCTTAGGAAATGCCAAACATCTTCCAGAAGATGCTAGAAGGACTGAGTAAACTGGCCCCAAGTTTGCCCCAGAATGCCCAGAATGTTGTGGGGATGGAGGAGGAATGAAGCCCATCCCAAACGAACCTGTGTCTGGAAGAGAAGCCAGAGCAGGCCACAGAAGACGCTTGAAGGAATATGAGGGGGTCCCAGAATCAGAGTGTGGTAGAAACAGCAATTTGATCATTAAACACTGTTAAAATGACCATTCTTTTTACATCAATGGGAAAAAATGTGATTTTGCGTAAACAGAAATTGATTTCTAACTCATAGTTCCATAACAAGACCATTACTGTTTCTTGACCTTCTCTATTCCAGTCTAAATAATCTCTATGTTTGGCAAAACTTTCGCTCTCTGTTCTTAAATAGAAAAAAGAAGAAGGGGAGAAGGGCGTTAACGTACTAGCAATGGGGAAGAAAAGTTACCATCTATTGGTACATTCAGTCAGTCAGCTCCCCAGGCACTGGGGAGAAAGGAGCCTACAGGCCTCCATCCAGTCAACAAAGGATGTGACCGGCATCTCCTGACAAGCGACCTTACAGCTGGGACTTTCAGCCATTTTGATCTCCGGTTGTGACCTTATATAGGTCATGAAATCAGGGTCACAGCCAGCACTTTTTAGAAGTGAAATAGAAAGGAAAAGACAGAGTGCATCCTCCATGGTCAGGGTGAACGTTGTTCTGTGTGGTTTTATTAGTTCTATTGTGTACATATGCTAGGCTGCAATGTAAAGTATGTTTCCGTCAGTGGTTCACAGTCAAAAAGATTCGAGAAACACTGCCTTAGTAGACTCCACCTGGTCATTCTATTTGAAAACATAAATTTACTTCACATAACGTAGTTGGTACTTAAGGACACAGTTCTGGAGTGAGACCAGGAGTTTTAAATCCTGACTCTGCCATTTCTAGCTGTGTAACCTTGACTAAGTTGTTAACCTCTCTGTTTCTTAGGTTTCTTTATATATAAAATGGGTGTTGCAAGAATAATGCCTATGTCTAGGGCTACTGTGAAATTCAAGTGAGAGGTAAACACAGGTAAAGTGTGACTGGCAGATGGTAAATGCACAGTAAATGTGTGTAAGCTGTTATGTTATTAATTTTCAACCAGCTCCCTAAAGAACAAAAACATACAGCTTCATAAAGAGGCATTCTCCTAATTTCCTAGAGCCACCTGGATTTCCAGACATATTCAAGCTTATTTTTCTCCCTAATTTGCCCTAGAATTGTCTTTGAAAATGACTGTTGAACAACAAATACTTCCAGAGTCCTTCCCTTGGCCAAACGGTTAAACTATAAGACACTCAGTGATAATATAACAAACCTCCAGAGACTTGAACTCTGATTTCTTTAAATTAAGAGCCAAGCTTGGAGGGGAACTCTGAGGGCCAGCAGCTTTCAATGCTCAGCACTGGCTTTTGTTCTGAAGACAGCAGCTGGCTCCCGGTGGAAAGCTCTCCACTGCCCTCTCTTAGAGTGAACAGTCAAGCTCCACAGCACCCCCTGATTCGGGCCCAAGAATGTATACGTTCCTGGGCACCAGTGAGTCAAACCCAAGCCAAATAAACAGAAATGCCAAGGATTCAAAGATTCATGGAAAAAGAGCTCCAAGCAAAACAACCGGTTTAAGACAAATTTTCCAGTAATCTGTTCCAGAGAACACAAAACAGTTCAACAAAGGAAATCAAAGGTTTCCAAATTAATTTTGTTTGTAAAATTAGTGCTATGTCATTCCATAATTCAGTGTTTTATCAGTTACATACTTAAGATGTATCTGGGGGGGGGGCGGGGAGCTGACTACTGTTAGCATTTATTAGGCTAAACAGATTTTTCACTGCAAAAGCAGGGTCCTTTGGGAAATACAGCAAAGACCAAGCTCGTTACTATAGTAATATTTCTGCCATACCAATAGCATGATATACTATTAATTACAGCAAATTTATACTAATGAGATTCTACTTAAGCCTAGTTTTTTGACGACACAACAATGAGTTGGGGACATGAAATTTATCTAGGTGGGTTGAAGGTTCAGTATTCTGGATTCCATTACCCAGAATCCACATTGAACACCGCACCATAATAATATTATGCTTATTAGTTATAACCATAATAGCAACTCTGAATATTTGGATGGTAATCAAGTTAGGTAACTGTTCCCTAGAAATAGTGAGAATGTTTTCATTTTTCAAGAAAAATCCAGAGATGAATAGAAAGTCTGCTATGGCTGAGCAAGAAACAGTAAAAATAAGTCTTAATAGCATAATTTAGACTTGATTAAAATGGATAAAGACCACAGATGTGGAAGTCATAGCACTCCCCATTTGATGCCAGAACAGATATTTTCCCCCTCTTGATTTAATTCACTTTGATTACCCAATTATTCCTAAATCCTTTCACTCAGTTTCAGCTCCAATAAAACTGATAACAATGCTAACTCATAATGCAATTTTTTTCACTCCGGTCTCATGATTCTGCTTCATAAAAGCATGCCCCGCAACACAACAAAATTATTCCAGAATGTGATATTATCACATGGAAAAACAGAATAAACCTTTATTCAAAATAAAGCAAGCACAGAAAACCATCAGGAAAGTCTGGGGATTTCTTCCATCAACAGGGAAATGGTGGCATGGACATTTCACAGCTGATTTAAACTTTAAGATTATCGGTTGACGTAACATTGAAGAAGGCATGGAGGAATTAAAAAACTGATTGATAATTGAAAAGTATGGCTCTTTTCTGAAGCGAATCCTTACCAAGTACGATGAGGTTACCTGTCTAGCAAAGCTCTGCGACCCTGGACAGGTAACTCCATCTTCCTGAGTTTTCGTTTCTTATCAGGAAACAAGGAAACTGGATGACTTCTCAGGTCCCTTCCACTTCTAAGTTCCAGGATTTCTAGTATCTTTTTGACACAAATTTGTAACAACCTCCCACAGCACAAGAACTTAGACTGCAGCGCAGCCCAGAGACAACTCATGGACAGTTTAAACAAACAAACAAACAAATTCCCAGAACACATTCTCAAAATGCCTACGGCTATTTGTTGCTTTTAAAAACTCAAATTTCCTCTCTCTTCTGTGAGCCACAGCTTTAGAGCAACACTAAAACGGTTTCCCACACGTTAAGAACTTTACGAAACGGTTTCACATATGCGATCTCATTTTGGACCCATAACAACCCCGTGACATCAATAGAACAGCTTGACGGTCATCGATGTCACAGTCACTTTATGAACATCCAACTGTTAATAATACTAACTTTAAAACAGTCTTTTCAGAAACATGGCGCATCCCCTCCCCACAACGGTTCATTCGCGAACTAGAGTCCAGATCATCCATGAGGGTGTTACATTCCCAAGTGCCCCTGGGACTTTTTCAGGGTTTGGGGATCGGGAGGAGGAGCGAGGTGCTATGGGAAATAGAAGATGGAAAAGAAACCACCAGCTGATTTAGGGCAGCACCAAGCAAGGAGACTGTCTTCTCACCACGGAGACGATTTCAGTCCTATTAACAGGCAGACCTCAGTACATGCTTTGTCAGGCAACAAAGAGTTTAGGACTCTGTTTTAGTTTGTTTGTTTGTTTGTTTCTTTGTTGCTTGTTTGTTTTTCTAAAGATGATTAGCTGGAGGAAAATCTTGCTTCCAGCACATATATAAAGTCACCATAAAAAAAACCTGATCAGATATTCAAGTAACTGCCATTTCTATTCTGTCCCACTAGGAATCAGCTAGCTGTCTTTGGTTAAGGCACACCACCACTCGTGGATCAATGGTTGACATTTGTGCTGGCAAATCTGTTATCTGAATGTGTTCGGGCCATTTATTCAAGCACGAATACATTTTAAATCTAAAATTTTATCACCTATCTCCCTTACAGTCATTTAAGTCAAATGGGATCTTTGTAAAAATATTTTGAAAACTATAATGCAAAATAATACACAAGTATAGACAAGCTCAAACTTTTCAGCAACACAGAAGTTACAGAATGTTATTGCTGGAAGGAATTTTAGATACTACCTAAATAATTTCCCTCATTGTACAGCTGAGACATTTGAGATCAAAAAGTTTAAATGACCAGGTAAACTCACACAGCTCTGAGTGGCAACAGGGATTAGAACACGGGGTCCAGATTCCCAATCTGGTTTCTTCCTACTTGGAAGGCAGCAGAGCAAACCTCAAGAGGGGCTACACTATGCTGTCCCCTGTTGGAATGGGCAACTTGACCTGATGGCACTTATACCTGGGACCACTACCAACATTTACCGGTATGAAATTCGTTCAAACCGACTTGTATAGATTATGTCGTGCTTTTCTGACTACAACATTTCTCCGTCTTCCAACAAACCATCTCAGAGCAGAGCAGGGAAGATATTTAAAAACCTTCCTGCCACAGGTCAACAGGGCTTCTAAGTAAAACTAAAAAGAAAGAGGCAGCATAGAGCATGCATGCTCCCAGCCGCCTTGCAGGTTACCACACAGCACTGTACATGGATCACTCTCCTTTGGATCAGCCGCAGTGTATTCCATTTACACCTTGCTCTGTGCTGCCCACCTATTCATTGTCAGTTACCTTTGTTACCAGGAGAAAGCTTAGTCTGGGGGAAGCAGGAAGGGGCCAGAGGTGGGCCTGAAGTCCAGCTCAGTTTTCAGGGCGGGGCAGTGGGGGGGCTGCAGTGAGTAGGAGTGAGTGCTGCAAGGGCAACCTGAGCCTTCCCAGAATGTAGCAGTGTCCTGGACCCTGGCGGGAGAACTGCCCCACGCAGCTGACGAGGCAACGGTAAAATGGCAGCCACCAAGGACTAATGACCCAGGGCTTTCCCTGCCTGGGACCACAGGAGCCCAGGTTTCTGGTTTGATCCAATGAATGTGGGTGTAGAAAAGGAGCCTCCTAAGTCCCCCAGGAGACACACACACACACACACCACTGAAGTTCTTACCAGCCAGGCAGTTAGGGGCTCAAAGCAGATTACATTGAAAGAAATACAGGAATATGCCACGTCTTGCCTCTTGGTCTCTACATGAAGCTCCTTCCTGGTATGTGAGTTTGATGTGAAAACAGGAAGGAGAGACCCTGGTTACCTCCTCTAGAATGCATGAGGCCTGGTGAATGTCATCCCTGGGAAGATGTATTCCACCAAAGCACTAGTCTTTTTGGAAAACCTCCGCACACATCTTTGACTAGAAGAGTTTTCTCACCTTATTTTATCATCCACAAAACACTGGTAATTTGGTTTCCCCATGTGATCTATGTTGCTTATAAAACATCACATCAACACCACCAGCATTTCATGGCTGGGTTCTAACATCGGTCTACACAAGCACTCTGGCACCAGGGCGTGCTGGGGGTTGCCGGTTGGCCTCACTGATGACCCACTGGTGACTAGTTGGGCTGCACATTTTATCTTTTACTGAGTCCTGTGGTCCTGTGAGGCCATCTTTCTCCATAGGCTGGACAGAGCCTGGGGCAGTGCCTTTACCCGAAACAGAGAGGGCAGTGAATCTGGACGGTGCTGTGTGTGTCAGAGCCAACCTTTGCAGCTCAACGCTGTAGTGTTTTTATAAGCACCACAGTGGTGCTATGGCCTTGGGCTGCAGCAAGAGTGTGCAGGCCCTTTTGTTCTTCTATGGGAACCCCTGTATATGATTTCATAGCACCCGACTTGCAAGCAAGATGGTCATACAGCACTTTCTCAGGAGCACCTGTATACTAGCCACCACAATAATTTCTCATATCGACTCCTATGATAAAATGCTCTGAAGCCATTAAAATTACATTTTGGAGATTTTTCCAGTCGTTAAATATCAATGATTATGGGACAATTCCCCATATACATAGTTAATTAAAAAAAGAAAAGAAAATCCAAAAAGCATATGCAATATGATCCTTTTTTTAATATGCAAAAGGATACATGTGCATAGAAAAGGAAAAAAAAGAAAAGAAATCTGCCTAACTATTAACTGGGTGATTTGGGATTGAAGATTGCTGGGTGATTTTTATATTCTTTTTTATACATGTCTGTATTTTCCAAATTCTCCATAATGAATATTTATCATCAAGAAACAAATGTTATTATTATTTTTTTTTAAATGTTAGTTTTTTTAATAGGGGCAAAAGAGTGTTAAGTTGGGGGGAGGTGACAGAGGGCCCAGTCCCAAATATTAAAAGCAGAACAGCAAGGTTCTTCTAGCAGAGGCTGGTACTGAGGACTGGCTCTGCATTGGTGGGTATTAAATTCCAAAGAGACGCCTGCAAATAACACAACGTCCCTTTAGTGGTTTCCTTAAATCATCTCCGTGCGTGGGGAATGGCGTTGACTCTGAGCACCCACGACTCTGAAGGTCTGCAGTGAAATGTCTCAGGGCTGTCGACATCTAGAAGGCTGCCAGGGTGGTTTATAGCTCTCCTCCTCAAGCGGGTCACCAGCATGCTGCAAATAAATGGTGCTCACGCTGGGCAAGCACCGTGAGACGAGGAGACAAGCAAAACAGATGGGTGCCGAGGATAAAACAGCCGTCTGGTAGGGATTGATAATGAACCGTTACATCCTATCTGAAATTACTTAATTTCCAAAACACTCTACTATAAATACGCTGCCAATGGAGTTAGTCGGTTTGTGGAGAAAAGAGGTGAATCAGAAATGGTTTGACAGGATACCTCCAGTTCCCCCAAACAAATAGCCTGCTCTTTGATGTTAGCCTACACACGACCTCAAGGGTGGAGGGAACTACTGCAAACGATGTAAGATGTTCTCCAGGCAGCCCTGGGTAGCTGGAGAGCTGCTTTGCTTAAAAGAAAAAGAAAGAAAGAAGGAAGGAAGGAAGGAAGGAAGGAAGGAAGGAAGGAAGGAAGGAAGGAAGGAAGGAAGGAAGGAAGGAAGGAAGGAAGGAAGGAAGGGAAAGAAAGAAACAAAGAAAGAAAGAAATTATACTCACTAAAGGATATAAAAAAATTGGCCCTTTTTATCTGCAGATTTCTACCCTAATTTGTAGCTTAAAATGCTACGCTGCTGTATTACAGTAGTGATGGAGGTAGAGGGTATTTGTGAGTCGTCAAATATAGAAATAAACGAATTTAAGATGAATGCAAAGAAAAAAGGCAAACAGATATCTGCTTACTCTGAAATAGGAGCAGGTTTTTCTGTTATTGTTTATTTTTCTCGCAAACATGTATAAAATCCCCCAACTGCTATAACAACATAGAAGCAAATAAGTCTCCCTTCCTGGAGTGTCTAAATGCAGCCTGTACTGTCATTATTGGCCAGAAAATAAAAGAGAAAAATCTGCACTTAGGACTTCGGTAACCTGGGGCTTGCCCTGTGTCTCTGTTCTTTTATATTGCTGAAAGAACAGCACAGAACTTTCTGCTCCAGGATTCAGCTGTTTGCTAATTCTCTCTAAGCTCAATTCATTTTCTAATTTCATCTCTTTCCTATTATTCCAGGGAGAAGCCGCAGGTAATGCCTCCACCTGTAAGGTAGTATTAATTAGCCGCCAACAGGCTGGGCAGGAATCATGTGCTCCATTTGCATAGCTAATGGTTCCGTTCATGAATGGCAGTGCTCAAAATATTTTATACCAGCCAACCTGGAAAAGAACCATATGATTCTGGTTACATTTAAGAATCCTTGGCTCCTACAGGCCGAGACAGCCATACCTTGTGCTGCCATGCAAATGAGACCGTCATCATTTCGAAGTTGGAGGGGAAGGAAATGAAGCAGCTGCTATTTAATTTTTTATGGAGCCTACAATTTGTCTCATTAGCTGGCAAATAGGATAGGCTGGGAACGAAGGCAGTTCCAGTGTCAACTCAGCACGAGAGAAAAAAAGTGACCCTTATCAAATCACTCACTCTGGTGGGGTGGGGTAGAGTGGGGGTTAGTATAAATTGTAGCTGCTGGGCTGGCTCCATCACCTCAGTGACACATGACCTTCAGCAAATTACAGAAGATTCCAGAGCCTTGTTCCCTTATCTAAAAAAGAGGGATCTGAAATAACCCTGTCCATCTCTCAGAGCTGTGAGACACCCGAGGAGGCTTTGAAAACTCTGAAAGACTATTCAAATGCAACTTGAGAATGACCTGATTGATAAACTGAGGCCCAAGGGCAGGGGATTTGAATGGAATCACAGAGGTGCAGCTGAGAGTCTGGGCTCCCTCCTTCAGAGACTCAAGGGAAAGCCCTACATTTTTCCGGTTTCTATTCATGGTGCCACCTACCAGCCAGCGTGGCAGCTAAAGAAAAGGAAGATGAGGGTATGTTTCCTAGGTCATTTTAGGCTTAGAAATAGGGTGATACTACCTGGTGACAAGTTGTGGTAACCTTCTGACAGAAGACCAAGGACAAGTAGGGCAATAGAGTCAGGGACGTGGGCAAGAAGCAGAGCCCTGCTGTAACATAAAGAATGTGGCTGGTCTCTGTGCCTGGTTCCTAGGAGGTACCCTCTAAATTCTTGGAATTTCCTGAGTGTTATGTGTCTTTATTATTCCTGGTGGTTCCCAGATAGGTTATGCTAATGAGATGGCTTGGGATGGGGGTCAGTCACTCCAGAAAGAGTGACCATGTGATTAGAGGTTTGGGGCTTTGAGCCATGTGATATCAGCCCAACCTTCTGAGCTCCAGGGAGGAAAGGTGTGTTGGAGGTTGAGTTCAACCAAGGGGTCAATGGTTCAATCAATCTAGACTATGAACCACCAATAAAAACAATGGACACGGAAGCTTAGGTGAGGTCCCCTGGTTGGTGATATACGCTGATGTACCAGAAGGGTGATGTGTCCTGAGGACATGGGCACTTTGGGTTTGGGACCCTCCCAGAACTCACTCCATGTGTCTATGTTTTGACTGGTCCTCACTGGTATCCTTTATAATAAAACTAATCATAATTATAGCACTTTCCTGTGTTCTGTGAGTCATTCTAGAAAATTATCAAACCGGAGTGGGTTGTGAGAACACCAAAATTTGTAGCCAGTCGGTCAGAAGCGTGGGGGCTCTGTAAGCCCCCAGAACTTGTGGCTAGTGTCTTGAGTGAGGACAGTCTTGTTGGGGACTCGGCCCTTAATTTATGGAAACTGCTGACTCCAGGTAGTTGGGTCAGAATTGCACTGCAGGCCCTCAGGGCCCAAGGTGGCAAGAAGACAGTGAGAGATGTGATGAGTGATCTAGATATAAATTTCGATCAGAAAACTTGGGGCTGACTTCTGGCTTTATCATCGCTTAGCTTTGTGACTTTATGCAAATTAAAAACCTTTTCATGTCCCCAAAAGTTGGTCTCCTGGCTGGCACAATGGAAGGAACAATGTGTCCCACAGGGACATGAGGACTGAATGAAATGTCACACCCAGTCCTGGAGAAATATTCAGTGAATGGAAATCTGACCTCAGTGGAGTGGGTGGAGCATAGCTGAAAGTTGCGTAGGTCGACAGCTTGTTTCAAGTCTTGAGACTCAGGTGAGGAGATGGGGGCAGGGGGAATATTACTGTGGCCAGCAGGCCAGGGGAAGAAATGAGTGGAGTGGACAGATTTTGAGAGAGGAAGATGCTCTAGAAATGCTCGGGAAGTCTCCTTCTCTGAGCAGCATGCCTGACAAGCCATCGACCTGCTGAGAACGTTCTTTCCTGGAACATGGGTTGTGTCAGATTTGGCCTCAGACAGGAAAGAAGAGGCTGAGGGATTGGGGTTTTGGGACCACCATTTATTTTACTTTTTCTGTATTGGGCTTACAGTAAACCACTTGAGGGTGTTAGATTTATACAATCTGTCTTAAAAGGCTATACTTACAATAACAGGTTTTCAAAAAGTCAAAGAAAAAACAGGGCTGATTCCACAGAGAGACCTAGAAGGAAAGAGTGTTGAGATGATCTTCCAACTGTGCAGGCCGAGCAAAGTGGCTTCAGATGTTAGGACCTGCATACAAAGGCTGGAAGGAAGGACACAAGGCAACCACGGAGTCACACAGATGTGAGGCGTGGGCTTGCAAGAAGAATGACAGGAAAATGTGGTGAGGGAAACCTAAAATGACTTGCAAAACTCTTAAGGGCCAAAAAAAGACAGGGAGGTGGGGATGGAGAGTGATTCCATTCGTACAATTACAGCATTCAGTAACCAGACCCACGGCCAAGGGCTTCTGGGGACAAGTGAGGGAGAATGTCTCTCCTTTTTACATCATTCTGATGGGGATGCCAAGCTAATATTGCCTTGCATCTGTGGCTTACAGAATTCTTACTGGAAACAGCTCCTTCGGTCGTAGAGTTCTCTCCACGTCCTCCTCCACGCACCCTTTGGGGAAGGGTGGTGAGGCTGTGACAGATGCCACACAGTACTGGAACTCTCACCTCACCCCTGACAACTGCCACGGGTAGAAGCCATCTACCTGCCTCTTTCTTTCCTGAAGATGAGTCTCTGTCATCAATCCCTCATTTGATTAACAGACTTCTTCTAATTCTAGGACCTGCCTACCACGTCAGCACCATGACCTGTGGAGGGCAAAAGCGAGGCTGGGTTCAGGTTCACACCCACACACCCATTTTACAACTGAGGAAACTGAGGCTCAGAGAGGTTAAGTAACTTGCCCAAGGTCCTGAAGTTAGTAGGTCACAGGGCCAGGATCTGAATCCAAGACTGTCTAGCCCACTCTCTCAGAGGCCCCGAGAGGCCTTGAATTGTAGAATCTGGTTAGTCTAAGAAGGCAAGGGAGGGCCTCTGAGGCAGGGAGGTGCACCAGTGGAGGCAGGAAAGCCTGGGAGCCCGTGAGGGGACTGGCAGCGCAGATCTGGTAGGGGGCAGTCAGACACAAGAGAGTGCGCAGGTGGGGAAAAGCCCTGAAGGGAAGTGTCAAAGCCTTGGGATTTCTCAGATACCAACCCGGGTCTGGAAAGATTTTGCTTTGAAATTCCATTCAGTCTTTCAGAAAGTCCTCAAGAAACTCAGAGAAATGGTCTTTGCCAAAAGCTCATGTTCCTCCTTTACTCCCAGAAGACTTGCCCCTCCCACCCTCCCTTCCTCCCTTTCTTCCTTCCTTCATTCCTTCTTTCAACTCAAATCACTGTTTCTCATGAGGCCAAGGAGCCCATTTGCTCCCGATTTGCTTGGCTGTGACTGCCCTGGGGTTGCCTTGGCTTTACCGGAAGTTCTGTAAAGCTCCACCATCTGTCTGTGACATTAATGAGCCCAGCAGGCCCTGCCCATCTCACGGGTGCTGAGTTAACCTCCCTAAGAGACACCCTCTCACTCTCCTGCTAGTTCGTGTGCATGCGCCCAAAACACACTGAAAATTCTCCCACAAAGCAATGCATGCAACAGCGGGAGGTCGGGTTAATCCCTACTTCATAATAAAGGAAATGCCACCCTTCAGGTAGAGGTCAGTGAAAATAAAAAGGTAACTTTTTCCTAATCTAGGCTCCCAAACCCTGTGAGTTCTATTGAGAACTTCGATTTAGACTGTGAGTTAAAGAGTCCATTGTTTTATTTATCTTTGAACCTTGGCACTTGGTACACAGGAAAGACTTAACACATTGTTCTTTTTTTTTTTTAATTAATGAACTTAAGACACTGTGCCAAGTGTACAAAACAAATCAGGCTCCTGCCCTCTAGAAGCTAAAATCTGTACACAAATAACTGTGACGCAAGAGAAAAGCTGGAAAATGCCATATATAAGTGGTTAAAAGGGCAGATAGTCTGTGTGTACGTGCGTGCGTGCAGTGGGGAGTGGGGAACTGCAGTGAGAGTTGTGCATTTATCAAATTAGTTTGAAATTATAGGTTATGAATCCATCTCCTTGACTACAGTATGCTTTTCATGGACACAGACCATGTTTTATTTATTATGTTTGTGCAACAGAAATGGTATTTTGAAAATATTAAACCAATGTATTTTTCATTTCCTTATCATCGTGCTCCCTGCAGGCCTCACACAGTGACGGCTAAGCCATTCCCCGGGGAAGAGGAGCAGAGCGCTAAGGAAGGCCGAAGAGAGGGAAGGAGGAGAACACGGAGAGCAAGGCTGCACCTGCCACGCGACAGGCCGACGAGGTAGATCGCCCTTCCATCTTCGGGTCGGGGGGCTGGAGGAAGAGAGAAGAGAGGGGCAAAGGGCAGAGCAAGCCTCTTGCTTCTCCTCTCCTTGGGTCTGATCCTCACCGTGGAGGGCAAGGGAAACAAGGAAAGAAGGGAAGGAGGGAGAAGGAGGTGGAGGGAAGAAGATAAAAGCCGCATCCTCCCAGACTCTGGGTAAAGAAGACGACCTTGCAGAGGCACTGGTGTCGACAGGAGTTGTCCACAACAGAAAGAAAACGCACTGGTGTTGTGTAGGTTTCTGACAGACAGGGGCCCAAGACAGCTCCCACAGGTGTCCCTCAGCTGCCACGTGGCATGAAGGGACCCAATGAGGGACATGTACGGTAACTGCAAATTGGGAGTCAGCAGGCACGCCATGAAGATGCTGTGGAGAGAAAAAGGGGGCTTCAGAGCTAAACTTCAGGGTGGACCCCCCAGGGAGGGGAGAGGATGGAGAGGAGGCCGAGACTCAGAGACTCAGAGTGAGGTGGTCATGCCAAGGGACCTCAAGCTCCAGAGTTACACCAGTGGTGGACCCTGGCCCTGGATGCCAGCAGGATGTCCAGTGACCAGAGGGCGAGGACTCTGGGAGGAAGAGCTCAAAGCCAACGCACCCCTCCTCACTGCCATGAAGACAGCTAAGCTTCCCTTCACCCAGACGCCACCTCAACACTTGGGCGAGCAAGGACTGAACCTGCTTTCTGTGTGAACGAGGAAGGAGGAAGGGATAGGCCCTCCTGGGTAGAACCACGCCGCATGGCCGACAGTCACTGCATTTGCTGTTCTCCCCAGTAGGGTTTTTACTTGTAAACACACACTCACACATCCCCCAAGACCAGTGTGCCGGGTCCTCTTGTGTGTCTCTATGACACCCACTAGCACAGTGCAGTTGGGATGGGCTTACGAATCCTCTGCCTTCATTTTGCCACGTGGGGGAAGGAACCAAGGCATTCGACAATTTGAATGACTTGCTGGGATTAAAGCCAGCTTTCATTATGGGGCCTGACATAAATGTCCCTTTCCTCCTGTCCCCTCCAGAAGGTAAGAAAACCTTTCCCATGTGCTGAGGTCTTTATTTAAAACAAACAAACAAATTTAAAAATAAAAGAATTCCCAAATAATACCATCATTTGATGGAATTTAGCCACAAGGAAAACCCAGAAAAGACATGACTCTAACAGAAATATATTGAGAATGATGGGAAATTAAATTTGGAACTTGTGGTAGTTTTACAGAATTCTAAGGAAAGACAATTCATAATTCATTCCAAGCCTCATCTATTTGCACAGTTTCTTGTAAACCACATTTAACTCGTCCTATGATTTTTAACCCACTCACCACAGAGAACAAAAGAAAATGACTTTCCTATTATATGGTTAAAACCAGATGGGGAGAACCCATCACGCGTGGGGCCACGAACTTGAGGCGCTCTGGAGGGCAGCTCCACGACCCTGCTTACTCTACGTTTCCTCTAACTCGGTGAGGAGCACAGAGCCACCACTAGCCCCTGGGGGCCTAGAAAAAGGCAGATGGGGGTTCGATGCCAAAGTCTTCTCCTTGCCTGGCACCCTTGGGCACAGGGCCATTTGCATAGCCCTATCACGGGGAGTTGTCACCAGCCTCAAAGATCCAATAAGAAACTGCATTTACATACAAAGTCGCCTTGGTCAAAGCCTGTAATCACTTAGAAAGTACCAGCTTGCTGAAAACATATCTTCTTGAGGGGTAATTTTTTGTTTGGCTCCAGTCCACAGGGAAGCATGAAGCAGAGACAGAGTTCTCAACAGCTGACTCTAATTTCTTTATTCACAAAGGCAATCTTGTCCTCCATACGCAAGATCGGACAGAGACAGAGCACTACAGGGGTAATGTCATCTGTCAGCGGTCCAATAATTAGCATTCTCTAAAAAATTTAAAGAAAATTGGCGTTTTCACCTCTGCTACTAGATATGATAATCACAGTGTCAAAATGTCCAAGTCTGACTATTATTAAAATATCTTACATGTGTTGGCCTCCGCATGTCGTCCGAAGGGCTCTCAGGTGTGCTGTCTCACTTAGTCCTTCTTACTGGGCCCTTACCTCCTCTGTTTCACGGATAAGGACACCGGGGCTCTGATCTGTTAAGTGACTTGCTTACGGTCTCAGGGTAGGTGACAGAGCCAGGCCTAAGACCTACATCAGCCCCCTTCCTGCCTCCTTCTATTACTCAGCACAGCGTTGTCTGAATTGCTCTGAACAGAGAACCACCTATTCTGTTCTTGAAAATTCCTGATTCCTCTGACGAGACATATCAGGGACTCCTCTCTGATCAACACGTACCGCTATGTGTGCTGTGTCCACCTGACTGCCCACACCTTTCAAAGAGAAGTGCACTTGGGAGAAGGGTACTGCTGCTGCCTTTGCCACTCGTCGACCTTGTCCCACGTCCCTTGTTATTTCCCCCATGTCCCGACTTCAGGAGCATCTGCGAGACTTGCTGGGCATAAGCCTGATTTCAACAATGCCGTCCGGCCCACATGTACAGCTGCGCTTCAGGACAGACCCTGCTTCCTTGGTGGGTAGACCAGCTGACTCCTCAGAATCCATCAGGGATTCTACTGTTCAGGGTCACCTTGACGGATCCTCTTGGCTATCTCGATATCTGCCCCTCCCTCCCCTCCACAAACTTTTACTTTGGCCTGGAGTTTGATGACCGCTAGCACCATGCACCTTCCTCCAGACGTCCTAATCCATCTGTCGCCGGATTGTGCCAAGAAAGCAAACATCAGCCCGTGTTCAGTCCTGACTACAGACCTTCAGTTGTCTAAAGGTGGTGACGCTATCCCAGTACTCGGTGTGCCTCCTCTGCTACCATCTAATCTCTCCAGCTCACTGTACTCTCTGGGGGGTAATTTCCACTTCAAGCAGCCTCATCAGAGGGTAAAGAAGAGTGAGAAGGGGTGGGGGGCATCGTTAAGTCCAGTTTTCTATTTATCATCAGGGAGAAGGCTGAAACACATGCAGATAACATTTTGGGATTATCAATGGCCTTCGTTTCCTCAAATTATTCTATGAATAAGTAATTCAACAAGAATGACTGTGGTTCGTCTTTTCAGATGTAATCATTTAACATCTCATTCCCAAAAAACTTGAAAACACCTTTGCCTGAAATTGCCCTGCCTTCCCCCATGTGTTCACACTCTTAAGTCTTTTTCCCAAAGGTTGTAACTTTCCCTCTTCTAACCTTTCCCAGCACTTCATCTACATATTCTATTTTTTGCTTTCTGTATTTTATAGTCATTTGTGCTCTGTGTTCATGTCTGACTCTAAGCTCCTGGACGGCACACACTCCTGATTTAGCTTTGCATCACTAAAGTACTTATTGTTGGCCGTCCACATGGGTGGAGCTCAGTAAAAGTTGATTTAGTAAATGGACCAATGGATGACGGATGGATGGATGGGTGTATAGATGGCAGGATGGATGATAGATGGATGGATGATGGATGGATGGACGGACAGACGGATGGATGGATGATGTCTGGATGGATGAATGGATGAATGGATGGATGGATGGGTGTATAGATGGCAGGATGGGTGATAGATGGATGGATGATGGATGGATGGACGGACAGACGGATGGATGGATGATGTCTGGATGGATGAATGGATGAATGGATGGATGGATGGGTATATGGACAGGTGGGTAGAGGGCAGGATAGCTAGATGGATGGAAGGAAGGAGAGAAGGGAGACTCTTCCTTATGCATGCTACTATAATTTACTCTCTTTTCATATTTCTTTGGCAAAGCAACTCACATTCATCCTTATCATCACTCATTTGATTGCTAAGCACATTCTCATTTGGTAAGTTTTGTAATTTCTCTGCGCTACCACTAAATTAAAAGCACACTGGCATCTGTATGTAGCAAGGGAAAGCCATCAAAGGCCCCAGATTTGAAGGGCTAGGTTTCCAACTAAACCCCGGCCCACATATCACTGTTCTCACTTCATATTTAAGAAACAAAAGTTTTCTGTTTGAAAAATCCCCAGCCTTCCTTCTCTCACCTGCTTAATATGCCTTCCAAGTTCTCCTGAAATCTTTATTCTTTCCTAAGACTCTCAGTGCCTATTTTCATCAAATTTTAAGTCTTAAACAAAGAGATTCAGAAAACAACAAAGGAGAAAATAAAGTCCACAGTAAGAAAAATAAAATAGGTTAGTTGACAGCAAAAGGAGGATCTGCCAATAACCACGCCATTTGTCTTAGTTACTGCTTTTAACTTTCTCTCTCTCTCGGCATTAATAGAAATAAAACTGCATGTCTCCTGCCTCATGCAGCTAACGTACAGTTAGCACCCCAGGCGATAGGAGCCAGGGAGTTCAAGTACAGTGGAGACAAATTCAAGTAAACAGATTGTAGACACAATAGATTGAAGCATTTAGTCTCGTGGTACTAGTCACCATAGCTGGTGGGTTTTATGTAAAAATAGAGGAGTCATAGGGTGGAACGGCCCCATGTAGCCAGCGAGGGCCTTCTCATCACAGAAGAAGTTACCTGCCAGAAATAAAAGATGGAGGATGGCAGAGAGAGAGGAATGGAATGAGGAGTGCTGTCAAATGGTGATCTGGGATCTCTGTCCCCATAAAAATGCCTGTACCCACATACAGTTTGGCTGTAGCCCTCCCCCTACCCACTGTCATAATGATGGCTGGAGGTACACTTCCATCGGACTGACTCACTGAGGGAGAGGGTACGTCTCTATGACAAGCCCACCCAAGCCCTTTAATGGATCTACTCAAAGGTCACCTGTCACATTCCTATGCCTCTTCTGCAACACCAGATCTGTATACTGTTTTCTCTGGTGGCATTTGCAATTACAACTGCCTAGAGTGGTGACTATGGCGATAATCAAAAAAGTAATAACGACAATAACTTAGATTTAATTGGATGCAGCTTTAGACTTCACAAGGAGCTTTCAAACTCTACCGTCACAGAGAGAGCTGCTCCTTAGCACGTAACCAACGCCCTGGGCTACTGACGTCCCAAAGGCAAGCTTTTCCCTTTTTCTTTATTGCCATTCAAGCCAGCTGTGAAACCTTATGTGCCAACAAGCTCTGTCATTTTCGGCAAAACAGCTGAACGTGTGTCCCCACGTGGTTGTGTTGAACACACTTAAAAGGGTGTCCGAAAAGCAAATGTAAGCAGGGCCTGGAAATCGCAATCGCCCCACACTGCCTACTTCAATGCCCTTGGTTTCTCTCCAAGGCCTGTGATACTATCTGCGTGAGGCAGAAATGAGGTTCTGGGGCCCCGAGACTTTTCGACAGCCACTCGCCTGACCAACGTACGCACCGTTCACATGGCACTGTGTGCTTTTTTTTAGCTGGGCGGGGGGACTCTCACAGAGCCATCTGCTTCCACATGCAGGAGCCCAGGAGCCTGTGCCTGAGCCTGTGCCTGAGCCTGAGCCTGGCGGTGTCTACGCAGAATTGTCAGGGGGCACGTGTGCTCTCCTTGTCTTACCCAGAAATCACCCCACAGACCCATGGAATGTCAGTGACGAAATGTCCACATTGCATTGAAAGTGATGGTAAAAGTCACAACGAGACAACTGCTAACAGAGAAGGCATCAGAATGGTCTTTCATAAATCCTAAATGGTCACTTTGCAATTCCAGTGTCCCATCCCCCTGACCCGCTGACCTCCCACCTGCATTCTGCTTCACGAAACCCCAACATGTCAGTTCGAGAGGTCTTCCGTGAACCCTTGCAGAGAGG
The DNA here is from genome assembly GCF_057876585.1 of Rhinolophus sinicus. NCBI lineage: Eukaryota > Metazoa > Chordata > Mammalia > Chiroptera > Rhinolophidae > Rhinolophus > Rhinolophus sinicus. The sequence goes on along the minus strand of NC_142506.1, from coordinate 57,122,911 downwards.
GTCGCATCATGGGGACAGAGGCATCTGTGTGGCACCGGTAACAAGCCCTCCTTCTCTCCAGCTGCGGAGTCCTAGCCCTCCTGGTCACATGCCAGTGACTAAGGGAAGCAGCAGTCAGGGTGGTATGTCAGGGACACCACAGGTGGCCATAAAAATCCATGAGATGCAGTTCCTAAAATATTTGGACGATGCTATTAGAAGCATGGCAAGGCTACCTCAGAGCAACTTGTTTTATACATGACCATATACACCCATATCTACAGAAAATATGATAGCATATGGATAAATGACATATCTGTATCCAGACATGGTACCTGAATTCAACAAGCATCAAAGGGATTAAATTACTTGCTCTCTTGCAAAAATTGGATGTTTACTGCTGCTGGTATCCGTACCAATTTTCAGGCTCTCGCATTACCTAACACCAGCCTTCCTAATTCATTGCAAAGAGATATATAAAGGTTCTTTGGACCTGTCCAATTCAACTGGAGGTTATTAGTTATTTTTAAGGCTATAATTTGGATTCGAGACTTTAAAATCCACATCCTGAGCATGGAAACATGACCTAGCCATACTGAAGTGAGTTGTTCTGTAATTCTCAGTGACTGGACGTAGTTACGGGAAAATGGAAGCCTCCTCAGACAGGCCTCGCCTTCTTCCGTAGATAAAGAAGGGAACTAGGACCAGGGGTTAAAACTTCCTCCTGGTACTTGGGGTCCTATGCTGGATCCCTCACTCTCATGTCCCGTCCTCTACAGCTCCCTCCCACTACAGGGCATGGGGTGGGGACCATTCTAGGAGTGCCTCACAAATGGCCACCTTTGGCGATGTTCCCACCCCAGCGATTGTCCCTGGCCTGGCAGTCTGGGTAGACACGGCCCCAACTGCCGCCCACCACTCCACGCTGCCTACCCACGCTACCTTGCTTCCCTCGAGCCTCTCCTTCTCGAGCTTGGCTCGAGCTTCTCGAGCCTCTTCTCCGTGTCCCCATGATAGAAGCCCATCTGTATCGGTAAAGCCTCGACCACATCACACAGCTAATGTCGCAGGTGGGCTAGAACCCCAGCCCTTCTGATTCCCACTCTGATGCTGGTTCTAACTCACCACCTCCTAGCACAGCATCGGGCACATTGGAGGGTTTGGTCAAGATGTGATTCATTGCGCCCCACAGCGTGTGACTCCAGCCCACCTTGCGTGGCCCAGAAACAGCCCTGAAGAGCTTGGAACCCAGTGAGACTGTCCCTGAGGTTGTAAGAAAGGCCACAGCCACGAGTCTTCCAACTGGGCTCCCTCGGCCAGCCTTGCTCCCCGCCAACGTGTCCTCCAGACAGCAGCCAACACACTGTCTTAACTGAACTCTTCGCATTGCCTTGTTCCTGTGTATCGCCCATCTTCTTTTAGTCGGGACACGACCTCTCCCCGTCACCATGGCTCCCTGGGTGCTCACATATTACTAGAATGCATGAACGCATGGATGACACATCATAGAGCCATCCCACAGACTGTGCTGAATGGATGAAACCTTAAGTGTCTAAATTTAGCTTGATGTGTGAGGGACAAATATAGGGATCCAAGCAATGAACTCCTGAAAACGGGGGTGGGAGGAAACAGAAGCTCTTGCCACAACTGGGTGTTAACGGCAGATGCCCTACTGTGACCTTAACACCACGGGAGTAAGCCATCTGCTCCGAAGATGGCAATTAGGACACGGCAGCCCCAAAGCCCTGTGCCACGTGCCTGCGCCTGGGAGCTGTGTACAAAACTGTCAGCTCCCGCTTTTCGCGTCCCTCCCTGATGTCAGCTGTGTAGTTACCTGCTACATGATCAGTGTACCGAGTCACACCGGCTTTTGTACTCAACAGGCAAGGCTATCGTTTTTAGCATAAACAGAGGCAGAAACAAAGGAGGCTTAGAGTGAGAAAATGCACACCAAATCCCTTAAGAAAGATCCTCGGAGACCCGCAGAGAGCCTGCCTGCCCCCCTGAGCCGCCCAGCCCTCTAAGCAGGGCCTCTTCCTCAAGCAGCCTGAGATCTATTCCACCCAAGGTCCCTGGACTCCAAGGGATGGCTTGAACTATTTTTCATTTCTTTAAAAAGGTGAATGGAAATAGTACATTTATCCAGGACAAACCTGCACAGGCCCGTGTAAAAATTCAGGTTTTGTTGTTTGATTGGAAGTACAGTGCGGTAAAAAGACTTCATGCATGGTGAACGCGCTGATACATCTTTAATCAAAAATGGGCAAAATAAGTTAACTACTGCTTAATAAAGGCAGTGCATCTCTTTTAGAACACAAAGTCAGTGGGTTGGAAATAATAAAAGCGCTCCAGAGGGGTGAAGGCCGAGAGGAATGTTTGGGTCCTTAGCTTTGTAAATAGATCTGTCAGGGCTACACAGAGTATCCAAGGACACTCAGTCCTGCCGTGCAGCTGGGAAAGAGGGAGAAATGGCACAAATGGAGCGGGACAGGCAGGCAGGTGCAGCTTGCCTCTGCAAGGGCTCTGTTGCCACATCTCGGAGTTTACACCCCACTTGCAGCAAGAGGAACCAGTGAAGGCCTTGAGCAGTAAGATGATACAAGCCAACGTGTTTGGAACAAGTCTGTTAGCAGAAGAGGAGATAGACTGCAGGCAGAAAACCCACCGGGAAGCTTCTCCAAAGGTCCAGAAGCAACAGGAAGGAGCTGGGAAGGGCAGTGGGGTGGGGAGGAGGGGCAAGGCTCCAGGCATCGATGGTGGAGAACCGGCAGAGCACACTGGGTTGGAGACACAGGATACGATCCAGGCCTCTGATGTAGAGGATGAGGCAGCTGATAAAGCCATTCACTGAGCTGGGGAACTTGGAGGAGAAGCCCTCTGAGGGAAGATAAGCTAAGGCATGTGGGGGGCAACTCAGTAGAAAGGTCCAGTAAGGAGCTGCATATCCTCATCAGGTCCAGGAACAAAACAATCGGAGTGGGACAAATACTTCCAGTTCTAGGTGGCAATTCGAGTCACGAGGGTAGATGAGTTTGCACGGGCAGAGTGCGCGGCGTGAAACGAGAAGAGGGCCAAACAGAACTCTGGGGCTGGAGTCGTGATGGCCTAGCAGTCATGGGAGGAGAGTTTCGAGCAAAGGTGGTCGAGTGCTGCAAAGAGCTTGAGAAAGATGAAAAGAGCCAAGACTCCATTGTGCGCATGGATGTGGGGTTCACGTGTCTTCTGGTGGTGACATTTACCAGGATAATTTCAGTGGAGTGGTGGGGGTGGAAACCATATTGTGGTGGGTTGAAGAGTGAGTTGGAAGTGAGGAAAGAAACTAAAAAGGGACTATTATCTCTAGGAGCTCAGCTGTGGCGGGAGAAGAACATGAGGGCTGGGCCAGGATGGAGGAAGGGTTTTTATGTGAGAGGTAAAATGTTGAGTCTATTTGTCTGCTGAGAAGGGGCCAGGAGGGGTGATGGAACCGAGGGGCCCATAGGTTCCAGGGCGCCAGCTCCCAGCCCACCTGCCACGCCTCCGCAGGCCTGTGGCGTCTGTGGCCAGTTTGTCTCCAGGATGCAGCCACCTTCCCTCCAGAACATCAAGTCCTCTCAGATCTGCTGTAGGACTGAGAGAGTCACCAGAGGAGGGTTACCGCACCTAACTAGCTGCCTGTCAGACTCGCATGGCAGTTGGCCAATATAGGAATTCCCAAGCTCCACTCAGATCAACCTTCTCAGACTCTCCAAGGTCAAAGCAAAGGGCTCTACGGAAACTCCCAGTGGTTTCTGATACACTGGGATACCGCTGGCTTAAATAAAAAGCCTTGTGAACTGTACACCTAAGGGTCCACAGGAAGCAGAAGCCCGTCCCACCCCTCACCCAGAAACAGGGGGTCCCAAGGCCTGCCCACCACTTTTGCCCTCACACAGTTCAGCACAGTTTCCAACAGCCCTGAGAGAAGCAGATGCTAATTGGGTCAATCGAAGGGAATGGGGTTCTCACCCACCAGACGTCCTCTGACTGAACAATGACCCAGAACTCCTTTATCCCCTGAAAGCTGTCGTCTTTTACTCAACTGGGCTAGGCAGGATTACAGGAAATAGAGCCCCACAACTGACTTGCTGGATTCCCATAGTCTGAAGACGACCACACACAGTCCAAGCCTGGAAGAAAGTTCTGGCTTGTGACATGGGCTTTCGTGCTGGGCCCAGTACCCTGAGAAAAGAACGCACAGTGCCAAGAAGTTAAACACCACGTTTGTCTGAGAGCCGGGAAGCCACATGTGTGTTCATCACTCGTTTTCCCAAGACCACTCAGCTCTCATCTAATTGACCCTCTCTCCTGGAACTGACAGGACTCAAGCTCTGGAAGCTTGGAAGAGCCACCGGCTTGTCAGTCCTTCCAAAGGGCTGGTAGGAAGAGACAGGCATCTCAGCAAACACGAAGGGATGGCCTGACCCCACAAGTCCTCCACTTGGGGTGTGGAGCTGGGGGAGCAGACAGCGCTGCAGCTGTGAGTGAAAACCGCAGGCACCTTTGTGTTAGAGCTGAGGCCAGAAAAGCATCCTGTGCAGGGACAGCTTTGAGCGCAGTCATGCCACCTTCAAAGGTCCGGCAGGGGCTGTCAACAATTAGTCCTTTAAATCCTCGCTGATGCAAAGGGGACCTCTGTCCAAAGATCGTACTAGTCAACCTGCTTTGACTGCTAGGGAGCTGGCTCTAAGAGTTCCAGCCAAAAGATCAGGGGTGAAGAGCATTTGCTCTTCCCTGCAGAAGGGGAAACATGCGCCCTCTCAGTCCTGCGAACCAGTGAAGTGGTTAGGGGGAGAGCGAGAACCCATGCAGACAGGCCTGCAGCGGGAGACTCTGTGAAGCAGCCAACTCCCTGGAGGGACAGTCCTTAAATCCCCATTGTTTCAGAAGTACAATAAGCGCCCAGACAAAACCAGCTTCGAGGAAGACATATTTTACCTCACGTATCTACCCTCCTGTGTGTTACACACAGTCTTTCAATCTCTTTTACATGCAAGGACTATCTGTTCTAAGGGAGGGCATAAAAGCAACTTTGATTGCGAAAATATACATGTTTGATTGCAAAGTCCTCATCTTGAAGCAGCTCCTGTCATGATCTGGAGTTCTTTAGGGAAGTGTTGGTGATGTTGTAAATTTATAAAACCCAAAGGTATGTACAAGAACTGTCGTAATCCTGGGACAGCCTGGGACGCCCCCTCCCCATGTCTCTGGGGTGTCCGTCACCCCACCTGGCCCCCACTATATCCCAGGAACCCAAAACACAGAGCCAGATGCCTGTCTGGGTACTTGGCAGGCCACAAGCGATGCTGCAATTAACAAGCTGGATCATGATTCAGCATTGGACGCGACAGCCTCCACTGGAGTGGAGCGGACAGCTTAAAAATAGAGCCGCGGCTGCATCTCACCAGCCCAGGCTCCCCGCGAGGCAGGGCAGCTGCCACCAGCAGAGCTTGGAGAGGGTCCCACCCCCCGCCCGCTTGGGGCCGCCTTCCAGCTGTGACAGCTGCATGGGAAGCTGAAAGGGCAGCTCCATCAAGCTCCCCACGCAGAATACCCAACGTGGAAGTGCCGGTGGTCCCCAGATCCACTGACAGGCACCCACATATTCGCAAGTCCAGATCTTGTTTTAAATACACAAACACAGAACAACCAACATTCCTCCACCACAGACGGTGACAATTTTGTTTGCATCCGCACCCACAGGGGGCGCCCCCAACTCCCCTCTCCCCAGTTAACGACCACCAAGGGGGCCACTTTCAGCCTGAAGGAGGGGAGCAAATGTCTGGATCTAGAGGAGAGAGGTGGGACTTTTTGTTCAGAGAGGCCTACGGTCCAACCCATGCCAACCTTCTGCCAACAGATACCACCTGCCTCCTGCTGGCCCATCACTACCCCTGCCTGTCTTGGCCAAACACTGTCACTTTCAGGGTCTCAGACTGGTGTAAAAAAAAAAAAAAAAAAGCTAAATGGCCACTAATGTTCTGGTCAAGAGTAAATGAGGTAACATGCAAAGCACTGAGAAGGGTGCCCAGGATAAGTGAGTGTTGGTAAATCAATATCTCTTGCCTTCATAGCTTCCTCACAATCATGGCTGAGGTCTGCCCTGGGGGACCACTGTCATGGTGAATAAAACCGTGGAGGACAGGTGGGGGCCTGGGGCACACAAAGTAGGGAAACCACTGAGGGTCCTCAGTGTCTGCTATTGGTCTCGTTTTCATTTCAGTCATGTTCTCTAGATCCGTGATATTTTCTAGACGAAATGGCAATATCCTTAAGGCTGATGTCTTTAGAAATGTTTTACCCAATAACCCAAAAGGAGATTTAAAACAACAGAAAGGTTTGCCATTTTTCAGAGAATACTGGTATTGAATAGATGTCACTTGTCCCCAAATTAATCTACAAAATTAACAAAATGATTCTAAAATGTATCTGGAAGAATAATTTCATGGGACTAGCTGAGAACATTTCGAAAAAGAAGAGTAATGAGCAGGGATTTGCTCTACCAGGGTTTAAAAGGTACAAGTAGTAAAATAGTGTGGTAATGACATAGGAAGAGACGTCAAATCAATGGAATATAATGGACGGTTCAGAAACAGACCCAAATGTCTAAATGATCTTAGCATATTATGAAGGTGGAAAACAAATGGACTATTAAGTAAATAGTGTTGGTACAACTGGCTAGTCATTGAAATGAAAATAAACTATATCCCCACTTCTCCCAATACACAGAGATGAATTTCCAGATTGACTGAAAGTTCAAATGCAACAAATAAAATATCAAAAATATAGGCGGATATTTAAATAACCTGGGTTGGCAAAGAACTTTCTAAGCATGACACCAAATGGCAGAAACCATAGAGAAGAAAGGTTGAGAGAATTATCATAAGTGCTTTTAAAAGGCAAAAGGAAATTATACAAACAAGCATTGTAATATATGCGAAAGGGTGAATATTTGAGGAGTGTTTGCAAGTGAATAACAAAGAGATAACACATCAATAGAAAAATTGACAAAGAACATGAATCCACAATTCACAACAAAAAATACACAATTCAAAACAAAAAATACAAGCGGCCAATAAAGACTGTAAGACTACAAAGACTGAAAGGCCACACTGGACTTTAAAGCTCTTGAACATTCTCTGCTACCTCCTGACACAGGATCTCTGCACAGGTTATTCCTCCACTGGCAACACCCTCTCTTCTCCTAGGTAAATCCTTCAACTCTGCTCACTGCTAACCTCCTAAGCCAGAGCCCCTCTCTCCTCCCATATAAACACTTTCAACAACAAGTCATTTTCCTCACGGCGCTTTTTACAGCTTGTAATTATACATTTATTTTTGTAATTCTCAGCTTGTCTCCCCTACTGGGCAAATTGCCTGGGTTGTTTTTTTTTGCCTATCCTTGTATATGCAGCACAATGGTTAAATAAATTATAGGATGTACATAAAATGGAATAGTATGCAGTGAGTTAAAGTGATGTTATAAAAGGTTAACTTTTAAAAGAGTATAAAAGATATCACGATTTATTGTTAAGTAGCAAAAGCATATCACAGAATGATATATTTAGTACCATTTTAGAGGGAAAAGAATGTGTACACATAGAAAAGAGACATATATCACATTTTTAACAGAGGGATGGCATACATTTATCTTCTTAATTTTGTTTATCCAAATTTTCTTTTAAAAATTCAACAATGATATATATATATATATATTTAATAAGAGGAAAAGATTACGACTAGCTATGGTTTTCTACTCTAACCCATGCAGTCCCTGAGTAATTGCTGTAGGAACTACAGTGGGTGTCCCTTCCACATAGTCTCCCTGACCCTCCTTCTCCACCCACCCCCCCATCTTTATTTCCATCAACAGGAAGAAAGAGCACATAGCCCAGCTGCAAGGCACCAGGTAGAACTGTTTAGCCCCCTCCAAGCTCTAGATTACCCATCTCAGAAAATAAAAACTAAACACATGAGCCCATATGCACTTTAAGAAAACCGTAGATTTCCACTAAACAGCCAGACTCCCAAGAGCAGTTCAAATGGAAGGTGAGTTACCACTTTTTGGAAATCTATGCTTAGCCTCAAGAATTATGTCTACTCTATGAATATATGTGAACAGACCGACTGCCTAATAAAATGGAGGAAGGGGCATTTGCAGGTTTCAATAGTAAAGGGCAAAGATCGTTCTTACAATATTGCAAAGAGATGGGCGGATTTTGAATTTGGCATACATAGGCTATGAGATAAGCAGACCCAGGTGAGTAAAAGCGTCATTGCCAGAGGTCAGGGTAGGGGTGGGAATGGGACCTAGTTTCCCAGGTGAGGGGCTCATACCACTAAAAACAGATTTCATGAGAGGTCAAGTACCACCACTTGTCCAGCATTCTGAACACAGTGAGGCTGCACTGACATTGCACATTCCTGGGGCTTCCTTCCTTGAGAATAAAACTGGTAAGAAAAAGAAGAGCTAGTCTACACTTCATATACAGAAGGTATTGCTCAAGAACTACTCATGGCTGAGAAAAGCTTCCCCTTGAAGAGCCGCCAAGGGCAATGTCTGCGCTCCTTATCTGGATGGGTTCCATACGTCGAACTTCAACACCAAAAACGTTCACAGCCACACACGCCATGAGCTCCAGACCCCATGGCCCTCGTTTAATGAGGATGCACATTTCCCCTTTGAGGCTGGGCTGGGCACACTCTCCATCCGAGAAGCTCTAAAACAAAGCAGGCTTTCCTTAGGGTCAAGGAGGAATTCAACATATACTCATGGAAGACAGGCAGCTTGCTTCCTCGAGTCTGTTTGGACAATTTTCCTGAGTTTAGGACATTTAGCACTATTTCTTCTGTTCAAGGCTAGGAGTTTGGGGGTTAGAGAAAAACAAATTCTGCAGAAATACTCATGCCTTCTTCTCTGTCATCTGTCTCCTCTCATTTACTTCTTATCTATATATCTTCTCTTTCTCTCTCTATAGTTTCTCTCTTACATAAGGGGGGAAAGATAACACCAGTAATTCGCTGTTCAGTGCACATACCATGTTTCCCCGAAAATAAGACCGGGTCTTTATATTAATTTTTGCTGCAAAAGACGCATTAGGGCTTATTTATGTTCAGGGGATGTCATCCTGAAAAATCATGCTAGGGCTTATTTTCTGGTTAGGTCTTACACTCAGGGAAACACGGTAGACACAGCTTCGGTTAAGCACTGTAAAATAAAAACGGGTGTTGTGGTGAGACCAGTGAGGCTAAGTTATATGGGAGGGGTAGTTACAAACCAGTCGTGCAAATGCTGTCCCCAAGGTCGCTAATGAATGCTTCACACGGGGCTGCTTTTGGTTTTCATCCCTCCCCACCACCTCTGCAGTTTCACACTGCTGACCAGCCCCTCCTTAAACCCTTTTGTCCCTGACTTTGGCAACACTCCATCCACCTCTCTGAACATGCCCTTGGTCTCCTGTGAGGAAAGTGAGGCACAGAGAGGTTCAAGGACATGTGTAAGATCAAGTGCTTATTAAGAGATGGAGCGGGGTTTCCAAACCAGGCCTCCTTCCTCTGCCTCTGCCCCAGCCCTCAGGGGCCTCTCTCTAGACTACTGAACACTGATTGTAATTACTGCTTGCCATGAGATGACTCCTGAATCCTCATTTATAACCCAACTTCTCTCTTTCCCTCCTCATTCTCAAATGCCTGCTGGGCCATTTTACCTGCATGTCAAAATTTCAATATCTTAAGACCAAACTCATCATCTTTCTAAAATAAGCTTTTCTTCCTGACATCTCCGTTACAGTTAATGATTCCACCCTTCTCTCTGACACCCACGCTAGAAACCTCTGGCTGCAATTTCTCCCTTGATCTTCCCTTCTGTTCTCTCCAATTCACCCTTTGAAATGTCTTCCCGGCTTTCTCTCCCCTCCCATTCCTACTGCCAGTACCTTCTCTGGGCCCTTAGCACCCCTTACCTGGACTACTTCCTTCTGGTTACCTGCTTCCACACCCCCATGCAGCATACCTCACGCCTACCATATCCAGACTCAACCCTGGAGCAGCTTTCTCACCCTCGGTGCACGGACACTTTGGGCTGGATAATTCTTTGCTGTGGAAGCTGCCCTGGGCATTGTAAGACGTTCACCAGCGTTCTGGGCCTCTACCCTCTAGATGCCAGTAGCACACACCCTCCACCCCCCTTCCAGTCATGACAATGAAAAATGTCTCCAGACACTGCCAAATGTCCCCAGAGGGGCAAAATCACCCCATTGGAAAACCATGGCCCCAATACTTGGCTCAAACACACTGCTCCCTTCAGAAAGTCTCAGTGGCTCACCAATGGCCTCCCAATCAGTTCTTGGGAAGGAAACAGTTTTTAAGAGATTAGGAAATTATGCTTTCTATTTATGAGTTCCTTTTTCTTGAGGTTTTGGGCTTAACCACCTTTGAGGGGGGGTTCAAGGTGTACTGGGAAAAGAGGGTCTAAAGCAGACAAACAGACAGAGCGGCGGACAAATTCATCCTTGGTCTGACATTGGAGGCCCTTAGTGGCTGAGCACCCCCAAACCTGGAGGCAGTGAGGGAGGCTAGGAGAGGTGAAGACATGGGTTCCCGCGCCTGATGGCGTGCCTTGGGACCTGCCAGCCCCAGCACTTCCTAATTCTAGGACCTTGGGCCTGTCCTTTAGTCTCTCTGCGCTGTGGTTTGCGTGCCTGAAAATGAGTGTGAAAACAGTACTGAATTCATAGGGTTAAATGAGTTAATACGTGTAAGGCACTTGGAAAGTGCCTGGCAGGAAGCAAGTAATTGATAAACAGCCATCACCATCATTATCACTATATTTCTAGCCTTACCGCCTGTGTGTCTCCAAAACACTCTCTCAGTTCAGGGCTGGGTGAGTCCTCACCTGACAGTGAACATACCTTATGCTCGCCCACGGCCATGGGTTCTTTTTCCTCTCAAATTCTCTGTTCTCCACCTCCTGTGGGAATTGTACACCCTTTGCAAGGCCTAACTCAAAGGACTTCTCTGCTATGAATCCTGCCTTCTTCAAGCAAGTCAGAAGCCATCGAAAGACGTCCACTGCTGGACTCCACAACGCTCTGATTATGCCTTCAATGCATAATCCTCCTGTCACAATTACAGGTGACAGAATTATTTCCCAACGAAATACATCTCAACCCCTAGGGGCGGAAGTCCTATCTTAGACATCACGCTACAGAACCTGGGATATTGTCCTTCCCGTAGTAAGTACTTAGTAATTCTAACTTGGATGCATAAATGAAATGATTAATCTAAGCCGCTATTTTATAATCTGGTGATTTCTTATCTGAGACAAACATGTTAAGGCATATGAATACTTGACCTCCGTCGTACTGAGCTGGATATTCTTGCTAACATAGACTTGGAAAAGAAACGTTGCCCCATTTTCAGTTCTTCGTTGCCAGGTCTTAAGCATGACAAATACCACTGCTCCACTTTTCTTTGGGATGTTCAGTGTTGAATTCATATTCTCACACAAATTGTTCATTGTGTCATGGTCCTTTTACTTCTGTGTTGGCTTTGCTGATCTCAGCACAGTTAAGTAAGGCACAGTCAAACCGCATGGTTTCTGTTGCTGGGCCTGAGGTTCTCAGCATGAAGGGCAGGGTTCCTCGTTTCGTCTGCTCCTGAGTCTCAGTGGGAGTGAGCCTGGCTCAGGAAAGACAAACGGCTCCACACAGTGTGCATGAAACAGTAGACTCGCAGCCACCAGTGTACCACACGAAAGGGCCTGAGAGTTTGGACCTCTGTTCTCTGGAGATAACAACATCACCCACTGTGCTGCCCAGACATGGAAACACTGCTGTCAACAAGGTTCTGGGCAACATCAGAAAGAAACCGGTCACGCTGGCCTTGGGCCAGCGCACGTGTCTGGGCAGCTGACGGCCAGCGCCCCTCGGCCAAGCCTCAGGGGACGAGAGGGCCCCAGCAGAGCGGAAGGAGAGTCGGGTACATGGAACATTTAAATCCTACCCCCAAAAATCGCAAGGCTTATCTGAGTGTCCCTTCTAACTATAAATATACTTGAGGGAAATGAAAAGAAGTACTTAGTAGCTATCATAAGTACATGACCCAAGACATAGAGGGGAAAAGAACCTATTCGAGAATGATGAAAGGAATTTGTGGAGAGAAAGACTCATCGGAGGGAAGGAATAATAGAAGCGATAAGGGCTGGCATTCACTGGGCTTGCGTTCTGGGCCAGGCCTTGGTGTAAGTGCTTTTCCATGTATTATCTCATTTAAGCCAAATAACTCCCAGAAGTTGGGTCCCATTCTTATGATCCCCAGTTGTCTGAAGAACGGCCAGTGAGGTTATGGAAAAGACCCACCAGGGGTTCCAGTCCCAGCTCTGCCACTAACCAGCTGTGAAACGAGCAATGCACCCTCCTCCCTGGGTCTTCACATCCACGCCAGTAAATAAGACAGACTCGAAAGCCTTCCAGCTCTAATTCTATGAACCCAAAGCCCAGACTGCGTGGATCATAGATCTGAACAACAAGGACATTTATTATGTTTCTAATATTCATTATAGCAAAACAAAAAAAAAAAAGAAAGAAAAACTTTTTTCATGTGCCACTAACCCATCAGTTTATAACACTGGAAACAGTAGCATAAGCGCTCTTATAAAGTCTATATTGCCTCAATATGTCATAACAACATGGTGAATTACAGGGATAAATGAGACAAAAGCATCTCTTTCTCCTGTTTATTGGAATATTTCTCATGCTGCCCACATTTTCAGTGGAAAAAAATAAAGATGGATATCTTCCACACATAATTTTCGGCAATAGCACAGGCTTTGGGGTGCTGCCCGTCATTCCTCTCTGACTCCCCCACTCTGCCTGGCCCAGGTCCTTGTACATAATAAAAGCTCCATAAATGTTCCTCGAATAAATGAACATCCTACCTCTTCTATATCTATTTATTATTTTACTATTTATAGAGAACCCACTTAAGAGCAGAGTTTTTCTAAATTGCACAGTGTTTGCAACTGCCAGAGAGGATGAAGTGTTAAATTAAAGGGGCAGCTCTCTGATGGCCATCAGTCCAGATGAATTTGTCAGCTGCCCTGGTTGCTTTTCTTCTTTAGCCTTTCTTTCCCTAGTACACCTTGAAGCTCAACCCATAGGTGTTTAAGGCCAAAACTTCAAGAGAAAGGCAATAGAAAGTAGGAAAAATAATTTCCAAAGCCCTTGAAAACAGCTTCCTTCTCTGCAGGATCTCTGTCAGTAGCTTAGCCACAGCCTCACTCTAAGCAATTGGTTCTGAGTCTGTGTTTTGTTTTGTTTTTAACCCTTTTTGGTAATGAACCCATTTGAGAACCTGTTGAAAGCTATAGACCCTCTTCAGAGAAATTCAGACACAAGTCTTCATGCATGCGCGAGGGTCGGGGTGGGGGCAGTTCACAGACCTCCAGAAGCTGGTCCATGGATGGCACAAGGCTAAGAACTGTTCAAATGTGGTAGCAGACAGGCTAAGCAAGGGGAGGTAGACCCCAGCTGACTCGGACACTGCCTTCTCTGTCGCGGCCCCTTCTTTAATGAAAAGGGTTACCGGGCCTCCTAACACGGGCTCCTTGGAAAGGCACCACAACCAAAGCTGGACACACAAATCATTCAGATGCTCCATTTGTTACAACTTAAAACATCAGAAGAAAGAAAAAGGACAAAGGAAACGTTTTGACTAGCAGAGAAGAAATTACCCCATAAAAAGAAAAATTCGAAATGGCTTAAAAATACAATTGGAGATAGCCTCCAATTATGGTAGATATTAACCAGTCACTTCTCCCCAGGCTAAATCCACGTAATAATTCAATATTTACTTGACCTAAACCAGGGGTGGGCCCACGGGGTAGTCAGGGGAGCTACTTGCAATTGATTTTTTTTTTAGTGGCCAGCAGCTATAATCGAATAATGGACATGTCTAACCGCCAGTTGATTAGGTTAGAGCAAACATTACAGCCCTGTAATTTTGGAAACTGCAAACTTGAGCTTCCAGATCATCTCTGGATCCCGCCATCAGTGTCTGCATGTTAGTCTGTAAAGAGCAAACCCTAGGAAATGTTTGGTGAATGATGTAATAAAATGTATGAATAGGTAGGTAAATGGCTTGTAAACTCCCCACCCCCTCTCACAGGAAGTTCATGTGGCCACACCTTTGCTATATTGCTTCTTACTCCCCTTCTTCACCTAACTGCTACTCTTCCTTCAGAGCTCAGCTCTGCTATCACCTCCTCCTAGAAGCCTTCCTTGATCTCCCCTGGCTAGGATAAGAGCTCTGGGTTCTCATAGAATCTTTCCATCAGAATTAGCATTTCGCTGTAGTATCTTCCAACGACTGAATTATGTCCCCCAGGATCCATATGTTGAAGCCCTAACACCCAATGTGACTGTATTTGGGCACAGGGCCTATAAGGAGATAATTAAGGTTAAATGAAGTGACAAAGGTGGGGTCCTAAGCCAAGATGGCTGGTGTCCTTCTAGGAAGAAACACCAGAGTGCTTCCTCCCCTTCCTCTCTCTCCCTCCATGCACACACAGCAAGAAAAGGTCATGTGAGGACACGGCGAGAGGGTGGCCAACTGCAAGCCACAAAAAGAGCCCTCTCTAGAAGCCAACCATGCTGGCACCTTGATCTTAGCCTTCCAGCCTCCAGAACTATGAGCAAATAAATGTTTAAGCTGCCGAGTCTGTGGTATTTTGTTATGGCAGCTCACGTGGATTGATAACACATATCGACATGTAGACGTGAGCTCCTTGAGGGCTGGGACTCTACTGTAGTCCTGCTTCTAGTCTTAGTACCTGCGGAACACAGTCCTTGCACATAGCACGTACTGAATACATTCCTGTTGAGTAAACGTAAGAGTGGATGAGAGAAGAGAAGAGGCTGAAAGACCTCCTTGCGCTCTCTCCTTAGGAGCTCAAAGCCATGTTGGGACCCCGTCAGGTAAGAAGAAGTGAAAACTCAGACCCTCCAGGTGCTGTCACTCACTGAGGGAGGGGAAGGTTCAGGGCAGCGCCAGACGTCAGCCTTACTGTCCTTCCTGCCGATGACTGCAGCTGTTGTTACTGTCTGACCCAGATGTCAGAAGCAAGAGCAAAGAGAGTTTGGAAATAATAAAATGCTCAACTCAACAGGATCTTTTATTCACAGAGTAGCAAGTCTTGGCGGCCGAACCTGGATGCAAAGTCCACTGACCCAGTGACCAAGCAAGGGGTGTGAGTCTGGACAAGCTATGTCTGGCGGGGCTTTGAGACATCAACCAGGGACAGCCAGGTGCCCACCCCCAAGGAACTCACATCTACCATGGCCGTCTGATGTCAGGGGTACTTTCTCAGTCCTTTGTACAGTCGCTAGTCAGGAGACACATTTCCTGAGTCTCTAGAACACACGCACCATAGTCAGGTTACAAAAGATGACTTCTTTGGCACCCCAATAATCTTTCATGAAAAGAATAAGAAAAGATGAATCCTCGCTGTGGATCCTAGCTTCCAGGAGCTTCTATAAGTAAAAACAGAACAAACAAATAATAATGATGAAGAAAACGAGGAGACTGATGGTCAACACTTATTCAAGTCTCACTACGTGCCAGGCTCTGTTCCACGTACAAACCCATTTCATCCTCACAACAGTTCTGTGGAATGGGCAGTATTGCCCCCATTTTACAGATGAGGAAACGGAGGCAGAGACAGAGTAAACATTTTGCTCCACATTTAAAGCAACCAGGCAGTAGAGCTGGGATTCGACCCCAGGGGGCGTCTATCTCTACACCCTTGTTCTTCGTGACCACCTTAAAGCGTTACGTGGGTGACAGAGACCTCCCCCTTCTCCTCCTGTTTAAAAGGACAGGGATGGACTGAGTGCGGTGTTTTCATAGGTTGCGAGATGAAAGCATATAAGGAGGTGCACACTCAGGTGGAAGCAGAGGGGGCCCAGGGGCGGCTTGCTCAGTCCCCACTCTGTCCAGGCAGGCCCTCTGTGGGGGAGTCAAGGGCGTGGTGTCAACCCCTGGACCAGACCACCTCCATCGTCCTCCCCAGCCCAACAGTCCGTGATTCTAGTGTAAGTTAGAGAAGCCAGGAGCCATCCAAGAGGCCACAGCAGGAGTGGAAGTAAGATGTAAGCTGTCTCTGAAGGGACAGGAAGGCTCTGTGAAGGTAGGAAGGGGATGACAAAGGGGCGTCCAGGCCAGGGAGCAGCTGTGTGAAGGCCAGCTGGAGGAACCAGCATGATGCCTTCAGGCAGAGAAAACAAATGGGTTCAGCAGATCCGGTTTGAATTGTGCTCCCCTCTTGTTTTTCTAGGTCAATGGACCATCCTTTGCCCAGCATCTTTCTCCTGGAACACTTCATGAATATGTGTCCATCTTGCTCTTCAGCTTGAGGAGAGCAACTGCATGTGTCTCTCTTAATCCAGGAAGAGGGCTGACAATACAGAGTCTGAAGGAACCTGAGGGCCCAGGGAGCAATTGGCCGGGTACAACCTCTTGCATTTCCATGGAACTTAGCTTCTGCTACATCACCGAGAACATGACCTAGTTTAGCAACGACATCAACACAGCAGGTACTAGAGAAAATGCCAAGTATCAGAAGACCAAGGCACGTAGGAGGTGAGATGAACACAAACCTTGTAGCAAAGTGAGGTAGAGACCAGTCACCAGCTCTGCTTTAGATGAAAGCCCCTGGTAACCACGCTGCAAGGAGGAAACTGAGAAAGAACAAATTTAACAGCAGCTGCAACAAAGGACTTGGGGGAATCTGCCCTTGAGCGTGGCTGCAATTCACCCAAGGCACAAAGACGATGGCTACAGAGACAGGGCAGGATGATTCCCATTTTCAGATCCTCTATGTGTTTGGGGGAGCCCGCAAAGAACTGGGTCTTCCTTCATCTGAAGATGACAAAGGGCAGAAGCTCTGCACACTCATTACCATGTAAATGAAAACGGCAAAGGCAGACTTTCAGCAAAGCCGCAATCAGGGGGATAAATGCCCAGCTACCTCATGAAACCACGCAGGACCCTCTTCTATTAATTCAAAGCCCATTGGTCAGGTTTCCTTTTAAGGACTCCTTCCCCAAATCAGACCCTGGAACTCCAGGAGCCCCATGTGGCAAAGGGCTGACATTCAGGGACCAAGGAGAGGTCCCTGCAGAGGGGTGCCCGCAGCACGGCTGACAGGCTGCTTTCCTAAAGGACTCCGAGGCTGGAACAGAGAGGATTTCCAGGCATTTCTGCAAAGGACTAGCAATCCCAAGATGTCCAGCCCACAGACATCCAAAAGCAGCACCCCACCTGCAGAGCTATAAAGAGATTCTCAAAAACTAGAGACAGCCGGCAGCTGGGGGGTGAGAGGAGGCATTCAACACCGATCAAGCACTTCCGGAGTCTCTAGATCTCAATGATCCCACCATCCTACCTGAGCCTGAAGATGCTGGCCCACTGAGCGCAGATGCTTCCAGCCCCAGAAACGCCCTGTGCAGTAAGGGGAACGCATGAAACACCTGCCTCCCTCATGGACCTCTGAAGCACCTATAATGAATCCCTCGCCTACCTCACATGTTCAGTTTCTTCCCCCCCCACCTTCCTGAGGCTTCTGTGAGCCCCCAAAAGGGCTGACAGGGCGTGGGCCAACAGCTATTGAGAGTTGCTTTCAACTGCACAAGGACCTCCAGACACGACTATTCAATGAACACACCAGCAGCAGTGGGGCACAGACTGCCACATCCTATTTTGCAGCCCAAGAGCTCCTCCAGATGCCTGTCATCATGTCCACACAAAATGAGCATTCACGGGGGGGGGCAGGGCCCGCACGTGGGGAGGTGTTTCCATGCTGCACAGAGGATCCCTGTGGACTCAAGGAAGCAAAAACAGCCCTCGGTGCAGTGGAGAGAGGTGTTCTTCCAGATGGGCAATCATAACTGTTTGTATTTATAAAACGCCTTGTCTCCTGAGCCTGCCTCCTCCATACCTGCACGTCGCACCCCCTGGGAAGTAGAGAGGAACAGCCTTGTGACCCCTGATTTCCAGATGAATAAACCAAAGCATGGAGAGGTTAAGTGACTTGGTACAGAGGTGACAGAGCTGGTCCCAGGGGGTGGGAGTGACCGAGGGATCACTCTCTAACAATCGCACCTTTGAAGATGAACTGACAGCCCCAGAAGATGAATCTTTGAAGGACTGGAGGACAGGGCCACCGAAGGATTTGTGGAGGCAGGATATGCACTGGAAGCACTGAGCACATGAGAAGCCCCAGCGCCCCAGCAGCGCAGACGGGGCCACAGCCAGCGAGGAGGAAGTCCCCCAGCCACCATCACTGCACTCACGCACATGGTCTCCTCTGCAGCCAACGCTGTCAGTGGCCACCTAGTGACTCGGCTCTCCAGTTACCTGTGTCCCCCTGATGGAGGCTGGAAAATGTCTGGACTCTTCTGCAGTGAAGCCTCACACATCTATGCAAATCCTCCACCATCCCACCCACAGCAGGCCTCCCTCTTGGCCCTGCTCTCCTTTCGGTCCAGTTGGTATGGGGATAGGTACCCAGAACGCAAAGTACTTAAACCATCCTAATACCATCCTAGTAATAACATAAGAATGAATCTGGCCTCCCAATCAGAGTGGGCAACCAATCACCGGGATCAAGTTCTGTAGTTGTTGTTTTATTCTTATTATCAATACTCATTATCAGCCCAACTCCTCCTCCTCGTTACTGACGTCTCCTCTTGACACTTAAATGTGGATCTTTCCTGGGTTTCATCCTCAAACCCTCTTCTTGGCTCATTCTATCTCCACTTGCTTCCTGGGAAAGCCCACCCCTCCCATAGCGCCAGTGACCCTCTCCATGTGCACGCTACACAAATCTGCATCTCCCACTCTAATCTTTCTCCTGAGCACCAGTCAGTTTTCATCTGCCTAATGGACAGATGGTGCCCAAATGGATGTCCTGCAGGCAACGCAAGTGTCCTCATCCAAAATGAACTTGTTAGTCTCTCCCCAAATGACACTGCCAGGGCTCCACTAACGGATCGTCCGCCATCCCTACATCCAGCCGGCCGTCTGGCTTCTTCACGTCTTTCAAATGGATTCATTCTTCTCTAGTGAAAGCCCTCATCACATCCCTCCAGGACCAAGGCAAGAGTTTCCTAACTGGCCCCCACTAGGATGTAAGTTCTCCAAGGGCAGGGCTTTGTGTTATCCGCGCTGTACCCTCCACCTACTCACTGGTTGATGCACAACTAATATTTAATGAGCAAGGGTTTCTCTGTCTCTCCATATTGTCATCTTCCATATTGCTAAAAAATTCTTTTCTAAACCAAAGATCCAATCATGTCATTGCCCTGAAGACATACTTTGTAGTCAGTGTGACACTCAAATTCCTAAGTGTTATAGTGAGCGGCCATGGGGGTCCCCTCTGCCCATCCAGCCTCTTTTCTCATTCTCGTTGCCCATCACTAAGGCTGCCCTGATCTAATCCTGGTCTTCAGTACATATTCTTTCTCATTCTGAGCCTCTGCTTATGCTATTCTCTTTCCTGAAAAACAAACAAACAAACAAACAAACAAACAAAAACACTTTCCCTGCCTGGAAAATGACTTTATTACTCAAGACTTAACTCAAATGTCATCTTCTTTGAGAAGCATTACCTGCTCCTCCCCTTTCTCCAGAGTCTCTGAGATAAATCTCCACTATAGGAACTACGATACCACATCATGAGGGAGAGTTTTATGGGACTGCTGGGACCAAGCATCAGTGACCACCTAATGATTTCAATAGCACATATCCATCTTGGCCTGTGCCACTGGGTATTGCTATGTGTTTGTCATGCTATATCCTTTCAGGACAAAGGAAGCTCTTGGTAAACCCCAGCACAATGAGAGTAGCAAGCATTCATTATCAGTTTGTGGGTGATGATGTTGTTACCTCAAATAGCTACCCTTTCCCCTCTAATGCATTTGATTCTCACAACCACCATGGGAGGCAGATGATGTATTATTCCCATTTCACAGATAACAATAATAAAACTGAGGCAGCCATTAGGTTACTATCACTGAGCCAGATGTGGGACAGTAGCAAGGAAAACTGGCCCTGTGTACTTTCTACTGGACCCTGTCTCTCTCCAACTCATTAGCTCAAGAAACGAAAACATACTCGCTAAGTCATTATGACAAGCAAACGAGCACCTCCCATCTATAAAACAACAGTGTAAATAGAGGGCTGATAGAAGAAAAAAACAAAACAGGTGCCCCATTTCCAGAGGGAAAAATCTGCGCAAGCCTTTTAAAGGCCACATAGCTATTCAGAACTGATTGTTCTACACCAGAGGACTGCAAGTTTCTAAAAGGTTATTTCCCCATTTGGTTTAAAGATGATTTAAACATAGAGGTGGCTCCAATCAGCTATTGAGTATATGCTGTCATACTATCGCTTAAATTTGCAGACGTGTCCCCCAAAAGAAACTGTTAAAATGTATCCTTGGGTTAGATTCTAACACTGAGACTCAGAGTCTAACAGAACAATGGGAGCCTCTCACAGATTTAAGCTTCTGAGACTATCAAATTTCTACACAGCAAACAGATCCTGTTGTTTCTCGCCTGCAGAGGATCAGAATCTTCTGAGGTTAGTGTTTAGGGAAGTCCTAAGGGTTCTTCTACAATCTGAGAATCTGAATTTGGAAACCAGCTAGATCAATAACAACATTATACACACAGATTTTATAGAACCCTCTGTAAGACTGGATTTCATTTTTCTTAGAAGAACCTCCCTTACTGGTTCACCCAATTTAACCACATACATCTTCGATAAATGTGATCAGACCGAAGAAATAAGGTCTTTTGGGATTCTGTTACATGGAGAAAAAGGAATATATACATAGCACATGAGTGACCCTCGTTGTGTAGCTCTGCTCCCATGCTGGTAATGCCAGGAGATAAAAGTCACCAATTTCTGGCAGAAACATAAGACAACCAGGTCGAACCTTCATTTCCAAAAAAAAAAAAAAACCAAACAAACAAACAAACAAAAATCCCGCTTACTCATCCGCTTTCGTGAAAAGCTCAATTTATTGGGATAATGATGAAATGATCATTGATCAAGTTTACTGAGCGCTGCAATTTCTCTCACTTCTAAGAATAAAAATCCATTCCTGGAGACTAGGCATTCACTCTACAGGTTCACACTTGTGTCTGCCCTCCTCCCCCCTCCCCCCCTTCTTCCCCCCCCCCGCCCCCCTCCTTCCCCCCCGCCCCCCCGCCCCCCTCCTTCCCCCCCCACCCCCCCCGCCCCCCCTCCTGGGGCCTGAGCATCCTTTCCCTCCAGAGTGGAGTAACAGACGCCCATCTACCGCTGTGCTCCCAAGTTTAGTGTCATTTCCAAATAACAGTAATTGCTTTTATCAAGAATTGTCTTTATCTCTTTGATGTTCCCAGTTTACCTTGTTTACGATTAATAAAGCGAAGACAATCTCCTCAATTAAGAATCTATTTCAAAACGTACTTTTAAGTCCAATTTGTGAGCAACTCAATTATTTCTATTTGTTTTTCTTCTTGCGTGGCTAACGTCTTCTGTCTCGGAGTAGGACAACTATCTTTTTCTTTAAAAAGAGGAAATTCTTCCCTAAAACTTAACGTCTTAGGCTCATACCAACAAACACGCCTCAAACAAAAACTCGCAGATCTCACAAACCATCTTATTCTTACTTCAAAGTTAACCTTTTTGATGGACATAGAGGGTATTCTGCTCAGTGAAATAAGTCAGACAGAGAAAGACAAGTACCGTGTGATTTCACTTACATGTGGAATCTAAAAAACAAAACAAACGAATATACAAAACAGAAAACAAACTCAGAGATACAGAGAACAAATTGGTGGTTGCCAGATGGGAAGGGTTTGGGGAGGTTGGGGGATGGGTGAAAAAGGTGAAAGGTATTAGAGGTGTAAATTGCCAGTTATAAAAATAGTCATGGAGATGTAAAGTACAGCATAGGGAATATAGTCAGTAATATTGTAATAACTATGTATGGTTTCAGGTGCGTACTAGACTTATGGGGGGGAATCTTTGCAAGTTATATACATGTCTAATCACTATGTTGTACACCTGAAACTAATACAATATTGTATGTCAACTGTAACTGAGAAATAAATTTGAAAACATTTTTCAAAAAGTTAAACTTTGTGAGGTGCCGCATCCGCTCCCTCCCTCAGATCTCATCCCAGAGGTGCTATGGCTTCTCTAGAGCCTTTCTTGAATTTTTCTCCAACCTCCTAGGCTACTCCACATGGAAATGGCCTCAACTGCCATGAAACTCGTGCATTTTTGTAACCACCCATGGTAATTCTTTTCTAAATGGGGTGGCAGTATTTGGGGAATCCTTTTTCTTGCTGCCAACCAACACTGAGCATCTTTTATGTGTCCGATGCTGTGCAGGGTGCCTGGACAAAAAAAAAAAATAAAAAGAATAAAGTCGAGGTTCTGGCCGTCAGTGGGCTATGGCCTAGTGGATGAGACAACATGAGGATAGGGGTTATACCTAGTGGCGTGGCTTCCAGGTAAGGGGAGAATTTAGTAATTTAGTAACTGGGGAAATAGGAAAGAGGTGGGAGCATCTGAAGTTGGGTCTTGAAGATAAGTTTGCTCATTGGGCAAAAAATAGAGAGTAAGGGAGTGTTCTTTAGGTAAAAAGAACATTATATACGGCAGCGCTTGGCACAGGGTAGGGACAGGCACTCAGTACGTATTGAATGAATGAAGCAAAGGCCCGGAAGATTACAACACTGTCTGAGCCCCCCTCCTCACGACTCCCATCTACACTTTCGGAGCGCCTACGTGATTTCCATCCGTCATACCCACCCTGTTAGTTAGGCTGCATCCTCCTCATTTTCTGGATAAGGAAACTGAGGCGTTCAAGGCCCAACGCCCCGAAGTTATCAAGGAGCAGAGCCCGGCCTGCATTTCTAGTCATAGAGGGAGGTGTTAATGAGCTCACTTTCAAGGAACAATTTATAGAGCAAACTCTCAGCTCTCTTCCTCTACGCCTAGGTGGACCACTCCAGGCATCCCTCAAATACCCCCAAATATCCACTGCAAATATGCAAATACCCCCAAATATACCTCTGGTAATGCATACTGGGGTGGACGAAGAGAGAAGTAGCCACAGCCACGCTCCTTGCAGATTTTGGGAACAGGAGACCTGTCTCCCTATAAACCCGAAGTTAGTCCTCTTGGGGTATTTGGTCTTAGTGGCCCCAAATGAGGACTCCTTTCCCTGATTTACAAAAGATAGTGTGGAAAGACCCACTCAAAAGTCACTTGAGGCCAGTTCAGACTCATGAACTCTCTCCTAGGGCTCAAAGGATTGAATTGGCTCTCTGTCTTTCCGCAGCAAAACATTTCATTTTTGAGAGAATTCTTTTTCCCCTTTTCCTTCATCTGATCATTTTCTCAATTTCTCCCATTCTAGTTCAGGCCTTTCCTGTAACACCTGTATTGGACACACACTTTTTTTTCTCCCAGCTGAGACTATTATATCTTGCTATTGTGGTGTTCCTTTTCCATTGAAAGCAACCAAAATGAAAATCCACATTTCAGAACAGTGTCTATTATATATGCACCTTTTTTTGTGGATAAAATAAAAGAAAGCACCCTCTCAAGGATGATTTTTCAGCTCTGTGTATCGCCTGAAGATTAGATACTAGGTGAGACTTGCTGTCTCATAGGCCATCTGATTCAGGCTGAAGGCAGAAAGTCTAGAGTCAGACTGACTTAGATTAAGAAACGCTTTCATTTAAAGCATTGCTAACCAAAGTGTGGTCCTTGAACCAGTAGCAAGAGCATCACATGTGAGCTGGTTGGAATTGTAGACTCTCAGGCCCCACCCAGAGCAACTAAACCAGAATCTGGTTCAATTTTAACAACATGCCACATGACTCGTACACACAATCACATTTTAAAAGCACAGGTATAGAATTCAGGTAAATTTCCTTTTATTACCATCCTGAAGCATCCATGTGGGTTTCTTTCCTAAGACATCTCTGTATAGTGAACTCCAGAGAACCTTCCCCCTCACCCTTCTCCACCCAAACTGTTTATTCGTGGAGGAATTCTGAAATGACAGATGTTCTTCCAGAAGTTACACTCTCAGCCTGAAGGAGCTCAAGACGAAACAAAGCTGATGCCTAGCCTTTCTGCAGCATGTGAGGACCTCAAAAGGCAGATCTTTGAAACTGAGAGGTGACAGGCAAAGCTTACTCCCAGCTTCTTCAAGCCTCTGGATCTTGTTGCTTGATACCTTGTCCCCTCAGAAGAGAGGCATAAAAGATGTGTTGTACAAGCCGGTGGGTGACTAATGCTAGACCGAGGGGGCGGTGTTGTACACTGAGCTCTGAGATCCTTGAGCAAACGGCAGAATCAAGAGCACAGTCTTCAAATCTGAGCTGTACTCAGACCTCACACCTCCAATAACAACACTCGGAACAGACGTAGACGAACCCTGATTAATCTGTCATCGACATGGGAGAAACGGATCAAGAGGACGGAAAAATCACTGGACCTGGTCTGAGAGAATGAAAGCCAGCATTGGAGGCCCGAGAAGAGAAGGGGGAAGGAAATGACTCAGCCCTGCTCCATTCTCCTGCCCACCAACTCCCCCTCCCCAGAAAGGTGGAACTAAGTCCCGGGCTGGACATTGGCTATGACCAGAGTCCTGGCAGGTCACACAGGTGCCACTTTGGCATCCCATTTGACCTGGTCTTCTATGAAGAGGAAACCTACCTCAGAGACATTTCTATAAAAATAAGAGCACCAAAAAAGTTACCCCTGGTTAAAAAACAAAACAAACCAAAATCCCCCCAAACCGGGTCCCCATCCGAAGCAAGTGTTTTCTCACTAATTCTGAAAAACAGGCACATCACGGAAAGCTCTTTTATACACTGGGCATCTTCAGATCTCTATGTGGACGACCTGAGTTACTGATTACTCTGTGTTAAAGCCCAACTTTATTCCCCTCCCCTACTTTTGCTTATTATTTTTTCATTCATTTTTTTCCATCGTCACCTTGGAATCCTCTGAAACAGCAATATTTCTAAACACAAGAATGGTTTGTGTATATTAATCAATACCTGTTTTTCCACCAGTTATAATTTATTTCTATATTAACATCATCTCTCAGCTCTGGAAACATGATTCTGCCCTTTCACTCTGCCCACATCAGCAAGCTCTCAGAAAATCTGGAACGGACAGCCGTGATGGACAGTGACAAGAAGGCTCAGAAATTCAGATAGGAACTCCATCTGTCCTCCCTGCCACAACCCAAAATAGCCCTCCCCCGGCAACTGAATATGTTATAGGTTAGCCACCCATGGTGACTGAGGCTACCAGTTTCATTTCAGCTAACTTCCACTTCCTGGAAAAGCACTTGACTTTATTCCCACCTGCAAATCAGGCCTGGAGAAGCCAAGCAATCCTCCAGAAACACATCTGAAGGAAAACCTCTGCCTCCCCTCCCCACCTGCTACATGCCCAGACATGCCGGAACACACCACCTCCCAAGTAAAGAGAAAGTTAACTTTCAAATAAACCTGTCCTGCAGCCAGTCTGGCCACGTTTTCAGACCGTTCATATTCACAAAGGTGGTTCTTGCAACTGAAACCTGACCTGTGTCTGCTGAGAGCATAGACAAGGGTCAGAGGTCCACAAACACACTTAATCCACAAATACACTACCTCCCCACCCCCTTTCTTGGCCAAAGAGAGAATACCGGGCCAGGCTGATTGTCTTTCCTTCAGAGAAGCCAGGCTAGACTGCTAGAGGGAAGCTCCAGAGAGGAGGTGGGTGTGTGAAGCTCAGCAAGCTCCACAGAGCAATTTTCTGGGAATTCCAGGGGTTTTGAAGAAGGGTGGTCTTAGGCTGGGACACAGGGGCTCCTCAGGCTCTCAGGTACCCCAGAAGTCTGGGTATATGGGGGAGTCGCAGGGCTGTCCTTCCAGCCAGGCTCCCCCTCCCTGCCGTCCTGGGCCCTCCTGGTCACAGTGGGGTCACTCACCGCCCGTGAGCTGTGCAGGGCCGAAGCACAGCGCCAGCTGAAACCACAGGATCACGGCCAAGAGTCTCTGGGGGGACTGAGGCTGCTGCTGCTGCTCTAGAAATCCATCTCCATGGCTCGGGTTCATTCCATAATACATCTTTCATCCACAGAGGGCATCCGGCTTGCAAGAGTCTGCAACCAGGAGCGAACACAATACCCCAAGCTGCCGGGGCTCCGGGGGCCACGCTCCAGCTCCTGCTCCTCCGCCCTGGGACTGGGAGCCTCGGCTTCCCCAGCTCCATCCCTGGTCCTCCCCCACGCCCTCCCCCTTTCCCACAGCACGATGCCCCCCGCTTCCCCCCAGCGCCGGTACACTGAGTAAGAGCCACCGCGGGATGCTGCGCGTGCGGGAGGGATGGAGGAGGGGACAGCGGGCAGGGGGTAGCGCAGATTGGCTTCGCGCCGGTCCCTGGGATCCAGCGGCTGTGACCACGACAGGAAAGTCTAAAGCCTTCCAGCGTCTTGGGGCAGAAAAACCACTTTTCCCTGGGCCTAGATACGTAGGTCACTCTTAGGAATCTCACAATGTGGCACCAGTTTCCCTCAGATACTTCTCTGATTTTCCCCAGGATGGGGATGGGTCCTATGTGCCCGGTTCCCAATGAGATTGCTCTGCGCTGTCAAAAAATTCCTTCCCTGGGGGTGCACAACCAGGCACCAACTCCCCTTCCTGGGCCTGCGCGTGCCTCCCCGGGATGGAAAGCCCCTTCCGGGGCTCTGGGTCTTACCTGTGGGTCTCATGCATGCAGCTTCCTTCCCTCCTCCGCCTCCTCCCCCCGCCAGTCTCACCCGCATCTGTGCGCGACCTCTGCTGCCGCTGCTGCGCTAGCCAGAGACGGAAGCCTCGGCCGCGGCGCCCGGCCTGGGCTCCCCCCGCCCGCGCTCTCCCTCCCCAGGCTACGGGAGCGGCCGGGTGCGGGGTGGTGGGGAAGGACGGGAGCCCGGCCGCGCGCCCCCGAGGAGGCTCCGGCGCGCCCGCTACCTGAGCTCGTGAGCGCGCAGCGGTGGCGCGGAAAGTAGGAGGGGGCGGGGGCGGGGCAGAGGCGCGCAGCGTAGGGGTGCGCGCAGGCACGCGCCTCAGCCAACTGAGCGGTCGTCGCGGCGGGGGATGGGGACCAGCGCTGGCAGGGAGTGGGAAGGGGCCCCGCCGCCGCCGCAACCAATGGGAAGCCCGCGCGCCTGCACCTGTCGGGGCGCGAGGCGCCAGTGGCCGCTCTCGCACACGCTGGGGCAAGGGCGCCCCCTCTCTGGTGTTGGACAGCGCTCCCCACCAGGGCTGCGCGCGAGCCCAGGTGCCCGCCAAGGCCTCCACGCAGCATCTGGTGCCACCA
The DNA here is from genome assembly GCF_057876585.1 of Rhinolophus sinicus. Lineage (NCBI taxonomy): Eukaryota > Metazoa > Chordata > Mammalia > Chiroptera > Rhinolophidae > Rhinolophus > Rhinolophus sinicus. The sequence goes on along the minus strand of NC_142506.1, from coordinate 57,095,482 downwards.
GCGCGCGTCTTGGTGCGGGAGAGCGCTCCGCTTAGGCTGTTGCCGCGGTGGTGGCGCCCAACCGTGGGAGGAGAGTGCCAGGCCGGGCTGGTCCCCATCCCAGGACCCTCACACCAAAAGGGGTAATTTGTTGGGGCGGGGTGGCCAATTGCTACAGTCTCTTATTTTCCAGTACGGTCGTCTGTTTCCATCTCCCACCCGGGCCAAGGTTCTGTGTGTCCCCTTGGGTTCGGAAGGACACACTTCTCCCTCCCAGCTCCCTTGTTATTTGTCCTTTTTCGAACCGCAGGCGTCTTGGGCGAGGACTCTTAGCCTGTCTTGGAGATGCACTGGTCCCTCCGAACCTCCGCCCGGGGGCGCTCTACCGAGGGCTGGGGAGAATGATCAGTGCAGCTGCCAAAGTTTGGGTACGGAGGAGCGAGGAGGTTATGTGGCCCTAGATCAGAACCCAAGGGAGTCGAAGGTGTTTGCTCTCCCAGCCCCTAGTGGAGCGAGTTTGCCACGTCGGTGCAGTCTCTCTGTGCCATTTCTTGTCCCTGCGCTTGCATGCAGGGGATACATCTCTCACTTCTCACTGGCTCTAGCCCCCGCTGTCCCTTCCCAAAACAGGCCTTCCTTCGCCTGCCAGGCTCCGTGGGCCAACGTTGCAGCTTCGGTAGTTAACCGGGGTGAGCTAACGAGGTGGTGTCAGCAGGCAGTACTTACAACCGGTGGCACCCCATTATTCTGTACAATTTGTGGCCATGAAAACCATGTTTCTAATACCACCACCAAATCATCCTTTGCCTCTCCCAGCTTTCCCTCCATACTGATGGTCGTTGGAAAATTACAGCTCTTACGGGGTCTAGTCTTACTGGGAGTAATTTTAACAAATTCTTTCCGAATAGATTAACTTTTAGTAGATAAATCAAACTCAGCATGTTATTTATATATTTAGTTATTTTTGCTTTGTAAAATTGAGATGACATCTTTGCACAAAATAAGTGTAACATTTTGACTAGCACAGGTTCGTTCCTGCTAAAGCTTGTACTTTGGGGCGCCGAAATATTAGTTGGGCACTGTTCCAGATTTCCAAAGTCTTATGACTGACTTCTACAGTTTGAATATTTATTTCACTTTTTTGTCCCGAAAATTTCTAAAGCTTTTCTAGTAGCCATTAAATCAACAAAGCTCAAAAATATTTTTGACCCTGCCCATATTTTTCCAGTCTTTGAAATCTGTTCTTCAGTTGGAGCACAATCCATTTGTACAGAGAATATCAGGATTGAAAAGAACATCAAATGTATCTGGTCCAAACACCCTATCTGTGCTCGAGTCCCTTCTGTGACATTTTGAGTAAGTGGTCATCCAGCCCCATTGAATACTTCTTGAGGAAGCCTGTTATATTTGCCAACAGCTGCCTTAGAAAAGCCTTCCTTGTATTGAACTGAGACCTACCTCCCTGAAACTTTTACCCACTGACTCTGGCTGTCCCCTCTAGGTCCACAAAGCCAAACCAAATTCTCCTTCCTTAAGCACTTCATCCATTTGGAGATGGCTTTATGTCCCTTAGAATCTTCCCTTCTCTAGGTTAAAACTAGCTACTTCCTTCAGTGTGACAATTCCTAGAGTCCTCATCAGCCTTCTAGCCTTTCTCTGGATGTGACCCAGGTTCTCAATGCCACCCACCCCTAACAATCAAAGTTTGTTTACAGAAAAGGAGTCTACTTTCACACCATAGGTTCTGACCAGCACATGACGGGACTGGCAAGTTTTTTTTAAATATTTTGCTTCTGTTAATGCAACTTAAGAAGACATCAATGGAGGATAGACATAGCATACCATGTTGTTTGTTTTCTACTGTGTTCCCCCGAAAATAAGACCTAGCTAGCAGCAATCAGCTCTAATGCGTTTTTTGGAGCAAAAATTAATATAAGACCTGGTATTATATTATATAACATTATATCATATCATATAATATCATATCATAAAGACCTGGTCTTTATATTATAGTAAAATGAGACTGGGTCTTATATTAATTTTTGCTCCAAAAGATGCATTAGAGCTGATGGTCCGGCTAGGTCTTATTTTGGGGGAAACACGATCTGTTATTTCATATACTGGGGGTGCCAAAAAAATGTATACAAGTGGACACTTTGGCCAACGTTGCTCAAGCAGTAGTTTGCAGTAATCAGAAGCAGTCTGGATGCTGATGGTAACCACTTTGAGCACCTCTTGTCATTGCAGAAGTCAAACATGACTTGTATTCATCTTTTGTTATAAGTATATATTGAGTATTACAATTTTAATACAGTTCTCCTTTCTTAAAATGTGTATACATCTTTTTTTTTTTTTTTTTGGCACCTCTGTATTAATTGCTAGGGCTGCCGTAACAAAAATACATAACAGATTGGGTGGCTTAAACAACAGAGATTTACTTTCTCCCAGCTCTGGAAGTCCAAGATCAAGGTACTGTCAGGTTTGGTTGCTTCTGAGGCCTCTCTCCTTGGCTTGCAGATGGCTGCCTTCTTGCTGTGTTCTCATATGGTTGTCCCACTATGTGTGCACATATCTGGTGCCTCTCTTTCCATGTTCTAATCTCCTCTTCTTATAAGGACATCGGTCCTATTAGGGACCACCCTAACAACCTTTTTTAAATGGCATTGCCTGTTTAAAGACCCTATTTCCAAACACCTGGTCTCTACATTATAGTCATTCTGAGGTACTGGAGGTTAGGGCTTCAACATATTAATTTTCAGGGGGCACGATTCAGACCTTACCATCTTATAATAAATTAAGCGAGTGTTACCCTCATCTCACAGGTGAGGATGAGGGGGACAAAGGAATCAATCCATTTACTCAACACCACCCATCCAATAAAGGCTTAAATTTAAAGCAGTTCCACTCCATCCTAATAGTTTCTCCACCATTCCACAGCTATGGTATGAATATCTTCCATTGCAAGGTCTACAAAAAAAGCTATTCTGAATATATTTTAATACATATTTTTCTCAAGAAGAGGAAGAGAATGAGGGTAGATGGAATGCAGGAGAGTTCATGACTTACTTCCTACTAAGTGGAAAAAAGACTTTTTAATTCTCTTTTCCTCTTTCATATAGGAGTCAACTCCAAAACCAATCCTTAAAATCTTCCTCCCAAACGCAGGAGAACTCAGGGGCTTTTCTGGGGAGATTAAAGACTCATCCCTCCTTGGACTCCACCCCTTTTTTCTACCCTCCATGTATGAAGTTCCTCACTGTTTTCACTCATTTTCCCCTTCCCATTCCCCATCCTCTCTCTGCAAGACCCCTTGCCCTAGGATTATTTTTCGAAACTTACCGAATCTCTTTCTTGGTGGTACAGACTATAATTTCACTTTCAGTGGGTAATAATATTTCATTCCTACTGCATTAATTTAACACCTACTATGAACTGAACACTGGACTAAGTGCTGGGGATGCAATAGTAAATAAAGGCACAAAAATCCCTGCCCCTGAAAAATGTACAGTCTAGTTAAGGAAAATAGATGATAAGCAAAAGAAGGAAAACATTTGGCGTATTGATGGTGTTCAACGAGAGGCAGTATAATAAATCAGGGAATGGGCAGAGGAGCTGTGTAGATTAGAGTGCAGGCTAAGTTGAAACAAAGTGATCCAAATATACAGTAACTTAAATAGAAGCTTAGTTCTCTCTCATGTAAATATCTTACCATGCTAGGTGGGTGAGGCATCTCTGCTCCACAGCCATTCAGGGACCCAGATTCCTTGTATCTCATTACTCTGCTATCCCATAAGATACTGTCTTCATGTGTGTGGTTGAAGCTGGGCCACTGGCGTGTCTGGGATCCAGCCTGAGGGAAAGTGGTAAAGAAAAGAAATCTAAGGTAAACTATTGCCTTTCAGACAAGTGAGACAGAGCTTACACAGATTCATTCTCTCACATATCATTCATGAGAACCTAGTCACATGGCCATGCCTAGCTGCAAGGGAAGCTGGGAAATGTAGTCTTTGTTGGGCAACCAAGCGACCAAAAAAAAAAAAAAAGAGAATGAAGTGGAGGGGTCAGGGGACATTAATGTTCTATCACATGTCTGTGCAAGGATAGAGGTTGCAATTTTTTATAAAGTGGGCAATTAGGGTGTCTTAGTGACCCTAGAGTGTGAGTGCCCAGTAAGGGAAGAGGTTAGGGGTGTGGACTTAATCTGCTAGTGAAGAATGGAAACTGACCAGCCCCTAGCCAGGGGCTCAAAACTGGGTTAAAACAGCACAATAAAAATTTTTTTAAAATATTTTTTTACATCAGCCCTTAGGGGAAAGAGGGTAAGGCATGTATGGGCCAGACCTAAAAGTAGCTCACATCTATTCTGCCCACATCCTATTGGCCAAAATGAAGTCATATGGCCAACTAGTCACATGGTGTCACATAGATACAAAGGGAGCTGGGAAATGTAGTCTCAGGGACAACTTTCCAAAAGAGAAGGAAAGCTTAAATTTCAATAGGCAACTTACAGGCTCTGCCAAAAGGCTGTAAGTTAATTTGAACTCATATCTTTCTTTGCTTTTTCCCCTGCTTTCTTCATATCTGTTTCACCTGCTTACATGGGAAGGTCCTTCAGGGCCATAACCATCATGTTCTCTTGCTTTTGATTCTTTCCTCAGCAATTAATTCTGCATCCAGTGGGCTTCTCACTAAAACAAGCCTCGAGTAATTTCAATATGCAAAGATAGCTGCCATTTCAGAGCCTGGCATATATATCTGATACTCAGAATGTAATTTCAGTTAGTTAAATTTAGGCCGCTGGGGGAAAAAAGACAACAGCAGCAGAAATAGTCTCTGGGCCTTTAGCCTTTTTATTCAATTCTGAATTAGATAATTTTGCAATAACTTTAAGCTTTGACCTCTACATAGCAATATTTGGTTCTTGGATTAAATCAAACAAGTGTTACTAATGAGGTGGTTTAATAATGTCACCACCTATAGTCAAATTTTCCATTTTCGTTGACTACCAGGTAAAGGTAAACCGGTGCTCTCAGAAACACTTCTAGTAACATAAAAATGTTATTTTCCTGACCTTTTAATTTTGTCTCATCTTCTATCTCCTTGTCTTTTTTTTTTCTTGGTTTCTTAAAGACTCTTACCTTTAAAACTACTGTCAGCTTGGCATGAATATTTTCTTCAGGAAGGCTAATACTAAATGGCACCAGGGGAAAGGGTGGAAAGAAAAAAAAACCTCCTTGGAACTTACTCAGCATTTATCCAGCATTTATTGACTGCCTAATATATGCCAAACACAATGCAAATCCAAAAAAATGCAAGAGATACCACCTCAGTCTTCAAGAAGCCCACAGTAATGAGCCTAAACCTGCATTTTACTTATGCACAATTTTTTTATTCAGTCACTCATTCATTCAACAAGTATATCTAGAGTCTGACTGTGTGTGAGATGCCACTACATGTACTAGAAATATAAAATTGAACAAAACAAAGATGCCGGCCCTTTGGAGTTTACATTCAACTGGTGAGAGGTGGGCAATGACTTAGCCCCACTCCCCATGCTTCCAACCTAGATGTGAGTTCCTTTACTTGTGAAGCCTCGTGATATTTTAGCATCTTTCTTCCGGCAATTGCTACTGTCTATCTAAGTTGACCAAGGTACATGTAAGTTGACCAAGAGCAGGAACCAGGTTTTAATCATTATATCCACCATGATGCCTACCCAGCACTGGGTTAATAAATGCTATTGGCTCAATGAATTAATGAGGGTGTCTTTTCACAGCACAACCAGCATAGCTAAAGCAGGTGAAGACACACAGGAAGCTGACAACGCCTCTGTCACTCACATTATCCAAAGTCAACCAAGTAGCCAGAAGCTCGATGGGGTTTACATCTGCACCCCCACCCTGCTTGCTCCTCTTCTGGTTTGGGGACTGGGATGAGGGGATAGAAATGGACCACGTTGCAGATGGCCTCATAGGTAAATTTTGTAATGGGCTTTATATTATGATTTTTTTCATTCTCAAAGGGCCATTTTAATTCTGTAGGGGCCATAATAGTATGAGAAAAACTACAGACACTTCAAAGCGTGTTTGGAAAAGTATAGAAAACCCCTTGCGCCTAGAGAGTATGTGTGTTTGGGGGGGGGGGGCGTGTAGCTGTTAGACATAAAGGTGGAAGGTCCTGTTAGGGCCACATAATTAGGGACCTTACATGTCACAACAAGGAATTGAACTGCATTCAAAAGACAGTGGAGAGTCATTAAAGGATTTTAAGTGAGAAAGTGTCATGATTAGTTGTATCAGACACTAGTCTTTTAGAAAGAATGAAGGTTGGAATGGAAGAGGTGGCGGGAAAGAGTAGAGAGAAGATAACGGGGCAGGTATCCCAACAGGCCAGGGAAGGGGGAATGAGATGTGAATAAGAACCATGGCAGTGACCTTGGGAGGCTCTGAGGAGGGGGTAGGTTGTCACATCTCAGAGATCAGGATGGGTTGAGGATGAGGAAAAAAGAGGATACAGAGATGATATCAAGATTTATAGTCTAGGAGACTAAGCTATAAACTGCTAACAAAAATAGAGAACACAAATGAAAAGGAGATTTTATGAGGATGTTATGAATTTGATGTTGAATTTGAGGGAAATCCATCTGGAGATACCCAGAGGCAGTTGGAAATTAGGGCTTAGGGGCTTTGCAGAGGGATCAGAGTGGGCCAAGTGGGCCCACGAGTTGCCGCAAGGCTGTCGGTTGAAGCCACAGAATAGATGCATTTGCCTGGGGAATGCACAATAAAAAGAGAAGAGGTCCAGATCAGAACTTCTGGGAACTGTGCTATAGGGAAAGAAAGAAGTGGAGGGAGGCAGAGGAGAGGGAGAGCAGTCAGTGAAAATGAAAAATAGCAGTAGTTCTCAAACTACAGAGGGTAAAAGAATCACCCAGAGATATTCACGCAGATTCCTAGCCCCTCCACGGAGAACCAGATCCAGCAGGCCGGCGATGGGGTCTGGGAACAAACAATCTAAAAAGCATACCCCTTTCCTCATTTAATGATGCCTAACAAATTACCCCAAAACTTAGCATCTTAAGTCAGCAACATTTTTGATCTCATGGTTTCTGTGAATCAAGAAACTGAAAGCAGCTTAGCTGAGTGGTTCTGGTGTCTCACGAGGTTGCAACCAAGTTGTCAGACACCTGAACATTTACTTGGGGCCGGAGAATCTGATTCCAAGATGAGTGTCCTCAGCACATGGCAGCCAACAGCCCCTAGAGCGGGTGATTCAAAAGAGAAAGGCGGAAACAACAATGTCTTCTATGACCCAGCCTCAGATATCACATTTGTCATTTCTGCAAAAGCCTTTTGGGGACACAGCAGAGTCCTATTAGCTGTGAGAGGCGAGGTCACAGGGTGACAGAAGATAAAATCTTGTGTGCGGGAGGCAACTTGGAGGCTGACTACCACATGTCCCTACACGCTGGGAGTTATTTTTGTGCAAGTAGCCCTCAGAGAAACACCGGATGGGGAAAGAGAAAAGACAAGTAAGAGTAAAGAAAACTGAAGGTGGACCTCAATGCCAAAAAGGACAGAGAAATGGTGAAACTGAGAAGAGGTCATGAGATCTGCCTTCTGGGATGTCTTGGCCTCAACTCTAAAGCAACACTTCTACAGAAACACAACTTTTTTTAATGCAACTCATGGTAAGAAATATACCTTCCTTTACTGCCTGGTACACAATGCACTCATCTGTAGAAACAAATGCTTTCAATATTCACAGAGCCCCCCCCACCCCCACCCCATCCCCTGCCTCCTATGCGTCCACAATGGACACATATCACCAAGGAGAGGGGTTGGTGCACTAAGGGGGCTGGGAGAATGGCTAGTACGGGATTTCATCAGTCAGGGAGGTCAGGCTTGAAGAAGTGTACAGACAGAGCCACCGTGGTGGCTGGGATCCTACTCCAGCGCTGCGTGTGGGTGGCTTTGAGTGGAAAGAACACTGTGAGCCCCTTCCGTAGTATGATAAGCTTGCTGGATGCGGAGGCTGGAATTTGAGTGGGCTGAGAATGCCTGCCCTGCAGATAACACCCGCAAAGGACTCACAATGCACACCATATATTACAAAACATGCAGGGTCGGCAGTCACAGCAGCCCATCCATCAGCAGACCTCTGTTTTGCAGCTCTCTTCCCTCACTGAGACCTTTCTGAAAAACGAATTTCTCTGGAAGTTAAAAACTCCAGGCTCCAGTTTAGCAAAACAGGAAAAACAAAACAAAGCAAAAAACCAAACACCACAGAATTTTAAAAAACCCACACATGCATTTCAAGTTCCAACAAAGTACATTCTTTTAAAAAAAAAAAAAAATTTAATGTAATGTCTACGTTATGTTGATGATGAAAAAGGTAACTCCAAGTGGGATTATTTACTAAGTGCAACTGTTTTCCCAAGTTTTCATTGGGAAAGCTTCTTCCTATGTTTAACATGACAAACTGTTTGGGATAACACTTCAAACATAAATACCTTTATTGCGCAGTTTTGTGTTCCTATGTCACTGTTGAGTGACCCAGTGACTGCATTCTGTCCCCTCATGGTAGACGTGAGCTCACTTTCAGCTCTGAAAGGACTTACTTTGAGTCCTTCCTTTCTTCCTAAGAACTGGTAAATTACCATCTCCTGCTTTTAATGGCGTTCAAGTTACAAATGTAGAAAACATCAACATCCTAAAATGCACCCACACTAGAAATGTTTAAAACCCTCTCCTGCTCCCTGGGCCACCCATGAATCTCTCTGGCTGTAATTCCGCAGCGCTAGCTCAGAAGGCCATACAATGGAAAGGTTAGGGGTGAGGGAGGCGGGTTCCATCCTGGCTCCACTGCCGATTACCTTCCTGATCTTGGAATCTGTGAGCCTCAGAAGAAAACAGTCCCTACTTGGCCTTGTTGTGGTAGAGTTTACATCTAAAGCACTTAGAGCAATCCTCTAACACATGCTCAGCACACATAAGCTCTCATACACGTGGGCTATTTGCATTGTGGGTAAATGATTGTTTCCATGGGAACCTAACTTTCATATTTCCAGGCTCTTAACCCACTATTTTCTTTTTGTTTTAAAAGAAGTTTATAGGCTACAATTTTCATTCTTAGTACTGTCTTGACATAAGTATTTTTCATTTACTGCCCTGGGTGTTTGAATAAGTTATTTTTGTTGTTATTTTACTGTTTTGTGGGTCTGGTATTTTTAATGAATCTGTTTATCATGGGCACATATAGAGAGTGGCCTGTTCTGTATCCTCAGATACTGTTACTTGGAGGTATCTGTTTTCCTGTGTAGTAAGGAAAAAGTGAAGTTGGGGCGTGAAAAGACTGAATTCCTATGAAATTGTACTGCAAAGCTGAATTTCGAAAATTAATAATTCACCCTATTATCCAGCCATTGAGAAAAAAAGCCTTCTGACCCACATATTAGCTTCTTAGGAAAGGGTGATTTCAAAGCAACACATTTACATAAAATATTACCAAAATGTTCAAAGCTTTCACTACAGTATGAATATTGGGGAAACTCAGTTATCTAGAGCAGGGCTGTCTGATAGAAATACACTGTGATATATTTTACATAGATATGTAAGTTTAAGTTTACTAGTAGCCCCATTAAAACAAGTACTATGTGAAGTTAATTTTGATAATATATTTTATCTAGTCTGTTGTGTACAAATACCATCTTAACAAATAACTAATATAAAAAAGAAAAGCATTGACATATTTTACTTTTTTCCATAGTAAATTTTTGAAATCCAGGGTGTATTTTATCTTTACAGCACATGTCAATTGGGACTACCCGCATTCAATGTGGCCGCTGGCTGCTGAATTGCACAGAGTAGCTCTAGCTGATTTCCCCCTTTTGACCCATCCAAGAACTAGAAGCTTTGCTAAGAGATTGAATCTGAAGCCACTACAGTAACTACTAACAGCCGTTCTGAGGAAGGGCCCAGAGCCCAGTTCTATTCCATACGTTAATTCAAATTGTGGAAGCAGAGCACATTTTGCCACGTTTTCCAAGCTTCCAGCAAATGAAGAAACGAGGCCCAGGTCTTCATTTGGCAGAAGTCCCAAATTCTGGGGCCGCCAGTGAACTACACTGAGGATTTTTCTGCCAAATAAAAAGGAGGCTGGTGGTTCTTAGTATCAAGGGACTGCTTGGCAGCTCAACATTTGCAAAACATCTCTTTCATCTGCCTACTGCAAGAGCTGACAGTGGCTTCTGGGCTTGTCATCTTCCCAGGGGTCAGATGCTAAAGATGCTGGTGAGAAGGTTGGCCCTGCTCCCGCTGCCCTGCTCCAACCCCTCCTCCTCCCCCCCAGGCCCCTCAGAGGAAAAGCTGTCTCTTCCCCATTTGTCAGTCTCCTCCACACATTCTGTTTGCTGTTTTGTGTGGGGGTTCCCTGATTACTACATCTTGTTTCACCTGATTTCCAAGATCGCTCTTTGCAAGGTCTCCTAGAAGGAGACCTCTTGTCACTGCCACTCACCATGTGCTCAGGCACCCAGGTGAGAAACCCTCTTTCTCCAGATGGAATCCATCTTCAGATCATGGTCCCTCGACCTCCGAACAGTCCCTTGAATCCATCCCTTCTTGTCCCCCTGCCACTGTCCAGGTTTATACTTCCTGCTGGCTCACCCAGATTAGTGAATCAACTGTCTAACTTGCCGCTGTCTCCAACTCCCCTCCCCTTACTCCCCAGTTTATCTTCAACACTGCTGCCAGGGTGAGATTTCTAAAATAGAGACCCAATTAGGTCACTTTTTTGGTTTCGAGACTTTTACTGACTCTTCACTGCCATCTGCACGGTGGTTTTCAATGCTTTTTATAAGCAGAAACTTAAATTTTTTCAATGTGATGAAACCAGGAGCCCCAGGATACAAAACCTAAAATCTGAGCTGCTGTGGGCACAGAGGGTCAGGGCAGAAGCAGGGACAGAGGCCTGAGAATCTGCCCTGAAGTTCTCAAGTCCCACATCCTGTGGGACCCATGGCAGCTGCAAGGAATCCCGGAGCTCCCTGGAAAGCTGGAACGTGCTGCCTGGCAGTCAAAACACTATGGCATCAGGGTCCAGCCCACCTTCCTGGGGACCGCTTTTTCATGAAACTCTCCTCTCCTATAACTGCTATATCTTCTACTCTCACTCCACCCAGTCTACCCGTTCAAGCTCTCACACAGCTGTGCTTTCACCCACACGACACTGCTTCTCTGTGACAAGAAATAGCCTGGCACTGGCCAGAGCCCCATTTGGTTTTGCAAAATGCTTGGCAGAGCCGTAACCGAGAGAGATGACACTCAGGTATCGGCACAATTCACTTCATGCCTCCATAGTTCCTAACTTAAAGTGAAATGATTCCATTTCGAATTTGATTTAATTTTTTTAGAAGTTGCCTCCTTACACAAATTGCAACCACAGATAATTTCTCTAACAATGGTCTGAGGGGCGCCAATAGAAATCTAGGGTAGAAGTTAAAAAGGAGAAAGGACCAGAACACATCCTGTTCTATCCGTCAAGATATTAGTATTCACTCATACAAAACACAGTCTCACTGACTCTCAGCCTCATGGTCGTTGGAAAGTAGGGGCTGTGAAGGTAAGTAGTGACCAGTGGGCTGGATATGTCAATTGACTGCATGGGAGGGAGCCATCACAATGTATACATATGTAAAATCACCACATTGTACATTTAAAGTATCTTACAACTGTGTCAATTATACCTCAATAAAGCTGAATCACCCCCCCCCAAAAAAGAAATCTATGGTAGAAACAACTTATCCTCAGCTATAAATGTGCTAATGACCACATAGGAGATCCCACCCAGGCAGACAGGGCTCCTGGAAGAGGGGGGCTCAGTCCCTCGAGTCAAGGCTGCTACCACCTGGCTTCAAGGACATGGCCACCAAGGACTGGTATATATCTCATCATAATTTTCTTAAAAGCGTGTCATCTTAGGCAGCTCAAGCTGCTATAACAAAACACCCCAGACTGAGCGGCTTAAACAACAGACATTTATTTCTCACAGTCTGGAGGCTGGGAAGTCTCAGATCAAGGTGCTGGCTCCATCCATTCCGATAAGGGCCCGCTTCCAGGCTTACAGATAGCCACCTTCTGGCTGTGTCCTTATGAGGAGAGAGAGGAAGCTCTGGTCCCTTCGTCTTTCTATAAGGACACCAATCCCATCTAAACCTAATTACTTAGCAAAGGCCCTGCCTCCAAATACCAACACGCTAGGGGCTGCTGGGGCTTCAACATATGGATTTGGGGGGACACAAACATTCGATCTATAACACATGCATCCATTCAAAGTGCATGTCCTGAGAGGCAGCATGATGTCATGGAAAAAGCAGTGACTCTGAAGTCAAAACTCCCGCCAGTGACAGAGTGATCTTTGGGAAAATCAGTTAACATGATCAACTCTCAGATCTGTCTGAAGGAAACGTCAATTCTGTTGGGCCCACATAGCTGCAGTTGCTGTGAAACTCCAAGTAGATGTGGGTAAAGAAGACGGGGCTGAGTCAATATTCATTTTTCTTCTTTAAGGAGTCACCCTCTTTGGAGAATGTCAACCAAAACTGTTTCCTCGTTGCACCTCAGAGAAGGGAAGTGACTTAACCAAGATCCACAGTACAGGATGAACGTGCAAGAGCCTGGGGGCCGCCCCTCCCTAGCACATTACCCTTCACCTAAACTGTTTTAGAAGCACCTTAATTCCATTCTTTTTTTCTTAAGCTAGGAATCTTCAGAAACTTTCATAAACCCATATATTAAGTCTTATAATTTTTAACTGAAGCCTAACAGGACATCAAAATATTTAATGCATTAAGGTGGTAAGCTCTTGATACACAATTTCATCTGACCCTCAGGACGGCTCAGTGCCGGTGTTATCACAGCCCTTTGTCCATTCCACTTTTCCAGAATTTGAGGGTCAAGAAAGGCAGGTAACTTGCCCAAGACCACACGGATGGAAAGTGGCAGAGAACATTCAAACTCATGTTTGCGTGACCAAATCCAGTTCTTTTCCCACTAGCCTAGGGGACCTCAACAAGGAAAAATAATCTCAAGAAATTAGAGAAAAGGGTCAAAAATAAATATTTTTTTCAGAAATGTGCACACAACATTCACATTTTGACAAAAGCAGGAATTGTCACATGAGGGGGAAATGGACTAGTCTTTTTCCTGTTCTAAAGTTTAAAAAGTAACCAAAACAGACTTTGGACTTGCTAACTTAAACAGGCGAAAGGGTTGTACATATTAATGTGCTTCCACAGCCGCGTACTTTGCAGACGCCTTAGAGGTACACAGAAGTAGGGGTGGTGACTGAGGCTAAGGCTGGCTCAGGGGATTCCACCCCCTGCCCCCACCCCCTCGATCCTTCCCTCCACATTACATTCTGGGGTGACACCTTCACTCAGGTTCTTTTAAAAGTCTGCTGCTTTAAAGTGTATAGATGCGAGATCAAATTCCTGCCTGAAATGCTAGTGGGGGTTCACTACACACCCTCAGCTCTAAGGGTCACCCCTGACTTCCTACAGCTCCCCTCCACCCTGCACCTTCCCCCGGCCTCCTGCCCCTCCCACTGCCCCCTTTCGCAGAACCGAATGCTAGGGAGGCAGGGGTGGGAGAGGGCCGAGGGCTGCAGGACCCTGGCGACTGGGGCATTGTGAAGTGGCCCTAGCGTCACAGGCGCCAGGGATCCCTGCCCCAGAGGGCAGGGGGCGGGTCTCAGCAGCACCCCCTGGAGGCCGCAGGACCCTGGCTCATACGCTGCGCACGCGGGGAGCGAACATGAAGGGCTTCGGCAACTTCTGCTCACCGCCCTACCCGGACCTCTGGGAGCCTCCGCTGCTCGGCGGAGAGCGCGCATCCTCCTCGCGGCTGCGTGGACCCAGACCCCAGACCCAGCCGGTGCAGGGTTCCTGGGCTGGGACTCCGGGCGAGGGGAGTGAGGCTGCCGCGGCCTCGTCACCCCCGCACTGCTCGCCCACCCTGCGGCCTCGCCGGCGCCAGTCCCCCCACAACTCACTGCGGGAAAGCCACTGCCTGAGAGATATAGCCCGGAAGCCCCCAGACCGCCCCAGGAAGCGCGGGACCCGCAGCCGGCGCCTGGAAGATGCCTGGGGGGAGCCAAGGACCCAGCCCCACCCTCTGGGGAGAAGCAGGCGCAGGCCAGCCTGGCCGCAGCAGCCCCAGCTATCACCCCAGCAGCCCCAGTCCTGCCAACACTACCCCCCAGCCCAGGGAGATTCCCCCCCACCGTACTCCACGGGTGCTTACACGCCCCCGAATGGAACTTTCAGGGCAGAAAAGGGACAGAGTGGAGACCGGTGGGCAGTGCCGGTCTGCAGAGGTCAAGATTGCTGTTCCCTTTCCTCAGTTCCCACAGAGAAGTCGTCTGCGCCCTCTCAAGCGTGCAGGACGCTGTCCGCTTGCGTGTCCCCCCAGAGGAGGGACAGCAGTGATGGCGTGGAGTTATTAGCCAGCCAGTACTCCCAGCCCTCAGTCTGCAGCAAGGAGATGCAGAGCCAGCGCACCCAGATCCTCAAGAACAAGCTGGAAGAGGCGGTAACGTCTTCCAGGGACCAGAAGATTGTGGCCCTGGTGCTCACCCGGCTCAAGAAGGCCCAGAGGATGCGGGAGCTGCAGCAGCAGGCGGCCATAGCCTGGGAGGAACTGAAGCGCTCGGACCACAAGGTCCAGATGACACTGGAGAGGGAGCGCAAGCTGCTACTGCAGCAGAGCCGGGAGCAGTGGCTGCAGAAGGAGCAGCGCAAGACTCGCCTGAGCGGGGAGCCGCATGTTGGACGGAAACAGGACCGCCAAGCCAAGAACACGGTCCAGCAAGAGGACCAGTGGAAGGCGCAATCAGAGGAGCAGGAGGCCCAGCGCCAGGAGAAGCTGGAAAGGGCCCGCCCCGAGGCTGATCACAGGAAGCCGTGCCAGGTCCATCGCCAGCAAGAGCAGGAAGAGAAGGTGGGGCAGCCCCAGCAGGAGCAGAGCAGCCTGGAGCTGCAGAAGAGGCCAGAGGAGCAGGCCTGTCTCAAGAAGCAGCTGCACACCAGCGGGGGCCAGAAAAAGGTCCAGGACGCCAATCTCAGCTCCCTAGTCAATTACCAGGCCCGGAAGGTCCTCATGGACTGCCAGGCCAAGGCTGAGGAGCTCCTCAGGAAGCTGTCCCTGGAACAGAGTTCCCAGCGGTCCCAGGAGATCCACCAGGGCCTGGTTCGGGAGCGTCACCGAGAGCTGAGGGAGAAGGCTCGGAAGGAGGAGGAGCAGTTCCAGCACGTCAAGTGGTGTGCCGAGCAGTTGGCAGAGCAGAGGAAGGTGCACAAGCAGCTGTTGGTGGAGCTGGCGGACCAGCAGTTCCAGCAGGACAGGAGCAACGTCCACAAGAACCTCAGGGACCAGGAACGGCACCTGCGAGAGCTCAACATCCTGCGGGAGAAGAACCAGCACATCCTGAAGCTGAAAGCCGAGAAGGAGGAAAAGTGCCACGTGGAGGGCATCAAAGAAGCCATTAGGAAAAAGGAGCAGATGGAAGAGCTCTCCCGAGAGAAAGATGCCACCTTCGAGGAATTCCAGAAGACCTTCAGGGCCTCCAGGAGGGACAACGTGAGAGCCAACAGCCTCTTTGCTCAGCTGGAGCGGGAGGCCCAGCTCCATGCGGGTCAGCAGAGAGGGGGCTACTGAGAACCTGACACAGAGAGAGGGAGAGCTCACCGCCCAGGTGGCTAGAAAGACATCTGGTGATGTGATTCAGTTTATAATCTGATTATAAGGGAGCATTGATATTAAAAACATTATAAAATAGCTACAGTTTCCTCTCGTGAACTAGTTTGTCCATTCACTTGGGTAGTTGAGAGGGTGAGGGATAGAGGTTTGGGAATTTTAGGAAAATTGCTTGCCTTTGTAAATTTTGCCTTAAATAGAAAATATGCATTTAGCTCTCAAGTAATCTTAGAAGCCCATATCGGGCACATCTTGGAGGAACCAGAGAAAAATCTACAGTAGGAGAGATTGTTCTATGTCATGGTTTTTTCCTCTCCCAGAATTTACGAAAGGGTGAAGTGTGAAGTACGAGTCAGAAGAAATCTCCAAGAAAAAAAAAAAAAAGCATGTGTGTGGGGGGTTTCTGTAAACAAGTAGATTTGGGAACCCTGCATACTGCATCCCCCCTTGAGAGTTTATAATACATGAAAAATTTAAAGGCTATGAAAAGGCCTGCAGTAAAGAAACGTATTTGTTTAACTTAGGGTTTTGCACAAACCATAGAACGCTTTTTATTTTTCAGATCATTCCATGGAATTTTTCAGATCATTCCATGAAATGTTTTTGGAAATGGCTCTCTATAGTTCCTCCCAGATTGTATACTTCTTTGGCCTACCCTCCCAGCGCTGACAGAAAATGTTGACAATAGTGCTTGAAGACTCCAGCACAGCCATGCTAGTCAAGAGCTCACTGGAACATTTTGGTCTGAGTCTCTTTTTTTTCCCCCTTTTGTTCAGGCCTATCAAGTCTTTTGAAACAAAAACCCATTGGAATCCTTCTCTTCCCCTGTATTTCTCCTCTGTCTCTTTTGCAGGAGGTATATGATGTCATTCTGTCTGCCCACATTATGTCTAATTAACCTAACCAGGCTCTGAATGCATAAGTGTGCCTGATTCAGGAACATGACATTTTTAAAACACGGAGCCAGAAGCCAAGTAGAATTTAACCCGTCACATCTCAAAGTCTCTGTCAAAAAATTCTAAAGGATTTCTTTAAAAGCCCCTCATGTAACATTTATCCTTGAAAGAGAGAGAACTAGACAGAATAAGCCCCACTGCATGACTTTTGTTGTAGTAGTATTTTTTAAATGACGTGAAAGGTACCCTGGCAAGGGGTTTTGTTCAGAGGTGAGTGTGAGAGTCACAGTCTCATCGCATATAATGGGCCCTCTCCCCTATTTTGTTTTCTTCCTCTGCCCTAGGTCCCCTCTACCTGCTCGGGTCTACCGAAGAGGCCTACTCAGGCCCTCATTGTTTTGCTCAAAAATGGAAGGGCTTATACGTGTTGCCTCAGTTTCCAATCTTATCCTCTTCTCCTCGCCCAAGCTAATCCTCTGATGTAGACAAATGCCATGGGTGTTCCCAGCATTCTGGGACAGAGCTTAGGGTATTTCAGGCAGACCTCGCATGAATCTAACGCTTCCTCTTGATATCGTTTTGTGATTTGGGGGAAGTTACCATCCTGAGCCTCCGTTTCCTCATCTGTAAAATAGAATTATAATTCATGCTTCACAGGGATGCTGTGAAGGGGTGATTCAATAAAATCAGGTGTTTGGCATGGTGCCCAGAATCTAATACACTATCATTCAATATTGGGGTTTTTATTATACACTAATACAGACCTTCCATTGTTTGTCAATTCCATTCTCCCTATCTCGATGACTTCTCACCAGCTGGCTCCCCCCATCATATCTAAGTCTGATCTGTCTGAGGTTAGTTCACAGTCTGTCTTTTCTGTGAAAGGTGGGGCCTCCCGGGCTGCCCCATCTTGATATCACCCTTCTCTGACAAAGCGCATGGCTCATTGAGCACTTAGTAGTTTACTGTTTTGTGTGCCATATCCACTTTGCAATCCATATCGTGGCTTCTAAGCTGCGCTGTGTGCTACCTGAGGCCAAGGTCATTGTCTTATACCCATGCTTAACATGGTGGTCAATATACAGTCAGAGTGAAGGCCATTAAGCGGGATGCTTTGACCCCTCATCCATATCCTTTGTCTTCACCCTACTAATGTTCTTTGCTCTTTGCGCCAAGAAATAAACTTTCTGCTTTCAGAAAATGGAGACTTCACTACCTAAAAGCATTATATAGCTAGAGTCTCTATATAATAAAATATTTGATTCATCTGGGAGATAAAACAATTCTTAGTCATACATATATGTAAAGCCAAACTAATAGAATACATAGAGAAATTACACTCAACATGAGAGCAGCAGATGTTAGAACTATCTCTTATTTATTGCTAGGACAAAAAAATTGTAAAAATATAAAAATTCAATTAGCAAGTTTGGTTTATCGGGCAGGTATAGATTCCATATAACAATGGGATGTTTCCAAAAATTGACCATCAGCCATAAAAAATAGTCAAATTTTTCAAATATCCTTTATCATACGGACCAAGTTTTCTAACGTCAATGCAATTAAATTAGAACTCAAAAATATATGCTTAGACCTTTAAAACTTCATTTTTAAATACTTTGTGGATAATAATAGAAGAAAAATTAAATATATTCTGAGCTAGACAATAATGAAAATAAATAATATACAAAGACTTATGGCACATAGTGAAGAAGATAATATGAGAGAAATGTAGAGGTTTAAATGCTTATTAATATAAGAAAAGCTGAAAATTAATGAGCTAATCACCCAACTTAAGAAATTACAAAATAAACAGCAGAATAAATGTAAAGAAAGATAATTTTAAGTGCAGAAATTAATGAAATAGAGAACAAAGATGACATGACTGTGATTAACAAAACTAAAAGTTGGTTCTTTGAAAACACGAATAAAATAGGCAAGCTTCTAAAAGTTCAAGAAAGAGAGACATAAAATAATATTAAAAATAAAAAGGGGTATAATGAGAGATCCAACAGAGACTAAGAAGAATATACTATAAAAAACTATATGCCAAAGAATGCATAAAGATGTATTAACTTAGAAGAAATGAACACATTCCTTTAAAAATAACCAACTCGAAAAGAAATAAAAAGTCCAAATAGCTCATCACCATTAAAACAACCGAATCAATTGTTTAATTTTCCTACAAAGAATCACCAGGCCAGATGATTTTACAGGTAAATTCTACCAAACATTTATGGAAAATAACCTAACCTTATGCAAATCATTTGAGAGAAAAAAAGAAAAAGAATACTCCCCAACTTATTCTGTGTCTACCATACCTTTGATACTAAAACTCAAAAAATGTAATAAAGAAAAATGATAGGAAAGCCTCATTCATGAACATAAAGGCAATAATCCTACACAAATATTAGCAAAATTAATCCTGCACTTTATGGAAAGAGATAACACATCACGCCTAAACTGGATTTATTCCAGGAATATAAAAGTTCACCTCAGAAAATCTGTAATTATCAGTCACTACATTAGCATATTAAAAGAAGAAAACAATATGGTTATTTCAATAGATTGGAGAAAACACATTTGATGAAATTCAAAATACCTATTTATGATAAAAAAAAATTTTAACTAGCTCAAAGTAGAAGAGGATTTCCTTAATCTGGTAAGGGGACTCTACCCAAAACCTACAGCAAACGTTATTTTTAATGGTGAAACAGGGAAGGTTTTTAAAATCAGGAAGAAAAAAAAAGAAAGAAACGGTATAAGGTTTGGAAAGGGAAAACAAAAAACCCTCAGAACTCTCATTATTAACAGATGATATGATTGTTCCCATTAATTATTTTATCTACAAACTTAGAAGTTTATATATTCATAATAGCACTTTTTTTTTTTTCAATAGTCATGAACCAGAAACAACTCAACATCTATCAGTGGTAGAATGGATAAATAAATCCAGGCACAGTCAGTCAACGCATGGAATTCTGTACAGTGAGAAGCATACAAATGATCAACAGCCATAATAAGAACAATGGGTGCATCTCACAAACTTAGTGTCGAGGGAAAGAAGCCAAACACCAAAAGCACACCCCGCAGGATTCCATGTACATAAAGTACAAATACAGACACAACTCATCTCTGCTGTGGGAAACCAGGACAGTGGTTTCCCTTGGTGGGGGGCCCATGGAAGGAAGGGGTACAAGAATGCAGCGTGCAGCCTTGGAGTAAAACCTGGGATGTAGATAGAGTCGGTCACTGTTGCATCTAAACTCTGGCTCTGCACCCACCAGCTGACTATCACAGCTGTACGACTCAGTTTCCTCCACCAGAAAATGGACATAATAATGGTTCCTTGTCTTACTGGATTGCTGTGAGGTGAACTAGACAACGTAGGTGAAGTCTGTGGTCAGGAAGTTGTGGAGAACAGGAGCTATGGTTGTTATGAGGGTTACTTTTCTTCCTGGCCCTTTTACTAAGAGCCTAGGGATTCCTGGGAGGCAAAACACACAAGAAACAAATAGTTTTCACTCAGCAGATGGCTTTCGATTTCAAGATATTTCCTCCAAAGCTGCTTTGGGGATCTTCCACACCCCAGACAGGTACTGTTCAGCCTATGCAGGCGTTGTTTTGTCATTGAAACTCCTGCCAAGGTCAGATGCACCAATTGTCACATGATAAACTCTGCAAGGGGAGGGGCTGACATACTAAATCAACTGCTTACTTTACTGTGATTCCTACAAATCTCAGAACCAGCGAAACAGACCTTTCATTCTTGCCTTTATGGTCAAAGCTGCTTGAGTCTGAGTGCATTTTGGTTTAGAGGTGCATTCTGGTTTGGCAGTGTTTGTAAAGCCTTCCCAAACCACTCTATTAGGAACTAGCCAGGCAGCCTCCTGCCACATGCCCACCCTGTGGGTTCACAGGCATTTATCATGAAAAGAATGCAGCACTTGCTTTCCCAGCCTTAAATTTCCTGCTTTTCATAAAAGGACCTAAAATAGATTTTGAATTGTACAGTTTTCATACAATGCTGTTTTTGCAAAACATTTCTTGAATAATTAGTTGTGCTTTAGTGTTTGAAAAATAACCTCGCTCAAAAAGTCGGAACATAATGTGCCCATTTAATACAACCTACATTAATGGGAGCATCTCCGAGCCAAATGGAAGGAGATGGAAAGATATATGGGGAGGGTCAACATTTGGGCTTCTGGAAGAGAGCTGTGAACATGAAAAGCCAGACATCAGTAGAGCTTTACCCATTAGTGTTCACTCAGCTTCATTCATTAGACAGGGGAATTGAGGAAGCAGCAAGTACACACACACACACACACACACACACACACACACACACACTCCAAGGGATATCATGGTGAGCAATTGGTCCAAGCATCCTACCAATGTGACTTTTGTGGCACCCCAAGATGAGTCTGAGGCATTTAAAGTAGTGAGGAAAATAAGAAGTGCTCCCCTGGTTCATGACATAAAGCGGCAAGGAGCTTGAAGAGAGGTGGGCTGGGTTAGGGGTGCTACACGAAGGCCCAAAATAAAACCAGCAGAAAAGCTATTCACCCCTCTGCCCAGGCTGAAGATGACACTGTCCAGAACATTAATTCTGCCATGCTTTAGTCTTTCAGGCAGAAAATGTCCTGGCAGAAGTGAATTTTGCAAGCTGAACAAAAAAGAATCCTCTTCGGAGCATAGGGGATCGATGATAATAGATGTGAAAGCACTTTGGAAAGTTAAAGGGATTATACGAAGGCGAAGAATCATTGTCATCAGTGTATTTGCTAAGGAGATGCCAGAGTATTTCTTCTCCATCAGTGGTCATGACACCCCAAGGGCCTGCCGTGTGTGGGTGAGGATAGCGTCAGAGACAGCGTCACAAGGCCAGTGGTCAAGTGCAGTACCACTAACTACCAACCAGCAAACCCCTCACCTCTTTGGCCTTGAATTTCCATATCCGTGAATGGGGCGTAATACCATCCTGCTCACAAGGTTGGTGTGAGGCCATATAGGTGAAAATGTCCAGTGTACCGGAGGCTTCAAACACAGCTATTGTTCACGGAGCTCTTATTATGGGCCAGATGCCACGCTGAGTGCTTTGTGCCCAGTCTCCTGTCAGTCTGCACAAGACAACTATGTGGTAAGAACCGCTATGCCCCATGGTATGATGAAGACGCGGAAACTACTAGAGGCTCTGAGAGGTCAAGCAAGTGTGCCCGAAGCCCTGAAACCAGGAAGTGACCGGATCAGGGCTCAAACATGAATCTGTTCCCAGCCCCAGGCTCTGTTCACTCTTGACCATTTTCTTCAATAAATGTTGGTTGGATCCCAACGAGGCTGTCCATCTTTGGAAGGCAGGTACTGTTTTGTATTTCCTGAACTCTCATGCCAGAGCATCTGTTCTCGTATTGGCTGCCAATAAATATTTACTGAAATTGAATTGTAACAGCCCTGTGGGAAGGTCCGTGCTGGCCAGGTCAGGGCTCTGACAGCTGTTCCGTGAGCTCCACCTGAGTCCCCCACCCAGGTGGGATGACCTCTGCACAGGCGGCTCGGAGGCCATCACTTCTGTAGCTCCCAAGGGCAGCAGATCAGCCAACTGGGTCTGTCCCCACCCTGTAAAGAGGGACCCAAATCAGCTTCCCTCTGGGTGGCAGGGTAGGCATCTGAGGCCCTGGAGTCCTGCTTCAGGGGTGTAGTTTGGCTTGTCTCAAAGCTTCCCCAAAAAAATCACTTAAGAAGTAAACTTTGAGAGAGCCTGGCTGTCCTGCATTGTAAATCTTGGCATGTTTGCAAAAGCTTGACATGAAGACTGTATTGTAGAAAACCCTGCACCACCAGCAACTTCCAAAATGACAACTACTAAAGCATACGCAGTGGGAAATGCACCCAGCATTCCAAGTTAAGGCTTCCTAACATAATACAGATTCCCTCATTCTTAAGGACAGATGCACGGGGCTTGATTGGCTGTGATACTTAAATACAACTGAGGTGTAATTTAGGGAGCTCAAGTTATCTTTGAGTCAATGCCAAATTAATGCCATTGTAAATTTTCTCTAGGATAACTTCTTCGCCTGCCGGAGAAAGTAATGTTCTGGTCTTCAATTACATGAAAGATGGGATAGAATATTTCCTGGGAAGCTAATTGGTAGGTTTGGTAAAGATGCTTCTCTTGGGTAACCATATTTCCTCCTTTTCTCTCTTCCCTGGGTATTCTCCTTTAAGCAAACCTTCTCGTGCATTCGTCGCTCTTTGCATGTAGAGTTAGTTCCTTCGGGGGCTACAGAACGCTGGAGGAGAACGATTGCTACCCAAGAAAGCACCGATGAGTGGGCAGGAGACAGCCACATTGTGTCGACAAGCATGGGAGGCTGGCAGATGGAGCAGCTCACCAATTTGGCACCGTCGTCTGAATCAAAGCAGCCCTACCTCTACCTCAATTAGTGTAATTTTCCAGGGACTGTTTGCCAGGCCGAAAGTACTATATGGATTGGAACTCCAGCGGTCTGTGGCCTCTCCAGGCTGTAGCGAGATACCCCTTCATTTTCATTGGATTTTATCTTGACTTGCTCACATAAAATCTTGGATTCCTGCAAAGTTGCCCCTGGGAGACCCAGGGGAGCTCCCTTCCCACCATGTTTATGAGCACGTTCTGCCTCTGTCTGGCTCCCGTCTTCCTGAGAGCCCACGTGAGAGTGGCTGGCAGTGTCTCTGTCCCCTGCACTGTCACTGCTGCCAAGTTCTGAGATTCTGCAGCACAGGGTGCCTCGTGCCCAGAATATGTGGATAAACGTCCCTGTCCCCCACCGTGAGTCCTTTTGTCATAGGGATACACATGCCTGCTACTCATATTCTTAGATGCGTAGTATCTCATCCAAGACAGTTCCTTCAGCCCTGCCTGCTGCCCTCTACACCCTGCCATGGGCAGGAGCCCAGCACAAATCCACCACCGCTCTCAGAATCCCTGTGCAATTCAGTTCTTGCAAACTGAGTCCTGCGGCCACCAGCTCACCCAATAGGCCTGGACACGTTTACTCTGTGAGAATTCAAGGAGGGACACCCACTGTAGGAATATGTATGTGTTATTAGCTAACATGACTAATATTATGCTGACGGTGTTGCTTGAAAAAACTGGGAAAATAGATGCAGATAGACATACATGCATGCATACATACATATTTGGGGGCGGGGCCCGAGAAAGTACTTCCGTCCAGGGGAAAGTCAGCAGATACTTGTAAAATGAACAATAGAACACGATAGATAGATAAAATGAACACGATAGATTTAGAACACGAGCATTTGGCACCCATCATCACAATGATAGATTCAGGCCAGAATCATCAATGGATGCTCAAACTAGTGGGAAACTTGGAGTATATTTATAATCTCAAAGTATTATCCCGCAAGATAATTACAAAGTAACTTTACAAAAGGCAGAAAGAAGCTATGTTACAGTGGAGAAACCTGGCCCATTCCGCTTTAACCAAATGATCAAAGCTAACATCACTCGTAATGAGACAAAGTGACAGCACGTGCCTCCTGCTACGGGGCACTGAGAGCAGAACATGGCTTCTCTGATATTACTGCCAAAAGCGCACAGCCTGAATGCTTTCACGAGGAAACATCAGACAGACACAAATGAAGGGATATTCTACAAAATAACTGGCCCATGCCATGAAAAAGTATCACTATCGGGTAAACAAAAAGATACTTAATAACTGTTTAAAATTAAAGGAGACTAAAGACACATGATGACGGGAAAACTGGTGAAATCTGAATAAGGTCTATAGATTAGGTAATAGTATTACATCCATCTACCATATATCAACATAGCTGGTGAGAGAGAAATGGGTACAATAAATGTATTAAGATGCTAACATTTACTTGTATTCGAGTGAAACTCTTAGTACTAATCTTGTAAACTACTCTGGAAACTGGAAAGTATGTCAAAATTAATTATTTAAAATCTGAGCTATTCTTTGAGGTGTCTGAAGACGTGTCTATATGTTGCCAAACTGGGAAATGGTTACTGTTTTCCAAGCAATGGTTCAGTCCAGTCATCTCGATGGATACATAGGGCACAGCTGGCTTCCCAGACCTTTGTGAGCAGAGACTCGGTCATCACTGTTACCTGAACTTGAGCTAGTTCTAACCCTTTTCATGGCTGTTTCAAAATAGCTTAGGAAAAATGGGCGGGTGGGGAAGATGGGATGGATGTGGCAGTTCCTAATAGAACACATGCCTCCACAGCCCTGCTTAGACCCCCTACGGGGTCTTCAACATGGTTTCTGAGAGGGAAAGCTGGAAGATCTAGGAAAGCCTCTGCTTCCCCTTCAAGCCAGGGACCAAGAGTTCCACGTCCCTGGAATCCTGTGAGCCTGCTCAGTGACCCAGGTCTCAGGAGCTGATTTCTTTTGGTACTAAAAATAACTCAGGGCTAGCTCCACGCTACGCACACACAGACACCCTGAGGGCACTCTTGTTGGCATCAGGAAACTCAGAGAAACCCAATTAAACTCTTCTTCATCTTGCTTCTCTGGGAGCACAGACAAGCAACAATAGTTATGTCAACTTGGGTGTCTCCTGAGGGGCGGGGTGGCTTTAAGCCCCAGCAAAGGAGCAAGGAAGACGGGAAGTTATGGCATTCTGGGCTGCCCAACGCTGGTTCCCAGGAAAGATGAGTCCCTGCTGCTTCTGCCTTCTGTTCGGGAGCCCCCAGTCCTCTGGCACCTGCCCAGGTGGGCAGCTGGGGGAGTCCTTCTGGGGCAAAGTGCCGGGTATTTGTGCCAGAGAGGGGCTTTAGAGCAGTATGTGGGTTGCGACAATCAGAAAATACTGCTTTCGGTTGAATCTGCAACAATCTACCTTTCCCCTCCTACGTAGGAGTGACAGATATAAACTAGGGAAGAGGGTTCTCCCAAGATTAGTCAGGAAGAGACCTCAGGGTTAGACAGGAAGAAGGAATATGACAAGAACCCGTCCCCCACTCCCAACTTGAACCCTTCAGCCCTCGCTTCCCACTGTCACATACCTTGAATAGGAGGAGGTACTTATACACCCGTCAGGTATGCAACACTTCTTGGTTTTGAATCAAATAAATCACATCACGGGAATATTCAGTATTCACTGAGTACCTGCTGTGTCTCAGGCACTATGCTAATCACTCTAGCAATGATCTCGTGTAGTCCTCAGAACAACCTATATGGTAGGTATTATTAGTCCCATTTTAGAATTGAGGCAACTGAAGCTAAGAAAGGCAATTTACCAAGTCACCTCCGAGAAAGTGGAAAAGCAATTAAGCAGTTTACAATCAAACGGGGGAGCCAAACAACTACATGAAATATTAAACAGCAATAAAAGTGCTGTTCGGAGAAGGCTGTCGCCATAGATTTTGTCAATGACCTCATCATTCTCAAGGTTTCAATCATCGCCATGAAGGGCCCCCTAAATCTCTAGCTCTTGGTCCAGCCTCTCTCCTGAGCTACAAAGCTCCCCTAAATTTTAGCTGTCTGCCTGACATCCGCTCCAGATGCCCTATCTGCCACTCGTACTCCGACGGGCTGAAACTAACCTCATCATCACTTCTGTCTTCATCCCAAACAAACTCCACATTGATGACTCTGTTTCTGGCCCAGTGTCCCCACTCTCCTAAGGACTGAGGTTTGAAACCCTGAGCGTTTCCACCTTTATTCCATGATATGCTGCCTGAAATACTGTTTTTCTCATTTGTCTTTCTCTCTCATACCTGCACCATTCCTCTCACCCAACATCCGCCCCCCACCCCCAACACTGCCCAGAGGAAATCTGGGCTCTCTTGGCCTTGAAATGTGATATAACTTCTTTTCCCATCCCCCAGTGCCCAAGAATAAATTTTTGGAAGTTGGTCAATCAGAAAAAGGAATGTCAAGTCCTGAACCCTCACTTTGCCTAGCTCCAATTTTAATGGTTCACATAAATACCTTTATTACCTAACAGGATGGGATGGGGATTCTTAGAGTGAAGGAAATAATGTTTTTTAAGAAGCTACCAAGTCTTCTGCCAGATGCCTTCACACACATTATCTAACTTAATTCTTATCACAACTCTGCAAGGAAGATGTTATAAAACTCACTTTATAGACAAATTGAAAATCAAGTGAGAAAAGCTAAATAACGTGCTCAAATCACACACCTAGTGAGTCTAGGACCCCGTCTCTTCTCCCTTTACAACTTCTCCCTCAGTGACCTCACTCAGATTTAAAATATCGTTCACACAGTGGTCGTGCCCAGGTTCCTACCTACAGCTCTGTGTTCTGGACTCCTTTGAACCACCTACTGACATCTCCACTTAGATGGCTCATCTCCCTAGATGACCTAACATGTCCAAAATACAAGTCTTGCCTTTTTTTACCTTCCCCACCAAAATAGTTCCTTCCCTCTGCCCCATCTTCCCCACCCAACTCGTGTATCACAGTTGCTTGGACCAAAGATGGAGGAGTCACTCCCGATGTGCCTCTTTCCCTCCTCTGCCCTCGTATCTCGTCTTTTGGTAAGTCATTCGCGAGACTTTTGAGCTCTCACGCCAAAGCTGGCCTAATATCCAAACACGTCTGACCATCTGCACCGTCCACCCCTGGACCAGGTCCCTCCCACTTCTTGCCTAGTTGACTACAGTTGCCTTCCACCTCCACCTGCCTCCACTCTTGCTGCCTACCTTCTCTCCCCAGAGTACATTCTCCCTACATTAGTGTGAGAAATCGTTTCAAAGCATCATTGGACCATGTTGCCCTCCCTGCTTAAAACCCCGCGATGACTCCCCAGCATGATGGCCAATGCAGCCTGCTGAACTTTTTGCTTCATTTCTACCACTCGCTCCCTTGCCCTCCAAACTCCAGTAACACAGGCTGACTGACATCTCTTAAACACGTCAGTCTCATTCCTGCCTCAGAACGTTTGTATTTACCTGGAATCTTCTTCCCCCAGGTCTGCCTTCTAGCTTTTTCCTTCACATAATTCAGGCCTCTCACCTCCTTAGAGCTCCCTGGCCACCTCGCTAAGGTAGCCAATTGGCTCCAACACTCTCTATCTTATTATTCTATTTTCTTCTTAGTACATACCAGTACATGAAATTAACTTTAAAAAATATGCTTGTTGAGGGGTGGATGGGTGACTCAGTTGGTTAGAGCGCGAGCTCCCAACAACAAGGTTGCCGGTTCAATTCCCACATGGGATGGTGGGCTGCGCCCCCTGCAACTAAAGATTGAAAATGGCGACTGGACTTGGAGCTGAGCTGCGCCCTCCACAACTAGATTGAAGGACAACTTGGAGCTGATGGGCCCTGGAGAAACACACTGTTCCCCAATATTCCCCAACAAAATTAAAAAAAAAAAAAATGCTTATTGACTGTCTACCTAGATTAGATAATAAACTTCATGAATGCTGACACTTGCTCTTATTTCTTCTACCCCATTTCTTAGTATAGCATCCAAAGGGGTGTGCAATAAATATATGTTGAATTAAAGAATGAGTGAGTTTCGGAATGAGAATTGAGATCAGGCTCGTGTAAATGAAAACCTCATGCTCCTTCCCTTACACCACGCTGGATGAAAACTAAGTGATGGCCATTTGTTCTGGAAATCCAAGGCAAGCAAGCGCCTAGGTGTGCGTCATTTCATTAAACACTCCGCAGCCCGTTTGATGCCAAATGAGCGAAGGTCAGTGGTGGAAAAGCAGCAGGGGTCTGGGGTCTGCCATGGTGTTCCACAGTCCATCCCACTCGAATGATCCACACTTCCATCTCCATGCCAGGACAGATATTGTGACATAGATTCAAACCCCCAATGTCACCCTAAGGTAGACGCTACTGGCTGGCTTCCTAACAGGCATCCCCCCTCTTCCTAAGATCTCAAAACTTTGTTCCTGTATCTACCACCAGCCGTGAGACTTGGGGAAGGCTGCGAACATCCCAATCCCAAGGTCTCCATGAGTCTAAGCCAGCCATGGTGGTCCCATTCCCGTTGTCTGTGACTAGTTTAGGCGTTTGCACGGAGGACAAGTCTGGCTAAGGATACATGAGGGGAACTCCTGTGCGGAGTTCCTGTGCAAGATGGCTTCGCTTGCCCAAAAGAGACACAAGGAAGGACCGTTTCTCTT
Source organism: Rhinolophus sinicus (assembly GCF_057876585.1). Classification (NCBI taxonomy): domain Eukaryota; kingdom Metazoa; phylum Chordata; class Mammalia; order Chiroptera; family Rhinolophidae; genus Rhinolophus; species Rhinolophus sinicus. The sequence continues at coordinate 57,066,721 of NC_142506.1, read as the reverse complement.
CTTCCACAGGAGTAATTGTGTCTGGCTGTGATACAAAGGAAATAAGGCAGTCGTCTTGACCTCAGAACAAGGCTCACCGGCTGAAAAGGGCAGAGCAGAAGTATGGAAAGAAACGGGGGGCCTTGCTGACAGCCTGAGCCACTGAGTTAGCCAACCCCTGGAGTCCCCGACCTCCAGACCTCTTCTCATGGGAGAGGATGCCTTGTCCTTACTGTCCAAATCATTCCGAGTTGACGTTTCTGCTTCTTGGCGCCCAAAGCAGCCTCAAGGAGCCATTTCCAGCTGACACTTCATCAATCGACTTCTTGGCTTCGCTCCAGGTCTGCATTAGTCACTCTCAGAAGGAGGCTCCAAGTCCAATTGGTGCTGCCTTGAGCAACGTGAGCTGCATTTGGTCCTCGGTCCTGAACTAGCCTCGTTACATGGAATCCTTGCAGGTTGACAAAAGCCACATGAAATGAATCACAACTTGACTTAGCTATTGCGCTTTGCAGCCTTCAATATTGCCTTCTACAAATAATGCTTCAGTGCCTACTATGTGCCAGGCATGGCGCAGCTGCACCGATGTAGCTGGGAACAAACCAGACAAGATCTCTGCCCTCATGAAGCTTACAAAGAAGCAAGTACAATAATTTCAGATTGTGGTGAGTGATCAGCAGGAAATTAAGAAGGTAATAAAACAGAGTAACCAAGTGACTGGGGTAGGAGGGCCTTCTTTAGACGGAATGGCCAGGGAAGTGCTCGCTGAGGAAGTGACATGTTTCTTTTCTGCTGTACTTTGCATCTATGATTTTTATTGTTGAAAAACGTACATAACATAAAATTTACCATTTTAACCACTTTTAAGTGTATAGGTCAGTGGCATTAAGTACATTCACATTGCTGTGTGACTATCACCACCTTCCATCCATCTCCACAACTTTCTCATCAACCCAAACCTAAATTCCATATCCATTAAGCACCAACTAACTCCCCATTCTCCCTCTCCTCAGCCCCCAACAAGCACCATTGTACTTCCTGCCTATGAATTTTACTACTGTTGATAGTTTACGTAAGTGAAATCATATAATATTTGTCTTTTTGTGACTGGCTTATTTCCTGAAGGCTCATCCAAGTTGTAGCATGTGTCAGAATTTCCTTCCCTTTTAAGGTTGTATGGATATCACACATTGTGTCCATCCATTGATGAACGCTTTAGCTCAAGGAGGTAACATTTGAAATGAAAATTAAAGGATGAAAAGAGTTAGCCATCTAATCTCCTAGACTATACAACACTGAGACCGAACCCGAATGTAACACACAATGTGTTATTGTAGGTTCATCCATTGTAACACATGTCCCACACTGACACAGAATGTCAATATGGGGGGAACTACGCATGTGTGGGGGCCAGGGGTATATGGTAACTCTCTGTACCATCTCCTCAATTTTGTTATGAACCTAAAACTACTCTTTAAAAAAATACTGTCTTAAATTAAAAAAAAAAAAAAAAAAGAACCAGCCACAGAAATTGCTGAGGGAGTGGTTTCCTGGCAGATGGAGCAGCAGACATGAAGCCTGGATAACTCCTAAGCTTTCCTTAAGACTCAACTCCAATGCCAGCACCTTTCAAAGTGTCTCTCACATCCCTGAGCAGCTGATCGCACACCCTGCCTGGGCTTTCAAGGCCCTTCACCTCTGCTTATCCCATCACACTGCTATCTCCCCAATCTCTCTTCCCCAACAAATTTTTTTCCAAGAGCTGCAAAGAACAGGTGAGTCTGAGCTGCCCACAAACTGCAAAAATGATTGATTTACATTTCTCTTTACTTTTAGTCCCATAGGCAGGGATGATAAACAAGATGAAACAGCAAATGCAGGCAGCAGGGAAAACAAGCAGAGGGTCTGCATTACCGGCTGGTTAAGCCCTGAATTTAGAACCACATCTTCTGGGAGCTGCGAGGGATTCTGGAGATCACCTAATACAATGTGCTTGCCTCGTTCTGGGGTGAAATGTTTCACGCAAACTTCCGGGATGGATACAGTTTGGTTGGGAGCAAAGCAGGCTCTTTGTAGTCCTGGGAGGTGGTTAAAGGGAGTTTTCAGTGTCTCTCCATATCATCCCAGTATCCCAACTGCTGGAATAGCTCATGTTACTCCATAATTGGTGGGATGATGGGGCCACGTGGTCCTTGTAGAGCCCCACAATTCACGTGTCAAGAGCTGCAAACAGCCCCTTGCCTCACTCTGGGCCTTTGGTGGAAGGGAGGAGACTGGCTGTTATTACCACTGCCCAAAAGATTCTGGCAGACAGAGAGAGAAAGCGCTTGTCTTTCTCCAAAGGACATCTCCCATCAGCAGACGTGGGCTGGGACAGGGTCCCTGGTGGTGCTGAGGACTCTGGTGCACTCTGGGGGTTGGTGGGTGGGCAGACCCTCCTGGAATGGCCGGTCATAGGCAGCCCCTGTGCTTTGTTCATCCACATGGGCCTGAACTTGTCAGAGCTGCCAGCGCGCTTCCCACGAGCTTGCCCTCTGCAGCCCAAGCCATCCCTGTCACAAGCTGATTAACACACTCTCTTGGAATAATTTCCAGCCCTGTGACCCCATCGAAGCTATTTTCTCCCTTTACATGCAGCACTGTTTTGTGGGGATGGAATACATAAAATGATGCCAGATGCTGAATTCCCAGAAAACAGCCAGGCGTCAGACCTGTTCTCCTACATCCCTCACATAGAAATAGGAAGATGCTTACCCTTTATTTATTGACGGGTCAATCAAAAATTTATCCAGAATCTACTACGTGCTCAGAACGCGGCATTTTGGAGGAGAAAGTGCAGCATGATATGGTCCTGGCCATTCACAGAATTGCCGCCCTGCTTGGAATGACTAGTGTACGCGAAACAATGAGAGAAACTGAAGGCTATTGCGTGTGGCCCTGTTTGTGCCTAACTTATAGGCTTCCATCTATCCCCAGGAAAGACCCCCTTTCTATGGGATTGGTCTCCCTCGAATATTTTAGAGGGTTAACAAGACACTGTTCTTCCAAACGTGGCATTCCTTCCAAAACTTCTCCTGCATATAAGTTATATGAGTATATTTGATCAACAAATGATACTCTATCGTCCTTAGAGCAAACATCAAGTATGGATGCTGCACACGGACCCTGAGGATTGGGCGGCAGGGGTGTCATCTCAGTGACAGGTCATCACCATGAGAACCTGGAAAGCCAAGGCTGCCATTGCCCCACCCTCACCCGGCTGAGTCACCTCCCCTCTTTCCTGCAAGGTGGGTTCTGTGTCTCTCTCTCCCAGACAACTGTGGCTATGGCTTCACCAGGCATGGCTGCCCCTCATTCCCTGGGGCTTGCCTCGCAAGCCTCACACTCATGCCCTCTGAGATGCTGGAACTGTCCTTTTGGGTTGCCCATCTGAGTTGCCTTCTCTTTGCAGTGGCTGCCTGTACTGTCCCTCTTCTTATGGGAATCACAAGGTTTAGGGGAAAGAAATTGAAGGAATTCCTCTCTGAGAAATTCCACATATGGCTAGTCCTTCCCCCATGTAATGGGGTCATTCAGAGCTACCACATCTGTCCAGAATTACAAGTACAAAGGATCTGAGAAGGGAGAAGTCAGTGTGGGGTGAAATGAGCTGAGAAGGCTATCTGGTGGGGGAGGCACCTGACCTTGTCCTTGACTTATTGGAATGATTAGACAGAGAGTGAAAGCAGGGACCCAACAAAATGAAGAACTGGAGCAGACCTGAGCAGGCCAGGTGGGGCCAGCTGAGGGGAATACTGTGGGACTGAAGGGCATGGAAGAGCCTGGTGAGTCCAGGGCAGAGGGCGAGGGGAGGTGGTGGTAAATAAAGTCCACTCAGCAGCTAAGAGGGAGCACCTACTTCCTTTACCTTTTATTCTGATTGACATGAAAAGAGATTTAGCAGCTCACCCTGGCTACTCAGTTAGCCTAGGGAGGAAGCAGGGACGCCGATTAAGAAAGATGTGATAACCGGGGGACAGCTGGATGGCTCAGTTGGTTAGAGTGCGAGCTCTTAACAGCGAGGTTGCCGGTTCGATTCCCGCATGGGATGGTGGGCTGCGCCCCCTGAAACTAAAACTGAAAACGGCGACTGGACTTGGAGCTGAGCTGCGCCCTCTACAACTAGATTGAAAGACAATGACTTGACTTGGAGTTGATGGGTCCTGGAAAAACATAGAGTTCCCCAATAATAATAATAATAATAATAATAATTTTACAAAAAAGGAAAGAGAGATGCGCTAACCAAGGCAAGGGGTCATGATGACGAGGACCCACATGGCAGCTCTGCAGGTATGAAATGGTGGCCACGGGGTGTGTTTTTAAGGCAGTCCCAACAGGTTGACTGTAGCCAACTCTATAGCTCGGGGTATAAGAGAAAGACACCACTCAAGGAAGACCGCCAGGTTTCTGACCTGAGTAACTGCAAAGAAGGAGATTCCAGGCATGGAGATGGTGAGATGGTTGGGGAGGGGAGAGGACCTGGTGAGGCAGGTGTGGTTTCAACAACAGAGAGTCTGGTGCTTGGCCTGTGGGCAACAGGAAGGATTTAGAGTCCTGAACAGATGAGTGAGTGTTCATGATGAAATTCAGGTTCTAGAAAGGCAAATCTCATAGCCATATATAAGGGGCAGGACAGAGACAAACAAGCTTAGAGACTCGGTCTGAATCTCTACATGAGGTGACAATTCGGGGAATGAAAAGCAGTTAGATCTAAGTCTAATGCGAATGAGCGAAGGAGTCACATTTGTGACTCAGTAAAAACAGGTTCCCACATCCCACAGTCATTCCTGTGTGCCACCCCCCCACCCCCCGCCCCAACATTTCTAGGATTCCCAAGGCTTAACACCTGTATGGCCATTTCTCATGCTGTGCTTTGAACACTGATCTCACTCTAGTCTTTTGTTGGAGCTGGTACCTTCTCTCTGACTTGGGAGGTGGAACACACACCCCTTGCCTTGATTTTTCTCCCAAACTACTCACACAAAAAGCAGTGTATAATCAACATTACCAAAGATTTGAAGGGTCATGATGGTGGCAGGAGATGTTGGGAGGGTGACACTACACTCGTGCCTGGCAGAAAACTTCAAGACATCTTGTTCTTAAAAAGCTGCCTCACCCCCATCTGTCATAACATGTTGTCACTGGGGGCAGTGACAGACACCCAAAATAACAGCAGCTTGGAGTCAAGATGGAAGCTTATTTCTCTCTCACCCGACAATGCCAAGGTCACGACTCTGCTGTGAGTCCAGGGCTACTATGGCCCAGGCTCCTTCTGTCTTCCTGCTCTGCCATGTGTGGCCTCATTCCCAACGTCTCTAAAGGGTACAATTGGCTATTAGAAAGAGAGGGGGGTAAGAGACCCCTCTTCCCAGGGAGGGGGTGTCCCACAAGATGCCCTTATACTTCCACTCTGTACCACTGGTCAGACGGGGGAAACAGGTCAGAGCTGGTTGCAAAGAAGGCGAAGATTGGCAGACTTTATTCTGGGAAGTCATGTGCCCCGTGAGCACGGAGGGACTTTTTAAAAAGAAATTAGAGGAACATGGGGAACTGGGTGCTAGTAGCCAAGCCTCCCTCCTTGGAGCTCTCTCACCTCCAAGAAGTTCCCCCCCAGCGTTGCCCCCGCCAAACCCAGAGGCTTGTTCTCCTGCTGGACACACCCTCGGAGTTAAATTCCTAAAACAACACTTTTCTTTCTGAGAAGGACTCTGTGCCAACCTCTTAAAGTAATGCTTTTCCTCCCAACCCACAAAAGCACAGATGTGTTAGCACACAGTAGGGCCTGAGTAAATGTGAGCTGTTCTTGCTTTCAGTATTTACAAGTCATCAGCAAGCAGCTGGAAGAAGGTGCCCACCTAGAGGTAAGTTTGAGAAAGAAGAGGGATGAAAATCTTTCCTTGAGGGTCAACCAAGTGGGAGAGAAGAGGAAAGGAACCCAGGAGGCAGAAGAGCCTGGGAAAGGGCAGGGCCATGGAGGTCTTGGGGGGGGGGGGGGCAAGGAGTGGTGACCAGGATGTCAGATGCTGCAGGCAGACCAGGGACGGCAGATTCTAAGAGGAACCACTGGGTTCAACAAGAAAGTCATTGCTACACTTTGAGAGGGAGTTTCATTCAAATATTGGACACAGCAGTAAAGACCACAGAGCAGAAAGGAAGAGGTTCATGGGTACAAGTGAAGGACAAGAGCAGGGTAGACCCTAAATGGCCACCGAGATGCAGGAGCGAGGTGGGAGGGAGCCACCGGGACACGAGGCTGGAAATCTGCCAAGGTCAGTGGGAGAGGTGACTCAGCGCAGGGTCACTCGGACTAGAACTTCACAGGGGAGGTGAAAAGACGGGCCGAGAAGCAGGCTCAAGCTCACATTCCAGCCCCTTCTGCATCGCTAACCTTCTCGATTCTAGCAACAGGACAATTCTGAGGGTAGATCTGCTAGTCTCAGAGAGGCAGGTGCCCTTTTGTGGATGCTCCTGTGTCCTCACTGCATAGATATGCCACAGGGAAGTGTGTTTGAAATTGATGGGGGCTTTCTGCCTACGTTGGTACCCTCGACGCATCCACTTCACAATTTTCTCACCATGTAGTGATATAGAAATATGGTGAAGCAACCTGGCCAGAGACCCATATTATTTCTTTTCCTCTCTTTGGTATCTTAGGGGTGATAAGAAAGAATCTGTCATATTATTTATGATACAGTGCCACACATACACTCCCTTTGGCATTCAATTCTTGGCTTAAATGCCATGAAACACGCACACCTCTTTTAAAGGGTGGCTTCTCTAAAAGCATATAGTGCACTGTTATCGCTCCATGGCCAGGTGTGATTTGCGGGACCAGAAGGTTCATTTTCCTGTTAAAAACAATGAGCGGAGCTGAGGTGCCAATTTGGATGGTAGCTGCTTTTGGCTGCCAACTCTAGATGTGTTCGTCTTTGATCTAGGCTGGTGTTTGTTTTGGAGCAAAACCAGCCAGGAATAGTCAGCAAGATAAACAACCGCCAAGTGGGAACTTTTGCCAAAAGGGAAAATCTTATCTAACCCATGTGGGGTGCAGATATGCTGGTCCATCAACCCAAGTCTGAGAACAGGCGTGGTGTGTCCCAGAGGAAGGCAATGGCCTGGAGGTCACACGAGCCTTGCCTCTGCCTTCACAACGGGCCGGTAAAGAGTTGTGCAGGGCGGCCCGGTGGCTCAGGCGGTTGGAGCTCCGTGCTCCTAACTCTGAAGGCTGCCGGTTCGATTCCCACATGGGCCAGTGGGCTCTCAACCACAAGGTTGCCAGTTCAATTCCTTGACTCCCATAAGGGATGGTGGGCAGCGCCCCCTGCAACTAAGATTGAACACGGCACCTTGAGCTGAGCTGCCACTGAGCTCCCGGATGGCTCAGTTGGTTGGAGTGCATCCTCTCAACCACAAGATTGCCGGTTCAACTCCCGCAAGGGATGGTGGGCAGCACCCCCTGCAACTAGCAATGGCAACTGGACCTGGAGCTGAGCTGCACCCTCCACAACTAAGATTGAAAGGACAACAACTTGACTTGGAAAAAAGTCCTGGAAGTACACACTGTTCCCCAATAAAGTCCTGTTCCCCTTCCCCCCCAAAAAAATCTTGGAAAAAAAAATTAAACAAACAAACAAAAAGAGTTGTGCAGAACCATGTTCGTTCAGGCCCCCCGGGAAGCCAGTAATCATGGCAAGAGATTTCTACTGGGGAAATGTCGGAAGCATAAAGGGGAGGGGGCAGGAGAAGACTGGAGAGCCCTCCCGCTGCCCCCTGTGCAGGGGAGGGAGAAGGAAGGGTATGAGGTTGGAAGGTCTCAGAATTCAGCACGTTCTGAGAAAGTGTCTACCGAGCTGATGGGGAGTCTCTGAACCACAGTGGCTCACCTCAGGAGCCCCCATCCTGCAGGAATGGGCCGCCACCGTTGGCGCATTGCTCAGTCTTTGATGAGGACCAGTCCCGGGGGAAGCCAGGCCCCCAAGCCACTGGATCCAACTGGAGGCATCCGTCAATCTTGCTCCCTCCTGTGGAAGATCTGAGCAACACATTTGTGTGGCTGCCATGTGGACAATTTGCAACAAGCCATGTCTAAGAAGCCTGCTCATGATTCTTGTGACAGTCTGTGACTCAGATGCCAAGAGCAATGACTTTTACTCCAACACACCCCTGTCACTGGCATGGTCCTGAAAGTCGAGGGGAAAAGGTGGTGTCTACTTATCGGGATTGAGCAGTGACTGGATCTGGTTCTAGGTCTTGAGCTGTGCCCCACACACTGTCAGTGCTCCAGAGATCTTCTTATGGTGGTGGTAGTAGCAGTACTAGTAGTAATAGTAATAATAATAATAACAATTAATAATAAGAGCTGCAACCTCTACAAAGAACCGGACAGGTTCTCGTACTTACTAAATGCTTTCCAGAAAACACCAGGGCTGAGATCAGGGCAGAAGCTCATTTTTTCACTCTCACATACAACTTCCAAATTATGGTAACTGCTGTACTCAAGGCACCCTTCAGGGGGAGAGGAACGGGGCAGCTCCGTAAGCAAGGAAAGGAAGGCTGGCAGGCCAGGGAGGCACGTGGGAGAAGGCCAACGCGGTACACGAAACAGCAAATAACAATCGTGAGCTCCATGGAGTTAACACCAACTACATGGCAGTCTCTGAACTGGACATCTTCCTATATATTCATTGACTGTATTCCTCACCACACTCTTACAAGACAAATAACTTTTAATTGAGAAAACTGACTCACATGGTCACACTGCAAGTGACAAAGCCAAAATCTGGTCCCAGGTCTGCATGACTCCGAACCCCACATTTTCCCCTCAACTCTTCTGACAAGATTGGATGCAGCATCTGAGCAATGCACACTGCCTTTTCTGTGACATCAAGACCAAATTCTCTAACGAGGGATTTGAGGGACCCCATCCTCCTGTCCCCCGTGCCCTGGGGATTCCTTTCTCCCTTCACTCGCCCCCCACGCCTCCCCCATCAGCCCAGCCCTAACCCCTGGCTTTCTTTCTGAAGGAGGGAGAGGACGATTTAAGAATTATAGGTTCATTTGCCCAATTCTTTGCTTTTTAGCCTCTTGTATCTTCTGGGGTGCTTTTAAACACTAATGGTTCATCCTTACAATCCTTTTGTTCTGTCTCTGGGGGCAGCTATGTACTCTCGACATAGATGCTCAATGCATATTTATTGGCCAGTTTGTGAATTCTGTAAGTAAACACCAATCAAAAGGGTAAGTATGTTCGTAACACACTGACTGTACCACAAAATCTAGCACTGGTTACATATGACCTTAATCTAGAATACTGGATTAGAAGGAATTTAAGGATGGGAAGAGCAGTAGAGTGATCCACAATCCTTTATCTACAATTCTAGAATGTGAAACCTCTGAGAGCCATAGTGTGTTTTTCCCCAAAGTTTGAGGCAAACTACCTGGGTGGCAAAACTTAACCTGAACAGATGTAAGACTATCCAAGGACATGGACCCAGTTTCTTTCATGGCCCTACTTTGTCTTTCCAAAGCTGACTTCCTCATGGTGGCAAAAAGCTTGCCACCGTTGCAAGCATCTCATCTACACACCATACTGTCTAGAACGCTTACATGGCTGGAACTGAAAGGTGACCAGGGGAGAGAGTGTGCTGCTGGATGAAAGTCAGACAGGACTCATCCTTGGGAACAAGCGTGGGTCAGCTTTGCCCTGAGCATTTCATAGCATATTAGTTTGCTAGGGCTGCTGTAACAAAGTACCCAAAGTAGGTGGCTTACACAGCAGAAAAGTATCATCTCCAGTTCTGGAGGCTGGAAGTCTGAAATCAAGGTGTCAGCAGGGTGGGTTCCTTCTGAGGCTCTGGGGGAAGAATCTGTTCCAGGCCTCTTTCCTTGGCTTGTAGAAGGCTGTCTTCTCCCTGTATCTCTTCACATCGTCTTCCCTCTACACCCATCTGTCTCCATGTGCAAATTTCCCCTTTTTATAAGGGCACCAGTCATGCTGGAGGAGGGGCCCACGTTACTCCAGTATGACCCCATCTTAACTGATGATACCTTCAATGACCCTATCTCCAAATTAGGTCACATTTTGAGAGTACTGGGGGTTAGGACTTCAACATGTGAATTTTAGGGGGACACATTTCAACCTCTAACACATAGGATGGGGGAGTGGATAAATGAAAATCTGGATGCTGTTAGGGAGAAGAAACACGAAAATGGATGCTGGATCAGCAACCTTAGAGGCCTTCTGTAATAATCTTTTTTCTATAAAGGGAGAGTGTATTTTCTCTTTTAAGTGCAGCTGTTGCGGAAAATCATTCTCCCTCCCTCTAGCCTATGGTAGATGACAGCACGATAATAACCCTGAGAGAGAGAGATTTCTCCATCACACTGTGTTCCATCTCTCTGCTTTCACTGTGTACTCTCTCTCCAGCCATCATGTGCTAGTCAGTCTTTTCAATCCTCTGCGATACGTTTGCACATTACCCAGTTCGTCCTCATGGTGCTTCCGAGAGCCAGGACTTCACTTAGAGAAGAAGGTCTCAAGGAGATTAATGGTAGAAATACCCAGAAGTCAGACTCCCAAGCCTGCCCTGTTGTTGCACGCATTTCTCTTTCCCCAGAATATTCAGTGTTAGGGATTCAAAACCACATTTTCAACCTTGGTGGCGTTTGGATGCCCTCGTTGGGAACAGACAACCTCCCTGGCAGAATGCGGAAGGGAACATGGCCCTCATCTCAGATGACGGCTCTAAGGAAGGGATAAGCTGCGAGGGAATGAAGGTCACAGGAGGACCTGGGCTATCTAGAGGTGCCCCGAGCACTCAGAGTTGGGGAAAATGCTACCATTTGGAGTCCAAGCTATGAATATCAAGAACACCTTATTCAAAAGAACACAGTGGAGACCAGGTATGACGATGTCTTACTTCTTCCTATTAAAGAGGTCACAATCAACTCTAAGGGAAAGTGGTGTGGGGTACATGGTTTGTTTTTTCATGTTTGTTTGGAACAGCCTCATCGAGGTATGGGTGACGTACAATAAATTGCACTTATTTGAAGTGTACAATGGATAAGATTTGACATATGTACACTGTGAAGCCATCACCATAATCAAGATAATGAATATATCCATCGCCCCCAGAAAGTTTCTCCCCCTCCCTCCACTCCCAACCCCCATCCTCAGGCAACCACTAATCTGCTTTCTGTCACTATAGATTAGTTAGCTTATTCCAGACTTATCTAGAAATGGAACCATACAGTATGTGCTCTTTTTGCCTGGGTGTGTGTGTGTGTTTTTTCCCACTCAGCATAACTGAGATCTATCTATGATGCTGTGTACATCGACACTTTATTCATTGTTATTGTTGAGTAGCTGTCCATTGTCTGTATGTCAATTGACCACGATTTGTTCATCCGTTCACTCATTGATGGACACTTGGAGTGTCTTTCATGTCTGACTATTACAGATAAAGCTGCTATGCATATGTGAGGGAAAGTCTTTGTTTGGACATAGGTCCACGGTTTGATTGTGATATATTGGTTTGGTGGGAATGGCTTTGTTTTCTATGTGCAGGTGTGTGGGCCACACAGGAATGTTTTAGGGGGTGAAGGGTTCTGGCTAGATCCCAGAGCTTTACTTGGCTGAGGCTGGACTGCGACTGCTGATACCTCAGCCATCTCTGAGGTCCTCTGACTCAGGGGACTCTTCCTGGCTTCCGCTTTGTTCTCCTTCCCTTCCCAACCCCTACTACTGCCATAATTAGTTACTAGACTGGGATGCATGGGAAATAGTCATCAGGGAAAAAAGAAGTGAGGTTAAAAGACTCTGAGATTTATTTTCTTTCAAATCAACTCTAAATCGCCAAGCACATGAGCTGACCCACATGGAACCACCCTAAAATCAGATGTAAGAGGGGCCACAGCCCTGGACATTCTGATTAGAGGTGCCCCCTCTGGCTGTCCTCCAAAGCACCACGCTCCATGGGACAGGGAGCCCACCCAAAGCCCATGCTGTCATCACTGCCACTTTGATCACATGCCCAGCACCTAGGACCCTAGAATCACTTGCCCAGTTCAGCCCACTTATGGGGCCTCCCCAGATCTGAGCTGCCGAAAGGGCAGACAGCTGTGTGCAGAGGGTGTGGACAGAGCTTGCATATGTTCAAAGGGCACCCTCGTGTGTGCACACACGTGTGAATACACTAGCACACAAGGCCCCTTGCAGTCAGAAGTGAAAAGAGAAGGGGGCAGAACATGGGCCAGGGTCTGGGGGCCAGGGGCCAGCTCTTCCCATTCTCCTAGCACAGACCTCCAAGGGGTTCAAGAGTTTTAAATCCAAATCTGGCCTACAGGCTATGATGAAGGTATATTTGTCACAGAAGGAAGGTAGAACGTATTTCACTTAATGGTTTGGCTGGATTCTGAACTTTCACATATTTAGACATCTGGTGCATGGAGCTCTATTTGTACTCTTGCCTTGAGCCCTGAAAATATTAGGGATGGTCCTGGGACTTCCCCTCCCCTCCTCACACATCTCTCATGCTACTTGCCAGATTTTGAGCCCCCCCCCTTTTTTTTTGCCTTTTGGGGTAATCCTTGATGTTCACTTTAAGTCTTTTTTCAACAACATGATCACTGAGAGAAAAAAGCGTGATTCCGGTGAGGAAACTGGTGGGGGAGCACGCACACACTGTAATCTATGCAAGTCCACAGGTCTGGGATCCAGGCTGTGCTGAGACTCTAGAGAAATGAGTGGATGTTTCTTGTCTACATTATGGAAATCAGGGTAGACTCGCTATTTTGAAGTTGGGCAGCTAGAAAACTGTCCTGCCTGCCTCTGTGGAAGGATTGCAAAGGAGCGCAAGCCACAACAGCAAAAATAAACAAATGGGACTACATCGAACAAAAAAGCTTCTGCACAGCAAAGGAAAACACCAACAAAACAAGAAGACAACCTGCACAAGGAGAAAAAACTATTTGCAAACCACATACCTGATAAGGGATTAATATCTAAAATACATAAGGTACTCATACACCTAACACAAATAATAAATAGTCACAAAAAAACCCCAAACAATCCCATTTTAAAATGGGCAAAGGACCCGAATAGACAATTTTTTCCAAAGAAGACATACAAATGGCCAACAAGTACATGAAAAGATGCTCAACATCACTACTCATCAGGGAAATACAAATCAAAATCACCGTGAGATATCACCTCACACCTACATGTAAAGATGGCTGCTATCAAAAAGGCAAGAGATACTAAGTGTTGGGGAGGATGTGGAGAAAAGGGAACCCTTGTGCATTGTGGGTGGGAATGTAAATTGATACGGTCATTAGAAAAACAGTATGGAGGTTCCTCAAAAAATTACAACAGAACTATTATATAATCCAGCAATCCCACTTCTAGGAATATATCTGAGGGAAGTGAAATCAGTATCTCAAAGAAATATCTGCACTCCCGTGTTCATTGCAACATTATTCACAATAGCCAAGACACAGACACAACGTGTTTGTCAGGGGATAAATGAATAAAGAAAATAGAATATAAATGGTATAAATAGAATATTATTCAACCATAAAAAAGAAGGAAGTCCTGCCATTTGCAACAACATGGATGAACCTGGAGGACATTATGTTAAGTAAAATAAGTTAGGCAGAGAAAGACAAATACTTTATGGTATCACTTATATGTGGAATCTAAAAAAAGTCAAACTCATAGAAACAGAGAGTAAGATGATGGTTGCCAGGGGCTGGGGTGTCGGAGATATGGGGAGATGTTGGCTAAGTTATAAAAGGAATAAGTTCTGAGGATCTAATGTACAGCCCAGTGAGTATAGTTAATAACACTGAATTATATACTTGAAATTTGATAAGAGAGTATATGAGGTCTGACAATTAAGTTTGAACTTATTGCAATGAGGTTGCTAACCTTTTTTGATATCAGAGGGATTATTCATTGTGAATTTGTACCAACTGGACAAACAGTTAACCAAGTTTACTATTTGGAAGTGCTGAAAAGGCTGCATGAAAAAGTTAGATGACCTGAACTTTTCACCAACAATTCATGGCTCTTGCATCATGACAATGCACCAGCTTACATGGCACTGTCTGTGAGGGAGTTTTTAGCCAGTAAACAAATAACTGTATTGGAACACCCTCCCTGCTCACCTGATCTGGCCCCCAATGACTTCTTTTTTTACCCAAAGACAAAGGAAATATTGAATGGAAGACATTTTGATGACATTCAGGACATCAAGGGTAAGATGAGGACAGCTCTGATGGCCATTCCAGAAAGAGTTCCAAAATTACTTTGAAGGGTGGACTAGGTGCTGGTGTCGGTGCATAGCTTCCCAAGGGGAGTACTTGGAAGGTGCCCGCAGTGATATTCAGCAGTGAGGTGTGTAGCACTTTTTCTATAATGAGTTGACAAACTTGATTGTCCAACCTTATATGCAATGGAGTATCATTCAGTCTTAAAAGGAAGGGAATTCTAACACATGCTACAACATGGAAGGACCTTGAGGACGTCATGCTAAGTGAAATAATCCAGCTACAAACAAAAAGACAAATATTGTTTGATTTCACTTATATGAGATACCTAAAGTAGTCAAAATCCTAGAGACAGAAAGCAGAATGGTGGTTGCCAGGGGCTGAGAGTAAGGGAAAATGAGGCGTTGTTTAATGGGTATGGAGTTTCAGTTTCACAAGATGAAAAAGTTCTAGAGATTGGTTGCACAACAATGTGAATAGACTTAACGCTACTGACTGTACACTTAAAATGGTTAAGCTGGTAAAAAAAAAAAAAGAAAAGAAAAGAAAATGAAAGAATGGTGCCAAGCAAACTATGTCAGCATGTTATTCAAAAACATCCACCTTAACCAGGTTAGAAACTAATGTTCTAAGTAACACCAAGTGCAAAATAAGAAACAAATACTGAAAAATCAGTTATAACTTATCAGATCAAACTGAAGAAGCGAGATATAAAGTCAGGCGATTAATAACTAAAGGCCAAAATGCCTCATACGATTGCATCGTGGCTCATGTTACCTGGCTGCCTAGAAATCGTCAGCCCTGTGTTTGGGACCCATTAAGCAAAGGGAATAGAAAAGGGACCACCTTTGAATAATGCTATTAGTAGGTGCATCGTAGCGTTTCAGAGGGCAGCAGGCAAATTCCTGAGTCAAAAGGTCTCCATGGCAGGTTGATGGATCCACAGATGTTAGTAAGTGTGTTGTTGCGTTGGTCAGAATCCCTGATGAACAAGGCTTGTAAGAACCTTACCTGTTTTGCAAAGAACCAAAACAAACCACAGGTGATGAAATAGGCAAAGTGACAAATGGACGCATTGAAACAAATATTATTGAAAGTGCATAAGCTTGTGTGCTGATGGTACAGCTGCAAAGACAGGAAGCAGTGAAGGCTGTACCTCAAGACTTTATTCTGAAAATAATGAGACGCAACTAAGACAATCTTTCATCCACAGAGAAGCCCTCAGATGAGCAAGTCTACCTATAGATCTGAATTTTATATTGAACGATACCATAAAAATGGTGAATCTAATGAAATTCCAGCTGCACAGTCCCATCTATTTTCAGCTTTATCAAAATAAATGGTATCATAATACCCATTTCTGATGTTTCACACTGACATGCATTGGCTGACGGGGGGGAAATTGTGTCAGGAATTTATGAACAAAAGGAAGAATTAAAAATTAATTTGTAAATCATTCACACTGTGGAGATATGCTAAAGAACAGTTAATGACTTTTTAAGTGGTTTATTTAACTAACAATTTTTGAGCACCTGATAGAAATTAATTAAAAATGACATGAAAACACATAAATATGTGTGGACAAAGTTTATAAAATCAAAGCAAAAATCTAACTTTGGATAAGTGGGGGTCATGTGATTTACCAGTGATATTGATCAGGACCAACATGAACCCTAAAAATGATTAAAGACCAATAGAGGGGCACCTGTGTAGGCTTAAGGAAAAGTTTCATTATTATTTAGAAAAACTCAACATGACCAAGTGTGATTGCATTCTCAATCCATTCACATTATCATAAGATATTATATTTGTGACGGAAAAGAAAAGGCTGCTGGATTTAAAGAATCATCTTACCCTTAAAGAACAATTTAAAGAGATCAAATTATATAAATTCTGACTAATGGTGAGAGGGAAATTTCTGCCAGCTGAGGAATAAGAGATATTATTCTGCCATTTGCTACAACATATGTGTTCCAAGCGTACCTATTAAAACCTTGATTAAGATTTATATGCTGCCATTTCAAATATAAAACCTGATATTAAAAAGCGAGTTCGTGAAAGCAAGCTCAAATTTCTCATTAGAGGTTGTTTTGAAAAAGCGAGACTTTGTATTTTATTTTCTAATCACAAGCATATACGATAAAGAAAAATGTAATATATGTAAATGTAATCCTTGCCCGTTTACTCCAGTGAGCCATAGAACCAGAGTACCATCATTTTCTATATGTGCAATGGTGTAAAAAATGCCTGGAAGCTGTGCTGTAATATATGATAGGTCCTGCGTATACTCCAAAGGGTACTACAGTATGCAGCATTTCCCAAACTTACTCAATCATAGAACTTTCCTTACATGTAAGTGGTGAGTATCTTATGGGGCACTGGTGTTTCATGGAACACAGCACAGAGAAACAGATGCCATCTATCACCCAGGTGAGACGTGCGAGGGGACGTGAATTGCCCAAGGTCATGGAACAATGCCTATCTCTGCTTGCAAATCATTTGCTTTCTTATATGGCTTCCCCAGGGAGGCATTCCAAGTAGGATGTGAATAAACCCATAAACAATTCTCTTACTGGTTTTTTTTTCTTAGTGATGGACTGTGCTCATTTTAACTTCAGCCCCATAGGAACGAGAGTTGCATTTATCCTGTGGTTTCCTGTGGTTTGTTTTGGAATGTCTACCCTCATTTTCTATTATTAATCCCTAGGACTGGTTTATATTGTACTCTCTCCCTCTTCGGGGCAGGTCGTGACGTAGGTACTTAAGCCACTGCTCTCCACCCCAGAGTCTAGGAAATGTCTAAGGAAACAACCTGCAGTCTAGCTCTGCAGCTTCTACTCTCCTGGCTCCCCCAGTGGACTCAGATTTAGGTCTCTGCAGCCCTGGCTGGGGACACGCCCAGGTCACAGCCACAGTGCGTGCTTGCAAGCAGTATAGTCTAGTTGTTAACCAAACAGGCTCTCGGTGGGCAGTCTGGCTCTGCCATTCACTCCGTGTTCTTAACTCAAGTTACTGATACTCTGTGTCTCCGTTTTCTTATCTGGTAAATGGAGATTTGATACTTCCTACTTCGGAGGGTTGGTGGGACAGTTTTAAACAGGAATATATGTCACGTGCTCAGAACAGCGTGTGGCAGAGAGTAAATACTCAGTGATATTATTTCTTTCCAGAATGTCCCTCCCTTCCAAGCAGCAGCCCACGTTGGGCTAACTGCCGCTTAGGATCCTCTCCAGGAACAGCTCAGTTCCATAAGCAGATTTCTGACTGTCCTGTCCCTCCACTTTGCTCTGCAGGCCCCAGTGCTGGGTACGGTGCAGGCCCAGCTGGGACCCTACACCTCATGGCCCTTACAAATGGACCTAAGTAACTTGTTTGGTGGCAGGAGCCTCCAGGTCACTGGGTCTCTAACCACTCGTGGCACCTCTGACCTACTTAGTGCCAAGGGAGCTCCACCCCCAGCTCAGCTGACCTCGCAGACTGACAGCAAGGCAGCTCAAATCCCTGGTGAGTGTTGTCTATTGATCTCTCCCAAGGCTGCAGTACACAAATATCACGTCTCTCTTTGCAGTGCCCCCTCCTCATTTTCTAATCATTGCCTGGGCAGCGCCCTGCATTCCCCAGGGAGCAAAGCAAGGAGCAGGCCTCTCACTGCCCATGTGCCTCTTCCCTCGAGCCCAGGGGCTGGGACCATCAAGATCCTAGAATCTTGCAGGAGGGGCCCTGCAGTCTCCCTCCCACATACAATCAGGCCTCAGCAGAATGGACTCACGGCCCGTCCTCTTGCCAGAGTTCAGCCCTGGTTCTGCCCCTGGCTGACCTTGGCCAAGTCACTTCACTTCTCTGGACCCAGCTGATCCCTGAAACATGAGAGCTTAGCAGGAGGCCTTCATTGGCGCTCTCCAGTGGGCCAGCCCATCTCGGGGGAGAAGGAAGAGCAGAGGTGTGGGATCAGACCCGTGAGCGCTAGTCCTGACTGTGCTAGGCTCGCGCCACGTAACCCTTAGCAATCTCGCTAAGCCTCCGCTGTCACATCTTCAAAGAACGGATGATGGGCCCAGCTTAATAATCGTCATCTCTGACCCCCATCTCCTCCCTGTCCTTCAACGCAGACTTTCACAAGAATCCTTTACTCAGCTCATCTAAATGTGGTTCCCCCCCCATGATTAAGTCACTGTAACACTTTCGCAGTGTACAAATGATGGTACCTTGCATCACAAGCATGATTATAGGGTGGGGACAATGTCACCCCTGTACCCTATGCTAGCCCAACAGAGCCTTACACACAGTAGGTCCACAATGAACATCAGTTGACTTAATCAGTAGAAAAGAAACAAAGGCTTAAGTGTACCCCTCATCTCTAAAGTCCTGGCATCATGGGTACCTCAAAGGAGGGACCCTAGGGTACACAGAGTGGGGACATTTTCTTAGGAGGGTGTAGTAAGAGACTTTGCAGAATTGAACTTGGAAAACCAGAATTTACACCTAAGAGGTGGTATAAAGCTAAGTAGAAGGAAACAACCAATAAACCAATCCGGCCCCCGGACCCTTCCCACTGGTTGCCACCACTGCACCTTAAATAATTCCAAATGGTCCCTTAGTGGACTCGTCAGTGTTGTTCACGTGTCACCCCCTCTTTTGTGAGATAACCCAGGAGGACGAGGGTTGGGAGACAGGTCTAGCTCCACCTGCCCCCACTTGGAATCTGGCTTTGCAAGCAGATGGGCACAACCCTTCTCTGTACACAATTACACATGCCCACCTGTGGTCCTGTCACATGTGGGGGGGGAATGACAGTAATAAAATAATCTATCTTTTTTTATATACCAAGGCCATCACTTCTAGACTCGACACTAATTATTTTAACCACTGCAAAACCCTCTTCAACAAAAGAGCACACCAATTAATTTCCCCTTATCAGAGGTGAAGACATCATGAATTCCTCCCTCCAGGAAAGACAAGCTCTGGGAATTGGAAAAGAAAAGGGATTTTAGGCCTCCATTGTCATCTCTAATCCTCCTTCTCACACGAGGCTGGTTTTCTTGTCCCTCGAACAGGTATTTACTTGGAACTTGAAATCACTGGAGCCCAGGGTCCTCAGGCAGAGTGACAATGCTGGTAATTATTCGTCTGCACTTCAGTGTAATTTAGACCTTCTTGCAGTGTCTGTAGGCAGGCAGGCCCAGAATGCAAATGATATGATTGCTTTCATTAAATCATCATTTTATGGCTGTATAATTTCAGTAATTAAAACCTTTACTAATATAGTCTATGAAGCAGGCAGAATGTTACACTAATGTACGGCCCTTATTAATTTTTGAAAAACAGGGGTGAAATTGGAATAATCTGCTTCCAAACACTTAAGAGCTCAGGAAAGAAAAAAAAAAAGAAGCCAGATACAATTTTGACTCATGTAAACTAATTAGCCTTCATTGTTTTTCACCCCTCTTCCCCACCTGAAAAGTCACTATAAGGGGTATTCACATTTGTCTATTGCCTATTTCTGGCATATCTTTGGGTTTGTTACCAAAGAGAAAGAGTCTGCAGGTCTTTCCTCATCACAATTATAGACAGAAAAATCTAAACGTCATCTGTGACTCCCTTGGTAAGTCCCCGGTGCGGT
Source organism: Rhinolophus sinicus (assembly GCF_057876585.1). Classification (NCBI taxonomy): domain Eukaryota; kingdom Metazoa; phylum Chordata; class Mammalia; order Chiroptera; family Rhinolophidae; genus Rhinolophus; species Rhinolophus sinicus. The sequence goes on along the minus strand of NC_142506.1, from coordinate 57,046,815 downwards.
TTAGCAGTTGTGTATGTCTGTCATGGAGAGTTCTGGAAGCCCTTGTTTTCCCCAGCAGGACTTTGCTAGCCCCTGAGGATATCGGCTGTGCTCAATTCTTTAACGTGCCTGCGGCCATCCATGTGTACACGCACGTACACAAGGATTCAACCCAACTCGGAGTTTCTAGCTGGGTGCTGTTAGTGACAGATCAGTAGGAACTGAAATCAGGAATACAAATGGTTTCCATGAGATCTGGAAGCGAGTCTCACATGCTGTGTTCCTTGTCCACATAGCCAGAGAGGTCAGATGTTCACGCATTATAGTAACCGCCTCAAAAAGCACATAGGGATAGACAGTGGCTGAATTCAATTTTAGTCTAAGTTTCAAAAATAGCTCCTCTATCTGCAATGCACGCAGCAATGTCCTTTCTAAAAAAGAACAATTTCCAGTGTGGAACTCAAATGCCAGCACAAGAAACTCCAAAGGGGATAGACAGTCTTCTCTTTCTATCAAACATTTAAGAAGCAAGTGATACGCTAGGGTTTGCGCACACGTAATTCTGACATCCAGGTTTTGTGAAACTGGTGTGTGCTGCAATCCAGTGGCTATCATCCCTAATACCAGCTTTTTTCAACATTTTTTTTTTTTTTTTTTTTTTTGGAACTTCTAATACATGCCAAACTCCATTCTGAGCTCTGGATCCAAAGCCATCTGTGGCTCCCCATTGCCTGTGAAATAAAGTCCATTCTTCTAAGTGCTCCATGATCTGGCTCCAAACCTGGCTTTCCCAACGTCGTCTTCACCAATCTCTTACCCTCGCCTTCGAATCTACTTACAGCTCCTGATACACACACTGTATTTAACCAACTCTGCTGAAGCTGAAACTGCACCCTCTGAAGGGGAGGTCCTGCTTGCTGGTCTTTGCACGTCCAAACCCTTTGCTCCCTAAGGCACAGCACAAATGCCATCTCCTCTCTAAGTCCTTCCCATATATAGGGGATCCGTGTTACCTGTGTGTTTATATCTGTGCCGCACAGGTTCGTGGGGCATGGGGAAATAAAAGTGTCATCTCTTGCAGACAGTGACGAAGAAAAGTAGTGCTACTTGACCCCAGTTAACACCAGCACTTGCTTTGCCCAGCCCTTCAGTCTTTCCCTGATGGGAGCTGCTGGGAACGCACGCAATCGATCGCAAAGCTAAGTGAGGACTCTTGGGAAAGATGCAAATTTCATGAAGTCGATGAAAGTGGCATTGGAGAACTGTCTAATCTCATGCTAAGTCATCCACACATAACAGTTGAAGAAGAGAATATCAAAGAGGATGATAACTCTGAAGGGGCTTTAGAAAACAATGGTGTGAACACCAAACAGTTAGGAGAGGCCTTTGGAAAATTAATAAAGCCTTCAAACATTTGTAGGAAAATGGCCGCCCTTTTGATTAGTCCACGAAAGTCCAAAAGTGAAGAAGGTTGTTTTCTGTGGTCATACAGTTTTGTCTGACATATGCAAAAATTCTTGAATCCACCCTGGATTCAGTTTTCATTCATCCTAAAAATTAGTGAAAAGTTGTACTTAGAATCTAAAGTGTGTTAAATCAAAGATAAGACCATTTTATTCATAATTTTTCATTTGATTTTTCAAGGCGAAGCCCCAGTCAAACTGTTTCTTGCACTGTTTACTACTTAATGCCCCCGTTCCAATAGCTGGACCATTCCACCAATGGCATCTCTTCTTTCTCTGAATACCTGTAGCTCTTCTCCTCCAGCTTATGTTACAGCCACTGATGAACCAGGATTATCTCCCCACCATCCTGAAACAAGACCCGTGTCCCATGTTGTGGAGGCTAAGAGCAGACTTTGGGGTCAGACTGCCTACAGTGAATTATCTCAGCTCCACCTCCTTCAAGCTGTGTGACCTCGCATGGGTTCCTTACCCTTTCTACACCTCAGTCCCTCATCTGTAAAATGGGGAGAGTAAAAGTGCGTACTCTGTGAAATTGTTTTGAAGACTACATTATATAACATAAATAAAAGTGCTTGAAATAATGCCTAGCAAGTGTTAATTACTCAATAAAAGCTAACCATTCTTAATGTCATTATTTCTATCCCCGGAAATGTCCAGTGGGTTAAGAATTGTTACCTATTCCTGAAGGTGTCCTCATGTAGGTTGGGGGGGTTGGGATAACTCCTGTCACCATCCCTTTCTTCCTCTAACTTGCCTAACCCTGGGCAGGAGATGTGACGTTATCTAATTAGAGGTGTTAGAAAGAATAAATTGGACATCCTGACTTAACTTAGCGCCTTCCTTTTTCCTCTTGGGAGCCAGCTGCTCACTGATACTGGCACCATCGTGCCCTTGTGGGGAGGGGGCTTCCAGCAGCTCTGTGACTGGGTCAATTTGTCTAATTTGCAGATTCAGATAATAAACCCATTTGCTCTGACTCCAAACTATATCTTTCAACTAATCAGTACTAATTATGATATTTTGGCCTCCATCAGCCTTATTCTTTGTCTTTTTGTTCAGTTAGTTCAGAACTTGAGCACAGATTTTTTTTTAATGCCTTTTATTGGAGGTCGGTGTCTCCTCTAAGATTCCTGGCTAGTAATTCAGTGAGTGTTTGCTGGATAGATGAACAAACAAAGGCATAAATTCTAGATTCTAGTTTTGCTTCTTGAGACATTATTTTTCAGATAAGAAGGACTGCATTATAGCAAATAAAACGCTTATTGTGTTCAGGTCCAATGAGGACTATTGAAGGATTAGGAGAACATCTACCAAATACGTTACTGTGTGCAATATCCGATCACCCGAAGTGGAGATAAATGATACTGAAAATACAGGAGCTGCTCCCCAAATCCCTTCCCCACTTGCCATTTTAAAGTCAAAGACCTGGAGATCCCAACTCCTCATCCGTTGCCCCAAGGATGCCAGCTTTGGGCATACAAAACACCCCATAGCTGACATTTTCTGGCCAGAAATTTGCTTTGTGAATTGAGACCAGTGAAATGGTCAGCCTCTGCTTGTGGTTTGATAGCTGCTGACATTTATGTTTGTGAAACTTCCTTCTCTCTGCTGGAACTTTCTTTCCCCTAAACTAGCCCCATGTCTCTCTCAGGCATTGCCACTGTTCTGTGTGTACACGAGCCTGTGTGCCTCGTTGCCTGCTGTCCCCACCGCTGGGCTCCTGAGACCCCTATGTGAGGCCAGAAGTAGCCCCCGGCCTGCTCGCCTGGTGCAGCTGTGGGCACCTGTCTTTTTGGTCATTGGCTGTTTGCAACAGCCTCACATCTCCCAGTTCCCTTTCTCTGATTCCTTCTGGTTCTCTGGCCCCTCCAGACTTACTTCTGGCACCTGCCCTTTCCAGCTGACACTTGGCCCACTGCTGACCCCCGTAGCCAGACTCTGGACACCTGAGCTCGCCCTAGTCTGTCTGCCCTCTCTGGCCCTGCATTGCCCCAGATGGCTGGCCCTGGGGCCTATCGAGCTCTTGTGCGGACTGGTTTCCCTTACTGCCCGCTGACACACCCACGCCCACCACCCGCCTGCTATATACTGAGACTTTTCTCTAGGTCAGATGGTCCCCTAAGTCCGGCGGTGCCCCATGAAAGAATCATCATGTCATTCTGATTATCGTATCACCAGCCTCCTCCTGCCCATCCGTAGGTATTTGAGAGGCCAGTCTGTTTCAGTCTCTCCTTGTCCCCCACCCTTGCTCAGCTCTACTGCCTAAATCTGGAGCCTGCCTGACCGGAGCAGGGAGCCCACTAGCCATCATCCCCACCCACCGTGGGCTCCAGCACTAGTCCTGTCCTCCCCTCCCCCCGACTCCAGCCCTAAGGCCTGAGGGCTTCCTAAGGCACGGCCTCCCCCTCCCTACTCCCATGGTGGGCCTAGTCTAGGGATGACAGACGAGTAAGTGCCCTGTCTCATGCCAACGTTTTCCACTGGGAACAGCTGCCTAGAACATTGTGTTGAGGCTGTTTCTGGGTTTACAAGAAAGAACATTTGGATCACTTTGTGATGTTTACCATGGGAGCAGGAATAGGGAGGGGTGGTCTCTATGCTGGGTGTTTGCCATCCATTTGACAGAGCTTCTGGGTCAGTGTCCCTAAGCAGCTCTGACTCCCTGCTGGTTCTAAAGTCTGGCCTGGTCACTGGCCCACATCACTGGAGCCCCAAATTCCTTCCATCTCTGCTGGGAGAAGTGACTTGATGTCCTATCCACTCCGTTCCTGGTAGGGCCCTGCCCTCAGTGGAGTGATTCTTGGGAACCATGCCAGAGTCCCTACCTGCTACTTTCAAGTATTTTGGTTTGCTCAGCTCCTCCTGTCACCATCTCCCACCTGCAAAATGGGGTACTGGTCCAAAGTCATAATGAGATACCACTTCATACATGCTAGGAGAACTAGAATCAGAAAGTCAGATACTAACAAGTATGAGAGGGGATGTGGAGAAATCAGAACCCCATACACTGCCCGTAGGAATGCAAAATGGTGCAGCCACTTTGGAAAACAGTCTGGAAATTTCTCAACCAATTTAACATAAGCTACCATTCGATTGAGCAATTCCACTCCTAGGTATATACTCAAGAGAAATTAAACATATGTCCACATAAAAACGTGTACACGAATGTTGATAGCAGCATTATTCCCAGTAGCCAAAAGGTAGAAACAACTCCAATGTCCGTCAACTGATAAATGTATATACAAAATGTGGTATTTCCATTCAATGGAACATTATTCAGCCATAAAATACAAAAGTGTTCCATATTTTGGAAAAGAAATGGACTCGTATTCGGCTGTCCCTACTCCAGCCTACCTATAGTGGGTATCAGAATGAAGTATTGACACCGAGTACAACTTGGATGAACCCTGAAAACATTATACTAAATGAAAGAAGCTAGACACAAAAGAGCACATATTTCATGACTCCATTTGTATGAAAGTCCAGAATAGAAAAATCTATAGCGATAAAGGCAGATTGGTAGTTGGCTGGGGAGGGCATAAGGGGATAGGGTAATGCTAGCTAAATGGTACAGGGTTTCTTTTTGGGGGGATGAAAGTGTTCTCAAATTGACCATGGTGAAGATTGCACACCTCTGGATAGACTGAAAAACCATTGGGTGAACTGTATGTCATGGGAGTTATTTCTCCATAAAGCTCTTTAAAAAAAATACAAAACAGGGCTGGCCGGGTGGCTCAGGTGGTTAGAGCTCCATGCTCCTAACTCTGAAGGCTGCCGGTTCGATTCCCATATCGGCCAGTGGGCTCTCAACCACAAGGTTGCTGGTTCAACTACTTGAGTCCCACAAGGGATGGTGGGCAGTGCCCCCTACAACTAAGATTGAACACGGCACCTTGAGCTGAGCTGCCGCTGAGCTCCCAGATGGCTCAGTTGGTTGGAATGCGTCCCCTCAACCACAAGGTTGCTGGTTCGGCTCCCGCAAGGGATGGTGGGCTGTGCCCCCTGCAACTAGCAATGGCAACTGGACCTGGAGCTGAGCTGCGCCCTCCACAACTAAGACGGAAAGGACAACTTGACTTGGAAAAAAAAAAAAAGGCCTGGAAGTACACACTGTTCCCCAATAAAGTCCTGTTCCCCTTCCCTAATAAACTCTTAAAAAAAAAAAAAAAAAAAAAAAAAACAGGCCCTGATGCCAACACTTGCCTGAGCCAGGTCTGGGGTCCCCGTGGGCCCTTGTCTGGCCTGGGCTGGGCCCGAGGGACTTCGGAGCCAACACTGCCTGACTCCAGCCTCAGTGGTCAGGAGGAAGAGCACAGCAGGATCATAAAACACAGACACACAAAGCTGAGACGGGGCTCTGTGACAGTGACACAGTGAGGGTCACTGGAGCCCATGTCCCTCTGCTGTTGGCACTGCTCTTACAACTGCTGCTCATGAGCGCAGCTGCCGAGTCCCCTGCTTCACTCCCTCCTGTCTCAGCTGCCTCAGGAGGGTCCCCCAGACTTCCTCCCCGGTCCCAGCCCTTACCTGAGCTGGTCACTCTCTCAGGGTCCCTCAGCCAGCCCGTTCCCAGCAGCACCTCTTCTTCCCCAGTCCTGCAGCCTGGCCACCAGCCAAGGATGTCTGTCTCAGTTAGGGCGACTTTGACCAGAAGTCACAACAGGCAGCTTGAGTTGGAAAAAAAAAAAAAGGTAGGGGGAGAAGTTCATTCCAAAGATTTAGAGCCGTTTCTCAACCATTTTCTTTGTTGTTGTTGTTATCGCCCCCTTCAGGAACTATTTCAGACATTTTGTACGGCAATCAAGGTCCCCAGATTTTAATACCACAGATGTACTACCTCACTGTTTATGTACTGTGGTCCTTTGGAGGGCCACAAATCACTTTCATAGTTAAGGCTTTTTTGCACGCCCCCCCACCCCACCCCCCAAGAACTAATTTTGCCTTTGTAAGGGTGGTATCACCCCTGCTAAGAATACAGGATATTCTAGAGGGATCTCATGGGACTCAAGGCCAAAAGTGTCCTGGGCCTCAGAAATGGTCCATAACCAGAAAAGACAGCATCTCTTCTCTCCTCTCCTCCTGCTCTATCTTTTCTCTCTCTCTCTCTCTCCCTCTCCCTCTCTCCTTCCCCCTCCCTTGATAAAACCATTCTGCACATGTCATTTTATCACTTCCTCCAGGAGATGACTTAGCTGCCTCTGAGTCTAAAGGTACTCGTGAGGCCTGGGCAGAAGAAAGAATTCACTCTTATCTGATCACGGCCATTTGCCTGGCTGTGCAGACAAGGGTTATGATACTGAAGGGATTATCTGGCCCACAACGTCCCCTCTTCTCTGGGAAGATTCCTAAAACTCAGGGAAGTGAGCCCCCCACAGCCATTTCTGCCCCTGTCCGTGGCCAGAGCTGATTGCCCCAATACCTGACACAAACTGAGCCAGTCAGTTTCACCTGCAAATTTGAACTTAAGGGAAAAAAAGACACATTGACCAGAGTAGGCAGAGCAGAACCATGTTGGTGACAGCCCCCAAAAGAGTACTGACTACGTCTGAGTCAGTCCCAGGTCCTCTCGTTCCCGTGTCACCTGGAATTATTATTAGTGCTACCTATTTGCTTACGTGAGCCAGAGTTAGATTCTGTCTGTTTGCACCAAAAGAACTCAGAAGCTACCTGAACCATTTTCTCTGTGTATCTATTCCAGATTTGCTGGAGAGAGAATCTGGCTCGACCTTGCCTCTGGAATGGCTTTTCCTGGGTCAGTATCCACCCCAAGGCCAATGGGCTGAGGCTGGGCCATTAGAAACCTGGCTATAGAAATCCATCCTTGGGAGTACTGGGGGCAACTCCAGGCCAGAGAAGGAAGATACCTTTCTAGGTGGGCTGGGAAGGCCCCCAAGTACGGTCTCCTATAACAAAATCAGGCAGGGAGGGGGAGGGGGCATAGATGAGGATAGTGAGGAATCTGGTCTGACTGGGGTGAAGGGCCTGTGACACAAAGCACAGGAGTTCAGTTTGCTGGAGCCTAGAAAGTCTTTCTGAGGCAGGAGGAAATGATTCTAGAATTACACCTCTAGCCAGCTCTGCAAATCTCACCTTGAAGCCTCGGTGTCTGGTGTGCTGCACAGACGTTGCGACTGACGGTGAGGGTAGGCAGTGCTGACTAGTACGCTTCCATGAGAAATAACTTATTGGTTATTCAGAGATCTGTCCAAAGCTGTGAGTCTAATTAGCTGTAATATCCTCTTTGCAGCAAAACCTAATGTGAAAACACAGACACATGCAAGGAAAACACATTTGGTTAATTAGCCTTGTGAAAACAACGTTCCTCACTTCTGCTCCAGCTTCCAGGTTTCTTCGCTAAGCAACCAGAGAGCCGCAGCTTCCTGGAGAGAGCCAAGACCCTGTCTCTCTGATAATGACACTGGGCTCTAGGGTGTCCCGCCTGCCACTCCCCAGGCATCAGAGGATGCGAGCTGGCTGCTTCTTTTCATCCTCTCCAAAGTCACTGTCAGAGGTGGAGAAAGTCGTGGAGTTAGACCTGGAAGGGCCATCAGGAAGCACCTGGTAGAGCCTCTCCCTTTCTATCATTTTATTTATTTGTTTGTTTGTTTCTTTACTGGTGAGATAGACATAAACATAAAATTCCCATTTTTAAGTGTACAATTCAGTGGCATTAAATAAATTCACATTGTTGTGCAATCAACACCACCATCCATCTCCAAAACTCTTCCATCATCTCAAACAGAAATTCAGTGCCCATTAAAAACTAACTCTCCATCCTCCCCCCAGCCCCTGGTAACCATCGTTCTACTTTCTGTCTCTATGAACCTGCCTGTTCTAGGGGCTTCATATAAGTGAAATCATACAATGTCAACCCTTTTGTGTCTGGCTTATTTCACTTTGCATATTGTTTTCAAGGTTCAGCCATGGTGTAGCATATGTCAGAAGTTTCATTCCTTTTCAGGATATAATGTTCCATTGTATGAATATACCACATTTTCTTTCCCATTGATCTGTGGATGGACATTTGGGTTGTTTCTGCTTTATGCTATTGTGAATAATGTTGCTATTAACATTGGTTTACAAGTTTATCTTTTTTTTTTTACTTTTAATGTTTTTATTGCATAGGTAACCTATGCTCATTGTAGACAATTAGAAAATACAAATAAATAAAAAAGCAAATCAAAATAGTCCTTAACCTCATTTTTGAGAGAACCCTATGAATGTTCAGTATTTAGCCTTCCAGGCATTCTGGTTTTCACCTCTTCAGGTTCTTTCTCCTTCTAGATATCCACATAGATATATTTGTAAACAAGATGGAAATACACTATATATATTAGCTTATAAGCTTTTTAAACTTATTTTATCATATCCAATATTTCCATGTCTCTCTCTCCCTCTCTAGATGATAGCTAGATGATAGATGGATGGATGGATGGATGGATGCATGGATGGAAGGAAGGAAGGAAGGAAGGAACGAAGGAAAGAAGGAAGGAAGGAAGGAAGGAACAAAGGAACGAAGGAAGGGGAGGGAGGAAGGAAAGACAAGTCTGTATAGATATAGGTCTGCTCCCTTATTGTAAAGACTGCACTGTGATTCATTTGATGGATATACCATTATGTGAAGCATCATCACGTAATTTGCCAGGTTCCCAGTGTTGTTACTTTCAATATTTTGCCATTATAAGCAATGCTGTGATGCATCCTTATAGCTGAGTCTTTATGTCTATAGTCTTTAGTTATTCTCTTTGGATAAATTCCTTAGGTGGACTCATTGAGAACTTCCTCACTTTATGAGGGTGAAAACTGGGGCCCAAAGAAGTATATTGCTTGCCGAGATTTCCATGGGCATCATTTGGTCACGAATCAGGTAGCTCTTAGCAGTCCAGGAAAGAGTGCAATGTCTGTTTTCAGAGGCCCTGTTTTGTCTACCAGGAGGCAAAACCCTTCATTTCTTACTGGTCAGAGACTCCCACTGTCTGAGCCTCCTGAGCCAGAGGCCCCTGGATGCTCCCCTGCCTCTACGGAGCACCCCAGTCCCTTAAGAACTCTGTGGGTGCCATGGTTTATCAAACTGACCAATTCATGCTGTTCCGAGGTGTTCATGGTGAATAGGGGCTGCCTAACTCTCCAGCAGAGACCCCACTGACTGAATTTGAATGGCACATATATATAAGGACAGGGTAGCAAACCCGAGTATTTGATACCTGATACTTCAGGTGTACTTAAGTGCTGTGGAGTATATGCTCAATAAATAATTGTTAAAATACAAAGGAATGGTGGGAGGGAGAAAACAAGGCAGGAAGAAGGGGAGGGAAGGAGAGAGAAGGGAGGGAGGGAGGAGGGAGGGAACCTGGAGTCTAATTCCGCCCCTCCCTAGTCTTGTACCCCCATACTTCACCCACCTGAGCCCCACCCTTCCCCCAAGTTTGGTTAAAGTGAGCCTTCCTAAAGACAGAATGCCAAGGTAAGGAGAACTAAAGCATCAGCTCGGTCTCTTCCCAAACTCCATATTCATTAGGTCATGAGCTGGGAAGTGCAGGGTGATTTATGGGGCTCTGAGCCTCCATCCCTTAAAGCAGCGGGATGAATTAGGGTGGTAATGCACTGAAGGCAAGGCCCTCAAGCAGTGTGATGTTCCAGCTTGGAGAATTTATGGAGATACAATTGTGACTATATAAGGAAAGTGGGGGAAATTGATCTGAATGTGGGAGAGAGCAGGGAGGAAGGACTCACTCCTGGGACAGACCCTGCCCCCAGACGCCCAGCCATAGGACTTCCATTGTTTAAACCGATCCACACTGGCGTGGCATCTTTGGGTTTGGACCACAAAGAGTCTAAACAACTTCTACGCCACAGTAGCAGCCTACGGTTAGCTAAGTGCAGGGTCTGATTTAGCCCAGATGTCGCACAAATATGGCCCTTAACGGCTATCATGATCAGTGACTCTCTAAATTCTTCCATGGACTGTAAACTCCTTGAGGGGAGAGGCCATTTCTTCTCAACTTTATGTCCCCAGTCCTTAGCCACCATCAATGGGACACAATCTGTGCTCGGCCCGTGTTTGTTCAAAATAACGAGTAATTCACGTTTCACGCATTTACCCAATAAATACATATATAAAAGTTACATACCCAAACTTAATGTGGCAGTCCCACAAGAAGGTACGAAGGGTTACGCAAGTTCAGAGGATTTAAAAAAAAGATCCCACAAGGGGGTCCATGGAAAGTTCACAAAGGAAGTGGCATTTGAGTGGGGGTCTTAAAGGACGGGAAGGAGTTCATTTGGAGGATGTAAGGCTGGAGGACACTCTCAGATGGGACAGAGGGTGGCATCCCCTTGAATCTAGAAATGCTGGGGAGAGAAATGGAAGAAAGGTAGACTGGAACCAGGGCACACTGCAGGACATCTGTGTGTGACAAATGGGACAGAATGTGGGAAGTTGAGACCATCTCTCCAAGTTGGGGTATATAGGGATTCACATTCTATAAGTGTGCTTAGAGAGATACATACGTATACATATATACATATACATACAAATGTGTGTATTCCGGCTTACAAAGAGCTCTCCCAAAACTCTGGAACACTGAATTGCCTCTATTTCACAGAAGGGAAATTGAGGCCTGGCAAGACTCAGTGAGTTGTGCAAGAAGAACAAACAGACCCAAATCTTCTGACTCTGAGAGGCCATCAAATTTGCCCCTCCCCGCAAGATTTCCATATCTCAGTAAACGGTACCATCTAGAAACCAGGCTGGAAACTTAGAAGTCATCCTTCCTTTCTCTCTTATCTCACACCCAGAGTCAGCACATCATTAATCATTAGTCCTATTGTCTGTGCCTCCAAAATCTATCCCAAATCTGACCACTTCTCAGTCTTTCCAGTGCACAATCCAGAACAAGCCACCATTCTCTCTTCCGGTCTCTTAGCCTTGACCCTTGCACGCCTATAATTCATGTTTCATGAATCTCGTCTCCTCTTCCCCAGCTTTCATTGGGCCTGAAATAAAACCTCAATACATAGAGGGGGAAGGTCTGGAAGGGAAGGGGGAAGAAAAAGAAGGGGAAGAGAAGAGAAAGATGGAGACAGAGAAGCAAGAGGGAGGAAGAGGTTGTGAGAGAGCTGGGAGAAGAAGGAAGGGGAAGGAGGTTTATGTCTCCTTCCCGGTACCAGGCTGGAGTCTCCATTTCTGCCCCACCCCCAGAATGATTCCTGGGGGGGGGGGGGGCGGGCCCAGGGTCACTCTGTTTCCCACTTTGCCCCGGACCTGCATCTCCCCCAGGTGCTCTGTGCTCCCCAATTACTCCTCCCCTTCCCTGACTCAGAGGTCCCATACCTCAACCCTGAAGCCCTCCAGGAGAGGTGAAAAAGGTAGGTTAGGCGGTGAGAGAGGACTAAATAAGGCAATGTAACAGTTTTCTAACAGGCAGGTCTTCCAGAACCAGGCAGAACACGGGGAGGGTTCTTTTTCCTAAACAAAGGTGGTCCAGAGAAATTCAAGTCAAATAGAGCAAAAAGAATTACTTGCCTGCTTCCACCCCAAAATCACAACCTCAGACGCTGTCATTCCTACGTTAAGGGAAGGTCACACCACAACCACAGGAAGAAGGGACACAAGCCCCTGTGTGTGGTTTGGAGGTGAGAGGATGGTGAGAGAGAGACAGAGAGCAGGGGCTGAGGCCCTTACCACACTGGTCTCGGAGGGGCCAGAGGGCGGCACCTCTCCCGCATGCCCACCTTTAACCCCTGCCAGAGCCCCCCACCCTGGGCTTCTGACCCAGTCAGAATCAGGCCAAATAGGTCAGCCTTTCTGTTTGGGAGCGATGTGAGATAGGAGGTGGTAGGCACCCATCTGGGGGCCAGGGGAGGGCCCATGGCACGAGGCATCCTTATTAGTTGCCCTCAGCTATTCTGCTTCTCGCAGCTTCTCCTTTGCCCCCATTTCTGAGCCCATGGAGTCACAAGGAGCTCAGTCTTTTCCCCACAGCACCCTAAACAGCAGGCACCACCTCCAGGCACCTTCCAGAATACACACGTGTGGTGTGTGAGTGTGCACACATGTGTGTTTGTGTGTGTGTGATGGCATGGTGTGTTTGTGGGGGGACGAGGACAGGTATGAGGTGGTCATTACAGGAAGCTCAGTACTAGCTCAGTGATAGCCAGTCACCTGTAATTAGAGTAAGCGTTGTGAGTCAGAAAATACTACAAGAGAAAGAAAAGGAGAAAAGGAAAATTAACGGTACAAATCACTGCCTTATATGGATATTTATTTTGCTTGTTTGCAGAGTGTTTAGTGCTTAAGAGCTCTGAAAAGCAAAATGAAACACAAGCACAGGATTAGGCTCAATTAGGTGCTTGATCAATACCTTTTGATAATGACAAATGGCAGTGATGATAACGAGGCCGCTCCCCTCCACCTCCCCCTGCTCGGAGGGCCCTGGGCTCTTGGTACTTTAAGTTCTCTTTGTAACAGAGTCGCTGGTAAACCAGCCTCAGCTGCCCACCTTATCAGGCGGCAGCTCATAGCAGGTACTTACTGAACGTTTCGTCTTTGATTTGAACAGGTGGGGATGCTACTCAAGGAAGGCTGGATAAATCATATGCTCCCTTTACATTTTGGTTCTTTTTCTCAACTATCCCATCTTGCAGAAGTTCCCAGCTGGATTCTTTTGCTAGGGTTTGTGGACAAAAGTTTGCTGCCACCCATCTAATATCGACAGGAGTCCCCAGCCTGGGGTGTGGTATAGGGAGAAGCTTCATTCAGGTGACCTGCTCTCAAACCCGCCTGGATGGAAGCTGAACGTGAGCTTGGCGGCTCTCTTTTATAAAGTTCCCGCCCTGGCCCCTGATTGGTCCAAATAGCTCTCTCCTGATTGGTTGGAATTGCACATTCTGATTGGTCATTTCGGAGCTGTTCTGATTGGTCAGTAAATATGCAAATAAATTCCATTTTTCCTCATCAGTGAAGACATCACAAATTGAAACTCACAGTACTATATTTTTAAGCCTGCATTTTCACTGATGCATAATTTTCTTATTGATATTAAGAAACAATTTTTCTGTGGTGTCTCAGAAACTGCATGACATCACTAATGTTATTTCTGCTTAGTTTTATCCGAGAGTGTCCTTCATATTTTATTGCTTTTGGGGTTTTCCAAATCATTGTTTATTTCCTGACTTATGGCCATACCTAATCAGACTTTCAAAACAGTGAAATTAACTTGTGAATAATAAAAGCATTGGATTAACAACAACAACAAAAAATAGCTGCAGTTTTCATAGACTGGGCAGGTCTCAGCCCATTGGTTAAAAGGCTTCCAAAAACTCCTTTATAAGGGTCGTATTGCCCGCAGGGACATAGCGCAGGAGGCTGGCAGCTCAGTTTGAGGCTTTTCCTTTGAAATGTAGTGTGTATGTGAGGCCTCTACTAGCAAATAATGTTAGGCTCTGGGTTCAATTTGAGCCCAATTAACTACAAGGTTATTCCTTCTTGGGGTCAACAGGTTGATGTAATAAATTACCACAGACTAGGTGGCTTACACAACAGAAATCTCTCGTCTCACAGTTCTGGAGGTTAGAAGTCTGAGACCAAGGTGTCAGCAGGGTTAGTTCCTTCTCAAGGCTGTGAGGGAGAATCTGTTCCTTGCTTCTCTACAGTCTGTGGTTTGCTGGCAATTTTTGCATTCCTTGGCTTGTAGAAGCATCCCTCTGATCTCTGCTTTCATCTTTACATGGCATTTTCTCTGCGTCTCTGTCTCTAAATTTTCCATTTTTGTAAGGACATGGGCCATATGGGATTAGGACCCACTCCACTCAGGTACGACCTCATTCTAATTTAACTAATGACATCTGCAACAACCCTATTTCCAAATAAAGTCTTGTCCCGAGGCACTAGGAGTTAAGACTTGCAACATATGAATTTTGGGAGACACAATTTATCCCATAACACCAGCTGTCCACAGAATAAAGTCCAAATTCCTTATGTGGCATTCAAGGCCTTCTATAACTGGTTCCAGATCCATGTTTCCAGCTGTTTCTCTCCTACTTTTTCCTTACACGCACATATCTCGTACTCTTTCATGGGGGGGGGGGTTCCTAGATTAAGGAGAGAAAGGGGAAAGGTTAGGAGGGAGAGTAACATTACTGAACGTTTATTAAATGCCACGCTCAATGACGAGGGGCTTCACCTCCATCATTTCCTGTCATCCTCACAACAGTCTGGTGAGACAGGTATTGCACCCACTTTACAGATGAGGAAACTGAAGAAACTTGAATAAACTCTGCCATGCTATCTTTAACAAGGGTCACAGATAATTTATTTTTCCTTTAATAACACATGATGGAATATCATTCAGCCTTAAAACAAGGAATGCAAGGCTGATTCCTGCTACAACATGGATGAACCTGGAGGGCATTATGCTAAGTGAAATAAGCCGGTCACAAAGAAAAATACTGTAAGATTCCACTCTGCTGAGGCACCTATAGTAATCAAATTCATAAAGACAGAAAGTAGAATAGTGGTGGCCAAGGGCTGGGGTTGTGGGGAATGGGAAGCCATTGTTTAATGGAGGCAGAGTTTCCGTTTGGCATGAAGAGAAAGTTTTGGAGATGGATGGTGGTGATGGTTATCCAACAATGTGAATGTACTTCATATCACTGCACTGTACATTTAAAAATGGTTAAAATGGTAGCTGTGTGGATATTTTACCATGATAAATAAATAATAAATAAATAAATAAAGGGAACTTCACATCTGTTCGCAGGCTTTTCTCCACAGGCCTCACCAAACATCCAGTTCTCCAGAGAATTCCAAGGCTGGAAACCATTGGCCTTTTGGGTAATTATTTCCATCCCTTATTTGGGGAGAAACTTGCTCTTCTGTAAGCTTCCAAAGGTAGTCCCCACCATCAGTGGGTCCTGACAAAAACGTGACAGGTGTGAACTAGCCGATCTGTAACCTGGGGGTTGAGAGTGTGGGCCGGGCCCAGGCAGCCTGGGTTGTGTCTCGAGTGCTCCCTTTGCTCAAATGACTATAGGCAGTTACTTCTCCAAGACATCAGTGGGACTAATCGATGAACCTGCCCATGAAGCTGTGTTGTGAGGATGACATGGGACAATCTGTGCAAAACGCTTGTCACGTAGCAAGAGCTTCAATAAATGTGGGTTAATATTATAAACTTTCAAATCAACCAGAAGTGAAAAAGTCCTACTGTGTTCCAGGGGTTTTGGCAGGGGAATTCAAAGATTGTCAGATCCACCCGGTTCCTGCCTTCAGGAGTTTATGTCTGGCTGACTCTACAGCTACGCGTGCCATGAGAGAGTCAGACCAAATGCTGTGGGAGTTCAAAGCCAGAGGTTGGATAACAACAGTACTGGAGAACAAGAACTGGCCCTGTGAGATGTGAAGTGAAAAGCTGACCTTTCTACTGCGCTGCCTGGTGATATCCTTCTTCTCTAATGAGATACCCAAGCCTTATGGGGTCAGGGTGGTTCAGAAAAAGCCCCGCCCCCACCACCAGCCCCCTACCCACCCATACATCCCAAAAAGCTACGGTTTCATAACCTCATGACTCTTGTCACCGAAGAGCACCTGAGAGGCTGACAGGCCCCACTGCCTGGATGTAGCTTCATTCCTGGCCAGTCGCCAGGCTGAGCACAGAACTGTGTGCTCCGGCCACAGGCAGTGGTCACTACCCACGCAGCTGCCCTCCTCCCAGCCCAGGTGTAATGAGCCTCCAGGCCACCTGGGGTAGTGCTCTCTGTTGGGGACCCTAAGCACCAAACAGAATGGGAAGTGCCCATGCTGGGGAACCAGCTGGGAGGGGGCAGCATGATGGTAGCTGTTCTTTCATGGTTTTTTTGGGCCCTTTGTTTCCCCAGCACAAAGTTTTCATGGTGGGGAAAGCTTCCCCATCTTTCGGGGGAGATTTGGTCATTAACGCTTGGGGGAAAGAGGCTCGTCTGTCCCCGTTGATCTTGCAGCTTTTATGTCATTGACATTTCTGTTGAACAACCGGATTTGGAAGCCGTGGGAGGAGTACTTACGGATTGGAAGTGGTCCAGGCATGTCAATCATCCAGGTGCGCCTGGAATGTTCAGAGTTTAAGTCAAGGGTTGGAAAATTACAGCCCACAGGCCAGTCCAGCCCTTGGCTTGTTTTCATGTGGCCAGCAAGCTAAGAGTGTTTTTCATATTTTTAAAGAGTTATGAAACACACAAAGAAGAACATGCAACAGAAACATATGTGGCCTGCATAGTCTAAAATATTTACCACATAGCCTTTTAGAGAACCAGCTTGCCAGCCCCTGGTAAATGGAAGTGCTGGTAAATAGATCACAAAATGTACAAAATTCACAAGAAAAGATAAAGGCACAAGTAAATCTCTGGGGGCCAGACATCTGTCCCCCACAGAAAATGACACTACCTTAGCAGACTCACGGTTCCCCTCTCACCTGATGGCATGCTGCCTGCTTATTATGGGATGTGGCTTATTAAGGTGATGAGGGTGACGTTTCCTAGACTGAAACGCATGGAGATTGTGCAACGCAGAGGGGCGTGATGGTTAATTTTATGTCTACTTGGCTGGGCCACAGTACCCAGATATTTGATCAACCGCATCTAGATGTTGCTGTGATGATATATTTTAGAGGAGATTAACATTTAAACCAGTAGACTTTAAGAAAAGCAGATTGCCCTCGGTAATTTGGGTGTATCTCATCCCATCAGTTGAAGGCCTTAAGAGAAAAAAGAGTGATCCACACTGAGGAAGAGAGAACTCCTCCAGCAGACGGCCCTTGGACCTGAGCTGCCACTTAGACTCTCCCCTGAGATTCCCGCCTGCCGGCCCACCCTGCTGATTTCAGACCTGCCAGCCTCTGCAATCGCGTGAATCAATTCCTTAAACTAAGTACCTTTAAATCTCTCCCGCTCCTCTCCTCTCCTCCCTCCTCCACAGCGCAGGAGTCAGAAGAGCTGGGTTCTTGCTCCCGCTTATCCCTTTTTCACTGTTTGTACCTATCCTATCTAGGCCTCAACATTCTCATTTGTAAAACAGAGATGCCAGCCTTGACTATCAGAGTGTAACCTTGGACATCAAGTGAGGCGACGCCTGTGAAAAGAGTTCATAAACAATAAATGACACAAGTGTCAGGTCCACTCTTCCTGCTCCATGGTCTGACAGCAGCAGCTACGCTCTGAGGTCATTGCTACGTGCTGCGTATTCTCTGTTCCTCAGCCAAGGCTTGTGGCTCTCAGCCAAGGGCAGGATGCATACGAGTGTTACCTGGGGAGCTTTATCACTACATACCCCCCCACCAAGATTCTCAAATATCCTGATCCTGGTGAGGGCTGGGGGAGAATGTGTTTTGAAAAATCTCCGCAAACATTTCCACCATGAATTGTCACCTACACTCAGCTCCTCCAAGGAACCCATTGAGAATGAAAGGCCCAGAAATTCCCAACATCTCCAGCCAGTTCAAAGTTCACACCCATCGGAAGTTCATCAAACTTCCTGAACAGTAACTGGCATTAGACACAACACTTTCCCGTCTTTTACGGATGTAGCTCTTTACTCCACAGCCCAAGCGCTGCTGTTCCGAGGCTGCCTGGCCCATCTGGGGATGGCTGCTGCTGGAGGCATCTACGGGGCAGCAAATGATTTTCAAAGTGCTCTGAAATTTAATGAAATGCACCATTTCTAAAGCCATTTTATAAACTGATAGTGGCTTCCGGTGGGAGGTAAAGAGACCCCTCACCCCCACCCCCAGAAGCCATTAACCTTCCTAGATCTTAAGGGGTGCTAGGCCAAACTAAACTGAGAACCTAGGGAAGATCATTTTGGGGTGCACCTGGCAAGCTGACATTCCAAGAGTGTGCACCTCAGCCAGCAAGGAGGCCACTGCTGGCTCTCAGCCTGGGACAGAGATAGAAGACAGGGAGGTAAGAGTCGCTAACATTTACTGAGCACGTACTGCACCCTAGGCCAAGCCTTTTCCAAGCTCCACTTCATCTAACCCTCACAACAACCTTATGAGGGAGGTTCTTTATTACCCCATTTTACAGATAAGAAAGCCAAGACTCAGAGAAGTAAGTTACTGAGGCCAACAGCCCACAAGTGTCAGGACTCAGATTTGACCCTAGCTGTCAAACCACTATGGTATGCCTCCAGGGAGAGGCGGAGGTGTCAATTCTCAGAGAAAAACTGAATGGGCCCCAAACAGGGAACTCAGAAAAGGTCTTTCTTTTAGGCTTAGCAGGCTTGGGGTCCATGGGGTCTGCATGAGCTGGGGGCGTGGGGAGGAATGAGAGCATCCCTACCTGGTGGGCAGCCCTAGACATCTGCCCGAACTTTCCATTTTGTGGTAAAGCCTCTGAGGCTGTCCCGGGGTGACCCAGTCTCCTTTTCCTTGGCCTCTTCCTTCATCTTTCTCTCAGGGGAGCAGCCTGGACTGTGGTCCACAGCTGGTCCTTTTTGGTCTCGGCATCCTATTGGTTCTGCGTTTCTAAGGATCCAGGAGGAGAAAGGCCTCGTTTTATCTGAAAACACCTGGGCATCTTAGGAGCCATGTGCAGGCCTGGGTCTGGGAGCCGTGGTCCGAAACTGGATGTTTAGGAAAGTCTGAATCTCTGCCCTTCGTTCACATGCAGGCAAATCACTAGGAGGCCTGCCCAGGACAAGCAGTGGCTTTCCATTGATGTTTCCTTTCCTCTTTCTTAAACACTTGTGTTCTGTATAGCTGATATTCCTCAGTGTTTACTCTCATCGTTAATAAAGCCCTTATTCCTTAAATATTTGTTTAACATTTTTTGCAGAGCAAAGGAGAAATTTCTACAGGCCTCTGCAAACAGCTGCTTCCCAAAGGCAAGGGAGGAATATGCCCAAAGAAATGCTGCTTCCAACAGGTATATGGTCCCAGTGCCTCTGGCTGAGCCCTGGGAGATTTTCCCCGGCAGTCAGGGCTGTGGCCCATTGCAGAGTCCAAAACATGGCTGCCTTCAGGGCCACTGATTGACAAGTCGCAGGGGCCTCTGAAGGCCATGGAGAAAAGGTCCTCCCATCCAGAAGTACCCAGTGGGAAGTGCCAGCAGTCCAGATGGGGGTCCTCCGTGCTCAGGCCTCAGCAGGGCAGAAGGTTCTTTGGAGAGCCCGGAGAACAGGGCTGATTCAAGAGTAGCCAGGGGGCACCCCTAGCCAGGGATCTCTAGCAACTTCTTGGCAAGTCGGTTGTGTCTGTCCTATGGCCCCTTCTCCTTAAAATAACTCTTTACATTTGCAGAACTCTTTGTGGTTTTCAAAACACTTTCACACACACATTTTAATCAATCCTCACATCTCCCTGGAGGAAGGCAAGGCAGGTATTGGGGTCATTTCACAGATGAGCAAACTGAGGCAGTGAAAGCTTCCCAGCTTGCCTAAGGCCTCAACACAGAGCAACTCTGCTGTCATCCAGGCCCCCAGCTTCCCATGGCATCGGGTTGGGGCCAGACTCCAGCCGCACCACACTTTGGCCCAACCTCTCCCCTTGCCCTGTCCTGCTGCCCTCAAAGTCAGTGTAGGTTTCACTGGCATGAGAATCCTCATCTCAAATCTGCTTCTAGCAAACCCGACCTAAAGTTGTTGCGATGAGGATTGCATGAGGTGACACAGGTCAAACAGAGCCTTACATATGTCAGGTGTGTTTAAAAAGGAGCAAGCACAATAGCTTTTCCTGCAGAGCTGATGCCTGTTTGGACCAGCCCGTCGCCTCAGGCTAGGACTGCATTAAAATGCACCACCGCTGGCTGAGCTCCCCCTGCCAGGCCCAGGGGTGAGGAAGTCAGTGTGTGCGGGAGAGTGTGCAGAGCTCACAGCCGCGGTACAAGGGGTCTGTGAAATACTATCCATGAGCACGTTATTGTGACTACGGAGCGCTGTTTGTCCTAACTAGTCAGGAACATTCATTTGCAATAAATAAGCCCTCAGCCGGAAGGAAAAGAAAAGATGGAAACCTGGACGTCTGTGGGCAAAGCTGATCTCATGCAGAAGCAACCACGTGTGATGTGAGAGACTGGGAAAAGCTCCACCTGCTAAACTCACAGCTTGCCGCCAGCCCCCTGACTGCCCCTCCCCAGGTTCCTGAGACTCCCCCATTCAAGATGCATCCCTTGGAGTTCTGAGCACAAGTTTAAAGGCGAATGCACTTGGGTTCAGCTTTGGGCTCTGTCACCCACCAAAAGAGAAGTGTCAAAGCGAAGCCCACGTCTTAAGTAGAGGACACATGACTTGGTACCAGGGGTCTCCAGGTGGTGCCAGGTGGTCTCTGCCTAATCCAGGTGCACACACCACACTTAATATTTTTGTGCCATGAAAACCATCAACCGCCAAATTCACAGAGACAGGAAGTAGAACACTGGTTGCAGGGGCTGGGGCTGGGGCTGGGGCTGGGGGGAGGGGGAGCTTTTTTAATAGGGAGAGAGTTTCGGTTTGGGAAGATGAAAAGTGCTCTGTGGGTGGATGGTGGTGATGGTTTGTATAACATTATGAACGCAGTTACTGCCACTGAACTGTCCACTTAAAAATGTTTAAAATGGTAAATCTTATGTGTATTTTGCTGCAATTAAAAAGCAAAACACACACACACACACAATTAGCCAGAGACAAAGATGGCTTTGATGCCTCACTGTGCTGAAAAGGCTGACTGGGCCCGTCAAACTCTTCGTGATATACTAGTATCTGAAGCAGGCGCTAGGGTCAGGCCTGTCTCCCTAGAGGGGTCAAGAAAGGTAGGCGGGAAAAGACGAAGAAGTGGGAGGGAAGGACCAGCCCTGAGCTCCTAGAAAGGGTGGGGAACCCTTCCACAACCCC
Organism: Rhinolophus sinicus; assembly: GCF_057876585.1. Classification (NCBI taxonomy): domain Eukaryota; kingdom Metazoa; phylum Chordata; class Mammalia; order Chiroptera; family Rhinolophidae; genus Rhinolophus; species Rhinolophus sinicus. The sequence continues at coordinate 57,025,530 of NC_142506.1, read as the reverse complement.
CACGTTTCCAGAAGAAACGATCCTCAGAAATAAGGCCAGTGTGTTGGGGAATGAAAAGGAGAGGACCTGGGGGCTTCCTGATTTTCTACAAGGGCCCCAGCCCATTTCCTGTGAGTAAATCTGTGCCAGGCGGGGCTCTGACAGTCGGTCAGCAAACAAGCATTTCCAGGTCTGCACCAGGGTACCGGGGACTCAAAGATGAGAGAGAGCTTCTGCCCTCCCCTGGATCCCGACTGGAAGGCTGACAGGTGCACGAACAGCTACAGTCCTGTGTTGTGGGATTAGGGTGGGGGGGCCCATACAGGGTGGGAGTGGTGGCAGGATTATCTGAGAATGCTTCCCAGAGGAAGCATTGCCTTCACTGAGTGTTGGAGGAATTGGGGAGAGTATTGGAAGGGATTGGGGTGGAGGGACTCAGGTCAGGGGAAAATCCATGAGGCCTTTCACGTTGTCTCCATCGCCCTCCTCGTTTTTCTGAGTTCCTGCTGACTGACTGACCACAAGCTATAAGGAGCACAGACCCTCCTCCCCCAAGGCCTGGACAGTCCACTTGGTTGCCCACTTAAGAATTCACCAAATAAGTAATTACTAAGACTAACTCAGCAAGAAAACGAAAGATTTCTTGAGGGAAAACAAATTACCCGTGCAATGAGGAGCGTGTCCTCGGCACCCTCTGTGCGCAGAGCTGCTCTGGCGGAGGCCGTGAACGTGCGCCAGGCATCCTGTGCGCCTTTGTTTCTACAAGCCGTGGTTTCCAGAGAGACCAGGGCTGCCTCCTTCAGGTAAACACCTGCACACACAGCTCAGAGAGCAGGATTTCACCGCCCTGTGGTTCTGCAAACAGGCCTCACCTAGTACTTAGACCCATATTCAACTGTCTTAAGGGAGATGTAAAGTGGTGCTCTGGCCAAGGCACCCGGAGGGTAGCAGCAGACCCCTCTGGAGATGAGAGGCCTGTGCCCAGCGTCATGTCACACCCCGTCCCAGGCCCTGGTCTGCCCCCACCCTGGAAGACTAGTTCTCTAGTCGGTGAGCCTGAGAGAGACTTGTCATGGCCAAGCTAAGGCCTTCTGCATGGATTTTCTACCTCTATCTCTCTCTCCCCATATCGCTTCTCTCTCTCTATCTCTCCTTTTCTCTGTGTCTCACTCCATTGCACTGTCTCTCCCATTTCTTTCCCTCTCTATCTCTTCTTCTGTCTCTGTCCATCTCTATTTCTGTCTCTCCTTCTCTCTCGCTCTCTCTCTCTCTCTCTCCCCCCATATCTCTTCTTTTCTCTCTCTCTCTCCTTCTCTCTGTGTCTCACATCTCTTTTCCTCTATCTCTCCTTCGCTCTCTGTCTCTGTCTATCTCTATTTCTGTCTTTCCTTCTCTCGCTCTCTCTCTCTCTCCCTTATTCAGTGTCATCAAGTTTCATTTCCCCAATAGAAAGCTTTACAGCCATAATAATACAGTCCATCTTCTGGCGCTTAAGGCATTTTTACATATTATCTCATTTGTCTTCACAGCATCTCTGTAAGGTGAAGACTTAACAGAAACAGTAAAAGAGGAGGTGAGGGCTATAAAAGACCACACATGAGGCACAGTGCCAGAGAGCCGGGAGGTGCTGGGAGGTTCATGGGACGGAAGGCTCCAGAAGACCCGCTGAGCTGGGTGTACAGACAGGACTTTGTAGAAGCTGCATCTAGCCCCCCAACAAGCATAGAAATGGGTGTTTTAAAAAACAAGGTATTCTGTACAGTGAAGGAGGGAATTAACTCTGCCTGGGGCATCTTGTCTGAAGTGACATGTGACATTTGTGCTCCGCCTTGAGGCATAGGTAGGATTTTCCCAGCAGACTGAAGGAAGAACAGGACTGAGCTGGGGCACAGAGGCACGAAGTCCCAGCTCATCTGAGCACATGGGTCTGGGCAACCATGTATCTGATGCAGGCAATGGCCAGGAGAGAGGGCTGGAGGTCAGGGGTCAGGAGAGTAGGCTTGAATGGGAGAGACGGGGTGTCGGAGGCTAGATAGAGTAGAGGGGTGGGGTGGGGACCGGACGTGTGCTTTGGAAAGTCTGTTCTGGTGATGTGGCGGAGAAGTTGGAGGGGACACAGGGTTCAGTGGGGACCCACCGCTGCTGGGGTCCAGGGAAGAGACCACGATGGCCTCAATTAGCGGAGTGTATTGGGAATAGCAATGGGATTCCAGAGGCCTCCATGACTTTTCCAACTAGAGAAGGGTCACAGTTTGTGCCCAATGCTGTGCATGTTCCCAGGGGGATGGGACATGGCCCTGCCCACACACAGCTAATAACCTAAATGGGGAAATAAGATCAGTGGACACCGAGCTATTGAAAAGCAACTGCCTTAGGAGACATAGCCCTAAATCCAATTGAAATAAAATTTCAAAGCAAGGAAAGATGAAATGCAGGCAAGATAGTCCAAGAAGTCATCATGAGAGAGGTAAGCGTAGAACAGAGTGGACAAGAAAGCATTTCACAAGGCAAAGAGGAGGGAGGACACTGGGGAAGCTGGGAGCTGGAGTGAAGGCCTGGAGAGGGAACCAGTTAGATCACTGTCCTCTCAGCGCTGCACTTGTCCCCACGCGGCCCGCCTTTCCCACCACCCTGCCCTCCATTATCCTGCCTTGACCCACATGCTGATACTTTGGGCAAAAAATAATGAGTCATTGTATTGCTCTCTCTTTTACCTGAAAGGTCTACTTTTTTGTTGGAAAGTAAGTAAATCAAGTGGGCATGGGGGTGGGAGGGATCCAGATCCTTAAGGAGGAAGATGGTTTCTGTAAGCCCCTGAACACAAACTTCTGCCTACCTAGTCCTTTCTGCTGGCAAACTCAGGCTCCAGGTTTATTTCTCACGCCTAGAACTTTTTCAGAGACACTGGCTGGCCCAGGGGAACACAGAGAGCTTGAAACATGCTGGTTTTCAACAACTAGCTTTTGAATGAGTGAATGAATGAATGAGTGAATGAATGAATGAATGAATGAGAACATGAGTTCCTTTCTCTTTCCCCTCCCTTACCCATCACAGGCAGCTCATAAAGTTCCTGCGTCTGAGTGAATGAACAACTCAACTTGGGCCAAACGCCTCCGTACTACGTATCTTATTCAGAGGTATCACCTCTCACTTCCTCACTACCCCTGTGAGGATGTCCATCCACGCCTGACAGCTGAGGAGGTGGAAGCTCAGGGAGGCTGCTAATAATACTGACGATACTAATGGCAGTCATTGCTAACGCTCACTGAGCACGGATTATGTGCCTGGCGTTGTCTGAACGGTCCACACACATTATCCCGTGTAATCCCACGACGACCCTGTGAGGCAGCCATTTTGAAGATAAGGAAAGCAAGAAAGAACTAAGTGATGCACCAAATTCGCAAAGCAAGGAAATGCGTGAAGGAGAAGGATGGGCACCAAGAAAGCATATGCCATCAACAAAAAACAGGAAGTCAGTTCAGTCCCCTCTTTGCACGGGGCCCATCCCTGAAGCAGAGGCCAATGGCCATAGGTGGCCGTGGGCTCCAGCCCCTCCAGACTCAGAGTCATTGAGATGGCAACACGGGCACCTCCCACCACCATGGGCACAACAGCTACATGGAGCTGCAGCTCGTTAGATGATAAAAGACTCCGGCAATGGCTTGGGGGAGGAGAGTTAATTAGTTCACAGCACAGCTGATAAATCCCGCTGCAGGGTGTTGCTGGCTGGTGACGAAGGCTAAGCCCCTAGAAAGTTCTGTCCTCCTGTACCTGCCCTGGTGGAAGGGCAGAGGGCCTCTTCGTCCCCCAGGGGCCAGAGTCACCACCCAGAAAAGAGACGGATTACAGAGGACCCCTACTCCCAGTTGCTCCTGGCCCACCCCGCTCCACCCTGCCTGGGCTGCATTGCAAGATCTTCTCGTGGGTCCTGACCTCACTCCTGTCGAGTACAGAGAAGGCTGGGATGTCAGTCGAGCCCTGGGCCTCTGGTCCCTGTTCCATTGCCTAGAGACTCTCAGATACTCACTGGCCTTTCTAAGGTCACAGGACCCCATCTATGGGGGACAACAGGAAGGAGGCCCAGGTATAAAGGAAAGCAGCCTAAGTTCAAATATTGGCTTTTTTATTTACTAGCTGTGTGACCTTGGCTGCATTTCTTAACCTCTCTGAGCATCAGTTTTTTATTTAAAAAAAGAAGACAAAAAGTTTACCAAACATAGTAGGATAGCATATATAAGTTGCCCAATACAATATTATTCAGAAAGTTAGTTTTCTTTCCTATCTATTAAATAGAATTCGTCCTGCCTGCCTCTCCCTCCCTTACAGGGATTGGGTGCCAGTGAGGTGAGGTATCAAATATGAAACCATTCTGTGACCTGTTATGCATATGGAACACAGCTTCCCCCGCCCCCCATTCTCACGGGTACAGTGCAATGTTGATTTCCCAGCACTGGCTGGTCTCCCCATGTGTGTAAATGATTTAGGGCCCGGCATGATGCTTTTGGATCTTACCTCCAGTCTGCCTGATGGTAAGTGAGCCACTTTGCATTCCTAGCAAAGTTCAGGAGCGGGAAAGGTCCAGCCCCTGTGTCCCTGGGGTTGTGGGAAGGACTAGATCTCAGAATGGCAGCACAGAAGACCAGGTGTCACAGCAGTGGGTTGATAAACCAGACTGGAGCAGAGGGGAAAGCCTTTCTAAAGCCCCACACTCCTACCAGAGATGGTCAGACGCTGAGCATTCCCACCAGCCTGTGGTGGGAGGAGGCAGGCCCAGCTCCAGGGCTGCGGGGAGGCTCTTGGCAGGGCTCCTGACAGGTGGGAGACCATTTAAGATTGCCTGACAGTTCACCTGGGCCTCAGGGAGCTCTTGCTGCTCTGGCACCTGGGGAAGCTGAGGTCCAGGAATAGGTCCCTGGGAGGCTGGTGAACACTTAAGACAGGGCCCAAGTGTGAAACAAGATGGCGGATGGGTGAGGGGGTGGGAGGGAGACTGGTGACGAAACACACAGCAGGACCCAGAAAACCAGAGGTCACGAGGCTACAGGAGGGGCATGGTCACAGAACTGCAAGTTTCCTGATCCTCTTTCTGACAGCCAGTACCGCGACCTTGGGCAAAGGCACTCACCCTTCCCTCTCAGTGCCATTTCCTCATTAGAAAGCCCAAGAAAACAGTAATTATCTGCTTCAGTTTCAGAAAGTCTTTAAATAATTAACATTTATGGGACAGCTTTGAAGTCCTCAGATAGGAGCTGCGGTGAAAATATTATTATTGTTTTAAAATATAATATGTCTGCAATCACTAGCTGTTGCTGATGGGTTTGTTATCTTATCCTTGGGGGTGGCTGTTTGCAAGCTGATTAATTAGAACTCCATTTTTCAGACTTTTTAATTTAGATGTTAATAAATTCAATAATTTTATCCACTTAGTGTACCAGATAAGATCTCTTGGGACTAACTTCTCATTTACGGTAGTGACCTGAGCAAGAAAGCTCATACTGCATTATGAATGCCTTCCACAAGAAATGAGCTGTGAATACAATGCTCTGGAAGACCTCCAAATTACCTGACCCACCACCCAGCCCAAACACTGCCTTCAGTTGAATTCATATTCCTCTAAAAACTGTAATGCTTGCGAGTCTGATTTTTCTGTTTAATTTCTCAGCCCAATCAGACCGACTTTTTCATTTAATTGACTTTGCCTCAATCCTTACCTGAAGGGAAAAAGATATAGAAGCAGAGGGAAAATGACTTCAACTGTGTCCCTCTGCCCCCCCTTCTGACTCTGCTCCACCCTACCCCCCCAGGCTAAGAGGCAGGCCATCTGGAAGGAGAGACACAGCCCTCAGCCATCAGGGGATGGGGACACCTGCATGGGAGGCAGGGAGAGACGTGTCTCACTCCCATGTGATGTGGGGCACCCTTACTCGGGAATGGAGGTGCCTGAAGATAAGGCCTGGGGGCAAGGGGTGTGCAGAGACTTGGGGGCTGATAGGCCCCCTGCCTATACAGGAGGGTGGCGCTCAGCCTTGCTGGAAGCGCCAGCCAGCAGCCTCTCTGGGGCTCGCTCAGTATTGGGGCCACAGTGGGGATTTACCACGGGGTGTAATCTTTCTCAGAAAAACCAACTTCAGGCCTATCTGGGTTTCTCTGCCCCTTCAGAGAGGACCCCATCCCACCTTCTCCTCTTCCCTACCTGCTCCGGCTTACCTCACTTCCCTCACCTGCTCTCACTCACCTGCAGTTTCTTCTTGGTCAGAGTTTTGTTTCACTTTCCAAGTCAACCATAATTGCTTAGTCGACAGTGCTGATTCATCCAGCGGTTCTCAGTTACCCGCACGGAGATGGGAGGCAATGCACGGATGAAATGAAGCCAGGAACCACCCCCAAACTCCAGGCACTGCTTATTTGGAAGGTGTTGTAGATGGTGCTATAAACTCCATTCCCATTTATGCCTTTGTTCAGTTACTATTCAGATAAACCTCATTCTGTGAGTGCTGGTCCCTGGTATGTGGTCGGTGCTGTGCGCCGATGTGTAGGGCTGAGTAACAGACACCACCAGGTCCAGTAGTGGGTTCTGCCCAGCTATGCTTTTCCTCAGGTCTAGCATTACTGGGGAAGTACAAATAGCCCAGTGGATCCCGGGCGGACAGGATGGAGAGATTTTTCTTTGAAAGGGAGCAGCAGCATCAGAACATATGCTGGGAAGGGAGGTGAGAAGATAAAATCCCCTTGGATTCAAGCACAGAAAGAGCAGCGATCATGTTTTGGAACAAGCAGCTCTGCATCTCAGTCACAAGGTACCTTCCCTACTGCTGTGTGTGCAGAGCCTCGTGTCTGGTGAACCAGTAACATCTGTGTCCCACAGCCACCCCCTGACCTTGGCCCCCATCATGCGTCCCCATCACAGCCACTCCTCCCAGGAGCATTTTAAGAAGCAGACATAACCAAGCTACCTTTCACTCATTCCCCAGATACATACTGAGTGGCTGGAATGTACCAGGCACAACTTCTGGGGCTTTGAAAATGAAACACACACACACACACTCACACACACACACACACACACACACACATCCACATCCATAGCGAATGAACCATCAAGAGGAGAAAGCAGATTTGTGTAACCATTACATTAAATGAGCGACTTTATTTTTATCTCCTAATTTTTAAAAGGTGTATTCCCAGAAGCCCATCTTCCCCTACCCCTGGGTGAAAACATGGCAGTTGCCACGGCCCTTCTGCTCACTCTTGAGTAATACACACAGTTCTGCAGTACTCACAAGTCTTGGTTTAATCATTAAAATGCCAGCCCGGAGGAATAGTCAAGACTCCACTCTTGATCCAAGCTGGAGGCCCCTCCCCCCACTCTTCTGGCCCAGGACTGTGGAGACAGCCAGACTGGCGGGGTGGATGTGGCCCCCTTTTTCTCCAGTCACCCAGCGTTGAGCTTCTACTGCTGTCCGGCTTCAGACCCCCTGAAACTGGAATGAGGTGGGAGAAAGAAAGAAAGGGCGTGGAGAGCAGAAAGTTCTCCCTTGACTGGCACTGCTGAGGGATCAACTCCCTCTGATGTCGAGGAGAATCTTTGTCTCATGTGCACTTTCATGGCTTCTCTGGAGATGCCTAAAGCTGGGGCTCTCCCACCATCAGTTCCCTTGACCTGTGTAAACGCATCTCATTCCTGTTGGCCCCTAACTCTTCCCCCAGCCTCCAAGCTTCCAGCAATTCCTCCAGGTCCTTTCAGCTACAGTCCGTCTGCCCGTTTAGGTAGCCCTTCTGGACAGGACCTAAGATGGCACACACTGGCCCTCTCTCACACATGGTCCAAGGGAATCACCCTGTACCTTTGACCTGCCAGACCCAGGAGTGCAGGCCAATCCTGCAAGGCCAATCCCGGTGCAAGAGAAACCTGGGCTTTGGTCCTCACAAAGCCTCAGATGAGCCTGTCTCTCACCTTTTCCAGGGGGGCTCAGACCTTCAATCCCTGTGTCCCCCATGGCCTCTTACCAGCATTCTCTCTGTTACACTCAGCATCTCCCAGGAAACCCGAGAAAAGTTAGAGGCTTCACCGAAGATATGTCAAGGGAGGAGATCGAAAAGGGACTTCACAACAGCTCACCGTGGTGACGCCTGGTGCAGCCCAGAGGCCATGGGCCATTTAAGCAGAAGGAATACGAAAGTGTTCACTTTATACCTAAGGAGACTGACGCCCCGGAGAGAGATACACAGGTACTGTGGCTCATTGGAGAGACGAATGAGCCCACTCTCCACTCCCAGGTAGACGTTTGATCTCAGACAAGACGCATAACCACTTTAAATATTGGTTCCTTCGTCTGTAAAATGGAGCTAATGACGTTCACTGCACAGGGCTGCTGCCAGCATCAAACACATGGACGTGTGGGGTGGCGCTTTCTAGTCCCAGAAGTCTCTGTGGTCATCTCCCTTCCTACCTGTCTCCCCACTCGGCCTTGGAGTCCCTGGGGGGGGGGGGGGGCAGCAGGAGGCTGGCCATCATCACTGCATGGACACGCTTCTCTTTGCACAGCACAACTGCCAACTGAGGAGGAGGGGAGGAGGTTAGCAGGGGGTGCCATTCATGAGTCGCCACACTCAGAGCATCAGCCAGGGTCTGCAAGTTTCCTCAGAGGAACTGGAGATATACCCCAACCACCCCACTTGTTTAGAGTCATGTCTTCTTTGCCCTCACAGAGATGCCAAGCTTTAGAGCCTGGGGGAAGATGGCAGCTGTTGCTGTGGGGACATGTCTGGGTTCCTTTCTCCGGCCTCTTCCTTCCAAACCCTGGGCCTGTCCTCATGGGAGCTGCTGGCCCACTTCAGCTGCACCCACCTGTCATGGGCAGTCTTGGCCTTCAGGAACCAAGGACACCAGCCCCACCTCCATCCCGCTTAGGCCTGGGAGTGCCTGCACAGGACCCAGCCATGTCCCAGGTCTGCTGCCCAGAATCTGTACAGATTATAGAATAACAGCACCTGTGGACTGTCCCAGAAGAGCATCTTCAGGGAAGTCTTCATTCACAGAGATGAGCTCTTCTGCCCCAAAGCTACTGGACACTCACAGAGATGAGTGTCCCTGGGTGACCGTGCCCTAGCCAAACACCAGCTACCTGCTTTCATGGTCCTTCCAATCTCTGTGACTCTCCCATTTGAATTGGAAATGTCTCCTGCAGAGGAAGCTTCCAGCACAAATGGAGATAATCAGAGCCCATGGGCAGCCCTGGGGTGGCAGCCAGCATTCATTCCTGCTTGGGACTTTCTGTGGAACCTACACAAAAAGCATTATGTTTAGATATGCTCTCCCTCACAAGGGATTTGCAAGGAATAACTGAGTAACAATTGTATTTTTAAAGCACTTTGCAAAGTGCCCCATAAATAACTCTTCATGGACGTGATTGTCATATATATAAAACACTATAGATGATGGAGAAAATTATCGCTGGAGGCAGAGACACAAATTCCTATCAGGGAAGCAGGTGTCTGGGAGGGAGGCACCTGTGGTGTTCAGAGAATTCAATGTCAGCAGAGACCCTATCCCTGTTTTTCATTTCCCCACCACCACATGCAGACAGCAGGAGATGTGTGCCTGTATGTGTTTTAAAAATCACCCGCAGCAAAATCCACTTAAAATATTAAAACAGCCCTGATGTGGGGTACTTATGGTAACATGGAGTCTACTTTAATTCTCTGATAAGAGCGAGATGATAAAACGTAACCATTATTTTGCTGTCTTATCTGTGGTTGCTAATTCTTTACTCTGAGCACCACAGGGCCTTATAAAGGGGAGTTTTCTTTGTCCCAATAACGTGGCATTTAACATTAGGTAGATGTTATTTTCAAGGGCAGCTCAAGGCCAAACTATCCTCCCATCCACATGCTTCCCTCCATCTTCAATAGGACAGTGTTGAGTCGACTTCATTCTTAGTATGAAAGACATCCTTGGAAATAGAATTAAAAGTTAACATGCAAGGCTTTCGTGGGACCATTCTGGTGTCCTAGCTCGGAGCTTAAAACAAAGAATCAAACACCAAGTCCCATCCTGGTGAGGAGCCAAGCCTGTTGTAAAATGAGACAGACAGGAACACGAACAGGCCAACGCTTTGAAACACGGCTAAGACAACAGACAAGACTCTGACACGATTTGATCAAAGAGAGAACGAATACAAATCAAATTCAGTGGGAATGAATCCGGACAGAACTACAATACAGCAGAGATTTCAACATCGGAAGAAAATGTAGGAAGAGTTTTATGCCAATAAAGTTAAAAACTTGGATGAAATGAACAATTTGCTAAACAACTTAATTCACCGATTTGAAATCAAAGGCAGACTTCTGGGTGAAGATAATGGATTGAACACATGCACTAACAGTCTTCCCTCCCTAAACCCCACTAAAACAACAGTACAGGCTTTCTCTTTCACTCGCCACTTTTAGGGTTTAGTCCCTTTTCTGCCCTGTTGCATGATCTGCCATTCATTTCCACTGAGCTCGGCTTTTGCTTTTTTTCAAATTAAGACAAAATTTTTTAGAGTAATTTTAGGTCCGCAGCAAAATTGAGGGGAAGGTACAGAGAGGTCTCTTATGGCCCCTGCCCCCACAAGGAATCCTTTTTAGGAGGAAAAAAAAATGGAAGCTGGAAATCAGATGGACAAGTGGTAAGTAACTTAGCTGTCTGAAAAGGCAGTGTCTCACACAGCACTGGCTCAGCCACCCTCCTTACTGATGACCACTGCCCAAAAAGACCCTTGAGGGCAGCTTCTCACGAGGGCATGGCATCACTGTGCCTGGTGTCTCTGGTGAGAAAGTTGGGCATCTCTCTCCAGGTGTTCCCAAAGTCGGGAACACACAAGGACAGAAGTCACGCCATGTTCTCTTCCATTCTCTCCAAGCCATCAGGGAGAAGACCCTCCACTTCTTTGTATCCCAGGGCCCTGGCTTCCCTATCCCCATAAAAGCAGTGCTTCTGCTCCCTCCATGGGGCCAGGGAGGGGAACAGAGTGTGAGGCCGGCACTATCTTACCTTCCCAACACCCACAACCCACAGCACATGCCCAGACCCACTTAATCCCACCACTGAGCAGAACAGTCTGGAAGTGCGGCCCCTGCTACTCATGGAAGTTGTCCGTTTTTAACTCTCCTGTAGATGCGAGGAAATAGAAACATTGATTGTGTCTAATTTGTTTGCATTTAAAATGATCATATTTGGTAAATTGGATGTAAATGAGTCCCTGGTCACGTAACATTTTTTAAATGTAATAGAATTTGCTTCAAAATGTTTTAAATTTTCATTTTCAAACGGTAATCTCAGAGAGAATTCTTCAGCAATCTGGCATCTCTTAGCTTTTATCAGGTTATGAGAAACGAGCAGAAGTCAGACAGTGAAGGCATTAACATTATCATAGCAAAAGAAGTTATTCTATTTTCTGGATCAAGTGGCTCCGAAGGTCCAGAAGGTAGAGGAAGAAAATGTATTTTTAAAGAACAAAAACGTTTCTAAATTTGCTGAACGGGATTTTTGCTTTTAATTCTAAGAGCTAATGTTGATGGAGCGTCATCTCTGTGCCTGTCCCTAGTTCCAGAACTGTTCGTGCATTAACTCATTCTCACAGCCACCCAGTAGGCCAGCAGGAGCCACTATGACCCCATTTTCCGGTTGAAGAAACTGAGGCTAAGTAACTTGTCCAGGGTCACCTGGCTAGGAAATGGGGATTCCAAGTTTGTCTGAATCAGACCCCGAGTTTTTAGTCAATATACATCCTGACTTTTTTTCCAGAATTTTGTCTCAACTTTCTCCATATCTGCTGCTTCTAATACTTCATTTTTCTCAGGCTTGAGAAAACTAAACTCCTGCTCAGACAAGGAAAGAATCTCGTACCCACTGAGATGCTCGGTTTCTCTGCCAAGGGAATTCAGAGCCTGACGTACCTACGTGGCCGTCAGACTTGAGTACTAAAAGCCTGGTGGCAACCTGGCCTCACAGTCACGCTTCCCTGAGGTTCTGCTTTAACATGTTTGGTTTGGTCAACGATGACATTCAGAGGGTTGGCTGCACCTCGATTATGCTGGTCCCCTGGCCTCTACCCATGAGAGTCCCTCACTGGCCTATCCCTCTGGGCTCAGTGAGCACCCTGCCCCCCAGAATACCCTTCTCTCATCCTTCCTGGGCATGCAGAAACCACCCAGATTATCCATGCCCCATAGTTACCGACTGGGGCCTCAACTGGAGCCCCAACTGGCTCCCCAGTTTGACTCCTTTAAAGTACCCTAAAGAGTGGCCGCAGTTGTGAGCACTTCAGCGCCCAGCCACCCACTTGACCGCCTTCATCATAGCTCCCCTGAAATTCACCCCCACACACACTTCATGCCTTGGCTCCAGCTTTTCCATCTTACTTCTGACTTCGTGGGGACCTAGTTCTTGGACCGTCTATTCAGCTCAGACTTTGGCCCCCTCTGACCCTGCTTCCCATGTTTGCTCATCAGCTCAGGGTCCCCTCCTGAGCTGTGTGGCCCTCTCTCCACAAGTGGCCCTCCGCCACCTGGAGTGGGAAGCAGAATATGGAATCCCATCAGCGACAGAGAGAGAGAGAGAGAGAGAGAGGAGAGAGGAAGCACTCGTAAAAAGTAGACACTTTGCCATTGTCACTTAATCCTCACAACTACTCTTAATTTATACATCCCCCACTTTATTCCGGAAATGGGTTAAGAAGCCTTATGAGACTGCATAAAAGACCAACTAGCATGAATTAAAAGCAAAGGCAAAAGAAGAAACAACAGGGCACATAACCCAAGATTAAAGTGCAAAGTGTGCGACAGAAAGTCTTTTCCTTTAATACGCCCACAGCCAATGAGAGAAGGGGACCCTGAGCAGGAACAGGAGGCAGCCATGCCATTTCTGGTTGGCAGGTGAGGAGATAGATCAGAAGGTTGAATGACTGGTCCACGTTCACATGGCCAGAGGTGGCAATGAGAGCTCAGCCTAGGCCCAAACAGAAGACGCTCCCTAAGTCTCTAAGACTCCCCCAAGCTCTCTGCTGGGTCCAGCACTTCTTTTTGAACAAGCAGCATCCATTGGCCGTAGTGGTGTGGGCTTGTCCCTCGGGACCACGGCAATGAAGGAAGTGGGGTCCCACCACTGCTCTGTCCCAGCAGAAGCATCATCCCACAGCACCGGACACAGGCCAGGGAACAGGGAGGCAGCCTGCAGGATGGCTGCACTTCTGTGGGGCCACCTGTTCCTTGCTCCCTGCCCCCACCCCCAAGGCCCCACACAACTAATAGGCTTGCCGTCTGGGGAGACAACATTAGCCTCATCGTTACCATTCCACTAAATAAGTCGTTTTAAATTAATTACATTGCACTCTGGAAAGAATTAGCTCTGGTTGACTTTTCAGTTCCTGCTGATTATCGTGTTGGCAGAATTCATTAGTCCTGTAGATAAACCTGAGTGCATGCTCGTGTGCACTGGGTATAGACACGCTCACTGGCCCTGACATAGGTCAGTGCCAGGAGCCCCAGCACATGAGGAAATAGTCTGTGGTTGGGCATCACGGCCTCAGGTCCACCCGTGACCGCTGCCGGGGCCACAGCCCCTCTGCTCCAGTCATTAGCCTTGATTGTTGCATGAGGCTGTGAACGGCCTCGGCACTGGCTGGCTTCACCCTTCATCTCTCTCTTTGGGTCTGTGGGAAAATATCTGTGAATTAATATGTCAAGTGTTTTCCTCTGAATTTGAGAGTCTCAAAGAAGAGCTGGATGGGGCCCTGCAGGAAGATGACGAGGACGCACACTTCTTGGGCCTGGACCCTGAGCTGAGGAACAGGCTAGAGAGGACAGGTGGTGTGGAGTGCACACACGTGGACGATCACGGGCGTGAGTCCCACCTTGGCCTCTGCAGTGGGCTGAATGTCTGGGTCCCCCCAACATGCATGTGCTGAGACCTAACCCCCAATGCGATGGTGTTTGGAGGCGAAGCATCTGGAGATAATTAGGTCATGAGGGTGAAGCCCTCTTGAATGGGATTAGTGCCCTTACAAATGAAACCCAGAGAGCTCCCTCGCCTTCTTTCCACCATGTCAGGAGACAATGAGAAGACAGCCGTCTGCATCCCAGAAGAGGTCTCTCCCCAGAACCCCACCCCGCTGCACCTTGATCTCGGACTTCCAGCCTCCAGAATGGTGAGACAAATGTCTGTTGTTTATAAGCCACCCGGTCCGTCTGTGGTAGCCGCCCAAGCTGACTAAGACAGCCACCTCCCCTTCACCTCTCAAGCCTCCATTTCCTCAGCAGTCAGAGGGAGTAACAGAGCCGTCTGGTAGAACTGTTGAGAGTACCAGCATTTGTAGTGTTGATAGCTGAATTGTGATGGAGTATTTACCATGTGCCAGACACCGCTCTGAACACAAGGACCAGTTCACTTAATCCTGACCACAACCTTATGTGGCAAGTACAATAATTATTCCCATTTCCAGGTGAGGAAATTTAGGGACAGAAAGGTCAGCATTAACCAGGTGGCCCAAGGCCACACAGTCAGTGATTGTGACAGAGCTGCCTCTGCAGCTAAATGGCCAGCTCCATAACCCTAGCTCTTCGCCCCAGTGCCTTATTGATTAAATGAGATAATACACACATTTCCTAGACATTCTAGCATATAGAAAACTCAACTACTGTTAGCTGTTATTGTTGTTACTTTTATGCCTTAGTGGGATGGAGAAGAAAGGCCAAACAAGGGTAAGGACACAGAAATTCTACTGGAAGGGTCCCCTCAACCCTAGGTTCCTAGCTTCCCACTGTAACCCAAGACCTTCCAGCTGAAAGGAGTCCATTGCAGAAGCTGTTCTCTCCACAGATACTTTAATAATTTTTCCAAACACAGAATGGTGGGTTTGGAGTGCCAGAAAGGCAGCTGAGTAACTCTTTAGCCCACCTCCCTCACCTTACAGATAAGGAAACTGAGGCCTGGAAAAGTCATGGGGAGGGGTGGGGGGTGGAACATAGAGCCAGCGGGGTGCCTGGGTCCCCTGACAGTTCAGTTTCCTCTCTAGCAGGCTTGATACTCTACACTCTTATTTGCATATTGCTTTCCATAAATTTGCATATTGGGCTCCAGAGATTCAGCATGTGAAACAAAATGAAAAGAACTTGTGGACACTGAATTCAAACTGAAATCAAATGAATTGCAGAACAGAGCCCCAGGCTGCAAGGAGGAGGCAGAGGGTGCTATGAGGGAGGACAGGGTACAGGACACATGCAGCCTCTCTGCTAGCACAGTCCAGAGGAGCACCCAGGGCCCAGCATAACCTGGGAGCTGCTACAAAGAGCCACCAGACAAAGCCCTCCATGACAGCCCCCAAGAACTAGGACACAGATCCAGGACACACATGCTCCCAGTGGAGACTATGTGGGTACTGAGTCCCTGAGGGGTGAAGTGACTTACCTAAGGTCACTGAACAGCTAACAACAGAGCCAAAATAGAGTCGGGTCTCCCGACTCCCAGCCCTACAATTATGGCCACCTTCAGCATGAAGCTGCCATGAGGTCCCTGCTAAAGTGCAATCTCTTCCTTCCCTGACTGGGGAGGCGGGAGCCTCAAGATTGACACTAAACCTCCCCTACTGGCTCAGAGCTGTGCCCTAAAGGAATTGTCCCCTTGAAAAGCCCAGAGGCCAGGAGCAGATGAGCCCAAGGACAGGTACGTGCTGGGGCTGTACAGACACCCTGGTCCCCCAGGGGCATATCTCTAGGTCAGTAAGCCCCAATCCTGGGATGACCCTACCTACCTTCTGAATGTGGGCACTGTGTTGAATTGCCACCGGGCTCTGTATTCGGCTCTGCCAACAGGGGGCGCTAGCAGCAGTTGAATCCACTTTGCAATTAATCATTCCTCCCGCCGTGAAAACTGCCTCCTTGTGGCATAGCGTCCCCCTATCCAGAGACCAGCTCCTCAGAGGTCTGAGTTTCAACCCGATGGGGTCTCTCCTCTAAGTTTCAGTCATTCCAACCTCTTCCCTTTATTCACTCAGCCCTAGAGTAGTAGCTGCCTACAGCTGTTACTTCCATGATACCTTTAAACACTCTTTTTACCCATTCAATTACTAGTTATAACTTTATACCTAGTTAGCAACTTATGACATTGAATTCTTTCTGATCAAATAACTGCTGTGGTTCCTGTCTCCTGAGGGACTGTGGCAGATACAATTCGCCACTCACATTAACCACCCACTGCTTACAGCCTTCCTACCTGGCCTTCTACCTATCAGCCAGGTGCGGAGGGTGAGGGAGGGCTCCCTGGTCCTCAGGATCTAGGTGAGATTGGAGGGGACTCCGATTTCACACTCTCCTCTGTTGCACATAGCCTTGCCTGAACCCCAAGATGGAGCTGGGGTCCTCATGGCTGCCTGTCCTCGTCAACACCACTATCCCATTGCCTCAGATTGAAACCATGTGGTTTTTACACCTGTCTCTCTCCTCAGATCATAGCGACATACCCAAAGGCAGGGATTTTATCATATCACGATCATATGATATCACACCATGATCATTTGTGTCTGCAGCTCACTGCCCAGCATACTTCCCCGCACATAGTAGGTACACAGTAATGTTGCACAAGCCTGATAAACATTGAATAATCCAGATATTCCAACATGATACAAAAGCCACTTGTTTTAAAGTGCTAGCCAACCTGATATAAATACAAAAGAAAAATATCCATGTGACGGTAAAAACAAAACAAAAAAGATAAAGAAAGAAACTAGAATCTCTGCTCTAATCACCACAATGCAAAATGGAACTTCAAGATGTGAAAACGCGGCCAGTCCCCAGTGAGTCTCTCTCCTCATAATGCTGGGCTATAATTATGTTTGCATCTTGTCTGAGTGTTATTATTTACATTTCCATGTTGGTATTTGCACAATTGGCAGGGTTCCCAAGGCAGCCTTTCCTATCTGAGTCCAGAGACAGCTGCATGTCTCCTGGAGGGTGGCTGAGGTCCCCAGACAGCTGAGCTCCTCCAGATGACAGCCAGCCCCTGAGACAAGGAGGGTTTCCTTCTCAGTCTCAATCTATCCACCTCTCTCTCTCTTTCCTTCCCCTTTTCCCCTCCCTCCTCTCATTTCTGGGAGAGCATCTATTAAAATCACTTGTGCAATGGATAACGACCCCTTTATAGCTGCTAGTTCTCCCCCTGTGTAATTAGGAAGTGTATTGTTGTGTAATTCAGAAATTAATTAGTGGTAAATGTTTCGAGACTGCAGGTGGAAGTGGGAGGCCTACTGCGCTCCATCAGCCGTGCATCTGGATTGCTTCTCAGCTCCAGGGGAACATATCTGGGCTCACCCAGGGATGGTCCCAGTAAAGGACGCTCCCTGGCCCTCTGGATGGAGAGAGGAGAGGTTGGCCAGCTCTTCTGCATCCTGGTGGGTGAGGACACAGCTGCGGAGGCCACCGATGGCTGCCTGAAGGTGCTTTCACCTACTGCTGGAAGGCATCTCTCAACTGTCCACAGAGCCCTGGGGGTCCTTCCAGACCATAGAGTGGAAGAGGGAGATATTACCAAGCAGCCTGAACCTCGGGAGGCCACGCATCTTGCCCTATCTGGGGAACACCCTCAAATTATTTCTCTCTGGTATAGAAAGAAAGGACCTTAAGCAGGATAGTGACTCAAGCGGTGCGAATAAGTAAGGCCGATGGCTGCTTCTTGACCCAGGCTGTCCTGTGGGGCTGCAGTGACAACCTCCATGCAGCTCTGATTCCTCCAGAAGAGCCCAGTATCCACACAATACCTAGACTATAGCTGATGCTTAATAAATATTGAATGAATGAATGAATGAATGAAGTCCCAGCTGTCAGATCCCTACCCATGGGCACGACGTCTGCTCTGTGTCCTCAAACAGCATTAACCTCTCTTTCCTCTTGTGGACTGACTTCCTGTACCTCTCTTCCAGCACTGATGTCACACTGTTGTAAATTGTTGTTAAGTTGTGTACAAGTCTGTGTGCCCCATTAGATTGTAAGCTTCTGGGAGGCAGATACCTGTCTTACTCATCTTTGCATCCCTCCCTGCCTCTCCCAGGGCGAGCACTGAGCCTGACCTGTATTTGGTTGGTGCAAAGGTAATCACGGTTTAAAAGGTTAAAAATGATTGCAAAACCACAATGCCTTTTGCACCAACTGTTAGGTTGGTGCTAGACACACTTATTGATTAAATCACTGAGTAGAGTTGAAGCACATGGCTCCTGCCTCTGAGCACCCACCTTGCTGCCCTTGGGACAGTGAGAGGAATCCACTCCAGGTCTTTAGGAGGAGGCTGCAGACAAAACAGGAGCCCCCGTGCCTACTAGGTAAGCCCACTGTGCGAATCCATGCATGAGTGCCCGTGAAGTTCTGGAACAGGCTCCCTGCCAGTCACGCCCGGAGCATAATAAGCAGGATCATTTTGGCTTGAATTTCATGACCAGATAATGTCTCTAACCTCCACATCCTCTCTTCCTTGTGGAATTCAATCCAATTCAGCAAACCAAAATGGAAGGCTTACACTACACACAGAACCACAGTACCTTCTTAAATCCTAGAGAACAGGAATTCTCTGCATTCCTATGTTTTTACTAACAGAGCCATTCCCCTCAGTGCAAACTCAGAAGCAAACTCACTTTGGCAGTGCCCTCCCTGGGCTGGGCGTCGTCAGGGGGTCTGGCGTGAACCTCAAAATAAAAGACCAAAGTGAGGGGCAACAAGCATTTATCTGAGATCCAAAAGAATAGCTATTGGGGAAGCACTGATTTAAGAGAAACCCAAATAGTGTTCCTAGGTTTACAAGGCAAAGGACAGGGGTATTCTCGAGAAAGGGAAGGGGAACAATTACATTCATAGAAGGAAGGCATTGTTCTGGGTGCAGATAAGCTAACACAATGGTGCTAATCCGGAGAGTCTTTTTAATCCTCATCCTGTAGTCATAATGTCCGCTTTCTTTTTTGTCTTTGCAAACAGTTGTTTAGGATACCATGCTGCTGTAGGTCCAGTGCAAAGGCTATGGACCAAAGGCTATGTTGCCCTGTTCGAACATTCCAAAGCTTTGAGAAGTAAGACCTGCAAGGCAGTTCCTCTGGGATGGTAGATCCCACTCCAGTTTAAAGTGGTTCCATTTGTATTATTTTTCACACCGGGACTATTGCTGCACCTCAGGACCGTCTATCTTGGATGTCAAATTGATCTGGACCAAAGGAAAGCCCAAGAGGCAAAGCTCAAAATATATAAAAGAGACCAAAACTCTGCCTCAAAAGAGTAACCTCAAAAACAATAATAATAGCAGCTATTAATAGCATGTTTCCTGGGGCCCAGCACTGTTCGTTCTGTGTGCTTTCATGTATCTCATTCTTGTTCACAACAGTCCTATAAGGTATGTATGTATTATTATCCCATTTTATAGATGAGGAAGCTGAGGCACAAACTGGTAGTAAGACAAATTCTAGGAAATCGATAGAAGTGTGCTTGAAGGTGGAGGAGGGTAGTAGTGAATCATGTTTAATTGGATGAATGACATGAAATGCCAGCCCAGAGGGTCCCAACCCTTTTGGAAAGGTCTGGAGTACAACCTTTGTTTTATCTTCCACTTTGTCCACCAGTGAGCTGCTTCTTTAATACACAGAATAGCTCACCAAGGCCTCTGGTGAGTTCTCTCGGGGAGTTTCTTCCCCCCATTGTCAGCAAGTGGCCAAGCTCTGTGCTTTCTGTGACCAAGGAGCGGCAGGGGAGGAAGGACTGAGAAAAAGGGAGTCCTAGAGGCCAGGAAGGAGGTGCTCCCAGCCTAGGTACAGGCTCAGAAATGGACGGTGACCTTAGCAAAGACCAGGTGTGGGCCAAGGGGAGATTCCACCTGGCTCAAGGGGAGGAACCACCCTGCAGCCAAAGGGCCACCAGCAGAAGCTGCGCCTCCCAGGACAGCGTGCTAGGATGGCAACCACGGAGAAGGGCAAGATAGACACCCTTTTCCCATCTTCCAGTGCCCTGTAAACCAGCCTGTCTACGGATGGCCCTGGGGGGAGAGAGGGAGCTGGTGGCACACCGCATGAGATATAATTAGACTGAGAAGCGTGTGGAGCAGGTTTATATTACCAACATTCTTTCTTAAAAGTACAATTATTCATTACACATTCAATAGCGTGGAAAAAGGGACGATTGTTTGAGATTAAAAGGGGCAAGGTGAGGACCTTGATTGAATCCTCTTTCAAATAAACCAACAATATAACACATTCTGAAGTCAACCAAGGAGATTTGAATATAGGTTGGTTATTAGGTGTGACTAAAGAATTATTGTTAATTTTGTTAGGTCAGATAATAGTATTGTGGCTGTGTATTAAAGCCTAGAGATGCATATAATAGGGTAAAATGTCCTGCTATCTTCTATTTACTTCAGCAAAAAAATGATAAAACCGATATGGTGAAATATTAAAAATTGTTCAATCTCATTAATAACATATGAGGCTTCAGTGGGGCCTTTGTGACGTTCTTTTCTGAAGTATAGAGAGAGGTTAGGGGGCATCTGGGCTGTCCACTGTCTGTAATGTGAATCTCAAGGTCAACCCAGCCCATAAACCAAAGGGAAAGGTTAATGTATAAAGGGAGAGGTTGATGGGGGTCCGGAGAGAAGAGCAGAAAAGTGGTGGGCTGGGGTGTGGTGTCCTGGAACCAGAGCCAGAAGCAACTGCAGGATTGAGGCTTGCAGGAAACGGGAACACCTAAAGCTGCAAAGATGCTGGGCATCTGAGAAGCTAGGCAGCTTGAAGTGAGAAGGAAGTCACCTGGTCAGGCAGAGAGCACAGCTGACGCAAAAGGGAAGACTTTGTTCTGTGGACCCACTGGCCCAGCTTAGAGGAGCAGCTGGCATCAGAGAGGAGGTGAGGAGCCAGAGCGAGACCGCCCAGGAGTGGCAGGAGCATAACCCTGAAGAGCCGGGCTGCTGAACCCCTGACGTTGTCAGGTCCTGGGCCGGAAGAGCCCCTGGTAGAAGCACTGTCTGCTTGGTTCTCCCCGTTCTGCTCAAACCTGCTTCTGTGATTCTGCATAATTACAGAAAGCCCTGCCTGAGCAGGTGGATGTGAGCAGAAAGCTAATGCATGATTCTGAGCTCTCTCGGGAAAGGGGACTTCTAGAGATGGCCTCGCTGGTGTGGAATGACCCAGAATATTCGGTACACCCCGACCGTCTCCCACCCAAAGGTCAGCTTCCATGTTCCCAGAGGTCTCAGTGGAGTCTGGGGTCTGCGCGGTGGCATGTGTTTCCTTGCATTTGCTAACGAGAACACAAGCCATGCCTTTGGAGGCAGAATGACGGGGCTCTGCAAGCTGGGAAGGAGTGGGGTACCCCAGAAGAAGGAGGACCCAGATCCTGCAGCTGTCTCTCCAGGCTGACTTGGGCCTCCCACCAAGCTGCTTCATCCTCCCTACAGAACATGGGGGACCCAAGAGCTCCCTGGGATTCTCGGCACACATCAAAGACCGGGTGGCACAGACTCTGCCCACTGGAGGCATTGTGGGGGTGGGGGAGGAGCCTGGGGAGGGAGCTTCTCGGCAGGGGACCCTGCAGGTGCCACATCTCCCAGCTCCCAGCCCTTCACACCCCCACAGAGGCTGCCTAAACACATCTGCTCTCAGCAGTTCCCTCCTGGAAAAACAAAGCCAGCCAGCCAGGCCCCATGCTCTATAGAGCCTGCTCATTTGCAAACAAAAGGACCCCATTTTCACTCACTGAGTGCCTGTTTTGTGCCAGGCCCTGCTCTAGGCTCTGAGAGAACTAGAAAATCACTGACTGTGCCCTCAGACTATTAGACTGGATGGAGCCTGGAAGTCAGGCGACAGCTTGTGCGGAGAGGGCTCTTTATTATGGAGGCACCGTTGACATACACTATTATATTAGTTTCAGGTGAATAAGGTATTAGGTTGGTGCAAAAGTAATTGCGGTTTAAGAAGTTAAAAATGATTGCAAAAACCGCAATTGCTTTTGCACCAACCTAATAGTAACTCAGCACTTACGTACCTGGTGAAGGGATCCCCCAGTAAGTCTAGGACCCATCTATCACCACACAGAGTTATTACAATACCACCGACTACATTCCCTATGCTGTACATTACATCCCATGACTTACTTATTTTATAGCTGGAAGTTTGTGCCTGTTACGCCCCTTCACCTTTTTTATCCATCCCCCCGCCCCGCACTGCCCTCCCCTCTGACACCCACCAGTTTGTCCTCTGTATCTCTGACAAGACAAGTGCAGCATGGTGCGGGGAAATACTGGGGAATCCACGCAGAGGAGCAGGGATCCCACGAAGGACTTGTTTCTCCTGAGATGCAGCCACCTCCAGAGGCAATGAAGAGGCCACACCAAAAAGTGACACCTGAATCTGGGGAGAGGAAAGGAGCCTGAAAGCAAATTCTAAGGTGTTTCAGAGGAAAACTGTACATGGATCTTTCCCTGCCTGACAGGCTGCATTGGTGAAGAGTCCCCAGGACGACCCTGACCTGAGACACCCCCCGACCCCCTACCACCAAGGCAAATGCAATTTTGTAATGAGACTATTTTTCTGGTCACCAGACAATCCCCTAAAGGAGTTGAAGCCTGTGGGTCTTAAAAATAAAACTACCTGTTGCACGTTGAGTATAATACAGCACTTTAAACTCAGGCCGCCATGCTATTTTTGAAATGTAAGGGAGAATTGGTTTGTAGCGCTATATT
Organism: Rhinolophus sinicus; assembly: GCF_057876585.1. Lineage (NCBI taxonomy): Eukaryota > Metazoa > Chordata > Mammalia > Chiroptera > Rhinolophidae > Rhinolophus > Rhinolophus sinicus. The sequence goes on along the minus strand of NC_142506.1, from coordinate 57,002,813 downwards.
TTTAAAGAATGGGGTGACATGTGGACTTTTATATCTGGTCAACGAGCGTCAGACTGACACCTGCTGTACTGATGGGGGCAGCCTGAGGGTGGCTGGATACCTACCTACTGAGTCCTGCCAATGCAGGTTCTAGGGACGAGGCTCCCTCATACTCCTGACTGGACAAGGAAGGACTCCTTTCCCTCTGGGACCCACAGGCTGGTGAAACAAATGTATCTCCTTTGCCACCATCCGATGAACTGAATTCTCACTGCCGTGGTAGGACCCCAGAGCTCACCGCCCCCTTCAGGTAAGGGACTTTCCCTTCTTCCCCACTGGGCCTTGGGAACACTGAAGGCAGCCCTAAAGCTGACTGATGTTGTACCATAGTTACGAGTCCTGCTCCTATAAGGAGTGTTCATCTAGCTCTATTTCTGGAAGTCGAACGTTAATCCTTAATCACACTAACACAGAGACCAAGGTGTGCATGTGTGTTCTGTCTCCAGCAGCTCTCCATATGGACAGAATGTTTGCATCCCTCAAATTCACACGTTGAAACCCTACCCCCTCCCTATGTGATGGTGTAGGAGGTGTGGGGCCTTTGGGAGGGGATTAGGGTTCATTGCACTCAGGAATGCAAGGAGTGCCCTTATAAGAGTAACAAGAGCGCTCGCTTGCTCTCTCTGCTGTCCCTGTCAGCATACTGTCATGTCTGAGAAGTCAGCAGTCTGGACTTAGAAGAGAATCCTCACCAGAACCGGTTCATGCTGGTACCCTGAGCTCCGCCTTCCAGCCTCCAGAACTGTGGGAGATGAATGTCTGTTGTTGTAAGCCGCCCAGTCTATGGTACTCTGTTATAGCAGCCTGAGTTAAGACATTCACCTTCCTTTATACTTCATTTCTAAAGTCTGTGTGAGAACCAGCTCTGTTGCCATCTACCCATTAGGACACTAAGCTGTGACATCCATTTTCTTACCAACAAGAAGATCCCTGTGTTCAGCTGTGAGTTAAACTAACCTGAATTGCATTTCCCCTCTAGCTATTTGTCAGGTAAGAATTCCCCTCAGACAGAATTTTCCTGTAGACTCGGCAGATGCTGATGTGTGTAATACAGCGCGTTCTCCCATCTGAAAGCAAGGAAGAAAGGCCTGTTCTCACATCAGCCCACCCTGCCCCCTTCCTTGGGAGGGCTGGAGCCAGCTTCTTTCCAGAAGACCGGCCCGGAAGCAGCTCCATCTGTCGTAAGCCTCTCCTCCAAGAAATTCACCCACATGTTCCATCTTTCAGCAGCTTTGAGCCAAGTCATTTCCCAAGAACACCTTCTTTCCTAAAGTACGAAAAGCCCAGGGCATTTCCCAGATTGCACATCACAAGAGAAAAGCAGAAACCATTTTGGCTCACAAGTTTAATTGATTTCTATCCCTCTACTGGGCCCTGGGGTCAGCTTCAATGCTGCAGAAGGAGACCCTGGGCTCCCCGACTGCTCCAGAGGGACAGGCCAGGATCACAGGGAACGTTGACAGGCAAGGGGAAATGAATGACCAATAAATGCCATTTGAGGATAAATGTTCACAAAATTGTAAAGAAGAGGAGAAAAGAGAGGCAGGCAGGCTGTCGGGGAGCATCACCGACGTCCAAACTCCTGGGTCAGACCAACACGCAGCACAGCCACTGCAAAAGAAGGACACCAGCTGAGCCGACTGCTCTTCCGGGGCCTGAGGTGACTCTGCCAGTCGTCATCCCGCCCCATGGGACTGAGATTATCCTATCTCCGTCCTCCAGTACGTGCCTTGCTCAGTAAGAGAAGCCCTTAACTAAGTTACCAATCCCTAAGCCAGAGCACCCTAGAAATGTGACTTAGGAAACGCTTAGGCCCAATGGGACTTCCAAACATAGGTGTATATGTGTAGTCATATATTATATATAGTATATGTAAAACACACACACACACACACACACACACACACACACACACACACACTCAATGTCAGGTTCAACACTACTGTCCAGGTGTCTGCGGGCACCCTCAGACACTCTTTTAGGAAGGCTTTCCCTAGACCACTGGAAAGGCGTCAATGACATCCCCACATTAGAGAAGGAAAGAAAGTGGTTGTTCTCAGACCACTCGGCACGGCCAAGAATAACTGGTCCTCTAGTTCCTTGGCCTCAAGAACAGGTCAAGGGCAACGCCTCCCTCCTGGCCAGGACCCTCGGGACGTTCCCTCACCTGCCTCTGCTGTAGAAACTGCAGCCCCGCACAGCGGAAGCGCTGTGGTGTTGTCTGCATAAAATGTCATGTGACTGTACACAGGAAAAACACTCATTGACTTTTCGTCTTCTTTCTATCTTGTTGCAATTTGATTGTTTGGCTTCTGATGCTCCATGTCAAGCTAAGATATCTGGTCCTAGAAGTCACACACTTTCCATTGTCCCCAGCACCTACCATTCCATTCAGATTAACAAGGGCTGGCATCCTTGAAATGACCTGAAATGTAGCTATAGATTTATCTTTGATAATAGTAACTATAATAATAATAATAAATTAATAAAAATGTGAAAAGACTGTCTGACAATGACATTCCTCTTTGCAATGCCCGTCAAAGAACATGTGTTGTACCCGCATGGAAATAGGACAGGTCAACAGGAATAAACACCACTCAGCACCTGTACTGTCCAAGACTTTCAAAGTACTATCAGCAAGCAGTTCATCAGAACTCAAGTCATTTACCTCAGCCAGAGAGAGGTGGACGATGCCGTGCTGGTCCTTGTCCAGAAGCTTGAACAGTTCTAGAACACCAGAGAAGGAATGAAATTCGATCGGGATGTTCTTAGACTTTGAAAACATCAGAGAGCTGCCTCTGTCCACCCGATCCCCGCCTTGTATGCTCCCTCTTCCCCAGCTCCCACTTAGCCGCAGGGACCCCGAAAAGGTGGCTCTAGATCCAGCGCCCAGGGTGAGGGGTTTGGTCAGCAGATGTCCCCCTGCCCAAATCCACCAACTTCCAGCTGTAAGCAGAGATGGTTCCTTTGTCACCTCCACCTTCAGAAGCTCTAGAAACTTGCAATTCTTTGAACAGGGGGTGGAGGAGGGCTGAGGGCATGGGACAGACAGCAGTTGCCCATTCGTGGGTGATCCTTAGCTTTGTCTCTGGCTGCCCAAACTTGTCCTATTAGAACTTACCAACTCTCACCCCTCAGTGCAAGGAAAACTCTCTCCCTTAACAGGATGCCTTAGCATGAGCCCAAGACCAAGGGGGCAGGAGAATACAAATTGCCTTCCAGACAGGGACACCTATGTCCTCCCTGGGAGGTGACACCTGCTCTCAATATGGTCCCCATGGAGGCATAGATGTGAATAGACATCAAAAGCCATTTAAGAACCATTACTGGGACTCATTCACTGTGGCCCAGTGACTGCACATAGTAGGTACACAATAATCTGGATGGCAGCTTTTTAAGTCTCCAAGAAAAGGCAGCCTGTGACCTTGCGCGTGGCCAGCTTGGACTTGCTCAGCCCCTTCCGTTTCTGCTTCCCCTCACCCAAGGATCCCACAGTTACAGAAGCCTGTCTGTTCTGCCCCTGCCCCTCCCTGCATCCTGGGAGAAATGGGACGGGGTCAAAGAACAGAGTGACTCACTGAAGAGGGTCTCCAGGCGAATCATACAAGCAACAAAGCCATCAAAGTCGATGCTGAGTTTGCTGCAAGCGTACCGCGTGGCGATGGTCTGCTGTACCTGGTTGCTGAGCATGAAACCTGCAGGCAGAGGGGCCTGTGTCACAGGTGGAGTGGACGGCTCAGCACTGCCTCCAGTACAACTCAACGTGCTGAACGTGCAGGGGCCAGGACTGACCCTGCCTCCTCCAAGGGACACCAGAAGGGTCTGCTCCTCCAATTGGTCTCCTCTGAGGTAATTAATTCTCCTCAAGATTAGCCTCTTCTCTGGTTTTAGTTGGGCCTGTAGCTCCAACACAAACACAGCGAGGCATCCCACTCGCCACAGCAAGAAAAAGCATGCCTCTCCGGGCCCCCCTCCTTCACAGCTCCACCCTTTGTAATTGCTGTCACCTTCCCAAAATTGTAAAAAAGGGGCACAAAGTCTGAAGTATTTCACCATACAGAAGCCAGCAACAGTCCTTCCTCCCTTGAGAGGAAAGGTGCTCAACAAACCTTTGTTGTGACACTGATTTCCAGCATAAGATAACGACCACTGATTCTCATTGGCAGTCGTCATAATAAGAATAACTAAAATGAGCACTACTGGGTCCCAAAACCTTTGTCTCCAGGACATGTCCTCACCTGCCTTCTTGAAGGCTGTCCTCATCTCGTGGGCATCAATGGTCCCCGAGTGGTTATAATCCATTTCCAGATAGATCTCCTAAAACAGGAGAGAAAATCCAGGGAGAATAGAGCTGTTTGTGGACCCTTCCAGAACTATCTCCCTCCTCTGGACTGCTTCCTCAGAAGGCTGGGGACGCCCTCAAGAGAAGACCTCACTGACTTCTCCCAAGAAGCTTTCAGAACAACAATGAGAGTTTGGGCTGGTGGCCAGTGCTGGCCACTCTGTCCTCTGACTTCCAGTGAGGGCATTGGCACAAGTGTCTCTCGTTGCCTTCTCACTGCTTCCTGAATAATGCATCCAGGGTTTGTGTTGGCTTTACCATGATTAAGGAGCTAGTCAGCCTACGGCATGCAATGGACTAGGAATGAGTGTCGGGAGGGAGAGAGGCTAGAAACGGAACAGAGGAGAAGGACCAGAGTCCAGAAACGCACAACGGTCAGAAGAGTTACCAGATACTTCTGAATCTTCAAGTACAGAGTCTTGAATTCCACGAGTCCCAAGGTGCCTGTCCCGTCGCTCTAGGCAAGTTAAAGGCCAACATGATCAAGCCCCAATTCTCCATGCCTTGTGGATTTTTCTCTTGAGATTTTGCACAATGAGTGTCTTAAGGCCTCAGTGAACAGTCATGTCTGTCGTAAGCAGAGTCCTGGGGGTCACGGTGGTGGAGGTTGGTGGGAAACACATTCAAATAAAGATTCAAGAGTGAAACATTCACTGAGGCTCTCCTTTGAGATGTCTGGGAGCAAAGGACAAGTCAAGAGCCCAAAGCCCCCTTAGTGATGTCATTCATTAGCATCTAACACCCGAGGCATCCTGGGTAATTGAGAGGCTTGAGTGACATGATCTGTAAATTCGCTTCCAAATTTAAATTTTGGTGATTGATCATTGAAATAATTAGTTGTTTAGAATGTCAAAATATTATCAGAAATGTCATCAGAAGCCCTGGGGGGGATTCTCGGTCATTGCAGTCCACATGTATTTATCTATGTGTCTCAAAGGGAGTTCCAAGCTACTCAACACTAATTCCAAGGACGCTGGGACACAGGAGCACAGCTGGCTCCTAGGCCACTACTCAACCAAAACAGGCAGAAAGTTCTGCGGCATTCTCTGTGTCCAACTTACATTTCCTCTACGAATCTTTACGGAGCCCTTTATGGGCTGGGCAAGGGAGATTTGGGTTTTGAACTGTCCCATTCTCACTGGGAAAGGTTGAGGAGTCATTCAAAACAGGAACAAAGTAGAAATAATGTGCCACTTAAAGGATACATCCATCAGGCTGACCATCTCCCTGCAAGTGTTGATGTGAAATCCATCGAATTTTATGTCCGTTCCTAAATATTTAAATAGAAAAGGGTGGGAATAAGAATCATCTGAAGACGGAAAATAATCTCCATGGCAGGAAGCCACCAGCGGAGCCAAATATGGTCTCTATAAAAAGGGGAGCATGGTGGCAGGCTTCTCGGCAGAAGCCCCCCGTCTCTTCTCGCACCTTGGGAGGTGGTACAGGTGGGTACCAGTGTTCCCGCCTGTTCAGTGAACCCACAGGGTTCAGCATCTCAACTGGGCTTTGCTACTCACAAGCCACAGACTTCACCAAGCTAATATCTGTGAGTTTTGGTTTCCTCCTCCATCGAGTAGGAATAAGAATAATAATAATACCTGCCCCAAAGACTGGCTGGGGATGAAATGAAATAATGTAAGTGAAGTTCTTAGCACAGTACTTGGTATACAGTAAGTTCTTAATAAAATAAAACAGCTCACTTTCTATTGGCTAGGTGTTGGTCTAAGCCCTGTCCCCATTTTATAGACAAGGAAACTGAGGCCCAGAGGTTAAATAATTTGCTCAAGATCTCATGACCAGAAGGGGGCAGAGCTGGGCTTTAAACAGGCCATTTGGCTGCACAGCCAGAAGTGAAGCTGTGCGTTTAACCAGGACACACAGCCTCTCAAAAGGCAGCTGTTATCCTCACTGGCTGACATGCAGGCTTCTCCCTGGAACTCCCGCCATCTCTCGCTTCCGCGCTCACTTTGCCCACAGCTGGGAGCCAAGGTAGGAAGGTGCCAAAGACCTAGCGGCCTTCTCCTTTCCTCCCAGCTCTTTCTCAGCAAAAGCACGGGTGAGAGCTGGAGCAGAGGGTGGGAGGGCCATCCAGCCAGGGCCTGGGCTCTGAGCCCTGGGGAGCTGCTCAGCCGTGTCCCTGTGTCCTGCATTCTCACGCCCCATCTGGCTACAGTGGGTGAAATGCCTGTTGCTCAAGCAACTGGAAGACAACCATCGCTGGGCCAGACAGGAAGCCAGCTCCGCGCCAGCTCACATGGGCTGGGTTCAGACAGGAAGAGCAAGGCTTCCCTCCTGGGCGCAGCGTGATGCCCCGACAGCCCCAGGACTTGCTAAGGCCTGAGATGGGAACTGCCGCGGTCTGGGACAGTCCCAAGCATCCCTCCCCAAAGGTGCACCACAGAGCAAGGTCTTCAATCTGCCGTTTTCCACGTTATCAAAGTCATTCGTTTTGTGGGAAATTTTCACTTAGATCAGTCTCAGCCAAGCTTCCTTCCTCCCAGGAAGCAGCGCTCCCTCCCTCCTACCAGGCCAGCATCAGCCCCGCCCTCACCCCCCCTTGGCCTCTCTTACCTGCTGCTGGCCACTGTCTCAGCCCTGAGGGAACCAGGACCCCTGGGGTCAGAGGCCAAAAGCCCCCTCCCCCCAATTGCAGGTGCTCCTGGCCCAAAGCCTGTCCCCACCCACACCCCAGCATCTCATAGGCTCCCTCGGACTTCCTGAAAAGCCCCAGCATAGAACTTACGTTTGGAAAACTCCTCATTCAGAGCCTTCTTGAGTTCATTGGCACTGATCTCAGAATCCTAGAAAGAGTAACCCAATGCAAGTCACGTCAGGCCCTCGCACACTCTCCAAGATGTTAAATTAATGTAGAGTCAGACACCAGGCCCATTTCAAAATGCTGCGACATCATTCAAAACCCAAATTCTCAGTTTCTCTGGGGTTCCCCACAGCCTGGGGGAACGTCTACACTGATGACATCAGCACCATAAGGCTGCCAGCTGCGGGCTTACTGTCTTTCTGGGGCCTGCTTTACCTGACAGCTAAGTCTGGTGAGCTGCAGATTACAGGAGCCACACCGATGGGCCACCCCCCGAATGTGGAATAGCCTCAAATTTTCAAAACAAGTCTGCGCCCACTTTAGAGTTCAGGTAGCCATGATTTTTGTAAACTGCTAAACACTATATACCTACACGATGCAATTTGTCATTTCCATGGAATATCGTTGCTTGGGGTTCATAGCTACCAAGTGGCAGCGTTGAGACTCGAAACCTAAGACTGTCTCACCCCAAAGCACCCGCTTTTCTCACTGCACCTAGGGGAGCTGCCATTCCACACAGTAGCCCATCTCACACTGGGAGTAGAGATTTAGGTGACTAGGACTTCCTGTGTGCGTTTGGATAAACACTGAGCCAGAGGGAAGATTTGTTCCTTAACTCCCAGCTGGACGATAGACCTCAGGCAGGATGACAAATGAGGTGCAGAGAAAAGGTGCTGGACCGAGATCTGGGTTCCAATCATGACTCTGCCCCTTACTTGCCATGTGACCTTAGCCAAGTCACTTCCCCTCCTGAAGTGTGGTTTTATCATTTGTCCCCAGGGCAATCCCACTTCTCCCATCCTCCACCAGTGGGTCCCAGCAATTCTGCAAAGACTGAGATAAGAGCTGCACAGAGCAGCGTCTCCTACAAGGACAGCTGGTCATTCAGGCACAGAATACTCCCAGTAAAGAAAACTAAGGACCCTCTGAGTGAGAAGCCTCCAGAATGAGAATATTGCCCCATTAACCTGCCAGGAAAGAAATGGGATGTTGAAAGTCTATGTTCGGACCTTCGCCTGTCCCTCGGAAGCCTTGTACCCTAGCCAGCTCCTTAATCCTCTGTTCCTGTCTCTTCACCAGCAGAGCGGGGAGAGTGACCGATACTGCCCAACGCTGCAGGGGGAAAATGCTCAGTTACGTGAAGAACTAGTATACAAATAGGAGCTTTTCTATGTTCATTGTCCTTGATGTTCTTAATAAAATATGACCCCTTGGCAGCTAAGGCAATAAAGTGTGATTAGTAAGAATATTGGTCTCAACATCCACCTAACACATAAATTCACTCAAGGGTTTCTTTAATCACTATGCAAAGGAACTGTGTCCCCATGTGTTATCATCAGCAAAGGATTCTGATGCACTTTCTTCTCTTCCATTCTGGAGTCTAGAAAGTGGCCCTGAGCTTCCCAGAGGGGTGGAGAGCATTTCTTTCCCCTTCTGTTACAAACTTAATATTTGTGTCCCCCAAAATTCATAGGTTGCGACCTAAGCCCCACCGTGGTGATATTAGGAGGTAGCTTCTTTGCAAGGTAATTCGGTCCTGAGGGTGGAGCCCTCATGAATGGGACTAGTGCCCTTATAAAAGGACCCGAGAGATCCCTCACCCTCTTTCCACCAGTTGAGGCCATGACGAGAAATCAGCAATCTTCAGCGTAGAAGAAAACCCTCCCCAGAACCCATCCATGGAAGCACCCTCATCTCAGACTTCCAGCCTCCAGAACTGTGAGAAAGAAATGTCTGTGGCTTATAAGCCACCCCACCTGTGGTACTTTGTTAGAGCAGCCCCAGCTGACTAACACCTTCCAAGGCCCTTTGGCACATCTCATTGGCCTTCAAAAGCAGCGCATTCCCTGAGGTTATTGAGCCGGTGGTGATATTTGGAATCCTGACTTTGCTCTGATTTGTGGCCCCACAGGACTGGACCCATAATAAACCAGCATCAGCAGGATGGGGAGAGAAGGAGTGGGGACACGCATGACTTCTGTCGCTGGCTCCATGTGCCCCGGAGCGGTGCTGGCACTCAGACCAAGCTTGAGTTCCACAGGTTGAGTGCCGCTGGTCTCCCCGAGGTCCGGCAAAGTGGCAGGGCAGAGAGCAGCAGGCCCTGGCCAGGTTAGCTGAGCTGCCTTCCACCCGCGCCGGGCGAGCCCTCCCACCTCTGAAGCATATTGATTTAGGGATATTTTGCCACCCTGGCATTTTAGTCCGGGCCCTGATCTGGCAGAGCCAGTGAATAAACAGAAAGGCTTTGGGCATGACCTGGAGACTCAGGTTTTCCATTTTCTTAAAAGGCAGTCAACACAGTAAGAAAAGTGGCCTCAGGACCACCATTACTCTCCCCGAGCAGTGCAGGAAAGGGGACAACACAGGACGGGACAACAGACACAAGCTGGCAGGTGTGAGACCCGCAGCCTCACCCTTTCTACTTGCAGAGACTCAAGGGAATACAGACCAGTGGCCTGAGCGTCTCGATCATTTTCCTGCCCACCCGGGGGTTGCGTCTGCAGTCCACTCACCTCCCCTGCAAGCTTCTTGAACAGGCTCTGGAACTGGTGGACTTCTTCATGCCCATCGCTGGGATGTGGCTGAGAGGCAGGACCATTGAAAAGTCAACACGGGGATCAGACTTGGCACCACCTCGTGCATCCACAGCAACGTGGGCTGACAAATTTGATATACGCCAAGTAATAGAATATGTCTGCCCAGCATCCCTTCAGCACCCACAGCAGCTGTGGGGTGCCCCCCGTGGCCTCTGCAGTGACACCTCAGTCCGTTTGGTTAGACAGAATGGAGCGGGGACAGCTGGGCCTGTGCCCCATGAACAGAGGCCTGCCCCTCCCCGGCCAGAGCCCAGTGTGGCCCCACAACACGACCCCTCATAGAGCAGCCACACTCAACATGAGGAAAAGGACAGTGAATTGAGGATACGAGGGAGGAGTACAGGGGAGAAGGCAGGTGAACCTACACTTCAAACCCTGCACATTTCTTCCTCCAAAGTCTGCTCTGAATCACCTCCTCCAGGAAGTGTTCCCAGACTAGACGTTCACTCCAGCAGACCCAGACTGTGCACACGCAGGTTTAGATCTACTTCTGACATGAGCTTCCCATCATGTTTTTCATAGGCTCCCATCATTGGTCCTCTGAAAGACTGAGGGCAGGGAATTGGGTCTCTTTCTCTCATCGCCTTCTCTATCCTGCATGGAACTGCTCAAGCACACAGGGAGAGCTCTGAGGGTCCAGCTGACTGCATGGGGGGGGGGGGGGGACACGAAGATTCTGCCCCCTTCAGGGGGTAGAAATGTGTCCCAGTGCTGTTTCTATCTCATATTTCTCAGGAAGAGCCAGGGCCTAGAAAATGTTGTGGCCCTGATGAATGCAAAGTCCTTACTGTATAAAGGACCATCCTTAATATATAAAGAACTCTCGTGAATCAATGAGGAGCCCCAATGACTGCTACACAACAGGGTCAGAGATTGGCGGGTGAAAAGAGTACATACCTCATGTGGATTACCGGCTACCACTGCCCCAATTTCCCTGAAACACAAAGAAAGAAACCAATGGAATAAAAGTAGAAAGTATTGCTAATGTCTAGGTCCTTTTAGGAAGTTTTTGACCCTTCTGAGGAATTGGCTTCCCACCCAAGACCTTTAGTTCCTACTTACACCAAAATGCATAAACCAAATATTTTAACAAAAATCCCTCCCCTTCACTGCTCCAATCCCCACCAACCCCACCTTAAGTTTTGTTTTTGTTTTACCAGAGACAAGAGATGCCATGTTCAACTGGCCCCGTGGAATTGAGAATGTTCACCCTGGTGGCCCACTCTTCTGAAGAATCCCTCCCACCCTGGCCTAGTTACTACTGTTCTCTTCCCTGGGAACCCAGCTGTGAATCCCTGTTGAAATGGCCTCCGGGGAATGAGCCAGCAAACTCATAGCCCATGTATGCATGCATGTGTGTATGTGGTCTGTGGTATTGTGTGTGTGTGTGTGTATGTGTGTGTAGTATGTGTGTACAGGTGGTGTGTATGTATGCATGTGTACATGTGTGTACATGTGTGCATGCATGTGTGTGGTGTGTGTATGTGTATAAGGGGCGGAAGTGGTGCTCTCTGGGTCCGACTCTGTGGGCCTCACATACCCACCTGCTGGGAGGAAAACCCTCTGATCAGGCAGTTACTGGGGTCCCTTCTCTCCAGCCTTGACCTTTTTTTAAAGAAAATTCTCCAGTATCCTATAGACCAAAGTAGAGGGGCAGTGGGGGGATACCCAGTAAAGGCCCTTGGGACCTTGTATACATTTCTTCTGGAAAGTACCAGCTGGGAGCTGAGGTGGGTCACTCACAGCGACAGGGCCCCAGTCCTCTGCCACCCCCGGCACCCAGACACTCCCACGCTCACAGAGGGAAAGGACACGCACTGGGCCTGGGCCTTCTTCTCTGAGAACACCCTCAGGCAGAAGTCTCCATCCTGGAAGGGCTGGAAGGTGGACGGCACCACCACGTACTCCCCAGGGGGGAGCCGGGCCCGGGCTGAGACCTCCCGCAGGTTGACATAGATGCTGGAGCGGGCTGCTGGCTGGTGGCCCAGGAAGAAGTGCTGGCCCAGATGCATGTCCGTGTGACTCTCCATCTGCACAGAGAGCAACAGGCAGAGTCAACTCCCCTGAAACATGAGGGCTAGCGAGCTTGGTTATGTCATTTTGATTTAGGGAGGGGTGATGTGACGTTCAACGCTTGGCTAAGAATCAGGATGCCTTAGATTCTGTCCTGAACTCAGCGGGTGTTGATCAGCAAGTGTCTTCAGAGCACCTTCTGGGTGCCAGGCCCTGTCTCAGGCCTTGACCTTGACCTTGTGACCTCTCCCTCTTCCCAGTTAAAACAAAGGGTCTAACAGTAGAGCTTCCAGTGTGTGCCCAGCTTCCCTCTGGGTATTTGCCTTCAAGAATCACCCACTCACTGAATCCAACTCTTATCGTGGCTGTACCGGGGGCGTGGCATTGAGTACCTCAGTACAGGCCTGTGGCTGGAGAAGTGAGTTTAAATCCTGGTCCTCAAGCAGAAGCAGCCAGAGGCAGCTCCTAAGGAGACAGACAGAGGGGAGGCGGCCGCCAGGCCTCCCTCTGGGCCTTGTGTCTCCTCAGAAAGGGGAAGTTGCTCCCCATGACCCATCTGTTTGCTGGAGAGAGAGGGAGGCTGTCAGCATATGACACAGGCTAATTAGCGACGACAGAGTGCTTCGAAAACACAGGTGTCAATGTTATTATTGTTGTAATTAAGCCTCCCACAGACTGTGTCTTTATGACCAATCTTCATCAAGAGGCCTGGGACAGAGGGCAGGTGCTGATAAGAGGCAAAGACTGTGAGTTCTGTGTGACTCGGAGCCAGAGGCCCACCCCAGAATGGACAGTGTCCATTCACAGTCACCAGATCCTCTTTGGATCATAGGTCTGCTAAGCAGGGGAGAAAGCAGGGCCACCTGCCCCCACTGCCCTGGTCAGGACTCCATGGGGATCGCCCAGTCAGCCCCTGCTGACCAAGGGCAGCCACAGTGCTGGGGAGCCCCCTGAAAGTGTTTACAGTCTGGGCAGGAGGATGCCGAGGCTGGCCAGCAGGGCCATGGGCAAGGTCTAAGTGTCATGGACTTGAATGTCATTCTTGCCATCCCTGAGCATAGCAAGGGGAGGCAACAGGGAGACCAGCAGGAGAAAGTACTCGGTGGACTGAAGTGGGGAGGCAAACTAATCTGGGTTAGGCTGAGAAAGGGGAAAACCGAATTCTTGCAAGAACCCCGGGGTGGGACAAACTAGAGAATTCCTGCTTGGAAGGCCAGACTAGGAACTGGAGGACATTGAGGCAAGAACGGGGTCCCCTCTATCCTACCAGGGACTCCAAGAAGCATATGCCCCCAGGCCCCTGGCATAGCCCAGCTGGGGGGTGGGCACAGGACGGGGGTCGAGCAGGTTTCACTGAGGAGGGTTCTCAAAGTGTGGGCCCAGGACCAGCATAAACTTCCCTGGGAAACTTGTTAGAAATGTAAATTCTCAGGACCTACAAACTCGGAAACTCTAGGGGGTGGAGCCGAGCAATCTGTGCTTTAACAAGCCCCCCACACCTCGCCGGGGATTCTAAGGCAGTGGTTTGAGAACTGTTGACCCACTAGCACTTGCCAAGCCTACAAGATCAACGATGAAACATTGAAGGCTCTGGTAGGTGCTGTTGGGGGAAGTTCCACTATGTATATATATGACCTCTCTCATATAAATGGGACATTTCTGATGGGACCCACCATCCACCAGATTTAGCTCAGGTTTGGATTTAACTATTTTCCAATAGTGAAGAGGTGTGTGTTCCAGACCATCTATGCTCCTTTATTCGTTACCTCCATAACCAATAACATGCATTCGTGAGCCAACGGGCAGGTAGACCAGTAGTCTGCAGCCTTGGCGCAAGGCATGAGATGGAGCCTACAATTTTGGACCTCATTGCCACATGCTACATTCCTGGCCAAGCATGAAAACCTGAGAGAACAGGGTTAAAACTATAGCAGGGCAAACACACCTCTACATATTTAGTGCACCTGCCTCCAACTGGGGGAGCCCCACACAGAACAGAGGTTCTTAACCTCGGCCACACATTGGAGTCACCCCAGAGGTTCTGATACACAGTAAGTCCTCAATGTCGCCGATAGGTTCTTAGACACTGACTTTCAGTGAAACAAAGTATAACAAAATCAATGCTACGCTGGGCTCATTGATAGAAACAAGAGTTAAGTTTCTACGGCCTATTTCTGGTCACAAAAACATCACCAAAATTCGAAACAAAGACCCAAACCCCTACTAATATTAAACACTGAAATAAATGTGCGTTCTATATACATTTCAGAAAGATGAATAAAACCAAGTAAGATCATTCTTTCCCAACCACTGACTCCAGTTCAAAGTCTCTGGTGGCCGGAGCCTCTCCAGGCAGCTGAGGGTGCCAGGCGGGGCCCACCCTGGACAGGGTGCCCTTCCACTGCTGGGCCACTCACACCCACGCTCACTCACACAGACTGGGACAAATTTTAAAAGCTCCCCAGGTGTCTCCAACATGTAACCAGAGGCTCACTAGGCCAGAACAAACTGGGGCTTGACTCTGTGCTGGTTGCCATGGAGACATGCCAGTCCCCTCCCCAGGAGTGCTGCCTGGGGCTCCTCCCTTCCACTGGCCCGAGACAAGTGGCATAGCCGGGTTAAGCCTGGAATGGCGCAGGAAACCCCAGACATAAGTCTGACAATGACGATATATATCTCTTTAGCCTAGTTGTAAATCACTCAGGAGGCACAGGAAGAGCCAGGAGCCAAAAAGATAAAGTTGGTCCTTCCTTTCCTTATCGGAGATCAGGCCATTTATTTCTGTTGGCTAGGTAAAGAGAAGCCTAAATTGTGCTATAATTATCTTGTTCGGATTGGACCACCAGGCACACAGGGGGCAAAGGTCACCACTGTCCCCTTCCACGGGGGCCTGGCAGGTGGGACTCAAGACTGTCTTTACCAGCTGTCAGGGTTATCAGCTCACCGGATCATGTGGGAGTCTGTTTGTGGGAGAACCAGCTGCCATCAAAGGAAGCAGATGCTGCTGCATGCCCATCGGAGGAGGCAGCCAAACTATGTCTTACCAAAGGAAGGCCATCTCTGTCAGCACTCACATACCTCTTTGGGGACCTACAGGACAGAAGAAAAGAGCAGGTCACCTGAGAGTCCCCCCTTTGTGCCTCTGCACCCACCCCTCTCCAGACTGTACAATCCTGGGCCACTGGGGAGGAAGTTCATGCTAAAGTGTGAGACTAGTCAGTATTGCTGAAACCGGAAAGTCACTGAGGAATTTCAAGGCCATCTCTAGACAACTGAGCCCTAGAAATCTGAAAGGAAAAAAAAAAGTTTCTACTTTTTTACTTTATTTTGTAGTTGTATGATCTCTCAGGATCCGAAATTCTTCAGGGGTCATAACCTTGGGGTTTCAATGAGCACTGACATTTTACAGACCGATAGACCTGGCCTCCCGATCAAGGGGGGTTCAGAAACAGGACCTCACTCAACTTGAGCCATACTTTATCTTGCCCTTGGTTACAGCGACTGGTTCAAGAAAAGTCACGTGACCGAGCTGTGTCCATCAGAGACTTCTCTAGGAATTTTGAATTGGAACTTAGGGAAAAGAACCCCTTCTTTTATGCTGTGATATTACAGGTGCTGTGAAGAAAACTAGACCAGGAGAACAGCAGGAACAGCAGAGAGGACATGCACACGGAGAGAAGGGGGCCTGATAGCATCCAGGCCCCTTGTTCCAGATGACCTGTGTTCCCCTGGATTTGGTGACATGAGCTGGTAAATTCCTTTTTCGCTAACCGAGGTAGACTTAGGCTTTATTATCTGCAACTGGACATGCTGACTCCCCCAGGAAACCAGCTTTCAGAGGCAGAGGGAACCCTCCATGCCAAGGTAGAGAAGAGGGTTTCCTCCTCTGTCACTTCTTCCCTTTGCCCCTGCTTTGCAGGCTCTTTTGACCAGACAAGCGTGAAGGGAGTTGTTTGTGGCTTAGGTCCATGGGTAACTGCCTACATCTCTGGGAAAAAAAGAAATTAGGGAAAGTTTGGATCAGCGGGCCTCCTCACTCTGGAGCCCCATTTGTACTTGTCAGCCGAGGTAGGAAAGTCCAGGGTCACTGTGGCTCCTCTAATGCTGAGTTGAAACCCAAATCACCCATGCAGAGGCCCCGGCTGTCTAGGAGAGCAGAGGTCCTCCTGGTATCTGCCTCTCCCCTCACCCCCTGGCAGGGACTCTCCTAATCACCGAGGCTGTCTCTCCAATCAACACTCGTCCACTGCCGCTGGCACTGGATCCACCCTGCCCGGAGTCACTGGCCTATAGCTGAGCCAGCTGGCCTTAGCCCTGGCCCATTGACAGATGGCTCCTTACAGTCACCTTTGAAATGCAGGAAACTAAATGCAAACGGCAGGCCTGCCTGGCGGAAGCCTGTTGTCACTGTAGGAAGATAACGGGAGAGAGAGAAAAGGCCAGACACACAGCGAACGGGAGAGAGAGAGAAGGCCAGACACACAGCGTTCTTTAGCCTTCTAGCCTTCGGGGTTTCTGGCTGCTTCTCAATCAGGGTCAGGTTCTCAACCTCAAACCAGTCTCCACTTTGCAGATAGTTAAAGCCAGAGGAGGGGGTTACAGGAGTCAGAGAACAGTACCCCCTACGATCCTTCTCTACAACCCCCGTTACCCACTATAGTCCCAGGTACTCCCTATAACCCCAGGCGCTCGCTATAACCCTATACACCCCCACTCAACCTAATTAAAACTGCTTGTGTTCACAGATGTCATACTCTAAATTTTATGCCTCCAATCACAAGAAGGTCCACAGAGCACATGCATGGGGTTATTTTATAAGCAGCTATAATTTGATGTCCGAAAAATTGACATGCTATATATATATATATATATATATATATATATATATATATATATATATATAATTTATGAGAGCAAACGCCATGCCAACAAACCTATCTCAGTGTGGTAGTTCATGACCCTTTGGAAGAAGGCTTTGCTGATCGGGTTACATAAGGTAGGGCCAGTGGATGATGAACTGGTGGCCACAGTACCTGAGGAGCCCACCTACTACCTGCTCTCCAAAACCATTACTGACTTTCCTGCTGTCAAGAAACACGTGGTACCCCCTCTGGCTGGAATGTTCTCCCTTCTCCACCTTTAAAATCCAGCTCATCATTGAAACTCTGATCAACAGTCAGAGTTGATCATGAACCTCCACGAAGCTGTCACTGTCTGAGGAGATTTGCGCTCACCAGGATGGACCCATCATAGCAGATCTGACCTGCCCTGCAGTTAGTTGACTGTGTCTGATTTCCTCCCTAGACTGTGAGCACCTTCAGAGCAGCAACCATGTGCCATTCCTCTGTGTCTCAGCTTTCTGCACTGCACCTAGCACATAGTAAATGCTCATTAAAACATATTGCATTGACACACATACAATAAGTGCTTTCCCATGTTTTTATCCCCAGAAGCAAAGGCTCTAATTTAGTGCTATTTACATTCTAGGTGGGGAAGGACAAGCTAATCAGGAGTAGAATTGGAGCTTATTTATTTGAAATTCTTTTCTCCTGCCATCAAGCAGCAAGGTTGTTCCAACAAAAATTACACACACATCCATGTACCCTAAACTCTAAAGCCCTAAGTTCTAAACTAAGAGAAAGAAAAGGGCTGGTGGTGGTAAGAACTTGACAATTGCCCTTTTCCCCTTACTGGTTTCTTATTACAACATTTCATTTTCATGCAGTAATTTATGCTGAGATGTTGGGCCTCCAGCCAACTCTTGGTCTCCCTGATTAGAATTGTATTTTTCCCAAGAAATTCATTTTTACCAAAATTGTTTAAAGACAGCCATCACGAATCCCTCCAGAATGTGTTATAAGGAGTGTTGGCCTGTCTAAAAAAGTAGATTCCAATTTGTTCCTGACTAGGCTTATCAAGACCCAGGGGTCTTGCTTTACCATATCTGTGAGGCTGTGAACTCCACAGAGGGGTGGTTACCAGTGCAAATTGGCATATTGAGCCTGGCACTTCAGCCTGAGACCAGAGCCAGTTGTGGTCCCCAGTCCAGAAACACCAGAGCTGAAAATGGCCATGTCGGTGGCTTCCCTCCCCTCGCTCATCCCTGTGTGTTCCAACAAGTGTCTCACGGTTGCCCAGGTAGAAAAGGGTGTTGGTCTTTGGATCCATGTCCAGCCTCCCTTCCCCCATTCTGTGATGCCCCTCATACTCTCTGTGTTCCCTCCTGTGCCTGGGCCCCATGTTCTTGGCTCCTGTCCCCTGAGAAGCCTATACCTGGAAAGAGTCTAATGAGCATGTTTACACTAAGCCCTTAGTGACAGGCAAAGATTAATGCACTATACAGCTCATGTTAACAGCAGAGATTAAGCCATAGGAATGAATCTCGAACTGTGGAATTCGGACCTCAGTAAGGCACTGGAAAAGGCATTAGGAGAGAAGGAGAATGCTTGATTAGGAATACTTAAGCAATAGGAAAGATGCACTCCAATTACTGGCCCAGGTATTCCGACCAAAGACACCAAGTGTGCAAGGAAGGTTGACCCCAGCTCGGGAGTACCTTGTAGATGGCATAGCCGATACTCAGCAAGCCCTGTCCGAGCCTCTTCTGCCGTCTGCGATTCTTCTGCATGAGACCCAGCAGCACCGTACAGCAGGGGTCACCGACGCCCTCTTCCTGGTGGTCGTCCACCTCGGCCAAATGGATTTTGAACTGGGGATTGGTCCAGTAAGTGGCTGGAAGTCACCAGAAGATGGTGGTTCCCCCCCATGGTCGGGGACGTGAGGAGATGGGGAAGAATAAAATGAAAGGGAAGAAACGCGATCATCCCAAGGACAGCAACAATCTGGGCAAACTCTGTCTGGTAAGCTGCCTGGGCAAGTTGTCTTTACAAGGAGGTCAGGCATTTTCTTCTAGCTCCCGAGCCCACCCCCACCCCCGCAGACACATCCCATAGCATTCGGAAGCTTTACACATGCCCCTTTGGCCAATGAGGAGGCCAGACATGCTTGACTGGAGGATATTCAAGGTCCCGTGGCCTCAGGCTACGCTGGGTCCCCCTAGGAAGTAACTTCCAGGTCTTCCTGGAGAAATGGCGGACATCCACACGGTCTCAGCTCCTGGCCTATGAAGACAGACCCACTTCCTAGAGAAATGGAAATCTCTGGGTAAAAAGGACGTATGTTCCTAGGACTGATGAGAATGTAGTCCAGGGGAGCCATGCTGCCTGGGGGTCTGTTGACAGGCTATGAAGATATGAAGACAACCACTCTTGCCCCCCGGAAACTGCCGCCTCATAGCCACGTGTTCTCCCTCAGACAGGCCCCAGCTTCAGATCACAGCCCGAAGCTGCCCTAATTGCCGATAGTCTATCCATCAGCCCACGGGCCCCTCTGGATGGTTTTAGCATTTGCAGCCCACAGATGAGATGTGCTCCCTTCAAGAGCAAGTCGCTTAATAATGCACGAGGAATAATAATTGGCAATTAAGAAGGATGCCTGACACACCACCTATGGATATTTTAAAAGACCGCTTCGTTTCGAATATGATTTTTTAAATACTCTTTCAACACCGTGATTATACTAGCCAAGGCACAGAGAGGTCAAACGGGTCATCTCAGGGCACACAGCAATTCTATGATAGTCAAGTGGCAGAGCATAATTGAAGAAGACAAGCCTGACAAGCATTTCCGTGCCAGAGCCTCGACAATTTCAATAATGACGTGCCCTGGGGGAAGAAAAGGAATGGGGAAAAGGGGCGTTCTTGTCATCTCTAAATAAGGGTCCAACTTGATGAAATAACAATGCATTCACAGGTGACCACGAGTCGCTGATTATTATTTTTCTCTTAACAATCAGATTATTTATTCAATTCCACCTTCCCAAAATCTCTACTTTCTGATTCTTTTGTTTCGGGGCCCAAGCATGTGGGACCTTATAGCCAAATATGTGCAGATTCCAGAGGAGCCAGAGACAGTTCTGTAATCTTCTATATTTCCATCATTACCAAAGGGCAGGAACCATCCATCTCTCCCCGACAGCTAGTTGGCAGGCGGTACAGATGTGACTTAGCGCTTACACATACCTCAGGCACCCCCTGCAGTTCTGAGCTCCCAAAATGATCCATGCAAATTCACTACGCATTTTCTAAGCGCTTGCTAATGGCGAGCCTGTTTTAATTTCTCCCACATGCAACATGACGGCAATCTCTACAGTTTTTGTTTACTCCTCAACCAGAACTGGAGGATGAGAATGGGCCATAAAAATAATACATCCCATTTGTATAACACTCGCTGTTTCCAAAGCATGGGTATTATCGCTCCATTTTTGAGGATTAGGAAACTGAAACTCAGAAAAGGGACCCTCCCAGGGTCCCACAGCTGGTAGGCTGAATGACAGTGGCCAGAAAGGACCTCGCCTTCTTTCTCTCTGCTCAGCAGTGATCTCTGCCGCCAGAGATGGGCACCGTGGGTTGGATGGGGGATGAAGGAAGGAGGGAGCTGGTCCAGACCCAGGCCAGTGCTCATGTGGGATTTTATTATAACGCACTTCCTCAGACCTGAGCACAGCCCTGCGGTTGGCTCTGTGTGAGGAGAGAGCAGGAGGCCCTGTCCCGTGCTTACAGTTTCTGTCAATCAACATGTCACCATAGACTGGGAGGGAGCCCGGGCCCGGGAAGGTGGAGAGTGGAGAGAGTGGGTTTTGCTTTCCTTCCTTTTCCTTAGAGATGTGGGGTCGATTTTTTCAGAATTTCTTCTTTAGGTGCTGCCTCAGCTGATTCGACCTAGGAGGAGCCTATATATGTGCGTGTTAGTGATCTGCTGTGAACGAGGGACTTCCCGCCTTTAATAAGATGAGGTTAGTGCAGAAGCAATGGTTTGCACCTGGCTATCCACACCACCAGGGATGATGCCCCTGTGACTCCCACAAGAGCGAGGACCAGCCATCACAGGCCCTGTGTGCAGCCATCCCTGACCCACATGGCCAGGCCCCTCCACCTCCGACTCAGGTGCAAACACAAAGCAAACTGGCTGTTCTGATGGACGCAGTCAGCTGAAAACAGCAGGTGTGGCACCTGTGTCCCTCTAGCTCCCCATCAGCCTCTCTGCCCCAGAGCTCAGCAGGATGGGTGCCAGTCAGCGAGGTCAGGGGGAAATGAACAGGAGGCCTTCATGCAGGGTGCCAAGAACACAGTTACTAAGAAGGAGCACATCTTTGGGGGACAAGGGGCAAGTGGGTGAAGCAGGGACAGTGTGAACCCATAAAAGCTGAAGAACGGTGTTACCTGAGATCAGGCCTCAGCTGAGGGGCTGCAGAACCTGCCCACCTTTGCTGCCCTGGCTTCCAAGCCCCAGGGGGGACCAGGGCCTCCAGGGGGTACCCAAGAGCCAGAGAACAGAGTGCAAAGGCGTTGCCCAGAGTTTAACCTATAGACACCCAGCTCGGGGGAGGACCCCCAGGAGGGAGACACCCAGGCAGCCCTTCCCCTCACCTGGGTAGTTCTGGCAGCCGCCAGCCGTGGAGCCCCGTGTCCAGCAGCCATTGAACAGGACCAGGTTCCATTTGTGCACCTCCTCGCTGCTCAGGGAGTCCGGGGACAGGTTGCAGATCTCCAGCCGAGAGAATTGCCTCAAGAAATCCGGAAAAGACATCCTAGGGGACAGAGGGACCAGAGAGCTCTCCGTCAGGGGAGCTGGGCTGGGAAGGTGATGGAAGGTCATGCCTACTGGGCCCAGGGAAGAGCAAAGGCCATGGGCTGATCTTTTCTACAGACCAATTTGCTCACTATTGTGAGCAGGTCCGTTCTTACTAGAGAGTCCGCCTCGCACATATGTAACCAGCCAAGCCACGAGAATGAACCATAACCTGGAAGAGACCCCAGGAGGGTAACCCCAGCAAAGCCCCTGCCTCCAGGCTGGGTTACATCTAAGTCTACAAGAGGTTTCCTCCTATTTAATTCTGACCGATGTCCAGCAGAGCGAGGATCGCTAAGCCATGTCATCTTCAAGGGGTGTCATCATCTTCCTTAGCCCACCCACGAAGGAAGTTATCCTAGTTTGCTGGTAAGCTAAATCTCAGATTAAAGAAGGAGGAGAGCTCTTATTTCATTGAAAAGAAACAGAAAGTGAAGAAGACAGGCTGAGAGCTCCTCCGTGATGAGGGCCCAGGTACGGTGGTTTCAATGCGTTAGACATGCTGGCATAGAGGTCGAATTATACGCTAGGGTGAAAAAGGGGAGAAGAATGAAAGCCCCTTGCCCCCCAGGCTGGGAACCATGCATGTTGGATTTCTGGAACATCTAGAGCTATGTGGCCCCACATCTGAACTGGCAGTGAACCCACAACTAAGGGCCTGCTCTCCCGTCGACAACGCTCTCACCAAAACTCCCCATCCTCAGCTTTCTTGTCCAGCTCTTCTTTCTGCCTGGGATCTATGTAATTCCACTCTGGTGCGCTGGGGGAAAAAATAATAAAACTTAAACATGTTTTGAAATGAAGCAGAGGTTTTCATTCCTGAAGGATTAGTTGTGATGCAAGCTGTTCACTGCAACTAAACTTCCCCCCAAAGACCTGAAATGGGATAAGAAAAGAAATTTTTTTAAAAAGCTGGGAGGAAACGCACAACAGAGAACATGGGGGGGAGTACAGAGTGAGGGGAGGGCATGCAGGCTGGGAACATGGACTCCACCACGGCCACTAGCAGGGCGACCCCAGACATGCAGCAGGAATCTTATGCCATGGCCGTGCCCTAAACTTACTCTCCAGGCTATTTTCACATTTCTAATTAGGGCTCCCAGGCCCCCGATCACAGGAATGGGGGAGTCTGAGAGGCCATGCAAGAGGCCTGTCACAGAAAGGCATGCTATCAATTATCAGTTAGTCAGCGGTCATTCTGGCTTATCTATCAGTCTGGGTGGAAGATATTATGAGAGGGTCTGACCATCTCTGGCCACACAGCCATGGTCCACCGCCTGAGATGGCAAAAATGACAATCAGGCACAACCATGATCCACCGCCTGAGATGGCAAAAATGACCATCAGGCCAGGTGTGACGGCAGTTTTCCTAAGGAACTGTCACCCCGTGAGGCCTCCTGCTTGTGGACTTTCTGTGGCAATACCCACAGACGTGGTTCAAATGCCATCTCCATCTACCTGCCCTTTACAAAGTTGGGTTTTTCTGAAATATGCATGCAAGGTCTACATAACTGAGCAATATTAAGATGCATCTTTTTAAAAACTCTCCTTTCTGAATGCTTTCTGCAAAATTTGAATGCCTCCCCTTCCCTGTGTAAAAGCTGGGGCACACCCATGCCCAGCCTCTAACAGCCCCCAAGGGAACAGGCAGGAGAGGTCCCCAGGCCTCTTTAAATCATCGAAACATTGACTGGATCAGAACCACATCTCAGACGGTGCTTGTTATAAACAAAGATCCAATTTAGGGGACAAATTGGAGAATTCTAGATCTGACCTTAACCTTCCAGTTGGTTTTTTGAAAGGAAAAAAAAATATTTAATTTAATTAGACATTGGGCTGAGTCTAGACATGCTACCTCAGTGACGCAACGCCCTCTGCCCCCAACAGCGCGTGCGTGCGCGCACACACACACACACACACACACACACACCCCAGGCCAGTCACCACCGCCACCCTTGGACCTGTCCCAGCTTGTCAGAGACTGGGTGGCATCAGGGAAAGGAGAGAAAGGCAAATAAGCCCTTTGACAACTTGGTAAACAGGTGTTGGTTAAAATGGCCAAAACTTGGGGTTTCAATTTCATTCGGCCATGGCATTCCTTTGGGGTGGTTAGCAGAACTGGGGTTTGGGGTTTTGCTTAATCTTGGGCAGTCGAATGCAAAATCTTTCATAGAGGAGGCCACTCCTGGGCTCTACGGTCACGAGTCCCCTCATGACACAAACCTGAAGGGAAGTATTGCCGTTCTGAGCGGTTTAAATGTCATCAAGTTCCCTTCAAAAGTCCTAGTGGCATCGTGGAGTAAGGACAGCACGTGGGGTACACACAAGGTTTAAGGATATATTGGGAGGGGGGTTATTTTATGACCATTCCCGTTCCTGGTGGCTCTGCATCAATGACACTAGTGAATTCGATTTCTTTCTCAGTGTCAACCCGCTGCCCCTGTGCCAGCAGTGGTGATTAAGAGGAAACTGCTCCACGCTTTCAACACCCTCCAGCACCTCGGCGACATTGATTCCAGGCGCAGTGGTCGTGGGACACCCCGGGAAGCCTCGGTGCCAGTTACCATCTCGGACTGACTTCCTGTCCCCTGAGGTTCAGACGCCTGCCCAAGAAGCGCCTGTCTGGTCATTAAAGGCTTTGCGGGCAAAGATCAATACGTGCCCATCATGAGCTCCCAGAGAGAGCGCACGCCACTCCATCCATCACTGCCCGCTGCGGCCAGCTGGCTCCCAGGATAGAGTTCCACTCTCTAAGTGTCATTTCCTCTCGGGGCTGAGGGGTTTGGCCTTTGTCAGAGTGACCGGGGTTTGTGGAGTGGAAAGAATCCGATCGTGAGTGAGCGATCTCACCTTTGGATCACCACCCTGCGGCGGGTGGAAAACAGACAAACCCTTCAGTGCCGAGCAAAATTCAATGGAGCTGCCAAACTTGCAAATGCCAAGAGGCCAATCCAGAATCAAAGACTAGCTAAGTGGGTTTTGTTTGGCTTTTTCCAGCCTGGGACCGTTTACTACTCGTGTCTGCAAAGGCTGTGTCATCTGAGGACAGAAAGTGTTACTGAACTCACTCCACCATCAGTGGCATCATTATTGTGTGTTTTGCAGGACGTCTTTCCACCGAGGGAGGAGAGGACTCGGGGAGAGAGGACAGCACCTACTCATCACTCCAGGCTCCCGTCCACTCCACTTGGCCCCACGGATTCCTGAGTCTGATCAGCTTCTCTGGACGGCCACGGTAATCCACCTGCAAGGTCCACATACAAAACAGCAACTGCAATTGTGCCCTCCTGCTGCCCCTCATTGATGTCTGTACCTCAGAGGATTTGCATTGCGTTTTTCAAATGTCCCTAAACAACCGCTTTGTTTGCTTTTGACATATGTTTTCCGGCCCTGGCCAACTGCTCTATTTTTCACAACTTGGTTGCATAAATAGTGAGTCTAGCACAGAAACAAGCTTATGTCTGCCTTAACCTGAATTTCGATTTTTATAGTTGACTCTGTTCTTAATATACGAGACCTAATGATAATAAATGCCCTCCCAACAAATACTCATAGCACAGCAGTTACATTTACTGCACATGTACTATATGGACCGGGCACGGTGCTAAGCATTTCAAATGAGTTACTGCCTCATTTAAACCTCAAGACAAGTCTGGGAGCTAGGTACTGTTATACTTTTCATTTCACAGCTAAAAAATCTGAGACTGGGAGGTGTGAACGTATACAAGAGTCCCTAGTTAGTAAGTGGTAGATGGAGGAGGGGCACCCACTCGCTTTCTCTCCAAACCTCATACTCATAAATCCATATGTACTGCCTTCCCCTGCTGCTTATTGAAAAGTCACTATGAGCCCACATGCGTGCATTTGCAAACACCCACACAGATGCAATGAATCGTGGAGTCTTCAGCGTCTTACTTCCCTTTACATCTTCCATCATGCCCTCGCCCAATGTTTATACGTATTCCTATTTGGGGATGGACTTGATTAAAGAGCATATTCACGAAACATAAACACATGCAATGAACATCCATGCCATTTTAATAAATAACGAGAGCTGAGACACCCACTGCGTTTCCCTCTTTGCCTTGGCCATCAGGAAAGCCAAAGCAAAATTAATTTCTCAGCTGTTGCACTGTTTCTAGCGTAGATTGTCTGGTGTGTTTTACCTTAGTTGCATGGTCTTATTGTGTCTATGCTTTTCATTGTAAACCACCTCAAATCCTTTTGGGGCATAGGCAGAATATAGGAAATAAAAACAATGAAATTGATAACTAGCATTTTCTCCTTGGGTTGAAGAGTGAAGGACCCCTGTGTTCCTTCCCATGATTATCCCCCACCCAGAAAAGTCAGGGCAGGTATCACTGTCTTTTTTCTCTTTGAGGATGCCAGGCTCTGCTTGAGCTGCACAATCACACTTCTTGGAATGAGTATAGAATCTAATTGACAATTTCTACAACTTTCCTCCAGAAATTTCTTCCTCTTCCTGGCTACCTCTCGGAGGAGAGCCTGCTTTTTAGTTAGAATCCATCGAGCTATAGCTCTGAAAGGTGCCATTCCCCACCTCTGAGTGGGTAAGAGTCAGAAGGGCACTTGTAATGAGCGAAAGCTGACCACACATGTGTGGTGTCGGGGCTTTCTTCGCGCAGCTGAAGAGAGATTGCACCCCAGCCGGGCAAGGAAACTCTTGGTGGTGATCCCTTCTCTCTTTCTCTCAGGGATGCCCTAGACTTACGGTATTATCATGACTTATTACCTTGGCCTTCCTCCACCCCCACTCGATTTTACCTCCTCGATTCCAGTGACAGAGTATGCGTGACTCTTAACCAGCTTCTGTCTGGTGATGGCTTCTGTTTCGGCTGCACTGGAGACCTGGGTTGAAAATAAAGTTCACGTAGGGTGGCTGCCCCTGACCTTGCTGGGGCTGGTCCTACAGTTATTTCCAAAGACATGATACACAGCCACGGGGGCCCTAGTGTGGGGCTGGGGGTGCAGGTGCAGCAGTGATAGCGCTTCTCCGTCTGACCCCTCTTTAATTAGGCCTGCAGTTCCAGGCAGGATGCTGTGCGGCTGCCAAGCCTGGAATGTGATTACCAGCCTTTAAAATGTCACAAGAAACTGGGAAGTCATTGATTCTCCAAGAGTTGCTGCATGAAGAAGACTAATTACCCATCACGACTGCTCTGGACAAGTCCTGCTTCTCCATTGTTTTCACTGAGCAGGTTTCCCAATTGTCCTTCCACATCCACCACCCCAACCCCCAATGCACCATAACATTTCTCCACATATCCTGCTAGGATTTTCATAGAGACATGCCATTCACATGTCTGAGGTCACCAGGTAAGGGCAGGAGAGGCAGAGAGAGCAGGTAGAGGGGCAGGTGATAACAGACCACAGGGCTGCTGGCCTCCACGCCACCTTGGCAATCACACAGCCAACCCCCCAGACAGAGCGTAACTCCTGGTTTCAGAACCTCTTCCCTTTTCTTCAGGGACCTCCAAGTTCATCAGGTATTGTCAATCATCACATTTTTTTCCCCAAAATCCCAAGATTACTTAGCAAAAAGGCATAGCAAAGGTAGGGCTATGGTCCAGGGATCGAGGTTGCATTC
This sequence comes from Rhinolophus sinicus, assembly GCF_057876585.1. Taxonomy (NCBI): domain Eukaryota; kingdom Metazoa; phylum Chordata; class Mammalia; order Chiroptera; family Rhinolophidae; genus Rhinolophus; species Rhinolophus sinicus. The sequence continues at coordinate 56,975,707 of NC_142506.1, read as the reverse complement.
TTAGGGCAGTTCCCGTAGTACCACAGGGGACCTAACCATTAGGGAAAATCAGGGCTCCCACGCTGAGACCAACCCCAATTCCTACCCATCTATTAGATCTTAACCAGTTCCCACGTGTTGGGGATCAACACGTCACCGGACTTGCCCATTAAGTCCCGGGCTGTGCTCTGGCCCCAAGCCTTCCGAGGCCTCTCACCCCCTGTCCACTCCCTTCCCCCCACACGTGGGGAGGGGAGCAAAGAGAACGCGTCCTGACTCACATCAATAGAGCAAGCCAGCAGCGACCCCGCATGGACGGCCTTCCGGATGATCTGATACAGATTGGCTGGCGGCTTCCTCAGGTCATAAAACTCAGAGATGCCACCCGTGAAGTCCTCAAACCCTTCCACTGTGGACCCTCCAGTGAGAGCCTCATAAGAACCATTGAGCCTATTGGAAAAGAAAGAAAACATGCATCAACCACAGCCATTAGCCACCCCAGTGAGGGAACCCTGTGGGTGTGGGCAGAGACGATGCTAGGACATGGGGTGGTCTGGAAAGTAAGGAAGGGTTTTGCCAACTTTGCCATGGGGCAGGAAGGTGATTAGGCCACAGTTTCACATGGCCAGCTCAGCACTTTGCCAGGAATGAATCTCAGACCACCTCTCATCAGGCCACCCAGTCCTAGAAAAAGCAATGTGCAACCTTTCCAGAGCTGACCCTGGCTCCTTGGGATTCTGGGGGTTGCAGGCATGGATAGGGATGATGGGGACCCTCCCTCAAGGCTGAGAGGCATCTCCTGGAGCTGTAGGAATAGGGCTGGAAAGGAACTGGGGTTGCCGGAAAGGGTACCAGTAAATGAAACTAATTAAAAGAAGTCTTTAAACATCAAATGCTGATGAGAAGGAGAATGACTCTTGAACAAAGGATCAACAGCCTTTGTTGAGTTTGGTATCTAAGTATAGTGGTTTTCTTCTGTTTCAAAATTCTTTGAAAAATTCATTTGGACCTAAGAACTGCCCTGGGGGGTTGAAAGAGGAGAAAGCTAAGGCACCAAGGGACTAAGTGGCTTGTCCCTAATTCACAGATTCATGTGGAACAGAACTGAGCTCTTAAACCCCTCGCCCAAATTTCTGTTTCTCTTGGTTACCGCGGGAACAGGGCATGCGGGTCCAGGTGATGGGAAAGACTTGGGCATGATACCTTGAGTTTGGGAAGGGGGCAGGTGAGATCATCCAGGAAGACTGTGGGGTCCCCTAGCCCCTAACGGCCCCACTTACTTGGCGTAGGCTTTCTCCAGCAGTGCGCTCCAGAATTCACTGCCCTCTTCGGAATGCAGGAAAAGTAGCTGCCCATCCTTGGTGGGCAGCCTGTCGTCCACGACCACCTCCACCCACTCTCCGTACTGCCAGAACTGGGGGCAGGAAAACACAGCGGCTGCTCAAGGGAATAATCTGATGGGGGGTGTGAGTCTCTTTGGGGACCTCAGAAGGCGCCCCTATGAAGATCAGTGTTCAGTATTGGACCTTTTGTGAATTCAAAGCTCCTTAACAGCCGTGTCTTACTGATCCGAGCACTCGGGAGGGGCTGGAAAAAGCAGGAAACGTCGAGTCCAGTGTCCGAGTTTGTGGCTAAGAAAACCTACCCAGCATCACATAGTGGTGGTAGTGGGTGGCCCGGACCCACATCTCATGACACTCACTCCCAAGCCTTTGTTCAAGACTGTGAGGCCTGGGGGAAGGGGATGGATGTGTAGGTGACTAGATGGAGGGGTGAAAGCAGCAGTTCTCAAACCCCAGTGTGCCTCAGAACCTCCTGGAGGGAGTGTTAAAACAGGGGCCACTGGGCCCCAACTCCAGAGCTCCCAAGTCAGCAGATCTGGAGTGGGACCAGAGAGCATGGAAAGTAGTGTCAAGGGCCATAAGGAGGGCACAATACCTGAAAGTGAAAGATTCCTGCGTAGTTCTTCTGGAAGCTCTGGTCCCTGGGGACCACCCGGTAAAGCAGCTCTTCATTCAAGGTGAGGGAGGCAATGGCCGCCAGGAGCCAGCAGTCACCTGCACCAGGCCATGGAAGACACACACTGGTCAGGCTGGGCCTGCAGGGTCCCTGCTTTGCTCATCCTCAATGTCCCACTCAATCCAAAGCCCATGTCACCCCTGTCCCTTCTAAGTCAAATAGTCAGACTCTCTTCCTGCCATGTCTAAAGGTCCAGTGCAGCCGTCAGCTCCTGCTGTCTCACTGGAAGTCATGTACTTGGACACAAAGTTCTCTGCTCCTCTCTATGGCCTCCTGAATGCTGACCATTTCACACTGCTAAGCACTCAACCAGTGGAGTAAAAAATGAAAGGAACAAGCAAAAGACACAAAAATCAGTCTCTTTGGTTCCTTATTAGCAACTCTGATAAAAACATTTGGTTGTGGGAAACATCGAATTTTTGGTCAGCCCAGGATGTGTGTTGTGTGTGTGTGTGTGTGTGTGTGTGTGTGTGTGATTGCATGCTTGTGCGTGCACGTGTGTGTTCCTTGCCCCGCATGACCTTGGATGACAGAAAGCTGGCTCTCCACATCTGTGTAGACTGCCCTTTTGCGTTCCAGAGCTCACCATGACAGCCTTGATGTCTCATTGCTTGTAACACTCTTGAGATATTGATTAGCATTAAATCATCATAATTTGAGGCAGAAGAAATAAAAGTCAAAAGAGGTTAAAAATTCTTGAGTTTGGTGATGGTCCCTTTCGAGATTCATGTAAATGCAGAAGAAGACAGGAAACCCCTTTCCCCGCGAGGTGGGACCTCCCCGACCTGTACCCTGAGCGGTGTTTCTTCGGAAGGCATCATTGCCCCTCCTGGCGTCGACCTCAGAAGATAAGCACAGGCCCCATTGTCCCCCTTGCTCACCTTCACATCCTGTGGTGGACCTATCACCCTGAAAGTGATGTCAACTTTTGTCACATCCCTGTATAGACTTATTCTACACCAGTCTCCGAGATCTCAATGTCCTTATGTGGGCTTCTCACTGAGTGACAGACTATTCCATTTTACTGGCCCAATAGCTGCCTTTCTCCAGGAGTCTAGGGTTTGCTGAACAAGTTTCTCCCGTTCATTCAATCCAAACAGCTCCAAAGTCCTGCCTGTGTGTCTCATCCTTCACCTTCTCCATATAAAAAGCCTGAGCGTCTCAGTACCTCTTCAGATGGAGACCCTCTGGACCTTGTCTAGCTCCATGTTTTCCTTGACCACTAAGGCCAAACTTGCATGCATAGTCCAGGGTTGGGAACATTCAGGTTGCCTGAGCAGAAAGTAAACTGTGGTCCACGAACCCACCTCTGAGGATCTGTCATGTGCTCAGAAAGGCTCCATTACCAGGTCATTCTGAAAAGGCCTTTGCTCCATTTGCCTTCCTCTCTCCCAACAAAGACGTTCATGGTTTGGTCCCAAATTAATTCCTTTCCCCAACCAACCTCATATTCTCTCTCTCTCTCTCTCTCTCTCTCTCTCTCTCTCTCTCTCTCTCACAGCAGTCTTTCCAACTCCCATTTCTCACCAGGCTCCACTTCTCAGACAAACAATAGGGAGTCACAGGTTAGAGTAAACCTGGCAGCGGAGGGAGATACGGGCAGTCAGGGTCTTTGGTACTTCTCACTACAGAAGACTCGAGAGGGCAGTATCTCATTAAAAGGCAACATCCAAAGAGAGAATAAAACAACACAGAGTGTCCTCCCTCCCTCCAGTCTTCTTCCCATGAACACCTATGATCGTGGCATTCCTCTGTTCAAAAACCTTCAACTTTCGGGGCGGTCGGGTGGCTCAGTTGGTTAGTCTGGGCTGCCGGTTCCACTCCCCCATGGGCCAGCAAGCTGCACCCTCCGCAACTAGAATGAAGTTAATGAGCTGCCGCTCAGCTCCTGGATGGCTCAGTTGGTTGGAGTGCAGACTCTCAACCACAAGGTTGCCGGTTCGACTCGCGCAAGGGATGGTGGGCTGTGCCCCCTGCAACTAACAAGGGCAACCGGACCTGGAGCTGAGCTGCACCCTCCACAACTACGATTGAAAGGACAACAACTTGACTTGGAAAAAGTCCCAGAAGTACACACTGTTCCCCAATAAAGTCCTGTTCCCCTTCCCCAATAAAAAAAAAAAAAGAATCTTAAAAAAACCTTCAACTTCCTCCATGCTTAAGAGCAAAATAAAAACTAACAGGGCATTAAGGCCCTTCACAATATGCCTCCACCCCCCTTCTCCAGCCTTTCTCCCGTTGCACTCCCACCATGCATCTAATCTCCAGTCAAACTTGGCTACGCACAAAGCATGCCCTGGCCCTTTCCACTGCCATGCATTTGGTCATTTGTTCCCTCTGCTGCAAAGTGCTCACTGTAGCACCACCTGGTGAATCTCTCCCCTTCTCCACGAAGCCTCTGTACTGCCTCCCAGTCTCCCACTACAAGTCACCTCTTTTTCTCTGAGTTTCCCAAAGACCTAAGTCACACTTCTGGGTGCACAGATCTCAAGCTGCTTCAGATCATGGGTATTAACCAGGTTGGACTCAAAACTCCATCTGTGCATCAGATACCAGGCGGAAGTTTCGTGACCCAATCTCTGACCTGCTTTGGTGCCCCATGCGCTCTTTACTCGGAGCCCCCAGCACCTTCCTGCGCCACTTGAGCATAACTGTCTCTCACTGCCACTCTTCTGTTCTCTTCCTGCAGAGCAAAGATGTGGATCCTTTCATCTTGGCACCCTCAGCAGGAGGCTGGCACATAGTAGGGCTCCATGTTTGATGAATGAAAATAAGCAAGTGACCAAAGGAATGAACGAGCCATATTTTGTTCTTGTGCAAATCCCCAGCAGCACTTGATGTGTTTGCACCTGACTCCCCCTGGGATGTGGGGAAATGGAGACCAACCAGGATATGCACAAACCTGACAGGTCCTACCTCCACCAAGATCAGGGGCCTTTGCCGCTAAAGCTCTGGGCAGAGGGAGATAACACGGGAAGACAATCAGAGGCACTGGCCTCTGGGGAGTGGATCGGATGAGTATTCTGCAGGTGGCCCCTCACAGAGATCAGAGCAGCTGCACGGCCCTCAGGACTGGGCATAACCCACCTCTCTTCTGATAGGAACAGTCTTGCTCTCAGCCTAAGCTGCTTCCAGCGGCCCACCTAGAACGCTCCTTAGACATTACAATTCCAGGCACAGGAATAAAATGCCCCTCAGCTGCTGACATCAAATAGGGCTGCCCAGCGGGAAGACACTTTAATTTTCTCTTCATCTGCCTCACTTCTGACATTTCACAGGGCCCACCTGGCTGTCACGGCAAGCGCAGAGCTCTGAGGCGACGCAGTGGGCACGCAAGCTCTTGGATGCCTGCCAGCGACTACAGAAGGTGCAAATGCATTGTCATGGCAAAGATGCTTTTTCGAAGAAACATATCCAAATGAGTGTGTTTCCCTTCAAAAAGTCCGCTTGGGAGAATAAACATTTATTCTGTTGCTTAAAATATTTCAAGAGCTTGTTTTGAGGACCTGCCTTCAAGCCTATGGCACATTACTTGGGTTCTTCTCAGTGGGGACACAGCTTTGATCTTGGAGCATAGTTTTAATTTTCAAAAGCAGCCAAGAGGCTTTGGATCCAAGTTGAGTGGTAAATAAGGTGGCCCCAAAAAACGCTGGGAAATAATCTTGATGGGCAAGTCCCTGCTCCCCAGACACCTCCAGGGAGGGCTGGTCACGGGCTACAGTTTTGGCTAACCAGGGAGCTGGAGGGGCAGTGATCCATGGTAAGTTGGGGAACCAGCTGAGCTTTGTTCTTCCTGTTCCTTATTCAGGTTATATATGTAATGGGTCTCATAATTATCAAAATAATAAACTGATTTTTCTATTCCACTCAAATCATGATTCCCTAGAACCCCACCCCCACCCATCACATCGGGGGGTTTCAGGGCTTCCAGAAAACAGACCCAATTACAACAATGGAGTCATTGCTCCGCTCTGTCAGGGAAAGTTTTAAGCCAATCAAGAAACAATCCTGAGTCAGGCTGGGTTAAAAAGAAATCTCTGAATTCAAAAATTCCCTTTACCTATTGCAATCAAAGCTTGGCAGTCTGAACACTTAGTGCTATTATAGGTCACGGGTAGCAAGGCGTCAGGCTCTAACTTAAGGGAATTTCCCAAACACCAAGGGAGATGCTTCTGGGCTACAGAGAGAAGAAGAGAGGAGGGAAAGAAAGAGACATGTCAGACCTTTGAACCCCTTCCTCAAACAATGGCAGGAGCGAGAACAATGGTTTCACACCCCAAGAGGAAGCCAAAGCCGAGAGGACTTATGTTCTGTTTCCCACTGGGGATTCTGGGAGCAGAATAAAAATGGCAGCATAGAGTACCAAGGCAGACAGGTGAGAGAAGATGGCAAAGAACAGCCCCTAGTGCTTCAGATGGTGAGTGACTGCAGAGGCTGTGGTGGCTGTGGGTCAGGGCCTGGATGGAGTGCGTGACGTGTCAGCGCACACTGAGCTGGGCCTGACTCAGCCATGTTGTGCGTGACGTGTCAGCACACACTGAGGTGGGCCTGACTCAGCCAGGGAAGGTCCACTGGACCCTGACAATACCAGGAGAACAGAAAGCACAATACGCCAGTCACATCTCCAAGAGACCAGCCAGGACCCAGAGGACCCACCAGCCCTTCCCCCATTGTCCGGAGGGATATGTGGCCTTCTATGTATCCGGGTGCCATTTTGGGGAGGCCAGAGACAGACCTTTAAGAAGCAAGAAACCACCAAGCAGAGTGATTGAATGATGAACATTTATCCAAAAGAGAGGAGAAGCTGAAACAGGCAGAGGAGGAAATACCTTTAATTGGTGAGTTTATGTTTCCTTCCCACACATGGTCAGTGGAAATCGGGGCTCCCTAGCAAGCTGAGAACAGTCCAGGAAAATAAAGAATGCTATGCTGCTGGCACATCTGAATGTCATGCAAAGATTTCGACCCTGCTAATATGTGCTTGTTTTGTAAAAACCCACCTTCAATATTTGATCAAAGCTGAGGCATCCTTCACCTGCTCTTTGGTATAAGGCTGCTGTCAGGTTTTACACACAGGCACTATTTCAGCTCTGCACATTGTGCTAAGCGATGGCAGTAGCTGCCCTCCCCATCTCCTTCCCATTGGTGAACATGCTTTGGCAGCCCTCAGCATTCAATTCCTCCTTTTTTGATACATTAAAACCCTCCGCACACACTTGTGGCTCTTTTTGCTTTGCTGACAATTCCCATCTCTCTCTGGCTAGACTGGAAGCTCACTGGCGGCCAAGAGTGTGCCCCATAGTTTTCATAGACCCCAGCATAAAATGCTTTCTTGAGAAACCACATTGGTATGAAATTGCCAGAAGTGATTTGAAAATGCATACCTTGGAGAGAAGTCCTGCACCCACCTGGGCAGCCTGCACAGAATTAAGCCGTGAGCCACAGAAGAAAGAGATACACAACAGGCTGTCTGGAAAAACCTCTCAGGTCCCCTGTGGCCTCTACAAATAAAGTTCAAGAGGCCACCAGCATGGTGCCAGCAGTGGACACCAGCAGATGGCCCAGGAGCCAGGCCAACCGCACCTGGGCAGACACAGCCAGCGTGCATATGGGGACCCAGCAGGGCCAGTCCTCCAGTGCCATCTTGGAAAGTAAGGCAGAGGAGAAGAATCTGGAAGACTCACCAGTTACCCAAAAGGGATCAGTCCCTTACGCCGAAAAAATCTTTCATTTATTGGATTGGACAAAATTTTAAACTGAATTGAACTCCATTGAGTTCCCTACGTCCCCAGGCAGGACTCTGCAGCTTCTTTGAACCTATAGATATACTTCCGGTTAATGCACCTTGCACTTCGGGAAGTGACCTACAGTAAATCCTGCTCAATCCTAAAGTAGGTTAATCCAATGGTTTCTTGGAGGGGTGAGTTCCTGCAAAATGGAGATGAGAAAGAAATGCACTCCGGGCTCAACCCTTCATCCTCCAAGAGTTCCCCCGAAATAGCCACATTTGTGTTCTGCACAAGGAGAGTAACTTCCTGTGTTTGAATCTTTCCGGCTTTGCACCAGATAAAGCGCGTATTCAATCCCCACTTTCCTGATGAGCAAAGCTGAGGCCCTCCGCAGTTCAGTGACCTCCCAAGGTCAGACAGGCAGTGTCAAAGCCAGGACTAGTCATTCCAGCAAGATGATGAGCTTGCTGTCCTTCCCCCGCGCTCCAGAGCCACTCGGACGCAGAAGCAAACAGGATTGCCACCCTTTGAAATATATGCCCTAGACCTCCAGGCAAGACAAATAAGAAATTTCAGGAACTTTCTCTCCTTCCCTCAAACCACACACAGCTTCTCACTAGCCTCTCATTGTTTTCACTTTCCATTGGCCTTCACCTCATTAACATTTGGTGTTCTCTGACCTACCTCATCTCCTTATGTTGCAATAACATAAAATAGTTGCTAACTCTCGGAGTTGTTATGAAAATAAAAATGAGGCAATATGTGTCAAGTGCTTAGCTTAGTGCCTGCCACATAGGAAGCCTTCCACAAACCTCCCTACTATGCGCTATTATCACCCAACAAAAATTAACCAAAAACACCAGGGAGCCCAAACAAGTGAATCAGCAAACATTTATTGAGTGTGCACTACTCTGTAAAAAACTGAAATGAAAATTATGCTAGGCCGTTGCTGGTACAATTCTCTATACATTTCCCTGTATGTTGGGTCTATGAAGCAGGAATCAGCGTCTTGCTCCCACCCACCTGCCTCTCAGGCATTTTCAATCTCAGGCATCAGCATGACTGGTTTCTCACTTGCTCAAGCCTGAGAGCCACTTTAATTTCTCTTTTCCTTCACTCTGCTCATGTCCAGTTGCTTCCCAAGTGGTTTTGATGTTGTTCCTAAACAGCTCCCCAAACCGGCCCCTCCTTTCTTAACCCCCCTGCCATTGCCTTCTCTCCTGCTGGGCCTGTAAGGGACCCTCTTTCCCCAAATATTCATTGGGGGTTGCAGAGCTGTACTTAGGAGGTTGCAGAAAAGAGGCAAACTTGTCATGACGTGAAAATATTCATGCATTTGTGCTTAAACATTCTCCCCCCTTCACAGTAGTAACTGTCCCTACCTGAATCGTGCCAGTCTCACACACACAGAATTCAAAGCGGGTACAAAGTGACACTGAACATTTGGCTAAATTTGCTGGATTTCGTGAAATGGATGAAAGTGACATAAAGTGATGTAAAGTGAAAGTGATGAAAGGAGACCCTGGCAGAGTTCAAGCAGTTACAGCTGAGGGAGCGAAAACTCACTTGGCTCAAGGCAGGACTGGCACTTCCCAAGGGAATGGTTTGAGCATCAAAGGATTCAAAGAGGACCTTGGGAAAAGTGAAGTTTTCCAATGTTTTCATGATTCTGCTTCAAAAGGCAAGCAAGAAGTGGAAGGAGAGTGTGGCCTGCTACCGTCTCGTAATACTTTTCAGGAAAAGCACATCTCTCAAAAAGTCAACAATCAAATGCATTCTTTGTTCTAAGGTTTAGCACAAAGCTGCAATTGTGACCACCAATATTGTGAAATCTAAGAGAAACTTTTTGTATCATTTTTCAAAGACATACACTAACCAAACCTTTTTAGAAACTAATTACTAAGAACCCCCGGGCCTCCGTTTTACTTCTAGTGGCCCTCTTCCAACACCAGTTGTCCTCAGATAATGAGTGTTCCTTACGTTGCAGGTGTGTTTCCATTCTCCCCATGGCAGCAAGTCTGGCCAACCATGACCCTGCTAACAGACCTTCCATGCTTCCACATTGCCCTGAGGAATAAAGGCCACAATTCCTCGGCCAGCGTCAAGGCCCTGGTGATCTGACTGCCCCCTTTGCACTCGGCTCCTGCATTCCCGGCTGCCTCTGTGCTCCAGCCCTGCCTCGTCCTTACCCGTCCTCTCCAGGGCCCTGCTCTTTCTAGCCAAAGGACCTGTTCATATTCTTTCTGCTGTCTGGATCCTTCTTCCCATCTCTCTTTACCAGGAGAGGAGAGATAGTGTCTGTTTATTCGAAGAAGGCACTTAATGAGTATTTGTCACATGAATGAGTGAGCCGGGAAAGTTCTTCCTGATTCTGACAAATCAGTATGTCTGATGCACCACACATGTCCCTTCGCTCTTACAAGCACCCCACCACCCCCATCCCTGAGCCTGCCACGTGGTCCGTACCTCCTGTGATATTGGTAAATTAAGACTCTAGCACGTATTATTATAATAGCCTCCTCATTTTGTGGTTGCCTTAGAGCAAGCTACCGTTGTTCTAGAAGCAAGACACTAGAGCACATCAGTCCCTGGTGTTATGAATGTCCAGAAACTCTCAGCAGGGGGTGGGGTATATGGGTCACCCTAGGAGGAGTGTCACCGATACAGTTTCAAAGATTACTGGTATGTTTCTGAGCAGTGGCGGTGTGACTCCTTACAGCAACTATAATTTTCATATCCTCAAAATGACTTCTTTCGAGCTACACTACATCTAATAAAATACACTAAGTAATCCACTTTGGTGGCCCCCCATAGACCAGCACACATCTCCACTTTCCGGTTCCCATGGTTACCCAGAAGCCATCCCTCAGACCTGACAGCAGACGGGGCCACCGGGTGCAGAGGGCGGCTTTTGGCTGAGGATAGTTCGTGGCAGGTCATCTTTTCAATCAGAGGCCATCTTGCTTTACCTTCTAAGTTATCAGTGAGGAGGAAAGGGGAAAAAAAGAAAGCAAACTCTTCACAGCTGAGGGAACTGATTCAAATTATTTCAGGGTTTCTTCTAGTTCATGAAGCCCATCGGGCCAATTCTTATCTAATTTCTGCTATCGTTGAAGGAATAAGGCTCAATGGCGAGAAACTACGCCCGGACTTCTCACTCTGGCCCCCCCAGTTTTAAATCACACCTTTAATGCTACGTAGAGGGGACATTTCCTTAGATTATAAAAATGGAATTGATTCACTGGAGAAAAAAACAGAAAACCAATAAGTAAATACATTTGGGGCTCATGTTAAAACATCTCAGAGCCAGTTTCAAGGAAGGGGTGTGCTGACTGAATTTAATTATAATGCCCTTCGGATGCAAAACCAAGACAAAACACCAGAAGCCAGGTCTAATGGAGAAAGAAAGAAAACGATGAGTGCTCTGATTTTATCATTAGCTCTGGCCCAGGCTGAAACCCACGTGGGGAGGCATGACGTGGCCCTTCTCCGTTTGAGCTGGGGCGGGTTACACAGGTTGTCAAATGCCCCCTCCAAAGTGACCGAAAATGGTCTGGCACTCCCGAAGCAGTGCGGGGATCCTAAGGCTTCCCAATGTACACGTGGGTCTTTAAAGTGCATCAAGTATTAAACACAGGATAAGGGAGAGTCTCCGTGGTAAGATGAGAATGGCCTCCCGCCATAAACACATGAAAAGAGGAGGTGACGTGAACTCAGATGTAAAAATGCCTGGGAGCCTAGTGGGGTGTGATGGACAGAAAACAAGGCATTTTCAGTCTGGGTAAATATCCTGAGTACCAGTGCCTAAGAGAGAAAAAAAAATGCAAGAGGAGACAGGAGGAAAGCAGAGCTCTTAGGTGGAGTGGCAGACAGGACCCTGGCCAGGTTGGCGGCCAGGCAGCCACAAAGAAAGCAATTTCAATCAGCAACCAGCACAGGTCTGCCTGGGGCTCATCTACAAAAAAACATCGTTTCTCCAAAGACCAAAGTAGGAACGCCTAGCAGCAGTTCAGTGCAGATCCGAAGGGTGAACGCTGGTTAGAATGCAAAAAGTCCAGAGGGTCAGCGCCATAATTCATGCCCCGCAGGGCTTTGGTGTAAACTGAAGGGGATAAACCGGTCAAAACTACCTTGCAGATCTATTCTGTTCAGCGTGTGCAGTGCCAGCCTGCATAGTGATTGATATGTTTGAACTGGGAGGTTTCACATTTAAAAAAAAAAAAAAGAGAGATTTCTGGCTTTGCTTAAGAACTGCAAAATCTGGCCCCAAGTCCTCTATATGGTCAACGTATAAATATTTATTGAGCATGTACTCTGTGCCAAGCACTATTCTAGGCCCTCAGGATACAAGGATTTGGGGGAGCAAATCCATGGAGTTTACATTCTAGTGGGGAACCCACCGATAAATAACTAAATGTGCCAGGTGTGGTAGAAGCCATCAAGAAAAGCAAAGCCAAGTGAGAGGAGCGAGAGTGACTAGCGAGTGCTCTTCGATGTACGGCAGTCGGGGCAGGTCTCCTGGCTCCTTTTCAAACCCGGCATGGTCTCTACTTGGCCACAGTCCCCACTACTCTCTATTGTGACCCTTTACTGGCTGACTTTACTCATTTGTGTCATGGCCCCTGCAGTTAATCCATCCATAGAGGCTTTCAACTCTGACTACCCAGGAGCCAGGAGAGAAAGGAGATTTGGGGAGCCCAATGGCATGGACAAGTAAGAGCAAATGGAATTTAAAGAGATAAGGCAAGGGGGGTACCCTATAAGAGGGGCCAACACCCCAAGCCAAAGTGATGGAGGGCAGCTCCTCAGTCACTAGCCTGGAAAGTGATGGTAAAACACAGCCTTTGAGACCTGAATGGGTGTGCAGAAGGGGCTCAAGATGCCACTGGGGGACCCCCAGATCTCCTTCCCCCTACAGAGCAGAAAGCTGAGGAGCCCAGGGGGCAGAAGTTCAGAGACTAAGTTGAGGCAAGATCACAGGTTGCAGTGACCAAGGGCTGGGTCCTGAAAGCCAGGAACAAATCCCCAGGCAGCATAGCCATCCTGTGGGACCTCCAGGTGAGACACAGCAGACTCAGAGCAGGAGGTGAGACGGTAAACTGAGTGCAAAGTGGAGAGGGTCCCACCCCAGGGAGCAGGGAGGAGGAGGGGAACGGGAGCCTCATGCCATTCCCTAAGCCCACGAGAAAGCCCAACTGTCACTTTACAAGGTGACTGTGAAGGAAGAGGGACACAGTGGGAGCAAACTGTGCCTCTGTGCAATGCAGACCCGATCAACTTCTGTCGGCTGGAGAGGGATTACACAGCCCAACATCAGCAAGAACAGCCGAGAAGCCAGAGGGAGGCGATAGGAACGGACAGAGCCAGAGAGAGCGTCTGAAGGAAAGTGGCGCCCAGGAAGGGCTTATAAAACAGCCCACACTGCTGGAACCGAGACCATGCTTGTTTCGGTTCTTCAAGTCAGTGTAGCCTCTTAGAATAATGAAGGCATCCGTCCTTTGTCCAGAGAGCAGGTGGCGCCAGGACTAGGCTCTGATGGGAGGAGGAGAGAGCAGAGGAGGGAAAGGGAGGGCCCATGTTTCTGTTCCCTGGGTGATGGGAACCGAAGGTGCACGACTGTGAACACAGCCCCCCGTGCCCCTGTGGGGGCTTCTAATAAATGTCCGAGGCTGAGCCAAACTTCACAGAGGCCTCATGCTTCCTGCTCCTGCACAAGCCTGTCGCCACCTCAGCTCTTTCCTCTCAGGGAGGAGCCTCACCACCCAGCACCGACAGGCTCTCCATAGCCTTGGGGACCCAGATGTTGCATCACCAGTGCTCCGTCAAGTGCATTGTTTGCAGGTGGCCCCCGGCCCCCTTTAGTTATGCTCTTTAACCAGCCACATATGCTGGACCTGGTGGCTGAGGTGAAGGTAGCAGTGTGTCCCTAATAAGTCAGAGAGGGCAAGAGGAGCCCAAGATTCCTAGCCTGTCCTTGATGGAGAAATCACCCGTAGGCCCTGGGGTGAGGTCTGCAAAGCAGTAACCTATGCAGTGGGTGGTGCCCTGAGCTGGTAGGCACAGACGGAGTCAGGCCCTAACGGTGGGGGTCCTGTTGGGTCTGTGGAATCTGTTAAAATGACTAGCCTCTGAAAACGGAGGACAGAAGTACTTCAGCAAGCACCTGTCTGTGTAGGAATCAGCCATTCTCTGAGACTTGGTTTTCAGACCTAAACCTTAGGTTGCTCAGCCAAGGTGGCACTCAAGGAGCAACCTCCTGGCATAGCCTGGCATCACTCACCGCCTCCTGATAAGGTTAAGAACGTCCAAGGCAAGTTAATAACTTCCCTTTGGCAGTGTGGGGAAGTCAAGATCTGATCTCACAATAATGTTTTGAAATGCATAAAATTTAAAAATAGGGCTATAAAAAATTATATTGGAATAGTTATCAAAATATGTTTTTTAAAAAGTGTAATAAAGTCTGTGCCTGTTTATTAATGTTCCATATAAAAGATTTGGAGTGGAGCCTAATAAACAGCATAATTAGGAGGTAGTGGTGAGCAGAAGTGGTGTTTTGAGATATTTGCAACAATTGTGAGAGGATAGGAAAACCACCTGTGATTTCTATTACTGTGCTTCATTGCCTACATTCACGCTGAAAGGAAGTAAATCAGCGAGGGTTAGTGTAACTGAAGATACAACAGTAGAATTCTATCATGCTCTTAAACAATGCTTGTAACCCACTGGCTCAAATTCACACTAAAATGTAAATGGTTGTCCTGTGCCCTTTCCTCTGAGCAGATCCGACAGTGGTGATAGTGGGATCGACAATGAAGGCACTGAGTACTAGGAATCAGATAGAGAGAAAATACATTCCACAAAGAAGGGGAGCCATCCCAAGGAGAATCAGATCCTCACAGCAAAAGCAAACGTGCTCCATGTTACAGATGCCTGGGTGGCAAAGAACTGTCGTCTGCCGTTTTTCTGCTTCCTGGAGGTCTGACCCTATGCTTTCCAGAATCAAAGAGTGAGTTTGGCCCTTTAAGTTCACTGAAGCTTCCCCTGATTGTTCATTAAAAGTTACCATTTGGTCGCAGTGAATTGATTTACTTTGTCCCAGCCCTTGAAGGATGCTATAGATCAAAAGGTTCTAGAAGAGCGCTTTTAAAGATGCTGACAGCAGTGCTGAGAGCAGTACGTACACTGGCCCCCATTCCAGGAGGGCAGTCCCCTCGCGGTGGAGGTGCGCTGACTCACGGAGGAAAATCAACGTGTGGGATGCATCAGAGAAGGCACCTGAATTTAGGTCGTCATTGTTAGTTCTTTGTCTTTAGAGACACGTGAAACAGGCCAATCATTTTCTTTTCAAAACAAGAATACAGAATATAAAACTCTATTCAGGAAATACAACAAAGATGAGAAAGACATCAAGTCGATAGAGGTGAAGAGAAAAATCAGGTCAAGAGAGAAAGGAGGGTAGACAAGATAAGCACACAGCACAAAACGCACAGATATAAGACCAAGAGGGAAAAACAGGCGGGGAAGGCCAGATAAAGAGAGAGAAACCCCAACACCCAGCTCACCTTCAAAGGAAAGCTTATCTCACTACTAATCCTGCTCAGCATGGAAAATAAACCACCACCAGAACAAAAGTTTAGATAAACATTGTAGCATTTGTTATTCAGAAAGCGCTCTCATTTCTGTCTAAATTCTGGAAGTCTCTGTTCCTTATTTGTTAAAAGAAGAAACTCTGCTGCTCCCTACTCTTGAAAACAGCAAGTGTCAAAACTCACTTTTCAGAGACCAAGGTCTTCTGGCTTGTAGAGTAACATCCCTTCCTGTGGCTTTGGGGCCCATTTATGCCTGAAGCCATTGCCAGTCCTGTTGCATTTTCACAACCATAGGCATCACGGATGCCTTGTCTCAGCGTTCCCTGGCAGGGGACGCTGCACAGGTACAACCTACTGTGCAGGGTGCACACAGCCAGAAATGCGTACTTCGTGGATTAGAGAGTCTATTTCACTGGCCACAGAGGCCTCGAGAAGTTTGGGGACAGGCATGAGCCCATGTGCAAGGAAGTGACAGGCTGTGCTGCAACCGCAGCAGAAAGACCAGCAAGGTCTCTGCAGTTCCCTGAGTGACGTGCCAACCCTGAGCACACGCGGGAGATGGACACCCACAGGTGTGTCCCACAGGGAGTGTCCTCCAGGGAGTCGCACATTTACGACTGACTCCATCACAGTACGACGTGGCCCTGAGATTCCTCCCACTCCAGTGGGACGCTGTGTGTGTGGTGGCCCTTGTCAGGCCTGGGGAGGCTGGGCTCTACCAAGAAGACAGAGCATGGAGAGCCTGGGGTCCCAGGGGGACACCCCTCCTCAGAGTGCCAGGGTGAAGAGACCCAGGCCTGGGGACCCAGGGAACGCTTTGGTTTGGGGGCTGTTTCATCAAAAGACACCCATTTAATTATTTGTGTGGCGGCCAAACCACTGCCCTTCTGCAGAGACGGAACCGCCCAACAAAAAGTCATATTCCACACAGAGAAGTACTGGGGCCACCGAATCCTTAGCACTACAGACTTCCCTGCCTTTATTTTCTTATAATGATGTCTCCGAAGAAAGCCAGCTCCTGGACTCTACGTCAGCACAAACTCTGATGGGAGCCGAGAGGCCGACATGTTCAGGGTGAAGTCCTGGTTTAGCAAGAACAGTAAGGAGGAAGGGAGAACGGACGCACGCCATGACTGACGCGGCCACACGTCAGCCCAGCAGACAAATACCCTCGATGTCCAACAGGATGTGTGGAGAAGGGCGTGCTCAGCAACATTTCTTATCATTGTGAGACGATAACTCGTGTCTGTCAGTGTCGGTGGGAAACAAGATAAATCCACTGTGGCACATCACGCAATGGAGCACAGGACTTTGGATGGTTAAAAAATGAATGAAGCTCTTTATACTGATAGGGAAATATCACCAAGATATTTTATGAAATAAAAAAAGATATTTTATGAAATAATAGCAAATAATGGTAAAGTGCCATTCTATGCAAGAAAGGGACAAACATTAGACTATGTATTTAGACTGGCTTAAATGTGCATAAAGAAAGCCTGAAAATATTTTTTAGAAAGTGGTTGCTGGGCAGTGAGGGATGGAGTAGATGTTCACTGTAAACTTTCAGTTCACTTAATTTTTGGACGGTGTGTATTCAGAATAATAATACAATCGTAACACAAAACTATGGGAGAAAAGACATCATTTTCATTGTATAGATCAAATGTTCAAAAATAATAATAACAACATTTTTTAAACCTAGATTGGGCCCCACTAGGCTGTGTTGGACTCGGAAAAGCCAATGAAGCATTGAACAAACATGAGTCCATATCATTTAACAGGTGCCCCATGGCACTGGCTTGTTCTTGGGTGAGGAATCTCTCCTCGTAATCTCCTCACAATCCACCATTGCCAGGGCCAGCCCTGGCTCAAATCTCACAGGCACAGGGGTTATGGTGACACAGCCACTGGCCTCTACCCTTGTGCTGAGAGGCACCCACTTTTCTACATGTTCAGGCGCTATCAGATCAACAGGCCCTGAGCCCCCTACCAAGCACCTGGCCCCTTCAGGAAGTTAGACTTCCTCTCTGCTCATTAAAAACCACCACCTCAGTGGCGGCCCTGACCCAAAGTGGCCTCCATGGCGAGGCCCCGTTGACCCTGAGGTGAGTTGGATTCTGAGCATTGGTGTGGGTTCATTTCCTGCACTTCCAGCCATGGCTCCATCCATCAGCAACATGCAGTCACCACGGTAACGCTCAGGCCTCTTTCTGCCAACCCTGTTTTCCCTTTGCTTAAAATGAGTCAAAGGGAGATCTATCGCTGTAAGTCAATCAATTAAAAGGCACTCATTAAATACCTTTTCCAAAGTTAAAACATCTCTAACAAGAAGCCGCTAAAAGCGTAAGATTGGAAGTTGTGTTTCCCTGAGACACATGCTAAATTAGGTGAAACATTTGGCAGGAAATGAAAGGCACGCCACCCTTACCCAGAACAGGAAAGGTCAGAACGCTTCCCCTCTGTGACCCTAACACAAAGGCTTAGGCCGTGGAGGCTGAGGTTTTCCAGAAATGGGGCACACATTTGTGTGTGGCGCCCCGAATCATTCTCACTGCTTTAGAGCCACATGAGCTCTGGTTAAGGGGATGTTTGCTACACTCATGAAAGGAGAGAACACTGTTGGCATTTCAAATGAAATGCCCTGTGATTTTCAAAATTGTACAGGTTTCCAGCAGACTGAGGAGAACGGGTTTTCCCGGCTGGAACAAGGAGAAAAAGACGGAAAGGAACCTCCTGAAAGATGAAGGTTATTGGGACCGTACAGATGCTGAGATTTTGTTTGTTTTGCTGGTTTTCACCACGTAGGATTTGTATCCTCATTGTTTTCATTTCCAGTTCTGTATTTTGCAGCTGTCACTGGATGGCAGTTTGGAAGCCCAGCAAATTCAATTGAGGGCCGTGCTGTCCCCTTAAATATCATGTTGTCCAACTCAACACAGAAACCGTGCGGCCCTGGGATCAGGAGGGCCTAGCAACTCAACAACACTAATACGCTTTCGAGGAGAACCTCAATTACTGACACTGGAGGCTAGAACTTAGAAAACAAAAATTTTAAAAGTACTTCCTAAGTTTCACTGCACCTGATGTGGAAAGAATAGGAAAGGAAGGAATCTTAATCCCAGGATTCTGGACCTGTGAAAGAAAGCTTGGCTAGGAAGATAGGATTCTTGTTTTCTGACTAATGATAAAAGCACCATTATGACACCTCATAATTGTACAGACCTGGCCGTTTTATAGGGCGAATCATATCCACTTAAAGGGCTACAGTCGGTCAAGTCTCACAGCTAATCTGATGTTACTCATTACACACACACACCCGCCCTCTCCCAAAGTAAATAGGACTCTCCCCAGTTACTCACCTAGACCACCCTGGCAAATGTCTGTGCGCGTGGCTCCACCAATGATAAACTGAGGGCTGGGACACAGTTCCTGAAAGCAATTTGGGACATAACACAAGTCAGAAGATGCCCAGGGATGGTTGCAGCCAGGGTAAAGTAGACTTTAGAATCATCGAATTCAGACCTGGACGTTACCTAGGACATCATGCATCGCCCATACCTCATGTTATTGCTGAAAACTCTGTGCTCTCAGCTCCTGTACCCTTACTCGCCCTGGACTTTCTCTTTACCTCTCTAAAAACCCCTTCTCGATCTCCGTCAAGGGCTCCTCTGCTCTGCTCTCCCCTAAGAATCAGGGAACCCTTGGGCTGGGTCCCCACCCTTCTGCAGCGATCCCATTTCATGCAGCAATAATCTGCTCTAAGCATTCTCTCTTGGTGACATCACCCAATTCTGTGGCTTCAGCTCCTAACTATGGAAAATGCAAACCAAAACCACAATGAGATGTCACCTCACACCCATTCGGATGGCCGTTATCAAAAAACAGAAAATAACATATGTTGGCAAGAATGTGGAGAAACCGGAAGCACTGTGCCATGTCGCTAGGGACGTAAAATGGTACAGTGGCTACGGAAAACAATATGGAGGTTCCCCCAAAAATTGAAACTATAATTGCTGTCTGATCTGGCAATTAAACTTCTGGGTATATAACCCAAAGAATTGAAAGCCAGGTCTCAAAGAGATGTTTGTACACCCATATTCACAGACGCATGCTTCACAATAGCCCAAAGATGGAAGTAACCTAAGTGCCTATTGATGGATGAATGGATGAAAAAAACTACATTGTACATGCACACAGTGGACTATTATTCAGACTTGAAAAGGAAGGAAGTCTTGACACATGCTACAGCATGAATGAACCTGGGGACGTTATGCTAAGTGAAATAAGCCAGACACAAAAGAACAAATACTGTATGATTTCACGTATATAAGGTACCTAAAGTAAATTTTGTTATGTGTATCTTACCACAATTTAAGGAAGAAAGGAAGGAAGGATGGGAAAAAGTAGGGAGGGGGAGGGGAGGGCAGGGAAGAAAGCAGCAAGTGAACTCATTATGCACCTCATTTCTGAACACCCCAACCTTCTTCCAGGCCCCTGAGAGGTCTCTCGGGAGAAAGCAAGGAAGCATTTAGGAACAGACTGATTTTCCCAGGTTCCAAGGCACATCTCAGAAAGAGACAGAATCAGGGTCGTTACCATCTCACAAGTCTAATAATCTGTAAGATCTTAGAGGCTGAAACTGTGTCCTATGATATACTGTGTGGTGTGTGAGCACGGCCTGGCCAAAAGCAGCTGTGTGATCATTCTTCATTGATGCGGGAGAATGGAGAGGGTAAATTTTGACAAGCATTTATTTATTCATCTGAAAACCCTGAACCATGGGAGTACTTCAGCTCCACATTAATCAGGTTCTACTGCCTCATCCTCTGAATTTTATTGCATTTTGTTGACAGGCACAAATCAGCACATCCAGTCTGAAAATGACCATATTTACATGGACAGTGAGACCGGGTGAAGACGCTGTTTAACAGAGAACAGGCAATGTGGCTGGAGAGGGAAGGGCTTTAAGAATTTCACAGGAAAGAGAAGAACTAGGCAAAGGTTAACTGGCACCATGTTTCCCCCAAACTAAGACCTAACCAGAAAATAAGCCCTAGCATGATTTTTCAGGATGACATCCCCTGAACAGAAACCCTAATGCGTCTTTTGGAGCAAAAATTAATGTAAGATCCGGTCTTATTTTCAGAGAAACATGGTACCTGACTTTGGTCACAAACTGAACTCTTCTCCTTCCCCCATTTCCATCCCCTCCCTGCCCCAAGCCCCTTGGGATCCTTCAATCCCACTGGAATGGGACCTTCTCCCTGAAGTTTTCCCATCACCCAGTACCAACATCCCCGCACTCACACCACGTTCATGCCTCTTTGAGTCCTTCCTCCATTCTGCCCAGGATGTCAGTCCTTCATTCACGTGTCTGTCTCCCCACAACCTCCCTCAGAGCTGAGACCACAACTCATTCTTTCAGTTCCTCCCCCACCGCCTTCCCAAATTGTGCCTGGCAATGCCTGGCACAAGACAGAGGCCTGGAAAACTGTTGATGTGAAATGTGGCCCTCAACTCTTGAGATTAGCATAGAAAACCATAATTCTTAACCTTGATTTTGGCAACTCCCTAAAGGAACCCCATAGATCCAGAGGCGGGTGGGAAGATGGGCCAGGGTAGGCAGGAAGATGGGCAGAGGAGTTATTCTCAGAGTAGGGAACTGCTGTGCAAAACTGATAGGATGAAAACAAAGGGGTACAGGGAGCTGGCGTTAAATGATGATTTGACCATTTCTAAAGAATTCTCGTCTCATCCTCCCTTTTCAACCACGGCCAAGAACATAGGGACGGTGACTTAATTCTCCCATCATGGTCTGGAAGACAAAAGGTGCCCTGGCCAAGGGCCAGAGTGTGTTCTCTTGTGAGTCTCTTCATGTGCCAGACACTGAACAGAGTACGTCATATGATTATCTCAATTCTCACAGCCACTCTGTGTGGAGGGGGCTCCCATCCCAGAGGTTAAATCACTGACAAGGGTCCTATGTAGGACATGGGCCTAGGTTTCAGGAGGCTGGTTCTCTATTCTCTGCCCCTGAGCTTTGGGTGGGACCAGTGACAGCATCTCGGAGCCCCTGAGTTCCATCTGCATTCACAGACCCAGAGCCCCCACCTCTCCACTCACCAGCCCTGATGGGACCATTCATGACCTTGCAGCTTTCAGCAATAACATCACAACTGACCCCTTATCAATGATTACATCTAGCACTAATTTGTTCCATGTATTCTGTGTCTGTTACGTGCTGGACCCTATACCTGAGCTTTATTTCTAGTCCTCATACCAACCGTGAAAAATAAGGTGCCAGTAGCACCATTTTACAGATGAGAAAACCGAGGCTCACAGAGGTTATCTGTCCAAGTCCACATAGGCAGAGCCAGGATTCAAATCTAACTTGTCCAGTCCCAAAGCCCAGGCATGTTCTTCCCTTTAACACCTTGCCACCTCTGAAAAAATTTTTTAAAAGGAGAGATGTGTTCTGAAATATGGGGTACAGGAATTTAAGATACAGAGCCATGACTCCTCCTTCAGCTACTTCTGACCAGAACTGAGGGCCCTCCATCCTGTATGACACTCAACAGCCAGCCCATCTCCTTACCGGGGGCCGCTTCCAGACAATGCCTTGAGTCTGGGGGGAGCCTGGTCCAAGATCCTTGTAGCCCAAGGCTGACGGGCACGCTGGGAACTCTGGGTCCTTAAATAAGACCCCTGAGTCCAAGCACTGCTGTCTCAGGGTCTCGAAGTCCTGAGCCAAGTACTTCACGGCTTTCTGGTTGGAGCCAAGCCCTTCGGCTGCTGCCCGCTGCTTGGAGATTCCGGCCGCTAGGGCTGCCATGCCGAAGGTGGGCTCCGTGGGGTAGACACGAAGGCAGGGCTGCTCTGTGCTGTCTGAGACCTGCCCCACGGGGTGAGGAGCTATAAGGCAGCATGGAAGGGAGGTGGAGCAGGTAAATATTTCACCTGAAGCCCTGCTCCAGAGGGAAGTGAGTCACAGCCAGAAGCAAATATGTACCCAAATATGCCCCACCTTCCCTGTCTGCCTTTCAGCAGACAATTTGGAGGCTGGGAACCTTCCAGGGCCCCTCCCAGGTCATTAACCTAAGAAATGCATTAGGATCTCAGCATCCCTACCTCATGGCAAGACCCCCTTGCCTCCCATTGCGCCCATTGGCTGAGAGGGGAAGGCCTGTCCTGTCGCTTGAGGTAAGGATATACCAAGGAATCAGAGAAGTTCTGAGCAGGAGGAGAGCAAGGGGTGAGAGAGGTCTCCTTTCCTTCCAGAAAAGTTTGGTTCCATATCTGCTAGGAGGACAAAAATATCAGAAAGGGGTGCTTCACAGAGTGGATCAGAGTGAGCCCAATGGGACATTGTTCCAACTATGAACGAGATTTTGAGCTCTGACTGCTTGAGTTTCTATCCCACCTCCATCAGTAATTCGCTCTATTAAACAATAACATTTGGCAAGTTATTTAACCTGTCTTCCCCTTAATTTTCCCATCTGTAAAATGGAAGCTAATGGTAGGACCGACCTCACAAGGTCATTTGGAAGAGCGATGAGCTAGTATGTGTCATCTGCTTAGATCAGTACATAAGAAGTACTCACTAATTGTCGGCTGTCATGATTCTAGAAACCAGGACCAGAAAGAGAAGGCCTGGGAAGCAGGGGTCTTGGGCTCCAGTCTCAGAAGGGGATTTTGGGCTCCGTGACCTTGGACGGATCCCTTTTCTCGGGGCTCCATTCCCCTAGGCCTGTTGTACCCTAAAGATGTAAACGCTATCGGTGATTTTTGAGCTTTTGTGTGTGGAACAGGCTGGAAAACGGTCCCCCAAAGATATCAAGTCCTAGTCTCTAGAAAAAATGGTCTTTGCAGACATAATTAAGTTCGGGGTCTTGAAATGATGGTCATGGCCCTACATGCAATCCCAGGTGTCCTCATAAGACGGGGGCTGAGGGAGATTTGACAACAGATTAAAAAAAGGACATGGCGATGTGTCCACAGAAGCAGAGACCGGAGCGATGCCGCCACAGGCCAAGGAAGGCCAGAAGCCAGCAGAAGCTGGAAAAGGCCCCCACTTGGGCCTCTGGGAGAGTGTGGCCTTGTGGGACACTGATTTTGCGTTTCTGGCCTCCAGAATTCTGAGAATATATTTCTATTTCTATTGCTTTAAGCCACCAGGTGTGTGGCAATTTGTTGCCATAGCCACAGGAAACTAATACAGGGTGTCAAAATGCTGATTTCCTGCGGCCCAAGCACTGCTCCCCACTCCTAAGAGCTCTGACTCAGTGGGTCTAAGGTAAGACCCAGGAGTCTGCAGCGTTTCAACTAGTGTCCCAGAGGTGATGCCAGTGCAGGGGTTCACACGCCACGCTCTGAGAAGCCCTGGACCAGCTGACCTCTGAAGCCCCATCTCTGATATTCTAAGGCAGTGCCCGTCTCTGTGGAAAGCACTTAGCTAAGTGGGTAGGTCTGGGCAAGCAGAAAGTAGGGTCTGATCCCCAGGCGTCTAGGAGAAAACATGGTTTCTCAGGTTTCACCAGAAATTCAAGACTAAAGTGACTTGCAGAGGCTCAAACACGTGTCAGAGGGACTTGGCCATGGCCCTGGCCCCTCTGGGGGCCCCACTTTCTTTTCCTCAGCATCACTTTCCCTTGATTCAACATCTGCCCCCCCCAACCCCCACCACTAATAAGTTCATCCAATGTTCACAGTTTCATTCTCACCAGCCCCCAAAGTTGACTCTGAACTCATGTGAGTGGCCCCATCCTCGTTTAAAACCAGAACCACAACTCCATTCAATCAACACAGACTCCTCTTAAGCAGATTAGATTCCAGGAGAAATCAACAACTCTGTCGGAAAGGAAAGGAAATTTCTATTTTTACCTTTGAATCTACTGCCTGATTACCTAAAGCTTGTGATTGACACCCATAAGCAATCTCACTGTACCCAGAGTGGTCACTTCAAACACAAATGTGACCAAGTCACTCCTAAGCTTAAAACCCCCAATGGCTGCCCATGGCTCTTAGGAGAAGAAGAGGGAGAGGGTTTGCACAGGCTTTAGGACCCTAAGACACTGACCCTTTCCGCCCTCTTCACCTCCTCTCCCATGCTCTCCTCCCTCTCTGCTCTCCACTGCCTGGCTTTCTTTGGGGTCCTGGAATGTGGAGCTCTGTCCCATTTCAGGGTTTTGCACTTGCTGTGCCCTCTGCCAGAAATGCCCTTCTCTCCACTCCCACCCCTTGCTCAGCCACTCAGGCCGAGTGCCCCAGGGAAGGCTTTCTGGACCCCCCTCTACAAAGCCATCCCCTTCTTACCTGCTCTCAGAGCAACACCCTGCCCAGAAACCATTTAATGAACGCCCCTCCACCCCACCAGGCTCCGAGCTCCACAGGGACAGTGGTCAGTGTTTGTTTTGCTCATCTCTGTATTCCTAGAGCCTAGAAAGCTCCAGGTGCATAGTAGGGACTGAATAAATGTTTGTTGGATAAACAAACACCCACAGGTATGAGATGCCCACTGGTTGGATATGCGAACACCAGATAAAAGGACCTGACACCGCCAGGTAGGGTCATTGGTTAATTGACAAGGATCTCATGGGATGTTTTCCCTGCCTCCATTTCTCCTATACACCTACCCAGAAACATTCCCTTTAGACTAGAATGAGCCAGCCCTTCCTCCATCCAATCTCAGAGTAAGCGCAGCTGGCAATCTTCCTTCTCCATAAGGGACTCCTCTGAGATTAGATCTCCTTCCCACCCCACCTGCCTCAATTACCTCACTTGTCACATCCAGATGCTACACAAACAAACCCTTCCTCATCTAGGCAGACAGGTCTGAGCCACTGCAAATAGAGCCCTCACTAACCGAGTCACCAGAAGCAAAGCGAATGGAGTCAGGACCCGGCTCTGCTCCCCAGGTCCCCCCACCGCCAACCCCCTGAGCAGAGGCCAATGTCTCCCTGTCATCTAGCCGGGCGCCCAGGAGGAAGCAGCCTATGCCCGCTGGCTCTGCCAACCTGGGCAGATGTCACCCCAGCCTCACAAGAGCCAATGCCGGCTCCCTGCCAGGAAGCCCAGGATCCATGATAAGGCTGCCGAGGCCGAGCAGAAACACGCCTAGTGACAGCTACCAGAAAGAACTCTCTGGCAAACAGGGCAGGTGAATGCAGCTCCCTTCCGTACCCCCAGCTGAGCTCTGTGCACAGGTGTCTTCTCCTTGGCTAGAACCAAGGCTGCATTGTCCCCTCAGCACAGAAGATAAACTTTCCAAAGGCCCAAAGGCTCTCCTCAGACAATTACAGTTTGCAAGGCTTGTGGCCGTGCATAACTTTGGGAACGGGATAAGTGAAAGTGGGCAGCGGGTTTCTCACGCACGAGCCTTCCCATTCTGGAATTGTCAGGCAAGCAGGGGATGCGTCCAGTGCCAGGCATGTAGCAGGTTCTCACGCATTGCTGCTGGTGAGAAGGTAAAATGCTGCCGCCGCTTTGGAAACAGTCTGGCAGCTCCTCAAAATGCTAAACACAGAGTTACGTAGTCACTCCAAGTAACACTCCACTCTCTAAAATAGAATTGAAAACACTAGTTTCCACAAAACTTCATACTCCAAAGCTTATAACAGCATGATTCATAATGGCCCCAAAGTGGACACAACCCAAATGTCTATCAATGGATGAAGAGATAAATAAAATGTGGTGTGGCCATACGTACAGTGGAATATTATTCGGCCATAAAAAGGAATGAAGCACTGACACACGCTACAACATGGATAGACCCTGAAAACATGATGCCAAGGGAAAGAGCCAGTCACAAAAGACCGTGTACTTTATGGTTCCAGTTATATGAAATGTCCAGAAGAGGCAAATCCACAGAAACAAAAAGTCAAGTACTGGTTGCCAGAGAAGGGAATCGGGACTGAGTACAAATAGGTATGAGGTTTCCTTTTGGGGTAACGGAAACTTTTTGGAATTAGATAGTGGTGATGGCTGCACAATTTAGTGAATGTACTACAAATCACAGATGTGTATACTTTAAAATGGTGAGTTTTATAACGTGAATTATTTCTCAATCAAAAATGTAAATTAAAAGAAAATAGTATTACAGAGAAGGCCTGCTATGATCCAAGCATTCGTTAGTGGTCTCTAAGGAACGGATTGGTTCCCCATCTGTCCAGGAGAGGAAGTGTCCCATCATGCCAAAAGGAGCCAGAGCTGTAAGACTGAACCCTCTCTAACCAGCGCCAAGAAAACAGAAGGACGGTGGGTCAGGCGTGTGGGTTCATCCTTCTCCAGGTGGGAACGAACACCCTTCATGTTTTGGGATCACACACCAGCCAGGCCCTCATTCCTGGCAGGAAGGGGCCCAGTCATGCCCAGTTGGAAGGCCAGGTGAGATTGCGACCCCCAGTGGCCTTTCCAGGTCCTGCTGACCCAGTGTAACTAACACTGTAAAAACTTCCCTTTGAAGAGAATGTTAGGTCTTTGTAGCCCTCTCAAGTCCATGGCTGATTAGAGACTCACAGCAAGTCTGTAAGTAGGTTGCATTGTCAGACTAGCCCAAAGTGACTCAAATAGCAAACTGGAGCCCACATCTTCTAATTTTAAATGTCACGTTCTTTCCATGACACAGGACCTGCACTGCCAACGAGGGGGAAGCTCTGATCGGGTCAATAGACCATGAAGCATGATGCCTAAAAGGAGAAAGTTCATTGACTCATTCTGCTCTCCCACCCACAAGCCCTTTCCAGGTCAACACTATGCTGGACAGGGGGAGACACTGGGTTGAAGGAGAAAAGGACAAATAAACACCATCCCTGCCCACAAGGAACTTCAATACCATGGGAAAGACAGAGCAACACTCAAAGAAAGGCATGGTGAATTCTGAGGGGATGGATGACAAGGAAGGCTTCATGGAGGAGGTGGCATTCCAGTTGGATAACAGACCTGAAGAATAAGGGACCTGAAGGATGATGAGGGCAGTGAGAAAAGGGCATTTGAGACTCGAGGAGCAGCATGAGTAATGGCAGAAGGAATATTAACGATCCAGAGTGGCTGGAGTGAAGGATGAGGCAATGGACATGTAGGGGCTTTGAGCGTCGAAGTTTTCTCTATAGTTAAGCTGCAGTTGCTGTAAACCAGGCGAGAATTGATGACAGTCTAAATAGCGTAGCGATGGTGGGGCTGGGCAGGTGGGGAGACAGCCCCTCCCTGTGTCTCTCTTGGAGGGCTGCCCTGCTCTCAGGCTGTCAGAGCCCCCATTTTTGCCAGCAGTCATGGAAGCCAGAAGTGCCTCTCTAACTGGGGACATATGGCCTCCAGGGTGCCTGGTGACATGCTGGAAAAGAAATATGACGTGCTTTCGTGGACTATCAATTTTACTCAAAGATTTTTTTGTAAGAGGTATTTTTTAAGTTTTTAATAAGAAACACATTTAGGAAGCTGCCAGACTCGACTCCCGAAGAATGTTTATTTGCTCTTCTCCAAGTTTAGGGAAGCTCTTCCCATTTTAGTGGGGGCAGGTTTGAATGTAAAAACACACACACACACACACACACACACACACACAAATATATGAAATAAATGCACCAAGAAAGAAAGATAAATACCAAGACCAGAATAGTGGTCCTTTCCACCTTGAAGAGGGGAATATGGGGTGGGAGAGATGTAAGTTTTAGGTAATGTTCTCATTCCTCAGTGGGGTGGTGCAACATAGGAGTTCATTACACTATTAATAATAAATTAAAGAAGGCCAAGCATGGATTAATGATGAGAATGTGTTATAAATCAAGGATTATAATTAATCCATTTTTGAACTTTAACAGTGAAAAAAAATTCCCACAGCAGGCAGAGGGGGAGATATTTATGGGTTAGGAATCCTGCCCAAGGACCCTCAAACAACCCTGGTGACAACCCTGGTGCCACTGCAGAGCTGGGAGTGACACTGGATGGGAGGAAGGTATCCATAGCCCCTCAATCATCTCTCCCTTGCAGACGATCGGCTGCTTTGGGGAAAAGCCAAGTTTCTCATCCCAGCTGCCCCCATCACTAAGACAGAGAACACTGAGTTTTCCACTGCGTCATTCCAAAGGAAGGCAACGGAAGAGAAAGATGTTCATGGGATCTTATTAGGTTTCCAATTTCCTGCAAACGTTAGAGGAGAGCCCCTAGCTGACCCTGTAATAGTCAGGTGATTACTAGAGTATGTTGTAGCAAGTTCTAAAGGTTGATTATAAACTGTTGATGGAAAGCCTTCCCATGATTACTGTTGGAACACACGTCCTGTCCAGTCTGTCTCCTAAATGTCCCTTGAGTTACTTCTCTCCATCCCCACAGCCATGGTTTCAGTACAATTCTTCATCCCACCTAGCTTGGATCATGACACTACCCTTCCAAATTTCTCATCCCCTTGCCATCTCTAGTGTGATTCTCTTACTTAAAGTACCTCAGTTTCCCTCACTGGGCCTTAAAGATGACGGTCCAACTCCCTGTCATGGCACTACGACCCTCACCCTCTCACCTGCCCCAGCCCCCCACCATCACAGCCGTACAGGTCCATGCTTCATCCAGGCAGAACTCTGAGAAACTCCCCACACCCGCCAAGGCTTTTTACATCCCCACACGCCCCCGAACGGAAATGACAGTTACCCTATTCTCTTTCTGCTTAGGCATGGCGCATCTCCCTTGATTAATTTCAAGTATCACTCCTCCAGAAAGGTTCCCCAGGTAAAGGCCACCCTGAGCAGCGCACTAAATTGTAATCATTGGTTTGCTTCCTGGTTCCGTATTTCCTCTACTTCTCCCATTAGCGTTGAAATGTCTTGCATACAAAGGCTGCGTTTTTTATCCCTGTGTCTCTACCCACCCCATTCTCTCAAACCCCTTTCCTGTGACCCACTACCTGACACCTGACACATAATAGATGTTCAGTGCACGTTTGATGAATGAATAACTAGCTACACATACAAGGTCGAGTCAAGTTTTGTATCTCGCATCCTTGAATTGGCAAGAGACAGAATATAATGGAGCCCAGGGTGGGTAAAATTATAGGAATTTAACACATATATCCTGCGGGCTCATGTCATGCACAATTCTCTGAAAAGGTTTGCAAGTATGACTTCACCCAAGGCAACCTGAGAAGGGCTTAGAGATGGGCTAAGAGTTTCGAAGAGAAAACAGTGGTGTAGATGCAGCCATCACAGCCCTAGACCCAGAGTCAGTGCACCTGGATTCCAGCCTCCTCTCCATCCCAGCCTCACGGTCACCTGAAGAAGGCACTTTTCTCCCAGGTCTTCCCTTGCTCATCTGACAGAGGATATGGGAGGCCCGGAACACAGCTTCGCTATATGCTCAACCAAACTACACTTGTCTGGAGGCCATGGATTCCTAGACAAGCCGAATGCAGTCATCAGTCGCGGAGCTGTGTCAAGCGCCCCCCAGAAGGTGAGGGGCAGGCCTTCGCAGTTACTGCGCATGCGCGCGCACCCACCTCCCATCAAGCCTCGGCTGGAGCCCTTTACTTACATCATCTTCTGTTTCAGCAACAGCAACCCTGTGTAATAGCAACTATCATCAACCACGTCTCACAGACAAGAAAGCGGAGCTTCATCTCACATTTCATAAGCAGGAGAACCAGGATTTGAACCCAGGTTTGTCTTACCTAAAAGCCTATGTTCTTATCCGAGATACCCCATTGACACTGTTTAAAGACACAAATGACCACTTGAAAACATACAGAATGTACCTGGGCGCTGAACTTGGTGGAAGCTGCTTTCTTGTCATAGACAGAGCCCCACAGGGCTGGCGGGTTCCTGCTGCTAGTCCCAGGTAAGTCAATCTTGCAGCATCAGGTTGCAAGAGCCTGGAGTCCCAAGGAGCCCCCTGCTCCTCCCTGCAGCCCTGACCCTGATGTGGCTTCTCAGATCAGCTGAGATTCCTGCTAGCTGATGTTAGGGCTGCAAACAGCAACAGTCCGTGGGAAGGAGTTTCTAAAGGCATCCAAGCTAAGGTGATCTGGCTCCAGCAGCTAGTGGTCTCTGCCGCCCCCTAGAACCTTGTTTCATCCCAACAGGCCTTGTGGACTCATTCAACACCAAGTGCTGCGTATAACAACCCTGTCTTTCCTCAGAAGACAGTTACCAGCTAGTTTTTCTGAAAATATTCTGAAAAGAATATTCTAAACTTTTTTTTTTCCGCGACCAGGGCATTCTGAAAATTAATAAAGGAAAAGAATTGTGCACGTATCCTGCCTTTCCTGTGTGGGCTGTATTTCAGGGTAAATAATAGTTGATAAGGCAATGCTTTTCTTTCTAGAAGAATTGCAGCTAATAGGAGAATGAATGGTAGAATTAGAGGTCACCATTTTTCAACCCTTCATGATAAAACTGAGATAAAAAGCTAATGAGGAACTTTATGGTGGATTGATCAAGCTGACAACACCTAAACCCACTTATCAATCTGTGCGTCGCTAACAATGGGACATTACTGCCTTCTTATATGATATAACAGGATGTACAACACAGGTCCATCTGGGAAGAATTCTATCCTCTTTCCACAAGTGAACTTCAGTTTTGAACCTAATCAAACCTCTCAATCTAATTGACATTTTAGAGAGAATAAAAGTTTAAACAGGGTTTTTCAACGTCTCTACTAATGACATTTTGGACCAGCTAATTCTTTGTTGGGGGAGCTGTTCTGTGCCTTATAGGATGTTTAGCAGCATCCCTGGCCTCGACTTACTAGATGCCAGTAGCACCGTGTAGTCATGACAACCAAAACTGTCCCGACATTGCCAAATGTTCCCTAGGTAACAAAATCACCCCCATTTAAGCACCATTGGGTTAGAGACCCATGTTAAATGACACCATGATGCTACAATCAGCAAGCTTGTGGGAAATGTGGGACATTCCACAGGGCAAATGATACACTTTCTCCAACAAATAAATGCCATGGGAAGGGGAGGTGGGTTATGTTATAGACCTGAAGGTAGTTAAGAAAATTATCAATCAAATGCAGTATGAGCTTTCTGTAGATCCCAATTTGAACAAACCATAAAAAGATATTTCAGAGACAACTGGGGAAAACTGAACATACAAGATGGATACTATATGATGTTAAGAAATTATTGCTAATTTTGATGGGTATGATAAGATATCATATATCTTATCATAAATATATATATGATGCCAAAAAAAGTATATACATTTTAAGAAAGGAAAACTGTATTAAAATTGTAATACTCAATATATACTGATAACAAAAGGTGAATACAAATCACGTTTGATTTCTGCAATTACGAGAGATGTTCAAAATGGTTACCATCCGTGACCAGGCACTTCTGATTATGGCGAACTACTGCTTGAGCAACGTTGACCAAAGTGTCAAGTGTCCACCAGTATACACTTTTTTGGCAACCCCGGTATATATATAAAGAGAAAAAACAAACAAACAAACAACAACAACAACAACAAAAAAAAAAAAAAATATATATATATATATATATATATATATATATATATTTGTGTGTGTATGTATATATGCGCCAAGAGAAAGCTGGTATAGCTATACTAATATCAGAAAAAGAACACTTTGGGGCAAAAAGCATTACTAGAGATAAAGATAGACATTTCATAATAATAATAAATCAATTATTTAATAATAAATCAGGAAGACCTAGTAATAATTTTAAATTTGTGTACTTATAATAACATAGCCTCAAAATATATAAAGTAAAAACTGACAGGACAAAAAGGGAAAATACACACTCTTAGTGTGAGATTTCAATACCATCCTTTTTGTAACTGATGGAACAAGCAGACAAAAGTCCCAATAGGATATAGAAGAGCTGAACAGTACAATTCACAAACGCAGCCTCACGGGCATACCCAGGACCCTGCGCCTCACAGCGGCAGAGTACATATACATCCTTTCCAGATGCAGCATTTACCAAAACTGCTACCCCACACCCCACAGTCCTGGTGGCTTAGGCAACCTTTTGCCCATAGCTGATAGTTACAGGGGTGTGTACTTGACCCAAGATGGGCCAAAAGGTCCCTTCCCTGGATTTTTGGACTTGGATGTGAAGGCTGAAGCCATGAAAAATAAAGCTTTGATAATATTCCTCCCACCTTTCCTGCCATGAGGGCCAGAGAGGCAAGGTGTGGCGAAAGAATCCTAGGTGAGTCTCTGTTTCAGTTGTCCCTAAGACATAGCTAGAGTCTACCTTTGCTTTCCCCATGACATTCCAGAATTTTACATGTACTTACTTTTTTTAAAAAAATGTTTTAATTGGGGTGCAATGTACATAACAAAATTTACCATTTTAACCATCGCATTAGGTTGGTGCAAAAGTAATTGCAGTATAAAGGGTTATAAATAATTGCAAAACCCGCAATTACTTCTGCACCAACCTAATATGCATCCAGTTCAGTGGCATCACGTATATATTCACCTTGTTGTGTAAACATCACCAACATCCATCTCCAGAACCTTTTTATCTTCCCTAAACTGAAACTCTGTATCTATTAAACAATAACTTCCCATGCTCTCCTCCCCCACCCAGCCCCTGGCAACCACCATTTTACTCCTAGACTACTTTTTGACTCAGTTTCTCTTTTACTTCATAACAGAGGTTCCATTGCTGACTAGTGGGATTGCTTCTGGAGGGGCAGGCCTTCTTGCATATGTGGGATTGAGTTTATTGTAGAGAAAGGTAAGAGAAAATGGGGTTGGTGCAAGAAAATGTGTGGAGACACAAAATTAGACGAGGTTTTATCCCTGGGCCTCCTATCTCTATGCCGTGGGTCATTTATATGTTGTAGGTCGGCCAACAGATTTTATGGTTTTCCCACATTCACCAGCAGCAAGACTTCTCAGAGTGCCGCCATCACCTCATGTCCTCAGTGGGCCCATCCGTGGTGAGGATTCTATTTTGGATCCCATATGCACCTTCCATGTTCCTTGTCCTGACCATCAGAGCCCTGCTAAGAACTTAAGATGCTCTGCCATGACCTTGGATGTGAGTCTTCATTGCACGGCCCCACACCCTCAGGATCCAGCCCTATCACGTGTGTACTTGTGTTTTGGCTTAATTTGAGTTGGTTTCTGTTACTTGCACCAAAAACAATCCCTATACTCAGCCTCCGGGTAATATTTGTTTGTAATTAGGAGACTATGTTTTAGAGAAGTATTAGGTATACAGAAAAATTGAGCAGAAAGTACAGAGAGTTCCTATACACCCCTCACCCTCCTACACACACACTTAAACAATTTCTGCCATTAACATCTTGCATTAGTGCTGCCATTTGTTGTAGTTGATGAGCCAATATGGATACAGTACTTTAACCATGGTCCACAGATTACATCAGAGGTCACTTTGTGTTGCACATGCTGTGAGTTTGGACAAATGCGTAACAACCTACATCTACCGTTACACTATCACACAGAGTAGTTTCACTCCCCTAGAATCCTCTGTGCTCTCTGTCTATTCATCCCTTCCTCCCTCCCCGCAAACAGGTAACCATCTTTTTACTGTCTCCATAGTTTTGCCTCTTCCAGAATGTCATCTAGTTGGAATCATACAGTATTGTAGCCTTTTCAGATCGGCTTCTTTCACTTCGCAAAATGCATTTAACTTTCTTCTGTGTCTTTTCGTAGGTTGATCACTT
Source organism: Rhinolophus sinicus (assembly GCF_057876585.1). Classification (NCBI taxonomy): domain Eukaryota; kingdom Metazoa; phylum Chordata; class Mammalia; order Chiroptera; family Rhinolophidae; genus Rhinolophus; species Rhinolophus sinicus. Next base: position 56,941,735 of record NC_142506.1, on the reverse strand, counting down.
CTTCCTTCCATGCATCCTTCCTCCTTTCCTCCTTCCCTTCCTTCCTTCATTTATTTTTGATTTTTAAAATTTTACCGTATAGCATAGCTCTAAGTGAAAGAAATTAAACTGTGAAATATGTGTCCACTAGCTGGTGGAACGGATGAGGCTCTGAGCTTTCTGGAGAAGCTCAAGTCCCTCCATATGCTTTGCCATCCTTCCTTTCAGCCATCCTTCTTCCTGTCCTCTTAACAGCCTCATGACTTGAGCCTTTATTATTACAAAAGAACTCTTTCTTTTCTCTCTAATTATGCTTTTTGCCTTAAAGTTCATTTTGTCTGATATGATTATAGTTATGCCAGTTTCCATCTTGTTGATGTTTACATGACTTATCTTTTCCCATCATTTCTGTTTCCGTAGCCTTATGGATCATTCTGTAGATCAGTCTCAATGATTGATCCCCTACTGTTAAACCAAACGCTCTGTTCTTGGAACAGACGCAAGCTGTTGGCTGTGATTATCATCATAGGCAGATAACTGGATTCAGTTTGCCAATATTCTCTTCAGAAGACAAAGAAGGATGTGGGTCAGCATGGAAAGGGTGGGTCCTTGGGTGAGGGGGCACTCTGTGACCGGTCTTATTTTAATACAAGACTGGATCTTTAATATAATGATATGATATATGATATGATATGATATGATATGATATGATATGATATGATATGATATGATATGATAATACCAGGTCTTATATTAATTTTTGCTCCAAAAGATGCAGTAGAGCTTATGGTCCAGCTAGGTCTTATTTTTGGGGAAACACGGTAGCATCTACTATGGGCATGGATGGTCCAGAGTCCCCCACATGGGACTGGCCAAAATTTCATCACAATTGCATCGCATTTTGACTTTTCCCTCTGACTAAGACCACCTCTTCTCGCTTCACAGACATTGGTCCCTAATAAATATGCTGCACGTCAAACTCCATCTCAGCTTCTACTTCCAGAGAACCAAACTGCCAGCAGAGTAGGCACAGCCAGCCACATGAGCAGGCAAACTGTGCCATCACATAGGAACCTGCTCTCAGAAGGGCCCAACGCTGAGTTAAATGCTTTGCTGTCACCATCGTGAAAGTATCAATTTTGATGCCCTAATAAATGAATTTGCAGAAAAGTGAGCCAGAAAACACTTAAGATCAATAACAATATCGAATTAATCAAGTATTATCATTCATGGTATTATATGGAATTATGACACTAAAAACAGTATACTTTTGCAATTTACAACTTTATGTTGTTTCTCATGGATCACTATTACCCCATTACATTTTACGAGAAAAAACTATCTTTCAAGAAAAAAGGTTTATATTTTAGTGGCACATTTTTCATGGGTCTTGATGAATGTAGCCACATATTCATTTTGCACTAAGCCCTGAAATTATGTCGCCAATCCTGAGGGTAGGCTCATGGGCCACTAACAGTTGCCCCATAAGAATTTAGAAGAGGGGAGTAATATTCTAAGCTAGCATCAGTTATTTATACCTTGATGTGAATGAATTTCCGATTCGTCTATGAAAGAAGATTTAAAATGTGTAAGAAGAGATCCTAGGGGCACTGCATACATGGAAAATAGAGAGAATACCATTAAGATGGTCAAGGGTAATGAAATGGGGACTGCAGGCCTAAAGATAGACTCCAAATTTTGCCCAGAGTTAGGTTTTGTTAGAATCTTGTTCGTGACACTACACACACAGCCACGCTATTCAAAACTAAAAATTAGATGTCATTTATATGAGTCGTAAAAAAAAATTCCCTTACCACCACACATAAAACTGAGTAATCAGGAGTGGTGTTCAACCTCTTGTTTAAGACGGGCTTTGAATGGCCCATGGAGACTTTTTATTATCTGGTGTCCTCTAATAACAATTTCTCAGAGTTCTGAGTAGAGAAAAATAACTGGAGTTAATTAAAATGTGCCATTACTGTCATTCTCCGTGTGGGGTGGGAAGAACTAATGTGTAGTCAGGATATCAGCAAACGGCTAGTAAAAAATATGTGGCTGGTAAATTGAATGCACATCGCCTGGGAGACGATCAAAACTCAACTTTTTTTTACATTCTGGTATATGTGATATTTCTATTTACATGGCTACTTTGTGCACAAAGTGAGGATTTGTTTTCATGTAAAAGGAAAAGAAACTTCCACACTTAACAACACTCGAGCAAAATTAGTGGGATAAACCAAACCAGTTCTATTTTAAGCATATTTCACATTTCACACTCAGAATCTATTGGAAATGAGAAAAAAGAACTAACTCAAAAGACTGCCAATAGTGTTTTGACTATATATCCTCAGTAAAGACAGAAAAAGAAAAACTTTAAACAAATACTGAACACTGGTGAGTAGTTTTGATTTTCACAGTAGTATGGGTTAGTAATTTAAAACTACTTTTTGTGCATTTTTGGATTAAGCAAATGGAGAAATGTATTAAGAATGACAGAAGCCATGTTTCTCATTGTTGGAGAAGGGAATTACAGATATGGAAAGAGGGAACTTTAAAACAAACCCTACAGTGCTCCTTTGTAATTGAAGGTCAATATGAACTCATGTGGCAAAGTATAATTTTTTATAAATTAGAATTTTATTTTATTTATTTACTTTCATAAAGTGAGTGTGAGTTTATTTACCTGATTTTTTATGATTTATTTACCAAATTAAGAGAAAACCACGAGGATAATAAATAAACCTGATTCAAAGAGAATTTGAGAGATTAAATGTTGTAGGCACTAAATAAAGAACATTAAAATAAGATTTCTGGTGGGGTGGGGGGAAGCGGCCAGATGGCTCAGTTGGTTAGAGCGCGAGCTCTCAACAACAAGGTTGCTGGTTTAATTCCCACATGGGATGGTGGGCTGTGCCCCCTGCAACTAAGATTGAAAATTGCTACTGAACTTGGAGCTGAGCTGCGCCCTCCACAGCTAGATTGAAGGACAACGACTTCGATCTGATGGACCCTGGAGAAACACACTGTTCCCCAATATTCCTCAATTTAAAAAAAATTAAAAAGAAAAAAAATGAGATTTCTGGGTTATATACAAAATTGCTTAATGTCATACAGGACAAGAAATCTGTAACCTTTAGGACTTGGGGGTTTTGTTTTTGATTTGTTCAGGTTTTAGTTTTGGTTGTTTTATGTTTTACCTGAAAGAAATTACTTATATCTGTGCTAGACAAAAATCTACATGTTAACATGCAGCTTTATAGAATCTGAGCCTTATGCAATAGTAAATAACAAATCGAACAAAGGTACATTCTGCTAAAGAATAAGAAAATCCTTGGGTGAGCCTGAAAGCTGGAGAATAGACAGTGTTCTCTGTATAGAGAGGACAGAGATTTATCACCATGAAGGTCTGGAAGCACTGCGAGTTTAGTAACGATAAGCACCTAGATCTTGGTTTCTTAATATCATTCTTCAGTAACAGAAATTAAGGCTCCTTGAAAAAAGGTTAATTCAGAGCTGCAGCAGGAAAAGTATAAGAGGAATCTGGAACATATTTCTGTGCCAGGAAATAAAGACTTACTCAAAGAATGATAAGGACGTGTCAAAAGGACACAGGAGCTGGCTTGAAGGGACTCCCACTGGCCAAGTCTGGGGCAATTTGAGCATCAAAATAAATAATGATAGGTTTTGTTCCAGTCAAGATTGTGGAGTAGGTAAACGCTGTGTTTGCCTCCTCTCACGACCACATCAAAATTAAAACTAAACTACAAAACAACCATCACTGAGAATCACCTGATGTCTTGCTGAACCAAAGCCCTACAACTAAGGACACACAGAAAAAGCCACCTCAAGACTGGTAGGAGGAGCAGAGATGTGGAATGGGCTGCCCCCACACCTGCGTGTGGCCACTAAAAATTGGGAGGGATATCTAGGCTGTGGAGGTCCACCCCAGAGAAGCAAGGGGTCCCAGAGCTGCACCAGGCTCCCCAGTCCAGAGTTCCAGTGCCTGGGAGCAAAGTCCCCATAATTTCTGGCTGTGAAAACCAGCAAAGGTTGTGGCTGCGTGAGATGGAGGACAACTGCACTCCCAGGTGCTCCTCTTTAAGTGCCCACACATGGACTTACTAGCTCATGGACTCACTGACTCTGAGCTCCAGTGCTGGAGCAGCAGTTTAAAAGGCACCAGGGACACACAAAGAGGAACTGAATTGTCTGGTTTCTGTGAGTACTGGAAAGGCGCCTTTCTCCCAGACAGAGGAGCTGGTGGAAGCCATTGTTTCTTTGTTGTGCCCTCCCACTTCATGCTTGCAGACACAGGTGGCGGTCATATATGAGTCTCCATCAACATGGCTAATGCCATTCATTCACCCCACCCTGGTGATTCTGAGACCAAACCCTACCCAACTTTTGGACACACCCAAGCCACTTCCAGTGGCTTTTCCATACAAACCACCTGCCTCGGCTCATGCTACAGACTTTCCTAAAATGCTACAGTCTTTGTGAAACAGCACACCTACTACATAAGGCCACTCTACTAAGACCCGAGACATAGCAGCCCTACCTAATACATAGAAACAAGCACAGGGAAGCAGCCAAAATGGGGAGACAAACAAACATGTCCCAAATAAAAGAACAGAACAAAGATCCAGGAAAAGAACTAAACAAAATGGAGATAAGCAACCTACCAGGTGCAGAGTTCAAAACACTGGTTATACGAATGTTCAGTGATCTCGGAGAACTTCAACAAAAAGATAGGAAACATAAAAATGGAAATAGAAAACATAAAAACGAATCAGACAGAAATAAAGAATACAATCATTGAAATGAAGGATTGTCATGCAGGGTCTCTGGTCCCACTCCCCACACAAGAATGCAGGATATGGTGAGGCCAAAAAGGAACACCAATGGAGCCATGGATAGGGGTTTGTTCATACCACTATGCTCTCACTAGCGGCTAGGTTGGAGATACAGGAAGCAGGAGCCACAATCTGCTGTCCACTTCTCTGCCAACCAATCAACAACCCACCCCCTAGCATAGCCATGGCAGTTATATTAGTGGCTAATGGTTAACCGGTAACAGCTGATGGCCAACCAGCCACAGCGGATGACCATCTGATTACAGCTGATGGCCATCTAATAACCAAGCCAGCACCTTTCCACGTGAGGCCGAGAGCCTGGAAACTGCTCTCTGGGACTCTGTCCCCACAAGGATACATTATAGGGAAACAACAATAAATTAAATGAAGCAGAGTATCGAGTCAGCAATTTAGAAGATAAGGTAGTAGAAAACACCCAAACAGAACAGCAAAAAAGAAAAGAGAATGCAAAAAAAATGAGGACAGTGTAAGGGGTTTCTGGGCCAATATCAAGTGTACCGACATTTGCATCACAGGGGTACCAGAAGGAGAAGAGAGAGATCAAGGAATTGAAAACCTATTTGAAGAAATAAGGACTGAAAATGTCTCTAACCTGGTAAAGGCAATAGATCTACAAGCCCAGGAAGCACAGAGCATCCCAAACAAGATGAACCTAAAGCAGCCCACAACAAGACACAGCATAATTAAAATGCCAAGGGTTAAAGACAAGGAGAGAATCTTAAAAGCAGCAAGAGAAAAGCAGTTAGTTACCTATAAGGGAGCCCCCATAAGACTGTCAGCTGATTTCTCAACAGAAACTTTGCAATCCAGAAGGGATTGTCAGGAAATATTCAAAATGATAAATAGCAAGGACCTACAACGAGCAAAACTATCATTTAGATCGAAGGACAGATAAAGAGCTTCCCAGACAAGAAAAAGCTAAAGGAGTTCCTCACCACAAAACCAGCATTATAAGGAATGTGAGAGGGACTTCTGTAAGATGCGGGAAGGGGGGGGATAAAAAACATGAATAATAAAATGGTAATAACTACATATCTATGAACAATTACTTTACAAATTAAATGCTCCAATCAAAAAACATAGGGTGGCTGAATGGATAAGAAAACAAGACCTTCACATATTTGGCCTACACAAGACTCAATTCAGATAAAAAGGCACACACAGACTGAAAGTAAAGGGATAGAAAAAGTTATTTCATGAAAATGGAAACAAACAAACAAAAAATCTGGGGTAGCAATACTTACATCAGACAAAATAGACTTTAAAACAAAAGCTATAACAAGAGACAAAGAAGGACTCAGTCATCCCACTTTAGGGTATTTATCCAAAGAAACCCAAAACACTACTTCGAGGGGACGTGTGCATCCATATGCTCATTGCAGCATTGTTTACAGTAGTCAAGATATGAAGCAACCTGGGTGTTTATCAACAGATGAATGGATAAAGAAGAGGTGGTACACATATATAATGGAATGTTACACAGTCATAACAAAAGAATGAAAGACAAATGTCATATGATTTCACTTATAAGTGGAATCCAAAGAACAAAATAAACAAATGAAACAGAAAGAAACACATAGATACAGAGAATATTTTGACAGTTGCCAGATGGGAGGGGGTTGATGGTGGATGAAAAAAGGGAAGGGATTAAGAAACACAAAATGGAAGTTACAAAATAGCCATGGGAATGTAAAGTACAGCTTAGGGAATATAGTCAATAATATGGTAATAACTATGTATAGTGCCTGGTGGGTACTAGACTAGTCAGGGGGATCATTTCTTAAATTATATAAATGCCTAACCAGTATGCTGTACATCTGATATAATATACAGAATAGAGAATATAGTCAATCATATTGTGATATTATTAGTTTGGTGTTAGATGGTTGCTGGACTTATCATGGTGATCACTTCTTTAGGTATATAAATGTTGAATAACTATGGTGTACCCCTGAAACTAATATAATATTGCATGTTAGCTATATTTTAACAGAAACCTTTAATAAAACTAACAAAATAAATCATGATAGTAATGGATTATAATCCACTGAGTAAAATAAGAATCCATATTTCCTTATTTGTATAAATAACTGGAGGAAAAAGGAAAGCTGTTCCTAACAGTAGAATGCCAGGCAATAAAGGGAGAAGAAACAATAAAATGAGAAAAAAATGCTATTTTGTCATACTTACAGGAATGATTGATGCAGGCAAAAATTATCAATGAATGCTACAACTAGGGAATGAAAGTTTGATGGAGAACAGGATCATTTTACAGCATCAAATCATTTCCCAACAAAGGACTTATCCATTACAACGGGGAAAATAGTAACTTCACAAGGGAGAAACCGGCAGACACCACTTTGGCTAAGTGACCAAAATTAACATCACCAGTAATGGGGCAAATCAGTACCACGTGCCTCCCGATGCAATGTCCTGAGAAAGACACTTTGTCCCTTCTATAATATTATTGCCCCAAATGCATAACTGGGACTAATCAAGAAGAAACATCCGACAAACCCAAATTAAAGGACATGTACAAACTAGCCTGTATTCTTCAAAAATGTCAAGGTCTTGAAAAACAAAATAAGACTAAGGAACTGTTCCAGACTAAAGAAAACTAAAAAGACATAACAACTAAATGTACTTCCAGATGTTGGGTTGGATCATTTGCCTGGGAAAAAGTTATAAAGGTTGTAAGCGGCATTGGGACAATCGATGGAATTTGAATACAAACTAAGGATTAGTAATAGCAACCTATCAATGTTACATATTCTGACGTTGACACACCCTGTGGTATTTAGGGATAAACAGGCACAGTGGCTGCAATTGATTCTCAAGCATTTCAGAAAAAAATATTATACACACACACAGCATATGAAATGATGTGTGTGTGTGTGTGTGTCATATACACATAATGGAAATAAAGGAGTATGGTGTTTGCAAGATGATGAGGTTTAGAAAGCACTACTCAGGACACAGGGCAATGGGGTGGGTTGGTTTGCTGAGAGGACGGGAAGAGCCCGAGCCTTCTGGCCTCCAGTCCCATCACGGCAATGACCAAGTCCAGTGACCACTCCCCCGTTGTATTTCTTGACCTTTCAGCTGCTATTGACTTTTTCTCCTTGAAAACACCTCTCCCCTCAATTGCCATTGTCATAGCTCTTCTGATTGATAGATAGATGATAGATAGATAGATAGAACAATAGAGAAGATAGATAAATGAACAACTTTGTATCAATCTCCAGAGTGCTCTGGAATCTAGAGTCATGGCTGTCTGATATCCACAGCAAGACACTTTTGTTAGCTGGTGATGCTGAAAAGTAGCAAAGGCCTTTTGAAGTCAAGATTTCCTTCTCCACAGCTAAAAGGGGCTTTTCTTGCTTTGGAATATCAATACTGCGTTTTGCCATGTGGTGGAGCCCACGCAACACCAAAGAGGCTTTGGACGCGCCATCTCACCCTCCTCTCTGTCATCACCCCCCATTGTTCCCACACTGTTATTTTGGTGAGAAGACTTTACTACACAGGCTTATAGTTGTTCTGGACATCTTGGTGACGTCTGAAACTCTCCGAGACTCGGAGAAATCATCCCAGCCTGTTGGTGCAGGAATAAGTGAGCCCGCTGTGTCCCTGTGAGCCAGGACAGATGGGGAGAAAACACGGAGAACCACTGTCTGCTAAAAAGCCAAGTCCTTTTCCATCAGGACCTCCTCTGAGGAAAATGGGTGTAGGGGGGTGCACTCTGCAATCCTGGTCGGCTCTACTTCCAGGAAGGAGATTTTAGTGCCCCTGGCATACCTGGCAGGGGGCTCAGGAGCCCTCTCCACCCTTCCCTGTCCAGCCTGACCATGACACTCACCTACTCAACCCTTTAGTGACTCCCTCACTCCCTCTGGCCCCCTCTGGTGTCCCGTCACCACTTTAGCACCATCACCCCCACCTTACCCCCCCACCCCCATCCCCATGCACGAATTCTCAAGAGGCCGAGGAAGTTCCCAGAGTTCCTTTGGTTTCCAGTACTTTGTTGCTGGCCTGGAAATGCCCCCAGGAGTAGAAATGGGGTGGAAAGGCTGGGCTGTGTGTTGGTGGCCAGTCTGGTCCCAAGCAGATGCCTGAGGAGTCCGCACCCCCAGACCAGCACCAGCACCTACACCTGAGGGATGGGCCAGTCCAGCCACATAGAGTGAGGGGAGGAGTGAGCAGCAGGAAATGCTTTCAGGGCCTTTGCCCAAGAACATTCTCACCTTTTTCCTAGAGTCCAGGTCACCCTGGTTCCCTTGTAAAAAGGGATGGCACACCCCACCTCACTCTAAACACAGACATCTGAAACAATCCTGGGAGATGTTAAATCTGGGCTCCTCAAAACTCTCTATTCAGGGGCCCTTTCACAAGACATTGAGCCCCGAGCAGCATTTCCACCGCCCCATATCAGTGGCACAAACAGGGGAGACACCAATAAGCTTCGCCTTGGGTAAGCTTTGCGCCCACAATCCTTCACTCAATAAACCGTTACCAAGGGCCACCAAGGTGTCAGTCAGGCACTGTGCCAGGATCACAAGGTGATGAGGACACAGGCCAGCCGGGACTCGGAGACAGAAACATAGGTGGTACCTGGTGACAAGCGTTGTACCAGGATTTCTATAAAAAGTGCTAAGGTCCTAGCTCTAATTATTCATTATCGTGTTTTTAGATTTCTATTCAAACGCACCTCCCAGAATATACATTAGAGAGCACTTGTGTCTTGATGTGATTTGCATTTCTGATCAGTCCCTAGACCGCTGGTGTGGCAAGAAATGTGTCCCAGACACACCCTTTTGAGTATGAGTCAGGAAGCTCAGGCCTCCCAGCAAAACCCGGTCAGAGGCAGCGTGACAGGGCCCCACATGGTCAGCATCCGAGCAGAGGCTGGGGCAGCTCCGCAGGCCCGCGGCTCAGCAGGCAGCAGGATTGTTGGTTCCCCCACTCTGTGAGTCAGTCCGAGGCCCGAATGCTGGCTCTAGCCTCCCCTATGGCCGCTGGCCCTTCAGCGGTCACAGCCCTTCTGTGGCCAGGCCTTGCCCTCTGCAGCAGTTAGACGAGAGGAGATGGTCCTGTTCCCCTTCTCCACCTCTAAGCCTGTTGCTTTTGTGACTCTCATTCTTGCCATGAATTGCTGAAGCATCTCCACATGCTGAGTCAGAAGCTGTGTGGTCTCATCGCTCAGACGTGACTCACACGGGATTCCTCTCGGAGGCCCTTTTTGTAATATTCCCTTATTTGGCCCCAGACAAAGGCTCCGTGGTTTTCTCAGGAGCTGCTGGGCAGAGCCTGTCTCTGGCAGGAAGGAGACTTAGTGCCTGACACTCAGACGGTCACAGGCTGGGGTGGGCTCTGTAGCTGACAGGCTCATCCTCGGAAGAAGAGACTGATGCAAAGGCATGTCCAGTTTTTTAAATCCCACGGATATTTAAGTTATAAATCATCTGGAGAATGACTTGGGTACCATGAAGCTTCCACTAGCTGCATCTGGAAGCCCAAGTTAATATTCTAAAAAATAAATATATTGAAAAGTCCAGATCCCCACATGGGCCACTGTGAGCTGCGTCCTCCATAACTAGACTGAAACAACTACTTGACCTGGAGCTGACTGGTCCTGGAAAAAAATACTTGAATAAATAAAAGTGGTGGTTTTTTTAAAAAAAAAGTCCATAAAAACATCTCCTCTGTATATATATGTTGAGAAGAGAAAAATAAAACAAATCAAAGAACAAAACAAGACCTCCAGAGGAGGAAGAAGCATCAGAAATTTCCTGGCGCTCTACCCCAAGCTCTAGCTGCAATTGCAGGTGGCCCCTGTGGCGGGAAGTTGGAGGCAGAGAAGTTGAACCAGGCAGGTCTGAGGCAGAAAAGGCCCAAACAACCTCCACGAAGGTACAGTAGAGAAAGGGGAGCTGGTGACGGATACTGAGAAAGAACAGCCAGGAGCTGGAAGGAAAACTGAAGCAGAGGGAAGAAGGGGTTTCGGGGAGTGAAGGGAACAGGCCGGGGCAGCCATGGGAGACAAAGGTGAGAAGTGGGCAGCCTTCTCTGCATTTAGGGGGGAGCCAGCAGGGATGTTTGCAGTGTGATGATGAGGGTCAGAATGTGCATTTTTGCCCCATTTGCTCTGCGAGCCACGTTGCCCCATGTCGAAGACAGATGTTCCCAAATGCAGCCTGCTGTTCAAATTCATCACTGGCTGGGTGACCCTGGGCAAGTCGTTGAAAGTCTTGGTGCCTCAGTTTCCTCATCTGTAAATGTGGGAAAAAATAGCAAGACCTAGCCTATAGAGTTAGCATGAGGAATAAATGAATAAATATGTGCAGAGTATTTGAGATGAAGACACCCGCCTGCCCCCGGCTGCTCCAGCCAGTGACAACATGACAGAGGTCCTGTGCAGACACCACTGCTAACTCTAACGGGCCAGCTTTGTTCTGGAGTCGCCATTGGGTTGGCTGAGACTTTCTCATGACAGCCCTGAAGGCTAAGGACCCTCCTGCCCCATCTTCTTTCCTTCTCTCTTTCTTTTCACTGGTGTCAGACCTGTACAGTGGAACCCCCCTACCCTGACTGCGGTTCCCTCTCCCCTTTATCTTTCACCGGCGTTATACCCCAATAAATCTCTTGCACTTCTAACTTTGTGTTGGCATTTGCTCCCTGGAAGACCTTTGGCAGACTAGGTTAAATAGAATTCTTTGGTACAGAACTTGTCAGAGGCTTAATGTAATAACATACACGATGACTCATTAAGAAGGGAACATACGGTGAAGCATTTCCTAAATTTGTGTGACCACTGAATGCTCACATCCACACACTCACACCTACACACACCACAAAACATCCATTCATATCTCATGGAACTTACGATCTGCTGAATAAAGTTTGGTGAACACTGCATTAGAAGACCTCTGAAGTTCCATCCAACCCTGGATTCTGTCACATGGAACATGAAGTGTGAGCCAGTAATTATATTGTATTCAGGGCCTCATTGAACAGAAGGAAAGTCCCAAAGTCTCCCGTGATTTTTATTAACAACCCGAGCTATATTTATAAGTCTCCTCCCATCTGAGAATTCCAGAGCACTTGTTAAGTCCATTGATGTCATCATCCCTATTTTATAGATGGAAAAACTGAGGTGCAGGAAAGTTGTGACACTTGCCCCAGATCAACACTCAAGTTCTTGATGTTGCCACTGAATCACAGTCAGTTTCACCTGTTGTGTTGGTGGAAGACGAAAAGGGGGAACAGCTGCTGAGGGAAAAGAAAGGAAACAGGAAGGGGACCTGGAATCTAGGTCCCTGGGATAAGTTGGATCACAGCAACGACGAGATGTCACTGGGCTGAGCCCTGTCCCTGGAAGGAGGAAGGTGAAAAGTAACAACAAAAATCAGTGCCTGACCCCAGGTAGAATGTAACAGTGCGTACAGGAGAAAAAGTACTGAAACCTGTCTAACCTGCCATAAAACAAATGTAAATCAGGGGAAAATAGAGACCCAAAGGGGTTAGGTGACAGCGTTGGGTGGCTGTCGTATGTAACAGCAGGATTGGCAGTTGGCTGTTCCCAGCTCCCTCAGTGCCCCTTCACTGTTCTAGCACCCTGGCCCCCGGCCCCCTTCTTTGCAATCCCCAGCTGAACCCCCGACCATGCAGAAACCCCTCATACTGCAGGGGTTTCTGCCCCAGTGCCAGCGCCAGCTTCCTTTCCAATGGGTGGGTGTCTGGAGTCACAGTGGCTATTAAATATTTTCAATTTCATTGCCTGGCAACAAGCCTGTTAACGGATTGACTGAGTAAAGGAATGGAGTTGGGGGAAGTAATGAAACAAAGAGACCAGATACAGCCTTGCTTCTCAAAATGTGGTGACGTAAACGGTCATGTAAGCCAGCAGTGGGATCCCTACCATGTTAGAACTGCAGCAGGCACGTTGGGGGAAAGGACCGTGACCACCAGACGGCAGATGCAGGAGGGCGGAGTGGGCAGAGTGAGCTTGAGCATGTGTGGGGCCGCTCTAGACGGAGGGGCATGCATCGGGGCTGGTCTTCAGGCTATTTCTGCTCCGAACGCCCCCCTGTCTGGCTTAGAAACATTTATTTAGGGGTCTTGGGGGTGGTATGGATGGAAATTATGGGTTGGGCCAATGTCCCTCCCAGCAGCCTGTGGCGTCTCACCTCCCATAGAGAAGAGGAAAGCGTGCTTACCTGTATGTGTCTCCTACCACAGGCACTGTGAGAATGAGGGGGGGAGGGGGTCCTGAAGTGCCTTTAGCAGACAGATGCCAGCTGCTGCCATGCCTAGGACAGCCCCAGGCACTCTCCCAGATACTGTGATTCACTCTGTGAACGACTCTGTGAGCTCAGCAAAATAGATATTATTTCCCTGTTTTAAGAGATAGGACAACTGACGGTGAGTAATTTAAAAACTGCAAAGCACCCCACCAATACAAGATACAAGTGATTACTAGCAGAGTTATGATCAGGGGAAACCTGCTATGAAAAGCCCTCCCGGAAATGGTATTTGGTGGGCAGAGGACAGTAGCTCTGCCCCTTTCGGCCTTTGGAGAGGACAGGACATAATACCCTGAGCTCTGCCCCACTTGGGAGATCAGCAGAGGGCCCCGAAGGCTGTCTGGGCTTTTTGAAGTTTCCTTTCTGGAGTTTCCTCCCTCCTCCTGCTTTCAGGGCCTCCCATCGTCTGCAACACCACGGACAAGCCCATCCCATCTCCTCTTCAGCACTGGGATCCCCCAGGAAGCCCCTCCCACCCACCCTTTCCCTCATCCAATAGGCCTCTCCCACCCCCATGCTACAGTCAAGGAAAACAGAGCCCTGAAACCTCTCCAAAAGGAAGAAATCTCTCAAACAAAGCCACGCGTTGGAACACTGTGGGATTCATATCCTCTCCGGTCCCTCTGAATTCAGATCACAGACCTGAACGAAGGAGGAGAAGAAAAACCTGGCTTTCCCTCAGCCTCAGCCCCAGTGACAAAGCAGGCCACCAGCCACCCCCTTTACCCTCCTAAGCTGGGAAAAGAGACCCACAGGCTTGTGGTCTAGGGCCAGGCACGCTGCGACCCTTCACAGCCACTTGGCTGGGCCTCCGGTGTCTCATCTACAAATGGGGGAATAAGATCTCCTGTGACCAATGATGATGATGAAATGTGCAAATGTGCATAAAGCGAGGAGCTCGGTACCCGGACATGGGGGTACTCCATTCTAAGGGTGGCTTCAAATAGTACCTCTAGAAGCTGAAGATCGTGCCTCTGACACCTCACAGACATCCAGGGCTGTGGAGGTGGTGTGGCCTAGATGTTTTATTTTCTCTTCTTTTCACTTGGAAAAAACAATCAAGGAAAATGCTACAAAAAGAGATTGCCTTGTAGTGGTCCTCTGAGACACACATTCTCTCTCTCTCTCTCTCTCTCTCTCTCTCTCTCTCTCTCTCTCTCTCTCTCTCTTTCACACACACACACACACACACACCTGCTGGCACACTGGCCTCTGGCACACTGAGGCAGCTTTGGGTAATCTCAGCTGCTTCTGACTCACCCACTGCCCTCAGGGCTGGGGACTCACTCCAGGAAGGTTCCCCACAGTGAAGGGTGAGGCCCACGGTGTGTGTGTCTGTCTGCGCCCGCCTGTGTGCTAATGTGAAAGGCATCGTGTGGTCAAAGAAAGATGAGATGTGGGACCCAGTGAGATAGCATTGTGTGAGAAGCTTTGGAAAGTATAAAGAGCATGTTTAAGCAGGTTTAAAAACTGGAGCCTGTCCACAGGTGAGGGCAGTGGTCATTGTATGCAGCTGCAAGTAAATCTGAGTCGCTCAGGATAGCTGTGGGCCTTTGTAAGCAGAATCCTGTGTGCACAGAAGGCTGGTGGATCAGTGGCTTCCGCTGCCTGGAACAGGGTGTTCCCTGGCCGGGGAGAGACAGTCCTGGGTGAGCCAGGAGGCTCTTGTGTCCCAGAGCTGCATGGAGATCCTGACTGGACTGTGAAGCTAGGGCCGGTATGCCTGGTCCTCTGTTGCTTAGAGGACTCTGGAGGGAAAGCCCAGCCACGTGGGAGGAGCCCCTTCCCCCCAGGGATGAATGTCTTCCAGGACATTGGCAGGAGAAGAAGTCTGAGCATTCCCAGCTGCTCTGCCATACGGGGCAGGTAGACAAGCTTCCTCCCCAGAGCCCAGACCCTGGAAGAAATCCCGGGGGGCCCAAAGGAAATCGAAGAGTGAAATAAATCAACAGCTTCCAGGAAGGGCTGTCTCTTTCCTCTGTTTTCGATTGTGATGGTTTCATAAAACCCTTGCACCAGAAACCTTCGAGCTAGAAATGAATGCCTCTATACCCCACGTCATCTGAGGGTACAGAAAGCAGAGCCTGGTGGCCGGCAGTGACACCGGTCCATCAGGCAGCGTGCAAACTGGAAATGGAGGATGTTAAATAAAAACACAGTCTACTTAGGTCGGGAAGACTTTGAGGAGAAAGAAAAACTACTGCAATAGGGAGAACTCTAGTTCTCAACAGAGAGACTTCTCCAGTCTGTTGATGCAAGAAACATGGAAACCTGTAGAGAATTTTACGAGTTTATCTGAGCCAAAACTGACAACCTATGCCGGGGAGCAAGATCTCAAATGCTCTGGAGAATAACAGTTTGCAGCTTCTTTTCTGTATTTGAAATTAAGAAGGGAATATATAAGGAAGATGGCGTGCAGGTGGCAGAAAGCGAGGGCAAGGCAGGGATTGGATCACAAGGTTATGTGCTTTCTTCAGGGCAGTTATGACTTCAAGGGGTGTTATTGCTGGCATTTCAAAGTTAGGTGCTAACCTCGCTACACAAGAACAATGGACAGGGCTTCCTTAAAACTTTTCACTAAGGAGGTATAGGCCTGGGGCCTGACTACCCACTGAGACCTGCCCAGTTAGGAATTTATGATTTATTACAGCAGCCCTCTTTCCTCTCCAAGTCTCGGAAACAGGCAAGTGTCTCAAAATCAAACAGATTTTTTTTTAATGGGGTTAGCATCAAGTGTCCAATATTCTCCAGTTATGCAAGTCAAGTGCCTCTATTTTCTTCAAATACTTCTCACCCTTTTTATTTATTTCTCCATCATCCGTTAAGAGCCTGTGACATGCACATGACATAACAAATGCTAAGGTACAGGGCCTGTCCACAAAGTGTCTACACACAGTAGGGTGTACAGATGTCATACTATAAACTCGGACACCTGAAATTTATGTAGCGTTATTAACCAATGTCACCGTAATACATTTAAAAACACCGTCTTAAAAGGGTAAAATAAGGACTCTCATACAAATATAAAATGAACATATGTCAAAGATTTTATTTAACTTATGAGTGGATAAGGGAACCAGTAGGTGTTTAGAAAAACAGTTCAAAGAATATAAATTTGTTAATAGATGCAAAACTGATTGATCTGCATACGCATGGACAAGAATTATTTGCATTACTCTCAATTTTCTACAACTTACAGAGCTGTAAAATAGTTTGAAGACTGTAAAAGGTACTGACCACTACGGACACGATCCCCTGAAAGGAGTCACCCAGCATTCCATAGGACACCCAGGAATTTTTTTTTTTTTTTCAATTCCAAAGACTTTTGTTCTGACAGGTTGTTGTTTCACAGAAAAATCCTGAATATTCAAATCTCAAACTATCCTTCAAGACCAAGTTACATGCCACTTTTTTCACAGAGCATTGTCTGGTCTTTCTCCCTTAGGCTAAAAGGTAATTTTGAGAAAAGGTAAAATGACTCTCATATAGATATAAAATGAATACTTTTCAAGATTTCATTTAACTCATTAATTAAAGCAGGCAATCAAGCAGATGTTATGATTGGTTCAAAGGAGAAATCAAAGAAGCACACATTTACATGAGGTAAAGAACACTGAAATGGACTCACCTGTCTTCTCTAATGGGGTGAGACGTCTCTCTGCTGGACAGAATTAATTTGCATACTTACAGAAAAATTCTTTTGCATTGCTACCGTTATCTACACGTTGGGTTGTAAAATAACTCAAAAACGATGACAGGCTAGAATCAGATGGCCTGGAAAGAGGTGCTCTAAGCCAGGGGTTCTCAGCCTCAGCATTATGGATGTTTCGGACCAGATAATTCTTGTGGGGAGCTGCACTGGGCATCATTATTAAGATGTTTAGCAGAATCCCTGACTTCTACCCAAGAAAGGCCAGTAGCACAGCATCCGCCGGTCATGACAATAAAATAAAGTCTGCAGACCTTGCCAATGTCCCGATGTGGGGTAGAGAGGACAAATTTGCCTCCAGTTAAAAGCAATAGTTTTCCATGGAAACACACATTCTTCTATGAGTGTAGGAAAGGAGAGGAGGAAACCATGCACTCCTAGGCACACCCCCACTTCTCTGTGTGAGCTGAGACTCTCTTGCTGTCTCCCAGCAGAGTGCTCACAGTGGCCTGAACACAGATAATTGGTCTACATACTCTACCAATATTGACTCAATCCTCCCAGTTAAAACTGAGTTTCAGATAAACAACTGATTTTCCAGTATAAGTATGGCCCCCTGCAGTATTTGAGACGTACTTACTGAAGGGGTTCAGAACAGGCCTCCCCAAGACGGGCCACTTTGGCATGTGGATTATTTTGAGCTGAAGACAACGGAGACCCTGAGGCTCACGAGAAACTTTTACCTCCCCCATAAAGAATTTAAGTTAGGGGCTTTGCTTGTTATAAGAGATTATCAGTCAACTTGTTTGACTTATCGGCAGGGCAGGGCAAACGTCTAATTACTGATCCTCTGCTTTTCAATCGCTCTGAGAATGACTCCCTCCCCTGGGACACCCCAGGCACCTGACCTCAGCCTTAGCTCTGAATGCCGTGTATTTTTTTTCTGACTCGGAACCTCTTGTGTATGTGGGGTGTCTGACTCCCTCATGTATGTGGGGTTTCAATATGTACGAGTAGGTATGTAATTAAATTTGACTGTTTTCTCTTGTTAATCTGTCTCATGTCGATGTAATTATTAGATCAGTGGAACAAAGTTTCTTCTTGCCACACTGACACTAAAATAATTATTGGTATCTGTTGAAATTCCAATTTAACTGGATGTGTTTATATTTGCCAGGTCTGTCTCCCCTCTTTGTGATCCAATAGCTGACCAGCAACAGGGTAGCATTCTGATTAGAACAGGCCTTGGTGACTTTGAGCCCTTGTTCTGCATGTGACTAGTTGTGTGACATTGGGTAATATCATTGAACCTCTCTGATCCTCGGTTTTCCCATCTGTAAAATGGGGACAACAGCAGAAGGACCATCTTCTTAGAGAGTTGCTGGGAGGATTAAATGAGATCACGTATACAGAGCTGTTAGGACACGAAGTCCAGGCCCAAACGATGGCAGCTAATTTCCTCTCCTCGACCTCACTCCCTGATCTACTGACTCACAGGGTGTTTCCTGGCGAGTCACCACTGCCACAGCCTGGGTTTCACCCATCCTCGATCCCCGGGAGGTGGGAAGTTAGCTATCAGTTTTGGCTAACTTTTGCACCCGGGAGCCACTGTGTCCGGTGCCAGCCGGCTGGGCCATCCCAGAGCCGTCCGCAGGTGGCAGCACCGGCCTCGCGGTCCCTCCCGCCGGCGCTCTGCAGGCCGCGCACGGGTAGGCTGCGTCCCGGGCCCGGCGCCGAGCAGGCCGGGAGCGGCGAGGCCACACCCCGGCGGGCGGAGGGCGCTTCCCCGCTGGTGAATCATCGCCGGCAGCGGAGCCCGCAGTCCCGTTGCCGAGTGCCGGGCCCAGCCTCGCCCCTGCAGTGCGCAGCACCCGAGACCTGTACCGCGATCGCCGGTCAGCCGGGCACCATGGCGGGCATCGCGGCTAAACTGGCCAGGGACAGGGAGGCGGCCGAGGGGCTGGGCTCGCACGAAAGGGCCATCAAGTACCTCAACCAGGATTACGAGACGCTGCGGGACCAATGCCTGGAGGCCGGGACGCTCTTCCAGGACCCCTCCTTCCCCGCCATGCCGTCTTCCCTGGGCTTCAAGGAATTGGGACCCTACTCCAGCAAGACCCAGGGCATCCAGTGGAAGCGGCCCACGGTAGGAAGCGCGGCGGGATGCGAAGCAGGGCGGGTGGGGGCCCCGAGGCGTGGCCGCACAGGGCTCCCGGCCAGGGAGGACCGGACAGGGGGTCCTGGAGAGCGAGCCCGCCCCCGGCCGCCCCAGCCACAACCCTCAGCCGAGCGATCGCGCCCAACCCCAGGCCTGGCCCGTTACCCCGTGCAGGGCAGTCGTGCGGGTACGCTCCCGGGTGGACCGCGTCCACAGAGGGCGCCTGTTCCCTCTTCCATCCACGGCACTTCGCTGGACACTGCCCTCAAATCCCACTAGCAGTCCTGCCAGGGTAACCCCCTGTGAAGTTCACAAAAACTGGGGTGACATACGGGGCCTGGGGAACAGCTTTTGCTGGACTCCATTGTGGAGATGGTGGAAAGCGGGGGAGGAGGGCCTTCAGGAATGGAGAGTGGGAGGCAACGTGGGTCCAGGAAAAGTCAGTCTCGAACTCGGGTTCTCTGGACTTCAGAGAGGGGAAGTCCACAGCCTGGTCATTTCGTGACCAAGGATGGTCTTATGCAGTCCTGCTTAGAGTTAAGGCCAGTTTCTTGTTTATTTTAACAAAGGGGAGCTCAGAAGACCTCCCGGTACCATTCACACTGGTGATCAAGGACAGGGGAGATACAGCGAAAGACCAGTCCCTCATCATTCCGCTGGCCCAGAATCCCCCCGGGGAACCTCAGCTCCCTCCAAGCTGCCTGGTCCCACCCCCGCTCTGTCCTGCTTGCCCTGGCAGGTCTTGGGACGGCTTGTTCCCTAACCTGGTTGGCCATCCCTTTCCCATGGAGCCCCTGCTGGCTCCACCTCCTATGGGACACCTCACCGACCTTCCCTCCCAAACCTAAACATGGCTTCCTGGGGAATCCAAACTCTAGATCCCTGTTGTGAATAAACATTCCTGACCTGCTTGCGGTCCTCCGAGCCTCCCCAGCCACCTTCTCTGTTACCCCAAGCCCCGCTCATAAGCAGCAGGTGCAATAGCAAGTACCACTGGCCAGGACTTGAGCACTGGAGTTCATTTGGTGCAGACCTACTGGGTCACCCTCCCTGAGCCATCCAACCTCTTTGCTTCCATGTCTTCATCTCAAAGAAGAGGTGATGCCTCAGTATGTTCCTCTTTTCACTGGCTCTCAAGGCCCAGCCACCTTCAGTTTCTCCAAGGTAACATTCTTTCCTGCCGTCTCACCTGCCAGAGATGTTCTTTCCTGGCTTTCTGGAATCTGGTTAACTCTCATTCTTTGGGATTTAGTCAAATGTCCCCTCCCCAAAGCTACCTCTCTTGACCATTCTCAGCAGCCCCTCCCCATCTTGTTATTCTGTATCCCTGAAACCTGCTAATTTCCTTCACAGCATTTTCACCATTTCTAACTTTTCACCATTACCTAGATTTGTTTGTCCTTCTGAACGGCGGGGACCAGGTGTGCATTATTCACCCATATATCCTCAGTCTGGCAGCGTGAGTGCCTTTCACAGAATGCATTCATGCATGCATTCATTCATTCAACTATATTTATTGAGTGCCTAGTATATGCCAGGCACTGTCTTAAATGCAGGGGGGGATACATGCATGTGTGAATAAAGAGACGGTGACGATTTGTGGAACGAGTGAATGAATGAATGCAGTACTGCAATGAGCCTCAAATAGTTGTGAAAGTGATAAACAAGAGAATGTACTCACCCTACATTTGTAGAGCACTTTACGGTTTACAAAGTGAATTCACATACTCATTTACTTATTCTTTCATTCATTCAATGAGCGTATATCGAACACCTAGTATATGCCAGTCCCAGTGCATTTAGTTTCTGCCTCTAAACTATTAAAAACTGTATGTAAACTCCATGCACTGCCTTCTCGCGATGCATGTAGTTTCACTAGGGGCTGGTGAAGGGAGACAGACAGGTCACCCAGTAGTTGGAAATGCCTCGGGACAATAGAGGGGGAGAGAGTTCTAGAGCCATTTCACTGTGGGGAAGGCTGTGCACTGCACAACCAGCGGGGGTGGCTATTATATTCCCATTCAGCAGGTGAAGAAATTGAGGCTTGGGGTGGTTAAATATTTGCTCAAACAGGTGTCCAGGGTGGAGCCAGGACTGTGCTCAGTCTGTGGACGTTTAGAGCCCACAGCCCACGACGGCCCTCTCTGCCTCCATCCTGCCTTCTAAACACCGCTGTGGTTGTGGTCAGGCCAGGGGAACAAAAATGTGTCCCCTGGATTCAAACATGAGCAAATCAATGGCGACTGTAACAGAGCGATTGCAGGTGGATAGGATTTCAGTGGGGTAGAAGCCAGATGTCTGTAGACTCCAGAGTAAGGAACCGGAAATGAAGGGTATGGTCCAGTCGTTTCAGAAGGGAGCCTTGTGGAAAGAGAGGAACTATGGGAAGTAGAGTGGGACCTGGGCTTTGTGAGGCTGTTGTTTCAGATGACAGTGTGTTGTATGTTGAGTCACTGGAAAGGAAGGGACTAACGACAAAGGCTGGGAGGAGGTAATGGAACAGGGTGCCTGAGGAAATGAGAGTAGAGGAGGCAGAAGGGCAGGCGAGCCAGAGGGACGGCCCCTCCTCAGAGAGGGGGTTTTCCGACACTGGTAACAGAAGGCTCCAGGGGTGGGAAGGGGCCTGAAGGGGAAATGGCTAACGTCACTGGTGCAGGGCACTGGTGCAGGGCATGAGGAGAAAGCCAGCGCGATCCAAGGATGGCACCAGTCAAGTCCAAGCAAGGACAAGTGCTGTGAGTCCTGAGATAACCAAGCCTCAGCGAGCTTTCTGACTTGCGTATCCTCAGCTGGCTGAACTCAGCCTCAACCCTGCCTCTATCTCCTGCCTCCAAGTTCAGTGAGGATCATCATCAACTTCTTATAAAATAGTAATAATAGGAATGATAATAAAAATCATAAGTAACTTTTATAGTGTTTACCAAAGCACATTTACTTAGTTATCTCATTCAACCCTCTGTGGTAGGTACTGTTGTCATCACCATCCCCATTTTACAGATGAGGAAAGTGAGGCCAAAACAGAACTTGCAGGGTCATCGAACCCATATAATAAATGGCCGAGCCAAGACTCAAACCGAGGGGTCTGAGTCCTAAGCCCAAGACCTCAGCCCCTTTCCTCGGCCTGTTACATCCATACTTAATCCCATACTCTATATGCTGTGAGCACGGTTCAGTTTTCTGAAACATTTCTAAGCGCCACTATGAACTTTGCCTTCGTCAGAGAGGCTGCCAAAGATGCGGCCCAGTTTCTGAAACATAATGGAAAAATCCTTCTGGGGAAAGTGCTCGCCACACTGAGGATTGTCAATATCAGTGTTGGGCTCCCAGCACCGAGCCCAGATCCATCCACTGCATAAGTGCTTGGCTGGCAGGCCTCAAATCAAAAGCTGGCTTGTTGTTTCTTTGTCCCTAAAATCCCCCAAACAGACTGGCCTGAGCAGGGAAGAGACAAATGCAGATGCATGAGAGGAATGTGCTTTGGGGCAGGTGGTGGTTCCAGAAGAGCTGCGACCTAAGCCCGGGATGGACAGGGGCTAGATCCGGGTCTCACCCAGGAAACACTTCTGCTTGGCAGAGAGGGGCACACCAGGGGTGTGGGGTGGAGCTCCTACAAGGTTGCCCAGGCCTAGAGAAACCCAGATGGATGCCCCGACTTCCTTTGTGGCTTTGGGTGGGGCTCTGTGGAATCAGGAAACACTCTGCTGAGAGGGCTGCTTCACAAAGGGGCCAGATTTGTTTAAGGTTGGCTTCTATCAGGCTACTTGTGGGACTCTGAGGTTTTAACACCCTTAGAAGCTTCTTAATAAGCAATAGAGGCAGCACAGGAGCAGAAATAGTATATGCTTTGCACCAGGGAGTCCACACCCCGGTGCTTTCTCTATCTTAGGAGCAGTGTCACTTTGGACACTTCTGCTTGGCCTGTGTCCTCACCTGTAACATGGAGACAATACTCATCTCTTGTTCCGAGAGGGCCCCGTGAGATAAGGCATCACACACATCACTGACAGACAGCAGGCTCACGGCCCGTGGACAGACCCAGAAGGCTAGATTCATTCCCCGGCCCTCAAACACAGGGCTGGGGAATGTACCACCATCAGCACCGCCTGACTGCACAACTGAATACTAAGTTGCAGAGTACAAATACGCTGGGACTCAGAGTCGCAGGGATGAGTGAGGGCTGGCCCGGGAAGGAGGGCACTGTGGAGAAGGTGGCAGTGAGTCTTGAAACATAAGATGTAGAAAAGGAGAGAACAGCGTGGGAAAGGAAGGAATTGCATGCAGGCAAACAGCTGACGTGCAGGGACAGAGGAGAGGGACTCGCGTGGTAGGTAGAAGGATTCTAGTTGTGGACGACTCGACGCCCAGCACAGGAGGCCGGACTCCATGCTGCTGTGGCCCTAGGAAGTAGCGTGATGACGTTGGCTCTAGGCAGGTTGGAGCATTGGGCAATGACGCCCCTTCTCAGCCAGGAGTGGCCCCCCACACCCATCGGGACCCACAGAGCGGGGGTCAGAGAGGGACCCCCATGGCAGTCTAACTGTAATCACAAAGCTTTCCCTGGGGGGTGGGGGTGGGGGGGAGAACAGGTCTGATGCACCCATTGGGAACCGAGATGTCCTAACTGGCAAAGCGCACGCCTGGTGGGTTGACAGCACTTTGTGGGTCTCATTCCCAGGAAATCTGCGACGATCCTCAATTTATCGTTGGAGGAGCCACCCGCACTGACATCTGCCAAGGAGCCCTGGGTAAGTGATGGCATCGGCTGTGGGCTCTTGTCTGCAAGGGGTGAGGGATGATCTGGGACTTCTCTCCCTTCCCAAGCAGCTTAGTGATTTCCATTTCCAGAAGCTTCCTGGAATTTCTTGTCCCCTGAGGGCCTCGTGCTGAGGTACACAAATGCACAAATGTTCACTGAGGCTTCCTGTGTCCCCTGCATTGGGCTACTTGAGATGTTCCCCCTGGAGGGGCTTCTGGGCCACCCCATGGTCTCTGTACTCCTGGGGCCAGTACGGCCAGTGGCCCATGAAACAGTCAGGCTCTGGGCTGAGGGCCAAGTGGGAAGACAGTCCCGGCCAGTGACAGCACTGCAACATCAGTTTCTCTGGGGTACAGGAACCAGAGTGGTGACTCAGTGTGAAGAAAAAGGAAACCCTAATTAATGCTGGCTTTTGAGAGGAAGTTAGAGTACCTGGGTATTCTCAGTGTTTGCAAGACAAATCACCATAGCATCACAACAGTGGGATGCACTGCTCACTGTGGCAAAGGCAGCTGTGACGTTCATTTAGATAAGATTCACTGGAGCGGCTGAATTGCAAATTTTCTCTGTGAAGCCGAGCCTCTGATTTCTTACTGGATGGAGTGCCTGCTGAGACTGGAGCCTGCAGAGCCTCCAGCTTTGGTATAAAAGCTCCCAGGCTTCTATGAAGAAGTCTCACCAGTGGGGCGTGGGACCACTATTTAAGATTCTCATAGAATCCACTCTCGATTATTTGACCTATAATAAATACGGCCTATGATTGCTGTAGGAGACTATTTGCTCCGTAAACCAAATCTTTGTTTCCTGCCATCAGCTTCATTAGTAACAAAAGCGATCACCTTGAATTGTACTTCCTTTCATGGCCCACCTAGCAGAGATTGTGATACTCAGATTAATAACAGCTAATATTTACTGAGTGTACACAGTGTGCTGGATGCTAAGCTATGATAACAAAGTCTCTCAGGTGCCGTGATTACAGCTGCATGGGTTTCAACTGCACGGGCCACTTATATGTGGATTTTTTTTCAATAAATACAGTAAGTGTATTTTCTCTTTCTTATGATTTTCTTAGTAACATTTTCTTTAGTGTATTATAAGAACACAGTATATAATGCATATAACACAAAATATGTGTTCATCGACTTTATGTTGAATCGGTGAGGCTTCCGGTCAGCAGTAAGCCATTAGTAGTTCAGTTTGTAGGGAGTCAGAGCTATACACAGATTTTCAACTATGTGGTGGGTCAGTGCCCCTAACCCCGACGTTGTTTGAGGGTCAATTACATTCCCATTTTATAAGAAAGGACGCTGAGCTCCTGGGAGTAACCTGTTTAAGGTCTTCCCACAGCTGAAATGGGGGCCTGGGATACATATGCAGACAGTCAGACTGCAGGCCTATGTGTGTTGAAACCCTGAGCAGATTCCCGAGAAGGGGACCTGGAAATTTTTCAACCCTGGGGGATGTGAGGGCAGCTGTGTGAGTCATTAGGCAGGGCATCCTGAGAGCCCCATAGGAAGTGACTCTCAGGGAGAACATGACCCAGGGCTGGGGGTGCGGGAGCGGGGGAGGCAAACCCCAGCTGCCTGAGCTGAGCCTCTGAGCAGATTCCTGAGATGCCTGAGGCGCACATTCTTACCTGAGAAAACACACCTCCCATTTCCTGCCTTCCCAATCCCACGGAAGATAGAAGCCTGGGGTCCTTGGGCGTCTAAGGTGGGTGCTCCCGGAAAATCCACTGGTTAAAGAAAATGGAAGTTAACAGGGCTGAACATTGATGGAGACTTTGACCAATACTGGGGGCTTTGGAGAATCTGGAGACAAGCAGGGCAAGTGTCACACCTGGGCTAGTACAAGTGCGGCAAGTGTCACAGCTCAGCTAGATTCCACTCCCACACTAAACACCTACTTCAAAGTTTAATGACATAGTAAGGGCCAAATTGCAAGTAACAGATCTAGGATTTAAATCCTGTTTAAATACTACCAGGCCATTTGGAGAGGAGAGAGGCAGAGCTTACATTCCTGGGGTGCAATTCCCCAAGGTAGGCACCAAATCAAATAGAAACAAGTATTAAATCTTCTTAAAGCCTCTCAGTAACTGGTTGGCTATTCCTGAGTTGTTTTTACACCATACGGGCCATTTGTTCTCTTGGCCTTTTATTTTAGAGGTACTGGTTAGATTATAGTCTGCGAAATGTGGTTGAACTCTCACCCTGCTTTTGGGCTTGTTAAGTGATGGGGTGGTGACTGTCATCGAGCCCCAGGAGGCTCAGGAGCAGCAGGAACAGCGGCTGTGGCAATGACACCTGAGCACATGACCCGAGATGTGAGCCGAGGCTCTGCCCTTGGGAGACCATGGGCAATGGGTCCTCACTTGGACCCTCAGTCTCTTCTAAAAATGGGAGGGAGAGAGGGTCAAAGATCCCCTAAGATGTGGCACTGAGCTATTCTACAATCATTCCTCATGCGTGACGCTGAGTGTAACCTTGTGCTGGAGGGTTAGAGCGTAACAGTATGCAACTTGTGTAGCATTTTTCATTGCATTAGCTCATGGAATCATCCCAACTCTAAGTAAATATTTTCACCATCATCCCAACTCTAAGTAAATATTTTCACCCCCACTATGCAGATCAGAAAACTGGGCGTGGGATGGAGGTGGGGGGACATGAAAGGCCACATAGCTAAAAATTGCCAAAGGAGAGAGAACTTTGACCTGATTTTAAGTCTTTGTAAGATTTTCACAGCCCCAGACTCTCTCTGAGTTGCCATGATGCTGGGATGAGGGAATGGGGAGGTGAAATTCTCAAAGCAAAATTCATTTCCTTACCTATGTTTTCAAGCCTGAGGCTCACTCAGTTCTCCACCAGTGAGCCTGGGTGGTACTACCCTTGGACTTGTGCGTCCCGTTGCCCCCCCACCCAGCCTTCACAGCACTGCCCAGCAATGGTTAATCCACCAACCCCCCCACCCTTTCCCCGGAAGGACTGAAGCCTCACCAAATAATTCAAACCATGTTTGCAGAACTGTCCTGACAATGAGCGACTTCCAATGCAGGCCTTGGAGTCAGCGAAGAAAAATCTGCCCATCTGGAGGAAGGGCTGGAGACTCAGGCTGACCCGGCCACTAAATATGGCTCTGTAATTGCTGGTGACAACCTGTTCTTACAGGTGATTGCCACTTGGAGTGGCCCCCAGGGGCCCAGGAAATTCAAAGGCTGAGCTCCTCCTATCTTTAGTTTTCACGGGGGGGGGGGCCCTGCTGAACTTTCTCCTCTGCCCTGCAGCCCCCACCGCCCTCACAGCTGCCCTGGCCTGGTGCCCCCACCCCCAACTGAAGGCCCCTGGCTTCCTGGGGGATGGCTCCTAGCCAATAACACTGTCTAAGCTGTGAAAATAGAAGAGCCACATTTCATTGTAACCTGGCAAATGTTCTCGAGGCCCCTCAGGTGGGTCACCCTGACTCTACCCCCCCCCCCCAAAATCACATGGGCCCCCAGACTTTGGCTCCAGGGTGCCCCTCCCCACAGCCCAGTTTAGAAGAGAGTGGGGAGGGACAGGCAAAAGCCTGCCAAAAACATCACAGAAGTTTCTAGTGCCTGCTCCCTCCTCTGCTTACTAGCCTGGGCGACTTTGGACAGGTTACCCAAGCTCTCTGAGCCTCCGTTTCCTCTTCTGTATAATGGGAATGATGCTAATACTCCATTCCCAGGGCTGTGGTAAAAAGTGAGAATAATAGAGGTGAACACGTTTGGCAAACAGTAGACTCTTGAACAAGTTCAAGGGACCGTGATTATTACTGAGTCCAGCTACGTGAAAAGTCCCTTTGTGAAATCATAGAAGAGAGAAAGGATGGGCGAGAAAGGGAAAAGGAAATGAGATGGGCTGGAAGGCAGGTCTTCGTTTCTAAAAACTCAGACTCTAAGGATGGAAGAACCAACAAGAGGGAAGGGCAAACTGGGCGCCTGTATTTGGGCAACCACAGATTGTAACACGCGGAGGAAGGAGAAGTATATGAGATAAACATAAAGAGGGCAGATGCACAGTCTTCAATTTTAAAAATGGAATTTCTAAATGTTTTAAGTAATTTTTAAAAAGATTTTTAAATTATAATTTAAAAAATCATTTTATAATAGATGTCTTTTTAAATTTTTACAATTAATGCACAATGTTGATACATTATCAATCAAAGTGCATGCTTTAGATTCCCTTCATTTTTACCTAACGTCCTTTTTCTGTGCCAAGATCCCATCCAAGATACCACATGATATTTACTGGTCATGTCTGCTTAGGCTCCTGTTGGCTGTGATACTTTCTCATCCCGTCTCTGTTTTTGATGACTTTGACAGTTTTGAGTACTGGCAGGGATTTTGCAGCATGCCCCTCTACTAGAGTTTGCAGCTGCCGTTAAAAAAAAGTGCACGTAGTTAAAAAAAAGGGGGGGGGGACTAGAAAGTAAGTGTTGACTGGTTTGATGAAGAAAGTAAATGCATTCTTTTCACTTAAAAGCAGTTACCTCACTACCAGCTCCAGCCCCGCCCCCGGCAGTGGCCCCGCCCAACCTCCTGGAGCAGATGCTGGTGCCTGACTCATTTCCTCTCGGCTTTTCTGGTTATAGATGCTCATTCACAGCTTTTCTCCCCTGGGGCTGCTGTGGTGCTCCCAGCTCCCTTTCCTGCTGCATCTAAGACAGTCTCAAACAGGACGGGGCTGAATCGTGAACCATGGTATTTTACAGAGGCCCCTGTCCTGCCCTGGCTGCCCCAGCTGTGGCCATCACACAGTGGGGTTTCCAGCCTCATCTGAGGCCTAACAGGCACGTCTCTCCTTGGTTGTCTCAGACCTCCCCTCTCAGGGAGTCGGAGCATGGAATCCTCCCAGAAGAGTGCCCCCACTGTCCCCCACACTGAAGCCACCGGGTGCCCCGGGGGAGTTTACAGGGTTCCACCTGACAGCCCCTCCCCCCATTGCCTATGTATGGATCACAGTGTGACCTTTTATTTGTCCAGCTGCTCCGAGCCCAGAGCCGGGCCACACGCTGCGGCCTCAGGCGCCTGGCTGTGGGATGCAGGGTTGGATCAGACTTTCCTAAGGCCCCACTACTTCAGACAGTCTGTGACTCGGAAATATGCCACCTTCTGCCTGGCCCTGGCCCCTGCATCCCCTCACACTGGGCTTCAGCTCCTGTTTCGGGTTCCAAGGCCTCAGGAACCTTGCTCAGGTCATCCCCCAATGGCAGTACGTTGGGCCCATCCTCAGTTTTTCTCCCGCATTTTTGCTGCCCCCGCCACAGGGAGATGGTTTTTCCAGGAAGTCAGGGAAACAGATGCACTCCTGCTGTCCCTCCAGGAGGTGAGGGAGGAGGGTTCTAGTGATAGGAATGTCACAGGGGTCTCCAAGGCAGGGTGGGGCAAGGCTCCCCCTCCTCTCCTGTGAGGCAGGGGTAAGGGGAGAAAGGGCGGGAGGGGTGAGGGGGGAAGGGGAAAGTGGGGAAGGGCAGAAAGGCGTGGATTTGACTGTGCCTGCAGGAAGGTACCCTGTCTGCTGGAGTCCTGCAGTTAGAAACTCTGACACCAGGTGCTTCCCTCCTGGTCCAGGGAGCAGCTGAGGAGAGAACCGGGGCTCAGCTGCCTGGCGGGACTCCCTTCTGAGAGTCCAGTAGTCACCCACGTTCCATGTGAGAAGGACCCTCAGGTCTCGGCATCCTCATCCCCTTCCCTCCTTCCTTCTCCCTTAGGGCCCTCCTCCAGCGGGAGCAGCAGGGGACACGGGGTTTGGGTCCTTCACTCTTGCTCCAAGTCGTGTGTGCAGTTCACAGAAAGAGGCTGAACGGTACCCAGGGCGGGATGTGAGTTGAGGGGAGCATCTCCCCTCCACAGCCGCTGATATAAATGAGATGGGAATTCCGGTTTGGGGGTGCCCTTTTCTGGGCTGCTGCCAGGCCCTGAAACAGTCACAGAAGGGACAGCCTCTGTGTGACTCATCAGCCACCATCTCACATGCCCCAGCTCTGGGCAGGGTGTGTGCTTCCTCTACAGAAGCCCCTCCCCACCAGCTCCCAGGGGTGGCCCTAACGTGGCTCCTCAGGACTTCCGTCCCCTCCCTTCGAAAGCTAAGGCTCCGGTGGCCTCCTTGCCTGGGCTGCGTGGGCCATGAGAGATATGTAGTCCCTGTCAGAATGTCTCATCTGCTGGAGACTGTCAAATACCAGTGTCAGGAAGGGTCACCTGTAGCCTGAAGCAGCCTTAATATCTTGGTCTGGTTATCATTTCTCTAGCTGTCACCATGGAAAGAAAGGAACAAACCCCAGAGGAATGAGGCTTGGGACAAGCAGGGTTTCTGACCTCAGGACTGTTGATCCTTGGGGCTGGCTGGGTAATTCTTTGTTGTGGGGCCGTCCTGTGTGCGGGGGTGGGGGGGGTGGGGGGGGACGTGGAGCTACATTCATTCCCGACCTCTGCCCAGTAGATGCACGACCCCTCCCCAGGCATGACAAGCACAAAGGTCTCAGATATTGTCCTGAGTCCCCAGAGTGGGGGTGGGGGTGGCAAAAATGCCCCGTGGAAAACCACTGCTAGAACAAGGGGAGTGAAAAGTAAATGTGGAGACATGAATAAGTACCGTGGGGAGAGGGGAGGGTGGTCACTGGGGCACAGAGCCCATGTCGGGACCTGGTGAAGGGGATGGGGACGGCTAGTGAAAGGGATCCCCCATGGGCAGGGGCAGGGCCAGTGGCAACTGGTAGGTGAGCTGCTGGAGACGAACTTCACTCTCGTCCAGTGGCTTCACTGAACCCGCCACAGTGAGGAGTACACGTCAGAGAAAACAACCCTGAATGTGTAGCCTGGACGCATTGCTGGGATATCTGACCGTGTGGGAGAGGCGCTCAACCCTTCCACCCGGAGACACGGCAGCAAAGGGGGACATGGGGCCCTCCCTGCTTCTGAGGACTTGTCCTGGGCTGGCTGTCTCATCACTTACCAGACCAGGCGTGGGGAGCGCACCTCAGGTCCTGGGGTGCCCTGGGGAACTGCAGAATAGGGGGGCATCTGGGCATCTTGGCACGGCATCCTGACACCGGCATCTCCCCGGTGTCAACCCCCAGAGGGACAGACTCTGGTAGTTAGCGGGTGCAGCCTGTGTCCCTGGCAAGGCAGATTTCAGGAAGGTCCCTGTCTCATTACACCCCCGAAATCAGTGGCTTGAAAGAGCAACGGTGTTCTCGTTCGCTCTCGTGGTTCTAAAGAATGAGTGGGTTCAGCTGGGCGACTCTCAGGGTCTCTCATGCAGTCAGACGGAGCCAGTCCTGGAGTCCTGTGAAGGCCCCTCGCCCGCATGTCTGGTGTCTGGGCTACAGACTGGATCCGCTGGGGCTCTGGGGGCTCTCTGCCTCTTATGTGTCTCTTCCAAGGAGGCTTTGAGGTAGCTGAACCTCTTACGTAGTGGCACGTCCCGAGAGAGGCTGGGAAGCTGTCTTGCCTTTTATAACCCAGCCTAGGAAGTCACAGAGCTCCACTTCTGCCACTGAGACAGGTGGAGGCCCACCCAAGTACGTTCACGGGGAGGGACACAGATTCCAGCTCCTGAGGGGCAGTGACAAGGTTCTAGAAGAGCATATGAAACCAGAAATATGGTGGCCGCCATTTTGGGAGGTGGCACAGTTCTCCTAGTGGTTCCCACGGAATAACGCCCTGCTTGCTCTTTACCAGTGGTGACGAGGCTGCTCAGACACTGGCCATCACAGTTGTGCGGGTATGTTCTCTGGGACCTCCCAATATGTAGGCAGAGGGACACTCAGCTGGCTGGGCCCTCTGTGCCAGCTTCAGGACTTACCGACCAAGCATTCCTGAGACGCTGCCAGGCCCAGGAGCCATGAACGCACAGGCCAGCCAGCTGCCTCTGCTTCCTTTCAGCCAGCTCAAAGGGTGCCTAGGAGAGAAGGAGCAGTGGGTCAGGACTTCAGGCAGAAGAAAACAAAATAAAAACACAGGACTTTCTCTACACGAGACTCTTGCCTCTGCCTCCTCTCCTCACATCCATCCAATCCTTTCCATTCTGGGTCTTTCAGACCTCATCAAGCCTCCTCCTCCTGGCCCCGCCACTCCAGGGCAGGCCTTAATTCTCACCTGGAGTCCTACTCTGGGTGCCTACCTGTCTCCAATCCAGTCTGGACATTACTGCCAGAGGCCCTGCTTCAGGGAGGTGACAGCCCAGCAGTGGAGATGAACAGTTAAATGGACAAATTAAATATAAGTATTGATCATGCTATAGGAGGGGTCAGCTGGGATGCAGAGTGAGGACACCACTGGAGGGGGACAGTAAGGGGTTACGAGGGGCCCCCGCAAAGGCCAGGACTGAGTCCCCAGGATGACAAAGGAGTGAGGTGGGGAGAGGTGTCCTGGGCAGAGGAAGCAGGGAGCAGAGTATGTACTTCCCCAGGAGGGAGTGGTTCGTTCTGGAAAGTGCAAGTATTTTATTGTGCCTGGAGGGTCTGGTGCAGAAGGGAAAGTGTGAGAAGAAACCTTAGCTTAAATTCCCTCTCAGTCCTGCGCTGGTGGAAGTCTAACCTGCTCTCTCCAGCCTCAACCCTTCTATGCATCAGCACCCCCACCCAACCCTCCCCTGCTCCCGGCCCCTCCTGCGCCGGGTCACACCCCTACACATTTTGAGTCTCTGCACTTGACCTTCCCTCGCCCTGCATGTGCTCCCCACCCCACCTCCACCCTGCGCCTCAGGACTAGTCTATGCCCCCCTCCTCTGCGCCTCCCCACCCACCCACCCCACCTCGCCTACAGCCCATCCGCCCCATTCGGACCTGAAGCCTGGTGCTCACTGCCATGTTCTGTGATGGCTCGTTTCCTCGGCGGTCCCCATGCTGGCTCGTCGGGGCCATTCTTCTCTAGACCTAGACCAGGCCTGGCCCCGCGGGATGAGTGAACAAGCAAGCAGCTGGAGATGAGATGGGAGAAGAAAGAGACACATGGACGCCAGAGTCAGCACAAGGACAGGTGCTCAGAGGCTTTCAGGGGCGACGCGGCCCAGTCAGGCCACAAGAGTGGAGAGAAGCCACAGTGAGGGGTGCTGAGGCCAGAGTGGGCTTTCAGGAAGTGGGGGGCAGGCCTTGGGCTCCGCGTGCTGTTTCTCCAAGATGAGGAGCTTCCTCAGCCAGCATTTCTGAAGTATGTGCTTGTTAGGACGTATGTGCTTGTGCACACGTGTGAGTTTTACTTCACGGAGCCCGTGCTCCACTGTGACACGGGCCTGCCTCACAGAACTTGGACTGTCAACAGGCCACTGTGCTCGAATGTGACGAAGCGATGGCGGGACAGGTGGGGCAGAAGCCCAGTACATCCTGGGTTTGCTGCTTCACTTTCCTGTCTGTGGAGGAAAGACAGTGGTAGTGCGTGGGAAAGGAGAAGACATACAACAAATATTATGCTCCCATCTTGGAAGAACGCCCAGCAGCCACAAATAGTCATGACCAAGCCATATACCACTCACCCCCCACGATGGGCCCCAGGTGACCCACACAGCTGACCTTCAGGACACATACAGAGGCCTGGGGAGCACAGCTCTGGAAATTTACTGGCAGGGCTGTGTATGAATTTGTCTTTTCAGAAGAGGGCTCTGGAGCTTAAAGGAGCCATTCATGAGGTCTGCTTGGGAGAGCCGTGTCCTCAGAGGGGGTCTGGCGGGCCCCTGAGTGCGTCCCTGTGGAGGGAAGGCTGGGTGTGTGTGGTGTGCTCATGCAGGAGCCAGGATGTGGGTGAGGCCAGCTGGAGACAGTGAAACCTTTTAGCACAGTGGGCTCAGGTTGCCTGAATCCAGAAGGTGAGGCAGCTATGCTTAGTGACCCCCAAAACCCAACTGGAACCTCCTTTTCCCAAGCAAAATAGAAGGCGAGGCAGAAGTCTGGACTTGGAGGGGAGTCCCTGGGGGCCCATGAGCAAAAGTGGCTTAAGTGAGCGCAGCAGGCACCCATGGGTGGGCCAGAGAGAATGTCACTAAATAGTCATTGAACAAATGAATAAATTAATGCATGAATATTTTTCTGCCATAGGCACAAAAGCAGTAAAAATTCAGGGCAAAAACCCACAGCCAAGGCACGCTGGGAGAGAAGGCGATTATCCAGCTGCAGAGCAGGAGGTGGTTTGGCGCTTAAGGGACCCTCTTGCCTGGTGTTATGTGAGGGGACAAAGCAGGGAAGAGACTACAAAGCCAGCCTCACCCCAGGGAGTGGTGGCTCTCAGGCCCCCTCATCCAGCACTGAGGGAAGTGAAGGGGGAATGTCCACAGTCCCCAGTGAGGTTCCCTCAGGCCTGAGGGGTTGGGGGGGGGCACCACTGCAGTGGTCACTCTTGAGTTTTGAGTAAATTCATTTGTACCTACAACCTCATCAGTTCTCATCCTCTACCTGTATTTTCTCATCATTTGGACACCCCCCTCCCTTAGTTCCCAAGTGTTTGCTGAGGCTGAGGCTGAGGAGACAGGCCCCACATGCATTCAGCAGGTCCCAGGCACCCCCTTTCTGTGGCTCCCCTCCCGCCTCATTTCCATCTTGATGGGACACACCCCTCCCACCCGCCATCATCAGCTGTCACCTTTTCCTTTCCGGGACAAGACAGCCAAAGGTGGCCAATGTGACACAGAACTCATCCTCAGTCGAGACCACCTCTTCCAGCTCTCAGTTTTTTCCACTATAAAATGAGAACATAAAAACAGGCAGCACTTGTAGACACTGTGCTAAGTGCTTTATGTATTTTCTCCCATTTAATTCTCAATTCTGATGCATTTTATTATTATTAAACCCATTTTGTATATGAGGAAACTGAGGCACAGCGAGAGTAGGGTAGCCCGGGTCAGAGCCAGGAATTGAACTCAGGGCTCTGGCTCCAGTGTGTCTTAACTTTCTGACTCATCCTGAGAGAAGTGCATATATTCACATACATGCAAAATTAACACAAAATGTTTGGGGTTCCAGATCTCTGAAACCCATTCATGAACAGTGCCCTCCCTCCACCCCCACCCCAGTGTCCCTTTTTCATCTGATCTTAACCTTCTGAAGATATGTGAGCGCTGTCCCCCTTCCACAGCTGAGAAAACGTGGGTCAGAGAAGTTAAGGAGTGTACCCAAGTTCACACAGTTGTAAGTGGAGGGATCAGGATTCCAACCCGGGTCTTCTAACCACAGGCTCATCCCCACCCACCTCTGGCTGGGCCTCCTAGGTCTACCCAGGAGGTCGTTTCCCTCTCCTCCCTTCCAGTGTGGGGACGTCCCACAGGCTCAGCACGGCTGCCGGGTGCCCAGCAGCTGGGGAGCGGCCAACAGAGTCCACTGCACCCTGCAGCCTGCCTCGGTGAGCAAGCACACCAGTTCTGGGCTTACTCAGGACCCCCGTCCACCAGGCTGGCACTCCCGGTGGGAAGGGACCTTGCCTGTGATTGGCTGGCCTCCTCCCAGCTCAGTGCCCACAGAGAGGCTCCTGGGACAGTGCAGAAGGCTGGGCTCAGGGCCACGGGGAGGAGGTTGTACAGAAAGGGCCATTCCCAGGGGCTGGGCTGGAGGAATAAACCCGGCAAAAGGTGACGGACAGAGCAGCCAAGAGCCCAGAATCTGGGAGGAACCCCGAGAGAGTGGGGAAGGCGCTGGTGCCCAGAGGCTAAAGGGTGTATGGGAAGGTGACAGAATCAAGCGAGAAACAGGATGTGGAACCAGTGAGGGCAGTTTTTTGAGGGACCCGGTCATGAACGGGCCATGAATGCAGCCTCCAGTGAGACACGCCTTTTACAGGACCCAGAATGCAAAGCATGTCAGTGTGTACCTAAGTAAAGATAAAGGGGCAAGTCTGGCCTGAGGCCTGGACCACCGCCCCTGTGGGATTTCCTTTCCATCTCACTGGCTTTCCACCTGCCGTCCACCCAGACTCCCAGAACCCTACCTGTAATTACTGAAAAGCTGAGAGGTCTCCACACGTGACCTGATTAGCTCTGCATTTCCCAAAATTACTTGACCATAGCACTCATTTCTCAAGGAATATCTGGAAACTTCTTAAGGAGCTAGTTTCTACAGAACACACTTTTGTGGGGACACAGGGTTAAGTGAATTGATGGTTCTTATGGAATCTAGACCAATTATTATGGGAAACCTGTGCCAAAAAATCGGTTTCATTTAGAATAGTTGATACGAAGTTGTTTTTAACTAGAAGTAGTGGCATAACCATTATCGAGGGCAATACACTGGGGTTTATGGTAACGAAACCACAATCTAAGCACACAGAAGGACACATGTTGCTCTATTTAACAAATCATCCAAAAATAACTTCAGATCGTGAAGATACGAGCTACAAAAGGGGCCGTTACCATGTTCTTGTTTTCTTTTTTCCTCTTTTACATTCCCCCTTTTTGCTTTTTTTGCATATCACACATGCTGTTCCGCGCCCTGCTTTGGTTTACTTAATACATCTTGGAGCTCATTGCATATCAAGAATGCATCTTTGTTCCTTTTTGTGGCTGCACAGAATTTCTGTCCGGGGGATCATGATTCATTTCACCCGTCCTCTGTGGATGGATATTTAGTTTGTTTCCAGTCTTCTGCTACAACCAATGCTGCAGTAAGAAACCTTACACATCCATCATTTGCTCCTGTGAGTATGTCTGTAGGGCAGGTTACCGGATGGGGACTCACTGGGGCTCACTGATGACATCATCAAATTGCCTTTGACAGGCCTGCACCCATCTCTGCTCACTGACAGGCAGGAGAGGGTTTATCCCCCCACAGCCTCTCCAGGTGATCACACGCTTTGATCTTTATAATCTGAAAGGTGAAAAATGATATCCTAGTGTAGTACTGCTTTATGTTTCTTTCTGATAAGTGAGGGTGGGCACCTTTTAATACATCTGAGACATTAATTTTTCCTTTTTCCATTCACTCTGCTTATGTCTTTGCCCCTATTTCTACTGAGCTCTCATTTTCTTGTTTATATACTAGAAAGGTTTATATATAACTTTTGGCCTGGGACCTAAAAAACAGATATACTTCCTTGTTATTTTCTTAGTTTGACTTTGCTTATTATAATTTTTTTCACCATGTCAATTTTTTTTTTTACTTTAATGTAGTTAAATTTATCATTTTTAAATTGTATGTCTTCCAGGTTACAGTTCAATAGCCTAACTCCACTGTGAGATTAGAATAGAATTCTCCCATTGTCTCTTCTAGAATGTTTATGGATTTATAGAAATAACTACATTTATAATGTTATCATAATGTAAATATATGAAAATATAAATTACAATATGATATAAATTCATAAATAATAAATGTATAAATAATACAAACGGCTATTATTTATCATATTTATATGTGAACATAAATAAAATATTAAACTATGTATTTAAGATATATAATGTTAAATATTTATATATAAATATTCTTCCATTTAGAATTTGTCCCTGTGACAAGATGAGCTATAACCTGATTTTTTTCCAAATGGCTATTCAGCTGTTCCACTCACAAATTCTACTCACAAATTCCATTCGTCAATAATTTATTTTTATTAAATTCCTATGTTTGGAACTGTTTCTGGACTCTCTATTCTGTGCCATTTTTCTCTCAGTATACTCATACTCCAGCTCTGTATTATTTTAATCACCATAGCTTTACATGTGTTTTTAATATCTGATAGAGCTAAACTCCCTTCCCTTTTAGATTTTTTTCTGGCCATGCTTCACGTTTAGTTTTCCCTTATTTATAAACTTTAGAATCAGCTAAGTTCCAAAAAAAGCATCCTCTTGTTATTTTTATTGGGATTACATACATTTAAAGACTAACTTAAGAGGAAGTGGCATTTTTATGACGATGACTCTTTGTAGCCAAGAATATGGGCCACTTTCTAAATGGAGTAAATGATTGCCTAGCCTCTCCAGGCAGGACGGGTGCCCTTGGAGTCAGTTTATAAGGGTGAACAGCTGAGGAAGAACAGGGCCCACTAGCCAGAGAAACCCTGAACACTGCTGGGGAGAAAAGCTGTGTCAGAAGCCTCCTGTAACCAGATGAGGGACTATAACCAGACCCCTCCCAGAAGGGGGCCCTGATCTGTGAGTCGAGGCAGTTGTCCGGATTCTAGAACTGGCAGTGGGTCACACACAGATGCACCTTGAAGGAGCAGTGCCCTGCAGTCAAGTGACACAGCTCCAGCTGAGCTCGCAAAGGAGCCAGGGAAGACACATCCTAACTTGGCTTTCCTCCCTTCCTCTGATGTCCAGGGCTCCCCACCGGCCAAACCCCACCAGCAGCCAGAGGCCCTGGGAGCCCATAAGCTCATCCCCTGAGGTCAGCCCTGGGCCAGAGAGCAGCGTGTAGGCTAGACACGGAGAGGCAACCGGAGGGTACTGGGCACTCACCTCCAGCTCACTGCGATCCGGGCACTCAGGTCCCAGGATATGGCTCTGAGATAAATGGAGTAAACAAGGATTACACGGTTATCAACGGGTAACCATTTCTAAAAGGACTTTATTCCTGGGCAGGAGGGCTGAAAACTCGTAACAATTAGAAAACCCACCGGGAGAGGAAGGCAGGAGTGTCAGGGTATGCTGTTCAGTGACAGTCCCTTGAGTGGTCTGGTGGCCATCCCACCTTCACCTCTGCCAAAATTTCTTCTTGTGTGACTGGAGAACAGAACCACTCCCCAAACCCCCCAAAAAAGCACGAGAAAAAAATGTTTGTGAAAGTCAGGGTCTCTTACATAATTTAAAACCTACACACACCCGGATCTTTCTTTTTCGAGCCCCACCCCCCTGGCAACATTCCAGGACAGGCCTTGGTCCCTGGAAAGCACGTTCTGGGGGCTTTCCTGGAGCTCAAACCAGGTAGGAGCACAAGCGGTTTGCAGCACCGGTGTGCCACTCATCACCTGGCCCGTCCGGTACTAGCCTGGCCGCTTTCATCCAGACCGGACGTGACTGACCCAACAGGCTGTGCTGGGAGGAGACACTAGTGACCTCGCCAGCCAGGTCACCTGTACAGGAGCAAGTCACTGCAGGATTGTCCAGAGGAAAGGCTTTTCATCAGTCATTTTAGGGAAGGTAGATTGGGACCTCAATAGGGAGAACCTGGGATCTGAACCCTCAGAATGAGGCTCCACGTGATGAAGCTACAAGTGAGAACAGGGTTCCATGTGGGGAGAGGACCCGTATGCAGCTGTGGCCATACAGGCAGAGTGCGCAGGAAGGGAGTGAGAAAACACCCGTCCCAGAAGTCAGGACTTAGTTGAGTCACCGCTCAAGGACAAAAGTCCCCAAGACAATGTCCTGTGAATTAGAAATTAGCTAACACCTGTTTGCAAAGGAGACTGTTTAGGTGAGATGTTAAAAGCATGTGCTTTGTTCAGACAGACCTGATAGCCAAACCATTGTTCAGATCTTGTTACTGAGAAAGCTTTTATGAGCAGATAATAAATAAATCAAGAAATGGGCTGTGGGGGTGGCCGGTTAGCTCAGTTGGTTAGAGCGAGGTGCTGGTGGCACCAAGGTTGCCAGTTTGATCCCCTCATGGGCCACTGTGAGCTACGCCCTCAAGAAAGAAAAGGAAAAGGGAAGGAAGAAAGAAAGATGGACAGTGTCAGGGAATTTCCCAACTTAGTTAAAAAGTGTTTTGCTGCTTGGGGTGAGAAAGCGGAGAATCAGAAGTCTAAAGTAGAATTTCAAATGCTTCCACCTTGTTAGAAATCAAGATGTTTTTCTAGTGGCCTCTGTGTCTCCCTGAACTCCAGAATGTGGAGCGCTGATGAAAAAACTTTTTGAATCTTTGACTGCAAAATGCACCTACCTCTTGTTTCCTCTTGCCTTTGCTGTGATCTTAGAGCTATGGTCGTGGCTGTGAAATTACAGGCCATCCTTCTGTTGCCTTGGTGTGTTACGTCACATTGACACGTTTTAATATTTCGTGAGCCAATGGGTATTAGGGTTTTAAAATACAATATAGGATTTCAGGAAGCTGCCAGTTTGTTCCCCCTGAGTTTTAAATCGGAATTGCAGTTGGGTGGTCCTATGGGGACTTTCCCGCGTTAAAGGAATCAGATCCTTTTAACCAGAAGAAATCTCTAGCAAGGTATGGTTTTTAAACAAAACCCAGCATTTGGATTCAGGGGTTTTGCATGCGAGACCTGACAGTCATCTGTAGTATACAGACTTCCTGAGCTTTAATTTCTTCACCCCAAAAAGGTGGTAATGATAAGGATAATCATCTCACAAGATTTCTGCGAAGATCAAATAAAATCTGTAAACTGCAAAGTATTATACAAAATGTTAGCTACTTGTTAGGTTTTTTGTTTTGGTTTTTTTTTTTCAATTCCTGCTGGTGGAAAAGGCATAGACTACACGCCAAGAGTCCCTGCTCTTCTGCTTCCAGGACGTGTGACATCAACCAAGTAACTTAATCTCTTCATGCCATAGTTACGCCATCTAGGAAATGTTCTAGGATTATGAATCCTTTCAGAGGAAACAAGTTAGACTGGACTAAGAAGGGATGAAAAGAGCAACCTCTCCAAAGCGGAGGAGGAAACGAGGCGCTGTTCCTACCTGGGCGATCAGGAGAAACACTTCTGAGACACGAAGGAAGAAAACTGGAAGCACGGCCACTGATTTCTGGGATGTGGCAAGAGCATCCAGGTCTGGTGGTGAGTGGTTATCTGAGACAGGTGTGCAGTCAGCACTAACCTAGCTGTACCATGCCTCGCAAAACAAAACAAAACCAGCACCACTACCCGAAGCCAAGCCTTCATACATGCAGTCATTGTCCCATGAATAGCTGCACGGTCAGCTGTGACCTCCAAGACTACAAAAGCAGTTGACCCGTACTGCACACATGCGCAATGGAAAAGCTTCGACTCGGTATCATGGGCATAAGAAAAGGAAGGGAGTGACGATGGCCTCCTGGATGTCAGACACGGCTAGGCAGCCCTTCTGAGCATGCCCAGGGACTTGATGGGGACCCATAGGAACTGTGGGAGTCACTGGCCTCAGGATTTCTGCCACTGGAATCCCTTCCCTTGGACCCACTTTATCCACAAGTCTTCCTGCCTCTATGTGTTGACAGACCCAAAGCCAAGCATTTTGCAAGATTCGAAGAAGACCTCAAATTAGCTCAAGAAGAAATAAGAGTCAGAGGCATCTCCGGGTCCCCACAGGAGGGCTGAGGCCACGAGAAGACCTGCGGTGAGAGGAAGAGGAGTGGATTGAAGAGGAAGATCTCAGGGCCTCAGGAATCACCGTCACATGGTGAATTCGCCCTCCAGGATGGATAGTATGACAAGGTTGAAGTGGGAGAGAGGTGGATGCTTAGGAGAGGCCAGCGGTCATCTGTTTTATTGCTCACCTGGTCCATACCAAGTGGCGAATGGAATCAGGTGGGGGAAAGCCCCTGTAGGGAGATTTCCATCCCCATCAATCAGGGGCTCCTTGGTTTCTTCTCCACGGCCAGACCTGAAAGCTCTCACTGCCAAATTTCTCTGCAAACTGTTTAGTCTCAACATGTCAAAAAATGTAGTTTGGTGTATATAGAATCTGAGTTGACCCAAAAGGTTGTCTCAGAGATCTGACAGCTAGAAATACCATGCTTTTTAAATTTTTACTTGTAGCTGTTTAACTGTTGGTAGTCACATAATCTCCTAAGCCTTGTTATCTCAGCTTTAACATAGTACCATCCTCCTAGAGCTATTATGAGGAATAAATGAGATAATGGAAACTGCAGCTCTTAGGACAGTGGCTGGCAGATAGGAAGGCCTTAAAAAATAACGACTATTGCACAAGTGCCCATAGCAGTCAAGTAGCAGGAACTTGTAGCCCTATGTGATGGGTAAGGAAATGGGGGAGTTATCAATTCATGGAACAGAAAAACCCAAGGTAGGGCTGGCTTCAGGTACAGCTTGATCCAGGAACTCAGCCCTTGTCTCCAGCTCTTGGCCCCTCTTCCTCTGAGTTGGCTCCATTCTCAGACAGGATGCTCCTCCCACAGAAGCGAGATGCCTTCAGCTGCTGCAGACCACACATCATGACAGAGTCAATACAGTAGAAGAGGTCACCTGTCCACTCTTCCCAAAGCCATAATAACAGTCTCATTTCACCTCATTGGTTCTGGCTGGGTCACAGCACCTTCCCCTGAGCCAACCACTGATTCCAAGAGAATGCTATGCATTGATTGCCGCAGGCTGACCCCTGGCGTTATACCTGGCCTGGGCCCAGGCTTGGAGGACCCAGTCCAGCGATCGCAGAGTTCTGGGTCTTTCAGAGAACAAATTCCCCCATCACCATCCAACTACTGTCACAACATTTCCCCCTCAGCATTCCCCTCAAAGCATCACCCCAGCCCTACCTGCCCCTCACAGGAGGACCATCTGAGACATGGCTCTGTCTGTGCACAGCTTGTCTTAGGCTTCAAGCTCCCAGAGGCAAGGACCAAATGTGTAACACTCTCCTGACACTGAGACCCTTCTGATGAGAGCTCCTGGCACTGTGTTCACAGGTGACTGCTGGCTACTGGCCGCCATCGCCTCCCTCACCTTGAATGAAGAAATCCTGGCTCGCGTCGTCCCCGAAAACCAGAGCTTCCAGGAAAACTATGCGGGGATCTTCCACTTCCAGGTAACTTCATTGTTGGCCCAAGCTTTTCTTCATCAGGTCCTGGGGGCTAGGTCCCCTGGCTTGGCAGAGTTTGCACATTCCTGCGACCAATGCTGTTCTGC
Organism: Rhinolophus sinicus; assembly: GCF_057876585.1. Lineage (NCBI taxonomy): Eukaryota > Metazoa > Chordata > Mammalia > Chiroptera > Rhinolophidae > Rhinolophus > Rhinolophus sinicus. Next base: position 56,899,286 of record NC_142506.1, on the reverse strand, counting down.
AAAGGACACTGAGAGACAGCAGGAAGCTCCCTGGCCTGCCCCTGTGAGGATGGCCATGGGGGCCTCGTAGGACACGCAAGGAGGGGCGTAGAACAGGGTGCTTAGTCCCCAAGTTTTTTTTAAAAAAGTATTTTTGGAGGTCTGAGACAAACTGTTAAAGAATTCTCACTCTCCTTTTGTGCTGGTAAAAGAGAAATAGTATTTTAAAAAGCATAGGTGCAGGTCAGAATGCTGGAGAGGTGGGTGTGGATTTGGAGGGAAGGACACGCACCTCTGTCCTTGGTTACTCAGTGAGGACTTGCCTGCAGGATGGGGGTCAGGAGAAGCATCTCCTCCCAGGAAGAGCTCAAAAGCTACACCAAGCCCTCCCTTTCTGCTCAGCTGACCCTGGGTGCCCCCTCTTCCACCACAAACAGTTTTGTAGGAAAAGAGAAGGCAGGAGGGAGCCAGATGCCGCTGAGGCGCCTCCTCCAGCTCACCCCATGCTACCCCCTCCCCTGCCTTTGTCCCCCAGTTCTGGCAGTACGGAGAGTGGGTGGAAGTGGTCGTGGACGACAGGCTGCCCACCAAGGACGGGGAGCTGCTGTTTGTGCATTCGGCAGAGGGGAGTGAGTTCTGGAGCGCCCTGCTGGAGAAGGCGTATGCCAAGTAAGTAACCATGCCTCCCACCCCCCGCCCCCACCCCCACAGCCTGCCCCCAACTGGCCTGGATGCTCAAAACAAACAGGAACGATGCAAGGACCACTGAGTAGCAGACCTGTTCTGTAGAGGCACTACTTTGGCCAAAATTGGGCTCTAAATTCAAGGAGCTAACAAAGGCAGGGTAGCTGGTCCCATCATGCACTGATAAATGACTGCATTTGCCATTTTAAACCAAATGCACAGGAACAAAGTCTGGTACTGAGTGTGCTGACCTTGAGAAGGACCTCTATTCTGCTGCCTTCAGGTCATGTTACATTCTGGTCAGCTAAATACAGCAACGAGTTTTTGCCAATGGGCAAAACCATCAATGGCACGGGTATGAAAATTATGGAAATCTGCCCAGAATATTTGGTGTCTCTGGTTAGGAATGGTTTCCCATACTCCTCCCAGCTGTGTCCTTCCTACACAGCCCAGAGTCCAGCTGTCCAGCGCTCAACACTGCACATTCTCAACAGGAAGGCCCACGTCAGCCCCCCTCCTGAACGGCCTCGTACTGGCCATGCTGCCTGGGTCCCGTCCATTCAAGTGACTGGCTCTAAGGCATGAGGGGATTTCTCTTTTTTACAGCCTCTGCCAGGCTGGGGGGCCAGCTGTGAGAATCTGGGGCCTGGGAGTGGCTTCTAAGTCACAGACTCAAATAGTAGAGTTAGAGAAAACACAGGATACCCACATTGGCAGTCAGGAGCAATACCCCCCACAGTGCCTACTTCTCAGGGATACGGCTCTAATTATTGAATTGTTATCCTTTCTGAAGCTCTAAATGCCAAACAGCTAACTGGTAGACCTCCCTTTTCCTATAAAGATGTAGAAAGAATCCATAAGGGAGGTTGGGCCAGATAATGCCCTGGGGCCTTCCAACTCTCAGGTTCGATGAGATTTTCAAAACCTTCACAAAGTGCCATGGAAACGGTATCTGTGGAATCGTAACTTGCCCTCATGGGCACCCTGAGTTGGAGACAAAGGCAGGAGAACGCGAGCAGAGCTTCCCTGGAGCATGACAAAGGAGGCAATAAGAAGGGGACACAGAGGCGGTGTCAGCACTAGGTGGCAGCATCATCCCTTCCTCTCCTGTAGGATCAATGGGTGTTATGAGGCGCTCTCAGGGGGCGCCACCACCGAGGGCTTCGAGGACTTCACCGGAGGCATCGCCGAGTGGTATGAGTTGAGGAAAGCCCCTTCAAACCTGTTCAAGATCATCCAGAAGGCTCTGGAGAAAGGCTCTCTTCTTGGCTGCTCCATTGATGTAAGTCCCGCCTCCCTCCCTGACCTCACCTCGGGTCACTCTAGCTGAAGCTAGCCTCCAACAGTGCCCAAGGAAACCCACTGCCCTGACTTATAGCCTTAGCCCATCCCCGTCCACCATATTGAGCAGCACCTGGAACCCAGAGGTTGCTAGGCAACAGCCAGGCTGTCTAGAGTACAATTAAGGGAGTGATGGTGCCTCCCACCCTCAGCCTCCTGTGAATCAAGACCCTGGACTACAGGTTCCCTGAGAGCCCCCTGCCCTCTGCTGGTCCCTAGGGGAGGACTGCTGGGGACACCTTTCCCCATCTGCAGGACCTGTGCCTGGAGCCCAGCAGCCTTCCCCTTCACGGTTGCTGGGTTAATGGCCTGTGGGAAGACTTCCAAAGACACGAAAGGAACCATGCCCTCATACTAGCCTTGCTGGCAAACCTCACCAAGGGATGGGAGGTGGGCACAATGTCTCCTCAAGGAGCCTGCAGGCAAAGGCTGTGCCCACTCCTGAGCCCTGTCCTGTCCAGAACCAGGTCACCTCAGACAGAGAAAAGAATCCCTGTCTCTTGGGCACCAAATCTCCATTCAACTCCAGGCAGGGATTCGCAAACTTTTTTCCGCAGACTACAATGAGGCAACGGACCCTTTCTACTCACACAGTCCATCCACCCATTTACCAAGACAAAAATAACAGCCTTTACCAGACTAGATAGGAGAAAGGAGTGACTTGGAGGAAATTCTATAGAACAGCAGCAAATTCTGAGCTCCAGCTGGAAACACAGAATTGTCACAGTGTAAACGATGCAGCGGGGCTGGGCCAGACCATGGGGCGTGGGGGCATTCAGCGCATCTGGGCATCCGGATGCTGTCTGGTGTCTGTCCTGAGCCCACGCGCTCCCCAGCCCTCTCCATGGTGTGACCATCCTGCCCTCCTCAACCTGCACCTATTTGTCAACGCACCACGCACATGTTCATGCCAGTGCTCAAGCTCCCAGAGGGTTGCATTTAGCCTTTGTTCTGGTTGTAAATGGCGGTTCAGCATTTGAAAGTGGTCACAACAGGTCCTCCAGGTGCGGGCAAGCACCTGCTCTGCCCAAGGCCACGCCCTCCTCGGGCCACGCCCTCCTCGGGCCACGCCCTCCTCGGGCCACGCCCTCCTCGGGCCACGCCCTCCTCGGGCCACGCCCTCCTCGGGCCACGCCCTCCTCGGGCCACGCCCTCCTCGGGCCACGCCCTCCTCGGGCCATGCCTGGGCCCTGCCTGCAGTTGTGCGCCCTGGGCCCAGCTTGTAGGACCGGTGTGAGCGAGAAAGGGACGGGTGACAGGCAGGATGCCACCGCTGGGGCTGATTCTTCCTGCATTTTCAGATCACCAGCGTGGCGGACTCGGAGGCCATCACGCTTCAGAAGCTGGTGAAGGGGCACGCATACTCGGTCACCGGAGCTGAGGAGGTAACGCCCCGCATGGATTTTCAGAGGTCTCCCTAATGCAATGGCCAAAAGCACGTTTTTGCCTGTACTGCGCAGGGTGGGGCCCTGTTTTCCCGCAATTGTTTCTAAACAGACCTCGCATCCCTGCAGTTCAAACAGGACTCACTGGGCTGTTCCTTCCTGTCCCTTCCGGAGCCTCAGGCCTCCTGGTGTGCGCTGCCCTCTGGTGGCCGCAGGGTCCAGCTCCGGGTTTTAGAATTTTCTTACTCTTCTGGATGAGCTAAAAATGGAGAAAGGATACTTTACGTCTGTAGTGTTTTATACTCTTTGAAGTCCTTTGACATTTGATCTCATAAAAGCATTAGTGCCCAAATTAGTGTTTAAATCTGCCTTTGCCTGTTGCCCGCTGAGCCCGGGCAGGTTATACACTTTCCACCCCTTAGTTTCCTCGGCTTTAAGCTATAATATTAAGAAATAATAATGTCCCTTGTAAGGTTGTGGTGATTCAATCAAGTTCATATACGGTAAAGTGCTCAGACTGTGCCTGATACATTGTATCTAAGCATGTAGCTATACTTGCTGCTGTTATTATTATTAGTATAAATATTAATAAGTAGCCCAAGTTCACTGTTAATTACGAAACCCAGATTAGACCCCAGGTCTTCTAATATGCCCAGTCTTTTCCTTTTTTGAAAAAACCTTGAATTTTTGTTTTATTCTCCCCCTACACATACATCTTTTTATTTTGAAAAAAACCAAATCTATAGAAAAGTTGAAAGAATAGTATAGTAAACATACAAACACTGTTTGCCTAAAGTCAATTGTTAACATTTTGCCACATCTATTTTATGTCTCTTTGTGTGGGTACTTTTAATCTGAGCCATTTGAAAGTAACTTGCAGATGTCACTACACTTCTATTCTCTTACATAATCCCAGTGCTCTCGTCAGGCCCATGAAAATAAACATTAACTCAATAACACCACCTAATATATAGTCCATATTTACATTTTCCCAATTACCCCAAAATATTCTTTATAGCACCCCCTCCCCAATCCAGGATTCCATCCAGATTCGTGCTCTGCATTTACTTGTTACCCACCAGTGTTCTTTCAACAGGTGGTAAAGCTTCCCTGAGCTCCTGTGACAAAAGTACATCCTATTATAGTTGGTGAAAGCGAGGTTCAGAGGTAGAGTGCCACCCCACAGAGTCTAGAATAAATGCATTTGTGCCTCAGGCTCGCGACCAAAGTTGAAGAGCCCAAGGGTCAGGTCCCAGAAGCTGTCAAAGCTGGGCAGCAGCAGGGGTCTCCCTTTTGTGACCCTCCTCTTATAACATGGACTCAACCCCTTTGGCTCATGGAGAAGGGGGCTTTGGGCCCCAGAACCTCCAGGCCTGGCTTGAACTCAACACATCCGTCCCCTCCTGCAGGTTGAAAGTAGAGGAAGCCTGCAGAAACTCATCCGAATCCGCAATCCGTGGGGAGAGGTGGAGTGGACCGGCAGGTGGAACGACAAGTGAGGAGGGCGCAGCCGGGCGGGGGGGCAATGCGTCCTGCTAGGAGGCTCTGGGGAAGTGGAGAGAGGGGAAAGCGTTGTGTGCTGTGCTGAGGAAGAAACTCTGAGTGCACAGGCCACCCCGAGTGGGACCCAGGGGGCAGGTGGCTCCCCTCAGACTCTCAACCAGCACATTCCAGCCGTCTGGGCTCCTTTTGACAAGGCCCGGGGCTCCTGACACCCATTCCTTCCATTCCCTCGTGGTCGATCCTTCTGTCACTCAGATTCACCCTGCTGTTGGACCTTCAGGGGAAAAAGTACACCTTCCTTCCCCCAAGCTCTTGTTCTGTTCCAAGGACGTAACCTTTATGCCTAAGCCCCAAGGAAGTCCCTCTGCCGATTTCCGCAGCTTCCTGGTCGGCCGGTCATACCCGTGTCTGGTTGGCGTAAACTCCCCTGTGAGCCCCTCTTGGGTCTTCCCTGTCCTCCATCCGCCAGCACCTACAGTTCTGCCACCTTTACCCTGGCACACTCCCAGGCAACCTCTGCCAGTCAGGGCCTCCAGAGCAGCAGCAGAGGCCAAGATGAGCAGCGCGCCACCAGATTTTCAGTTGTCCCTTGAAAGAGCTGCCAGGCCCGTCTCAGTCTGGGCAGTGGTGCTCCATCTCTCCTATGGGCTGTGTTTTTTCTGGACTCTTCCCTTGCCCCCATCTTCCAGGACGACACGTCCTCTCACCTTGCTCCCTGCACCTCTTAGCCCCTTCCCTCCCTTCCTGGGGTCTGGGCCCTCCGAGGCGAGAGGGCATGTTCCTGGTCGTCAGCTTTGGGGGACCTTCAGGAGAAGTCATCACCCTACATTAGCTTCTAATGCCTCGCCCCTGACTTGGTTTTCCAGCTGCCCAAACTGGAACACTGTCGACCCAGAGGTTAAGGACAGGCTGACCAGACGGAATGAAGATGGAGAATTCTGGTAAGATTACTGAGGGAAAGAGGTCTCTGCCCACGTGATCTTTACTAGAAAATTAGTGAGATTATCGTGCCAAGGGCCCCGGGGCAAGGGATCTGGGTTTTGTCATTTTAAATTCATTCTAAGATCTTGAACCAAAAAGATTCTTAAACCTCAATTTGTTTATCTCCACAATGGGATTTAAGAGTTGAGCAGCTTCCCAGAGAAGGTGAAGAATTCCTGCATTCATGTTCGGATCCCAAGAGAAAACAGGGGAAAGATGGGCCTTTTTCCCAACCAGTTGCTTGAGATTCATCCCAATCTTAAGAAGCAGGTCCCTTAGTGAGTGAGATGGACCCACGTGTGTGTGTCTGTGCCACTCGGTGACCACCTCCATCTGTAGACCACTTGCCATTTACCAAATCAGTGCCCGTATGTGGCCTCCTACTCGTGGCTCCCATTTTCACAGATGACAGTTCTGGGCGTCACAGAGCTTTAAGTAACTTGCTCAAGGTCAGCCAGCTAGAAAGTGGCAGTGCCGGGACTGGAATCCGTGCCTTCTGACTGCGGGCCTGGTGCTGTCTCCTGGGTGCTCCGCCAGGCCTTGCCTCCAGGCTTATCAAAGTAAGCCTTGTAACCTGGATGCCGTGTCCCCGCTTTTGCCAGGATGTCTTTCAGCGACTTCCTGAGGCACTATTCCCGCCTGGAGATCTGCAACCTGACCCCTGACACCCTCACCAGTGATTCCTATAAGAAGTGGAAACTCACCAAGTTGGATGGGAACTGGCGGCGGGGCTCCACCGCGGGAGGCTGCAGAAACTACCCAAGTAAGGCCACCAGAAGCCACGGCACCCCGCACCCCACCCTGATGAGCTACACTCCAGCCGGGCAGCCCAGAGGAGGCAGCTCCTACCCACTGGGACCCTCTGCCTCCCTTCTGCCCGAGTCTCCATCTCAACAGCTTTTCTGTTTTCTCATCCCCACCACTCGGCACTCACCTGCCTCCCTATTCATGAACCCAAGACTCGCTGTTCCTGTGATGTCCTCTGTACTGTGACCTTCCGCCCTGCCCACTGAGACACTGCTCAGTCCCCCTTCATGCCTGGGGGCTACTTTATCTACCCTGAGCCCAAGCAGCCTAGCCCTGCCGGGGAACCTCACCCATTGGGCCTGCTGTTGCCCAGCAACCCTCTCGCGCCCAGTTCACTCAGCAAATGCGGATGGGGCCCTGCTCAGGTGGTGGTGAGGCTTCTCTTCTAGTCCATCTTCCACTGACTCCCATGACTCTTCTGCCCTGATGGCCCGACCTCCCTTTCCCCCTCCCCCGCAGCAGTTATCTAATCATGATGACATCTGCCAATTATGGAGTACACATGGGTGCTAGGAACTGTGTAAGTGGTTTACGTAAATTATTCCATTTCCTTTTCACAACAAACTTCTGAGGCAGGCACGTTAGTATCATCTCCATCTTTAAGATGAGACGACTGGGCTTGGTGAGGTTAAGTGACTTGCCCAAGGCCACAGAGCTTAATGGGACTTAAACCCAGGCTGTCTGACTGAAGTCAGCGTTTTAAGTACTTTGGTGGCAGGTCATGGTCATATGTTGATTCTGTTACAGATGAGGAAACTACAGCTCTGAGTCACGTACCTGGGCCACAGAGCAAGTAGTCATACTGGCACTACCTGACCGGTACCTCTTGCTCTGGTGTTTTTAATCCTTCACCTCAAGTAGAGAGCTACCAAGTGGCATTTCTAGAGGTGCTGGGAAGTCCCTGTGCCCCAGACAAAAATATCTCTCCTACCCACTTGCTCAGGGATCGCAAATTCTCTCTAAAAGAACCAGATAATAAATACTTTTGGCTTTGTGGGCCATTCAGTCTCTATGGCAACTACTCAACTGTACTGCTGTAGTCTGAAGGCAGCCATACTTAAACAAACGGACATGGCTGTGTTCCAATAAAACTTTATTTACAAAAACAGTCCGCCAGCAGCCTGCAAAGCCAGAGTCTGCCAACCCCAGCACTAGATACTGCCTTTGTTTCCACAATCAGAGTTTTATTCCATTAGGTGAGAGAAGGCAATCGGCATAATTATCCTCAAACATGAATCAATCTCAAGTCCTTCCTGTAAATGGGTTTTGGAAGTAGGGAGGGCAGACACACCTGGGGGTGGGCAAGGGGACAGGCCTGGGAGGACAAGGACCCAGAACAAGAGGCTAAAATTGTGCGCAGGCTGTTCCTGGCCTCTGCATTCACTGAGGGGGGGACGGGAGCGAGTCCCCAAGTCTGCTCAGCCAGGCCACCAGGCCCACCTCTGATGTGTGCACCAGAGCCAGGGGTAGGTCTCACGAGCGGACGCTGTAGTTCTAACCCCCCTGTTCCAGGCTGACAAGACCGTCTCCAAGACAAGGCAGCCTGAGGGCGAGTGAGAGAGAACTGCAGAAGTTCCTAGAGTAGGTCCCCATGCCATTCAGACACAGGCAGGACGTCCTCCCCACAGGCCACCACCCCCCGTTCCTACCCTGACGGGCTGCTCTCCAGTCCCCACCTGGCGTCTGGTTCCTCGGCCCCAGGGTCTCCCGCCATCTCCCCCATCTTCACCCCTTCGTCCTCAGAGACTGAGAGAGCTCCCCCCCCCCCGTGCCACCTGCTCGGGGCTGGGCTCCTGCGTCCTGGGGACTGACCGCAGCCCCTCTCTGGCCACAGATACTTTCTGGATGAACCCCCAGTATGTGATCAAGCTGGAGGAGGAGGACGAGGACCAGGAGGACGGGGAGCGCGGCTGCACCTTCCTGGTGGGCCTCATCCAGAAGCACCGGCGACGCCAGCGGAAGATGGGCGAGGACATGCACACCATTGGCTTTGGCATCTACGAGGTGTGGGACAGGCTGCGGCTCCCGCTGTCCCTTCCTGCTGTGCTCACCTCAGCCCCTGCGAGGAAGGCCAGCCCCAGAGGCAGGACGGGAGAGGGGACCCCGGACAGGGAGCTTGGCCAAGGAAAAGCAAAGCCACCGTGAGGTCCCTGCCACTGCTCTGTGTCACTGGGAGGCTCCAACCCTTGGCTGGGCCCTCATAGCCAGCTTCCTGGGAGCTCCAGTCTTTCAAAGCCCTCATATCCCCCAGGCCTGGCACTCTGGTTGGCCCCCCAACCTCCAAAAAACAGAGGCGACTTAAGCTGAGGACAAAGTATACTGGCCCCCATCAGGAAATACTGTGAGGGCAGGACCGAGCCCGCTGTCCAGCTGGTCAGAGCTCAGCAAAGTCACTGGCCGGAAAGGCAGAGAGCTCAGGACAGGGAACAATAGTCTGTATGTCCCCCCAGGACTCTGCTCCCCACAGACACGCTTGCTGCCTACGTGGCCTTCTTTCTTTCTGCACCACATTAACGCAAAGCCCAGCTCAGCCGCAGTCAGATGGCAGCCACCTTACTGCCCCCTCTCCCCTCTGGGGCGAGGGAGAAGAGAACTGACACAACATGCTGGGCCCCTGGACCCCAGCACAGAAAGAGCTTCTCACTGCCTTGGGTTTGTAGAGGGAGAAGGCGGGAGGAAGGAAGACTTCAGAGCAGCCAAAGTGGGGGTGATGGGTGGAACCCAGTGAGGTGCTGGAACCAGCTCTCAAAAGCCAAATGTGCCCATCTCTTCCCAGCCCCACATTCGGTGCAGCCAGAGGCAGCCTGAGAACGGCCACGATGGGAGGGGGCGAACTTACACCATGGAAATTAGCAAACACTATAAATCCGGGCTCCCGCCTCCCCCGAGAGCCGTTTCCCAGCACAGTACTGGTAGATGTCAGACGAGGTATCAGGGAAAAGGCCCTCTGGGCTCATTCATCGCTGGCCCTGTGGCCACCACCAGTGGAACCTTGATCTACCACTTACACACCAAGAAACAGACTTGGGCAAACACCACCAGTTCACAAAATGCACATAACACCAAGCTCCTCAGTCTCTGAGATAGCTGAGGACAAAATAACTCCAAGGAAAATGCAAATTGTGAAACAGCCTCCGCCTGCCCACCCCATACCTCTTGGGCTTGGAGAGCCAGTCATGGGCTTTCACAGCTGGGAAGGACCTGGGTGATCGTTTGGTCCCATTTTAGAGATAGGGAAACTGAGGTCAGAAAGGGAAGTGACTTACCCATGGAAATACAGGCTGGATGTGGCTGACAAGCTTCAAATTGACGCCTGTTGGCTCCTAGCCCAGAGTGTGCCCCCCTGGCCAGGTGGCTTCCTCCAATGGCACGGCCCTGCTTTTCTTGGTGGGAGGCAGGTGAAGGCTTTGCTGCAGCCGGCTAGGTGACCTTAGACAAGTAACTTCACAGCTCTGGTACTTACTTTTATGCTCTATAAATTGGGAATGGTGCTAAGCTCATCCATATTACTGCCAGGTCATAAGGTGTTTCTTTTTTAGTGCAGGAATTGCTTTGAGTTCCTTGGAAAATAATCATTATGTTGATTTAGTGAATATTACTGAGGCTACAAAGAAAGGGGATAGCAAAGGAGACAAATCACCGTGATAGTATTGCTGTACGCAGCTTTCCCAGAATCGGAATTAAGCGTGTTTTCCTTTATCTTTGCAGGTTCCGGAGGAGGTACGTCTGGCATGTGTCAGCTCCTGTCCCTGGGGCTCGGTTCACCAACAAGTGAAAGGTTTAGACTGTCGGCTCAGGGTCTTATGAAGCATGGGCGGGGGCTGGTGGCTGAGGAGGACGAGTTCTGGCCCCTCTGGGGACCTGCTGAGGTTTGCTCTGGTCCTACATCCTGCTGGTGTGAGCTCAGGGCAAGGGATCTTGGACCATTCTCGTGGGGCCCGTTGCCTCCCCTGGGGCCCAGCACAGACCATGGACGGCTTAGTTCTGGGTGGACCATCTGTGGTCCTGGGACTGCAGGAGGCCCCTCACTGACTCCTGTAGCACTCTCAAAACAAGCCTGAAGGGAAAACGCGAACCCTGCGGGTTGTGTTACAAGGTGATGTGGCAGCATAGAAAGAGGCCTGGACCCAATTTCCAGCTCTGCCATTTGCAGGTTGTGAGACCCTGGATATATTTCCAATCCCCTCTGGACTTAAGCTTCTCTTTCCGTATAACTGGTCACCTTGCTGGAATGTTGTGGGGATGGATTGAATTATGTGTGTGCAGGCACATAGCACGCCTGCAGCTAGCAAGAACTATTCTGATGAGATGCACAGTGGCTTGTGTGTCTTTCTAGGCCATAGACATTCTGGTGGACACACAGGGCACCCTGACCCCCAGCAATCACTTCTGTCATAGCCAGGCAGTGTAGTTGGCGGCATTCAGGCCTCTGCAGACTGAACACACCTGGTCTAGAAGCTCAACCCCTTCCACATCCCGTCTTTGCTTTTCTGAGTGCATCATACACCACCTGGAACTGAACCAGCGTCCTGCCGTGTGGACGCTAAGCATTCTGGGAGTCACTTAGAGGAAGGCCGAGGACTTCCACATGGGGAGCCGGGGCCTTCCTGTAGGCAGAGCTGACTGAGTGTGGGGTCCCCCACTGCATGTGCCTCTGAGTTCCTCGGTGGGCGTCCGTCGTTTTGGTAGAAAGTTTGCTTTTTATCTAAAATGATGCAGACATTGCCGCTGCCATCATCATGTCTTGATGAGTGAGAATGACTGATGGGGGCCCTTTCTGCCCTCGACTCCCATGTGTGTCTGTTTATTCCTCAGTTGACCGGACAGACCAACATCCACCTCAGCAAAAACTTCTTCCTGACGAACAGAGCAAAGGAGCGTTCGGACACCTTCATCAACCTGCGGGAGGTGCTCAACCGCTTCAAGCTGCCGCCTGGGGAGTACATTCTCGTGCCTTCCACTTTTGAACCCCACAAGGACGGGGACTTCTGCGTCCGGGTCTTTTCTGAGAAGAAAGCTGACTACCAGTAAGTAGGTCGCTTTGCCCCTTCTCTCCCCACAGCCCTGCTTATTCGCATCGCTGGCCCGCTCCTGACCCACGCACGATGTCAGTTTCTTTTTCCGTGATACCTACCTGCCTCGAAGTGTTGGTGTGGGTGGGGGGTTGCTGCATTGAAGAACTTTCGTGTTATACTCAGATAAGCACAGGAATAGCACTCAGGACACTTCTGGTTAGAAAGGGGTGGTGGTAGAGCAAATTGCAGAATCTTATTTCACCGAATGGTCGTTTTCATTTTAATGAGCTATATTAGACGAGCTATGAAGTCAGTCCCCTCGTTTGGAGAAGGCTAGGAAGCCTCAGCCCCCTCCACTCTCCTGCTGTCCCCACCCTGACAGGACCCCATCCCCCCAGAGGTGTCTGACTTCCTTGTCCCCAGATACTAATTCCGATTCCAACTGTCAGCACCCAGAAGTCCCTTATCCTTTCTTCTGTGAGACGTTGCCACTGCAGATAGGACTGTGGGTGGCCTGGTTTAAGACCCAGGGGGCCCGCGGCGGAGCCTCTGAAGCTTAAGCCCTCACTGTGGAGCAGAAGGACCCAGCCCTGCAGAGGCCAATGCACAGGATAAACTAACCACCGCCCAAGCACCGGCTGGAATCACACACAGGCCCCCGGGCCGCCTGCTGTCTCGAGCCCCAAGCGGAACAAGCAGGCAGCGGTAGACGTCGCACGGTTCTCGGTGTGAAAGGTTGATGATGGCAGAGTGTTTCAAGTGGAACTGAGGAAAGGCTCCTCGAGGCCAGGAAGTGAATGAGTTGTCTTGCGTCTCGACACCATACTGTCGGCCGGGCCGCGCGGATGACCCACAACGAGCAAACACACAGAAATCTCCGACCCTCCAAGCTGTGGGCTCCATGACTCTTCCTTGGATCATTTCTGCCCTAATTTCTACAAGGGGCTGTGTTATCACAGAAAGCAGGGGTGCAGAGAAATCTGTCTTGCGCGCCCCATGCTGGATTCCACGTGGCACTTCCCTGATAGCTGTGATTTCTGGGACACTTCCTTTCGCCCTCACGGCCCTTCCAGTAACACATAATTTCCTTCTGTTTCCAGAGTTGTCGATGATGAAATCGAGGGCAACCTTGAAGAGGTACTTGTAACCCCCTGAATTCCACCCTGTCTGTCCTGGACACCCCAGGGAACAGAGCAAACAGTAATCCCAGGGGTTTAGGAGGCCCCCCCGGGCCTTCATGAACACAGCTGGAAACTAAGGATGCAGCCCTGCCCTAACGTCCGAGCCTCTGGCACCAGCTCTGGCCCCTGTGCTGGGCCTGGGCTGTCCCCTGCCCATTGGGGTGGAGTGAGCCCGTGTGGCATGGGAAGGGGTGTTATGGAGAAGGATGGGCTACCAGTGCTGTACTGATCCATGTGGGGCTCTCCTCACTTCCCTTTCTGGGCCTCAGTTTCCTCTATAAAATGGAAGCGCTGGGTAACCACATTTCTAAGGTTCCCTAGAGTCCCAGGAGTTGTGATTCAGGGGTAAATCCTAAAAGGCTGTGAGGGACACAGCTCAGGAATTTCAGACGGCGTGCGACCATAATAAGTCCAAGGTTGTGTGTGGAAAACACCACAAACAGGAAAGAACTTTTCCCTCTGTCCCGGGACCTGACGGGGCTCCATAATCGCTGGCTCCTCAGTTGCTGAAGTTCTGTGCTTGTCCTGTGTCCTCACTGAGAGACCGAACTATTTCAAAGGTCCTCACAGGCTGTGCTCACCAGCCACTGTCAAAATCCTTCTGGAACATTCCAGCTATTCACGTTTCTGAATCCCCGTTAGAGTAGATCATAAAAGCCCATGTTGGTTGAATGTTAAAGAAGACACCTACGTGAAAATACAGTTTATATTCTCTCTCATGGGTTTTGACTAGGAAAAAAAAATTCTTTTATTCATTCTTCACACTGTCCTTTATCTCCGTCCCGGTAACCTTAGGATTCAGGCCCAAGAGTGAGTAGAGAAGGGAAACTGAAGGAGATGGGGAGGCTGCCCCCAAAGGGAGTGCAGGCACCTGACTGTCACTCTTTGATTCATTGTCTGTCACTTCTGTGCCTCCCCTTCCAGATTGACGTCAGCGAGGATGACATCGATGACGGATTCAGGAGGCTGTTTGCCCAGTTGGCAGGGGAGGTAGGTGTGCCCGAAATCTCTATGTTATGTACTCTGCTTGATGCCAAGGAAAGCAGTCTTTTTCTCAAGGAGACTTCAGTTTAAAGGGGGAGAGGTAACAAACTGACCAGAAGCAAAGAGGATTTGCACATGTCACTCGGGTTCTGCTCAGCTCCCTTGCCTGCGTCCTCCCCACATTGCAGGGCCTTCCATTTTTGCCGTCAGCTCTGACACGGTATCCCTCCTGCCTTGGCGTCCCCTGCGGCTGTTTTTGCTTGTCCGTTCCACTCCAGCTGGGACATGGAACTCGGCCCCTTATGCTTGATTTCCATAAAAACATTTGGGGAGGTGGAAGGGTTTTAAATCTCAAGAATGCAAGCAACTTACAACAGGGTATTAGACTTCCCTGTTCTTTAAAAAAAAACAACCCTCAGCCATTTAGGCCTCAGTTAGCTACTAAGTTATCCAGCCCTTTCTTTCCATAACTCCAAAAAGAAGCCAACCTTCGTCTTAAACAATGGGCCTTGTCCCCTCCATTACACAATGTGTTGGAGTGAATCGAGACACCTGAAGTTGGGTCCCATTCCTGGGGACAGCTGGTTCTAACCAGCTCTATAGGAAGCCAGATCCGAGTTTTCAAAGGTGAGAAAAGCATGCTGAGGGGAGGAATGGTGTGAGAGGACTAAGTCAAGACCACAACCATGGGTGGAGTGGAAATTTATGCTTTATAGTCTCTACAGCAAAGAACTGTTGAATGAACTCTACCGAGAGCAAGCACATTGTATGTTAAAACACTGTATCCAAAGCGTGGGCTGTGCAGTGCCATTCAAAGTGGGGCCTGGGGACAGCAGCAGCAGCCCCTGGGGCTTTTTAGAAACGTGCTATCATAGACCGCAGCCCAGACCTGCTTAATGCACCTCACGCAGGGCTTGGCGGAGCTGCCGTCCATTACACGTTTGCGGCTCTGTCATCATACGGCTCTAGGGACCAATAGTTAGGCTCTCACTGCATCTTCACAGGATGCTGAGATTTCTGCCTTCGAGCTGCAGACAATCCTGAGGAGAGTTCTCGCCAAGCGTAAGTGTCCCCTCCTTGCAAATCCCTCATCCTGCTCCTTCCCACGTGGGAACCCTTCTCCTTCCGTGTCCTGGCTGCTGTGGCTGACCCACCACTCACTCCCCACTCTCACGCAAACGCCACCACCCGGCACGGCTGCCAAAGAATGGATGAAAGCGGCCCTGTGTGATGTGACTGAAGAGAACAAAGGTTCCCAGGGTCTAGAGATCAAAGGTCACATCCAGGTTTCCACTACGTACTGGCTTTGTGAAGAACCACAGTGTAGAATCTGTGACTCGTTTCCTTCTCTGCAGGCACAATAATACTTACCTCTTAAGAGTGGTTGAAACTTGTCAATGAGGTAACATGTAGAAATCGCCTAGCACAAAGCCTGCACTCCAAACGGCAGCTATTAGGATGAGTAATTGGTAAAAGGCTGAGTTGGCCCAGACAATGGGAGCCACGGAGCATCCCCACGTCCCTGGGTTCCCTGGCTGTATTTAGTGGGAAATCATTGACAGAGTGACTGCCAATAATTAGCCAGAATGGAAAAATAAATGGACCATCTTATACTCAAACTAAGGGAATGGCGTTAAAAAGCCTCATCTCCCAAATGTGTGTTTAAATGAGCCTCGTCTGACTGTTCACTGGGAGATATGTCACTTCGTTTGAGCCAACAGGCCAGGCATGTGCTATCAAGGCTCCAGAATGGCGGCTCTGGGCCCAGGCTGTGGGGCTTCTACAAAGAAAGACTACAGCTGGATGGAGACTTGAGAAGAGGCTAGAGAGCTGTGCTTCTCACAAACCTTTGCAGCTTGGAATTATTTCTTAAGCAGAAAATATCAAAGGACGGTCCAGCTCCCACTGTTGGTCACCACTGGGGGTCGGGGAGGCGTGGAGAGAGAGAGACAGAGAGAGAGGGAGGGAGAGAGAAAGAGAGACTTTTTTCCCCTTCAAATTATCACAAGAACTGTGCTGCCTTTGATAAGATAGGAATCCCACTGAGCAGAGGTTTGTACAATATCAGAGGTTATAAGCCTGGATCAGAAACAAACATGCAATGTTGTCACGTCCTGAACATCAGCCCTGTGGAGCATTCTAGAAGTCGTGTGGACTTCAAAGATGGCCTCTGGCCTAACCCTATGATATAAAAGTAAATCCTCCTCTCAGAGCTGAAGAGGAGTCCAGGGCCAGCTGGATCTCCCCCCCACTCCAATGACTGAACTACATGGACCTTGTAGGAACTTTTGCTAACGGGTCCCTTCCCTGCGGGGACAATGGCTGTATCAGAGTTCTTGTGAGTCACAGAACTCCAACCAGGGGCTGGAATGGCTTGGCACGGCCAGCGCTGCGCAGGGCTTTCCCCCAAGGCACGCCCTCCCTCCTCCAATCGGGGAGGACAGGGAGATGGTGTCTACCCTTGAGGCCACCAGGCACAAGTGAGGTCACAGGGCTCTTCAATGTGTGGCCATCATGAGCCCAAGGAGACTAAAGCCTCATTGTTTCCCCACAGATGGAGGGTGGGGTGGGAAGCATCAGGCCACGGTTGGATTCAGCTCTTGCTTCCTCCGTGCCTCGGAGCTCGGTAGTCTCCCCGCCTGCCTGGAGCCTCCAGCCTTCTGTGCAAGCGCCCCTCACACAGCCTCATGCCCTCACCCGAGGAGGGGTCGGTGGCCCGAATGGCAGCTCTGAGATGGGTTAGGTTAGAACCTTTACAAGCACATGACAGAAAGGCTGGGCTCCCCATGAAGTCTGTGGGAACCAGATTCCCACTTGTGACAAGGGCCTCACGTGACCCCCTGCTGAACACCAACCAGTCAGCACTCACCTGGTACAGCAGCACGTGCACATAGCTTCCGGGTCCTCAGGTTGTCACTTAGCTGGGGACACCCAGGCTCCGTAACGGCCTGCAGACAGACAGGTCAGTGAGCGTCTTCCTCTCCCAGGCCCGAGCCGATGTGAACTCTCATGCCCGCCACTTTTCTTTTCCCTGCCTGATGACCAAGGGACTTTTGTCTTAGAGACCCAGTCCTTTATCATTCTTTTATCTTGAAAGCACTGTTTAGAGCCCAGTTTGCCCATGGTGAACATACAGAGAAGTCAGGCCAATGTGATACCCCCTCTGAGCTGTCCCAATGTGGTAGCCAGCAGCCAGATGTGGCTATTTAAAAGAGTTACGTAGCTACCCTGCCAAAGCCTGCAGATAGAGACTTTTTCCATCACTATAGAATGTTCTTTTGAACTGTGCTGCTCTGTAAGAGTCTCCTGTCACACGACTTTGGTCTTCCAGGCCAAGATATCAAGTCAGATGGCTTCAGCATCGAGACCTGCAAAATCATGGTGGACATGCTAGATGTATCCTTTCATGTGCTCTGGAGAACCGAGACTCGGGAGTTTGCAGTTTCACCCCGCAGAGACGCAAACACATTGCCCCCCAGAAAGGCCAGCTGGACCCCACCTGCGCAGTGGTTGTAGGACTGTTGTCAGTGCTGGCCTTTGTGACTAGGGAACATGAGACGCTTCAGATGAGGGAAAATGACATGCCACATGCCCTGGTTACCTCCACAGGCTCAGCACGCAGGCTGCCCAGCGATCCTGGGGGGCTGGTGTGGGACATTCCAACAGGACACCCGCTGTTCTCTGCCCAAAGCAGCTCGCGTTTGTGTCCTGAGCGAGTGTTTCTGCTACTTCCTTTAGGAAAATACAGTTGACCTTGAACGACACTGGGGTTAGGGTGCTGACCCCCCATGCAGTCAAAAATCAGAGTATAACTTCTGACACCCCCCAAAAAAATTTAACTACTAATAGCCCACTGCTGACCAGAAGCCTCACCGATAACATAAAGAGTCGATTAACATATTTCATCATGGTATTATATACTGTAGTCTTACAATAAAGTAAGCTAGAGAAGAGAAAATGTTATTAAGCGAATCATAAGAGAAAATACGTTTACAGCACAGTGTGTATTTATTGAAAACAATCCGTGTATAATTAGCCCATGTTCAAGGGGCCACTGTATGTCCTGCACTGTGATATTTCTCATTCGAGTCCGTTTTCTCTGGTCAGCTTTCTTCTCGATTTCCTCCACGAGCATTCTTCTTCCCAGCTCGCCCCTGCCCCAGGCAGACTCATCACTCGTTTCCTCCTCGCTGTGCTTCCTGAGAAGTGCTGGACAGGGATGGTCTGAGCTTCTAGGAAGTTCTATCTAGCGGGCTCACTGAGCCACTGTGTAGCTCCTCTCACAAAGGGCCTCTTAGAAATATGCCGAACAATACTGCCCCAAGGGCGCAGCCACGAGAAGCCACCTGGAGCCCTCTGTATAGCATCCCGCAGCAACTGTTTGGCAGGATCTGGGGCCCCCACGGCACCCCCAGACCGATCAGCAAGTAGGGTCACGGGGAGCCAGCGTCTGTATCTGGCCCTCCCACGAGCCCTTACATGGAAGTTGGGCCAGTGTGAGAGCTGGGCAAGGGCCCTTGTGCGTGCTGTGGTTACCAGAGAACCAGTGGACAGGACACACCAGGGGACACTGCCCGCATGAACCCAGATCCGGGAGCTTTCCTTAACAGAAGGCAGTCGGATGGGAGCGGTAAGCTGGGCCTGAAGGAGTTCTACATTCTTTGGACGAAGATTCAAAAATACCAGGTACGAACCCAGGAGGGCCCAGTGGCAGGGGTGGCAGGGTCTGCATTGGGGACACGCTGTACACAGACCTGTGGCGCAGCAATTCTTCAGGAGGGCGGGCGGCATGTCCAAGGGGATGGGGCTTTCACCCGCGACGGCGCTCAGAATGAGGGGAGACATAGCCGGGCCAATGCCAAGGGAACAAAACAAGGACTTTGCAAGTGAAGTGGTCTGCTCCCGGCCTTCCCCTCATTGACGGGAAGGGGGTCATCTAAAAGCCACCATCAAAAGTGTCCTGAAAAGGCTGTGTAGCCTCTTATACTTAGGATTTTTAACAGCTCAAGTATAAAAATATGTAAGACAATAATATGGGCCCATGGTAGTTGGCCAGTTGATTTGATGGGCACATTTACAAACCAGCTCACAGAGAGACAGAATACTATTAGCTCTGGAAGGTAGAAACATGATTCTTCCAAAGCCAGAGCAGAGGCAACAGAGCTGGAAAAACTTCATCCCACGTAGCACATAGCACAGAGGTACCTGCCACCTGCTTTGCCCTGGGTCATGTTCTCATAACGACTTTGTATGTTCCAGAAAATTTACCGGGAGATTGACGTGGACAGGTCCGGTACGATGAACTCCTATGAGATGCGGAAAGCATTAGAAGAAGCAGGTAACACTTCATACCTGTGTTTTCTTTGGTTTTACCTATAATTCTATAAATTCTGACACTTCTATAATACATTACAAAGTATGGTGAGCTATGAAGTATAGTAGGTGCTGGTTCCATATAAACACATACTTTTTATTTTCCCTTTAAAGACTAACTGGCAAAATAAAATGCAGTCCAGGGTGCTTTGGCTGCTACACCTTCTTGAATCTAAGTTTCCTTCTGAGCAGACAGGTGGGTCGAGAGACAAAGCCATTTCTTAACAGACTCTCCTGAGCTCCCCCTTTCAGGTGCCGGGCTGGTTAGGCAGAAATGGGGCGTCTCAGATCTGCTCAGGGGAAGTCCTCGGCAGAATGTGCCGTCAGTAAAAGGGACACCAGCTTGTGGGAGACCAGCAGAGTGGGAGACGGGTGTGCTCTGGGGACAAATATGACATGAAGCTATTCATTGTATTAGCTGGGCTATAATACTGCAGCAAAGACCCCAAGTAACTGGTTTAAACAGGATACAGCTTTTTCTCACCTAACATTCCAAGCTCCACCAGTTCAAGGCTGAGATGGTGTGTCCTGCTGTCAGGGACCCAGGCTCCTTGTGGCATATCACGTCACCAGCCCTTACGAGTGTTGCCCTTTTCCGTGGGACCTAGGATGGCTTGCCACCACAACCATATTCTGGCACCGACTGACTGAGACAGGGGAAGGATGGGCTCCCGGCTCTTAAGGGCACACATCACTCTGCTCACAGATCCCGCTGCCAGAACTTAGTCACAAGGCCTCAGATGGCTGCAAGGGATGCTAGGAAAATAAAATTCTATTACTATGGAAAAATTCTATTACTATCACAGCCTCTGCCACATGCATCCAGGAAGAATCTAGTCTCCAGCTAGATTCAGAGCTCAAGAAACAGGAAAGCAAACATGGTTCATAAACAACCTGAAGCAGCGTGACCATGGAAATAGGAACAGACAGGAAACGTCTTCTTTGTTAGGAAGGAGCCAGGCAGGGTGAAGGGGAACAGTTTGGAAACAATGGCAGAAGGCACTGGCTTTACAAAATACACCAAGCCTCCCAGGAAAGCAGCCAAGGGACAAAAGCAATTATAACTGTAGTTCAAATTGCTACAGCAGTTCCATAACCCGTGAGCAGAGCCCCAGGATACAATCTCACCCTTAGCCACCGGCGCTTGCTCATGTCACTTCAGGTTTCAAGCTGCCCTGCCAGCTGCACCAGGTCATCGTCGCTCGCTTCGCGGATGAAGAGCTCATCATTGATTTTGATAATTTTGTTCGGTGCTTGGTTCGACTGGAAACACTCTTCAGTAAGTGGATATTTGGGGGAAGACCCATTTCAGTTCTCTCGGTATGAAAGCAGCCTGCCTTTCACACGGGAGAAATCACCAGAACCAGAGACGTGTCTGCCCCGTTGAGAATGGAAATCCTTCTTTAATTTGGGGGAGGAGGGAAGAAATAATAGCTTGTGACATTCAATGCGATCGGCTGCCAGAGAGGGGAACGAGACAATGTGACATGTGCGGCAGCTCGCTCACGTATGACGTCCTCCTTCTTCCTCCACAGGAATATTTAAGCAGCTGGATCCCGATAATACTGGAATGATACAGCTTGACCTTATCTCTGTAAGTCTTACACCAACCCCCTGGCTCCCGCAGGGATGGGCGGGGATGAGAAGGGCTGTTACTGGGGTGACAGAGATCTATGGTTTACTGACCTGCTTTTTCAAGCTTTGCTCTTTTGGTCTGTAAATGGTTCTTCGATCCCGCCACGTATTTTTATTTGCATCTGTTTCCCATCTATTGAGTGCAGCAAGACACACCTGGTCTCTCCAGCCATAAGCTGTGAGTCGCACAAGGTTAAAATAAGAAGAGGGTGACTGCAGGATCCTCTTAGAAAAACGTACTGCTAATTAGCAAGCATGGGAGAAGACGCTTATAGAAAGAAACCGTTCGGATGAGATTCAAGTGGGTTTTGGGGAAGATCTAGCAATCTTAGAACAAATCTACTTAAAATACTTTCTGAGTAAATTACTTTCCTCCACTTCCTCCCCCTTTAAAATAAAACTCACAATCGTAAATAAGCTTGCCTTATATAATGATTGTGCTCATGTGTCTGGAGCCCCAGCCATGCCCACTTAAGGTGGAATACCAATTCCACACAAAAAAAGCACAAAATGTTCTCCTGTCATCCCAATGACAGAAAGTCCTCTCACTTGGAAGAAAGCCAGCGGGCCTAGACTTTCACTGTCATCTGGCTCCAGGCTACATTTCCTCTCTACCGTCTTTCCCTGAAAATAAGACCGGGTCTTATATTACGTTTTGCTCCAAAAGACGCATTAGGGCTTATGTTCAGGGGATGTCATCCTGAAAATGCTAGGGCTTATTTTCTGGTTAGCTCTTATTTTCGGGGAAACACGGTACTGGGGGGAACTGAGCTTGGAGCAGCACAGGCTGCAAAGGGTGGGTCAGGTGGCCAGTGATGGCTGGGAATGAAAATGTCCTGCACCAGAGGAGCAAAGTGGTAAGAAGAAAACCCTTTTCCTTCCATTGTGAACTCTGGAGGAAGCCAGCAACTAAATTTCACTGTTATGCATTTTAAGTACCTTTAGCCAACTGAAAATACATTCTAGCTGGTTACAAATACAGCTAAAACTATGTAGCCTAGGAAATAGCCCTACCCTGAGATTGCAGTTTAAAGTAGAGGCAATATAACTGCCATACACATGCCAAAGGGAAAGTTTTGGAAACTCCGGCCCCTTTATCCTTCTTGCTGGCTATCCTATTCCTCCCTCCCCAGCTCCCACTGGTCCATGCTGACCAGCTGATTCAGCCCATTCCCCCATTTCCTCTGAGAAACATCCACTGGCATTCCCTCGTATTCTCCTCACCTTTCACAGGTCCCAAGAGAACCCCATCTTCTCGTTATCTTTGCTAAGGATGAGCAACATCAAGAAAATCTCCCTTTCAGTTTGCAGTGATTTTCAGCCTCAGTTGCCGGTGCCATCACCTGCCCTGCTCTGCCCAAGTCCGGATGTCCAGGCCCAGCCCAGGCCAATTCAATCCGAATCCGATCTAAAGTTCCCAGATAATTCCAGTAGAGCCCCGAGAATGAAAACCACTTGTTTAAGGGGTAGGCACACCCCAAACTAACTTCTGTTATGATACCCTGAGGCAGAGATGTGCAAATGTTAACCCACACGTCTGAGTTTCACGTTTCATACATCTCAGTCAACCCTGTAATATGATTCATGACCATCTGACAAAAGAAAAACAGCTTTTTGCTGACGTGTAAAAATCGAGACTCTAAAAAATCAGGTAGAAAAAAATGTGAGTTAGTGCACTGCTATCTTTTCTGGTACAACAGTCATTCAAAATAATCTACAGGTACTCAAATAGCCTTTACTTTTAAAAATGGTCACTGAACTGACATGGTTTGTTTTTTTGTTTTTTTCTTCCTCACAGTGGCTCTGTTTTTCAGTACTTTGAAGTTATAACTAATCTGCCTGAAGACTTCTCATGAAAGAACATCAGCCATGGAATAAGCTTCCAACAGAGAAACTTTATTTGGACCTTGATTATGGGAACGTTTATTTAAACTGATGATTATAGCTGAAAATAATGATACCCTTTGAGATAGCAGAACTTTCGGATGTCAGAGTCCAAGATTTGCAAATCATAGTAGTGAGTCACTTAAACTTCGACAAGCTCAAAGAAAGCTTTGAACCTGTAAATAGTATACACTTTTTACTTTTACACACGGCCCTGTTAAGAGCAATATTAAATCAGGAAAAAAATGTAGGGCGTTCTTTAACAGCTGAGCAAACATTCAGTCACTCTCCAAGGACACAAGGTCCTTGCTGGAAATACTGAAAGCAGCTTCAAGTTTAAAAATGCAGCGGTGACATTTACAAAACAGCTCAGGCAGGGCTCAGGGGCTCCCTTGAGTAAAACAGAAAAACGATGGATCACGAAGTAAACTTGTCAGGGCAGCTGAAGAGGCCCGGTGAGCACGCGTACCTCTGTCCCTCGGGTTAAACAAGAGACAGGTTTTATAGAATACTGATTGGTTAACAGTAAATTTTCTGAAGCTCAAATCTGAGTGTGTATTGTCTCATACAGTGAGGGTTATCAATACTGAGGGGTTCTGCTCTTGGTCAGCTGAAGCAATACACTGAAACCAGGTGTCCAGTCAGCAAACCAGTTGTGATGAAGACAGAGCAAGCTGTTTGCTGCCTGCCTCCAAGCTTCTCGAACTCCGCCGCCTCTAGTGCTTGTGCATGGAGTTATGGGGGGGACATGGCATAGGAGTAACGGTCCACACAACACAAGCTTGTTTCCTGGCTTTACCTTGGGAAAATGCTAATTAACATCGTTATAAAAGTATTGCCTTGTTGCCTTATCTTCTGCCAAATGTACTGTTAAATAAAGAGTAGCCCAGGCAATCACACGTGCTGTGCGGTCCTTCCTTGAGGGGCCCTAGCTGGCCTTTCTGAGCACCCCCACTGCAGCCTGTTTCTACTGTGACAAGGTGACACCTGTAAATACCCATATGGGGAGGAAAAAGGCGTCTGACCTATCATTTTAATGTGGAGCTGTAACATTTTTAAAAATCCAATTCAGAATCTCTAACCATTGACCATAAAGTAGGTATAGCTCTAATTTCTACTGCTTCTTGGTCTGAAGGAGGCACAGGCCAAGTTCCCTGCTCTGCCTGTCATTTGAACTTCACTTTTTGGCCGGCTCCTGCTCTAAGAAGCTCTAAGAAGACACATAGATACATCACCAGTCTGCTGTTGGTGATCCTGGAGGAATCATAAAAAATGGGAAAGATGTAACATGACTTGAAATTGTTAAATGCCGGCCTATCACTTCATAAAAAGATGGGAAGATGGGTTTCCCAAATTCAGCTCAAATGAGTTTCAGTTCTCCCTGCTTGCCGAGTGGTGTCTGAGGGCACAGAGACACGGACATGATTGAATGAGGCCATGACCTTGACTATGCGGTAACCCCCTGGGGTACTGACATTCTCCGTTCAGCAACACGGGGGTAGGCTAGAGACATTCGGAGTCACTCGGGATTGAAGGTGGGCAAGTGAGGTGTGGCCAGGGGACCCGAGAGTGAGGATGGCGACCCAAGTGGCTGAACTATAGGAGGGGTTGAAACCGGGAGGAGAAAGGTGGGCTCCTCCCAACACACAGAGGCCGCCCAACCCTTCTGTGCGGGGTGCTCTGCTGCTCCTGTTGCATGCTCATCTGACCTCGGTTACCACTTCACTTTTAAAAGTCTATTTCAGTCACAGTATAAGAAATAATGTTTGAAAAAAAACAAACAAACATAAGGTATAGGCTTACCATAGCAAATTTAGAAAAGACTGGGAAAGAGAAGGGGCGATATTTACTGAGTATTCTGAGTTTTCCCACGTAACATGTGTCAATGCCTATTTAACAGGAGAAAAATACAGATGACGAAGTAAATCCCCTCCCCCTTCTGCCCTGAAGTCACCCTAACCTAAACCTAAACCCTCCAGCCCACCACGAAAGCCCTCCCTGAATGTCTGCTCTGAACTGCAGTCTCAGCCTGGTTTTAGCCCCTCTCATCTCTCCAATCTTGCTTTCCACAGTATTTAAGCACGTCACCGCGTGCTAAGGTACACTTAACACACACACCCTCGTCAGTAGGGTCCATTCTCCAGCTGCTTTACTCCCCCTTGTTTTTCAAAAATAAACATTCTGCTCCCATAAAGATGTGACTATAGCATCAATTACGACACACAAGAGATGGAAAACGGCCATATGTTCAACATCAGATAAACTGGATAAATTAAAGGATGGAATATTGTGCAGCCATTAAAAATCATGTTTACGAGGCCACGTCAAGCATAAAACAGGAGAAACAGAATGGCTTAAACAGTATGCTCTCAACTACATGGGGAAAAAAATCATAGACAAGACTATGTAACAGAAACATGCCCAAATATTAATAGTGGTCTCCCCTGAACCCCTAAGCTTCATAACCCTTTTCTGTACTTTTAAATACTTCTATTAGGAGCTTTGATATAAGGATATGAATACT
Organism: Rhinolophus sinicus; assembly: GCF_057876585.1. Lineage (NCBI taxonomy): Eukaryota > Metazoa > Chordata > Mammalia > Chiroptera > Rhinolophidae > Rhinolophus > Rhinolophus sinicus. The sequence goes on along the minus strand of NC_142506.1, from coordinate 56,874,010 downwards.
TGGATAATAAAATAAGCAAGTAAAATACCAAAAAGGGAGAATACAAACAAATGATGTTCAACGTTTAGGACTAAATAAAACTGACACGATCATGTTTTCCTAATTTACCCGTCTTCCGTTTCCTACATTTGTGCAATTCTTTATAGTTTACCAAGTACCTTCCTTCATACAGCACTTACTATGGTTTCCCTCAGCTGATGTACGTAGAGGCAATGGTATTAAGCTTCATTTTGGATGAGGAAAACATGGTTCAGTGGGGCCCAGTGTCCTGGGCAGGTCACATGATGGGTTAGGTCACATGATGGGTTAGTAGTGCACCAGCCAGGATTAGAACCTGTGTGGTATTAGTTTTCTATTGTTGCAGTAACATATGAGCACAAACATAGCGGCTTAAAAACCCACTATCTCACCGTTCTGGAGAAGTCCAACACCTGCCTCATTTCTCACTGGAGACTCGAGGAGAATCTGTCTCCAGGCCCACTCTGGCTCTGTGTGGTTATAGGGCTGAGGTCCTGCTTCTTGCTGGCTGTCAGCCAGGTTTTTCTCAGCTTCCATGTTCCCTGACTCGTGACCCCTTCGCCTTCAAAGCCAGCAGTATCAGGGGGAGTCCGTCTCACGCTTCAGATCTTGCTGACTTCCCTTCTGCCTCACCTCTCCTGCTCTGCAGGGCTGGTGTTGATTGCTGGGCCTGCCTGGATAATCCAGAATAATCTCCACCTTTTAAGGTCAGTTGATTAGTAAATTTAATTAACTCTGAAAAGTCCCTCATAGCGGTACCTGGATTAGTGTTTGATCGAATAACCAGGTGTCTTAGTCGGCTCGGGCTGCAGTAACAAAAATTCTGTAGATGGGGCGGCTTAAACAACAGACATTTATTTCTCGAAGTTCTGGATGCTGGGAAGTCGGAGATGAAGGTGCCAGCAGATTCAGTGTCTGGTGAGGACTCTTCCTCACTTGCAAATGCAGCTTTCTTGTTGTACCCTCGATGGAGAGAGGGGAGCTCGTGTCCTCCTGTTGGACACTGATCCCTGTTAGGACACGAGCTCATGTAAACCTAAGCAATTCCCAAAGGCCAAACACCATACTTTGGGGGTTGGGGCTTCAACATATGAATATTAGAGGGACACAAACATTTAGTCCATAGCACCTGGGGATAAAAACATGGGGAGGGGCTGTCTAAAATTCTGCCTGCCAATCACTCCTCAGCCTTTTGGCTAATATCAAGTGTAGAAGTCTGTCTACCATACATGTTTTTGGATTTGTATTAGTTCATGTTGTCACTGTTTCTCCATTACTCTGAAAGTCATGGTCTTTTAGCTTGCTTTCTTGCTAGAATTTAGCTCTAAAAATGTATAAGGAAAGATCAGCATTGGTTTTTTTCACTTGTGTCTTCTACGAAATAAAACAGTTCCACTAAGCAAAATGGATTCCAAAACAATTCACAAACTTGGTAACATATTAATAAAACAATGTGTCTACTTGAGTTTCCATCCCAATAAATCAATATATATGACTCAATGAAGAAATGTAAAATATCTTTCCTGAGGTGGTCTCCCTAACGAGACAAGTGTCCATCGGATACCCTACAAAATCTTTCCAACATTACTGATTATATTCCACAAACTGTCCTTTGTATCCCCGTGGCAATCTTGTGGTTACCGATTGTGCTTTCTAATCCCCTCACCTTCCCCCTTATCCCCACCCCCCCTCCCATCTAGCAACCCTCAGTTTTTCCTCTATGTCTCTGAGACTGTTTCTGATTAGTTCATTCATTTATTTTCTTTAGAGTCCATATATAAGTGAGATCATATGGTATTTGATCACTGCACTGTACACCTGAAGCTGAACAATAATGAATGTCAACTACAATTTATATATATATATATATATATATATATATATATATATATATATATATATTTACAAGAAGCGGAGTACAGCATTAGGAATAGAGACAGTGGAAATGTAATGGCTGTGTGTGATGTCAGAGGGGTAGTGGATGGGGGGCGGGGGGTTGTCACTCTGTGAGGGATATAAATGATAAATATCTAACTATTACATTGTTTTGTGCACCTGAAACTAATAAAAAAAAATTTGATGTAAAAAAAAAAGTGAAATGAGGACCCTGAAACAGTCTACTTGTCTCTAAGATCTTTAAAATAAAATAAAAAACTTAATTCTATATCAAAGACCACCACAAAACTCATAAATTGCAAACTGAGAGTTGCCCATAAGCAAAGAAATACTTCTTGCATTTAATCACATTGCTGGGAAAGAAACCGTATTATTTTTCAGCTGGGTAATATATCTCAATGCTTGGGAACCTTAAACAAGGTCGTTTATGACATCAAAAACTAAAACAAGTAAAGAGCAGAGTCAAAAAGTTTAATTTTATCACAATTGTTTTTAAAGTCAGCTATAATCTTGACAAATATTATGGGTAAGTCTATAACAAGTCTCTAATTTCCAAGATACAAAAGGCAATAAATATACGTTCAAATTCAGCCTAAAAACAAGATTCTAAATCTAATTACCTGTAGTGTAGCTTGGTTTCAATATTTCCAATATATGTATAATTCTTAAAATGCTACAAGAACTCATATAGTAAGAAAGTTATTGCTCACTGACTACTAACCAGCAGTTCTTCACTGACAATATACAGGGGTGTGGAACCTTCGAGCCTTCACGCGAGTCCCCTGAGGGCCTGCTGGTGCTGACAGACAATCGGGGATGGTGCCACGATGGCACTGGTCCTTTCTGGTGCGAGGAGGTACAGGCAGGTGCCGAGACACTCCAACCGAGCTAGACATGAAGCTGTTTCCCAGTAGCTCAATAAGTGGTCCTATTTCTTGCGGGGAAACAGGATTGTCACCGGGTATCTGGGACACCTTGACCCCACGGCAGGAAGATCAGCTCACTTATAATACGAGCTCCATTTCGTGGTGCTGAATGTCCTCCACGAACAGCGAGTTCTTCGATCCTTCATCTTCTTCCAGAGCATTCTTCATGGCTTTCGAGTTACATTGTCATTAAAATAAGTCTTCTGAAATTTGTGCCAAGTACAATCATATTACTTCTTAGTGATAACACAGATTAATTTCTTCATTAACTACAATTCTATAAAGTTTCAGGCCAAGCTCCTTTGTCTTGGTTTAATTCTTGGGTATAGCTGTAAGAGAGTTTATAAAATATTTACATACTGTACAGACATGTGAGAGTATAACAAAAATCTCAAGAAATATTGGGGAGAGGGGGTTGATGGCACAGGATAGAAATTAAGCTAAAGGAAGGACTCCTTCTGCCATGTGAAGCATCTCAAGCTGTTTGAGGACACAAGATTCACACTGATTCTCCTAATCAGCTATTCTGCAAGGACATGCGAAAGTCACAGGGTCCCTTAACGCTGACCGTACCATGGTGCAGTGAGGTAAAAATGCACGATGGCAAAGCATGGACTCAATCTGCACAGCCTGCTGGCTGTAAATCAAGTCTCCTACGGCATACAAAGTGCTGACGGTGCCTGGCAGTATATTCCATAAGCCCCAGCACTGGCGCTGCCATGCCAAGGGACAAGATAGGAGATTCAAGTCTCTTTTAACTTGGTTCACAGTGGACATAACACTGTGTCATGGGACTCGAGGCTGTCAGGAACGAAATGCCACAGACTAAAAGTCTACAGATTTAAGGAAGGATAAGTGGGGTGCTTTGTTTCCGGACTTAGTGGGTTTGTGTTTTCCGTAACAAGGGCTGGAGCGGAGGGAGCAGGTCACCAGATCTCTGGTCTTAAAGCCCAAGAGCAAGTCAAACTAGTCCTTCAACTGGCAAACAAAACAAAAGCCGCCTCCGCCTTCTCCTCCTCCTCTCATAGACAAAGGGGAGAAAAGCTCTACTGAAAGAAAGCAGAGTCAGACTTCCAGCCAAAACTGGAAAACTAACTGGCGGACTAGTGTTATACAAAGGATTATTTTTCTCCGAGAAAAGATTTTTAGCCAATACCATTTTTTAGACTCATATCTGAGCCTTTGACTAAAAATATAACATTTATGCAATTTCCTTTTTTTCAACCTCAAAGAAACCAAAAAAAAAAAAAAAAAAAAAGGTGTATTGAGGCCACTTCTATCCAGAAAAGATTTCCAAAGGACTAAGAGTATTTAAATGTTAGATTGAGATGGAAATCTTCAGTCCAGTCTGTTGATTTCAGAACCTTTTGAGAGTCATACACAAGAAGCAGAACTGAGTCTTCGGCCAGCTGCTTCCACACGTGGGGACCGACCTTTCTCCCACGTGTCATTCAGCACAGGACTTCTTTGTTAAAAAATTAAAGTACGACTCAAATAAGCAACTAGCTCTCACAGGCAGAGCTTTTCTCAGATAAGAAACTGCAAAAGTCGAAGTGCTTATTTGCTATTGATGTTTGTTAGAGACAGAAAGTGGCTCCCACAAGACATTACATTTCTCTGGGGTTAGAGACGCTGCAGAAGCCAACAGGGGTGCTTGAAAGAGAACAACCCTTATATTTCTACTTTCATCTGGTAAGTTGAAAGCTTTTTTAAAGGGCTTGATGCCTAATTTTTTTCACTTTCATTATGATCACACGAAGGCATACTGCCTGAACCCCAAATGTGTGTTTAACAATAAATCCTGCTATCTGGAAGGCAGCAGTCAGGATGGATGAAGTCATTCATGCTGCACATCAGACAAACGACAATGGAGAAGGGGGAGTCGGGACGAGAAGACACTGGTCGCAATCCAGACAGCCAGGTCCTCACACTGGAGTCATTTTAACCACCTCCACAGAAGGCGATGCCCAGGCAGCGGGCCACTCACAGACAGAACCCCGGTCACGGCCTCAATGCCAGAGCAGAAGCTCCATGTGGGCACAGACCACGTCTGTCCGACAGTTGATGAAAATACCAATCAAGGTATCTCCCATCGGCTACATATTAAACACCTGCTTTATCCTCGCAACAACCTTAAGGAGGCCACCTTCTCCCGCCCTCCCCATCCTTTCTGCTGCCCTGGTACCCACATCCTACGTGCTGCCGGGGACCTGGGGATGTGGGGGCCAGTGCCCCTGAGCTGTACGCCGTGAGCTGCAGGTGACGTCGGCCCTCCCCTCCCTCAGACACCCCTCACTTCCTCACAACAGTGGGTTTTCTGAGCACTGGTACCTTTCAACTTTTACCTCAGTCTCTCACTTATCTTTATTGTTTCTCTCCGTCCCTTTCACACGTCTACTATGGCCCCTGTGCACACCCAACCGGACGAGGGGACACGGGAAGTTGTGCAAGAGCCTAATGCACTTCCTGTCTCCTCTTTGTTGCCTCTGTCCGACCACACTGGCCTTTTCCCTGAAAACACTCCTGAGAATCTTTATCTGAGGGCAGCACTCCCTTCGCACTAACATAGAAGTGTTACTCACTTACATGTGCTTATATCTTATTTTCTTGGTTTTCATGAAACTTAAATAGTAGAGAAAGAGCAAAGAATTTTGTCTTTAATGCCCTATGCGAGGTCACTACCAAATTTGCAAATCCTGATTTAAACGAATTTAAAATTTACGCGAAGGTCCTAAGTTTAATTCCCATCACATTCCCCAGTTACCTTTACTCCATCTGTAAATGCAGATGGGACCCCTGACCTCTGGGCCTGGCAAACATATAAACGTGCTATTGATCATAATAGGAAACACTGTAAATGTGGCTGTAAGTCTAAATCTAAGACCATCAAAATGTTCTAATCCATGTCTCATTAACAAAGGGCAGTGAGATGCACTGTAACCGTATCAGTTTTCGCAAAGCTCCTGACATAAAAACATCGTAAGGGTTGGAATAACTTACTCCCAGCAGATTGCGTGGAACGTATCCCTCCTTCTCATTCAAGCGCGCCCACCACCATTCAATTTCATCTTCGTCTTCCCTACGGATGATTGTCATGCAGTCTCCCTCTTTCATGGGCAGCTCGTCGTCATTCTGAGGCTCATAATCCCAAAGAGCATAAATGACTCCTTTATTCATTATGCCCATCTTCTCCTGAACTCCTATAATCAGGATGAGAAGAGACAGCACAGAATACGTGACTCGGAGAATGCCACCCTTAAGAACTTTGAGCTCTCACGAGCTGTGAACTACAGTTTGGGGAATACCGTCAGTAATGCTATGAAAACTATATATGGTGTCCAAGGGGTACTAGATTTATCTGGGGGAGTCTCCTCATAGATTATATAAATGCCTAACCACTGCGCTCTACACCTGAAACTAATATAAAAATAATATCGAATGTCAACTATAATTTTAAAAAATGTATGTACAGTCACGGGATATAAAGTACAGCCTACGGAATATGGTTAACGGTACTGTAACAGCTATGTACAGTGTCAGATGGGCAGGACACTTGGTGTTCTCACTTTGTGAGGGGTGTAAATGTCTGATCACTAAGTTGTTTCGTACACCTGAAACTAATAGTAAAAAGGGGGGGGGGGGACCTTTTAGCTATACAAAACCAAAGGAGTATAAAAGAGTACATGCTAGAATGTCAGAACTTATAAACGTTCAATAAATAGACTTCCCGGGGCAGGGGGAGACCAAAAGCCAGTGTGAAGGGCACATATGAAAGGCCCGTTGACGTGTGCTGTCAGCTCTACCACAGCTCTACAAACTGACAGACATCTGGGCATCTCCGAAAACCAGCATGACTCAGAATACAAAACTTTCGCAAGCCCGGGAATAAAAAAAGAAGTGTTCGAGTCTGGGATATTAAAAAAGGGAATGATATGTCTGTCAAATTTCAGCCTACTCCTAAGTGTAGGAACATTACTTCATTCTTTCCCTGAAATGTAGGGAAGACAGAGAAAAAAGAGCAGAAATATCGCATCTATTAAAGTAGTCTCTATCAATTTCCAAATGGGGAAAGATTTTAAAAAATTATATAATATGCAAAAATGCAGAAATATGACTAAGTATTTTAGACATGATATAAAAGTCTGCATATAGCCAACTCTAAAATAATGAGAATTCGAATTCTAGAAGATAGTGAAATCCACAACCTGGAAAGGGAAAAACTCTTCAAACATGCATTTTTCACCAGAGTTACTACCAGATGCGCAAACTAACCCTTAGGTGTCACCTTTCTCCACTGATGCCTTCCCACCCTACAGGGCAGTGCTACTAACTGGCACCCATCACAGTCATCAAAGCAGAAGGGAAGGAATTAGGCAATAAAGGTCCTGAATGATTCAGACCTCACTATTATTTTCACCTCTGTTTTTAGAAAAGCCAGGAAAATACCTGCTTGCTTTTGAATAGTCAGGTTTTTCAACTTAATGTGAACACTAAACTATTCATTATGAACTTATTATTCTGATATCAATTAATAAGATGTAGCATGCAGTATTTCTCTCTCTCTTTCTCTCTCTCGGCAAAAATGAAACCAGAAATGAAATTGTTGTTTTCCAAAATAAGGCCCTGACAATCTAAAGGGTCCGATTTCTACTAATGGGGACAAATAAATTTCCAACTTTCCTGTTTAAATAAGACATGCAAAGCATGACAGCTAGATTCAGCGGGGCAATGATACTTCATATAACTATAATTCCACAAAGTTTTAAAGCTGGCGAGACTCATTATCTGTTTGGGATGGGGAAGGGGGTAGGGAGAAATTCTGGATATTTTAGCATACTCAAAGTAACAACTCAAGTCTCATGTCTAAGAAATCATTAGGAATGGAAAGAATTTTTCATTAGACAAAACATGCTCAGTATCACTGGTAATGTGGGAAATGCAAACTAAAACCACGGGTCAACGAGAACACAGAGCATAAGGAACTCTGCTGAGTGTGCTTCACTGTGACCTGGCAATTCCACTTCAAGACAGACACCAGAGATAAGCACAGATATGTCACAGGCACAGTGTTTACAACTGAATACATAAATAAACAGCCTGATGTCTGTCAAAAGTAGAATGGAAGGATAAACTGTGCTGTAGTCATAAAATAGGACAGTACAGCACAGTGAAAAGCAACAACAGCTACACGCAACCACACACATGAAATCTCAAAAACAATGGTGAATGAAAAAAGCCTCAGAATCACCAGTATGATTTATTTTATAGAAAGCTCAAAAACAGGCAAAACTAAGCAACATTAAAGGATTCATATGCACGTGATATAACTATTTTTTAAAAGGAAGCGATGAGAAACATAAAATTCCAGGTAAGTCACCACAGATGTGACAGGGCTTCATCAGGGTAGGGCACGCCGATCCCAGCACACAGAATGGTAATGTGTGTTTCCGAAGCTGATACACGATACTCACTGTTGCCAATCTATTATCATTATTATTTAAACCACACACCTATGTCAGAAACACTTTTCGTGTCTGTAATATAGTTCATAAATTTAAAGAGTCTCTGACCAGATGTTCCTAGATGTTTTTTTAAAAATCATATTCCACATTTTAAATAGAGCTCAAGGGGGCCAATACATTTAATAAAATATATATTAACATATTGATTTTAAAATATCTTAATATAGCAAAATTATTCTTTGAGGCAGAATTCAGAACATAAACAAAAAATAATCAGAAATAGCAAACTAAAAACTGGCAGTGAGAGATGAAGAGAACTTGGGGTTTGTGGGTCTCCCTCTGACCCTGTCCCTTCTCGCCTAGAGCCTGGGAACAGTCACTAACAGAAAAGAAGGCCTATGTCTTTTAACCTCAGGGGTCATTTAATCAACTGGCAAAAGAGTTGCTGAGCGATTGAGTGGTACGGAGTCCGGGGACTCCCTCATTTCTCACTCTATTTTCCCCTTGTCAATTCCTCTCAAGCCAAACTATAATAAAAAGAAGACCTCAACGTCTGAGACTTGTAAATAAAAAAATTTTCCTTGTAAATAAAAATGTCAACCAACCTCTAGCCACCTCAAACGCCCAGTCCATTTTTCTCTAGGTACAGAGACAATGTTATCAATTAAAATTATAAATTCAAAATTAAGAAAACAAAAAAAGTCACAAAATTAGCTCTCAAACATGTTGCCATTATTTGACTTTATGTCCAGTTTGATTTAGCAGGAACACCTGGGTCAATTGGGTTCTTATACTGACACTGCGTCTCTTGCTCATCTTGCAAAGATACACCGTCACTCACTAAGTACTTAGCAGAGGGTCTTTTGATGGTCAAACACCACTGATGCCATTAGATCAGACGTTGAGGCCATTAGCACCGGTGTCTTTTGTACTTGAAGACGCCCCTGACGTTGTTTCCAGGCATCCCCACAAAAGCTGCATTAATTAATGCCTGTGATCAAAGCTAAGGCTGTCCTCTTTTCAATGCCCAGGACTACACGCAACACAAAAAATGGTTTTCCCAATAGTAAAACGCTCACTGCATATACCCCCGAGATACAGGGTAAATTCATGCAGAGATCCATACATGCGACTGGAACGGCACCTACCGTACAGGAACTGAGAGCACTGGGTGTAGCCTTCCTCCATCTCCTCACACTTGTCGGCAGCGGTCTGCATGTCGCTGTACGTCATGGCAAACACAGCAGCTCCCGACTCCACCAGAAACTTGCACACCTGGACATTGTTACAGGAGGCGGCGCAGTGCAGGGGGGTCCTATGGGGGGAGACGCAGCAGAGGCTGGCAGTGCCGTTCTAGGCTGAACGATACCTGCCGGGCTAAGGCACCTGGAAGGAGGCTCGAGTCTATCGTCTGCTAGGTCCTGCCTTCCGAAAACGCTCAAGCAGCTGTTTTTTCAATCAGTTAAACGTAGGTACTTGAGCCCATGAGAGAATCATAGCCACAACGGTAAACGTCAGAGCACTGGACTACTCTGGGGCTCTTTGTATTCCTCCAAAAAAGAACATATTATAATTTAAAACTAAAAAAAAAAAATACAAAATTTACTACCCACTCTGTAAGAGTTATTGGGGGTGACACTAACTTATGAGGCTCTTTATTATTTAATAATAATCCAGTATCCTATGAATAATATTCATCATTTATAATATCTCCTCTGTTTTATGTACACAAAATGCTCCATGAAAAATGGATCCGTGGTCAGATATATTTGGGAAAGGTTACAAATTGTAATTTATCCCCTCTTGTCCAATATACATCATGGACATTAGTATATTAAAGACTGAGAAGTTTCAGGACATTGGTGCTGCAGGCGGGACGTTGCTTAAATCAGCATTTCTCAAATTTGCTGAAGCATAATTAACTGTGTACCGCTTTGAGACATTTTTATTATTTAACTACTAAATTTTTAAGACTCCATCTGCTTCCAAACTGGGAGTGAGATGACTGTTACATGAGGGCATGTAATGCCTCAAAAAGGTCCACCTGTTTCTCCTTCTAGATTACGAGCGGCATGAGGTCACCTACGGACACACTTCTGCCAGCGCTGCTTGTTCACGGCAGACACAACTGATATTTGAGTGGCGTTTCCAGGCCATCTTACCATCCATCACTATCAGCAGCATTTACATTCACACCAAACTGTACCAGGAATTTCACAATTTCTGTGTGCCCGGCACACACAGCGTTGTGAAGAGCTGTGATGCCTTCATCATTAGGCAGGCTTGGGTCATCAACCTGTAACAGCAATAAGAAGAGCGACCGTCACTCAAATTTTTTGTCACCTGAACTGTCACTATTAACTAGCTCTTTAGGATCATGAGGACAGGAACAGACTCTTGTGGTATTTTTCTTTTTAAATCATAATTAGAACCTACGGGAGCCAAGAAAACTATACCAAGAACAAGTCTAGAAATAAGACAGACGGAACAGCCTCATTAAGTAGGCAGTCACTATAAAAAGGTTTTTTATAAATTGAAGAAGTACCAGGAACTATATCCTTATAGTCAGTTTTGTTTATTTATCCTCCAACTTCCCACCACAAATTAGTGTCTAGTACAAGTGACATTTTCCATGGAAAGGAAGAAAGGTCAACTAAAAATATTTTAAATAGTAGGCGTCTGAAAAGTACAGACCGCATCTGTAATTTAACACTGTCTAGTACAAACCACACACGAGCAATTTTTAAAGGTGGGTAATGATCTCCTAGAGGAAAAGAAAAGGACTCTAGCGGACCCCTAGTAAAAACTGAACTTCAGTATTATTGAAAATTTTAAACACCTTTACAATAGCAGAGCCTGTTTTGGAGCATGCTCAAGTGTTTCTCTTCACAACCCCACCCCCCCACCCCAAAAGAAAGCAATTTAAAAATACAATTTCTCCACGGTAGCTTTCTGATTAGAGTTTTAAAACAAACTACACTACAAGGTTGTGTTTAAGAAATTAATGAATTAAATCATACCTCATAAATAATTCTCTGTACAAGGTCAAATTCTCCCTCCAAAGATGAATCTAGAAGTAAGGCAAGGGGGTTGAATTTCACCCTCATTCCATGAGCAATTCGCTCTGAACCAGTTTTACGCAAGTTTGTCCTTTTGCCCTGCAGAAGAAATGCATGGGAAATTAAGGATCCTGGTCTAAGCAAAAGAGACCAACAACAACGAAAGGGGAGGAATAACCCATCAGTTGAGTCAGTAAAAGACACTTTAAGAATACATATATTTAGCACTTTTTATACATTATTCATAAAAGTATATACAGAGGGTGCCAAAAAAATGTATACAAATTTTAAGAGATGTTATTCATGTAGCAATAGTTCACCGTAATCAGAAGTGTCTGGATGCTGATGGTAACCACTTTCAGCACCTCTTGTAATTGCAGACGTCAAACGTGACTATATGCTGAGTATTACAATTTTAATACATTTTTTTCCTTTCTTAAAATATGTGTACATTTTTTTGTCACCCCCTGTATATCCTAATATGTAGCTTGATGAATGCACCCATGTAACAAATGAGAAGAACTTAACCTTCTGAAACCTAGTGCAATCACATTTGGTAATCCATTACGGTATAAACTAAGAGTATAATCTCCAATGACAAGTAGGCTGGTTTCCTGTCAAATACCAAAATTAGCTCAGATTGGTCTTTAAATTACCTACCTAACCTAGTATAGCAAACCCCACACGGTTCAATTGGGCAAGAGCACAACTCAGAATTATGACAGCTAATAATTACTGAATGATTATTCATTTATTCCTCACGACAACCCTATTACCCCCTTTTATAGATAAGGAAATTAAGGCACACAACCAGTCAACATCAGAGCTGGAATTCAAATTCAAGTAATCTGGCTTCTTTGAAGCCCTTCCTTTTAACCATTTCGTGACATAATGCCTCCTTGCAGGGAAAGCATATAATAAAGGTAAATAATAAAGATCAGTTTGCCTTAATTTAACTATACTCCAAGATACATGAATGAATTAAGCAAGTCTTTCTACATTTTAATGTCAGGCTTTAAAAAATAAGGCAAAATTATTAAGACTAGATTGAACATCCTGTAAAATGGATTTCTTAAACACATCTAACAAAGTGGAAATGATTCCTAAGGTGTGATATGCTACACACGTCTATTTTATTTCAAATGTGGAAAACCACTGAGTTCTGAAAAACATTAAGTGGCAATCAATGTATTTCACAAATGTGCAATGGCTAAAATGTTGTTTCTGAAAAACAGAAGTATACACATGATATGACTATAATAATACAACCGATAAGGACACCTGCCATCTCCACTTTCAAATCAAAGTATGAGATAGAGGCTTCTATTTTATTTAAACTAAGAAGGAAAAGGTAAATCTCTTTCCTAGGAAGAAAATAATAGAATCTTAAAAAGAAACTATGATTTTTTTTTTTTTTTTTTTTTACAAACTCTGGTTTTCTTTTTTCTCTTTGAAAGTATGAATTATTTTGGCACAAGAACAAAAAGAGAGGGGAAATAAAAGTACTAGATGTTAAAACTTCTTTCCTTTTTGCACGGCTAACACTCAAATGAAGAGAACCAAGCTTCAGGACTTGGAGGGACAGAGTTGTTTAAAACGTGTTAACCTCTACCTTAAAACATTTTTCCTAGAATCCAGTGTTTACTAAATAAAACTTTAAAGCAAATGTTTACTGTAACCAGTAGCTAAAACAACTTTGGATAATCCTTATCTTTGAATACTAACACATCTAAAAGATGTAATAAAGCATCAAACATATAAAGCACTTTTCCAAAAATTCTTATAATATGCTGTTTTGCTTTTGACCAGGTTTAAAAAGTTCAGAGTGTAACATCCCACTGAAATGAAATGACTTCAAATTGAACTCTGAAAAAACTGACTTTCTTTAAAGACAATCTGGGATTTTTATCTTCTCTCATCTATTTCAAAGTGATATGATAAACTTCCAAATAAAAGCTTAATATTTGGAAGGAGTGTGGGAGACATGCCCAAATCAAAACATATAAAGCTTCAAGATAACTTACAAAGCTTCGGGGTTATTATGCTACCCAGAGATTTCACACTATGTTGAAGGGAAGAAAGAGGCTAAGTAGATGTCCACCCCACCTTGCCCTCATTTTATCCAGAACCCTTCCAATTTTCTCTGTGTTGGGAGTTTGAGGTTCCAGGTAAATATTACATTAAAAATAAATTTCACTGCTAGAAAAAGAAAAGTTTGAAAGAGTGATATCAGCAATGAGAGAAGCTGAACCATCTGCCTGGGTTCATAGAACTAAACTAGGGACGGAAGTTCCAAATCCCGGTCTTCTCATGCCCAGTCGAGTGTTGCTTCCCTAGTATGTGACATCAGCTAGGTAAGAAAGAGCAAATGTGGTATTTACAGGTACAAGAATAAAACTGTTCCCTTCACACACAAAGAAGGGTTCTCCCGAAAACACAAACATGTTCTTTATACTAAACATAGTGAATTTTGAAAACATTTTCAAAGCTCCACTGTGTGCCAAGGGAATGATACAACACAAGGCAAACAGTACAGCACCTTCACTACCACACACAGCTTAAACACACACCTTTTGCAAATGGCCCTAAGTGTTTGCCAGGGTTTCACTGAGTTCTGACAGTCAACCACCCAGAAGTGTGACAAGGCTCCCGAACGATCACGAGGTACCACATTACTCACAGGAGGCAGAGACACCTGCCCGGTGATTTCAGGTGGACGCATGCTCCCGGAGTCTTCTCCTGGCCCCTCTGGTTCCCCCGATGGGTATGGCGGTGGTGGGTATGGGGGGTATTCCTCCAGGTACACGTCAAGCAGGTGGGGAGCCTCTGGGTTTGGTTCTTCCACACTATTCTGGAAATTGGGGCTGCTGTCTGGGACTCCTTCAGACACATAATCAAGGCCCGGAGAAGCAGCTGGCATGTCACCATTCTCTGTACTGCCATTCCCGGCTTCCTCTGCAGATACTGGCTCAGGAAGCAGAGACACTACCTCCTTCTCTGGCTCCGCATGTAAATATGGATTCTGGATTTCCACTGGGCTTTCTGAGCTGGCAGTCCCTGAGGTCGACTTGGGTGGGTATGATGGCACAGAGATGGTCTCCATGGCAGCAATGGTGGTCCGCTGATACAAAAGCTTCTGAATATTCGGCCCATTAGGACCCTCTGGCTCTGTAATAGAGCTCCGTTTTTTTAGTGGCCTTGGTGCGTTCGACAGTTTCTTTCGTAGGGCTTCTAAGTCAGCATCGCTCTGGTTTCGGTAAGGGTTCGATAAGAAAGGCAGTAATTTGGTTGGGCTGAGCGGTCGAGGAATTCTTTCATTTTCATGGTTCTCCTGAATTGAAGAAACGGGCTCTGTTTCCGGTTCCGGACTGCCGGGTGGGCCCTGGCTACTGGAGTAGATGTTGTCGGGATGCTGCTGCTGATTTTGGGCAGCAGCCACCACCGGCTTGCCATATACTAATGGAAAGAGAAGAGCACTCATTAGGATGAACTACGCAAAACTGGCAGGTAGCAGACACAGCTAACAGAATTAAAGCCTCTTCTAATTTCGTATTTACTACATAAAGCCCTCCACTACAACTAATTTTTTATAACAAATGACAAAGCAAGGCTTCCATCTTTGCATCATAAACTTATTAAAGAATCAAAACCCCCAGATTGGAACACGCATCATTATTTTATGTACCAATAAGAAAATGCTGCCAATTATAATTGTAAGGAACAACTGACTATAGTCTCCAAATTTAAAATATCAAAATGTAGAAGGAATTCAGAATCAATGAAACTTGGTAATCCTTTCATATGCCCAGGTTAAAACTAAATACACACTAGCCCATCTTTCATAATTTTCAAGAGTAAATCCATGTGAGAAATGGTATTTGGCTTACAAAATTACTAAGAATCACTTATATTTACCAAAACTAATCCCTTTAACATTCTGATTGTATCAAAAGTATCTAATTCCCAAATTATCATATTAGCAGTTTTCACTGAGACCAATGAAAAGAGTACAATGTAGCATATATATTAATTCTTTGCAGTCTAATTATGACACTTTAGACCACAATTACATGCTTATTTCATGACTAGAAAGCCATTTGCCTTCAATCAAAACACAGTGAATTTTATTCCAAGCCTATAAACTAACAAATGACTCTTAGAAAGAGCCCAGCAAATGACCGGATTACATATGTTTAAAACAAAGTAATCTCTTTATGTTTTTATATTTAACTAGTGGCTGTGCTCTCATTAGAGCAACTTAAAATTCAGCAGAGAGGGTTATCCCTGAGTTCTCGGCTCTGAAGGAGCTCGTGGGTGAGAGGGAAACAGACGCCCACAGGTAATCACAACGCAGAAAGCGGTGTCTTTCCTGTAGGTTTTATCCGTCAATTTGACTCGTCTCATTTTCATAGCATTACATTTTATTCATCTGTTACCATCAGTGCCTACTGCAGTAGCTGACCTTTCGCAGAAACTTAAGTTTAAACTCCCACTTAAGAAGCCACAATGAAACAAAACTCTCAGAACAAAAGCCTGGGTCAAATAGGGACAAGTCATTTGGCTCCCTGACAGACGACAGCTCTGGTGTAGGAGTTCCACACGTCACCTACGCAGGTGAAAACAAGACTGAGAACCTTACCACTCGAAAAGTGTGGCCCTCTGGACTGTGTCTTGGTCAGTGCACTCTGCACGGCCTGCTGGAAGTTTTTTCCGGGAGCCTGATGCTGTGTGTACATAGAGTAGATTGAGCTGGCTGCCACAGTCTGGGGCTTCCTGAAGTGGGGAAGAAGGGCGTCTTTGGAAGGCTGAGGAGTGAAAGGCCGGACAGCGGCAGCAGGTGGACTTTCTTGCTTAGAACCTGGAAGAAGAGTTTGGTCTTGGCTGACAGAAAGGACGCCGGGGGACAGCAGGGCCCTCTGTGGCTGCCCTGCTGTTTTGGGTTTATGTCCTACGGATGCAACAGCTGCTGACAATTGCTGAGGGTTTCCATCTGGCTTCATGTCGGATGGTGACTGATTCGTTTGTCCAAAATAAGGCAAATTAACCTGCTTGGGTTTTGATGGAACAGGAGGTGGTACTTTCGCCACATTTTTATTTGCAGCCTGTAAGACATACACACACATACACACACACAAAGACAATAAAAGTTCTGTATAACTGGGCACACAGGATGTTTCAGATAATACTAGCTCTACATTTTTAAATCATTGAGAAGTTTTAAATCTGAATTTAACAAGGGACTTTGGTAATGCACTCCAGTGCCTGCCCTGTACGACTGCCTCCTTTGGCAACTCTAACTGCCCACCTGAAAACTTCTGCCCTTACATAGTCACAGATGGTGTCAATAATGGAAAACCATTCTTGTTCATCAGAGCTTCATGCAACCTAGGCCACTATGGTAACAAACCCTTATCCTGAAGCACGTAGCTAGAATCTGGTTGTCAAAGGTTGGGATCCTAACAGCTAGAAGATTCACCATCAAATCGTTTCACGTAACCTCAGCTCCAAATTTTGAAGAGACAAAGTAAATGAACAGCACAAACACGATGTTCTCCAAGGCACTCATATTTTTTAGAGAATCACACGAAATATGACCCAGAAGGAAGCATGTCAGTCATCTTCCAAAATCCTGTGACACCACAGACAGACAGACAACGGAACTGGAAATAACAGAACACTCTTATATTTCCTAACCTTCCAGATATAGTTTGGTTTTTCCTGCTCTCCCTCATGTAATACTTTATCTCTTTTAAAAAACGCATTTAGAATCACCATTAAAGTTTAAAACGGGGCCTGTCTGAGGTACCTGAGCATCCCGCAAAATATCTTCACTGCTCTGGTTTTTCCTCAGGGCCCCAAAGGAAGGTGGGGCAGCAGACTGGTCGACTGTGTCAAACATTGAAAAGGGACGGACTTTCTTCTCCTTCTCCCTCAGCGGAACCTCCCCATCGTCAGCTGAAGAAGACAGAAAAAAATAAAACAAAATCACACTGATAATCAAACTGTTGGAGATAAAATTTCTTATTCATGCATAAGTTTCTCTCTCCTCACCATCTCTTTGAAACTCTGTACCCATGGAATACTTTCCTATGTTTAAATTAAGTTAATTAAAACATAACCCAAACACTACAATGCTGGTACTACCTTAATCCCTGGCTAAATGACAGTGTTCTGGAAATAAATACTGTCCAGAGTTTAAACACACTAGAAAATAAACTACCTAAAAAAGAACACACAGCACCTTTTAGATGGCCAAAATAGAAAGTTCCGGAGCAGCAAAAATGAACCTCACCTTGGTCTGCAGCATTCCCAGAGCTTTTCAGTGCAGAAGCGGAGGCGTGGCTCGGGAAAAACTCTGCATTTGGACTCCAATCAGGGCCAAGTGGATGGATTTTAGAGCCTAGAATGCAGAAAAACACCTAAAAATAGCCCAGCCTTCTAAAGAGATTTTTGATGGTTCGTTTGGCTGCTAAGAAGTTTAATCTCTAAACACAGCTTTAAATTTTAGACTCACAACAATCCCAATAAACTTATTTAGAAAATATTAGATTTTATAATTCCACCTGTAGACTTTCCCACCCCCGACTCAAACAATTTAAAATTAATTGTGGTAAACAGAAAGTCTGCTTGAACCAGCAAGGATACATCACTCTTCACACCTAGAAAACGATTTCCAACTTAGTAGACCGCGGACTCAGAGGTGTGTCTTCCATAATGACACGACAAGGACGCATGCACCACAAAAAGGCAAAAAAGCAGATTTTAACTCAGGACTTGAACCACAATCTAACAAATCAGTGTACTCGGTTTTTTTCTACACTGATATTTAGGTTTCAAAGCCATAGCTTTAACTGTTCCTGATAGAAACAAAAGTGACTCTTCCTATAATAAGACCCAGATTAGGTGGCACTATTGCTTCACGGTGGTAATTTATGGCAAAATAATAAATAACTGTAAAGTTAGTTATTTTGGGCACATGACAGTAGTTAGAGAAAAGAGACAATACTGGCTATTATGTTTTCCTCCCGGGGTCAGAATGATAAGGTCATTAAAGAATGTTTTCACCCTGATTTTCCTACAATTCTCCCTTCCTTTCCTCCTTGTGTTACAAAACGCTGGCTCGCACCTCCCCACGTGTCTCAAAACTACACAGAATACAAGATCACTTGCCGGCGCCTCTGTGATTCTCATTTTATTTCCCAACAAGATTTATTCTAAAAATTATCAACAGGCAAATTCTCATGCATAAGCACGTATGAACAGAAACACCATTTATCAACAGAAAGGATTCACCACTTCACGCTCTGCAAAAGTGACACCACTAACCACATATATGGTGTTTTTATACCAAAAGGAAAGTTCTCAAGTTACTAACCTCAAATCAAAATTTCCTTATTCACAAGAGGGAATTCAAAATAATTTTCAGATTTGAAAAAATATTCTATTCTATTTCATTTCCTGAACAGAACTGTATTATTTAGGATTAAGAAACTTATCATTGCACTAGTGAAGACTACAAGATTCTTAGAACGTAAATATGAACAGGGGATAGGAGGACATTCTTTCAAAACTCAAACCTGGGGAAAAACAAGAGTGAGGATGGGAGGAATTAAGCTGTGAAGACTTGAAAATGACTTGGTTTTACCTTTAGTTTGAGAAGCGGCCCCAGATCTCATGTTGGGTAGTGTGTGTACTTTCATGGGCCCCTCTGCAGGCTGCATGGCCAAGGGACCATCTGGCAGAGCTGGTTTCACCAGAAGGTCAGGCCTGGGGGGCATCCGTGGCATAGTGGACGACTGGATGTAGGGCCCGACGGCAGCCACGCGGCTTGGTGCTGACAGCCCTTGCTGAGGCAGATGTCCATCAGGTGAGACCTTAGGAGAAAGCACAGGTCCTTTAGTATTACAAGTCAACTGTAAGTCGGATTGGATCACACTCAGAACAGGCCAGGAAATTCTTATAATGTGGAAAAATTAGCTCTTCCAGGATCCAGCCCTAGAGTCTACAAGAAACCTCCCCAAACCAAAGCACTGCACCAGGAACTCTCACCCACACTTGTTAGAAGCAGAGCTACACAGGGAACGGCATTAACAAGTGAAAGAAGATCGGACTGTCTTTTGAGGAGCAGTAGCCCTGTCTTTCTCTGAGGGCGCACTGAATAATGATTCTGAAGAAGCCGCGATGACAACTGACCTCACTGGACTGGTCATCTTTCCCCTCCTCCTCGGCCGGTTACGGGACAGCCCACTTACGGAAAGATTTTCTTTTTGCTGCAGCGCCGCCTTCTTCTTCCACAGCCGGTCCCTCAGCTCATTCACACGCTTGTCCATGACTGCCACCTCTGAATTGCGCCTATTCAAACACTCCCTCTGTTGTTGCAGTTTGGCATTCTGCTCTTGATTCAATTTGTTTCTTAACTGAATAAAATGGGGGGAAACAAAAAAAGTAGCCAAGGAGTAGGAAGAACAATTTTTCAAACACATAATCACTTGGTGAACTATTATATGATTTCTGAACGTGTGAGGCCCCCTCCGCCCGTCCACACTGCTCATCTCATGGTTTAAATTTAAGTGTCAGACCACGGGCTGTGGTTATGAGGAAGGCCTCAGGTTTCCTGTGTGGTGCTATCAAGTTTATTCTGGATTCTCTGGGGTTTAGGTCTTCCTCCCCTTCCTTTCTGGCTCTTCAAGGAAAAGAGCCAGAAATCCAGCACTTCCTGCCACTTCTGTGGACAACTCTTCCTGGAGAGGGGGGTCGCATGTAATCACAAGCAGTCGCAGTCTACCTGCAGTTCCTTGTAGAGGCGATCGAGCTCGGCCACCGCAGACTGGTTGTCGTGGTGACCGTCAATCCTGCCGTTCTTGAGCATCTCCAGCTGTCTCGTAAGCTCCTCTACTTTGGACACAGCCAGAACGAGTTCCCTCTGTTTTTGCTGGAACAAATTATTCATCTGTTCAATTTCCTCCACTAGAATGAAAAGGAGAAAAGCAACGGGAGTCGAAAAGAAAAACAAGAATGGACCACTTCCCAGGCAACCAGGTTTTACAATTAACTTTCTAATGAAAAGTAGAGAAACTTCCCAGAAATGTCCTAGAGCCAACTTATTTCTTTCACGAGCAACTGAAATCAACAGAGACATCTCTAAATTCCTGTGCCTCATTCTGGACGTATCTTTAGCATGATTTGTATTAAGAACATAATTCAACATTAAACTCCATTAATTTCTTTAGAATTTTTCATCTCAATTTTATAGTGTTAGATGGAACTATTAAGCCACTGAAATTTTAATTTAAATGGTCTTGTAATAGATGGAGCTATTATATGAATAATCATCCTTGCTTTCATTTAATTTTCAGTCAAAAAATGTTTCAAGAAAATAAATGACTAGTACATGTTCCACAGATAACTTCGGAACCTTGAACCATTCAACAGCTGAATTCGGTTCAGCAGCATCAAAAGTACAGTGAATTATTCTTTCCAAAACATCACTTTACAGTTATGTATGTACAAGGTCTCATCGGATGCTTCTCACTTACTAGAAATGGATCTAAACTTCCCACGCCGCTGTGTTCTCATGCACCGAGTTTAACGTGCAGACTCTAGGGCTGAAGAAAACGGACGGGGAACAACTCACCAAGCTTCCCGTTGCTTAGTCTCTTTTGTTCCACGTGGCCTTTAAGCGCTCTCACTTTTTTCAGCTTAGCTTCCTGATTCTCAGCTATTTCTTTTAGCCTCTTAAGCTTCTCCTGCTCTGCAGCCTGTTGCTGCTGACGCTGGTCTTGCTGTTTCAGAAACTTTAAGCGCTGCTCCTAAAGATAAAAGCCATCATCAGGCATATCGTTTCAAACAGGGGTACTACTGACCCCCAAATAATCTAACCATGATGTGAGATGCCGACACTGAGATGCACGTGTCACACTGTCTGGGTCTCACCATCTGTCTTGTTACACAGCCACCAGAACCACCTTGGAAGCTTGTTAAAAACACACTCCCGGCCCCAACCCCAGAATCTCCTGGGGGTAAGATCCAGGAACCAGTGTTTTAAATCCAAGTGGTTCTCATGTAGCAAGCAAGCCGTGAACTTTGAACTAGTTTTCATGAACTGTGGATACAATTTTAAAAAGGAGCTCAAGGAGAGATGGGAGGCAGTCTAAGAGAGTTGTTAAATGAAAAGCGTTAGAGTCAAATTTGGATTCAAACCCAAGCACTGCCACTTACTAGCTATGAGACTGGGCAAATTACATAACCTCACCGAGTATACAAGTCTGTTTCTTCATCTATAACATGGATGATAGTGAGGATTAAATGAAATGTGAAATGTAAATATCTTTGTACCTTACATAGTTAGTATATACTCAATAAAATACACTTAGAAAAGAGGCAAAACTACTTTAACGCCTTTTGAAAACTCAAGTATGCAACTTAAAATTTTATTTCTATTATATTAAACAATTTAAAACTGAGTAATAGAGCCCACACAATTTATAATAAAGGATACACTTCTCAGATTAATATGCCTAAAACATATAAGTAATACAGAAATTGTTTCAGAATAAGGATCTGGGGCTAGCGATTTCCTCTGCTAACAATCAATCTTTCTATTCGAATT
This sequence comes from Rhinolophus sinicus, assembly GCF_057876585.1. Classification (NCBI taxonomy): domain Eukaryota; kingdom Metazoa; phylum Chordata; class Mammalia; order Chiroptera; family Rhinolophidae; genus Rhinolophus; species Rhinolophus sinicus. Next base: position 56,852,040 of record NC_142506.1, on the reverse strand, counting down.
CGTGTCCTTACTACTCAAGGAACGTACAGCAACATCCCCTGGGAGCTTGGGAGAAATGCAAACTCAGCCCCCAACCCACACTTACTGAGTCAGATCCTGCACTTTGAACAAGACTCCCAGGTGATTCGCATGCATATCCAAGTGTGAGAAGCAATGACACACACGATTTGGAAAAGTCGGTGTGTGGGTGCAGAGGAAGCCTAGGAGGTGTTGCACAGAAGGCACAGTGCATGCGGAGAACCCTGGCCAGGCTTCAGAGTCCTGCTGGGTACCGCGCCATGTCTAACCATCAACTGTCGACCCCAGCGTCAGCGAACTTATGGTCACTGAAGGGCTGGTCAGTCGCAGATCCTGAGCGCTTAGATCAGGGGCTGGCAGACGACGGCCAGCAGGTGAAATCAGCTGGCTATGCTTGTTAAGTACAGTTTTACTGGAACAGCCACATCCATTCATTAACCTACTGTCTATGACTACTTTCCCTCTACACCTGCAGAGCTGAGGCAGCACAGCCTGCAAAGCCTACAATATTTACTCTAATACTTACAATGAAAGTTCGATGACATCTGGTTTAGACTAGAAACCTATGGCTGGCAGAGGCAGCAGCGATCAGATTGGTTTTGACAGTCATGGAAAGGCTTCTTCTATTTTCCTTGTTCAAGGCCAGGATAAGTATTAGTTTGTGGGTGGAAAATGTCCCCAAGTAAAGGCAAGCAGCTTGTTATCGGTGCCGAGCAGTAGAAGGGGACAGGTGCTACTATTAGCAGACTTTAAAGTTTCTCTTGCTGTAGCCACGATTCAAGATAAGCTTAGCCCAGAGTAAGCCCTCTGCTACCCGCCACAGCTTGGTTTATTTGATCAGAATCAGGGGTCAGGAAGATCTTGAACAACTGACATGATTTAAGGGCTTCTACAAAATGCTGTAGCTAAGAGAAGAAAGCACCCCACAGCAGGTGGCTTCTGGGTTGAGAGCATCCGCTCCTACCTGTGAGGTGAGTGGCTTAATAATGAGAGCAGAAAGTAAACAGCTCTGCGCATACACCAACAGTGGTGGCCTGCTAGGGCTTTTAAAACAAGACATTACCTTAGTAGCCAGCATCTGCTGCTGGGCCTCAATCTGTTGCTGCTGGCGAGATGCCATTTCCTGAAGTTCTGCCAGAGTCAGATCCATCCTAGGACTATTAACCTACAAATAAAAAACACAACCAATCCACTTACTGTAAAATGCTCACAGAGATTTCTCCCTCAGAGGCCTATTTATATTATTTATAAGCTTCACTTGGACTAACATGACAAAATTATTTAGCCATTTTTCTTTCGTAACATTAAAGAGAGCGTTAATTTGTGTATTAATACCCCCCAACATTGACTTATTAAGATGTAAAACATACTACTAATATACAGACCATATTACTAACATACACACTTTTAAGTGGTAAATTTAAAATTAAATACTTTCAATAGTGACATAAATGGAACAATTTAGAATTACCTTGTTCTATAGTTAATTTATATTAAGAAAGTAGTGTTTGATCATATTAAACAGGATATTGGGGCACTGGCAGTAAACCCAAAATACAGTCATCAGAACAACCTTTAAAAATATGATACTAGCATTAAAAAAAAATTCAAGACACATTGGATCATCAGGCACAAAAAGCAAGATGCCCACTATCAAATATCTATTCAACATGGTCCTAGAGGTTCTAACCAGTGAAACAGAACAAGAAAAAGAAATAAATTGTATCCAGATTGGAAAGGAAGAAATTAAACTGTCTTTAACTTACAGACAACATAATCATCTATGAAGAAAATACTACGGAATCTAAAAATGCTACCAGAACTAATACATTAAGTAGCAAAATAGCACAACTGTATTTCTATATATTAGCAAAACCAGAAATTGGAAAAATAATTTAAAAATATCATTTACAATGGCATAAAAAAAACTAAGTACTTAGGAATAAATTTAACAGAAGATGTGCAAGGCCTACACATTGAAAATTTCAAAACACTGCTGAGAGAAAGACAACCTAAATAAATGGAGAGATATACACTGGAATTCACAAATTGTCAAGATGGCAATTCTTCCCAAACTGATCTATGGAGTCAACAGAATCCTAACCAAAATCCCAGTAGGATTTTTGTATAAATTGACAAGCAAATTCTAAAATTCCATAGGGAAATACAAAGGACCTAGAATAGCCAAAACAACTTTGAAAAGGATAAAGTTGGAATACACTACCTGACTTCAAGACTTACAATGTTTCAGTAACCAATATAGTGTGGTATTGACATCAAGAGAGAGACACAGATGAATGGAACAGAAGAGGACAAAAATAGACCCACACATACGTGGGGCAATTGATTTTAGACAAAGGTGCAGAGGCAATTGAGTGGAGAAAGAATAGTCTTTTCAACAAATACAGCTTGTACAACTGGACATCCACATACAAAAAAAGAACTTTAATTCTCACACCGCATGCAAATGTTAACTCAAAATGGATCATAAACTTCAGTGTAAAACTTAAAACTGCAAAACTTCTAAACTGACCAATTATACTTTATCAAAATTAAAAATAAGGGGCAGGCTGGAAAAAATATTTTCAAATCATATATCTAATCAAAGACTTGGATCCAGAATATGTAAAGAACTCTCAAATTCAGGAATAAGAAAGCAAAAAAGCCAAATAAAGAATAAAATGAGCAAAAGAAGGGGACAAAAAATAGAAAAAATGGACAAAAGAACTGAATACTTCACAAAAGAAGATACACAAAAGGCGAACAAACACATGAAAAGATACCCAATATTGTTAGCGATTGGAGAAATATAAATTATAACCACTATGTAATACCACTACACACCTACTAGACAGCCAAAATTAAAAGGATCGACCATAGCAAATATTGGCAAAGATGGAAAAACTGGAATTTTGGTGGCAATGCAAAATAAAACAATCACTTTGGAACATTTTGGCAACTTCTTAAAAAGTGAACATACCATATGACCCAGGCATTCCAACCATCAGTATTTACTCAAGAGAAATAAAAGCACTTGTCCACACAGTCTTGTACCCCAACATTCACAGCAGCTTGATATGGAGTAGCCCAAAACTGTAAACAACCCAAATGTCCATCAACAGCTGAGTGCATAAACAAACTGTAGGATATCCAGGCAATGAAATACCTCTCAACAATAAAAAGGAATTAACTATTGATATACACAACAAAATGGCTGAATCTCAAAATAATTATGCTGAGTGAATTCAGACAAAGAGAGTACATACTATACTGGATGATTCCACTTATGGAAAATTCCAGAAAATACAACAATTTATAGTGACAGAAAGTGAATTGGCTGGTGGTTCCTTGTGGATGGGGAGGGAGGCAAGAAGGGAAGGATAACAAAAGGCCACAAGGAAACTTTTGTGGGTGATGGGCATTTTCATTATCTTGGTTTTATGGTGATGGTTTCACCAGTGTCTACATTATGTCAAAATGTCTCAACCTGTGTACTTGAAATGTGTATAGTTTATTGTATGTCGATTATACTTCAATAAACAAACAAAAATACCCATTGAGGGGGAAAGACATAGTGTGTCAAGATGCACTCAACTCCTGTTAATGGCTAAGACCATTCTCGTCATCCTGTATCATCCTTTCATCACTACAAGAGAACTCTAAGATGAAAACAGAAATAAGAAGAATTTGAGGAAGGGTACAGGAGGAGCAAGATCTACTTTAGATAATCTGGATTCTAACATAAGTTCACTGTAGATTGGAGAAAGTTAACCTAGCTAATCCCCAACAGTATTAAAAATTATGAGCTCTGAAAAGAAATCGTATACAAGGCACCCCAGAGATATCTGGGGACATTCATATGCAATAGGAAGAGCGCTAATATATAATTTTCCATTTTTCTAGAAGCATTACAGCAACAAATAAAATCACCAAAAAACATCACCAAAAACGATCTTAAATTTGCTCCACATTTGTTTTGCTCTGAATTTGTGGTACAATAACACTGTAGAGATCACTGAAATTCATTGTTTCTACAAAAGAAATCTAAAATAACCTTTTAAAAAAAGGCCATCCTTAATAATCTACTGAACAACAAGGTAAAAAGGAAAGAGACTGAAAGATTAAAAGGCAGTAGCAGTGTGGTATATGCATGCATAGCATGGGTGAAAATGGCTACTTACCCCATTCTCCTTCCTTCGATGTTCACCGGGAACTTTTACACCATTTCTTTTTAAACCTGGATCCTGAGACCTTGGTCCACTCACTAGGCACAAAATTCAACACTATAAATTAATACCAGAGTTGACAGATACTGTAAGTACCAGTTCATTTCTGAGTTCTGTAATGATTGCCCTTCGATATTTTCAGTTGAAAGCTTACTTAAAATATTTTCTAATATCAATGGGATTAAGGTCTCATAATTCTGTGGGAAAACCTTCCTTGGAACCGTGCACAGTGAGCACTACAAAATGCCACAGACTAACTGTTCCCTAGGAAGCTGCATGATTCAGAGGAAGAAAAATGAACAAGATAAGTGTACCTCTGATTATGGGTAATTCAAACCGTTTGCTAGAGCAGCTCCTCCTAATTCTCCATTTAGCTAGTCTGTAGTGAAATCAGAAACAGTTTCACTGAAAGAATTCAGTGAAAATTAAATCAATCCATCCTTGTGCTCATTAACAGTGTTTGTAACTTCTATGGGAAGCAACTGAAAAATACAGCAAATGGTATTTTGAATATTTGGCTTGAGGGCATTTGGTGGTAATTCGTAAGTACTATGAAATATGTCCCCATTTAGTTAAGTAAAAAAATTTCTATAGTCTTAGTTTGGAAAAGTACTAACTGGAAAACACTGTACTCTGCTTTTTTTTTTTTTTTAATTTTTACACTTCTCTCTCATTAGAGTGTAAACTGACTAGTAAGTTCTTATCTTTTTTTTAAATAAATTTTATTGGGGAACAGTGTGCTTCTCCAGGGCCCATCAGCTCCAAGTCATTCTCCTTCAATCTAGCTCCAAGTCCAGTTGCCGTTTTCAATCTTAGTTGCAGGGGGCGCAGCCCACCATCCCATGTGGGAATTGAACTGGCAACCTTGTTGTTGAGAGTTCACTCTGTAACCAACTGAGCCATCCAGCCGCCCCTCCGGCAGCTCCTTGTCTTCAATCTAGTTGTGGAGGGCGCAGCTCACTGGCCCAAGTGGGACTCGAACCAGCAACCCTGTTGTTCAGAGCTCGCGTTCTAACCAACTGAGCCATCCAGCCACCCGTGTATTCTGCTTTTTGGCTAAGAATAATTTTCTAAGCCGAAAGATATGGGTCTCTCAGTACCACTTAAAGCGTAAGGGGAAAACAGTGTTAATTTAAACTGATATATCATAAGAAACAAATAATAACAAAGAATTTTTAAAACACATGAAATTAAGCTTATATTTGTACTTCCAGTAATCAGAAAAATTATTAAATTATTTCTCAGGAAATTTCTTTTGAATCAAACGTCTACTGTACCTGCCTTGAAGCTTAGCACCAATCCCCATACCAATAAATACGTTACCTTCAGAGCCAGGTATCACATTTATACCTAACTCTAGCATGTTAGCTTTATTTTTGAAATACTGTTCCATTCTCTGACACAATAGCTCGGGTAATCTGTCACAATATTTCTGCAAGAAAAATAAATCTATCATTTAAGAATAACTGCTTTCTTTGTTGCCTCAGAGAGAGCACCGAACCATCTTCTCCTTAGCATGTTCAGTTACATAATTAGAGTACAAGGCAAGGGATTTAAAAATAATTTCATATACATCCTGGATCCCCGGTTCTAGTTAAACCGGAAAAAAAAATAGGGCAATAGTCTCTTGTTTGAAAATCTAGAAGTCTACACCAAAAAGGCTAGCACCGTACTGAAGGACATTAAAAAGCAATCCTGTTTTATCCCAATTTAAACACTATGTGGCACTGCTGTTTTGTGACATGTGAAAACAGCTCCTTTATCTGCAGATTATATTTCTCACATTACAGACACACCGAAACTGCATATTGCACTATTGAGAGGCTGTTTAATAATTAACCCAGTGCTATGCTGGAGGATATTTGAACTGGTAGATGAACGGGTAAAATTCAACTCATTTATTAGAAAAGGATGTTTGCAGGAATGTAAACAGAGCACAAAATAAAAATAAGGTACAGATGTCAATTTAAAACTACAAAAAAAGGCTTAGGAAAAAATAAGTGCTTATTTAAATTAAACCGAAAGACACCAGTGATACTGAAAGGCATGTCAAACAGGCTGGTTGAGGTGATTCAAGTTCCACTCCTGGCTCTGTGTCTAGCTGTGTGGCCTCTGATAAGTCATTTAACCCCTAAGTATTAACACTTCTCATCTACAGAGTGGAAGAGGCCAGACTAAGTCAATTCTGTGGTCCCCACACTCTGAATTTAATAATTTCTAATTGCTGGGTACCATATGGATATTTATATTAAAGCAATAAAACTGAGATTTTTAACATCCAATAATTAACATCTATTACCTTCATTCTTACTCCCAAGAATTATATACTGAAGGCACAAACCCTCAACCCTCCATTTTAAAAGTTCCCCCATTTCCAGAAATACCTAGTAATCCTTCTTCGACCAATGGCTCCCCACTGAGAAGAGACCTTCCCACAGATCTGAGATCTGAAACTGCTAACTCTCCCACATCCTACAAGACCTTCTGGGTCCCAGGGATGGCTGTGTCCTTAATGTCTGGCGCTGCTTTCGGCCCATTATTTCTCCACCTTCAGGTATTACCTTCTACCCTCTCCTTACTGTCATCTGTAAACTCTGGTCACAGCCCTGGTCACCACCCCCTCACTCCTGTGTTCCCTCCACTCCGAGGCCTGCCTTCATTCTGGGTGACTTTCCTACCCCATAGCCAGCCTCGCGGCTCTGCGGCTTCCTGGTCCCCACTATAATTCAGGCTCATTTCATGGCCACGCTGGAACCACATCACCTAGAAGTGCTCTACCTCTGAAATCTTACTTTCAAACACTCTACTTTTGGACCATGATGTCCGCTCACCACGCCCCACACTGACCAGAGACTTGCAGTCTCTCATCCTGCCCACGCGCTCCCCGCAGCTGTGACGACATCCTGCCCATCTCCTCTGCGCCCCATCCCACCGACCTTCCACTGCATTGGTCTGGCCAAACCCCAACCTTAGGTCAATCCAAGCCCCTTCTCCTCTCACAACCCTCTGGGCTGGAGAAAAATCACCCGGTCTCATGGTCTGCGTGCTCTCACGTGGCCTCCGCAGGCCCCAGAGCCTGCCTTCCCCAGAGGGGCTCTCTCCTGCGCTCCACAGCGGCTCCCACCGCCACCCACCTCCATCATCACTTTCAGATGATTTCACCTCTGACTTCAGAGAAAACAAGTATTTTCAGAGAAGTCCCTCAACGTGCTCCCACGAATGCGCGCATGTATCTGCAGGCGCAGCAGTTTTCTTTCTGTCCTGTTACAATGGAGGTTCCCTCCTCTGCCTACGAGCAAGTCTCGCCGCCAGCGCTGAGGGAGCACCTTCCTAGTGACGGGCTCATCAAGTGTTCCCTCTCTTTCTTGTGTTTCAGCCTCCTGCTCTTCTGACTCCTTCCCAGCTGCATTAAAAACTATCGTCTTCAAACAAAACAAAACGGAACCATGCCCTTGTCTCCCCATGACTGGCAGGTCTCAGAAGAGTGGTCTCTCCTCACTGGTGTCACATCCTTACCTCATTCCCCCCTCACGTCACCTGGGCCCTGATCACACGCCACCTCTCCCCCAGGCCCTCCAATGCATGAAATCAAAGTTCAAATCTTTGTGGGGACTCATCCAATGCTACCTACCAATATCCCTGCCAGGGGGGCGTTCGTGACGAAGGAAGAAACGCACTTCACTCCTCTGACTTCCAAATCTCTGCAGAACATCAAACATCCGCTCATTATCAGCAACTGGACGTTCTAAAAGAAACAAACAGAAATCGCGTTATCTGCAGGTAAAAAGACAAACATATCGTGTACCATCGATCCTTCATGCAAATTATGCACTGTGAATGTAGGAGATACTGAGCATCTTAGATCACTGTTTTTCATGAAAAGAATCCTTATAAAATGAATTATCACAGATTTTCCACACATATGATCAGTGTCAAACATGGGTGGAGACCTGGAAAGAGGAATGGAGCTGGGCCGGCTTTTCGGGAGCTCAAGAGCATAATGCAGTGAGGCGCTTATGAGCCATTTAACCTCTGCGGGTTTCAAAAGTTCCTGTCACACAGGAAGGTCTCTGAGGTCCCTTCTAACTCTAATGGTTCTATGAATCTCTAAATATACAAACCAAAAATTTTGAAAACAACTTTCTAAATAGCCTAGTCTTACTGTCAGGCTATTTTTAAATCATAATTTTACTATGTTTTTTTTAAAAAAAGAAGTCACATGCTATCTCCACTCCAAGAGAGAGAACATTTCTAAACAAAAGGCTATTTACTGCACTGAAAATATACCTATTTGGCCATTTCAGTGAGACTGCCAGTTGTCAGAACTTTTCTAGAGAGGAAAAGGACTTGGCTAAATACCCTAATAGATGGGAATTTCAAGAGAAACAATGTATCTTGAGCTCCCCTCCAAAAACTTCCAATCTCAAGGGATCTGGATATAAAAAGAAACATACTGTCTGAGGATGCAATTCTTTAAATCCAAGAAACCCCAAGTAATGTATCATTTTTAACATAAGAATGCTGAAATAGCCTAAGAAAACTGAATGCACTTGTCAGTAATCAAAGACACTATCTAAGCACTTAAATAAACAACATGGGCAGAAAATGGAGCAGCCAAGCATTCAGCAGCCAATTTTGTGAACTAACCCTGAACTTAATCGGCCTGGTTGCAACAAACAGTGCAGTTCTGGTTCTATTTACAGTAACATAACATACTGTGTTGACACAGACACTCCTCTTCTACAAAACAGAAATTTTAATACCCTTCCCGCTCCCCCGCAAAGGAAACAACCATGTCTGAGGACTCATCTCCCCAAAAGAAATTCTGAGTAGACCATCCACCTCTCTCTCTCTCTGTCTCTGTCTCTGTCTCTGTCTCTGTCTCTCTATTTCAAGAGAAGTGAAGTGAAATCTCTGGGTTCCAGAAGCAGAGAGAAAACTCTTTGGAAGTAAAACAACTTCCAGCCCATCCTGGGTTGGACCTTCTTAAAAGGGCAGGAACCTCTTGTAAGGTCTAGGAGCGAAGGTCCTGATGGCCTGTGATGACAGAAGATCAGGCTTAGGCCTGCACTTGCTGAAATACACTTCAAAGGTCCTCAAAGCCCCCCACTAACACCCCACCTGCAACCACATCTCTCTCCTGCCCACAGCACCCGTGCCTCTGTGACTCTGAACATGCCCCTCCTGGCTGATAATCGCCCCCAGCAGCCCTCTGTCCTTCTGCAGAGGAGCACGTCCACCCATCACACTGTATTATGGGTGTCTGCTCAAACGCGCTTCTGCTTTAAGGCAGGAAACTTCATCTCTCTACCCCTCACAACCGAGTGTGGTTGCAAGCCCGTAAGAGGAACCCAGGGGATGGTCTCTGCGCAAACAAGTGAGTGGGTAGTAAGGAACTGGAGATGGCAAACAGCAGCCACGCATTTTCAAAGACTGTCCGTGAAAGAAAATGAGAAACATGAGAAGCTAACAAAATGGAAGTAATATACTTACTATTTTAGAAAAGGGGTGCGCTGGACTATTTATAGCAAAAAAAGAGTAGCTGAAAACATAATAGCTATTACTTACTGAGCGCTAACACTAAATGTGACAGGGCTACACTAAGCCCCCCTTCGAATATTATCTCCTGGAATCCTCACACCATCCTGAGATATACTCAATAATTATCCCAATTCTATAGCTAAAACACTTGAGGACTAAAGAGATTTAAAAAGCTTGCCTTAAATTATGAAGCTAGTAAACGACAGAGACAGCATTTTGATACCCAAGACCTTGCTCTTAATCACAACACCATACAAACAACCCTCAAATGAATGACGAATTCACCACAACCAATCAAAATCCCAAAAGAATTTTTCATAGAACCTTTGCAAAGAAAGTCTAAAATTTATCTGAAAAAGAAAATATACAAGAATAGCTCAGGTAATTTTTTTTTTTGAAAAAGCAGAAGAATGAAATAAGCACTTGCCTTAAAGATACCTAATATGTTATGAAACTATAGTAATTAAAACTGGTTCTGGGGCGGCCGGATGGCTCAGGTGGTTAGAGCGTGAGCTCTTAACAACCAAGTCGCCGGTTCATTTCCCACATGGGATGGTGGGCTGTGCCCCCTGCAACTAAGATTGAAAACAGCGACTGGACTTGGAGCTGAGCTGCGCCCTCCACAACTAGATTGAAGGACAATGACTTGGAGCTGATGGGCCCTGGAGAAACACACTGTTCCCCAATATTCCCCAACAGAAATAAAACAAACACACAAACAAACTGGTTCTGTCCTAAATAAGAAGATAAAACTAAAACAAACTGACTAAAGCTGAAAGAACATAACTTTATGTAAGATATGACATAGGATATGAAGTAATGTGTCACATCAATGAGGCAGAAACCCAACTATTCAATATGACACTTAAGAAGATTCACTATCCACTTGGGAAAAAATATTAAATCCCAAAAACACACTAGTCACAAATATTAATGAGGAAAGGGGCAGGAAGCGAGGGGAAGGGAGGAAAGGAAAAGACTTTAAAACTTGTAGTATGAGGGCCGGCCCGGTGGCTCAGGCGGTTAGAGCTCCGTGCTTCTAACTCCAAAGGCTGCCGGTTCGATTCCCACATGGGCCAGTGGGCTCTCAACCACAAGGTTGCCAGTTCAATTCCTCGAGTCCCGCAAGGGATGGTGGGCTCTGCCCCCTGCAACTAAGATTGAACACGGCACCTTGAGCTGAGCTGCCTCCCGGATGGCTCAGTTGTTGGTTGGAGCGCGGGCTCTCAACCACAAGGTTGCCAGTTCAATTCCTCGAATCCCGCAAGGAATGGTGGGCAGCGCCCCCTGCAACTAAAATTGAACATGGCACCTTGAGCTGAGCTGCCACTGAGCTCCCAGATGGCTCAGTTGGTTGGAGCCTGTCCTCTCAACCACAAGGTTGCCGGTTTGACTCCCGCAAGGAATGGTGGGCTGTGCCCCCTGCAACTAGCAACTGGCAACTGGACCTGGAGCTGAGCTGCGCCCTCCACAACTAAGACTGAAAGAACAACTTGAAGCTGAACAGAACCCTCCACAACTAAGATTGAAAGTACAACAATTTGACCCTTGTTCCCCAATAAAGTCCTGTTCCCCTTCCAAAAAAAAAAAAAAAAAAAAAAAAAAACTTGTAGTATGAAATAAAAGGAGAGTGTGTTTAAAGTCTTGGAGTAAGGAAAGGATTTTCCCACAAAAGTGCCTGAGGTCCAGAATAGAGCAGTTTTTGTTTTGTTTTGTTTAATGCCTACAAATCAAGAGGGAAAAGGCAAAAGCAAAAGGAAACATGAGCAAAGGCTATGGGAAAAAAAGATATATTTTTTTAAACAGAAACTCAAGTTGCCAATAACTTAATGAAAAAATGGGCAGCATCAGGTTAGCAAAAATTAATATATGATTATTTTTGTAAGAATAGCAATTTTTTTTTACATTCAATATTACTTTACATTCGTTTCAGGTGTACATCATAGTGGTTAGATATTTATATAATTTCTGAAGTGATCCCCTCGATCAGTGTAGTACCCACCTGGCATTCATTATACATAGTTTTTGCACCATTATTGACTATATTCTCTGTGCTGTAATTTACATTCCCGTGACTATTTTGTAACTACCAATTTGTAAAAAAAGTTAAAGTGTTATTGTATCAACTGTTGATAAGGGATACTATTAGAAATAACTGGTAGGAGTGCACACTTACATAGCGTCTGTTGAGGGAAATCTGGCAACATACACTTTAAAATGTGTGACGATTTAACTAAGCAGTTCCACTTCTGAAATGCTTCAAGTGATGGAGACGCTCCTGAAAGGATTTTTATTGCAGCATTTATAAAAACAAGAGTAGAATTCATTTAAATGTTTGTGAATAAAGAAATGATTAGATGCACTACGGTTGATGCAGACGATGGAAAATTATGATTAAAAATAATGCTGTAGATTTATACATACTAACTAATTTGAAAAGATCTCCAAGCTATGTTGTAAGGTAAAACAGTAAAGTGCAGGATATTCATATATATGACACTATTTACATAAAGAAGAAAATAGAGGAAGAGACAACCTACAAAACGATTTCTATAGTTATGTATAAATGCAGAGAAAAAGGTCTGAAAAGTTATCTGCTTAAATTATAAGCAATGACATCAGGCAATCAGGGGCTGGAGATGGGAAAGAGACTTCTATCCATATAATTTTCTCTTTTACAAAAAGAACACATCCAGGTGTTGTCATTTTTTTTTTTTTTTATTTAAAAAAATTAGAAGAAAATCCATTAAACACCATCCTCACACTGGTAAGGGTTCCTGAACTCAAGTGAGCAGGATATTAGTGAGAAGAGGGAATAGGTGGATTAATAGTTTCAAGAGTGTGAGCCTTGGAAAGAGGAAGAACACTCCTTCCTGTAAGGAAATCGGAAGAAAGGGTGGGCACACACTCAGAAAGACTCTAAGCACAGAGGAAGAAGACTGGGGAACTCTAATGAGTAGTTTCAGCCATCTCAGTAAAACATAAAGCAAGGTAGTTTGCTGAATGCAAGGAGGCGACCAGAAGCAGATAGAAGCTCATGTATTCATTCAGTAAAGATTTACTGAGCACCTACTGGAGACTAGGCACTGTCCCTGAACTGGGTGCAGCAATGAACAAGATAAGGAGAGTCTCTCTTCAGGGAGTTTACACTCTAGTGCATGTGTTTGGGGCTGCAAGGACTAAACAGGCAACAAACCAATCAATACGCACCAAAAAGAGTGACACGTGTTATGCAGAGGATTAAATCAGGATGATACAACAGAGACCTTAGCAAGATGCTCAGGAACCATCTCTGCAAGGAGGTAACATTTTAACTGAAATCCACGTGACCGGAAGGACCAGCAATGACAAGACGGAGGGAGAGCAACGCAGGTCATGGGAAGCTAGTTCCAATGGCTCTAAGGTGGGAAAGAGCTTAGTTTGGTTTATTCAGAAATATAAAAAAAGATGCAGAAGGGGGCAAGGAAGGAAATCGTACCAGATGAAAACAAACCTATAAGACTTCACAATCTAACATCAAGGGCTTGGATTTTATTCTAAGTAGAAAAAAAGCCACTCCAGAGTTTCAACAGGGAAGTCAAAGTATCCAATTTTCATTTAAAAAGGATTACTTGGGTTTCTTTATGCGAATGGCCTAATCCAGCTCCTACCTGCAGGTTAAGAGTAAGCAATTCCAGGTGCATGCAGAAGACATTCTAGAACACCCGCCTGCGGGAAAGTCAACCAAAGGTGCATAATAAGAGGACTTGCCTGGTAAGAAGTGAGCGCTCAGCTGAAGTCAGAGCTCACGAATGGTGTGACTCCAATTAACACAGTGTGTGACCTGGCGCCCCCAGAGGAGAAAAAGGAACAGTGGGAGTTCACCCAGGATGTAGAGGAACAAGGCAGAGCTTATGAAAAATTACTCCCACATCTACAAACTCCTAAGGGGCCAAAAAGAAACCAGGCTGTCCCATTTCAGAGACCCAAAGAACTACATAGGGAGGACTGATTTCAAGGTTAAAAGAATGCCTATGATTTCAACACTGCCTCCTCCAACACTGAATAGCTTAGCTTTTCCTAATAACCTTGAACAGCTTTCCCTAAAAACCTACAAAAACTTCGAGAGGGCAAAAACAAGCAGGATGCCTCAAATTTCTAATTAAGCAAAGCCTAAGCGTACAAAAAATACTTTCGGCACCATACATTTTACCGTAAACCCCCCAGAAGCTTCCCCCGGTATATGAGCTGCCTGTCCTTTGACCTTTCCTACTGTGGTGTCTTCATTGTGTTGCAGAGAAAGAAAACAGAAGAAAGACTTTACGTCACAGCAAAGCTGGATCAAGAACACCATCTCCTGATGGACACGCTAGTCTAGTTTCTCTGTGGATAAACACAAGCATCACACACGACCGTGTCTGCAAACCAGCAGTAAGAAAAGACGCAAGGACTAAAGCACAAGGTGGCCTGGGTCTCTCACCTGAGCCACACCACACTTCAGCCAAATGGCAGTCGCTCTCGCCAGGTTCTTTACACAAATCCACCACATCTCTGCACACTGTTTCTGGGGTAACTGGGACTTCTGTGAAGTGCTGCTCATTGTTGCTGAGGTACACCGTCAGAAACATCTGGAAACAAACAGAAACACAACAGTTATCAGTACCTTCCACACTGCTGATGGTCACTTTGTTCACCTACATTTCCTTCCCCAAACATTCTCAGTCAAGTGTTAACGTTCAGCAAAACAGTATGGCTGTCCTCTGGCCCAAGTGGGGGCAGGGACCCGGAGCTCTGCCGAGGGGACTCTGCCACCTCCAGGAGCAGGGCCTGCGGAGTCCTGGGGGAGCCCTGGAGTCCAGTCTAACTGGTTCACACTCAAGGTCAAATTAAATCTCTGACCTTTTATTTACGTGATTTGCTTACTAAATACTTGTCTAGTTGTTAGTGTGTTCCAGACCCAAACTCCAAACAGAGCTCCCTGTCAGTCTTGAGGGTAGTCAGGGGACAGCGAGCTAACATTCTCATCTATGCACAGCCTGTGTTTGGAAGGATACATGAGAACACAGCATCATACGCTCCTTCTGAAGGAAGATTGGGATGGGGGACAGGGGACAGAACTTGAAGGGAAATCTAATATTTATACCGGAAATCTAATAATCTAATAATCTAATATATTAGATTATTAAATCTAATAATACATGTGACTGTATTACCTAGTCAAAAAATTGTACTTTTAAAAGTCAAATGTTTTCATCAAATTAAAGGCCTACTTTAAAGTATAATACTTCATCAATAGGTCTGAGTAGAAATTATTAGCTGTTGTGCTAAAACACATGTGACCTTGTATATCAACATTCAGGCCAGCAGAGGGTTTAAATCTAAAACTCATTAACAACCTTTCTCCCAGTAAAAATAGACACTGTGTCTTAAGAACACTGCTACTAAAGAATTCACGTTTTCACACCTGTTAAATTACCAAAAAAAGTGTTTATTCCCAGTGCTGAAGAAACAGAGCAAAACAGCAAACAAACTGCCCATAGCGATGCCGGTCAGTAACCCCGTGTTCATTCAACTCAAAGAGTGAGATGAACGTGCACAAGAGGAGGTCAGTGGGCTCAGCCAGGGCAGGGGGATGGGGGGGTACGGTACTCGCTCCTTCTTGCACTAAACCCATGTTTTCTTAAGGGAATCCAAGTTCCATTTCTTGCCACCGAAGCTCTGTACTTGCAAAAACGTGTATAAAAGAAGTAATTCGAAACACAGAAGGTAACCCATTACAACTAGAAGGTAACCCAGAAAAATGACAACAGTGGATACTGTTGAAAAAATAAATACAACGAATGAAAAAAACCCCAAACTGCAGTTTCCCAGGATGAGCTCCGAAGCTTTTGAGCTAATGACAGCGGGTTTTGCACATTCTGACAAACCGGATTACATAAAGATACATAGTTCTAGGTCTCAACTTGGCCAACAAGGCAGCACTTTAAAACTGTTACAAAAAAATCATCAAGCCTTGAAAAAAATAACAAAGATGAACTAAGCTCACAGAATTCCCCCTGCCCATGCTCTGGCAAAATATACAGCACACTGAATGACAGAAACAAACAATTTACACTTTAGTATGAAACAGAACTTCTCTCTTCTATGCTCCCCACACACACCAAAACTGTCTTTGAGTTAAACACTTCAAAAATAATAACTGTTTCCCTTGTAAATATAAAACTTGGAGGTGTTAATATTAAATACAGGAATATTTAATATACAATCTATATACTAAACACACACTGTATCAACAAATAAAAGGCAATAAATAGCACCTTACCGCGTAATGTCATCTTTCAGAGTGCTTTCACATACATTATCTCAGATAAGCAACACAGGTGTTATTTTCTCTTTATAAATGGGGCGGGGGGCGGGGGAAGGCTCAGAGAAATGATCTACTTGGGTACTAATATGAGGCGTACAATTCTGTTCTTCTGATCCATCCTCTCCTCTTTCATGTCCTTATAGCAGAAGGATATCAGGAAAGGCTCTATTTAACCACAGTAACCCAAACTTTAATAGCGATTTGGCCTTTTACTTTCTGGAAAACAACAGCTTCGTTTATTAAAAGGGAGAATTACAAATAAGAATGAGAGATTCCGTTTCCCCCAAACACCCACAGGATTAACACTGGTGTGAATGGCAGGTGCACGAGTTGACCCCATTTCTACCCGTCCTGTGTGAAGATGAGCTCCGTGGTGATTTCACTAATTGCACTCAAGTCTTCCATGCTGGGCCAGCAAGGCGACATTGCTGCCGATTCTCTGGCAGCGGAGCTGGGTCCTAAAGCCAGGTTTGTTAATGATTAGACCACCTTAGGGAAGTAATGTCACCTCCCTGAATCTTAGCCTCCTCATCTTCAAAATAAGAGTCTTTAAATTCCCAAAGAGCTACCATTTATTTTAGGTGTTTATGAGGTGTCAGAGTAAAAGCCAAGGTCTTCACAACAGCCTACAAGTTGGAAGTTAGCGATTCAGGCATGAAGAGAGGACCTGAACGAAGGCAGAGGTAAGGAGGACAGAAAGAAAAGGGTAGATTAGATAGAAAAGACAGGAGCTGGTGACTAAATGAGAGTGCGGGGGCATAGAGGTGTGTGTGTGAACTGAACAATTCAACGATTAATGAGTGAGTTGGGGAAGATAGGCGGTTGCTTTGTTTTATGATTGTGATAATGTGATAAGGTAGGGAGGGGAAGGGCGAGGGAGTTAGGGTGATTAGCTGATTGCGATCTGCCCCGCCCCTTTTCCAGCCCCGCCCCTTTTCCAGCCCGGGTCTCCTTCGAAGCCCCTCCACTCTCTGGGCACCAGCGTCCTCCTGGGGGTGCCTCCTTCCCGGGTCAGCCTCCTGGTGGGCCCTGCGCGCTTTCTGTCCCTGTGCTTGCCATGCTCTTCCCCGTGGGCCACAAGCCTGGCTCCCTCGTGTCCTTCAGGTCTGGACTCCAATGCTGACTTCTCCATGAGGCCGTGCTGGCCGCCCCTCCCAAAACCCCACAGCACCCTCACACGTGCGTGCGCACACACACTGCCCTGCTTTATGTGTCTTCTCAGCACAGTCACCCACAGATGCACATGCTGTTTAGTTAACTTGTTTTGTTATCTGTCTTCCCTACTCGGACGCAAGCTCCACACAGCCCTGGGTTTTATCTGCCCAGTGTGGTATCCTCAGCACCTCGAACTGTGCCCGGTCTGTAAAAAGCGCACAGTGTGCTTCTGAATGAATAAATCCTGAAGCTACTGTTGCATTTTACAGATTCACCTCTGATTTATTTTCATGGGAAGTTTCGTTCTGCTATGAATAAGTGATATAGCACCCAGTAAAGAGCACAGCTAGAGACTCCGAGAAATCACAGAATGCGTGCTCTCATTTCCTGAGCTTCTATCGCGCTCCAGCCATCCTGCTTCTGTTTCAACATTCTTTCATTCATTCAACATTTACAGGCCATCTAGCTTATGGTCTAAGTCCTAATGGCGAGATAATCTTTACTAAATAGTGCATACAGCACACAGTACAAAATTCAAGGCAGAAGGCTGTGTGCAGAGGGCCAGCCAGCCCACAGGGAGGGAGGCAGGGCAATACATACCGCCGCTTAGCCCTTTCCCTGCGGGCCCCTCTGACTCCCCACTGGCAAACCCGACTAGCAGTCGCTAGGCATGGGAAGCCATTGGTGCAGAAGCCTGGGGCACAAAGCTGGGGGGTGGGGAAGGTGGCGAGTAGAGTGAATCTGGAGGGGCAAGCGGAAGAGGCTCAGGACCAGCCTTCCTCTCCGTCCTCATACTCCACGACCGCATCCGTGTCGTTAGAGGGGACTCGTCCGTAAGGATCCCAACCTTTGAGCACCAGCCCAGCTAAGGTCTGTCTGGGAGAACGTCCCCAGCGGAGGGACGACCCTGAGGAGGGATCAAGGTAGTCACAGCTGAGGAACAGGAAGGTCACCGTAGAGGGAGCAAGGGGAAAGGATTACAGATTAGCGCAAAGAGTCTGGATCACACAAACCTTTATAGGCCATTGGTGCTCAAACCCTGGCATGGAGGGTGGTTCACCACAGATGCTAGCCCCCCCCCAGGGAGTCTCTGATTCAGTCCACGTGGGCAGGGGACTGAGAGTCTGCGTTTCTAACAAGCTGCATGCGATGCTGACACTGCCGCTCTGGACACCACCAGCTGAGAACCAGTGTTCTAAGGCCACAGCAAGGCGTTCGGATTTTAATCTAAGAGCCATGGGTGGCAAACCGTTAGAAACGGAAAGTAGATTAGTGGCTGCCAGGGGCTGGGGAGTGACTGCTAATGGGGTATAGGGCTTCTTTTTGAGGGGATGAAAATGTTCTGGAATCAGTGGTGATGATTCCATAACTTTGTGAATATACTAAAAACCTCTGAATTATACACTTTCCAGAGTAAATTTATACAGTATGTGAATTACATCACAGTGCAAAAAGCCTACTACATGCTTATTATGCGAGAGACAAAATCTCTTAAGGGAGGTAAGATTAACTCATGGAAAAATTAGAGAACAATTTAGCACTAAATTACACAAATGAGACTTGTAGTAAAATGGAAATTCAGAAATAAAAAAAAGTGATTTGAGATAGATGGAGGTTTCAGCAAAGAGGCATAAATTAATGGAAAGTGTAAAAAAAAATTATAGTAACCTTACTTCCAAAATGCCATCTTTCCCTGGCACTTTATATTTTCTAATAAAACACCACATTCCAAGACAATAAACATGACTGCCTTTGTGTCTTTCCCATACAGAAGCAAGCAAAACGGTTCCCTAAAGTTAACATCCCTGGGAGGCTGTTGTGAGAAACTTGATTATTCTCACTGACTTAAGCTGTAAAGGTGTTCCTGGGAACTTTTTGCTAAATTATTTTCATCATAAAGAGTACAGCAATAATCAGATCAAAACAACACCTCAGCCTTTAAAGATGTACCTGCATAGTACGCGGACAATAATTGCTGGGGCATCGGAAAATGCTCACAACATTTAGCAGAGTAGATGGTTTTCCTTCTCTTGGCAGAAGTGAATACCAATCAGCCTTTCTCAGTGACATTAAAACGGCTTTCCTACTTGTGAATCAGGAACTTCATTTTTTTAATGAACTACAGGAGAGGAGATCAACCAATAAATGATAGAGTAAACTAAAGAGCAGAAGATATAATTGAAGATCATATAAGATAATATAAATGATAAAACCTGGGGGGAATACATGTAAATTAAAACAATGAGGTACCACTTACAACTATTAAATTAGTTTTCAATGAAAAGATAAGCTCCAAAAGAAGTAAGATTGTAAAAAATGTGATTCACTCAACCACATGATGGTGACACACTTAAAACTCCTGACACGATGGTGATACATTGTTTAAAATCTCAATGTGATGGTGATACATTGTTTAAAATCTCAATGAGATGATGATACATTGTTTAAAACCCCATTTAGAAAGCAAAAGGAGTCATGTACCAAAAGCCATAAAGTGATGTATACCTCATAACCTTACTTGTGGGAATTTATCCCAAAGAAATAATTGAAATAAAGAAAAACTCTAACTGCCTGAAGATTTTCACTCCAGCGTTCGATCTATAAACAATAAGATGGAAAACTAAATATCCAGCAACATGGAAAAGTTAAGCATGAAAAAGTTAACACATTTGCTGGAAGAACTATGACCCAGCTACGTGTTAGAAAAATGGTAAGAGAAAGCTACGAGACAGAATAATATTAAATTGTAGGTTATCACCATTTAAAAAACACGTGCATATGAACTGACACAAATGAAATCAGTGGCATTAGGAGAGCAGGTATAGATGTCACTTTAAACAAATTTTAAATCTCAATGTTAATTTATTTTTACAATTTGAAAGTACATGAACATAATATAAACTGTGATAAAAGAATGTGAAAATATTTCATTAAAATGGTAAATGTGGTTATTATTTGCTTCTGCTTCTTAAAGTTATCAATCTGAAGAGACAGAAATTTCCGGGAAAGCTAAAACACTATGTTATCCTAAGTTGTGCCATGTAACCACCACACATTGTGTACGTGATTGATGCCCAAGTCGTGGCCAAATGAACACTCGCCCTTCCAAAATCCCAAAGTCACAGACAATTTTCATTGAAAAAGAATGGGATTTATTTTTAAGAATTCCATTTTTATAGGACATGTATTCACTGTAACTACAATGTTATGCGATTAATTAAGCATGACTTATTTTCAAAGAGGCACTATTTCAGATTAAAATTTGGAACACTTTTCCAAGAAGAAATTAAAATAAAAAACTGTCTAGGGCATTTATAAGAAAGTTACTTTTTGTCAGAGGCTAAAATTTCTTTAATTTAAAAAACCATGTGATGTTCCACAGAAAGAAAAAAGGAACCAAGAGTAGAAGATGTGCCTTGTCACCAAAAGGAAAGAAATTAAGCTTTGCAATAATACCTTCAAATCCCTTAGGTTCACCTAAGAGAAAAAAATCACAAGGGGGGGGAATGTCCTTTAGAGAAAAATGAACAATCTGCAAAAAGAGTGACATAAATCCTCCCCAAATCTTACAACTAACTGACAGGAGACTCGCTACAGCGACAGGCAGGTAATAATGCTAGAAATGAGATGAGAGAAAAGTCTGGGTGATTTTCTGTTTAATAATTCCTCTGTGGAGAGAGAAAGATAAACTATTATTACTTCACTTTCACATCGTGTTGCACCCTCATGAAGGAAGGTCCCAGGTTACTTTCTGGAGGAGGATGTGGCTCCCAGGCTTCCTATAACCGCAGTAAGAAAAACACCTCTTAACACTAGGACACGGAAAGGATATTTCATTAACAAATAGTAACATCCACCAAAGCATCTTTCATTCTCTCGCGTGCACACGGCCACACAGCCCAAGCAGGGCTTCCAGCACTGGACGGGTTAGAAATGAGACGCAGACCCTGCCAGTCGTCTGGGATTTTCGGCCTCCTGCTCCTCACAGACCTGGCTGTGGGCTCCAGTGGTCACTGCACACTGCTCATCTCGGCCCCCTCATTCAGACATGTTCCCCCCGGCTGTGGGGAGGCTGCACTCCTTCTACAGTGAGCGTGCTGCTCAGTCACCCCTGCCTGGGCGGCCCGTCCACGTCTCCCCAACAGCTAGGTGGGCAACCTGCAGTGTCTCTGTGGAGTCTCCCTGGGGGCTGGGACAGCTTTGGAGTCCTTCCCCTCAAAGGAACTCTCCAGCCTCCCTGATTGGGTCAATCCTCCCGTTACCAGAGGGTCACTGCTTACAGAGGCCTATTTAGACTTCTCCGGCCTGGACTTTACACCCAAAGCCATTAACTGCTCTTTAAATCTTCATCAATTACCATGAGTGGCGTCTACCAGTGTTCTGTTAGGGGTCGAAGCACAGTTTAGGGACTATGGTGACAGAAAAGCTTGTATTATTTGGGGCAGGGGGCAGAGACGGATAATCAATGAGCAAGTTATAGAAAGTGATGTGACAGAGAAAGAGGAAGGTGGCTAGTCGTGGTTAGGGGAAGCGTCTAGGGGGACAGACATTTGAAGGAGCAGTTGCTTGAAACGTCTGGGGGAAGACACTGCGTGTAAAGGCAATGAGACAGGAAGGGGCTCGGTCTGTTCCACGAGCAGAAAGCAAGCCAGGGGACCAGGAACACAGGCCCACACGGAGGGCAGAGAGGTAAACAGGGCAGGCTCACACAGGGCCTGTAGGTCGTGAAGGAGGCACGCGGCCTTGTGAGTAAGAGGAAAGTCACCAGTGTCGTTCTCGGGGTGTGGCCCCCAGACCAACCTGCCATCACCTGGGAACTTGTCAGAAACAGAAAGTCTCAGCGCCCCTGCCACCCACCCCGGCCCAGACCTCCTGAATCAGAAACCCTTCAGGTGGGGCCCAGCCTAACCACTGGGGTTTGAAAACCATTGCATTAGAGAAGTCGTAAGCAGCGATGTACCATAGAGCGAGGTTTCTGAGTAACGTGCTGTAAATAATGTACAGCATTTAGTTACCTAACTAGCAGATAAGTCATCCTAATGTGGCCAGCATGTAACAATTGAAATACCCCAATTAACCCAGTAACAACAGGAAACATCACAGGTTCACAAACACGACCATTTATCTTTGCATATTTGGAATTTCAAGGAATTTCCATTTAATTACAAGACATATTAAGCCTTAAAACTTATTTTAAAGTGTCCGCTCCAGTCACAGCCTCAAACCACCAAATGAGAAATCTAAGAAACCCACACTTTTCCTCACTCCTCTCCCTAGAGGAGCTCACCTGTCCCCTTCACCCTTTCCCTCGTCTTTTTAGAATCATTCAAGGAAACCATAAACCTGCCCCCAATCCCCTCAGTCTCCCCCCCACACACACATCTACACACACACACACACACACACACACAAACACACACGCCTCCAGCCAGAAGCCAACTTTCTCCACTCACACTGTAGTTGTTTGTATCCCGCTCTCCTCTGTCTTACTGGTCTATGAATTCCTTTAGGACAGACGTTTTGGTCCTTAAATGCTTCCTCCCAGTTTCTCTCCTCCCCCAAAAATGCTATCTCATGTCTCACACACAGCGAATCAGCAATATGTGTTTGCTCCACTGCACCAATCCTGTGCTTCGGAGATTCAAAATTCCACCAAGGAGAGAACGTTAACAGGAGACTACAGCACGACACAGTGTGTCATTAGCCATCAAGCAATGTTTACAAGCGAGCCTGTGGTGTCATTTCAGCGTGAGCTTTCTCAAAGCCAGAAAGTGTCCCAAATGAAGAAAACAAAACACTCTGCTTATTTGAGGATAATTTAAGAAATCTTTTCTTTCCTTTTCAACTATGCCTGAAGTTCGATTTGGATAGATTTCCAATTCTGAATATATCCTCCAAGACAACTCACTTTAGGATACTCTGCTTTCAATATCTATCATAAGCAACAAAGAAAAGCCCTAAAAATATACCCGTATATTTAACTAGTTAATCCCCACTCATACCCCAACATTTCTGTACGTTTAATGTTGGCGTGCTTTCTTCTAAAGCGAGTGTTGTTGTTTTGTGGGCGTGTGCCTTATTTTATATAAAGGAGCTGTTACATATTTCATTCCATTTTTCACTTTTATTCTCTAAGCACCATCCATGCTACCATGAGTACAAGCAATCCAGCGTTTCTAGTTCTTCCCTTTCTATCTCACACTTTACTGCGGACGTGCGCCTGCATTTTCAAAGATCTCACCGCTGTGAAAACCTTTAAGAAAGCTCCAAGGGCACTAAGGGGCATAAATGTAAATGGGTGAGAACTACCCTCACCAAAGAAAATTAAAAACAGGAACATTCATTCACCCCAACAGTATTTATGAAATCCCCACAGCGTGTCAAACACAGGGCTGAGCGCTAGAAACACTAAGATGAAAGACACGGTCCACACCCTCGGTGAGCACACAGAACAATGTGGGGACACTGCAAACAAACACACACCAGGTGAGTACTTCCGCGGGGAGGTCCACACCGCGACCAGTGAGACCAGGAAGAAACACTGCTCCCTTTCAAGGAGCACTTCTGAGCTGGAGACCGAAGGATGAGTAATAGGCAGGAAGAGGACCGTCCAGGCAGGAAACCACGGCGCGGAAAGGCCCCGCAGCGTGAGAAAACCTGGCAGGCGGTGGGACTACAACCCCGGCACTGCTGAAACGTGACAGAGGGAGCAGGGCTGGACGCGTAAGAAGGGACAGGTGATTCTCAAACCGCGAGCCACAGACGTGTTGCAAAAGCTTTCAGTGTCTAAAGCTTGTCACACACACACACACACACACACACACGGGAAAGTCAGGTGGCACACAGCAGGCCTTGGACAGCAACACACAACAGGGTACAACTTGCAGGAGCAAGCGGGACGCGTACCCTCCAGCCCCACAGCACTCCTAGTGCAGATTTCCTTGGGAGCATGTGTGAGGCGGTCAGCAGGCCTTCCTGAAATCAACACAGCTCCAAAGGAGGCCCAATGGCTAGTGGGGCGATGGATGATGCCCCCCACACCGTGAACCACTCGCTACTTACTTCCCTCTGCCCCACGGTGGGCGCCGTGTTTGAAATACTGACTTGGCTGGTGTCCTGAGACTTTCCGTCCCTCCCACTGTGAGGCTAAATATCTGGAATGGAAGGCTATCATTGACACCAAAACGCTAACATCCACCGGGGCCAGACAATAAGGACACTTTATATCTAGCTGGGGAGTTTACCTTCTATGCTGTAATTGAAGTCAGTCTGGAAGAGTTCTGGAGGAGAGGGAGACAGTCTGTGTCAGAAAGCCCGCCGCGGAAGTAGTGTGGTGAACGGGCCGGGCAGAGAACAGGAAAGGAAAGGATATAAATAAGGAGAGGATCCCAGCAGCCCAGGCAGGAGCCGGGCAAAGCAGAAGAGGAGCCCGGGGACTAATGAGCAGTGATGCAAGATATGGGGGAAATGGAGGAATGGAAGGAAAGAGGGGCAGCGCCCGGTCCGCTACTGAGAGCAACAAGCAAAACCTACCAGAGAAGGATCCCATCTACCATTTAATATAAAATGTTATCTAAAATAACCCTTTTCGGGAAATCAACAAATTACCCGAAAATGGCCCACATGTCACAAACGAGCTAGCAGTTATCACCTCCACTTTGTGGTGCAGACAAACACTAGCTTGAAGAGACCCTTCCTAGAAATGACGTCAGCTCTGCCTTGAATTTCCTAGATCACTGGCTACTCTGTATCTGTCAATAAAATGAAGGTATTACTGACTTTAAAAAAAATGGTCAAGGAACTTTTAGGTGAAAGCGTCAGAAACTTCCAGGCCGGTAGGGTCATGTGGTCGAAGTGTGGCTGGTGTAAAGCATTCTGAAGGCTATGACTTCCTTAGGAAACCTGGTGCCCCCTCCTCGGTTTCAAAGAACCCCAGTGACAGGAGGCTTCCTCTCAAGCCCTTCAGCGCTCCCCGATGACAGAAAAAGTTTGGTTTTCTTTAGTCCCACAGGAAGGAGTTTATGGATATGGGGTAATCTTCTTCCCAACCCTGAGTAGGTGCTACAGTTTCTGCTCTCACCCTTGGGGCTTCTGAAGGCTTAGAACACGTGACAAACTGTGTTCCCTGAGTTCACATCCAGTTCGCCTATCAGCTGGGCACGTGGTGTGATAAAGCAAAACTCTGATTCATCTGAGGTGGTTCTCTGCAGACTTTCCTACAGCAGGTGACGTAAGTCTTGCCTACGCGCCCCACGTCGCCTGCTTCTTTCGCTCTGAGACCCCCCCAATCCATCCTCCACACAGCAAGCAGGGTCTTTTCTAAGTCACATTATGTCCCTCTTACTGCGTCCAGCTCTCCCGGTAGCCACCACACCCCACCCGAGGCCGCCTAAGCTCTCTGCCCCGCCCATGAAAGCCCCTGTGCTGCCCTTCTCTTTACCTCAGCCCCTGCCACTCTCCCCTCTGCCCACTACGCCCCAGGCCCACCGGCCTCCACTGCATCTGCCAGGCCTTGGCTCCAGCCCCTAGGAAGTCTGCCTGCTTGCCATGCTCCACGCACAAACCCACCCAGGACCAGCTCCTTCCAGGCGTTCAGGGCTCAGTGGAACTGTCACTTCCATGGCCACCCAATCTAAACCAGCGGCACAGTCACATTATCCTACTGAAATCCCACTCTCAGGGGTCGTTTATTTCTCCCCCGTCCACGCCCTCCGCTAAGCTCCAGGAAAGGTGAGTTCTCTGAAAACTCTTATTCTTTCCTGGATCCACGGCACTTAGGGCAGTGCCTGGAAAGCAGTGGATGTTCACTAAGTGCTTGTTGAATGGGTGTTGTCCCCAAAAGACCATCCAAGAACAATCAACAGGTCAATGAGGAAGAATGAAGAGCGACAAGTTAATGAAATTTCATTCAAAATTAGTCCCCAGTTGATTTCCAATGAATTCATCTGACGAAACCGAATCCCGGTGCCTACTACACAGACAACCCTGAAGCAGTGCGGTCACTGTCACTCCCCTGCATCTCGAAGTGCCAGCAGCAGTGGGCATTCCTTCAGGTCCCTGCTGCACCCTTCAAGCCACTGGAAATGGCTGAAGAACGATGACGGCCATCTCCCAGCAGGTGCTGCGCGATTCCCTACACTCTGCGTCTCCCAACACAGCTATTTCCCGGATTCCTTCTTTCCTGCATCATCACCTTCAAGCCCTGTTTAAAGATGCCTTATAAAGAAAGATTATTCAACACCCCTCAAACAAAAGGTAATTACACCCCCTTTCTTTCCCCGCACACATGGCAGAGCTGAGATGTCTACGGAAGTATCAGAGGTAGAAAAACACAATGGTCCCTGAGCTGTTCCCACTGCACAGGGTGAGGTAATCACCACGCTATCATTCACAACTTGATAAGAGAACCATCTACCCGTCTTCTCATCCAGTGTGGATTTCAGTATGGAAAGATGTCTCTGCCTTCCTTTTCCTACTTCAAAAATAATTCTAGTTACGCTCTGCAAAGCAATATTTGAAGTTGTCATTAGCCATATCCACAATCTTGACCACTGTGTGTCCTGTCAAGTACAGAAAAATATTTTAATCTAGGCACTGCCATCTCAGAGCATTTGTTAGCAGGAAGGCTTGGATTCACATCTCGTTTTCTGCTGACTAGGAGCAAATTATCTGTTGATTGAGGATGAGAAGACTCACTTCCCAGGGCCACACAGGAACGAGATGGGACGACCGAGCTACATCACCGGGCAGCATTAGGAGGCACAGAAAGCGTTCTCGGGAGAAGCTTCCTCACCTTCCCCGGGCGGGAAATCATAACGCAGGGCTTACAACTGCACCGGTTTACACAGAAATGGTTCACTCCACTGTGGAGGGTCAGTAAACTGTCTCAACCACTTTTTCTTATTACCACTAGTAGTTTAAACTGTTATTTGTAATATTAGGTTGGTGCAAAAGTAATTGTGGTTTTTGCAATTATTTTTAAGCTTTTAAACCGCAGTTACTTTTGCACCAACCTAACAGTTTGTTCATTAAGGTTTGCTACTATCTTTCTGAATTTGTACCTTAGAACTTTTATTTGAAATGTTTCAAATTTAAGTAAAGTAGTAATAATCATAAATGTGTTTCTAAAACAATTGAAGTCTGCATTTCAAAAGTAAAAGCTCAGTATTTACTGGCAAATGAACATTTTCAATGAAAATCTGGTTCTCTTATCATCCAAATAAATCAATTGTTTTTGGATAAACTTTATGTTGAAAGAAGCTAAGTAACCACAGCTTCGGCGTCAGTGAAGCTACTTTTCCTGCACACAATGTAATTACACTTAGATTTTGCATTTCTTTGATAATTTTCTTTTGACAAGACAACATAGAAAGTGCTTTAAGAATCACTGCCTCCTGAATACTCAGTATTCTCCCCTAGTGAGAAGGAAAATTTTAATGTCTCACCTACCATTCCATCATGAGATACATTTCATACCCCATCTGTCATCCATGCTTTCTTTTCTCAATTACCTCTGATTACAGAACAATGTTCTGTTCAGTACCCAGCATACCATCAAAAAAACAAGTATTTTAATGTTTAACTCGGGGAGGAGCTGACAAGAGCACTCTGGAGTCCTGAACTCTCATATCCCACTCTTCTTCTTCAAGAAACTCAGGAGAGGGTTATGATACATACAGCAAGTCATAACAACGTGTACTGGTATGTAGTTACCCAATCTGAGCTGAAAAGAGGCTGGACAACATATGAGCCTTGAGAAGGCTCAGTGTTCAACTAGCTTTGCAAAACTTTTTAAGGAGTGCCACGCACTATGGTAGATTACCGGGAGATAAAGGTCTACAGTATTCCTTAAAAGCTCCAGAAAAGAGAGGTTCTGTTTTATTGTTTTGACTGTCTGCTGCTGGGGTGCAGGAGACATGAAGAGGGGGAGAAAGAGTTCTTCCTAGAAGCAGAGTCTGAATACAACCCTCCATGCCCTTTCCAGATAAATAAACTCTAAGTTCATTTTTAAATGATAAGCAGGTGTACACTTCTGCTAAGTTGCTTCAAAGTCTAAATCTGGTTTCTCTGAAACAGATAAAAATACAGAAAATTTTAAATGCTTTTTGGCTTTTAATTAATATAGCAGAAGTCACAAGGCGAACTTCACTACAGCACATGAAATGGAAGATACTTTGCACATGTTTTTAAATAGATGATTTGGTTAGCAGCCTTTGAGAATCACAATTCTATAGAGAACCTACCTTAAATGTTACTCTGAAATAAAACCTAAGCTAACTTGCTACATTACTACTCAACCACAAAAAAGAATTCTTTCAGCACATGGTATATAGTCATATAAATACAATATTCCAAGGCTTGAAACCTTTTGAAAACTTTTTAATTTTAAAACACAATTTCCGTTTGGAAAATATGTACAAATAAAACCAGACTTTTACAGGAAAATAATACAACTATTTAAGCAGAAGTTAAGCTGTTGGTCTGTGTTGCTGAACAAGTTGCCCAGTTACCTTTAGAAACCTACCTTGTTTCCCTTAAAATAAGACCTAACCAGACAATCAGTTCTAATGAGTCTTTTGGAGAAAAAATTAATATAAGACCCGATCTTATTTTACTATAATATATGACCGGATCTAATCTAGTCTAATCTAACATAATATAATAACCGATCTTATTTTACTATAAGTAAGTAAGTAAATACTTATAGTAAAATAAGACCGGGTCTTATATTGATTTTTGCTCCAAACGACGCATCAGAGCTGACTGTCCAGCCAGGTCTTATTTTCGGGGAAACACGGTATAATTTCATTTCAGAGTATTCATGGAAATGTGAAGCTGCAAATACACGATGCAAAGGTAAAGTTGTTTGTGCTACTTGGTCAAACTGACTGCACTGTCAACACGGGGCCACTAGGCACATAATTAAAATTAAATAACTCTAAATTTCAGTTCCTCAGTCCCATGAGTCACATTTCAAGTGCAGTAGTGTCAGGTGGCTACCATACTGGACAGCACAGACAACATTTCCATCACAGCTGGACATAAATGCCACATAGACGACATCCACTGAGACACAGGCAAATTCAAGGTCTCTGGCCCCCCATGTGGCCCCGCAGAATGCTGTCTGGTTTTGTGTGGAGGCTTTTTCCGTTTACCATTTCAGCAGCAGGCAAACACAGGAAATTTTATGAAACCATATCTAAAAAGAACAGTAAAGGCTTTTAGAGTTAGCTAAGCTCTTTCATAAAAATATTTGACTATGACACTTCGCAAAATGAAAGGAACAAAAAAAATCTGATATAATTTTAAACAGCTGAGAAATTTTGCTTTTAATAATTATTTCCTTTTATTTGATAATCAAATATGAGAGTAACTCACTAAAAAGCCATACTCGCAAACTGCAAATAAACTCTTCTTTAATGAAGACAATAAGGTGTCAAGTATTAGATGGATCAGTTTCTCCTCGCCAAGTTGTGGAAATATCACAGAAGCAGCGATACTGACTCTGGCAGGTATCTGAAAACGCGTGTAATCAGCACACCCATTTCTGCAGCACCCCATCATTACCTCTACCGTGATTCTCAGCTCTGTACTTATTTTTAGTTAGTCTACTAAACTGCATCTTCCCCATCTAGTTTTGGGTCCAATTATCACTTCATGTCCCACATGAAAGAAAATCACTTGATTCTCTACCATTTGGTGAGAACATACACGAACACAACTTATTTGCACATTTTTAATATAATGCAGTCTAAATAGCAAACTGTTATCTTGAGAATGCCTTTAAAAGGAAACCAAAGAATACACGCTTAATGCCACAGAACTGTACACTTAAAAAATGGCTAAAATGGTCATTTTTAAAATATGTTCATTTCATCACAACAAAAAAGCATATCAAGGCAACTGTCTACATTCTGTGACTGTCCATTTTTTCGTATTAATTATAATGCTTTTCCTAATAAGTTGGTTAGAATTTCTCAGAGTAATACATTCAAAACCTCACTTAATGCTGGACTAAAAATCCCTATTAAAAGCTAAAGATGAGAAATACATTTAAGAAAATAGTCTTATTTTCAAGTACCCAAATGATTACAGGATAAAGACATATACAACGTGAGGTTACTAAATAAACATGTTTCATATGTTTATGTATCACCAGGATAAGAATCTCCAGTTTAACCAATATTGCAAATTCAGGAGGAGAAGCTCTTACTTAAGCAACTATTCCAGACTAGGCACTGTTCTCATTGCTTCATAAACACTAACTCTAATCCTGACAACCCTAAGGGTTCCATATTATTATCATCCCCATTTTACAGATAATGAAACTGAGGAACAAATCATTAAAAAAGAAAAAACGCCTATGGTCACAGAGGTAGTAGCTGGGCAAATACTGGGCATTAGTTGGGCTTCAAAGCTGGTACGCATGCCACCACACCACACTGCCAATCTGTTAAGATTCTACTCTGACATCAGTAAAACCATACTGCTAAATTAAACATAGTCTCAAGAGCTACCTAACTTTTTAAAAATAAATTCTAATGATCTGGCATGCAGGAGAAGGAGAAAAATGTTCACAAGTGTTAAGAAAACCCAAAGGATACCCTGACATGAAACTGATCTTTAAGGAAGAAATCATATTGCAACAACCAACACTTGATGGCTTACTCCTATTTTTAGGAAAAATTCACAATCTGCAAAAGTTATTTCAAGACAAAGAAATGTAAATCCCAGGAATAAAAATTTTAACAGCAAAATCCTTCACCCTTGTCCACTGCCCGCATTTATTACTGGGCATTCATATCACAAACCTAACTTCATAACCAGGTATTATAACCTAAAATAGGATGCATACTGCTATTAACACTTTCAAATGTCTTGACTCCTGACAGGACAAAATATCCCAAACCATCTAAACTCAATTATGAATGCCAATGAATTCAGTTTGTCCCATACATGGAAGTTTAGGACGCTCTCCCATGACACAAGTAGGGGACCAAGGGACAGAATATTATACTCCGTGTCTGTGACTGCAAATAAATATAAAATGCGTCGTCACCTCAATCCACAGATTGTATAAAAGAAAAATTGTTTCTGTTTCAACAAACGAAGCCCTGAGAAAACATCGGATGACTGCAAGATGATCCGGCTTTCAGGGGGAGAGGTGCAAAGGACAACTTAACTTCCTCGAGGAAACACGCTATCAAGTCTGCCTGAGCCACTGCAGTCTGGAATTCCAGGTTCTGCGACCGTTGAAGGAAATCAACATTTCAAGTCTCAAACCTGCTGCACACCTGTGGCCTGCTGGCCACGTCCGAAGCCCGCGGAGCCCAGGAAGAACTCACTAATCCTCTCAGGGGTCTGGCGATGGGAAACAGCGCGAAGTCAGGCACAGACGTTTTGCTGCGATTAAAAACTCCGCAATTGCATTTCCTAAAACCAGTTTTCCAGAAAAGGATAGAGCGGCTTGGCTGCTATAGCAAATAATCAAGATCGAAATGCAATTGAAAAGAAAGCAAGGGCACGCGTTTCGGAATGTATAGTTCACTCCAACGAAAAGTTGTTTTTGTGTTTGTTTTTTTAAGACAAAGCAAGTAAGATTCCCGGCTCCTCTGTTCTTGACCTTTAAAAACTGCAAAAAGTCAGGACCCAGCCAGAGAGGGAAAAAAAAAGTTTGAGTGGCGGCCCCGCTCGCTGCTCAGCTCGCTCCGGAGCAGTTGCTGGGAGCCCTCCTGCGGGTCAGGGTCTCCCGGCTCCCCCACGCCGCCCGGAGCCCGGGGTGGAAGCCCGGAGGATGGGGCCGCGGCCGCCCCACCGAGGTTCGCAACGCCCTAGCCCTCAACCCGGGCTCGGGCCCCTGGCTCCGCCCGCGACCCGCACGCAGGGGCCGATCAGACCCCCGCCGCGACCCCGCACACTTCCGGGCCCGACGCCCCGGCCCCAGCCCGCCCACCCGCTTACCGGCATCATTTTGGACCCGAACCGCATCGAAGCGGGTGGCCGAACCGTGGCCTGGAGCCGAGCGGAGGCGCCCCCGGGGGCGCGGGGTCGGGGGAGGGGAGCTCAGAAAGAGGCCGCCCCGGACGCGGCGGACCTGTTGCGAAGCGGCAGCGGTGGGTGGCGGGGCGGCGCGCCTGTCCGCACAGCCCTCCCGCGCCGGCTGGGGCGCCTGGGAGCCTGGGTCCCAACCCTCGCGGGGCCCCGGGTTTCGGCTTTGTCTCCTCGGCGCTCGAGACGGCCGGGCTCCCTCCTCCGCTCCGAAACCAACTAATCCCAGGGCCTGGCCCCCGGCGCGCCGTGCGGGTTCCGCCCCCCACGCGGGGCCCCGCCCACAGCGCTCCCGGCGGGCATGGGGTAGGAGAGGCCGCGCGCGCCCGCGGGGAAGCGCGGCAGCGGGCGCGCGCACGGCGCCGGCGCCCTTTTCTTTCTTTGCGCGCGCGGCGGAGCGACTCGAGCGCGCGCCTGCTGGCGGAACTGGGGGCTTGGGAGGCGGCGCCTTGGGAAGACTCAATAGTAATGAAGGACCCTCGTGGGAGGACGGGCCCGCCACCGGGACTAGCGATATCGCTGGAAGCCGCCAGGGCCGCCCTGTCCCAACAAAATGGAGATTCGCGGTGGTGGTTCAGCCCGCAGCACATTCCGGGAGTTCCTCGTTTGAAGCAGCGCTCAGCTGTCAGTCTTGCATCTCATTGGCCGTTGCCCAAATTCTAATTTCAAACTCCTGTGACTATAATTCACAAAAAGTACGCCTAAAAAATGATTAAAATTTTAAATTGTCTATTTTTACCACAATAAAAGAAGTAAATAACCCCCCGAAAGGTTAAAAATGTGTAAAGCAGGAATCTGAGGAGCTCTTCTGCTGCTCAAGAATAACTTGGATTTCGTACTATCCTCCTCATAGGGAGGGAGAAGAAGGCCCAGGAAAATCGCAGCGCCTCACCTTGAGAGAGCAGGAGAGCTGGTCCTGGCACCCTCCTCCACCTGCCACGGAGACAGACTCCAGGAACCCCAACTCCAGGAGCTTTCCTTCCGGGAAAAGTGTCCACGCAAGCTCACTCAGAAGAACCACTTTTCTCAGAGTCTAAACAGTGGAGTAGAGCACCTGGATTTATCTCACTTCAAGGATGGACAATTCTTAGTCCATCAAATCCCTTAATAGAATCTCCATCGAACTCCCGATGGCACCATCCCAGCTACACATCTGGAAATATTCAGCTATGGCTAATTCAATGAGAATTCAAAAATTCTCCAAAACTCTAGTTTAAAGTCTAGTTCTTTTAAGAGAATTGTCCTAAGAGAAGTGAAGGGAATTTATCCCTTCATTGGTTCAGTAAATATTCATCAAATACCTACCAGGTGCTGGGTATTCTAGAGATACATTAATGAACCAAACAAAACTTGGATGGCCAGTAAAACCAACAGCTAAGTATATTAATAATAATTACATAAATTACCAAATAACATTATAAGCAAAAATTGAAGGGGGTAAGAGGGTTGAGAATACAGGTGCAATTTTAAATAGGTGGTCAAGGTAGGCCTCACTGAAAATGTGATGTATGAGCACAGACTTTTAGGAGATGCAGTGAACTCCATGAATATGTGAGGGAAGGCTTCCAGGTAAAGGGAACAGCCATTGCTAAGGCCTTGAGATGGGAGCCGGCCTGGCATATTCCAGGACTACGGTATCACGGAGGCCAGGACAGCTGGAGGAGAGAGGAGACTGAATGGAATGGTAGGAGATGAGATACAGTGATGTCAGAGGCCAGATAATATGTGGCCTTGTGGGCCATTGTAAGGACTTGGGCTTTTACTCTGAGTGGAGTGAGGAGCCAAGGGAAGGATTTGAATAGATGATCTGACTTATAATGTAATGGGATCACTCTAGCCGCTGTGGAAAACAGACTGAAAGTTAGCAGAGAATCTGTCGGAAGCCCTTGCAAATAGTCCAGACAAAAGATGCAAGAGGTTTGGGCAGTAACAGTGGATGTGGTGCAAAGTGGTCAGATTCTGGATGTATTCTGAAGGCCAAACTCACAGAATTTCCTGACAGATTCGATATGGAAAAGGAGGGAAAGAAGTAAAGGATAAGTCCAAGGTTTTTGTCCTGAAAGGTGGAAGTTGCCAACAACTGAGATAGAAAAGATCACAAGTGGAGCAAGTTGCAGGGAAGAGATCATGTTAAATTCGAGAATCTTAAGAAAAATAAAAGAAACTCTAATTCTGAAAGTTAGCACATTTGTGGACAGCTAGAATCCTTTTTGGCAACCTGCAGCTCATAAAGGCAGTAAGCACCAAAACACCTACCTCGTGTTCCACTGGTTTTCATTATTTTCTTGCATACAAAGAAATCTCAGAAACAACCTAAGATATCGTGATCCACAATCATCCAGAAAACCTCCAGGTCTCAATAATGAAAAAACATATCTCTTTACCATTCGAAAACTGGTCACACACAATAGTAAATTGTATCTAGTATGAGCATTGGCAGCCCTGGCTTATTTATAAAACAGTTACAATGGAAATAGAAGCAAGGAGAGAGGAACTGGAATAAGAGGGTCCAGTTCTATTTTTTCCTCCTTGTTTCATATCCTGCCTGAGGAAAAAGGGGCAGCAACTGGCACTTTGTCCCAAAACTCACTTCTAGCCAACTGAGAATTCCCTACCGACAAATTACCAAATAGCAAGTATGTTTACGTTGAGCATTTTGTTTTCTTTTCTTCTTCTTCTTTTTTTAAATCATAGAAGCATGAAGCCAAAAAAAACAAAAAACAAAACCCATGTCTAAGCTTTGGTTTCATTCCTTCAAATTCTATGCCATTCACAAAAGGCTCCCTCCCATACGGGTTATTAGGTTGGTGCAAAAGTAATTACGGTTTTTGCAATTTTTTTTTTTTAACCTTTTAAACCACAATTACTTTTGCACTAACCTAATATCTCCCTTCCAAGCTTCTCTTTCCTTCTTCACTGCCCCCCTCACCTGCCTCGTCTGTCAAGAGCCTCTTCTTGCTTCTCCCTACTCTATAATTCTATATTTCATCCCCAAAACAGAGAAGTCAAATTACCACCAGCTGGGTGGGGAGTATCTTCCCTTTTGAACCTCACCTCACCTCCAAGCACATACAATAAATTATCTGTTTGGCTTGAGTTCAAGTGTTTGAGTTCCCAGCTTTCTCCCCATTTCCCACAGATGTTCCAAACCTTGCATCCCTCTCTCCTCTCCCACCTTATTTAGCCAATAAAATAGAGGCTATGGAGTCCTGCCCTCCTGCAACTCGTTCCCTCCCCCCTCCAATCCATCGTGCCTCCTCTACTTTTTTCCCCACTCTCTATTTTGCCAGGCACTGTACTAGACTCTAGAGCTACCACAGTCAACAAAACAAAGACTATGCCTTCATAGAGCTTATAGTCTAGTGGGGACGCTAGATAACAAATGAATGAGGTAATAACAAATACTATGGGTGGGGCGCAGGAAGCCTAAGAGAGTAATGTCTGAATTAGGGTGGTCAGAGAAGCCGTCTGAGGAAAGAAGAGGGAGGGAATCAGACTCTAAGCAGTGGAACAGCAGAGAAAAGGGCCTGAGGCAGGCGTGTGGCTGGCATCTTAAACAGCGAAAAAAGCCAATGTGCCTGAAGCTGAGTGAAGAAGGAGGGGGTGTCATGTTGGGCGACCTGCGGGGGTCTCTGGTCCAGCTCCCCACATAAGAACGCAGGACGCGGTGAGGCCAAAAAGGAACACCCACGGAGCCATAGATAGGGGAGTCATACCACTGTAGTCTTGCTGGCGGCTGGGTTGGAGACACAGGAAGCAGGAGCCACACTATCCGCAACCCGCCATCCACTTGTCTCTGCCAACCAACCTCACTTGCTAGCGGCAATCTGCCCTGCTAACTGCAATCCGTGCTTGCAGCCTCAGCCACCATCTTCTTGCTAGCCCCCATTTTCTGCTAGCGTAGCCACGGCAGTTATATTAGTGGCCAATGGCTCACTGGTTACAGCTGACAGCCAACTAGCCACAGCTAATGGCCATCCAATCACAGTTGATGGCCATTTACTACCTGAGCCAGTACTTTCTATGTGAGGCCGAAGAGCCTGGAAACTGCTTTCTGGGGCACTGTCCCCACAGGGGGGTTGTAAGAGGGTTAGAACAAGTAGCCAGAGTCTGGATCACGTAGGACCATTTACTGCGCCACCAATTATCCTCCCTCTTGAAACCTTATATACTCCATTTTTATTAGTTTCTTAGCCTAGAAATGTATTTGGTTCTCTACTACATTCCCCTCAAGTTAGCAGATATTCAAACGAGAGCTGGAGCAAAAGCTTGGGTTTCCAGGCACCTTGCCTATATGCGTGCTTTCCTCTGTACTTTGAATACCTTCCCCCCTGACCCCATATGGTAAGTAAGCTTCTACTCATCTTTGAAGTGCCCACCTAAATGTAATTCTTGGAAGTCATGTTTGACATTTCTCAAACAATTAATCAATAACTCATCTATATTCAATAGCCACACACACACACACACACACACACACACACACACAATTCATTTATTGTGGCATTTAACATATGACATAGCAAACAAAAAAATCTAGTCCCCCCAACTAGACCCAATGACAAAAACTATTTGTTATTCATTTATTTGTGTATCTTCAGCCCAGAGCAGGTACTCAGAAAATGTAGTCTTGATGGCACTTTAATAAATGTTTACCATGCTCTCTTTTTCTCTTTGTGAGGAATAGTGGGGTTTTGTTCCTGACTCCTGTAATAGGGAGGTCTTCCTGCATCTCCTCTCGCTCCCTCCAATTCCTCTCCACCTACAGGTTGGCAAACCGCAGGCCAAATCTGGCCCTCCTCCTGTTTCTGATTGCCTGTGAGCAAAAATGATTTTGACCTTTTCTTCATTGTTGAGGGGAAAATATCAAAAGAAAAAAAATATTTTGTGACACGTGAAAATTACATGAAATGTACATTTCAGTGTCCTTAAATAAAGTTTTATTGGAACACAGCCACGCTTACTGTTCACATATTGTCTATGGCTGCCTTCACACTACAACAGCAAATCTGAGTAGTGGTGATAGAGCCTATATGGCCTACAGAACCTAAAATATTTATTATCTGGATCTCTAAAGAGGAAGTTTGCTGACTTCTGCTCTACCTAGGATTAAGAATATTCTTTTTAGCAGAAATATAATCATCTCATGCCCATGTTTAAAACTCTTCTAAGTGGATGGGTATATGGGCAGGGCAGGATCAAAGGTTGAAGGGTCTTGGGGGCGGGGCACAATTCAGTCCATAACAGCCAGTATTTTGTACATTTTACAAATCCTATGGCCATACATAATATTCATCACCCCCAAAAAACCTATCTCATAAATGGCTACAAGAGGTTCTGGTTGAATGAGGGTGAAAGAATCTATGGGACTCAAACCCATTGCTGGAATACAAACCTATGAGAGTGGACCCTTCTAGTGATCGGCCCATGAGGTCATCATCCATAAAAAAACAACACTAGATTTATAATGACTATGCAGCATTTGAAAAGAAAGAAAATCTACTTGACGAGATTTCAGAACTTTAAATTGAGGACTCACTACTAGCCAGCAAGAGGAGTCTAGCCTAAAATGCTGAAAATAAACACTTTCAAGTGCTGAGGTGTCACAAATGCCATTGGACATCACAGAACCTGCTGTGGCTCCCATTGCCCCCAGTGCAAAAGGGCTTTTATTCCACTATGAGGAATGTACGTACATGTATTTCTTCCTGGTCTCTATTCGAATACTCTGTGTTAGATCAGAACGAACTGAGTTCTAGTCATTTTAAATCCATTTTTAAATTTGGGCTCTATTCAAATATTTTTAAGGATACACACTGGTTTTACAGATACACGGCCAAAGTTCCTTTGGGGGAAAGGACCAATTCTTAAAAGTTCTTGATAGTCCCTTTAATTTAGCACACAATGTTTCACCATCAATTAAGTATTAAATGGAAACAGTTATGTCGCTACTATAAAAACAGTTTTTGTAATAGCTAAACAATTAGAAAGGGGAAAACTCATCAGAAGGTTTTCTATGCCTTCATGTAAACCCCAATTGGAGTCCCTAACTCACTTCTAGAAACAGTTATGTGTAACACTTGTTAGTTTGTAACTGACAGTTGAGAACATTCCACTGCACCCCCGCCCCCCATTGTGGCCCAGTGTAGACTGAGGAGGATTAACATTTCTAAAAGTCTTGGCTGAACTCGGTTTTTACTATTCTCATTAAGGCCCAGAGGAAGTTTTGAAAAGGTCCACAGAGAAAACAAACTTCGAAAACTATAAAACTGAAAAAGGAAAGTATTAGCTGGTTGGAGAGAATTTTCACTTCCAACTGAGTCCCTATGCTGTAACCGCTGAAGATTGAGGGAAATCTATTCTCAAACACGTCACATTTACTACACCTAATAGAATAAATACAAAGCTAAAAAAAAAAATCAATTAAGGCATGCTTATACATATCACAAAAGACCTACTACAGCAAATTCTCCCTGTCCATTTAAATATGTTTTTATTCACCAAAACGTTTCCATTTACACACAACTTTTCAGTTTAATTTAATAAACACTACTGAATGTCTGTCACTAGCCAAGAACGGCCTGAGGCATATCTACGTGAAATAGGTACACATGTAGAATTGAAGACACTGTTTTAAGAACCCTAAGTGTAGGGACTTTTTTAATTGCCACAATCACGTAAGGTTGGTACTGTTGTTATCCCTGTTTTATGAATAAGGAGCCTGAGGCACAGAGAGGCTAAGCAACTTGTCTGCTGCCTCACAGTGGGTGAGTGGCAGAAGCCAGGATTTGAACCCAGGTGTTCTGAGTCTAGAATCTGCACTCTTAATCACTACGCCATTGTCCTTTGCTGCGCTCCTGTCCTTCAAGCTTCTCTGTTGAGTGCCAGGAGGCATGGGACCAGCCACTGAGGATGTAACAATAAGTAAGATTCAAAGCACATGCAGCCTCGTGGAGGAAACGTACCTGTGAGTGAAATCAAGTGTACAGCTGCTCTGGTGGGAGCCTACTCAGGGAATAGTCACCAATCCCCCAACCCTCTCAGGACGGAACAGTCTGGAAACCCCTCATAGAGCGCAGGGCTCATGAGCTAAGCCTAAAAGCTGAGCTGACGTGGAATTGGTGTGTTTTCTATTTCATTTATTTGAAGGCTTGATTTACGAGAAGGCAATCTCTTTTCCCTTAAACTAAGTTTTGCTCAGTGTCTGCTATAGGCATAGCAGTATGAGATATACAAATAAGACAATCTGTGCCCTGGAGGAGCTTATACACTCAGGAGAGGGGAAATGCAGGTAGAGGTAATAACTGGGCCCACCATTTACTATATGCCAAGCATTATGCTGAGCCCTTTACAAAGATTTTCTCATATAAGCTTCACTAACCCTATAGGGAGGTGCTAGTATCTTCATTTTACAGACAGAGAAACTAATTCTTAGAGATGCTAACTCATTGGTTCCTTCAATAAACACTAGGAACTTACCATGTATATGCCACGTACAATTCTAAGCTCTACAAATACAGTGGTGGGAAAGATGGGTAAAGCCCTGCTCTGCTGTCTAGAAGATTCTGTTCTAGTTAATAGAGGATAACAGATAATAAACAAGTAAATAGGACAAATGCAATGAAGAAATTAAAATAAGATGGTGTAATAGTGACTAACATAGGGTAGGTATTTTAAACATGGAAACTGTGGATGAAGAGGGTCCGCATGCAAAGACGCTGAAGGGAGAAGTGTGCTTGGCACGTTCGATGAGCAAAACAGAAGCCAGAGCGGCCGGAGCAGAGACCCTTACCCCAAATCATACAGCTAATAAATAGCGGAGATGACGGTCAAATCCAGGTCTGCCTAAGGCCAAAGCCCACACTGTACCACTCAACAAACTGTCTAAAGTAACAAACAGACTGT
This sequence comes from Rhinolophus sinicus, assembly GCF_057876585.1. Taxonomy (NCBI): domain Eukaryota; kingdom Metazoa; phylum Chordata; class Mammalia; order Chiroptera; family Rhinolophidae; genus Rhinolophus; species Rhinolophus sinicus. Next base: position 56,811,801 of record NC_142506.1, on the reverse strand, counting down.
TCTGCATGTTGTCATTGCTGAATGTGTTTTTAAATTCACTTGAGCCCAATCCAAAGAAAAGGGAACATAAGGAATCAAAAGTCAAACCAGAGGAAAGACTTGCGAAGCAGCAAGGCTTCCCTGAGACAGGCGCTGTCCCAACAAATGAAGCTTTGTCTTGCACAAGCTATGTCAAACCCAGCTTCGTGTAACTCTGGTCTTAACCCCAGCCCATTATGCATCCTCAGTTCTTATCTTAGACTGAAATCCCTTGTGGGCTGGTGGAAGGCAGCTCTGATACTTCAGATGAGGAGTTCAGATAAGCTTCCTGTCAAAAATGCTTCTAGCTTCTCACCGGTGCCAGCAGAGAACGACTGAGTCTGGAGGGTCCTTACTTCTGGAGGTCCCAAGGGAAGACCGGTCAGCAGGCAGGAGCCACCTGGGCGAGAGGTTCTGCGGGAGAGCGAGCAGAGTTGGCTGGTCAGGTGTGATTAAACTGGTGTGTGTATGCGCAAGGGTGTAGGTTCAGACAGGAGTTGTTACTGAGATCGCAATCATAAGGCAAGTGGCAGAGGGCCCAGCTGTGGGCAGGGCAGGCTCAAGTTGCCAGGCAAGCTGTCATAGACAAGGAGGGCAGAAAACCTTCGCGAAACGTAACACCACGCGTGAATCTAAGAGAGACGTGTTGTTCTGACACTTCACTGAGACAAATAAGCCCATTTTAACTCAAGTCAGCCTGGATTGAACGGAACAGCCCTGTCCCAGAGAAATTTCACTTCCTCTGAAAGGGCTGGGCCTCTTGTCTGTATCCAGGGACAGAGAGTGTTCCACTCCAGCTCCGTGGGGAGAGGAAGCTTTCAGGTCAGTTTCCTTGCTGATAGTTGGCATAAAATAAGGGGCTTTTGTAGGATGTGATTTGTATGTCCTGCCTGTGTGACCTGTGGGCGGTGGGCAAAAGTGCACATGACTCTGAGATCTGTAGAGGCAACGCTTCTAAAGACAGGATGAATCATGAACCACATTCTTTCATGATTTGATGAGGGAAAATCCATGAATAGTAGTAATGGGAACTACGGTATATTCGATTTTCAGTTCCATGCCAGACCCTGAAACAACAACATGTTATATCTTATTAAATCCTCATAACAACCCTATGAAATTGATGCTACTCATAGTTTCAGTTCACTGATAAAGAAGTTGGGATTTAAAGCGATAAGTAACTTGTGTGAGGTCCCATATGAGTGAGAAACAGTGGCATGTCTCCTTACTGAGCGAGGTCTGCGCTCTTCGCTTACGATTCTATCCGTAAGTGAAAGAAAACTTGGAGAAAGTCTCAGCAGTAACCATGGCAGCTGTAACAGCAGCAGCTACAACTCTGTGGGTTCCCCAACAGGCCTGCCTTCTGTCACTTTCGTTAGTATGCTCATAGCTGCAGAAACAGAAGTGTCATTCTGACAGGGTTGACGTAAACCCCCAAGAAGGGTTGCCTCATCTCCTGGAATTACACGAGAACGGAAACACGTTTCCTTTGGTCAGCTGATCTGGTCCTTTATGTGGACACAAATGCAGACGTGTCCATTAACTAGATTTCCCCCTCAAATTCCGGTCTACAGAAAGTTCTTGGTGATCGTGGAGAGGGTTATAAACTACAACATCATGAGGTGGGGCCCAAATACGTCCGGTGGGTCCATTTGGTGGGTCTGAACAGTCCTGGCAAGGCCACCCACGCACCCAACAAGGATCTCTGCCGGGATTCGGAGTTAAGTGATAGAACGTGTCGAACCAGAAGACAGCCTGGCTGCTCCCAGATGGCATGGGCGAGACAGAGGTGGAGCCTCACCGCTGCACTCAGAAGCAGCAGGCAATCTCTGGGGCCAATGTGTGTGGGTTCGGAGAAGACAACAGGTGACAGCGAGATGCTGGAGAGATGTGCAGAGTCTAAACACTATATCAGCGGGTAAGTGGGGCCGGTGAACCCGGTACTGAATGAACCTCAGGATGGCAAGCGATGTTGGAAGATCTTGGTGGCCCGTGATCATATAAGTGGCTCCTTCACATCATGCCCGCAGCCTAAGCCATAATCTTAAGTCGGTCTGAGAATAAGTTCAAAAAATAAAAAAAGGCACAGGACAATAATAAATAGGACTTTTTAACAGGGTAGAAGAATACTTCCCCAACTATGTTCATTCTTGGGTACCAGGAACTACAGGGCAGTGACACGTTGATTTGTCAGAGATCAAGAGCTGCTCAGTCTCTGTTAATAATATTTTTCAGACATAAGTGGGGAAAATTAGTCCCTTTATCTACAGACAGCTTGAGTCTCCCTGTCTAACTTGAACCCTGAAATAAAGCCCACTTGGTGTCAAAGCACTTCAGTCCCTGAAAGGAAATACAGCAGAGTGGCTAAAATCATGGAGTCAAGCTCACACAGAACATACTGGAAGCCACTCCTGCCCCTTAATAGCTGTATGACATTGGACAATTTACTTAAATCTCTGAAAGCCTCCGTTTCCCCATCTGTAAAATGAGAAAGCCAATATTTCGCTCTCAGGTCACTGTGAGAAATAAAGGAGAAAGTATATATAACACATTTCGCCCAGAATCTGGTCCAAGGTAAGCATTCAGTAAGGGGCAGCTACAGTGGTTTTTATACAGTGTCAATGGCAGACCTCCCTTCACCTGGGACCACAGGTATTGCCGTTGATCACAGAGCAAACCCTATCTGGGCGCCAAGTCTGCCCTGACCCAGAGGCCCAGGTCCCTGTGGCCGTCATCATTAGGTCCTTCATTCCCCCAACTAAGTAGCTGTCTACTGTACCTCAGCCTTTTATCCAAGCCGTCCTTCACAAGTTTACTTTCTTAAAGCCCTACTTGACTCTTTGTAAGACCTGGTTTTGCCTTACATAGGGATAATAATACATGCTCTTCTTACTTCACAGGATTGCCATGGGGATCAAATAGTTTTATACATGTGAAGGGAGACCTCACAGAGAAACATGAGATTTAGGTCCAAATGACCAACTCAACTCTACAACCATCAGCTGGGAAGAAATGGGAAGGACTGAAAGGAAGCTTTTCAGGAAAGAGCAAGCCAGGGAACAGAGCCCAGTGAGGAAGCTGTCTGCCTGGCCCAGCGCTGGAAGAGGGAAAGGGAACAGAACCTGGTTCCTGATGATCAAAATGGCCCACGACTAAGACAGGGTGTGTAGAAAGTGGTCAGCGCTGTACCAGGGCCCAAGCAGTTAACAGAAGGTTGGGGAATGAGATCACCCTGCTGCTCTCTTGCTGTGCCTCAGAGCACAAGTGCCCTCCACAACAGCAGGACTGCAGAGAGGGCTGGCAGAGCCTCTGGGTATAGGTGTTACAGCTGCAAATGACTTGCAACCCACATGCTTCAAGCAGCAGTAGCAGCACTGCATTTCAACATAATCTGGGGGCAACCAGGGCACCCTGCAGAGAGCTGGCAGCTGAGAGGTAGGTCAGGATGTGTAGGACTCTGTGGTTTGTAAGGTGGCCCCAGGAAATAACAGATTTGCTATCGTGTGACAGTTTGAGTGCTTCCAGAGGCTGAGGAGCCCAGCAGAATACCTGCTACAGATGTGAAAATTCTTCGCAAATGGCGTAAGATCATACAAATAGTTTCAACTCAGTTATAAGACAGTGAGTTAACAATTAAGTTATAATTTAATAAACAATTGCAGGGGCCGGCCCGGTGGCTCAGGCGGTTAGAGCTCCGTGCTCCTAACTCCGAAGGCTGCCGGTTCGATTCCCACATGGGCCAGTGGGCCCTCAACCACAAGGTTGCCAGTTCAATTCCTCGAGTCCCGCAAGGGATGGTGGGCAGCGCCCCCTGCAACTAAAATTGAACACGGCACCTTGAGCTGAGCTGCCGCTGAGCTCCCGGATGGCTCAGTTGGTTGGAGTGCGTCCTCTCAACCACAAGGTTGCCGGTTCGACTCCCACAAGGGATGGTGGGCTGTGCCCCCTGCAACTAGCAACGGCAACTGGACCTGGAGCTGAGCTGCGCCCTCCACAACTAAGACTGAAAGAACAACAACTTGAAGCTGAACAGAACCCTCCACAACTAAGATTGAGAGGACAACAATTTGACCATTGTTCCCCAATAAAGTCCTGTTCCCCTTCCCCAATAAAATCTTTAAAAAAAAAAAAAAACAATTGCAAAAATAAACTTTCATTGGATTAAACATTACATTTTTATGTAATTGTGAACTCCGTAAAGGCATTAGATTTAAATGTTAACATCACTGTTTTACAAACTTGAATAAAGTGTTTACCTTATGCCCAAGCGTGCATGGTTCCTCAGCTCTCCAAGTTGGACCTCTTTCAATAATTGTCATATGCACAAAATGTGTTATAGATACATGCAACTTGGAGGTAAAACCGTATAGCCTTCTTTTGAGTGTCTGATGTTAAGAAACCACTACACTATATCAGAAAGGTCTCTACATAAACTGTTTCAAACAAAACAAAACAAAACAACAGGTCATATGCCCAACCAAACTATCACCTAAGAATAAGTCATTTGAATAGTTGATAATACCCTGTGATTATTGTAAATTTTATTATCACCAATTGTAATGAATGGATCCTGAATATCAAACGAGAGAGAGAGAGAGAGAGAGAGAGAGAGAGAGAGAAAATTGGGAAATTTAAACACTGACTGGATATTTGATGATACTTAGGAATTATTATTTGTTTTCAGTGTGATAATAATATGGAATTTGCTTCCAAATAATCAGTAGAAGTGGAAAATGAGTGAAAATACAGATGAAATGATGCTGGCCACTCATTGGTAGTTGCTGAAGCTGGAACGGATACGTGAAAGATCATGAGACATAAGAATCTCTCTACTTTTGTCTATATTTGAAATTTTGTGTCATGAAAAATTAAAAAACAAAACAAATTTTAAAAGTAAATTTTTAAAAATATACAATGACTCAGAAAGGTTACTTCAAATACTCTCACTGAAAAATTACCAAAGGGTAGAAAAATATAAGGAAGATGTAGAATATGAAAAAATAAGATTGATCAGAGAAATTGGTAATATATGGTAATACATCTAAATCTAAAAAGGCATTGATCATTAATAATAATAATAATAATAATAATAATCGTTTTTGCTTGTTTAAAAATAAAACAAATACCAATATCAGGCTAAGTATGAGAGTAGAGTTTGGAAGAAAGTTGAAATGCATTAAATTCTTGTCTCATTCAGGAAGAAGATATAAATACTGATTAACTTCAAGCTTTGATAGAAAAAAACAGGTACATATTCTGAAAATTTAAGGTAATCCCCAAGATATTACACCTAGAATTATAATTAGAAGAATAAAGAAAAAATTATCAATTCAATAGGAGGCAGGAAAGAAGAAAGGTAGTAAATAAATGGAAAAAAGAAAATACAAAATTAGATAGTAATGACAAGTCTAAATATATTAGTAATCATGATAAATGTAAATGGTAAAACACACCAATCAAAAGGCAGAGTCTTAGATTTGACTTTAAAATTACAACTAAATGCTTTTTATAGGACATATACTTTACTACCTATAGAAATAAAATGAATACCTCAATAAAAAATGTTATTAAATTTAAGGAAATAGCAATAAAAAGAAACAAAGAGGAATATTTCATGCTTAACACCAAAAAATGTCACGAAGAACACCTGTACAAATTATATTCAAGAACTTTCATTTCTATATAATGTCATTTATTTCATGGCTCTGTACCTTTCTTTTAACGGTTTTAGATTTTGTCCTTTATGTGTCCTTCTGTATGTAAATATAGTACAATACCAAATATGTTCTGGCAAAAAGTAATGCACGGACTTGGAGGAACCAATACTAAGCAAGACAAACGGAATGGAAGGTAAGTAAAGCCAAAGCCCTCTTCTTCTCTGTGGCTGTGGAGAGAGGAGAATATCACAGGAACTCCAGTGCACATACGACCTACATTATCACCAAGTGCTATGAGGCACAGAGGAAGGCGAGAGCTCCCGTTAGAAGCGACAGGAAAGGCTTCCTGGAAGAGGTGGTGTGGTACCAGAACTCTAAGAATGACCCCCATAGGCCTCCCCCTTATATAATCACGTCTTCTTTAAGTGTGGGTGGAACCTGTGAATATAATGAGGTTCCACTCCCATGATTCTGTTACTTTATTTGGCAAAATGGCGCTTATCCAGGTGGGTCCCATCTAGTGCTATGAGTCTTCTTCCAGAAGAAGGAAACTCAAAGTGTGAAGGGGATTTGACTCAAGGGAGTTTCTCTGTTGCTGAGATGAGGGCGACCACTGGAAGGAGCTGAGGGCCACCTCCAGGAGCTGAGAGCAACCCCAGCCACCAGCCTGCAAGAAGAGGACCTCATTCCTAGAACTGCAAGGAACTGAATTCAGCCACAAGCCTGGATGAGCCAGAAAGCAGATTCTATCCCAGAACCATCAGATAAAAGCCCACCCCAGCTGACACGTTGATTTCTTGCTTGTGAGACCCTGAGCAGACGACCCAGTCGAGCCTCTGCTCAGACTTCTGACCGTAGAGCTGTGAGGTAATACATGGCTGTCGGTTTATGCCACTAAGTTTGTGGTAATTTGTTACGCAGCAATCAAAAACAAATGCAGGTGACATTTGAACTGTCCCTTGAGAGCTAGGTATGGCTAGGAGTTCAAAATGTAGGGAAGAAAGGAAGAAACTCTCCAGGCAGAGGGGAGAGCATAACCAAATGTAAGAGGTCCCCACCTCTGCGAGCATTCTGGGAGCAGCAGGTAACACTGGCTGGCACCAGGCTTCCTGTCAGGTTTAAGAGTCTGAAGCCAGGCTCTGCAATGCCATCCTAAGGAGTTTCTTCTCTCCAGGATATCATGAAGCGATATGGAAGATTTTCAAGCAGAGGAATCCATGACAAGAGCTATTCTTTGGGAAGATTAAACCAACATATGTAGGGTGGGCTGGAGGCAGAGATACAGAGGTAGAAAGATTAATTAGGAAGCTATCACCATTGCCCAGGTGTACCAGACACCACGGAGCCCTCAGCCCACCTGTGATTTCAGGTGACCTGCAGCGGTCTTTCAATTAACTGTCCCAGGCTTTCTCAAAGACTCTGAGAGCCCACCGGTCCCCAGGCAAATGCAGCTCAGAAGTGCAAGGTCCCCCTGAACTAAAGGGGGACGAAAGCATTGAATAAACGTTTGTCTTCTGTCCTTCAAGTGGACTACTCTGGGACGCATTCTCTACCCTTCATAAAAGGTCCCTGTGGAATCACACCTTCATTGCCCAAAACAATGTGTACCCTCTGTAATGCACCCCGATATTGGCTTTTCCTCCTTCCCTACCTTACTCCCACTCCCTGCACTTAGGGCCTTCTACCAGGCACTGCTTGGGGAAAATCCACACTGATACATCCAGGCAAAGGGAACCTTTACAGCTTCTCCTTCATTACAGCTCCTCCACTTCTCTGGCTCAGCTGACTGTAACTGTTTTGAGGGGTTGGCTTTTCCCCCCTCAAATATGGAGACCTAACAACTACTTCATGGAGTAGTTGTGAGAATTTTATAAAATAATATTGTAAAAGTGCTCAATAAATGAGAAGCATTCAACACATGAGAGCCCTCATTATTTGAGGACCTTATGATGTAATACACCTAGGCTGATAATGTAGATGCTGAAGGGATAGAAACACCACAGGAACAGAGTGGCCAGTAGACAGCACCTTTTGGATATGAAGGGGACAAAAAGAAAAGAGCCCAAGGGGACACCAAGGTTTCAAATCTGATGGTGTTTAAAAGGAAAGGCAAATGTGAAATGGAAATGTGTAATTTGTGCAGACCTTGGATCAACGTTTACACTCACATCGATAATATTTATGTATACTAATCATAGAACCATATACCATAATCATTAATTTCATATTCTGTGTCCTATATCCCATTGCCCCTTGTCATAAGATACTGTCATACACACCGATTGTTATTTGGGTAAAGAAGTGGGGAGCACAGAAAAAAAATTTCCAGATGGTACCAACAGCTCTTAAAACATCACACACGCACATGGGAGCCATTGGTGGCTTTGCCTGTGGTGGCCACATCATCTCCTAGGCCTTTGTCCTAGGCCAGTGGGATTCTGCTTGCTAATGTACTCAGCACCTGACTGTTCACAATCTACTAGAACCAGTGTTTAGTTTACTTCCCTGGGTAGAAAGATGCAAGATTTCGTCTCATACTTACCTGTGAACAAAAGACAACAACACAAACAAAAGGTGTGTATTTTCTGAGCCTCTAGCAAAACTCTAGTGTTGTAGCTTAACCTCAATTATGCAGAAATAAAAACAAAATCTAGTACCCAAGATTCTAATAGCCAGAAAGAATCAAAGATGAAATCTTAAGGTTTGTCAAATGTCTCTTCTCCCCCTCCAAAAAAATAAAATAAAAATAAAAATAAAGACATCATAAGGTCCTCAAATAATGAGGGCTCTCATTTATTGAGTGCTTACCATTTATTGAGCACTTTTACAATATTATTTTATAAAATTCTCATAACTACTCCGTGAAGTAGTTATTAGGTCTCCATTTTACAGGGAAAAAATCCAACCACTCAAAAAAGGTTACAGTAATCTGAGCCAGGTAAGTGGAGGAGCTGTAATTAAAAGCCAGGTCTGCTTGAGATTCCAAATCCCACTCTTTCTACTGTGTAATTCTGACTTACCTGGGGGCTTGGTAGCTAAAGAGTGACATGCCACACGGAGAAGACAGGTCAATACCATTCCCTTTGGGTCAACGGCACTTAATCTCTTACCTCACCCTCGTGATGATGACATGGGGTTTTCCATGTTGATTTTCGGAACAGAGGCAAATGGTTTGCCTAAATCATTTTGGATCAATACTAATAGGTTAACTCTAAAACTAGTGCACAACTCCGCCCATATATTATGTTTCCTAAAATGACTCATCCTATCTGGTCCTCATTCGTGTATCAACCTGCCAACAACCCTGAAGGCATCCATTCACTCTGAGCTGTATCTCCTTCCATCCTCTGGGATTTCCACTTGAAAGACCTTCTACCTCAGTGTCCATTGCAGGCTTACTCTCTGGTGCCTGGGAGGGGACTGAATGGGGATTCCTACCATGTGATTTTCTAAAGTTTTCTTAGGGGAAACATTCACACATACATACAATCCTGCAACAGGGTGGAGTGTTGGGATCCCAGTGGAGTGCTGGGATCATGGTGAAGTGCTGGAATTATGGTGGAGTGCTGGGACCGTGGAGGGGTGCTGGGATTATGGTGGAATGCTAGGTGAGTTTCAAAGATTAGGAGTTTATCAGGAGCCCCTGAAGAGGGCCAGAGTAATGTGAGCTAAAAACTCACAAGGGAAGAAATGGTCAAGAAAATGTCCTGGCCCACTTTCCGTAGCAAAGCAGCCCACTCCTTCTGTGGATGAAAAAATTGGAAATCAGTGGAGGGGAATACCAGGTCCTGGAGGAGTTTTGTGCAGACCCTAGAATTTCCATCTGTTTGGTTTATCCCCTGTGGTAGCTACAGAGAGGAGAGTAGTAAAGTCTGCTGGGAAAAGGGGTCATGCTGATTTCCTAACACCAACAGAGATTAGTCACCTTGGAAAAAATTCAGAGACGCTGAAATCCTTCCCAAACTCCTGATTTAATAAATTAGCTGAGACAGTAATCCACCTCTCAAATTCTGGAAAGTTTGCCTTGCATCAGCTGTCAAGCCAATAGAAATAGCCCTTGATTGTACCTTTGATCGGTGACACCAAAGCCATCGAAAGGAGAACGTGTCAGAGAGGAAGTTAGTTAGGAATTAAAAATGGGTTCAGGGAGATGAAAGAAGCCAATCTCATCCATCTCTGTCCAGCATCCTGCGTCCGGGGTCACTGGACAAACAGCCCTGTCACCGGGGAGGTATCTCTCATGAGGAGAAGGGATTTTTCATCAGGTTTTACAGGAACATAGAGCAAGTACTCCCGCAGCCATAATGCTTTTGTTGTCTGTGTTCTATGCTAGGAAACAGCCTCCTCGTTGATAACAGTCACCGGAGAGCCCTTCTACTAGAAATGGTGGCAGCAATCCTTCTAAGGACATGGATTAGATACCCAAGCATTCTCATCACTGGAATGGGAGCCCCTGTTCCTTCCGCTGGAATTCTAATGGACATGTTAGTCTGTGGTCAGCCTAGCAGCCATCACTCTGTCACTGCGTGGACAAAGAAAACACAGGGGCTGGACCTAAAAATCCAAGGCCCGAGCTAAGCTGAGCTCAGGGGCCCGTCAGAGGTGTCACTTGGGCCCTGTGTGTGACCTGTTAGATTACCACCAGTGACCATGCCTCCCCAACTCTCACCCCCCCAAAAAAAAATCCCTTTACACATCAGGATGTTTAAAAGATCGCTTTCTAACCTGAAGTCTGGAGGCCAGTGCTGAGCCCCTAATGACAGTGCAAAGGTGACAAGAAGATGGATTGGTATCCTACAAATCTCTCTAGCCCCCCCCCCCATAGCTGGAACCTCACCTTTGCTTGATATGATGACTTTCTGTCATAACAAGGATCTTTTTAGTTAAAAATCATTCATCTTTTTGGTTTGTTTGTTTATGTAACAGGTTCATTGGGATTGCTACTTAGGCCTTCATCACACCCATGAAGAGAAAAAGCAAACCCCTATGGTCTGGGGGGGTGGGGTCTAATACTAAACCCAGGCCTAAATTTCTTAATCGCTGGCCAGTCAGGAGCAGAGGAGGTCCGTGTGGTTACATGAGACGCCTCTCGTGGCCATTTCACCGCATATGAGAAAGCCAAGGCCCCGAGTTCTAAACCAGACAACAATGCCAAAATGGTTTTGAGCAAAATGGTTTTTTAAAATGTTTCCTGCAGAACGTTTTAGCTTTGAGTAGCATAGTTTTCCGTATGAATTAGACACCTATCAGTATGAATTAGAAGAAAAATGTACATCTGTCAGCATCACCACTTTGGAAACATAGCAATTTCTTCCAAATCTGAACACAAGCATCTCAATCATGTGCATCCCAAAGGAGCAAATCCTTCGTGCGTCCCCAACAGAAACGCAAACCTATGTTTACAAAGACAGGTACAAGAAGACTGATAGCAGCACTATGTGTTACCAAAAGCTGGAAAGAACCCATGACTTAAAGAAATATGGGGAAAGATTTATCTACTCTTAGTAGGAGAAGCTACTCCTAAGTATGACACAAAATCCAGACGTCATTTTTTAAAGGAATGACCAATTAAATTACATTTAAAGAAATCATTCCACACCACACCGTGAAAGGTATGTATTCACATAAATTACTAACACAATGCACCATTAGTAGGAGACAGTTTCAACTTATCAAGACCTGCACCAGCAACTTATTTTTTTTTATTATGGAGGCATAATTCATATGTAACATTATATTACTTTCAGGGGTACAACATAGTAATTCAGTCTTTGTATATATTGCAAAATGATCACCACAGTAAGTCTAGTTAAAATCTGTCACCATACATGGTTACAAAAACTTTTTTTTTCTTGTGGTAAGGACTTTTAAGATCTTCTCTCTTAGCAACTTTCAAATGTATAACACAGTATTATTGACTATAGTCACCATGCAGTAGATTAGATCCTCAGGACTTGATTATTTTATAACTGGGAGTTTGTACCTGTTGAGCCCCTTCACCTATTCCTCTCCCCTCTGCCTTCCCCTGTCTCTGGCAACCACCATGCTGTTTTCTGGATCTGTGAGCCTTGTTTGTTGTTGTTGTTGTTTTAAATTCTGCATATAAGTGAGATTATACAGTATTTGTCTTTCTCAGCAGTATATTTTTTATTGGGAGTTAGAAGCTTCAGGGGAAAGTAGCAATTGAAAAAAAAAACCCACTTTTTTTTTTTTCTGTAAGGCAACTTGGGAATATATAACAAGACTTATAAAATCATTCTTTGATCCTTTACTTCTACTTTGGGGCCTAACACACTCTCATGTTCATATCAATGTTATTTATAATAAGGGAAACATGAGAAATACATTGAAATATTATTTTCCTTTCTAAATATATATATATATATATATATATATATATATATATATATATATATATACACACACACACATAGACTATACTAATTCAAACATGTGAAATAACATTGAATTAAAAGTAGGACACAAAATAGTAGATAAACACTTATTACAATTATATAAAGTCTCTGTAGAGACATTATCAAAGGCAAAAAATTAATTTAGAGTAGTGGAAACAGTTTATAATAAAGTTCATTAGGCTTTGGGTGAATAGTTACTTAAATTCTCAGAACAGAGCTTATCCATCTGGCAGGCATTACAACAGAACAAGGGGCACCAGCTGGGCACAGTCATAGGTCAGTCCTGGCAGAGGAAAGAATACCCAGGATAGAATTACTGATGTCCCACCTTTGGCACCTAGGGCAGTCCAACTGGCCCGCTAAACTTGGCCCAAGCTCACCCAAGGGAAGTAAATGCCACCTGGTGGCCGTATCTGAAAATTACAGCTCAGTTGATTCCACGAGGTCAAATGCAGTCAGAAAAACGAAGTACAGACCACCATTTATTGGTCAGCTTTACATGCATACAAAAGCATCTTCACTGGCTTCTGGCTTATCATCACCAGTTCCTACAAATCATATTACTATCTGTGCATCTTTGCATCTTTTCCAAGGTTTTCAGTCATGCCTCCTGTCACGTTCAATCAATATAATATCTCTCTTTATGATCTTTCCTCTGAAAATGCCACGTGCAGGATACATTACTCTTGCCCGTGAATGATCAAGCGTTGGTACTTAATGACTGGAAAGCCACCCCTTTGCCCCAGCACATTCTCTAATTCTTCTCCAGAAACACAGCGATATGTTTTATTATTAAACAATAGAAAGACATTCACAAAGGTAAGTCACATTATGTTTCACCGTCCTTGTTTTAATGACTCGTTCATTACAGAACACTATTCCCACTCTTCAATCAACTCCTGCTTATCCTTTGGGATAGTCTGGGTAATTAAAACAGCTGCATTTCATTTCAGGTCTATTTCTTAGTATTATTAGTAGGACCCTTCACACGAGAGACCTATCTGCCTGAAAGGACAGCCCCCCGGGTGACATAGAAAAGTCATAAAGGTGAGGGAAGTCTCTCTGGAAAGGAAGACCTGGCTGCTGATACCTGATTCCCTTAGTTTTTGTTGGATTAACCTTTCTGCTGACCTCTACTTCCTGATGACTCAGCTGACCATTCCTCATCTATGTGTCATGAATGTAAATGGATTATAGCCGGAGCTCAATAAACACCAGCCCCTTCTCTTCTCTCCATGTGAATCAGCATGCTTGTGTAAAGGCCGGAAGGATAAAACAGAATGGCGAGTACTAGCCATGTAGGATGTGAAGCTGGGGAAATTGTGTGAGTGTGTGCGTGTGTGGGGGGGTCCAGGCTCCTCCTTCCAATCATTAGGGCCATCTATGGCTTTAATAAGGACCAGAGCACACCGTCTGCCACCCCATCTACCTGAAAACCTGTCCATGCAAAGATGGGACACCCGTCCATCCATCTCTTCCACCCTGGACCTGTCTTCACCTAGTCAGGAAATGTTTTAAATCCTCTTTCCCTAAATCCATCTTGCCACAGCACTACAATTGTTTGCTTTTTCCAAACGCATTGAAAATTACAAGATGTGTACAAAAAGAAACTTGAAAACAGAAACACAGAAAACTTCAGAAAATGTATCGTATTTGTCTAAGAAATCCTCCACTTAACTGGACTCTAACACATGGGTTAGTCTCCATTTCCTTGATTCTTACTGTACTTGTCAATGATCGAAACACCAGAAAACAGTTAACGTCACCAGCAGTAGGACAAACTGACAGTATGGCTTCCCCAATAGAATGCACCAAGAAGGATGCATTCCCACCTCTGTGCTATTTTTGCTAAAAATGTACAACGTGAACCTAATCACGAGAAAAGATAAAACAAACCCAATCTGAGTACATTCTACAAAACTACTGGTCTATACTCTTACAAAAGGGCAAGGTTGTGAAATATAAACAAAGGCTAAGGAGTTGTTCCAGATGAAAGGAGACTAAAGGTCATTTCCAGGACATTATTGAGACAAGCGGCAAAATTCGAATATGGATTGTGTATTAGATAATAGTATTATATCAAGATTAAACTTCCTGAATTTCATAATTGAACTATTGTTATACAAGAGAATGGCATTGTTCTGAGGCGATATCTGTTAAAGTATTTTGAAGTCAAAGGGCACAAATAGTTTAGGGGAAAAAAATAACCTGAATGTAGAAAAGACAGTAATAAAGTAAATGTGACAGAATGTTAAAATTGGGGTAAAGAGAATGTGGGCGTTCTTTATACTATTCTTGTCACTCTTCTGTAAGTTTGAAATTATTTCTAAAAAAGGAAAGAGAAAAGAGAAAGCACAGAAATAGAAGAATATTCAAAAAATCAGGTTCTCCCCTTTTATCCTTTGATAGGTTTTTCATTCGAGTGAGAAAGGGGGAGAATTTACATGAAGCTCTTCTAGCAATTGCATTTTTAAGTTGACTAGTAATACTGGTCACTGGGGATTAGATTCTTTGTCTGCGTGGACTTGGCAAGGTTAGTCTTTTATCAGAAAGAAGGCATTGATTTGCTTTACAGGTTCTCCTACGTAGTTAACCCTGAAGCATTCTACATACTCAGTTCAAGGGATCATTTGCAGCTCTTTGTACACAAATAATAATAGTTGAGTAGTACACGTGATGATGTGTGATGGTGTGTGAAGCACTGAGCTAACCTTTTCATAACATTAGGACGTTTAAGCTTCAACAATCCTATGAGATGTGCACGAGTATTATGCCATTTTTACAAATGAAGAAACTGAGGCACAATGTCAACTGTTGAATACAGAAAAGAGAAAGGTAAGCCTGGTAAGCAGAATAATAGCTCCCCAAAGACGTCCACGTCCTAATCTCCAGAACCTGTGAACAAATAAACATTACATGGCAAAAGGAACTTTGCAGATATGATTAAATTAAGGGACTCAGAAAAGGGGAGACGATTCTGAATTATTGGGGTAAGCCTGATCTAATCACATGACCCTTAAAATCAGAGAACCCTTTTCAACTGAGTTCATACAGGGAAATATGACTACAGAAGAACAGTTGGAGAAATGCAACACTGTTAACTTTACCGATGGAGGAAGGGGCCCCAAGCCAAGGAATTCTAGCAGCCTGTAGAAGCTGGAAAAGGGAAGGAGAAAGGACTCTCCCCTGGAAGGAATGCAGCCCTGCTGACACCTTGATTTTAGCCCAGTCAGACTTTTGTTAACTGCTGACTTACAGAACTATAAGATAATAAATGTTTATTGTTTTTAGCCACTCCGTTTGTGGTAATTTGTTACAGTAGCAATAGGAATCTAAAACAGTGGGAAATGATGCCACATGTTATGAGGTTAAAAAGACTGGAAACTATTTTTCCATTTCTGTTCCCTAAACATCTTCATCTCTCATAACAGGAAATCAACAGATAATGTTCCAAATGAATAAATCAAAGAAACAAGAGTTTGGCATATTCTTTATATTCAGCCATACATACAAGAAGGAATGTTTAAATGACGTAAAAGTGGATGCTTCTGGGGAATGAGACTAAAAGGTGGGGCAGGGGTCTGCTGTTTTTAGTACTTTTAGTGTTATTTTTAAAAATCTGAGTGCAATACAATTTTGATTTAAAAACTGCTAACTCAGTGTGGTTAGGCAGGGGTTATCCTCGGCACAGCAGCTTACCGCCAACCATCTAGATCTGCAGTGGTGTGTACTGTAGCCCCTAGCTGTATGTGGCTTTTATATTTTAAATTAAAGTTAATTTAAAATGCAATTTGCAACAACATGGATGGACCTAGAGGATATTATGCTAAGTGAAATAAGTTAGACTGAGAAAGACAAATACTGTATGATTTCACTTATATGTGGAATCTAAGGAACAGAATAAAGAAGCAAACAAAACAGAAATAGACTCATAGATACAGAGAAAAACCTGATGGTTGCTAAATGGGAGGAGGTTCAGGGGGTGGGGGAGAAGGTGAAGGGATTAGAAAGTACAAATTGGTAGTCACAATATAGTCATGGGAATGTGAAATACAGTATGGGGAATATAATCAATAATATTGTAAGGGCTATGTAGGGTGTCAGATGGGTACTGGACTTATTGGGGGATCACTTCGTAGATTATATAAGTGCCTAACCACTGTGCTGTACACCTGAAACTAATATAAAAATAATACTGAACATCAACTATAAATAAATATAAAATATATATAGTCACGGGATGTAAAGTACAGCAGAGGGATTATAGCCAATGGTATTGTAATAGCTATATACAATGTCAGAGGGGTAGTAGATTGGGGGAGATATCACTTTGAGGGGGGTAAATGTCTAATCGTTATGTTGTTTTATACACCTGAAACTAATAATGAAAAGTTTTTTTTCATAAAATAAAATTCAGGTCTTCAGTGGCACTAGCCACACTTCATGTGCCAGGTGGTAGACTGGACAGCAGAGATTTGGAACCTTTTCTCATCACAGAAAGTTCTATGGTGGCGATCCCTCCTGCACTCTGCCTTACACCCTCCTGCAGTCGTCCGGTTCTGTGACTCCTACCTAGAGGGAAGATAGTCCAAAGGTGTGAAGTGTGTGGTCGACAGCAGGCCAGTGAAAGAAGTTATACCTGCCAACGAGGATTAAAGCGAAGTGAGGTTAGGAAAGGAACAGATCGGCTAAATTCCAGTTATCTAGGACTTCGTAACAAGCCACCTCCAAATTTATTTGTGCTCACAAACTCTGGAACAGACACTCTGACAGGGCACCTCGAGAGGGCATGTCTTTCCTCCCCAGTACCTGGGGCCTCAGTTGGAAAGTGATGGAACTTGTATCATCTAGAGGCATCTTTACTCATGTCTGGGGGTTGATGCTGGCTGTCAGCTGGGACCTCAGAATATCTAAGCAGTCTCTCCGTGGGGCCTGGATTTCCTCACTGCATGGAAGCTAGGTTCCAAAAGCATGTGTCCAAGAGACAGGAAGTAAAAGCTGCCAGGTTCTTAAGGCTTGGGCCCAGAGACTGGCACTGTTTATTTCCACTACATTTTATTGGTCAAACAGTCACAGAGCCCAGATTCTAAGAGAGGGGTTGTGGCCCCACCTCTCAATGGGAAGAGTTTAAAAGAATTTGAGGGGCCATGTTTTAAAACAGCCACAGCTCATAAACTCCCGTCCCTTCCTTTTCAATGCCTACTTTTCAAGGAGAGAATATTTTTCTTCACAAAACAAGTCTTTACAAAAGTAGTGTCCATTTACTAGTTTAAAAATAAAATGTGCCCTACTCTGTGTCAAATGCTGTGTAGATATTCTTTTGAGTAATGATGTGAAGAAGAAAATAGAGATGAGCAAGATGGAAAAAGCTGTTTTCAGATGGGACAAAATCTGAAGATACAGGGTGTTTGTAGGCTGAGAGGAAAGTGGGTGTTGCAGACATACAAAAAGAATTCAGATCTTGGTAGAAAAGGGACAGCTTGAATGAAGAACCAGGGAAGGAATTTACACTGGGCAGCAGGCAGCTACTAGTCCTTTGTCCTTTCTAGAAATTTCCTTTTAATGGGGTGGTACCTTTGTCCCTCTGAACATTTAAAACACATTTATGTAGCATAGTATGTGGTCCTTAGCAGAAACACCCACTACGGGGTCAATTCTAAAGGCAGTAAGACACTCCCCCCACCAATGCTATTAGGTTGGTGCAAAAGTAATTGCGGTTTACAAGGTTAAAAATAATTGCAAAAACTGCAATTACTTTTGCACCAACCTAATATTATTTCTACCATTACCTCCCCCACCCCCATTTAGAAGAGGATGAACATAATCAGTGCTCAATATTGCTCCCCAAGGATCTTCCAAGAAGCAAAGAAACTCAGGCAGCTGCAATAAGCTCTCTGAGCAATTCTGATTTGTCAGGAGTTGCAAACTTTTTCCTTGTCTCAAGTGTTCCGTGAAGTTTTGCTTCCATCTTTAAGAAAAGACCCTTTTACTTTCTACTGTTCTTCAACTTTCTCACCTACAGAGGCCTTCCAAGTCCATACACACAAACATGGCGCTTAGGAAACACCTACATTACCTGTAGGAAAATTACCAAATACAGTATAAGGTTGTATTATCACCAACATCATCCTGCCCGGCCTTTTGATAAAACCAGTTTATTCTACAGTTTACGAGAAATGATTACTAGTAAAATGTTTTTACTGAATATTTTCAGTGGTTGAGCTTTGCGATGTTTTGAAATGGGGCCGAGTTCTAACTTTCGGAATTTTAGAAACGTGTGGGCTTTAGAGGTGTGAGATCTAATTACCAAGGGGGAACAAAATGTAAAAACTGTGCCAAATGGACAAGCCTGTGAGCCATATCATGGCTCATCTGCGCTCCTCTCATGTGTCTGATTTCATTGGTTGTATTAGAGCTGTCAACAAGCTCACAGGTAAGACACTCGTGTCATTACGGCCTTCTGACTTAGCTCCGTTCAAATTTTAACAAAGATTGATGAAGCACCTATTATATAGTAACATTGCAGAAGAGGCCAGTCAAATATGAGGGGGAAAAGTGGGTAAACATCAACTCGCTAAGAGACTAGATCTTAATTAGTCCCACTACAAAAGAAAAGAAGAAAAAAAGAAGATATCATTATGTGACGTGATAGAGGTGTTAGCTAACGCTACAATGGCAATCATATTGCAATATATAAATGTAGCAAATCAATACATTGTATGCCTTAAACGAACACAATCTTATATGTCTAGTACATTTCAATTTACAAAGGTAAAAAAAAAAAAAGTTGGTAAACTTGTTCATAAGACAGATTGAAAACAGGAACTAAAGAATCAAAGAGGATATCTCTTTTAAATCCAGGGATATGAGAAAGAGAATAGGAAAAATCTTACTAGGACACTGGAGTCAAAAAGTTTATATAAACATAAATGGACAACTCCAGGACAGAACAGAATAAGGAAACCATGTGGAGACAATGAATTCTGAGCCAGTTCTTTTTAAAACAGTAGGTCTGTGGACAGCCCATTGTCTAACTGCTGGGGAACAAGAAGAAAAGATGAAATCTGAGAAGGAAAAGAGGGCGGATCCAGGGTTCCCACCTCCCTGGGTAAACCTGACTAGAAAGGCCTCAGTTAGATAGGAAGCTGGGAAATGCTGTTTTTCCTGGGCTCCTGTTTTGTGTTCTTTGAGGCCTTCCTTTTTCAAACAATCTAATCTAAAGTATTAGGTATCTGATTCAAGAGACAAATTCATTGACATTCGCGGTTAATTTATGGACTCACGTCCACTAATATTCGTTGGCTGTTACACAACTTTTTCCACAGCTCACGTGTGTTTCTTCCTTGTGAGCAGTAAGAATTTCAATTTTTTCTTTTTTGAAAAGGGCAGCTTTGTTTTTCAGTTTTAGTTTTGTTTTCGCAAGAAGTATTAGAGTAATACAGTGTTGGTAGCTTTACTAAGGCAAGAGAATCCTGAAGGATTTCAAAGCTGTGGTTTTCAGTAAGCTCAGATACCAAGAAACCTCGGGAAAAATGAGATGTAAAGTAACGTTTGGCACAGGGTTTTTGAATGACTAGCAAAGGCAGATGTCTCTATGCAAAGCACCTAGCGGTACATCGCATTTGCTAAGCAATCTACCAAATGTAGCTTCCTTGGCTATTTGTCTGTAAAAGAATATTAGACTTATCTTTGAACAGTGACTGAGAAGTATGTGTGATTTTACTATTATTACTATTATTACTATTACTTTTATGACAATAATAACGATCAGGATTTTTTTTTTTTTTTTTTTGACCTCTGATAATGTGCTATGCAGAATATAGACTAAAATGCATAGGAGGGAGACATGTCAGTACATCTGTTTTTAAGCTTTTGAATCATAAAGTACAAAATGATACTGGACAAGCAAAAGCTCATGGGTCAAGACATAAAAAGATAACTTGTGGCAATGACTTCAGAAGTATTAAAGGGAATGTAACAGTTTTCTGTAAGAGACAGGCTGCCAAACGTAAACAATGAATATGTTCTCACTTCCCAGAAAGGCCCCACGTACCATCTTTTTGGGAGGATACTGAAGGGAAGTAAAAGATAAAAAGGCATGAGAAGGAAGTTACAACCTAAGCAGACCACTAAACCATCCCAAACATAGGCTGTTGGGATGTGGAATTTGCACTGCTATTTCATTACTCCTGAGGGTAATTTTCTTTTTTTTTTTCACTTAATTTTTTCAAGCCCCACTAATCACTGCCAGCTTTACACCTTAGATCCTGACCACATGCAGTAGGAGAAAGCCTGAGAGCGCCACGGAACTCCTTTCCATCTGCAAAAACCACCGTCTGGACAAGAGAAAAAGCATCATCATTGGTGCAAAATAAGATGGTCTAATAGTGTCCCAGAGCTCTTGGTACCTGTCTCCTCATCTGTACCTGCCATACACGGTTGTATAAGAGCCCGGGTGCTGGTTTTAAAAGTGTACTCCAAATATCAAGGTGAGCACCAATGAAAATTTGAGTAGTTTTGGTAGCACATCCTGTTGCTGCCCCTTTAAGAATTAATTTCCCTATTGAATCGTTTCAAACCAAAGGGCTCTGCAGATTACCACTGGGTTTACTCCTTTATAGAAGGAAGAAACACAGGGATGCATTTAGCAGAAATCCAATCCTTAAGGGCTTGCCTAAGTGTCTAAAATGGTTACGAGAAGTTCTTTCCTGAGAGTCTTTAAGAAAAGAAATTCAGTTTCCTGAAATAGTACAAGCTTCAAGGGAGGCAGTTACGCAGGAGAGTTAAATTAAACAACCTCCAAAAGAAAGTTTTTTCCAACCATAGGTTGTGGGTTTTTTTGTTTTGCTTTTTTTAATTCCCTTATGTTCCCCCCCACACACTCTCTCATTTCAAAGGTAATCAGGAAGGCTCCTAGGATAAAGTTATTATGCTCAACTCTTGCCAAAAATGTAAGAAAAGAAACTCTGTTGGGTTGGCTCAAGAGGAACAATTATACCTCCCCAAAATAAAATGAGCCTAAGCTAGGGAAGTGGAAAGGTTTATAAAGAAGGTCAATGCTTCTTTTTTGGTCTCCTTTCATCACTGTGTGATTTACTTTAATAGTAGCCTGTCATTTCAAAGGAGATGACTCAGTGACCAGGTCATGAGTTACAGAGCGTTTCGTCTGTGGCCACCACCCTGCCCAGGAAGAAACTGATATTTAGTCACTACAGAGATGTATTACTCACTGAATATTATTCTCCACCGTAAACCCCTGACCCTTGTCCAGCCAAAGAGATTGGTGCTATTCTGCTCTCGCTTACAGCAAAAGAACAAGAAGATAAAACAGGGCC
The DNA here is from genome assembly GCF_057876585.1 of Rhinolophus sinicus. NCBI lineage: Eukaryota > Metazoa > Chordata > Mammalia > Chiroptera > Rhinolophidae > Rhinolophus > Rhinolophus sinicus. The sequence continues at coordinate 56,790,375 of NC_142506.1, read as the reverse complement.
TCACTACTAGGGGGTTGTGGCTCATTTCTGATGGTCAGACATGAGAAGCTGTTTCGAATTTTGCCCCATCAGTTCCTAAAACTGCAGCATGGGAATTGAGCATCATAACTGCCCTTTATCTAGCTCCCTAAAAGGAAACGTTTCTTCAATTGAAGTTTAAGGGGATGAATTAATTGGTGTTTTGGGCAGGAGTGCACTACACTTGCAAAGTAGTAAGAGTATCACCATACAGTTTTTTTCCTTAGATGGTCAGTTAGGAGGAAATACGACATTCTGAAAGCTATGCCCTAATCATGTCAGCAGAATCTACCAAGACTCTGATCCCCTCTCTGTCCAGGTATAATCACAGTGACAAGTCACTGTCAAGCTTACGCCCATTGCAATCCTAGATTTCCCACTTGCCCCGGAAGGAGGTGCCCATCACGGCGTTCTGAGCGCTGGCTGCTGGGCCTGACCTCCTTGTCTGCCTCGATTTGGGCCTTTTCGCTTGCCCGGTATCTTGTGACTTGTCCCCCTGGATTCCTGTCCCATTCTTGACCTCTGGAAACGGCATGCTCCTTAACAGTCCTCCTGCCTGCATTGATCCCTGCCGTCTACCTGATTCTTCATTCTGACGGCTGGGCTCCTGGACCAGGCCAATCCTCGCCGTCTGGGGAGGATGGAGATATGCTCAGACTGAAATGGCCACGACCAGAACTCCTAATTAATAAGGACGGACAACCCAAGGACTCAGCGACCATACAAATGTCCAAATGCGGGGGCATGCGACTTGCTGTAAGGCCTTAGATTTCATAGTATATGCACGAGGTTCATATATTATAGGTAGTTTCAGGACACTGATGAGAGACAGACTTTTCAAACCTAGGTCACAAAACACAGAGCATAGCCCTCACAAGGCACCCTGGACCACAGGACAAGAGACAGTCCCGGAAGTGCGACTGGGCCCAGCGTGTCACTCATGTCATGAGGACAGCGAGCTGGGTGTCCACTTACAACCTGAGACAGAAAGGCTACAAGAGGTGTGTAATTTACACAAGTGATGTGTAAATTCTGGGAAAGTTTTTTTATCATTTAAAAACACAAAGCCATGGTATGTAAAATTACTTCCATTCCATGGGGAAACTATTATTCTAAAGATTCACATATGTTAGGGTATTTTCAATATCAGAAGCAGTTGGGACAGTAGGATTCTACAGTGAATGAGCCTACGGAAGGAATACATAGGAGTCTACAGAAGGAATGGCAGGCGGGGACTTAGACGGTCTGGTGGGAGAACTTGTTCCGGCATTGATTGGCTGGCTCGCAATTTCTTCGTCCGTAAAAAGTGAGGGAGGTGATTCTAAATCTCATTTTTAGCCCTTCTGGCTCTGAATGAGTCTTTGACCTTGAGACGGAATCACAAGGCTGGAAAGGCTGTTAGAAGTTACTTGATTCAACAACTAGGCCTTCAGGGACACAGAAGAGGACAGATTCTCCCGGGCCAGCCCAGCCCTTTGCAAAGAGCTCTTGTCCAAGAAAGGTCTTCTGTACCTTGAACTGCCCCCCTCACCTCTCTACTTTCTGCCATTCGTCCAAATTCTAGCCTCCTGGACAACATAATCCAAATTGAATCCTTCACCCACGTGACAGCGCTTTATATTTCCCTGCATACAGTCTCCAGCGCAAGCACAGCATTGTTAGTTGTTTTTCACACGTTCTTCGTATGCTCAGGTTTCAAGTCCCATCTCTGCTCATTTACTCTTATCTGGTTCTGTTCCATCTGTCATCATCCTTCTTGAAATATGGGGTAGAGGACACCAGGGCTCCCACAGATAAATACCAAAGAGAGAGGGGATGTCACCTGCTGTCCCCTGTTCTGAGCTACGTCTAGTCATGCAGCCCACATGTGAATTTTAGCATTTGAAGCCCAGTCATATCACATCACTGAATTACATTGATCTTATAGTCTTTTTCACGTGTGTGGGCATGAAGTATCACCTCTTATATTCTGTGTTGTTTAACTGGGCTTTTTATTGCAAGTATAGAATCTTTAAGTTTATCCCTGTTGGATATCATCTTGTTAATGCTGACAGATCCTATAAGAAAAGCCCAAGGCAAAACAGCATCAGCAATGGACCTTCAAGGAAGAAGAACTAGGTCCAGAGAAGCAAATAAACTAGGAAGGCTAGCTGAGGGACTTGTAAATTAAGGGGGCAGACCGAACCCTGAATTTACTTTTGCTTCCACCTAAAATGCCAATAAATCAACCTACCAGGAATGTTTTTAACACAAAAACTCACAAAGATAAAGAGAAGGAAAGGCTATAGCAGCAATAAAATTTCAGAACCTGATGGACTAGTGGCAACTAACTTAGCACACCTGAGAAAGCCAGTTTGTGTGTGCGTGTGTGTGCGCGCACGTGTGTGTGGCTTTTCTTTTTTTTGGTGTTTTTTTTAAAAAACTATTATTAGTTTCAGGTGTACAAAACAACATAGTGATTAGACATTTACACTCCTCACAAAGTGATAACCCACCCAAGTCTACTACCCTTCTGACACTGTATATAGCTATTACAATACCATATTCCCTATGCTGTACTTTACATCCACAAATATATATGTATATATATATATATATATACATATATATTTAATTATAGTTGACATTCAATATTGTTTTATATTAGTTTCAGGTGTACAGCACCGTAGTTAGGCATTTATATAATCTACGAAGTTATCCCCCAATAAGTCCAGTACCCATCTGACACCCTACATAGTCTTTAAATTATTTTTTTTTAATAAATTTTATTGGGGAATACTGGGGAACAGTGTGTTTCTCCAGGGCCCATCAGCTCCAAGCGTTGTCCTTCAATCTAGTTGTGGAGGGCGCAGCTCACTGGCCCATGTGGGAATCGAACCGGCAACACTGCTGTTCAGAGCTCACGCTCTAACCAACTAAGTGATTCGGCCTCTCTTAGTCTTTACATTATTGATTATATTCCCCATAGTGTATCTCACATCCCCATGACTATTTTGTGAATACCAATTTTTACTTCTTAATCCTTTTACCTGAGAAAGCCACTTTTTAAGCCAGCAGTGGGAAAAGCCAAGAAACAATTTGATGTGCGCCCCAAAGTCCTAAAATGCTCAGGAATTGGTGGCTTGAGGTTCTACTGGAAGTGAAGAAGAAGGTGGGCTGACATAGATGGATTGGATGGGCTGCTGTAAGAAGCTGGCAGAGCCCCTTCCCCTCCCCATTAGGAGGTGTATTATCTGGACCATACGGCACTGCTGAGGGTCGTTATACTGTTTCAGGGGATTAAAGGGGATATTTTCAGCTCAGCTTGTTTCTCACAGGAAAAGTATTTGAGGCTCTTCTGTACAGAATCCCACCAGTCCAAGAAGAGACCTGAGAAGTCAGACCCTAAGGGCTCCTCAGTGACATGTCTCAATCAGATCATCTCGGGTAAAGCTCACAAACAAGCCCCACCCACACACTCAGAGCTTCCAAACGACCTTCAAGGGGACCGCTCTTAAATGCAAGTAGACATCTAAGGCTCACCAGGCATCTGAGGGAATCTCCAGCGGGAAAAACAGATCACAACAAACGAATAGAAAAAAAAAAACAAGAAAAAAACTTGGAAGCAACAGAGACTGCAGAAATAATAAGACACCACGAAACTAGAATTCATAACCTCAGAAAGAGAGGAAGACATTGCATTCCTGAGATAAGAATATTTAGAGACCATGAGCAGAAATGAAAATCTCAATAAAAGATTTGGAAAACAGAGTTGAAGAAATGTCCCAGAAAATGGGGCAAAATAACAAAAAGGAGGCAAATAGGAGTGTGGAGATAGGAAAACAAAAGGATCATTCAAGAACGTCTAACATTTGAATTACGAGAGTTCTATAAAGAAAGGATAGGAAAAAATGGAAGGGAGAAAATCATCAAAGGAATCATTGAAGAAAATTTTCCAGAACTAAGAGGCCAAGTTTTCAGATGGAAAGGACCCATCCAATGTCTGCACAATATTTAAAAATAAAACTAGGTCCCACCAAAGAACTAGACTGTCCTTGTCCAGAATATGCTGCAGGTCTGTTTAGTGACTTGACTCTCCTGAAGAAATTCTAGGAAGGCAAAACTGCTAAGACCATGGCCGTGTCATACTGGGGGTTTGCTTGCCTCATACGAACCATGTCCCTGTCACGTAGACAGGGCCTCCCTGGAGAATTATATCCTCATTGCCCCCCCTTACTCTTCTGTGTCTTGAAAAACATTTTGCTCTGAGTTACAGAGGAGCTGCAAACGAGGGTCCCCCAAATGGAGCCCTTCTCCATCTTTCCAAGATCATAGGAAAGGGAGAAACAGACAGACAAACAGGGAAAGGGAGATTGAAACAGATAGTAAGTGGGAATGAGACAATTACATTCAATTTTTCATTATGACCAATAGATACCCCTTAAAGGGATTTTATACATTTACTCAACAGATGTTTCTTCAGCTTGTACCATGAGCAGGTACTGTAATGGGTACTAGTGAAACAATGATGCCAAGGTCCTCCCTGCCCTAAATAAGCCCCAATCTGTGGGGAGTCTGTCTATTTCATTATATACTTCTCCAGAATATGGCCCTTAGAAACGGGGGACAAGGCGATGCGTGCAGGATAGGACGTCAAGATGGCAGGGTACTTTGCTGGGTGACACAACTCCACTCAACTTTGTTCTGGGCAGCTCATCGCCATGCGTTGGGTCGATTCTTGTCACATCAGCCCTTTTCTGTGGAGCCCTTTAAGCCATACTTAAACAGCCAGTAATCAAATTTAGCAGAGAATAGAAACTCACCAAGCTAGGATCAAGGGCGGCCAAAAAACCCAACCTCAAGAGACCCTAGTTCTGAGAACATGTAGGGGGATTCTTGATCATGTTAAGAGAATGTGAAATGGTTCCTCAGGAGAAACAGAAAAAAATAAAGAAAAAATAAGAGCCAAAACCAATAGTCAGTGGGCAAACATAACAATTACAATAACTGCTTATGCCTAGAACTAAATCTTTGATTGTCTTATAATGCCACAGTGCTTGGCTTACCCAAAAATAGAATGATGATGTATTTCTGTGAATTCCTTGGAGAGTTCATCCTTGTACCAAAATTAGTTTTTAAAATTTGTTCCCTTGTGTGTTGTATAAAACCTGACTTATTCCAAAAAAAATATTTAAGGTAGCATGCTACTATAATATCTTCAGAGAGAAACTGAACAGTCGTTTGGTTTTCTTCACTTCTCATAAAAAGGGATTTATACTGACTTGAGAAAAAAATTATCTGAGTAGGAAAAAAATTATCTGAATATAATATCCTGGTACGTTAAAAAACATTACGAAATTCTCTGTGTCAAAAGAATGACATCCAAAGTATGCATCTTGAAGCCAACATTTTGCAGAGGCAAGAATACTATGCACTATGTAAATACTTAGAGGAAGTTAAGATTATTTTTTAAGCTACAGAGAAGAAGGTGGTACTGTTGGAGACACCTCTGTGGTATAATGATGTGTCGAGCTCTGTGACAGGAACCATTTATTTCAAGAATTTAAAATGTGGTCATAAAATAACCCACCAATAATTGAGCCTGACCAGCAATCGGCTCTAGATAATGCTAAGAACACACTATTTTGCACTAAAAACGAAAAGGTGGTTCCTTTTCTAGCCTGTGAAGCATATTGATGCCTTTTAGCAAAAACTTCATTATTGTGAATCTCTTTCACTTGAAAAGCTTATTGCTGACATTTGTCACCTTGACTCCTTGGGGAGTACATACTGGTAGATTCTTAAGCTTGTTTTATAGAAAACGAAAGCATAAGAGGATTAAGCCATTTTTCCCTTGGTCATTGCTATGGGGACAGACTGGGAACCATGTCCTTGGATGGCAGCAGCCTTTGCTGCCACCCCAAATTTTGTCCTTCAATAACATTTCAGAAAGCCTAGGAAGTATTCAAATGTAAACAAGAAGAAAAATAACTTCAATTTTGCATTCCTAAGCCAACGGCAGGTCTTTCTGGATCCTAACAGAAGTCTGAATTATAAGTTTCAACATTTTGCATTTGTTCAAAGATAATGCTGCAGGTATTTCGACTAACCATGAGTATAAGCAAGGTTTGATGAAAAATGAGCAGTCCCCCACCAACGTGTACAGGTGGAAATGGACCTACAGGTCATTCATCCATTCATGAAGGTCATTCGTCCACTCAAAAATGTTTATAGAGCAACAACTGTATGTGTAGTGCTAGACTAAATGCCAACATAACAAAGTCCCAGCTTATTCAGGATCCTTCAGTCCAGGGGGCAAATGAGATAATCAGATATGCAACATGAAATAATAGTATAAGGCCATGAGACATGAAATGATAAATGAATGGAGCAGGCATTGCGTAGCTCCTAACTTTCTGAGAAGGTAGGTTCACTAGTGAATGAAGAGGCATCTTTCTACAGTGGAGCCCAGCCGCCTGTGTTCAAAGCCTGGCTCTGCCACTTGCCAGGCCCGTGCCCTGGAACAAGCTGCTTTACCTCTCTTTGCCTCAGCCTCCTGATCTGTAAAGAGCCAAGGTGGGGGTGGGAGATGATGTAGGAGCAAAAACTGACACTTTGCCTTGTTTCCAATATGATTACCCAATTTACATTCCATAGCTGGAGAAAAAAAACCACTTTGAATCTGAGATAAACCCAAATCACCATTATCCTGACTGATTGTGGTCCCCAAAATAATAAAACCTTGACTATTTCCCATAAACTCCCTAAAAAAAACCCAACAACTTATCACTTATTTTTGCTGTGCTGGTGTCTGAAGATACGTCATGACTTTTGAGAGTAGGATAATCATGTGAGAAAGTTGTTGTTTTTCTACTATAAACAGATACTTGGTAACCTTGGTAACTTCCTAGGTTTTATTCCTTTAAATCCTTGTGTATTTGCTGAGCCAGACCTTCTGCAGGCTGACTCTCCTGTATTCTTTGCAAGTAAACTTTCCTTTCTAGATGCTTTTCTTTTCTTTCCTTTCTAGATGCTTCTATCTCAGAGGCTTCCTTTGACTCTAACAATAGTCCCTACCTCCTAAAGCTTTCATAAGGATTAAATGAATTAGTATGTATAAACTAGGCTTTTGTGAAATGATAAAGTGGAGTGGTAAGAGAAGGCTTCCCACAGGATAGCAGACTTTACTGGGTTCAGAAAAATAAGTAAGGTGTAGACAGATAGTTTGAGGCTAAGAATGTCATGATGTGACTGACAACAACTGAGTAACCTCGTTGGCACAGAACAAGGATGCACTTGGAGTATGACGAGAGAGAGAGCTCTACTGGAATATCAGGGCGACTTACGCATATACATTGATGGTCATGGTCTTGTTGGTGAAGACAATAGAGAGTTAGTGACATGTTTGTGGTCATGCCTCTGCTATAAGACGTTCCTCCTCCCCAAAATGCTTTTGGAGGCCACAGCCACTGTTAGTCCTGAATCTCTGTGTGAAGTTTAACTTGACTTTGCAAGCTGCCTGCTGCTTTTGCTGAAAGTGAGGTTCACCGTTGCTTCCTGCCCACTCCCTCCAACCTCCACAATGAAAATGGCCGCTGTTTCCTGGCCATCGGCTCAGAGGTCACAATTGAAGCTATTTGTGAGCCAGTTAGAGAAGCCACAATTAGCTGTTTTTGTTTGTCCTAACAGTGTTTTTTTTCCTGCCCATCTTATTTGAGTTCAAACCACTTTAGCTCATCATACAATTTCTACCCGAGTATGGAGGGCTGTTCAATATTCATTTCCGTACTGGTACTAGAACTCCTCTGCCCAGGATCATAACACTAATCAAGAAGCTGAATTCATTTACTAATACTCTGCAAACTATTAGTCTGAACCTTGATTCCCTTTTGCGTCTGCACCTTGTTTTCCAACCTCTGAAATTCTATGCTTCGTTCTTAATTTGATTTTCTAATTAAAAAAAAAAAATCAATGCATCATGTGCAGGAAACAAAGAGCTTAGCTTTCACAATTTTCTGCCAGTAAAAATCTTTGCCTTCCAAAATATTTGACCCTACCTAAATCTTCTCATCCTTGGTGCTTTCCTATCTCTGCAAAAAGACCATAAGCTTTGTCGATGTGCTTTAGGGGATGTAACTATTTATCCATAGCAGTTCCGATTTACTTGGTGACTAAATTGAACCATTTAGTCAGCACGGTATTGGGAACAGAGCATTGAGTTTTGTCCTGACCTTGACACTAGCTCATTGCATGCTGTCAGAAAACACACGTGCACTTATTAAGGCTGACTTTTCTCATGTAAAACAAGAGGTTGAACAATATCTAAAATCCATGATAGCGTTCAGGTTCCATGATCTATGATCTCATGTGCACGTAACCAATCAAGATGTCGTAAGACACGTCACCATACTGTGCGCGCCATGCTAACTGTGACAGGAAGCTCGTGACAAGGCTCCCAGCATTCCCTGCCTCCTGGTGTCCATGGACTAATGTAATTCCCTACTGTGTGGGGTGAACCTCATGACTTGCTTCTGACCAACAGAAAAGAACAAAGGTAATGGGATGTCACTTCATGTTCAGGTGCAACACCGCAACGCAATCTGACAGTAACCACCTGGAGAGAGTACGGATGCCATAGATTTAAGGGCTCAATCCCCAATAAGATTGCCTGCGTTTCAATGTCAGCCACACGTTTGGGGGTCCCCAAGCCACGAGCACTTATGTGCAATTGGCTTGGGATCTAGGGAATTCTCACCACCCTCTCAGGTTCAAACATGCACTAGAACAACTCCAGAACTCAGGAAGGTACTATACTTACAACTGCTATTTTATTGTAAAAGATACAAATTAGGATCAGCCAAATGAAGAGACACACAGAGCAAAGTTGGGGAGGGTCACAAATGCAGAGTTTCCCTGTCCTCTCCCTACCGAAACAAGACATCAACTGCCTGGCACATCAATGTGTTCACCGCCCAGGAAGCTCACCTGAGCTTCAGTGTCCAGAAGTTTTACTGGAGTTTGATCACCTATGCAGGATTGATTTAATTATTGGTCCTGTGACGTGACTAAACTCAAGTGCCACGCCCTTCCTGTCCCCAGAGGATGAGCTAGTTCCAACTCTGTCCTCACAAGGTCGGTCATTCTGACTTCCCATCCTGAGTCATCTTCTCCGCAAAAACTCAGGTGTGGGCCAGTAGCCGACCATGAATAACAAAGACACTCCTATAACTCGGAATTCTAAGGACTGAGAGGCTACCTCCCAGGAGCCAGGAGCAAAGACCAGACAATTCTTTACAACATTGGGTTACAAGAGATTGCGACTTTCATCTTACTAGTTGAACGTTTCTTTTGCTGGCTTTGATGAAGCAAATGGCAAGGCACTGAGGGAGGCCTTGACCCAACAACCCGTGAAGGTCTAAATCCCATCCATACCCATGTGTATGAGGTTGGAAACTGATTCTTCCCCAGTTGAGCCTTCAGATCACACCCTTGATCGTAGCCTCGTCAGAAATCCTGAAGCAGAGGACTCAGCTAAGCCCTTCCTGGCTCACAGTAACAATGACATAAGAAATGTGTGCTGCTTTAATTTGCTAAGTGGGGGATAATTTGTTATACAGAAATACACATAACTAATACACTGACGATATTATGAAGAAAAGATAGTGACGTAAATACAGAGAACCTAGAAGATTAAATCAAGCCAATAGGTTTCCTGTATTAATGCTAAGTAAATGAAAACATGAGATGGAGCTGCTTCGGCAGAAAACTGCCAGCACAGAGAGATGAAGGGACTTACCTTAGATCAAACAGGAAGTAAGCAGTAGTGAAGATTTGAACCCCCAATGGCCAGACTCCAGAACCTGTGCATTTAAAACACTGCATTACTAACCTCATTTATATGTGGAATCTAAAGAACAGAATAAACAAGCAAATAAAACAGAAATAGACTCAGAGATACAGAAAAAAAACTGATGGTTGTTAGATGGGAGGGGTGGTTGAGGGATGGGGGAGAAGGTGAAGGGATTAGAAACTGCAAATTGTTAGTCACAAAATAGTCACGGGGATGTGAAATACAGTATGGGGAATATAATCAGTAATGTTGTAAAGATCATGTAGGGTGTCAGATGGGTACTGGACTTATTGGAGGGATCACTGCATAGCTTGTGTAGATGCCTGATCACTGCACTGTACACCTAAAGCTGAAGTAGAATAATATTGAATGTCAACTATAATTAAATATATATATATACACATATGTACATACACCAGGGGTACTCAAAAATGTATACATATGACTTGTATTCATCTTTTGTTATCGGTATATATTGAGTATTACAATTTTAATACAGTTTTTTCCTTTCTTAAAATGTGTATGCATTTTTTTTTTTGGCACCCTCTGTATATATAGTCACAGGATGTAAAGTACAGCATAGGGAATATAGTCAATGGTATTGTAACAACTATATACGATGTCAGAGGGGTGGTAGACTTGGGGGGGGTATCACTTTGTGAGGGGTGTAAATGTCTAATCATTATGCTGTTCTATACACCTGAAACTAATATAATAATTTAAAAAACACTACATTACACTGCCTCTGATAAAAATTTAAACTGCAAAACCACTGGATAATTGTCCAAGATTCCTTACTATCTAAGAGTTTCTTCCCTCAAGTTTTTAACTATTTATTTATGTATGTTATTGTTTCCAAAAAGGATGTAAAATGTCTTAATAATTCTACAATACACTGTAATAAAACTAAAATAAAATCAAGTAAGAAAATCAGAATGGAGAGAATATAAGGGTAGAAAAAATAGAAGGAAGCTAGGTGGGCTTATTTGCTGGGTAGAAATGGGAGCCCCAAAGTCTGAACTTTGAATGTTCAAGTTTCCAGGACTGAGGGAAAAACACACGATCAATTTCAAGATGCCCAGTACTCTGAGATTAAAGCAATTAGCTGCACAGGAAAAGAATAACTATTCCTGGTTGAAACCAGAGAAAAATTTTCCTGTAGACTCTCACAAAGGAAATACTGTGTGACAGAGCCATCAACCGCCGAAAAAACACCTATGGGGACTGAAACAATGTCATCCAGTTTCCTACGGATGACACAACACATGCACTGATTCTAGACTAACTAGAAAAATGAATGCAATTCTCTCTCTCTCTCTCTCTCTCTCTCTCTCTCTCTCTCTCTCTCTTTCTCAATGTTTCTTTATTCCTACTCTCTGCTACCTTCTCTTTGATGGTTTGAGCATCAGTGAAAAAGCTGTGAAATCTTGGGCTGAAAATGAAGACCAAGTACAAAACTCACTACGACAATTAGCGTTATTATACAGAGGAGGAGGGAGGAGACAAGGAGGATGTGGTTCCCTAAATAAATCAACTGCTTCCTTCATTTTGAACCCTCCTCCATGGAGGAACACCCTGAAAGCTGGTATCCCGCTAGTTAAATTTTAATTGTGTTATTAGGACACAGTAGATCCCAATGTTTATATCTTCTCCTTTTTCAGTTGCAATGTAATACTTTTAAATTTCTTTGCGGTGAAATCTAAAGCCTACAGCACTACCATCAACAGCCCAGCTGGGAATATCCTGTCTCCTATAGCTATTCGAAGTCTCTGGCTAAATTATTTGAACACTCATTATTTCCTGGATCCCAATGACCTTATAAATGAAGCTATTATATGATTATGGAAGGACTATTAAAAATAATAACAGGAAGCCAAGGAATATAAAACAAAGACATGAGTAATTGCTTTGGTCTGTGATTGTTAAATGTTTGGTATCCATAAAAGGCCAAGCACTTGAAGTGAGGCAGGATGAGGCAAAACTCTGTACAACCTCTCCTCAGAACGTCCTTTAGCAAATCAATGTGATCGGTCCCCCTTCTAATTTCCATGTGATTATTAGAACAGACAAGTGATTCTCAAAAGCAAGGACCACCCCACCAATGAGCGTGACTTCTCTGAACCTAGAGAAGTAAACTAAATAAGCTGAAATTACATTATAATGTTATAATCTTATTTAACATTGGGGAAAAAGAAAATGCATATTTTTATGGTAAAAACTCCTGAAAGTAATGTTCAACAAGATCTTCTTGGAGACAGAGAATACAGAGAAGCAGTGATTCTCAAAGTCATAAGAAAGTAGAAGACATGGGGCATGCTTTTCTATGGACACACCCAATATCTCAGGATAGGACCTGAGATTTCTATCATTATCAAAGAGGGCAGGAACTTAAAAGTTGAGAAACACTGGACCAGGCAGTGGCCCATGTCTGATCTGTTTCTCTCCCAGTGCTTATAACTCCATTTATACAAACTCTGGGGCAGAAAAACGTAACAATGATAGAATGCATATCAATGGTTACCTGAAGCAAGGCATGCAGGGAGTGCTGACTGACCGGGAAGGAGCACAAGGGAAACTTTTGTTCTATAACTAGACTGTGGAGATGGTTGCATGACAATATACATTCAACATAACTCCTCAAACTGTATAATTAAAATGTGCGCACTTTACTGCATGCAAATTATACCTCTATAAAGCGGACTTTAAAAGGAAACTTAACATGTTCAAAACAACCCTGACGCCCCTCACGCCAAACCTGTTTCTCCCAGGCTTCCCCGTCTCGGGAAGTGTCCACTTCATTCTTTCATTTGTTCAGATCTTGCAGTCATCTTTGACTCCTCTCTTTGTTCCATCCAGATTTTCTTTATTTTCACCTGCATGAGGAGGATATCCAATATTTGATCTCTTCTTACTACCTTCCCCTCTTCCTCCCTGGTCTAAGCCACCGTCATCTCTTGCCTAATGCAAGAAGCTCCTCACTGGTCTCCCTGCTTCCAGTCCCCTGGCTCCTTTACTGTTCTCCCCACTGTGGCTGGAGGGAGCCATTTACAATACGCCAGCTCACGGGATTCTGCTCAAAACTCCCCAATACTTTCCGTTCTTATTCAGTCTACATTCCAAAGTGTTTACATGGCCCGTAGGACCCTACAGGGTCTGCCCCGAACCCTGTCTGTGCCCCACATTCACATCTTCTCAAGCACACTTCTGCCTCAGGACCTCTGATGCGTTCCTTTGCTTCAGTGACACTGGCATTGCGCCAAATATCCCCAAGGCCTCATTCGAGGCTATTCCTGACCATCCTGGATAAACAGCATTCCCACTAAACAAATAAAGGAAAGTGCACTTTTATACAAATAAAATTTTTTAAATATACAAATAAAGGAAAATGCACTTTTAAATACAAAGAAGTAGAGGAGACATATTACAGGTTTATAATTACTTTAAACATTTAACTAGTTACCTGATTTCTACCAATGAGGAAATATTTTATATTCCAGTATTAATCACTTTGACCTTAAAATATTCAAACTCTTTAGTTCACTAATATCATTCCTGAGAAGCCTATTTTTAAATGTTTTAAAAGGTAAAAGCTATATGCACGAAATGTTTATTACATCATTTATAATATAAACAAAAAATTAGAAACAACCAAAATCTCAAATAATTAGTAAATGGATAGGCAATTTTATAGACATTTAACATTATAATTATCAACCTTGTATAACATCAAGGAAAAGATGTTTCTGATATGTTTTGCCAAAAAAAAAATTAAAAATCAGAATAAAACTGTATTTTACGTTTATAAGTATGTGAAATGTGAGTGCAGTATATAAGGAATTGCAAAGATGTGAAACTACTCTATTAAAATGGCAGAAATAGAGGTAGTTTATGTTTTCAAATTTTAATGTTGGTTCAATAAATGTTTATAAGAACATTTTTATACAAAACAAAATGATGAAATGCCCTCAGACCCTGTGGACACCATTCAGCAATATATGCCTGAAGACAGAGTTTTCCAAACTTTCTGGACCTAACTCCTAAATTTGCACTTGTAATTTCTTTCCTAGACAAACTGAACTCAATGCACTATGTTAGGTACTTGAAGCATCCAAAGATAAATGAGCTAAGTTTATCTTGAAAAGATTTACAAATCCAAATGGGGGGGGGGGGGGCGGGGAGGGAGAAAAAACATTTACTTATCAAAAAAGTTGAATAAAAACAAGAATTTAAAAAGTTCAAAGATAAAATTTTTAAAAATTGGATGACCTATTCCCCTCAAAGCTTCATGAAAATCACTCAAGGAGAGGCCGGTGCCTGAAAGTAAAAGGAAAATGGTGGAAAAGAGTCCTTACATAGTTAACTGAGGAGAAAATCGGAATTCGTACAGTACTATTAACTTCAGCACACATTTATGCAATCTAAACAGAGCACCTTTCTCCCAGGCTGGGATGGACAAGGGGTGAGAACACAAATACAGAAAATCAAGCCCCATACATACCGTGCCTACGAAACAGGCGTGAGCTTCTACACGGTGAAGACTCTCAGAGGTTCTGACTCGGGAAATCTGGGGTAGGACCCAAGAAGGCCCTTTATTCACAAATATTCCAGGCGCTTCTGACGCAAGTCTCTGATCACAATTTTGAGACCTACTGACCTACAGCCACAGGAATCAGGGGCAGATCATACCCAGCTGCCTCGAGACTTCATTGGAATATTGAGGTTCAAATACTCAGCCTCCCTGCTATCAGCTCATCATCGCTCACCATCCTTCATTAAAGCGTTCTCTGAAAGTGAGCGAAGGGGAGCACAGCAAGGGAAGGATCCTGAAGCTTGAGCTTCATTTGCCTGATGGTAAATGCACTCACGGAAAGAAGGGACACACCTAGGAAAACGACTTTCCAGGCAGAGAGAGTGACCGGAGGAGGGAGAATGCTGACTGTGAGGAAGCAAAGAAGCCAGTCTGACTGAAACTCAGGAGTGACGAAGACAGCAGTAAACGATGAAGTCAGAGCTGTCATGGGGGCCAGAGTGTGTCAGGTCTTCTGGGACTTTGTAAGGACTTGGGCTTTTACTGAGTGGGACGGAAACCATCAAGCAGAGAGATGACATCTGACTTATGTTACAATAGGATGGCCCTGGCTGCTGGGTTTAGAACAGACTGAAAGGAGACCAGGGAAGATGCAGGGACACTAGTTAGGAGACTGTCACGTTCATCCAGGCAAGAGGTGGAGGTGGCTGGGAAAAGCAGTAGAGGCTGTGAGAAGAAACATTCAGAACGCAGTCTGAAGGTACAGCCTATAGGATTTGCTGATGGGTTCGATATGGACGATGAAAGAGAAGAGTCAAGACTTCTAAGGGGCGGAGGGTTTTCTTTCTGGAGTAATGAAAATGTTCTAAAATTAACTGTGGTGATGGTGGCACACCTTGGTGATTATACTAAAAACCACTGGATTGTGCACTTTCATGGGTGAGTTGTACGATATTTGGATTGTATCTCAATAACATTGTTTTTGAAAAAAGAATGACTTTACGGTTTGGGGTCTGAGCACCAGGAAGAGTGACGTCACCATTAACTGAGATGAGGAATGCTATGGAAAGAGCAGGTTTGATGGAGCCCAGTTGGGGAAATGGTAATTTGGGGATGTACTAAGTTTGATATGCCTGTTCGACATCCAAGTGGAGATATTCCTTTGGCAGTTGGACATTTGAATCTCAAATTCACAGGAGTGGACTGGACTAGAGATATGTTTGTTTTCAAGGCACTCGATGAGGTCACCTAGACAGCGAATGTAGCTAATAAACAGAGGTCCAAGGACTGAGCCCTGAGGGCTCTATCTAATGTTATGGGGAAGAAGAGACTGAGGGAGAGACTAGTAAGTTAGAAGGAAAATGAGGACGACATGTGACCTGGAAGCCCAGGGCAGAAAGTGTTTTAAAGAGGGCAGGGCAATCAGCTGTGCCAAATGCTCCAGACAAATCAAGTAAGACGAGAACAAAAAATTAGCCATTACATTTAGCAATGAGTAGGTCCCAGTGACCTTAATAAGATTAGAGGCAGAAAGCACAGCCCACTCTTTCAAGTGGTTTTGCTGTGAAGGGAAGGAGAAAGACGGGTAGTAGCTGGAAGGGTATGTGAGGTCAAGAGAGTTTTTTTTTTTTTTTAAGATGGGAAAACTAATGGCTTGTTTGGCTGCTGAAGAGAAGTATTCGGTAAAGAGAGAAATTTCAATAGAAAGAAAGGAAAATTGATGGGGTGATTCCTTGAGTAGAGAAGATGGGATCTAATACATAAGCGGAAGGTTAGCCTCGGCTGGGTACAGGTCGATGGGTAGACGTGGGATGGAAACTTGTAGAAGTTCTCTGATTTCTTTTACCTTGTCATTGAAATGAGAACCCGAATGCGGGTGAGGAGGTGGGAGATTACTGAAGTTTTGAGAAGAGAGAAGGTGTGAAATAATCATTTAGAAAAATGTCAGAGGAAGTGCACTTGGGAAATATACAGTGATTGCAGAGCAGCAGCAGACCCTCCACTGGAGGGTCATGAGCATGAATTTAAAGTGAGAACAGTCAGCCTTGTTGCTTTTTCTCTACTGCAGGCAGGAGTAAGGAGAGAGTTGGATCTAATCATACTTTAACAATGTTTTAAACTATATTGCAGCCAGAAGCAGAAGACAAAGCAAGAAAGAGCAAGAGAGTAGAGGACTTTTAGAAGGGAGTAATGATAATGACCATCAATGGAATTTGAGCACTTAGCCAGGAAGGGACCCTAAAAAGCTACAGGGATCACTGGATGTTGTGGGTTCAGAGGATTATTAACGTTGTAGTAGAGAGAGTGAGCTGCAAAGATAGAAAGAGCTGGCCAGAGATTGGGATGTTTGAAACAGATATAAAAAGTTGCAGTTACTGATCACGACAGAGTCTACAACATGACTCTGAGAATAAGTAGCTGAGATGGAATGGAGGACGAGAGCATTGGGTACTAGCATAAGCACAACCATATGGACCAAAGGGATAGAGAATCCAGAAATAAACTGTCTCCTACGGTCAAATGATCTTTGACAGGGGTGCCAAGACCATTCAATGAAGAAAGGACAGGCTCTTCAACAAAGTGCTGTGAAAAATGGAATGTCCTCGTGCAAAACAATAAAGTTGGACTCTTACCTTATACCATATGTGAAAAATAAAACAGATCAAAGATGTCAATATAAGATCTAAAACTATACCTCTCCTAGAAACAAAACAGGGAGAAGCTTCATGACATTGGATTTGGCAATGACTTCTTGGATATGACACCAAGGGCACAGGCAACAAAGAAAAAAATAGATAGATGGGACTATGTCAAACTTAAAAACTTCTGTTCATCTAAGGACATAATCAACAGAGTGAAAGGCAGCCTACAGAATGGGAGAAACTGTTTGCAAATTATATATCTGATAAGTGGTTAATACCCAGAATACATAAAGAACTCCTACAACACAACAACAACAACAAACATAACCCAATTAAAAATTGGGTAAAGGACTTGAAAAGACATTTCTCCAGAGATGATATACAAATGGCCAACAAGCATATGAAAGGATACTCAATGTCACTAGTAATTAGGAAACTGTAAATCAAAACCACAAGGTGATAGCACCTTATACTTATTTCGATGACTACTATCCACAAAACAGAAAATTATAAGTGTTGAACAAAGATATGGAGAAATTGGAACCCTTGTGCATGTTGTTGGGAATGCAAAAGAGTGGAGCTGCTATGGAAAACAGTACGGCAGTTCCTCAAAAAATTAAAAATGGAACTACCATATAACCCAGCAATCCCACTTCTGGGTCTATAACCAAAAGAATTGAAAGCAGAATCTCAAAAAAAAATTGTACATTCATATTTATAGAAGAATTACTCACAATAGCCAAGAGATGGAAACCACCCATACGTGTTGATGATGAATGGATAAACAAAATGTGATACACACACACACACACACACACACACACACACACACACACACTATAGAATATTACTCAGACTTAAAAAGGAAGGAAATTTGGACACATGCTGCAACGTGAATGAGCCTTGAGGATATCATGCTAGTGAAATAAGCCAGTCACAAAAAGACAAATATTGGTATGATTCCACTTATATGAAGTATCTAGAGTAGTCAAATTCACAGAAACAAAAAGTAGAATGGTGGTTGCAAGGGCTGAGAGAAGGAGGATTGAGGAGGTGTTGTTTAATGATATAGAGTTTCAGTTTTGCAAGATGAAAGAGTTCTGGAGATTGATTGCACAACCATGTAAATATATTTAACACTACCGAAACTCTATACAGTTAGTAATGGTTAAAATTTTGTGTTACGTGTTTTTTATTACAATTAAAAAAGAAAAACAATAACATAGTGAACTTGCAGTTTATAGAAACTCTCAAAACTCTTCTTCGTTCATCTATGCGCTCATTCTTCTCTCTATGTCTGTTACAAATCTGCTAATAGGAAAAATTGGTTTCCGCTTTTTCATACATAAAGCTCATCTTCCTGTGAGATGCCATTGAAGAGCTTACACCACCCCTTAGCATACTTCACTGCACCTGATCTTAACCTATCCCCGCCACACACACCTTGACCGGGATGGCAGATGGATAAGGGGTCAGGATAACGTGCAGTGTCACAATGTTGTAAATTGACTTGAACATCTTTAATCTGAGGAATTCAAAACTCCACCCTTTTGCTGTCTCAGCTCAGGCTCATACTAACTTTGTGAGCGAAAGAAGAAAGGTACTATTATCCCTGTACAAATATGAAAATAGAAACATAGAGCTGAAGATGCATATGTCCATTCTGGACTTGAGGCCAGTATCTTGCAAAGGTCCTATGGAACTCTGCTGGCACAAAACCGTATTTCAAACCCAAAGCACCTCCTAGAAGTTAAAATGTTTGTTTTAGTTACAAGTACTTGTTTTCATTGGAAAGCATCTTCAAAACAAACATTGATTTTAATAGTTAAAACAAAGCAACCATTTGTTTTGAAATTTTCTCTATTAAAAAAACGTGGAGGGAATATAAGGGCACAGATCCAATATACATAAACAAAGGACAATGTGAATGAGCTTACTGGCAGGATGTGGTTTAAATTGTTTCCAAGGTTGTATTATGTTGTTAAGATCAGCAGTAGATGTTAACTAGTTGATCCCAAGTGGAGAGATAAGAGAAAAGAAAAAAAAAAAACATGGCCCATTTCATGCAAAACAAAATTGTATCTAACTAGTGGATTTAAGGAATAGACAAATTAAATTAGAGAATGACAACTCACTTTTTAAAGGATTTTTTATGGTTTTCCTTTATAATGAGAGCTCCATAATGTATTTAAAGCATGATTCCATATGTAGAAATTCTACTTCAATACAACCTACCAAGAAAGTAACTAACTTTAAAAAAACAATGTAGAAAATGAATTCATTTCAGACCAAATTGTGCCAGATTCTATGAAGAGATAGTAATATCCTAAGGAGAAGAGTGAAATTACAATCTATTAGTGGAGATAAAAATAATGTATGATAAATATGCAAACGTGTCAGAAATACTTAGGCATAAAGCATTTGTTGAATGTTAAATAACCCTGGGGTAGAAGAACTAAAGAAATAACTTCAAAGGATTTTAAAATCTGCAACAATGATAGATAAAAGGACCAATCATTTACTTGCCCGTGAATGGGGAAATGATACTAGTTCTGACAAGCTGACCACTACCATCACTTCCAATTAATCTCCTTGCTTTCATTGTGCGCCCCCCCCCCGCCTTTTCTGTAACCTTAGTCATTGCTTAGCTTTTTCTGCAGTTTCCTTACCTACCATTTAACAATTAGATTCCAAACCGAAGCTGCAAAAGAAAGAACATCTTGGAAATTTTAAGGTTAAGACCCAGAATTAAAGAACAGAAAGCTTCAAAACTTAGAGATTTGTGCACCTTGATCTTTGGCATAGGATATCATAAAGATACAAAACAATATGGAAATATTAAGCAAACTTTAAAAACTTTAATTTGATAATTGTAAGATAGTACAAGGGAGTCTAATATACTCTTCACCAATTGTTAACATCGATCATATTTGCTTTATTAATCTCATTCTCTATCTATTGAACTATTTGAGAGCAAATTGAGACATTATGCCCCTTTACCCTTAAACTTCAATGTGTATTTCTGAAGAATAAGGACATTATCTTACAAGACCCCAGTAAAATTATCCAAATCAGGAAATTTAATATGATTACAATATTATTATCTAATATATAGTCCATATTCAACATTCGCCAATTGTCATAATAATGTTCTTTATAGCTATTTTTCTTAATCCAATTCAGGATCACCCATGGATTTAGTTGTTTTGTCTCTTCAGTCTCTTTTAATCTGGCAGAAATCCTTAGTCTGTATCTTTTATGACATTCATATTTTTGAAGAGTATGGAGTAGTTATCTATATTTGTCTACCTCAAATACAGGTTATGCTTTATTTTGCAGGAATACTACATAATATCATATCAGGAGGCATATGATGTCCATTCTTCCCATAACTCGTGGTGCTAATTTTGATCATTTGGTTATAGTGGTGCCCGCCAAATTTCTCTATTGCAAACTTTTTTATCTTTGTTATTAATATGCAATTTGTGGGGAGTTATTTTGAGACTATGGAAATATTATGTTCCACATCACATGTCTACTTTCTAGTTTTAGCATCTTTTGATGCCCCTTGCCCAGATGAAAAATTTTATTGAAATATATATATTTCATGTATTATAAAATCCACTACTTTAAAGTGCACAATTCACAATGGTGATGCAACCATCACCATTATCTAATTCCAAAACATTTTCATCATGCCAAAAAGAAACCCTGCACCCCTTAGTAATCATTTCCCTTTCCTCCGCTGCCTTTAGCCTCTGGAAACCACTAATCTACTTTCTGTCTCTATGGATATGGCCATTTCAGACATTTCATATAAATGGAATCACATAATATGTGGTCTTTTGTGTCTGGCTTGTTTCATTTAACATGTGTTTAAGCTTCATCCATATGGTATTTTAACCAATACTTCATTGCTTTTTATTTGCCTAAGTCAATTATCACTATGATTTTTGAAAAATGATATTCTAACTACATCGTTCTGTCTACACTTATTAGAGAACATTATTTTTATCATCCTTTGTCAGGAAGCTCTTTAACACAACTGCACCTAGGAAGTAAATTTTAATAGACAGGGTTGCCTTGCCCTCAAGTCCTTTTCAATCTTAGATAAAAGATCCCCTTTCCAAGGGTTTACAGTATCTTCCCTCATTGCCACTTGAACAAAACGCAATGTGTGCATCTTGGTATCTCTCTCTGCCTGTCACCCATAGGCTCCTCCCCCTCCTCCAGGTGTCCCCGCCCGGGAGGCTCAGGAGGAGGAAGTGACGCACAGGAAGTGTCCCTGTTCCCCTTGCAGTGGGGGGAAGGAATCAAACCCCCAAGATGGCGGCGGCGTCGGAGGAGCGGATGGCTGAGGAAGGAGGCGGTGGCCACGGCGACAGCGGCTCCTCTTCGGCCATCGGCTCTACCCAGCGACTGCCCCCACCGCCCCCGCCCCAGACCTCGCAGCCGGGGTCCCAGGCGCCCCCAGCCCCAACGCTGGCTCCGGACCAGCTGCCTCAAAACAACACGCTGGTGGCGCTGCCCATCGTAGCCATCGAGAACATCCTCAGCTTTATGTCCTACGACGAAATTAGCCAGCTCCGCCTGGTGAGGCCCCCGCGGGACCCCCGCCGCCCTCTCCTCCGGGCCGAGGTCTGGGGAGGGACGGAGAGGGGAGCGCGTTCCCCGGGGAGGGAGCCCCCCGCGAGCCCAGCCGGAGACAGAGCACGGAGCGCGTCCCTCGGAACCCAAAGTCTCTCTTGGCGTCTGTCAACGGGACTTGTCCCGATTCCGCCCTTGCTTCGGAGCTGGGGCGTCTGCCTGGGGGAACTTCGCCTTGGGGGGCTCCGTGTCCCCCACCCGGAAGCGGGGCCGCGGGCGGGGAGGGACGTAGCGGGAGTTGAGCTGCCCACCTCCCCCCGGCCTGAGAGTGGACACCCGAGGGGGCGCGTCGCCTGCCTTTTGTACCCCCTTCCAGTCCCGGCCGGGGTTGGGGGAGAAAACTCCCCAAGAGGCGAAATGATCCCACGATCCCAGGCAGGTTTGATTTGTCTGCAAGGATATCGTATTGTTCCCGCAACCACCCAAGTTTCCCTGCTGGAGAAAATAAAGTAGGGTTGATCGGTTCTCCCCAAACCGGGGTGAGGTTCGGGGGAATTGGAACTCCAGCCCCCTGTAACTGACCAATAAAGTAGGGCCCTGAGAAATTGCCGTTCCGGCTGGGCCTCACCCCTGACACTTGCCACCCGTGGTGAAGCAACTTGCCCCTTGACCGGGTTTTTTCTCTCTCTTGCAGTTCATTTTATAACTAGTGATTTACGCCCACCCGCCAGCTTTAGGAGTGGTTTTATACCTAACAAGCACAGGATGTAGTTCGTTCAGCCAGTGATTTATAAAAATGAATTTGTCACTGGGATTTTATTTCACTCCAGAGGCTTGACTGAAGGTTTGATGAATGTCTTAGCTCAGTCAGATATTTTGCTTCCTTTCAGTGAATTCATCTTTAAGTGGTAAGGAAATTAAAGGAGGTGGACATTTTGAAGTGATTGCAAAACCGATTCAGTGTAGATGCTAAATCTGTGGTCGGGGTTGTTTTTAAGAGGACAAAGACATATTTCAGAATGTGCTGTGTATAGCATTTTCTTAATCAATATGCCATATTTTAGATTTACACTTCCAGTTTAAAATGGATTATAATTGCATTTTGGAAAGGAAATCATGCTTATTGTTTAAAAGAAAGTTTATTAATATTAATTCAAATTGATCAATTTTTTTTTTCTAGTCAACAGCATTTCAACCATTTCAGTCCGCAGGATGGAAAATTCTTTAGTTTAAAAGTGATATTTCAAAATTGTCCCTGAATTTTCAAAACATGGTATCCTAGAATTTCATGTAGAATCTTAAATATTCGTTCACATTTTTTTTTATAGGATGGTGTTTGATCAAGATTCATGCTCTAGTTCACGGTGCCTGGAAATTGGGCATAACATTTGATTGAACTGAGCCTTTCAGCCAGACAATAGCTTTGTAAAGGCTTAGAATGATCACAGTTCTGTTTTCTAACTGTTGAGGAAAACTGTTTTTGTTTGTTTGTTTGTTGTTTTACGTTTTAAAAAATTAAAAACATTTTTAAGGGGACAGTTAAAGCACATCCCACAATTTATTAATAAATGACATGTCTTTCAAGTGAAATACTGAATTGCATTCTTATTTTTTAAGCCATTATTTATTGTAACCTTTAAAGGATACAAATTCATACTTTCAAAGATTTTCATAAGGAGTCCCTTACCAACCGTCATCACCCCCCACACACACAAAGATTCTGCAGCCAGTTTAATGTCTCAGAGATGGTTTTGTACCCTGCTTTAGTAATGGAGTAGTTTTCATTCCTTTCTGTATTTGAGATTAATATAATTTCTTAGATTAAGTGGATAATCTTGTGTGGGGGAGTTGGAGGTATCTTTGGTTTTAGATTCTTTGGTGTATTAAGGTATAATTCAGGTTAACATTAGAAAAGAAACATGTTCTTTCTCACCACTAGATGTCAGCATTAATTTAATTATGATCTTTATATGAGCTTGGCAGCCTAGAGACAGTACCTGGCAGGTGCTTTATATGCCTTTCCTCTCTAAGTGACCGTTTGTACCTAAAGAATTGTTTGCCAAAAAAATTAAGGAACTTCAGTATGTATGCTGTTATCTGGAGTATAAATTACATAGTTCCTTTTATTGTTAAGTATTTGAGCAGAATTAGGGCTGGATATGTTTGTAAGAGACGGATGTTAATTAAGAATAGAGTTAGTTTCCATAAGCCAAATGTCAACTACTCAGTGGCTGATGAGCTAGTTTATGGATTGGTTGTTTGTTTGGTTTTTTTTCTTCCCAGTTTGCTTGCCTTATTAGGACCTCAATTATCATTATGTTAGCAGAATTATGTTGGACAGGTATGCAATCCCTGTATTTACTGCTCTGCATTTTCTTTAAAAGATTTGCTCTGCGTTGCATTTGCTAAAATAACATTTTTTCAGTTACTTGTGCACTTGATGATAGGCTTTGCTTCCTGTTACCATGAATAATTGAAATTTGACTTTACAGTTATTTCCAAGGGACTGTTCAAGTGCCTTATTAAATCTTCTTTTTCCCTGCCATTGACTAATGCTACAAAATGTACCCAGATTCTAGAAATCCTGGTTACACAGAAATAGTTCTTTAAATATTTAACTCCTCCAATGTATTTAAATTTGGCTGAACACAACCTTTGTAATGACAAAAACCTGTACTTTGAGTTGTTTATCCAGTAAATCAGACAAATTTGTGCTGATGCAGCATTAGACTGTCACCTAAGCCCCCTTGACAGGTATGAGAGTTTTTGAAACAAGTGGCAAAAAGTTAAAAACTGAGTTTCTACCCCCAGTTAGGGAGCTGATTAAACCTAACTTTGAAAGTATAACATTGACTCGGGAGCACAGTGTTCTCACTCACTGAAAAATGAGTGTGAAAGGATTTTTGAAAGTTTTAGGGAGATCCTGTCAAATGTTTTTCTGAGTGGTTCAGGTGGAGCTCCTATAAATTTAATGAAATCCTATTAGTGGTTCAGGATGTATATTTGACTAGAGGTTAAATTCAGAAGTCTTGGCTATTATCTGGAATGAAGTTCTCTAGTTGGTAGCAAAATATACAAATACATATTTTCATCCCAAGATATTTCTCCAGAGCATTCTAGCTCGTTAAATGTTACCCATTTCTAGTTCCTTTCACATCTTTTCCTCAAACATTAGAAAATTTCAGTTATAGAGAGGGTCGATTGGTAGGAAATATGAAGGAAAATGAGAAACTATACTTTTTTTAAAAACTAGGCAATCTGTCTTCTTCATATCTCTTGCTCCATTGCAGTAGTTCTCAATTATTTTGGTTTCAAAACATCTTATACTCATAAAAGTTACTGAGGACCCCAAGAGCTTGCCTTAGAAAATTCTAGAAGGTCCAAGAATCCACAGTACATTAGCTGTCAGAACAATGTCATCGCATGTCATGTTGCCTCTGGAAAACTCCACTGTATGTTGTGAGAGAATTGAGAGTGAAAATGGCAAACAAGCATCCTAGTATTACAAAAATAGTTTGGCTTCGCAAACCCATAAAAGGATCTTGGGAACCCCAGGGGTCCCTAGACCACACTTTGAGAACCACTGCTCAGTGTTGCTGTTACAAAGAATACATTCTATTGCTGCTTTTTGTTTTTGTTTTTTTCCTCCTCATCATGTTATTGATTTGATTAACAGGTACTTAGGTACAGGTAAGAAAATCGTAGTATTTCGGGGGCAATTCATTCTTCCTGCAGATTCTTATCTCAGAGTGAAGGGGTTCAGTCAGTATCCCTCTCCACAGTATCGAGACAGAATGATCCTTGAGCCCACTTATAAAACATCAGGGTGACAAATGCAAAGATACAGGAATGTTGAGGGTAATAAGGAGATGCTTCCTCAAGGTAATGAGTTTTTATCCTGTCAGTAAAGGTGGGAATCCAGCAAAAACAATAACGATGTACAATGGAATGAAGTAATTAGAGAAGAGTGACTTAGATTAAGAGGAGACTGATTTTGGATGTGTGAAGTTTTAGATGTCCTAGATTAGTCATCAGACACACCCCTACTTTCTACCTTTTTTATTTCACAAACTAGTCAAATTTAAGAAAGTTTTTTGAGAACCTCCAGGGTTGATAACTTTTAGTGGAGAGAGTAAGGATGTTTTTTTTAAAAATTCCATTTCTTACCATCATTATTTTGTAAAAGGGACCAGATACACCTGTATACACTGGTTAACTGAGACATGGGTTCTTAAAATATTGCAGAAGGTACTGGCCTCTGCATATTAATCCAATTTTCATGATTTCTGAGACTAGGAGCAAAAGATACAGCCTTTCATAGAGGTTTCTCCCAACCACCTACTTCTAGCATCTTGCACTTAAGATTGATTGAAATAAAAATCAAGCTGTTTAGTTTCCCAAACATCTTAAGTCTTTCTGAGCACATGCTTTTTCTTCTGCCTACAGTCTCTCCTTTGTTTTCCTATCCTGGAAAATGTCTGTAACTTCGAATGTTAGTACTCAATAAAGCTTTCTTTGATTCTTCTCTGAACTTTACTCAGGTAGTTTTTCTAAGTTGCCATTGCATCATTATTGTACTTAACGGGGATTATCTTTAGAAGGGCCTGTTTCCCACTAAATTTAAGCTCCACTTATCCTTTCATCATGAATCCTGATGGCCTTAGATAGTCAGTCTGTGATACAATGTAAGTACTCATTATTTGTTGAGTAAATAGTTCTTAAAACAATTCACTGCTCTAAGTAAACTATGGAAAATATATGTCATTGTAAAAACAAAAGTGTTTTCTGTATAAATTATAATCGTGCTGAAAAATCAGTTGCTAAATATTTACCTCTAACAGGATATTAGAAAATTTTTGAAAATTTAAAGTTCTCAGTTCACCTAGAATGTCTTTAACATTTTACAAGACCAATTTAAGAAGCCGAGTAACTAAAAAAGTACTTACTGAGAGAATAAAAATTGATAAGGTGATCTGAAACTAGTATGTAATTAATATGAATAGCCATTAACAATAATAAATTAAGTCTCTTTCATTATAATCAATACTCAGTTCCTCCATTAATGAGAATAATGGTGCAGAGAATATAAAACTGAGAATAATCAGAAATGCTTTTCTATTTGACTTTTAGGATGCATATAGAAATCCTGGGAACAGACATTTCTTCCTAATTGTTTTGCTCAGGCTAATATTAAAATAAATTTATGATTTCTTTCCAAGTGACTACCTACGGGGGATACACAGAGAATTTAAAATCTGTTGGAATTCTACCTGGGGATAATTAACTGCCAGTCTGTCTGTCTGTCTGTCTATCTGTCATATCTATCTAGAACTTAGATAATCCACCAGGTAGGTAGCTTTTTTTTTTTTTTATAAAAGATTAAGTATTCTTATGAAAGAGGTGGCAAGTCGTATTCATATTTTTAATACGTAAGGGAAATCAAGGTGAGTTCACTGAAAAAGCAAATAGGGCAAGAAAAGAACCAAAATGGTTGTGGGTTATTCATTATTCATTTTTTACATTTTATCCCATTGGTAGGAATAACGAAGTAACCGTCATTAACTTTTTACCACATTTGCTTTTTCTCTTTCACTTGTATGATCATTCTTTCTCCCTGTACACGTTTGTGAGTATCCCACTCACATTTATTTTACTAAACCATTTGAAAGTAAGATGTAAATATGACATTTTGCCCCTAAATACTCATATAATCACTATATCATCACTTCCAAAGAATTTAACATTATATTTTAGATTCAGATTTCTCGACTGTCCCCACAAAATCCTTTAAGCTTTCGGCAGGGAGGACGGAGGAAGGGTGGGGGAAAAGGGTCTTGAATAAAGCATTAATCTCTTTAATCTAGAACATACCCCCCACTTTTTTCATTCTTTCATGGAATTGATTTTTTGAAGAATACAGAGCAGATGGCTTGTAAAATGTTCTACAGTGCAGATTTGTCTGATGGTTTCTTCATGATTCACTTCTGGTTTTTGAACTTTGAAAAGAATTTTAGGAAGACCTTGGTCTAGCTCCATCTTTCGCAGTTGGTGAGAACCCCATTAATGTCCTTAAAATCCCGTTTGCCTCAGAAGCCCTACTTATAGACTGGTGCCAACAGTTTCTGTAGCAGCAGTGTGTTAGTTGAGACTCTAATCAGTTGGGGATAATTATTTCAATCCATATAGCTGCAGATCACTAAATTTAAAAAGGCACTAATTAGAAGACCTGGATTCTTAATTTTATTTTGCCACTGAATAGCTGGATGACCTTGGAAAAAGCACATGATTTCCTAAGGCCTGTTTTCTCCCCATAAAAGGATAGGTTCTGGCGTCTACAAGTTCCTTTCAGTTTAAGGGCCATTAATCAGCAGCCTAATCTTTGATAATAGCTTCTGGATTAGCTGGAGAAAAACATCAAGTGTTCAGTTCATTTGAGAACTGTAGAGCACTAAATGAGGACATAAAAAATTTTTTCCATTATGATATCTGCTTGATTCTAAAATATAGTTTCATATTTTAACATTTTTGAAATCAGAATGCATCTTGATCAGCTTGTATGTACATTATTGTGTCAGTGCTTTTCTTTTCCAGAAGAGGTTTTATTAAATTGATAACAAATCTTAAAAGTCTCTATCGCATCTTAAACAAAATCAAGGAAGTCCAGCATCGAAGACATCTGAGTAAGAAATGCTGCCAATTATAATTGTCAGACATGATGTATTGTAAGACTCTTCCAACATCAACTATTAAACGATGGAAAAATGTACATCTTAAGAGTCAACAAAGATTGGATAATAAAGATTAGGTTGAACAGGAAAATTGTGGGTTTCACAAATGTGAAAAATATGTGGTAAAAGTGTCTTGCATTGTTAAGGACCATCATGGCACAAATTGAAAAAGATTTCTAAACACAAGTGAAACAAATTTTTTATTACTGACCACTTAAGTTAGAAAATGATGAAAAGGATAATAAACATGGCATTTTAAATCCTGACTAATTAACAAAGAAAAACCACACCTATTCTCTTGTTCTGGAAAAGCAAGTTAACAGGGGCCCGAGCTAAATGTCTTCATTGTAGACTGATTTATTCCATTAGGTTCCTTTTGTTTTTAGGGTGTATATAAATAAATACACTGATAGTTGTCATCTTTGTGTATTAGACTCCTGAATTTTATTTTAGTTTACTGTCTTGGATAAATTGCCAAAATGCTAGAATTTTGTTTTAATAACCAGGGGAAACATTTTTCTTCCTTTAATCTTGGGAAATTATTAAAATACCCATAAATATAGAGCTTGACTTTAAATGAGATAATTTTGCATTGGAAAGTTGTATACGTTATCAGCAGTTACCATTAAACTACTTGGGGGATATTAGAATATTTCCATTTTCCAGAGGTCACTGCTTCTTCCTGAATCCTAAACTGAAGATACATGACCTATTGTATTTTAATACAATGTTTTTGGGCCATCGGTCATTCAATGCTTATTTTTAAACATCCATGAAAGGCAGGGTACCACATTAAATACTGCTCTTTTCTTACAATATTGACTAACGCTTAAAATACTTTTGACTTTGGCTTTTGTGATGCTATTCTAATTTTTCTTTGTAACCTATTTTCTGGTCTTTTTACCAGTTTTTAACCATAAATATCATTTGAGGCTCTGTTTATAAGTCTTTATCTTTTTATCTTAAACTTTTTCATTTGGGGATTCATCTACAGTGATTTCAGCTATTCCCAGGTGAAATTTCCAGAATCATATCTTTAGTCCTAATATTACAGTTGCGTACAGAAAATGACCTACCAAGTGTCCCAATACGAGGTCTTTCCAAAAAATGAGTGGTCTTTTTAAAGGTATTTTTTATTATGCTGATTTCCCTGCTCAAAACATGGGAAATTTTAGTCCTCTCAGCTTTGCCTACACATCTGCTATTATTCAGAAGTAGTTTGCTTGCTAATGACTTATTCATTCCAGACTTCATGCCTCTGCATATGTCATCACCTCTAATTTTGCGGTCCTTGCCCTCCCTTCAAAGCCTAATTCAAATCTTGTATCATGTGAAGTCTTCCTTCCTTGGTTAACTTTATCGGGTTATTTATTCATATTCTCATCACACAGTCAGTACTTAGGTACTCATACTAGTCAGTACTCAGACATTCAGTTGCGTTTCTAGATTATCAAAAGATATCTAAATCCTAGCTGTTAGATTCAGTGCAGCAAAATTCTAGTATAATAAAATGTAGACAGTACCTTGGAAATTATTGCAATAACTGATCTTAAATTTTTTCTTCGTGAATTTATTGCTGTGGAAAAATTACTTCCATTATTTCATCTCAGAAATTATTAAAGATGTAGAGTTCGTAAAGACAAGAAGTGTTTTTCTATAAGACTGTGTTAGAAGGTGCCTCACATTAAATAGTTTTAACAACAACAAAAAAGTGTTTTTACAGCCCCCAAGTTTTACTCCCTAGAAGTACCACTTTCAAGCCTTTGGGCTGTTTTTCCTTTTGTTTAATATTAGCTGTTGACTTTCTACTCTGAAAGATGAGAATTTAGCCTGATCTGTTCCCCCTCATCACACACACAGACACACTCCCTTTTCCTTTCTCAAATTACACAATAAAAGTTTTTTCCTCACATAAAGTTCAAAACTGGTGGTTGTGGCAATGTGGTTATTCAGGATTGGGGCACTGGTTCTCAGGGTATGGTCCAGGGATCCTAGAGGGGTTCCAAAGACAATTTTGGGCATCTATAAGATCTGAGAGGTTATTTGCATTTTTCACTCTCATTCACAAGTGCACAGTGGAGCTCTCCAATAGTTGTGTGATGTGATAATGTCATCATACTGACAGCTAATGAAGTGTATGCTTGTGTATTATGTTTTCTAGAATTTTCTAGGGTAAGACAACCTTAGTGGATTGAATGCAGAAGCAGATAGGGTTCACTTCTGTTCTAGTAAACCACACATCAAAAAGATTTGCAAAAAATATGACTCATGAAATATTTTGTTTTAGAAAAGCATGATTTTTCCTTATAGTTATTTATGTTAATATGTATTGGTTTTATTATTTTTTCAGTAGACACTGAACAAATGTTTATAACTGATTTAGTTAGAAATAGATTCCACCGTATTTTAAATTATTCGTTAGGAATTACTCTTAGTATCAATACTGAAAAGTTATTTTGATACTGAAAAGAACTGTTTTCCTTTACACCTTTCATTTGACATGTGATTTAGGAAGTACTTATTATTTAATATTAAAGTATTAAAGCTTTCATTAGCTTCAACCCTGTTTGGATTTTTTTGTCCCTATATTCTCAGGAGAAAGCAAACTTTTGATATCAAGAGTTTCATCAACATTTCATCTCAACAAGTATTTGTCAAGCATTTGTGCGTGGGTGTTTGGGAGACAGAAGCATAAGACAGCCCCTGCCTTGCTGACTTGATACAGATTTTTCTGAGTCTTGTACTTTCATCACCTATACAGAGAGAACGTTCAGGTTGATGACTCTGAATCACTGCAAAATTCTCAGGAATCAAAGAACAAACAAACATATTGTCTACCAAGTCTTACTAAGATCAGAAAGTTGCTGGGATACCTCAGAAGTATAACAATGAAGTATATGGTGCAAAATTTTCAAATTAAGTACTAAATTAAACAATTTATTTCACCTAATTTTTATGTAACACTTTGGAGTTTACCAGTGATTTAACATGCTTCACTTAATGCTCATGATATCCCGGAGTTAGATACTATCCACATTTTATAGGTGGCTGACTCAGGCTTTCAAATAATAGCTGATTTGCTCAAGAATTGCATAAAGGTTGGACTCAAATTTAGGTGTTCTGACTTATGATTCTGTGCTCTTACTATATAAAAACACCATCTTTCTTAAGGATTCAAAATAATTGAGGTTCTGCTACACATGCTAAGATATTTGGAGGATATGACATTATTTAAAATAGAGTAACTGTCTATAGTTAACCCAAATCACTAGTAGAAATAAATAAGAATTCTCATTCTGGGTATAGATCATATAAATTTTGTGAGAGGTTAGACTTGAGTTTGAATATGCATTTTGTCTAAAGGAGACTTGCTTGTCTCAAACCATTAAAAGCTTTTGAATATATTGTTTTACTGATCTTCAGAACTACAGTGTCTGACCATAATAGTGGGGGTACATTCAAAACATTCGACAAATACCTAAAGTAAAGGAGTAAAGTTTTCCTTGCCTACAGATGATATTAATTACTTAATGTAAGGATTATAGAGTGTGAGGCATTCATCCACATAATACTGATTCAGAGATTCAGTCAGCAAACTGGGGAACAATACTAACACAGAGAACTTGAAGCCATCAGTTATGAGTAAGTCTAAGTTAATTCTTTTCATTAATTCGGTTATTACTTTCTAAAATTCTTCTTTCTCCTCCTCTCTCCCCATAGGTTTGTAAAAGAATGGACTTGGTCTGCCAGAGAATGTTGAATCAGGGATTTCTAAAAGTGGAGAGGTACCATAATCTATGTCAGAAACAAGTTAAAGCACAACTCCCAAGGTATGTTACAGCTGCAATGGCAATAATTTATAATTGGGGATTTTGTTTGTTTCTTGATTTTTTTTTTCCTTTAAATCTCAGTAGTTTACATGTTAAATGGTTTCCAAGTTTTTATAGCAAAGGTTACCAGCTCACAATAAGTGATTTTTTTTTTTTTTTTTTTTTTTTTTTTTTTTACTACAGTTGGCTCTCGCTCACCATTTCTTTTCAACATTGTACTAGAGGTTCTAGCCAGGGCAGTTAACAAGAAAGTAGGGGGGGAAACAGCATCTAGTTTGGAAAGGAAGAAGTAAAACTATTCACAGATGACATGATCTTGTATACATGTCATCTTTTACATGGGGAATACACTAATTATTAGCACTAATAAATGAATTGAGCAGGGGTACAGGATACGAGACTGATATACAAAAAATCAGTTGTATAACTGCACTAGCAGTAGGCAATCCAAAAATGAAGTTAACACCATTTACAATAGCATAGAAAAGAGTAAAATACTTAGTAATAAGTATAATAAAAAAGTGTAAGACTTGTACCCTGAAAACTGCAAAACATTGTTAAAAGAAATTAAAGAAGACTTAAATGGAAAGATATTCCATATTCATGAATTGGAAGACTACCTGTTGTTAAGATGGCAGTACTCCCTGATTGATCTGTACATTCAGTGTAATTCCCATCAAAATCCTAGGTGTCTTTTTTGCCAAAATTGACAGGCTGATCCTACTGTTTCTATGGAAATACAAAAGACTCAGAATAATAAAAAACAGTCTTGAAAAAGAAGAACAGAGTTGGTGGAGGACCACCACTTCCCAATTTCAAAACTTACTAGAAAGCTACAATAATTAAAACTGTGTGGTATTGATATAAAGACAGATATATAGTCAGTGGAATGGAATTAAGAGTCTGGAATTACATTTTTAGTCGATTGCTTTTCAACAAGGATGCCAAGACAATTCACTGGGGAAGAAATAGTGTTTTCCACAAATGATGCTGGGACAAGTGGGTATCTACATGCAAAAGAATGAATTTGGACCCCTTCCTCACACCACATACAAAAGTTAGCTCAAAATAGATCACAGACCTACGTGTAAATGTCAATGCTATACTGTAAAACCCATGGACGAAAATATAGTATTAACCTTCATGAACTTGGATTAGGCACTGGTTTCTTAGATACGACACCAAAAGCACAAGTAGAAAAGGAAAAAGTAGGCAAACTGGACTTTATCAAAACTTAAAACTTCTGTGACTCAAAGGACATCATCAAGAAAGTGAAGAGACAACCCACAGGATGGGAGAAAATAATTGCAACTCACATATCTAATAAGGGACTTATATCCAGCCTGTATGAGGAACTCGTAGAACTCAACAATAAAAAGACAAGCCAATTTAAAAGGCACAAAGGATTTTAATAGCCATTCCTCCAAAGAAGACACACTGAAGGCCAGCAAGCACACGGAAGATGCCCAACATCACGAGTCCTCAGGGCACGGCACATCAACACTGTGAGTCGGCACTTTACACCCAGCAGGATGGCGAAAATAAAAAAGACAAAGTGCTGGGAAGGATGTGGACAAACTGAAACCTTCATAAATTACTGGTGGGATTGTAAAACAGTGCAGCCACTTTAGAAAAGTTTGTTTTGCAAAAAGTGAAATACAGTGCTACCATATGACCCAGCAATTTTACTCCTAGGTCTATAACCAAGAAAAATTAAAATGTATCCACACAAAAGCCTGTACGAGAGTGTTCATAGCAGCATTATTCATTAGAAAGTAGAAACAACCCAAAAGTCCAGCAACTGCTAAATGGATAACCAAGATGGTGGTAGTCCATGTAATAGAGTATCGTTTGGCAATAAAAAGGAGGGAAGTACTGATACACAGTGCAACATGCCTGAGCCTAGAAAATGATGCTAAGTCAGAGAAGACAGCCACATACTGCGTGATTCCAGTTATCTGAAATGTCCAGAATAAGCAAAACCGTAGAAACAGATAATAGGTAGTGGTTGCCAGGGGCTGGGGAATGGAGGTGAGTGATAATGGTTATAGGCTCCCTTTCTGAGGTGCTGAAGATGTCCTGAAATTAGATAGTGGTGATGGGTACACAGTTCTGGGAATGTACCAAAACCACTAAATTGTACACTTTGAAAGTGGATTTTATGTGAGTTATTTCTCAATGAAACTGTTTAAAAAGTTTAAATGAGCTAACTTTATGGGCAAAAACATAATCTCTTGTCTGTATGTCCATGTGTAGTTCTTTCATTTTTCTAATTTCTGTGATTCTAACAGCCAGTAGGCTTGATATAGCCAAATAATAATTTTTTTTTTTCCAAATATTTTGTCAGTGAGTACTAGTCCTTGGCAAAGATTTCTTGACATAGTTATTCATTTATCATCACATTGAATGATGACCCAATTGTAGATTTCTAAATTAACATGTAAATGTTAGACTGTTTCATTAAGACATTTGGTTGCTTAACATTTTAGTTCACACCACGTTTTTAAGGGTTGTTTTTGTAATTGTAGGAGAGAGTCAGAAAGGAGAAACCATTCATTAGCTCGTCATGCAGACATCCTTGCTGCTGTTGAAACAAGACTTTCACTATTAAATATGACTTTCATGAAGTATGTGGATTCCAATCTCTGTTGCTTCATCCCAGGAAAGGTAAAGTAGAGTTGCTTACCTAGAACAGCCAGGTCGCACTGTGTACACTTTAAATCAAGGTGATTTTTTAAACGTCAGAATTGTTCCTACTTCTCTGGAATGAGTTTCTATGAATGGATTTGTTCTGTACAGTAACTGATAGAAATATGCACCATGTATGTGATCTTTGTATTTAAAATTCTAATTAGGAAATATACAGTAAAAGCTGTACTGTTCTTTGGAGAAGCCTTGTTAAGAGTTAATACTCCAGAAAACACTTTTGAGCTTTTACTCTTTGTTAAGATGCCAGAGATGCAGCGACAGTGAACAAGATAGGTATTGTCCCTGCCTTCAAGACTGTTAATAATTTGGGGGAGGTGGAGTAGGAGGGACTAGCTGGGTTTTGTTTGAGAAATGTTTCATGAGACAACTTGATAAATGTCCAGATTTGAAAAGAATAATTACTGTATAGCAATATACTCAGAGCTAAGTAATACTGCTGTTTAACACAAATAAGTACAGATGGCATATTTACTGTTACTAAGTTAACAAAGACCCCAGCATTCAACATGCTACTCACCTTCAGTGGTATGTTGCTTCTTGAATTGAGTGGAAGTTCTAGTGAAATATGTCTATATGCTTTTATACATATACGGTAGGGGTGGAAATGGAATTAAAGGTCATTTTGCTACTTAGTTGATACTAGGAAAAGTATCGACATGGTTAGAACTAATTTTAATACCTAGTAAAATTTCAATGTTCTCTTTGTTATTTCCATAGAATTAACATTGGCAATATTTTGTATGTACTTTCTCCATTTTCAATTTTCTATGGTATTTATTTTTGGAGGGGAATCCTGTTTGTTTTCATTTTATCTGAAATATTATTTGGCATATTTCACTTTCCTCATATTAGCTACAAATGCTTTTGTAGGGTAGTATGGAATGGTTAGCAGTTAGAAACTTTCCATTCTGATTCGTAATGCCAGATTTTATCCAGATCTGATTTATAGGCCTTAACTCTTAAGTGTTCCTGGGAAGTTCATTGAACTAGTAGAGGTTGTCCGTGTATTGTCGTTTTTATTGCATATCTCATTAAGAATATGAATATTTAAGAAGCGTTTTAGTTTTCATAACCTCAGACACAATAACAAGAGTTGAGTGGTTTGGGCAGAGTCCATATGACCTGCACAGCCTAAGATACTTAGTATCTGGCCTTTCCAGAAGTTGCTGATCTTCGTTCCAGTTCATCAGGATCACATGATCGGGATGATGCTCTTTACTGTCTAAATAAATGAGTTCCAATCTAGTTGAGTCCCTGATTTTGGAAACCACTTGTTGACCTCTCACTTTAACTGAAAGAACAAACCAAGGTAGCAGCAATGGAGAATGTCTTAAGCTTTCAAGATGCAGTAGGTCCCCTCGGGCATTTGCCCTGGACAGTTCTTAACTGAAGTCTCTACCTCGCCTGCCCGCAATAGAAGAGCTGCTGGAAAGGAATTTTGGACCT
Organism: Rhinolophus sinicus; assembly: GCF_057876585.1. Lineage (NCBI taxonomy): Eukaryota > Metazoa > Chordata > Mammalia > Chiroptera > Rhinolophidae > Rhinolophus > Rhinolophus sinicus. The sequence goes on along the minus strand of NC_142506.1, from coordinate 56,754,058 downwards.
AACTTTATAACATAGATAGCTGCCTATCTATCCCTTTCTCCTGCCATTGTCCTCATCTGATATTTATGAAAACTTTCTGGTTCTTAGAGCACTTTCATATACATTATCTCATCTACTTTCCATCACTGCATGTAAGGTAGATAGAATAAGTATTTGCTATTCCTATTTCATTGATAAGAAAACTGAGGCCTAGAGAATTTAAGTGATTTGACAAAAGCCACACTCAAGTCTTCTGATTTCTCAGCTGCCCGTCTTCTTTACTGTTTTATTCCATTTTTCCTTAATAGTACCCATTTCTTCACAAGAACTTATCCTAAGTTCTTTTTCTCCTGCAAACCTGAACTTGACAAACAACTCAAAAAAAAACAAACAAAAAAACCCAATAATTTTTGTCTTTATTATCTCATTTAATTCAGCTTGGATTATTTTGTTTCTTAAAAGTGCTGTCTTATTTACACCAACGGGCACAGGTCAGATAGGGCCATAGTTGCCGACCCTGACCACTATGCTGACATTCCATTCATCTTCTCTCCGAACTAAGAGGTTTCAGATTGTTGGCTTACTTCTATACACATTTCTCAAATCTTCTATCTTACATATAGAAGTCAAACTTTTTTCAGTAAGCTCATAGTCAGTATAGCATTTCACACATACTGAAGCACACAGGTGAGCAGCGGCCAACTAACCATTCTGGAAGATATAATAATGGAAAAAGACATGGATGGTCCCTGCACTTGTTACTTGTAGCCCTGGTAACCCTTTTGTGCTTATTGAAACACAGTGGTCCCCAAAAGTCAGGGTTTTCACACTGTAACTGACTGTACAAACAGTTACAATAAGGTCATAAAGCTAGATTTCCCTGACCAAACTTAAAACCTACATATTAGGTATTGTTGGTTTGTTTTAAATGTGTTGAAGGAAAAAAAACTGGTAGTGGTATTGCATTTCCTAATTCCTCTTTTTGGTAGCTTTTTGTTTTGATGCAGTTTCATATTTATACAAAAATTAGAAGAATAGTACAAGGAACACCCATATATCTTTTATCCAGATCCAGCAATTATTTACCTTTTGTCTCATTTGCTTTTATTCTCCCTATATATGTGCATTTTATTTTTTTGGAACAATTTGAAACTAAGTTGGAGATATTGTGACCCTTTATTTTTAAATATTTCAGTGTATTCCCTAAGAACTAGGACATTATCTTACTTAAACCACAGTAAAGACATCAACATCAGGAAATTTAACATTGATACAATTAATTAATCAATCTGTATTCAAATTTCATCACTTATCCCAATAATACTCGTACTAGCGATTCTTATTTTCAGTCTAGAATCCAATCCAGATCATGCATGGACCCTTTGATCTCCTTTAATGTGGAATAGTTCCGACACTTTGTGTTTCTCGATCTCAATTTTTGAAGAGAATAGGTCAGTTATTTTGAATATTCTTTGAGTTTAATGTTTTCAGAATGTTGTGTTTTTGTGTTCTCTAAAATTGATTTCAGTGTGAAGACATTCTTAAAAATCAAGTCGATCTATTCTTGTATTGAATTTTTAGATCCCTCCTCCTCTTTCTTTCCCTCCCCTCCCCAGCCATGTTGGCTAACTAAGGAGTTCTGGTAACTTTTTATGTGCTCCATTCTTAAATACAAGCAGAGAGTAGAGAATCGGCAGACTACTCTGAAACAGAATAAAACAAATGGGGAAAAAAAACCTTTGAGAAAACCATATAAGCATATAAAACTTTAAAAAGAAAATGTGGCTAATATTCTAGGAGAAATAAGAAAAGATATAGTCAAACACATGCCATATAAGGAAATATTGAGAGAATTTTAAATGCACTGAAATTTTTTAAATATGGAAGAATATTTTTAAAATAAATAAAAGGATTGGAAAGGAACGTTAAGGAAATCTCAAGTAGAACAAAAAGACAAAGGTGGAAAATGAGAAAACTTTGAGAACATACGAGGTTCAATATTCTAGTAGGCAGTTGTTTGCTAAATACTAGATTAAACAAAATAGAAATTCTCACCTACAACAGTCCAAAGACTTAAATGATATTCATAGTATATCATTTATTACTGTGCCAATTTACATATAAGCATCATAGAGTGAACTGCGTGTGCTAGAAATGTGATAGTTGTTCACCGTATTTGGTTTCTACCATGCGATTTTAATACTTATTTTTCATAACTATTATTCTATCATCTCAAGCCTGAGTAGGATTCAGCATGAGCATGCATATTATTAGAAAAGTGGAGAAATAGCCTCTCATACTATTCTGCAAGATTGTAAGTTTTCTCTCAGGACTCAGCAGCTTCAGTAAAGGAGAAGAGAAGGTAGATTATAAAATTGTTCCAGAATTGGGTACTGGTTAGATAAATGCAATAAGGGGAATGGGTGGGATGTGAGGTGGTTTAAGATAGTTTGGTGACAGAATGGTTTCGTTGGTTAACCCACAATTGGGGAGGTAAAGGCCCATGAGAATAGATGTCATCCAGACTGGAGGTCATCAGAGATGTGAATTACTGTCTTCAGGTCTATGCTGAAGCCATGGGAAGTATTAAGGATAACCTCCCAGGGATTAATGCTGAGGGCACAAATGCCTAAGGAAGGTTCAGTTACCATTCCAGCAAGAGAATTAGGAACCAGGATTGTCAGAATTGTGTTTCTTCTCCATGTATGTTATGCCTTGTGTTTTCCCATTGCAGTTATCGTGAAATGAAAAAGGATCTCTTGCTACCCTTTGGTAATAGCAAGAAAGTGGGATTTGAAGAGACCTCATTCCAATCCATAGCAAGTCTTAGAGAAACAAAACTTCAAGGGATAGTGTACAGGGTGCCAGTGTAAGGAAGAAGGCGATCAGGCTGCGTTTCTGTGGCTTTGGGAGACAGATTCGGGCTAGACTGAAGTCATTTGGAGAGTTAGAAGAATATGGGTTTGGGTAATTCTACTTTCCCTATCCCTGCTTGCATATAGGATTTCATTTCTTAGTTTAGTCCTCTAGCTTCTTTAGCAATTTGTATATCCCTCTTTGTATCACTTATTTACACATGTCTCCCCAATTACACTGTGATTTCCTTTAGGGCAGGGGGGTATATTTTATTCATCATGATTTCTTTGGCTTGTGCACAGTACCTGGTACTTAATAAATGTAAGTATGAAACCTACAAAGTATTGTAACAAGGCCAAAGCCATATGTTACAGACGATAATGTTATCAATGTCCAGTACATCAGTTAAATCACCCTAAAGGTCTTCATGTGAATTGCAAAACAAGCAGTCACTTCTCTCCCTATTTAGCTGTTTTATTTTTTTTAAAAAAACTGAAGGTGCTAATGAGAGCTCATTATTTTAGGTCATTGATGAGATTTATCGTGTGTTGAGATATGTCAATTCTACCAGAGCCCCTCAGCGAGCTCATGAAGTACTTCAGGAGTTAAGGGACATTTCCTCCATGGCAATGGAATACTTTGATGAAAAGATTGTTCCAATTCTAAAGAGGAAATTGCCAGGATCAGATGTGTCTGGAAGACTCATGGGCTCCCCTCCAGGTATCTCGTTTATAATATGTTCAGTTTATAATAATGTTCATACATAGTTTTATAACTTTTTTCCATTTAATTGTATATCTTGAACTTTTCTGTGTCTGTAAATATGTATCTGCAATATCATTTTTAATGACAAATTGGATTATAGACCTTAACTTACATAACTGAGCCATTACTGTTAAGCACGCGTGTGTCTAGATTTCAGTATTTAAGCTACCCTCTGAAGAACCATCTTGTGGCTAAATCTTTGTACGTACGTATCCATAACTATTGACTTAGTAAGAAATTTATTAGAGTAGAATTGCTGAGTGAAAAGAGCTATGTATTTTTTTTTTATGTTTCTCACTAGTTAATATTCATTATCCTAAAACAGAATTAAATATACCAGATAAAACCTAAAAAATTCTTCATGGAAATATCCAATTATTTCAGTCCCCAGAGTGGCTGGCTGCTACTTTAAAAGACAAGGTGCATAAGTCTATTTTGAACACTGTCACTTCTTCTGTGGTAGCTATTTTGCAAAAGTATACTGGATCCTAAAAATTTGTGCCTTTATCTACTGAAAGACTACATTTCAATATCCTCAACTCTTGCAAATATTTTAAATCAGGAAAAAAAATGTAGTTACACGTTACTGGTTCGGATTAGATAGCTCCCTGGAGTACTTAGTGGGGTAACTGAGTGCCTCTTTATAGTTTAATAATAAAGCCTATGGCATCTCAGCATTGATATATCTATTATTTATTGAGTACCTATTATGTGCACAGCACTGTACTGTGTCCTGTGGAGACTAAAAAGAAGTGTAATACGTGGTGTCTGCTCACAAGGATCTTACTGTTTCAAAAGGTAAGACATATTCAGACTCAAAGTTCAGTTATCATAGGCAAGAGAAATACTTTAAAGGAGTGTCCGTTTAAAGGCCAAATGAGTAGCAGAAACAGATCTTAAGGAAAATAAGATCATTGTTCGCTGGTCTGATTAAGACTATACAAGAGAGAAGAACTGAGCTGAGCCTTGCTGTAGTAGTAGAAGTTGGATCAAGATCAGCAGAGAGAGAGAAGGAAGAATGCATCAGTCAAGGAAATATTTGGGTTATTTAGATGTACAAGGAGAAAATTAGCATGATGGGTTTAGGGCATGAATGGATCCATCTGATCGTTTTCAAAAACCTTCAGGAGATCTGGTTTTAAAAAAAAGTAGGTTATTAGTTTACAATAGTGATTTTTATGCCCATGTTACATTCTGTTGTTTCTAAAACAGAACAGTTCCAAAGCCTTCCTGCACTGTGTCAGAAATGTTTGTGCCCATCATGAATGATGTAATTCACTCTTTGATGGCATCCTTCAGCTAAAGTTGAAGCCTCTGCATGTATTAATAACTAAGTGCAGAGAGAACTTAAGAACACAGTACCTCTACTTCTAACTCGAATGTTTGTTTGCTTGTGTGAAATTAGATAGAAAATCATTATATTCTTTTTACTAATATTTTCTTAGTAGATCCTAAAAATATTCTAGAATATTTTAAATCCAAATTTATGCCATTAAATGTCCTTTTCCATTTGCTGGCAATGCACACATTGCCACATGAACATGAGAATCAGAATTCAAATGAACATAGTTAAAACCAGGTATCTGATTAATCCATTAGACCAAGTAAATTGCAAAGAAGAAATCAGAAGTGATGTTATAAGGACATTCCATTTCAAAATAAGTTTAATTAATGAAGTATTCCTGGTAGCGAGACATTTTAATTTGTTCACTGACCATTTTAATCTATCTCCATAGTTCCAGGACCTTCTGCGGCCCTAACAACAATGCAGCTCTTCTCCAAGCAAAACCCTTCACGACAAGAGGTTACCAAACTCCAGCAGCAGGTTAAGACCAATGGTGCTGGTGTGACTGTTCTCAGGCGTGAAATTTCTGAGCTTCGCACCAAAGTGCAAGAACAGCAGAAACAGCTTCAAGACCAGGACCAGAAACTGCTAGAGCAGACCCAGATCATAGGGGAACAGAACGCACGCTTGGCAGAGCTGGAACGCAAACTACGAGAAGTCATGGAAAGCGCAGTAGGAAACCCCTCAGGGTCTGGGCAGAATGAAGAGTCTCCTCGGAAACGAAAAAAGGCAGCAGAAGCCATAGACTCTCTTAGGAAATCTAAACGTCTCCGGAATAGAAAGTAAACTGGAAAGTGCTTCTAGCTCCATGAGAAGACCTGGCTTAGTAGCTTGAGCAGTTACGCATATCAGGATACTGTGAGCAACGCGGTGTCCCTTAGGCTGCTAGGCTTTCAGAACACAACTGAAACTTGAACTCTCACGGTTGGGACATTCTTTTCCCGCTTCTGGTTGAACTGATGCACAGAATGTTTTTACTTTGCAATAGATTTGTACTAACCAGACCTGTTGTTCTATCATGTTTTGAGGAGTTGACTTTTTTTCTGTGCAGATAATGTTTAAAGTAAGTTTATTTGTTTCTGCTTTTATGCACATTACATAAGGATCTTAAACCAGTCTCGACAGACTGGAAGTCAAGTTTAATACAGAAAATGTCCTGTTCACTTGAAAGAAAAGACCTACTTTTTAAATGGACAGTATCTTGTTTCAAAAAAAAGTTGACTTTTTGTTCTAAGTGACCTTTGTCTGGAACGTCTGAGAAGTAGTAAATGCTTTTTGGTATTGAAGTAATGGGTAACGAAAACGGACTTCCATAGTACTGACTGTAGAAGGGGCCTCTACAGTGTTGACTATATATTTTTATAAACTACTGGCAAGGGATTTCTCCAGTTGTTATTATATCATGTTTCAGTTCTCCTTTTGGGGCCATGCCCTACATTTGCATGGATGGATGCATGCATTGCCTAGGCAACTCACTTAAAAAGCTCTTGCACTGGTGTTATCTTGAACCTCTATACTTCTCCACTTTTTAGAGCAGCGTCATAGTTTATTTAAGCACCTAACATCTTCCACCACAACAGCTAGCCTCTAGGGTGGATTTATGAGTCCATTTGTCCTCCAGTTTTACAGGAACAAGAGAATGTTAAAGCCCTTTATCTATTCTCTGTAGGGTTCAGGTACGCAGGCTAAGGCAGAACCCCAAATCCCAAGGCTCTTTCTATCCACGTCGGACCTCTGGTTACTAGTTCAGTTCCTTACTCACCACTGTGTGTGCTCATTGATCAAATGTGATTATCAGTGGTGTGAGTAGGGGACTAAACCTGTAGGATGCAGTTTTTCCATTGAAAGAAAGTTCACTGAAGAAAATTATACCATGAAAAAGCATTTCGATCATTTCATTTCTGGGGGGTGACCTGAGGGAAGCTTTTGAATATTAATTTCAAGCTTTCCAGATCCTCTAATTTTAAACAAAAGCTTTAATTTTGTTTGCACTCCTGTTTTGAGCTTGTAACTGGAAAAGCATGTCTTGCACTGTTCAGCCTTCTAAGTGGTCACTTTAACAACCTCCAAATTATGTACAGTGGTTATTTTCCCCAGTTGTATATTTTTGAGACATTCGGCTATTACTGTTCTAGTTTTATTTTAATGTACTAAATTATGTTATTATTATTTGACTGTTCAATTCTTTTAAACAACTGTTGCCTTGGGCTTCAGTTATTTAAAATAAATTTAGGTGTGATATAGAAAACTGTCCCTTTCCAGGTGGGAGTTTGATACCTGTATAAAACATAAGGTTTTGGTAAGTACTTAGTTGAATAAAAGCACAAGGTTACCACCTTTTTTATCCATCCAACATAACATACTTCTGCATCCTTTAGATCAACCTCACCAAATGAAACTTTTCCTTACCCATTTTTAATACTGTCCTTACATAATATTGTCCTTAGATTTTGATCAATTCTGTCTAACTTTGAAACTCCATTTACAATGTAGTATGTTTTCAATGAAAAACCATAAAATAACATCCAAGTGTTTCATGGTTTGTTGGGAAGGTAATTTTAAAATAAACAATTTCCAAAAAATATTTGTCAGCCAAGGTCATCCATAAAAGTCCCTGTCTGGAACTCATTTGCTCAGCAGGTCTCATTTTTTGTAATCATAGGATTTAGCCATATTGTCATAACTTTGGAGGAGGCTTACTGCAGTACTCACGGCCTTTACTAGTCGGCTTTCCTGGTAATAGGAAGAATTTTTAAAGTAACAAAGTACATGTTTACAGGTTTACAAAGTATGATCCTTATGCATCAAAGGGATATAACCTCAGATGATTTCTTTAATACTTGTTAATAAATATATAAAGTTGTCTGGGTTTCTTTATAAACTACATCTAGATACCCTAAATGTACCTATAGTCTTCCATTAATTAACATGAGTATCTGGCTTTCATAACAAGCATTCACACCATTAAAAGGTAGATTTTGTTTCGAAATCCAAACTTCTCCAGTATGCACTTGTGATCACCTGTCCATAAGGTTGATGAGTTGCGCTTGTTAATGCATGAATGTTCCATAACAGTAGGAGAATAAAGCACTACAGTTCTAAGTCTTAAATCTTAGGCTATTTAGCTAAAATATTGCCTTGACTGATTTGATAGCTGTTATACTTGCTTTGGGATAGCATAACGGCATTTAAGGTTCAATAAATCACAAATGATTTTGATCAGCTAAAACTGACATATGTTACAGGAAAATTATAAATTAGCCTCCTAAGAGAACTGTCCTGCCCTGGATGATACGTCAGTAATATAAATGCTATAATGTGAATACTGTGTTGTTCTAGAACAGCATTTCCATAAAGTATTCTTGTCACCTTCCTTGGCTGTTTTCAGAGATGTCTCTTAATGGGTCATTCCCACTTATAAGTGGATTATGATACAACACTACAGACATAGACACAATGTGAAAAGGCATATATAAGAAGACTGCCCACCCCACTCCCACCCCCAACCCCACCCCTACCCCCACCGGATCCTCTGCTTATCTCCTACATGAACTTGGCTTGGATTTCACATATTCTGAAATATGAACTATTTCAGAACATGAGGTTATAGAACCGGTTGTTTCTCAAGCTCCTTTTGATGTTCAGAGCCTGGAAATAATGGGGCAATCACAAATGTATTCAGAGTAATCATGATATTTTCAAAACTGCTGGGGGGGCCATGAGGTCTAAAGCCACTGGTTTGGGAAGTAACTTCTTTTTGTAAAACGTGTTTTTTGGAGTACTGAACTTTACAGGGGCTTGCCTTAATCTCTATTTAGTAGTTTCGAGATGTATGCGCTATTACTCTACTTGTTAAAATGTTAAAATATTCTATGTAGCCCCAAAAGTGGGTAAAACAGAGTATAAGTAATGGCTAAATAAATAAGCTAAAAGGTGTCACTACAGCTGGATTTTTGAGAGAAAATGGACATACGAACATAGGCTATGTGTAATAAAAACAATGGCACCTTAAGATTGCACTATTTTATGCATTATTTTATATGCCATTTCATAGCCTGCACTTTAATCTCCAAAGAAATTATGTATGATGTCCCAGTTGTTCCTTATTATTAATAAACTTTTTCCTAAGACAGGGCACTTAATCCTATTTTACTATACTGAGTTAGTTTCTTAGAGGTGGATTCCTTTTTTGAGTTCTCTATTTCCTTAGCCATAATACTTTTTAGGATCTAGGAACTCCTTGTCGATTTCCAACAGTATATAATTTTAATTTAATGTAAAATCTCATACTTGGTGATCAGCACATTCTTATATCCTGCTCTAGTGATGAGTACTAATTGGTTAATATTTATCATGCCCCCCCCCGACAAATGTATGCTGTAAGTAAGATCTGAAGCTAGAAATAAAAGGCATTCCGAATGGAAACATCCCTGTATGATGCAGTCGCTTGGAAATGGCTGTTTGTAACATAAAATCCAATTTGATACGCCATCCAATTCTTTCACTTAGAATCTCATTTAACTAGTCCACAAAAGGTTAATAAGTTAAAACTACTTAAAAATAACAAAGTTCTATATAGCCTGCCATTCTGAGCTGAATTATTTTTTAGAAATACCAATCTGCAAAATGAAACTAGCCATTAGTTGGCTGCTGCCTACTATGATTTTTTAATAGCAATACATGGTTATGTTCATGATAAATATGATAGGTTTAAGTCATGTTGGCCTTTGACAGCTTCCTAAGAGTCTTTGTTAAATTGCTGCAATCAACAGGTAAATCCAGAATTTTCCTATTATGTCTGAAGAGAATCATGGGATTTAGAAGCATATGGGTAATCTATTAGGTCCACCGCCAAAGTCTACTGGTCCATATTGCAAGCTATACCAAAAGTGTAGATGTGTTTAAAATTCCTTTATGTACCATGTCTGTTTACTTATGCTCATGAGCAACAATAAATTGCCAGTTTACCTTCTGGAATTTTCATTGTTAAAACCTAATTCAATTATTGGAAAGTGAAAAACACCTCCCGGTCACACAACAGGGTACATAAATAAATGTGTTGTCACCAGTCCTGCTTGTTTCCTTTGTATTTCATGCATGAAAGGTTACGGAGCTCTACATCTAACAAATGCCCTATCAGTAACTATAATTACATATGCTATTTGCATGCACACAGCCGCTTTATGAAGCAGTTTTACTCTGGAGAGAAATTACACTCAGGTTAGCAACATGTCCACGATGCTAAGTGCAATGTGAACCCAGACCTTCCTCCCTCCAAAGCTTCTGTACTTCCTGTTGCACTACACTCCATTCTAAAACAGCTGGGAGCTAAGAAACTAGATGCCATGACGTCTAAACTTAGCAAGAAATACAGAGATGAACGTTCCATAAATCCACTAGAAGCAGTCAATGCCACAATCCCTAAAGTTACGAGTAACAGAGAACTTAAAATCAGGAAAAGGCTGAGCTTGGAGGAGGCAACTTTTGTCCTAAAGTTTTTTGGCAATGAAGTTACCCTGGGCATATGGGTAGACAACATTTCGAAGGCTTCTAGAACCTATCATCTTAAGTAGGAGGCAGTCCTAGCAGTAGATGTGGCCTGAGGCCACTTCACACAGGTCCATAGTGCTGCCTCCTTGAGAGCCAGTCAGTACAAAAGCAGTGGCCTCCGATTCCTTGGCCCTGCCAGGAAGAAGACGCAGTATCTGTTCAAAAGTCCTTCCTGCTCCTAAACTAAATATGCCAAATTTTAATGAAATAAAATCATACAAATCAATGTCACCTGTGTGATAGGAAATTGCTGAAAAAAATTCCCAGAGGAAGAGCAACCTCGTTGGTACACGTTTTACCCGCTTTGTCTACAATTTAGATGTCCAGAGAAGAGGTCACAGATGACACTCTGCTGAAGGGTCAGGGTGACAGCAGTCAGTGGTGCCAGCACCATCCCTTCACTCTAGTCATCCAGGAATCACAGAAACAGAAAAATAAAGGCTGCTGCTGTTATCTCCCAGTCTTCAGAAGGTAGAAAGCTTCATTTCTATACCGTTCAGATGGCTCAGTTGTCACCTAATAAATTCACATGGCTAGGAAACCAAGGATCTTTCCCAATGTTATTGCTTTTCTTTAAATGATGTCTCCATTCTTTATGAACTTTCCTGTGTTAATTCCTGAAACAACTCTTAAAGATGATTCTTCTGTCCAGAAAAAATATCTCAACTTGTTTGTATATATTCCTTTTTGGTTTTGGTGAGTCATTTCCTCAAAGCAAAATTATAGAAGTTGTGAGGAGAATAAAACGAGTGGTGGATGTTTAGGCAAAAAGTATAAATTATGACTGGAAAGGAAATACAAATCAAAGATAAACTTCCCAAAATTCAATAAATTCTTTTCATACAATTACAATCGACTAAATAGTTTTCAATTTTCCCAACTTTCATGTTTTCTGTAAATTTTCTTTTACCCTTTTTCTTTGGATTACACAAAAGTCAGTTTCCTATTAGAATCTGAAGCAGCAGTGTAAATAATGAAATTGGCTCCAGCGATGCAACACCTAAGGTGTGCCCTTCTGCCTTAAGACTAAGGGAAAACCTCTGTCTGTCTTCTCAAAGCTAAATAAAAGAAGAATATTTGGTGGGGAGAGGAAAGAAGGAAGGGCTAAAAATGCTTACTCTTCCTTTGGAGGGTTGGAGCAAGCTTATAAGAAAGTTGGAGCAAGCTTATAAGAAACTCTTTACATAACCAGTTTCTAGAACCCCAGGTTCTATCACAGCTCCCCTCCATTCCCACAGCAGCTGTGAAATGCAGCTTGTGTCATCCTCGTAAGAGGACAATAAAGGAATGAACGTCAAGGGGTTAACACAATACCCAGCACATAGTAAGCCCAGGTAATAAATAATAAATAGTAGTGATATGTGGAGATATAGATATGACACTAAGGCAATAAACAGAGATACAGATTATATGTATATGTTGCATCGACTGCATGTGTTTTCTTAAAGCTTGTGTCTGCTTTAAATACACACACGCACACGCACGCACACACACACGCACGCACACACACACACGCACAAATTGGTCTCCGTGCTTTGAATGTTCCTGTGCTTCATATATATAAAATTTCTTTTTAAACACAGAAACAAACTTGTGTACTCTTACAGGTTTTCTAGCTTCCTGGAGAAATTTATTTTCAATCAATCTTAGTTTTGGCATCTCCCAGAATCCTAGAACAAAAAAAGACCTTGGTGATGATTTAAGGTAACACCTTTTTCCTCACTGGAATACTTGTGATTTGCACAGCCCACACGCCTTGATAATGGCAACTCCGAGTCACTTAAATCTCTCCTAAGGGTCACGGGACTTTTGGCGCTGCGCCACACTGCCTCCTTGAGAGTCACAGGAGAGAAACAGCCTTGAATTGCTCACTTCTCCACCTTGGGCTCAGAGGTCTGATGGAAGGGGGCCTTGGGCTGCACCTGCTAGTCTGAAGAGAGGGGCCTCTTCAGAACTCCTTGCGCCTTAACACATATGTCAGTTTAAGCATGTTTAGTTGTGAGTTCAAGGCCCTCCCCACTGAAAGGATCCCGAAGCAATTCCATTGAATCTGTAGATCAGTTTGAGAGTATTTCCACCTTATAACATTCAATCTTTCAGTCCATGAATATAGAATGTCTTCCTACTTATTTAAGGTCTTCTTAAATTTCTTTCAACAATGTTTTATAGTTTTCAGAGTGTAAGTTTTCACACTTCTTTTATTAACTTAATCCTAAGCATTTTATTCTTTTTGATGCTACCGTATATGAAACTGTTACTTAATTTTCAGATTGTTCATTGCTAGGATAGAAACAAAAGTGATTTTTTTTCCCATTGATCTTGACTCCTGCAGCCTTGCTAAACTCAATTTATTTGTTCTCATGGTTTTGTTTTGTTTCAGTGGGTTCTTTAGGATTTTTGATATACAAGATTGTGTCATCTGTGAATGAAATAATTTTACCTTTTCCACATCAATTTGTATGCCTTTTATTTCATTTGCTTACCTAATTGCCCTGGTTAAATCCTCCTAACATTCATATGGATTCTCAAGGGACCCCTAATAGCCAAAATCAATCCTGCAAAAGAAGAACAAAGCTGGAATACTCACACTTCCTGATTTCAAATCTTACTACAAAGCTACAGTAATCAAAACAGTGTGTATAAAGACAGACATATAGACTAATGAAATACAATAGAAAGTCCAGATATAAACCCTTGCAAAATGGTCAATGATTCTTCACAAGGGTGCAAAGAGCCTTCAATGAGGAAAATAGAGTCTTTTCAACAAATGGTGCTAGGAAATTGTATATCCACATGCAAAAGAACAAAATTGGACCCTTACCTAAGACTATATACAAAAATGAACTCAAAATAGATCCATGACTTAAATATAAGATCTAAAGTTATAAAACTCTTAGGAGAAAACATAAGGCAAAATCTTCATGACTTTAGATTTGGAAATGATTTCTTGGATACGACACCAAAGGCACAAGTACCAAAAGAAAAAAACATACAAATTGGACTTTATAAAAATGAAAAAATTTTGTGGCTCAAAAGACATTATCAACAGAGTTAAAAAGGCCATCCACAGAATGGGAGTAAACATTTGCAAATCATATATCTTCTAAAGGATTAATATCCAGAACATATGAGAATTTCCCAAATTTCTTTCTTTTTTTGACTTTTTATTTCTTTCCATTGTGGTCAGAACAGAAAAAATATTTCACATGACTGCAATCCTTTTAAGTTTTCTGAAGTTTGTTTTATGGCCTAAAATCTGGTGTATTTTAGACAATGTTCCATGTGCACCCGAGAAGAAATGTGTGTTGTGCTGTTTTTGTGTAGAGTGTTCTATTGATATTTTTTTAGGTCTAATGGGTTTATAGTGTTTTCAAGCCTTCTATTCCCTTGTGGATCATCTCTGTAATTGTATTCATTAGTAGAAGTGGGGTATTGATGTCTCCAGCTATTACTGTTGAATTCTCTACTTGTCCCTTCAATTCTATCAGTTGTGCTTCATGTGTTTTGGGGTTCTGTTCTTAGGTGCATATCCTAATAGATTAACCCCTTTATCACACCTAGTAACATTTTCTGTTTGTTTGTTTTAAAGACTATTGTGTCTGATATTAATAAAACTACTCCAGGGCTGGCCCAGTGGCTCAGGCGGTTGGAGCTCCGTGCTCCTAAATCTGAAGGCTGCCGGTTCCATTCCCACACGGGCCAGTGGGCTCTCAACCACAAGGTTGCCAGTTCAATTCCTCGACTCCCGCAAGGGATGGTGGGCAGTGCCCCCTGCAACTAAGATTGAACACGGCACCTTGAGCTGAGCTGCCTCCTGGATGGCTCAGTTGGTTGGAGCGTGTCCTCTCAACCACAAGGTTGCCGGTTCGACTCACACGAGAGATGGTGGGCTGCGCCCCCTGCAACTAGAAACGGCAACTGGATCTGGAGCTGAGCTGCGCCCTCCACGACTAAGACTGAAAGGACAACAACTTGAAGCTGAACGGCACCCTCCACAACTAAGATTGAAAGGACAACAACTTGACTTGGAAAAAAGGCCTGGAAGTGCACACTGTTCCCCAATAAAGTCCTGTTCCCCTTCCCCAATAAAAAAAATAAATTAAATAAATAAATAAATAAAATAAAACTACTCCAGCTTTCTTATTGTCACTGTTTATATGACATATATTTTCCCATTCTTTTATTTTCAACTTATATGTATTTCTGAATCTGAAGTGTGTCTAAAGTCACCATATAGTTGCATCTTACTTTTTAAAAATCTAGTCTGTCAATCTGCCTTTTGATTGAATTGTTAATTCATTCACATTTAATGTTATTTCTGATCTAGTTACATTTACATTTGCTATTTTATTTTTGTTTTCTGTATGTCTCTGGTCTTTTTATGCCCTCTAATCCTTTCCTATTGCTTTCTTTTTCATTAACTGAATATTTTCTTGTGTAACATTTTAACTCCTTTAATTATTTTTTTTCATTTTATGTTTTTGTTATGTTCACAGTGGTTGCTCTAGGGCTTACCATATACATATTAACTTAGAATATTTCAAGTTTATTCTAATTCTAGATTTATTTCCTTTTCCTCTGTTGTGTGCTATTATTGTTCATTACATCTATATATATTACAAATCCAAAATACACTGTTATGACTCCTATTTTATGTAATTTTATGCCTGGTAAAGAAACTGAAAGAAGAGAAAGCATATGCAGAGTTTGTTATACTGTCTTTCTTATTTAACATTTCTAGTTCTCTTAATTTGTTTCTGTAGATTTGAGTTACCATCTGGTGTCATTCCCTTACTCCAAGGCAGCTTTGCTCCCATCACATCTTTTGTGCTGTTACTGTTGAATATTTTACATTTCTACATGCTATTGTCCCAACAATACAAGTTCTTATCACAAGGAAAAAAGTTCTGTAACTATGTATGTGACAGATATTAAATAGACTTATCTTGCAATGTATACAAATCATGCTGTACACCTGAAACTAATATATGTATGTCAATTATACTTCAATAAAAAAATACAAAAGATTTTCGTACGTTGATTTTCCATCTAGCACCCTTTCTAAATTCTCTTATTTTATTCTAATAATTTGATTGGTTTTCCTATAGATATTGCCATTCGATATTGAATTGTATGAAACTTATTTCTGCTTCATTTGAGATGATCATATAATTTCCTCCTTTAACCTGCTTTTCTACCAATCTTGCATTCCAGTTAAGTTGAGTGGCAGCCAGGAAAAGGGCATCATATCCTAGCTTTCATGGTATAACCAGAGAGACTGAAATCTCACAGCGAGGCCCCAGTTTCCACAAGATGCTTAGAAAGATTAGATTAGATTAGATTAGACATTTAAGGGAAGTGTCCAAATTGATGGGCCTGAGGACAAACCCACAGAATCCTGTACAACCAACCCCTCAGGGATGAGGAAATCAGCTGAGAGATACCACCATCCCTTCAAAAAAGTGAAGTCCAGAAGCATGGAGGAGGCTGCGGCTGGAAGAAACTTGGAGTTCAGGGGAGATGATGCCCTCAAACTGGGCCACAACAGATAGATTGAGTGAGACCAGCAGAGCAGACGATGGGACAGGCAAGGTACAGCACTGCCCTCACCACACTGTTGGCCTTAATTATAGACGAATGCGGAAACGGTTCTGTTAATTTATATGTACTGGTTTTCTAATTAAACAACATTCTAAAATAAGGAAGAAAAGATGTTTATTGGCAATTAACTACTGACTGGAAGAGCTGTCTTTTATTTGGTGTTAAGGACTAGATGATATAAAGTTGTTATTATTATGATTAAGGTTCATTGGAAGTGAATAAAGAATGTCTTCTGTAATTACTCTTCTACGAATTGAAGTTAGTAAACGCACCCACGGGCTGCGTTTTCAATACCATTATTAGATCTCAACTGTATCATTACCAAAATAGGCTTAAAAATGAATTCCCCATTCAAAAACGAAACAAATGGAAAATGAAAAAAATCTACATGGAAGGACACCTTGATTTCAAAAGTGTAATCTGAAAATTACCTCACCTGAAATTTCCTAATGTCATCAGGAACTACTGGAACTCACCACAGCTTTTCACAGCAGACTGGATAGAGTCTTTCTAGAAGAACTGGTATGATTGCTTGAAGACAAATCACCTGGCAAGAGCAAGAAAAGATATGAAAGTTAGATAACACATTAAGAACTTTTAAAAGTCCAAACCAAAGAAACATGCCTATGTGTAATTAAAATATTTGTCAATCCCCACAACAATGCTAGAGCCGAATTCTTTTCCTTTTTTTAGAATGTCAAACTCCACATTCCATTCAAATGTAAAAGGTAAAAAAAAAAGGGGTGGGGGTTTAATGAAAACACTCCCTCCCAACTTTTTCCCTTCGACTCCCATTTACTCTCCTACAATATAATCATTTCTTGGGTGTCTTTCTAAACATATTTTATGCATATCCAAGGACACATATATGTGTACTATACATACACTCTCCCCCCCATACCTGGTGTTTTGCATTTAATAGTACAACTTGGAGACCAATTCATATTAACACATTAAGAACTTCTTCATTCTTTTGACTGATGGTATAGTATAACACTGTATGGTTAATTGCACATACAGTTGGCCCTTCATATCCACGGGGTCTGCCTCCGTGGTTTCAACCAACTGAAGATTTAAAATATTTGGAAGAAAATTATGTTGTTGCATAATTTTATGCACACGCATAGTACATGACATGTGCTATATAGTTAGACCTACGATGGTTGCGTCTGTACTGAACATATACAGACTTACATTTCTTGTCATTATTCCCTAAACAATACAGTTTAACAATTATTTACATAGCATTGTATTAGCTATTATAAGTAATCTAGGGATGAGTTCATGTATATGGGAGGATGTGTGTAGGTTACATGCACACTGTACCATTTTATATAAGGGACTTGAGTATCCAGTATCCAAGGGGGTCTGCAACCAATCACCCACAGATACTGAGGATAACTGGACCATATATATTCGTTTGTTTTTAGTTTAGTGAGGTCCCCCCCATGACTCTCTAAAAGATACGGACTTTAAAAAAAAAAAACTATAACCATAGTATAATACTATTATCACACTAAAGCCATTAATAATTTAATATTGCCACATATCCAAACGATATTTAAATGATCTATCAATTTTTTTAAAACTGTGATCATCTGAATCAGAATCAAAATAAGGTCAATACATTGCAATTGTGTGGTATATCAATGAAGCCCCTTTTAATCTATAGGTTCCCGTTTTTCCCCTCGCACTATTAAAGAACCTGTAGTTTCCCCGTCATGATCTTGCTGATTGCATCTGTTTAACATTCTCCCCTGCCCTGTTTTCTATACATTAGCAGTTGGATCTAGGAGCTTGATTAGATGTGTGTGTGTGTGTGTGTGTGTGTGTGTGTGTGTGTGTGTGTGGTGTGTTCTTTCATGGGGCACACAGACCATGTCTGGCTATCTTCCTTTTTGTCAAAGTTTCTTTTTTAATGGGGAAGTGGTCACCAATTTTGAAACAAAATGTCCTCTCAGGAAGAGGTTGTCGTTCAGATGCCTTTGCGACCGATGCAAGGTGGGGTGAGCATCTCGGAAGAGAAATGGCCCCACTAGACTCATTCAGGCAAAACGAATTCCTTATCATGTTTCCCTCGCCACCATAGTGTTTTCCTTGTTCTTCAACAGTTTCAATTGCCACACACTCCGCATATTTGGCTGAGGTATTATTTCCAGGAGGCAGCCACAATAATGGCTCAGTGAACTATTTGCTTTTCAAAAGTAAACTTGGGCTGGTTGCCACTTACTAATAAGCAAGGATCCTCGTGACCGAGCGCCAGCCTTCCCGGAAGCGCTAAAGCGGAGCCTCATTTAACTTGCGCCCTTTCCTTCCTCTTTCACCTTTTCCCGGGCTCGGGTGCGGGCACCGGGCGGGCCAGGCCACAGGGAGCCGGGACTCGCAGGCACTCGGCTTCCCAGCTGGTGGCCCAGTCACAGAACTCAGAGCCCCGAGTCACCGAGCGGCGGAACCCCAGCGGCGGCCGGGGTCCCGGGGGCGCCGCGCACCACCGACCAGCCGCGGCCCGCAGGGTCACGCACCTCGCGGGCCGGCGGGGGGCGGGGCCGGGGCGGGGCCTAGAGACTCCGCCCCGACCTCCGTCAGCTCCTCCACTCCGCCTGCCGCCGGCTGACAAGAGCCGGGCCGCCGCCGCCGCCGCCGCCTCGGAGGAACCGGGCTGGGAGCGAGAGCCGGGAGCGGGTGTGCAAGCCGCCGCCGCCGCCGCCGCCGCCGCCGCCATGGGGAACCGCGTTTCGCGGGAAGACTTCGAGTGGGTGTACACCGACCAGCCCCACGCCGATCGGCGCCGGGAGATCCTGGGTGAGGTCCGGCTCCGCGCCCCGTTATGTGCGTGCGCGGCCTCCCGCCGCCGGGGCGCGCTCTCCCCGTGCGGGCCCTGCGCGCCCGTGGAAGCCCCAGGCCCGTTACGAGCCGGCTCTTTGCGCGTCCCGCCGCCTCCCGGCTGCCGCGGAAAGGCCGGCGGGGCCTGAGCTGCCGAGCTCGGCAATCCTGGGCTTGGGTCTGGGGGGGAAGGAAGGGTCCCCGCGCGCCCGCTTCGCCGCGCGGCTCTGGCCCTTCCTCGGGGAGGCGCAGGCGTCCGGTGGGGGTGAGGGTTTGCGGAGAGCCTGATCCCCTCGCTAGGCCACCGTTGGGTGGATCCTGTCGCTTGGAGATCCCCGTGCCCCCCCGGTGGGCGCTGTTCTCTTTTTCTCCTCCCTCTTTCCCCTAATGGGCGCGGGCGACGCCAGACTGCGAGCGCATGCGAGGCAAGGCGTGGTCCTGGAGCATCGGAGCTCACGCCAGCAAGGCTTACGTTGGCAGATGCCCGCCCTCCACCCGGGCGAGAGCGGCCGCCGCAGTGGCCCTGGGTCACTCCTGTGATCCCCGGCACCTCTCGGATGGCACTAGTCCCGGTGTGCTCACGCGGGTTGTCCCATTGATCCTCACAAGCCTGGGACGCAGGGAGGGCCGATTCATACGAATTTTTCATCCACCCCGGTTTTGTGGATGAAAAGACTGAAGTATGGAAGTCTTGCCAAGATTAGCCTGCTGGTCCCCTGGCTGCTAATTTAGGGTCCTTTACACCAGGCTAACTAGGCCTTAGTCACCTCTCCAGAGGTGTAAGGCACTGAGCTATTTGGAGCCTCTGTAGTCTATGGAGAATTGGCTTCTCTCTCCCAGGTTACTCTTAATGATATGGTAGGCATTGCGTTGTGTGTTATACAAACATTACCCAATTTAATCCTCCCAACAACTAGGTCGATGTTATCGCTATTTTAAAAATGAGCTAAGAGTTAATAAGTAAATGTTAGAGGGGGATTCTAGTCTGGATTAGATTACCTCCACAGCAAATGCTTTTAACCTCTGCTATTGCTTCAAAAATCAGGAAACTAATTGGTGGTAAATTGAAGAGGAATTCTTTCTCATACACAGTATTTTCCGTTTTTCTTCTCAGCGTCCATTTGCCCAGTGAAAACAAAAGGCAAGCCCCTGATTTTTGCTGGAGGGATCTAAAGTGAGAAATTTCATGTTTTTATAAAAAAGAGTTACTGGATCCCGTTGAAATGGATTTTTAAAAATTGAATTGGTGAATTGGGAGCTTGAACCTTTACAGTTGCTATTAAGCATAGCCTTTTAAGAGACTTCGGTTCTTGGATGCTTTCTATTTTTAATTAAAAGGTGTATTTTGCAAATCACACATTTTGTACCTATACCTGATAAACATGTTGCATATGAATAATCAGGTGTCCACCTATAAAAATGAACTCCTGAATGCTGGATCTTAGCTATCTAATATTCAGAGAATCATGGAGTAAAAAGGTGCTCATTGGTGCATATTTCAACACGGAGCTTCCCCCCACACACACAAATTTATCACAGAACCATTTCAGTTGGAAAGTTCGAAGGACTCCATATTTTTCAATGAAAATGTAATCATTTTCCCAGGTGTAAATGCTGCTCAGTGTTCCATGTCAGGGGTGGAGATGGAGTATCAGGAAAGAGAAGAATCTGGAGATTTGTTTAAATTATATGTAAATGATAAGAGGTATTTCTGAAATTTGTCAGGTTTTTAGGGGAGAGTCATGAGAAAGCATCAATATGTTGTTTAACAACCAACATCTGTACATTAAATTTAGCGTTATATTAAAAGGCATCCATTTGAAATTAATGAAGGCTTGGGATTAGACCATTATTTGTGAGTCAAATAACAAATCACAAGCAATGTTCCTTATACTGCTATACTTCCACAGGGAAATAGTATTTTTAACAGCTTTATTAAGATATAATTCACAAACTACAAAATCCACCCATTTAAAGTGTGCAATTCAGTGTTTTTTAGTGTATTCACAGAGTTGTGCAACCATCACTACCATCTAATTTTTAGAACATTTTGTCACTCCCAAAAGGAAACCCTATACTTTGAGCAGTCCTATGTTCCCCATTCCCACCTCCCAGTCCCAGGCAACCACTAATCTACTTTCTGCTTCCATAGATTTGCCTATTCTGGATATTTCTTACAAATGAAATCGTACAATACTTGGTGTTTTGTGACTGACGTCTTTCACTTAGCCTGTTTTCAAGGTTCATCCATACTGTAGTGTGTATCAGTCCTCCATTCTGTTTTGTGGCCGAATAATATTCCACTGTATGGACAAGCCATATTTCATGTATCCATTCATCATGTGGTAGGCTTTGGGTTGTTTTCACCTTTGACTATTATGAACAATGCTGCTGTGACAATTCACATACAAGGTACTGTATGGCTGTACGTTTTCATTTCTCTTGGATTAGCTACCAAGAAGTGGAATTGCTGGGTTCTTACTAACTCGATGCTTGACATTTTGAGGAACTGCCAAACTGTTTTCTAAACCAGCTGCACCATTTCACATGGTCACCAGCATTGTGTACGTTTCTCCACATCCTCGTTATTACTTGTCTTTTTTATTACTGCCATTCTACTAGTGGGTGTGAAGTGGTATTGCATTTTGGTTTCAGTTTACATTTTCCTCATGACTGCCGTGTTTCCCCGAAAATTTAGAGCTAGACAATCAGCTCTAATGCATCTTTTGGAGCAAAAATTAATATATAACCTGGTCTTATTTTACTATAAGACCGGGTAATATAATACCAGGTCTTATATTAATTTTTGCTCCAAAAGACGCATTAGAGCTGATTGTCCGGGTAGGTCTTATTTTCCGGGAAACATGGTAATAATGTTGAATATTTCATGTGCTTATTGGCATCTGTATAGCTGCTTTGGAGAAATGTCTATTCAGATTCTTTGCAACTGGATTATTAATTGTAAGAGTTTGAGTTCTTTATGTATTTCAGAAACAAGTCACTTCTGAGATATATGATTTGCAAACACTTCTTCCCATTCTGTGGGTTGTCGTTTCACTTTCTTCATGATATCATTCACAACATAAAAGTTTTTATTTATTTTTTTGTCCTTATGTTTTTGGTATAGTAGCTAAGAAACCCCATAAATATTACAAAGATTTACTTCCGTTTTCTTGTGAGTTGTATAGTTTTCTTGTGTCATATTTAGGCCTATGATCCATTTTGAGTTAATTTTTTGAGTATGGTGTCAGGGGAGAGGTCCAACTTTATTTTTTTGTGGGGATAACGAGTTGTTTCAGCACCATTTTTTGAAAAGACTATTCTTTCCCCCACTTAATTATATTGGCACTCTTGTAGTATTGATTTGTATATATTACATACAGCTTTGCAAAATTTTGGTACAGAATTACTTGGAGCAAGTTGATTTGTCTGTCTGAAAGAACTGTGCATATGCATAAGTTTCATGATTTTAGAGTACCTACAAATTGTGTAGTATCTTCTATCCTTTGTCAGATGTGTCAGTTTAATCAAGTTTTATGTAATGTAAAAATGCTGGAGTGCTTTCTAAACAGAAGTAACACATATTTTAATACAAAAGAATTATTACTTATCCACAAATAAACTGAACAGTTATTGTATCGTTGGAGAATTGCTCCTAAAATGCTTATATTTTAATGAATGCCTTATTTGAACCTTTCATTTACATCAGGAAAATTAGTCTTAGTCTAATTCACTTTTAGGCGTGTGGGATTACTTTTTTTGGTCTATTGCCTATAAAATTATTAATATTGGATAAAATGAACTAATACAAAGGTTTAGAGGTTAGGAAGTGGAGACAGGAAAAGGGGAAGGAAAGAATCCTTGAACTAACCCTACCCTAATTTCCTTTATATATAAAACTGGATTTAAGTAACTTCCTGTTTTACAGTTTAAGCTTTTATTTCATTCTTCATTTCACATTTAGAGAAAAGAGACTGAAGCTGCTCTGTTCCTTTCTTTATCTTTTCAAGAACATTCTGAATGACCTGTCCTTCTTCAGAACTTTTGCCTTCCTGGGCCGACATACTTGAGAACACATATGTAAAACCAAAGACATTCATTATCTCTGGGAGGGTAGGAGCCACAGAAGAATCTGTCTTTGCTCTTAGGGGACACTTGCCTAACTAAGTGTGTGATATATTCTGTCAAATACATACAACGGATTTACCGCACTTTGCTATCTTTCTGTTAACTTGGAGAGTCTACATTTTGAGACTAATTTTTCTTCCATAAATTCTTAATTTGTTGTGACGTCGTATTTTAGTAACCTTATTAGAATGTACTCTTTCCCGAGGAGATGAAGTCTTTAATAGAGTGCATATAATGGTGTAGAAAACGAAAAAAATAAACAATGTGTTAATTTAATTGGCGTTGATTTAATTATGATTGTAGAACAACTGTAGTGTTCTCGGTTCCTGATTTTTTTTGTTTGCTTTTTTTTCTTTACAGCAAAGTATCCAGAGATAAAATCCTTGATGAAACCAGATCCCAACTTGATATGGATTGTCATTATGATGGTTCTCACACAGTTGCTTGCATTCTACTTAGTAAAGGATTTGGACTGGAAATGGGTCATATTTTGGGCGTATGCCTTTGGCAGCTGTATTAACCATTCCATGACTTTGGCCATTCACGAAGTTTCCCACAATAGTGCCTTCGGCCACTCCAAAGCCATGTGGAATCGCTGGTTTGGAATGTTTGCTAATCTTCCTATTGGTGTTCCCTATTCAATTTCCTTTAAGAGATATCACATGGATCATCACCGCTACCTTGGAGGTGACGGCATCGATGTGGATATTCCAACTGATTTTGAAGGCTGGTTCTTCTGTACGACTTCCAGAAAGTTTATATGGGTTATTCTTCAGCCTCTCTTTTACGCTTTCCGACCTCTATTCATTAACCCCAAACCAATTACTTACCTGGAAATTATCAATACTGTGGTCCAGTTGATGTTTGATGTTGTCATCTACTATGTTTTGGGAATTAAATCTTTAGTCTACATGTTGGCAGCTTCCTTACTTGGTCTAGGTTTGCACCCGATTTCTGGACATTTTATAGCGGAACATTACATGTTCTTAAAGGGACATGAAACTTACTCGTATTATGGACCTCTGAATTGGCTCACCTTCAATGTGGGGTACCATAATGAGCACCACGACTTCCCCAACATTCCCGGAAAAAACCTTCCTCTGGTAAGTAAAGGACTTCGTACAGATTCTAATTTCTGATGCTTCTAATGGTCAAAGTTCGTCTTGACTTGCTCATTTTAAAAGGAATCTAGTATATTTTGTAGGCTGTTCATAAAAAACAAACAAACAAAAAAAAACCACAAGTGTAAGTCTTGAGTCTACCCGCCAAATTTTACAGAGTTTACTCTCCTGGGTCCCTAAGCCTAGTGATCTCCCTGAGGGTTCAGAACTGTAGAGGAATGTGCAAAGTCGGCTGACTTGTCAGGTAATTCAGAAATGGAAAATGAAACCACTGTGTGGAGGAAGCAGACGTTCCCATGAGCTTCTGCACTGTTGATCTGCAAAGGCTTCACTAAGAGCAAAGGCTTCACTAAGATCGTGGTGTTGCTTTGTTGTGGAAGTCAGATGCCTGCATAACCGATTTGCAAAATAAAGGAATTCAGATTCCCTACTGTCAGCTTCCTGCAGGCAGGGACCATCTGTTTTCCTCACAGTAGACTTTTAGTATATTGTTAAATGAAAGAAATTCTGACCCTCATCCTTTCATCCCCTTCAAAAGGACCACTTTTCTAACTTCAGTTATCTTTCTGATCAATTCGCTTATTAGACTTCCCATCCTCAAAATGGGTATTTTTACAGTTTTATTATCAAAAATGTTTCCATAATTCTAAAAAAGTATGTATGTATGAAATGTTAGGTTTTCTTGATTTTTTTTTTTTAAGTTATAAGGGAACCATACACATCTTATGGATTTTTTTAAAAGAGGTTATAGAGAAAGCTGGTTGCCCTATGAACAAAAGAATCTTTTTCACAATGTTTTCCTCAATAGTCATATTGCAATAGTTACATTGCATCTGACTATCACATAGTTAATAGGTTTTTTAAACAGCTTTATTGAGATATAACTCCTTGATGTGTATTCCTTGATAGGAAAAGCAGGAAAGAGGACTAGAGAGGTCTGAGGATGTTTGCTGGTTTGGCTAAGGAGTAAGGAGACAGCAAATGGAGCGGGAAATGAAGATTTGACTCAAAATGTTTATTCAGGGTCTAAACTGGCCCTGTCATTTTCCTTTTTCAGAAGGATGGTGTCTCCTGGTCTAGCTGTTAAGATAAATTGGTTGCCACTGGCTTTGACATAAATTCAGTGTGGGTTAGGATGCAGATTTGTATGTGGGTGGTCTGTAGGTCATCCTTACTCATGAAAGAATTTTAGGATGTTTTGAAGGACGGTGATCAAATGTGTTACATCACTCTGTTTTTCTGACTGCCTGAGAACACGCATGAGGAAATCTCTGGCTTAATTGTTCCTTGAGAAGGCTATGTTAATCTGCTTCTCCACAACCAGAAAATATAATGACGTTTCCCAAACTGAAGGATGAATTTGAAAGTCAACATTCTTTGTTTTTGTTGCTGTCTCTTTTACCATCTCGGATTCTGCCTTTTGTTTTCCTTTGGGATTTATGAAAATCGGTTTTGTCCATTTTGATGAAGCTATAGAACCATTATTACTACTCAGCACTAATTAGTTGTGCTTCCCAGTCACACTGGCAATCGTCATTTTTAAAAGGCATTTTCCACTTGGGATGGCAGAATTGCACTTAATAGGTACTTAATTTCTAATTGGCATTTCTAATTACAATAATGTAATAGTATTTGCAGGTTCCTTAATGGCGGGAGTCAGGTGTTACCTTTATATCCTATAATGCCAGCCATGCTGTATGTGCTTGAAAACTAGCAAGTTGATTGGATTGCATGTATTTGTCGTTAAAGATTCCAAAGGCCAAATTTCACAAATAAACCAGGTATGCTGTCCCTGAGAGCTTGATAGAAAGAGTCAGTAATCCCAGGGGGTCAAGTATATTTTACTGTTGAAGTACAAACTGCTTGTTTAGAATTCCCCGAGGCTGCTTCATTTGTTTGTTTGTTTGTTTGTTGGAGCAATTAGGAGGGAGAAAGGTCTCATGGTTTCTCTTAGTGCCCTCATTACTCATCTTGCTGGGTTTTTTCCCTTCTAGGTGAGGAAAATAGCAGCTGAGTACTATGACAACCTCCCCCACTACAATTCCTGGATAAAAGTACTGTATGATTTTGTGACGGATGATACAATCAGTCCCTACTCGAGAGTGAAGAGGCATCAAAAAGGCAAGGTGGAACTGGAGTAAGTCATCACAGCCAAAGGAATTCCTCTGTGAAACTCACAGCAGCTGATAAGGTGGAAGTTTTGCATTATTCAACTAAGACTACGCTCACACAATTGGGAAGTATGGTCCCCACGGCCTCGAGAAGCTCATCTGGCTTCAGCCAGACTGTCCATGCCGTGTTCAGCTTTACTCACAGGAAACGTGTTTGTTGTGTCTGCATTGTTGAGGATGTTTTCACTGACGTCTGACATTTTGTAAGCATATCATAAAAAGAGCTTTTACAAAGCTATTTCTCATATGTTATTTTCACTAGTTTTACTTTATTAAAACAGCTAATAACCTGAGCAGTTAATCCCAATAAATAGTATTTATCACATTTTTGTACTTTACTGTCTTTCTATGTTAACCAGGGTGTTGGCATGAGCTTACTTTAAAATTTCACCAGAAAAAGAACAGAAAGGGAAAAAAAAAAGGCCTGGAAATATCTTTCACTGCAAGCTGAATTACTCATTTTTAATTTTTACTGTTGTACACAGGACCTAAATTACACAGTGCTGAATCCTGCACAGCCTTCTTCATAAATAAAGTACTTATTGACTTGAATCGTGTCCAACATTCCACTTCCTTTTTCAGATGCACTGACTCGTATTAGAAGCAGCTCAGCTGACAGAGTTTCATGTCATTTAATTGCAGTGGAAACTGGCTGTGGTCTGATGGTAGATAGTTGGTCTCAAGTAGCCAGTATCAGTTAGGCTGGCAGTCCTGGTGACCCGAAGTGTGTCACCTCGGTAAATTTTGTGTAATATGGTGAACGACTTTCAAAATAGTACATGGTATCAAAAGAATCAAGACAATTTGAGTCTACAAACCCCAGCCCTCAGGTGTCCTCGATCCGCGCTGTTATAAAATCCCTATTTGTATAATTCCCAGCTATCCTGGGGTTCCCCTGCTGAGGGGGAAGAGCAGAACCCTGTCCTTGGAAGGCCTCGAAGACCTTTGCAGCCCTCGCTTCCCCTGCAAAGGACTGTGCTTTCCCCTCCTGAGCCTCTTACCTGGGAAAACCCCTAGTATCTTTGAACTACTGCTTAAAACACCATTGCTTTAAAGTTTAGAGTTCACAGAACCAACTCTACAGTTCAGATACACTGGGTTAGTCGGTCAAAAAGCATCTGAAACATTCCCGTGGATTCGATGCTAAACATGAAAGAGCTTGTGTGCCCTCACCAAGCCCTCCACGGCTCTTGCCTGTAGGACTCCAGCCAGTGGTAACAACTGCCAGGCAAATGCTGAAACTAACTCCTAAATCTCCCTCAGCTCAGCCCTCTGAATGCTATTACCTGCTGGACACCGAGGACGAGGGTGTTATCCATCCCGAACCTGCTGTGTCTTACCTCTGCATGCCTTGGCGGAGGTTCCAGCCTCCCAGCAGGTCTCCTAACCCGTCTAGCTCCCATTTGTGAACTCAGTCCATTCTTGCCGCCACTGGCAGTGACTTTTCCAAAGAGACACCCAGGAATCAAGGCTGTAGGAAGGCTGGGTCCAGAGCCTTTAAAGCCCAAAGACAGGTCCCGAGAAGTCTTTTGGTGACTCTACATGCATTCTCCCTTCTGCCTACATCTCCTTCCCATTTCTGGTCTGGTGACCTCTGAGGCTCACACCAGCCTTCTGTGGCCCATCCCCACACCCCAGGTCAAGTGCCACTTTTTTGGATTCCCGGGCCAGTGATTACCTCATTCGTGGCCCCACATATTACTTGGAAGTACACACAGTTTGTTTCCCTCTGAGACTACCTGCTTAAGGGCAGAAAGATCTTTTCTTTCTCCGTTCTCCAAAGCTGGCAGGGTCAGTGCTTGGCTTGAAGTGAGTGCTTAATGGAAAGAGACCAACAGAGACAGTCCTTAAACTTGAGAAGCTTTTCGTCTAAAATAGAAACAAAGTAAAAGATGGAGGGTATCTGGATAACCTGTCAGTAACTGTGGTACCCTGAACACTGGACACGAATCCCTACCATTCACTGAGCCCTGTACCAAGTTTTTCACATGCATTATCTTACTTAATTCTCCGCACTTCTATGATATGGATTACTATTAA
Organism: Rhinolophus sinicus; assembly: GCF_057876585.1. Taxonomy (NCBI): domain Eukaryota; kingdom Metazoa; phylum Chordata; class Mammalia; order Chiroptera; family Rhinolophidae; genus Rhinolophus; species Rhinolophus sinicus. The sequence continues at coordinate 56,725,679 of NC_142506.1, read as the reverse complement.
TATCTTCATTGTGTAGCTGAGAAGACCGAGGCTTAGATTAAGTAAGTGGCCCAAGGTCACAGTAAGTGGCAGACAGGCTCTGAAATTTAGACTGTGACTCCAGAACCAAAATTTAACAATGTCCCACATGGCTTGTCTAATGAGCCTCGTGCTGGAACAGGAAAGGGAAAGAAAACAGTAATACCCAGCACATTCCTCTGACCAAATATGTGTTCCTTCTATTGCCTTGGGGACCACTTCCTATGTGCCAGCAGTTCTGGCTAGATCGCTGGGGTTTTTTGACTTGTAACAATCTAAAATTCATTAAAAAAAAAAAAAAAGTTCAGCTTTTTATTGAACAAGTGACAGAAGAAGTTTTGTCAAAAAGACCAAAGCCCGTGTCATTATCAGACTCCTCAGATTCTTTCTTTGCTTCCACTTTGTCCCCAGCTGGGGCAGGAGTGGTGGATGGGGCGGGACCTCCTGCTGAGGCAGGGCCACCAGCCCCTGTTGCAGTTGACATTGTGCGGCTGTAATGAGGGCACTGATCTTACAGCACGGCATGGCTGTCACCTCATCATTATGCCGGATGAGGGCTGAGGAGGTGCAGGCGGGCTTGGAGACAGAGATAGCTGCCCGGGGTGGTGACCACCAGATGAAAGGGCCTCACCCCAGTGTGGCCTCAGCTTCCTCAGAAGGACCAAGCTCCTGAGCAGAAGCAGAGGAAAGGGCCACTCTGAAATTCTAGTAGGAAACATGCGTGTTTAAATCGATAGCCGAACTGCATTTATTCCTTCGTTCTAAGGCACTTTGCCAGGCAGTGCACGAGGCAGTGAGGACACACAGACAAAACGTGGTCCTGATGCTCTAGCGCTGGGATGAAGAAATGGAGAGAGTATGCAGAAATCAGCCTGCGGGCGCACACTGGGAGCCCAGAGCCAGGGCCCAAACCCAGGCCTGTCACAGCCTGTCCTGTTCCACCAGCCCCGCTGACTAAGGACTTTCGACAACCTAATGTATTGTTTCTTGTTGGGAAAGTCTTCCAGAGGCCTCCATTGTTTGGAATGAAGTTAGGATAGTCACTTGAAATGATGTAAGGATGACCTAAGGCTGGGAAGGCCCTGAAAAAAATTCCCTCAGAAACCCGAGAATACTAAAGCCCGAAGAAGCTCTCGGAATAGCTGATTCTGAGTCAGGACAAAGGTGACACTGTGCGGCTCCTGGGAAAGGAGGCTAACGGGTGTGGTGACACCTAGGAAGTTTCCCAAAGGGGAGAAGGAGCGGGATTTGGCAGGGGAGGCATATGCATGTCAGAGCTCGTTGCAGGTACTTTCCGGCTTGGAAAATTAATGACAAGGTAGAAGAAAATGAAGAATGGAGAGCATCATCTGATAAAGGACAGCTTTGATTTCTGCCAAGTAGAATCTGAATTGGCAGGTGGCTCACGAAGCCAATAATTGGACCTTACCGAGGGGAATCTTTCAGATGCTGACTAGTAAATACATCACAGCCGTGCAGAAGGTGGCTGCTGTTACAGGCATGTGTGAATGGGCACAGAAGACGGACGCAAAGGGGTGAGGACAGTGTCCTGCGGGGTTCTCTGCAACTTGGCTGCATGGGGGAGTATGAACCGACAGGACCCCTTCTTGGATCTGGGTCACACCAGAATTTTCTCCTAAAGGTAGAACCCAAAGAAATACAAGTTGCTTTCTTACAGAATCAGGAGTGGACTGCGTGTTACTAGGCACACATCCCTGTAACCCTCGGGAAAGGAACAGCATAGAAGGTTTGTAGGAAAGGCCTGAAGGAACTGAACTGCCCTCCATGTTGGGTTCTACTTCTTGGAGACTAGCAGTTGGCTAATCCAAGGAAGGCCTTTCTATTTGCTCGCCCTTGTTAGGTTATTATCAAAGGCTGCTGGAATAGGCCCTCCGGAAGGGTCTAGTAAGACCCACAGCAATCTTTCACTTGTCAAAAAGGGAAAGGGACAATCATTTGTCCAGTTAATGGGTTAAGCCTCAAATTTCCTATTTAATAGCTGAGGTTTTTGTTGTTGTTGTTGTTTGCACAAGTGGGTGTCTCATTCCCTCCCCACCCTCACCAGCAATCTCCCATCTTAGCCATAACCACACATCTAGACACCTGCTTTCCCCTGCAGGCTGAGCCCAAAACATGCCGGGAAGTGGGTTCTTTCCTGGTGTTGTCTTTAATAAAAGCGCTTGCTTGTCACCTTTGCATTTTTTGAGCAAACGTCTGCTTCAGTGCTGACAATAAAAAAAGGTGCCATTCCACCAAGCCATGCTTCAAACTCTGCCACAACCTGCACTGGAAACGCCTTCCTGCAGGTCCGCTTCTTCCTCAGCACACGCATCGGTGTCTGCTTCCCAGAGTGGGGACCACAGTACAGCGCCCGGTGCAGGCTTCCTGACGCCTCTGCTTTCCAAAGGGACTCAACTCCAGGCTGAACCGCAGGCTGCTTCCCGGGTCAGGAGCCTGAGAAAAGCCCTCCCCATCGCCATGCTTTCTTCAGAGACATCATCATAAATAACCGGTAGCGCACCCCACTGCACCCCACTTTGAGGACTTTTAGGGTTGAAAAGAACCACCGCAGATTTCAGCTCAAACCCTGACTGCCATCCCTCAATTGTATAAAAGCGTTTTCTTCATCTCTTGCTATGTTCTCAAAAACAAGTAGATAAATAAAAGCAAGAGAATTCACCCAAAATCAAGTCTGAATGACAAATTCAACAAATTCCTAAAGGTTTGTTTCTTTCCCTAAGAGCACCTGATTCTCTTGGAGTTCAGGCCCCAAACCCCAGGGCCATCAGACAAGCTGTTCCTGGGTCTGAAGCGGTTTGAGTGAAGTTAGTTTCCACCAAAGGGAGCGGCTGGAGCAGAGGAAAGGACTCAAGTAAAATTTCAAAAACCTCCTTAGTCCTTTAGGAAGTGAGTTAGTCATTAGCTTCCTAATTCTCTCGCTTTAAATAGTCAGATTTCTCCACCTGTGTGTGATGCCACCCTGAGCTCTCAGGTGGGAGCCCCATGCAGGCCATGTGGACACCCCCCAGGTGGGCTCAGGCGGCCTGCATTCCTGATCCCTTGGTTAACTCCTTTCTTAAAGGACCAGAGACAAATGTAAACATGTATTATGAAGGTGACTGTCCTATTACAATTTAGCATCATTATCTCCTTTGAAATCGCACAATGTAAAGTAGGTAATTTAAAGGAGGAAACCGAGAATCCAAGTTAGGTAACTTGCCTCAGGTTGGCCAGCCTGATCTCCGAAGAGTGACACAACCAGAACCGAGACTTTAACGAGCTTCATTCTAGGCCCAAGCCCTTGCCACCACACCATGACGGCTCCCTCCAGCTCCCCATCCCCGAAGAACCTGTTTGGTCATGTGTGCAGTGACACTATTGGGCTCCAGTACCTTCTAGTTCTGAGTCCTGGGGTGTGTGAACGCTGCACTGCAGACCCACAGACGGCAGGAATTGGGAGGATATCCTTCTGCGGCGAGGGCTGGGCCCCATCCACTCCCCAGGCATCTCCCCACATTCCAGGGACAAACAGCTAATGATGCAAAGAGCTGCCTCTGCAACCTGGTCAGCCTCATGGCTGCGCTTTGAGAGCAAACAGCACTGTGGTTCCAGACCTATTGGGGCCTGGCTGCCCTGAGGTTTACCCTGGTTCTGTACAAGTTTGCTGAGTCAATTAATAAATAAGCAAGGGTGTAGGAAGAACTTTCATCGACGTCACAGAATTATGTCAGGAAGCCAAAAGATCCCTTAGGACAAAAGAACGATGTGTACAAACGAGCCTGCTTGTTCCCAGAGAAGACTCACAGGGCCCAGGGAGTGACAGTGTAGCTGGGGCTCCGACCACGTGACCAGCCCGGGGCCAGCCCCATCCTGTGCAGGTAACCCCCACATCGGTATCATCCTCATTCTGTAGCCAAGACAACAAACGAATAGGAAAGAATAAGTAACTTGTCTAAAACCACAGTCCAAATTCCGATCCAGTGTCTACATTCAAAGTCCATGAGATTTAAATTTCTTAAAAAGGATTTTACAATGAAAATTTTTCCTGAATTCAGAGCCCTCCTCCTAATTCGCCTAACGCGTAGAGTTTTGAATAGGTAATAAATACCCCCGGAACGTGAGCAGCGGGCCCAGCCTGGCTCCCAGCGGGGTGGGAGAGGGTTGGGGAGAGTGCAGGCTGTAAACCCCTTAAGCTGTTTCGACATTCCACTGGTCTGCAATGTGCTACAGGGGAAGTGAGAACCGGAGCCTGAGGCCTGGAGCTCACGTTTATAACCAAACGTGTTTAAGAGCTGGCTCGGAAACCTATGGTTTCCCGAAGCCCAGATTAGATCTGCCCACTGCCATTCTCGGAAAAGCAGTTTGCCAAGAGGAAAGGAAAGTGGACACGTGGATGTGCTGAGCTCCTGAGCTCTCAGACTTGCCGGCTCCTCCTCTTGACCAGGATGATCAGTGATTTCTGAAGGAGCCTCGGCTGTAAGACCCACTCGCCAGGACCCAGGACAGAGCACTGGCCTGTGAGGGAAACACTGGGAATGAGCCCAGCATCTGAGGGAGCCACATCGCCTCCAGACATCTCAGGGCAGCAACACGGGATCTTTCCTGCTGGTGTGCCTGGAGCAGATTAACTAGGTTCTCTAAGGTGATTTCCTTATCTGTCTGTCCGTCTCCCTCCTAGGGCTGTTGGAGTGGTTTGTGGAGGTCACCTGTTAAAGGCACTGTCGTTGCCTGGCTTTGGGTTGCCATGGTTACTACTGGCTGGAGACCCCAAGGTGTCGGATTTGGTCATTTGGGACAAAGGATATGTCACAAAACAAAGTTGATATGTCACAATTGTTCCAAACCACCCAAACTACTGTCTGTTATTTTTAAGAATATTTTTTAAATTGGGGTACAATACACATAAAATTTATCGTCTTTAACTATTTTTAAGCGTACAGTTCAGCAGTGTTAAGTACACTCATGCTGTTGTGTGACCGATCTCCAGCACGTTTTGATCTTGCAAAAAACTGAGCAAAACACCCACTGAACAAGCCTCCATTTCCATCTGCCTCTCAGCCCTGACAACCAGGGCTTTCTGCTTCTGACCGACCTGACTGCCTCTCTTGTTAAATCAGCAACACTCTTAACTTTGCATGTCAACACACACAGCAAACATTCCACAGAAGGCTGCTCACACTAGAGAAGCTGAAGCAGGTTTAGTCAGGGGAGAGCCACACCCTCCGCAGCCTGAGGTTGGGGCAATTTTCAACACCCTGACTCCCTCCCTACTCACAGCTGGAGAGACAGAGACCCTGCGACAGCCGCTCAGCCTGTGACTGGGGCTGGCACTTGTCTCCCAGGGCTGCACACTATCTGCCTGCTCCATCGCCGGTGCTTCCGGGCTTGTGGTTTGGCAGTCTGTGTGCTGCCATCATTAGTCAACATGAAGAGCTATTAAAGCTGGTGCTGGTAATTGACATCTCTCTGATTTGGGTTTTCTAACTACCTGATTAGAATACATACATGTTGTAGGACTGGAATGGCCGCATGAAATTGGGTTTTCAAAACTCAACTTCCTGTGAATGTGTGTGTGTGTGGACGTGTCAGACGGTAGTGAGGCAGGGGTGGGGCGTTGGGGGCGGGGTGGTGAAAAGAGAAGAAGGAGGAGCCCATCTTCTCTCCCCAGTAATCTAACCTCCCACACAACTCAAACGTGAGTGTCAGCGCGCGCTCTCTCTCTCTCTCAAACACACACACACACCAGGATTTTCAGGCTCTGTGTTCTGGCTGCTGCTTGCCCCTCCCGTGCCACTTGTCACAGCTCCCCCTCTCGCCACTCACTGCACCCAGCCACCATGAGCTTCTCTGTTCCAGGACTGCTCTGCCCCACGGCCGCCGCGGCCCCTCTGCCGGGAACACTAGACCAGACCTCTGCATGGCCAAGTCCTTCTCAACTCTCAGGTCTCACCTCACACACCATCTCCTTAAAGAAGCCTTCCCTCACCAACTGCCTGATTCTGAGTGCCACCCCAAACCGAGCCTGAGACAAGACTTTGGGTACAGGCAGCTTATATGGAAGGGGATCTCTGGAGCATGAGGGCATGAGGAAGCAAGTCAGGAAGGGAAGTTGTAGGTATCCGCCGTGGGCTACTGTGAGTCCTGACAGACTGGATGGAATGCTCCTCAGAACAGTCCCACCAGTGGTGAGGACGCGTTTGCCTTAGACTAATTCATTTGTTCTGTGTATTTTTCTGTATCTGCATTTACAATAAGGTTTTTTTTAAAAAGTCCCTCTGAGGGGCGATGAAGCTGAGATACACACTCACCAACTCCTGTCCCTCTTTGGTTGATGGTGTCTCCAGGGGACACTCTAGTCTGCTGGGGTTGGGGGGACAGAGAAAGCCCTTCGCAGAGAGACCAGGAAATCTTTTGCACAAAGAGGAACTGGGACCTCCAGAGTGGGTGGAGAGGGTAGGAGGGGCACTGATGGGTCTGCCATGCCCCCACCCCAGTGACAGTACACCCACCTCTGCCTCATCATTCTCTGTTTATCCTAATTCCAGGGGAGGAGCCGCTGTGATGCTAAAGACACGCTTCAGAGCCTCTCACTGGCACAGGCCCTGTCCTGGGATGAGCCCCACCATGTGTTGTGGATTGAACTGTGCCCCCCTAAAAGCCATGTTGAAGCCCCCAGTACCTCAGGATGGGAGCTTATGGGACGTAGGGTCATTGTGGATGTAAGTAGTTAAGACGAGGTCATGCTGAGTAGGGTGGGCCCCTCATCCAAGGTGACCAGTGCCGTTATAAGAGGGACATGTGAACATAGAGACGTGGAGAGAACACCATGTGAAGGCAGATTATGGCAGTGATGTGTCTACCAACCAATGAATGCCTGGGGCAACTGGAAACCAGGAGAGAGGCACGGAACAGATCCTCCCCCACCCCCCCGTTCTTGAAAGGAACCGACCTGCTAAAATCTTGAACTTGGATGTTTAGCCTCCAGAAGTGAGAGAACTGTTGTTTAAGCCACCCAGTTTGTGATACTTTGTAATGGCAGCATAGGAAACTGATATACCCTGTACTCATGGGGTCATATGTGTGATTTTTCTAAAAGAGGGCTCCCCAAATAAGCCTCAGGCCCCCCCCTAAACTTGGATCTGCCCTTGCTTAGTCCCTGATTCATCTTCTTCATAGCACACATCTCTATGTGAAATCATCCTATTCAGATATTTGTTCAGTTCATTTATGAGCCCATGATGTGGGGCTCTGTGAGCAGGAACTTTGTCTGCTGCAGTATCTCCAACTCTCCGATAGACTTGGCACATAGTTGGGCCCACTTAACTTTAGTTCAATAGTAAACAAACTGCCTGGTCAGACCTATGCTCCCTTACATTTAACTGGCTCCCAACTTGGGGACACCTGAAGCATGGCACGAGGCAGGCAATCCTGAAACAGAGTCCTCACTTTACAGACTGTCCAAAACCCACCCCTTCTGGATAAAGAGGGTTGGTTCCCAAAATCATTCAGGGTTGGCGGTTCCTGGAATGGTGTCATAGACAGAATGTTTGTGTCCCCCCAATAGTCATATGTTGAGGCCCTAAGCCCCCAATGTGACAGCATTAGAAGGTGGCCTTTGGGAGGTATTACGTTTAGATGAGACCATCGGGTGAGGGCCTCATAATGAGATTAGTGCCCTTCTCAGAAGAGACCAGAGCTTCCTCTTTCTCCACACACACAGACTAGGTCGTGTGAGCACAGGGCGAGTTGGTGGCTGCCATTAGCTAAGAGAAAGGGCCTCCAAAAGAAACCTCCTCTGCCAGCACCTTCATCTTGGACTTCCCAGTGTCCAAAACTATGAGAAAGAAATGTCTATTATTTAAGTCGCCCACGCTGTGCTATGTTGTTATGACAGCTGGAGCAGACTGAGACAAATATCAAGCAGTTCACATAAGCTAAGTCCTGGATACTTTTACTGACTGCAAAAATAATGTTCTAAAAAATAAAAAAGACAAAGAAGAAATATCATGCTCTGTTGATGATCAGCCCTCGCCTGGAGTCTTCGGTCAAACTTTAAGAGGGAAAAGCTTTCCGACAATCAGAATGGCCCGAAAAAGGCCTGGGCTACCTGCAAAGCTGTGAGGTGACGTACCCTGCGAGTGTCTCTGCCAGCAGGTGTTTCTTCCGTACAGGGTGGTGCCTCCCAGGAAGACAAGGCAAAAGGATTCTGTCCCCAGGGCCTGGGGGTCAGGTGTCCCCTTGGGACCCTTTCACCTCTTAGAGTCCGCGATTGTAGGAATGAAGGTGGGTGACTGGGGAGGACAGGACAGGAACACAGTGAGACCTATATCACAGGAAGGAATGCGAATGTTTGATCAGGGACAAAAATCACCCCAACCCATCTGACCAGAAGAAAACTGAGAGGCACATGTTCGGAAAATGATAGTGGTGGTCTCTGAGAAGTGGGATTGTGGGTGACTTGTATACCTTTTTGCTACCTTTCTATGAATTACAATGAACTCCTTTAGCAACAGAAAGATAAACTGAACAAAACTGTCCACAAGTGTATTAACAAACTGCTTTCCCACCCTCGTTTGGTCCTTGTACACGTCTCCCTTCATTGTGCTCACCCACAGCCGGTAGTTAAGTTCTCTCTCCTTTCATGAGTCACCTGTTTTGTGCCTTGTGACTATACTTGGAGGATAGTAAATCCCAGACCTTTAAATATCTCATTGTTGTTCTTTGTGTCCTTCGAAAAGGGATTTGCAGTGGATAAGACCTGCCTAACTCTGCTCCGGTCTTGCCGCGGGAAAGTTCCTTCCACCCTCTGTGATCAGCTGCAGCTGTAAACTGAGGGCAGTAATCTTGCCTCCTTCCCAGGGTTCTTGTGCAACTGAATGAGTCAAACGTGTGAAGGCAGGTGGCTCACAAACAGCCAGTGGTAATGACCTGTGGTGATGAGCTCAGCCTCGTGGTGATGACCTGTGAGGCCAGTGGGCCTGGGGATACACGGCTCTGTACACCCCAATGCACCCCCGCAGAGCTTATGGGATGTCCACGCCACCGATGGAGCTTGTGACAGGTGCAATGCAGCAACGCCCTTCTCTGGAGAGGCGTCCCAGAGTGAGGAGGACAGATGCATCAGCATAAGGCCATCCACCTGGCCTGACAGGAGGCTTGAAAGTGTGTTAGGGAGACTGGCCAGGGTCATTATTTTTCACACAGTTCTGATGAAGAAGCTGGTAGAATGTTTGGGGACAGTGGCAAAGCTGGGAGTAAATGCCAGTGCTTTTACTCCTTGGACTGACGGGCAATTAAGATGCGTGACCCACGTGGGTCAGAGTAAGTAAGGAGCCTGGGGAATGGCAGCCACACACGTTACCCTACACCCTGGCCACGTGGAACATGCAGAAGTTGCCCCACTGTTCCCATTGCCCCGGCACATTCTCCCCACAAACGCTGCAGGGCTCACTCTCACTTCCTTTCCTGACCAGTCCATATAAAAACCCGGCAACTCACAGACCCATGCATTTGGCCTTCTCCACCCTCCCTTTTCTTCACAGCACTTACCAATTGCAATATTTGATGTGTGTGTGTGTGTGTACATGAGCATATATGTACTTGGACTTATGATGACTCTGTTTCCTGTCCCCTGCCCCCAAGAAAAGCCCATGGGGCAGGGACTTCAGTTTTGCCCAGAGCTGTATTGCCAGTAACTAGCACCGAAGCTGGCTTACCGTTGCCAGTCAATAAATATTTGCTGAACGAATTAATGAAGTCTCTCCTCCCACTTACATTGCTGCCCTTCAGTTTCTAATTTCAAGTTACAAGTGAACTATGGACTGCAAATTACCGTATGTATTGTGCCCTGATGCCAATTAAAAAATCATTACTCACCTAACATGAACTTGGCTTGATTTTAATCTGCCATCTGAACCTGTTACAGGCCCCAGCTGAAAAGAAATATATAGAATCCCTCAAGATTTGAGACCTAAAGCAATTCCAAAAGTCTCCCCCCCTTTTTTTTCCAGCTTTATTACACGCTATGCAGTGTTAAGAAGGACTCCTGGCATTTCTCCCTTGTCCCCAGTGCTGCTAATCACACAAATGTCCTTGCTTAGGCCAATCAGCACTACCTCTCGAATTCAAAATGCCTCTCTGGCTCAGGAGAAGGTCAAAAAAAAAAAAAAGAAAAAAAAGAAAAAAGAAAAAAAAGACCCCGTGAGCTTCCACTGGAGTAAATTTTAATTTTAATGCATCAACTCACCAAACAGCCAGCTGATTAGACTTGGCTGCAGGGGAAGAAAAAGGAGGAGGGATGGAAAGTGTGGAGACAAAAAGCACTGTTTTTTTTTGTTCTTTATCTGAAACAACCTCAACACAGATTTCGTCCTGAGAACGGGCAGGCACCGAAGCATGTCTGGGCTGCACACGTCCTTGAGGGTGAGCTCATTTCCCAGTGAGTTACGGCTGGCGCCAGGCCAAAGCTCACAGCTCTGGCTTTTGCTTTCTGCTTGACTGAGGCTTTACCCAGTCACAGAAAACTGTCTCCATAATTTAGAGCCTAAGCACTTCTACCTCAGCCAATTATTTCAGCCGAAAGTTGTTTTTCCCAAAAGTAACCCTCATCTCTTTCAAAGTGTTTTTATTGTGAAGTATGTCATAAATACGGAAAGGAGTATAACATGCGTATGTATAGTTTAATCATAATAAAAACAGAGTGAGGGAGGGGGAAACAGGAGGTACTGATCCAGAGCACAAAGTCTCATTATACGAAGTGGGTAAGTCCCAGAGCTTTCCCGTACGGCGGTGCCTAGTTACCAATACTGGGGTGGATACAGCTGACCCTTGAGCAATGAGGGGGTTAGGGGCACCCCCTGCGCAGTTGAAAATCCACATAAAACTTTTGACTCCCCCAAAACTTAGCTACTAATAGCTACTAATAGCCTCCTGTTGACCAAAAACATAAATAGTCGATGAACACGTATTTTGTCTGTTACATGTGTTATATACTGTATTCTTCCAATAAAGGAAGCTAGAGAAAATGTTAGGAAGAAAATTCTAAGGAAGAGCAAATACATTTACAGTATTTATTGAAAAAACTCCACATATGGAGTGGGGCCTGCGCAGTTCAAACCTGTGTTGTTCAAGGGTCAACTGTACTTGGAAATTTGCTAAGATGGTAGCTCTTAAGTCAAGTGTTCTAATCACAAATAAAATTCGCAAAGAGGGCAGGAGGAAACTTATCTCAAACTCATCAAGTTGTGTCCATTAAGTATGCAGAGCTTTCTGAATGCCAATCATACCTCGATAAAGTGGTTTCACAAAAAAGCAGCAGAAGCAGCACCACAGAGGACCCCAGGGCAGCTTTCCCCATCACGTCCTCTTGCTCATCAGAGGTAACTGCTATCCTGACTTTTGGTTTAATTACTCCCTGCATCTCTTGTCAACCGTTTCAACTATATGTGGATCTCTAAAAGAACTACTGTTTCATTCTGAAAAGCTGAGTGGCAAGTCCAAACCTTGCTTTGAAGGGCGGGGGCGGCAATGACCCCCCGAGGCAGCCTGAGCAGGGCCTGGCGTCAGCGTCCCTTAAGGTGAGGGCTGTGGCAGGACGCAGGGTGAATGAATGAGGTGCTACTTGTCCAGCAGAAACGGTCAACGCAGAGTGGGCTGCACTGGCTGGCTTTGCTGCCTCCAGAGTGGCTCTGGACGCTGGACGTTGAAGCAGACATGTCTGAGGTGAAATCAGAGTCCCCTGGTGCTCTGGGAAATGAGGTGTTCACCTCTTCCGTGAACGGACAGAACCAGTCAAGGATAGATAAGTGGGCCAGGTACACCTTGGACATTCTGCCTTCGTGATCAAAAGACTGTAGGAGGGCGGTGGTTGCCATGTGACTCTAACCCTTGATGTGTGTTTTCTGAGTCACTGCTGCAGTCTGGACTGGCTGCCCTCTTGATCTGGGTCAAAGCTCTCTTATCCTCCCCCGTGAGGGTCCCCTCTATCCCATGTCTTCCTTTTTCTCCTCAGCGTATACCCCTCATTTTGGTGGAGCACATCCTCTGATAGTTTCCTCAGAAAAGGTGAAAGAGATGGAAATGGACAAGACTGTTGAAGACAATTGGCCCGGGGGCTCCAGCTGCCCCAGGCCCACCCCTCCTCTCTGAGGCCTTCTGGAAGATGGCCCACCAGCTGGGATGTTCTGATCTGGACTCAGTAGAAACTGTCAAAGTGGACAGAGTCTCAGAAAACTAGGAGGGCCAAGAACTAAGCCTGGAAGAACTTCGGTTAGCCCTGGCCAGCCGTTAGGAAGCCCTCAGGAAGAAGGAAACAGAAAACCCAGAGGCCCTGGGCCAGGCCCAGATAAGGGGTTGTGTGTCTAATGCTGGTGCAGCCAGAATTTTAAGGCCTGGACGACAGGGCTCCCATCACAGCAGCATTTTGGCCTCACAGGGTAGGCAAGTTGTTTGTGGGTGCTGAGGAGGCTGGGGGTACGAGAGGCAGGGGGGCCACCTCTCTGCTCCTCCACCTGGCAACCCTCTCCCTCTCCGGGAGCTGACCAGAAATGCCTGTTTTTTTCACAACTTCCAAGTTTACTGACTGGCTACTGTATAGAGATTTGGGATACTGGTTGCTTGAATTCAAAGAAAAGAAATGTTACCCACTACTTAATAAAGAGTATTATTATTATTACAAGTTACACTAGTTAATGAAGGCAGAACATTTTAGTCGTTACCCAGGGGACATGACACCGAAGTCCACTTTCTACCAAAGCAGCCAGTAGGATGTAGGAGGACAAAGGCTTGAGAATTGACCGTCATGAACCTGAATTCCCAGATGCTACTTATTGCCTGTGTGACCAGGGGCAAGTCGCTCAACCTCTCTGAGCTTCAGTTTTCTCAAACTTAAAATGAAGATACTAGATGCCTCAGTTCTGATGTATTAGTAAGATAATGTTTGTAAGTTCACCTTCCTCTTCTTCCACTATCCCATGCCACCAGGCAGTAACAACAAAACCTGACATTTTGCGTGCTAAAAGCACAGATGCAACAAACCTGTGTCATGTAAGGTGTAAACTTAAAGTGGGCACAAATAATTACATTTTTAATAAATGAATCTAAGCTGGTCTACAAACTGAGTTTGGCAGTAAAGGGTTGGAGAATTTGATCCCTATGTCAACATCCAAGTTCTTAGGGAGCTGAAAATATTAGGTTGTTGCAAAAGTAATTACGGTTTAAAAGGTTAAAAATCACTGCAGAAACCGCAATTACTTTTGCACCAACCTAATAAGACAATTAAAAAAGCTGACATGAAATAGGTGCTCAAAGCATTTGTTGTATTAGTTGGCTTTTGATCTCATTTTCAGGTAGGGCTTTTCTTATTTAAACAATGAATTCCCTTATATGCTACAAAGCAGCATTTCTACAGGTACCTGAACTAAGTAAGCTATTTCCCTCACCTAGTATCTCCATTTCTAAAGTCCTCGGTTGTTGGGAAACTCATTTAGCTTTCCGCGATATTAAATTTCGAGAACGTTCAAGCCAGTGAAGACTTCCTGGAGTCTGAAAAGAAGACCCACTGTCCACTTACCAGGCTCAGTACTGGTCAGCCAGAGCGGGAGAGCAGGTTTTCCTGTCTGTGTAAAAGAAGAAGGTAATTAGAATTTCCGTTGTAATAAATACGTATGATCTCTTGAAAGCTTTTTTGTTCTAGAGAATGCTCGTGTAGACCAAGCTCTTAGAAAGTTTCCTTTGGATGCCTTAAACAAACTCAGGGGCTCTTCAGCCAGGGAGAAGCGTTGTTAAAAGGTCTCTGGCAGTAACTAAAGAGCAGAGGAAGCCCCACCTGCAAAGCTTTGCTGGTTTCTCTTCGGAGAGCCCTGAAGTCCTAGTTTGGTAGACACCTGGGGTGGAAACAATGTAAGATCTCCATCAAATTTCCCGAATGTTAATTGTGCTTTGTGCCTTAAGGAGATGCAACTAAAAATTTATTTTGTTTTTGTCACGTGTTAAGCGCTATAATTGTCACAATGAATAGGAACCCTGCCATGGAAATCTCAACCTAGTAGTACTTAAACGGGGAGCTGACCTAACTAACGTAAGAGCCACAGCCCAGGTCAGCACAAAACACAGTCTGACAGAAAGGGGAGTGAGGGAGTGGGCACAGCTTCTCAGAAAGCAGTGTTTCAAGCCCGGAAGTGGGCCCTGGGTTTGGGCCGTAGGGAGCAGGAATCCGGGGAGTGGGACGATAGTGAGCAAAGGCTGAAAGCACATGGCCTTTTGCTGGGATGGCAATAAATCCAGTCAGGGGAAGTGGGCGGGACAGGTGCCAAAGGTGGGTTGATGTCAGGTTACAAAAGTCCACGTATAACGAGACTGCTGAGTGTCGGCTGTGGAAGAATGTTAAGCTGAGTATTTGGGAAAGGCAGCCTGGTTTTTGTGTGTAGGAGATTGGAACAGGAGATTAACTAGGAGGCCAAGGAAATGATAGGAAAGGTGATGACCGCCTGAGCTAGGACAGTGTCTGTGAGAACTATGGAAGGGACAGATGTCAGACGCATTTCTAAATAACAGATGACTACCAACCAGTAGAACTGACGAGGACTGCGAGTTCTGGCTTGGGTGACGAGGCCTGTGGGAGGAAGAGCCGGTGGTAGGAGAGAGCGGCAACGGAAGCTAAGGAATTCTGAAGTTTTCCATGTACGGTGGTCTTGGGAGACAATGTCCTTGGCTGTGCCATAACACGGATGTTTTACTTCCACACCTGAGAAGGAGTTCTTTGGAACAAACTTTGCGGAGGCTCTCCCTCCTCCTCTTAGGAGCAAGGCTAACCAGCCAGTACAGCCAGATGCCACGTCAACATGCTATCTAAAGAAACATTCCAGAATGTTCCAGTGCTCCCGTCATTCTGTATCATGTGTCTCTAGCCCGTGATCCATATTTGCTTCTTCTTGGCATTGCCCGCTCTGGGGTCCTACAGCACCTTCCTCATGCCCCTTCCTTGGGCACTACCATACTCTGTCTACATTGCATGTCTGTATCCTTCTGTGAACTCCCTGAAAGAAAAGGACTGTCTTACTTACCCGATTTGCTTTTATCTATTAATATTTTCTCCATTTTATAAATTAGAGTCTTAAAAGTAGCATAAACATTTTTGTAGAGTGGAGTAGAAATTTTGGCAGGAAAAAAAAACTAGGTGAGCAAACCCATCTATTCAGTCTCAGGATACACTGTGAGCAGCACTGTAAACGAAGGGTGAGATTAAGCACGACATAAATTAAACCCTTCCGAAAGTATCAGCTAAGGACTCGTCAAAGGAGGCCAACATGGAGGGCTCCCAACTGGCCAAACTGGGCCATGCGGACATCACATGGTAGTAATGGGCACCACACTGAAAACACTGTAACACCTGAGTGTGACGAGGAATGAACATTTACACCGTTTCCAAGTACCTTCCCACAAAATACCTACCAATGAAAGGAAAAAGAGTAAGTTTATAGTGTAAGCTTGGCAGACCCACCTGACTCAATGATCACAGTGAAGGATACCAGTAATGGGGCAGTAAAGAGTGCCCCTTGGCAGGATGCAGCACCCTTCATATTCTTCCCAAAGATGCAGAACTTGAATCTTGTCGTGAGGAAGCGTCAGACAAATCCACCCCGAGAGCATTTTATGAAGTCACTGGCCTTAACCTTCACAAGTGTCAAAAGTCAAGACAAAGGAGCTGTTCCAGACTTTACGGAAACTAAAGAGAAACAGCAACTAGTTGCAACAGCTAATTCTAAACTGGGTCCTTTGGCTATAAAGGGCATTCCTGGGACAACTGGAAAAACGAATGGAGCCTCAAGATGAGATGGTAGCAATGGTCCGTGTTCATTTCCCGACTTTGATGGTTGGTTATGCAGGGGAATGTCCTGGTGTGTAAGGAACAGACAGGAAGGTATTTGGGGGGTGATGGGCATCAGGTTGGCAACTTACTCTCAGACGGTTTGGGGGGAAAATGCTCTTTTTACTGCAACGCAACTTTTCCATAGTACAGTCAAGATTTGTTTCAAAATAAACATTTTATTTTAAAAAAGAATCAGTTATTTTATTTTGCAGTTTAAATCTGTTTGTTTTTCTTAAAGAGGAGGTAGGGTGTTTCCATACAAGGTTGGCCAGATGGGAAGAAATCTTCAGCTCCTACTTGGCCTCAGTAATTTGAGAATAAAACGCTTACGTGAGACCACATCTTTGTCAAGCTGAACGAAGGCAGCTCAGAGCAGGTGGGCTTCTCCGCCAGCTCGATGCAGTGGCTCCGCCAAGGCCTGCCGCTGGAGAAGTCACGGGCAGAGGGACTGCTTCAGAGCTTCATACATCACTTGATCCTGAGAAGAGAGGAGAAGACAGACTGTAGCGCTGATCACTGTTAATGAGTTGAATCACGTCCTCCCAAAAGCCGAATGTTGACGTGCTAATTCCCAGTCCCTCAGACTGACTATACCTGGAGAGAGGGTCTTTAAAGAGGTGATTAAGTTAAATGAAGTCATGAAGGTGGGCTCTAATTCGATAGGACTGGTGTCTTTACAAGAAGAGATTAAGACACAGACACGCACAGAGGGAGGACAACATGAAGACACAGGGAGAAGACAGCCATGTGCAAAGGAGAGAGGCCTCAGAAGAAACCAACTCTGATGACACCTTGACCTTGGACTTCCAGCCTCCAGCACTGTGAGAAGATAAACTGCTGGTTAAGCCACCCAGTCTATGGTACTAAGTTATGGCAGCCTGAGCAGATTAACACACAGAGAGCTGACCTCACCGTGCTTTCTCCAGGGAACGCCCAAGACTCTCATCACTGTTGGTGAAAGTCTGTCCCAAAAATCAGGTCAAAAGGTTCTTATGTCTCCATCTAATTAGTGAAGAAAGCAAAATTCTAGACTATGCTGGATCCAGATGGAAATGAGAGGCAAAAGCAAGAGGCTTCATATGCAGTACTAACATTTGTCAGAAACGGCCCGAGTTATTTCCCAGTGAGGCTGCACTGGTTCACATTTTCAGCAACAACGGATGAGAGTTCTAGTTGCTTCACATCTCTGCCACCCTTTGGTGCTGTCAGTCTTTTACATTTTAGTCATTCCACTCTTATCCATCTGTCCCAAAGAAATACACGCGGTATGTTTTTGTTTTTCTAGCCCTTTAAAATCTTTTTTTTAAATTTCCATTTTGTTAAATTTTTATTTTGGATAGTAGTATGTTCACAAGATTAAGAAATACATAAACAGTTATAAAGTGAAAAAAGCTCTCATACCCTACCCCCCATCAATGTATCATTTCAGATTTTCCTTCTACATGTATGTGCAAATACGAATATTCATTCTTTTCCTCTTGATATAAATGGTGGCAAATCACACATATGATCCCTCCCACCTTTTTAACAATATATTTAGGAGATATTCTTCAGTCTTTTTAGAGTAATTACATCAGAATTCATTATTGACCATTCAGAGTTTCAATCTTTAGCTATTTTAATACACAATGCACCAAAGAATAAATAACTACACTGACTATGTATTTCTGAGGATAAATTCCTATAAAGGAGCTGCTGGGTCAACTTTCGTTGTGATAATGATTTGGTCCATCAAAAGGGTTATATCAAATGATACCTCACTAGCTCCATATGGAAGTAACTTTTTCTGTATTTCCTCACCAACAGGATGTGATCAAGTTTTGAGATTTTTGCTCACTAATGTGTAAAAAAGTAGTACCTTAGTTGCTTTTGTTTTATTATCAGTAAGTTAAGAATTTCTCTATATGCCTAGAAGCTCATTTCCTTTACCCTGAAGGGTCTGTTATATTCTTTGTCCATTATTCTATTAGGATTTGGTCTTTTTCTTATCAATTTCTAGTCATTCTTTCAGTGTGCAGGAGATTTGCCCTTTGTAATATGAACTTCAAATATTTGTATTTGGTCATTTGTCCTTTTAACAATTTTTTTTTTAAATGCAGACATTTTTATTCTTCTGTATCAGGGTCTTTAGAGTTTTCACTTAAGGTTACTGGCTTTTTGTGTTAAAGTAAAAAAGGTACTTCTACTTGAGGTTATAGAAAAATCTCCCTATTTTCTCCCAGTACTTTTATGATTTTAGTTTTTACATTTAAATCTTTGATTCATTTGGAATTTATCCTGGTATACAGTATGAACTATGAATCCAACTTTAATTTTTTGAGCTGTCTTCCCAGTTGTCCCAATATTAATTACTGAATAGTCCATCTTTCTGTCACTGGTATGGAAAATATTACATAATATTTACTTTTTGTATCAATTATGTATTATATTAGGGTCTATTCCTGCACTTTCTATTCTGTTCCATTTGTCAGTCAGTTCATGTACCACTACCATGGTGTTTTAATTATTGCAGCTTTTGAAAAATAGATCCGTGTTTTTTAGGCCCCACCCCCGCTTGATTTTCTTTTTGCAGTTTTCCAGGCTGTACCAGTTTGCTGATTTTTTTCTATATAAACTTTAGATCACCCCTCCCTGGTCCCTAAAACAAAATAAGCAAAAATTAAAATACAAAACCAAAGAGTAGAGCCATCAAAATAATTTTAAACAATACCAAGTGGCCTCAGCAATAAAGCTTCTTCTTTGCCTACTAGACTGGGGAAAGTCAATAAGCAAGATTGCCTTGTACTGCCAAAAGGAACAATCAATAAGTCTGACCACAGGGTTCTCGAATTTCCAGCACGATGGAGGTGAGAAATGATGTAACACAGGGAGAAGCCGAAGTTTACAAACATTTACAGGCTGCTTGTATGTTCTTTCATATGTATAATGTTTTTGACTTTCAAAAAGTGAATTTACCAACATATTTTATTCTGATAATCCTGTGACAGATAAAGGCAGAACAGATGTTATCTCTACCTAACAAATCAGAACACTGAAACAGAGAACAAGGGCAAATAGTATATAACTCCATTCAAGAAGAAAAACTATTTCCTGGACTGCACTTTATATTTATATTTGGTTTGGAAGATGAATTAAAAAAAAAACCACAACTCTATATACTTATTTCAGTGATTTTTTTCAAGAACCTCTCAAACAGTTTCACAGATGAACATGATAGATATTAGTGAAATGTTTAGTCAAACTCTGAAATAGAGGAAAAGGGTTTCTGTAGCTCAACCTCACTGCTAATTACATAGACATTTTAAGCAAGCTTTGTTTATAAAGCAATTCCTTTTTTTTTTTTTTTAATATTTTTTGTTGTTGTTGAATTTTATTGGGGAAGGGGAACAGGGTGTACTTCCAGGACTTTTTTCCAAGTCAAGTTGTCCTTTCAATCTTTGTTGTGGAGGGCGCAGCTCAGCTCCAGGTCCAGTTGGCGTTGCTGGTTGTAGGGGACGCTGCCCACCATCTCTTGCGGGAGTCAAACCGGCAACCTTGTGGTTGAGAGGACACGCACCAACCAACTGAGCCATCCGGGAGCTCAGCGGCAACTCAGCTCAAGGTGCCGTGTTCAATTTTAGTTGCAGGGGGCGCTGCCCACCATCCCTTGCGGGAGTCGAGGAATCGAACTGGCAGCCTTGTGGTTGAGAGCCCGCATTCCAACCAACTGAGCCATTCAGGAGGCAGCTCAGCTCAAGGTGCTGTGTTCAATCCTAGTTGCAGGGGGCGGAGCCCACCATCCCTTGCGGGACTGGAGGAATTGAACTGGCAACCTTGTGGTTGAGAGCCCACTGGCCAATGTGGGAATCGAAGCGGCAGCCTTTGGAGTTAGGAGCATGGAGCTCTAACCGCTTGAGCCACCGGGCTGGACCCAAGTAATTCCTTTTTTATAGTAAAATAACTTTTTAAAACATAAAACAATATTTATTGTAGAAATATTGGAGAATAAAGATCAGCAGAAAAAGATAAAAGTTAATCCTTAATTTCCAGAGATAACTATTCTTATGATTTTGGTCTTCCAGATCTTTTAAATTATTATTTTTTAAATATTTAATTTTTTTGAATAGGTAATACATTCACATGGTTCAAATTCAAAGAGTGTAAAAGATCAACTCTCACTCCTCCACCCTGCAGTCCATCCAGTTTCTCTCCCCACAACTTATTATTATAGTTTCATCATTACTTTATCGGGGACAGTGAAAATGCCAAAAAAGGAAAACAGTCTCTTTACCTTGATGTTACGCCTTATTTTTTAAAAGATCAAAGTAACCATCAGCTGGGTCATCTACTTTATTTATTTTTGTTCAAATTTCATACTATGCCTATTTCCAAAAGAGAAGTATAGCTTCTTATTCACTAGGGCAGTTTCCAGAAATCAAATTTAAGGTTTAAAGATTTATGAATACCAAAGATATGGAAACGAATACACTAGAATCCAGTGGTATCACTAAGACATACATGTAGTCTTCCAAGGGATGTTCCTAAAAGGGTAAAAATAAATTCTACAATGTCTGGAATTGTAGGTTCAGATGTTTTTAACAGAATCCATCACAGTACCTTTGTCATGGAGTTGATACCTTCCGATCACCAAAAGCCACTTGCAAACTGTCATCTAACATCAATGGAACCGAGTGAGCAGGTTAATATGTACCTGTATGCACATCTATGGAAGTGCTTACCACACAACTCTTAATGGCTCAAAAAGATTAGAACCACATCTTCCGTGATCTTGTATCTTGTGGGCCAGCACCGCGTCTGGCACATGTACAGTAGGTACATGATAAAAGTGTTCGGATGAATGGAAGAATGAGATCTTAGGTAACCTCTTAACACACGAGGGGAGAGGGGAACTCTGACTTGGGAGGATTTTCTCTCATAAATGTCAGTGTGACAGAAATAAACAGGCAAATGGATGAACCGTATAATCCTGAGTGTGAAGAAGAATACCAAAATGCTCTGGCCAGTGGGCTAATAAAAGCCAACAAGTTAATAAAACAGGCAAGTTTCTATGGTGTGGATTTAGTAGAGGAGGGAAGAAAAAAAAATTATCATTTATGTTTGAGCGACGTTTCTTTCCTGACAGGAGAGCATGCCATAGGAGGCAGAGAGAAAAGACTGTAATTTGAGATAAAAATCTGGGAAAATAATTTCAAGGTCTCAACATTTATTCATAGTTAACCTCACCTCTGGTCTCCGGTGAGCAGTTAACACTGAAAAAACCAAACCAGCAAAGTAGATTATGCTCTATTGGTCTGTGAAGTGACACATACTGGACAAGAGAATTTGGTTTCACTGAAGCGAGACAACAAAGGATGACAGAGTTGAGATGAACATGTCTGAATTCTGAGAAGCAGTTGGCAAAAGGAGTCCAGTCTTATTTGTTGGGATATCTGTCATAACAAACTGCTAGCTTACTAAGTCTTCTTGGGCCCACAATAAGACATAGCCTCTCACTGGAAATCAGGACGGGGCCGGGATCTTCAGATGCAGACGAACAGCTTGGTACCAATAGCGTGGGAGTGAATGAGGTGCACAGTCGGAGACTCACAGAAGAATGTTGCTCATTGTCCCCACTTCCCACCCTCAAGTAGTTACTGAAGATTTACTGGGTCAGGTGACAAAGGTTTGCATTTGGTCTCTAAACTAGACTCTACTGTTATGTCAGCCAATTGCTGGATGCCAAATCCACTTTACACACTGTGGCACTAGCCAGGCAACTGCTCCAAGGAAAAGAGAAGGTACCAGGCAGTATGACAGGTTCACCGGGTAAGAACACGCTGAACATTTCAGAAGTATAAAGACCAGCTCTGCAGACAGCAGTACAGAACTCACTCACCTTTCTTCGTTCTTTTTCCTTTCTAGACATCTCCTGATCATTTGTTTAATGTCAACTCACTTCAAAGTGACTGCTATTTCTGTAAGTATGTCTGAAAGGCTAAAATGTAATAAGTGTCCCTTTCACATTTAACAAAACCTAGTGATTCTCTTTTAGTGTGAAAAGAAGACTCAAGATCTCAACCCTGCCACTAGTGAGTCAATTAACTTGGTACCAGTGTTTTAGTAACATCTTTTCATTCTAGGGCTTGAGGTCATGTTGCCCTTAGACCCAGTCTGGCCAGAGTATCCAATTTCCTAGCTGGCCATAGTGACTAGTGTCGGCATGGGCTCCTAACCCATGAGCTGGACCAATCACAGGCTCCCCTGACACTCTCCTGCCAGAGCTATCAGGGAATTCTCTTGCTATGGAGGTTTACAAACTAGTGGGCCTGTAGGCAGACATCTTCCCCAAGAGATGAAGCGACGAGGTTTCTGCCTAAAGTCAGCTGAACTCTCAACATTCTTTTTATGTGGACCAGTGAATTCCTCTTTTTTCCCCTTATATTAGCTTGAGTTGGGTTTCTATCATTTTAGTATCAGGGCTCTAAAAGAGCCCTGATGTTAAAAGTAGAAAGAACTGCTTATAAATGAGCTGTTCAATATTACATTCAGAAAAGCATCTCAACAAATGTCACAACTTTTGGTTTGCTTCCCCCCCCCCCTTTTGGTGTGACATTTGAAATGGATTCAGTTTGACCACACCAACTCCTCTAATTTCAACTGAAATTCTCCTAAATTAGAAGAGTTGCTTTAGCACAGCTTTAAACTATGAAGTACCAGAAACAGAACTAGAACCAGAACCAGAAAGAAGGCACTGAGCCCCCAGTAAAAATAATATACATTGGTTTCAAATTTACCTACAAAAATTAAGCAAAGGTGATAAAATACTTAATCCTTAATTATCATAGCTGCAAGGATGAAAAAATGGCAAAATTTAGCAATCAGGTCAAGCAATTTTCAAACTTTGCATGACACATCTGTAATAAAATTACTTGAGCAATAAACCCGGAAGCTTTTCAAAATTACAGCAAGCAAATACAAACAAACATGTTTCTGGAAAATTGAAGTGAGTTTTTTAGAGGTAAAGTAAGTAAGAGAGACCAATGAGGAGCTATCCAAAATCAATATATAAAAACCAAATGAACTTCTATATACTATTAACAATTAGAAAACAACATTTAAAAAAATTTACAGGTAACATCAAAAATTAGAAATTAATTAAGAATAAATTTGACAAAAGATGTGCAAGATTTGTACACTGAAAACTCAACACATTACTGAGAGAAATCAAGTGGGTCTAATAAATGAATTTTTAAAAAATGGACTTTACAAAAGAGAAATTAAATGAATCTAAATAAATGGACAAATATACTAAGTTCATAGATTAGAAAATAGTATTTTTAAGATGTCTGCTCTCCCAACTGATCTACAGATTCAATGCAATCCCATTCAAAATACCAGCAGGCTTCTTTTACAGAAATTGATAAACTGATTGTAACTTTTATATAGAAATGCAAAGGGCCTAAAATGGACAAAACAATTTTGGGGAAAAAAAGAACAAATTTGGAGGACTCACACTACCTGTTTTCAAGTCAACTGTGTATAATAATCAAGAGAATGGCAAAAAAAG
This sequence comes from Rhinolophus sinicus, assembly GCF_057876585.1. NCBI lineage: Eukaryota > Metazoa > Chordata > Mammalia > Chiroptera > Rhinolophidae > Rhinolophus > Rhinolophus sinicus. The sequence goes on along the minus strand of NC_142506.1, from coordinate 56,702,247 downwards.
GACAGTGACATAAAGATATAGATTTAGATCAATGGAACAGAATAAAGAGTGCAGAAATAGATTCATGCATCCACGATCAATTGGTTATCAAAAAGAGAGCACGGTAATTCAATGAGAGGAAAGTCTTTTCAATAAATAGGGCCAGAGTAACTAGATAGCCACGTGCAAAAAAGTAATCATGACCCCCACCTCACATCAAATTCAAATATTAATTAGAAATGGATCATAGATCTTTACATAAAAACTAAAACTATAAAGCCTCTTTAAAAAAAGGAGAAAATTTTTGCAAGCTTGAGATAGTCAAGATTTCTTACCACAGAAGCACATAAACTATAAAAGAAAAAAATGATAAACTGAACTTCATCTAAATTTAACTCCTGTTCTTCAAAAGATGCCTTCAGAAAATAAAAAAAGTAAACAATAGGTTGGGGGTAAATATAATCCAAATGTATATAAAGGACTTCAATCCAGGCCAAACTAAGAATCTGTACTTAATGAGAGAACTATAACTTAATGAGAATCTGTAACTTAATGAGAGAATTCAATTTTTTAAGAAAATGAGGACACAAGACAAGATATCAAATGACTAATAAACACAAGAAAATATGCTCAAAATTGTAATCAGAGAAATGCAAATTTAAACCACAATGGGATACTATTTCACATCCAGTAGAATGGCTGAAAGTAAAACACTGACAATACTCGAGTGTTGGTGAGAGAATGGAGCAAAGAGGAACTCATGACACAGCCACTTTGGAAAAAGGGTTGGCAGTTTCCTATAAAGTTAAATATACACTTACCACGAGACCCAGCAATTCCCCTCCTGGTTATTTATTTACTCAAGAGAAACACACACACACACACACACACACACCCGCTCACCCCCTTTATTCATAAAAGCCCGAAACTGGAAACAACCAAGATATCTGCCAACAGGTGAGAGGAAAAGCACACTGTGGTAAATTCATATAATGGAAAACTATTCAGCAAGAGAAAGGACCAACCTCCTGAAAAACACAACAACATGGATGAAATGTCAAAACATTACCCTGAGCAAAGCAGCCAGACACAAATGAGTACGTACTGTAGGAGTCCACTGACACAAAGTTCCAAACTGAAGTGAGAGGAGGATGACAGAAGTCAGCTCAGTGGTGACCAAGAGAGAGCGGCATTTGTAAAGGGACTGATACCTACACAGGACACAGGGAGCTTTCGGAAGCGATGGAGATGATCTACTCATACATACTGACCACAGTGCTGGTTACATTCGTCAAAACTTACGGAACTGTACTTGTGCATTACTGTGTGTGAGTTAAATGTCAATTAAAAAAAGTAAGGTTAGAGGATAAGAGCGGCAAATGTGGAGCTATGCCAATATGTTCTCATTTTTGAAAAGCCTCAAAAGTTGGGCTGCTGATAAGAAATATTTCAAATAAAAAAAATGTTTAAAGACTCAATCTTTGGGAGAACACATATCACTACTCTCTTGTTGATGAGAATGAAAAGTACCAGTAATATTAACGGTCACACTGTTTGTGATTTTAATGAATAAGACTGTTTATTCAAAGATGTTCAGTAAAATAAAAACATTTCCTCTATTATATAAAAATGCCTAAGAGATCAAGGCAGACTGTTGTTTCTCCAAACGTGCTGAAAAACTCCGTGCAAGTTCAGCAGACTCTCACTTTACTCTTAGCTGAGTAAGAAGTTGTGCGCCTAAAAGATACCACCACCAGCCCCCAAACCCTTAACTGGTCATTTTAGTTAAAAGATGGTCAACTAACTTAGATCTTTAGACCAAGCCTGGAAGCACTGAAACACAGCAATCTATTTCATATAACTGTTTGGACTTTGACTGAACAGTTTTTAATCAATAATCATAATGGGAAATTCTGAGCCTGGGGTAATAAAGGGCTAATGATTTAAAGAAAGTTTTAGAATAGTCCAGAACAGGTTCTCATGGCTAGGGCATATTACACTTCTAGGAGTCCGGAAACAAAAGATAGCCAAGTGAGCAAAACTTAGCATAACAGTATCCAACCCAGACAGTTCTAGCTGCATATTTCCCTAGTAACTCTCTTTGTAAGTGTCATAGCTACCTGACTTCACATAATGGCAACCATTTTAACTTGTTACAACAGAACACCTCAACACGGTAAGAAATAAACATGCAAAATTTGGCATTTTACGTAAGGAAAAGCCAGAGTGATTTTTTAAACCTTCTCTGACCTTATGGTGAAGATATTTTTACTTTCCTGAAACACATGGGTAAGTCCCTAGTACTTAGAACTTAGTTTGGGTAGGCCAGCTCCAAGAAGGTAAGCAGCTATTTGTTAAAAAGGGCGGAGAGTAAGTCAAATACTACTTGAATGAGATTGATTAAAAATCCTGAGACTGTGGAACCAGACCCAAGAGGTCATTCTCTCTCTGTGCTTCAGTTTGTAAGAAACATGCAATCTCCTCACAAAGGCAGACATTTTGTCTGTTTTCAGGAGTTCACACCTACTGGTCTCAATTCTAGTCTCTTTTCTCTAAACAGTGAAGAGCATTGCTTACCTTTTTTGATATAGATGATTTTACTTTCTTAAAAGCGTCTTCAAAGTGCTTCTGACTAATCTTGAGTTCACCTGTGGAGCAAATGCAAAAACATACACATCTGGGTATAGTACGTGAACTGTGATTTATAACTTAGTTTCTCTTAAGAGACTTCCAAGCATTCACAGGGAGCGCTGAGTAAATTAATGATGACATTGGCTCTTCTTTTTTCAGAACAATATTTAAAGCAGATATAGTCTACTCATCAGATTGTTTTAGACCCTTTTCCTTTTAATTTAATTTATGTATTTCTGACCGTATTTAATTTTACATAAATGCTTAAGTTTTTACAATATTATACATTTTAGTGCAACCTTCCTCACCCCCTACAGCAATCAAAACAGTTTATTTTGGGACAAATTATATAAAAAAGGTAGTTTGTCGTTAATTAAAGAGAGATTCTGATCACTTTTTTTAAAAAAACAGTCCACATATTCTATTTGTTTGTTTATTTTCCCCCAGCTTTACTGAGATATTGTTGACATAGGACATGAAGTTTAAGGTGTGCAACGTGATGTGGTACGCATATATTGTGAAATTATTACCACAATAAGGTTAGTTAATACCTCTGCCCCCTCACATGATTATCTTCTTTGTGTGTGGTGATAACATTTAAGATCTACTCTCTTAACAACTTTCAAATATAAAATACAATACTGTTAATTATAGTCACCACGCAGTACATTAGACCCCCAGCACTTATTCACTTTATCGCAGGAAGTTTGCACCCTTGACCAATGTCTCCTCATTTCTCCCACCCTCTGCTCATCAAGTTTTAAAGCAGTACCACCCAAAGAAACCTACCACTCATAATCAGATAACCCTTTGTAGGTCCTCTGTGCACTCTTTACCTTGACTTAATGGTGATGTTTATGAAGAAGAACCAGAATGCTCTCTTTTATGACAATTCAAATATATTTAACCGGGAATGGAAAGTAGAATTCCATAGTATTTAAGAGTACATACATATAATTAGATGTTATGGAGTTGTAATATCACAATGTATACATATAGATAACATCACGACACTGGATGAGAAGGGGCTTCTGATTCTTTATAAAGTTAGGCTATTACGTAAGTAGGAGAAATCAAGTAACTAAATGTTAAATAAGGCTTGCTTTAGAATGTTAATGTAGAAAAAAATGTTAATATGGCAACTTACATGATGACAATTTATACCTAAAATAGTAAACTTTCTACACAGATATTGGGATAGAATATTTACCTAAAAATAAAATAATATGTGTCATTGAACACGTCAAATGGAAGCCGAATGGCATTTCAGTTTCAGTAAGATACCAATGCCAAGTCCCAAAGGACAGACAGCTGGAAATGACAACTGTAGCATAGCAGAGCTATCAGAACTTGTACTATATGTTATGACATCCTAACAGAATTATTAGCAGCAATGCATGCAAAGAAGCACATTAATTTTAATAACAAAACAAATCTCAAGATAGTCAGTAGATCCAGCTCTCAGAGAGCATACTTTACACACGATGTTCTTACAAGAGATTCTAACTTTGCTAACTGCAGCCCACTACTTCCAAAAGGAATTTAAAATAGCTCACACTAAAAGAAGTTCAAATAACTGAATCTTGAACTTAAACAATAATAAACTTGTGGACTTCATAATTAAGCTAAGCTAAGCATATGCTGCTGTAACTGTAAACAAAATTTAGCTCTAAGATTCTTGGTAGCCAAAGAAAAAAGGGAAAAGAAAACCAATACAAATAAAAAAAGGCGCCTTTCGGAAATCTATTGAATAAAAAGAGATGAATACAGACTCGAACTTCAGACGAAAGTACAGATTTCGAGGACAAGGAGGTCTTTTGAAGAAGGTATCCTGCAGAACTGTGAAGACAGCCACAAACAGCAACTGATGAAATGATTGCCACAGGAACCAAGCAGAGTAAAGGCTATCTCTGTACTTGGCATGGTTGGAATGCAGGTGACAAATGAATCAATTTGGCCACACACACTCGTATGGTACAATTGAAGATACCGTTAAATGTGAAGAATGGTGCAAAGCTGTTGAGATGGCCGCAAATCATCACATAATAACATATTCATACATCTATTTTGCAAATATGAAAGGAAAGTTTGAGTATATGGAAAGTTTTTTCGATTTTCACTTCTGTCTGTGTGTGTGTGTGTGTGTGCGCGCGCGTGTGTGCTAACCTCTCCAATTTAAACTGCATTTTAACAGGAAAGTAGCTATTACCTTAGCAAAAGATTGAGGTTTTCCAGAATAGACCAAACTCATGATGAGTCAGTAAATGGACCCACTTGTCTATACCTAAGCATTTGCATATGACAGGGAAAGATATGACACTTTTTGTTAGAGAGGTACCAAATAACTTTGTTGTTATAGTTGTCAGTCACAGAGGTTAAATAATATTCAGAGCAGCTTCTAAAGGTCTCATCAGGAAACGTCAGTTTTAATATCACAGATAACATGCTAGAAAATGTTCATTTTCCAGGTCAACAGTGGTTTTAGGTGTCCAGAGTGATAAGTGATCAGAACTGAAAGATTCTTGGAGAGAACTGTACCTTTTTCATTTCCACTCTTCTGTCTTGCCATTTCCTGTCTCAGGGCACAGAGAGAAGCTTCCCGCACCAAAGCAGAAAGATCTGCTCCCCTGTAATAAAAGAAGTGTTCTTATTTATTTATGCTTAGAATCTGTAAAAGACCAGAAAGAAGTTTGAGAGCAATTTTCTTTTAGGTCACATATTAAACAATCAGGAAAGAAACTGACTAATAAAAGTGGGATAAACTGATTATGGTCAGTAGGAAAGAGCTTTTAGTTTTCATTTAAAATATTTCTAACTTTCAGAAGAAAGGAAATCATGGAGGAAACAATGCAATGAATCATAAACAGTTCCATGCTAACAGCTAGAGATACCAATGTTAATATAGAAAGTTCAGAACATCCAGCCAGTAAAAGAAGCTTATGTGTCATTATTTATTATAAATTTTTTTTCTTCGTGTTGACCTCGTTAAAGTGCTGACTGGCCCATTCATATATTACCTAATGTCTAGAATAAGCTTACATAAAAAGTCACTTATGGCTCCGTGTTCAAAAGGATAGAAAATACAAAGGCTAGAACATTTTTGATGCAGTTGGTTAAGGCTTGAGCTGAGTGGATACATCACAAGTTACTTAAAATATGACAAGAACTAACAAGCTTTCATTTTAATTATTCAGTGTAATAATATGCTGAGTCAGAATGGTTCATGAGTTCAATGAAAGACACTGGTGGTGACTGGTGTTTCACTGTATCACAGCTCTAACAGAATTCTTGGTGATTCTTTGAGAAAGAGTTTGAATTTGGGGACAAAAACCTCATTCCTAAATGTTAATCTTATTTAATGTACAATGTTGACGATCCACAAAATATAGAGAACTGAAGACCCACAGAGCTTAAATCACTGAATCCAATGTTTCTGTTATAAAGGGTTATAACATTATTTAATATGCATGTACATGCTGTGGTCATTTCTTTCCTTAATGTTAAATCTAACCCTGGTGCCAAGACACCATTAATTAATGTAAACAGATGTCTCAAATGGTGAGGACAGTGGCATTGAAACCCAAAGTGGACACCATTCAGCTTTAACCCTAACTCTTTATACACTGACACCCTACATAGTATAATCCCAAAGATCTGGTCCAGGGTAAGTTTTACCATCGAAACAGCCTGTTACTGAAAATCTTCAGATTTTTGCACTCAGCTGTAAACTACTCACTTAAGACTCTTTTTTTTTTTTAAACCCCTTAGTAGTAAGTTCATTTCATTACAGACTGGTACAGGTTTGACTCCCAACTAGGGGGAGAGATACATTCTCCTTCAAGGGAAGGAGGGCCTTTTACATCTGCCCCTCACGACCACTGCCCCTCTGATCACTTCCCCTTCATCGAGACAATCACTGCTTTCTTGGCTCTAAATCAGCGGTGTCCAAACTGCGGCCTGCGGGCCAACTGCGGCCCGTGATCCATTTTTAATTGTCCTGCAGCAAATTCCAAAAACATATTTAGTTTACTTAAATAAACCAGGTGAGGCAATACGTACTTCACCTCGAGTGAGTGGCCCGGCTGTTTGTGTATTTTACCGCATACGGCCCTTGGTGAAAAACGTTGAAAAAAGTTTGGACACCCCTGCTCTAAATGAGCCAAGATTCCTGACCGCATATGGCCCTTGGTGAAAAACGTTGAAAAAAGTTTGGACACCCCTGCTCTAAATGAGCCAAGATTCCTGACCAGCTGTGACATATGTCTCAAGTGTGTTGGCTGAGGTACAGAACAAACACGGAGACTCAGCCCTAGATGTCCACATGTGAAAAACTTTGTATCCTGACCACACTCCCTGTAAATGATCAGCCTGGTTTCAAGTGAAATCATCTGGCTAGAGATGGTTATGTGAAATTCTTTACCCAGAACTGGAAATCACCGAGTGCCTGCGTTACTACCAGTGGACAGAAATTTACATTGCTGAACAGATTCCTGAGGACTTCAAAGATGGAAACACCACCTGTTCTTGACTCAGCTTCGGAAAGCCCATTATCTGGCCCTGCTCTACAGGAATATCATGAACACCACGCATATTGTGGACAATCAACAGGGCATTTCAAATAAGCCAGAGGCGCAGATGTTGATAAAAACTTGAGTTTCATTTTCTTCCTTTATATTAAAATTGGGAAAGTTAACAAACAAATTTCCTTAAAAACATACGAAGAAAATAAAAACTAAACCACCACAAACATGAGAGCTGAAGGCAGAGGTGTTTGATTTCCTGCAGGCTCTGTGAATCTTCATAGCTGTGCTGTGCTGTGGAAAAGGAATACTGAGGCTTGGAAAACGTGGCACTCATACATTATTCTCTTCTAAATGCTGAAGCACCTGGACAATTTGGCAGTCAGTAATGATGTGTCTGCTCAAACATTCTGGGAGGACAGATAGTTTGTGAAGGGCAGCAATGGTGGTCAAGGTAGCGGAGCACCAAGAATCAACAACACAGGGGAGGATCCCCCTCTCCCCGAATTCCTCCGAGAGTCAAAATGGGCAGTAGTTTCTCTAAGGAGGGAGCAAGCAAAGGCGAGACACATGAGGTAGGTGCTCCACAGGGGGCCTAAGGTAACCCTCCCAACATCCTCATGAGAATTAACTCACTTGAGACTGAGATACTTACGAATAGCAGTCACAGCGAAGGTCACCAGCAATTGCTTCCAGGTTTACATCTGCGTCCAGTGGGGGTTTGGTGCCGTTCTAAATAAGAGAGAAAAACAATTTTTCATGGAGGCTTTAAAGGCCAGTGCTTTACCACATGATAGGTTCTTAATACACAGTACTGGCTGCTTGACTAAATGAATATAACTGACTCCCAGACCAGTGTTATAAGATTTTCATAAATTTCCATTGTGAGACATGAGCTTAAGTAGCAGACTCCGCGCTTGGGCAAGCGAAAGGCAAACCGTGTTTGCTTACAAAGATTGACGAACCTGTGCGCAGTTGCAGCAAAAACAAAACACCACCAAGAACCAAATCACCACCTCAATCTTCCCAAAGATGAAGAAACACAGTTCCTTTGCCTGATTGAATATGGCAAAGACTGAAGCCGTGGTTCCTTTTGATGTGCACATGTGCCTAGGTTTAGGTGGGCTGGGAAGGGGGACAGAATATTGAAGCAGGACAGGAGAGGAAGCAGGAAGCTCTGCCACACAAGCCCCAGGCCCTCGGTGCCACATGTGCTCTTGCTTAACCCACTACCTGAACTCCGCCCTGACGCTGGTGCCAACTCCCTTCAGCTCATACCAAGAGAAGCGAGAAAGGACAAGTATCAGAACAGTTTGAGGGCTACAACACAGAACCTTGCACGCTGACACAATACGTGTTCAATAACATTTTTAGTGACTTCAACGGCAGAGGCAAACAAAACAGTTTTCAGTGGTTTAAAATGTGTGACAGGTAGATGGCAGGTTACGTTCATTGAGTATTTGATTTATTCTGATTCATAACTTACATCTACACTGCATACAATCTTTTTGGCAAATATTACATTAGGAAATAAGTAGTTTAAGAAGAAACACACCGAAAAAAGTGAATAAACATATGCCAGTAAGCTTCAAGGTAAGTATAAATATTAGTATGGCAGGGGTTCCAAGAGGAGGTGGTTCAGACGCGGCCCCTGGGCCCACACTTGGATGGTGGCCTCTCATGCCTTCCCAGGTGGGCATGTTTAAGAATTTCATAAACTGTACACCTGCTATTATTTGATAAAATGCAAATGTTCATCTAACACAGATTCAAAAAACAGATATGTTTCCCAGTCAATCCACTTTGACCTGGGAAATAATCATGGGAAAATACACTCTCTGTGTAACATTAGGCAAACAATCTTTGTGCTTTCTTTCCTTTTTCCCTCTGGTTGTGTGTAAAACTAGATGGTCAGACCGAATGATCCCTAAGGTTCCTTTTAACATAAACGGTTTCAATGTAGTCAGGTAACGCAGGTGGGGTCAGGGTGGGTAGTGGCTGGAAGGAAGCAGGACAGCAGCCTCTTGGCGCTGGTAACGTTCTCTCTCATTGTGGTAAAATCAGCTTAAAATGTATCACTTAAACCATTTTTAAGTGTCACAGTTTAGTAGCATTAAGTATATTCACACTATTGTGCAACCATCCATCTCTAGAATGTTTTGCACCTTCCCATAGTGACATTTTGTATGCATGAACCACTAACCTATCCATTTCCTCCTCTCCCCAGCCCCTAGCAACCACCATTCTATAATACTTTCTGTCCCTAGGAATTGGACTGGTAATGTTCTCTTTCTTATCTGGAGGTCTTGTTTATAAAAACTCATGGACTAGACATTTAATGATAAGTCCACTTTTCTGCATGTGTATTATACTGCAATAAAAAGGTCTAAAAAGTGGAAGTAACAGTGGACCAGGAAATAGAAAATGTTGAGTTCTAAAATTCAAGTCTGCAACTGAAGGGACCTTTGATAAGTTTCTAAATCTCTGTTTTGGTAATTAAAAAAACCGGTACTTTATCTCCAGATGAGCAGGTATCATTTTGTGTTATATTTGGGGGGAGGGGGTCTTCTATAAATAGTGATGGTGAACCTGTAACAGGGACTTTTTATGAGGGGGAACAGAAATAGCTGGGCTTTCCAAGCTATGCTCGAGTCTCAATCCATCATTAGAAGCAGGTGGGGTTAGAGAGGAGAGGCTACCTCATCAGGCATGAGCCCTGACTAGGTTCTTTATTTTCATCAGATATTACCAACCTTACTTTGACTGTCAGGCAGCATATGGATGTTCCCTACTTACAATCCACGTGCTGCTGGCGAATTTTACCTCAAACTTTCTACTGTCCTGTTTTAATCCAAAACTCAATCATCAGAAATCAATCCATGGAGGACTGCCCAAGGATAATTCTTTTACACGTCTCCTTATCTAAATTCCTCTTTAGGTCAAGCTGGACTGTCATAACGGCCTGCGGGTCATCAGAGGGCATTTCTCTGACCTTTCATAAAGTTGTTTTTAATGAACTGGCTTTGACTTACGTTCTCGCCTCACCTTAGCAGAACCATCAGCCTCGGTCCTGACAGGCCTGTACTATGTTTATGATGGGGATGTTAAAAACAGTCCACCCCATCTTAGTGTTCTCTGTATGAGGACCCAGAGGGGAACTTTTTCTCACATCTGCATCCTGGGAGCAACTGACAGCTTTCTATATTTAGGGCACTCTTGAAGTTAAATCTTTTGTGAAAGCTCAATATAGAAAGGAACACAATAAAATAAATGGTTATCTAAAAGTAGTATTTTAGAAAAATAGTTTATTCTTAGAAGTTTAAATTCTCAGGGGCAGCTGGATGGCTCAGTTGGTTGGAGCGTGAGCTCTAAACAACAAGGTTGCTGGTTCAATTCCCGCATGGGATGGTGGGCTGCGCTCCCTGCAACTAAAGACCGAAAACGGCAACTGGACTTAGAGCTGAGCTGCACCCTCCACAACTAGACTGAAGGACAATGACTTGGAGCTGACGGGCCCTGGAGAAACACACTGTTCCCCAATATCCCCCCCAAAAAAATAAATAAAAATAAAAAAACAATGGAGGAAAGAATGGACTTAAAAAAAAAAGGAAGTTATGGCCCACAAATATAATATGTTTCTAGTTATATGAGGTATCTAGAGTGGTCAAATTCATAGACAGAAAGCAGGATGGTGGTTGTCAGGCGCTGGGCGTAAAGGGAATGGAGAGTTATTGTTTAATGCGTATAGATTTTCAGGTTGGAAAATGCAGAGCTCTGGAGATGAACAGTGGTAATGGCTGCACAAACATGTGAATATACTAATGCCAAAAAACTATACACTTAAAAATGGTTAAAATGGTAAATTTAAGTTAAACATATTTTACTACAATTTAAAAAAAGGAAGTTATGACCCATTACACTATTATTTTCTATAATTCTTTTTTTAAATTAGTTTCAGGTGTACAAAACAATGCAATAGTTAGACATTTCACCCCTCACAAAGTGGTAGCTCCCGTCCCCCAATCTATTGCCCCTCTGACATCATATGTATCTATTACAATTCCATTGACTCTATTCCCTATGCTGTGCTCCATATCCCGTGACTGTATATATATATTAAATTATAGCTGACATAGAATATTATTCAGCTTCAGCTTCAGGTGCAGTGGTCAGGCATCTACACCGTCCATGAAGTTTTCCTAGATTTCTGACTAAGCATTATATGTTACGTAACACTCAGGTTCAAATAGTAATACAAGACGCACTACTATTTTCCTTTTTATTTCAACAATTACATCTATATTTAGTCACAGAAACCTATTCTTAGTCACATAACAGAGTCTGGAATCAGCAATGATTTTATTCACACAGTTGATTGGAAAAAATAAAGTAGCATAATCCTAATACCATAATAAGGTAATTCTTATTTTGCAATTTCTGACCAGTCTTGGACATGTACACAGAAACACACATCTCTGTATCCTGATTTTGTGAGATACAGTTTGCTCATCAATTTCAAATATTTCAAAAGGCAGTTGCAAGGATTGCATATACTCACACATGTAAGGTACTTGGAAGACAGTAAGTGCTTAATAAATATTACCTATTATTATCTCAGATATTCTTAGCTCATGAAAATTTAACAGGTAATATTGCAAGGTGACATGTTAAATATGTTTAGGTGGGACACATTTTAAGAAATGATTTGGGAATTCTGGGTCTTTTAATGGGATTTTGTAACTAATTTGAAGACTGCATATTATCTCAGAGCACTTGTTAAACATCAGATAACCTTCCTGGCTTCCTGAGATAAAGGTAGTTTTAAATGACATTTGTAGGGAAGAAATGGAAGTAAAGGGAAAAAAATTCCACTTGCCCTGGAGATTTTCAGTGATAAGCCTCTTGTTACCACATCATTACCAGAAACACCAAATAGAACACATAAAAACGTAGTGTGAAACACCAAATAGAACACATAAAAACGTAGTGTATCACTGTTCAGTTTTCTTTTAAGAAACTTGAGAGTCCAAAAGATACTGAAAGTTGCTCTGACCCACAAATCTTTTCAGATTTTTAGGACCAAGACTAAAGAACTTTTTTTTTTTTTAATTTTATTTAAAATTTATTAAATTTTATTTAAAATTTATTGGGGTGACAATTGTTAGTAAAATTACATAGATTTCAGGTGTACAATTCTGTATTACATCATCTATAAATCCCATTGTGTGTTCATCACCCAGAGTCAGTTCTCCTTCCATCACCATATATTTGATCCCCCTTACCTTCATCTCCCACCCCCCACCCCGAACTTTTTTTTAATCTCCCCATAATATTTCAGGTGTTAACTGGAAAAAGAGGAAATTATACATAAAAGGATCTGGGGAATTACAGTAAAAAGCCAGCAAACTTTGAAACAGAAAGATTAAACATTAAAAATGCCAATTTTTCTCACTTTTGGCTGACTCCCCAAAAAATGCACGTGGGCAGGAAGTCTAACCTTAGAAAAGAATATCTTTATTTTTTAATAATACTTTAGAAAATGTGATTTTAGAAAGTAGTATCTTTATTGGAAATGAAACATTTATTAGAAGTTTAATAATTCCCTTAGCTTTATTTTATTTTAAATTTCAAGTAAATTTAACTTTATTTAAATAATATGTTAAGTTTATTCCCCCTCGTCCTCATTCACCTGCATAAACATGTTTGGAATGATGTCTGCACTTTATGTTAACGCAGATTATTTTATAGCAGTAAAATTCAGGGTGATTTGCTTTCTTCTTTGTACTTTGGATGCATTGCTTATTATTTCTATAAAAACAGCAAAGTCAATACTGGATAGGCATCTTAAAAGTTGGCATATAACCCACATGGAGGACAGAATTCAACATTATGGTTTCAAAACTCAAGTGTTCGCTGGATATTTGTTAATGGGCCTATATCTATTTATTTTTCACCTCTAATAAAAGTTCCTGTTCCATTTCAAATATGCTCTGCAGACAATTCCTCTAAAGTAACAAAGGTCTACAAGAATAAAAAATGTGCTTAGAGTGGTACCTCAGATATATCTGTGCAGCATTTAACTCTAAATATCCCTTTTATTTTAAGAAAGAAAAAAAAAAGTTCAACTACAAAAACCTTCTTCTTTGGGAGACAGAGGCAAACACTTAAAGCTGCAGAAAAGAAAGTGATCAGGCATCCTAAATTACTACTTGCCTGTATTTAAAAGAACAGAAATAGACGCAAAAACACACTATTCCCTTTACTCACTTTTGTGATTGTTTTTAAGATGGCAAGACGATCTGCTGGGGGTGGCAAACCCACAAAGAGGGTTTTGTCTAGGCGGCCCGGGCGCAGGATTGCAGGGTCAATGATATCTAAAGAAGGGAGGAAAAAGTCTTAAATAAATAAAATAAAATATTTTTTAAAATGTCACATGAGAGATGGGAAGGGTACATTTTTTTAAAGGAAAAATGGATAAATTAGACTTTATTAAAATGAAAAGCTTCTGCTCATCAAAATCCGTTATTAAAAAAGTGAGAAGTCCACCCCTACCTTCCAGCTGCAAACTTGCTTTCCTCCCAGAGTCTTTCCCAGATAAGAAATCTCCACCCACCCTCCAAATACCAGGCAGGTTTCACCCTTCCCTCTAATCAGAGACACATTCTATCAATTATATCAATTCCGCCTCCCATTACCTCAACCATCGGTCAAGGCCAAATGTAATGTCTTCCTAACCAGTCTAAACTTCCCCTCTCTGAGACCCCTAATGCTGCCAGGGCTACTTCCTCAAATACCCATCCAGTTCCCTCAACTGCTGCTCCCCACGGCAGAAGGAAGCCCAATGCTGTCAATACAAGGCTGGAGCATCGTTTGACAAGCCTGTCTGAGGGTCATCTGACTCCAACACTCTGGTCACAGGAAACATTTACACTTTAAAAATGGCTGAGGACTCCTTTTCATCTTTCTCTCTTACCTTTCCCTGATTCCCTTTATCATAACCTAGGCATATACTGATCTGTTCTGTCACTACATTAGTGTGTATTTTCTAGAATTATATATAAGTGAAATCATGAAGTATGTGCTCTGCTTTCTTTTACTCAACATAATTATTCTGATATTGCTATGTGTATTAGTATTTAATTCCTTTTTTATTGCCAAGTAGGATTCCAGTGAATGGCCATGTCACAATTTGTTTTTCCATTTTTCTGTTGAAAAACATTTGACTTGTTTCCACTTTTGGATTACTACAAATAAAACCGCTATGAATATGCACATATAAATCTTTGTACAGGCCTTCATTTCTCTTCGGCAAATGCCTAAGTGCAGACGCAAAGCAGTGTGGCTGTGTCACACTGTAGGTGTATGCTTAACTTTTAAAACTCGACAAACTGTTTTCCAAACTCGTACCATTTCACATTCTCATCAATAGTGTAGAGTTCCAGTTCCTCCCTCTCCTTGCCAATACTTGGTATAGTCGTTATAATTTTGGTTAGTCATTCTAAGGTTTGCAGTGGTATCTCTTTGTGGCTTTAATTTGCATTTCCTTACTGACTAATGATGTTGAGCACCTTTTCAGGTGTTTGTTTGCCACCTGTTTACTTTCTATGGTGAAATCTGTACAAACCTTTTGTCCATTTTGAATGGTTTTTTGTTGTTGTTGAGTTTTGAGAGTTCATTTTACAGTCTGGATATAAATCCTTTATCAGATATATACCTTGTGAATATTTTCTCCCAGTCTGTGGTTTGTCTTTGTATTCTCCTAATGGCATCTTTAGAAGAGCAGTTCAATTTATCCATTTGCTCTAAAGGATTGTACTTTTGATGTCATTATCTAAGAAACCTTTGCTTAATCTAAGATAGAAACATTTTTCTGTTTTCTTCCAGGAGTTTTATAGCTTTGAGTTTTCACTGGTCTTTGATCCATTTTGAGTTAATTTTTGCTTGTGGTAAGAGGTATGGATTAAAGTTCCTATTTCTTTCTTGCATATGGATGGACATCCGATTCTTCTTTTTGTTGAAAAAGGCTATCTGTTTTTCACTGCATTGCATTTGTGCTTTATAAAAAAAAAAAAAATCAAACGTCCAGACATTTGTGGGAGCACTTTTAGATTCTATTATGTCCCAATAATCTATACATCTACGTCTATGACAAAGCCATTCTGCGGAAACATCTTTTATCTTAAATATACAAATATAGGCCTTAAAGCCAAACCTGCATACCCCCAAATAAAGCTTAGTAGAAACAATCCCAATTATAATTGGAAAGTATTCTTAGGACTTTTACAATTACTTAATATTTCTAACTGACACAAACACCAAATTTAGTATTATGAAATTGTTTACTTATTTTACTTATGGTAAAAAGCATCCTGAGCACTTTATATGAATTTTAGTATTAGATAATTTAAACTATGCTCCACCAGAAGCTCTTACAAAATTCTATTATTATAGTATGTCTCAAAGATCTAGTACTGTCTAGAATTCACATGCACCAATCTTGTTTTTTGCACTTTAGAAGATCTTAAATGTTAGAAGTATGCGAGGGATGACTGGTCTAGAAAGTGAGAGAGGCTGACTCACACCCAACACCTCCATCTGCCTCACAGGCATCTTAAACATGCTGTGTTTGTGACTGAGATCCTCCCCAAACAGGGCCCTACCTTTGTCTTTGCCATCTTGGTTAATGCCAACTCTTTCTCCCAGTTTTTCAGGCCCAACCCTACAGCCTAGCTTGATTCCACTCTCCCGTATCCATATCCAATCCATTAGCAAATCCTGTCAACTCTGACACAATATATCCAGATTCTTTCTACATCCCCAGGCATTACCTGGTTCAAACAACCAACATTTTGCACCTGGATTACTGTTACCGCTCCCTATCTAATTGCATCCGAAAGAATTTCAGGTGGAAGATGCAAAATATAAATTCTTATATTTGAAATGAAAAAGCCACTGCAAATCCCAAAGCTTTAAAGACAAAATCCAGTCACTCACAAAAGAGATGGATACCTGAAGAACATTCTGTATCTGCTGATCAAAAAGCACCTACTCTTCTACCAAGTACAAAAAAAGGCTAAAATTTAAGAGCTAATGGTAGCAACTTTCAACTTTAGGAAAAAAATTATTTTGTTACAAATGGATCCTCAATTTTCAACAAAGGTGCCAACACAATTCAACAGGGAAAAGATTAGTCTTTGCAACAAATGGTGCTGAGCCAAGTGGACATCCACATGCAAAAAAGGATGAATTTGGACACCTTTCTTATGATGTACTCAAAAATTAACTCAAAATGGATCAAAGACCTACATGTGAACACTAAAAGTATAAAACTCTTAGAAGAAAACACAGGAGCTAATCTTTGTGACCTTGCATTAGGCAATGAATTCTTAGATATGACGTCAAAAATGTATGTGATTAAAAAAAAAAAATCAATGAATTGGACTTTATCAAAATTTAAAACTTTTGTTCTTCAAATGACACCATCCAGAAAGTGAAAAGATAACTCACAGACTGGCTGAAAATATATGCAAATCACACATCTGATTAACTTGTTCCTAGAATAAAGAACTCTTACTACTCAATGACAGGACAGCATTAACCTAATTAAAAAATGGGTGGAGTATTCAAACAGACATTTCTCCAAGAGATATATGAATGGCCAATAAGCAAAAGAAAAGATGCTCAACATCATTATCATGGAAACGCAATTCAAACTACAATGAAATACTGCCTCACATCTACTAGGATGGATATATCGTGTTTCACCGAAAATAATACCTAACTGGAAAATAAGCCCTAGCATGATTTTTCAGGATGACATCCCCTGAACATAAGCCCTAATGCGTCTTTTGGAGCAAAAATTAATCTAAGACCCGGTCTTATTTTCGGGAAAACACGGTAATAAAAAAGACAGACAATAACAAGTGTTGGTAGGGATGTGGAGAAATTGGAGCTTTCATATATTGCTTTCTCACAATCACTAGTGGCAATATAAAACGGTGTTGTCATTTTGGAAAAGACTTTGGCAGTTTCTCAAAATGTTAAACATAAGAGTTACCGTATGACCAAGCAATTCTACACATGGGTATCTATCCAAGAGAAAATATAGCATATGACCACACAAAACCTTGTACATGAATATACATCGCAGCATTATCATCAATGCCAAAAAGGGGAAACAAGCCACTTTTTGTTTCCATCCACTGAAGAATAAAATGTGGTATATCCACACTATGAAATATTATCTGGCAATAAAAAGGAATAAAGTAGCGACACATTCTACAACATGGATAAACACTGAAAACAGTATGGTAAGAGAAAGAAGCCAGATACAAAAACCCACAAATTGTGTCATTTTATTTACGTAAAATATCCAGAATAGGGAAATCTATAAAGACAGAGTGTAGATTAGCGGTTTTCTAGGGCTGGGGGCAGAGGAAGGATGAGGAGTGAATGCTAACAGTCACAGATTTCTTTTTAGGGTGATGGAAATGTTCTAAAATTAGGTTGTGGGGATAGCTGCACAACTCTAAATATACTCAAAACCACTGAATAGTATACTTAAAATGGGACAAATTTGTGGTATGTTACATATCTCAATAAAGCTGTTTTTTTAAAAACTGGATCCTGAGACTAACAAGATTATCCAGATGTGCAGTGAAAATTATTACAAGATCAGAGAGAGGTTTCATGAAACAGAAGCAGTTCTCTATGATTCATTAAACTAATACTTACTGAGTTCTATTATGTACCAGGGTACCTGTAAATCAGCAGAGGAGATGCCAGGGCTTAAGTTAATTTTAAAAGGGCAGTACTGTGCCAAAGGGCAAGATATACAGGCTTGACCATGGGAACAAGTCACTGTTCAATCGCCCTCAAGGAGAATTCAACCACGATCCAAGGCCACTCAGACTAGATAGACTAGAGACCAAGACATTTTACTTGGAACGTAAGTGGCTGAATATCTTACTACAATGAAATAAATATCTTCTTTGTAAATCATACACTCATTCATCTGACAAATAATTATTAAGGACTTACAATGAGCAGAGACCCTGAACTATCTAATTACACATCCTAATTTACTTACTTATATTTTCAACTGAACCATAGAGAAAGAGCAGAAACTCTTTCTGGATATTGCTATCGGTAGAAAATAGATGCTTACCGAGTGAAAGAAAAAGTAGTAAGCTGGTGTGGCTATTTGGGTTTTGTAAACTGTGTGCTGTGCAGGAGTGTTTTTAACCAGCCAGACAGGGAATGAAGTGGGAACAGGTAGTTCCTCAACAGAGAACATCCTTTATAGGAGTTGGTATTTGAAGAAGGAAACGCAAAGGTGTGTAGAAGAGATTCAAACTACAGCATCTGTGGTCTGGATGCCATTTGTACGAGGAGATTCATGCTTGCACAGGGTGTGGATGTTGGTGTACCACACATCAAAAGAGGTCTGTCACAGTTCTTCAGACACCCAGAGGTAGAACTTTCTTTTCTAAAAATCAGTACCTCAAAAATTAAAGCAAAAAATACAGAGATGGAAAATAGGAGAGAAGAAGGAATTTAGAAGATCAGCTCAGGAGGTGTAGGACCCACCAAGTGCTGAGCATACACATGAAACAAACAAACGTCACATAAAAAGGATCAGAATGACACAGAACTTTAAAGAAAAAGAAGCAATGCCTACAAATTATGAAAAACATAATTTTCAACTCAAAATTCTATGCCCAGCCAGGCTACCCATCAATAATGAGAGAAGAATAAAGATAATTTCAAATACATGAGGACTCAAAAAAAAAGTTTCCTCCTTTCTTAGGAAAGGCACTGAAAGAAGAGCTCTAACAAAATGAGAGTAAACCAAGAAACAGACATGAAAGAGACGGCAAAACTCCTGAAATTAACAGCTGTTGATCCACCGACCTAGAAGGCAGCCAGTCCAGACGAGTGTAGGAGGATGGAAAGCTCTAGAAGGGAGGTCTTCAGAAACAAACAAAAAACCAAATGAAACTGATACATCATCTATTAAACAAAACTGACCACTGTATAATACATCCGATGAAGAACAGGAACACAGAGAACAAAGCAAAAGAAAAAAATGAGGATTAATAAATCTAAGAATAAAAAAATCATATGAAAAAGGAAACCTAATATAGTGTTATCCTTGGGTGTGCAAAGAGAAATATTTACATAGTCATAAGTAATGTAAACACTGACTAGTGATTTAACCAAAGTTGTGATAAAACTATGCTATAATATTGGGAGGACAGAGTCAAGAGAAGGTGTGGGGGTGATGACAGGGGGTGTGTATGTGTAAGAAATGGTGAATGTAAGATAACAATCTTCACTTACCTTAAAAAGAAGTTAATGGGAACTGTGAATTGTGTGAAACTGGTAAGAAATAGCAATATGAACACACTATTTGAAAAAATGGAGGAAATATAGAAAAAATAGCTCAAGGCGCTTACAAGTGGCTGCCTGTAGGCAGCGGATGTGAACGGCTGAGGCAGAGAACAGTTTTTGTTACAAGCTTTACAGTGTCATTTGATTTTTAACTGATGCCTCCCAGTGTGGGCTTCTCTTTTTCATGCCATTCGCTACTTGGAACTATAACCAGAGATTTGTCCTGCATTCTCCTAGGGAGTTTGTCAATCCACAGAAACCAAGTCACACAAAACCAAGTGTTGAAACCTGCTCAAAACCCTCTTTAATCTTTATGACAATCCTGATAATTAAGTATTATCTCCATTTTGTAGATGAAGAAATGATGGTTAGCAAGATGAAGTAATATATACACAGATTAATGTAGTTTAATAAAGAATACATTTGGTCTTTACATCAGGTTCTTGGCATACAGCTTCAAAAATCCAAGGAATTTCCTGAATAATATACTTTGCTATGCTAATGAGGTGACTCGGGGTTGACCCCCCCCCCCCCCCCCCCCCCCCCCCCGATAACTTCAGGAAGGGGATGGTTACCAGGAAGAGGAACTCTGTGATTACAGGATTGGAACTTAGACCCAGAACTCTGGGGAGGGTAGGGGAGGCTGCAGATTGAGTTCAATCACTTGGCCAATGATTCAATCAATCACGGCTACATAATTTAGTCCCGGGCAGGCTGAAATCCACACCCTTTATTGTGGCTAAAAGGCCTCTTGAACCTCTCCACCAGGATCCCTCCCAATCACATTACTCTGGATATACTGGCCTTTTTGATAGCTCTCCAGCATGCCAAACCCGTCTCACTTTGGGGCCTTTCTATTTATCGTTTGCTCTCTACCTGGAATGCTCTTCTCCCAGATCTCTGCATGGCTTCATCCTTCAGACCATGTGTTCAAGACATAATCACATGTCACTTCTGAGGAAGGCTTCCCGGACCATGATGTCTAACTAAATCAGCATCTCTCTCCCCAACCAGCCATTCTCTATCCTCTTACCCTGTTTTATTTCATTTATTTGTTTGTCTATTATTTACCCCATTTCCCAGCCCCAAATCAGATTATATGCACACAAAGAATTTTTGTGAGTTAACTTCTGAATTGTTAACCTTTGAATTCCCAAAGCTCAGTCAGACCAGGCATACAGTAAAAACTCAATAAATACCTGATGAATAGAGAGTAAATCTTCTGAGAGATTAAAGGAAATGATATTGATATGATTGCTCTACAACACCAAACCGTACGGTGCATGTACAACACGTACAATACAGCAGAGAATGTGATGAAAGAAAAACATGTGATGAGAGACAGCTACATGTACGGAGGAGCAAAGATACCGATGATTTTTTTACATTCCTACTTCCTCTTCTGACACTGGCCTTCCTGTCACTGCCCTGACCAACCAAGTTTACCTACTCAGGGCCTTGCCTTTAGGTGGAATGGCAGCTTCCACCTCGGTCTCCTGGGGCCCAGCTGTCAGATAAGAAGTGTGAGCACTCAGGGAAGCATGCCGATGGAAGCCACATGGAGCGGCCTCGGAACATGATAATCCGTGGGCAGGAGAGTGAGATGCCAAGCAGTACCAAGCCACCAGACGTGTGAGGAAAGAAGCCACCTTGGAAAGGGGTCCTCTGGCCCAGACACCCCAGCTGATGGCATGTGGATCAGAGATGAAACACCCGGACAAGTGCTTCCTGGTCCCTGACTCACCAAACTGCAAGCAAAGCAAAAATGGTGATTTTTAGCCACTAAGTATTTCAGGCAGCAACAAGTGACCAGAACATCAGGCAAGAAGGGATTTCTTAAAGCCGAGCAGAAAGCAAGTTATAAATAATCCAACCAGAATGTCACAGGATAGTGTACAACAGAATGGTCAAATAAGCATGAACACAAGTGAAAAGGATCCAGAACATCCATTTTTAAATGTAGGTAGGCCATCAACGCAGTGAGTCTTGCTATGGGGGAAAAGGGATGGGTGAGGCACAGTGAGCAGGAAGACAGCACTCAAGGACACTGGAAAGGACAAACACGACACCACGTGATGACTCATCTGTCATTCTAGTCACTGGTTAAACTCAACACAGAGGACTATACTCACTTCTGGGTTTTACAACTAAGGAGAATCTGGAGCATCGTAAAGGACCTATTATTTTCCAATTTACAGAGATTAAACTATAATAAACTATAATAAACAAACATGACCAATGCTGAGTGCAGAGAAAGACAGACTAGGTTATTCTAGACAGAAGACCAAAGACTGTCTTCTTGAAACCTATCAGAAAAGATCTGTATCTACTTAGGAAAGGCAGAATGTGATTCTGTCCAAACTTGCGACTTTCAAGGTTTCTTCTAGGAAGACTGATTTTATGACCTAATGACTGCTCCTACTGCTATGACAAGTGCTTGTCACAATCATAATAATTACTAAAGAGCTGTTTGACACACACTGTGATAGCCAACATCACTTAACCTTATGACAATCCTGATAATTAAGTATTATCTTCATTTTGTGGATGAACAAATGACAGTGAGCAAGATGAAGTAATAGATACACAAGACTAATGTGGTATAATAAAGAATACATGTGGTCTTTGCCCCTGATTCCTGGCATACAGCTTAAAAACATTCGTGGAATTTCCTGAGTAATAGGAGTCTGTTATGCTAATGAGGTGACTCAGGGTTGTCCCTATGATAACTTCAGGAAGGGGCTGGTTACCAGAAAAGGGAACTCTGTGATTAGAAGGTTGGAACTTAGACCCAGAACGCTGGGGAGGGAAGGGGAGGCTGAAGATTGAGTTCAATCACTTGGCCAATGATTCAGTCAATCATGGCTACATAATGAAACCCCAATAAAAACTCTGGACATCAAAACTCAAGGGAACTTCCTGGTTTATAAACACACTGATGTGCCCGGAGGGTGATATGCCCTGTCTCCATGGGGCAAGGGCACGGAAACTCTGCACTCCCTCCAAGACATACTTGGATGTGTACCCTTCATAATAAACTGCAATTGTAAGTACAGTGCTTTTCTGCATTCTATTAGTTGTTCGAGTGAATTACTGAACTTGAGGAGGTCATGGGAATCCCCAAATTAGTAGCAGGCTGGTCAGAACTGCAGGAGAAACCACTTGAGGCTGGTATCTGAAGTGGGGGCAGTTTTAAGAGGACTGACCCCCTAACTTGCAGGATCTGACACTGCCTCCAGGTGGTGAGTATCGGAACTGAATTATAATCTACTCAGCTGGTGTTAGACCAGTTGGAGGTGAAACCGAAGAGCTACTAAGACATGAAGTGCTATATAGCCAGGACTCAAACCCAAATCTGTCTGATTCCAAAGAAAGTATTTCATTATTACCAGAGTCAAAGGATAAACCCTAACAACTTTCAAATTTTTCATTTGAAAATAAAATGGTATATAATTTCTAAAGATTTTAGTTTCTGTAGTAACTTATAAGAAATGAAAAAAATTACATCAGCTTGACAACTGATAAGTCCGTTTAAGGAATTAAATTACCGTATCATTGCTAACAGACATAGTTAACACAAATACCACGAGTGGCACGAGTGGCAATGACTGAGTGGCTTGGAGGGATGGCAAAGTATTAAACAATATAAAGAGAATTTAGGGCCCCAAGTAAAAGCCACCTTTGGAAACTTTTGAAGTTTTGAAACTTTTTCTAAGTCCCCTGGAGGGCTTAAGCTTGTAAACAATTTTAAATAATAGTTAAGTACAGGTATGGGGACATGGTTCCAATATAAAACCTGAAAAACCTAACTTGAACTTATAGATACAGTGAAAAGAGTCTCTCTCATTCTTATTTCCTATATGCTTGAGAGAACCTTAGGACATAAATTATGACTTAATACTTTTGTGGTCAAAAGTGTATGTTACAAGTGTTCTCTACCAACAGGACATCAACACAGGAAAAAAAAAATCTCATGGAATCCAGGCATAATATTATGCTTTTCACTACAGTTAACATAAAAGCTTTCTAAGGTTTTATTTCAACTTGTAAGCCAAAAAGGGATTTCCCAAACTTAATCTTCCCTTTACCACGATGTGATAGGTCAATTAGATTGTTTTTGACTGCTGAAAGTTTTCAGACAAATCTGTTTAATATTCTTCTTCCTTACCTGGCCTGTTAGTGGCTGCCATAATAAAAACCTGCTGACGTGTTTCTAGACCATCCATCTCTGTAAGTAGCTGATTCACCACTCGGACACTTGCTCCTGTCTAAAAAGAAATAAACACAGCTCCATCAGCCCCCAGTAAAAAGACAAATACATCACCAATTTTTTTTGCCATACAAAATAATACATTTTGCTAATTTGAACTAAAGGTTTTGTCAAGAGATAACAACGATCGTACCTGAGTAGTTACCACTGTATATCCAAGCTCTGTGCAAAACATGTTCTCATCCCAATGCTTCCCCACAATCCTGTTATTACCCACAATTTAGATAAGGAATCTGAGGCTGAGACAGGTTATTTGTCCATGGTCTCACGGCTAGACAAGGGTAGAGATGAAACTCAAACTTAGATCTAGCTGATCCCAAAATCCTATGATTCTGAGTTATTCAAAGATCTAACAGCCACACTGATTTCCCTTTGGGCCAATCAAGACTCAACTTTTGAATGTCACATCCGATTCCTCAGGATATCATATGTTCCAGATCTTTCCTGTGGAACTGAGGATTTTTCCCTTTTCCTTGAAGCACATAATACAAAGTACAGCTACCTCGGGGCAACAAGACAAAGGTCATAGAATTGGTAAATAGAGGCATAAATCACTTAGACAACAGACATTTTAAAAATGCACAATGGAGGAAATGAGAAAGTGGTGTTGTGTTTCTGTTTGTCATTAATTGACTTTCTTCAGTAAAATTTTTTTATGTATTTAAGTGGTAATGAGTTTAACCCACTGATGTCTCCAGAAAAAAGTTTGGTACACCTTATTATCACTCCTTAGAGAGGTAACACTAATAGGAGATGAACAGAATTATAATCTAGACTCAAAAAAAAAACAATAAAGAATTACTGGGTAAAAATAAAAAGAAAACATTACCATAACTAAGCAAGACAAAAAGCTCAGAATCAATACAGGAAAAGGTTGACAGATTTTACGTATTAAAATTATAACACTGTATGTAATTTAAAATTTAAAGGTAAGTGACAAGACAGGGAAAACTAGTACCAACACACATAATCGAACAATGGATTAAGTTCCACCACACACAAAAAGCTCCTATAAAACAATAAAAAAAAATTTCAGTAGCAAAAAAGTCAAAGTATGTAATCTGGCAAATTATAGGAGATAAACTACAAACTCACTGAAGATGATCAACTTCACTGATGATCAGGGACATAAATACTAAAATTTAATATCACATTTTGCCAACAAAGTTGACAAAAATTAAAAGATGGGTATTATCCACTGTTGACAAAGGTGTAGGAAAGTGATTTTCACATACTGTTGGTGGGGGTATGTAACTAACTTAGTGAGGGATGATTTAGTATTAGCTTTCAAAATATGACTACATCTTCTACCCTGAAATTCTACTTCTAAAACTCTCACATACTGCCACATGTGAACAAAAATATGTGATAAGAATGTTTACTACAGTTCTATAAGATAAACAACAGGAAACATTGTAAATGTCCAAAACAGGGGAATTATTAAATAAATTCTTCTACATCCAGACTGGAATATTTACACCATACCTAAAAAAATAAAGTTATTAAGAACATGGTAAAATGATCAAGATAGAATAACCACATTTATATAAACAAGAAGTCTAAAAACATACACGTTAAGTTTATCGAAAAAAGTTCTAAAATGACAAGAACTAAACACTAAACTGTTAGCAGAAGTAACCCCTCCAAAAAGAGTAATAGGGAGGAAAACGGGAAAAAAGACTTTCTCTCTCCTTGTGTTTCTTTGAATTTTTCGCAAGTACGCATTCATGGCTAACTTGTATAAAATAGAATACATTCAACTTTAAAATATTTTCAGAATCCCATTCCGGTGAAAATGTTAAAAAAAGAAACACATATATCAGAATACAGAACTGTGTGGTAGTAGGTTTCCCAGAGAGACAACCCAGAAGTTAGGCATGAAGTTCACAGGACTACAGACTTCTCATGGGGACTGGATATACCTCAGTAAACCCCTCCAAACTTAAACTACCAGTTGATAACAGAGCTGCAAACCCATGAAAAGGGCTGTCAATAAATGAAGGGTTTATTTGTAGCAAAAGAGTAAAATCCGGAGCATACCATGCCCCAATCAGCTGGACAGAAAGTACCGTAGTTTGCTCTGGATTTCACACTAGATTTTGGGATGTGACAGCTGGCAGGGGAACAGGCAGGCTCTCTGCCTTGGCCACCAACGTCACTATCAGAGACGAGACTGTACTAAGGATCTTCTGTGATGATACTGCGGACAACTGGGTGAGGGAACAAAACTGCTACGATGTGAAGCACACTTACGTTAGTCAAGTTTTGTTTTTGCAATGTTTGAATATTTTTGGAGATTTTTAAGCAAAATGAGGCATCGAATAAATGTTTCACTACCTAAGAGCACACACACATAGAATAATTTGAAAATAAATCACAAAGGAAATATAATCACTTCTTTAGTCATCTTGTAATAAATGTACTTATTCGATAGTCTCTGCTACCTGCTTCAAAAAGGTCACATATTCTTTATACCGTGTTTCTCCGAAAATAAGACCTAGCCAGACAATCAGCTCTAATGCGTCTTTTGGAGCAAAAATTAATATAAGACCCGGTCTTATTTTACTATAAAATAGGACTGGGTCTTATGTAACATAACATAACATATAACATAACACCGGGTCTTATATTAATTTTTGCTCCAAAAGACGCATTAGAGCTGATTGTCTGGCTAGGTCTTATTTTCGGGGAAACAGTACTATGCTTCACTACACTTCCAACTCTCAATTACATAGCAGTAGTCCTGATACTGGCTGGTTTCTTGGGCACTCACTGAAATTTCGAAGAACTATGACTCAGTGCAGTAACACAAGTGGTATTCGAGGCAGACCATTTTTGTATCTTCCCCAGAGTGTAATGGTGCCAATCAATGCATATTACGTGGCCCCACCGTGAGTGCATGAAGTCTCACATTACATTCGCTCCTATCTCAAGGAACCCATTTAACTGAAGAGAACTGTAAGATTACAAGGCAGGTTATTCAAAACCAGTATCACTTCCATTCCCAGCTACTCACGCAAATCAGATAGGTGCAACCAAAATAATACAGGGGGGGAAAAAAAGAAATGGACATAGAGGCTAATTAAACCACCAACTGTCATCCCTCGGCCCTGATTTCAAATTACCAGATTTCTTCCTGTAAGAGTCTCAGTGTTCTCCAGGAACGACTTTATCAGAACTACCTGACTTGTATATAAACTTTATGAAAACTTACTTTATAAGAAGTTGCAAAAGGTTTGTGGTGCTTACAAACTCTGTCCATCACGAATCTCTGATACCTACCTCTCGGTCTGATCTTCGAGGGCATAAAGCATCCACTTCATCGAAGAAGATCACACAGGGTGCCGAGTTCTTGGCTCGCTGAAAAACCTGTCGCACAGCACGCTCACTCTCACCGACGTACTAAACATACACAGACAGGAAATCAAATGTAGAGACACTTCAACTTTGAGGTTTGGGCCAAATTATAGAAAAACTAGTTTTAAGTGGCATGTGTATGTCAGAGTCAAAAATGTATTAGGTTAAACCATTTGCAATTGCTGGTATTTAACCATTTTGACCTATAAAAACAGCCAGTTGTGTGTGGTTCAACTTAACAAAATTAGCTACTATTTCAGCTTATAAATGTTCTCATTTAAAAAATGAAGACTAAATGGAAGGTAAGGTCTTCTCTAGGTCAAACAAATCCCACCATTCGGTTCTATTTTAGAAGCGATCTCCTAAGCTCTATGCATATAAAACACCCAGCAATAATTTTCATTAATTCAACAGTATTTTAAATGCAAACAAGACAACTTATTGTTTTACTGTCATTTCTACACAAGTCATCTTGCTAATGGGAGAATTATTTTGTCCTATAGCATCAGAAGAGACAACCTGAGCCAGCTGAGTCTAGCAGCTTTCATATGGCATAATGTATGTTAAAATATAACTCAAACTATTAAAACGTTAAGGGCAGTCAAGAAATACAGCAATTCACAAGCAGCTATAACATTAGGACTAATTAACATAAAAAATTGTATGTATGAATATGGTTTCACTTTTAGCAGGGCTCAAGAAATTGTTCTTGTAAAATTTCAAACTAGCTAAGAAAAGCAGATTTTTTTGTGATAAAACTGCTAAATAAGACTGAATCTCAAAATATCTTTACAGTGCCAACAGTATCATCAGGCATCTTTTATGTTATTTTATGACTATATGGCCATAATAAAGTCATTAACGCATAGAATATATCACAGATGACAGTGATTAAAGTATTTTCATTTTCTTGGTTTGAGTAGAACTGTCTTTCCCTCATGTCTGTCCTGGACTTTTCTTGGTGCTTTTGCTCATTCTGCTTCCCTTACTTGAACTGCTTGCTACCTTCAAACAGTTCTCCTTGCATTCTAAAAGATCCCCATTAATCTTCCTTCCCATTTTTTTCTCTTCTTTGCTGTTAGAGCACTTTCTACCATTATGATTTCTGAGCGATTCTACCTTCACTATGTTATATCATAAAGTCTCTGGAAAGCAGGAGTCATGACTGTTACAAATTTTTCTCGCTCATCGCATCCTGCGCAGTGTGTAAATACAGTAGACCAACTTAGTTTCCTGAAAAATCTAGTTCAACAAAAACTACATTTGGAAGGGTGAACCAAAATATTCAGTACACATTTTAAAAAGAAAAGATACCAGTGGGTTGGGAGAGAAAGTTTCAAAACAGAGATGGCAGAGAACAATCAATATAGCTGGCAAAGGGACTCGGGATATAGCAAACAAAAATGACGACGTCAAAGGAAATTTAGTTTAGGGGAAGGTAAACCTAGTGCAAAAGGACAGATTAAAATCAGTTAATCTTAACAAAGGCAGCAGCAATTAAAAATAGGCGAAGAAAAGAAAAACCCACTATCTTGGCCTTTAAGAAACATTTCACTAAGGATCCTATACTTGTATCTCTAATTCCTTATTCGCCATTCAGTTTTCAATCATAATCTGACTGTTGCAAACACAATTACTGAAAGAATTCTCCCTAAAGTCACTATGACCTTCTAATTGCCAAATCCCAAATCCTACCATCAATTTCTTTTACACTGTTTGGTTACATTGACAGGTTAGAGAAATGATCTTCCCTGGGCTTTCAGGCTTAGAAAGTCTTGGGCGTCACTGCCTTTTGACCAATCACTCCTTTGCCAGCTTGTCCCTCCTTGCCCAGGAATTGCTGGTGTCTTCTAAGGTTCTGTCAGAAGCTCTTACGTAACATATTCACCTTGGCAGACCCCACCCATTCCCAAGGATTTAGGTATGTTTAGATATTACTGACTCCCGAATCTCTTCAGAGCTCCAGACCCCCATCTCCTGCTGCCTGCTGGATGTCTCCTAATGACTCTGAATCGAAAATGTCCAGAGCAAACTCATTTTCTAATCCCAACATCGCTTCCTCGTTAGATCACCGAATCTCTCCGAGTCATTCTGGGCTGGGACCTCTCCCTACATCTACCCCTAAAAAACAAATCAGAGCACCATGAGATAACATTTCATACTCGTCAGACTGGCAAACATTAACAACCGGACAGCACGAGTGCTGGTGAGGACGTGGAACAATGGGAACTTGCACTCACTACTGGTGAAAGTGTCACAACCGCTTTGGAGCAATAGTTGGCAATACTCAACGGTTTTGAAAGTGCACATACTATAAAATATAGCAATTCTACATCTGAGTATGTACTGTAGGGGGAAAATATCTCACAAATATGTGCATATATAAATGTGCATAAAAAAAAACTGATTTTCAAGTGTGATTATATTTGTTCAATGGAATACCACACAGAAAATTAATGACCTAGAGGTAAACATATCAACAAAAATAAGAAAACATACCATTTATATAAAGTGTTCCTTTGTTTTTGCTTTACTGTTTATAAAAGAATTCCAAACATGTAACAGAAGACACAACAGCATACTGAACCCCAAATATACCCATCACCCAGCTTCAATTATTATCAACTCAACTCAATTCATGACCACCTTGCTTCATCTATACGCTATCTACTTTTCTTTTTCCTTCTTACTTTGAAGGAAATCCCAAACATTTTGTGAATATTTGTGAATACTTCACTATCTCTGAAAGATAATGATTTGAACACAACTACATCATTGTCACACTTAAAGATTTTCTTAATTTCAAATATCCATTAAGTGTTCAAATTTCCAATTGTGTCAAAAACATATTTTTGAAACATGCAAAATACTTTATGTTGTTTAGGATAACTACATATATAGTAAATGTAGAAAGAAGTGCACGGATTTAACGAACATACATTTAATATGTAAAGTGCTTGACAAACACATGGCACAGAATAAATACTTTAAAATGTTAATTATTGTGATTTTTTTCCAGTTCGCAGGTGAGAAAACTGAGGCCCAGAAGTTACCAGACTTAATTAGAAAACCACTTACACACATTAAGTACAGCAGAGTAAAGCTCCATCTTTTCACACCTACAGTGGTGATCTCACCAAAATTCTACAATTGTTTCAAAGATCTGAAGAAACTCTACTCTGTAATTTGAATGAGCATTAATTACCTTTCCTAATCGAAACTAATTGTTGATGCATCAACTTACCATATTTAGTAATTCGGGGCCCTTGACCGATATAAAATTTAGGCCAGATTCATTTGCAACAGCCTAGTAAGAGGAAACAAAAAGACACAAATAAGACAAATATACAATAAAATAATAACAATAATTTGTGATAATGCAGGGACTTTTTGTAGTTTATACTCTATTTCCCCTACTTTTATAGCTGCTGCTTTATTATTAGGAGAGGAGACAAATGGGAAAAAGAGAAATAAGAAGAAAATCAAAGGAAGTAAATGTTAATCTAAAACACTCTTAAGAATTACTAAGACTACATTTGTAATGACATGGATGGACCTAGAGAGTATTATGCTAAGTGAAATAAGTCGGATGGAGAAAGACAAATACCATATGATCTCACTTATATGTAGAATCTAAAGAACAGAATAAATGAACAAACAAAACAGAACTAGACTCAGAGATACAGGGCAAAAAGACAACTAAGGTTGCTAGATGGGAAGGGGTAGGGATGGGGGAGAAGGTAAAGGGATTAGAAAGTACAAATTAGTAGTCACAACATAGCCATGGGGATATGAAAGACAGCTTGGGGGATATAATCAATAATGTAAACATTCTGTAGGGGGTCAGATGGGCACTTATTAGGGAGACCACTTCATGGACTGTGTAGGTATCTGACCACTGAAGCTGAAGCTGAAGCTATATATATATATATATGTATGTATGTATGTATGTATGTATGTATGTATGTATATTCATACACACACACACGGGATGTAGAGTATAGCACAGGGAATAGAGTTAATGGAATTGTAACAGCTATATACGATGTTAGAGGGGTAGCACATTGGGGCAGGGGGGTTATCACTTTGTGTGGGGTATAAATGTCTAACTATTACATTGTTTTGTACACCTGAAACTATATTTTAAAAAAAGAATTACTAAGACTAAAAATCAGATGGAAATGACATGAAATATTTATGTAAATGTTGTATACATGTGTAGTCCTAGCTTGGAATGCTAGCGAGGCATCATAATCTCTGTACCAAGCAATGCCCAATGAAAGCAACCATTCATTCATTCATAAACCATAATTTAAAAACATTAGCTTTAGTCTTTACCAAGGGTCAGGTCTTAACAGATTATTTTTAATAAAGATTAAACTGCATGGTTCAAAGCCAAAGAGAATAACAAAGGCAAAACATGGTTATCTGTGTAGCAGAATCCAAGATTTATAATCTGAACGCAGAGATGAAACCTGAACATAATCTCCCAGAACTGCAAAATGATCAGGGAAGAGTTCTCTCCTTTTCTTAGAACCTCGTATCTGAGCTCCAGATCTATAGTCAACAGACGTCTTAGCATCTCCATTTGGCTCTTACAGGTGTATTTCAAACCTATCGATTTCAAAGCAGGACTCCTGAATCTCTCCCAACTCCCTACAAACCCATGCCCCAAACTCCTTTCCTCCCTGTCACAGTAACAGTTTCCAAGCCAAAACCTTGGTGTGTCCCTTGATCCCTTGTCTTGTCACGTCATCCAATCCACTGGCAAATCCTGTTAGCTCTAATGCTAAAATATACGAGTATGTGGGTCTCACACTTTCTATTTCTCTCTCATTCCACCCCCTCATCCAGACCACTGTCACCTCTTGCCTAGACACGCAAAAACAAAAAACAAATAAAACCCCCCAAAACCTTAACCAGTTTCCTTTCACACTTGCTTCCTACCCATCCATCTTCACACAGCAGTCAGAGGACTCTTCTAAAAGTATAAATCAGATCATTATCATTTTACTAGGTTTCTCATTTATCTTCAAGTACAATTAGGAATATTTACCATGGCTCACAAGTCTGTATTTTGGGACATGACAGTTTCTCTTTGGTCCAGCCATTGGCTCTTTCTCTGTTCTCGAACTCACCAAGCCCTTCCCTATCCACTTCAGAGATTTTACAACTGCTATTCCCTCTGTCTGGAAGACTCTTCCCTTCATTTCCTGCCTTTTTGTGTGGCTAGCTAGTCCTTCAGGACTGCTAAATATCACCACCCCTTGAACACCATACCTGCAATAGCCACCTCCAAATCAAGCTATCAAACAATATGTTTATTTCCTTCATAACTTTACTGAAGCTACAATTCTGTTTTTCTTTGTTCACTGTCTGCCTCTTCCAAACAGACAACAAACTCCATTAGCGTAGGTATCTTGTTCACTTGTTTATCCCTAGTACCTGAAACAATTTCTGGCAAAGAGTAAGTAAGCAGCTCCATACACACCTGCTGAAACCGTGAATACATGCACGCTGTGCCATGCTAGCGTTGCTCAGTGCGTGGATTACCCCATCTCTCAATCTCCGTCTTTCCGGCTGCCAATTTCACAACTTTCCTACCTCTCACTCATCACCATAAAGTACAGGAGAGTCAGGATATACATCTAGTGAAGTCTGACTCATCCCCATTAGGTTTTCATCCCTTTGCCAGATAACTAAGACTGAGCCCATTAAAACCTTCAACAGCCCGAAATTGTTGGAACTCTTTGGCTTCTAAATGAAATACAATGAACATAATTTAATGTGTCATGGACACCATCATGAATCTTATATTCACTGTCGGGCGCTGTCTGCTTCCATACTATACAGTAGTTCCAGACAACAAAATGGTTTTTACTCTTCTTCTCCGTTTCCTTATTAGCCACTATTTTCAGTGTGTTGGCTCCAGTCATCACATGCCTTTACTTTATGCTATTTATATACTTTGTGCTGGTGTTTAGAAAAATTTTATTATTTTAGTATTATGAGTAAACACAGATTCTGCCCGGTAAGTGGTTCCATGACTTTACTACAGTAACTTTGCTTCTGCCATTCAAGGTCATTTTCTATTATTTCTAGATTCTTGGGTAAAGCAGTCATGCACCTTTTGGAGAATGTGATGAAAAATACATTTATATATACACATATCACCTAGGCTAAAGGATTCAGTGAGCTGTGAAGTACATCATGGAGTCCTAGGTAAGATTCCCTGCTCCAAATGGTCAGATACCAGAAATGTGACTGAACAGAGAGATGCCACACTATTGGCAATTTGGGGGGGGGGGGGGGGGCGGGGGAGAAGAGGGAAAATGTGATCTATGTTTTAACATTATCTATGTATTTGAAATTATCCAAACTATGGCCTTTCTACTGTGAACAGACTAAGCAAAGGCAGATGTAACTGATTAAACAAACACTGTAAGACACCCAGAGAGTGGACTGCATCCACCCGGTGAGTTCATATATAAGCACGCAGGGCCCTCTTTCTGGCCATGTTTTTCTAAAACTGTTATGAAACAGTACAGACCAATGACTGTGGTGCTCTCCTCTTCGTCCTTTGTTTTTACTGCAATGCCGTGTAAGAGGACTGGAAGCATTAAGCAAGGGCATTTAGTAATATAATAAAAAAGTTTTTTAAAAATTTACATATTATATAGAAATATACACACACGTATATGTACATGAACAAATGTCAATGTGGATATTTGACATTTACTGAGAAGTCACAAAAAATTGGCTGCTGTGGCACTATTAAAAATGTTATTAATTTTATTTACAAGTATTTCAAATTTTAAAAGCTGATAAAGATTACATAAATTATAGATGGAATATTATAAGACATTAAAAATGACAGCTAATATAACTTACTGATAGGGAGGACAGTTCTAATAAACATGACTCCAAAGAGAAAAAAAAAATCAGACTCAGAAATTTGCCCACATAAATGTACAGAGAATTCAAAAATAAAATAGCCAATAAAGGTATATTTTTAAAAGCACACCAGTTATTTTTAAAATGCAACTTAAAAACTGTAAGACGCCACTCCTTTTATCATCCTGCAATGACTCTTTGAAGCCCCCAAGGTACTGTTACCTCATCCCTAGGTCAGGATGTTTTACACACCCACATTCCTTTTCTATCTCTGAACCCCCTATTATGTGGGGGTCTCTGATTCTCTCATGTATGCGGGTTCCCATACACATGTGTACATTAAATTTGGATATTTTCTTTTGCTAAAAAACAAAAACCAAAAAACTATAAGATGCCAGTTTTACTTATCAGATTATCAAATACTAAAACCAATGATGGCTATTGTTAATTTAGGGTGTGGGGAAATGGATACTCATTATCCTATTGATAGAAGTGGAAACTGGTACAAAGTTTTTGGAAAGAACTTTGGTAATAGATTAAAAACTTAAAAAACATACATTCCCTTGACTGAAAAAGAATTTAGGAATGCTTTCTAATAAAATTATCAGTCAAGGTACAAAAATGTAAGTACAGAATTGATTAATGCAGTGTTATTTTAACAGGGGATCATTTCCACAAATCACAGAAAATCTTTCTGGTGGAATATTATGCAGGCATTAAAAATATTGATGTATTTCTATATTATTGAAATGGGGAGATGCTCAAGAAATATTGGTATGTGAGAAAAGCATGTTTAAAAACCTTATATTTGTAAAAATACGTGTAAACGTCTTGATATGTACAGAAAAACATCTGGAAGAATTGTAACAAAATGAAACAATGGTTAGTAGTAGGTAGTAGTAAGAGGATTATAAATAATGCCTTTGCCTTCTGTTTATATTTTCTATTGTGAAAACAATTTAAATAACAATTGTAAGGAATATAAAGAAAAATAAGTTATAAATAATAACTACACCAAAGCAAGAAACAAGGCCAGCTACAAGCTATAACTTAAATAACACTCATTAAAAGCTAGAATATAATAGAAAATATGATAATTACTATGTTAAAAAAATCAATGGATTTAAAGATTATTTTCTTTTCCAAATTTTCAATGATGTTCCTTTCGTAATTAAAATAAAAGTGGGGGACAGAAGAACGAAATAGATATTTTTCCAAAGAGGACATCAAAATGGCCAACAGACATATGAAAAGATGCTCAACATCCCTA
Source organism: Rhinolophus sinicus (assembly GCF_057876585.1). Lineage (NCBI taxonomy): Eukaryota > Metazoa > Chordata > Mammalia > Chiroptera > Rhinolophidae > Rhinolophus > Rhinolophus sinicus. Next base: position 56,666,933 of record NC_142506.1, on the reverse strand, counting down.
ATTATCATGAAAATGAAAATCCAAACCACAGTGAGGTATCACCTCATACCTGTTAGAATGGCTAGCATCAAGACAAGAGAGAACAGATGCTAGTGAGGACGTGGTAAAAAGGAAACCCTTACATTGTTGGTGAGAAAGTAAATTAATCCAACCACTGTGGCAAACAATATGGAGGTTCCTCAAAAAATTAAAATAAAGTAGAGCTACCGTATGATCCAGCAATCCCACTTCTAGGTATATATCCAAAGGGAAAGAAAACAGCATTTCGAGGATATGTGCACTCCTATGTTTATAGCAGAATTATTCCCAATAACCAACATATGGAAACAACCCAAACGCCCCTCAATGGATGAGCGGACAAAAAGAGATGTGGTACACATAGACAATGAAATATTATTCAGCCCCAAAACAGGATGATATCCCTCCATTTGTGACAACAGGGATGACCCTTGAAACATTATGCTCAGTGAGGTAAGTCAAAGACAGATAAGTATTATAAGCCATCACTTATATGTGGAACCTAAAAAAGTTAAATCTGTAAAAAAGAAGAGAGTAAAATGGTGGTTACCAGGGGTGGGGTGGGGGTGGCGGGACAAGGAGGAATAAAAAAAAAATCAACAAATAAAATAAAAATGGGAAATTTTTCCTGAAGAAAATTGTCAGTCTTGCTAAAATGAACTTCGAGTAGAAACGATACAAAATGATCTCAGTGTACTATTCAAAGTCAAATTCATATCATCCTACCTGATAGAAATAAAATACATGCAGTTTAATTTATACCATACCTTTGCCAGCAGAGTTTTCCCACAGCCAGGAGGACCAGCAAGGAGGACTCCAGCTGGAGTCACCAATCCAAGAGCTTGGAACTGATCTGGATTACGTACTGGCGCCTGGAAAACACAATCCCAATAGTGACCCGTTACAAACGTCCTCTTCCACTGCATGTTCAGATTATCTCCAGATGCGTATTTTCAGCACTGATCATGGGGACCAAAGATAGGAACAGTGCCTGGTGCCAAGTGCTTACTTCTGCTCCAGGCATGAGATATGTGGCGATAAACAAAAAAGTCCCTGCTCCTGAAGATTTCATACTTAAATCTAAGTTCTGAAAACATTTTGAACATAAAGATACAATATTTCAACCTTTCAAAAACACGATTTTTTTAAAGAAAATTATCTAAATTTCTAGGTTATAAGTTTTAGGCAGGGCCGGCCCGGTGGCTCAGGCGGTTAGAGCTCCATGCTCCTACCTCCGAAGGCTGCTGGTTCGATTCCCACATGGGCCAGTGGGCTCTCAACCACAAGGTTGCCAGTTCAATTCCTCGAGTCGCGCAAGGGATGGTGGGCACCTAAGACTGAACATGGCACCTTGAGCTGAGCTGCCTCCCGGGTAGCTCAGTTGGTTGGAGCGTGAGCTCTCAACCACAAAGTTGCCAGTTCAATTCCTCGAGTCCCGCAAGGGATGGTGGGCTGTGCCCCTGCAACTAGCAACAGCAACTAGACCTGGAGCTGAGCTGCGCCCTCCACAACTAAGACTGAAAGGACAACTTGAAGCTGAACAGCACCCTCCACAACTAGGATTGAAAGGACAACAACCTGACTTGGGAAAAAAAAAAAAAAGTCCTGGAAGCACACACTGTTCCCCAATAAAGTCCTGTTCCCCTTCCCCAATAAAATCTTTAAAAAAAAAAAAGTTTTAGGCAATGTCTTCCTTGCAGAAACCAGAAGCAGCAACACTCTACATGGTCAAAAGCCAGAGATAGCTGTTCACTGCAACATCAGTATTAAGTTCTTTTTCATTAGTCACATGCCTCTAAGTAGATCATACTTCATAATGAACCATAAAACAATCATTAGTAGGAGTACATAAGAATCAATTCAAAGTTTCATGGACATTAAAACTGCTTTGACCCTTGCATGATCGAGTTCAGACAATATTTCTCATGCAATTTGGTCTTGGTTGAAATATAATTTTTTTTTTTTTTTAACTTACTGCCATAGAATCCAAGACCAAACACAAGAATAAGTCTAAAACAGGTCTCAGAAGAATGCAACACCATTGTTGGGGGCTTAATAATAATACAACAGAACATACGGAAGAAAACATACAGTCAAGTCAATTTAGACATACAACCTAGTACACATGCATTTACCCATCACACGTGCCAAGGGCATTTAGCAGCAGATGCACCTACCAATATTGCCATAGTGAGCTCCTCTCTGATATCCTCCAGGGCACCAACATCTGCCCAGGTCACATTAGGGACGGTGACAAAGCCTTCCCTTTTGGCGGAGGGTTGGACTGAGGATAGAGCAACAGTGAAATCATTCAACTCAATGTACAGCCCTCGCAGCTGCTCCTCTGAGAGGGGATCTTGGTTCCTTAGCAACTTCAGCAGACTTTGCAATTCATCCTTCAAGAAAGCAAGTGAAGGGAAAAACGATATACCACAGAGTTTGCTGAAAAGTTACATTTTGGACTTTTAAAAATTATTACTGCAATATTTCTGTAAGCTATAGTGAACTTCTATGTATTTTTTCTCAGGAACTTCTGCGTACTTTAATAATTTTCTCCATTGACAATAACAGGTTTCTTTTATCCTAAATGGATCATTTGATTTGGTCAAGGTACACTGACCATGCTCAAACACTGAAGAATGATTTTTGTAACCTATACTACAGCTCACCACTGCAAACATAAGCAGTTGGCAAATGTTCATTTCACCAACCATTATAAATACTCAAGAAGCAGCAGAATTTTGATGAAATTAAAACACAGTTACTTTGGTGGCAGCATAACTTCATAATACAGTTCCCTGATAACTTATCAACTAAACAGAAAGCAGGCAAGTTTCCTAGCACTACTGAAATTTGAACTTCAAAGGCAGATTTCTTGCTTAGTGAAGAATAAGAAAGGACAGGTGTAAAAAGTAACTGAATAATTGAATTTATAAAATCTGAACTTACATGCAATATTATAAAAGGAACAAGTTTATTATTATTTTTAACAGCTATGATTGTGGTTCCAAATGAGTAAGGAAGAAACAAATGATTTGAGAACAGAAGACCTGGATTCAAGTCCCTGATCTGGAAAGTAGAGGCGTTGTGGCCTCGGGCAAGTCATAATCTCTTAAGCTTAGTTTCTTTGATTATAAAATGAGGACGGTCATGACATTTACTTGACAAAGTTATATGGATCCAATTATATAACATATAGAAGCCCCCTGTGCAAGTTTTCAAATGCTATAAAAACGTCATTTTGAGTTTTCATGACTCACGAAACCCAGAATTTGAACACCGATCTTGGACTGATAAACCTCCCTCTCACTCCCGGGACTGCCCTCCACAGCCGGCTGCAGCTGGACAATGATCTGGTTGTGAGCAGACTCCCCCAGTCCACAAACCCAAAAGGTAACCAGGAAACACAAGTAAATGCCCAAAGCTCTAACAGGAGTTGGCAAACTTTTTCCATAAAGGGCTCCAGAACAAACACTATAGACTTTGTGGGCCATACGTCTCTGCTCTAAGGACTCCTGTGTGAATTTCGCTGTGAAAGGTGAAAGCAGAAAAAAGACAATATGCAAATAAATGAGCACAGCTGTGTTTCAATATAACTTTCATTTACAAAAACAGGTGGTAGGTGGCTGGGTCATTGTATGCCAACCTCAGCTCTAGAATTTCATAATCATTTTACCATGAATTTATTCAGGATACACTGAAAAAAAAAATAAAACGTGTACTTTTGAGATTACAGATATTCTGAGTGTATCTGATAATTATTCTAAAGATAAAATGCCAATAAAACCGAAAATCATAAACCTCAACTATCTCGACGCTTGCATGTAAAACAAACTAAGAACATTTAAAGGACAGTGTCAGGTACCCTGATAGAAAGCCCCTGTGTTTTAGAAGTGGGCTCCGCTCCACTCCTTTCTTCCTGGCCTCCTCCAGATGGCAAGCCTTCAGCCTCAGGATCTTTTCCCTGCTGCTCCTGGAGCTTCATTAAGACCCTATGCACCGCACACATGGCTGCCTCTCGGCAGAGCGCCATCAGGTCAGCACCAACAAAGCCTGGCGTTAGGTGCGCTAAGTGACGAAAATGAAAACTTTCAGGAAGTTTCAGTTTTCTGCACAAAGTTTGAAGTATTCTGTTGAAAAGACAGGGAAAAAAATTCAGATTCCTAACCTACTAGTAAAAACAAGTCATCAAATATATTTATTTTAAGAACTTGCTCTTTGCCAATGGTATTAAAATGCGGACAGTATAAGATCAAAGAATTCCTTCATTCAATATATGCTGAATCACTATTACATATCTCATTTTATTCCATTGAGGAGTGTGGCAAATATCTGCTTTGTTAAGAACTATATCAAACGCTGTGAGGAATAAAAAAGTACATTTAAAAGAAAATATTCTGCCTTTAAGAATTTTACAGTATTACAGAGAATATAAGATAAATGATTTATGAGGATATACGGTAGGTTCTAGAGTAGAGTTTAGAATAGATTAAATGGACATCTACCAGAAATAAAAGCCTCCAAACTCAAGTAAAAGCCTCCAAACTCAAATAAACTCATTACAAATCGTTATGTTGACATACACTAATGTCCAATTTTATTTTTGCACAGTTACTTCTTCAAAAAATAGTATGACAGTCATACAGAAGTATTTAGGGCTAAAGTGTCATGATGTCATCAATTATTTTTCAAATGGCTTGGCAAAAAAAAGTATACACACAAACATATGTACGTTTTTACATAGCGAGTGAAAATAGAAATGGCAAAATGTGAACAAGTGGTAAATTTAGCTGCAGGGCATAAAGATAATTATTATACTACTCTTTCAACATTTTTGTAGGCTTGAATTTTTAAAAAATATAATCATCTACAAAAGCCCTTTAAGGACTTTATTGATGATGGAATACTGGATAGATGGAGAAAGGATTTTATCTAGTAGGGCTGACGGGCTCCCCTATGCCTGTCTCTACCATTATGTTTGGCACTTCTTCAAAAACCGGTCTAGATAAAGGACACAAGCCTTATTTCTGTCTTACTGTGTTGTAAGCATCTTGAAAGCAAAGACTTGTAATTCTTTATAGCCATCATATAAGCTGTCAGTGATATATACACATACTATCTGCTTAATAAATGTTTGCTAAACAAATGCAAACAACTTCAATATTAAATATTATTTTGCTGCAGGTATAAACACATTATTAAACAAACTTGAATGTTGCATAACTGTTTAAAGAATATATATGTGGGAAGAACTGCAATTAACACACATATAGATGACTATGACCCCCACAGCTAAAGAAGTAATTGACAAATCAAAAGCTGAAGCCACATTAAATACTGGGACGAAGGGAAGGACGACATGTTCCTTCTAAGCCTTTCTCCCAACCCCAGTGCCTTCTGATCACTTTTATTTCCTACATTTATGAAATCTCCTGTTCTTGATCTCTTCCCTTCTTCACTGTCCCCTGACTATTTCCTTTCACTACATACTACTTTTCCTAAAAGCTGCTGGTGGTGATTATGTATGCCAATTATAGTGTCATTAACTCAGGCCAAAAACCATTATAAATATAGTAGATCAGAACATTTCGTTACTAGATACCTACTCCACTGCCTGAAAAGTGCCACCTGAGATATTTTTGGTTATTGACATACTAATGGATGTTTCTTTCCTTTGTTGACATTCAATCCCAATTACTAGGAAAGACTGGTCCTACAGCCAATACAGATTTCAACTCTCAGGCTACCGTTTAATTATTTTTGGTCTTAGGCAGGTTAGTGCCACAGGTTAAAGTACAGTACTCTGATTTAACGCACATGTGGATCAGTGAGCTCTATTCCATGTTCTAGACACTGTCCCTAAGCTGATCAGCCAATTAACAAACGCAAGCTATTATTAACAAGGCCAGAAAATGAGCATAGATATGGAAGTCCATTATCACCATTGAAAAAACAGCCTGAAACTATTGATGAATAAATTACCTTCTTAAGCATTAATTTAATGTGGGCTTTTTTCCTTTCCAAATCAATTTCACTGGCAAACATATAACCCCTTCCCCCCCCCAAAAAAAAAAAAAGAAACAGAAGAAAAGGCTACATGGTGTTTCTTACCCCTCATTTTCAAAGCCTTCAGTTCAGAGACCACAGTGGTACACCAACTTCATTCTATAAGAGCGTACCTTTCCCTGGATGCTTCATCTGGGATACCTAGGCATATTTCCCGGTCGAACCTTCCCGCACGTCTCAAAGCAGGGTCTAACGAGTCTGGTCGGTTAGTAGCTCCAATGACTAGGACCCGAGCCGTAGCAGCCACGTTATTCAGATCTAGTAAGAACCAGACACAGGGTGAGTGGTCAACAGAACACTTGCCACTGAGGACAGTAATGCTTACATGAGTGATTCAGGTGGTTAGAAATGAAGTATTACACGTTTTCACAGCAATATGTAGAGAAAACTGACATTTACTAAATGTCTAATATGTGAGGAAGACATGAGGAAGATAATACAAACTGTTCTCAAAGAGCTCGCAATCTATTGAGACACACGTAAGACAAATTTTGTGAAGCCTAGTAATAGGTATAAACATGGCCCCACAGCAATATAAGGGAGAGTTCATGGAGGAGGCAACATGCCGGCCTTGAAGGAGAGGATACTACATTACAATCACAGGGTAATGAAATTCTACATGGGAGGAACAACATGAGTGAAAGCACAGAGGTACAAACACATGTGGCATGTTTAGACATGGTGAACAGTCCAACAGGAATCTGGGCAAGACAGAGGAGTACATGTCTCAAAATGACTCATGGTATTAATCTGAGATGTGGGGGGGATACAATATAGTCTTCAGTTGCTCTGGCTTCATCTAGAGACAGAATGTAGGGCCTAAAGTGTGTATTTCCTAAGTATTATTTCTCTAAACTGAACCAGGCTGCCCAGCAGGGAGTCTGCGGCCACACTCCCTCACAGGAAGTAAGACAGTAAGATGCTAATTAGGTACTCTAACAGCCAAGGCATGAGGAGTTCAGAGAATGTTCTTTAGCCAACAGGAAGCCATGAAAGGTTTTTTCTGATAAGATTTGTGTTTTAGAAAGACAATTCTAATCCTAAATTTGAACAGGGTAAAGGGAAATAAAAGGGAAAAGCATTTGTCATGATTTGATGCTAATAATCAGGAGAGATGAACGCAATGAGGCAGGAACATAGTAAATTCAAAGGAAAAGCCCAACTTAAGTACACTGTTGTAGATGGAATCAAAAGCACTGAGCAAATGATTCCACAGGAAGGGTCCGGGAGAAGGCGAGACCACGATGACATAGTGGGGATGACGAGGTGGGAGATGACCACAAGAAGGCAGGTTAGACAGAGGCAGGAAGGACTCAAAGGGAAGGTGAGCTTAGCTTTGGACATAGTGTGAGGCGTCTGTGGGATGGTCACATGAAGTACCTGACAGGGAGTTTGGAACATGGATTTGAAGCTTATCGGAAACCAAGGTGAGAGATGTAATTTGAGAGTTTTTCTATGAAGAACTGAACTGGAGATAGGCGGGAAATGGGTAGAAATCAAGAAGAAAATCAAGTGTGAAACCCTACGGAGTATCTTTGTTTAGAGATGGGTAAAGGAGGCAGTAAGGAAAGGAAATTGGTAAGGAGCTGTCAGAGAACCAGGAGGACAGAAAGAGAACAGTGTCACTCGAGCCAAGTGTGTGAACAATGACCACGCATGGGGATCAAAAGTACCAAACGCTCCCAACCAGCACCGCTGCTGGGGAACACTTAGTGGGCGCTGGCCGCGTGCCAGGATGGCTGTAGGTGCCGGTCATTACCTCGTGAACCCTCAGGACAACTCTAAGAGGTAAGTGTTTACAGGAGGGAACTAAAGGACAGAGGTTGAGAGGGGTGAGGGCTCAAAGCAAGCCAAAAGGTGGAGCACACGGATGAACAGCAATGACTTTTCCATGAGTACAGGCACACCTGGTCGCTTCCGGCCCACCACAATAGAACACATCACCAACTTTCTGGTTTCCCAGTGCATACAAATTATGTTTACACTCTACTGTAGTTTATTAAGTGGGCAATGGCATTACATCTAAAAAACCCAGGTACATACCTTAACTAAAAAATACTCTATTGCTAAAAAGTGCTAACCATCAGCTGATGCTCCAGCAAGTCGTAGTAGTTTTGCTGGTAGAGGGTTTTGCCTCAATGCTGATGAAAATGCAGTATCTGCAAAGCGCAATAAAGCGAGGTGCAGTCAAACCAGGTGTGCCTGGAGCTCCAGTAAAATGGTAGAGGCAGGTATACAATTACGGGGGTGGGAATACAGAACAAAATGGAAACCAAAACATGTACTTAGTTGATGGTTAATATGGTATTCTTTTGATAAATTTTGGATTGAACAGAAGAGAGACATAAGGTGGTAGGTTTGAGATTGGAAAGATTTTTAATACTTTTTGAAAAGTGAGTAAAAGGAATCAGCTAAGGAAGAGACTCCCATTGTGATAGGAGATCACTGAACAAGCAAAAGAAGCTTTGCAGGAACCGAATTGACACCTCATAATTTAGGTAGCGTCATGAGCTACAAACTTGCATTCACATACAGATCTTATGCTGAATCCTCCTTGCACTAATGCTGGTGTAGACCCAAAGCTGTTCTATTGTTGATTCATGTATGTTTTCACTTCCATAGCTAAAAGAATGACCAAGGGTAGTAATCTGCTTCCTTTGTTAGTTCATGCTGCTCAGACACTCCAGTCTTGGCGATAAGCTATGAGCACATCAAGGCTTAGTAACAGAATTCAACAAAAGCAATCATGGAAATCTGTTAAAGCTCTAATAATGAAAAAAAAAACCTTCCACGGGAAATCAACAGCAACTGAAGTGCCATTTCAAATGCTATTTTTTCCCCTTCTTTGTTCTAAATGAAGTCATATGAAAGATTAAAAATCAGACCTAAGCTAGGACTGGCCAACCACTAAGGCCAGTAACTTCAAGACAAACCCCAATCTATTTCTCCCTCTTCTCGAGTATGATCTGATCATGTTAAATTGAAGTTATGTTAACTAAAAGTTTGAATTTCAGAATATTATAAAAGAAACGAAGTTTTATTTCTTTCTACACAGTAAAAGGAACTAGTTAACATGTTTCTGGGATGACATAAAAACAGAAAGCATTTGTGGGTAGCTTATTAAATATATAAGACATATTGTGTATGGTGCAATTGTAATATTGTAAAAAGCAATACAATGTGTTAGTGTATTTATATATGTGTGTAAACGCATTAAAAATAACTACAGGACATACTTCAAAAACTTAAATTAATGGTGTCATCTTTTATGAAAAGAAAAAGGTTTCTGTTTTTTACTCTGAATTTTATTCTATTTGAATGCTTTATATCTTCACATATTACACTATTAAACGCAAAGACACAATGTATTATCTTAAAGCTAATTCATTATTTTAAACTGACCATCCATGCAGGTTAGGAGCTGGGCTACAATTCTTCGTTCCATATCTTTTGAAGCAACTTCTCTTTTGGGGGTTATAGCATCAATTTCATCAATAAAAAGGATACAGGGTGAATTTGACTAGAAATAAGAATATCACAGAGACAATTATAAATATATTCTCTATACTGCAGCATAGTTAAGTATATACATTTTTAAAAATCTTAGAGAATTATTTTACTTAAGAGAAGCAAGATGCTTTAAAGAGACTGCATATAGGACAACACTTATAGTCTCATCAAATCCTGTTTTGTGATGATAAATCTACTGAAATTCTTTTGTAAATTAGGCATATTTACTATGCTATGAAATATAAATAAGTTTATAAATTCTAAATTAAAAAACCTAAGCTTACTACAAATGTTATATGAGCGGTCCTACCAACATAAAAATATCCAAGCTTTCCCTAGAATCTGCTATAAGAGGAATTTGAGAAGCACCAGGGACTTTGTTTTTATTTTTTTATTGTGGTAAAATACACATAAAATTTATTATTTTAACCATTTTAAGTGTACAGTTTAGAGGCATTAAATACGTTCACACTGTCGTGCAACCATCACCACTACCCACCTCCAGAACTTTTTCATCACTCCATGCTGAAACTACAGAGGCTTATTTTGAAGACTGCACTGCACAAGGAAGGATGGCAAAGTGCCTATGTGTCAGGTGGCTTATGATCACCTGTCGGCTTTTTTACAACATAAACTGGTTAGAGTTAAAATAGAATAAGTTAAGATACAATATAAGCATCAACTGCCTAGCGTAGTCAAACTCATAGAGGCAGAAGGAACAATGGCTGTCAGGGGCTGGAGGGAGGGGGAAATGGGAGCTTCAGTTTGGGAAGATGCAAAGAGATCTGGAAATGGAGAAGGCTGATGGTTACACAACGAGTGTATTTAATGCCACATAACTGTACACTTTAAAATGTTTAAAATGGCTAAAGTTAAACATATTTCACTCTAATAAAAATAAACAGATAAGGATCGGCTAAAATGAAAACGTTAAATATCTAGATGTACATTATAAAGCACAGCTCATTCTTAGTTATTCTTTGGTTAACAGTAACATTGATTTGATAAAGCCAGACTCTCAGCCTGGTGAAGACTCAAAACCATGGGACCACCTGCAATTTAAAGGGAAAGTGATGTGGCCCAGCACTAACTGGCTCTCTCCCCAATCCTCCTGCCCCAGGACAATGTTCCCAGAGGAGCAGCTATGACTGGCAGATACATTATCCAGTTGCAACAGAGAAAATCTAGAGAGACCAAAGGTCTCAAAAAGCAAGCACAATAGTATTTAACAATGACCTGGAAAACTGAATGAGAAAGAAAGAAAAGAGTAAGTGCTAATCATCAGAACTTAGACTAAAGAAAGCACACAGTTTTCAACAGAAAACCCATTTGCTTTGATTGGACCTTTCTGTCCTCTGATGCACATACTTTAGGGCACTCACTTTCATTAGGGAACAGGGGGTCTGGGAAAAGGGGGCGTTAGACCATACATATATTGAGCATCTACTGTCAGGCATCTCACCAGCTCAGTATGGATTGAGAGAGAGATGTCAACACAGAACTATAACCTAAAGATGCTATTTGTCTCTTTCATGTTCATTCATCATTGTGCTTACCATAAACATAAACTTTACTACTCATTTACTAGCTCATTTTGGAAAAGGGGTTAACACCTGAAAGAGTAGCTTCGCTTTGCCCAGTACCCTCTCCACCCTTTCTCTGTATCTTCCTTGTATTGTCCACACCTTTTTCAGTGTCAGTCTACACGTCAAACGCAGTAGACGGCTTCTATATTCTTGCTATTTTAAAAGTTATCTCCTCAATTACTGCTAAAATAATTTCTCTTCTAATATCTTATCAGCTTCTTGCAGTTGCACTGGCAATTTTCACCAGCCCCTATATATTCTGGGTACAAATAATGACATGAAATGAAACTTTCCACCATTTTCAGTTTTAACCATTATGATCTAGTGACTGCTCAAGTGTGTACATTGTGTGCACAGCTGACACAGGGCTTTTGCTGTGTGCTAGACACTACCTTGTAAGTTTCAGAAGAACCCTTTCATTTAATACTTTCTCAACAACCCCCTGAGATTTCAGTAGTATTATTAACCTGGTTTACTAGTAAGGAAACTAGGGGTTAGAGTAGTTAAACTCTTGTCCATATTCCACAATTAGTGCGTGGTGGCAGAAGGATTTGAACCTATGCTTCTGACTTGAAAGTACAGACATTTAACCTTTACACTATCTTGAAGATAAAACTTTAATTGGACACAAATGTCATCTTCCTCAGAAGTTCTCAAACATGCAAATTTTAATAACATGAATTACAATTAGGATAATATTCAATCTGTAATTTCTCTGGGGACAGAATTTTCTTTTCACAGCTTTAATTGTGCAAATAGAGAAGACTATCCTGGCATTTGTATGGCTGCTTTTACAACATGATAATCCTAATGTTAATATTTTCACACTGCTTACAAGTTGTTTGGTCAAATCTAAGTTGTGGGAAGTAAAAGTGAAAGAAATTATCACGAGGATAATCTACTTTCAACATATGACTACTGGGTATGACAACCTAGAACTTCTCAACGATTAGTTTATGTTTGGTTTCAGATTAAACAGATGATTTTACCCAACAGTCTGTATCAGTGAATCTACTTTAAATATTTAGCTGTCACGGGGAGCAAATTATACCACATTTACAAAAGAATGGCCAGTGAATGGGTTAACAAATACGAGCATTAGAGTAAACAGGATCTTCAATATAACCCCATACACACAGTGTGACAACCTGACATCAGTCATTAGCAGACTCACCACGGCTTGTTCAAACAGTTCTCTCAGCTTCTGTTCAGACTCCCCAGATACTCCAGATACAATTTCTGTAGCAGCTACTTTCAGAATTGGAAGGTCAAGTTCCTATACACAAATATATAAAAGAATGACCAAATATTCAAATTATAACCTCCGAACTTTTTCCTTATTCATCCCTCTAAATTTCCTGAAGAATGTCATCTTTTTGTGTTGGTCCAACGAAAAACATTATTTAAAAATCTATGGTTTTATTCAAACATGTTGCCTAGATACCTTCTGTTTTTACTTTACAGATGTCACTATAAAGATACTAAAACTCTTATCATCTCTTCTGAATAAAGGATCTTGAATCTCAAGAAATATGTTTCCCCGTATTTATAGCTGAGCCAAAATAATTTTACCTGTTATTTATCTGCTGGAGAAGAAATAGCAGAGGTTGTGACACAGTTGTCTCCCTCACATTCTATTAGAATTTCTCCACCTCTGAACCCCGATAAGCAGCCAGTTACTAATCAGAGGAGGCAGGATCTTTAAGCAAAGGAGGAGAAACTACTGCTGTCCCACCCATATAAATGGTGACAAGTCTGCCTAAACCCTACTCATTCTTCTGGCCATCTTGAAATTTCATTTCCGCAACCATATTTTTTTTGACCCCCTCACCGCCAACTTTTAACTTGGGTATCCCAACAACCACACAGCATTTTTGCACTTCTTCTGTCTCCCACTTGTTACAGTTGTAACTATGGAGACATTTATTTGTATAAATGACTGGTTAATATCTGTCTCGCATATTAGACTGGAAAACTCCTTAAAGATAAAAACTGGGTTTGTTGTACTTATCACAATATTTTGATGTCTGGCACATAGCAGTCACATAATAGATTTATTCAACAAATGAATAAATGAAGCAAATCCAACAAGTTCTCCTATAAAAATGATTTTCTTTCACAGAGCGCTAATCTGTTAGTGATCAGTATAGTATGCTGTTCTTCAAATTGAAGTTACTTGGACATTTTGCATTTTATTACCCAATACGGTTTCTGAAAAATCTGATGGGAGTAAATAAGTAAATAAGATTGCTAATTTTTTATTTTGCCAATTAAGTACCTATTATCACCATGTTAGAAAGGCTATTTTAACACTAAAATGTATAAGAACATGACTATGAATGAAAATTTTTAATAAATTTAGCTCTATGAACAACAGCACAATCCTTAATTTTCTTACTTCACTACACTTGAGAACCACTGGCTTAAAGGGAAAGAGAAGTAACTAAAATATAAACTACATGTTAAAAAAACGGTTGTTCACAGCTATATGATTTTGCTTCTCACTCAACCCATGCCATATAAATAACTGGATATATTTAAAAAAATAGCATGTCACAAACAGCAGCATGTAAGAGGTAAAAAAATGAAGGCTCAGTTCTCTTGAAAATATCCAAGTCTAATTCAAGCTGACCAAAGAGAAAAAATACCGTGTTTCCCCAAAAATAAGACTTAACTGGACCATCAGCTCTAATGCGTCTTTTGAAGCAAAAATTAATATAAGACCTGGTATTATGTTATATCATATTATATATTATGTTATATTATACCGGGTCTTATATTAATTTTTGCTCCAAAAGATGCATTAGAACTGATGGTCCAATTAAGTCTTATTTTTGGGGAAACACGGTAAAAACAAACAAATAACAAAAATAACAAAAACAACTAAGTGTCAGCAAACCTCACCCCAGCAATTGCATGTGCAAGTAATGTCTTCCCACAGCCTGGTGGTCCATGAAGAAGAACCCCACGAGGGGGTATGACGCCCAGGTGCTGGTACACCTCGGGGTGACGCATGTGTATGAGCATCTTGCAGACTTCCTAGCAGGGAATAAAGAGCAAAGACGTCTTTCCAGGCCCAAGAGAGAAAGAACAATGTGGAATGAAATGTCCTATTCTTTGGAGCAGCAAAATACAGGAGAGAGAGTACAGTCTTTCAACTTACACCTGACTTTGAATCCTACCTCTGGAATCTACTGTGTGACTTCAGCAGTAACTGATCTGAGTTTCCCTTTCCTAAGTGGTAATAATAGCTACCTTGCAGATATAATGAAAAGCAACTAGCATGGTAACTGGAATAGACACTAAGAATTACCACTTTTAAATAACACTACTTATAAAGCATGAGTTTTATGTACACTATAATTAAAGTGGTGACAAAGACACAGGTATTATGCTTCTTTTATCCCTTAGTACCCTGAAAGGGTACAAGTCGGGCTTGCCTTTCTCACCGTCCCAGTCTCCTTTTCTATACCCAGTTCCTATTAGAAACAGAGACAGGCCTGGTTTGCATAACTGATTAGCAATATACCCACTGGAGGTGAAATTCTGAATTTGAATAACCTTTAATGTTGTATCATTGCCTCCGACATCTTCAAACTTCACACTGGAGATCTGGAATTCTAGCCCCCGGGCTTTAGCTGGTAAATAAAAAAGTAGGTGAAAAGATTAGTGATTCAGTATAACTCAGAATTATATTTAATAATCCTTACGTAAACAAAGATCCAGAAGATACTGAAATATTTCCCAATAAACGTCTCTGCACACAGACGGTCCCCCAAGCAGACAGCTTGGAAGAGCAACCCCTCTCTCGAAGCAAACACGGCCTCCACCACCCTCAAACCTGCATCTCACCTTTTTCTTGCAACACAGCTTCTATTTCTCCATCCACTTCCTGCAGATCTTCTTTCTTCCTTTTGTTTCTTTTGCTCTTCAAACTGCCTTTCCTTTTTCTATTACTCTCCAGAAGAGAAGACTCCTTTGAATCCTAGAAATTTAAATGTGCCATGCTTGAAACTATAATGCCAATTTTCTTAAAGATGGGCATTAGAAAATCCATTCTTGCCCTAGCACTTTCACCTGCTAGTTATTCCCAACCTCTTTGCTCAAGGATGTCCTTCTTTCTCATAGTCTTAGAGCTCAATTTATATGTCCCAACATTTGAAAACTTCCTTTCCAGATTCTTCTAGTTAGAATTAACCTCTTCCTCACATCCGCAGAACACTGAATTTGCAACTGTATTACAGCTTACCACAATCTACCTTGATTTGAGGGATTCATCTGTCTATATCACTCTCTCTGAATCGTGAGTTTCTGGAGTCAGGACATTAAACATCCACCGTTTATTTCTCACTGAGCCTTTCACATAGTTGGTGCTCATCTGACATCTGGTGAATCACTAAATTAAATACATCCACAGAGCTGCTTTGACAGCCATAAAAATGCACAATTCAACCTAAGAGTCAAGCTCTTTTCTTGACCTTGCCAACCATAATAATATTCTTTAAAGACAGATGATTCAAGAAAAAAAGATATGGAAAAGGACCATTAATAATTCAAGATGGGAAAGGTTTTGCCAATCAAAAGGCTTAGTTCTTGGAAACCACTTAAAGCAGCATTGTCCAAGAGAAATACAATGCGAGCCACATATGTGACTTTATATATTCTAGTAGCCTCATCTAAAAAATGAAAAAAGTGAAATTAATTTAGTCTATTTAACAAAATATATTCAAAGCATTATCATTTCTGTAGTCAGTATATAAAAAATTATTGAGATGTTTTATATTGTTTTTCGTAGTAAGTCTTCAAAGACTGATGTATACTTTATGCTGATAGCACATCTCAATTCGGACACTCAATTTTCATGGGAAATACCTGATTTGTACTTCGATTTCATAAAATGTACAGCTGAAAAAGTAGATTCACCTAATCAAGTTGTTCCAAACATACTTAGAAATTTTCTAACAACTGAACTATTTGTTTCTAAATTTAAAATTCAGGTCCTCATTTGCACTAGCCACATTTGAAGTGCTCGCTAGCACTTACCACACTGGACAGTGAGCCCTGGAGCAAATACCGCTACTCTCTCGTGGGACAGATTACTTTAAATCTCCTCTCATTCTGCCAGGCATCAGAAAGAATCCGTTAAGAATGATGCCCAATGTGTTCACTTTGTGATTCAAGCTTCATTTTTCTCTACGTATGGTATATTTCAATTTAAAAAGGTTAAAAAAATAGAGTGTCTACTTATTTTACACATTCTCATAGTGCATCCATTTATGTAGGACCCCTTAAGGTATTATCCTAGATGAAAAGAATCATCACTGTTTTAGCAGCTATCTTCCCTTCTTCCTACAACTATCAACGTCCTTAATACATCCATCCCCCTAAGTAGTAATTCTTTAACTCTCACTAGTAAATGCATCTCAGAAAGTTCATTTGGCACTCATTCAACAAATTGACTACTACATGCTAGATGTATTTTAGCCAGGGACACATTATTAAATAAAACAAAGTCCCCACTCTCCTGGAATGGACATGCTAGTGGAGACAAAGAAAAAAACCCAACTCAACAATTACGCAGTAAGTCAGGTGGTTTTACGTGCTTTAAAAACAGAAAAAGCAGTGTTAGGAAACAGCATCCAATGATGTGTTGTTTTACATGTCAGGAAAGTCCTCTCTGCCAAGATTACAGTGAAGAGAGATGTGAAGAATGATAGAGGGAACCACAGGAATCTGGGGAGTGTTCCAGACAGAATCACTAGTGTAAACATCCCAAGTGAGAGGGTGTTTGGTGTGTTCTGGAAACAGCAAGAGGCCACTGTGGCTGAAGCAAAGCTCAGAGGGTGAGGTGGAGGGTAGTATATGAGACTAAAGAAGCAGCAGGGCAGCCAAATCACACAGGGCTTTACTGGCACCTGCAAGATCTTTGATTTTAGGTGGAATGAAGTCACGGCAGGGTTTTTATTGTAACATGAGAATGACAATGATCTGACTTAACTTGTACAAAGATATCTATGTGCGAAGAATAAACTAGAGGAATAAGGATGGAAGCACCCTCCAGCTGAAAGGTTATTTTAATAGTTAAGTGCAGAAGAGTAGAGGCGGAGACTAGGATGGAAATGATGGTGGCAGTGGGAAGTGATCAAATTCTACGTGTACTTCCAACTTCTTATGTCATTTACGTAACACAAGAATCTGCTTGATATTACACTCAATGAAAAGGCTATAATGTACTCTAATTACGTGGCGCTAAAATTTCACTACAAAAATACCTCTATCTCAGATGTTGGCTTCTTATGATTACTTTTCTCATTTGATAGGTCCAAGAAAAAATTGTCTTTCTTTCCACCTGGAGTTTTGTCAATAAACCATCCTCCTTCAGAACCCCTGGCAGGGGTCTTCAAAGCAATGGAGCCTGTTTGGGAAGTTATCGGTGGTACTGAAACGGTGGTTTCTCTTTGCTCCATCTCAGGGGTACTTGAAACAGAATCAGGATTTCCTTTCCGATATAAGGAGAGCAGGGAAGTGTTCATCTGATTTGCTGACTGGCAGAAACATGATTTTAAAATAAATTATTCAATAGGTACTCATGAAAGTTTGATTACCTATGTTAATAAGTTTTCTACATTTCATTTTCAACAACTTCTCTCATAACACTTACAGTAAAAAAATACAGGTGTTCCAATAAGATGATTCACATGTACTGTCCAAAAAGTTGTACCACATTAATGTACCAATTCATAATTGGCAATTAAATAAAACCAAATAAGAATGACCGCTTTTTAAGGATACAACCAAACCAAGTATGAAAATGAGCAGGTCGTCAATGAGTCACGACTTACCCATCAATTTAAAACTGGATCACATACAACTGAGTATCAACATGACTTTGTTAATAAATTCAAAAACTGAATTACCAATGAGGAAAACAAGAGTAAGTTACAGATAATTTGACATACTATTCCCATACTTCCCTTTAATCCAAGCCTGTTTATTGGCAATGCCAGCTCTTTGACAGAAAATATATCCTTTTCTCCATTTTTACTATTAAGTCCCCTTTCTATTCATGTCTGCCCTTATTTCAGGCCATGCTCTTCCCTTTTTCCCTGAATAGGATATAAACAAAGTTACTGGAAGGATGGCTACCCAAGCCTTCATCAGCACTGTACACAGGAAGTTTGCAATTATTTATTGATGAAGATGTTCAAAGTCTCTTATTCTATTCCACATGGCTTTTTTCTAAAGGTTCATAATCACTTAAAAAAAACATCAGAGTGGGTTCATTCAATGATTAGCTTACCTGTGGATCTGGGTAATCTTCCATATCTGAATCATCATCTGAATAGCTTTCAGTATACCTCAGTAAAAAGAGGAAAAGAAACATTTTAAAGGCTTTTCTCCCACATCCTAAAAAAATTACTACCCAAAACATGAAAATATACTGAAGCAGAATATTATGGTTGCTTAGAGTTCAGGTTTTGGAATCAGAGAAATCTGGATTCAAAATACAGCTTACTAGCTTTTATTTAACCCCTGAGCATCAGCTTCCATTATCTAAAATGGAGATAATAAATAATGTGTATCTCAGTGGATTATTAGAGAACGAAATGGGAGCTTGCAAAGTCCTTAGTACATAGTAAATGCTTAATAAATTGCTATCGTTAGCCTAGCAATAAATAAAAGTGAAACGCAAATTCCCATCAGACCTAAGGGTCTCATTTAGGAATATCAGACACCAGGAGAGGAAATATTCCAGCAAGCCATAATTAAGCACTTTAAGTTATAAATCCACAAATCAATATGACCAAGCTGTGTGACCAAATGTGACTCTTCCAAGTCTGTTCATGAGGAATAAAGCTACAAAGAGTGTTTCATATAATACAGCAAAAACAAGTATAAATTCTAATAACTATAAATTGAGAATGTAGTCTCAGTTCATTTAACCAAGAGTTGATATAGAATAGCTTCGAGTAACTATAGGACTCTGCTCCAATTTAATATAGTTTTTTAGGAAAATAATTAAATAAGGGCTTTTCCTATGTAAAAAGGTTTACATGAATGCTATGACCCACCTTTATTAGTAAGCCATGAGTTCTTCTGTTCATTAAATTCAATTAATATAACTTGGGACATTTCTTTTCAATATAAAGGTAGATTATTCAACTATTTGGAAAAAAAGTTGTTTTTCCCTACAAACAAAATTAATTATAAATGGATTCAAGAGTTAAATGTACTACTACAGAACAAGAAAAAAGTATAGGTAATTATTCTATATGCTTTTGTGATAGAGGTCTTTCAAAGCATAGCACATAAACCATAAAGGCAAAGATTGATAGATCTGACCAGGGAAAGATGCAGAACTTCTCTAATCAAAACACATTATATGGGGTGGCCAGTTAGCTCAGTTGGTTAGAGCATGGTGCTGATAACACCAAGGTTGCTGGTTCAATTCCCCACATGGGCCACTGTGAGCTGTGCCCTCCTTCAAAAAAAAAAAAAAGGACATTATAAACAAACAAAAAGGCCAATGGCAAAATGGGACATGTATTTGCAATATATTAAAAAAGTGCTATTTTATACAAAGAGTTTTGACAACTAATAGAGAAAATTCAAATACCTCTCAAATTAAAGACAAAACCCATAAGCAAGCAATTCACAAAGGAAACATGAAACATCAAAAAAAATGTAACCTTTCTAGTTATTAAAAAATCACGAGTAAAAACAAAATAGATCAATTTTTGCCTATAAAACTGGCAAAGATGAAATAATAGCATAATCAGGTTTGCCAGGGTGCAGAGAAGTACACTTGTTATATAAAGCTGTTGGAGTATAAACCAACGTGATGTTTTTTGGACTAAAAAATATAAATATAAATCTCTCCAGAAGAAACACCACTAAAGGATTTTAACATAAAAAAAGAAAGAAATGTGTACAAAGATATATGCACTGAAGGATTATTAATTACACATACAATAGTGCAAAACTGGAACCAACCAAATGTTCATGAGTATGGAGCTAGTTAAGAAAATTATAGTAAATCTAAATGAAAAAGCAGCAGTTCTAAAGAATGTAAAGGAGCTAGCACCACAGATCCTACAGACATTAAAAGGAAAATAAGAAAGTATTTTCAAAACTTTATGCCAACAAATTTTACACCTTAGATGAAACAAAAACATTTCTTTAAAAGTGCAATTTACCAAACTGACTTAAGAAGAAGAAAATAGGAAGATCCCTATATCTAGCAAAATTAAATGTTAAAATCCTTTCCAAAAAGAAGACTCCAGGCCTAGATGAATTCTGGGTGAAGTCTAACAAACATTCAAGAAAGAAATAATAGTAACATTTCGCAAACTTTTTTGTAAATTACAGACTAACAAACACGTTCAAATAACATTATGAGGCTAGGATAACCTTAATACCAAAACCTGATAAAGACATTGCAAAAAAAAGAAAAAATTCTGACCAATATGAATATAGACATTAACAAACACACAAAAAGATTAGCAAATAGAATTCAACAATATATAAAAAGGGTAATATCTCAGGACCAAGCAGGGTTTATCCCAGGATAGAAAGATTGGCTTAACACTCAAAAATTAATGTAATTCACGAAATTAATAAAGGGAGAAAGCCATAATAAAATCTTTTCAATAAGTGCACAAAAAAGCATTTGACAAATGTAATGCCTATTCATGATAAAAACTCTCAGCAAACTAGTTTTATTAGGAAACTTCCTTAATCTGATAAAGGGCATCTATAGAAAACTCACAGCTAACATCCTACTTATGGTGAAAGTTTATCTAAAATTAAAGACTAACCATACCAAGTGTTGGTAGTCTGTGGAATGAGTGGAAATCTCACATACTGCTGATGTAAAGGTTAAATGGTACAAACATTCTGGACAACTGTTCGGCAGTTTCTTTTACAGTTAAATATGCAGTTACCATCTGACTCAGCTATTCTACTCCTAGATATTTACCCAAAAAAATGAAAACATGCTCTACTTAAAATCTTGGATATAAGTTTTCACAGCAGCTTTCTTTGTAATAGCCCAACAGTGCAAACAGCTCAACTGTTCATCAATAGATAAATGATTAAAAACACCATGGGATAGCCATACATACTCAGCCATAAAAAGCAATCAATTACTGATACACACAATACTGATAAATCTCAAAATCATCATTATGCTAAGTGAAAGAATCCAGATTTTAAAAGTATACACTGTATGATTCCATTTATGTAAAATTCTTGAAACGTGAACGTATAGTGACAGAAAGCAAATCAACGGCTGTCTGGGAATAGGGGAGGAGGAAGAAATAAAATGCAAAGGAGCACAAGAAAATTTGTGGGGTTGATGGAAATGTTCAGTATCTTGTTTATGGTGATGGATTAATGAGCATATACATGTCAAAACTCAACAGATTACACATTTTCAAAATGGACAGCTTATTGTATGTCAATTATCCTGCAATAAAGTTATAAAAAACTGGATATTTCTTAACAACAAAATTAATTGGCACCTTTTTATGTGTCTGTCAGAAGAAAACAAAGATAATGAGACAGTTCTGTTGGTAATGCAAACAAGTACACAACTAATCTCAACGCCCTATATGATAAGCATTATCATACATAGCTGTAACAAGGAGTTAAGGAAACACTAAGAAAGGAGTTAAGACAGTCTGACAAATGCAATAACAAAGCCTTTTGAAGGCTGGTGCTTGAAGGCTGAGTGGGAGATCATGAATGAGAAGTGAACACTCCAGCTACAGAAACTAGCTGTACAAAGGCACAAAGAAACAATCGGACCTCTTTGGATAAAAGTGAGCATTCAGTATGTCTGAAGTTAAGGACTAGAGAAGTTCGGTAAGCCTTACGCAGGACCGCAATGGCAATGAAGAGACACTGCAAGTTTCACAAGTAGGTGTCATGTTAGGAAAAAACCCTTCGTTTTGTAATCCTTACTCATTATCCTCTTCACCTTGTCTTGGTCTTTTTGCCAGATGCTCATCTTCTAATTCTGTTAGATCCTTGAGTTCTTTCTCACTAGTAATTATGCTAAGTACTGAAACAAAAAGAAAAAGGCCATGAGCTAAAACAATTCTTTCTATAACTTCCATTATTGAGCTCTAACACTTAAAAGACTCACCTTTTTCTACCTGAATCCTAAACGCATTTCTTTTTCTTCGACCATAGTCTACACTGAAAAACATAACAGAAGTTTAGTACTTAAATATGAATATATAATTATGTCACTGCAATCATACTGACCATAAGCCTATCCTCAAGCAACTTTGGCATTTGTATTTTTACTAGTGCAATTTTTCTTGATTAGAAATGGGGTTATAGCATCAGAAACAATGCCTGCTTGTACCGAAGGGGAAAGAGATGGATGAAATGAAAGAAGGCTGCCGGACTTCTGGGATTCTACGGGACAGGCCCAAAGAGCTATTCAGCTATGAACATGAATTACTGCAAAAAGAAAAGCGAAGAATGACTGTGAAGGAGGCTGAGGTTGGCAGGGCTGCCACTGCTACCATGGGCCCAGGGGGCACGGGCCTGGGGAGTGGCACTGTCTCCTCCTTAGTTCCAAAGGGCAGGGCAGCCATCCTAGTGAGCCCACAGGGCAGGTCACTGAGCCAAAGATTATTCTTGAAGTCTAGGGTAATTTGCCCTGCTAGGTTTCTGTCTTGCTTGAGACCCTGACCCCTCTCTTCTTCTGATTTTCCCTTTTGGAATGAGAATGCCTATCCTATGCCTGTCTCACCATTGTAATTTGGAAAGAGGTAACTTGTCTGGTTTCACAGGTTTGCAGCTGGAGAGGAATTCTGCCTCGGGATGAATCATACCTCGTTACACCCATATCTGAGTTAGATGAGATTTAGATGAAATTTTGGATTTAACGTTGACACTGAAATGGGTTAACACTTCTGGAGCTGCTAGGACAAAGTGAGTGTATTTATTTGTAAGTGAGAAGAACATGAGTTTGGGTGGACAAGAAGGCAGAACGTTATGAACTGAATTGTGTCCTCCAAAACTCATATGTTGAAGTCCTAACCCTTAGTACCTCAGAATGTGACTGTATTTAGAGACAGGACCTTTAAGGATGTAACTGAGGTAAAATGAGGTCATATGGGTGGGCTCTAATCCAGTATGACTAGTTAGGATACAGACACCCACAGAGGAAAGACCATGTGAAGAAGACACAGGGAGATAAGACACAGGGCTTATAGATGTCATCTATAAGCCAAGGAGAGACCTCGAAAGAAATCAATCCTGCCAACGCCTTGATCTTGGACTTCTAGGCTCGACAACTATGAGGAACTAAATTTATGTTGTTGAAGCCACCAGTCTGTGGTACTTTTTAATGACAGTCCTAGCAAACTAATATGCAGTCGAAGGGGAAGAAAACAGAGACACTGAAATAGACCATGAAGGGGTAATTAATGAAACAAGGTATCAGAAGAGGTGGGATTAGAAGCTCAAGAAAAGAATTTAATCTTTAGTGGGAAGACTACATGAAGTGACACATTTCTAGATAGAGAGTCATGAAGCTGAGGGAGATCATACCTGATGGTTTTAATTTTTTAAAGAAGCAGGAAAAAAAGTAATATTCCTGACGGACTACAAGGTACTGAAAGATAAGACATAGCTATTCTTTCCCCTTATAACAAGGACAGCTCCTTGCATATAACAGGTGCTTGATAAATGTCTGTATAATTGAATTGCATTCCGAATTTAGGGACTGGTGAACTAATGCCAGCAGCTGTTTATTCAAATGGAAATTTAGGCAGGGTGGAAACTTTCAAAATGGTACGAAAAAAACCCAAGAATCTAGAGACTACATTTCTTTACCTGTACATTTTTTGTAAATCAGATGCTAAGACTCCGGTGTCCACATATTTGCCACATCTGTTACTGGTGAGATACTAAAACAGAAAACATGATAAATATAAAACACCCGATATTTCAAACTCCGTGATTTTAATTGACAAATAAGAGATTGAGCTATTCAAACATGTTATACAGATGCTCCTAGATTTACAACAGTGTTATGTTCTGATAAACCCACTGTTAAGTTGAAAATGTTGTTACGTCAAAAACGCATTTAATACACCAAGCCTACTGAACGTCATAGCTTAGCATAACCTACCTTAAATGTGCTCAGAAGACTCATGTTAGCCTACAGTTGGGCAAAATCACCTAACACAATGAATACACTGCAGAGTATCTGCTGTTTACCCTCGTGATCACGTGGCTGACTGGCAGCTCTGGCTCACTGCCACTGCCCAGCATCACAACAGAGTATCTTACAGCATAACCCTGGCCAGAGAAAAGATTACAATTGAAAATTCAAAGTATAGTTTCTACTGAATGCGTATCACTTTCACGTTATCACTGACATCAGAAAATCTTAAGTCAGGGACGGTCTGCCTTTAATGTAAACTCTTCATTCATAGAGCATACCAGAAACATAAATAAAAATCACCAAATAATTATCAATTCTGGAATCAGAGAATTTAATAATTATTAATCACTACGACAACACAAAACAACAACTAGAATAGTAGCTATAAGGTAGTGAGAGCTTACTATATTCTAGGTTCCCAAACACCCCAGAACAAAGCACTAAACTCTCAAGGGCACCAAGGGATATTTTAAATTCGAGGGAACACAGTAATATTTGACATCTGCCCAGCACTGCAGGAAGTACAACCTGAGATAATTCATGGTTTCAATACTAAACCACCTTTTGATGAGGTCACATTTTTTGCAAAACTGGGTTTTCAGCAGCTGCTGTAATAAAAAGCAAATCCTTTGTAAAAATCAATGTGGAACAGGATATGAGTGGCACTGTCAATCTGTTTGCAAGGCCTGAGAAGTTGTAGTGTGCAAGAGGCACACAAATCCTACTAGTAAGGAATTGTGGTTTTTTAAGAATGGAATACAAATATATTCATTTTTCTCTGATTTTTATATATTACTTTTGAAGAAACTACTAAGTTACTTGAACTAAATAGTTACTAAGTTGCTTGAACCTAACTACTTAATAAATAGACCTCTTGAGTATTACTTTCTGGCCTAGGCACACTATGGAAAAATTACTGACAAACTAAGAGCCCTGTGAACCTGTTCTAAGGGCCCTTTCCACATTGTCTCTTTTATTATTATTTTTTTCTTCCAGTTTAGGACTTTTAATTTGTCCCCAAGTTGCTGAAGTGAAGCTTTGTCTCTGTTAGTACTCATCATACTGTGAGGTAGATGTAGGCAGGCTTTAAAAAGTTAATTACTTGCCCAGAAGCACATACGAGTAAGTTATTGGGCCAAGTTTCAAACCTGGCATTTCTAACTATCAACTTCCATGTTTCAATATGTGCTAGTTATCCAGTCCAGGACCCCCCCACCCCTTGATAGAGCAATTTCTTCTCAAGAATCCCTGCATAAATGCCTCTGCATAAATGCCTCCAGTGACAAGAGGCTAGGTATCCAAAGCCAGACTGTTGTACTCAACCTTCCCCTTCTCTGGAGTCGTACAGCATGACGTCATTTACTACAGTTAATTTTGAATTATATATATTTGTATATATCTCATACCCACTGCAAGTCAAAAAGCTTCTTTGTGGTGACAGAAATGAAACCACTCCGATATATGGTGATGGAAAGAGAACTGACTCTGGGTGGTGAACAGTGTGATGCCTAGATGATGTATTACAGAATTGTACACCTGAAATCTATGTAACTTTACTAATAATTGTCACCCCAATAAACTTTAATTAAAAAAAGAAAAAAGAAAAAAGCGAAATGAAACCACTTTAATCTGCTAAGTTTTGGGGTAATTTGTAAGCAGCAAGAGATAACTAATATGCTAGTTAAAAGGAGGCAAACGTTCTACTTGTGGAAGATGCCTGAAATATACCACTAAGTGAAAAAAAAAGCAAGCAGAATAGATGCAGATGTGCCCATCTGTGTGGTTTTTTTTTTTAAAGTGAATACACATATAAGTGCATATACGCATACAAAGTTTTAAGAAAGATGTAATACGTAGATACCTCTGAAGAAGTGGAGTAGAGACGAAAGGAATTCTTTCTTTTCATTTTATGTCCGCCGTTCCTTTTATTTTAAACCACAAGAACCCATTACTTTTATACTGAACCAGAGTAAAAGCAATAGAGGAAAACCACTAACGTCAAAGGCTGAAGAGCAGTTAAGTGTGGCGAGAACTGAGAAGAAGCCACTGGATTCAGCCATTAGTAGTCACTGCTTAGAGACCTGACTAAAGGGAAGAAGCAAGCAGTGGGAACATCAGAGGAAGAATAATTCAGAGAGAGTGACCTGCAAGAGCAAAAGTCCTGAGCTTGGCATGTTTTGAAAAGGTCTGTGTGGTTGGGACAGTGCAAACAAGGCAGAGAGAAAAAGGAAAAAAAAAGACTAAAAAGTAGACGGGGCCAAAATACGTAGGGCTTTTTAGGGTGGGTTTTACTGCAGATGTCTTGAGAAGCCACTGAAGGGTGTTGGGCAGGGTTCTGGCAAACTCCAATTTCCCTTTTAAAAGGATCTCTTGGGGAACAGACTTTAGGTAAAACTAGAGTCAGAGACATAAGTTAGGAGGCTATTGCAATAGTCTAATAAAGAGATGGTAGTTGGGACTAGGACAGCTGGAGAAGTAGATGGTAAAAAGTGGTTGGGTATGGAGTCTATTTTGAGAGTAAAGCCAAACAGATTGCAATTAATGGGTTGCAGGAAGCCGAAGAAAGGAGTCAGAATGAGTCTTACGCTTTTGGGCTTTAACAAATGGATGGACGGCGATGTTCTTTATTGAAATAGGGAACACGAAGGAAGACAGATTTGGAGGAGACGATCCTAAGTTCAGTTTGCATACGTTCAGCTGAAGGCACTTATCAGGCACTCAAGACACGTTGAGTAGGCAGGTGGCTGGATCAATCTGGAATTCAAGATAAAATAAGCACTGGGGATACAAATGTAGAAATCTCGAATATACAGTATTTCAAGGCATTAGACTGGATGAGACCACCTAGTGTGAATATCTACAAGTGAGAGAAGAGTACGAGGACAAAGAGAGGGTGAGAGCAGACGGGACTCAGGGCACCTCCAACATTTAATGACTGGCAGGAAGAGACGGTTCCACAAAGGCGACTGTGCAGCGGCAGGTAACGTAAAAGAAAACCAAGAAACGTATCCAGCTCCCAAAGTCTAACGTCAAGAAAACAACTCTCCCTCCTTCTAAATAACACTGCGTGCTAACTGTCCCATTCCGAGCCGTTTACCACACATTGCTTTCTCCTGATTATGAAAATGAAAAGACCTCAGGTAAAGTGCTTGTGACACAGTCAGAGCCCCACTACCTGTTCTTACTGTGTCCCAAGCGGACCCCTAGAGAACGCAACTTCCCGTATCCTGTCACCCGCAAAGCGCCCCGTACAACGCGGGCGTTCGAGGCCCTCGTCTGTCCCAACTTCACGAGACACGAAGATTTTAACTCATAGCTACGTCCACTCTCCTCACGGGTCCGCGCTGAGGCCCAGCGCGCTGCACCCTCCCACGGTCCCGGGCTCCCCGAAACTCCGCCCCACAGTGGGGAGGGCAGGCTCCGCACCACCTGCAGAGAAGCACAGTTGTCAACAGGTCCACGCCTGAGCCCACACGAGGGCGGGCGGCCAGTCGAGTTCGACGTGGGAGCCGCCCTAAGAAAGTGCCCTCGGGCGGCGAACGAGGACCGCGGTGAGGCCCGGCCGTGTCGACTACACACCTGGATGACTCGCTGCTTCAGCTTATTATCCACGAACCTTGAGGGTCTGGGCTTCATCCCGCCGGTCTCCGCTTCCACAGCCGGGGCCGCCGGCTTCCCGTGGACCGGGGGCCTCCCCGAGGCTGCCCGCGGCGATCGCCGGGCCAGACGCACCCGAAATGCGTCCCACCCGGGCTGGCCCACACCGTCCCCGCGGCACTTTTGTACCGCGAGGGAGGTACAAAAAAGAACTGCCGAGAACAAGGAGCCGACTTGAAAGCACCAGGGAGTTTCTAGGAGTCTTACTTTGCAGGCTCGTCCAACAGGCCCTGGAGGACAAGGACCCCTTTGAACAAGCTCAACTTTATTGTTCCCAACTGTGCGGACACGTGCGTGCCAAGCTGCGGGGAGGCTCCTGCTGGGGCTCTGTCACCGGTGTCTGTTGGTAAACTTGCGTTCCGTTTTTCTTATTCCAGCCTTTCCAGCCACACCCCATTCGGATGCAAAGTTAGTCTTGGCCTAGAATCTTAACAAAACTCAAAGCTGTAGATTCTTGGGACGATTAAACCTGGGTAAAAACACATCGCCACCCTGCTGCTTGCTTGCTTTCCCTTCTAATTACCCACGATCTTGAGGTCGTCCAAGGGGCTGGGTGTCAAAAGACAAGGAAAGACTGGTTTATCCAGATAACTAAACCGTCTGTTGCATTTGGAAATCATCTGATCTTAGGCCATTTTCGACAGGTGATTTGTGGAGTACATTCAGTCCAACCTACGTCTTGGCCTAGAAACTGCCCATAATTTTATCATGTATTTGACCCCAAGAAGTTTATTGTGCAGTTAAGGAAACACTTGTCATTAAGAGACAATTGTCATTAATTTAAAAAAAAAAAAAAGGAAAAAGTTACCGGCTTTAGTTTCTGCTTGCTTGCTTGTTTTGTGTTTTCAATATTCTTATTTGAGGTCTTACTTGGTTTGTGACAATATTAGGTGCAGCCTAACTAGTGTATTGAGGTGTGAAGAGGGGAGGAGAGGAGAGATGGAATTAAGAGAAGGTGGTGAAATGTTAACAGATAACGATCTTCCTACTCAGGGTACTGCTGACTTATTTTCAGTTTAGAGTTCAGATTGTATCACTGCTCTTTTCAATGGTTCTTATCTGAACACTGAATAAAGTATAAATTCTCACTCTGATATTCAAAACATTGGTCAGCGTGGCTCCAGCTTCATCTACTTGTTCCCTATATATGCACTCTGCTTTTAGTTAAGTGGCATTGCTGGCATTTACTCAGTTAATGAGTATTTACCGAAGGCTTACTATTTCACAGGCACTGGGTGCAGCTATGAAGAAACAGGAAAGATTCCTGCTTCTGTGGGGCTTACAGATCTACTGAAAGGTAATGATAATCAAATAAATTATACACAGCGCTTTGCTTCCACTGACATTTCCTCTTGTGTACAATGCCCTTCCCAGCCAGAATCCTCTCTAATCATCTGCCTTGCAGCCTTTCCTAATAATTCGCTTTGTCAAAATCTCCACCCATTGAACCCTCCTCTCATTCATTCAACAAGTAGTATTTATTAAATGCCTACCAGTTTCATTCCCTGCCCTGCCCTTGGGTCCTGTGGGGAATAGCGAAAGAATTATAATTGTAACTTTGTATAACATCTTTTTTTATTAGATTAAGTATTTATGCACTTAATTATATTTAACTTTAGCAAAGATTCCCTATAGCAAATAGCACGAATATAGTTGATGCCCAGTAACTTTTTAAATGAAATGTAATGCCATGCATGCCAAATGTCCTCCAAAGAATGAAAATGGGTCGAAGGGCCAGCAGCATCACAATATACACCAAGCAGCATCGTTTATTAGCCTATAATTTGTCATAGAATACTATTCTACATTTAGGGTTAGCTTCATGGGGGTGCAGCCTGTGCATTTGCAAAGGGCTTTGAGCTCAGAGTGCCCCACACATGGGTTGATGTGCTGCTGTTGCCATCTTGAAATTCTTAATAGTACTTTTTGAACAGGTTGCCCCTTATTTTAATTTTGCACTGGGCCCTGCAAATTATGTAACCCATACAGACGTGAAGTACTCTAGAATGGCACCATTTTTAAGGACAAGAAGTGTGTTTTTCACCTCTTGACTGTATCAGGTGCCGTAGGCAATAATTGTTTATACTAGATACCAATATTGATCTGCTTGACCATTTTTCCATTGGTTAGTTCCAGTAATTATTGCTCTGATGACAATTTTACATTAGCATAAGATTTTTACAGTGTTCAGATTTTACAGTACCACGCATCTAAACCAAAAATATTACTGAATAGTAACCTGAGTGCATATACATCTCAAGAACTTCCTGCAGTAATAAAAATGTCCTCCATTCTTTAATGGTGCAACCCCACCTAGTGGCAATGGCACATTTCACCTTCTGTTCCTCACACTTTGCCCTTCCAAACTTTGTATCTCACTACCCTCTTGTCTAAGTGTGCTTCACAGTTAGGGTGACCTCCGTCGTGATTTATTCAGGACAATCCCAATTTTTGCCTCTTGATCCAGCGTAGTTATTAATAGTATCCTCTTTGTGGAAATTAATGAAAATGACCTAAACGAGCATAGGCAGGGACTATTCAGAGCTCGCAATAGCAAGGGAGTCAGCCACCATCGCTTGCAGTTTAGCACAGACTCAAAGACAAGCAGAGAAATGGGAAAGCTTAATAACTAAACAAGAGAAGGCTTCAGGTATGCCCTGAATTGAAGGCTGTTGGCATGAGGGGGCTGTAGGTGGGTTAACCCGAAGCAGGGTATCCTATGAGACTAGTTAGGGGAGCATATTTGGCTTTCTCTGGTTGGTTCTAAGTTGGAAGAACAGGGACAAAAGTTAGGGAAGCTGTCAGTTATTAATGGAGTCCTGGCCATTTAGGGCCAATTGTTACAGCATTTCTTGTTTGGCTTCCTGGATTGTTTGCTAGAGAGAGTGGTCTGACTTCCTATAGCAGTGGTCTAACTGGTAGGTAGCAGACTGGCTTCCTGGGCTGGTTGCTGCAGACTATAAAGAGTTCTGTTTTTGTGTATATAATCTGGCCATTGCTCATTTGTATATTCAGTTTCTCACCTTTGTCTCTTAAAAAGGTTCCAGTTTGGGCAATAAGTTACATAGTCACACTGTATAAAATAGGAACATGGAGAGAAAGGTGAGAGTGTCTGCATGACAGAGGTTCCTTACTGAGGTTCAAAGGGGAGTTTTCCTGCTAGCTAGGAGCTGGAGACTGAGTCTATATCCATGTTTTCTGAAGTTAAGAAAAAAGAATCTTTGACTTATTTTATCTGGTAAAGGCTAATAATTCAGCTTTCTCATCAAGTTTGTCTTCCTTAGAGGTGATTGCCTCATTCATGTCCCTAATCTTATGCATTCAATCTACAAATGTTTATTGTATACTACAGGCCAGTTACTATGCTAAAGTCAGAGGATACAGTGGTGTTTAAACAGATATGGTCTTGAACTTACCTTCTAGTGAGAGGGACAGGCAATGGACTGGCAAAACAATAAATACATAATTGCAATAATGAGAAAGAATGAGGATGTCATAGCCCTCAAAAGAGCACCTTTCATACAGAAGGTGTTCAGTGACTAATAGCTAAGTAAATGAATAAAGTAAATAATCAGGGGACTGTGATAGAGGATAACAAAGGGAGCCTATCTCTGTCTGAGTAGTCAGGGAAAGACTTTGTGAGAATGTGATATGTAAGGACCTTAAGGATAACAGGAACTGGTTGTGCTGGAAGAGAGTTTTAGGAAGAGAGAAAATGTACGCAGAAAAGTTGACCTATTCTGGGAACAGAAAGAGAAAAATACA
The DNA here is from genome assembly GCF_057876585.1 of Rhinolophus sinicus. NCBI lineage: Eukaryota > Metazoa > Chordata > Mammalia > Chiroptera > Rhinolophidae > Rhinolophus > Rhinolophus sinicus. The sequence continues at coordinate 56,635,142 of NC_142506.1, read as the reverse complement.
CTTTCTTGTTGAAATCACCATTATTTGAGGTTTCTATTATTTACAGCCAACATTAATTTGAGTGAGCATAAGTTATTTGAAGGAATTTTAGAAGTCAAGTCTAAGATTAATGTTAAAAAACAAATGGCCAAGAAGAGACAAAGATTCTTGAATAAGAACTCAGTATCATCACTTTTTTAAAAAAAAACTCTATCAAGGTATCATTTATCTATAATAAAATGTATTCTTTTTAAGTGTATAATTCGATTATTTTTTATATTGAGGTACAATTTACATAACAAAATTCACCATTTTATCCATTTTACAGTATAAAATTCAGTGGCTTTTAGTACATTTACAGTGTTATGCAAATATCACCACTGTGCAGTTTGAAAACATATTAATCAGCCGCAAAGGAAACCCCGTGCCCATTAAGCTGTCACTCACAATGCCCCCCTTTTTCCAAGCCCTGGGTAACACTGAGCTCCTTTTTGTCTCTATGGTTTTGCCTATTATAGACATTCCATATGAATGGAATTATACAACATGTGACCTTCTGTGTTTGGCTTCTTTCACTTAGCGTAGTTTGTTTCCAAGATTTATCCAGTTGCAGCACGTACTGGTATTTCACTCCTGTTTATGGTTGAATAATATTCCATTGTATGGATATATTACATTTTATTTATCAGTTCATCAGTTGATTGACATTAGGATGATTTCCTCTTTTTGGCTCTTAAGAATAAGGCTGCTGTGAATATTTGTGTACAAGTTTTTCTGTGAATACGATTTCAGTTCTTTGGTATATACCTAAGAGTGGTATTGCTGGGTCATGTTACCACATGTTTAACTTTCTGAAGAACAATCAAGCTGTTTTCCACAGCAGCTGTGCCGTTTTACATTCCCACCAGCAATGTGTGAAGGTTCCAATTTTTCTCTGTTCTCCCCAAGACTTATGTTTTGTCGTTTTGTTTTTTTAATTACAGCCATCCTAGTGGGTGTGAAATGGAATCTCATTGTGATTTTGATTTACATTTCCTTACAATTAATGTCTTAAAGATTTCCTTGGGAATTATAATTAACAATTTATAACAATCTAGTTTGAATTAATATCAATTTAGTTTATACAAAAACTTTGTTACTATATGTTAAATATAGGTTTGTCTCTCTCATTACATTGTTATTATCTCATTTTACATCTTTATACGTTGTGTCTATCGACAGATTTATAATTATAGTTTTATGTGTTAATAGTTGTATTTTATTTTGTTGAAATATAATTGACATATAACATTATATTAGTTTATTCGATGTTTGCATATATTGTGAAATGATCACCACAGTAAGTCTAGTTAATATCCACGATCATTGTGGTTTTCAGTTGCCTTTCTCTAATGATTAATGATGTTGAGTACCCTTTCATGTGCTGGTTGGCTTTTTGTATATCTTTGGAGAAATGTCTATTCGAGTATTTGCCCATTTTGTAATTAGGTTATTTGGGGATTTTTTTTTTGGGGGGGGGTTGTTGAATTGTTAATCTCTCTTTTTTGTTTTTTTTTTTAAATAACACTTTTTTTTTTTTAAGATTTTATTGGGGAAGGGGGACAGGACTTTATTGGGGAACAGTGTGTACTTCCACGCCTTTTTTCCAAGTCAAGTTTTTATCCTTTCAGTCTTAGTTGTGGAGGGCGCAGCTCAGCTCCAGGTCTAGTAAAGGCAACTGCCTTTGCTGGCAGGGGGCGCAGCCCACCATCCCTTGCTGGAGTCGAGGAATTGAACTGGCAACCTTGTGGTTGAGAGCCCACTGGCCCATGTAGGAATCGAACCGGCAGTTTTCGGAGTTAGGAGCATGGAGCTCTAACTGCCTGAGCCACCAGGCCGGCCCTGGATGTTAATCTCTTATCAGACATATGATTTCAAATATTTTCTCCCATTCTATTGGTTACCTTTTTACTGCTAATTGTTTCCCTTGATGTACAGAAGTTTTTAAGTTTGGTGTAGTCTATTTTTGTTTTTGTGGCCAGTACTTTTTTTGTGTCATATACAAGAAATTACTGCCAAATCCAATATCATGAAACTTTCCTATATGTTTTTTTAGGAGTTTTATAGTTTTGTTCTTAATAAAATCTGAACTAATTTTAATAAAATTTCTCCTTATAGTCAGTATGGGTCATTTTTTTGTCAAACATAATCTAAGGCATAGCTGGCTAAGCATGTAATGAAGACAGTGTGATGAGTGCTACAGGTATGTACAAGGTGCAGTGGGAGTGTAACGATAGCTGGTTTATAAATAATCTGTTAACAGTCCATCTAGCTTTGACCTATGAACCCTTTATGATCCGATGAGCCTATGCTGTGTGTGTCAGACAAATCCAGTTGGTGTTTCCTTCTTACTAATTCCCCTATTCATCCGCTTCTCTCCTATGTGGTCTCCTTGCAGACAAACTTGTCTCCCTTTCGTACATTCATTGCACCAAACAGAAGGATATTTTAAAAATGTAAATCAGATCAAGATACATTTATACTCTTATCATCATATTATAATAAAAGTCAGACTCCTTACTAGGGATCCACAGGCTCTTGTGACCTTGCCCTGCCCACCTCAGACCTCCTCCTCAAACTCTCTCACCCTTATTCATTGTACTTCAACCACATGGGTCTTTTTCTCTGTTCCTTAAACACACCAAGTTTCTATGAGCAGTTGGGTCTTTGCAATCACTGTTCCCACTGTCCAAAACACTCTGTCTGCAAATCTTCATGTAGCTATTTAGATTTCAGCTTAAATGTCCGTTCCAGCCTGGCCTTTTCTGATCCCTCAGTCTCCAAATGTTTCCCTCTGCAAAGTACTTAAACTACCTGTCATTAATAGATTTATTATTATTATTATTATTATTATTATTATTATTTTTTTTTTAGTGTCTTGTCTCCTTCACTGTAATGTAAGCTACAGGAATACAGCAACCTTTTTCTCTCCTTCATCATGCATCTCTAAGGTTCAGCACCTACCATATACTAGCTGCTCAGAAAATATTGGTTGAATGAATGAATGTATGACTCTGATATCATTTTCTTATTGAGCTTATAACCCTTTGAAATAATCTTTTTTTTCTGTATTTGGTTGCTATTTTGTTGCCTATTCCTCCCACCCACCCAGTGAGAGCAGCCTCTTGTCTGCCTTGTTCATTTCTGTATCTCTGGAGTCTAGAGCATTTCTTGGCATATAGTAGGGGTAGAGTCAGTAAATACATATTAAATGAATGGATGAGTAAGACAGCGTGTTTAATTTTAAAAGATCTTAAAATCTACAGTGGAGAGAAACATTACTGTAACAGAGAATAAGCAAGAGATTATGACATTTCTGGAGAAACTGATCTGGAAGGGCGAGTCTCAACTGTTAAGACAGGGGTGTTGAGATTAGATTTGTGCTTTGGGGTGAAAACCTCTTACGGTTCCTAAGTCGGGATCCAGTGGGTCCAGTGCTGAATCTAGAGAAAATTTCGCACATGGCAAAGAAACTGGGTATCTAGCAGATTACAAGCGTTCAGTAAATACTTGTCACAATTTCTGGAAATAATCAGATGTAGAGGCCTTGAGCAGCACCTCTTTGATAGGTATTCGTACTGATGAACTACATTTCCCAGCATGTATCAGCATCACGGCGGCAGAATCTTAAATAGTGGACTACAACTCCCAGCATGCCGTGCCTCCGCGGAGCGGACTACACGGCAGAGTAAGCTGGGGTGAGGGCCTATCAGGGTGGGGGCGGGTTGGGGCACTCGAGCCGGTTTGACCGAAGGAGCGGCCGCGCTGGAGGATGGAGGCGGTGGTGTTCGTCTTCTCTCTCCTCGACTGTTGCGCGCTCATCTTCCTCTCTGTGTACTTCGTATCCTTGTCTGAAGCGGGCGGAGGCCGCCCTGGGGCCGGTCGCCGGAGGGACGGGGCTGGGGCTGGGGATGGGGATGGGGCCGGGCCCGGGTGGGGACCAGGGCAGGTGCGTGGGAGCGAGGGAGGCTGCCGGCGCCGGGTCCCTGGGGGCGGGCCGCCGGGACCGGTGTGGCGAGCCGGGCAGGAGGAGAGCCCAGCTGCCCTCCTGTGCCTCGCGAGCCCTGCCCAGGCTGCTGGCCGCCCCTCACCCAGGGTCCGAGCGGGCCTCTCCCGGCGCTCCCGGCCTGCCCGCCGCCGCCGCTCGCCCCCGATGCCCGGACTCGGCCCGCATGGACCGGCGCAGGCTCTGGGCCTCCCTTGTGGTCAGGGGAGAGGGGTCGCGCTGTGCCTCCCTTTTGGCTCGAGAGAGAACCAGGGTCGCGGTTTTTCTTGGAGACCCCCTGGGCTGGCCCTTTGTCGGATGCAGCGTCCCCGAGAGCGACTGTCTTCGTCCCGGGGGTGGTCGCTTGTGGGCAGCTTGGTGGTGGGAGGAGCGGTAGCGATTTGCAGCCTCTTGACATTTCTGGGCAACACCCCCGCCGCCCGCCCCTTTGTTCTTCCAGGTGTTGGAACTTGCAGGGACCTTTCACTTGCCGGAGTTGACTCATTTCATAAGCCGGCCGAGTGCCTCCTTCACGGTGCCGTTTTGGGTGGAGTGTTGGGAAAGATTACTTTGGTTGCTGCCGGCGGTTGCAGATTTGTGAATCTATACTAAACTATACACGTGATTTACTTCCCAGTCGTTTCTTAACTTTGACACTTATAGGTCTGTGCATTTTTAAAACTTCAGGGTTTATATAGCTTTTCATGTTACAGTATTCTAGTTGTATTTTTTGGACCAATAAGCGGTTGTTAAACCTAGTAATCTAGAATCTGTGTGGGTTACACCTGTTCCCTATTCTTGAGTGAGCATCTAGTCTCAGTTGTCACCCAATGTTCCACAATCCATTTAAGTAATTAAGTATAAGCTAGGAAAAAACGCCCGAGACACTGATTTTTTTTCTTCTTTCCTTGAAAATCACAGGTGCCCCTTGCTGATCGAATTAAACTTTTTTGTTCGCCAGAGCGTCCTGCCCTTAGGATAGTTTGGACAGAGTATGTTTTTAGTGTGGCTTCATACTTTGGTGTGAAGAGGCGGCCTGTTGTAGTGGGAGACAAAATTTGAAATCAGGACTCCTTGCTTAGCTAGATATTTGCTATGCACATTACTTCACCCCTCCAAGCCTTCATTTTCTTATTTCTAAAATGGGGGGAAATGTTTAGTTCCCAGCTACAATGAGAACATGAGTTAGGCACCTACCAGTGCCAGTATTCAGTAACTATTGCTCTGTCTCTCCCTCTTCCCCAGTTGAGCAGCAGTTTTTACTTTAACTGATGATTTCTATTGAGAACCCCGAGTTTTATGAGGTCTGGGGAACTGACAGAAAGGGCAGCATCACTTGACTAAGTTTTGAATCCCTCTTGTGACATAAGGAACTGGAGCTGACACTCAGAAATGAAACCTGGGTTTCTCTTTTTGCGGTTTGGAAAACTAGGCTTGATAATTTTAACAATAGCCTTGGCTTATGCCAATTCATATACATACAAAACTGTTAGGTGAAATATTTGACTTAGACATGAAGGTACATTTAGGGTGTGTTTTGATGAAATTCAGCATATTGTATTACTATATTTTTGCAGTTGCATTAGCTTAATATTAGAGCCAAGAGGTGGAAAATGTGCAGGGTAGACATTCTGAAGGGATAGGAGTTTTTCTCGACTTTGAACAGTGAAGAAAACCTGCAGAGAAGGAAAGGGGTGGCTATTCATAATCACACACAGGCAAGAGCAAAGGTGCAGAGACAGGTATGTTCATGGCATTTCTGGGTGATGGGGTTAAGGAATAGACCATCTGGACATATGGTCGATTTTGGTAGTAGTAGAAGGTCAGGTGGGAAAGGCTGGGTTAGATAAGATTTTGAAGAGTTTCAGTGTTAAGGAGGGAAGAACTTTCACTTTCATCCTCTAGGCAATAGGGAGCCATTGAAAAATGTTGAGAGTGGTGTACTAGGACGATGAATCAGCAGAGTGGGTTGGGGAAAGATGGGGAGGTAAGCAGCAAAGGAGTAGATCTATCTGGATTTAATATAGAATGCTAATTGTGGGCAGATGAAAGGAGGGATTAATGTGAGTGATGTTAGAAAGACATGATTGCTAGCACCTAGTAATGATGGTGAGATACAAAACAGAAAGCAAAAATAACTCCATATTTCAAGTCTGGGCAGACAATGCTGTGCCATTGACAGAAGTAAAACAAATTGGAGGTGAAACAATTTATGGAGAAAGTTAGGAGTTTAACTTTTGCTGTGTGGAGATGACAGGGGAATAGCTGTATGGAAATGTTAAGAATTGAGTTGAGATTTTTTTACTTGTATTGTTGGACATTTTCAAATAAAAAAAATATAGAGTAGTATAATAAATCCCATGTTTCTATCCTTCACCTTTGTTTTGCCATTCTTTTTCATTCTCTCCCAAGTATTGGGGGGAGGGTGATGGAGCATTTTAAAGTAAATCAGTCAATTGAAGACTTTGCCATTTATGTCTATCTGTCCCTCAAATTTTTGTGAGTTTATATTTTGTACTAAAAAGGATTTTTTAACTTAATTCCAATAGAATTTATGTTTACTATGGAAAGTTTAGGAAATAGTGAAAAGTACTAGAAAACAAATAATTTGTAACCCGACTTTCGAGACGTAACCACTGCTAACGTGACCATGCTCTATTTATTTTTTCTACTATTGGGAATCCAGGTTTTAACATTTAAATTGTTTCTATATGTCTTATTTTCCATTTCTTAAAGCCACTGTGTGACATTTGAGGAATTCAGAATGAATGTTCTGGTATAGGTCACGTTGGGGATTACTGAAAAGCAATTGTTGAAGGAACATAAGTGAGAAAATTGTGTTGTCTAGTGAGTGGGCTTCAAGGAAATAACTACATTTTTTCAAGTCAAATCTAATTCTGCCTTGTAACTGGGATTGCTTTCTGAAACTTAAAAACAAATACTTTGTTATAAAAGAAGTCTAATTCCTTATCTTGATCATCAGATAATTACATTGTCTGACTTAGAATGCGATTACATTAATGCTAGATCATGTTGCTCCAAATTAAACAAGGTAAGATATTCCTTTGCTCATTTTCTCGCATCAAAGGCAATTCTCCATTTTGTTAGAGATGATTATAGATAAAAAACATGTAGATTTGATTTTTTGAGTGCATGTTGTCTCTTATTGGAATCTTGTTAGAACTGTGTGTTTTGCCATGTTTTAGATCATGCATCTGTACTAGAAGACCTGCCTTGAAATTTTTGTCTCTTTGCTCTGCTTTTTCCTTGCCCCTTTGTCTGCAGTGGATATCACTACTCAGACTAGGGAAAGGTTCCTTGTGAGGGTAATTGTTTTCGTCTTATGTGTCCAAACCCCCTCCTCCCTGTTCACAGAAAAAACGCTCAGTTGTTTTTTGTTGACTTGAAAGACGACCTTCTTTCTGTGGTTTGCTGAGAAATGGAATTAATTAGCTGAATTGTTTTAAAGCCATTTTACCTTCAGTATCTAGTCTTTGGCAAGACTATTGTGAATTGCAGAGCTTGTCTGGATGCAGAGAAACCAGTTGGTCCTGATTCATTTTGAGATGAGCAGACAGAATAGCTTTCTGGATAAAAGTTCATATAAAAATACAATACTCAGAGGTGCTTTTGGCTGGACCTAAAAAGCATTCCCATGTGTCTTTTCACATCTTCAGTCTACTTAAGTTTCTCTGGCCCATGAGGGAAATAAAGATACACTTGGAAAGTTAAAATTTCTAATAAACTATATTCCTCCTTTTCTTTCTTTTCCTTTTTTTTCTTTCTCTCCCTCTCTCTCCCTCCCTCCCTCCTCCTTTCCTTCCTCTCTCTTTTTTCTCTCTTGAATTTTCCAGAACATGGTTTAATATAGGAATAAAGTTAAATAAAAGATTTTATGTTTATCAGCTATGCTTTGGGAATTCTTTAATAAATTATTTTATTAAGATATAATTATATATAACATATTAGTTTCAGGCTTTCTCATCTTTAAAAGAATGTATATAATTGAGTAGATTGTATTTCTTTTTATATTTCTTGTTTTCTCAATATTTTGGATGGGTATTTGTTGGTTTTATATTATAAAAATAAAAATCTAAATACAAAGAAAAGATTATCTGGATTCTTCTGCTGAGAAAATTACTTTTTCAATTTGAAATTAAGTAGTTTTTTAGGGGGTCGCCAGTTAGCTCAGTTGGTTAGAGCTCTGTGCTCTTAACAAGGTTGCTGGTTCGATCCCCACATGGGCCCTCCACAACTAGATTGAAACAACTACTCGGAGCTGATGGGTCCTGGAAAAACACACTTAAACTAAATAAAAGTTAAAAAAAAAATTATGTACAAAGAAAAAAAATGAAATTAAGCAGTTTTTTTAATGTTAATTTTTATAGGTAACTTTTCCTAGATTGCACAGCTAATAAATAGGATAGAGCATGGATTCCACCCCAGGAGGAAGCCCACACTTAGAAGCATTATGTTAAATTGGTCACATTTAAAAAAAACGTATATAACGTATTAAAAAATTCCATTTAGTTGCAAATTAGGTTCAAGGCCCAGAAAATCTCTTCTTTATTTGCAAAAAAGGTGTCTAAAATCTAAATGCAAGAAACCTGGGGCCAGTGTGCCTGGGCTTATTATACTGTATTGTTGTGCCATTAAGAAGTTGTGTGACCTTGGACAAGTTACTTAACCTCTCTGAATTTTGCTTTCCTCATTTCTGCAAGTGGGAATTACTAGTTTCTGGATTCATAAATATTAGCTGTTAACTTCTATTAAAAGAAAAATTTCTGTTCATAGGAGAAGACGACCATTGATAATTGAGAACTTGCGACAATCGCTATTGATGCATGAGAACTAGAATATTGCACAATAAACAATAAAAGTATAGATAAGGGCACTGGGTGCTATGAAGCCAGTAGGCTGGGAGTCTGGTATGTGTTCAACTTTGAGCTGTTAAAGTACTCTGTGTGTGTGTGTGTGTGTATGTGTGTGTGTGTGTCTGTCTGTCTGTGTGTGTGTGAAAGAGAGAGAGCACACGCGCTCGAATGAGTGAATGTGAAATGAGTTTCCTTAGGATTCTGAAGATTGAAAAATGTTTAAGACTGATATTCTGACATGAAAGGCAGCATGTATATGGCTCTACCATCCCAAATGAGAGTTAGAGGCTTTAGCATACATAAAATAATACTCTATTTTCCCCCTAATTGTCCTTCTTACCTGCTTAGTAAATAAATCTGAACCTTTGCTTAGGATAAAACATAACTGAAATATAAGTGCATTATTTTTTATCTGAGCCCTGATATGTTTGCATGGGGTAAGCAGTTACATCAGTATGCAAATCTGGGACATCTGAGTCTAAAAATACCTTGAAACACTAGCTTGGAAGTTCCCTGTACCTTCATTGATTTAGCTTCAAATAACATGTACATCAGGAAGAATGCGACACTGAGATGTCATACTGTTCTTCTCTTGCAGTGGGTAATCCCAGAACTCATTGGCCACACCATCGTCACCGTGTTAATGCTCATCTCATTGCACTGGTTTATATTCCTTCTCAACTTGCCTGTTGCTACTTGGAATATATATCGGTGAGTATAGTGTATTTGCAGCTTTGTAAACACAGGACAGTTTAAAGAAAAAGAAAGAATTTTAAATTTAACGGCTTTCTCTTCTCCGATAAAATATGTGCCAGTCATAAAATAAATGACACACCAGCAGTCATCTCTACTAGAAATGAAAATGTGCTAGAGGAACAGCAAGCTTTGCCATGGCTTCTTTGTAGATAGTACAGACTGTGGTGGAAGTCCATTTATGAAGTTTTATTTGGGGGCCAATAAAGTTCATAGATTCCATTTCCTGTAATTATAAAGACAAAGATCATTTGTGTTTATTGCTCTGATAATGGCAGTGACAGATTGACTATCTGCTGGTCCCAAACTTACCTTCTATTTAAAAATGTTAAAAAAATTCATTTCCCCTTTTCAGATGTCTGTAGTTTATGCGACCGGGAATATAGACATATATGGAATGGGCTCTGCTCAGAGGACAAAGAGGCAAAACGCTGAATCACAAACCAGTGAAAGAAGAGGTGGGCTAAGGCAGTGTAAAGTGGTGCAGATGAGTGACGAGCATGCTCGGGTTGGGAGGAGGGTTGGATTCCTCAGTGCTGGGACAGTTTCAGGGAGGCAGTGGGGTCTGAGCAGAGCCCCATAGGAGGGGTAAGGTTTGACCGAGTCAAGGATACCCTGGGGTGCGAAGGATAAGGGGAGGGGTAGAAAGGAAAGCTTGAGCAAATACACATGGCATGTTTAAGGAGTAATGAGGTTGAAATCATGCAGATGAGAGAGTAGTAACAGAGAAAGATAGAAATGTCAGTTGGGATGGGCCACAGAGAACCTTGAATGTTGGTCTTAGGAGTCTCTATATAAACAGTAGTAGTAGCATAAAGTTCACCCACTAAAATATAGTAAATATATTTTTAGTACATTCATAGACTTAAGAAACCATCACCACAGTCGATTTTAGAACATTTTCATCACCCCAAAAAGAAGCCCTGTTAGTCGTCCTTCCTATTCCCTCCCCCACTCCAGCCCTAGGCAACACCCAGCCTACTTTCTGTCTCTATAACATTATCTGTTTCAGACAGACGTATGATGTAAAGGAGATCAATATGTGGTCTTTTATGACTGGCTTGTTTCACTTAGCATAGTATTTTCAAGGTTCATCTATGCTGCGGCATGTCTCAGCACTTCATTCCTATTTATTGTTGAATAATATTCCATTGCATGGATATACAACATTTTAGTGATCCATTTGCAATTGACGGGCAATTTGAGTTGTTTCCACCTTTTAGCTGTTATGAAGAGTTCTTCTCTGAACATCCACGTACATGTGTTTGTGCGGACATGTTTCCATTTCTCCTACTGCCTGAGTGTTCAAAAGCAGGTGTAGTATTTTACATTCCAATCAACCATATGAGGGTTCCAGTTTCTCTACATTCTTGCCGACACTTATGTGTCTTTTTTATTTTAGCCATTCTTTTAGGTGTGAAGTGGCATCTCATTGTGGTTTTGGTTTACATTTCTTTCCCTAGTGACTCATGATACTGATCTTTTAATGTACTTACTAGCCGTGTGTGTGTGTGTAATATATATTCTTTGTCATATGTGTTTCGAGTAGCTAAGTTGACATGAAATAAATATGCTTCGGGAAGATTTTTCTGGAAGTGTTGTATAGTATTGATTTGTTGGAAAAGAGCCAGAGGTGTGGAACCCAGTTCAGTGACTGGGCTGAGATAATATAGTGCTGGGATAAGGTTGTGATAGTGACAGTGAAAAAGGTACAGCTGTTTAAGTGGTGCTAGGAAGGGAGAGTGGACTAGAGTTTGACCTACTGCCTGTGAAAGATGACGAAGCGAGGAAGTCAGAACCGAGAAAGAGAAAGTTTTCAGGATCCACCAAGAAAATAGTGATACTCCCATTTGATAACCTAGAAGTCAGAGCAGGATGCGACTCTTTGAGACTGTTTGAGCTGAGCTGTTATCTGGACATTCAAAGGTTAGTACCTCTCTTCTGTTAGAGATGGCCTGTTAGGATTTGGGGGAGAATTTAAGGTTTGTGGAACTCAGGTATTTGCATGTCACAGCAGTCATAGTTGAGAACTGAGTGTGTGGCAAGAATGAGGAAGAACAACCGAAGGCGCTTGGACGTGAAAGCAGCAAGAGGTCGTGAGCAGTGAGCGCGAGGGTGGCACAGATGCAGTCTGCATGTTGACGCTCACACGCTTCAACTCATGGTTTTCCTCCAAGGAGCCCGATTTCCGTAGTCGTCGGAATCGAGGAGGAAGACGACTGTATGTGTAGCTATTATATACACAGTGACATTAAATAAATAGGAAGTGTTATATGTCACCTGAAGAACCCGAAAGACTCCGTAGTATATTAAACACAGTATAACCAAGATTTTTAAAAAGAAGTTTGAGTCTGTTCTGAGTCTGTGGACCCTGAGTTGGATTGGTCTGGCTGTGGAATGAGGTGCGAGCTTAGGGTCCCTTTATCTCCTGTATTGGCTGTAGCCCTGTTCCTATTCCCCCACTGTGCTCATACCTCCACCCCTACAAAAAGTACATTCTTATTGTATATTTTGCATTTAATCTGTAAGAGTTACGTAAAGTTAGACATTCATTGCGTTTTGAGTCTGAACTGTCCATTTATTGTCTTAAGAGTAGTTCTATTATACCACAGTAGCATTTATTCTGACTCATTTCTGTTGTCCTCTTTAAATTGCTCTTATTAACCATGCAGATTGAGACATATTATCTAGTGATCAGCAGGAGACCAAAGATGAGGTTTCTGTTCTGGACTTAGAATCTCTCTTTTTATTGTCTGTGAAATGGGAATAATTGTGTCTGACACTACTCTTCCTTATAAAGATGTTGTGAAGGTAAAGGGAATTGCATTCAATAATGTAGAACTTTTTAGATAAAGAAGCTTCTAAGAACTTGGTTTGGTAAAATTTTGGTAGAGTTGGTTTGGTTTTGGAGCCCCCGTCATTTGTCTAATGGAAATGCTGTAGGTATGACCAATTCAGTAGTTTCCTACAGAAGATGGGTAAGAGGGTCTCAGGGCACTGAATAGCCTTCTCTAGAGTGTTACTCTCTTGGTTTTAGAGGGCAGAAAATTACACCCAAAATTAACAGTATCAAGTCTTTCAGAGGAAAACTAGGTGGTGGCCTGAGACATCATCATGATGCCCTGTCTATACTTGGTCTGAATTTAAAACTGCCACGATTGGTTCACTTTTAAAGGTTAATTACTACGGGTTACTTATTTTTGACTATTTATGCTGATGATTTTCCTTCTAATGTGTGTGCATCCTTTTATCAGGTTCATTATGGTGCCAAGTGGTAACATGGGAGTGTTTGATCCAACAGAAATACACAATCGAGGGCAGCTGAAGTCACACATGAAAGAAGCCATGATCAAGCTTGGTTTCCACTTGCTCTGTTTTTTCATGTATCTCTATAGGTGAGTTTACAGTCCTCTGGGTATTTTCCAGGATGACATGCCTGCTTTTGATGGGTGAGATATTACTGTACTGCAGGATTTAGCATTGACATTGCAGAGCTTTTGGGGATTATGTGAACTTCTTAAGGCTGCGTAGATTTTTTATGTGTGTCATTGAATCAGCATTCTGCCTAGCCTACAAGTTACTCCATGGTATTAGTTATTCTTAGCTATGGAGGCTGTCAACATGCTACTCTTCTCCTGCTCTCGTATCCAGTTGTGAGGTCTCACTGCCTGTTATAAGTATCGACATATGTACGCCAGAGATGGTACCGCTCATGGGAAGCCAGGCCACTGGCAACAGCTGTCAACAGCTTCCATCCAGGTTGGGCTTTCTTTTTTGGCCGTAAGGAATGGAGGCATGATGCTAATTCTCCAGCACGCTAAGTGGTCTGATAAAATCGCATCATTCTGTTACAACAAATTGGAAGTAAGAATTAATATAAAGGATTGGCTGTCAGACACTGGAAGCCTTATGCAGTCTTGTTTTAAGCTTAAATTTATTACCTTATGTTTTAGAGATAAACATGCCACTTTTATTTAACCTATCACAGACCCATAGATAGAGCAAAGAAGAGAAGAAAATTGTCCTGTATGTATGATATGATTAAATCTTTAAGATGCTAGAAGTCAGGCTGACCCTTTGTATCCAAGCTTAATTAGATCATTCCTATTTTTTCCCAGGTAAATTTTAATTTTTCACATAGGTATAAGGACTTCAGGAAAAACTTGTACTGAACTAAACCTTGATCTCTCAGATAGTCCCTAATAATTAGAAACTATATAGAGATAGCAGGTTAAAAAACTGTTTTATCTGAAATAGTTTAGAAATCAGAACCATTTCAGCCTCTGCCTTAATAAACAGGCTTCCTAAAATCCTTTTGCTGGGCTAATTCCACCCACTAGCATAGATTAGATGGAAGTTGGAGTTTAGATGGTTTCCTTTTCACTATTTATTTGCTGTTTTGTATTTTAAAAACTAGGACAGAAAAAGCACACTGGTATCAGTTTCTGGTTCTCATATCCTATGTCACTGCTAATGTGCTTAATTTTTAATCCTACTATTAAAGATGAAGACTAAAGAGCAAAGAATTTAATATTAACACGATGAAAACACCTATTCTCATTTTTATTACTCTTTTAAGTTAAACAATATAAAGGTACCTTTGCCATCATATACAGTCCCTTATATTTCTGAAAGGACAGAAAGCAAGCTGGAATCAGCTTAGCTGAAGGTTGTTCTTCATCCTTCTGCCTCCCCCCCCACCCCCAGGTTTTACATAGTTGGAGCACAAACTAGAGTGGACATTCCCTGGGTGTCGATAACAGGAACTTCTAAAGAAAGCTGTGGGTACAGCCACTGCAGCCACACTTCTGGGAATCTAAGTGTAGGATTAGGGAGCAGTATCTTGCTTAGTAGACCCGAAGTCTGAGGATTTAAAAATGCACAAGAGTTTTACTCTGTTACTAAATTTAAAGCAATGGAAGGCAGACTGAAGACGGGATGAGAGGAATCAGGAAGCGGTCTGTGGGCAGGTTTAAGGTATGGCTCTTTACAACTCAGTGCGAGACAGGCAACCTGAGTAGCTGCATTCCTCACTGGCTGCATCCTTTCTTTTCTGTCTTTCCTCGCCTCCCCTCCCCCCTCCTCAGCTTGTCATTTTTAGCCACATTGCTTGCTGTTCCCTTACCCTTTGGCATCCCCCATGGCTCAAGGGATCAGGATGAAAGAGTGGTCTCAGAAGATGTCCTTGTAACATTTTGCTCTTTTGGTTGCTGTTGTTTAAAAGTGGTTTTATTTCCAAATTACCAGATGTCTAATGCAGGGAGTTTATGCTGCGTTTCTCTCTTATCGCTGCCACAGCTTGCATGGTGCTTTGCACATGGCATACGCTCAGGGTTTGTTAAATAGAATGAAAGGGAAAAAAGTGCCCATTTTCCTTAAAGATTAGATCTGTGCCCTTTTTTGGGGGGGAGGGGTTAAGTGCTAGCCTATGAGAATTTGGGCTCTACCACTTACTGTGTGACCTGGGGCAAGTTTCTTAACCTCTCTGTGCCTCAGTTTCTTCATCTGAAAATGGGATTATAATAGTGCCTGCCTCATCAGATTGTGATGTGGACTAAATGAGATAATGCCTGTAAAACACTTAGGTTTGTGCTGACCTATATAGTAAACTCTAAAAAAAAACTTCCAAAAATATTAGTACTACCATTAACCTGTGCTGTACACTGAGTACACTCAATATGGTTAAATTTGGATAATTATTCTTTAAACAATTTATACCATTAGTAATGTAAAAGTATTTCTGTGTGTTTTCATCATTTTATCTGCGCAGAGCAAGGCTGATTCTAGTAAAAGGAAATGTTAACTGTGGTGGTTTTGACAGAGTATTTACTGAGTGACTACTACATGAGAGTATTTACTGAGTGACTACTACATGTCAGATACTGTGTAAGGCACTGCAGATGACAACGCAGCAACACACAATCCCTCTGTAAAAGCTGGGCGCCTGGTATTGCCGCATTTCGGTGTTATCCTGGAATGTGACTGACGGCACCTGGATTGCTGTGTTGTTAGAGTTCACAGCCCAGGGGTGGAAATGTAAGCCGGGACATGTGGGGGGAAGCTGAGCTGCAGAAGGAGCCTATGCGCCTCCCCTGGGCTGAGGCCTGCTGTCCACAGCGGGTGCCTTCAAGCCGACGTGAACATGAGCAGGAATTTACAAGGCTGATGCAGTGTGACGGGGAGGCTGGGTCCCAGGCACAGGCACAGCATTTGTAGAGATCTGGCTAGAGAACTACAGGGCTGTTTTCTAAGCTATAGCCCAGCCTTGGTTTTAGGTTATACACCCCAGCCCCACCCTGGTTCCTGGTTGTGTGTTTTTTTTTTAGTGAAAAACGCGGGGCATGGAGAGGCCCTAATACATATTTTCTTTCCTAGGTATAAATGATTGTCTCTTACTTAAATGAGTGTTCCTCGCGGAGCCTTAGGGATACAAGTCTGGCCACACCAGACTGTAGGACATTCCTAAGGAAACGTTAATAACCCTACTTTCTTCTCTTCACAGTATGATTTTAGCTTTGATAAATGACTGAAGCTGGAGAAGCGGGGTTTGAAGTCATACTACAGCGAGCAGCTGAGGACCCAGAGACTACTTCCATCCTCCTTAGAACCATAACCATAGCAGTATATTTTTTCCTCTTTGAACACAAAAAAAGTATTTTTGCTGTATTTTTACCATATAAAGTATTTAAAAAACATGACTTGAGTTTTTGTAGATTTCTGGTTCTCCACTTTAGCCTGAACCCCAACATGTCAAGGTGTCTCTCCTCGTCTGTATGCTGAAGATAGTCATTTGTGTGTAGGAGCAGGGCTGCCAGTCTAGCCCTGCAAGCCAAAGCAGCAAACGTCACACTATAAATAAGGGAAAACTAGTCGATGAGCAGATCGCTCCTCAAGCCGAGTCCAAAACAACACTGGGCACCTGGGCAAAGGGAGAAAGAAAGTAACGTTTTGCCCGTATTGTGGCAACTTCATGTATTTCACACAGAGATTTATGGGACTGTCACGAGAATGTTAACAGAAAATGACATTTCAAAAATTATATACTTCCTTGCAGAATTTGTGAAACATAAGCCATTTGCCCAGGTACAATGTAATTCCTGCTTATAGAAAGGAAAATAAATTTTTTAAAAAGCTCCAAATTTAATTAAGAGCTTTCATTTAAAAGCTGCTGCCTCTATAGTCACCTTCAAACCTGTAGGACAGGCCCTTGCCAGGTCTTGTTTTTGTATTCTGATCGATCCAGTTGTATTTGATCGCCGATACATTTTTAGTGGGTTTGGAGAGGATTTGGCAGAAGATGCTCATCGGATTAGAAGCGAGACTAGCCGTCACTCAGTGTCCTGAAGTCGAGCTGTCAGTGCTCTGCGTGGTGCCACCTGAATGTAACCTGTGCAGCCGCACTGACCACTTTGTGCGTCGGGAGACCCAATACAAGGCATTTCAGAGACGTAGCAATATCCGTCCACACCCGGTTCCTTAGAGCGGTATTTGTAAACTTGCAGTTGATGAGAGCAGTTAACCTCTGTCTGTTCGCGGGATGAAGTTAGCGCAGCAGTTTATTCTCAGTCCCAGTGTGTGCCTTAATGTTGCTACCTTAAGTGTTGGCATTTTGGGCAAAACATGACTGTGTTTGATGGGAGCGTTCAAAGGGATTATTCACTGTTGAGGCAGAGTTGGGTGGCTAAGCAAGGCGTGCGATCCCCAAAAGATCCAGTGCCGCACGTCCTTTGGACCCTGGACAAGGTCTAGCCTTGGCAGAAGTCAGAGCCAGCTAAACTCCCTATCCAGATAGGCCCACGCTTTGAGGCCGGACAGAGGCCCTGGTCACACATGAAAGACGGTGAAATGAGCAAAGTAAACTTGGTTCTGTTGGCCACATTAGGGTCTCAGAAATGGTTCCTGTGTTTATCTAGTATTTCTGCCAGGCAGACAACCCAGAAGCTGTAACATAGAAATTACTTTGCTTGCATCTCTCTGTTACCTTTTCATTCTAAGGCACCTTTGTCTAAAAAAAACCCAGTCCCTTTCCTCTGCCTTTCTCCCTAACTTTCAGTGCCTCTTAATGTTCCGCTCAAGCTACTGAAGCAATGGAAGCCACTGGAGAACATAAATCCTTAGACGTGAGAGACAAGCTACTTCAAGAAGCTCAAAGGTTCTGGAAGCTCAAAGGTGATGGGTTGTTGACCAACCGGCTTATCTTCTCAGTATTCTAAACCAGAATAGAACCCATGCAGATGAGTGAGCTTCTGGCTGTCAGTTTACATGTTATCAGGCCTACGTGGCTGAGGCTGAGCACATCAGAAAGAAGCCTTGTTTACAACCAAGGACAGGAGGCTCTTTACTTCTGAAACGTGAACTGTGGTTAAAAACAAAACCACCTTTCTTGTATTGCTTGTATCAAAGGCAGGAAAAGGGGTTAACTCTCGTTTTTTTTGTTTTTAGGGGCTTCTCTACAAATAATGTAAAGGGGGAAAAGGCACTGACTTTAAAAACTGTGGTTATGATGCTAAAGATTAATTTTCTATGCTTTTCATTGATTGGCAAGTTGCAAAGGATCTTAGAGATTATTTGCTCTGACTCCTTCATCGTAAAGGTGGAGAGCTGAGGCCTGGCGATTGCATCTGGAATCCTGGTGGTTTCAGCGTTCTCTCCCCCATCACTCCTCTTCCCTGTCCCTGGGAAGGCACAGGACCCAGGACCAGCCAGTGCAGACGACTCCTGTGTGCACAGGATTTTTATCTGTGTCGTGTCACTGTCCCTTGTCCTTGCATCCTCAGTGGTAGCAGGTGCCCTGGCTAATCACTGCCACCTCAGCTGAGAGCTGAGAAAGCAAGATCGAAGATGCAGCTCCTTCATCGAAGCCTGGCAGGTCCCTCGGCTACCTTTTCTCACACAGATGACAATGGAGTAAGTCCAAATGTGCTTCCTCTCACCTGGTCTTACCTCCAAGTTGACAGAGAGCCAAGAAAGCTTCCCATGGAACTTTATCTCCCAGGGCACTTACCACTTTCTATCTGGTATTAGAGTTATTTGTATGCAGTGAATCTCTCCTACTAGGCTGTACACTCCTGGAGGGCAGAGTACACTCTTATTCATATTTGTATCTTCCTCCTACTGCTCTTGGGACCTGACAGTGCCTCGCACACAATCAATGACCGCTGAATGAATAAGTAAATCTGATTGTGTTGTTCTATTGCTCTTTCAGCAGGAAGTCCAGCTGATGTCCTTTACCAGAGAAGCAATGGAGCAACATAATCAGAGCCCACCATTTTTTTTTCAATTTTATTGGGGAATGTTGGGGACAGTATGTTTCTCCAGGGCCCATCAGCTCCAAGTTGTCCTTCAATCTAGTTGTGGAGGGCGCAGCTCAGCTCCAAGTCCAGTAGCCGTTTTCAATCTTTAGTTGAAGGGGGCGCAGCCCACCATCCCATGCGGGAATTGAACCGGCAACCTTGTTGAGAGCTCACGCTCTAACCAACTGAGCCATCCGGCCACCCCTCAGAACCTACCATTTTTGTTTTCAAGGCCACATTGTGAAATGTTCTAAGACTTGCTAGACTAGCAAAGGAAACTGCTATATTTGGTGCACTGGAGACTTGTGAAGTCAGCGTTACTTGCAAGTAATATTTTGTCACAAGTAGTTGTGGTGAAAGTGTATGTACTAGGTGCAATTGTCCCCAAAATGTAAACAAACTTGTTCTAACATATAGAATCAGACAAGATAGAGAAGGTGAGTGAAATTCTGCGCTTGTCTAGATTCCGGCCACCTGAGTTTATGTACTTTAAATCAAATACACTATCTTGCTCTGTAGTGTTAACAAGAGTTGGCATATTCTTGGTCTAGTGAAACTTCAATTAACAACACTGTTAAAAAAATGGGCTGTTTTGGCTTTCTCAGGGCTTGTCAGTGACGCCTTTTGGCTGTAAGCCATACTTTTCCTAAAAATTCTAAAACTTAGTAACCAGATTATTTTGCTTTAAATAAATACAATCTAATGACTGAGGGTCCTTCAAAGCATTAGGGTTAGCACTGTAATCACAGGAATAACCACCTGGCAGAACCATAGCTTTAAAGGACTTGTCCACTGAGTTAGTTTGGTGCCAAGTTCAAGTTGCTCTTCTCGAGACATTCCTTGATCAAAGCTTTTGTTCTCAGTTGCTTCCCTCTGAAGCTGGGTGAAGAGTGAGTGTCTGGGTGGTCAGAATCAGCCAGCCGAGGGCTCAGAGGTTTGTGGCTTCCTCTGCTGTGTATCTGGTTTGCTCCTTCCGTTATGGAGCAATGTTGGTTTCATCTGTACCAGTTCCCATTAAGCATTAGAACCCAGTCAAGAGGTGAATCGGTTTAACAAATACCTAAATTCCTGTACTCTGATAGAGCATCTGTCAGATACTGAGGGCACAGTAAACTTCTCAGTTACACACTTGTGGTCACTCTGCAGCCAGCTCTCTTGCTCCTGCTTTGCTTCTAAGTGCCCTCTCTGTGCTTCAGCAGGACACCCACTCTGTTGATCCAGGGGCTCAATCTCATCTGCTGTTCTGAGTACCACACACTCTTAGGGCAAGAGGCTGGCACTTGAATAAGGAAGGAGCTTGAATCTTACCTATTCTCACAGCTCCAGTCACTCAACTGATAACCTCTGAAAGAGAGGTTATAACATGGAATCAGGTTCTAGAGCAGGGGTGTCCAAACTTTTTACGTTTTTCACCAAGGGCCATATGTGGTAAAATACACAAACAGCCGGGC
Organism: Rhinolophus sinicus; assembly: GCF_057876585.1. Lineage (NCBI taxonomy): Eukaryota > Metazoa > Chordata > Mammalia > Chiroptera > Rhinolophidae > Rhinolophus > Rhinolophus sinicus. Next base: position 56,614,768 of record NC_142506.1, on the reverse strand, counting down.
CACTCACGCGAGGTGAAATACATATTGCCTCACCTGGTTTATTGAAGTAAACTAAATATATTTTTGGAATTTGCTGCGGGCCAATAAAAAATGGATCGTGGGCCGCAGTTGGCCCACGGGCCGCAGTTTGGACACCCCTATTCTAGAGCCTCATCTTATCCCTTGATTGGATCAGCACCCTGTTTCATAGATTGGATGCAAACTGGGTTGAGAGTTGACCATGACGATTCAATTAAAAGCAAGCAGTTTGGTTGCCGCGACACTATCACAAAGAGACATGCAGGTCAAGACTAGCCTTGTTACTTGGTATTTTGTTTTACCAGCTACAGTAACCAAACTCATGGGCATTCGTTTTCTCCGTACCATCCCTCCCCCCCACCTTGAATCACCAGAGATGATTATGTAATACTTTTGTATCTATTTCTGTAAGATGAGGGCTCTTAAAACACATACACATAACCACAGTACCAATGTCACACATAAACTAGTGATTCCCTGGTACTAAATATCTAGTTGGTGCCCAAATTTACCCCATTGGCTCAAAATTTTTATAGTTGGTTTGTTCACATTGGGATCCAAACAAGATCTTGTCCATCTCATTTTGTTAATGTCTCATCTCTGAAATCTGTTTTTCCTCTTTTATTCCTTCCAATTTGTTGAAAAAACTGGGTCCTTTGACATAGTGATCATTTGTTGTATAGAATCTCCAATATTCTGGATTTTGCTGAGCCTCCTCTGTATTAATTTCAAACTCTTTAAAAAATCGCTTATGGTTTTACTATGTGCGTTCTCACACATTACAGTGCTGTTTTGTAAGATACTGTTAGCTGCTTTTATAGATGAGGGAGATAGGTAGGCTTTGACAAGCGAGGTAAACTGTCTGAAGTGACACACCAAGTGATAGGATTTCGTCAGGTATGCTGACTCTAAAACCCATGAGTTTAACCACTACATATTTATAAAACAATTTAGAGATGATTCTAATTTATTGTGAAGATTTCCTCTATAAAATGTGTTTTGATTGTTTTAATTGTGTGGAGAAAAATACTGATATAACTTCAAAAGTGTCATTTTCTTTTATGAACTATGCAGTTAACTAGCATCAATCAAGTGGGCGACTTTTCACCTGACAAGTTTTACATCAGTTTTATTCCAAGGTTAAATGGCCATCTACAGACCAAGGGAGGTTTATACGGTGTAGTGCTTTCAAACATGCTCAGAGGCACCAGCTTCTCCATACTATTTAGGTTATTTAAGCCTATTTCCCTCATTTGTGAAATGGGAATTAAGAGAGCACTGCAGCATCAAGCCACCATGAGAAACAAAAATGCTCATCCAGTGCCTGGCCGACAGGAAGCATCCAGTCTACCAGCCCAGGTGAACACCTGTATGCATTCACGTTACTCACTAATCAAGTAGGTGTGCAGTACTGTAGTCAGTCTCTCGATAGCCTTCTTGCTCCTGCTCTTAATTCTTGGTCTCATTGCTGTAGTAATACAGCACAGTCCTGAGATTCTCAAAAACCACCAGTAAGTGGATTAGTGCCAACTGATAACATAAAATGACTTGGGGTGTTCATAAATTTGGCTGGAGATCTAGAAGGTGGTTTAGAAATCAAAGTTAAATGAAAAACATTTGGCATATTCATTTGAATTCCAAATAATGGTCTAGCACCATAGTTAATTAGTTATGTCTTAAGTAAGATCTTTCTCCTGAGGCGATAAAAGACATAAAGTCTTAAATTGTATATGAGGGACCCCAGTTGCATCAATAGAACGACCAAAGCAGCAACTAATCTTCACATCGGAAAGGAAATGAACACTTGATTGAAAATGTATTTGTCCTTCCGCTTCCTGCATTAGTTGAATTACATGCTGATTTAATATTCTGTTAACTACGCGACCAGAATAGTTCCATATAGAGCAAGCTCACGTTGAAGTACACCGAGTTCGAGGGAGATCGCACTGCCCCAAAGTCAACGGCAGACACTGAAGGTTACTGGCAGTAGTGCTAGGATGGTGGGCTCACGCTGTTGCTGAAACGTCCTTAACAGTGTTAAGTTTTTCTGGAAAAAAAATTCAAGTCATTAAACGATGTAACTAAAGACCATCCACTTTTATTTTGCTAAAGTGGAAAGGAATTAATTGTGTTTTAAAATACAACTCTCTAAGGTTTGTTAAGGTTGGGAAATTTTTATACTTGGTGCTGGGAGCTGGCATGAAACTTTACTCAAATTAGCTAAATCTGCAATGTACAGCCGTACTTAAAAAAAGGAAGTAGAAAAACTTCTCCCTTCTCTTGCCTGTTGATCAGAGGAAGTTGCAACCAGACTTTCAAATTGGTGAGCAGGGCTGTGGAAGCACAACCTCTCCGCCTCCTTAGATCTGCTGTCCTAGGCTGACTCTCCACTAATTCCCTGCCACTAATTTTCCACGTTTGAACTTCCTTTTACTGTACAGAACTCCATTCTCAGTAAAAATCTTAAAAGTCCACTTCTGTAGTCATTCACCCCAATGTGGCAATTGGTTTTCTTTTCCTTTTTTCATAAACACATATTACTGTAGATTTGTACACAACGAATGCTTTCTCCAAGATCTTTAAAGAACTATGCAATTACTATGATATAAATTTAAATTTAAAACTGGAAATGTATTTTTTCTAATAATCAACGTTTTTAATACCTAAGTGCATAATTTCAGATGCAGTAATATTTTTGAACAAAATGGGGCCTGTCATTCCTTTAAAATGTAAATGTTCCTTAAATTTTTCTAAATCCATTGATTTCACACAATAGCTCTTTAAAAAGCTATCCCAACAGATGAAGCAGTCTGTCTTAGGTCCCACTTAAAAATTCCAGGTAAATAAACAAATGAAAGTCAAATTCAGCAAATCATTGCCTAAGGTACAAATGGTACTATTTAAACATGCAGATGAATGGATATTAGATCTAACACAGCAACAATTACTTCTTCATTCTGTTTATTGGATCGAAAGGGAATACAAACGATTGCTTAAGTGCTACGCACTGACATGGAAAGGTGTATTTAAAAAAAAAAATCCCAGTAAAGCAAATTAAAGTTAATGTAGCTTCAATTGAACAAAATTTTAAAGACGTTTAATATACTACACATTCATAAAATAAAAGTTAAAGGGTGTTTTGTAAATAATTAGTAGAACAAGTGAAAATAAATATCAAAGACCTGAAGTTTTTTATGCTTTAATGAAATAATAAAGCAAAGAAATTTAAACTACTAAATATAATCTGAGAGGCAGTTAAAAAAAAACAAAACAACAAAAACAAAACCCCCCAAAATTTAAGAACACAATCCTTTGAAACATTTAATCAGTCCATAGCAAATAGTTATCACATACCAAAAGCTCTAAGTGTTAACTAGTTCCACCACAATGCCATGTAAATCTTGACAATTTAGAAACCTTGAGATCACCACTTAAGTTCTTTTCTTGATCTCTACAGCTTGGTTTGTAAGTACATACATGCTTTTGTGGCTCTACTCCCCTCGCCACACACATACATTTTCAAGGAGCCAATAACATTTTTTCCATTTGTGCCTAAAAATGTTACGATTCGGTTTTAGCACATTGACCCTGGTAATGAAAATGTTTAAGTTAAAGATGGGGACACAATTTCAATCTTATAAAAATATACCAGTATTAACCAAACCTTAAATTCAGAGAGGGCACTTCACATGTGCACGAGACTTTTAGTAAAACTGACAAGAACCTAGAACAGCTGTTTCCAGGCCTTTTAATGAATTAAGTACTCTCTCTCTTCCACACACACACTCACATATCACACCACACACACACATACACACACACACACACACACACACATTTTTATACTATGAGTTTCATTAAATCCAGGCTATCTCTGGATTAAGTAGATAGGGGATGTTTTAATTTTTATTTTTGCAACTATAGGGCAGCTACTATAACAATAGCTTAACACTGACAAATCTCAATTAAGTTCACCCTGTTTTTAGAAAGTGTCTAAGTGTAAATGCAAATTCACCTCTTCTTTTAAATTAGCAGTTTATATTAAATTAGACATGGTTTTTGAAATGGTAGTAGTATTTTGGAGAGCAACCCCAAAAGAGAGCTGCTAAAGTCTAAATGTCTAAATGAGAAATTAAAATATAACTAAATCAAGATATTTATACATTTTTGAGATGGGACAAAAAGGATATTAAGAAAAATGTCTTCTTTCCTCCCCATTCAAAAGCAGCCATTCTTCTGCTGTGAAAGAAACTGACATGGATATGTCCCTTTCAAGAGATGTACGATATATTTACCACTCTGAGCAGAGGTGATAGGGTCAGTTCTTGTGTGCAGGAACCAACATCCTACAAAAGAAAATTTCAAAATGGGGAGGGGTGGGAAAGAAGGGTTTTCTATTAATGTCATGGAATGCCACCGTAGAGGGAGAACACTCCTAGTAATAAAAATCACCATATTACTACTAGCGTGATTTCAGATTAAGAAAATACTGACAAAAATTGGATTTTTTTCCAACTAGCAGGTTATTTTAATTACTTAGTTTATATTTAAAGTTAGGTAATCCCTTTTTTGTTCTCCCACCCACTAAAATGGGCCAATTTGTAGGGACATTTGCAAATAAAATTTCCTGTTTAAACTACTTACCTGGTTTAACATACATTTACCTGGCCAATAAAATTCACAGAAATGGAGCTGGCATGAACACTAATAACGTACAAAACCCCTCACTGAAGCTTTGTCATCCCTCCCAACTTATCCCCCACTGTAGTTGTTTATCGCCACCCACACGCCAATCTTTAATCCCCAAATCCATCACTGTACTGTTAATAACCAATTATTTGAAGGAAAAAGACATTTAATTCCATACTTGCTCTAGCCCTTAATGAGTAGCAACAACAAAAACATTTTTAAGCACATGGAAATGAGCCTACTAACCTGATTTTTGGAGCCAAAATTCTCCACTCTATTTTGATCTATGTGCAAAAAGTATTGGTACTTTTCAATTTATACATTTGTTAGTATCTTGCGGCTGGCTTGGTAGTTTGCTTATATATTCTCACTCTTAACCCTAGGCAGACTATAGCACTCGCCCAAGTTTTCAGTTCCATCTATGTGTTAGACCGTCCTGCTATCAGGTTGTACCACAAAACCCTAGGTTTCTTCACCCTTTATGTCCTTTCTAGCCCGTCACTGCATGGCAAATGCATGGAATAGATGTGTGCAGCAAACTGGCACAGCAAAGTACCAGTACATATAGGAAGCTGCCAGTTAAGACAGACCTGGAACCCCAACTCGCCTAGCTGCTGCAGAAACCTTTGCATAGTTGTTACTCCGTTTTCATGGAGTTATATTCTTGCAAGATGTGCCTCCCTTTAACTCCACGTTTTTAAAGTGTTTCTAACTGTACTTCAGAAGCACTCTGAGAACTCAGATCTAGGGCTTGGGTGGGTGAAGTATAGAATCTGAGTGCCAAATTGCCCCTGAATGGGCACAAATCTCAGTGAACGTTACTAATGTACACAAGCACACTGCAACCAAATTTGTAAACAGCTGTGGAGTTTCTATGCCCACACTTTATCAGGGATGTTCCTGTAGAGTTATTACTGGGGTGTATTAATGGCTTCAGGGTATAATACATGAATCACTTAAAATATGCATCGATTTAACTGTACTGAGGTAAAGAGAAGTTGCCACTTAATTATATACAGTTACCAATGAAGATTTTTATTCAAGCTTAAAGTAAAAAGTAATTTTAGTTAAGAAAAATGAAGTACCAGATAAACTAGAACATAGTTAACTTAGAAGTATCAAAACAGGAATTCTTGATTCTCTTAAGTGGTGGTCTCTGCAAAATTGAGCTTGAAGAAATCTTTTACACATACCAATTTGATAAAATAATCTGCTGACCATGATCTGTCTTTTTCTCTTACTGTGAGAGCTTTTGGGAGAATCTGTGCTGTTTTAAGGCCAATTGTGTTTTTCTTTCTTCTCCCCTTCCCTGACTTTCCCATTTCTCCCTGCTGCCATTCCCTACTTCCCACCCCCCAATGGAAGAATTTCTCTTCTTTGTGGATCCCGAAAGAGTCTGCTCATGGTAAAATACATTATAGACTTGGCTGGGCCTAACAGGGAACTTGGTACAAGACTTATTCGTCACCAGAGTCTTATTTTGGGGGTATTCCCACTCCTCTTTCCAACATAACAGCTGCGGTCACCGTACTTATCCTCTACCAAAAAAGGGAGGGCATTTCAAAGGAGACTAAGGTGGTTGTATTCAGCTGTTACGGGATTTAAAAGCACAATGTGAACACCAGGCTTTTGGCTTCTTTTAAATGTGAAATTCTCAAAATTAAAAGTGCTTTTCCATAAAGGAAACCTTTCCTTAAACTAAAAAGGGACGGGAGAGGGAAAGACTATCCACAGCACCAGTTTAGAATGAGGTTCAGTATGGCAATATCTGAAAAACTGAGAAGGAATCTTCTTTAAATTTATGTATTTATATATGTCAAAATATTAAGGGCAATTAAGAGAAATGACTATGAGGTTTTAAACCCAGTTTAAGTATGTTTGTGACTTGCTGAATTTTCCTAACAAGCTCAATTATACTATGAATTTCCAAAGTGGTTATATCTGCTGATTTCTACTCTCTTGCTAGATCACACCAAAATGATTTCCCAAGTTGAAAACAACTTGGAATGAGCTTTGCTGAAAACCTAAACTGCCTACTGATCTCTCATGTTGGTATATATTTAAAATTCTCTTTTTGACTCTTGAATTTCTTCAAGATCAGGTACTGATGTTACTTCAGGAATAAAACAAAAGGGGGAAACCTTCCAAGTGTTACTCTGAATTTCCTGTGTAATGTCCTTCCAAGCACTGCTTCTGACCAGGTCTCGTGTGGTATTCCAGAAGAGCATCAGTTACACTGTGTAGCTAAGTCATAGAGGAAACTGTTTTTAAGCTGGTTTAGATTCCAAATGTATACAAATGAAGTCACTTTGATCCTATAAATACTTCTTAATTTATTTTTAAAAAATTGTGCTGTTAACCCTTTTACGGGGCAACAAGCTATGTGAAAAGTACAAAACTTTTTGTCAAATGTAATATTGAGTGCTTTTGACATAGTTCACTGGTTCTCATCTGCATCAGAATATACTGCAACACGGGCAAGGCTAGAATCCATGAACCAAGCTGCAAAGATCTCAAGCTAAATAAGGCGGAAAGATTTGGAGAAACAAAAGAAGGAAATTCTTTCCTATCCAATGTATACTCTTCAGACTAATGCACTCTTTCTATCAAGCCTTCTAAACTGTTAAATAAAGTTTTCCAAACAAGCATTTAAACTTCATTACACAGAAGAGCAACAAGAATGGTATCCCACCAGTCAAAAGGCAGGAGGGAAAAAAATATATATACTGAGTTCAATGGGTAAGCCTGAATGTAGCACAGTTCTTCACAACCGATGGGGGGATAATTCAACATGGTGTCCAACAACGTTCTAACGACGTGCTTCATCTCAACTGGTTACTATGAAGCAAGGTGTAAATGTTTGGCCCCAATCGGGCTTCAGAAATGGTTCTTTTTTCATGACGAGCATGTCTGTCCAGCTATCAATCATGTTTGTTTGCACCAAATCCCAAGCCATTAAAATACGACTAATTTAAGTTAAACAGAAGTCGTCTGCTCCAAATTCGCCATCAACTATCCATGCTACTGCATTCCTCTGAATGAAGACAAGATGAAAGGTGGTGGAGGGGCAGGGGGAGAGAGAAGAGAAGGGGAGAAAAAAGTTACCATTAGATATTAGAAAGCTTTAATATCAGCATCATGATATTACAAAATATAATAACATTAAAAAACAATCACATCAAGGGAAGTTCTTGATACTTTCATCATAATCATTAAAACAATTTGTCTACATCATGTCTTAGGCTATTAATATTACAGTCTAAACTCATGATTATTTTAAATATTGGCGAACCCAAATGATTAATCATATTGGAATCTCATGCTTTTAAAATGAACCTTGGAATAGCTGCACAGAATAGAAAAATCTTCATGATAGTTTACAACAGAAAAGAGGAAAGGAAGATCTGGAAGTCCAAGGTAGAACTGTGTATTTAATTCTCCTTTCAGTGGCTCAGTTTGAAATTCTGCAATATCACCCTATTCTTCTGTTGGGGGGGGTGGGGGCGGGAGTTTGTGTCACAGCTTCATTTATATAATTCACATACTATACAATGTACCCATTTAAAGTGTACAATTCAACAGTTATTAGTATATTCACAGAACTGTACAAACATCAATCACCATAATCACCCCAATCACCCACTAAGCATATACAAACCCCCACCCCCAACCCTCAGCAACCACCAGTCTATTTTCTGTTTCTATGGATTTGCCTACTGGGGACCATTTCATATAAATGGAATCACACAACATGTGCTCTTTTGTGTCTGGCTTCTTTCACTTAGCATATTGTTTTCAAGGTTCATCCAAGATGTACCATGTGTTAGTACCTGAGACTATCCTATTTTATATACAGTATGGAACTCTACTGTTATAATAATAACAAGAAAAACATATTTTCAAGCAAGGGACAAAGAACCCAGAAGATCCCTGCATAAAAGGCATATAACCAAATATCTAATTATATAGAAGTTGTTTTCCTATTTTAGGTGTAAATGAGAATCTTTTTCAGGGCCATACCTATGTTGCCAAAGCTGAACTAGACCCACATCTTACTGAGCTAAAATTTGGCTTATCCATTATAGTGAGTATTCATGATCAATTAAATTCACCAAATAGCAGTACAACTCATATTCCACTGCAGTGGAGGCATACAATCAGAGTATGTCTGAAATAAATCCACTTACAATAAACCTGTTACTATATACCTACTATTTTCCTACTTCTGTAAACCATATATGTTTGTTTGAAGAAATAACTTGCAAATGACTAATAAAATTAGAAAAGCACATCTAATCAGTTACAGATTTATAGAACACCTATTTTAGGGAGTGGGCCTTGAACTCTAAGTAGGACAACAAAGGAAGGTAAAGATTTTTGGTTTCAGTTGATTTCCCAGAGGAATGTTAGAATGTCATGTAGTAATCTACAAATACCCAAAGGCCCTTCAAAGTTCTGAACTGAGCAGCAGTTCTCAAACTTTTCAACCCACATGCTCTTCATGCTTTTTACTCTCATCTTTAGCCATAGATCCTCACCTGCCAGTAAGATCTGGTCAAGTCTTCTACATTTCACAGTTTGTACCACAAGGACACACAAAAAAGTATACAGAATATGCTTTTCCAAACCACGTACGCTACCCTGAACATCTCTTCCCTGCTGCGAGTAACTTAACTGAGAGCAGTCGGTCACCTTTCTTCCTTTCTTTCAAAAACACTTAGGTGGGACACACTGTGAACAGAAAATCTGTTTCTAGGTAAATTACTTCCTTCTAAGCAAACTAAATATTTTACTTGCTGTTTGAAAAAAGAAGGATAAGTTATTTACATAAAATTTCTCATTATTTCTTCTCTCTAGTACTGGTATCTTGGTCAATGAAGCTATGTCCTTAACTGTTAGCCTTCTGGCTTTGTGCTTTCTTCATCTCCAAGTATCTAAAAGGAATAGAAAACACCTTTCTATTTGAAGACTCGGCAGCACCCAACAGGGTAATTAGTCTCGCCATGCTTCAGTTTTCTCACCCATGGACATGAGGATAAAACCACTTCTCTCACAGGGCTATGAAGAGTTTATGCACGATAGCATACAAAAAGGGCCTAGCATACTGCTTGGCACACAGGTACATGATAAATTTTAGTTCCCTTCTCTTTCTCCATCCATCATGTATAGCTCATGCTAGTATGCTACATGGTGTTAACAGAGGTTTATTTTTAAGAATAAAATCCATAATCAAGTTGTTCAAATTCTGTATACGAGCTAGTTCTCATGGATGTAAAAGTATAAAATGCTTCTTGTATGATGAAGCAAGATTTTTAAAGGGATATTAAATACTAAATAGCTAACTGGATGTAAATGAAGTGGCACCTTCTAGCTTAGTCTCCCTACTGTCACCAATGAAACAAAAAATACCACTCTATCTCAGATTACTTAAACTCCTACTGTAGAGTAAGATAGTGTACAATCTCTAAAAGAGGGAAAAAATAAATTAGATCCCACACTTCAAAGTACTGCTTAAAACTGCCGTAACTTTGTAATAAGCAGGGCAATATTTCCTCTGGAGAAAATACAGGCATGTTATACAATGGTGTTACCTTCAATATTCTGGTGGTCTATAAAAGGTGCTGGTCCCCATATTCTAACAGTGCCATCATCTGAGGCGCTGGCCATCATGGATGGAATCTGTGGGTTCCAGCTCACACAGTTTACTGTACGTGTGTGCCCTGTCAGCTCCGCAATTGGCAGTTCACTACGTTTGTGCCAGATGTAAACCTTGTGATCTGAATAAACAGTAATTCAGAGAAAAGTTATGGAGTTGTTATACATTAACAAACCAACTAATTTTAAATTTAATATTCATTACACATAGAAATGACTTGATTATTAGAACTTTAAAGGAGAACAAATCTAACATAGTTTAACAAATTACCTTATGAAAATCCATTTAAATAAAATATACATTTTTCTCCTGTTAAGGTGATTAGCTCTCAAGTCACCACAAAATCTATTTGAAATATTCTGTAATACATGAGTAATACACAACTACAGTCAAGGTCTTTGAATGCAAACAAATGTAGGATAGAGATAAAAATTCTATGGAAATGTGAGGTGACAAAAGCAATATATCCAAATTCAAATAATGAATGCAGCAATGCATTCAATGAAGCAATAATGAAGATCACAGCAAAATCTTTCCTGGGTGCTTACAATGTACTAGGTACTAAATACTTCATGTATATTATTCAATCTTCACCACCATCATGAGGTGGGTACTATGCTTATCCCCTTTTTATGGGTGGTTACTGAAGCACTGAGAGGTTAAGCAACCCACTCATGGTTAGCAGCTTGTATTACGTTGGGGCAGAAGTAATTGTGGTTTAAAAGGTTAATAACTGCAAAAACTGTAACTACTTTTACACCAACCTAATAAATGGTGGGGTTGGGACTAAAATCTCAAGGCTCTGCCCCAGAGTTCACTGGTGAGTCTAGACAACTGTCTTGTATCTACATCGTAAAATGGCTTTGCAGTAAACTATTTATAATCTCATGAAGCAACCAAGAAAACCAAAACCCCCAACAACTTTGGAGTAAAACTGATTCTAATCTTCGAAAAGACCAACCAAATAGTAGAGCAGTGGTTCAGAGTGTGGGTTCTGGAGTCAGACTGCCTAGTCCACACCCTCCCTTCTATCAGCGCCTGACCAGCTGTGTAACTGTGGGCACGTGACTATGCAACTCTTCCTCAGTAAATGGGGATTCGTACTTACCAGGTCATGTTATGAAGATAAAGTTTGTATGTGAAAAAGTGTTTTGAACAGAGTCTAGCACATAGTAAACATCACGTATTACTATACAAAGTTAGCTAAATATAACTGGTGTTTCTTAAACAGAAGGCGGAACCAGGGTAAATCAAAAAAGAGTTTGGTCTGAAGGTCTGTCAGTCAACTAGGCGGTCAATGTGGGAGCTTTCAGTGGGTGTGCGGCCAACTGAGGCAACTCTAGAGTGGGGATTTGGAAGGTCCTTGGAATGTATTCCTTACAAATACACGACAAATGGAATACTGTGGTTAACATGGGAGATAATACATGCACTATATCCACAAGCTATTCAAAACATTTTTAGAACCATTCTAAACCACCTGAGTCATGAGAATACTAATCTCTTCACTTCATAGTTAGGTTTCATTTTTAGCCCTAAACAGAATATAATGTGGTTTAATTACATTATTCACAGGCTTAGTTCTCAGTTAGTTTGGACTTTAAAAAAAAAAAAGGCATCATTAGGGATAATGGTAGCCATACGTATGTTTAAGCACTTCTAGGGTACATATTATTTCCAGAAAGTTACAGGGGATTGTGAGGCATAATTCAGAGAGAAAAAAACACATCAGAAGCAGGACTGAATAGAGCATGGAGAAAAAGATCTTAGATTAGGAGGAGCTAAAGAGCAAACAGAAGGCTTAATATACATAGACCACATGACATTAGAAACCAATGGAGAATCTGGAAGAACATAACATGATTAAACTAACAGGCAAAAAGATTTTTTGACTGGAAAGAAGTGAACTCACAATTGTTACCTAACAAACCACTCTTCTCTCCTCTAAATCTTAACTGACATAGATTATTTTAGGAAAGAATGGATAAATTCACACGCTTCATATTAAAATCATCCCTAAATGTCTCTTGTCCTAATCCTTTCACACTCTTTACACACAAAGGAAAACTTATGTGTCACATGATTCTGTTATCTACTGAGATCAGTTTTTAGGCAAGATGGGATCTCCTTGGAGTATAAAACTAGATTTAGTATTTTAAAAGGTGACTTAAATAGTTTGCTGCTATAGTACTTAGAACAGCATATTGGGTACTCAAGAAAAACATGTTAAATAAAAAATTGCAATAATTTGCCATTATTTATATTTCTATCACCTTAAAAAGTACACTAACTTTCAATACTGCCTCATTTAACATGTGCATATTTAACCTGTGCATATTTTAAACAAGTTATATTTCAAATGAGACTGACTACTTTTGGTATGTGCCTGGCTGAAATACTGATGTTGTTAAACTGGAGAATAAGTTTATTCAAAAAAGGTAGTAGAGACAATTCTGTAATTTCAGCTTTTCTGAGACCTTATGAATAATCAAACTGAATTATTCTCTTTGGCCATTAAAGAAATGCTGAAGATCTAACTATACTCAATTCTGTGCAAGTTCAGATAAAACATCATAATGAACCTTGACGTTTTAGATACTACTAACCTGTAAAAACCACCAGTCTCATGAAAAAACAAGTCACCATATGAAAAAGTAATGATTTAACTGAGTCCTGATTTGATGCGTGCACTGAACACACCTCCACTTGGCCAGAACAGGCACTACTGATTTGTGACAGCAAGGACTCAAGTCATTACAAAAAAGGGGAAACTAACAGTGTGCTGGATAAATAACTCATACAATTTTTAACATCTTGAATTTGCTTGGAGGCAAGACCACCTTCACAAATTGAGAGAACTACAGAACTTTAAACCCATCGATATATGTGAACTGATAGTTAACACAAATAATTTACCTTCACTGCCACTAGAGATGAAGTCTTCATTATGGCCTCCAAAACATGAATGAATTGTATAAAACCCTTGCGTGACACCTTGATACTTTCTTACTAAAACTCTGTCTTGCAAGTCCCATAAATGAACTCCCTATAGGCAAAAGAAAACATTGGGTTATTTATTCTACTCAACGCAAAGAATTTAAAAAAGTAATCTGTGAATATCCCTTTGCTTGATGGAACATTTTTATTTATGTAAAATACTAAATTTCTGACAAATTTAGAGTTGATTCTACACACTTAAAGTCAAACATATGCAGTAAAATTTAATTAGTGGAAATATTTCTGTTTACGTATATATACTAAAAATCACAATTAAAATTTGAACTAAGCTAAATTTTTCTGAAATTATATTAAGAAACTTACCTGAGTTGCTACATTTAACAAAGCTAATCGGCCAGTCTTTGAAATAGTAAAAGACATAATGGGATGATCTTCTTGTACTCTGTAATCAGAAAATAATTTGTAAAAAGCCAACATACTAGGAATCAAGACATTCAAATTACCAAAATATAAAATTTTCTAGTTTAAATGTCACAATTTTGCTTGTAATCATTATAATACACTATATTTCAATCAAGAAAAAGAATTTGAGTTAATGATTTGAGTGACTAAGCATCACCTGACCATCAATCCAAATTACCAAAGAATCAAACCAAAACTAAAACCAATGGAAACTCCTCTTCTGAAAGAGCAAGTCCCACCACACCATTTTAATATAAATCAGACAATTACTGTTGAATAGATGCAAAAAATAGTTACATGTTCCTATCTGTAAGGTCCTCGAAGTTATATCCCCGAATTCGCTGGTGTGTATCTGATGCCAGAACAGTCTTCCCATCACTCAAGCACCAAAGACATTGCACTCGCACCCCTTCCCAGGAGTCAAGGAGATTCCCATCTAAATCCTGAGCAGGAGAAAATTACGTTTAACTTCATTACTGAACAGCACTCAGAAAGTGAACAAAAAAAAACAAAAGAATTCCTTAGAACTATCTTTTTGTAATAAATTTGTCTTTTCCTGACACTGATCTCAATCTAATTGTTCCATAAGTGTTTTCAAACATGAAAATTTGAATGCAGGTCAAATTTCACCACCACAATACCAACAGGGGAGGGGGTGAGAACCTCTGTAAATCTGTCTTCCCTTCAAAAACCCACCATACACAGGTAAATACAAAGAAAAAATCCCTATGTTCCAAGTAAAGGTCTCACTACTATTAGAAAATAATTCAAACATTCCTTTAAAATTCATTATACTGGGATTTGTCTTATAATATTCAGAAGTTGTGATATGGAAAAAGATTATTAAAACATTAATTAACGCTTTATATAACTTAGGAATCTGATATGTCATTTTAAAAAGCTTCACCAAATTTGTAACATGCGCTACAGATCAAAGTTTTTAGGATCATTAGCTTATCGAATATTCAAAGCTCTGAGAGGCATCCTATTCCCATTTTACAGATTAGGAAACTACCAAGTCCTGTGTCATGGAGGTTCAAACACTGCCAGCAGAAACATACATGGTCATCTTGCACCAAAGAATTAAGAACTAATGGCTTATAACCATGCTGAGATAATATGACACTAGATTCCATGAGTTTCATGGCCATCTTAATGAAAGAAATTGGTAATTTGTAATGGCTTACATAAAAGCCCTTATGGTAAGTGATCTTTAGCTACTGTGAATGATTTGATGGAATTTATTATCTTGTTTAATTTTAGTCCTGAAAATAAATCTGAAGGTGCCTACTGGCACCATGCCAGGCAGTGATATGAGACATGGAATTGAGATAGGCAGTAATGACACTGTGTTTGTATCACAGTCTACACCTTGTCAGCCTTTTTACCTATTACTTATTTTTATCATCCCAACAATTCAAGATGAACAGGGCAGGTATTGATCAGAAGAGATTGCAAATAAAGACTGAAAAGTTACCCGGTAGCACTCATCACCACTTTAATTTCTCAAATATTTAAGACAGTCTATTCATGAAATTCAAGATCTTTCTTTTCTATATACAAAAACTGAAAGGGCCAAAATCTCAAAAGAAATTAAATACTAAATCTTTTCATTCCTATATATTAGAAACTTGTCTATGAGAACAAACTTAGTAAGACAAAATTTAAATGTTTTAATAAATGCAAAGTCTATACTTTGTACAAAAACTTGAAATGGTTTAAAAAAAAGGAGATAAAACACAGAAAGTTCTACTGGACAGTGCTTATCTAGACAGATGGCAAAGGTCTTAATACAGTATATTTTCTAAAAGTCAAGTGAATTCTTTATTTAAACAAACTAAATTTGCTTTTAAAGAAGCAGACATCCGAAGAGGGCACTAAATACTCACACACTGATAGAACTGCCCACGTTGACCTCCAGTTACAAAGCGTTTCCCATCTGGATTCCAAGCCACACTTGTTAAACTATCTTCATGAGACTGGCTCATTTTTGTCCTTAGCTCTCCCGTCTATGAAGAAACAAAACTGAATAAGACCTTCAAGATACCCCTCTAAAGGGAATGTGTAAAGAAAAAAATAAAGAATACTAACTGGGATATCTGGTTAGTTTTCCTAATTAGAGAAATAAATTGTTTTAAATTGGCCTTACAAAAAAAGCTTGTAACTCTCAGAAATTAAAGACTTGAATAAAAATCCAGGGGTTGAACAATGCCTGGCATAGGTGACCCACAGAATAGATATGATGAAATAAACTCCAATAAAACTCTCATCTTAAAATCAATTACATTCATGAATTAAAACATGTAACTTTTCCCAAGTAAAATCGTAAAAAGCCTAACACCACATATCTATTCCTTCTGAGTTTCCACTGCTCCTCAGTCCACAGTTCTTTATACATTTTATTCTAAATATTCCTCAAGAACAAGATTAATGGGTAGAAAAACTATGCCCTTAGTCTAGGCCAAGGGTCTGGGCAGTCTAAATTATGTTAAATTTCATATTCAAGATTCTCAAAATGTAGTAGGGAACATAGGAAGAAAAATGAAAATTGTTTTTCTGATATGTAACTTTATTTCAATTAAAAGTAACAGAAAAGAAAGAGGAATTTTTGTACTGTTTAGCATAGCCATTTTCTAAAGCAGTCCCAACCAAGCAAGACTATTTAATGGTTACAACCTTCAGATATCCTCCTGTTATTTTTTTCTAAGTTATTCAACTTAGAAGGTAGACACATACCATTTAATCTAGTCTTGATTCCATTTTGTTCATGGATTAGAAACAGGATCTGAGAGATTATAGCTGCCCTTGGTATAATAAAAAGTACATGGGCATAATTTTCCTGTGAGAAATGGGTAATCAAAAGTAAAAAAAAAAAAAAAAAAGAGTGAAAACAAAGTGTATGATCAGGAAACGGGGCCAAGTAATAAAAGCAGAGAGGGCACAAAAATAGAAAACCAGATGTCTCCCTTACACTGAAAAAAAATATTCAGCAATCTTAAATCCTTCCCACATATTGTTAACTGCCCTCACCTACTTACTTTTTTGGGTTGCTTAATACGAACAGTTAAAATAAAAGTCTAGAAGCACAAATACACATGCAACAGCTAAATCCTCAGCATTTTCTACTCAGGAATTTGTTAATACATTAAGTTCTGAAGGCAGAAATGGTGTTTTCTCCGTTATGCTCAGGATAACGCGTACATGAGGATATTAATTAGGAACCTACCTAAAAGCATAAAGGAAGAATTTGGAAACTGACTAAAAGAGTCCACCCTTTCAGAACAAGTCTATCAAATAATGCATAGTAAAACAACCAGGTAAGCTGGAATATAGCTTAACTGTCCAGCAATTCAAAACTAACTCAAATGAAAACTGCCAGGCACTATAAATTCAGAGTCTCTATTATAGGACTATGACTACATACCTCCTCCCTTTAAGAGGGGAGCAAAAAGCTTTAATGAAGAAAAATTTTTTGTCTTTTAGGTCAGATTCCCCTCAAGCCTGTTTCACTGAGTGAAAGCCATCTACTCTGTGCCTTGCACCCCTCTGAACCCAATCCCCAATACAACACTGGTTTGCTAAAAATGGCATAAAGACATTTTGGGAACAATTGGGGATTTTTGATTATGAAATGAATACTAGATAGTAGAGAATGATAGTTAATGTTCTTAGATGATGGTTCTATAAGAGAATGTTACTTTTTTGGAGATATGTGACTAAGTATTTAGGGGTAAAATATCCTACCTGTAATTTACTTTCAAATGTTTTGGATAGGGGTGTATGTGTAAGTATGGATACATGTTCGTATACATACACAAAATATTAACAACTGTTGAATCTAGGTGGGCATACAGGTAGATCATCACTGTACTCGTCTTCGAATTTTTCTTAATATTTAAAAATTTTCCAAAAAAGCTGGGGTTGAAATCTAAATGACTGAGCATTAGAAAATCTTACAGATATAACAGCAGAACTAGAATGATGGCGTTCTTCAGGCACATCTTACTAGTCATTCTATCCTCTACCCCATTTTCACAGCTTGTCATTTCTATTGTGCTTCATCTTCATCCTCCTGGCAAAAATCAACTTATTTACAGGTTCCCAGACTCAAAACCCTATCCTATCAACTTATACTTTCATACCCAAACCATCGTCTGGACCATTCCTGGCCTAAGGGAATAAAAAAACAAAAACCATCACCTAACCAGTCAACTTAGAGAAGGAAATTGAAAATGTTTTCTTAAATCACAACTATAAGGTTTCCAAAACAGTCTGTAGACAATGGTGAACTTAATGCTGAGTTTTTCTAAAATGGAACCCTGGATAAAATTCAAGTTTTAATTTAGCAACAGTAATAAAGTCCTTAACAGTAAGTTACCATTTAAATTTACTACACTAGATCAAAATACCAAATATAGACAAGGAGACGGTACGATTGCCACCAAAATAGAAAATTTAGTTTAACGCTGATATTTTCACACTTGAAAAGTAACTTTCATGTACAGTTACGAAAACTGAGAAATGTAAAATCTTTTCTGAGGTAGAAAGTACCACACTAAATAGTACAAATTCCACAGTACAAAGTACAACATTCCTGAAAATACTTATTGATCATTCTTCCAAAAGCTCTATTATACGCAGCATAATACTTAAATTTATAAAACATCTGGACACTTGGGTTCCATTTGAAGAATTACCTTTTATAAGAGATACATTACGGTAATTTTGGGCGCATGGCTCTGTTCTATAGCTCAAGGATAAAGGTATAGTGAAAGCGTGCAGCGGACTATGCTGTACTTAAAGGCTACACGAAGGATGGAACTTGCTCACTTGTACATTCCAAAGCCAAAGCTCAGAGCAGTCATCTGGGCCACACGCAACAAGATAGTTGTCATCGGGACTCCATGCAATATAAGAAACGCCATAAGCATGTCCTTCTAATGTTTTAAGCAGTTTTAGCAGGTGTGTATCCTAGGAGGGAAAACACAACTCAGTTAACGCCCATCTTCAAGTCACTGTCTTTTATGCCACAAGAACTTCAATAGCTGCAAAGATGTACTCTGAAATTCTGAGGAAGTGTTCACAATTTCACCAATTTTCCCCCCAACTGAAGCTCTAACAGCTTGCTTCATAAAGACTCATTCATGTTGCAACATTTATTAAACATCTACTGTATACAAGGCATTGTGCAGAAGATAGAAATATAAAGATGACAAGGAAACAAAAAAAAAAAGGTAGGTATAGTAAGAGCTGCCTCTCATTTATTTTTTAAACAGCTGTAAGATGTAATTTGTGTACTATAAAATTCACCTTTTTAAAGTATACAACTCAGTGGCTTTTAGTATATTCACAGACTTGTGCAATTACCACCAGTATCTAATTTTACAACATTTCCTATCACCCCAAAAGGAAACCCCATACTCATTAGTAGTTATAACCCATCCCCTCTCCCTACAGCCCCAGCAAACACTACTCTCCCTATGGATTCGCCAACTCTGAATATTTTATATCAATGGAATCTTACAACACATGGTCTTTTGAAACTGGCTTCTTTTGCTTAGCATGTTTTCAGGGTTCATCCATGTTGGAGTATGAATCAACATTTTATTCCTTGTAATCACCGAATAATATTCCATTGTGTGGATAGACCACATTTTGTTTATCTGCTCATCAGTTGATGAACATTTAGGTTGTTTCCACTTTTTGGCTATTATGAATAATACCACTACGACTGTGTATGAATTTCTGTGCAGACCTATGTTTTTATTTCTCTTGGGCAGATACTGACCAGTGGTACTCCCGGACCACAGGCTGTTTATATTTTGAGGAACTGCCCAGCTGTTTCCCAAGTGTCTGCACTATTGGACATTCCCACCAGCAGGGCCACCACTTGTTTAGTGTAATCAACATTAGCACTGTTCACAAACAGTATCTCATTTAATTCTCACAAATCTAAAAGTGCTAAGTATTCTTCTCCTCTCCTGTATCACACGGAAAGAGATAAAAGCTTAGAAAGGTTAGACATTTGTCTCTGTTTAAAGGTGGGGATTTGAACCTGGGCTACCTGACTTGAAAGCAGATACTCCTGAGCTGTGCAGGATGAACTGGAGAGTGCAAACATGAAGTGACAAGTGACAAGGCTGTAAGTGAAAAGCCACTTAAGATTTTTAAGCCGGGGAATACATGATACTCAGCTTTAGGAAGAAAACTCATACAAAAATGTGGAAGGTGAATCAGAATGAAAGGACAGGATACGGACACCCTTCAGAAGCTAACATAATAGCCAGAGTTAAGACAAAAGGAGGTCCTAAACTAAAATAGGACTGCAATTAGTCAGATAAAAATATACTTGGGACAAAAAATTGGTATGACAGAACGAAGACAAAATACGTTCAAAGACAACCTCCAGATTTGTTTTAGGGGATATGGATGAATGTGGGAATAGAGAAAGTGGGAATTTAGCCAGAGGTGGGAAAGAACAATGAATTAAATTTTAGACTTTGGTCTAGAGTTATTAACACCAGTTTTGAGCCTGGGGCAAAATTCTAGTGCAGTGATTTACAAGTAGAAAAGGGTCTGGAACTAGTCTGATTAAACTAGGTTGGGAATTTTTTTCCCAGAAATGTCACTGAGAAATAGATAAGCTTACTGAATTTTGCCTCTTTACTGGGTCCTAAGTTTATCAGTCATCCAATTATTTAGTCCAAATTGCCACTGTTTTGACAAAATTAAATAGCTAATGCAACTACTTCTGATTCTTCCTTGGGAGGGGGTCAGAGGCACGAGCAATCTGTGTTAGATCATAGCATCGTGAGACCAAATTGGCATCATTCAATAAACGAGTCAAGGCTCAAGATATCCCAGGAACAAACTCATTCACAGTGGTGCTTCAGAGCTACACAAACATTTGCTTCTGAACTGATGACAAACTACTTTAGAAGCATTTAACTCAAAAACTAGTTGTTTCGTGGACTGTAATATAAAATAATCTTGTAAAAGATAAAGTTGAAAAAAAATGAGGATATGACTGTTATATGCTCACAAGTCGTGTCTCTATACTAACCTTGCAAAGGTGAAATACCATGTTCATGAAATCCACATAACTTTGCTTGGATTTTGACAGGGGGACTGTGCAAAATTCTTGGATTTGGGGCAAAGGTAACAAAACCTATTAAAGGAAACTAGGCAGTGGAATCCTATCAACTCAAATCTTAAGTTTCTCTATGTATTCTTTTTTCCTACCCATTAAAAAATAAACACACAAAATACGTATGTAAGATCGCTAATTTTCTTACAAGTTTTTCAAATAGTATTTGACATAACAAAATACCATCATACCAAACTAAAACCCACTTTATCTCAGATTGGAATATAAGCACTAACTCTGCATTTCCCAAGTTAATATAAAAGCCTTTTACATGTAACATCTATTAAATTCTGTATCATCAATACTCTGACAAAAACTCTGGGAAATGCTTGCATAAAAGTCTAAACGCCTTAGCAAAGTATACAAGAGCGAGCCTCCGTGATCTGGCTGCTACTGACTTTCTGCGCAGCAAGGCTCAAGGGAGGTGCTCTGCAAAGCTCCTTTGTTCTTTCCCAAATACTTTATATACACATACTGTATGATACTTATTTCAGTGTTGGATTTCCCTTTCTAAACTCTACATTCCTTTCACAGGGGTTCTTAACCTGACACCTACAAGGCATCAATCAGGGATAGAAACAGGGATCTTTGAACTTAAATGGGAGGAAAAAACACACATCTTTCTTTACATGAGCCATGGGCTGAAATTCAGTGTTTCCTTCAATCTTGAATGCAGGCACTTAACAAGGTTGTACTAGGTGATATATTAGGCATATTAGTGTTACTATATTGGATATTATATTAGGTAGTATTAGGTGATTTTCAATAAAAATCTCAAATATTTTCACATATTACAGTTGTTGCATATATCTCAAAATATTATTTATGCTCATCGCTACTTCAAAATTTTCGTAGTTATTAGATCTGCTTTATCAGAATTTGTTATTTGACACATTATTTGTTAGAATTTGTTATTTAACACATTAATAAAAAAGCAACATATTATTATACTGTATCTCTTCTTGTACTATTTTGATAACTGTATTTCAATATAATCGGGTTTCCTTAGTAATGAATATACAATACATACTTGGGCTTCCTATGCGTTTTGGTTTGTATATTTACTGAGGAGGCATCCATTGGATCATCAGACTGCCAGAGAAGTGCATGATACAAAAAAAAGGGTAAAGAATACCTGCTTTAAGGCAAAGAACAGCTATTTACCTTTCGTCCTTCATAGTATATTGCAGGTACACAAGAATTGACACATGCTCTCAAACTTGATTCTCTGATTTTTAAAATATTTCCTTCTACAGATCCTTGTCTTTTTTTTTTTTTTCAACCTAAGAGCCCCAAACATTATCCTGGGCTAATATCATATTCTAATGTAAATTTTAAAATCAGATTATTCACTTCACAATTTTAGGTGAAAGGCTCTGTAAACCAAGTATTATCTCCTTAACCTGTTTGGAGTCATGTATTTTGTTGATCGCTTGATAAATGTTCAACTGGCTGAAAGAAACGGAAGTACTTATTTCTACAAATCTGCACATCACCTGGTTATAAACAAAGGCAAACCTTATTTTAGAGAGAACTTAAAATTTTAAATCCAGAATACAAACTTTTCATATGTATCACTGGACGGAGAAAAGGGAGCGTTTTAACAGAAGTTCAACAAATTACACAAGCCCACGAAGGGTTTCAGAAGGCCAAATGGTAATGAGTCTTTCTGACTTGTGACATAATGGACATTGCATTCATCTGTAAACCGTGCATTAACAAAGATACAAATTGGCAGAGACACTAAGAGTGGTAGGTCTGGGATAAAAATGGTCTAGGCTTTGAGTTTATCTTTGCTACTTACTAGTTGTGAAAGCCTGGACATTTAACTATTATGTCAATTTCCTCATTTGAAAAAAGATTTATTCAGAGGAGTAAATTAGACAATGCACACACAGAGTTAGTACAATCACTAGCACGTAACACTCAACAATTTTGATAATGGTAATCTATATATATATTATCTAGACAACATAGAGGCAAGACATGACAGATGACAAAAAATGCTCTTGGAAAAACTATTTATACACGCATATTTTAAAAACATACACTCAATCAATTACATTAAAAATTGTCTCTTTTTGCAATGTAAACACTCATATTGGAGTACATACCGGATCAACTTGCCATATGATAACTGTTGTATCTTTTGATCCTGTTGCTAGTTTAGTGCCATCGTTAGAGAATTTACAGAACCACACTTCATTACAATGCTCTGTAAGTATCTGCTGAGTATAACATGGGAACTGCCTCCTAAAACAAATAAGTCCACAAATAATTATTCTTTCAAAATAGATTAATCATAATGAAAAAGGTTAAACAACTGATAAAACTTCTTTGAGGATCAAAAACTTTATGAATGCATTTGTAAATCTTAAGTTTATATTGATACGTGAAAAAAAAGAAAATATTGTAACATTAGTCAAGACAGTCTTAGGGTAAATCAGTAATCTAAAATCTGCTTCAGTTTAAAATTTATTCTTTTTTCCCCCCTTCTCAAGATTAAAAGAGAGGTAAATTATCCATCACAAATTTTTTTGGTCTAATTAAGTCAATTCATATAAATAAAAATTAATAACCAGGGCTTCATGTGTGTCTGTATAAATTGGCTGGCACCAGGTTGTTTTAGAAGAAATAATGTATATTTTCATTTATATAAAAACAGCTTCGCATACCAAAAAGAGAATAGGCACTTCATTCAGACAAGTCTGGGTCATAAGCTTTAATGTCTTTGGCAAGTCATTTAACTCCTCTGAGCCTCAGAGTATTTATAGAATTCCTTACACGAGGATGAAATAAAAGCATGAGATGGTGAATATAAAGCATTTAGACTGAGTCTGATACTTAGCTAGTACTTCATAAGTGGCAGTTATTATTATATATTGAGGGCAAGGAATTCTATGATTAACTTTACCAAGTTAAAGAGGAAAAAGTTATCGTAAGAATGACCACTCTCATTAAACACTTTTAAAAACCATTCTAGACCTTTCCAGTTTCTACACCAGCACTGTCTCACAGAGCTTTCTGCGATAATGAAACTGTTTTTAAAAATATATGCTGTCAATTCACTAGCCTGAGAGGTAGTATGTATTTAAAAATAAATTAAATTAACATTCTTTACTTTATCTGGCACACATGGCAAGCTCCCTTAACAGTTGGGTATTTGGAAGCAGCTTTAAACTTTCAGACTGTCTAACTATAAATTACTTTAACATTAAACTATTATTCTGTATTTGAACTGAAACATAACACTGGTTGACATTCATGAAGCACTTACTAAACGCCAAGCACTGTGTTACACGCTTGATACGCAGCATTGCTAATTCTCAACACTACTTTGCAAGGGAAATAACATCCCCATTTTCATGAGGCTCAGAGAAGGCAAATAACTAACAAGACATAAACTGATAAATAACTAAACTAGGATTTAAACCTATGGCTGACTCCAAGGCCACATTTCTTTCAAAATATCATTTTTAAATTGTATTTAAGACAACTGTTGGATAAAAATTGCAATCAAATAAGTACTTTCCATATCAAAAATAATTCCCCCCCTCCTATCAGTAATAATCACTACTGATGTCATTCATTCAGTGAGAAACACTTCATATCTAGGCATAAAATACACAAAAATTCAAATGGCCAAAGTTGAGCATAAATGAAAAGATACATCTAAAATCAGAGTAGCAAAATGTCCTTAAAAAAGGACTGATTCATAATCAAAACTACAGGACACAAATCATCCAGTCTATTGACAATCAGTCGTATCTGAATGTCACCGAAGTGGTATTATGTAAATTGTCATTATTTTATCAAAACTTAATATTTTAAAAAGACTAGTTAACAGCCCCAGCTTATTAAAAGCCTAATTTTAGATGTATACAAGTGATAGTTTATCTGTCTCTGATTTCAAATACATTTAAAATTTTAGATGGTATAAAAAATTTCAGCACCTTCCCAAATAAAACTAAATAAAATGTAGCATTTTAAACATTTGAATCAAACTGAATCTTAACATTTTAAGTTTCTAAAATATTTTGTAATAATCCTTTACTAAAAAATTAACATTTATGAAGCTACCTGTGGAAACATCCTTCCATTGGTTGCTGGTGAAAAAAACCCCACAAAATGATTAAAAAAACAAACCAGGCTTTAAAGAAAAATTATAGGTTCACTGAAGCATAATCAATTCTCTATTCTCCAGAGAGAAGAGAGAAAAGCTGGTATTTAATTTCAATGCTAAGATGGAACTTCTGAAGATAGCTTTCTAGTTTCAATGCTAAAATCTAGTTTTTAAAACTGAGTAAAGCAAATCATAAAAAATATCAACTTTTCTTTTGAGGAGCTCTAGATGAGTATGGAATACTAGGTATTAAATCAAAGTCAGGTTCTATTTTCCTAGTTTAGCAATAAAGGGCACAATTCACTCTAAAGACTCTATATACTGCCTTAGTTAAGCCTGACATCTCCCTCCTTAGTGTTTTTAAAATCTACCTTGAGAGTAAAAAGTCAAAGCTGACTGACTCCCGGTTTTCTGGCTTGGAGAAACCAAGTAGATGGTAGCCTTTCACTGAGATAGGGAGTTTAAGAGCAAAAGCAGACTTTCGGGGACAGGTGAGAGGAGGGAAGTTCTGTACTTGCCATGCTGCACTGAAGGTACCTGAGCAACACCCACATTGTCATATCAAGGTCCAAGGCCTTGGAGAGCAATTCTGTAGCTGTAGCCCTGGGAGTCACTAGAAGCATGCAAGGAGATAACCTACAGGAGGGGCCTAAAGAGTAGTCAGGACTAAAGCCGAGTCTGGAATGTTTTTAGAACTCAAAGGAAAAGTTTCAAGGCAAAGTAGTCAAATGCTATAGAAAGGTCAAGACACAGGCTAGAAAGTAGCGAATGGATTTAATAAAGATGTTCCTCACCAACACCCGTCACAATTCTGGTGTCGTGTTGGCTGCACGAGTCCTAATGCTACAGAAGTGTGAAGGACAGGGAAGGACGTGGATATTGCGAATGTATAGTGGGTGACTCTAAGTCGGCTCTAAAGCAGAGGTGGGGAGGGGATGGTAACCAGGAGGAGCATCAAGCAAAGTTTTGTTTTGTTTGTAAAATATTATAAAGCCCTTTCAATCCGTGGTTATCTGAAGAGCAAGCATGCTTTCATTCCTATGTAAACTTCAGAGCGCTTTCTCATAGGTTTATAGCAGGCTGCTTCTTGATCTGAGGGTTGGAAAAAGTCAGACTACATAGTTTCTCTCATTTACTTTCCAAGGTATTAGTAGAGAAGTTAAAGAACTTAGGAAAAATGTAGGTTACACTGTCACAGATTTCAGTTTTCCAATGGGAAGGCAAGCTCTTAACATAAGGACACCTCTTGAACAATAGTCTACCACAAATACCTTTCAGTGTATTCCACCAGCAATAAATTCAAGAACCAAAAGAAGATTTGGGTTCACAACTGCCTTAATTTTCACACTGATCTCAAATTTCCTAAGGAGGCTATGAAATATGAAACCATATAGTCTTTTAATCTATTATCTCCTTCCACCTCTATTCCATTAAAATGAAAAGACTTAAAAATTCTCATAAGCAAGTCAAAGAACAGTGTTAGAAGAGTAAAAAGGGATCAAGAAAAAGGATCTCTAATCACTTCTTGTAGAACCTTTAAGACATGCTCCAAGTATTTACTCAATACTTGAAGATAAATAACACTTGTAATTTAAGGCCAGAAGCTCAAATAATAATAATAATCATTTTTTATTGCAGTTGGGGAGGGTGAGGTGAAAACGCCACTACATATGAAAGTAGTTTATGCACCTAAAAAAATTACCTTAAATCATAGTGCATATATATAATTTTTATGGTTATGCAGAAGTTTCTCGCTTTTCCAAAGCTCTCACACTTATATACTTTTGTCTTTCCTATTCATGCTCCTTTCAGTAGTTCTTTGACGATGTTTGGCAAAAGAAACCGACCACATGTACTGCAGCTGCTCATATTTGGTTCACCAGACCCAAATTATTTCCTTCCTGGAGTTCGAAAGATTTCACAATTTGTTTTTCAGTATCTTAAAAATCAAAGCTCTGCTATAATTTTGGGGATCATTAAAATAGTAAGGACATTTTTACTCAAAATACTCCTAACATCAAAAGTGAAGCCTAAATTCTTACAGGTTAAATTATGTACATGGGTAGGTATAAAAACAAAATCCAAACCAGAAAGTTAATACCTGTTATTCTAACCATTTTTAGTTTAGGGGCCATCTCCTACTAAAAAGCATAACTTTCACTAGGAAAAAAGTATTTCTATGATCTTTATGGGCAGAGAATAATTTTGGCCATAGTTAAAATGGCCATAACATCCAGAAAGAGTCACAAGTGATCTCTGGCATCCAAGGACAGCAAACACTTGGCTCACTCACATTCCCACACAACATCACAAGTCCTTAAAATATGGCCAGATACAGAAAATGACCAATCAACCCACAGACAGAAAAGGAAACATAGGTTTTCCAGCTTCAGTGTACTCGGTATGGTTTTACCACATAAACATACATCTCTCAATTTTCAACTTCAACAGTTCCACTTTCAGTTGTGAACAAATGCTAAATCAGACATGAATTGTTTTATAGCTACAGGACAAAACTCTGAAAAGAAAACATTGTAATAAACTTCAAGTTGAGCCTATAAAATGTTAGCCTACTTCAGAATTTAAGAAGTTTCCTCTTACCTACTACAAACATGATCTATAAGCAGAGACACGGAATCCAGATTATTATCAAGTTTGGTATTGTGATATAGGCACCGATCCCTTTGCAGTTCCACCGCCTGCCGCAGGAGAGTCTGTAAACGCCGTGGGGGAAGCATCACTGATGGTGGTAAATAGGCTTTAATAAAAGATATTTTTAAAAAGAGAAAAAAAAATTAAAAAAACAAAACAGCATGAACTTTTACTTATTTAAAAGACATCTGCTTGTCTCCTGCTGCCCCTGCCCCTGCCCTAATAATACTGTGTCCCTTAGGTAGAGCAGCCCTGGGCAATGTAACACATGAGCTTTATGGATGTTTGTCAGCAGCTAACAGATATGTTGTCACTAGAATGGAATATACTTGAAGAGGAGGGCTTTAATTTGTATGTGGATTTCCTAAAAAGCAAACAAAACCAAAAAAGCAAAAAATAAAAAGGTGGTGACAATGAGAAGAAAATCTAAAAAGGATTGTGTAAAAGATGGAGACAATGCATCACTGAAAATATGACAAATCTCCACTTAACAAAGAGCAAGCCAAAGTGCTGGGACAAGTCAAATTCTAGGCTCCACCAAAGTGCTTCTGATACCAAGGATACTGTAAAATTCAGGGAATAACTGGTGTTTTGATATTGATACTGATCTATTCCGATCCTTTAATGTCATATCCCTCCCCAACCACAGGCTTTTCTGATTCTTAGGCTTTCCATCCATACCCACTTCAACTTGAAAACATGAAACATAGAATAATATGATTTAACCAGAGAGGGAAAGACCATCTTGTATACAAAAATGTGGCAGAAATGAAACCCCTACTCTAATTTGGAAATTATAGAACATATTTGGGGGAAGAGTAAAATAATTTACCTAAGAAATATGGGCCTTACTATTGAAATCAACAAAATATTTAAAACACTCGTGGTCTAAAGCTACTGTTTACCTGTTTTTTCCTGTACCCACAGCACTTTCCCTCCAAACAAAATCTCAAGGGGAGTATCACTACACAAAACCAAAGGAAAGAGAACTGCTCCGGGACCAGCAGCCTCTCCCGACTTCTGAGGTTAGCATCTTAGACTCCACGGCAGAGTTTGAAAACCTCTGGTTTAACCTCTGTGTCTCTTAATGAATCTCCCAGCTCCTTTCCCCCAAATAACCACTCGATAAGATTAAGTCTAGACACAAGTCTTCCTAATTGATTCATAATATCTAATCCAAGAGAAAACACAGAAACCCAAAAATTAAGACTCACTCTGAAGTTTGTCTAATAGTTTGGATCGGGAAGCTGTTCCTTTGCCTTCCCATTCTGCTTTTGCACGTAGGTCTTCTGCATGGCTACACATCAGATACCTAAAAATATGACAGAGAAAGAACCAAGTATCAAACCCATTTCTCTGATTAAACATAACTGAAAAATACTGATTATACTTGGCATATCTAGTTGTTATTATTAAGTTGGTGCAAAAGTAATTGCGTTTTTTTGCAATTATTTTCAACCTTTTAAACCGCAATTACTTTTGCACCAACCTAGTAAGAAATATGGATCAAGAATTTCTAGAGTAGACCCAATTCATTAATACAACCTGGCACGTGGATATAATTACCAAACTGTAATACAACAGGAAGAGCTAAATATATATTATTATATATGTTGTCTCAATAGAATACTTATATTTACTGTCCGTATCACTATCAATATGCAGCCCACACTGTGTGCCAGGCACTGTTCTAAGCAGTCAACATCTACTACTTCATTAAATATTCGTAACAATCCTGTATGAAATATGCACCATTATTCTACTTCTATAAATGAGGAAACCAAGGCACAGAAAGCTTAAGTAACTGACTAGGGTTAAGAGGCAAAGTATGAATGTGGTATAATTGGATAACCATCCTGTGTCATCCTGTGATAGGTATGGCGATCCCAAAGCAGAAAATTTGGGAACTGTTTTATTACTCACTATATATGCCGGAAGGAAGCATAAACACTAAAGTTCATGGATTCTGGAGAATACATGAGGGCCCCCTGCTGGAAGTGTGGCCCTGACCTGGTTCTGGCTCTTCATAGAAGAACGGGCTTTAAAAGTAAAAGAAGTGAAGGCATTATTGAAACATGGCGATTAGACCTGGCAAGTTAACTCTCCTGCTCTTTTGTCTCGTATTCTGTTCTCAGACCAATCTGTTCTTCTCACCTGTAAAAGGGTATTGAACAGGGTAGTGAGGGTCATATAAGATGGAGTATATGAAGTACCTGGTCACCAGCTGGTATACACGTAGAGCTTAACAAATGATAATATAAGTATCAGAAACCTCTGTTAACCTGTGGATCTTAATTGCATGCATAAAGCTCATTGTATTGAGCATCTAAATAATTTAATAGCCTCTTATTCAACAGCAGAACTACTTGCCCTCTTGCTATTTAGTATACAAAGTGTCTTAGCTGATGAGAATAACTTACTCTTTTTTTAACAGTATGAATAGACTTAA
This sequence comes from Rhinolophus sinicus, assembly GCF_057876585.1. NCBI lineage: Eukaryota > Metazoa > Chordata > Mammalia > Chiroptera > Rhinolophidae > Rhinolophus > Rhinolophus sinicus. The sequence continues at coordinate 56,584,614 of NC_142506.1, read as the reverse complement.
AACACCCTATAATAAGCTGGGTATTACGAAAATTTGCCTTGTAAAATAAGTTTTGGGGAGTAAAATTTATTATCAATAATTTTATGGAAAATTGTTTACTTTTTCAATTTTGCAAAAGTAACCTACAATTGCTTCTGTGCCCTTTTGAAAATATACATTATACCTTAAAGTTTTAAATGAATGTTTGTTTATGGTAAGTCACATGGTATAACCGAAAACACTGGACTGAGAGGAAGAAACCCTGGGTTCTAATGCCAATTCCACACCTTGTCATCTCTTGGCCATTTCCTTTATGTGAAATATTCAAGGGATAAACTTGATGAAGTTGAGTATGGAATAAAAAAGACATGATTAAATTGTATGTGCTGTTACCAGAGCAGAGAAAAATTCATTATGTGAATGATATTTAGGTAATACAGAAATCAGATACCTTATGAAAGAGGTAATCAAAACAAGGTAATCAGTCGGGTACAATATTAAAATATCCAGCAGAATTTACTATTGCAAGATGTGGTGGGTAAAGACCAATGCCTCTGGAATCAGTTAAACCAGGCTTTGAATCTTGGCTCTCTGATTTATTAGATTATCTTCAACTGCCTACTTCACTTCTCTGAAGTACAGTTTCCTTATCTGCAAAAACCCTAAAATGAACTCTACACCTCTTTGGGCCTATTCTTTTGTATTTGAAAACTCACTATGCGTCAGATATTGTTCTAGATGCTGAGGCCCTATCATATAGTGACAAATGCCATAAAGAAAAAGAGTTGAAAACAGAGTGATGTGAGACAGAATACCTGGTGGGTGATCTCAGGAGAGGACATTTAGGCTTTAAGATAAAGGGGACAGGCAGTACAAATGCCTTAACATTACAGTCACTAGACAGTAATGAATGAGAAAGAGGATCAGGGACCTGTGGGCTTGAGCAGAGATTTTGGATTTTAAGTGAACTAGGAAAGCCAGTGGAAAGTTTAAAGAAAGGGAGAGAAATAAGACAATACATAGTTTTACTTATGTATTTCTGTGGCTGCTGTGTGAAATATGCATTGTTAAGGGAGGGAGAAGTATTTATGGCTTAACTAGGGTAGAAATTGTGGTGATGGAGAAAAATGAACAAATCTGGGATGTTTTGGAGTTAGGCAAATACATGTCAAAATTAAATGATTTTTTTAAATGCAAAGATGAGTGAAGTTTTTTGTCTGAATGAGTGGGTAAAAGGTCTTACCATTTACTGAGATGAGGAAACCTAGAGGAGGAACAGGTATGTGGGGGTGGGGTGGGTGGAGGGACAACTGGAATCAAGAATTTTGTGTTGAACATTTAACTATGAGGCACCAATTAGACATCCAAATGGAGGCTGTCAAGTAGGCTATTAGATATACACATTAGGAGTTCAGATGAGAGGGTGAATTTAAGAGCCACTGGCATACAGCCGGTATGGGAAAGCATGGTAGAGTGAGATTACCCAGGAAGAGTACCGTGTTTGCCCGAAATTAAGACCTAGGCGGACACTCAGCTATAATGCGTCCTTTGGAGCAAAAATTAATAAGACCCGGTATTTATATAATATAATATAAATACTGGGTCTTGTATTATAGTAAAATAAGACCAGGTCTTATATTAATTTTTGCTCCAAAAGACGCATTAGAGCTGACTGACCGGCTAGGTCTCATTTTCAGGGAAACACGGTATGTAGGCAGAACAGAGGGGAGGTCCAGAACCAAGCCTTTGGGCACTTAGGATTGATATGAAAATAAAATGACAGTGTGTATATTAAATGCTTAGCAAGGGCCTGGTTACAAGATAAGTATACATTAAAAAAGAAGTCTCTATGCATCAATACTGGAAACTTCATTGCTTATTGTTTTTACAGAATATTCTGCCATAGGATTTTTACAGATTATTAAATGACCTTTCAGTAGCAATACATATTTCTTCTTCCTTTCACCCACTTAAATATCTCTCTATTCTAATATAAAATGCTTCCCAGGATGACAAAAAATAGTTTGTATACATATAAGTGTATCTATCCAGGCAAATATTACCCAGGAATTTAGCAATATTCAGATCTTGGAAAAATGTCAAAGAAATGTAACTTTGGAATGGAAACCTTGATAAAAATAAGAACCCTTCCATCAGCCTGGAGTCTGAGAACTAAGCTTCCTTACCCACTAAGAACATGAATGCGCTCTGTATTGTATTTCAGTGGCGTCAATTCACAGCGTAGAACCTGAAGTGCCTCCAGGACCTTGCCATCCTCCAGGTATTCCAGGTACTTCTGCTGCAGCAGCAAAAACTTCATCCTCTGACATGACAGAAAGCAGCAGTCAGGGGAAAAAGGTTGATGGAAGGTTCAGAAAATGTTTGTGCCTAAACAGAACAGTAGAAACCATTCTACTATGCCCTTTGACAATAACTTTATAAAGCTTTAATATGACTCAAAATATTTTGGTTTACTAGAGTCGCAGTAGATTAAATGTGACTTTGCTCAATTCCACATCTTAATAAAACTGCTTTGAACAAATAGTCTCAAATTAGATAAGATCATTAATGACCAAGGCATCAAAACAGGAAAAAATAAATTCTGCCCTCCACACATTCATCTAGAATTTTGTTTGAAAATTTAGAGCTATTCCAAGTATTCTAAATTTGTTTTTTTAAGTCTGACTTTTTAATAATAGGGCACTGGGAGGTGGGGGGGGGGGAGGTTTATACAACAGGGTTTGAAAAGATTGCAGAAAATCCAGTTAATGGAGGAATTATTTAAAAGCCACAATGTGGAAGACTAAGTGGACCAGAAAACAGAACAAGAGCCGTGGGTAGACATTGCAGAGTGTCAGATTTGGGCTTACTGAAAGTAAGAAGAGCTGTCCAGCAAATGCACTAGAGGTTGGGGTGTAAAGTACTGAGTGTCCTATGACTAAAGTAGACAAGCCTAAGCTTGACGGAGTCACTCTCACTAGGAGGCAATAAAGAGATGGCTACAATAGAAAGCTGAATTACAAAGTCTTTAAAAAGACTCAGTATTTGTGTTTGTGGATTGGTAACAATCTGATCAAGGATGCATTTAATTATGAAGCACAGACAATTATTATCAGCTCTTGCCCCCCAAAAGGATAAATCATTTCCAGCTTATTGTGAAGTGAAGCACTTTCTTTTTTTTTTCTGAAATGTGCTTGGTTTTAATATTTTTTAATGTTCCTTTACTTTATTATTTTACTTTTAACTTGAAAATGATCATAACCTTAGCAGCTTTTTGCTAGAGAAAAGAGATGTTTATGACTATCAAGCTTAGAATTTCTTTTAAACCTTAAACCTAATTAAGGACCACTACTTGGAGGTATTCTGCTACTTGTGGTGTTTGAGCAAGCGAACTGATGTAGGTAGAAAAGTTAGTAGATAGGAAATGTTAGTTATATTTAGAGACTCCAAGAAATATAGTGGTAAATATCTCAAAACCACTTACTTTAAAAATATTGCTTACTTTAAAAACAGTGAAAATATACTGGTCTCAAAAAATGGTGTGGAGAAATTATTATTTATTTATGGAATTAATAAATCTTGCTCTAAAAGATTTTCTATTAGGGAGTATTTAGAAGAAAGGCATAATCTACAAGCTTATAAAAATGGTTTCCTGAGAAAAACAAAAACAAACCCTCTCATGTAAATTAGGCATACATTTAAATACATCTTTTATAAGATTCACTGCTTATGTTTGGTAATAACCTAATCTTAAACCTATAGCTAAAGAACAATAGAAAAAATTTCAAACTATGAGCTAAGCTCCTATAACTCCAGAAAAATTACACTTACCAAATTTTACACATAAAGTTAGACTGACTAAATAAATATATCAGAAATAGATTAGCTACCAAGACGCCCTAAGAAGTATGTTGCTGTACATCGAACCTTAAGCTTACTTTTATATCAAATAAAAAATACTTTGAAGTCCACCAGGTGAAAAAAACTAAAGACAAAAGACTAAACCAAAACAATCTAAAAATCAAAAGGATTTTATATGTGAAGTTAATTCTGGATATTCTCACCATTTTATCTTCTGAAAAAAACAAAACTTCAATTCTTTATGAAGAACTCATATTTTCCATTTATTAATATACTGTTAAAAGTTTCATTTCACATAGCGTTTTTGATTCAAACTTGAGAATCATACTTAGTTGCAGATTTTTTTCATTTAAATGCCACATGGAGCTGGCCAGAATGCATATTTCATTTCTTCACTAAATTTCCTTAGCAATTGGGAATTTGGGAGAAGTTTTTTTTTTTTAAATTCAGGGCAAATCTTTATTTATTTATTTATTTGGTATCAATCATTATGTCCTATGCACACCCCCTTCCCCATTCCAATGTGTGTAGGGACAGTGTCCCAAGGGCTATTCCTCCCTTATTTTCCCACCAAGATCCTGCTAGAACATGTTATTCTCTTTCTATGGGCAGAGGCAGGGCAGGAGAGAAGAGGAAGGCAAAGTAAAACTTTGAGAGAAGCCAATATAAACACGTTTTTCTGTATTCAGGGAATGCTATAAAAGCAGTGCAAGAACATTTCTCTATGAGTCATTTTATCCAGATTAAGACAAAGACTATCCTCAAACAGATATCAAATCTTGATGGGGTATATGGCAGCCACTAGGCTGCTGGCCAAGTACAGCTAAGAGATTTGGTTGAGAAAGAAAATTTCATTCTCCTTAAAAACAGTTCAAGTATTTGATTCTCGTAAGGATAGAGAGTAAAACTGTATTTTACTTCCCAAAATTTAAGGCACAAAAATGCCAATACAGTTTCAAGAAAATAAACATTTTTCACAAATGATGTTAATTACTTACTAAAAAAGTTTTTAAAATCTGGCAAAATTGAAGTTTGCTGAGGTGAGGACTGGGCTTTCCTAACGGTTTTTAAAAAGACCATGAGCTTCTTAAATGAAGATTTTTTTTTTCTTTTGAAGAGAAACTCTCTATCTTTCCTCAACTCCTCATTTTTTAGATTATGTCTGGACTCATAATTTTGCAGCATCTTTGGGCATAGCAGTGTTTTTACTCTCTTTTACTATCTAACAGAAAGTTGAAATTGGGAAGTGACTAGGAAAGCTTAAAAAAGCTTACATTCACATGGTAAATCCAGCTGTTGCCTCCCATCCTACCCAATATTTGGACTGCTTCATTCTTTCCTCCCACATTACATTGAGCTCAGTGTTTAAGAAAAACTCAGAAGTTACGATACACAGGAAGTCTGGTTATCGAGGACAGCCTCCTAGCTAACTTAGTAGTGGTTCTGAATAAGGTTATAACCAAGTTGTATCAATTAAATGACTCAGAGGAGGGGAGAAATGAATTATATTTAAACCATGGTTCTCAAAACTCCTATTTGACTTTAAAATATACTAGTTATTTCTTATACATCAAGTTAATATTTGAACACTTCCACTAAGCATATTTCTATTAAAAAACCAAAAAGAATCAAACATTTTTTAGACATATGAAAGTTTTCTACATTATTGATCTCAAAATACGCACCCATATTCCCTAGACATGGCTAAGCATATTTGAACCCAAACTAAAGAATGTTGATTCATGAGCTCAGCTTCCAGAAAATCCAGAGCAAATTCTGCTATTTCTAGTAACTTGACTGGAAACCACTCTAAAAAAATGGTGGGGGGTGAGAGTGGGGAGCACACAGAGTAAGTGGATTGAGTCAATAAAAACATTCAGATTTAAAAAGTAAAATCCAATTTTAGTCTAGACTAAGTCATCAAACGTGTTTGGCATACAATTAAAATAATTATGTTTAAAAAACCCCAAATAGTTGTCTTCTAAGGTATTATTACAAATTTATGCTTACATTAGATTATCTTCTGGAGATGGAGTGGGGGAGAGGAGTAAATCTAAACACAAAAAGGTGAAAAATGCTGAACTGAATCTTTAAAAGCAATTGATTCATCAATGCTTAAAGTGAGATAAAATTGGAACCCCTTTCTTTGTATAAATACCTAAACAGTTTGATGGCGTGAGGCTCAGCCAGAGATTTAATCTTCATCTTTTATTAGATCCTAGAATGTTCTATAGACTGAACAGGCTGCAAAAAGAAAGGATTGCTCCTTATTATCTACAACTACCTTTCTTCAGTTTACATGTTGCTTCTAATGAAGGTTTCTAATGAGATATAATCTAAATCCAACACAGAAGTCTCAAATTACTATAAACAAATTAAGAAAAAAAGAGGAAGTGAGCCTATTCATATTTTTACTACTTAAGTACAGATATAATTTGGGTGAAGTTTAAAAAAGGAAAACAATCCTCCAAGAGATCACACCCTTATTTTAAAATAGCCCATCAAGTTCTTTATTATTACCATACAAGCAGTGCTAACTTGTCCGATGGGAAAAAAACCCCAATTCTTATTTGGGCCATTAACTGTCTTTATTTTAGGGTCACCTTCCATTCTGTCAGAGCTAACAATTTATGAAAAGCTGCCCAATTAAAATATACTGAGGTGTTTGGTTTTTTTTAAAACTCTAAATACACTGACTGGGAAAAATTTAGTCACTGGAAAATTTGTGATCCATTTGAACAGATGTTTATTTTAACATCTGTATTTTCATTTTTAAAATTTACTATGGAATTGATTATTCCATGAGTTAATTTATTATCAATCGTCTGATTCAATAGTAACTTAAAAATTTTAGTATTTTAAATATTTGCTAAATGAAAAAAGATAATACACTAGATCATCAATCTAAGGGAACCCATACTTGTTCATACTTGTTTGCATCTTTAATTCACCTGAAGTTCATTCTCTAGGATTATATTATTGTATAAAATTACATTAAGAATTTGAAAACTCTTTTGTAATTAAGATTAAAAAAACAAAACCAAACCCAAAAAGCAAAACCAGGAGGTTCTATTAGGTTTACAGACAAAGAAAGAAAGATTAATGTTTGACCCAATTAAAAAAATCAGAAACTAACACTCATTTACAAATATTTAACAAACAGCTGGTTTCCCTACTTCACTTCCTATTCACCCTCTTTCCCTCCCCCACCAGACAGGAAACTGCTTTTGACAACAAATGAATCAGCTAGAAGTTAAAAAGCCAGCAGCCAGCAGCCAGCAGCTGATTCTTCAAGGTTTCCAATCACAAGCACTTAGGAAAAAACTTCTCCCCTCCTCTCCCTCATCAACATCTACTGAAGAATTAAAGCCTACCAGTATAAAAGATTCATCACGATTTATGAAAGAAGCTACCAGGTAAACTACTAAATAGATCTTGCTGGGGAAATAAGGCCAGTAAGCAGAGCCCAATGGTGAAATTTACATACAGACCCTCTACCCGAGTGATACATATTACACAAATTTTGACACTGTCAATTCACACAACTAGAATCCAAGAATGGAAAATGGTGAGCACACCAATGGAATTGGTTTGGATTAACAATAATTAAAATTCCCAAAGATTAAAAAAATAATAAAGTATCAGCTACTTAAGGCAATACTGATATCCACACACCCAAACACATTGTTTACCAGCACATTGAGTATTTTAAATAATATAAAGGTACAATTTATCCTTTACTCCATAAATATACAACTCCTATTAACAGCACTGAAAGAATGATCTTTCAATATAGTTTTATAGAAACTTAATTTATAAACTAGATTCAAATGACACACTTCCTAAACATGGTTTTTAAAAATGCAAAACTCAAACTTTAAATCATAAACACTCATCCTAATTTACAAATCTAATTACATGAAATTTAATTATTCTTAGGTGTTATCTTTTATAAGAGGCAGAAGCCTAGAGTTATCAATAACCTACTAAAATAAGCATAAATGTGAAACTAAGAACAAAAGTGTATTTACCACAATTATTCCCAACAACGTTTGAGAGATTTCAAGTGCGCCTCTTACCACAATAGCATGAGGAGAATGCACTAAAGGCTTTAGTTCATTCAGGTCATTTTCTGCCTGCAAAAATTGGTATAAGAAAAAAACAGAAATGTCATAAAATGCACATCAAACATATAATTTTAGCAGCAGTCACACAGCTCTATATGCCCTACTTTACCTTATCCCAGTCTCCTTCCATGACATGATTTCGGAATTTGGTAGCAGAAGGATGTTCTAAACGACATCCTGACTCTTGCATGAGGAGATCAACAGTCTGGCTGCAGGAGAGATACAGTGTAAAAAAGACCTGACCAACTTTAGAGTTTACTCTTCCAAATAAACTAATGCCTATGAAAACAGTTGCCAAAGTTTTTAAGCTAACCTCATGATGAAGAAAGAAATAAATAGCTCTAATGTGCTTGGCTAAACAAACTTGGTTTTTAAACTGCCACCTTCATTTATATCAAGTTAAAAGCCTTTTTGACACTAGAATCAAAATAAGGTCTTCCCACTTTTGCCATTTGATGCCTCAGAAGTTTAATGAAGTATAAAATTTCTAAAAACGCGTTGTAACCAACGGGTTAAATAAATGAAAAACCAGGATCTACATACTAACCATGTTACTACATTTCAAAAGACAAAAACTGTTAGCTCCATACAAGGTGATAGAACGTGACCTGTTAGGGAAGAGCCTTATATCCAGGTATTATGTTTGCATAGAAATACTACTAGGTCAGTCTTTAAAATTAAAATAAATCCAGCATCAAAAATCATTCTCTTTCTCTCTCTACTAAAAATAGCAAATTTACTATGGTGTAGGTTCCAAACAGTCACGAGTTATTTCGTCCTGCTGCTGTCAGCTTGCTTCTTGTCTCAGTAATATGTTCTGTTAGCATTTACAAAACCTGTTTTCATACGAATCCTTGGCAAAAAAAAAAAGGTGAAATAAATCTTCCTATGATATATATTTCTCTTTGAGAGCTTAGAACCACATCAAATGTAGTTTCTTCCATCAGATATTTTGATATCTAAGAATTTTCCTTTATCAGTCTTACATATTTGTTTATATTTCACTGCTTTCTTATTCAGCCCCATTTATTTTGGTTAAACAGTGCAATCATCTGCCCGAGAATCAAAACACTTATGTCACTTTTAAAAAGTGCTCTCCCCACCCCCTCCCCAGAAGAAATCTGTAAATCCAAAACTACATATTAGCTAGCCTAGGAGCTTATTTTTATCTATGTTGTGAAGCTAGGACACTGTTCCATGTTTTTCCCTAGTCTGATTCTGCTTCTCCATCAGGCTCCAAGACACTGCCACCAATCCTACCTTCCACCTCCTCAGTTTTTCTTTGTGTGTACACAAAACGGTGGTTTTAGGCCAAGGTCGTTGTCTACCTTCACCCTATTTTAGGTACACAAGGCCAACTACATTGTATTGGAAAATAAATGATTCACCAGATCAGATGTCCCTTTTTCAGAGGCAATCATCTTCTTGGTATTAAATTGGGATTGCAGCCCAGTTAGTGGTAGGCCTCGTGTACACACGTAAGGGCCTTTAAATGACAGCAACGTGGGATCTTCATTATTCCCATCAGATTTATTCAACAACCTCCTTCCAGATGATCCCAGCCCCTCAGTTCCCATAAACACTTGTAGGTGATTGTCTTTTCTGATTGGTAGTTTGCCTGGGTTGTCTGTCATGGCTGGGGGTGGGGAGGTGTCCCACAAAGATGCCTCTGAGATATACTTGAAAAACAAATCCTCCAAGGTTCATTATTTCCACCAGCTCTAATCCACCCCTCCCCCAACACATACAGAGACACACTCCCGCATCTGTCTTTATTGACAGACAATTAAGCTCTGAAGGTGTGTGGGGAGGGGGAGACCTTTTGGTTTCTACCACCCCGTCTCCTCTCATAATTCGTCAGACTGATTGATTTTCCCTTATTTCCCCTTGGGTCAGCTCGTCCTCCTGGGTCGGCCAGTTTGAGCTGCGTCCTCCTCTGTCCTGGGCCCTGCGTGCCCAGCAGTGATTCTTTGATCGAGCTCTTGGCAGCCCCCCCCCGCAGCCTCCGTCCTTCGGTCTGTCCACACCAGCTGCCTGTAAAGGATACTTACTTGAGCCCTAAGCCATTCAAGTGCTGTCCTATTAGCCTAATGACGTCCTCATCCGACTGGGAGAGCCGCTTCTTCTTCTTGAGGCTGCTGCCCAGTTCTGGGGTGGCCAAGGAAGAGGTGGCGGCGGTGGTGGCCGAGGCAGCTGCGGCGGTGGCAGAGGCGGCGGCCCCGCCGGGGACCCCGTTATTGACATTCAGGCTGTTGCTATTGTTGCTGGCGGCGGAGGGGGCGGAAGGCAGGAGCCCATTGGCGTGGGCCAGGTCCCCCGCGGACGACGACGACGATGGGGACGACTCCCCGTTCTGGGCCGACAGGCAGGCGAGTTCCTGGGTCTGTCCCTGGCCCCCGCCGCCCCCTCCTCCTCCGCCGCCGCCGCCGCCGCCTCCTCCTCCTCCTGCCCCGTTGGCCTGCATGATGCTGCCGCTGACCAGGCTGTGGCCGCTACTTCGGTGGGGGGCGGCGGCGGAAGGGGCAGCAGCCGGGGGGAGTCCCACCACTACCACCACGGAGGAGGAGGAGGAGGACGACGACGACGAGGACGAGGACGACGAGGACGGAGGGGAGAGGCCTGCTCTGCCTGCCGAAGCCCCGGGCTCTCCTGCTCCCTCCGCCGCCGAGGCTCGGGGTTTCTTCCGCGGGGGCGGGGAGGCTCCGCCGGTGTCCGAGTCGGAGGAGGAGGAAGCGGAGGCCAGAGTTTCCTCGCCGAGAGAGGCCGTGGTGGGAAGCCGGGGGGGCGAGGCGGGGGAGGGGAGGCGGGGGTCGGGGTGAGGGGGGCCGGGGTGGGGGTCAGGGTAGGGGGGGTAGAGGAGGGGGCGGAGGAGGGAGAGGAGGAGGGGGAGAAGGAGGATCCGGGCCCTTTCCCCCCCCCCTCCCGGAGGCAGCTCGGGGTGCGCGGCCCGGGGGTCGCGGTGGGGCGGCTGCGGGGCGCGGGGCCCGCCGCTGGGCTGAGCCCCGGCTGTGGCGACGGCGGCGGCGGGCGGCAGCGGAGGCAGCTGCCGCCTCTGTCCTCGGGTCCGCTCCGCTCCGCTCCCTGGTGTGTTGATTCTTCCCCCAGCTGCTGCCTAATGGAGTCCAGGCGCTCGCGTCACAGGAAATGCCTATACTGCCCTCCTCACTCACTTCCGGTGGCAGGTATGGAACCTATAGGGGGCCTGTCACCCGGCACGTGCGCGGGGGGCAGGCCGGGCAATGAGGGGAGAGAGGCCCGCGGGCTGGCGGGGGCCGACCCAGACCCCGACCCGACCCGACCCGACGCGACCCGGAGCCCGGGCCCGGCCTCTCCCCGGCGCCCTGGCGGGGCTGCCTCAGTCAGGAGTAAGTTTGTCACCGCCCTCAGAGTCCGGGCGTGCACAGGATGGCCGCGTTCGCGTGCGCGAGTGTGTGCGTGTGTACACTTGTGTGACCTAGAAACGTCAGACGTGCGGAGGTGCTGCACGTTCTCCATCCCAGGCTAGAGATGGGGGTCGAGCAGGTGGCGAGGTTTTGCCACCCGAAGTTCGAGGCACTGAGTGGGGTAGGCCCTGTCGGCTCACTTCGTGGCAAGCAGGACTCAACCTCCTCGGTTTCGTGTGGAAAAACTCGAATTTCCACAGCCAGGTGCCACACACGGTGTTGGGCCCGGGGCCATCCCAGCAGGTTTGAGATGACGAGCACATGAGAGTCTGTGCTCCACCCCGGGAAGGTGAAATAACCTATAAGAGCAACATCTGAGGGGACAAGAAGTCACAGTAAGACAGTGGGTGTGCAGAGGAGGGGAGGGACTTCGCTGAGAGGCTTCCACTCTTTTTAGCACTGGCCCAGCACCTCCTTCTGCCTTCCAGCTGCCTCTTGAGTCACTGCCCAGTTTAGGCAGCAGTGACGAAGCTCAAGCAGTTGCCTCCAAAACATGCATCCTAAGGAGGACGCAGACTCCACTTGAGATCCGGGCTGGAATTTTTTAAGGTGAAACGTGAGGCTTCTGAGTCACCTTGACTTACCTGGATGTAGAACTGGGCTGAATCTTGACCCCTGGTGAATGGTCAACATTACCCCGAACAATTATTTCCATGGATGTGGTTGGTAGTATATGCACCTGATATGTACAAACGTTTTCTCAGAAATTTAAAAAATCTTTCTCTGAAGTAGTTTCCCTGTGGAAAAAAACATAGACTGAACTAATGCTTCTTACAGCCCTGAAATGTACAGTATTCATTAATAACTCAGAGTAACTTTGAGGCCCTGGGAGACATTTATTTTTATTTATTTATTTATTTATTTATTTATTTATTTATTTATTTATTTAAGTGTGTTTTTCCAGGACTCACCAGCTCCAAGTCAAGTAGTTGTTCCAACCTAGTTGTGGAGGGCGCAGCTCACAGTGGCCCATGTGGGGATCGAACCGCCCTCTAACCAACTGAGCTAACCGGTCACCCCGAGACAGTCCTATTTACATTTAAAAATAATAATGAAAAATGATGCTTGTGAGACATTAGTATCAATCTGAGCTCTGTGGGCCCTCAAACTGGAAGGAGGGAGAGGAAGACCAAGGCAGGATCTTACAGAGAGTTCGCTTTGTAGTTCTCATCTCTTAATAGGCTTCTAGATGGCAGTGTAATTGGAAGGTGACTCACATTCGATGTTTTTATTCACCTGAGACAGACCTGAGTTCCAGCTAAGGTCCATAGGGCATCTGTCACTGTATCCCACAGAGCCTGGATTACTAGACAGTCAACACCTTCAGATATCCCTGTTCGTATGTGAACTTTACACCAGCTTATTGTTAAAATTATGGTTATTTATACAAAATTTAATTTTGGCAGCATTGCTTATAATAATCTATTTGGCCTATAGCAGCATGGGACAAGCTTCTGAATAAAATCTGTAGCTTACCTCAAGGAAACAGTCATTTAGTGGTGGCTACAGATAAGGCTCATGCTTCATTAACAAAACTAAAAGGATGAAAGGAGAAAGAAACTGGGCCCTATTGCTGTCTGAACTGAATATGGATAGCCCAGCTTTCCTAGTTTTGATGTGGCCAAGACTGCTCTTACTAGAATTCTGAATTTACGAAGTCCAAGTTCACTCTGATCACACCCTCCCACCTTCTCTTACCTTTCTGATTCCAGTCAGTCTCTCAAGACTCAGCTCATTTCGGACGGACCGCCTCAGGGGAGCCTTTCACGACTCCAGCCTCCTAGCCTCGCTGTGAGTATCATTTCTGTAGGCCTCCAATTTTGAAGGCTGCTTGTAATGTCCTTTAACTGGCTAAGACCCCTTCTTCAAGTCATCAGAGAGGAACCTGAATGACAGGTGGTACATCATGTGTACTATCCAAAGCAGTGTCTTAATTGTAAAAATTAGGAGCTACTAGATTTTAAAAAGTTGAGAGAGTACGTGTGTTTATAATAAAACATATAACCAAATTTTCACAGAATTCTCTGTAAAACTAAGAGAGACTGCTATTCTGTCAAGATTTAAGTGTGGTATCTCAACCTGATACTTAACAACATCAATATTATTCAATGTTTCAAATTTCTATTAGGAAGAGGTAGTTTTTGGGATCCCAGGTATTCCTGGAGAGGGATATATTTATATTTACGTCTCTAGCTTCATTCTTAGCTTTTCTTTGGGGTTCTAAAATTGGCAAGCTGGACCTGTTGGGTTTGAGAATTCAGGAAAGAACACAGTTCTTGAAGTGAGGATACTTAGTTAGCTGTTGACCTTGGGCAAGTCATTTAACTTGGATGCCCCACAGTCATTTCATCTTTTAAGTGGGGATAATGACACCAGCCTACCTGCCTCATAGATTAGAATTGATTTGTGGGTCAAATGAGATAATAAATACTTGGAAAAATACTAAGTTGAAAGGTTTCAAAATATAATTTAAATTCTTCACCATTTCACAAAGGATTTGAGGCAACTAAGTGCAAAGATATAATAAGATGGTTTTATTATTATTAATATTTCTGAGCTGTGGATTGTTGTCTTCTTTTTTTACCCCAACTCTGCCACTGAACTGTGTGTTCCTGTGCATATCTGGGCAGACAACTCTGAATGTCACGCTTTGTATTGGTCTCCCGTGAACGGGGAGTTTCCAACACCTGTGTAATAGAATGAAGGGCATAGTCATTGGGCAGTTTTACCTGCTGTTCCATGCATGTCTCTCCGGTGCTTGCTTATTTCCCCCTTCTACAAACATTCCATTCATGCCATGAGCATTCAGTACAGTCCTGAAAGTGGGTAGGAGAGGCCACAGGTGGATCGAAGTGCAAACGGGACTCCTGCCTTGCCACAGGAACCTTCGCAGTCAGAAGTGAACAGGTAGAGGTATTCAGCTCCTCTCAGCTGGAAATGGTCCTTTTCTCAGTAGCCATCTCAAGCTGTTCCTGAGACCCGTGTGGGGTCAGTCACAGTGTCTCAGGAAATTTTCTGAAGGAACTGAACTAAACCAAGGACATTAGATTGTTCTTTTCCCACCACACAGCTGAGATAGACTGCTTGGGATAGCCTGTACTTGTTGCACTGAATTTGGTGGTAGGTCACACTAAAAAAAAACACACAAAAAAACACAAAAAACAAAACGCATGTAACCCTAAGCTATGTGTACAAAGATATTCACTAAAGCACTGTGTAAGAGCAAACAATGTGGTAATCACCATGTATTGATTTGGTAATAGGATCAAGATATGTTATTAAATAAAAAATGCGTGTCACAAAACAGTGTGCATAATATTCATTTTGGTAAACAAATTAGTATATGTTCATACTTTTTTTCCTGGTAAGATAAAAAGCACACACAGTGGTTTACCTTTGGGTGGAAGGACTGGGGAGGTGAGGACGGAGGTTCTTATTTTTTCCATTTGATCCTTTCCTTCAGTGTTTGCATTTTCTAACAAACTACATAAAGGACTTTTTAAAGTGTCGATGGGTTATTTGAATTTCGCTTTTTTTTTTTTTTTTTTTTTAAGATTTTATTGGGGAAGGGAAACAGGACTTTATTGGGGAACAGTGTGTACTTCCAGGTCTTTTTTCCAAGTCAAGTTATTGTCATTTCAATCTCAGTTGTGGACGGTGCCGTTCAGCTTCAAGTTGTTGTCCTTTCGGTCTTAGTTGTGGAGGGCGCAGCTCAGCTCCAGGTCCAGTTGCCTTTGCTAGTTGCAGGGGGCACAGCCCACCATCCCTTGCGGGAGTCGAACCAGCAACCTTGTGGTTGAGAGGACACGCTCCAACCAACTGAGCCATCCGGGAGCTCAGCGGCAGCTCAGCTCAAGGTGCCATGTTCAATCTTAGTTGCAGGGGGCAGAGCCCACCATTCCTTGTGGGACTCGAGGAATTGAACTGGCAACCTTGTGGTTGAGAGCCCACTGGCCCATGTGGGAATCGAACCGGCAGCCTTCAGAGTTAGGAGCACAGAGCTCTAACCGCCTGAGCCACCGGGCCGGCCCCGAATTTCGCTTTTTTGTATGAATAAATGTTATGTTTTTAAAGCACACTTGTCTTTAAAAATACACGCAGAAACTATAACTATATTCATGAAAACTTAATCATAATAGAAAACATGCCAGATAAAGCAGTGATGTGCATATTTAATTGACATTAAATATATTTGTTTTTTAAAACTCTGCTGCTTTCCATTACATGCACCTCCTGTGTTCTCAGACAGTGAACTCTGCACATACACACCCCCGTCTCTCATTTGGTTAAATTCATCTGGGGAATAAAGGGCAAAAGACACTCCTATTTATTAACTTTGAAAAGTAGATAAATAATTAATAGCCCCTGGAGTCCCTGCATAGCAGACAACGGGCCCTTTGGGCAGTCTTCCTTTTTCTCAGTTTCATATATGCTGTTCATCCTGCTTTGCAATAATCATAAAATAATAATGGTAAAATACAACTATGATCGTTAACAACAAACCAGTTTTAATTATTATGAGAAAATACGTTTCCTCAGTATATATACACAGCCCGTGGAAGTAATGGTCTAATGGCTAGACTTTTAAAACTTTGAAAGAATATAGTAGGTAATTATTCATAAAGCTTAAAAAACTGTTGAAAGGATTTCTGGACTTTTTTAGTTCATTATTTTTATTTTAAAATTGGGCTCTTTACTAAATAATAGTAAATGCACAGGCAAATGTAAAACATAATAGCCTAATTGGAAAAAAAAACACAAAACTTGGTTGAATGAGCGAGCCTATGCGTGCCAGTCATTAAACATAAAAGAGCAGAACAGTGGCTGTTAGCTTCTTTTTGTGGCTTGCGGAGCCATGCTCGGCTAAATCAGGCCTGAAGGAGTTGGAGACCTGCAGGTTTCTTGAATAATGGGGTTTGTGTCTTCACACATAGGAGCAGCCTTTCTATATACATTTCTGAAATAATAAGGATGTCTGCTTTCCTGCTATCCCACTGACCCCTTATCTCACAATATCTTTGTCTCTGTCCCCAAATTATTGACAAATATGACGGAAATACTGGCTAGAAATAGATGGTAAGGTTTAGCCAACAGAGTTTCAACAACGTTGCTCTTTTCATTTTGTTTCCAAGTTTCCACTGTTTCCATTCTTACTCTTTCTTTCCAGTGATGGCACATGTCCATGGCAGGGGTTCTGTAATAATAAAATAGTATTACAAACTGTCACTTACCAGGTATTGTTTTAAGTACTTTCCATGTAGTGTACTACTTTAATCTTCTCATCAACCTAATGAGGTATGTACTATTGTGACCCCCATTTTGCAGGTGAAAAACGAAAGCACAGAAAACTTGAAGTCACATAGCTGGTGTGTGGTGGGAGAGCTGTGTGATGTGCATACTTAATTGACATTATATGTAAGCTACACCGCACTACTTTTGGGAGATGCCTGGTATTAGTCTGAAAAGTACCTATTGTTTAAATTCCTAGGGGTCAAAAGATGAAATAGAGCAAGTCCCATAAATTTATTTTTGAACTTTGCCTTTTTTGTGTTTATGATACCTTGGTCCCTCACCTTTGAAGCCCTCACCATTTCATCAGCCTAATTACTGTTAGATAAGTGAGCCCATGAGGGACAGTAAAAGGTTTTTCTTCCTCTAGAAGCTTCCACAGGGAGTGCCTAAAAGCTCTTTATCAAAGATACAGTTCATTTCTCCTCGCTGAAATGCAGCATTTTACCTAAAAGGGATAGCACACTAAGCTAGATGTAACCTGGAGATTATAGGTCACATCTTGAAATGGTGAATGAGGGCCAGAGGAATGAATGAATTTTGTTTCGCTGTGAACTAGGAAAGCTCAGACTTGGAAGGCTTCCTGGGAGACATATTAAGGCAGGAGGCCTGAGCCAGATTATTTTTGCAACCTCTTGTATCTGTCTAATGAGGGTTTCTGAATTGTGTAAGTCTACATTAATCTAGGATTCTGGACTAAGAAAGAGGCAGACTTGATTTATGGAGGAATTCATACTTGATTACTCCAGTAGCAGTTCCAGCCAGGTCAGCTGGCAAAAGAAGCCAAAGATAGCTAACTGAGATGCTGCTAGATAGCATAAGCTTAATGTCTAGGGACAAGACCGGAAGGTTCAGTGCAGGGAGGCCACAGGAGCTTCTGGTGAATCTACTCTTTCAGGGAGGGCAAACGAGTTGCTTGAGACCTCACGTTGGCATACAAGCCAAAGAATACGGGGAAATGATTGCTCCGCCATATCCAGGTCCCTAGGCCAGTTTTTTTTTTTTTTTTTTTTTTTTTTTTTTAACTACCCTGAGAGGAGGCACACTTCGTCTCCTGTGCTGGTTAGTGTGCAGATGTGGGGTAGGTTCTCTTCTGTTTCAGATACTCGGCTTGATAATGGATGGAGGAATGGCCAAGATGACTTCTTGAGGTCCTTGTAGCCTGAGGGTTCAATGTTATGGTTTCCATCATCACTACATATTATCACTCGATTAGGTTGGGGAGGGGTAGAAGAGAGGAGTCATAAGTAGCCAAAATACATAAACCTGGGATTTGCTATAGCTTTAAAAAAGGTTTTATTGTGGAAGATTTTAAACATACACAAAGGTAGAACAGTACAGCGGTTCCCGTGTGCCCACCATCCAGCTACCAGAGCGATCAACTCATCTGTTCTTGTTTTATCTACCCTCCCACTTCTGCTTATTTTTAAGCAAATCCAAGGTATTATTTTATTTATAATACATGTTTTTATGCCTCAGTATGTAGCTCTAAGGGATAATAACTCGTTTTGAAAACATTGTTACAATATCATCATGGTACCTAAACTAATAATCCCTTAATTATCATCAAATACACAGTTTATGTTCCAATTCCTCCAACTGTCTCATAAATTCTTTTTAACAGTTGGCTTGTGTGAAGCAAATCCAAACAAGATCCACACGTTGCCTTTGGTTGATGTATTTCTAAAGTCTCTCTCTTTCTTTTTTAGAACATACTTTCGTGAAGTATAGTATATAGAGAGGAGTGGAGAAATCCCTACGTGTACAACTCAGTGAATATTTCCCTGTGAAACTACCACCCATGTTATGAAATCGAACATTACCAGTAGTACCTTACTGTAGTTTTAATTTGCATTTCTCTGATGACTAATGATGTCGAGCCCTTTTAAAATGTATTTTTGGAGGCCATTTGGATATTTTTTTATGAAGTGCCTTTTCAAGTCTTTTGCTTTGAAAGTTGTTTCCTTTTTCTTATTGGTTTGTGGAATTCTTTATATGTTCTGGATACCAGGCCTGTATTGGATGTAAGTATGGCAAATTTCTTCTCCCACGGTGTGGTGTCTTGATGAGCAGAAGTTCTTAATGAAATCCAATTCATCAATTGTTCCCTTTATGGTTTGTGCTGTTCGTGTCCTACTTTAGAAGTCATTCCCTGTCCTCAAGGGCACGAAGATATTCTCCTTAGTTATCCTCTGGAAGTTTCAATGTTCTGTCTTTCCAATTTATGTCTACGCTCCTCCTAGCACTTAGTTTTGTGACTGGTATGAGATAGGGGCTAAGGGGCATTGGTTTTTCCATGTGGATTGCCAGGTGAGCAGCACCATTTTGAAAAGACAATCCTTTTTCCTCTGCCTTACAGTGGTATCATTTGCATAATTTAAAGGTCTGTACATGTGTGGATCTCTTTCTAAACTCTCTTGTTCTATTGGTCTGTTTGTGTATCTTATTTTTCAGTTGATAAAACTTTGTATGAATACCATACTGACTTAGTTGCTGTAATTTTTTGTTTTGCCATCTAGTAGTGTAAATCTTTCAACTCTGTTTTTCTTCTTCAAGATTGTCTTGGCTATTCCTGGCCTTTTGCATGTCATAGAAAAAGCAGAATCATGTTTTCAAGTTCCACAACAACGTGCTGAGATTTTGACTGAGATTGAATAAAATCTGTAGCTCGATTTGGGGAGAAGAAATAGCTTTATAATATTGAATCTTTGTGTCGAGGAATATGGCATATTTGTCTCTTTATATAGGTCTTTAATTTTTCTTAGTAATGTTTCTTGATTTTCTAGGTAAATCTTGCGCATCTTTTATTAGATTTACTCCTAGGTATTGGGTGTTTTTGATGCTAATGTAAATGGTATCAAGTTTA
Organism: Rhinolophus sinicus; assembly: GCF_057876585.1. Taxonomy (NCBI): domain Eukaryota; kingdom Metazoa; phylum Chordata; class Mammalia; order Chiroptera; family Rhinolophidae; genus Rhinolophus; species Rhinolophus sinicus. The sequence goes on along the minus strand of NC_142506.1, from coordinate 56,565,049 downwards.
AAATTTTATTTTCTTCTCCCTGTCCTAATGTTAAGGCAATTGACAGGTACTTCATCATCAAAGATAAATTAAAAGTTCATATCAGAACTTTTCTTTGGTCTTGAATTTAGCATGTTTTTACAGTTTATACTTGCTTTCCACTTACAAGTCATTGAACATTACAGCTGATCTTTCATTCTTTTGAAGGATCAGATTTAAACTCTCCCTTTGGACCACCAGAGGTTTTCCCAGTGCCAGCAGGGGCAGTGGTAGTAGGAATCACAGCTTACATTTATTGAGTGTTTGCTATGTGCTGCGTACTATTTTAAGTGCTTTATAAATATTAACTTACTTAATCATCACAACTACCCCATGAGGTGGGGTAGATCATATTCTTATTTTGCAAGAGTGGAAACTAAGGCACAGAGAGGCTGTATAACTTGCCCCACGTCACACAACCTACAAATGGTACAGCCAGGATTCAAACCCAAGCTGGTAGGCACCAGAGCCCATGCTCTTAACATTATATAGCCCCTTAGGCGGCAACAGCAGATGGGGGCTAGAGTAGGAGAATATATAAACTGGGGAATCCCTGCAGGGCGGCTGGCCTATAACCAACTGTATACTTGCTTTTCTGCACCTGTGGGATACCCCCTGAGGATTGTGAGAAATACCTTGGGTTCAGGGTGGAGGCTGCATTAGAGGGGGCTGAGGGTGCAATTAGCAGTTAAGGTCAAGAGAAGTGAAACATAGGTAAGGTAATCATAATTTGATCTTTCTTTCAGTTTTACAGGCTGAAGAAACTTGAAAGTGATTTGTTTTTCAGTTTTTCTCACCTTAAAATTTCCTTGGAGTAAGTGGAATCATGACTTCTGGTCTGTTCTTTCTCTGAGGTGACAGGCACGTCTATATTTAGACCAATAGTCATGCCTCTGTGGTGATGGATCAGTGTGTGCCTCCAAAAATGGCTGTGCATTGAAATACGAACATGTGTATCTTTATGAACAGAGGAATCATCAACACTGTAGATCTGATGCACATCCGTCAGAGGGATGCCTATCCGAATTGACTTAGTAAGCAGATAAGTGAACATTTGTGCTGGGACCATAGATAACCCTTGGGCAAGTGTCCATGAGTTCATGTAAGCCAGCAGACTCAGATCCAGACACGTCGCAAGCAAAGTGAATTTAGGGCGTCACAGGCCTAAAGCATGAGAACCATTCATTTTTTTTTTTTAATTATTTACTTTTTTAAACTTTTATTTATTTAAGTGTTTTTTTCTAGGACCCATCAGCTCCAAGTCAAGCAGTCGTTTCAACCCAGCTGTGGAGGGTGCAGCTCACAGTGGCCCATGTGGGGATCGAACCAGCAACCTTGAGAATGATTAATTTTGATAACCAACCAGAACCTGGAATTTTCTTTAACCCTACATTTTGAGTGTCACTAAGCTCTATTGACTATCATTTTAATAGCTTTCTAATTGGTCTTTTCTTTATGCATCACCATTAATAGTTGGGATCCTTGACATTTTTTCACCTGTACTGGGCAACAGCCTCCTGAACGCTTTGTTCTTTTCTCTAAGTAGTTTCCTTCACTGCCATGAACATCGTCTTTATCAAGCCTAAAGCCATCATGTAACTTTCTTACTTGAAATCATCTCAATGGCTCCCATTGCTTAGAGGATTCAAATCTAACATCCGGAGCCTGGTCTACGAGGTTCCTCCGTAAGAACTGGCGTGTGCCTCTTTCAAGTCCCCATCTCCCTTATTCCTTCACCTGTGGCACCAACCCCAGGAACCTCCTCAGGCTCCTGGACCCAGGGGCTGCTCTCAGACTTGGTACCTTTGTTGTGATGTTTCTCAACAAGGTGTTTTCCTGGCTACCCCTCTTCTCACCTTTGCTTTTTGGGCCAACTCTTAACTGTCCTTAGAAAGTGTCCGCATACTTCTCTCGGCTAGAAGGCTTGGTACACTTCTGTAAGCATTTCTCCTACCATATTGTACCATAGAAATGTGTGTCTTCCTTGGTAGACTGTGGAGTCCTTGAAGCAGGGTCTTACTCCTTATTGTTTTCCCAGTGCACCCTAGGCCCTTCACAGACATTTGCTGATGGGTTCTTCCATTCATCCAACCATCCATCCATTCTTTCGACTCATATTTATTGAGCGTTTGGTATATTCAAGGCACTGTTCTAGCTGCCAGAAATACACAGTGAACAAGACACAAAATCCTTATTTCCACAGTGAGGGACGACAGGCAATAAAGAAAGAAATAAACAGGAAATATATCAGGTTGAAGTGCTAGGCAGAGAATTAAAGTAGGGTCATGGGTAAATACTTTTACTGCATGGCCAGAGAGGGCCTCTCTGAGGGGCACCCTGGAGGCCGAGATCTGAATGAACGGCCCTTTAGATGATCAGGGTAAAGAGCATTCCAGGCAAAAGGAAGAGATGACAAAGACCTTATGGCAAGAATGAACTGATTTAGAATAAACACTAGTTACCTAAAGCCAGGGCACAGTGAAGAAAATGTCTCTTAAGAGATACAGAATGAAAGAGATAGATCACAGCTGGTTTTGGAGTCAAAGGTAATTCATTCTTTAAAACATACTGGATACTTACTGGCAGCTGCTAATGGCCAAATAAAAAGGCCCTGTTGTTCACAAGTGATGCACAAAAGCGCTTAGGAATGTAGGTGCTGAATACCCCTCCCCACTTCACTTGGAGCCAAGCTATCTGTCAGGATGGCCTGTGTGAAGAAGCTGCCAGCTTTTAATTCACTTGGCTTTCAGTTCTTCGGGCTTTCAGTTTGCCCAAGCCACACAGTTCATATAAGCACAAGAATGTGAACACTTCTGTTTGCTCCAAAGGGTGCCTATTTTTAACCTTTGCAGTGGGGAAAAAGCCCTTAATTTACCCATCCTTCATTATTTTCCAGCTTAGTATTTTTTTCGTCCCTTCCTATGCTCCCTGGAAAAAAGGACCAAAAAAAGGTGCCATATCTGAAATCCTGTGTGCTTCCGTGCAGGGGGAGCCGTGTGCTCCTGTTCACACGTGGGCCATGGCCGGGTTTATGTAACGAGCTGGTCTGAGTACAGTTGGCTCACGCAGAAGGCCACGGTGTGGCAACCACAGATCTCACTGCAGGGAGGCTGGGCGTGAACTTGCAAAGCAGGAGTCGTGGCTCAGGGTGGCCTGTTGCTCAGCTTTGTTTTGGGACTCAGACTGTTCCCTTAAAACCCTGGGTTTGATTCAAAAGACCCAAGAGAGTTCTGTTTCATAGAGGGGGGCTCCCTGCCCCAGTGAGGATATATTGGAGATACACAATTTTTATTTTCCCCAGTGGGTGTGTAGCTATTACAGAGGAGATCTGGCCTGATAAAAGTGTTCACATTCTTGTAGTTTTATCAACCAAGTGGCTTGGCCACACCAAGGCCATTTCTAGACGGCATAATAGACCCGCAGGAGGCACAGTGATCTGTCTTTTGTGTTCTTTTCAATGTTTCTGGTTATTCTTATGGGAATTGACCATCAAGAAAACCTATTTGACTATGCTGTATCATAATTTAGGACTGAAAGGAATTTTGGACGTCCAAACTTTTCAGGCAAGGTAACTGAGGCCCAGGACGGTTAAGTGTCATGCCCGGGGACACAGTGGGTTAGTGTCAGAGCTAGGTCCGGCAGTCTTGGGTTCCCGACTCCCAGTGTAGATCTTATGTTCCCACTCATACTGCCTTCAGTTGCTGAAGGGAGGTAGCAAAGTGGCGACCTGAGGACTGCTGGGTTTGTTTTTTTTTGGTTTTTTTTAAGAGTCCATATATACAAATTGGGAAATTATAAGAATCTGGATTTCTGGTTTCTCCAGAAAGATTTGAGTTCACACTTGTGCAAGACTAATTGCTGGCATTAACAGTGGCTTGTACCTTTATACTGGTTATACGTTTTCCAGTTCACCACAGTCTCCACTACTCCCTATTGCCTCCCAAACGTGAGGTTGACTGTCAGCCTGCCATTTATGGTCCAACTTGTGCTGTTGTATTTCTGATAGGATTACGAGGAAAGTGAGCTCTTTCTTATACCCATGTCTCTATTAAAAGTGGGCCATATTTCAAGAAGAATGGCTATTTTAAAAAGCAAAGTGCTTCAAGGGCCAAATGAATACAGCTCAAGATGATATTAGGAAGCAAATCTGTTTGGCACCTGCAAGGCATTGAAAATTGTGACTCTTTTGCAAAACTCTAATACCATAATCAGAAGAACTTTGGATATGTCTCTTTACCGTGAGCTTGCATTATGCCGTTGACAAATTTTGAAAGGAGATTTTCACAGCATAGAACTGAGAAGATAAATGGAACAAAGACAGGACAGGAAGCCCTTCTCTCCATTCGCGCCACAGCAGAGATATTATAAGTGAGACCCATTTGTTTAGACACTAAGTCAGATTGTCCAGAAGACTGTGCATTAAGAGCTCTTTGTGTTGACTTTAGGTTTCAATCTGGTAATCATGACAGCAGAGCGATTGGGGCGATCAGAACAGAGGGTTCCTCTGCCAGTTGCTGAACTAACCGTGAAATTCCTTCCAGGAAATGCATTGTATTATTCTGAGACACACATTGCAAATAAACAATACCCAAAATGTACCACACTCACAGTTCCTTGAATAAAAGGTGCCATGCTTATCTACCCAAGATTATGCATAGGACCATTTACAGACTCATTTGTACCTTTGAATCTTTTTGCTCGTCTCTGCTTCAACTTGTCCAATTAATATTTCGAATATTTCAGCTCCACTAATATTTCTTTGGCAAAGCCAGGAGGCTCTGTAAAGGTTAAAAATGATTCGGCTATGTTGTGTTGAACATAATTGAAGTGTCATGAACCATCTACAGAGCAGGAGAACCAGTTCTCGCGTTTCTATTGCTTTAGTCTGTTTACTTTCTTGGTGCCTGTCCACTGAAGCTTGGGCCGGGAGACCTGGTGAGGAATGTTTCCTCTGGAGTTTCAACAGGCACAGCTATTTGTCACTGCCTCAGAAGCTGCTTGGCTACAGGTAAGGAAGGCTGCTTTATGGGAGGGATAATTATGGTCAGTGACCTCTGAGCTTTTAGCGTGGCCTTACTCTGGGACCAAACTCATGTCTGATTCAGGAAGTCTTCTGTTTTTGTGTGTCCACATCGATGATTTGTTTTTCTTGCTTTATAGAAGGGAAACAGCCTTGGGTACTGGTGAGGAGACGTGATTCTGAATCAGGCTGAGTGCAGGGCTTGAAGGTGGAGTCTCTAGGAGTAGGATTCAGTAGAGGGCGGAATCATGGTCATTAGGATACCAGACACATGGCAAAACCAAACATAACCACCCACCTCCTCTCTGACTCACCTACCCAAAACATGATTAAACTAGAGGGGGCGGGTGGCAACCAGGTATGAGATACAGGAGAGGTGGGGTGCTGAGTCCCTCTCCTTCCCAGCCTGCAACCCCATTGGTCGCTCCTTTTCCAGAGGACCTAGAGGCCTAGGGATCTCGAGATACACCCTGACCAGAAGTCTCTCCTGGGCTTGGGAAACCCTTGTCATTTGAGTGGCCTAATAAAGTAGAACTTGTGATGGATAGCAAAACTTCTCAGGGGTTTGGGAGGTGCTCTGACTTATTCGGAACCTAGTGGGCTCAGGATTTTACAGGAGACACCAAACAGTGACTTCAGCGCCCAGAGGGAGGCCATCATTAACCTGGGCTTCAAACGTAGCTTGCAGCTATGGGAGGACTTTGTATTTAGATACAGAGACACCAGGATAAACCAGAGCAGATTAGGGTGGAGGGCGAGGGCCCTTACCCTTGGCTCAGTCTGACCTTCCTCAGGGAGAGCATTCCCTTCGAAACAATGGTTAGCATTATTAGAGATTCTCCATGTTCCGTACCTCTTATGTCATATGTAATAGGATAATGGAAAAAAAAAATCTCAATTGCCATACCAGTGTTGGCCACATCAAAGCGACAGTTATTATACCCGTCATGGTAAATTAGTGTAGATCCCAATATAAACATTGTTTTATCCCTTTTTAGTTTTAAATGAAGCATTTGGCTTGTATATCATGTTTGAAACATCAAACATAATACACGGTCATATTTGAATATGAATACTACCTATGTTTTAATAACTGGCATTTTTCCTATGTGTATAGCTCCACAGGTATATCATTTTAAATTATGTATATAGCATTTAAGGTGTATAGTGACTTAAGTAATTACTGTTGCTTCGTGTGGCCTGTGTAGGATGTACCAGTTTAGCAGATGAGGTCATTCAAATCACACAAAAAGATCGCCTTAATCTGCCTGTCAGAATTCATGGAAATTGTGAGACTCGAGTAGTATTTAAATATCAGTAACTTTGTCCATGGAATGTTGAAATCTTTTCTTACCTCCTCCCCTCCCCTTGCACCACCTCCTACCCGCTTTTGCAGGCTTGGCATTGTTCTGCATAGTAAAGTTCCACCCCTGAAAAGCCCCAGTATGTAGTAGGTCTGAACCCTGTCTGAAACCTTCCCTGGACCCACAGCCAGAAATGGGATGTGGTCCCAGGAATAGCCTAGACAAGTGCCAACTGGGACTTGGGGCAAGGATTTTCCTTTCTTTTTGACTCTCTGTAGCTGTGCCCTCCCAGGGAAGAGGTTTGCTCCTTCTGGAGCCAAGGTCATTGTCCCTTCCTTGCACAAGTAAGTCTGTGTCGTAACTGCTTCCACATCCCCCTTCCTGCCGGGACACATGTTGGTGATCCAAGAAGACACAGGCTGAGGCTTAGCATGGGCGTCTCCTGGAGTCTCCGCGGTGTGTGGGCTTCAGGAGAGCTGGGTGTGTGGGGCCGGCAAGGCCGCCTGTGCTTAGCCCCTGGAGGAAGAGCAGTGTAACTACCCCTGGGGGACAGCCTGAAAGTTGTGATGTCAGATGCCCCACCCCCTGGTCTCATGGAGGGTGAATGTTTTCTAGGTCAGCAGCTCTAATCAACAGCCAGGTCAGGCCTGGTAAAGGAAGTACATGGGAGGAACTCAAAGTGGAAGTGAATGACAGACTAGGAAGTTAAGGGTTAATTAGGAAGGGCTCCTCATACAGAACTGGATTGTCCTTTCAAAACCGAGGATGGCCATCGCTGAACCCTCTTCTTGCATGTGTCTTCCTCTTGTGTTCATCCCTCCTTCTGGTCCGACTGAGGAGAGGAGAGATGGCCCTGGCTTCCAAAAGTAGCTCGCAGCTATGGGAGGAATGACTGTCCAGCCATTTTTACATTTTCCATGTGAAATTTACCAGCGCTTAGCAGAGCTTCTCTAAAGATCAAAGGGCACCCAACTGAATAGGAATCTATGATAGGAGAATTTAATGTTTTTTTCGCAGCTCCCTTTACCCCCTCCCCCCAACTCTAAGTGGACAAAATATTGGGCCAAAGGTCCACAAAATCCTGTTTAGGGAGGCATCTCGCCATCTCATTTCCACCCAGGCACTTTTCCCTTCTTGTAACTTTCCAGTGGTAATTTGGGGAATACTATTGATAACTCTGACACCTGGTGGTCACTTCCAAAACTGCACTCTGGGAGAATTGAACATCCATTGTCATTTTCAGTTGTTTTAGTTTTTCCACTTCCAATTTCAACGTAAATAAGATGTGCTTTGTATATCAGTTATTGTTGTTAAGTGAATTATTTATAAGTAAAATTCTTGCAAATGCATTCGAAAGAGTACACTTGGACAGAAAATTTCTCTAAAGATATACTAGAAACTGCATGGTGTGATACTTAGGGAGTGCAGCTAGGTGTGGGGTTGAAAGGGACATATTTTACTTTATACCTTTTCGTTCTGTCTGAGTCTATTTTAAACAAGAAGAACGTATTACTTTAATCACTGCAGCTGAAGTAACCCACCGAGGTAGGAGGGCCACAAGTCTAGGATATTCCTCTTCAGGGCATCTGCCCCTCCTGGTTTTGTGTCCAGAGAACTCTAGTGCTTCTGTGTGTTTGGAGGGAGTGCAGGCCGCTGGACTCACTTTGGTCTTGTTCGCTGACGGGGGCGCAGTCGCCAGCAGCTAAGTAGAAGCGGGTTCTGGGAGCAGTGTGACTGAAGCCTGGGAAAATTCCCAGCTTCCTTGGTGGTCCCGGTAGTGAGGGCAGCAGCAGCACGCCTGTTGGGGGGGCTGCCCACTTCCCCAACTCATGTTCAGTGGAGGGTCTCCAGTTGGAGAGCCAGCCACCGGTGCAAGGCCGCCAAGAGCCAAGTTTCACACGGCCTGGCGAGGCCACTGGGGGCCAGGCAAATGCTCCCCGGGTGTAACAGCAGAGAGCAGAGCTGGGGGTGGATGTGGCCTGCGGCGGGCGGGTAGGAGAGCCAGATCTGATGAAAGCAACCCCTTTCTGACTACCTTCTCTATGCTTCTTACTGTCTGATAGCAACATTTCTTTCCACTATTGAACAGACCTCCCACTGCTTTCCCACGACCCCCAGTGATAACATACCTACTTTATGGATTCGTGGAGTATAACCACTCTTCCAGTGTGTGCTCAGGAACAGCAAACACTCCTCTTGCTTGACTGTGCCCAGTCACCCACTCACCACTGGTGGCCTGGAAACCCTGGGCAGCTGGGCGGCCTCACAAGAAGATGGAAGGCATTTAAAGGCAGCGTCTCAGTGGAGTCTCCCGGTGCCGGATTTGGTCCACGGGGAGGGGAGGCCCTGCCTGCACTCGTAATGCAGCCCCTGAAGGGTGGGATCTGGATGTGGGAGTGGAGCTGTTTCACAGCAGCTCTTCAAGGAAAGCAAATCTTAGCGCCACACTCAATTATCGGTCCTTATTCCCAGAGGACGTGTCAGCCCCGGTGATCAGCTCTCTTAGGGAGCGCCCTCGAGGGTGCAAGACAGCACGAGTGCTAGCCCAGGACCGATGCCAGTGTTCACCATCTTTCTGACTCCAAATGGCCGGCACCTGACCTGCTGACCCACCTCTCCCTCTGGGCAGCGCCCGTTTTACCTGTCATGACAGTAAGGGTACCTCCCTTTGCCTTGCCCGCTTCCTCTCTCCTACTGCTCAGATCAAAGATCCATGCAGACCTGTCATGTGACCTTGAGGATGAAGCCACATGCTTGAGACGGAAGAAGGCTGAGACCCTGATGATTTCCCAGAGCTGCCAGTGCAGTTCCTGACCACTTACTCCCGGTCCTTAGTAAATGGAGAAAGTCAACCCGTGTGTGGAAATGACTGGGTTTTCTATTACCCACAGCCAAACCTAACTGTAACCCATCCAGCGACCCTCGGCCATTTCCAGGTGTTTTCCTGTTCTCATGTGTCCTGTGGCATAGGGGCAGAGAGCGCTCACTTAAGGACAGAAGTAACACCGCTTGAACCTCTGGTGGGACCTTCCTTCTGGTAGGACTCTGTGCACGCAATAAAATAGATCTGTTTGTGCTATCTTCTTAGAATCACTGAATTTTAAATCTCAGGGTGAGGGTGGGGTGGAGCAGGAATTTCATAAACAGATAGTAGTGTTTCTTGGCTTTTGTTTAAATTTGGGGATGGGGTGATGAGGGACAATAAAGACGCATGATGGATATTGGTCTGTAGTTTCTTTTTTCTTTTTATAAGGTTTTTGGCTTGGTATCAGAGAAGTGCTTCCCTGTATGGGGGAAAAGGGAAAGAGTTTCGTAAAATCAAATAAGCAATGGTACAGTGTCTTAACTTGAAAAGGATTGAGAATCACTGGTGACAAGTCATAATTGAATGAAAGAACAACTGTAACAGCTACAGTTGACCATTTCGTGCCAAGGGCAGCAAACAGCCACATCAAACTAGGACAAAATAAATAACTGCGGATATGTGATAGGTGCTTAAGTAGACTGACTCCCTGAAGCATCAGTATAGATATATTTTTGAGATATATATATATATATATATATATATATATATGCATATTCTACTAATATTTTTTAACTTTGTTCTGGGATACAGTTAAGTTCATTGGAAACAGCTCTGTTACAAACCTACCTTTTCCCCACGAGCACCTTCCGTAGTCACTTAGCTCCTCCATATCGAGACAGTCTGGTGTGTCTTCTAAGATGCTGGCTTTTCTTGGTCATTCAGAATCCCTTACTTTTTGTAAAAACACTCTCAGGTTTTAAGAAAAGGATCTTTCTCTTTCTTTCCTGAGTTTTCTCTTCTTGAAATCCCAGAAACTCCTTCATAATTCATTTATTGTATCATAATCTCACCCCAGGCAGACTGCCATTTGTCTTTTTCTTTCTCTTTCCCCCTTTCTTTCTTTTAAAACTTTAATTATGGAGAAAATGTTAAGCCTGGAAAAATAGAAAGAGAGAATGTGACATTGAGTTCCCGTGTACCCATCCACAATCGTCAACTTGTGAAACTGCACTTTCCTAATGTTTCTGATTTGCAAAGGTTAGGGACGTATTTTGAAGTGACATCAGAAATCGTGTGTTAGGGGATGCACACCCTTTTTGTCGTGTGTGTGTGTGTGTGTGTGTGTGTGTGTGTCTGTGTGTGTGTTGGAATTTTGGTTTATTATCCAGGTTAGGGTGCATACAACGTGAAAACATGAGTCTCCTGTGATTTCCAGGGGACACCCCACGCACCTCACATATTCTCGCTTTGTGTTTTACGCACAGTCCTTAAGTGCAGCCTGTAACTTTTACTCTGTGCTTCGGTTACAGTTTGTAGTTGATTTAGGCCGTATCTCATCTTTCATCTAGACTGACACTCCTTCAATGCAGTTCCTAAGCTCTCTTCTTTTTTTCCTGAGTACATATACACCTTGAGTGTTCTTTATAGATCAGCTATGCTTCATGAATAAAAGCAAGCTGGCGTAAACGCAGTGAGAGGCATCTGATAGAATCCTGGCATCCTACTAGTTGGTGAGACTTTTTCAAAGTTGCTGAACCTCTCTGAGATTCAGCATCACCATCCGTAAATTGAATAACACCCACCTTCAGGATGATTGTTAGGATTAGAAATAATGCAGCTAGAGTGCTTATTACAGTGCCTGGTGCATAGTGGTAACTCAATAAATGACAGCTATTATGGTTATGACAGATGCAGCGCTGCTGTGAAATGGATATCAAAGAGTATTATCCCCAACTGACTGACTAAATGGGCACCAGAGAGACAAAAATACTGACGAAAGTCACTTGAAGCGCCAGTGACACATCCATAACCAAACTCATAAATGCCACTTCCCGGACTCAGAGGCTCCTACAAACATTCTAAAATCTAATTTCTGCCTATATCTTAATGGAGGAATTCTATTTTATAACAGAAACAAGGCATTTCCAGCAGCTCATTTCAAGGGGATTTACCAAGTTTATGGTTTAGGATGATAGGAATCTAGTTGGGGCTTTGTGCCTTAAAACCGTGTCCTCACCTCCACAGTAAGACTTGAAACGAGTATATCAGACCAGTGCATCTCTGTTGGGGTGGTTTGTGGAGTTTATCTGTGGACAGGCTGGTTCTCAGAGTCACTAACTGTTAGTGGATAGTTTATAAAACAGACTGAGGGAAGTGCTTCAAGGTTTCACACAGAGAAAGGAATGTTAGGAGTCTGTCTATCTCTGTGTGTGTGTACATGTCTCTGTGTCTCTGTCTTTCTGTCTGTCTCTCTCTCTCTCTCTCTCTCTCTCTCTCTCTCTCTCTCTCTCACACACACACACACACATGATCTTTTTGACCTTATATTCTCTAGGTTTCGGAGAGGTATGCACACCTGTGTGTATTCTTCCCAAAGTGGAGAAATGGTCCTTTTCAGCTGTTTCCCCCCATATTTTACTGAAGTATCAAAATGTGTCATGGTTAATCATCAGCATGTATCTAATCTGCCTAAAAGCTAAAGGCAACTTCAAACCAAAAGAGTGAAAATTGTATAGAAAAGGCTCCCCTTTTGTCCTAAATGAGCAAAGTTAGGGGAGAAAAGGACTGTTTGAAAGGGCTTTAAAAAAGACATACCTGTAACCATGGCCTGCTGCTATGAGATCCCTTCTCCTTCTGCGTTCACAATGTTACATTCTCCTGTTAGCAGGGATTGTTGTAAGCAAGTACAATCAAATCATGATGAATTGCCTTGCAAAGGATGAAAAACAGAGGCCACTGGAAACCCATTCCTTCCTCAAAAAGAAACAGTGGAGCTTCTTCCTCTTATTTTTGTCAAATTCTCGTGTCTTCCTGAAGCACAGTGGCTGTCTCTAAAACATCTTTCTGTCTCTAGCACCTTTCATTGCACTTTACACACAGTAGGCACTCAGTAAATAATTATTGTGGATGCTGAATGTATAACTATGTATTATTTGAGAATCTACTATGCAGCCTAACATTGTTAGTTGCTGTGTAGACTGTACTAAAGAAAAGTTATCACTGGCTCGGAATTGTTTGCTTTCATTGTGCTTGCAGTCTAGAGAGGGACATAGCAATTTGGAGAAATGTTTGGCCATTATTGCCATAAATATTTTGTCTGCTTCATTTTATTCTCTTCTCCTTTTGGAACTCCAATTGTACACATGTTAAATCTTTTGATGATGTCTCACGGGTTCTTGAGGTTTTTTAATTTTTCAGTGTTTTTTTCTCTGCTCTTCAGGTTAGATAATTAATCTATTAATCAGTCTACAAGTTCACTGACTGTTTCTTCTGTCATCTTCATTCTGTGATTTTTAACATTTCAGATATATATTTTTCAGTTCTAGAATTTCTATTTAGTTCTTTTTCGTAATTTCTAGTTACCTGCTAATAGTTTCTGTTTTTTCATTAATTACAAGCATAGTTTCATTTATGATTTGAGCTTAGTTAAAATAATTGTTTTATAACCCTGTCTGCTAATTCCAATATATCAATCATTTCAGGGTTGATCTTCATTAATTTGATTTTTTTTCTCAAGTATAGATGATGTATTCCTGTTTCGTTCAATAATTTTGAACTCTATCCTGGACATTGCAAATGATATGTTGTAAAGATTTTCAATTCAGCTATGTTTCCCTGAAGAGTATTTTTTTTTTTTTAATAGTAGGCAGTGAACTTGGCTGAATTCAAACTGTAAACTTTGTCTTCCCTGCTGTGAATGGTAGCTCAAATTTCTGCTCAGTTCTTTTCATCTTAGTTGGACCGCTTCTCGTCTGCTTCACAAGTATGTGGTTCTGGCATCAGCCATAGATTTGGGCAGAATTTATACACACCATTTGGACCTCCTTCTTTCTGGCTGTCTACTTTGTAGGGTTTCCCCCTTTGCTTCTGAGTAGGTGTGTTTCCTTCAAACTCTGTCCTCTGATTTTTCAAGCCAGTAAGACTTTGGGTTTTCTTTCTGACTTTTAGCTGCCTTGCATAGTGCAATTTGAAGCCTTCCCTCAGGATAAACGCCATAAAAAATGGGAAATTCACCCAGTGCTTTTTCTTTCACTCAAATGTTGACCCTTTACCAGTATCTACCATTTTTTGGTTGCTCTCCCATGTCTCCAGAGTTATTTTTAGATGTTGCCCAGAGTTTATCACTGTTACCTGCGAGAAGGTCCACGTGGCCATGACAGGAACAGAAACTAGATAGGTATGTCGGGCCAAAAAATAGGGACAAATAAGCAAATGACTGTCAAAGAAAAACTCAGAGAAAAAAACACTTAGAAAAGAAAAAACTTATAGAGAGGTTTGCAAGGGAGTCTAGGCGTTAGAAAGATAGGCTTATTGAATAAAAAATGCAACAGGTATTTAAAGGAAAAAAATTATCAAATCTCTGAGTTTACCATCAATCTGTTTATGAAGAAAAGCAGTAATTTTCTTGCATGATTTTAATAGTTATAAACATAGAGTCATATCTTCAGACATCAACACTGCAAATATTAGGTACAGAGACGTTTTTGTTAGGGAGTCAGTAACCTACAGGAAAGGCTCAAGGTTTTCATATTTGGGGCACTAGAATTAAACAGAATGATCCTGGGGTGTTTGTTTGTTTGTTTGTTAAATCTGTGTTCAAAGTGATCACAACCCCAGCATCACCACTGTTCAGGTGGGAGGTACATCCCAGGACGGCAGCTTAGCAGGGTGTCGTGTTTTCACAATGTCTCCTGGTTGTCAAGTCCCACTCTAACATGCAGATTTGACCTCATAAATTGCCTGGAGATTTTCTGATTCAGTGTAACTCATTTAGTATTTTGTTTTATTTAACTGGTTTTATTTACATAGAGTATAACAGATGTTAATATACAAAGACATCTTTGTTACATATTAATGTAACCAGAGCCGTTTTGGTTTAAGAGTTAACTTGTAAATCCTCTGCAGTTGTAATTTACTTTTATGTATCAGAAATATTTTATTGCCTTTTCAGCTGCTGAGATAAGGAACGAGGACCATCCAGTTTGCTCCTATGAGATCTGCCTGCAATAGCCTGTAAGTATAACCTTTCTTGGAGGCTCTCAAGTTTGCCAATTTCCTGACCTGCTAGGAAATTCTTTATTACCTGAAAAGGTGATATTCTGTTAGCCATAGAATAGTTCCAGGGCAATTATCTGGGAGTGGTATGCTGGAACTGGCTCATACTGGTCAATAAGAGCTGATTGTTAAATTTGCAGGAACTTTGTAAGCTGCTTGTTAAACACAGCCATTAGTAGACATTAAACTTTATAACTTACAATTAGATAAATTATATTTAAATTAGTGGTAATAAATACTCAAAACCCATCACTTCCTAATTATTGTATGACGTTTTATTTTTAGGTATGCCCCTGAGGTTATTTATATCTATTATATCTTTGTGGTGGAAATACTATTGAATGGGGTGCTATTTTGCGTGTCTCTTCCCAACTCCATGTTCAGTGATGTCGTGTTGAAACTGGCTATGCCGGGAGTATTTACACCACAGAAATTGGCAAATGCCACAAAGCAGTGCTGCTTTTTCCTTTGCAGAGCTGGTTGTTCAACACTCACCACACATTGTTTGTAGGCATTTCCCTTTAACGTATAAAGCATAGTCCTTCCTTGATTCTAGTAGCTTGTCGTACCTAATGGTTTGTGTCTTGCCTATTGTGGCAAATTTTTATCCAGTTTCATCTTACGGGAAAGAGGACGATTTTTATTGAGCCTAAGTCAATAACTACATGATCATGAAAACTAGAGGAACTTAGTTAAACATTGTGAATAATACTTAACCATTGTTACCATTGTCTTGGGTAGTTTGTAGATAAAGTCTGTTAATATATTCTAAAGAATCCCTATTTTTAAATTTTTCTTTCAGTTTCCTAGTTCAAAATACATACTAAAAATTCTCACAAGTCTTTTTCCCCCTGAATTCTAAGACGGATGTTGGAATAACATACCACTTAAAGAATGTTTTATTCCAGGTTATATAAATATGTCCTGTCAAACTGATGGTTAGAGGTAAAGGAGAAAGAAAAGGATATTTCCTCATATACCTGCGCAAAGTAGAAGATTAGCCACAGTTAAATCAGTTCACATCCTCTCAGGAAATGAACTTGTATTTTGCCGACCTTGGGCTAAGCCGTCTATGTCCATGAAGTCTTTTGGTTTTGCGCTAGGAGTTCTGGAAATCCCAACCAAGTCCTTTGATACAGACCGGACAGGTGTTGGTGGAAATGACGTCAATTCGGACTGGGAAGTCTGCTTCCATGAGCGTAGTCGCTGTGATACCGGTAGCGAAGAGTACCTGCTACCGTGTTTATTGCGTCACTTTTTGAGGTTACTTCCAAAAGTTTTGATTTTTTTTTTTTTTTTTTTTTTTTTTTTGAGTTTTTAGCAGAAGCCTTTAGGCAAGTGTAAGGGAAAAGCAGATGCCGTTTGTTGATGGCAACACTGAACGACCTTGGCCATTTCATTGTAATGTCCAACAATACCAGAAGGGAGGAGAGTGAGCTAGCTAATTAACTTGTAAGGACTTAGTCGGTGATTTCCCTGGTGAATGAGGGCCTTGACCGCCAGAGTCTTTAATTCATCCCATTAAGTGTGTTTTTTCACCAGTCGACAAGGGTATTTTAAGCCTGGAAATGAAATCTTTCTTCTTCTTCTTCTTCTTCTTCTTCTTCTTCTTCTTCTTCTTCTTCTTCTTCTTCTTCTTCTTCTTCTTCTTCTTCTTCTTCTTCTTCTTCTTTTTTTAAAGGGATCAATTGGTTGAAAGTTATTTGGTGAATCTTTGTATATAAATGTGATATGGTGGGTAATGGAAGAGGTTGTTGGGTAGGTGACTGATTTGTGTAACAGATACGCTAGAATTTGCTATTTGCAGAGCATAAGGAAGTATAAAAGCCCTTTTTTGGCCTTTAAAGTTATCCTTAGTAAATCAAAAGGTCAGGGAAACCTACCTGGGGCTCTCAAAGGTGAAAGGTTAGCGTGTGTGTGCGCGCGCGCGTGCACGCACACATGCATTTATATATGTATTTTGGGTAGAGAGAACTGGAGGCTTCTCTGAATGTAGTTTCAGTCTGCCCCAAGGGCTCAAGGAAAGGGTATGATTGTTGTTAGCAAAAATAATGAAAAGTAAACAACTAGGCAGGGGCGGAGAGAAGAGGGATGGTTCCCAGTACAGAACAAAGCACAAAGGTGAGAGAGGTTCCTGTCGTAGCCTGTCCTGTGCACGAAAACTGCTTCAGGAATTGTCTTCAGAGCAGAGGAGTCCTTTTCTAGCTTCTCAGTATTTTTCTTCTTTACATCTTAATTTTGATTGACTTTAGGGTTGTTCTAATTATTACATTTAAATTTTATTTTAATGGTTTTTAAAACCTTTCGAACACAGATTTGCCCAATTTAAACGAAGTTCATCATGGAAAGATCCAGACTGATAGCACCATTGAATAATTGTTCGACTTTTTAAATAAGATATATCTCAGAATTCTTTTAATTTACATGTTTAGTCTTAAAAACATCATTCCAGAAAGTTTGGAAAGTAGAATGAAAACCAGCCCATATTCCAACTCCCTAATGGAACTATGATCGTTTTTGATGAATTCTCTTCCAAAATTTTCTCGCATGTATATCTGTTATTTAAAGATTTTAACTGGAGTGTACACAGAATTTTGATTATGACTTTTTCCTCTTGACAGTGAGTCATAAGCATTTCTCATTGTTGCCACTGACTTTGTAGCCATAGTTTTGATATTTGCTGAGTGTGGAATTCCTTTAAATAGGAAGCTCCCTTAGTGCTTTTTAAATCTGGTACTGTTTCCAAAAAACAGAATGCACACAGGTTTTCAGGAACACAGCTATTGTGTTAAGTGATATAGAACCACAAAGAGGAAGAAAGGAAGTCAGATTATATCCCTTTGGTTAGCAGGGAGTGGTAATGTGGACACATGGGCTGGAAACCAGTGAATCTTTTTTTTCCAGGAAAGCAATCAACTCCGTATTTAGTTTCTCAACCAGGTGCCCAGATGAGTTGCAAGGTGTATCACAAGTGATTTGTTTCCGTTATAATAAAAATATTGTAAATTGGGAGATGATTTGCTTTTCTTATGTATTGGAGATAATCCAGGTAGATCCCATTCCCTCTTGGGTGCCCAGTAACAAGGGTGGGACTAACGCTGTGTGTGGAGGTTGAAGGTGAGGAGAGTGGGGAGGGAGAAGACTCAATTCCTTTCTCGGGCACACTTGGAGGAGCCGCCATAACCTCCTCTCCACTCCACACTAGTCAGAGTTCCTTCATGAACCCTACTCCGTGCTTGTTATTGCATAGAACCAAAACACTATGTAAATTAGCTGCAGTACTGCAGCATCTTAACAGCTAGGAATCTTGAATGTATTGATCTGATGAGAAAGGACAACGTAGAATCAGATGTGGTTCTTCCAATTAACGGCAAAATCAGTAATAATGTCTTTCAGTCCTTCAGAAGCCATCAGGATTGATTTCTAAATATGTCTTATTACAGATGTTTCATCAAAAGCGGTGGTAATAGAATTTCTGAATATTTTATTAGCCATATTGGTATTTCACTTCCCTTATTGATAAAATTGACTAAAAAAAATTAGAAAAATTAGATCTCATATCATTTTCATACAGAATTTTAAAAAATCACCGGGCCGCTTGAAATGCTGCCTCATCCAAGTGATGAGAGTGAACTAATTCCATTTCCGTCTCCTTAGCATGCCGACCGAGCCTCCCACTTTATCCCTGTGTCCTTCCAATGCTCTCAGACCTGCAGGCTGAGAGAATATGTGTCTGACAATAGTCAATGTCACGCACTTGGATCCTCCTTCAGCCTACATTTTGAAAGCAGGAAGGGGAGGATGATAGAATAGACCAAAAGTAGCAACTGGTTTATCAAGTCCATTGCCTGACAATCCCTATTTTTGAATTCACATTCTGGCCAAACCTTTGTTTGTGGCTGAGGCTGAAACAATGTGGTAACCATCTTGGTGTTAGTAAATACTGGTTTCTATAATTTAACTCCAGTGGTTCTTTAGAGGCTCTTTTTACAGCCACTTTCTCCTCGAGAGCTCTTAGGGATTGTGTCCTAATCACGACAAGGAAAAAAATGTTTTTTGGTAATTATATGTGGTGACAGACGTTAACTAGATTTGTTATGGCGATCACTTTGCAATATATACAAATACCGAATCATTACGTTGTACACCTGAAACTAATAAAGTGTTATATGTCAATTATACCTCAATTGATCAATCCCTAAACAAAACAAAACAATATTGAATTCATTTGTTCATCAAATATGTATTGTCCTGCTAGGTGGCAGGCTCTGTGCTAGGTGCTGGCGATGCAAAGGTGAGACAGAATAGAGGGCTCGCTGCCCTGGGGAGTTTGAGTCCACCTGGATGTAGACGTTAATGAAGTGATCACACCAGCTGTGCGCTGTGACAGCGCTGGGAGGTGTTGCATGGAAGCTGTGCCTGGTGCCGCCAGGAGAGCACAGAAGAGGCATTTCTGCTCCAGCGGGTCCTCCTCCAGGCAGTGCGATTGAGCTGAGATCCCTGGAGGAGTGGGCATCTTACGTGAAGGGCGTTTGAGGGGAGAAGAGGGGCTCAGCGTTTGAGGGGAGAAGAGGGGCTCAGGGAAGTGGTAAGGGGAGCAGCATTCCCAGGGGAGGGCCCAGCATTCGCGAATTCTCTGGCGCAGGAGGGGCAGAGCGAGTTAAAGAAAATGGAAGAAGGCCAGTGAGTAGTTTGGAGGGCTGGATAGAGGGGGAGGGAGAAGGGAGCCGACCCAGAGGAGAAAAGGGGAGAATTTCAGTTTGCATTTGGTTAAGGATAAGACGTTTATGAGATACCCATGGGGAGAGAGGTACCAACTAAGCAGGAGGATATGCTCTCGTCGTGTGGAGTGGAACATGGTCCAGGAAGTGAAAAATTATTCGAGATCTCGTGGGATTCCAGCCACTCAGCCCCTTGTCCTCCCAGCTGTGGGCGTTAGTTGATCACTGATCTGCGCCAACACAACCACTACCGAGCAACTCCCTTCCCTTCTCGGGACCTCAGAACTTGGGCTTCCTCAGGCTTCTGCTGGCGGCCTCCTCTCGCGTGTCTTCTGGCGTCTGCCCTCTACCATCCACCTGGGAGGGGATCTGACTGGCCCATTCAGCTGAGGGCAGGGGCGCTGCGGGGAGGACTTTCCCATCTGCCCATTTCAGTGCTACTGGCACATGGAATTAGGTGCTCGTGGTGACCACACAACACGGTGAGTCCACTGAAACCCACATTGATACTGGAAACTGGTGAATTTGATGTTTTGTGAATATCTTGATTCTAGGAATTAATCTAGGAATTAATTAATTATACCGCGATGTAGTATGATACGCTGAGTCAGAAAAGAGGAATCACATTTACTCGTGGAGTTGTCTTCACTCTCCGTCTCTAGAATCAGGAGAAGCTGTATGAAGACTATAAACTTTTCTCGTTGTGCTGGTTACGGCACGGTTTGGAACCCCCTTGTTTCACCCATGCATTTATAAGGCAGCTCTTGTGTGGGCTCCTATTGTTGAGGCCCCTCAAGAGAACCCTGGAATCAGGAGAAATGCCCACACTCAAGTCATGGTGCAGGGGTGAGGGATTTGCCCGTTGCTGACCCTGCAGCCCAGTCTGGTCCTGGGGAAAACTGAGAAGTAGTTGACATTGGTGTCTCTTCCCTGCCTCTCTTGTCTGGCCTGGTGGTCTTTGGGTTATCGCTTCTGCCTCTTCCATGTATTTCTGTCCAGCGATTGGTGTTTTCCAGCGTTCATCCCATGAGTCCCATGAGGACGTATGTGGCCTGTTGAAGCGCTTTCTGTGTCTTTCAGGAAAAACACGGAAGCTCCGAGGGAGGAGTCCGCAGGCCCTGTGGAAAGGGAGGGGGGAAGTTATTTGGAAGCAGCGAGGTCTTCCTGGGCATCCCTGAAACCACCCGATTCAGGGCCCGGCTGGTCTCCTTAGCTCAAGGGCAGCCTCACCTGGCCTGTGCTCACTGCTGCTCCTGCTGCACCATCTGGAAGAGAAAACCAGGGGAACGGCCTCAGTTTCTTGCTCTCCCAGGGTTAGGCTCACATGGAGGCCCCAGCAGAAGAAGTGTAGACAGTGGTTGGTGGTGGTGGCAAGGGTGTCATTAGCAACACCAATGAATCACTGCTGGGCCTGGCTGTCTCCTCTGACTCAGCCTGAAACTTCTTTCTGCTCACAGGAAGCCAGTAACCAGTGAAGTCAAAAGCTTGCATGAAACTCTCTAGATTGGAAATCACTGGGTGGTTTTTAAGCTTCTGTTTCTAAAACAAGAAGGGAAACCATCAGATAGATGCTTCCCTGTCGCCTTTGAGGCAGAGGGTCCAGGGTGGGACAGGGTGATGGCCAACCCAGGTTCTTGCTTCTCATGAAATGAAGAAATTGTACAGGAGTTTACAAAAACAGGAAGCGGTCCATGGAAGCGATTGGAATTATGTAAATCAAACAGTTGGTTTGGAATGCAGGTGGCAGTCTGCCTGTGGGAGAGACGGGAAAAGTCAGAAGGGGAACTGCCAGGTTATCAACCACTGGTACAGCACAGGGGAGGCGCCTGCGAGGCCGGGACAGGGTGGGGTGGGGGGGAGGGGCAGGGGGTGGAACCCTGTGCCCTGGTTATCAGCCTCAGGCAGCGCTAGAGGGGGGTGGGGGTGGCGTAAGGGCAGAGGGGACGGAGCACTTCCTCCGGTGCAATAAGAGAAAATGAGGGTTCTTGCATTGCGCCAGGAGAGATTTGTATTTTCTCGTGGATGGCAAGGGCAGAGCAAGCTCAGCTCTGGAGGCCCCTCACTGCCCACAGGCTCCAGAAGGCGCACTGGCGGCTGCCCTGGGACCTGGCAACCCGCTGTGACCGCTGCTCCCAGGGAGGGGAGCGAGAGCATTATGATTTACATGGGTGATTTACAAACTTTTGGAGGTGGAGACACTTTGCGGGTGCATTCTTTCCGCAGCCTTTAAAAGTATGGTTTAAAAAATATAAGTAAATTAAAATTAACTTTTAGCTTTTAAAATAAATAGTTTTCCTGTTTTTTTGAGACTTCTGGGACAACTGGGTAGCCCTCTGAGGTATTGCAATATTACGATTTGGATTCGCCAGATTCTTCTGCTCCAAGGCAAGGCCTTTGGCAGTGATAAGAGAGGGGCTGCCATACCAGCATCTTTGCTGCCTGCCCCTCCCCACTTCCAGCATTGTGACCTTGGGGGCAGTTGATAAAACGCCTTTTTCCCAGGCTCATTACTACTCACATTTTTCTTCTTCTAATCTCTCTTCCCTCCATTCTGTCATTCATCCTGCCATCAGAGTTAATTTCCTAAAACACATTCTATCACACCACTCCCTTCCTCAACAATTTTCAGTGGGTCTCCCCACTGCCTACATAAAGTCCAACACCTTAGCATGGTGCAAGGAAAGCCTCTCATGATTTACCTCTCTAATTCTTTCTAGTTTCAATGTCTATTATAACCCTCCACGTACCCACAATTCCTGCTATGCTTGATTTCAGGTCATTTCTTGAACATCAAGAAACAGAAAAACTTATCTCAAAATAGCTTATACAATACAGTGGTTTATTCACTTATTATAGAAATAACGTTTTTTTAATTTGGCTCAAAAAAAGTTCATTATCAGCATGAGCTTCAGGCAAGGCTTGATCCAGCAGCTCAATAATTTCCCCAAGGATCCAGTTTCTTTCTGTCTGATTCTCATGGTCCCAAGATGGTTGCTAGCAACTCTTAGACTTTGGGCTTCTTTGTTCAAGTCTCTAAAGAAAGAGAGAATGTCTTTGCCCCAGCGCTCCTAATCCATCTTCAATCTGATTAGACTTGTTTCTGTCATATGTCGGCCCCTGCGCCAATCCCTGTGGCCAATGGGATGTGCTGACTCATTGCCTGCTGCGACATTCCCCCTTCCATCAACAGTTTACCCAGAACTGGGTTGATACCTAAATGGACATTGAGGCTGTTGGGGAGGAGGAAGGAGGAAGGAGGAAGAAAGAAGGAGGAAGAAGGGCTGGAACCTAAGGGAGCATCCAGCCCTTGTTCACTCCACACACCCTGCACCCTCACATTTCCATGCCTTTCCTGCTGCTGCTTCCCGGAATGGACCACCTGCTTCCACTGATCGCAGGCCCCAAGTGCTACCTCTACTGCGATGTCTCTTCCCTTCTCCTGGTAAGATGACTCCTTCTCTTCTGTTCCCCAGAGTCCGCCATGCTCCCATCTCACGTGTAACTGCATTTATTAATTCTACGTTGCATCTGTCTAGAAAAAAGTGGTGTGTTTTCCCTTACTCTCACACTCACAATACTTCTGCCACCAGATCCCGCCCCCCTGCTCCCCCCAACACACGGGGACCAATTCTCTAACATCAGCTGGGTGTCTTACAGTTCAGGGCAGTTCTGACATTACCTGGAGTTAGCATCAGGTTGCACAAGTTAAGGGCTCAGTCCCACAGACTGAGATACCAATTGCAAGTCCCAGATTGTCACTTGTACTTCTCACCAACTGACTATAAAATGGGGTTCCCACGACCCCCTCCTTGGGTTCAATAATTTGTTAGAATGGCTCACAGAATCTACAGAAACACATACTTAACGGGTTTATTATAAAGGATATAATAAAGGAGACAGATGAACAGCCAGGTGAAGGGGTACACAGGACGAGGTCCAGAATGGTTCTGAGCCCAGGAGCTTTTGTCCCTGTGGAGTTGGGGTGCACCAGCCTCCTGGTACCTGGATGTGTTCACCAACCTGGAAGCTCTCCAAACCTCATTCTTTAGGGATTTCTATGGCAGTTTCTTCGCAGAGGCATGATCAGTTGTTAATTCAATTTCCAGCCCCTCTTCTCTCTCCAGGGACTGGGGCTGGGGCTGAAAGTTCTAAGCTTCTAATTGTGGCTCAGCCTTTCTGGTGACCAGCCCCCATCCAGGAACCCACTAAGAGTCATGCATTAGAACAAAAGACACACCTATCACCCAGGAAATTCCAAGGGATTTAGGAGTTCTGTGTCAGAAGCTCTTCTCACTCAGGAACTCACAAGGTTTTTAAGGGCTCTGTGTCAGGAACCAGGAAACCGGGGTCAAAGACCAAACATTAGTAGGGGCAAAGGTCAATGTGTACAGAGGGTGCCAAAAAAATGTATACATATTTTAAGAAAGGAAAAAACAGTATTAAAATTATGCTGATGGTAACCATTTTGAGCACCTCTTGTAATTGCAGAAGTCAAACGTGACTTGTATTCATCTTTTGTTATCAGTATATATTGAGTATTACAATTTTAATACAGTTTTTTCCTTTCTTAAAATGTCTATACATTTCTTTGTCACCCTCTGTGTGTGTATGATATATAATTATTTTACAGCATTATATCCAATTTTGTTTATTTATATAATTCCTCCATTCAATAGAAAGTCTCTTAAGATAGGGAGATTCATACTTTGTTCATTGTAGGAGCTTAAGGGTGTTGAATAACTGGTCATGGGTAATAATATTATTGAGAGCTTACTGCGGGACAGGCACTTTGTTAAGAACTCTTCTCACATCATTTGATTTCATCTTACTTGGTCTTGGCAACAGCACTCGAGGTAGACACGGGTCACAGATGAGGACCCTGGGTGGAGAGTGAGAGGTGTAGACAAGTTGCCCATGGTCACGTGTCAGCAGACAGTGGTTTAGAGACTTGAACGTAGATGTTTTTCTGCTCCAGTTCATGTTTTTAAGCATTAACATGTTTTCTGCTGACATTTGTCTGCAAAGAGATACTTTTCTGGAAGGTGAGTCCCTGTGAGAGGTGACTGATTGGAAGAGGGGCGAACGGGCTGGAGGATCCCGAGACATTAGTGTTGAGGAATGTTGGGGAGGGCAGACGAGGGGAAGAGCCTCTGGGCCTTGTTCAGGATGGTTCCTTTCTGGAAACCACTTGTGGGCAGAACTCAGGAGTGCTGCTGAGTATGGCATCCAGAGACTGAGGCCCTCGTCTCCCTGGGGTCCTCAGAAACTGGGGAAATCAAGCCATTTTACCGGATGAAATGGAAATGAGAGGCCCAAGCAAACATCTGCTAAGATAACATGTGTGGTCTGAGCTTGTGGCCAGAATTGACCTGTGAGGATGCAGCTGGTCAGCAAAGGGTCTCTCCCTGTAGAAACTGCACGTGGACGTCGTGGAGGGAGGACTCATCCTTCAGGCCAGAAGCCCCAGAAATCCCCAGAAAGCCCCAAAAAGCCCAGGCCTACTGAGAGGCCCGGCAGTGCCACGGGAGTCGAAGCCTTTTTCTGGAGGCTTGCTCGCCCATAGCTTAACCCCACTTTGCCTGCTGCCAGAGACTCCTGGCGTGGGAGGGCGGAGGGGCAAGCCTTTCTCTGGGTCTAGACAACCTGGTGGGGAGGTGGGTTGCTATTCCACTAGGAAGAGTTAGAGGAGGGGGGACGTGAGCCAGGTGAATGGGCTTGGTCATTTCTGAGCACCCTGCCTAGATTCCCTGCTAACTTCTTCATAAACAATCAGCTGAAAAGGACTGTCTCCCTTTTTCATAGTCTTTAGCACTGGGTGTTTTCAGAAGCCATTTAAACACTGGCAAACATAAAGGAAAGCGTTTATCCCCTCTCTAACCACTGAGAGGAAGGGCTGGATTGAAAAACCATGTGAATGGTGAGGAACAGAGCCAGAGAGGCAGAAGAGGTGGAGGGAAGGGTGAGATGGGTGGGAAGTGTGTGAATGACAGGGCTGAGGTGAAGGGAGGGGAACGGTGGGGGTGACGGGAGAGGAAGGTGGGAAGCACTGGGAGCCCACCTTAGAAGGGGGGGAGGAGCAAGTGTCTATTGTAAGGCGCAGAGCTCTTCCCAGAGAGATTCCAGGTGCAGGAAACCTGGGAGACTCCTGCAAGGATGAAGTCAGCACCCTCTTGGGAGAAGGATATGAAAGAAGATGGTCTTTTATATTAAAAGTCAGTATGCGGTTTAGTCCATGATGTACTCAATTTTGTATAAAATTTCATTTTGTATAAGTGAAATTAACGTTAAGCAGGGTCTGAGACACGGGCCTCATACTTGTTGGAAAGCCAGGACTGGCTCTCTTTCTCCTGTGTTGGTCTTCGGCCCTTAATTCCTTTCTGTCTTTCTTCCTGTTTTTTCCTTCCTCCCTTTGTCTCTGTCTCTCTCCTCCTTTTCATTTGCTTTGTCGAAGCGTCTCAGGCTTCACACTGACAAAGCCCATGGCCCTCCTCCCCCCGCAGTGGGAAGCTTGTCCCGCCCCAGAACCCCAAGGGGTCTCCTGGTGCTGAGCTGCTTAGCCTGGGGGCACAGGCTGCCACCTCAGGGAGGCCTGTGTGGGGAGGGTGTCCA
Organism: Rhinolophus sinicus; assembly: GCF_057876585.1. Lineage (NCBI taxonomy): Eukaryota > Metazoa > Chordata > Mammalia > Chiroptera > Rhinolophidae > Rhinolophus > Rhinolophus sinicus. The sequence continues at coordinate 56,539,297 of NC_142506.1, read as the reverse complement.
GTTGAGAGCCCCAGCTCAGCACTCGGTCCCCATCTACCGCACAGGGCTGCCCCCCCCCTTTTAATCTTACCCTCACACAACCCTGATCAGCCACACACGGGAGCCCAGTATTTAATAAGGGGAGTTGGAGTGGGTCCTCCCATGAGGAGAGGCAAGCAGGAGACTCTCCCTATTGAAAACACAGCTGTTGCAGAGGAGATAGACAGGAAAACCAACCCAGCCCTCTGGCAGAGGCCTGGGCGAGAGTGCCAACTACTGTGAAATAACAGGCCCAGCCCAGCAGGCACAAACACGCGGCTGCGCTGCCGTCACAGCAACCAGCTCCAGGAGGGTGGGGCTCGGGGAGCCCCGAGAGATCCCCTCAGTCCTGGGAAGGCAAACAGGCGTTCCCTTCTTTAAGAGGAGTCCCATTTTACACCCCCTCACAGGAAGGAAGGAGGGTGCTGGGCAGTCTGTCCTCGTTGGGTGGGCGTGGGGGTGGGGGGAGCAAGTTGAGGAGTAGGTGTCACAAAACCTGCTTTGGTTATCAGTGGAGTGAATTTGCTCAAGTTCCTTGCTCTCTTTGAGACTCAGTTTCTTCATCTGAAAAACGCTACTAATACTTGGCCTGCTTACTCAATAGTTTTTTTTGTTTGTTTTTTGTTTTGTTTTGTTTCAGGTGTACAAAACAATGTAATAGTTAGACATTCCATTGTGAATAACCCCTCTCCCCCAATCCACTACCCCTCTGACATCTGACATAGTTGCTACAATTTCAGTAGGTTGTTTTGAGGATGGTATGGTTGGATGATGCCTTTCAAAGTTAGATCTGGGTTCAGACCCTACTGTTGCCACATGTTTGCTGACCTTGGCCTCTGTTTTCTCCTCTAGGAGGGGCAATACTAGAGCCTGCCTCATAGGGTCATGTTGAGGCTGGAATGAGCCAAGTTTAGTACTTGGTTATGACAAGTTGCTCAATAAATGTAGCCTCTTGTCATCATTGGGTGGGAAGATTTTGTGTAAGCATTTTGTAAACTATGGTGAGTTCTTTAAAAATGTGGGACGTTACTCTTATACAGCCCAGTTGAAATTCTAGGTTCTAAGCAGCAGTTTGTAAAGGATTCCCTCTCTGGTTTCCTTTCCCCCTAAGAAAGTTCCCCCCATTTTTTTGTTTCATTTGTTTATTTTGTTCTTTAGATTCCACATATAAGCAAAATCACATTGCATCTGTCTTACACTCCACTCAGCACAATACCCTCCAGGTCCATCCATGTGGCTGCAGAAGGCAAGAACCCATTTCCTTCCATGGCCGAACAATATTCCATTGTATATGTACCACCTCCTCTTTATCCATTCATCCACTAACGGACACCCAGGCTGCCTCCACATCTTGGCCATTGTAAACAATGCTGCAATGAACATATGGATGCACATGTGCCCTCAAAGTGGCGTTTGGGTTTCTTCAGATAAATACTTACTGGGTCCTTCTTGTCTCTTGTTTAGTCTTTGTTTTAAAGTCTATTTTGCCTGGTATTAGTATTGCTGCCCCAGATTTTTCGGTTGTTGTTTTTTTTATTTCCGTTTTTATGAAACATCTTTTTCCATCCCATTACTTTCCATTTGTGTATGTCTTTCAATCTGAAGTGAATCTCTTCTTGTAAGCAGCATATGTAATGGTTTTGTTTTCTTATCCACTCAGCTCTCTCATGTCTTTTGAGTGGAGCATTTAATCCATTTACATTGAAAGTAATTGTTGATAGATATGTAGCTATTGCTATTTTATTGTTTATAATTTTGATATATTTTCCCCATTTTATTTATTTATTTATTTTATTATTATTTTTAAAAGATTTTTATTGGGGTAGGGGAACAGGACCTTATTGGGGAACACTGTGTGCTTCCAGGTCTTTTTCCAAGTCAAGTTGTTGTCCTTTCAATCTTAGTTGTGGAGGGCGCAGCTCAGCTCCAGGTCCAGTTGCCGTTGTTTGTTGCAGAGGGCACAGCTCACCATCCCTTGCGGGAGTCAAACTGGCAACCTTGTGGTTGAGAGGACGCATTCCAAGCAACTGAGCCATCTGGGAGCTCAGCGGCAGCTCAGCTCAAGGTGCTGTGTTCAATCTTAGTGGCAGGGGGCAGAGCCCACCATCCCTTGTGGCATCCCTTGCAGGAGTCGTGGAGTCGAACTGGCAACCTTGTGGTTGAGAGCCACTGGCCCATGTGGGAATCAAACTGGCAGCCTTCGGCGTTAGGAGCACGGAGCTCCAACCGCCTGAGCCACCGGGCCGGTCCTTTTTTTTTCCATTTTAAAGAAGTCCTTCTAAGATTCCTTATAATGCTGCTTTGGTGATGATGAACTCCTTTAGCTTTTTCTTGTCTGGGAAGCTCTTTATCTGTCCTTTGATTCTAAATGATAGCTTCGCTGGGCAGAGTAATCTTGGTTATAGATCCTTGCTTTTAATCACGTTGAATATCTTGTGCCAATCCCTTCTGGCCTGCAAAGTTTCTGTTGAGAAATCTCTGACAATCTTATGGGAGCTCCCTTATAAGTTACTAGTTGCCTTTCTCTTGCTGCTTTTAGGATTCTCTCTTTGTCTTTAACTTTTGTCATTCTAATTATAACGTGTCTTGGTGTGGGCCTGTTTGGGTTCATCTTCTTGGGATTCTCTGCACTTCCTGGACTTATGTGACTATTTCCCTGGTCAGGTTAGGAAAGTTTTCAGTCATTATTTCTTCAAATAGGTTCTCAATCCCTTGCTTTCTCTCTTCTCCTTCTGGTACCCCTATGATGCAAATGTTGTTATGCTTGATGTTGTCCCAGAGGCCCCTTAAACTAGCCTCATTTTTTTGGATTCTTTTTTCTTTTTTCTGTTCTGATTGGGTGTTTTCTGCTACCTTGTCTTCCAAATCACTGATTTGATCCTCTGCTTCATCTAGTCTGCTGGTGATTCCTTCTAGTTAGTGCATTCTTCATTTTAGTTATTGTATTCTTCACTTCTGGCTGTTTTTTTTTTTTTTAAATATATAGTTTCTGTATCCTTTTTGATGCTTGCTATCTCTTTGTTGAAGTTCTCACTAAGTTCCTTGAACATCCTTATAACCATTGTTTTGGACTCTGTATTTGGTAGGTTGCTTGCCTCTATTTTATTTAGTTATTTTTCTGGAGTTTTCTTATGTTCTTTCATTTGGGATGTATTTCTTTTCTTTGTTTCTTCATTTTGGCTGCCTCTCTGTGTTTGTTTTTATGTATTAGGTAGATCTGCCATGTTTCCCAGTCTTGGCTGGGTGGCTTTATGTAGTACGTGCCCTGTGGGGCCCTGGCACAGTCTCCCTGGTCACCTGCACCAGGTGATCCAGGAGTGTCCCTTGTGCAGGTTGTATGTGCCCTCCTGTTATAGTTGAGCCTTGATTGCTATTGGCACATCAGTAGGTGGGATTGACCCTCAGGCTGATTGCCTGTGGGGTTTGGCCACATCCACAGGTTACAGGCTGCTGTGCAGAGGGCTTACTGCACTGAATGGGGTTCACCCCAGTGAGCTCTGGTGCCTGTTAAGACTACCTTTGGGGTGTGCTGCTTGTGGGCTAATTGGACAGTGTTCTGCTGTGGTCTGAAGCCAACCTTCAAGTATGTTGGTTCTGGGGCCCCTTCCAAGGGGCTCTGGTGCAGGCCCAGGTGACCCACTGCCTGTGACTGGCCAGGGACTACCTGGTAGGAGCTACAAAGTGATCTGCACTTTTTTGCTGCCTATGCTAATCCACACTGTGAACTGAGGACATCTGCCACCAGTACTGGTCCTGGAGTAGCTCTGCAAACTGCCACGCCTGCTGCCACCTGCCAGCTCCCTTAAAGTTCAGCCACTGATAAAGCCTTGTGTGGTACATGCGTTGGGTGAGGAGGGGTCTCAGCACGTCATTAGAGTGGGAAGAATTGTGTTCACCAAGTTAATGTAGACTCTGGGTTGGTGTCAGTGCTGAGCCTGGAGCTACTCAACAAAAGTCTCAGAGCACACCAAGGCCAGTTGCTACCTGCCGGGGTCCATGGACTCTGATAGTTCTCCAGGAAAGAGTGCAATGCAGGTGGGGCTGGCTGCTCTGGGAGAAAGTGCTTCTGGTGTTCAGTGAGTTGGGTGGGGTGGGGTCTCAGGGAGTCAGCATGTGGAGCAGCAGATCTCATCAGGCCAATCAGATTCAGATTTGGCCTGTGGGGATGGGTTCAACACAGTAAAGATGGCATCTGCCTACCAGCTGCACAGAGGAGGATCCTATATGGAAAATGGCAACTGTCCTCCAGCCTTTGCTCCAAGCCATACACCTCAGTCTGTACCCCAGTATGTCTCCAACACCCCCTGAGTTACTGTCCCTCACCGGAGCCCAAGGTGAGTGCATGTGAGCCAGAGAGTCTGTGCGTGGGCCCTTTAAGAGGAGTCTGGGTTTCCTGCAGCCTTCTGTCCCACCCAGACAGTCGAATCCCCATTGTTTTTCACAGTCAGATGTTGTTGGGACTCCTCTTCCCGGCACCAGTACTCTGGGCTGGGGAGACTGGTGTGGTGCTGGGGTCCCTTGCCTCTCTGTGGGGAACCTCCACAGCCAAGATATCCCTCCCTGTTCTCAACCGCCATATGGAGGTTTGAGCTTAGCCACTTCTGTGTCTCTGCCCTTCCTATCAGTCTCGATGTGGCTTCTTCTTTATATCCTTAGTCATAAAACTTCTGTTTAGCCAGACTTCGGATGGTTCTCCAGGTTGATTGTTCTATAACTTAGTTGTAATTTTAATGTGTTCATGGAAGGAAGCAGGCCCAGTGTTTATCTACTCTGCCATCTTGGATCTCCCTTGAAAGTTCCCCCTTTCTTTCCATGGTTTTCTCACCTTCAGCAGGAGGCTCCTTCCTTTTCCTCACTCTGCTTCCTCTCTTCTCTCCTCTGCAAGTCCAAAACCTGTTATTCCTTTAGTGCCCAACTCAGTTCTCCAAGAAGTCTTGTGTCACTAATCTAATTCCACTTTCATCTTCCTCTGAGTTCTCCCAAGACACAGTTGTAACTAGTCCTGTAAATGCCAGTATTTGTAGATTCGGATTGCTTGAGTTCAAAGCCCATACATGAGCTCTGTGGCCTTGGATAAGTAACGGAACCTCACTAGGCCTCAGTTTCCTCATCTGGAAAAATGGGGAATAAGAGTAACTACTTCATTGTCTTGGTAAGAGGATCAGATGAGAGCCTATTCCTGAAGTGGTCAGCACGATGCTTTAGCACGTTGTAAGTTCTCAGTAAGGGTTCATTATGACTTTCATGCTGTTCAGTGTCTAATATGAACATTTTGCCTCCCTATTTTAGTGTAAGCTCTTTAAAATCAGGCTATGTCTTTTCTTTTCTCACCATACCATGCACTGTGGTATGCATGCGTTGGGTACCCAACAAATATCTTGAATCCATTTCCCCCCCTGCCCCATTTTGGTTGACTCATCTGTAAATTTGCAAAATGATGCTACTTCACAGTAATGTCTTACTGTTTTACTGTATTATTACAGGGAAGAGAAACATCTAAAATGTATGTGGCACGGTACTGGGCACTTTTGCATGTTATCCCATTTAACTTTCACAAGAGCAACAAATCCGTAGAACAAGTATAATTATCCCCATTTTACCAATGAGAAAACAAGTGTTCAAAGACATTGAGTAACTTAACCAAGATTACACAGCTTTCCAGGGTTGGGAATCAAACTCAGGTCTGTTTGACTCTATGGTCTTGTTTCATGTTATTTATATTGTTTGTGCCTTTCAGTCATTGTCTTTGACATAAAGTAAAACCAATTTTATTTATTGGTTATACTGACACCAGTAAAACGCTTAGTTTCAACAAAATTGGTAAACTGTCATTTGATTACAAAAAATCTAGAGGTGCAAGGTACTTTGAACAGACCAAAGCTTTAACTGAAAGTAGTACTTTGGTCCCTGTGACCTATTGCGCTAAAACCTTGGTTATTTCTTTTGAAATGATTGACTGAAAGGCTTAATCTTGTTTGCCACTTTTGCAAGTACACCCTCTCCTGCCCCCAGTTGGGGTGATTTTGGTGCCCAAGAGCCATGGGCATTTTTATCCTCCTCTTCCTCCTCCTCCTTCCTGTCCTCCTTCCCTTCCTCCCCCTCCTCCTGCGCCTCCTCTTCCTCCTCTTTCTTCTCCTTCTCCCCCTCCTCCTCCCCCTCGTCCTCCTCTTTCTTTTTTATTTATTGGGGTGACATTAGTAAAATGACATAGGGTTCAAGCATACATTTCTATAATACCTCACGGTGGCCAACACATTGTCTTTATTTTAAGGAGTATGAGTCCACAGAACTTGGAACTCTTTGATCTTTTGGGAATGCATTTTTCAGGACTAGGCAATGGGCATGAAATTCCTTTGTGACAAAGGCAGCTGGATGTTAAACACCACCAAACACTCAGCACGGCTGGTGTGAGTCACCAGGAGGGGCTCACGTTCCCATTCATTGCACACACATGCACTCTTTCCACACACAGTCACTGCTCTTTGTGCAAGAACAGTGGAATGGAAGACACTTCAGGCAGAGATCTGAAGCTAACACGTTCCGTCTTTACTGTCTTTGCTCCGTCCCCTTCAGGCTTGGGCTCTGCTCTGCCAGGCACGAGGGCTCTGCTCTGTAACACCCTGCTCCGGGGAAGTCACAAAGGATCTGCTGGCAGTCATGGCCTCTGCCGCAGGGCAGACCAGGCTGCAGTGAGCGCTACTCAGTGGGGCGTTTGCACTGAGGAAGGATGAATGACAGTGGAGATTGCCTGTCCCTACTTCCAAGGCCTTCCCTGAAGTTAAACCCGATTTAGCCCTTATTGGGTAACAATGTGAGATCAGAAGGGGAGCCATAAGCTGCCATTTTTAGCAGTCACCCTTGGGAAATGGAATTCGTTGTTTTTGCATTAGACCCTTTTCTGTACTGGAATTTTACACGTATTAAGCAATCAGACTGTGCCTAGCAATGGACTAGGGAGAAAATGGTCACATTTTAATTCTCAACAGTTCAATATCTATGTGAGAAGTACTCATCCCTAAAGCAAGGGATGCACCAATTCACAACACAAATCAAATGTTTATCACTCCAGACAGAATTAATCAAGTAGAGAGTTGTAGCAACCCAGAAAAGAAGTGTATACGAGGCCAGGTGTTGCTATTAAGACACAAGAATTTGGGCCCAGAGAGATTGGGTGACCCTGGGCAGGTTGAATATATTCTCTGTGCTTTAGTTTCTCATTTGTAAACGAGGATAATAATAGTACCTGGGTTTGTTATTAGCATTAAATTAAATAAATTAATAATTTAAAAGTGATGACAAGGCACCTGGCATATAATAAATTCTATGTAAGTGTGTGTTACATATACATATATATTTGACCTTTGTCTCCTACGTGTATCCCTATGATGTTAGATACTGCAGCCTGATTTGTCAATTAGGACCTTTAGTTAAACCAAAAGACTTTGAATAGAACACATTTTAACGCCCAAACTCACCTCCGACCCTGCTCTATTATCAAGGGTGTCTGCAAGAAATGGGTACCTGGCATCTGGTTTCCTGGTTGGATTCTTACTGAACTACAGAAACCTCACAGGCTCACCAGTGCAAGAGACCAATCTATATTTATGCCTTAAGAATTGAGACTTCTCATTAAACTGGTTGTACATACGTTCACATTTAGAGATATTCACCACGTGCAGTGCACTGTGGCTGCTATATGAAGATGAAGGCCTAGTCTCTGCTCAGCAATGCTGTTTATATTCCATACGCAGTAAGTCCCTTCTTAAAGTGGTTGATAAGTAAGTTCTGCAACTTCAGGCAAAATGATGTATACTGAAACCAATGTTAGCCTGTTGCTATAAACAAGAGTTAAGTTCCTCGGGCATCTTATCAATGTTACAGCCACACGACGTTGGACAAAACAACGTTCTCCAATGACCTGCTGTACACGTTTGGTGAGTGTACGCAAGGGGTTAATCATTTCTGCAGATCCTGGACAACGCATCAGTATTTTATAGGCTTTTCCCTCTGAAAGCAAAGTCCATTTCCCTGCATAGCAGGAGAGGGCCATCTGCCACACCAGAGTAACAAATAAGAGGCACTTCCAGTTTAGGTCCCTATTTTCTATTACATGTAAGCATTGTGAGAATCCGGGCCTGACATTCGATTGGCAATGGAGAGTTTTATAAAATGGAAGCTAGGTGGTTTGAGATAAAACATATTCCCCCTAAACACAAGATTTCCTTCCTTTCCAATTCTCCAGATAGGTTTCTTTTTAGACAATGGTCATTAAACCCAGATGTGGGCCTCTTCTAATTTACAACATGGCAAAGGCTCAGACTTGGGAGAGTTGTAAATGCTTTTGGCATTTGAAGGAGCAGGTTCTCCCAGCAAAGACAGAAATATTTGAACAAACCAGTTGGATCTTATACTGTATTTATGTCTGTCTTAATTGGAATTCCTGAGATGTGATTTTCAATTTAATGGTGAGTGACTTAACTTGCCCTCTGTAGAATGGGGCCATGGGCCATTAGTGACCGTCTGCAGGAACTCTCTGATGTAATATTGCTATGGCTGTGTGACTGCCCCTCCCTGCTCTAACCCATTACACACATCGTTGCTGGTCTAGTTCTCCTAAGCATAGCTCTGATCAGATTACTCTCCCTCTTATACAACGTCAGTGACTCCCTATTACTTACAGCATCAAATATACAAATAACTGTGTACCCTTAATTCAACATCCTTTAAAACATGGCTTAACTCTACCTTACAGCTTCTCCCACTAATTTTACATATAATCCTGTTTTCTAGCCAGTGAGACCTTATTGACTTTATCTATTAAACATTTATTACATGTGAAGTACAATGTTAGACCCTGGGAGTGCAAAGATAAGTAAAGAAAGATTTTTATTATAAAGTAACTTGCAGTTTAGTGGTAGAACTAGGCATTTGAGCAAAACCAGGAGATAAAATGTGTCAGATACTGAAAGAGCAGAGTAGCCCATCCTGTCTTCTCCTGGGCAGACGTCACGTAACTAACAGCCAGTCACTGCTGGCTGATGGGCTGAATATCCCTCTCTTTGTCCCCTGTCTTTTCTGGCTCCACACTTCCCTCCACCTCACGAATCACCACCCTCACCGGAGACCCAGCGCACGACTGCACGCAGCCCCTGCTCCCCGACCCGTGCTCCCAGCCACCGTTCAGGCTCTTGTCATCTTCACCCGGACTCTTGTCATCGTCTCCCAAGTTGACTTCCTGTCCCCAAACAGCAGCCAGAGTGGTCTTCCCACAAACCCCATCTGATCGCGTTACTTCCCAGGAGAAATCCTCCATGGCTCCCTCTTGGCCGCAAGACGCACCCAAAACTCAGGCTCTGGGCGCTACTGTGCCACCCTGAGTGCTGGAGTCATTGTGGTGCCTCAGCCTGCGGGGCAGCCTCAGAGCGTCAATGGACTGTGCCAGTGTCTTCCGGTGGCAAACCCAGGGAAGGCCCGGCCGCTCCGTGTGGGAAAGGGGACCTGAGGAGGTGGCAGTGTCTCCTGAATGCTTTCCCGCCTTTGGCCGCAGGGAGCACAGAGAAAGCAAATCCAGCCGCTAGCTTCTGGGCTTCAGGCCTTGCTTTTCTAAGTCTGCTTCTCATGGCTCCCTGTAGTTGGAACTTTCCAGGCTTTGCTGCTTGCCCGCCGTTCTCCTCAGCCCTACTTACACTTGATGGTTGAACTCTGGACTGACTCCGAATTCTATGGATGTTCCATGAGGAATTGCCCCATTGGGGGGGGGGGAGGCTCTGCTTCTGGGAAGGGGGAGCAGAAGGAGGAGAGGCTGGAGGTGGTCACATGGCCTGTGCAAAGGAGAGTGGACTTCATCCTCAGCCAGTGGGGTGGCAGAGAGTTTCGGTGGGGGCCCGACATGGTCAGATTTGTCTTTCGGAACAATCACGATCAGAGGCCAGCAGCCACAGAGGACAGTTAGAGGCTGAGACCTGAGGTGTGAGGTGATGAAGCTCAGAACCTCTCCCCTTGGTGCTGTGGGGCTCAGGTGGGAAGGTAAGAGGAAGTGTCAGAGGAAATAGGGTCCAGGGTTGGCAACCAGAGAAGTTTACCGCTGCCCTGCAGGGGATTCTGGAGCCAGTGGTCTGTCTCCGTACTGGTTCTGTAGGGACTAGGCCTCCCCGGGAGGTAGAGCCCTGATGCTGACAGATTTCCCTGCCCAACCAGGTCCTGTCTGCTGAGAGAAGGGGAAAGGGGACAGGCAAGGGAGAGCTGTTTCATTTCTCTGTAGGCCCAGTGCTTAAAAAAGCCTGGCTGGATGTGTACAATCAAAGCCAGAGGATGTGGTTTGGGTTGTCCCTGAAAAAAGATCTCTATTTATGTGTGGAAAGATATTTTCAGATGAAGCTTAATGTGCAGAAAGGGAGGCTGACCTCTCTGTAAGGGCTGCTTCTTAAAGGCATGGTACATGAAAGCATATCAGGAACAAAGTGGGGGCGGCTGACGCTCTAGGTTTCACCTTTATCAGGCATGCCATCACAGCTGTGGTTAGGCCACAGGGCTGCTTGTCGAGTTTCTAAATCTCTAGTCCCAATTCAGTCCGTAACTCATGGTGTGATGTCAGACAAGACACCTCATTTTCCCCAGACTCCACCTAACAATCTATAAAACACCTCTCTGTCTTTTAGAAAGTGATAGGAGGTGCAATTAATTTGTGTTTGTGAAGTGCTCAGAGGTCCCCCGATGAAAGCCACTGTGTAAATAGCTGAATTTTCTCCACGCGGACTGAATGTGTGGTTGCAAAGTCAAGCTCGTGTGTGTGGCTAAGTGGGTAGCATGGTTTTCCTGATTTTATATTCAGATTCTTGGAGGATATTTATTTCCTTCTGGTTTCTTTCCTTCTTCTTTCAAAATATTCTTTAGGAAAATTTTTTAAAATATGGAACTGTACAGGTGAAACAGCCGTGTAGGTATGTATCTACCAACCGGAATGAACAAATACTGACATTTTTTGCAATGAACAATTTTAATGAGCATTTAAAAATATTTTTATCTAACAACACACCATGAGTTCTATGTGGGTTTTAAACCTTGTTTTTCTTTCTTTCTTTCTTTCCTTTTTTTTTTTTTTTTTTTTTTGGTTTGTGTGTGTGTTTAAGATTTTATTGGAGCAGGGGAACAGGACTTTATTGGGGAACAGTGTGTACTTCCAGGACTTTTTTCCAAGTCAAGTTGTTGTCCTTTCAATCTTAGTTCAGTTTCAAGTTGTTGTCCTCTCAGTCTTAGTTGTGGAGGGTGCAGCTCAGCTCTAGGTCCAGTTGCTGCTGCTAGTTGTAGGGGGCGCAGCCCACCACCCCTTGCGGGAGTCGATCCGGCAACCTTGTGGTTGAGAGCCTGCGCTCCAACCAACTGAGCCATCCGGGAGGCAGCTCAGCTCAAGGTGCCATGTTCAATCTTAGTTGCAGGGGGCAGAGCCCACCATCCCTTGCGGGACTCGAGCAGTTGAATTGGCAACCTTGGTTGAGAGCCCACTGGCCCATGTGGGAATCGAACCAGCAGTCTTCGGAGTTAGGAGCACGGAGCTCCAACCACCTGAGCCATCGGCCCGGCCTCCCCTTGTTTGTTTTTAACATAAAAGAAATAAAGCATTTGTATATTACCCCATCCCACCCATTTGCCTTCCTCTAACCCTGGAGGTGACAGTCATAGATATGTGTGCCCCCACCTCCCCCATCTGTCTGTGTCTGCGTGTGGCCACAGGACTGGCTGTAGCTCCCCACCCTGTGTAGGACAGAACAAAGCCATAGAAGGATGTGAGCGCACAGAGCATGGGGTTTGGAGCCCAGCGGGCCCGGGTTTGAGACCTGTCTCTCCCACTTCGACCTCTGTCCTTTGGCCTCTTTGAGCCTCGATTTCCCCATCTGTAACCTGGCAGTGTTTAACTTACATGGTTGTTAACACTGGACACAGTGGTACAGTGGCTGTCTCAAATCATGGTAGCTGATGTTATTTACCCGTTATGCTTTTATCTCTCTCTCTCTCTCTCTCTCTCTCTCTCTCTCTCTCTCTCTCTCTTATTCTGATGGAAAGGCCTTTGAGAGAAGGGGCCGTGCCCTTAGCCTGTATCACATCTTCGGTGTTATTACCGAGCCTCCTAGCTCAGTGTAGAAGCTTATTGTGTCTTGAAGAAATGATTGTCTTGTGTTCCTATGTCCCCTGTGTTACCACCCCCCTCCCAGCCTCAGGACAGATCCACGCAAGGGCTGGTACAAAGGTACAGCCAGGTGACACGGGCCAGGCTGGCTGAGGACACTGGCCAGGTTCTGCTCAGTGGAGGTAAGGGACGGGAGCTGCACAGCCGCCTCACTGCGCTTGAGTTTCTTAACAACCGTGGGTTTTACAGTGTTGATGTTTCAGGTGCATTTTTGAAAGACTGAGCCCTCACTCCACGGTTAATGCTCGTTTTCCTGTGGTCCCCGCCCGCCTGCCATGGTCAGTGTGTCTGAAACACAGGACACTGGAAACAGGACACAGGGACACAAGGGGCGAGACAGAGGGAATACTAAACACAGGGCACAGGGAAAGCAGGGGACACAGGAACATAGGACAAAGGGGATACAGGACATGGGATACAGGACACAGGGAACAAGGAACACTGGATAACCAGAACATGCCTAGGACACTGGGAACTCAGGACACAGACACAGGCAGGAAAGGGGCAGCAGGGGGCGCCAAACCCGCACAGTTATCCTGGAGACGGAGGCTGGGTGAGCCTCAGGCCTCAGGCCCACGTTTTTATTAGCCTGTTTGGTCATCACTGTCTGTCCTGGGATCTGGTCATTTCTTTCCACAATAGTTAGATTCCACCGCAGCACAGCAGAGAGTGTCCTCTGTGAAAACAACAGGTGAACCACTGCCCCTCCCCGCCCTCCTCCTCCCCCAACTCTTCTGATAAAAGAAACAAAAAGCTGCCCAGAGATTGTAGGAATCCCCAGGAGGGGCCTGTGAGGGTCTCCCGGTCTCGGGCTCAGAGGTCAAGGGCCACCTCTGAGAAGCAGAAGCTGTCACCACAAAGAGCCACCTCATTTATCAGCCTTTGATTTGCATTTGTTCATCTTCAGTGAGAAGCCAGAGACTAAGTGCTGTGGACTGAATGTTTGTGTCCCCCAAATGTATGTGTTGAGCTGTGACCCCCAGTGTGATGGTATTTGGAGGTGGGGCCTTTGGTAGGTGATAAGGTCATGAGGGAGGCGCCCTCATCGGTGAAATTAGTGCCGGTACAAAAGAGGCCGGAGAACTCCCTTGCCCCGTCCCCCACGTGAGGGCACAGCGAGAAGAACCGGGGAGCCCTCACCAGGCACTGAATCTGCTGGCACCCGGACCTTGGACCCTCCAGCCTCCAGAACTGTGAGAAACAAATTTTGTTGTGTAAGCCCCCAGTCTGTTGTATTTTTGTTACAGCAGCTTGAGCGGACTAAGTAAGACATGGGGCAAAACCTGAACTGAAACCTGCGTGTCTAAATCCTGTTATTTGCTAGGAGGGCTTTACAATATTTTAGTTTATATCTGTATGTGATAAGAAGAATCATACCTGGGCACTAGCTAAAGGCCCTCTAATCCAGTTCTTCCTAATCATTTATATCCCATCTGTCCAATTTTTGACACATAAATCTGTACTCCAGTTATTTGCTGTATATTTTAACATCCACTCTTATAGAACTCACATAAATTGATTTTAAAAGCAAACGACTACCATAAATGGAAAATCAGTGCTCTTCAAAGACATATAAGGTAATTAACATTAAAATAAAAGCACCTACGACACCTCCTTTATTTTGCACGTGTGCCATTGCCATGAATTGCCCCAAATCTCCCGTGAGTTGCAGAGCTGAGTTTAGCTGGGTATGTTTCCTCTCTGGCACGTAGCCACGGCCAGAAAGAAACAGTCTGGTTAAACCGGTAGGTCTTACACCTTAACATGGCCTTTGACAAAGTTGTGATGATGCAGTGCCCAACCTCCCTTTTTAACCTTTGTCCTCGTGTTGTTGAGCAGAGAGACCCTTGGGAAGTACAGGGGGTCCACATGGGGACCTAGGCCTGCTCTGGGTTGCATCGTTTTGAGCAGTGACTTCCAGGACCTTGGATGGCCCACTGTTAGCAATGAAAAGCGTTGAGTCTGCACGCCCAGCAGATGTAGTCATTCACTTGTAATTTTATACACGCATTACAGTACCATCAGATTCTGCTCATTATAAAGTATGCATAACAGTTCAGAAAAGACATGATAAAGATAATGAATGTAAACAGTATTTTTAAATGTCTTGTTAATTGCGATGGTTGCATTGCCATCATCAGCTAATATCTCAGGCACCATTTACATTTGGGATTAGGTTCGTCATTACCAACAGTAAACGTACAGCTGCATTTTAAATAGTCTTCTTGGTCATTTAAAAACTTTTTGGCTGACTTGGGAGATCTGATTATATTGTCATTGTTTTTTCTTACAATGCAGCTGACTCAGAACTTGTCAGGTCTGCCCTTTTCTTGTTGTTTCCTTTGTCTTGCATTATTACTTCAATCCATCTCTTCTTTTTTTAGAAGGAAACATTTAAGCCTCTTGCCTATTTTGGAGATGGTTAGTTTAATTATAAACTAGGTGCGCTCTGTAATTCCACTTTCCTAGGCTTGTGTGCAGTTGGTCACGTGGCGCTGAGAGAACTCAGAAAGGAAGTCGCCACTGTCAACCAATGTCCTTTCTCCCCCCATGATCTCTCAAGACCCTCCATGACTTGTGATCACTGATGAGTGGACCAAGTGGAAGCATGAATATTCACTGCTTATAGTGAATATTTATAAAGCTTAATTTGTATTTAATTAGATACAAATAAAAATATAGATGTTTTAATATTTTCTTCCATCACCCTACGGACCCTCTTTTGCAGCCCCCCCAATCCAAAGATCACAAATGTTGAGATACAATCCAAGCACTCTGGCTTGGCACATAAAGCCCTTCACAGCCCAGCCTCAGTTTACCTTTCTAACTTCATATTCAACTAGAAACTGTACCGTTTGGCCACAACTGTGGCTTTCCCATGAGACTGTAAACTTTGCGAGCAGCTGTGGTGTCCTTTTCATCCTTGTATTTCCAGAGGCTCAGTGCCCCAGAGGGCAGATTCTTAGATCTCAAAGCAAAAGTGCTGCCGTGGAGAGTCATGGGCGTCCTGCCTGTTGGCTGAGCCAGTGCAAACCTTCCGCGCACCCCAGACAGTGGGGCCTGCTCCTCCGTGTCTCTGCAGACTTCTCCTGGCACCTGGGCCCCACATGCGCCTGCACAGCAGGAGCTGATGGGCCGTTTGGCACCTGCCACGGACAGAACAGCCCTGAACAGATGGGGCAGATCACAGACTCTGCACGCAGTACATTTCCTACCCTCTGCCATCAGTGCCTCGTCCTGAAGAGGTGATCTGTCCCCAGACAGCTCAATGATGACACTCTCTGCTTGCCAGGTCTTCTTGGCCCCCCTCTGGGTTTTTAAGAGATATAAGTAGAAAGCCAGGTGGCGCCACCCTCTGCCCCAGCTCGGCTTTGTTTCTGGGACAGGGAAATGAGGAGCTATGTTTAGACTGGGGGTGGGCTGAATTTCACCTGGACCCTGAGATGGGTGTCATGATGAGCAGATACGAGTGTTCTGGCTGTGGGGTATGTCCGTTGTGTTTCTCTCAGTCGCTTGTGTTTTCCCCCAATCCTTAGCTCCCTGGACTCTGATGGAGGACCCCACAGACCTGAGTTGCTGTGGAGAGAAGGCGTGGTGCTGAGCAGACCTCAGAGGGGGCCTTCTTCTCTGGCCAGTAGCCGTGGGCTGTGCAGAAAGGACAGGCTGGGAGCTTCTTCGGCTGGGCTGTCCCAGGAAGCAGCATACGCAGACTCAGACTATGCACAGCGTGCCATCAGGCTGGCGTAGGGCGGCTTATCTCAGCCCCTCCAGGGTTTACTGATTCCCATGAACTGGCCTTTGGTACCCTAGCTTCCAGAGCATTTCCCTCTGAGGGAAAATGTATTTTCACTTTTCCGTTTTTGAGTCAATCTTTGCTGAAGAGAAACGCTGGCATGTCATCACTGACAAGCCACTGAAGATGTTACGACTGCTGGGCCGTGGGGGTGCGGGTGGGGGTTAGAAAGGGGCTCAGGAACACAACCTCGTCCTCCTGTCCTAAACCTTGATGCGCTGGTGCCATCTTTGGGGCTGACCCCTCCGGTCAGCGCAATGGCGGTCCCCTATGTAGTTTGTAGACTACAGGGGTCTTCATTTGTAATGTCTGGAGGCCAGAGGTGTACACAGCTTAGAAATGAACTCAAGCCATCGGGCAGGTTGGAGCAGCAGAGTCGGCCCTCACCCGAGGTGCCACAGGCTATAGCACTTCCTGCGTCTCAGACGTTTGTGCTTTGATGATGGAGCACCGCTTTCGAAGCACTTCTGGAGGCATTATTACTTCAATAGACAGTTTCTGAGTACAAAACGCTGGGGATGCTGCACAGACCTGACCCCTGCCCTCAGAGCCGGTCGTTTTCATTCAGTCACTGTGGTAACTTTGTGACACAGCCCAGGCGGGAGGATTAGCCTCATTTTACTACGAGGAAACTGAGGTTCAGAGACATAAACCACCTGTGCAGGGCCAAACAAGTGGAGGAAGAAGGCTAGAAGCAGCCTTCAGAGTCCAGATTCCTTCCTTTCATGCTTTCTGTGGAGGAACAGTGTTTAGGGACCGCGCGTCTTGAGATCTAGGTGTGGTGGATCTGAGCTGAATCTCTCAGTGCCACCAGTTACGACACGTGGGACCTTTGTTAGTTACTTTACGTCCCATTTGTAAAAGGAGCTAGTAATAATACCCACCCCTTGGCTTGTTTTGTAGATGAAAGGAGATAAAGTTTGTAACACGTTTTAGCTCAGCATTTGAATATAATAAGCACTTAAAAAATGGCAGTTATTACTCTGACTATTACACGACCCGGCTGAGTCTGGATTTGGAGATACAAGGGATGAGCCCAGGAGACTTTATAATGCGTGTAATTTACCATTAAACATATTCAACCCCCACGTCAGTGAAACCCTTCAAAATTTGTGGGGTGTACCCATTTACTAACATAATGACTCACTTTGTTGGCTGTAGTTTATGGAGGAAAGGGACACAGCTTTGTTATTACTATTCATATTATTATTGTCGTGATTGCTTATGGCCATGGTGACTCCAACTACACTCCTGCTAATTATTGTGATTATTCAGCTTCCCTAGGGTTTCCCTGTGCCACTCAGGGTGGGAGAACATGCTGAGGTATTTATTGCGAATAGTAAGGACCAGGTGAGGTTCAGCTGATGTTTTTATCCAGGGTCTTTGATTTTGAGTTTATGTCACTGATGGAGCATCTTTAATGTCTGATAGGAAATGAGCCTCACTTTACCCCTGTCCTGCAGAAGGGACACTGTGAGGCAGACGACAACCCCCAGAAAGCAAGGTTTATAACAACCCCAAATTGAAGAGGCCTCGTGGAGATTTGAGATGGGAAAACAGGCACTATTACACCAAGGAGTCTCACTAAGACGAAAAGTTATCAAATTAACACCCCGGGGCCACGCATTCTTCACTGTATATAGCACTCAGTTTGAGGCAGGTACAGAAGGAAGATCAAGGTGAAAAACACTAGAGCTGCACTTTAAAGAGCGGCAAGGAAGCTTAGGAGGCCCATTAGCATCTTCCCATGGGGCTGGCCCAGTGGGTAACTGCCACCCTGTCTGGGAGGGAGCTCCCGCCAAGGGGCGGGCAGGACCTGGCTCTTCCTGCAGCCACACAACTCACCCCAGTGCAATTGCCTGGCTCTTTGGCCACTCGAGCTATGGCCCTCACTGCAGGAACTGTGATTTCAAACAGCATAATCCATGCTCTGATCCCGTCTGGCAAATTCTATTTTTGTAAAGGTACATGATATAAAATAGAAAGGAATATTCTAGGCTACATGCAAATTCCCTTTCTCTCTCTCTCCCCTTTCTCTCCCCCCCCCGCCTCCCTCCCTCCCTCCTTCCTCCTTCTTTTCCTTCTTTTCTTTTTTAACTTCATATTCTGCTTAATGCCCTTCTCTTCATTCTGTCCTCATGTTTTCTTCTTTCAAAGGAAAAGTGTTTGCACTTGAGTGTAATCTCACTCATTAGGATAGAGCATGGGGGATTTGGGGTGCGTATGGATAGGTCAGGGCTTCTGTTTCTTTCCTTGGTTTTGTGTTGTCTTGATTTAAGACAAGTCAATTAGAATTACATCGAATCTGTAATTCATCTCCTCCAAACCAAGGGGTTCAAGTTTTTCTGGAACCATTAAATTTCTGCCATAGTTCCCCCCCCGCCCCCGCTTAATTCATCCATTGCTGAATTGTCCTGTATCTTGGTCTTGCTAATGCAAGTGCCTTTTGTTTCTGCTGTGTTAGTTCATTGCAATGAACACGAACTACAATTTTTTTTTTAAGATTTTTTTTTTTTATTGGGGAAGGGGTACAGGACTTTATTGAGGAACAGTCTGTACTTCCAGGACATTTTTTTTTTCCAAGTCAAGTTGTTGTCCTTTCAATCTTAGTTGTGGAGGGCGCAGCTCAGCTCCAGGTCCAGTTGCCGTTGCTAGTTGTAGGGTGCACAGCCCACCATCCCTTGCAGGAATCGAACCTGCAACCTTGTGGTTGAGAGCCCGTGCTCCAACCAACTGAGCCATTCGGGAGGCAGCTCAGCTCAAGGTGCCATGTTCAATCTTAGTTGCAGGGGGCGCCGCCCACCATCCCTTGCGGGACTCGAGGAATTGAACTGGCAACCTTGTGGTTGAGAGCCCAGTGGCCCATGTGGGAATCGAACCGGCAGCCTTTGGAGTTAGGAGCATGGAGCTCTAACCGCCTGAGCCACTGGGCCGGCCCCCAAACTACAATTTTTTGTTTGTTTGTTTGTTTGTTTAACTTTAATTTTGTGTTGGTGCCATGCTAACCTGAGAATGTCAATAGTTTGCGAGGCACCACTTGCTTGTCACACTAGCTTGAAGAATAGTGGATCTCAAGCCTGGCTGCACATTAGAATCGCCTGGGATATTTTTAGAAAATACCTGTGCCTGGGCCTTACCTTCGATGATTCTTGGGTAATTGGCCTGGAATAGATTCAGCTTTGGCCCCTTCCCAAGTGGTTCTGATGCCCAGGGGGAGTTAAGAACCACTGCAAACCTCACCATTTTTAGACCATTCTACAAGACTCAGCTCAGGTTGGTTTCCCCTGAGAAGCTTTCTCTGACACCCTTTCCCCACAAGCCTCGGCTGAGAGCCTGTTGCTATGCTCACAGAGGTGCCCAGTGTCTGTGTCTTTTTCCTAGGGCTTGTCCCCTTATATTACAATTTATTTATTAGTCTGTCTTCTGTAAAAGCTTCCCAAGGTCACACACCATGTATTTTTTTGTCATTGTATCCCCTGCACTTAGTACATTTCTGG
Source organism: Rhinolophus sinicus (assembly GCF_057876585.1). NCBI lineage: Eukaryota > Metazoa > Chordata > Mammalia > Chiroptera > Rhinolophidae > Rhinolophus > Rhinolophus sinicus. Next base: position 56,519,805 of record NC_142506.1, on the reverse strand, counting down.
GCACCTGTGTACCAAGTAAGTGCTTGTTGCGTGAGTGGATGAATCAGACGACACACAGTTTGACCAAATGGTCCAAATGAAATTGCTTGAGCCCCTGTATGCAGCTCTGATAGTTTATACCAGGACCTGACCTAATAATTCTGCCCTCCCCACTTAAAATTTTTTTTTTTTTACAAAAGTTAGTTTGAATTGTAAGAGATTCCTGCTAGGTATCAGTACCTAGCAGTGGAGTGTTACAAGTGACAGACTCTAAAATGTACCATCCAAAGTAGGATGCAAAGCAGTGAGGATCTTTCTATTCCTGGCTGAGAAGTTAACAGTCTTTGTTCTGCTCCAACAAAGAAACTAGTTAAATTGTTGCCTGTTCTTTCTTGGTACTCAGGGCATGTGCCATTTGAGGCCAGACCATTAAAGCACTTGGTAGAACTTTTCAGGCTGTGAGGTGTGTTGGCTACTTCTTGAAGTTCTCAGTGAGTTTCTATGAGAAAGAGACAAACTCCTCTCAAAGTTGGTCCATCTGGAAGTAGAACAAGAAGAAAATATGTCTGATAAAAAGGTCCTTTCTGCCTTTGGTAGCTGACACCCAGGTAGCACTATGCTTTGCAGGATTGGAAGAGGTTAGTTCTCAGTGTGATGAAGTTCATTCCAACAAAATCAGGAAGACCAGACACAGAGGAGAAGGTAGGACAAAACCAGGAAGGACCCAGGGCCTGATTGCCACTCATCCTCATGATCATCAAAAGCCATCACTGCAGAGTGAAAACGCAAGGATGGGGGAGAATATTACAGCACATATAACAGACCAAGTGCTCATATCTGGAACTCCTATAAATAAATAAGAAAAAGACAGTCATTCCAATAGAAAAGTGGGCAGGATTGATCAACAGACATTTCACAAAAGAAGATATTCACATAAACATGGAAAAATGCTCAATCTCACTTGTCATAGAAAAAATGCCATGAAAACAACTAGGAGATCCCACTCTACAGTCTACCAACATAGTTAAAATTAAAAAGGACTGACCATACCGGTGTTAATGAAGATGTGGAGCTGTTACAACTCCCACACTCTTCTGGTGGGGGTGTAAATAGGTGCTTTGGAAGACAGTGTGGTATTTTCTATTAAAGCTGAATGTACGCACATCCCAACTACCACGCAATCCCACGCCTAGGGGATGTGTGTGCGTCTGTGCACCAAAAGACAGTTACAAGATATTCCTAGCAACATTCTTTGTAATAGTCCCACATTGGGAAACCCTAAATGCCTATCAACGGCAGAATGAGTAAGTGATTGTGTAGTGACAACGTGCGCTATAGACCAATGACACGCACAGACAGTCGCGATGTCTCACAACATGAATGCGTCTCACAGATATAATTTTGAGTGAAAGAAGTTTGACATAAAAGAATATATGCCGTGGGGTTCCGTTTCTGAAGCTTCACAAACAGGCCACACTAACACATGGTGTGAGAAATCAGGTGACTGGAGTCCCTGAGGGAAGGGAGGAGGCAGTGGTGGGGAGGGGCGTCTGTGGGTCCTGGCGGGGGTCCACTTCCTGACCTGGCGAGGGGTCCACTGTGTGCTCACCTTGTGATAACCCACTGGACTGTAGATGGATGACTTCTATGCTTCTCTATGTGACAATAACATTTTTAACAAGTCTTCTAATCATAAACTATGGGAAAAGAGATGGTGGAAGAGTACGAATCACTGACTCATTAAAATATCAATTCTCCCCTGGGCCGCAAGGCGAGAGGCAGTTTAGCTGAGCCTTCCCATTCCAGTGTACAGTTTTGAATTTCCCGGATGCTGAGGACACCACAGAGGCCATTAAGTTGAAAAGGAGGGTAGAGCCCTCAGGCTGCTGCTAAGAAACAGAACTCCCAGGCCAGAGTCTAAATTAAGGACGGTATCTCTTGCTTTGGTTAATATCCCATGAAATGACTAAATGCAAATAGACTGAAAGAGTAATAAGTACTGAGTTTTGGAGGGAGTTATTTTCCCAGGGAAATCTCAGCATGGCTAACAAGGGCCTGGGACTGCTCCGCCCTCAGGCAAAGCCCCGATTCCCAAACCTGCACCATCTGGAAGTGGGTCACGAAAGCATCCTTCCGTGTTCCTGTTCAGATGTGGGCGCAGTGGGCAGAAGGGATCCAGAAGCAGCGTTGGCAGATAGGTTGCTTAAACACCCCACTCGCTGCTAGCCCATGAGTGAGTCCTTGCTGTTGGCGTCCAGTGGAACAGGAAGTAGGTACAGGACTGCTGACATTGTATGCCATTTCCCCTGTTCATTTCCAAACAGGAAATCCCATCGTATTATCCTGTTTTCTCTTCACTCTTGAATACAAGAACACTGTCGTGTATGTTGGGAGTACGTACATCTGCCAGTTAGTCTGATGGGTGCCCCACTATGAGGAACCCTGGCTAGACCTCACTGGGAGGGAATCTACATGACCCAGAGAGCCTGGTCTTGGAGCTGGATACAAAAACAGGACATAATTTTGGGTTGTCTATGAGCAGAGAGGGAGTGATTTAATTTTTGAATGCATGTGGCGTAGTTATATTATGTTAGGTAGAGATATTGAAATTGTACGAATGGAAAGAAGGGTATATAGATAACAAGAGGGTAAAGGGTGGAAGGTAGTACTCGTTTGTTATTTTTACCTTCAAGTATCAATTTCCTCTTCTGACAATAGCACCCTGATTTTCTTTTGGAGAACTGGCCTCTCCCCAGCCCTCAGATGTGATTTATCCCTTTTCCTTGGCCACAGTGGTTGATTCAGGGATGGGCGAGGGACTGAGCATCCATTCCATGAGATCTAATTTCTCAACTTGAGAACCTCCTGGAAGAGAGAAGCTCCCTTTCCACAGGTGTTGTTTAGATGGTAGGATATGAGCCTGGAGCCGTTGGGGGCTGTCTTGCTATTGCATGGGAAGGACCTACCTAATTGCAGCCAATAAAGATGAAAAGAGGACAGGAGCGGGAGGGACACCAAGCCTGATATATTCATTCTTGCTCTGGTGACAGGTACCTTCCTGTGTACCTTTTGGTTGCACGAGCCCCAAAGTCTCGTATTTTGCTTGAGACCACGTGAGTTGGGTTTCTGAAACCTGTGACTAAGAATCTATAGTCACAATCAGCTATGGGAAATAAAAACTTCCGTATGCCTTGGGTATGTGTGGTGCTCTGCAGCTTTTCTTAATTAAGTGAGAGTACAGTGGCTTTTACCGAAATGCCTAGCTTTCCGGAATTAACGCAGCAAAGGGAAGACCTAGTTGAATATTTTCTTTTGTTTGTTTAGTTGGGCATCCCAGGCCGTGGAGGACTTGTCCCGCAGCACATCCCCGCACACCGCGTGGGACTCTGTGTCTCCCCTCCTACGGGAAGGCCGTCCGACCTTCCACAGTCAGGTCCGTCACTGTGCGTTGCCAGCTGTCAGCCCATCGATGCATGCGTGTCATGATGCTGGTGCTGCATGCCCTACACAGACACACATGACAGCAGCATGAGCCACCCGCGGGCGAGGGGTGAGGCAGTAGCTTTGTCGGCTGTCACCATTAGACCTAGGAAAGCATGAGCTATAGCAAGTCTAGTGGCGTTCAGTGCCAGCGGTCTGTGGGCCTCAGGTCCAGGCTGCGGAACAAGGGGAGAGACAATGACATCAGGAAGGATGATGCTGGGTGTAGAGTGGAAGGAGCCAAAGGCCGAGTGGATGAGGTACCAGAACAGGAACCAGAAAGTCCGGAGGAGAAGCCGGGAACTGGCCAGACAGAGGAGACAGGCGTGCTTGGAGGAGACCTGGGGTGGGTGGAGTTTGTGCTGCTCACAGCTATTCTCAAGGGTCTGCTTGGGCTCTGTCCTCCACGAAGGTATCACCAGGTGCCTGGAGAGCACTGCACGTGTCCGTCTCGGCCTCCTCTTCAGCTGACAAGGCCATGTGTGACATCCCAGGTGCTCTAGGTTAGAGACCAGGGCGGGGACCCAGCAGATGCACCTCGCCAGTTACCTCTCCTGGTTTTTTTTCATTATGAATATCTGTATCTTATCTTCCTACAAGATTTGAAATCAGACTTCTCAGCATCTGGCACAGTGTAGACCAAAAGTAGGTGCTCTGAGAAGCTTGATGGGTTTGAGTGTCTCTGTGTGTGTGGGCACACAGCGTGGAGGTGCCTGGAGGGAAATGAGAATGGACCTGGCCCAGATCTGCCCACTGGGGGCTCGTGCTGGCGAGGGGCCTTGAGCCTGCTGTCCACCCTGTGGCGGGCTGACATCATAAGCAACGACTCTTATTTACCACGCGTGTGTTCAAGGAATCAATCCTGGGAGCCCCTAAGATAATGTTTTAATCCCAACAGAAAGAAAGTACTGTTTCTTACTGCAGGAGACTTGACCTTCATTTTACAAAAGTACCAGTGAGATGGCTGTTGGGTAAAATTCTGAACTTGGCCTGATGTTTGTCACTAAGGCAACCAACCCGAAAATAAGGACTGGTACTGATAAATGCTGTGTAAAATAAGGGCTGAGGCTGATAAAACAGGTGCCAGGAGCAGGTTCTGTTTGATGAACATTTTGTTACCAGTAACTCCACTCTGTATTTATAGCACAACATGATTTACTAAAAGCCTATGATAGAATGTTATAGGGAATTTCATGCAAAGTGATTTCTAAAAAGACTTTTAAAGTCATAGAAAATTGACCTTGATATAATGTTAGACAATAAAAGTAGGTTACAGTACATAGAGTTTATAAAAAATTATATACATATGTATACACACACAAATACATACATATATACATTTATCTATGTCTACCTCTACATACTTACACACACACACACACACATACACAGACACACACACACACAACTAACAGGAAAATGCCCAGTGTTAATAGTGGTTACCTTTAGGTCATGGGGTTATAAGTGGTTTGAATTTTCTTCTTTCATATTTCCAAATGTTCCATAATGATCATGTATTATTTTTCTACATGAGTCTATATTTTATTTTGTTTTTTATTTTTTCAAAGATTTGTATAGGGAAAAGGGAACAGGACTTTACTGGGGAACAGTGTATACTTCCAGGACTTTTTTCCAAGTCAAGTTGTTGTCCTTTCAATCTTAGTTGTGGAGGGTTCTGTTCAGCTTCAAGTTGTCCTTTCAGTCTTGTTGTGGAGGGCGCAGCTCAGCTCCAGGTCCAGTTGCTGTTGCTAGTTGCAGGGAGCGCAGCCCACCATCCCTTGCGGGACTTGAAGAGTTGAACCGGAAACCTTGTGGTTGAGAGCCCACTGGCCCATGTGGGAATCGAACCGGCAGCCTTCGGAGTTAGGAGCACAGAGCTCCAACCACCTGAACCACCGGGCCGGCCCTGATTCTATATTTTATGATTGGACTATGAAGACAAAACATTGCTTTTAAAAGGAGTCAGTTGAAGCCTAGAAACAGTAATAATGACCCACCATGTGCAGGGGGGTCATATCACAGACGCCCCACATTTTAGAGACTGCCCAACTTGTGCACAGGCATCCAGGAAGCTACCGGTGGAACTGAAAATTATTGTGGAGAATTTTGAGGTTCTTTGCTGTCATCCCGAGAGCCCTTGCCCATGAGCCTGAGGAGGACAAACTGCTGACATCACTTATGTCACAGTGTGTGTCATTGGGAGGGAAGAGGCTTCCGGGACACAGGTCCAAGCAGCTCTCACTGCTCCCCCTGAAATGGGAGAGCTGGGGGAGTCTGATTCATCGCACGGCCTCATGAATATTGGTTGCCAGCTTGTTTTAGTTCACAGCAACTGTTCAACTTAGTTCTTACTTTATTTGTGTTACACTGGGATCCAGTCATTCATTGGCGTGGAGAAACTGAGTGATTCCACTTGGAAACATAAATCTGTATCAACCTGCCATTGTATTCATTTGTTAGCACATGTGTAAGAACTATGTAAACGACGGTGTGGCAGAAAGAACAAATTCAGGTATGGGCAGTGGATGGATGCATAAGTATATTTTCCATCTTATCAGGCCAGGGATTTTGACATGAGGCTAGAGTGCTATCGAAGTGGTCAATACCAGCAAGAAAAAGGGTTGTCTTAGAGCTGTGCCATTCTGAATGATGGCACCTCGCACCTCCTCCAGATTCACACAGAACCTCAATGAACTTATGCTCCCCCTCCAAGGTGAAGCTTGGACCCTATTGGGGGAGAGCGGGTGGAACAGGACAGAGGGAACTGTGGGATGGAGGAGGTTGGGAGGCAGAGAAGGAGATGCTTTCCCAGAGCTTATCTGACGAGTTCTCTGTAGAACTCTGGTGAAAGGAAAGAATCCTTTTAACTCTCTAGTTATGCCAACCTGCTAAAAGTAAGACTTCGTCTGATAATGGACTCTACCTTCATGCCCTACCAGGTGTTCTGGGCACAGTGAAGGGTTGGAGATATAATCCTAAATTTCTACATGCTGATGTAGGCCTGGGAACCAAGACTGTTTTGGCCCCAGTTTACCTGAAGATCCACAGAGGGGAGCCAGCTTGGCACTACTGAGTGCCTGCTGTGTGCTGGCGTTGCAGAGTGCCTGACTTAGGCTTTGAGGGCAGGGTAGACTTCATTGACTTGTAGAAGTGCAGAATAGAAAAGAGGACATTCCAAACGGAGAGAAATGTTTTTGCAAAGTCACAGAGTTGGGATAAAGATTAAAGTATTAGAGAGGGAATGGGGACCAGTCAGGCTAAACTTAAGGGCTTACCTGCTGTAATAGTTTCCTGTGGTTGCCATAACAAATTGCCACAAACTGAGCGGCTTAAAACAATGGAAATTTATTCTCTCGCTGTCTGGAGGCTAGAAGTTCAAAATCAAGGTGTCGACGGAGCCATGCTCTTCCTGAAGGCTCCAGAGGAGAACCTGCTCCTTGCCTTTCTCTTAGCTTTCGGTGTTTCCAGCCATGCCTGGCATTCCTCACTGTGTCGTTGCACCACTCCAATCTCTGCCTTGTTGTCACCGCATGTCTTGTCCCGTTGTGTATGTCTTGGTGTCTCTTCCCCTCTTCTTGTAAGGACACCAGTCCTGTTGGACTAGGGCCCACCTGTATGACCTCATCCTAACTCAATTACATCTGCCAGGATCCTATTTCCTCATAAGGTCACATTCACAGGTACCAGGTACCTTACAGATGCAGTTAGAAATTCAGCATGTTTTTTTTGGGGGGGACACAGTTCAACCCATCACACCTGCTAAGCAAATAGTAGGCGATTAGTTATTATTTGTGGGATGAATAAATAAAATGAATGACATGTATTGGATATAAGATGTATCCATGGTTAAGTGAGATTACTGACGGTCTTACATGGCAGGTGGAGGAGTTTGGATAGTGCTTCACCTAGGGTGGTTAAGCTCGTTAATTGGTAAATTCACGTAATGGTCAAAACTGTTATGCGTTGAATGCTGAGTTGAGCTGATAGGGCCAGGTAGTAGAGAGTTATAGTTTATAGTCTGAGATTTAAGAATTTTAGATCTTCAGTCTCTCTAAAGATGTCACCAGATTTTTGTCCTTTGATTCTATTAAAAAAAAATAAAAGAAGTTAAAAATAGCAGTTGCCAGCTTGGGAACACCCAAATAGCAATTCTGTGGTCTCAGAACAGAGATTATTTTTCTTGAGTTAAAGTCTTTGAAAGTAGCAGCGATGGACTCAGGAAAGCAAACATGGCAAAAGCCAGTGAGTAAGACCATCATAAACGTTTTCTACAAGGAAGGTGTATAAGTGTAGCCTCCGTGATTACACATCAGCACCACGGACAGCGTCTCCCACGGGCGCTTCCCAAGTCTTTCACAACTAGGGCCCATACATTTCTCACCTTTTCACAGCTTCACTAGAGGGTCTCCTGGCCAGGACAAGGCAGTGAACAAGGCAGAAGATGGGTTTCTTCTTAAGTCCCCCATGTCAGTCGTCAGGGGCAGGCACAGGTGTGCTGATGGGTAGTACAGCTGTAGGCAGCATGCTTTGCAGATTCAGGCTCTTTAGAAACACAAGGCATTCATAAATGCCGTGTTTTCCCCAAAATAAGACCGGGTCTTATATTAATTTTTGCTCCATTAGGGCTTATTTTCAGGGAATGTCTTATTTTTTCATGTACAACAATCTACATTTATTCAAATACAATCATGTCATCTTCTGGAACATCGTCATAATGTATTAAACGTGTTCATCTGGCTGACAGTCTTAACTGGACCTTATTTTCAGGGTCGGTCTTATTTTCAGGGAAACACGGTACCTAGCAGCCTATGTTTCTGAACCCATCTGTTATGAGTTGAATTGTGTCCCCCCAAAAGATACATTGCAATCCTAAACCCCAGGACCTCAGAACAGCACCTTTGTTTGAAATAGGGTCTTTGCAGATGTAATCAAGTTAAGAGGAAACAATTAGGGTGGGCCATAATCCAATATGACTGGCATCTTTATAAGAAGAGGGAAATTTCAACATAGACACAAAGAGGAGAATACCGTGTGAAGACAGAGACACACAGAGGCCATGTAATGACAGAGGCAGAGATGGAAGTGCCGTAGTTCAAGCCAGAAAATGCCAGGAGCTAGAAATGGCAAGGAAGGAGTTTCCCTTACCGGTTGTAGATGGAGCTAGTACCTTGATTTCACACTTATAGCTACCAGAACTGTGAAAGACAATAAATGTCTGATGGTTTAAGCCACCCGGTTGTAGTACTTTGTCATGGCAGCCCTAGGAAACTAACACACTGTTTCTTTCATCAAGAGAGATTAGTGCGGGGAATTTCTGAGTGTGAGAATCAGGGAGAGCAATATAGTACCTTCCTTACAGGGTTGTGGTGAGAAGCTTGTGCTCTTTAGCTATAAAACACCATCCAGTATGTATATAAAATGTATACCAACAATGACAATAACAGCCGTCTAGGTTGGGGTCCATGGAGATGCCTGAACCATTTCGTCTAACCTGATGCACAGTGTATGGCTCCTCACTGTCATTTCACCCATGATGAACAAAAGGGACTTCATTTCCTCAACTAAAGGTAGCGGCCCGAAGTTATGAAGTGGGGCAGATCGAAGAATAGAAATCAGACACATTAATTGAGAGGGAAAAGTTAGAAACTTCAGGTTTGGCAAACGCCTGGATTTGTTCCCTGCTTAATTCATCCTATGAGAGTCTCATGGCTGTGGTTGTTTGCGATAACTGACTGGCTGAGAGCAGATGCTTCCAAGACTCTTTTGAATAAGTGTGTGGAGGAGACCTAGGGGGCTATAACCCCATTCCTAAAGAGAGCCCCTGTTTAATTTGTTTGGTAGCAAATTAAGTAGCAATCTCAAAGAGTTTTCAATTGGGAGAGTTTTCAAATCCCATGCCTCCCCATCCCTGCTTTCTTTAGCTCCCAGGAAGAACATGCCTCTGGGTCTTCCCTATGATTCGTTCTTCCTGGCCCCTTCTCTACTTACTCTGTAAATGTAGCTTTCCTAGTTTTTTCATCCCATCTTTTCTCTTTTTGCTCAGGTTCCTTCTGAGGGGTCTCACCTATAGCTACTGCTGAATTTCTTGTGGCAAAATGCAAATTTGCAATGATCTCTTCACATGCACTTCCCATCAGGAACTAAAACTGACCACATTTAATTCAACATCCTGCTTTCCGCCATACTGCTTCTCTTGCCATATTTACTTGTCATGGCTACTGGGACTTCCATCCTTGTGGTGACTTGGGCCGGAAACCCCAGTCATCTTCCAGCTTCCATTGCCTGTTTTCCATTCTCTCTACACTCCAACCTTTCTTGGCATCCAAATAATCAATTGCCAAGTCCTCCCTTTCTTCCATTGAGCTTCCTTCCCAATCCGATACCTTCATTCTTCTCTGCGTTAAGCACTTATTAACTCTCTTCTGGATTATTTCAATAGCTTCAACATATCGACATATCGTCTCCGACATATCGACGTATCGTCTTCGACATATCGACATATCGTCTAGCCCATTTTCTTCACGGTCACATGAGTCACCTTCCTGTAACACAGCTCAGATACTTCTACCCCTTCAAAATCTTTAGTGGCTCCTTCTTGCCCAGACTAGTTCGTTCATTTCCTGGTTGGGGCTTTAAGACCCTCCAGGATTGAGCCCTAACCTACCTTTCCAGCTTTCTCAGCCACTGTGACTGTCTCTGCATCCACACTCGCCACACGGCACTCCTTACCTTCCCTGAACTTGCCATTCAGACATTTATGTTTTTACTTATACTGTCTGTGGAACTTTCCTCACTTCCATTCAAATCCACCTCTCCACGTAGCTTTCCCTGAGCCAGCTAGTTGAAAATAATCACCCCCTGCTTCACCTTGCCACAGTATTTTGCTTACTCTTCCACTATAGTACTTCTTGTCACTTTGTTTTATATTACAGCTGATTGCCTTCCCTCCAGATTGTAAGCTTCTCAAGGGCAGCCACTGAATTTTATTCATTTCTGTATCCCTGTGGCTCCATCACCCAGGGTTGGGTTTTCAATAAATGTTCATGAATGAATGAATTGTATTCACATCATACAATGGGGGTAATTGAGAGGCTGGCCTTGAAGTATGTATCATAGCGTCAGAATTTCTTCTTTCTTCACCGTAGTCAAAAGTTCAAAAGAAGATAATTTAGTTACTGGAGACGTAGATGATGGGAAGTCTGAAACGAAAATGCAGCTGCACCCTCATTCCATTTTGCTCCTGTGGTTTTTGTTTCATGGCCTTGACTTGAAATTTCAGTTGGAAGCTTGAAGTGCAACCAAAATAGTTCCTTCTGTGTCACTCAATAATAAGGCTTTCTAAAACCCTTCATTTTCACTCAAACATTTCCCTTGAAAATCAACTCTGCTACAAAGTGGGGCTAATTCAACTGCCACCCTTACGGATGTGGTCGTGAGAATAACTTTAAATGGGACATTTTTAGATTCTCCAATATGTCAACAACTTAAGAGTTTCATTCATTTAAAAAATGTAAATAAATGCAGCTGCATCTGGCTATATGAACAATAAAAGTGAGACCGTGATGCAAAGCCAAGTAAGAAGATGCTCTAAATTGAGAGAGACACCCAGCTTTGAGGATAATTTAAGGAGCATTAATAAATATATTTAGAAAACTCATGCAGCATAACTCATACCTCCAGCTCATCTTTTTTTCCACTTGGTGAGCTAGCAGAATTCATAATGACAGCTGAAGAACAACAAATGAAGAACTGGCTGGTTACCAAAACCAATTAGGTGGTGAGAAAAGGATGTCACATGTATTAAACATGCATGTTGGAATTCTCCATTACTATATTTAAAATAATTATATAACTTCATATTTCTCATTAAAGTCTTTTATTGAGTTAAGCAATTTTCAACTTTCAAAAACTCGATTTCCAGATATCAGCTTGAAAGTCTGTTTGTTTAAAGATATACTGCATTTTCTCATAAAAATGCCATCATAAATGCAGCTAGGTACCCAGACTGGCTCACTGAAGCCACTTAAATTTATAATATTGATGCCATGTTGTATATTTGTGAGAAGCATTGGTAAAAAATACTTCCGTTGCAATATTAACATTTATGTAAGTAATTAATCTCTCATTCCCTTAAATTGATGAAGAAAGATATTCACTTTTACTAAATGATAATGTTGTTGGAAAATATTCTCATATTTACTTAAAGGAGGATGAAAATATAGATTGGTACTATTGTGGAGAATCTGAAGGGAATTTGGGCCCTTTTCCAGGCTTTCTAGTTTGATGCTTTTGGTTCTTTATGACATTTCATCTCATTTCCAAATGTAGGCCTTCCTTCTTCCTCATAGGAATGTATCACCGGCACTACTTTAAAGTTATCATTCATAATTAGGGTCATTTTTCATTGACTCACAAATGGAAGAAAAGGGGGATCGAGGGAGAGACATTTTCTCGAGGTAATTGAGCAAAAGTTGCATGAGAAGAAAGAGGGGGAATAGACTCCAATAAAGGGTGTGTGTGCACATGAAGAATAAATTTCCCATATCAGTAAAATTGAGCTGAGTCAGTAAACATATCTGATCCCCTTAAAGAAGAGAAAAGCTATTCATTAGAGCTGAGAGTTTCCCTGGTAACAGGCCATGCGGTTGCCTCCTGAACGGCAGACACTTCCACAGGCCCAAACCCAGAAAGGATGAGCTCGGTGCTCAGCTGCCTGTTCTTTTTCATGGGATATTCAGCAGTTGGTTGTTTGGAGCTTTGAGATGTACTATTTTCTCTCGTTAGCAACTTTAAATTTTATAAGCATGGTTGTGATTTATTTCTTTTTCATTTTCCATACGGCATAAACTGCAGTTTCCTGTTTTAAAAGATTGTATCTATCTCTCACTCTGGTTCACCATTACCTCCAATCCAACTTGCTACCACTGTTTAGATTCATCAGACCTTTCTCCAGCCAAGCAAAAGTCAGTGGCTTCCCATTTTCTGTGCAAGCAGGAGCTGTTCTGCCCGGGTTCGCGGCCTGCACAGCTGTGGCCTCACCCTTCCAGCCAAGCCCAGGCCTTGCATCGCTGTTCCCTTGTTTGGAATGCCTTCCCCACACATCTTTGCAGGGACTGCTCCAAGGGTGAAAGACCTGGAACAGTAACTTGATGGGCTGAATGATTATCGACTCAGAGGTCACAGGACAGACCTGCTTATTATAATCCTGCAACCCACACAATCCAGTGTGAGGTCTGACGTTTTAGCTGGACTGGCTCTGTGGCTGTAAGGCACAAGAGGTTCTCTTTTGCTGTTATAGAAGCTTTATGATTCTCTAACCTAGACATTTGCTGAGATATGAAAGCCCTGAGCTTGTTTTCTTCCCCCTCCCCCCGTCTGTGAACTCACCAGTGTGTTCAGAAGCAGCGAGCCCATCCAGAACCGTTATAGTCATCATTCCCACCAAAATGGTCTATTACAGCCACCACGTCATCTCCTCAATGTAGGTTTGGCAAATAGATGGTTGATAGGGTATCTAGCCGTTTGGATGGATGGGCGGATGGATGGATGGATGGATGGATGGATGGATGGATGGATGGATGGATGGATGGATATCTTCCATAAGCAGTTGATAGGGTATCTGACTATTTGGATGGATGGATGGATGGATGGATGGATGGACGGATGGACGGACAGACGGATGGATGGATGGATGTCTTTCACAAGCACTTCATTCCGAGCAGCCATCAGTGATAATTTAAGTAGCCATTTGCCACTGCATAGCCTGGACTACCAGTGTCCCATTTCCCACTGACACGGAGGTTATCACTGCGTTCAAGGCAAGTCAGTTCAGATAACCAGTCCAGATTCCTAGCCTTGAGTCAGTTTCTTGGGGCTGTTTTAGGAGCCGAGCTTTAGTTTAGTCAGGAAGCAGAAACTACTCTAGGGTTTTTAAACAGGGAATTTAACACAGGAAAATGGTGATAAAGGTCTTAGAATAGTGGAAGAGCAAAAAGAAGGCTGAGTTACTCAAAGCTTGGTCATTTTAGGAAGCCACTCCACAGCCAGGGCTGGATGCAAAGGGGACAGCATGATGTCACCCAGAGCCCACAACTGCTGTGCTGCTGAAGCTGCTGCTGGAACTGGCTGCCAGAGCAGGAACCCAGGAGCCCGCACTTGCCCTTCCATTGCCGCTGGCACCACCTTTATTTATTGCCTTTGTCACTGCTTGTCACTGCCCTGTTGCTGTTGCTGCTGCTGCCACAGAATCAGGGGAAAGGATGGTTTCTCCCTTCCTCCTCCTTTCCAGGCTCCTCCCAGTGGTGATGGGGCACATTTGACCCGGACACAGCAGAGCTCTGGATGGAGCATACAGTTTTAGCAAGAAAGCCTATGACAAACCTAAGCCAGAAATCAGACATTCACCCACTTAATTGGACTGTTGAAGTAGTAATTGACACCCCTAAGGTGGGTGAGCCCTAATGGGCCAACCTGCTTTCATCCCTGCAAGGTTGTCTCCATGCTGGAGGCTGAATGAACAAAAGGATATCGATCTCCAGAATTGTAAGATCTCCTAACAATCGCAGATATTCTAATTCCTTTGGCAATTTGACAAATGACTAGGGAAGAAGAGAGAGGGCCCTGTAACCCTGAATTGATGTGGAGACAATGTCAGAAGTGTCCAGTGTTAAACGCTGCCTTTTCCTTCTTGCTCCTGGGCTTTGGCAATTGTACCACAAACGCCCTAAAGGAGGCAGTACTGAGAGTGCCATCGATGCCTATAGTCCACTGGGTTCCGGGCCTGGAGGGGCAGGGCGATCTCAGGTCTGAGGAAAGAGGGTCTCCTCTGGCTCCTCTGACTGAGCAGCGATTCTGACTGAAGTTTACTAGAATTTAGATTAGTGTTTCGTGGTCATGTTATATTTGGTTAGTGATTGTCCATTTCAATTGTGATTTTATTGATTTGTTATTAGTTACTGAGAATTCAGAAGTCCCCAAAGAATTGCTTTTTCTATCCCTGTTGATTGTGTCATGTTCTTATTAAAGGAAAATCCTTGGTTAGGAAATGACTGGTTTTCAGCTATTTCTCAGGGTAACCAAGTGGGCGTTAGTAGAAGTCCATGTGCCCGTCTGGTCCGTCCATCCATCGATCCATATAGCCAGACAGCCATATACCCTATGAATCATTCATCCACCAAACCTATACTGAGCTCCTGTATTGATCACCCTCCATCAGACTGGCAATGAGATGCCCGTCACTGATGGAAGGGAGCATGGATTGCCCTTGGTGTGCCTAGTGGTGCAGTTCTCAAATGACATACCAAAGGAAATGAATGCATTGGCCAGGGTAATATGTCAGGCATTTGTCAATTAAGGGGGAAGTGGTAATTTAAAAAAGGAAGACAGAATCAGAGGGCTGTAGACAGGAGCAATCAATGCATTGAAGAAAGACAATGAAGGCTTAAATGTATTAATCACCATTTAAGGGCTAAGTGTGAAAGCTGCAGCCGATGGCAGAATCAATCTGAGCATCAGGCTCAGATCTTCATTGTAAGAGGAGCAGTGTCCCTGGAGAGGTTGAATTCTCAGTTTTGTCAAGTCTGCTACTCCAAGGCCAGGGCCTTGAGTGCGGCAGAGTGAATTCCTGCGCAGTGGAGACATCTGGGTGGATACAGTCTTGAATCTGTAGATCCCTCTGAATCTCTGGGGCCACAGAAGTGACCCACCCCTCCCTGTTAAAGGCTGGCACCGCCTCTTACTTCAAGATGATGTCACTAAGCCAATAAATAGGGTTGAGTCATAACATAACTTGGCTGGAGAAGTTTGGGGGCTACTGGGGAGAAAAGGGACTATATTCTAAAGGAGCTATAAGACCTCAACAGCATTTGCTGCCAGGAGCTGGGAGAGTATATATGGGAAAGGGTGCTAAGGGCTCTAGATCAAGAGAGGACATGAAGTTGGACGGTGGAAGTTTCTCAATATGGGACTACGCTCTCGTGGTACAGGATTTAATATCTTGGCAAAGATCCTGGGAGATGGTGCTAATACAAGTGTGCTGCTAGGATGGTTCTTGGAAGCTTGGAAAAAGCGTTAACTGAAGTAGAAATGTCCGAAATGCTGTGGGGCAGAGAGTGAAAGAAGGAATCAAAAGGCTCAGAGAAGTGGACATGCCCCAATGGAAATACTGTCTAAAGCTGGAAAATTCACCACTGACTGTATTTGGGGGGCGGCTCTGAGAACAGTGTGCCGAAGCATAAGATAGGGAGAGAGGAGCACCAGCGTTACTGAGAAGCTCAGTGGTAACTCCTCTGTAGGCCGGGACTGACATTAGGAGACGCTGTTGCCTGACGGGGTTCCCCTAGAGACATGGGGATGGTAGACTCCCAAGATCATAGAGGCCAGGTGTTGGCACTTATTTGTCAGAGGCAAGATGGAGCATAATTAATATTGTAACAAGAGGCAAGGTCAGAGTGACAACCGCGGGGACCCGATACTTCGGACCATGGAGATGGTTAGCAGAACACTGTATCCCTAGAGGCAAGCTAGATGGGCGCCCAGGATGCTGCTCAGGATACAGTCAAAACCATCAAGGACAGATGACCAGGAGGCTGGGGCCCCCATTACAATTTAAAGTCATAATCATTTGCCACATTTCCAGACATGAGCCAGTTTTCAGACCCCAAACTAACTGAAGAAGAGGCCATGTTTCCATGGTCTGTGCTCCAGAGGGACCCGGCAACACCATGGCAAAAGTGTACGGTGATGATTCTTCCATCCTTCCCCAAAGTGACCCGTTGTCATTGATTTGAGTAACTTTACTGCGGAAAGGGAAATGTTCTGACATTTCAATGAAAGCTCAATAGAGTGTTGGAGTTGAAATTGATTCTTTGGAACCCAAAGTGTTCTCAAGGCTCTCTGTAAGATTGGGGGAGCGAACAGAAGCCCGGTAATAAATGTAATCCTGGCTCAGGTCTGGCTCACAGCATCAACTGCAGAAGAGGAGCTAAACGACCAATTAGGTGGAATGGCCCGGCCAGCTGACGTCAGCTAGCCTCTTTCCTTGGTCACTTAAGGGCTAGCACAGCGGGTACATGAGGGAGTGGCCTTGCTATCAGGATGGAGGCTGGCTACATGGATACAGCATGGACCCCATGTCACCAAGACACTGCTGCTGCTGAGCGTCCCATCTTCCAGCAACAGCTCATCGCTAAGCACCGGATATGACATTATCTCCTGAGACCAACCAGCCACTTGGTGGCAAGTTGATGACACTAAGCCCTTTCCTCCCTAGAAGGCAGAATGGCTCATCGTGCCTGCAGTGACACATACTCCAGGTATGGGTTTGTCTTTCCTGCCCTTAGGGTCTCAGCCAGCACCACTATCTGAGGGGCTTAGTGTTTCATCCACCAACATGGAATCCCACGTAACATTGCAATGGACCAAGTAACCCACAGAACAGCAAAAGGTGCGTCAGTGGGAAGGTGATTATGGGATCCACGGGCCTCATCACTTACTGCATTACTCAGAAGCTACCAGATTGAGAGAGCAATGGAATCAACTGCGGTATCAACTTGGACCTGATACCCTGTGAGGGAGCAGCACCCTCCTCCAGAAGCGAGAATATGCCCTAAATGAATGAACATGAGGATGTGATGCCATGTCTGCCGCAGGGAGAGTATATGGGCCTAGAAACCAAGCAGTGGAAGCAGAAGTGGCTCCACTTACCACCACTTTCTAAGATGCATCATACTTTTTAAATGATTTGCAGTTAATGTGACTATTGATATGGTTTGGTTTAAATCTATCATCTTGTTTTCTAGTTGTCCCATTTGTCTTGTGTTTTTCCCCTTTCTTCCTTTTCTGCATTTTGGGGCATCAGCTAGGTATTTTTTTATGATTCCATTCTATTTACGTTGTTGGCTTGTTAGCTATAACTCTTTGTTTTTTACTTTAGTGTTTGCTTTCGGTTTATAGTATATAACTTGTCTTCCCCCAGAGAAACATCAGCTCTCTTTCTTTATTCCCTTGAGGTAGAATGAAGGAGTTCGAGAGTCCTCTGCCCGTTCTTCACTGTGTGCTCTGGGGATTCCTCCAGCAAGATACGTTCACACTCACATATCAGGTCATTTGTGGTTAGTAGCTGGTCCTTACCAAATCTTAGTGCCTCCACCCTGGCACTGAGACGTCATCCCATAATCCCATTCAGTCCTTGTCATAACCACCTGTGGAAGGTGCTATCATTACCCCCATTTTATACAGAAGGAAAGAGACAGAAAGGTTAAGGGACTCATCCATGGTCACACCAGTAAGAGCCAGAGCTGGGAGGAGAACCCAATTCAAACACTGATTGAATTACTCACCGATTTGTGGGTCTGCCATTGGGGCTGGGCTCAGCTGGGCAGTTCTGGTGGTCTTGCCTGGGGTCCCTCCTGCGGCTGCAGTCATCTGACAGCTGGACCAGGGGTAATGACATAAGACACCCTCACTCACACATTTGATAACTGGTGCTTGTTGTATCTCTCCCTGCACATGCTCTCCTTTCTTGAAGGAGGCTGGGTGGGGCTTCCCAACGTGGTGGTCTCAGCGTTCCAACACAGCTTGAGCAAAATCTGCAAAGACTCTTGAGGTCTAGGCTTGGAAATCCCAAAATATCATTTTTGCCCTGTTCTGTTGGTCCAAGCAAGTCACAAGGCCTGCCCAGATTCAGGGGACAGGTACAGTGGCACCCCGGGGGTGGAAGTGGGAGCACAGCTCCTGGGTGTAGGTAGCAAGAGGGTGCATCTTCTGTAGAGAACTGAAAGACAACAACACTAACTAAACGTTGGTCTGCTTTTTGTTATCACCGTGTGCTGGCAATTCACAACATGTGATGAAATGCTCCGCCCCCAGCCAAGGACTCCCGCCACCCCTCCCCCATCGAGACCCCCCATGTGCACAGGATCTGAAAGAATTCCTACGGTGCGCTGTGTAAGCAGACCCGGGGGTGAAATGTGGGGAGGATGCTGTGAAAGGAGGCTTTGAAAAAGCAGCTTTTCCTACTTCACATTTTCATTTGGACCCACTGCTGCAACTTCTGAAAGACGGCAGTGTGATTTTCAGCTTTCAAGTCAGTTAATTATACTGCTGTGAGATGGTCAAATAATTAATAAATGTTAACATTAGCCGGTCGTTCTAATTAAGAAATAAATGTCTCTGAATGAAAAAGTGCCCGCCAGCTTACCCATTAATGATCAGAATACTGAAAGCACCGTTTGCAAGGTGGCACTGTAAGTACCTTGGTAAAATCAGCCATCCATCATTCTTGCCAGTCTGAGTCACGGTGCCATGTTTCCTTGACGTCCAAGCTGCCAGCCAGGTGAAGAGAAGGGACCCCTCCCCTGGGAGGAGCACAGGCGGAGTCATGTTGACTCAACGCAGTTGGCCTGCTAGGCAGACCGTTTTGCTGCACAGGATGTTTCTGTTGATAATATCTTCTGTTTTCTACTTATTTTGTTTAAAAAAGATGAACGTGCTTTATCATGTTATGCAATGAACTTATTTGTGATTGGTCATGTCTTTCCTACGTTCCGCTAGGGTTTTCCCCACGTTCCCCATCAGACAACTAGGTGGAAGCTCTTAGGGGCAGGAGCTAGGTCTATCAAGATGGTTTCTCTCTTTTTTAAAATTTTTCAAAAAGTTGTGAAATATAACATAATTTTTAAAAACACATAAAAGTAACAGGTTTTTTTTTCAAAGTATTATAAAGCAAATATGCAGGTCCAAATATACTGTTGCCAGCATCGCAGAAGCCCCTGCATCCATCTTCCTACCCCCTTTTCCTCTCTTAAAGGCAGCCACTGTCCTGACTTTTGTGCTTATCACGTCTTTCCTTTTTTTTTTTTTTCTTTTACAGTAGTTTTACCACTTAAGGATGAATCCCTCAACACCAAATGGCTTTTGGCTAGTTTCACCTGTTTTTGAACTTTATGTCCTCATAGAGCACGTTTCATTCAACATTGTATTTGTGAAATTCATCCATACTGTTGGGTGTAGCTTTGATGCATTAATTTTTACTATGGTATGTTAGGGAACAAACGTACCACAATTTACTTACGCCTTTTACTCTTGGTGGACATTTGCTTCATACTAACAATGCTGTTGTAAACATTCTTTTACATGTCTTTGGTATACATATTATATGTTATGTAATGCCACTGCTAGGTACTTGCAGACCGAGGAGTCCAAGTCAATATTGCAAACAGTTTTCCAAAGTGGTTGAACCATTTTGAACACCCTTCAGTAACACACGGGAACTTCTGTTGCTCCAAATTCTTTCCAGCACTGCTGTTACCAGACTTTTTAGTTTTAACCATTCAAGCGAGTGTCTAGTGAGCTCTCATTGTGGTTTTAATGTGTATGTCCCTCATTATTTAATGACATTGAGCACCTTTTCATATGTTTATTGTCCATTTGGATATCCTCTTTTGTGGGTTCCAATATCTTCCCCTTTTTTCTACTGGGTTCTCTGTTGTTGTTTTATTTTTAATTGACTTTTAGTGGTTTCTGTATAATCTGGTTATGAGCCCTGGTTATATGGTTATGACCTACTTATGGGTTACATGTGTTAAAACTACATTCTCCCACTCTGGTTTGCTTTTTCATTATTTTCTATTTATCAAAACAGAGGTTCTTCATTTTGATAAAAGTTCTTAATATATTCCAATTAATCCCTCTTTTCTTTTAAGGTTTGTAGGTTTCCTTTCTTGGTCACAAATACATTCTCCTATATTATTTTCTAAAAACATTTAATTTTTTTTGGTCATTCATATTTTTCTATATTTTTGTCTTTCATGTTTAGCTCTACAATTCACGTGGAACTGATTTTGGTGAACGGTGTGAAAGGAAGCCAAGTTTCAGTTTTTTCCTTATGTATATCCAGTTGACTGGTACCTTTATTGAGAAGATTATCTTTCCCCCGTTACTCTAATATTAATTTTTTTCCGAGGCTGCGCTTCCTCTGTCTGTCCCCTGAGTGATTGAAGATGGCGAGGGCACCAAAACCAGGCCATTTCTGCTCCATGTGGGACTCATCCAGCGACTACCCATGGTCAACTGAGACCTTCTCAGGACTGCGCTGCGGTCTGAGGCTCTTCCTACCCGATCGTCCTTCCGCCTCTCGCAGTTGTCAGACCTGCACTGTGGTCTGGAGGCTCTCCCTGCCGCCTCCCTCTTTATCTTCCACAGGCATCTCCCCCAGTCAACATCTTGCTTGTCTAATCCTGTCTTGGCATCTCCTTCTTGGGCAGATCCTAGAGTGAGAGAGAGAGTCATACTTAGTGTCAAGGTGACACAGGGCTGGGCTAAGTTCAGGGAAAAAGAGACTAGATAAGGACTTTCTGAAAGAAGAGGGAAGGGAAACTTGTGCCTGACAATGTGAAAGGCATGGGAAAGGGCAGAGTTGAAGATGTTTCTAGGGTTGAGACTGAATCCCCCTGGAGATGGAGCTCAATCAAAGGAACCACGGCTGACATCAGTTCTCTGTTCGTTACGTGGGGGTTTCCTTGTGTGTGGAAAGAATGAAGAACAACGCGGAGTTACATTTGTATAGGGCTTTAACAGTTTGCTGAGTGTATTTGCACATGATCTCACTTAGTCTTTTACGTGGTTTTTGGCTAGGAGAGACAAGAGGAACAATTACAGGAGGTCCTGTTTTTCTCTCCTTTCCTGTAGTTCAGTTCCACTGCCAACCCTCCCACACCAGACCGTGTTCCTTCACTTCTGTTTCCAAGGGCTGAAGATTCAATGGAAGAAATTGGTCAGGTTGGGCCACCGTTAGTCAAGGTAGTAGATCAGGGTAGGGTTAGCACATGGAAAGCCCCTGTGTGGTGGCTTCAGGCCATGTGATGGTTGGAAATGGGGGGTTCGTTGAGAGGCAGCATTGGTTTGCTTGGGTGACAGCATCTTTCACGATGCTTAGGGATGGTGACTTCACAGAGATAGGTGAAATGTTGATACTTAGGGGTTACAGGTGAATTGTATCACTGTCAAAGAAGGAGAGAGAAAGATCATAGAAAGTGGAGAGATGTAGGTCAGTGAGAAGAAAAGAGCATGTGGGTGGATTGGCAGAAGGACAATGGCACATTGACATATTTTAGATAGGGATACAGTGTGTGTGTGTGTGTGTGTGTGTGTGTGTGTGTGCGCGCACACACACGCGTGCGTGCGCTAGCCTCAGGTAGGATAATGAAAAAAGAATTTGGTGGAGGGAAGAGAAGAGTGAAAGAGTTGTGGGATCAGAGAGATTCCAAAGAACTTTAAGATCCTTAGGACTGACAGCCATGAATACAGACACAGTCAGCTAGTGCCTGCGAAGCATCCCCCTGCTGGGTACTGTTGGTGGCACAGACGTTGTGTCTGGAAAGGGAGCTAGCCTTTGAGTTTTCTTTCCATGCTAGGATTGAACAGACAGGTATTTATTTAAAAGAGCCAGATGGTTCAAGAGAGTTTCTAACTTTATACTGTTGGGGACCAGGTTTCAAACTAAATTTGGGCTCTGGCTTCAGGCTTTCTTGTTGGCCCTGGATTGAGAATAGCCTCTTGCTCACCATCCATCTGGTCCCCAAGTGTCTGCTACTGAGTGATGTCTCCAACTATCTTCCCACAGAGAGGACAGAATCTCAAACAAAATCTATAGGATGAATATATGTTTTTCCAACAGGGGATAGTCACCCGCATTGAAAGGGTCTATGGGACGTGAGTCATATTTATGTTAGATTTGACAATGGGCTCCCTTGAGCAGTCACATGGTGGGGTGCCCTGTGTGGGGTAGTCCATGCTTGTACTTTTAGGCCTTTGGTTTATTGAAACCTCCTTTTCTAAACGTGCAGACTCTGGTACTGATTATCCGTCATCTAGCATCGATACATGTATCTAAATGCCTGCTATGGCAAAGCACTGGTGGCACAAGAAACAATCCCTACCAGTTTGGAATGTGTCTCTGGTTTTCTAAGATGACAAAAATAGAGACCAATTTAGCTTTCACCATGACATTAAATATTTTTAGGAACATAATCCATTATTATTTCTATCAGGACCATCTCTAGACAGAAGGCCATAACCTCAAGACAAATTACAGCATAAATTTTCTCTGCTTCCCACTCTCAACCCCTGTCCTTGACAACCCAGTATTTTTATCCTGGTCAGATCAGGCCAAAATGATTGTCAAGAGGGAATTGGAAGAGGGCAAGAAATCACAAAATGGACCCATGTGACCAGAGGGGCTGAATGGAATTGAATGGAGGTTTTACTGCTTGGTTTGGTCTGGAAAGTCTGGAGTGAATGGGCAGCGGGGAAGTCGGGGGGGATGTGTGAGCCCTTCCTTCTAAACAGCAGATGGCAGAGCCACCTCACAGCACTCCACCTGCTGCCTGGTCCACGCACCTGAGTGGGATTGCCTGCTCTGATTTACACCAGGACACCTCTCTACCAGGAGAAATAATTCTAGTTGAAGCAAATGTACGCCAGTGTGTTGCATACGGCTCCATTGGTTCCTGACAGGTCCCTGGCTCGGAGAGTCTGCAGCAGCGGTGGCGCTGGACAGGGGTGCGGGGTGGGATGGTTTAGGACTAAACAAGTGGTCGGCAGACACAGCCCACCACATCCTAGCCCCTGTGGCTATGTGTGAGCACATTTGGGCATGAAAAGTCCAGTTGATCCAATTCATCAGAGGTTTTCTCAGTAACGGCAGGCAGGCATAAAACTGGTAAGCATTTCCCCAAAATGATTTTGCAGTGTTTGGAGGCTCCTCTTAATATACAATGGGGGAGTTTCTGAGAGCAGTAGACCTGAGTGTGTGTGTGAGGGGATGGCAGATGGTGGGGGAGGTCACTGCAAATGTTTTTTCCTGCAAAATTTTAAACAAGTCTTGTAATTGTAGTTTCAGTTTTTATTGTCCAGCTGTATACCCCAAGTCACTGTCATGCCACAGCCGTATCTGCTAGCCGGCATCATGTCTGCAGCCAAGTGTGTTCTTGTTGCAAGAGTGCAAGGCACAGTGGGAAATGTAGACCTGGTGCATGTACCACGAGGCTCTGCTCTTAAGCATAAGGCTGAACATTTTCTGGTCCTGGGGAGCCTGAACCCCACCCTGCCCTTCTTGCCTTCTTTGCTCCAAGCCCTTTCCTCCAGTGTCCACCTCCTGTACTCGATGTTTGTCCCCTGAGCCTCTGCACCTGTGGTTCTCCAGCCTGGGGCTTTCTGCCCCTCGCTTCCTCCCTCCCTTCCCACCCCCCCATGTCAGGTAACTCCTACTCCTCTTTGGAGTCTGAGGTTAGTGGTGCTCCCCTGGGAAGGCTTTCCTGAGCCCTGAGCCCCCAAGCCCGGTGCTGTGTGCTCCCATACCAGCCCCTGCTTCTGTCACACCACATATCACTCATTGGCTGCTTTCTTTTCCCTGCTAAGCTGTGTTCTCCCCGAGGCAGGGACTGTGTTTATTTTCTCCAGCATAGAACCCGGCACACAGTAGGTGCTGAATGACTGAGCGAATGAATGAACCTCTGGGTTGTCATGTCCTCCCACTGCCAGCTCACCTTCCTTTCCCTCTCCCTCGTTCACTTCCTCCTCCTTCTAGACTTCCAGTGAGAAAGTCCTTCCCTGGCCTGGTTTTTCTCCTCTTCAATTTAATTAACTCAGAAATTCTATTGTTTGTCTCTATATCATAACTGGATGCCACTTCTCTGAAGTCTGTTTGGATGAAATAATAAAACCTTGTATGTCTTTGTTCCCCACCCCCAAACTGCTTTATGGTGATGGAAGGAGAAAAGCAAAGCTGTAGGGAGAAGACCAGTATCAGAGCCTTTATTACCTGTAACTCTTTGCTTTGGGGCTCTTTTGTGTGACAGATGTTTTCAAATTGATTTAGGGATTTATAACATTTGGGCCAGAGGATAATCCAAGGCAGGCATTGAGCAAGCCATTATCTTGACTCCTTTCCTGCCGGTGATAAACCATGCAATGATTTGGAGCACGAAGGTGGGACAGTGTGTGCCGGCTGGCAGGCATCCACCATGCCTCCATTTTTATTTTCTTCCACTGTCGGGCTGTGGCTTCTCTCATAATGGTTTCACAAAGGGAATATTTTCTAGTTAAAAAAAGAAATGAACGTGGGGGAAAGGATGAAACCCTGTTAGATGTTTATTTTCAGTAACGTTGGCACAAAGAACCAGGGTGGTAGTGCAAGGTTGGGAGCCAGGGGAGGGGGAGACGTGTTAGTCCTTGACTTTGAGCAGACCTGGAATCTAATCCTGTGGCGTTCTTCAATCTACCGAAAAGTATTGGAGTTGTGAGAGAGCCGCTATTTAGTTTCCCTCAAATTTGTTCTGGAGTATTTATAGTGAAACAAGAATTAGGAGAAGAATGGGCACCGAGCATATGTCAGCCACCACGCTGTGCGTTTTACTTAGTCATTTAATCGTTTGGACTAAATACTGAATAGCCTCAAAAGGATATTCCTAAAATACATGTGACGTGTGCAGAATTAGAATCAAGTTGACACCTGTGTTCAGCTTTTCCTCTGAAATGTCCTTCCCCGGAGGCCAGCCTCCTTCTCTCCTCAGATGAAGCTCTTCTCCTCAATGTTGTGTTTATCATTTGTTTTCTTTTTAAAATATCCTTTCCACTTTTCATTATATCCCAAAGTGGTATATTGTGTAGTTCTGCATGGTTTTGGCCTTTATAGAAATGGACTCACTCCTGCCGCTTGCATTTTGCACTCAAATGTTTGTTTGTGAAACGTATCCATGTCGTGAGTCACTGTAACTGGTTCTTTTTCTCTGTCGTAATGTAGGAATACACCACAGTGCGTTTATTTGCTTTACTGCGGATGGACCCTTGAATTGTCTCCATTTCCATAATAACTCTTATATGTGTCCCCTGGTGTACGTACACAGGAGCTCTGGGGTGTACTTGTGTTGTGGAACCACTCGTTCGTGGGGTATGTGCACCGTCACTCTTGCTAGGTAATAAGTGGCTTTCCAAGTGCTTGTACCAGTTCTCACCTGCACTGGCAGTGTGCACGTGTTCTGGTTTTTCTACACCAGAGCCAATGCTTCATTTTGTCAAACCCCCTAACTTTTACCAATCTGGTAGGTGTGAAAAGTGGTATCTCATTGTGGGCTTAATTTTGCTTTTCCCTCATTACAAATGAGGTTGAGCATATTCTCATTTGGCTGTGGCTGTTTATATTTCTTCTGTGAGGAGCAAACCTGCTTCTATAGGGACCTATGTCTTTTGCTTAGAGGTTTGTAGGAATTCTTCGTAAATTTTAGATACTACCTGGGCTATAGCCGGGGCAGGCTCCTCCGGTCTCCTAAGGAGTAAAAGTCTGAGCAACCGTGTCTAGGAACTGAGTTGGAGGTGGGCCTGAGGTGGGGGGAGAAGCTCGAAATGCAGCCTGTAAGCCTCTAACTCATCCCCCTCTTATTTTTAATGTGCTCCCCTATGCTCAGCTGCTCCTGGTGTCCTGCCTTTTTGCCGCTTCTGGAGAGTAAGCCTCTGGTCTTCAGCAGAGGCAATGCTGAGGGAACGAGGGTGTGGGGTCTAACTGGCCCTTACACAGACTGTCAGTCAGGTCCCCGTTTTCAGCCCCCACTTCACCTCCATTCCCGAAGGTGCCTACACTTGCTTTAGGATTCAGCTTCCGTCGGTCTTGTAACTGAGCCACTGCCCACCCATCTGCTCTCCAGTTTCCATCATTGTGTGGTTGTCTTTATCCTGTTCTCTCTGCTACCACAAGTCTCTTTTCCATTTTTGTGGTTTTTTTTTTTTTTTTTTTTGTGGGAACAGAGGCTGATGAGTGTGTTTAGTCTGCCATCTAACCAAAGCCATAAGATTTCTTGAAATAAAAGAGGCACCATCGGGCCGGCCCGGTGGCTCAGGCGGTTAGAGCTCCGTGCTCCTAACTCCGAAGGCTGCCGGTTCGATTCCCACATGGACCAGTGGGCTCTCAACCATAAGGTTGCCAGTTCAATTCCTCGAGTCCCGCAAGGGATGGTGGGCTCTGCCCCCTGCAACTAAGATTGAACACGGCACCTTGGGCTGAGCTGCCGCTGAGCTCCCGGATGGCTCAGTTGGTTGGAGCCTGTCCTCTCAACCACAAGGTTGCCGGTTCGACTCCCGCAAGGGATGGTGGGCTGTACCCCCCCCCGCAACTAGCAACGGCAACTGGACCTGGAGCTGAGCTGCGCCCTCCACAACTAAGACTGAAAGAACAACAACTTGAAGCTGAACAGAACCCCCCACAACTAAGATTGAAAGGACAACAATTTGACCATTGTTCCCCAATAAAGTCCTGTTCCCCTTCCCCAATAAAATCTTTAAAAAAAAAAAAAAAAAAAAAAAAAAAAAGAGGCACCATCATAGGGAAAAGATTAGAAATCATTGCTTTAGTTCTTTTACTCCCCCTACTCCTTGTTTAAAAACCTTTTACTTTTGTGTCTGCCTTTCACAGACTACTATCTGTTAATCTAAGCTTATATTTTGACTAGTAGACTGGTGCAAATAATAATCAGAAGCATAACAAAACACTCATTGCTCTTCAGACTATGAGAAGCCCAAAGCATGTGGATTACCTCCTAACGTGGACATAAGAGAAGTAAATTGTGCTACCGTGTTTCCTCAAAAATAAGACCTAACCAAAAAATGAGCCCTAGCATGATTTTTCAGGATGCTCGTAATATAAAATAAGCCCTAATGCGTCTTCTGGAGCAAAAATTAGTATAAGACCCGGTTCCTATTTTTGGGGAAATACGGTAGGGCTTATTTTGTATTCCGAGCATCCTGAAAAATCATGCTAGGGCTTATTTTCCGGTTAGGTCTTATTTTCGGGGAAACACGATACTCTTGTAAACAGTGCTCCAGTTTGCATGATGGGGCTAAAAATCAATTGTCATTCTTCGGAGCCCATGATTTTGTTATCAACTGGTTGGCTTTTTAAAGTTGACAGGCATCATTTTTCTTTTCTTGAAAGATGATGTGTTCAGGTCATATTGAGCTCATCTGCTTTGCTAAGGATCTTTAGGGATAACATGTGAGTCACTCATAAGCCTGGAATTTGAGAGACAGGCTGTTCGTATCGAAATTACAGTATAGGAGGTATTGTACGGAGGACTTGGAAGCCTGGAGAGGAGGTAGCTGGCGCCGCATGCCCTGGACACCTTCTGACTTCATCGGCAGCAGACTGGATATGCCAGCTTGTAACACTAAGCCTTTATCTGTACAGATGACAGATAAAGATGACAGGGGCAGGTGTGCACATAATGGGAACGAGCACCAACAGCAGTAATTGGGCAGAGGGGGTGTGGCAGGGCTGGGGAAGCTCGTTCTTCTCTGGGTGCTCTGAATTTTCATCGGTAGAATTAACATACCGTGTGCCTTTTTGGCTTTGATACGCTGAGAGCCTGGGGTTTCTTTTATCTTATCTCTTTGTGCCTCCTCCAGCTGTTCGTGGGTTTATTTCTTTTAACTGCTCTTTATAGTTGATAGATAGCCATAGGTGGCCAGGCCTTAAAGTGTGTTAGTGTATTAATATAACGTTTTAGAAGCAGATATACAGGTAGAGATAGATGCGGTCAGGCTTTTCTTTCATAGGGTTTGGTTGTGACAAGCACGCTACCTAAAAATAGAGAAGAGCAAAACACATACTTTTTCCACCCCGATGTAGCTACCAACTAGTGTTTAATCTAAAATAGTGGTGATGGATAGTGAAATATCTGGGGTGCAACATACCTGGATGAACCACTGCAGAATTTCCTTCTTATATATGTAAGTCATGAAATGTGAGAAACTTGATTCACCCAATTCCTCTTGGAGAGGGAGAGTGTGTGGGGGGAAGACATATTTTGCAAAGCCTGTTGAGCTCAGGCGAGGGGACCCTAAGTGACATGCATAGGAATCTAAAGGTGTTCCAGAAGCCTCGTTTTTCTGAATCCTGAAGTGGTTGGGTCTGCAAGCTTCAAGGTCAGCAGCTGACGTGTGCCTACTTAACGGTGGAGTAGAGAAAACTTTGACTTTATTTTTTCATTTATCTAGTCGTTATTTCAGACATCGTTATTGAGTCTTCTCTCCATGTTTCTCAGCCACATGACTTCAATTGATGGATCCCTGGTGTACACAGCATGTGTTGGGGGCAACTATAAACATAGCATGTCTTCTTGGAGGGTTGGTGGGTTCCATAAATAGATCGTGGAGAATTCAAAAGTCACATATACACATTTAAAAGACACTATATTTTAAAGCGATTGCTCTGGGTCCCTTGAGTCTGTGCTCCTAGACATTCCCGCTCCATTGTATGATGTACTTCCCTTCCCCAGGTGCACACAAAGCGCTGTAAGAATTCCGAGGGCAGAGGGAAGTTCCTGGCAGTGCACGGAGTTAGGAGTGACGACAGGTGGTTTCCTGGAGGCTGGACTTGAGGTGAGTCTCGAAGAACTAAGAATGTCTGTCAGGGAGTGATGGATGATGTGTGTTGGGGTGCTGGGGACATGCCAGGGTGGGGGATGGCATGAGTCCCAGCTCAAGGATGCAGATGCCAGCCAGGCAGGGGACCAGTGTGGCCACGCTGCAGAAGAGTGAGGGATCAGATCTGAACTGCGTATGGGGATCAGTGGGCGAGAGCCAACTATCAACTATCCCGTTCATTGCTGGGAATTTTGGATGACTTTGCAAGTCCTCAAAGAGATGCTTTAGGGCCGTTCACTGGGGGCAGGGGGGATACAATGGTGGAGGTGGGTTTAGAGACCAGGTTGTTTGGGTTAGTGATTCCTAATCAGAGATGCACTTCAGAATCACCCGTGGACATTTTAAAATACCTGGTCTGGCACCCCAACCATGTGACTCAGGACCTCTGGTGTGGAGCCCAAGAAATCCGTATTTGGAAAAAGCTCTTGAACAAATTTTGTGGTGTTCTCTGGTTAAAAAAAACCCTGAAACGGGAGGTGATTGCAATAGCCTACTTTTGATGTAACGGAACTTGGCGTTATGGTGGTGGCAATAGAAATTAAAAAGAAGGATTCAATTTGAAAGACTTTGTAAAAAAACACAAAAACGAGGACATGAGTTGCTATTAGAGCATGCCTGCTCCAATGTATGTAATACTCTGAACCGTATCTTGCTCTCTGTGGATCTTCTGGGTCGGCACGTGCTGGGCTCAACTCACTCATGACTGCGGTAACCTCACTCATAGCCCTTTCCTGGGAGACAATTCACAGACAACATAGTTCTTTAAGATCTTTGTGGACAATTTTGTAAAAGGAGAGTTTTATACACTGTCATTGCTGACATTACCATCATTATTAAAGTTTTAAAAGCACTTTTATTATAATTTCCAGCTTCATTTGTGTCCAGATCTCTCCCTTAAAAGAGTTATAATATACAGAGCAAAGGCACTAGAAAAAAACCCCTCAAGTTTTTATTGCCTAGAGGTGTACAGTCTGCATAAACACTGCATGTCTAATTTGCCCTTGAACGTCCTTAGAATAATGGGAGACTCAGAGACAGTGTTATGTCTGGTGGTGGTGAAGATAGCAAGGTATTTCCTGATCTTGAACAAGTTGGAATTAAGTCTTCTTTGGGGAACAGAAAAAATAAATAACTGGTTCGATCACAAGCCCTTTATGCCAGAACAGACAATGTTTCATTAAAAGGCAGCGAAAGTGCTGATGTAGACCCTTCCTTTTTGGGAAGCTGATCCTTTTTGTCATGGAACAAAGGCTGGTAAAAATATTCACATTGCAGCCATCAGAATTGCAAAACTTGAATTTGATGAACAGACGCATCAAATCATGTGATTTTTCTTTTT
Organism: Rhinolophus sinicus; assembly: GCF_057876585.1. Classification (NCBI taxonomy): domain Eukaryota; kingdom Metazoa; phylum Chordata; class Mammalia; order Chiroptera; family Rhinolophidae; genus Rhinolophus; species Rhinolophus sinicus. The sequence goes on along the minus strand of NC_142506.1, from coordinate 56,489,534 downwards.
GGCTACATGATTCAGCATTTTGATTTGCAGTGACCATTTTGAACAAAATGAAGCATTTCTTGGTAGTGCAATTTGTTTCTTTGAAATGTTCCTAGTTTGGGGCCCAGTGGACTGTGGCATATTCCTCAGCCTTAGTGTAAGACAAGAACATGGGAATCTCAGAAAAGTCAACGTGGGTTGGCCTGGCATGAAGTCTATGGGGAGGGGCCCAAGGAACATGCTTAGGAATGGGAATCCACGTCTGTCTCCAAAGGTCAGGAAAGGCCCCCAGCTACGCTGGCTTCCCCTGGGACAGACCAATAAGCGTTCATTTGTATTAACAGTACCAGAAGCGCATTATTTTCAGCCTGTACCACCCCTCTCCACTTCCTTCCCAATTAAAATCCCAATTCTGCTCGTTTGGAAAGGGGAAGCAGAACTGATGGGGATTTGAACTTGGAAAGTGAGTAAATATTTACCTGAAAGAAACGTTTCTAACTTAGAAGACCTCAACTTATTTTCTATTGGGAAATTTAAGATTTTTGTGTGTCGTCATTGGAGATTGAGCACAAGATAAGAATCATTACAGAAAATATGTTTACAATTTTTGCATATTCGAGTTTTAGTATATAAAACACAACCTCAGTTCCACTCCACCCCTAAATATGTACCATTTTCTGTGTTTGTTTCCTCCACTGACCATGAACTCCTTGTGGGTAGAGATAATATGGTAGATCTTCAAATATCTCTGTCCCCAGGACCTCATGTGACAATGACATAGTATGTTCTTATTAAGTATTTGTTGAATGAATGAAAAAAAATTCAAAATGTGTAAGTAATGTTTCCTTTCATTTTTCCTCAATATGTTTTAAAAATTAATTTTCAAGTTTTATTGAGATATAATTGCATATAACATTGTATTCGTCTAAGGTGTACAACAAAAGGATTTGATAGATTGCAAAATCATTACCACCATAACATCAACCACCTCACGTAGTTACAAATTTTTTTTTCTTGTGCTGAGGACTTTTAAGATTTACTCTCCTAGCAACTTTCAAGTGCACAATATCGCGTTGTAACTGGAGTCATTACATCCTCAGAACTTACTTATCTTACAACCGGAACTGTGTACTTCCGGGACCGGAACTGTTACCACCTTCACACATTTCTTTTCAAGTTTTAAAGACTGTTCAGATTTTCCCAGGGCCTTTACCTTGAACCTGCACACACTGCAAGAGTGTGAGGTCCAGGGAGCAGGGCCGGGGTCCAGGAGGAGCCAGGGGCATGACAGTGGCGCCACTTATGATGTCTGAGTGAGAATTCCCACTTAGGATCTCTCTGAGCGCAAGAGAAATGGCGGGGTCCCCTATGTCTGGGAATAAATCAGAGAGGAAGTCTTTGGAAACAGCATAGTTTCTGGTAGGATCTTTGCTGCTACTTAAAAAAAAAATCATATTTAAAACTCCCACAGTGCAAATTAATTCAGATGTAAATAACCATTCAGACAACCAGGAATTTGACAAGCAGAGGTGTCTGCCAACATGTCCTGAGTAATTAACTAGATTTTTGCACTTATTTCATTTTGCTGGCAGCACTAGGCGACACTTAACTTATTTCTTAGCTCTTACTTGATGGTGCTGATTCTAGGAGTTAAAAAAAGATTTGGGATTTTGGTGGCAGGCTTCTCAGGCTATGGGACCTATTGTGAGAGTACAGTCTGGCCCTAGAAACTTCTGTTCTCAATTCCGAGTCTGATTTAGCATCAAGCCTTGAGCCAAGCCACTCGCTTCTCTCTGACCCACTTTTTTTTTTTGAGCCATTTTACAGGGGATCAACCTTCTAGATCACTGTGAGAAATTGATTAAAGGCTTGAGCTTTGGAGATGAAAGTGGCTAAGTGAGCACAATTATTGCTGATCAGAAAATCCCCAAATGCCCCGGTCAGAACTTCCTTTCCCAAGTTTGGATCTGCTTTTGCTTCACCTTTGCCTGGACATTAGGGCCAATGAATAGTTGTCGGGGCAATGCTGGGTCCTTTGTTAGTCACAGGCTCTGCCACAGAAGGACATTGAATTTCCAGCATCTCCATTTCCTGTTCAAGGGCTCTTGTGGGTATAACAGGTCATCCTTAGTACATTCTGAATCAACACGGTGGCTTAGTTTCCTCAGATGAGATGGAATATCTGGGGTTAAATGGAATGTAAGTTACATACTTTCTATGTGCAGGCGGAAGTGATTCTGTCCTGGCCGAGCGGCAGGCTGCAGCCTCTTTCCGATGCTAACTCTTGGAGGGTTCGGTCCGGGCTGCTTTCTGCATGGATGTTTGTCGACATCCGGACAGTTTTATCTCTGATGGCTGATCTGGAGGTTAAAGTGACATTTCCGTCCCCAACTTGAGTTTTGGGGAGGAGGAAAGATTTCAAACTCAGAACACACACACACACAGCTTCCAGGGAGGGGAAGGGTGTTCCAAATCTTCCCAAGTAGGGCCTTGCCGGTGGGCTTACTATTGGGCTCAGATGTGTGAGAATTACCAGTATATCAGAATATTTTCTTTCAAATGCCAACACAGTACTTGGCATACACTAGACCATGAATAAATGTTTATTGAATAAATGGATAAGTAATTGAAGCCCAAGTTCCACTATATGACCTTATAAAAGATTTTCGGATGATTGGATTATTTGGGTTGTTTTACCCCTATAATGTCCTACCCTCTCGCTGTGGCTGCTCTCCATCTTATCCATGAGCAGGGGGTGTATGTGTGCCCCAGAGATACCCTGTCCATGCCTTTGGACCTTCCCCTTCCCCTCCCCTACCAGGGGATGGGTGCTGGCTGAATTTGTGACACTGTGTCTGGCCTGGTGACTTCTGGGGCTTCATTGTGCATTACATTTCCCTGTAAGACTTATAGGGGTCTTGCTGCAGAAATGGCTCCTTCCCTACAGTTACATGTACGGACACATGATGTGGGAGGCAAATTGGAAAAGGTAGACCCTAACTTCTTTTGGACTTGTTTTTATTTCATCCAGGTTGGCATTCAATGCCCCTAGCCCTACCTTTCTATTATACTTCCCATCTTCTTCCTGTGTTAACTCAGAGCCAAACAGATCTGTTCAGTGATCAATGAAATAACATGCGTGTTGACACTCTGCACCCCATTCACTCCCCTAAATCCTACCTGCTCTTACAGGTGTGGTTGAGGTCAACTCTTCCATTACGTTTCCCCTCTCTCCCATCCACCATCCTCTCTGAACTGTGAAGTCATTTATGATCGGCACTGTTCTGGGCCGTTAGTCCAGGCCCTTTGTGAAGTGTGGGGTTTGGGAGCCAGCTCTGTGGTCAGGTTGTCTGGGTTTGAATCCTGACCCTTCCATTTACTAGCTTTGTGTCCTTGGCAAACTTCCCTAGCTTCTCTGTCCCTCTGGGCCTTACCAATGGTAGAGGTGAGGAGCTTGGTCTCAGTGGGCAGATGGGTGTCTCGGAGGCCCGTTTCAAAGGGTCAGAAGAGACCACAGACTAATCAGGGCCAACTATCTAGGCGTCCACTCCTTGCCCTGCATACCAGGACAGAAAGCTCAGTGCAGTCCCAACTGGAGAGCTTCTGTTTTTATAGCTCACAGATACTGAACTGTAAAACAGCCCGTTTTTATTCTCAGAGGCTTAGCTGCCGGGTTCCTTCCATTTCTATCCAGGAAGCCAGCACCTCTAGGCCTCCAGCTCTGGGGTACAGTGAGGGGGGTTTAGAGCTCAGGCTTTAGAGTCAGATCAATCTGGGTATGAATCCTGCTCTTTACTGTGTGATCTTAGGCAAGTACCTGACCTCTCTGAGTCTCAGTTTTCTCATTGGTAAAATGGAGGTGATGATACCCCCTGGCAGAGATGAGAATGAAAGAAGACAGTGCCTGGCAAGCGCTTGCCGGGCTCTGGCACCCAGCACGCAGTCAACATTGATTATTAATAACCACTCCTGAGAAACTACTTCCACAGAACACAGACGCAGCTGTTGTCGTGATCTAGGAGAGTTATCATAAGATACCTGTTGGTCGTTCACGTGCAGCTCCAAGAACTTCTTTTTGTTCAAATGCAAAAGAGCTTCTTTCATTCCAAGTGTGCGCGGGTGTGTATGTGTGCAGACACTGACCTTTATAATGGTTTCTAACATCCTTGGAACGAACTGAGAAAAACGGAACAAGTAAGTGATAAAGCTTTTAAAAACTGAAATTCTGGTAGAGCACAGAGGGGTGGAAAACAAGATGACAAGGGACTCTCAGGGCACATTGGATTCGGGCCTGGGAGGGCCGCAGACAGGAAAGGAAATCATAGCAGTAATATTCAGACCCCATAAAATTAGACCCAACATTAATCTTGTGAGTTGCAGACTCACTCGCTGTGGGGCTAAACTTAGTGCCTCAGATTTTCTGCAGGGTGCCTGCCATTGTTATTAAGAATGGCACACATGTTCACAGCACGTGGAAGCCAGGAAAATATTTCACACCTGATGGTAAAGCTCAGGCTCTCGAGTTTCCTGTCTGAATTGGCAAATAGAGAAAAAATAATGGCATCACAGACTTATCATGTTATTAATAACGCCAGTCCTGTCTATTGAGGCATCCACTACCACGGTTTTAGGAGGATAAGGGGTCAAACCGGGGAGCTGGGTTTTAGTCCTCCAGTTGGGAGGCTGTGGGCAATTTCAGATTTCCAGCACGCACCATTAAGCTGCCCCCAAAAGCTCAGCAGTTTCTGAGTAAGATGCTTTCCCCTGACACAACAGCTGCCTCTTAAGCAGTATTGTTAAAATAGATGATACATCTCCAGGTGTGGAAAGAGCCAGGGCCCAGAAGTGGATGGGGGGGTTTCTAACAAAGGCTCATTGTTTGCGATCTGTCTGCAGTGACTGTTTACCAGGGCTAATCATTGGGAAATCACTTCATTTCTGCAGAAGGCAGACTTCTAGGGAAGACGACATGAAGACGAGCTAGGAACACAAGCAGGAAGCTACACCCCATTACTCTGCCTCCCTAACCCAAGGACTCCCTAAAACTGGCAGTTCTCTGGTTAGAGACCCTCCCTTGCCCCCCCCCCCCATCTGCCACTTTAGTGAAAATGTGGCTTCTGCACTTGCTGCGTCCTGACTGCACAGATCAAGCTGGGTTATACCTGGTTTTCATGTCAGAAGCGATACACATCCGAAGGATGTGGAGAGGAAGTGACTTGTGTAAAAAGTCAACACAGCTTGGAAGGGGGAATTTAAGCCCAAAGCTTCCGACTAGCTTGTCATCTGATTCAATTCAGTGAAAAATTGTCTATTGAACATACATGACGTCGGAAGCCTGGTGCTTGCACTCCTGTCTCGTTGTTCTTCTTGAAGTCCGAGTCGGCTCTGTGCAACCCTGTTAGATTCTGAGCTCCTTCCAGGTATGGGCTGTTCCCTGCTTGTTGTGCCTGGAGGGTAGTAAGTCCTCTAAGGTAAGTAAGTGAAGGGTAGACATGGGCCTTGTCTGCATTTGCTTCTTATCTAGTGGGCAGACTTGTTTAAGTCAACTATGATACCGGACTGTGACAAGTGCATCCATCAGCCATCCATCCGTCCGTCCGTCCATCCATCCATCCACCCATCCACCCACTGAACCTTTATTGGACGCTTCTTATATGTCAGACACTGGGTAATTATAATTCAGAGACGAATGAAAAAGAGTGTCTAATGTCAAGGACTTCCCAGTTTACAGAGGGAGATAGGCGTGTAGAGTTGAATTATAAGACAGGGTGGTATTCTACTTATGTAAGATGTCTAGAGTAGTCCAATTCATAGAGAGAAAGAAAGTAGAATGGTGCTCGCCAGGGGTTGGGGAAGGGGAGAGGGAGAGTTATTGTTTAACGGGTACAGGGTTTCAGTTTAGGAAGATGAAACATTTCTGGAGACAGGTGGTGGTGCTGGTTGCACGTCAGTGTGAATGTACTTGATGTCACAGAACGGAACTCTTAAAAATGGTTACAATGGTAAACTTTATGTCATGTATATTTTATCACAAAAAGAAACCCCAAACTAACAGTGTAGTAAGTACTCTGCAGCCGTAAGACAAGTGGCCCCTGGTGCCCAAGCCTGGCCCAAGTGGCCTGGACACTGCACCCTGACCCAGACCCCAGAGCCTTTGTGCCTCTGCTTGTCTGTAGTGGGTGATGGGTGACTGTAGGAATTAGAGTCAAAGGAGGTATAGGATCTGGAGATGTATCTGATCTAAGCTACGGGGGAGTTTGCTTCATTAGACACTTCCCCTTTCCGGAAGCCATGAGTTCTGTCCACAGTGGGTACCAAATTAAAAAAGATTACTTGGTGAATAAAGAACGTTTGCCGGTATCTATCACTGCCTAAAAAAGAACCCCCAAACTTAGTTGCTTAAAACAACAGCCAGCTTTATTTGCTCATGACCCCGCTCTCGGCTGGGCTCAGCTGGGTGCAGTCTCAGCTCCACACGACACTGACTGCAGTTGCCTATGGGTTTGGGGCTGGAAGAGCCAAGACGGCCTCCCCACGTGTATGGCATCCCAGCTGCGTGAATGGGAGAGCTGGGGGTTGTCTGGGCCTCGTGTTTTTGTGGAACATTATCTTTAATGAGTTGGGTTAGTTTTTATTCAATTTTAATCACTTATAATCCATGGAGCTTTGCAAACATCATTTGGCAAAGTTGCAGCAATTAATAAATAGAAACAACTTAAAAATTCATTATGCTTTTTACTTTTGCCATCAGTCATTTTACATAATTTACTAGATATTCTAATAGCTTTCTTAAAATGTGTAATTTGTTTATTTCAAGTGGTGTATCATATTTCTTTGTTTCTACATAGTTTCTTTTACTTATCCTTATATGCGTAATTACTTTTATTGATTGTTGAATTAAATTGATTTCAAAGAAACACTTATTTCTTGTAAAGCCACAGAAAGTATAGATATTGCTGTCAGAATATTGTTTCTTAAGGCTAATTCTCTAAATTCTTTTTTTATTTTCAAAATGTTTCCTCCTATTTTATGAGTTATGTTAAAGTAAATATAAATTTCTAAATTCAGAAGATTTTGTCTTTTCAAATGCATTGTTGCGTGAAACCAATCATTTGATTGTTTTTCTCATTGATAATTATAATTTTTATTAAACCATGAACTTTGGCAGAATGTGATTGCCACATGATGACTATCTAAGTCTTTTCACAATCAACTCTGAGCACCATTTGCTTCCCATATTTACATCCCTAGCACCAAGGAAATACTCATATTTTTTGTTAAAATAATCAAATTATTTTGTACTGGAGAAATAACAAGCGTTGTGTGATTTTGGGCTGATTCTTGCACAGTGTAAAAGCTGTTCAGGTTGTTTGGGTTTGGCAGAGTATCAGAAGGTTCTCTGAGCAGCACTTCATTATTAATTATTCTCTGCAGACTCAGAATATTGGGGAGTGTGATATTTAAAGGGAATATTAATACGCATATCGACCCTTGGTTTTCTCTTTGTTCTGTGAGTTCATTTTGAATATTTTATTTATGAATTCTTAAGTTCATAAATATTGAAACCCTACACTTACCACTCACACAAGAATTACAGTGCACAAATACAATTAAAGTAACAACTATTTAGAATTAGTGGCACCCTCATGATTTCGGTAGAGTGATAAACCAGGATGTAAATAGCATGGTGTGCTTTGTGATAAATGAGCATATGAGGGGCCTGTTTATCAATGGTCCTTGTGACAGCCTATGACAATTACCCTGAATGAATGAGCTTAATTTAGAATTTTTAATTATTTATTAATTTTACTGTTTGCTACAATTATCGTTATACTATTTACCAATCAGAACAGAAATCCTTCAGTATTATCACAATCACTGCCGTTATTATACTAATGAATATTGGCTGAACAAATTGTGAGGTGGAAAGTAGAAGATCTGGGAAGTCAAAGGTTCTTTCTGATTTTGGAGAGATTCTGGGAGAGGAGAGAGAGAGGCTTTGCCAACAGCAAGAGGGAAGCAGAGAGCAATTTCCTGCAGACTGGAAAGAGGCTGAGATCGGGGTTCTGGTGGAGAGGTGACCAATACACTGCTTCATGTCGGTGACTCATAGAAGAGGCAAGTCCTCAGAGACATGGCTGTGTGGTTCCTATGGAGGCTGAAAACTGATAAAAAAAAGATAAAGCAGGGCTGGGGAAAGGACAAGAACAATAGAGGTTATGTATGATATGGATGGAGACTTGAAAGTCAAAGTGGTAGGATATAGAGTCATTTTTTTGTTTGTTTGAAATATTCTGTTGATGTAGAGACTCCTAATTCTGGTAATGCTGGGCTAGATAATTCAGATCAATCCTCCCACTGAGCACAATTTTAAAAACGGAATGATATACAAAAACATCTTATAAGCATCAAAGACTTAACAAGAGAGTAAGGGATTATTGGGGCCAAGTTCTGAGAATGGTTGGGAATCCAGAGAAGTCAGCCTAGCACTTGGGGCTAATTTTGCTCTAGGGGCATTTGTTAGCCTGGAGGAGGTAGCTGAGAAGTTGAGCTGTGTTTTTAGTGCTTTGTAGAACTGGGAGCAAAAGTCAGAGTTCAAGGACCACCATGGCTTGGGACTTGATTACTTACCTGCTTTGGCCTGGGATCCAAAAAAATTGTTCCACATAAATAAGGGTGAACCAGAACATAGTCATCTGGTTAGCCCAGAAAAATCTCAAACCCTGAATTTGGATTAAGGTAATTCTAGAGTGCTTCTTTCCCCAGACACCTGGCAAAAGAAGTAGAAAATCCTCCTTGAAGAAAGATAATATCATCTTAGACCTCAAATTTCTACAAAGAACTTTTAAAAACAATGTTTGACATACAATAAAAAATTACTAGACACACAAGGAGGTAGGACTCTGTAAGTGCGAATCAGCAGAAACAAAACAATAGGATCATCCCTAAAGGGAATCAAAATATTTGAATTATCAAATTTTCCTTTGATATTATCTTATTGTTTTGGTGTCACAAAAATTTATACAGTATAATTGCAACGATTAAAAGAAATGCTTGATATAAAATAAAAAGCAAAACACAGAGCTAGAAATATATCTCTATTGCATGGGTGGTATCTGAGAGTGGCAGACTATGGTATTTGTTTCATCTTTTTCATTTCTGTATTTTCCAAATTTTCTTTAATGAGAATTTATACTGGAAGACATACTTAAGTAAAAGAGAATGTGATAAAGAGTATACCCAGAGCACAGCTGTATTCACAGGTGTGCAACCCCTGTAGTTGCCCAGGGTCCTGTACTCAGAAGGGCTTCACGCCTGGTTTAATGCTCTGCTGTTACTATCTTGAAATTAGTAATAATTTTTTAACAAGAAGCCCTACATTTTCATTTTGCACTTAGCGCAGCTAAGTATGTAGCCCGTCTTGACCCAGAGGCTATTAAATGCTGATCTGTTGACCATTTTGTCAATAGCCAGTGGACTTGCTCTAGTTTCCCCACTTCCAACTGAAAGGCATCTGATTTCCAAATTGGAGGTACAGCCAAACAGCTGTAAGCATGTTGGGGTGTAGTGGAAAGAACCCTGGATTAGGAGTCTGCAGACCTGATTCTAGTTCTGTCACTAGCTACCGTGTTTCCCTGAAAATAAGATGAAGCCAGACAATCATCTGTAATATGTCTTTTGGAGCAAAAATTAATATAAGACCTGGTGTTGTATTATATTACATTACATTACATTATATTATATTAGACCCGGTATTATTATATTATATTATATTACATTATATTATATTAGACCTGATCTTATAGTATAGTAAACTAAGACCGGGTCTTATATTAATTTTTGCTCCAAAAGACGCATTAGAGCTGATTGTCCAGCTAGGTCTTATTTTCTGGGAAACATGGTAGTTGTATGACTAACTCTCTGTAATTCATTCCTTGCAGCTCTAAAGCCGTTGGAATCACACCTGTGAACAGTGCACCTAGCACACCAGGATTAGAATCAATAGATTGTTTATTTAGTGCCTACTCTGTGCACGAGACCAGGTGCTCTGAGATTCACTGCAAGCTATGATGTGGCTGTAGTTTTTCACCGGCTTTGCCAGTCATTTTCCAGGATATTTCTCCTGGCTTTCTGGATTTACTGACTTATCTGAAACCCAAGTTGCGTCTGGAATGATCAGAACCTCTTTCCATACCGCATCAGAAGTCCAAAGGAAGTACGGGGCGTTTTCAAGATGCTGGGCCACGGGGCAAAGTGCGCAGCGAGTAACTAACCCCTACCCTTTACCTAATGAGTACAAAGTGCCAGGCTCTGTGCTAGGTTCTGTATGTTCTTATTTAATCCCTTAAAGTGGACTGGTAGTATTCTTACCCTGTTTTTTAGATGAGGAAACCGGAGTTTAAAGAGGTCAAGCAACTTGCTGCTCCTAAGAGGCCTGACGCCACAAGCACACGCTCCTGACAGTGCCGCTAGACCACCACCATGATGCAGAGCCGTGGTTGCTGGCTCTTCAGTCCAGAATAGTGACAGAGTCTATTTTCCCCAAGGTCAGGTGGCGGGAAGGTTGGAGGATGCACAGGAAAGACGCTAACGGAGAATTCTGCCGGGGTTGGGAGCAGCGCCGCGAACGCAGCCTGGAGCCTCAGTGGGCATTACAGTTTGGGAAGACCCACCCGAGCAATACTAGGGTCCAAGGGCTTGTCCTGTATCCCCAACCAACACAGGACCAGCCCCCTCTGCTCCCACATTTCCCGTTCAGACAAAACTGCGAGAACTGGGAAGGGGCGGCTGACGCCTCTGGGCGCGAGGTACACACCATACCCTTCCGCAGCTTCCCACCTCCTCCAGACACACGTGTTTAAAGAGTCCCTGCGCCTCCCCATCGCACCCCACTAAAGCGCGGCCGCCCTGCGCGCTGGCCTCAAGTTTCCTTGAGAGGCGCGCGTGCACAACTGCAGCGGCGACGGCGACCTAGCACCCGGCGGTGCCCCCCGCAACCCACCTTTCCCAGCTCCCCCCCCACCCCGCCGCAGTCTCCGCCCGCTGGGGAGGGCGTGCTCGGAGGCGACGGAGCCGAGAGGGTGGGGCGCGGAGAGGGAGGGGACCCCGGGCGCGCTGCTTCCGTGCTCGCAGTGGCAGAGGCGGCGGCAGCAGCAGGTGGAACGAGCTCCGCTGCAAGCAGCTCTTGGCCTTGAAATCCGCTGCTACAGCCGCTTGGGCGAGAACAGGCCCTGTGGGCTGGAACCTGTGCCCAGCCGCGTCCGGTTCCTAGTTTCGGGGAACTTGGGTGATGGAGGCAGGTCGGCCAGGGCCGCAGCTGGGGCTGGGCGCGCCCTAGGGGCGCATAGCAACCTTGGAAGCCACGTCCGGAGCGCTGGTCCGGAGGGTCCTGGCTCTTCCCGGCCGCACGAAGACCCGTCCTCCCGGGAAAGAGCCGCTGCCAGCTCTGGAATTTGGAAGGAGGTCGGAGTCCGCCCGGGCACCTTGCTGGACGCTGTCAGTTTGCGCCCCGGTGGCGAGGGAGGGTCCTGAGCGGTGCGCTCGCCTCCCCTCTTCTGCTTAGGAGCGGGAAAACACAGGGCTCTTTCTGGGGTTCCGGCAGACGGGAGCTTCTCGCTCGGTCCTCGGCGGAGTCCTGGCACCCCTCGCCGTGCTTGTCCGGAGGGCTTTGCTCGTTGGCATCCATCTGCAGGAGTTCTCTACGATCTGGTTTCTTCTTGGATTCGGAGACGGTTCCCGCCAACGACACTTTACGGGCGGGCTGGCGTCCCAGGTCGCCGGAGCCTGTGGGAATCCTGTCCCTATCTACGGACGCTTGAGTCTCTCTCCGCGTGGCGTGCCGCCTCCCACGGCCTTCGAGGGGAGGGTGCAGACGTGGATCCTTTCTGTCCTCTTTTGGAGGGAGAGCTTTCCTCGATAGGGAGCATTGACCTCCTAGGGGCTCTTCTGTGTGTGGTGGGATTGGGGTGCGGGCGGCCCGGCCGCCGGCCATGGCCTTCACTTTTGCTGCTTTCTGCTACATGCTCTCGCTGGTGCTCTGCGCTGCGCTCATCTTCTTCGCCATCTGGCACGTGAGTAACCGGCAGCGGCTCCTAACTCTTTTCTTTCGCCCCAAACGCGCCCCTGGTCACCTCCTTCCCCCAATTCTCTAAAATGCCATCTCACCGTCTCCACGTGGCGAGTGTGGGCGCACTGGGAGGCCAGTCACGGCGCACATGCACGTCAGACCCTCTCTCGCTCCCTGTCCCGGGGCGGGAGCAGTTCGTGGCATCCGTAGGCCCGGGGCACCGAACGCGGCCTCGATGCCTGGGCCACTGGCTGGAGGCAGAGGGACCGCTAGTTCCTGAGGCAAGGCACCCTTGCCAGGGCCTGGCCGATGTCCCGGGCCCCAGGCGTGGCGGTGACAATCCCCCTCCCCCCCTGCTTCCCCTGCCCACACGTCTCCTGCCCGCAGGAGAAGCACTGTGGTCAGCCCGGCGGTCAAGTAACTACAACTGAACATTTAAGATGTCAGCATCCGTGGTGGATTGTATTTAGACATAATTGGAGATAAAGTGGAAAGAAGACGGAGTGTCTTTTAAGAGGAAGTAGGGAGAGGCTGGGCCAGGTTGGGGAGGGACCAGGTCATGGGGTAGACGCCGAAGGAGGGAGAAAAGCGAGGAGGCGGGAGACCGGGGAAGGACAGGGATGAATGAGGAAAGTCATGTAGAAAAAGGCTGAGGACAGTGTTTCCTCCTTCACTTTTCTGAGGTCTGACCCATCCAACTCCTGAAGACCCCCTGGAGGTGGCGAACCATCCTTCCACCAGGCCCCCAGCACCCCCCAGGGCATCAGTTTTCCCACCATCCTTCCAGAGGGCTACCCAGGTCGAGGGCGGTCTGGTGGGTCCCAATAATGCAGCTGTGGTGTAGGAATAGGAGATGGAATGATTCTGAATAGAAGTAGGAAGAGAGGTAGAGAGCAGAATGGAGGAATAGTGGTCGCCTTATCAAGACTGTGCAACATTCGGCAAGTCCATCAAACTCTCCGGCTTCCTTCTCTGAGGTTGTTTAAACTCTGTCCTCACTATCAGAGTTGGTGGGCAGAATGGCTGAGGCCAAGCCATTTAGAAGGAGCATCGCAGGGCATAGTCTCCCACCATGAACAGCCTCGTCCTGCCCAGCACATCTGGTGATAGGGAAGGGCCTGGATGAATTCCCTGAGGCATGGTTCTGGGGAGCCTTAGCGAGCACGCGTGCGGTGGGAGATGACCTGGAATGAAGACCAGAAGAAAGTTGCAGGGTGGGTGAGATGCGGTGTTTGGTGTAAGTGAGTGTGAGGGTTTATCTTTAAATAGACCTAAGCAGCTAGAGCGGCTCCTGTTAGAAGGAGAAGAGGGAACTCCTGGGGCGCAGGGAGGCTTCTAACCATGTCACCTTAGGAAAGAGGCTTGCTTGTCACCTCCCACATCTTGAAAGTGAGAAAGTTGACCTGGGTGATCTCCACGCTTCCCCGACTGTCCAAGGCGGGTAGTCCATGTGTCAGTTCAATTAGGGATCTGGGGGTGGGAAAGAAGGAATTCAGACACAGGAATTTCCGGGCTGATCAAAACTCCTTCAAGTGAGGAGTGATAGGGTTTTGCACCCTCTCTCTCTTCCTGTGCCTCAGAGGTCTGAGTCGAGTCTACGGGGTCTAATCTATGGTGGGGAATTGAGCCTTGAAGTTGTTGACAGTTGTTAAGGGAAGACAAAACTTTACTTAATTGAGAATAAAAAGGGGTGCAGAACAGATCGCACCCACCAGTGCAGCAGACGCCTGCTCGTGTTTTAAAGGTGCTTCCTCTGCTTCTTTGGATTGGGGGAGACACCTGTATTTGAGAAAGCTAACTACAGTACTCCCTTTTTTCAGCAATACTTCATTTGCTGTTTGTTTATGTGTTTCCCTTGGCCGGAGAGGGGCGGGTACTAGAGAGCCCCATCAAGCTCTCAGGTGTGGCGTTCTCTGAACTAGCCCCTGAAGCAGCGTGGGTAATCAGGAGGAATGATTTTCTTTCAGGGAAGATAAATCATTTAAAAGCAGGTCAATTAAATGGGCAGTTTGTGCCGCTGGTAGACTAATAGACGACTGAATCAAAACCAGGCGTCACAGTGACCTCATGTTGGCCTCTGCTCTCCAGGTCCCCAAGGCTCACCCTCTTGTTCAGGGGCTGCCGAATGGGTCAGGTTCCAAGTCTGGGTCAGGTCCTGACCTCATCCCCAGCTCAAGTGACAAGATTCCAATTTCTAAGAATAAAAAGAAATCGTGCTCTTTGAATTCAAATTGCAATAACACTTCCCAAGTCCCAGCCCCTCTGCCTTTCCTAATCTTTTCCTTCTCCCTCTCTTCAAAGCAAACCTCCCGAAGCCCCACTGCATTGATTTGGCTCCTGAATATTGAAAGGGAAAATCTGAGACTCATTGATTTCAGTGGGCACATTATATGTGTGGGTGTTGGTTACACGATGGTAATTATCTCAACCAAAATTTAGGCGAGTCAGTTCTGTTAGACTCTGTGTTCGCTTTCTTTCCAGCTTCTTATAGTCCTTGTATATTTTGTGATCTGTTGAGCCATAGTGATTGCTGAGCATATATTGACATCCCAGATAAGGAATTGAGCACTTAACAATATGCAACAATTAAAAGGACTGCCCACTGCCATGTCTAGGCTGTAAGATAGGAAGAGGGCATATTTTTCTTATTTAATTGTACGTTCCTACTTACGGGTAATAAAAATAGTAGCTACTATTTATTGAGTGTGTACAGTAGGCCGGTTCTAGGCACTAAGGACCTCTCAGATGCACCTCTAGCTGTTTCCCTCCCCCTTCTTCCCACTGGCGATCTGGGAGCAAGGGTGGATGTGGCCAGCCAGAAGCACGTTCCTTTCAAGTCTTGTTTTCTACTGTGAAAATTTGTCTGCATTTGTTTTCAAATGAGAACATTTCAAATTACCAATTAATTTTCGTTTATATCAGCCACTGTCTTTGAGTACATTTGTCACATTTGGAAGATGCAGGAATAAAACTGACAGTTTTTGTTGTTGTTGTTTGTGGTTTTGCATAGCTTCAGTCACATGGCCTCTTACTACCCAGGCAGCCCTTTAGTCCTCACAACTGACATTTTACAAATGAGGAAACTGTGGATCAGAGAGGTTATGAAACTTGCCCAAGGTTGCACAGCTGATACATATGAGAGCTGGGATTTGAGCTGAGTCTGAGACTCTTATGCCCATGTCCTTTTTCTAACTCTAGTCACTGTCTTTGGATTGCTTATCTTTGATAATAGTGGATAATGTTTTTATCCAAAGGATTACCTTTCTTTGCAAATATTTGGGATTGGAATTTCAGATTGGAGTTACAAAACAACAAGAAGACACCAAACATACTATATATCTTTTTTAAAAAGAGGAAATTGTATTTCATTTTTCAAAGTTATTTTTTTCTGTTTATAAAATGATACAAGTTTATTGCTGAAAATTTTGAAAATACAGGGACATATAATGGAACAAAATCACGACTAATCTTATGAGCCAGAAAAAGATTTGAGTGCCTCCTTATCATTGTGTTTGTGTAATTTCTAAAAATTGCATATGGATGTTTAGAAGAAAAAATAAGTGTTCTAAAGGGTTTCAGATACGAAGTGATGTCTATTTTCAGCCAATATAAAATGAACAATGTTTACCCACAAGAGTCCTCTGAGCGCCAATGCGTTTAAGCCTCTTTGCAGACTGTCATTTATATAAACACAGATGAAACCATTCTTTGAAAAGATCAAAGATTCATTTCTAGTTATTTTTCAGTTTTTAGCTTTTAAACTTTTTTTATATGTAGAATCACATTTTACAACTCCGAGTTACAAGCACATACAAATAAAATAAATTCCCACCAATATTTCTTTGGATTCCCAGCAGCATTTGTTAGCCGAGAGTTTTAATGGGCTCTAACTGGCTAATAAATACGTATTTCCTGAGAGGCAGTTTTGCAAGGGCAAGTGTCTATGCAACTGAGCCTTTCAGCCTGTTCCAGCCGTCACAGACTCAGCTACTGGAAACTGAGTAAACTGCTCCGTTTCTCAAATTATCCATCTGGAAAGAAAAAAAGGGTCCATGTGAAATGTTGGGTGCCTGGGGTTGGCAGGAGCCTTTCTTTTTAAGACCCTACTTTGGTCTGCTCAGGTGAGGCTCCGAATGCTTGGCCATGCCTCACCTAGTCCCACTTTTTATTCTGTTTGAAACATCCCCACCCTTCACTTGTGACCTCGGCGCTTCTGCCTCCCCTCCCCTCCTCTGTCATCCCCCAGCCTCATTCTCCAGTGCCTCACAGTTGTGCTGGGAGGAAGTGCTATGACAGCAGTGACCTTTTCTGCTTCACCAGTTTCTCCAGAGCCTAGAACAGTGTCTGGCATGTGGAACAGGCTGGGTAACCACTCGTAGGATCATTTCTTGTTCCTTTCTGGCTTGGCCCACTTCTGGACGATGTGGTGATTCATTTCTGATTGGCTTCTGGCCACCTCTCAGGTAGTTTGGCTACATGTGTTTTCTGCTGTGCCCAGGCACTTTGAAACCGTGGAAACTGTAGTTGTTAAACCGAAGAAGACTGGCCGATACCGGGAGTACAGGGCCCGTGTTGGTGGAGAGTGGAGCTAGTTCTCCTCAGAGGCCCAGCTTGGGGACCATACTGGCTGCACCCAGAGAAAATGCCTCTGTTAAGGTGTAGTGTCTGTGCTGGCTTGTGCCATCGCACGCTGGCTGGCGTCAAAGTGTTGGCTGGGGATTTTCCATGAACTATCCCTGAAGAGAAGGTTTCCGTCATCACTGTGTTCCCACCACAGTCATGCAGGATTCAGAGATGACCTAAAATAAGCTGGCACCGGCCCCCGACCCACCTACCTGGTGCCATCTCGAGGCCTCGTTGGGGTTGTATGGCGCAGAGGCATGTTCACAATTTCCTGTGACCTGGAGCTGCTGAGCAAACGTGAAAGGCAGTGACTGTTGGAGGCCTTAGCCAGGTAATTGGAGCGTCCACCTGTGCTGGCCCTGAAGCCAAGCCTGGGCAGAGTTCCCTCTGGAATTTCGAGGCCTGGGGACCTCACTTGTCTTGTTTCCAGCCCCTCTGGCTGCCTGGCATCGCATGGCTCTGAGCTGTCGTCTCTGGACTTGTGTTCGCTGCTCCCCCCGCTCCCAGGAAGTCGGCCAGCAGGTGCCTCTTGCGCCTCTCTGCCCTATAGACGTGCTCTCAGGATGGGGACTCCACAGCCTCCTTGGTGCTGTCATCTGGATCCACTGAGGACGTGGCATCAGGTCACAGTCACGCCCCCCATCCTGCAACATCCGTCCTAGGTGCTGTTGGTGGTCGTCACCTCCAGTGGCCGCTGCCTTCCCTCTGGGCCCACAGTCAGGATCTGCCTCTGCAGTGTGGGCCCCGGGCTCCCTCACTCCCCCCCCCCCCCCACAGACACCCAAGGCCCTGCTCTTGGCCCTCGTTGTGACGTGACTGGCTCCTCTCGACGAGAGGAGAGGATCCAGTTCCTGTGCCGTCGACCTCGTCGTCCTCCACCTGGTCCTTATTCAGCTGCTGTGCCCTGTGTCCTTCGCTCCCCACTGGAAGGCCTTGGTCTCCCAGGAATCCACCCATCTCCCCCTCTGCTCTCCCCGCAGGTGCCTGAGGGCTTCTGGCACCCAGATGAATGCCTGGTTTGACCTCAGCTGGGCCCCGTGTCACTTCCTAACTCATCAGCGTGACCCTCGGTTCTTTCAGCTCCTACAATACTGTTCTAGACCTTTGGCATTTTCTCAGAGTCCCCCCCAAAGCCCCCCATCATCTCCTCTCAGCACATGACTTCACCTCCAACTCACAGAGAAGACGGAGGTTCTCAGTGAGGGCGACCTCTGTGTCCTGCCCTCCCTGAACTTCTCCGATTCTGCCGCCATGATTTCTCCCTCCTTCCCAGACTCTGAAGAAGCGTGTCTCGCTTCTATCGGGCTCCTTCTTCCCCTGCTAGCTCCCCAGAACTCTGCTTCCTCACTTACGCCCACTTCCTGTGTCCTCAGCCACTGCCCTTTGCCGGTCCTTCCTCCAGGCAGATACAGAGGCTGCGGTGTCTCTGAGCCGACAGATAAGCCCCTTTGTCCTGGACCCTCCTTGTGCCACACAGCCAGTCTTCCCTCACAGACAAGTTTTGCCTCACCTCATCCTGCCTCCATTCCCTCTTTTTATTCTTACATCAAACTTACAGAGAAGTGCAGACACTAATAAAGCCCCTTTCTGCAGCCATCACCCAGAATTAGCAAAGGTCAGCAGTTTGCCCCTTTCGCTGATCTGTTTTTTAAGGCATCCATTTCCTCTTTGGCCCCTGCCTTGACCCACCTCTTCTGGCCCTGCTCTTGGCAAGGGCAGGTCCAAGCTGGGTGTGTCTACACTCGCTCCTCAAAGCGTCAGTGGACCCAGTACCCCCAGTTCCTCCCCACCCCGTCTGTTCTTTCTCCAGTCACCAGTCGTGTCTGCCCCCTCTTTTCCCTGCCTCAGCTCAGGCTCTCACCTGCTCTTTCCCAGGTGCTCTCTTCCAAACTGGTCTCCTCCGTTACCCCCCACAGAGCTGCCCAGGGTGACCTTTCTAACACCCAAAGGGCTCTCTTGCTGTCGTTCCCATACTAAACATTTTCCTGGCTTCTCTCACCTACAAAGCTGAGGGGCTGCAGGCCCAGATCCCAGTTAGCTGTTTTACCTCATTTCTTGTCTTCTATGTTCCCAGTCGTTCTCAGCTTCTTCCAGTGACCTGGACGGGCTGTTTCATCTCCCTGGAATGTTCTTCACCCACCTCGTTCTTCATCTGACCAGCCTTGGTACTCAGGAGGTTCCAGTGTCCCTTGTATCTGAGCCCCACTGTGTCACTGGTCACATGTCTCTGTGCCGGCCCGTAAGCCCCTCCATCTTCATATGTATCCTCAGTGCCCAGCCCAGAGGTGGTCAGAGTCCAGTTAGTGCAGAATGAATAATTTTCTGTAGCTCGCCCAAGCTCAACAAACTCTTGTTCAATGAATGGTTTCCCAGACTTACCTGCTTACGTCAGTTAAAAATGCATATTCTGGGCTCCATGGGAGGTCCCAAGGCCCAGGCATGGTGGGATGACAGTGGAGCCCCATCCTGTATGGCCTCCGGGTGGAGGGAACTGCCAGGTGGGATGGAGCACTGGGGTCAAAGGTGAGAAGGGCCCCACTAGGCCGAGGTTCTGAACAACAGACGCCAGAGAGGAATTGCTGCCACTGGAACGAGCGGTGGGACAGTGGCCGGAGCCCATGTGGGTGCCCCAGGGCAGAGGACGATGTCGTGTCTGGCACGGGCTGTGTTGATTTCACGCAGTAAGACACGATTCCCACAGTATCTTGTGGCACCTATTTTTGATCCAGGGTGATTGTGAAATACACCCGTCTCCCAGGTGTAGATTGTCCCCCTGTGGCTTCGGTGAGGCAGATAGTAAACTCTGGGCTGATGTGTTTGCCATTCACGTGGCTTCTGAGTTGCTTCCTCTTCTAGTCGCTGGAGTATCCTTCGGAAAAGAAAATGACCTGTGTTAGGGAAGAGGCATTAAGTCCGTCCCAGTACCAACTCTGAGGTCATTCACATCAGTCCTGAGCTCAGATCTGCGGGGTCAGCAGTGGCCACTGTTTGGGGTCCGTTAGAGTCAGGGTGTCGGTCTGCAAGGGCAACTCAGACTCGCCTGCCTGCCTTGTCATGGCCCTGGGAATCTGATTAATTCCCATACAGGTCACTGAAAACTCCAAGTACACAATTAAATCCTGAATTGGCCTCTGAATACCAACCTAGAAACTGAATGAGGAGGCTGGCAGGTATTTTTAATTTGGCATAGAAAGAGAGGCAAAATGAGACATTCTTACATATGCTAAAATAAAGCCAAAATATAAAACACTAAAAAAGATACCTAAACCAAGATTAAGCTGGTAGACGGTCATGGAGCCACCAGCATTTCTGTACGTACAACGTCGTAGGCATTGAAAGACTTCAGACTCTTGGCCGGGGCGATCCCTGCTACAGGGTGTAGGACCTCCTGGGTCTCGTAGGGTAATGGCCATGTGAGTCCGGCGTCTGATTTTGGCTCCTATGACAATGTAGTATGTACCATTTGCAGTCTCCTACTCCCCCCATCTGATGGCCCCAACTCCACAGCTAGACTGTATTACCTCCTAGATAGGTGTATTTATTCCTCTTTCCACAAGGTAAGACGTCTGCCCTCTTGGATGTAAACTCTGCACGTCTTTTCAGTGTCTGGCTCAAGTGTCAGCATTCCCAGCTCTGCTCACTCCCGCCTACCACGAATTCCTGAGAAAGCTCGTGTGGCTCCTTTGCTTTGTGCACATCACCTTGGGGTAGGACACACTTTTGTGTGTGTCCACTGGGGTTCTCTGAGTGATGTAGAAGCTGGTGGATGGCAGGGCCTTATTCACAGAACTTAGGCAGACACAGCGAATGTGTGTTGAGCGCGTGGCTGGTGGCTGGTGGCTCTCAGACCTGTGCAAGAGGAATGAAAGTCACCGCTTTGCAGTCTCCTTTGGCTTGTGGGCCCACAACCTTGCGGGTGTCATCCCTTGGACAAAAAGGGAGCCTGTGGCTTTGGGGACAGTGGTGGCCGGCTATGGGAGCAGTGCCTGGGCATTAGCCCGGCTGGGGTGGGCTGTGAGCTGGCCGTACCCCCAGGTACTGAGACCCTCTCCTACCATCTGCTGTGAGACTCATCATGGAAGGGAGAGATGACACAGCAGCACAGTGTTAGGTCCCACCACTCAGTCTGTGGCTTGGGGATGGCTTCACCCTGCAGGGGCTCCCCCCACCACAGGCCTCGGCACGCCTGCCCGTGACAGGGCTCTGAGCACAGAAACTCCCATCACCACCTGACTCTCTGACTCTGACACCATTGTCTTCAATGAACAATTCAGTTACTTGTGCTGAAGGATTTAGAAGGCCTCACATAGGCATGGAGAGGGCAGGGGCTGTCTTCTTTACTTCTGTATGACCAGAACTTGTTTAGACACTAATTAAGTGTCTGTTCAATTAGCCTGGGCGTTTCTGTCCAGTTTGCATCATTTAATTAGTCTAGTCCACGTCTAGACTAAGGTTGCCTGTCAGGATACCTGTTTTCCCCAGTTCTATCCTCCTGTTGCCTTTTGCTCAAGTTTCTCTGCATTTCCCTAGCTACCTGGGAGACAAAGGGAACTCACCTGGCTCTGCAGTTTCTACATTGGTCTCTGTCTGCCTCCTCTAATTTTGATTTTTTAAATTTAGGTGAAATATGTGTAACATACAGTTTACTATTTTAAACCATTTTAAAGTGTACAGTTCATTAACTGTATTCACGTTGTTGTGCAACCATCACCACCCTCCCTCTCCAGAACCTTCTCATTATTCCAAACTGAAACTCTGTTCCTATTGAACACTAGCTCCCTGTTCCCTTCCCCCTCACCCTGTAACCATCATTCTACCTCTGTCTTTATGTACCTCGTATAAGTGGAATCACACAATATTTGTCCTTCTGTGTCTGACGTATTTCACTCAGCATAATGTTCTCAGGGTTCATCCATGTTGTAGCAGGTGTCGGAATTTCTTGACTTTTTAAAGTTGAAAAATATTCCGTTGTATGTCTATTCCACATGTTGTTTATCCATTCATCTCTTGGTTCTTCCCTTTCGGCTACTGTTGTGAACATATAGTGGTTCGGCTGCTGCAGTGAACATAGGTATGCAAATATCTCTTTGTCATCCTGTTTTCCATCCTTTTGTATCTATACACCAAAGTGGAAATGCAGGATCAAATAGTAATTGTTTATTTTTTTGTGGCTCCTCTCATTTTATGAGCAGAAACACTCTTGGTTCTCAGTCTTTGCTGCACCAGCTCTCTGTGCGTTCTTGTTCCTCAGCCCCCTGATGGTCGCCTCTCTCTGCTTTCCTCTAGGAGGGACCAACTGCCGTGCCCCAGACATCCCAGGTTTACTTGTTTGCTTACATATCTGGTCTGTTTGGCTGCGTTACTCTGGAATCGTCAAGTCTTTTAGGTGAATAAAATAGTTACAGACCCCAATAAATTAAAAAAAAATAGTTACAGAATCTTCCTTCAAGTCTTAGCCTTGTGTCCTAGGTGTCAGAACTTGTAAATGTTCCCTACATGGATTTTACCAGGAGCAGCTCTTGGGCTTTGCCAGGGAGATGATCTGCCCCACAACCAGAGTCGTTTCTTCTGAGTAATTGCATCAGGAAGAGATAGCAGTGTTTTCTGAGATTTTTGGCCCGAGAATGTTTGGGTGTTTGAGAACTGAGAAATGCACTTGACATCAAGAACAAAGGGATCATGTGAAACATGAAAAGTCTTTGTTCATTAAAACCAGATTTGCATTTCTGCCCTGAAATCAGCGGGAGGCCCAAAATGCCAGCACTTCCTTTGGTGGCTGCCAGGGAGAGGGACCAGGCAGCTGTACCCGGCTGAAGAGGAGATGCGGCCTCTCGCTTTCATGTTTGCCTCTAAGCGAGGGACTGCCGGGCACGGAGAGGAGGCAGGCTCCCCGCTTGGTGGGCCACCATTCGAGGATGACTCATTTTCCAGTGTCTTTAAGTGGCTTTGAGTCACAAAAGGGGTTTAAAAAAAACACCACCAGATTTGTAAAAATGTAATTTTACACATACACACACGCAATTACCACCACAACAAAACATATTCCATAGCAACGGAAATCTCACACTTCCCTGGCCATACATTTTGGGAGGGTGCAATTTGCTTTTCTCTGTCCTCCTGGGATTAGACGGGGTGTGGGTGGGGCTGGGAAGTAGGGAGTGCCTGTTTGTGTGTCCGTTTGTAGTCGACACAGTTTGGGCTGAACACCTCCGTGGGAGCAGTGAACCCCACGCAGTTGCCCAGCCACTCTTTGCTTCTCACCACCGAGAGGTGAAAGCCCGCACCCTGTGTTCGTGGTCTGCCCTTGAACAAGACGGACACTGGGAACGGCCCATTGCGGGTTGGTTTCTACGATGCTGTCTGGCGAATGCGGCTCTAACTTCTGGTCCTTTGCAGTGTCTGCTCAGGACACGGTCCTGATGGAATGACACCCTGATTTTCTTTCTCTGGACCCCTTTCCTCCTAGTGAAGGAAGGACTGCAGGCTAGGCCGCTGAATCCACATTTTACCCCCTTTCTCCATCTCTTGGCTTTTCCATTCGTATTCTTTTCAGGTTTTGTCCACCTGGAGCCCAGAGCTCAGCTCCGCACCCCTCCTAGCAGGTGCCCTGCTGGCCGGCTGGTTCTGGAAAAGTCTGTGGCTGTTGGCGAGTCCCTGGCGTTAGGGACTCCCAGGCCGTGACTACTTTCTCTTTCTCCTTCCTCCTTCCCTTTTTTCTCTGCTGCTTTTGACCTCTTTTTAGTCTTTCTCCTTCACATGACCCAAGATTGGCCAGAGGCTGTGCAGTAGCACTTATCCCAGCTGGAGGGCCCAGGGCTGGGACGTTAGCTGACACCACCTCCCTCCCCTAAGGGCTGACATTTCCAGAGCGTAGTCTGTGTTAAGTATCTTTTCTGTTTTTGTCTTCACATGGTCCATTTTGATGATGGAATGCAGCTCTCCTGCCGGGGAATAATGCAGGGGAGAAAAGCAAAATCTTGGAGCTGACTTCCTTTTTTTTCTTTCCTTGTTGGCAACTGATTCACAAACCCTAAAAAAGGAGTTGCTAGCAACATAGCAGCCCAGATGGTACCCTATATAATAGAGACATTTGTATCTGGGATAAAAAATATTTAAATGTGTTCTGTGAACCTTATTGAGGAAAGGAATTAACAACTGCATTCAAGGGTTGTGGGTATAGAAATAGCCAAATGATTGCAGTCCTCGTTATGCAAAGATTAGAAAAGAGGAATTGGGAGGCGGAAGGCCCAGATGTCAGGGGAATTCTCGGAGGAGAGATGGATTCTGAGGGCAGCGCACTGCGCTGTCTGTAGGCCCGAGAGACCCGCCCTCGGGTGTGTCAGAGGCGAGGAGTCCAGTGTGGACGTGTGTGGAGATCGAGCTGCACGTCTGCCCAGAGGTTTGGCCAGCCGGGGGTGCTTCAGAGCAGCTGTAGGCAGACCAGGGCCAAAGAGAGAAACGTGTGCCAACCGTGTCTAAATTCTGCACTGAACAGATATACAGATGCTGCTGCTTCTCTTCCCCCTCCTTCCTCTGTCTGTCAGGAAATGGTGCAGGCCTGGTGAAGCTCATGGACCTGCCTGACATCCACGTAGAACGTTTATTGTTCTCGTCCTACATCCTAAGCAGGCCACCGGGTGGGGCTTGGAAACCCTTGTCTGAGGGAGGTTCTGAATGGCGGTGGCATCAAGCTGGCATCGGCCACTTGGTGAGGATGGAGCGGGAGGTGACAATGGGAAGTGACCCCCTGAGCTGGAGTGCGTGTGCGCCGCAGTGGGTGGGGAGAGACAGTCCCTGGGAGCGCGTGGAGTCATTGTCTGTGGCTGGGAATCGGAACCAGAGGCTGCGGGACTTAAAGCCACGTCATTGCCGGACCATGACTTATCCTGGGCTAACTTTTCTTGGAGCTTCTGGAGAGTGAGGAAGGAATTGCGCAGAGGCTCGCAAAGCAACAACACACCATATTCGCTGACGGGAGGAAAACAACCGGACAGAACCATGTTTGGTCTTGCCATCCTTTTCTCTCATTGCTGGGCAATTTTAGAACCGAAAGTCACGCCCGAGAAAGGGGCTGGCAGCTAGTGGGGCTGGGCCTGAGTAGGGCTCTCCAGCAAAAGCTCCCTGAATCTACACACATCTGTGCATCTCCATGGGCCTTTTGTTTTCATGTGTGTACAGTGAAGGAGCTGAACAAGGTGGTCTCTGAACTCTTACCCAGCTCCAGAGTTCTGTGCTTCGTCCGCTGCTGGCTCCGGGCATCGCTTTCTTTTCCTGTTTTCCGTTCCAGGTGTTTCTTTTCGGATGGCCTTCCTGGGCGTTTGGTGTTTGATACCAGTGTAGAGAAGGTATTAGTTAAGGTTCTTAGAAACCAATTCTGGCCACCTTAATCTAAAAAGGGAGTCGTGGAAAGGGAACTGGAGTGCCTGTAGGATAGATGGAAAGTCTGGAGAACAAGACTTGAAAGTACAGAATAACCTACATTTAGGTTGTGGCCCCTCCTTCTTCTGTCCTTGAACGACTCCTTCTGAGGATGGAGACGCTCATAGACTGACCTTGGCTGTTATAACGAATGGTGAGTGTGACAGGGACCTTGGCCTCCCCAGTGGAAGGACAGGCACCTGGATTTATCCTCCCACCGGGACTGCACTCAAAGGACGAGAGGTAATGCCCCGGAGGAAATCACACCAGTGTAGGAAGGGGGCATAGATGTTAGGGGACCAAAAAATGACAGATGTTCCCTGCCTGAGCTCTTCAGTTTAACTGTCACCTCACATATATGCAGAGAAAGCACATTTTCTCTAAAGCAAAGGTTCACATCTTGTGGCCACAGACCCTGTGCTGTGTTATCCCACGTGAGCTACAGAAGATCTTATCTTCGTTCTCAGCCTGGTGAGGAGCTGGCTGCCCCGGCCCGGAAGCCGGACTTACTGGCTCGTGGCCCTGACCACGTTTCCCCCCTTCAGGTGATGGCTCCCCACTGCCCTTTAGTCAAGGCTCCGTCTTCTCATCATTCAAACATTCCGTGGAGGCACATGGCGCACGTCTTGCCTTCTGAGCCTGCAGCTTTCACAGAGGCCACTTGGATGAGGGCGTGGTGTGGTTTAGCTCACCCAGGAAGAAGAAACAGCAGTTGTGTGACTCAAGAGTAAGAATAATGGTGTCTCGCCAGTTGTCCCCTCCCAACTCTTTTGCTCCAAACTCTAGAGGATAAATGGTAAAGTGAAACCCAGCTCTTCCCTTCTCCTCTTGGAAAAGCAAGAAATGGCCCCGTTGCCCCACATCTAGGCTGCTGAGCAGATATGCTCAGTTTTAGTCCCCTGCTTCATGCAGAGCCAGGGGCAGGAGGCTCCCTCTGAAGCCCCCTCTATACCGGTTAATATGCCCCCAGCCCGCATGCTGACCAGGAGCCACTCTCACAGTTCGCAAAGTTGGCAACTTCCGCCACTGTACAGAGTCGGTTCTTCTGCTGGTAAATGGGAGGTAGCATCAGTTGTCTCCCTCGTGGGGAGGCGACATCATGGGTCAGAGCTGTGCTGTGTGCTGGCATCTCCATTAAAATGAGCTCCTCCACTGTGGTAGGGTTGTCATGAAGGAGTGAAGCAAAGTTTGGTGTGCCCAGGGGAAATGAGTCTCGGAGCAGCATGGTGTTTTCAAGTGGTCAGTCCCACTGAGCTGTGCCTGGGGCCACGGGGAGGGAGGGCAGCCGGCGGCACCACACAGAGAATCTGGTGGCAGGAGCTACTTCTTAGCCTGTGTCCTCACTCAGGTTTTCCGTTTTCCCTTTCTTATATTTCTTATATTCTTATATGTCTTATATTCCTTTCTTATATTTCTTGTATTTTCCTTTCTTATATTAATACACCAAAAGGAACATTTTATTCAAGAAAAAACAAATCGATAAACCGAAACCCAACCCAGTAAAGGGTTTGGGGTCAGGGGCTCTACCGCGCTGCATGTGCTGCTCCCTCCTTACGGCTCACGGTGCTCTGCGTTCCGCTGACGGGGCACTTCTGGAAACCGCGCAGACTTGGTGACTTCGGATGATGGTTTGCTGATTTTTTTTTTTTTTTAATTTGACTTACATTGTTGAAAGGAGATACAGTCATATAATCAGGCAGTCCCAGAATCCCGACACTTAAAGGGACCTAAGACCATCTCATCTGTCTTCACCCTTGGAAATGAGGACACTTGAATCCAGAGAAGCAAAGGGACGTGGGCAAGGCCACACGCCTATTTATGGCAGAGCTATTGGCGGATCTCTAGGTTTCTAGATTCCCAGACCCGTTCTCTTCCTCCAGTCCCAGGAGTTTTCATCAGGCGACCTCTTGTGTTTTATAGCAACTGAAATAAAGCATAAAAATGTGTCTACTTGATCATTACAGCTGTGCAGACAAAGGACTCATATAGTAGATTCTCCCTTAAACGTTGTCCATAGGTTCTGTGGTTTTTAAATGGAATGACGTATAAAGAAAACAGTTTTGTCACAGGCTAATTGATAGAAACGAGTTAGGTTCCAATGGCATCTCATCAAAGTTATAACAAAATGACGTTCTCTGACGGCCTGCTCTGCTTCCTCCACAACTCACAATTGGATTTTGTGACATTTGATTGTGTTCTACTAAAGAGAACAGTGTTGCTTGAATTAAGAAAAGAGGGACCCACGTTATATTCTGCTGGTCCACATATTTAAGACGTTGCATAGCCCAGAGGAAGATGTGACGAGAACATTGTTCTAAATTTTTCATGTATTTACTTTCTGAGAGGTGCATTATCTACCTGTGAACAGAGATTTCTGCACAAGAGGCCTGGCACACACTCAGTCTTAATTCAGAGTGAGACAGAAAGTGTGCTGTTTTTGGGTGCCCGTCCCCAAGCCACCGCCAACAAATCGGTTCACCTCTCTGGGTTGCAGTCTCTCTACTTGTCAGAAGGGCGTCTTTTCTTTCTCCTGGTGTTCTGGATTGGGGCTCAGCCTCTCTCCTGCTGCAGCACTGCTCTCATGCAAGACATCGAGGTCACGCATTTCCAGGAGAGGTTTGGTTTAGCACTGGTTCCCTCGCTTGCCTTCAAAAGTTCTTTGAAAACCATCAGGGAAGCGATGCCCTTTCTCTCTCTGTCAGGGTGTCTGTCCTCTGACTCAGTATGGTCTTAAAGGACGTGAGGTTATGAGCAGAGTGATGGCTGGCTTGTCACCGCGTGATCTTGTTGCTCACAGTGAGACCGTGCTACTTGCCACCCACCTCTCAGCTGGGTGGAGACAGAGCGCTGTGGTCACGTGTGCTGGGAGGCCCCCTCCTCGGACTTTGCTCTCCTAGCCTTTCAGGGGATCCCTTTGGCCCACTGACCCTTCCGTCTGACCCCCATCCCCAGTCCCTCCCCTGGGCTCTTCTCCTTGCTGGGGGCACGCATGCCCCTGCCTTGCAAAGGTCTGTCAGATTTGCTGGTGGCTTCAGTGCTTTGCAAATGGATGAGTAAGGAAGAAACAGAAACGGAGCAAGGGGCATTTCTGGTTTATAGCGTCTTCAAGATACAAATCCTGCTTTTGAGTATAACTCAAGTATGTCCTGCCTGGACCATAAAGGAAAGAAAACGCTCACTCAATGAGATGGGAAGAATGCCTTGCAGCCGGGTCTGTGGAGAAGGTGCCAACGCCCTGCTGGGTAAGGCAGGGCTTCCCTGTGCTGCCTTCGAGTCCAGACCTCTGACCACCTTTGTCAGGCTCTACTCTGTCCAGCTGATGCTGCGAGAGGGCAGGCAGTGTCTGCAGGGGACGCACATGGAGAGCTGAAAGCCTCGGGGAGATTCTTGAGGGGCGAGGGAAGGTGACAGGGCTTTGCCCCGCCCCTGCCTCCAGCCTTGTTTGGAACCTGCAGGAGGCTCCACAGCCCCCTCTGGACCCTGCCCACCAGGAGCAGGTAGAGTCTCTCCTGCCTCTTGTGGACCATTCTTCCCCTTGTCATGTCAGGCCTGCCCTTTGGAATTGGGGCTGTAGAACTCTCCTCCCGTTTGCCTTTCCTGATTCTACCAGCCTCATTCCGCTGCTCTGGGCCTCAGCTTCCTGCTCTGTAAAGGAGGGCTGGCGGGGTCGGTGACATCTCTCCCAAGTCTGGTCGGAGCCAGGGCGCTGGCTGTTTAGGAAGCTCCAGGGGGCACTGGGCTGGGATCCCTCCCACACCCCACCCCACGGCTCTTTTGACTCTTAATCCCTCGTGATTGCCTGCCAGGTCCCTGCATTAAATAAAGTTAATCACGTTGTCATTCCTTTACATTCAGTTTGGTCCCACATGTGTCCCTCTCGCATGTAATCCTTTCCTTTATTTGCAGTTCTATTTTCTACCAATCGGTATTTCCAAGCTCATTCCTTCTCCAGGCGTTTCCCAGGCTTCGCTTCTTACTGCCTCCTTTCCCCTTGGACGCCGGACCCCCGTATGTCCTCCCAGTAATGCGTGTATCTCACGACAGAGAGCACACCTTCCTGTCTGCTCAGGAAATGCATTCTCAGGGTTGTTTGGTCTATGCATGTTCTGTCCCCCATGAGAACGTGAACTCAGGACTGTCCTCGCCTCTTGGCAGGTGGCCCCGAGGCCTCAGTGAATCTTCCTCTCTGACCTCTGTCTTCGAGGGGACACCGACTGCCTCTGCCCAGCACTCTCCTGACTTTCAGATCCCGTCATGTGATGATTTTGTGATTCCGGCCTTGATGGGGTCCCCTGGTCCCCCTCCTCCTCCAAGCCCTCCTGGTTTTAGTAGGAGCGGGACGGCTGAACAGAAGCGCGGTCGGCCTCCTGTCTTGGACCCTGCGGTTCTTCTTGTTCTCTGTTCATCGTTGTGTGAGAGCAGCTAGAAGTCCTCTGCTTTGTGACACCTGTGTGTGTGTGTCCACCTGCCTGGGCTGTGATTTGCCCAGTTGTGAGACGACGAGGTGGCGCGGTGACAGCTGAAGACCCTGTCAGCTCTTGTGCTGTGGAGAAGCCCCACCCCCCACTGGCCTCACTGGGCCCTTAAGCCACAGGTGCCCCAGAGGCACTTTGAGGGGTGCTGCTTAGAAAAGCCCTTTCTTCGTAAAGGACGTTGGTGCCAGGTTCGCCCAGGAAGCCCCAGATAATCCAGACTCAGCCTTTTGTTCCTGTGAGCAGTCGGAATAATTTATTTACCCTCTGCATCCCCACTGTCTTTCCCGTCTATTCTCTGCTCATTAGTGTCTGTGCCCAGAGTGGCAGGGGCTGGGGGAGCGAGGGACACGGCCCCGCCCCTGTGCTGTGAACTGGGGGAGCAGCGGCCGCACTGAGCCCAGGGACAGAGGTTTGGGTAATGATGGGGGTACCTTGGCCACCATCTGCCAAGATGTCCTATGTGTGTCTCGTCACCCTAGGGATGGTGTTTGGGGTGGGCTGAAGGCCACTGCTTGTCATTTCCTAAGTAGCAGATCTGAAGGTGAAGGAAGGCACACTCAATTGTGAGGAAGAGTGGAGGTGACACGTTTCCTGTGAGATAGGTGACATTTGGCACAGTTGACACCCAATGATTTCACTTTGCCTGTGCTATATTTGCTTTTTTTTGATCAGGCAAATACAATTCTCTAGGGTCTCTGAGGCTCTTTTTCAGAATAATTGGGATACAGAGATACCGGGATTAGTCTTTGAGGCACCGCTTGGTGGCAGAGCTGCTGAAGGGAGGAGCGGCAGAGCCTGGCACAAGCCCACTGCTGCCCTGAATGTGGCACCTGCTGCATCCCCAGAGGCTTAGCCCCACCTGCAGGATGACGGAGAAGAGAGGGGACGAGAAGGTTCTCTTCTGAGGACATGCACGCCCTTGGCCACCAGGCGTTTCTCGGGAATAGTGCCCAAACCAACCCTGTCCGACTCCGTCCTTGGCCAGCTGGCCCCTTTGGAGTCCCCGCCTTTATTCAGTGGTGCTGTGCTCTGCCCCAGGCCCCCAGAGGACTCCCCCTTGCCTCTCCGTCCCCCAGTCCCTTCAGTGAAGAGGCAGGGCCTTCTCTGCACCTTCAGCCTTCGCTTCCCTTTCCAGCCACCAGCCCAGGGCAAGACCCCAGTTTCTCAGGCCCCGAGGGGAGCCCGGAACCACGAGCCCTGTGACTGTCCCTACGATGTCTGAGTGGAAAATGTTGCTAAGAGCATGAGTTCCACAGGCGTGGCCTTGCTCGGGCAGCTCGAGCTGGATTCCAGGGTCTATTTTGAGCCCTGGCACATTTCTGACTCTAAAGACAGCCAACTCGTAGAGGCTCTGGGCCTCTCCCCACGACATGTTCCCTCTCCCCTCCGTCATGTTCCCTTTTGCATGTTCTAGCATCTCTCTGACAGGATGGGAATATTGTCCTGTCCCCACCTTCGAGAATTCCTGAAGCTGCCAGGCCCCCATTTTCCTTTCCCCATCAGTATCTGGTGGAAAATAAATGGGTGGTGCTTTTTGGGTTTGCCAAGAAAGTTAAAGAATCAGTCACACCTCAATCACCTGAACAACACCTGAGATTAAGGACTGTGAGCAGTCCTGTCCCGTCTGCTGTCTCTTCTCCCTGCTCTGCCACTTGCTCTGATGATGGAGAATGGGCGAGACATGGAAAATTGAGGTGTCTTTGTAACACCACGAGAGCCATAGGCTGTCTTTGTCCTGCGTCTTGCTGTAGTTCCATTTAGGGTCCTCCTTCCAGGTATCCTAGTCAGGTGGTTCTCAAACTTCAGTGCACATGAGTCTCCAGGAAATCTTCACCAAATTCAGATTAATTTATGCCCTTAGGGATTCTGGTTTGGCTGGGCTGGCTATGTGCAGTTTGGACATAGAGATTTGTTAAATAATGATATATTTTTTTTACCTCTATTGCTCTTTTGCAAGGCTGTGACTAGGCAACACTGTAATAATAGCTAATATTGATTAAATACATACTCTCCCAGGCACTGTTCTCAGTGTAGCGACTCATTTAATCCCCTCTGTGTCCTATTATGCAGACCCTATTATTATCTCAATTTTTCAGATGAGGAAATGGAGGCACAGAGAGGTTGCCCACGGTGACACAGATAGTAAGTGGCAGAGCCAGGCCTGACTCCAGGGAGTGTGACCTCCCAGTACGCTCCTCACCCCCCGGCACGCTCCTCACCCCCCGGCACGCTCCTCACCCCCCGGCACGCTCCTCACCCCCCGGCACACTCCTCACCCCCCAGCACGCTCCTCACCCCCCGGCACGCTCCTCACCCCCCGGCACACTCCTCACCCCCCAGCACGCTCCTCACCCCCCGGCACGCTCCTCACCCCCCGGCACGCTCCTCACCCCCCGGCACGCTCCTCACCCCCCGGCACGCTCCTCACCTCCCAGTGCTCCTCCAGCTCTCAGCTCTGTCATGTGCATCAGGTAACCGGTTCCCACTCCCTGTGCCCTTAGGTAGATTTCCTTTTTTCAAAAATTGTTATTTGGGTGGTGGTGGAGTATTTTACTCACTGGTAACAGCAGATTTTTATTTTACTTTTAAAATTTTTATTTTTTTAAGTTTTTATTAAAACATAGCTAACATGCAATATTCTATTAGTTTCAGGTGTGCACCATGGTTACTCAACATTCATATACCTAAAGACGTGATCGCCATGATAAGTCCAGCAACCACCTGACACTGTACCAGGCTGTCATAATATTATTGCCTATGCCGTACTTTACATCCCCGGGACTTATTTGTTTTATACCTGGGAATTTGAACCCCCTGCTCCCCTGATTTGTACCTGTGTCAGCCGGCTGTGCTCTGTCACTCGGACACGTCTGCTCTGTGGTCTGGGTGGTGGCCGTAGACACGCGTTGGGAGAGTATGAACTTTGCTTTTAGCTCTTACATTCCTGTCCTCAAATGCGTCTACTCGTTCCATACCCATCAATATCCACCAGGGACCCTGGGCTTTGGGAACATAGGGGGAACAAAGCGAGGCCCGCCCTGAAGGAGGTGCAGTCTCCTGGAGAGGACAGGTGTCAGGTGAGCTGTGGCTCCCCAGTGAGGTGCTGGCTGCGTGCACACGGCTTCTTATTTGCAGTGTGCTCTGGACATTGGTTCCAGCCACATCTACGCAGAGACTCATCTACTCTTAAGGAAACTGGAGAAAATGCATGAGGATGTTAAATATAACCACACTGGTCCTGCTTTGGCCCTGGCAGGACAGTCAACTTGACTGGAGCGACCCACACAGGACAGGGGGTCATGGAAGTGAGACCAAGTGAGGCAAGTTTGGTGACTGAAGGGAGAGTCTGCCTTAATGAGGCCAGACAGCCATTGCCCTGTGGCCCAGATGCTCGGGGCACCTGGAGAGGGAGTGAAACCTGGTGAATTTAGTGGGGTGTTTGAATCGTGCTGAGTGACCCCGAGGACCTCTTAGACTGAAACTCCTGAAAGGAGGGCCCAGGTCTGCCTTGGTTTCAGCCACGGCCCCTCGCCTGGGTCTTGCACACAGTAGGCATTCGACACGTGCTTGGCGATTGAATGTGTGGATGTGACTGTAAATATCTCTACTGGATAATTTCACATCCAGAGTGGTAGCTACGGAGATAGACTACAGAGTGTTGGAGAAAGTGGGGTTGGACCGGATGAGGTGTGAGGGACCTTTCAGCTCTAACATTCTGTCTGGCATAAGGTGGGACATATTAGATGAATTGAAACAAATTCTACAATTCTAGGGATGAAATAAAAAGCATCCTAATAACCCTTATCCACTTATCTTTGTTGTCATCCAGTCTTAGTTAAGTTGCCCCTGGCTGCCGCAAGCAAGGACTGTCCCTTATCCGGCAGATGCCTAACAGCCTTCTCTTTCATTGGAGACCCAGTTTTTCTCTACCAAGCTGTAATGCCCACCCACCGCCACTAGAGGACCAAGGTTTTGCGCCACAGCTAGGCTGCCTCCAGTTCAAAGGTCTGGGAAACCAGAACCAGCAAATGCTAATGCTGAAAGCTAGCTTAAGCAATAGACGTCGAAGCAGCCAAATGCCTGCCCATCTGAGCGGGGGTGGGGGCGCCAGGAGAATGGCGATCGCTCCTGTGCTGACCCTGTGCGGGCAGTGGCCAAGCTCTCTATGTGGCTAAGGAAACGGGACCATGTGAGAGCCTGTGTGAGGGGTGCTCAAGGGGGTGGCGGGGCCTGCCTCACCACCTTGATCTGTGAACAGTAGGAAACTGCTGTCTTTCTCTTTGCTGCTGGACTTCTTTTATTTTAAAGGAGCGCAAATACTCAGAACGGCACGAGGTTTTACCCAGAAAAAACCTGTAGTTTCCTTTCTACATCTGCCCTCCATGTTTGATCCTTTCCTCTTCCCTCCTCTCCCCACCTCTCCCTCTGCCCTGCCTCTCTGTGGCTTCTTTTATTCCTCCCTCTCCTCCTCTCTCCTGGGCTACTTCCTTGGCGGTTGCCTTGTTTTGGTATGTGGTCATTGCTGGGTGCTGCTGGGGGTACTTCAGTTCCCCAAAGGTGGCTGACCCCACTCTAGAAGGGAAGTCCCAAAAGAAGGGACAGAGAGACTCGGTGTGGTCTCATTGTCCTGCTCCGGCACTCAGCTCTGCTGGATTGCATGTCCGGCACGGAACTTGCCATGGAGCTTAGAAAGCAGCCATATCAGCATTTCCACCTGCTTTGAAGTTACGGCTGTGCAGCTCGCTGTAAATATGTGAGACCCCCTCACCCGTAAATATGTGTGAGACTCATCCTCTGTCTCCAAAGTGTATATGTCCAAAGTCTGGAGGGTAGTGAGGTTTAGGCCCTGGTCCAATGTGTGATGTGACACATGGACCAGTCCTAGTCACACGCTATGGCAGCATGTGGCCTTGTGGCCATTGTGGCCAGAGGATCTTTACATCTAGTGTAGCCTAAAAATCTAAAGAAAAGCACATCCAAAATCCAGTTCATTTGCACTGCTCCCCACCGCCCCACCCCTTCACCCCCGCCAAATGGAGGAATTTATGTTGTGGTGTATTCTCTTTTCCCAGCCATCTCTCCCTGAAGGAGTTAATTAGAATTGAGATGGCCAATGGGCAGGAAGCAATGGGGAGATGCAAAAGAGACGCATGGGCCATGTTTAATTCATAAATCAGATAATCTCTTGCCCTTGGCAATGTACAGGATATTTTTGGCTCTCTGCTGGCTAGCCCTGTAGGGAAACCAGTTGTATTTCGTTCTATTCATACTGATTGAGCACCCAGTTGTCAGTCACTGTGTTTGGATGCACAGGGAATATAAAGAGTAAGCTAAAGGCCCACTCCTCAGAGATCTTACAGCCTAAGATAAGGACACTAAGGCAGCAGAGGTCTACGCTGGAGGTTCAAATCAAGGTCACATCTGATGAGGGCATCATGGAGAGGTGACATTTATATGGGCCGGAGCATTTTGACAGATAGGAGGAGGAGAAAGATGGACGGATTGGTTCAAATGGCCAGAACGCATTTGGGGAACTCTTAAGTAGTCTGGCTTGTCTTGTCCATGGAGCATGAACTTTGAGTAGGGAATGTTGAGATGCAATGGGGTATCTGATCACCCCCTTCTGGGCCTGGGGACCAGGAGTGGGCAGAAATTGACTAAGCAGTTGCTGGCAGGGACGTGGTTCTGTGTGGCCAGGGCTACGGCAGGAAGTTCTCTCCCAGACTGCAAGTTAGGACAAGAACCAAAGCAATGAGCTGGGTCAGAACTCCTGGGAGAGGGTGAAGCTCAAACACTTGGGAGAACTTACAAGAAGTGAGCTCTCAAGCCTTGAAAAGACTTGAAGGAATCTTGAATGCATGTTACTAAGTGGAGGGAGCCAATCTGAAAAGGTTACATGACATTCTAGAAAAGGCAAAAGTGTGGAGGCAAAAAGCTCAGTGGCTGCCAGGTCTGGGGGTAGAGAGGGATGAATAAGCAGAGCACAGAGGAGTTTTAGTGCAGGGGACCCTCCCTGGAACCTGTGACTACGTTACATTACCTAGCAAAAGGGACTTTGCAAATGCAACTAAATGAAAGCTATTGAGATGGGGGCTAGCCAGGTGGCCCAGTGTAATCACACAGGCCCTTTCAGAGGGACGCAGGAGGGTCAGAGTCACAGAAGCACATGTGACGATAGAAGCAGAGATCAGATGACACTAATAGGATGGAAGTGTCCCTGGGCCCAGACGGAGCAGACAGGCGAATTGGATACATGCTTCCAAGAAGTTGCACAGACTAACCAATTTGATTTTAAATACTTGCAATTAGCTCTCTTGAGAGCAACATGTTAATTTATGTAAAGTCATATGCAAATGAGCACCAGAGACAAGTGGCCTGGCCCTGCTCCCTTATTCAGGATCCAACCTTGTGCCCTTGTGTTGAGTTCTGGTTTTGGCTCTGGGACTCTGGGGCTCTTGTGTTGGCAAAACACTGTCGGGATGGGCAGTGGAAGAAAGGACTGTTCCAATTTAAACAGCCACAAGAACAAAAATTTGTTTAGCAAGTTGGCAAGTTGTTCACAAACTGCTTTCTATTCACATGAGGTTTTAGAGGCCTGACAAACTTTCTTCTTGGAAGGAAGAGATTAGGGAAAGGTTTGTGAGGACCCAATCCTGAGATGAAAACTAAGGAGAAGTTTCCTTGGCTCTCTGGTGGAGCCCCATTGTTATTGCTGCCCAAATTCAGGCCCAGCTGCCCAGTTTCTGATCGGGGCTCCTCGGGCAAAGGTGAGAAGGTCGGTGTGGAGCCCCTGTGTTCAGTGTAGACACCGGTGTGACGGCATCTTCTGGAACGAGTCCTCAGTTTTCCATGTTTCTTTAGATGGTGGTGGGCTGGGGGGCAAGAGATGTGGGGGCGGAGAGGAAGGAGAGGTAGGTAAAGATAGAGACAGAACACGCACACATGCACACACACGCACACGCACACTCACACGGTAAAACTAATGAGCATGAACTCAGAGCAGTGGGCAGCTGCCTCTATGATGTGGCTTCTTTGGTTGGAAGTAGTGAGTTTGGAGTGACAA
This sequence comes from Rhinolophus sinicus, assembly GCF_057876585.1. Taxonomy (NCBI): domain Eukaryota; kingdom Metazoa; phylum Chordata; class Mammalia; order Chiroptera; family Rhinolophidae; genus Rhinolophus; species Rhinolophus sinicus. Next base: position 56,452,909 of record NC_142506.1, on the reverse strand, counting down.
TAGACTTAGAAAAGCAAGGGAATAAAAAATATTAATAGTAAAATAGCTTAGGGTGGGTATTTTCCTGATTACACGAATAAGTCATACTTATTGTAAAAACACAAACAACCCAGGAATGGTGTAAGGAAACCACTTAATAATAACCTCCATTAGCGTTCTGGTGACTGTCCTTTCATATGTCTTTATGGTCACCCATGTGCATAATTTTACATAAATAGAATTATACATGCTAGTTTTTTAACCAGCACTTTCAGAAGTTGTGGGTTTTGTTGTTACTCTTCCCTCTACCCCCCGCATCCTCACTTCCCGTCCCACCACTGTCCCCTTCCTTACTCAGGGTCACCAGGGTCAGTGGCCCGATGTACGCCTGTCATATATTTCTTCATGTCACGTAATCATATTCAAACAAATACTTTTGTAGGGCATGTCTTGGTGTTGGTTGTAAATTGTTCTGTGTCTTGCTTTTCTCACTGAGTAACAGCTCAGAGAAGTCTCTAAGTTCCCTGGTGCGGCTCTAACGGGGCTGTCATGTGCCCCGGCCTAGGCGGCCTGGGCGTGTCACTGCCTACTCAGTCATTCGCTGTGCTTGGGTTCTCACTGCCTGGAGCAGTGCTTCCACTTCTGTGCTTGCCTAGTGCTGCCTTTATTTCCAGGAGCTCCATCCCCGAAGGGGGATTGCTGGGTGGAGGGTATGCATATTTCCATTAGTAATAGGGATTATCAGATCGCTTTCCAAAGGCTGTATCAGTTCACATTTTCACCAGTGGGTGGGTGCGGGTTCCTTTTTCTGTTTCCCTGACAGCAACTTATCATTATTATTATTATTTATTTTTTAGTCTGATAGGTTTGAAATGCTATCTCACTATTACCTTCATGTGTACCCCCCCCCACCCCCCCACCCCCCGGCCTATCAGTGAGGATGAGAAACTTTCATAATGTGATTGACATGGTGGATATTCTTGCAAAGCACGGGTGTTGGCCTGGAGGTTTGCCCTGTAATGTCTGGGTTTGGGGGAGACCTTTCTTCTCTGTGGGCTGCCTAAGGCCAGAGAGCGGACCAGATGGGAGCCAACAGACCTTGTCTGTACTGAAGCACATAAGCAGGGGAGGTGGGGGTAACTTGAACATGCCCCGACTGGGCCTGGACACGGGGTGGCAGGAAACCATCTGGCTCCAGTCTCTGAGGGGCTGCTGGGTGTCTGTGCACAAGAGCCAACAGGTTGATGAGTTTATCAGGTGAGACCCAGCAGTTATGTTGCCCTTACAGGAGGCAGGTCCTACCCTGGGCAGGGTGGCTGAGGAAGGAGCCTGGCTGTACAAACCACAGCAACACAGAAGGAGCAGGAAAGACAGCAGAGACACCCCACAGCGGTTCTTTGGACTTCCAGAAACCAAAGCCACAGAAGCAAAATAAATCCGGGTCGCACCAGCGGTTGGGGCTTGGGATGCTCCTGGGCTTCCCATCCCTGGTGAGGAGGGCACAGGGCCTGTGGGCATCTGTTCTGCACCTCAGCCCACTGGGCAGGGCGTCGGCAGCTCTAGCTGAAAGGACAAAGAGGGTGGAAATGGCAGAAGCATTACTCACCAGGAATTTCCTTACTCGCTAATGGTGAGGACCAACTGACCAGCCCAGTTCTGATAGCGAGAATACATTTTTGATTAGGTTACATTTTCCTTCTAAATCATTTTTTGGCTAATCGTGTTTCAAACTGGGGGGACCTCATCCTTAAAAACACCTGCAGTTTATTAGACATTTCATCCACACTTCCTTAAATGGTTTTTTTCCTTAAATAGTGGGTCTGCGTTCCTCAGGCCAGTATTTTACATGACGAGCAGTTGAGTTTCAGGTATAATATTTCTACATTTTTATCGATTGCTTTTACATGCTTCTCATGAACGCATCTGTTAAAGAAAATATAAGACGGTTTATAATCTTTCTTGCTTTCACTCTGTGAGTGGCAAAGCTGTACGAACTCAGTATAAACTCTCAGTGATTGTCACTCCTTCACACTTCTGCAAGTAAGTAGGAACGTGAGAGCTCTACAGGGTCAGACACCTATTGTAAACAAAGTAAAGCTGCTGTGTTCTAGCCCTTCTTTCTTCTTTAACCCAAGCTAAAGATTTGAAGTTGCTTTTGGGTAATCTAGGTGCATGCCTCAGGCCTTCTCTTGTGTTTGTTTGTTTTGAATAAAGAGGATCTTCTATATGCTGATGATACAGTTTTAATTTTTTTCCTTTGGTCATAAATTAGGAATGGCCTCCATAGACATTTATTTTAGCCATTGTCTGAAACCTAGTTCTAAAACCAGAATCAGCAGTTGTCTTGCAGACTTTAATTGGTTATACCCCATGACTGCATAGGGCAGATCACGTCCGTTTGTTTCTTAGGGACACACTTTGCAAATAATGCAGCCTGGAGAATTCATTAGGAAGCTGTTGTTCAAAGCCAGATATTCCACAGCAGCATTGCTGAGATTTAAAAAACAAGCAAACAAACAAAAACACCCTTTGTTGAGCGACTAGCGCAACTAGAGCAACTAGTAACCAGCAGTACTTGCTTTGATAGTTTTCCAGATCAAAATAATTTCCTTCTCTCCAGTGCAGAATGTTGAGGACTTCATCCATCATCCATTCACGTGCTGGAATGTCTCCAGAGTATATTTTTTTCTTTAATTTTTAGGAAAGGCAACATGGCCTAACCTTCAGGTCTCTTGCAGGCTCCTGTGACACTTAGGGTCCCAGTAGGAGAGAGAGGGCGCATTGAAAGGGGGTGATTGAGGAGAGTTTCATGAAAGGCCTCTTTACAGAGGGGCAGGATTAAGAAACCAGTAGAGATGGGAAAGCATCAGGTCTAGCAGACGGGGAAGCTGTTATTATCCCAGGTCTGAAGGGGTGAGGGGAGGAAGCAGTTCCCAGAAAGCTGTAGGGGTGGGTGTGTCTCCTGATGGGAGCTGTGGCCTCAGGTAGAGGAGCAGAGACCTGCCAAGCCGCTGTCCAGCAGGAAAGGAACCGGGAACCTGTACCCTGCCAGGACCCTGTGGTCTTCTGCTGGTGCCTCCTATAGGCCTATCATCATGGGGCATAAACAATTAAAGTCTGCAAGACATCTGCTGACTCTGGTTTTAGAACTAGGTTTCAGACAATGGCTAAAATAAATGTCTGAGGAAGGCCAGAGGGTGCATTCATTAGAGATCAGTCCCCCAGGGCTGAGAGCAGGGTGGGGAAGGGTGAGCAGAGACCCGAAGGGGTCCATGGAGACTTTTCAGTACATCTCAGCTTTGGGCGGGAGGAAAGTGGGCACCCAGGCAGGAGGGAGAAGCCAGGTTAGATTCCTCAACTTGCGCAAGTCATTGTCAGAGTTCCTGTTGGCACACGGGACCTCCAAGCTGTCGTGAGCCATTGCTGATGACCCGTGGTCCTGGAGAAGCTCACGTCCACTTCCCTGTTCTTCGGCTGTTCAGGTCCCAGCGTGGGAGATAGATCAGTGGCAGACGATTTGAAGCACATTCAAAATCAGGACCGTATTGTCTTGTCTTGCCTCCCCCAGAAAATGTTTTTACTGGGTCATGCTTTTGTGTGAGTTCTCAGCAATTACTGAGGGATGCTGCAATAAAAACCCAACGCCTATTGCTGGATCTGCTGTGTTGTTTGTGTGCGTGCTCCACCGTTGTTAAAATATGTGCAGTAAATGGTTTTTAGATGTGAGTGTTGGGGATAGTTTGTTTCCCCTGAAGAACTAGTCTGCTTTTTCTTTATGGACATTGAGAACTATGTAACTGATTTCTTTTCCACTTTTGCTTCTGGGCATCTTAGCTGCAAAATTTCAAGCCAACTAATTTGGATCTTTGAGCCCTATGAGGTGTGTGTGTGTGTGTGTGTGTGTGTGTGTGTGTGTGTGTGTGTGTTTCCCCCTCTAAACTTTTACATTTTACTTAGGTTTGAAATTTTTTCTGAATCTAATTTTTATTCTTAATTATTTTTCACTATTTTATATAATGTACATAATTATATATGTCATTATATAATTATATATATTTATATATGTAATACACATTTATACAATTATATAATTGTATAATTTTCACTAATTTATGTAATTAGATTTTATATAATACCACCTGAAATAATTTTTTCTATAAGGTAGAGCATTCTTACACATTCCTGAATATGGGTAAATTCAGTTGCTTAATTACTGGATCTGGAGGAGATTGACCTGGACGGAAGCTCTGCCTCCTGGGACCTGCTGCATGAGGGGTGGACGTGTGACTGCCCTCAGGGAACGGCCCCCTTGCATGCTGGCTTGCCCCAGGGCTCCATCTTTGGTGCAGAGGCACACACATTCCCACCTAGCGAGGCAGTGTGGGGTAGGAGAGGGACATCCCCCACTTTGTCTGTAAGAACTGGGTGGGTGGGTGCGATCAAATACTATTTCGAGAAAAAAGTATTTCGAGAAGTTTAAAATATTTCATATTTATTCATGCACTCATTTCCATTTATTACAAACACTAAGCCAAGAATAAGAATATGGTGAACTCATTCATTCATTCTTTCAATAGATATTTATTGAGCAACTGCTGTGTGACTGGCTCTGATCCAAGTGCTGGAGATGCAGCAGTGACCAAAGCGAAGTGTCTCCTCTTAGAGCATTGCATCCTGTAATCCCTGAGGCACTCATAACCTCGTGGGATTCTTTGTGTCTCAGGGGCAAGGAAGGACTTAGATAAAAACTTCAAAAAGTGTAAAACGTAAGGCAAAAATTGCTTGATTTCTATTCAATGAAGGATACCAGAGATGGAGTTAATTAACAGCTGACAGATGAGAGAAGATATTCAATATGTCTCAAATGGAAAGAGAACTCATATCTACCACATACCAGCAATAAGCACAAATCAAAAGGAAAAAAGGCAGTGATCTCATAGAAAAATAGACAAGCAGCTAAACAGGCAATTTACAAAAATGAGCACCCAAATGACTAACCATTATATGAAGAGAAGCTCTAACTGGGGAAAGACAAGTTAAAACAACAAAAAGATCACTTAAAACCTATTAGACTGTAAACACTAGAAGCTAGGTGCTGTCAAGTGTTGGCAGGGAAATGGGATGCAGTCAGGGAGTGCTTAGTTCAATTTAAAAATCCCCATAAACCGCATGATCCAGCAGTTTCATTCTTAGGTATAAATCTCAAAGAAATTGGCACACCGATCTCTAAGAGAACACGCATGGGGGTCTTGCAGCATTATTTGGGTGCAAGATCAAATCCATCTCTATCTCATTGGATAGACAAGACGTAGTGGCTGTACCCATGGACTCCTGCAGCTACACTGCTGAATGCAAAAGGTTAGCAAGAGATACGAGGTAGGTAAATGAAAAATATGTGTACGCGAACATGCATACTTTGCAAGAACACAGCAAAGAGAAAGGTACACATTAAACATACACCAATAATTGTCTAGGATGGAGGGAAAGGACTAAAGGGATAAAAGGAAATTGATGAAAGAAAAAATAAAAGAGGGCCTCGCTGAGGTCAGTGATGATAATGTGTCGTGAGCCAATGAGTAGAGTTAATGTATAATCTGCCCCTTGGGATCTCAAAACCAACACAGAGCAAACCACCACCACCGACTTTTAAAATTTTAAGTTCTGTGAGTCCTGCCTCCCTTTATCCACATCCTACCTTCAATTTGTTTGAAGAATTTACATTTACACTCAGAGCAATCAATGTCTTGCTTAATAGGCTGCAACTCCCAGTTGCTTTTTTCAGAGTTCACGCACGAGAATGGTGTTGAAGAAAAAACTGTTCTAACCCTTGTCAAAGTGATAAGGAACACTTTATTCAAGGCTATTGCAATAGGGGAGAGAGAGCAGGCTCCATTCTGGATACAACAAGGACAAATGGGGATTTATAGCCAAGAAGCAGGGCGAAGGGGTTGGTGGATGGAAACTTACTCTGAGGAGCCTTCCAGGGTAAGGGGAATTCTTCCGAAACTGACTTGGTAGGATTCTTGCTGGAGGCGGGCCAGGGTGATCAGATATCAAGGGTGGGGGTTCTTCCTGTACCAACATAGCAGGATTCTGGCAAAACGAGGCTCTGCAAGGATGGACACAGTGCCCCAGGTTGAAGCCTAGTTAAGAAGAGGGCTCAGAAGGCCTGAGTGAAGTTTGGTCAAGGAGACAGCCTTTGTCGTCGGCCAAGCCAGTGCCTCGCCTGCTTTTTGTAGCGTCTCCTCCAGCTCTAACCACAGTGCCTGGCAAATGGCACATTTTTAAGAATGAATAATGATGGTTCTTCATGGAAGATACTTTGGGGTGTGGGAGCCTCCTAGATGCATGTCCATACTCGCTCTTGGGTGTGCACCCCCCAGAGCGTGGGCCAAGCTGGCCAAGGGGTGCTGCAGGACTGGGAGTCGGAGGAGGCACTTGCTGACCCAAAGGAGCAGAGGACACTGGGACCAGAAGGAGGAACGATTCCAAGAGCCCTGTGGGAGGCTGGAGGCCCAGACTGCAGAGCGTCCAGAGCCGGAAATTGTTCCTGAAGTCTCCCATTTGAGGAGCAAGCTCAAGCTGGGTGGGAGGCAGGTAGGGATAGGCAGGCAGAGCGGGCTCTGAGGTTCCCGACTTGCATGACGGGGTGGCCATGTGCTGGCTGGGGACTGGGGACTGAGGGGAGCGGGGGGCTGTGGCCCGACTGAGTGGGACCAGGAGGGCCCCTGAATGCTGCCAGCCACCACCCCCCTCCCTTCCCTCCTTCACTGCTTGTGTTCTTCGGAGTGGCCGCCTCCCGGCTGCAAGTCAGCAGAGTGTGTGGGCCTGCTCATTGCCCTCTCCTCTCTGGATGTTACTCGAACCAGGATGGCTGCTGGCTGGCGCCAGGGAGGCCCTGCGGAGTGCCAGCGGAGCACGTCGCTGGGCCTGCCCCCTCTCCCTCTCTTGGCCTCAGTCCCAGAAGTGTATGGCTCTGGGGCATCTTTGTTTTCTGTTAACTAGGTGGGAACCAGGGAAGCAATGTCAGAACCAGCTGTGTCTGCAGATTCTGGCAGAGACAACGGCCCATAATCTGTGCCCCGTGTTCCCTAATTTGTACTTATCATTCAGGTCTAGGGGTTGGTCCAGGGGCTGCTGATGCCTCCCCTCCCAGCTCACCGGCTGATCCCAGGCTCCTTCCCAGCATCCATTGCTCCATCTCCCACCCGTGACAGAACAACCGTTAACTTTCACATAAATTTGCGTCGTCAGGGCGGTACTACCCTTGGCTCCTACTACTTTTCCCCTAAAAGTGCCAGGGTCCTCTTGGATTGTGTGACACTAGTGACTGTGCTTAAGGCCCAGGAGGGAGGCACATGAGGCCGGAGAGGTGAGGCCCAAACACCTTCCTGGCGGTAGTAACGACAGTAACAGATGGAACAATAGTTACTGTATTGTGACTTTCATTGTACCCAGTGGTTTATGTGCATCATTTCATTTAATCCTCACGGCAGTAAGATGAGAGGCCTTGTTTTGAATCCTGAAGTCATTTAAGAACATTTGGTCTCAGTTTCTTCATCTCTAAAATGGGGACAGTAACAGTACCTGCCTCATGGGGAGGCTGAAGGAATAAAGACTAAAAAGCATGCACAGCACGAAGCCCAGGGCCTGACATTGTGAGCATATGATAAATGGTGGCTGCTATTATAATCATCTTGATAAGAGCACTTGTCACATTGTAATGTAATGATCCGTTTACGTGCTCATCTCTCCCTCTGGGAGGACAGGAGCTGTATTTTGTTGATCTTGTCTCTGCAGGGCCCAGCCCAGTGACCGCGTGTAAAAAGATGCTCACTGACTGTTTGCCAAGTGAATGGATGGGTTAGTTAGCGAGTAGTTACCAGGTGGGCGTGGGGCTGCTGGAAGCCTCTGTGCTCACTGTGTGCACTGCCATCCCCATCATCAGAAAGCACCGTGAACGACCCACTGTCTCATGGCACTCACAGACATAAGCTAGGCTTGTGGGCCTTTCTTCCTTCACCCCTCCCTCCAGGCTGGGGGCTGAGGGGCCGCCCTGGTCACCTGCTCTCCTGCTCGCTCAGCAGCTCAAATCCACAGGCTCCTCCCCCTTCAGTCCAGACCCGCCTCCCAGCACTCATATAGGGACAGGACACAGGCCAGGACTGGGCGTGGGGACTCTGCAGGCATGTCTTCTGTCACAGCCACGGCCCGGGGGCTTGACTTTCCTCCATGGGCTCCCAGCCTCGTTGGGGAGCTCCAATCTGTTGCGGCAACAGTTAGGGTGTTCTGAAGCCACCCAGAGACTTACTTTCAGTTGACTGGATCAAAATATGGTGAATTGTCTTTATAACTGAATAAATAATAGGCCGAAGGATTGCTGATGTCATCCTCAGCAATGGGGAAGGGGGAGCCTCGGGCTCTGCCCTCAGTCCCAATCAGCTTGCATTTATATTGGGGTGACTGTGTCTGTGGTTACTGAGGACAGTATGTTCACTAGATTTGTAGTTGGGAGATGGCTCATATTTCAATAGATTGGACCAATGGACCAAACTGAATAGGGAGGAATTAAAGGGATAAACGTCAGTTTCTGCTCGTAGGACCCCAAATCCAACAGTGCACGTGCAGAATGAGGTGGACTGAGTTTAACTGAAGCACATGAAAAACACCTAGTGCTTTTGGGCAATGCAAGGCCATTATGAAGCCAGGGACGTGATGTGGCTATAGAAAGCTAATGCTATCAGGTTATATTAACAGAGATACAGGTTATAGAACAGAGGAGGTGAGGGATACTTTTACTCTTCATGCCTACTGGCCTCACCTTGAATATGGTGTTTAGTTCTGACAGTCACATTTTAATACAGTACAGATATTTACAACCTATGGTGTCAGTGGAGGGCTATCAGGATGATGAGGGAACTCAGTGCCAGTTTATATAAATAAAGGTTGGAGAGATTTAGCTTGAAGAAGAGAGATTTGCTGGGTTCCCGGTAGCTGACAATCCTTAGAGGGGTTCCTTGTGGAAGAGTGACTTGACCTGTCCTACTGGCCTCTAAAGCAGTGCTGTACAATAGAATTTTCTGTGATGATGGAAATGTTTTATATCTATACTGATTAATAGCTATTAATACCAGACAGATGTGGTTTTTTGAGCAATTGAAATGTGGGAACTGATTTTTAATTGAATTTTAACTAATTAAAATGTAAATTTAAGTAGCCAAATGTAAGTAGCTGCCTTATTGGACAGTGCTGCTCTAGAGGGCAAGGAAAAGAATAGACCAGGGTTGGCAAACTGTTTCTGTAAAGGGCAAAATAGTGACTATTTTGGGCTTTGCAGGCCAGACGGCGTCTGTTGCAACTACTCAACTTAGCTCTTATAGTGTGAAAGGACACACGATGCATGACAGAATGCATGTGTCCGTGTTTCAGTAAAACTTTATGGAAGCTGAAATGTGAACATAACATAGTTTTACATGTCACACAATATTCTTCTTCTTTTGATTTCTTTCCGCAATTATTTTAAAAGCGTAAAAACCATTGTCAGCTCACAAGTTGTGCAAAAAGGGGTAACCGGCTGGCTTTGGACTGCGGGTTATAGCTTATTGACCCTGGCTTAGACCAGGTGGAAGCCCAGAGAGTCATGGCAGTTCAATGCAGGAAGACAATGATTCATTAGAAGTAGCCAGGGATGGACCGCGCATCCTCAGTAAATGATAAGTTTCTTGTTGCTAAAGGATTTAAATACAGGCTGGATAATTAGCTGGCAACGGATGATATAGAAATGTGTTTACTTAATACAAGTTATACTAGCATTTTCTCCTAATTCTTCAGGAGTATTAAAAATCAGGATGATATGTGACTGCTTTAAAATTATACCTGCTTTGTAGAGGGAAGTAGGTTGTTTTCATTCACTTGGTGCTTTCAGCACCATGGTGCTGGAACAGCGACTCATGGGGGTGGTGTGCTGGCTTCATTGCTTTGACAATTCTGCCAAGTGTTCAGGGACCCGGGGATGTGCCTTCCTGGGGGAGCTGCCTATGTCCACTTATGTGCAGCCCAGGAGAGATATTGCTGAGAGGACACCTCACTGGCCAAACACTGCCTTGTTCTGCCAGAGTCCGCCTTCTGGGGACAGGTGGCTGGGGTTAGGAAGCTTCACCCCTCGCTTGTTCTTTACGTGGGTGTGCCATGTCTCATCTTGACGGGAGAAGCTCACCTCCAACATTCTCCCCTCTAGACAAATGGGGAAACCGTTGCTCTCTGGGGAGCTCTGAGTCTCTGTCCAGAATAAACTTGAGGACCCAAGTCCAACAGACTAAGCTGTGAGGCCCTGCCTGTCCAGGAATTGGTGGTCCAGCCGCTGGACAGCTAGAGATGGGGTTATGTCTATACTGTCAACTCTGTTTTCTTCTTTTTCTCTTCTGCCTTTTGCCTGACTTCTGTCCATTTGACTTCCAATTAGCATCTCCGCCAAAATAAACAAAAATAAAAACTCAACAGCTTCCTTCTGTAAGCAGAGAAGCTGAAAGTGCTGGTTTGAAGTTTTCAAAATGTTGTGCCTTGCTCCAAACCCCAACAAACTGCCCTCACCTCAATAGAGTTTTCTCTACATGTTTGTAAAGCACAGGAAGCTTAAAAAGCTTTATTTTGGGGATTTTTAAAATTGAGATATATTTTACATACAACGTTGTATACATTTTAGGTGATACATCTATATTGCAATATGGTTGCCATTGTAGCATTAGCTGACCCCTCTACGTCATCCCATAATTATCATGTCTTCTAGTGTTGGGAACAATTAAGATCTAGTCTCTTAGCGAGTTTAATCTTGATAACACAATTTTGTCGTCTAGACTCACTGTACTGTGTATTAGGTCCCGGGACTCGCTTATCTACTAGTCACAAGTATGAACCCTAAACAAGGTCTCTTCCATTTCCTGTTTGGGGGCGTTTTAAGCAAGCACAGGAGTAGACAGAAGGGTGCAATCAGCCCCAGTGCCCCTCACCAGCTTCGATGGCGACCAACCCTGGCCAGTCTCGTGTCCCTGGTACCCTCTTCCCGCCTTCTTTTGAAGCAAAGCTACAGGAAGCTTTAGACGCGGTATATTGACTCATCTTTGTAGTAACATCTCAATTCTGTGGATTCCGTTTCAGATAATTGCCTTCGATGAGTTACGGACGGATTTCAAGAGCCCCATAGATCAGTGCAACCCTGTTCATGCGGTGAGTAACGGGTGCTGGTGACGGGAAGGGTGGTGTCACCACAGGTTTCCCAGGGCTTGTGGGGGGTGGGGGAGGCGGGCGAGGAACCAGGATGAGGAAGGAACACCCTCGGCCCTGACTGTACCTCTGTGCCTGGCTCAGGTTGTCCAGGAGACTTCTCGTTCTTGAGGCCTGCTGAGGTCTCCCTGCAGGTCAGGTATGGCAGCCCCTAACCCAGGTGGAGAAGGCCTGCTGCGCTGTGGCTCTCAAGGCCTCGCATTAGTGGCTTTTGGTTACTCATCTTGGAAGCAGGAGGGCTCCACGCTGGCCCGCATGTTGGGCGGGATGTGGGAGTGTCATTAGTGCTTGACCTCGGGCTGCGCTTGGCCAGGTGTCTCAGGGGGAGACGTGCAGGGTGAGTAGATGCACAAAGCTGCTCACCCCATATCCACCATCCGGGAAGCATTCGTCTGGAGAGGCTCTGTGGGCCTGAGCTTAGCTCTCTTCCCACTGGGGCCCCTCATTCAGTGTGCTTGTCTGTCCGGGTTCAGCACGGAGAAGACCCCTGCCCCAGCATGTGTGGCTCCATCTTGCTCGTCCGGCCATGCATGCCCCTCCCTCTGCCCTGGATGGATATAGACAGAGGCCTGGATGCAGGGACAGGAGGAGGATGTGACTTCTGCTTCTCTGCTCAGTGCAGCCAGGACCCAGAGCCAGGGACCCTCCATGGGTGTGGCCAGAGTCTTTTCCAAACTCCTCCCAGACTGGCCCTGCTGGGCTCACAGGATAGAGCACACACAGTCCGTGGAGAATGTGTGTCTCCATCGAAACTCACTGGGCCTGTGTTTATTTAAAGTTCCTTCCAGGCCCTGGTTTCTGGTGCAGAGGCAAGTTTTTGTGTGAATAGCTCTGTTGATCTTTTCAGTCACAAGTTGTAGTGAGACCACCAGGAGTTACTAGTGTGATGCCATCTAAACCTGGAAGGCTATGGCAACGTTCTTTAGTGAGGGGACAAAGAGCTGTATTCTTAGCTGCAGGGAGGCAACGAAAGACCTGCGACCAGGCTGCCGTGTGCCCCTCTGTAAAGTACAGGCTTATGACGGGGCTGCAATGTTTGTTCTTTCTGAGTTTTTACTATACGCTAGAAACTCGATATGCTACGTTACCTCTAACCGTCCCCAGGACTCTGCCAGGCAGGCATCGTTTACCGTCGGGCCCTCATCCAGGAGCACAGCTCCTGAGCAGTGAAGTCAGGACTGGAACCCAGTTCTGCTCATCTCCAACGCCCATGTTCTTACCACCTCCTCGATGCTGTCTCTTTAACAGACTTGATTTTATTAAAACTGAGGCCCCCTGGGCATCACATTCTTTGATTCTCTGAAACAGAGACAAACCCTTTCAAAGTCAGAATTTTGTTACTTGAACAAATCCTTAAGTTCCACTTGAAACCTCACTACATTTTGTGAAGTGTATCATTATTAAAATGCATTTTGCTTTCATTGTAATGTGGCTCCTCCAGGCCTGAAAGGGTTGCAGCCCAGGTCTCATTTCTTTCTGGATGTTTCTGTGTTTGCCACCGACAGTACACAGCTGGCTTGCCCATACCCACTCGGTGTACAGAGCTGCTCGAGGCCGAGAGGGCGCTTCCGTTTCGGAATGCTGGGGAGAGTCAAGAGCCTGCTTTCCTTCTGCCCGGTTGTGAGGGCTCAAACTAGGAAGCGGCTCACCTAGAACAGCCAGGGCCTTCTTGTATGATCGCAGGCGACATGCTAGGGAGACATTTGTCCTGTCACTCAATGCCATCACGCAAATTCCACATCGGGTCGCAGGCGATCGGAGGTGATGCCGTGAGACATTTTCATGGAGCCCGTCACCCTCTCCCCAAGGCGAGTTTCTCAGTTCACACAGAACAAAGAGAATTGACTCCCAGGGGAGCGTCTCTGCAAGGTCGGTGCCAGAACAGAGCCTGCACACAGTAGGCCCGCAGTAACTATTTGTTGATGAAAGAATGAATGAATGTTGAAGAGTGAAGCTGTACAGCATAGAAACTGGAGCTCAACTCCTTTTTCCTATTATTAAAGCTACACTTCTAATTAGTAATGAACTGATTAAACAGCCTGAGACCTGAAGGCCAGCCCTCTCGTGGACACACGGAGGCCACCAGGGAAGAGACTCTTGTCTGAGATAGAAAAATAAATGTATAAACCACAAGTGGAGCAGCAATAGTCGCATTTCCCCAGGTCTTATCATGTTGTTCCCTGGCAGGGAGTGAAATGCTCTGGAAGCCTCATTTACTTCGTCTCCAAGCTCTTTAGGCCTCTGGAGGGCCCCTGCGGTGGCATGTCAGGACCAGGTGGCTTGAAATAACCCTTCACTGCTTGGTAACAACAGCGTGGAAGGACTTGTGTTACAAGTAACTGCTGATCGGTGTGACGCATGCCTGAATGGACGCGCATGACGCCGCTGGTTCTTTAGATGTCAGACCCCCTGAAGCCCCAGAGATGGTCGGACGTCTGAGTGGAAAGGAGGAGGAATGGTTTGTGCTCCTCCTCGTTTCTCAGGTTGCCCTCGCGCTTCCTTTCACCAGCTGGGCTTTCAGCCTCCCTGCAGAGCAACGCGAGGTGTCCTCCGAGGAGCGGGCTGCTGGTGGAGGCACCAGTGTGTGTCCTGTGCACCCCCTTTCGTGCCTGCTGTCTCGCAGCTTTGCCGTTATCCTCCATTTGGGACGCCTCGATGCCCGGCTCTGTGTGTGCGTGCGTGCACACACGTGTTAAGGATGACATCGTCTCTCTTCCTAGCCATGTGGACACTAGTTTGTACCGATGTGGGCTCTTTCTCTGGCCTTAAAGGATGCAGAGGAATCACCATATTTATGATTTTTAGGACATTGAAGTGTCCCAGCCACATGTCTTCTGCAGATCCCTGAGGAATCGCATTGCCATCACATGTATGGCAACCAAATTGCCTCGGTAATGAATGAGCCCTGGGAGAGGCCACAGCTGCGCTGCAGTGGCTTCGGAAACCAAGGAAGTGACTGCGGGAAAGGGGGCGCGGCACGGGTGTGTGATGTGAGCCTCGCCACCTGCCCAGTTGCAGGTGCACTTGGACGGCTGGAAACGTCTTAGCCCAGGGGCGCTGTCGGTGTCTGATTTAGTGTGGAGATTACTTCCTCTAAATACACTCACTTTAGAAAAACAAAGCCAATGGGCAGAGAGCTTCTCTTGCTTGGACACTTACCAGGGCACATATGCTCTTCGAGGCCTGTGGGGACACCGCCCCCCCAGCCCCAGGAGGGCCGACTACAGGCTTTAGGACATTCAGTGAACACATGCTGCCTGGTCTGTCGTCTGACTGTCTTAGGGGCACTTGGAGGCTGAGAGAGACTTTGACTGTAGAAAAAAGTGCAGACACCTCTGCTGGACTGAGAGGAAAGCTGAGCCCATGCTGTTTTCTGGGGCAGTTCTGTTAACAGCTAATGACTGACAAGGTAGATGGGAAACAGTTAGAAACTCTTGTTAGGAAAAGCCATCGGTGGGAGCACGCACGTCACCTGGCTGGGAGGGGTCTCTGGTGGGTTCTGCCTTCTCTACTGGGGGCTGGATGTGGGGGCTTCTCTCGCTCTAACCTCCCGTCTCCCTTCTCCTTGTGTGTCCTCATAGAGGGAACGACTGAGGAACATTGAACGCATCTGCTTCCTTCTGCGAAAGGTCAGTGCAAGAGCGCCGCGGTCCTGGGTGAAAGGGGCTGGCGTGGCTCAGTGCCTGCTCCAGTCCTGTCTCCCCAGGAAGGCAAGAGTGTGGGGGGAGCCAGTGATGGTTCTTTGGAAGCCTCCAGAGACAAGCGGAGCTCATTGAAAGGGGCAGCCATCAATCAAAGTGTCAGGTCCACACTGGATATTTGCCAGGGCCCTCTGGTTGGCCTCACAGGTTCTTTATCTCTGCATAACGATGGCTGGCATTCGCTGTCTGGTGCTGGGCTCAGAAATGCTCGCACCCGACCGACTTCGGGAAGGTTTTCACTGGATGCTGGGTTTCCTTGGAGGCTTCAGTCTGCCACTCAGCTGTGCAGTTTGGTGGCCAGCATCCCCGGAAGTGTCTGCGTGGTGCGATGGGAGGGGTGTTTAACGTGGGAGCCAGGCATTCAGAGCGTTGCTCTGAGTGGGTGGGCAGTAGGTCACAGCTGCCTCCGTGCGTTCAGGAAGCACACATGTGCACGCATATTTACGTGTGCACGTGCAGCTCAAGCTTGGTGCTTGGCACAACTCTGTGATGTTGCCGGGGGCCAGAGAGCCCGGTCTGTCACTCTCCAGTCAAGAAAGGGTGCTCTTTGTGCGGCAACGTGTAAAGAACAGCAGCTTGCAGGTAAAACCAGCAGGGTCCATAGCCTTGAGCCAAAGGACCTACCTGGCCGCTGTCCAGAGTGGATGGGCCACAGGCCATAGGAAAGTCACCTGTTAACCCAAAAGGAGAAGTGTGAGCCTTGTGTGAATAGGAGAGAAACCAAATGCCACGCCAAGACCGAGGGAAGGGAAACAATTTTGCAAGCTTTTGAAATTTTTTCTATATTTCAGTAATGATAGCTTTCATTGGGAGAGCGAGCTTAATCACTAAGTTAATTAGTATGCAAGCTACTACTTGTCCTTTACTGTTTTCTGAGAAACTCAGTATGTTAGCGTTCCACGTCTTGTATATCATAGCAGGGGAGGTTGACTCAGAGAATGAAAGTACATGTGAATATACTAATGATCCAAGGAATAAAGCACGGTTAAGAAAATAACATCACATTTGGTATTAAGGGTAACTCACGAATTTGTAAGTTATTTTCCCAGACGATACCTTGGACACCAATAACCCACTCCCTCCAGCTGTCACTTCTGTAGTTTCTGGTTTGTTCTTTAAGAATGACACATACGTGTCTTTCACACTCCAAGTTGCCCTTTTTTCCCCATCCTGAATGTACCCTCCTGGGCTTTCTGGAACATTGGTCCATATTTATCACTTGTTAGTACTGCATATCCCTTTATTTGCTTAACCATTGACTCTGGCCAGACAGTAGGCAGTGGCCTGTGGCTGCCTCTGCCAGGAACCTACTGCCCACGCCTTGGACCTTTCAAAGGTCAAAGCCAACAATATCAAAGTACGCGGCCTATGCGAGAAGGGGCTGCACCGGGGTGGCGAGCGCCTCTTGACCACCTTGAGGCAGCAGCCAGCCACCTGCCTGCAGCTTTGTTCCCTTGTGGCATCTTCCTCCTGCCCAAGTCCTCTTGCCATGAGCACATCCGTCTTTTTACCACTTGGCTCCTCTTCACCTTTGCGTCTCTGTGCCCGGGTCCCCGAGGCCATTTTTATTGATGTCCATATGATTTCTCT
Source organism: Rhinolophus sinicus (assembly GCF_057876585.1). Lineage (NCBI taxonomy): Eukaryota > Metazoa > Chordata > Mammalia > Chiroptera > Rhinolophidae > Rhinolophus > Rhinolophus sinicus. The sequence goes on along the minus strand of NC_142506.1, from coordinate 56,436,359 downwards.
CTGAATGTGATTTCCTGTTGTTGTCATTTCTGATGGTCTGGCCTTTGAGGCTTTGGTTGTTAGCTTAATTTGGTAATTCTCTGTATTCTCACAGACACACTGAGGGCACATGTGTCTGTCTTCTCCCACTAACATGTAAGTTCTGAAAGGAAAATGACTTTGTTCGCTGTCATACGTAGTGACATAGGAGGAGGAAGTGCTTCATAAATATTTATTCAGTTAGTTGATGACGGCTGCTAACTTTCTGGCACTTCTGTAATCTACACCCTTGTTGGGAACTCTGGATAATCAATAATCTTTCAGCATCACAGCACTGCCCATGACGTAGCGCAAAACTTACATGTTGTGAGGTGTTTACAACTTACATCCAATTTATATTTTACAGTCAAATTGAACTCTATATTGTATTCATTATGGACACAGAAGGTTTCTAAGCTACACGTGCTCCTATCCCATTTCTTTTCTTTGTATTTGTGCCCTCGGCCCTCGTTGTCACTTGTGTTTTAACTTTGTTAATGTCTTCTCTTAGCCAGTTCCGGTTCCTTCCAGCTGAAAGGTGGTGTAGGGCGGTGGCGACACATAAAGGCTTCTGCTGCCTCTGCCCTGAGGAGCTGGGCAACGGGGGTTGGTTAGCACCGCCACCTTCTGGGAACCGTACCTTCCCAGAATTTCTTGGAAGTCGTGGGATACAGACCTGAGCCCACCTGTAGCTCTGCCTTTCTCTATAAGAACAGCACATAGAGATGGGAGAATTAAATGATATAATACACATGCATCTAGCTCATAAACACTCAGCACGCATTAAGTGTTATTTTTATTGTTGTCCTGACCCTCAGCTGCTGCATAAAACTCCTTATAACATCCCTGAACACACATTTGATGCTGAAGCAGGCTGGGGTCATCCTTGGCTGGCGGCATGCTCCTTAGTGCCCCCTTCCGTTTTCTCAGGTAACTGTCATTTGATATTTGAGTCACAAGGAGGGATGGCCAGGGCCTAACCCGGCCTGTCTCATTCTGAATGGGCTTCTGAGTTCAGATTTCCAAGCTGGGAGCGCCTGTTGGGGGTGGTGGGGAGGGTTAATGGGTTAGTTAGCACCGCCACCTTCTGGGAACTGTACCTTCCAAGAATTTCTTGGAACTCATCTCCTAAACACCCCGGAATGTGATGCTTCTCAGCAGCTGACTGTTGTTAAACCACCTCCTCAGCTTCTCAGGAGAAAGAAAGGGATTTGCAAAGGAAATCCATTTTCAGCTCTATAATTATCAGAAAATGTGTTCTCTGGGTAATTGTCTGAGCCGCAGGGTTCTTGTGGCGACTTGTGCGTATGATTCACTTTGTCGTGGTAACAGCCCCTTGCTTCTTGCACTGCTCTCCCCGCTGAGCGTGTCGTCGGCTCTGTGGGTCCCTATAAAGTACAGGGTTGGGAGCCGGAGGCGCCACGGAAAGCAGAGCTTGGTTTGATGGCTGCTTTCAGGCACAGAAAGGGTCCTCGTGGGGAGAGGACTGACTAGGAGCCTCCTGCTGCATCTCCAAGTTCAGGAAATGGTTCGAGGTAATGAACGGAAGTGGAAGCCCAAGACCAGTATGAGAAGCAAGAGAACGTTTCTTTATAGACCGCAGTCGTCAGACCTTGGGACTGGATGGCTCCTGGGGGGCGATGCAGTGTTCACCTCCCTTAAACCAAGTGAGACAACCTCACGTCTGGGATGGTTTCGAGTTAGACTGAAACTGCTGGAGAGGAGGTACCAAGCTGCACAGTTTGGGGTGTCCGTTCTGGCATGACAGTGCTGTGATTGTGCAGTTTACCCGCTGATTTCCCCAAGAATATGTCCTGTCTTCCTGCAGGCTTTCCGACATTGGCGCGTGTAAAAAGCTCTAGTGGATGGATAATGTTTACTGTCTCCGTTAAGCAGCACCAATGGGACAATGAAGAGAAGGATGAGTGGGGGGGGGTTGGGAGTAGGTGGGGGGTTGAGTTCCCTGGAGAGGTGTAAACAGGCTCATGGGAGGGGCAGGTGCTCCAGGTTTAATTCTGGAAAGAACACTACAGCGATCGGGCCACAAATGTTACCACTTTTGGCCACCTATGCCCCTTCCTCCTCAGGCTTATCCAGAGCCACCCCTCTGTCTTAGGGAGGTGCCATGGTGTGATGTGAAGCTCAGTGGTGTGAAACCTGAATCCACAGCAGACATTGCATAATGTGGTTCTGAAAGCAGGGGCTGGAGGGGATGGGGAATGAATATGACCCTTTTGGAGTGCAGAGTCCGTTTGTGAAATAGGAAGATTGCATTACAGTTGACCCTTGAACAATGCAGGGGTTAGGGGGACCGACCTACCACACAGGTGAAAATCTGCGTATGAGTTTGGACTCCCCCAAAACTTAAGTTGCTCCTTGGTATCTGAATGGCATTGGTCCCCTCACTAAAGCCAAAATCTGTGGATGCTCAAATCCCATATATTAAATGGTGTAGATCAATGCATACTATAGTCAGCCCTCTGCGTCCATGGACTCCCAACCTTGGATCAAATCAGTACACGTATTTATTGAAAAAATTCCATGTCTAAGTGGACTCGTGCAGTTCAAACCCTTGTTGTTCAAGAGTCAACTGTATTGTCCCTAATTCTTCACCCTGTCCCGTATCCAGGACTGGCTATAAAATTTGTAAGGCCCAGTGAAAAATGGGCCTGAATTTTGGAGTGATTTGTTATGCAGCATTATTATGGCAATAGCTAACTGATACTGTAAGCATGTACCACTTTTTTAAGGAGGAAAATCTTTTTTTTTTCTTTAAGTGATTTTATTCTGGGCCAGAGATTAGCCATTTGCTGACTCTACAAGTTTACAAGCAGGCAGTCTCAAACTGTGTCCCATTTCTTTGACCTAAGAAGAGGCTGCTAAATGCATTCATCTACCAGAACCCAGAGAGAGACCCATGTCACTCTGGAGCACAGTATTTGTCATGCCTCAACTGCTTGGAAGAATGGTGAAGATGGTGTCTTTTCTCTAATTCCTGGAGCTCCCTGCCTCAAGGGGTTGACTTGATTTCCAGTGTTCTTATCTGTTAACTCGGTCTTCTTGCTGGCCTCTGGAGGGAATGGCGTATTTCAATTGAGAGACCTAATACAGAGAAAAGAGATGCATAAACTCAAAGGTAGTTGTGTGGAATGCCTGAGAGAGACCAGCCTTGGCTCAGTTTTCCAGATCAGAATTCTCTGTTGCTTGGGGGATTTCTAAAGCGTGACCATGGTAATTAATAGCCGCTTGCATTTCTTCAGTGACTATTATATGCCTTTAAATGATGAACTCTTTTAATCCTGCCAACAACCCTATGAAGGCGTCACAATGAATAGCCCCACTTAACAGATGAGGAAATCAAGACTTAGAGAGGCGAAGTATGTATCCTGGGGTCTCATATTTTATATGTTTGTAGCCCTGGGATGTGAAGGCAGGTCTATCTGAGCAGAGTCCACGTTTTTAATCAGCCGCATTATAGGGGCAATTGTTGGTTTCAAATTCTTCGAAACGTGTTCCTTAAGGACCACTACAGTAATATTGCTCAGCTATTTTACAGGAACGATACATACCGAAGCCGCATAGGGCCTCGGGGACCCTATAACATGCTTGGCTCACCACGGTGGGTCCAAGTGGATTCCTTTAAGGCTCTTTTCTAATTCCATTTAACTTCTTGGTAGGATAGTTCACCTCTACGGGGAATGTTCGAAGAAACGCAAAAATGTCCTGGAACAAAATTCGCAACTAGTTTAGAAACCATGTCTCATGTATAATTTATTCTGAGATGCTTTCTGTGGCAAATACCTTGTTAGTCAGAGGGGAGAGTGGAACATTTTATCACCGTGTTAACAGTGGGGCTGTCACGGGGTTGCCGAACCGGAGGCTGGATGGGGCTGGAGCAGAATTCTGTCCTCACTTTGCTCCCGAGGCCACAGCAAGAGAAGCAGAGGGCTTCACATCAGCTCCTTAACACATGGGCTCTGGCTTCTCACCTGAACCTGGGGAGCTGGTTGGCCCCTCCTTATTAGTTCTCCATTGCATGGTAGTAGAGTATCCCCCCAATTTACAACAACCACTATGTATACTTCTCCTGCGTCCATGGGTCACCTGGTTGGTGCCACCGATCCTGGCTGGGCTTGCGTGGAGAAGAGTACGTTCTGCTGGTGTTGGCTGGGGCTCATTCACATGTCTGGGCATCAGCAGACCATTAGCTGATCTAGAATGGCTTCGGCTGGGATGGTTGGTTCTGTGCCACATCTCGTCCTTAGTGACCAGCCTGGGCTTGATCTCATGGTGTCATAGAGAAGACGTGGAAATGCACAAGCACTTTTTCAAGCTTTGGTTTCCACCAAATCTACTAGTGACCTATTGGCTGAAATGAGTCACATGGCCAAGCCCAGGGTCAGTCGGAGGGACTGCAGAGTTACAGGACTAAGGGCATGGGGACAGGGAGGCCATTAATTGGCACCATAAGTGTCATCAATCCATCCATAGGAAGGAGATTAAGATTCAGGGGTTGGGACAATGAGATACCACCTCATACCTGTTAGGATGGCATGAAAAAGACAAGAGGTAACAAAAGCAGCCAGGATGTGGAGAACAGGGAACGCTGGTGAGCTGTTGGTGGGATTGTAAATTGGTCCAGCCCCTACACAAAACAGGACGGGACTGCCGTATGATCCAGCAATCCCGCTTCTGGGTAGAAACCTGAAGGAAATGAAAACACTATGTCGAAGAGCTGTTGCCCATGACCCTCACCCCACATGGCTTCATTGTGCTGCCCTCATCCTACACCCAGGAATTCTCACCGATTGTCTAGAGAGCGCACTTAGAGTTTTCAGCGAAACTTTGCTGCCTTTATTGTGAAAAATCATATGCCAGCATAGTATCAGGAAGTGGCAAATGCTAGTGTCCCCCATTCTGTTCTGTTTGTCATTAGTGGAACTGGTGCCTTCTTATTGTTTGGCATTCCATAATCCCCTGTGGCGATTTCCCAACATACATCTGTTTAAGAACCACTTCTGGCAGTTCTGCTCCGGTAGGTCTTAGGAGGGTCCGGTCGTCTGTATTTTGAAAATGCCCCCTATGTGCTTCTCGTGGGTAGCCAAGGTGGGGAAACACTCTGGGAAATGCTCGGTGACTTGGATGGTTGGTGCATGTGCTGGTGACTGTGAGGCAGCTCCCAGGACGACCCCCCAAGGTTTGCAGCGTTGGATCTGCTGAGGGACAGGGGAAGGGAGAAGGGCTTCAACGCACAGAGACTGGCAGTCAGCAGGAAGATGCAGCCAGCAGCTGACCCAATGCCCAGGGTGAGCTGGGCCCTGGGCTCCAGGCGCTCTCCCCAGCCTGCTGTGTCCTGGCTGTGTCCTGGCTTCCTGACCCATGACGTGACTGAAAGTTGGTTCTGAGTTCAACATGCGGCTGGTACAACCAGCTTCACAAATGGAAGAAGTCTTGTGGCGGTGGGGCGAGGAATCCTGAAACTGGCAGTGACCTCAGGGTGTATCACCGAGAATGGTCCCCAAACTTGGCTCTGCCTCATATCATGTCTGGAGAGGTTATTAAAAATCTAGCTCCCTGAATGCCCATCCCCTACGATGGTTAATTCTATGTATCAACTTGGCTGAACCATGGAGCTCAGATACGTGGTCAGATATTGTTCTAGATGTTTCTGTGAGCATGTTTTTTGGATGAGATTAACTTTTCAATTAGTGGGTTTTGAATAAAGCAGATTAGCCTCTATAATGTGGCTGGGCCTCATCTAATCAGTTGGAGGCCCCAATAGAACAAAGACTGACCTCCCCCAAAAAGAATGAATTCAGCAGCAGACGACCTTTGGGCTTCTCCTGCGACCCTGACTCTTCTTGGGCCTCCAGCCTGTTGGCCCACTCTGCACAATGTGGATTTAGCAAACCACTACAGTTGTATGGACCAATTTCTTAAAGTAAATCTCTCTCTCTCTCTCCTCTCTATATATCTATGTCGATACACACACACACACACACACACACACACACACACACACACACACACACAGTTGGTTCTGTTTCTCTGGAGAACCCTGACTAACACTCGCCACCTCAGTCCTGGGAAGTTCAGATTAAGTAGGTTTGGGGAAGGGCCCAGGGACGGGTTTGGCACTAAATCTTCACAGCAGCCCTGTGACTTGGGTGAAATTACCTGCCTTCCCCAGGTGCTAAGTACCTTGCTCAAGGCCACCACGCTCATAGGTCTGGTTCCAGAGCCCATGCGCTCTCCCTTTGTCCCGTGTGCTTCCATTTGCTTTCATCCAGAGGAGCCAGGAAATTCCAATACCATTCACAGAGCTTCTTGCCCCTCCACTCTGCAGCCCACTAACCAAGAATGACGATCACTCAATTTCCCCCGTAGTCTCCACAGACTGTGTGGACCGGCAAAAAGAGGCCGGTCAAGTTATTGCCTTCATCAGCAACGCAGAGCCTCCCAGCCTGACCGGCTGAGCAGTAAAGATTCATGGACTCCCGGCAGCTTTGCTCTGAGACGTCACCCAATCATTGACCGCTCTGACAGAAATAATTCGGTTTTCCTCAATACCTTTCTCTCAGTAATATAAAAAGGAGCTCCAGATACCGCAGGATGTGGGCGGCAGGGCCGTGTACGGACATGGGCTCTGCTGTGAGGAGAAGACGTGAGGGAGCTCAGTCTGATGGGCGGAGCCCGTCCAGGCCAGGTTGTGTGGGGGACCCAGGCCCCTGCTGCCTGTGGAGCTCTGCCATCGTCAGGGCATTGCCCTGCTCACGTGGTCCACGAGGGCATCACACCACAACGTCCTTTCGAGCAGCAGGGTGGAGGAGGGAAGAGGAAAAGGGCCATTTCCATGAAGGGCATGACCCAGAATTTGCACACACCACTTCCCCTTAACTCATTGCCCAGCTCTTAGGCAAATGGCCACTCCTGCTCTTATTGTGGGGGGCTATGTGCTCAGCCCAAAATCAGGGATTTTATTCTAGAGAGAAGGGAGAGAGGCACTGGAGGGCAGCTGCAGACCTCAGTCTTGGGGAGGAATCCTGTCAGCAGAGCAGCCAGTGCAGGGCACGCAGCCCCGATGTGCCCCCCAGGACTGCAAGGGCAGCGTGAGGTGGGGAGAGGGGAAGAGAGAGACTAGAGGCTGAGGTACCTGCAGGAGGCGGGGCCAGATGGAGGTTATAGAGGGAGCTGAGTCCTGGGTGTTGGCTTTGGTGGGCTCCAGTGTGTAGCTATGTGAATTCATTCATTCACCTGAGCTCATTAGCACCTGCTCTGTACTTAGTTCTGTATTGTGTGCTGAGGAGGATGTGTGTGTGTGTGTGCTGTGATGGGTCACTTGTGAGGACACGCCTAGTTCAGCTAAAAGCCATCTTGTTTTTTCTCTCAATCCCTGCCCGACAGCCTCTCAAAGCCCTGATCACACAATACCCTATATTACAGTCGCGTGTACACATATCTCACACGTTGCAGATCTGTTGCCTTCTCTAGCGTGGGGTCCAATTCATGTTAATTAGCAAAATGGATTAGTGAACATGAGCCCGCCAACCACATAATGCTCGGATAATTATTTTCTCAATGCATCAGGCGGAATTCTCACTGCTGAGCCTGTGATTATGGCAGGTGGAGGAAACCAAAGGAAGGCCAGTGGCAGGGGCTTTGTCACATCAGAGCAGCCCTCACGGCCCAGCGTGTGAGCATGTAGAGTACTGGTTCTGGTTCTTGACCTTGGCTATACATGGGAATCATCTGGGAGCTTAAAAAATACTGTTCCTGGGTCCCACTCCCATACTTTCTGATTTCATTGTCTGGTTTGCAGCCTGGGCACTGGGGTTTGCAAAGCACTCCCCCCCCACACACACACACACTCCAGTGTTCTAGTGTGCAGCAAGGCTGCAAATCACTGACTTGGAGGGGAAGCTTGGCTTCGGCTGCGCAGGTGGGAAGGCCTTTTTATTTTCTCAGCCCTCCAGGGTATGATTTAGAGAGCCATAATTTTCTGAATGGTACCAGAGTAAAAGCAATAATTTGCCACCAGCGCCCAAACGGACTGAAGGAGTGAGTCTCTAACTTCCTACTGCCTCGGAGCCCAGTGGGAAGACTCACTGCACGTGATGTGCAGACGACCCGTTTTTCTTGGTGGGAGCTTTGCTTCCAGGTGCTCCCTTTCCCAAAATGTGATGAGAAGTAAAAAATCTGTTTTTCAGGCCTCTCCCTGCCCACCCTTCCAGACACTCATTCTTGCCCTTTTCCAAATTGCTGAAAAAGCGAGAAACATTTCTGGGTTATGTTTCTAGGCCACCACATATGCCAATATTACCAAATCCTAATAGGCTCTTATTCCCTGTAGCATCACCCCGTGTCTGCCTGTCCCTAAAATTAAAACCGGGCAGCCACCTGTTCCTAGGCAGGGCCAACAGAGAGAGCCCCGCGACTCGGATGAGAATTCCTCCGGCTCCCGGCTTGTGCCGAATTGCTGCCTGTGCTCCCCGTAGAACAGCTGTACTGCTGCATCGCCACGCTGGCTCCATTGGCAACTTCTATGGGCTTCGTTGTTCTTCAAGCAATTTGGGGCATTGGTCCTCCTCCAGCACAGAGTCTCTGGCTCTGATTCCTAGGCTGTCTCTGTGGCACAGACAATTACGAAACACGGGAAGTTTTGCTTCAGTAGGAAAAGATCAGGCAATAGACAAGAAAATGCACCGAATAAGTGAATGTGCTATCCAGAGGCAAAGTGCCAGTATTATAAAGGCACAGACAAGCAGACTGTTCCCTTTCTGTATCTGCCAAGTGGTCAGAGCCATGATGAAATTCTGGAGGACAGTGGTCACCGGTTAGAGCCCCGGGAGGTGGGCGGGGAACACACCGCAACAACAGCCCTGCTACTATGGCCTTTGAGTGGTGACATCACTGCTGTGACCGCTCAACTCGTCAGCACGAAGTGATGCCAGTGGCACTGGGGTCCTGGTGGGAACCAAATGAAGGAGCCACTCACGCAAGGTCCCTCACCTTGGGGAATATATACATCGCTCCTATTACATCAGCGAGATGTACTGGTGAAATGACAAACAGTACATCCTCTGCGAGGTTCTGTACAATCCTGTTTGTATAAACTAGTCGTTACTACATGCCATTGTGGTGCTTTAAGTGCGTTATGATAGTGGTGGTTCCAACTGCTCATAGAGGCCAAGAGTGGTGACTACTGGCTTAATTCAAGTGATGGGTAAAATATTTCAAGCACAAATATTCTGGACTTTAAAAGGAAGGCAGTGTGGGAGGGGAGAGTCAGAGGTATAATAATTTGTGCATGTTTCTTTTCCTCAGTAGACTGTAAAGTTAGCGGGGGCAGGGTCTGTGTCTCTTGCTCACTACCTGGCACCTTCCCCAGAGAAGAGCACATATTTGCTAATGCTTTGCGACCGAAGGACTGGATGAGGGGGACAAAGTCCATGATGAAGGTGCTGGGTGCTTCACCCACAATGTTCCACATACTCGTCCAACAGCTCCAAGCACTGGAGACAGGGACTCCAGGGCTCATTGCCCAGGTCAGTTTGCGACTGAGTTTAAGTGTCCTCTGACTCCCCAACCCCTACCCTTTTTAGTTGTCCTTCTGTTCCCATGCACTAGGGATTAAAAACATGTTTCCCTGCATTTCCCAGGACAGTTCAACATGTTTGGGATTTTCAGAGCGAGTTGCACGCCGCGCTCTGACACCCAGCCTTTATCCATTCCCATGGTCCACTGTCGGTCATGGGCACGGTGTGCGACGCTGGACCATCCCTTCTCGACTGCTTCTCATCTTCCGAGTCAAACATAGGCTAAGAGGTTTGGACTAAAGGCATCTTCTCAGTTTCAAAAGACTGTTGGGAATCTAATGGCTTGGGAGAAAGAGACTTCAGCAGACCCTGCACCCTCTAATGCAGGTCCCCTTGGGATCTCTTTAGTCTGCCAGGGCTGCCATAACAACGTACCACAGACTAGGGGCCTTAGACAACAGAAGGTCATTTCTTCACAGTTCCGCAGGTCAGAAGTCCCAGACCCAGGTGTCGGCAGGGTTGGTTTCTCCTGAAGCCTCTCGCCTTGACTTGAAGTTGGCCACCTTCTCCCTGTGTCCTCACATGGTCGTCCCCTGTCTGTGGGTCTGTGTCCTAATCGCCTCTTCTATAAGGACATCAGTCATATTGGATCAAGGCCCATGTGACAACTTCATTTAACTTAATTACTGCTTGAAAGACCCTGTCTTCAAATATGGTCACATTCTGGGGCACTGGGGGTTAGGACTTCAATACATGAAAGGGGGGGAGGGTACGTTTTAACCTATAACAGGATCCGTGCACCAGAGAAGAGTACATATGGAAACGACATCCCCTTGGGTGGGAGAAAAGATTGGCCTTACGTTGAATTCTGCTCCTTGGCAAATAGTAAATAGAGTGAATGCTGAGCCCCTGGGTTTAGATTTCACTAGAATTCTCTCATCATCCACACGTATAATCCAGTGAGAGAGAGGGCAAGACTTTGATCCTCTCCGTTGGATTTTATTGCATGTTTATCAGAATAAAATCAAACTTATTCTGAGCAAAGCCTGTGAAGAATCACTTATTTACAATAGCCAAGATATGGAACAACCTGACTGTCCATCCAAGGATGAATGGATAAAGACGTGGCATATATATATATATATATATATATATATATATATATATATATATATAATGAAGTATTATTCAGCCATAAAAAAGAATAAAATCTTATCATTTACGACCACAAGGATGGACCTTGAGGGCATTATGCTAAGTGAAATATGTCAGACAAAGAAAGACATATACTGTATGATCTCACTTACATGTGAAATCTAAAAACAAAACGAAATACCAAGCTCATCGGTTCAGAGAACAGCTTGGTGGTTATCAGAGGCAGGGGGCTGAGGGTGAAATGGGTGAAGGGGCTCAAAAGGTACAAACTTCCAGTTATAAAATAAATAAGTCCCGGGGATCTAATCTACTGCATGGTGACTATAGTTAATAATACTGTATTGCATATTTGAAACTTGCTAAAAGAGATCTTAAAAGTTCTCATCACCAGAAGAAAATTCTGTAACCATGTGTGGTGATGGATGTTACTTAGACTTGTTGTGCTAGTCATTTTGCAATATATGCAAATATTGAATCATTACATTGTATAACAAACTAATATAATGTTGCATGTCAGGTATACCCCAAAAATTAAAAAATAAAAGAATCACGCCTGTCATTTTCCAGGGGAGATGGACCAAACAAAGGGGACCCTGTCTCTTTATGTTGCCACGTCCCTCGCAGGGAGCAGCATGCAAAGCCGTCCTCCCAAGCTTAGACAGTGAGCTCAGCACACACCAGACGATGCCCGGGTCATTTATCATTCTAATTATCTCCGTCCAGTTCCTGTCTGTCCAGCAGGCCCGGGCTCAGGACCAAATCTCCATGTATGCGATGTGAGCCTTTGCAGAAGTGCCAGTTGCTGAGGTGGGCTGAAGTTACATAATTATTGTAACTATTTTCATTTATAGAACTTCCCTTCCCAGGAGATCGCAGGAGCTTCCCTGCCCAGAGGTTGTCACTGGGTTGCAGGACAGCACGACCTATTCTCATGCTGGAGGCAGTAATAACGAACACTGCCCACCCGTAGTGCTGTGCAGGCTGCACAAAACAGTCACCACATGCAGGGCTCTGGGGAAGGCCGACGCATGCAGAGTGAAGGGAGGCTTGGGTTCTTGTCCTTCGCTGGATGGAGGAGGTGAGCTCACCCAGGCTTAGAAGTTGGTCCTCAGTGGCTTCGGAAAAGGTTTCTCCATAACAACAGCGTCTATTAACTTATTGTATCTGATATAGAATATGCCAGACGTGGTGTATCACCTCTCTTGATACCTGCCCCGTGCTCCCCTTTCACCGATGAGGACAAAGACGGCGGAGGGGCTAAGGGCCTAACGCCAGTACCTGCAAAGCCCGGGTTGGCATCCAGGCAGCCTCACCACAGAGCTCGCGCTTTGTCTTTTCTTTATTAACTGTTTTAATTATAAAGGTAGTATGTCCTCATTTTGACTGGAAGAGGATGCTAAGTGAATACGCAGAAAAGATTCATGAGCTGCCCAAGCCCTCTCTGTTCCTAACTCTGTGACATAACTAATGTTAAAAGCTTGGGTCTGTGTCTTTCCACTGATGTCTCCACGCACATTCAAACGCAGACAAGTACATACAAACACATATATTCACACACACTCAGGATCACCTTTTTGTTTGTTTCTTCTTCCCAATAAGGAAAACATGGCTTTTTTATAGCTTGTTTTTCCCCCACATACCATTACACCGTGGACACCCCTCTAGGTCAGTAGCTATAAATCTAGCTCTTGTAGAAACAATTGCACAAGCTTTCATGATATTCCATAGTACACAGACTTTATCCAGTCATTTCCACACTTACGGAAATTTTGTCTGGTGTTAGTTTTCTGTATTGGACCCCTATCGATAACCCTGCAATAAACACCTGTGTGTGTTTATGTCCCAGGAGTCAGATTGTTGGGTTAAAGAGTATAAGAATTTGCCCTTTTCTAAGAATTGCCAGATAACTTTCGCCAAAAGGTTGAAGCAATTTGTAATCCCCCCGCGGAATAAGAGGTCCGTTTCCCCACATGGCCATCATATTGTTGGGCACCCCGGGGCTGCCGCTGTCCCCAGCTCCAGGTGCAGCCCGAGGCAGAGGCAGAGTTCCATGCTCAGGAAGTTGTCATGGACCTGAGTTTCTCCGTCTTGGCAGCACATTCCAATGTCCTGGGGAGCTTTTAAAATGCAGCTACAGGATCCCACCCCAGAGTCTCAGTTTGTCATGGGCAGAGGTGAAGCTCTCCAGAATATTCTACTGGTCTGCCAAGATGGAGAGCTTCCCAGAGAGACCCTGCAGAGACCAGGATCCTGACTGCCCTCCCCTCCTGCCTCCTCCCTGCTCGGGGTCCTCTCCTTGCAGCTCAGGGGAGACTTTACGGAAACTGCAGCTTTTTCCTTCAGCGAGCAGCCTCTCACCCCCTGTCCTGGTCCTGAGGGCCGACTGGCTCTTGCAGAAAGTCCCCTGCTGGCTTTCAGGGCCTTTAGGTTCCCACAGCACCACAGTGCACACGCGAGAGCCTCCTCACCCCAAGCCCGTGCGGCTGTTTCCTGGAGGGAAGGGCTGCACGTCCCTCCTCTTCACGGCCAGAGATACATGGAGGTCCCAGCGATGTCCTCATGCAGAGGAGGCGATGTCACTTACACCACGCAGGACACAGGTCACCCATTCCTCCACCTGGCACTCTGCCCCTCCTTATAGGAAGTGTGCACTGATGTGATGCGTGCGTCTGACTACGGACGAGCAGCCCGAAGCGTCACTCGGAAGGGGCACCGAGAGGTGTGTAGACCTTATGCAGAGACCAGCGCACCGAAATCTGGCCTCTTCCGTGGCTTGATTGGTACACCGTTCAAAAACTCTATTCTTACCTCAAGAACTGCTTAGAGCTATTTGAGAGGTGACCAGGCAAGTGAAGACACCGAGACAGTGAGAAATCTGTAGCCTGCCACCCTCATTGCCAGGCCCACAAAGCTGTTAACCGTGACGTCTGACACTTGCAAAGTGCTCTTCCAGGGCTCTGTTTTCCAAACTTGACTGCACAAGGGAATCGTTTGGGGAGTTTTAAGAAATGTTGATGCCTGGGTCCCATCCCCAGCGATTCTGACTTAATTGGTTTGGAATAATGAATCGTGGACATCAGGACTTTTAAAACTTCCCCGGGGTGATTCTAAAGCGCAGCCGAGTCTGAGACCCTTTGCAAAGCAGGTTTCATCATCAGCTTTATGAACGCACTTCAGCCGCCCTTGGTGTCCGGGCTGCTGTGGCTGACTTCCACCTGGCCTTGGCCCTCCCCTCCCCAGTGCAGGGCTGTGTGGGGTCCACAGACACCCCAAGTCTCCTGCACCTCTAACAGTTGGATAAAGCCTTTGACCAGCTGGGATGGGTCGTCCCTTAGGAGTCAGAAGTGTTTCTAGCTCTGACATAGAATAAGGTCATTGTGTTCACTCCTGCCTGTGTGTTCCAGCCCGCTTGGCAGTGCTCACAAAATGCCGAGGCCCTCGCCCCACCCCGAGTTCCAATGCAGTGGTGAGGGTTGGACAAGGGAACGTAAAAAAAATTGGGGGGAGTGCTGGAAAACGTCAGCTATAAGGGGATGTTGAAAGAATAGTGTAATGATACGTACACAGCAGGTCCTCGAATGATGCCGTTTTGTTCAACCTCAGCCTCGTTTCATGATAACATGGATGAGCTGCTGTAGGAACTTGACGCTTGTTTCTATCCATCAGCCTGGGGTAGGACTGGTTTTGTTATGGTTGTTTCAGAACCTGTTGGTGACATTAAGTGAGGACTTACTGTACAGTCTTCGTCAAGACTCATCACCTGTCCCGTTCGCTGTATCCGTTCTTCCCTCCCGCACGTGTGGAGAGCACACACCTTTTCTGCTGGACCGTTGAGTTGCACCCATTCTAGTTCTTCACCCCGAAATACGAGCACATTCTCCAGCCAGGATATCATGTTCACACCCAAGGACACTGTTGGTATAATGTTTTCTAACGAGAGTTCACAGTCACATTTTCCCAATAATGTTCTGAATGTATGTATATATTTTTTAATCCAGGATTCAATCAAGTATCACATATTGCATTTGGTTCTCATGTTTCCCATAATCCCCTTTAGTCCAGAACAGTCTCTCCACCTTTTTCCAGACATTGGCCTTTGGGCCAAGTCCCTGGATATAGGTAGTTTCTGAAGTTCCCCCAGGCATTTCTGATGAACGGCAGCAGGGCTGAGAAGCATTGCCGCAGAGGTCGCATATTTTGTTGTCCCCATATAAATATTTATGTAGGGACACAAACATGCACGCAAACCTGCTGCTGGCCTGGGGGTTGCCCCCTGCTCCCTGCCCCTTGCAGAGGGGATGCGCCACCCCAGCCCTGGCCCTCCTTGTGTTTATTCTCAGTTGGTGCGGAGTCACAGCCTCTCTAATCAATAGCTTTTCTGGTCGCTCGGCCTCTTCACCTCTTCCTTTCCTCTCCCTCCCAGGGTCTCCTGCGCCCGTTCTGTGGGGTGTGGATATGTGCGCAGGACGTCCAAGGTTTGAGCCCTCCTTGCTAATTGCTTGAGACAGCCTCACGGGTGGAGGGTGGGGAGGCTGTGATGGTGTCGCTTCCCCATCAGCAGCAGCATGGGTGGGGGGAGAGCTCTGTGGGGAGGGCGCTGCTTCCTGAGGTGGCCACAGGACTCGCTCTGGACACAGCGAAGTAAGCATCTTTCACTCTCGTCCTTCTTGTTCATTCCTTCTCGACTTTTCTTTTTCTTCCCTGAACCTTTCAGTTCTTTAAAGCTCCACTCATGGCACCACTCCCGGAAGCCTTTCGCCTTCGTGCTAAGTTGGGTTCTGTGCCCTTCGTGGGCTCCCCCAGCACCCTGCACAGAAGTCTGCCGAGCCCTTAGCAGGCAGCTTTGCCTTTTCTCTGCCCAGCTAGACCCAGAGCGGCAGAAAGCCAGGGCCTGAGTGTTGTCACCAGCAGGGTGGGTGTTCAGTCCGTTCTGAGCGAGTGAAAGGAAGTGGAGGGAGAGGCGGGTCCAGCCCTGAGACCCCTGCAGTCAGGCTTCTCTGGGGAAGCCTCCCAGACCAGTGGGGCTAGAAAGGCCTGGTGAATTCTGGTGCTGCTCCTTCTCCGAAAGGAAACGGAGTGCAGGAGATGGAGACCCTCTCCGTGCCCGCAATTCTCAGTTTACTCTAACCCAGTCTCCTCTTTACCCTGACTGAGTCTTTTCCCCGTACCTCGCCTTTATTTCACTGGGCTATTTATTCATTTCTAACTTCCAAATCCCTTTGACTTTCTATCACTCACCTGTGCGTAATCCTTTGTGTTACCTACTGCAAATCGCCAACCTCTGGCTGGCTGTGTCTCCTTCCTGACCACGGAAAAGAGAAGTCCATTTCAATAAAAGTCTAATGACCAGCAGAGCAAATCTGTTGGATGAAAACCAACAATCACTAAACCCACTCCAACCCCTCCCACCTTGAATAAGGGGTTCTGTGCCACTTTGGCACCTCACGGGGACCCCTTCTGTGGGTGTGGACCGCGGCGAGTTAACCGTAAAGTTCACAGAGGTGGTTTGCTTCTCTCCCTCCATGTGAGATTGGCCCCCCAGCCATGGGAGCCCCAGCCCAGGCCTAGGATGCGGGTCACATGGTTTGTGGACCAGCGAGCAGCACATCATCCCCTAGGCGCTGGTGACACATGCAGACTCTCAGGCCCCACCCGGCCCTGGGGCAGCACCACCTGCAGGAGACTCTGGTCGTGGAGACCCCGGCTGTCAGAGCGAGAGCTGACTTCTGCTCGCTCCCCACACTCACTGCGTGTCCTCGGCCCTGCCTGCCCCTCTCCTGAGCCAGCCCCTGGCACTGCACGCAGCCCACGTCTGTCTGCCACATCCCGCCCTCTCACTGCCGCAGGGTCTCACTCACCCGCACCCCCCTGTCACGCGGCCCCACTGGCTGCTCCTGACTTTCTCTACGGCCCTTAAGTGTCCCAACTATTCTGCTGTTGCTCATCTGTGACCACTCACGCGAGGAAGTGGGGGCCATGGACGCGGGTCTCCCTGTCACCTCTCCCTCTGCGTTACACCCTCGTCTCTCTGATCCTTCTCTCCTGTTTCAGGGCCCCTCTCGCCCCATTTTAAGACTATCCCTCCCATGGGCTCCCTTGATTCAGGCTCCCTGTAACTCAGTCTGGAGCACATCCAAACTAGCTCCCCTCTCCGGAGGACCTTCTCTCTCATTGTTCTCCAGCAGATTTCCCCCCATCTTCAAACACATCCCGTCTTCCTTGTTCTACACGATTTCATTGACCCTGGAAACCCTTCACGTTCCCAACCCACACATTTCTTCTTTCAGATGTTGCAGACTCTAGAGTCAGGGACACTCTTGCCCGCACTCCCTCATCCTGCTCGTGTCAGATCCCCAGCAAGGGGGCAGATCTCTTCTCATTCCATTGAAACTGATGCCTTGAAGGTCACCAGTGACGTCCCCGTTACCAAGTCCAGCAGCTTGATTTCTTCATCCTCATCCCCCTCAACCTTTCTGTGGTCGGACACACTGGTCACCTCCATCTTTTTGGCTTCCGGGAGGAGACCATCTTAGTTTTCCTTTTGTCTCGTGCACACTCATCTCTGTCTCCTTTCTGACGCCCCCTCCGTCACACCCCAAATACAGGTGTCCGTTCACATTCCGCCCTTGAATTTATTTTCTTCTTGTTCCCTACGTGTTGCAGTCAGCGGCCTGTGGGTCACAGATGGCCACCATTTTTGTTTTGTTTGACCCATTTAAAATTTTAAGACTCTGGAAGTTCCACACAAAAATCTGGATTTTCAGCTTCGTTGGGGACAACATATGCAAGATCTGGCAATATTGGAACCATATTCCTCAAGGCAGCAATCAGCTGGAGTGGGGTAAGGGCTGACCCCTTTGCCTGGGGTGGAAAGGGTGTTTTTCAGGTACCTCCACGCCTGCCATCCCCCGCCCCCATCTGTCTAGCACTGTATGTACCTGAATGCAAGCTTCTGCTTTCTCCTCAGCTCATCTCCAATACTGGACTTCTGTCACCATTCGTCCTCCAGCACCCCCAAATCTATACCTTCTCTCCTCTCTCTGTCTTGAATTCCAGGCAAGCATTTTTAATCCTCTACTGAGCATCTTTAACTGGTTGTACCTCAAACTCAGTATTGGGGTTTGCAGTGCCGATGAAATCGCAGTTCTCCACCTCAAGAGCAGACACGAGGTCATGGCAGGACTCTAGCACCTTCGAGTACAGGACAGAGTGAGAATGAGAGTGCCAAAGAGGGGTGAGCTGCAGGCTTGTGTTGCCAAGGAGGCAGGCTTTGGACCACGTGCTCGCAGGAGTGGAGAGAGCCTGTGTGCAGTTCAGGGACAGGCAGGTCCCAGCGCAGGAGAAGCCCGGCCACACGCTTGCTCCCTCGCCCTTCCCCAGCACGCAGAAACGGGTGGTGGGAATTCCTGTTTTATGGGTTCGAGCAGGAAAGCAGGGGAGGAATTGGAGGGTCCGGAGTCTCCCTTCATCCAACCTGCCATAAGCTCACTGTTGCTTTCCAACCTGCTCTTTCAATTAACCCATCTTGGTTCATTGAGAAACCATCTTCCAAGTCACTCAGGTTTAACACCTGTCACATCTGTTATGGGGCTGTGGATGGTTTCCGAAGGGCTTTATGAATTACAATCCGCCTCCCCCAAGCCACGTGCTCAGGAGCTCACACCCATTTCTTTTTAGCCTCTGAGGTGGTTCCTTCCCACCCTGCCTTTGTTCTGTTCCCTCATCCTCCCCGATTCACCCAACATATCATTGTTGGGACGATCTAAGCAAACCTTGATCACATATAACTTCCTTATCCAAAAGCCTTCTCTGGATCCCAATTTTGGAGGATAAATAATCAATACTTAGCCTTGCTTCTAAGGCCCTCTGTGATTTCCTAACTTATCTTTAACCTTACTGAGATCCACTTCCTTTCCAACACTCATTTGCCCACCCAACATTTATTGAGTACCTACTATATGCCAGAGATTGTACCAAGTGCTGTGAAAGAGATATATAAGACTCTACTCTGTGATTTCCTTTCTCTGTGCTTTTTCTTACATTTTTATCACCTGGAATGTTCTTCTCTGTTGGCTAAATATTAGCTTTCCGTTTCAACTCAAACGTTGCCTCTTCCATGACTCTTGTCTAATCTATGGAACAGGAAGTAATCTCTGCCTTCTCTGCTTTACTGGATTATTTAGGGTCTGCCTGCATAGTGGTGTCTTGTCTGCATGTCCGATTCCTTTCCCTGGCTGCAGTCTACCTGAGGGCCAAAGCGATATCGTCTTCAACCTTGAGTTCTCTGTGGTGCCTCTGTAGTCCTCACACATAGCAGGCACCCTGTCCTTGAGTGTGTATAAAATTGCATTTTCTCCAAAGTAGGAAATGAAACAAACCCAGAGAAAAGTATTCTAAAACACAAATCTATTCAGCACGATCCTATAAATATCGCTGCCCAGAGACAAGTATGTCATCATCAATGAACAACCCATTTGTGAACCACCTACAATCTAGTTGGAAACAAAGCAGAACATAAACATGTGAAACAGTGTTTCTTCATCTCTGCCTAGTCAGCCCTCCTGCAACCACTTGGGTTTCTATCTGTTTCCTCTGAAGAACAGAGGTTTCCTTCTTGCTTTCTCTAAACCCAGAAGCCAGCTGTTGCTGACCCGTCCATCAAAACTCTGCCAAATTCTTTTTGCTGACACTGCTGTGCGTGTCACTCCCTTGCTCAGAGGCCTTGATTGGCTCCTCACTGCCCGTTGTGTCAAGTCCCAACTCCCTCACCTCACCTTGGTGGCCCTCCCCACAGCCTTTCCCAGGCTGTTGTCCTGCGGCTCCCCAGGTCACCCTGCCTCCATTTGGGTGCCATATCTTCCCTGGACTCTAAAGTCTCACCTAACGCCCACCCACTTCCAAGAAATCTGTATCGTTTCAGCTGGGGGGTTCTCAGCTTTAGCAGCTGTTCCCAAACCTGGTGACTCATCAGAGTCAGATGCACAGCATTTAAAATACAGATCCCTGGGCCCCATCCTCTGGAAATGCTGATGTGCAGCTTGGAAATCTGCATTTTCATTAAGCTCTCTCAAAGGATTCTGCTGTCCAAGAGTTTGGGGAACCAGTGATGTTTGGCACCCCGCAATCACATGGTCGGATCTTATACTGCCTTGTGTTGGGAGTATTTTTGTACCTATCTCATCTTTCCTTCTGGACTCTTCCTAAAGGCAAGACTGTATCAGTAAGTCGTCTTGCCTTTGGATCACCTGGCAAGATACCGCTCACAGTAATATGATAAATTACTCAACAAGTGTTCGTTGAATGAATGAATGATTGCATGCATGCGTGTATGCGTGTATGAGGGCTTCTTTAAAGAGGTGAGACGTGAAGATAGAAGGAACTTGTAGCCAGGAGTTCCAAGTGGAGAGAGGAGCCTTTAACTTCAATATTTTGTGCAAAAGGCAGGTACTAATCAGAACTCTGGGGAGTCGTTTTGAAATGTTTGCTCCCAGGGTCAAAATATTCCTCATAAATTGAATTATTTCTGGTTTTGAGAAAATGCTCATCTTTGTAAGAACTCCTACTGTGCACCTTATTATTTATTGTTTCATTTCTGGCTTTCTGAGGATCAACTGGGGGTTTTTAAAATAGAATGTTTCAGCTCTTCCAAGATCTGGTTCCTGAGGTTGCTCTGGCAACCACCTTGAAAACTCAGGAAAGCTTTAAGTTTCTAAACTTCTCAGATTTTCTGGCTGCCACGCCGTGTTTTAGCAGTGCCCTGAGAGATTCGGGTTAACATGAAATCATCGTAATGAATTAACTAAATCCAAAACGTGTTAAAGAGCCCCCAGCAGCCTTGCGTCATTGCAGCTGTACGTCCCTTTCCTGACTGTACTGCTATTGGCCCCCAGACCTTCAGAGAAGTATCTTCAGCCGTGTGTTAACCAGGCCTGGAGCCCACATGGCCGAGGAAACCGTCCTCTGTGGTCCGATCGTTTATTTAAAACACAGTGACCACACATGTGGCTTCCCGAACGCGTTTCTCTCTCTCTCTCTCTCTCTCTCTCTCTCTAATTAAAAACATTTTTTCAGTTACTGTTGATGTATCTCTGGTCTTATTGAAAAGTTAAAAGGAGAAAAGAACGTGTAACTTCTGAGAAGTATGTGTGGTTTTGAGGGTCACGGCTGAGTCCTTGCGCAGTTCCAAGCAGTGTGGACACCACAGCTCTGGCCTTGCTGTGACGTTCGCTGTGCCCCACGCACACGTGTGTGACGTGTGTGCGTCCAGAGGTTTACGTCTGTAAATCCACACTCACTAGTCCTAGCTGAGTCACTCCAGGGCTGTATGATCGTCGCAGGTTATTTTGACTTCTCGGGGCTTCATTTTCTTGCTCTGTAAAATGATGATAAAAGCACCAACTTTAGAGGTTGTACAAGGAATACATGAGATTAGGCAGGAAGGCACTTAGCATAGTGGTTGGGGCCGGATAAACATTAGCTATTCAACCAACATACATGCACACAGCCCGGCTTTATTGGAAGAAAGGAGAAAAGCATACACTGTTTTCTACCCAGTATGAAGTCTGTCTATTTCAGCACTTTGGCCTGACTGAACTTTGTTCCTCCTGTTTCAGGGAAGTTTTCACTGAAACATTGTAACCCATAGCACTAATGCTGTGTGTCTTCTAAGCAGCCTCTGCAAGGCCTGCGTTCCCTGGAATTAAAACAGCCTCCAAAAACCACCTGGGGAGTCACAGCCAGGATGGCACCTGTAGCCCCTCTTTCAGATGAACATTTCCAGAGTTTTCTATGAGAACAGCTGCACAGAAGATTTACTTAAACTCACTGAGAATCACCTTACTGAACTGCTAGAGACCAATTCCTCACACGGTGCCAGGGAAAAGATGAAAGGTAACAGGGAGACCACGATGATAATTCTGGCGGTTCCTCGGCTCTCTGCAGGGGGTTGAACGCTCATCCTGGAGCCTCCCTTTGCAAGGAGTGCGGAGAGCTGCTTTGCACCTCCCAGGGGGAAGGAGGCCGAGCACTGAAGGGCGCGCTGTGCCTCCCACACACTCACGGTGCTGGGTGTGCAGTCGTGTGAATTCTGGCTGGCCCGGGGCTCTGGTACATGCTAGGCCAAGAATAATGTCTGTAGAATGAGTGGATGGAATGAATGAGCTGACCGCCATTGAAATCCCGGGGGAAAGTGATTAATCAGGTCTCAGGGTCATTCCATTCATCCAGTCGTCGATTGGATGACTGAACACCTGCTCTAGGACACCTGACGGCACCGCCCTCAGAGCTGCGGGAGCTACTGGAAAAGCGTGGACTGTTCTCAGCATATAGATGGTTTGTGTGCTTTCCAAAAATTCACCTGGAAGTCGATCATTTGAAATAAAAACACATTGGGTTCAGTCTTTGGGCCAATCCATAGATTCACATCACCTTCTGTGGTGAGGGGTGGATCACTATTCATGTACTGTCCTGGCTCCACAGAAAGTTGGGAGGATCTCACGCGCCATCTTGAAAACAAACACACAAAAATAGGCCCTGTCCCCAGGGGCCTCTCTAGAGACTGCCCTTCTCCGGCCATACTTTCCACAGCCTCTAAACAGTGTGTGGAGTGGCCGTGACTCGCATGTCCCCAAATCCAGTGGACATTTTTCTCCCGTGTCGCTCATCTCCCTCAGCGCGTTCGGCTGCCCCTTTCTCCTTCCGTCCCCTGGCCTTCCTGACACCACACCCGCCATCTTCCTCCTGTTTCGCTGCTTGCTCTTTCTCAGCCCTCTCAGGCTGCTCTTCTCTCTCAGCTCGTCCCTGGAATGTTGCTGAACGCAAGGATGGCACTCAGACTTAGTTCTTGATCTCCTCTCCTCTCTCTCCTGCCAGGCAGCCTGAATGTCACTGGCCATCAACATCCCACGACCTCCAAACCCTTCTTCTGAGGACCAGCCCTCTAATCCCAATGGGTGTCCTACTGAGGCCTTGTCCCCTGGCCAGTGTTGAGCTCATCTCTCCTTCCTCCAAACCTTTCCTCTTTGCATGCTACGCCTCTCAATCAACCCACCCCTCAGCTGCTCAAGGTTTCTGAGAAGGAGCCTCGACTCCTCCTCTGCCTTTTCCTCCTTTGCTCACCTCTCACCTATTCGGTCACTGAGGTCTACAGGTGGAGCCTCTTGGGTGTGTATTTCTCAGACCCATCAGTGTGACCCCACCCCTTCTGCCCTAACTAACTATCTCCGTCTCTTGCCTGGACCACGACAAAGAGAGGGTGAGGCCAGAGGATTACTCTTCTCCTTCAGCTTCTTCTTCAGGGCAGCCTTCCCAGAACCGCAGGCCCCCACATCTCTGACCATCTGTTCCCCATTCATAATATCCCTTTCTTCTCCTTCACAACAATGTGTGTTTTCCTCACTAGGACATAAGCTCCATGCAGACAGGGCTGATGTCTTATTCCACTTTGTACACGCCCCAGAGCACACAGAACCTGGTAGCTAGTGAGTGAGTGAGTGCGTGCATGAGTGAGTGAACACAGTGGCTCTGCGTCCTGAATTTTGCGTGGGGATCACAGAAGCCATCTGTCCCCACTGTAGCCTGGGCTTCTCCAAGGATACATTAGCTCCAGGAGTGAGGTTGCTGGGGAACAAGGTTCTTGGGGTTCACAGCAAGGGTGGAGGTTTGCAGAAAGAATGGGGTTACAATATGAGGACTCTGGTGGTTTGGAAAGTAGGCTGAGCACTTAGGAAGCGGGTTTTGAGGAACCCAGAAGTGAGATTCTCAATGGAGCAGAGGGACCAGCGGGGTGGGGAGTCAGGACCCCAAGTGGGACCTAGCTTCTCACCCTCTCCTGCCCTGCTCTGCTTTTTCTCGGTTGCCCAGGGGTGGGAGTGATGAGGAGTGCAGATAAGAAAGGAGGGGAAGTGTTGTGTTCCTGCACGTCCTCATTGGAGCGCTTGCTTCTCCCACAGAAGTGATGGGAGCCCCTGCTCGGGGCCTCGTGGGGACCACAGGTGCCACAGAGGGTTCTGGACAATAGCTGGGGGGCAGGTGGCCTGTCATTCCTTTCTGGCCAGCCCATTCTGCTTCACACGTTGTGCCCTGACAGTGGGGAGAAGTGGAGGAGGCTCCCCTGAGACTGAGTGTGTGTGTGTGTGTGTGTGTGTGTGTGTGTGAGTCTGCTTGGGCTGCTGTAACAAAAATACCGTGGACTGAGTGACTTAAACAACAGGAATTTATTCCTCAGTGTTGTGGAGGCTGGGAAGTCTGCCTAGTAGCATTCTGGCGACAGCTCTTTTCCTGGTTTGCAGACGGCCATCTTCTTGCTGTGTCCTCAGACGGAGATCATGGCAGACGGAGATCTTCTGTCTCCTGTCTCTTCTTATAAGGGCACTAATCCCATTCATGAGGGCCTCACCCTCATGAGTTAATCACCCCCCGCATTAGAGCTTAGGTTTTAATGTAGGACTTTTGGAAGGAAGCAAATCTTCTGTCCATAGCAGTGAGTAGCTTAGCAAGGGCAATGTTGGCAAGTCTGCTTCCTTTCTCCTTTAACCCACGATGCTTATGTTTCTATTTCAAGTCTCCCCACATCCTGCCTTGGATTATATATTAATTTAGGGTTTCAACTCATCTCCCCATGTCTATTGCAAGCTCTTTGGGTTTTCCTTATCACTGGGCCTCCTACCATATCTAACCCAGGGCCTTGTGTGCTCAGAGCTTGGAGAGCTGAGCCGAGTTTGAATCTGCACCGATTCTTCTTTGCCCAGGTCATTCTTACCAGTTGCACACATCTGTTAGGGGCCCACCAAGGCCGTGGCCACCGTCTGTGGATGTGGGACAAACAGGTGCTACACGGGGGCCAGGCCCACTGAACGGGAGCCTTGCTAAGTCCGTGAGTCAGCTCTACTGTTTTATTTTCCTGAGGAGGCTATTATGGTTTTTCACACTCAGGAATTAGCTCGATGATGGTGATAGCTATGTTTGTGTGGGGGTTGAACAAAGGACCCATTTATTTATTCGCGCGACAAAAAATTACACTCTGTGCCAGTGACTGTTCTCGGCAATGGGGATAAAGTTGTGAATGAGACAAGCTGTCCTCCTGGAGTGTTCTAATGTGGGAAATAGACAGTAAACAAGGAAACAAATGCATCATTGACATAATGTTTAAGTGCCATGAAGAAATTGTAGCAAATAAGGAGAGAGCCAGTATTGGATGAGGAGGGAGGACCCGCCTGAGGGGGTGACCTTGAGCAGATTCTGAATAATGCGGAGCCAGCCATGAGAATGCCCAGGGAGCAGCTTCCCAGTCAGAGGCAAAGCACATGCTAAGGCCCTAAGCTGGGAACACACAGGCTGGGTCTGAGGAACAACACCGGACAGACATGTGTCTGCAATGGTGGGTGTGGGGTCAGAGGGGCACAGAGGCCAGATTGCACAGGGCCTTACAGGTCATTGTAAGGAGTGTGGGTTTTATTCGAGGAGCCATGGGCAGACCTTGGAGGTTTGAACGGAGAACGGAGATGACCTCACTTATATTTTAAAATGAGTTATTTGGCTATTGGGTGGAAAAATGGATTGGGAGTGGGGAAAATGAGGGGCTGGGGAGGGGAGACCCGTGAGGAGGAGGAGGCTGTGGTCCCCGTGAGAGGTGATGCAGGCTGGGACTGGCCCAAGGTATTTCGGTGTCTCTGTAGTGGGAGCCTTTTCCCCATGGCCGCCTGCGAGGCCCGTGCCTGCCTCTGCTTTTCCCACTGCCTGTTGTGCAGGCTGTTTCTTTTGACACCTTTACTTATCATCACATAAGTGCAGCCTGCAGCATGTTCCATTGTTCAGCTGTCAGTCTCTCTCTCCAGCCTGAGGATGCCCAGATCCTGGCACCTCCAGGGCCTGTCACCAGCGTTTGTTGAATGAATAAACGGTGAGTTGCCTGAGAGCACTTACTGTGTGCCAGGCCGGTGCCGAGAGAGCAGTTGTCTGAGAGAATCCACAAAGACACACAAAGACAAACTGATGGCCCAGACACATACACAGACAGCAGTGACTCAAGAGAACCGAGGAAATCATTGTCAGGAGCAGGGGGCGCTTTATCTGTTGACACACAAAATGATCAGATTCCCTAGAACACATGGTGCTTCTGGGGCTAGACATTGGTGGAGGAAGAGGGTTTAAAAAATTGGCAGGTTCTGAAAATATACTGGAGACTGAAAGAAAAGATACATTGGTTTAATTTTCAAGGTAGTTTAATTGCTGCTTTTTATAAAGTATATGGAATATTTGAGCTGAAAAGAACAGTGGGGATTGTGCCCGTCAAACGCCTCTTCTTATAGACACTAGTTAATATTTATGGAGTGTAAGTTTCTATGTCCAGAGGCTGTTTTAAGAACTTCACACATATTTATTAACTACTCATGAAATTCCTATGAAGTAGATACTATGACTAGTCCCATTTTATAGATGAAGAAACTGAGTCCATTCAGATAAGAAAAGCTTGTCCAAGGTTCTGTAGCTATATAGGCAGGTCTAGAGCCCGTCTCCTATTCCTTAATCTAATCTTTTCACTAAAACACTGCCACTGGAGCCCTTACTGGAGGCAAAAGTTGCAATGATATTTTGTTCTTTCCTTATGTTAATTTGTTACCAGTTTACTCCTGGTAACACTTTGGGCAGACAGGCTTGTGCATGCTCGCACTGAGACCACCTCTCCACCTGTGCAGTCTGGGAGGGCACTGTTCGTGTGTCTTGCCTTTGCACTCAGGGTTCTGGGATCCTGACCATTAGTAACCTTACATGTACCAGTGGGCACTCAGTAAATAGTCATTGATGGTGATGATGACAGCTGGCTCTCCTTTAAATGCCAACACTTGATCTCTCATCCAGTCTCATTCTTTTGCCTCTTTTGAGCACACTTTCTGAAAGTAATAGGTAATTAACACCACTCAATAGCTGGTAAGTAGGATAATCACCTCTTTTCATCCTGGAAAAGGCTGTCCTTTGGAAGCGAATGGTGCTGCTCAGGACCCATTCTCCTACGAAGGAAGGATCTGTGGTGTAGTGAAATAAACCCCTTCCACCAAAAACAGCAGTTCCTGTCCCTTAAACCAGGTGGGACCAGGGACCTCACGTGAAAACATCACCAAGAAGGGCAGTGAATTAGGAAGGTGTGGCCTTGGGGCTTTGGAACTGTCTTTCCCCAATAAGAGCTGGGGTTCCTTCCCTTCACATTGAGCTGGGACAGGCAGGAGAGGGGAGGGCAGGGCTGGCAGCTGTGTTGGCATTTACTGCATGGAAAGCTTCTCGCTTGGGCCGTGGACAGAAACCAAGGCAGAAGGTGACTTGTTTCTGTCCTGGGCCCCATTCTTGTCACTGGGCTTCCCTGGTCAGGTGAAGTCATCATGACTTTTTCCGGGAAGTCTGTCCCATGTCTTGTGTGTCCCCCAACTCACACCCCTCCACCCCTACCCCTCCACCTCCCGTTTGAGAAGAGGCTGGTATAAAGGATTTTGGTCTCAATGTCATTTCTGTTGCAAATTTGGAAGTGAAGTCTTTCTAGGACATAAAGAAAAAAGTGACGGTCTCAAACACCTCCATGAAGGATGCCCTCTGCCTTGCCGTTCTGCCTTCCCCCACATAGATCTTTCTGTAAATCTCAACTCAGAGGCAATTCTCCAAGGAACCGTCCCTCACCTCCTCCCTCGGAATGAATGGCTTCCTCCAGCCTTTCTGCCTGCGTCGTGCTGCTTGCACGCTGCCTCTGTCTGTACGTGGTCCCCACGTTGCTGTGCTGTAGAATCCATGACATACGTGCTCGCTTCCATCGCAGGCCCCCCACCCCTAGCTAGACTGTGTTGCATTCATGGCCTCGTAAATGCTTCTAATACATACTTGCTGAACGATGCATCCGTGGGGCTCTTCAGCGCTGGGAGGCCTGTCCTTACCACTCTGCCCTGCTCAATCTACAGCAGCCCATTCTGCTAGCGTCGCTCCTCAAAGCATGCGGAGCCTTTGCCTCATCTAACTCCCCGTATGCTGGACAGGTTCCTACTCCCCTCTACTGGGCTTCGAAGAAAGAAAAGGAGCGGGTCGCTGCCAGTGCTAACTTCAGATGTCTGAATTGCCAGCAAGTTGTGGGAGACTCTTGTCCCTTTAAAAATAAGGCATGATTTGAGAGCGTGCTTTTATTCTCCCCTCCTCCCTGAGTGGGCTCTTAGGTAGTGCAGCAATTTAACAAGAGTAAGGAAACTGGCAGACAGGCTTTTGAAATTCAAGTGTGTCTTGGAAGCTGCATGAAAACAAAGATAAAAGGCAGGCTGGGAGGTGTGGCCATGGCCAAAACCCTAACAGACAGTCCACCTGGAGGCTAGGAAAGGCGTGGGAGTGGGAGGCACAGAGGTGACCTGCAGAGAAGAT
Source organism: Rhinolophus sinicus (assembly GCF_057876585.1). Lineage (NCBI taxonomy): Eukaryota > Metazoa > Chordata > Mammalia > Chiroptera > Rhinolophidae > Rhinolophus > Rhinolophus sinicus. The sequence goes on along the minus strand of NC_142506.1, from coordinate 56,408,262 downwards.
GGTGGGTTTGGAGATGGAAGGAGCTAGAGAGCTGCCCTCCATCCCAGGAATATGCTATGGCCATTCAAGGTTACAGACCTCTGGCCATGGGGACTAAGGGAGCTTTGTGGGTGTTCGTCCATGTGGTGGTGGCTGGAGAGCTGGGGGGCCAGGGGAGGGGAGATGCTACGCTCTCACCTGCACATGCCACCTGGCCAGACTCGAGTCCATGAGCACTGGTTTGTGAGCAAAGCCCTGTAAGCACGGGCCTGGCACTGCCCTGTGGGGAGTTGGGGTGCAGCCTGGGACCCAGGGTCTTCAAACGAAAGTGTCTGCCTGCTGTGCCCTCAAACCTCTGGTCAATGTACCAGGGTGAGCTTCTTACCCCTTAAAAATATTTGGTAAACATTGGTACAAAATCCAGGAGGTCAAACAATTTAATGTGTGGGCACCATTCAGTAGGCAACCTCCCATGGTCACAGCCCCTAATCCTAGATGTTGGCTGAGGTGGGGGTGCCTGGCATGTGGGGGTCAGAGGCCTGCAGGGGCTAGGCTGCCCTCCTCACCCCAGGCTGGTGGGCTCTTGCCTGACCCATCAAGGAGAGCGTTGCCCAGAGCAATTAAAGACGAAGCAGCCTCCTTGGAGCAAAGGGACTCAGAATAAGCCCTCCTGACAGTGCTGGGGTGCTTTGCGCATAGTCTCCCAGATGAACAAACTCCCAGGTGCCCACGCACACCATCCTTTCCCTCCTTCCACTGTCCCCTCGTGAGTCACATGCACGATGATTCACCTGGGGACAAATGGATCACAGAGGCCCATACTGGACATTTATGGGAAAGTGCCCTCCCCCTGCTCGTCCTAAATGGCTCCCCTGTTTTAGGGCCAGTTTAGCACAGGCTGGGGAGTCAAATAAAAGAGACGGTATCCTTTGCTTCTTCTTCACACTCATTGGCAACCAGGCAGATAAACCGTAGGGTAGACACAGAAGGAACTGGATTAGTGGTGCTGAAGTCAGGCAGCGACGGGGGTTTGATGGTTTGAGAGGCAGGCTTTAAACAGCCCGTGGGTTTTCTTCCCACTTGGGGAAGCTGGAAGCTTGGTTTAATCAGACAGGGGTGAGAGGAGATGAGCTGGAGGACGGGGAAACCAAATTTGGTTCTGGGCGCTGTCACTACCTTTCAGTTCCCTCACAACGAGCGAGCCTTCCGTGGCTCATGCTTCTTCACCTTCCAGAGCAGTGGCCGTAGGACGTCCTGTCCCCTCGTAGCAGCATTGCAGGGAGGGAGGGTGCACATGTTAGCATTTGCGGATGCGGAGAATACAGCACAGCGTGGTTAGCTGCTTTTCTCACTATCACACAGCTGATCGTATATAACTGGTAAGAATTTCTGTAACACTTTGAGATCGTGGGCTAATACTGAAAACACTGGGTCAAAGCAGAAAAGCTTGTTGTCTGAGTCAACAGGCTCCATTCACACATGGGTAGAGACTCGGGGTCTCACAGCTGGCACTCCCTTCAAGCCACACTCAGCCCCAGGACCTTCCCCGTGGCCTCCGTGGCCTGGTTCTTAGTGTGTCTGGTCCTGTGATGCTTATACCGGCCCTCAGAGCCTGTCCCGTGGGACGCAGGGTGGGAGCCACGAGCAGGTCTCCAGCACGGGGACGCTTGCTGTCACCTCTCGTCTCTGCCACCTCTCGTCTCTGCCATCTTCCCTTTCTCCCCCGGGAAGCTTCATTCTTTCACCTCTGCCTTTCCTTTCCCTTTGGGGATTGGAGGAGCTGTCCCCCTGGCCGCCGATGCCCCGCGCCACCACAGCAGTGAAATAAAATCACCTGTGGGCTAAAGCAGTGAACGAATGGAGACATGAATGAAAACGAAGATGCTTAAATAGAAGTAAAATATTTTGAACACAAATGAAATGAATTAAAAATGAAATTCCTGGAAAAACGAGATTGCGGGTGAAGGCTTAGAGCTGCGCTGAGTGTGGCGAGGACGTGGCTCCGCTGTTGGATGGAGGGAGCGTGGGTACGAGGACAGAAACCTGCTGGAAGGTTCTTGGAGCTGCCTTGGAAGGCGGTGCAGAGGCCCAGACTATTCGGGGGCAGGAGAAATGAAAAGGGAGGAGCAAGTGTAAGTGGCTGGGAAGAAATGGCAAGATTTGGAAACAGGCTGATGTGGAAATGGAGGAAACCAAGGGCTCAGAGGTGCCGTCGTTAGCAGACATTGGCAAGTTGGGAGATAAAGTTTCCAGGTACTGGGAGGAACGTGAGTTTTCAGCATGTGGTGGTCGTGGAATATCCACATGGAATGTCGACCAGGAAGTGGAAACTGAGGTTGAGAATCTGGATAGGAAGTCAGGACAGGTGGTCCTCACCTGAGGCCACGTCCATCCTCTTAGAAGTCATGGAAGAAGCTGGGCCGTGGGTGACATCTTTGACACCCTCACTACCAAGTGGATGCGCTTTGCTAAGTGTGCTTGGAGATCGTCACCTGACCTTTGACCTCGGCCATGCCTCAGAACGGGGTCTAGTGAGAAGAGGGTGTGTTGTCATCACACTCTCGTGACAGGTCCCCGCCCTTCAGTTTATGAGGGTGACACACAAAGCCTGTAGCACTAGGAGCTGAGAAGGCTGGGGAATAAAACTGACATTTCCCCAGTGCTCGGCTCCTGTCGGGCCTGGCCATAGTGCCAGTCAGTGGTGAATCAGTGGCCCTTTCAGGTGGGTTGGTGCAGAACAAACCCAAGCAGGGGCTGTCACCTTTCTCTGCGTTTGTGCTCATGATCTCGCTTCCTGAGATGCTGACCTCTGGCTCCCTCGCATGGTCAGGTTTTCCTCATCCTTCCCAACTTCCCTTGGTTCTACTTTGATCACAGAACCATCGTGAGTCCCCCTGGTTGGAATGAATTGCAGTCTTTTCAGCAATCCCACAACACCTATCTTGAGACCACTTATTTAATATTTGTAACTCTCTAAAGCAGGGCATAATAAGACATGGGAATTTCATAGGCTGGCCTGCATGAAACAGTTCCTCTGCTTGTTGTATGAAAGAATGACATTGGCACCATTTACTGCTGCTCTTACCAAAACCCCCATGTTTTCCAGTGCTAAGGGCTGACTCGTGGCCGTGGGGTATGGAGAATGCTTCACGCAGTGTTCCTGTGGTGTGGCTGGTGATTCCGGGTGGTCTTTACATAACAGAGGCTCAGGGTGCGAGGGGACATATGTAGCCCAGCTGTCCGCACACATGAATAAGCATGACGCCCGCCTGGTGGTCGTTCAGCCCCTGCCTAAGCTTGTCCAGTGCTTGCGGAAGGAAGATCTGGATGTGGACAGATAGTCAGGGGAGGATGAAGAGATGAACACGACTTTCCTTTTCCCATTGATTACTCATCTGTATCTGACAAGATAGGTTAAATTACACCGTGGTAAGAAAGGACCCTCAACTCTCAATGGCTTAAAATATCCCACGTTTCTTGCTCGTTCATAGTCTATGTACGTCACCGGTTGCCCTGAGGCCTCTCTCCTCACTTACGGTTTCAGGATGATGGAGTATCCAGCACCCTAAGTGCTGTTTGCTCTGTCAGAGGGGAGAGAAGGAGACTCTGGGCTCTTTGCATTGGCTGGTACATGCTCCAGCCTTCTCTGCACACCCTTCCTGCCCCTAGCCCTGCAGCTCCCTGGCAGGACTGGGGGCAGAAGTGCGGCCTCTCTGTGCGCCCACAGGCAGGGCCGTGCAAGTCTGTGTTGAGCAGCGGGCCTGCTGCACGCGGCCTGGCCGATTTTCCTTTGCTCTGGGAGGGACAGCTTCCCTACAGATGCCACAGCACCATGGCAGGGACGCCCTGGGGAAGCAAGCGAGAACCAGTGTGAGTGTGAAAAGGGCACCATTGCTCCCCAACGTCCCCCAGATGAATGGGAGGAGCCACTCCCACGTGTAAGGATCCTGTTCCCTGCAGAGGCAATTGGGAGAAGCCACCCGGAAGAGCTGGATGAGTCTCCAGCTTTTCCCCAGCCCCCCACATGCTGGGAACCTCCAGAACCAGCTGGCCTCCATGAAGCAGTTTTCCTCCGCACGATGACAATGACAAATCCTCCCTGCTCGGGAGGTGGCGGCTTCCACTATAAATCACGTCCCAAAGAGGGGAGAAGCAGCGGTGATTAATAGTGGGACCTGAAATCCAGAATGTAATCAGTCAGATTTGTCACGGAGTCGGAGACGGGGCTGGTGCTGTCACAGATGAGTCAGGCCCAGGGTGGCTGTCTCCAACCATGTTAATTATCTCAGCATAAGTGGCTGAAACTGATGATTAAAAACACGGAGCGATGTGCAGAGCGGGAGTCACAGCCCCCGCCTCCTGGGCCGGCATCTCGGCTCTGAGAGCGTGGGCTTTCTCTTCCAGCAGGAGCAGGCAGGGTGGTGCCTTGGCCGGGCGCAGGGGGGTTGGCAAGGATGGCTGCACGGTCCTGCGAGGCAAACGATAGGGACACCTCCCCTCCCCCCAGGTGGCTGGGGCTCACAGGGGCCGGCTGTGACCAGTTCACCCACTGAGGTCACTGCCGCTGGAGTGACGGCTCTTTTATGTTGATTCCAGGGTTACTGTGCGCGAATTCTAAGCCGTGGGTCCGTGCAAGTCACGCCTCCCTGGACTTGAGAGTAAAGAAGATGCCACTTAATTACAAAATGCATTTCTGACACGAGTGCCTTTGCATGTATTTATTTTTAATGCATGTTCCCTCCGCCCCCCGGATTTGCCATCTGGGCAGTTAGCTTGTCTGACCAAAGCGAGAGGTGAATGAGACCAAAGTCATGTTCCACAGGCACATTGCTTTGCGAGCACAGGCTGCATCCCGAGCGCCAGCCAGCCAGCTGCAAACATCCGCGCTTGGGCAACTCGTTTTCTCCAATACTTGTCAAGTCTCTACTAAGTGCAAAAAACACTCTGCAGATGGAAATGAGAAAGTGAGGGACTATACCCCCCCCCCCCCCACACACACACACACCTACCTATATGATTGGGAAAGACGGACCATTCGCAGCTCTATCTTGGGGTTTCCTGCCTACTGGCCTGGAGACCATATTTCTCCTTTGCAGTCACTTTGATTTCTGTTGAGATGTAAACACCCTTGGGAGGGGGTCCACATCATTTTCAGCTCTTTTCACCCATTTGTACCTCTGTGGGTGGATTGGGGGGGCAGGGGTTTGGTCTTTCTGCTGGTCGCTTTCCACCCTGTGACCCTTCCAGGTCTGAGCTGGCTTCTTTGCTCTTCCTCCAAAGGCTAACTTTTCCTCCTTTATCATCATGACATGTCCTTTCTCTTGATCCCTCACCGTCAAGCCAAATGCTCAATTTTTACCCCCATCCCTCCCATGTTTGAAATAAATACACATATTTGCTTTAGGTGTTTGAGTTTCTATAGGGGGATACTCAAGGGCTAGCAAACCAGGAGCAGGCAGTTATAGAATCGCTGGAAACCCTATCAGTATTCGTCCTTGTGGGTCCTGCCTCCGGGCAGACGTCACAGGGGCTGGACGGCCTCTTCTAGTCGTCACAGTGGTCCTCCATGGGTGACCGCCAGAAACACGTGCCCTATTCTGGTAAGGAAGGTGCTGAGGGCCTGTGTCCACTTGGGGCCAGGTATAAAGCATGGCTCCAGGACCATCAAGAGGAGAACTTCCCAGAAATGGGTCACAGTCTTGGGGTAGTGACCCTGCTGCTGCAGGGAGGCCCTTTGTGTTATCAGTAGGTGGGAGACAGGCGTCTGGGGCAGAAGTCAGCTGTCGCTGAGGCGGGAGTGAGTGACTGTCCCCCCCTCTAACGCGGCCTGTGTGTCTGCTCCCTCCTCAGCTGGTGCTGCCAGAATACTCCATCCACAGCCTGTTCTGCATCATGTTCCTGTGTGCTCAGGAGTGGCTCACCCTGGGGCTGAATGTCCCCCTACTCTTCTATCACTTCTGGAGGTAAGTCTGCCTGCGACGGGTCTGTCCCTCCCCTTTTCTGCTTGGGCAACCTGCCCTCCAGAGACGATGTCCCCCAAATGGTCCAGCCGCCTATGGCCTCCCTCTCAGCCCTTCCTTTTGGAGACCCTTTCTCCCGAGCCTTCTTCCCGAGCTATGCTCAGCCCGTGTGAGTCCAGCCAGGGAAGGCCCCGCTATAAGCACAGCCCTGTAGGTCGGTGTTCAAAGCAGCTACAGCTTCATTCACAACAGCCAAAAAGAAACAACTGAATGTCTCTCAGCAGATGAATGGAGGAACAAAATGCAGTATATCCTTACGATGGGAAATTATGTGTCAATAAAAAGCAGTGAAGAGCTGATACATGCCACAATGTGGATGAGCCTTGAAAACATTACACGTGAAAGAAGGCAGTCACAAAAGGCCATTGATATGAAATGTCCAGAATAAGCAAATCTACAGAGACAGAAAGTAAATTGGTGGTTGCCAGGGGCTGGAAGGGAGGGGGAAAGGGGAGTGATTGCTGATGGGTACGAGGTTTTCATTTTAGAGTCATGAAAGTCTTCTGAAAGTAGGTGTTGGTGATGGTTGTACAGCTCTATGAATATGCTAAAACCCACTGAATGGTATACTTTAAAAAGGTGAATTTTTTGGTATGTGAATTATATCTTAAGAAAAACAAAAGCACCTCCCATATGGGCTAGGTTTCCTGGGACAGTTCTGATTTCAATATTCTGTTTTCTGCTAAGACCATCATGCGTCATATCATGTGAGAGGGGCTTTCTGCAAAATACAGTCACCGTGCGGGTATAGGAGACAGGAAGCGGTCGGCATTCCAAGTAGTGAGGAGTGTGTTGTGCAGATAAATGAACTGCCCTTTACGTAACCCCGTGGCTCCCGGAGCTTTGGTCCCCCCAATAGCTCATCATTGTGATTTTACCAAAAATATAGTCTGTATTTAGTCATGTCGAGAGCATTCACTCTTTCACTCAGCAAACGTATGAAACACAGACCACAATCAGACATTGTGGGGGAGAGAAGATGAATGTAAAATAGAATCTCTACCCTCAGGGAATATACTCGTACAGCCTCGAGGTAGAGGGAAATATATTAACAGATATATGTGGACTGTATGCAGGAATGTAGAGAAATGAGCGTTTAAATTAGACTGGAAGGGTGGCACTGGAAAATCTGGAAAAGCACATCTCAGGTTGCTGGACTAGCAGCATATGCAAAGGCTCAGAGGTCAGGGAGCACTTGGCCTGTTTGGGGACAGCCTTTGTTCAGTGTGGCCGCATGTAGGGTCCTTGGAGGGAAGTGAGCAGAGATGGGTTGACAGACAGCTGGGATCAGGTATGAGGGGTCTGGAACGAATTGAAGGGGAAGTTGGAATTAATTTATCCTGTAGGGAGCGGACGACTCTCAGAAGCTTTTGAGGAGGAAAATGGCATTACCCGATCTGACTTTTAGGAATGGGACCCTAGCACCAGTGCGCAGGTTGGAGGATGAAATTTTGAGGACAAAATCCAATTAGGAGGTTATGATGAAATGTCAGGTGAAGAGAAAACAGCTAGTGGAAGTTGGAATGGAGAGAGAAGGAGAGGATCCGTGGAGGTAAACTGGACAGGCCTTGGCTAATAACAGGGTGCAGGAGGTAAGGGAGAGGGGGCCTCTGAGCTGGAGGCAGGATGGGTGACGGTGCCATTAACCGAGAGCAGAAGGAGAGAAGAAACTGCAGATTTAGGCAGGAAGGAAAATGCTTCGGTTATATAAGGAAGTCCTGCTTTAAGTGCAGGTAATTCTACTAAAATCTGAATTTCGAGAGAAGTCAGACAGAAGCATTATGGTGTTGAAATGTATTGCATACCCACTCAGGGGCTTTCCATGCCTTCCCTCCTCCAGTACCCATAACAACCGGCTAAGGTGGGGTTCCTTTTCTGTTTTACACATGGAGACACAGCAACTCACAAAGGTTGTTACTTCCCAGAGTCGCTCAGCTAGGACACGGCAGGGCCAGGGTTCAGCCTCACCTTTGCATGGGTCACAATTTCTGTCCTTGCCACCTGGCACGCTGCCCCAGGGGGCGGGCTCTTCTCACTATAAAAGGCATTTATCCCGAGGTCCTTGCAATAGTGTGCTGGCATTCCAGGGCGTCAAAAATGTGGTTAATTTACAGAACTTTGATTTGTGCCCTGCTTCTCAGAGCTAGCACTCCTCCAAAAGGGAGGGAAGGCAGAGGCAGCCAGTGTCCTTACACTTGGAATGTTACGTTTGTATAAGAGAACAGCGACTGCAGTCTACTTGCCATGAGGGACCTTGTTTGACTTTATTTTTTAATTTTTTTTTTTTTTTTGAATCCCTGACAGGGTTTAGCCTCGTTCTGGCATTTCATAAGTGCTCAGAAAATGAAAGAAACAGGAATGAGGAGGGAAGGGTCCTTTAAAAATGAGTCCTTGAACACCCTCCTTTTTTCATTTCCTCTTTCCCCCACCCTTCTAACAGATCCAGTCCAGATGTTTCTCATGCAGATAAAGCCCCCTTCTGCTCCAGCTCTTAGTTCACTTACATAAAAGTAGAACTGTAGAACTTTTATTCCGTGTTTGTTCTTTGCAGATTATTTGCATCGGTCACCTGACCTGATCATCACAAAAGCCCCTCGGAGTAGGCAGTTTCATCCCCATTTTACAGATGAGAAAGTCGAGGCTCAGAGAGGTTAACGACTGGCCCGAGGAAGGTCAGTCTGGGGACCGGTGAGTGGCAGAGCCCTGGCTCTTTCCACAGAGCCCCTTGGCTACCTTGCCACCCCTGCCTCCATTTAATGAGATCACCTGGGAACAAGGTCACAGCAAAAGCAAACAGGTTTTGAAATCTGCTCCCAGGAAGAGGAGAGGCGAGTGGCCTGGAGGGCTATGAGCTGGCAGATATCATGGGATCTGGCTTGTGATTTCCCTTAGCACAGTGCCGATACTAAGTCATGTCAGTGCAATCCTGTGAAGGGGAAGGAAGCGGGAACTGAAATACCAGCTTTGTGAGCGGCTCCATCCCAGGGACATTCTTCAAAGCGTTTCATGAGTCTGGTCAGAGCCATTCTGCGGGTCCTCGTCACAATCAAGAACCACAGCCTGTCTGTCCTGGGGCCTCACAAGAGCCCTTCATTTCTCCTGGCCTCCTGATTCCTTTACCAGACTGACAGAGAAACAGCCTGGGAGCCATCTCAGCCACAGTTTGTTCCTCCCAGTGAGGCTTTGGCTGAGGCCCTGGGGGCCAGGGGACAGTCCCAAGGGCAGCACTCGCCACCTGTCTGACGCTTCCAAAGGGTCTCCTGCCTGTGTCTCCCAGCCTGACAGTCCCCCTCCTCCCGTGAACGAGGCCGGTTCACGTTCACGTTGAGCCAATTGATATTTTGAAGCAAGTTCATTCCCTCTCTTCCACCCACTGTTCTTTTGCTCGCCCAGTTCCCTCTGCAGCTGCTCTCTCCCCACGATGGCCACTGTTCTTTTTGCTGTTCTGGGTCTTTCTATCAAGAAGAAAAGTATCTGTAAACTACTGTACCTTCCAGTGGGAATATGATGTCTTTCCCAGAATACTCAGGATTTTAAAAGAGGCTCTGGGTAGAGAACAATATTTAATCCGAGGTAATTAGTGGTGCAGTGGCATCGAGGCAGTAGGGACGCAGCTCCACGTCTACCCACACTTGTACCTGTTCTGATGCCACATGGACACACATTGCTGACCCCTCAAGAAAGGATTCTCTTCCTGGTACCTCCAGCTGTCACCAGGTGACATGTTTTTCTTCCGTTACATCAGCTCTATACATAGGTGAAATCACCGTGGTGCCAGTGGATCTGAGTATTTGGGGGAGTTCCTACCTGCCGGAAGGTAGGGGCTGAGATACTTTTAGCCGCGCCTGGGCTGTGACGCGGGCAGGAGGCAGAGGACTGCTTAGCGAGCTTCCTCAGAGGCCAGTCCGTCCTCGATGACGTCAGATGTCCCTTCCAAGCCTCAGAGCCAGTGACGCACATCCTCTTCCCCTACAGGTACTTCCACTGCCCGGCAGACAGCTCCGAGCTGGCCTACGACCCGCCGGTGGTCATGAACGCAGACACCTTGAGTTACTGTCAGAAGGAGGCCTGGTGTAAGCTGGCCTTCTACCTCCTGTCCTTCTTCTACTACCTGTACTGGTGAGTCCGCGCCCCTGCCGGGGGTTTGACTCCTGCAGGAGCCGGATGGGTTCCAGGCCGGCCGCCTGGTCTTTGGGAGGTGGCCTGTGGCGCCAGCTGTGTGACGCGGGTTCAGGAGCAAGGGCTTCAGTGGGAAGCAGTGAGAAGGGCAGAAGGTCCTGCAGGAGGCCCTGCCCTCTGATAGCCGCAGCCGTAGGGCCACACAGCGAAAACACATCCTAGCAACAGCTCTGGTGATGAGCAGACCTGCTGCTCCCCAGGGCTCCCTGCCTCTAGCAACTGCATAGTTCAGCCACCAGGTCACCAGGGGGCCCGCACACACAACCTCGTCACCCGTTGGCCCCAAGCCTGTGGGGACGCATTCTTGGGGACCATAACAGAGACCCCGGCGGCACCTTGGATCATTAAATGCTTACACGTACAATTCTCCCAATATTACATAACAGTATTCTAATTGAGTAAAACACACTGACTTTGCAATTCCTTTTCAGGCATCTCCCTTCTTTTCACCTTTACTCAGAACATCCTAGCTAAGCAGATGGCTATAAACAGACTGTCTTCTGGTTTGATACCTCAGAGAGTGCCTTTTCTGGAAACGTCTCTTCATTCCTGTTCCCCTTTGGTTCATCTCTGAGGTGTCTCCCCTGTCACCTTGCTATCCTGTTGCTACCTGGGGCAGGACACGATATCTTCCCATCTCCTAGCACTGTCTCCCAAATGGCCTGGTTCACAGTGGCTGGGTGAGGCAGAGGAGGGTGGCAGGTATTAGACTCCAGGGCCACCTTAGGGTTTGTGTTGGGCTGGAACAGGCTGAGAGGTGTCCGCATTACTCCAGCCTTTAGAAATGAGCCAGGCTTTGGTCTAAGAGCTTTACGTGTATTGCTCAGTTTATGAGCTAAACGCTCTCATTGCCCACATATTAACAATGAGGAAGTGGAATCTGAGATAATTAGATAATTCCCCCAATCACAGCTAATAGTGTCACCGTTTGGAGTCTATCTCTAGTTCCCAAAGACTAACCTCTTAACTGCTGGCTGTCTTAGGAAACCTCTAGAAAAGTCTTGATTGAAATGTGGTCTTTGGAGCTCCTACATCCAACTAATCAGAGGGTGAGAAGGGAGCGCTTCTTTAAAATGCAGATTCCTGGGCTTAGCTCTGATTCAGGATTTCAAGGCTCGGCAGCACATCTGAGGGTAAGATCCGTTGTCCTGGGGTGTTGTTTGCTTCTGCCTCTTGTCCAGAAGACTCGGGAGGCCCTGGAGGTGCAGAGTCCACTGGAATAACTCAGCCTCAGAGAGGATTCATTTGTTTTACCACATTCTTCTTGGATTCAAGGGTTGGTCCTCTTGGGTGACCTCTCTCCTCCTCCCGGATGGAGTGTCCTGGGACATTGCCTGCTTCAGCTTGCGAGGAGTCTGAGGGTCTCTGAAGGCTCCCTGGAGATTTCTGAGGTTCCCCCAAGTCTTTACAACTCCAGGTCTGAATTCTCTAGCAACTAAAGCTTGCTCTGGCTGGTTCTTGCATTGGGAAACCTAAAGAGGGTGGCCCAAGCCCTCATGTGCTTGGTGACTTGATTCCTTGGGCTAACGTGGAGGTTCGTTTCTTCTCCGGAGTGTACTTGTGGGCCTGCAGATGGCCCCTGCTGCAGCGTCATAGCTGAGTGGCCTGTCCCAGAGGCAGCACTGCCCCTCCTCAAATCCAGCAGAACAAAGGCTTTCCCTGGCTCCTGCCCCATCAGCCTGGGATCCATCTTAGTCTGGATGGAGGCTGAGGCAGGTCAGCCTCCCTCATTTCAGTTTTGTTGCAGTAACTGCTGAGCCCAAGGCATTATGGGAAAGAAAACATCGGAATTCACAGACAAGCAAAGCAGCTCTCTGTCTGCTGAGCTGTGGGTGGAGGGGGCGGTGTGGAGTGGTGTTGGCGGCTCCCACCCACCATTAGATGGATGTGATGTTCTGTAACGGAATGTGTTCCAGACATTCTGTTTTACTGTCTGTCCTTTAGTTCAGTTTGATGTTCCTTCATGTTATATTCATTAATTACTTTGTTTCCAAAACAAAAGTGGAAACAACTGCTCCTCCTGCCTCCCTGGGACCCTGGGTGGCTGCCAGGGTTCCTCCCCCTCTGCTGAACCTGATCTTTTGGGGGCTTTCCAGAGCCCCTCAAAGACAGTGTTTCTTCCACTTCAGGAGCTCCCAGTCCCTGAGATCCGGACCTGGGGGAAAGTACAGGACTGTCAGCCCAGGCGGCTCTTTTACAGAGGCAAGGGGACCCATGCGTATGGAGAGCTGTGTCTGAGCTGAGCAAATGGCAGAGGCTCAAGTGACAGCAGCTGGGACCTCTGTGAAGGTGGGATGGAAGTTCCTGAGGACCTCAGAGAGGTTCTGAGATGTGTCCAAGGTCCTAGCTGACAGTCAGGAATTTATCTGGTCCCAGAGCTTGGGCTTTTCCCACTAATCACCCGGCCCCCAGAGCCACCCCCTTCTCAGGTTGCCTTGTGGACCAGGAGACGTTTGCAAGTGACACGGGATGGGGAGTAGCTAATCCTCATACTAATACTGATACTAACACTAATACTAACACTAATACTAATACATTTACGCTGACACTGACACTAATACTAGCTGGTTAGTCCCGTGTGGACTCCGCCTGCCTGCATGAGATAAAGATCTTTTCAAATCAAGAGTGTAAAGCAGGCTGATATAATATTATCTACCTAAGGTAGCACCACCCTCCTGCCCAGTTACTCTGGGTCATGCCTGCCTCCCCGCATGTTTATTTCTCTCACTCTATAATTATGTTATTTATGGTTTACTTCATGGCAGAGACTTTGTTTCATTCGCCTCTGTAGCTGGAGTGCCCTGGCCAGTGCCTGGCACATACTAGGTGCTCATTAAACCCTTGTTATTGCTACGGCGTGGCTGTACGCTCCCTCTAGGTGGGGGTGGGGGCTAAATACTCACCACTGTTTCCTAGCACCTAGGATGGTACCTGGCATGCCGGAGGCACTCAATAAACAGGTTCTCAAAAATGGAACTTCAGCTACTCAGAAATGCTTGTTGCCCCAGTAAGCATTTCTGAGCAGCCGAGGTTCCACGTTGCAGGAGAGGGTTAGAAGTAAAACACTTCAGGTTCTTTCCTTTGGTTTTCTTTCTTAGATTATCTTTTTTTTCTCTTTACCACATAAAAAGATGCTTGCTTTTCTTTCCTCAAATTGACCAAATCTGTATTTTGGTGCAGAACATTCCTTGGTCTTTCAGGATTAACCTGCAGCCCGTTCTAAGAGCACAGGGATGCACGAACCCCCCCCCCCCCCCCACACACACACCTCAGGACACACGCTCTTTGCATGTTTAATGCCTGGATTCTGTTATAAACAGGAGGGCCAGGGGGTTGCCCAATTAAGAATCCATTTAGTTTATGTGCCCAAAGGGCCTGTGTTCACACATCAGTCTTCGCAATAGTGATGGCAGTCACTTCCCCAGCTCGAACATATCATCCAGCATAAGCTGGGAGGCCCTGGACACACGTAATAAGCACATGGGAGCTGGTGGGGTAAAGCGTCACGGCACCCCTCACCCTGCCCCCACATCTGCCCTGTAATTGCAGGAAAGATGACTAACGCCGTAATAATCGTCGCGATGAGAATAATAACAGCCACTTAGAGCAATCAGCATCTTTGTTTTATCTAAGGGACACCATATGCTCTCGGAACAAATGTTAGGCCAATGTTGTGGGGGAGTAGGTGAGCTGCTCTACTGACGGGAATGAGACGGCGTCCGGCTTTTGGCAGGTCCCTCTTTTGAGGGCCAGTCTGAATCCTCCACGGGCTCCCACTAATGCCTTCCTTCCCTTTTCTCTTTGCATTCAGCATGATCTACACTTTAGTGAGCTCTTAACTCACAGACCACGCATGTCATCAGAGACGGGATGGGAGAGGCCTGCGGCTGAGAAGTCACTTCTGCTGGCAATTGGAAAAGGAACCAGAGTGGGGATGTGTGAGAAAGAGACCAAGCAGACACTGAATCGGGAACTGGAACCAGGCAGCAGCTGGTGGGCCCAGTTCACTGTGTGCATATGTTGTCGCCCCGTGTATCACAGTGTTTGGTGTTCATACCCCACTCAGGTTGCAGATCTCTTCTGAGCAGCGGGCAGCTCGTGGGTGTGGGTGATGAAACACTAGACCACTCTGGAGTGAGAATTGCTGCCTTCGGAATCCACTTCCTCAAACAACTCTCCACAAGTTCACACTGAGGGCCTGAACTGCGGGAGTGGAAGGCTGGAAGGTGTCTGCCGAGGAACAGAAAGACCCAGAGTCAAGGATGAGTCTGTGGGACCCATTGAAAGCCTGAAGGACGTCGTGGGCGACCTAAGGCTCTTGTGTTTCTTCCAAGCCATGGCTACTCCCTTCACCTCAATGGGAGCGTCTGGAAGGTGTGCACTTGCCTTCAACTACTGTAACCAGCCCTGAGTTTGCAGGGGCATCTGCTTTCGTAGCCTGTTCTGGGAGAGCCTAGCTTAGTGACCTCATGAGCTGGGTTTGGGGCGATATGTTGGTGATAAGTCATGTCCAAAGTCACGGATGTCGGGGTGGGTCAGGGAGGGGGGAATCATGGGAAGAAAAGGTTTCTTTAAACATTTACTACATATCCAAGGTCATTAGTTCTTCACCACAACAAACTATTTTTCTGTTGTCACCCAGAGCCATCGCTGTCATTGGGTGCAGATCAAGTGGTGAACACGAGTCAACGCTAGGCTCCCCTAATGGTTCCACGCTCAGAAAATGCTGGACTGGCTGCTCTGAACTGTGGGCATTTGGCAACAAAGAAATGAGACGACATAATTATAGCTTCCTCTTATGATGCTGTAGCGTTCGTACTGTTTAGGTCAACATTGAGGCTGTTTGCTTACCTAGAATTTTCCACGTGCCAGTCTCTCCTTTTTGTGTAGGCGTTGTGCTCGGGGCTGTAAATAACGACAAGGCTGAGATTTTTATAATGTTCCAATCGGGCACAATGATTTTGACCTCATTCCCCCAACTTCCCTTCTTTTCTTCTGTTTGACACACACAGGCTATTTATACATGTACCCAGATCCCATCTGAACCCTGTGACTCAGGCTTATGAATGGTGTTTGTGTAACGCGTCGTGTGCTATGTTTAAAACGCAGTGACAACTTGAGTGTCTCACCTGCCTGGCTGTCTCATTTAAACCCCATTACTGCCTGGATTCATCTCCATATGGTTAGTAAACTGGTAGGTAGAAAAAGCAAAGTTTCAAAAAGGCATTTTGCTTCTAAAAATTCTACAGAAAACAAAATACAGACTTTTGCTCTTAGGCTGCAGGTATAAAACCAGCGAATTCGAGGTGCTGTTTGTGGGAGCAGACTTCCCCTTGGCCAGTGCCCATCGTCCAGGCTGGGTAAGTGAGATTGGGGCAGAGACTCTCACCTTTAGGGCTGGTTGGCCTTGTGTTTGATGCCATTGCTGAGAAGACGGGCTCCCTCCATCCAGAGAACTAGCTCGGGCTCCCAGGCTGCAGACAGCAAATCTAACTCCACAGCTGTCTTACAAATGCAGCTGAATGGAGCGGGTAAATGGTTTCGGTTAAGTCTCACCGTGGAGCTATTCTGTTTGTTTCTTTTTCTATTTTGCCTCCTTCCAAGAAAAATTTGAAGTGGCTTATAATAGCGGACAGTAGTACACAAAGATGGTTAAAGTGGAAATGCAGATTCCAACTTATAAAGGAGATACTTTATAGTATCTCCTGAGATACTCCATTTACTGTGGCTGAGAGTTGAGTCGCTTCCTGAGATACTCTATTTACTGTGGCTGAGAGTTGAAGTTGGTCATTTCTCTTAGCAATAAATAACAGCAATTCGCATTTCCACAGTGTTGAACATTTTACAGACAGCTTTCATGTCTTCTCATTTGACCTTCCTCACAATCCTATGAAGTTGAGACTATTCTTTTTCCTATTTTCTAAGTGAGGAAGCTGAGGCTCAGAGAGGGTAAGTGACTCACCTATCGTCACACAGCCTTTGAATCCCGGTCATGTGACTTTATAAACCCCACATCGTTTCCATTATGCCTGAAAGCTGGCAAAGTAACTTAGGTCCTGTTAAGGTTTGATAAGCAGCATTAACTTTTGAGGAAAGGAGAACATTTTAAAACTAAAGCTATAGAAGAAGTGCCTGGTTTTATTTTCCTTCATGTGCCAGGCTCAGACTTGCTTCATTTTGGGAAGTTCTTCTCAAAGGTGGTCTTCTGACAGCTTTAAAACCTGCAAGTGCCTCTTAGGCAGTTCTTATGTCTCACCTGGGTGAACTAGCCAGACAGGAGCTCAGTGCTATGAATAAGTGGCCAAACACAACAGTAGCTTGAAACTGAAGTAAATTGAAGGGTCAGGCATTATTCTATCTGCTTCACGTGCTTTTTTCTGCTCCGCATAACAATACTATGTGGTCAATCATATCCCTGTTTTCTAGATGAGGAAACCCCGTGAAGATGAGTCCCTTGCAGAGACCCACGGCTAGTCAGGGGTAGAATTTCAACCCCGGTCTGCTTCTTCTCACGTAATTGTATCTGCTTGAATATCTTTGTCTCTCATTGTTTATCACACAGAAATAACCAAACAGAGGAAGGACAATGAGGCAGGAGCAATGGCCCCTGGGTAAATCACACAGGGAGTGGTACCCTCGGGTCCCTGACCAAACCTCAGTCTGGGCATCAAGAAGTTTCTCGGGGGCAGCGACAGCACAGGTGTTGGTGACCTGGTTCCCATTCCCTTTGGGAGGCAGAGCTGTGGGGCTGCTGTGGCTGTGCCCGAGTCAGAGCAGGACGGTGAGTCACTTAAGCTTCCTCCTCCCTTGGCTAAGTGAAGTGAGTAATGGCACCCACTGCGCTGACTTGTTAGAAAGGTTAAGTGAGTGCAGATTTGCAAAAATTTAGACAAGGGCCGCACCTGTGCTAGGCACTACCTAACTCTTTGTGGGGGTGAGGCTTCCTGGCCGTCTTTACTGTGTCCCGTGCCCACCCAAGGCAAGGCCCTCCGAAGGGAAAGTAGTTACCAGGTGTGTGGGAAGGCAGTGAAGACCCCTGGACGCAGCTGCCCTCCTAATGCCTTGTCCCATCTATAGTGTCCTGAGGGGAGGCCAGGATCTGAGACCGCTTTCAATGCCATGTTCATTAGCCAGTAATGATAACTGCTGTCAAATATTTGCTGTGTGCTCGGCGCTGTGCTAAGCACTGGACATGCACGTGCTCATTGACTCCCCGTAACAACATTGTGAAGTAGGAACTATGACTGTCCTCAATTTATAGTCCAAATCCTAAAACTTACAGAGGTTGAGCAAATGAGCCAAGGTCACAGTTACTAACAAATCATTGAGCCTAGATTCCAACCCAAGTCTTTTCGATTCTAGGGCCTTGACCATTTGTGCATTCCTGAAAGGGTGAGACAGTACAGGGAGGGCAGTGGGATGTGAGAAAGAAGAGGAAACGGGGTGAAGGAGCAACAGGAGAGGGGCTCACCCAGAGTGTGGCCCTGCTCAGGCATCTGCTTCACAGCAAGCAACTCCATGTAAGGGAGTTTGTAATCGGGATTTTGTGCAAGCTTCTGAGACTCTGAGACTCAGCTTTCCCATCTCTGAAATGGGGCTAATAACACCCGGCTTTAAGGATGGTTGTGATAATTTTAGTAAATTATACACAGAGAGCCTGTCTCGTCATGGCTGCTCAACAAATCTTGGTCCTCAGAGCTTCACTCCACGCCCCCTCCACACACAGAGCTAAAGGGAAGGTTATATAGAATAAAACAGTAAAAAGCTTCTCATAGTAACACATGACAACGTTCAGTGAGTCTTAGTTTCCTTCCTTTCCTTCCTCGATCCTGGGGGCAGACTGTCCTAGACATGCAACACGAGTAATGGAGTTCAGCCCACTCAAGAAAATCTCCCTTTGTATTCTATTTTTAGGCCTGGTAATTGCACCAATGTTGAAAAAGTTGTCACCATTATGACAGTTTTATTCTCCTACATAAGAGATGAATGCAGCCAGCAAAGTGCTTTGACAACAATTAATTGTGCTCACGCTGCGTCATTGCACAGATCCATTTCTGAACCCTTCCTTTTTTTTGGACTTGGGCCGCTCTGTTGCAAAACTTTTTGGGGCAAAGGCAATCCAGATCTCAGGGCTGCCTGTCCAAGCTGGACAGCTTGGGGCTGCCGCTGCTCCCAAGGCTTACGCAGAAGGCTGGAACTACTGTGGGTGTTTGAGGACGTGCCCTAGAATGTGCCCTGTGACTTGCCTCATTCCAGCCAGAGGGGAGAATGAGCTGAGCAGAGGGGTGGTTCTTCAGGACACAACTCCCAGCATTCCTAGGGAGAGATGGAGACATGTCTTAGGTTCGTGCTGATTAGGAGCAGGGAGCAGAGTTCCCTTGTTGCCAGGAGTTCTGCGTGTGATGGAAGTATTTTGTGCAGCTGCATTTGTACAGAGAGAGAGACCTGCGTACTGACACCTTGGGTTGCATTTCAATTGATGCCAATAATAGAAACAGGATCAGCACAGCCACAAAATAGTCTATTCCAGGCTTTGGCCCCACCTCTCTGTGATCATTTCTGCTCCCGTTAAATTCTGCCCCAATAGCTCTAGATGCCCCAGGAGTATCTTCCTGTTGTATGAACTTGACTTCCGGGACACCACGGGATGCCCACATTTTCTTCCTTTTCAGCTTGTGGTGTGCTAGAGCTGGCCCGGTCAGGCTTGTGAGAGCTAATTGTTAAATTTTTTAGGGATTTTGCTAAATAGTTGTTAGACACAGCCATTATTAAAAACGGATTATGTAAGCTTACAATTAAATACATTATTAACAACCAGGGTACTAGAGAGTTAAAACTTATCACGTCCTAATTATTATCACCTATGTGCTCGGGGTTACGTCTCTGTGTCTGTGGGGGACATACTATAGCAGCATACGGCTGTGTATCTCTTGTCATTTCTGTCTTCAGTATGTCCTTTAGTAGTTTGAAATCAGCCATGGGGGGAATATTTGCACCATGGAAATTGGCATAGGCTCCGTACAGATCAGGCCACTTCTCCCGTGAGCCCCCACCTCCCACCCCAGGGCTAGGTGTTAACCATTTGCCAACCCTCGCTGCACGTTTATCGGTATGTACTATTCCCAGCTCTGGCACACTGTATGGCCACAGTGACAAGCCAGCGACCGAGTGGCAGCTGGCGGCCAGTACCTCTGAGGGCTTCGCCACCAAAACCCAATGTTTAAAACCCTGAAGGTGCCACTGCCTTCATGACCAGACTGCCACCCACCCCACAGCGGTGACACCAGTGGTACTGCCACCTAGTCTCTTTTTGTCCCCTAGAGATGATAGGAAAGTAGCCTTTTAAGTTTTATGCACCGTCGGTCACGAGGGCTTGGGCATGGAGATAACATAAGTGCAACATACTTGCTAAGCATGAAAATACGGTGATATTTGGACCCAAGTCCCACTGCTCTTGAATTGACTTGGGGACTGTCATTCTTCCTGTAGGATGGGTCCCTTCCCAGGAGGCTTCCAAGAGCCGCATGGAGCTGGGTCCATGGTTCTTGCCCAAATGCTGGAGTGAACCCCCCTGCTAAGGTGGCCTAAGTGATAAGTGAGACAGTGTCTGTAAAGGGCCTAATGCTATGCTCAGTAAGTAATCATTGCTCCTTCCTCTGCTCATCGTTTCTCGGCCAGGCTTGCCGTGCACAATATGGGTGTTCCTTCCCCCACCAGCCTTAGGGCGGCTATTCCTCTACGTGCATTCTCTCCTCCAAGCAAGCCAGTTCCCTCCCTGGGCCCCCAGGTACTTCACGGAGCAGACACACAACTTGTGGTTTAGAAATGCAACCGCCCAAGGAGGTCGTTTTGTTTTCTGGAGTGTGACTACCCGCCAGCCCGCACAGAGAGGCTCAAATGCCATCGCAGGGTTTCTGTTCAAATGCCAGCACCAGGATCTGAGCAGCAAACCTTGGCCTTTTCAGAAATGCTTGGCACATCAGAAAAACATCACCTTTATGATAAGAATATATTTCTGATATTTTCGAGCAGGGGAAGAAGGGGAAATGAGAAGTCGGTTAAATACCAGCCCCCACATTATAAATTATAATGAAACACATCACTCAGGACGCCATGCCTGGAATGGTCTGTTTTGATTGTAGCGATGAGAACAGCTGGGCAGCACCAGAGGCTTTGGGGGAAATTTTGATGGTGGATGGCGTCAAAGGACAGGTCTTGTGAGGTTCTTAGTCCCCCATAACTAAATTGAGAGCAAGTTTGACGTGGAGATAACTTTCTAGAACCTACAAGGTACCTTGTAGCTACAGAGATGGGACCACAGCATAATCTCGTGCCTGGCAAATGGGCCAGGTCCTCAAGGGACGGTTCAGAACCCTGCACCCCATTTGGAAACTGGTCTTAAAACCAGCAATTCTTTGTGTTTAATTAGTATTTCATGACAGATTGGACTAAAACAACTGTCTCAAGATCTAGCCTATATCTGACAGGGTTGGGAATGAGGCAGAAAACACCGTGGCAGCTCTAGAAGTAACAACTTCTAGGGAAAACTAAGAAAATGAGGCCTGATCACACTCTGCATTGGAGACATATGCCACCTGGGTTAATAGGAAACCATAGGATTTTCAGCCTCACAGTTTGGGGAAGCCCAGTCTGCGCCAGACCCAAACGGTCAGCACAAGTTGGATGATGATACTTTCTAGAGAGGCAAATAGAGGGAACCCAAGAATGGTGGTTCATGGTTCAGGGTCAGCCCAGAAGGTCCTTCTGGATGCAGTGCCATGGGGCTTTGTCCTTCACCCTGTGCTGTGCAAGGTCTTTATTATCAGTGACTTTCCCATGAAAGCGACTGATCCATCCTGGGATGACACAAAGCTGAAAAGGATGAAATCAGGACAGAAACAAGAGATATCAAAAAGATCTCACCAGCCCAGACTCATGGAAGGACATGTGATAGGCAGACACGGAAGATCTTGAGATTAGGCTCACAAAAGTCAGGAGCCACCTCTAAAGGGGTGGGTGTGACAGGGGTGGAGTGGTGACTGGATGTGGCCAATGGGTTTCATCGCCACTAAGCTGATGTGGAGCCAGATGTGTGATCTGCCTGCCACAAAGCTACGGCTGTGAGGCATCCTCATAACAGGTCTAGAATGAAATGATCGAAGATGGCCTTTGGGTCCCCGGCCCCCATCAGCTCTCCACGAGGAGCACTGTTCAGTTTGTAGCCATGTGCCTTCCGAGGGACACAGAGAAATTTGAGTGTACCCAGGGCAGGGCACACTCGAGTTTATCTCACAGGACTAGTCAGAGAAGCTTCAAGAAGACTGTCTTCAAAGAATCAAAGGCTCCAAGAGGGCAGAGGGCAAGAATTGGGTGGAAGCAGCCCTTCCCACCCCTTTCTCTTCATACGGTGTTGGAATAGTTGCTTCCCAAAGAAGGTCCTGGAGAAGTGTCAGGTGAAAGGAATGTTCTGTGGGCAAACAGCAGTGGGAACTGCAGGGCTGAACACATCAGCCAGCTTCCCAAACCTACCTCGGCGTGGAACCTCTAGTCTTGAGAATCAATGGGGATGATGGTTTGGGGCACTTTCTGTGAAATGCAGCAAGAGACCCAGGGAGAAGAGTGGGACAGAGCTCTCTGGGGTCAAGGACCGAGAGATGAGTATGTATTATGGGATGGGTTTCACATTCGGAACTAAGTATCAGAAGGAACGTGAAAAAGTTGGGCTGGCTCCAAATTGGACAACACTGATGAGAATTAGCCCACATCATTCAAATGCAGAAATAAATAGAAAGGGCTGAATCCAGAATCCCAAGGGTTCTGAACTCAAGGATTATAAACTCTTTGAGAACAGGTTTTTATTTAGATAGCCCCAGAGCTGGGCTTAGTCTTTAATAGGCCACAATAAATGTATGTTAAATTAAGTTGAATTTTGGATCTTTTGGAATCAGCAGGAGGCAGAGGTAACAGCCAGTAGTTAGTAGGAGTCAGTTTCCTGTGAGGAATGGAGGAGGGAAGAATGTCAAAGTGACCTGGAGGCCTCGTGCAGCCTACGTCCTACATCTTGTCAGGTTCAGTAGCAGTAAAACAAGCAAAGGCACGTACAGGGCGTCTGCAAATTGTTGTTCACCAAAAACCTGTGTGGGCTTATTCTTCGAATCACTAAAACACACGACTCTTAGACTCAAAGGAGGCGAGACAACTGGCTCTCCAGGGTCTCGGTCCCAGAGTGACTAACCCTGCATCCATCACCTTTTGTACTCAGAACAGTTTAGAAAACCTTTGATTACTTATTGGCATGGGAGAGTCTGGCTCACGGAAGCCACTATGGGGGAGTAGTAGACAGGAAGCCACTATGGGGGAGTAGTGGACAGGAAGCCACTATGGATGAGTAGTGGACAGGAAGCCACTACAGGGGAGTAGTAGACAGGAAGCCACTATGGGGGAGTAGTGGACAGGAAGCCACCATGGGGGAGTAGTGGACAGGAAGCCACCATGGGGGAGTAGTGGACAGGAAGCCACCATGGGGGAGTAGTGGACAGGAAGCCACCATGGGGGAGTAGTGGACAGGAAGCCACCATGGGGGAGTAGTGGACAGGAAGCCACCATGGGGGAGTAGTGGACAGGAAGCCACCATGGGGGAGTAGTGGACAGGAAGCCACTATGGGGGAGTAGTGGACAGGAAGCCACTATGGGGGAGTAGTAGACAGGAAGCCACTATGGGGGAGTAGTAGACAGGAAGCCCACGTACCGTCCCCCAGGTTCTGTAGGGGTGTCTGCAGTTGATCGTTGGCTCAGCTTCGTGCACTGCTTCTGGCAGAAACAGGGCGGTAGCACTCGTACTCTCCTCACAAACCCTTGGACATTCTCTAAGCCAGGGCTATGAAGGGAGCAGGTGAGTGCAGGGTAAGTGGACAGTGAGCATGACATTGACCCCAAGCACTTCTACAAGGTTTCCCTTTGTTCGTGTCCAACTTTTAGGGGATTGGTCAGTCTGGTCCCAAGGGAAGCAGGGAAGAAGGCAGGTCTGAGCTGCGTCATGGAAGCTAATGAGTTCAGTTTTGATATTGTATAAGTGAAGGCGATTCTAGCTATGGTGTGATAGAGTCTGACGCCATTTTCGGTGTTTGATTGCTGACAGCTTTCAAGCCCCATCACTCCCTCTCCCCGTTCTTCTCCACACCTGGTCAAGCAGGTAAGAAAGTCTACATGTTGCCTCCCTTGAGACCAGTGGGATATTCCAACCTCACAGAACCCGGCCTGTGTGTGGGAACCCTCACCCTAACCACAGTGAAAGCCAAAGTTAACCACCCCTTCTCACTCTCTCAAACCATTTTTGGACCTTCTTGGGAGACCCAGGCTCCTTCCATCATGTATCTCCACCTATTCACGTTTTTTAGGACTCTCTCCATTCAGTCAACAGCTGGGAAAAGAGCAGGTAGGACACCGTGACAGGTTTTTGAAGGGGTCAAGCTTGGAACTGACACACGTCACTTCTCCCTTTGCTCGCAACTCAGTTGGACAGCTACCCCCACCCCCATACAAGGTTGGGGAACATCATCCAGGTGGGTTTTAGTGAATGTATAGGGGTCCCCACCACATATATGTTGACTTTGAATGTCAGTTGGTCATTGAGGTGAGATATTTAGAAGGTAGTGGGATAGAGGGGGCTGAGGAGAAAGTTCTGGCCAGAGCTCTGCATTTATAAATCACCTTCTAGGCGATAAAAGGAGAAAAGGAAAAAGAATAATTCTGTTCGTAATTTTCTGTTTGTTTGATTTTCATCATTGAAGATTGCCTTCCAGAGCATCACTAGCAGTAAGGGGGTGTTGGAGGGTGGGCATAAATTGAGCCGGAAGATGAGGCATACTGTTCTCTTTGAATTAAAGTCAGCAGCTTGTACACACACACACACACACACACACACACACACACACACACACACACCCCAGTCTCCTGCCCTTCAAAGCCTCCCATAAGAAGGAAATGGAAGTAGCAGGCTAATTGCAGAGGAGTGTGAAGGAATGGCAGAGGAGGTAAAGGAAAGAGGAAATCAGGTTGCTATTTTCAGGATACGGACAATCTTCCCATAAGTCATTATGGTTTCCTTGCCAGTTAATTTCATTTCGAATGAAGTTGAAAGGTAGTCTGATAGGTTTCATAATCTCTGCAAATAATTCATAAACTCAGTTGAACTCAGAACGATTACATAGCACGTAGGAGGCTTTCAAGGTCTGACAAGGTGAGAATTACCAGGACTGCACTGGCGCTGACAGCCGGTATTGGGACGATCCCCTTTTTATTGAAATTCTCTGTGTGATTAAGAAAAAAGACTGCTAAACTGAGTTAATCTGTAACGGTGTGCAGACCAGGGCAGGCCAACCGAGCTGCGTGTGGATGTGTGCGGAGCTGGCAGAAGCTTTGCGCCTGGCTTCGTAGGCAGAGGACTCTCACATCTGTCCTGTGATAAGAGCAGCTCAGATACACAGAGCAGAATGGCATGTTCGGTCCAGAGTCCTGGAGAAACCGGGGAAAGAGAATCAGAATACATTTATCGGCGTAAGCCAGCTCGTTTGTAGTAGCTCCTGCTTTGCTCAGGCTGGAGGTGTGTTTCTGCACAAGCTGGTTACGTCCATTCTACCATCTCTTCTCCACTCACTGCCTCCCGACGGATGGCAGAAAGAGAAAACAGAACATAAATGCTTGTCTAGGGGGCAAGAAGGAATTACTATGTCTTCTGTAAGCAGTAAAGCATTGCTTTATGGCAAGTATACTTAAGCTGATGGGCTATCTTCCACAACCCTGAAATATGTGTAAGTTTATGACATAAACTGATAAGTTTCAGGATGACCATAACAGTGAATGGATAGCTAGAGGGCATCTATAGATTAATACTTGCAACTTAATTCATCTATTTATTCATTGGTATATCATGCATTCACCCACTCACTCAGCTGTTCATTTACACCATAAAAGTTTATAAAATCTTTGCCGTGCATCACACTGAACGTACAAAGGTGAATGGTATGAAGCTGCTGCTCTCAACCCTCCAGGAGCTCACACCTGTCTATCTCTCTACCACTGTTGCCATCCATCCATCCATCCATCCATCCATCCATCCATCCATCCATCCAAGATGGCCCACTGAGACCTCAGGAGCCCTGAGACAGTCAGCTGAGCCTTCACCCCCAAATATTATACCTCTAAAAGCCCTCCCTCCCCATAGTTTCTCTGTGTGCCTGATGTTTACTCCCGCTGTCCTCTGTCTCTGTGCTTTTGGGCTTCCTGGACAGTCTTTATTCTAGTACACGAGCATAAACACAAAGTCTTGCCCCATCACTGGTTTTACCTCTCCAATTCACATGCCTCAATTATGTTGTGTTTAGTAATTTTACATAAGATGGGAGAGGAGCAAAGGGAAGAGTCATATCATGGATCATATGACCTCCACCCTGTTCCTCTCCCTTTCTCTCGCTCTTCTTGTATTTCTTCGAAAGGTACACAAATCATCGTGACTTCCAACCCTCCCACCCCAACACACACACACACACACACACACACACACACACACACACACACACAGAGTCTCATACTGAATAAATCATATCCTGAAAGTTCAACTTTTATTCTGTCAGTTGATCAAACAGTTGATCAAAAAGTTTCCCGAAGAAACCTTCCCAAAAGGAGTTTTTGAAAGAAAAGTGATTTCCCCCCTACTATGTATTATTTATGTGTCTTCTATCTTAAAACCCCAGTCTTAAGGCATGGCATGGGTAGATGAATGTGTAATGGGAAATGATTGAAAGACATATGCAGATAGGTAAGTAGTATACCTTAAACTAGGGTCAGCTTCTATATACCTCAGAAAAAGAAAATGTAAAAAAAACTTCCACAATTACAGTCCTGTCTGCATTTCTAGTTCTTAAGCTAATGTTTTTAAAGTAAGTATCCTGGCCTGAGATCATGCACTGCAAGGTACAAAAATTCATTCAATCAAATTTAAGCAAAGAGCCATGTATTCGTTAGCTATTGCTGTGTAACAAATCACCCTTAATTTGCATAGAACAATGAACATCATTTCACAGTTTCTGAGGACCAGGAATCTGGGAGTGGCTTAACTGAGTCTTCTGGCTCAGGGGGTCTCTTGAAACTATAGTTCAGATGTCGTCCAGGCCAGTGGACTTGACTGGGGTAAAATATAGAAGCATGAGATATGCTTCCGAGGTATCTCCAAACATGGCTGTCAGTAGGAGGCCTTGGTGCCTCATAATGTGGGCCTCTCCTTCCCATATGGTACGTGGTTCCACCAGAGCCACCTAGAGGAGAGGGAGAAATCACAGTGTATGTTATGACGTAGCCTTGAACATGGAAGGAACTGTACATGGGCTTGGCTTCTAGTGGTAAGGCTCGTCGAGGGCCATCTTGGAGGCTGGCTACCACAGGGCACATACTTAAGGGCACGAAATTCCATTTAATGAACATCACAGAGCAAGAAACCAGCAGAACCAGAAGTGGGAAGATAGGAACTCGTGGTCGCTTTCATCCCTGCTTCTTTCTGGTTTCTTTCCTCCTACTCCGGTTCATGGCCCAACATGGTCACTTTAGGCTCCAACTCCACGTACTTTTCGGTTCAGCATTAACAACAAAAACCAAACAATGTACTTGACAACAATGTATTTTACAGTTATCATTATTGCAATGGCTGACATTTCTTGAGCAGTTATATTCCATGCACTGTGGTATGTGTGTTACTTAAGTGAATACATTTAATGCCAAAATCCTATGCCTGTTTTACAAACGAGGAGACTGATAATAAGTGACGTTGAAAGCTGCCTGGCTAGGGTTTCTGTGCCGTGCATTTCACGTTTCTTTCAGCAGAATCTCACAGGTCACTGCCAGTCAGGTTTCCATATGTGGCCAGAAAGATGGATTTTATAGTACAGGGGCAGCTCCATCTGAGGCTGTGGTAACAACATGCTAAACTAGATGGAAGAATGAAGCATGACAGGAAAATTGATTAGCATATCTGCTAGCGCAAGGGACCACTTTGCTAAGCCTAAGACTCTGCCTTAATTGCCACCATTAGTAAATAGAAATCTTCTTGAGCTAAAAGCATTGAGAGTATTATGAAAGGCTTTCTCTCAGAATGATTTTCTCTCAGCAGTTTAAATGTATGCTGCTATTTATTAGTATTATTACTATTATTATTATTATTATTATTATTATTATTATTATTACATTCTGCCATCTTGTGGCTTGCCTTATAGCCCCTGGAGAAACAGGGACTTTTTGAAAGGTGACACAAGTGAAAATTCTAGAGAAAGGGCCTATGGTAGATGTGTATTTCAAATACACATCCAGCTTGCTCTGCTAATTATACGAGTGGGTAAGGAGCCAAGATTTCCCCCACAAAATGTAGAGAAATCATTTAAATACCAAGCACTTCATTCCACTCTATTATATTTTTGTCTCAGTCCAGTTTTTATATTTTTATTCTGCTTCTGGTGAATTCTTATTTACCAACCTGGTGAATAGAGGAATGTAGATGAGCAGAATCCATTTCTGAGGCAGGGCAGTGTTCATTCATTCATTCATTCATTCACTCATTTGACAAACACCCATTGAGCTTTGGAGTGTGAGGTTGCCTGCTAGGTGATGGCGTTTTCAAAATTCATTCATCATCCTCTGATTGTATTTATTGAGTGCTGTTTCACTCCCTGACACCCTGATACATGCTACGAAAATTTTAAAAAAGAAGTTGTAAGATAAGTGAGACAAACTTCTTGTTTCCAAAAGATCTTGAAACATCACTGAGAAAATAAAACTAGCATGAAACAATCAAGAAACAAAGCAAGACAGTCATGAAGTAGGAAATTTTAGGTACAGCCTCTGGGGGCATCAGAAGGAGCTGATGAGCTGGCAGGAGGAGCTGGGAGGGCTTCTCAGAGGAGGCATCACGGGCTGAGGGCTAACAGCTGATGTTCAGGTGGCTTGTCGAGCGAGGGCTGCTTCAGGAGCCCCCGAGAGTGGGGGTGGGGTGGGTGGTGAGTAAGAGGGGTGCTCTGGAGAAAGTCCATTCACCCTCACTTGGTTTCACCCCGAGGCAGACATTTTTCTGTCTTATGCCCCTGACAGAGCTGAGACCTAAACTGGACGCCATGATGGATACTCAGGTTTGGACTAGGCCAGGTTAGAGCCTCATGTGCCCTGACCCTGCAGCCCACGCCTCCTCCTGGATTCTAACGGTGAGAATTTGACTCAGTGGAGCACGTCTGACTCCTATAGATTTTGATCTTTCTCTGGTTCCAAACAGAAGAACAAAGGTTGAATGCCTGGGGCATATGGAGAGAGCGCAGAGGACAGTGACAATGGGATCAAGGTGTGAGCACACAGCCTGAAGGGACGGGTATTATTCAATCTGGAGAAAACGAATGAAATAAAAATAATCCTTAAGTATCTCAGAGGTCTTCCCCAGTGAGAGGCTGGCGACTAGCACTGATTTCTCTGAAGGCACTTGAAGAAACCAGAAGAACTGTTACAACACCATTGAAACGTTTGGGGTCAGTGCTGTTGGGCTCCCGCCCACCCTGACATAAGCTGACACTTTTGCACAGGCACCGTCTATGGGGGGACCTCCAGGATTCTCCCCGGGTGGTCAGCCATCCCAGGTGGCCCAGGACTTTCTGTGCTAAATCAGGGATGGTCCTGGGCAAAATGGGGACCAAGCATACGTCCTTTTGGTGCTTACATTTTGATATGGCTGCTCACCTGGTCCAGGCTCAGGTGTGCCCCCCCAGCCCCCGCACTGCCCATAGAGGGCCATGACCCCCAAAAGACCGCCATGACGCTCAGTCCCAGGGATGAATTGAGCAGAGAGGGAGTTTAACCCAAAACCACCTGGGCTGCTTGCTCAGAGAATCCTGCTCATAGCTGGACCCACTGTGCCATCTACCAGGCCCGAAGGGTACGCAGGGAGCAAAACCAGGACCCTGAGCGAGGCCTGAAGCCAGGGGTGCCGGGAACCAGGGAGATGACAGTGCAATAAATGGGTCGATTCGTCTGCCCAGTTATTCTATTCAGCACTTGACACAATGGCTGGGGCCGCCCTCTGCCTGTCTCACGCTCACACTAGGGAACTGATTTAGTCTCTTGGCTTCTGTGAGACATGTCAGGCATACTTTCTGACAGTGAACCAGACTGAATTTCAGCCAACAGAGCTCACGTTTTAAGGGCCAAATCTCGTGGGAACAATTTTAAATCCCAAACAGGAATGATTTTTAAACAATTGAATGGTTTTCATGACACTTGAGCATTTCTACATGCTCAGTACCATGCTAAGTACTTCACAGGTGTTATTCTACTAAACCCTCATCATCGTTTTCTAGGTGAGTGCCATCCCACTCCCATATTAGAAGGTGAGGAAACTGAGGTCAGGGCTGGGAGGTGACACGGAGGTGAGCTGGGGATGGTTAGTTTGGGTTCAGAGCCTTCTGGTCTGTGCCATGTGCCTGGGCTAAACTGTCAGCTGGAAGGACTTTTAGAGACACTGGACTATATACCTTGGTATCCAGAAGATTCCTGCCACTCCTAGTTAGTGTAAGCAATCAAATGAATTACCAATAACACTTATATTTAGTGAATTTAATCAGAAACTACAGAAATATGTAAAATTGTCTCTGGTGGTGGTACTGCTGGTTCTTGTTTTTAAGAGTCAGGGCCTGGTGGCAAAGAGAGAGGAATCCACAGTTCTATTTCAAGGATCATTCCTCTGGTTTTGAATAATGTGCGACTGCACTGGGATGAGGGTTTACTAGTTAAATGCTATTTTTCATGCACATAATTGAAAGGCACTGAGCTCAGGCTGTCAGAGGAGATGAAAGAGTAATTCGGGGCCTGAGCTCCTCAGTGAGACTTCAAGTTCTCAGACAAGTTGGAGGATGACTTTGAGCTGCTCCAGACTTTTATCTTGAACAGTTTTTAAGTCGTTTCACCAAACCAGGCACCCCAGGTCACATCCTGTCGTAGGCAGTTCGGGCCACTATAGCAAAGTACCATAGACTGTGTGGTTTATCAACAATGGGTATTTATCGCTCACATTTCTGGAGACTGGAAGTCTGAAATCCAGGTGCCAGTATGTCCAACTTCCGGTGAGGGCCTCTTCCAGGTGGCAGACTGTCACCTTGTTACTGTGTCTTCACATCGTGGAGAGCAGGTTCTCTAGAGAGTCTGATCAGGGCATTGACCCCATCATGAGGGCCCCAACTTCATGACCTCATCTAACCCTAATCACCTCCCAAAGGCCCCACCTACTAACACCATCACATTGGGGTTTCAACATATGGATTTGGGGAGGATGCAGGCATTCAGTTCTTAATACATCCCAACTGCTGACACTTAGCTGGATTGCCTAAAACAAACTAAATTGGGAGTGTTTGGGCTGGACGAGGATGTGGACTCCAGCTGTGGAACTGTTACTTGCCATTCAGGATGGCAGCGTTAGCCCAAGGGGCCTTTGGGAGCATTAGAGAAAGGCACACCCTCTGGGTCACGTGGCCCCAGGCAAGCTGAGTTAAGATTCCAGTTCTGCTCCCACCTGTCTCAGCTGTGCATCACTCAAGGCCCTGCCTGGTGGCCCCAGTCTCTGGAAAGGTCTAGAAGTGTTGGGTTTCAGCAGCACCTCTGGGCCAGGTTCGACCTAGGGCATAGGATCTAAAACCATGTGAGACAGAGTCTCTGTCCTTGAGAACCACACAAGAGCCTCCCTCCGCTGAGGGAAGCAGACACAGAAGCAACTGACACCATGCAGCTGTGAGCAAGTTGTGGCCTGGGAATAGGGGCCGGGGGTGGGATTAAGGAGAGCTTTCTGGAGGAAGGGGCAGCACAGCTCCAGTGTGCCCTTGGCTCCCTTTAGTTAAGGACCATCTGATGCTGCACCGAGTTAAGTGCGGTGAAGAGCTGAGGCTCCGCAGTCAGCTGGAACTGAGCGTGACTCGTGGCTCTGCCACTTACTAGCTGTGTGACTTAGGTGAGCTACGTTTCCTCTCCAAGCCTGACTTGCCTTAGCTGTCAAATGAGAACACAAGAACACCTACTTTCATAGGAGTGCTGGTGGATTAAATAACGTATGAGAAGTTCTTAGCATCACAACGCTCAATTGATGATATTATTACGATTGTCGTAAGTAGTTTTGCCGAAGGGAGGTGATCAGGAGGGAAAGGACCAGTCAGGTCTGGCCTTAGGGCCCCTCAGACTCACCAAGCGGGAACTCAGGTGAGGGCCTGGGCTCCTCAGGAGGCTTCCTTGCTTGTCTTGCTCCATCCTTGGCCAGGCCCGTTTTCTAGTTTTTCCAAAGCTGGAGCCCAGGGATGTGGGGACACACTGGGTCAAACAGTAGGCTTCCCAGCCAAAGATTCTGTTGCGAACAGAATCCTAAAGGCTGTGACACCAAATGGCTGGGCAGAGGTGTGGGTCTTCCGTGATGGCAGCCTTGGACAGCGATTTAGCTTATCCCTTTGATACTTCTGGAGAAGGCAATGCTGGAAGGAAGTGAAGCATGTCCCTGAATTATTGACATTGCTTTCTTGCAATGGACTCTGGCGAAATGAATCAAGAATTGCAACAGACCAAGGAAACTCTTTCTAGGGTGACACTGTCCCTGCAAAGATTCTGGGTCTGGCCATGTCACCATCTGGCCTTGTGGTCTCCCAATCTCACACGTCCTTAAGTTGTGCTTTGACACCTCTGTCCATTTGTAACTGATTGCTTTCTGTCCTTTGAGGCCAAGAGGTGTTATATAATTCACCCTTTGCAGGTGAGTAGGAATATCACTTTATCGGAAGGGCTGACCTGTATCAAAACAGTGACGTCTAAACTGCAGAAGTGGTGGATAAAAATAAGCCATGCTCATTAGATGACTCCCTGCCCTATATAGCTGCCCCAAAACTTATGCCTTGTTCTGGCCAAGTGTAAATAGTCTCCCTATTTAGAAATGGACCAGTGGGAGGTAAATGAATGGGCTCAGGGAGACTAGTCATAACTCATCACAGTGAGAAACTTAAAAACTCTTTATGTGAAAAATACTAATGCTATCAGTTGTTGGAGACGGGGCTCTGTGCCGGGGGCTTTGCAATCATTGTCCTGTTTAATCCTCCCACCAACTCTGGAGGGTTCTTCTTATTCTATTTTACAGATGAGGAAAGTAGGCTCGGCAAAGTTAAGTAGCTTGTTCAGGGTCATGCAAGTAGTGAAAGGGAAACCGGAAATCAGACACTGGTTGCTCTTGTCCCAAGCCTGTGTTATTTTCACCAGACCCCACTGCAAAGGGCTGGTCAGATACTGAAGTTGTCAGGTACGTTATAAGAGGAAAGTAGGTTCAGCAAAGTTAAGTAGTTAGGAAATTCTTGGCCTGATCCTCAGCTGAAAGGTGCTCTTCAGTGAGGCTGCTTATGAAGGATAAAGCCTGAAATTAAACTCACTCTCACCATGATTGAGTCCACCCCGGGTTTCCCTGCCCCCGGTCTCCTGGCTGGGTTCTTGTACTGTAAATAACGGTCCACATGGCATGACGCTCTTGGTGCCCTGTCTGCCTCTGTGCACTGGCCTTTACCTGGATTTCCTAATAATAATGGCTGTTGGGATTTTGAAGCAGTCCAACGAGCAGTGCTTCCATTCCCTGTCCAGATGCTGAATCAGAAATAAGGCGAAGACTAAGGTAGATGTAGGCCAGATAGCATCCCAGTGAAGGGCTAGATTGGAGAACGTTGCTGAGTGTAAGAGCAAAATGGGTTTCTGTTGCAGGATGGTGGGAAGCAAAATGTGAGATGGACATGAGGTTGCAGGAAGTCTATTCGGAAGTTCTTTGGGGATCTATAACCTTAGGAGGGAATGGGATGAAGGCGGCCTTGGCAGAGGGGAGAGCATCCGTGATGCAGCCTTATAGACCTCAGCTGACTCTGTGGGGCATGCTGGGTCTTTCTGCTTCTATATGGGCCAGGCTGCCTCTGACAAGGGCCATGACCTTGGGAGACAGCAGTATTCCATTAAGGGTGAATCTCAGAGAGGGCTAATTGCTGAGGGCTGTCAGCCCGCAGGAGTCAGCAAATCCTTCAGTCCTCAGAGTAGATCCTGGCAGCTCACGAGAGGGTCCCCTGTGAGGATCGACTTTTTCATTCCATGTCTGGGAGCAACTTCTCCAGGATGTCCATAAGCCTCTTCTCCTGCCAGAGGCATCTAAGTAAAAGGTTAGTGGGACAAACGACAGCCCCCATCACAGGAGCTGGCTTGAGGCCACGGCGGATATTCACAGTCCCCCTCATTGTCGGCGAACACCTCTGCTGGTCTGCGTGGCCTGCTAGGTAGTGTGATTCAGCCCCTCATCCCTGGTGACTTTAGTTCCAGGGCGCCCTGTCTCCTTTAGGCCATGGTTGTGGGACTTGTCCATTTACCATTAACTGTCCTTCAATCACCCCTGCAGCTCAGTGAGACGTTATGTTAAGTGTAATGAGCCCGGCTTTTTGGGAGCGGGAGGTTATTTCTGTTCCCATGTCTCTTCTCTTGCAAAGTGGCAGATAAAAATGATCAGAAATGCTACTGTGAGGAGCGGGGACTTGGTTTGCCTGCTGGCCAGGAGGCAGCGATAGGAAGATGCCGGGGGAGGGAGCTCCACGTACAGGGATCTGGCTTTTAGCCCTGGTTCCCCTGGCCCTGACTCTTCGTGCTGCTCCCCTGGCGGGGCAGGGGGGGACCCACGTGACGGTCCTGGTTGGGCTGAGTTTAGCAAAGACTGAACCAGCTTGATAATTATTCAGAGACTATTAAGCACATATTGCTTGTGAATTAATTAATTTAGAAGAAGGAAGGAATGAAGTGGCCCTTTAACATGATACGATATTATGAATGGTAATTAATCTAGCCTCTCTGGCTAGTTCATAGGCACACACAGCAAAGAATTGCATCTAATTATACTGGCAATTATGGCTGGAAGGTGCTGCAAGTGGTCTTAACACAAGCAAGGCACAGACCCATGGCTGTGTAATTCGCACCAAATCTACATGGCATTTCTCAGATCACGTGATGAGTAAAGGCGGAGGAACAAGGGTTCGAGAGCAAAGAGGAAAAGCCCGAGAGGGCATCGTAAGGTTCCGGACTGAAATCCAGTGGAGAAGCCTAACAAACTGAAAATGGATAGATGTGCCGAGCAGACAGTGAAGATTTAAACCCCCAATGAAAGTATTCAGCAGATCCTCCATCATATTAAACACATTGAACCCGTATTGACTTCAGACTCAATTTTCATCTCAGTTGGAAAAGCACTTGGTCTTGAGCAGGCCATCCAGGCGACGACACACACGGTCGTCTTCATCTTGGTGGTGTTGATCCTTGGTCTCGGGAAAGCTGGCCCTTCCTCACTTCAAAGGATTATAGTTTCTATTCTGACAGCCGAGGAGTAACATATTGGGCAGGAAAGGAGAAAGCCTTGCTACCTGCAGTCAGTTAATGTGCAAGGTCCATCCAAGAAGCGTTTTTTAAGGCTGCACGAAACCTGGAGAAGAGGGCTGATAAAATTGGAACATAGGCTCTCTCCACTGTTCCCAGCCCAGCTAACGATGATGACGCACTAGCACCCTTCGTTTATAAAGGGATTGCTCCTTAGGAAGGTTTATAGAGCGAGTGATTTTCCACCCAGGGACTTAAAAAAACAGCCCAATGCTTCGTGGCCTCATCCTTCAAAGATTTTGATTTAACTGACCTAGGGTGGGTAGCTCAGCTGATGTTATGGTGTAGCTAATGTCAAGGAATGTTGCGGTACAGTTTGCCTCACTGTAGTTCCTTATTGCAGGGGCTGGGGCCCTTAGTTTCATATTCTGCAGGTCTGGGTGGGGTCCAAGAATTTGCATTTCTAGCAAGTTCCCAGGTGACGCTACTGGCCCTAAGGCCCCCACTTGGAGAACTGTTGTCCTGCAGGACACTGTATGGGACCTGACACTAGCTTCCGGGTGGTTAAACATAGCCATCCATGCCCAGGGGTCTGCAAAGGTGAACTGTGGCTATGCCAGCACCATTTTGGACAACCTCCCAGGATCCTCCTTGATTTGCTCCAAATGGGCTTGTGTTCTCTTCCGAGCTCTACCTGGCTCCTGACCCACGGCTTCCTCTCCTGTCACCAGCAGCGTTTCCATCTAGCTTTTAGCCCTGGTTCCCCTGGCCCTGACTCTTGGCACTTTTTCAGGTCTTGGCTCTGGCTCCCCCTTCTGAGTCTTTATGGTTGGACAGCTGAGAGTGGATACGTATCCCTGGAGACCACCCTCCAGCGCTGGCTCATTGTCGGCCTCCTGGCCCCCTGCAAGGGCGTGGAGGAAAGTGGAGGCTGACAGTGTCATCAGTGGGGATAGAGGTGTGTTTCAACATCGTTCTCAGGTGTCTAACAATCACCTTATATTAACAACGCAACCAGAGAAACACGAATAGCTGATGCTTTTTGCAGCCACACTATGTGCCAGGCATATGCTAAATACTTATCTGGATAATCTCCTGTCCTGTTTTTCTTGTTTCTCCCACTCTCCTGTATGTTGCCCGGAGCCAGGGGTCGTGTCTTACGCAGGTTGCCACTGTGATCTAATGGAGCTAATGGTCCCCTGTGGCTTTTAGTTAGCCCATCACTTTATAACATCTATTACCTCTCTGGTTGATCTGAGATAGCTACAGGGAGAAGGAAAATATTGAGCAATAAGCTGCATAACAGGGCACTCCTATGCCCCTGGTCACTGCTATAAGCGTAGCTAGTTCCACGCTTCTCTGAGCAGCGGGAGAAGAGTGTCGACCATGGTGTGGCTGACACAGCACTGAGACTGCAGTGCTGGACGCAGGGTTACTAGCAGAATGGTCTGGAACACCTCCCTTCACACTGTAATGGGGATGCCCCACCCTCCTTAGCAAACATGGGAGGAACGTATGGAAGTAACATGCATAACTACTTCTATCTTAATCTTGGAACAGCTGAAACACAGCAAAGCCCAGTACTGGTAGCAATTATGTGGTTCAGCTGATCAGCAAAGAGACTACTTGGCAGTCAAGGGTTCCACAACTGCTTCCAGCAACTCTTCAGGGCAGCAAAGCCTTGTTCGAAGATACAGAGTGAACTTCCAATCTCCATTCTAAAATCTTGTTTCCATATTTGCCATGGGACTTGCCTCTTGCAATGGATTTGAGCTCTTTCTGAGAGCAGTTTCGGTAAGTCTCTCTTGTAGGGGTAGTTATAAAACTTGGCTGAAGTGATGTTAAGGAGAATAACAGTATGTGAATCTCAAGTTAGTTGCTTTTAATTAAGAGGTTGTGGGTGGGAGTAATACTTGACTCTTGTTACACTAAAGTGGGAAATGACCTCTTTCTGACTAGAGAGTATCTGTCTGCTGTGGACGGAATGTGTCCCGCAGATTCATAGACTGAAGCTCTAATCCCCAGTGTGATGGTGTTAGGAGCTGGGCCTTTGAGAGATAATTAGGTGCAGATGAGGTCATGGGGGGGGGGGGGGCCTTGTGATGCGATTAGTGTCCTTCTAAGAAGAAACCAGAGCTCGCCTCTCTCTCTCTTCTCTGTCTGCTGTGTGAGGACACAGCGGGGAGGCAGTGGTCCATAAGCCAGGAAGAGAGCTCTTACCAGAAACAAACGCTGCCGGCACCTTGATCTTAGCCTTCTAGCCTCCAGAACTGTGAGAAATAAATGTCTGTTGTTTAAGCTGCCCCATGTCTGGTGTTTTGTGATAGCAGCCCGAGCTGAGTAAGCTAAGACACTGTCTTATGTGTGTTTGGAGAATTGTAGCTGATTCCATTCTTGTTTTCGCTCTGGCCCATCTGGGGGTGGAAAGGACTGGTGAAGTGTCTCCTCGCTCCTCCAGAATCTTGAAAGTGACTCCAGGCCTTCTCTTTAGTTAGCTCCCTCCGTCTAACCAGGGTGAACAGGACCCCTGTGGACTGGGGACATTTGGACAACAAACTAGCTTGAAACCCTGGCAGTATGAGCACCTCAGGAGTTAGACTGGATGTGTGTTAGAAAGGAGCGCTTTGAATCAGGTTTTCTTTCTGTTTTGGTTAGAAAAAGTGGGCAAACAGAATGGGAAGACTCCTGGAGAAAGGCAACAAATAACATGCATTTACAAAAAGCTCGTTCTATGAGGTTTTTTTGCCCTGCTACTTCATGTATGTTATGCTTAATCAATTTGAGGCACAGTTAAAATTTTTAAAAATTTAAAGGTATACAATTTTCAAAGTTTTTAAAGAACAAATGATTTCTATGCTATTTAAATTCTCTGAGCTATAGAAGATGCAAAGCCCCCAATCTATTCTACAAAGCAAAACCAAACAAAGATAACAGACAGCAAAAGACCAACCTCACTTATGAATATGGATGAAGACATTCTATTAATAAATAAAACATGAGCAAACAGAATACAATCCTATCCCCCATAATGCAGTAGGGTCCATGCCAGAAATGAAGGCATTATTCCGCATTAGCAAGTGTATTCATAGAGCTCGTAGAAGCCGTAGTGATGCTGTGGGGTGTTGGGACCAGGAAGTGGGAGCCATGGGAAGGATTTGAGTAGAGTGAAGTGAAGTGATAAATGGTTTCACGGGACTGCTTTGGATGCTGTGTGGAGAAGACACTGAAGTGAGGCAAGGGTGGCAGCTGAGTTAGAGGTGTGGTAGGCAGACTAATAGCCTTCCAGAGACGTCCACATCCTAATCCTGGAAACTGTGAATCTGTTATTTGCATATGTAAATTAATACATGTTAATTTACCAGAGGAAATTAGGGTTGCAGATGGAATTACGTTTGCTGATCAGCTGACCTTGAGATGGGCAGATTGTCCTGGATTGTCCACAATGGACCAATGTAATCACAGGGGTCCTTATAACTGAAAGAGGGAGGCAGGAAAGTGAGAGTAATGCAGCGTGAGAAAGATTTGCCCATGAGCTGAGCAAGGCAGGTCGTCTGTGGGAGCTAATGGTGAGGGCATTGATTCTCCCCTTGAGCCTCCAGAAGCAAAGCAGTCTTACTGACACCGTGATTTTATCCTGGCGAGGTCCACTTCGAACTTCGGACTTCCAGAATTGTCAGACAAATTTGTGTTGTAGGAAACTAATACACGTTTGCTATTGTAATAATCCAAGTGGGAGTTGGTGACGGCTTGGAATAGGTGGTGGCAGGAAAGATGTCAAGAAGGCGTTAGATGCTGGACATATTCTGAGGTAAAGTCAACAGGATTTACTGATAAAATGAATATAGGAATTGAGAGAAGGAGAAATCAAGGTGATTCTCTGTTGAGAGAAAGGGCTCAGAATTTCTGTGGAGAGGCAACATTGGGAAGCGTCCCTCTGGAGACTGACAGCTTTCCTCTCTCCTCTCCCAGCCCCTCCATCCTTCATCCCCAAGTATCCATGGTCTTGACTAAAAGTGTGCCAAATGGGTTTTGTGAGCCATTTTTGTCTAAATGTGCACCCTAATCTGGGCCCTAAAGATATTGCCCCATTGATGAGAAGAGTCATAAAGAAAAATTAAATTATGAGATTTACAGCATCTTCCCCATCCCACTGATGGTGCAAAAGAGAGAATCCTTGAATCTCCCTCAGCCCTTTCCTTCCAAGGGAAAATCTGAAGTTGTCAGCTCAATCTGGACGGGAGCATCTAGTGGGAGAGGCCGGAGCATTTTCAAAAGAGGAAGCAAATATTTACTTAGAAAAAAGATGGATTCAGAAGTGGGGGTGGAGGAGAGCCAAATGAGTTATCAGGGAGTGTTGTCAGCAAGCTGGACATGAAATGGAGAGAAAGGCTTTCATCAAAATGTAGATAAGCAAGATTGAGAAGTGAAAGGAGGAGACCATTGCCATGGTTTAGAACTGTATTTTCTGTGATATTCTTTGCAAGCATCAGTCAAAATCCGAATGGCTTTTAAATACGTAGATGAAAAACATCTCATGCCTTGTAATTCATTTTTTCATACCTCCAGGCTATCTGTCTCCTTCCCATACTGGAGGTATTCTCAGATTCTCAGCCTATTCCTTTTTCCCAGAGGCCAAACAATGGAATTATGTTGCTTAGCCTTGAAACTGCATTCTTGTAACTGCTGATGAAAACAATCTCAGCAAGACAAAAAGATCTCCGTTTTCTTGATACCATTCTGCATCATAAAGTAATTCTTGCAAATGACAAAGGAGGCTTATAAGGAGAGAATTCTGCAGTCCTTAATGGTTGTCTTACTGAAGAGTTAGTTGCTCTGGTAATGGAAGAATGTTTACTTTGATATCTGCGTTTTCTGAAAGGTATAAATGCTTGGGAGTTTTCTTCGATAAACCGGAAGAGGTTCATTGACACTGTCTTTTTTCACATGAATGGATATAAAAATGAGTAAAACCTAGACTTGGTTAGATTTTTTTTATTTTGAACAAGAAATTGGGGCATCTGGGTCCCCTTCGTCACTAACAAAGACTTTAGTTTGCTCAACTGTTTCCTGAAGTTTGATGCTGAGCAGGAACTGGCCTATGTGGTCAACTGATGAACTCATAGCAAGAATAATGATGTGTCAGCCTTAAAGAAGAGCGGGCCGAAGCTGACATCTCCTTACCTCCTGGGGGGAGGTAAAGAAATCATCCTGAGGAGTAGATTCCCACCCCACCCCACTCTAAGCCACATAGGAGAGAAGAGCTAGAGGGACCCCACATCCATCTGGAGAAGGACCAGCTGTCAGGAGAATGCCTGTCCCATCCAGCCCTGATGACATGCTCCCACTAGGGTTCTTCCTCCAGCACATGGCCCCGAAGCTCTATCCTTGGAACCCTCTTTGGTTTTGACCCATTTCAGGGAAGAGTCAAGTCAGGGGAGTGAAAACCTGTCACTCCCCCAGAGGTTAGAGAGTGTAGTTTACCATTAGCCATATTTTGTTTATTCGTCTGTTAACTCTGTAACATTGAAAATGTCAATGTTCCTTCCATTATCAAATCAATTCCTCATTCTCTCAGAGAAATGAATACGTTTTCCCCCAAATTATGGAGCATTTTGCAGTGGTCCTCCCTCAGGTGTCTGTTGGGGCTTGGGTCTCTTCAGGAGCCTGGAGCGTCTTCTACTTGAATTCACAGAGCTGTGTCTGCACCTCCCAGGTGGGCTGACTCCAGGTCCAAACCTCTTCCCAAAGCTTCCAGATTACTCTAGAATGTTGCAGCCATCTTTAGAAAAAAAAAATCAAATAGCAACAGTCTAATGTGAGCAGAGCAAGCAGCTCACACTCTTAAAAAATAATGATCTTATGTAAGAGATCATTAGGAAAAAAACATCATCAAAGATTGCAGAAATCATAAAATTCAACACCTGTTCCTAATAAAAGCTCTTGTAAAAAGTAGGACTAGATAGATACTTTCTTAACCCAATTAAAAAGTATCATGCTTACCATCAGCCAGCATCATATGAAAACAGTGAAATAATGAAGAACTTTTTGTTAAGCCAGGCTCACAATAAGGAAGCCTATAATCATCATTATTATTTATTTTTCTGGACATTCTGGCCAATTAATAAAAATAGAATAGAAAACAATATTGTAAAGGAAGAGAAAAGCTCATTATTTGCAGATAGGAATGCATATATGGAAAACTGAAATGAGTAAAATATGAGAATTAATGAACTCAGTAGGGTAGCTGAATGCATCATAAATACATAAAAATCAGTAGCTTGCTATTATAACATTGAAAACAAGTTATAAAATATAATAAAAATGAGATCCTGATTATAGTAGCAGAAAAAAATATGAAATGCCTACAAACAATCTTAACAAGAAAGCTACGCAGTGTATTTGGAGAAAACTACAAAATGTTACTGAGAATTATAAAAGTACACTTGGATAGAATTATGGAATACCATAACAATGTCAATTATTTGCAATTTAATCACTCTAATGTTATTTAATTCAGCAGTACAATGTGATATTTTTATAAGTTGAAAAAAATCATCCCTACTTTCACCTGGCAGAAAAATCAGGCAAGAATAGCAGTGAGTTAGGGAGGGAATATTAAATTATTTGATATTAAAATTCAGAAAACTTCAGTAATTAAAAGTGTGATATTTGTGCAAGAATAAATCAGGTCCTTTTGCTATGAGACATCATGGCATTCTCTCTTTTTTTCATAGCTGGTAGACATATTATAATTAAGTAATTGTTAGTTTAATTATTTGTTTAGTAAATCTGCTCTCTTCTATGACTATCCACGAGGCCTGGCACAGTGTGTGGCACATAATAGGCACTGAATAAATATTTGCTAAATGAGTGAATGGATAAATGAGAAGAGAAAGAAACACATTCGATTGCATATAGGAGTCTAATGTCTTTTAATGGGAGAGAGACTATCTGCAATAAGCAGAATTAGGTGAAGTGGTGAAGAATTTGAGAGCAAAAATGTAT
Organism: Rhinolophus sinicus; assembly: GCF_057876585.1. NCBI lineage: Eukaryota > Metazoa > Chordata > Mammalia > Chiroptera > Rhinolophidae > Rhinolophus > Rhinolophus sinicus. The sequence goes on along the minus strand of NC_142506.1, from coordinate 56,366,647 downwards.
CCATTCTCATTTTACATACTAACCTGAATTCCATGCCTTATTCCACATGCTAAGCTAAATTCTTGATGGAATAAGAAGTTAGGTGTAAAAAATTCAAAGTAGACAAAAAAAGAAAAAGCAGTGGGGATTTACCAATCTTCTAAGCTAAGAATAGAGGGAAAGACCGACATGGGGCAATATAAACGTTTAAAAACCATTCTAGGTTGATTAACCATGCAAACAAACATAAACAGATCCATGAAAATTAAAATTTTTCAGATGAGGTCTGGGATACTCAGGTGACCTATACAATCAAGAGATCTCTTCTCAACAACCCCTCAGGGAGTTTGAAGCAGTAAAGACCAATTTCACATCCCATGTCCAATACAAATAATAAGGTGTGTCTGTCACACGTCATGTAGTCCAGCATCTACATCTGTGAAATCAGCATAATAATAAAACTTAGCTGCACTTTGCAGGGCTACCGTGAATAACAAGTCTCTAAGTCACTATTCTGAAATACAAATTAAGACCGCTTCAGACTCCTACAATTGTTACCATAACAATGCTGGTAGCCACCATTGGCTGGGCTTGTGCTCAGCATAGATATTATTTCCAATCTTCACCACAAGCTTGAAAAGTTGGACTTGTTACCACCATTTTGGAGATGAGGACACTGAAGCACTAAGAAGTGAAACCGCCTGCCCAAGACAAAGGCAGTCAGGTCCTTTAACTACAAAGCCACGTTTGGAAGCTCCTTTGCCAGTTCTGTGTTGGCTTTGCTCACAGAGACCTAGATCCTCATTTCCCAAGCTCCTTCTGTCCATCTGCTCCTCCATCAGCATGTGACGTCTACCCCAAGTAGGCTGCTTAAACTCCAGCCATCATGTCCACATTTTAGTCCATAAGAATGAGAAAGAGAGAACGTGGCAAGGAGCATGTGTTCGCGACCTTTAAGGGGGTTTCCTGGGAGTTGCTGGACAGAACTTCTGTTCCATCTAACTGACCAGCACTGAGTCACATGGAGATGTCTAAATGCAAGGGAAAATGGGAAAATAGTCTTTGGGCACGTGTGTGCACAGCTGAAAATGAGGGATTCCAGAGCTAAGGCAGAGGGGTGAATGGATAGTAGACTGAGCAAATTGTAGTTTTGGCCACAAAATGTAATATCCTAGCCACAAGGAAGCAGCTTGTGGCAGGCAGCTCTGGGCTGGGTGGCGAATAGGATCTGAGAAGCCTTTCCTTTCTTGCCCTGCCTCCTCACCTAAAGTGGGGAGCCTTAAGAATAAAATGCTCTTCCTGAGCCTCCTCACCCACGCCACCCCCAACAATGTTTCTAATCAGGTACCCCAGAAAATTTCTTACCATGAGCTCTGGGAGACCGTTCAGGCTGCTAAGTCTCACGTAAGTCTCATGTGAGCAAGTCACTGATGCAGAAAGGAAGGGCACACCTGTGCACTGTCAGGTGTAGTCCAGCAGGCAGGCGCTGCCCTGGCACGCTGCCCATGCTGGACCCTTTTCACACAGAAACTTCCTGCCACACCCAGCTGGCCTGAGACCTGCAACTAGCGCTCCTTCTGTATCAGACATTGTCCCCTGTCGTCTCTGGCCGAGAGTGCTGGACTGATCATTTAGCTGCCCTCAGTGGGTCTAAGAAGGCAATAATGATGGATGGTTGGAGGGGGAGGGCTGTGTAGCTCAGAGGGTTGCGTTTGCAGGTTTATAAGCACATTCGGTGAGCCTTTACGCCAAGCCCTATTCAGCATTTTATAGTTAGTCCTCACAGTAAACTTGGGGAAAAGATAGACTCATTACACCCATTTTACAGATGAGAAAAGTCTTCAAGAGGCTACTTGTCCAGCTAATAAGTCAGTGACACAGGCCCATCTGACCCCAGCGAGTGCCCTTTCGCCCCCACACTGCCCTCTCAGAAGTTCTCATGCCTTCTCATGCACTGCATTCCCTCACAGTGAGATGTAACCAGAGCAGTGAGATGACCATGACAGCTGTAGAGGTGGCAGGCTTCATTGTGAGTTGTCTTATAGGAAACCAGGGGAGTAGGAGACGTTTTGAGCAAAACCGATGCTGACTAATTGATCTAAATGAGCGTCTGCTCAATGGGAGCTTGAAAGTGGAAACTCTTTTCCCCTCCTTCATTCTCACTTCTCTGGTTCTGCTACTTCTTGAGCAGTTGTCAGTGATGCTAACAAGCTGGCAGAGGATGTCGAGAAAGGGATAATTTATTCCCCTTCTCCAGCAACTGAAGATATCACCTCCTCAACGACAGACACTTTCTTCCTACAGAGAGAAAGAAGCGAAATCTGGCATCCTAATGAGTGACCGGCCGTGGAGGTTCACGCCCGGTGCTCATGTAGTGAGACGATTTCCAGATATGTTTCTGTTCTGTCTGAAGGATGTTGGCTTATGAGGCCCAAAAGCTGGCCCCTGGGACCATCATGAGCACAGACCCAACTGCTCTGCCCGCCGGTGCTGAAATCTCTGGTCCAACCAGCCCTGCGTTCTTCTTTGAGACCATCAAAAATGGATTGACTCAGAAAATGAGAGGGATTCTTTTGTTGTTGTTGTTGTTGTTGTTTTAGTTTTTGTGTGTTTAAAAAAAATTTTTTATGATCAAGTTTGTTTGTTTGGTTTAGGTAGTTATTTCCTTATTGCCTATAGCCAATCAGTACTGCTGAATTTGTGGTGGTCCTGTCAGATTTAGACCAATGGGTAGACTTCCTCAGAATGACAACTCTAGTCCAGATCATACATGGCTCAGTGTCCAGAAGAAAAAAAAATGAATGAGTTACTCAGGAGATAATATAACTCTTTTGCAGGAAGTGTTATATTATCTGAGACCCTAAAGAAATTTCTTCTATGGTTCCTATAAAGTGGCCTAGGTAATATAGTAAACAAGGTATCTTCTAATAAGAAGTTCTCATGATTAGGGTTGCCAGGTTTGGCAAATAAAAATATAGGACACCAGTCAAATGTGAATTTTAGATAAGCAATGAATAATGTTTTAGTATAAGTATATTCCATGAAATATTTGGGACATAACTTATATCAAAGAGTTATTTGATACTACATGATCTCACTTATATGTAGAATCTAAAAAGTCACACTCATAAAAGCAGAGAGTGGAATGGTGGTTACCAAGGGCTGGGGAGAGAGGGAAATGGGGAGATGCTGGTCAAAGGGTACAAAGTTTAGTTATGCAGGAAGAACAAACTCTGTAGCTCTAATGTGGTGACTATAGTTAATGCTGTATTATATACCCAAAATTTGCTAGGTGTTCTCGCTACAAAACAAAAAGGTAACTTTGCTTGTGGGAATCATTTTACAGTGTATACATATATCAAAATAGCACATTGTGGACCATAGACATACAATTTTTGTTGCCAAAAATAAATAAAATTAAAAATTTTTAAATTTGCTGTTTATCTGAAATTCGAACTTAACTGGAATTTCCATATTTTATCTAGCAAGCTGGCTTATGATAAATACAACATTGAGACTCATAAACTGCTTTTATTTTGTTTGTTTTACCTTTTATTTTTATCCATGTTATATATGTACAAAGTTCAGGAAGTTACATAGTTCCACATAAAAACATGCTTCTACTATTCCCTCTCTTCATTTCCCATAGTCCAGGAACAGCTATTTTCAGCTCCTCTAACTGGTTTTGTTTTTTTCTGGAAAGAGAGGTTTAGCTCCATTTCTCTAAATGCCATGCTCATATTGCTACATCTTGATTTCTCAGTTTCAGACTTTTATCTATTGACTTCCTTCTATGGAAAACGAGGATTTAAGCTTTCACCACACTCCTCAAGCATACTTCCTTTCTCCATGGGGTCCTAATATAGTTACATGGTAATTCTGATTGATGAATAGTCAGTGTTTACATTATAATGACCATGTAAATCGTATTCACAACTGAGCCATTTACATTTCCTTTGTGGCATGACTTTTGGGAAGTTGTTTTTGTTTTTTAGTTAATAATGGCCGTTGCTTAGTTTTTAAGGTGCTTATGGCCAGCTTGTCCCATAATCCTAGTTATGTAAATCTCTCAATAGATTCAAAACCCATTAGGTAGTCTATCAACTTTGCCTTCTTGAGGAAGTCCCGCCCCCTTTTCCCTCCTCTGATTGGAATTGATTGATGTGTTGGCCAGCTGCACAGCTCATCCTAGAATCTCCCCTTGTCACCATTGGGGACATTCCCCTTGCCTCTTGTACCAGATTACCTGTTCCCTGGGGGCAATATCTCCCTGTTGCTCAGGTCACTCCCTCGTCTTGATAATACATCGTCTAATAAGCCCTCAATAACTACTTGTTGAAGAAAGAGCGGATGAGCTCGCTCATGAAAACCAGTGTCAGATGAAGACTGTGGCTCCTCAGAGAGTAGCCATAGGCCCCTCCACTTTGCTTTGCATGTGTTGTGCTGGCTAAGACAAAACTCTAAGTCTTGCCTTCCTACTCCCCTCTCCATCCCCTCATCTTTCTTGTCTGCCCAGAAGCAAACATCAAGTCAGGATGTCTCCATTTCCCATAGAAACGTCAAGGCAAACAACACTAATGAGTTAATAGATGAGAGGCCTCTGGGTTGAGGCAGGAGGCCTTAAATGTCCTGCTGAGGGTTAGCCAGCCCCTGACTTCCTCCTGAGCCTGAGTGGAATCTCAACCTCATTATTGAAGCATCATGTCCAAATCTTGATTCTCTCCCACTGTTCCAAACAAAACTGTCTGAGCAAAGAGCCATTAAAATGTCATTAGAAGCAGCAGGCAGCCGGTGCCAGAATTGTAGGAATCTACACTGAGGATGATGAATAATGGAAGTAATGAGACACTCACTTTATTTATTTGTTTTATTTTTCTTCTTCACTAGTGATTAAATAAAGTGCCTAGCGATTTAATGGATTGTCTCTTCCTAATTAGATGTGAATGGTTGCAAAGGCAGTAGATTCATCTTCTATCTCCAGATTGCAGCTTGACAGAAAATGTTTCTGTTTTCTGATTCGCATCTCAGTTTCTCTTTCACTCGCCTTTCCTCACCTGACGGAAGAAACATCATGAAGGATGAAATCTGATGTATACTTCCCTCTTTTGACAGGACAGAGATGCGGCCCCTACATCACCTGGTCTGACCAGAAGTGTTGGTTGCATTTGTCTAATAAAAATAACATGGGCTGGCTTCATGACAGCAGCAAAGATGTTTTATGTTCCAAGCTATCCACAGAGATCAAAAGCTTTTTGTTTGTTTGTTTGTTTGTTGTTTTGTTTTGTTTTGTTTTGTTTTTAAGAGCAGAGTTGACTTATCTACCTGGAGGTGACATATGGGTCATGAAAGACAATAGGAACACATACAAGCCCACTTGTTCAACTCATAGTAGGACAAGGGCTTGGCCAGATAGTGTTGCCGATGGGGAGGCAGAGGCAGAGAATCCACATCTGGGTTGAGAAGTAACAGAGAATTTCCTCTAGAACAGCATATTAGAATGAAAACTGGACCCCTGCTCCTGGCTAAGACTGTGAGACTTAGAAGCCACGTTCAATGAACAGTTATGATGAGCCCTGTGAATTTCCACCTACTTACTGTGCCTGCTTGTACGGGATATTGCTCTGTCTTATTGGAAAGGAAGTATCTCCATGAAATTAATTTCCTCTATTTAAAAAGGACAATTAGGAAAGTTTTCGCTGCCACTGGCTCTTAATAATAAAGTCCCAAACTTAAAGGCAACTATTGTTGGGGTTAGTACTTTTTAGTTCTGCGGCCAGTTTGAAAAGTTGGGTCTTTCCCTTAGAGCAGGAAAGTGGTCATAGATGCTTTCTGAGGAAAGAGAGGGAGGGCAGATTTTTAAAAATGAAAGAAGGCGATAAAGGTGGATGACAGCAAATGTTAGATGACAAAGAAAATTGAGCCATGGAATTACTTAAAATGGCAGTAAATCCAATAAAGACCAGGAAATTGAGAATGATGGGTGTGCATAGTGTGAGACAGATAAGCTAGCAAACCACCAGGAAGTTTTGAACAAATGTCCACCTGGCATGGGCTTGTCCAGTCTCTGTCATTGATCAAACTGTGTCTTACTCATTTCGTAACCCTAGAAAATGCCATGATGCTTGAAAAACAGTACATAGTTAGAAAATAATTGTTGGATAATTTAATAAGTGACTGTTTAATTGTTATTTAATACTAATAGCTTGCTTTTGAATTGTGCTTTATAATTTTCAAAGTACATTCACACTCATTATCTCATTTGCTTCTTGGAGCCTACTGAGAAGTAGGCAGGAAAAGTGTTAACATTTGATAGGGCTTTAAAAACAAATTCAATCTCTTCCTCTTAAGCTTTAGAGAAGAGATGCTATAGCCCAAGTTACATTGGTTATTGCACAATGAGAAAAAAATCAGAGAACACTATGTGCTTGGTCAGAATCCCTTTTGTGGGAACCATAATATTCCTTCTAATTATCTTTAGCTATGAACAGATGGCCTTGCTTCCTGAGTCACGAATGGGGAAGCCTAGACACACATGTATAGAATTACTCTTGAAGTTAAAAAACCAGTACTAATGACCTAAGACTGGAAAACAAATCCATGTTCTTGTCCAGAATGTGAGGTGTGGATAGCATGAGGTTATACTTCCGTCCCATCATTTGTCCCTCTGGGCACCCAGGAGTTTCAGGGTCCATGATCTTGAGTCATACTTGACACTAGAGAAGGATAGTATTGGAGTGGAGAGATCCTCAGAATGGGTGCTGAGTTTTAATGTAGCTGTCATTTGTTCTGGGGTGTGAACAGATGCTCTAAAACTAAGATTCCAAGAAGAGGATGGAAGAAAAAGGACATGGCAATTTAACATAGTAATGGTCTTTGTGCTTTTTTCGTGCCTACTGTTTGTCCCTCCTCCTTCTGGCAATAGTCCTGATTTTCCTTCGTAAAACCACTGTTCACTCTGTAAGGTTTTGGTGAGGACAAGCCCACTGGTGGTTGGGTGGACCAGTTCCAGGGATAATGATGTGACCTTGGCCTGCCCAATGAGTGCCTGCCGTCTCCCTACCCACAGTGATTGGTTCAGGGATGCACGCAGGATTCAAAGTGCCCCCAAAGAGACTCAGTTTTCAGACTTGGATGAAACTGTTGGAATGGAGACACTCTCCTACTGGAGATGCTAGCTAAAAGGAGAATATAAACCTGGAGCTGGAAGGTGTTCACTGTGGATAGGCCCTGTCTGAGATAAACCCAGCAAAGAGGAAAGTAGAACTGAGAGATGAGAAAAGAAATATGGGCTTGGTCTGGATGACCTCAGTCCCTGCCTGGATACAGAGCTACCTAATGCCAGTCCTACTTTGTGCTTTTGTGCTTTTTAGTCATATGACCTAATTCTTAGGTAATAAACTAATTCTCATTCTCATTCTCTCTCTCTCTCTCTCTCTCTCTCTCTCTCTCTCTAATCCAAGTTATATTTGGAGCTAAATTGGAGCCATTTTTCTGGGTTTTCTTTGTTTGTTTTTGCAGCTCAGAATCCTGGTGGAAGCATGCAACTTGGGGCAGTGTGGTGGGTGGGACAGATGAAAAAGTTTGGCTAGAAAGCCATTCATATGAGACCAGTGTTCCCTACATCATAGCATCCAGGTGCAAAATAGGAAAGGAAAGGAGACTAGAATTCACACAATCTTAAGAGGACATGTGGGTGTGTATAAGTGTGGGGGCAGCAGCAAGTGACATAACTGAACAATCCCATGGAAATGTTATTTGCTGGTGCTGTGGGTGGGCGCTGAGCTGAGAGGATATATGGCAATGGTTTGTAAAGACATGTGGTTGCCGCAGTCAATTAGAAATAAAATATAACTGCTGTTGCTGTGTTTGTATCCAAGGAGCATTTTGTTATGATCAGGTTATAAGAAGTGCCTCTGGAATATGAACGTTTATCTTGTGCAAATTATATTAATGACTCACATATGAAAGAAGGAAAGAGGAGGTGAGTTATATCAATAAAACTCTCCTGAGCAGGTTTTCTTCACCTGGAGTCCATGGCTCATGGTTATGCCACAGACGATCTGTGGACTTCTTGAAATTATGTATAAAAATTACATATATGTGTAGATGAACAGAAGGGAGTTGATTGGACCTGGAGTGGACACCTGACCCATGCTGGCCAATCAGCTACTTCTTCCTAGGAATTAAGAGTTGAGAGTGAGCAACTTCCTGTCAGTCTCTGAGAGAGGCTGGTACTGAGGAAAGTAAACTCGAGAGCTCTGGGGCTGCCATCATGAGGGAAAGCAGACACTGTCCATCTGCATGGGGAGAGAGGTGGAATGAATGTCACGGACACGGAAGGCATGAAGACATGTGGCCCCAGAGACAGACTGTGAGAGCTATATTCTGAGTCACGACAGCTTGCTGGTTCTTGGTTCAGGTGCCACGTGATGCCCTGAAGCCTGGCGCTGCCATCTGTGAGATGCTCCTGTGTCTTTCCAGTATATTTGTTTGTTTGCCTTGGTTAAGTTGGTTCCAGTTGGTTTCAGTTATTTGCACATAAAAGAGTCTCAAATAAAACAAGGAGTTACAATAAAAAGACATGGAAAGATCCTTGCTGGAAGAGGAAGGGGGAAAAGTGGTGGCTTTCATATACATTGTCTCATTTAATCTTGACGTCACATCACAGCTGAGGAAATGGGAGTCTCAGGAAGGTTAAAAACCGTTCCCAAGTCACATAGCTAAAAAGGAGAAAATTCTATTATATTATGGTAATATTTGATGAATACAATTTTATTTACTGAAATATCAATAACTTTTTAGTGACTCAGATATTCATGTTGCCTTTTTTATGGGCAATCTAGGTGCAAATATACAGGTGATATCTTCATGGATTGTACTTTCCTGGAGCCCTGGATCTTCCAAAAACCTTTTTGATTATCTTTTCAATCAAGAGTCATTTATTCTCTTTATTTTAAAAAATTAATGCTGCCCCCCCCTTTTTTGCTATCTTTAATAAATATTTATTTTTGTATTAAATATATTTATGGGTTCATTATACAAAAATTTGAAAATACAGGAATATAGAAATTTGGAGAAAAGCCACCACTCCACTACCCAGGTTAATTACTGTCAACATTTAAATGTATTTCCTTCTAGTATATTTCAAAAAAAATTTTAGTGTCATTGATCTTTTATATCATTTTTCTATTCTTTATTTTGTTTATTTTTGCTCTAATATTTATTGTTTTCTTTCTTCTGCTAACTCTGAGCTTCATTTGTCCTTCTGGCTCCTTGAGTTGTAAAGTTAGATTTTTTTATTTGAGATTATTTTTCTTTTTTAATATAGGCATTTATCCCAATAAGCTTCCTTGTGACTATTGCTTTTGCTGCATCCCATAAGTTTTGATATGTTGTGGGTTGTGGTGTGTGTGTGTGTGTGTGTGTGTGTGTGTGTGTGTGCACTCACCAAGGTATTTTCTAATTTTCTTTTTGATTTCTTCTTGACTTGATGGCTGTTCAAAAGTGTCTTGTTTAATTTCCACCTGTTAATGAATATTCCATTTTTCCTTCTGCTATTGATTTTTAGTTTCATTCCATTTTGGTATAAGAGATACCTGGTATGATTTCAATCATCTTAAATGTTAAACATTATTTTGTGATCTATCCTGGAGAAAGATCTGTGTGTATTCTTCTGCGGTTGGGTGGAATGGTCTGTATATGCCTGTTAGGTCCATTTGGTCTCTAGAGTTATTCAAGTCCTTTGTTTCCTTGTTGAACTTCTATCCATTACTGAAAGAGGGGTACTGATGTGTCCTACTGTTATTGCATCGCTATATTTTTCTTCCTTTAGTTCTGTCAGTGTTTGGTTTCTATATTTAGGTGCTCTGATGTTGGGTGCATATATATTTGTAATTGTTATATCTTCCTTTTATTATTATATCATGTCCTTCTTTGTCTCTTGTGACAGTTTTTGACTTAAAAGTCTATTTTGTCTGATAGAAATATAACCACTTCTTTTTTGGTTACCATTTGCATGAAATACCTTTTTCCATCTCTTCACTTTCAGCCTATGCATGTCCTTAAATCTAAACTGAGTTTTCTATATATGGTTGGGTTATATGATCTTAACTAATCTTTGTAATTCTATAAATAAGGCAAATCCTTTTTACTTTCCATTTTGAGAGAAAAACATCGGTGCTTACAGATTAAATGACTTGCTCACGTCGAGGTGTAGTGAGAAAAAGAGCTGGGACTAGACCAGGTCCTCTCTTCATTGGCAGTGCAGTGCTGTTCTCATAGAAAACCCCACTGTCTCTCTCCATCCCATCCTTTCAAACTGCAGACACAGGGAGAACTGCCACATGCTCAGTGCTCCTCAGAGGTGGCTCACAGATGCAAGATGAGGAGTCCAGTTTCAGATGTAAGGGCTACATAATACTTCGGGAAGTTCAGACATCATCCTGTACCCCCAATCTTGAGTCTTGATAGCTACATGCTAAAATGCTGGAGGGCTCCGTGGTTGACATGTTATGGTTCTGGCACTCAAGAATATTAGGTCATATTGTCTGTTATTTTTCTTGTGTCATTTGTAGCCCTCTTATTAAGTGATATTAAAAATTAGATGATTTCGGTCTTATCTTGGTGGTTGTCATGGAGTTTAATAGTCTCTTTAGACTGGTCAAACCACTTGAGACAACAGTTGGGTGAGGGAGATCTGCTTGCAAATGTCAACACGGGACAGAGCTCCTCAGCAAGCAGACCAAGTTGGTTTTTGAGAGGCTGAGACCAGTACAAAACAAGACGATCTTTTCCTCCCAGAAACATTCAGAAGATTCGATGAAGTTAGTAGGCAAGGTCCTAGGCACTCTTCATACAGAGCAGGTATAACTTAGCTCTTCTTTTTCCTCCACGTGCCTGCCACAGCCCGCACACGAGGGTCTCTCGCTCTTTCTTTGGTTGCTGCTTAGAGCTGTCTGTGCTGACATTCTTATTGCTTTGTGTTGTACCCATGGCAAGTGTGTTTTGAGAACACTCCACTGGACTCATTTTAAATTACAAGTAGAAGAATTATTGAATTTTTCCCAAGTCACTTGTGTTTACCCCATTCGTTTGTTACTGAAACACACAGTCCTGAACACAACAGGACATAACAATAGGAAACGCAGCCTGAAGAATAAGCCATTATTGGCTGCGAGGAACCAAAATAACCGCATCAGGTACTGAGGGGGCTTTTGTCAAGTTTTGATCAGCCCCTTTGGGTGGTAATTTTAAGTGTGATGTTGCTATAGCTTGATGTCATTGCTCTCTGTGTCCTTTTGTTGAGTGCTGGTTCTTTGATTTCGGTGTATTTGTGTGACAAAGCAAACCTGAAATGAGATGGAAACCTGACGGGGGCGGGGGCGGGGGGCCTGTCTACCTACCCTCCTCCCTGACTATGTAGGACTTGGTAGCTGGCTTGGACTGGCTTAAATGGGGTGCTCAATTAGGCAGCCCATTCTCTGCTTCCCTGAGTGACAGGGTGGTGATGTTTCAGACTCGTAGGAGACAGGAGAATAACTTTCTGTGACATGACATGAAAGCAAGAGTGACTGGCTGTTGTCAACCAGGCTCATTGAAAGACGTGTTGTTTAGGAGACAACACCCAACCTGGCATGAGGCAGGCTTACACAAAGAATGCAAAGATAGTATAGAGAGTTTCTGTATATCCTTCACTCAGCTTTTGGCAAGTCAGTCCCCACGGCATTACTGAAACCAGAAAATTAACACTGACAGAATACTGTTAATCAATGGGCAGACCTCATTTAAATCTCACAATCTTGCCCATTGAATGTCCTTTATCTGGTCCAGGATTCTACATTGCAATTAGTTCTCTTGTCTCCTTACCTTCCTCCAAACTGCATCCCAAGACATTCTTACTTAGTAGGTATGGGTGGGTCTCAGGAAGGTCTCTTTTTCAAAAGCTTCACAAAGGCATGTCTCCCGGTATGTACTCTTTGCTCTGGCATATCAAGATAAGTAATACTAATGTTAATGTTAATAATATTACTATTCCTAATGATAGTTCATATTTATTAAGTGCTTTCTGTGTGCCAAACACTATTTCATTTTATTGTATTTTCCACCCATGTAATCCTCACAGCAAGCCTTTGAGTTAGGTTCTGTTATTATGCAGCTCTTTCAGAGGAGGAAACTGAGGCATAGAGAGTTTAAGTGACTTGTCCAAGGTTACATAGTTGCTAAGTGTTGGAGCTGGGATTTGAACCAACTAATCTGGCTCTGGAAGCCACACAATATCTGAACTACCACAGATCGACAGGCATGAGAGATGCATATGAAGGGGCTTTGAATGCCACACCAAGGAGCCTGGCCTGTACCTGGCAGGTGAGAGCTCTGAAGTGGAGAATTTCACGAAGATCAACACAATGGAAGCTAGAACTGAGGGGTGGAACCGACAAATCTTATTTGCCTGAGTTACACGCCCAAATGTGAGCTATACATGAGAGTCAGAGGAGCCCAGGGAATGGAAACCACTCGGTCTGAAATGAACACTCATACCCATTGTCTGTGGGGAGGAAGGAAAGGAAACTGTCTTTATGTTAAATCGAAACTCTGATGGTGGATACATTGGCTTTCTCGTGAGGTATATGTTAGCTCTGTCACACGGTTTCCTAGTGTGGGTTCCCTCAGAAGGAGATTCAGAGATAAGGATTCTAAGACAAGTGGCTTATTTGAGAGGGGCAGGAAGCACTCAGAGGGAAGGGTGAGCGATGAGATGGGAGGGATGCAGCCCCTGGAGAGTGTTCTCAAGCCAGCGACCTCTGTGAGTGCCTGGAGCTTAACCCCCAGGGGAAACTCTGGGTAATAATGTAAAACACACGCCTCAGATTTACCCCACCTGAGGGGATGAGGGGCCTGGGGCGTTTACACCCTAACTCCTCTCAGTCATTTGTTGAGGGCTTTTCAGGGGTATGTTGATTCATCACTCCTGCCCCAGCCCCTCAGGCAAAGAGAACGCCCTCAGGCAAAGAGATGCCCATATGAGGTGAGATAATTAAGTTTGCAGACTCATTGCAATGATGTCGCTAACCTTTTTTGATATCAGAGGGATTATTCATTATGAATTTGTACCAACTGGACAAACAGTTAACCAAGTTTAGTATTTGGAAATGCTGAAAAGGCTGCATGAAAAAGTTAGACAACCTGAACTTTTCGCCAACAATTCATGGCTCTTGCATCACAACAATGTACCAGCTCACAGGGCACTGTCTGTAGGGGAGTTTTTAACCAGTAAACAAATAACTGTGTTGGAACACCCTCCCTACTCACCTGATCTGGCCCCCAATGACTTTTTTTCTTTACCCAAAGACAAAGGAAATAATGAAAGGAAGACATTTTGATGACATTCGGGACAATAAGGGTAATATGATGACAGCTCTGATGGCCATTCCAGAAAAAGAGTTCCAAAATTGCTTTGAAGGGTGGACTAGGCGCTGGTGTCGGTGCATAGCTTCCCAAGGGGAGTTCTTTGGAGGTGACCATAGTGATATTCAGCAATGAGGTACGTGGCACTTTCTAGGATGAGTTTGCAAACTTAATTGTCTGACCTTGTACTTGCCCTTGAAAGTTGGTAGGAGTCCACCCAAGTGTTAGGGCCTCAAAGAAATGGTGGGGCAGCAGCAGCATCTGCTAAGCCTGGGTTGGCTAGTCCAAGGAAACGTGCTACTTGAGTGAAATAAGAGTTATGAGCAAAGACCCAATAAATATTTAGAAATAGCATGTTAAAATGATATATTTTAATAGTCATAGTCACAAAAGTTTAACTTGTCAGTCACGGATGGTGATAAAAATGTATAACTAACTGGATGGCTGGCAGGGTAGGCCCAATAAAAACTTTTACAATGTCAAGCAGGCGTGAACAAAGGAGAAAGTGAGCCCTGAGAGAGAAGGTGGCAGAATCACCAGAACTTGGCAAACTGGTATAACCAGAGGGAGGTTCTGGCTGAGAGGATCTGAGAGGCCTCATGAAGGACATGGAATTTGGCCCAGGATTAAAGTTGGTTAGGATTCGAAGGGGCAACGGTGGAATCCAGGCTGTGACACCGTCCAAGTGTTGGAAGCGAGGCCAATCACAGAGCCTTTGATTTAGCTGGGAAAAAAGACCCAGTGTAGGGAAACTGGGAGGTAAAGCCAGGGAGAAATGTCAAGGTGAGACCCGGGACGACTCTCACCCACCAGATTAAAGTATTCAGACTTGTGTGTGGGGGAATCAGGAATCATATAGTTTCTGAAAAAAGGAGGGCATTTGCATAGAACAGCATTGCGGGAATACTAAGCTTGTGCTTTTTCTATCAGATAAATTTGAAGATAGAGATGCTGAAGGAAGGCCAGAATGCCGTAGGAAGCTATTACAAAAGCTCGGGTCAGAAGACAGGCGAGTAAGGAGGTAGCAATGAAGTGGAAATGCAATGAAAAGACAGATGCACGGGATCGCAAAGGAGAAATCAACAGGGAAGGGGTTTGCATTGGTGGGGGAGGTGGTGCTATGAGTATGGAAGAAAGACGGTGTCATGAATAGAATAGGGAAATCAGGAGAAGGCACAGGTGGGAAGGGGAAGTGGATGAGTTTGGAGTAGAGAACACTGAGTCTGAGCCCCATGTGCCAAATGCTGGCCTAGAAGCTGTGGTGACTTCCAAGATGAGTCATATGCATGTACTCTGGCCACGAGAAACTTCCGGTCTAACAAGCAAATTAAGACATTTTCTTTAAGAAGTATAATACAAGGTAGAAAAAGTAAGTGAGTAACTAGGAGGCTCAGCTCATAAAGTGCTCTGAGAGTTCGGAGCGGAGAGAAATCCCTTCCAGGTGCGGGGATCAGCGAAGGCTGCGTGGAGCATTTTAGTTCAATCCTGAAAAGTAGGCAGGATGTGGACAGATCAAGAGAAGAGCACCCCAGCCTGAGAGAATGCCAGGAGCAGGGGGGCAATGACAAAAGAAAGGTGCGGGTTGTGTTTTGGGAGAGCTCAGTGGTTCGTTTTGGAGGAGAATATCCATCTTGGAGGAGATGACGTTGGAAGTAGAAAGGGCCTCTCGTGCTGCACAAAGAAATGCACATTTTAACTCATAGCCATTGAAGTCTTTCCAAATGGGTACCAATAGTGTCAGAGGCTGGGTTTGTAGGAGGGAACAGGAAACCCAGTCAGGTGACTGTACACGGCTCGAGATAATGAGGTGTCTATTAGGATGGAGACAGGAAAAATTGGGAACAGGATCTATTTCAGGGACATGAAAGAGCAAGAATGTTCAACAAAATGAGTGAACAAGGCAGAGGGTGTTCATGACATAAACAGCCCACTTCCAATGTCGTGGTGTACTTTTCAGGCCTGTGCCTGAAAGGGTTGGCTTTCAGTGGGGCTGGCCAGTCTTGAACATGTCTCATGGGTTAATTGGTTTAGATTTCCTTGCTTTCCAAAGCTCTAGTTTTCACAAACATGGCTGTGAACATCGCTGAAGTGCTGCCTATTCTCAGTGGGACGCTGGAGATGGATCCAAGAGAGCTGTTGGTTGAATTCACCAAAATGCACTCATCCAATAACTCTGTAAGTCATTTTACCAAGGGGAAGTGTTTACTGAGATGCAACCAAAGTTTCCTTCCAATGACCTTGAAGGAAGTTGGGCCGCCTCCCATGTCAGCCATGAACAGATGGAAATGTGTGTGCAGACGGAAAGAGAAGAATTTGTTTGGAAAGCTCTTGAAAAATCCTGTCTCCTTCCCGTGTCAAAAACAAATATCAATGGAAAATCATACTCTGTGCTGGCATAAACAATAAGAATCTTCTTTTATTCCTCACAAACAATATCTTTTATAAAAGCATGCAAATGTGTGCTCTGTTTTCTCCTTATTGTTGAGAATTTTTGTTTTAATTTTAAACGTTTTAGTCAAAGAGCAAAAAATCTGACGTTTGCAGTTTGAAGCAGCCCTAAAAACTCCAATCATGATTAGAAATGTAAAGAAATAAAATCTCCTGACCAGCAGAACCCACGATATCACTGTGACAAGCATCCCTGTGGTGAAATGTATTTTCCCAAAGTGGCACAGCAATATTTGTGTTTCCACATGTGCTTTCAGAATATCACTACTCCCCCAACCAAGAGATGGAGTCTACCTATTTTCCCTCCTCTTAAAACTGTGGTTCAGGATAGGGGGTAA
Source organism: Rhinolophus sinicus (assembly GCF_057876585.1). Taxonomy (NCBI): domain Eukaryota; kingdom Metazoa; phylum Chordata; class Mammalia; order Chiroptera; family Rhinolophidae; genus Rhinolophus; species Rhinolophus sinicus. The sequence goes on along the minus strand of NC_142506.1, from coordinate 56,350,478 downwards.
TTTGCAACTGCATCAATTAATAGTGTGGTGGAAGTGACACTTCTAAGAGTAGGTCATGAATGGAGATATGACTTATGTCTGGCTTACTTTCTCTCTCATGACACCGTTGGGACCTAGCCGCCATGTTGTGAGGAAGCCCAAGCCACATGGAGAGGCCATGTGTAGTTGTTCTAGCGAACAGCATTAGACAGGCTGACAGCCAGCATAACCACCTAACAGACAAGTAAGTTACCTTCAGGTGACTCCAGTTCCCAGCCTCGAACCATTCCCACCGAGGCCAAGTGGAGCAGAGGCAAGCTATTTCCACCCCGCCCTGACCAAATTGCAGATTCATAAGCAAAACAAATGTTATTTGAAGACACTGAGTTTAGGGGTAATTTGTGATGCAGTGATAATCACTGGAAACGTCCCCGAAAGCCCAGGAGGGAAGAGCATGTTAACGGGATGCCCGGAAATGCTGGGTGTTGGGCTGAAATTCTTGACCAGGGAGAGGCCAGGCAGCATGTCAGAAACAGAAGTGACAGAGGATTTGCAGCAGTCCAGGCCGCCGGGAAACCACAGTCTGGAAGGAAAGTCAGACTTCCGTGCCGCAGGTAAAGCCTCTTCCATAGAAGCACATGTCTGAGCACAGTGAACGTGGGATGGCAGGGATCAGAGCGGTAAAGAGGATGGAAGTACCTGCTGACAAGTATCCCCCCAGCCACAGATCCTGCAAAAGACCTAGCCTACAGGCTCTGGGGAAGCTAAACAAGGTAGGGAAGGCAAAGCAAGTGTTCTTCTGTTCTCCTAAGTTGCAAAAGAGGAAGAATTGAAGGCAAAGATGAATTAGTAATCAATGAAAAACAAGTGGCATCTCTAAAGGTCCCTCCGGTTTGAAATCTGAAGGCAAATGGCAGCAAACCACAGGGACAAAACCATCACCAGTGCCCACCGACACTTTACAGTGAGGACCGCTCAGGCCGACTGTTTCCGTAGTTCATCCCATCCGTTAAAAAAATTTCAAACACCTCTCATCAAAATAAGCATACATTTTTATTTATAAATGATATTTGTATACAACTGTATCAATACATGTGTACATTTAAAAATATGCACAAAATACAAATATTAATAGAATTTCTCATGTTTAAATCCTGTCCTCTCTGGCTTATCTGGTGTCCTACTTGGGAGACCAATGACTTCGGGTTTAGACTTTAGACTTAGTCAGACCTTAGTAAAAATCATGACCAAACCATTGCATTGCTGTGTGACCTCCTATATGTTACTTAACTATTCTAGGTTACATTTCATTGTGACAGACTGGATAGCCAACTGCTGTACAAATGGACCCAATTATTAATCTATAATGGCTGAAACTCTATAGACATTTGTTTTTCTTTTTGCTTTTTGACCCCCTTCACAACCATTCCGCCCATTCTCCACCACACACCTCTGGGAACCACCAATATGTTCTCTGCATCTATGAGCGTGATTTTTTTTTTTTTTTTAGATTCCACAGATAAGAGAGATTATACAGTATTGGTATTTCTCTGACTTATTTCACTACATAATGCCCTCAAGATCCCTCTGTGTTGTCACAAATGGAAAGATTTGTGGTTTTTTTTATGGCTGAATAATATTACACTCTGTGTGTGTGTGTGTGTGTGTGTGTGTGTGTCTGTGACATATTCTTTATCCATTCATCCATGGATGGACGCTTAGCATACTTCCCTGACTTGGCTATTGTAAATAATGCTGCAGTGAACGTGGGGGGTGCAGATAATATTTTTTCGAGTTAGTGTTTTCATTTTCTTTGGATAAATTCCCAGAAGTGGAATTGCTAGATCATATGCCAGTTCTATTTTTAATTTCTTGAGGAACCTGCTTTCCATAGTGGCTGTACCCATTTACATTCCCACCAACACTGCACAAGGATTCCCTGTTCTTCCCATCCTCGCCATTATTTCTTATGTTTTTGATAATAACCATTCTAACAGGTGTGAGGTGATAGCTCATTGTGGTTTGGATTTGCATTTCCTGATGACGAGTGGTGTTGAGCATCTTTTCAAGTACTTGTTGGCCATCTATCTGCATGTCTTCTTTGGGAAAATGTCCATTGAGATCCTGTGCTCATTTTTTAATTGGATTATTTTCCCCATTGAGTTGTATGAGTTCTTGAACAAGTCAATTCTCTCTCTCTGGTCCTCCATTTTCTCACCTATTAAATGAGAATATTGGACTCATAAGTTATGGGTGTCCATATCTTTGCACTTTTAATTTTTTTTATTTTTATTAAAAAAAATTTTTTTTAACTTGCATTATTATTTGCTTTTGTTTGGGGTTATGACCAGACTGTCCTCCTTGAGAATAGAGTCTTTATATGTTACCCCTAGAACCCAGCTGGGCTGACTCTTTGCAAAGTTGACACGTTTTTTTGTTTCCTGTTTACCACAATCCCATCCCAACCCTCAAGATCATGAGGCTACCCAAGGCCATCCTGATACTGGAAAAATGATTTGATACCTGCACACCTATCACATGTACAGAAATGTTAAAAGTGCTCATCCCATCTGGGTTCTATTTAACCACAAAGGTCGGATGGTGGAAGTTTAGTGCTTAGTGATTGCAGAAGCTTTTCGAGCTGGGAGTCCTCCCTGGAGCCCTCAGAGCCCGTTTCAGAGTCCTTCCCTATTGAGACTACAGCGAGGGAGTGTCCCAGAGGGCCTGCAGCCTTCTAGGAGAAAACAGATTAATTTCATTTTCTTCCTCTCCCGATTTATCTTTACCATCAAAAAATGTTTACTGATAATCTGGAAACCCAGACTCCCTGCTTCCTCCTCTTGCACTCCACCCCCACCAATGCACCCACACTTACACACTCTACTTATGGGGCAATAAAACCATAGTGGGGACAAATCCACCACTACGTATATGTCCAGACGGCTCACCTACATGGGACTGTGGGCCTTCTACATGGCCCAGAACCAACAGGCAGAATTAAAAAATTGACAGAAGGACAGAGTACAAACATTTATATCATCAGCTGGCACGTTATTTGTGTAAGACTCATTTTTCCAAGGGAAATATCTTGTCACAGCTTATCTCATTGGCAGGGAGCAGGGCTGAACCATTACAGAGAGCACTTTCTCATCACTTATTTATTTGAGACTCATCATTGAAGAAACAAAGGCCAAGAGAAGCGATGACTTGTCCAGAGTCACCCAGCTGACGCGTGGCAGAAACAGGACTGGCGCCTGGGTCTCTGGGCTCTAGATCTAGTGTTCTTTGCTGGCCTGACAGCTATTTTACAATGCAAAGCCTTTCAAATCAAACATTTTCCTTTGCAAACGAAGAGCCAATCAATGATGGAAAAAAATTGTTTAGACTCTTGGCAGAACTTTCCTCCCAAACTCTCACCCTAACCGCAGTGTTTATAGAGAGCCAATTACCAGGCTGACAGTGTTTACTGCATATTACCAATGTCTTCACCTGCCTCCAAACTGCACCTGTGAAATCTATGCAATGCCATTGTCAGGTTTCAGTCAAAGATATGGAAGACCTACTCCCCTCCAGGCTTCCCCTCCTCCAACCCCCAGCTCCTCCCCCTCTTCTTTCATTTCAACTAGTAAACAGAAAATATGGCCATTGGGTAAATCCATGAGATGGGAATGCAACATTTGCTGTTACATGTGGTGTTCAACTCCAAAGTTAAAATAATGCATGCAGATGGCAAGATGATCAGTGCTCTGCCAGTTTATTTTAGAAGAATCATTTTCTACCATTCAGATGTGGGGCTCAATGTCAACTCTGATAAGGTAGAAAATTCTGATGGTAGAAAACTCTGTATGCATGCGTTTCTAACTAACTCTGAGGACCCACTGTACATGGCCTTAATTAGAGATCATTTTCAATTTTGTTTCCTGAATAGTGAGTAGGCTCAAATTCTATCTCAAAGGAAAATGCATATGGAGATCTAAAGAAAAAGGGGAATGGAGAAGTAATTTAAAACATGACAGGGTTTCTCTCAGCAAAATGAGTAATTAAATTTTGGATTTGTTGTTCAACAAAAATGGCATTTGGGCAGACACTGAGGGAAGTGTCACCATGGCATGTTAACGATGGATGAAGTAAAACATTACATTATTCTATTATTATTGTGAGAAGCTGGGTGTGAGAGAAGAGGTCAGTTTATGGAGGCAGTGTCCCAAGGAGATGAAGACACTATAGTTTTGTGGTCTTGTTTTGCCACTGAATTCTATTTGGCTTGAGGCAAAATTGTATTCTCTTTTTCTGTTGTTCTCTCTCTCTCCTCTCTCTCTGTCTCATGCTGTATAGTTCTTTACATTCCTTTGTGACTAAGATTAGATTGCCTAATTCACACCTCGTTTAAAACTTGGATCTACTCCTTATGGTAAGTAAATTAATGGTTTAGGCATAAGAAATTTAGTTGTAGTTTTCATATTAACAGCTAACAAGATGGTCAGAGCTGCACTATTCATCGTAACCCCACCTGGAAACTACCCAAAAGCTCATCAACAGAAGAATAGATCAACTGTAGCATATTCACCCAATGGAGTTCTACAAATCAGTGAGAATGACTGACCTACAGCTTCTTGCTACAACATGAATGAATAGCACATACATAAAGTTGAACCAAAGGAGCTGGACGTGAAGGAAAACATACCATATGAGTCTACTTATAGACATAAAGTTCAAAAACAGGCAAAACCTAATCTATCCTGTTAGAAGCAAGGGTTGTGTTTATCTTTTTACTTAGCGGTGATCAAAAAGGAGCATAAGGGGGGTTTCCTGGGCCCATGCAGTATTTTATTTCTGGATCTGGGTGCTGGGTACACACGCATATTCTGTTCAGTTTGTAAAAATTCATCGAGCTATTCACTTAGTAGTCCTTTTCTGTATCTTTATTTCAAAAACAAAAAAAATCTCAAAACCTCACTGGGTGGTTGTTTTTAAATGGCTCAGTTTCACAAAGAAACTTAGAAAATCATAACTTACATACATCTGGGACCCCAGACGGATCAGATTTGCAACAAACACAGTCCAACAGAGAAATAGAGGCTAACAAGCAAAAGTGATTCAAAAGCAATTTTAGTCTTTCCTCCCTTTCCTCTCATTCCCCTCTGCCCTAGAGGTTCCATTTCACTAAAGTGTAATTGTTCTTTCCTCCCCAGCTGTCCTTGACCTCCAGGCCGTCATGGCTGTCCCCTGACTCTCTCCTGCTCTTCCAGTCTTGCCTTTGTCAATGCATTCTCCTTCTTATTTGATATTCTTAATACTACACTCCACTTCTTTATTACAATGAGGTAAAATAGGCATACTAAGCAATCATAGTAAACCTTTGGAGGAGAGCGTTCTGAAGGTTTCAAGGAAAAACTTGGGAAGTAAAGGCTTTTTAAAAGTCTCAGCTTCTTAAGGGAGGAGACAATGGGAAATTAAAAGACCTTGCTATGTAGAAATAGTTTCATTTTGTTTGACATGAATCGGAGAAAAAAATGAGCTTGCTTATGACGTTTGGGTAAAGGAAGATAACCACCAGTATAGTAAACACTGGCACACAGGGAAGAAAGCGATGAATAGTAATAAGCCAGCAAAAGGAAAAAGAGGAAACAAAATACAACACTGTAAGCACAAGGTAAGATGAAGTGAATTCAATGCTCGCCTGGGTGACAGCAGTCCCCTTCTCATTGTTCTCTCTGCTGCAAGTCTCACCTGTCACACACTCATCCTTTACAACCAGGCCATGGCAATCTATTCAAAACAGAACTCTGATCATGACACTCCTCCCTGGGTGCCCCTGCTGTGTCCCCTGACTCATCCACTGGCTGAAGCTGGAAGCCTGCCACACACAAGTTGGCCTACCTTACAGGCTTACCTGCTTCTCTCCTTCTCCGTCTTGACACTTATTGCTTTTCTGCCTGGTACCCCCTTTCTTCTGGGCATTGCTACCCCCATACATCCTTTCTAGCCTTTGTACCTTCATGTAACCTCTGGCCACACTGGATTGGTTCTGGGATGGGCACTTGACCAAACAGGGGCCAATTTCGTTTCCTTCTCTGAATCACACCTCTCCTACTGCAGCTGGTTGGTCTAGAAGTGAACATCTGGTTAAAATGAGGGAATTATAAGGCAATTCTTCTCTAGGACATTTTGAAACTGGAACACAGAAGGAGAAATAGGTCTTTTTCAGGAGGTGAAGCCATCATATTTAAAGTGTAAGGCCCAAAGGAACGCTGTGCGTGCCTGCAGTCGTGACAGGAGTGAGGCTTTGAGGCCATCCATCCAGCCCCATGGACTGGCGGTCGTCATGACGTGTCCGTGGTCAGTCAGAGATTGTGGCTCCGAGAGGACGAGTGGGAAGATGGCTAAGAGGGCTGGAAGGGATGACACACGCAAAGTGCTTAGTACTGACAGAGGCTGGTCAGTGACAGCTGCTATTAACCAAGGGGAGAGGGGACTGTGCCCCAGAAGACAGACCTCTGTAAAGCATTCTTAATTTAAATGTCCCAAGGCAAGTTACTGACAGGAGCCTTCAAACCCAGTGTTTTAGAATGAGTGTATAATGGGATCCAGCTTCGAGAATTTTCTTACAACGTATCATGCCAGCAAATGCCCTTGACAGAAGCCCGTTTGGTGCAGCGCCCTCTGCTGGTGGTGTGGACACCTGTCCACTGTGCCTGCCTAGAAGAAAGGGTAGGCTTCTTCTCAGGCCACCACATGGTGTTTAATTAATTTTTTTCTAAATGAAGGGAGGTGATCTCTGGCCATCAGCTGGGAACCCAAGCAGAGAAGTGGCAAGAACTGGTGAGGGGAGGAATGGTGCCAGGCAAGCCCTGGACAGGAGGTCAAGTCACCGCCTCAGCCCCGGGCTCCTTAGCCCTTCTCCTCCCCCAGGTCCTCTCAGCTCACACCACTGAGTCTTGTTTGTCTCCTCCACTTGGGGGGGAGGGGGTTCAGAGGGCAAGCGCCATGTTTACTCAGCAATCCAGTCAGGGACATAGCCAGTACTGAATAAACATTTGGTGGAAGGGCTAATTGCCTGGTCCACCCAATCTGTTTCCATGGCCACCGACTAAGTCCAGCGAGTTCATGAAGCTTGGGGGGTCCTCAGAGTGTACAGGCCAGGACACCGAAAGCACAGGAGCAGAGCTGACTGGCCCAGGTCAGATAGGGGGACAGAAGACAGCCAGAACCCCACTGAACATTTCCAGGTGGTCTGATCGCCCAGTGCTGTGTGGACAGATAATGAGCATAGCATACAATAGCACACGATTGCTCCAATATGCTACGAGTCCACATACGAGATCATGCATCCCACTTATTCACGTATTCAGTTCTTCTTAAATATATATGTTTGCCTTACTTGGCTGATTTATAAGCTTCAGCCTCTGACCAGTTTCCTGATTTCTCTTAGGAAACTGAGTCAGCATTTCATCTTACCATCATAAGATCCCCACCTAGCGGTAAGAAAGGCCAATTGCAAGGCTATACGTCTCTTTTCTCCTGGTGTTCTTGTTCCTTAGGAAAAATGAATGCTGAGGACGAGATGAATCCGGCAAAGCCAATTCCAGATTTGGTTTCTGAGTTGGGTGTTGAAATAAAATGGCAAACCTAGATTGCTAAAGAAGAATGTGATGAATTTTTTAGATTGGAAGTATATCGCACACTAAAGCTCTGAATTGAGAAGAAAGTGCGTTTGGCATTTTTGGGCCAAGAAAAGAGTTTGGGTAGAGTGGAGGGTCCACATTGAACAGTTGGGAATGGCTAGTGGCATAACTGGTAGGGACCTGGAACGGTAGTTTAGTTTTAAGAGGATGCTTCCATAAGTTGACAAATGTCTCTGTCATTGACTCAGCAGCACAAGTCAATGGGGTTCCCAAGTGCACTCTCAAAAGCGGTGAGGACCCGTGGCTGTCCTTTCTCTCTGGGCTTCGAGACAACTGGGTAGCTCTCTTCTTAATGGTTCTCACAGAGTTGTCATTCTCCCTCCCAGCTTCCTTGAAGGCTGCGTGGTTCAGGGGTCACGTGTGCGGGTTTGGAATCACACACGTCACCTAGTGGTCTCGAGAAAGGCATTAACTTCCGTTCCCTCACCTGTAAACTTGCAGGAGGGTGCGTGGAGCAGGCGGGGGTAAGAACACTTACCCCATGGGTCGATGTGAGGAGTAAAAGATATATATAGTCTGTGCAGAGAACCTAGTATAATGCCTGGCACACAGTAGGTGCCCAATCAATGCCATTGTTACTAATGGCCTTTCTTTCCCCTCATGGATCACTTTATTCCCCCCCACCCCTGTACCTTTGAGTTGCTTATTTTAAGGAATATCTTTCTTAGACTATTTGAAGGGCTATTGTCCAATCACTCAATAAAACATCCACTGTCATATTGAAGAAAAACAGATTGATTTTTTTCCAGTATGGTTTCATGGAGCAGAACTAGTACAAATTGGCAAAAGTCACAGGAAAATGACTGTTAGAGCCCCAAACAAAGCAAGATGAAAAGCAAACAGAAACTCTCAGACATTTATTGTTCCAACAATGTGACAAGCTGCTTCACAGAGAAGTACGCTCCTTATACTGAGCTCTTGGCAGCAGAGCCTGGGCCCAGGTCTCACAGAGGAGAACCCAGCGAGGGAGCTGTGCCAAACTGAAGACATTGAACTAAGTGGTAAGGAAAGTGAGTTTGAAATCAGATATAAGAGTTGAATCCCAATCTGATCACTCTTTGAGTCAGCTTGGGAAATAACTTACTGTCTGTAAATAAGTGGCAGAAACTTTTAGTCACTTATCCAATGTACGTTCTTCCCTTCTTCTTCTTCACCTTCTTTTTCTTCTTCTTCACCTTCTCCTCCTCCTCCTCGCCCTCCTCCTCCTCCTCCTTCTAATATAGAGCCCTGGTTTTATATGGGGGCAGCAATATCCCTAGCCCAAAACTATGAGTATATCTCCCATCTCCTTGCAGTTAGGTATGGTCACATATCTAAGTTCAAACCAGAGTTATGAATGAAAGGGTTTTGTGACTTCTGGGAAGCCTCATTAAAGAGAATTGATTTGCTGAGACGTATGCTTTTTTGTCCTTTCTTCTTTCTGCTGTTTGGACTATGGATGCAATGGCTGGCACTCCAGCAGCCGTCTTGGACTATGATATGACCTTGAGTGTAGAAGCTATGCTGCAGGATGGTAGAACAGAAAGATTAAAAAACAAGCAAACAAACAAAAAACAAAACCCTGAGTAACTGACAATGACAGAGCTGATGTTCAGTACATATTTATTGGGTGTTTACTATGCTCCATGCAGTGTTCTAGGTACTTGGTGAACAAAGCAGACAGTGTCTGTCCTCATAGATCTTAAACTAGTGAGGGAGCCAGGGCTGCTTGCTACATTATACAAACTCTGGGGGGTACGGAGCATTTACACAGAATGAAATGGGGCCCTCTGAAGTTGAACAAAAGTGTAGTTCTGAAGGGAACTTACATTTTAGTAGTACACTTCTAACCTTGATTAGACAGATGAAAATATTGAACTTTACAGACATTAAGTTATTTCCCAAAATTACTCAGAGTGATCAGATCAGGATTCAGTCCAAGATCACTTTCTTAACTATTTATTTCAACTTTTTCAAGGGCAAGGAGTAGGAGAAGCTCAGGAATGTGTCAGAGAAATAGGTAGGAAGAGAACCAGGAGAGTGTAATATTTAGGAGGGAAAGGCAAGAGAATTATAAGAAAGAGGAGAGTTAAAGAGAAGTGAAGGAAGGTGAGGCCTGATAACAGACAACAGACTTTGGAGAGTGGTCATTCTTGACCTCTCTGAGAACAATTGTTGTAAGAACCTTCCTAGTTTACTTTAATTCTCTAAACTTGAGTCTTTTTTCTCTGTGTATGACAGGTTTACAAAATCTTTCATTTTTATATGTCTGTTATTGAGATTTATGTTAAAAATAGATTTCAGCAACTGTTTGGTTATATAATTATTCCTATGACATCAGTAGTACATTCAGTACAATTTCTTTTGTTGTCAGTCTACCAAATGCCACCAAGAATTGCACATTGTACAGGGGTGGCAGCTGTTTTGCAGTCATTTCAGTATAGAACCGAGATGTTTTTCACAAACAGCTTCTGAAATTCCTATCCATGAACCTGAAAGGTGTTTGTGTACCATATGCTTCTTTCTCTTCAGCTCTAGAATGATAAATAGGAGTCAACATCACTGTTGGGAACTGTACATTGTCATTTTATTTTATTTTTCCTGGGGGTGTGTTGAAATAATGTTTCTAAAAACATTTCCTCCTGTGAATTTGTCTTCATAGTTCAAAAGAAAGCTGCCTTTCTTGTTGTCAAGGGACTATGGTAGGTTTGAAACATCACCAGAAATGCTTACGCTTTGAAAGGTATTTCCTAAAATGGTTTGAGTTTGAAAGATGAGATGGAAGGAGAGGCGAAGTAATCTGTCTGTAACTCTCGTGTAACCCACCCAAGTCTCCTTCCCCCCTCCTCACTGTCTTCCTTACCTCTGTATGCTGACCCTATCCAATTGAAAAAAAGAGGAAGTTTATTTCCTTATTTTGCTTTGAGAATGAAGGCTCTTTAGCATAGCAGGAATTAATGCCATAAAGTATTTCTTAGAAGACAAAGATGACAATTATTCTGGGTTTGATGGGTAAGGAGTAATGCAGTAGTAACACCATATCATGTGCCTGGGAGATAATGAAAAGATACTTGTTTTCTTCCAAAAGGCTTGTGAAAGGGCTGTAGCTATGTGATTATGCAGTGATGGGGTATAAGTGGACATGGGCGGTAAGATCAACTCTGTCCTGAGGACAGGACCCTCTCTCAGACCTGTGATTACTTCTTAACAATGGGAAGCATTTTGCCAGACGCATTTACATAGAGGAGGTGTGATCACAACATACGGTGAATGCTGCTGTCGTGTGCCATCCAATGGAAAGGTGATGTTGATTGTGTCTTTTGACCTTGATGGAATTGGGCAAGCTGAGTTTGTACCCAGAAACACTACCATGAATTCTGAATATTATAAGGGCTTATTTGAGCATTTAGAAACAATGTGTATAGAAAACTGCCTGAGAAATGGGCAAATGGTTTCATCCTCCATCATGACATTTCATGTCACACATCACCTCTGGTACGGCAATTTCTGTCAAATAAAAACATCATGGTGTGACATCATCCACCTTCTTCACCAGACCTAGCACCGTGCGACTTCTGGCTCTTCCCCAAAGTCAACATGACCATGAAAGGTAAACATTTTGAATCAATTCAGGACATCGAGGCAGCCACGACAGTGTAACTAAAGACACTCACGAAAGAGGACTTCCAGAACTGCTTCAGAAAGTGGCAAGAATGATGGGATAAGTGTGTTTGAAGTGAGGGGGAGTATTTTGAGGGGGATTAATGGCAATGTGTCTTTTACTGTAATAATTTTTTTTAACTTAAACATTCACCATATTTTTTGATCACCCCTTATTAATGCACTTAGGAAAGAGCCTGGCACGTAGTAAATGTTTAATAGATTTACTTATTTATTCAACATAGACTTATTGGGCACTTTGTACTCAGTAGTGCATGTGGGCCACGGTTCTGGGTCCTAGGGATCCTGTAGTGAGCGAAACAGCCCCCCTTCTCCTGGCGCTTACAGTGTCTTGAGGGGAGATGGGCAAAGAGGGTAAGTGCAGGCAGTGAGAAGGCCACGGAAGGAAAACAATGCAGGGAGAAGGGCTAGAGAGGGAGGGGTTTGGCTGTGCTCGTTTCTAGAGGATGGTTCCATCTGGGCAGAGACTGAAGGAAGAGGGAGTGAGCGGTGTGCCTGCTTCGGGACAATGTGGTCTCGGCCGAGGCAAGAGCCACTGCACAGGTCCCGGGGTGGGACCTTGTTTTGTGTGCTCAAGAGTAGGAAGGAGCCAAGGAGGGAGGGAGAGGAGCAGGAGGTGCCGGTGCACCGGTCAGGGAGGCCTGATGATGCGGCCATTGTTTGGACTTTCGGTTTTACTGTGAGTGAAGGGGGAGCTACTGGAAGGTTTAGGGCAGATCAGTGAAGGTTTAAGTTTGAAAAGCATCACTTTGTAGAGAGGGTTTGGGTGGAATGTAGGTTGGTTATTATTGTTATTACTACTGTTATGTTGCGTCACTCTTGCCTGGAGGAAGCAAGTGTCCCTCCTTCCCTCAGAACAGGTATCTGATGTCCAGACCTACAAGTGTGATGAAAGCCCCCCGAGATACGGTTACATGGTGGAGACAAGTATTTGGGGGCTTTCTTATTGTCTTGCAACGCTGACTTTTCTTCAGAGCCTGCTATAATTCTTTACTCCTTGGTGGAGGTCCTCGAGAAGAATTTGTGTGGATTTTTTTTTCCTCAAAGAGCTGTTGGTACAGATTTTAAATATTCTTCTGTGTGTGCAGCGAGATCACTCATGGCCTTGTCAGTCACACAGCCCTTGTGCGCTGGCCCAGCACCTACCGGTGCAGAAAATTGAACTTGGAGGGTCTGTGCATGTGGGTACGTGTGTGTGAGTGTGTGCTTATGTGCACCGGTGCGTGTGTGTGCACGCGTGTGGCCGGGTGTGTGCATGTGCTGTGTACCTGGGTACCTGTGTGCACTTATGCATGTGTACACATATGTGCTTGTTACATGTGTGTGGATTGCACATGCGTGACATGTTTATGAGAACACACAGTGTGTATGAATGTGTGTTTGCTGCAAACGTAGGAAAATGCTCGTTACAATCTCTGTCCCTGATACATCTGCAGTCAAGCTGGGGAGATTCAATCTAGAAGCAGCAGTGAAATAGCGTAGATATTGGCCACCTTTCACTGCAAAGTCCCTACAAAATGTGTCATTATTACTGAACGCCCATGTTTATGAAGTCCTCGGATACTTTTCGCGTTAATCCAAGTATGCTGCACTAAAATAAGGTCTGTATTTTCTTTATCCATAAAATTAAAGGGTGAAATTGCATCCGTTTTAAGTTCCCTTCAGTCTGAAATACTAGAATTCAAACATACATAGTCATCATTAAAAAGCCGTGAAAGAAAACAGCCACCCTGAGAAAGTTGCAGTGTTGAACACCCTGACCAGGCCTCTTCAGACGGGGCATTTTCTCCAGCCTCCAAAACGCTGTGAGGCTGCCGAGCTGAGGCTGGGTGGCTCCACAATCTTCCAGAGAAATGACTAGAAGATGGTAAAAAGCTAGAGGCTGTAGGCACTCAGCCAGCTATGCCCCCACCCAGGTTCACCCCCATCATCAGGCTTGGCGAGTATGTGACCGCTTTGCCTTCACTCACTGTCCTCCTGCTTACATCATTCATTCATTCACTCATTCATTCATTCATTCATTCATTCATTCATTCATTCATTCATTCTCTCACTGTTTCTCTTCCTCCCCATCCTCATCCCATCCTCTCCTTTCTTTTCACCAACTCTCCCCTCCTCCCCTTCTCCGATGGGCAAGAGCTGATCCCCAGGTGGGGACTGGATCTAGTGGGACGTGCACCCTACTTTTCTGTATGCTGGTGAGTCTTTCATCTGATCTGCTACCCCTTGTTCCCACCCGTAGATTATTCCATCCTTCCTAGTCTCTTGTCATGGATTCACACAGATGCCTCATTTCAAAGTAAGAAAACCTGGGGCAGTAAGAGGCTCAGTGACTCACCCCAAATCACAGTTACTTATGGCATAACCACCATCCCTGAATAAAGCTTTAAAGTCACCACACCACAAGCTAAATGGCATCTTAAGTCTCCCTACAGTTTACTTACTGGCTCATCTTTAGGCAAACTCTGGCGCTGGGTTCAAAGGTTTTTTTGTAATCATGGAAAAAAGAAATGAGAGGCCAGACCTGGCAATTTCTGGGCTATGGTCAGAGACCAAAATGCTAGGATAATGTTGACTGTAGGCCTCATGTATTTTTATTTTAAAATCCTTTTTCTTAACAAATCCAGACCATTGAATTTCCATCTATAATAATGTTGCAATTGTACAGGATTTCTTAACCTCCCTCTTCAAAATATTTGTTTAGTATCATCTTTAAAATTACATACAGTGTTTGGAGAACTTTAGACTTCTAACATAATAATATTCAGTAGAAATTGAAGTACCGAGGAGATCTGTAAACAATCTGCAAACCAGTAACGGCAACTTTGGCAGTGCTCCGTTCATGGTAGAGAGGAGTGATTCCTGAAGGACCAATATGTCGTTCTGTGTGTATGAATTTTATACGTTTCTAAATATGAGTCTTAAAGGTAACTATGAAATGTGAAGATTGAGTCCAATTAATTACTAGTCAGTTCTTTGTAGTGATTTTTGTAGGGATGCAAATGCCATAATGTTTTGTGTCCTAAGCTGAATAAATGGCAAGGCTTCGTCTCATGCATCCCGGCTGGGCGATTAAGCTCTACACCTAAGAGATCCCATCTGTGAAAAGTGAATTAAGAGCCTGGGTACCCAGAGAAGACCGTGTTAGTCTTAAGGTACCTGTGCACTGCTGGGGAAGGAACAGCCTTTTGCTGAAAATGCTCGATCTGCTGCAGAAAGAGCCAACTTTCTGTGTAAATTGGTCTGGCTTCTGGGGTGAGTTAGAAAAATAATCCTAAGCAGTCGCAATAATGAGCATAGCGACTCTTACAGGTCAAACAGGACCTCAGAAACTCAGCACAACAGCCGCTGAGGCAGGAATGGGTTCTGAGCATTTGTTCTGAGTCTATAAAAAGGGTAATTACTTTGGCAAGTAGTTCATTTTCTGCCCCGTAAAGACAGCTGCAGATGGGTTATAAATAAATGATGGCTCATAATTCATTAAAAACAAGAAGGTGGGAAAAGTTTTAAGGAAGCATGAGTTTTAAGAAGAACCCTCAAAATTCAGGAAAGGTTACAGAGAATCCAGACAACACAAGTCCCTCCCCAAACAAGACATCGAAATAACCCAAAGGGGGCATTTTCCTCCAAAGGGGGGCAGGTTCTTTCAGTCCCATCTGCTGTAGACACGTTGCTGGGTGCTGTCCTCCCCCCACAGCCCTCCTTGCTCCTCAGGCGCTGGCAGAACCCTGGACTTGGGATCAGAAGAAGGAAATTCAGGTGACTTCCTGTAATCTTTCACAAATCACTTCATGTCCTTGGGCCTCAGTTTCCTCAACTACAAATGGGCAACAATAGTACCCGACTCACTGAGCCATTGTCAGTGCTGCTTTCTGGACAAATACTGATTTGTGGTTGAAGTCCTACTTTGCGCCAGGCCAGGCTAAGGAGGAATATCAGGGCCTCAGCCCTTCCGGAATTCAGGGTCCCCCTGCCCAGGGCTCACCCCAGACCAACGGGGTCCGAGTCTCTGGGAGGGGGCCCGAGCACTGGTGTCTTCTACCAGACCCTCTGGTGAGCTCAGAGCTAAGGGCTGCTGGTGTAGGCAGAGTGAGACATGTCCTCGTGGAGGGAAAACACTATGGAAGGGGAGTCAGGGGCCTTCGCAGGTGCGCAGTAGGTCTAGAAAGACCAGTCAGAGTTTGCCAGCTGAGAAAACCCAATGAAACAAAAGCAGGTGCATTTGGCCTTGATGTTTAGGGAGGTTGAAGCCTCGGATGCATTGTTCTGACTCAGGAGGTGAGTTCGAGGTGTGAGGGCGTGATGACAGAGGATCGGGGGTTCTGTGCTGTCATGAAGGCAACAGCGCGTTCCTGGGGTGTTTAGTATTTATATTGATGGGGTTTCCAGGACCAGCCCTGGGGTGTGCCTCTCCCCAGATATGGTATCTTGATATGTGAAATATTCTAAACTGAAAGAATTTTCTTCAATGGCAGAAGTGGGAAGGTCATTCTGACCTGAAAAGGGTCCTAAAAGCCTATGTGTTCCTGCACCAGGAGAGGGGGGTGACATGCTTGTCACCAGAGACAGAGAATTTGGGGGGGACAAGGCTGTAGAAACAAACCTTGTTAAAGCAACCCTTACCTCCCCCGTTACTTCTTCACCGTTTACTGACCGTGGCCCAAACCCCTTTGTCTTGTCCATTCTTTACAACGTTATTGTTCTTTGGTCTAAAAGATATAACATTCTCTTGCCCTGGTCACTTCTTCGGGTCATCATTCTCTTGGGAGGCTCCCATTGTACATGTAAAATTTTAATAAAATGCATATACTTTTTTTCTCTGTGAATCTGTCTTTGTCAATTTAATTTTCAGACCTTTTCCAGGACCCTAAACGGGTCGAAGAAAACTTTTTGACATAAGTCAATATCCACTTATAATAAAAACACTCAGCAGTTGGGTACAGCATGGTGACTGGAGTTGACGACTGTATTGTATATTTGAAAAACGAATACAATGTTATAGGTCAACAACTTTTTTTTAAGACCCAGCCAGGGAACCTAAGGGAGTTGAGGAAAACTTTTTTTCCCACTGTAATATGTTACAAAAATTGTTCAGACTCCAGAAAGGGGAGCAACCTTAAGGCAGCAAATCTGTCAACATCATTGCAATGATGCCCTTTCTTTGTTGGGAGACCTCCCGGGTGGAGAGGATTCTAAGCACATTCCTTATTTCAAAGCATCCCCAGGGAACTGTCCCGAGCGCGCGCCCCCCCCCCCCTCCCCCCAGGTCGGCCTCCTCCAGCTGCAGCTTCTGTTCCAGGCCTTTCCCTCTTCTTCCTTATTCCTAAGGAAATAATGATCTGTGTCTCCTGCTTTCGGGATCCTAGGGAGGGGGTGGGGGAGGGGCGCGTACGGAGACACAGCCATGACCCAAAGCAATGAATTCTGATAATGGAAATGTTAAGGATCTCTAATCTCACTTTTGGGGGACCGCAATGAATTGTTTTGTTTCCCCAAAGAATACTGCTCCAACACTAGAACTTAAATAACTCAACCACTGCCCCAGTGGCCATCTGTCCTATTTGCTCTCCGGTTCACGGTTGCAGCTCACTGCATAGATGGAGATGAATGGCATCTCCTGGTGGCCACATCTTTCCCCAGCCCCCCACTTGCACACACGCTGGTCCAGCTCACTAAAATGTATGTGTCCTTTTCTCTGCCTGAAGAGAAACTCCCACTTGTTAGAGAAGAAGCATAGGCATTAAGGGCACCCATTTGGGTACCAGACTGTATGGATTCTGTCCCTGAGTGGGTCACTGACTGGCTGTGTTAACCTTGGGCAAGTTTCTTAACTTCTCTGTGCATCAGTTTTCTCACCTACAAATGTGATCAGAATGTATCTCTGCCTCATGGCAGTGTGGTTCATATACGGGGAGCTGCTGGCTATAAAATGCTTAGCACTGTGCCCAGTACATGGCAGGCGCTGTGTTTGTCATTGTCATTTTTCAAATGCCCCTTCCTCTGTGAGCTTCATCAACACCCCTCTGTTATTTCCTACCATTTGTATTGCATTTATTTATCTATGTGCATCTCTCTTGAGGCTGTGAATTGCCCACAGGCAGGACTGGTCTTATTTATTATTTATTTATTTATTTATTACTTATATATTTATTTACTTACTGAGCTGGCACACTCTCCAGAGAACGTCATTTTATCTTTTGAAACTAATTATAGTTATAATTAGTATTGTTATTACTTTCTTAGCTGGCATAGGTCTGGCAGAGGTGCTGTCTGCCGGTTTATGGTATGAATATGACTTCTTTTTATTAATTTCATAAAATAAAAACTACCAAAACAAAGACGTTTCTCACAATCAGCACCAATCTTTTATTGTGTTTTCAAGACTGAAATCTGATTTTTTCATACATTGGAGGAGGGCTTATGAATGCAAAGTCATTTTAATACCTTTGTTCTTTTGCTATTAAAAGTTTGGCCTTACTTGTGACATTTTCTTGCTGCAAATCCCGTAAAATATTTAGTGTCCTAAGCACCACGAAGTTTAATCCTTGTAAAGAACCTTCCGTCTGGAAATGTCAGACATAACTTATTAACTCTCTTTTCTGTGCACTGAGAGTTATAGTATTGCATTTCTGATTGGGAACTGAATTGCAAATACAGTGGAGATATGGAAATAGGCAAGTCTCTTTCAAGGTAGCACTAAAGGAAGTGTTTTAGAATCACTTGCAATCCTAACGGCTGCTTTGTAAGGTCTGATACGCAGGATGATTTCTGCTCTCAGGGCTTTAGGGATTCCCTCTGCCAGAGACCACTCCTCCCGGATGAGCACCTGGCGAGCTCCCTCACTTCCTTAAAGCTGAAGTGGAGCAGAACACGTTACCCCAAAATAACCCTTTTTGGCATCAGGATTATCTTGAGTTCGTTATTTTTAAGAAACAGCAGGCAAAGGAAAAGCTCTGAACACTGAGTAGAAGTTACCCTTTTGTAAACCACATTTGTGAGGATGTCTCCCTGTCTGTATCTAGAAGAGGAGGTACTGAATTTCTAGAAACTCTTACCAGTGAAGAAGGTGGTGACATCCAGCTGCATAACAACCAGACCTTTGATGACTGTGCTTTGCCTAATAACCTCCTGTAACTGGCTCCCCCACCCCCCACCCTCTTTTGTGTTTAGCTGGAGATGGTATGTAAGGTGAAGACTTGGGCCATTTATGAGTGTTCTCAGTTTTCCTGGGTGTCTCCCACGTATACAGATAGTATCCATGTTATTAAACTACTGTTTGTTTGTCTTTCCCCTCCAATTATCTGTCTTTTATTATAAGGGGTCTCAGCCAAGAACCTAGAAGGGTAGAGGGAAAATTGTTTTACCTTCTCCAGAAACCTTTGGCTCAAATCTCATGCTATTTCATCCTGCAACCCACCTCTTCCTCCTCAGGCACTCCTGATCCCCTTTTATCTAACCATAACACTTTATCACCTTCAGTAGTCTGTATTATACACCTCTTTTTTTTTTTTTTTTTTATATCTCTCACCCCACTCAATGTAAGCTCCTGAGGGCTGGCCGTTGTATTAGTTTTGTTTACTGATATAGCCCAAGTGCCTTGAGCAGTTCCTGGCATATAGTAAATGCTCAACAAATAAATAATGGTTGTATGTCAGCTCCCCAGCTGTCACCAACACTACCCCCTGGCATTTGCCATAGACTCAAAGGAAGGCAGAGGAGTGGGAAAGCATAGTGGAAAAAAGGGAATTCGTGTGTGTCCTGATTGGAGCCCACTCGCATAGGAAAGTTGTAGGCAGACAGACTAGATACAAGGCGTGACATGTGACTGGCTATTTGGCTTTCTCCTCAGGTTGGTCCTAAGTTGCCAGGGAACTGGCAGTAATCAGTCAAGTCCTGGCTGTTTTGAGGTCCATTGTCACAAGAGTTATTGTTTGGCTTCCTGGACTGTTGAGTAGAGGTAGTGGTCTGACTTCCTGTGGGTGTGACTTGCAGATAGTAGGTTGGCTTCCTGGGCTGCTCACTGTTGCTAATGAGTGAGCTTCTGGGTTGGCTGCTGCAGAGTGTGGGTCAGAGTTTTATTGTCCTGTGGTTTGGTCATTATTCCTTTGTATACTGGGTCTCTCAAGGTCTAGGATGAGCTGGAAACAGCCAGGCAAATGTTTTGAAGCAAGAAAATTATAGGCTATACACCCGCTGCTGATGCTTCCTATTGAAGAGCTGGTGAGTCTTTTGGAAAGTTCCTATAACGAAAAATCAGGTTATTTGCTTGGCCAAGAATATCCTGGAATGGTAAAGTTGTGCTAATAAAGGTAATGGAAGAGTAAAGTCATGTTAATGTAATCAGTACCCTGAGAGGGGCCCATAGGTAGTTTTGGCTTTCAGTTGAAGGAATTTAAGAGAAGGGACGAGAAGGAACCAAGATTTGACTAGCACCGCTGATGTGATCAGTTTTTGTCCCGCGTCACTCCTCTCAACCATGCATGGTGCTGTGAGAAAAGTGAGAATATTCCTGTTTTACAGGGAATGGGGATTCGGAGTTTAAATATGTTGTCCAAGGTAACACTTAAATTGCAGTATAGGAGAATTCAAAGCCAGTTCTGCAGGACTCCAAAACCCCATGCTGCCTTCCGTAAGTTTAAATATTACCCAAGTCACCTTTTCCTCACCGCGCATGTATGTGTGTGGGTGTGTAATAGGTGATTCCATATGTATGTTGTGGGGGGACAGAAAGATGGGGGTAAACGTTGGAGCAGCACAAAATAAGTACTTTTTGAATGTAGATATTTTTACTGAATATTTTTAGGGGTGAACCCAGAATATATACTTGTATTTGCTCTTCACTTCAACTATTCTCTTTGAAGGCCCTTTTAGCGGCTGAATTATCATATCACATTTTGCCTTAATACGTGTTCTTTTTGCTTTTTTCTCCCTTAAAAGTAATTGGGAAAGTAGCTAGAGTTAACTCCCAATAATTAAATGTATGTGATTCTTGGGACTCATTTCCGATTTTACAAGTGCTATGCAGTTTGCAAGAATGGTGGAAATAAAACTGTGGCTGTTCCGAGATTTACAGTCTTCACCGTTTGTAGTTTATGCTGCTGGCATTTTTTACTGATCTGGCACACTCTCCGGAGCACGTCATTTTATCGTTTAAAAATAATTATAATTATAATTAGTATTGTTATTACTTTCTTAACTGCAGCAGGGGGATGCGATGATCCAAGTTCATCAACTTGAAATGCTGGGAGTACAGTAGTGACAGGCTGCCAGGAGGGGCTCCATGCTGCCCTCATCTGAGCCAAGGGTAGGAAAAAGCTCAGGAAGAATCGTGAGTTTGGGGGGAGCCCTACCAAAGGGAGTGACCCACTAGAGCCCACACCTGTGGTAATTTTCTTCTCCTCTGCTCTGAGAAGGGTTAGCAGCTTTACCGGTTGCTTTCAGACCCTGCTACACTTTAGAATCACAGGGGTGAGGGGGGAGATTTGGAAGCTCCTGACACCCAGGCTGTACCCCAAACCGATTAAAGCAGAAGCTCTGGAGGTAGGACCCAGCGTGAGTATTTTCTAAAACTTCCCAGTGGATTCCAACGTGCAGTCAAGTTGGAGAACCAGTGAATGACAGTGCAATAGAGGTGGAGTTCCCAAGCTCGTTGAGACTCTCCAAGGGCAGCTCCAGAAAACGTCCTGGACAAGGGTGGGTGGTGGGGAGGCAATGATGGTGGTCCTAGGCCGGGAGATGTCAGACGCTGGTGATGCCATAGGGTGAATCCCCCAAATGGGACTCAAGTCCTGGGCCAAGCGTTCAAACGTGAGAATGCAAACTGGGCTGATACAGAGTTTAAAGTGAAGGTAAGTTCATTTAGCAGAGAGTGAGTAAGAAAAGGAACGCTACTCCACAGACAGCGTGGTGGTCTCATTGCTAGTGGAAGAGCGACCCCTTCCATCCACCAGGCCAGGGTTTCTACGCCTTTTCTGGCTTCCGTGGAAAATTTCTGGGTGTGGGCAAAGGAGGAAAGAACAATGGTAAGTTTATCTTCAACTTCTGTAGATACACGAAGAATGGGGGCAGGTTTAGCTTTAACTTTTGTGGGGCACAACCCGTGGCTTGTGTGTAGTCGTCTTAACTACGGATGGGGGAGGCCATAAGGGAATCTCTTTGCTTAATAGCCTTCGGATGGTTTGTTCTGAGAGAATGATTAACGTCTGCCTGAGTTCTGTGTCTTGGAGCACGTAGGCAGCAGGCTTGGAATCCAACCTCCTACTTTCTTCTTTTGTAAAAACTGTCCTCATCCCTTCCCTGTGTTACGGGTACCAGTCCTGACTCTGTGTACAGTGGGCTGGCTTGTGCGCTGGACACGCTCGCTGATGGCTAGAGTCCGTAATAGACGCTCTAGACACCAGCCCCTGGGGTCTAAGGACCAGTGGGGACCGGTCTTTCCTGGAGGAGCTGCTTCTTCGCAGTGAACCCAGCCTGGGCACTGCTCCACGGGAGTGGGCATGACCTTCCTCTCCATAACCCGTATGTCAGGTTTGAGAGATTCCATCACTGAGTTGGCCCTGAGCACCATCGCCTGCCTACCTCACCCCAGCCAACCCCAGAGCTGATACCTGCAGCTTCCGTGCCCCTGTTCAGGGATGGAAAGCAGACAGTTCAAAGCTGAAGGTGCACATGTGTCTACTTAGGAGCTAGGATACACAACCGCACAGCTCGCAAGGCAACTTTTTGTTACAGAACCTACACATCTCAGCAGGAGTACTTCCAGACAAGACCAAGTCACACTGGCCTCCACTGTTGACTGGGGAGCACCAGGCACCCTGGACACATAAGGGGAGTGGGGGGAGCCTTGTTGGGGTGGCCTGGACTTCTAGATTTTCTCTTATTACCCTGTTTCCCCGAAAATAAGACCTAATCGGACCATCAGCTCTAATGCGTCTTTTGGAGCAAAAATTAATATAAGACAGGGTCTTATATTATATTACATTATATTAACTATTATTATGTTATATAAGACCCGGTCTTATATTATATTAAAATAAGACCAGGTCTTATATTAATTTTTGCTCCAAAAGATGCATTAGAGCTGATGGTCCAGCTAGGTCTTATTTTTGGGGAAACACGGTAAAGTTGATGAAAAGATCCAGTAAGTACAGTCTGGAGACTGAGCATACTGGTTGTATCCAAACTGAGTAGAACAATTATTCTCCATCTTTATTGCAACAGGATATTATTACAATAAGACTTTTCCCCTATTTTTTCAGAGTTTCAGGAGAGGTTACAAAGGCTAAGAAACAAAACAACGGTAAAAAATATATATATACATATATCCCATATCATAAGTTCTAATTGCTCATTGTAGAGGAATACTTTTGTAAAATACAAAAATCATGCTTTTGGATACTATGGCAATGTCAGGTTGCCAAAAACATTTCTGACAAGTACAAGTTTCTGATAACTTTAAAATCATACCACTGAACTGCGTAAAAATTTCCAGAACTCTAATGGAGAAACCTATGGATTAAAAAAAAAAAAAAAAACTGAATTAATTACATGGGGCTAAATGAACTAATGAGGATCATTATAGTTTTAATGGATTTTAATTTGAAACATTGCTGGTTCTTTAATGTTTTCTTTTTTCAGATTTAAGAAATACATTTTCTCTTTTCTCATAAGCTATCTATAACTTACAGCTTATATCATAAATTATACCTTTGTACAGAATTGAAATATTTATCTTTTCCTTCCTTTCTGGTCCCTCCAGAATTCAGAAACTCTTATTGGGTAGTCTTATGTTCATGGAAATGAAGTTATTTGCATAAGTTCAATAAGAATCTGTTCTCCTTGTAACAGGGTCTAATCAGAAACGTTGGTTCCATTACCTAAGCTTTACTGGAATATCCTACTTGAGAATGATGACAGAATCAGATATGGGCAGACAGTTTTAAAGAACTAAGGTTGACCTTATGGAGCTAATAGGGCTCCCTCTGAAAGGCCAGCCTGGTACCTGGCTTACAGCATCCCCAGCCTTAAAGGTGAGCAGGGATTTTGGAGACTTCAAAAAGAGATGAATTCACCCAAATCTGTAGGTGTTGCAGGTATTGTCTGATGACGAGTCCTTGGCTTGGCTTCTTAGCCTTGAGAGGCTTTTAAAATTCCAATATGAGATTCCTTATTAAAAGTTCCAGCCAAACAGATGTTAAAAAAAGCCTAAACGATTAATTACTATTCTTGCTGCACTTATGGAAATCATCCGGCCACATTTAATGAGACTAGACTTATTTTGCAAACAAATTAGTCTTATTGGAATTACCTTTGGTAGAAATAGGTGTGACTACAGAGAGAAAAATTGTTACCATAGAAAACTATAGCACCCCCTGTAGATACCAGAGTCTCGTCCTATTCGTTGTCTTTGAGGCTTTTTTTATCTGCCTATAAACTGGATTGGTCCTGAATGTTTCTAATTTCCTCAAAAATCTAGCTACAAGTCTCCAAGCCAGCAGTTCCAATTCCTCCCGCCCTTTTGACTTGGAATTTCTTAGAACCCAAACTGCCCTTTCCCCGAAGCTCTGCAGGCTGAAGCTGGGTGACCTGAGTTCAATTTCAGAGAAATCACCACAACAGCTCATGTATAGACAACCTTGATGCCCGGTGCTGTGTGGGCCACTCAGAACGTTCCCTGGAACACCCAATGACGCCACCAGAGGCATTCAAACAGCAAAAGATGCTTGGAGACCAACATCCAGGAGTCTCAACGGGCTGCCCTCTGGACTCAGAAAGGGAGTATATGGTCTGCTCCCATCATTTATTTTTGTTTTTCTGTTGTTTCTGTTGAAGTACTACTTATTAAATACCTGATTGTTCCCACCACGTAGAGGCTTAATTTTGGTGGGAACCCACTTGCCACACCACGTCCTGCAATGAGACATAGCTGTGTCATTGAACTGACCTCAAGATTAACAGGCTGGTTCAGTGAGAGATGAAATAATCTACCAGCTCAGCTTCTGGACTGTGTGAAACTTCTTTGGGGAGTTTCAAAGGCAGGGAATAAAGGTTGGCAGAATATCGCCCCCCCCCCCGCCCCCGCAAATGTGCCTTTTTGGCATAAGGATTATTTTGAGCTGATTCTTTTGAGGAAAAGAATACGTAGGAGAAACTCTGAAAACTGAGTAGAAGTTACCCTGCTGTAAGGGAAATTTACAACTAAAAAGGAAATCTCAATTAGTAAGGGTGTCTCCCTCTCTGTACCAGGAGGAGAAGGGTGATTAAATTACAAGAAACTCTTAGCAATGAAGAAGGCCCTGACTTAAATTGGCACAACAAACCTTTTTGTCTTGTTTACTCACCTTCTCCTGGTGACTCCCCATAACTGGCCTCCCCTACACCCTTCGTTCCTTCGATTTAGCTAAAGATGGTATTGAAGCCTGAATTCTAAGCCATCTTTTTGAGTTACTCATTTTTCCCTGGGTATCTCCCATGCATACATGAAATATACATGTTAATATACTTCTATTTGTGTTTCTCTTCTGAATCAGTCTTTTGTTACAGGATCCCAGCTGAAAATTTAGAAAGCTCAAAGGAAAATTATTTTTTTCCCTGCTCTACACAAAAAATCTCCATCCTTGTCTATTTTCCCTCTCTCTTTCTGGGCTGCAGAATAGCCAGAATTCAGACTGCCTAACTTCCAGTGTACTCGCGTCTCTGCTTAGAAATTCTGATTTCTGATTGATTTCCCAGTATTCCCTAATTGATAATCCATAACATTTCTCTATATTCCATGACAACATCCATGAGCACTTACTTTCCATTAGTATGTAAAAAAAAAAAATCCTCCTATAATATTCTATTGAATACTAATTTTTTGGTCCACCTACCTCTTCTCAATTGTAAAGACTTGGAAATAGGTAACTGGTCTTACTCATCATCGTTTGTTTCTTGGCCCTTTAGAACTACAGAGAGCTCTCAACACAGAATGACTCCATCCAAACCCCTGCACTAGGAGACTTAAGCAAACTGTAACATAGTTTCTAGCAACCTACAGTCAGTGTCCCCGGGACAACCCAGCCTCTATTTGAGTTCCTGTCTGGAAAAGCTCAGGGCTGTCAAAAGAATTGACTGTTTATTCTAGCCAATGCCTGACAAGAGGCCCATGCCCTTCCTTTCATAGAGCATTGACAGGGCTTACAGCTGTGAATCCTTCTCTGTCCCTTTGAGATGTAGATGTATCTCTTATAACTCAGGAGTGTCTTTCTCTGGGACTTGACAGGCATCGGGAAAGAGTGTTTACTGCTTCCCATCTCTGTGGGAGGATAGAATCCGAACTTTAATAATTGCCAGCTGGTAGACCATATTGATACATTGATACACTTGGTAATTTTTCACTTCTCTGATGACTTAAGCCTCCTCTCTCTCTCTCTCTCTCTCTCTCTCTCTCCCTCCCTCCCTCCCTCCCTCCTTCTCCCTTTAAAATTTCCAGTCCTGCGTAAATCAGAGTGGCGCTCAGTTCTTTCTCCTACTGTTGTAGTTCCTGAATAAAACCTGTTTTTGCCACTTTTATGTCCAGCTGTGTTTATCTTTGACACCCCAGCATATGCTGTGTTGAATAAATATTTGCCCTCTCTGTTGTGGAACGCAAGGATACGCTGCTGAGGCCAATTTGGAAGATCAGAGTGTGGGGGTCTGTGCGTGCGTTCATTCTCTTTTTATTTATTTATTCATTTATTAATCGTAAGTGCCACGTGATGGCTCTTATGGAGTCACATGACTTACAGAAGCTTACAAAGGGGAAGATGTAGACTCCTGGAAACAAACTACTCCCATTATAATATAGCACTTTCTCCAGACATCGTTGAATGTGGAGGGATTGATGGAAATGGGGCAGGCTGATATTTCATTGCAAGGGTATTTTGTGGCCTTAGAAAAGTTAATATAATCTTTAAATTTCATTGAAGTGTTGTAAAGTCTCATATGAATGATTTCGTGAAATAGATACCAAGTAAGAAGAGATTTTTTTTTTTTTTGCACCTGCTTTTTAGATTTACAATTTCACAAGATTTTTTTGGATCGGTTTAGTATCTGCTGTTTAATGTTGTGTTGCAAATAGACTTAAAAGAATCCCATTTTAACCTCGCAGAATGAGTTGCGGGTGTTTTCCTTATTTCTTTGCCCAAATATCAAGTTGTGAGAATCTCAGCCTTGTAATTATATGCCAATACTACAGCAGTGGTGATTATCTGCATTTGAGTCACTAATTATATTGTCTCTCCTCTTTCCTCACCTAAAGGTTACATTTACATAAAAGATATTCAAGGATAACACAGTATCTTTAAGTGGCTGATGCCCTTATCGGTTACCTTACAAGCTGTAACAGAGAAGGACCAATCTCACAGAAACCTCCCTGGATGCAGGCTTTTGACACTGTCATAAAATCATCTTCATTATGCAGCTGTAAAATTCGAATGTCTCAATCACCACATCTTACAAGCCTCCACTCCCACACTTCCTGTCTTTCCACCATGTCTTTTGTGATCTTCCTCCTGGTCAAGGCCAAGATGAGGAAGAATTACACTAAATGTTGCACAGTTCCCAAACTGAACTTGCACCTGAATTACCTGAGGGATTCACACACACACACACACACACACACACACACACACACACACACAGAAACAAATTCTGTAAATCAAAGTTGGGAGCCAGGAATTTGTGTATTTAAGGCTTTCCGGGTGCTTTTGCTACAAGCCAGAACCGGAAAACAATGGTCTACTGAATAGTCGTGCACATTTTACAGGAGCTGCACCCAAGGAGAGATTTCATAAAGACTCACAAATGAGTTCCCAGAATTCAAGAAGGCCTGAAAAGACAAGGTGGCCTTTTCCCCCCTGTTGGACTCATGCTACAAACTGTCCCTCTCTCTCTAAAGCCATGTTAGGGTATAAACACCTCTTGACACCCCCCATCGCCTGTCTACCGCCACCAACTACAGCTCCAGGAGTTATGAACACAATGTTAAAACAGCAACAACACACTGTTCCCTCAGTAAAATGAACAGCCAACATTTTCATAAGATTTTATGTTTGATTTTACATTTTCCTTAGTTTGGGTTCCCCGAAAATAAATTCTAAGGCAAGGACTTAGATGCCAGTGAGGGATGGGCTAGTGGGACAGCGACAGGAGAAAAGCCACCATAGGCGACTGGGGCCCCAGGCGCACGTACTGCAGCCAAAGAAGGTGTAGTACTTGATGCACTAACAGGTAACAAGGCAATAGGTGGCCCTGTTGGCTAAGACGCGTTCCAAGGCCTTTGGGTTAAGTGAGGCTGGGCTTCCAGATTCTTCCACCTTCCTTTTCACATTCTCCCACATGGTTTCCTGCTTTCCCAAGGTTATGGCTCTTCATTTTCCACGACCTGCTCCACTCACACACACACTGCACCCATAATCAAAATCACTTAGCTGCCAGGGAGGCTTGTAACCAGATAAACTAACACATAATTCAAGTTTAATCATATATGTCTTCTGAAAAAATCCACTTCTGGTCTAATTACAGGCAAAGAGCGTCAAATTAAGAATTCACAGTAAGTTAGGGACTTAGGCTGTGAAAGTTGTCCAAAGCAAGAAGGTTAATCTGTTATTTTAAGCAATTTGATGCAAATTAGCAACACTGCTTCAAAGAACAGAAAATTAAGCAACATAAATGAATCAGGTAGAGAGGAAATTATCTCTAATTGAAAATAGATTGCTGGAGGGTCTTTCACAAACTCAAGTCACATAGATTCCTGTCTACCTCTTTCTATTGGGGTGGCAAACTGATTATTTTAGGTAAAACACAGAGCATAGACAGAGCAGAAACCATTTAAATTAGCAATTCTCTACAGCAGGTAAGTGTAATGAGTCTTTGAGAAGGGACTTCTTCAAATTGTACCCCTCTCTTGGTTCGGCTGAATTCGAATACACTTCCTACTTGTGTACTGCCAGGAAAGATTTATGCTCCCAATGGGACTAAATTGGGTAAATGAATTGTGTGGGAGCAGAGAAAGAACCACAAATCTCGATGGTTTTGAGCATCACATGAGCCCTAAATATTCAATCCAGTGTAAAAACAATGCAGAACTTGCAAAAGCGGTGAAACACAGATAAGCCCTATCGTGTAATATGAAATGCAGAGTTGGAATAGCTCCCAGGGTTTAGTTTGCCAAAAGGCTTTCTCCAGACTTAATCAGCAAATCTATAATATTAATGGTTGAGCAGGTTAATATGGGAACTGTCCACGAATTCAGTTCAGAGTAGAACCTGTGTAGTGACTTCCAAGAGACAACGTCTCTACACAGGTGGACACTCATTCAAACTTTGGAGATATTCTGGACTTGGGTGAATTCTCTGGGGGTAATTTCCCTTACCAATACCAGCAGTGGGTTACCAGACAGGAGTCTGAGAAAACTCTTTATTTGGATAACGTTGGTTTTTAATATGGTTCTATATTATCCATAGTTATATCCATGGTTTCGGTTATTTCCATAGCTGGCTTGGAGAAGTCTTTAGATTTATCACTAGATAGTACTGATTTTTATAACAATTTACATTTGGGAATTTAAGGATTCAGAACTAAAGTTGACATGTTTGTAAATCCAAATTATTACATATTTCTACTGATTATACTAGTCGTCTTATATGCTTCGAAAGTATTGCTTTGGATGGTGATGCTAATTGCTGTAATTTTCTTCTGTCATTTTGAATCAATTTCTTTTTTGTGAAAACAAACTGTTACAATTCACCATTCTGCATTACAGTTTTGCAGTAAATTACAGTATATTGAACTTCAGTGTTCCATTTGTAGCATAAAATGGAGAAAAGTATCAAAATTTACTGCCATACTAACTAAAATGACTTAATGCTCATTCTCTTTTGTAAACATTGAACTTAAAAACAAGTAGCAATAATAAATGAATTTTGTTTCTGTTTGCAAACACAATCAATTCTATTCATCTATACTTTTCCAGTGTGTATGAAACCCATTGTTACTTTTGTGGCAGTTGGATAGATCTAGATATTAGTATCCTGGCCTTCTTTTTAAATTAAACATGCCTGATAAATATTTATGGAGTGCCTACAATTGCTAGGTACCACGGGAGACACAAAGGAAATAGATGTGATTTTTGTCCTCAAATATTTAGGTTCACAAGGAGATATAAAGATTTGGGTTCAGGGGTCATTTTCTAGATATTTCCACATATGTTCTTATTTACATCACCCAATAACCTTTTAAGGTAGAGAAACTATCTTAGGTAGATATAAAGTATGCCATAAGGTAGATATGAAAGTGAGCCCGGGTGGGTTGAGACTTGTTAGAGTTACACAGATAATAAGTAAAAAGACCCGGATTTGAAACTTGATTCTCTCAGTGTAAATCTAGCCCTCTTACCATATTCAAGACAGAATATGGCCAGTACCCGGTGTAAAGAAAGTGCAATGGGAGTTTGGAGGATGTCATATAATAATAATTCTAAAAATTTCCCCAATGAGTGATTCATGAGTCTCAATTTCTTCTTAGAATCTGTGCTGATTAGTTTTCACCCTATTAATCTAGTTCTTTCTCTGGGAAGATCTAAATTTTGCAGGTATACCTTTACTTCTTTGACCTGAATTTCTATCATGTTCTCTCGCATTATTTTCACCTCTTTTTCCTCTGCATTCTTGGAGAGCTGTTTCGCTACACTGCCACATCACTTACTCAATTTTCAGCAGCATTAATTTTGCTCTTTACTGCCTCTCATGCAGATGGCTCACTTTTTATGGCTCATTGTTCCTATTTCAGAAAGGCTATAT
Source organism: Rhinolophus sinicus (assembly GCF_057876585.1). Classification (NCBI taxonomy): domain Eukaryota; kingdom Metazoa; phylum Chordata; class Mammalia; order Chiroptera; family Rhinolophidae; genus Rhinolophus; species Rhinolophus sinicus. The sequence goes on along the minus strand of NC_142506.1, from coordinate 56,320,336 downwards.
TTTCTTGATTCCTCGAGAAAACCAAGCAGACGTTTGCTGAAATTTTCTTCTATGTCCTACATAAAATATTTTCTTAGAGCATGCTCTTCTTCCAAGTTTTTAGATTTAAAAACACTTGAAAACTAAAGCCTCAGTTGTTGTGTGAATTGCCTAATCTCACATAATTTCTTCATCTGAAAAATGAGGTGAATAATAGAACTCACCTCCCAGGGTTGGTATGGGAAGTAAATGAGTTAATACAATAAAGAACTTGTAGAAGTGGGTCCAGTCAGGAGACAGAAGCCACACAGTAGGTTAACCTGGGGGAGTTTAATGTAAAAATAGATTAACTATGGTAAAATAGTAACTATCTGATCTAAGGAAACTGTTTGGTTTCCTAGGACTGAGGGAGGCAGGAAGGACAAACTTGGCAAGGGCTCAGCTCTCCACCGGGCCGATGTGGTTCAGCCCACTGAGCAGCAGAGAAGTTCGCTGGTGTGGCCAGACTGGAGCTGCTGGGCAAGCATAGGCCACCCTCTGGACTGTAGGCTGGTGATCAGCAGACAGGGGTATGGGCACACAGTGGAGTGTGGGCATCTGCTTCAGAGCACGTGGGATGTGGGGGTCCGCGGTTTCCATGTGGAGAGGGCCGTGGAAATGCTATTGCCAGACTGAGGCTGCAAGGTCACAGAGAGACCAATTGGGGACCTGTGGCTGGTGCGGAATGAACTCACACCTATATACCACCCCGCTGCTGTGGCAAAGGGCAGGAGAGCTCTCCCTCCAGCAATGTTTCGCCAGCGCTCTCTCCTGACAAAGCTGAACACTGTGTTCATTTGAAAGGAGCAATAGTGAAAGGAAGTCCATCGTTGATCACATACTGAAAAGTTGTACTCAGAGCTGAGAGATGTTATGAGGTCAGACAATTATGTTTGCGAACTCATCCTAGAAAAAGTGCTGCATACCTCATTGCTGAGTATCACTGTGGTCACCTTCGAAGTACTCCCCTTGGGAAGCTATGCACTGATGCCAGGGCCTAGTCCACCATTCAAAGCAGTTTTGGAACTCTTTCTCTGGAACGGCCATCAGAGCTGTCGTCGTATTATCCTTGATGTCCCGAATGTCATCAAAATGTCTTCCTTTCGGTATTTCCTTTATCTTCAGGTAAAGAAAGAAGTTACTGGGGGCCAGATCAGGTGAGTAGGGAGGGTGTTCCAATACAGTTATTTGTTTACTGGCTAAAAACTCCCTCACAGACAGTGCCGTGTGAGCTGGTGCAGTGTTGCAAGAGCCATGAATTGTTGGCGAAAATTTCAGGTCATCTAACTTTTTCACGCAGCCTTTTCAGCACTTCCAAATAGTCAACTTGGTTAACTGTTTGTCCAGTTGGTACAAATTCATAATGAATAATCCCTCAGATATCAAAAAAGGTTAGCAACATCGATGCAACAAATTTGCGAGCCTGTTAGTCCCCGTATGTGCATTTTCTTATATTTCAGGTTGTTTTATAAAATTTAAGTCTTTTATGCATATTCAAGGACTCCAGCCCTCTAGTAAGCTTGTCAAAAAAGACAATGAGTGAAAAAATTCTGAGCAGTTGTAGTTTTCTTGAAGTAGGAAAAAAGAGCAATGTTTCTGAGTAATGTGTTTGCCTTTTGGGGGTTACACTAAGGTTGATAGAAGGAAGTTCCTATTCACACTGAAGCATCAGCTGGAAAATAAACCATAATGAAGGGGAATGTTTGAGAGGTCCAATATGAGACCTCAGTCTTTGCTGGAACACTGGACTCATTCAGCCAGTCAGACCATTTCATATAAAACCTGTCCACGAATAGTATTCTAAATTTGGATTTAAGCAATTAAGATTTAAAAATATCAAAGACTAGTTGTCACTCACATTTTTTTTTTTGAAATTCAAATTAGGATTAACCAAGAATAGTCAGTTACCAGCAAATTTATGGACACCCATGAGGTTTTTAGCAAGGTGGGTATTGAGATAACCTAAAATCACTGAATTTTAGTTCATAACACTTTTTTAAAAAAAAGTGGTGAATAAGCCAGAAGTAAGTATTCCTTTGGGGGAAATAATTTTAATATTGGTTAATTGTAATTTAGGAAAGTAAATGAAAATTATCTGGGGAATATAAGAAGAGTCCATGTAACAATGTAAAATCGCTCTCCTTTGAAAATGGGAAGGAAAAACCAGATGACCTTCAAGATCTCCTTGAGCTCTAAAACCATAGATTTGGTGTTGGAGCAAATGGCTCAAGTTACAGTGGATGACTTTCAATCCTGGCCTTTCTGTCCCAGCATATGAAGGTGCTCATACTGCAGCTGACAAACTGCAGATTAATTTGACAAGCGCTCCATTGGAAATCTTCACTACAATAATGCGTAAGAGAGTTCCCACTTGTAAAGCATGATTCAAATGGGTGCACATAGAACTGTAATCAGGCTGCAAAACTGCTGCCGTTTTAACCAAAAAGGTGAGTTTGGAGGTGTGTTTTGATACAGGGGGGAAGTGGGAATTATCAGAAAAGAGTTAGGAGAACTTTTCAAAAGTAGATGGATTTTCAAAAATCAGAGCTAAAAAGTGGAAGACAATGTGAGAGCTGTGTTGGTCCTGATATCTCTGTAAAAAAAATAAACGCTATCTTATTTAGCAATCTTGTTTCATTTCTTCAATAAAAATTTGTTGAGAACCTACTATGCGTTAGGCACCGTGCTGAGAATAGAGTGGTGCAGTAGCAGGTGTTAAACGAATACTTCTACCAATAAGCATATAATTATAAATTGTGATGAGTACCAATGTACAGGGTGTTAGGAGAGAATTTGCCAAGAGCCGTAATTTAGATTGGGGCACCCAGGAAGTCTTCTTTAAGGAAATGACATTTCAGTTGTTCCCTGAAGGAAAGGTTGAAATTAAAGAGGTGAAGTGTCTTGAGGAAAAGCATTTCAGACAGAGGGAACAGCATGCACAGATGCTGAGGCAGCAAAGACCTTCCCAAGAGAGACGCCCAAAGAAGGTGACTGATTAGTTGAGAGCGAGAGTGGAGTGAGACGATGGCACATAGACAGGCTGGGGTCTGACCACACTGGGTTTAGGGCACCTCTAGAATTGTGGATGTCGCCTGAGATCGCTTAGTAAAGTGGAAGTAGTCAAAGCTTTGTAAATCAAGGAGGGACATGACACTATTTACACTATATACATTATATAGACATACATGTATATCTATATCTATCTATTCTTTCATGACATGGAAGGCTAGATTTATATTTAAAATTCTCAGACCCCTTGGAGTTCTACTCGTATGCGGAGTTGTGGCAGGAAAGAGTCCACACAACTTGGCCAGTCTGGAAGAGGAGGGTACAGGGTTGGCCCTGCAGACTCCCTGCTCCTTGGGGAGCCGCGTGGCAGAGGAGAAAGGTCTAGGGTGGTGCCAATTACCCGGGTCATTAGAATTATTCATTTTCTTAATTTTAGGGCAGTTTACACCAAAAATATTACCAAGATTTTTATCAAATAATTTAATTACACTGTTAATTTTTTTCACTACCGTGTTTCCCCCAAAATAAGACCTAGCCGGACAATCAGCTCTAATACGTCTTTTGGAGCAAAAATTAATAATAAGACCTGGTCTTATTTTACTATAAGACCGGGTCTCATTAATATAATATAATATAATATAATATAATATAATATAATATAATATAATACCGGGTCTTATTAATTTTTACTCCAAAAGACACATTAGAGCAGATTGTCTGGCTAGGTCTTATTTTCGGGGAAACAGGGTAACAGGGACCTCATTTAACCCAATGTTCTCAGAAAATGTTAAGCAAATGGAAGTTCTTAAAAAAATTTTTAGTGCACCTTCGCCAATACAGTGTTTAAGACTCTTACTATTTTCATGTCTTTGAATAATATTTTTTGTTAAAACCATGAATCTGTGGATTTAGTTCATTGAATTCATGAATAATGTCTGCTGTTTAATTAGCATTGCCAAATCTAACTGGCTTTAGATCATAAAATCTGACTTCATTCTCAATTCAAATAAATTCATTAAAAAAACATTTCAAAAACTATTACAGAAAGCACTAGGAAAGAAAGTATTATGAATCATTTATAAAATGTATTAATAAAACCAATCAAATCAAGATTAAATGTAGATATAACATTCATTTCAATAAGTTATACAAATAAGAATAAATCTATATACCATTTATCATACTTAAATTGTAATAAGGCAATGTAATAGGTAGTTAAAATATATGCGTATATTATTTATGAAGGAGGGGGTGTGATTAAAATCATATTTCTTTGGTATTAAAAACTGGTCATCAGCTTTTTGCTCATAGAGATTACTTCAGATATAACTATTAATGTCAGATACATCATGCTCAAAATATCTCTATGTATTTAGTGAAAGTTATACGAAGCTAAAAAAATGTATTTGGTTCAGCACCTAGGAAATAATTTTTTTGATAGAAAATGTTACACATATTATGAAATAAAAAAAATTGAATGTAATTGAAATATATAGTTCACGATATAATTAGATAAAGTGTGTTTTAACCTATTGTGTATTAATGAATTTTTAAAAAAAATCACATAACCTTTTAGTCTTCAGGTTTTAATGAGTTTTGAAGAATCTTGTGGTCTAGAAAATATTCTAGTTATGTTTAAAAGAATTAGCATCACTAACCAGTACTGCTTCACTATTTGAAGGTGTTTTTATTTCTAGGTAGGAATGAGTATTATGAACAGCTGAAAAATATTGCTTACATTTTAATATATTAAAAAAGCCCTACTTAGTAATCAGTATTTTTTACTGATTTTGTTTTGCATTTATTCGACTCTCCATTAAGAACAAAGAATTTTTTGATACTGGTTGGAGTATGGAAGAGATAAGCTCATTAAATGAAAGTCCTCATCAATCCACTGCTCACATTGTACAATAATCTGATTTCAGGACATCCCAATAGCTGCCATTTCTGGCACCATTCTTCACTCTTAACAGAAATAAAGACAGAGAACAAGTGTTTACATATACTTTAATTAATCATTAAAAGAGGTGCCTCATCCCAATGTTTTGTTTTTGGGTTGGCTCTTTGGTGTTCTTGAAGGTTTTTACACCTGGGAAGCACCCTAGTGGGATTCCAGATGAGCAAGGGCTTGTCTTTCTCATGTAAAGTGGGTGAAGGGTGAATTTTGAAAGCGGGGTTAGGAATGGCCAGTCTTCATGAGTTTAGCAACAAAGTATATATGAAGATTTGGCTCTATAAATAATTTTTTAAAAACCATCACTACCTTTAGAGTTCTAGGTATTTTCCTGTAAGCATCTTCAGGATATACATCTTGGTGACAAACATTTTTGTGGCAGAACTAATTGGCGATAAGGCCATTTTGCCATACAAGATAAAAGCATGGGTTGACAGTTCAGTTTCATTTCTCTTTTGATAAAGTTCTCACAGTACTCTCATTTTTATATTATATAAATCTTAGCTTTCATAATGGTCTATACAGTGATGAGTGGACATGGTTGTCTGAAAATAGTGGACGATAACAACTATGTATATCGACTTGATAGAACTTACTGTTATCGTAGTGATAAAACTTATTGGGCCAGGTGGTATACTATACTATAATAGAAAAATATCACATGTAAGTTTGCAGATCCTTCAGTAATATTGCATACAATAACATTTCCCATGGGGCTTTGGAATGTCTATCAGTGGACTTGTGACAACATGCAAATACAGATCAACCACTAAAAATCAATGTAGACTACTATGAACAAAACACTTGGAAGATAAATACTGCAAAATGGCAATACTTGGGACAAGGAAAACTGGAAGAGAAGATGGTCTTGTACTCGTAGTCAGTCTTTTTTGTTAATCTTATTTTGTTTTAGACAGTTTGTTGAATGATATTTTATTGTTATGACTCAACTTTTTGGCTGGTTTTATCAAACAGAGATGATTATTGTCATGTAGGGTAACATTATTTCCAAAATGATTTTCCCTTTTTTGAGTGGTATTTTTCCTCACCTTTAATACTCGAACCCTCTTAACGAACAGCTTTCCAATGATTCAAATTCATACTCAAATTTTATTGTGACATGATGGATGATTATATATTCAAGCTTATTAATATTGAAAATGGGAAGTTTGTTTGTCTAAAATGAAACACAGTCTTAGATATAGCAGACCTCAACAAATCTCTGTGTTGTTTCTCTTCTGTGACCCCTACCGAGAAATACAAAGAAAGGGACCCATGTATTTTTTTGTGCCTAGCTCAGTGCCTGGCATATAGTAAGTGCTCAATAAATAGTTGTTGAATGAGCAAAACCTAGGACATTCACTTATTAAATTTTTGTAAGATATTTAAAAAGAGGCATTTTCACACACACACATTTCCATATATAATCTTTTACTAACAGCTGAGGCTCTTAAACGATAAGTTTACACCCACAGGTTGGAAAATCTTAAACGTAAATCACTCTTTTCAAAGTTGTCATGAGTCACCTGTTCTGCAAAGTCACTCATTCTCCCGCCTTTAGGCTACAACTAGGTAGGCATACAGGTGGTTGGTTAGACTAGGGGTTTTAACTTGTGCTATATATCTGACCTGCCTTTAGTGCATATTTCTGGGCTACACTGTGCACCTCACCCCCTTTCCAAAGCACGGTCAGTGTCACAGCCCTTGTCACGATGCCCTCGCTGGGTTGGGAAACTTGAAAGACACGCGGTGGCCATCTTCTCACTTGCAGGATTGGTTCTTGCCCCGCCCACAATCCCCAGCATCCATTGAGCGGCCTTGGGATCCACCCCCAATCCCGGCAGGCACTGCGGCAGCACCGGCTTCTGGCGTTGCAAGCCGTGTGCCCCGCTGTTTGGTGGGGCGGTTACAACGAAGAGGGATTGGGGACCGTCACGGTGGGGCTGTCCCTCAGCTGTCCCGCTTGGTCGACCTCGTTTGGCGCTGTCCAGCGTGTGTGGGCCAGACCTTCGCTGCTGGGCCCGAAGAAGGACCGAAGCAGCCGTGGGGCCACAGCGCTGCAGGTAGGGACGGCCGGGGAACCTCTTTGACCCCTGTCCTTTGGTCTGTTTGCCGAGCCTGGTGGTCGAGGGCCGAGGATGGACAGGGCCGGGAGGGCAGCTGGGTGTTGGCCTGCCGGCTGAGTGGAAATGGAGGGCCTTTTGTTTCCTGATTTGCGTATTCACACAGTGGGAATTCGGGCTCATCTTCCAGGCACCAGGCGTGACCCAGATAAATTTTCCTGCCCTCAAGCAGCTTCCCTTCCTAGTGCAGGCTTAGTTGCTCTTTATCGGGCCAAGTGAGCTGTCTTCTAGTCCTAGATTAATGAGTTTGGCTCTTTTGCAATCGTAAGTGAGTAATGAACTCTGAAAAACTTTGCCACTATTTAGTGTGTAATATAAACCCACACATATATGTATACACAACACAAATATAGGTGAGTATATATGTGATTTAATGTAGCTACAGCTTCTAATGAGTTAATATATTGAGTTTCATTAATAATATTCCTAGAAATTGTACTTGCATTCATGGGATAGGCTCCATCTGCCTGTCTGTCCATAGATACATACCATATTTTGCCATGTATAATGCGCACCCCTGATTTTTGGCCAAAACTTTCGGAGAAAAAAATCTTTTAATTTTGTAATTCAAATTTTTATTTGTTTACATTTAGGTACTTTTCTTTGGTATTATAAAGGAATTTTAGCATTTATTTTTAAATATATTATGGTACAAGAAATTTTTTTTAATTAAAGTTTGTTGGGTGACAATTGTTAGTAAAGTTACATAGGTTTCAGGTGTACAATTCTGTAATACATCATCTATATATCGCATTGTGTGTTCACCACCCAGAGTCAGTTCTCCTTCCATCATCATATATTTGACCCTGTTTACCCTTTTTTAGGACCCCCTTCTCCCCCCTACAAGAAATTTTATGTAACAAATAATTACAAAACACAAGAACAGATACAAGGTACAGGAAATTTTATGTACAGTAACAAATTTACAATATTGACGCATCATAGAAGGCCAAGAAGCATCATAGAAGGCCAAGAACTCTTCGTTGTTGCAAGTTCTTTGTAAGTTCAACAAAATTAATTACCGTATTCCAGGGTATTATTTTGCATTCAGATATTGTTATTGCTTTCTAGAGTTACATTTTTAACTCATAAGTATAGATAAAAGAATTTAAAACATTTATATAGTTACGGAATTAGTACTATCCATGTATAATGCGGATCCGTATTTTTGCATCAAAAATTTGGGCAAAAAAGTATGCATTATACATGGCAAAATGTGGTATGTCACATATATATCGACAGACATTGTTGGATTTGATTTGCTACTATTTTATTTAGGATGTTTGCTTTTATGTTCCTAAGTGTTACTGTCTATACATTTTTCTTTTGGTTTATTGGGAATCATTGCTATTTTAGTGTCAAGAAATGAGTTCGGTAGCTTTCCTTCTTTATTTCTGGAAGAGTTTATATATTATAAGGATTTTCTCTTGGCGTGTTTAATAAAGCTCACCTGTAAAACTCGTTTGACCTGGTGTCTTTTACTTTTTGGGTGAGGGAGAACCTTTCGAGTACTGGGTTTTTTGGGGGTGTTTTTATTGTTTTTTGTTTTTTTTCCTTCATCAGTTTTCAGTTTTACTGATTTGATCATTGTTTGTTTTCTATTATATTAATTTCTCCCCTTTGAGCTTGTTCATTTTCTAGCTTCTTTATTGAACACTTACTTTTTTTAGTGTTAAAAAAAAAACATTTAAGACTTCTAAATATTAATTTCTGAGTTCTAAGAACTGCTATAGCTGCATCCAGAGTTGAATATGTGATATTTTAGTTGTTGAATGGTTCTAACTAGTGGGTAATTTCCATTTTTATTTTCTTTTCAATCCATAATTGTTTTTACTTAATTCTATATTTAAATGAGTTTAATGTTCTTACTATTATTTTCTTTATTACCATGTGTTTTGCCTTCATCTCTGTGTTGGTTGGGTTTATTATCGTGTATTTTTTTTACAAAATGGCTTAATGCGTATATCGTTCCTGAATTTTGCATGTTTGAAAATGTTCGTTATCTTCATACTCACATGAAACTTGGCTCTGTATAAAATTCTTAAGCCTCTCTTTTTTTTTCTTGGAGGAAATGATCTGGTCTTTGAATGTTGCTGTGGAGAAGTGTGAAGTTAACTTGATATTTTTCACTTGTCTGATAGGGAAAAAAAGTAACCCATTTGATTTTTTACACTGCTTGATTAATAATGAGATTGAGCCACTTTTCTTATGTTTATTGGCTATTTGATGGTAATGATGATAGCATGAAAATATGAGCCATTCCAAAGTTGGAGCAGATGTTGCAATTAACTAGACTCAATTGTAGGGGCTGGCAAATGATGAGCCATCAGTCAAATCTGGTCTGCCACCTGTTTTTATATGGTCCACAAACTAAAAATGGTTTTTACAAAGGAGTATTCCCAACCAATTTGATAACAGGTAACACTTTGAATCCCAATTAAGTGACATGTTATCCCCTCAAAAGAATTCTATTTTTCTCATTAATAGGCCTGTGTTTTTAAAAAAGTGTACTCATTATTATCATATATTGAATTTCATCAATAAAACATCTGTGGAAATTTGTGTTCTCTTTTGTTATATGAATTCCTCTGTAATATCTTTGATTTTGCCTCCTAGCACACAAGCTTGAACTATTTACTCTCTGTCCTTTTTTCAGAAAAATTCTGCTGGCTTCTATTGCAAATCCAGAATGTATTTGACTCAGGGATGCTTTTTCATCCAGTGGGAGCCTCCCTCAGGATCTGGTTCTTCATCTTATCTCGAGTGTAGGCCCCAAAGTTACATCCTTCAATTCTTGGCCACAGTGAAGGATCCTTTCATGGCCACGCTTGATATTCTTTGGGTCCTGATTGGAATTTCTGCACGCGGAGTCTCATCCCTAGATAGACTTTCCTACCCCGATACTCTAGTTGTCTGCTTCATATCTGATGTAGCGATTCCTAGATTCCTATCATTTCTCTTCTAATAAGAACTACTCTTGCCCCTGGCCTATTTCTGTCTGTCTTATTTGATTTGTCTGAAGCTTGTTCACTTGCCACTCAAAGCTTTTCTTTTTTCTTTTTTCTTTTTTTTTTTTATCTTAACATTGATTCTGGGCTAGACTTTTGCCTTAAAGTCTTAGAGTATGCTCATCTTGATTTGGAGAATCTCTGTATCGTGTTCGATTTCCCTCAGTAATCAGAAAGAGACCCTCTCATTTTTATATTTTAAAACCCACTTCCTTTTGCTGTGGTCTGAGGGATGCTGGCAGTCTACCGATGGGGCCCTATTAGTGCTTAGTGAATGGTGAAACGAGTTCAACAGTTCAGACTGCCAGTGCTATTGACTCTGCTGAGTTCTTTCTGATGATTTTCCCTGAGGAGATGATCTTAAAGCATCACTATCTTCAGTATGGAATTTAAGGTAAGTTAGAATTGTATTAGGCTGGTGCACAGGTAACTGCGGTTTTTGCAGTTATTTTCAATCTTTTCAACTGCAGTTACTTTTGCACCAACCTAATATTTACAGAAACTCAACAATGTAAGAAGGAGAAAACTGCCTTAGCGAGGAAGGCAATAGGCAACACAGACTGTCCTGAGAACGATGAGTTAACATAGTGAAAGGTCTGGAAATTATATTATGCATAAGAAACACTTGAAGGTAATGGGGATATTAAATTAAGCCCAGTGAGAAGGTGGGAACTATATATGCAGTTTTGAAACCTATAGTCATAGCTGTGACATCATCTTCTGTATTTAAAAAAATTTTTTTACAGCCCATTACTTCATAGTTTTATTCAGAAAAAAATATGGCGACATATATACCCACTGATGCAACAACAATAAATCAAGACATGAACAAGGAGAAAAACAACACAAAACCAAGGTAAAATAAGATATAATAAAATAAAAATTTCAACAATATATGGCCAGTGGTACTTCATTCTGACAATGAGAAATGTAAAGTGTCATATTAGGACTGGATGAGGGTTCTGGAGTGCAGAAAACCTTAGTTTTTTGGGGAGTGGGACCTGACGAGAGGCAAATTAACACTGGATGCTGGCTCCTTCCCCCAGACTGACCTTAGATATGCCAAAAAAGTGAAAAAGAGGTTTATGGTTATGTGAAAAACAAACACTTTTATAAATAACTCTTGGGTGAAAAGAGGAGACCCCCCCTAAAGGAAATTAGAAAAAACTTAGAACTTAATATATAGTAAAAGAAAGAAAAAAAAAGAAAGAGGAAAGGAAGGAGTTTAATCTATTGTATTAACATGCAAAAACTGTGATAGAGCTAAATCAGTGTTTAGAGAGAAATTTGTAGTCATAAAAACTTATATTAAACAAAGAAGGCTGAAAAATTAATGAGCTAACAATCTACTTGAAGAAGTTAGGGAGGGCATACTGAACAGAATAAACCCAAAGACGGTTTTAGGAAGGAGATAAAGATTATTGGAACTTAACAAAATGGAAATCAAAGATAAAATAGAGAAAACCAGCGAAGGCAACAGTTGTCAATAAAATTGACAAACCTTTGACAAGAGTGACCAAGAAAAAAAAAAAAAGAGAAGTTACAAATAGATAGGGTTGTGACACTGCACAACTCCAGGAAGTACGATTCACAGTGTATTCTCGTTACATATCGCCTCCTAACACATAAACCCCGGGGGCCACACTTTGAATGATGTACCATATTGCAGTGCATGCAATGGCCTCGTAACTGATATTAGATCAGACAGGGGAGATAAGTACAATAGATACGCGATTAAAAAGATGAACTGTTTCATGGCCACAAGTTGAAAACTTACACAAAATAGGAAACTTTAAAGAAGACGTAAGTAAACAAAATAGACTCAATAAGAAATAGACAAGATGAACTGTCCTTGAACCACTAAAATTGCTGAATTCGTAGTTAATCACTAACACCCCACAACCACTCCTCCTCCCTTCCCATACCACGCACATCAGGCACAGACAGATTTGGAGTTTCTGAGTTTCTAACAGATTTACAAGTTATAACTGAAATTCAAGAAATAGATAATTCTCGTCTTATACATACAACTTCTACAGAATAGAAAAAGAGAAAATAGTCCCTAACTCAATTTGTGACAATAATTTATACAATCTTCAAAGTCAGTTTTATTCATGATCTTAGAAGCAAAACATCCTAAATAAAACATTAACCCACAAATTACAGCAGTGTAGAAAAATGGGTGACATGTCAAGATCAAATTGAGTAGTTTACCTCAGAAATGCAAGGTTAGTTCAACTTAGAAAATCTGTCAATATCAATCACCGTTAATTAGAGGAAGAAAAGCATTTAATAAAATTCTATGTCTTTAATGATAAAAACTCTTAGCAAACTACTTGATTAATGGCATTTATGAAAAACCTAGAGCAAAAAAATCATATTTAGTACTCAAGTGTTCCTTTTAATTCAGAAAAGCGACAAAGATGTTCATTATTACCGCTTCTATTCGATATCCTATTATAGGTCCTAGGGCAATAAGACAAAAAAGAAGGGAAAAAAAGACAAAAAGAAATGAAATTATAGGGCTTGAAAAAGAAACTGTAATCATTCATAAATAATGCAATTGTTTACAAAGAGAATACAAAATTAAAGTTTTATGATTAAGTGAAATTAGCAAGACTGCTAGATTAAAATCAGTATATGCAAGTGAATTACATTTCTATAGTCCAGCAATAGATTAAATATGTAATTAAGTGATAACTACCATTTGTAATAATGAAAATAAGGTACGTAGAAAAAATTGTTTTTAAACTGATGTCTTTGACCTTTATGGAGAAAATTATAAAATTTAATTGAGAACGCAACAGAATTCATATAGAAAAGCAAAGGGCCAAGAATAGGTAAGCACTCTTTAAGAAAAAGAAAATGTGGGAGTCTTAACTTACAGCTATCAAAACTATAGCAATTATAGCAGTGTGATATAGAAACAAGGTCAGATAGACACATAAAAATAAAGGACTAGGAACAGATCGTTGTATACATTTTGAGTGATGATGGACTTGGTGTTACAGGTCAGTGAGGGAAAGGATGGGGGTGTCCAAAAATGGTGCTGTGACAGCTGTATGTCCTTGTGAGGAGGAGAAGAAATCGGATCTGCCCCTCATAACATACCCCAAACTCAGAGATTTAAGGACTTATGTATGAATTACAAGACTTGTGAAAGGCAAAACTTTAACTATTAAGAAAAAGTATAAAAGAAGTTTGTCATCACCTTGGAGTAAGGAAACATTTCTGACGACATAAACAACACAAACCACACTGACAAAGATAGATAAATAAGATTATATTAAAGTTAAGAACTTCTGTTTATCAAGAAATTAAAAAGATAAGTCCAAACCAGAAGATATTTTCAAAACATGCAAAATCACAAAAGATTACTATTTGAAATGTGAAAAGAAATCTTAAATATTGTTAAGAAAACAGTAGACATTTCAGTACAAAAAAAAAAGAATAAAGTATATGGATAGAGATTTTGTTGAAGAAGAAACTGTTCAAGGTGTTTATAAACCAAATGGAACTCACAAAATGCTCAAAGGAAAAGGATTTAAGAATACCTAATAAAGCTATCTATAAATAAGTTCAAAGAAGTTGTGCTTTATTTGTCTTTGAAATATTGCCTTCTTATTCATATGATTAAATGTTTTTGTTTAATATACCAATGGGTGTTTTTCTTCCCCACTGACAAGTATATGTGAGGATTTACAGAACCCTGAATTTCCTCTGCCTTGTAAAAATGCGGTCCATGGCCTAAGTCAATTATAGGCAGTGATTTTAGATTCTGTTCTTATGAAAAGGTTTTTCCAACACTTAACAAAGTAGCCAGCTGGCTAATGTATTGTGAAAAGATGTTGGTTTTAATCCTGATATGGGTTTTTGGTGATTGCCTTTGTTATTTTATAAAGGAGGGTAATATATGAGTATTGAATTTCAGAAAATTGTATTCTGACCTTATTCTGCCACTGACTTAATTGAGTTACATTTCTTCATCTTAAAATTAGATGAACATTCCTAAGTCCTTTCCAGCTTTAAAATTTCAGATACACTTAGGTCTGTTTAGCATTTAAATCGACACTTGATGACTCAGGTCTGCTTATCAAAGTGCCCATCAAAAATTGCTTAAAAGGATAGATGTTATATTGTAAAGTGCAGAATAAAGATTTAAACTTTACGCTATGGAGAATGTTAACCATACTATCTTATTTTCTTTGTTGTACTAGAATTTTAAAATATGAAGAGCAAATTTACGAATATGTCACACCATCAGAGAATCAGCCAGCTGAAACAACAGAAAAGGAAACGTTGAAATGTAAAACATTTAGTACATTTTCTGCACCCTCAAAGTCAGAGGAAACAGAAGAAATTTATCAGGATGATTACTATCCAGGCATGTTGTTTATATTTTCTTTTATGGAAATGGAAAGAAGTTTTCTTAGCATTAAATTAAGAAAACACATACTTTCAAAATGCGAGGTTTGGTACTTTACTAATTTCATTAGTCATAGCAATTGGCAGTATTTTCAAATACATACCTTGCGTTTTAAAGGGAGCATAATGTAAATACTGATCGTAATATTAAAAAGAACAGTGGCCACCACCAAGAATAGTTGACATTTCTATAGCAATTTCCAGTTCAAATCACTCTCTCATGTGTATCATCTCATTTTTTATCCCGAGGTGAAGACCCTAAGGGCAGGCCCGTGGTCTCTAGGTCCCCAGGGCCCCTGGCGATGTTGCGACTTCCTTTGGTGCTCATGTCTACCACATGGTGACACTTCCACATACCTCCATGTTTTTAGTCTTCCTTCTCCCTATCCCAAATCCTACCATTTCTAATATGTAGTTCTTTAACCACATAGTTAACCACAAGTTCTTTAACCTTCCTTTTTTATCCAGCTCTTATATCCTCACTGTTACCAAGGTTACTCTTGGCTCTCCAGTCTCGTCGTCTTCCTGGATCAGCCGCTCTGTTACGGGGAGATTTAACTCCATCTTCCCATTTCTTTCCTCTGCACCTGGATTGGCAAAACTTCAACTCTAAGTAATGTAATTGTCACTTTTATCTGCTGTAACCCTTGGGGTGCCAAGCCATTGTGCAGAAAACTTACACAATCACGTCAGCTGGTTCTTTTTCCTAATTCCGGGTCTCTAGCGGCAGTGGGGCCCTCAGTGCTGCGTGGTATCCTTTTCTGTCTCCTTTTAGCTTTTCCCTCCCGTTACTCACAACCTCTGTTTAAGCTGTCCCACTTTCACTGTTAGCCTCTCTTACTTGACTGTGCATCCTACTTTATAAAAATGAAAATGAAAAATAGAGGTCATTAAATGGAAACACCTAACGTCCAGCTCCCCGGGCCACCTGCAGCACGTAGTTGTCTCAGGGCATAACTGCCTGCTCTCCTCTGGGGTGAGTCCCACCGCCTCAGTTCTAGAGCTCCGCCTCGGCTACCCAGGGCACCTCAGGACCTTGGGATCCATCTATTATCTTCTATCTCAGCTTCCTTTTTACCATGTGATCCAGCCATTCCACTTGATATTTATCCAGAGGAAACGAAAAAATACATTCTACCTCATGTTCACTGCAACATCATTTATAAGACATGGAAACAACCTGTGTGTCCATCATGGTGAAGGAATAATAAAATTCTGATACACACACACACACACACACACACACACACACCACAGTGGAATATTAGTCATGCAAAAGAGGGACATCTTGCCCTTTGCGACATGGATGCACTTAGAGGTCATTATGCTAAGTGAAATAAATCAGACAGAGAAAGACAAATACCGTATGACAAATACTAAAAGGATACCAGGTGAAATCTGAAGCAAAGAAACAATACCCCCAAAATCATCAGTACAGAGAACAGAATGGTGGTTGTCAGAGGCTGGAGGTGGGGGTAAGGGTAGGCAAAATGGGTGAAGGTGGTCAAAAGTACAAACTTCCAGTTACAAACTAAATAAGTCATGGGGACGGAATATACAGTATGGTGACTATTGTTAATACTGTGTTGTAAATTGAAAACTTCTAAGAATATAAATCTTAAAAGTTCTCATCACAAAAAATTTGTAACTGTGTGGTGAGGGATTGTAATGACTTATTGTGATCATTTTGCAATATATACAAGTATGAAATTATTTTGTTGGATACTTGAAACTGATACATTGTTATTTGTCAATTTCAACAAAAAAGGAAGGAATGGTCTAAAAGTATCAAAGAACACTGATGATTCAAGTAAAATGAGGACAGGAAACGTCCATTGGATTTACTGACTTGGATAGGATATGGTCACTTGGGTGCTGTTTTCGTGGAGTTCTGAAACCTGAGAAGTGGATAGTAGATGAAGAAATAGAGTAATGATCACTTGGAACTCTTCTGAGAAGTTTGGCTGTGAAGAAAGACAAGCTACAGACTGCTAATGAGAAGGAGATATGGTCTAGGCATAGATTTTATTTAAGGTGGGAGCTGCTTGGATATGCAGTAGAAAAAAGGAGTGGTTAACAGTGTAGGCGTGAGGGGTTGGGGTCTAATGAGGACAAGATTAGTTTCGGATGGAAGGAGAAACAGCCCTTCATCAGTCAGTAGGGCAGAAGGGAAGGACAGGTGCAGATGTGTGGTGGTTGGCTTATGTGGCATGGCAAGCTGAAGGAATTCCCATCTGATGCCTTTTATTTTCCCTGGAAAGTAGGGAATGGGATCAGTTGAAGTAGAGAGATGAGAAGGGAAAGGCTTGGAGATTTAAGGAGCATGTACAAAATCTGAAATAGCCATTTAAAAATCCAGAAGAGCAGGTTAAGCAGGTAAACTAGGATTTCAGGTTTGTGTTTAGTGTCCGTTTGTGGTTAATTAAAATGAATTTTGGAGGTTATGAGCCCACCCATTTGTGAGCCTTCCTGGAACAGCCCTGGGCTGTAGGATGTAGGCACAGAGACGTAAGAGTTGGATTCATCCACGGCTGGTGTTTTGCCATATAGACGAGACCAAAAGGAAGGACGAGGTTGGGATATTGGTGAGAGTGTTGTTGAAAGACAATACCATCTCAGCTGGATAAACAGAAAGACGGGGAAAAAAATAGAAGGATGATGGATTATCAGAAAGTAATGGGGCAGTGTACTGGAGGTGCTGATGGTCAAAACATGGTGATGTTGGGATTAAGGAAGCCGGGAGGATAGATGCCAACAGTGACAAAGCACTAGGGTGGAATCTCGGGAGCCGTTGGTCGAAGTGGACGAGATGCGAGATGCGAAGGTGTCTGCACAGTGGGGGAGAGGGGCATAGTATCAGGCAGGTCTTAATTCATGAACATTTAGTCTCCCGGAATCGTGGCGGATCTAATATGGCGGGAGTAGGCCCTCCTTGGGGCCAGGGGTCCAAATTGAGTGACCAGGCAGTTGGTGGGTGTCAGCGAAGAGTGAAAGAGTATGTTGTGACAAAAAGGCAGAGTAGGATTTCTTTTTTTTTGAAGAGGGCAAACTGTAATGATTTGGAAGTAGCAAGTGGGGAGTAAGGAAGAAAACAAGCCCGCTTTCCAGTCTTGAGGTATATGGGGTATTGGGGTGAAAATAACCACTACTTGAGAGGATTGAATGTAACTGATGTCTTTAGGAAATAAATAACTAGGTTTCAGTTAAGGCAAGGAGGTGGGAAATCTCTTAGGATGGATGTTAAAGATAAAGGAAGGTTTTCACAATTACCTCACAGAAAGCTTTCTCTGAAGCCCACATTTTCTCACTGTGATCTCCTAAACAGCCTCTCTCTCTCTCTCTCTCTCCCCCCTTCCCCTTTTCCCCCTCTCCCTCCCCCACCTCCCTTCCCCTTCTTTCTTCATATTGGCTGTTTCATTTGCACTCGTTTTGTTTTGGTTGTAATTATTGTGTCTTATCACCTATTTGATTGTAGCTCAGTGCCTTACACTATGTAAATATTTGTGAAATCATTGAGGAGAAAAAGTAAAATTTATTTGCTCTTAAAAAAAAACCTTATTTTCAATAATTTCCCCCATTCTTCTTGTTGAAAATCTACCTATCAGGTAAGTCACAGAAAAAATATGAGAAATAGGCCCTATGTTACTTTCTGCACTTGTATCTAAACATTTTCTGGGCTCAGTTACCAAATTAAAGTTAATAAAAAGGGTTTTGTTATGTATTGATTTCACATTAGGATTCATATTTTAAAGATTTATTGTAACAATAAAATCAGTAACATTTACCTTACTGAGAACTTACTATGTGCTTTAAATGTATTAATTAATTGAATCTTTGTAACACCCTATGAGGTTCTTACTGTAACAATCCTCATTTTAAAGCTGAGTAAAGTAAGGCAGTCAGGTAACTTACAAAGTAAATCAGAAAACTGAGTGGTAAAGCCTGTCATTGAGCTTGGAACTAAGGGGGTTTGACTCAGAGCCTGTGTAAAGACTCTAATGATCAACCATATGGCTCGGTGTGTGGAATTACCATGACCTTACCTACAGCTCATGCTGGTTATCCAGTTAATAAGGGTTTGATTTTCAGACTACCTTCAAGAAAATAGAACTCCACAAGAGGTACTTGCTCCAGAACCAGTTCTCCAGAAGAAGAAAGAAAAATCAAAGGAAAAAAAGGACCAAGTTCATGCTTGTCTAAAAGCTAGGAAAAAACGTCTTGTGCAGTACGATAGTACAGGTAAGTGGGGTTACTGGCCCAGCTTGTTTAGAAGACACTGCACTTGCCCAAATTATTCTGTGGTGGGTGCTTATGTTGGACACTGATTTTAGAAGAAAGAGTCTTGCTGCATTTTGTGTTTGATTGTTCAATAATTGTTAAATTTTAAAAATCTTTTTGAAAACTTAAATTTCAACAGATTTAAAAATGTACAGAGACTGCTCAGTGACTGTCTTCTTAATTAAGGACTATCTCTGAAGGTTATGGCTGTTGAACTAGAAATAAGATTAAAATATATAGTTTTGTTTTATCCTTTTAGTGAAACTTTATGGCATTGTTATATTTAATAATGTTACATCTTTGACATAGAGTTTAAATCCCCAGATAATTTATTTAAACAGCTTTTCCTCCACTAACGTTTTCCAGTTTGTACTTTTTTCTATACCTATACTTTATACTTGAAATTCTTGTTTTAAGTTTTATAGGAAAAACAAAGCTTTTCTGTTTTTCCCTGAAATACCCTGGGCCAAGGCAGATTTATCACAAAGCCATTGAAGCTTAAACTTCAGGGCCACTTACTTACTCAAGCTTCATTTTTTTGAGAAGATCCTCAAAATTCTAAATGCCTCAGAGAGCACAAAACTTGTGTGGGTGTGATGGTACCACACCTTTGTCTAATCCCCGCCCCTGGGTGTGGGCAGGACCTGTGACTGGTTCTAACCAATACAATATGGCACAGGTGATGAGCTGTCACTCCTGTGATTATATTACATTATAGAAGACTATCTTGCTAGCAGACTCATTCTAGAGCCTCTCTCTGCTGGCTTTGAAGAAGAAAGCTGCTATGACTCCTACGGCCACAAGGAAATGAATTGTGCCGACAACCTGGAAGCAGATCCTTTCCTAGTGAGCTTCCAAATGCAAATCCAACCCCAGCCAACACCTCAATTGCAGCCTTTGAGACCCTCATAGAGTGCCCAGTTAAGCCCTGTCCGTACACCTGACCCACAGAAATGTGTGTTGTTGTAAACCACTAACTTTGTAATGCAATTAGAAAACTAGTACAATTGATCTCATGGCAGCAAATGCAGTCACTGGGGCAGTGCATTAAGAATTCTTAGTATTTTGTCACATTGTTCTGTAGTGTTTTGAAACTGGCATCAGTGTAAGAAAGAGCAACAATTTAGGCTTAATGGCTGCTGGATAAAGAAAAACAATCTGATCCTTTAACAATTACATTTCTTTAATTTGGTCCTCATTTAGCTCCTGTAAACCCATGAAGACATAGACTGGTAAATCCTGAGTACTTAGGATTTTTAAAAATTATGAAAAATTTCAAATATAAAAGGTCGAATAATTTAACATATCCATTTACTCACTGTGTGGATGTAACACATGTTAACATTTTATCCTTTTTTTAAAAAATAGTTGTAGTAGGCAGAATTCTGAAACATCCTCTGTTGTACACACCTTGTAGAATCTCTCCCTTTGAACGCAGACAGAACTGTGAATGCGGGGGAATATCACTCCTCTGATTATGTCATTTTATATCACATTTTTGAGATGTAATTAATTAAAGCTCCTCATCAGTTGGCTTTCAGTTAATCAAAGGGGAGATTATCCTAGACACACCTGACTTAATCAGACCAGCCTTTAAAAGACATTCAGAAACAGTAGCAGATGCCATCCTGCTGCCTTTGAAGGGACAAACTGCCATGGTGTGGAGAGGGCACATGGCAAGGGTCTGAAGGTAGACTTCAGGAGCTGTGAGCAGGGTCTGGCCAGCAGTGGGAAGGAAATGAATTCTGCCACCAACCCAAGGGAGCGTGGAGGCAGTGCTTTCCTAGCAAAGCCTCCAGATGCGGGTATGGGCAGCCAGCATCTTGATTTCAGCCCTGTGAGACCCTGAGCAGAGGACCCAGCTAAAGTTAGCTGGACTCCTGAGCCATGGAAATTGGGAGATAATAAATTTGTGTCGTCTTACACCAAGTTTGTGGTAATTTGTTATGCAGCAATATAAAACAAATACAAAATAGAATGGTACAGATAGCTAAAGCCACTCCCCACCTTTTCCTTTCCCTGTTCTCTTGCCTCACTTACCATTAGCTAACAACTCTGTTGAAATTGGTGACTCTCTTCCATTTATGGTTTTATGTTTTTTCTATATTTATAGTTATCCATTGTTGTAGTTAAGCATTTTGTCCACATATTCTGTAACACTCCTTCCTTCCAAAGGTGGGGCCCTGTTCCTCTCCCTTTAAGTGAGGGCGGGACTTAGTGACTCGATTCTGATAAGTAATGTAGTGGAAGCAATAGTCCTCAATTCTGCAAAATAGAATATGGTGGAAGTGATGGTGTGTGACTTGTAAGACTAAGTCACAAAAGCCACAGTGGCTGCTTCTCCTGCTTTCTCTTCCGGCTCACTCTCTGGGGGAGGCTGGCTGTCCTGTGAGACTTAGGTGGCCCGATAGAGAGAGGTCCTTGTAGTGACAAACTGCAGCCTCCTGCTAATAGCCGTGGGCGTGAGCTATTGTGACAGTGGTCCTGCTGCCCCAGCCAAGCCTTGGGCCATCAGACGACTGCAGCCCTGGCCAGCATTTTAAAGCTTATTTCCACACTTAAGCAATTGACAAGGCCCAGACTAGGGTGAGACAAATGAGGTGCCCAGGGCACACAATTTAAAGGCGAGCTTACTCTTAGGGTCATGCAATGCCTCATCCAGGTCTGACGCTGTTTTATACAGCAGCTTAAGTCTCATTTAATCCTTAGCAAAGAAGTTGTTTGATCAGCCAGTGTTTGTGATTTCTGGAGGCCCGGAAATCTTGAGCCGCTTCATAGCATTGTTGGTTTTGCCATCATGGCTTTTGGTATGCTGCTTCTCCCAGGAAGCTTAAGGGCTAAGAGTACAACCTGTAGAGGATGGTGAACAAAAGCCAAGAAAAGAGAATGTTTCAAGTAGAGAATCTCAGCTGCTAAGAGATCAAGAAAGATGTGGTCTGAAAGCTGTCTATCAGATGAGTATTCTTAGGAAGAATATTTCCGTCTTACATAGTCATCCCTTCTTTTCTGGTTCTATTGCCTCCCCACCAGCTTAGAGGTCTTTATTAAGAAAAGCCTAAATGGTTTTTGTTCTTCCATTGTCTCTTGCTAACTACCTGCATAATTGTGGAATTAGGTCTTTAGTGATATCTTTCTTAAATGGAAAAATATTATTCCCTCTTTCTCAATTTGAAATGGAATTTTAAGCTATATTTTCTCCTCTAATTATATAGTCTGTATAAACTTGAAGTATCAGTTACATTTAAATTTTTTCTCTATGTAGAAATATTGTTACACAGTATCTTTAAGTGATGCTCACGTTCACACTTACAGGATCTTTTTTTTTTTTTAATGTTTTAAACCAGAACCAGAGGATGATGATGTGATGAGACATATTATTAGGTTAAGAGAAAAGTTTGGTTGGCAAACAATATTACCACAGTATAATTTGAAATACAAATCTTCCAAAACTGCAGTTCAGAAGATTGTTCTAAAGGTATTATTCCATTTTATTCAGTTATATACTATGAAAGTTAATATTTGAAACTGTCTTTGTCTTTATTTCATTCATTTCAGGTATTACATCAAAATCAGATGTTATTATATTAATATCAAATTATAGTCTTGTTTCATGATAAATACTTATGAAAAGTCTTTGACATCATTTCATTTCACTTATTTAAAGAACAGAGAACAGATAAGACATCTGCCTGAAATTTGAAACTGCTCTTATGTTCATGTTTATCAATTATTTTTGTGGTTTAAAAAGAGATACTAATGTACTTCTGTAACAGTCTGTTATTCTCTTATTCGCTGTTACCTTCTGTCTCATCATCTCTGTGTTTCCTTATGCTTTCCGTTTGATCCTTACCCATTAGCTTTTCCAGAGAAATTGTATCTCGCCCAGGGTCACATGACCAGGGGTACAACCTGTGATGAGAACTCAGGTCTGCCTTCTGTGACCTCATGTATTGCAGGTGATCTAAGGTTGAAAAGGACCATCTATCTCTTCCTACCTTTAGATCCGGGATTCTCAGTGTAGTTCCCACGCAAGGCACATCGGCATCACATTGGAACTTATTAGAATCCATGTTTCCACCTCCACTCAGACCTTCCGAATCAGAAACTCGGGCTGGAGCCCGGCAAGCTGTGTTTTCTTAAGCTCTCAAAGTGATTCCTGTGCATAATTGAGAGTAACTGTTCTAGACCAGGGATTAGCAAACTTTTCTGAAAGGGGTCAGATAGTAAATATGTTAAGCTTTGCCGGCTGTACGGTCTCTGTCGTAGACCCTCGCCTCTGTCATTGCGGTACTAAAGCAGCAGTTAACAATACAGACAAACGGGGGTGGCTCTGTTCCAGTCAGCTTTGTGTACAAAAAGAGGCACCTGATCCTGGCCGGAATTTGCTGGTCCCTGCTCTGTTACTGTGAGGATAAGTGGTCTTTCGGTTATTGTTCAGAGGCAACATTAAAGTAAGGCAAAGTATATGCATAATGGAATCAGATTCACCCAGTTTTAAATCTCTATGTGTACGCTTACTGTGTTATTCTGGGCAAGTTCCTAACCTCTCTGCACTTTACTTTCTTTGACCTTGAAACGGAGATAGTAGTGCTTAGAGAGCTGGGAAAATTAAATGAGATAATGCCTGTGGCATGGTGCCTGGCAGATAGTGGGCAGAGTAGTTAAAAGGAACGATAGCTGTACATGAGCTTAGTATCCTTGGACTCTCTAACAAGGTGTTTCATTTGTGGAGAAAGAATTGAGAATATGAAAAATGCTTCTTTTTAATTAGAATAATTTAATTGAAAATATATAATTGTTTGCTCATATTCTTATGCTTCTGTAGTTGGATTATTTAATCATATATATGAGTATGACCCATTTCGAATATTGTTTGTCCACATTAAGTTTCTAGTAACCTCAGTTTTTCTGAAACAATTTAGAACAAAATTGCCTCAAGTGGCCAATAACTATAACAAAGCTCCTGTACGATACATCAGTCAGTGCTTATTTATTTCATTTGATTTGCAATTTTTAAACTTGTTTTCTTAAGGTTTCTAGGTGCACAATATATCAGAAGTCAAAATAAGAAAGTGAAACAGCTGAGACAATTGAGAAGAAACAATAAAGTCTTCAAGGAAGACAGATTTTTTTTTTTTATGAAAAAGGGAAAACTGGATCTAAAATTTTAAATTAATGATTAGAAACTAGTTACTTCAACAGCTTCTGAAGGCATAAATAAATTATAATAAAGAAAACTGTAATCAAATTATAGTATTCTTCTATAATAAAATTCTTCTATAATAAAATTATAGTATTCTTCTATAATAAAATTATAGTTCTTCCAAAATAAAATTTACATATCCAGAAAAGACTAAACTTTCTTATAGCGTTTTCATCAATAAAAGTTAAAAGTTTCAAAGCTAAAAGAAATAAATTTCACTTAAAATGTCTCTTAATGTAGAATGTCTGATTTCTCAATAATGCCAGGTAGATAAAGAAAGAGACATTATAGTATGTTGCAGAAGCTCAGAACATGGGTTAGAATCAGTCAGACTTGTATTAAATCCCTACTTTGCCACTTCCTCACTTCCTGACTTTGTGACTTCTCTCAAATTACCTAACTTTTCAAAATACTAATTTCTGCATCTGTAATGAGATTAAAAAGGTCTAACTTTAATCTCTTAAATTTAAGAGATTAAATTTAAGATATTCTGTGATTGTACATATACTTATTAAATATTTATTACTTAAATATTTGCTATTGTTATTGTACTAGACCAACATCATTGTCAAAATAAATGATAAGTTTAATATGCTCAAAAGGTTTCTGGTGTTGGCAGACAAATTTACTGGAAGCGCAGCATATAATGTAAAAGGTATGTTGTCAAGTTCTTCGGGTTAAGCATGCATTAGTAAGCATGTAGATCAGTTAGTAAGCATGTAGATCAATTTTCATGAATGTTTTATCACATTATGTATAAGAATGAAAATTAAATGTATTAAATCTTAAGACTGATCTTGCTGAATTTTGATTAGACACAATTTGATGTTAGCTTTCCTCAGTGATATTTTTCATCTATATTAATGTTGCTTCAATTTACTGAGTGATTTGTTCAGCCATTTTGCTACTTAATTTGGTCAAGTTAATTAAAATTTTTTTTTTAACTTCAGAAACGTTTGGAAGATGATGGGGAATTTGTATATTGCCTTCCTCGGAAAAATCCTAAAGTCCTTTATAATCCGTATAATCTTCAGGTAGTCTCTGCCCACAGAGCTAGACATAGCAAAGAATTTTGGATTATTACTGCTTCATTTGTCTCAAAGGTAATAAAGAGTGGATGTTTTTAGTTTTCAGAATCATTCTGAAATGGAAAAGTATTACCCAATATAAAATTTAATTGGGTAAATTTATCTTTGTGTGTTTCTGACAAGCCTTGTCATTTGCGGAACAGTATATGTTTAAGAACCTCCTTGGGAGAAGAGAAAGTTATTTAATAGTGACGATTTTTCTTTTTCTTTTTTTTTTTATAGAGATTTAGCTATGAAGATTCAATTTTATGATTTTTTTTACCTCTTGAATACTTACTAATATTCAGTGTAAATTTTTAAAGAAAGAGCTAGAAAACAGGCATTTGCTGATATAACAAGAATTGTAATAACTAACAGAAAAGAGTATCTTCTCAGATTGTCAGAAACTTCACTGACAGTGTAGAAATCCCCCTATTATACTTCTACGTAGCACTTTGAGACTTACCACATTGTAATTACACAATTACTTGTCTTGATCATTTGTTCATGTCCATCTGCCTTCCTCTGCCCTCCCAACTAAACTCTTAAGTACCAGTGAGCAGGACCTCATCGGAATGAGGTAGCTGTGTGTGTGCAGACATGGAAGTCTCGCTAATGTCTGTATCAACTGAAAATGGAGGAAACAACTTCTATATAACCAAAAATATGCACATAAACACATAGTGCTGATATTGGCATACTTTCGTTTATGGACGAAATTTAAGAAAATGTTAACATTCGGATGGGGAGAGAAAATTCCTTGATGAAGGGCCTGTGGTTTTTGAATGTGAAAATAAGGCATCTGGGTCATGGGATTATTAGCCCCTTTGGAGCTGCTACATCCCTGTAGTTAGAATTATGTTCATAAATACTGCTTTTTTGAGAAAATGTGAAAATTATGGGACCCAAACAATGAATAGCTATTTGTGAAAAGTATCTCAGGGTGAAGAAGTTTCTCTTTTCCTGTCTATTGGCGTACAAGAAATAGCATGAGAAAATGGCAAGAATAGAAGCAGTGTGTGAAGGGAAATCAAGTTTGGGTGTAGATGAGGTGCTGGAGGCCAGATACAGAAAAAGCTTAAAAGGCAAGTAGTTATGAGCCAAATGCATGCTTTCTTAATTTTTGAAAATAGCACTTTTTTTTTTTTAAAGAAAGAAAGTCATGTTTTTGTGCTTTATGTACGCAGGTTACCAAAATAGATGGTGAAGAAGACATAGAATACATACCTACTTTGGAGTGGCTGTTAGAAAGAAGATGTTGCTATTTATTACAGCAATTGAAGATATTTTACAATTTCCGGTGAGATGAGTGAAACTGAAACCAATTATTTGTGGTATGATCCTTTTGAAATAGGATGACAGTAGGTTCTACTAATGCCATATTTATGGGGAATTATAGAGGAAATGAGGTAGCCCATTAATGAAGGAAGCTTACCCGCTTAATTATTACAACTCTTAATTTTAATCTTTTTAGATAAATATTGTAAGAAAAAGATACTTTAAAGTCGAGCAAACTTAAATTAACTATAATGACATGAATTTACTTTTTGTTTTTCATTCCTTTATTCATTGAGTGAATATTTATTGAGTCTGGTACGAACCAGGCATTATTCTAGATGCCGTTGTACAGACCAAACAATTGTCCTACTCTCAAAGAACTTAGATTACAGTGGGCGAGAGAAAATAAAAAAAAACACATATATATGCAAAATGTCAGATGGAGATGAAATGTTATAAAGGAAAATAAAACAATTAGGGAGCTTGGGGCAGCTTGCTGATTAAGGTAATTGTTTAAAAATTTATCTAAGTTTACATTACATTACATTATGTTACATTATATTACATCACATCACGTCAGGATTCCTGAGACTCTGATCCTTCACAAAGTAGTCCCAGACTGTTGTTGTTTTAGTGTTTGTGTCTAGTTTCCTCTCTAATGTCTTTCTTTTCTTGTGATCTGCTGCTATCTGCTGGGGACTAGGAAAAGAGAAATTATATTTCAAATTGTTACATTTAATATTGTAAATAGTTGAAATAACTAAGACCTGAGGAACTTTTTCGTAGGCAAGTGAATGGATTTTGTGGCAGAGAAGTTAGTCATTTACTGTGCACCTTTTCTATTCCCCTGTTATGAGCCCTAGAGAAACAACCGTGTAAAAAATGCAAAAGGTCTCTGTACTTAATACAACTTACATTCAATGAAGGGAGATAGATAATAAGTAAATAAATAAGGTAATTTCAGATAGCGATAAAGGCCAGGAGGATAATAAAACAGAAACAAAACAAGTGTGTGTGTGTTTTGCTATTAGGTTGGTGCAAAAGTAATTGTGGTTTTTGCAATTATTTTTAACCTTTTAAATCGCAATTACTTTTGCACCAATCTAATACTTTAGGTAAAATGGGCAGAGAAGACATATTTAAGCAGAATCCTAAAGTATGAAAAGCGCATATCCATATGGGGTCTTGAGAGAGAATAGTTCCAAACAGACTAGCAGGTTGAAAAATTTTGACGCAGGAACAAGTTTGGTGTGTATTCAAAGGTAGAAATGGTGTGACTAAAGTATTGAAGAGGTTGGTAGGAGATGAAGCTGGTTGTTACCTGGAACCAAAGTGAAATGCAGTGGAGATGACAGAGTAACAGTTCTGAGAAGTTTATTTTGCAGAATATATGTGATAGTTGCTTCCCTATAAATTAGGCACCAGTAGTGAAGCTAGATGTTTTTGATTCTGGGTTATCAGCTTATGACATTGCCCAAAGTATTATTTTCTGTATTTAATGAAACCTTCCACTGCTATCCTTGCCTTATAATAAA
The DNA here is from genome assembly GCF_057876585.1 of Rhinolophus sinicus. Classification (NCBI taxonomy): domain Eukaryota; kingdom Metazoa; phylum Chordata; class Mammalia; order Chiroptera; family Rhinolophidae; genus Rhinolophus; species Rhinolophus sinicus. Next base: position 56,292,438 of record NC_142506.1, on the reverse strand, counting down.
TCCTCAGGGTCCATTCTGCTCTCAATAATTTTCATTGAATAAACTTTTGAAACCTAATTGGAGCTAGGACAAGAATCATGTTTTTATGTGACCTCTGGCATCAGTAAGACCACAGTCAAAATGATTCATTTTCTTTATTTCTGTGAAGAAAAATGTAAGTTAAATTTTAGCCAGGTTAAAACTTGTAGTTCTATTTGATTTTTAAATTTTATTTTAAACATTTTCTGTAAAGCTTTTTAAATCACAATATTATAACAAGTAACATTTCAAATATAAAAATAAGGTAAATGCGAAGTGTTGATGACTTAAGCTGGTGATGCCATGTGTCTAACGCAGGGAAGACCTGAGTGTCATCATTAGCTTTTTACCCCCTGAGCCTTTCTGGACCGTTTGTTTCTGTGGCCTTGTGCAGACACTCTTTACACCATCATTGGTTTCGTTTGGGATCACCTGGGATTCCAGGGATCTTCTGGAATCCTGAGGTACCATGACTCTGAATTACCCTTGGTCTGAATTAAAGTAGGACGGAAACTTGTTCAGAATGCCTTTTCGGAGCCTGATTTAAGGTCAAGTGACTAGATTAATTGGAGGCATTTCTGATTTCTAAAGCCTCAGGTGTACCTGATGGAATGACATTATGGGATTTTTTGAACTGTTTGGATGGTTCCAGGCCTCCTTCAGTCTTCTTTGATTCAGAATCAGCCAGTGATATCACTAAGATTGGCCAAGGGCTTGGCCTCTTGGGCGCTCTTATTCCCACCATTTTTTCTTCCCCACTGGCTCTTAATGGCTACATACAGACTCGCACTTTGGCAAACAAGTATCACCACACGTCTTAGTGTTCTCTTAAGAGTGATTATTTTCATCAAGATGGAAATGCTATGGAGAGAGAGATTATGAGATAGGACTAGACTCGGCCCACAAGTGCCGAGTGGCAATATTTACTTAGAGAAGTTGAGGGAGATTTGCAGAAACAGTTCAACATGTCTATTTCGTGTGTGAAGGCTAAAGATGAGGAATAATCACCAGGGGAACTTTTCAATTCCTTCTCATGAAAGTTCTTTGAGTTTTTAAAATTACAAATGCATCTTTTTAAAAAACATAAGTATTCAATAATATCAAAATGACATTTTAATTTTTCACTTATCGTTACATAATGATGTCTGATCAATGTACTATTCATTACTGAAACTGAATCTTGACTCTTCCTGAAATATGAGTCGCTTTTAAAAATAGTGCACCAATAAATGTATAAAGGAAAAGAATGGATTTTTATAGTTTTTATATTTATTGGAATGTTACATCTAAATCGATTATGCATCTATGAGAATTATAATGACTTTTACTTAAATTTATGTTTTGCTCTATATTCTGTTGATCATTCAGGAGAAAAGTGATATGGTTTAATATTTATTTTAGATAACTCAGGATGAGTGAGATATGTTCTAGAGAATTTTCTAGTATTACTAAGCCTTTACTAAATTTATTTCATATGTAATTGCATGATTTATAAATATAGAGTAAGAAGTATTTTTCTTTTCAGAATTTTTAAAGCATTTGTTACTTGGAAATTGAATGTTAGAAGAATTAAGACAGAGAAAAGCAGGTACGTCTTGATATACTATATATTTATAAAAATTTCAAGAGGGAGCATTACTTTAAATATGTAGTTTGGAAGCAGATATAAGTTAATTTTCCCTCAGTGATTGGAAAGTCACATTCCATAACCTTTATGATTGAAGTTAACCCATTAATTTTTAAGGACTATTAATATTTTATATATGTTAAACAATGTTACATAACACACACACACTTATTATATGTCCCAGGATACCATTCTGTAGTGTGAAGAAATCACAGTGCTGTGAAGAATCTATGATGCGTTCCCTTGGTCGCTTGATCTAACTCGTTGCTTCTAAAAAGGGGAATGATTAAATAATCCAAGATAGTCGACAGTTAATTCTATTTTGTAGGCTATCCAGCAGCCAGGTTTTGTTATTGTTGTTATTGAACTTGAGATAATTGTGATTGAAATGCAGTTGTAAGCAATGATACAAAGAAATCCCACGTACCCTTTCCCCAGTTTCCCCCAGTGATCACATCTTGCAAACCTGTCGTACAATGTGACAACAACCAGGGCAGTGACCTTGATACAATCAAGATACAGACCGTTTCTATCACCACAAGATCCCTCTGTTGCTCTTTCGGAGCCATACTCTTTCCCTTTCACTCCTACCCTCTCCTTAACCTGTGGTAAGGACTAATCTGTTCTCTATTTCTAAAATTTTGCCTGTTACGTAAATGCAAGCATACAGTATGCAACCTTTGGCATTAATTCTTTTCACTTTGCATAACTCTCTGGGGTTGTTTTATGTATCAATTGATCTTTTTTATTGCTGAGTAGTAGTTCAAGATGTAAATGTACCACAATTTGTTCAGCCATTTACCTGTTGAAGTACATCTGTATGTTTTCCAGTGTTTGTTTATTACAGATAAAGCTGCTATAAACATTCATATACAGGTTTTTGTGTGAACATAAGTTTTCATTGCTCTGGAGTAAATGCTCAGGAGTGCAGTTGCTAGATAATTGCATGTCTAGTTTTTTAAGAAACTACTGAAGTGTTTCAGAGCGATTGTACCATTTTTCATCCCCACCAGCAATGTACTATAAACGATTCATTTTTTTCCACATTCATGCCACCATTTGGAGTTGTCACTATTTTTCAGTTTAGACATTCTGGTAAGTGGGTAGCAGTATCTCATTGTGGTTTTAACTTGCATTTCCCTAATGACTAATGATGTTGAATATCTTTACTTGCTTCTTTGGTGAAATATCTCTTCATGTCTTTTGTACATTTTCTAATTGGATTGTTTGTTTTTATACAAAATGTTGAGTTTTAAGATTTCTTTTTATATTCTAGATATGGTCCTTTGTCATACACATGGTTCATAGATATTTTCTCCCAGTCTTTGGCTTGTCTTTTTTTTTTTTAACACGAGTATTTATTTAGCATCTACTACATGCCAGGCATTAGGCTAGTAGTTAACTAGCTCCTTGAAACCATAAAGGAGCTCCAGCCTCACTGCTTTTCTGTCTGGGACAGGCTTTCTTGGGGAGACCTGGGCTTTTCCTCAGCAACTCCTCCTCGTTAGAGTGACATGCTGTCGCTTCCTCTCTGGTCTTTTCTCCTCCAATTCTGTCCTGCTGTTCTTTCCAGTGCTGTCAGAAGTGATTTGGCTCACTTTTGGGACCTTGATCAGACCAGTAGAAAGGGACAGAGAAGAAAAAAGGGCCCATCTTCTCTATTTTAGGTCATGGTTGGAGAACTTAAGAAATGGTTATTAATCTAGTTTATTTTTTTCCCTGTAATTGGGGGGAAAGTAAATTGGAGAAATTTATTTAAATTTAATAAGTAAGGAAAATATTCCTTTTGGGTATCGTGGTCTCCTATTTCAAAATTATTAGAACTCAGTGGCATAACAGGGTAACATCATCACTTGTTTCCCCTCCTATTTTGTTCTTACTCAACGCACCCAGTACCAAAACCTTGCCTTCAACATTATCAGTGAAACAAAACTGTAATGCTTACCAAGCTCTATCAAATCCATTTCAAATGGATAGATGTATTACATATTAACTATAGGCATATGGGACAAATTATACTAGTTATCTCTAAATTAACTTCATTTTGAAGAAGACGTAAGTCTGTGGAAATTTTTTAACTTTCAGGTCATTTTTGTACCACCATCTGTTTTGGGCTGATGAGTTATATCAGGGCTGTTTGCTTTACATAAAGGGACTTTGTGAAGATGCACTTAATCTCAAAAATGGAAATGAATATGAGGATAATCCATCTGCCATATGCCTTGTAAAGGTGGGTAGAAGTATACTACCATAAGCTAATATTGATATATATTAGCTAAGATATAGCTGCATAGGATATAGTGGCTACTTTACATTTATATACATACATACATACATATATATATATATATATATATATATATATATATATATATATATATATATATATATAGAGAGAGAGAGAGAGAGAGAGAGAGAGAGAGAGAAAGAAACACACAGGGTGGCCGGTTAGCTCAGTTGGTTAGAACGTGGTGCTAACAACACCAAGATTGCCAGTTTGATCCCCGCATGGGCCAGTGTGAGTTGTGCTCTCCTTAAAAAAACAAAACAAAAAGCAAAACAAAAACCACACGGAGTTTTAAATCAAAGGAATACAGATACCAAGATCCATAAGTAAACCATCCCTATGGGTGACTAATGTTCTCAAATACCTGCGAAGAACATTATTCCCTTGGGTAGTCCATTTTAATAGTTAACAATGTTCCTTATAAATAATTTCTTTCTTATACGTAACCTAAGCCTATTATGAGGCCCTTTCTTTATTTCCAAATGTGCAATATTATTTATAAATGATGAATTATCTCTAATACATAATTGATAGTAGCTAATCTTCCTTCAGTGTAGCATGCCAAGAAATTGTCATAAGTTGCAACTAAAAGGTTTTGGTTAAATTTATGAATTCTCCTCCTCCACAATTCTAAAAAAGGGTGACAGTCTTAATGAATGATTTAATTTAATTTATATAGAGTAGTTCTTTCAAAGAGGTTAAGTATATACAACTATAAATTTTAAGTGTGTAATACACAATTGACCAGGATTCTAGCAGCTTAGCCATTGTGTGAGGGAGACGCTAAAAGTGAAATTGATAGTTATCTAGTCTTAGAGGAATACTTAAAGAACTCTGACAAATTATAAATTTGACAATCAGCTCAAAAATTAATTGTGTTGATTACACACATTTAATAAAATTAATACTTGTAAATCAACAGATTATTTTTAGAGTTGATTATATATAGTGATTGACACATAATAGGTGCTCTTGAGTGAATAAATAAAAAACTAATGAAGAAAGATGAATTAATCATTACAGGTAAAGTATATTTTGCATAGTTATATTGAGAATATTAATGTTTCTGAAGGATTAAATATAAGTAGGAGACATTTCACAGTGAAGTATTTTTGGTATGGTTTTCATGTAGAAGGAAATTGGTTGCGTGGCGATGCTATTAGATTGCTTTATGAATGGCTGAGTGACAGAATTTATCAGTTAATGATGTGTGGTAAAGCAAAGGAGACTTAAGAATATTTCGGAAGTCTACCCCTAAAAAGCTGACGGCTGGTGATGCTAACAGAGTGACTGAAAAGGGATGTTAACATTCTTTCCTTAGGCCGTACCAGTTTCCCCCCAGAACAGCAAGAGGAAGGAAACAAACCTCTCCAGACAATATATAAATATTTGTTAATTATCTATTGTGTGCAAAGTGTTATGCACAGGAGACGGATATGAAGTTACAAAGGAAGCATTGCTACTTTCAATCTGCTTACAGTTTATTGGAAGCGATAATTCTTTACATATAAAAATGATAACTAGTTCTAGAGGTATTCCCTCAGTGTTGCTAATCATTCTAGCTAACCAGTTAGCAAAATATAACACAAAGAATGTTTGCTGGAAAATAATACTTGTAAATCAGTCTCGCCACAGAAATTCAGAGGAATCTTTGGAGTTCAAGTTCAGGCATGTTTCCTGAAGGAAGCCTATTGTGAGCTAGGCCATGCTGGATCTGAATAGCCAGGGAGGAGGGGATAGGGCAGGTAATAAGGAATATGGATGTGAGTAAAACATCCAATATATGTTTGATTTGAGAGTTACGTTGGGTCTTGAATATGGGGCCAAGAGTAACAGAATAAGGAAAAGGTAGGAGCTGAACCTGCCCTTAGGACAGGGGCCCTCCTAGTAGGGGTTGTGAGGACAGTTTGCAAGAATAGGAGTGTCTGGGAATGTGGAGAAGCCAGGGTGAAATGCAGGGAGAGCAGAGATTCCTAGCTGGGAGAACTGAGCCTCGGGTCAGGAAGAGAAGGTGGCCCATTGGGCACGGGGACTGGGGGCTACGTGTAGCTGGGAATGCAGGCACCAGTAAGGTGGACCAGAGGAGTAAGGAGAATGGGTGCATACGACGAGGTGGTGCAGAAGTCAGTACCACGAGTGGAGGTAGAGTGTGCCCGTGCACTCGGCGGATGCACGCACACCTGTAAAGGGGCTGGACTACCTAGAACCAGAAAGGGAAGGGCATGTGTGGATCACTGTCCCCAGGCCTTCACCTTCAAATGACAAACTCAGTTCTAGAGTGATTGAGAGATTTATCCAAGGCCATAGAACCAGCTAGATTTGGGACTTTGATTATATTTCCTATTCAAGACGGTTGTGTTTTGGTGGGGGGCGCTATTTTGAGTGCTTAATAAAAAATGTGAATTTTTGTGTCCCACTGCTTTTGGGGGAGGCTGCAGTGGGTGATGCCAGTAATCTACATTTTGAATTCGTCCTTTAGGTGATTCTTATGCAGAATAAACTTTGAGAACTATTCTTAAAGAACAACTATTGGAAGTTTCTGAACATGGTGTTTTATAGGAAAATTAATGTGATGCTGGTTTGTGGGAAAAGTCTAAAGTGAGGAGATACAGGGCTAAAGAGATCGGTTAGTATGCACTGGAATAATGGAGGTGTAAGCAGTAGGGACTTGGGTTAGGGTACTGGCAGTGAGATCAGAAAGGAAGGGAGACTGGGGGGCATATTTACCTGGAAAAATCAGGACCTGGAAACCAGATACGGGACTAGGAGAAGGAGAACACAGGTAATCCAGAATTGGAAGGCTAGAGCAGTACTTTTCAATCTTTAATTTTTTAAAAAAATTTTATTAGTTTCAGGTGCACAAGGCAAAACAATACTTAGACGTTTATCATTTATATCCCGCACACTGTGTGATCCCCCTCCCCCATCCACTATCCCTCTGACATCGCACACAGCCATTACATTTCCATCAGTCTTTAATTTTTGGAAGCATCCGTTTATAAGGTGTTATGGTATGACTAAGGATAAAGATGTCTGCATGTTTATTGGTGAAAATGTATTTTGGCAAGAAAATTAACATGATGTAGGAAAAAGAAGGTAAAGACTGGAAGGAGGAAGATGACAGGATGCACGTGAGTGGGGGAAATGCTGTTTCTGTTACCAGGGAGGCGTGTGGCGGCACAGTGGATGGAAATCCCTCCGTGCTGGATTCTAAAGGAATTCAGAATAACATTCACCTCATTTGTATTATTTAATTTTAGCCTCTTTATCCTACATATAATGTTCCTGTTTTTAATTTTTACCAATAATTGGGACTTCAAGGTAAAGCAATCCCTGGGATTGGTGGTTCCCCTGGGTTCATAGACAGTTCAAAGATACATCAACTCTTGAATTTTTCTGCTTTGGCTTACTCTTAGTCATAGTTAAAGTAAGAGTGTAGTTTTGTGCCTTTTATCAAGATTTAGTTAAACTTACTATGGGTGTTTGAATATGAAGAACGTGTATATAAAACGTAATGTATGCAAAAGAAAGTATAAATGCGCTGTTCTTTATGACGTGAAAAGATGGCCAAAATGTTTTCTGTCTTTTTCTTTTGTAAATAAATTTCGACTTTCCAATACTCAACATTTACTATCATTTAATTAGCTGGATAGGTCTCGAACGTATTCTCTAGATGAATTTTGTGAAGAACAGTTACAGCAAGCTGCCCAGGCATTAAAACGACTTGAGGATATCAGGACTAAAGCTATTTCAAGAATGAAAAGTACATTTTTAAAGGTAATTCTTTAATTATATCCTATTAATTTATCAGTGTTTGTGTACTGACTAGAACACTTGCTCCAAATTGCATCCCTAGAAAAAGTGTTAGAAATGGGCAGGTAGACGGACAGAGGTGGTTAATTAATTAGCCAGCCAGCTAGTGCTGTGCGTTTACCAGGTACAGTACAAGAATTCGTCCAGGTGCTGTGTAGAGTGCAAATATTTGTGCATGTGTGTGTAATATAAATGCATATACCGGGGGTGCCAAAAAAATGTATACACATGACTTGTATCCATCTTTCTTATCGGTATATATTGAGTATTACAGTTTTAATACAGTCTTTTCCTTTCTGAACAATGTGTATACATTATTTTGGCACCCTCTGTATATGTATATTTACCTATATACCTTCAAGATGCCTACAATATAACTTGAGCTGACATATAAAAGGAAACATTAGTTACAAAGTTCAGTGTTCCTGAGACAAACTCATTGCTCAGGAGAAACATAACTAGATGAGAGAAAATGTCCCTCAGGATTTTACAGAAAGGACTGATGAACAATGTCCTCAGAACATTCTTATCCAATATGCTGTGACTTATCGCACAGGACTACTTTATACCGCTCCCCTATACAGGCAGCGACAGTGCATGAAACATAGTTCCCAAATGCAGTTTGGTAGCGGGCTAACACGATGTCAGCGAGTTAAGCACTTGCTGCTTCTCTTTGCTGGTTTGACTGAATCCAGATGGATATTTGAGGTTCTCTGGAGCAATAAATGGACTGGGTCTCCCTCAACTCATTTTCAAATATTATTTCTCTCACTTGAACTGTTGATAGATACTAGGTAGCGATGGCCTCAAGGCTTCTTGACGGGAAGATGAAGTGCAGCTATTTTGTGTCCACAAAGTAAACCCTCTTAGTCCTTATTCCGCATAGTCCTTCCCCCCAAAGCCCAGTCATGTGCAGACAGACTCTGGGACAGGTGGGCCGAGGGAAGTGTAAATCTAAAAGGGATTAACAAAGCATAACATAGGCCACTAAGATGGTAATAAAGTGGTACTGCGCATAGTCATTCTGCTTTCTCCCGTTCATCATCACCAGGATGGCTGGTCCTAAATATTTGTTAAGGGATTTCCGCTTATGTCAGTTTCTGATAAGTACCTGTTATACCTACTACCAGTCCTGTTGTTGAAATCAGTGGGTTGTCCTTTTGTTTCGTTGGTGGCTTCCTTTGCTGCATGAAAACTTCCTAACTTGATGTAGTCCTATGTGTTTACTTTTCCTTTTGTTTCCCTTTCCTGGGGAAACATATCCAAAAAAATATTGCTAAGAGCAATCTCACAGTTTTCTGCCTATGTTTTCTTCTAGGAGTTTTATGGTTTCAGCTCTTACATTTAAATCTTTAATCCATTTTGAGTTTAGTATATGGTGTAATAAAGTGGTCTAGTTTCATTTTATTCCATGTATCCAGTTTTCTCAACACCATTTATTGAAGAGACTGTCTTACCCCACTGTATATTCTTGCCTCCTTTGTCACAGATTAATTGACCATATAGGCGTGGGTTTATTTCTGGGCTCTCTATTCTGTTCCATTGATCCATTTGCCTGTTTCTATGCCAGTACCATGCTGTTTTGATTACTATAGCCTTGTAGTATAGTTTGATATCAGGTAGCGTGATACCTCCAACTTTGTTCTTCTTTCTGAAGATTTCTTGGACTATGCAGGCTCTATTATGGTTCACAGCCATTTTCTTTAAGTAAGCTTTCTGCTCCCTTCTTCACCTCTTTTCCTTCTGGAAATCCAATCATTCGCAAATTGATTCTTTTTCATTCCTTTTTCTTTTTTCTCCTCTGATTGGATAATTTCAATTGATCTGTCTTGCAGATCACTTATTCTTTTTTCTGTTTGGTGAAGTCTGCTGTTGCAGCGCTCTGTTGAATTCTTTATTCAGTCATCTTATTCTTTAGCTTCAAAATAATTTGTTTGGTTCTTTTTTGTTTTCTGTCTCTTTGTTGAACATCTCATTTTGTTTATATTGTTTTCCTGATACCATTAAATTGTTTATCTCTGTTCTCTTGTAGCTCTGTGAGCATCTTTAGTACAATTATTTTGAATTAATTGTTGGGTGATTCCTGGGTATCCATTTCTTTGGGGCCATTGGCTGGAGGTTTACTATATTCCTTTGGTGGAGTCATGTTTCCCTGATGTTCACCATGCCTTGCATGTGCGTAGGAGTGGGGGCAGCTGTGGGCTGGTGTCTTGCACTCATGCAGCCGCAGAGGCCTGGGCTGCCCTCCGGTGTGGCTCCCTCCCAGGCTCTGGTGGGGGCAGAGTGGGAAGTGAGTGGGGAAGGACTTAGGCAGCGAAGCTGGTGAAGTCTGCTGGGGGTTTGTAGCAGCCATGCTGCCCATTGGTTCCTTATTCAGTGGCAAAAGCTGCTGTGTTTGTCTGTTGGGTAGGTCACAGAACCACAGTCACTCTTGCTTCACGGCTGCTATTGTCAGTCCCTGTGTTTCCTCCTTGTTCTAGCCGTCTGTACACCTCAGCCTTATGGTCTGGGGGGAGTAAAATCAAAGCAGCACCTTTAGACAGTGCCACCGCGTCTGGGAAGCTGGTTGCTCGCCCTGTCCGCCCTCAACTGGCAAGGGGAGCTCTTCCTAGCTGGGGAGTTCCCTCTCGGTGCAGAGCAATGCGCGCTGGCGATGGGATGATGCAGGTGAATCAAAGCCGTCTTCCTCCGCCTTTTGTGTAGTTGTGCTCAGGGATTTTCTTCCACTGTGTTGCTGCAGTTTCTTAAGTCGACTCCAGAGCTCTTCCACAGCTGGAGTTTTGTTGTTGTTGTGTGTGTATGTGCAGGTGGCTGTCTGATTGTTGATCTTTGTGGGGAGATAGAAGCTGGGTCTCCTATATTGCCATCTTGGATGAATTTCTAAAACTGAAATCTCTACCTACTCTGTGGATAAACTCTAGGCTAGTGGTTCTCAAGTATGCTGCACCCTAGACCAATTAAGTCAGAATTTCTGATTTCTGATGTCAGAGCCCAGGCAGCACTGGAAAAGCTCCTCAAATGAATCTAAAGTACAGCTAGGTTGAAAAGAGTTCTTCTGGGAATGTTCGGGACTCCCTAGCTCCGGAAAAGTTTAGCACAGGTACGAAACTGATGGAACAGAAACTGAGAACCACCACCGGTGATGTAAAACCTTGAGTCGGAATCCACAGAGCCGTACTGGAAAACATTTGCCAAATTGGTAAACAACTGCCCTAATGAATTTTAAAAAGAAAATACAAATGAGTAAAATGAAACGTGAAGAGAGGCAACATAAAAAAACTAATTCAATTATGTTTTTAAAAATTAGAATACAAGTTGAAAGGATGACTGTTTACCAAGTGTTTAAGTGTCAATGGAGCAAAAAAGAAAAAGCATGCACAACCAATAAAAGAACAAAAAATGGAAATATTTTTATAATTTTAAAGGTCCATGAGTAATAAAATGTTTATGTGTATAAAAGGGACCATTTTGAGTAACGTCCAGATTATTTTTAGTATCACAATTTAGAAGGGTTTGGTGGTTCTAGTAATACTGATGCCGCCCTGTGTTGTTTTTTTTATCAAAACATGCCATTCTTCAGTAACTTAGTAGTCAGTTGTATTAAGAAAGAGATTATTTAAAAATAATGAGAGATTTTATGAACTTAAATTTTTTCTTCTGTGTTATGTAGCATATATGTGTTTTTGTTTGTTTGTTTTGAAGTCTAATTGCTATAACCTAGCATAAAGGAGGCAGCATTAGACTGGGTTTTAGGGAAACCTTATATTAGGACTTGACTGTCCTCCACTGGTAACTCTCAGTGTAGTTAAGAATGGTCCCTCTATGTAGGAACACGTAGATATTCATTAGTATGTACTTCCTGGTTATTAGTGAGACGCCAAAGTTACCTGCTTATGAGTGAGACGCCAAACTTCATAGGTTTCGGGACACGTAAGATGTTTTCTTTTTGTCTGATGTTTAAATACAGTGTAAGCATGAAGTGATGTTTTAGTGGAAATTGTTGATCATGTTCCAGTGTGTTATTCAGACTAATAAAAATACTGTAAATTCAGAACCATGCTATACTAACATAGGAAATCATCGCTTGGCTCTCAATTGTTTATTGAATTGTAGGTGGCAGAAAAGAAGGAAGTTAAAGAATTTTTTGAGTCACACCTCTATGAAGATGACACAACACATTTCAAGCTGCCTCAATATCAACGCTTATTAGAAACAATGTTGAGGTTTCTGATGCTGGTTGACTACATATTTCAGGAACTCATCCGACAACTAATGAATAGTGCAGTCACACTGCTTTTGGAATTATTTAATAATTCAGCTAGAATGCCATTTTCAGCGGAAAAAAAGAATGAAAAGCTCATCAAGTAAATCATACCTTTTTTACTTACAAAAGGAATTTATAATCATAATATTTTAAATATTGCCACTTATGGAGGAAATATCCCATCATTAAGCTAGAATTTGATACGTCTCCTGATAGTAAATTATATGTACTCAGTTGGTAATACATCTGATAATACTGAATGCTGTCCATAAAGTTTAAGAAAATTTCCCAATTTTTTCAAAATTCTGCATATAAAATGCAGGATGTCCAGTGCAATTTGAAATTCAGATAAACATGAATAATTTTTAGTATAAGTTTGTTCCAAATATTACCTATACTAAAAATTATTGTTTGTCTGAAATTGAAATGTAACTGGGTGTTCTATACTTTTATTTGCTAAATCTGGCAATTTAGTTATGCATATAAAGTTTATAAAGACAGAAGAGTGATTCTGGAAGGCACCATAAGGTTCAATTGGAATTTGAGCCAATTCCATAGTAAGATCTATTGGGTATAAATATTTTCACCTTCTATTTAGTTATTACTGTTTTCAAATTATTTTTCTTATTTTCCACAACTGGATCTACCTACTGTAATTTGTGAAACATGGAATATGAATTGAAATTGTGGAATACTTTAATTATATCCAAACTGTTCAAATTTAACAATACCATTTTAGTCAAATCAAAGTTTTAGTATCATAACTAGAGTTAAAAATATATCAATTCAAAAAATTTGAAGACTCTTATAGGTAATATATTCTGTTTCTCTAATTTATTACTGAATCCATAGAGCTTAAATCACTTTTCTGAGGCCTCATAGCTGACGTGAGTCCGTGCCAGTGTAAGTGTGTAATTCAGTGGCGTTAAGTTTATTCACAATGTTGTGCAACCATCAGCATATCCGTTTCCAGGACTTCGTCATCACCCCAAACTGAAACTCTGTGCACATTAAACAAGCTCCTCGTACCCCATGCACAGCCCCCCAGTACTAAGTCCTTATAACTAATCTCTGTTATGCTCTGTCTCTGAATTTACCTATTCTGAGTACCTCATATAAGTGGATCATACAATATGTGTCTTCTGTGTCGGGCTTATTTCACTGAGCATAATGTTTTCAAGGTTCATTCATGTTATAGCATGTATGAGAATTTCTTTCCTTTTTAAGGCTGAATAATATTCCATTGTGTGTATGTACCACATTTTGCTTATCCATTCATCTGTTGATGGACATTTGAGTTATTTTAACCTTTTGGCTGTTGTGAAAAATGGTGCTATGAACACTGAAGTGCGAATCTCTGTATGAGTCCTGCTTTCATTTCTTTCGTTTATGTACCTAGAGGTGAACTTGCTGGATCGTGCGATAATCACCCATTTAACTTTTTGAGGAGCTTCCCTCCTGTTTTCCACAGTAGCTACACCATTTTAATTTCCACCAGCAAAGCACCAGGTTTCTGCCTCACCAACACTATTATTTTCCTTTTTAAAAAATAAGATCCATCCTAATTTGTGTGAAGTGATAGCTCCTTGTGGTTTTCACTTGTTTTCCCCCGATGATTACTGATGCTGAGCATCTTTTCCCGTGCTTATTCGCCATATTTATATCTTCTTTGGAGGAATGTCTAGTTATTTATGCATTCTGGATATTAATGCGATATAAGAGTTTTAAAGGATTGTTATTTTCTTTCCATTTCTTAATCTAGAGTATACAAAGACATCTTTGCTTTCTCTGGAAAGACAACAAATGATTGTGAAGAACTTGTTAATAATTCAAACTTACATGCCGCTTCTGTTCTAAAGCCAGAAGTAAAAACAAAAGCTGATATTAAGGAGGTAAAATAGTCTTTGAAAAATACAGACTTTTTTAAATGAATGAATGAATGAAAAATAAGTAAGTGAAATTAATAAGTTTTGGAATTAAAAATGTGATTTATGATTAATACCACTTCTTGCCTCTCTCTCTCTCTCTCTCTCTCTCTCTCTCTCTCTCTCTCTCTCTCTCTCTCCCTCTCTCTCTCTTACTCTCACTCTCTCTCCCCCTCTTTCTCTCTCACTGTACAAAGCTATGACACTTAATCTCAAGTTTTTTTCACTTGTTCCTGCATTGCTGAGTACTTACTATGTACCAGGCACTGAATTTAGCCCTGAAATACAGCAATGGGCAGAACAAATGCACTGCTGTCTCGGAGCTTATATTTTACCAAGGGAGACAAATAATGAAGTGATGAGTGACTATGAAGAAAAACAAAGGAAGTAAGCGATTACAGTGTGATCCTGTCTGCCACTCTGCGGGAATGGTCAGGGCAGCTAGGCCGCCCAAGTAGCAGCCACCCCCGTCTACCTGCACGACCATATACGTCTAACTCTCTTTGCTTTTCCTTGGAGTACTGTGTTTTAATTGTGTCCATTCACTTAAAAATGACAGAAGCCAAATATGAAAAATCTTGAAAAAATCCTAGAGAAACCTTCATTAGGAAATTTTTTCTTGCCATGAAGAATTGTACCCCCCTCCCCACACCTGGCATTCTTTTCTTGGGATTAAACTTTATATGGTAGATGCTTGTCCTGATTGGCAGAAGCAGCATTTTTATGAGATAGAAATGTATAATATGTAATATATATATGTAAAGTGTAATAGATATATATATGTATATTATATATGTATATACACACGTGTGTGTGTGTGTGTGTGTATGTGTGTGTGTTTGTGTATACATAGTAGGTTTGGTAGCAAGGGAAAATGTCCACATGTATTAAGTAAAAATAAATATGCATACTTACATAGTTTTAAGTCTGGAAATATATGTAACAAAATAACAGTGGTTATCTGTGGGTGATAGGACTCTAGATAATTTTTACTTTCTTATATATGCATTTGTATATAGCCTGACCTTCGTATAATACATATGCAGGTCTGAACAAAGTATAATTAAGCAAACACCCACATAGACCTCTCCCAGCTTAAAAGTCTTTATTGTCTTCTGTGTATCCCTTCTTGATGAAACCATTTATGTACCCATTCTACTATAGTTAGTTTTTGTTTTTGCTGTTACATACAATTCTGCTATGAACATTCTTGTCTCACGGTGGTGTAAGGGAAGAGCTAGGGGAAGCTGGCCTGGTCCCTCTACCTTGCTGTGGACATTCTTGCATGTGTCTCCTTTACTATTGATTGACTGATTGGTTGATTGGGTTGATTAGTTGGTTGGTTGGTTGCTAAGGAGTGAAATTTCTGGGTGAAAAGGTTTGTGGGGTTTTTTTCCAACTGTACTAAGCAATGCAACATTGTTTTTCAAAGTGCTTATATCCCTTTAAATTACCTTTAGCAATACATACATTTTTATTGCTCCATATCCAATTTGGTTTTGGATATACATGCATAAATGTCATTGTACTGCCCTTCTGATTTTACATTGTTTCACTCACCATCATGTTAGGAGTCATTTCACATAGAGGCAGGTGTAAGTCTCGATCTCATGGCGATGTACCACTAACCTTCACTGAAGCACTTGTTGCCACAGCAGCTGGGCGTGCTGTCAGCAGATAGCCTTTAGTTGCTGGCTTTCTCAGAGATCTTCACTGCAGTCCCCTCGTCCGAGGTCATGCCCCTCTGTGGGTTGGTCCACACGTGATGACTAATGGCTGCAGGAGGGTAAAGGCAGGGCATGTCTGTGCAGCTCAGGACAGTTCTGAAGGGGTCCCAGCTCTGGAGGGTTGGCTGAGGCTGTTGTTTGGCCTGTACCTTGGCTCAACTTTCTCCTCGACCCATTGTTTCCTTTTACTCCCTTCTACAGGTGTTGACTCCAGTGCATTCCTGGATAAACATCCTGCCTGTCTCAGGTTGGCTTCCTAGGGAATGCAGTCTATGACAGTATATGCACACACAGAGAATTTATTGTTCATGATTGTGGCGTAGTACTTCCATGCATCACATTTTATATGTCTGTACTCCTATAAGACACTTCACTTATTCTTAACAGGTTTTCTTGTTGGACTAGGTGAAAATTTCTCTGTTATATAAATTTGAGAGTAGATGTCCAGGGCATAGGATATATGCAATTTATTTTAAAACATTGCCATCTTGCTCTCCAGCAATAGGCGTTACATTCCTATTACCAGTGCATTTCTCCATATCCTTGCTCTATATCCTTTCTCCATATTTGATGCCTATTTAACTTTTGCCAGTCTGATGTGTAATAAGTGGCGTCTCACTTGTTATTTTTATTTCTCTCTTTACTAGTGAAGCTTCACATCTATAGTAACTATTTTAATTTTCCTTCTTTGAATTACTTATTGCTATCCAGTAAACATTTCTTTCAGTTGGGTTGCTTACTGATTTTTAGGATTTCTTGTATATTCTAGATATTGATTCTTTGTTAATTTTGTAAATATTATGTCTCAACCTTGTCCCCGTCTGTTAGCTGTTAACTTTACCCATAGATCTTCGGTAACATAAATTCTGAATTTCAGTGTCTTAAAATTCAACTCTGATTCTGATTTTCCAGTTTGCTGGTGATTAGATTTGATATATACAGCATCGTGAAGCTAGTGTGACTCCCATCTGTCCCTGACCCCATTCCCCACCCCCCACCCCCGCCCAGGTTTTAACATCTTGCTCAACCTTGGTTTGCTACTGTTTTGCCTGTGCTAACCTCATGTCGGTGTAGATTGCTTCTTGGAGCTCATTGTATTATCCAGTCTAAGATTAGACGGATGATTAATTTATTTTGGGATATGTTGAGTCAGAGGTACCTGTGGGCAACCAGGTAAAAATTTCTGCTAGGATGTTGGAACTACAGATCTGACTCTGAGGAGAGAGACCGGGGCTAACGCTGGACTCCCTGTTGCATTTATAGTTTCCCTGTAGAATTTATAGTTTCATTCAGTTTACAATTTAGAGGAAATCAAATGGTTTACAATTTAGAAAAAAATCAAACGGTTTATTGGCACAAAAAGCATAACAGTGAAAACAACTCCTTTCTTACAAAAAGATTTTCAAGCCCCAGTTCATATTTTAACTATGGGCTTTGGAGTCACAGACCCACTCCAACCTTACCCTATGCTAGCAGTACAGTCTTTGACAAGTTAAGCTTCCAGTCTCGGTTTCTTTTCATGTACAATAGGAGTAATAGTTTCTATCTCAAGGTTACTATGAGGATGAGGTGAAGGTAACTTGTGTACTGTAGTGCATAGGACATGGTAAGCATTTATCAAATAGTTACTATACTACATCAAATATTGTAAGTACTATGTCAAGTATACTTATGTATTTGATATAGGAATACTATACCAAATTGTAACCATACTATACATATTTCAAGAATGATTCTATGCAAAATATATACTATAATATTAAAAGGTATATAGGGCTTGAGGTTCAATCATTCCCACAGTTAGAGGTTATTTTCCAGAATAAGCTACATTATTTTTTTGGAATTGTCTGTATGAACATTTTTATTGAGATAAAATGTAATATAAAATTTACCACGGTAGCCATTTTTCAGTGTACAAATTCAGTGGCATTAGTACATTAACAATATTGTGCAACTGTCACCACAATGCATTTCCAGAACTGTTTCATCACCGCAAACAAAAACCCATTTGTGTTGAACTTTGAAGGCTTGCAAATCACTTTTAACATCTCCTCAAGCTCTTCACCCAGCAGTTTTATAGGGTGCTAATGGCATTTTATTTATACTATTAAATGCCTTCATAAAATTCTTTATTTGTTAGTGGCTGGAACTAAGGTGATTCAGATGACCATACTGACAAATACTGGAAGCCCCAAGCACAACAGATTATTTATGGGATATGAAGGACCAATAAGTTGCGAACCCATGCCTAGGCAGAGCCCAAGAGTAATTACATTGTGTACATAAGATATTTATACCTAAAATACTCTGGTTAATTTTCTGTAGGAATGCCTATACTAGTCTGTAGTAATGAATCTGAAATATAATCCTGATTTGTAAGTCTTAACCTGAGAACACAGTAGAGATACCTGTTCAGCTTTTAAATGATTCAGGTTCCTGGGCCCTGCCCCTGAGTCTTTAACTCAGAATTTTTTGGGATAGGGCCTAAGAATTTATATTTTTAAGAAGCTCTAAAATGATTAATATGTGGCCAGTCTGCCATTAGTTTGCGCAGTTTTTTGGGGAGTGGGGTGGGCAATACTGCATTATATCATTTATATTAATTTACTTGTTTTAACATGTAAGTATCAGTTATATGGTAATATAGTGTTACTCAGTTATACTGAAGTTATTATTTATCATTTAAAATTTAGGTCTGTATTATCCTAAATTAAAAGAAGTGTTCTTTTAGTTATATATTGTCACTAGAACTCTAACATATCTGTTAAATTAGATTTTGAATAGTATTAAAGTGAATGCGGATTTGAGAAAAATATATGCACCAATATTTGAAGTAAATCTACACTTGAGAATTCCTGCTGAGAGTGATTCTTCAGAAAATTCTAAAGAGAGCTTTCTTGAGTCTGACAAGTGCTCTGAAAAATCTGTGAGGTGTGAAGAAGATGAAATGTCAAAAAGTGAAGTCAGTTCTGTTGTAAAACACACAAGTGAAGAACTCCCAATAATGAGACCGAAAAAATTTAGTTACAACCTTGATGAATTTCTTTCAGGTAAGACAAATGAGACTGTTAAGAATTAAGGGAAATATCCTAACAGCTGGAAAATAACAAGAGAGAGCAGATGTAGTAGTTTATTATCAGTTAGTAGGTTATGATTTTTATAAATGTTAAAGTAAGAATGCTCAAAGTGAGCATAAACTTACAGACCATTTGTAGTGAATGTGAGTAATAACACCGTCATTTATTTTGATCTCAATACACGTACCGTTTCTTCCTGAGCGAACCTAAGGACCTCCTTCAAGAGGATGCTTGTTAAAAATGCAGACTCTTTGACTCCCATCTGAGACCCCCTTAACCACAATCCCTGAAGGGATGGGGCGTACTGCTTGAATAGCGTCTTGCAAATGACCTTCGCAGTTTATTCTTGGGGTGTTTGGAAAGACTGACACATGTCAGCTTGCCACTTAATTGACATAAATATCAACCAATTTTTTTATTCTCTCTTTCTTTCAATGGATTCTAATAGACATAGAAATCGCCACTGAGTTTGAGAATGAATACATGCATAATGAGTAAGTTGTAAACATTTTTGAAATTACAAGTAATTATATTTTGTGTTAGTTACTCCATTCTTCTGATAATGCTTTTATTGTTTTCTCTCTTAGATTTTTAGAATTCCCTACAAATCTCTTTATTGCTCCCAACAGATTGGAGTTTTCAATAAAAATTCAAAACATGGTGACTGATATTGAAAAATGTATAAGTAAGTATTTTAAATGTTTAGTTAGATACTGTGTCTTCTTTGGCATTGTTTTCTTAAATTTAGGCATTTGATGCTTTTACCCAGGAATGTGGCAGACATTACATCGATGTCCTGAATCGATTCAAAACGTTTACCTTTCATGGTCATTCTAACTTTGGGGAAGAGCTAGAAGTTGCATGGTACCAGACCCAGTGAATAAGGTGGATGAAGATACACCATAATGTTTTTATTTGACAGAAATTGCCATACCAGAAGCAATGTGTGACATGGAGCCTCTCCGTTGTGGTAAAAAAATGTGAATGCTGCTGGCACTCAGAAGCAGAAAGGCAGGGATCTTCAATACGGGAAGTGATGCATGGAACCTTAGTAATAGTGTGTGATGAGTTTCAACTTGTTCAACGCAGTCAGTCGGGTGTGAGCTACGGGGTTGAGAGGTGTGTTTTAAAGTGTACTGTAAATCATCCTGCATCATGACTGCTCTATGTCACATATTACTTCTGGTACACGGTAAATTCTGTCAAATAAAAACATGACAGTGTGTCCTCATCCACTTTAATCACTGGATCTGGCATTGTGCAACAGTCAAATAAGTCAGGACACTAAGGCAGCCACGACAGCGCAACTAAAGACACTCATGAAAGAGGACTTCCAGAACTGCTTCATAAAGTGGCAGGAACGATGGGATAAGTGTGTTCAAAGTGAGGGGGAGTATTTTGAGGGAAATTAATGGCAATGTGTCTTTTACTGTAATAAATTTTTTAAAATTTAAACATTCACCGTAATTTTTGATCACACCTCTTGTTGAGTTGTGAGACGTCTTTATATGTACTCTAGATCCAAGTTCTTTATCAGATATAAGATTTGGAAACATTTTCTCCTAGTCTGTACCTTATCTATTCATTCTTTTTCACAGAGCTAAACTTCTTAATTTTGATGAAGTATAACATCGTTTTTTTCCTTTATAGATTATGCTTTTTGGTTTTGTATCTAAAAACTCTTTGTCTATCTCCAGGTCATACAGATTTTTCCTGTATTTTATCCTAGAAGATTTATAGCTGTGTTTTTTATATTTAGAAATATGATTCATCTTGAGTTGATTTTTTTAAAAATGTATAAAGTGAAGGTCAATGTTCTTTTTATTTGCCCATGGAAATTCAGCTGTGCAACTAAATTATGAACTCATTGGTAGTAGAGGCTGTGTCTTCTAATCCTAGTACCCTCCCAGTGGTGTAATTACTCTTCACATAGCTTATACACTTCAAATTATTGTTAATGACTTACTCTGTTTCTGTTTTAATCACGCCTCGTGCCACCACCAGGTACCAATCGTGATTCTTTTGTTTCCGTAATACTGTTATAAATCCACACTTTTAACACCAGTCTTTAAATTCCATTTATCAATGTAGAATGCTGTTTAGCCCCATAATAAATCAGCCTCAGTTTTCAGTAACTGTAGACGTTGTGGATAATTTTAAGGTGTTATTTTCAATGGGGCTTCTGAAAATACTAAATTTTTATTTATATATTTTAGCCAAAATTATTCCTTTTTACCAAGATCCCCGCCTGTCTATCTTTACTGATTTGGTTTTAATTATGGATTTACCTAATAAGACAGAAAGTATAATGGACTATAAGAAGCAAACCAGATGGCCAGATTGTCAGATCCTTTTTGAAATGGATCCTGCCTACCAAAATAAAGTAAGTTTAAAAACAGTTTGTCTTAGGGAATATTCAGTTTAAGGAGCAGAAACCCACTGCAATTCTTAGATGAAAGGGATTTAATGAAAAACTAGAGTATCATCATTTACAGCAATTTGAAAATCATCCCCAGCTTATCTCTTCATTTGTCTTCCTCATGATATTTCATCTCTGTTCATCTCTGTGTTTGTTTGTTTTTTCCAACTTCCACTATGAAAATGAACTTTCTCTCTTGTGGTTCCCTCATAATATTGCCTTGCCACTATGTGGATTTGCCATGGCCCTGGCCTTTCCCGTTACCATCTAACTGGGTGTTTTTGTTCAAATTCACAAGAGAATGTCATTGTCTTAGCTTGGATCAGGATTCTACCCTATCCAGACTAGCTCTGTCTTCGGAATTAGGTCACATAGCTTATAGAACTGGCCTTATCTAGGGCTTAGAGCATCTACACTAAAACATCTACACTGAAACAGGAATAAATGATTGGTGTCTCTAAATAACATGCTAATTATATAGTTAAATAGCCTTGTCAAACTTTATGTAAAAGCCAAATATAAAAAAGGGATCTAAATTTCTTAAAGTCTTATTTTTCCAACATATTTCTGGAGGTTCTTTAAAAAAAAAAATGAACTCCACATAAAACTATTAAATATTTTAACAGAATTAATTGACATGCAGACCACACTTATTTTGCTCCTAAAATTCTGACTAACTTTTCAACATTTTTATTTACAGATTGTGTGTCTCCTGACTGTTATTGGTAATTCAATGGGCCTAGTTAATAATTACAGCTGCAAGTTTATAAAATATTGTACTATGGTAGAAAAGGCTAAAATCATGAGTATGGAAATATCTATGGAAGAATTAACTTCAATACGGTTTAAACTTATACTAGCTAACTTTATGAACTATCTTAATCATATTGTTAATATGGCCATTGAGAAACGCATTGGTATTTTCAATGTTTTAAGTCTTGATTATCAGTCAGAATGCTTACCGCATGTTGAGAATATCATACACGTAAGCTACGACCTCTTGAGCTCTGAAATTGAAACAAAGAATACAAATCTATTGGAAGTAAGTATTTTGAAAATTCCTATTGCTTGAAAATATTTAAAATTAGTATGTTATAATATTCAATGGGTACTTAGAAAACATACATGGTAAGTATTATCCTTAGAGAATTCCAATGTGCATTGCATTTTTTTTTTGGGGGGGGGGTCTTCGATCAACTGTCACTTCCTCAAAGAAACCTTCTCTGACCCCCATATCTATAAATGTGCCCCATATCACTTTTTCCCTCCTTTCCCTGTTGGGACTCATTGCAGGTTTTAAGCAGGACATGTTGCCATGTAGGACATGTTGCGATTTGCATTTCCATAAGGACCACTCTTGCTGCAGTACAAAGAATGGATTAAAGTGGGACACGACAGCAGGCAGGCTGCTTCTGTAATCTGGGGAGAGGTTGTGCTAGCTTGACTAGGCAGTCAGAAGGTGGAGTCTGAGCAGGGTGTGGGTTTGAGATGTGCTTAAGAGACTAAAGCAACAGGATTTAGTGATGGATAGACACAAGTAAGCAATAAGAGAAAGAACGGGATTAATGATGCTTTTAGGTTTTTTATTTGGCAGCAGAGTGGGCAGTGATTGCAGTTCACTGGGACAGGGAACATAGTGCTTGTTCACTTGTGTGATATTCAAATAGAGATACTCAGATACACTTGTCTGGGTATCAGGAGAGAGTCTAGATGGGAAATATTTGACCAGAATATAAATGGTCATTAAAATGAGAGTACCCTTGTTTATGTGTGTGGTGACAATAGAAAAGAACAACAGAAGTCTGAAGAATATCAACATTTAGGGGATTGCTAGAGGAAGAGGAGCCCATCAAGTACACTGAGAAGGGGCACCCGAAGAGGTCAAAGAAAGCAAAAGAGTTATTTTGAGAAGGAGGGAATGTCTAGTAATTTTTAATGCTACAAAGAGTTTAAGAAAGGATTGAAAAGTGTCTATTAGATGAAAGGCACCATGTGCTGTATATAATGAAATACACATTATGTTTAGACCCACGGTAATTTTATAACTCTCTAATTTAGGTTCATTTCCCCAACAAGTATCAGAAAACCCCCCAAACAATGTTTATTAAATGGGTTTATTTGTCTAGTGCAGAAAGAAGTCTAAGTGTTGGTGACCCAGGGCTGGTACACTAGCTACGATGTAGGCAGGGAACCAGGCTCCTTCATTCTTTCTGCTCAGTTCCCCTTGGTAATGACTGCTGTCCCACAGGCACTGTGCTCGCTCTGTAGACACAGAAATAAAAAGGGGGGAGCAGAAGAAGCAGCGTGGTACATTTCACTTGTCATTGCCAGAACTGGGTCACAGTGCCACCTCTAGCTGCTCAAGGACCTGCCTGAGATGGCACAGTTTAAGCTCCTCATCCTCTGTAGTAGGAGGGCAGGCAAAAAGTTGAATGGCATGGGTTTCAAGTCAGCCAACTTATAGTATGTGCCATAGTTCTTCCCGTATGTTGAGTTTTAGGGGACCTAATATTACTGCTCTTACCTGGTTGAGTACTGAGCTAATTGAGAAATAAGACAACCGCATAAGGCAAAAGAGGTTAAAAACATTTCCTTTATTACTAATAAAGTGGACCCTGGAGTATACGGTTTATATTTGCTTGAAATTAACCTTTCTAAACCCGAAGCCCAGAATTAGAGACTTAACGCACTCAACTATGGTTACCCTGAAAATTACCAACATCCCGGCTCCAGTGAGCCCCTCACTACAACAGTGAGCAGAAAGGAACACAGACTCCTCAGGGACAAGTTAGTGTTTTAGAGGAAGGGCCTAGGCTGAGCCTGCCCAGTTGCTCCATCCATAGTCACCACCCACAGAAGTGACTTCACCTTCCCCGAGAAACAGTGGATGTGGGTTGGATGAGACATGAGACATGAGACATGGAGGACAGTCAGCCTCGTGGAGCTCCCTCCATATGGAGCAAAGAGGCATGAGACGAGGAGAGTAAGTGTTGACTCTCATTACCGTACAGACAGTCTTTTGAAAATAGAAGGCTTTTACTTCCCACCTAAAGAACACACACCAGTTTCTCTCTACCACTCCAAATTTATTATCTCTGGGTCATGTACAGTCCTCTCTTACCAAGTGTGGCACTTAGTGTTCTGGTGAACTATAAATAAAAGACAAGG
This sequence comes from Rhinolophus sinicus, assembly GCF_057876585.1. Classification (NCBI taxonomy): domain Eukaryota; kingdom Metazoa; phylum Chordata; class Mammalia; order Chiroptera; family Rhinolophidae; genus Rhinolophus; species Rhinolophus sinicus. Next base: position 56,268,113 of record NC_142506.1, on the reverse strand, counting down.
TATAAGCCCCACTCGCCCAATATAAACTAGTGGAGAAGGAACAGGACAAGTATAATTAAAACTCCAATCGCATAAGAGAGAAAATGGGCAAGCTAACATCTAGAGTGGTCTAGAGCAGTTAGAAAATACTGGAGCTGGGATTCAAACGCAAACTGCCCTGATATAAAAGCCTGTTCTTACACGCCCTGTGATAAAAATGTGTGTGCAAGAGCGTGTTCAGGTGTGCATGGACGCACGTACGCACACACACCATACTGAAATCTCTGCTAGATTAACAGTGGTTATCTCTGGGTGATAGAATAATAGGTATTTTCTATTTTATAAACTTTTTTGTATTGCAATTTTTGCATGAACATCTATTACTTTTAAAATCAAATAGAATAAAGTGTTTGAAAGTTAGAGACGTATATACAAGCAATTAATTCAAGGCTGTGAAATTGAACTGACATTGATCCCTGAATTATGCACAGAACATTCATTAAAGTCCTTGAAACATGAGGGGAAAATATGATAAAATTGTAATCTGAGTATAGAAATACAATTATTTTGAAAATTTCATGGAATGATACCATATACTTGTAAAAAGTGTGGATGTTGTAATAAATACATATAATGGATACAAATGGGATTTGGCATTGGATTTGAGTTTGAGTCATAGCTCTGTAACTCACTAAATTTCTCATGCTAACTAATCCCTCTGAGAGTCAGTTTCCTCCTGTGTACATGAGAAAATTATACTTAATTAGCAAACATTTTATCAGAACAAAGTGAGACAATGTATATAAAGAATCTCACACATAAATGCTCAAAAAATGGTAGCAATTATTATGCACTGTTCACATTTTAGCCATACTCTTGCTATTGTTATTATTTCTTTCTTAGAAACACAGTTATTCCTAATAGTACTTCTTTTATGTCTTAGTAGGATTTATTTCATGTACAAGATATTCAAGTTTCTTTTAATAATAGAAAGGATTTGATCATATTAATACCCCAGTATTTTAAAAATGTTTAGAATATCTAGACGATGTCTTCATTTTTTTCTGAAATTATAATTGTGTAAGTTAGAGATTTGAAAAAGAGTAATTAGTCTTCTCCAATAGTGAAAACTCATTACATGATTATAATTAATGTGTGAATGATTTCAGGTCATAGAATCATCATTGCAAAAGCTGGACTGTGATCCCACTGGAATAGAAGAATTTCTAGAACATTTTACTTTTTTGAGTGCACTTTCTTCAAAAATGTCTACATTAGAAAAAGAATATTCAGCAGTTGCTCACCTGTATTCTGTTTTAAGGTATTACCAGATCCATATTTCAGAAGAGCAAGTTGCCATATATAACGTCCTTCTTTTCAAGTTTGGTCAACTAAAAACTTCTGTGAAGTTAAGTGAAACAAACAGAGATGCTGCTATTACTAAATTCAGAGACAGTTTGGAAGCATATATCACTGGTCTCCGGGTTGACATTAGTAATTTAAAGGCCAAAGTAAGTTTTTGGTTTTCATTAAAGTCAACTTGATCTTAGTCTCATGTAAGCCTAAGTATACAGGTATTTTCTTTCTGCAGACGTTTAAGTAAATAATTTAATCCATGTATTCTTAACCTGGAATTCATGAACAGAATTTTGGTGATTTGTGAAGCTGAATAGGAATTAAAATTACGTGTCTATTTACACTAACCTCTGACTGAAATTTAGCATCATCTCCAATTAGGAGTGAATGTAGACAGCAGACAACGTCAGAACTAGTGACTTTTTCCATAGGCTTCAACAAACCGCCAAAGAGGGCCCATGGCGTGAAAAGGGGCTAAGAAAACCTTAAATCTTTCTGGGCCTTAATCTAGGACAAATGGGAATGCTAGTTCCAACTAAAGTTACTCACCATGAGGAGGAAACTGTGACCTAACACTGAACATTTATTGAGCCTTCACTAAGCGTTAGCAACTATGCCAGCGCTTTACCCTTTTATCTACAAAAAAAACCCATCCACTTGAGATTTAAAGGAGTCAAGTAACTTGCCTGAGATCACACAGCAAGTAAGAGCCAGGGCTCCAGAAACCTTGCTTCTCACACCCCTTCGTCCTCACCACCATTACAAGTTATTTTCATTTATTCAGTATATTTTAAGGACCTCATCATGTGTATTAGGCACAATGTTATTTATTTCAATTAATTGGTTTTTCAATTTTTCCATCTCTACAGTTGCACAGAAATACAATAAAGATGAAAAAATTAGTCATATGAAAGTACTTGATGCACATATCCAACTGCAGTCTTTAAAAATAGTACTAGAAATTTACAGAAACATACAAAAGTTTCTAGTTCACCCTGTTTATATTTGTTAAGTGTGTGAGGTTGAACAACTGCTGAAATGAAGATCTGAACTATATTCTGGATTAAATATGCTATAAGGCTTTGTGTCTTATTTAAATCCCATACAACGTTGATATTTTCGTTTTATAAGGCAGTTGACTTAGATTTAGTGGCATTCCAACCCACTTTCTTTGGGCTGTGTGATTCCAGTGTCATTTCAGTTATCAAAGCCGCCGCCCCCCGCCCCTCAGGGCTCTTCAGATTTATGCCACACGTGCACCATCCAGTGGTCAGTCTTGTTGTGGGGAGTGGTCGGTTAGGCTAGTCTCAAAATCTCTGACGTGCTGAATAGGATCAGATGCATGTTTGCAGCTTAGGGAGGAGTCCAAGAGTTCATAGCCAACTTTATGCAGTCGCTTTCTGGAGTACCTTTTTCTCTGCAATCTTCCCAGTATTTTCCAGATTCACAGGGATCTTCTTTTCTGTTCTCTGGTTAGAAGCTGGGGCTTATAACTGCGCTGCCATCCACTTCCATGACTGCACCCACATCTGGGGCAAAGCAGCAGAACACAGAAAAAATCAACAGGGTTGATCCTCCTTGGAACCACAGTTCACCAACACAGAGAATAAAGTTCTCATCCCTGAGAGTTTCACCTCCTGAGGCTTTGATTGCCACCAGCTAATGCCACCCTGGAATTGCTTGAGGGGTGGGGTGTGACAGAACAGAAAAAAAGAAAGGGGAACTTCTGTACTCTGAGTATTCAGAACTGTCAGGAAAACCAGAGTAGGACAGTAGTCAAAGGGGTGACAACAGATTTTATTCAGGACTATTGCAAGAGGGGAAAATAGATCTCAATACAAAACCAGGCTCAATTCCAAATACAGCATGGGCAAGTGGAAATTTATAGCTAAGGAGCAGGAAGGGAGTCTGGATAGAAAATTCAGAGGAAACGTCAGGGTTAAGGAGGGTTCTGGCTATAGCGATCTCACACGATACTTCTGCAATCAGGCCGGGGTGATCAGACATCACTGGGGAAGGTGGAGGATGAGGGACCTGATCAGTTACCCAGGATGATCGGACATTGAGGGCGGGGCTTCTGGTTAGGTTGAGTCAGCAGGGTACTTACAAAAAACGACTTTACAAGGAAGTGCACAGGGGAGCCTACGAGAAGGTGCAGGAGTAACGTTTGGTCAAGCAGAAAACCTGTCAGAACCTTTCCTGCTCAAGTCAGAATTCGAGGTTCTCCCGGAGCTCTCACTGTTTGTGTCCCCTGAAACTTACTCCCAGGTTTATGGTACATTGACCTTAGGTCAGGGAGTACTGGAAGGAAAAACAATGGTAAACTAACCGCTAATTTGGTGGGACTTCAAATTACCATCTTCTTCCCCAATCTGCCTTCTATTTACTGGCAGATTCCTCAAGTAGGTGTTCCGTGGGATATTCTGTCCAGTTATAGGTGCATTCCTTGGGAGAGGCAGGGTGGGCCATATTTACTCCATCATCTGACTTGAATCGTATAACTTTTCAAGCTATATTTGATTTGTATTTCTGATGACTGAGCTCATTCTGTGAAGATCTCAATTTGCAGACTGCCGGTAGGATTGACAAAACTTGACCTTGACTCCATGTAAACTAGTAAGATGACTTCTCCCAAGTATTTACACTCCCTCTCAAAATAGCTCATTTACAAACATGAGTAGATATTCATGACTGGGAAATTATGAGAGGAGCCTAAGGGAATTTTTTTATTATAATCCATTACATAGGCGTCACTGTTACAGATTATATTATATATTAAGCCCTATTCATTATCACTAATACGATTTATCAGTTTTATACAACTTACTGTGTTAAGATTGCTACCAGTGTTTATTTGATGAGCATACTACACATAACAGTGTTATATGCAATTCCATGGGTTGTATTTTTTTAAAGAATAAGGTGATAGCATCCAAACTCATTAATTCTTTCAACAACTTTTTAATAAACATCGCCGTCTGCATTTTACTGTACTGGGTTCTATGAGATATACAAAAATAAAAAAAACTGTCTTTAATCTTAAGAACTTTCTAATTTAGTAGGGGAAAAATCAGGGCAAAATTTTACTTATATTCCTCCGCAGATGTCATTGTTGCAAATGTCCGCAATTTCATGTGCAGTAGTAAGACTCATACAAGACAGCATGTGACATGCATCATAAAAGTTAACACAAAGTTCAATGGGATCAGAAGAAGGAAATGAGTTTGGGAGTCAGGCCGCCCTAAGGCCGTACCCTAGAACCTCCACTTACTATTTGATGGTGGGAAGATTATTTATAACCTCACCACTTCTTTGAAATATTATTAAAAATACTAACTTTCAAGGTTCTTGTATGTCATCTTGTATTAACTTTCAAGATTAATGTGTTATCACAGTGCTTAAGATGGGGAAGGTACACAGTAAATTATAGAACCGATGGAATAATAATTAAATAATTAATCATCATTAACACAAGTCATTATGAATTAAGGACAGCCATTTTACATGATAATTGCAAATAATGTTTGTTGAAGCTTAGATGGCACACTGAAATGCTGTCAGTAAACACGTTTAAGTTCTCTTAGAATGTCTTGCTGTTATTGTTTTAGATAAGAACTCCTGCCCTGTTATCTGCTGGTACTCAGGCCTCAAAAGCAATGGAGACCATCCAGGCTCTCTCAGAGGAAGCTGCTAGTTTAGCCAACAAAGTTAAAACGTATTTAAACTATCAGGATTGTTTGGATGATGCCAAGTCTCATATACGTTCTCCTAATGTGGAAGAGCTAACACAGATTGTGCTGTCAGAGATCTCTGACATTGACAATGACCTAACCTTAAGGAAATTATTATGGGATGCACAAGAGGAATGGGGCGCGCTCGTTCACCGTTGGAAGAATAGTGCTCTTCACAGTATTGATGCAGAATCAGTGCAGAGAAATGTTTCGAAATGGATGAACATAATCTTTGTACTAGAGAAAGGTAAGAGTGTCTTTCTCAAGTTTTCCACCCGGGACTACACACAAAATGGCCTCTGGGCCAGCAAGATCGTTGTCGTGGGCCTTTCTTGTTTACCTATTGCCAAGGGCTGGCCATTCATGGCTGGGGAGACAGTGCAGGAGTAAGGTAGGATCGTTTCCTGAAGCAAGATAAACAATGTAAACGTCCCAATTTTTTTTCTTAGTAATAACAATTTTTGTATCCTTTAAAAGTTGGTTCCTGAGGTAGAACCCCAGAATCCCCATGATTCTGGCTCTGAGGGCCAGAGATGTTTTGATGATAAGGGTCCCCCTGCAGGATTTTCACCCAAATCCTCGCGGGGTGTGCCTCCAGGAGCATCCTCCGGGCAGAGGGAAAACAGCTAACAAGCCATTTTGAGCAGTTTCCCTTCTGCTAATCATCAAATTTGAAATCTTGTCAACACAGAGGTGCTGTTCCTGTATGAGCAATTCCATAAGATCATATCCTTTCCAAAAGGAAAGTGTTATTTCACTTGGCAAAGAATGTTTTTGCTTTTTAAATTCCTCCCTTATCTCTCAGCTGTACTTCAAGCTATAATTTCCTCTCCAGAAAAACACGTTAATTTGCTTGTTTTTAAATTATACAAGAAATATAACAGTATCACAAAAAGTTAGAAAAGAGAAAAATTGGAAGAAATCATCCATAGTCTCACTGCTTTAATATAACATTTTGTGCATTCTGTCTCAATATCTCGGTATTTTGTCATACATCAATTTCATAGAGCAATATATAAGTAACAAGTAGACAACACCTTTTTATTAAATTCAAGTTTATTGGGGTGACAATTGTTAGTAAAGTTACATAGATTTCAGGTGTACAATTCTGTATTACATCATCTATAAATCCCATTGTGTGTTCACCACCCAGAGTCAGTTCTCCTTCCATCACCATATATTTGATCCCCTTTACCCTCATCTACCACCCCCCACCTCCCTTAGCCTCTGGTAACCACTAAACTATTGTCTGTGTCTATGAGTTTTTGTTTCTCATTTGTTTGTCTTGTTCTTTTGTTGTTTTTGATTTATATACCACATATCAGTGAAATCATATGGTTCTCTGCTTTTTCTGTCTGCCTTATTTCACTTAGCATTATAATCTCAAGATCCATTAATGTTGTCACAAATGTCCTATTTCATCTTTTCTTACTGCCGAATAGTATTCCATTGGGTATATATACCACAACTTCTTTATCCATTCATCTATCGAAGGATATTTTGGTTGTTTCCATGTCTTGGCCACCATAAATAAAGCTGCAGTGAACATTGGAGCACACGTGTCTTTATGGATAAATGTTTTCAGATTTTTTGGGTAGATACCCAGGAGAGGGATTGCTGGGTCATATGGTAATTCTATTTGTAATTTTTTGAGGAACCTCCACACTGCCTTCCATAACGGCTGCACCAGTCTGCATTCCTACCAACAGTGTATGAGGGTTCCTTTTTCTCCACAGCCTCTCCGACACTTGTTACTATTTGTCTTGTTGGTGATAGCCATTCTGACTGGGGTGAGGTGATATCTCACTGTGGTTTTGATTTGCATTTCTCTGATGATTAGTGATGTTGAGCATTTTTTCATATGTCTATTTGGTATTTGTATGTCCTCTTTGGAGAAATGTCTCTTCAGGTCCTCTGCCCATTTTTCAATTGGGTTGTTTGTTTTTTTGTTGTTGAGTTGCATGAGTTCCTTGTTTATTTTGGATATTAGCCCCTTATCGGAGGCACTGTTTGGAAAAATCTCCTCCCATTCAGTTGGTTGCCTCTTTATTTTGTTGATGGTTTCTTTTGCTGTGTAGAAGCTTTTAAATTTGATATAGTCCCATTCATTTATTTTAGCTTTTACTTCCCTTGCCTTTGGAGTCAAATTCATAAAACGCAATTTGAACCCCCAAGGTCCGTAAGTTTAGTACCTGTTTTCTTCTATGCAATTTATTGTTTCAGGTCTTATGCTGAAGTCTTTGATCCATTTTGAATTAATTTTGGTACATGGTGATACATAGCAGTCCAGTTTCATTCTTTTGCACATGGCTATCCAATTCTCCTAGCACCATTTATTGAAGAGTCTGTCTTTCTCCATTGTATGTTTTTTGCTTCTTTGTCAAAAATTATCTGTCCATATTTATGTGGTTTTATTTCTGAGTTCTCAGTTCTATTCCATTGGTCTACATGTCTGTTTTTCTGCCAATACCATGCTGTTTTGATTATTGTTGCCCTGTAGTACAAGCTAAAATCAGGGAGTGTGATACCTCCGGTATTGTTCCTTTTTCTTAAGATTGCTTTGGCTATTTGGGGTCTTTTGTGGTTCCAAACAAATCTGATGATTTTTTGTTCTATTTCTTCAAAAAATGCCATTGGGATTTTGATGGGGATTGCATTAAATCTGTATATTGCTTTGGGTAATATGGCCATTTTAACTATGTTGATTCTTCCAATCCATGAGCATGTCTTTCCATTTCTGTCTTCAATTTCTTTTAAAAACGTCTTGTAGTTTTCAGCATGTAGGTCTTTCACATCCTTGGTTAAGTTTATTCCTAGGTATTTCATTCTTTTTGCTGAAATTGCAAAAGGAATTGGTTTTTTATTTCTTTTTCTGAAATTTCATTGTTAGTATATAGAAATGCAATGGACTTTTGTACGTTGATATTGTAGCCGGCAACTTTACTGTATTCTTTGATTGTTTCTAATAGCTTTTTGGTGGAGTCTTTAGGGTTTTCTTATATAGCATCATGTCATCTGCAAAGAGTGACAATTTAACTTCTTCATTCCCAATTTGGATGCCTTTTATTTCTTTCTTTTGCCTGATTTCTCTGGCAAGGACTTCCAACACCATGTTGAAAAGCCCTGTCATGTTCCTGAACGTAGAGCAAAGGACTTAAGTTTTTCACTGTTAATTATGAGATTAGCTGAGGGTTTGTCATATGTGGCCTTTATTATGTTAAGGTATTTTCATTCTATACCAATTTTATTAAGTGTTTTAATCATAAATGGATGTATCTTGTCAAATGCTTTTTCTGCATCAATTGATATAATCATATGATTTGTGTCCTTTATTTTGTTTATGTGATGTATCACATTGATGGATTTGCAGATGTTGAACCATCCTTGTGCCCCTGGGATGAACCCCACTTGGTCGTGATGAATAATCTTTTTAATGCATTGTTGCATTCGATTTGTTAGAATTTTTGTTTAGGAATTTTGCATCTGAATTCATCAGAGATATTGGTCTGTAGTTCTCTTTTTTTGTGTTGTCCTTGCCAGGTTTTGGTATCAGGGTAATGTTGACCTCATAAAATGAGTTAGGGGGTACTGTCTCTTCTTCAATTTTTTGGAAGAGTTTGAGCAGGATTGGTGTTAGATCCTCTTTGAAGATTTGGTAGAATTCACTAGTAAAGCCATCTGGTCCTGGACTTTTGCTTTTGGGAAGGTTTTGGATGACTGATTCAATTTTTTTACTGGTGATCGGTCTGTTTAGATTTCCAGTTCTTCATGGTTCAGCCTAGGAAGGCTATATGTTTCTAAGAACTTGTCCATTTCTTCTAGGTTATTGAATTTGGTGGCATATAGTCCTTCATAGTATTCTTGGATGATCCTTTGTATTTCTGTGGCATCCATGATAACTTCCCCTTTTTCCTTTCTGATTTTGTTTATTAGTATCTTCTCTCTTTTTATCTTAGTGATCTTAGCCAAGGATTTATCAATTTTGTTAATCTTTTCAAAGAACCAGCTCTTTGTCACATTAATTTGTTCTATTGTCTTTTTGACAACACCTTTTATATCCATAGTTTACTAGATAAAATCATGGCTATTTGCCAGAGTATATAGAGTTGCAAAAACCAAAGTTATTCTCTTATCCTTTTGTTTAACCAGGTCTTGAAAGACAGTTTATTAGTCAACCTGGCTTTGTAAAATAAAAAGCCCATTTGTACAAAATTGGACATTTAAGAATATGGAAAAAAAATAAAAGAAAAGAATATGTGTATAGTCTTCAGTTCTCCTGAGTCCCCAACTTGGCCTATTCCTCTGCCTCCTTCCTCTTTTTTTAAAAAAAAGTTGAGTAAAAAGGTTATAAGCATTGAACCTTCAACTGCGTAAGTTTTGAATCGTGTGTCTCAGTGGTTTGTCAGTGCCAGAGGACACACCGAAGCTGGTCTGTGGCAAAGTTTTTACCTGCATTTCCTACAATTAAAATGTTTTCCTTATGAAATAATAGTGACAGATTTTTTTTCCACTGATGTTCTTCCTTACTGAGCAGGATTTAAAAGCCCAATCCCTCTATCCATCTTTTGACTGCATATATATGTGTACCTGGCTGTGCATCTGTCTGTCTTGTCAGTGACAGTCTGGGAAACCCTGTGGTAGCTGGCTCTTCCTAGTATCAAATTTTCCAAGGTAACTTGGCTCTGATGGTCTTGGGTTTTAATCTCTAGTCCTGATAATTATTTTTCTTTATTTTCATCCGTAGTTGATTCTTATGGGAGGGTGATATTAATAAAACTCACTGTTTTAGTACAAACTAACAACTAATAAACTAGCATTGCATTAAATAGCAATTTTGTTTTCTGGTTTACAAAATATGATGAACATATTGTAAGCCTACCAGCCCATTGCTATTTACAGGTTTACCTAAAAACGACCTGGTAGCACGTCTTAAGCAATCGGTGACAGATTTTAAACAAGCGCTACCTGTCATCAGAGCTCTGGGAAACCCCTGTCTCAAGCCAAGGCATTGGGAGGCACTCCAGGAGATTATTGGAAAGTCAGTGTTTCTTGATAAAAACTCTACGGTAGAGAATCTCCTAGTGCTCAAAGTAAGTAAAAATAATTTTTAAAAATAGGTTGAAATAGCAGAGGGGCCAACTTTAAGTGGGCGAGTAAATCTATGAGGAATAGGAATTAGGAAAGGAAGACGTTCATAGAACGCCTAGGGAAGCGGGAGTATATCAGTAGATAAGTGATAGGAAATTGTCTTTAATTGGCCATATTGGTTAATCTAGTCATTGTGCCATTATTCTAATCTAGTTGATTAGAAACAGTAACACTGGTTTTCATGTGTGACAAATGAAATTCGTGTCTTATTATTTAACAGTGCTACATACTTAATAGAGAATACGTTTTATTGGAATAGAAAAATCAAAACTATATTCCATTTCATATAAAGTGAAAATATATTAAGAGCATATTAGGATAGCCCTATCAATAAGTTAATATTATAGTTTAAATACATAATTAGCAACTGTTTGATTTGTCATGTAGATTTTGTTATAAAACTAGAATTTTTCCATGATTTTTGTGTTTATAATTTTTTCTACTTCCATGCCTAGCTTATGGTAAGCGTCATTTATGTTTCATGTTTCCGTATTGACAGTGTCTTATGTAATCAACAACAGTATGTTGTACCTATAATTTTCTACTAAGTTCTCTGTTGTGATGAGGAAATGGAGAGAAATTAAAAGAATTTAAAAAGAAGAATTTTAGAAGACAATTTTAATTGATTTTTTAAAGTTAGACTATTTTATATCTCCAGCCCTAACCTCAAGCTCCCTCTTGAACTCATGTATCTAATTTCCTATTCAATACCTCTACTTATATGTCTAAGCAATATCTCAAAATTAATGTCCAGAAATGCAATTCTCATTCTTCATCTCCCAAATTCTACTCTTCCTCTCACTTCCCCATCTCAGTAAAAGGCATCTCTATTTTTTTTATCAATTGCTTAAGCTAAAAATTATGAAATAATCTTTGAATCATCTCTTATTCTCTTACTCCTCATCCCTCTAAATCTCTCTTGCTTTTCTGGATCTTTACCAGAGCCTCCTAACTGATCGATGTGCCAAGAGTGAATTCTGTAAAATATCTAGATAATTTCAGAACCTAGAAGTCAATGCCAACAGCTAAGTTTATTCAAACCAGCATTCTAAAAATCGGGCACAATTTCCACGATGTTTGCATTGTCCAAGTCTTGGGTTATTAGAATCATTCCTAGGCAAGTTAGTGAAAAGAGGAAATGTGGCAGACTTAAGTGTAGCAGCAAGCAATAAAAGTTAAGGTACATAGGCCTAGAGGGGATCAGCTGGTGGCTGACACTGGGTTGGTGGCCTCAAAAGATTCCAGTGACCTATCCTTGCACTTCCCACATAAACAGACAGTTTAAAAAGGGAGTGCCACACAGTTTTTGGAGGATCCAGATTAAAATAACTAAACATCTGAACAAAAAGGAATTAGGTCTTCAGCTTCTGAAATACTGTAGCCAGGCGTCAGAGGAACCCCTTCTTCTTGAGGTTAAGTATAGTAATCAGAAGCGATAAGCAGACAATCAGCTGGTGATCTTAAGTGAACTCTGAGTTCCTGGGTGATTTTGATCATCCTGCAGAAATTCAGCACCTGATTATCCAGTAACGTGTAAGTGCCTCGATGGACAGGATTTGGCCTAGCAACTCAGCCTCCGTTGACTCAATCAAGCATGTATATCTTGGTTTTGACCCAGAGATGGTGGTCATGCTGCAAGACTATCCAGGACAGGCTATGATGGAAGTTCATTTGTGATCCTGTCAAATGAATAAATTACGATGTTATGTAACAACCGTTTTGCCCAAGATGTGATGCAGGCTCTGAAAAGCCTATGACATGAAAAGCATGTCCCAAAGTAAGGAAAGAGGAAGCGGTCAATAGTATGCATAAGATGAATACAATTACTTTATAGTTGATCATTTTCACTTTAGAAAGCCATGTGCTGTATAATAGAGGCATATAATTATCATTAGGCATTAAGATTCACCTGAAACTTCCCAGATATTACCAAGTCAGTTGGGAGAGCTGAGCATTTTGTGGTCAGGTCCCAAACTTTGACAATAAAGAAGGGGCTAAGATCCACTTGGTTGAAATTTTGCTTTAGACATTATCAGTGTCTGGATTTCGTACTTAGCAATTTCAGAATGTCAGCTTTAGGCACAGATGTTTCTTGCGCATAGAAACTTGCTGATCCTGTGGTTCTTTGTCTGCTTTTGGCTGAAAGTCTATGTCAAAGACAGGCCTCTTTCCCAAAGCTGTTCCTAAGGCCATAAGCAGTCAACTGATTTCCTCCGTCTTACGCGCATCTTTGGCAGATCCATAAGAGAGATGATGAAAACTAGTCATATTTGTTCATAGTCCCCACTGAGCTGCATTAACAAAACATAGGCATTAGGCATCACTCATTAGCCCCATGGAAATGACATATGGGAACAGTGGTAGATTCTTCTTTCCAGGATAAAAACAATCAGTCCAGCTGGTTCAGTCTAAGATGTGGAAATGAGAAGCTCTCTGAGTATCTCTATTATGGTGAGTGAATCTGGAAATCTTGTATCAGGACCTTGTCCTGTGGAATTGGCAATCAGTGCACATGGAAAGAGGACCTATATAAACTTCACTAATGTATTTTGAGGAACACTTATCTTCATCAAGATGTGGCAAAGAAAGGGAAGCCATGGACAGGTAGGTCCATTAGAGTTATAGTCTCTCAGATGATTATATCTCGAGAATTATTACAGAAAGTAAAAGCATGTCACAAAGCAATTAAACAGTTGACATCAGTGCAGAGAAAACAAAGCTGAAGGAAATAAATACCACCTTCACAAATACAGAAGGTGCTGTTAACTATTCTTTATACTGACTAGAATCAGAGGCAATAAACATTGTGGTTAGAAATTTTCACTGAGCATGAAGAAATCGGATGATTAAAAACTAAAAAGGGCTGTCATGAAGGTTAGGCCATGAAGTCTCTGGTTAGGATGTAAATCTAATGGGAATCAGAGCTTCCGTGTTTCTGATGTACCTTCAACGTGTTCATTTAAACCTTCCAGTTGAAATGTACCAGGAATTATTTGCTCCACTGGATATTAAAAAATAATTTTTTTCATTTTAGATGTTTCAGTATGAAAGTGAAATAAATGAAATATCCACCTCAGCAACTAATGAAGCTTCTCTTGAAAAAATGCTATTTAAGGTTATTGAACTTTGGAACACAACTCCTCTCCATTTAGTTCTGCATCACACCGAGACTTACTCTGTCCTAATCATTTCATCTCTAGATGACATATTAGCTCAGTTAGAAGAGTCTCAAATCATCCTTGCAACAGTTAAAGGATCTGCCTATACTGGTCCCGTTAAGGTAAATATTATGGCAAAGGGAAAAGGTTTTAATTGTCTATAGTTTTACTGATCATTTTAATTTTTGTATTCTGCAAGGTGTTGAATTATATAAATCATTCATATACTTCCATAGAAATGAGATGGAATATTTAGTAATGAAAATACTAAAAATAACTTTTTACGGAAGCATTATTGATTGTTCACCAGGAAATGTCAGAAAGTTTAATTTGGGCAGAGATGATAAATACTCGTATTGGTAATATAAAAACATGACCCTGTGAGCCCTGCCTTTGACCAGCAGTGCCGGTCCTGCTGCAGATACTCACAGCACTGGCAATGCCTCTGCCAAAGCCATTGCCTGGAGGTTCTGCTGCTGAAGCGAATGCTTCCTTTTCATTTCCTGTGCTGTTGCTCTTAAAGGTTAATCCTACCTCTATACCTGTGGGTCCCTGTAGTTACTTCTAGAACAAGTAGCAGCCCCCACATCTATTCTATTCTAGTATAACTAGGAATTAAACCATATGGTCAGCTTGTATTCAGTATTCTCTGATAGTCCCTCGCTGGGCAGCCCCACATTCGATAACATAGCTAAGAATCATTTAAAAACTTTAGAAAGCTCAGCAAGATATGTAATAATATAGAAATATTTAATAGTAAAATTAACAAAATTGATTCTAGACTAACAGAAATATGTGTTCAATAAATGGAATTCACATCATTTGCAAACCCAAACATTTAGGGAAAATGTCAATTAATTGGAAGTTAGAGAAAAAACTAAATAAATTACAAAAAAGAGATAAACCAAACAGACTCTGTTCTCTAACCATATGCAGTAAAATAAAAAATGAACAGCAGAAAAGTAGTAAAAAATAGACAAACAATAACAAAATCACCCACAGAAAATGGAAATTCAAAAGCAACCATAAGAAAACACAGGAAATGTAATCGTTTTCTTAATTAGAAATAAAAAGAGAATTATAAACCAAACCTTAGCACAATTGTCTAGAGCCCTATGGAAAGGAATATTTAGAGCACTAAATGCCTTTATTACAAGTGGAATTTTCTAATATTAAAATAATGAAGAAAACCCACGAATACTAACATACAACTCCTCTAAAAGACAGTTAGGTTTTTGTTGGAGCCTGCCGACGAGACGAACGGTTCCTAAAGTGGGGAGTGAGGATTGAGAAAAAAATAGACAAGAGACAAAGATGGGATCAGGAGGGCGAGCAGTTCTAATTAGACTGCAGCGCCTACTTTATTTTTCAGCTTTCTTTTATACACACAAAAACAAGAAGGTTACATAAAGCGGCTGAGGCAGCAAGTACAGATTAGTTATGTTTTCTCAAAGTTTGGCCCTGACTGTTCTTAGACCTTTAGATATTTTCCCATTCCCAGGGCAGCAGGTGTCTGTTTGTTCTTTATGCTTATCGGAGTTCCCCTTAGCGATCCTCCCAAACTCTGCTTGAAGTTACATTTTCTTAACCCTTAATGCTCCAGCTCCCTACAGGTTTTTAGAAAGCAAGTTACAGAACAATGAATAATATGATTGCATTTATCTAAATTATTAAAGATATTACATGTACGTGTACATATCTGCAAAAATGTTTAAAGAAAGGAATGAAAGAATATACATACCCAAAATATTTGTATATTATAAATAAGGCAGGAAATTGGATGAACAAGACATCTCAAACCTCTCCCAAGACTAAATATAATTAGATTTATATTCATTTAAGGACCCCATTAATTACGTCCTATATGTCAGTGACTGATAATCTCCTTTGATCTCAGTTTCTATGATATGACTCTTACAGAGCAATTTCATATAATTAGATGTGTGTGTGTGTGTGTGTGTTTTTATCGTTGTAGGTTCTTGTGGATAAATGGGATCAAAACTTGACTCTTTTCTCTCACACTCTTGAGGAATGGATGCACTGTCAAAGAACTTGGTTGTACCTTGAACCAATCTTTAATTGTTTAGAAATACAAAGGTAAAAACTTAAAATATGCCATATATAGATTTAAAAACAGCATGGTGGGTAATTTATTTCCTGTAATCCTTGAGAAATCATTTTTCAATGAGCACTCTAAAACAATCCTACCTATATGAGTTTGAATCAGGTTGGGGCTAGGGTGGTATGGGAGTGGGACATACAGGTGATCAGAGAGTATGACACAACGAGACTGCACACCTTTGCAAATATTTCCCTCATTCAATGTCAGTAACAGCAGAAACAAAACTCCAATTAATGTATCAGTGGATTACCATGCCAGGTGTGGGTTTCGCTTCCCTTTTCCAAGGGGAGAAATTAATGATACTATTCTGTAAAGGAAAGTTTCTGTACCTATGCTGAACCTGCGTTACATTTCCTTAGCCCCCAAGACTAGATAATTACTAGTGGAATGTGAATTTTCTTATCCACACTGCTGTACTCTTGCTTCTAGGTCAGATGCCTTCTCTGTGATTCTTTTCGTGCAAAAGCACTGTTCCTCCTTTAAAACCTAGATCAAATAGCTTCTTCTCCAAGGAACTCGCCCCAGACTTCATTTCTCTAGAATTTTAGTAGCCCTTTGTTTTATTACATTTCCTAGGACAAAAATCAGTTCCATTTACTTTATGTAGAACTTGTCTGCATCTATCCTGTACCTCACAGAGTATAATCTTGTTAGATGATGGATATGTATCTGATTTATCCTAGTATTTTCTACCATGTACATCACTTATACATAATAGATACTGGAAAAATATCTTTAATGATTGATCAGCAAAAATGTAACATATCAAAATATTTTGTAAATTGAACAATATTCTGTGGCAATGCATTTAGATTATAGATTTTAACTGTAGTACCTTCAAAAAATAAAATTATCCCTAATTTTCTTTCTAAAGGCAGCTCCCAGCAGAAGCAAAACTCTTCTCTCAAGTGATTTCCATGTGGAAAGAAATAATGTTAAAAATACAAAACAAACTGGATGCTTTGCAAATAGCCACCTCTGCAGGAATCCTTGAAATTCTGCAAAATTGCAACATACACCTTGAATATATAAAGAAAAGTCTAGAGGTAAAACTGTAGCCATCCTAAACTGGAGAATCATTTCATCTACAAAATGTAGTATAATGAACTACAGAAACTAACTTCAGTGCAGATTTTCTTCCTTGCTGTAGCTGCTAACAATATTTCAAACTCTCACCATCTATAGGGCTAATGAAAATACTATCAAAATGGAAAAAAAATGGATGAACCTATCTAAATGACCTTAGGCAAAGTATCAAACGTTTAAGCACCTAGGTTTCCTTATCTTTAAATTGGGGTTAATGATAGTACCTACCTTGAGGGGAATTGTGCTAAATGAGACAGTGCTTTTAAAACACAGGAGCGGGCACAAAGAAAGGACTGAATGGATGTTACTTATATTAGCACTACTATTATCATTAAGTTATAAAATCAGAAAAAGTTCAAATTGAATATTATGATGATTTTCTAAATTATTGATTCCATATATTTTTACATTTCCAGAATATTAAATTGTCAGCTAGACATATATACCTTTAATATTGGGTTTTAATATTTGAGCTTTGTGTGAACATATTCACTTCACTTTATAAGCCAAGATGTTTTCCTGGCATTCCTCTCTTTTCCTTGTTGAACACACGTCTTCGTAGTTGGGTTGACGCCTCCAGAATAGCCACATATGGCAGTTACAGCCTGCAGAAAGTTGTCTGCCCAGGAAGACCCTCTGCTACGTAAATCCGTGATCTGGGACAGTCATAAGGGGTGGCACCCAGAGTGATCTGGTTAATAATAACCAGTTTACCAAGTGCTCATTGAAAAAAGCTTTCTAATTATTTCTAGTACATGTTTGGACTATTACTAAGCATCATTACCAACCAATAATTTTCCATTCATTCATGTACTGGGCATCTACTTTATATCAGGCACTGCTGCTAGATGCTGGGACTACAAAGGTAAAAGATATATTCCTTTCTGTTACAGAACTCAAAATACATTACAGGCAACCGAAAAAGGTAAAGAGATGTTACAGTGTGAGGTCTGCTGTGATAGGTTGGATGGTATGACAGTGTTAAAGTAGAGAGATTAATCCTGTCTGTGAGAAGGAATCACTGACCTGGGTCTTGAAGGAAGTGCGTGGGTTAGCCAGGTGAAAGAATCAGGTGTGGGTGGGTGGGAAGAGCGTCTTCAGCAAGCGGAAAAGTACAGATGTGGAGCTGTCAGCAAGTATGGCACGTTCTGGTGGTGTAAACGAGGTGATGCAGATGGAACGGAGATTGCAAATTGGAAAGTGTTGAAAGATGAGATTCTCCAGGGGAGCAGGGGACAGATGGTGAAGGACCTTGAATATCACAATGAATATTGAATGTTGAGTAGCCACTGAAGGATTTTAAGCAGGACAGCGAAATGATTTAATGTAGAGAAAATTCTAGGGAAGCGCTTCCCTAGAGGAAGCGTAGAGTACATATAGATTGGGGGCAGTGGGAATAGATACAAAGAAACCAGTTAAAAGACTAGAAATAGTGGGAGGCTAAAGTGAGAACATGGTAAGGATGAAAGAAGCTGGCATCAGCAGTGTCAGATAGGTAAGTAAAGGATGAAAAAAAGGTCCAGGATTGTGCCTGGCTTTCTGGCTTGGCCCACAAAGAAGATCACACTGCAGAGGTAGGAACTACGAGGAGAGGAGGAGGCGGCTTGTCTGGACAGAACTAAGTTTGTACACATTGAAAATCTAACACTTAGTGGGACAATCAAGTGAACGTCTTCAATCAGCCATCGGGTGTATTTACCTGGGGCAGAGGGAAGTGAGCTGAGCCAAAGAGCAGCTGGGTGTGTATCAAATAGCCCAAGAAAAGCATCATGGGTAGGAAGAGTGATGAGAACAGAACCAAGAGATGTCAACATTAAAGTGTAGGGGACGAACAGGGATCTTGAAGGCAAATGGTGACCTGCTGAAATGACAACTTATTCTCTCAGAGGATAGGGAAATAAGAACAGAAAGTTGGGAGCGTGGAAAGCGATGGTGATCATACCAAAATACGGTGCTTTATTAACGATCAGTGATACTCGTACAATGGTGTGTGTGTGTGCCCACGTATGTGCAAGGGTGGGATTTTTAAAAATAATTTTTGTTTTCATTTATTTCAGGTGTGATTTATTTAAAAATTAACAATTTAAGTATAGCTTTCATTGAGCATGGGCTGTTATTTTGACTGGTGCTACTACGTATACTGCAACTTTAATATTGTGGCTTTTGTAATATTGTGTAAATGGAGGCCCAAATGGCGATGTGATTCATACCATGATTAAACGTATTCTGAATTGCACTTCTTTTGGTTCTGGACAGGACTACCTTGAAATGAAAAGAATGGTTTTCCCACGATTTTACTTTCTTAGCAATGCTGAGCTTCTTGATATTCTAGCTAAGAGCAGAAATCCTGAGTCTGTACAGGTAATGTCATTCTTTGCTCAGCAATATTATTTCCCATCCAAGTCAGAATTTTATAATGTTCCTGACATTTGTTTCTGTCCACAGCCTCACCTTGTGAAGTGTTTTGAAAATATAAAACAATTAGTAATATGGAAACAAGAAATTGGCCCTGCGTGTGTGATGATGTTCATATCTGCTGAAGGAGAAACTCTTGTGCTGCCAAAGTATGATATTTATGTTACACACTAAGCATTTAGACGCTAAAATTTTAGGTAAAAGCTCTGCTTGGAAATTTCTGATATTTCATAGACGTTTTCTAAGCAAACTATATCTTCGAAGACAATGTTCTCATGCGGAATCTTACCTTTCCATATCGATATTAATGTTATCCTCAAAGCCACCCCAAGGTTTTATCTTTTGAACATAGATAGGAAGGCAGTTTGCTATTTGCTTGAGGTTGTTGGTGCTACAGCTTCTTCCACTGACCTTGGTTTTGTCATGAATGACCCCCAGGCAATTTTAATACACCAGGTCCTTCCATTGCATCCTGGGTGAGGGCTCGCTCACCTTTGGCACGTAGCTCCTGATGTGATTTGATTTAAAAAATGCTGTGCCAAAGTCTTCCTATCCACCAAAACCCCTAACTTGACTCTGATTGAGGCTGACTATTTAAAAGGTCCAATGAGGAATCAAACAATGCTTTGTAATGTAATTTATCTATTTGGTAATTCATGGTTTTGATGCCAGAATTCCCTAAAGATAGGTGATATGGTTTCTGCATAGTTTTTCAAAATTAAGATCTAGAAAAACCAAAAGATATTATAGGATGATAGTCCTTTGGCCCATGAATATTATAAGTGTAGAAACCTTAGTGTACAAGCTTATCAAAGGAAGGAAACATTAATACAAATAATTCTTCATATATTATTTTTGAAAATATAGGAAAATTCGTGTAAGAAGTGCTGTAGAACAGTGGTTGGAAAATGTAGAGAAAAGCATGTTTAATGTACTAAAAAAGTAAGTACAATGTGTAAATCCTAAAATTTTTGTGTATATATATGTATTTTTAAAACTTGGTTATCTACTAATCTAGATATCCAGAGAAGTAGATGGAGTGAAAATCCTGTTTTGATAAAACAAGATGGCAAAATAATCATTTTTACAATGTAAATGTCAGTTTGAATGTGTAATCACAGACAACATTCAGTTCTGTGCACCTTGAGATTCCTAAGTATCTGAAAACGGGCTGGATTTGCCTGCTTTTGGATGAGACCCACTAGGCCTCCACGGCTGCCCACTTCACTGCTTTGCATTTCGGTCCCACTTTGGCTTCCTGGAATTGTTTACGTGGGTTAGTCCTTTTCGTGTTTTCATCTATTACTGCTGTCTGTTTAGGGTGAAGAAACAGCCTGAGAGTGGGACCTTTGAAAACTAATTTGACTAGCGTGGTCTGCTGCATTTCTAAGTGTTTACATTTCTAACCGTTTCTAAGTGGGTACAGAAAGGCTATTGGTCTTGAAGTTTTAAAATCTGTATTTATCAATATTATCCGGAATGCCAACACAAGGTTTCTAGAGCAGATTATTATTTACTTACATAAATCACCAAATTTCCTTTGCTCCAGTTCTTACCCGTGGGGTGATGTGATAAGTACAAGATGTCATCTTACACGTGACGGGGTTACCTCTGTGGGCAAGGAACCCTGAAAAATGCATCTGGGCATTCGAGAGACAAGTAGGTTTTCAGGCATTGCTCTGGGATTTTTTCTGGTTAGACAATTTTAGCATTTGCTCATGATAATCCTGTCTGTTTCTTTACAATTCTTTTTAAAATGTCATTTTCTTTTCATGTTGTTTAGGATGACAAATTTTGTACAATGGTGAAAAGTGCAGTGAGCGTCCTTCTTTTTTTCCTAATTTTAGTGGGAAAGTTTCTAATGCTTCACCATTTGTTATGATGCTTAGGTTTCTGGAATACACCCCTTATCAAAGTTTTATTCTATTCCTAGTTTGCAAAGTTTTTAATAATTAAAGAATGTTTAATTACATCAAATGATTTTTATGAATCTACTGAGAAACTCAAATACAGTTTGACCTTTAATTTGTGGCTATCATTAATTACATTAGTAAATTTCTTTTTTTTGTTTTTTTTAAGTTTATTAGTGTCACAATTGTTAGCAAAGTTACATAGATTTCAGGTAAATAACTTGCTTTTTTGTTGAACTTTCCTTGATTTTCTTATTTACTTTTTGGTCTACTTACTTTATTTCCTAGAAAACTATATGAATATTTCCTACTTTTTTGTGAATTTGTCAATTTCTTTTTATTTATCTCATTTATTGCTAATATCTATTATATATTTTGATGCTATATTGTTCCACATAAACAAAAATCTTAGTAGAGTGTACCATTAGTCAGTACATCAGTACTTTTATACCAGTTAATATTTTTATTAAATGCTATTTGTTTAATATAAATAACTCATTGTACCTGTTTCCATGATCACAATCATTTTTATCACAACATTTCTGTGTCATGTTAATATTTCTTGAATCAAGTATAAAAATGGATTTTAATTTTTGCTTTTATTTTGTTGTACTTTACCAATGTCAAAGTGTTTGTTACCAGTGCCAGTTAGTCTGATGCCCCAAAGATCATTCTGTGCCCGTTCGTGTCTTATGTGAACGTTGGGTGAACGTGGGATGCTCGTGTCTGTGGGGGGCAGAACCTGCATTCCTGTGCCCTCCAGTTTCCAGGCAGGTGGGGCCAATGTGAGGCTGTCTCTCTGCCTCACTAGTTTGGGCAGAATCTATGTTCCTTTACCTGAAGATACAGCTTTTGACAGGTGGCCCCTCTCCAACATCTCCAGCCCTGAGCAGGTCCCAGGGACATTGCTCTCCTTGCCCCTTTGAACCTGGTGTGGTGGTTACACTGCCCCCTGTTGCTAGAGCCTGGTGTTCACCATCCCTTGGGGTTCCCTAACCCTGCCCTCGTCTCTGCAGAGGCCCTTCAGTAAACTCTCTGCAAGCAAACCTTTGAATGTGCTATGCTTTGCTGAGTGGTATACTGACTTTCAGCGTTTGTTTTGATTATCCTGGCACTTGGACTCATGCCTGCCGTCTTATTGTATGTTTTCTGACAACTGGGCTTTGGGTTTGGGGCTTTGTTGTTGTTCTTTTTCACTTACTGTTGTTAGATTGCGTTTCATTGTCTCTTTCAGTGTAGCCATGCCAAAATTATAAACATTTTTTTCTAGTGAATACTCTTAAAATTTTAATACACTTAATGAAACATATTTTTATCAAAGCCTATAATAAATGTCTCTAATTTCTCTCCAAAAAGCATGCGTCACATCCTAATTCCCTCCCATCTCCTGCTCCATATTGTAATCATTTGGGATTTTATCCCAAATTGCTGTTAGTTCTTTATTTGTGGGTCAACAATTATCTAGACTTAGTAAGTTTTTTGGTTTATTTTGGTTTTGTTCATTACTATTTCGTAGGTCTGACATTTTAAAATTAATTTTCATTTTGCTATATGTATCTCCAAGTAATTTTTCTAGAAAGCATCTGTAGGTAACAAATATTTTTATTTTGCCTTCATACTTGCATGTTATTCTAAGTTCAAATTCAACTTGTTGAATGCTAGTTCCCCAAAATATCACCACAAAATCTGTTCATAAGACAAAGCTGAGTTGATTGAGTAAAAAAAGAACACTACTTACCCTTAAGAATGTGCCTTAGAGGAGGAAGAAGAAAATGGAAATATTTATTGAGATTTTGAAGTCAGGTTTTAAAGCAGGTCTTTCAGAATGGGTGTTTCACTAGGACTGGGTAAAGATCAGGGTGTAATAGTTCAAGATTGGTGGACGTAGCAAAGCAGGATTTGCCCCTTTATGCTGGATTTTGGGAAGCGTCATTTTTATTTTCACAAATGACTGCTCTGCAGTTCAGCCAAAATGGTAAGATTATTATCTTAACAACACATTATTCAATTTTCAAAAGTAGTTTCTTTTACTTAGAAGCCTTTTTCTGGCTTTTGGGTACATACTTGCATTCTTCTGTTTGGAGATATTATTTTTACTTCATCAATTGTAACAGAATTTTGGCACTATTTTATCTTACCAGAAAATGCCAACCGAAGATTTTCATATTCCTAAGTCCCAACTCGCTGGCTGAGTAATTGTCAGACACCATCAATTATAAGATGCATCCTGATTTCAGAGAATTTAATAGAATTGGTGAAGTAAAGTAACTATTTTTAAGTTTTCTTCACTCTCCTTTGTTAACCCTGCTTCCTCATTTTAGTTTTTCTACTGGCAGGGATTGGTGCTCTTTTTCACAGGATTAGTTTTCATAAAATGTTGGGTCATTCTTGGTCGTCTGTTCAGATATGTACCGGTGTGTCCCTCTTCTATAAGTAAATATTAGCTTCTAATTACGACAGCCTGCCTACAGTAATATTATCTTTGACAAGCAGGCCATGTGGGACCAAGTCTGTGAGTAGCTTTTCTTTTAGTGCGTGGAGGTCCCTTTCCGTTTCTCCTGGAGGTTACATACTACTGTCACTGCTACTCTAATTACCAGCAATTTCAAATATTCCATTTCTATGGAACAAATGCCAGGGTCAACTTCCTTTCTCTCCTCTCATCTCCTCTCTCTACTTGCCTCCCTTCCTTTATTTTCTGTAAGGTTTTAGGATACGTGGAGTTATTTCAGATTCTACTCTGCTTCTTTCTCCAGCCCCAAACATTCACCCTAGGAGACCTCCACCAAGCAGGACTCTGAATTTTCATTCTGAACAGCTACCAGCAGCTCAGTGCAGGCAGAGATGTTGGCAGAGGTGGAGGTGCCCTGGTCTCCCTCTTAGAAAACCCCCTCCTAATTGATCATCGTACAGAGCTTCCCGGGGCTCCCTCCTGCCTTTGTTCAAGTTGACAGTAGTGTTGTTTGGTTTCTCCCTCCTTTTTTCTAAAATTCAATCCCAGTTTGCTTTCCATCTGATAGAAATTGTTCAAGTTTTTGATGCCTTGGAACACGCTTTCTTGTTTTCCAAACATATACTTTTTTTTTCATGTATTTTTAGTCATTTGAAGGAATATGGTTCATGATGAAGATAGGATTGTTAAATCATAAATCTTGATCCACTCTCTCCTGATAGACTTAAAAAATCAGCGTAAATAAAGAAACCCTAGAGAAAATAAAGAAAATATAATGTCCGTGTGTGTGTGTTTGTGTGTGTGTGCATTTGTATGAATATAAACACAGAGAAAAATAAAGATCAAAATAGAAAGCAAAGAACTAAATAATAAAACCCCGAATAAAGATCATAAATAGTAATGTAAGTATGGAATCAGATCTTAATTAACCAACCTAAAGATTTTTGTCAAATGAAATATAACTAAATGCTCTTTGAGAGATGAAGCAATGCAACAACAAAGTTACAAATAAAAGCATGGAACAGCAACAACAAAAAAAAGGCATTAAATAAAATAAAAAGTAATTTTAATTGATGAAAGGTGCATTTCCCACTGATACGGCTTTGAAATATATAAAATGTTTTTGTAAACATATTTATTCTCATTGGCAATGATAAAAAATAATAAAAATAGATATCACTTGAAATTGAGACAAAAATTAAAAGAATCGATACTCACTTTAAATATTCAAATAAATTTTAAATAAATTTAAGATAATTTAAGAAAAGCCATTTAAGTATTAGAGGAAAATAAATAAAATTTAGTGTTGAGAATTTGTAAAACATACTAGTGGTAAAATGTAAAGTGATTCGACTGTAGAGAAACTTAAACCTTCTGTATGGAAAAAAACCCACCATAACAATATCAAAACATATACTGTTGATACATATTAACTTTGGTCTTAAATAAAATGTCTGTGGATATTTCTCATAAATCCTATTTTCTCCATTATAATTAATTTTTAAAGCTAAATGCAGGAATTTACCATCTGCTGGTTTCAACTCAGCACTCAGTCTTGTAGAAATTATTTTAAATGCTGATTTTGTCATTGATAGTATTAGAAATTCAAAGCTAATAGGTATCATTTCCTAGTTTAATACAGTTTTTCCATCCCAAAGACTTAACGGCCTCATTAGAAAAGTGCAGATGATGTTAAAGAGGAATTTAAAGGATATGCATTATGCATGAATTAAGACCATTAATGCTATTTGGTCCCAAACATATACCTAAATTAGAACCAAAAAAAAATCAGACATCCTAAGGGAAAGTTCCCCTGTGATCTTGTCATGCTTGATCATTAAATGGACATAATCAATGATTAAATATAAATAATATAAGTAAGTTGTTTATTTATAGATTTGTAAATCAAGGGGTTGAAGACTGGAACTGCCAACCTTTTTCTCGTTGGGCTGTATCTCATCCAGGACAAGTGGTACTCACTGTGGTAAGTTAATGCTGCTTTGATATATAAGTATTTAATTGTAGCTACATTGCCAAGAAAGCAAAGACTTAGAAATAAATCATTATGAAGGGTACTGATACCATGTTTCCCTGAAAATAAGACCTAGCCGGACCATCAGCTCTAATGCATCTTTTGGAGCAAAAATTAATATAAGACCCAGTATTATATTGTATTATACCCAGTCTTATATAAGACCCGGTCGTACATTATATTAAAATAAGACCGGGTCTTATATTGATTTTTGCTCCAACAGAAACATTAGAGCTGATGGTTTGGCTAAGTCTTATTTCAAGGAAACATGGTAGGTGTAGCTTATTTTGAAATGTATCATGAACTGAGATGGCCAGATAGATGGATAAATGGACAAGTGCATGAGGAAGTAAGTATAGTAAAAAGTTAATTGTAGGATATAGATGGTGGGTATATAGGTATTCGTTTTATAATTCCTTCAACGTCTGATGTTGAAGATTTAGCATAATAAAAAGTTGAATGAAAATAGACCATAAGTTATTTTCCTAGGGATATCTCTATATTGTACTGTATTAATTTTCTACTGCTGTCATTAAAAAGTTACTACAAGCTTAGTTGCTTAAAACAACACAATTTGTTATTGTTTTATAGGTTTGGAGGCCAACACAGGTTTCATGGGGCTAAAATAAGATGCCACCGGGGGTGTATTCCTTTCTGGAGGCTCTAGGAGAGACTCTGTTTCCTTTGTTTCTTCCATCTTCTAGAGGCCACTGGCATTCCTTGGCCTGGGGCCCCTTGCTTCCTCCTCAGAGATAGTATGTTGCATCTCTGACTATTCTTCTCCCCTCTGCTAATAGGCAGAAAAAGTTCTCCAATTTTAAGGATACATGTGACTAGACTGGGCCCACTTGTATAAACTGTAAGCCTCTTGACAGATCCCCTTCCATTAACTTCCAGGTCAATCTGACACTAAGAAGTAGGCTTCCTAAAACAGCTCTGGTATGGATGGGAAGAGTGACTGTCAGAGATGGATTAGATAACAGAAGTTATAGAAATCATCTGAAAACTATGATTGCAGACATAACATATTCCGGGGACGGTACTTCTGAGTTCAACTGAGGAAACAGCACTAATTTCACCTTGGAGTTTTCTACCATTATTACTGTCCCCAGATTATTACTTAGCCTAGTGATGATGGATTAAGAATACAGCATTTACATAGTATAAATATTGGTGATAAATATATTTACATTTATTAATGAATAAGCCCCCACAAGCATTAATCAAAATTCAATCTCTAACTCTCAAATACGTACAAACGTGTAAGCTCTCTCTTTTATACACACACAACTGCACACGCGCACACACACACACACACACGACATACACTTCATGAAAACATCTGTTTTAATTTATAAAACTTATGCTTCACTTATCACATTTATATCTTACTTTTTTAGAGCCAGATCATGTTTTATAATGATTGTGTCAGAAGTTTTGTGAGTTCTCATTCAAGAGAAGAGTTGGAAAAAGTCCATGCTGGTGTGCTGTGTGGTCTAGAAGAGGTTGCAGAGCTGGTCGTGCTGGATACTAATAACTCTCGGACAAAAACAGTGCTGGGGGCACTGCTTACCCTTTATGTTCACTGCAGAGACATAGTGAGAGATTTACTACTAAAAAATATCTGCAATGCAGAGGATTTTGAGTGGACAAGGTAGGCAGATCTAAATTGTCACTCTACATAAATTTCTCACATAGCCATCTCTAGGTAAATTAATTCTCTACCACAGACTTTGTCAAACCTGAGTTTTCATTTTGCAGAAATTCTAAGCAAATTGTGCCAACTTCTGATACTCAACTTTCTTTGCTTTCTTTTCCCACTGCCTTTCCCCTTCACTGTAACTTCTTTTCTGCTTGACCTTCCTGAACTGCCTACACTCTTCTCATGGTTGTGTTTTCTCTTGTGCCATTCAGCCAGAGAGCAGTTTGCAGTGAGGAGTGAGAGGAGCTCTACCTCAATCCTCTTATTTCCACCGTGTGCTGTCAGTTCTGGAACAGACTAAGCTGGGAAACAAATCAGAAAACATTTCCAGGCAATTCTCTAACTCAGCACTTCCTTCCTCCTACCCAGAGTCAATTACTGTATATTCATACATATGTAGGTACAGGTAACCCCGTGTAACACGGTTGTGAGGTTCCTTAAAAATGCCGTGTTATACAAATCCGTGTTACATGAAACAAAGAACTGGTACAAAACGGGTTTAGATTCCAAAAATTAAAACAACATACTATTATATTTTTATAATTAAGAGAAATATCTTTATTAAATCAATTTTCACCAAAAGTGTAGCATATTAATATGTATTAAATAATGTTTTCTTCATCATCACTACTAAGCACCATTAACTGAGGGCATTTTCTTTTTGACAAGATATCTTCTTCCTCTGAGCTTAATACTCCATGAACAAAATGGATTTAAAATTCTAATAAATTTTAAAATTTTGCAGTCAAAATAATATGACATCCACTCTTGAATGAAAAATTTCGAATGATAATTTTTGCTCTTAAAAGCTCTTGTTATGCTCCCTGTATTCGGGGATTTCTCTAATTTTCAAACCGTGTTAGAGTGAAACCATGTTCTAGGATGCCGTATTGTGTGAGGGTTTTCCCCAATTCTCGAACCATGTTAGAGGGAAACTGTGTTATGGAAGTGCTATGTTTTACTGGGATTACCTATATTTCATATACAAATATGAAACTGTACAAAAATTGAGCCACGAAGTTTAGTGAGGAGATCAAGCATACAATTCCTATAATAAATGAAGTTTATTATAGATAATAAATATAAGTGAAGTTTCAAACTTTTGAATTAATTTTTTTCTGAGGTTTTCTCTGTAGAAAACAACTGTCCTGCCTGCATAAAGTCTTTCCTTTTCAAGAAAAGCTAACTTTTAAGAAATTGTTTATTAGCATAAATTTCTTTATTTTAGATATGACAGTTTCCTTTAAACTCTAGGGAAAATGGAGCAGAAAGCTGCTCTGTGTTTGACTGAAACCACTTGAGTATATTTTGCATGGATATTTTATACTTGACATATGTTCACATGTTTATTTTACTATGAAGTATAACTCTATACATTCTTAATTGCCCAAAAAAAATGCCATGTTTATGAACTATCAGCCTGCAAAAGGTTTATATATCATTATAACTTCCTTTATAACTTCCTTCCATTAACTCTCTTTAAAAGTGAAAAAGTGGAAGAACATATATAGAAAATTAAATTAGGAAAAAGAAGATTCTAATAAGACTATTCGATTGTGTCTGTGATTCTAGGGCTACAGTTCCCAAATTATATGTCAAGGGGACTGACCATAGGGAACTCACAGGGCACTGCAAGATTTTTTAAACTTTTGAGGGACTCACAGGGATACATACTTGTCAGACACCAAGCAAATTAGTAGCTTGAAGTAGCTCACAATTTTAACATCGGATCATACTTCCACCTTTCAGTGACTTCTTATCCTTGTAAACCTAGGTTTTTGACAGTTGCCCCAATAAAAAGCATTGAATGAAAATTAACGTGGTACAGGAAACAAGATGGGCTGTATCCAGTCTGATTCCAAGATTTGAGAAGTTGTGCAGTGCACAACAGGCACATACATCCCATAAGTGTGGTTATTTGAGAATGAAAGAAAAAGGTTTTTCTTTCAATATAGTTGTATAATATTTTTAATAAGCTGCTTTGGACCTAAACATTAATAAAAGCAATTAGGAGATAGTGAAGGGTAATGAAAAAATTACTGCTATACTACAGGTATAGCGAACCAAGGAAGTTTGGGAACCTCTGTTCTAAAGGAAGAATAATAGGAGGAATAAAGCTCTGGTAATTGATAACTGTGTTTAAATAATGATTTAGCACTTGAATCATAAAATAATTGCTGGGAATCAACAACAGACTGGATTAAACGGAAGAAACTATCTGCAAACTCAAAGACAAGGCAGTGAGTTCAATCAGAGTTGCAAAAAGAGAAAAAAAAAGAGTGAAGATAGCATAAGGAACTTACAGGACACCATCAAGTGGACAAATATTCACATTATAGGGGTCCCAAAAGAGGAAGACAGAGAAAGAGGGGGGCAGAAAGTTTATTCGGAGAAATAATGGCTGAAAACTTCTCTAACTTGACGAAGGAAACAGACATCCAGATCTAGGAAGCCCAGAGTTCCAAATTAGATGAATATAAAGAGATCCACACCAAGACACATGATATTTAAATTGTCCAAAGTGAAAGATAAGGAGAGAATCTTAAAAGCAGAGAGAGAAAAGCAATTTGTTACATACAACGGCACCCCCATAAGACTATCAGCAGATTTTTCAGCAGAAACTTTGTAGGCCATAAGGGAGTGGCATGATATATACAAAGTGCTGAAAGAAAAAAAAAAACTGAACCAAGACTTTCTACCTGGCAAAATTGTCCCTCAGAATTGAATAAGAGTTTTTCAGACAGGCAAAGGCTGAAAAAAATTCATGACCACTAGACTGGCTTTACAAGAAATAGTAAAGGGTTTTCTTCAAGCTGAAACAAAATGATACTAAGTAGTAACAAGGAAACATAAAAAGTATAAATGGTAAAATAAATACATAATTAAATGCAGAAACCTCTATTGTTGTAATGGTGGTAGGTAAATCGTAAGAATAGTATGAAGGTTAAAAGACAAAAGTAGTAAAAATAAAAATACAATAATTTGTTAATGGATACACAGTGTAAATAGACGTAAATTGTAACTTCAACACATAAAACAGGGAGAATGAA
This sequence comes from Rhinolophus sinicus, assembly GCF_057876585.1. Lineage (NCBI taxonomy): Eukaryota > Metazoa > Chordata > Mammalia > Chiroptera > Rhinolophidae > Rhinolophus > Rhinolophus sinicus. The sequence goes on along the minus strand of NC_142506.1, from coordinate 56,237,972 downwards.
AATATAAAGTTTTAGTATGCATTCAAGCTTGTTAGCAGCTTAAAATAGGCTGTTGTAAATATAAGATGTTTTATGTGTGCCACACAGCAAAAATTTATAATAATACACAAAAGATAAAGATAACGATAAAAGAATCAACACATAAAACAGGGAGAATGAAAATATAAAGTTTTAGTATGCATTCGAGCTTAACTTGTCATCAGCTTAAAATAGGCTGTTGCAAATATAAGACGTTTTATGTGTGCCACAAAGCAAAAATTTATAATAATACACAAAAGATAAAGGTAAAAGAATCTAAGCATACCACTCTACAATATCATCAAACCACAAACGAAGAGACAGTGAGAAGCAAGGAACAAAGGAATTACAAAACAGGCAAAAACACAATTAACAAAATGGCAATAGTAAGATCATACCTATCATTAATTACTTTAAATGTAAGTGGGCTAACTTCTCCAATCTAAAGACACAGGGTAGCTGAGCGAATGAAAAAAATGAGACCCAACTATTTGCTGCCTACAAGAGACTCACTTCAGTTTTAAGGACACAGACAAAGTAAAAAGATAGAAAAAGGATATTTCATGCAAGCAGAAACAAACGAAAAAACTGGGGTAGCTATACTTATACCAGACAAAACAGACTTTAAGGCAAAGACTCTAATTAGAGACAAAGAAGTATAATGATAAAGGAATCAATCCAACAAGAGGCTATAACACTTGTAGATATTTATGCACCCAACATAGGAGCAGCTAAATATATCAAGTAAATGTTAACAGACCAGAAAGGAGAACTAGACATCAGTATAATGATAGGGGACTTCAGTACCCGCTATTCAATAATGAATAGATCATCCAAACAGAATAGCAGTAAGGAAACAGTTGACTTACTGGAAACCATAGTAAACTTCATAGAGATGATTCTTATATAAATCCTCTATTTTATGCTGACAGCATCACACCAAAGCCACACGATTCATCAAGGCCATTTTCCTCAGAGGGAGGAGCACCGAGAGTGCTAATGTTTTAGTCTTCTGAGTTCTACTTTTGATGTGTAATACCATCATTGATGAATTATCCATCATTCTTTTCATTTGATTTTAATGTTTTGATATCTGTGTTTCTAATCAGTATTCCATTTTAATCTTTGTTTCTGCTTTTGAAAAAACAATAATTTTGCCCCAATAATATGAGCATTTAAAATATTGTTTCAGACATTTGCAATATAAATGGAATGCAAAACAAAAGTTGTGCTACGTATCTCAAGGAGATGCCCGCTTTACTTACGGCTATGAGTACTTGGGCTGTACCCCAAGACTGGTCATTACGCCTCTCACTGACAGATGCTGGCTAACTCTCACTGGAGCACTACACTTGAATCTAGGAGGCTGCCCCTCTGGTCCAGCCGGTACAGGAAAAACCGAGAGTGTCAAAGATCTAGCAAAAGTAAGTGGTTTTATATCCAGAATAACTTTTTTTTAGTCACACAAACTTTCATGGTACTGAAGTTTGCACCATTTCTGCTGCTAAGATGTTTGTAACATTTAACTAGCACATTCATTAACTCATACAATTCATAAATTAATTTTTGAGTGCCTGTTATGTGCTGGGACTTGTGATCTCAGTAAGCCAACATATGCTTTGTATTTACTTGAAATCTCACTATACTGACCAACTGACATGTTAATGGTAGTTGTGTCCCCCTTCCTCTTCCTGTAGGGGTGATTCCTTTATTTTGAGCCCCATATACAGACTTTTGCCTGGTCTTTGTGATTAATAGCTGTGTGTGTGTGTATGAGAGAGAGATAGACAGAGAGAGAGACAGAGAGAGAGACAGAGAGAGAGACACAGAGAGAGACACAGAGAGAGACACAGAGAGAGAGAGAGAGAGAGAGAGACAGAGAGAGACAGAGACAGAGAGACAGAGACAGAGAGACAGAGAGAGAGAGAGAGATACCTAATGAAAGCAAAAGATAGCTTATATCACTGGAATGCTTTTTTCTTTGTTTTTTATTTGTTGATATGTTTAAAATCCTGACCTTAATGTTCCATGTACTAATCACTGAAATATAACAGTATATGTGCCTTTCTACTATATTGAGTTTTGTGAATTTCAAAACTTGGTATATAATTCATCCTTTTTTCCTTTAAATTAAAGTTTATTGGGGCGACAATTGTTAGTAAAGTTATATAGATTTCAGGTGTACAATTCTGTAATACATCATCTATATCTCACATTGTGTGTTCACCACCCAGAGTCAGTTCTCTTTCCATCACCATATATGAGACCCCGTGTACCCTCTTCTAGAGACCCGATCTCCCCTCTCCCCTTAATTCATCTTTAATTGGAAAAGTTTTCTCAAAAGAATAAAGATATTTTATTACTCTGTAAGTTTTAACATTAGTATTTTGTGTAATAATTCAAGGAATATATTAAAATAATATTTTTGTTTCCCAGGCTTTAGGCAAACATTGTGTGGTCTTCAGCTGTTATGAGGATTTGGATTATAAGGTAAAGCTTATTTATATATACTCAGGAAAAAATATTGTACATATAAAATAATTCATTGAGGATTGAAAGAATAAGAAAAATATCTTAGAGACAACTTAAGTAATAATAGAACTATAATGCTGTTAATTATTTTAAACTATTAGAAGAGAAACTTAAAATTTAATATAAACTTAAAACATTCTACAGTTTACTTTTATTCAACTGAACTACTTCTTAAGACTGTGGTTTTCAAACTTTTTGATGGGGGGATCTTTCCATACAAAATGTAATGTGAAACATGAATATAAAAAAAAATTAAGAATACTGCTTTAGTCATATAAATTTATTTATGAGTTCTAAACCTTTAATTTACTAAAAAGGTAAATAAGAACAACAAGGCTATTATGAATAACACAAAAATTTGAATCAGAGTTTGTATAGATGATTACACGTTTATGTCAGCCATATTTTGTTGTGGTTGCTCATTATCTAAAATATATCTCATAACATTTGAAATATTTATTAAAATTTCATGTACCTCTGTGCCCATCACAAATTTACTTGAAGCTTCCAAACACTTCAATTTATTTTGTTTTGCATGTTAAGTCCCAACCTTTTGCATCTTATTGCTGTATATTATTTGCATTCAAAGCACATTGCCTCTGGGATTAGAAAGTACAAATTGGTAGTTACAATGTAAAGTACAGTATGGGGAATATAGTCAGTAATGTAAAAACTGTGTATAGTGCCAAATGTGTACTAGACTTAGTGGGGGGAATCACTTCATAAATTATATAAATGTCTAACCACTATGCTGTACACCTGAAACTAATATGAACTAATATTGAATGTCAACTATAATTTAAAAAATACATAGTCACGGAATGCAACATCGGGAATACAGTCAGTGGTATTGTAATAACTATATACAATGTCAGATGGGTAGTAGACTGTTGGGGTTAGCACTTGTGAGGTGTGTAAATATCTAATCACTATGTTTTGTATACCCGAAATTAATTTAAAAAATACAAATTGGTAGTTACAAATACTCACTGGGATGTAAAGGATGGCATAGAGAATATAGTCAGTAATGTTGCAACAACTACTGTGTTTTCCCGAAAATAAGACCCAGCTGGCCAATCAGCTGGGCAATGCGTCTTTTGGAGCAAAAATTAATATAAGACCCAGTCTTATTTTACTATAATATAAGACTGGGTCTTATATAATAATAACATGATATGGTATGATATGATATATATGATATGATATGATATGATATGATATGATATAAAGACTGGGTCTTACATTAATTTTTGCTCCAAAAGACGCATTAGAGCTGATTGTCCGGCGAGGTCTTATTTTCGGGGAAACACAGTATGTGCCAGGTGGGTACTAGGCTAATCAAGGGGATCACTGCATAAATCGTATATTTTAATTATAATTTAACCACTATGCTATGCATTTGAAACTAATATAAAATAATATTGAATGTCAACTAACTAAAAAAAATTATAGGTACAGACAACAGATTGGTGGTTACCAAGAAGAAGGGAGTGAAGGAGAGCAATGTGGGTGAAAGGGGTGAAATGTATGGTGACAGATGGGAACTAGACTTTCGGTGGTGAGCATGCAATAGTGTATATAGATGCCGAACTCTGATGTTGTACACATAAAATGTAATGCAGTGTTATTAACGAATGTTACCTCAGTAAAACAAAGAAAGAAAATACGTTACCTTTGAGATCCTGCATTTCCAATATGTGCTCACTTAAAACATTAAAAAAACAAATAAACGTAAATAAACTGATTGAATATTATTCTTAAGACACTTACAAATAGAGTCTCTTTTCTGGAAGGAAACTACCTTCCAGTGGGACACAGCAGTACTAGAACTAGAGTGAAGTGAGTGAAGCTCTTGGCTGCTAAGGGGGAACCAAGAACCCTAGTAATCAAGACAAATAATATTTTTAATGCAATATTTTTTTGGAATCAAAATTAATGCTTAAAAACCCATGATAAACACAAAATTTTAACTAGAGACAAATCCTGATTTCTGCAGCCAGAGGGAGGAACCAACTTCTGTATCCGCAGTCTGAGGGTCTCTCTTTGCTCTCTCAACTTCCATTCCTTCCCTCTCTGCAACACCTAGCAAAAGCTCCTCAGTGAGTTCCGTCATTCCTCAACCTGTATTCACACCATAAACACATGCTCTGTTTGGCCTGACAGTGTTTTTGTTTGTTTTGTTGTTTTGTTTTAGCTACCAGCATTTCCAAATCAATAGATTTCAGTCCCAACTTTCAGCCTCTCACAGAGACTTGGCCACCCTGGGCCTGTCCCATCATAAATGGCAGAAGCTGAGTAACACATGCGTGCTCTAGCTGGGCCCATTCCAGTCTGGTCTAGAATCCACCTCTTGTCTTAAATTTGGGCCTGATTCACTTCTCTTCATGACCTCCAGCAGCCCACCACTAACCCTTGAGCCTTGTCCTAATCTAGAAAAAGGAGCACCTTCCTTCAGACACTTGATGACCATCTGCCGGAAAATTGTGGTAAAGACAACGCCAGTGCATGGCTCTGTGAAGAACATGGCATCGGGCAAGTGCCAAACCGTGCCAACATAATGTGGCCCTGCCTCCATGGTCCCTGTGTTTGCTACAGCGTGTTTAGGCTTTTGTAAGCGATGGTCAGAGTAGTTGCCTTGTCCAAAGTGAGAGCAGCTGCTGCTTTGAACCCTACAAAAATCCCTGAGGGAAAGATGTGCAAACCGAGTTTAGTTAGTTTGGGTAAAATGGGCAGAATATGTAGAAATGAACATCCCAGTAAAAAATTTCATCTACATTGTAATTTCAGTCATTTTTTTTTCTTTGTTTAAGATAATGGGAAAATTAATTTTTGGACTAGTTCAGTCAGGAGCGTGGTGTTGTTTCGATGAACTCAATCGAATTGATGTGGAAATTCTCTCAATGATTGCCTCACAGATCCAAGCAATTAAGGCTGCAAAAGACAGCTATTCTCTCAGGTAGTTGTTAAATACATTCATATCTTTAGACTTCTAATTTGATCTACATTTGCTGTTTAATTATTATTAAGTATTTTTTCTATAGTAAGTGTTAAGCACAGACCAAGAGGGATGGCACTTACCTAGAATGTTTGTTTGGCAAATAAGGAAAATATATGTATATAACTAGCTTTCATGCCAACTGGGAGGTAGCCAAACTTGCTCAAGCTTGGAACAGTCTCCTGAGCTACCAGGACAATGATACAAATATATTCTAATTACTTTTCTTTTAGAGTTTAAATTCTCCTAGTGCTTTTTCATCTTAAGATATTTCACTTGAAGAAACCAAATTTGTTTTCTGTAATTCTACATCTTTTTAAAAAACAAAATTATACTGGCCACACACCTGAAGCTTCCTCTTAATGCCATTACTCTGAATTAATACACTTTAATTGAAAAATCTTACAAAAACAGTATTTGTATGTTAGGATTACTAATGTTTCCTTATCCAAACAAATTTTTTTTTTTTTTTCTGTCTTCAGATAAATTCAGGAACTCAGATGATTTACTTTATGGGCATAATTGGATTTGTGGGTTTAAAATTTGTATTGCAATCTAAATATTTCTAATATTTCTATTACAATCTAATATTTCTAACTCAAGTTAATGGTCACTTCTAGCTTTTCTCTCAAGGATTTTGTTCAAACTCCTAGAGCCAGTGTTATGAGGCCTCACAAGTCTGTGGCTATAAGTGGGGTCACAGTAACCCACATTGTACCAATTCTTTACCACATCTCAGCCTCTGCAAGGTTTTCCTGAGTTATGTCCAGGGGTTTTGTTCCGGTTGTGCCTCTTCTCCTGTTTTGACCACCCTGTTGATATCAGCTGTCCATGAAATCCCTAGATGATTTCTCTCCATTGTCTCTATCACTGGTGCCAACAATAGGACCTCATGTCCATGCCAAGGGTTCTCTTTCATAGTGTCCCCGAAATTAATTGGGGAGTAGGGGGCAGGCTGTGTTCCACTGTGTCATCCAGGCAGAGCTCTATGCCCCAAGGGTCCCCTCAGGTTCTTTCCCCTGTGTAAGTCCATTTATTCAGATGTGTACCTTCCAGCCTCAGGCCCCACAAAACTCTTCAGACATCTTCAGACATAATAAAAAAAATCGGAATCCCAGCAGGGCTCACAATGTTGGCTTAAGATATGCCTTTTCTCTCCCCTCTTAACCATTGTTTTTTTCCAGTATGCTCTCATTTGGATTTTAATGGAACACAGCCTTAAGGAAAGGCTACTCAGTTGTAGTTTTAACATACTTCGGCCTAGAGAAAACAGTTCTTAGTGATGAATACTGTAATGTCTTGTAGGTTTGTACTGGAAGGAAGAGAAATTCGTATCAGTATGTCTTGTGCAGTATTTATCACCATGAATTATGGGTAAGTATCAGTTAATCTGTAGGAATGGACACAGGCCAAAATACTTTTCTTAAGTCTTAATCGTAGATGGAGTTGTCTGACATCATATATCTGGCATTCACCCTCCACCACCCCTGTGAACCCCTCCACACTATCTATAAACAGTTGGAAGTCTGCACTTATCCAAGTACGTAGGTGATCTCACATTATGCTTCTCAACAAGGGGTGTTTTTCACTTCCTGCGTATGCAGAAAACAAAAGTTCAGCAGTTTGTCACAAAGAGAACACAGACAGGAAAGCTGGTAAGAATAGCAGAAGGAATAAGGATATGGTGGTTACAGGGGGCGGAGGCTGAGCAGGCTCAATAAATATCTGTTGATAGAATGTTATGAAGGTCCAGGGAATCAGAGGGAAGTAGTATGAGGTGAATTGTAAAAGGAGGAAGAAAAGATCACAAACTAGGAAGCTTTGTGAGATGAAAAGTACAATAGAAACCATCTTATAAACTTGTTTCAGATAAAGATCACATAGAAAGCCAATAGAATTATTTGGGGTAAGTTATGTAATGTGGTGCCTCATTTGAAACACTGAAAAGTGGTGTATTTTGTTTCTTTGTTTTTCTTATCCTCTTAAGATACAAAGGTCGAGTAGATCTTCCAGGTAACTTAAAATCTCTGTTTCGCCCAGTGGAAATGATGACTCCCCATTATCAAATGATTGCTGAAATAATGCTGTTTTCAGTTGGTTTCAAATCTGCAAAATCACTCTCCAGAAAGCTCGTTAATTTTTACGAACTAGCTACCACAGAGCTCTCACAACAGGTAACGAACGACTTTTCTCTGATAAAGGTGATTATATAAAACTTTTCTGGTATTGGTCTAGGAATGACCAGGGACAATAATGGAGCTAGAATTCCTATCAGAACATCGAATCCACGCCCCAAGTTGGATGTAAGGCAATAGTTAAAGTCAGTCAGGGTTCCAAAACTTTTCTCCAAGATCTGGGGAAAGTACTTGAGTATCTGTTATTTTAAATTAAAGATTACTTTTTCCATATGAGGAGGTTAACATTTTGAGCAAAATAATCTGGAGGACTTGTTGAAACACAAATTGCTGGACCTTACCAGCAACTTTCTAATTGTCTGGGGTAATGCTGGAGAATTTGCATTTCTAACAAGTTCTCAAGTGTTCCTGACGCTGCTGATCTAACTAGTACCATCCTTTGAAAATTATTGTTGTAGGATATGCTGGCGTAATGAGTATTTGTTTATAACCCAAAATGGTTTGGATCGCTAACCACATTATTTTCTGAGTGTTCCTCCTTGCGATATTCTTTCAGTTCATCTCTCTAGTTCAGAGAAAGTTTAATTCAGATACTGATCGTTTATAACACCTTTAATACCTGTTAATTTAAGGAGACTTTTAGGAGCACCAGTTTCAGAAAGAAGTGAGAGCATTAGAAGCAAAATAGAGGGTTTCTTGAATTCATATCACTGTTTCTCTTTATAGTATAGACGATTAGTGATTTAACGATGTACTCTGCATTTATTGCCAAATTATTTCATTTTTCCTCAGAAACTTAATTCAAATATTTTAATGTTTGATAGGATCATTATAATTTTGACCTGAGGACTCTGAAGACAATTATAACAATGGCTGGAAAGAAACGGGAGTTTCAATGGTCAGTTGAATTTTGAATTGTTAGGTCAAAAGGGAGTTATACGGCACTGGGACAATAATTTGTAAAGTTTTAAGTAATGAAAAGATAAAAAAGGAAGCTCCCAGAGTGTCACAGTAAAATATGGTAGAGGTTATTAAGACTATGAAAGAAGAGGAAGAAAAAAAATGCACAAAATCCTTGGGTACCTTTCCTCAAAAGAGCCTATTCTTTAAAACATGTGCCTTATCTTTACATTATAAAATTATACTGGAATAAAAAACCCCATGTATAAGAGCAATAACTTAATGAGAAATGTAAAACCTGTATGAATATACCTATAGGAGAAACGTGTAAAACCCATATGAAAAAAAAACATTAAAACACAACTGAAGGACACAAATGACAACATGAGTAAATGAAATAATACACCACATACTTAACATCTTAAAGAACTTAACATCATAAAGATTTAAATACTCTAAATGTTAATTTATGAAGGGAAATGCATCCCAGTAAAAATACCAAAAGGTATTGTTTGTTTTTAACAAGCTGATCCTAAAGTTTACGTAGAAAAATAAACAATTAAGACTAGTTAGAAAAATATTGAAAAACAAGAGCAAAGAAGGAGGAATATCCCTTTAAGTATTAAAAGAAATGATAAAGCTTCAATAATTAAAACATTGCAATACTAACTCATGAGTGGAAAGGCGCAAACCATTGGAACAGAATATGAAGTCCAGAAATACCATGTTTCCCGAAAATAAGACCTAGCCGGACAATCAGCTCTAATGAGTCTTTTGGAGCAAAAAATTAATAGTAAAAATTAATAGTAAAATAAGACCGGGTCTTACAATGTAATGTAATGTAATATAATGTAATACAATACAATACCCAGTCTTATATTAATTTTTGCTCTAAAAGATGCATTAGAGCTGATTGTCCAGCTAGGTCTTATTTTGGGGGAAATATGGTAGGACTAGATGCATTGGGTACTTAGTATATGGGGAGGCAAGAATAGACTTTTTAATGAATCGTGTTGGAAAAACTAAACATTCATCTGGGTAAAGATCAAGGTGGAACCATTTTCGACGTTATTTACCAAGATAAACTAAAAAAGTATCAGAAAAGTGTCAGAGACTTTAAATATAAAAAATTTAAAACATAGAAGTATTTGAAGAAATAATATTTCCTTTGTATCCTAAGGCTACAAAAGACCTTTAAAATGAAGACTCGAAGTCCAGAAGCCGTAAAAGAAAAGATGTATAATGGTGGAAAAAGTACTTTTTCTGAAGTCGAAAGACAATGACAAACTAGGATTAGGATTTCAGTTTTATTTCTCAGATATTCTCAGCACTGCAACCCTCCATAGGCTGGCTTCCTTTTTGGTGGCAAGATAGCTTCTCATAATACCTGGAGCCAGCCACACCATTGAACTGAAGTTCCAAACCACCCTGAATGGATAGTCATTTGTCTACCCCAGAATCATTGTGTCCTAGTCATCACTGGTCCATACGAGGGTTATATTCCTTTAATGAATATTTGTTATGCCACATACTTGCTTTCCAAAACTTCCTTGTAACTGAGAATTGGACGTACAACCTTGGCAAATCAGATACAGTTACCCTAGAATCTGAACCTGAGGTTAGTGAAAAAAGAAATGGGATATACAGAGTCCATTCTGGCAAGGGCGACAGCGGTGACAGTAGCTACAGCCAGTTAGCTGAAATAGCAGGGGCAGTGAACAATTCTAGTGCCAGCATCCATGGCATTGGGGCAACAGGCACTGATCTCGGGAGCTATTGATGGTGGCAGTCACGTCCTTATAGGACCACTTCTGTAGTATTTTGGCCATTGTTCCCAGCTGTCTAGCCAGCAAGCTTAGTTTTCTAGCCTTCCTAGAGATTTTCTAATAAACCATTATGTTGTTTTTCATTTGATGTTAGCCTGAATTCATTACTGTTACTTGCAACTCAAAAAACCTTCCTGATACAATGCTTATCCCAGAATCAGTGACTGGGGAATGGCGTTATCCTGACGATGCTAGGCACTCGGGGCCCATCCCTGGAGCTGAGGACCAGATTCACCTCATCCAAACCACATAGCTGCTTTGTAGTGAGGGAGAGGAGGAAAGGATATTGGCATAGCCACCGCTCAAAATATTAGTGGTCTTCCGGGTCAGCAAACACACTTGCTAACTTGTTCTTTATGTTTGTTTTCTACCATTAAAGTAACATGAGCAACAGTCTCTCTGAAACAGATGAAACTCTGATCATTATTGAGGCTGTAAGAGAAGCTAGTATACCGAAATTTCTTCCAGAAGATGTCCCACTTTCTGAAAAGATTATAGGAGAAGTTTTCCCTGAAGCGACTGTATCCACAATAAATCAAATTGCCTTGGAGGTAATAAGACCTTTGAAAATTGTCGCAACCATCGTGGAGTATCAATTAAGATAAGAAACTAAATGTGGATTAAAAATATTAACAGTTCTTCCTGAAATACTGTATTCACATTATCATTTGGGGGATAAAGATACTTGGAGATATACTTTCCCCTTGGGGGTGTGTGGGGGTGGGAAGAGCTTTCACTGAATCATGACCTAATAGAAGAATGAACTGTACCTTTAGTCAAGGAAGGCTGTTGCATGTTTTGTTCCTTAATTTTCTCCTCTTTCAAATGGGAATAATAATGATTGCTTTTCCTACTTTAAAGGGGTGCTTTGAGAATCGAATTAGATCAGAGTTATGAAAAAAGACTTCAAAATGTAAATATCTTGTGACCATTAAAATTACGTATTACAACTGTAGAGCCCTTTATTTTTTCTCTTACGTTTCAAGTCTCACAGTGATTGCTTAGGCTAGGTAGGCTCTCAGTATTTCTTATCACTATTGTGTAATCCCCTGCCACTCCCTGCATTCAGGTATATTGCAATTTGGCCACCAGACTTGCTTTCCTAAAACATGTTTAATCACATAACAAAACCACTTTGCGGATCAGTGTTGTCTGTAGTACAAGACCCAAGTTAATTATCTTGGTGTATATTGCTTTTCACAATCTGGCCAGATCAGGTTATCTTTTTTTTTCTTTTTAATCTTTTATAATTTTTTTATTATGTAACATTTGAAAATATAGCAGAATACATGCAAAATATATGTATTTTCTGAAGCATAACTCCCAAAGGAACAGTTGTGAACCCAACACAATGTGTAAGAATTAGAACATTAATAGATAACGTTGAACCAATCTGTGCTTTCTGCCTTCTCCCAAGATATAACTATCATCCTGAGTTTTCCATTGCTTTTTAAAAATATTTTTTTTATTTTTGAATTACAGTTGACATTATTTGTATCAGGTGTACAACATAGTGATTAGACATTTATATAACTCACGAAGTGGTCAACCTGATAAATCTGGTACCATGTGACACTATGCATAGTTATTACAATATTATTGATATATTCCTTATGCTGTACTTTACATCTCCTTGACTATTTCATAACTACCAATTTGTACTTCTTAATCCCTTTCCCCACTTCATGTATCCTCCCAACCCCCATCCTATCAAAATGTTCTCTGTATGTATAAGTTTGTTTCTGTTTTGTTTTTTCACTTCTTTTGTTTTCTAGATTCTACATATAAGTGAAATCGTATGGTATTTGTCTTTCTCTGTCTGATTTATTTCACTCAGTATAATATCTTGTAGGTACATCCATGGTGGTGCAGATGGCAAGATTTCATTATTTTTTATGGCTGAGTGATGTTCCATTATATATGTGTACCACCTCTTCTTTATCCATTCATCTATTGATGGACACTTAGGTTGCTTACATATCTTGGCCATTGTAAATAATGCTGCAATGAGCATATGGATGCATATGTCTTTTTGAATTAGTGTTTTGGGTTTCTTTGGATGAATACCCAGAAGTGGGATTGCTGGGTCCTTCTTTGTCACTTGTTATAGCTTTTGTTTTAAAGTCTGTTTTGTCTGGTATAAGTACTGCTACCTCAGCTTTTTTTTTTTTTCCATTTCTATTTTCATGAAATATTTTTTTCCATCCCTTTACTATCAGTTTGTGTGTGTCTTTCAATCTGAAGTGAGTCTCTTGTAGGCAGCATATGTAAAGGTCTTGTTTTCTTATCCATTCAGCCATCCTGTGGCTTTTGACTGGAGTATTTAATGCATTTATGTTTAAAATATTAATAATTGTTGATAGATATGTAGTTACTTATTATTCATATTTTTATCTTTTTTTTTTATTCTTCTACTTAAAGAAGTCCCTTTGACATTTCTTGTAAAACTTGTTTGGTGGTGATGAACTCCTTTAGCTTTTTCTTGTCTGAGAAGCTCTTTATCTGTCCTTCATTTTTAATGCCTGGTATAATGGGTAGAGTTCATTGCTTTTCATCACTTTGAATATTTCCTGCCAGTGCCTTCTGGCCTGCAAAGTTTCTGTTGAAAAATCAGCTGATAGTCTTATGGGAGCTTCCTTTAAGATTCTCTTTGTCTTTAACGTTTGGCATTTTAATTATGATGTGGCATGGTGTCGGCTGCTTTAGGTTCATCTTGTTTGGGACTCCCTGCACTTTCTGGGCTTGTATGTCTTTCCTTTGCCAGGTTAGGGAAGTTTTCCGTTATTATTGCTTCAAATAGGTTTTCAATTCTTTGCTCTCTCTCTTCTTTATCTGGTGCCCCTATGATGCGAATGTTGGTATGCTTGATGTTGTCCCAGAGGCCCCTTAAACTATCCTCATTTTTTGGGTTCTTTTTTCTTTTTGCTGTTCTGATTGGGTGTTTTTTGCTACCTTATGTTCCAAATCATTGATTCAGTTCTCTGCTTCATCTAAGCTACTATTGATTCCCTCTAATGTATTTTCCTTTCAGTTATTGTATTCTTCATTTCTGGCTTTTTTTTTTTTTTTTTAATGTTTTCTATCTCCCTTTTTGTTTGCTGCCTCTTTGTTGAAGTTCTTACTGAGATCATTGAGCATCTTTATAACTAGTGTTTTGAACTCTGCATCTGGTAGGTTGCTTGTCTCCATTTTGTTTAGTTCTTTTTCTGAAGCTTTATTTTGTTCTTTCATTTGGGACATGCTTCTTTGTCTCTGCATTTTAGCTGATTTCTTGTGTTTGTTTCCAGATGTTAAGCAGATCTGCTATGTCTTCCCGTCTTAGTAGAGTGGCCTTATATAGTAGGTGTCTGTGGGGCTCAGTGGCACAGTCTCCCTGGTCACCTGAGCTGGGTGCTCCATGTGTGTCCCTTGTGTGGGTTGTGGTTGTCTTCCTGTTGTAGTTGATCCTCGATTGCTGTTTGCATGTCAGTGGGAGGGATTGACCCTCAGGCTGATTAGTTGTGAGGATTGGCTGTGACTACAGTGGAGGTGCTATTGTGCAGGGGCTGACCCTATGGAGCAGGATTGGCTTTATTTAGCAGAGCTGTGATGCCTGCCCAGTCTACTCTTCAGGTGTGTCTTTTGTGGAGGTAGTTAGGTGGTGCTCCATGTGGTCTGAAACTGGCCATTGGTATGTTGGTTTGGGGGGCCTCTTGCAGGGGAGGAGCTCTGGTGCAGGCCAAGGTCAGCTGCTGCCTATGCCCTGCGCAAGGCAACTTGATATGGGTTACAAAGTGATCTGCAGATGGTTGCCACTTGTGCTGGGCTTGGAAGTGTCTGGGGGAGGGAGGCTATGCTGTGAACTGAGTACGGCAACAGCTAATTCTTAAATACATCTTAAAGCATGAGTTTTTAAATTTAGGAAGGGTCTATGAACATAAAATTTGGGTTATTGTATTTTGGGTGGAAAGTAAGTTTTCATTATTCTCAGATTGGTGAACTAAAAAATTAACAACTACGGTCTTAAAGTACAGTATTTGGTACTTAGTTAAGAGAGATTTTTTGTAGGATTATATGTCAAGAATTTAATTTGCAATGCATTTTAAATTAATGTACTTATTTTCTTTTAGAAAGCAATATCTATTGCAACACAGCATTTGGGCTTACAGCAATGGCCAGCTCAGAAAGAGAAAATCATACAGTTTCATAATCAACTTCAGGTAAATGTAGAATGGCATGTTACCAGTTCTTTGCTCTTGGGTTTTAATAGGTATGATCAAGGAGAAAAACACAATAATAAAAAAGAGAGCTATTACCATGTGCTTCAAAGTAAAGTGGTTTATTGATTAACTATTTACCTAGACCTTGTTATTTGACCCCTCAGTTTAACTCTTAACAAATTAATCCTTTTTGCCTTCATCCCCTTAATACGTAATTTGAAAATCCTACAAATGTGTAAAATGTTCTGCATTCATTGCTATACCTTCATTGAATTTCCTGTTCTTTATGAATGAACCCTTTGGAAAAGCGTTAAATTATGCATTTCCCTGATTACTAGTAAAATTATATACCCTTTTACATATTTATTAGCCATTTGAGTTTTCTGTGAAATGCCAGATTATGTAATATACTCATTTTTTCAATTGTGTTGTTTGTCTTTTTCTTAGTAAATATATAGACTTTTCATTATGCATTTTTATATCATATTTCTTTATTGCTTGCATGCACTGCAAATATTCTCGGCTTTTTAGAAACATTCATGGCGTTCAGGTGTGTGGGAGACATTACTAATGCGGTAAAATGGTTTATGGGGTGTTTTATGGTTTATGTTTTTGTGTCCTATTTTTAGAAATCTTTTCTGTCCTGTCTCATAAATATATTTTCTATATTTTTTTCCTAAAAGTTTCAGATATTTGCATTTCCAATTTTAAGTTGTCTGGAATTTATTTTTCTTTATGGTGTCAAGTAGGGATCTATTTTTCCCAAATGGATAACCAATTTTCCCAAGACTTTTTAATCACTGATTTGCTATTTCTGTTTCTGTCATGTACCAAGTTTTCATGTCTAATAGTGTGAATTTCTTTATTGATTGATTTTTTTTGGTCTATATCTCTATAACAATACCATGCAGTCTTAATTACCATAGCTTTAGAATAGGCCTTTATATTTGGTGGTACCAATTGTAAGGGAGGAAAAAGCTATCCTTTACCCTCTTGGGGTCCTTGACTGGGTCTGAAGATTAAACTGACATAGACAGATTAACAGGAGACAAGCATACAAATACTATTGAATTTTTACATGTACCTGGGAGCCTTCACAAGAGAATGAAGACCCAAAGAGTGACCATAACAGGAAGCTTTTATACCTTTTAGATAAAAAGGTAACAAATTTTTGATGAATTGGCAAGTCACAGGGTTTTGGACTAGGGGTAGTGAATGGTGAAGAAATAACTAGGAAAGTAAGGTGGTTTAATAAGGTTTATTTGTACAGCCTTTTCAGCCCCAAATTCCCTGTCTCTGGCGATAAGAACGTCTTCTTTCTTCCTGATACAGGCAAAGTGTGTTTCACATGGAAGTTTTATGACCTGTTTCTGGGAAGAAAGATGAGGTGGTGGAGGTCAGAGTGACCTTGCTTCTGCCATTTAAAAAAAAATTTATTCAGCCTAATATATTTAATATGCCATATTTTGAGGTGCCATATTTTGAGATAGTATGTCCTAAGCCCCATCGTAATCTTCCATCTTCGTTACTTTTAAAATTCTTGGATCATCAGCCTATTGATTTCCACTGAAAAAAAAATCCTGTTTGGATTTTGATTGGGATAGAATTAAATTAATAATTATGGTGTGATTTTTTTATTTTTATGATGTCACATCTTTTCCTCTATGCATATTCTTGTCAAGCTTTTACCCTTGTTGCAAACTAACAAAAGTTGGTTAGCCATGGTTTTACAGTGGCAGAAAACACTAGACTCCTTTGTCCAAAAGGACAGTTTATTACTTACAGCAATAGCAATAGCCATTTTCCCAAGACTTAATTTTCATAGGGTGACACAGGGTCAGGTGACATCTGCACCCATGGTGAGTTAGTTCTCAGGAAAAGAACCCCAAGCTTAGGAACCCTCCAGCAAACATTCCCAGCCTTTGCTCATGAAGGAGACCTTATCTTTTCTCAGGACAGCAGATAAATCTGTCCTTGGTCCCGATAGTGTTCTGATAGAAAACACTATCTCTCTCTTCCAAAACTCTTTGCTATGTAAACATCCTTGATAAGATAGCCTTACACAAAGCTTTCAAAACTTCTGTTCAGAGGCATGTGAAGATGTCAGAGACCCATAAGGAATTGTCTCCCAACAATATCCACCCCTGGTTTATACACTTTCTTGATGTCTGGTGAACGTTCCCAGAAGTATGCCACTCTGCTG
The DNA here is from genome assembly GCF_057876585.1 of Rhinolophus sinicus. NCBI lineage: Eukaryota > Metazoa > Chordata > Mammalia > Chiroptera > Rhinolophidae > Rhinolophus > Rhinolophus sinicus. The sequence goes on along the minus strand of NC_142506.1, from coordinate 56,221,164 downwards.
ACCACTCTGACTAATCTGACTGATTGGGGCTGGGTCCACATCCATTCCCTTTATCTCACATAGCATTTGTCAATAAGACTATAAACAGTAGGGTGACGCCAACCTAAAATATTAATTTCAGCCATGCCCACACAAGGTTCCAGGTCCAGAAAGCTGAACAAATTCAAGAAGCCATTAGAATCTACCTTACAAAGCCAGTGGATTTCTCCCTCAGTTACTTTTTTGATTGTATGGCTTAGTCTGAAGCATTAAGCCAGGGACAGCAAGCAGCAAAATTATCATTTGCACAGACTTGTCTTGGCCCACAAGGATAAAGTGTCTAGTTCAATTCTGCCATTTAAAACAACTCTTGCCAGTGAGTCGAGACCAATCTGAGTGTTTTTCAGGAACAAGGCGATGTTTCCTTACACACTGGATTTTTAACACTCTCATAACCACCTCTAAGTTACAAGTTGCATTGTTTTGGGGAGGGAGGCAAGTTAATGCCTTGTTTCTGCACAAGAAATACCATGCTAAGGGTGTACCTGGTACCCTTGGGAAGAAAGTGTTTTTCATAGTTGTTGGGTTCCCTATGTCAGTTCAAGAGGGAGAGGGATACAGGTTGACAGGGTTCCAGTGTGGGTTCTTGGTTGAGTTCTAATAATTAAGTCTAACTCTTTTTTGGGGAGTGACTGCATGAAAACAATCAGTCCAATCTAACGTATTTGCCATATCATCAGTCAGCTGGCATTTGTCTGCCCCATGGAATAATTGAGCGATGGAGATAGAGGTAGAGAAGACATCCAAGACCTCTGGAGGTGTTGACAAGTATTTTTCCTGTGGGGTGCAGGCGCTGAGGCCACCCCCTACTGTTTCTGATAGACTTCTCAGTAAGGTTAAGGGGAGTAACAATTAAATCATGGTCAGTTCCATCTGGCAGGAGATGGCAGTCACAGCAGTTGATGAATTAAAGGTTCCTACAGTTTGGGATATCTGCATCAGGGCATTTTCCTTTGTGAGGAAGGTTAGAGAGAGAGTTTTGAAAGACGAAAGATTGCGATATCCCTCAGTTCCCATGTATTCCATGCTCTGGGGTGTTTCGTCCGCAGATGTCTGGGTTTTTGCTGTCCTTGCACAGCCACAAAATTGGTATGTCCTATTTCAGTAATTATGACCATAATTATTTCCCAAACATCCTCTAATTGGATGTTTGAAAACATCCTGAAGGGCTAGATGCAAGAGGGACAAGGGCATTTTTATAAAACCTAGAACGATTGTAGCCCCTCCTTAGGTGTGCACGGGCTGCAGAAGGTCTCAGCAGGCAGTGTGCTCAGTCACGGACTCACTGTCCTTACGATCCAAGACCATGTCAGTCCAAGAGAATTCAGGTAGTTGAACCAGAATTAAATTAGAATCAGTGGCCAATCAGTGGCCTGGTGTTGCCAGTAGGGAAAAGAAAGAAGCACCCAGGAATGGTCAGGACTGAATCTCAAATTTTCAAATAGTTCTATATAATAGATCTATATCCCATCTCTTCCATGCTGATAATTACCCAGGAAGGAGATAAAAGAAAATGATCCCTTCCTGGGGACACCCGCATTTCATGGCCAAACTTCCTTGGTAAGGTGTGTCGACAAAGAAAAGGTAAGGGAGATAGAGTCAGAAATCTTTTTGAGTGAGCTTTTGAGAAGGCTATTCCAATGCTCTGTAATGCTGGATGCTTGTGGGTGGTAGGGGGTGAGGAAGGTTCGTAACATTACTTGACCATCACCTTACTGTTGAGTGACTTGTAATAAAAGGTATACCATTGTCAGATTGCAACTTGTCTAGATATCCACACACATGACACAAATTAGGTTCAAGGGATCTAATTCTGTGGCTGGAGTTCGCTGATTGGACTGGAACAGCAACGCCATAACTTGAAATAGTGTCCGTATCAGTGAGGCACCACTAATAGCCCTGAGAGGGGATTAAAGACCTGATGCAGGTTCTTCCAGGAGTATATGGGGCTCATTCACAGCCTGTGCAGTGTGGCTTCCCCACTTGGAAGCAGCCATGTCAGCTTTTGTCAGGAGTGACAAGTCTGAATGCAGTGATAGCCCCTGCACCATAAACACGTATGCTTTAATTTGTGTGGTCTATGGTAGTGAACGTGCTGCCATGCCCAGCATGATGTTGAATCCAGAGAGCAGTCATGGCAATCTGGGAAGGGCAGGCTCAATCAGCAGCTTGATTCTGGGGCATCGCACCAAAGAATGGGTCTTTACCAAGGGCCCTGAGTGACTCAGATAGTTTGATCCCACAATTCAAAGCCCCAAAGGGTTACCTTTAATTTTCTAGTATGTAGTTTTCCCACTGGCAGCCCAGTTAACTAGGTCATGGCAAAGCCCAAGAGTCAGAGTTGTTCCCAGTGGCCAGAATGAACAAGTCTGCTCTTGGTTCTTCGTAGGTGGCTATAGCTGAAGCAAGGGCGTTTAGGTGTCAGCTTAGCTGAACCATCAGTAAACCAGACCAAGGCACTTATGGGAATCTTTGTGTGTTAAGGGCTGCATCGAGCCAGCAATCAGAACCCAAAAGAGGGGCAAGGAAAACCCAGATGAATCTTATTACAGAAGCCAACGGTAGGGAAAGGTACAGGAATAAAGGAGAATTGGAAACTGAGATAAATGGTTAAATATCAAAAATTGGACATTATTCTTTGAATTTAAAAATGAGGGGGTTTCTGGTAATTTTAACATTAGCCTAGTCAGTAAAAACAATGGATCACAATGGGTTGAACAATAATTTGAAGGAAGGATTGGTGGATATAGTTAGAGACGTATTTGTAAATAAGAACCTTCAAGTTTCAGCTTAGCTGAACAATTAGTGAACCAGAATTAAACCACAATCTGAAATTTTGTTTCAGGCTTGTGCTGGTGTGATGTTAGTGGGCCCAACTGGTGGAGGAAAGACAACAGTCAGAAGAATTTTAGAAAGAGCATTAATATTATTACCAAATGAAAGTTTATTATCAACCAAAGAAAGAAACTCTTTTTCCCAGGTAAATGTTTTGCTAAACAAAATATTTCTCTATTTGTTAAGATATTATTTTATACTTAAGGTACATTTTATGTTCTCTTTACATAAGTATGTTCTTTACTTGTTAAATTGATTGCTAGGGATTTTGTAGTTAGGAATCATTGTAGTGAATGGGATTTTTTTTAATTTGACTCTCAAACTGGTCATTGCTAATGTAAAATAAAACTATTGACTTGTGTGTTTATTTTGTAACTAGTCACCTTACTTAATGGACTGGCAAATTCTAATTTTTTTGGGTAATCAATTGAATCATCTTCAAAAGAATATAATTTTGTCTCTTTTCTAATATTTATGTAACTTATATTCTTATCTTATTGCATTGATTAACCCTCCAAGGCAATATTAACTATAACATCTTGTTTCTTACATTATCTGGAATGCAATTAATATTCAGCTTTTAATATGTAGTTTGCTCTTTGTCTATGATAAATGTTCTTTATCATACTTCTGAAATTTTCTTCTATTCTCATTATACTTTGGGTTTTGACTCTAGAATTTATGAAATGATAGCATCTATTTTTTGTATTTTATTGGTTAATGCACTTAGCTATGTTCATAGATTTACTAATGTTAAATTGTCCCTGAATTCCTAGAGTAACTCCTACTTTTTCATGGTATATTTTTATTCAATACAAAGTTGGACTCCAATACATGGTTTGTACTTCCTTTGCCTTATGTAGAGATGCATTAATGGTAATTATTCCAAAAGCCTAGACAGCCAACTTCTCAGAGATGAGGACTTTTTCTTTCAGTTAGTGTGCAACTTCAAAATCATTCATGTGGCAGGACATAATCCTTTCTCATTTTCTTTTCTAAATCCCCTTGTCAGCAGATCTTAACTAGTTCTTAAGCAATTATTGTAGTTAATAAGAGGTGAATTATCATAGCAATAATAATAACTAATATTTATGTTGTTTTCAATACGGGCCAAATACTGGTTAAAACACTTTTATCATACTTCTGAAATTTGAATTATCTCATTTAATCCTCAAAACAACCCTGTGGGCAAGAATTTGTTTTATTAAAAGAAGTTTTTTTAATTACAAAAGAAATATGTATTAACTCAATTGTGAGAAATTTGGAAATGCAAAAATATAAAGAAATAATATTTAGAATAACTGCAAATAATTTTGCTGTATTTTCTTTGATTATTTTTCCTACAGTAAATATATTTTGAAATAATTAAGGTACTCTGTGAATAAATGACCTCAATTCTTCTAATGTTAACATTTTCACCTAATATTACATGCTGAGAATTAACCCCACGTCACAATATCATTCCGATGACTGTTCTGTATATGTGACTACTATAATTAAGGATTCTCTCATGTATAATATTTTTAAATTGGGTTTTTAAAAATACATAATTATAACAAAAATATGTAGGCTGATGGCAGAACCTTAGGTAATGGAATTGTTTTGATCTTCCTCCTTAGTTCATGACTTTTTCCTAATTGGTCTGTTGAAGATCTTCTCTTTATTTAATAGTTTAGTTCAATTTAGTTTATCTCCTAATCTTCACTTCTTTTCCCTCTTCATCATAGGAACCCTCTCTAGTGTTTTTACGATATACTTATATATGTGCATGTCTTTTAAAAATGCCTGCCGAGGATTGGTTTGTGGTAGGGCATAATTTCGCCATGTACTAAAAGGTGAAATTCACATATCAAATAATTTATCATTTTAAGCTGCACAAATCAGTAACATTCAGTACATTCACAATGTTGTGCAATCATCATCTCCCTCTAGTATCAAAACTTTTTTATCACCACAAGAGAACATTCCATACCCATTAAGAAATCATTGCCTATTACCTTCTCTCTTCGTTTCCTGGAAACCACTGATTGGATTTCTGTCTCTGGATTTGCCTATTTAGGATATTTTATATAAAAGGAATTATAAAATATGTGACCTCTTGTGTCTGGCTGCTTTCACTTAGCATAGTTTTTGAGGTTTGTACAAGTTGTAGCATGTATCAGTACTTCATTCCATTTTATGGCTGAATAATATGCCGTTATATGGAATATTTGTTTATCCTTTCATCACAATTTGTTTATCTGTTCATGCTTTGATTGATATTTGGGTTGTTTCCCTCTTTTAGCTATTATAAATAATGCCACTGTAAACATTTGTTTACAAGTTTTTATGCAGACTTGTACAGTTTTTACAAGTTTTTCTTTTCTCTTGGATATATACGTATGAGTGAAATTGCTAGGTCATGTGGTAATTCTATGTTTAACTTTATAAGGAAGCACCAAACTGCTCTCCACAGCAACTGCACCATTATAAATTATCACCAGCAATGTGAGAGGCTTCCTATTTCTCCACATCCTCACCAACATATTTTTTTTCCATCCTAGAGAGTGTGAAGTGGTATCTCATAGCAGTTTTTATTTTCATTTCCTTAATCACTAATGGATGTTGAATACCTTTTCATGTGTTGGCCATTTGTATATCTTCTTTGGAGAAATATCTGTTCATATCTTTTGTCCTTTTTTAAATTTGCTTGTTTATCTTTTTGTTGTAGAATTGGTATATATATATATATATATATATATATATATATATATATATATATATATTTATTCAGCATACAAAATCCTTATCAGATATATGATTTGCAAATATTTTCTCCTGTTCTCATTTTGTTTAGTTCTTTGGCCCTGGTTTTCTTCATCTCTTTGACAATATTTAAGACAGTTAATTTAAAGACTTGTCTAGGATGTCCAATGCCTGAGCTTCCTCAAGGATGGTTTCTCTCAATTTATTTTGTCCTTTGCATGGACCATGTTTCGTGTTTCTTTGTAGGCATTAAGATTATTTGTTGAAAATTGGACATTTGTAAAAGCAAGCCACCTTTCCCAGTCTTCCCAGACTTGCTCTGTGCTGGGATAGTTCTTCACTGATTAGCTGGGCCTACTCTGAACCTAAGGATCCGCCTGAGATGAAAGTTTAGAGTCTTCTCAGATCTTTTCTGTGCATTCATCTAGACTGGGTCTGTGTGTGGCTTGCACAAATTCCTCTGTATATACAACTGCTTTTGAATGTCTTAATTTCCCAAAGGTTCCTACCCTACTCTCTCCTAGGGCCTCTATTGTATGTCTCCATCCACAATCTCTTGTCTTGGGTTTCTTTGGGTCCATAATCTTCCTGCAGTTTTTATAAGAAGTGCCTGCCACTTTTCCCATCTGAGATCGGAGATAGGTGGAATAGACCCCAGTTGTTTAGGCAACGCCCAGACCCAGTAGAATGTTGCAAATAAGATCTGCTTGAGTGCAAATTCTGACCTAAAGCTTAAAACTCTATCTTACTCTCTCTCACCTCTATATCCAACCCTGGTTCCAAACCCAGCACATCCCAGCGCGTAGACTGTCTTCCTGGATTAGGCACAGTGGGATTTTTTTTCTTTATTTTTCTAGGGATATTATTTATAATATCTAGAATTTTGAAAAATAAAGATTTTAACATTATGGCTAATTTTAATACATCAGTTTTTACTGTTCCTTACAAATTGCTGCGTTTATACAGAATCTTTCTTTGGAGTGGAAGACCTCTCCTAAAACCCTTTGGTAATAACAATGCAAAAAATTAAATAACTGTACCATTGTTAAAGTTTTTAAAAACCAAACTGGATTTTTCTCAGATTCCAGGAGTAAAAGGAAGAGTAGATATTTGTGTTTTAAATCCAAAGTGTATCACTCTTGATGAACTATATGGACACCTGGATCCCAATACTATGGAATGGACTGATGGATTATTATCATCAACAATTCGAAATTATGTGTATTGTAGCACTACAGGGAATTCAAAGAAAGACAATGATCTCAGACCAAAGTCAAGAATCTCAGATTTATCTGATGTAAGTTTAATATGGAATAATTACTTAATTTGACTATTGTGAATTATTTCATTGTTTATCTAAAGACTAATATTAAAGCACCATTAGATACTAGGGCAAAAGTAAATTATTATGATCAGCTAAAAAAAGAAAAATTGTAAGCTATAAAAAAACCCAGAAAATATACCATTGTGTTTTAAAATGGTCAGTATATAATAAAATGCCTTTAAAGGAACACAAAATAAATTAAGGGTAAGTGGAGGATGACCTAGTGATTCAAGTGTTTGACACAAAATTCATCAAAGAATAAACATGAATAGCAAAAGAAAATAGAAAAGTTGTATTCCCATTAGTAATAAGTACAGATTACTAGTATGTTCATCGGCTAAAATATATTAACAAAAAGAAGATATTTTGAACCAAAGAGATTAGTAAAGATTTTTAAAAAATAGAAAAATAATATTACATAATTACAAGATTGTGAAATAAAAGTTCATACATGTTTGGGGAATGCATACTGAGATTTTTAACTAGACATTTTTTATTTAGAAATCTAATAATTTATCCTAAGGAAATAAAAATTTATTGGATTTTTGCTATTTTTTATATTGATATGAGAATGTTTTCTATGTTCAAAAGTAATTACATTTGTCGTCTGTGCTGTACTTATTTTCCACTATCCATGAAAATAAGTTTATGAGTGTATTCTTTTGTAGATTCTAAGTTTTCAGTTACACCTTTCCCTAGTCTAAGATTATTCTGGCATATTGATGGTTGTTTAATAGAAAACATATAATAAACCCTTTTAAATCTTTAATGTGTATAATTTATTTTGGTGTGAATTATTAACTTAATTTTTCCCAGATGGAAAATTGTCCTGACACAATTGAATAATTCATGTCTTTCCCACTAATATATAAAAGGATAATAAATACCCATATGTATATAGGGCTTTCTACCTTCTTTACTCTGCCTCTCCATTTAAATAACAAAATGACACAATTTCAAAACACAATAGGTTTTTATTTTTATTTTTTTAACACAATAGGTTTTGAAAGCCACAATTCAAAACCTATTGTGGCTTTGAATAGGTTTTAATATCCAGAAGATATTATGCAGTGTTATTTTTCAAAATTCATTTCATAGCTATTCTGCAATTTGTTTGATTTCCTCTTTGATGCAAGAATTGTTTAAGAAAGATTTATTTTTAAGTATTCAAGTAGTATCTTTATGTTGTTGCTGGCTTTATTATTAAACTATGGTTTTATTGCATTGTGATTAGAGAATATTGTCTCTAGTGCTTCTCTTATTTTCAGCATATTTTAAGATTTACTTTATCACCTATATATGATTATTTTATTTATTTCAACTACCATTACTGAGAGATCAATTAGTCTTCTATGAATGTTCTTACCATTTTCTTTTTCTATTTACTATTGCTTTTAATTTACGCTATTTTGTAAATATTTATAACTGCTAGAGCTTCATTTCAGATTGTTTATCTCGTTTAATGTTTTTGCCCTGATTACAATACCTGCTTTGTTTTTTCTTTTTCTTTTTTTTGCGAACCTGGTATGCTTTTTACTTGTTGTCCTACAAACTAAGTAAATTCTTTAAAGAACTATCTCACACATGCATGATGTTGTTGGTACTAAATATTTTATTAACGATTAAAATGCAGATAATATTTGACCCACATTTTTAAAGATCTAGAGAAAGGAATGTAAGAGAGTGAAATAATGATTTCTGTACAGGGGTGACAATTGCAGGCTTTTGCAATAGGAATAATAATTGGGAACAGCCTTGGACTTGCTTGTCTTTCTGCTGAGGCTGGGGAATTAGAAGGGACTGACCACTGTTGGTTGCATTGCGATGTCCTGTGCTCAGGCCCACGTTGGGTCTCTGCCTTCATAGCCCACACCGTGCCCCCAGCACAGGTCTAGTGTTTGGTCTTCTCCCCTTTTGCTCTTGGTGGTAAAGGAAACCAGTTTCAGTCAGCTGATGCTGTATTAATTACCCCTGTTGGGGATATAAATAAATTAGCCCCACAGATTATTAAGAGTTAAGTATATGCATCGATCAGAATTTCTTAGAGATTAGTCTGAGAACAACCTGTATTAGAGTGCATATTAAAAACGGAAATTCCTGGGCTCCACCTCAAGCTTAAGCAAATTAGAATTGCCAAGGATGCGGTGTTAGAATCTGCAATTTAACAAATCCTGCAGTAATTCTTATGTAGCCTATAATTTTAAAACTCTATTGTGAAGGAAGGTCTAGGAAAAATATATACCAAAATGTCAACTGTGGAGTTTTTTTGCAGGTAGTGGAAATTCAGAGAACTTTTGCTTTCTTTCTTGTGCTTTGCTGTATTATTCAAATATTATACAATAGCATGCACTATCTTTCTGGGGGGGAAAAAACAAAAATAAAAGAATTTTCTAAAAGTAAATGACTTGAGTCACAACTCACATTATACTGTGGTGGTTACGTGTTGATCTTTCCAGCTAGAGAACCTTCTGCCTTTTATATTTTTATCACTCAGGAAAACCTACTGACATATAGTCCATTTGAGTTGGAAAGTGTGATCAAATAAAAACTTAAACATTATGGATTACTTATTTTAGGTTTTCAAACTTGAGTCCTCTGATACAGCAGATATTGATGATAATATTTTTGAGGAGATGAAGAAAGATATTAAAATTCCAGAAAGTCAGGGTAAGTGTTATTATTAAATTTAATAAAGCTAATTAATTAGATGGCAAACTGGATCAATCCGACCTTTATTTATATCTTTAAAAACATTTTTGATTATTAATGTTCTGTTCTTGTACTATTTATTTTTCCTCACGTGCTTATTTAAAATGTGTATAGCTTTACCACGTGTTATGTTACATAAATACGAAGGCTTACAGAGCCCTTTTAGTGTACAAATGAGCATTAATGTCTTACGAGAACCACGTAGATATTATAGGTGGAAGTAAATACTGTGTGAGAAACAACAGGCAAATTACAGTATTGCCTCCAAAGCAGGACTCCGTAAGCCCATGCATCCACAGGCCAGATCACACAACCCGGCATAGTCGTCTCAAATGAATTGCGTGCCCATCATATGCCACTCGGCTCTGTGCCAGGGGGACAGAGAAAGTATGTGACAGGGTCCTTGTTTCAAAGGAGCTGACAGTCTGCCCAGGAGCCCCAGGCATTGCTGTCACTTCCATGGTGAACCCCCTTTCCACCCATCCATCTAGTCTGTACATTTATGTTACAGACTTGGAACGAGACTTCTGCTGTTGCTTCTACTTTCTTAGAATTCCTAAATTCTTTGTGCGTTACTCTTTGGTATTCAGTTTGGGAGAGTACAGTGATTGGGCATGATAAGTTTCCTTCATAGGATGTTAAGAAAATCCTGAAGGCAAGGCATTTCAGCCAGGAGATCCTAACTGGATCTAGTGGTGACATCTGCGTCCTAACTCCACTTTCCTGTTCTTCTGGAATACTTACTGTCTGTCAGGTGCTAACAACTTTCTGTCTCCATAGTGACCATTCATACCTCGCGTATCCTGACCAGTAGATTTTCTAAAACTATCTAGCAAGGTGGTGGGTATAGAGTATGGAAAGAGGAGTAAATGGATTCTCAGTGTGAAATACTCTAAATAATCTGTCTATTTGGTTCTTTCTTCAGTGGGCTTCTATTTCCCTTTCCTAGTTCCCAGGGGCGGCATATCCAAAAAAAAATGTTCCTGAGTGGAAGGAGGAAACTTACAAACCATATTATTTCCCATGTTATTGTGGGAAAGATAAATTCATGGCTCTTTCTCTTAGCCTAATTTTAAGGCTAATTATACAATTCAGCTATCTAAGAATATTGAAGCAATGTTTAAAGCATTATTAATTAAGTATATGGCATGAATATTTACTCATATTTAATAAATATTAGGGACTACATATAAACCCATTCCCTCTCGTGTTTTCTAGGATACAATTTTTAGTCTTAATTAGAAAATATTTTCTAAATAGAATATTTGCAAAATAATAATGAAAGAAGTCTGATATTATTCTCAGTTACATTAAAAATATTTTTCTCTCCAGACTTTGATTGGCAGTGGATTGTCCTAGATGGTCCAGTGGATACCTTTTGGGTAGAAAGTCTGAATTCTGTGCTAGATGACACTCAAACGTTATGCCTACCAAACAGTGAGAGAATAGCTTTAACTAATAAAATAAGAGTGATTTTTGAGGTGGACAGTCTCTGTTACGCCAGCCCTGCTACTGTCAGCCGATGTGCAGTGGTCTATATGGTAAGTTTTCAAAATCAAATTTCTTAACAAAGAAAATATATTGCTTAGGATGATAACTAGTCATTATGTTTATTCTGTTGTTACCTCTGGATCCAACAGAGTGATCCTAGCAGTTGAAAATTGTGTGTCCCCTAAAGCCTCCTATTCCAGAAATTAGTATGAATGTCATTACTGCTGTTATTAATACTTAGTGATTGGAATGTCACTATTTTCCATAACTTTAACTAGTGCGTTCAGTAGGCAGGTTAGGCTGCTGGTATGAATTATTTTTCCAGTAGAGGAAAAATTGCTCAGAAGCCTTTTCACACCCATTCCACGACTGTCTGGACTTGTGAGACACATTACCAAGTGAGTGGTGAGGAGGTAGAAGGAATAAGTGTTTTCTATACATGAAATTAATTAGTAGCCACAATTAGCCCTATGTTCTAATCTAGTTAACTCCTGTAAAGAATACAGCTACATAGTGCTGATTTTCTGGATAAGCAGTTCCTCTCACTGTATACACACATAGCTTCAACACACCTCTCTACACAAAATCCCCCAATTGCTTGTTGTCTTATAGGACCATGGTTAAAAATCACAAGTATTTCAGAAAAGGGTAATTCTTTACACTTTTTTGATTACTTGCCCTTTAATGAATGATAATTCTAAATCATATTTGGTAGGGGGCAGTAGTGAATTAAAAAGATAGTAAGAGAGTAGGTGGACATTGTATTTTTATTTATTTACATAAAACTATCTGGTGCTTTTTATTGTTAGGACCCTGTTGCTCTGGGATGGGAGCCTTACGTTAAGTCGTGGCTTACGAAAACTTCTAAAATTATGAGTCAGTCGGGAGTGGATTGTCTTGAATTCATGATTAATAATAGTGTCAAGGATGGACTACAGTTTATAAAGAAGCATCAGAAATTTCAGCCATTTCCTGTGCAGGACATAACAATCGTTACAACTCTGTGCAGAATTCTTGATGCTTTCTTTGAATTCCTGGGTAAAAATGGAGGCTTTGGAGAACGTGAGTTTTTCTTCCCTAAGTCAATCTGATGATATTATATCTTAGCTAGTCAATGCCAGTTGTTTATCACCTTCCATTAGATTTTATAAAAGAAAGAAAGAATGGCCAAGAATTTTCAGTCTGTTCGAACCAACAGCAATCCTACACAAGGAACAAACTAAAAATCATTTACAGAGGAGCATATCAATAAAGTAAATTTATATCATGCATAAGTGTTGAAGGGTCACAAGAAAAATGAATATAAAGAATTCTTAGAGGGTCTCTATTAGGGAAGAATGGTTTAAAAACTCTTTGGAGATAGAAATAGGGGGCAAAATCCATCCAGACAGAATCTTAGGTGTAAGTTGTAATCATGGCATAAACATGGAAAGTGGTAAAACATCTGGAAGGAGCGATCAAAAGGGGGAAGTGGGGAGGAAGAAAAGAGTAAAGGGGGTCAAACATATGGTGATGGAAGGAGATTTGACTTTGGGTACTGAACACAATGCAATATACAGACAATGTATTATAGAGTTGTACACTTCAAACCTATATAATTTTGTTAACCAGTTTCACCCCATTAAATTTAATGTAAAAAGTGATTAAGAAAGCATTATGGCTAAAGGTATGGTCTCTGGTGTCAGAAAGCCTGCATTCAACCATTGTTCTATCTGGTTCCTGATGAGATGGCAAATTAGCACAGGCTCCCACCTCTCTCTCCAAAACCTGATTCTGGCTCCATGAAACTAACAAATTTTGAGAAATCCCAGGAGTAACAAAAGCTGGTTATGGTCCCAGTGGGGGGAAGGGTGGGACACTGCAACCCTAAACAGAAAAGAGCTGGGTACCAAGAATGGAGATAAAGTGGGGGGAATATTTAGATTTGCCCTTCCAGCTTCTCCTTATGGTTCTTGAATAAGCTATTGTCTTTCTTTTTGCCAATTAGCACACCACAGCACAGCTGGAGGCAGCAACAAAATATCATATTCACAATGCAATGAAGCCTGACTAGGTTAGGGAGCAGGTAAAAACACATTTCCTTCTACTGCCAACCCCCTTCACATCTTAAAGCCTAAATGGTTGAGAGAGAGAGAGAGAGAGAGAGAGAGAGAGAGAACACTTGAAGAAGTGTACAGTGATGTAGCCACTATTGAAAATGATATGACCATTCCTTTAAAAAAAACACAAAAAAAACTTAGAATTATCATTTAACCCAAGAATGCCACTTCTGAGTATATACACAAAGAATTGAAGAGGGACTCAAACGGGTATTTGCATACCCGTGTTCACAGCAGCACGATTCATCATTGTCAGAAGGTGGGAACAACCCAATTATCCATGGATGGAAGAATAGATAAACAAAATGCGGTCTATACATACAGTGAAGTATTATTCAGCCATAAAAATAATCAAATTCTGACAAGGCAAAAATATGGATGAACCCTGAGGACATTATAGTAAGTGAAATAAGCCAGTCACCAAAGGTCAAGTATTGTGTAAATCCACTTATAGGAGCTACCTAGAAAATGCAAATCCATAGAGAGAACAGAATAGAGGTTACTAGGGTCTGGGGGGGAAAGGGGTGTGGGATGGGTAGTTATTGTCTAATGGGCACAGAGTTTCAGTATGCGATGATGAAATATTCTGGAGATGGATGCTGGTGATACAAAAATGTAAATGCACTTAATGCTATTGAATTATAAATGGTTAAAATATATGACATTACATATATATTTGCCATAATAGAAACATTTTCCCACAAGACTGTGTATATTTGCACACTTTAAAAAGCTGATGCCTGAGGGTCTAGCTTCCAGTCAGCTTGAATCTAGGTGCTGAGATTCTCCCCTTTGGGACACTGACAGGTGTTGGCACACCCTCACCTACTATGAGCTACTAACAATATAATAGGCTGCTTGGACAAGCACAGAGAGCTCAGAGCCAGGAATGAGGCAGGTTTGAATGACAGCATTCATCTGTATGAAGCTACTCGTCAACACTGGGAGAGGTGGGTGTTTCATCTACTATATAGAAATCAACACAGAGTCAAGCAAAATGAAGAAACAAAGGAATATGTTTCAAATGAAACAAGATAAAACCTCAGAAAAAAATTTAATGCACTGGAGATAAGGAATTTACCTGATAAAGGGTTCAAAGTAAGGGTCAGAAAGATGTTCACCAAACTAGGGAGAAGAATGGATGAACACAATAAGAAATTCAACAAAGAGATGGAAATATATAAGTACCAAATAGAACCACAGAGCTGAAGAATGCCATAACTGAACTGAAAAACACTCTAGAGGGTTTCAGCAACAAAGTAGATGAAGCAGAAGAAAGGCAGTGGAGTCAGAACAGCAAAAACAAAAAAGAATGAAAAAAGTGAAGAGAGCTTAAGGGACTTACAGAACAACGTCAAACAGACTAGCATTCATGGGTCTCCCAGAAGGAGGAGAGAGAAAGGGGAGGAGAACTTGTGTGAAGAAATAATGGCTGAATATTTCCCTAACCAGTGAAAGGAAACAGACATCTTGACCCAGGAAGTTCAGAGTTCCAAATAAGAGAAACACAAAGAGACCCATGCCAAGACACACTGGAATTAAAATGTCAAAAGCTAAAGACAAAAGCAGCGAGAGAAAAACAACTTCTTATGGGCCCAGCACGCTTCCCCTGCTGCAAAACTCTGCTATCTAAAAACTACTTGTTATGTACAAGGGAACCCCCCCATAAGACTAGCAGCAGATTTTTCAGTAGAAACTTTGAGGCCTGAAGGAAGTGCCATGACATATTCAAAGTGCTAAAAAAAAAACTTTCAACTAAAAATACCCAGTAAAGTTACCATTCAGAAAGAGAGTTTTCCAGAAAAGCAAAAGTTAACAGAGTTCATCACAACTAAACTGGCCTTTCAAGAAATGTTAGTTAGAGGGACTCCTTTAAGCTGAGAAGAAAGGGTGTTAATTAGTAGCAAGAACACATATAAAAGAATAAATCTCACTGGAAAGGTAGATTCATAGTAAAGGTGGTGGGTTAATCACTTATAAAGCTAGTTAAAAATAGTAAAAAAGAAAACCTATTATAATTAGTTAAGGGATACACAAGCTAAAAAGATGTATAATGTGGCATCAAAACCAAAATATTTCAGGGGACAGTATTGTTGACAAAATATTTCAGGGAGACAGGGGGATCAGCATCACTGATCATCAGGGAAATAAAAATGAAAACCACAATGAGATATCATCCCATACCTATTAGAAGTATATACACAAAATGTAATATTATTCAGCCACAAAAAAGAATGAAATCTTGCCGTTTGTGACAACATGGGTAGACCTCATTATGCTAAGTGAAATAAGTCTGACAGAGAAAGACAATATCATATGATCTCTCTTATATGTGAAATTAATAACAGAATTATGTATAATCACAAAAAGCAAAATAATCTGAATTTCAACAATAGAATGGGTTCATACTAAGGTACAGCAATATCATGTTTCAATAGAAAGACATGAAATAGACTTAAAATAAAAGGCAGAATGAGGGCCGGCCCGGTGGCTCAAGCGGTTAGAGCTCCGTGCTCCTAACTCCGAAGGCTGCCGGTTCAATTCCCACATGGGCCAGTGGGCTCTCAACCACAAAGTTGCCAGTTCAATTCTTCGACTCCCACAAGGGATGGTGGGCTGCGCCCCCTGCAACTAGCAACAGCAATTGGACCTGGAGCTGAGCTGTGCCCTCCACAACTAAGATTGAAAGGACAACAACTTGATTTGGAAAAAAGTCCTGGAAGTACACACACCGTTCCCCAATAAAGTCCTGTTCCCCTTACCCAATTAAAAAAAAAAAAGAAAAGCAGAATGAGAACCAAATCTCTTTAATTTTTTATTTAAGTTTAAATTATAAATATATATTTAATATTTAAATAGTTTGCATTTACATAAAAGACCATAATGAAATGCATCAACATTTAATGGTTATTATCTGTGGATGGTGGAATTATGGGTGATTTGTTATTTTCTTCTGTATACTTCTCTTTATTTCTACATGTTTTACAAGAATCGTATGCTATTTTAATATAAAGAAAACAAACATTTTAAAAGAATAATAAGCTAAAAGGAAGAATGAATAATTCATTCTTTGCGTTTCTGTGTTGAATGGATGACTTGGACAAAAAAGGTGGGTGATGGGGTTAGGAGGGAGACAACTACCAGCTGCCTCAAGTGTACCTGTTTGGTGTTTGTTTTGATAAATTTCTTATTTGAAAGCATAGAGGCTTCTTTTTTAATGCTTCACTTTATTAGGAACAATTTATTATTTAGTTTGTAATGTGTACCATCTTTGGAGGTAGTCACTGGATGTTTTAAAGTTTTCATTTTGGAACAATGAAACTGACAAAAAAGTTACCAGGTTAGAATGAAGAACAAAAATATGCAGATTTATGCTTCAGATAAGGATCGATTTAGACAATTGCAGGTACAGTATCTGCTCCTCTTTCCTTAGAAAAGTAACATCCATTTTGTCCAGGGACGATAACTTTATGTGAAGCAAGATGTTCTCTTGTCACAGTTTACAAACTAAACAATGTTAAAAGTTAAACCTCACTAGTTAATCAGCTAAATTTTAGGTCTGTTGTTAATTGCAGAAAAATACTTTCTTTTTTAAGGTGAAGATTTGAGGGACATGTCAGCTGAAGAGGAAAATTCTTCATATTCAATAGTTTCTGTCAAATTCAAGGATATAGAAGAAAGGTCAGTTACATTCATTCAACAGATGTGTTTTGGTACCTACTAGGTGCCAAACACTCAAATAGGTACAGGATTACTTGCCAATGAAGAATACTTTTGTAACTTTGTAACATCAAAATCCACTTAAATTTAGTTTATTCTAACTTAGATTTATTTTATTCCAGCTCAGATAGTGTCCTTGTATATCTAATACAAGATTTTTATGCTACATTATGAATAATATGGATACATTTATCCAAACTGTACATATTTGAGAAAGAAATAAAATTGGAATGAATATATTTCATGAATCTACCATTTATGAGCTGAGAAATATTGAACCAGTTCTAAGTATTTTTGAGCTTTGCTTTTCTCATTCGTAAAACTGGAATAATAATGTGATGTGCTAGATGTGTAGAATAGTGCCTGGTGCATAGTAAGTGGTCAATAAATTATAGCCCAAACCTTTACTATTTCTTGCTTATAATGTTGCAGTAACCTATTAATTGATTTTCCCAGTTCTTCCAGTCTATTTTCAATCTGACAGCCATATATTGTTTTTCATTTTTATTAAATAGCAAATAACCATATAAGAATATTTATAAATTATGTGTAAGATAGAAATACCAATACACAAATATCCATAAATGCACCATTCAGTCGTAGAAAAAAACCCATAATTTATCTCTGAAGTTCCCTGTGTACCTATCTAGATTTTATGGTATCCCATTATCTAAGATAACTACTGGATTTTTGTTTTAATATATTCCCAAGCAATATATTTTTAAACTTTTCATGTTTTTAAACTTTAATGAAGTCACTGTCTCTGTTTTTCTGTGTCCTACATTTTTTTTCAATGTCATGTCCCTGTGAGTAATCCATTGTTCATGTAGGAGTTCTCCATTCATTTTCACTGCTGACTAGTAGTTCATTGTATAAATGTCACCATTTATTTATCCACTGATAAACATAGAGGTTTTTTAAATTTTTTGTTACTATAAATACTACTTTTATTAATATGCTTATACATATCTCCTGGTATTTATATGCAAGAGTTTGATTTTTTCAAACATAAATTAGAACGTTTCTTTTTATAGCCATTTAATGACTTCCCATTACACTCAGAGTAGAAGGGGAAAAAAGCCTTAATAAAAAAAAGCTTTAAAAACACCTTCCTACCTCTGCATCTCCTAATCTCTTCCATTAACCTTATATGCGCTTCAGTGACACTGGCCTCTGTCTTCTTCAATTCCTCAGACTAGCCAGGATTCTTTGGCCTCATGGGCTTGACACATGGATTCCTTCTGCGCAAATGCTCTTCCTCTTACATGTTACCAAATCTCACTCATTCCTCAGGGCTCAGTTTCACTGTTGCTTCTTCAAAGAGGCCTTCCCTGACTTCCACAATCTAAATTTGTTACCCCTACTGTTCTCTTTATGGTATGCTTGACTCTTTCTTCATTACACTTGTTTTGTTCCGAGTAATTGATACATAGTAGGAATTCAATAAATATTTGCTCAATAAACTATTACACATGACTAGAAATTTCAAATAAAATTGTACACGTGCATTATACATGAAAGATTGCCAATAAATTTCAGCTCAGTGATATATTTTTAGGATTTTTATAATTTATAAATAATTTTATGATAATGCTAAATCTTGAACTATTATGTGTTTAAAATGTCTTCGTATCAGGCCCTTTTGTTCAGTCCCATCACCCACAGCCTTTTCACTGCAGAATTTCTGGGTTCCACAAACCAGGATGACCTGGGCTGACCCAGACTGGAGAAAACTCTCCCCGGAGTCACACTACCTGGCTTTAGCCAGGTTGAACTAAGTCAACCTCTAGGATTCGGTTAAGAGGAGTACAGAGTGAGTGACTATTCACTTACATCTTTCTACATAAAATGGAGAATTATCAGATCCTATCCCAAAGGACAGGTAAACTCTCAACTAATAAATTGACCTAGAATAAAAATGAATCATATGTACAAATAAATAAAATGAAAGTTGACTACAAATCTCTTACACATATGGTACTTTAAAAATAGTAGCAGTTTATAATTTACATGACATCTCAAAGGAAAATTATACATTAACTCTAAAACTTTTATGTCAACTATAGTATAATTTTTACTAATGAAACTTTGCAATGATATTGAAATAAATTACTGAATGCTTTCTAAAAATGTTAACCTTCACCCTTCCACATTTATCTACGGCAGAACTGAAAATACATGGTATCTGGAGAAACATCCTGATCAATTAAAAATAATGATTCAAAAGCTTTTCGTGTTTGCATTTACTTGGGCATTTGGAGGAACTTTAAAACGTGAAGATGAACATGAAAATGACATACTGTTGTATTCAAGTTTTAAACTGGATTCTCTTGCAAGAGTCACCTATGATTTTGACAACCTTGTTCATGAATTATTTGAAAGCAATTCACAAGTAGGTAAGTTCTGGAGGGGGAGTCATAATTATGCATGCTTTAGAGTACTTAAAATTATTTATGATTGGGCTTATATTGATTAAGCGCTTCTTTTAAAATGTGAAGATTCAAGGTAAAAGAGGGTTAATACCCTTTCTCCAATGAAAAGAGGCTGAAGAAAATTAGATTCCTGGTTGATTCTTGTTGCTACAAGAAGCTGCAATTCAAGTAAGGCAGAAGAACAAAGATAAAGCATTGAAACTATGAGCTGAGCTGTATAGCTGGGTCTGTATTATGTGTGTCATCTTGTAGCAGAAACTTCTGTAGATGAAGAATATTGTAGTTTCATATTTATTTTTTGAAAGAATATTTTTTAAATTATTTTTAAAGCCTTAGATTTTTTTACTATTTGTGGGTTTTTTGAAGCAGTTCTAAACCTTCCCAATTAGCTGTTACTGATTAAAGGAACTTTGAACAGATAAGGAAATCATAGATACAAGTATCAAAAAGAGAAATATTGAACATGAATGTATTTTTTTAATAGAGAGATGAGAGCTAAAAATACTACCAAAAGTACAAATCCTACTAGTTTGTCTAATGTAAATTTTAAAGTATCATTTGAGGTTATTTGTAAAAGGTCCAGTTAAGACATCCGTATTGCAAAGTTTTTGTGTTATTTCCTATGGGAATTAACATTTAGTATCAAAGACATTTGGTATTTATATACAGTGGAATGTTATTCATCCCTAAAAAGTAGGAAATCCTGCTATTTGTGACAACAGGCTGGACCTTAAGGGCCTTATGCTAAGTGACGTTAAGTCAAACTGAGAAGACAAATACTATATGATCTCACTTATATGTGGGACCTGAAAAAGCCAAACTCAGAAACAGAATACAGCAGTGATTGCCAGGTGCTGGGGGAGAAGGGGGAAATGAGGAGATTTGGTCAAAAAGTATAGACTTCCAGTTGTAACATAAGTAAGTTCTGGGGATGTAATGTACAGCAGGGTGACTATAAATAATAATATTGTATATTTGAAAGTTTCTGAGAGAGTAAATCCTAAATGTTCTCATACACACAAAAAGATAATGTGAAGTGATGGAAATGTTAACTAACCTTACTGTGGTAATCATTTCACAATATGTATGTATCAAATCATCATGTTGCACACTTTAAACTTAAACAATACTATTTGTCATTTATGTCTCAATAAAGCTAGAAACAATTTTTTGAATCAATAATACCAAATGTTAGCATGGAGGCATAGTAACAGGAACTTTCATGTATTACTAATTGGGAAATAAAACAATACAGCCACTCTGGAAAGCAGTATGACAATTGCTTAAAATATCAAATATGCACTTACCATCTGACTCAACATTTCACCTCTAGATATTTATCCTGAAGAAATGAAAACTTATATTCCCACTAAAACCTATACACAAATATTTATGGCAGCATTCATAATTTTTTAAAAATTGGTAACAACTTCAATGTTCTTTAGTGAGTGAATGGATACACAAATTGTAGTACATCCACACAGTGGATTACTCGGCAATGAGAAGAAATGAACTATTGATGAATATTGAGGAATAATATGGATGAATCAAGTGCATTATGCTACATGAAAAAACTCAGTTTCAAAAAGTTACGTACTCTATGATTGAATTTATATGACATTCTGGAAAAGGCAAAATATAAAAATAGGGAACAAATCTGGGGTTAGGGTTGGCAGAAGAGTCTGAACATAAAAGGGGTGGCACTGGGGAATTCATTAAGGTTTTAGGATTGTTCTGTGTCCTGCCTATCATGGTGGTTACAAGAATACATGCGTGTGGTAAAACTCATAAAACTATACCCCCAAAAAGTGGCTTTTACTATATAAGTATGTAAAAATTTTATAAATGAGTCAAAATATATAGAATATTAACACTGTTATCTTCATATCGTGAAACCATGGCTGGATTCTTTTGCTTTTATTATTCTGTATTTTCCGGAATTTATTAAGAAAAGCTATTACTTTTATAATGGAAAAGTAAATGTAATTTTCATAGAAGTATCCAGGTTCTCTAATGTATCAGTTTGACCACAACCAGTATCCTACTGGCATTAATAATATCCAACACATGGTAATAAGCTGAACTTCTTGGTAAGATTTTAAAGTATATCAGATCATGATTCACATTGCTTTCTGGATATAAAAAGACAAAATGTTAATAAAACTTAGCTTTTATACAATTAAATATTAGAAAGGGAAAAAAGAAAGCCTGTTTCTTATGTTTGAATACACCCTTAGTGGATAATAATTTCTGGTTCAACAAACCAATCTTTCAAATAGAGATCATATCATTAGTGAAACGTTCTATAAATGAACCTCATCCTTACTTTTTTTATTTATCATTTTCTCTTTTTTTAATCATTTTCAAATATAGGCATTACCCTACCAACTGGTGAACATTCTATCTTTGGGTATTTTGTGGATATACAGACGTGTGAATTCATACCATGGTCAGAATTACTTCCTAACAGTCAGACACTAATTCAAAGAGGTAAGAGTAATTATAAGAATCATACTCTAACTTCTCTGAAATATTGAGAATACTTCATACATAAAAGTGGTTGTGTCAGCAACTTTAAATACTGATGTATTCCGAGTTTGTGCAGGTACCAGTTTAGATCTTTGTTTATAAAACATAACTTTTAAAAAATGACCTTTGAATATTGCTTTCTGAGAAAGTTGGAATGTATTTGATTGAGTCAGCTGTACAACTATAAAACTGTAGATCTTTGAAAGTCTTACTAATGGAAATATTTATTATTTTAAATACTGTGATTATTTAAAGGAGAAAAGGGAGAGGATCTCTTCTAAAATAGGAAAAACATGTAAAAGCTGCACTTGATTGTAAAGGAAACTGCTAATTAGAAAAGAATAGTCGTACTTTGACAAATATCCATATATGCTAAATTGTTTTTATTCTCAACCTTCTACTTCTACATATAGAAAAAAAGATACAGAAAATTCTTGTACTTTGAGAACTTGGTTGAAGTTTGAGACAGGAACTTAGTAATCAAGCTTCATGTAAATTTCTTGCAAATATAAGAAATTCAATAAATGCAAAATAAATTTAATTGCTTTGAGGTCAGGTTTCTTTCATCAAAGAATTTCAAGTTTGGTTTATAAGACTTGTTGACAGAAAACAACCAGAGCTATCAGAATCATAAAGCATCTAGAAAGTTTTAGCTCTATATTAATTTCATTTGGAAATACCAAGCTTCTATTGTACAATATTTGTCACCACAAATATTAGTGGGTAATCATATTTATTTAAAACCTCTGAATTTTATATCATATGTTAGTGCTAACATTGGGTCATTTTTATCCTTAACTTTTACCATTATATATATATTACCATCATATATATATATATATATATATATGTATATACACATATATATATAATGGTAAAAGTTAAGGATAAAATTTATATATATATATATATTTTTTTTTTAACTGAATATCAATGCACATAGCTCAGTATCTTAGTGTACCGCTCCTATGGGAATTGTGTATTTTCTCCAAATCTATGATTAATATCCATTATTGGATCACTGGTAAAAATATTTATAATTTAATATTCATTAAATGCAGTAATATTAATCAGCAAAGACCTTTACTTGCATAGAACTATCTTTACAATTCACTACTTTTTTGAAAATTACAGAACAGTATACACAGTATGGGAACTAGGTGACTAGGATGTAGGGATGAGAAAGAGACTGACTGTTCGTTGTGTACATTTACGTACTTTTGAATTGTGTACCATGTGGCTGTATTAGCTTTTTAATTTCCAAAAGAGTGAGTAAAGGATGAGGAGGTGAGGCTGTGGTGTATTTATCCCTTTTGAGAGTTCTGGCTGTGCAATGGGGAAAGAATTGGGGTGGTATTTATAAGAAGCTGTGAAATCGAGAGGGATTTGGTTTAGGGGTGTTGTGTATTTCATATAAAATTACCTATGTTCAACTGATTTTTAGTAACAAAAATCTCAATTTCACATGGTTCAAACAATAAAAAGATTGGAGATACTAGCACATGTCTGTCTGTACAGTGGAAAATTCCAATACAGAGGAAGAGAGAATGGTGAGGGAGGATTCCTCCAGAAGTGAAGTTCTTAGACAAAAGATTGCAGGAGACTCTGGCGGGAGAGCTACCGTCTTCGTTTTTACTGGAGGGAAGAAGGCAGAGACGCGTGCATTGCATATGAGAGCACATTCGGAGGTTTCATGGTAGGAAAGTCAGAGTTTACATAAGATGGACTTAGGAATGTGTGTGGTGAGCTCACCAGCTGCAAGTATGAATGAAAGGGACAATTGCCGATATCAGCAGGGACCCCCAGGTACTTGCAACAATTTTGGTTTATCTGTACATGTTCGAATTGCTTTATAATGTTCAGACTTTCCCAGAAAGTATTTAGTACCTAAAAGATTATGTTAACATTTACTGATAGATTTTTCTGAAACTTTAAAAAAAATTTTAACTTAGGAACTTCAGTCCGAGCGGATCCTCAAGGATCGGGTGAAAACCTCTTGAAGATAACAGAACATAGAGAGAACATTCATCACACTGCTACCAGAGATACAACATGCCTTTCTTTTCTCATAAGCCTTCTTTTAAAGAATTCCTGCCCTGTACTTGTCACAGGTATTAAAAATATTTAAAGAAGGAGAATTCCAGAGTTTGGAAGAGGTCTAATAATTATTTAGTCTAGCCATTTTATTTTATAAGTTGGGGGGCGGGGTGGGGGGGCGCTGGAAATGTGCCCTAAAAAGCTTCAGTGACTATATCAATCTATATTCTCACCAACAGTTTATGAATGCCCGTTTCTCCACATGTTTGCCAGGACACCATAAGTTTTTTTCATCTTTTCATTACCTTCAAGACAAATTCCAGGAGTAGAACTATTGGATTAATGTATGTATGGCTTCCATAGCCTATGGGCTGAGGGCCTGCAAGGGCCACTGAAGATATTAATATTGATTGGTTTAATTAAATTTACACACATAACCACGTTCAAAGAAAAAAACATTATCTGATTTTTAAAAAATGTGCACACATAATTCCTCAAGCCAATGCTAAAAATTTTTCAATCCTTTACCATTATCAAAGGAGTAATTCAGTACAGCTTCTGCTCTTTCGTAACATTTATTTCAACCCATTCAGTTGCCTTTGCCAAGTCTCCAAGTTGTGTTGCCTTTCACTATATCAGTGGCCCAGTTCTACACTCAATATTCAGGCAAAATGAAGTTGGAACGCTCAGATAATCTGTACTTTACCTCCAATTTGGTCTAAGGAAATTCTTATTTTTACTTAATATTTAGTGAATTGTAAAGTCATGACTTCCCTGGTCTGCTGCAATAAGGAGTTTATTAAAATTCTCCCCCAGATTGTGTTGGTAAAATTTTCGGGGAAATTAATTTCATGTAGTAGTTTAGCTGTGCTATGAGCAAAAAGTTTTATGATAGGCTTAAATGGACATTAGATAAAAATAATGGTTAACTCCTAATTTATTCTTTTGTTAAGAGGTAAATAATTTAAATAATTTGAGAGGTTTTCATATTAACTACTTGGTTTACCCACTCTTAACTACGTTTTAAAAAATAAAAAACAAAACCATACTTTTCATGCAATTTTCAAATGAAAGAAAATATGATTAGTTCATTTTAATATGTTAGCATCTCTTCATTTTCTTATGTATAAATCTAATCTATCTTTTTGTCCCTTAGGAGACTCCGGTGTTGGGAAAACCACCGCCATTAATCAAATGCTTGAAAAGTTAGAGGGCTCAGGAGCATTTGGTGTGAAATATAGGTCAATTTTAGGAGAAGTCTTGTTATATAATGAAATTAAAAAATCAAGGTAGTGTATATTAAACTCTAGATTTGATTTTTCTGGTTAAAAATAGTTTTCTATTTTGTGCCTTGTTTTAAAAAGCAAACCTGTTATATAAAGTACAGAAATATTCAAGAGAGAAGTTAAGAAAATCGTTACTTTTCCAAAGTATTAACAACTAGATTAATTCCTTTAAATGAGAAATTCTTATATGTATTTTAAATATAACTAAATTTACAATTTCAACTCTTTTCTACCTAACAAAATGCAGCTACATTTTCCTTCCTTGGAAAATGCACCTAAAACATAAAAAGTGTTGCATGAATTGGTTTTATTGCACTAGAAATATATTTCCTTCTTATTGACTATATTAGGTTGGTACAAAAGTAATTGCGATTTAACAGGTTAAAAGTAATTGCAAAAACTGCAATTACTTTTACACCAACCTAATATATAAAGAACTTAGTTGTTCTGTGCATCTCTTCCTGAAGGAAAAAAATGGAAAAGAAATCTAAATTGTGCAAATAAAAAGTGCAAAATTTTGAAGTTAATTCTAATTCTATTAAAATATTAGAGAAGCCTGCTGTTGTTTGCACTGAGTAAGAAGAATTGTGGAGAGGCCGAGATCAGACCTTTCCTCCAGTCATTAGGATCGTATTTCCAACTGCCTTTGTCACATCTATATTATGTGACATCCAGTATGTGAGATACTGGATATCTCATGAACATCTCAACATTAACAGAGCCAAAACATAACTCTTGATTTCTCTTCCAAAAGTATTTTCCTCCACTATTTCTCACTGCAATCAATGAGACCCAATTATTCAAGACTGAAATCTAGGCCTCATCCTTGAATTTCCCACTTTCTTCTCACCAGCTCATCTCCAGTAGCCCATCTGATCCCTCAGAATCCCTATGCCCCCATTTTTCCCTGCCTTACAACCTATCTTCTGTTAGTCATATCTGTTCTGTCTTCGCAATACATCTTGGATTCTTCTATATCTCTTTTTTCAAACATCACTTTTGGTCCATGCCACCATCATCTACAGCTTACACTAATGATTTTTAAATAGAATCCTACTACACTTAAATAAGCCCTTAAAAAAACATAATTTTTGAAACATTTAATACAATAAGAATCATTCCTTTCTAAATTGTTATAATCATGAGTAATGGAGTCTGAAAAAATTTTACTGTATGTTCAATAGTTAAACTGAAGTGGATTTTAGCGATAAAGAGTATATAAGGAAAAAAACCCTGAAGACAAGACCAAAATAAAGTGAATGGGGCTTTTGTTGAGTGATCCATAAGACAAACGACAGACTTTCCAAAGAAAATATCCAATAGCCTGGCAGCCTGGGAATTTTCCCAATTTGTTTTTTAGAGTAAGCCCATATTTTGTTAAACTTGGGTATCAGTTCTAATGGTGACACTAGTTTTATCTGTAAAAGTGTGAGCAGAAAAAACAATACTTGTTTCCTTACAGGAGATAGAAGTAAAAATCAACCACGCACTAATGCTTTTATTTTGTTCATATGGCTACTAAAATAAGTAAGCTAATTTTGAATCTTAAAATATTTTATTTCAATAGCCTGAAACAGAATATCAGCATGTTGCTTTCCGAAACTCATAAAACAGCACCTGGAAGTTTAGGTATGTATTATAGTCATTTCGAAACCTTCCTCTTTCAGCCACATGCAAGTCCTTATCGACTGAGAAATTTCAAAATGAGAATTTCAATTGATAGTTTAAAATAAAAAGTCCTGAAAAATATCCACGACCCTCTCAAGTTCTACCCTCCTCCAAGGCTGGGATGGTTCTGGTAAAAGGGTTTATGTCTGCTTTCTGGGTATCCTGGGTTATCAGTGGAACTTTCACTTAAGTCTAGAAGTACCCGAAGGCAGCATCTGTCTGTTCTTTTCTTCAGTGCTTTCAGAAATAGTGCAGTAGGAAAGTTATGACTGTCGTTCTCAGATCAGACTATACAACACAAACACACGTGGAATTTCAAGAGCCTCATCCTTGAAATTTCTGATTTACCGTGTTTCCCCAAAAATAGATCTAGCCAGACAATCAGCTCTAATGCATCTTTTGCAGCAAAACTTACTATAAGACCCGGTCTTATTTTACTATAATATAAGACTGGGTCTAATATAATATAATACCCAGTCTTATATTAATTTTTGCTCCAAAAGATGCATTAGAGCTGATTGTCCAACTAGGTCTTATTTTCGGGAAAACAGGGTAGTAGTTTGGGAGCAGCAACTTCACTTCTGAAGAGGAAAAGACGGGGTGGCCCAGAGATGGCGGTAACGAGGGAAAGGGAGCCTGGCCACAAGATTCCTGCCAGAAGAGCATTTTGGTTTGGGCGGTACTTGTTTTTTCTTTTATTTTTCCTTTAGCATCATTCCAAAAAATGCTTCTGGATGATCCTCAGTTTCAGTGCCTTTGCTTGATAGACATGCCTACATGCTGTTTTTAGATCTTCCATGTGAAAGTTTATTATCAACATAGTATATTACAAATCTAAATATTTTTAAACAATAAAAAGTTATATGTATCTATTGTGCATAAATAGATTCTCTGAGTTTCATAACTGTTGCATTTGGCTATGGTTGCAAAGAGACTGTTTTCTACATAAAAGTAAGGAAATGTTTGGAAACATTTCAGAGTTGGTATTCCTTCTCTCACTGAATTGTCCTCAGGGTAATTCCTTTAAAAGGACAACAACATAGTAAAATTATGTAATTTTCGTATTTCTTAACACCTTAAAGCAAAAATAGTTTGCAAGTGTTCTAAATTTGTTTTCTTTTCCATATTTGGCCTCATAGATAAAATTACTAAAGAGCCAGAAGTTAGAACTGATAAAAGTTCATTTAATAATAATAAAGGAATTATAGTTTCTACAATAAATTTTACCATCAAAATAACAGCTGCGAAAACCAAGGAGATGATTCTTAAGAAGCTGATAAGAAGAACTAAAGACACTCTCGGAGCACCAAGAAGCAACAGGGTAAAACCCCTTCCATACCTGCTGGTTAATCGGCTTGTACTACTTACGTGGTAAAGTGACTTATTTTAAGACTAATAAACAGAAGAAGATAAGTGTAGCATACACTCCTGAACATTACTATAAAATGTACTTTAAACTGGAAATGTTGGTTTTCAAATCAATATAATTCAGTTTCCAACATGATGAACTATCCTGATTCAGAATTACTGAAACCAAAAGAAGCTGCTGGAATCGGCATTAAATATGAGCAGATGAGAAGACTGGAAAATGAGTTAGATGCCAGTTGTTCTGTTACTGTATATTTGATCACATTTTCTTCCTGTGACCATGGGGTGGGACTATAAAAAGAAGAGAGACTTGTGGTATCCACAGCCTCCGGGAAAGGCGTCATGAGAACAGCCTTGTAACTTGGACAGCACCTACGTGAAGTGGTGTTAAGCGTTCCTTATTCTTACCCTGTCTGCCTCGCACATGATTAACTGTCCGATTGTTAAACCAAACCCACTGTCACAGTTGACATTTATAATCAGTGATTCTAGTTCAGTACCATGAAATATGCTCAGGGTCAAGAGATTTGCAGGAGTCATTACTAAGAAAATTACCTGGGGTCCTTGGGAACTCCTGAGTTTAACTCCTGGCTATCCATTTCAAGAGCTTTTAAGGGTTTGCTTCAGATTTCCTTAATTTTAACAAGATTTGGAAAAATTTGACAGGTCTTTGGCTAAGTGGGTGCATTTTAGGGATTTTGAAAAGGATAGTAATTGCCCAACCTAATCACACAAATGAAAAATGAAGACAAGAGAAATTTGGCCAAACCAGTCTGGTATTGCATATAATCATCCAGTATGCGATACTAAAGAGGGGAAATTGAGCATCTTACTAAAAAAAAAAAAAAAAAAAAAAAAAAGGAAGAAGAAAAAAGAAGAAAAATATTGCCAGTTACACAAATTAAGTAATTAGGTAATTCGAAATAAATGGCTATTTGTATTTTGTCAGTTTTTACTTGTTTTACAGAAATAAGTATCGTGGCTGATGCACACAGATTGCAATCAGTACACTTCAATGCAGAATATTTTCAAATGTGGAAAGTAACGCAGATTTAAAAATTGGCAGTGTGTTTGAATTTTCTGCTGTGGGTTCATGACAATAGGAGTTGCAGCAGAATTTTAGAAGTGTAGTTCCAAGTGATAGTCTTATTCCTAAACCAGGCAACATATGAAATGAATACCTAACACAGTGACTTACCAGTAGCAGACCCTCAATAAGTAAATAATAACCATGTTTGTCCCTTTGTAATAGTCACAATTAGATGACTTTAGCTAGCGTCAAATACATTTCTAGCTCTTATTAGACATAATTTTTGTACGTCTATAAAGACTGAGTAGTACAATTTCTGCTATTTTGAAAACTTTTCTAAAATCATATCATCAACTAGGATTTGGCTTCCTGCTTTTTAATAGAAAAAAGACATGTCATTACATATAATTTTGTTCTTACATCATAGCATAATTAATATTCCTAATTTGTAATGTAAAGAAAGGTAATACTAATGAATATGTTTTAAAACCTTTGTTTTCCTTAAGATTGTAATATTCATTGATGATCTGAGTATGCCAGAAACAGATATGTATGGAGCACAGCCACCCCTGGAATTAATCAGGCAATTATTAGATTTGGGAGGAGTTTATGATACTGAAAAAATTGCATGGAAGGTACAGTATATGCTAAGATTTTGTTCATGTTAAATATTGTTATTTAACAATAAACTACATATCTATGACAGTATTGTGTGAATTAAATGAGATTAGACAATCCAGTGGAATTGACATGTAGAGCAAAGTTGAAACCCTAGTTTAACCATACCAATTACATCTTTGCAATTTAGCACAGGTCCCTGGGTTCATAGAAATTCTACTTTTAGTAGGATTAAATCTTAGTAAAAATTGCAAGCGTGTCCTGTCGCTTTAATTTCTGAATCAAATAATGCTCACTATTATTAAGCACGTTAATAGTTAACCAAATTTTTCAATGCATTAGCAGTTAATGCATATGAGAAAAGCTAATGGAAATGTGGCCTAATAAATACATCTTTAGTCTCTGTGTAAGAGTATTCTGCATCTTTGTTTTTAAGAACATAGATCAAGGATTTACAGAAGTATTGCAAAGTCAAAAAAAAATTCCCAGGGAGATATTTCTGTGCAATTATTTTTATTATATTGAACCAAATCAGAATGGCTTAAATTTGTTTTCATTATTTGGTGTCTTCTCTGGAAATCCTAAGCCCTGTGTTCCAGAACTGACTTTATCATTTAAGCATTCTGGGCCTCAGTTCCCCATCTGTAAAATTAAATGATTACGTTACAGTTTCTTGTCTCAGACAAACTTGGGCCCAGGATCCTGGATGACGCACACTGGCTGGTGAGTGGTGTCACCTCCAAGACCAGTCAAACTGTCTGAATCAGCCATCAACCCAGTGCAGAGAGAAGAATCCAGGTGCAGTCCCACCCAAGGAGAGCTCAGGAGAGTAGGGGGGAAAGAGAAGGCAAGAAATGGGTGTGGAATGCACGGCCTGAAGAAGTTCCTTGAACTGACAAGAAAATAGTGAGGCAGGCTTTTTGTGGGATTTCTGTGGCCGAGGGCATGGACACAGGTAGGAACAACGTGGTTAAACGCACCCCATTATGAGTAGATTAGATTGTGGTGTGATTCCACCTGGCTCTGCAGTGCTCTGATGTTGTAAGATGTTAAATGGCTATTATATAAACAGTCAAGCATCTTCTCACCCCAAGCCAATCCTGGTGTTTCTAGACATACTCACCAGGCTCTTCTCCTGATTTCTCACTTATCACCAGAATCCCTCGCCTCAGTAACATACTGCTTATTTTCCAGTGATTGCTTTTTTAAAAATAGGCTATTTCCTGATGACATGTAGAAAGCCTCCCAGAGGTAATGTGTCTTGACATTACATTTTAGGATGGGTTACTTCTATTGCCATCATAATTTTTGTTTTGCAGCAAATAATCTTTCTGCCTTAACATTTTAAAATCTTTTGTCCATTTGAGGCTGACAAATGGGTATATATTTCACTTTCTACGGATACATTTAGTTACTCTTCCTTTTTACTCTTCCCACAGAATATTCAAGATCTCTCTCTAGTTGCAGCCTGTATTCCTCCCGTTGGTAAGAGTGTTATTAGCCCACGTCTTCTCAAACATTTTTCCATTCTAGTATTGCCTCATCCTCCACAAAGTGCTTTACGTACTATTTTCCAGGTAAGACATCCAGTGCTGTCTTATGGAGAAAAAAACATGTCAATTCCGTAGTATAAGGGAAAATGGGAGAACTGAAAACCACTAATATTGAAAGAAATTCTCATAAGGGGATGAATTTTATTCATCCCCCTACATTTTCTGACCTAGTGTTATAGTCTGTCTCTATATAGCAAAAACGTAACTTAGAGTATGTAAGAAACACACATAGTGCATGTTTAATGAATGTTTAAAATGTAGATCCCAAGACTTTATTCTGATTCACTATATCTGGGATGGAGCTCAGGAATCTGCATTAACAAGCACACCAGGATTTTTGCTAGTATTGATTTATTCTTTTCATTTCCTTATAGAATACAAAAATAATGAGAGAGAAAAATCTGAAATATCTTATTAGAAAAGTGGCTCAAATTGAAACCTCGTTTGATTAGAAAAATAAATCTTATGCAAGATTATTAAATTCATCAAAACTAATCATTTGCTTTTCTTCTTTATAATATACAATTTAAAGATTAATTATTAAAATCCATTTTTCAAAAAGCACTTGGTAATTCTGTAAGTGCTCAATAATCCACACCTCTAAAAATACCTGATGTAGAAGAAATTATATGCATATACCAATCCAAACTGAGGTAATAGTTCCGTCACTGTATTTTTTCTAGTAACATCTACTGGGGAGCAAAAATATGGAAAAATTCCCAGCACACCTGGTATACACACAGGTGGGGCATAAATTGTCCCCAGAGAACAATCATGTGCCTTTGCATCATTCACCAAACTGGGACCAATTGGAATTTTCCCCAGTGTGCAACTCCCAGACTGTCCTTTTACTAGTCTGCCATCTGTTTAAAATGGATTCTAATTACTAACACTGTAAATGAAATAACTGAAATTAATCCTCCATTATAGTACACAAATCTCCTTTATAGTAGGAATTAGCTAGAAATAGTGCTTAAATTTTTTGGCAAACTAACGTATAAAATTTTATTTTTAAAGGCTCATTTGGGAATGTATTTCTCCGTCAATAACTTCACAGCTGATGTTCAGAAAAGTAAGGATCAAATAATATGTTGTTCTCTAGCTATATACTATCACATATGTAAGAATATGTTACCAACTCCAGCGAAATGTCACTACGTGTTTAATCTTCGAGATATGTTCAAGGTTTGTTTTAAAATTCATTCTCTAACTTACTTTTAAAGTTTAAGTGGAGGAAATGTAATTTTACTGAATTATCTCTCTCCCCCTCTCTATCTATCTCCCCATTTTCTTTACTGATACTGTCAACATTAAATTCTTAGAAGGGGAAAAATGGGAAATTAAAATTGATTAGTTTTGCAACTTATTAGTAGCTTATCCCATGAGCCAGTTAAAAAGAATTGTTAAAATAATTTCATGCAGAGAATTCAATGATAAAACTACTAAGAATGTTAGAATATTAGCTAAGATTCTCATCAGGGAAAGAAATGACAAGGTTATAACATAACTGTTGGTTTTGCTTTATTTCTGAGATTTCACTGCAGCTCTCAGAAAATGAAGGCATGTGTGCATTTCATAAGCACTCTTGAATTTTTACAAGTCTTAACTTTTTACACCAGGAAATGTTGCCAACACTGCTCATCTAGTCATCAGCTGTGGTCAAACACGTAATTTTCAGAATTAAAATGTTAAGAAAAACAGTTTTTGAATGTAATCTTTCCTTGCTATGGGACTTTAGCCCAAAACAGCAGATACCATGTTTGGAATATGTTATAAGGGTTTTCTTAATCCAAGTTACGGACCTGAGAACATAACATCAAGCAGCATTGTTATATCACCGCCAATCCCCTACCCCCACGTCAGCACCACGGTGGAGACTCACGGCTGCCTGCCCTTCCATGCAAGGCATCCACTAGCCACGGCTGAGATGTCCTTAAACCTTCTCCCTCAAACGGGGATGCTGTGCTAGATTTCCCTGACTTATAATGCCCAGCTCATCAAAACTCCAGATTATCATTTATAGAAATTGACAGTTCTTACCTTGGATAACTGTTTTTATTTTTATGGAAACATAAACCTGCAAAAATTGAGCCTTTACTCACATACTTCTCTCTAATGTTAAAAAAAAAAAAAAAAAAAAAAAAAAAATGTTCTTTTTAAATCCCGAATAGCTTCTCCTAGGATTGCTGCAAGCTGACAAGGCTGTTATTAACTCCAGAGAGATGGCTGCTCTGTTCTTTGTTCATGAAGCCACCCGAGTGTTTCATGACCGCTTAGTCGAACATACTGAAAAAGGGCTTTTCTATCAGTTTCTTTCAAAGGAACTTGAGAATTATTTTCAGGTAAACTTACATTTAAAAAATTCTTTTAAATGGTGTGTTGGGCAAAAGTGTTGTTTTAGAAAAGTATGTAGACATCTCTGTAATATTAGTGAAGGACACATTGTTAATTCTAAGTATAGGTTTGATAGGATGACAGGTAGAGGGTCTGGATGCCTTTGCTCATGCACTCGGCCTCTTAGGAACCTCAAAAGTGCGCATTTTCCGAAAGGACTAGCAGACGTGTACACTCTGGATACCTCAACAGACCCTTCATCCCTCTCCAGCCCTTTGAATTTCAGCTTCCGAGGTCACAGAAGAAAGCGCTACAGTAAACTGATTCACACTGAAAGGGCTGTAACTAAAGGGAGTGATGAGCTGACTCCATTGTTAGGCCCTCTTTGCTAACCCACTCCTCCCGAGGCTTAAGGAAGTCCTTTGGACTTCCTGTCCACAGGCGACTCCTCCTCTCTCTTTGGTGGTGCCACTTTCTCACCCTATTCATAGTAGTCCAGGAAATAAAAAGAATTCTGGAATACAAATTTTAAACAGAGAGATACACACATGCATGTAAACTCAGAATATAACACACATATTTCAAAGTGTCTGGTTATGTATATGTGTCTGGTTATATATATGTACTTGCGTATGTATACATATATGTTTTTAGATAAGTCACAAATTCAGAAAGCTTTTCAAGTTTTTTTCTAGACACTCCCATCATTACTTTCTTTACATCTAAGTTTTCTGTTCTTCAGCTCAGACCCTTCTTGATACTTATTACTCATGTTAATCCCCATCACTTCTACCATCCAATCTTTATTTTAATATCTGGTCAAATAAATCTATTAAGGACCCAGGGGTAATTCTTCTTCTGTCTCCACCGTCACCACCACTTCCACTCACTTGTCTAGAATCTCTCAGGGCTCTACACAAGCTGCAGTCTTCTTCTTTCCCTGCTTGGGGGCAGCTCTTTGGTGGTGCTTCCGACTCATCTTGTTCCTAGTTCCTCCACTCAGACTGTAGACTCTGCAGCCCACTCTTCTACTGTTCTCATTTTTCTTACCTAGCAGTATGAGAAGCAGTTGAATATAGAGGTTGCAAACACAGGCTTTGCCCAAGTTCAAAGCCCAGCCCCTCCATTTATGAGCAGTGGAACATTGAACACATGACCCTTCTGTGTCTCAGTTTCCTCCAGGGGAGTAATTTTACCTACCTGGTAAGACTATGGTGAGAATTAATGACTGTAATTTATATAAAGTGTTTAGAACAGTTTCTGACACATAGTAAGTGCTCAAGAAATGTTGGCTATTATAATATTGAAAAGAATTAGACCTTATATCCACATTTCAAACACAGGCAGGTGGTTTGGCAGAAAGAGCCTCAACTCTAGAGTTAGACCTTGGTTTGACTTCTAAGTCTGACTTATGTTACTCTGGGTACTTCATACTCAATATGCAAAACCATTTGCAAAACCACGCCCAATTTTCATCCTCCAGACTCTCTCCACCACCCAGATGCACTGCCCTGGGGTTCCCTACCTCAGTGACTGGCATACCATCCAAGCCTCCATTCATGACGGAAATCTGAGCATAGCTCCTTCCTGTTCTACCCAGAATGCAGCATGGTCTCTGTTGCCTCTGCCTTCACACTACTAGGTCCCTTCACCTGGCTCACTCCTGTTCATCCGTCAAGATCAGCTCATGCTTCTCCTCTCTGTGGTCTTTTCTGGCCAACACTACACCCTCTTCAGGTTGTGTCCCTTTTTGTATTCTCATAGAACTATGGGCTTTTCCTATCACAGAACTTATTATAATGTAATATTCTCTCCCTCTCTCTCTCTCTCTCTCTCTCTCTTTCTCTCTCTCTCTCTCTCTCTCTCTCTCTCTCTCTCTCCCTCCCTCCCTCCCTCCCTCCCTCCCTCCCTCCCTCCCTCTCTCTCCCCCCTGAATTCCATGAGAACAAAGTCACTGGTTTTTATCCCTACCTGAATCTCCAGAGTTTCACATCCTCCCTTACTCCCAGTTTAGTTTGATAATATATCTGGGATGAATGGCTGAATAAAGAAATACACGAAGCAATGTAGAGACTGCTAAAATAACTATGTTAAGAGAGCTTATTCCTGTCCCAGGGGAAGTTTCTAAACTCCTTCCCTGTAAGTGCCGGTTGCAGTTCAGTTTTATACGTTTGCGAGACCAAGGCATAGATGTAAGCAGCAGAAGATGAGCAGACACTTACGGGAGCAGGTCTGCCCTAGCAGGAGTCAGCCCTGTGGGCAGCAAGGACAACTACAGTACCCCACAGTAAGACATGTTCGCCAAACCTCCCTTCATGTCTTAAGGATGTAAACTACTCCTGTGAGAACTGGGGTTTGTACAATATCGTTTTATAACTTCTTTGGCTGGTTGGCATTTTAGAACATAAAATGTGGTAATTCTAAGTATAGTTAACACAATGTACCAGGCACTATTTTACAAGTGTGGGGACAGAATCCCAGAGAGCAGTTTCCAGGCTCTCGGCCTCACGTGGAAAGGTGCTGGCTCAGGTAGTAGATGGCCATCAGCTGTGGCTAGTTGGCCGTCAGCTGTAACCAGTTAGCCATTAGCCACTGATATAACTGCCGCTGCTGCGTTTGTTGGTCAGTTGGTCAGTTGGCAGGCAGAGAAGCGGATAGCAGGTTGCAGGTCGTGTGACTCCAGCCTCCAGTGAGACTATAGTGGTATGACTCCCCTATCTATGGCCTCACCATATCCTGTGTTCTTATGTGGGGAGCCGGAGCTGAAACCCTGCAGGCCACCTCGCGTGACAAATGGCGGAGCGCGCAGGGTCTCCTGCACGACAACAAGTTTTTCATATCATTACTCACTTCAATCTCCATAATATCCCTGAAATAATAGGTCCTGTTATTATCCTCATTTTACAAAATGAAGAAACTGAGGCAGAGGGAGGTTAAAAACTTGTCCAAAGTTACACAGCTATTTCAGTGGAAGATTCATTATTCAAACCCAGGATATCTGGCTCCAGATATTCTCTTGAGGGTTGTGCTGTCCTGCCCCTCAACCTTCCTTTAGCCGTTTGCTAAACAAATATCTCTGTGCCTGGTAAGAACTTCCAGTGCCAGACACCAAGTGAGGTCGTGGAGGAGTGTAGGCCCCGCCTCGAGGCATCTGACACACTCACAGGTGTAACACATTCCTGTGAGTGCTGTGACAGACCTGTGCTCCATACCACAGTGCTGGAACAATGGAAGAAAAAGGAATTTTCTCTACCTGGTTTTAGGGGAGAGGGAAATTGTCAGACTTCAAGGACGAGCTGTCCTAGGACCATGGTGTGAAAGATAGGCAAGAGTTTGCCACGTGGACAAAAAGCAAGTGTGGAAGCTTACAGATCCATGGTGGTAATTAACAATTGATTAAGAGAAGATTTTCAGGTTGTCGGTGAGACCTCAAGATGTTATTTCCACAACAGGGGTTCTTAACCTGGGGCCTGTAGACCCTCAAAGAGTCCTTAGATAGAGCTATATTTTAATACAGTGTCTTTGTAACCCTTATATTTTGCTATATGCAGTTTAAAATACTACTCTGAGGAGTCCCCAGTTTTCACTGCCAAAAAGGGTTTTTGTGACACAAGAACAGTTAAGAAACCCTGAGGTCTGGATGTGTGGTGCTAGAGCTTTTCTGATAGAGATATATTGCATTAATTTTGATAACAAGTAGGATTGTGCTATTAACAGATACTGTTAAATTATTATCTTACAATAGATTCGATGGACCAAAGAAACACTGATGAATGACTCAACTGTATTTGTGGATTTCTTGGATATAAACAAGCCTCATAGAAAAAAGATCTATCGGAATACCAATGACTATAATAAACTTGCCAGAGTACTTAATGAATTCCAAATGAAGTTGAGTTTAACGTCTCTGGAGGTAAACACATATACTATATAAAAATCTGCGGAATACTATATCTGTACACATATTTATTCATATATGCACACACATATGTATATAAAATCAAATATCTTTAAGATGTGTGTGTGTGACAGAGTTCGAGAAAAAAATGTGTCCTCATTTTAATGCAGACCATTAGAAATACAGTTTTAAAGTGTTTCACCTTGTTTTGTCTCATTAATAGGGTAAAAATTTAAAAACAAGGTGCGTGACTGAGGCTGTAGGGAGTTGAATGATTAGAGTTAGTGGAATTAAGAAATGCAAGAGAGACTCTGGCACCAGGGGCCAGAATATCAGCAAGGAGCCGAAAACTGGCTGTGACTCATTTATGTCTTTCCCATTGTTGTTTTGGGCAGAGATGTGTTGGAACAGAGACACCAACAAAGTCAGATACCGTAAGCCACTATCCTAAGACGTCCTCCCACCACTCATTCTACCCCAAGACACAGCGATAGAAAAGCTGCCTGGATGCTGTTGTTCTCCTCCTTATTCTCTTTCCTCAAGCCTGTGACCACCCCCACCACCACCACCCCCAGAATGTTGGCGTGGGGACAGTCTTCACTGTGCAAATTTATTTTCCATAAATGTAAACCAATTTACTGGGACTAGATTACTATATTACTAGAATAGTTGTTCTCACACATACAAGTCTGAAATCCTTGTACGTAAAACCATATTGAGCATTTTTCTTTGCCTGTAATCAGTTGATTTGTCCCATTTCCTCTGCTAGATTTCTCATTCCATGGTGTTCTTCAAGGAAGCCATAGAACACATTACGAGAGCTGCTAGGGTCCTTCGGCAACCAGGGAGTCACATGTTACTGGTAAAAATTTAAATTTTTCCAATGTTTTTAAGTTTGTAAAATGAAAACGAAGGAAACTTGATAAAATCTATGCTGACAGAAGTTTTGTTTATGCAAACTTTCCATTTATGAAAGTTTGAAGTCATTGAACCATAGGACAAGATCCTCGTCCTCTTAAGAGTTTGCGTAAGAAATGCATCAGCACGTAAAAATGGTAGTCATATGAATTGACTGGGCCGCAGATATTCAAAATAATCTCCCCATTTCAAGGTATATATATTCACAAATATGTGGAACTTTTGCAACACGCTCCTAAACCAATAGGTGAAAGAAGAAATCGCAAGACAAATTAGAAAATACTTTGAGATGAATAAAAACAAAGATACAAAATACCTAAAGCAGCGCTTAGAAAGAAATTTATAGCTATGGATGCCTACATTTTTAAAGGAAGATAAATCTCAAATAAATAACCTGACCTGCTACCTCACAAAACTAGAAAAGAAAACTAAGCCCAAGGCAAGCAGAAAGAAGGAAATAATAAAATTTAGAAGAGAAAGTAGAGAATAAAAAAATAGAGAATATCAGTGAAACCAAAAATTGATCCTTTGAAAAGAGCAACAAAATTGACAAACCCTTAGCCAGACTGACCAAGAAAAAGAAGATTCCAATTAATAAAATCAGGAATTAAAGTGGAGACATAACTACCAACATTATAAAAAAAATAAAAGGATTATAGAAAATGCTATGAACAACTGTGTGCCAACACATTAGTTAATGTAGATGAAATGGATACTTTACTAGAAAGGCACAAATTACCGAACTGAAGAAATAGAGAATGTGAATAGATCAATAACAAAGAGAGAGAATTAGGAATTTAAGAACTTCCCACAAAGAAAAGCCCAGGGCCAAATGGCTTCACTGGCAAATTCTACCAAACATTTAAGAAAGAATGCAATCAATCCTTCACAAACTCTTCCAGAAAATTAGAAGAGACAATACTTCCCAACTCATCTATAAGGCCAGTATCACTCTGGTAATGAAACTAGACAAAGACACATGAAATAAGAAAACTACAGATCACTATCGCTTGTGGATATAGTTGTAAAAATTCTGACTAAAATATTAGCAAACCAAATGCAACAACATGTAAGAATTATATACCTTGACCAAGGAAGATTTATTTCAGGAGTGCATGTTTGGTTTAACATCCCCAAATCCATTAATGTAATGCACCATATTAATAGAATAAAAGGCAAAAACCACATAATCATCTCAAGAGATGCAGATTTGATAACATCCAACACCACTTTTGATTTTTTAAAAAATTCTCAACAAAAACAAATAGAAGGGAACTTTATCAACCTCATAAAGGGGATCTGTGAAAAACTTGCAGCTACCTAATGCTGAATGGCAAAACAATAAATGTTTTTCCCTTGAGACAGGGAACAAAGCAAGGATGTTCTCTCTTGCAATTTCTATTCAACATTATACTGGAGGTTATAGCCGGTGCAGTCAGACAAGGGGAAAAAAAAGCCATCCAGATTAGAAACAGAAGAAGTAAAACTCTCTTTATTCACATTCCATATGATCCTGTTTGTAGAAAATCCTAAGGACTAAGTACCCAATTAGAAATAAACAGACACCTCACAAAAGCATATGAAAAGATGCTTAATATAATTTTTGATTAGAGAAAACAACGAGATACCGCTACACACATATGAAAGTGACCAAAATAAAAAAAACTGATGATAGGAATTGTTAACAAGCAGCAGGGACTATCATTTATTGCTGGTGGGAATGCAAAATGTCCCAGTCGTCTTTGAAGACAGTTTGGCAGCTTCTTACAAAGGGAAACAGTCTTACAAAAGGATCAAGCATTAGTGCCCCCACATGTTTACCTAACGTATCTGAAAACTTGTGTCCTCACAAAAACCTGTACATGAATGATTACAGTGGTTTTATTCTAAATTGCCCCAAACTGGAAGCAACCAAAATGACCTTCAATAAGTGAATGGATAAAGTGTGGTACAACGGAATATTATTTAGAGAGAAAAGAACTAAAGTGTCAAGCCACAAAAAGATATGAGTGAATCTTAAAGGCATATTGATAAGTGAAAGAAGACAGTTTGGGAAGACTGCATACTGTATGATTCCAATTATATAGCGTTCTGGAAAAGGCAAAACTATGGAGATGGTAAAACGATTAGTAGTTGCCAAGGGTTTGGAGGGAAGAGGGACTGTGAAACACGAGAGATATTTTAGGGTGGCAAAACTCTTCTGTATGATACTCTCGTGATGAATACATGACACTATGCCTTTGTCAAAACCCGTAGAATTCACAGCACAAAGAGTGAACTCTAACGTATGCACATATAAACAAATTATTTAGGAGGTCTGGGGATCCCAGGATGGAAAGCAGAATGTGACGAAACAATCAAACTGTGTTGCAAATGTGTGAAACAACCTGACTGAAGAGGGTAAGAGGAGAAGGCGCTCACTAAGGACCTTTGGAAATGAGTCGAATCTGTAAGACCCAGAGCTGAGGAGCGGGGAGTTATGTCCCAACTCCTTGAGGGCAGAGTATCTATATCCATTATTTGGAATTCTTTTTTATGGGAGATTTGTCTATCCCCCCCCCCCATTTATTTTTCATCATTTATTTCTATATATGGACTCATGGATATTTGTTATATTCTTTGGGTTATAATCCAACAGTATTTTGTTGTTTCGGGTAGAGCCATTGGGAGCTTCTCCCAAAGAGAATAGTATGGAAAGGAGGGAAAAAGAGTAACCTTCCAATGGAGATCCTGCAACACTGCCTCGTCCAGGTGCTCAAGCCGAGCACCAGCAGTGACAAGTCACGTTGATGGTATGCACCCTTGATGTGATATGATGAAAATGGCACTTTATCCCTGTGGTCTCCCTCTCCCAAGAACACATAACTCTAGTCATGAGGACATCAGGAAAATCTCACCCGAGGGACATTCTACAAAATGCCTTTGAAACAGTGAAGGTCATCAAAAACAAGGAAAGTCTGTCACAGTCAGGAGAAGCCCACGGACATATGACTCCTAAATGTAAGGTCGTTTGCTGGATGGGATCTTAGAACAGAAAAAAAGGACATTAGGTGAAAAGTAAGGAAACACGAATGAAGAATGGACTTCAGTATCAGTATTCTTTTATCAATGGTAAATGTATCCTGCTAATAATAGATATTAATAATAGGGAAATCGATGTGGGGTATATGAAAATCCTCTTTATCTTGGCAATTTTATTGTAAATTGAAAACTTAAAATAAAAAGAAATGTTTATGGTTTTTAAATGGGCAAAAAGTTGAATAGATATTTAATCAAAGAAGATTCATGAATGGCTCATATGCCCTTGAAAAGACACTCACCATCATTAATTATTAGGAAACTGCAAATTAAAACCACATTGAGATACCACCCATTGAATTACCACCACACACCCACTCAAAAGGCTGTCATTAAAAAGATGGTCAGTAGCAAGTGTTGACACAGATACAGATAAATGGGAACTTGCATGCATTGGTGATGGAAACATAAAATAGTACAACTACTTTGGAAAATGGTTTGGCCATTTCTTATATAAAGTTTACCAGATTTACCCTGTAACTGAGTGATTCCATTCCTATGTATGCAAATGTTCATAACAACACTATTACAATAGTCAAGAAGAGGAAACAATCCAAATGTCCATCAGTGGGTAACTGGATAAACAAAATGTGTATCCACATAATAGAAGACTATTTGGCAATAAAAAGGAACAAACTACTGATACACACTACAACATGAAAGAACCTCAAAACCATCATGCTAAGTGAGAAGTCACGTGCTAAAGACTGATTCCATTTATGGAAATGTCCCCCAAAAAGGCAAATCTATAGAGACAGCATGTTAATGGTTGCCTGGGGGTTGGAATGAGGACTGACTGCAAACAGGCTTGAGAAATCTTTTTGGGGGGCAATGGACTGTTCTAAAAATAGATGGTGATGATGGTTGCATAACTCTAAATTTACGAAAAATCATTGAATTGTACACTTCAAACAGCTGTGGTTTGTAAATAATATCTCAGTAAAGCTGTTTAAAAAGGTAATACTTTGTCATCATTACCAAGAGTACTTATTAAGTGTTTGTTGCCCAAAATAAGTAAGGAAAGACCTATCTAAATTCTTATAAATGAAGAATCAAATATTGGCAGTGACATAATGATTATGTATAAGCCTATCTGCCATTTTTCCACATTACCTTTCCAGTGACGTTATACATTTTAAGAGACTATGAAGACAAAACTGAGCATACATCTTATTGAATGTGTTTGAGTACCTTACAAAATTTTGATAAAATAATGATGTTTAATATATCTCACAAAAAGGTTATGAAATTAGTTGGAGGTATTTTTACTGTCTAAATTTCTAGCACATCTAAACAGAAAACTATATATTGAGAGACTTCCAGAACATACATAGGAATCATGTGTTGGATTTTTTTCTCCCAAAGATTGGAATAGATGGATGTGGAAAAGAAACGTGTGCAACGTTGGCCTGTTATGTGACAGAATACAAAGCACACCAAGTGCCTAAATCGCACAATTATGCCTACGTGAAATTCAGAGAAGACTTTAAAAAGGTGTTTCTTCAAGCAGGATTAGAAGGGCACCCCACTGTTTTAATAGTTGCTAATTTAAACCCAGATCAGGTAAGTACTTTTTGTCTTTAGTACGTGCTCAAATTTAATATTTAAATAGGCCCCCAAATTTAATATTTGAAAAGAAAATATTTATAGTCCTATTAACCTACCCTGTCAATTCTTTTCACTATTCTCTGTCTTTATCCAGTTATAGCCCATAGAGTTTATATATTTGTAATCATGATGTAGATAGTTTTACATAAACGTCACAACAAAAGCATCTTCTATATCTTTATAATTTTCATTTTAATTGACCAGTCAGAAGTAATTCACTTGGGTAGATGTAGTCATCCATCTTATATCTAAACTAGTTTTGTAATCTGTGTTTTAAAAAAAACAAAACACTGTCATCTGTATCCACTGTAATCTGACCCTGTCATCTACAGGGCACTCTCACAGAATGGAAGGCTGCTGTTTCTCCCCTTTCTCCTTCTGCTCTAATTTTCCCATCAAGTTTAGGACTCTCCTTGCAGGATATACTTCATTTATTTATATACAAGCAAAAAAATGCTAATCACTCAACTTTTTAAAAATTTGTTATTTTGCATAAGTTATACCCTTCCATGGCCAGAAAAATAATTAGATTCCATGTATTTCTTTGTGGCAAAATTTCAAGGGAACATTGTTTATTACCTTTGATCCAGATGTGTATAGTTAATAGTATTGTGCAAACTCTCATCTTGTTTTTTCTCCTAATTCTGGGCCTCTCTAGAGTTGTGTTTTTCTTTCATGTCATATTTTGAGAGTAAATCCAAGTGCCATGTCGTATCTGCTGTACTCCATAAAAGTCACTTTGTTCTGGTTTAACTATATAGTCTTCCCTTCCGAAATTTAAACAGCCTTCTGTATTGATTAAGTTGCGGTTTCTGCGGGAGACTTCCATTCTGGATTTCAGAAGCTGTACTTGTTTCTCCCATGCCAGGAGCCTATTGTTCAGAAATAATTTTTCAGAAAACCACTATCAGCACAAAGCTGAGATGAGCATGGCTCCTCTACCCCCATGTTACTCAGGACTTCAAGGTCGTAGGATCTCCTTTGCTCACTTCCCAGGTTTCTTCTGGCCACACCATTGCTTTCCATGTGAATAAAA
Organism: Rhinolophus sinicus; assembly: GCF_057876585.1. NCBI lineage: Eukaryota > Metazoa > Chordata > Mammalia > Chiroptera > Rhinolophidae > Rhinolophus > Rhinolophus sinicus. The sequence goes on along the minus strand of NC_142506.1, from coordinate 56,176,809 downwards.
AAAATGGTGTTAGGACTTTGTAAAAGGAACATGTGTTAAGTGGAGCACAGGGTGCCAGATGGTGAGTCACGGTTCAACAACAAACCACAAGACAAATTGAAATAGAGAAGTTTGTTACTCACAGGCGCTGGAGGAAGTACACACAGCACCTCGAGGGGCCACACAGGGAAGTGAAGGCAGGTGTGGGCAGAGAGAGAGGGGCAGGACCTGGGACACGTGCCTCTATTAGGGCTCAGGGGTAGGATTGTTTAGGGTTTCTGGGCTGGGGTCAGAGCAGGGTTTTTATCTAAGGAACATATAAGACATCCAGTGCTGGGAGGCACAGGAGACTTGATCACAGGCCTGTTGGGAAGTGATGTCAGGAACTTACGTTGGCTGTGACTCTGCAGGCTGCTATCCAGGGCATGTGCTGGCATGAGGGGGCTGGTGTCATTTTAAGGTCCCTGTAGGCACTTGGCCAAGCAAAATGGATGCGGAAGCAGCAGGACCTTAGTTAGACTCTTGATACATAGGTAATGATCGGTGTGTTTAGGAAGCTTTGGTGGCTCTCCATCATGTCTTAGGTGAGACAGGAAAACAGCCAGCCCCATGTCCCCTCTGTTGGCCTCTGGAGTCTGCCCCAGCAGCCCTCTGCCCATCCTTACCTGGGCTGACATACCAGGAACCTGTGAGTGTCTGAGGAGTATCCTGGGGAGTCAGTCATGCTGAGGATGCTTGTCTTTTTTAAAGGGAGTTTGGATTGTTCTCAAAATCGAAAGGTTCATACTTTTTATAACTTCTCTAGTTGAGTTTTTTTCACTGCTCTTTCTCCTGTTACTTTTTCCATTTGATCTGGAACCCCTTATAGAGATGAACTTGGTTAAATTAAAATAATCTTTCAACCATGTTATTTCTAGTTTGTGTAGTATTCAAACAAAAAAGTAGATGCACTGAGGTCTTGTCTAAACTGCTGGAGCCTAAGTCCCTGCTCAGGTCCCTCTTGTGTCCACCTCACCACACTTCTTGCCCCAGTGCATCACGCCGCTGTTTGGCACACTGTCCATACCGAACATATGTTTCTCTAATGTTTGAATCCATGAATGGACGAATGAAGCTTATTTGACTAAAAAAACGGATTTTTTTATTTTGTTGTAACAATTTTATGAAAAATATTGTTTTACCAAGTGCTGAATGATTAATGTGGCTGATAATTAGTATTAGATTGGTCATATTCAGTCATTTGGCATTAAAGTAAAGTAAGTGTAATATCTTGACGATGTACTGTGTGTTAGGTACTGTACTGTGTCACAGGAGTTCTCCCAGTAACCCGTGCAGCAACCTTATGGCATGCGAACTATTATCATACTCATTTACAAGAGGATACTCAAATCGGGAGGGATAAATAAATCCCCATTGTTGACTTTTATGCAAATTTATACTGGCATGTAGACTCCCAAAAAGAAAATTTCAGATATCACCAACTTGTATATTCAAAAAAAGATATTTTTGATGAGTTCGAATTCAGAGTTTAGTTGTTTTAAAAAATAAATTTTGCCTCGATTTTCCTTAACCACTATTACTTTCTCAATTCGGTGTGTTTAAAGTAGAATATATGAATAATTTCTAATATGTGCTTCATCAAAGGAGGCATTTTTGGAAGATTTGAACAGCATTCTCAATTTGGGGAGAATACCTGACGTGTTTGAAAATGAGGAGCTGGACTCTATTGCACTAAGGATTAGATCCCTTGCTGAACAGTCTGGTTATATTGACGACAGACAAGCGTTACTTTCATTCTTCCAAAAGGTACTTGTTTTTTGGATTGGCCTTATCAGATTGTCATGTTAAGTTAAAAGTAGACTACGTTGATAATTCTGTATATACTTTTCAAGTTGGGTCATTTCTTTAGTTCTTTAAATGAGTTTTTAAAGCTAAAATAATGACTGCCATCCCCACACACAGACACACAATACTCTTAGGCAGGCCAAAGATTAACAAACACCCTGGCCTCGCTGTCAATGGCTACAACAAATAATAAAAGCTGGAGGCAATGACTAGAGATATAAGATCCCACGACAATTTCTTACACTGAGATTTCTTCCTAGCCAATGAGGTTTTCATTTCAGTCATGTTGGAAAGGCAAGACATGAGAATTCCTTTATCCCTTTGAATAGCCCTAAAATTGGCCAGGTGGTGATGGATACAGAGAGAAATCAGTCAGAAAAACTAGGTGATACTCAGAGTAAACTCAGCAGTGGGTAGCTGTGAAAGGATCAGTCTGATGAGAGATACAGACAAGACCAATGACCTCGGCTTTCTACAGTGTCCTTAAGGCATGCTGACTGACCAGTGGCCTAGGGAACAGGTAGATATGATTGCCCAAACCAAGGTGTTCATTGGGCAAGTACCACAGATACTTAGTTCTGGGGCCAGTTTCTGCCTCTCATGGAGTCATTTAATAATTGAACTGGGCCACCCTCCATTCCTCAACAGATACTTTGTTATCTGGCACAAGAAGAAGATGTGAGAAATTCCAGAAATGAAACCCACGATTGAGAGAGAGCACTGTCATATGAACGGATGCTTGGATTGAGTTATAGTTTTAAGTGCCATGGGAGAAAGGATAGCAGTTATCCTGATCACTGTGGCACTCCAGTGCCTTGTTACTAAGTTAGTTTATCCAATAGATTGTAAGTGATGAAGAAGAACAAAGAAATTCTGATTTGTAGTGTGGAGAACAGTGTACTTCAAGAAATAAAAAAATTAAGATAAACCAAGAATCCCAGTTAGAGGTAGATAGGTAGGTAGGTAGGTAGGTAGGTAGGTAGGTAGGTAGGTAGGTAGATTGATGGATCTTCCAAAACTGATTTGAAGTGTCTTACAGTAATAACAAATAGCGAAGACACACTTTAAAGTGTTAACAGTGGACATCTTAGAGTAGGAGTTGGGGATAGGTAAAGCAAAGAGAGATACTTTTGTTTTTAATGTAAACATTTCTGCATTGTATGAATTTTGCATTAAGCAGTTCAATTTGCTTTTACAAAGTTTTTGAAGACAAAAAGGAGGGGAAAATCTTACACTTTAGCCTTCCTTCAGCTTTACCGTGCTTATTTGGCAAAATAAGTTTGCTTGGTACTCAAAGATATTATCACTTTGTACTAGTTGAACTCTTTGAGTGAAAAAGAACATTGACTCCCCGAGTTTGCTTTCAGTAATGTGGTTTTCTTATAAAGCGACATACGGAAATGAGGAAGGAATCTATGCCCCACGGACAGTTCTAAGAACAGCAGCAGCAGCACAGCTTATGGAGGGAAAAGTCTCCTGAGGGGAAAGGATACAGGCAAACTTCATAGAAACTAACACTTTGCCTGTGACCTGCAAAAGTGTATAGGAGCTAATATTGCTTAGCTGTAATCCTTCAGCCGTAGTTTATTATCTCCCTGGTGCTCTACCCGTACCTAACATTGGTTTCTGTTTCTCTCTGTCTTTCAGCTTTAATTCATCTGACCAGTTCTCACTTTGGGTTTCTGTGGGTCTTAAATGCACATCACCCTACAGAAAAGAGTTAATAATCAGACCCATCTCCATCTGATATAAGGTCCCCTACTGAACAGAACTCATAAGAGCTGGTTTGTACCAGGATGTTCTGGAGTCCAGTGTCTCCTCTATATTGTCCATCTGGCTGGAGCCACAAGGTTGGGGTCACGTAGAGCAGAACCTGGCTGCTTTCCTCAGAAGAGCTCTGGGGGACTTGTAGGTTCCCTTGCAAGGGCTCTGGTTACGGCAGGCACTCGATGTGCAATTCATCCGTCTCTAGTCTACTCACTAACGAAAGAACTAAAACAAGTTTTAAATGGAATTTTCAATATAATATTTTTTTCAAAGCAGTTGATTATTTTTTAACAGCATTTTCATTAATTTTCAGAGAATATGTAAAAATCTTCACATTCTTATGATAATGAATCCTACAGGAGCTAACTTTCGCCAATACTGTAGAGTATATTCTTCTATGATTAGCGCTTGCACAATTGATTGGTATGAGAAGTGGCCAGAAGAGGCTCTCCTTATTGTAGCCAACTCTTTCTTAAGAGAAAAGGTGGATTTAGAGAACAGAGAGGTAAATATCACTTCTTTTTTAAAATACTTTTTTGTTTATTTTTCAATTACAGTTGGCATATTCATTTCAGGTGTACAACAAAGTGATTAGACACTTATAATTTACGAGGTGATCCCCCAATAAATCTAGTAGCCATCGGACACCATACATAGTTATTGCAATATAAGTGACTATTCCTTATGCTGTGCTCTGCATCCCCATGACACTGTGTAACAATAAATTTGTGCTTCTTAACCCCTTCCCCCTTTTTACCCACCCTGCCAATTGGCAACCATCAAAATTCTCTCTGTATCTATGAGTTTGTTTCTGTTTTATTTGTTTACTTTGTTCTTTAGGTTCCACATGTAAGGAAAATCACATTGCATCTCTCTCTCTCTGTCTGACATACTCCGCTCAGCACAATACCCTCCAGGCCCATCCACGCTGCTGCAGATGATAAGAACCTATTCCCTTCCATGGCCGAGCAATATTTCATTATATATATGCACCACATTCTCTTTATCTGGTCATCCATTGACGGACACCCAGGCTGCCTCCACATCGTAGCCACTGTAAACAATGCTGCAATGAACATATGGATGCACATGTCCCCTCAACGTAGCATTTTGGGTTTCTTTGGGTAAATACCCAGAAAGGGGATTACTGAGTCCTTCTTTGTCTCTGTTGTGTGTGCCCTCCTGTTGTGGTTGAATCTTGGTTGCTGTTGGCAAGTCAATGGGAGGGATTGATCCTTGGGCTGAGGACTGGCTGTGACTACTGTCTTGTGCAGGGGCTGACCCTATAGAGCAGGATTCGCTTTAGCAGGGCTGTGGTGCCTACCCAGTCTGCCCGTTGGGTGTGTCGTCCTTGGAGGCAGCTGGGTGATGTTCCAGCTTGGTCTGAAGATGGCCTCCTGAGAGAGGCCCCAGTGCAGGTCGAGTTTAGCCGCAGCCTGTGCCCTGCCCAGGGCCACCTGGCATGAGCCACAAAGCAATACACAGATGGCTGCCGCTATTCTGTCCCCGTGGAAAACCCATTTTGCATACCAGATCCTATGGTAAGAATGCTACAACCTTCTGTGCATTCCTTGTACATTTCTCTGGCTGGGCTGCAACAGCAAAACTACAGAGAAATGAGAGCACAAGCCACACACGAAATGAGCTCAGGGTTTATGAGCCACAAGTAAGAAAGAATCTTTTCTAGAGTGATTCAACTGAAGATCCCAAGGGGTGTTGACAAAAGAAGTTGTAAATGCATAGAGGCTTGAAACTCAGTGTGGGACCTAGAAAGGGGCGTGCAGCCTTACTTGTCCACATGTTCAAGGAAAGCAAAGGGCAAGAAGGTTAGAGATAGGGTGGAACCAGGAAGAAAATGCAGCTGGGTCAAGGGTGACCAGGTGATTGGCTAGGCACGGTGGACTGGAGATGGGTAACCAGGACCAGGTAATGAATGTCTAAGTCAGTATTTTCTCCAAAGCTAAGCAAAGGGGACACTCTTTCTACTCTAGTTTTGCCCACCTGTATATCTTTTGAGCCCTTACATTTTTGCGGCTTTATTTTACTCAAGGAAATTGAGTGTCTTGCTTTTGATCACCTACTTTAAGAAAGAAAGATGGGAGATAAAGAAGGCACCATAAACTTTGGCCATTAACAATAGAGCCCTAAATCTTTAGTTGGCTGTAGCAGAAATGAGGGTTCAGCCTAGAAGGAGTCTGGCGTGTCATTAATTATTAGCCGTATTGTTGCCTCTTCCACCCTAAGTCCACCCCAGCTATTAAAAATTATATATTCTTGGTCCCATTCATCCCGGGCCTTTTTCTGCATCCCCACATCTCAAAATGATAAACTATTTCAAGTTATTCACATTCAATTTAACCTTTTAAATGTATATTTGGATTGCTTTCCCTTAATTCTTAAAAATTACTGTTTTTCAGAACTTAAAAGAAAAGCTTGTTCCAACATGCGTTCAAATCCACAAAAGTGTAAAAAACTTGAGCACAGAATACTTTCAAAAAACTAGAAGGCATTATTATGTCACTCCCAGTAGCTACTTGCGATTCCTGGACACATTTGCACATATTTTGAGGTCACAAGAGAAGGAAATGCAAACAAAGAGGTAAGACTTTGAGACCAAGTCAAATATAGATATATATATATATATATATATATATATATATATATATATATATATATATATATATTTTACATTGGTGCTTTTATTTGTAAAAACAGACACAAACTCAAAAGAGGGAAACCACATCTGCCTTTTCCTTTTCCATGGAGGAAAAGGCAAAAGCTGTAAAAGACTTTAAAACGCTGTTTAAATGGATGAGTAATTAAATTGACTTGTATTTCAGGAAGATCACTCTGGTATTAAAATTAGAATGGGGAATAAATTGGAGAGAAACAAGAATAAAAAGATCTGAGTTATTGTAGTAATCTATATGAGAACTTTTGAGAACCTAACATTCTTTGTTAGATTAAAGAATAAAATACTGAAAGTATCGATGTAATTGACAATTTAAAGGGCATGAGTGACAATATACTTTTAGATTTTGAAAGCCCAAGAAGTAGGAATCATATCTTCTACTTTTAAAAAAAAGCTCCACAGTGCTTATTCCCTCTCTCGGTAGAATTAGAGCTAAAATTTTGTTCACTAACAGATTTGCAGTTTTCTGACTTTAAAATACTTATTTGTATTGATTTTATTCCATACAAACTGTGTTTTTTCCATTTTTTATTCTCGTGAATAGTAAATGGAAAAATTTTAACTTTATCTCATAACTTCTTTTATTTAAAAAAAAATCCTTTTTCGTTTAAAATAATTAGACTCACAGAAGTTGCAAAAATAGTACAGTTATTCATTTTCTTCCAATGGTTACATTTGACATAACTAGGACATTATTAGAACCAGGAAATTAGCGTTGGTAGAAAGTGTGTATATAGTTATATGCCATTTTATCATATGTGTAGATTCGCGTAACCACAACAGCAAACAGGATACAGAACGATTCCATCGCCTTAGAAATCTCCTTTGTTCTGCCCCTTTATAGTCAACACCCTCTGGCCTGCACCTGCCGTTCCAAATCCCTTGCGACCACCAATATGTTCTCCATCTCTACAGGTTTATGCCTGACAATGAGGGAATGAGATGGACTTCACTCAGCATAATGCCTTTGAAATCCATTCAAGCTATTGCATGCATCAATAGTTAGTTCCTTTTATTGCTGAGTAGTATTCCATGGTATGGATGTCCCATTGTTTGTGTAACCATTCATCCAAGGAAGGAATTTGGGCTGTTTCCAACCTAGAGTGGTTACGAATGGAGCTGCTGTAAACATTTGGGTACAGGTTCCGTGTGGATGTAAAATTTCATTTCTCCAGGATAAATGCCAGGAGTGTGATTGTTAGGTCACCTGGTAAGTGTATCTTGAGTTTTTAAAGAAAATCCCAAATTCTTATTTATAGTTGCTGTACCATTTTACATTCCCACCAGTGTATGAGGGATCCAGATTTTCTGTGTCCTTGCGAGCATTTGGTATTGTTACTATTTTTTATTATAACTATTCTAATAAGTGCATAATTATGTAGCATTGGAGTCTTACTGTGTCCTTTTCTATTGGCTAGTGGTATTGAACATCTTCCCATGTACTTATTTGCCATCCACATGTCCTATTCAGTTTGATGTCTCTTCATATCTTTTGTACATTTTCTAAATGGGTTATTCAATTTTTTTCATTCTTGAGTTCTGGAAGTTCTTTATATATTTTAAGTTTGAATCCTTTGTCAGATATGTGGATTACAAATATTTTAGTCCATTTGGTAGCTTGTCTTTTCATTCTCTTAACCATGGTCTTTCACAGAGAAAAGGGTTCGAATTTTGATGAAGTCCAATGTATCAATTCTTTTTTAAGGATTGTGCTTCTTTTGTCATGTCTGAGAACGCCTCACCAAACCCTAGACCCTCCAGATTTTCTCCTGTTTTCTTCTAAAAGCATTACAGTTTCACCTTTTACCCTTAATATTTGTGTTTGAGTTTATTTGTGTATAAGGTGTGAGGTTTAGGTCAAGGTTCATTTTATGTAACCAATTTCTCCATCACCGTTTGTTGAAAAAAACTTTCCTTCCTCTATTGCTTTTGTACCTTTGTCAAAAATCAGTTGATGGTACTTGTGTGGGTTTATTTCTGGGTTTTCTATTCTGTTCCATTGACCTACATGTCTGCCCCTCTGCCAATGCCACGTAATCTTGATTACTGTCACTGTATAATCAGTCTTACAATCAGGCAGAGCGATTCCACCCATTTTATTATTCTTTTTCAAAATTATTTTAATTATCCTAGTTTGTTTGCCTTTTCATATTAATTTTAGAATAAGTTTGACTCTCTCTACAAAAGAAACTGACTGCGACTTTTTATTGAATGAAACCTGTGTATCAACTGGGGGAGAATTGACATCTTTACCATGTTGTCTTCCCACCCATGAACACAGTATATCTTGCTTTGCTAATACTTTGTTACATCTTGTACCTGTTAATACATTTCATTTTCCTTCAGGAGTCATTTTTATATGGGTCTCTCCAAGATCCTGGAAGCCACCACTCTAGTCACAGATACGCAGAAGGAGCTCTTGATTCTTGGCCCTCAGATAGAACAAAAAGCAAAGGTACATTTCACTTGAAATCTCTTTTTAAAGATTTTACAGTTTAATATAAAAAGTGTTGGAAAGCAAAGGCTCTGGTACTTGACAAATGTGAGTTAGAATTCTTGCTTTGTTACCATGCAGCTGTGTAATCTCTCTCAGTCTCAGTTTTCTTATCTGTAAAACGAGGAAAGCAACAACAATAATAGCAAAATATTAACATAATTCTATTTTAATAAATAAATGTGACAATAGGTATATAACTAATTGTAAAAGCTCACAGAAAAATGCCATAGTTATTAGTTAAATCTATCTGGACTGTTCTGTGGTAACTTGCAAGCTGCCAAGTATTCTAAACATCATTACATGTCACCATTCTTTATGTGTATTGTATGAAATGATATTTATTATAGCCATCCTTATTTGTCTATTGCACAAATATATTTCAAGCTGATTTTGATCAATTTTATAATGATGAAATGAGCTATTTGAATTTCTCTTTAAAAAAGATATCATGCCTCTTAATAAGGAGATGTGTTTTGTTCATTAGGAAGAAGAAATCTTAATGGAAAAACTACAAAAAGATTCTCAAGTAGTTGAGAAAGTTCAGATGCTTGTTAAACAGGATGAAGAAATTATGACAGAAGAAATAAGAATTGTGGAAAACTATGCTCAGGTATAACTAAACTAGTATAATCAGTAAAAATCCTTTGGACATTTGCAAAATTATTCCCTAGTCCTCAAATTGAAAAGGTCGGATTGACTGCTCTTCACTTTGGCTGCTTTTACTATTTATCTCAACAAATATTTATTGAGTACCTACTACATGTAAGACACTATTAAATGAAATCAGGGAGTACAAAGATGTAGGGTCCTTGTCCTTGAGAAAACTGTGATCCTAGGAAGAGACAGATAAGTCAGTTCTCTGGTTAGTACAATGAACAGAAACTCATTCACGCCGTATCAGGATCCATGTGGTCTCCCAGAGGAGCTTCTGCGGGAAACGAAGCAACTCTAGGGACCGTCTCTTTGGTGTGTCATTTCTACTGACTAATTCTCTCTTTTTAAACTGGCCAATTCCCCTCCATACTTCTCCAGTCAGAATCTCAGCAGGAACCAGTCTGGAGGAGCAGACAACCAAATGTTCAATCCTGGTATGATCAGTAGCCACCCCTGCTCAGAGGAGGTGGAGTGGACTTTCATTTGTCTTCCATATGCAAAGGTCTTTAATTAAGCAACTCCATCAATTAAAGTGTGTGTGTGTGCGTGCACGTGTCTATACCCCCAAAACGTGTGTATTTATTTTATAAATGATATAGATGAGCTACTATCATTTGCTAATATCCCAAAGCACAGTAAATACTCAGGGCAAAGTTTATTATGAACAATAGCAGACGGGAATACATATTTCCAATAGTCCTTTAGGTAATTTCAAAATATTTGTTTGGCTTCTTGTCAGACCTGATTAGATCTGCATTGCTTTTACCTTATAACATAGCTGAAGAGGAGTTCATGCCGGGATAAGAGAAGTATCAGCCTGCCTTTTTCTCATTGTTGGACTTGTACTTCCATTATGAACATGATCTTTAATCCAAAGTTTCTTTCAGAAACATTTTTAAGCCACCTGTCCATGTTTTAAGGGCTAATTTACTTCAAGCTAGGTAACATGATAGGTAACTCTCCTTACGTGGACCCGAGTGAACTGCACGACTTTGTAACTTGCTGAGCATCGGGGAAGTGGGGAGGCCACCACGGCCAACTCTTCCAACTTGTGGAACTTCCCTCTTCCCTCAAGACGTCACATGAGTTTCACTGTGAGTGATCTATCACCTCTGCTAGGTCAACCACACGAAGGGGCCACTTTTCAACAATACATTAAATATGAGAACAGCTTAGCTTCAATCTTGAATTTTTAGCCCAAAAGAAAATGGATACAGAGGAATTAATTAACAGGTGTGTGTTTGTTTTTGCCATCCTGCAAGAGGTAATCTGGCTTCAGTGGCAAATCTAAGTTTTGTAGGACCTAAAGCTTATACAATTTTGAGGACATATTTTTTTAAAAGAATACAAAATTATCAGTTCATAGTTAGAGTGAATATCTATTTAAAATAAGTAAAGAAATCAAATAATATACAAATGTTTAAAAGCTGACAATTATTACAAACATCACAAAGTCTAGAAAAATAACAATAATATCTAGTAATTAAGTGCCTTACACGTGTGCCCCATAATGCCTTTTTTCCTGCATTTTTTCATTGCATACTTGTGATCACTTCTTCATATGATAATCATTTTCTAGTATCATTTCCTTATAGAACCTGTAGTAAAGTTGATCAAACTGTGTTTTTTCATTTTTGATAGTTTAGAAAAGTTTCTTTCAACTTCGTAACTCCTCCCTGTTGTGAACATTTTTATTAAGATTGCTGTCAAACTTGGTAAAAGTAGCAATGGCATTTCAAGGTTTCTCGTGCAGTGATTAATTTTCATTTTTTTATTTTTTAAATTATTTTTTTCAGTTACAGTTGACATTCAGTATTATTTTATATTAGTTACAAGGGTACAGCACAGTGGTTAAGACGTTTATATAATTTATGAAGTGATCCCGCATTAGTCTGGCACTATACATACCTACCTGGCACTGTACATACTTGTTGCAGCACTACTGACTATATTCCCTATGCTGTACTTTACATCCCATGACTGTTTTGTAACTGCCAATCTGTATTTCTTACTCCCTTCATCTTTTTCACCCACCTCCCCATGCCCCCTCCCCTCTTGCCACCATCAGTGTGTTCTCTGTATCTATGAGTGTGTTTCTGTGCAGTGATTAATTTTAAATACTCTTTGAATTGAGAGCATTCATTAACCAGTTTTCCATCCATATCTTCATAATAGAGGTGTTTTCTGATACTCATATTTTCATTAATGTCAATATTTCTTGCAAACTCAGCCAGAACTTTAAATTTTTCTAGTGTGATCGTATGACACATTTTTCCTCATTAATCAGATTATTAAATAGACCAAAAGCCAGATCATTACTTCTTTGTTTTTCCTTTTAATAAATTAATGCTTTTTCTGTGATCTGAAAATTTTCATTACATTTCACTCCTTGATATCAGAATAACGTATTGGTTTTAACCATCACTTTTAACATTCCACAAATTTTTGTCTTAATTATTTGTAAATTAAAATTATAAAATAAGGCACCTTTCACGTATATCTATATAAGGAATCTGTACTTTCTCACTTATTTCATTGAGACATTCTAAAACATCTTTACCAGCATCATAATTATTACCTGAAAACCCAGGAATTCTAATGAACTCTTTCTGCACAACTCCCATCAGAAAAAGGGAAAATATATAGTAGGTTTAGAATAGTATATGCTGCAGTATTGAATATACTCATGAAGGAGTGAGCTTCCATTTTGAGTAGATGTCAGTGAAAATCTGACCATGTACCTTACAATTTCACACAGCTAAAAATTGGAAGGATTCTCTACTGACCAGATTCTGGCTTCACAAATTACAAACCTGTCTCTCCTCCACCACCCAGTACTTCTGGTGCCAGGCTCTATAGTACATGTTTCTGTTAAAATATGACCTCTGGCCCTGCACCTTAATATCACATGTCGAGGAAAGTTGGAACTTTTGGGGAAATAGTTCTAGAAGTCATTCCTTTTGGAGCTAGCTTGCAACAACTTGATTATACAAGGAAGTAACTGTCAGCAATATAAATATAATTCCCCCTCAGCTCCTTAGCCAGATCCCTAAAATGGCCATCGCTATTTCAGCGTCACCTGACATGATCGGAAACCTGATAAAGAGTGAGTTAAAAGTGTACAGAGAAATTGGTCTTACCTGGTTGCAGGTAAAATGCCTTACTTTTGCAGGTCTAACAAAAACACATGACCCTATAAACATACTGGCAGAGCTCTTTCCAGGGCTTTGGAAGGGGCCTGTGCAGGGGAGTGGCTCTGAGCTTTATAATAAAGCTTTATAAGAATTCCACCTTTAATTGCACCACTCCTCAAAAGGGCATAGCCAATACTACACTGAATTTCATAGAGAATGCAGAAGCCATTTAGTGCTTTTGCTTCTCATAGATAACTCCTCATCGGGGATTGAATGAGACACGATTACATTTGGGACTATAACACACTCTTCCAACAGCATAAGCATGTGTGTACACACCTAAGTCATGTAGATGCATAACTTACAGGCATTGTAAAAATGTCAAATTATGTTTTCCAAGTTCAAAATGTAAAAATTTTAAATACACAACTATATTCATTTATATGCAGAAAATTACCAATGAACTGAAAACTGTACTGCCAGCTCTAGACAAGGCAATTGCGGCGCTACGTGCCTTGGATAAAGCCGATGTCTCTGAATTAAGGTAATTTACCTGTTTCTTTAGAGTTGGAAAATCTCTGGATAAAGCATAGATACATAGTAAATGTTACTGGGTCTATATTACATTTTCAAATTAAGTCATTTTTACGCATCTCAGTAACTTTAAATTTTTTATTATGTGTGTTATATGCTGTATCTAATCAATGTTATGGTACCATCAACTATAAGGCATATCAGTATTTTATGTACCCTTAAGAAAGAAGAAATACTACCAAGTAAACTATATGACGTGCTCTTGGTTATAAACTGAATCCCAATCTCAGAGATGTAAAAATGTGCATCTTAGAACTGATAAAATATTGTGTTACTGGACTCAATAGACTGGAAAGAAAAGCTATGGTGATTGTATGAGCGCCTGACCTGCAGTTCCAAAACTAAGAGGACGGTGTTCACGTGCTAGCACTGCTGCTTGCGCCAGCCCAGCTGTAGAGCCCTGGGGATGTGTGGGGGTGCAGGGACGCACATCGGATGCTGCACTGCTGGCCACTGCCACAAGGTGTCGCTATGGGAAGCACTTCCCCTTGTGCCCTTTCCCAAACCCAACCTCAGTGTGGGAAAAGCAGTTCAGGAGAAGTTCCTGAGAAAGTACAAGAAGAAATTAAATACTTTAAGGTACAAAGATTTGAACCTGAGGGTTCTAATTTGAATCTTTGGGTGAGATCATTTTTAACTTGAGTCCTCCAGCTCAACAAACAATAGGAATTTGCCTGTTGTAGCTCAGAATGTGTTGAGCTTTCCATTATTTATAGAAAGTAGTATTTAAGTTACAGTTGCAGAAATGTGAAGCAAGTCTACCCTGATATTTATAACATATTATTAACTCTGGGGAAATGGCAAAAAAAAGAATCTTTTTTAATCAATACATTTTTATAGGCAGAACAGAACATTTCACAATGATGAAGTTACTCCACCTAAAGTTGCAAAACAAATGCACAGAGAGACAAGCAAGAGGAAGGGAACAATTTTTTTCCCTTTTTACCTCATTCATATGTATTCATTTGTATTCATTCATTCATTCATTCATTCATTCATTCAGCGTGACATTGAGTGCACACTATGGGCCAGGCCCATTTCAGGTGCCGAGGTTATAGCACAGTTAATGTTAGAGAAGGCCTCTCTGATGAGATGCCACTGAAGCAGAGAACTGAGTGAAGTTTAGGTGTAAACTAGGAAGAAATCTAGAGGCAGAGTATTCTAAGCAGAAGAAATGGAAAGCACAAGAGTCTTAGCCTTAAGGCAGAAATGTGTTTGATGGGTTTCAGGAACTGTGAAAATCCAGAATGGAGAGAGTGTCAGGCGATGACATCAGAGGAGTAGATCTTTCCCAACAGGACCCCCTCTGTACCTCTGACTTTGTTCCAGAAGTTCTATTCTCCTAGCTTTTCTTGGCAGATATCCCCGAGAGAGCGATCCGCTCAAATTCCCTCTGGCCTGATTTCTGAGGAACAGTGGGGTACAGTGGTTAAGCACAAGCTTCCTGGGCTGACCAAGCTTCGGGGTTGGAATCTTGGCACTGCCGCTTTCTAGTTGCATAGTCTGTCTATGCCTCACCTTTCCTTCCATACAGTGTCCCCAGTAACAGATGTTGAGGGAACTGGATGAGTTAAAACATGGAAAATGCTTAGAATAGAGTGTGGTGTAAGGCAAGCGCTCAACAAAAGCTGCTTCCGTGCTAAGAGGTTTCCTCCGATAAGCAGGCCCTTCTTCCTGGCCTGGTACTGCAAACGCTAAAGAAAACTGGCCTTGCCCTTGGATTTGTTGTGTACGCCTTTTTCTTTTTTTAACATACTCCCTTGCGATGTTGCTAATGTGCATTTCACTTCATTTCAAAGTGCCAGAAAAATGAAATGTCTTGTAGTATGATCTTTGTTGCCATTCTTAGGACACGCAGGAACGACATGTAGCGGCGCATAGTGCGGTTTCCGCCGTCCAGACGCAAATGAGTGCCCCGTGGCCGTAAGGCCCTTTACCAATGTGCAACATTAGCCGCGAGAAGAAGGCAGAAGACAGTAGGAATGCAGATTGGAGGAAGCAGCAAGGGTCCACGACAGAGCACTTCTGTGTAATAATGGAGGACTTTACAGCAGCTTTCCAGTGTAGATAGCAGTCACTTTGAATCAAATATTTGTTTCCGGAAAGTGGCACATAGATTAAATTATAGTCAATTCAATCCTGTTTTCCCTTTAATTTAATTAAAATTTCATAGATAGCACATTTTGTCTGAATTTCACTATCTTCCCATCGCAATTGCTTTAAAAAGAGTCAAACCTGGGCAAAGTTGAAGGAAAGTTTGTTTTTGGAACTCTCATTTCTCCTCTGTGAACCTTGTCTTTTTTTCCCTAGTTCTGTTATTATTTTTCTCATTATTTCAGAAAAGCCAGGCTGATGATCTCAGAAAAGCAAATTAAATTAGTTCAAAATAAAGTGTTAATGATTCAATTATTTAGTCCCCCTGAAAAAGAGCTGTATTTTAAAAGATTGTTAAAGAGAACAAAGATTACTAGAATTGAATGAATCTCTAGTGATGGTGGCATTTAAGGCAGGGGGACCTTTTTGGCAGCCCCTGTAGATAATTTTGTACATAGAAAGTTGGCTTTGTTGGCTTCCATCTTTTGGGAACTCTATACGATTTTCATTTGGGGGAGACTCATTACCCTGGATAGACCTGTCCCTTCTGTTCCGAGGCCCAAATACTGTTGCACAGCAACCACCACCCTTGTGACTTTTCATTAAAACTTCCTTCTTGTGAACCTTATTCTGACCTCTGGATTTCCAAAGTGTCCGCTTCTCATCAGAGGTACAGTGGCATGTCACCTGATCAGGACACAGCTAAGAGGCAGTTTCTAATGATGACATTATTAACAACTTGAGAGACAAATGCCCATGTATTCCCCTTCCCCCACCTCTGTTGTATCAGTGATCTTTATGGTAGGAATTTTAAATCAGGATGAAGAAAAGTCAGAGGATGTATTTAAGGGGGGGGTTGCACCTTACAGCACCCCTTAAATCACAAGAGTAGGGCTGACACCCAACTACCCTCCCCTGCCCGCGCGCGCGCGCGCGCGCACACACACACACACAATGTCTCTGTCAAGTAATCTTCAGTAAATCAACACTGGGATGAAATAGGAAGAACTCTACAGAGACTACTTTTACAATGAAAAGAATTAACCTGTGCGATGTTCTACATAATTAAAGTGCATGCATTTTATCTTCTTAAAGCAAAGATACCCATATATCAAAGATACCCAAATTTTTAAAGATATCCAAATAATGAAAAAAGCTATACGTTAGCAAATAGTTTTCCTTATTAAAATACTTGTTAAAAATCTGTATATATTGTCTTCTAGATAGTTTACAGGATGCATTCGACTTTAATTGTAAAGTTGATTAGACTTTCACCATATATTACAGAATATACACACGTCCTCCTTTCCTTGTGCTGACTGTCATGAATGCAGTTTGTATTCTTCTGCAAAAGAAACCTAACTGGGCTACAGCAAACTTACTTCTTTCAGAGACTGGTTTCCTAAAGAAATTAATTAACCTTGACAAGGACAGCATACCTGAGAAGGTAAAAAGTTAATCGCTAATTTATGCATCATGGATACATTCCATATTTATAACCTGTACGAGTCAAATTGAATATTAAAATTGGAATTTTCTAGTAGAATTGGAAGACAATGGTGGGAGTTAAAAGGTCAGCGAGCAAGCTGTATCTCCAGATATAATAGGTTTCCTCGAAGTGTCAAGGAAAAGCAATACGTCATTGAAATTGGAAAAGGTCATGTCTCAGAATCTCTTTAAATAATGAGAATAGAGAATAGGCTAGTAGTGGGAGAAAGTCTTTTTGGATGGTTTGCATTACACACTATGAGTAGATAAATGTTTGAGATTTTTTTTGAGGTACAACTGACATATAACATTGTATTCGTTTAAGGTGTACAACAATGATCCAATATTTGTATATATTGCAAAATGATTACCACAGTAGGTCTAGTAAACATCCATCACTACACATGGTTTCATTTTTTTCTTGTATTGACCAGTTTTAAAATCTATTCCCTTAGCAACTTTCAAATATGCAGTCTACAGTTATTAACTGTAGTCACCATGCTGTACATTACATCCCCAGGAATTATTTATATTATAACTGGAAGTTTGTGCCTTTTGACCACCTTCACCGATTTTGCCTGTGCCCAACTCCACACCTCTGGCAACCATTGATCTGTTCTCTGTTTCTATGAATTTGGGTTTTTGTTTTAGATTCCACATATAAATGAAATTATACAGTATTTGTCTTTCTCTGCCTGACTTATTTCACTGAGCATAATGCCCCTAAGGCCCACTCATGTTGCATTTTGACATGGCAGAATCATAATCCATTTTGTGTGTGTGTGTGTGTGTGTGTGTACGTACGTGTGTGTACACTCACCACATTCTCTTTATCCACTCATCCATCAATAAACACTTAGGGTGTTTCCATGTCTTGTCTATTACACATATACTGCAATGAACATGGGGATGCAGATGTATTTTCAAGTTTGTGTTTTTGTTTCCTTCAGAGAAACACCCAGAAGTGGAATTGCCAGGTTGTATGGTAGTTGTATTTTTATTGAGGATCCTCCATACTGTTTTCCATAGTGGCTGCGCCAGTTTACATTCCAACCAACAGTGAACAAGGTTGCCTTTTCTTCACAGCTTCACCATCATTTGTTATCTCGTCTTTTTTATAATAACCATTCTAAGAGATATGAGATGATACCTCTTGGTGGTTTTGATTTGTATTTCCCTGATGATTAGTGATGTTAAGCATCTTTTCATGTATCTGTCAGCTTACCTGTATATCTTCTTTGGAGAAATATCTATTCAGATCTGCCTATTTTTAATCCAGTTGTTTGTTTATTTGCTATTGAGTTGAATGAGTTCTTTATATCTTTTGGATATTAACCTCTTATCACATATATGGTTTGCAAGTATTTTCTCCAAGTAAATAGGTTACCTTTTCATTTTGTTAATGGTTTCCTTGGCTGCGCAGAAGATTTTTAGTTTGATATGACACTTATTTAATTTTGCTTCTGTTGCCTTTGCTTTTGGTGTCAAATCCAAAATCATCTTTGACATTGATGTAAAGGAACCTACCACCTTTCTTTCCTTCGAGGAGTTTTATGGCTTTAAGTCTTACATTCAAGTCTTTAATCCATTTTTAGTTTATTTACAGTGTATTTTAGTCATGTACAGTGTAAGCTAGGGGTCCTGTTTCATTCTTTTGCATGTGGCTGTCCAGTTTTCACCATTTGTTGAAGAGACTGTCCTTTCCCTCATTGTACATTCTTGGCTTCTTTGTCATAAATTAATTGACCATATATGCATGGTTTTACCTCTGGGCTCTATATTCTGTTCCATTGATCTATGTGTCTGTTTTATGCTAATACCATACTGTTTTGATTACTATAGCTTTGTAAAATAGGTTGAAATCAGGAAGTGTAATGCCTCCAAATTTGTTTTTCTTTCTCATAATTGCGTTGGCTATTTGCGGTCTTTTGTGGTACCATACAAATTTTAGGATTGCTTGTTTTATTTCTGCGAAAAATACCATAGGAACTTTGATAAGAATTACATTGAATCTGTAGATTGTTTGGGGTAGCATGAACATTTTCATAATATCAATTCTTACAATCTATAAACATGAAATACCTTCCCATTTATTGTGTCTTTTTCCATTTCTTTAATAAATGTCTTACAGTTTTCAGTGTACAGAACTTTCACCTCCTAGGTTAAATTTATTTCTAGGTATTTTTTATGTAATTCTAAATGGGAATTAATTAATTCTTAATTTCTCTTTCTGATAGTTCATTGTTGGTATATAGAAATGCATTTTATTTTTGGTATGCAGATTTTGTAACCTGCAAATGTACTGAATTTGTTTATTAGTTTTTTGGCGGAGTCGTTAGAGTAGTCTACATATAATATGTCATCTGCAAATGATAACAGTTTTACTACCTCTTTTCCAATTTGGATGCCTTTTATTTCTTTTTCTTGCCTAATTGCCCTGGCTAGGACTTCCAATACTACGTTGAATAAAAGTGTGTTTTATTCCTGACCTTAGAAGAAAGTTTTCAGCTCTTCCTTATTGAGTATGATGTTAGCTGAGGACTTGTCATATATGGTTTATTATTTTGAGGTATATTCCCTCTATACCTAATTTGTTAAGTAATTTTAGCATAAGTGGATGCTGAATTTTGTCAAATGCTTATTCTGCATCTGTTAAGATGATCATATGATTTTTATCCTTCATTTTGTTAATGCGGTATATATATCACATTGATTGATTTGTGGACGTTGAACCATCTTTGCATTCCCTGGAATAAATCCCACTTGATCATGGTTTATGATCCTTTTAGTGTATTGTTGAATTTTGATTACTAATATTTTGTTGAGAATTTTGCATCTGTGTTCATTGGGGATATTGACCTGTAATTGCTTTTTTTGTGGTCTTGTCTGGTTTTAGTTTCAGGGTAATGCTGGCCTCATAAAATAAGTTTGGAAGTTTCCCCTGTTTTTTTCTATTTTTGAAAGAGTTTGAGAAAGGTTGATATTAATTCTTCTTTATGTGTTTGGTAGAATTCCCCAGTTAAGCCAACTAGTCCCAGACGTTTGTTTGTTGGAAGGATTTTGATTATTGAGTCAATCTGTTCAGATGTTCTATTTCTTTATGATTCAGTTTTGGTAGATTGTATGTTTCTAGGAATTTATCCATATCTTTTAGGTTGTTCAATTTGTTGGCATATAATTATTCATAGTAGTCTCTTATAATCCTTTGTATTTCTGTAGTATCAGTTGTAGTGGCTCCTCTTTCATTTCTGATTTTATTTATTTGAGTCCTCTCTGTTTTTCCTTCGTGCCTCTAGACACAGGTTTTTCTATTTTGTTTTTTGTTTTTTTTTCAAAAAAACATATATTAGTTTTATTGATCTTGTCTATTGACTTTTTAGCGTCTGTTTCACTTATTTCTGCTCTGATCTTTGTTACTTCCTTTTTTCTACTAACTTTGGGCTTCATTTGTTCTATTTCAAGTTCCTTGATGTGTATTAAATTAGAAGCCTGCCCCTCAGGCTCTAAGATAAGCAAATCGGCCTCTTTCATTGAAATTCTAGGCAGTCTTCAGTTAGCTGCCTCTGTGCTAGGCGCTGGAATGGGTGAGTCTGGTGAGCCCTTTAAGAAATGTTTTTTCAGATTGCTATAAACTTATGGGTCTTGCGGATGCAAGCCCTGTTGGCTTTCAAAGTGACTCTTCTCTCGGGTGCAAGTCTTAAAAGTTGGGGTGCCAGATGTGAGGTTCAAAACCTTCACTTCTCAGGTACAAGCTAAGGTTTGTGCGTTCCCTTCCAGTTGTGGGTCACCACACCAAGAATGCAGTTAATGGTGAGAGTGTGTCTTCGCCTCTCCCACCTATTTCAATGTGTATTTTTTCTCATTTGCCCAATTCATAGAAGTTACTCAGGTAGTGTTTGGGTTTCTTTCAGAGATAATTATTTCACATGTAGCTGTAGATTTGATATCTCCACGGTGTCTCTGGATTTCTGAGATTTATTTTTATTTGTGTAACAAATGTTTATATATCTGTGCCAGACACTGTTCTGAGCACTTTACAAATATGAATTCATGTAGGAGGAGATGGGGGACAGATTGGAGCACAGAAAAAAATCTCAAGGAGGTAAGATAGTCTGGACACCTAGTGCAGGGTTTTGCTGGAGCAGATTTAGTTCAGAAGACTATAGATTTACTGTAGGACTTCAATAGCACAGCCAGAGCAGTGGAGTCAGCTGTGGAGTTCAGGGCACTAGCAGAGTGTGGCAGAACACGCTGGACAGGTAAGACTTGTAGGAAAAGGAAAAAGGAGTTGGCAGGGTAGGCAAGAGGTTGTAAGGGCTTGGACCAAGGTACTGTAGATAGAAGTATAGAAAAGCCCAACGCCACTGCTGTGGCCACCAGCCAAGTAATGCTTATAGGCACCAGAAGCTGGAAGAGGCAAAGAACAGATTGTCCCCTCGGCCCCCAGAGGGCGTACTGCTCTACCTACACCTTGATTTCAGAGCTCTGGTCTCTGGAGAATAAATTGTGAGAGAATGAATTGCTGTTGTGTTAAGTCACCCAGTCTGTGGTAGCTTGTTACAATGGCCACAGGAGACCAGTGCAGATTTTGGTACCAAGAAGTGGTTGCTGCCTTAACAAATACCTAAAAATATACAAGTGGAACTGGATAATATGTAGGAACTGGGAGAATATCGAAACTGGGATATTTCATAGGAGCTGAGCTAAGAGCTAAGTTGAGGGGAAGGCAGATAGATCTGTAGACATATAGATGGCACTGTCCTAGGCTGATAGCCATTAACTCATTCAATAAATGCTTGTGGGGTATCTCCCTTGGGAGAGACAGGATGATAGATTACAAGGCCAGTTCATTCCTTGATGTTATGAAGCGTACATTGTGACAGGGATGACAGACATTAAATAGCTAATAAGGCAAGTAATTGGTTGTAATGATGACCTCTGCTATTAGGAAGTATAGGGTAGTATCTGAACAAGGTGAATTTTTTAGTGGAATGTTCGTGTTGATACCCACATTAATCATGAGGTAATGCAACAGCTTCTCATTCTGAAGCATTCTTGGCAAAAATGATTCTCTGTAGTTCTGTTTAGATTTTCAAGCTAAAAATAATTAATAACTCAATCAAAGAAATGATTCAAAGCCTAACAGTTTTTCATGTGATAATAAGAACCCCAATAATAAATTGAGAACGGACCACCAGCCATCTAAATTATTCAGCAAAATGGTTCTGTCCTTTCAGGCAAAAGAGAAAATTCCTGGTTGGAAAGGAAGGGAAAAGAAATTTCAGTCTGAGAAAGATTTCATTCTGATTATGGCTCCCAAAAGTAGATGAGAAATACTGTATATCTAACTCTAAACTAGGTTGCACCATTTAGCTAAAGTGGATCTGTGGGTTTGTGACACAACCAAGCTAGAGAATGTCCTCAGTGAACCCCAATGTGTCCCAGGCTACACCACGATCATTGACTAGTCACACCTTTGAACAGGGACTGTGCCCTGGCAGTATGACTGCTGGGGGGTAGAAGGTGGGGGGTGGGATCCCCAGTCACCTCCCACCTGAGGTGCACGAGGAGGACACTTCAGACCTCTGTGTGCACCAAATTTCGCACAGCTGGGGAAAGTTGACCTGTTTTCTTTTTGTTTTGAAATGAAGTTCCTTTTTAAAAGCTATAGCAAAGCTACTACAACAACAATAGCAATGACAAAATGTTTATAATAGAGGTTTTCCCCCCTTCTTAAAATCATTACTGGTACTAACGCCAGTTTGTACCTCAGTATGTCTTTGATTCTACTGTTGAAGAATAGTTGATATTCCTTACGTGAAATAAAATGTCGTTCTAATGTAGATTGGGGAAAACTTCAGATCAATAATATTACTTTTTCACGTAATACACGAATTGTATTCTCTCTAGGTTTTCGTGAAGCTGAAAAAAATTTTAATGTTACCTGATTTTAACCCAAACAAGGTTGCTCTTGTTTCTGTTGCTTGTTGCTCTATGTGCCAGTGGGTGATAGCTTTGAACAACTACCATGAAGTACAGAAGGTATGCTTTTTTCTCCTACTGTCTCTAACAATTTGGAAGTGACACATCATAGTGATGAAACATCCAGAAATCATGTTTATTGAACAACGCTCAAGTGAACGTCTGTGGAAAGAATACCTAATGAAAAACACTTTAATCGAATATATTACACTAACTTACACGGATATCAAGTGCTTCTGTCAAATTCTTTATTTATGGCAACTATGCTATTCTTTTATTTGTTTTAATATGTTTCACCCTATCAAACTACTTTATATTTCTTTTCTACACATAATTCTAGGAAAGTTAATTTTAAGAGTTGACACTTACAAATGCCTTTTAAGCATAAGTGGCATTTTTAAAAGTAAACGACTTTTTTTTAGCACATAAGGGTTGTGACATTCTTTTTCAGCTGGTGGCCCCCAAACAAATGCAAGTAGCTGAAGCCCAAAATGTTCTAAAAATTGCACAACAAAGATTGGCTGAAAAACAAAGAGGTTTACAGCTGGTAAGAAATGTTTTCACTTGTTAAACTGTTGACACCTTTATGAACTAGATAAAAACATCAGGCAAAAGTCATGATCTCACTAGAGCTTATCTGTTTAAGATAAAATGGGGATAATAATAAAGGTGGTAAGAGATTAATTATGACTAAGTAAAGAATATAGATACTATATGTAAAGATCTTAGTACCGGCCACGTAATAAAATACTCAGTAATGTTAATTGATAATGTCAATAGTATGCTAATTTACTATTTTACCAAATTTGTCCCAGGAAATATTTGTAACTTTAGTCTATTAAAGTTACTGACACTCAGTATCAATCTGTGTTCTTAAAAAACTGCTTTATATCAGTTACTCTTTTGCTTCATAAAGACATGGTTATTCCTTAAAAGTCTTGGTTTTAAATTAAAGCAGAGTATCATTGTGAGACCTAGAACTAGAAATGAGACTACCAATCCCTGGCCCGTGTTGAGCTCACCTGCACTTCGAGAGTGAATGCAGTAATACACTGCAGAGGTGGCCGTCCCGCAGGCCTGTTCAGCCCATTGGACATCTTTTGTTTGGCCTGTACAGTTTTTCTCCCCACCCCCTACAGTGAGATATAGCTATCAAAATGTTTCAATCTGGTGCTCGCTTCGGCAGCACATATACTAACATTGGAACGATACAGAGAAGATTAGCATGGCCACTGCGCAAGCATGATACGCAAAATGTGTGAAACGTTCCATATTAAAAACAAGTTTCAATCTGGGGGTTACATTTAAAAATCTGAATTTCTATGTTCTCTTGAAAATGTAGGCAGTCTGGACACCCTGGGCTAGCATTCTCACTTGGCTATAATAAGATCCTGACTTACTCGAGCCTTTATATGACCTGCCTGGCCCCACAGGCGTTGCTCACAAACGCAGATACCTAAAAAGTATTGGGCTTTGTTTGAAGGTTTTGTCCAATTTTGGTATTTACTCAGTTCTCCTGATGTCCATGATTTTGTGTGTGTGTTTAGCATTTTCATTTATTTATTCAACAAATGGTTATTTATATATAATGTTGTTTTGGTTTTTGTTATGAAATGGTAGCCAAGAGAGACAAACTGTAAATTTCAGTTAGACTCTTACTCACTAATACTCCACATTCCCTTCCAGCTCTCAACCACAGGCTTCCTAATATTTTCTAATATTTTAACTGATGGAACTCAAATAAGTATATTTAAAATGTACATTTTACACTTATATTTTAAATTAAGTATAGTACATAGTTCACGCCATTGGTTTTACACTGTCTTATTGAGGTTTTTTTCCTCACTCAGCTATGTACTGTCTCCCATTTTAAAAGTAAATCTTTTGTTCACCTGGATCCTAATATAAAAAATATTTCTGAAAAATCTTGGGAATTTAGGGAAAATGCCAGAACTTACTATATTGCATGAGCATTCATTAAAACTGTTACCTGGAGGGAACACAGTGCCTGTCATATAATAGAAATTTCATGTGTTTAATGGAATCTGTAAGCCCTGCACTTGAATATTTAAGTAACTCACTAGGTCATGAGTAGCAAGAGAGTCTTCTCAGAGGAATCAAAACGGGAGAATGAACAAGCAAACAAAACAACATAATATATAAAAGAGTAAACAACTGAATAATTATTATGGGTGAACCAGGAATAAATAATAAGTCACTAAAGTTAAGCATGCCAAAAGTAGCTAATGTATGTATTTTTTGTAAAAATTAGGTATTTTCATCAGGATCTTTAAAATAGGAGGAGAAATTACGAATCACAAGCTGTATTCAAGAAGCACAATTTTACATATATATGTATATGTATTTTTTAATATATATCAGGTTGGTGCAAAAGTAATTGTGGTTTTTGCAATTTTTGACCTTTTAAACCACAGTTACTTTTGTACCAACCATATAAGCCAAAACTTTGGAATATATATATATATATATATATATATATATATATATATATATGTGTGTGGTTGGTGAAAAAGTAATTGTGGTGCAAATATAAATACATGTATATATGTGTGTATATATATACATATGCATAATTGTGTGTATATGCCATGTTCAAGTCTCCATGCTAAGCTCTGTGTTCCAAGATTTTGAGACATGGAAATCTTTCAAAAATATAAATATCAATACAAGGATAATAAAACTGTAAGATCACAACTTGAGAGAATATTGGACAACTTATAATTACTTCTCAAGTGACTGTTACAAACATTACATCAGTGTGGATTGGACAAGATGACTTCATGACAACAGAAGTTGATAAGGATTTTAAAGAATGCCCAGGGGAGGTTTTTCTTAACAGGGCCAAAACTTTGGGTTATATCCTTAAGCCATCATTTCTATGAGAATTCACCAAATGTTTTGGAGCAATGGTATTATCAAGATAAGTGGTAATTTAATAAAATTATCAGCTATTCATGAAAACATGTTCCTTACAGCCTAGGGATAATTTAATAATCAATTCATCCTACCAGCATAACTACAAAAATTCATTAGCTCTTCTGGGCTGGTCAGTAAATCTGGGATGAAAAAAGTTCAATCATTTTCTTAGAGAAAGAACCTGAATATGATATAAAATTTTCTGTGTGAAAAATAAATCAGAAATGGATGAATCAAATGCTAAGATTATAAGAAAATCTACTGAGGAAGATTGTTTTAAATAACATCTAAAACAAACTTCTATGTCAAGGAATCATTCATTTAATTAATATGATGTACATTTTCATTGGTAATATAATCCATCTTTCCTGGAAGATTTTTCGAGATGTGAAAATGAAGTGGTTACATACTATATTTATATAAATTTGAATAAGCTCTTGATGCAAAATGAGAGTAAGATTTGTCTCAATAATGAATTGTCTTTTAGATTGAAGAACATCTGCTGTGTTTGCAGGCAGCTTACAAAGATATTGTTGCCGAAAAAGAACTATTAGCAAATCGAAGAAAACAGGCCACCAGGCGCTTGCAGTGTGCATCTATCTTACTAACTGCCCTGGAGGATGAGAAGGCATGACTTTCTTTTGTTTTCTATCTCCTTCATTAATTTCTAATTGACTTGACAAACTCCAAGATGCTATTTTCATAGAAGGCCATATATAGAGAGAGATATAGATACATATGGATATAGATATCGATGTATATATATGTATGTATGTATATATAGCTCCTGAAACTATTTTACTATTCATTTTCTTATTGAGATCAATCAGCAGTCCTGTTCAGATAAAAATGAAGGAGTCCTGGTCAAGTAGTCCTGAAACAGAGATAACGGACTACAAAGATCAGCAGTTGTTTTCTCTCGGTCCTAGGCAGCAGGACACTCTTGTCTCTGTGGCCCAAAGTAAACTGTCAGTGTTTTCTGAGTATGTCAGAGTTTTCCTTTTTCTAGCACAGGAGCAACCCAAGCTGAAAGAATAAAAGATGGGTAGGCTGGAAGGGAAGAGATGTCACTAGGAAGGAAAAAGAAAATTTTATTTTGTTCTGTCAATCTTCTGACATCTCTTATCTTTTTACTTCTCTTCTAATTCGTCTTCCTTCTCTATACTTGAATCCCTACTGAGCTGACTAGAATCCTGGTTTAGTCATACCTCAGCTATCTCAAAAGATGTTACAAAATTCTCAAGATAATTTTAATTTAGTTTAATTATTTGAATAGATACATATCATGGAAGACTCCTACAGGGCAGGAAGAAGAAAGTTATGAAATCAGACCAATCAGAGGGAGACAACTTCCCTTGAAGACGATCAATGTCCTTGAGAGCCAAGTATATGTTGAGAGGCAGTGGAGCATCAGCATTATCCCAGAGTTTAGGCTGCCAAAGAGAGGTTCTTGCTCAGCGTGCTTCACTTATTGACCAGTTCAGCACATACATGGTTGTGGAAGGAGGCCATACAGCCAGACCCCAGCTACACCCTTCAGAAGCTTTGTGATTTTAGCAAGTTGCTTAACTTCTCTACACTTCAACTTCCTCACCTTAAAATGAAGTCAGTGGCTTGTATTTGACAGGATACTGAAAGAGTCAAATGAGGTTTTCAAAGGAAAGTGTCAGATAAGTAAGGCTTCAGTCAATATTGGTCACTATTATTATTGAGCACGATTAGTAATATAATGAATTGATTTTTTTAATTACCCTGATTTATTACACACAAGATTTGAAATGGCTATCAATCTGAGCAAATATGACACTATTGACAAACCCAAGAATAGGATTCATGTTCCCCTCAAAAAAGTTTGTTTTTTAATATTGTCCATTATTAAGTATAATATAACTACAGTATAAGAGTGATAGATCTAACTTGGAGACCATTAAGATCCAAAATGTCTCATAATAATATATTTTATAGCAAATATCAATAACTCATTTTTACTTTAACATTTAGACTCGATGGCAAGAAATAATCAATCAAATAGACAACAAGTTGGAAGGAATTTGGGGTGACATACTTATTTCAGCAGCATGCATTGTCTACAGTGGAGTGTTAACAGCAGAATTTCGCCAGTTGATTGTGAATAAGTGGGAGAATCTTTGCACTGAAAATAACATTTCTTTGTCTTCTAACTTTTCTTTAATTGAAGTCATGGCACAAAAACATGAGGTAGAAACTTTTCTATTCAGTTAAGTGGCTACTATTATTGACTTGGATTTTGCATGTGTGTGCATTTATTTGGCTTGGATCTTTTCCCCAAATTATGTTGATAAATGAAAATACTGTTGTTCCAGGCCTTAAAATTGTTTTTAAGTTGTAGTTCTAATGCCCCAACTAGTTATATCTCCTGTTTCTCATACTCTGAGCAAAAGTCACAAAATATCCTTTTTCTCTTTGTAATCTTACTGACCTATTTAATAAATATAGCCAATTTCTCGCCCTGAAACTCCTTTCATTAATAAATTGGTGAATTTATTAAACTATAGGTAGTAGTCTTAGAAATGGCCAAAAATATAGAACTCACATTTATTAACTTATCAGTAAACATTTATCTATGTAAGTTCTATGCTGATGTTGAAAGGATAAAAAAAAAACACTTTTTTTTCATCCCCAAAGAGTAATTTTAAATTGGTTCCCCTGCTGAAAACACAACTTAAACTGACCATTCAACCTACGAAGTCTCAGAAGCAAATATTGACTTCTTATTTTCCTAATATGAATAACAAATTTAAACCCAACAATTATATTAGATGACAATAGACTAAGTGGTTTGGTTAAAAGGCTAAGATTGTAAGACTGTATAAGAATATAAACCGAAACACGAAACAGAAACCATATGTTATTTAGAAAGGATACATCTAAAACATAAAAATAGGCAGTAGAAAATAGGAGGAAATTTACCATAGATTACTTTAAAAAGGACAAAATAGACTTTAAGGCAGAAAGGGATTACTAGAATTATATAAGCTTATGTTGCAGTAAAAATTAATTCTCCAAGAATATGTTAACAATTCTAAATTTTTTTTTACCTAATAACATGGCCTCAAATAATATAAAACAAACATTAAAAGAACTACAGATAAAAAATAGGCAAATGTATAATCACAGTGAAAGATTTTGTTTTTCTAAAGATTTTTTTTTTATTGGGGAAGAGGAACAGGACTCTATTGGGGAATAGTGTGTACTTACAGGCCTTTTTTCCAAGTCAAGTTGTCCCTTCAGTCCCAGCCGTGGAGGGCTCAGCTCAGCTCCAGGTCCAGTTGCTGTTGCTAGTTGCAGGGGATGCAGCCCACCATCCCTTGCAGGAGTCGAACCAGCAACCTTGTAGTTGAGAGGACACACTCCAACCAACTGAGCCATCCAGGAGCTCAGTGACAGCTCAGCTCAAGGTGCCGTGTTCAATCTTAGTTGCAGGGGGCGCTGCCCACCATCCCTTGCGGGACTCAAGGAATTGAACTGGCAACCTTGTGGTTGAGCCTGTGCTCCAACCAACTGAGCCATCCGGGAGGCAGCTCGAGGAGTTGAACCGGCAACCTTGTGGTTGAGAGCCCACTGGCCCATGTGGGAATCGAACAGGCAGCCTTCGGAGTTAGGAGCATGGAGCTCTAACCGCCTGAGCCACCGGGCCATCCCCCATAGTGAAAGATTTTAACACACTTCTTTCTGTAACATAAAAAAAGAACACAAGAATCAGAAAGAATAGAGAAGATGTGAACAACATCAACAAATGAATTTAATAGGCATATATAGAACACTGCAGCCAACACCTGCATGTTTGACTTTCTATGCGAGCACATAGAGAACATTACCAAAATTGACCATGTAAGGGACCACAAATAAAATCTCAGCTAATGTCTAAGGACTTAAATCAGACAGAGCATGTTATCTGATCATGAAATTAAAATGCAAGTAAGCTAGAAGTCAGCCATTAAAGATTTCTTTGAAAATCCTCATCTTTATGGAAATTTGGAAACGCTCCTTAACTAACCATAGGTCAAAGAAAAAATCGGAATTGAAAACAATGAAGCATTGGTGAAAGGTTTCCAATCCTTTGAGACTGGAAACATGACAAAGGGTCGTCCACTATCTCTACTTGTATTTAACACTACCAGAGATCCTAGACAGTGCAGTACGGCAAGAAAACGAGATAAAAGATCCTAGGATTGGAAAAGAAGAAACAAAAATATATATATATAAATTTTTCAGGTGGTATATTATGTACCTAGAAAATCCAAGAGCATATGTAGGTATATCATGAGCATTAATAAAAGTTTAGCAATTAAAGTCAATATACAAAAACCAATTGCATTTCTCTACACCAACAACAGACAGGGTAAATGATGTTTTTAGATACCATTTATCATAGCATGAAAATGAATCTATCAAAAAGTTGTGTAAAACTCATGGAAATAAAACCTTAAAATGTTGAGATAAATTTTAAGAAACCTAAGTAAACGAAGAGGTATACCGTGTTCATGAATTGGAAAACTCAATATTCTGAAGTTGCCAGTTTTTTCCAAATTAATGTATAGATCCAGTGTACAGTAGTTCCCCCCTTATCTGAAGGTATATGTTCCAAGACCCCCAGTGAATGCCTGAAACCACATATAATACCAACCCCTATATATACTGGGGTGTTATATATGTGCATATGTCCAGAGGGTGCCAAAAAAACATATACACATTTTAAGAAAAGAAAAAACTATTAAAATTGTAATACTCAGTATATACTGATAAGAAAAGATGACTACAAGTCATGTATATACATTTTGGGGGCACTCCTGATATATATACACATACATACCTTTTCACTTATGGCTTCTCTTTGGCATATCTGAATTACCAGCATCACTGCTCTTGTATTTGGGGGCCATTTTTAAGTTAAATAAGGGTTACTTGAACATAAGCTCTGCAACAGCACAACAATTGATCTGATAACTGAGATGACTGTTAAGTGACTAATGGGCAGGTATATCTTGTAGGATATTGAAGATACAAAGAAGTGTATGATACACTGAAAACTCTAATGATTTCATTCCAGATCCATCAGTGGTATCATCAGGGGCTACCTCTTGATCAGTATTCCACAGAGAATGCTATCTTGGTCAAGCACGGCCTGCAGTGGCCACTGCTAATCGACCCCCATAAGCAAGCCCACACCTGGATCCGTCGGATGGAAGGATCTAAGCTGCAAGAGCTCTCCTCTGAGGATAGCAATTACATCCAAAAAATAGAAAACGCTATGAAAATAGGAGGGAGTGTCCTCTTGCAGGTGTTTGTACACAATTGCCTAATTCCCTAATTCCAAGCAGTTGACACATATATTTATGCACTGGGCATAAAGACTGAGAGCTTTAAATGACAGATAACTTTGTCAGGGGAAAAATACTTGCATACATACTCATACAGTGAGTTTTCAATGTTCAGTTCTCTCAGAGCTTTCACTGGTGTCCAGATAGTGACAAGATTTACATTTTTTAAAACTGTCTTTTCAACTGATTTATTTGTAGTAAGATGCGTTTTTCATTTTTATCTATTGGGTTTTTCAGAATCTCCCTGAAACATTAGCTCCGAGTTTAAAGGCAATTTTGAAGAAGGACATCTATCAGAAAAGAGGGCAATATTTCATAAGGGTTGGTGATTCGGAGATTGACTACAATTCCAAATTTAGGTAATGTCTCGTAGTTAAACTGAGTCAAGCGTTTATATTTTTTGAGACAAACAATATTGAAGATCCTGTTTTTCAGTCCTGATAAGCTTCTCCTGGAGGAAAAAGTCAGACTGCATTTTGAATGTTCTTTTTATTTTCATGTTTCCAATTTTTGTGCTTTGTTCATTAGTATACAGAATAGAGGACAGACTTTTATTTATTAAGTCACTGCAAACCAGTATCTTTCAGAATGTGCCTGATGAACCCAGTTAGCTGCATGTCTTCAGAGCTGTGCAGGAAGGAAGGGCAACCAGCAGAAAGCCTGGTCTCACCGGCTCTGGAGGAGTTTGATTTGATCTGTTTGCCTAACACTTTATTTGGGCAGGAAAAGCTGCCTTCATGAAAAAAATCCCAAAATTCGTATTTGATATCTAGAGTGAAAAAATAGAGATTTTTGCCTAGACGGATAAAAACATTGTTTCCATGACCCAAGCAGTAATGGGTCTTCAGGAATTCAACTCCCACCGGACAGCTTCGCAAAGCACTCTGATGTAGTCAAATTTAATTACCACAAAAATATGATTCCCAAATGAATAAGACATTGGAGTTGTCGCTCACATGCCTTCTCTCCTTTACTGCATAAGCAGAAAGTTGCTGGGTCAGCAAGTAACCAGCAAAGAGAATGAGAAGATGATTTTAATGCTCCCTCGCCTGGCGCGGTTCACTTCTCTCCATGGCCTCTGATACACTGGCTCCTGACCACCTGGTCCTGACTCGTAAATCTGCTGGCTACTGGGCCCTCTCCCACGGGCAGGGACGCCACATCCTTGCGCCTTAGAATTCTCTCTTCCAGCTTCCTTTCTTCTGTTAATAAAACATTCCTCAAAACAACATTTCTAGGGACTCAAATAGGTGTCACTCAAAAAAGTGATCCCATACTTCTTTAAAGCTCTTGGTTAAAGTTAAATAACCTTTTTTCTTACAAGGACTTACTTAAAACCCCTTTGTTTAATGAACCCTGTGCAGAAAATAGCATTCTGCAGAATGAACTTTGGAAAACACTGCGTTAACCCATTCTTTCTTTCTCACTGAATATTATATGATTCATTAAACAACAGCTCTAGAAATGCTAACAGAGTAACATTTTCCTGAATTGACAACCTGGCCCCCATGTTTGAATTGGGTGTTTGAGGCGACTGTGGAGGGCAGTGTTTTAGACAGCACCCTGGCAACAGATCCCCCACTCTGTCACTTCCTGGCCATGTGGTACGGACAACTTATTGAACCTCTCTAAGCCTCAGTTTCACCTTTTCTAAAACAGAAAGAGGATTGTCCCTGTTTTATTGGGTTACAGTGAAGACTAAACAAGATCCATGATCCACTGCCACTGGTATCACCCTACTCCAAGCCACCTTTCGTCGCGCACATTTTAACGTGTCTCCCAGCCTCCTTGCCCACCTCCTGCTCCTGCACAGACTACTCTCAAGATAGCAGTTAGAGGGATCCTGTTAAAAACAGACCATGTCTGTCCTCTACTCAGATCCCTCCATTGGCTTCCTACCCTGGGTGAAAACCATAGACTTTACAGGGATCACAGGGCTAAACTCCTACTATTTAGCATTTTTCTTTACTCTGTCCTTTTGCTAAGACCAAAAAGAGCATGGACATAATTTATGGTTATATTTTTAAAGTCATAAATAGCAAATGTATTCGCATAGTATAAATTGAGAGCCCACTTGTGTACAAGGCTGAAACAACACTAAAAATTAATCTTGTTTATTTCCAGGAGAAGTATTTTTTCCATTAGTAAATAAATGTTTCATATTTTTCCTCTGCACATCCTTTGAATAACGGGTGCCTTTCTTGTGTTTTAGGTTATACATGTCTACAGAAATAGACAACCCCCATTTTTCTCCATCAGTTTATAATTTTGTTACTATGATCAACTTTATGGTAACATTCCAAGGTTTGCAAGATCAGCTCTTATCTACTATTTTAACTCATGAAGTTCCTCATTTAGAAAATCAGCGTTTCCACCTATTGAAGAGTATTTCTCTTGACACTATGACTCTTGAAGAACTGGAGCAGAAAACATTAAATTTACTGCAGAACACACAGGGTAAGTTATTTAGTCATATTAGGAGACCTTTGCATACCTTTGTGAAGGACGCAATAAAAGTTACAGACTAAAAGTTACAGACTGTATCCTGAATTGGCACCAAACGAACAAATCTCCATTTTCACCAAATAACTGATTAATATAGGTGAATCACCCCATTTCTAAAAGTAAAACATTGTGAATTTTGATGTTCCTCTGCTTCTAACTCTGCTTTAGTTCATGTCATAGGACATTTGCCACCATACATCGGTATAAGTTGTAAGGAAATCCTATGGAGACTGGTTAGTTTCTTCCTCACTCTGTGCCTATACTTCAGGGACCTGACTCTGTTAGGTAAATCAGGTTAGATTAGAGGGACCAACAGATTAAGTTTTCCCCAAGCATTAATAACCAAACTATAAAAGGACACAATTCAGTAACTTATATGTATATCCCATTGAAAAAGGATGTTTATGGAAAGAGCAGTGGAAATCATTTCCCTTTTCAGCACAAGAAATGTCTAAGAAACCGTAGTCTTTTAAAGTAGACAATATAATTTCTGAACAACTAAATATAAAGCATTATAAGTTTCTGGGGCACACTGATATAGCTGCTCCTAAAAGGTTTTCAGAATACCCAGTTTCAAAATGGAGGAGGGGGTCCCTCCCATACCAACAAGCAATGCGAAACCAGCTGGGTGTCCTCCCTTCTACCCGATTCTACACTATCTTCCTGAGCTAGCATCAGATTCCACAGGTTAAGCGTTCTGTCCTATAAGACTGCCCCCTAACGCCTATTTCAGACGCCAGTCACAAGCCCAGGGGGTCACCTGTACTTTCAACAGACCAGCTACAGGTTGGAACTTTCAATGACAGTAGAAATATGGACAAATCCTCATTTAGAAGTATATTTATTCATATGAAATTTTTTTTAACATTGTATTAGTTTCAGGTGCACAAAACAATGTAATAGTTAGACATTTATCATTTGTATCCCTCACACAGTGACAACCCCCCGCCCCCCATCCACTACCCCTCTGACATCACACACAGCCATTACATTTCCACTGTCTCTATTCCTAATACTGTACTCCACTTCTTGTAACTGTATATATATATATATAAAATTGTAGTTGACATTCATTATTGTTCAGCTTCAGCTTCAGGTGTACAGTGCAGTGATCAGGCATCTACATCATCCCTGAGGTGGTCTCCCAAATGAGACAAGTGTCCATCGGATACTCTACAAAATCTTTACATTATTGATTACATTCCCCAAATTGACCTTTGTATCCCCGTGGCAATCTTGTGGTTACCGACTGTGCTTTCTAATCCCCTCACCTTCCCCCTTATTCCCACCCCCCCCTCATCTAGCAACCCTCAGTTTTTCCTCTATGTCTCTGAGACTGTTTCTGATTAGTTCATTCATTTATTCTTTTCTTTAGATTCCACAGATAAGTGAGATCATATGGTATTTGTCTTTCTCTGTCTGACTTATTTCGCTTAACATAATGTTCTCTAGGTCCATCCATGTTGTTGCAAATGGTAAGATTTTCTTCTTCTTTATGGCTGCATAATACTTGTATAAATATACCACAGTTTCTTAATCCAGTCTTCTACCAATGGGCATTTCGGTTGTTTCCATGTCTTGGCTATTGTGTATAGTGCTACAATAAACATAGGAGTGCATACATGGTTTTTAAATTAGAGTTTTGGATGTCTCTGGATAGATACCTAGGAGTGGAATTGCTGGGTCATAAGGTAGTTCCATTTTCAGATTTTTGAGATACCTCCCTACTGTTTTCCATAGTGGCTGCACCAATTTGCAATCCCACCAACAGTGCACCAAGGGATCCTTTTTCTCCACATCCTCGCCAGCACTTGTTGTTTGTTGATTTATTGATAGTAGCCATTTTGACTGGGGTGAGGTGGTATCTCATTATGGTTTTTATTTGCATTTCTCTAATGATTAGTGAGGTTGAGCATTTTTTCATATGTCTATTTGCCATCTGTATGTCCTTTTTAGAAAAATGTCTCTTCATTCCTCTGCCCATTTTTTAATTGGGTTGTTTGTTTTTTTGGAGTCGAATTGAGTGAGTTTTTTTATAAATTTGGGATATTAACCCCTTATCAGATATATCATTGGCAAATATCTTCTCCCATTCAGTAGGATCCCTTTTTGTTTTATTGATGGTTTCCTTTCCTGTGAAAAACTTTTTAGTTTGATGTAATCCCACATGTTTATTTTTCCTCTTACTTCCCTTGCCCAAGGGGATGTATCAGTAAAAATCTTACTGCAGGTAATGTCTGTGATATTTCTTCATATGAAATTTTAAAGACGCATTTATGTCTGGAAGGATCTGACTTTATTCCTTTTCTATAATTTTCACCTTATAAGCTGTTTCTTTGTAACACGTGACTAAGCCATGCTTCTGATAATGACAAGGTTTCCATATCCATTTCTCTTGTAAGATTGACATCATTAGCTGGTAACTTCTTAGGGAGCAAAGCCAGGACATCTAAATATTAGGTGATATACATAGAAGGTGCAAAATGGAGCTTACAAGATTCAGAAGCACAGCCACTCCCATTTTATGAACCATTAGATCACAAATGACATATTTTGCTATAACTTTTGCCTAAGTTGGAGAAAAGATAGATTTGTTGAGACAAAGGAAAGTTCTTTACAATAATACACACCAGTGCACTATATGCTGTTATTATTCCTTTGGTGTTTATTCCCTACCATTTGTTCCTCATATTAGAGTCCAGGATATTTAAAAGACTAACCTTTTACTAATAGTGGTTTTAACAAAAAGTGTTCTTGGAAAACACTAAAGAAAAAGACTCCTTTAACCTGTATGTATTTTTCCTACTTCTTTTTCGGTTCTAGTAAAATAGGTCGTACTTACTACCTCTTTGTAAATATTTTATCTTTGGTGTGACTCCCCAGCCCCTGTGGGCAATGGTGTGGTAGGGTGGGGACTACGGGGGGTGCCCACAGCTTAGGTCAAGCTTCGCCTACCTCAGTAACAAGATGGTCTCCAGATCATGGAAGGTAATAATCCCATAGTTTCCTACAACGGTCCTGTTAATCTGTACTTAGTTCCAGATACCACATTTTAAGAGGTCTCTTTTCAAACTGAAATGTATCCAGAGATAAGTATCAAGAGTGATGAGGGTTCTAGAAATCATATCATTAAAAAAAAAAAAGCACTTGAGGAAAATGGGAATAAACAACCAATAAAACAGTAGCATTTATAATAGAAATATGAGAGCTGTCTTAAATATGTCAAAGGGATAGAATTATTATTATCTGGGTTTCTAGAGCAGTGTTTTTTCAAAAGGTAAGTGGAAGCCAACTACTGGGATGAGAAATCAATTTCATTGGCCATTATCAATTTTATTTGTTTAAAAAATAGAATACAATAGACAGTATCACGGTGTATCACATGAAATAATGGTACACTTGTTATTTTATGGAAATTTTATTTTTATTTTCTATATGTGTAGCGGATCACAGTGGAAATGTATTCCTTATGATGGAATGACTACTTTTCATGAGCCTATAATAAAAAATAGAATCCACAAACACTAAAGTTATATAAAGAAGAGATGAGGGAGTGAGAAGGGGGGCATGTGTGCTAGTTATCAAACTTATTAGAAATATGACATCTTAACCTAAGAGCTCATCTTTGAAATAGAACCAACAAAAAACCAACAGTAAAAACTCTTACATAAAGAGTACAGAATGAGGAAACTGCCATTTAATGGTCCAGCGGTTTTTATTTATTTAAATTTATTTGTTGTTTTTCTTTAGGATGTGTATTAGATGATGAGGAAATTGTAGACCTCTTAAGAGAATCCAAAATTACTTCAAATGAAATTTCAAAGCGCATCAATGCAGCAGAAAAAGCAGAAAGTGAAATTCAAGCAATTCGTAAAAACTATCTCCCCATTGCTACTCGAGGTGCCCTGCTCTACTTTCTGGTGGCTGGTCTGACACAAATCAATTACATGTACCAGTTCTCCCTAGACTGGTTTCATCAAGTTTTTGCGTTATCAGTAGTTTCCAGCAGCAAAGAACAAGAACACAGTTTCAAAAGGGAGAAAAGGTCTCCGAAAGAAGTTCAGGAAATTGCAAATCTCTCAAAAGAACCTAAGTTAAAATGTGAGGAAAATCCCTTAGAGAGGCATCTTAAAAATTCAATAAATGTGTTGACAAGAAATATTTTTAAGGTGAGACATTCTTTCATGTGAATTTTGAAAATGTATTTAATAGACAGATTAATCTAACAGTTATGTGTTCCCCATAGGTGGTCTCTTCGGCTCTATTTAATCAGCATAAACTTTGCTTCTCCTTTCTGCTTTGTACTACAATCATGCAACACAAGGCTAATGAAAGTCTACTTCAGGATGACATTGGCTTCCTACCAGATAAAGAATGGAACATCTTCTTATATTCTGGCATATGGATAAATATTCCAGGTGTGATGCCCCAGCCTAGACTTGATAGTAAGTAAAAGTAATTGCTCTCGATTTAGTAAAAACCCATTATACACGTTTCCCTGAAAAATACTAAAAGATTTCTAAGGTGCTCCAACTCAGTGCTTCTATATTTATCAAACTGAAGGCATCTTGAGATACGTGCAATGTCTAATTCATCATTGTATCCCCTACACTGTTGAGCATATAATTGGCACTCAGTAGTTTTGGAATGAATGAATAAATAAATGGCAATTGCTATAGTTATTGTCATCTTAATCTACATGATTATGGAGGCTGAGAAGTCCCATGATCTGTAAGCTGGAGAACTAGGAAAGCTAGGGGTGTAATTCAGCCTGAGTTCAAAAGCGTGAGAACCAGAGGAGCTGATGGTGTTAAGTCTGGTCTGGATCCAAAGATCATCTGAGAGCAGAAGAAGGTGAAGCTCAAGCGAAGAGCGTTATTTTGCCATTTCTCAGTTGTTTTCTCCTGGTTAGTTCCTCACTGGATTGGATGGTGCCCATCCATGTTGGCGAGGGCCATCCTCAAGGCAAATGCCTCCCTAATCATGGGCGCCAATTTCTACAATAAATCTCCTCACGTATCTCTAAATATGTCCTATTCTGTTTTTCTGGAGAACCCTAATAGAGTAAACACACACACACACACACACACACACACACACACACACACACACACATCTGTAGAGTATTCACAAAAGGAAATGAAAAGAGAATCATTGAATATAATTACCAAAAAAATCCATGAAATACAAAGGCAGTAAGAAACAAAAAGAGGGACATAAAAGCTACAGGACATCCAAAAAACAATTAACAAAATGGCAGTAGTAAATCTTTCCCTACAGATAACTATGTAAATGGACTAAACTCCCTGTTCAAAAGACATAGATTGGCTTAATGAATACAAAACAGAATATAACTACACGCTCTCGACAAGAGACTTACATTAAATTTAAGGATACACATAGGTTGAAAGTGAAAGGATGGAGAAAGATATTCTAAGCAAATGATAAGAGTAGAAGTGGCAGTACTAATATGAGGAAAATTAGATTTTTAAGGCAAAAACTTAAATTGTAAGAGACAAAGAAGGACATTGTATAATGATAAAAGGGTCAATTCTTCAAGAAGATGTTACAATGATGAATTTTTATGCATCAAACCTCAGAGCTGCTAATTATATGAAGCAAACATTGACAGAATTGAAGGGAGAAATAGCTGCAACACAATGACAGTAGGAGACTTCAGTACCGTCCTTTCAAAAATGGATAGAACAGGGGCCGGCCCGGTGGCTCAGGCAGTTAGAGCTCCATGCTCCTAACTCTGAAGGCTGCCGGTTCGATTCCCACATGGGCCAGTGTGCTCTCAACCACAAGGTTGCCTGTTCGACTCCTGCATGGTATGGTGGGCTATGCCCCCTGCAACTAACAACAGCAACTGGACCTGGAGCTGAGCTGCGCCCTCCACAACTAATACTGAAAGGACAACAACTTGAAGCTGAACAGCACCCTCCACAACTAAGATTGAAAGGACAACAGCTTGACTTGGAAAAAAAATAATAATAATGGGTAGAACAACCAGACACAAGACCAATAAGGAAGTAGAGGACTTGGACAACACTATAGACCACCAGAACCTAACTGATGTACACAGAACACTCCACCCAATGATAGCAACACTCCTGGATATGTTCTTCTCAAGTGCACATGGAACGTTCTCCGGGATAGACCACATGTCAGGCCACAAAACAAGTTTTAACAAGTTCAAGAAGATTGAAACCATATAAAGTATCTTTTCTGACCACAGTGGAATGAAACTAGAAATCAATAGCACATGAAAAATCAATATTAAAAAATCAGTTTCATTTCTATACAGTAACGACAAACATAGGATAAGGAAATTAAGAAAACAGTCCCATTTACAGTAGCATCAAAAAGAATAAAATACTTAGGAATAAACCTAACCAAGGAGGTGAAAGACTTCTCCACTGAAAACTATAAAACATGACTAAAAGAAATTAAAGAAGACACAGATAAATGGAAAGCCATGCCCTGTTCATGGATTGGCAGACTTAGCATTGTTAAGATACCATTACTAACCCAAAGCAATCTCCAGATTTAATGCAATCTCTGTCAAAATCCCAATGACATTTTTTGCAGAAATAGAAAACTTCTTCCTAAAATTCATTTGGAGTCCCAAGGGAATGAAAAGGAAATGAAAAGAGAATCATTGAATATAATTACCAAAAAAATCCATGAAATACAAAGGCAGTAAGAAACAAAAAAAGGGACATAAAAGCTACAGGACATCCAGAAAACAATTAACAAGGGACTCCAAATAACCAAAACAATTTTAAAAAAGAAAAGCAAAGTTAGAGACATCACACTTCCTGATTTCAACATATGTAGTTCCAGTAATCAACACTGGTTCTGGCATAAAGACAGCCAGAGATTAATGGAACAAAATAGAGACCCCAAAAATTAACCCATGTGTATATAGTCATATGATCTGCAACAAGGGTGCAAAGACCAGTCCATGGAAAATGGTCAGTCTCTTCAACAAAAAAACTGGATGTCCCCATGCAAAAGAATTAAATTGGACCCTTACACCAAAAACAAAAATCAACTCAAAATGGATTCAGACCTAAACAAAGACCTAAAACTATAAGACTCCTAGAAGAAAACATAGGAGAAAATTTTCATAACACTGGACAATGATTTCTTGGATATGACACCAGTGCACAGGCAACAAAAGAAAAAATAAACAAATGTAACTACATCAAACTTAAATACATTTGTGCATCAAAGCCCACAATCCACAGAGTGAAAATTCAACCTCTGGAATGAGAACATATTTTGAATTATATATCTGTTAAGGAGTTAATGTATAAAATATATATATATATAGTCTTACAACTCAACAACAAAAAAAATCAAATAACCCAATTTAGAAATGGGCAAAGGGCTTGAATAAACATTTCTCCAAAGATGTTATACAAATGGCCAACAAGCAAATGAAAAGATGTTCAACGCTGCTAATAATTAGGAAATGCTAATCAAAACCACAATGAGCTATCATCTCATACCCATTAGGATGCCTACTATCAAAATAATAATAAGTGCTGGCAACGCTGTGCTGATACTGGAACCCTTGTGCACCATTAGTGGGATTGTAAAATGATGCAACTGTAATGGCAAACAGTATGGGGGTTCCTCAAAAAATTAAAAATAGAACTGCCATATTCCATATTTGGGTATAAATCCAAAAGAAATGAAAACAGGGTCTCAAAGATATTTGCACACCTGTATTCATAGCATCACTATTCACAATAGCCGATAGGTCGGAGCAACCCAAATGCGCATAGATGGATGAATGGATAAACCAAATGTAGTATATACCTACAGTGGAATATTACCCAGCCTTTAAAGAAGGAAATCCTGTCACATGCTACAACATGGATGAAGCTTGAGGACATGCTAAGTGATATAAGCCAGTCAGAAAAAGGGCAAATATTGTTATCAGTCCACTTATATGAGGTATCTTAAAAAAGTCAAATTCATAGAACCAGAAAGTAGAGTGGTGTTGACCACGAGTAGGGAGAGGGGAAAACGGTTGTTTAATGTGTACAGAGTTTCAGATTTGTAGAAAAAGTTCTGGATATCTGTTTCACAACAATATGAATATACTTTACTGAACTGTACACTTAAAAATGATTAAGATGGTAAATTTTGTTTTTTAACCACCATGAAACGTTACCTTTTACGTAATTAATTATTATATAAAATGGCTTTTTCTCAACAACAAATATTTATTAAGCATCCACTTTGTAACTAAAAGGTAAAGGATATATCTCTTCCAATGTGACAATTTTTCCTTTCCCATGAAGGCTTATATGAAACGTGTAGAAATCGACATCTTCAGTGGTTATCAGGTTCCATGTGGAAGCAGTGCCAATATGTCAACAGTCAACTAGAAGCATTTTCTCTTCTATGCAAATCCCTCCTATCAAATACATCACAATGGAATGCTTTTAAAAACAGTAAGGCTGCATATTTTCTGATGAGCGTACCCTTCTCTTCAGAAAATGCTTCATCGGAGGACCGTGAAAAATCACCAGAGGAAAGTAAGAAAGCATTCAATGTTTTAGTCTAACTTGATTATATGTGTATGTAGATTATCAACTTGTAAGTGTAGTTCAATGTATTATGAAAAAAAACTGAAAAGAGGAACATTCTGTTGTCACCATGTCTCATGTTCTCTAATGTAATCCTCACGACAGTCTTGTGAAATGATTACTATGAACGTCGTGGTCGATGAGAAACTCTGATGAGAAGTCAAAATTTCAGAGAGGTGAAATAGACTACCCTAGTTTTGACACTTGAATCTGAACAAACCTCTGCATATAACAGATACGTGTTTTATGTAACAGATATGTTTTATATAACAGATATATTTTTTTAATTGCATAGGAAATAGAACGTGCTTTAAATGACTTGCTATTTTTAGCACTTCTTGTCCTTGTTTTTTCACTTTGAACTCTCCTCCTCCCTTTTTCCTGCCACTGCCACCCACATCACGTCTATTCAGGATACAACCTAATTTGTTTTCCTCCCATATTTTTCTCCATTTTGCTTCTGGATTTTTGCCACAATATATAATTATGTTGTGCAATAAATAAACATCGTTACACATATTTCATTCACTTTTATTTCTATGGGATAGGTAGCCAGAAGTGGAGTTGCTGGGCCAAAAGTATATCATTTTTATGTTAATAGTTGCTGCCAAGTTGCTTTTCTTTAAAATCCATGATAATTCATACTTCCACCAACCAATATGTGAATGCCCGTTTTCCAAGAAGAGAATTGATCTTTTTTAACTTTTGCCAATCTGAAAAGTTTAAAGTGCTCTAATTGGAATATCGCTGACCACTAACAAGTTTAGGTGCCTTTCCGATGTTTGT
Source organism: Rhinolophus sinicus (assembly GCF_057876585.1). Taxonomy (NCBI): domain Eukaryota; kingdom Metazoa; phylum Chordata; class Mammalia; order Chiroptera; family Rhinolophidae; genus Rhinolophus; species Rhinolophus sinicus. Next base: position 56,133,889 of record NC_142506.1, on the reverse strand, counting down.
TGACCATTTGGATTTGCCTGTTCATGTACTTACACCATTTTTCTACAATATTGTTTATCTCTTATTTGTCCATTTGTAAGGACCTCATTAGTGTAAGACGATTAATTTTTTGTGTTTTTAAAGATAACTAATCTTTTCATCTGAATATTTTTTCAAAATTTGTCATTGTCTATTGGATTTGTTTCTAGTATCTCACCACACAAATGTTTAAATGTTTGTATAATCAATTATGTCTATTTGTTTTTCTTTTATAGGTTCTTGATTTCCAGTTCTGATTAAGAAATTCTCCCCTAGAGTTTTCCCTCTGGGTCATTATTTTATTTTGTTGCATTTGTCACTAATCAATTTTGGATTCATCATTTATTATGAGTCAATATCTTTTATTTAAAGGAACTTTTACTGACCCATTTTGTAAAATGAAGATCTTTTTATTTTTCAAATAACCCCAAATTTATCAATTTGTAGCTAGATTTTTTTATGTATCATGGACTTATTTTATAAGCTCAACAAACCTATTTTAGTTATATTTGAGAAAGCTATTTCTATAATCTAAGTTGTATTTAAAGTTAGACATTGGGGAAATACCACAGAAATGTAAGGCAGGTAGAAATGATAGCTGTATCTGGGATAGTTAGAATGAGAACTAGAAGACTTCCCACTTTGCAAGATACTGTGATCCACTAGGACTCTACTGCAGTGGTAACAGGAGTCGGTATTCACTTTTTCAAAAATTTGAGATTCTTGTTGCATTTCCATTTGATTCTCATTTCCTATACCTTTTAAAGGTAGATTATGAATAAAATTGTCTAACTTCTAAAGTTACTAGTTTTTTATATTCATAAAAAAAAAAAAAAATCACATATGCAAGTGTAGGCCATGCCCTTTGCTTCTCATTTTTTTCCTTCAGCTGTCTATCATCTCGTTAAAGCACTATTCATCAACCGCTTTGCCAGGGCCAAGTTCAAACTTAACTTTAATGTCTCCCTCCTTTGTGGTATTAAGGATAGCTAGTGATGCCTCAAATCCTATAGAAATAAAGCTCACTTTAAAAGCAGTCAGCCTGTTTAAAAAAAAACAACTTCATAAACAAAAATTTTCATTTGTGGTATCTTTGAGTGATCCAAAGTGTTTGATTGTTAATCTCAGTTTCTTTCTCTAAATTATATCTAGCTGAACTTGTGAATGAAAATGAAGAATTATGTAGTCCTATACATTTTCCCTGGGAGGAACTCACTCCATTTCAAAGACTTATTTTGGTAAGGTGTGCTATGAGAAAATATTTATATTCTAAATTTTTTGAGCACTTTATCAGTAACTTAAACCCTTCGAATCTAAGCTGTCATAGCAAAATATCAGTTTCACAAGCTACTGTTTAATAAATGTTAATGTTGGAGAGAATTTACACTCCATCTTAATGTTTCTTTCTCATGGAGGGAGTCCAGTTAGAGTAACATTCCTGACATCTCTCTGTCCCCTTACTCACTCCTCCCTAGAGAGGAGGAAGGATTTATCAGATGGGTAAATGTGAGCGAGAAACTCAGAATGCATTGTTCAGCCCTTTCTCTCCTGGCCCTCTTGGGATCTGCCTGCCTGCAGAAAGCTTACTTTCTGCTCTGCTTCTCAATGCCCTAAATTATACAGAAGCAGGCCCTTTAAAAAAAAGCCAATGGCTGCCCAGCACTGCTTGTGACAGATAAGTCTGTCTACCTCTAGGGTTCAGTATCAGGAAGCTTCGCACCTACGCCACACCTCCACCACATCCACCAGCTTGGCCTGTGTTAGTAACAAAGGTGACATTTTGCCTGACTCCTCTGTTTCTCAATTGCTTCAGAATCTGGCTGTAGGAGGGAGGAGAGGGTGCTGGGTTAGAGATGTGAATGGGGGTCATTTATGAGCCCCTTAAAATATCAAAAGCTTAGCATACTAAGCATTTTGCATATGTAATTTCATTTAAGCCTCATAATTATCTTAGGGGGGTAGGCACAATTATTTTCTGCATTTTACAAAATAGGAAGCCAAGGCTTCGAAATGCCTGATAAAGCCAGGATTGAAACTCAGCGTTTGACTGTAAAATCTGTGCTCTTGGCAGTAACTCTGTATTACCCTTTACCAAAGTAGTTCATCCTAAATTTGTCCTTATTACCTCAAACAATCTTTTTATGTTTCCAGTTTAGTGAGGGAAAACTCTGTCCTCTCATTCCCTTCTTGACCCTAAACTGCAAATTCCAGCCTGGGTAGCCAATACTTCTTTTGATGTCTTCCTTAAATTTTATTTTTGCAACACTTTATATTTCACTCTAGATAGAGGTTGGAAAAAAAAAAAATTCATCTGACTATAGACCTGTTTTATTTGGCCCACAGTTTTTTGTTGTTGTTGTTTTTTCAACATTTCAAGAGTAATTTATCACTAAACAAATGGATTTTGAATTTAAGGAAATCTTTCTTACAAGACTTCAAAGTCTTCAAGTAAAGATAACTAAAATATACAGTATTTTAAAAATTCTATGTACATGTATATCTTAAAGTAAATTTTCTATTTTTCTTGTTTTGGCAAAATATACATACATTATTTCATGTAATTCTAATAATCCCTTTTAACCCTACTTAGGTGTAAAATTCAGCGGTATTAAGTACATTTACACTGTTGTGCAACCATCACCACTATCCGTTTCCAGAACTTCTTCATCATCTTAAACAGAAATTCTGTACCTATTAGACAATAAGTTCTCCCTTCCTCTCACTAGACCCTGGCAATCGCCAGTCTACTTTCTGTCTCTATGAATTTACCTGTTCTAGGGACCTTGTGTAAGTGGAATAACACAATATTTATCTTTTGTGTCTGGCTTATTTCACTTAGAATAATGTTTTCAAAGTTCATGCATGTTGTACCAGGTGTCAGAATTTTCTTCTTTTTTAAGGCTGAGTAATATCCCATGGTATATATAGACCATATTTTTGTTTATCCATTCATCTGTTCATGGACACTTGGATTGCTTCCACCTTTTGGCTGTTGTGAATAATGCTGCTATGAACATTAGTATACAAGTTTTTTGTTTGTTTAGTGTTTTGTTTTGTTTTGTTTTTAGAGCCAAACTCTGCAAGTTGAGAGATTGCACATGAAAATCCATATTTCTAGTTTCTATCAAAAAGTTAGAAAATCAGGCAATACTGGGCCCGCCATCCTCAATAGCAGTAACTGGAGCTGAGTCATGTCTGCCACTTTGGACCAGGGCACCAGTCTTCTCTGCCTCCCAGTTACTTCCTGACACTGAAGTTGAAGGCTGGTTGCCACTTAGCATCATATTTGCATCTTTGTTTTTCTTACACAAGACAATTATTTTTCTTCTATCCAACCCACTTCTCTAGTTTATGTCATCCACCTGGTAACTGTAGAGACTAATACCCCTATCCCACATGGGGCCCTTCCTTTATGCGAAGGCCACCTTGTGCCTCTGTCTCTTTCATACTCTGACTGAGATCTTGCTTTGGACCTGAAAACCAAGTTATGAGGGTCGAGAGCAATAATGGCAGTTTCCCCACCACACATAGACTCTCTCCCGTTACACTTGCCCAGAAACACCGTAACTCCAACTGAATGAATACATGTTAGTTAGTTAGTTAGTTAGTTAGTTAGTTAGTTAGTTAGTTAGTTAGTTAGTTTATTTGTTTATCATAGTGAATATCTCTTTGGGTGGTTTTAAAAGTTATCTTCCATGTTTTCTTTTTTAGATTAAAATTCTTAGGCCAGAAAGTTTAAGTAATTCCGTGAGTAAATTCATAACTGAAAAAATAGGAAGTGAATATATTCACAGAACTGGAACTACCTGGAAAGAAGTGTATAAACAATCCAGTGCCAGAACCCCACTGATTCTTATTCACACCCATGGTAAGCTGCTTGTAAACAGTTAAGAGGATGAATCAATTTTGTCAAAAGATACAGACAAGTGGGTCCTGTGTCAGGTTATTTCATGTTTAAAATATTTTCCCATTCTTATGTAAATATTTGGGGAAGGGACAGATTTTAATTTTAAAGTATATTAAGAATGAATCTTTCTAAAAATGTAAAAGAACAAAGAGAGAACTAAGATTGCCCAGATTCACAAATGTGGAAAACCTGATCCGCACTAGTTTTCTGTTCAGAAAATACCTCCCAAACATGTATTATTGGTTGCAAAATTGGGACTTCCCTTGCATTGATTAACTTTTCATTCACATCGGCTCATGAAAAGATGTACATGTTATAAAATTAACATGTGGTCCTGCTGACCCACCCCTTGTGTTCCTCAAAACTCCAAATGCTGTTCTTTTCCTTTTTCTTGTCTTTGGTCTACAGACCCTAAGCAAAATATTTTCTTCATGTAGCTCCTGTTCTTCGTCATTTCCAAATCAAATGTGTCTTTAGAATTCACCATTTTCAAACTTCGATTCTATAGGGCAAAAATCTCAATCAAAATGCCTCCATGTGGAGGCTTTCTCATCTGAAACATTTTCTATGCAAAGCAACTGGCTATATGCCTGACACCCTCATAATGGGTGCTGCCCATTTCTTGAAGACTTAGCCGCAAATGGCAGCTATGGCTCTCGCCTTCACATCCATGTTGTAAACAACAGAATGGAGGCAAGGAACAATTACACAACTGTGTAACAAACATTGCTGTCAAAGCCTATTCATAAAACTTAGATGCCCATACTAAGCTGCAAGAGAGGCTAGAAACAAAGTGTTTTACCTGGGTACACAGCCATCTCAAGTAACACTGGGGTTCAGCTACAGAGGAGAAAGGGACAAGTGATATTGGAATAGGTAACCAGCAGTTGCTGCTATAGGTAGATACTATCATCCCCGTATGTTAGAAAACCTTAGGTTACCCAGTTAGTTCCGTGTTTCCCCGAAAATAGGATCTAGCCGGACCATCAGCTCTAATGCATCTTTTGGAGCAAAAATTAATATAAGACCCAGTCTTATTTTACTATAGTATAAAACCGGGTCTTATATAATGTAATGTAATGTAACGTAACGTAACGTAACGTAACATAACAACATAACATAACATAACATAACATAACATAACATAACATAACATAACATAACATAACATAACGTAACATAACATAACACCAGGTCTTGTATAATATAAGACAGGGTCTTATATTAATTTTTGCTCCAAAAGATGCATTAGAGCTGACGGTCTGGCTAGGTCTTATTTTGGGGGAAACATAGTAAGTGGCAGGGTCAAAATTTGACCTCTAGGTACTAATTGCAGATACTGTAGTTTTTCCACTATGTCTATACCTTCTCCTACCACCACTCAATAAATGCTAGATATAATTTTTTAAGAGGCAGTCAGAGGAATTTGCAATTGTATGTACCTTTCCACATTGTTATACAGGGATGGATATCACCGATGCGCTCCTGAAATTTGCACAAGAGTTAAAAGGAACAACCTATCACGTGACCATGATTTCTCTGGGCCGTGGCCGGGAAGCTAAGGCAGAAGACCTCATTGCTAAGGCCCTAACCAAAACAGAACAATGGGTCGTTCTCCAGAATTGCCATCATGCAGCAGCGTTTATGCCAAGGCTTTGCACTATTGTAGAATCGTAAGAGTTTTACATTTATTTATAAGGGATTAGATTAATTATTAAAGCAATGAAGTAAAACAGGAAATGGCAACATATATTATACTTAAACAATGATAAAATAATGTGATGGGCCACTCAGAGGAAGCTGTCTTATGTGGGTTCTATTCTTCTAAGACCTTGAAAACGACTCTGAAAATGTATCAGTTTTTTTTTTAGAAAAAAGGCCTTTTTAGTTTTTATTTTCCATTTTGTTTATCACCTTCTCTTTTTCCTTCTCATATTCTCATTCTCAATAGATATACATGCATACATACACAAAATATATAGATGTGTAGCTCTGTGTCATAGTTTTTAATATCCTGTGATTCCAAGCAGCAGAATGTAATACTTCATACTTTCAGTAATAATTTGTTTTATGGCCTGTATTTAGTCCTTACCTGACGTTCTCTAGCTCAACCCACTTTTCTAGGTTTTATCTCCCAAAGCACTTGCTCACTCAGGCAGCAATTTCCATAGGTTCAGCCTTTTTCTTTGCAATTAAAGTATTTGGAAATTGATTGCTATAATTTTGAGTGAAGAATGAACAACGTGGGGGAATGAGGTCAGCATCATGGTAACATGAGTCATTACTTTTCTCTCTCCCCTTTGATTTACAAATAATGAGACATCCATAAATGCAACTGACTTAAATTTCTAAATACTTGGCTAATATCATTCATTCTGTTCTCAATGGTTACTTTTTTAGCAGTTTAAAAATTATTTCATAATTTCTCTTTTCCACATTTATCTCATCAGTTCAGAGACTCAGAAGACAAAGGTTTCTTAGTCATATGATTTCAATAGATATAACCTTTGGAAGATGACACAATAATTTCGACCAGGTCTTTCATTCATTATTCATTCAAAAATATTTGTAGGGTACCTACTATTTGCCAAGAATCGTTAGAGACGAAGGACACAGCATGGACCAGACAGACATTGTATCAGCCTTCAAAAAGTACATTAAGACAGAGAGAAGCAATAGAATGGCAGATAGCAATGTATCACTAAAAAAACTAAATTAGAGAAATGTTCTTCAGAACAGAATTTCAAAGGCTTGTAAGAATAATTAACAATATGTAAAAAACATTCTATATAATCAGAGTATAATTATCATAAATTCATACTTCTTTATCAAATAAAGCCTTTAAATAAGTAAGACTATCATCTTCGTATCCTACAGTGGGAGAGAAATTTGGGAATTAAAGAAATAAGTTCACAATATACTGCTAAGAGAAAAAAATAGGCTATAAACAGACTGTACAGTATATTTTTATTCAAAAAATAAGACAGAGAAGAAAACTAGATGAAATTTCAGGTTATTTTTGTTTTGCTGTTTATTTTTGTGTTTGGGTGTGGTTGGTTGGTTTTTGCTTTTGTTGCTTTGGTTTGTTTTGTAAATTAAAAAAAATTTCAGACTTGCAGAAAAGTTGCAAAAGTAATACAGAAACTCCTCTATGACCTTTACCTCTATTTTCCCATTAACATTTGCGCTATCATTTCTTTCATATGTTAATTTTTTCTGATTTGAAAGTAAATTGCAGGTGTGATGCCACTTGACTCCTAATTGATTATCTAATCAACCAAACTTAGTCAGATCTAGCTTATTGTCCCAGTGATATCCCAGTGACACTGTGTATTTGCAACAAAAAGAAAAAAGTTCTGGTCCAGGTTCCAGTTCAGGATTTCTCATCGCATTCATTTGTCATGTCTCTTAAAGCTCCTATAATCTAGAATCGTTGCTCAGCCTGTCTTGGTCTTTCATAACTTTGACATTTTGAAAAAGACAAGCCAGTTATTTTGTCAAATGCCCATCAATTGGGGTTTGTCTGCTGTTTTCCCATGGTTAGATTGAGGTTATGAAGTTTTGCAGTAATACTACAGAAGTGATGTTCTATCCTTCTTGGTGCATCTTCTCAAAGAGGCCCATGAGGTCTGTCTGTCCCATTACTGGTGATATTAACTTGGATCATTTTATTAAAGTGGTATCTGCCGCCCGTTAGGACTTTCAGGCCATATATACATCTCAAATTTCACACGCTAATTTTAACATCCATTGATAATTTTCTACTGAATTGTTACTATATTATTTGCCAACCGTGACTTTTGAATCCCACCATTCCTTCTAAATTTGTTACATGATGTTCTATAAGGAAAAAATTTTTCCTTCTTCCCCATTTATTAATTTATTTATGTCAGTATGAACTGATATAACGGGTTCCTGTTTTAGTCAATGGATTATAATCTCTCTATCATCCTTTATTTTGATGTTCAATTGTCCCAGACTTGACCAGAGGAACTCCTCGTTTTGTTCTTAATTTGTAATTTTTTCCAGGTTTTTTGCAATGACTATATATCACTTTTGTACTTAAGGAAGGAAAAACTACTTTTTAAAAATGGGAATTAATGGGTCTTATGCAAATTCTTGAGCAACATGAAAGCTCTTAGGGTAGTCTAAAAAAAATCTTTGATTATTAAAATGATTTCTAATGTCACTTAAAATATTGAAATACTATGATATTTAGGACATGTTGGTTTGGCTTAACTTTTTCACATCAATACATAATTTTTTTCCTTTGCAGATTTAATAGTCCAGATGTGACAGTAGACCCTGAGTTTAGGCTATGGTTAAGTTCAGAATCGAGCAATTCTTTCCCAATTCCTCTTCTTCAAAAGAGTTTAAAGGTAAGGCCACAGTATAGCAGATTTTAATACTGATTGAGGAACACTGAATGTAAATCATCTTGAGTTCATAATTCTGAGTTGAGAAGTGCGAGCTAATTCTAGTATCCTAACTTTCTTCTCTGTGCTCAGCCCTGTACTGTGGACCAGGAATGATGCTAAAGTAATAGATAAGATCCCTCCTTTCAAATGACTCACCATTTCGCTGTTCGTTTTCTCAAACAAGGATGCTTAGACTTTTAACTGTTATAAACCAGAGTATAGAATTTGTGTCCTTTTCTGCCCTTTGCTTCTCTAGCTTTCTCCTATCTCTGCTCCCCGTAACTATTTCACAGTTCATTATTAATTCTCTAGAAAGGGTCTGGCAGAAAGCAGGGTGAAACTATTGACTAAAAATGCCTACCTGAGGATTATCTGTGACTCCTGCTCATCTCCATCACTGAATTTGAATAAATACTAAGACGTGATCAATTCTGTCACGAATGAGTTTCCAGTTGACCAAAGGATGGAGTCCTAATAGCAAAGAAAACTGACCAATGGCAGAGTGCTGTGCCCAGATAGGTGAGCAGAGGCACACTTCCACATTTAACAGACTCGAGTGAGAACAAGGAAATCAGGTGGATGAGGCACTTTCCTGGTAGGGTCCCAGTCCAGCCAGAGATTAAATCAAGTTCACTTTGGGGAAACAAAGAAACTCCTCCCTGTCCTAGTGCTCCCCAGTCCTCCCAGTCTCCTGTGTGTATTTACCCAGCTGACAAGACCGAGCCTCCTTCCCAGCAGCCCTGCTCCTGGAGAAGACAGAACATGGTGTGGAGATATCCACAGCTTTTAGGCTGAGACTCAAGATACCCCATTTCCTTCCCGGGGTCCGATCTCAGACAGCATTTTATCTTTGGCCAGGATTGGAGGATTTGGAAGGTGGAGCTACTGAGGCACTGGGGACGGGGAATGAAAGGTGGCAGGGAGGACAGAGATAGAGCTTCAAGGAACGTTTCATTTTAAGTAGGTCATTGCTGTAACTCCACCTTAGGTCTTCATCAGTGTAAGCATTTTTAAGGTGGTTGTAATTAATACAGACATAAAACCTTATGGGATTTTTCATATACCATTGTCTATACAGATAGAGATGATAATTGTCTTAATACATAAATAAGAACACCTACAAATAATAAAGGAAAACACTAACACCCCATAAAAATGGACAAAGGATACAACAGTTCAATAGATAAATGAAAAATAAAAATTTAGTCTCTAGATATCAAAGAAACGCAAATCAAAACAATGGATATCTTTGATAGGCCATCACACTGGCAAAGATTTAAAATTGTTATGATATAATTAGTGATGTTAAGGGTATTATGAAATAACCACTCTCGTATACTGCTTCTGAGGTAATATCAGAAAGATATTAATCCAGCAAGGAAGGTAATTTTGCAATATACAGAGGGTGCCAAAAACATGTATACACATTTTAAGAAAGGAAAAAACTTAAAATTGTAAGACTCAATATATACCGATACCAAAAGATGAATACAAGTCACGTTTAACTTCTGCAATTAGAAGAGGTGTTCAAAGTAGTTACCATCAGTGTAATTTTAATACAGTTTTTTCCTTTCTTAAAATGTGTATACATTTTTTTGGCACCCTCTGTATATAAATAGTCTCTTCAAGTTTCATACAGTTTGATCAATTCTAGGAAAAGGCCGAATAATTTATGGTATATTTATATGATGAAACAGTATGCTGCCACTGAAAATAAAATTCTGAAGGAATATTTAATGATGCGAGAACATGAAATGACTATGGCAAAAAACAAAATGGAAAACAAGACATATGACATAAATTTTATAAAAGAAAATAAAAAGGAAAAATATTATATAGAAGTAAATATAACCAGATGTTATCTGTAGTTACCCCTAGGTGGCATGTTATTAGTGATTTTTAAATATTTTTAAAATATTTTACATTGTTATATTTTATAATAAATTTTTTTTAGTATTTTTGTTTTCTATTTTTTGTATTTCTGTTTTTCTAAAATTCTTACAACAAGCATGTGTTAATTGTATAAGAAAGGTGTTTTAACAGTATATGTCCACCTTATTACCGGCAAACACACAGACCAGTGGAAGCATGAGAAATGTAAGCATGTTTCCAGTATATGATGTAGTCAGTGGTGTGGCAGAGGAGAGGCAGGAAAGCTTCATCAGAGAAGACACATTTAAGATCTGAAAGACGACAGGACCGCTAAAATAATACGCTCAAGGTTGTTACAAAGCTCTCGTGGGTTGGCTACAGCTTTTTTTTTTTTTTTTTGTCAACTAAGCTAAACAGGATTTTGCAATATTGACCATTGTCCAAGGTGAATGATGGGTACATGGAATTAATTAAATAAGAAGTTTACCACCCACCCCCAAAAAATAATCAGTTCAGATTTTTAACTGAATCAACTGCCAGAGTGAGTAAATCACTTCTTTACAAATATGACCCAAATATTATCCTCCCATAAAGTAAAAAAAGGAAGGAAAGAACGGGAAAGGAAAACCTTGGACATGGCATGAAACTGCTTTTGAAATTTAACAAAATAAAGTTTCCTTTCAGGTATTAGTAACTTTCTTCCCAAGGCAATATTAATTGTACACGCACATTATCTCTCTCCCTTTTCCTCTCTCCTTCCCCTCCTATAGTTGCCCCTGTGGGAGTGGGCAGATCTAGAAACAATGCTCTGGGAACATTTTCTCTTTCCTGCGTAGTCGGGGCTTTCTAAGCTATGATTGCTGGTAAACATGCCTTGGCAGATACAGAATATCACCTCTACCAGGCACTTTTCGCAGCTACTTGCTCATATTCTAAGGATAATAAAACTCAGAGCCATTTGCTTGTACTCCAGGCATTGTAAAAGCCCAGAGACCTCTTTCTCTGTCTCCAGAGAGGATTTGTTTACATTCCGGAGCAAAAGCCTGGTTCTCTGTCTCAGGAAGGAAGGAAGGGCTGCTATGGCAGCCATTCTATGTACGCTCCAAATTTCATCATTTGAGTCCCTCTCCTGAGGAACAAACCCCACTGTACACTCACAGGGTACATCCGGCTCCCACTGTGTCGCCCTGTGAGGAACCAAAGCTGCTCTGTAGATAGGCTTCTCCCTGACCCAGAAATCCTGTTTGTGTACACACACATCCATATATCACACATACCTATCCATACGCATTTACACATACATAGCCACACAATTTTTATATATTATACACACACATACACATACATATGCATACATGTGTGTATCTATATGTAAACTGCTAATAAGGGAACATTTCAGACCCTCACAGTTTCAGACTTAATAGCCACACGCCCAAAAAAGCCCTCCCCAATTGATCCTCTGCTCATGTCACCTTCTGTCCCTCGTCACTTCAATTATCCTAGTTAAAAAGTCAACCAGAGGGATTTTTAATGCAAGCAAAACAATTTGGAAACGCACCAAATTAATTGTTTTCCTTTTTAATCTCAATGATGACTCGAAACTTGTGTTGGTTCTATTCGTTCTGTTTCCTGATCTGGCACCCCCGTACCTGCTGCCTGGCTGAGGCCATAGAGCCCTGATTCTGTTACAGCCACTTACCTGCCATTGAGAGTTTAGACGACAATAACTGTTCATTGTCCAATTTCCTAAAGTGCTTTGCTTCCAGAACTCTATACCTAGAGCAAACAAGAGGCCTTTTAATGACAATGATATACTTCTCATTTTCAGATAGGACTTGGAACAATAGGAAATCTGGTACAGTCCTTGCACAGAAGTTTTCAAATGGGAAAAGAATGACACAAGAATTTTGATTTGCCACTGAATCTTGAAAACGGTTACATTCTTTGCTAGTTTTTTAATCAGTGCTATACGGAAAAAGTCCCTTCGAGTCCTTAGTGCCTGTATCTGTCCTCACGTGTTGTTTTCACTCACATCTGTTTTAAAGATTGCTGTGGAAACTCCTCTGGGACTGAAAAGTAATTTACTTCAGACGTTTGGACACAGCGGGCCTGGAGTGGTAACAGAAGAAATATTTGAAAAACCTGACTGTGGACCATGGTGGAAAAAACTTCTGTTCAGCTTATGTTTTTTCAATGCTCTGATCAATGAAAGAAAAATATATGGAGTATTGGGCTGGAATATTGATTATCAATTTAGTTCTTCAGACTTAGAGGTAAGTGTGGTATCTTCAGTAAATAAACAGTAACAACAACTAAATAACAATACAGTGCAAACAGGAAGCCTACTGTGTGTCTACACAAATACTGTTTTTCATGGTGATTTGAAAATGAACTCTGTAACTAGGCGAAAAAGGCTAATGTTTAAAAGTATGCATGGACGTTGAAGCCAGCTTTTCTGGAATCAAATTACAGCTCCAATACTTACAGTTGTACAATTTAGTGGGCCAGCTAATTATCCTCTCTGGGTCTCAGTTTCCTTGGCCAAAAAAGGCAGGGTGGGGAGGGGAGGGCAAATGTCAGTACCTACTTTAAAGGACGTTATAAGAGGCAGAGTACTTATTATAACACAGGTAAAGCACTTAGAACAGGGCCTGACACATATAAATCACTACAAAAGTGTTGTTTTTACTTCTTCATTTAAAGCAAGAGAGATTACACTGACCCATTGTGGTGGGGAAATAGTTTAACCTAATAGTCTTTCTTTACTATCCTCCATATAGAACCTTCTATTTGTGCTTAATATTGTAGGGTGTTTTCCTTATTGCTAAAGTAAACATGTGGTAGCACCTGCTCAAACTTTTCTTGCAGCTGTGCTCCCGTGTCGAGCGTTGCTTTGATTACCCATTCGTGTATATGTTAGAGCAGACACGAAAAAAACTTCCTGAGGAAAATCTTGATTCTGCGTCTGGGTATCTACTTCCTAGGCCCACCTTAGATGGGTACCCTTCCATCTCTTCCGTGTCTTCATAAGACTTTTCAGTTTCCACAAGAGGCTTCAAGCTCAACTGCCTAGAATATATGCTTCTGCCCCTCACCAACACATAACATAAAACAGCTGTACTCAAGGAATATGAGCTCAAGAACACTTCTGTCCAGAGCTTAGTCAGAGTTTAATCAAAAGGCAAACAATATATTTGTTTTAAAAAAGGTAGTTGCACCATGTATTGGACAAATGGTTAATATGCCTTTTACGTGGCAAACATAAGAGCAGATTTTCCAGTGGGAAACAAACCGCCTGGGTGCTCAGCTCTCTGAGTTTTGGTGCCCGGTGTTCAGGGAGCCTTCTAGAAATTCCAACTGCTAGCACCTTGGTACTTGTGAGAAATTGGACTTATGCACAGCCCCTCTCATTAAGCAAGTGGGACATCTGGCGTTGGGACACAGCTCCTCCCACTAGGGGAAGTCCCAGTTGTAGTTGCTCATTGTCAGGCAACTTGGAGAGAATTTCCTCAGGGGACTGCCACTCTGACAGGTGCTGTCTGCGAGCCCACAAGGCTAGACATCAGTGTACCTTCCACTAGATGCAGGGCCACTGCCACTGAAAGCCCCCCCAAACCTGGACCTAAGTACTAAGGACAAGACCAAGACAAATGACTCATCTAATGAGATCCAGTAACCAAAGAGAGAAAGAACACAAGAAATAAGAAAATTATTTTAATAATGAATTCAAGGAAAGAAAAAGTAACCTGTAATAGGAACAGTATAATGTCTAAATAAAGAAGAAAAAGAAAACAATTTGATCCAACTATCAAAAATAAGAGGAATGCAGAGAAACAACTAAGTAAAAAGAAAAAAAATAACATAGGGCAATATGGACTGCATTCTCTCATTAAGAAACAAAATTATTGAAATGGGTTGTTTTATAAGAAAAAAAAAACTTACTGAAGAAAGCTTGAAACTACCAAGAAAATAACCCAAAAAGATTATATAGATAAGAACTAGAGACTAATTTTGCTTAAAACTTGATGTAAAAATTCTATGTAAACTATCAATAGATTTCAGCAAAAATTGGAAGAATAATACATTATGAACAAGTACGGTTTATTGCAAGAATGACTCAATATCCAGAAATCTATAACTTTATCATCAATAGATGTAGAAAAGCCTTTTACTATGAACTCAGGTGCCATTCCTAATAAGAAGGCTAAAACATGGAATTAAAAGGAACTGCTTAAATATGAAAAAGACTACCAAAAAACTACAGGGCATATTATTCTAAATAACCAAACACTGAAATTGTTTCAAGTAAAACCAAGACTCAGACAGGAAAGCCTATTATCACCGTTACCATTCAACATTGCTTTACAAGTTCTAGTAAATGCAATAAGGTAAGAAAATTACATAATTCACATCAATGCTGTAAAATAATTTAAAAAGAAAATATATATGCTATAACTATATCTAGAAAACCTATGAGGTTAGTTTGGGGAAAAAACTAGAAGAATCAGAGAATTTGGTAAAGTGGTTGGATGAAAATACAAATGTATAAAACCCAATAACTTTTCTTTAGCGAGAAACACCTAGGAAAGGAAGTAGGAAAGACAGTATGTTCACAGTAGCAATAAAATTATTTTTTAAATATTGAAGAACAAATTTAACAAGAAATGTATGTGTCCGATATAAAGAACATTATAAATTAGAGGGGAAAGAGTAACATTTGTTGAAAACTGAAAGTGTTCTGATTGCTTTATATGAATTATTTAATTCTCACAACAACTGTATGAGGTAAATGCACTAATTATCCTCATTTTACAGTAAGGAAATAAAGGCACGGGACACTTAATAAACTTGCCCAAGTTACACAACTGACAAGTGGCAATCTGATGGCTTACCTTTTTTTTTAAAATCCTGCCTTCTCTAAATAAATACATCCCATGTTCTTAAATAGGAAAACTTCCTATATCATAACTTATCAATTCCTCCAAAATTACTAATCAAATTAGGGGGATTTTGGAATTAATAAAATTCACATGGAAGAAGAGATGCTAAGAATAAGCTAGGAATGTACCCCAAAATTCAAATACTGCAGGGGTCTTCCTTCACCAGATATCAAAACATACTGAGAAAAATATTTGTAGCTGGTTGAGAGTTGCTGACTTTATTAAACCTCAAAGTAAGCTGAAAACACATGCTGAAATAATAAAAACTGGTGGGTTTTCTAAAGGTGACCATAAAGGTGATGGAAAATACCCTGGCCATGCAGTCCAGTCTCCCGTGGCAGACACTGCGCTACCTGATTGGGGAAGTGATCTACGGTGGCCAGGTGACTGATGACTGTGACAGGCGGTGTCTGAACACCCTTCTCTACCAGTTCTGTAACCCTGAAGTGCTGAAAGATGGCTTCAGTTTCTCTAGTGAGGAGGTAAGGAAGGAATTCATTTTCTTACATTCCTTGACGACTAAACATTGCTGCATTATTTAAAATCTACATTTAAGTACATTTTAATGTTCACTTTCAGTGGCTTTTGTTAACTTTCAGTATGACACAATTAATTTACCATTCCTCGGTGAATTACCATTTCATCTCTCCAGCCACCTGCTCTCCTCACAGAGCCTTTACCCGTCAGGACTTAGAGCTAATGGATGGGAAGATAGAGCTGCTCAACGGGAAGAAAGAGCGCTCTTTTTTTCCCGTTAAATAGCTTCTCGATTTTTTTTTTTATTAGTGTCAGGTGTACAAAACAACATAATGATTAGACATTTACACCCCTTACAAAGGGATAAACCTCGCCCCCAAGTCTACTACCCCTCTGATGTTGTACACATAGCTATTACAATACCATTGACTATACTCCCTATGCTGTACTTTACATTCGTGAATATATATGTACACATATATATTTAATTATAGTTGACACTCAATATTATTTTATATTAGTTTCAGGCATATAGCACAGTGGTTAGGCATTTATATAATCTATGAAGTGAGCCCCCCGATAAGTCCAGTACCCATCTGACACCCTACATAGTCTTTACAACATTATTGACCAAATTCCCCATACTGTATTTTACATCCCCATGACTATTTTGTGACTACCAATTTGTATGTTCTAATCCTTTCAGCTTTTTTACCCATCCCCCTTCTTCTAGCAACCATCAGTTTTTTTCTCTTATCTATGAGTATATTTCTGTTTTGTTTGCTCGTTTAGTCTGTTCTTTAGATTCCACATATAAGTGAGATCATATGGTATTTGTCTTTCTCAGTCTGACTTATTTCACTTAGCATAATATCCTCTAGGTCCATGCATGTTGTTGCAAATGGTAAGATTTCATTCTTTTTTGTGGCCGAGTAATACTCCATTGTATAAATGTACCACAGTTTCTTCATCCGATCGTCTATTGATGGGCACTTCAGTGGTTTCCATATCTCGGCTGTTGTGAGTCATGTTGCAGTAAGCATAGGGGTGCATATATTTTTTCAAATTATTGTTTTATATTTCTTTGGAGTGGAATTGCTGGGTCATACGGTAATTCTATTTTTAACTTTTTGAGGAACCACCATACTGCTTTCCATAGTGGCTGCACTAATTTGCAATCCCACCATCAGTGCACGAGGGTTCCTTTTCTCCACATCCTCACCAGCACTTGTTTGTCGATTCATTGATGAGTCATTGATGATGACAGGAGTGAGGTAGTATCTTATTGTGGTTTTTATTTGCGTTTCTCTGATGATTAGTGACGTTAAGTATATTTTCTTTTCATATGTCTGTTGGCCATCTGCATGTCCTCTGGAGAAATATCTATTCATGTCCTCTGCCCATTTTTTAATTGGATTGTTTGGTGTTTTGGGTGTTGAGTTGTATGAGTTTTTTAATAAATTTTTTATATTAACCCCTTATCAGATGTATTATTGACACATATCTTCTCCCATTCAGTAGGATGTCTTTTTGTTTTGTTGATAGTTTCCCTTGCTGTGAAAAAACTTTTTAGTTTGATATAGTCCCATTTGTTTATTTTTTTATTTTGTTTCCTTTGCCCAAGGAGATATACTATCAGTAAAAATATTACTAAGAGTAATGTCTGAGGGTTTACTTCCTATATATTCTTCTAAGAGTTTTATGGTTTCAGGTTTTACATTTAAGTCTTCAATCCATTTTTGAGTGTATTTTCGTATATGACCTGAGAAGGTGGTCCAGTTTCATTTTTTTGCGTGTATCTGTCCAGTTTTCCCAGGACCATTTATTAAATGCCTTTACCCCAGTGTAAATTCTTGCTTCCTTTGTCATAGACTAAATGACCATATAGGCATGATTTATTTCTGGGCTCTCTATTCTGTTCCATCGATCTATGTGTCTGTTTTTATGCCAGTACCATGCTGTTTTGATTACTATAGCCTTGTAGTATAATTTGATGTCAGGTAGTGTGATACCTCCAGCTTTGTTCTTATTTCTCAGGATTGTCATGGCTATTTGGGGTCTTTTATGGTTCCATATAAATTTTAGGATTATTTGTTCTAGTTCCTCAATTTTTAAAAAATTTATTTTATAATTGGAAGTTTGTACCTTTGGACCACCTTCACCAATTCCTGGGTGGTTAGTTATCCGTAAGCTCATTCACATTCCTTCTGTCGGTTTTACCCAAGCAAAATGATTTGTTAAAGCTTGGTGGCATCATTATCTATGCCTATAGTTTATTGAGGCAATGGGTAGTCAGAATCACCCTAGGCTTTGAGTATTTTTCTTTCTTTTCTTTCTTTCTGTTTTCCCCAAGAGAAAGTTATATGTGCATATCACACAACCACACTTTACAATACAGTGGTCCCAGGTATAGCTTTTGACAGATCTGCCTACAAATATGAGTCTTCTGTATAAAATTTCAGGGGGACATATTGTCATCACCCATTACTGAAAGTAGATACCTCACTAGGCAAAAACTAACAGTTTTGAATTTTCAGATATGTCAGCCAGTGCCAGAATCTGCAAGCATAAAGGATTACATACACATTATCCAGTCCTTACCTGACGATGACCCTCCCGAGCTTTTACGATTGCACCCTGAGGCCACAAGGGGCTGCAGGGAGATCCAGGGCCAAAGTCTCATTGATAATCTCATTGCCCTGCAGCCAGGAACAACCCCGACCAGTGTCCTGATCAGGTAAGACTCATTATTGTTAGCTACAATAGAAAAATCATTAGTGAAAAACTATTAAATATTCATTTGAAGAGACAGTATAGGACTTACAGAAAAATATAATCTAAAAATAAAAAATCCAAATTCTCCAAATGACACAGAAGCAAGTACACACACACACACACACACACACACACACACACGCACGCACGCACGCAGTGGGTACTCAGTAACTCTTTGTTGAGTGAGTAATTGAATTGTACCTGATGAGCGGTATTTTCACACTGAATTTGTTTAAATGTGCAATATCGTATGTACTTCTATAGGACAGGGGAAAAGAACCATCATTATAAGTCGGAGGGCAGGTAGTGTGGTCAGAGGAATGAGCCCTGCTTTTAAAGGCCTATATTGATTATGCTTCCTATTAGCTCTGCTTCCGAGGTCACGCTGCCTCGATAGCCTTATCCTACTTAATCCATAAATGGAGCTAGTGCCTGTCTCCCCATCAAGGCTACTGTGAGGTGAAAATAGTGTAGAAGCCAAGTTCTCAGGCCTCCTCAAGCCTGTAACTGTAAAATAAGATCATATTTGTTAATGCCAAAACTACATGGCTGAAGCCCCGGATGGTTTGATTGCCAAAGAGATCATCCCACCCTGCCCTTCCCAACATTCAAAGCCACCTTAGATGAATTCCACTGAGCAACTCTACTTGTAAAGTCCAAAACAAAGTGTGACGACAAAATAAGGACACATTGCTTCATGGGTTGTAAAATGGCTCAGAAGCACCACTGTTGAACTAAATACGTAGCTGTGGCTTCCAGGTTATCACTTACTCTGACATTGTCTGGCTGTGTGAAGTCTCGGATGTTTGTTGAAAAACAAGTCACCCCTAGTACATAGAGTAAGAGAGGAGAACTCGGAAGAGGTGTGCCCCGTTCCCTGCTCACCCACTAACTGCTTAGGGAGGGCCTGTCACCGCCGAGCCCTGGTTTCCTCATCTTTAAGAGGATCCTCCAGCTTTAGTATTCTATGGCTTTGCTTAGTATCACATCCTCACCCAGACCGTACACACACTGTCCTCCTGTCACCTCCTGTTGAGTGTGTGACAGGGACCCTTTGTGCAAACACAGAGGAATTTGACACACCGTTGAATGTCTATATAAAGGGACCTCAGCATACTCTGTCTGGCTGCCTCCTCTTTTTCGTTTCAGTCTTGTTATTTCCTTTATGCAGATGTATTCAGATGATGAATATTTTACCAAGAAATCTTAAGAAAACTTTAAAAATACCTATTTCCTTGCAAATGTCTAAAGTATAGTGAACAGTTTTCTTGTCTGTAAGTTGAAATGAACTCCATGGCCTCCATATCATGGTTTTGTGGTTCTTCCTGGGAAGCTGTGTTTACCTTCACAAGAGACATAAATAGAGGGTTCTCCTCGAGTAGACAGAGCTGTATCTCATTCTTCTCTTCATTTCTTTTGCAGTGGTGAGCAGAGTAATGATGAACTGGTGATGGAAGTTTTATCTGACATGCTGAAGCGGCTGCCACTGTCTGTGGAGAAAGAAGAATATGCTCGAACTCAAGGCACACTGAAGAGCATCATGTCAAGCCCCATTTGGGAATCTCTTTATAAAGGTCTCAAAGGTAAGCACGGGGCATGAGCTTCTTTCCCTTCCCTCATCCTCCTCAGTAAAAGACTCTGGAATCGGGGGGAAGGCAGAGTAGAGAGGCTGAGATGAGATGGAAAGCTAAACCTCTACTATGTACCCCCTTCTCTCTTCAAATGTTTTGGGGTGGGTTAACTGGTTGGTTGGTTGGTTGGTTGGTTGGGAAGGAGGGAGGTTGGTTGGTTGGTTTTTGGTGGGTTGTTTGGGAGGGAGGTTGGTTGGTTGTTTGGTCGGCTGGTCAGTCATTTGGTTGGTTGTTTGGTTGGTTGGTCATTTGATTGGTTGTTTGGTTGGTTGGTTGGGAGGGAGGGAGATTGGTTGGTTGGTTGGTTGGTTGGTTGGTCGGTCATTTGATTGGTTGTTTGGTTGGTTGGTTGGGAGGGAGGTTGGTTGGTCGCTTGGTTGCTTGGTTGCTTGTTGCTTGGTCAGTCGTTTGGTTGGTTGGTTGGTTAGTTGGTTGGTTGGTTGGTTGGTTGGTTGGTTGGTTGGTTGGTCATTTGATTGGTTGTTTGGTTGGTTGGTTGGGAGGGAGGGAGATTGGTTGGTTGTTTGGTTAGTCGGTCGGTCGGTCGTTTGGTTGGTTGGTTGGGAGGGAGGTTGGTTGGTCACTTGGTTGCTTGGTTGCTTGTTGCTTGGTCAGTCGTTTGGTTGGTTGGTTGGTTGGTTGGTTGGTCGGTCGGTTGGTTGGTCAGTCAGTTGGTCAGTCGATTAGTTGGTTGGTTGATTTTTTTAAGGTGTGGGGGATAGCCCCAAGACTAAAAGTGAAGAAATAATAATTGTGGCAACAGAAAGGAGCAACTCTGCTTGAGAGATTCTAAAGAGCTTCTAGGTCCCTGTGCTTTGTCTCTGCCTTCTGGAATAGCATTTTGGACAGTGAGGTTTAGATGGGCCCTCTGATGGGATTCTGAGGTCTTGATCCTGAGGAACTAAGGGGGAGTGAGGGCAGACCCAGAGGAGACAGAACAAACCTAGTTGTCTCCAGGCCCAGCTCTGAAGGGCTAATATGTTGGACTGTAGTAATTTGCCCAGTTAAATTTTCAACATTGATATTTTAACCCTTGGAAAAAGATTCATTCTGGAACTGAATGCTGAGCAATAGTCTGTAAAACTAGTGCTATTGTTGTGTATCAATCAATGGTTGGCAAACTAAGGCTGGCGGGCCAAATCCAGCCCATCATTTGTTTTTGTACAGCCCACAAGCAAAATGTTTTTTGCATTGTTTTTAATGTCTGGGGAAAAAAATCAAAAGAGTAATATTTTGTGATACATATATACTTTATGACAATCAAATTTGAGTTCCCACCAATAAAGCTTTGTTAGAGTACAGCCACGCTCGTTTGTTTTCATACGGTCTGTGTCTGCATTCACACTACAGTGGGAGAGTTGAGTAGTTGTGACAGAGGCAGTGTGGCCCACAGAGCCTAAAAAAAAATATTTACTAACTGGTCTTTTCCCGAAAATGTTTTTCAGTCTCTGGTGTACATAGACGAAATTCCTTTAACTTCTAAATCCTATAGCTCTCCAGGTAAAGCCTCATTTTATCTGAAAGACACCATAATTTTACCACTTTTTTAAATCCAGGCTATGATCCCCTTATCCATTGTGTCTTGCTAACCTTTTTGAAACAAGAAATGGAACGATTTGATAAGTTATTGTTTGTTATACATGAATCTTTGAAAGATCTTCAACTTGCTATAAAAGGACAGCTCATCTTCACCCAAGAATTGGAGGAAATATATGACTCTTTTCTTCAAATGAGAGTGCCAGCATTGTGGCAGGTAAGCAGTTATTATTATTTCCTATTTCCTTGCTTGATTGAAATAAGTGTCCCAGTTTCGGGGAAGGGTAAGTTAACTGTGGTGTACCAACATGAGGAAATATTGTGCATCCATTAAAAGACGCTGACATACTTTTGTTATGAGTATATATTAATAACATCTCATAGAGGGAAGTTTGGCAATTCTACTTAAATAATTTTATCGTAAAAATGTTTACACAAGACTGTTGATAATAGCATACAATTGAAAACAATTAAGTATCTATTAAGTAGATTCCTGTTAAGTATCTATTAATAGGAATCTGGTTAGAGAAATTATGATACACACAAATAATGAGGCATGCACTGATATACTGAAAAGATCTTTAAGATGTAGTGTTAATTTTTTTTAAAGTTTCAGGAAAAATATGTCACTTATAAGGCTTTAAAAACATATGTATACTTATATAAAACACATGCTTATATATGCGCTTAGAAAAAGGTGTGTGTTCTTTAGATTCAAGAAATCCCAATTAGAGTTTTGGAAATGCCAATAAAGTGAGCAGAACTGGGGCTCACACTCCATCCTGTCCCCACTGGGGTCCCCAAGAGGCACACAGAGGAATTAGGGCCGAGGACAAGTCCACAGGAGAGGAGCCAGCTGGGAGGGGCCAGCTGGTACCCAGCGCCAAAGCAAGCTCAAGACTCAGGTCAACTCCAAGTTGAGCAGGCGATAGGCCCAGGCCTGCTATGAACCAGGGACCAGAGGAAGCCAGGCAGCTGTGTACAGCGAGATGGGGTGGGGGGAGGGAGCTGTACAGAGGGCTGGTGGCTATAAAATGTCTTTTGTAAAGTAGGAGTTGGGGGTGCGGTGGGTACTGGTTGCAAAATTCTGGCCTCTTCTCGCCCCTGTTACCCCCTAACAACAAATTGTTTCTGTGGGCCAGGGGAAAAAAAATCTTTTTTTTAATTTTTTTTTATTACGTGCGTGTCTCTAAATCCTAACAGAAATATGCCTATAAGTCATGCAGACCCCTGAGCTCCTGGGTTAATGATCTCATTCAGCGACTGAATTTCTTCAATACCTGGGCCAAAATGGCTTACACTGCAATACATCGCAGGTACGGATGAAGGCCACTTTACATCTCTTCCTTATTTCTGCTGAGGGCTTAACAGTTCACAGCATCGTTGATTCACATGCTGTCACAGCAACATGTGAATTAAGCAAGGGAGGGAATTCTTATCTTCAGCTCAGGATGAGGAAAGGGAAACCTAAGAAGCTGAGAGTCTCCTCCAAGGTCACTCAGCTCCAAGAGGAATAGAGCCAGAACCTAATACATTTCTCTTTCCATTGTTCTACATCGTGTCTTGTGACGCCAGCAGAGAGAAATAGGAAAGAAATACAAATTAGTTACATGTAATTTTTAAATGTGTTTAGTACATAATACAGAATCATCTGAAAGGCAGGAGGGTAAACAATGAGTGCCTCACAGTGTGGCAAACATTTTTCTAAGTGCTTTACTCGTGCTACCCCCTTAATTCTCACAGTAACCCTATGATATGACGTGGGTACTATCATTTATCATCAGCCTCATTTCAGAGATGAGAAAACTGAGGCACAAAGACGTGAAGTAACTTCCCCAAGTTTTCACAACTTGAAAGTGGAAGTATGAGATTTGAACCCAGAAAACCTGGTCCCAAAGTCTGGGCCTGTCTCTTACACCCTGTGACTATGAGTCAATGATACTACATGTCCTGTTAGAGAGGTCGGTAACCCAGAAACAAGGCTCCAGCCTCCGCCAGGCCCAGCCGGGGTTCCCACTCTAATAACCACACTCTTGTTACCCACACACACTGCTCCTAGTGCATCCTGATCCCATGGGCTTTAGAGCCATGGCTGGTTCCCATTAAAGTGCAGGACAAGGTGCCTGAGTCAGGAAGAATCTGGGATGAAAAGGATGGAGGCAGCTGGGAGGGATTGGAGGGACTTGCTCAGATCACCTGAAAGTGTGCAGTTATTACACCTGTACCCACCCCAACCGGTGGCCTGCCTTCCGATAGGTATATGATACTCACCACAGCTTGGAAGCACCCTGTTCCGTCGCCCAGCCCAAAACCCAAACATCCTTCGGATGAAAACAGTGATTTCTTTGAAGGGTTTCCCGCAAGATACTGGCTCCCAGCTTTCTTCTTTCCACAAGGTGAGCTTGAGAACCAGGACCAGCCCCACACCTGGCACAGGCCAGTTTGTACCCAGTTTCTCCAGCACCAGCCCTGGGCCTGCTCCCATTTAGGATGAGATCCCATAGGACAGGTCCCAAGGCCTCTTGCAGGCACTAGAGCAGCCTGTCTCTTCCCACCCACGTCCCTCCCTCACCCCATCTCCTCACACACCCCAATAGACTTCACCGGCACCTTGGCAGGTGTCTCACTTTCTCATCTCTAGGCCACTGATCCTGTGGTGTCAAAGGCCAACACTAGATCCCTCCCAAAGGCCACTACATTTTAAGATGGGACTCTTGGAGATGGGCTCCTACCCAAGGGATTGATTCAGCCGCAGGGCAAGTTCTAGGCTCATAGAAGGGGAAGGACATCAAGGGTGTTCTAGATTCAGGCACGGCTGGATCCAGGTGATCAGTTGTTCCCTGTTGCACTCTCAGCCTGCATCCTCATATCTTAGCTCTGTTTCCAGTATATGTTGGCCTTTTTTTTTTTTTTCTGCTGCATATAGCCTTTCTCCGTGAAACCAAGGGAAGAAATGGTCACAAGCAGCATGGCAAGTCCAGAGGAAAAAGGGCCTTCCTTTTCCCAATGTCCATATGTCATTTCTTGAGAAAGGCTCTGACACACTTGGCTTTTGTACTTGCCCCTGGGACCCATCTTTGTAGCCAGGAGGATGAGGTAGCATGATCAGCCAAGATTGGGTCAGAAGTATATTTATATAAGAGCAGCACTGGGCCTACAAAAGCAATCCACGTTCCCCAAGAAGCTCCTGCAGCTGACCAGACAATATCACCAAGGCCCAAGTGAGTGAGGTCACTGGATTTATACTCTCCTCCCATCGGCCCAGTCTCTCACCTACCTCTTACGTTTCCGGACTCTCTTTCTTCTCCACTCTTCTCTCCCCATGAGACATCAGTGTTGCACCCCCCCCACACCCCCTCAAGAACCTCTGAAAAATGCACAGCCCCTG
Organism: Rhinolophus sinicus; assembly: GCF_057876585.1. NCBI lineage: Eukaryota > Metazoa > Chordata > Mammalia > Chiroptera > Rhinolophidae > Rhinolophus > Rhinolophus sinicus. Next base: position 56,108,927 of record NC_142506.1, on the reverse strand, counting down.
AATCCGAGACTCACTAGGAACTGGTGTGTGTTTTTTTCCAAGGCTTTCTCACTGCTGTGCTTCAAGACTATGGACGGTCCCAAGGACTCTCTCTCGATCACCTGACTTTCACCCACCACGTGATCTCAGACACCACTAACATCCAAGAGGAGGAATTCTCCATAATCATCCAGAGGAAACTCAACATTGTCAGGAGAGCTTTTAAGGTACTGGAGTAATCCTTCCTTCCTTCCTTCCTTCCATCCCTCGTTTCCTCAACAGACCTTTATTCCGCACTCACCGCCTGTCAGGCATCTGCTGGGCACTAGTTAGGGGGCGTAACCAAGGCACAAGTCCAGATGCCATCAAACGCCACCTCTCCCGCTCTTTCCAGGGGTATAAAGAGAATTGTAGGTAAATTAAATGAAGAAGAGATTTAAGTACATACAGTAAATGGACTTTATAACTATCCCATTATGAGTGGAGACTGAATGCAGCTGAGATTGGGCCTGAAAGGTGAGATTCCAAAGCAGTGGGGCAAGCCTCTCCCCGTGGCTGCTCGCAGCCAAACTGCCACATGGGCTCAAATACACATAACAGAAAATTTACCATTTTAACTATTTTTAAGAGTGCAATTTAGTGACATTAAGTATATTCGCAGTGTTGTGCAACTGTCACCAACATCTGTTTCCAAATCTTCCCAAACTGAAGCTCTGCACCCATTACACTCACTCCCCGATCCAGTCACCGGTCTACTTACTGTCTCTATAAATTTGACTGCTGCAGGTGACTCAGATCAGTGGACTCGTCTGTCATTTGTCCTTTTGTGACTGGCTTATTTCACTTAGCACGTCTGTAGGCTCATCACTGTGTCAGAATTTCCTTCATTTTTACGACTGGATGAGACTTCATTATGTACTCGTATGAGGCACCGTGTCTTAGCCAAGGCCACCATAAGAAAAGAGCACAGACTGGGTGGTCTCGCCAGCAGAAATTTATTTTCTCACGTGTCTGGAGGCTGGAAGTGTGAGATCGGGGTGCAGCTGAGAGCTCCCTTCCTGGCTTGTGGAGGGCCACCTCTCGCCATGTCCTCACATGGCCTCTCCTCAGCGGGCGTGCGTGGAGAGAGCCAGAGATCTCTGGTGTCTCTTCTTATCAGGATAGCTACTCCTGTTGAATCAGGACCCCACCTGTATGACTTCATTTAACCTTAATTGCTTCCTTAGAGGGCCCGTCTTGAAATACAGCCACACCGAGTGACAGGGTTTCCACGCATGCCTTTGGCTGGGACACAAACATTCAGTCCAGAACCCCTCATTCTGTCCATCCATTCATCAGTCAAAGCACTTGAGCTGCTCCCATCTTTTGGTTATTGTGAGTAATGCTGCAGTGAACAGGCACGTGCAAATATCTGTTTGAGTCCCTGCTTTCAATTGTTTTCTGTATATATCTAGGAGTGGAATTGTTGGGTCATATTGTAATTCTATTAAATTTGGGGGGGAATGCCATACGTTTTCCATAGTAGCTGCCCTGTTTTACATTTCCAGTAGCAACACATGGGATTCTAATTTCTCCACGTCCTCACCAATACTTGTTATTTTCTGGTTTCTGACTATAGCCATCCCAGTGGATGTGAAGTGGTGTCTCTTTGTGGTTTTGATTTGCATTTCCCTGATGATTAGTGATGTTGAGCATCTTTTCATGTGCTTGTTGGTCATTTGTGTAGCTTCTTTGGAGAAATGTCTGTTCAGATTCTTTGTCTATGTTTTAATCAGGATTTTTTTTGGTGTTGTTGTTGAATAGTAGGAGTAACTTACATATTCTAGGTACTAATCCCTTATTTGACACGTGATTTGCAAATATTTTCTCCCATTCTGGGGGTTTCCTCTTCACTCTGTTAATAGTGTCCTTTGATGTACAAAAGTTGAGTGTAGCCCAATTTATTCATTTTTTGTTGTTGTTTTCTGTGCTTTTGGTGTCATATCCAAGAAATTAACAAACCCAGAGTCATAAAGGTGTTCGTTCCCCTTGAGCAGCTGGTTGGCTCAGTTGGTTAGAGCGTGGTGCTCATAACACCAAGGTTGCTGGTTCGATCCCCACATGGGCCACTGTGAGCTGTGCCCTCTTTAAAAAAAAAAAAAAAAAGGTGTTCCCCTTAGAGTTTTATAGTTTTAGCCCTTAAGTTTTGGTCATTGATCCACTGTGAGTTGATGTTTGTACACAGTGTAAGGTAAGGTAACGGTTCAAGTTGCATGTTGATATCCAGTTTTCACCATTTGTTGAAGAGGCTGTCCTTTCCCCATTGAATATCTTGGCACCTTTATTGCAAATCATTGGAGGATGTATGTGACTGTCTATTCCTGGGTTCTCTAGTCTGTTTTACATGTCTGTCTTTATGCCGGTAGCACACTGTTTTGATTATCGTAGCTGTGAGGGGTCATCGTGTGTAGACCAAAGCTGACAATGTGTAAGTGCTCAGAGCAGGTGGAGACTGGAGCACTCACCTTAGAACCTGGGAAACCTGCCTCACGCAGGGATGGGCTTGAAGGGGAGCGAGCGGCCCCCTACGACCATCCTCAAACGAAGCTTCTAGTAAAGGAAGCTCCCACCGGGGATCTCACTGCCACCACTTCTCTCTGATCTTAGGGCACAGACCCCACACACGTTGGAGTTCACATTTTTGGTTTATTCATCGAGGGGGCAAGGTGGAATTATGAACAAAAAACTCTAGAAGACTCGCTGCCTCGTGAGATATGTTGTGATTTTCCCGAAATATACTTCTTGCCAACAAAGGTAACCACCCAAAAGTTTATCGCAAATCTTAGACCCTTCAGCTTTCCCGCAGTAAGTAATATAAACCATTCCTTCTATTCCCCATTCCCTCTGAGTTCACTATGGAAATTTGATGCTATACGTCAGACAGAGAACATTTAAAATAGCCCAAAATATTGCTGACATCTAAAATAGATGTTATGCCAACATCCAATGTTGTTTCTCATGAATATGTGCTATAAAGCCATGATTACACTTTAAATTCTCCAGGCAGCATTTCCATATGCAGTTGCATAGCCTTAAATGTGTTTAATTTGTAACAAACCCTCCAGTCTAGCATATTAGAAAACGTGAGCTACTGATTTGCTTGAACTATATGCCGTTTGACTACTGGATCTTTTTTTAAGATTTCTACCGAAATCCCAAGTGCTTCTAACCAGACAGATTCAGAACTGCAGACTTTTGAATGCCCAGTTTATCAGACACCTGCGAGGTCCAGGACCACGGCAACCACTGGCTTACCCTCGCACGTTTTAACCTCAGTGTCTTTATCCACAAAGAAACCGCCGAGTCACTGGATCACAATGCAGGTTGCATTGCTGTGTGAAGAGAATGAAAAATAAACTTCCATACCAAACCATTGAATTTCTGACTATAACCAGATCAGCATGTTTCAAGATACTCGCATGTAGTCAGCACCCTTCATAAACACATCTGTGTTCAGCCAGAGCAGGCAGGTGTAGCCTCTTTCTGCATCGGTACGTGAAAACTTTAGCATGGGGGCGGGGGGATCCCCAGCTGCTTTTTTTCTGGGCAACGTCTCTGCAGATGGGCTCTAGTTCAGGTGACTGAGCATGTCCTGGGCTGCAGCTGCTTTGACTTTCCTAAAAGTGAAAACCATGGCATTTGGCAAGATACCAGGGCATGTGGTAGTGAACTTGACTCCAAATGGTGATTTCTGCGGTTATGGACAGGTCTTGGGAAGCTTTCCCAGCTGCTCTGAGTAAACACAAAACACGACCCTGCTGGGCCGCCTGCAGAATCTGAGACAGAGGAGGGTCTTCCCTTAAAGTCTTATTCCGACCTCAGATCTTCTCTTCCCACCGAAAAGCCTATCCTGAGAATTCAGCAAACTGGATCAATACAAACAGGTCTTCGTGTAGGTAGAATTTTTATTATTGAGCACTCTGTTGAGCACTAATAAGAATTTCTGTATAATCCTCACACCACCTATGTACGAGGTGGTATACCAGTCAGATTTTGGACATGAGGAAGCCGGTCTCAGAGGTTTCAGGGACTTGCCAAGCTCCCATTGCTGAGGGGGAGCAGAGCCAGGAGTTAAAGCCGCATTCATTGGCGCTTTTCCTGGGCACTGGGTCCACTGGCAGAAAAAACACCCCTGTGCATATAAATGAAGCCCAGCAATCCATTTTCTCCCGTAGTAAGAGGGGCGGAGAGGGTGAGATTATATCCAGAACCAGATTCTGTGACAGCTGTGAGCAAAATATTAACATCTTCTTATTTTTATGTCTAGGAAATTGTAGTGTCTGAAAGTGAGATAAAAAAACCATACATGAGGAGTCTAATTACACACAGTGCTGTGGAAAAGCATTGGAAAGACATAGTCCGTCATTCAGGAATCAGTAAGAAAATGATCAAGTATAGGATTTTAACAAAAGGTACAAGGTGGCCCAACTCATTTGCTAAAATAGTTTTAGGAATTATACGTGATTTGCTAAGCTAGTCCATGATTTATGGAAACTACCAATACACAAAGCCTTTTCTCCAAACAGTACAAAAATCATAACCAAGATATTTCAATGTGTTTAACCTACTTGGTGTGGGTGCATATTCTGACACCCGCCTTTTGCAATGCAGTCACACTGGGAAGAGATGGAGACGTGAAGTGTCTGAGCTCATCTCACTGACACAAGTGCGTCTCACACGTAGTCCTTCAAATATACGTGGATGCTCTTGTGATGAACAAATTCGTTGGAAAGTATTAATGAATCTCTGATAGTTTTGACCATTTCTCTGTTTTCTCAAACAGCAAATACTAAACATATGACTATTGTCTTGGAAGTGGAACCCTCCACCTACCCCTTCAAGCTCCCACTTTCTGAGAGCCTATATAGAAACAGCAGTTGGTCCCATTTGCCGTTTGGGTCCCCTGTGGTCCAGGAAGGTCCCAAACAAATGATCCTAGGAAAACACGGGAGTGAGTGGGGATGGTCAGCTAAGGGCTACGGACTCCTGTTTCAATCCCGATGATCCCCGAGTTACACGCAAAAAAATAAAGAGGCTCCAAAGTGATCACAGGAACATCCAGTCCACTTTATTTCCAACTCAGAACTTCATTACAAAACTTGTCAAATAAACGTGTCAAGAACAAATTGCAGCACTGTGCTAGTAACAGGCTCCTTTCCCATCACCAGGGCAAGAGTGAAGGTCCTCGTCCCGCCCCGAGCTCCCGTCGTGCACCTTAGTGTCCTGGGCTAGACACCAAGAAAGTGCTGTCCTGGACTGTTTCTGGCACCAAGAGAAACACGTAACAAAACCCTGCTTGCGTACACAGTACTGACGGCACTGACAGCGTCACAGGAGCAGTGTGTGAGACGACCCGACACAGAACGCGAGGGCAAACCAGCTGCATGAGCACACTGAGGTGAGCTAAACTGCAAGCTCTTCACACTGCAGTTGCCGAATGAACACTGCGTTATCTAAATGGCTCACATACAAAATGTATAATTAAAATCCCACCAGGTCCACTGTATTTATTAGATTCCTCTATGCTACAGATACTGAGGCCGGTGCATTGCGTGAGTTTCCTTCCCATCAGCACAATGAATGAGACTATATCAACTTAACTAGAATTTAATAGCGAAAGCTACCTTATTCACATCTATTAAACTAAAGAGAGAAATGATTTTAAACTATTCCCTTAAATTGTTTTTAAAGACTTCTAAAGATGAACACATTACACCCCTTTACAGGCAGTAGAGTTCTGTAAATATGAAGGATATACAAAATACAGTATAAACTGCATGAGCTAAACAGTAGCAAAAACACGGTTTAATTAAAAAAGTCAAAAACATATAAAAATATTATCCGGAAATGGCAAATTTCCACCACCAGTGTGTGTAAAAATGTTTAAATAGTGATGTTACTCCAAAAATATATATTTATTCTATTTTTTTCTATTTGCACAGTTTATAAAGGCAAACAAACACCTGCAATTGAGGTAGAAAAGCCAAATTCGCAAACTTTGGATTAAGAAAAATACCCCTATATCTTAATAGCATCTTTTACACAATATTAAATGAATTCTAATTGTTTCAAAAATTTTAATTCACATGAGTTACTTTACAAAACTTAATTTAAAATACTGCAAATGTTTTTGTTAAAAAGATACTTAGTCCTGACAATTATTCCACATTCAAAATACTGTACAGAAAAATCTGAAGTCACCATATATTACATAAAAGCTATGTATTTACATTTTCAAACATAGTTTTGGAAGTTTAGATTAAGCAAAATACTAATGGTTTCCCCTTAAACAGTGCTTAACTAATCTTTCAACCTTCTTCACATATAGCATTTAATATAAATCTGGTTCTTATTTTCAAATCACATTAACTGGTAAATGATTTAATATAAAGGGAAATGAATGAAAATTCTATTCTAAATACAATCAGACATATATGTACTTTAAATGCGTTTTCATTTAAGAACCAACTGACAACAAAAAGATCGAAATTTGAAAAATAATCCAAACCTACACACATCAATAGTAGTCTTCTCAGTGCGTTTAACAGACTTTCTGTTTGCAGATTTTTAAGGATTGAAAATTTCCTATTAGAATGGAAAAGTCTTAACACTTTTATGTATATTTTTCCTTATGTTAATGTTATGATTTAATCAAAAGACTGCTGGACTCTATCCTGACTCAAAAAGAAAAAGCTCAAAGATCCTCACAGTGCAAAGGAAGAAGGTTCGTTTTTAGATTTTTTTTTCTCTTGGTTTTGCAAATGGAAGGCAGAAGTGCAGGAGCACTTAAGAATCAGGCTAGCCCAGAATCAGTAAACGTATGGGAAGATGCGGTAGGGCACACGCTGACAGTACTTTTCCCAAGCCACTCCGTATTTCCTCTTACACTGGCGCTCATCACGGGCTTCTCGGTGGGCAAGCAGCACGGTGAAGTAGATCACGTAGAAATAAGGCAGAATGTGATTAAAACCTGTAGAGAACAATAGTAAATGGTATTTGGTATTTTTATTATCACTACTACACAATATGACTTTTTCCTGCTTTTCCCCACGTCCTCTAAATGAACCATGAGATAACTTCATTTTCCTCAATAATGGGGAAAACAAGTAAACCTGCTCCTAAAATCCCCCGGGTGTGTGGGAAAGGCAGTCTCCGAATTAACAGCTAATCAAAGAAGTGTGATTAATCCATCCTAACCCATCATGATCAGAACATTTGTCCCCATACTTAGAGCAAATCTCCCCATTTCCTCCCCTGCTCGGGGAGGAACGAACAGCTGCCACCCACCACCGCAGGGCAGGCCGGGCCACAGCTGGCACCTCTGAGGCTGGAACAAAACACAACTGTCTCCTTAAGAACCAGAGAGTTTCAGGATGTATGTACACTGAGTCATGAAGAAACAGTTTAATCCATTCCTGTATCTTCTGCTTAGAAAAAAAGCTATCAGGCACAGTTTAAAACTTCACATCTGCTTTGAGAAGTTTCGAGTAAAACTTCAGGCTCCGTGAGTGCCTACCTGCCCTCGGAAGCCAGAGGAGGAGGTGCTACAAGAACAGGGCACCAGAGCGGGAGGAGCATCTGCCACGGGCAACCCCGCCCTCAGTCAGGGGGACACCCATTCACAGGGTGTCCCAACGCTGTCCCAACAGAGGACACACACCCTGCGGGCAGCTGGGGAAAGAGTCAGATTAGCAGTCCTCATCAACGCTTACCACAGGGGAGGGACCATGCCAGGGCCATGATGAGATCACCCAGGTAATTGGGGTGTCGAACAAAGCCCCACCATCCAGAAACTAGAAGATTTTTTCCTGTTGAAGTATGGATGGTTTTTAAATCTATATAAAAATAAAAAACATTTGTAACGATCTCCAAACAATAGAGACATAAAATCTTCATGCAATATAAATATTGTAAATATAAAACCAGTACTTACGTGCAAGCTTTGGATCAGTGGGATTTTTCCGGAATGCATTTTTCTGAGCATTTGCACATCGGAAGATTACATATCCACAAACTGTAATTTTTTAAAAAATTTCATATGTTAACAATTTAGATACCATCTAATTTTGAAAAGCATCTGTGATTTCACTTAGAAATTCTTTCAGAGCTCCAAGGAAATGTCCAATGTGGAGAACAGTTTCTTAAGAACAATTCAAAACCCTCTCAATGTCAGAAAGTCAGAAGACTATCCTGAAATCCCACCACTTTCATCACCTACCTGGGGAATACCTTGAAAGCAAAACTAACAGGCAGAGTGACATCTATGAATAAAATCGGACACAGCCTAGGTTGTGTCCACAATAAATCCAGCGCTAGAGTTCAGTATAAAGAAGGCTGTCGGGTACCTCCTGTTAGTTGTGACACCTACTGGCCGTAACATGAACACTTTATATTTAAAACTATAGCTCAGACTCAGTACTAGAATATCTTACACATACACATACGCTGAAACCCATGAAAGCCGACAAGTTGGTAGCTTTATTTCAAATTTCAAAATGTCAAAGTTAATATGCCCTGACATATCACTGACTATTTATTATACTGTCCTCAATAAAGTAGTAAGAAATAATTCTACTCCCTATTATTACCTTAACTAAAATGTACATGTACTGTCTACAATCTCACAGGCATGGCTGACATGGGTAACCAAACCAGTGAAATCTTAATTTTAAACAGCGGCTTGAATTTCTCCTACCACCAGACACTAATCAGTGTAGACAAAATTGCTAATTTTCCCTCCCCTCCCTCTGGTGGAGATGTTTAATGAACAGTGTATGAAAGCAAAGCCATCCTAAAGCTACCCCACGATCGCCAGGGAAGGGCCTTAGCTGCAGCCAAACTGCACTCCTCACTCCTTCCCAGACACGTCTCCCACTTCCCCACCACCCACCCTCAGTTGGCCCCTGCCTGACTTAACTATCTCTCCACCCCATTTTTACCCACTACCATTCAGATCAAACACATCCTCCAATAGCTGACACTGATATTCCCGAGAGAAGTTCTATCTTCCATGCCCATATTTGGCCTCAGTCCCACTCACATGCTCCTTCCCACACCTGAGCAGTGCTGAGGGTCATAATTATTTCTGTTGGAATGTAAGCCCTGTGAAGGCAAGACTAATTTCCCATTTTTTAAGGTGCCTGCTACAAAAAGCAAGCACTCAATAGGAAAAAATGAATCACTGCTAAAACAATTTAAAATTATTTTATTAATTCAATTTATTAAATTTAAAAGCAAATGGGTTGTTTAAAAATTATCTCTTTAGAACAAAATGATGGTTGCCAGATGGAAGGAGGGTTTAGGGGGCCAGGTGAAAAAGGTAAAGGGATTAGGAAGTAAAAATTGGCAGTTATAAAATAGTCATGGGGATGTACAAAGTACAACACAGGGAATATAGTCAGTAGTATTGTTTAACAACTATTTATGTGCCGTGCGCTGGAGGGTGGAGTATTAGACTTATTGGGGTGATCACGTCATGAGGTATATAAATGTCTAACCACTATGCTGTACACCAGAAACTAATATACTATTGAATGTCAACTGTAATTACAAAAATGTTTTTTAATGTTAAAAAAATAAAAACTAAAAAAAAACAAAAATTATCTCTTTAGAGAACTACTAAAGAACCTAAGTCAGTATGAAGCATCCATTCTCTTTGCAAGATGCAAAAATCTTATCACTCATCCATCACAAATTCTTCAAGGATGAGCTAATTATGGCCATTTAAAGGGCATATTATAAACACGTAACTACCAGAGCACGACAGACTTAGAACATAATATTTAATACACGGAGACTGAAATTCATACTCACGTTTCAGAGCAATAATTAGACAAGCCACTGGCCAAGACACTTCGTTTGGATGATGGAGTAAATAAAAGGCTTGGAAGCTGTAAGTGAATGGAACCCACACTAAGTCTCCGAAAGCCAGCATGAACCCAAATCCGTCGTGGGTAATATCCATGGTTGTCAACACTGCTTCCTATAAGGACATAGAGATGGGAGAGAAGTTTAACAATGTTTGGGAGAGAAACTTTCTGTGTTTTTTATGAAGTATTCAAACAAAGTACTAGCTTACAGTCAAATTTATAAGGGGCTATGGGACGGTACACCAGCCAAACGCTTTTTTAAAGTGGGGAAGGGAATGTGGTTCCCCCAGCATGTGTATCACACCAAGTCATTCTGCCACTTGATCTCCTGTCCCTCTACCCTCCCACTCGGTGAGGAGATAATAGACCCCAAGACGCCTCTGAGCCTCCAGGCCTTTACCCAGGCCGTTCCCTCTGCCTGGAACACCCTTCCCAACCTCAGCTTTGGCCTCCCCTGAGCTGCCTTCCTTTACCCTCCCCATGGGCCGAGGTACTGTGAGTACACTACCACCGGCTTGCAGGCTACAGCACATGCATGACTGTACAGGAACTCTCTCCCCACTAGACTAGGAGGTAAAAAAAACAAAAACGGACCGTGTCTTCTCACCTTTGCACCCGAGCACGCGGCACACTGCTTGTCTGCCGTGGAGTAAGTGTTCAAAATATGTTTGCTGAAGGAATAATAAGATCACCAACTGCCTCTGTTTCTATTCCACATGCACCAATGTAATTTCTGGTCACTGACTTTTCTGGTAGATTTTCCACACCAGACAAGAAGCTACCTGGCAACGTGGTACACTGCCGGCCTGCTTCACTTCTCATTAAACTAATAAAAGGGAGCGCACTCTCATGAGGCTTCGGTTAGCATTAGCAGCGGCCAGATCACCTCCGGACCTGGGTACCTGCAGGCCGGACTCGGGGATGTGGAGACGCCAGGGTCAGAACTCAGAAGGCCCAGCCTCAGGGTCTCTAGCCTGCCTCTAACTTCAGGACAGGCATTGCCCGTTTGATTCCAGACCACAAGAGAGCACAGAGAGCAATAGAGAGAGTCATGCAAATGTTTCAGTTTCCCAGTGTGTATCAAAGTTACATTTACACTACCTTGTAGTCTCTTCAATGCAATAGTATTATGTCTAAAAAACACAATGTATATACCTTAATTTAAAAATACCCTATGGCTAAAAAATGCTAACCATCCTCTGAGCCTTCAGGGAGTTGTAAAGAGTTGTAATCTTTTTGCTAGTGGAGGGTGTTGCCTTCAATGTGTAAACCATGCAACATCTATGAAGCATAATAAAATAAGGTCTGCCTATACACACCACTGATGCAGAAAAATGAGCAAGTATAAATTCTGTTGTAGAATCAGTGTTCTAGGTTTAAGAAAAAAGAGTGATACCTCCAATCCCCTTTCTCCCCCACAAAGAAAGCAAAATGGCCATGCATGGAACAGAAGAAAAACAGATCTCACAAACTCTGGGCCCTTGGGTTCACACTCTAGTAGTCGAGTGCCTCTTCTTTTTTTTTCAGGTGTACAAAACAATGCACTAGTTAGACATTTACACCCCTCACAAAGTGACACCCCCTCCCCCGATCTCCTACCCTCTGCCATCGCATGTAGCTGTTACAATTCCATTGACTCGATTCCCTACGCTGTCCTGCACATCCCGTGACTGTATCTAGTGGGTGAGTGCCTATCCTCATGCACGTAGGATTTCCTGGTCCAAAACAGAGTAAAGGCGCTAAAAACATGGGTGCAGATGAAAAAGCTGGTGCAGTGGTAACAACAAAGGCTAGTGGGCGTAGGCAGGGCGGAAGGGGACCAGGTGTAAACAGCTGGTGCCAGGGCCCCCTGGAGCCTCAGAGAGGCTCAGGTGAAGGGTTATGTGTATTTAAGTTACTACCAGGGGTGCCAAAAAAATGTACACACGTGACTTGTATTCATCTTTTATTATCGGTATATATTGAGCATTACAATTTTAATCCAGTTGTTTCCTTTCTTAAAATGTGTAAACATTTTTTTTTTGGCACCCTCTGTATTCTCAGCTTCTTAAGGCATGGCACCTTCAAATATAGAAGCATTTCTGTCAACCAACCTAATATGAAACTTACTAAGCACCTACCCAGCAGCGTTGCAGATGCTAAAGAAAAACATGAAATCAAGTCCGTTCCTCGAGAAACTTACAAACTGAAAAATAACCTCCCCATTCTAATCCGCTACCCCCGGGGCTTTGTGCAAAACTGCCTTAAGAGCTTGGCCTTCAAGACACAAACATTTTCTATTAATTTACAGAAGACAATGTTTAGCTAAATGTCTAAAATACCGTGTTTCCCCGAAAATAAGACCTAACCGGAAAATAAGCCCCAGCATGATATTTCAGGATGACATCCCCTGAACCCTGAACATAAGCCCTAATGCGTCTTTTGGAGCAAAAATTAATGTAAGACCCAGTCTTACTTTCGGGGAAATACGGTATATGAATTCCTAAGCCACTTAAAAAGTCATTTATTCTCCTCACTGTGTGAAAGAAGCCGCGGCTCCAAGAGGGCAGGTCACCCACCCGCATTCAAAGCCCTGACTCCAAGGCCTCTGCTCATAGAATGAATTACCTCGTTCCAGAGAGCGTCCACCACGTATAAGAGCTGGAAACTGTTAACCAAAATCATTGCCAAGGACGGAGTTGCACGATCCTGTAACTTCATCTCAGTCAAAAGCATCACCAAGTTAACAACCACCTGAAATAAAAGGGGCAAGAAGAGTCTCGAAGCACGTCTGCAGAGCTCCTCAGCAAGTACAGAGGGGAAGACGGTAACTTCCCAGTTGAGACACCTGCAGACGCCACCTTACCAAGAGTAAGATGCATCACATCATGAACCCCTTCCCAGGATGCACTGAAAGGATGTTGTTTCGGTGGAATTCTCACCAAAAATGCACCACTCACTCCAAGCATGAGAAAACACTGACCTAACTCAAATTAAAGGATCCGCTTAAACTGAGCAGTACCCTTCCAGGGTCTTGAGGGACAAGGAAAGAGTAAGCAGCTGCTCCAGACCAGAGGAGACTAAAACAAAATCCCAACAAAATGCACTGTGGGACCTACAGAGGATCCTGGAACAGAGCAAGGCTGACAGTGGAAAAATTGGTGAAAATTCAAATAAGGTCCGTGGATTCAGTTAGTAACTCTGGAACGGTGTTCATTTGCTGTTCCTGATCATTACACAGAGGTTCTATTGGAGAAGTGGGGTGCGGGACTTAAGGAAGGTAGCTCTATTCTATTTTCACAATTCTCCTACTACGAGTTTGAAGTTAGGCAAACACATTGTTTTTAAAGGGAGAGGAAAATACATTTTTCTTCCATGAATTTACCTACATTGACACTTTCCTATATAAGCAGACACGGATATAATCAAAATAAAACAAACTCTTTTGAGGTTTAATAACCTGTAACAGGGCCTCTTAACCCTCTGGACGATATTTATAGTGAGAAAATATTTTAAGTAGACAGATTTAGGGAAAGCTATAATTATTCCTAAAAATATACCACCCACAGCTTACTTTAAAGTTGTCTACAATTCTTTCTAAATCCAAGACTAATTTGTATTCCTGAACTGTAATCAAAAAAGAAAAAAAAGACATACCCATCCGATCAATCCGGGGCGCAGTTCACAAAAGTATTTCAGATCAAAAGAACCAATCCGAGGATTTAATTCACGGCCAATGAAGAAATCATAGATGGCATTTCCTGAGAAGGGAAAAGTTCGTATGCAAACAGAGCTTTCTGGCAAAGCGCTATTCCAAACCCAGTTATGAGACTAAAAACACACTGCTGGCTACTATCCAGGATCTCAATTCAGTTGCCTGCAGGAGCCTGGCCAATAGATGCGGTGACGAGAGGTAAGAAGGACCAGTGAGGACGGAGGCAGCTGGGACGCTGGCCCCTTCCAGAAGCATCCATGCCACTACACAGGCATGGGGGCCTGTGGGGCCAGATTCCAGATTTTAAGGGAACTAGAGGTTTTTTTAAGTGTAGACTCACAGTTTTTTAAAACAAGCAATTTAATTTTTTTAATGTTTAAATACTTTAGGTCAGAATCAACCAATTTGAAATCTCTCTGATTTTTTTTTAAAGAATGTTTACTATTTGGAACAAAAAATAATACTTTTCAATTATGCTGCTACTAACATTACTAAAATGTTACTACACGTAAGATACTAAAATGTCTGTCATCAAATGACTAAAACAAGAGAAACAAATAGGAAAAAGTCAAATATAGTTTTTCTTTTACATTTTTTCTTTAAATTTTTTCTTCATCTTTTTATTTGTTCTTGTTTCTCTTCATCTGTCATAAACTGAAGATAGAAAAGCAACGTATGCAAGCCTAGAAGTGGCTGGGCGGGGTGGGAGGGGCTGGGGGAGACATTCTTGACACGTATTCCAACACTGCTCACCAGAGCTGGCCGGCGACAGTTCATCCCAGGGCGCTCGCAAAGCCCGCACGTAGAGATAAACACTCAAGAGCACAGAAAAAACAATGGCTGCCAGTGCCAACTGAAGGAAATGATTGTACACATAATGGAGTGTTACACCCCTGAAGACAGATGCTCCAATGACGGCAGACGTCAGGAGAAAAGCATAGAATCCTTTGGGGAAGAAAAAAAAAAATTTGTTAACCCAGGGTTCACATGAGATTTATCCCACTATAAAATAATGCAATGTTATTTTTTAAAGTCTTAATTTCATCATTCAGGCTAAATAAACAGAAATACATGAACAAGCAAGGCCCCTAAGGGGTAATCTTCAATATAGGTGCCATAACTCACATATAATTTTTCAACTATTTTAACATACATAAGTTATCCTTTTTCATTGTGAACAGTCATTATGTCCTTTTAATTAAGAGAAAGCTGAAAAGATGTGCATAGAACTTCACTGTTAAAAAGCTTAAAAGAACCTCAAATTTCACATAATCAAAAGTGGTTATCCCTAATTATGTAAATCCACCATTTTCCACATACCGGGTTTATTCCAAAGAGTAACATTTAACACTTTAAACTTTTTGTTTAACTTTTTAAGACATTCATTTAACTCCCATAAAAGTTATGAGTATTAAAGGAAAAGAATGGTAGACAAAGCACTTTCTCCCTCTCTAGCCTACGTGGATTAAAAAGAATCATTCAAAATGTCTTAGTAATCTGCATTTACAATGGTAAAATCTCATGAGGAGAGAGCTCATAATACTAGATACCATAGAACCAGATAAGGCAGTTTAAAAAGATCAAGCAACTACTCCAGCCATGGCCCACTCACTCCAACAGTGCCAGGTCCCGGTACAGAGCTCAGTCTCTGAGCATGACGCACCCTCAAAGGGAAGCGAAAGCAGAAACCAAGACCACCTGCAAAAACGTAAATCAATACCCTAGAGAGAACCCCACAAAACACGAATATCAACAGACTCCAAGGCAAAAGGGGAAGCCCCCTCTCCACCTCTTGCATCACTGGATACAAGGCACATGAGAGAGCGCGGATGTCAGCGATTCTAAACCTGGCTCCAGCAGCATGGAATTTGGGGAAAGTAAACAAATTATCTGACAATAGTGACAAATAAGTGTTAAGCGTCCACCATGGGGCAGGCACTGAGCCAGGTTGGATGCTTTACATGGTTGGCACAGAAGACAGAAGGGCTTCCCTTTGAGAACCCAGTACAGTGAGTTCAAATAGAGAAGATGCTAGGTAAGTCACCAAAAAAAGTACCCAAAGTTAGACAGGTAAGTGATAGGATAAAAGGGGATCAAGAATTAAAATTTATAATGTAATACCCAAGAAAAGGAAAACAGCCTAGACAACCTAGTTAAAAAAATCAGTTAAGGATAACTACACTTTACACATATTTCTTAAAAGCTAATTGTACTTTATCAGTCTTTGCATGCTAAAGTTGGACTAATCCTCTTACTTAGCACACACTCCTATCAAGAGTGCCCAGAACAAGAGAGGCAACGTCTGCCCACTTCTCACGATACCTGGCGAGATGGACGTCATCCACTCAATGCTGACATATGAATGTGCGCCCCCTACCGGCCACTCACTTTCCTGGCACCAACTGCACCACAATGAGCACAAACCAAGCCCTCACCCACGAAACTCCCTTCTAGTGGGGAGACTCCAATGAGCACTAATGTCAGGAAGGCATAACTGTCACAGAGAAAAATAAGAGGGTAAAGGAGAGAAAGGGACGTGAAGGCTTCTCTGAGCACAGACATGACGGACGAGGCAGCTGCTATTAGGCCACTTGGGAAGAAAGTTTTCCCGCAAAAGTGTTGAGAATATATACACAAGACAGCCTGAAGGCAGATGGCTGGAGCAACGTGAGCCAGGGCCAGGCGGCTCCCCAACAAGTCAATCAGTGTAGGACGTGCTAGGCCATGGGAATGACTCGGATGATAAAACATACAGACAAGTTGATTTCAGTTAGTGATAAATGTTACTAAGAAAATGGGTAATGGGACAGAGTGACTGAGGGGTGATGTTAGTTTCCGTGGCATAATTTTCACATGCTGGTGCAGGTATGAACAGTTTATCTGTATCCCCTTCAGACTACTGAGAGATAATGTACTATTTACTACTCAGGTGTAATCAGCTTTGACAGTCTAAAAAGTACAACACTCAAAGGTTTTGAGCTATCAAGTCATCAATTTGAGTCTTTAAAAAAAAAAAATCACCATTTAATCTATACTTGAGTCTTCTTCCATCAGTAAGAGGTGTTCCTTCCACAACCTTAAAAGAAAAAAAATTTTTTAATTGAAAGGATTTAAAAGCACAACACAAGTGTTATATATATATAATCATATATATTATATATATACAATATCACTTAAATTTCAACATGCCTATAAAGGAGGACCATCTTTTAGTACGGAAATTTAGTAACACGTTTCAAACATCGAATGGAAATCCTTTGGTGAAGAAGCAAAGCCACTTTCAGGAATTTGTCTTAAATACAAATCTAGTGATAACTTCTCAGTGTACACAGACTATCGCAAAAGCCACCCTCCCCCCAACCATCCCATGTGCCACCACAAGACTAAATGGGCTTTAATAATCTCTGTATCTAGTGTATCTCTAGAAAATGTTCAGTACCACGGCTGTCTCACATGGGTGAGGTCCTTTGCCATCGGGCTGTACCCCACTTAGCCGTCTATTCTGGCCCATATGCGGATATGTACTTATATACCGACTTGCTCTGCTGTTTACATATATACGCTCACCCAGTTATTCAGTTGTTTCATGTGATTCTTTTATCTCCAATAAGAGACTGTGAGCACTTCATCACTTCATTCAGCTCACCCACAGGTACTCAAGAAACACACAACTTGAATGCAATGAGTTAAGTCCACTTGCTCAATGGCAGTCACGTTTGAATACCCAAAATAACTATTTACAAATGTTGCAATTCATTTTAAACTGTAAAATACTAATATGGTATCCTTTTCCTTAGGCTAAATTACTTGACCCTTTCATTAAGCTATGAAAGGGAATCCAGGAGAAATGTAATACCTTTTGAGATCACAGGATTAGCAAAAACCCCACATGCTAATTTCAAATGATCCTTATCTATTAAAGGTACCTCACAGATACTGTGTTGGGTTTCAGTTTGTGACTATATATATATTACACATATATATATACACACACATATACGTACACATATATAAAACTTTTAACCATCGAAAGTGGCTTTTCTTAATAAATATGATCTACTTTGAACAAGCCTTACCTAAGTTAATCTGAATTTGTGATTTTTCACTGTAGGGCTGTACATCAAAAGGCCTGAAGGGCCACGCCACACAGACGCTCACTAGAGCCCACATGCTGCGGTGAGATTCCCCAGCACTTAGTCTGCAGCTCTCCCCTCCTGTCATTGGCATTCGCCACTCCTGCTAAAACTAACCCTCTGGTTACAGACAGTAGGTAAACTTGCAAAGCCCCAAGAATAAGATCTCTAGATGAATTATTTATTGCTTAGGGAATCTCATGTTTCTTTAAATATAGCCAGTATTCTACTGAAAGAAGAAAAAACTACACTTAGCAATGAGGAGAAATTTTAAAGATAATGTGTAAGTTTGAAAGGAACATAAAATGTTCCTGATAACACATTTCTGAAAGAGATGAGAATTAAAAACTCACTATACTTAAAAAAATAAAAGATCCAAACTAAAGTCCACTGAGCTTAGTAGCTTACAAATGATTGCTTTAAATGCTACACCTGAAATGACATACACTGAGGGGGAATTGCTTTTTCCAGCAACCTTTACCATTAGCCAGGCTATTTTGCAAAATAGCTTATTCTTTTCTACTTGGCTTGGAGAATTACACAAGAAAACTCAATCGGATTTTTAAAGTTCCACTTGATAAGCAAGTGTTATAGGATACAAGAGTAAAAAGGGTTAACTAAGTAACTCTGGGTAGTTATGACCAAGGACAGCTTTTAATCTTAAAACTACTGCAAATTTCTTTATATAAACATGGAGAGAGGGGAGGAAAACTTTACAGTACTCAGCCCTGCTAACAAAAACTTACCTTCCCAATTGGCAGTAAGTAGAACAGAGCCTGGACAAAGAACCAGAGGATATAGACGCCAAACACTCTGGTTTCCCACAATTCATGCAAAGCTGGCAAAGGAGGCGGGAAATTCAGAAGACTGGGATCTTTCTGTTTACACATCAACAGCAACAGGAAGAGGAAGGCAGGCAGGCCAAGCATGATGAGAAACACACCTGCAGATAATTGGTGAACACTCAAGGCTCAATTTTCAATCCAGTCCCCCCCACCCCACCCCCCGTCGCCAAGAATCATTTTTTAAGGTCAGAACTCAAGTCTGACTAGCTGTTTGAAACCAATTTCTAATGTACCATCAAAAAGTCCTAATCTCTACCTGTCATGTCCAGTGGGCTAGCAGTCATAGCCGCTAAAGTAGGAAACAGTAGATGTCCAGCCCTGAACAGCTAAAGTCCACCTTGGAAACCAAATGCTAGAAGTTAAAATCCAATCACTAGGGGAGCAAACATGTTGAAACTCCAGCAAATGAAAGATCAGAACATGTAAAAATTATCAGCTTAATCTTAAAAAAACAAAAAAACTATATCCCTAAGTTTCTGACAATTAAAATAGCATCACGTTCACATAACATGTTAACAGATTTTCAGTGATGCCGGATGCCATCTTTAACAGGCCAGCTAGCCAATGGTTAGAGCTTCCAAAATGCAAAGCCATTAAGCCCCGCAGGAGTTAGCCAAGAAGTACTCTCCTTTACTAGTTCATAAATCTCCCCAGTACCACTCACTTAACTCCAAGCCTCTGGACACTTCCAATCTTTGACTCATATAAGCAACCTGTCTAGCAGGTAGGTAGTCACCATATTATGGCCGCAGCTCTTCCCACTGCTCGGAAGCCAGGCCCTGTCACCTCAGGTCTGATGATTAGCAGACTTCCTGTCCCTTATCGTCCACCATCCTTCCGGTGTACAACTCTGACATTAACCTTCCTTTTATCACACCTTTGCACTTCTTTGCTCAAAACCTATTACCAAACTGCTAAGAGTTTTATTTATAGCCACACTGGCACCCTTTCTACTCTGTGATCATCCTCAAAAATTCTCCCACCTCAGGCCTTTGCACCTACTGCTGCTTCTCATGGAAGGTTCTTCCCGAGACCCCCCTGGCTCATAACATGGCCGGCTTCAGAATTCTGCAGAGAATCGCACGTCCTGCTCACACACCCCACCTGCCCTCCCTAAGCCTGGTCTGTCGCCTACCAGGTACTCCTCCAAATTCTAAGTCCTTCTTCTGTGCAGCTGTCACTTCAAAGCTTCTCAGCGACGGAGGTCCTTTTGTAACAATTTTTTCTTCCTTAGCATCTATTTCTTTTAATTTGGTCTCCTCTCTTCTTGGACGAAGGGTATACTGTGTAGATACATAACTACTTTCTTCTGACAAATGGAATTTTTCCTGGTTAAAAAGTAAAAAGTATTAAGTGTCTGTAGTCAATAATTATCATCAATGCTACCATGTTAACTAATTCAGCATCTTCATATAGCCATAGACGAATAAGAATAAATCTATTAAGTTATATGCAGTCTTAATTTAAGGAAATTAAATTTTAGAAAAGAAATCACTTGAAACCTATGTAACTTTACTAACCATTATCACCCCAATAAACTTTATTTAAAAAAAAAGACTGTAAGAAATATGGTTTTCAACGTGTTTCCTTAGGGGAAAGTCACTCTAACAAAGAACAAAATGACCCCGGATACAAATGAATGCTGTCATACCTGTATGTTTCTGTGAGGCACGTCGTTCCTCTCTCTGTACTCAGGTTCCCCATTGTATCTGTTGATGCTGTTTCCAAAGGGCTTCCAAATGGAAGAATATAAAACATGTTAACCGTAAAAATCATAATGTATTAGAAAAGGATATGATGGTAAAACTTTACTGTTGTGAAATCAAGCATTAAAACAAACTAAAGATTTTCACAGCTTTAATTCTGAAGAATTCAGTAGACTTTAGTAAAAAGTGAAAAGGAATAAAGTTCACTAGAATTTCCCAGTCTTCAAAAGATTAGATGTTACAGTGTAGATTTCCACATAAGATCTTTCATCTTTTAACCATAATTAGGCTGAATGTTATAATTTCATCATTCAATGACAGATATTCTAATAGCATTTGCTATGAGAGAGAGTAAAAACTGATCAATTAGTTTATTAACAGGTTAAAAAAAAAGAGGAAAGATATTCGCTGCCCAAAATAATCAATAATGGGAAGTTAAGGAATAGTGGGTACTTAGAGAGTACTACTTGTGACATACACTGCCTAGTTTCTGAATTTCATGCTGCCTGGATTTTATTTAACCTTAAATTCCTCTCCCTATGTCCCTTTTCTGGACTCAGTAGCTTCCCTTGAATGATAGCATATATTCTCTTCAAGCAGTAGATGGAATTTCTTATCAGACTGAACAGGAGAAGAGCTTCAGGTGGCAAAAGATTTTTCAGGCAACGCACGGCTAAAATCTGTCACTTTGCTCCTTTATAAGGCACCTACCTCAACAGCACAACTATTTCACTCTGTTTTTTACACGTCCCACATGTAATCTATAACCACAAGTGTAATCCTATAACATGGCTAGTCGGCTGACCCTAAACTGTGCCCTACTACAAATCTGACAGGATACTCACACAGTGAGGCAAATTATTGCAAAAGATACAATTAGCAGTCAACCAGAACAAGGATAATGTGACGTTCAAAGCCACATGCAGCATAAGTAGGGTCTTTCCCACGCAACACACCATCCTCAATTCCACAGTGGGTACACGGTGGGCCCAGGGCTCTACTGGTGAGGCGCAAAGCCAGTGGGTGGCTCTTGGGTCACCAGAACCATAAGGTTACACTGCAAAAATATAACGGTCACTACACGCTAAAAATGAAAATGTAACAGAAAGCACACAGCATCTGTTACTTCATCTGTCACTTGACTGGTAACGAGATCCACTAATAACAGAACGTTCAAACTCACGAGTAATTACCAAAATGCAAGTTAAAACGGTGAGTTGAAAATCTCTGACAATCATATTGGCAAAAAAAATTTATTATAATACTCAGAATGAGATAATGGGCATTCATACACTACTTGAAGCAATTTGGCAACATATATTAAAAGCCTCAAGTCTGCTCTATCCATCTGACCCAGCAGTTCCACTTGTAAGAATTTAGCCTAAGGAATTATCAGATGTTGTATAAGAGTGTTTGTTTATAACAGTGAAAATTTAGAAAGAAAAACAAGTTAAATGTCTATCAAAAAGAAAGCTGACTTTAACGATTATGTTACATCTATATGATTTATGGTAAATCCAAATGATACCACACAACAAAAATGTCGAAAAATGTAACACAAAAGGTTATTCCCACTATTTTAAAATTTAAAACTCTGACTACAAAAATAATCCATTTTCTAAAGTTATTAAAAATCTGTGTGCATTTTTCCACAAAAGAGGTAACAACAAGTGATTATAGTAAAAATTACCTTTATTCTATTCTTTTTACTTAAAAATAATTTCTATTTGGTCTACTATCTAAAATATTCATGTGCAAGGCTCCATACACCCTGATATTCCAAGTTTGAACTTTGAAAGTAATTCCTTTAAAATTATCATCTTCGAATATAGAAACGATCAAGTATAAAGACGCTAAGAGAGCAAGAATATGTTTTTATAACATACACTTATGTCTCATTATTTTATACATTAACTTTTATACACTATGAAAACTTAGTTCAAACTGCAATCTACATCTATTTCATATTTAAACACTGCTTTAAAAAAAAACTATTAAATAGAGAACTCCTATAACTTAGAAATATTCTTTTTCATTGGTATTTAAAAGCATTCTACCTTCCATTCTTCCAAACATTCTTGCTTTTTTGTTTTTATGTACTCTTCCAAAGTCATCACCTTAGACTTGATGTTTCACTGACATTTTAATATTAATTGCAAACAGCATGCGTAACCGTATATATAAAGGTGAAGACTGCGTTCTGGACAGACGAAATAGACGGTATAAAGGATCGCTATTTCCCACAGACACCTACACGTACCAACACCAGTGGAGTCAATTTCACTGCCAACACCTCCTTCCCCATTTCCTTAACCTCAGCCGGGTGCAAAGCTGAGGCAGATCGGCGGGAACTTTTGGGGGGTCGTCCAGGGGAGCGGGAGCGGGAGCGGGAGCGTGACCTTGACCGACTGCCCCGGCGTCTGGACGGAGAACTGGAAGTTGAGCCACTTTTCTTTTGCCTGAAGGAAGTTAAAGGCTAGGGAGGGAGCAGAAGACAAAGAGCTTTACCACAAGTCCTAACACGCTGACAGACCCAAACTAGAAGAGGGTAGCCGAGGTCGTCATCAGCTGAGGCTGATCCCATCCCGGGAAATCCTGGGGTGGGCAAGCCCCCAGATGAGGCCAGCGGGTAATGCTGCAATAATGGCCCATCTCTCGTGAGACAAATGCAACCTTTCCACTCCTAATTCTTCTTGGCAGGAATTGCCATGAAATGACTGCGTCTAAACCAACTACGTAGCTGTACATTTTCCCTTGAACATATACAAGAGTTACTGTTCACATTGAGTACAGCTGAGATGATGTAACAAAAAGAAATACGCACACAAACAATAACAAGAAAACGAGTCCCCCAGTTTCACTCTCAACAAAACACACAGGCAGATCCTGAAAATGAGTACAACTTGGATTACTTAGTGTTGTTTTCACCCGGCCCTCGCCCAGCGTTTCCAGCGCCCGAGATCTGCGGAGGCCAGCATTCCCGAGCCAAATCCCTCCCACTCGCTTTTGTGGGGCCCAGGAGCTAAGAGCCGCTTTCCTGATTTTTGAACTGATTGAAAGCAAAACCAAAAGAAGAATGAGACTTCATGACACATGAGAATTATCTGAAATTCACATTTCAGGGTCCATAAATAAAGTTTTATTGGCACACAGCCATGTCCATTCCCTTCCAGACTGCCTAGAGCTGCTGCCACTGCAGAAAGGACAGGGCTCCTAAAGCCTAAACTATTCACTATCTGTGCCTTTGTTCACAGACTTTGCTGATTCCTGGTCTGGAGAGCACTCCAATGGGGGTCCGGAGGCTATGGGTTCAAGAACTGAGTTACTGATCTGCAACAAGGAACGGAACTGCAAGTAAGTGTGTGGAAATTTTCATAGCATTTTGACAAGGTAAATTTTATATCTGCTGAATCTGATAATAAAAAGATATCTTTGTACATCTTTTGCTTCATTTGTCTAGTAATTCATTTTTATGATATTTTGCAGAAGTACTGGGACACTGTGGATCAGATATTTTAAAGCCCAGGCCCTCACGAGACAGGTTTGTGGGGCCCTAAACCAGGCTCAAACCTACGTCCCTCTCCTGATTAAATCCTCATGTCTGGGATGAAGCCAAACCCCTCCAGATCTGGCTCCCCCTCCGCTGACCCTCCCTCACCACACCCTTCCAGCACTTGGCTGTCTGTGTCACCCCACACCCCAAGCGTTTGGCATGCTGCCCTCTTCAGAAGCCGCCCCCTCCATCAGCTGAACTGTTTTTCCTATTTGGTCTCGGCACTCAGCTCAGCCTTCCCGAAAACCCAGCGCCCTTCCCAAACCCACGACAAACTCCCATCACAGAATGTATTAAACCATGACCATGACCAGAATGTCTTCCCCGGTAGACTGGGAGCTTCTTAGGAACAGGGCGCTGTGCCTCATTCACTCACATGTGCCCGGAGCCCCCAA
Organism: Rhinolophus sinicus; assembly: GCF_057876585.1. NCBI lineage: Eukaryota > Metazoa > Chordata > Mammalia > Chiroptera > Rhinolophidae > Rhinolophus > Rhinolophus sinicus. The sequence continues at coordinate 56,084,714 of NC_142506.1, read as the reverse complement.
ATAGTACCTGACCCAAAGGGAGAGTGATGCTGTGTCTCCAAACAGAGCCAGAGCTGATGACTCTGAACATAAAAACCACACTGACAGTTACATCCCGACAGTTACACCCCGCCCGCTGATCACAAACAGAACTCTGGCAAACCAAAGGAGCGCTTACCTTGATATCACTCTCTTTCAGTTCAAGTTCAGTTCCATCTTTGTATTTTACAGTGTAAAGCTGGGATTTGCTGTCATGGCTCAGAATTTCTACTTCATAATAAAGTGAACTCCCAGGCCATCGACCTCTCACCACTTCACCATCGGCAAATTTCCTACTTGGCATTTTTAAAAAGCAATCTGCATGAAAATAAAAAAATGGAGTCAATGCATACACACTTACATGTGTCTTTTTTTATAGACTGAACACTAAAATACAACTTTCCAAAATTTTAACTGGTCAAGATTTTAGTGCCAGAAAGGTCTCTGGAGGAGAAGATGTACAACCCCTATTTTAAAGGTGAGAAATTACAGCTTAAAGATGTTAACTGTTTCGTCCGAAGGCATAAAACCAGACGGCATGAAATGGCAGAGTTAGGACAATACAGAGGTTGTTTTTTCAGCCACGTCCTATTTCATTAGGAATCACTTTATACAGAATGGTTTAGATACTGTGGTACATGTAAGTGATGCTAAGGATTAATTATGACAATGCACCAAATGATTACCTATGTGAAACATTATCACCTACAGTAACCATATTTCTCACTAATCAATAAGGCACAATCTCACAAAGGACGCGTTTTCTGATTTATAAATTTGACTGTAGTCTTACAAAGGCTTTAACAATGTATTTAATGAAACTTAATTTATTTACAATTAATTACAATGTATTTAATGTATTGTAATTTAACATAACAGTGTAATGTAATTAACAAATTACCTTTATTAAAAACAACAAACTGGGAAACTCAGCCATGTCTTATTAACATTACTATAACTTACCAACAGGGAGAAAAAAATTCCAAATTTATAATGAATAGCAAATTTGGGGTTCTTTCATAAAGCTTTCACGTCTTACAGTTACAGTCCCAAATGCCAAGTAACTGCTAACCTCATACCTGTGCTGGCACGGATTTGGCCTTCATTCTGCAGTGGTACCTCGGTGTTTGAACGTAATCCGTTCTGGGAGACCGTTCGAGTTCTGAAACGCTCGAAAACAGCCAACAGCTATAGGCCTCAGGATCTTGCACTCAGCAGAAGCCGCGTGACATGTTCGACTTCCGAGGCGTGTTCGAAAACCGAAGCATTTATTTCCAGGCTTACGGCGTTCGTAAACCGAAATGTTCGTCAACGGAGACGTTCTAAAACCGAGGTACTACTGTACTGATAAGATACAAGTATTTCTCCAGCCGACCATGGTCTCCCAACTGCAGACGTATTTGGGTCGGCTGAGGTACTGGCGGGTGTTTATACCCCATTTAGCACAGATAGCAAAGCCCTTGTATTCCGTGGTAAAAAAGGGGGCCTCATGGGATTGGACAGAGGCTATAAAGCAAGACTTTGTTGCCACAAAACGGGCAGTGCAGCAGGCACAAGTACTACCAGTGGTAGACCCTGGTTGCCCGTTTGAACTTGATGTTCACGTAACCCAAGAGGGCTACGGTTGGGACCTCTGGAAATGCCAAGAGTGTCTCCGGTCGCCAGTGGGATTTTGGTCCCAATTGTGGAAAGGAGCGGAAGTCCGCTACTCACTAATAGAGAAACAGCTGGCTGCTGTGTACGCTGCCCTAGTGGCCACAGAAGCCATCACAGGGACGGCATGGGTATTGGTTCAATCAACCTATCCCGTCCAGGGGTGGGTCCGTACGTGGACCCAGGGACCCAAAACAGGGGTGGCACAGACCACCACACTCGCCAAGTGGGGTGCCTACTTGGAGCAACATAGCACCCTTAGTTCAAGCCCTTTGAGCAACAATGGTTGTTCCATACCCCGTACAACTCACAAGCAGCTGGCATGATTGAACACTACAATGGCTTTTTCAAGCAAGGCCTCCAGGTGTCAAAACACCCTCCCACAATGCGCGACTGGGCCTCGCGTCTATGAGACATCTTGAGAATCCAGAATGAGAGACCACGGAAGGGAGGGCCCGCACCAGTAAAAGCTCTGCTCCATCGAATGGCCGCTCCTATTCAGTTACAGGTTACCACAAGTGACACTGTTAAAGCCAGGCTACGGCAGAAATGGGAACATTTTGCTAACAGCACCCACATGCTTGAAAGCAGGAACGGCAGCAATGGACTTGGCCCTGGCAGGTCAAAAGCCCCCCCGTTGGTGGTTGGGCCTGGGCCTGACAGCCCCATAGAGGGCTGGTTTGACCCATGATTTGCAAGTGACACCAGGGGTGGTGGCCGAGTGGCAACCGCAAGTGACTGTGGTATACGGAGGTCCCGATGCCGGGATGATTTTGCGGGGAACCTATGTGCTCTCGCTATGGCCTATTATGGGATCCCCTGTTCTGTTACATGTTGAAACTACGCAAGGGACCCCAAGCATTGCCATAAAGGTCTGGTAACACAAACCAGGAAAGGTGCCAGTGGCAGTGACCCTCCTTTCCCACAACAAAAAGCTAGCATGTATTCTCCCAGATGGAAGGGATTTGCCATTGTTGGTTCCTATGACTATTTCTTTCTGCTCGTAGGCGCCTATAGGCTGATCCGACATAGGGTTCCTTGCGGAAGAAGCTTGTCATGTAGATTGTGAGGCGAGACCCTGGAGGGGAGTGTGGGGACAGAGTCCCAGAGAGCAGTTTCCAGGCTCTCGGCCTCACGTGGAAAGGTGCTGGCTCAGGTAGTAGATGGCCATCAGCTGTGATTAGTTGGCCATCAGCTGTAACCAGTGAGCCATTAGCCACTGATATAACTGCCATGGCTACGCTAGGGGGTTGGTTGGTGGGCAGAGAAGTGGAGGGCGGATTGATTGTGCATCGTGTGGAGCCTGCTTCCTGTGTCTCTGAACAGCCACCATCGAGAATATACTGGTATGAACCCCCTAGCCATGGCTCCGTCGGTGTTCCTTTTTGGCCTCACCATATCCTGCGTTCTTGTGCAGGGAGTGGGACCAGAGACCCTCATGACACACTTACATGAGGCCTGTTCGCCACCCATTTTCAAGCATCAGCTGATGGCTGGGTGCTTCTAGCTCTTAGGTAGTAATGCTTCTCCCTCCACGGACCAGCAGATTCACATTTCCACGTGACAAAACCAGGGCCTACCACGGTCTCCAACACCAACTGAGCCAGTTGGGCCCCGTCTAAGAAGCAGGCAGTACGACATAGGCAAGTCTCTCCCTAATTCACCTTCCTCTCACCAACTAAGCAATTCCTGATGTATCTTCTGGGCATATAAACATACATGCCTCCCCGGCTCCTGTCAGAGGCTGATTATACAAGGACAACATTTAAGAACTTTTGGAGACTGGAGTTAAGAAAGGAGAAAGTCACATTACCCCACCCCTCCTGAAAAAAAAAAAAAAAAAAAAAACCCTTTCATAAGAACATTTCTTCACTGTTAATCACCTGAGAAAAAAAAATTAACAAGCTTCAGTTGTTTAGGAAGAGAGTAGCTAGGTTGGCAGATGAAAGAAAACACAACTAACTTATCTGGTGATTAGAGGATGTCACTCCATTCACACATGAGGTAAAAGAGACAGCTTTCTTCCTACAGAGATAGTATCACTGGGGTAATGAATGGGTTCGGGCTTGCAGTAGGGGGCAGAGGAGCCCAGCAGCTCTGGACATGAAGTCACACCTGGCTGAGGGCGCACCTGAGGGGCAGTGGGGAAGCAGAGGGCAGGTGGAGGAGGGGCACAAAAAAGGAAGATGACAACAGCAAGCTTTGCCTATTTCAAAATGCAGCCCGAGCCTCCATATTTCTAAGAAAGAGGAAGGAAATGTGCCCTCCTTCTCTCTTCACTGTGCCCCCTCTCCCTCCCTGGACCCCCTAAAATCAAACCACTGTTCCTGGTACTAGTTTTCCAATAGAGGTCAACCAAGGTTGAAAGAAGGCGATTACATCTTTCTATATGAAGATGTCATTCAAGGTTCAAACTACTCCTTATAAACGGTAAAACACCGTCCCTCAGGACTCAGGGGCTACCTGGATTTTTTAAAAGGCCCTTGAGCAGATGCTGTACCTTTTTGAAATTTTATTTATTGGCATTTTTCTGTGACTAATTAAATATTTTGGGTTAAGCAAATTAAGATATCTAGTGGATATCTGTTAGGTCTCTAAGGTCAATTAAAAAAAACAATTAAGAATGGGACTGGACAGCAATATTTCACATAGTGGTTGGAAAAGAAAAACCCAGGACTCTCACATACAAATGTTCCAAAAGATGAAACCAGCAACATTATATCCACCCCCACTTTGCACAAGATCCAAGGGTCATGTGATTATACGATGCACTCACATCCTAATATAATCTCCTGCAGGAGTGAATTAGCTAGGGCAGGACACGAATGCTTGTCACCGTGCACTCACCCAATACAGTCAAGACACACATAGACAGGATTCCCTTAGAAGAGATGTTTTAGCCAAGTGTGTGAAGAAAATGTGTTTACTCAGCACATTGTCCTCATTTCCCACACGCAGTGGAAACAAGGGGACCCTCAGGCTTTTCTCTATTAGGCCACATGCTCACTAACTTCAGCGTCCTTTGGCACTGGAATCTTCACGCGGTGGGGCTCCAATGCTACTATTTATCAACACGACAGAACGCTGCTCTTCTCTGCAGATCAGTGTAATACTAAGGGTTTTCTGGTCCTCTTTCCTTCACTCTTCCGAATTAGTCTACGTGTGGCAGGAAAGGGAACGCTCCAGTGAAGTTTGACAGCTTCCCTTCCACACATGAGCCCGAGGCTGGCCTGCGAGGTAAAACGCCAGCAGGAACCCCTGGCCTTGGTCCCTGCCCCTGCTGCAGGATGCAACAGAAATGCCACCTTCCTGCCTGCAGAGGCAGAATGACCTGACTTGTCCCCTAAGAAATACAAACTGAAGATGGTTCCCCTCCTACTCACTCTTTTCGCTCCTCTGAGACAGCTCTCAGAAACAAAACAAACTGTACTCGCTGCCCGGTCTAAATTAGGGCCCCGCTGCTCTTCTGCCGTAGCTCGAGATCACAGCAGTTACTACAAAATGTAATTACTGATTTGCTCGTGTTTGTTTGCAAGGTCTCTGTGGGCTCGGACCCGAAGTGGCGGTCTGGCCGGGCTAGGGCCGGGTCCATGCCTCACACAGCAGGTGAGCAAGCACACTCGCTCCGGGCTGAACCCTTAGACCGTCCAAGCGCTGTCCAGTGTATCTACTGGGTCGTTCTAAGCATCCCAACCTGACTCCCTACCAGACCGTGCAATAGTTTTGACGAAGCTCCTGAAACCAGGCAATTTGCGATCAAGTGCTTACTAAGTGCCCCCTTCAGACTGCTGCATTTTTTAAAAGCCTTAAAAGGGTGAAAAAAGAGAATCGAGCTTGAGCGGTAGCACACCAACCTAACGATCAGTTTTTGGGGTGTGCGGAAACAACCCGCGAGGGAATGCAACACATGCAAACGAGCGATCAATCCTAGCCCGCCCTGGAAAGTCACCAAAGCAAGACGGCCACGACCCTCCAGGCCAGTGACAACCAGCGCGAATTAGTCAACTTTGCAACCCCACTTCCCCGTCCGCCAGGCTGCCGCGCCTTTCCTACTTCCCCAAGGGCAGGACCCGCCAAACCACCCAGTTATCTGTCAAAGGAGCTCGGTGCGGGCCTGGGAGAGCTGGTGCTGCAGGGCGGGGACAAAGAGGCCGGGAGGGTCACCGATGCACAAATCCTCCCCAGCCGACATCACTTTACACCGACGCGGCGCGTCCAAAATGGAGGGAAACGTCCCCAATTTAAAACCGGCAGCTCAATTTCCGCAGCTAGCCGGGCGGAGAGCTGTTCGAGCCCCGCCAGCCGCGACCCGGACCGACCCGGAGGAGAGGAGGGCGAGGCCGCGGCGCCAGACCCTGCGCCCAGAGACCCCGGCCCATCCGCTGCGCCCGCCCCGGGGATCCTCCCCAGCCCGCCCGTCGGAGGCCGGGACGCGGGGACCGGGACGCGGGTGGGGCACTCACCAGCGCCGAGCTCCGGCGGGGACACAAACGACTCCGGGAGACTCGCGGAGGAGCAACTCAGAGGCGGTTCCGCGCGCGCGACGCTACCCCGCCGCGCACTCGCGCCCCGCGATCCCGCGGCCCGGGCGCGCGCCTCCGGCCCCCGTCCCTCCTCGCCCCACCCATCCAGCGAGGCCTCCCGGGTTTTCATTGGCTCCTCGGCGTTTTGAATGTCCCCGGCGCTGTCGATTGGCCGTGCGTCGTGGCGCGTCCGCCCCGCCCTGCCTCAAGGCCGGAGAGCTGCCGCAGGCTAGCGGGGCGGGTGCACCCCAGGTGCGCCCCAGAGGCGTGTGTCTGTTGCCTCCCTATCTCAGCTGCCCAGATGCCTTTGCAGCTCCGCGGACCCCGCGCGCTTCCCGCCCTTTACCATCCGGCTCTCGCCACGGTCGCTGGGCGATGCGCAGCCGAGAATTGGCGGTGCGAGGTGGCTTGGCGAAAGAAATAACAAAAAGCTACAAATAAAATAAAGTCTCGTAGTGTTAACTAAAGATCGACAGCCCGAGAGCGAAGGTGCCTCTTACTAAAAGACTTAGTGCTCTCCTTACCGTGTTAAAATCTTCCAGAAGCCTCCCGTCCAAAGCGGTGGCACCAAAAGCGATCTGGAGCTTTGTCTTGGCGATGGCTAAGCCTGGGTAGCAAGTGGGGCCATTGGGCGGAATGGGACAGTGGTAAGGCAAGTACGAGGGTCCCCCACAGTTCTCAGGGTTCCTATGACGACTGCTGTGAGCAAGGAGATTAACAGTAAGGGAGGTACTGCTGAGATATGGCAGAAAACCCTCAATAGCGTGCAGCATGGAATAGAAAATTCTGTGCTTCGCTTAACCTGCATCCCACAAGTCTGGTTTTAACATTGGCCTCCAAAATGCTGAATCATTACATTGTTAACTCTAAATCTGTTATGGATTGTAAACCTTTTTTTTTTCCTACAAGTTATCATTATTGGTTAGTTGGTTTCCTTCCTTTGAGGTCGAGAGTTTAAAGCAGTCCATTGAAGTTCCCCATTCTGCAGTGTGGTTTTAATCAAAGTATTTCTTAACTACTAGGTTAACTTAATTTACTAGGTATTAAACTTAAGTGAATTTCTATTTTGAAAGCACTATCCGTTAAATTATAATAATAGGCGTTTTCATTTATAGTCCAGCGTCAGGTAGGTGCAAGAGCTCTCAGCTTCACAGTTACAACCACAAAACACCTAGATTCACTCAAAAAAAAAACAATCTAGTACATTGAGATTTCTTGGTCATTTGGTCATTCACATCCACTGTGAATGAGTTCATCAGAGCCTCTCTGGAGAATAAGTTCTGACATCAAACTGTCATTGAATTCGTCCTGGGTGGAAATCTGAGCTCCAGAAATGCACACTGTACTTCAAAGTCAGAAAAACCTATGTGATTTTTGGCAAAGCCCTGAGCCTGAGTTACCTTAACCCTTAAGGTAAGATAATATTAGTAGCCCTACTTCATTTTTTTTTCCCCAGCAAATGACATAGAAATGAAAACACTACACTAGGTCCATGGGGACCTAAGATAGTTACTATTCCTGATAGCCAAAAAGCACTACATTATTATTTTCTCTTATGTTCTACCCAGATTTCACTGTATTCCCCTTGAGGTACACATTTCCTAGATCATTTTCATTTATAAAATAAGAGACTATTCATTTTTTGTAAAATAAATAAATCCATTTTAAAGGTCAGTTTATAACATCTCATTATAACAAAATGAAGTTAAAAGATTGTAAATTACTAGAATCAGCTTAGTTCACATTCTGCCCTACAAATTATAAAGATATTTTTAAAACAGAACTGATTTTGACAGCAGAGAAACTAAGCAACAATTATTGTTAATTTCTGCACAGAAGCATTTTGCGAAAAATCGGTTGAATATCTAGGCTACTTTCTCAATAAAGGAACTGTTGGTGTTTTCCTTTTTCTTTTTTAAGGACTACTAGAAAAGTGCATAGATTTGGAAGTGGAGAATTTCCAGATTTAGTTCTCAGCTGCTTGTCAACCAAACATTGCAAGTTTGTGAGTTTTCAAAATACATACAGTAAAAGTCACTTAAAGAGCCATGTGTTGGAACTGCTGTTGTTAATGTAGACACAGTGGCAAAGTCCCCTGCCCCATTTATAAGAAAAATGAGAAGTAATGGAGAAGCAAAGCCCATCAGCACGGCCACTAAAGCAGCCAAAAGACACACATGGGGCCAGGAAACCTGACGTATGAAATACAGGAACCACAGTGTAATGCATTCCATTGTGGCCATTATTTGGCTCTGCTTCCCAGAGGCTATCAGAATTGAAACGTCTCTTTCAGAAACAGGTCTAGGTAAGATTTCTTCTAGGCATGAAGAAGTCCAGCTGGACTCGTTTCGTACTGTTTTATAAGGAACAAACTTTTATATGCTGGGAGCTGCAGAAAGCCTTCCTTTGTAAAATAGACGTACCCCAAGAGGCATGGGAGCAAAATACATTTCTAAGGATGCTGTTTGATCTGAATGGTTTCCACGCACACAGAAATGGAGTTCATGATTAGCATGATGGAGTAATGTTAACACTTTTTTTTCTCCATTTTTATTTGAAACACTTACACTTAGGTATGTTTGCAGCACTTACTTCCTCCGCCTTTTTTTCTTAATATTTTCTTAATGATCAGAGGTCAGAAGGGGCAACTATTTAAATAGATGCATCCATCCAAGTACACTGCTTCAGCGGAAGAACGGAAAAAGCGATGGGACACAGGTACCTTAATGCATTGGTGATAGAGAAAGAAAAGCAGAATCTGATGTGATAATCATAATAGCTAACCTTTATTTAACTTTTATTTATTAAGCACCTACCTCTGAGCTCTAAGCTACATGTGTCCTGTTTTATTTAACCCACACAATAGCACTGGGCCAGGAATGCGGCATCCCCAAGCAAGCCCGTGTGGATTCTGTTTCTAGTGCTCACTCTCAGCCCTTCTCCAGCAATTTCTCTAAGTTTTTTTCTTTGTTTGTTCCTATTCTTTTCTTTTTTAAACTTTTATTTATCGTGTTTTTTCAGGACCCATCAGCTCCAACTCAAGTAGTTGTTTCAATCTAGTTGTGGAGGGCACAGCTCACAGTGGCCCATGTGGGGATGGAACCGGCAAACTTGTTAAGAGCACGGCGCTCTAACCAACTGAGCTAACCAGCCACCCCCATTTCTCTAAGTCTTGATTTCCTCGTCTATAAAATGGGGATAATAAGTGTACCTATTCTGCAAGGTAATTGTGAGGGTTAAATGCAATTACACATGTTAGTTGAAGGGTGTTTACAATAGCCGATGTGCCAATGAGGTTTTTTTAATGCATTTGCTCTTTTTCATCTAAGTATATAAATCCTTCGAATCCTCCGATAGCACACGTGTAAATATGAGACTGTTTCATCCATACTATTCTAAATGAAAAATCTAAACCTCCTCCCTGGCTAATCTTAAAACTTAAAGATGCTTTGTTCAGAGAGTAATTATTGTTCAAATTTATTTTGTTTTTAATGGTTGCTGATTTATAACTGCTTCAAAAGTACCTTCGAAAATTTGAAATTTGTGTGCGTGTGTGGGGAATCCTGAAATATTTATCCACAGGAAAAAAATTAAATTCTGTGGCGTGTCATAAAGAAAGGCCTTCAAAAACTCTCCCCCTATTGCATCTTTGTCAGGCTGTGCTCCCTCTGTTCCTTTTTAGGTCTGTCTTTTCTTTCCCACCCACTTCACCCTCCAGGCCTACAGAATTCCTGGTGAGTCCACAGATAAGCCTCTTTCTTTCACGTTGCTTAGAATGCCTTTCCCTTTCTTCTGAGAGTGGCCTGTTGGTGCCCAGGGCCCCTGCCTCTCTGCTCTCGTGACACTTCGCACATACACCTGTCACTGCTTTACCTGTTGTGAGCATCCGCTCTCCTGGAAGGCAGGAAGCATATTTTACTTCTCTTTGTGTCTCTCCCCATTAAATAAATGAATGATTAGTTCATTATAATATTTGTGTCATATATGTTCCTCTAAAAGCCAGACCATGGTAAATTCTCTCCCTCTTGGGCTAGTTACTGCGTTTCTAAGATGCTAGATTGAGGCAAGAAGCAAGAGAGCTTTCACTGGCACTAATTGTTCCCGCTAACTAGGGTGGGTGAGGGTGCTTTCTACCTTGGGAGCTGGCGTGACTCTCATCCCCTCTGTGTGACCTTGGCTCCCTGCCACTGGCCCTGCTTCCCTCCCATCACCATCACCATCCACTGTACTGAACATTCTTCCCTCTGCCTTGGTCTTGATCTTTGCCCCCTCATCTCTCTCTTGATCTAGAATATGCAATGAACTGTTTCTTTTTAAAACCTACCGCATATTTCATGTGCGGTTTAGACACTGGACAGAAGTGCATGGTTTGTGTTGGCACAGTTGCTAAACTGTGAGTCCCTCAGGGCAGCCTTCCACCTCCCCTGTCCCTAGGCTCTTATCCAGAGTCTGCAAACTCGGGGTTCACGTGTGGGACGGAGCGTACTCATTTACGTAATACGCAATTACCATGTTGCTTCACTTCCGGCCACAGCTAAGGCTTAACTCTGCAGGGCTGATATTTAGCGTTTACATTTTTATTCAGTGATTGCTCTGACCCTATCGCTAAAACTGTGCCCTGCCCTTTGGGAAAAGTGGGGAGCACCCGCCGTTGGCATCAGTGTGGTGGAGAAAGGGACGGCATGGGTGGGGGGACTGACATCTAGTGAGACCCTGCTGTGTGGGAAGCACTTTCCCTTCCTTACTTTATTTATGGCTCAAATCAACTCAGCGAAATACCTATGATTATCCCCATTTTTAAGATGAGGAAACTGCGACTCAGAGAGATCAACAAACTTGCACCAGATCATACCCAGCCAATAGGTGCTGGAGCAGGAAATCTAACCTGGGTCTAAGGGTTCCAAAAAGCGTCTGCTCTTTCCACCACCTGACCCCATCTGGTCCTGGGCTTTTGGACGACATGTCTGGGGCAAAGGACACCCATGATTATACTCCCTGAGCCCACATGGCGTGTGAATTTGCCCTTGTCTCTACCTTTTGATTCTTTCCTGCATGACTCTTTTAACTCTGAAGCTCTAATTCTAGATGCTGTCGAATTACCTGTATGTCTTTCTCCCAAGGGGCTGTCTTAGAAGATTCACTTTTAAATAACAAGGGCAGGATCACTACAATCTTTGTACTATACTTAGTACAGTACCAGTGCAATTAAATCTGTTTAAATAGGTTTGAGAGTGATGATTTAAAATATTTGAGATGAATGTTTGAAATCAAATTTGCATGATTATTTTGAATGTCTTCATTTACTTCAGCAAGAGCACCCTAACTGATTGTACAACCTAAAACCTATTTGGAGCACCGTAGTATGTGGAATTTATTTTATTCAGAACACACACCTACACAAGTGACTAAAAATAAAGTATGTGAATATTTATCTTTTTAAACAGGTGAAATGTCATTGCAACAGAGATGTATTTGAAAGGTATAGCATTATCTTGAATAGCTAATTAACAATTCTAAATATGACTCAGCATGACTATTTGCGCAGAAAAAAATTGCATATTCATACTAAGATGTTAAGTATATTCCTTTGTATATTCCTAAGTATATTAAGATATTCCTTTGCTTGTTTATGTATATACAAAGGCTTCCAGAGATAACCACTGCTGTAGCAAAGCAAGTTGTGGTCCTCTGAATGAGAGATCAAGCCTTTCTCCAGGGGAAGTCATATTGTCAAACAAAATGTCATCTTTTTTAGGTCACTTCCAGCTTATTTGATCATATGGGTACGGTTTTTTACATACTCCGATTTTTAAAACCTCAGTGAAAGTTAACATCTTCCCTATGTAATGTAATAAGGAAAGTTTTATCTTGGACCATCCAAAATGATCCCGTTTGTAAAATGGCAAAAGTACAATGTTATATGTCTTCTTATAGCACTAACCTGCAAAACACCATGAAGCAGAATCCGTCAAAAATGTCTATATTTCTACAAATATACAGCCCCTCCCCTTTTTTTACCAGTTGGCAGAAAGTCCTTCAAATTACTTGAGCATGCTCTTTGCCCACCATATGTGCACCAATGCCTCTGCCACGTCCTCTGCCCTTTAAGTACATTTTGTGAGGGGTATTCACTGACTTCACACCAGCACCTTTACGATCTTATCCACTGGTCATTGTCCATTGAGGACTGAGCTGAAGCTACGGGAAGAAAGCACTAACCTCAGACAGAGCGGGGAGGGTTTGGGACAGGGCACATGCCAGGTTTGGCAATCGGACTTGGGGTTCCCAAAGATCACACTGCCCCCATGCCCGTGTTGAAATGACCTCACTTTGTCTGGCCATCGGCTCACGAGTGTTTCATGACCAGCTTCACTCCCTGTCGGTAAGATCTGGATCATTTTTAAATGTTGCCCACGTGCCAAATGTTAGAAATTCGGGATACTCTTAATTAATAATTAATGACATCGTTGAGCTCCCTCTACTGGCTCTGCCTCAGCCAGCTGTGGCCAGGGATAGTTCTGTTCGTATTTCTTTCAAGAAGGGAACAATTTGTAATCCACCAACAGAGATGACTGAGCACAGGATGTTAAAAAGCAGCTACAGGTTGATGGACACTTACAGGCCAGCTCCCAGTTCAAGGCAGAAGCTGGTTGTCTGTGCTGCTCTGGAAGGGTACATAGCCCTTCCAGATCCCGACTGTTCTGAACAGATGAAACTGAAAGCAAAGGGACTGGAAACTTTTCCGTTTGTCATGCACCTGAAGGAGTGCAGAAAGAATAAAACAATGTCTGACCCCTTTGCTTTCTGTTTCAAGTTCCTAAATGGGAAGGACAAAGAGAAAAGCCTGATTCACGGGAGAACCACCCCACCGTGACAAGGCCTGGAGGCATCATCTTTTTCCAAGTTTCCTCTAGAGAAGGAGGAAGGGACCCTCCACCTAGGTACTCTTGGGAGGACCCTGCCTGGACGGCTCAGAGCCCTGGGAGGGGGGGGGGGCTGCCAGAGGAGAACAAGGCGTCCCACCTCACAGCGCCTGCTTCTGCCAGCTCCCCTGGGAACCTGGGCAACACCACCCCGAGTGATAATACTCAACATCTTCACTCACAAATGTAAAGTTAATCCATATTTAATTTCAAAGGCCCGGAACTTGTGAGATTGGCTGGGGTTTGTTACACAAGTAAGTACAGTTCTTCTGTAAGGCAGATAGGGCAATACCGAACAGGGAACCAGGACCTGAGCGGTTGCCTCTGGGAGTGGCCTCGCTATTGTTCAAACTTTACTTTTGAGTTCACTTCCTGGAGTAAGAGGTCGTTCAGACTGTGCACATGAGCAGGAAGTGGGCAGGGCTTGCCGCCCTGCCTGGTGGTTCATGAAAGAAGCAACCCAGAGAAGTCATAACCTTTGCGGTTTGGTTTATGTTGCAATATGAAAACCAGGAAGCTTATCTTTGAGAAGGTTCATGTGTAAAAGTCAGAACGCAATGGAGCCTTTACTGGTGGGACCTCAGGAGGGGAGGCAGCCTTTGTCCTTCACAGGAAGTACCCAGGTCCAGCAGCTGGTAAAACCTCAGAACTTTAGAAACATTTCCTAAAATATAATCATGTCATCAGAATGGGACAGTCAGAATGCAGTTTGATGGGCGGTTTTTTTGTGTGTGTGTTTTTTTTAGTTTGATTTTTCTCAACAAACTAACAGCCCCTCCCTGTGGTTTGACTTAAGTGAGAAGCAACAGAAGTAAGTCGGTGACAGGAGATGGGGGTCACGCCGATGCCCTGCCCCGCCTCTCCCGGGTCTCAGGGCATTTCAGCCAGTAGAGCCAACCTGTCTTTCCAAGTCTGTGGATCTGCTTGGTCTTGAAAACTTGTTGGGCAGTCTCATGGATGGTTGGGAATTGCTGCCTGAATCAGTGCCAACGAAAATTCTAGAAAGCCTTACTTACAGGCTGGCCAAGAAAATGTTTTTAACCACAAAATTGCTTGAGATGAGAATACAGAGTTTGAGGAGGCATATGCCAATTAAGGCGAGAAGCACTGGATTTGAGTGAAACGGGTCATCTGGAAGGAGCTACAAGAAGACATATCCTCTGAAAGTCACATCAAAGGCCTGCTGAAGGCAGAGGAAGGGTGAAACTCACTGGCTCTCAGGGTTTCGGGGACCATCAAGGGGGAGAGACGATGAGCCAGAGTCAGTTCTCTGCCACCTACTATACCTGCTCAGCAGGTACATCAGACTGGAAAAGCAAGCCTGGAGGGGTTCGTGCCACATTTATTTATGGAAATGTCTCAGTCTTATCTGTCAGCTTGGTTCCTCCAAGTTTCCCATCGTTCTTAAAGATGAGGCGCCATGAACTAAACGTCCAAGCACACTCCCAAGGTGAATTATGATGTTGATGGTGCCCCCGAGGGCTGGCAAAGGTCGTGTTATAAAATATCTGCTCAGTCTGTGGCGCCTCCAAGGGGAACAGCAGAGTCACTTTGATCTTAATTAGACTTGGGATATTAAAATAAACACCCAGCTCCCAGAGCAAGGAGGTAGCCCAGGAAAATCCCAAGAAGTAGAGTTAGTTCTCAGAGTTTGGGGGCAGGCTGGCCTCCAGAGGCCACCCGGAGCTATTCAGCTCGCCAGGGTCACAGCTCACCTCTGCCAGCCACCCCAGATGTTTCCCGGAAGCCCCCTCCTGGCTTTGGCAGGCTTGGCTCTGTTTGGTTTCTGAGAACAAAGAGAAAAGCTGTGTGGGGGGCGGTGCCTGAGACACGTGGGAAAGCCATTGCTGAGTCTGGTTGGCAATATAACATAAAGACACACTGGCCCTAAAGCTCCAAGAAGACAATGACATTTTGCGCAGGGTGGAGGGAATATTTTCATATGGTGGGAGGGGACTATGTCTGCAGAGGCCCCCTAGTTCCCAACCTTTGGATTATGGCAGAGCGATCTTTTGGGGGAGCTTCTTGGGGAGAGCTGGAAAGTTGGTGAGCATATCCCAGGTCAGGCCCAAAGAGAAACAAGGGGTTCTACCTTAGGGGCCCTCGTTCTTCCCCTTAGGGACCCCTTTTCTGGCCCAGAGCGCCCCCTGTGCAATATTTTAAAATTTAAAAATCTGACTATAAAACAGTATGTACATAATCAGGTGTTTTGTGGGTTTTTTTAGGTTATTAAACATCTAAGAGGTAACATTAAGTGAACAGAATTTTTTTAACGACTCTTATTCTTTTTACTGAAAAATAATTTCTATTTGCTGCATTTCAAAGACATTTTAATGATCCAAATGTTGTTGCCAGAAAAAAAAGAATATTGTTGGCATCCGTGAGGGGTCACACGCTGAGCCCTCGCACAATACCTGCTGGGTGAGCCACGATGAAGGCCAAACCCATTCAGGATGGTAGAGAAGGGGGTTCGGGATCTTGTGGATGGAGAGTGGACATACACTCATTCAGGACAACACCTATTGAGCACCTACAGTGTACAGGCACTGGGCTAGGGCCTGGCCTCGGCCTAGTGGGGGACAGAGGGTCACAGTGGGGCAGTATGGTCCTGCTCTGATGGAAGCCAGGGGCCCAAGGAGGGGACATCCAAATCGGACCCACTGGTTCTTGTCATGCTTGAGGAAGGTCTCATCCAATGTAAAAGCAGCAGCCACAGCTCCAACAGCTAGCCAGCAGCCACGAGTCGTCCCCCAACCTGCCCTTAACTACTTCCAGCTGATTCCTTCACAACCACCTCCATACACCCAAAACATAATGCTCCCACCTTTCAGGAACCTTCGCGTGTCATCTCCGCTAAATAAATATTTGCTGAATAAATGAGTGATCCACCAACCTGTGAGCAGCCCCCCCCCCCCCACACACACACACACATACCACCGTGCTTTCAGGTAGACATGAAGACTCAAGGCCCCTCACCTCTCATCACCCCACCTTCTCACTATTAGCCCAACGAGGACCCCACCTAAGGATTTTAGTTCAAAAGCAAAACCTTCCAGACACACAGTACAAACCAGAACCTACTGGGTAGCAGTGACGGCAGTGTGTGACTCCCTGACCAGCAGTGCGGTCTTCCCTGCGCCGCTGGCAGACATGCACCACAGCAGCTGCCTCTGCACAGCTGTAGAAGTAACTTTACTTGTCTTTCGAGTTACTTCTTTTGCTCTCAGCTGTCCTTGAGGACAGCTCCCAGCTGTCCCACTGAGGGTGGGACAGCATATGGGGGCTCACTGCCCAACCCAGAGCTAATGGGGAGGGATGGGATTGCTTTTGGTGGATGTGGCGGACCTACCCTGCACCCCCCTTCACTGTTTGTTCCTTCCCCCCTCGGGATCTCAGGATGTGTGTTGGACTCCTGTGGGCAGGTGTGGAGCGGGGGAGCAGAGAGACCCCAGGGGTTGCATTCAAACACATTAAAACCCAATGGACCCAAGATATTAAAAAGTCCCCTAAAAATAAACTCCCTTAGGAGAGCCCTCTGTGTCTCGGTGGCCCCTGCCGCCTCTCTCTGGGAGCAGATGGCCTTCGGGGATTTCCAGCAAACATCCTGCTATTCTGATGAGACTGTGCAGTGATTCCCCGCTCTGACCTTTATGCCAATCCCGGCTGCAGCATCTTGGGCCTGCTGGGCTCCCACACCAGGCTAGAAGGGACCACAGGGTAAACTGTTCTGGCCCAAAGCCAGAGAGGGCAGGAATCTAGGCCCCACCCCACGCCTGCCCCCAGACTCCAGCACAGCTTTGCTTTGTGAAAACCAGGATAAAGAAAAGAAGAGGGAAGGGAAGGGAAGGGAAGGGAAGGGAAGGGAAGGGAAGGGAAGGGAAGGGGAGGGGAGGGGAGGGGAGGGGAGGGGAGGGGAGGGGAGGGGAGGGGAGGGGAGGGGAGGGGAGGGGAGGGGAGGGGAGGGGAGGGGAGGGAAGAGAAAAGAAGAGGAGGGGAAGGGAGGGGAGGGGAGGGGAGGGGAGGGAGAGAGGGGAGGGGAGGGGAGGGGAAGAGAGGAGAGGAGAGAAAAGAGAAAGAAAAGAAAAGAAAAAAGAAAAGAAAAGAAAAGAAAAGAAAAAAGAAAAGAAAAGAAAGGACTGGCCTGGCCCCTAACTACCCTGGACCTGGCAGGTCAGTCCACCTTCCCTGTTCTCAACCCCTTTGTCAGGAGCTGGATGGGACAAGGCAGCTCTTCAGGAGCAGCGAGGAGGGATATAACTGCAGAGATGGAGGCGGGGGGAGCCACCCAAAGCGTGAGGGAGCTTCAGATGACTTGGGGTACCCACCTGCTGGCAGAGAGCAGAAGCTCAGGGGCCTGGGGCTGTGTTGAGGGAAGGACGGCCAGGGCTGCAAAGCCTGGATTACGACCGTGGGACCACACTGCTCTTCTCTTGGAGTTCCCCTCAACATCTGTACAATGGGCGCATGTCCCCTGTCCTGCATGTCCCCCGCCTCTGCCCAAGTGTCCAGGATGAGGAATAGCATATACAGAGATACAGAGGGAACATAATGCCTGATGGGGGGTGGGGGTGGGGAAAGATGCAAGCGATATGGGATTGACAATGTGTGGGTGGGGGGCAGTGTGGGATGTGTGTGGTGAAAGTGAGTGGGTAGAAAGGAACCACCCCTGGGGAGGTCTCCTATAGCATTCTGAGCCATCCACAGCTAATTCTGTACAGCAGGGTGGGCAAACTGTAGCCCACAGGCCAAATCTAGGCTGAGGCTTGTTTTTGTAAATAAAGTTTTATTGGAACACAGGCCCGTCTGTCATTTACACATTGTCTATGGCTGCTTTTACACTGCAATGATGGCGGGTCGACCTTAATGGCCCCCAAATAAGCGCGTCTGACCCTCTACAGAGGAAGTTTGCTGCCCCCTGCTGTAGATAGTATGAGCAGGGGCACCAGACCTCGCTGGCTGCTGTTGGTGTGAGTGAGGGAAAGGGAAGGGGCCACAGCTGTCTCCTGGTGAGAGCTGACAGCGACCTGAGCCAAGGTGGTCAGGACTGAGGGGGCTTAGCTTTACAGGAATGGCAAATAAAATCTTTTGATTAGTGCCGGCTGCCTGAAGCACTGGATTGAGAAAGATTCTGTGGATGCAACTCAGCTCAACATGAAAGAGTTCATTGCATCATTACCAGGGTGTGGAGGAAGCAGGGAGGGAATGGAGGCACGTGCACCACATATTTTCCCCCTAAATTAAAGGGTCTGTTTTTGTTTCACTGAAAATAAAGACTAAAGCTTGGCCACAGGAATGCCTTCTTTGCCGAAAGATACTTAAAAATAAAGATTTCATCTTGAGATTTGCCCTCATCTGAAAACTCTTAACGGCAGGACCTGGGGGGCTTGTCTGGGTGTTTCCCCAAAGGTCCCTGCCTGGAAGCATTCTGCCTCCTGAAGGAGGAAATGACCAGCGGTGGGGGGCAGGAGTGCGCCTGTACTGCAGACCCCAGGAGTCTGCACTGGGCTTTGTCCAGTAGAGACCAAGTAGAGGTGGCTCCCTGGGCCGAGGGAGCCATGCAGCCTTGGTTGGAGCCGGTAGGAGGCCTGGCCGTGGGCAACAGGGAGAGAAGGCATGGGCCAGACATAAACCAGGCGTTTTACAAGCATCCCTGTTAACTCCGTAAGTGCAGAATGGGGAAGCAGCAGTGCTGGCCCAAGGGGCAATCTGGACCCGAGCGTGACCTGAGAGCTGACCGAGGAGTCTGGTGGAGAAAGTGATGCAGGTGAGGGGGGTGGTTCAGGGAGCATGTGGGCTTGGGTAATACAGGAAGTGGGCTCTGCAAAACCCACGTGACAATGCTCAGTCAGCCCAGGTTCAGGGAAGGGAACAGAAAGCCTCATCTTTTCTTGGGTGAGCAAAGGGTGCGTGGTGGCTCCTCCCATCTCAGTATCAGTGTGTGTGTGTGTGGGGGGGCGGGGGGGGCAGGCTGTGGCCCAGGGCTGTGGTCTGGCCCAACCACCACTTGTGCGTCACTTCCCCTGAACAATGGTTCCCCCTTTGAGACATCGTTGGCTGCATGTGTGCAGATGGCTGTGTAATTAACTGTCTGCACACGTGGGATGAAATGAGAGCAATGTTCCCTCCTCCCACCCTGGAAGGACTGACAGACCTTTGTGTTCCTGAGCCAGGCTCTCGAAGGAGGGCGGGGTGGGGGTGAGGCCGTGAACTCATTCTTTCGTTTGGGGGGGGCTGCCCAGGCCCCAGACCAACCCACTTAGGTCGAGCCTGGCAGGGAGGGAGCCCAAGCCTGGGGGCTTGTCCAGCAGGAAAGGCCAGACTGCCCAGGGGCTGTGGCGTGGGCCCTGGATGAGTCCAGAGCTCCTTATTCTCGAGGGCAGTTTGAGGGGATCCCTGTGTGTGCTGTGGCCACGCAGGAAGACCCCTGTGGGGGACACTCAGAGCCCCTAGAGGTGGGGGCAGTGCTTAGTTAACAGAAGGAGCCATGGCGACTGCCCAGGTCCCCTCTGTGTGCCTGTTCCCCCCAAAGCCTCAGGACTCCTGATGAGCCCATGGCGTGGGGAGGGGACCACAGAAACTGAAAGTGTACGATTCCCCCCTCCCCACCCAGGGAGGTGCAGGCTTGGAGTCAGATCAGTTTTGTTTAGGAAGTGACGTGAGTTTGTTGCTTTTACATTCCAGCGTCATGGCAGGTTACATGAGTAAGAGAGACCCTAACTTTTACAATAATTCTGTGGAAAGAGGATGAGGAAGCAGAAAAAGCTAAAGATGGAGGCACAACACGGTGGCCAGGCCCTGGAACATAAGCAAGAATCCAGCAGTGCCCCCTTTGCTACTCTCTGCTGCACCCCCCCCACGCCCTCCCCACACCTCCCTGCCCCACCGTGAAGGTAGCATGAGAGCTGGTCCCAGTTGGGCACTTACTATGTACCAGGAGCAGAACTGGGGATTCACATGTGGTTTAGTCCTCACGACAGCCCCACGAGGTAGCTGTTGTTATTATTACTCCCAGTCTGATGTGTGACTGAGGCACAGAGAGGCTGAATAACTGGCGAAGCTCTCCACTGCTCAACTGTGCTGCCTCCAGAGAAACTGGAGTCCTGGTGAATTGGATGGATACCCTAAACCTGTCTCCTATGCTTGGCAAGTCCCCTCCCAATAACGTGACAAGTCACCGGGAGGACAGGCAGGAGGAAGGCAGATGGGGTGTTATGTGCCTGCGTGGGTTACAGTTTACGTGACGACTTTACACATTTCCTCATCTCAGCCTCCCCAGAACTCCGCAAGGAAACAGACCCAGCAGTAAGTGACAGGCCTGGAGCACGTCCAGGGGCTTGGGGGTATTTCTTGCTTATCTCAGCCTTGGCAAGCGTAGGGGGGCTGCTGGCCCCTTTTATGCAGTGAGGACAGACTGTGGGTGTTTTTAGCTGCCCCAGGCTGTTGTTGGTGCACAAATGCCGGGTAAGCAATGACTACCAGCAAGGCCTTTTCGATCAAATTCTGTATTTAGTTCCCCAGGTCCTGACACTATGGAAGACACTAGAAGGGGAGGGTAGAGCCTGGGAGCAAGGCCTCCTGCTTCTGGAACTCATACCCAGCTGCAGAGCCTGTGGGAAACCACCCTCTCTGTGGCTGAGGCCACTGAGCTCATTTCCTGTCTCAGTTTGCTCTTTCTCTCTCAGAGGAGGTAAGCAGGGCAGGGCTGAGGAAAGGGCTCCCCTGCCCTCCGGCCTCCCTGGTGCAGGGGAACCGTGTGGGGCAAGGTGGGGGGGGCCTCACTTCCACTCCTGGAGGAGGCACCCAGGTTGAAGGTGCTGACAGAGAGAGGCCTGGGGGACAAGGGGCTCTCAGAGGCCACTGGGGGCTGGAGAGAAAGGCTCCTCGGGAGCGTCAGAGGCCTGCGATTATCCCCTTCAGAGAGAAGGACAGGGAGCTTTCTGGGCCATCGCTCCAAGGACGGCTCTAATTGTTCTTTCAAACCAGAAGAAACAAACCTGAACTCCAGCAAGGGACTCAAGTTAGACCCGCAAGCACTTCCCAAAGATTAGAGGACCGGCAGCTAGATGGGGTCTGCCTCAGCTTCTGAACCAAGGCCAAGGTCATCCTCTTCTCAGCCCTTCTGCCAGAGACTGAGCAAGGTGAGGGCGTGAGGGCCTGGCCATTCCCACCCCTCACGGGCTCCTGTGACGGGCAGCGTTGGCGCCGAGCATCCTCTGGGCTGGAGGGTAGCGGGTGGTGGGAACTTACACACTCCTCCTACCCACCCCTGCTCGCGCCGCTGGCGTTGCTCCCCAATACATCTTTTGCCTTCTAACTGACTCAGCATGGGCCTCGTGGGGACCCTAACCTGCAGTGCCCTCTTCTTCATCCTTGTGCCTCAGTTTCCACCGCACAGGGCAGTATCTGTGCCCTGGGTTCCACACTGCACGAGAGGGAGGATGACCGTTTCCCCAGCCCCCCACACCCCCCGCACCCAGCAGGCAGGTGCTGGGAGTGAGAAGGGGGCTCCCCACGTCTGGTGGCCTCCGTGTCTACCTGACCGAATGGCTTCCACTAAAAACAAAACCCCTGAAGAGATCCAGAGAAACTGGGCAGACCACAAACAAGCAAACAAAAGCAAAGTCTGTTCCCCCAGGTGCCCAGCCTCCTTCCTGCCTGGTCCATCCTTCTCTCCTGCTGTGTGGTCAGGGGGCTCCCTTCTGACTTGTAGGACGTGCTCTGTCAGTCACCATGTGTGATATTGGGAATACACCTCTACCCTCCACCACCTCCTTCCCCCCAGGTCTACAGCTTACTTACCCGTCAGATGCCGATATGACACGCTCTCCACAGAGAAGAGGCCCTACGGCCTCGGGCCCACTGCACAGGGCTGGCCATGCCGCCTGCCTTGTTCCTAACTAACTGTGCCCTGCATCTCCCAAAGAGGGTCCCTTCACATCCGTCCAAATCCCTCCACACTAACCAGCAAAAGGCTGGACAGGCAGGCCTTCTCGAGGCCCTCATGAGGCTCTCCCTTCCTTTGGAGCACAGCCCTGGCTGATGGAATGTTCTGGAACACAGAAGTCTGCCTGCCTGCAGTCTCCATCATGGAAGCCGGGCATTCCGGACCCTGTTCCCCACGCAGCCCTTCAGATGTGTCGTATACCTTCATATTCTGAGTTTCTTCTTCAGGCTAAAACACCCCATTCTTTCCGTTATTCCTCATATGACTGGATTTTGAGTCCTCCAACCATTCCGGTCACTCAATCTGGACATGTTTAGGTTTGCTGATGGCCTTCAAAAAGTGGGGCACCCAGGGCTAACTAAATGCAGCGCTCCCTGGAGAGGTCAGCTCAGCCAGGCCCAGGGGAAGGTTCTGCGGACACATTTTTGTTGACATAAGTCCAGGTCATATCAGCTATCTTGGATGTAATGCAGACTCTTTTGTCAAATTGCCTGGATTCAGATACCTTCTCAGGCAGTTTCACCTTAGATAAACGACTTAACTTCTCTGGGCCTCAGTTTTCTTAACTGTAAAACAGGGATAACAACAGCGCCTCCTAATGCCAAGCCAGAATGCGGGGGGAAAGAACGGCGGTCTACCGCTAGAGGGCACTGCACACCAGCGTTAAACGGGATGCGCTGCCGATTGCGACCGCCAGGGATCGCCCGAGCGCTGCGGCCTGACTGCGGCCGAGCACAGCCCCACCTTCCCCCCCACCGGCCCTGGCCTGCACCAGCGACGCTGAGGGAAGCTGGCTGCACCGACCCTTGGCACTGGCCTCCATTTTCCTGCGCCCTCCTGGAAGGCTCTGATAGTTTCCAGCAAACCTCCCACAACTGGATGCAGATCCAAACCTCGTGCTGTGGCCCAGGAGCAGGTGTGACTGAGGACGTGGGAATCGTGCAGATGGAACAACCAGGAGTGATGCAAAGCCTTTGAAAGATGAAAACGGCACTGCACAGAGATGCAGAGCACAGGAGCCAGGCCACATCCAAGAATGTGATAGGGCTGAATCTGGCTTTATTCTCCAACAGCCTCTTGCCATCACCTGCTCCTGCGGCCGCCATGGTCTCAGGTTGTCACACCCTCCTCCCGACTGCCCCCACCCCCTTGTACCTCTCTACACGGCTCACTGTTTCAGGTGTTCGCTTCCAGGAGGGCGTCAGCTGCCAGGACAGGGTTCCTTCATTGAACACTCTCAGGCTGACCCAGATAGATAAATTTGAAGGATCTGGGGAATGACAAATGGGGTACAGTAGTCCCCTCTTATCCAGGGAGCATAGGTTCCAAGACTCCCAGTGGATGCCTGAAACCACAGGTAGTACTGAACGCTATTTATACTGTTTTTTCCTATACATGTACCTATGATAAAATTTAATTTATAAATTAGGCACAGTAAGAGATGAACAATAACTACTAATAAAATACAATAATTATAATATACTGTAACAAAAGTTATGTGAATGTGGGCTCTCTCAAAATATCTTCTGTACTGTGCTCACCCTTTTGTGACGATGGGAGAAGATACAAGGCGGCTGTGATGAGATGAAGTGAGGCGGACACGTGAGACAAACGGATGATCCACTTCTGGGAAAAGATGGAGCAAGACGGACCGACACAGGACCGGGGAGAGTTCATCAGCCTACTGAGGAGGGCAGTCAACTTAAAAATTATGCGTTGTTCATTTCTGGAATTTTCTATGTAATATTTTCTGGACCACAGTTGACCACGGGTAACAAATCGCAGAAAGCAAAACCGTGGATAGGGGGAGACCACAGTGCGAAGGGCTGTGCACACAGCCGTTCACCCCACAGGCTGCTCACCGAGCCTGGACTGTGTCCTCGGACAGTTCCAGTGAAGACCGAGCTTTCCGAGGACACTTAGGTGCGGAGCATGGCACCCTCCTCGGTGACGGGTTGACATGCAAAAAGATGCCTGCAGAAAACTCAAACCCTTCGAATTAAGCATATTTTAAGGCCAGAATCATAGTCCAGTGTGAGGGACACAGAACCCGTTTTCATGTCATATGAAGAGCAACCGGTAAAATAAATACAAGTCTCCTTTGAATTAACTATTTCATCTTTTTATTTCAAAAGAAGATTGGGTACCAAGAAGCAAAAGAGTGAAGCAGTTAAAACCAGCAAACCTGCAAAGTAGGAAAGAAATAGAAAGGGAGCCACGGATCAGATTTCAACGCTATGGTTGCTTAATGCAAACACAGGGCTCCGACGCTGCAAATCTGTCACATTAAGTCCGATGACACCAGCAGGCTCGCTGATCCATCAGAGCGACAGGGCTAGGCCCCTTTCCTGCTGAACCTTAACTTGACACATTCCAGACACATGTCGTGCACATATAGGTTACACTTTTATGGCTCCATGAAATTGCATGCAATTCACACAGACAATCAATTTGAAGGCACTGTATTGTGCAGCCGGAGCTGCTACTTTCTGGCAAGTCCTTCCTACGCTGTCTTGCATGTGGTCCTCCTTTTATTTACTCCTATTTGAAACTTTGGTGCAAAACCCAGGAGCCTAGAAGCCTACTCACCCTGCCCACGATTTTGGTTTCAGGTCTCACCCTCTCTTCCACTTGCCCTTCCTAGAAGATGTTTCCTGACAATAAGATCCCCTTTATTTGAATTTACAAATGATTTGAGTAGAGCAGCAATTCGCAATTTGTTGCCTTAAAACAAGTTATCAGTTTCCTTTCCCGCTGAAATGCAGCAAGGCTGTAACTCAGAAATTCCATGAGATAAGATACGAGGTTCTGTATGTACATTAAATAATTTCTAATTCTAATCAAAATACGGCCTTGTACACGTTTAGGTGAACCTTAATTTTTCAAGTGTCACTTTAGGCCTACTTCCAGAGTAGAAAGCACTAGACTCATGGGTTGCACGCATTTACATCTTTAGCAAAGAAAACAGCTCTGCATAATCTTTTAAGGACACAAACGCACATTTCTAATTTTAAAACCTATAGCAAAGCAAGATAACATGAGACTAACCCATTTGGACCATAAGAAATTCACCTTTAAATTTATCTATTGTGTTAGTCTACTGTGTGCTTTTGACCTATCAACTTGGTGGGTCTGAGAAGGAAAACGTATTTAACATTCTAAATCTCATCATGGAACGGTATATGTTGTTCTCTACCCAGAAAGGTTCATCGCTGACTCCCCCACCGCTCAAAAAGTACCAAAAAAAATATTTCCTGTCATTCACTCTCACGCTCATCTGACTCCCCAAAGGGTCAGCAGAAAGTACAATGGAACTGGTTTCTCTTCAGGTCAAGTAAAAGGTTTCGAAAACTCCTCCCAGAAGCGAGGCAACAGAAAGCTTTAAATGAGAACTTGCAACGGTCCAGCTCTGCCTGCTCACAGCAGATATCGCTGGCCCTGACTCACCCACTCTCTCTACCCCCCGGCTATAGACTTGAGACTTGCAGTGTGTTTCTGTAATTACAGACTGCAGAAGGCTTCCTCAGTCTTATCAGGCAAACCAAAAAAAGAACTTCTATGAAAATATGTAAATACTATAATTGAATATTATAGAACATTTTACATCAACTACAGATGTCTTAAGATAGAATTTTCTTTCTAGCCCATTCATTTTTGTTAGGAACACTTTTTTCCCAAAACACACACACACACACACACACACACACACAAATGAAAGAGGCATTCTTACTGCTAACAAAAATGCCAAAATACATGCCCACCGAGAGAACTGAAGTAAAAAGCTGTTTGCAAAACAGAACTCATCTTTTATAATCCCAAACCTTCCAATTCAACTTCTTTGTACCAATGATGTTCATTGTCGTAAAATCAAGCAAGGACTAAGAGCAAATCACTCAAATGGCACAGGAGGGTCACCTGTTCTGTCAGGAAATTGCTATGACAGCCTTTGGGTTAAAACAAGGAATGGGGCAAAGCAGGGAGGGTACTACTCTCCTTTTTTTCCTCTCAAGGATGACAGTGATAGAATACACAACAGGTTCAGGCTATGAAAACCACACAAGTGCCTTCCTCCTCAGGAAAAATAAGGCTGCTTCACGCCACCCAGTTCTGGAGGGTCTGTTTACTTCAAAATGGCTCCCGAACCAGGAAGAGTCTGAAGGACTTTCTGTCCCTCACCTCAGAATTGGAGCCTGGGGCTCATGCCACAGGGGGTCCCATCCCATCGTTAAACTCGGTCTTTCAGAATGGCAGATGTGCTTCCAGGTGGAGGGCAGTAGGCCGGGGAGGATGCACTAACACTACCGGGCAGACCATCATCCCATCTGGAAAGCTCACGAAGGATGCAAAGTGGAGCCCCAGCCCAACATCCACTAACACTGTCTAAGTGACTACGGACCTCAAAATCATCATTCCGTTGATCTTTCCTTCAGGGTTCCCACCGAGGACATACTGTTTCAGTGAGTGGGGCCTAAGATTTTAAAATAATTTGAGATCAGAGAGCAAAACTCAGGCCTTTCCCCCTTCTTTTGGACCACAGAAGAATAAACCAACCGGTAGTCACAGAGGGCACGCTGAATGAAGGACCACAGAACCAAGTGTTCGAGGCAGAAGGAACCTTAGAGACACAGATCAGAGAGGACAATCCACTAGCTCTGCAGTCAGCCTGGCCCCATCCAGTGGCCTGCCCACATTCCACACACAGAAGGGAGAGGTGAGAGGGCAAAGCAGGAAGAAGAGAATCAAGCCTAAGAAAGGGCGGAGAGTGGATTAAATAGGAATCTTTTAACATTTACTTTCAGACACAAGCTCTTTTATGTGAGGACCAAATACTATCCTCCCCACCCCCGACCCCCACTCAATTTTTAGCAATTGGCACTTAAAATGAAGTATCTACAGAAACTAAATTGTAAATTCCTGGCTCAGGCCTGAAACTCCCACCCCCTTGCTAATGAATGAGAAATCTAAGAAATAATGCCCGATTTTAATATGGATTTCTTCTGAGTATTTAACCCTTCCCATGACTTTTCTCAGGGCGTATTCTTCTCCCTGGAAATCTTAGTGACAAACAGTTCCCACCACCAACCCTTCCCTGCTATGCTGAGGTCTCTGTAAGTTCCTCCCATGTGATTTTCACTTGCTTGACCACTGGGGGTGGCCATGCAGCCTGTGGCTGTCAGACGACACTTGTAATTACCTGCTGAGTTCACCCCCCACCAAGAACGGGCAAACCTCAGACTTGAGTCCAAGGGTCCAAGGAAACTCCGAAGAAACACTGAAGACACCTAATGCCACAGCAGGCAGAACAAACCAAGTTTATATCCAAGTTCAACCCGGAGGTGACAACACAAATCCTAAACTGGTTTTTCTCTCCTAACATTTAAATGAAGCCAAATCAAAAACGTTTTCAAAAATGTCTTTAATCTTTAAAAAAGGGACTTCAAGTTCCCACGGATGTGACTAAGGGCATGGAACATTAGCACTTTGAAGAACCACATTAAGAAAGCCTCTGTGGCACATCTTTTTCATATGGTTACAATGGTATACATTTTAAATGTAAGCCAAGAATCTGTTTTCTGTTTCTATAGCTTTGAATAGAAGCTTTTGAATCTGATAGGAGAAATAGGACTAACCCACACTTTTCTATATATTTTAAGCCTTCTTGGAAGAACCACCATTTACTAAAAACCAAACCAACACATAAGATTATTCACTGCCTGTATCAGAGATTTCTTCTTTATATATTTTAAATAGTTAGCTGCCACTCAAGAAGTCATTCTTAGAATTGAAGGGGGAAGAGTTAAATCAAATTTACAACATGAAAAACCACAGGGGTGTCATTTGTATATAGACTTTTTCATGAAATAATTGCAAATTTAGTCCCCTAATGAAATGCGTACACTTGTGTAATAATTATTACAATGAAAAGCTGTCTTCTCTCAGAACTTAATTTTGGTGAGAAAAAGTTTAGATTTGGTGATCAGTTCACTGGTGTATTTTTCTAACTGGGAGTTATATGCCTTTAAAAAGTGAGGTAAAGGAGAGTACTCAGCAGATGGTTTTTCTTACTCTCCGCCTCCTACCTACCCGATTGTCTCCCTCTCTGAGGAATCTTGAGGTTCCTATACCGGAAGTTTCCAGAAGTACCCTCTATGCTCAATTTCTCTGAGTATTTAATAGGCTTCACAGAAGTGGCATACAGCTCAGGGACAGTGATCTTTGGGCTCAAACACTTCACTGAAGTTTCAGCTTTAGTTCTTCTCTGTGTTACGTTAATGAGCAGGTATTGGAAGCCTAGTACACGCCTTAAATGACACCAACATTTCAGTTTAGAGTTTATGGAAAACAGGCATCTATAATAACGTTAGTCATTTTGCTTTCGAGATCTTCCCATGTATTGACTTCTTCAGATTTAACAGAAATAACCAATAAACGCGGCCGTAATTCTTTTAACATCCTAAGTTATTATGATCAAGTCATTTACTTACCCTCTCACAAGGACTGTTAACTATATAAAGAAAAACTATTTATAAAGACAGATAAGTAGCCTTCAACGCTATCTTCTTACCAAAACTGA
This sequence comes from Rhinolophus sinicus, assembly GCF_057876585.1. NCBI lineage: Eukaryota > Metazoa > Chordata > Mammalia > Chiroptera > Rhinolophidae > Rhinolophus > Rhinolophus sinicus. Next base: position 56,056,079 of record NC_142506.1, on the reverse strand, counting down.
AGTTTGCCTCTTACATGAATTCACCATTGGTGTTCAACAAAGGATTTATCCTAGAACCCACTTAGGTTGATACTGAATATCGCTAACCATCCTAAATTCGCTGTATTAATAGTTTGTTTTCTAATCAACTATTTTTAGCCTTCTTTTATTTGAAGGTTCCACTTTTCCAGTACCATTAACAGATATAAAAAGAATCTCTCAGTTCTGAAAAATTGAGTGACAACAAAGAGAACCAAATCCACAGCCTATTGGGGTGTTGGGAACAGAGAAAACCATTCTAGACCCTGGCCAGTATTTGATTCATATAAATGGCCTCTTGAGGGGTTACCAATTTGAACTTCTTAGTCAAATGTGCTTATAAACTCAAGAGAAAACCGTTCTTAAATGTTCTCTCCACTGTGTCTACGTAGCCAAAGGTACTTTGAACAAACAATTCTGTTCACTTAGCTCCACCAAGATTCCTTATACACACTTTAGGTTTTGATTTCAGAAGCATCTAAGTATAAATATTAAATGGCTTTTCAGTGAAAAGTCAGAGGTATGAAGTTTTCACATCCTTAGGGCTTTGAGGGGATGTACAGATACTAATTCACCTCTCTATTAAAAATAGAAATGGTACTACCAGGATCACCAGGTCTGGAGTTTTGGACTGAATGCTGGAGTAAATGTCGTTAGGGAAGTGGATTTTATAACAGCTGCATAAAGGAATTCAGAGCTCCAAGAGAGCTGTCACTCAGTATGCTTTATAGAATGTCGTTTTTATGCTTTTAACTGATGGAGTTTAAAGGGTAACTGGGTTGTAAAGTTGTGATGGCTGCAAAAAGGCATTACACAGATCCTGTAGCCTATCTTTGTAAACCGTACTTCATAGGATAACACTAGTCAGAATTTTAAAGGCCAATTCTCCCCCATGGCACTGAAACTATATACAAGTTTAAGAGACATAAAGTTATAGCTAGGCAAATTTAAAAGGCTGCCATCTGCTACTTAATTCATTCTTGAATGGGAAGTGACTTTTAGTTTGTAGACAAACATTCTGACTTACGTATGAAAGGAAGCAAGAACCTGAGACAGGATAGAGAGAAAAACCACTTGATATTTTTAGAACTGTGGACTGTGTAATGGCTACAAATATCAACAAATGATAGGAACACACAGTCCATGAGAAGGGGAAAGGATGACAGAGGCGGAAACTGGAGTCTGGTAAAAGGAAAAAAAAGACAAGGATTGCTGTATTTCCAATGAAGACATTAGAATTTTAAAATGGAACTCAAAATTAACCCTTTGTAAGTGTCAGATAAAAAGTACTGCTGCTTACATGTAGGTTTTAAGAAATTGGCATGATGTGTAAATAAACACTACAGCTATAGATTTTACTATGTTTAAAATTCAGTACTTGATAAGGCCCTTTATCACACAAGGTCCTTTCCCCTGAAAACAATATAAAGGAAAATTTTAACTGTATGAATGAGTTTAAGTATCTGACTATGTTGTAGAACGAAAGGGAGCAAAATTAAACATTTATCAACCTCTTCACCATAAGAGCAAGAATAGTGTGTCAAACGGGGCCGGGAGAAAATAATGGGGAACAGCCAACAGTTATTTCAAACAAAAAGTAGATACATTACACATATTGTCTTTGTATACATTACTTAGTATTGACGACTTTTATGAAATCGTTAAAGAATAGTGACGTGATATGTAAACTTTAAGTAGTGAAGTCATGGACTTTAGAAAGTGTTTTTTCACATTCAATACAACTTATTTTAGAACCAACAGATTATTTTAGAAGATTATCTAAGTGTCACAAACAAGCAACATGTATGTACTGCAATTTTATTTCAATCGCACAAGCGAAGTTAGCGTGTAGGAAATTTAAATGAAACAGTACGGTAAAAATAGCATAAAACGGAAAACTCTAAAAAGAAGTACACCTAAAGCATGAGAATTCGACATTCATTAGTTTCATCTTCAGTTTTGATTGACACTTGATGCTTGCAAATTTTGAGACAAACTTTAAATCAGGATGACTCTTCTGAAGAGATTTCAGCACCAGCACTAGAATTTGTACATTCAGTTGGTTTGCAATTGACTTGTTAACCATTTACATAGTGTATAGTACAGATTTGTCACAGGTCATATCACAGTGTTGAGGAAAGAAGTACCTTCCTGTAATTAGAAAGGGTCCCCTAAACTGCTTAAGACATCCAATGTTACATGAGCACGAAAACCATCAGAATAACGTGGTTCCAACATAGTTTTGATAAGGAAAATAACTTAAGCTTCTGTTTCCCATTTTAATTACTGAAATCTCTAACAATGACAAAACTGTCACGTATGATAGTAAATGTATACAGTAATTCAATCAAACTTCTTGGAAAGAACACATTTAGCAATCTGGGATAATAATGCAAAATGATGGAAAATACAACATGATTCAACACTGGTTCTTTTTGTCATCTTACACAGACATTATGTTAATATTAGACCAAGGCACAAAACGTTTAGTGCATAAACCAGTTTCTTTTTAAGATCTAGCATTTTATTGTAGTCTTTTGTCTTACTTTGGACCACTTGTACCCAGAGTACTCTATCTTACTATAGACTATTTAACTTAACCAACAAAATCAAAAGGTTATTTCTGACCAGATTTATAGGGGACATAAACATTTATATCATCAGAGTGTTTACATAACCAAAAGTACAATAAGATGAAAATGCCTCCTATTTTTTTTTTCCAGAAAACAGTACTTTATAAGCTTGTTCCAGCTTTAATGCCTTTACTACTTCGCATGACAATGAATAGTTGATAGAAAAAAGAACCGTATACTTGAATTATGAGAGCTCATCCATCACAGATTAATCTAAAAATGAAGTTTCTACAGAAACAGGAACTATTTTAACAAGGAAAAAAAATTCCCTCATTCAAACCTCTTTGAAGTGATAATGGCTGCAAATGTGCAGCGTTTAGAAAACTATGCTATCAACAAGCTTTTTCTTTTATGAACCGAGATGTAAGAAATCTAGAAAGCAGATGAAAATGGATTATTTCTTCAAAATTTTTAGTAAAACTTCTCAAAAATTAAAGGTTTCAAAGCAAATATGGCACGTAACAACTCAAGCATAAATCAAGAGGGAGAGCCTGGAGAATTTCTGATTTCCTAAATTTAAAAAAAAAAAAAAAAAAAAAAAAAAAGTCTATCATTGCAACATATAGGATTTCTCCCCTATTTTAATCTTATAAATGTCAAAGGGAGTGGATTACATACACACGTGTGCGTGTGCACAAACACACATGCCCACACACAGTGGTAAGTAGGGTATCTAATTCCTTGTTCCCACCACCTACGTCTCTCTTTATTAAAAGAAAACTTGCAGAACTCCTCACTGGTGGCCCCTTACCTAATGATTTCTGTGACCATAACTGCGGCCATCATTGTTACTTCTTGTAGTTCAACAAAACAACATTCAAATGCAGCTTCGTCGTCAGGAGCATGTTACCTGAACCCCGCGGAACTGCAGGGCACCTAGGTAATCCTACCTGCTAAATTGAGGGAGCAAACTTTTGAGTTCCACAGGAAGATACAATTCATGGGAAGCTCAGAATCATGTTTCAGGCCATTGAAACTACTGAAGTTCAAATACAAATAGCTGAAGACATGATGTAAAAGATTAAGTATGTGGTTCTGTTAACATATTTATCAATTAAAGTCACAAAATAGTCCTCATTATTTTTCATGCAGGTAATTGAGAAAAACGATAGTGCAGAAATTAACTTTAAATAAAAAATTATTCCTTCCCTTCCCCCCGCGCCCCTATACGTTACAAAATGTTTTCCCTGGGACGAGGCCTTGAAAAGGCCACTACGTATTATTGTGACATGCATTAATATCTGCAATTAAAAAAGCTAATCTTGTGGTGGTTGTAATTACATTATAAAAATGTCCACATGCATAAATCTAAAAAAGGTTGAAAACCTACAGTAAATCTACAATATATTGTTTTACATTTGACCACTGGTTTGTATTATGTAGGAGTCATAGATTTGGTAAAGCATTGTAACAATTTAGGAAGGCATCTAAATCTTTAAATTCTGGACGAATTGTATGTTTTAATCTACAAAATTGCATGAAGGCTAACTCGAAAGACTTCCTATCATTCTAACATTCCTCAAGCTGGACAAATCATCTTTAGGACACTTTCTCATAAATATCACCCTTTGAAAGCACATACAATTTCCATTTGTTCCACATTTGATGATCTTAACCTACATAGGGCTGATCTCAATATTCATGGAATAATATGATAGGAAGACAAACCTGAGAGAAACGTTTACAATACAATAGCATAACCTGCTGAAGTCTTCATCAGCACTCTCTGAAAAAAACTTTTTAAGCCTTTCTCCTCTTTATTTTAGCAATGGGTTGTGGGAAATATGCGATTTTATCTTGACATGAAAATATTTCAATGCTCGGTGATCCTGCCTGATGGGTTTAAGTATTTTCTGCATCACTGTTACAGGAACTCTTCTAGAACTCTCTTCCATCCTGTTGTAAAGGTCAGAAAAAAAGCAGCAAACTGGGAGGGAAATAGCTTATCGCCAGAGTAATAATGTCTGAAGGCTTTCAAAGGATGTTGGTTTTTCCCGCCTTCCAACTGTTTGTCTCCATCTTCTTCTTCTCACAGCTCACAAAATGTAGGGGCTTGTCGTTGTTAACAGTTGTTGTTTGTAGGGTTGTTGTTTTTTCTTTCTCCAGATTAAAGTCCTATCTCTCCTTAGTTTGTTTCTCTATGCGGTATTGGACTTGCTCAGTTCCTGCCTGATTGCTGGGTAGAAAAAGGAAAAGCGTTGAAAGTAAATATAATGAGAAGATAGAATACATGAGTGACTCAATCTTAAGAACTTTTAATGACAGTATTCAAATTCACAGTAATAAAAAGATGCAGTGATCTTGCATCTTTCAGCGCCCAGATCTTTGTTTTCTTATTACAAAGATGCTACTAATTTCCGTATGTGTACATATTTATTTATTCTCTCACTTTTGTACGCGAAATGAAAACACTGATTCTGTGGGGTCAGACACAAGAGGGCAGTGGAATGGGATGGATGAGTAGAGGTACCTAGAGAAAGACTTGTTCACCAAGTTGTCCATCAATCACTCCTCAACACCTGAAACTTAGGGACCTTGTTTATTCCTATTTTTACCAATAATTTCCATTCGATGAAAGAGCAGGAGCTCCCTCTGACATCCTAAACCAAGCGAAGGCATAACTGTTTTATGCCCTCAAGTAATAAACGGGATATTTCTTTATTTGCATTTCCTTTAAAATGGCTATTCTTAAACACTATAGGGGAAGCAAATTTGTTTAGACACTCACCATCAATGAGCTCTTCTTTTAGCTTTGTTAATTCTTTTCTCATTTCATCTAAAATGTCCTAAAATGTTAGAGAAAAACATCAGGAATGCAGAAAAAAAATTACTGCTAAGAAGTTTCTTGCTTATATACATTTTAAGACTACATGAAACATGATGCGTGGTTTTTGTTTCCAGAGCCACAATTTATGTCTTAGAAAATTAATCTTGGTAAATTCTGTTTTAATAATTTTCCCTTCCCAATCTTTGCTTACTCTAGCCTAGCAAGATATGGAACAGAATGCTTTCTAAAACTAAAATAATTACTCTGTCATTCGGTGAAATGTATGATTCAGATACTTCCTAGAAAAGACAATAGCTCTGCTTTTAACCTAACCTTCTGGGAGCAGTCTGAGGGGTGATGCGTACGGAAGTTTCGAGGAAGAAGATACGTAAACTGGACAGTCAGCTGTGGGCAAATCTGTCACGTGGTTTGAAATACGGGGACTCCTCAGGGATCATCATAGCTGCCAAACTACGTTTCAAGGAATCTAGGAGGCCCCTAGAGTGCCCACCAAGGTTGCCCTAATATGGAGATGAAGGTGGATGGGACCTCCCCGTCCAGTATAGCAGGCACCAGCCACATGTAGCTACTGGGCGCCTGAAACGTGGCCAGTCTGAAATGAGATGCGTTGTAAGCATAAGACAGGAGCCAGATTTTAAAAATTGAGTATGAAGAAACTAATGTACAGTAACTCATTAGTAGTTTTAAAATATTGATTACAATTGAAATACTATTTTGACAGCTCACCCGTTTCTTGCTCTGGACCCTCTTACCTTCACGAAAACCACATCTTTATATATTTTGCAGAATCTCTCTTTATTAAGCTCCCTTTGAAATAATGGACCCCCCCACCCCCACCCCATAAAAAAACGATCCAGAACTGAAAGGGCTATGACAAGGTGGCACACATTTAATGGGTGGAAAATAACAGCTATCCTTAGCAAGGACTAGTTTCGCATTACGTGCCTTTGATACTGCACACATCTCAGGTAAAATTAAATTGCTCTGTGTTTAAGGCTCATTTCTTTAAAAAGCTTTTCCTGTTTAAAATAAAGTTGGAAACTATCAATTAGTTGCATTCCTCTATTTTACCAATGAGGAAACAGAGGCACAGAAGTTATTATATGGACTAACAGACATCCTTATTCTCATTCATCTTAAAAGCAGTCTGAAAAGCAAATCTATCCTCTTCTGCTCGACGACTCCAGAGAGCCAAGAATTTACCGTATGGTAAAGGGTGTGTGAGTGTTCTGTTTTAAAGCGTTTTTCAAGAAAGGAAAGCTATTATTTAATACACAGGAAAACAGGGCTTGATTAGCAATGACCGCAGGCTTCCCTTTCAAATTACATAACTCAATTTAACTTTTGAAATAGCACGCAAAAAAAAAAAATAATAATACTGCAGAAGTACGAAAACTAGGTTTCTATGAAATTATTGTTACTATTTCTCTTTCATTCCTATTTAACTTTTATTTTGAACTCATATTACTGCAACACTATTGGTCTCTTTTTCAGCCCCACCCAAACCTTTGCCAACATTTTAAAAAAATGACTGATAGAATGGGGAAAATGGGCTGTGAAGAAACATTTGGGTTCTAATCCTCACTCAACTACGTCCTTAGCTATGGGATTGAGTAAATTTAACTTGTCTGAACCTCAGGTGTGCAGGATTTGAATCTAAACACTACACGATGTGACCGCTATGAGGATAAGGAAACAGTTATGCTAACACCCTGGGGAATGCCTGGCAAGGGCACCAGACAGGCAGTGAATGCTATTACAGTGATTCATGTAACCATTATTTTCAGAGGTTATCCTGCAGTGCAGGGCGAGGAGACAAACTTTAAACTTTTCATTACAGGCCCATCTGTACTCAGGTCTGCAAAACTGACAGTCGCTTTACTAAGGTGCACTGTATTCACAGTTCATTATTAAAGATTCTCAATTATGGTTCCGTAATGGTTGCAGAGCCCTTCCCCATACGATAAGTTTATATACTTCTACGATACGTTCTTAGCATAAATTCTTAGAAGTGAAATTGCTGGGTTCAAAGGGAAGACATTTAAGGCTTTCGATTTGTTTTCCCAAACTGCTTCCTAGAAAGCAGAAGTATACAAGAGTGCCTATTTTCCTCACATTCTTTCTAAAACCAGATTTGCTGGGTCCATTTTTGCCAATGTAACTGAAAAGTGGGAGCCCTCCCCACCTTTTAACAACTGCACTTCCATTTACAGTAACCATGCACTTCTAGTAACCACGCACTTCCATTTATAGTTTGTACTATAAAATTAAACATTGCCCCACCCATCACCACTCCTGGAACTTGCTCGAACTCACTGAACCAAAAAATGAGGATTTGAGAAAAATAATATGGTACTAATGCCATTGCTTAATTGATAGAAAAATATCTTAACTCTAGATTGTTTTTAAGCACATTCACGATCTGTCAAACACATGCACACACGCTATTTTGTTAAAAAGGGCAGGTACAAACAAAGGACGGCTGCCGGTGCGCTTACCTGCTTCAGTCTGTCGTAGTCCATTCCCTCTGTCTGGACTCCGTTGGCACTGGGCTGGGATGAAGGTGCAGATTTTGGTCTGTACAAATGAGATTTCCCAGACAGGTAAACAACACTTAGGGCATTTGATGAGTCCGTAAGTAATTGTACATTTACCAACCCAACACCAGATTTAAGTACATGTCTTAAAACACAGTGTGTTAAAAAGTTATTTGTCCAAGTTGGAAGACTGATTAGAACATAAAACCAAGTTATTTTTCACTTTTCTCAGGATTTTCAGTTATTTGTAAAGAAATCAGAAAAAGGTGGTAAGATGACGAGCCTTTTTTCAGTAAAGAGTAGAAGACAACGTTCTTTGGGCAGGAGGCAGATAACCAGGTGACATGTGACATGTTGATCAAGACAGAGACGAAAAGCTGGCTGTAACATCCGAGGCCCAAGTGACACAATCTTGTTTTCTCCTCCTTTTGAAATGATACATTATTTACTAAATACCTGACAAACCAGTGGAAGGGAAAATATGAAGACAAACATTTTACTCTAATATGAATCAGCTGACAAATTCTATACCTTGGTTTGCAGTGGGGAAAAAAACGTTTTAGTAAGCATGATTGTTTTGGTTTATGTTTTATTCCATTTCAGGCATCAAAATAAATAAGAATCTTGGGAAAATGATTATTAAGTTAAAAGTATATCCACGTCCAGGCTATACAGCTATTTCCTGATGAGGTATTTATGGGGCTGTCATTCAAATGCTGTCTTTCTGGCTAACTACTTCCATAAACTTATTTCGTTTTTAAAAAAGGAAATGCCACACAGAAGTTGATTGTCAATTATTATTGCATTTTCAAATATTTAGCTGCTATTAAAAATTTTACTTGAAGAAATAAGTCTTAGGGATTAGGTATATTTTAAGCATAAGTTTCAATACTGAATAAATTTTTCATGGTTCCCTTTCCAATTCTGACAATAAAAGAAAATCCTCAGTGGAAAATCTAGTTTTAACTGGGTTCTCTATTTTCTGGTTTAGTATGGTAAGTGGCCACTCTTTAAGGGCCATAAATCAACGAAAATTAAAACCATTAGTCAAGCCACATAGTTTCAATTTTGTAGAGTACCAATGTTAAGAAATCTGAACCAAGAGGTTTAATAACTCCCAAAATTACAACTGCACAATTTTTAGAAGGCATGTTATACCTCAAACCCATAGGCATTGTTTGTGAAGGTGAAATATTGAGCTAATTTGGTTTAACATCAAACATATGACTACTTAAAAGGTTGCTGTGAAGGAAGTCGGCCAATTTTATTTCATTAGGTATCTGCTGCTGTGCTTATATGAACAAGGAAAATAATATAGTAACTTTCAGAAAACTTCATTCAATAAGCATGAGGTAGGCACCGTCGGGGATAAGAAGATTTATGACATATTTCCTTTCCTCCTGTGATGATGCTACACCTTTTTACTTTACCGAGGAGACTACTTAATTCCACAGGATGGCATCATGCACGGTGCTCTGTCTGGTCTAGTCAAGCATTCTTACCGGTCGCCCTGCTGTGCGTTTCATTTACCCACTGCTGTCTATTCCTGCTCTCCAGAATTAAATCATTAACAATTACTCTGCTTTTCTTCTGCTTTTCACATTTCAGTGGTACACCTCGCTAATTATTTTCTTCTATGTTATAACGAGTACCCCTGAAATTCATGTGATTTAACTTTATCCTGCTACTTAACCAGGCAGTAGGTTATGACTATATCCATAGTTACTAAACAATGCAGAAAAATATTGTTGTTATAGAATAAACAATTGTGGAAACATGCAATTTTTTAAAAAATTGAATTCATGCTAACATGCAATCCATCACCACCAGCACCACCACCGCCACCACCAGCACCACCACCATGATAATTAACTAAAGGGGGGAACTTTTCATACTGAAGGAAAGAAGTAATCACCACTTTTTAAAAAAAGGTTTGTCAACAACACTGTCCCAGGAGGCTCTATGTGTGAAAGCAGCAAGACAACTGAGAAGATTTACAACAGCAAATCTCATTGTTAAATGCTATTTTTCCCTCTATGTACTAATAAGTCTAATAAGTCTTTGGGTCATAAAAATTAAATCACCTCAAAAAAGGCAGGAAAAAACTATTTCACTATTATAATATAAACATTTTATGCAGATTTAACTGGCTGACAAACTTATCAAATATTTTAATCATCAATGGCATGAAAATAATTTCAGCCAATTAACAATTTGGCCAAATAGAGTCTGATTACAGAGCTCCTTACTGCCATAAACATCTCCTCCAATATTATTTAATTCATGTTCCCAGTGGATTTGATGTGTATCTTTAAAAACAGGTGCATATAGTAACATGGGTAAATCTCACTTATTTTCAACCTATGGGTTTTCACCATAATTGGTAACAAAATATGAGGGTTTCTCAGAGGTTCTTATTACTTCATAATGAGAGTATTGCATCTAGATATCTACCTATAAAATAACTACAATACTTAAGTTCCTGTTCTGCCAAATTAACTCTAAATATCGCTTGAGGATTTGAGAAGATTGTCAATTTTTTAATTAAGAAAGAAACACATGACTCACATGTTGTTTCCTTAATTGAAAAATGGTATAACAGGACTCATGCTAGAAAACAAATCATCTGCACAGGATGTTAAATGCTAGGTTGTTAAAGATACTCAATTTACTATAAAGTACCTAGGAAACAGAGATTTTCCTCAATGAATAAATTATCCACAATTATTGTCTCGTGTTCCAGTGTCAAATAAAACAGGCTCTTCTATTCCATTTTTAGAAAGCCTTATCTCATACTCACAAAAAGAACAGCCTTTACAAGAAAATGCAAATGCTACAAACAGCCTAGATAGAAAATATACGGCCTTTGATTCCCATTCTAATATTTCTGATGTTTACCATTTATATTTTTCTTAATCCGACTATACAGTGATGGCAGGAAATGAATACTATTCATTTTTCTAATTAAAATCTCTTACAATTTTTTTTTTTAAAGTGTTCTAAATAAAGCTGAACATGATAGATTCAACCTTCCTAAATATTTCCCTTGTGGTGATTACCAATCCACGTAGAAAAAGCTCAGCCCTATCCTGAACGTGTTACTTAAAAGTCTCAAATCACAAAGTCACATCAGGATGATACCTGTGTAATGAATCATAGGACCTGTTGTCAAAAACAATCTGATTTTTCCTTGGAGAATCCCGTCTATGAAGGGGAAAAACCATTTAAAGGGGTATACAATAGAACTTTAAGAAATAATTCTCATTATGTTATCGTTTATAGGTTTTTAGTCACAGCAAACAAAGTAAAAACTAAAGGAGTCCATTAACCTTCAAATAATCGTTTTTGTTTTCAAGTGAAAAAAAGGTATTTGGAGATGAATTCTAGTTATGTGAGGACACTGTTTACTTAATTACAAAGAATTTTTAAAAATCATTACTTTTATAGATGGCAGACACAATCAAATCTACCCACAAAGATTCAACAAGTATTAAAACACGAAGCCATTTCTATTAGAGTGCATATAAAGCTATCGCCTCAAATAAAAAGCACAATAAAAAATCATTGTAGTTTGAAGTATACAAAATTAACGCTTCTCAGAAGGCATGTAAAGCCCATTTTTTTCCATCTTGAACACAGGATCTGTAAGCTCTTAAAAACCATAGTAAGAATTCACAAACTTTCCAATGTTACATTCCAGGCATAGTTGAAAGCAATTTTAACCACAAAGTCTTGCTTTTATTCTGCCTGACACCTTCACTTAATAAATACAGCATAATGCAATATCACATGTACATTACAAGATATTAACCCATCTTACCACCAACATAATTTTGATGTGGATATTCAGAAAAGAAATGGGTGCTTCCACTACTGTGCAAGGAAGAGGCACACTTAGAGGAAAACTATCTATTAGAATCAGAACAAGACTATACAATGCGTTACTTAATAATAAGAACCAATATTTGATTAATCTATATAAAAACACTTTTTAGAAATGGTGACCTTTAGAACGCTTATTAAACTTCCTTTAAAAGTCTGAAAAACCTTTCCAAGAATATTTGCTCCATCACTAAATGAACTCAAATGCATCAAGGAACATTCCATTTGGACAGCCTCTTCCACGTCCCTTCCACGAAACGGCTTTTTGCCATGAATCAAGGTTTAGCTATAGGCAAGCTCACAACTATGGAATTCCTATCAATGAAGCAGGGATGAATAGTAGTGGCAAAGGAAAAAGACTTCCCCGTCACAATTTACACCTTCAAAGCACAAATGACACATCACAATTCTGTTTTCTGATATGTACTTGATAAATCAGGCTTCATAATGAACTACTGAAGAAAATCTGTAACAACTACTAGAGATGCATTAGAAGGCCTCATCAATTAGGTATCTGAGAAACACAAATGTTCAATTTTTCCTACCTATTGAAAAAACATGTCCACCAAAAGCAATTCCTGCATTTTCCTCTAAAATCAAATGTACCCATCTTTTAGTCACTTAGAAACTAAAAGTGTCTATACATTCCCAAAGGCCCAGTTTTTTTGTGGAGCTTAAATAATTTTGTCCTGACCAAATCTTGCCTCTCATCAGAAAGAACCACACAAAATCCAAATTTAGATTTAGGCTAATACAGAACAGACCTGTGATAATATGGGGTCTAGCTCTGTACTTTTCTTTATTAGGTTTTTGTAAGTAGAGACAAGTTTGTTTTGTATGAGGCAAAAATAAGGCAACTACCTGAGGAAGACAAGGCAAAAAACTCTTTAGTCTCTAGGAAAAATATGTTTTGTTTCTGGGGGGGAAAAAAACGAGTCCTTTAAACTGTCTCATAAACCAAGAAAAAGTTTCACCTAACTTCAAGGCCTGAGATACAAATTTAGTTATGATAATAAAGTATGCCAACCTAAGGAATACTGAATTTTCTTAACCATGCCCACTCAGCCACTTGTAGACACATGAATTAACTAGTCTTGTTTCTGGGCACTAACTTTTCTAACTTGAATATAATTAGAAATTTCACTGAGAGAGCAATAAATCTACTTTACAAATGCAAAATTTCAGGTTTTATTTTGCTCTCTCTTAAACACTACAGTCTTTTCTCTCCAGTTGTTTTTCAGTTTAAAACAGACGCTTCTTTTGGATTCAGTGATTGCCCAACAGTAGTAGATTCCAGGTGTTCTGTTTGCTCCATAGTACAATTTCAAATCTACCCTTCCATTTTTTCTACAATAAAAATGTAGGTGTCAATTTCTCTTTGGATATAAATGTAACATAAACCTCAGAAAAAAAAATTTGATACCTGGAGATAACAGGTGACTTGCTGCCATTCATTGTATTTGTTCTTTCCCAAGGTTTTCTTGTTGGTTCTTTAAAAATAAAGAACATAAATTATTAAATATCCTATACGCTCCCAGCTATTTTTAAAACAAATAAAATACTAAACACCATTATACAGATTTACACGGTATTATAAATAAAAAATTTTTAAATTTAATTCTGAACTTTAATTAAAATCTGTCAGGATTCTAATTTGTACAATTTCAGACCTTAAAATGAGAAGTGACAAGTTTCCCTAGAATGTACTTAGATTGTTAAATCTAAAAATACTACAAGTTTAAACTCTGGATGGAAAGAAGTTGCTCTAGTAAAATAGGATAATCAGAATAAGAGTAGGATATTTTTAATTAGTTAAAATAGTATAAATTATTTCAAATTAGGAGATAGTAAAAACTTATTAGAATGGGACAGTATTAACTATACTATTTTAAACTACTCTTGGTGCCAATGGTTAAAACAAATAAAAAGTAGAATCTTTAATGTGTTCATAAATTTCAATATTTAATCTAAAATCAAATAGTCTTCTTGGAAAAAAATTCAAACAGTTCAAAACAAATTTCAGAATCATGAAATTCTACTGAACTTCCTTAATTCTCAAACAAACCAATTCTTGGGACTTAGCAGACAATTCCAGTCAAATATAAATAAGTTTACTCTAAACCCTTAATACAGAAGAAACTACGGAGTGACTCACTGGTCAGCAGTCTATTGTGCTTTGATTTGTTTTTCTAATTTGGCCTGACTCATTGCCGACTGGGTGAAGACTTATCATGGAAGCATTTAGGCCACACGAGAATCAAGTCTAACTCTGAGCTGTGATCTCACTGCACAGTTGCCACTAGGAAACTGCTCCGAGTTCCAATGCAGCTCCTCAGCTGGTTCCTGCACATTCTTAGGTAGTAGCTTGTTAGATAGTAGCTTGTCCTCTCTTGAAACTGCACGTATGCAAAACTTAACTCAAACGCTCCCTTAAACAGTACTTTTGTTCTGGATTTCTGTTGCATTCAGTCTTCTAGGTGTGAAAGCGTAAAGTCATCATTAGTCCTGCTTTACTCCTCATTAATCAATCAATCATCAATTCCTCCCTTTTTAATTAGACTTTGTGATTCCTTCTTTTGTATTCTCACAGCTAACACATTCTCTCATCGACCACCCCAAGTTGACATCAAATTATCAGATGAAGAGGTCCAGGACAGACAGAATCAGAAACACATCCAAAACACATGTGCCAGACTAGACAAAAAGAGGGAAGTCCTGAATGAAACTGAAGGAGAACTGGACAGGCAGGGGAAGGGTCATCAGGACGCTGTCACGAAAATAGAGGCAGGTGGAGAGATGAGGAAATAATTCCAAGGGAATCAGGTGCAGCGAGTGCTAAGGTGTCTAACAGCTGGCTGAGGTCCTTTCTCAATCAGCTAGGCCATCTTTTCATCTTTTAAGGGCACCTCTCTTTTTGAGGACGAGCAGTTCAGTGCAGCCCTGCAGGCAGTGACACTGTCCTATCTCTAAGGGGTGCTCAGGATGAAGCACAGAGGCTGGGTTACCTAGCTCAGGTCTTTGGAAACACACTGGATCCTTCTGGCACCAGCTGCCTTACCAAGGTTGCTTTCTACGTCACACTGCTCACAACTGCCATTGTAATGTTCCTAAAAGTTTCAGTTGATTGTGAACTCTCTACTTGCAGGATCAAGTTTAAACTCCTGATCTTTTCATAAAAAGCTTTCACATGTTGGGTCTAACTTGCTTTTCGGAACCTTTTTCCCAATACTCCTCAAAAAGTATTCTCCATCCTAGGCAGGTGAGTCACCTTACTGCTTCCTAGTCTCTTCTTGCTCATCTCTAGCTCCCCATCTGTGCTCATGCTTTATACCCACTTTCTGAAATGTCACATACTGTCAGCCAAACTAAATACTCTTCAAGGGACAGTAAAATGTCATTTTTCTCTACAGAGATGACCCAGGTCACTCCAGACTATACAATGTCCTCCTACTTTGACACATTATTTAATATTTAACATGTGGTTGTAAAAGATTAACTTTTCACTTGTGTGTGTGTCTCATCTTCTCAGCTGGATATGAGTTTCTTGTGCTCAGGACTTTATCTTTCACTTTTTTTTGGCTTGTCAAGTGTCTGACACAATGCTAATTAAAAAAAAAAACCTAAATGAAACAAGCGATGAAAAAAGCCCTCAACCCTTCTGAATCCTTGGTTTTATACATATGGCACACGCGCAAACACACACACACACACACACACACACACACACACTCCATGCTATAGTTTTCCCTATTTTAAATAAGGGGATACCTATTACATAAGGAGTTGTTAACGTGGGGGTCCATGGATGACCTTCAGGAATTCATGAAAATGCCGAAATTATGAGCAAATTTGTATAAAAATATGATTTTTCCCTCCTTGAGGAGACGGCTCCTAGCGCTTTTCAAATTTTAAAAGGTTCTGTGGCCCTAAATTATAGTTGAGTTCTAAAATATCTATGGTCTTGGTAACAACATATATAATTAATTTGGGCTTACAGAAGAAAGATAAAATTTAAATAAGTGGGTCACAAACCAGATAATTTTTAATGAAGATAATGTAAACTGATTTGAGTCCTATTCAAAGGAAAAACAAAGAGCTGAGGGAAAATAGTTCACAAAGTCACAATGTTAATTATCACAATCAGACTACTGAATAGTCATATTAATAATGTGAATGATTTTTTTTTTTTTTTTTGGCAAATGGGTTATAACCACAAAAACAGAAGTATGTTTTCTAAAAAGTGGAGTTCAGAAGCAGCTAGTAGTCTCCAAATCGAGTAAGCATTAATATAGACATTTCTCCATAATGGTTTCTTGTGGACCATTCTAGATATTTATTCGTCAAATTTATTTATGTCACTTCATTCCACATTAGATATGGGGGTGAATATCTAGTTGAGCCTCTAGTCTTTTAGTCAAGTATAAAGAAATGACATGTGAATATGTAACAATCTCATATTCCCATCATGGATATAGTACTCATTAAGTACTTCCAGTGAAGTACTTAATTTTTGTTAATATTCTAAGTAATATAATCTATGCCCAAGAGTTCTCAATGTCAGAAATTTCACTAAATTCAAGAACATTTCCCAAAAGCCCTAAGGAGACCTTCCCTTACAAATTAGATGCTTTATTTCCTTGATTATCACGATTACCCAAATGAATGGTAAAATGACAACTTCTCAATTGAGAATGTTTTCAAATATTTCAGATTTAACGCTAGCTAACATGCTCTCTTAATCGTTACCTTTAAGAATCAATTATCAAAAATACTTCCATTTCACTTGATAATGTATTTTTCATTGTTTTAGTGACTAACCTGAAATCATTAATACACAAGAATTTGTAACAATTATGATTTCCAAAGAATAAATCATCAGATAAAAACTCTGGGTTTTAGTGGCTCTCCCAATATCAGAGATTAACAGGTGCTTCTGGGTTAACAAAAGGCAGAGGAAAACAAAAGTTAGTGCTTTCAAGTGTGAACAAAAACTTTACCATTTTACGAACCAAGCAGTCACTTGATGCAAATATGGGAAAATGGGGGATTTTCAACTGGGTAATATTACTATTTAGAGTAAGTTTATAAAGGTTAAAATATATCTCTTGAACTTACCAGGTGTACTTGTTGAAGAGGCCTTAGAAGGTACAGGCTCTGAATCTTCCTAAAAACACAGAAATCCGTGTTAATAATATCACATCTACCAGAAACCTGCTATATATGTGTTTAGTGTTTTATCCTCCCATTTCCAATGTTCCCTCTGCCATTTCCCACTTTTTCCTTTGTCAGTCTTCTCTCCCGTCTATGTTAGACTTTTCTTCTCTTACCTTCCTAGCATTTCCCCTCCTGTATCCCCAGAGCTCCCTTCCACATTGTTCTCACTGAGAACTGCATTAGTCAATGTTATCAGGCCAGACATGAGGGACTGGGGGAACGGCATCAAAGATGGCCAACAGGAGCAGGAAAAACAATTCTATTGTTTGTGAAACATCAATATACAGAACAGATACAGTAGAGTTCGCCCAGATGAACTGGGAAGGGAAACACGGCCAATAACCACAGGGCTCCTTGGGGAAACATTTGAAAACTGCCAACTGAGTCTTATTCCTTCAGTTTCAGTGCAAGGAAACAGACCCTCAGAAGAAAAAACAGAAACGAGTGGAAGGTCATTCATTCGTTTAATGGTTGGCTTAGGCACAGAATTAAACTACGTAGGTTTGAACTTCAGTGCTTTCTCTACAACGC
Organism: Rhinolophus sinicus; assembly: GCF_057876585.1. Taxonomy (NCBI): domain Eukaryota; kingdom Metazoa; phylum Chordata; class Mammalia; order Chiroptera; family Rhinolophidae; genus Rhinolophus; species Rhinolophus sinicus. Next base: position 56,038,476 of record NC_142506.1, on the reverse strand, counting down.
CCCGTAGTCAACGCATTTTACTAAGAATGCCAGTAAAAATTCACAAATAATGCTCGAAACGAGACATTTTTTATACCTTAAGAGTAAAAAAGAAGCAATTGTAAGTTCATCTTAATTAAGTTCAAATGAATCTTTGACACGATTTCCTGAATGAGCTATCTATGCTTGAATTTCACATTTTCAGGTGTAGTAGACGATATTTAACTTACATTTTTGTCCTCTTTTTGTTCTGTTTCTATTGTTGATCCCTTTTCAGCAATTCTTCTCCTAGAAAGAAGGTAAATTGGATTTTTTTTTTAAATCATCTAATTCTTACTATAAAATCTACTTCTCCAAAAGTGAAGAACTGAATCTAGCTAAATCATATTTGGAACAAAATTAACAAAATACTCTCAGTTCTGGACAGGTCCATGTAATTGCTCACTTACCTCCTGGCCAGCAGGGCACTCATTTCTTCCATCAAACCACTGCCCCCTAAAGGAAGGGGTCCATTTCCACGACCCGTGTCTGTTTTGGATGAGGCGGAATTCCCCCCGCTTGGGAAAGAGGCATCCTCCATCTTAATGAGAACATACATACATAATAAACTCCTATGTTAGTCAAGCCCATGTTTATTACTGTATTATATTCAAAACAGAAGGATATATAAGCATTAATTTCAAAAAACATCTATTTTTTATATTAAATCTTCTTAAGAACCAATAGGGTGAATAGCATTGACTTTATATGTCAATGGAAGCATTATCAAAACTAACATCACCAATAATGGAAAAAAAACTGTATCACATGGCCCCTTGTGTGATACATTGAAAAGGACTTATTACTTTACTGGTAAAAAATGCATAACCTGCCAAACAAAAATTGCGTAACTCTTGTCGGAAACATCAGATAAACCAAACTGAAGGATGAGCTACGAACTACTTGTTTTATAGTCTTCAAAAATATCAGGATCATGAAAGAATGAGGAATTGTTACAGACTAAAAGCAAATTAAAGCGCCACTACAATTAAATGTAATGGGTGGTCTTGTACTAGAAAAAAGAATTCCATAAAAGACATTATTGGAGAATAGAAGAAATTGGAACAATTTGTAGATTATAGTATTCTATCAATTAAGTTTCCTGATTTTAATAATTACATTGTGGTCATATGACTGAATGTCCTTGTTCTTACAAAATACACAATGAAGTATACAGGGAAACAGGGGTATGGGGTCTCTGACTTACTCTCAATTCAGACAAAAGAGGAATGCGCGTGTACATGTGTGTTTCTGTAGAAGGGAACACTCACACAGAAAGAACAAGGGAAATTTGTAAAATGTCAACTGGTGAGTCCAAGTGATGGGTTTACAGAAACTGTATTATTCTTGCAACTTTTCCATAAGTTTAAATTATTTCAATTTTTTAAATCAACGAAGTTAATCAAATAGCGTTCATAAAATCAGAATACGATAAATTCAGTATTTTAGATACTGCGAAAGAACAAGGCACACAGAAAAAATACAGTAATTTGGAAATGCATTTACCCGTGACACTTTCCTAAGTTTTGCGCCAGCAATCGCAGCTGCCAGTCCAGTTAACGGGCGATTGTCTTCTGACATGGATCCCGCAAAAAATCCAGATGCAGGAAGAGGAGGAGCGGGAGGCGGCGGTGGAGGAGGGGGGACTTGGTTAGGAAGAGGGGGTGGAGGAGGGGGAGGGGGCGGCCCTGAGGACGGAAGTGGTGGGGGAGGAGGGGGTCCTGGGGGAGGAGGAAGGGCCACTGAAGCCTGGGCCGGCCCTGGTGGGAGTGGGGGCGGGGGTGGAGGTGCAGGTGGTCCCAAGACAATGCCTGAGAGAAAGAAAGGTGAAATAAGACCATCAGCACAGAGCGAACCAGTATCTTATGTGGAAAGGTACTCAGAATGCCATGCCAGATTAAACTGATGGCTCAAACATTTACTACGTACTATTAATGAGTTCGATTTATCAAGGATATTTAAAGTCTAGGCTCGTACGAAAAAGTAACTAAAATGGAAAGCCGACGTGTACACCTGCTTACTTTAATGCTACAGCTTTATTACTAGAACTGCACAACAGATCATCTAATCAGAATTTCTTTTTTGTTCGTGGAGATTTAGTAAATAAATGTTGATAAAATTTGGAAGAGAGGCAGCATCCCTGAAAAAACAAAATAGTGTCTATGACGGAAGTTAGTACTATTTTAAATAACAGACCCCAAATAATCTGTGTAAACCCAAGCGTGGAGACAATAAATTCTACATTAGTGCAGACCTATTTACTTGTTTATAGATAACCCAAAGGGGCTGGACTGAGAACATGAAGGAGGCGTGGACCCCAGGCTTCAAAATCTTAAATTATTCCACATCTAATTTTCCAATGTGTAGCGATAGCTGAGAATCATGAAGTAAAGGAGGAATCTACTAGGACAAAGTAAAACCTGAAAATAACTATCCGAAATCATTCAATGAAATAAAATGTGAAGTAGAGCTTTTCAGCCTAGAAGACGGGGTAAGAGAGAAACGCCCAACTCTTAGAGAGTGAACAAGAACTTACTTCATATAGGAACACTGAACCAGGAGGGACTCTCTTAACCCAGGCTTAAAAGGGGTGTTTGGGGACACATTAAGTGCTTTTGCACACTGGGTGGTACAGCTTTTGAAACTGCTAACTTTGCGCAGTCACGTAAGCTGAAAACACGCTGCTTGAAGAAAAGGATAGTGGAAGGGGCTGTCAGTTTTCCAGGGTTGTCAGAGCTCTGAGGATGCGGCACGTCGGCCGTGTGACCTACACAACAATTAGTCTTATCTTATTACTTTACCCTAAGAATTACGATTTTTAAAGAGGCGTGTTTAAATCCTGACTGTTTCTTTCTAAGTATATTATTTGTTGTCATATTCCTTCCTGTCAATTCTTGCCACAAAAGGGGGGCGGGGGGGCGTTGCTAAGCATCTTCTTATTTACTTACAGAGCCAGGTCCTTCTCTACTTACAAATAATCTATACTTAGAAGATTACATCCTCCCTTGCGTTACTATGACAGCAAGGTTTAGGCACGGGGGTGGGGTGGGGGGAAGGGCATACCTAGAAGATGCTATTCTCTCTCTGCTATCCCTGTAAGCCTGCTACTTATAATCTGGGACCATGGGACCCTTTGGGCAGACATCAAGCCCGCCAACCTGTCCACCCCCTCCCGCAAAGGCAGGCTGCTCCACAGAGTTTAGGGTGGCGGCCATCTCTGGAAGTCCAATATGGGAAAGGCCAACAAGGGAAGCCCAACATAGGAAAGGCCAAAATGAAACAGGGTCCCAGATCACAACGGATACACAGGAGACTCTAGGATTATACATGTAATGACTACTGTTGGGTGCTAAATATATGTCTAAGTTTTCCAGAAATTAAAGGAAGACAACTTAGATCCCGTATTTACTGTACACATCAAATGTGTGAAGAATTGCTTTCCTAGTGAAGTTTAAAAGAAATGCATGATGGAGGGGGCCTTACCTACTGGAAAACACCTCCAATTACGATACTGCCAAAGATGCCAGAGTCTAGTGCAATATGGAAATCCTTTATATCGATCCTCCAAATGCAATTAATCCAAACAGAAAAGAAAACCACATTTCTTCTCTACTTTAATTTTTTAAATTACAACTGATATGGCACGATGGCATAGAGATGTTCAAGAAGCAACACCGTCCTCCCCACTCTTCTAGGCACGTAACGTGGTTGACATGTAATATTTCCGAGTGACTAGCTGCTGGCAGCAGTAACGGAAGCCTTACCCGGTTGGGCTGGAGTCTCGGCCGGCTGAGAGGCTGCCTGCAAGCCTGGCTCAGAAGCAGAGGAGTCCCCCAGCACAGAGTTTAGAGGAGTCTCCACAGAGGCAGGGGCAGCTGCAGAGGGAGAAGGGAGAACACTAGGCTTGGATGAGGGAGTTGAGGCAACAGGGGTGCTTGGAGGAGAAGCTTGAGATCCACAGTGTGACAGTGGTGCGAGGGAAGGCAGTGCAGGCGGAGCTGGTGCTGCGGGCCCTGAGGTAGGCGGCGGGGACACTGCATGTGGGACCGAGTCAAGCAGCCCATTGGGTGCTGTCGGGGATGGAGGCATTTGGGGCACAGGAGAAGAAACACAAACAGGGAGAACAGGCCTTGGACCAGTAGCTTTGCCTGGGGGGCTGGTAATCATGATTGGAGGAGATGGAGGGAGGGGCGAAAAATTGGAAGTAGACCAGGCACAGGGCTTCGTAGCTGGAGGCTGAGAAGAGGGTGTGTTCACAGGAGAAGAAGGCTGAGAGTTTTTGTTCAGAGGACGAGGACCCGTAGCATAATGGGGAAGAACGGGGTGGAAGGCTGACCCTAAAGAGGTTGCAAAACGTGTCGCTGAGTGTCGAAGTGGTGGTGTAGGGGGTGTGGAAGTAGGTGGCAAAGCGGTCACTACAGCATAATCAGGAGTGGCATCTGACACTGGAGCTGAGATGACTTTAGCATATGATGGAGGAGGTGCTGAAGGAAGCTGGCAACTGGCATACTCCGGAAGTGGAGCACTATACAGGGAGCTGTCGGAAGGTGGAGCTGGACAGAAGGTACAAAGCAGCAGCACAAGACGGGATAAAAAAGGAGAGAGAAAAAGGGAGCTAGTAAAGCCACAAAACCAGCATTCAGACAAAATGTATAAATGTAGACTACAGTTAGTACAGAGAATTAGGCACGCGTACAAATAACCGATTTCACCCGAGAAATGTTTTAACTTCTAAACGCACTTTGAGATCCAGAAGAGGATGAAATAAGTTTTCTTTTTATCTAATAAGTAGATTAATAAATTAAGTTGATTAGCTTATCCTTTACAAGAAACCGATAGTAGCTGTAGTCTTAATTTCAATTATTTAGCCCACTAAAAGGACATTAAGATTGCAGTCATAGGAACACCAACAGAAGAATACGTTCTAGCAAAACTGGCCAACATTTATTGTAAAGGGCTAGGAACCCCCCCATTCAATGCTTACTTGAGGAAAACGTTTTTTTGCTGGCTATAACCCCAGAAAACAATTAGACAGTTAAAAACAAACCAATCAACCAATATTTAATCAACGCACACTGAGACTTTTCATATAGGCCATATGGAATAAAAAATAATTCTTCGATCCTACAATAATTGTTCGTTTTAATGAATATCAAAGGAGTTCAAACTTTCAGTCATATCTTAACCCTTTAGGTCTTTCAATAAATTCCATTAGATTTAGTAATTATCACTATTTTTTCCGCAATACTAAAACATATATTGAAATAACTAGTCAGTTTTAGAGAGGATATTTTTCACCTACTGTTTTTAATTCCTTAGGAATTAAATTTAATTAACTTAGGAATACAATCCAGCAAATGTCTTGTTGAATGGTACTATAATACTACAGTATTCAAGACAATTTAAGCAATAATCTCAAAAGGGAAATATAATCCAAGCTCTTCCAATATAAAAAAATTTCCCATAAAAACATACTTATATTTTATAGCCAATTTATAGGGAGTTAGAAGAATCAGAATGCCAGAATAAAAATTTCCAAGAGCTTTCTTTAAGTCTCCAAGCAATAAACGCAATACAGAGCGAAATGAAAAGAAAATGTTAAAGTAGCAATTGCTGCGTCTTTTTCATCGTTTCCAATCATAGTGCTTAATCCCAAGCATCTCAAGTGTGAAATATCTGAATACATAACTCCACCAAACATCGCCCACCATCCAAACCCAGGTATCAAGAACACGGAATAATGTGTACACTCCTTACCGGTGTTTGGTATCCTCCGCTCTCGCTCCCATTCCAACTGCTCCCTTTCTAACTGTTCCTGTCGCTCTCTCTCCTGCCTTTCTCGCTCCAGTCTTTCCAGTCTCTCCCGCTCCAGGCGGTCCTGCCGGTCCCGTTCTTGTCTGTCTCTCTCCAGCTGCTCCTGTTCTAGGCGCTCTCTCTCCAGCCTTTCCCTTTCTAACCTCTCCCTCTCCAATCTTTCCCTTTCCATCCTTTCTCTCTCCAGCCTTTCCCGCTCCAGCTCCTTCTGTCGCTGCTGTTCCTGAAGTTGCCTGAAATTAAAAAAAAAAAAGAAATTAAAAATATGCATCTATGGCTACCCATCATTGAAAACCTATTCCTTTCACAATGAACCAATACGAACCTCATTTTGGATTCAAACACAAAGCAATGGAGAGAGCACGCAACTGACACCTCTCCCTCACATGAAGAAAAGCTACTTTAGATAGAGATGACCTAGCAGTTTCATATAAACGAAAACAATTTCTTAGTAGGATCATGGTTGGCTGACTGCTTCAGCACATCTCACTACATCTCATTTTATTCTGTGCTGTCCATGAATCAAGTGTTGCAAATAAATGGATTTTCCAAATAACCGAACATACCACATTAATGACCAAGGCATTATTTGAATCACTTCATGAAAAAATTTCTAAACTGTAATTTCCTTCCTAAAACACGACACCAAATCTTCATAGTACAAGTAATACATTATCATTCTAAAAAATACAAAGGGGGAGGGGGGAGGGAGTCACAGGAACAGCTCAATAAAAGCTTCCCGAATGAAAAAATAAATAAAACCACAGTTGAGAAGAAATCAACTTTCTATTATTTGAAGTATCGTATCCAAAGGTAACTACAATTAACATTCTGGCATTCAAACTTCCAGACTTTTCCTTACGTAAAAATACACATATAAACTTTAAAAACCAAATAAAATAGAATGATATTTCCCTACCACTCTGAAATCTGTTTTCTTCTCTCCCATTTAATACAGTGTAAAAGGTATTCTACAGCACTAAGTATAGTTTTACGTCTTTATTTTACGTGAATTCGTAGTATTCTATTGTTTTCTTGTCCATAGTTTAAGCCGATGGTAGGATATGTTAGCCTAATACTGTTACTACTATTGCAATAAACATTTGCCTTCATTTAATCTTTGAACCCTTTTCTCACTACATCTTTTATTTTTATTATTAGTTTCAGGTGTACAAAACAACATAATGATTAGACACTTACACCCCTCACAAAGTGATAACCCCAAGTCTACTACCCCTATGACATCGTATATAACTGTTACAATACCATTGACTATATTCCGTGCTGTGTTTTACATCCCGTGGCTAATATATATATATATATATATATATATATATATATATATATATACACACACACACCAGAGGTGCCCAAAAAATGGATACACATGACTTGTACTCATCTTTTGTTATCGGTATACATTGAGTATTACAATTTTAATACAGTTTTTTCCTTTCTTGAAATGTGTATACATTTTTTGGGTACCCTCTAATTATAGTTGACATTCAGTATTACTTTAGATTAGTTGCAGGTGTACAGTGCAGTGGTTACACAGTTATATAATCTATGAAGTGACCCCCAGATAAGTCCAGTACCCATCTGACACCCTACATCGTCTTTACATTATTAACTATATTCCCCACACTGCAGTTCACATCCCCGTGACTATTTTGTGACTACCAATTTGTACTTCACCTTTCTCACCCATCCTCCAACCCCCCTCCCTCTACATCTTAAGGATCACGACTGACACACAGATTTTCTAGTGAAAAGATCTGTTTTGTTTGGTAATATGGCTTTTAATTTTTATGTAGAAAATCTAGTAATATGACTCTTTTGTGTGACCTGCCCTGGATACCTTTCTTAGGCAACCCTTTCCCACAACAAGATTATATAATTACCAACACTTTCTTTTGATGCTTTTAATTTTTACAATGTAATCCTTAGTTCAAATGCAATTCATCCTGGGTTTGAGATGTGGGGTAATGCTCTGTGGCACACACGTTACTGAATAGTTGATAGCCCCGATTTAAGATGTCACCTTCATATGTGTTGACTGTTTCTGAACTTCCAGAATGTTTTGGTTCATAGGTCTGTCTGTCTAGTATGACACCAGTACCTTGATACTTTGATATCTGATATATACTTAGCATCTAATAGGGTGCAGCCACCCTTCTTCTTCTTTTTGAGTTTTTCTAAACGATTCTCCTTTAGCTTCTTCTAGATAAATTTCAGAATCACTTTGTTAAATTTACCCTTTCTGCCAAGACCTATCTTCTCAATCCTATTAATATTTTATTAAATTTGAAGATCACCTAGAAAAACATTCATAGTTTTTAATCTACATATCTAAGAATTTATGGAATATCTCAGTATTTGTTCAATTCAATTAAAAAAATCTTTGTCTCTATGAGTTTGTTTTTGTTTGTTCATGTTTCTTTTTTTGTTTTATAGTCCACACGAGTGAAATCATATGGTTTCTGTCCTTTTCTGACTTATTTCACTTAGCATAATATCCTCAAGGTCCACCTAAGACTGGTAGTTTACCACAGGGAGGCAGGACAGGGCAAAATGGGTAATGGGGGTCAAATGTATGGTGATGGATGGAATCCAGACTTTTGGTGGTGAGCATGCTATAGTATATACAGATATCGAATTATAATATGGTACCCCTGAAACTTATGTATTGTTATTAACCAATGTTACATTAAAAATAATTGATTTTTAAAAATATTTAACTCTAGACGTCAAATACTGACTATGGAATATCTTTGTGACTATATTAAAGCCTACAGAGGCCCATTGGAGCTGGCTCTAAAACACAGTTTGCTTATTATCTTCCATACACATATGTACACGAGCAAGAAAATGTTCCCACCCACCTGGACCTAAATGATAATCTTGCTATAAAAGTTAACTCCCCTCCTTCCAAAAACGTTATCCTCATCTTACGCATATTTCAAAGTATTGTAGGAAAGACTAAATGAGGTAATGCTTTAAAGTCCCTTTAGAAAGTCCTGGTAACATAGGAACACTCAATAAATGTCAGCTATAATAATAGTTATTTAGACATCTTGAACTGGGGCTTTCCCGGGACCGGCTAATAAACCGGCTGGGTCCTTGATTACAGGTGGAACTGAATGACAGAACGTGCATGCGCGCCTCCTTTGTTCCTCCCAGCAGCATAAATGAACCAGTAAGACCTTTCCAGAAATCTCCCCCCTTCATGTTTTCTAAACTGAGTATGAAACAAAAGGAAAAGCCCACTTGACGAGTAAATGAATCCCTCTTCTCTCTCTCATAAAAAAAAGAAAGCCACTCTCTGGACATATCACCATACTTAATATTAAGTTGGTGCAAAAGTAATTGCGGTTTAAAAGGTTTTAAAAAACAAAACTGCAAAAACCGCAATTACTTTTGCACCAACCTAATAACTGCAAGACAAAACCAGGAGAAATCTGTGGCAGTGCTTATTATGAGCAGCAGTTGTTTAGGACACTCACTGCTAAATAATAAAATCAGATTTTTAGGGTACAACACTGACTTCACTATGCTTTCTGATAAATCACTAGTTTCTGAGGAATGACAATATCCTCATATTATATATTTATTTTATATAATATTATATATAATTATATAAGACCGGGTATAATATAATATAATACCCAGTCTTAGTTTACTTTAATATAAGACCGTATCTTATATTAATTTTGCTCCAAAAGACGCATTAGAGCTGATTGTCTGGCTAGGTCTTATTTTCAGGGAAACACGGTATCTGCTTTGCATCGGCTCCACGCATCTTCTTTGAGTTCTCAGAGTCGCAGACACCTTACCCGCCCCGGACACCACCCGCTCGGACATCAACATGACAATTACTGTCAGCTCTTTTGAACTTTTCTTATTTTTTAACTTTAGAGATTATCTACTGACTTTCTAATAAGATGTCTCTTGCAGCTGCCTCCCCCCACACACACACTTCTCCCAATAATACCAGGTGTGTCATAAAAATGTATACGTGACTTGTATTCATCTTTTGTTATTGGTATATATTGAGTATTACAATTTCCTTTCTTAAAATTTGTATACATTTTTTGGCACCATCTGTAGTCACAGGAGAATATGGAATTCTGCTGGTTAAATCAATATTCAGTATTTATGTTATTAATATGATAATGTAAATACTGCTCAGAGTTGAACAACAGAGTAGTATTCTAAGAGTACATTCCATCTTTTATTCAAGTTTTTAGGTTTTTTTACCCCCCAGTTAATGGCTGCTTTTCTAAGCAACACAATGCTTTTAACACAAAGAATAAACACCACAGGTGAAGTGAATAAAGTGCATCTGAAGAATTACTGAATGGCGGCATTTAAGATGGTTCCATATGCCCTAATATTCTAGGGTTTTCAGTCCATAAAAGATAAAGAGTATCTACTGATGTAGGAAAAAAGCACGATGCCAGAGAGATGTCCCGAGTTCATTGATAGATGATTGACATAAGCAACTCATACAGCTGCAGGAGACTTTGCTAACTGAATCTTTTCTTAATTTGAAGGTAAGAAAGGAAAGTGTTAAAAGTCCTAGCTAATTTTTAGCCTGCTCACTGAAAAGAGGCACATCTAACTAGATTTCCCAAAGTAGTGTGTCAAACAGAAAATTTTAGGTTTACAAATCCTTAGTGGCATGAATAATTCCCACCTAAACTGGATGGTATATTAATCTTCTGTCTTTCATGTCCTCTAAAGCAGGACTTTGTATAAATTTTTATGGGGACACTTTCCAAATTTATAAATTCTGCTTTTCTGAGCAATATCACCACCGACTCACATGAGGATGGAAATGTATGGGACCCCTCTTCCTAGAGTTTTATCTACAACTGACTGTTCTCTTCACACAATAACAGAATCATCCAGAGACTTTTTCAAAGTACAAGGGCTCTAATTCTAAACTGTAGAAAAATATGGGCAGACTCATTTTCCTTTGAAGTTAGGATATGCATTTTAAAATAATTTCTAAAATGTGTATTTTCTCAGAAACAATTATAGTGCAAGTGACTAATATTAAAGCCACCAAAACACCTAAAAAATAATATCAGAAATTCCCCCCCACACCAAAATATCTTTCTCCCCAAAACAACTGTCCCCAAGAGACATACAAAGCACTTTCCAATGAGATTAACAGTTTTGTTATATACTCAAACACATATTTAGTTTATGTTGACCCAAAGGCTTATTTTTTTTTAAAGCAAGCAAAATATAAATAGCACAAGTTAAAAATACATTTCATTCAGCTTTACCTGTAAGGAAGTGTTAGGGTAATAAGGAGGGATTTAAATTTTGACATATGAAGGAGAAGGGCAGACTAAGAAGAATGTTCTGGGCTGATAACATTCAGTACCACTCTGACGTTACCGATATTTGTCAGAAAAGAAAACTACATAAACATGTTTCGATCATGCGACGTGGGCATGACATGAACTTCTCTATTAGTAAACACATGAAAATGGATCAAACTGAAACAAGAGCATTGAGTTGTAACAGTAGCAAGCTCCTGAGACAAGGGACAATACTCACAAGAGGAGGCGGTCAACGTTTGGTCCATCGTGCCTATGAAGGCTACTTGGAGGTCTGTACACTTTCATCGCTCCAACTCCCCGCTTCTAAGGGGGGATGACTACTCCCCTTTTATAACTTTCAGGTAGGGCTGGTGATGTGCAGGCTATTTATAGATAGTAACTAAAGTAAGTTCTATGTTGAGACTAACACAGGAATGACTCATGTTCCTCAGAATATGTTTTTCATCAGTCAGCCAAGGGAGCCAAATCAAAAACCAATATGAACAAGTGATACACAGATGAAGAGAACAGGAACCTATACGATCCTCGTGCTACTATAATAAAAGTAGTGGATTAGTCTAAAGGAAACATTCATTTCAACTCAATTTCACCCTTGTTAAACATAAAAAACAATACATAAACGTATAAAATACATACAAAGCTTAAAAAGTTGAATTCTATTACAAAGCTTATAACAAAACAGTAATCCTCTTCCCAACCCCTCACCACTTCTGATTCTCGCCCCAGAAGCAACTACTTTCCACACTGTGGTATTCATCTCATGTTTCTAAACACAGTCATTTGTTCGGAACTAATACTTCTCAGTTTTTCAGATTTAGACATTATCTACTGACTTTCTACTACACAAATGATTTAATTCCTACACCCTCCAGCCCCTCGAACCTTTCCTTCCTCATCGCCCCCCTAAATCATAACACCACTTGGGATGCATCAGCAACATTCACTTAGATATTCATGGCAGACCATATTTACTTTTCAGAACAGTTTCCTTGTTATTCTGCTGTTACTCTGGTAATTTTAAATACTCTGGTGTTGTATTTTTTTTACACATCTGCTTCTTTTTCTATATCCCTATTGCTATTTCAACCTAAACCCTCCATCAGAACTGTAAACCCTTTCAATATAGTCAAACGTATCAGGGGATCTATTATTCTGTTTGCTTATTTTGTTTTTCCTTGCCCCAGAAATACCCCTCTCTGACGCCCTTAGGCCTTCTGCCCCATTCGGGATTCACTCATCTTTTTCCTAAGGCAGAGTCTTTGTTTCCTGGCTCCTCTCATGATTTCATCATTCTTGGTGAACTCTCTCATTTTAACAGAATACACCTTCCAGTAGCTTCCTAGAAGCTGTGCAGAGGAGGAAGTTTTAGGTTGGAAGTTTAAATTGGAAATAATCCCTCAGGATTTGAAGGCCCCCCCACACACCCCAAGCTCTTAAAATCTTCTCTTTATTCCGGTATTCTAAAATGGCACAGTGATACGCCTTGGTGGTGGGTTCCGTTCGTTTGTTTTTCCTACTTATTGGGCTGAACATTTGGTGAGCTTTTTCAATCTAGACCAGGGGGCTTGGAAAACTATAGTCCAAGGCCAAGTTTGGCCATGCCCATTCACGTACATATCATCTACAGCAAACTACAAAGGAAGAGTTAAACGTCGGGCCCACAGGTCTAAAATATTCACTACCTGGCCCTTTTCAGAAAAAGTTTGCAGACCTCTGACCTGCACAATCGAGTCACTGAGTTCCAGGAAATATTTTATGTTATTTATTTGCAAGTTGCGTTTCCTTATATTTTTGTTCTTTTTCCTCTTAAAAACTCCTATTACTTGGATGTTGGACCTCCTGATCTGATTTTTTTCTTTCTCATATACTATCTCTATGTTTTATAACTACTATCAGGGCAATTTCCTCAACCTTATTTCTCAAACCTCCTATTATTAATGCTGTTTGTTTTGTGTGTTTTTTAATTTCTAAGTACATTTTCTTATACTCTCAACTACAAATTTTTCCTTTATGAATGAAATATATCCTAACTACAAATTTTTCCTTTATGAATGACATATATCCTCTTAGTTCTCTGAAGCTGTTATAGCATATTTTTAGGTTTTCTTCTAGTTCCTGTAATACATCTATTTATATGAACCATGGTTAATAAGAAGTTTAAAAGGATTCAGGAGAGGAAGGGTAGATCACCTACAAACATGAAGACAAAGATTAATGACAGTTACAGAAAGACTGCAAATGTATAAACTTGAAAAATGATTTATCTGCCAAAGCCAGGGGGTAGAATGGAAGAAAAAAGAATAAAGAAGTGTGTAAAACTACTGAACTCCTCATACAGAGTGAGGAGTTAAGAGATATTGTCTAAAGTTAAGACAGAGGTTCAATTGGAAAAAGAAACCAACAGTGGTACTAAAAATAGTTAATTACTGATGATTGGCAAAGGAAGTGAAGAGTTCTTCATTTTTCATGGTGGAGCATCAACAGCTAGTTTCTATAACTTGACTCATCAAAAAATAGAAATATAAACATATTATTCAGTATTATGAGGATGTCATCAAAAGTACTAAAAGAGTGATTAATTTCAGAAATTAATATGATGGGAAGGGCACAATCATGTATTAATAGATTACTCTCCCCATTTTAGGCCCTTCTACATTGTTTGAGATTTTCTTTGCCGTGTGCAAAAATGTTTAAGAAAAATTAACCTGGCAGTAATAAAGTAGTAATAACTTCAAGGGACTTAGGTTAAAGACAGAAAAATCACATGGAAAACTACAGCAGCACATAAGAGAATAAATACTGGAGAAAGCTATTAGTAATGAGAATGTCAGAAGAGTAAATCTAACAGGCTGTTAAAGAAATAACAAAGTATACTTGAATAGAAATGGTGACTGAAGATAATTTCAGACTTTCTAAGCTGAAACTTTGGGGGAAACAGTAAAGAGAAGAAGGAATGTACATTAAGAACAAAATCATTCATAAATCAGGGTTTAAACTGAGGTGTCAGTCGGATACCCAAATGGATGAGCTCTCCAATAGAAATTCTCATTGGGGATCCGCTGTTGGAAGTCAGAGGGTCTGTGACCCTCTGAAATGGTATGCAGCGTTTTGTACGTAAATGCAAGTGTGTGGTTGCACAAACACCCACATGGGGGGGCCTGATGGAAGAGGAGACGTCCACTGCTTTCACCGAATTCTCACAGGATCCATGAGACCACTCCATTTAGTTAGAAATGTGGGTCTGGACCTCACGTGGATGATGAGTGAATGGGGGCTGTAGATGTGGAAGCCATCAGCATAAAAGAGTTAAGAGAAAACTACAACAGGCAACCAAATCATCAATTTTTCAAAGAGCATACTGTATACAGAAAGAAAAAAGATAGCTAAGTGCCAAGCCGTATAAAGCAGGGGTGCCAAAAAAAATGTATACATATGACTAGTATTCATCTTTTGTTATCAGTATGTATCAAGTATTACAGTTTTGATACAGTTTTTTCCTTTCTTAAAATGTGTATATATATTTTTTTGGCACCCTCTTTATACACAAAGAGGTACAGAAAAGGATAGAAAAGGAGAATTTGCAAAAAGAAGACACTAGAGTATCAAAAGGAAGAAAGAATGGTAGAAGTGGACTAAGAGAAGAAATTTAAACTAGAAGTCAGTCACTAACGGAAGCAGCACGTCCAGTAGATTTGTGGATATACAAAGCAAATGTCATGAGATTAAAAGGGAAATGGGTGAAGAGTAAAGAGAAGGAATAGAGATGAGATTAATATTGAGAGAGAAAGAAACTGGTGTGGAAGATTTATCTAAATGAAAACAATAATCCCTGCATGACTGTGGACAGAAAATAATTTAAAAATTCATATCAATTTTTTAGAATTTTAGATTTCACTGTTCAAAATGACTGAGTTAAAGTCTTCAACTAAACAAGTAAGTAATATAAACAACATCTCTAATTTTCAAACCCTTCAGTTTTCTACTTTGACACAAACAGAAAACCCTGAAGTCCAGATGAGCACAGCTAGGTTCAAGCATGGGAGGGTAGGCTGCGCCCCCTGCAACTGAAGACTGAAAACAGCGACTGGACTTGGAGCTGAGCTGCGCCCTCCACAACTAGACTGAAGGACAACAATTTGGTGCTGATGGGCCCTGGAGAAACACACTGTTCCCCAATAAAATTTTAAAAAACCTCTCAATATGGATCTGAAATTATTATATTCTCAAAGCTTTCCTTATTTCTACAGAAACTTAATTTTAGTTATAAAATCTGTGAATTACAGCATCCCTCAAGAGTTAGATTTTCACCAAATTTGGAGGCTATTTCAGGAGTGATCTAACTGAATATACAGGCTGTGGGAGGGGAAAAAATTGGGGCAGATCCTGGAGGGCCTTCCTCAAGAGCTAAGTGCGTAGTTCTACACCACAGATCCACCACGAGAAATCCCTTTGACTGTCAGGGGAACATGACACATGTATTAAGACAACACAGAGAATGCGAAGAATGTTTCAAATGTAAGATCCAAATCAAAGGTCACAAGAAAATACTAGTAGCTTGTCATGGAGCACATGCTGCTCAATTAGAAAAATCCATCTATACAACAGTTATCAAGTATGGAGAACAAAACAGGGGTGACCCACTGGCAATAGCTCTAAAACATCTCTAAAATGTTTTCATTTGTTTTAAAATGGGACACCTGGTATGACTAGCTCAATTTTAGTTACCAAATGTACCTGAAGTTTAAAAAACTATTTTGTTACAAAGTAGCTGGCAATTCAGAGACTCTGCTAATTCACAAAAACTACCCACCCCTACATGAGGCTGTATTATAATTTCAAATATGTTTCTAAACTGCACTGAAACAATGATGTTATTGATTGCATTCAACCAGCAGCTTGGTCATAAACAGAATGATTTTGTATTCCATTACTAAACCCAATAGTAGTATCTCAAGATCGGTGCCTTATACAAACGGCCAACACTGTTTCAATTTTCTAGTTAAGTCATGTGAAAGCCATAATGATCACAGATTAATTTATAACTATTATAAAAATAAGACTCCTGGAGGTATAAAGACATTTTGTACGCTGTTAAGTATAGTTACACTATTTTAAACTTACATGAGAATGATTTTTACCAAAAAAATAGCTAAGAAATTTTATAACATGTTTTGTCCAGCATAACAAGATTTTGCTCACTTATTAATGGTGATGCCAAAAGATAATAATATAATAATAGTCCTGACTTTCAAATGGTTGACGAGACAGAATCTGCTTTCAGTATTAGGATGTTCATAGTTTCTGCAGGAGAATGAAAGCGTACAAACAATAACCTGTAAATGTACCTTCGTTGAATTTCCAATTCTTCTTGTGATGGGCCATTTTGAACTTGGGCAGGTAGCTGTGAATTTTGTCTAGGCAATGTTGGCCCTAAAAGGGGAAGAAAACAGTATAGGTGAAGATTATCTTGATATTTAGCTGGGTAGAGAGAAAATCATGAGACTAACATAAAACCATCACATATTTACAAATGTATCTTCTTTTTGGTTAGCAAAATAAAATATAAGCTTTACGTAACACAGAGCAAATGAAAGACTGCAATGTAATACCGTCACCACCTCCAAAGGCTTACTTCAAACAAATGGAAAACATCAACAATAAAGGAAAAATAAATATTTATATATGAAAAGCTTGAGTAAAACAAGTGTTCGATGAGCACCTGGAGAGACACCTAAGCTTGACATTTTCTAAGACAATGAAACATTCTCTTTGGGGTATTTATTCATGAAGTGGAGAGGGCGAACTCAAATGAAAAATCAGAATTCAAAAACTCACCTAAATAGAACACTGGAAATGAAAAACAGGAGAGAGAGAGCATGAGAACCTTATTACTAGACCGATGTATGCTAATGCATTTATCAAATTTGCCCCTTAAATTTAAGCTGCCATTCTTATTTCATGGCCTGGCATTTCCAGCACTGGTGAAAACAAACATTTGCTAAACTTCCATATATAATTACCCTACTTAGCTGAATTTTTAATGTCACGGAGGTAATCTTAACTTTTCATTTGGGGTAAAAACAAAAACAGACACACACAAAAAAACTTGCATTCAAACCAACATAGTTCTGTCACGAGAAACTAATGATCGTCCATTCCCACACATCACATACAAGGTAGAGCCATTTTCAGCATCTTATAAAGAATGCCACTAAATTATGGGACATTTAATGTCACTGGATATAAAAATTAAGTGTGTCACAAAATGAGATAAATAAATACTGGACCTAACATACAATGCCTAGCGTTACAATAGAACAGTCTTAAAATTTAAACCAGTAAATAAGAGAATAAAGAAATAGTTGTTATCTTCCACTCTTAGAGAAAAAGATATGAGTAAGGATACGCTATACGTATTTGTGAATTCTGGTGTGCCAGCAAATGTCCCTAGCAGATATTTTAAAAGTGTTTTGTAGACTACTAGTATAAAAAAGTTAATAAATACTTGTAAAGCAAAGTCTTGTAATCTATGCATTAAAAGCACAAAGTATTTCATGCTAGTAGAGCAGGCTTCACAACTAGAAGGATATGGTTCATTAGAATGTAGTACAGTACTGGGTACACCCCAAGTGCAGAAAAACAAGTAATTTGAGCTGAACTTACCTACTAATTTCTTTCCTCATCTCTTTATACATATTTTTACATTAATCATTTAATTTGTCATCTAAAGACAAATTAGATGACAACTGCAGTGATAGATTTCATTAAATTTCCTAAGAGTCGGCTATTTTGAGAACCACATAAAGGAAACATAAAAATTTATTAATCCCACATAATCAGTAACAAAAAAAATTTTTTAACTTTAAATACACACTTAAATGTCTGCATTAATGAAAATATATAACTTGTCTAGTGAACAGACTGGAATTCTTTCTCTTTTGAAAATTAACATAGTGATGTAAAAATATTATCATTTTAAGCCATAGATGAGTATTTAATACTTTGCAGGGAAAAGATGTCTCGTCTCTGTTGGCAGAAGGGGTACATACAGGGTGGGAGGGTAAATTTGAGGAAATATAAATTATTGGGGGCAAATATTTTATATATCCAAAAATATTAAATGTGAGCATTTAGCATAGGCAACTCACAAGACCATTTTGGTTTAACTATTTAATATTAATAGATTCAATTCACCAATTAAAATCCATTGATATAAGTTTTAACACAAATATATAAATTCAAGAAAAAGATGTCAAAATTTTAACTCAATGCTACTGATTTTATTAGACAGTTGTGTTTTTTTAACTAGCAAAAGTTGATATAACTCACAAAAAAATCTAAATGAGAAAAAAATTATATTTTAACAATTTACAGAAACTATTTTGGATTTTCTTAAGTTAAAAGCTTACTCAGCAAACTTGGTTTAAAACTGTGGGTAATATTTTCTGGGTGACATCACTAATTATAAAGATAATTTACTAGTTTATTCATGCACCTGAGAAGTAAAGAGACATTTCAAGGAAGATCCTTTTAAAATGGGGGAGATTTTGATGCAAGAGCAACTCTTAAAATTATTTTCTACATGGTTCTTTGTGATAATGTGCTATTTGTCTTTCCTTAGACATTTTTTAAACAGGGAACAGGAGAGGAGAAGCCTTCCCCTCGGCATTTTCTCACATCTATATTTAATCTGGTTGCTTTGCTTGTTTCTTCTTCATAACATCGTCAAGTCACAATAATGAGCACACTGAAATTCATGTGCATTTAAAATATAATATAAGTATACTGTAAGCACTCATTAAAAGAGTTCTAGATCAATTATGAATTTCAGGTACACGATTACATTTTTCCTTCTTGTCAAACATCCTGCTGGGTTATACACTTGGTAAATCATACCAAAGGCACTACACACACAATAGGAAGCAGCAACGAAGATCAGGCAAAGCTGCCAGCTGCCACCAAATTTTTCTGGACTCTTAACGCTTACTTCACATAGGTCATATTCCTAAATAAGTATCTGTGTTCTCAAAGAACGCAAAAAAAGGTCCTTCCCATACCAATGGGCAAATGATAATATTTTATGAGCATCATGTGGTGGTTAGCAGTTCTCTTTTGGAAAAAAAGAGAAGAAACAAGTGAACTTGCTTTGCTTTTACTATTTTATCATAAAGAACAATAGCTATTTGAGGGCTAGTTTGGTTAGTTTTCTCTGTTTTCTTTCCACAGGCAAAGACAATGGTTGATCTTAAATTTGTCCTGGCCAGAATTCATATAGCATAGTATGTGACATACAGTTTCTAATAAAGAAAATGTGTCCATGTCAATGACATGGTATCCTGTAAATGATGGAAATCAGAATAGACTATCTCTCTGAACCAGGAATGGATAGCAATTCAGTCTTGACTTTAATATTGAGCTTTGGCTAAAGCACATTTCACTTACTGTAACATTCCCATTTTCACAAATATAGCCACAGACTATTTAAAAGCACAGCACCAAAAGACAAATAGGTGTTATTATACACAATACAATCAAGTTTAAACTTAGCAATGTGGTTTATTGTTTGTACAACTCAAGGTAATAATGGGGGGAAATCTGCTTTTTAACACATAATTATACAACTTAAAAAAATTTACTTTTATTAAGGCCAAATCAACCCTTGCTCTGAAACTGGATAAACTGTATCGATTATTCTGCACGTGAAACTCAACATATTAAGTAGCAAGTACTGAACATCAAATAGGTTTTCAAAATGAACTAGAGTCCTAATGACATGACTAGGAACAACCAGTCATGCCTAAGTCAAAAGAGGGCCTAGAAGAACCCCCAGGAGGACGCAGAAAAATCAGAATTAAAAGTTACTGATGAAACATTTAATCTGCAATGATCTGGGAATCTGGGAGGGAGAGGGGGTTTATAAAAAGCCAAACAATAGGCTCATTGCCGTAAGTGCGTCACCTGGAGCAATCTTAAAACTGTCCCAAGAAATACACTAGAATTTTCATTTTTGCAAATTTACAACACATGCTCCTTTGCCTAACACAACAAGTACATAAATTTTAGAATTATTTTCTTTATAGGTAAAGAAACAGTATCGGTAATTCTGAAGAATCACATCAAAAACTCTGATTCACATGGATAAAGTACATACACATACTCTGTTTATATAAACAGAGCTGAATTGTTTATATAAAAATTTTAGCAGTGTATCATTTTATAATTTTATCTCTCACTGAAAATCTGGCCAGTCAAGGTATACAGGAGTCCACAAAGGTATATGTATGAGTCAAAACAGAAAGGAAGGAAGGAAGGAAGGAAGGAGGGAGGGAGGGAGGGAGGGAGGGAGGGAGGGAGGGAGGGAGGGAGGGAAAGAAAAGAAAAGAAAAGAAAAGAAAAGAAAAGAAAAGAAAAGAAAAGAAAAGAAAAGAAAAGAAAAGAAAAGAAAAGAAAAGAAAAGAAAAGAAAAGAAAAGAAAAAAGCTTTTAAAAGTCACTTTCTGAACTTGGGTTTTGAAAACAAAGTTTTAGAATCAAATGAGCATAAGAAGAAGACAAACAAGGATGTGCACACACACACACATATACCCTTGTGAGAGGATAAGGGATATGCATGTATATGAGTAATCGCAATCGGGGGTGGCTAAGTGACATACCTGGTTTGTTCATGCAAACAATAAATATACGTGTGTATATGAGAATGACAGTGAAAGAAAACACTTTATAAGCCTAAATTCACTTCTAAGCCACAGCTATCTAAACTACTGAACAAAGGAGGCTTTTGATCAGAAGAGAAAGCTGTCAAAGCTAACATCTGCCTGGCAACGTGTACACCTAAAAATTAATTCAAGTTAAGCAAAAGCTCCCTTCCAATAAGACACAGATGGGTATGATTTTGTTCTTCTCTTAAATTCCAAATTAAAAGACTGCTCTCAAAACAGTTAAAAACAAAAATGAACAAACAAAAAACCTCTTTTTGTCGTGTTGGAAGAAGTGAACAAGAATTCGTTTTTAGGATCCTAATTCTAATGAAATCCTCACTGGGAAGCCAACTCAAAAGCTGACTAAATCCCCTACATGCATCACAACAAATATCACAACATAAAACAGTCGCTTGCTATCTATCCCAAATACCACAAACCAGACTAAGGGCCTAAGGAAACAAAAGTTATGGAGATGTGCAAGTATTATGTACCACAGCTTGAAAAAGGAATGTAAACATAATATTGCTTACCACAGAAAATACATCGCAAATTAGTGTTGTCCTGCGTGGCAGTAAGCTTGCTCTGGGCTGCAACAGACACCTTGGTGTTAGAAGCTTCAAAGGACAATGGGGCCATCTGAAGAACTTCACATATACTAAAAGGTGCTTTGAAAGGGTCAAAATGGATTTATACAGACTTCCTATCTAGATTCTCATATTGGAAGCGCTGTAATTTAATAAAAACGCATCTTCTTTACCATTAGCGTTAAAAAAATCTTATGTATAATTTATTTGTGGAAAAACCCTATAATAAGCCACAGACCCAAGGATGCCCTTATAGCTAGCTTACTTATTTCCTGAGTTATACAATCAGAGAGTGCAATCAATTTACATTTTACAATTATATTTGTAAAAGTAAATGAAGTGAGGTACAGGAGGTCAAGATCTACAGCCATTTATTTCGAGTTCATTTCATATCTACCCTTTAGTACTGCTCATTTAGGAGAATTTGCTGCTGAAAAAAAAATTGAGGGGAAATGTTTGAGATTAATGTAACGCGGATAAACTCATCTCTACTAGTTGAAAAAGACCAAAGCCATTTTAAACAGCCTACAGCACTGAAAGTGTTTTGCATTTATTGGTGTAAAACACGAGTATCTTCATGTGCTTTGCACTTTGAAAAACATCAAAACTATTTTTTACCAAGCCACATTTTATTGTTTTTTTCCTCAACATGTATATACGTACACATATTTGACAAATTATCTATTAAAATGTGTGGCCACATCAAATAGCCATTCAATATTTAGGCTATCTACATTAAAATTTATTTAAGCATTAATGAAGTAAATTCTCTTTAAGACACAAAACTCAACGAAAAGGTAATCATTTATGAAAAGAGAAAGGGCTTATGTAAAACCAAGGTGACACTCAAAATTGGGGTGGAAAAAAATTATATATATATATATATATATATTTTTAGTACTACATTAGTGATATTCAAAACTTTACATGAATAATTTTCTATAAAATCCTAAAGAAGTTCTTTCAGCATGGGAAAGATTTTCTTTCTCCATTAGTATTAAACAGAAACAATGAACAGTTAAATATATATTTACTTAAGGAAGACTACACAAAGGCAAACAGGACAGTAATTTAGATTTCCCCTAAAACTGTCTTCTTTAAATAGTACAATTTATGCGAACTAAAAAAGTTTGCATAGAATCAGAACCAAACCAATTTGTAGTTAAAGAATGACACATCTGAAAATGGTAAGAAATCTGAAATAATCAAGACAATTTTTTATTACATTTAGAAATTAGATTTAATATAATCCAATAAAGTATAAATCTCATTTTGAAAATATTATATTCAGCATATATTTCCAAACACAAACACAGTAAGATTGATAAATGTCACCTTCGCTAAGTACTTCCAACCACCCCATCCATTATTAAAGCCGCATGCACAATATCTACAGTGATAACATAAAAAAGACCACGGGCATACATATAAAATGTCTACCAAGCGAATTAGATCATTCCAAAGAAGATAAACAAGTTAGAAAATTTTCAACAATTATATTTTAAGATTAAACTTGAAAAACTCTGTCTTACCAATGTTTTTCAATGTCTTATTAAATAAACATGCCTACTCTTCAAGTTTTAACCTTCAGTTCCTTTAACTCATATTTAAAGGGGTGAAGGGGAGAAGGCAAATATAAAAACTTACAAGAAAAACCTGAGAAATTATCTCTTCTCTGACAGCAAAGAAACTGCCACGGTCCATGACCAATCATTTTGGCAAAAAGTCATCTGACAATTGTCAGAATGCAGGTAAACCATTGTTACTGCATAAGACAAAATATTTTCAACTCAAGACTCCCAATCTTGTCACAGTTTAAACTATTATTCACCATTATTGCACTTGATCTTTAAGCATCTTCTTTCTACTGACTTACTTCTTACCATTGCACAAAATACTGATCTAAATTCTGATACGGTTGCTTGAATTCTACTGCAGTTTGCATTTCCCCAGGATACTAAATTATTCATTCCATCATAAGCTTATTGCTAACAGCACTTCCTGCTCAGTATTGATGCTATTAACCCCCCCCCTTTTTTTTTTTCACTCAGTCAGGGGAGGAGGGCGGAACGTGGAAAAGAACATTCCTTGTCCAGATTGAGTACACTCAGCATTATGGTGATTACAGCATAATTCACTTTAGGATCCTACTAGCATCGATATTCCACATATCTTATATTTTACTGATGAAAGGACCTTTCTCTTTAAGTTAGCCATATTAAAGTAGGTTTAGGGCTGAGAGAAATTAGGATGGGCCCTAAAGAAAAGCATGAATTGAAGAAGTTCGTGTATCAAAAAAGGTAAAATTTAACACCAGTATTAGACTTATGGAGAAGAAAAATGGCCACCTCTATCAGCTACTCTGACCTGAAAATAGCCTTGTCATGATGGTTCATTTATTTCTCATGTGGTTGTTAAAACTGCTCTTCTTTAGGCGTCCCCCTGCCTTTTAACATCCTTTTCCATTAGGTATTTTGTATGAGCAGAGAAATACAGAAACCTTGAGTTTAGTATATTAGTAGCAGAAAATGACAGGCTGTTTAGATTTGGTTGGCATTAATCTATTTTATTGCTATATACATATAATTACCATAGTAGACCCTTAGCACTCATGTTTTTAACATTAGAGGTCTCCACTATTAGCAGTTAATCCCACGGCAATTTGTAATGGGGACGGTGCCCATCTCAGCATTTTTTCTGAGGATTAAATGAGATAATATTTGCTCAAAGCTGGTTTTAATTTGATTTGCACCACATCAGCATGCAAATTAGCAATGTTCACACTTTTGACCATCAATAAGGTCCCCAGGTATCACCCTCACGATGGCAAAGTTCTACTATACACATTTTTGAAAGGAAATGCAAGCAAATGTGTCTTTGTTTGTTCTCGGGTATCTAGAGCAGACAGGAGGAAGATACTGCAGTCGTATGGTTGCCCGCATTCAAAAAAACAGGTTCTAGGGAATGTAAATTGGTACAGCCACTGTGGAAAATAGTATGGAGGTTTCTCAAAAAATTAGAGATAGAACTGCCACCTGATCCAGCAATCCCACTTCTGGGATGTCCAAAGGAAATGAAAGCAGGGTATCGAAGAAGTGTCTGTACCCCCATGTTCACTGCAACATTCTTCACAATAATCAAGATACGGAAACAACCTAAGTGTCTGTCAACAGATGAATGGATAAAGAAGATGCAGTGTGTACACACACACACACACACACACACTCAAAATATGGACTATTATTCAGTCTTAAGAAAGAAGGAAATCCTGCCATTTGCAACAACATAGATGGTCCCTGAGAGCACGATACTAACTGAAATAAACCAACAGAAAAAGACAAAGACTGCATGGTATGGCTTGTATGTGGAATCTAAAAAAGTCAAACTCAGAAACAGAAAGTAGAAAGTGGTGGCCAGAGACTGAGGGGGGGGCAGGGAAATAGAGAAGTTAGTAAAAAAGGTACAAACTTTGGATTTCATGTAAAACATGGTGACTACAGTTGATTTAACACTGCATCGTATAATTGAAATTTGCTAAGCGGGTAGATCTTAAATGTCCTCACCAAAAAAGAAAAGAAAAATTAAATATGTGAGGGGATAAATTCATTTTATAAGCAAATATGAAAATTTTCACTTTATAAGCAAATACGAAAATTTTCATTTTATAAGCAAATATGAAAATGACTGCTAATGGGTGATAAATTGCTGGTAATTATTAGGCTTGACTGGCAACAATCTCCGTATGCTTCTCACTCTGGCATCTGTTTTGTAAGCCATTTATTTTCAGTTGTGGGATAAACTGACTCTGCTTCCTGCGAAAGAAACTCAGAGTGAAGCAGAAGTTGAGGGGCCTATAATTTACCAACCCTGCTCTAGCCTAACTCTGCTAAAGGCAAGAGGAGCTCGTGTCCCACATTCATTTCTCGGCTTCTTCCTGAGCACAGATCAAGACCTGTCTATCAAATCACACCCCGCCCCCCACCTTGTTACTAAGGGCGTCATGAAGTACATGCTCAGAGAAAACACCACATCCAGGTAGAATGCCACTTTAACAAACATGAGAAGCTTATTCCTGGAATGCTAACTCTCTAACCAGTGCTGCTAACTATTCATTGCACGAACCAGAAATCTAGGACCCTCTTCCCCACTTCCTTCTGTTTCATTACCACTGTTTAACCAATTTCCAAGTCCTATTAATGCAACCTCCTCGTTTCTCTCTCCAAACCCCATTGCCAGTGTTCATGACCTCTTGTTCAGACTAGTGGTTCTCAAAGTGGGATACGTATATCCCAGAACGCTCCACATCCATTGGCGTGGGAAACAGAATAGTAACACTTCTATTTCTGTTAAATATTTTTCTCATCCTTTTTACATTTCTATTCTTTGATGGTGTTTAATGTATATGCACATACATTATACATATATATATATATTAGTGCATATACATAAAGTGTGTATATAGTATATACAACATAGGTGTATATTAGGTGAGGTGGTAAATGCATTTTATTAGGGGATAAGCTCAAAAAGTAAGAGACCACCATCCTAGACTATTATAATAGCATCACCTAATCAAGCTGTCCATTTTTACCTTGGCACCTCTCCCCTTCCCCACAGTAGCCAGTGATACTTTCATAACTTAACCAGATCAGAGCATTGCCCTTAGTAAATAAAGTCTTTTCAACGGCTTCCCACTGCTCTTAACAGCAAAATCCAGTTCTCGCTCCTCATGATGTGACGACTGCTGATCTCATCCAATCCATACCCTGCTGCTCTCTGGGCTCCAGGTGCACTGGTCTTTCCGTTTTTCAAATGTGCTCTATTCTCCTCCTTCTGCAAGGCCTTTCTAGACACGCACATGCCTTCTGATCACTCTTCGCCTGCTCAGCTGGTATGCTTCCTTTTGCACTAATTAGAACTTTCTAGCAGTCAACACTCAATTGGAGTTACTATTAGCCCCCACAGAACTAAGATAATTATTTCTCCCTCCTTCACTAGGAATTCTTATTTCCTACTTCAAGCTTTTTGTTTGTTTCCTATTAGCCGCCTCAAGAAATTTGAAAAGATAATAAGCATAAATATAAAATTAAATAATATCAATTTTTCTAAAAAATATGAAGAATCAGTCTGAAGACTTCAGAAAAGAGTTTTAGTACAATATTAAAATTAGGCAAAGGGGTCCAAACTCGTAAGAGAAATAGAATTAAGAGACAAAAAAATATGAAGTTTCTAAGGTAATGCTCTTGGGTGTGGGGAAGAAAAATGAAGGCTGGGAAATTCTGGGCAAAAAAGCAGCCTGGGAACTAAGAAAATAAACTTCAGAGAGTTCACAAGTTGGTCAAGCATTCATCT
This sequence comes from Rhinolophus sinicus, assembly GCF_057876585.1. NCBI lineage: Eukaryota > Metazoa > Chordata > Mammalia > Chiroptera > Rhinolophidae > Rhinolophus > Rhinolophus sinicus. The sequence goes on along the minus strand of NC_142506.1, from coordinate 56,011,654 downwards.
CTATTTTTATTTCATTTCACATAGAAAACAATTACACAATTCTGCTTTACACAATGTACGACACTTTAAAATGTTTAATGTTTTCAAACTAAAGAATCTGAGAAAGATTTGCTTTTAATCTCTTTGTTTAGAAAAAAAAGTTAAGATTTAGTCATTACTTTCACTGTACACCATACTCACACAACTTCAAAACAAGAAAACCAATTGTTAAACAAGAATGTCAACTGTTGAAACTTAGAAAGCATACTCAGATACATGAATGTATGCTTTATATTAATGATTTAGTTTTCGAACTGTCATGCATGATACATGCTACCAACTGTATGAACCCTGAAAAAATTGGGCAAAGTAAAAGAAGCTGGTCACAAAAAAAGGCATATTGCACGATTACATGTCCAAGAACTGTCCAGAATAGGCAAATTTATAGAGACTGAAAGTAGATGAATGGCTGCCAGGAGCTGGAAGCTGCGGAGGAATTGGGAGTGGTGACCCAGGATGGCGGTGGTGATGACGGCTTAAGGGCACAGGGCTTCTTTTTGGTACGATGAAAATGTTCTAAAATTATTCTGGTGGTAACTGCACAACCCTGTGAATGTACTAAAAACACTGACTTGTACACTTTAAATGGGTAAAAAGCATTGTATGTGAAGAAAAACCCAATAAAGCTGTCAAGGGGGGAAAAAAGTGCTGTGCTGTGTTCTTCATTTCAGAATTGTTTACAACACAAAGTTGAATAATATCTCAATGCCTATCACTTTTCCATTATGGAAAATATTAAAGGTGATTACCTCTGGTGTGGTGGGGTTTCAGGTATTTTTACTTCTTTCCGTAAGCTTTTCTGTACTGCTTACAATTTTATATTAAGAACATGACTTTTTAATCAGAAAATAAAACGTATTCTCACTTGAAAAACAAGATGCTGTGCTGGAAATTAAGAGTTCTTGTCAAGTGGAGCTCTAAATGGCTCTAGTTTCTGATGAGAGAATTAGACGTGAAGAACGAAGGCAGTGCCTTCACGGTGTCTGGAAAGACTGCAGAGCGGGGACCCCAATAACCTTTCCAAGCACTAGAGCTGATCTGGGAAGGTATAGGGAAGTTCCTCCGCCATCAGGCTGTTTTCAGCAGGAATCAAAACCAAAGGCATTTCTTCGGTCACGAATCTGAACACACACCCACTCAGAATGGTTTGTCGAAAACCAGGGCTGTCCTCGTTAAGCCAGGACAGCTGTCTGCTTCTCCATGGGGACCCCAATGGCCTTCCCTTTCTCCTCTCTGCACAGTCATGATACTTTATCAGTGAGACCAAGAAGCAACTTCTGCGTAAAACAACAAACACCTACATGACAGAGATGTGCAAATTTACTTTTAGAAATTCAAAAATATATAAAATTTTATAATAAAATAGAAATAGTTTTTAAAAAGCACTTTTGTTGACTACGTTAAAAACCAAGTAAACTGGGCTTGTTTACCTCACATGGAGTTTATCAAATAGAATTACATATAAGTCAAGTTATTGGTATGAGCTGTCAGCAAGGACAGAAAAATAAGCTTGTTCTATAAACAAACAATCATTAACCTGAGTCTCTGAAATGTAATTACATCCTTAACAATAGGTGTATCTTTATTTTACTACTCTTTAAAGAATATATTGTCTCGTAATAAGTAGGCCACAATTTGGTATGCCATTCAAACATGGTGGGATATTGTTTAGATGAAACATCAGTATATTCAGACAAAGAAAATCAAAAGGGCCGTCAGCTATGTTGCCCAACTTATAAAAATCAAGGAAACTTTAAATTGGGATTGTCATGTTCCCACTCTTAAGACTCCATAAATGTTACTCAACAAAGTAACTTTTTTTTTTCCAGGAAAACTGTGCACAAAATACTTACTGCCATATTGTAAATGATATTTTTAGTATCTCAGTTCAATCTGTAGGCTTATTTTATTCTAGTGTCTTCATGAGACATTTTCCACATTCCATCTTAAGTCTTTTACTACTCACCCTCTAAAAATAAAAGATGTAAAAGCAGCAGCAATTCACCGTTATTTAAAAAACAAAACAAAACGAGGAGAAGAAAAAAGAAAACTTCATTATCAGCAAGAGCCCAGAAGGAAACACAGTATATTAGGTTGGTGCAAGAGGAATTGCTGTTTTTTGCAATTATTAACCTTTTAAACCGCAATTACTTTTGTAGCAACCTAATAAAACCCCAATACCAACTGGTAGAGCCTAACGTCTTTCCAATTTGTTGTGTGACTGCTGAATTATTACTTTATATCATCTATTTAGAGTCAGCTATCTGTCTCACTAGACTTCAAGGTGCTCAAAGCTAGTATCTGTGTCATAGTCACCTTCCTATTAATAGCCAGCAGGACAGTGTTTGGCATATAGTAGGAACTGAGCATTTTTTTTTAGCTATATTAGAGTTTTACAGAATTGATGTGACTTAGAACTCATTAAACGTATATTATGTGCTAGCTGTATTCAAAGTACCTTTACATATATCAATCCATCTAAATAATGCAAATGGAGAGAAAATAAATACGAGCATGGGTGAATCTGTATTATTATTTTGTAATAAAGGAGCAGGAGAAATATACGAGACCAGAAATATTTAAACAAAAGTTAGGAAAATTGTCTTGCTCAAAAAGCAATCTTTACGTGGATGGGTAAGTAGGGGGTCCCTACATAGCCAAATTCAGTAGACTATAAAGAAATAACCCAGAAAATCTATACCCGAAGTTTTTAATGGACTGTAAAGCTGGGACCCCACAAGCTTCCAGGAAAAAAAATGAACTCTTTAAAAAGCAAAAAAAGAGGCCTGGTCCACAGCCAATTCCCAGGGCGAAGAAATTCAGGTGAAGGCAAGTTCTTTCCCCGGCTTACCACCAAGAACCATTAGGAGAAGGCACAGGGCACAGAGCCATGTTAATGGGGGGAGGACTTTCCACTGGGGGGGGGGGTGTCTTTAGAAAGGCAATCTGGCTGTATCTCCCTAGCAACCATCTTCTGCCACACTTGTTTGGAAGCCGCTGCAGGGATCATACTCTCACTATTCGCAAGAAAACAAAATGCACAAGAAAAACGGGTGAAAAGTTTTAAATAACACTACTTCAAATTCCCATTTTAATGAAAAAAGGGTAAGTTTTCGCAGAGAAGTAATTGCGGGGCTAACTGACAATGCGGAAATATCACGGAGTCCTTCAAACCTAGCTCTTGTCTGGGATGGATCCTTAAAACTAAACATGTACTATCCAAACAGGTGAAAGTGCCTACGTCAGAGGGGAAAGAGATAACTCAAGCTGATTTACCCAAAGAATAGTATCCCTTTGGGGCAGTAAAACAGTTACTGGCTTCCTAAGAAAAAAATTCTAGACACTCAAATATCTGTTCATTTAAAGAATACTATAAATTACTATTATTGCATTAAATACACTTGAGAGCTGCTTATATATCATAATGTGGTCCAGTTTGTAAGATTGTATGCGACATTAAAAATATGTATGTCTTCTGGCCTTCAGCAGAGAGACACTTTGAACAATTGGATCTTTATGTGCAAAGAAAATCTGTTAGTGTCGCTGTATTAGCATTGTCACTAACTTTGGTTCTGCCAAACTTATTCTACAGTCCAGAAATGTGTTTCAAGTGTTTTGGGGAAAAGTACGTCCCATAGTGGTGAAAGAGGGAAGAGACGGTGCAAGGACCTGGATGCAAGGGAGAGTGTGTTTACTTAATACAGAGTCAAGAAGGGGCCGCTCGTGAGGGAACAAAGGGTCACGTGACGTTAAGGAACCTGTACTTGATTCTAAGAACAACATAAAGCCATCGCAAGACTGTCTGGTACACACAACAGTAGGAATGCACTCCACTCTGCCTCCTACTCCCAGAAGGCCGGTCCCAAGTATTATCTGCAGAAGAGACTAGCGACCCATTTCCTGGGAATCCAATGTCACTCATCTAGTCATTGTCTTCAAACGGGGGATGTACACTTCTAAGGCTTAAAGACAAATTTAAATCCACGGGGACCAGTGATTCTAAACCTGAATAAGCAATTTTGTCTGTAGTACAGTATGACCAGTAAAGCTCGGGACAGTATTTGCACAGGGAACTCCTTGATAAAAATGTGTTTCTTCCTACCTGACGGGCACTGTCACAGCCACACACCCCGGAGATTTTCCAGAAAACAGAAGTCATTTGTTTTCTAGCACGACTTTTCTCAGAAATGACAAAAGTCCACAGAAAGAGCAGGTCTATCTTCTAAAAATTTTACCTTTACCTGAGTAGTATGCTATTTTTGCTTATTTCACTTCCTAATTTCCACTCTGTGCCTTTGATGGTGCTTATTCTGCCGATGTTTCTGACCACGTCTTATAGTCTCTACACAATTAACAGACCCTTAAGGTCAACAATTTTGATGGACTCATTTCTGCTTCTCTCACAGCATGTAACATAGTACCTTATTAGGAGTACAAAGACTTCAGTCCACTGTGGCTTTTCTTTTAGATTATGAGACCATCTACCTCTTGGGCATTTTTTTAAGGATTTATGAAACAACGTCACAATACTCTTTACATATAAAACAACTGATTTCAAACATACCACTATTAAACACCATCTTCAAAAGTTTGCTTAGCAATTTCCTCTCTGGCCTCAACCACATAAAACAGGGATGCCTGTTCATTCAGAGGCCCTGCCCCAGGGTACGCATGCTCCTTGCTAAATACAAACACGGACACCACAACGGTCCACCATCACACTTACAGATGGATAAAAGCATGTCCAGAACCAAGCTGTCAATACTGTGGAGCAGGTTTGCCTGCCACTGTGTGTTGTGACTGGTCCCACCAGAGAGGAAGTGGTCCCTGTAGTTCATTTCTCATCATCGATGGACAACAAGACAGATTCTGCTGTATTAAAGCTTCTCCTCCCTGCCCCCTGCATCCGTCTTGCAAAATTTAGACTCACATCCAGCAAATGTTTCCCTCATTTACAGGCAACAAATATGATTAAAATTCGGGAATGCAAGCAAAGTAATTATATACAAATTACTACTCTCATGCAGGAAAACATGGAAGTAATCAGGGAGGACAGCCTCAGATCACTGCAGTACCGTTAATTACATTTCAAGCTTATTGTAAAACAAGCCGGAAGAGAACTGAAGTCGCCAGCGAGACCCGTGCCAGACAACACAGTGTAAGATGCCCCACTGCCAGCGATGCAGAGACAAGAGTGAGAGGCAGGCACAATAGTATCTGTCTGACAACAAACTTCAGGCTAAAATTACTTCCTATAAGATTTATCAGAAAAATCACATCTTTCTCTGTTAGTCATTTAATCATTTCCACTTTGGAGCAGGACAAGATATCATAAGTCCCACACTAGAAAACTAAAGCCATGCTCATGAAAAACGCAATATTAAACTCGAGTTATGGTCAAGCTAAAGCAGCTTTCCCAAACACTAGTGATCAGGAACTTAAAAATTATGGAAGTAAATATGTTTACATTTGTTTATTATAAATAATAACAAATACCCAAATGGGATATGCCTAGAATCAAATTAGTTATGTACGGCCCAGTATCCTCATCCTCTTCCCCTCCATCTCTGGGGACCATCTCCACCAGTGGCCAGATGACACGGCTCATTCTCCCCTTCCTGGCCTGTCCATTGCATCTCACTGACATGGTGGTGAAGGATAACTACACAACTAGATCTGGCACGAACGCCAGTTATGCCACTGTCTAGCTGTGGACCCTTAAGCCAGGCCAGTGACCGCCTCTAAGCCCCAATCTTGTCGCTAAAACAAAGATACTACCAATATTGCAGGGTTGTCACAAAGATTATCAGTAATATATGTGCCCAGGTAGGACCTGGCACACAGCCAGTACCCAATAAACAGATCACGATTCCTGCCTTGGAACCGCTTTAAGACTAAATGAGGACATGAGTAGAAGGCCTAGGACAATGCCGTGGCAAGTAGAGTGGCACTAAAAAAAAGTTTGTCGCATCCTCCTCTCTGTTCCTTTCCTCTCTATACTGTCATTTCAGGCCACATCTTTCTCACCAATGTCATCCCAACGCTGTCCCTACACTCATCTCCATATTTATAACCACACGCTCACCAATCCATTACATTTATTCCAAAGCACAAACCTGATCACATCAAACATTTACTTAGCACCCTGCACTGACTCTGTACCAGGCGTCCTAACAGGCGTACTCCTCAGGAAGTATGCACGGCCCTTCCCAACCTTTCCAGTCTTATGTCAGGATTTTCTTCCCCCCACCCCGCCCCCATATATATTCTCATGTCCAAGCCACTACATAGCCCATCCATCGTTTCCTAATTGCTCCATGCTCTCATGCCTCCAAGCCTTTCCAGAATGTTCTCTCACTCATGAGGCCGACTCATTCCTCAAAATAGAGCTCAGGCATCATCTTCTCTTCAGAAATGTGCTTGAGCCTGGAAGTTTCTTTGGTATTCCAAAGGCCTTTCTGCACACTTCACTCACGAAAGTTCGCAAACTGTGTTCTAATTTTGCCGACCTTGCAGCTCCAGCCCAACTGTGAACTCCCAGAAGGCAAGGAACAGACCTTATCATGTTAATATTATTCCTAGCGCCTGGCATCACATCTATGCTCAAAACATGTGCAATTTTTTTTTTGCTATACCCTTAATATTGTGCTCATGAAAACTGGCAGACTAGAAAATAAAAGTGTCACTACAAACAAAGAATTTCTAGAAACTTTTTGAGATTTCTTTGAATCCAATTAATTTCAAAGCATCTCAAAAAGACGAAAAAATGCTGAGATAAAATTCATACAAATGCTCATAGTAGACGGTATATCAGGCCAAATTATCAGTACGAAAAAAATGAATGGAATCTCAATATTTATATTTATGTGTAAAATCTAAAGAAAATTTCAAACCTGAGGATGTCTTTGACTATGTTCCCATTTTCAATAGATATTAAAAAAATAAAATCTAGCAAAAACAGTCTTAGTTAATAGCAAAGTATTTCAAGGTTTTCCTCTTACAGAGGTATATTTAATATTGGTTGAGTAGAACAAAAACAGTAGAATAATCTTACTGGCTATGAATATGATTTTCCTTCTAAAAAATGAATTTAAAAAGTTATTTCCTGTTTTCAAATGACTTAAACCTTTTTCAAAATGAAAGAGATTGTGCAAATTTACCTCCACCAATCATTACAACGACTGACTTTATAGTTTATATAATCCGTAACTATCATCTGCAAAACTGCTACCCTGTTTCTCCAAAAATAAGACCTAGCCAGACCATCAGCTCTAATGCGTCTTTTGGAGCAAAAATTAATATAAGACTCAGAATGATATGATATGATATGATATGATATGATATGATATGATATGATATGATATGATATGATATGATATGACATGACATGACATAACATGACATGATCTAACATGATATTATACCCGGTATTATATTATATTATATTATATTATATTATATTATATTATATTATATTATATTATACCCGGTATTATATTATATTAAAATAAGACCGGGTCTTACATTAATTTTTGCTCCAAAAGACGCATTAGAGCTGGTGGTGTGGTTAGGTCTTATTTTCGGGGAAACATGGTATAAATGTACTTGGTAAGTAATACAGAATTCCAAAGTATCAGTCTGGGTAATGCATTTTGAATGTACTTGTTTAAAATCGAATCCATTTCCATTAAACAACAGAAAAAGGAAATAAACTGTAGCATTTGGTAGAAAAGAACACTGTTTCAACTCTTTTTCTAAAATGTTATAACATGTGATTTGTGTTTTATCCAAATATAACTCACTGTATTTAGCACCTCCTGTACTTTCGAGTATATTAGATAATTGCACACCAAGTTAAAAACAAAATAAAGGAAAACATTTCTGCCACCCACCTTTTTTCATAAGAAATGGAAATATTAAACACATACAGAGCACTTTGTATAAAGTTCAGCATGACAAGCCCCAAAGAAAGCTATTTTTTTCTTAATTTAAAAAATTTGTTTGAGGATTTAAAGAACTTGAAGGGCAAGGGAGGAAGGGAGAATTGTGTAATTATTGGTTTTAGTTAAAAAAAAGAAAAGATTAGTAATTTCCAAATCCTGCTCTGGAGAAGCAGCCTCAGTGGTGATGGGCTCCCACCTCCCACCCCCCTACTCCACTAAATAGAAAAGTTCCAATTTTTTTTTTGCCTGTTTGTGCACTGAATTTCTGAAAAAGATTTTGTTTGAACAAAGGTGTCCGTGACTTTAAAAAGTCTGAAAATCACTAAGAAGGATTAACCAATATCCAATGGATAATATTGACATTAACACCTAATAAAACAATAAACTGAAGTAGTCAATATGGAATAACAGTTTTAAGAACTGGTAAAATGTTAAGAAGTAGGAAAGCCTAGTTATCTGTGGTTGCTTTACTTTTATGAATAAAGGTTGCTTTACCTTTCTTTTGCTTCTGATCAAAGATTTATTGGGTATGTTTTTATTTAGGGAGGAGACACGTAGGTTAAGTTTTTACAACTTGGTTTTGGCAGAAGGACAATGGATGGTTTTAGCAAGGACCTGGCTCGGAACCCAAAGCAAACAGCTGTGGAAGGGGGAGACATGTCAAGATGAGAGCAGATATTACTGGGCATGTTTGTTTAGGTGGCTGGGAGGAGGCCCACAAAATAATCCTGGGGTGGGGGTACCTATCCTCCTTTGGTGGAGACTGACTGAAAAAATTACATCCTTTCCCAACAACACTTCTGATTCTTAGCATCTACTTCCTCCTGTGTCTCCACTTCCAAGCCAGTTTAATGCCATCAAAAATCAGAAATTAACATTTGCAGTAATTTATGAAAATAGTAATTTTCTACCCAAATCAGACTGTTAGAAAACGTCAACCTTTTTATATACTTTGTTTTTTCTGATGAAAAAGCTACAGAACCAAAAGCCTTTTTGCCAATGACTTTGGGCCATGACGCAAGGAGATGGAAGGCTAGGATGAATCTTCTCCACCTTCCTCGCTTCCCTCAGCCCATGGTATTAGGAGATTGTGACAGAGAAGAGAATAAAGTTTCAAAATCATGTAGGAACAATCTATTACATTTTTTTGCCTTTCCAAAATGCTTGCAAAGCTAGTGAGACGATGGGTGCTTTTTGCCATTTGCCAGACTTTCTATAATGTGGAAATCACTTTACAACAGAGAATATCATTGAGTCTCTCCAAATTAAGACTCATTAATTTCAAAAGATCAAGATCAGGAGAAAAAAATTAGCATCGGCATTTTGAAAGCCAACTGTATGACTACACAGTGATAAAAATAATCCTTACCGCTTGGTTAAAAAAAAAAATGATGACAAGATGAACAACAATAATTTTAACTACTTTAAATTAGTAACATTTAGTTCCTAACATCTTTTAGACACTCTTTTGAAGTTTAAGAAATTAAAATGCTAGTTTGTTCCAAACATGGGGAAGCCAAATATTATTGTCATACATATACTGTCTAAACTTTTGTCCTTTAATTATTTTATTATGTAGTCAACCTACTTAATAAGATATTAAGAACCATAATTCTAGTTTCTTTCCTATGGTAAAACTATGGTAACAGAAAAGCAATTCTATACCTACAACAGAAGGCCAATAAAATACTGGTGCCTAACAGACAAGTACACTCAGACAATCTACATCCAAGACTATATATAATATATACATACAGACTTTCCTCGGCTCCTTTCTGGACATACTGACAAACCAGGAGACGTTCCAGCGGTTTATTTTCTCAAAATAGGTAAGCTATGAGAGCTATGTACAAACTGTTTATAGATATATTAATTTCCTCAAAGGAGATCTAATATAAACCATCTATAAGCATAATACCATGGTTTCCAGCAAGATTCAAAAACGACTTCTTGCTCTGAAATTTGTATTTGGAAAAGACTAACACATGGGCTAGATGTTTCAATCCCTTTTAGAATAAGGCAAGAAATACATGAAATTTATTGTACCTACAACAGGTTTTGAAATTCTACATCTTCAACAAAATATCAAATTTTAATTTGACTATATGTTCTTCCTCTTAAAATATATAAATTGTTTATAGCACATTTATATCATTATGATCACTACTAAATATACAACAAAGGCAAGCATAATCACATTTGTATTGTTTTATACATGACATTTCTTTTCTGACTAAAATCTATCTCCCCAAAGAGAGAGCAATACATTGGTATATTTCTTTTCTATTTTTTAAACAAAAACAAAAACAGAACTCATCTCTGACACATACACAGACTTAAATCCTAGGTTTTTTTAAAGTGAATTATTTCTACATGCAGCGTCAAACCACCATGCAGTGTCGGGGAGATGCAATTCCTAGCTTACACCACCTGAGGGCACTCCTAAAATCCTGAAACAACTTAGAATCCAATTTTTATATTTACTACGACGAAGGACACCTAGTCCTACTTGAAGTTCAAGGGCTCAGTAGTCGCTTTAAAAACATATTCTAGAAAACACATGTTTCTTCCTTAAAACTGAAATCATGGTAAAGGTGTATACTTTCTATCCGTTGCATATTCTCTGGGCCTGTATCCTTGCTGAGGTTCTAAAGCAGGATGAACGTAACTAAGTAACTTCAAATGAGAGCCCTCAAAAGTTACTAACTAACCAATCTCATGTGATTATCCTTCTAGACTACAGGTTTATCATCAACAAAAAAAGTTCATGTTTCTGTAGAGAACAGAAATTCACGAATGACTTCAAATACATATATGATTTAAAAGTGGGTCAGAAAAGGCTTGTTGTAGCCATCCATATGGCACTTCAGTTCAAGGAAACGAGTCAGCCATGGGCACCTTACCTGTCTCCTGGGAATTCAACACTTCCAAGGCATGCATCATGGCACTTGCAAAGACATTGGCATCCTCTTTGCTGCCAAAGTTGAGACCATACACCTGTCTAGCATCCCGCCATTGGTGGAAGGTCTGTGTAGCTTGATTGTACTTCAACCCTTTAGGAATGGCACAATTTATCACGACCTAAAAGACAGTAATTCTTTATCAAATCGAGGTACTAACTGGCAAAATCAACACAGTCAACAAACCCTGATTGGGCAGATATTCACTCATTCACACCTGCTCCGGACATGGTTGGCAAAAAAAACGGTTAAACCAATTATCTAGGGGACAGTCTGCAGAAATATTAAGTCTGATGGAAGTTAAGCTGTCTGATGGGTACAAAGGTCTGGCTTTAAAACAGTAAATCAGCTAAACAAAAGAAAATCTATATGCCTCATTAAATATATTTTACCATGTTTATTGAAGTATTATAAAGTCACAAAGCATATAATATATATGCATGTATCTCGGTGAACATTCCCATGTAGCCAAAACCCTGATCAAGAAATAGGATGTGCTTCTTAACCCCTCCTCGCTCCCAAAAGGTACCAGCCACACTTCTAACATCATAGATCAATTTTTCAGGTTTGGAGATTTTATGTACACGGAGTTCCATAATAAGTATGTATTATAATGTATCTGCCCTTTCCCCGTTTATTCCATGCAGTTGTGGGTTCTTCTTTTTCGCTGCCCTATGGTATTCCATTGTATAAATCGTTTATTTATCCATTCTCCCATTAATGGACATTTGAATTATTTGCAGTTGGAGGATATTAAAAATTGCCAGGTTGTGAACATCCTATTAAATGTCTTTTTTTGGACATATGAGCACACATTTCTGTTGGGCATATATCCAGGAGTGCAATTGTCACAGGCCATATATAGAGAGTTTTCAACTTTAGTTGAAAACTCCAAGTAGGTTTCCAAATTAGTTCTATCAATTTTCACTTCCACAGCAGAATATAAACAGGTTGCACGCGCAACTACACATTCAATCCAACATTACAGTCTGTATTGTTGGTCTTTATTTTAACAATTCTGATGGGTATGAATACTGTATCAGTCTTGTTCTAGTTTGCATTTTCCTGATTACTAATAAAATTCAGTACTTTTTCATGTTTTAATGGCTATGTAGATATCTTCTTTTACTAATAACTGCTCAAATTAAATCTCTTGCCCATTTTTCTACCAAGTCGTCCATCTTTTTTTTTTCTTATTGCTTTGTAAGAGTCCTTTATATATTCTGGATATAATCCTATTGTTGGTTATCTGTGTTGTAAATATCATCTCCATTTTTGCGGCTTGCCTTTTCACTCTCTTAATGGTGTCTTTCGATGAACAGATAACTTTTATTCATTCCAAATTCAATCTGAATTAGCAATCTTCGCCTTCACAGTTAATGTTTTTGTAACCTGTTTAAGAAATGTTTCTCAATCCCAAGGTCATGAAAATATTATCCCAGATTATTTTATAAAAGCTTTATTGATATAACTTTCATACTCACATCTCCAATCCAACTGGAATTGATTTATGCCTGTGGTGTGAAATGAGATTCAAGTTTCCTCTTTGTTCCAACATGGCTGTGCAATTGATCCAGTCCTATCTGTTAACTGTGCTGCAGTTTACCTTTTCCATAACTCAAGTGTCTGAATGGCTCTATTTTGTTTCACTGGTCAATATGCCTGTCTTTGAGCCAGTGTCACAGTGTCTTTATTATTGTGGCTTTACATTAAGTCTTTATAGCCCCCAGAGTAGTGTCCACCTACTTTGTTCTTTAGTAGTGCTTTGATTATTCTCAGCTCTTTGTGTGTGGCGACAACTTTATACTCAGATTATCAATTTTGTGTTATTGCTCCAACCTTCCAGTCTCTGCTTTTAACTGGAGTGTTCATTTACATTTAATGTAAATTATATATAAATGTGGGTCTAAATCTACCATACCTACTTTATTATTATCCCCTCTATTAGCTCACTAATTAAACTTTTTCACTGTTTTAGTGGTTGCCCCAGAGATGACATCAAGCATCTCAAACTTATCAAAGACAAATAAAAACTATTATTTTTACCTTTTCCTCAACAATACAAGGACTTTACAAATACTTTATCTCCAATAGCGCCCCCCATTTCTCATGCCCATCTCAGGACTCCTTTGCTATTTATATTGGTTATTTTAATTCTATGTATATTTTAAACCCCATAAAACGCTACCACTATACACAGTCAATGACCTTCGATGATCAGTGTTTATGCTTTCTTTTACTTTTTATTCTTCTGTCTCTTCAAGCTTCTGCTGGGACCATCTTGAAATTTTTCTCTCAATGCAGATCTCCCGGTGATGAATTCTCTCCATTTTTTTCTTAGTCTGAAAACAACTTTACTTCTTCATTTTTGAAGGATATTTTTCTTAGGTGTGAAATTTTAAGGAGTCATTTATTTTCTTACAGTACTTTGAAGTCCACTGCCTTCTAGCTCTTGTTATTTCTATTGAAAAGTCACCTGACAAACTGTTGTTGCTTCTTTAAAATCATTTTTTTTTCACTGACTGCTCTCAAGAGTTTCACCCTGTATTTTGTTTACAGTAATTTTTCATCACTTTTGAAAATTCTTGTTCATTATCTCTTTGATTATTTTTCTGCCCCATTCTCTGCTCTCCTCTGGGACTGATTACACATACGTTATACACTTTTTACTGTATTGTCCATGTCTTTAAGCTTTTTATATACCTACATTTTTCTCTTTCAGAATATCTTAGCTTCAGTCTGAATATTCTTTTCTGACCTATATTCCAGTTTACTCATTCTTTTTAGCTGTTTCTAGTTTGTAAAACCCATCACTGAGTTAACAGCAGTTATTCTATTTTTTAATTCTAAAATTTCCATTAAGTTCTTTTTTCAGGAATCTAGTCCTCTGCTGAAATTCTCAATCTTTTATTTCCTTGAATATACTGAGCATGGTTATTTTAAAGTCAATTTCTGATAGTTCTATTAACTGGATTCCCAGTCGATCTGTTCTAATACTATTCCTGTCGTCTCCCTGTATGCCTGGGTATTTTGATTGAGTGCCAGACATTGTGTATGGACCATTATATGGAAATTTTGAGGCCTACAATGATGTTATATTTTTCCAGGGAAAATGTACATTTGCTTCTGGCAAACAGCTAAGAAAACTAACAATCTCGAATCACTTTAATACAAAAGTGACCAAAATTAGAGGCTGGGTTTCAGTTCCTATAAAGGCCAGACTAATTCTGAGTCAAACTTCTTCCAGGGAATTGCGGCTTCTGGGTCCCAAGTCATGACCTGGGGGATCACCAAGACAACACTCCTTCACTGGCAGGCTCTAACTTCCCATTTGTGTCCTACGTGTCCCATGAGTCTCCCCAAAATCTGCTCATCTTCTCAGTCTCTTTCAAAACTGACACCCGCCTCCAGTAAAGAGAGGTCCCAAAGCTGGGTTTACTTCTCTAGTTCTTTCTTCTTTCAGTTCATAACTGAAACAACTCACTGTCCTTCTTTACTCACATGCTTAACAAACATTCAAATAAATGGTGGGTGATTTTTTTAATGGCTCTTTACTACAAAAAGATTAAATGTTGTTTAATAAATTATAATAACATGTTTCCATTTAGAAAAGACTTAAAATCATTAAGAAATGTAGCAAGGTACTCTGGAATAAGAGGAAACCAATTTTTTTATTAGATATATCTGTAGGTACATTATTGTTTTTGTTAAAGTGGTATCTTTATAAAATTATGTTTTCTAATTGTTTATTGCTAGTTATACAAAAATGCCACTGGCTTTTATGTACTGATCTTGTATCCAGCAACCTTGCTGAACAATCTTATTAGTTCTATTATTTTATCTGCAGATACTCTTGGGATTTTTTATGTAGACAATTACATCACGAGTGAATAAAATCAGCTATATGTCTTTCTTTTCAATCCTTAGAGTTTCTTCATCTTCATATCACTACGTTACCTCCTCTGCAATGCTAAATGAAAGTGATTAAAGCTGAAATCCTCAACTTATTCTTGAGTTTGATGGATATCCTCCCAACATCGTACTGTCCTGTAAGATGTCTGCTGTATGTTTATATTACTCATCCTTATCAACTTAAGAAAATTTTTATGCCAAACA
Organism: Rhinolophus sinicus; assembly: GCF_057876585.1. Lineage (NCBI taxonomy): Eukaryota > Metazoa > Chordata > Mammalia > Chiroptera > Rhinolophidae > Rhinolophus > Rhinolophus sinicus. The sequence continues at coordinate 55,996,596 of NC_142506.1, read as the reverse complement.
TGCTGAAAATTTTATGCACAGATTTTACTTTTATCAAATGCTTTTCCTGAATTTCTTGTTTCTTATAGTATTCTTCTGGTAAACTACATTACTAAGTTATCTAATGTTAAACTATCCTTACATTACTGAGATAAAAAGAGATAAACCCCATTTGGTCAGAGGTGATCTTCTTCTTTTTTTTTCATGTACTCTGCTGCATTTGGCCTGCTAATAATATCTTACTGAGGACTTCTATATCTCTGTCAATGTCCACAACTGAGACTGGCTTATAATTTTCCTCTCTCGAACTGTTCTGTTTTTAGGTATCAAAATTATACTAGCCTCATAAAGTACTATTCTTTAAAACAGTTTGCATAAAAAAGGTAGCATTTTGTAGATTTTTAGATTTTGTTTATCAATGCTCTGAACTCCCCTCCATTTTTTAAAATTTGGTGATAGATTATTAACTATTGATATATTTTATGATTGTAGGTCTACTATGTTTTTCTACTTTCTGCCAGCTTGGGTAAATTATATTTGTCTACAAAATGGCTTATTTATCAGCATAAAGCCATTCATGTTACCTTAGTAATTTATTGCCTTACTATAACTAATAGCAATACTCTTCCAATGCTAATACTGTTTATTTTCAACTTTTTTCTTTGATTCTGCGATTTTTCTATTCAGCAGGGTAAGCTTTTGTGTTAATAATTTCTACTTATTTTTATTTAATTAAGTTCTTTTATTTTTAGTATTTCCTTCTGCTCTCTTTGAGTTAAGCTCATTATATGCCCTTAAGATGTGTCCATCTAAGGACAGCTTAGATGTCCCACAGATTTCTATAAGTAATACTTGTCACTCAGGTCTAAGTATTCTTATTTTCTAATCTTCATAATGAGTTCCAACTTAGTGTCATGAATTATTTAGAAGTGTTTTCTAATTTCCAAATATTTTAAGAACACCCCATCTGTCAAAAGCTAAAAGCCACAGGATAGTTTACTTCTCTCTCTCTCTCTCTTTTTTTTTAAATTAAAGTTTATCGGGGTGTTTACTTCTCTTAATAAAAATTTCAGTGTTTCATATGGAAATTCCCAGACTTGTACAGGATTCTGGCTACTTATTTTTAAATATTCATTTTCTTTTTTGCCACCATTGAGCTACTTTTAGGACTGTTCGTTAGTACTACCAATGTTTTCCCCAGAGAGACCATTTCAACTATAGTTTAAAAGCACTCCTTTATTTTACTGAATGTACCAAGTCTTTTTGTAACACAAGACGACTTTAAGAATTTCACCGGGGGTGGCCAGTTAGCTCAGTTGGTTAGAGTATGGTGCTAGTAATAACACCAATAACAGCAGGCTGCCGGTTCGATTCCTGTATGGGCCACTGTGAGCTGCGTCCTCCATAAAAAAAAAAAAAAAAATCACAGACCCTTCCTTACCTGATGGTCTTGAATTTTCCTGCCCACCACTCTGAATGTGTTGTTGCCTGTGTGGTGATATATATGAACTCTGCTGAACCCAGTTGAGCCACCAGCTGGCACCCACTTCTTATTGGCATCATCATAAACCATCACAGCAGCTCTTGCCTGGCAGATACTCTGTTCACTGTTTAAAAAAAAAAAAAAAAAGCAAACTTAAGATATTTAAAATATGCTAAGTTTCCCACATCACCACATAAATCAGAGTTAGCTCACCTAGCAGTCAGTCAACAATTAGTGCTTTACTGGGTGCTAGAAACAACACCAAACAAAACACAGGCTTCCTGCCCTTACGGGTGGATAAAAATGGGGAAGGCGCACTTAAAACAAACTAATACAACTACAAGTAAAAATTAATTGTCATCTGTGTAATCATGTATATACATTTATAAAATCAAGGAGCAGTTTCTGTTTCCCCTCTTTACTTACTGATATTTTTACCATCAGGCTTGCTTCAAGATCTGTAACCAATTCTGAGTAGCTCTATCTGCCCCTTGAGATATGGAGTTGTCACCAACCATCAATGGATGGCTATGTGACTAAGTCTTTGATTCCACTTGGGCAAGATAACACCCTATGTTTCAAATTTCTTCATTTAAAAATGAAAAAGTAAAATGAGATGTTTTCTAAAGATCATTCTAGATTTTAATGCTAACCTTCACAGATAAATATTAAAGCAAAGAGCAATTCCATGATAATATCTTTAAATCTTAGCTTCACCTCAATTATTTGTTACCAAGTGAGACTGAGATACATGAATAAATAAAATGAGGGGAAGTTATTTCATATGAACACTAGTTTCATCTTTCAAAAATTCAATATTCCTACTGGGGGGAAAAAGACTGATTTGAATTTTACTTTATTTCATACCACATTTTTTTTTTTTTTTAAATCAAATACCAAAAATGAGCAACAGAAGGACACAGGTACATTAACTCTATGTTGACTATTGACCCAACTAAAATAACTCAATCTCTACACAGAAGACTTCTCTCACATTTAAGCCACAGTTACGGAGACGCTGCTCAGTAGCTCACCCAACCCCACCTTTAATGAAAGCATTGCTCATCCCACCCATTTTCGCCTCAAAGATTTTAAACAGTGAATCATGTGGGGTTTTTCCCAATACCCTCAGAAACCAAAAGTGATTTCAAGCCCTTCCCTCTTACCCACACTTCTGCCCCATCTCTCAACAGTGTATGTTTATATGTATTTTACTCAACTTGTCACATGACTTGATGACAGCAGACTCATGGGGACCTAAAGAGGTCGCAGGACTGAGCAATAACATTGCTTCAGAACAGTGGGGTTAGAATTGTTTGTAATTTTCCATTAGAGAAATTTTACAAAAACTAACTTGGAACCATATTTGAGCACCACAAACACTGAAATAAAACCAGTGGTAGTCTAAGTTTTCAAGCTCCACTGAAATTTTTTTAGTAAAATAGTCCTGGAAACAAAAACAAGCCAATGACTAAAGCTTGAATTCTTTTTAAAAGCTTGATTAAAGAGCATCTGTCAGCACGGCAGTTGAACAGAAACACAACCGAAACACCTAAGTGACAACATTTCCATAACTCTATAGAAAGATTACATGAAACAACCTAAAGCAAATTGCTTCTTACAGCACACAATCCAAGACACAAATTTACTACTAACTGTAAATAACTCAATAAACAAATCTGTAAATTAATAAAGAACAGTATTTTCCAGTTTTCAAAAGTTAGTATTTTTGGACATACACTATGATTCCCATGGTTCAAGAAATAATGTCTCTTCAAGAGAGTCCCAGTGGGATGACACAAGCTAAAACAATAGTTAAACCCCTATTTTGTACATTTGGTCATTCCATGCCTCAAAAAGAAAAATTTTTTTTTTAAAAACATACAGGAAATCTAAAACCAGGAGAGTTAGATAGAATATCCCAACTTCTCCCTCTACCTTTTTCTTCCCGGTTGCTAGAAGAGTGGGTTGTTGCTGGAAACGTTCCGAATTGAAGCACATAGTTAACTGAATATCTCTGACTAGTGCTTAATTTACAAACCACTTAGTCAACAATCAAATAAATGTCTGGTCACTTGAGTTTCCCTGGGAAAGCTGTAACCATAGAAACAAAGACATCTCCAAAACATAAAGTAGCCAAGAAAGACCCAAACTGCAAAAATTAGTTGATTCGTTTTCTAAGGAAGATGAAAAGATATCTTCAAGATGAGATGTTAAGGCTACAAATCCAACTCTAAACAAAGCCAAGAAACAGCAGGAGAAGCCCAGGTTAAAGAGAAGAAAAACTAAGGTGTGGGGAAGAGCTGAGGTGCTGTTGGAGAAGTCTCAATAGCCACGTGAGGATGTGGCAAGCTGGGACGGGCAGACAGGGAAAACCCGAACAAGTCCTAGAAGACTTCAGGTTCTCAGAGAAGCCACATCAGGGCTTGGCCAGGAAGAGATGGCACTGGTTGCCGGGGATCTTAGTGACAAATTCAAGTCAAGTCTTTGCATTCCTTTCCATAACATGTGAGGACCTTTCCTTACTAGACACAGATATCCTGTGGTATAATACGAAACACCTGGTCATTGTCACAGTTCTGACCGAGCTCCTAAACAAACCCCTTGGCATCTCATAAGCTGTAAGAGCGTCTTTGGTATGCTAATGAGATGACTCTAGGCTTCAGGACGGGGGCTGGGTGCCAGAAATACCAAGTCATGATTAGAAGGTTGAAATTTTCAGTCCTACCCTACCCCACCTCCTGGGAGGGAAGAAGGGCCGGACATTGGGTTCACTCACCAAGGGCCAATGAGTTCATCAAACATGTCTATGTAATGAAACCTCCATAAAACACCCAAACAAGCTCACATCGAGATGCTGGCTGGGTGGCACGCCCAAAGAGGGCATGGAAGCTCTGTGCCTGCCCCATACCTTGCCCTATGCTCTGCCATCTGGCTATGCCAAGTTGTACCCTTTAAAATAAACCAGTAATAGTAAGCAAAGTACTTTCCTAAGTTCTGGGAGTTGTTCAGAAAATTATCAAAAGGGGGTCATGGGAACCCCTGAATGTGTAGTCAGCCAGGCGTAAGTATGGGAAGCCTAAGTACCCCACTGGCAGCTGGCCCCTGAAGTGGGGGCAGTCTTGTGGGATTGAGTCCTCTTAACCTGTGAGGTCGGTGCTAACTCCAGATAGCTTTCACAGTTTAATTGAATTGTTGGACAGCCATTTGGAGTGGAAAAAATAGGAGAACTGGTTGTTGATGAGAAGAAAATCACTCAATATACCAACTCCAATTACAGGTGTGCACAGAATAAGCCAGTAGCACCCAGTTTGGGATTTCATGGACCTATAAACTTCAAACATAAACTGGATGAATCAATATAGAATTGGTTGACAATACTTTGGCCGACTTGCCAGGTAGGATATTGGGGGTAGGGGAGGGATCACCATAACTTATTAAAATAAGGATATTTTGGAACTTCAAAATCTCAAAAGAAAGAACATAATGTAATATACTTTATATGTAATAACTAGCTCTCTATACAATTCCCTACATTGTCCATATGGTGTTTTTTCCATTTCTCCCTGGTCCAGTGAAATACTGATAAGGGTTTGCTTTACAGTATACTGGCCTTAATCACAACAGAACTACCTATATGTTGTGTGTACACAAGATAGGAACAGCTCAGAGGCTCTTCTGATAGGAATTTCCCGCTTCCTCTAGGAGGATTTTCTGCTGAGAAAGTCAATGAGTGAATTTCTGAAACGCTACTTAATATTTTTGACACTATACACATATGTGAGGTTTTTCAGGGGAAAGTAACAAGGAAGGAAGGCAAGATTTAAGAGCCACAGCTACTGAAAAGTCAAAAAGGAAAAAAATAAAAGAAAATGATCTAAACAAGCACAGGAAAAAAGACCAAAAAATTGTATAATCTTTATACTATCATTATATCTGCATTATAACAAGACTCCAAATGAACACCTAATCAAAGCCTTCAACATTCTAAAGGAACTACACACACGATTAAATTAGTAAATTCCTAAATTATAGTTTTGTGAAGATCAGTCACTAAACTAGTTATAAACAAAAGTTTCACTTTATGACCAAATGCAGTTGGCATATATAGACAATATATCTATACATATCTTCCTGGTTTTAACTTTGGTGTTTTAAATAAAATATGCTGTTAGAAGGCTAGAGAGAGAGAGAGACAGCTGATTTTTTAAAAAAGTATAAAAAACCATGATACGATCTTACAATTTTGTGACTTTGCCAAGTAATTCATTTCTGAATACAGTCAAATTTCTTGAGCAGGGGTATATAATGGTAGAGAATGGTTGCCAAGTTCTATTCTCAAAGATACCAGTGAATGAAATGCTTCCTGGTATTTAAGCAGACTAGGAACTGTTTGGCTATTCTGCTATTTGCTATTTATTGAGTTGTGATAAAGCCTTTCAAAGACACGACTCATTCACCATTACTTTACAAAGGAAGCGTTAACTTAACAGTGCCTAGCACATAGTAGGCATTCTTTAAATGCTTGTTTAGTACATAATTTCATCTAACGAAATCCTACTTATCAAGAACTGGATCAAACACCACTTCTCTATGAAGTCTTTCTGGGGTCGCCAAAGCCAGAATTAATCGCTCCCTCCTGCGTTCCCATTGTATTCATTCATTTTCAACAAGGACATCTCTCTGGGGAGGTAATACTCCAGCCACAGGAAAGAGTTGAGATTTCAAGTGCCCAGGGAAGCCACTAGAGGGCTTTAAGAGAAACATGACTTACATTTATAAAAGGTGACTCTAGCTACCACGTACAGAAGGGATTCAGGAAAGTGGCATGGAAATCAAGAACAGAAGCATGGGGCCGGCCCGGTGGCTCAGGCAGTTAGAGCTCCATGCTCCTAACTCCAAAGGCTGCCAGTTCGATTCCCACATGGGCCAGTGGACTCTCAACCACAAGGTTGCCAGTTCAATTCCTCGAGTCCCGCAAGGGATGGTGGGCTCTGCCCCTGCAACTAAGATTGAACACGGCACCTTGAGCTGCCGCTGAGCTCCCGGATGGCTCAGTTGGTTGGAGCATGTCCGCTCAACCACAAGGTTGCTGGTTCGACTCCCCCAAGGGATGGTGGGCTGTGCCCCCTGCAACTAGAAAACGGCAACTGGACCTGGAGCTGTGCTGCGCCCTCCACAACTAAGACTGAAAGGACAACTTGAAGCTGAACAGAACCCTCCACAACTAAGATTGAAAGGACAACAACTTGACTTGGAAAAAAGTCCTGGAAGTACACACTGTTCCCCAATAAAATCTTTAAAAAAAAAAACAACAAAAAAAAAACGGAAGCATGAAGACCAGTGCGAGATGTACAAATGGTGAAACTTGAACCTGACTAGAAACATAGCAGCATGAGAATATATGCTGGAAGTGTAGCAGACAGGACTGGCTAGTACATACGTGAAAGGAAAAGGGAAAGAAGGGGTCAACCAAAGGCAGGAGAAAAATGATGGCTGTCACCTAGCATTTTACTGATACTCCTAAAGTAGCAGGTGACATGCTGTCAAGTATTTTCACTGTTGAAAGACATGGTCCCAATTAATTTATTTTTACACACATATAAACATGTCTTCACCATCTTTGAAAAAGGCCTGTCATTCATCTTTGACTCCTCAGTATGCACCATGGAGCCTTGTCTGCAGTAAGTTATCAAGGTCTGTACATACATAACCTCTATTTTATCCGAGTTTATCCTAAGAAAAAGATTTAGCATCTTGTCTGTTAGGATACTGAGTCCTTCTATGAACTAAGATGTCAGTTATTCAGAAGACAGAATACTAAGGAAGAAATTACACAAAAAAGGTGAAAATTTTAAAGAGAGATTTCCATCTTATTATTCTCTGACGTCAATTTTGTTGTTGTTCAAGGCTGCAATCTTATCACATTTCAAGCATTAAGGAGGCTGAGAATAAACCCAATGTTAGATTTGCACTCAATTCCACAAGTACTGTTCACACCTATATCCCACAGCGCCTACAGAAGCTGAACTAGGCCATCTCAGTTACAGAAGATTATGTACTTGACCGGGAATAATTTTCCTCTAACAGGAAAGTAAACAATAAACATCATGTCCTGTATTGTACTAAGCACTAGGAAAGTCACGAACGGAGTATCTTCTCTCACGTCACCACTCTGGACTCTAGTCATCCTATAAGCCTAGGGGTCACTCCAGAATCCTCCGTGCCCAGTACCCCACGAGGCATTCAGTCACCAGGACCTGTCAGTTCTACTTCCTGAAGACTTCTAATGCATTAGTTCCCTTGACTCGCAAGGCTCAAAAGCTTTCATTTGGGCCCTCCTTAGCTTCTCAACTGGATTTCAATACTCTCCTGACTGGTATTTCTATGTAATCTTACTCCCTCCTCCCAGTGCTTCCAAAGGGATATCTTTCTAAATCAGATCTACTCGTGTCACTCTTTTTAGTTAAGATACTCCAAAGACTCATCTCAAGGCAAACTCCGGCTTCATAGCATAGCATACAAGTTCCACCACGACGTGGCTTGTCTTTCACATTCATTTCTTTCTTTCAAATACCTGGAGCAGGTAATGTGTGTCAGACACCATATTCCCCCATCCTACTACCGGGGGCTCATCCATGTTCAAAACAGTTCAAAACTCCAACACAACAGTGACAACAACTATGCCACTCTTGTCCACATGGCCACACCTGTGCACGTGCCTCTCCCTCTACCTGACCTAACTGCCCATTTCCTTCCCAAATACCTTCTGCCTCACACTGACTGTCCTTCAAAATATAGACACAAGTGTCACATCCTCTCAAAAGCTTATCCACCTCCCCACCAAAACTGGGACTCATTCTATGTTCTCACAATATACTATCTACGCATAGCATCTCTCCACCAAGATCAGATTTAGTTAAAACCCTGAAGGACTGGCATTGTATCTTTTCATTTCTCCGAATTAAGAGATTTGTCCCCAATAAATTTAAAAAAAAAAAAAAAAGTTAATTTGAAAAAACCTGAAAAAAAAGATTTGTTAGTGACTTGAAAAGCAGTGAGAAAGATTAACTGTAAAAAGTAAACATCTGTAAGCTGTAACAGCCCCAATATATGCCAGTGAAAGCTCCCTGTTCTGACTTTCAATGCCCAAATGGACGGTGGATCAAATCCTCTCCTTCCTGTCTATAAAACATACCATCAGCACTTAAAACGCTCACAGCTAGTAAGCTACTATAATCACCCTCCACTCTTCTGCTCCCAGCAATAAGCTGTGTACTTATCAAGTGTCAGCTGGGTTTGTGACCAAATGTATTCATTTCAATTGTACTTGTATTGTAATTATGCAACTTAAATACTATATAAACTAATACGATGTGAGTATACAGAAATTCTGTGAAATTCAGTTGAATGTTCTGGGAAGTTTCTATCAAGGTGACTCATTAAAAAATTGTGAGACACATATAAAAGATGAGGGGGGCACACAAGTCTAACAGAATGCTATATTCAGATGCTTTGCATATGTCTAAGTTCTCTCTCCACTTTGATGTTCTTATACTCTGGAGATAAAAGATGGGCATGCTTTAGGAAAGAAAAATAATGTAGAATTCTCATCACCAGACTAACACTAAAAACTTTACAGAAAAGTTATAAAGTAGACTAAAATATTTAAAGGTGTATGTCACTTTTAAGAACACCAAACTTTAACTAGTTCAATTAACTAACCATTATCACCAGTACAGATCACATTAGATACCGGGGTTTTTCCTATAGGGCACATTTATGAAATACTAAATAGCTTTTCTCCTTTCATATTCCATAAAAAAAAAGAAAAAAAACTTGCTAAGAATTGGGGGGAAAGGGGGAAGTAGCTTTCAAAATAACAATTAAGTGCTGTCATGGCTCACTGACTAAGGGATACAGAAAAAACATTGTAAATTCCACTGATAAACAGCAGATACAAATAATGGCAGCAAACACACTTATTTCCCGCAAAGCAAGAAAACCATCTGGGAAGCAGCAGCTCCAAATATGCAGAAAGACAAAATTTCCCCTAAAGACCACACAGCTGCTTATCACTCATCTTTCCAAGAAATACTAAAAGGTTTTTAAAAAAAGATAAAAATATCAATGTCACTTTATCCCACAACATCTATATTTATGTGCGAAGTACAAATGCAATCTAGAGTAACTGATCCAGTCACCAGAGAAAATGATCAGTGTATCTAAAGCAAGACAGCAAGTTTCAGAAACCGTTTCAGCAAATCTGTTGGGTTACCCTGTAGGATGGAGTAAAAATAGTCTCTTAAATCATTAGGTTAAGTCATAAGTAGAAAAAGTACCTTAAAAAGGTGCTTACTACATAGCCGTGTGTGTGTAGGAATGATGAGAGTAATCTTTTTTTAAATCTTTATGGTCCTATTTGACTTTAATTATGAATACCTCTTAGCTGAGTAAGGAGAGCATGTGCAGATTCTATAAATGTGACGTGGCCAACAAAAAGAACTGCCTCTGCCAACAATATACCCAGAGAGAGAGAAGTAATCATGAAAACGCACAAGTTCGGTATTCTTAAAACAAGAGAGAAAAACCTGGATGGAATTTATAAGAGTTTGGGGAGAGAAAAGAAACTGTGATCCTATTAGACAGGAAGTAAAAAGAGAGATGAAGAAACTAGCGCGACTGAAAAGATCTTGGCTCAGAAGCTGCCTCACCTGTGCGACTCTGGCTGGGCACACACTGGAGACCTGGCTCATGGCAAAAGCACACAGAGAAACCCAAGCCCTCCTGCCTTTCCTGTAGTACAGGAGACTAGTTAACAAAAACAAAGCAAATGTTACGACTTCTTTAAAAAATTCAAATCAACTGTTTCAGGAGACTTCGCTCTAAAACTATCCATAGATAAAGATCTTCGGAGAATATATTTTCCAAGTATTGCTTATGTGCAAGCACAAAAGTCATAACAAAATCAATGAGGAAAAATGTATTAATGGATTACTACCTCTAGTATATTATACACACATCCCTAGTTATATTATAGTTACAAAGAATCAAAATCTCTTTACATTATGAAAGACTAAAACCCAGAGACATGACATAGGTAATTAATTACTGAGCCAGTGCAGAGACAGTAACAATATTAATAAAAGCAAATACTAATATGACTATAATACCAAGTGCCATACACAATTCTATGTGCTTTGCCTTTATTAATTCATTTATTTATTCAACAGTTTTATTTGGTAGATACTTGTTATAATAATATCCCCATTTTACAAATAAGAAACTGAGGCACAGAGAAGTGAATTCATTGACAAAGGACATCATGTAGAAAGTGGCAGAAATGGGATTCAAAGGAGCCAGTCTGCTTTAGAGTCTGGACACGTGACCAGTCTACTTGAATAAGATAGTTAAATTCTGCCTGACAATTTTATTAGTTCCACCAAATTACCTCCTCATAAGTTTTCCATTATTTCCATGTTATACTTCATGTTATATTTAATTTGAAACTAAGGGAAGGAATTGGTACATTTGCTGAAACTGATGTTTTTATAGAAATAAGCTAGGGTTCTTTTAAAGATTTCACTAGAGAAAACAATCATGTTATTCTATAACAAAGCCGTGTGTAGGCTATCACACAGTTTTTTAAAGATAGCAGTATAAAACATATGCATAAAATTAATACTTCAGAGAAAGTTTCCTTCAAATAGAATCTCAACCTTCTTCAAAGAATACATGAAGGCAAAATCTGTGGGAAGCATCTTAGGGACGCAGGTTCAATTCTGTGTAAACTGCCTACATCTCTTGATGACCCCTGAAGTACATACAGAGGGTGCCAAAAAAAATGTATACACATTTTAAGAAAGGAAAAAAGCTGTATTAAAATTGTAATACTCAATACAGTCTGTAACAAAAGATGAACAGTCACGTGTATACATTTTTGGGGCACCCCCAGTATAAGCATGTGCAGGGCACTTTCTAAGCACCCTAACTAAAAGGCTAAAAGAATGGAACAAAAATTTGACCTACTGCGCAAGAGACAGAATTTGCAGTTGATGTCCAACCATGTTATCTGCCTGCTTTTAACAAAAATATCAACACGCTTCAGAGCACGTAACAGAAGTCAGAGGCTCCACAACGTATCCTTGACAAGACGCAGAATACAAATGAAAACTACTCGAAATTCTCAAGAGAAAAGACAGTTAATGGAGCCCAACCACAAGATGAAGATGATGAATGTGGGCCTTGAAAGCAGCTACTGTAACTGTGGCCAATAACATAAAGTAAAATGTGCGCATCATGGAAATAGCAGAGCAATTTTTTAAACACTAAATGAAAATCCTACTGACAAATACATATTTTGCTTTATTATTAAGATTTAAAATCCTCTCCTTAGCTCTAAACCCACAGACAACTGCCTAGCATGTATTTCTACCTAAACATCACAAACCTATCCCCCTCCCTCACCGTATCTACTCCTCCCTCCCCACATCCCATCCCAGGTAAAGGATACCAAAAACCCTAGCGTCTGGCCCCCCACTAGAAATCCGAGCGCCACTTTACAGTGTGCTTCTTTCGGGCATCCCCAATCAGTCACTAAGCCCTGTCAGTCCTGCCACCCATGTCTCTACAATCACCCCCTCTATTCGGCACCCCTGCCACTGAGGTAATGCATCGTTTCCTTCCTGGATTCCTATAGGAGCCTCCACAGTAGCCTTCCCCCCTCCACTCTCATCAGCTGGAAGCCCCGGAATCAGCAGTTCCTGAACAAAGACAGCATCTTCATAATGCCTAGAAAATAGGACATCCTACTATTTCTACACAAGAGACACCAGTTAAGAATATTTTCATTGGGACCGTTTACAACACAGGTGTATTTACCTTTCTGCTGGCTTCCCTAATTGCATTTTCAGGTCAACTGGGAAGGACAAGTTTCTTCCCATTACCACATCACTTGTGTCATGACGACCAGATGAGAATGATCTTCGATTTCCTTACAGAACTGCTGTTCTACATATATACATCAGCAGACTCATTGCTATATGGACTGTCGTTTCGGTTTTTCCCCTCACACAGCCTGTAATTCAACAGGGCTTCACATTTCTTTCCGAGAGCTGAACATCAGTACTAGATTCTACAGGGCAGAATGGGTATCTTTAGAGGCACTGGAGCCTGGGAGTTAAGAGTGGAGAATCGAGAGTTAGACTTGAGTGAATTTCAACCCCAGCTCTGCTGTTTCCATGCACACATCCATGCGACCTGAAACAAGTTGTTCCGTAGCCTCCTGAAGCCCTAGTTTCCTGACTTCTCAAGTGGAATAACAATAATAGCACCTACATCGTGGAACTGTTTTGAGAATAAAAACAAGAACATAAAGCACTTCGAGTATGTGGCATGCTGGGCACTCAATAATATTAGCCATTATTAGCAACAGCCATTCAGTAAATGAGGGTCCAGAATCACAAGTGAGTGCAACACGACCAAACAACTACCGTGCGCCCTTAACATCTGGCGCTGACAACCAACCTGAAGATCCCTGGCCTACTTGGAGCCAGCCCTTGACCACTGGAAGAATCGGAACTGCCCACTCTGCCAGCCTGTTGTGTGAGAGTGAGCTTGACCGCTTTCCTAACACCTGCACGCCAATGGGGCTTTCTTCATTTCCTCTCATCCCTGGTACCCAATTTATCTGGTAGCTATTATAGGCTGCAGTGGTTATTTATGGACCTGGGAATTCATAATGGCCTTGAAACGTCACAAGTACACTGCTACAAATGGTTATTGCTTAGCATGTCTCTACGGGGCTGGAATACCTTTCTAACTTCTTGTTTCCATTTAACGGCCACTACATGTAACTTAATAAGGATCATGGACTCTTCGAGTCCTAAGGAGTTGCTTTCCGTTAATTTTTAATATTTCCATTAAAAGTCAACTTAAAGTAAGATATATATGGTAGACACTTAGTCAAACTAAATCAATTACAAACTGATACTTCTCATACTTCAAAATAACCGCTTGAGGAAAGCCTGGTTTTCCTACTATCCTAAGGAAACCCTTAATTTTCCAAGAGTATTTCTTGGACATTCATGGTTCCAGACCAGATATTTATATAGTTTGGCAACTACAGTCAATGTTCACCAGCTGCCAAGTCCTGCTCAAAACTCCTTTATAAGTTGTGAAATTCTGTCCTGACAGTCTGTCCACTACAGCTGGGAAAGCATATTTCTCTCCTCTTTCTCCATATATAGTTCTTCCACGCAGACCAAGAATTCAGCCCCTAAATATGACACACCAGATCCCCCTTGGCACAAATCAGCTAAATCAAATAAGGGCAGCATACTTTAGTTCTGAGGACCAGACTACGACGAGTGCTATAAAACATAAATTCCAGGAAAAGTATCTGAAGATTGCACGAGGTGGCACACGTACCCTAAAGAAGTCTAGGAGCCCGGAAGAGCCGACAGCAAACAAGCTTCTTGGAAGTTTCATGTTTCACATTAAAATGCAATGAGTATTTTGCAATTCACTCCATGATACGGCCTGTTTTAATCTGATGTTCTCCCCAAATCTATTTCAGTAAAATTGATAATCCAGGTTAGCTATGCCACTTTTGTCTTGTGGTCTACACCATACTCAGGCACACACACCACAGCACGTCTGAGGGGGACACAGGCACCCCAGCAGTAAGAAAAGGGCAACAAAGTACCAAAGGCGGCTGGAAGTGCTACAAGAGGAGGCCTGCATTTCCAAATGAACGCCAGGACCTTATGCAGGCAGGCGCTGGGAGTTGGGAGAATACGTATGTATACATGGAAAGTCAGTAGTCATGCGATTGTCACTGATAAGAGAATAAGTGTGATGAAAGCTACAAGTGATTTAGGAATCACAGGCGTATGATGTTTTGTTCACACACTTCGGCAGTGTATTCAGAAAGTAATTATAGCACAGCGTACGGAAAGAGAATCACTGGCCGTAACGGCAGCCCACTTTTATCATTTGTCCTCAGCCAAACACAAACGGCATGGTATTCAACAAATTTTGGAATTTCTTGTTCTGTACTTCTACAAAATGTTCAAACAAGGTATAATGGTCATTATTGAATTTTTTTAAAAGCTGCTTGACTAGAAGGGCTTGTGCTATGATTTTCTAATAATATCAGCAAAGTGAAGTTATTAGCAATTAGTGGTCGCTTACAGAGAAGACTGTTGGCTGGGCCTTGAGAGTACACCCATTACACGGGATGAGCTGTAAAAATTCTTTTTTCAATCTACCTTAAAAAGAAGCTGAAATGAGTGTGGATACAACAGAAGATGAGGCGAAGCTGGAAATGCAGAATATTACATTGTCTCTCTGGCCCATTGTTAGATTCAAAGTTATGGGGCAATTATTCTTCAATGGCTGTGAAAAGTAATAAGCACATGCAATCAATCGTTTTTTATGTTTTAAATTTGAGTGAGGGCATCTTCCAGCAGTTCACTAAGTCTCCATTTCTGGGATTGCTTCAGCGAAACCACATCATAAACAATCTGCTGAATCTTATCATTCCCCGGGGCCAGCCGTCTCTCCTCTCTACTCCTTGAGACTCAGGCTATTCCGCACTGTCCACCCAGAAAGGGTTCTTTGCCCACTGTCATGACTGTTACTGCTCAATCTGTATCTCTCAGTTCACATCCATTAGTTGTCTCCAACTGGCCTTGTCCCACACGACCCCCTCAAGTATGTCTGCAAGCATCACAGACCTCCAGGCATGCTCCTATCCCAGCGTGGTTCTCACTGTATTATAACAATTTATTGATTAGATAGTACACGTGCTAGTGTAGAGATCTATAGCACCTCTACCTACAGTGTTAATACTTGAAGCCTATTCAAGTTTTGGCTGAATGTCAAATGGACAAATCGGTTACAATGCCCAGCATGAAACATGGTCCCACAGTATTTTCATCATTTTAAATGTGTGTGTTTTTTAATTAGAGATCACCTCCCCACAGAAATAGTATGTACTTTTATATTTGAAGTCGGTGGGACATTTTTTTCTTTATAGACAGCTTTGCTAAAAACACAGCGTTCTTTATAGACAGCTTTGCTAAAAGCATAATCAATGAAGGTTAGAAACTATATATGCACTAAATAAACATTCAGAATTGATAGAAGTAAAGAAAAATAGGTATACAGAAAACTCAACACATACAGTGTCAACCTACTTAATTGAAGCTTGGAAGCAACTCGATCTTAAAACTAATCAATCATGGCACAAAGATTCAAACTAAATATTTCTACTAGTCAATTAATTTTAACCAGATGAAGTCTGAAACATAGTGCTAGATTATTATTATTAAACCAAGTTGGTTTAATGAAATATATGTTGGCATGAGGAGGTAGTCACATTCACTCTAATTCTTAATATGGGGGGGGCGGGGGGGAGAACTCCCATCTTTCCAACAGAACACCGAAAGCTAATCTCTCCTAATCATGAAATGTGCTGTCATGACAGAGAGGCACCTGCAACAGGGTAGAAACTACTCAGAACATTCTGAAGTACAATGTTTATACCCATATTCTCTTGTGTTACTTAGCTTAATCTTTTATTTTTGTAGCAGCTGACTCTCAGCGGGCATAGGCTCTAAATCATGATCCCATTTCTCAAAGTAATTCACATACATCTCCCAGCAACAGCTGTGTAATTTTTATAGTGTATCTAAAAATATAAAGTTCAAAACATTAAATGAATTTCATCTAACAGTTAGGAATATGACAGAACAAAACACAGTCGACTCGATTTATGTTAAAGGAGCAATTTAGCAGAAGGCAACATTCAAAATGAGTAATCCAATTCATAAAAAATAAAAATGTTTATGGGCTGCATTTTAATTTTAGAAGTGTCCTGTTTTTGCCTCGAGATATGTAATGCCTGCAACTGTACTTAAAGTATTCTTTTTATTATTTCCCTACTGCTAAAGAGGATATTCTTTGGGCTAAAAATTGAGAATGATAGTTTTCTCCATATCTTGACATAGTTCTATGTCCTCTCACAACTTTACTTGAGGAAGACTTTTCTGAAGGGGGCTTGTTTTATCTTTCCTTGACTGACCTTGTAAGCTACTTAGCTACAAAAGGCTCATGGTATCTTTTAATACACTATCCCGGAAGTTCTGCTGCTAGTGAGACAGAGAGTTATGTGTAACACCACATACTCCCTATTGAAAAACCCAATTTTCCGATACTTGTCTCCCCACCCCCCCAGTGACAATCACAATAGGGGCTTCTATTTCAGTCAGGCTAAGCCCACCTGCTTACCTCTCCATCAGTCAGACTGGCACTTGATCAGCAGAGTCCTGAGGGCTTGAGTTCAACCTTCTTGGGTCTTCAATTTCCTGATCTCTAATATAAAAGCGTTCCTGATCGTACCTAAGCCGTATTACAAACCTAGGGAGACCACATACAGCCCTGATGAACTCATAAAGCTGTAGATTAAGGCAGGGGGTTGGGAGGGAGCTAGCTGGCTTTAAAAAGTACTTTTTCGAAAACTTTATTGATATTTATCAAATAGCACTTAAATTATACAACAACAAAGGATATGAATAGTCTCAATTGTTAAGCCTGAAAGATGTGTTTTAGCTTATGTGTATTGCTCTACATCAGCTGTAACAGTTTCTAGACATTTTTACTTATCTGATCTAGGAAAACAGTTGAAAACTTGGTCTTATAGATTAACCATTTCATTTCAAACGCCATAAAATAAAAACATCATATAATCCGGTGATACAGATGTAACCTGGGCAGCAAGGGGTTAAAAAAATTACTATTTATTTTACAGTTAGATAGGCTATTCCTCCCACATAACTGCCACCTGAAGACTTCAATCTTTCTTTAGATGGTCAAATGAAAATGAAAGCATCTGACCAGTGAGATAAAAATGGTAAATAAGTTGAACAAGTGGCCACAGCTGTTAGCTGCATCGTTTCTGTTATTCTGATGACAGGTCTAGGAGAGAAAACCTAATTAAACCCCCTTCTCATCTCTCCCCTCCTTTCTCCCACACTCTTGAAAAAGACAGTAAAAGCTCTCCAGTCAAGTATTGGACACCCTTCCTCCACATGGGACATAAACCAAGGGCTCTTGACTGTTCCAAATGAGGACACCTCCTTGTAACAGTCATTTTTCCTGAGTAAAAATCACTAAAGAATTTAACCGACACTTAAAATTACATTTGGGACTTCTCGAAACTTGAACTTGATTACAGTTCAAGGTACATGTTTAAAAGCTAGTTTATTATTAAAAGAATAACCTCTGACATTGTTTAAAATACGGTCATCTGTAGCACCTATAAAATTATTTTAAATTATATATTAATACGCTAAAGAAAACTGATATAACCTTGCTTTTCTTTCTCCAAAGCTGCAGTTCTGTTAATCTTTCAATTGAACACTAGTAACAAGTTCAGTTTCAAAAAGGAAAGGAATTGCTATGTTTACTCTGCCACAGTCTCAAAAGGTACAGAGAGACATTCATTTCAGGCATGCTCCGGCTCCCTAAGTCCTATGAGTCATGTTTATTTTCAAAGACAACACTCAGGGAGTCTCAATCAGGAGGACTATGAAAAAGTACATTAAGAAAAACGTTAATCTTTAGTAAGCGTATGGTTTTAAAAATCAGGTTATCAGCCAATATAGAAAATGGTAAAACTGAAATCACGTTATGTAAAATTTCACAAATTAAGTAGCATACGGCTATGGAATTCAACGGTCCAAATAAAAATTGCTGATCACCTAGGGTTGTTAAAAAAAAATACTATGGTAAAATAAGAAATGTTATTTAAAAAGATGAAAATATTGTACCACCCAATAGCCTGTCACATATCAGGGTTTGAGGGGTCAATCTTACTCTAAATCATATTTATTCAACTATCATACAATGCAAAACATTTTGAGTACTGTTAATTTCTGCTAGAAACTTCTAATAAGTAAAAACTTGTGGGTATGCCAAAAAATCTTTAATATACATTTATGAGTAAAATAATTAACACTGTTATTCCACTAAATGAACTCAGAAACTTAAAAGGTCATTTTTAGTGGTGGACATAAAAACCGGAATTCCTTGTCTCTTTCCTTTTGAAAACACCAAACTCTTAGAAAGTATTACAGGCTCTTTTACCATTTTTGGCCAGTGAAGTTACTACTGTTTCTTTTTTCTATGGATAATGTCAAAAGAATTGTGAGAGAATGGACCAAAACAGCTAAAGGGAAAAATAAGAGCTTCATATAAAAGGGGGTACATAAGCAGGTGGGGAAAAGGCGCTAAATGGTTGTTAAACAAAGGATTACATACTGAATGATTTATATACTAGAAATAAATATCAATGTTTAAAAATTATGTGTGTTAACATGAAACACTGAGATACATCAGTTAACAGTATCTAAAAGACCAAACAGTAGAAATCCTCCTTTTTTATTCAGCTAAATATCACAAAAATACAACACACATTTGTACATGGGGAAAAAAACAAGATCTGAAAATACGCATAACTCAGATTAAGTAAACCCTAAGAGAAACGATTACAAGATGGCTGCAAGCGTACTTTAGTCAACATGAATTAGGCATTACAGTAGCAGTTGTGAGGGTTAAACAGCTTATACCCAACAGGAATGATGTCAGCATACAGTATGGATTTCTCCCGGGACTTAAGGAAGAAAATATGCACAACAGAAAAACAATTCCAAAAACATGAACCTAGAGCTATAAAGTTGCTTGTTAATCTCTGAAATGCAAATAGGAAAATAACAAATTAAAATCTAAAAAACCACACACAGCTTGTAAACAGCATAATGTATTACTTTGAAAAGGACACTGTAAACTAAAGCTTTATTAAAACATGCAAAACAAAGTGCTACATCTGCCCTTTAGACAGTCCTATACCCACAACAATTACTACTCGTGATGGTGAAACAAGTAGTGGATGTATTATAATCTAATTTAGAAATAAACTGGATACAAAGATCGAGCTTTTAAATTTTATTGGGGGGGGGGGAATAAGTCACCAAATTTTCTCGATATTTAACCAGGCAAGATCGTAACAGTTAAAATTGGCCTTTAGGTCAAACAGTTCTTTTAATGTGCAAGCTTAACTCTCCCAACCATCTCGTACGTGGAGGGTGGTACACGTATGCTTGGGCCGGGATCGCCAGTTACAAAGCACAACTCCCAGCACCGTCATAAACATGGGTCAGTTACTGGCATCTGCTGAAAACCAATGGTGATTTACACCCTCTTAAATATAATGTATTATGTCCTATACTTTTTTAAACTATTATCACAGAATTAGAAAAGCAAAAGTAACTAAATAGATGTATTCAAGAAATCATTAAGACTAATTGCAATTAGCTGGAAACACACACTCTGTCGTGAAATGAAGAGTGAGAAGTACTATTTAAAATAACTACTTTCTATTAAATGCTGCGGAAGTTTCTAGTGAAAAGGTTAGGAATGCCAAAAAAACAAAGGACACTGAATCAAGGAGTCTACTCCCACAGCCATTAACTAATCTTGTCATCGCAGATAGCTAACCTTCTACGTACTTCCTATGTGATGTGCACTGGATAAGAGCTTTACAACCATTGTCTCATTTAAGTCTTGCAATAACCATATGAAAGAGGTACTGCTGTTATTCCTGTTTTGCAAATGGAGAAATTGAGGATTAGAGGTTAAAGAGCTTGCCTAAGGTTATGAAGGTACAAAGCCACAAAACCAGGATTCAGACTGGGGCAATCTGAGCCCAGAATCCTTCCTGTAACTACTAAGAAAAGTGCGCAGTTGGTCTTTTCAGTTTCAATTTCTTCATCCATGAAACAAAAGATTCTATCGAGTCTTTTTAGTTTAATTAACAAATGGGAAAACAGCAACAGAGATCTAGAAGTAATGGAAAAGAGATCTTTAAAATCAGAACGAAAAACGCGAACACCACAATATAAAAATGGACAATTCACAAAAACATTTATGGAAGGCTGAAGCTCACAATGGCAAAGAAATGCAAGTTAGAAACAAGATATCCTTTTAAACTTTCATAGTATCAGAGTAGGAAAAGGGCGCCATCTTCTCTATTGCTAAAAGTGAATCGGTTTCAGCATTTTGAAGGGCTATTTGCCCTTAGGCATCAAGTCTTGGAAATGTAGATACCCACTGACTCAGCAGATGACATTTCTGTAGGTTTCACTTAAGGAAATCAGTAAATACATTTTGTATGTATATGGATGTTAAACCAACACTACGTGTGATGATGGAAATTCCAACAGGGGTCTGACTGGGTAAATACATTTTTAGGATGAACTTCATCAAATTGTCCATATTCAATCTGCTGGGGTAGAAAAATCATACAGTAATTCTTACAATAATATATATATTTGAAATTGACTTTTTAAATATTAATTTGGGGGGCCATAAAATGGTATTTTAGGAAAAAACCAAGACTGATAAGAGACTATTTGACAGTCAACTCTGTCAGGCACTGTAACATACCACAGTCTTTAATTTCTTACAATCACGCTGTGATGTACTGTTACTCTCAGTTCACTGATTTGAAAGCAAGCCTCAGAGGTTAAATAATTTAGGGAATTATTAAGACGTAAGGCTAAGATTCAAACTGGGCCTCTCTATGTGACTACGAAGCCCATACTCTTTCCACTAGGTCACACGAATACACTTCTTTTTTCAAGTATATTAGCAATAATACTGCTGTCAAAGCATAAGTGATAATGAAATTACTTGTTAAAGGCTGAATTGAACCCCCCTCCAATTCACCTGTTGAAGTCCTCATCCCCAGTACCCCAGAATGCGACTGTATGAGTATTTGAAGACAGGATCTCTAAAGAGATAATTAAGGTAAAATGAGGTCATGTAGGTGAGCCCTACTGCACTATGACTGGTGTCCTTAACAAGAGGAGATGAGGACCCAGAGTCTGTAAGCCCGTGTGAAGACACAGCAAGAAGTGGCCATCAGGAGAAAGGCCTCAGAGGAAACCAAAGCTGCCAGCACCTCCTTCATCTTCAACTTCTAGCCTCCAGAACTGTGAGAAAATCAACTTCTGTTGTTTAAGCCACCCAGTTTGTTACGCCAGCCCTAGCAAATTAATCAAATATTCTTACCCTAAAAATACTGAACATCTTCAAAACCTAAACCTCACATCCTCCATGGATTAAAGAAATGTTTCTTTTAGATAGATTATTGACAGAGCACCCGAAGAGAATTGTTTACAAACACTTTTTTTTAATGGAGTATTAGATCATTTAAAAAATATACCTAAATTTAACCTACTAGAATTGCCATATTGTAATAAATTAGTTGAATAGCATTGGCAGTCCATTCAAAATCAGTAAACTTTAATAACCTCACCCAATCACAAAACCAGCCTTCTTCCAATAAAATAACTAAGCCCCACACTGAGATCCTGCCGCCGACAGTGCCAAGCAAAGGTCTGAGGAGGCAACAACAACTCGCCCTTTCCTTGACAGAATGGAGTAGAGGTGTTCCTTACAAGTCCAATGCTAAATAATATTTTTTTTAAAGGCAAAGACCACAAACAAACTGACAAACACAAGAGGACTAGAGTAGATTATAGATATCAGCACAATTTGGGAAGCTGGAAAGCAGATGGATGGGTGCTAACTAACTTATTAGGCTGAAGAAAACAGAAATTGTCTCATGGATTTTTTGAGGGTAGGTACCAAAAAGAGAACCTAGAAAGTTTCAGGAATCAGTAGAGTGGACTGAAAAGAACTGGTTAAAACACGATATAGGGAGTCATTCATCAAACTCCCACATCCCATATTCCAAGCAACCCAACCTGTCTCTTAGCCCTTGCTCTGGAACATTCATAGTAGAGGGACTTACAAGCAAAGGCATTTCTGGGGGGAAGTAAAACGGGAATTAAGTGCAAGTCCAAATATTGAGTGGTAAATACCAACCACCTACTACTACTACTACCCTTCTCTTCCCCAACTCAGCCACAGACTCTTGGCAGTCAAGCTTATTTTCTTAGGCAGGAAAATCCCTGTATGGAAAAACAAAATGCCTAAAAGAAGATGGACCTACACACAGACACTGACAGCTGAAGGACTGTCAAAGAAAATGAAATCCACCAGTTCTCCCTTAAAGGAGAAGCACCACTCAGTAAGTGCTGCCCATTAAAATACAAATTCCAATTCACTTTAGAAAAAGAAAAAGAATTTGCTTCCCATGCTGTATTTCTTAGGCAGTTACAAGGGGTAAGCACTACAGAAAACAGGCAAAGAGAATTCCCATGATGATGGGTAGAAATTCTGCAAAAAGCCAGCCAAGAAAGCAGCCCGTCCAAATTACAACCCAAGGTTAAAGGTGTCCAAGAAAAATGTAAAAACACTGACGATAACCTACTGAAAGGAGAGGTAACCGTCTGTAGGAGAGTTTCCAGCTGAAAAAGTAATGAACGCATGGAAAACTACACAAATGAATGCAAAGATTGATTAAATCTAGATCAAACAAAAGAAAATGTCATCATAGTATATACATGGCTCAGATGTAAACAGTATTCATGTAACCATAACAATGCAAAACTTGTTTACAACCAAAATGTTATACAACCGTATCTACAAGATGAAAAGAAAACACAACAGAGGCAACCTTAAAAACTAAACCCCTATCTTCCATTGTGGGCAAGTCATGAGATAAATTCTAAAATTGGAGCAAGTTAAGAAACGTTGGCTTAAACATATCTGGAAATACAAAAAATAACTGCAGAAGAAACAAGTAAAAGGTGGCAGGGGTTCCTCTGGAAAGCTAGATCCTAGAGGGGAAAAGGAACAGGGCTAGGTAACTTTTTTTTTAATTCTAGGCTTAAAAGAACTATTGGACTTCATAAATCACATACTACTTTGATTAACATTATATTTTAAAATCATGCTCTAATTTTTATAAAACACGCTTTATTTAGAATAATAGTTAATTACAGAGGAAAGTATTTACAGTAAGTTATCAATAGGGAACTCACATTATAGAACATCATGTTCAATTAAAAAAAAAAACTGCATAAAAACACAAATAGGAAGTTACACACCAAAAGAGTTTTTTTTCCTGGAGCAGTAGCATTATTTCTCACATAAGCTTTTCCATATTTTTCAAATTTTCATAATATATATGTATTCTTTTGTAATTTTAAAAGAAAGTCATATAAGGAGAAGAAGGTTAATAGGGCACAAAGACCAAAAAGTTAAAGTAACACTGATTCCTGCCCCAATTAAGTCACTTAGGCCTTAATGTGGGGTTAAAGATAAATCTGTGATTTTTATAATTACTATAAAAATACTAGGGACACTCTTAAATTTTAATAAGAAAACAAAACAATGCCAGGTCCCCAAGTCAGAAAAATAGTCTCACTTTTTTCAAGTATGCTTACATTTCATTAGTCTTTAACTTCATACCAAGAGATTGTTGGGCTCAGAGACAGCTGATTTCCAACTTCAAAATTCTAGAAAGAGTGATCACTTTCTAAACTTAAAAGTAACCAAGGAGATGAAAAACGGAAACCACTCAAGACTTCTTTATGTCCAAAAAAGAACTAAAATTAAAAGGAAAAAAGCCAACCAACAAAGCAGAGGAAATATTTATACCAATGGCAACGCTGCAAAAATACTACTAAAACTGAAGCTAGTACAACCACTACAAAAGCTGAATTTGGCCCACACACATGCTCAGGAAAAAAACAAATACTGGATGTTCGTGACATAACATCCCAAAGCTACAAATAAGCCAAATGTTCATCAACAGTAAAATGGATAAACAAACTAGCATTTCACACAACGGAGTAAAATGAACGATAGAGATGGATGGCAGAAACCTAATGTTCAACCAAAGAAGCCAGACACAGAATACATACTGTGTGATTCTATTTATATTAAGTACAAAACCAGGCAAATAAACTATGCTGTTAGGAGTCAGACAGCGGTGACCCTCCAGGGAGACACTGGGATGGTAAGAGGGCATGAGGGGAGCTGAGCTCTGTTTCTTCATCTGGATGATGGTTACATGGGTCTACTGAGTTCGTGACAATGAACACTTAATGATATGTGGATTTTTCTGTACCTGTTATACTTCAATAAATATTTCAAATTGAACACAAGTAACACTCAAATGGCCAACCAGCACATGAAAAGATACTCAACATTATTAGCGATTAAAATAATGCAAATCAAAAACCACAATGAGGCATCACTTCACACTCACTAGGACGGCCATGATAAAAACCAAAACACGAAAATAACAAGTGTTGACAGAGGATGTGGAGAAACTGGAACCTTCATGCATTGCTGATGGGAATGTAAAATGGTATAGCTGCTGTGGGAACCAGTCTGATAGGTCCTCAATAAATTAAACAGAATTACCATGTGACCTAGCAATTCCACTCCTAGCTATATGCCCAAAGAAAATGAAACCAGGCACTAAAACAAATACTTACACATAAATGGTCAGAGCAACTCTACTCACAATAGCCAAAAGGTGGAGGCAACCCAAATGTCCATTCTATAGATGAATGGATAATCAAAATGCAGTATGTCCAAACATATTCCAAACGATGGAATACAAAGGAAACGAAGCTATAAAAAGGAAAGAAATCCTAAACACTTGCTACAACATGGATGAAGCTTGAAACCTTAGCTACATGAAAAGAAGCCAGACACAAAAGGCCACATATTCTATGATTCCATTTATATGAAATGTTCTGAACAGGCAAATCCATAAAGTCAGAATGCAGATTAGCAGTTGCCAGGGGGTGGGGTGGGGTGGGGTGGGGGAATGGGAAGTGACTGCTTAATGGGTATGGGGCTTCCATTTGGGGTGATGAAAAAAGTTCTGGAACCAAACAGTAGTGATAACAGCCATACAACACTGTGCATATATACACCTCATGCCACTGAATCATACACTTTAAATTTTATGTTATATGTATTTTCCCACAATAAGAACGTGTTTTCAGAAAAGATACAGGAAGCACTCTCCATACATTGGTAACCGGAACAGACTAAAAACAACCCATTATGCAAAGTATTTTGGCAGTAAATAATCAACTCTTTTATCTTTGCCCCAGTTCATATTTCTCTTTCTGAAAACCAACCCTAAGAAATAAAAAACCTTTAGATCCAAAAGTGCTCACTGTAACATTTATAGAAAGAAGGAAGGAAGGAAGGAAGGAAGGAAGGAAGGAAGGAAGGAAGGAAGGAAGGAAGGAAGGGAGGAAGGGACCTAAATACCACATTGTCAGGGAATAAGTAAATCATGATATATTTACAAAATTAATTATGCCCAAACTCAAAATGTTTACCAAAGGCATTCATTATGAAATGGGGGAATGTTTCTATTATGAAGCAAATGTGATAAAATATAAATTCTCTAAACAGAAACCAAACTATACAACAAAAACGACTCAAAGTATTTTACTATGGGTTTGCTATGGATGGACACTTGATTTTCTTTCTGCTTCCTGTCCCTTGAACAAAGCAAACTCATTCTGATCTCAAGCCTTTGGACCTGCTATGTCTTTGATTTGGAACAAACACTCTCCTTCCTGACGTGCACATGACTGTCTCATCTTTCAGGTCAACTCCAACTTCACGCGCCTCAGAAGGGCCTTTGCTAACCACTCCGACCAGGTCAGGCCTGGGGGCACCCTCTCCCCCACCCTATCCTAACACACATTTTATCTTCTTTGCACTTATTCCAACCTGAGAATAACTGAGTGACTGACTAACTGGCACCTCTTTCTCCTCCACGCACTACCAGTGGGCAGGCTCCCTGGGTACAGGGACTCTTGCCTTATTTAGCTACTTATCTCCCGGCCAGAGAACTATGCCTGGCAGTAATAATAAACATTTGTGAAGCTAATCAATACATATCAGTCGACTGATTAAGCTGTTCTTTCTACTTTTCCATACTTTGTCAATTTTCTATAATGAGCATGTATTTTTATTTTTTTAATCTCAATGCTAAATATAAAACTATTTCAATGGGCAAATATCACGTACCAAGCCAAAGAAAACATAACTTTGCTGGATAATCCCTCAGGAGAAGCCAAGGGTCTGATTTTCAAAAATAGCTAATTATAAATGCTGCCTAATAAAGGAAAATGCTCTAATGTACTTAACAGCATACCTTATCTATTTCCAGAAGCTTAGACACCTGTCTCAAATTTCTGATTCCGTGAGGTTTTCCCCAACACCTGTCCTACCTTTATTCCACCTTAATGCCCTTCTCTATACACACACACACCCTTTGAGTAACAATTTAAAAGAATCACGTCTAAGGCATAAGAATTATTTCAGAACTCACTGGAAACAATATGACAGTATTAAATAATGTTGAGAAAAATTAGATAAATTTAATTTTACTCAAATAAGTGAAATTCAAATTAAAATACACTAGAAAAGCAGCCTAAATATATTTACTCTTCTACTGATCTGTATTGAAATGCAGTTTTATAAGTGCATAACTATATAGACTATAACTATATTTATATCGTATCCACATAAAAAAATTGAAGAGAAAAATATACTTTTCTGAAGAGCAGAGCTAGCTGAGTTCAAGAATCGAAAGTGATAATCACCCTTTGGAGGAGATAATTCCAGACTCCGATAAAATACAAGCATTCAAGATTTACTGCCATTGAGTTTCTACTCGTGATTGCAAAACTAAGCCCATCCACAAAATCAAAGTTTGAAGATGCCCAGCTTAAGTGCTACAAATCTGGTTAGCTCAGGCCAACAAATTTAACCTAGGACATGAGAAAGAAAAAGACATTTCCATCCATCATTCTACGGTTAGATGAAATTCACCAGTCCACTGACAACTGTGCCCTCAATTCTAAATGTGAATTTCAAGTCCTACTCATAATGATACAACTAAACTAAATATACAAATAAGCAAAGGTACCTCCAACTTTTGTACCTTATTCTTCCAGGCTCAGAGATACCACAAAAGACCTTTTAGATAAAAAAACCCTGTCTAGATAACATAAAAGACCTAGCTTACTGATGGACAGCTTGTAGGCCAAGCCTAAATAGAGACTGGGTTATTAAAATCCTGGCTCAGGCCTTAGCCACATTATCTGATACATAAAAGGCCAGCATAAACCCAAATTAAAAGCACCCACTGCAGGTTCTTATGTCTGGAGTATTAAATAAGCATTCACTCAGATAATCAAAAGAATCTTAGAAAACAGTGCTAAGCAGGCAATGGTCATAGGCTGGCAATTCATTTCGTCTCTACTGTAAACTCGTGACACAATTAGTACCATCAAACTGGTCCACTATATGACCCACGTACACAACTCCACCCAACTAACAAGCTTAGGATTCAACCAGCTAAGTAAATTCTACTACTAATGCTTCCAAAGGTTATTAGAATTTAAATTCCAACACAAAATATGGATAAATCTTGTTTGAGACTGCCATCCAATTGGAAGGCATCTTAAAATTCTACCAAAATGGTTAGATAATAATATACAGCTCATTTTTTAACTCGAACGTTCTGCTACCACCAACTTGTGATTCAATGCTGAGCAAACACTAAGGGAAGGCAAAAACAACATTTTTAATTCGCTTATAGTAGCTGTCTATAAATATTCTTTCCAGGAAGCTCCCTTAAAGAAAGGTGATCAGTTAGAAACATTACCTGCCAGAACTAAGTGAATCTAACTGGACTGAGTGGGAAAACATCTATCCTTGAGGCAAAGGAACATAATTTCAGGAACCAGGAAGCAGATTTCAACTACATAACTGACTTGCACCTAATCCCCAAACAGACTGTTCAGCAGCTGTGTGCCCATGCCAAAGTAGTCTCCATTCTCATCCAAATATCCCCCTGGAGGAAAATGACAACTCCCAGAAAGCAATCCAGCCTTCCTAACAATCAACTTGTCCAATAACTGCGGAGAAAGAAAAAGTGAACCACGGGCCAATATCCTTCGAACTAAAACAACCAGCAGCTCTTTTATGAATGGCCTACCCATCTCCCTCAAAAAAGAATAGCCATCCAGATACAAAACTAGCCATAGGGACTGCTTTAATCAACCAGCTGCCAATCTGGGATTCCTTTCTCCTTGTCTCTCTCCTTCCAAGAGAGTATAGCACAGAAACAAGGGGACAGTAATGGCCTCTGTTCCCACATCACGTCTGCTTCATCCTTCACTAATAAGCAGGGGACTGATGGTACCTAAGCACTCAGGACTTTCTCCATTCAGTCCCTCAGTCCACAAATATTGTCTTGTTTTCCTCTGAATCGCAGGTAAACCCTCAGCAATTTCTGTACAAAAACTCAACTTCAGAAGTTTTATGTGCTACTTCCAACATGGAAATGAAAACGGAGAAAGGTACTTTTGTAGGTTTTTGGGTTTTAACTACATTTATATCAGCAAGTACTAGGAAGCCCCTTTTAAACAAAAAAGGCCCCCAAAAGATTCTGCCCTTGTGCTAGACTATATTTCATTACATAGAAGATAAAGGAAAAACACGAGCCAGAGACTAAAGGCGCGTGGTGGACCAGTGAACGGAGAGAAGGCCTGTGATTCCAGCCCTCAAGAGACAGGCAGAGAAGATTAAGGAAGTCCCAAGACCCCTACACGCCATACCCCGAATCTCCGAGATGCCCAACCCACATCAATTCATCTCCCAAAACAGCATTTGTCAAACTTTTTGATGCCGGTGATAACTACACACTACAACCCAGTACATACAACACATACACAGAGAACTGAGTTTCATGGAACACTATTTGCCATTACTGTGGTGCAGTGTGTCCCAATACGTTCTATTCTATTCTTTCAGTTTTGACACATGCTGTTAAAAACCCAATTTAAAGAACATCGCCCTAAAACATTCCCCCTTTGCGTCCTCCTCCCCCCTTCCCTTCTCACTCCCTGGTCTTGTTTTGGGGACAGAGGAAGGGAGGATGACTATCAGAGAGAAGACCCATCAGGACCTTGAGACTAAGGAGAATCCCTGTTCCCAAAGCAGATGAGGGAGCAACATCAAGGGGCAGGGGGAATCTTCATTCAGTCTTGGGTATCTCACTTAGAAGCTCTGAACAGACGGTCCCAGAGAAAAGTTGTAAAGACATGTCTGTCAAGTCAACTCTGTAGCCCCCGTGTTTGTCAAAGGAACAAATAAATTAGATACATCAAAAATGTCTGGTGATAATTAAATGTACTGAGTTGAACCATATCTGATGGTTTCTGACCTCCAAAAACAGCACGTTTCATACAATTTAACCTAATAGTGTAATACACACGTCAAGGACACTGAGCATGAAATGGCCTGAGGCTCGAGGACCCTCATAAGAACAGTTTCCATAGAAAGACACATGCTAAGCTCCTACCAAACAACTGATTTCAAAAGCTGGGACTCTCTGAAATTAAACTGTGATGTGATCTCGTATCTCTGAATACTTTCTCAATGTAACCATTGCTGGTTTCTCGTCTTAACCACCAGCAAAGCCCCCGGCCTCCTCCACCCAAAGCCCACTACAAGTTTTCTGGGGGTACCTGGGTCTTTCTTGTTTTCACACAATCACCAAATCGGGGGCCTCAGCCTCTGCCCACGACTTCGATCCATCCTATCTGGTTTTCTTTAAGCATGTTCAGTTCAAACCAACAGATCTTACGCTCCTTCATGGTGGAGACAATCCTTTTTCATCTTTGAAAACCCACTTCTTTGCCGAGTTTTGTACTATCAAACAATAAAACGTGTCCTAAATGAAAACAAATCTTCTTCAGAAAATCCTTGCCCCATTTCAACCTGCCTAAAATCTCCTTTTGAGGAGTGACAATGCTATCATTACCTATTACCTACCTATTACCGAATTCCAGAACACTGGCGTAACCTTTCACACCTCATGATTTAGACCATACTGGAGTTACCATTGTATCAGCGCGGCTTTGGCCACACACACACACACACACACACACACACACACACACACACCTTCCCAGCAGTCCTTCATATTCCTACCAACAATCTGAGCTTATCCCAAAAACCATTCTCACTGTACTTATCACTCAGTACGGCCATGAGAATTCTCTCTTGAAACCTAACTCTTGGTATTATGCTAAGTGAAATAAGTCAGACAGAGAAAGGTAAATACTGTAGAGTCTAAAAAAGCAGAACTCATAGAAACAGGGCAGAATAGTGGTTGCCAAAGGCTGGGGAATGGGGGAGATGGGGAGATGCCAGTTGAAGGATATAAACTCCCAGCTATAAGATGAGTAAGTTCTTTGAATCTAATGTACAGCATGGCGACTATAATTAACAATATTATACCCTTGAAAGTTGTTAAGAGAGTAGATCTTAAATATTCTCACCACAAAAACAAAAAGGTAATTATGTGAGGGAGTAGAGGTGTGAACTAACCTTATGGGAGAAGGCAGAGTTGTTAACTAACCCTATTGTGGTCATTTCACAGTATATACACGTATCAAATCATCACATTGCACACCTTAAACTTACATGTTATA
Source organism: Rhinolophus sinicus (assembly GCF_057876585.1). Lineage (NCBI taxonomy): Eukaryota > Metazoa > Chordata > Mammalia > Chiroptera > Rhinolophidae > Rhinolophus > Rhinolophus sinicus. The sequence goes on along the minus strand of NC_142506.1, from coordinate 55,965,609 downwards.
TGTTAACAATATCGCAACAAAGCTGGAAAAAAGAAATGTGCATATGTAAAAATCAATCAATAAACCTACCTCTTAATCAGTGGTTGAGATTATTTTACATACACACCAGGCGGATCCTCTCACGTCACCTACCAAATGCTACATTGGTTTTTCCTAAAATTCAAACTTTTCCTATAGGCTACATGGGCCTTTAACGACTGAACACATCCCACCTAGGCTCTCATTCACCACATACCTCAGCCCACAGCTCCAGTCTCACTTAAAGCGTACAGGCTCTCCGCACCATATACCTGCCCTCCCTCTCAAAGCTCACTCTCACAGCCCTCGGAGACTGGAGTATTTGCTTTGGAAGCAAGGGAACCATTCAGAACCACTTATGCTATCTTTTATTCTCTCCTTGCCTCCCTCTTCAAATCTCTTACTTCCAAAGCCTCTGAAAATCTGTTTCTACCCTCAACATGAAACATGCTGTGTACTACCACCACGTTCAATGCGTAAAGAGGGTATTTTACCATGTCACTGGTCAACTCTTGAACAAGTCTTGCCTATTATTAAGACCATGTTACAACAGGGGAAAAGTGTTCATAATACCATGTTAAATGAAAAAGGACAAAGGTTATGCAAATCAAGTGTTAGGGTTTATGGGTGACTTCCCTTTTTTCCCTATATTCCAAATTTTTGTTGACATGCTTTTAATTTTAAATTGGGTATGATGGAACTTGATTGTGGTGATGGTTTCATGGGCACATACATGTCAAAACTTATCCACATGGACACTATGAATATGTAATTTATTGTGTATCAATTATACCTCAATGAAGCTGTTAAAATGTCTCAGTTGTATTAGATGTTTGATCAACTATGGCAGAATGACATAACTACAAACCTCAGACATGTAAGGATAGCTAACAGGAAAAGGGTAGCGAGCAGGGGACAGCAGAGAGTAATTTGTTCCTTAAAGTCACTCAAAGGGTGAATTTCAAAAGGAAGAAACTACAATGGGAAAAAAAGGAAAACATAAGCTTCTAAAGAGAAATCCCCCACATACACACCCAGTTTCCAGAAGCCTTCTCTACTTGAAGCAAACAAACTTGCAAGGTAAGGTTTTAGAAGTAGAAGAACTTTTATACTGCAAAACAGATTCTACATTACACTAAAACCTCAACAAAAAGCTGTCAAAAACTTTCAAGACACTAGAGTTCTTACCGTGGATTTAAGAGCTCTCCGAAAAAATAGTCTTAGAGAAAGGAACGAGATAAAATAAAGACTTTTTTGTTCTATTTTTTTAGATACATGCTTCTTGTGTTTAGCTTTTATATTCTGTTGCCCCTTTTTTTGTATTTTATCTATAATAAGCAAAGTAAGTTAGTCCCTTTCATTTGTTTTCTATTTTTCCCAGTTTTTCTTTGTTTTGCTTAATGTTAGTAAAATAATTCCCCAACAGCTCTCAGAATAGTGGTTAAGGCTTTTGTGTTCGTTAGCTAGTCTATAATAACGTGGTGACTGAGAAAAGAAGAAAGGAAATAACAAGTCTTTTTATCAGGAATTGAAAACTCGTAATTTCACCTGTAAATCCAAAGTACGAAGATACGTACTTCCATTAAGAAATCTCTGGGGAAATACAGAAACTTAAATGCTAAAAGTGTCATCATTTAGTGGAGGTTGGACAGTCTGTCCTAGACAACGAAAGGATTGCTGTTTTTCTCAACCGTTCTCAACAGAGGATGGTGTGTCAACATCTTCATTACGAAGGATGAAGAAGCCAAGATTCAGGTCCCCCAAAAGGGGAAATACTCAGGATCCTGAGACCTGTGATATGTCACAGGGGCCATTCTTCCCAGGCCACAGCCTTATCAATCTGTACATCACTGCACCACCCAATAAGTGGGAAAGCTAAGGAACCAGTGTCCCCCCACCTGGTGGGATGCGAAACCCCTAGGCTGGTATCTGATGGTGTGCACACTCAGACGTGGAATGCTCTCGTATGTGCTCCATGCCTGGAAAGCATGTGAAAGCAGAACGTGTAAGAGCTGAGCAATAGTCTTCATTTACAAATGAGTTTTCATTCCAAGAGCCAAAAGACATAAAATCCCTAGTTAGGGGATGAGTAGTTAGTGTTAAAACTAAGGTACAATCAAGCAGTTAAAACAAGATAAATATAAAATACAGATAAAATTAATTTTCTAAATCTCACACCAAATTCTAGTTTTCTTGGCTTACCTAAAGCAGTATTTAGTAGACAGACGTGGTTTTTTTTTTCCTTAATCGCTCCGAAACCTTACAAAACATGACATATTGTCTTACTAACTTTCTTTAAAATTTTTCTTAGGATCAAGTTGAACTCCAGCCCTTTATCGTAAAGGAAAGGAGTGTCACAAGCTACATTCCTCAACCTGCTCTATCATCCTGTAAATCTAACAGATCCCTAAAATATTACTCTTCAATTTCTTCCACCATAAGTCTTTACCTTTTAGACGCGTTTCCTGTATTTTTTTATATGTAACATAACTATGCTATTGTCCCTCATAGCTGACTATAATGAACATTTGTTGCCAGCATTCCTGCTCTCACTTGACAAAAGTAGTCATTCCCCAACCACCCATTGGTGCGCGTCACAGTACCCCACCCCCACCAGAGAAGAAGGGACCATGTGCCAAGCAGGGCTGGTCACCAGTCTTATTTAACCCAGGATTTTTTTTTTTTTTACCTGAAGATTCTACAGAAAACATTCTTTGCCTTCAATTTACAAACGCTGGAGGATTGGGAATGTGGAGAAACCATCTGAAGAAAGACTGCAGTGACAAAGAACAAAGCCAAGCAAAGATAAGAGTAACTCCTAGTCACCCAGAAGTGCTAGCTCTGTTCTCGTCCCGAGACCCTAGAGCAGCTGCCCTGCTTGGGCAGTTCTCTGATTCTGGAGGCTATACTAGAGTCCTTCTTAAGCTAACCTGAGGTTCCGTCAGTGCCAAGGAAACTATCTTGTCTGATAATACAGACACAGACAACTAGCTTAAGTACAACTAGAGTCCAGTCCCACTGAGAAGGAAGAATTACCACTTTTAGAATACCTAGTGACTTCCGCCACATTAATCTCTATTGTGTCACACATATTTCATTTCTTCTACTTACCCCTTATTTTTGCAATGGCAAAAATATACAACGTCGGAGGGGCAGGAGATGGGGGGGGAGGTTATCACATTGTGAGGGGTGTAAATGTGTAACTATTACATTGTTTTGTACACCTGAAACTAATAATAAAAAACAAAATACAATAGTTAAATAAGTGCATACAATGCTCCAAGAAAGCAATGACGCTGACAAAACTGAACTGCTGGTAAAAAGTTGTACCAACATGCAATAGTTCCAACTATTGTTTGTAAGATGGCATGAGACACTAAACGGAGAGCAAGCCATGGTATATAAAGGTAAAGGTACATAGCGTATTGAAGCTCATGTAAACAAAATTCTTTAATAAGAATTTTTGTACTCAGTCATAAAAAAGGAAATAGGTAAACTTTCCTCTGGCCCACCAGAAGAAAAACGATGGGATCCAAAGCCTCCAAAATGAGAGTGAAAGACATTTGTTTCAATGTTAAAAGGTTTACATTGATATTATTTACCATTTAGTCCCTTATATTATTTTTATAGTTGAAAATATGAGGAAAAATTGTCACTGAAATACCTATTTATCAGGAACTATAAACTTGTATGAACATATCACACGCTCTGGTTTGGAAACATGATAGTTAAGGTGTCTATTAGTTACACGAAATGAATTCAGTTGTCAGCTTATTTATTATCTGGAGCTCACAAGAGAAAGGTGAGCCAGAAATTTAAATGTGGGAACCAGTCGCACAGAGAGAAGAAAGCCCAGGGGCTGCATAAGATTGGAAGGAAAAGACTGATACAGCTAATGAGATAAGGAGAGAACCAAGAGAGCTTAAAATCACTTAATTCAAAGTGGTTCAAGGCCAGAGTGTGCTGAATGCTAGTATAAGACCAGAGGCGGCCAGATAAGACCCCACATTATCAACTCTTCAGGAATGCTTTCCCTGGACCTTTCTTTTCTTCTACTGGAGAAACCAGGAGTTCTTATCAGCACTTCTGAATTCTATAAACAGTTTCCAAGGAAAAACCACTTTATCTCCGGAGTTAATGATTTTCTAGCTAAAGAAGTAACAGTGACTCAGGGTACATCTTCAAAGCACCCACTGGACAAAGAAGGTGAACACCACACCTGATTTCAGATGCCTCCACCCATCACACAGAGCCCACTGGCAGGGTAAAAGAGAGAGCCAAGCCTATTCCGCCCCAGCTTTCAAGGGACATGTCACGTGAAACACACACTACTTTGTCCCATACCATCCAACTTATCAAAATACTTAAGAGAGTTGAAGGGCAGAATAAGTCACTTCCTGCATTCAAAAGCTGTTAAACAGCATTCAATGAAACCTTACCTGGGCAGTGACTGCATTACAACAGAACTTAAAAAGCAGTTTAAGGGGCAGAAACTGGTCTCTCGACCCTGATCCTAACCATAATTGTAATTCTAGGCGTAATTCTGGATAAAAGTCCAGTAGAGCCATAAGTCAATTCTCCTTAGATTGAAAGGTCAACATCAAAACATTCTCTGCGGCTGCTGGTTGTGGTGAAATGGACACTCCATGTATTTGTCGGCTGGCATGAAAACTGGTACAACACTTTTGGAAGGCATTTGGCAATATGATTCAAGAGCTTTTAAAACTGTTTCTATTTCTTCAGAGATCTAATACTATTTCTGGAAATCTATCTTAAGGAATTAGTCTGCAATTAGAGAAAAAAAAACCCTTCGGGTTCATGAAAGCACTACTCATTATACAAAATCACTTTAAACCATGTAAATAGCCATTTAAAAGGAAATAGGTAAATTACAGTGAAATATGCAACTAATAAAATTCTGAGCAGTTTTTTAAAAGCACAGAAAATGCAAAACATCAAGTGCGCAAAGCAAAAAAATGCAGAGTATAATCAAATGCGTATATAAATGCACAAAAACAGAAGAATGTTTTTTTAAGATGGTGCAACTGTGAAGACAAATGAAAAGCAAACTGGCTATAATCTGGTTGAACAGCATGGGAACATAAAATTCAGAGAAGACCAAGGCCTAGGGTTCTTAAGGCAGAAGATCTACCAGCATACTAGGGAAGTCGAGGGAAAGGTTACGTTTTTAGGTAAATATGGGAATAGAGATATTGTCCCCAGAAGAAGGAGAGCAGTGTTCACAAAAAGCTTATCAAATGCTAGATCAAATGACACCTTGCACTGCTTTTTCCCCCTTTTCATTCCTGCCTATCGCTCTTTATTCTGGATTGCCGATATTAAAATTAACTCCTAATTATCTACAAAAAAGCACATGAATTTAGAAAATACTAAGAAGCCAATTATCCAATGCCAATTGGCGTTAGACTTTTGATGGCATCCCATTAGAATTCTCTAATAACAATGTACCTTCCTATATATTTGTACTGAACTATCAGAAAAGAATTTGCATTCTCTGTACACTCTACTGGATGGGCCAGCATGGAAAATGGCCCAGAAACAAACTGAAAAGGGGAATTAAATCCTTTTTATAGGATTAACCATAATGTATATCATTTCTCATACAATTAATACAATTAACCATAATAGAAAATAATACAAATTGTATCCTTTTAAAATATTTCGGAAAAAAATGCCTAAAATATTACAGGGATTTATGGTCAAACCAAATGCATTAAAGTTCAAAACACTGTTGAAGTATATTAACTTTACTTGAAAAAGCTACCAAAAAAATTACATATATATATATATATATATATATATATATATATATTTTTTTTTTTTTTTTTTTTTTTTTTTTTTTTTTTAAATCATTGCTCTTATCACTAAACAGAAAAGAAATTCCAAAAGAGGGCAACATAACATAGTAGCTGAGAGCACAGAAGAGCTAGACTGCTGGCGTTTGAATTCTGGCTCCACTCATGACGAGTGTGTGTTCTCCTGTCTGTGCCTCAGTCTTCTGGAGTGGAACATAACAAAAGTTCTTACCATATGGGGTTGTTACGAAGAGTAAATAAGTTAATTTATCTTAAGCATTTAGAAAACAGCCAGGACTAAGTTACTACATGGATGCAAACAGTTGTAATTCAGCTCTGGAGATGGACAGAGATGATGGGTCTAATACTTAGTGCCACAGAACTGGACACATAAAAATGGTTAATATGGTAAATTCTATGTTATGTATTTTTTTAACACTTTTTTTAGAAAAAGGCTATTATCCATCACCCATTTGCTATTAAAATATTTTAATCTCTCCTGGAAGAAAATAAACTACCAGACTTTACATGAGACTCTATACAAGTTTAGGATTCCTACACAAGTAATCTTCATCAGTTAAGGGATATGGGGTCCATACTTGTCAAAATAAATTTCAAAATATGTTGAGCTATGGCAAAGCTCTGATGTTCAAATTATTTAACTTGAATTTACAGCAAAACGTACTCGTTGGAAGCGGGCAGTATCACTCGTCTTACAATAAAACAAAATTAGTGCTCTAACCTGAAACAACTTAGAAACCGAGCTATAAAACCCTTTATTTGAACACAACAATTTTAGTGTACCTTCTGTATAAGAACAGAAAGGCTCCTGCAGACCTTAAGTGTAACCAATTACAAAGAGCAACAAAAATCTTTAAATGTCTGTTTTAAAATAAAACCTTGCAAAATAGTTCAAAACCATTTCTCCCAGATTACAAAATGAGCATGTGGTGAAAAGGGACAGAGAATACCAATTTACTATACCCTATACTGACTGACAATGTTTGTTGCATAGCAACAAGAATCCAGTCTGAAACAGGCACAAAACTCCTTTTCTTGATTTGCCAGGCCACAATTAACCCCATCAAGGCTGAGAAAGTATTCAAAAACAAATTTGCACAGACTACTTCCAACATCAGAAGTCTAATGACATAAATTCTAAAACTATAAACTCACAAGCCCAAATTCCAGCCTATTTATAATTTGGATCCATCCATGACGCCCTTACTCTCAATATTTCTCTATGTACTAGCAAAAAAACTGCTACTCAATTTTGGACACATTTCTTTTAAAAGCATCAACTGCAAGAGTTGTTTTTTCAAAACCCTGCCTAACAGCATACCCACACATCTTTCGTTTCATATTTTCAAAAATAAGGAATTTGATCCTTTCAGTTTATTTTCTAAAGATCATAATTTATAAACAAGGGCTATAATTTCCTAACAATTGAAATTTTCTCCTACTAAAAATTTACATTTTTATGGATTGCTTCTATAGGTAACTAGTAACATTTCACAAATTCTTTTTTTTTTTTTTTTTTTTACAGAAATCTACTTCATCTAAAGAACAAAAAAATAAAAGTTTGCAGTGATTCTTGCCATGGCTTTAAAGACTGTCATTGTTTTAGGATCCTCCCCTTTCTTTTGAGAAAGTTAAATGGTTGCCAAGCCCCACCTAAGAAACAAATTAAATATAGATAAAATCAATTTACAACAGTGGTTCTCAACCTTTTTAAAGATAGAAGGCCCTTTAAATTCATTCTACTTTTAATATATGCTGTCCGAGAAAATGTGATTTAAAAGCACTTTTGAGCTCATTAGCTTTAAATTAATCTGGATATGATCATAACAGCATCTACATATATTTGAACTATATAATGCACGTGAAGGTCGGCATCTTTGGATTACAAAGCCTGGTGAAGACATAAATTCAAGTCGTCTTTAAAATAATCCCACAGCTGGCCCCAGAGCCCACAAATTGGAAGTCATTAATCTACAGGAAAAGTTCAAGTCATTTTGAAGATGTAACGAGCGTGCTGGTGTCTCACATACAAGTGAGACAATGCTGGGTCCAGGTCCAGCCCAATCTGCAGCATTTCCCCCCACTTCCTATACAAACGCCAAGATGAGGACTGAGACATTATTGGATGTGATCTTAAGGATGGAAAAGGAAATTGGAGCAGCAGCACTGAAAGGTAAAACAATTAGAGGCCGTAGAAAGTATTCAGAGCAAGGTCTTCAGAATTATACAGGACCTGATTTGAACCTCAGCTGTCGTTTACCAAGCGTGTGACTTTAGCCAAGTCACTTAGGCGTTCTAAACCGTGGTTTCCTCCACTATAAAACAGCAGTGATGACAACCAATCTCGTGGCTTATTCTAATCCATTAAATGAAATGACTCACATGGAGCGCTTAGCAAGTTGCCTGGCCTGTCTTTAAATGAGCAGTAAGTAATAGATATTATTTCATAAATATCTACTTATTGTATATAAATAAATACTAACATTTGTCATATATAATTGGCTAGCCCACACTAGGTGTGTACCCAGTGTGAGCAAAGGTTACCCAAAGGTTAGCCTGTGCCAGGCATGTGTTGGAGCTTCAGGTATTGGGCCCTCTGGATTAGTGAGGAAAATATATCAGGTCTTTGGAACACAAAAGTTAATCACGAAAATATCTTTAAAGACAGTGTGTTAAGTTTATTTTAAATACTTGCATTGAACTAACAATGAAGTACAATTTGAGAGGTGTTTTTTTTTTTCCATTTTATTTATGTTAAAATTCAAAAGCTGATATTTTTCATCTTTAGGTAGTTCCTAACTTACAAATGGGCTTCTACCAACTGACTCAAGGATAGATTTTTGTCGTTTGAACCACTGTGTATAAATTGTGGTTGGGTTGCCAGACTCAAGTCTAGGGAACCAGACAAAAGTCTTCTCTAATAAAAGTTAAGAAACTGCACATGTGTCAATCTTTTTTTCCTCATGTAAATATAAAACATTTAAGTGTTTTAAGTATGTTGAGAATATTTGTAAAACTTATAAAAGTTATACAGTAGTTCCTGACATTAGAGAATTTAGAGTAGTAGTTTTCAAGTGGGGTGATTTTTCACCCATGCAACATTCAGCAATGTCTAAAGACATCTGGTTGTCACTGTTAGGAGTGAGTTACTAGCATCTAGTGAGTAGAGGCCAGAGATACTAAACATCCCACAATGCACAGAACAGCCCCCACAACACAGAATGATCTGGCCCCAAATATCAATGTACTGAGGTTGAGAAAGCCCGATTTAGAGGTAGGCATTCATACTACAGGAAACTCGCTTTCAAAAGAACTAGGAATATCCAGTTTTCTCAGCATCGTTTGTTGAACAGATTATCCTTTCTCCATTGAACAATCTTGGCACACTTGTCAAAAACCAAGTGACCACATATGTGAGAATTTAAGTCCGGGTTCTGTATGCTGTTCCATTTGTCTACAGTGCTATACTTATTCTAATACCACATTCTTGATTATTGTAGCTCTGTCATACATTTTCAAATCAGGAAGTATGACTCCTGTAACTTTGTTGTTTTTCAAGATTGTTTTGGCTATTCGGGACTCTTGAAACTCCCTATGAATTTTAGAATCAGTTTTTCTGTTTCTGGGAAAAAAAAAAAAAAGCCATTGGGATTTTGACAGAGATTGTATTGAAATCCATACATCACTCTGGGTAGTACTCTCCTCTTAACAATTATCAAATCTTTCAATCCATGAATACAAAAGGTCTTTTCATTTTTTTCAGTCTTCTTTAATTTCTTTCACCAATATTTTATAATTTTCAGTGTACAAGCCTTTCACCTCCTCGGTTCAATTTATTCCTAGGTATTTTATTCTTTTAGAATGCCTAAACACAGAAAAGAAGTCTTTCATAGTAAAAGTTAAAGAAAAAAGGCAAAAGAACATTCAGGAGCTTGACCTTCATTAAAAAAAAAAAGTTATGGTGCAACACTAAGAAAACAATAAATAGAATACAGCAAATCCATAAATCCTCTAAATGCATTTTGGCAACTCGCAAAACAAGAATTATTAATCCCATTTTGCAGAAAAAGAAATTAAGATTTGGGACAGCCAAAGACTCACAGCCAGTAAACAGCAGAACGACTTTGAAACCAATGATGATTCTACTAAACTTGACTATCTCCGCCCAAAATGAAAAAACACCTTGAAAAACTTCCATATCCAAAGAAATATTAAAAGATGAGGAGGGATTTCCCTGAGATGATTTGAAAAAATAATAGATGAACAGAACAAAACGCTTTTCTAAAGCAATACAAAATAACTTTGGCAGTCTGCTATAACTAAAAGGTATACATACTAGAGAAAATTTTAAAATATGATTTGCAAGTGACATTGTTTAGCAAGGAATCCAACAAAAGTAGATGAAATAGTCTCTACCCTCAGCTCCTGAAAATTGACTAATGCCTCCTCCCCCACTAAACTGTAAACATAAGGGAATGAGTCATGCACCTCTTTATATTTTTATAAGTGGTTTTGAGGATTTATCGTATTGGGCCATTTTACTAACTTTAGACTCACAGCGCAAAAAGGACCATGCAGAAAGTAGGCGATGATAAGAAGTTTGGTCTTAATTCTAAGAGAAGTAGGAAGCCACTGAAGTGTTTTAGACGTGTGACTGAGCTGATCAGACCTGAATTTCAGAAAGATCTGACTGTTGCATAGATAACAGATTAGATGGGGTAATAGACCAAGGCTATAAATTAGACAATCCAGAATAACACATATGTAAAAATGTAACAGAGGACAAAATAGGTTCAGAAGTCAATATAATTCATTGTCAGATTCCCATAAATTGCCAGATTGCCCAGGAAAGCAAAAGTAATCCTAATCCCAAAATATCCACTAATGAATTAACCATTTATAAAATTAGTCCCTACCAAACATCCCTTCCAAGGTAGTATTAGCCTCTGTCAGTCCATTTCACCTTTGCCCTGCCAGTCTCTCAACGACTGGCAGGTATTTCAATTACAGAGCAACACAGTGCACGTCACCTACAAAGTGAGAGTGTAAACCATCCAAAAGATGCAGGCCTTTATGAAGTCACTGAAAATGATGAGAACTGTTTCCAACCACTGGCAAAGCCACTGACAAAACTGACAGTTTTAGAGGGGCAGTGACTGGAAAGCAACATGAGGGAACTTAATGGGGTGATAAGTACATTCTGAATCCTGACCTGGTTAGTGGCTACACTGTATCTAGAGTAAAAATTCATCAGGTTGTATGTACTCTTATGAATTATGCATTTAGCTGTATGTAAATTATACCTTAAGGGGAAAAGAAACAGAACACAAGAAGAGATGGTCTTCCTTCCTCAAAGAATTACTGGGTCTTCACGCGAAGCTTAGACTTGCCCACTTGCCTCTGGAGTGAAGATGGGTGGACACTAAAGATGGCAAAATGTACCTGGGTTCCCAAAGACACCAGTGAGCTACTGAGTGTAGGAGCCCGCTTCTCCTCTGGACTTCCAAATTACCTGAGATAGTCAATTTTCTTAATGTAAAAGCACTTCAAGTCTGTTACTTGCAGCTGAACACATTCTGACACATACAATCAGCTAATACTTGGGAGAAAGCTAACAAAGATGAGATAACAAGAGATCAAAAGAAAATCATCTCAATATCTAAGTAAAGTGCCTGGGCTTTATTAATGAAGCTCTAAACATTTTGGCAAAAATGACTTTCTTTAAGATCGAACTGGAAAAGTCCATCATCACTTGAGTTTCATGCCACCTTACAATTTTTTAAGAAAAATTGTGAAAAGCAACCAACACTTGATTCATTCTTCTTCCCTTCTAAGAATTTAACACATAGTTGCAACCATAACATGGATGTTTTTATACTTTTGTTTCATTTTTCCAGATTAAACCCCAATAAAGCCTTTTCTCCCTACCCGCTATCTCTGAAATGTTGCTCTTATTCTAGGTCAATGCATTCTACACGGCCTTGTTCTTGTACTAATTACTTTCAGAAAATAAAGAACCTTTAGATGATAAAATCACAAAGAAAAATAAATTATTTGTTCATACATGAATATTCAGAAAATTTAAATATACACCTCAATTCATAAGTTACCCATTACAGAGAGGCCCTAGTTAAAAGCATGAGCTCGGGAACCAGACTGTCTGGGATGGAACCCCATGTCCCATGTTTACTAGCTGGTGACCCTAAAGCAAGTCACTTAACCCTCTGTGACTCAGTTTCCTCATATATAAAATGGGGATAAAAACAGTTCCTACTTTATAAGTTGTTAGAGGCATATTAAATGGTTAATATGTAAAGTATTTCAGGCAGTAAGTTCTCAGTAACTTATACTTCAAAGTCTAAGAAAACTGAGGAATATAAATGTCAACATTGGAATTAAGATAAATAGTGAAGGAAAACCTTTTTTTAAAACATAACATATACATTTTAAGTGAGACCAACACAAAGAAAAGTGAAAACAGATGTACTTATAGTAAAAATGAGCTAAAGTTCAATTTCTACATATACTAGAACCTTCTTAAAAGTTCGTATCAAACCTATTAAACTAGAAACTAATGTGTTGTCACACTTTACTAAAGATGAAATTAAAATCTGAACATGTGGAGAGAAAAAATGGAAAATTCAGTATTATAAAAGGGTCAATTCTTTCTCCACCCATATTATTCCATTAGTTTAACACAGTTCTAATTAAAACTCCAACAGGTTTGGTGTAATTTTCTTTTTTATTTCATCTTTGTTTTAATTGATAAAATGACTCTAAAACTAATCTAAAAGAATTAAATGAAATAGTAAATAAAGTTTTGAAAACTGAGAAAACTAACAATAACTTCCTTTACTGGATGTTTAAAAATTATAATGTTAGAGTAATTAAAATAGTGAGGTACTAGCATAGAATTAGATAATTAATAATAGTCCAACAATAGAACAAAGTATTTATGGAAATTCAATATACAATGAATATAGCATTTCAAATCAATGGGAAAGGATGGATTACTGTACAAATGAGGCTGGCAAATGACTATTTGATATTTAGTTAGATACTAACCTCCCATCTTACACCAAAATAAATTTCAAGTTTCTTAAATTTAAATATAAATGAAACCATGAAAGTAACAGAAGACAACGTAAGTGAATATGTATGTGATTTCAGGTTGCGGAAAGCATGACACCAAAGGCAAAAGTTGTAAAGGTATAAAGACCAACAGACTTGACATGAAATTTTAAAACTTCTACACCAAAACAAACAATTAAAAAACAAGGGACAAATTTAGAAGACACGTATGTGGTAGATTGTACGTCATGCCCCCAAGGAATCACACCTCTTGATATATCCTTGTGTAGTCTCCTCCCACTCTGACTCTGGACTTGACCACGTGACCTGCTTTGGCCACAAAGGCTTAATAAAGGGACAGGACGCAAGCAGAGGTTTGATAACAGCTTGCACAGTGCCGCCCGATCTCATTGTAGGCTGCATTACGAGAGCCAAGCAGACATACACACCACATGAACCTAAGCAAGGATTAAAAACACTTATGAGTTTGAGAGTATGATGCTAAGCAAAGTAAGTCGGACAGAAAAAGTGGAGAACCATGTGATTTCACTGATATGTGGTATATAAACCAAAAACAGCAAAAGAACAAGACAAATAAATGAGAAACCAAAACTCATAGACACAGACAATAGTTTAGTGGTTACCAGAGGGTAAGGGGGGTGGGGGGTGGGAGATGAGGGTAAGGGGGATCAAATATATGGTGATGGAAGGAGAACTGACTCCGGGTGGTGAACACACAGTGGGATTTATGGATGATGTAATACAGAATTGTACACCTGAAATCTATGTAATTTCACTAACAATTGTCACCCCAATAAATTTAAAAAAAAAGAAAAAAGAAAAACAACACGAGTCCAGCTGAGACCAGCAGAAGAACTGCCCAACCAACTCATACATATTTTACCAGGTTTGAGGTGGTTTGTGATACCACATTAGTTAACTGCCACAATACATCTGCACCATAAAGGGTTACTTATTAAGTATATTATACAAGAAAAACTAAGCATCTCATTGGGAAAATAGACAAAGCACAGGAACAGGTGATTCACACACAAATCGGGATGTCCGATAAACACATGAAGAAATGTTCAACTCTACTAGTAATAAAAAATACAAATTAAAATACTGCGATAACACCTATTGCCTATCAGATTGGCAAAGTTAAAAAGGCTAATAAGGTCCTGAGTTGGCCAGACTGTGGAGCAATGGGCACTCTCATGAACTTTTGCTGATTAGTAATGTGTATCAAAAACTGATAAAATTCCCTTTGGTCTGGCAATTGTGTTTATTATTCACTCAAATACTTATTTGCATACGCACAGAGGCCTGTCCTAAGAACCAGGAATACAGGCAGATCAGGCAGGCCCTTAACAATTTGGGTTCTATGATTAATTTGGGTTTTATTCTACGAGCACTAAGATACCCTTGAAGGCTTTAGTAAGGGGATAACAATATCTGATTTCCACTTCCAGACCATTCTAACTGATGCATAGAAAACAGCAGACAAGAATGGAAGGGAGGAGACACTAATTCTTCAAGTACAGTAACAGTGGCCTGGACTTGAGTACGGGCAGTGAGACAAACAGAAGCAAATGGAGGTCAACTGGACAGGACCTACTCAGAGAGAAAAGAAAAAAATAAATGCTACTTAATTTTACTGCTAGGAATTGACCCTACACTATATGTGCAAACATAACATAGCAGATATGTGCACAAAGACATATGTCCAAAAAGGTTCATCGCAATATTTTTCATAACAAAAAGAAAAGGAAAAAAACCTAAAAGTCCATCCCTAAGAGATTCAGTAGATTAAGGTCATCCAAAGCATAGTGAAAATACTATGCGGTTACTTTAAAATACATAGATCTATATTTAGTGATAAGAATTAGGTGGAAAGGGGCCAGTTACAAAATACATAACATAGTATAATTTCACCTTGCATATAGTATGATCTCTTTTATTGAAAACATATTCATACACACACACAATCACATTTATGAATGAATACATGCATTATAAAGTCTAGAAAGCTATACATCAAAATATCAAAATTCTAGATGGTTTGGATTTGAGTTATTAACAGCTTATACTTTCCACACTTTCTAAAATCTATGCAAAACCTTTACGGCTTTATAACGGAAGGAAAAAATAACAAAAAAAAAACCTGATCAGACGTTTATGTGGACAATGGTAATTGGTTCATTTTCTCAAAATACTGCAAAGAGGATTAAAGAGACTACAAAGAAAAATAACTAAGTTTTCATAAAAGCCTACAATTCATAAATCTTAAAGTATTAAAAACCAAAGTCACCATTTTGCTTGCAATACTCGTTAGAGATGAGAATTTGGGAGAGGAAAGAGACATTTCAGATTGTACAACAAAGTAGACACTCAAATGAAACCAATATTTAACCATTTATAAAACCTTCACAGAAAGAACCCTTCGCTGCACTATAAAACAAGCAATTTGGACTCCCCTGAGATTTGACCTAAAGAGCCATTCATTTTATTTCATTTATGTTCTGGGGAACTTGACAAAGCTTCTTCCCTACCAAGTTGACACATAACGCAGATACCAAAAAAAGATCGGGGTGACTGTGAAAGCAGCCATTTTGACTCCATCTCATCAGGTGTACGGGCTGCCAAGACCAGATGTTCCAGAAGGTCTGGGAAAGTTACTCAGTCTGTCTAAACGTCATCAAGGCTACTTCACTCCCCAAAGACAAAACTTTCTTCGGTATTTGAGATTATTGTAAACAGACCCAAGAAAAATCAGATGAACCAGATGGAGCCGTTTTCTGAAGATTCTGCTGGATTCGTTTCATTGATTTCATCAGTGACCTCGGTCCTCCATACTTAGAACAGGGCTACCAGAGAGATGGCTGCTACCTTCGCATGCAGATAGGGCTCCGAAACTTGTTTGGGCCTGTCAGAGGCACCACCATCAATGAGTCTGTCCACGTCAGCATTCCCACCTGCCCCGTTCCCTTCAGAGAAAAGCCCAATGATCTGTCTTCAGCCTCTCTTCTTTAGAAAACATGAAGCTGTCCATTTCCAATATTAATCCAAAGTAATAACACTGTCAGAAACGTAAAGCAAATGAGACTCTCTTTTGATACTTTGCACTCTAGTGAATAAGTAAAAATAATAAGCCAAGGACAGAGGAGTGGGGGGGTTGAGATGTAATTCACGTACTGTAAAATTCACCATTTGAAAATATAAAAGTCAGTGGCTTTTAGTATATTCACAAGGTTGTGCAACCATCATCACTGCTTAATTCCAGAACATTTTCATCACCCCAGAAAGAAATCCCATACATATTCATAAAAATCCTCACTTCCCGTTCCTCCTTTACTCTCCCCAGACCCTGGCAGTCATTAATCTACTTTCTGTCTCGATAAGATGTGCCTATCCTGGACATTTCATATCAATGAAATCAAACAATTATGTGGTGGCCTTTTGTGTGTGACTTCCTCCACTTAGCATGTTTCCATCCACTTTTGTCAGGTGTCAGTAATTCATTCCTTCTGATGGTCAAATATTCCAATGTATGGACAGACCACATTTTGATTCTCCACTGTTCAGTCTATGGATATCTGGGTTGGTTCCACTTTGGGGCTATCGTGAATAATGCTGCTACATAAAATATAAAAATGCAGTCCCTGCCCTCAAGGAGCTTACCATGAAGAGGGACAGACAGATCCAGGTAATTATAAAACAATGTAATAAACGCTATAGCAAAAAATATTCAGGATGCATAGGAATATGCAAGAATAGCTGGGAGGTAAATAAATCTGGGACTACTTCTTGCCAGAACGTTTCCCTTCTTGCTTTCTATTCCAGAAAACTTCCTAAGCCTGTATTTTAGGAACTATCCACTGAGATACAGCCTCAGCTCAGATTCTCTTTTAACTTTTATTTCCATTCAGTTCCATCCATCAATTTCAAAGAAAGAAAAGGGGGGAAGGGGGGGCTGCAACTTGAAGTTGGCATAGGAAGAAGTTAAGTATCCTCTTCCTCCCTACAACTGCATAAAAATTGAAATCACATTTCTCCAAATCCTTCTTACACTCATGATAAAGACTGGTATTTCACAAGGTACACAATCACCCCAGAGTTAAGCTGTTTGCAGGATAAGTAACCAAAACCATCAGTCTGGTATGTAACTTCTTCTCCACCAGCCAACCCGGGCCTACCTATTCTGCTTATTCCAAGTGGGCTAACAAGGCATTCAAAAACTTGAATAACGTATAAACTTCAGTAAACTGTTCCCATTAATCCACACTCATTCAAGATTTATTCACTTAATAAATACCTACAATGGAAAACAATGCCTACATACAAGGCAATGACATGCTTAAAAAAATACAAATTTGGCTCCTGCCCCTAAACTAAACCTCTGTGGGAAAGTAACACACCCAATAGCTACTAGCATAAACGAAGATCCATGGGAACAGAAACTACTAGTGTATCCTTTCATGGCTATCTCATTTGACACAACAATCCTATGAAATCATAGAACTAGCTCCATTTTCACCAGTTTGCTCAGCATATAAATCTGGATCTTCTGAGTCTTGATCGTACCACACTCTAAAATCATTACCAGAAAGGAAGGTAACAAAATCACAAGAAGTATTTCAAAGACTCAATCGACACAAGAAAGGCAATGATGATGACCAATGTCAATGGTGATCAATTTCCTCCCCTATACAATAAGGCTAGACTAGGTAGACCACACACGGTTAAAAGTCGGATTCCAGAAAATACTCTCCATTGCCACTCTCTGGGACCCACATCCCAGTCAAATCATGGCACTCTTTCCCACCAAGCCCAGAAATGTATCTATGTCCTTATCAACATGGCAGCTACTGCCAACTGGAGTATGTAAGCAAAATGTAACCTGCTTGCCATCCTTGAGGTAGATAAGGCCTAGAAAGGTGAAGTAAACTACCCTAACGTTTTATGTAATTAGGCCTCAAGAGGGATAACATAATTGTGTAATGCTTACAAGTATACAAAGCATCTTCTCTTTTATTATCACTTGACCCTCACTACCCAGTAAAGAATTATCCCTATTTTTACATATCTTAAAATATGAACCAGTGAAATCATGTGATTAGCTTGGATGAATCCTCACAACCCTTTTCACAGGAGAAAGTCACAGGGTAGTTAGTGAGTAGAAGCCTGGACTACTTAATGGATCCAAGAACGTCAATCCAAACTCTTCTGAGCTCTTCTTAGCTACTAGGCTATATGCAACTATCTTACATCAGACAAGCTCCTCTATTTAAAGAAAGAAGAAAAAAAAAAAAAAAAAAAAAACCTTGACAACCACTTAGTAAAAAAAAAACGCAATCATTTAAATGGTATACATTATTTTAATAATACATATATATATATATATATATACACACATACCTCAATCACAAACCATCTGGTACTTTTGAAACAATACATAAGTGAAAAATTAGAGCCAAAAAGTTGGACATTACACTAAAAGCACCAGTTTTCGGGGGCCTCATCCCTTTCACTGTCTTGTATAAGAAATGCACCTCCTTTTTTAAATTCTGGTCTTTAAGCAAAGTATTAACAAGTAATTCTATATACCGCTTTTACCACGTATAGCTAAGATTGGTTCAGGAGTGTCAAGTATTTCCGTGGCCTTCTATGTAGGGATTATTACGTTGCATCACAGTAGTCATGCTATTCCTAAAATTAAAGTCATCTCAGCGATCTTAGCACCAATACTTAAACAGCGCCATACTCATCATATCCTCTATTCAGAATTCTGACCAACTTAAGTGGAAATTCCTACCCATGCATTCCTATTTCTGGATGGCCTTTAAAACATCAGTGCAACTCCTTAATATAACTAAAATAGACTCAACTTAATAATATAACATGTCCTACAGCACTTGAAAGCATCATTGAGACTAAGTCAAATATTGAGATAACCTGAAAAACCCTATCTTGACCATCAAATATTCCAAAGCTTTTTGACTAGCACAAGAACCTTTTACCCCCAAATCAGACCATCCTACTTTTACAGGTATCTAAGGAAATGTGTATACTCCCAAGTTGCACAAACCACCTACTGAACAATCCAATGCCTTCCAAAGTGAAAAGCTGATCCTCTTTTCTGCTCTTAAATTATTCAAAATTAGCCTACAAAGAATTACTGTAGGCTGCTTGAACAAACTTTTCAAACCCGTGTACCACGTTCTATAATATTTATGCTACTGGAAAGCATCAGTGTGATTCCTCCCTCCTTACATTTAATAAGGAATAGAGCAGAAAAAAGGTTTTCAAAGTACAAGTTACTTTTTATTAGAAAAGGAACTTTTAAGTGAAGATACAATTTACCTGTGACAGATTGACAACGATACATGAGAGGGATCAAACTTCACTGAATACCCAAAACATTAACTTTACTCTTTTTTTTCTTTTTTTTTTCTTTTTTTGGTTCATAACCTCTGAATCACAATAGTTTACGATCGTTTTATTTAAATATATCCCATTTTCACTGTTTTACATTGCACAGTGTTCAGATAAGTCTACCCAAAGTTTGGGGAAAGAAACTCCTAACATCTGATCTGCAAGACCCCCATAGCATTAAATTTTTAAAGGAGAAGTCGACAATACATAGTACTACAAAATATAACATTACATATATTTGATTATAGTTCCTAAGTTTTCAAGGACATTAGTAATTTGATAAAATACCATGCTCAAACCAATGGTTTGAGTTTTTCAAGCCGTATTTTACAAAGATTATGTTTTTTGGTTTGTATGCCATAATCACATTTTAAATTGATCCATTACACATTAAAATAACTTGCAAAATCATGAAGGAAGAGGGGTCACTTACAGACACAGCACTAAGCACAATTTTTAAGGCCATCACAATAAAGTTCTGTAACTTGGAATCAGATTCCAATTCAAATTCACAGTAAACTGCAGTACGCGGTTATATCACGTAAAATTTTTTTAAATGAGAAAGTGTTCACCCGTGATTAAAAAAGAAAACTAAAGTTTAACGTGGAAAGTACTTAAACTGAGAATTCCAATGACATGACATTTTCTTGCCAAAGCGAAGGAATTTGTAGATTATATCATTCAAATCTCATTGTATCACATTATAAAGGTCTTGGCAACGGTTGGCCATTAATCTTTAACACAAAGGAGATTCAAATCCAAATGAACTGTAAGACTATCTCTTCCAGGACACAGAAATGGAGTAATTTACTTTATCCACAATTGTTTAACCCAAAAGGAAGGCCTATAAGGATGATAACGCAGAATGGATCAGCCTTCAGTCTACCAAGTCCCATTTCTCACGAAGTCTTGCACCAATCCGAAAAGGGAAGGTTATGGACACAAAACAGGCTTAGGAAAGAAAGCTGAAAAAAATCTCCAATGAATGACACACGACACCATGGTTTATTCTCTTACACAATTGGAGAAACAAAAAAGAAAAATGTCACACCATATGTTTCATCGTAGCAATTAAAAAAATAGATTACGACAGTACGTTCAATTCTTTAGGGCTGAAAAAATAATTTAGCTTCTGTTTTATTGATTACAGAGGAAAGGAGGAAGGCAGCTGCTGCAATGCAACACAGGCTGCTACAGAGGAAGGAGAGAAAGGGGTTTTGCAAACAAATTCCTCCCCGCCCCCGTTTACACACCCCAAACAACTTACTTACCCCAGTCTTTCACTGTCCCCTCATATAAACCTAATAAATTCTTTCCCTTCCCCCCCCCACCAATCGGGAAATTTCACCTTTCAGAGCTTCGCCTACCAGAGCACTTTATTACCCGCAGAGATTTCAGATCTTTCAAACTTTTCCTTCTTTTATAAATGAAACACGAGTTTTGTAATAAAAGTGCACGGAATTTTTACATATATACGGGAAAATACCTGTTTCCGAGCAACGCGCACGCCTCGACTCTCGAACCCCTCCCCATCTCCCAGGTTTGGCTGGCTAAGGCTGGGGGGAGGGAGCCAGGCGCAAATTAAATTTAGGAAGGGAAATCCTGGGCGCAAGACGAGCATTTGGGGGAAAATGGGAGACCGTCGAAGAGAGACCCCCCCACCCCCAACAAGAGGGGTTAGGGAGGGTCACAAGAAAGAAAGAGAAATTAGAAGGGACAAAAGGAGGAGGGGGAGAAAAAGCTCGGAGACCCGGGGAGCCGCGCCGGGCCGGGAAGGCGGGGTCCGAGGGCAGTGGGGTCGCGGCTCCCACGGCACAATGGCCTGCCCGGCCCCCGCCCCGAGCGCCCCGCGCGCCCCTCACCTCATGGTGCCGGCGGCGCCGAGGCTTCCCCAGCAGCCGGGAGACGCGGGAGGCGCCGAGTCCAGGGGTCCGTCCTCCAGGGGCGGGGACGCAGCTGGGAGACAGGAGACAAGTGGCCGGCGGCTCCTGGGGACGGCCAGGAGGCTACACCATCTCCGCGCACAAAGCCGAGGCGCCGGCCGGGAGTATGAGAGAAGAGGGCGAAAGAAAGGCTGGGAGGGGGCGGAGAGGCCGAGCGGGTCCCGCGGCCGCCGCCGCCTCCGGGAGCTTCCTCGGCTGCCCTCCCAGGGGTGCCGCCGGGACCGCGCGCCCGGCCGCCGCTCCCCAGGCCCGCGCCCGCCGCCCAGGCCGTGTGCAACCGGCAGCTGCGGCAGCCGCGGGAGGAGAGTCGGGATCGCCGCCGCCGGGAGCCCGAGAGGAGGCGGGGCGCGCGGCGGAGGAACACGCAGGCGCCGCCCTCTCCCCTCCTTCCCCGGGGGCGAGGGGGCGGCGCGGGGGGAGGGGAGGCGGGGGGCCAAGCGCACACCCCCCTGCCTGCCCGCGCCCCCGCGGGACTGCGGAGAGCGGGAGGGGCGTGAGCCGGCTTGGCGACTTCGGGGTAGTAAAGGCTCTTTGTTGCTTCCCCACCCCGCCCTCTCCAGCCCCCTGGGATTGGGGCTGCCCCCCACCCCACCCCCCGCCTCCTCCACCGGGGGTTCCTCGCCCGGGGTTGTCCTTGGCGGTCGGCCCCCTCCCCGCCGCGTCGTGCTCCCCTGAGCCTGGGGGAGCTCCCGGGCCTCCCCTGCGGCTGGGGTGCGGAGACCCAGGCGCCGGGACCTCTGGGGCGCGGGACCTACGCGCACCGGCGTAGGGAGCCGGGAGGTGGCGACGGGGATGCGTGACTGGGCACCGGGCCCGGCCAGGGGACTCCGGATCTGCTGGCGGCCGGGGGCCCTCACGCAGGACTTGTCCTTAGCTCGCCCTGTTGCAGTCTCAGGACCGGGACCGGCGAGTCGGTGGGCATCCCAACCAGCCCCGCTGCCCGGCTACTCCCAGCCGTTCCTCCGGGATTTGTTGGGGGGGGGGGGGGCGTATAAAAATGTAAAATATTGTCATCATTGTTCGCTTCGCTCCTTTTCTTCCCGAGGAATCCCTGCGTGCTGTACCGATTTAACGAGCTGATATGCACACTATGTATAGGGATGACTTCATTCCCAAACCAACGCAGCCAACTCGCGGAGACCCGCAGCCGCCGGGAGACGCGCACCGCACGGTGTGCAGCAGCAGGAGCGGAAGAAACGCAGCCAGTGAAACCCCTTTCTCTCGTCATTAGCGAAAAGGGAATTCCGGGCGGGGGGGGAGGAGGGATGTGAACTAACGACAGTTTTAAATTTTCCGTCATTCACATTCTGTGTTAAAATCACCTTCTTCCAAAGGTAAATGTAAAGTGCTGGCGAAGCAAACTCTTTTAAAGCCAATGGGGCGGGGGTGGGGGGGTGGGAGGGAGAAGTGGGGGGCAAGGGAGGGAGAGGTGGGGGGGAGGGAAAAGGCGGGGGGGGGGGAGAAGCGGGGGGGGGGGGGAAGGGGGGGGTGTTCGTCTGGGAAGCCAGAATGTATAATACAGTTGTGGGAGTTTTTCGGTATCCAAAAGCAAATTCAATAATTAAATAAAAATTTAAACTGGACACAGTGCAGGCCTCTTGTAGTATCGAGGCAGGAAGGAACTGTACTTTCTATAAAAATATAACTAGGATGGTTAAGGTCTGTTGCTACTGGGTTCCTATGACTGGAGGATCTAATTCAAAATGGAGGACCTACCATGACTCCAAGAAATCTATGCAAAAGTTTTGGGGCTTTATTTTAAGATGGAGGTACAGTTCAAATTATAGTTATGACAGTTGAGATCATTTATACTTCCAAAAGAAAAATGAGTAAGTTACAGTCATACTTGGTCAATGCCTGACTTGTCTATAATAGAACTGTGTGGCCCAGTTTTAACTATAAAAAGCTTCCTGGCTTTAGACTCAATACCGAGTTATTTTCTTTTTGGAACCTGCAGCCTCAAACCAGCAGCCCTATAGAAGCAGTGACCTGGAGCTATGGCACAAGATCAGGGTGGCCTCAAGTACTGAAAAGCACAGTACCTCTGTTTAAACACGGTGTACTTGAAGAACACTAATTTCCACCCACATCTAATTACAGCTTACCATCACAGAGAATATTTTATTCAAGGATCTCCAAGCACTGCGGAGAAAACACCCTTGCCAGTCAGATGTCTTTGTTGCCATATTACAAGTAGAGACAGGGAAATACAGAGCTCAAGAACTGGATGAGTTAGTGCAATAAGCACAATTAAACATCATAGCAGCTAACTATGAGGGTCATTGTCTGACAAATACTATAATTTATGTAATTAAAACACATGCACCTCAAATATTTTTCTCCAAGTTAACCAAAGAACATTTGCTGTGGAGGCTTTTCTTCTGGGAAAAGTAGTAATACGACATATTGAACCATTTGGAAAAGGATTAATAAAACATACTCGGCCACAAAGAATTCACACTAATTTGCCTTAGTCCATTCATAGCAATACAGTAAATCCAGCAGAGCTTATGTTTCAGGGAAAAGTCTTACAAAGGGCCAAAAGGGGTGGAGATTTTGCTCTGACGACTCCAGCTATCTCCTGCCAGAGACAAGAGTCAAGGATAAAAATTCCTTACAGATGACTCCATAACCTACTTCTCATTTGTGAAAGTTAAGCCATCCTGCGCTAAATAAGTGATATATCACATCATCTTTATCCTAACAGCAAATGTTCCAGTGGTATGGGTACCAAATTAAGCAATCCAAGTGGAAAATGCTGTTCTTATTTTCTATGTTTATTAAAAATGTACCAGCCAAGAATTTTGGCTGCCTTCAACCATTTCCATCCTTTGGGATGGCAGCCTGCCAGTTCACAAGTTGGTCATACCATTCCCTTTGGATTTAGATATTGCAATGGGTGGCCTGACCTCCAAAGTTCCTTCTGTGGAAGGGCAATTTGTTGGCTGTGACAAAATGTTACTGCTGCTTGTTCATATTTGGTTTAACAATCAGAGAGGGCAAGAGGGAAACTTGTGCGAGGAAATCACAGACTAATTCTGGTCAAAAGGAAACTTTGGGGAATGTGTTACCGTATAGAATAAAAGAATTTTAGAGATGGAAGGAATCTTAAGTCCAACCCACTCATTTTTCAATACAGAAAAGGGAGGCCCAGAGAGGTTAAGTAAATTACTCACAGTCTTACAGTCCCTTTGTGGTGGAACTGAAACTTAAACCCAGGATTTCCAGTTATTGGTTCGTTGCTCCTTCTGCCACCTCATAGTACCTTCCTATGGCTAAGTAAGAGTGGGTGAAAGCAGGAAAAATTAAAGCTGATTTTCTTCTCATAAACTCTGCTTAATAATGACCTGAGATTGTGCTGGCTACGTGAAAATCATTTGACTTTTTCTCGCGTAAGCGTTGCCCAGCCTGAAGCCCAATGCCTGGCCCTCATGTAGGCATCTGAATGTTTGAAAGGTGGCAAAAGGAATCAATGAATGAATGACTTCCAAGATGAAGAGGAAACTGTCAAAAGAAATAGGCTCTTCTTAACATTATAGGGACCTCAACTTTCCCTCACAAAAAAGCACCCCCGCTTAATATCCCGGTAAGAGGACCCCTCCATGCCCGAGGTATATACAGCCATTGCAACTTGGTCTACACATCTGTTAGCAGTGTGCACCCCGGTGTAAGATGAAATAAAACATGCCTGTGTTGAAGAGGGGTTTGCTGCAGGGGTGTTGTCAGTCTGGCTCTGAGGCTTCTCTTAGAACATGCCTTGTTTAAATTCGTCTGATAGCATCAGTGTGGGCTTGGCCTCCATTTATGGGCATGAGGAGGATGTATGACTAATGGTACTTAGCAGTCAGAAAATCATTGCTAAGGATTGTAGGCACGGTCTCCCCCAACACCCAAAAAAGTGTTCTCACTTGAAAAATTAGGAGTTACTTAAGGATGGGTGCGGAAGGGAAGGTAGTTTAGAGTGAATGTGATTGTACATTTTCTACTTGTATGTAACAGTGTTGTGTTTTCTTTGTTGGCAATTAGTGTAATTTTTGTTTGCCTCCCTAAGAATGGAGAAAGAAAGAATGTAGAACATGATATTCCAGTAGGATTCGAGATATTTTTATTACTCATCTTCCAGCTTTAGCTGCCCATCTATAATTGCAGTTCTAAAATATTATCAGGAGACATAGACATTAGAGGAAACCATTCGCCTCTCTGCCATTTGCATTTTTCTTCCATTTGTCATTTATCTCTTTTCCAAATTAGGATTTACCCAGTTAATTTCATTTCCTCTTCCCCAGAGTCTCTTTTCTTAGCGCTACACTGTGTAAATTTTGCGAGTGATTTCTAAAGCCTGAATAGTCTTAGAGTAACATGAATTGATAGAGGGTATATTCTGTAAAACACAATGCTTTGTTTCCACAAAATTCAGCCATGGCTGCCATTTAAAGAACATGGTAGGTGGGCTCCGTTTCTAGATAACAATCAACTCACGATGTTTTAGAAACTGGGTTGAAAAGAAGCATCGCCATAATCTAATTCTGCACTCTTATCTCTTATAAAATCTAGCTGGTAGCTTGGGAAGTAAAACGAGTGGCTGCCTTCTTGCTTGCATTGAACTGATTTACTTTTTCCATTTACTGTAATCAAACTTGAGAATACCAGTCAATTATCTTATAGACAGTATGATCAGGTGACAGCTGGCCTTGGAGGATTTCCTCAAAGGAGATCAGGAGAAAAGTTAATAAAGATTATTTTCTGAGTAATCACAGTAGAGAAGAAAGTTATTACTACTAGGATGTATCCTGAACAAGCTGTCTAAAATTAATTCACACTGCTTAATACCACATCTTTTGTAGCTTTTATCCCACCATTCAGGTAAGTTTCAAAGCTCAT
This sequence comes from Rhinolophus sinicus, assembly GCF_057876585.1. Taxonomy (NCBI): domain Eukaryota; kingdom Metazoa; phylum Chordata; class Mammalia; order Chiroptera; family Rhinolophidae; genus Rhinolophus; species Rhinolophus sinicus. Next base: position 55,939,424 of record NC_142506.1, on the reverse strand, counting down.
TAAAAAACCCCAATTATCTTTCTCTTTGAAACTCTTGCTACGCATGGTGATGTGACCAAATTCTAGTTTGAGAGGTTATCTTTGAATCTTCATTTTCTAATTTTAATGAAGTCAAAATGCAATCTCTAGTCAAGCCTCTGTAAAATCAAATGAAAAGTAGCAATTATCTGAAAAAATAATTTCCTTATGTGTCATTGGTTGCAATACTTTCATTTGGCCTCCAAACATTTTATATCCTTAAATCATTCATCATTCATACCAACTTACAATGAAGTAAAATAGTGATACTGTACTCATTTTGTATGTGAAAAAGTTGAGTCCTTTGATCAAAGTAGACAGTGGGGAAATTCTCTATTTGGTTGTAAATGAATTCAATTACAAATCAAAAATTAAGACAATGAAGGACAATTTAGTTTCATTCCCATCTCCTGTCTGTATAGTACTCATACCTGCCTTAAATGGAAGCCAACATAGATAGGCTTTGCATTGGAGTAATGTAGGAGATTAGTGTAGCTAAGTAACTGGCGAGCCAATAATGATGTTTCCTAACGTGCCAGGTACTTCAGTTAATCCTCACAACATTCCTAGGAAGTGGGTGCCTTTATGGTCATCCTTGTTATATATGCAGCTCATGAACACAAAGGCACAGAAAGGTTAAGAGACTTGCCCAAAGCCACACAGCTAATAAGAAAGCCAGAAAGGCCAGTTCCACAGGCCAGACTCTTAATCTCTGCATTAAGTGGCCTCTTCTATTTCACTTTACTTCCTCTGATTAAAAAAAGAAATAAAATAAGACCAAAAAAGACTCAAGGTCCACTTCGGAAATAGAACTAGCATAGTTCAAAACAAAACAAAACACTCTCAAGTCACTTAACTCCTGATTCTGCCACAGCTAGCTATAGCAAGACCCATGGTGACATTCTGATCAGTCAAATTATAAAACCTCTCCTTTAGGCAGAGACTTTTATCCCTAATACAATGTACCTTGTGCAATGCAAGGGACTCAATAAATGATTTAAATGAGCCTCCAAATTAGAGAACTACAAATTAATGTGTGTTTTTCCCAGAATAATAATGCTACTAAGAAGTAACCAATGATAATCACTCCTTCACCTTAGCTATCCCAGGCATACAACTAGCAGTGGTTTATAGAGTTTATAGGACTAAAGTTTCTTAAACCAACTCAGTGAACCAAAAACTCACATAGAGCTGTTTGGAGTGTATTGGCTCATATTTCGTGTTGAATACAGGGCAATCAAACTTAGGCCAAGCCCAAATGTGTTTTTAAAGGTGTCTAGAGAAGTGTCTACATTTTCTTTATTGATGTTTGAATTAGTATCAGAGAGACGAGAGAGGGAATACAATCCCCACTAGCTGACCCCATTGCTATCTTGAGCTTTGGTTGTTTGCAAAGCAATTGGCCATAAAAGTCTTAGTCTAGCATGAGACTTAACAAAATGTTTGAAAAGGAGTCATCTATTTCTTCATTTATCTTCGTGTGAGAGACTTTTTCAGGACTTAAGTACTCATTGAAAATCTATTATCAATGCATATGGTTATAATATTTCAGGGAAAGGCCTTGACTAGAACCCTCTTATCTTAGCTTCCCGTTCAGGCTTTCTTCTCTAACTCAGGTAGCATTTTATATCTGTCAAGCATCTCATAATTAATTTTTCTTTAAATACCTCCTATTTTGTGTGTGTTTTTTATAATGTTGCCTTTGCTAAGCATCTCATTGTACTTGATTTTATCCAGTGTCTCTCCCTTGCAAATGACATTTCCCTTCAAAAAAGTTCACAGTCTAGTCTTTTCTGTCTTCTTTTTCACTTTATTTTCTCTCCTATTACCAATAAGATGGTGATACTGATTTGCTTTATTGGAGTTATTTATATCTTCAGGACTCTGTTTAGTATCAAGTCTGGCTTGGCGTTCTTTCCCTACTGAATGATGCCCAAATTAAGTTAAGGAACAATTCCTAAGAACACTGGCCTGTGATTCTTCATGTTCATTTGCTGTCCCAAGTACTGGACAGTCTGTTTCATTTGAGAGTTGATGTAACTAGCTAAGTTCATAGTTTAGGTCAAGTTTGACTCAATGGGTGCTTTCCAGAGTAACTCTGTTCTAAGACTGGAAGGGGGGAATGCAAGTAGGGAAGGAAGAAATAAAGCAGTCTAAGCAATGAGCATAAATGTTATCGGCTTGGTACAATTCGATCTCTTGGTTAACTCCTGCTCATTTGGTATCCATTCATACAATACAAGACATTTAACCCTCTCCTAATGATGGGGTTTCTAGTGAGAGGGTACAGAGCATAGTAACAAGGCACCCTGATGCTAAATCTAATATAACTACTACTTCCACTGTTACCATCAGCCTATGAAAGAAAAGGAGATTTTCTGCTTTGACCTTCTAGTCAGATCTTTTTGTTAGGATTTTGGTTGCAAGTGATGGAAACCCAATTTAGAGTAGCTTAAGCAACAACAACAACAGCAACAACAAAAAAGCAGGGGGTTGGGGGCACTTGTCTGCATATTTTAAGTATGATCTTAAGGCTAGCTATATCTTCAGAGGCTCAAACGTCTTCATCTCACAGCTCTGCTTATCTTTGCGTTTGTGTTTTGACCTATTCTCACCTACTGTACATAGTTCCAATTTCACATTCTACCAGCACTGTGATCCCAAAGCTGGACAAGCTATCCAACCACAAGGACTCTGATGGACCAGCTTGAGCCACATGACCATCCTGAACCAAACACTATGGTGGGGGTGAAGAGGTTCTCTAATTGGCCAGGATCAAGTCATGGACCCATCCTTTAGTCAGATTAATTTACAAGAATGGTCATAATAAATACTCTCTCAATATCCATGCCTTTGGGTTGGACTCTCCCACACTAACGCTGAGCTTAGTCATGTGACTTGTTTTGACCAATGAGACAATACCAAATGTGACACAGTGACTTCTAAAAACTTGTGCATTTTGCCTGCCCTTGCTTGCTGCTCTTTGGAAACCAAAAATGAGATGACCATATGAAGAAGCCTGTACTGGTTTGCTAAAGAATGAGAGATCACATGGATAAAACAGAGTTGTCCAAGTTGAGGTCCTGTCAACTGAAGATTGTGAACAAGGGCTAGACCATCCAACCCCAGCTGAGCTGATCCAGACCAAAATAACTGCCCAGTTAACCCACAGAATCATGAGAAATAGTGGTTACTGTTTTAAGGCCACTAAAGATACGGGATAGTTTGTTCTGTAGCAAAATTAACTGATATACCAATTCTCTTCTTGAAGAAATTTTCATAGTCTTTGAGTATAGCAATGGCTGCTGCACTAAGGGGAAAATTTGTGGTTGAAGCTCTTGCTTCAGTGAAGGATGTTCACTTTTGCCCAGGTTCTCTTATCAAGGGATGCTTTGAAGACTTCTTGGAGTCCATGTGCCTTGATGTACCACAACTCCTTACTGATTGGTTGGTTAATATACGTTGGAGTTCTTCCTCAAGAAGAGGGCAGGACATGCAAGATGGGGAAGGGTGAGGAGAATGATAAAAAGGTAGGACCTCTTAGGGCACCAAGTTACATGCAGATGAGACGGGAGCTCTTGAGGTCATGAGCAAGAACTGTTAACTTGTAAGCCAGATGATCTAGCTTCTGCTTCCCTCTCTGCTTATCTATTTTTGTTATCTATGAATCTTTAGAAAAATTTTGTTTGAATGCTCCAAACTGCTCTCAGTTGGTCCACAAGATATTAAAAGAAGGTCTTTGCCCACATTCAAGTTCAAGTTTCTAGAAGGAATAGCACCTCTCTGAAGCCATTGGGTTGGTGGTGGAGGTAAATATGAGGAAGATCCTCTTCCTAATCCAGCTCAGCAAAGTTCTCAGTGAGGGACCACTGTCTTTAGGTCATGGCTAAGGAACCAGGCATGAGTTGGAATAAAACCCGTTTCTCTCCAATTCGAAAGAACCACCGAGGTCAACTCTCAGAAGAGTTCAAGAAGGTTATTTCCTTCAAAGGAGGAAAGAAGGGAGGAAGCAGATTTTACTGGAGGTCTCAGAGCAATATATTAGATCTTGGCCTCCAGACTAACGAGGTACCAGGTCAGTGGAATAACTGCAGTGAAACTTGAATTTACGAGAGATCCAACAAGGCTGTAAGAAGGAAACTCAAGACACGGGCCTGAATGGAAGTGGACATCTAGGTCAGAAAAAGGGAAGAATCAGGGACGATGGCAGGGAGAGGGAAAGCCCTTAGTAAATATCTGGGGTGCAGTGGTCTGGAAAGGGGTCCTGGAAACCAACTAGATTGCATATCAATATACATACTCGTATGCCCTCACTGGAGGACAACCACTCCTTTTTTTTCAGTAGGATCTCAAATCACTCTCTGCTGCCCTGGAAAGATTGATTGTATTGCAGTCCTTGACAGACCAGAGACTTATATTAATCACACTTTCTTAAAAGGTTGTAATGGACAGAAAGCCAACTTGAACTAAGATAACTGTTTCTCATGTAATGAAACCTCAGGAAAGGCAGAAAGAGATAACCGGTGTCTGAAATGCTCAAGACTCTTTCTCTGATTTTCATTTTTACCTCTGAGTATTAGCTTCTGTATCTCAGATTGGCTTCTTCACAAAGCTGTAACCACAGCTGCCAGCAGCTCCTGGCTCACCTCTTACTTGGCCAGCATAGAAGGATGTTCTCTACCCCAATAAACTGTAGGTGGGGAAAAGGGAGAGAGGCTGTGATTGGGCTTGGGTCATGTGACCTGTTCCAAACACTCGCCAAGGGATGAAGTACTTTAGTTGATCTAGCTTAGGTATCATACTCAGCCTGAGAGCCCTCCTAGAACCCTTCCTAGTCTGTCCTTTCCTCACCCTCAGCCCCCAGCAACCACTGGTCTGCTTTGTGTCATTGTCATTATAGATTAGATTTGTTTTTTTCTAGAATTTCATGTAAATGTGATCACGCAGCATGGATTCTTGAGTCACTTCTTTCCCTCAGAATAATGTATTTGTGATTCCTCCATGTGCTGAGTATCAGTCTTCATTCCTTTTTATTGCTAAGTGATATTCCATTGTATGTATTTGTTTACATTTGTTTATCCATGTATCTAGACATTTGGGTTGTCTCCAGTTTTTAGGCTATTATGAATATAACTGGTATTACCATTCATGTACAAGTCTTTGTGAGGACATAAGTTTTCATTTCTGTTGGGTACATAGTTAGATTTGGAATGGCTGGATCATAACATTAGTGTATACTTAACTTTACAGAAACTTCCAAGCTGTTTTCCAAAATTATACCATTTTACATTCCACCAGCAGTATATGAGAGTTCCACTTGCTCCACATTCTTGCCAACATTTAGTATAGTCAGTGGTTTTAATTTGAACAATTCTAGGGGATATGTAGTGTTAGCTCAATGTCATATCGTCTACATATCTAGTGGATATACAGTATTACCTCATGTATCTCATATGTTATCTCAAATCTCAGTGGTTTAAATTTGCATTTCCCTGGTGACTAATGATGCTGAGTATCTTTTCGTGTGTTTATTGGCCATCCGTATAGCTTCTTTGTTTCTCATTATTGCTACTGTTCCAAGTTTAGGTTCTTATCACCTCCTGTTTAGAATGTAAATTTCTAACTCATCTCCAGTGTAAACCAAGGTCTGATTGCATCGGATCCCTCCTTGTAAGCCTTCCCTGGAGCCCTGTTTTCTCAGAATGAAATTTACATTTCTTAGCATGACAGTCAAAGTTTTTATCAATTTAGCCACACAAGACTGGTTAAGACCAATTTCCTGCCATTTTTCTTCTCTACCTTTTGTCCCCAACCTCCATGCCCCCCATGCACTTGTACCTTAGACTGTTGACCATTCCTTAATCCCGCCACGCGTGCTCATGGTTTTGTGGCTTTGCTCATGCTGTGTATTCTACCTGGGTTGCCCTTTGCGCTTCTCCAAGGGAATACATAAAATGCTCCTTCCTTAAGGCCCAGCTCAAAAGTCTCCTCTTCTGGAAGCTCTCTCAACCCCCTCAGGGTGAACGGACAGCTGTCTCTGTGCTTTGGTAGCATTTAGTCCATATTGCCAGCAAGGTTCTCTCCACAGTCTGCTGCAGTGGTTGCTTGTGAGGCTACGGGCCTCTCCTCCCTGGAGTTCAGCAGTTTAAGAACAGCTGGGGTGTTTTACTCCGTTTTGCATTCTGAGGGCCTTGCATTAACTCCTGCTTGCTAACAGTGGTTAGCTAAATATGTGGATGGACGACTGAGCGAGTAAATGTTTTAAAATCTGCCTTCATCCTCTCTAGGTCTCTGTTTCCTGACCTGTAAATTGAGAGAGTTAGAATAGCTGATTTATAATATTGTTCGAGTTCTAATGTTTTTTATATCCTGTATTTAGTCTTTGAACTCCAGTAAAACAGTGTATTTCAAAACTGGATGATGGAGCAAATGGTGCTAAGTAGATAATGCTGGATGATGGTTGACCTTGATGCTTTGAAGGGCAGCATCTTGCTCACTATGAAGTGATAAGATGAAAACAATAGGACTCGTCTCAATTAACTTTGCTGGCAAATGTGATAATGAAGAATCACACTATTTTAGTCTAAATCTACAATGTAGTGGCAATAGCACATTCTCACATTTCCCTATAAGTTTATGCCTTTACATTTCTATGTATCGTGTTTTTTCTTCTGTCACAGTTTGAGGGAAGACAAAAGAAGAAGAACGATAATACTTAGGAAAATATAGTCTATTATTTAGCTGTATAGTCACAATTAAAGCAATCTAATAATTATTACTTAAATTATAACTTGTAGTAGTGCTTAGAATCTAAAAAAAATGTTGTTTCCTCAAGTATATCAAGTTAAAAACACATGATGAAGACATGTTTTTCCACGTGGACTATGACAAATACTGTTTTAAATCATGCAAATTATCTCTTATATTTGGGGATCTATAAATCCAGAAGTTTCTTTTCCACAAGATTACCCTGGAAAAAGTTAGAAGTTGAAGCAGTCTGTGATAGCTTCTTAACTTCTTCCCAGTATTATATTATGGCATTTGTTAGCTGGCAACATCCAGAGCCAAATCCACAATTTAGATTTCAAATTTAGTAAGTGGTAAATCATTTGTAAGACCTAAAATACACAGAGCTACAGCAGCGGCAATCTCCTTCCCAAGCATTTCAGAAGGCTGAGAAGCACACGGCCAACATTTATTAATTGCTCTATAAAAAGACACACATGAAGGCACAAGCCCCAGCGGCCTGACAATGCCAAAACATCGTTAGGATTACTGTTAACTGTCAATTAACTCTGAGGCAAAAGCTGCTCATGGAATTACATAACAATAGATCATCTTCCAGGACATCTTTATATTTTTTAGGAGTTTTTATCCAAAGTAGGGATTTTCTTCCTCCTCTGACAGAGTGCTACATTGAATTGGCCCATTCTGCATGGCTCTTTCCCATATGTAACTGATCAATATTCTGCCATTTAAAAAAAAAAAAAAAACAGACCAGAACCTTCCCTGGGTGTCTGTCTTTCACCATCTATAAAAGGGGAGTAATGGTCTTGGAAAAGAGTCTACCCAGTAAGACTCCTGTAACAACAGGTTTAATTTTTTTTTTAAGAACTCTATGGTATCCCCCAAGAAAACCCAGTGCCTGAAAACCTCCCAAAAGATGATAAGACGTGATTATGTTTTTAAGGCTTCTTACAACACAGCTATTTAAAAGTATGTATTTGATGATAATTTAAAGCTCTGACAACACGGGAAGACCAGGCTACCAAACTGTAAATATAGAATGAGGACAGTTTTTAAAAATAAGAAGATATAAAAATAATGGAGGGATATGCACAAAAATGTTAACTAAAGTTCTAAGAGTGTCACATTATTTTCTTTTATTTACTCTTCTATAATGTCTAAGTTTTCTACAATGAATACATATATTTTATAATAAAAAGTTATTTTTAAAAAGATATTTTAAATAATTGATTATAGGCTCCTTTTAAATAGCTAGCTCCTCTATGCATTGAAAACATTGTTTTATTATCTCAACTACTGTGCAAAGTGAGACGTACCTTCTTTTTTATTTTGAGACATACCTCCTTAAGTTGTTATTGCTTCCATATTGGACACACCCCGCAGGAGGTCTGAAAGCTGGTAGTTTTCACTATCTAAAAGACAACGAAGGACCAATAAGTAAGCAAAAAAAAGGCATTTAAGAGAAAAAAACAAGTGTTGGCGAAGATATTGAGAAATTGAAATCTTTAAGCACTGATGGTTGGGACTATAAAAGGGTACTGCCACTATGTGAAACATTACAGCAGTTCTTCAAAACAATTAAAATGATTACATTATCCAGCAATTCCGCTTCTGGGATATACCCCAAAGAATTAAAAGCAGGGTCTCAAAGAGCTATTTGTACACCCATGTTCATAGCAGCATTATTCACAGTAGCCAAAAGGTGGAAACAACCGAAATATCCATCAACAGATGAATGATGAACAAAATGTGGTCTATAAAGACAATGGAATATTATCCAGCCTTAAAAAGGAAGGAAATTCAAACACATGCTTCAACATGAACTTTGAGGATATAGTGTTAAGTGAAACAAGCGAGTCACAAATCGATAAACACTGCATGGTTCCGCTTACACGGTAGCTAAAGTAATCAAACCCATAGAGACAGAAAGAATGGTGGTTGCCAGGGGCTGGGGGGAGGGGGAAATGGAGAGTTATTGTTTAATGGGTGTAGAGTTTCAGTTTTGCAAGATGAAAAGAGTTCCCTCGATGGATGGTGCTGATGGTTGCACAATAGGGTGAATCTACTTAACGGCATTAAACTGTACGCCTAAAATGATTAAGATGGTAAATTTTATGTTTTGTGTATTTTACTACAGTTAAGAAGAAGAATAAAAAAAGAGTTATTTGTGTTGTTTTAAAAATCAATGTCCCAAACTTCAGGGACTTAATTTATAGGGGGACTCAGCTATCATTGAGAAAGTTTTCAGTCTTCTTTATTAACCAATTCTAAGAAGTTTGACGTTCTGGCTCCCCAGCCTTATGCAAATTAAAGTCAGTAAGACAGACAGAGAAAGGCCTCAAGAGACAGCTATGGGTGTGACAGCTTGGCAAACCAGCACCTATAAGCAGAGGTGAGAGAGGTAGGGGCTTGTGGGGGCAGGACAGGAGCCCCACAACATGGGGTCCTCAACATCGGACATTAAGGGAGTTTCAGTAATGAGGACCCAGCGTCATATCCGGGTAAATTAAAGGGAATATGTTTAGAAAGTTTTAAAAACAAGAACAAATCTTTAATATTTGCATTTGGGGTTCTTAAAGGAATAAGTTCTGGGTACCAGGAAAATTCACCAATATTCACCAACACTGAGAAGTTCATTCTCCTTCCCAGGTAGACAAAGGAGGTGTTATTTGTCCATATGCTTGCAATCCTTTGAGTCACCACACCCCAGGCCAGCCTGGCCATCGCCTTGGTTACAGTCTCTCCCCCAAAGCTTTATTCATGAATGCTCCTCCCAGAGCTTCCTTCCCAGGCAGTGCCTCAGCACTCCAGAGCTCAGCCTCCCACCTGTGACACACCTGTCACCCCTCCTGCAACAAGTCGCCTCTCTGGAGAGCAGAAGGGTGCAGCCAAGTGCTGGGTTCCTCGGATCTTTGATGTTCTCAGGGGCAGCGCCAGCCCATCCTTGAGGAGGGAAGTTATGGACGCGTTGAGATCATACACTTGTCACTCAGCCCTGACATTGCCAGGGAATCATGTCCGCTCCCCTTTCTCTCCACTTGGGCCACAGATCATTAACCACGTTCAACACACAGTATTTTAAGAAGGGCTAAAGGATCACTTTTGGCTGTCCCCAGAAGCAGAGACATATAACCCCGCTTAGGACTAGGTGACCTTAGAGAAATCAGTTTTGAAATATTGGGGGAGAAATGACCGGCTTTACCTCACAAAATGTAATGGCACAGTTCTGGCTGAAAGAGAGAGAGGGGAAGCGGGGTGTCAAGGTGTGCTTCAATAAGGCTTATAAAGATTTGGAAAGTTCTGGTCAAAGTGACAGGCAGTTGATTCCTCCAGTAAACCTGTGGACAGTTCTCCTGGGGAACCTTCTGGAATTCTCACCCCCTTCAATCTGAGCAGCTTTGCCTTCATTCTGTTAAATTGGGTACACTTTCTCTGAAAACATTTATACATAAAGACACGTGTGCTCCAATGTTCATTGCAGCTTTGTTTATGGTGGCCAAGACATAGAAACAACCAAATGTCCTTCGATAGATGAATGGATAAAGAAGTTGTGGTATATATACACAATGGAATACTACTCGGCGGTAAGAAAAGATGATATAGGAACATTTGTGACAACATGGATGGATCTTGAGAGTATAATGCTAAGCGAAATAAGTCAGACAGAAAAAACAGAGAACCATATGGTTTCACTGATATGTGGTATATAAACCAAAAACAACAAAAGAACAAGATAAACAAATGAGAAACAAAAACTCATAGATACAGACAATAGTTTAGTGGTTACCAGAGGCTAAGGGGATGGGGGGTTGGAGATGAGGGTAAGGGGGATCAAATATAAGGTGATGGAAGGAGAACTGACTCTGGGTGGTGAACACACAATGGAATTTATAGATGATGTAATACAGAATTGTACACCTGAAATCTATGTAATTTTACTAACAATCGTCACCCCAATAAATAAATTTTAAAAATTGGGTACACTTTCCTTTGTCAACCAATAAACAAAAATACAAATGTGTTTCTGCTTCCAAATAGTTAAGATGGTAAATTTTATGTTATATGTATTTTACCACAATAAAAAAAAGTAACATCTGCTGGTAGAAAGTTTAGGGACCCCTAGTGACACTCCCCCACCCCCGCCCCCACCGAAAGGTCTAACTCAACCAATTCATATTCTCTGACCAGAGCGTTAGAAGTCGAAGACAAGTGCTTACTAGCTCTCTAGAATATCCTGTTCTGTTCAACTGATTATAGAACTGGCTTAGCCGGTAAATTATATCTTTATTTCTCACTCATAAATCAACAGGAATTATAAGTGGAGAAGTAGGATTTGGGCATCTAGTGAAAGTATAATTGCACTGGTAACCTGAACTCTAGAGAATTCAGGAAACTGCTAGCTACTTTTTTTTACTCCTTGCAAAATGTCTACATTTTCAAAATTCTCAGGCGTCTTTGAACTCTTTCAGAAAAGTATGATACACTTGACTACACACTCATCTATAAATTCATCTGTCTCCAAAGGCAAATAACATTGATGGAACCCCCTAAATTCCATTATTTGAACCACCTGTATACATTGGGCTGCAATAACAAGCAATGGAGACAAACAATTATGTTTGGTCCAACACTCCTAACCTGTTGGAAAGAGAGCCTGCCTTGTGGAATGACTTCTTTAACAATGAACCATTCATTCACTTGTGACTGCACCAGGAGGAGAGAATTACCAGTTCATCAAAGTCACTTTTTAAAGCAAGAAATTAGCCTTTGGGGGATGAGAAAGGCTGGGAACAGGTAGAGGGGTAGGAAATTGGATCTAGATTAATTCAACTGGGGCCACCCAGGACCTAAAAGCTAGTTCCAAATTGAGGTCTCTTATCTGAATTCTAAACTCGTGGCCTTATTCCTCTTTTTCATGCAAATAAATCATCATCTTATTGAACACAGCTTATATTAATGGGGACTATATAATCAGCACAGCAGAAGGAGCAAAAGCTGAGTGGGCCCAACGACCTTCCGTCCTCTGTCTTAAAGCCATGGTGGAAACAGAGCAGAGGTGGTGGAGGAGGGCATCTGTTCATCCCCTTCAGAAGACAATTTTTCCTCCAGAGTTGTCTATACAGCATTGTTCATCTCGGGTTGAATTCTCCTTAAAATAAAGCAGCTCTGTCCAGGGGGCTCTTATAACAAGGAAAAATCTGTAATATTATATAGCCTCATGGACCAAAATTAGCCATGGGTTTTCAGGTGACGATGAGAGTTTTTGGATGACGATGAGAGAGTGCTGGCAGAGAGCCAGTGTGAATGAAGAGCTGACCTTGGGAGAAAGAACACCTGGAGGCCGGCCAGGTGGCTCAGGCGATTAGAGCTACGTGCTCCTAACTCTAAAGGCTGCCGGTTCGATTCCCACATGGGCCAGGGGCTCTCAACCACAAGGTTGCTGGTTCAACTCCTCGACTCCCACAAGGGATGGTGGACTGCGTGCCCTGCAACTAGCAACGGCAACTGGACCTGGAGCTGAGCTGCGCCCTCCACAACTAAGATCGAAAGGACAACAACTTGACTTGGAAAAAAAGTCCTGGAAGTACACACTGTTCCCCAATAAAGTCCTGTTCCCCTTCCCCAATACAATCTTAGAAAGAAAGAAACAAACAAACACATGGAGAGAGAACAGCAAGGTGAGCCTGTCCCCAAGAGAGGGAATGGGGACCCCAGCCAGTAACTTGAGCACTTCCCCCACATTTTATGAGTTAAGAACTGAAACTGTCTCTCCCCATTCCCACACAGTTTGGACACTAGGACCAAACTGTCTACATTAGCATAACTTTATTATTCCATCATGTTTGGCAGAATTGCTTTACTGTTCCAGGAGGCACTTTTGCAGGCAAATAACCTGATTGTTCGTTACAGGAACTTCCAACTTTCAACAGAAAGTATCAACAGTGTATGCCCAAGGATTCTTTGAAACCCTGTCTCAAAACCCTTGCCTTGTTCCCACCATTATAGGACAACCTTTGCCAATTGTACTCAAGCACCCAGATGGAAAGACCTGCCTTTCAACTAAACTTCAAATTCTCAATAAGTTCTGACCTTTGTTTTTCCCCTCCAAGACCCCACCAAAGCCCTGCCATGTGGTGTTCTCCTTTCCCACTATAAGCAATGAACTCAGCTTTGTCTTAACAACAGGTTGTGTTGGTGCTATTTGGGAATGCAGCAACCAACGTGCTAATATGCACAATACCCTGGAAGGTTAGTGGATAATCACTATTGTCATTTTATAAAGGATGAAAAATATAATATTTTACATAGTACTCTAGTGCTTTGCAATTTACAACACACTTTCCCATGTATTATCTCATTGGGCCCACTTACTGTGAGGGGTAAGGAGAGTGAATATTGGTATCACGACCATTTTACACATGAGAACACAAGCCCAAAGAGGGGAAGTGATTTATTTGAGGTTAAGCAGCCAATTAAAAGGTAGAGGAAAATCTTTATGTCAGGTCTCCTGATTTCAATTGCTAACTGTAAACCTACAGAGCTCATACCGTGTTTCCCTGAAAATCAGACCTAGCCAGACCACCAGCTCTAATGCATCTTTTGGCGCAAAAATTAATATAAGACCTGGTCTTATATTATATTATATAAGACATGATGTTATATTATATTATGTTATATTGTATTAGCTCAATTATTCATAATTGATTTTCTTATTCCAGTAAATTCTTGGGACTAGGGATGGTTTTTAAGACAGTCAAGTTGCCATAGTTGTAATGACATTTACTACCTTAGGGTAAATACATTTCCTGGGTGGCTATGTGGCTAATTTGACTTTATTCTCAGTAATAAGTAATCACGAATAGTTCACGATTTATTGAGCCAAATGCATGCCTGGGAGCCAGTGCTTGTACACAGTTTAAAGCATGCATCCATTTCGATTGCATTTTGAGAATGAGAGAAGCAAATGAACTGTGTCCACTAAACACCCTGGTCCGGTCTGGCTCATGTACTCCCACTGGTAAAAATGAGTTTGTGCAAAAATACAGTCTTAAAAAACATAATCTGTTTCAGTCAAGAAAAGTGAACAGGGAACATGGTCTGCTAACTTGCGTGAGTTTATTCTGGAAACCTTTTCTACTTTAACATTCAAAGGCTGATCCCAGGAGGAAACATTCTACTCCTCAACAAGGGTTTTGCCTGATTCATTTACCAACTCTGAAAATAAATAGCAATATGTGCAGTCAAGGCTTTAAAACAATCAGTGAGGACAGACTAACGGAGTTGTCCTTTTTCTTCTTCTGTTTAGTCCATTTGTTGTTGTTGTTGTTGTTGGTAGTGGTGGTTTTGATGGAAATCTCTAGTATTTTGAGGGGGAAGCATATTTGCTTACTGGAAACCAGCCAACATTTTTAACAAATAAAACAGTATACAATAGAGTAGAAAAACTTAAATGACGTTGTCACCAATTTATACTCCTATTAGGAAAGTGCAATAATTCCTGTAGTTTAACATCCTCTCCCACACTTGGTATTGCCAGAATTCTTAATTTTTGCTAATCTGGTTGGTATAAAATGGTATCGGTGAGGTCTGCAGTTGCAATTCCCTGAGGAATAATTCCTTGGGTATCTTTTTGATTATTCACCTTCTGTGTGAAGCACTTATTCATATCTTTTGCCCATTTTTCTGGGGGTTTTTTGTTTTGGTTTGGTTTTTTGTTTTTATTTGTTTGTTTGAAGGCAGTCATTGAACAATTTGCATCCCATTCTATGGTGTTTTGCTCACCTAACCCAGGGCTCAAATGGGAAGATTACTCCATTTGGGATGGGTTGGGAGTCAAGAAACTTGACCTGGTCTGAGGTGAGTGTAAGAGAAAAACTGGTATGTCATTTCTTGTTTTTACTACTGAAGCCTCTGTTTACCTTTGTCAGGAATATACCTGCGTCAGGGATACTCTTCTCTCAGCTAGGTCCAGTGCCTTTTTTTTTTTCCTTTCTTGAGTGTGTGACAGCCATGAAGACAGTCTGGGGGTGTCAGTATTCCTCACTGACACTGCTTGAGAAACAGCAACCCACTCCCCCCTTCCCTACCATATTTCTCTTCCACCCCAGTTGAACCTCTGCCCCTCTGGCCCTGGGATTATGGGCTCCTGCACACTCTACAGGCTCCTTTCAATGTCATCCATGATTTAATCTTGAATTGAAATCCTAGATCTTTTCTTTCACACACACCTCTCTTCCTTGGTATTTCATCATAAAAGGTGGCGAATCGCTGGTCACGGGCGCTGGAAATAGTGTGCTCTGACCGGGGAGCTGCAGGGTCGTGTGCTGCAGGGGGGGCCTTGTCCTAGGAGGGCTGTTGTAGCAGTGCCGTCCCTGAAACCACTTATACAGGAGTGATATTTTCCCATGGGAACCATGTTATAATCGGGGTTTGTGTTGTTAACCAAATCAACCATAACTATAGCTACTCCAATATCATAAAAACAAAAATCAAATAATATATAAGCTTCTGTAATAATAAAGTTATGACCCAGAAGATGAGTCAAGTTCTTATCTGCCACGTAGACGATCTGGAGCTTGACCTCATCGTTATAAGGTTCAGGGTGGTTCCAGTTTGGCTTTGATGGCATTATCCTTGGTAGCTTGGGCCGTGCTTCCCATAGCTCAGGGGTTCTCAAGTTGGATTTCTTGGCATCCTGCTTTTTTGGGGGAAAACTTTCGAGTTGATGTTAAACCCCTTGGGTGCTAGCCTCTTGGATGCCGAGACAAGATCAAGGAGGATGAACGGGTAGCCAGAGCTCTGGGCCTTCTCCTCTGTTTCAACCAGAGCAACTCTTTCTTTTTCATTTTTTACAAATAGAATCCCAAGTAAGGATTCATTTTTATGAGTGCAATATTTTTTTGTTTTAAGTATAAAAACCACTGCAGCAGCTCACCTGGAAGCAAAGGTCCTTAGAATAGTGGGCTGTAATAGTGGGTCAGAAAATTGAGCCCAAGGGACTTTTCCAAGGTCACAGTGATTTAGGGGCAAAACTAGGACTAGAATCTAATACCCCTGAAGTTCAAAGAGGAAGGCCAGGCTGATGTTTGTTGATGTTTCATTTTCCTTCAAATAGACATACAACTCCTAACAACAACACCTTTTGTGCTCGCTTCGGCAGCACATATACTAACAACAACACCTTTTTTTCCCTTTCCAATGACATTTCTGATGGCTGGTAAGGGTCCACAATTCCCCCGTCCCAGCTAGTATAGTCTTCTGGCTCTTTATTTTGGTAGACGGTGGTTGTCTCCCCAAATCTGTGCTCCCCCTCTTCCATAGTGATGGAGTTTCAGCCCACACATCCCCCCCCTCAATCCAGAGGCTTCATTTCCCAACCACCCCTCTGGTTCAATATGGTTGTATGATGATGTTCTCATCAGTGGACTGTGAACGCCAGTGATGTGTGTAATTCCACATCACTCGTTTAAAACGAAACAGCTTATCCAGGACCTTTCTTTCACTCTTCTACTCTTGCACAAGCTGAGTGCTCACATGGTGGTGACCCCGCAGCCCCCATGCAGACAAGGGCAACTCTGGGGGGAGGCGGAACAGCAGATAGAAAAGGCCTGAGTCCCTGAAGGACTGTGTGAAGTTTGGTTGCTCCATCAGTTGGGACAGCTCCAAGTTTCTCTAAGGATCTGTAGTCAAATGCCATTAAGTAGTCTGCAACCCTATTCTGTAATAGAATCAGCAAATCCAAGTAATTTAGAGTTGAAAGAAGACTCAGGGCATTGAAACTTGTTCTAGGATTTGAGTAGAGAAGATACGTTTGGATTTCTGAAGTCTTGAGGTCATAGTGAGTTGCGACATGGGGTGGGAACACAATTTACACAGAGACTGAGAAGGCATGCTGCTGTGGAGAGAGCTTCCTTCTCCGCCAGTATTTGCAGCAGATAACATGGGGTGTAGAAAGCGCAGAAGGAGGGGTCCAGGCCAGGCTTGGTTTCCTAGAAACAACCAGCTTAGGTCCTCTAGCATGTCTGAGATCTCTTCTGACTCTCCTGACTAGAATCTCTACTTTTAACATGGTTCAACCTCCCTTGTTTATAGAGAAGAAAACCGAGCTCAAGTGACTTGTCCAAGGTCACACAGTGATCAAAACTGAGACTAAAATCCAGATATCCTTGATGCTAAGCTAAGTCCATGCACCAAGCACCGTGACAAAATGTTTGATCCCATTTTACAATATAGTCTAAGTCAACCATGCTGGTCTAAAACATCTCTTTTTATAAAAATACATCTCTTGATCTTGGCTTCTTGTCTATCCTTGTGCCATTGGTCAGCTCTCTGCTTTTCTCCCAGAGCTTTCCCCTCAGCCTGCTCTGTGATTTCCCTTTCTTTACTTAGCAGACCCAGCTTTCTGTGCGATCCTGCTCTTTGGCTGCTTTTCTCGCTTTGTCCAGTCTTGGCACAGCGTGGAAGCAGAGATGGGCAGAAACCCTTCGCTGTCAGCCCATAAGACGCCAAGACATACAGGGCAGATCTCTTTGAAGTAAGATCTTACAACATCCAGGAATAAATAAGTGACAAGTTAAAGGCCCAATATCTGAAAAAGACTAACACTACGCCATAGGCATTTGGAGCCAGGGTCTCAGAATGAATGACTGTAGGGAAGGGACGAAATTCTCATAAGAGGGCATATGCTCCACTGTTCATACATTTTTCCTGTCAACACCTCTCTGGTTGAAAAGAAATGAGAAAGCTGTACTTGATTTTCACTCTGGTGCTTTGTAAGATCAAGCAGGGGTCTCACATTCTTTCATTGCCTTCTATATTTCTTTCTCTTTTCCCCTTTCTTCTTTCTTTTTAAATTCAGGTCATTCAACAGACAAGGGTCATAGCTAAAAATAAGTCCTCATTTTCCTGAGCTACCTATGATGTTATTTACTGTATTCTTAGGTCTCCAGAGCCAACACTCCAGACACACAGCAGGCATGTAGATAGACACTTGCAAAATAAAACCACAGTTCACAGCAGCTTCCGGGAGCTTGCAGTCTTGCTATGGCCTGTGGACTGGACTTTTCCGGGAGCTGTTCATCCAGGTTGCTGCTGTCCTTCCATATCACCTTTCATCCAGGTATTTTAGCTGGGTTTGCAGCCAATCACTGACGCTCCCACCTCCCCGAGGAGGTCAGTATTAGTAACTGTTTTTAACAGCAGGAAACTGAGGCCCAACAAAATGAGACCACTGACTAAGTGACTGGGGGCATTTTCAGCCAAGTTAGAAATAAAATTTACTTCTTGAAAAAAAACAACCAAGAACACACGCTGCTTTTATCTGTTGTGTTTTGTTTTTGTTTGTTTGTTTTGTTGTTGTTGGGGGGAGGAAACATCAAAAGGCAGTCAACACACAGAGGGTTAAACCTGTGGTGTCAGCTCAGGACAAAACATATTGGGAATGAATAATAGAAAAACAGTACTCACATTAAGCTTCATAACTCCAGCAAATTGGTGGATTTGGGTTAACCAAGGCTGGAATTCCAGAACTCAAGTTACCCAAGTGTGGCAGGCCAGGGAAATTCTATTGGTTGGATGAGAAACACAAATGTCAGCATTCGTGTTCAACTGTGCTCAACACTTTCACCCAATATGTCAGTAACTTTCTTTCCATTCCCATGTTGATAAGGAGCCCAGAGCCTGGATGGGACAGAGGCGGGAAAAGTCTGTATCCACTTGGGATGAGATCTGGACACCAGTTGGAGGATGCTGACTGTGTTTATTTCCCATCAGCTCCTCATGCCTGGCACCGAAAGACACTGGGCCCCTCAGGCTGGAAGGGCTACAAGGCAATGACTGTCCCGTGCATTTGTCACTTGATTCATCAGCTACCATAAGTCCCCAGTGGGCCGTGTTAAAATGCTCCATCTCCCCAGGGAGCTGGAAGGCCCTCGAGGGCAGAGACTCCCTTACGTTTCTTCTGTAGCTCATGTACCATGTCAGTTATTCTATCAGCCACTGTTCAATCGAGGAAGGAGAGCCACTGTAAGTAGTACAGGACATGTGAGGCCATTGTGGGAGAAGCTGGGGGAGTAGGGGTGCCTGATGGAGAGTTGGAGGATCAGTCACTAACCAGCCCAACTGAAGCACTGCTGTGAATGGACCAGTCAAAGTTTGGTAAGGCATATGGGCAGCCAGGCACGTCTAGTTGCTGGTGTGGGACTGTGAAGCAGAGCTCGTAGAGTCCACGGGAAACTATTGCCTTTGCATCTGGTGGTGGGCCTGGGGCCACTGTGGGTCATAGGACCAGCAGGCAGAAAGAATTGCTGGAGAGACTAGAATGATGGTTGCCGGGGCTGGGGCTGGGGGGGAAGGGAGGTAAACTGGGGATGTATTAATCAAAGGGTACAGAGTTCGTTATACAAGATGAGCAAGTCCTAGAGACCTCCTGTACAGAACAGTGCCTATAGCGATCAGTACTATATTGTATACTTAGAAATTTGCTAAGAGAGTGGATCTTAGTTTAATGTTTTTTTCACACACAAATAATAATAATATATAAGGTGGGAGGAAACTTTTGGAGGTGATGAATGTGTTTATGGCATAGATTGTGGTAATGATTTCACAGGTGTTTACTTAGCTCCAAACTCATCAAGTTGTGTATTTTAAATATGTACAGCTTTTTGTATGTCGATTATACCTCAATAAGGTGGTTTTAAAAAGGAAGAAAGGAAGGAAAGAGGGAGAGAGAGAGAAGGAAAGGAAAAGAAAGGAAAGGAAAGGAAAGGAAAAAGAAAAGAAAAAGAGGGGGCCGGTTAGCTCAGAAGGTTAGAGCACAGTGCTCTTAACAAGGTTGCCGATTCGATCCCCACATGGGCCACTGTGAGCTGCGCCCTCCACAACTAGATTGAAACAGCTACTCGACTTGGAGCTGATGGGTCCTGGAAAAACACACTTTAAAAAAAAAAAAAAAAAAAAAAGAATTGCCAAACATGAAATTGGAAAAACCAAGGCCAAGCTGGAAACTACATCAAAGCACAATGACCTCACAGAGTGGTGGTCGTTGTTTTACTTCCACCTTTCAAATCTTGTCCCAATTTCTCTATCATCTCTAACTCGAATCATACAGAGAAGGGAATTCTGGGAAACAATTCTAGGTAAACCAAGTTTACACAACACAGTACAAGATCATCGCAGTTGCTGAGAACTCATCTGGTCAGTTTCTAGGATCACAGGAAAGGCCGTGATCCGGAGTTAGGAGATCTAGGAATTTGGGTCATGGTTCTACTTCTAAAATGTGTCATCAGCTAAGTAGCTTAACCTCTCTGCCCCAAAGATTCTCAAAAGGTGACTCATCACCTCCTAGAAGGTCCATGCAGAGCTGAGGGTGTTAAAATGTTAGCCCGGGAGCTTCCGATAACTTCCACCCAAAGGTTCTAAAAGGCACTAAATTCTGCAACATTATTTCTCTCAGATTTTCCTAGTGTGCGGTTAAAGCATGTCTATTTAGAGCTGTCTCCTGGCTAAAGCATGGGTTTGAAAATCCCAAATTCCAGCTATTTTTTCTCTAACTCTAATCTTGGCGTGCTATGAAATTTGGAGCAAGTCGTTAAACCATTTGCTGTCAACATTTACTCAGGTACAGAAAAAAAGATAATAACTATCCGACCACAGTAATTGCCCCCCTAGCTAAGTCCCTTAAAGAATGGAGGCCCAGCAGAGAGACTGAGAGCCTCGCCAGAGCAATGTTTCCATGTTGTCACCTTCTTGAGACAATAGATAAGATTATGCCAGAATTTACTAAGCCAGCAAACCTGCCCCATTTCACCTCAAGAGCTAAAGCTACAGGGTTTGCTTCTTTCATGATGTACCATCGACACAGAAAAACAATTTGTTTCTTGGTTCCAATCTAATCATCTGCAAAGTGATGGAGGGACCTGTCTTGCTCCATCCCCTGGAAGTGGTGACAGGGAGTCAAAGAAAGACGGAGGAGATGGGCCCAGGCCAGGGCAAAGAAAGCAGGGTCTGACCCAAGCAAATGCTCTCCCATGGGACCAAACGTTTTCTACAGAGGAGTGGGGAGCGAGCCCTGCCAGCGACCACCTCCCGAGACTACAGCTCTGAAGAACATAAAATACAAACTTTACAAACTTCACTCCTTGGATGTGAAGGGTTAACTTCATGGCAACAGAAGGGTTAAGAAAAGAATGCACAATAATATTGCCCCCAACACACAATTTTTTATGAACAACATGTGCCTTCCTAGGTATAAGTACTTTAGTGTCTACCCTTAACACATACATACTATGTGGGCATTGAACATTTCAGCTCTTTCTACCTAGCATCCTTAAGTGCCAACCAGAACACATTAATAAATGGCAATACAGAGGGTGCCAAAAAAATGTATACACATTTTAAGAAAGGAAAAAACTGTATTAAAACTGTAATACTCAATATATACTGATAAGAAAAGATGAATACAAGTCATGTGTATACATTTTTTTGGCACCCCCGGTATATGACATCTGAACGTAAAGTAACGTCGCTTGCCTTCACGGGTGACAGAGCTCAGAGTAGCATTTTTCATCCTCAGTGTCCCCCTGTCAGCCTGAGTTTAAGCCTTGTAATGCACCATCCACATTCTTTCTCATGTCTCTGATCCAGAGACATCCTTCAATTCAACAAGTTCGCTGATGGACAGAAAGCGAGGTCTGTATATTTATATAGTCAAGGATACACAGATTTTGGTATTTTCAAAGCCTGGCCTAAAAATAGCAGTACAAGTGTTTCATGATAAAAATAATCGTTTCTGAAGTCCTTTATTAGTTTCCCCCTTTCTTGATTGGAAGATTTTTTATGTGACTTACAGCATTTGGGTTCTGTGTCATGTTTGTTATGTTTATATAGTAACCCAAAACTCTGGATAAATATTTATGCAGTTACAAAACTCTTAACAGGCCCCAAACTTGGAATAATCCAAAAGAAAACAAAACAATCCGTTTGGGGCAGTTGTAAATCCCCCGTTGTCAACGTGACTTGGACATCGGAAAGGAAGGAGTAAACCCCGAATGGCTCCCATATGTTTGCCGAGAGCAGGCTTTGAGGGGTGGGAGTGGAAGGGAGAACAGAGGCAGGGGCTGCCATGGCTGGTCTTTATTGCATGTCCCGACAGTCTGGTAATGTGCAGAGAGAGCATCATTTTGCACTTGTCAGCTGTTGCCCGGCGGACGCCTGTGTGATAAATGAATAATAGAGTCCGTGGGGCTCTTCTTACACTAAAAAATTCAGTGCATATGGTTCTGGCCAATCTTCTATCCCCTCCTATCGTTTGGTCACTGTGGAAGTACATGTGTTCCCCAGGCCATTAAAAAAAAAAAGAAGAAGAAAAAAGTATTACAGCTTTTAAGAGAGAATTGAGGCCAACAACTTAGCGATTCAGTCATTAGGAACATGATATAAAGAAACCATGTTTGAAACCTGGAGGCAGGGTCCTCCAGAAAAATAATCGGGGTCAGTGAGGTGGGAGGGCAGAGAAAAAGAAGACTCCAGCAGGGGCTGTTCCTTTGAATTCCCCCCAAGTGCACATTTTAAACTGGTAATCATTTGAGAAATTGTACGAAAGAGAAATGGTAAGCAGAGGATGCTCCTAGGCGTGTATGCATTACAAGGTAGTATAATTTGGGGCCAATAATGTGTGTGTGTGTGTGTGTGTTAGGTGCTGTTGAATGTGCTCTAACTCCTGATGAGTGAGCCATGGATGTGTGATGTCCCCAATGTCCCGTCCTCAGCAGCCCTGCTCAGCTCTGGTAGACTCAAGCCTATGGCTTCTTTTGTGGAATCAGTCCATCTCCTGTTTGGTCTTTCTCCTTTCCTGCTGCCTTCTATTTTTCCCGGCATTATTGTCTTTTCCTAAGAACCCTGTCTTCTCATGAGGTGGCCGAAGTAGGACAGCTTCGGGTTTGTCATTTTGCCTCCAGCGATGTTTCAGGCTTAATTTGCTTTAGGACTCACTGGTTTATCTTTCTGGCAATCCAAGGTCCCCGCAGGAGCTCTCTTCCAACACCACACGTCAAATGAATCAGTGATCTATAAAATAGTAGTAGGTAAACTGTAGTTACCTCTGGAGGTTGTTGTGAGAAATAAAGACAACAAGATAGAAGTTGTTTAGCACAATGTCAGGCCCAAAGTGAGTGGTAATCAATGTTCGCTATTATTATTACCCAACTGTTGAGACACTGCCTCACTACCCTGCACTGCAAGGAAAGAATTCCTACTGGACTTATTTAGCTGCAACAACTAGAAAAATTGAGTGAAGGATCTTCACAAAGGGCTTTGATTTGGAGGAAGGATGTTTATGGTTCTGTTCCCTGTGGGCTCTGGCCTCGTCGGTACACAGTCTCTCCTCACCCAAGAGAAAAAGCCCTACTGTCACTGTGGCTCAATGGGCAAAAGATTGGCCTCCTAGGAATGGAGGCCGTGAGGCAGGGCCTTTTGGTCCCTGAATAGTTCAAAGCATTTCTCCGAGCTTTGCTAGTCGGGCAAGGAATGCTCGATGAAACCTGAAATAGCCCCTGCCAGGGCTGATGGCCAACAGCTGTGGCAATGGCAGTTGCTGTGACCCACGTCACTGCACCTGACCCCAGGCATGGGGATCCCTGACAAATGGTCATAAAAGCCTCACATTTTTTATCCGTCTGGAAGCCAATGGGAGGTGAAAGCGAGCCAGATTCTCTTCCCCAACAATGGCACTCTGTCAACATGGTCACACACACCCCTATTCGCACCCCTCTTCTTGCCATGGAATCCACAGAGTTTGAGGGAGAAAGGGAAGAGTCCCATGTTTGGGGGCTACAAAATGACTATTCTTTTATCCTGTTTTCAAGACAGTTTGGTTTTTTTTTTCACTTTGAAATTCAGGAACTTTTCTCATCCAAATAGACTTTTATACCCGGGGCTATCTCAATATGGTTTTGAACACTGAGCATCATTTGAGCAGAAATAATGATACAAACTGCCATTTATTAAGCATCTACTATATGCCTGGTAGTTCTGCGGGTGCTTTATAATATTATTTTATTTAATCTTCCAAATATGTCTCTAATACCAAGGTTACATGGCTAGTGAGTAGCAAAGACGAAAGCAACTCCCCTTTCTCTGTAGAAGGCTGCCTGGGTTTTCAAGGAGTCTCTTGAGGCATTTGTTTTTTCTTCTTAAAAATAGTTTATAAAGTTTTCTGGTTATAAAAACAGCATATGTTCATATTAGAAAATTCAGAAAATACGAGATGCATAAAAAAGTGGTAATTATACTATCCCATGTAACTATTAACTTTAATGTTTTTTCCTAATGTATTTTTCTGTGCATATATTTATAATATTCCCTTTTTTCCCAAAATTGGGATCTTGAAACTTTTCAGAATTTCCAAAGATTTTTCAATTTCTTTGAAATACCACAGAGCCTATTTTACCCAGTGAAAGAACTATGGACTTCTGAAGTTCAAATATAGTTCAGAAAACTGACCACACAGTTTCTAAGAGGGGACTAAATTTGACAATGCCTTTTTCCACCCTGAAAAAGGCTTTAAGTGCCTGGTCATTTGTTTCTCTGGCAGCAGGACCACTTTTCAGTGGTAACCAATGGCTATTAGTGTCATTAGAAGTTCTTAAACCTCTTTAGGCATTAATCATGCTCCAGATGTTACAAAAATTTAGTGACTGAAAATGAACATACATTAAAGTCTTCAGATGCTGCCTCAAAGTCATGGGGATTTCAGCTCCATTCTCTTCATTTGGAGTCTCAGACAGACCCATCGGTGGGATTTCACCCTCATTATAAACCAAAGAGGCTTCGTTACGCATATATTTTAGCATTTTATACTTTCAGTTGGCCGCCCCAATAGTGTACATCTTCCTTTAAACCCTCTCCTTTGATAGATAGCCCTTCGTGGGGCCCTTTCGTGGTCCTGAGAGATTATACTCTGTTTTGATTCTATCTTTGCCCTGAGATACCAGCCAGTAGCATTCTTCCTACTTTGTCTGATCAAATGGAATTATTTTTAGTAGAGACTGCTTTGCTTGAAAGACAGCTATAATCTTAAAAAGCCCTTTACATTGCAGCCATATGAGCTCCTTGACAGTGTGTGTCTGGAATTGCAATGTCTTCTCTGCCCGGAAGTCTACCTTCAAATTCACCCTTTGTACTCATGTATGTCCAAAAAGACAAATGAATTGCTTTGGCGCTGAATATAGTAACTGTAGCGTGCATCATTTTTGACAGCCACTTCCTGAACTTCACCCCTGAATTGTGTACAAACCTTTTTTATTGGTTCTCAACAGAGTTCAACGGTGCTCAGGGAAATGATGAGCCGGCAGCCATAGAGGCCAGCTGTGTACACCTTCCCATGGCTTTACATGTTGCCTTATACAACCTTGTCCAACATTTTTACATATTCACTTAACAATGGAATGTACAATCTAGTTCCCTGGAACCCTGTTGGGTAAATATGGGAAAAAAATGTGGGAACTATGTCATGAACCACAATGGTTTTGCGTTCTGTGTAATTTGAAGGCAAGATTCTTTAGCTGTGTGTCACTTACCTCCTATATTACCACTGTTGCCCAATATTTCGTAACCATCAATTCTTTGCCAGTGCCCACATGCAAAGATGGGTTTGTATTAAAAAATAAATGAGAACAGCACATTCTGATGTGGTGTAGTATATCAGCATTTTCCACCCGAAGCCTTGTTCATTGCCTGCCCTTCCCCTCTTAGGAAACAAAGGAACACACAAGGCATAACTACTTATCCTGTTACAGCTCCTGGTGAGAAGGGTGACAGGATGTCAGAAATAAAAGAAAAGCCTTTATCCTTTGATATATCTAAATGTCCGAAGATGGAAACAGCCACAGGAGGGAGAAAACTGTGCTGTGCAGTTTGATCTGATTTTGTGGACCATCCATTTCCAGTATGAAAGCTCAATTATTTTCAACTGCAAGAATCAGAAAACCAGACTCACAGCGGCTTCAACAAAGAGAGATTTATTTTTCTCATATAACAAGAAGACTGGGTGTGGGCAGTCCAGGCCGAGTCATGAAAGACTCGGGTTCTCCTTTCTGTTCCACCAACCATATCATGTTGGATTTCTTTCTTATGCTTATCACCTCGTGGTGGCAAAGTAGCTGCAGCACCACCAGGACTCAGCTTGAAGGTAGCAAGAAGGGGAGAGAGCCATACTAGCCAGACAGTCTCCTGAAAAGCAAAAAGTTTACCTGACCCTCCGCAGATGTCTGCAGCCTTCCCATTGGCCGAACTGTGTCACATGGTCACTCTCAATGGTTTTGAAAAATGAGATAGCTGTGACGACTTCTGGCTTTAACAAACACGTGTTAGTGTAGAAAAGGAAGGAAGGGGTACAGTTTAGAGGATGGTGGGGCTGAGAGAAAGACCCGGAAGTAGAACATGCTGACGACCTCTTTGGAGATGTTAAGTGACTGTCTAGAATCTAGATGATGTGTTCTTCTAGGTGCAGGCATCAGAGACAACCTGTGCTCTACGACAGCAATCCCTCGCTTTTTGTTCATAGGTGAAATTTTCTCTAATGGATTGTTAATTTTTCATTCCAATTATTATGAAAACTTATTGTGTTTAAATTAATGGGAAAGAGTGTTTTTTTAAAAGGTAAATCTGACCATTTCACACACATCCCCTCCCCTGCTTAAAACCTTCTGGGAGCTTTCCATAGCTCTTAAGATAAAATATAAAGTCCTTGGCGTGGCCTTTCCAGTCCTGCGGGACACAGTCTCTGTTTATCTCAGCAGCCTCTTATCTGTCTCTCTGCCTCAGGGCCCTTGCACGTGCCCTTCCTTCTGCCCAGAAACCTCTTTCCCCACTCTGGGACGAGCAACCCTCCATATTGTTCAGCTCTAAGATAAAAGATTCCCTAGAGAAGCATCCCCTGACCTGTCAGTCTAGCTTGGGGCACTCTGACATGCACTCGGAATATTCTAATCTTCTTAGCATTTACCGAAAAATTTAATTTGCTGTGAATTGTTTCAAGTCTGCTTCTCCTGCTAGAATGTTAGCTTTGTGAAGGCCCTAATGTTCTTGTTTACTGCACCTGGCTTATTGCCTGCTGTGTAGTTAGCACTTAACAAATATTTATCGAATGAATGAAATGAAATTTTAAAAGCATGGAAATGATTTTGCTGATAATATGCATTTGTGCTACTCAAAATAGAGTCTTCGAACTGGTGCTAGTCTTCAAATTGTTCATTATTAATCTGCAAAAGTTTGGAAATTGAAAGTCAGCATTTAGAGCAATTTTTTAAATGTTGTCACTCAGCGGTTTGGAATTTAAAAAAAAAAAAGAAAACTAGTCCTTCAATACAAATTGGTTAAGAAGCACTGCTATTGGTTAGATATTACAAACTGTCACTCCACTAATAAAATGCAAGCATTTCTAAAGCTGCAGGAGCTCCAAAGCCACTGCCAGCCGCGGTCAGAAGCTGATGGGTTAGCGTGAATCGCCTGCAAGAGGGAGTATGTACAGGCCCATCCACCTTCTGAGTGGACTCCTGTCTCTCTAACTCCATGGCAAATTATTAAACATGGACACATTATTTAATTCATTAGTGTCTCAGTTTCCCCAGGTGTAAATAGGGATAATAACAGCACCTACTTCCCAGTGGACTTGTGAAAGGTTAAGCAGGACGGTTGTATGCAAAGCATTCTCACTATATGAGTATCTGATACTATTATTATCATTATTATTTGCAATACATGAGAGAGCCATTTTGCAAAAATAAGAGAGGGCTTAAAAAAAAAACATAAAGCACGGCTTTGATTAAAATAACACTTGGGTTATAAAAGCACACCGAACAGAGTGATATCGAAAGACACAGAACAAACAGTCCGCTGGGAGGACGTAAGCTTGTGTGTGCCTGCATCAGGCTGAGACCTGGCTCTGACCTCAGATAAATGAAATATTTGCACAGCAGAGCTGGCGTATTCATGCATGATTCCTATATAGGAAAACTTGCAAATCATACAGTCAGAAAGAGGGCAGGATGGATTATGGATTTTTGACTCGAAGATGCTTCTCTAACTCAGAGTAGATGCCTACAATTCTACTATTAGGGCTGCATCTTCTGAGTTGAACTCTTTAATGGAAAATGCCAGTACAACTATAGGTTGCAATTTAAGCTCTTGTTAGTCATTTACACTTTAGTGTGAATTAAAAAATCTGAAGGGAGCTTGAATGGGAGCCCTCTGCTCATGTCTTACTCTAACTGGCACTTGCTCTTTCTTCTGCAAGTCCTGCCCATTATATGCTTAGCTAATACCTTAAACTGGAACACTTTGTTGGCTGTCCTACCTCGCTCTTCTCCCACTTTCCCGATAGGAAGTGTGGAAGTATGGACTGTGCCACATAATTCAGCATTTACTATATTCCGCCCTGCACTGTTGTATAGTGTTTCGTGTGTTTGTCTTAAGTGCATATCTGAGTTCAGGGACCACATCTTCCACTTTCTCCGCTAACACAGGGCTCCGCTAACACGGCTCCACACAGGAGAGGTCCTCAAGAAACTCTTGTTGGCTGATGGGGAAGGTGAGGCAGAAAATTCATGGCACCTGTGTCAGTAGAGTGTAGAGGTAGGCTTTGGATTTCGAATTGGAGAAGGTCATTTGTGATCTTACAGAGAGAATTTTCAGTGGGAATTGAAGTGCGGGCAAGGTGGAAGGAGCAAGACAGGGGTGAAAACAATGGAGGCAAAAAGTGCAACAGAAAGTCCCTTTGCCCCTCTTTTGTGCTTCCTCCCTCCTCTTTATTTTTTTCTTTTAGTTTTATTGAGATATAATTGACAAACTGCACTGTATAAATTTTAGGTGTACAGCATAGTGCCTTGACTTACATATATTGTGAAATGATTACCACGATAAGTTTAGTTAACATTCATTACCTCATATAAATACAAAAAAAATGTTTTGGGTTTTTTGGTTTGTGTTGTTTTTTTTTTATGATCAGAACTTTTAGGATCTATTCTCTTAGCAACTTTCAAATATACTATACAGCACTGTTAACTATAATCACCGTGCAGTACTTATTTATATTGTAACTGCAAGTTTGTACCTTTTGACCACCTTCCTCCAATTTCCTCACCTCCCACCCCCTGCCTCTGGTAACCACAAATCTGATCTCTTTTTCTATGAGTTTGGGTGTTGTTGTTTTTCAGATTTCACATGTAGGCGAGCTCATATAGTATTTGTCTTTCTCTGTCTGACTTATTTCACTTAGTATAATACCCACAAGGTATTGTTGTTGCAAACAGTACATTTCCTTCTTTTTTATGGCTGAAATACATATGGAATATATATATGAAATATATATGATTTTATATACATATAAAATCACTATGTTGAAGAGATATCTACACCGCTATATTCACTGCAGCATTATTTATAATAGCCAAGACATGGAAGCAGCTAAGTGTCCATCAACAGATAAATGGATAAAAAAGATATATAATGCTGCAGTGAACATAGGGGTACAGATACTCTTCAACATAGTGATTTTGTTTCCTTTGGATAAATTCCCAGAAGTGGGATTGCTGGATCATACGGGAGTTCTATTTTTAATTATTTGAGGAACGTCCATACTGCTTTCCATAATGGCTGCACCAATTTACGTTCCCACCAAAAGTGCATGAGAGTTCCTGTTTCACCACATCCTCGCCAACACTTGTTGTTTCTTGTCTTTTTGATGATAAAAAGTCCTTTATAAAAAGAGTTTGTCGGTTAAAAAAAAAGGCAAGTGGGGGAGGCTATAAGGAGAGGGTGGAAGCCATTTTCAAGATAGAAGAGACCTCAGCTTATGTGTTTGCAAAATGAGTGAGACCCCAGAGAAGAAGCATTTGTTGATAAAGAGACAAGGGATAGTTAGTGAATTACAGTCCTCGTGGGGTTAACCTTGGCTAAAAGGAGGGATCTTCCTCTTCTGGGACAGAAGGGAAGGAAAAGTGGTAAGTGAGGACAGACATGCTGAGAGGTGAAAAGAAAATGGATAAGGGGGGAGCTGGTACACTTGGCCTTAGAAAAGCAAGAATTCAGGTTCTCTTCCAAGGGAAGCTCACCCCACCTCTTCTTGCCCTCATCCCAGAGTTTGAGGCTTGATAATAGTAGAAAGAATGTTTGTAGTAGTTGCTAAGATATGGGAAAAGAGGTGCTTAAAGAGGTTATTCAGCACCTCTGAGGACCCTGCTTTAAAGACTGCCATGGATGAGCAATAGACTGAGTAGGGCATCATTCATCGAGCAATTTTGTACCCAGCACCTACCTTGCTCCAGGCAGCATTTTAAAGCCTTAGGAATACAGCAGTGAACAAGACTCTGTCCCCTCCTCGAGTTTTTAGACGGGAGGGGGATCAGACAGGCAAATAGTCAGGATACAATGCTGGGAATGTTACGATAGGGGTAAATATGCGGGCTGTGGGAGATGGCTCTGATTTTAATAGAGAACTAAACATTGCAAAGCTTAGTCCAGTCAGAATGAGTGGCAGCATCAAAGGGCCCAAGGCAAGAAAGAACCTAGCATTTCTGGAAACTGAAAGTGGAGCAGTGCGGCTGGAGTGAAGAAAAGGTGGCAATGACGGAGAAACACTGGAGGTTGGCGGGGTAAGGGGGGGGGGGTAAGGGGGAGGGGGCGGCAGATCACAGGGAGCTGAATCTGTCCCCACAGGCCCCACCCAACATGCTCCAATGTCTGGGTTTTATCCAGGGAGGGAGTTTGGAAACTAAGAAGCCAATTAAGAAAGTAGTGACAGTGGAAATGAACAGAAGTGAATAGATCTGAGGGATTTATAGGAGGAATAATTGACAGGTTTGTTAATTGATTGGCTAAGGGAGAAGTGAAAGAGGATTCTCAGGTTTCTAGCTTGGGCAACGGGGTAGAGAGTGGTGCCATTCACTGAAAGGGGGAAACAGAAGGAAGAACTAGTTCATGGGGGAAGATGAGCTTATTTTTAAACATGTGGACTTTGCGGGGTCTGTGGGGAATTAAGTGGAGAATATTGTATGCGTCTGGAGCCCAGATGAGAGATCTGGGCTAGAGGCACTGAATTCTTGGTCTTCAGCCTTGGATGACAACAGAAGCCATTGGTATGAACTAAGGGAGAGGGGGGAATATGAGGAGAACCAGATTGAGGCTAGAACAGGGCAGAATACAACCACTTAGGGAAGGGAGAGGCTGAAGGACCCCCAGGGGAAGAGGAACTCACACAGGAAACTGAGGAGGGGGTTCCAGAAAAATAAGAGTCAAGGACTCAAGAGTGATGTTATGGAAGTCATGACAAGAAAAAGTATTTCAGGGAAGAAACAATCAACAACATCAGAAGCTGCTGAGAAGTCCAGGAAGACTCAAAACTGTCATTGGTGCTAGTGGCACAGAGTTTTGAGATCTTGATAAAACTGGCTAAAGGAAGAGAGGAAGGAAAAACAGTGACAGTGAACCACTTTTTCAAGAGGATGAAATAAAGGAGAAAATAGGATGACAGATGGAGGGGCAGGTGGGATCGAGGAAAGTTTTAAATTTCATCATTTTTAAAAAATTGAAGTAGGGCCGGCCCGGTGGCTCAGGCGGTTGGAGCTCCGTGCTCCTAATTCTGAAGGCTGCCAGTTCGATTCCCACATGGGCCAGTGGACTCTCAACCACAAGGTTGCCGGTTCAACTCCTCAACTCCAGCAAGGGATGGTGGGCTCTGCCCCCTGCAACTAGCAACAGCAACTGGGCCTGGAGCTGAGCTGTGCCCTCCACAACTAAGACTGAAAGGACAACAACTTGAAGCTAAACGGCACCCTGCACAACTAAGATTGAAAGGACAACTTGACTTGGAAAAAAGTCCTGGAAGTACACACTGTTCCCCAATAAAATCCTGTTCCCCTTTCCCAATAAACTCTTTTTTAAAACAATTGAAGTAAATTGTTTATATGCTGATGTGTAGGAGCCTGTACAAGCAACGCTGAGGAAATAGGGAGAGTGAACAACTGATACAAAGAGCTCGTGAGGAGGCAAGATGGGCTAGAACTCAAAACACCGAGGAAGCCTTAGACAGAAATGGTTACACTCAACGATTACAGAATGTTTCTCGTCACAAGAACAATGCTGGGCCTTTTATACCCATTATCTCATTTAATGTCCACAACAATCCAATTAAATTGGTATTATCATTATCCCTATTTTTAAATGAGGACCAGTTTTTAACTGAGTCCCACGCAATTGCCTCAATTGCTCCATGTCACAGAGCTAATAAGTGGTAGAGCTGGGACTTTTTCCATCTTTCCGGGAATAGAAGAGGAGAGGATGGATTCAGATGCAGGTAGCTTTGCAGTTTGGTGACAGGAACCTGGGGGCACTGTCATCTGATGTCTTCTATCTCTCTGTGAAGTAGGAGGCACCGTGGAGGTGACAGTGGAGGGGCCAGAGGGGAAGGAGAGGTTGGCTCCCCATGCGTGAACAGTATGACAGATGAGCACATGATGGGGGGTGGGGGGGGTTAGGGGGGGTCACATCTCCAGCAGCTCCCAGCAGCCAGGGAGCAGACAAGAGGTGGACACAGGACTGGGGACCGGTTCCCACTTGTCTCTCCCTGTTTTCACCTTTCAGACAAGAAGGAGGTATACAGACCTTGGAGGTATACTAGCTGGCCTGCCAATTTAGTTCCAGAAAAGAGGAGGAATCTCTGCTTACGTGCCAATGCTAATACATGTCAGAACAATCGTCCTGCTGGGTCCTGGAAAATTATAGTGCAACACCCATGTCATTATCATTCTTATAATTTTTCATTGGCTGTTGGATCAACTTTGTAATTTGTATTGAAGTTTATTTTTGATGTACCAAATCTCGGAAGCATAACAGCTTTTAGTTCCAAACTGTTTCATTTATTCCATCATTCATTTATTCATTCCACACATAGGCATTGAAAGTCAGGCAGTGGTGGCTAATACATCCATTGTCCCTGCCCTCCAAAGCCACAGGAATATATCTATTTTGACTAGACTAGAATGTAAGTCCCATGAGGTTAGAGACTGATTCTCTTGTTTACTGCTGTATTCTTAGTGCCTGAAACAGTGGCTGACATGTAACAGGTGCTCAATGAACGGTCGTTGGATGTGCACTTACTATGGAGCTAAAGGAGTTTAAGCTTCAGCCCTTCACTTTTAAGTTTAAACCCCTGGCTTGCACTGGCCCCTCCCAAGGCTCGGGGAGGGGTCCTACTATGTGCTCTCACGGTTTTTATAAAAATTTCAAGTCAGATATTTTAACGAGTTAAGACCTCTGTCTCTACTTCAATGCCCCCTCCATCAATTGTCCCTCACATCAAGTGGCACTGAAGTGGTCGTGGGCATTTGGAGATGCAGCCAAGAGGAAGTTGCATTGGGAATACATTTAGTATGGGATGTGGGGGACATGTTTATGTGATCTGCTGTCATTTAAGTTGTATAGGTATCACTAGCTGTCCCACTATCAGAATGACTTCCAGGAATATTCCTACCACCCACTGTGCAGACTCTGCAGGCATGTCACAAAGGAGCAGGGTCAGATGTGGTGTCACGAACATGAGTATGTCCTAGGCTCCCGGGACGGGAAGTTGGTGGGTGTTAGAGAAACCAGATCTTTCTTAAAGATGTCCTCCAGCATTTGTAAGCTTCAGGCCCTGAAAACGTGAATCTGCCCTTGGCTGGTTGAAAGGATACACCTAATCCCTTCGGAGTTGAGAAATAATCAGCTTCCACTTTACTTTTCTCTAGCACAAAGTCTACTTCAAAGCTTGTCCTTGGTCCTCGGACATACATCGAACACTCTAGTAAGTCATCCATTGTCCTAAGTGACGCCCTTGTCAGAACAGGTGGACCAACCTCTCCAAAGGGCAGCTAGCTTCCAGTCAGATCTTCAGAGCTGACGTAGCTTTCTAACTCCCTTTAGATAGCATCTAAATAAACCTTGTCCTTTGTACCAAATACTTTAGAAGCAGGATCATTACACTTTAGATAATGACTATATTAGCAGATTTCTGGTGATGTTCATTCATACCCTCATTCATTCAACAAATGTATTGTGTCCTTACATTTGTGTCAGGCCTTGGGGGTAAAACATTAAACAGGACACAGTCCACTTCTTCAAAGAGCTTTTAGTCTAGTAGGGGAATGAGACATTTAAACGGGCGACGACAATCCATGACTCGCACTAAGACGGGGGGTGGTGACAAGCCCAGCGTTTTTCCGTAGTGCTTGGGTGGAGTCCCTGCAAGTCGCAAGTCAGGGACGCTCCTTGGAAAAGCTGAGTCAACCGCTTGGCACGGACGCTGTAGCTACTGGGTGGGAGGGTGAAGTGGATCAAAGGTTCCCAAATCTTGTTGATAATCAAAATCACCTGGGGGAACTTCGCGGATCCCAGCCCGCTACCCAGACCTACTGACTGAGAATTTCAGCGAGGTGAGCTTTAGGAATCTGTCAAAAAAAAAAAACAAAAAAAAAAAAAAACAAATATCACCCTCAGTGGTGTTTTTGATCAACTAGATTTGGTGAAGTGGATGACCTTTGTGATTCTGCGGGGCTCAGAGGCCGGCAGGAATGCGGAAGGTCGTGCGATGGAGGCCACAGGAGGAGGGAGGGCTGAGGGCAGTCATTCCAGGGAAGGGAACAAAAGCCTCCTACAGGGGCTGTTTGAAGTGAGCTCAGGCCCTTTTAGAAAAGTCGCTGAGCCCTCCGCGTGGCTGGCAGCTCACGTGGCTGCTGGTTAACTCAGGCTGTGAAAGCCATTTAGCAACGTGATACCTAGAGGGCACGGAACCAGGTGTGCCATGCGGGGCACAGAGGCGTGAGTACCTGAGCAGGAAGGAGAGGGCTCAGGCAGTTCTGGGGCCCGGCAGGGACTTGCCTTCCCATTGCAGTTTCGAGCTAGTCCAACCTCCAGTTCTCCAGTTCAAGAGACAGCTGTGTCATTTACCTTAAAAGGGGGGGAGGGGGCACCCACGTTTATTTAGATGTAATTCATACACCACAAAATTTACCCTTTTAAAGCATACAATTCAGTGAGTTTCAGTGTATTCACAGAGTTCTGCAACCATCACCACTATTTAATTGTAGAACATTTTCATCACCCCAAAAAGAAACTTGAAACCATTAGGAGTCACTTCCCATTTCACCCACCCCTATCAACCGCCAATCTGCTTTCTATCTCTATGAATCTGTCTATTCTGGTTACTTCATACAAATGGAGTCATACCATATGTGACCTTCATGTCTGGCTTCTTTCACTTAGCATGTTTTCAAGGTTCATCCATGCTGTAGTATGTATCGGCACTTCATTCCTTTTGGTGGCTTAATAATATTCCATTGTATGAATTTTGTTTATCCATTAGTCTGTTGATGGACATTTGGGTTGTTTCCACATTTTGGATATTAGGAATAACGGTGCTGTGAACATTTGTGTATAGGTTTTTGCAGACACATAAGTTTTCAATTCTATTGAGTATATACATAGGAGTAGAATTTCTGGGCCATATGGTAACTCTATGTTTAACATTTTGAGGAACTGCCACATTTTTTTCCAAAGCAGTTGCCCCATTTTATTCCCACCAGCAGTGTATGAGGGTTCTGATTTCTCCACATTCACCCCAACACTTGTTTTTGTTCCTTGTTTTCATTATAGCTATCCTAGTGGGTGAAGTGGTATTTCATGTGGTTTTGAGTTGCATCTTTCTTGTAACTAACGATGTTGATCATTTTTCATGGGGTTAGCGGCCATTTGTATGTCTTCTTTGGAGAAATTTCTATTTAAATTTATGCCCATTTTTAACTTGGGTTGCCTTTTATTGTTGCATTTAAGAGTTCTTTATATTTTGTTGATATAAGTCCCTTATCAGACATATGATTTGTAAATATTTTCTCCCATTCTATGGGTTGTCTTTTCACTTTCTTGATGGCGTCCTTTGATGCACAAAAATTTTTAATTTTGATGAAGTCCAATTTATCTAGGTTTTCCTTTGTCACTTGTGCCTGTGGAGCGTCATAATTAAGAAACCATTATCTAATCCAAGGTCATGAAGATTTATGTTTTCTTCTAAGAGTTTTATAGTTTAGTGCTTACATGTAGGTCTATAATCCACTGGGATAACATACGAGATAGAAATAGTCAGGTCTATTTATCTGTTTATCATGATTGTAATAGATGCTCTGATGCTGGCCAGGTACCCCTTTGGAACAAAAAAACTATTCCCCGAGCTGCTGAGCGTGTTGACAGCTCTCAGTTGTCAGTCCTCTTTGGGAATTGCGTTGGATGAAGAAAGTCACCTTACCCAAGATCATTCTGTCTTTGGGGGAAACCCACACCCATGATTAGTTAATGCGGGAATTCAGAGGCCTGCTCCCCTTGCCCCAACTTGATACTACTCCAAAGAGTCACCCAACTTTAGATCTTCCTTGGGCATTACTGAGTCCTCATTGAGACTGCACTGTGGCCCAACCAACTTCCTCCTGTACACAATCCTGCCCCCTTCCCTTCCCTTCCACAGGCGCTGATATCAAAAGCACTTCTTAACAGACGTCTTCTGTGCTAATATCTGCCTCAGTGTCTACTTCTCTGGGAATTCAACCTATGACTGTTGGTACTAGCAGTGGCCCATGAAAGAAGATGCTAAAATGGGATTTTGGGATTAGATTACCCCCCATCCAGCTGGCATCGAGGCCCCCAGTGACGGCAGTAGGTGGAGTACAGATAGGTCCTAGAGCAAGGTAGCAGTGAAATTCTTAAAACTTTCACTGATGGTGAACTGGGAATAGTATTCTGCAGGAAGGGCATGCACGAGTGGGTGTGATATGTGACCAGCAACCAGAGACTTGTGGAGATGATTAAGAGAACACAGCAAAAGTGATTGGGCAAAAGGGTTTTGCTCGTTCTGTACAACAGCAACAACAAAATCAAGAATGGATGAGCAGTAAGTCGAGAACAGCCACCTCAATGAAAAGTCATGATCCTTGCTCTGTTTCCAGAAAGAAACTAGTTTTCAAACCCAGAATCCATGGATTGAAAACGAGGTCAGGTCTGCCGTAGGAAGTACCCTGTTAACACCATGATGACTACCCAAGGGAACTGTGGCCGTTTATTTGGGTAGCCATATACTAAGAAAAGGGAATACTCTTGGGTCTGAGTTGACACCCTGAGACCTGAAGTATCATTATGAGATCTTTGTTAGAGTAGGTACATATGGATATGGGGCCAGTTAGCAAGTGGAGGCTGGCGCAGGTAAGGCCCTCGTGTGCCCAATGGGTCCATGGGCACAGCCAGTGGTCATTTCCCCAGTCCCTGAATGTATAATTAGAATGGACATATGTTGGTTTCTTGGCCTCTGTAATAAAAGCTATTTAATGGAAAAGCCTTTGAAACTCCCTTTCTTTCATCATTCCTGTCCCTATGAGCCAAGATAGTAAATCAAAAACAGTAGTATATCCCGGGGCGGGGTGTGTGTGTGTGAAGGGGTTGTGACGACAATTCATACAAAGTAATTATAAATGTAATTCAGAATCCTAAAGGGTATAGGGCTGGCGGTCCCCATCAGGTCTCCATTTAATCACCAGTCTGCACCCTGGTCAGACAGATCTTGGAGGACGACGATAGATGACTATAGTCCACCAAACAGTAGCCCCACCTGCAGCTGCTGTGCCAGATGTGATATCTTTGCAAGAGCAAATTAACATATCCTCAGGTACATAACATGTGGCCACTGAGCCAATGCGTGCATTCTTTTCTATCCATACCAAAAAGAAGGTAAGAATAGTTGATTCACTTGGAACAGACAACACACACTTTTATAGTCTTGCCCCAGGGGTATGTTAATGCTCCCTCGCTTGGCATAATATAGTCCCAATAGACCTGACCTGGCTGGATATTGACAACATCCTGCTAATTGGATGAGCTGAGCAAGAAGTGACTAGTGCATTGGGGCCTCTTCAACACATGCATTCCAGAGAGTAGGAGAAAAGTCCTATGAAGACTCAGAAGTCTGCCATGTCAGTAACATTTTTAGGGGTTCAGTGGATTGGTGCATGCTGAGAAATCCCCCCAACATAAAGGATAAATTATTACCTCTTCCACTTCCCACCTCAAAGGAGGAAACTCAACACCTGTAGGTCTCATTGAGTTCCAGAGGCTGCATATTCCAAATTTGGGAATATCAGTCCAACTCACATACCAGGTGTATGAAACCCTGTCAACTTTAAGTGGGGTCAAATGCACAAAAGGGCTCTTGCAAAGAATGTCCAGGCTGCAGTACAAGCAGTCCTGCTGCTTGGACCATATGATCTGGCAGACTCTCTGTTACTAGAGGTAGAAGAGGATGTTATGTGCAATTTCTGACAAGTCCCAATGGGAGAAGCACAATGTAGATTCCCAGGGCTCTGGAGCAAGGCCATGCCATCTGCAGAAGAGAATTAAATACCTTTCTAGGAAGCTCCTGGCAGGCTATTAGACCGTAGTAG
The DNA here is from genome assembly GCF_057876585.1 of Rhinolophus sinicus. Classification (NCBI taxonomy): domain Eukaryota; kingdom Metazoa; phylum Chordata; class Mammalia; order Chiroptera; family Rhinolophidae; genus Rhinolophus; species Rhinolophus sinicus. The sequence goes on along the minus strand of NC_142506.1, from coordinate 55,901,151 downwards.
AGACAGAACACCTGACGATGGGACATCAAGTGACCAGGCAGCTAGAACTGTCCATCATGAGCTGGGTTCTGAAAGAGCCATGGAAATACAAGGTCGTATGGTCCCACCAGCAGATGGAAATGGTACATTCAAAATCACCCACAAGCAGGGCCAAAGGGCATAAGTGATCTGCGCACTTATTTGTGTAGATACACATGCCACATATCGCTGTGGCACCAGCTTCTCTCCCTCAGCTCAGTCCTGTAACCCCATGTGGGTCTCTGGATAATTGGTGATGACCGCTTAACAGAAGAGGGAAAATCGTCAGTATGGGTCATGGATGGGTGGGCTTGATATGCAGTTGCGAGCTGAAAATAGATGGTAACTTCACGACTGTATCCTTCGGGGGGGACCTTGAAAGATAATGGTAAGCAGAAATCCTCTCAATGGCTAGACCTTCAGGTAGTGAATCTGTCATCCAGTTTGTGGGGAAAAAAGAAGCAGTTTGGGTTTGGAATAAACAAGGACTCAGGTAGTGGCGAATGGTTTGGTCAGCGGCCTCGAAAGAGAGATTTGAAGATTGGGACAGAGAAGTCTGTGGTACTGGCCCTTGGACAGACGTCAGGGAGTGGACATGAGGTGTAAAGACCGTTGTCTAGCATGTTAATACCTCTGAGGTAGCACCCACCAAAGAAGAAGTACTAGACAACCAGGCTGGCAAAATGGACTCAGCCGGCTGAAGTCAAGCTGCCCCCGTCATTGGCCCCCCCAGTACTGGCATAGTGGGGACTGAGTGGAGTACACATGGTGGGAGGGACAGAAGCTATGCATGGGCCCCAAAACGTGGGTGCCCTCTCATCAATGCTACTGAAGCTCATGTCCAGCCTGCCAGCAGGAAAGACCAACTCTGTGTCCTTTCTTTGCCATCATCCATTGAGGAGACCGACCAGCCACCTGGCAAGGAGTAGCAGTTAAATTCTTTTTTTCATTAGGAAAACTAGCAGAAAATGTAACATTTATTAGATCTGTTCAGGAATGATGATTTTCATGGCTTTCAAACAAGAGAAGCAAGCACCGAGGAAAAGATAAATAGATTTGAATATGTTAAAATTTAAAACTTCTATGCAAATGAAGAGGCAACAGACTGAGAAAGTTTGTGACACATAAATGACTGATAATGCATTGTGACTTTAATCTATAGCTTACTTAATGTATATGAAAAGGGCTGGAACCTTAATAGATAAATATAGACTATAACAACTGCCATTTATTGAATATTTTTCTATGCCCACATAGATTTACAAAATGAGATTGAACTGATTTTTTGGTATACAGAATGTTTGTAACCAGTTTTTCTCACAAAACAGCAGACTATGTTATTCACTAGTCTTCTAAAACCTAGTTTTCAGTGGTTGCAAAGTCTTCATTGGTGAGGAAGCGCAGCCTTATTTTACGTAGTTTTCTTTCTTTCTTTTTTTGCAATTAATTTTGCAAGAACTAGACATTTTCTCCATGCAGGACCGCAACCAGCACCACTGGCCAAGTGCTTACAGAAAGTTTAATCCACCAGCATATGATCCCACACAGCATTGCATTAGACCAAGGGACCCATCTTATAGCAAAAATGCTACAAGCATAGGTCCACGACCATGACACGTATATCATACTCTCTAGTCAGAGAGGGTGGTGGAATGGCCTGTTGAAGCATCAACTTGGGGGCACTGCAAGGATTGCAACAAACTTTTTCAATCTGAGAACCAAGAGGTGGAAGCAAGAAAGACCCCACTTACCATCACTCTCAATGATCCAGTTGGGAATTTGTATTACATGTCTCTGCAAGTCTGGATTAGAAGTCCTGGTTATAAAAGAAGAAATACTTCTACCAGAGTCACAGAAAAAGTCTCACTGAACTATAAGCTATGGCTGATGTTTGGGTACTGCAGGCTCTTTGTGCCAGGTGACCAGCAGAGAAGAGGAGTAGTCACATTTTGGCAGGGGTAATGGACCCCGACCAGTAAGAGAAGGTAGGATGCTAATTACACATCAGGTGCAAGAAAGAAAATGTTTGGCATGCCGGTGACCCATTTGGCGACTCCTAATACTCCATCACCCAATGTTGACAGCTAATGGACAAGTGCAGCAGCTATGGCTGAGAAGGGCATGGTGACCAGGGAATAGATCCCTCAAAGATGAGGGTCTGAGTCATCCCCCAGGTAAGCCACCTAGGCCAGCGAAGGTGCTATTTGTGGGTGAGGGGAATCTAGAAGGGAGTCTAGGGGTAAGAGGAGAAAATGATATAAGTTGTAGCCCAAGACAACCTGCAATGTTCACGGCTATAGTTCATCCCCTTAACCTTCCTCTTGTAAGTGTTTCCTAGGAAATTCTAGAGAAGCTGCTCCCCAAACTTAAACAAACGAGTGGATCTGAGCGCACGAGGGGCAGATTATAATGGATGCTGTAATGCGCCACCTGTGATCCCCATCAGGACTGATGACCTGATTTTCCCCTACTTCTTAGGGGTACTGCCAGCTGACAGCCCTCAGCTGTCAGCCTTCTTCTGTTGAAGAGTCACCTCATCCCTCTCTTAGGGCTGCCCTCATCCAATGTCTGGTCAGATCAGGGACGAACGGCCTAGCCCCTCACCCTAACTCGGGACAGCTCTGAAAAGCCTGCCAGCTTCAGAGCGCCTGTAGGGTTGGCTGACAACTTTGTCAAGACAGCTTCCCAGACCAATCCCGCTTCCTCCTCCTCCTGCTATGGGAGTTGACCCTGGAGCATTCCCTGTAATCTTCCTAATGCCAATCTCCAGCTCCAAGGCTGCCTCCAGGGGAACCCAGTCTGTGATGATGATATCTGAGCAGACTTGAAGGGAGTAAGAAGGAAGATCATTGCAGGCAAAGGGCAGCTAGTCCAAAAGCCCTAAGGTAAGAATATCTGTGTGGTCAATGGAGGGAATGCATGGAAGAGCTTAAGAGTTTAGGAAAAGTTCGGTGGCAGGGTAAGACTGTGTGCAAATAGGTCCCCGTATGTGACCCTATCTGTGACTATGAGCTGAGAGTCTCTAGTTCCATAGAATCCTCCAGAAGGTGCATGGAAGGGGGAGGAAGGTCCCTTCCTAAAATATACTCTGTGGGCCATAATTTTCAACTTAGCTACTTTTTTTTCCCCAGTAGCTTTTATTTTTTCAATAGATTTTCTGTTCCTCCTTTGCTCTTCAATCTAGGAAGACAGCTGATAAACTGGCCCTGGCACATTTGAAAGAAGTTTAGATGCTTAATTATGCCAGTAATACATAGTTGTATGGAAAGATTAGGAAATAAAGACAAACAGAGAGAAAAATAATTAAACCAATAGAAATTCCTCCCACTGTGCTCTCAGATAATTGTTATTTACATTTTATTGATTTTGGTTTTCAGATACTTTTATTTAAAATTTTACATAATTCACTTATATAATCTATTCTTCTCAATTAATGAATCTTGAATACCTTTCTAGCTTTCTAGTTGTCCGTAAATGTTGATCAACGGTGTCATTTTTTAATGAATTAATTTTCATAAAATTCCATTATATGAATAATTTTATTTAATTTACTTAATCCCTTATTTTTGGACTTTTAGGTTATTTCTTAGCTTTTTACAATGATAAGCAAGACCAGCAATATCATACATACATGTTTGTGCACTGGTCCACTAATACTCTACGATAAATTCTAGTGGGGTTAGGTCAAAAAACATGCACATTTTTAGGGTTTTTGAGATGTAGTCCCAATTGTCCAAACATTCCCCAAACTACTTTGTCTCTACCACAGGGTTCTAGTTTGTAAGTGAACATTAGTTTTCACTCAGCAATGTGCATGATGAAACAAGCAAGAAGGAAGTCACAAATTATCTTTGGAAGAATAATTAGTTCTCCAGCAAGGATATTACTTGAGAAACACAAAGTGAAAACAAGAGATTAATGGAGAGAGGGTAGCTTAACATCTAGATAGTGAAGAAGCAGGTCGGCACTCAAGGGGAACCTGAGCTTCTGGAAGCTTCCATTAGGCGTGGCCTCTGATTAATGGTGGCAGCAGTCCTAGGGCTCTTGTTCATACTCTGTCTGCATTTGCACCTGTCTCCTTCAACACTCCTATTAACACTTTTCCAATGCCAGCTCCTTCTGCAGGTGGCTCTTGTAGGCTAGTTGTTACTTCGGAAAGGAGCTCATAATACCTTCTAAGTGCCCGTCCAGCATGAACATTTTTCTGCTAGCCAACAGAAGAAATGATGGCATCAGAAGAAGAGCCAGGTCAGAGATGGACATGTGGCTGGCACAGACACCGAGGACTGGTGTCCTCTTAAGAAGACCAAAATCATAAATGACAGGAGAATCCTCTGTGGGAACGTCAACAACCACATCCAATTCATACCCTGTTCTTTTAACCCAACAGGCCCCCAAACAGGCTCCCAAACAAGCTGAGTATTATTTCCCATAAGCTCTTGCTTCCATCTTCCATTAAGGGCCCCACCATTACTAAGCAGCCTATGCATGAAACCTCATTTGTTACTCATGACTTCTCTCTCCTTCACCTCCAACATCTAAGCTGCCAATTATTTGCATCTATTCTACCAAAGGGTGTCTCTTCCATCAATGCTCTCCTTTCCAACCTCATAGCCCTGAGTGAAACCTCTATTGCCTTTTGTCTGCAAGAAGGTGGTAGTCTCCTGAATGTGTCTTTCCATGAAGGTTTGAAAAGCCACTTTTGGTGGCTCCACACAGGCTGCAGAGGAACGTTTTCACCCCTAAGTGAGGCATTGACAGTCCTTCCAGAATCTGACCCTAGCCTTCCTTTTCAGCTTCATCCCTGCCACTTTTCTTGTGTTCCAGATTTTTGGATCTCCTCAGCAAGGGCCTCATGAAGCTTTTGTTCCAGTGGGTTTTTTTCCTGCATTGCCCTCACTCTGCTTCTCAGTCTGCTGAAGTCCTTCCCATCTAAAGGCCCAATGCAAATATTAATTCTCTGTAGCTTTCTCCAGGCAGAATTAATCGTCCTCTCTTCTGTGTTCCCACAGCATTTTGTCTATACTGCTGGGAAAGCATTTGTCATGGCATTAGTTGCCTCCTTATAGACTAAGAGTTCATTGAGGACACAAAATATTTCTCATTCATCTTTGGCTTCCTGGGGCCTACCCCCATGCCGGGTTCTTAGTAAATATTGGTTGAATCGTATTGAGTCAGAAATAGATTCAGGTCACCCTTTATAGGCTCCCAAAGCAAAGACTTGCATAGCTAGGCTGGACAGTACCATAACGCAGAATGGGCTGATCTCCCAACTCTCCACCAGCCATCTCTGTTACCTGTTATAATTTCAGTGGGAATTAATTCTTTGCGGTATAAAAATTAGTTAATTTACAAATTATTGAAATCGCATTTAATGTATTTAAATTGCACATAATTTGAATCTAGTTAAATTACAAATATCCCCGGGAAGGCTTAATTTTTACCGCAGTTAACCCTACTAAAATGTTCATGCTGAAAGGGAACTGAGAAGGTATTAGCTCCTTTCCAAAGCAACAACTAGCCTACAAGATCCAGCTGGAGAAGGGATGGCATTCGATAAGTGTTAATAAGTGTTGAAAGGGATCAATCCAGAGAAAGGCATGAAGGGACTGGTAAGGGCCGGTCCTATGCAAGGTACGATGAAGGGAGTTATGGGCAGCAAGAGGGCACTGATTCCAGGGGAGAGGAAAGACATTGTGTGGTCGGAGGGAGGGAGGCAGCAAAGGAAAATTCCTTCTACTTCTCAATTTGGCCCAACATCTTCCCTGTGTGGAGTACTAATCCCTAGTTCTGACTTCCAAACATCTCTGGTAAATCTCTTTGCTAGAGTGCCAGAAAATTCTCAAGTAATTTTCCAATTTTAATTCCCCTTCATCTTAAAAATAAATACATGCCTCGTGGCATTTGTAAGAGGGGTGGGTGTTTGATGAAATAAAGTGAGTGACAATAGGGTGTCACAACTCCAGCAAGGTTTCATATCGCTGGTTTAGACTTTCCCAGTGAGGAGGAGTTTGATGAACTGCAGAAAGTGAAATGGCTTCCAAATCACTCTGCCCCACTATACTGAGTGGCAAACACATAACCTTCCTACACTGCTGAAAAGCTCCCAGCCCCGGGGTGAATGAACCCTGGGAAGCTAGCTCTTGGCACTCACCCAGCAGTTTGAGAAAGGCAGTGAAAGGAAATGTTAGCAGTCAATTGATAGCAGCAGAATCCTGAGGGAGGCAAAGCCAGTGACCAGCCCAGCCAAGGCAATTTGGACGGGCCTCCAGGTTACAGCACAAAAGCTTTCCTGGGAACTCTAGGGACGGCGGCAGGTTGGAGCCTTAGCCTCACATTTCACTCTAAAAGAGGCCACCACCAAAACGGGCTGAGATGCTCCCTTCTGGCTCTGTAGATGCCCAGGAAAAGAGAGAAGGGGGCGAAGCAGCCCTATGAGCACCTGTTTGCTCTTGGGCTTGATGCTGAAGCCGCATCTACTGCTGTCTCGCCTCACGAGAAGAGGCTAGAATCATCTTCCTGTGTTGAAGGCGACGTGTGACTTAACTTCACATTTTTCAGCTCCAGATGATGTAGGCATCTTTTCTACGTGATGATTACCTTGGATTAATATTTCGAATTGTGATCTTCCGATTCCCCCAAAGAAGAGAGCTTGAAGAGTCCACGAGGGCAGGATTCATCGCTCCTCAAACCACGCAGGTGGCGTTGCCCAATATGGACACGCCTTCCCAGATGCCCCACTGAGGCCCAAATGACTTTGGAAGCCTTTTCTCATACCCAAGGAATAACTACCTCCCTCTCTCTCAATTTTCCTTTTTCAAAACTCCATAGAGCTACTAATGGATAGGATTAGGGTAAGGCAGGTCAGGACCTTGTAAACCTTTTTAAAGAACTAGAACTCTCTTTCAATTGAAATCTGTACCCAACCACAGTATATAAGACAAAGACAAGTAGAGGTCCTTTGGTTGAACTGGAATGGAGGCCGGAAGCCTTGACCTCTCCCTTGCTGCGTCTGGGAAGCAAACGTGTCGCAAGTTCCAGAATTCTCCCATCGTTCAAATTGCAATTCTCAATCTCCAAGGGAAAATTTATCCTCTGGCATTTCAATGGCTGCTTTAAATTGTTACAAAAGATTAGGCAGGGTCCCAATGGGAGGGGCAGGCACCTGTCCCTGGACTTGACAGCCAGCAGGTGTGACATTAGGGAAGCTCAGTGACCACTGCCAGCTCTGCTCGGTGGCTTTCATCCCTGCCCCCCTCCCTGTTTGCTGTCTACATCACTAAAGCACCTGGCTGAGCAAAGGCTTTAGGAAGACCCAGAGAATGCCAGGGGACAGAAAAACTATGACACATGCCTTACTTATGTCAGATGGCACGTCAGCTTTACTTTCCCAGCTGAATAAGGACGCCTTCCACAAGCTGCTTGCTTGCTGAGTCCTGTCTTGAAAACCGACAGTAGGTGGTTGTGACTAGACAGATTTTCCCCCCAGAAGTGAATTAACATGCACTAGAGGCAGACTTCCAACCCCTCGAAATTTTCCCCAAGGCTCCTGGTCCGGTAGTGTCCTTGTCCGAATACCTCTATCAAGTGGGGCCACACGAGCAGGCTGGGTCAGCTGAATAATCCAGAAGGCAGGGGCTCTGCCCCAGTGAGCAGAGGGAGCTGCTTTAGTACTGGAATCCAAACGCAATGAAATGCGTTCTTAGGAATCGATCAACCCTGTCCCCAGGACAAGGAAGATGTGAAGTCAGGCCTGAGCTTCAGGGCTGATTTCAGGTGTCTCACGGCTTCAGCAAAGGCAGAAAAGCAATCGCCTGTCCCCCCTCATTTCCCTCACCAGTCAGGCCCAGGAGGGTCACCATGTTCTCAGCGCAGTTGGAGGCAAGCTCACTAACCCTTCTGTCCTGTGAAAACTCACCCATCCAAGAGGGCATGTGCCAACAGTCTTTGTCCCCCTGGTAGCTGGGACAGGTTGCTGTGCTGTTGTGATCAAAGGTATGAATTTCCCCTGGCAAGGGGCAGCTGGTCCACAGCTGGGAACAGGCCAGATCTCCTCCATGAGGGGTCCTGGTGCCCAGAGCCCAACACTCAGCTCAATGGCCCAAAACTCAGCCCGATGGACTCAATACTGACTGCTGTCCTGAGAGGCAGCTCAAGGGAGAACAGTGGAGATTCTGGAATCGGGGGCCAGATTGTCTGAGCTCAAGTTCCAGCTTCTGTAAAAGCGGACAATGAGCATACTTGTCTCATAGAGTCACTGTGAAGAAGAAATGAGCTAATACGCATAGTCCTAGACCAGGGTCTGGCACATAGTAGGTAAAGTGTAAGTGTGAGCTGCCTTTATCTTGACTCCTGGATTTGCCTCAATTCTGTGCCTCAACCTCCCCCTCAGCCCCATTGGGGCCACACTTCAGCGATAATTTTTTTCAGGTGCTAAAACATGGGGTGCATCTGGCTACTTATTCTGCATCCCCTCCCCCCATCTCCAGAGCTCCACAGTATGACGTTTGTCCTGGAAGTGTTCCAACGGCCATGCTCCAGGACTTGCTGGCAGTCAGACCCACTTGTGATTTGGTTGGAAAAGTCACTTTTCACCTCTTGTCTTAAGCTGTGAGGGAAAACAGTCATGTATCTAGATTTACGTGTCTGCATTTCTCTGGTGATTAAGAGTGACTGATTCAGGCAGTAAGTACACGACTGGAGGGGCCCCCGCCAGGCATTCAGGGAACAGGCGCTGGAGCTTGCTCAGTTAAGCAACGTGCTAGAATTTGGGGAGTCATGAACTCTAATTTTTGTTACTTGGCTGCATACTCTTCAGCCAGTTACTTCTACGTTCTGCCTTTATGAAATGGGGATAAGCCATCTCTGAGATGTTTTAAGAAGAGATACTGATGAAAATGATTGCCAAGTGCCCCTAGACAGAACGTACAAACAGGCATAAATGCTGTATGTAATGAAATTCAGTCTTGCTTCCTCCCTTCCCAACGGGCCCCACAGAATCAATAATGTTTTTCCAAGGGCACTGTCCCCAGGACAAGATGGGAATCCGTTCCCTGAGTCAGACCTGCCCTCCCACGGGGAGTGGCCCTGCCCTCTGGAGCCTGGTGTCTTGGGCTGGGGCTGGCTTTCCCGGGTAAGTGCCCATCCCTTCCTGGGATTCCAGCCAAGATGCCAGGGTTGCAAATTTCTCTAATTTCAGAGGAAGCTTTGTTTAGGGGTTGAGTCTTCACAATGGCTTTGGTCATCTATCTCCATTCTGTTTTCTCAGATGTAAACTTAACTATCTTTTACTGAGTGTCTATTGTACTCCAGGCACTATGCTAAATGCAACCACCAACATTATCTTGTTTAATCCTCCAAGCAGCTCTGTGAGGTTGGTGTCATTACCAGTCCTATTTTACCTGAGGAAATGGACACTTGGGGGAGTTAAACAAGTTAGCAAGGCAAGAGGACAACCAGGGCAGGGTCAGGATTCCACCCCAGGGCTCATTATTACCCTCCCATGTTTCCTTTCTCGTAGTTGTCCTACATGGAGACATTTCCAAATTAAGAGAAAAGCAAGCTGCCATTTAAGAAAGTGCTAATTAGCAAGCCCAAGGTGATGGGAGTGTCTGCCATGTCATGGGGAAGATGCTATAGCTGTGGCTAAACAGAGAGAACTTCCCTAACCTAACCATGGGGAAGGCTTCTCAGGAAAAACGGGGGGCCCATAGGACAAGAGTGGGAGCCGTCAGGTATAGAGCAAAGGGAGTCAAATGAAGAGCTTTCCGTAGCTGATCCACAACCCCTTTTAATGGACTGTCTTTTCAAACACGCCATGACCCAGCGGCTGATTCTTGCTTAGCTTGCAAGCATCAATACTGACAGCTACTCCATTACCGTACCCACAGTAGAGAAGGAAGTTCATCTTTTTCCTTCTTTTTCTTTTACCACAATCCTCACTCCCTTCTAAGACTGAGTTGGTTGTAAGTAGCAGAAACCAACTCAAGCCAACTTAAGATAAAGGGTAAGTCACTGAAATGGGTAGAGGTTTCCTTTTTGCACTAGTGACAGGAAAGCAGCTGTGCCTCAGGAAGATACCAACATCTGGGACTAGAAGGTATCAGGAGTGTCTTTCCATGTCTCATCTCTAGTCTATGTCCACTTCCGCTTCTTACTTTATTATGGACTTTCTATACTCTCCAGTCCAATGGCAATAAGATGAAATAATAAAAACTAAACAGAAGGCCATGTCTTAGCTCCTGGCTTTTTACGTGTTTAAGAGATCAGCCCAGACTGATTCTTTTAGTCTCACTTCCAGGTCCTGTGGCAAAGACATTAAATAGCCCAGCGTGGTTTAGAAGCCCATCCTGGGCTGACAACCATGGCCAGGGAAAGGGGCCACTGCAGTCCCATAGAGGTGCAGAGCCCATGCCTGCAACCACAGGGAAGGGAGTGGGCAGCCTTGGTGAGGGAGGGTGGGCAGACAACCCAGCAGCTGCTGGCTCCAGTCTGCGTACAGCAGCCGAGCCATCCCGGAATCTTACCTTTCTCCCCCAAATCCTCCCTGATCCACATGTGGACTGACACGTCTTAGTCAGAACCTCATTTCTCAGACAAATGTGCCCTGGTTAGAAGGTGAGCTCAATCCACAAGGGCAGAGATTTAGTCTGTTCTGTTCACTCTTTGAACCCCAGCATCTAGAGCAAGGTTGGTGCCATGGTAGGAACTGAAATACTTGGTACATCAAATAATGACGTGAACGTCTCCATCCTATGCCTTCTTGGAAAGGGTGGCAGCTGGGGAGGGGAGAGCACAGGAGAGAGGATATGAATAGAATCTTAGAAAACACCCCTGAGGCATGTTTGCAGGCATGACCTACCCAGTTTCTGGGCCCTGGACATAGTTAGGGAGCAGTGACAAGCCCTGATCTTAGAGGCTGGCAGACACAGTCACGTGTTCAAGGAGGCATTGTTCACTAGATGCCAAGCCCTACTGTATTCTCAGCACCAGCAGACCTGGGAGTACTGCCTCCTCTGATTCCCGTGATTCCTGGCTACCCTTTAGCTTCTTTATTAGTAAGTAGATTAGTAAATAGCCTCTGTTTATTAGTAAACATATTACAGGATTATTCAGATTAAATGATATATGAAATACTTCCTTGTATGTAGTAACTGTTCTATAAATATTTATTGACTCCTGCAAAATGTGGTTGTGGGGTTTTCTGTTGTTTTGTGGGGGCTGAGGTGGGACTAGGGTAGAATTGTGACTCTGTAATTTACCATAGGTCTTGGGTTCTTAGAGGAGATGGAAGTGTCTAGCATAATTAGCATTTCTCACTCACGAAGAGCCCCACCTTCCCCTGGCTCCTTTTGTACAATGTGCTCTTCCTTCTGTGTGAAAGCAAAGCTCGGACCCATCAGTAGGAGCCGTAAGCATCGCATGGGTTAGTTGGGGGATGATGGAGTTTGCACTGCCCCGTGTATACCTGCCTACCTGCAGCGGGGTCAGAGGGCAGGTTGAAGCTAATGGCTACCTGAGTGAGTTCCTGGCCTTGTTCACTCTGCCTTCTCCCACCTGGCTTCTGGTCCCAGGTTTCTCTAGCACAGTTCAGCCCCTCTGAATAGTTGGCCACCCCAAGCACCCCCACAAGACCTCAGATTCCTTTCAGACCACCATTCCCAGCTCCCCTGTTTCCACAGCCTCTTGTGCTCTGGTTTTAATGCCCTGTCCTCACTCTCCTAGGGCTCAACCCCCACCCCCCTTCCCCAAAAGGTCTCCCAGGCCTTGTTACCCCAGGACTCTCCCTACCATTTGCCCCCAGTTTGGCCTCATAGGGCACACAGTTTGTGTTTGAGGACCATCCCCTCCCCTTCCGGGTGTCCCATTATCCACCTTCAGTGGTTAGGGACACCCTGACAATCTAAACCAAATAGAGAAAGCAGGAGAAATTTTAAAAAGAGAAAAAAAGAACAGATAATTTCAAAAGGACATTAAGCTCTATTCAGGAACACAATCTCCAATCAACAAAATGAAAGGCGAGCTGTGGCCCCACAGGGACTGGCTGAAAGGCAGCCTGGTGGTGAGAGTGTTCTGGAGCTGGCTTCTCACACAAGGCCTCCCCCACTCTCCCAGCAACAGCCTCCCTCCCTGGCAACCAGCCCCACCCTGAGGGAGCAGGTCTGGACCCCACTCCAAGCTATAGAGCTTTGGGCCTCCCAGCCAGTGGGGCTTCCTCTCTGACACAGCTGACAAAGGCTCCCTCCCCGGGGGTAGCAGCAGGACCAGGCTCGGCTGACAGAATTCTTTGGCAGAAAAACGCTGTCTGAGTCAGCCCCGAGAAATAATTAACCCTCCTGATGTTTCCTGGAGCACGGAAAAGGGTCGAATGTTGGAAATGTAGTGAGAGCTGAAGCATTTGGCTTCTGAAGGTGAGGGAGGGAATCCCTAGGCAGTCATGCCTGGGCCACCGGCTCCCCTCACTTGAGGCAGTGGGGCTTTCCGAGGTAGCTCACACCAGCTCTCTGGGCCTCAATATTCTGTGTGTGTGGTGGGGGGGAGGGGCAGAGAGAAGGCCCTCATTTCGTTAGACACTCTTCCTGAAGGCTGGTTTCCATTCAGGGTCTTTCCGTAACATGTGAATCAGGCAGTAAACAAGGTCGAAGGGCAGTTGTGGGCTGCTAAGTACAGTACCAAGTGCTCAGAGAAAACACAAGTAAAATATGAGACCCCGACTAGACCTCCAGGAATTTACCACCTGCAGAGAGAGGTGAGAAATGAAAAGACATTAAATTAGATAGTCTCTGTTGGTCATGTGTTCATACATCCAGTGTGAAAGGAGAAAAGCCACTTCCTTGAGCCTAAGCAGATTACCTCACCCATTTAGACCAGGAACTCAAAGACTTGCTAAGACAATAATGTTGTGATTCCTCTTGGTCTTCCTTCTAAGACCAAGAGCTCCCTGCCAATGTCTCACTGAGCCTTGCTCAGATTCCCCTCTTTCATTTCCCTCCATTCCAAGGCCAAAATTTCTCATCCTCATTTTACAACCAGGAAAGTCAAGAAACAGGCCATAGGTTGGCCTGCCAGGCAACTGGCTTGAGATTTACACACTCAAAGGTGCAGCCAAAGATTTTTAAATCCCCGCTGGCACCTCCATCCTCATGCACAGAATGAACACATTAAGTTTTTAATTGTTAAGTGCACAAAAGAGGCATAGTCCAAAGAGAATCAGAGAACTAGAAAATGGCAGGTATCATGCTGGGGTTTACTGTGAATACAGACAGCATTGGTGCGATAGGATACTGCAGTGTGCTAGCTCAGGTGTCAAAAAAATTTCTGAATAGGGCCAGATGGTAAATATGGTAGGCTTTGCAGGCCAAATATGATCTCTGTTGCGCATTCTTCTTTGTTTAGTTTTGTGTTTTTTTACTTTAAAAAGAAACGTTAAAATACAAATAACAGGGCTAGATCCAAGATGGTGGAGTAGATAAACACTGTGCCTGCTTTCTTCTGTGAACACATTAAAATTACAACTAAATGATAGAACAATCAACCTGGCGAAACAAACTGAAGTCTGGCTGAACAGAAGTTTTATAACTAAGGATATAAAGAAGAAACGATGTCGAGACTGGTAAGAGGGATGGAGATGTGAAACGGGCTGGCCCCAAACCTCCATGTGACGGTTGAGAACCGGGGGGTGGCTATCTTGGCCATGGAAGTTTCCCACAGAGGAGCAAGAGACCCCAGCCCCATACCGGCCACCCCAGCCCAGAGTCCTGGTGCCAGGAAGAGAAGCCCCCACAACATCTGGCTGTGAAAAACAGTGGGGATTCCAACCATCCGAGTAGGATGGAAGGATGCAGGAAACCCAGACATCCTCTTAATTAAACAGCCCACGCACAGACTCTATCACTCGCAGGCACTCACCTTGGGCTTCAGTGGAAGGACAGTAACTTGGGGGGCGTTGGAAGCATGTGGGGGTCCAACTGAGGTGTGTAGCTGCTGAGTGAGGACTAGAGGACAGTTGCCATGTTCCCGGTGTGAGATCCTTTTCCTGTGCAGCTGGCAGGTGGGCGCCATCTTTACTGTGTTGGGCCCTCCCGCATAGGCCAAGTCTGAATCTGATTGGCTTGGTGAGCTCCACTGCTCCACCCTGCTGACTGCCTGAGACCCTGCCTCACCCAACGCACCCAACAGCAGAGGCACTTTCTCCCAGCACAGCCAGCACTGCCCATGTTGAACTCTTTCTTTGAAAACAATCAGAATCCTCAGTTCACAGCATGGCCTCTCCCACGTGCCTCCAGGGTTAGCACAAGCAGAGAACAAACACGGATCACTTTGTAGCTCCTACCAGATAGTTCCTGGCTGAACACAGGCAGTGGGTGACCTGGGCCTGAACCAGAGCCACTCCCAAAAAGCCCTAGAACCAACATACTTGGAAGTTGGCTTCAGACCACAGCAGAGCACCACCCAATTACCCCCACAAGTGGCACACCCAAAGGGTGGTCTTACAGGCACCAGAGCCCGCTGGGGCGAATCCCACTCAGTAGGGTAAGACCCCCTCACAGCAGCCTGTAAGCTATGGATGTGGCCAAACCCAACAGCCAGTCAGCCTAAGGGTCAATCCCACCCACATGCCACATATAAAAGAATGAAGCTGGATCCTTACTTTATACTATATATACAAAAATTAGCTAAAAATGGGTTAAATACTTAAACATAAAACCCAAAACTCCCAGAAGAAAGCATAGGAAAAGCTAGAGTCCACTTATATGAGGTATCTAAAGTAGTCAAATTCACAGAAACAGAAAGTAAGTGGCGGTTGCCAGGGGCTGGGGGGAGGAAGAAATGAAGAGTTGTTGTTTAATGTGTATAGTTTCAGTTTTGCAAGAGAAAAGAAATTCTGGAGATCTGTTTCATCACAATGTGAATATACTTGACACTAGTGAACTGTACACTTCAAAATAGTTAAGATGGAAAATTCTTTGTTATGTGTTTTTACCACAATTGTTTTTTAAAAGCATTTAAAGTCCTAGCCAGAAAAAAATGTTACCATCTTAGCCACTTTAAGTGTACAATTCAGTGTGTGTGTGTGTGTGTGTGTGTGTGTGTGTGTGTCTAACAACCCCTTCAAAACATTTTTTAAAAATACAAAGAGAAAAAAACGAAAATAAATAAATAAAAATGTAAAAAGCCATTCTTAGTGTACAGGCCTTACAAAAGCAGACTATGGCTAGATTTAGCCCATAGGCTGATGCTTGTGTTAGGTCATAATACACATGACCCAAATTTGGTAAAATGTAAAGGCTTTAATTTAGGACAAAGTAAAATCATCACATACATTTGACAGTGGTGTGGTTGTTCAGACTGGTGCCTCAGTCAGATGCCTCGCTCTGCCACGTAACGTACATAGATTGTCTATAACCTTAGACAATCTATTTACCCTCTCTACCCTCAGTTAGCACATCAGTAAAATTGGGATGATAACCGAAAACATCCTTGTAGAGTTGTTGTGAGGGTTAAATGAGATACACATGGGAAGCACTTGGTGTAGTGATGGGCACGTAGGAAGATCACAGTAAAGGTTGGCCTCCATCCATGTTAAGAATCAAGGAATCATAAGGAAGACATCCAGGTCACTACACTATCAAGGTTGAAACCCTTGGAACTCCGTGGTGAGATAGTGGTCAAATATTTTTGCTCAGCCTGGAAAGTCTCTGGATGTAAGTAGACTATAAGAGCTGATTACAGATTGTCTGGTCCCATGGTCCTGGGGCTCCCATGGTCCTGGAAGCCAGCCCCCCTTGAGCTAACTGATGGTGCTGTTTGAACCTTGCCAATTTGGCCCCCTGCTTCCCTGCCTCTTGGCCTCAAGCTCTAATGCAGGGGAGAGGCTGCTGCAACCAGACAGTGTTTCCCCTTCCGGCTGGAGAACAGTGGGGATGACCAGATGGTCAGGAGGGGCAGGTGATGAGGGGAGTCACAAGAAAGAGAGCCTGTGGCTGGATGGGTGGGGCCAAAGTCTCACAGACCCAGTCGACCTGCTGAGGGCAGCTTTCCTTTTGCCCCAGTGGATGTAACAGTCGGCAATATGGCCAGGAGCGGAGATTGACAGCTGTGCTCCTGGCTCCTTAGCAGGAATGGGAGAAATTAAGGATAGAGCTGAGGATTCTGACACTCACCCCTCAACACAAAATTTAAAGACAGCCTCCTGACTCCCAACCCCTCCCCCAGGCTGTCAGCAATATTCACTGGAGGCCCACTGTGTGCAAAGCCCTGTGGGAATCAGGGGGCAGTTAAACGGGAAACTAAAGACAGGGCTCAGCCATGGCCGGAGAGGAGTCACGTTGATCCACAACACAAGCCAGCACGGGAGGAAGTCACAAGGATGGGGCCGGTACCAGACTGGTCCTTGAGTGCTTCCGAAGCAAAGAGGATGGAGCCCTGATGTACTTATTTAGTCAGTCCCGCCTCCGCAGCAGCGGCCTCAGGGGTCACCCCGCCCTGACTTGAAGGGCACTGGCTGGCCAGGTGGTGGGCGGGGAATGCATTTAGTTTTAGCAGACAAACAACCACAGATCTGATTTCAAGGCTTTGAGTCTCCCCACCCCCTCCTTCCACTCTTCTAAATAGCTGCCTGAACTGGAACCCCTTGGAGAAGAGATGGTCACAGGCACCCAGCTGGGCTCCGCAGGAAGCTCTCTGAGCCCCCCACCCAGATCCTGCTCTCTGCGCCAGGGGGCACCCCTGGCTTTCCTCAGTCCAGGGGGAACAGAGGAACCAGTAGGAGTCTCCAGCCTAGTGAGCACCAAGCCTGGGTGGTCCTGACACCAACAACAAAACGCCTGCAAGACCCACACTGGGCACTCAACCAAGAAGAACAAAAAGAAGAAACAAGATTAATTTTTCCCTCACAGGAGCCAGAATTTTTGGTCGCCAAAGCTACCAATCTTCAGAGATATCTTTACCCTGAGCAAGAACTCTACCTCCTTCAGGATGCCTCTCCCACCCTCCTCCTCCTCAAAAAGTAATGAAATCCCTGCCTATTGTCATTGAAACCCCTGTGAGGTGTCAGCACCAAATGGTTTATGAATTCATTCTCCGGAGAGGGAGTGAGGGTGGGGAGAACCTTTAAGACCAACAGGCTGTTAGAGCCTAAAAGTCACCAGCCTCTAAAGTGGTGGCCTCTCTCACCCTGGCGCTGGGTCCAAAGAGACGGAGAGGGAGGCAAGTGACCAGGCCTGAGGCCAAAATGTCACTTGTACTTTTAATTGCAAACTCCTTACCCATACCCTTGGGCTAGTTGTTTAACTAGCGGTGGCACAAGCAACCATTCATTTGGCATCCGTTGTTTTGCTGACCCAGGCGTCCTCAGGCTTAATCAGACTCTACATCTAATGGCTGGAGCCACCCCAGACACCCCCCGGCTCAGCAGAAAGTGGCGGAAGCTAATACAAGTAGATGTATTTTAGAGGTCAGGCCACAAAGCTTCTCCTCCTAACTGCAGATCTAACTCTGACCAAGGCCAAGACAAAAATTTGCATTGTTTTGCATTTAAACAATTTTCTAGTCTTTCAAAGAGTACCGACTGATGAGTAGCAATTAACAACTAAGTAATCAGTTGCAAATTGCCAATAATTGCTATCATTTCAAGTGTGCATATTTTTCTCCTTCATTTTCTTCTCTCTGCTTTCTGTGTATTTTTAAACGAACATATATTTATTGACCTTCTTTAGACAAGGTATGGGCTAGGAGCCCCGGGGACATAAAAAGATAACACCGGCCACGTATTTGCATTTGAGATATTTGTAGTGTGGCTAAGGTAGTGACATGGTACACACAAGGGGAAAAAACCCAAATGTCAAAAGAGTGGTAAGTGATGAATGCTGGCTCTGTAATGGTGAAGTTAAATTGGATGTTCAGGGACTTTGATTTTAAGTTGCTTGAGGGTTGTAAACTACTTCTATTACCAATGAGGTGCTTTCCTTTACATTAGTCGTTCCCAAAATTGAAAGTCCATGAATTATTGACACAAGTTCTAAAAAAAAAAAAAAAAAGTGTTCTATGTCCAAAAGCATTTGGAAGCATTGGGTTTCTTGACATGTAATATTGTGTAAGTTTAAGGTGTACATGTATAGTTTTCTATAGTTTTCTTTATTGCAAAGCATCATAGAGGTTTTAAGAGTTAAAGTGCATTATGACTCAGCTCCAGACAGCGTGTGCAGCAGGTCCCAGATTTTTTTTTTAATTTTATTGGGGAATATTGGGGAACAGTGTGTTTCTCCAGGGCCCATCAGCTCCAAGTCGTTGCGGAGGGTGCAGTTCAGCTCCAAGTCCAGTCACCATTTTCGATCTTAGTTGCAGGAGGCACAGCCCACCATCCCATGAGGGAATTGAACCAGCAACCTTGTTGTTGAGAGCTCACGCTCTAACCAACTGAGCCATCCGGCTGCCCCACCGGAGGCTCTGCGGCAGCTCATTGTCTTCAGTCTAGTTGTGGAGGGTGCAGCTCACTGGCCCATGTGGGAATCGAACTGGCAATCCTGCTGTTCAAAGCTCACAATCTAACCAACTGAGCCATCCAGCTGCCCCAGCAGGTCCCAGATTTGACCTTGAAATAGTCCTTCCTTCATGCCCTTTTTCCCACAACCATTACACAAGAGTATTTTTCTAGACACTGTGATTCCAGAGAGGCTAAATGTTCTAACTCTGTTTAGAAGGCAACAAAGGAGAGTGATCAAGCCTTATTTTCTCCTTGAAGTTTCCCCCCAAAGTTTAGCCCTTACTGAGCCCTCTTTCCCCAGCTTTCCAAAAGCACTTTGATATCACCAATTTAGCACGCAACCTTTGTCTGCCTCCTGTCTGTTTATACAGTGCCATATCTCACACCACCCGTCCTGCAGAGCATTATAGCGAGTGCTCACTAATGGTGGGCTACCTGGTTATTAAATATGCTCCAGCATCATGGGTGAGGGCAGACCCTGGTCTCAGGAGGCTGGGGTTCAGATACTGGCTTTGGCTTTTGACTGTGTGACCTTAGGAAAATTACCTAACCTCTCTGAACTTCCATTTCTCCAACAGTACCTCACAAGGTTGCTATGAGCACAAAGCTCAAGTGACCAGCACATAGTCAACATCTAATAAATGTTAGCTACGTGTGTACTAACCCTAAGTGTGTTCTGCGTTTACTCTCCCCAAGTAAAGGAGACAGCATGGCCGGTGCATGGAGAGCCAGATTTCAAGGGCAACCCATGACGTTGGTCCAAAACACAGAGATATTGTTTATCTCTCCTACGATCTCAAAGCACTTTAAAAAAATCTCAACTTATCAATTTTCACAGGAGTTCCTTGACATAGGTTGGAATCCAGTACAATCCCCCTGGGAGGGGTTAATGCCCCACTCAAGGTTACTTGCCAGGGTCAACCACAGGCTAGAAATAGAAATTGGCTCCACGGTCATATCTTTGTCTCAGTAGCTTCCTCCCAGTGTGGTTTTGGCAAAGATAAAACACCCAGGAATGATGCAGCAACGGGAGTGAAGGTCAAAGAACAGCATCTGTGTTTAGCAGCCTTGATGATGCTTTTGTTCCTTCGTCCTCCCACAAGCAGGCTGATCTAGCCAGCAGCCTCCTGTCCATCTCCTAGCACTCAAAATAGTATTCCCTGACCTCCATTCACCAGGCTCTGCCGGTGAGAGGAAGAGGGTGCAGTGGCGGTGTCCCGTGGAAGGGCTTACAGGCACGAAGCAGCAACCTGACCTCAGACCTCTCTGCATCCACATGTACTTCTCCCCTCCTTGGCTGCCTTCTGCCATCATTGCAGTCACGCCAGCTCCTTAGAAGGACCCCCATTTCCCTTGCTGCTTCCATAAACAGGAAAAGTTCTCTGCAGCCAGTCTCCTGCCCAAGCTTCCAGGACCAAGTTGGCAAGAGCCCCATTTATGATTGCAAAAGCGGTTCAAGTTCAGAAAAAAAACAGAACAGAAAACCATATTTCAAAGGTACTGAGAAAACTCGCAGTGTGTGTGTGTGTGTGTGTGTGTGTGTGTGTGTGTGTTTTCAACCCCCTCTCTGCCCTCCCTCTCCAGTTACTCAGAGCTCCCTGCTTTTACAATTGTAACAATTAATAATTTATAGAGTGCCATACTGCATTCAGCATTTCCCATGACCACCCAAATTGTGACCACCCCGGGCAGTTTACTGCCTAAGTCATTCGGACAGAATGGGCACGTGAGGCAGAAGGTAACCAGTAAGGGACAGTGACGTAAGTGAGGGTTCCTGACCTCACCAAGGGTTGGGAGAAGTGGAACGAGAAGGCAACAGAGGGCCATGGAAGAGACTAGTCTGTCTACCACCCTGGTGTTAGTGATATAGCAGCAGGAGGGAAGCATATCAGAAACGGACAAAAGTTAAAACAATGAATTCTTGACCAAGCTATCAGGCCACCTTTGATGTCACAGCACATGCCTAGAGTGACTACCTGAAAAGCCGAGAAGCATCATAAAGGGCAGAGCATAGCAGTCTAGCCTGGGCTGAGGCCACCAGCCCTGGGGGTTCCATTATGGGTCATCCACACATTATCTCAGGTAACTTTGGTCAGTTGCTTCCTTCATACAGACCTTTTGCTCAGAATTTCTGCTTGTAGGGCTTTATGTCTGTTCTTTGTGGCTCTTTATATAAAGAATACTGAGATGTATCTCCCTCTGGGTCTCTGCTGTCTAATAGTTTACAAAACATGGCAAAATAAATGAGACCTATACACAGTGCTTCTTTTGTGAAGGAAGGTTCCTGAAGCTTGTTCTGGAATCATTTTCTCAAAAGTATGCACACTTAGAACAGCATCCCCAAATCTCATTTTTAATACTAATAGTTAATAGTCACATCAAATCATAAAAGCTGTTTACTTGCATTTTATATGCATTTTAAATACCTTCCCATATACCATCTTTCCTCTAATTATAGATACCATCAATATAAGATGCACTTTCATTTTTGTATACCACCAAGAAAGAAAAATACTTCCACTGACTGTAAAATGCATCCTGATTTCAGCTATTCAAATGTGAAAAAATGCACATCTTTGAATTGATACAATATTACACTTAAAGGAATCTGATTTTCATCTGGTTCTTGCCAAAAGTCAGAGAACAGCACCCTATTCTCTGTGCAAGTCTGATGAGGCCAACTGCTTTAGAGTTGCTGTCACTGAAGAAACACCAGGAGAAAGAAAAGGAAGGGGAAAGATAGATTTAGTGTTTATATGGATGAGATACCATATGGCTAAGCGTGCCTATACATCCCACCTCTGCCTCCCGGGTCTGCCAAGTCATTGAGCTCAGTATGAATGGGAAGGGATCTGGAGAGGGGAAGGGAAGTGCCTGCTTGATCTGTTTTATACAAAAGAGAGCTTTGCTTGTACCTGAGGCAGCACGTGGGCTGTGCTACAGGTATGGTTCCAGCAGGAGAGCTGGATGAAGACTTTGTGGAGAAAGCATTTGATCTGCGCTTAAAAGTCAAAGCATCTCAGGACTGAAAATGCAGGAAGCCAGGCAGACATGCAGCATGATTGGGTGGTGGAGCCACCTCCTTAGTGACAGCAGCCGGTGGCCACAAAACTAGAGAAAGAGGTAGGTGACAGACTTCCGGGTCACACACAAATGGCTCAGGATTTTGGACCTTCTTAGGCTGGCCTTGGCCACCCTAAGGTTTTTGAGCTTGGAAATAATTGATGCAATGCAATGCTTCAGGGGCAAAAAACAGCATTTCAGGCAAAACACACACACACACACACACACACACAGCAGAAAAACAAAAAACAGAGTTTCAGGAAGAACAAACTGGCAGTTCTGTGTAGGGTGAACACAGTTGGAAAAAGTAAAAGTTGAGAGGACCAATGAAAATAAAAACTAACATTTATCGAGCGCACTATTGACAGAAACAGGAAATTAAAAGAAAGCTGTTCTGAGACAGCAGGGGTCGTGATCATTGACTTGGACGATGAATTTGAGATCGTAGAAGAATCAGCCATTAAGTAGATGGAGACATGGAAGTGATGATGGGGAGACAAAGGATGGAAAATCAGATTTGGGAATCATTTTCCTAGAGACGAAAGTTGAGTCAAAGGGGTTCTGAAGTCATGGGGAAAGATAGGATTTGGAAAGGAGGAGCTTTAGGACCTCAATTAAGAAATTGTTTTTTAAATTGCAAAATATTTGAAATGTGCAGACTAGCACAGAGAACAATAAAATATAAACACCTTGTACCTACCATCCAGATAGTCAGATGTTACCCTTTTGATCTATCTGCTTCAGACTCTTTTTAAACATTTTTTCCTAAAGGAAAAAATAAAAACATTATGGACACAACGGAGGTCATCCCTGTTTCTTCTCTCCTTACCTGATAAGCTCTATGCTCCTATTGGATGCTCAGTGGCTCTTCTAATTACATTTGTACTCTCATGACATATATAGAGAGAGCCAAAAATATCATGGTGGGTGTTTAAATTGTTTGTATACACGGTACAATAGCATACATAGCCTTTTGCAATTTTCTTTTATTTCATTCAATATTCATATTGTTTTTGAAATTCATCCATAAATGTATATATATAATATATACATAATATATGTAATATGTATTATATATATGAAATACATTCATTTTAACGTCTACATAGCATACACGAATACATCATGAATTATTTCTCCATTTTTTTCCAGTGTCAGCTATTATAAACAACACAGTAAAGGACATCAAAGTGTGTGTTCCAAATATATGTTCTGCATTTTTCCAAGACTTTCTGAGGGGTATATATTCAGAAGTAGAATCCTGGATTGTAGGATATACACGTTTCCAAGAGATATTGCCAAATTGCTTTCTAGGTGTGTTTTAAATTCTACATCTCCACCACTACTTGATATTGCCAGACTTTCAAATTTTTTGCTAATCTTATGGGCATAAATTGGCATCTTGTTTTCTAATTTGTATTTTCCTGATCACTGGTGAGTATGGACAATGGCCATTCAAGTTTCTCCTTCTGGGAATGGAATTGCTTTTTTCCTATGGCATTGACAGGTTGTTTTTTGTTTTTGTTTTTGTTGTTTAAAGGAGTTCTTTATTTATTTTGTGTAGGAATCTTTTGTCAGTGGAATGTGTTCTAAATCTATTCTCCCAGTCTATGAATGGTTTTTTAACACTATTCATAGTGTCTTCAATTTTTTGTTATTACGAAAATATTCACTCAACCACCAAAGTTAAAAGAACGGTATAATGAAACCATATTATCCATTACCCAGACTTGACCATTAACCCGGTTTTGTCTCACTTACTTTATCTACCCCTTTTCTCTCTCTTATATTTCTGCTAACATATGTTAAAGCAGATCCCAGACTGTATGTCATTTTATTCCTACATATTTCAGTAAACATCTATACAACTATGGACACTGTCTTACGTAGTCAATCGTGCCAGGATGACACCTATCAAAATTAGCAATTATTCCTTCATATCCCCTAATATGTAGTGATTGTAGATACCAGTAGTCTTTAATTGGGCCTCAATATTTCTACTGCAAAGTACAGATGTACATGGGATTGGCATAGCTGGCCTTCCTATGTGAGGGCGACTCATGGGCAATTCCATTTTTGACTGACCGACAGGTCCTTTTCCAGGAAGCAGGCAGGCCTTTCTATACCTGGGGAAAGATGTGAGACACCTGCTTTAGTCTGTACCTCTGGCGGCTGCTCACAAAGCCTGTGACCACTCGAGTCACTCTCTTCCGTTAGAAACAAGCCATCGACCTCAGAGAGGGTGGTCTGCCTGCTACTACTACTGCCCGATGCTTCCCTGTGAGGCGGGTGTGAGTTCACACATGAAAGTCTTCATTCCCTTAGATACGAATCTAAACCCAATTAGAGTCAGGATGGTTTGGGGGATGAACTGGGTTAATTCCTCTGCTACGTTCTCAGAATAAACAAAACAGACATTTACTAGGGAAAAGAAAGGGCTTGAATATAATACTTGACTAGCACTTCTCAAATGTGCTTTCTGTGAATCCCTTTGCTCAGAGAAAAAGAGTCTATGGATTTCTCCCTACACGGCTTAACGTGGTAAGAGACCCCAAATCACTGGAATTAATGGGAAGGCTGGAGCAGCTTTGGATAAGACACCAGTGATGTAATGTCTGGTTTGGGTTAAATATCCTAAATAGATTACTCACTCTTGCTAGATAAAAGGTAAAAACACTGTCATGTGATAAACACAAATCCTGCTGAAAACAGGGCCCCCGTTGGTCCCTGGACTAGGGAGCTTCTATGCTGTTCTGAAGACCAGTGGTTGTGGGGTCGCAGGTAAACCAGTCCTGACAAAAAAAACCAGCCAGTTCTATAATCTTTGCAAACTCCTTTTCACTAGCACCCCAGACCAACGAGGGCCACATGCTCATATCAAAGGAAGCCAGAAATGAGACCCACGGGAGAGGTTTCCACTCTGTCTTCAGGAAAACGGCTAGCCTGGCATAGCCAAAAGGCTCCACTCAGCAATTCCCAACCTCTGGGCCTTCATTCTGTGCCTTTCCAGTTTTTACAAAGAATTTGCAGTTAAAGCTCTTTACAGTTACAAAGAATGTCCACAGGCATTGTTTCCATTGATCCCCATAAGAACCTTGCAAGACATGCAGATTACAGTGGGGTGGAGACTGATTAAGGGATCAGGCAGGGCCTCCAACTGGGAATGTGGACCCCAAGCTCCTGGTTGTCTGCCTCCCTCTCTTGAGAGGCTTCCTAGGTTGTCCCCTTTTTGATCTTACGGACTAGGGTTGTCAGAGGCCTGAGAGAGGCAGAGAGGAGAGCCAGGGAATCGGCTTTTGGTCCCTGGCATTCGTTCTTGTCACTGTACTGTCTCTCACCACCCGGCCAGGGGATCATCTCTTGTCCCCACCCAAGGTGGCAGGCTGCAGAGCAGGGAACAGACCAGCTTGGGGAGCTCGCAGCTGCCCAGTGCTGGTCTCGGTAGCCGAGCTTCCGTTCTTCAGAGACTAATTAATGGAGCGCCAGGGCAATGGACCAATTCCCCCAAAGATTCTTGCTTGCAGTCCAGTCATCCCACACACTCTCTGACTCCCTGTGGTAGGGTCCTTGAAATTTCATTTCACAACTTCCTGGCAGCTAGCAGGGCAGCGGTGGTAATCCCGTTACTGTTGGCCAGTCTCCCGAGCAGGCCTGACTGCTGCTCCTGCGGCCGCAGACGTCCTCCTCCCCCACACTGTTGCCAGGCCAGCGGCCCGTAATCGTGGTGGCGAGCTCTGAAACCTCGCCAAGAAGTCTCTCTGGGACATGTGAAGGCAGCTCGTGAGCGTGAGCCCACGGGGAGGCTGACGCTCCCCACGCCCATTCCTACCCACAGTCTGCCTCTCCCCTCAGTCAAAGGAAATGAACCTCATCACCCACGTCCAAGGACAAGCTCGTGCTTAGCAGAAGCCCGGAGACACAGAACAGATAAGAAGGTGGTAGGAGCTGGAAGCTCAGCTCCTCCAGGTCCTGGAGGAACCCGGGTCTGCGCTGGGGAAAGTGTGTGTTCCATCTGTCCGATGGCGTCATCCATGAAACTTTTCCTCTAAGAAGCTCAGCACGTCACTCTATGCTTCGTGGTGCTCCCAGATCCTAGGGATCACAAGGCTTTAGTAATTAGGGACGAGATAGCATGGAAATGCGGGAATCACAAAGAAGCAAAACAGTCTCTCAGCAGTCCCTGCTGGTATTAAAGTCAGACCAAAGTGCCCGCGTCTCCCTCATCTCTCAGTTCTCCATGCTGTTGGCTGTGGGAGTGGGATGCACGGGGGATGAGTAGGGAAAAGAAATCACAGTTACCCTGTATGTTGTACTTTATAGTTTGCAAGTATATATTTTTTAATATAAACAATTTTAAAATATGTTATTTGTCTTAATCCTCAGAATAAAACTGCGTCTGGTACACGGTAGATTCAAATGTTGGTCTCTCTTCCTTTCTCCTCATGAGGTTAGAAGGAAAGATAGTATTATCTTCACTTCACAAAGGAACAGACCGAGGCCATAATTATTCAAGATTAACTATATATGTATATTGTAGTGGACCCTAGACTCAAATACAGCTTTCCACACTGCACATGTCCTGCTCGCAGACTCCTAGGGTTTAGACACGGCCCCTTCCTTCCTCTTAAGTCCCCATCCAATTAGTCCTGTGAATGCGACAGCTTTTAAAATATCTCAGATGTGTATCATTCTCATTATTCCTGGCACTGGTCTAAGTACTTTAAATCTATTCATTAATTTGATCTTCAGAAGACACTAAGGTAGGTATCATCATTGTTCTCATTCTATACAGATGAGGAAATGGATGGACGTGGCGGTTAAGTAATTTGCCCAAAGTCACACTGCCTGTGGGTGGCCGAGCAGTGCGAGCCCAGGCGGTCTGGCCCCTGAGTATGGATGCTTGTTGATCACTGTGTTACATTAGCTCTCACTTACTTTGTTGTTAGTGCCTCCCTATCTCAGACATTAGTCAATAAGTCCTTGAAGGCAAGAACTGTCTTTTTATCCTGATTCCCAAGCCCTAAGCATAAAGTCTGGCACCCAGTATACACTCAATAACTAGTGAAAAAAATGTTTGACGAAGGAGGAAACCAGAGGAAGTCCATCCTGTTTAAACTTAAACTCTCAGAGCTCAAACTGGCCGTGAATTCTTTCCTCTGCTGTGACCCAAAGTAATACACAACCACAAAAACAGATTACTGATCGTAGCCTCATCCATCCTCAGATGGGCTTGGAATCCTCCCAAAGGCAGTACCAGCTCCCGAGGACCCGAGGCAGAGCTCCTAGGGACCCAGCCTGAGGTCCAACTTCAGTCTCCCAGGGCCACCCTTCTGTGTCTGTGCTTAGAATCAATAGGCTCCCCCCAAAATGGGAAATCTGCTCTACAGCTTCGATGCTGATGTGCGGAGGTGAGTCACATGGTGAGGACTTCCCAGAATGTCTGAGTGAATCAGCTGCTCGGGTTGGGACAAATCCAGAACATGGGACAAATCCAGAATTAGCAGTGTAGGTAGCCTTGATCCTGGAGGACACCTTTCTTCCGTGTCTTCTCTCAAACATAGTGACCGTTGCCTGAAAAAAGTAAAAAGCGAACCAATCACCTAGGGTGGCACATGGCAAATTGAGATCCAATATAAACCATCTGGTCTAGAGAAATGGCCAACTGGAAGGATGGGAGCCTGGAAACCACCCAGGAAGCAAACTTATTTGAGGGGAAATGATGAGTCAGCTCTGCCCAGAAACAAAAGCCTTTCTTGAAGTCCTTTGCAATCGTCCCCACAGAATCTCTTCTTGGAGGAGCCAGAGTTAGGTGACTTCATCTAAACATCACACTTGGATTCAAGGTTCTAAGATGCCTGGGCCCGGGCTTAGTGTGGACGAGGGAAGAGTATGGACGTGGGTGAGCATGAACTTGGGTGAGCATGGACGTGGGTGGAAGTGGATGTGGGTACGGTAAACCTTCATTGCTGTGTTGGGGGCAGCGTGGGTTGGAGAGAATCACTTCACAGTCACATAGATGTGCCAGGAGAGACATGATAGGAAGTACTGGACTAGCCGTGACCAGCAATTTCCCCTAGAATTAGCAGTGTAGGTAGCCTTGGTCCTGGAGGACACCTTTCTTCCGTGTCTTCTCTCAAACATAGTGACGGTTGCCTGAAAAAAGTAAAAAGCAAACCAATCACCAGGTCTAATTATCTCTCTTCAGCCTCTTCCTGGCAGGAGCAACCAAGGCTCTTGCCAAAACTCTGCTTCACCAACACCCTGATCTAAAAAGCCCCAAGTTAGCGAGAGAAGGCTCTGCTGGCCCAGAGCAGCTGTAAAGCTTCCCGACACCAAGAGAGGACACACGGGTTCAAGGCTGGGAGCTCCAGAGCAGCCATCCTCCTTGAGCGCCCTTGGCTTCCGCATCTGGACGGAGGAGAGGTGGTGGCGCCGGCCACCTGGCACTGCACCAGAAAGTGACACAGCCGTCAGCAGCCACTCGTCCTAACTGCCCCCCACCGCAGGAAGTTAGGAACCTTCCTAAAGGCCTGTTAGTGCTTGTAGTGGGAGCGCCAAGGTCAAGGTCAGGGGGAGCTCCACGGCCATTTCTGTCCGGGTTTGCTGAGAGCCGAGCCTGGGCCTCCCGCTAGCAGAGCCGGGAGATAGGCAAGAGCCTCTCAAGGGGACGCTGGAAAGCTGTCTGGGTACCACACCACTGCTGGTCTGCACTTCCTTGCCCTGCTGAAGTGGTTTCCCCACCTCGGCCTATAGGTGAGCCTGAGACCTGTTCATCTCCTCCTGGCTGGAATAGAGGTAACTCACTCCTGAAGGTGCCCCAGCTCAAGGCTCCCTTTGACTCACACAAACGTGAATCAGCCTCCAAAACCCCAGTCTCCTCAGGCTCCTGCACTTGCACGAGCAGGGAGTGGGGGAAACCAGCCAGGCGGCATCTCCTTGGCCTCCGACCTCGCCACCCCAGGGGAAGAAGGACCAGGTGTGGGTCACTGGGCAGTTATGAAACCTCAGGAGAAGCTGGAGTGACTTGGGGCTGGTGCTTTGAGAACAGGTGGGTATTGTGTGGTTGGCCGCAGAGGGGGTAAAGAATACCCATCCATTCACACACAAACACGATTCCAGCCTTGCACAGACATGGGGAGGCCTGCCAGGAGCCTGGGTGGCTTCAAACCGGAAATGGAAGAAGGACAGCTGTGTTCAGCAGGGTGTCAGTGACCCACACCCAGAAGAAAGGAGGCCCAGAAGCCAGGATGGACGTGTTTCCCACGCCTCGCCCTATGGATTATAACAGTCCCATAGATCTCAACATATAGCCTGAGGCATCTCTGGAGATACAGAAATTCCACTGGTCAGTAATTAAAGAGGGATGTTTTCCTAAAAACTGGAGAGAGGTAGTTTCTCCATACGTCTCATGCTGGTCATCTGCAAATATTTACTGAGTAGTACTGACTGCATGGTCCTGTCCGAGGTATTTGGTTACAAAGGTCAGCGTCTGCCCTCCCAGCCCCGCATCCCTGAAGATAGGCCACAAAGGGGAGCAAAGCTTAGCAGGAGCTTGAGCAACCAGACACACTAGGTTTGCAATCGGTCAAACACAAGAGACACAGAATACCTCAGCTTTGTGCCGAAGACAAAAGCTTTGCATGTTTTACTATTTTTCTCTTTCACAGTGGCTGGAAGACTGGATAAGGTGAGAAAGGAATGAGAGCAAAGGAGAGAAAATGGGTGAGAGTATAATGACGTGTGGAGCAAGTGATAATGGAGTGAGAGAGTGGGGGAGCTGGGGGACAGTGGCTCTCGGGCCTGAGTGGAGAAGGAGACAGGGCAGGCACCTAATCAGTTATGATTTCCCCCGGGGCTGGGCGTATCTTCTCCATCTGTCCTCCCACAGTCACCCAGTGCACTGAGGTGGTAGCTGTCTCTGTCTCCCTTTACTTCCCGATGGAGGCTGTGGTTATCAGTGTCCTGATTCCTGCAGCCCCACGTGGTCACACTCACCTCCCAGGCCAGGCTCTCACCCGTGGCCTCTAAAAAAGAAAGTCAAGACAGGGGCGGGGGAGGCCCTCGCTCACCATGTTTCCAGTTCCCACTGCCCACTCCAGTGCCCTCTTTCCCAACCGGTCATTCTAGGCATCTCTGCCACTAACCTTACCCTGTTCCGGGGACCTCAACCTCCCTCTGGGGAGAGCTACCCCTGCTCCCTGAAAGCTTGTCTGTGTGCCTTTGCTCACACCCTCTCTGTATCCAAAAGCCTAGCCATTCCATCTATTATCATCTGAACTTTATCTTCAAAACCCAAGTCCTCTGGGCAGCTTTTCCTGATTCCTGCCCTCAGTTAACCTGTCCCTTCTCTGCTCCGCAGAATTTTGTGACTTGATTCTAAACACTATTTATGATGGCTAGCTGTGCGTATGGACATTGCCTGTTTTGTGCTGTGTCCACTCCCCCTCCCCAAAACCCAAGTACGTACCAGGTTGAGGCTCAGGATCTATGCATTGACTTGTTGGACTAAATGACTGATCTGTGATCAATCAAAAGTCCACAGTCACCATTTCCCAGAGATGGTCTACGACAGAGCCCATTGTTGAGTGGAGATGTCATCTGATTTATTAATTAATGCAGACACTATTCCTCCAAATGCCCCGGGACATGGTTTTTGAAAATCCAGAACATTTAAAAAATGACTGAAAAAAACAACAACACTTACCGGCTGAGAAATCACTGAAGTTTTATTCCTAGTGCATTGGTTCCAGCATGATGTCCCCTTTCCTACCTCCCACCCCCACCAGTTGGTTGTCCCCTTTTCCCACCTTCCCCACCGTGCTTCTTTGGTGATTAGCAGGATTCCTGCCAGGGAGGGCTAATTGGGTTAATGGAGTGACTGTGTAATTGTTCTCTCTGCAGCCCAACCCACCACACTGGCTGCCTTCCGACTACCTGCTTCTCATCTGTTCCAGGATCACTAATTTGCAACAACAACTCCCATTGTCGTCCACATCTGGGACTTTGGGGTTTTAAGTGAATCTCCCTAAGGCAGAGAACAGAAGATGCTGCTATTTTGGTTTGTCTCATCTACAATGGGGCCATTCTCCGTGGTTCATGGGCATGCAGGGAAATCTGAGCAGCGATGGGACCCAGGCCAGAGCACAGGGCACTGAGGAGGAGGGAGGAGAGCAGGTGGGGGTAAAATTCTGACCTTTTCTTCCCAGCTACTTGGGTTTGCATTGCATTTTAATCTGTTTCAGATGAAACTGACAAGCCAGGGGCCTCTGGAATCTCAGTGCCCCCACCTTTGGCCTCTGGTCCCCAGAACAGCCAGCACACCCGAGTCAGGCACTGTGTGACCTGGCCTGACCCAGCTTCCCCCAGAGGAGGCCGCGCTCAGGGTGGCCTTTCTGATCCCCAAAGCTCAATCGGTGCCTGTTCGCTCTCAACACCCTTGGAAAAAACAAGGCTTTTTTTCCCTGTTGTTTTTGGAGGTGTGTCCATTCTGCTCCAATCCTGTTTCATCTTAAAGGGATCATTACCTGCCCAAAGTATGGGAATGTCAGCATTCTTGGATGGGGTGCAACTGGGACAGGGAGAGACAGCTGCCAGGAGCTCTGAGATGCGCCTGGGAGATGGCTTCGTAGATGCTGATGTGATCTTTGATCTCCCAGTCCCTTCAGTTTGTCTCCGGAGGGGACTTTGTTTCTTAGGGCGACTTCTATCTTTGCCTTTGCCCCTCGCGCTCCCCCCTTTCCCACCCCACCCCCAACTTCCAGATATTCCTTATCCTCTTTGTCCCTAGGCAACTGCAGGGCTTCTGATCACAGAATTCGGGAGAGCTGAATGTGTGTCCCTGGGGGTCACCTCTGGGCTGCTCCCACAGACACACTAGGGGGAACTGTTTGTGACACTTCATCCAGTCACCTCCCTCCAAAAACACCTGGGCAGGGAGGGGATGCTCAGACCTGCCTGAGTTCCCAGCTACGGTACCCTGTTGTGGTAGATGCTTTATAAACGCCGATTTCTGCCTTCAGTTTTGATTGTAAGCTTACATTACCTCTGCACCCTCCTCTGCTCTCACTGGCATGTTAGCTTCTTGTACATGTCTTTGTTTTCCCTGTATCACGCACCAGGTCGGGTGACTGACACGGAAGAGGGGCTTAATAAGTAAGTAATGAATTTAACTGGATTGGAAGTTTCTGGCAATCAAATAAGAGCCAGGGCTCTCTCCAGAAAGGGACAGATTGAGCAAAAGGTAGCCATACCAACCAATGCCTTCCCCAGCTAAGCTAGAGGGTATGTGCTCCATGGGGGACCATTTCCTTCAGGAAAAGGCTGGAATTGGGCCGCAGGGAAATGTCTCCATGTGACTGTCTGCACATGACTGCCCTCCACTGGACACTGGGCCAAAGCCGCCCCAGTCCCGCTCCACATCAGAATGCCCTCAGGTTTCCTTCCCTCCCCATTCTGGACTCAACTACTGGGCAAACCGGTTTCTTGGCTGGCTACGTACCAAGTTTGTTCCACTCTGACTGCTGTGCATTGAAGCTATGAAACCCGTGAAGGGACAGGAGGATCAGGGTTTCTTTGACTCCTGGCCTATCATGGGTTCCCGAAATACTTGATGCATGAAAATCAACATCATGACACGGGGTCCTGGCATGCCAGCAGCACTGTGGACTATTATTATGATTATTTATATGAGAATCCAGTTAAGAACCGATAGCTGTTCTGAGTCTAGAACAGCTATGACGCTGACAGGTTTTAGAAGACAATGGAGGACGATGAAAAGGGACGAACAGCTTCAAGCAGAAGAATTCAAAAACAGTCAGTCATTTCTCTCTATCTTAACCACAAAACCTTCCTCCTTTGGGAAAAGAGAAAGGAGAGGGAAAGTAAGCACATGTACTGCCAAATCTTGTGGATGAGACTGCTCTCTCTCTCACTGTGACATGACACGTTTTCTGTCTTTGATTATAGGTATTTGTGAATTTGCCTTATTATTTCTGCCGCTGCCCTCATTAGCTTATAAGCACTTTGCCCGGCAGAGTGGCTCCTAAAAGATCTGCAATACACTTATTGAATTCCTGGCAGTCAAATATAATATATGAATGTCTAATAACTTGCCAATGGCAACAGTAAAATACGCAAAAATGGAGACATCACACTTATTGCTTATAAATTGCTTCAGTTTGTTGAGAAATTGTTTTTGACTCCCAACATTGAACTGTAGGCTAAGCCCAGGGCCTGGTAGGCATTTGGATACATGAATCTGGAGCTTCAGGAAGAATTCTGGACTAAGCAAGGAGAGTCAGGAGTCACACAGCAAGGAGGTAGAAGTGAAAACCCGGAGTATCACCCAGGAAGGACTATAGAGGAGGAAATCAAAGTTTGGGACCTTGGGACCCAATGCTAAGGGAACAGGGGGCACAGAGGAGGCCAGCACAGGGCAGAGCAGGGAAAACCAGAGAAGTGAAGGAGAGAGGAAGAATGGGATCTAAAAAGCCAAGGGCTTGGGAAGTTTTAAGCATAAAGTGGTGGCCAGTGGCCTCAAGTGCAGCTGAATAATCTAATTAAGAGAGAATTAAGAGCTGACTGCTGGATTGGGCAACAAAGGTCAGTGGTGACCTGGGAGAGCACTTGGTGACTTCAGTGAAAGCAGCTTCAGTTGGGGGGATGAGGGTGGGTAGAGTGCAAGACACCATGGTGACAATGGGATTGAATGGGAGGCAAGAACATGAAAACAATCACAAGAGAAGGGAAGGAACAAGAGCTTCTGGTTTTGACCTTGCACCCAGGCTCTGTCTGCCAATCTAGCTTCCCTATTGACACCAGTTACATTTTCTTAAAATCAAAATTAATCCTACCACTTCCTGTGGTGCTTAACATGTGCTGGCTTGCCATTTGCTGAACAATGAAGAGCAAAGTCCAGTGCCAATCTGTTTAGTATAATTTATTTCTCAGGCTTGGTTTTTTCATCACCTATAAAGGCGAGGTGCACGGGTCTATACTCTCTTACCTGAAATCCTTGGGGCCACACGCGTTTTGGAACTCACAGCTTGTTTGGAATTCCAGAAAGGTAATGTGGTACATTTGCCATATATTACAGAGACTGGTCTCCACCTAGTAGTCAAACATACCAAGTGGGTCAGATCAAGGCTATAAACAACCTTACCAGCGGTCAGGTCAAGTTTTCCATCAAAGAAGTCACCAAGATACTTTGGTTTTTCAGATGTTTGGAATTATGATAAGAGCTCCCGGACCGCCCTCACAGCGTTGTTTGAAGGCTCAGATGAGACATGCGTGTGAAAATGAAGCCAAAGGGATAACCACAAAGAGTACAGAGGCCCCGCTCTTCTTGACTGGGAATGAAAGGAATCTTTCTTTTTCTGACATCGTGTGTGTGTGTGTGTGTGTGTGTGTGTGTGTGTGTGTGTGAGAGCAATTTATAAAGGACACTCTCTGATAGCCTTTCGGAAGCCATTTCTCCACAGCTGGAAAAGAATAACCTACTTTAAGGAATACATCCGAGTGTAGCTGGGGATATTTGAATGATCAAGGATAGTTCTCCTAACTTCTTCGTCACCTTGATTTCGCTCTCTTTTTAGGGGCTGGGACTGGGCTAAGCTCAGGTAGGTGAAGATGGAATTCACAGTGATGGGGACCCTCCCAATGCAATCACTTCTTTATTATCACCCGTCCTGCTAAGCTTTGAGCTCTATGAGGCAGGGACTAGGTCTGTCTCTTTCACGGCTGGGTCTCCAGTGCCCAGCACAGCTCTTGCTACTTGCCCAGGGTGGGCATTTGATATATGCTTTGCGAAACTGAAAGGAAATTGATCTCTTATAGTCCACATGGTGACAGAAGGCAAAATTGCAATTGTCTTAACTTCCACTGTTTTCACCTTCAGGCAAAAACGTCTCCTCCCAGGGTCATTCCATCTGACTCTGCCCTCTCTGCCGCTCACTTCTTTTTGGCTCCCCCACCTCCTTAACTGAGGATTTGGGTCCCTGGCTCACCGCCTTCTTCTTTATCCTCTCCCATTTCTTTCTCAGAAGTGTCTTTAATACTTCGGTGGACAGCCCAGCCTCACCAGGGACTACTGCTCCTCTAAAATGTTAAATACCGAATCGGGCCATAACTGCAGTTCCTCTTTCCTGTTATGTTACTTTCAGATTTCCTTGAAACCTGGCCCCTTCACCTCTCTTTTTTGACCCAATTAATTACTGCTCTAGCTAACCTGGATCTCATGATTTATCACTTCCACCACTCTCTTGCCAATTCTTCCAACATTTTGTCCTTCTGCCTCATGGACCCTATAAAACCCTAACATCTGCCTTTTCTATTCCAAGACCCAGGCTTTTGGATGGTGTTGAAGATAGAGCACAAATGTGCAGATTGGGACTATTCCCAGACGATCTCCGATTTCAGCTGGGACTTCAGCCCCGCCTGACATACTGTTTTGGAGTTTCGGGTCTACTTCCTCACTCATTTCTCACAGTGGCCTTCCCAAATCTTCTCCTCAAGGCTCTAAACCCACCCACCCCCTCCTACCTTAGAAGATGGCCTTGCCGCTTAAGTGACAAAGAACATTTACTTGCCCTTGTATCTACATACTCACCTATATCCTCACCCACCTTTTCCTCCTTCCTCACCTCCTCAAAGGCAATGGTGAAACTTCTGTTGTTTTCATACAGAAGTTTCCTCCCCTTCCTGTTACCCCTGAGATCTTGCTTTCCCATTTTTGTTATATTTTAAGTCTCTCTTTCTCTTATAATGGCTTCTCTAAAAGTTATAAACAGACACAAGATATTTCCATCTTAAAAAAAAATAACACTCGGGCGGCCGGATGGCTCAATTGGTTAGAGGGCGAGCTCTGAACAACAGGGTTGCCGGTTCGATTCCCACATGGGCCAGTGAGCTGCACCCTCCACAACTAGATTGAAGACAAGGAGCTGCCACTGAGCCTCCGGAGGGGCGGCCGGAGGGCTCAGTTGGTTACAGCACGAGCTCTCAACAAGGTTGCTGGTTCAATTCCCTCATGAGAAGGTGGGCTGTGCCCCCTACAACTAAAGACTGAAAATGGCAACTGGACTTGGAGCTGAGCTGCGCCCTCCACAGCTAGATTGAAGGACAATGACTTGGAGCTGATAGGCGCTGGAGAAACACACTGTCCCCCAATATTCCCCAATAAAATTTATAAAAATAAATAAATAACACACTTCTTCACCCAGTGTCTTCAGGCCATCTTCTTATCTCCTCTTCTGCTCATGGTTGAGTTCATAGAGAAGAGAACAAAGCAGCTGCCTTCACTTTGTCACCTCTTCCGCCTGTCAGTCAGTTCTACTTGATTGATCCCCAGCCTGCCAGAGTCTCCTCTGACCAGGGTCACCTCCCAATGACTACAATCAACCAACTCATTTCAGTTTTTGTTGTACTTGAGTCCTATCTGTTATCTGACACCCCTGACAGCTCCCTCCTCAAAACCCTCTCCTCCCTTTACTTCCCTCCCTGGTCTCCTTTTCTCTCTCTGATAATTCTCCTCTGCCTCTTTGTGGACTCTACTCCCTCTCTCTCACCCTTTGTACATGTGGCTGTTTCCCAGGATTATCCTTCTCTTCTCTTCTTGTGCTATGTCCTCTCCTCGGGAGGGCTCAACTAAGACCTATCTCTTCCGATGACTCCTATTTTACACCATTCCAGGAGTTTCAAATGGAGAGACCCAGCTAGGCTACTGGACACCTCCACTGGATGTCCCAAAGATACTTCCAGCACATTAAGTCCAGAACTGAACTTACCGTCTTCCCCAGTCTCCCCAAACCTGATCTTCCTTTCCCGTATCAGTCAACGACCACCACCTCCACTGGCCTAAGAGTCATTTTCTCCTCTCCTCTCCTGTATTCCTGACATCCAATCATTCACCAAGTAAATCTCCAATCTGTGTGCTCCTCTCAATTCCTAAACTAGTGCCTTAATCCAGAGTCATAATCTCTTATGCCAGCATTACTGCAAGAGCATCTTAAGAGGTCTCCCTGCCTCCAGGTTTGCCTCACTTGGCTTCAGTCTCAAGTGTGCAGCTGGAGGCCTATAAAATGCAAATCTGCTTAAAGCCCTTCAATGGACAGGAAAAACTAATCTATAGTAGCAGAAAGCCGATTAGTGATTGCCTGGGGCCAGGGGTGGGCATGGGGAGGTTGAATATAAAGAAACATGAGGACCTTTTTGGAGATGAATATTCTGTATTTTGACTGTGGTATTGGGTATACACACCCAATGGGTATCTTTGTCAAAATGCATCAAACTGTACATTTTTATTAAGTAGAATGTTTTATTTTATGCAAAATATGCCTCAATCAACTTAATGAACGAAAGATACCCTGCAACGTCACCCCACTGCCTGGAGGATGAAGATCAAATTTCTTATCCTGCTGTAAGTTATGATATGGCTTCTTCTCCTTCTCTTCCCCCACCCCCTAAGAACCCGTCACATGAAATGCACTGCAGATCTAAAATGGGCCTAAATCTTCTGCCCCTCCTCACCCACCTGTTGAACATCCACCAGGTTTCTCGAGGTTCAGCTTGTGCTGCCTCTATTCACGTACCTCGCAACCCACAAGGAATCCTTCTTCCCTTGTGTTTCACTGACCCGACGTAAACGATATAAAGTTTTCGGCCGCACTCTCGTCTGTGTGTCTCCCCTCTCCTTTACTAAGCTGTGGGTGTGACCGTTGGACCCTGTCGTCCCCATCCTTGTATCTCCAGCGCCGATCACTGAGCCGCTCAGTCTTTGTTGAAGGAACCCGGACATGACCATTGCAGTCCAGCCCAGAGCACGGCAGGACACGTGTTCCTCCAGACCTCCAGGGGGCGTCGTAGCAGGCGCCAACTTTCCCTGCTCTAGACTTCTCTGGGCCAGCTCCCAGAGCCACACGCTCGGGGCTCCGCCCCCTCCCTCGCAACATCCTGCCTTCCTATTGGACAAGGGCGGTCAGAGTCACCCAATGAAACGAAGCGTTGGTGGGAGGAGGTGCCACCGTCTCTGGGCCGCTGGGCGCTGTGTCGGGTGGAGGTGGCGGTAGTGGCGGTGGTGGGAGTTAGGTACCCAGGGTGGGTAGGCGGGCCGGGTTGCGCCGGCTTTGGTCCCGACCTTGCCTCCTTCTCCCATTGCGCCGCGGGGCCCACGATGCCGCAGTACCAGACCTGGGAGGAGTTCAGTCGCGCGGCCGAGAAACTCTACCTCGCCGACCCTATGAAGGTAAATTGCCGGCGGGGCCGGTGCCTCTGTCCCCAGCCCAGGGTGTCTTCCCTGCCATCCGCTCGGCCTCGGGAGCTTCTTCAGCACCCTGCTAGGTGCTGCGAGGGAGCAGAGACGGACCCCGCCAAGTCCGATGGTTCCTACTGCCTCCTCCCTGATTAACGGCCCTGAAATGGGCAAAAATCAGGGTCATTTCAGGGCCCTCACATCTCCCTTCGGTCTTTCCCCGGCCCCAGTCCCTCAGCTTCCCATAGGGCTTTGGATGGTTTACGTGTCTCTAAGGGCAGGGCTCCTCCCCCTGCAGCTGCGGCTTCCTGTCCGGTAGTAGTCTTGCTACCCTCTTCCCCTGCCGCCAGGGTAGAAGGGTACTTCGTGTAAAATAAGATGGTATTTTTTTCTGCCAACCCCGAGACATGTTGAACAACCCCAATTTGGAGACATCTACACCCCATGGAACAGTGGGTCTTAACTTGGGGAGCGGGGGGGGGCAATGCCCTTTTGAGAATGTGAGAATGCTTGCACCCTTTCCTCAGAAAAATGCACTTAAAGGTTTGCAAACAATTTTAGGGGGCTGGAGGACTCATTCAGGGCCCCCGTAAAAGTTATTATAAGTGGATGCCAGAGGTTAGCTCATTATTAAAAAGCTAAGATTTATTGTCATATCTAAAACTTATTTGAAGCACCTTTTGTTACCTAAAAATCCTGCAAGCTTTTTAGACCTGGCTAAGTAACAAGACGCTGTAAAACATTCTGTTCCATTCTTTACAATACGATAATATAATAATAATAGAATGAATTAGATATTTTTCAAATTGAGTACCTCGTTTATAACACGATTTTTCTGGCTTCTCCATTTGGATGATTTCCCTTATTCATAGTGCCATTCATTGCTTCATGCAAACAATATATTATGAGAACAATACAGGATTTTTGTCCAGAAGTACCCATAGTGTAAATTTAAAATATTTGAAAAGATAGTAAAGAATATACAAACTCACATCAGGAATAATCATATTTTAAGAATGTGGTGGTGGTGGTCGGGAAAGTGGAAATAAAACGGTAATTACGGAGCACCGCTGTGAACCAAGATGTCTAGAATAGACAGGAGAGGGAAAACTTTTCAGCTCTTTACACAATCAGAAAATGCCAGGGACCTAAACACTTCTGTGTCTTCGTGATAGCCTTCTACTGGCTTTTAATAGGGAGGTAAAGGGATGAGTCGGGGAGGGAGCTTGACTAAAAGTTTTATTGAGTGCCTTCTATGTGACAGGCACTTCACATACATTTATATGTATAATTCACGTGAACAATTAAGACAACCCCTTGAGGTAGATGAATGAACAATCTTAGATATATTAAATGATTTGCCTCATCTAAGAGATTAAGCTAAAGTTTGAACCAGGTCTCTAAACCCCAAGTCCATGCTGTTTTCAGCAGTTCATACTGCCAGGACTAAGAAGAAAAGACATTTTGTCAGAACTCCCCGGGATCTGTTTTACGTACTTTTCTGTCTTCTCTCCCCACCACATTGAACCTGTTCATGATGATACACATCACCTTTACCATTCTCTCTGGCATTGCTCCAGTTGAAGATGGTATTACTGTACCCAACCATGTAATAACATCTTAGTTCTGTCTGCCTGTTGAATCCTTCCTTCATGCTCACGCCATAATTGTCTAAAACACAAAAAGTTGAATTCTCCCAGTTTCCTACCTAAAAACTAGTTCTTCATTGATTGCTGGATGAAATTCAGACTTCTGTCCTGCAGTCTGATCCTGTCTTCAGTCTTTTTGGCTTTGTCTCCCACCATTTCCACTCTCAGCTCTAGACTCAAGAAGCTACAGAATTCATCGAATCTTCGTTCAGACTGCTTCCTTAGCCTTTCTGCTACCTTCTCTCCTAAAAGAAAAAAGGCATTTCCAAACCCATCTCCTGGAAGCCTCTTTACACTTCCTCTCCCCCCAGTCTAAAGTACTTGTTTTCTCTTTTAGCATTCTATCTGTATATGCCTTTATTGGACTTACTTCGTGCTTTTTTGTGTTTTGGTTGTTTTGGATTGGTAGAATTCAAAGTTCTTAAGAGAGCCAGAACCTTGATTTCTTTTTCTCACTTCAAGGCATCTGACATGGTAACTTATTTGCTCCCTAAGTTATAAAATGGATCATCTTATAATACTAGAGACCTTTTAACTCTCTCATTTCTACTAATGAAGCCAGTGAGTATTTTAAAGAGTTGAAACTTTACATAGTTGTCATGCTTAGTACATTTTAAAATTTCAGTTTCTTTTTGTTTCTGGAGAACTGAACTTTTTAAAAATATGTAAAACTGAATTTCATAGTTCAATAAATAGAATCAGGTAAGCTAACGGTAATTAACCTAGTTATTATTTATATCTACTGGTGAGTTCCCTTTCTTCCTCCACCAGGACAAATCTCATAGGGTGGTGTGACTTTTTTTTTTTTGCAATCCCAGGGAAGCTGAGAGCATAATGGGAAAAGCTGTAGGTTACAGCTCTGATAACCCTTTTTATTTAGTTCCCAGAATTGTCTTGAGGCTTC
The DNA here is from genome assembly GCF_057876585.1 of Rhinolophus sinicus. Lineage (NCBI taxonomy): Eukaryota > Metazoa > Chordata > Mammalia > Chiroptera > Rhinolophidae > Rhinolophus > Rhinolophus sinicus. Next base: position 55,860,787 of record NC_142506.1, on the reverse strand, counting down.
TGGTGCCACATTATAACCATTTAAAAATTATGTTCCTGTTTTAGCTTTGTAGACTGCACTTTTTAAAACAGTTATTATGTTGGTTAACAAAACATTGACTCAGCTGCAATACACTATTGTGAAACTGTCATTTAAAGAAATAAAAATAATGCTAATGGAAGTTGTAAACTCTTGGGAGATGTCTTCTTTTATTGGAATATGCTGATATCTAAATCCTTTTCTTAACTACCTAACTGTAGAATGCGAAACAACAAAAAGTATTGTGTGGCATGGCATTCAATGTAGGAATTACTCTAGATTTGGGACAATTGTTGATGGAGACTTCTTTTCAAGGCAGGCTTCTGCCAGTTTGAAGAAATGTACTGGCATCTCTTCAGTGTACCATCATGTACCATCACGATAAAGATGTAATTTTGCGGAATGCTTTAGTCTCGGTCCGCCTCCTGAGAGCCATGGGAAAGGGAAAGTGTGAACTATGATTTCCTGAAAATGGATTTGAACTTCAAGATATTTCTGCTAAGTTTTTTTCCCTTTTCCTATCATTGCTCTGTGGCTAGATATGTTAGTATTGTAGGGGAGAAATACTTTCTCCTTTATCCTCATAGGCTTAATTGCTGGGGTCCTGCAAATTAAACTGACAGATTAACAAGAGGAAAAAATACTACATATGCACTGAGTTCACAAAAAAATGTAAGGAAGCAGTTATAATCTGGAGCCTCTATACCATCTTAAAGGGTGATAAAGTGGGAAAGAAGCTGGACAAAGGAAAAGGGGTTTGGGGCGTCTGGAAGGAGGGTAAGTTGTGGGCGAGTGACTAGGAAATGTATGAGGAATAAGAGTGTTTAGTACAGTTTGTTTGTGCAGATAACAGGGTTTCTTGGTAACAACTGAAAATTCATGCCACCTTTACAAAGGTTAATTTATGTCCTGCTTTTAGCCAGAAGGCAGAGAGCTAGTTTCCTTCTGCTCAGTCCTTATGCCAAAGTGCCTTATTGTGAGGTGGTGTGCTCCGATCCCCTTCAGGATATGTTACTGTCAGGAAATGCCCAGCGCCTTACGAGTCTCACAGACAGTGCCTGAATATGGATGTGTTCGGTGCATCTCTTCAAACTGACTGCATGTAAAAGACGCAACTTCTCTTAAGTCTAAAAAAAAATAAATCGTAGCAATAGGAATAGAATGGACTAAAATGCTGCTTGGATCTCATGTCAGTAATACGTTTTTAGTAAAAGTGCTTTTAGACATTTCGGCTATTCTAAAAGGATCTGTTTTAGCCCACCTAAAGATTCCATTATTTATGAGCAATATCTTTGACTTCACTTTCTAAACACGTATTTTTGTTTCAGGCACGTGTGGTTCTCAAATATAGACATGCTGATGGGAGTTTGTGTATGAAAGTAACAGATGATTTAGTTGTAAGTATACATTTTTGTTTGTTGCATACTTTCAGATTTGTTTGAGGTAATCATTTAAAAGTAGCTACATAGAAGTTATGCAGATTACCCATTAGGATGCTTATTTTGCATCTCGTTCCAAAGTCAAGAACAGCATTCTAGAAGCTACTTCTATAGGATCTGGAGGAAATAATTGAATGTGCTTCATTAAGACGATATGTCAAGTGTAGTTTAATAATTGCTCTCTTCAGACCTTAAGCAAGAGGAATGGAGAGACCAAAACTGGATGCAGGGAGGTAACAGTTTCCTTATAGGAGTGTGAGAAGTCAGTGGTGGTATTCGAACACAAGATTTAGGCTTTAGAGTTACATCTCTCTTTCCCTGTCTGCTCACTCCTGTCACTTCCTCACATCCCATTCACTCCTTAACCCTAACCCTCTGCCACCTGCTTCCTACATGCAGTATTCCCCTGAGACTGCTCTTGGCGAGAGCTCAGCAGTAGCCCCTTCATTTTCAAACCCAGCAGTCTCACCTGTTCTTACCTCACATGACCTTCTTGCTGCTTTTGATACAGAAAATCACTCTCTCGTGGAAAGTATTATTTTTTCCATCTGCGGCTCCATTTTATCTTTCTCTATGTTTCTGTTTCATTCTTTGCGGATTACTTCACTGATGTGCCCCCATAAATATTGGTTTCTCCAGGATTCTGTCCTTGGTTGCCTTTTCGTACCTCTTCTTTTGGAGTAATCCGTCACTCAAGGTAAACTCCATCCTCACACGACCTCAGGTCTCTGCCCTTTTCTTCTGCTTAAGTGCTCCTTTAATCTGCCATGCTGGCGTAGGCCTCTGTGCTTTGAACATTCTGCTTCCATCTTTGCAGTATTAAATCCCACCCGGCCCCACTAGGCAAGACTGCTGCTGATCTTTCAAAACTCTGCTCAAAAGGATTGCTGCGTCTCTTGCTTTTCTTTTTGGCTCTTCTTGTGCTGCACCACCATTGTTTTATCCCATTTGTCTTTTTAATAGATTGTGAGCTTCAAGACAATAGAGATAGGACAGTAATATTCTTACCTGTATTTTCAGTGACTAGCCTTGACCCAGAGGGTACTTAGTAAATTTTTTTTAATAGATGAATTATTTTTAAAGTTTCACAGTGACTTTAAAAATCACTTTTGGTCATATATCTTTTAATGATTAGCATGTCTTCCAAGAACCGATTGAATTTGGTGAAGTAACTGAAAATATGAAAAAGGAAGAGTAAATTGAAGTCTGGTCTGCTAGACTTGGAGTCAACAGATTTGAATCCTGGCTTAGCCATTGTCCATGCTTCAGCCTTGGAAAAGTTCACGCAAATGTTAGGCTTTCTGGGCCTCAATTTCCTCATCTATAAAGTGCCGTAGTCGTAGTCTGCTCACCTAATTGGTTTGTTGTGGAAAGGAAACCAAATATGTGAAAGTTAATGGACTCAATAAATGTATGCTTGAATCTTGAGCATTCACATCAAGAAAAATTTTAATTGTGATTGTCACAGAGTGAATAGGTATATCTGTATGTCCTCCAGAGAGAATAGAGCAAAACAATAGTAGCAAAGACTCAACTTCTTACCCAGTCATACATTTGCTACATTGTGCATAATCTAGTTTTACATAGTTAATGTATACTTTTAAAATTTCTGACAGTGTTTGGTGTATAGAACAGACCAAGCTCAAGATGTAAAGAAGATTGAGAAATTCCACAGTCAACTAATGCGACTTATGGTAGCCAAGGAATCCCGCAGTGTTGCCATGGAAACAGACTGAAGGGTTTGAAATGAAGACTGTTTGCCATGTTCTTAGAAGTAAATGTCTTTTGACTTTGAGACAGAAAATACTTTATGTAACTAAGTGGGTTATTCAGAAGACCTGAGATCATTTTTTTGTACTTTTTTTTGTTTGTGTTTGTTTTTGTTTTCTCTTTATTTTTCTTTTTGTACTTTTTAAAAAAATGTTTATTTTAGAGAGCTAGGATTGTAAACGCTTTCAGTTAGAAAGCCTTTATTTATTTTTGGAAATTGAACAAGAAATGCATCTGTCTCGGAAACTTTGCAGATTATTTGATGCAAGGCAAAATATATAATTATTTCTTTTGGTAAATTTGTATCAGTAATTGAAATTGAGATGTCAAGAAAAGCATATTCTTCCTTAAATTTAGTATATCCATCTTTAAAAAACATTAAATGTAACCATTTTTGCTGGATTAATAGATTTCTTTTAGAGCATACAATTTGTGCTGTTGATGACCACCAAATATATAATAACCAGAATTAACTGTACAGCAGTATGCTGATAATGTACAGTAGTGTCTCAATTGTACCCCAAAGTAATTCGGAAAACAGCTTTGCTTTACCTTAAACTTTCCAAATTCAAACAATATTTTTGAATATAAAGGATTCATATTCATATTCATCTTGTTGAGCAGAGACTTACTTTGAATCTAGTTTTCAGTGCTCAAAACACCGAACAGTTCCTGTAAATGCACGAACAGAACGATCGCTGATGGACTGAAAGCACCATATTGCAGAAATATTTGCCATATATTTCCAGTTTCTCAGAAGGGCTATGGATTATGTAAACTGTTAAACCTTTGTATACCTCTCACCTCCCTGCTCATTTCGCTCTTTGCTTAACCAAAGTGTTAAAGCATGACTGGCGCAACTTAATATTTTCCATTAAACCAAAAGTATGACATTATTTGATATTTCGCTTTTATTTGTAACCTGAGTGTAATGTTCACATGTTGATTCGTACATTAAAATATTTTTTGTTAGGAATTTGTCGCGTTGAGCAACATTTTAAGATGGAAAGTTCCATTAGCCGTTACAAATTTTGACATGTTTCAGAGAGGTCAGTAAATAAAATATGTGACTATATATTGTTTCTCTTAAAGTTTTTGACTTCTCAAGAATTACTGATTTCTTGACTGCGTATACTGTATTCATGTAGTCGAAACTGAGCTTAATAATACTGCAACTACATTTTTTGTTTCTTGGTGCTTTAATTACATGACTTTCTCTGAGCTGTATGTTGTTAGCAAGATTCTTGATTAAGGAAAATAACATCAAATAGTGTAGGATTTTTTAAGTTTGGGGTTTTTTCCCTCCAGAATTAGTGGGATCACTGGAGTTTTGTGCTCTTTTTCATTTACATCTTCCACTTTTAACACTACTGTGTAAAGATAACCAGAAAGGGATGGACTCATATTTGGGTTCTTGGAGTCCTTTGCAGCTTATAGCAGAGTGGGTACGAGCAGAGGTTCTGAGGCACACGGCCTGGGTTGTAGTCTTGGCTCCACAACGCCTGTGCCTCTGTGGTCTTAGACAAGATCCTTTCTAAGCCTCTATTTTCTTCTGGAAAGTGAGTTAACAATAGTGCTCTTAGGACTTTATGAGGATTAAATGGCATGATCCATTTTAAGCCCTTAGCACAGTGCCTGGAACGTAGTAAAGCTCAATAAATGGTGGCTATTATTACTATTATAATGACTGTTGTTTTTCAGGGGGAAGGGTGTAAGTAGCTACAGTTGTTAAGTTTTCTCATAATTTTAATTGAGTGATTATTTATTGGTAATGTCTGCCTTTTCTGCCAAGCTATGTCTATTATTACGTGCCATTTTTGGCAGCTGGGATATACAAGATCGTCCTCGTTGACAGTGTTCTTGCATGTTTCGGGGGGGACTGAACTCCTTAAATCTAAAACTTGTATTTTTTTGTGTCTCCACAAAATAAAATTACTAAGAGAACTAGTTGGTGGTAAAAGTATTGAATCTCTTAAAGACCATGTAAATAATAAAATATCAAATCATAATATATTCTGAAAATTGCAGTGCTGGGGACTCTTAATTTTGTTTTAATCGGAAAGTATTTCTAGACACTGTAATCACACGTCCATGGATTATTTTTTAGCAAATTGTTTTGTGATACATTCGATCAAATGCTGCTGACTGTAAGGTAATCCAAATGAAGTCATGCGGTCATTGAGATTCTAGGTACAGTTAGCAGTTGCAATAATTTCATTTTGTTCTTCTCTTATAAAGACCCATACTCCTTGGGTCACAGAGCCCATTAAACATTGCTGCCAGGCTATACATGTTCTCTTGTAAAGGGTTGGCTTCTCCCTAAATAAAAATAGTATTATTTATATTTTACTATAAGACTGGGAATATAATATAATTAATATAATATAATATAAATACCGAGTCTAATATTAATTTTTGCTCCAAAAGACGCATTAGAGCTGATGGTCTGGCTAGGTCTTATTTTCAGGGAAACACGGCATCAGTTTCAACATTCATTCACATGCAACCAGGAGATGCAGTGAAGTCAAAGCCTTGACCAATAAGGGATGGGAGCCAGTACTCCCACTTTTTGTCCCCTGGGTGGACAGTTCTCATTTTATAAAACTTCTAAGATGGTCCCATAGAATCAAGCACCAGTTGCCCAGGGCAGCGGCCAGGTTGAAAACATATCCTTGTATTGTCTTTTCTTCCTTTACCTTTTCACCTCCCCAGCCCTTACTCCTTATCTATCCCTGGAACAACTTCCCAAATGAACTATTTATATGAAAGCCTTTGTCTTGGGCTCTGCTTTTAAAGAGCTCTTGGAAATTTAGAACATGATAGCTGAAATGAAAAAGAAATGAAAAAAAAATTGCAGAGCTATCTCAGAAAATAGAGCCCAAAAGACAAAAAGGTAGACAAAAAAGGAAAGGACAGGAAAAACAGTTCAAGATTTGGATAATAGGAATTCCAGAAAAAAGAAAATGGAGTGGAAGAAATTGTCAACAGAATTATTTGAGAAATTTTTACAAAATTAAAAGGACATGAATTTTCAGGCTAAAAGGGCCCTCCTAGTGCCTTGCACAAAGGGTAAAAGCAGACCAAATGTCAAGACGGATGATCTCAGAACCTCAGAATGTGGGGATAAAGAAGATCCTATAAGCTTCCAGGGGGAAGAGGGCTCTTGAAAAGGATTAGGCCTCAGAATGGCCTTGGACTTCCCAGTGGCCATACTGGAAACTAGAAGACTGTGCAGCAATGCCTTCAAAAGTCCATCATGGAATTTTCTGTTTTGTATTCAAGCCAAAATTTAATTCATGGGAAGCATGGAATAAAGACATTTGCAGACATATTTAGATTATGTTTTACTGAAGTAACACCCCAATCTTTTTTCAATCAGTACCTTGAAAAAGTGGTTTTTTTGCTCAAATCATAGGTACCTGTGTCCAGTATGAAGGAGCAGATCCTCACAACAGCTCTTAAAGCTTCTGTTCAGATGTCACATCATATTCTATTGATCAAAGCAAGTGACATGTCCAAGCCTGCTGTCAGTGACATGGGGCATTCTATGCATCCGCAGGGAGCAAGGCTCTGAAGGTTACATAGCAAAGGGCATGAAAATACACGCACCGACTCCCTGGCGACAGTAATCTATCTGCACACTGTCTGAAACTTTTACCCACATACCCTTTTTCAAGAAGCCACTCGAGGATGTTTTTCTAAAACAGAAAAATGAATCGAGGAAGAGGAAGATGGGGGCCAAAGAAAGCGGATCCTTGACACCAGAGAACAGGAAGGTTCCCCAGGCTGCAGGTAAAGGGGGACTCAGATGACAGCCGGGCACCAGAGAGCAGACCAGGAGGCAGATCTAAGGGCTCCTCGGGCACTTCTTTAGGGAAATGAAACGGAAGAAAATCGGATGGGCCGGAATTTACTAGGAAGGGATTTACATAACTGATAGGTTATTCCTGAAGTAATGATTGGTACGTAGAAAATTAGGCAAGTTTTACAAATATTAATTCTAGGGAAAACATGCTATACAGGAAAAGGAAATTAATCACAGTTACTATAGATCAGCCCCGATTTGCCTTCATAATAATGAGGCAACTGAATACTGATAAAGCTAAAATTATTTGGGGAATATGGGGGATGATGGGAAGTCCAGGTAGTGAGGTCAATTTAAGAAAGACCTAATTTACATGTCAGTTGAGGTCTTGGACAGTTAGTGCCTAAGCTCAGGTTTAAAAAATAAAACTTAAAAGAAGCAAATGTAAATATGCAAATACGTAACGAACCTGCTAAAAGGGTTAAACCTGGTTTGCTCTTCAAGGAGAATGGGGAGTGGGAGGTTGAGAGAAGGGCTGCAACTGCTGTTGTCTTAAAAACCTCGCAGAGGAAGGTGACGCTTCAAACAATTGGCTCTGATTAAAATACGGCGTTTAATTAAATAGTAGGTTGGTGCAAAAGTAATTGCGGTTTAAAAGGTTAAGTGAAAAAATACCGCAATTATTTTTGCACCAACTTAATAACAGTCCTTCCATCTCCTGCAAAACAGGAACAACATGAGTCTCATACATAAGGCATGGTCAGCATGCAGTTCCAGCACAGGCCCATAGAGGGCCCTAGAGAGCCTTTACTGCTATTGAAATTCCTGTTTGCAGACTAGCTTATTTACCTAAATTCTTCTGTTGCCCTTTGATCTTCACAAGATTATGTTGTTGACCAGAGTCCTGGAAGCTCTGGGAACATAGTATAGTCAGAGATCTCAAGAAACCTGGGAGAAAGTGGTTTGGGGAGTCAATGTGAAGTCATTTAAAAGAAAGTTCAGGATCAATGAGTAATAATGTACCCTTCCTCTTTTTGGTGGATATAGGAAAAGTGTTTAAAAATCCAACAGTTAGCATCTACTCTCTTCATTTACATCTGTTAAGAAAACAAAATGCAACTGAGTCAATTTTAAACACCTTATTGGCTTTATTCAACGATGCATGAATTGGGCAGCATCCCATCCAGCAAATAGAAAGGAGCTCGAATTGCTGTACAAAATGGAAGATTTTAAAGGCAGGAAGAGGGGACAGAGTTATTAGCAAAAGAAAAGACTATTTCAGACTAGTTCACCTTCCTTTGGGGGTGGCAGGGGTCTATCGGAAAGATTAACTCACTAGTGCTGACCAGATAATCCCAGGTTGACTGGTTAACAGTTACATTCCTGGGAGAGGCTGAAATTGCAGTTAAGTTAGGTCCATTGAGTCTTGGTTTGCTGACATGGGGTTTACCACAAGTGACTCCATTTTAGGCCTGTTGTCTCTTTTTTGACACATCTTTTTATAAAATTTGAACTCTATACAAAAATCTTAGATTATTTTCTATTTGTAATGACTCAGTGCGTAAGATATATGATATTGTCATTCCTGCTATTGCCCAACAGACACCTTTGCAAATTATCTTGCCCATTGTACATGGGCAAGTTTCTAGAAATTGGGGATTCTGCTTGTGTTTCATTTTCGGTTTGCTTGTTGGGAACACCATGTGCTAGCAGATGACTGGTAAATACATTTGATGATAAAAATGATGAGAAGACACAGATATGAAACAATTCTATGTAATTGGTATTCTTACAAAATGCTCTCTCTTTAGGACATTTTGTAAAATAACCATTTGGTATCCCCACCCCCACTTCTTTAATGTCACAGTGGATTTGTAATCTGTTAATCTTGAAGTAGATATACTTTTGTAATGAGTAGTGGGTGATATGCCCTTTTGAGAAGCTAACTGTAATAAAATACACACTGGGTCTGGTGCAATCAATGATCTTTCAATTGGCATCTGGTAAAGCAATTTATTGGTTAACATCCAAAGAGCAAAGAGTACCAGGCTGGAGCCCCATGGCAAATAAGAATAAAGGAAAAGCTTGGGGTGGGGAGCAGAAGGAAACAGCAGTTTATTAGAACTGACCTAAGCCTGGAATTTGGAAGAGTGCAAAACATGCTTTAGACCCTAGAAGAAAAAGCAATGAATCTGGAGTGCCGATGGCCTCGGAAAACAATATTTTTAAATTAATTTTTATTTTTATCCATATACATGGTTGTTAAGAAATCAAATAATCAAGACTTAGAATAAAATATAACAATCCCCCATCCCTCATTTTTCCCATTCTACTTTCAACTCTTGGCACTTATCTAATAATATGCGTATAATGCATATTTCTTCATTTGTGAGTTTTAGACATTTTTCAGTTTCTCTAATAGTAGATAAAGACTCAAGCATTATACACTCACTCCTACTGCTCCCACTGCATCCACCCAATATAGTAATTATTTTTTTGTTAAACCAATAGTGTTTACATAATTTTGACTATGTAAATATTGCTCACTACAGAGCCAAACAGTGTTCCGTGGTTACGTTTCCTTTCTTGAGCACCTTTGTATTCCTGTAGTTAATCAATTTATTCCTTTGCTTATTTTTCTATGTTCCTTTCCTTAGTTTTTTTCCCCCCCCAAATATGCCATCAGATCTGACAAATGTCTATTCATATTATTTTCCCAAAACTTAACTCTGTCAGTTAGTGTATAATTCTCTTTTTCCCTGGAGACCTGCCTCCTAGAGTCCTGCCTCCTGGGGACTTATGCATTTGGCATCTTAGCTGCTCCTCTAATATGGACAGGTTGCTGCTCTCCAATCCTGCTGCGCAGTTGTCAACCTGGGATTCCTTTTGCTGCTCCTCTGTATGAGATCTCCTGTTTCCCAAACACCATGTCTTCCCCTTTCATATTTTACTCCCTTGTTTTGCTGGAGTACATCTTCTAGTGATGTCCCAAGCAAGGGTACATGAGCACAAATGTCTTTAGTCCTTGCATGGGTGAGAATGTCTGTCTTTAATTTGTCTTCACACTTTATTATAAAATTAATTGTTGGAAATAATTTTCCCACAACTTTTGAAGGCCTTGCTTTACTATCTCATGGCATCCAGGTTACTAAGAAGTCTGATGACAATCCAGAGATTGAGTCTTTGTGTTGACCTATTTTTGTTGTTTGGGTTTTTTTGTTTTGTTTTTCCTCTCTCTCTGGAAGCTTTTAAGATTTTCTCTTTTCTTTAGTATTCTGAAGTTTTACAATCACTTGCGTTGGTGTGGTTGTCTGGGTTTTTGTTGTATCTTTTCAATCTAGAGATTTCTGTCCTTTGATTTGGGAAATATTCTTGGATTACTTCTTTAATCATTTGTTCTGATTTTTTAAACATAATTTATTCTAGAGGTCATACCCATTCTTTTGCTCCATACCAACAACCTTTGACCAAAAGCAGGAGAATTACAACTGTCTAAATTTTGCCCTGCTGAGTTGGACTCTAACTTATGTATTGTATATGTACATTGTATTTTGAAATATCTCGTAGTGTCTTAGATTCCATATTCTAATGCTGGATGAGTGATCTAACCAAGGAGAAGGATATTAGGATACAGGAGAGATGAGTAAGGTTACAATCTCACTGTGGCTATTTTATAGAAAAAATAACAGCTTTTTTGAGGTATAATTCACATACCATAAAATTCACCCTATTAAAATGTACAGTTCAGTAGTTTCAAGTATATTCACAGAGTTTTGGTGAAATGCCACCCACCATCACCAGTATCGAAGTTTAGAATGTTTTCATTGCCATGGCAGTTTTAATTTGCATTGCAGTTGCATGCAAATAACAAATTTGCATCCCTTGGTGAAATGGCCAGAGGCAGAGCTACTGTTTGAAAGGTTTGAGGGAGAACTGGGGGAACCTTACAGACTGCAAGTTTTGTTTTTTTTGTTTTTTGTTTTTTTTATTAAATTTATTGAGGTGACAGTTGTTAGTAAAATTACATAGATTTCAGGTGTACAATTCTGTATTACATCATCTATAAATCCCGTTGTGTGTTCATCACCCAGAGTCAGTTCTCCTTCCATCACCATATATTCGATCCCCCTTACCCTCATCTCCCACCCCCCACCCCCCACCCCCCTTACCCTCTGGCAACCACCAAACCATTGTCTGTGTCTATGAGTTTCTGTTTCTCATTTGTTTGTCTTGTTCTTTTGTTGTTTTGGTTTATATACCACATATCAGTGAAATCACATGGTTCTCTGCTTTTTCTGTCTGACTTATTTCGCTCAGCATTACACTCTCAAGATCCATCCATGTTGTCACAAATGTTCCTATATCATCTTTTCTTACTGCCGAATAGTATTCCATTGTGTATATATACCACAACTTCTTCATCCATTCATCTATCGAAGGACATTTTGGTTGTTTCCATGTCTTGGCCACTGTAAACAAAGCTGCAATGAACATTGGAGCACACGTGTCTTTATCTCTAAATGTTTTCAGATTTTTTGGGTAGATACCCAGGAGAGGGATTGCTGGGTCATATGGCAATTCTATTCGTAATTTTTTGAGGAACCTCCACACCGCCTTCCATAACGGCTGCACCACAGACTGCAAGTTTTGAAGGACTGCAGAGATACCAGAGACTGCAGGGGTGTGAGAAGGCTTTTGGAGGAGGGTGTAGAATTAAAGGAGGAGATTCCATCCTGTCCAGGCGTATTCCATGAGCGAAGGCTTGGCAGTGGGAATGAGTTGAGTGTGTTTGCTGACCAGAAACAGTCTCTCTTCATTGAAATGGAAAGTTCTTGGGCCTCGGTTAGCGGCAAGGTTGTAGACCAGGGTGATGAACTTTATCCTGGAGTTGTGTACCGAGTTTAACATCCCACAAGAGGCCGTGCTGGGGGTGGGGTCGGGTGGGGCCTCCATGCTGGGGTCTGTTGGTTGTTGAAACTGCAGCTCTGAGCACGTGAAAGGGGTGTTGGAGGGGTTGTGAGGAGGTGACAGAGGTCACATGGTATGTTTTCTAAGGATGGAAAGCCTGGGAAGTAACGCTTGTTGCACAAGTCACAACAGCCGGCATCCGCGGGCCTGAGCGCCCCGCTGCTTCTGAACCGGACGGCGTTTACTCGGTAGCTCCTCTCCAGGCGTCGTGGAGCGCGGTGCTCCCCGTGAAGACCTCTTCGAGTAGGTCCTCCTGTCGTGCGGACAACGCTTCTTAGTGTTGAAAGACAAATTTGCTTTTACATTTCCCAGTCGGTCCCGGACCTATATGTGTGCAAAATCCAATAACAATGAATTACTAGAAAGATTAAATAAAGACATACAACATGCGAGCTTAGGGTTTTTCGTTTTGATTCAGCTGACAATCACTGCATCTAACTTCTGTAAAAGTTTCTAGACGGGGTCCGCAGACCGCACTTGGAGAAGCGCTGCTCCAAAGCAGAGGCGGAGCGTTACAGAGGTGCCGAAACTGTCCCGGCGTCGCTCAGGTAACCGGGCCCCGGCTGGCCTGAACCCGGGAATATCCCTGCCGCCCTCTGCCGGGCCCGGGCCCGCCCCGCTGCAGGGCCCACCCTGGGCGGGGTCAGCGCCGGGCTGGAGACCAGCCGAGAGGGAGTCGCGGGAGCCGGGGAGCTGGAGGGACAGCCTGCGGATCGCCGCCGGAGCCGGGGAGCCTGGGCGCTGGGGAACCGACGACAGTAAGCGCCCGGGGCGCGTGGCACGCAGCTTCGGGGCCAAACGGCCGAGGCGGGATCCGTGGGCAGAGGGCGCGCGACGGGGCGGTGGGGCCGGATGGCCGCGGGCTGGGGGGCGCAGTCGGGCCGCGCCGTCCCTCCAGGGCTCCGATGCGACTTAGACAGGCCTTCGCTCCCATTAGTGTCGCCCGCCCCCTTCCCTCCGCACCCGCAGCTGCATCCCCGATGCGGGGACCTCGCGTGCCCGCAGCTGGCACCCAGCCACCCTTCTGGCTTCCAGAGCACGCAGTTTGGAAGAGGCCCAGGCGCCGCCCGGGCAGCGACTTCCGCGGCCTCCGACCCGTTGGGCACGGCCGGCTGCAGGGGCGCGGCACCGCCCCTTGTCCCGCTCTCCCGGAGAATAAGGGTGCGTCTCGGCCCCACAGTGACATGGATGTGCTTGTCCCCGGAGACCTACAGCCTGTCTCAAGTGTTTCAGTTGGTTGCAATGTGCTTTCTTGCCATCTCTGCCCTCCACCCTGGTTTTTCCCTCTCCTCCCCCGTTGCTCTTCCCTTGGGAGGGAAGGCCAGCCGGCTCAGCTCAGCCTAGCGCACCGAGGAGGAAACTTGGCCTTGGGGTTATTACAGTTCACCGTGTAGTGGAAACCGACCGGTGTGAGCAGTCCTAGGAAAAGCACCGCAAATTCCTTCAGCCTCCCTCCTGGCAAGGGCGCACGGACTTCGAAGCTGTGAAACTTGGCTTCTGGCCCCTCGCTTGCCCTGGCTCCTTCTGCAGCCTTGGGGGTGGGTCTGTAGCAATGCTATAATCCTAATGTTGACTTCTTAAAGTTGTGTTTCCCCCGCTTCTGCTTCCCTCCCCTCCACTGTATAAATTTCAGGCTCCCCAAAGCCTGGATCCACCAGGGGCCTGGATGGGCAGACACCCTCTCCCTCTCTGATATCCCTGCCTCTGCCCTGGCAGCGCTGGGACTGCTCTGCACCTGAGGTAGGGGTCAGGGGCAAGGGGACCTATGCCTTTGGCGTCTTAGCTCCCAGTGCAGTGCCTTTGCCCAGATGTGTGAGCTGTTTGGGGAAATTGTTGAGGACATTGGGATTTATGCCTGTTTCTGTGCCGCTGCAGCCTCCTGTGAATTCAGCCTGGTTCAAAGTAAACATTTTCAGGAAACCCCACTGCTCAGAAAGTAATGTCTTTTGGTGCCCTGGTTGCTTCCTTCAGGGAGTCAGGGTTTGGGAGATGGCCCCACTGAATCTGATGTAGCAAAAAGCTCTTGGAATGTTCCGTGGTTTTTCTTTCCCAAATTTCCACATCTACGAGGATCCTATGATGACCTCCTCCTGTTTCCCTTAGGAAGTGTGGGCAGTGCTTAGGGACTGCCTGCCCTCTGCCCTAGGTACAGAGGCTCAGCAGGGAGTTTCCTTCATGGGGTCTGTAGTTTTGTCCGGGAAAAGATGGACAATAAAGAAAATAAATATATAAAATATAAAGTATGTTAGAAGAAGACCTATGCCATGGAGAACAATAAAGCATTGAAGAGGGCCGGGGTGTGTTGGTAAAAGAAGAAGGTCTCACTGAGAGGTGATATTTGAATGATACTGAGGAGTAAGAAAGTGGCAAGCTGCTATCTGGGGTGACAGTGACCCAGGTAGAGGGAAGAGTAAGTGCAAAGGCCCTGTGGCCAGTTGCAGGCTTGTGCCTTGTGTGGCTGAGATGTCTGTGTGTGGGCCAAGCTGCCACCAGTGTCCTCTGGTGAGAGTGACCTACTGGATAAACGGAACTGGCCCAGCCTGAGAACTGGAGGACTTCTGCTGACTCCCCCACAGTTCCCGAAAGGAAAGATGGCTGTGGAAAACAACTGCTCAACAAGGCAGCCAGAATGAACCTGAAAGCCATCTGCTCCCAGCCCATCTACGTGACCCCATCCTCCTCTCAGCTATGCCTTAAGCACCCCAGCAGATGTCTGCAGGAAGTTACTGAATGCCCTTAGGCAGAGGGGCCTTTAGAGAAAGTGCATCTGACCACTGGAGAAAGTGGAGTACCCTCCTCAATCCCCTCCTGTGGTATCCCGGTTCATGTCTGATGTCCTAAATCCAGCACCAACTGGAGCTCACAGGGAGCCCCTGTGTCATTAATGCCCAGTGCCCCTCCCATCCACATAAGAGTCCAGCATGCCTGTGGTTAGTGATTATTCATTCGCCTGGCATCTTTACTTTTCCCTTTCAGCATCCTAGCCAAGCACAAGCTGCCCAGACTCCATGTCTCCATTCTTGAGCTGAAATACTCAAAGACGTGGAACACAGCTGGGCTTACAAAATGTGGGAGGGCTGAATGTGAGCTGGTCACCATGCTGAAGAAATGACCCAGAACATACCCACTGGGAGCTGGAGTTGGCAGGCGTGGGGCAACTAGGCAGGGCCTCTAGGGTCTCATGTGCAAAGCCCACCTCTGGTAGGGCCCAGATCCCATCGTTCCTTTGAGAGGTAGTAGAGTGATGTGGGACGAGAATTGGCGTAGAAGGAAACCATGGCTCATGTCCTAACTCTGCCATTAACGTCACCCTCCCTGGGCCTCATCCAAAAAACGAGAAGGCTGGACTATCCAATCTGTAAGACTACCATGTGCAGCTTTAATATATGATGATTCTGTGCTAAGTCCAAAGGGATCTTCAGGGAAGCAAACATGTAGGCGGGGAGTGGTCAGTGTGAATGGGGCCTGGGTGGGCCTTGCAGCCTGTGCCAGGTCCACTGAGGGCAGCTTAAATGGAGTGAAGGCCCTGGCCCCAGCGTGCTGTGGCAACAAACCCTCAGACAGAGGTTAGGCGCCCAGGACTGAAGCAGAAGGGTCCCCGCCCAGCCCAGCTGGCCTCCTGGGGTCACCTGTGGGGGGGCTGCCTATGGGCGTTCTTGGCCTCGGCTGGCCGATTTAGGAGCAGAGGCTCAGGGGACTGTGTGGGTAAGATGAGGAGGTTGCAGCAGGGAGAAAGCACCCCAATAGTTGCCCTAAGAGGAAACCAAACCTTTGCCAAGGATCCAGTCACCCCTTTCCTTGAGGAGGGCGGGGTGGTGGGTGCTCTGGGAAGAGCTCCCTCTCACGTTGACCTTTGAACAGCTTGGGTTTGCTCCAGCGGGTCCACTTATCCATGGATTTTTTAAAAATACATTGGAAACATTTTTGGATATTCGCAACAATTTAAAAAAACTAGCAGGCAAACCTTATGATTTTCTTAGTAACATTTTCTTTCCTCTAGCTTACTTTAGTGTAATAATACAGTATATAATACATATAACATACAAAATGTGTATTAATCGACTGTTTGAGATATAGGTAAGACTTCCAGTCAACAGTAGGTCACGAGTAGTTAAGCTTTGGGGGAGTCAAAAGTTGTATGTGGATTTTTGACTGCGCAGGGGGTTGGAACTCCCTAACCCCTCCTCCCGTGCCCCCCCCCCACATTGTTCAAGGGTAAACTGTATAACTAGACAGACAGTTGCCCAAACCAAATTCAAATGGCAGCAGCCTCTTTTACCGTCAAGGTTTGTTTACATTCCTGAGGGAGGTCACAGTGCATCCTTTCTCACCCGGAGAGAGGCTATTTTCACTTTCTAAAGTCTAGCCTACAGCATTCCTCCAGATGGGCTCAGAGACCTGGGGTGGAGTCTTCATGCGTTCTGGACCCCCCTGTCTGTCTCTTTGCTTTGTTGCCTGGAGGGTGAGCGGGCACTGTTCTCATGAGGAACCAATTTAGTGCACCGTCCAGGTGCAGCAAAGCCCCACCTGTTAGGCCCGCCGAGGCCTAACCAAGTGCTGGCATTAGGAAGAAAAATAATGCTCTTCTCTCTGAGGAGTTCAAAGACTTTTCAGAAGATTCTGTAGCTAACCCACAAAGGGGCACCCGGGTCAGGAACAGGAATTTTTGCTGCCTTTAGTGTTTGGGAGGATTGATAAACAGACTGGCTGAATTCCAATGTCATGGCACTTTACCAGCTGAGTTAACTCAAGCAGACTGCTTAGCCTCTGAGTTTCATTTTGAAATTTCTTCAAAACAGAAAACTTGCCCCTCACTTCTCAGGGTTATTGCTGTACATGTGGTTAAAGAGTTTTCCCACCCCCGTGGCACAGTGCAGGGCTTCTCTGAGCTTCCTAACAGGAGGTTGTGCTGCCCAGACATGTACTGGAAGGGTTCTGAGGGTCCCCGCCGTGGGCCCATCCAGCTGGCGTTAGCCGGGATGTGGCCTGCGCTGTGGGTGTGCCAGGGCTGCAGGAAGCTGACGGCCTCTGTGCCCTGTGACACAGCTGTGCGGCGCCCCTCAGAGAGGCCAGGGCGTGGACCCCCCACACTTGCTCCGATTGTCCCTTAGCAGCTCAGCCTGGGACTTGGCTTTCCCTGTGGAAGGAGCGACCTTTGCTACATTGGGTGGTGGCTTTCCTGTGTACTCCTCTTCTTGTTAGAACTGGAGACACTTGGGCCTTTTGGTTCCAGTGCCCAGCCCCGTGATTAACCCCTGTAGTGACTAGAACACCTCAGGAAAGTGACTCTCTTGCCTGACTCTCTTTCCTGCGTTTCAGTTTTGCTTCCCTCGCAAGTTGTCCCTGCGAGGGGGCAGGAGTGGGCAGGCCCAGCCACCAGCTGGGGGAAGGCAGCCTGTGTCTTCTTCCCATAGAGGCAGGGCTGTTCTCAAGGTCACGGTGACACGCTGTCAAGATGGCACATCTTAATTTCAGAATGGCCGCCAGGACCTTTGCTTGAACCCCAGAAGCATTGTTAGGCTTTTGTGACTTTTTATTCTTTTTTGCAACCCAAACCTTGCTGCAAGCAAACTAACCCCACCAAGATACCAACAACCCAGAACATTCCTCAAACTCTGACAATAGTCCTTGGGGCTTCTCTACATAAAGCACATGGCCCTTTTGCTAAGCCCCAGGCAAGAAAGCTGGCTCAGGTTACTCAGCCAGGGCCCAGCTAACAGTGCTATCCTGTTACACACCATTGAGGAAGCTTCCAGATGGGGAGCACATTGCTGAGGAATAGCCGACTTGGGGAGGGGAGAGAGGGCAGAATGTGGTTAATGGAAAGAAAAGCAAATAGGTAGATTATACAGTCCACTTCTATTGTCCCCTGAAATAGGAGACTTCCTCTACTCAGACAGAGAATGCCAGGTATTGACATTCCGTGGAAGGTAATGCTTTTTCCTCATAGGCAGTGAACCGTGTTCCACTTGGATTTTTTTTCCTCTGGTAATTTAAAACCAGTGGAAAACTCAACAGCTTTTATTTTCATGGGCAGAACGTGGGCTGGAATAGGACTTCGCATGAAACTCCCTGCACATGAGCCTGTGAACCCTACCGTGTGGGGAAAGTCTGGCTCCTCCTCGCATTACATAACTTAAAACCGGAAGGTTGTGTAAAAGTTTGCGGTAGGCGCCACGTCAGGGGTATTTACAATCTGTGGAGGTCGCCATCCCTCTCTAAAGCTGCTCAGGGCCAGCCAGCCCAGCCTGGTGGCCCTCTCCTTATCCCAGGCCATTCTTCCCCACACTTTCTGCCTTCCAGCCATACTAGTCTTCAGGTGTTGTATTCCTACCTGGAACCCCTGGTCTTTCCTCTTACAAGGATCATGCCTTAACTTCCCATCTTTGTTTAGGTAGAATTTCCTCAGGGGAGGTGCCTTCAGCTTCAGGCTAGGCCCCTCTCCCCCACGTTTACTGTTCTCGGGATTTAAGAACAAAAAGTAAAGCCCTGTGAAAGCACTTCTGTGTACCCGCACTTTACCCAAGTTAACTCATCAAAGCTTCCCTACTTGGTAAGGGTGGTACTTTATTCTCTCCATCTTGCAGATGGGGAGACTGAGGCATGGGAACAGCAGGCACTGGCCTAAGGTTACGTGGCTGGCAAGTGGCAGGGCCAGGATTCAAAGCAGGCAGCTAGTGCCTGCCCAGCAGGCAGGCTGGCTCCGACTCGGTAAATGTTTTCATTAGGCCCGTAGTCACAGACTCTGCTCTTTTATCCACGCAGGCGTATGGAGCAGGGAGTCCCTCCCAAGCAGATGGTGATGTCCCTTCACTCAGGCCCCAGAGCAGGGTTCCCTGCAGAAGGCTGCTTCTCACACTGCGTCTCCTCTACTCCCCTTTCTTTTCGCCTACACACCACATGTTTCCGTTCCCTGGGGTGCTCGCCCTTGCCTATGCTCCCAGGGCTCGGCTCCAGGTCCTGCACGGAGATAAACAAGGCCCTTGTGGGTGCAGAGCGTCCTGCTCCGACAGGCCCGCCTACATTCCGCCTAGCTACCCTCAATCCTCCATTGGGGGCTGGGCTTCAGGGGAAATGGCTGTGGGTGGAGAGGCTGGCAGAGTCCTGGGCAATGGGAGTCGGGGAGCCCCTCCAGGGTTCTCCCCTTCCATGGTGGGCCAGCCTGCCACCCAGAGTGGTCTCTGCTGCAGTGAGCTGGCCTGGGAATTTGGGGGATCACTGTTTGGGAGCCCCAGGGCTTGGGCGGCTCAACACTGTGTTGGTGGCAGGAACGTCCCGTTCTGCATTGCCTTGGTAGGCCAGCCCTGAAGTGGAAGGGGAGCCGTCTGTTTTTCCCTTTCCGCTGGATGTTCCTTTCACCTTCCCCCAGGGAGAAGCAGCAAGCCTGGGCAGGGCAGGGAGGGGCCCAGGCCCAAGGAAGCACCTGTAGCCCCTGGCCCTCCTTTCTCTCTGGCCCAGCAGTACCATTGTTTCCCTCACTCCCTCTGCCCCCAGTTTTCTGCCCGTGCAGTCTTCTCCCAGAAGGAGAGGAGGTTCTCAGCGCTCATGTGGGTCTGCGTCACGGTCAGGAAACCATCAGCCAACAGGGCAAGGGGAGGAATTCTCACATGTATGACAGAGCTGGGCCTCTGTCCACCTTCTCACCTCTGTTCTTAAAGAACCGTTAGCCACTCAGCGTGCAATGCACTCGGCCCAAGACCAGGTTCACGATAAGTGCTGAGTTGGAGTTAGCTAGTACCTTTCTATGAGTTTAGGAGCATTTTCTGATTGTGAAGTTCTCCCCACCACCCCAGCCTGGGTTTGAGGGAGGGGAGTCTTCCGAGGGCAGGCTGGCAGACACTACCCCCCTCATCGCGTTCAGCAAGATCCCGACTCTGAGTCTCATCTTTTTCGATCCCAAACTCTGATATTTGCAGTGTGCCTGGGATATGGCCTCTCTAGTCTTCGTTTGGGGAGAAATTCCCTATAATACCGCATGCCACCACCTCCACCCTTTTCCTGCATCTTACGGCCCATCTCTACAAACCAGGCTGAGTAGGCCATATATAATTCCTCAAGGAGAATTCAGCCATCTTTCTGTTTAGAAGTTCTAGTAATTTTCTACACTGTCATTCAAACAATGCTTGAATTCATTTGTTCATTCAAGAAATATTTAGTGATCCTCCCAGAACTGCCAGGCACTGAGGACATGGTCAGAGGGGAGCCAAAGCGACATGGTCTCTACCCTCAAGGAGCTTCCTCCCAGTGGGGAGGCCGATATCAGTCACATGACCACACTGACGAATGTGACCGTGACAAGGGCTTAGGAATGAGAGGTGTGCCGTGCTGAAATAGGTCAGGAGAGGCTGCCCAAAGAAGGGACACTTGATCTGAAATCTGAAGGATGAGCAGGAGTCAAGGAGCTGAGAAGGGAGGGAAGCGCGTTGCGTTCATGATGAGACAAAGGACTGAAAGAAGATCGGGGTGGGGGGACTGCAGCCCAGCAGAAGGGGAGAGGTGGGCAGGTCAGACCACACCGGTCTTGAAGGCCATGCTGGTGTTGCTTTGTCCCAAGGGCAGCAGGACGTTATTTAAGGGTTTTTACAGGAGGTGTGATATGGCCAGATATGCATTTCCAAAAGAACATCCTGGCTGCGGAGTGTGTTGGAGGGGGCACAGCAGGTGTGAGTGGACCGGGCAGGGGGCTTTGCTGTGGTCCAGGGAGAACACGGGAAGCTGTTGTGCTGGTGGGGATGGATTTGAGATATATTTTGGAGGTTGAGCTGCCAGAAGTTGTCGATAGATTGGATGTGGGTGGAATGAAGGAGAGAGGGGTTTCGAGGACATGGCGTGGGTTTGGGGGCTTGGCATTTGGAAGGTGGGCAGTGCCAGCTCCAGAGAGAGGAAACTCCAGAAGACAAAGTTTAGGGGAACAAGATCACGGGCAATTTCAGATCCACTGGAGTTGGTTTGGAGACATGCATGGAACAGTCAAGTTGGCAGGTGGGTGTACAGGTTTGGAGGTCAGAGGAGGTCTCGATTAGAGACACGAGTCTCTCATCTGTACAGAGGTGTAAGCGGGGGACATGCTCACAGAAAAGATGGCTCCATGTGGACACGAGTTCTCTGGCAGCTCCTGTTTCTCTGGCAGCCCAGCCAGCTTTGTTCACCCCGTTTCACCTTGTCACCAGGCCTCTGGCACCCATGCATTTCTGCATTAATCTTTGTCACAGGGGTTTCTTGGCCCCTAGAAAGTCACGCAACAGACATCCTAGCCATAGCTGCTTGAGCGTGTTTTGTGCATCTCTGGTGTTGTAAGGGCGTCTGATTCACTCTCAGAGTGGACTCACAGGGTCTGTCACTTAGGGTTTTTCATATTTTAAAAAATGTATGATCATTTTTGTTATGAGTAGCTAGTACAGGCATCTGGTAAAAGATGACTTTTTTTTTTTAAGTGCAAAAGCTAATTCCATGAAAGTTTATTCCCTCCTTGCAGGCAGGCACTGTTGCCAGTGTCTGGGTGTCCCCCGGAAACAGTCTTCAACCTGGATTGTGTGTGTCCTTTGGTGCCCATTAATCATACACGTTTTTCTGCTCCCTGCTTTTTTTCACTTAACTATATGTCGTAGAGAGCTGTCCCTGTCGTCATAGAGATTTACCTCTTTTTTCTTCACCTTCTGCGTAGTAGTCACAATAGGAATATGTCACAGCTTATTTCCCCAGTCCCCTATTGATGAACATTCACAGTGTTTTGAATCTTCTGCTTTTACAAAAAGAAAAAAGAAGTGCAGTGAATAGAATTGCCGGGTCCAAGGCCATGTGTATTTTACATTTTTACAGGTATTAGAAAATTGCTTTTCATCCAGTTTTTTATTTAAAGAACTGGTCTGAATACTTGGAACCAAATAACACCCTTTTCTGTCCTCAAGAGGGATGGCTCCATCATAGAAAACACCTCTGCGAGAGGCCACCCATTGCATTGTCTGCCCTTTAAGAACCTACCTTTTATGTACCTGGGGCAGCAGGAAAATGTTTATCATAAAATGTTTCAGAGATAGAACATGAATATAGCATTGAAAATTTTGAGACCGAGCATTTGTTGTTCAGAGTTTGTCCATTGGGGGACTTGATATATTTTCTTTTCCCCCTGACTTTCTCAATTAGTTAGGATTATGTTAGGCTTTATGTAATAGAAAACTCAAAATAACAGTGGCTTAAACAATAGAGAAGTTTATTTTTCTGTCATGCAAAGGAAGTTTGGGAGTAAAGAAACCAGGACTTAGGTGGTGGCTCCTTCCGTCTTTCTCCGTCATCACTGACTTGCATCCTTAAGATCACTTCATGGTCCAAAATGGCTACCGTCATGTCCATCATGGTCAGCCATCAGGCCTAAGTCCCAGAAAGCATGACGAGAAAGGGGAAGGGCCTGAACAACGGAATCAGGGCTCTTTTCGGCCTTCCACACACAGGCAGGACCCATGTACTGTTGTACAGGTTGTGTATCAGACAAGCTTAGAGGAGGCCCTTACTAACCAAACTACAATAAAATAAAAAGGTTCAGGCTATAATAAAGACTAGAAAAAGAGTTCTTTGGAGCAAAGAAAGAGTTGCCATCTGGGGCACAGATTCAGGTAGCAACCTAAATTGTGCTCCAAAGAAAACAAAGCAAGAGTATATTTGTAAAGGGCAGAACCGTAAGAGCTGTTTTCCTTTCGGTCCTCCATATAAACGAAGGATGATGGCTAGGTCAGCTGAGATTGGTTAGGCCCATTATATAAATGGAGGATGCTGGTTGTCGAAACGGATTGGTTAGTTCCTTTCAAGGGGAAGAATGAAGATGGTATGGTGATCATGATGGGAAGCAAGTAAAGTCTCTGTATGTCCCTGTAGCAATCATGGATCCAGGATGTTTGTTGTTCAGCCTTGAGCCGAGTTCAGCAATAGGTCCACAACTTGACAATAGTTCCACGAACTGAGACATAAGACATGCTTAGGCCCCATTTCCTCAATGGCCTCCGACTCCATTTTAAATGGCTCTCTTAGCAATGCTTATTCCATTTTATTTTCTCCCTAATCACCGTTCACATCATGGATTTGTGTTTTTATTTACGACTACTTTCTAGCCGCTGGCAATGAGGTATCTTGTAACAAAAGCAGTATATTAGGTTAATTTTCAGACAGTATTTTGAGGAATGGGTGTTTTTTTCCTCATTCACACAAAGGTACTGGCTCTGCCTCAGATACACTTACAGCTCTTTGTCAGCACCTCATCACTCTGCATACTGAGCTGCAAAAAAGGGCCAAGAAACATAGTGTTTAGCTGGGCTTCTCCAACGAAAATAAAAATGCCATTGCTAAGAAAGGTAAGAACATAGCTGGCAGTCTCCCATGCTACCTCAATCTGGTGGCAGGTTTGCTGGAGCGGCCAGCTCAGTAAGGGCACCTGGGGTGGAATGTTGAGATTTGCGTAATCTGTTACAGAAGCGTCATCCGAATTGCAAACACAGTTTCTAAGTTAAAACTCCTGGGTCCGCTTCATCATGATAAAGTGGTAACTTATGACAGAGATAAAGTAGGGACTCCTTTCACCTAATACAGACATAAATGAAACAGCTGTACGTCCAAGTTCATTAACTGTCACCTTTTACACTGAACATGAGTATATATTCTTGTGGTTCTTCCTCCACACCATGCACTCACTTTCTTTCTTCCATGCCTCTGTGCATGATTCTTTTTCTTCCTGGATGTGTCCCCGTCCCACCATTACCTTCTGCCTGATAAACTCCTATTCGTCCTTAAACACTCAGTGTCCCCTTCTCTGTGGAACCTTTGTGGCAGACTTAACCACTCCGAGTTTCGCACACTTCTCTTCCATCTGTACAGTCACACACCACTTAACGACGGGGATACATTCTATGTAGTGAGTTGTTGGGTAATTTTGTCATCATGTGAGCATCAGAGAGGCGCTTCCACAAACCTGGATGGTATAACCTACTACACACCCAGGTTTCGCAGGGCAGCACTATTGATCCTGGGCTACGAGCCTGTACAGCATGTGACTGTACAAAACAACATGAGATTAAATCAAGCACAAGAGGAAATGATGTCATCAAGAGATGCAGTAAACGAGATGAAACATATGAGACTGTGGCCAGCAGAACAGAAGACTGCTTTACAGCAAACTTTTTTTATAAGTACAAAGACCACACTCTAAAATAATGATAGAAAGTATAGTATAGGAAAGATATCAAGCAGTAACGTGGTCGTTTATTATCATTAGCAGGTATCATGGACTGTACATAATTGTATGTGCTGTACTTTTATGCAACTGGCAGTGCAGGTTTGTGTACACCTGCCTCCCCACAAACACGTGAGTAATGTGCTATGACATTAAGACGGCTACACTGTCACTAGGTGATCGGAACACACATCATTCTGAAGTCTCATCATAAATTAGCTTCACTTGTCTTTGTCCTGTATTTAATGGAATCATGTGACGTCCTGTTTAGTCTGCTTTCTTTGGTTCAGCACTGTGGAAACATCACGTCATCGTGTGTGCCTGTAAATTGTTCTTTCTCATTCTACGGCATTCCATTGTGAGTGTGCCACAGTCTATGGTGGATGGGCATCTAGGTTGTTTCTAGTTTGGGGCTCTTACAAATAGTACTGCTATGAACATTCTAGCTTGTGACTTTGGGTAAACTCGGGACACATTTCAGTTGGGTCTAGACCTAGGAGTAAATTGCTGAGTCATGGCGTTTGTATTATGTCCAGTTTTAGTAGATTCTGCAGAGTGATTGTATGGAAGTCTCCGATTACATTTTGATTTATCCTAGCTGCTCGCTAGGGCTAGTACCTCAATTCCAGTTGTGAAGGTACCTTCTATATACCCCCCCGTCGCCTTAAAGGTAAATGCCTTACTTGAGCCTTCCAGTGGCAGGACTAAGGCCCCCCAGCCAGAGCGGGGACTGAAACCCACATCCCAACTTCCGGTGTGTGGTGGCACTGACTGACACTGAGCACCACTCTGTGTGGAGCGCTGTGCTTGGGGCGATTGGCGGAGACAGAAGAAATAGAAGATGGCGTTCTAGCTGGAGGAGACAGAAGGTGACTTGGAGGGCATAGCAGCATTTCTTCAGCTTCTTGCTGTGGGCTGGTGGAAGCTGTGAGAACAGTGGGAAGATGCTCAGGCCCAGGCGAGCCAATAAGCCCAGGTGACCTTGAGCAGCGTCATTTGATCTCCCTAAGCCTCAGCCCACTCTCTTTGTCGTGACGGGCTTGACTGTGACAGCATTAGTTCTGTGGTTTATTGGCCATCTTTTATAAACGGCACGGTGGGGATTTTGAGTTGAAAAGGATATAATCCTTGGCTTTGAGAAGTACAGTTTCACCAGACAGAGAAATCTTTCCCAAGTAAGAAAGCATAAGGAATAGAGGTGATCTGGGGAAGGGTACAGAGCTTGGGTTATGGCGCCTCGTGGCCTGCATTTGAATCTTGCCTCCCCCACTTACTGACTCTTTGGTCTTGGACAAGTTACTCTTCCTTAGTTTTTCATCTGTACAATGGGAATGTTGTGAACATTAAATGAAACTGCTCAGAGCAGTGACCTAAGAAGGCCTCGCTGACATAGCCTGTTATCCTTAGACAGTGAGCCTATAGGAGTGAGAAGGCACTGGGGTGGGACTTCAGGAGAGGGTATGAATACATGCCACTGTAGAGGTAAGGGAGGATCATGGGAGATTTTGTTGGCTCCTGAAGAAGGAAGAGTGGGGTGGGGGGGTTGTTGTTTTTTTCACCACCACCCCATCCCTGTTCAAGAGCAGGGTTTTAACAGGGAAATGGAGGGTGTCCTAGGATTTGGAGCTCTGTTTTGGGGGGACAGAGAACTGCCTAGTGTAGCTTCAGGCTGCAGAGTGTGTGGGGGGTTATGCCTCATGTGTCTGACTAACGGTTTAGACTGTAGCTTGCAGGTTGTGAGAAGCAGAGGTTATGGAATTTCTCTGGGTGCCCCTCCTAGGAAAAAAGAGTTGGTAAAATTTGAGAATTGAACTGCAGAGCCTTTCCCAGGCCTGGCTAGGGGTAGCAGGCTCCCCTGCAGCTGTAGCATTTACTTCAAATTTCTGATGGGATCTTGGATAGTATGGATGAAGAGTTGTGGGTCCACCCTTCCCCAGAGGGTCATAACCAGGAGGGCAACTCGGGTACCCAGCCTTCTGCGTGGGACCAACTCACCAGACTGCAGGCAGAGAGAGGCTCTGGGATTCTCTGCTCACCTGGTTATCTTGGCGATGGCGTTCTCTCTTTGCTTTTCTTCTATATCCTGTAGAAGAGCCAGGGTGCCTCCCACCTCGGGCCCAAGTGTTCATTCAACAACTGTTGGTGGGCTCCCTGCCTCTGCCAGAAATGGGTTCAGTGCTCGCTGGGATACCTTGGGGAGCACTGCCTTCTGAAAGTCTACAATCCAGGCTAGAGCAAGGGTTCTCAAAGTGTGTTCCCCAGACGAGCAGCAGCAGCCTCACCTGGAAACTTAGAAATGCTAACTGTCCGGCCCTACCCCAGACTCCATGAATCAGAATCTTAGCTTAACAGGCTCCCCGGGTGATTCTAACACATCCTAAAAATTGAACCACTAATCTACAACATGGGTCCTCAACTGAGGTCAATATCCTCCCCAGGGAACATTTGGCAATGTCTGGAGACATGTTTGGTTGTCACAACAAGGGTGGGGGGGTGAGGGGTACTATTGGCATCTAGAGGGTAGAGGCCAGGGATGGTGTTAAACACCGCACAATGCAGCCCTCACAGCAAAGAATTATCTGGTCTAAAGTGTCAGCAGGGCTGAGGTTGAGAAACCCCACCCTAGATGAGATAGGACAGAGGGCAGAGTACAGTGACTCTTTCCCCCCCTTTATTCCAGATGTGTCGCTCCCTGGTCACATGATCTGGGGCAAGTCACCCCTCACCCTGCCTCAGTTTACCCAGCTTTGAAGTGAGGGGTTTGGAGTCAAGGTTGCTGAGTTCCTTTTCAGCTTGGGTGTCCATTGGTTTCACCCAAGCCCCTGGTGGGCCTCCTGGAGGTTGGGTATTTGTAGCCCTTTTCTTCCTCTCAGGTGCCAACTGGCAGAGAGGGCCTTAGGGAGGGGAGAGCTCTGTCACTTGCCTGCTGTCACCCCCCTCCCAAATCCAGGCTGCTGCTACCAGAGTCCAGTTGGCTTTGGGTTTCCGGGTGAACAGCCCTCCCCATTGTGGTTGATGTTTGTTTCCACCGGCCCAACCCCAAGGAACCCACCCTGGGGAGGAAAGAGAGCCACCAGCCGGCTCCACACACTCGCCTGCTTTGTGCGGAGAGATGGGCTGGCAGAGAGGACCCTCTCTCCTGAGTCTCAAACCACCACTTTTCTCATACTCTAAATAAAGGAGCAGCCCTGTCCAGGGAGCTCCGGAGGCCTGAGGGCGGCTCCCTGGACACCGGCCTGCAGGCCCTGGCACTTCCCGGCCCCTCCAGGCCCCAGGGGGTGAGGGACTCTATTCTCGTTCCAAGCCCTGGAGCATGGGGGCGGAGTTAAACTGAATGCAGGGTGGGAGCCTAAGCTCTGATTGGTCGGACTCCGAGGCCCCGCCTCTCCCCAGGCCCACTGATCCGCCACCTCTTTCTCCGTTGAGCCGCTGTTGGCAGGAAGGGGAAGGTCTTGATTATTATTTCATTTTTTGGAAAAGTTGTGCAAGCCAGGGAAGCAACTGGGGCAGACGGCCGCGGGTCCCGTGCAGTCGTGGCTTGCCTGGCTGTGGGGCTCCCAGAGAGCAGGTATGAGTCTTAAGGCTGAAAACACGCGATGGGGAAACAGGATGGGGGGCGGCGGGGGGCGGGGGCGATGTGTGCAACATGCTCAGTGACAGGGAATGAATGCTTTGGCTACAGATTCTAATCCTCATAATTGCGGTGTGATTTTTGCCTTAAATACGTGAAAAGGAAAGTAAATTTCAATGAATTTTAGCTGCATATTGGGTGGATTTGCATGGTTTGTCACAGCCCTTGAAAACCCATTGGCAGACAGTCAATGCCTGTTACAGCTGGCGAACCTAGAACACCTTACTTCGTGTGCATTTAATACCCTCTATTAAATAAAAAGTGGTTACTAGGTGTCAAATTAACACACCGCGCTAAAGCCTGCTTTGCAATTTGAGATCAGTGACTCTAAAGCACTCTTTAAGCCAAGTAGTAATATTCTTAGTATCTTAGTTAGGATGCAAGAGAAAGGGCTTTAAAATTTCTCCTTGAATCTGTTAACTTTGCCTTGGCCATGCTGGAGTGGGCCACTTAATGCCCCTTGTCCTGGACTGCCTGCATTTAGATGGAATATTGAACCCTGGTCATTTTAACACTCTGGGCCAGCGTGGTTCAGTTTGCTGCATGATATCTAGGGGAGATAACCACGCTGCATACACAGCAGATCAGCTGAGTTGGCAGGATCACGCAACTGTAAAAACGCATTGGGGAGTGGGGCCCGTGCCTGCAGCCTGCCCTGCCTCCCCTACAGGCCTCTAGAATGTCACTGTGTACAGAGCCCCACAGCTCTGCGTCCTTGGCTGCTTCCCAAGGAGGTGATCAAAGGGTGAGGACACAGCACCCATGTCGACAAGTGAAAGCACTGGGACAATTCCGCCCAGAAAGGGAAAGGGGTGCTCTTGGACTCTGTGCCGAAGTCAGGTCAGGAGAGTGGTTTGTAAAAGGAGGTTGAAGAAGATCATTATTTCAGCCTCTTGGACAACGTTGTGCAAAATGTGTCTTATTTGCTTCCACCGCACACTGATTGCACAAACATTGGTAGCATGCCTTGCTGTGCCAGGCATTATGCTGGGCACTGGCGTCAGGGCAGTGACCAGGACAGGCAACGGTCCTGCCTCCCCAAGCTCCAGATCATCATTGTGCAACCCTCATGCCAGGTGAACTTTGCCCGCTGCTCCTGCTGCTGGAGGCAGCTCTGCCCGCTGCTTTCCACCTCCTCCCACAGGCTCCCACATGCCCCACAATCCCTAAGCCTAGTCCCGCCTTCACATACCCCGGAGGCTAGTAGCTGGCCCTTCTCCATCTTCTGCAAGGGTAGGATTTCCTGGCAGGGACAGAGGGTTTCTCTGGAAATGGAAGAAGCCTGTGCAAGTTGTCTCTTCTGAATTCCTTAAACTAGGAGGGATTCATCTCCAGCTGTCCCCTGCCTTGTTTTAACTGTAGGAGGACTGGTTCCATCTGACACGTAGAAAATCAGGCACTGTTGGTGCTTCGGGTTGGAAGGTGAAAGCCATGGCTTGTCTTCGGGCTGGGCTTAGGGTACACACTGGCACACCACATGCCATGTCTCCGCCTGGGATAGCGTAGGCCTGCTCTCTGGCACAGCTGAGACTTCCAGTACATGTGCACTGAAAGGGGGAGCCACTTCAGCCACTTATCTCACAACTGAAAGGGGGAGATAGAAGTTTAATGGTGGAGACACTGGGTATGGTCCCAGGAAGAATGCTGCAGTGGATCCTAAGTGAGCCAGTGACCAGAGAGATGGGGTTGGAAAACTGTCATAGTCATTTAAATGCGGGTGACAAAGGCACTGGTTCAGAGGAGGGGACTGGGCATGGAGGGGCCTGAATCTGAGTGGCATCAGGACTTGGTGATGGGTGGGTGTGAGAGAGGAATCAGAGATGATTCCATGGGCTGGGTCTAGGTGCTGGGAGGTCAGTGGGGTCACAGACAGAAATAGGGCATTAGAGTTCCATTGTGATACAGGAAGACAGAAGAGCCAACTCCAATGGTTCTCTGTCAGGAAGTTCCATTTCTGGACTGCTGTGAACGAGTGTTTCAAGGAACGGCCCCCAGTGGCCCAGTGCTCAGTTTAGAGGGGCAGCTCTTGGCAGGAGCAAACCTCAGGGCCTTGGCAAGCCCCCCTCCCGGGGTCCTATGGGGAATAGAGAGCACACTAGGGTGGGTTTCCTAGCAGAGTCCTCCCCTGCCTCGGGTTCCCAAGACAGAGTCAGGGGCAGGGCTGGAGGGCTGTGGCTGTGCCAAGACCTCAGCTGAAACACGATGCTTTCTCCAGTTAGGTCCTAGACACGCTGCATCCAGCAGAACCTCTGCAGCTTCTGGCACGGGGAGCGTGTCCATATTCATGCACATTGAACCTTCTGTGATTACCTCCCTGGGCCTGTGTAAGATGAGGAGCTAAGGTAACAGAGCTGCCCAGTGTCTTCCCGGTACGGGTTTGCAGGAATCAAGCTCCTCTTTCTTCCCTTCTGAGAAGAAAGACACAGCAGTCAGACAAATGGGATGAAAACAGCGTATATGAAATTTCGTAGGCAAATCGATAGACAGAAAGTAGAATAGTGGTTGCCTAGGGCTGGGGTGGGGTGGGAGGCAATAAGGGGGTGATAGCTAAAAGGTACAGGGTTTCTCTTTGTGATGATGAAAATGTTCTGAAATTGTGGTTATGTTTACACAAACCTGCGAACAGACTAAAAATCATTGAGTTATATACTTTAAA
This sequence comes from Rhinolophus sinicus, assembly GCF_057876585.1. NCBI lineage: Eukaryota > Metazoa > Chordata > Mammalia > Chiroptera > Rhinolophidae > Rhinolophus > Rhinolophus sinicus. The sequence goes on along the minus strand of NC_142506.1, from coordinate 55,830,283 downwards.
TGGGTGAATTATATCTCAATAAAGCTGTTAAAAAAAACCAGCTGAGATGTGTGGCCATGTTCAGGCTGTCTAACACTCTCCCCCTCCTCACTCCAAATTAAATTTAACCTTCCAGCACTTCAGTCTCCCCCCTTGCCCCATATACACATCCTGAGGACCAGACCGTCTCAGAGAGAGACAGCAAGGGGCTCGAACCCTGGCTCCGTTCCCACCCTTAGAGAAGTTGCTGCATCTCCCTCGTGGAAGGGAGTCACACAGGTGGGGAGAAGCTTCTGGAGTAGAAGGCCCCTCAGAGAAGCATGAGGCCTCAGGAATGCAGCCCCCACACCCAGGGCTGTGTACGAGCCAACCCTGGTTGAATTTCATAGCTCAGAAGGATTATGGGTGATTTTTTGTCTCTTTTTCTGTTGTTTTTCAATATTTCTATACTATGCTTATATTATTGGGGTGTTTTTTTTAGGTCAAAAGTATATAAAATCAGGGAAGGGTTGGGTGGGAGAGAAGTTGGGGGTATGGCATCTCCGGCCAGAGGCTGGGGTGGTTGGGTGGTCTCTGTGGCTCATGGACTCTCCCCCCTCTGCAGGAGTCATGTGGCTGGAAATTCTTCTCGCCTCAGTGCTGGGCTTCGTCATCTACTGGTTCGTCTCCCGGGACAAGGAGGAAACGTTGCCACTTGAAGATGGGTGGTGGGGACCTGGGGCGAGACCCACAGGTGTGGAAGACGAGAGCATTCGCCCTTTCAAGGTGGAAACGTCAGATGAGGAGATCAATGTAAGGCCCCTTTTGCCAGGCAGGGCTGGGCAGAGGGGAGGCGAGAAGCCCTTTCTGGGGTTGGGCCTTAGGCTGGGGCTGGGAAGGAAAGGAGGGCATCCCTCTGGGGCGTGTGTTTCAGTCCGCTCTTCTCCCACTGGGCATACAGGTTGCTCCAGAGAGACGTGCCCAGCTTGCCCACTCTGCCCACCGGGTCCCTTCTCCTTCCCTCCTTTCCCCACACAAGGCCCATCACTGCCCCAGTGGGAGGGGAGTGCCTGCTGAACCCAGTTATGTGCATCAAAGGCCACAAAAAGTAACTGCTTCGCCTCCTTTGTGCCCGACCTGAAACCTGGGGAGGGAGCTTGTAGGAGAAAGCAAGCAGGCTTTCATCAGGGCCTTGACAGAGATCCTGAGTGAAGAGCAAGGCCATGGTGACGTAAAATGCTACAGCACAAAGCTGCTGCAAGGGCCAGCATTGGTTAAGCACCTGCTGTGTGTCAGGCATCCGTGGTCCCATTCAGCCCCTGCAGTAATCCTATAGGGTAAGGACTAGTGTTCCATCATACAGATGTAGAAACTGGAGCTCAGAGAGGTGAAGCAATTTATCCGAGGTGACAGAGATAATAAGCAGAAGGATTTGGAGTCAGATCTGTTGAACTCCAAAGCCCATGCCCCTGCTCCACACAGGACTAGAGTCAGGAAGAATGTGACCAGTGTGGGCTGATCTGAAAGCCAGGCTTAAGCAGGGCCAGAAGGCTGGGTGGGAACTGGGGTGTCCCCACCCATTCTTGCTTTTCCTTTTGTGGGTATCAGAGCACCTGCTGTGTGCTCACACTCTGCTGGCTGCCTGGAAGGAGAGGTTGTTCCCTCTCATAGCTCATAGTCCAGAAATGTGCAGAGAAAAGATTAATGGGACAAATACTGTAAGAAGTGCTGAGAAAAAGATATGAGAAGTCTGCGAAAAGAGGGGATGAAAAGGCAGAAACTGGGCTGCACCCAAGAGAAAGCAGGCTGCGACTCCCTTGGTAGGACTTGCTAAAGCCTCATTATTTGGGGCAGAGGCTGAGCCCTGAGGATAACTCCTTTAGTGGGTTCTTAGGCTCAGAGCCTAAGAGCTCCGAAATCTGTTTGGGGGTGACTCAAGTGCTTGGGGGAACACTCTGGGAAGGGTAACACTTGAGAGGCTCCATGAGCTGGCTTGAACTTCCCCCAGCTGGGGCTGGTCTCTTGGCCTGATATACACCCGTTAGACCTGTGCTTCTGCTGGCCTGAAATTTTTATCCCACTGAGTTCTCATTTGGTGCTATATGTCAGAGTCAGAAAGCCGTGCCCCATAGGACAAATCCATCCTGCCACCTGTTTTTGTATAGCCCCCACGCTAAGAATAGTTTTGACTTCTTTAAATGGTGGAAAAAATCAAAATAAGATTAATATTTCGTGATGTGAAAATCATAGCATTCACATTCAGTGTCCATAAATAAAGTTTTATTGGAACACAGCCACACCCATTGGTCCACGTACTACCCATGGCTTCCACATGACAAGGACAGCATGGAGTAATTGCAGCTTAAAAAGCCAAAAATATTTACTTTCTGGCCCTTTACAAAAAAAGTTTGATGGACCTTGGATAAGTTAAAGATCTGTATTGTTCATATATTTAAAAGTGAAAGATGAGAAACCTGAAGTCAAAAGTGAAGAATGGATGCTTTGGGAATAGCTACCGTTGTGGGAACAAAGTTTCTTCTGGGACAACCCAGAGCACAAGTCTATAGACCAGTGGCCTCCTCACCCCCTCAGATGACATGTTGGAAGATTGCTTTGCCTCTGCTGTAGTGCAGTGTCTTGTGGCTACAGGGTTTGCTCTGTCTTCCGGAAACAAACTTTCTCTGTGCTCTGTCCCATCTACCCCTCTCTCCTTGGGGTCCTGCATTTTGCTCCAGGACTTACACCGGAGAATCGAGAAGGTTCGTTTAACCTCACCTTTGGAGGATAGCCGCTTCCACTATGGTTTCAACTCCAACTATCTGAAGAAAATCCTCTCCTACTGGCGGAATGAATTTAACTGGAAGAAGCAAGTAGAGGTTCTCAATAGATACCCTCACTTCAAGACTAAGATTGAAGGTATGTTTCCAAAACACCAGCTGGAGGGGGATAGATGTCATGGGAACAGCTTCCTTAGACACAAGATGTGACTTACACAAAGTTGGGGAGACCCAGAATCCAATTATTGGTCATTGAGATGTGTTTATAAGGTATAAACTCAGCAGGGTGCCAAAATAATGTGAAATCCCAACAAATACAATAGGCTGAGCCCAGGTTCACATGCTGTGTGCCCAGACCCCACAATGCTGAGCTGGCTCCCTCCCTTCCCTGGGCCCAGCAAGCCTTCAGCACACCTCTTCCTGGCTCCCCAGCCTGGGGTTGGTCCAAGAAGACCTCCCTTTTCACTCGCTATTTGCTGCTGTGCTCCTCCCTCATGTGGGACCTTTACAGAGTCCTCCCTGCCCTTGCACTGACCCATGTTGAGCTCAAAGCTCAACCTCTGACCCCTACCCCAGTGTTCTGTCCTCGTCGCTTGGCGTCCCTGTTCTGTGGTGAGCTTCTGGCTCTCGCCACTATCCTGGGCCTCCCACTGCAGAGTGGTCTCTACAGAGGCCTCCAGAGATGCCCAGCCCAGCCCCTCAGATAGGAGGAGAGAACTGCCCGAATCACAGGGAGGGCCAGAACCTCGCTCTCTAGATGCCCAGCCTGTCCCGGCTCAGGCCCTAGCTGGGACACCCCCCGCCCCCAAGGCCCTCCCCTCACAATCCACCAGGCCCAGCGCAGCCTCTGAGCCCAAGTTGGCTCCTAACCCAGCAGCCTGGGCATAGAGCATCTTGCTGGCACCACAGACCTTTAGGGGAACCGAGAGAACATTTCCTCCTCACAGGGCAAATTATGAAGTATGGGCTTTTAACATTTGTCTTAATTTTAAAAATTCAAATATTTAAAATTCAAAGGCTGCACAGTGAAAAGGAGTCTCCATCTCAGGCCTTCTCCCAAATCCCAGTTCCCTCCCCAGGGATAGGTTCTGCTTCTCTTATGTCGGCTTCCAGAGAGAGCCCGCGCACACACAAGCATGTATGTATATATGGGTGTGTTTTTTTCCTAATTTTAAACCCAAATGACAATGTGATAGAATTTGAATGAAAATGAATCTCACATCCTGCAATGTGTTCCAAAGGAGGTAAGATTACCTACTAAAATAAACTTTAAAATAAGAGTAGATTTAGCAACCTGAAAGGACACCCAGGATATATTGTTAAGTGAAAAAAATAAGGTTCCAAGATAGAGTGGATGTAGGGTTCTATTTTTGTTAAAAGCAAGTTATGTTCTCTAAGTGTTTAAAAAGAAGTCTGAACTGTCACAGCCAAGAGGGGCCTAAGGAGACATGAGAACTAAACATAACACGGTGTCCTGGAACAGAAAAAAGGACATTAGTTAAAAACGAAGGAAATCTGAGTAACATTCCACTGTATGTATATACTGATACCATTCAGCCTTAAAAAAGAAGGCAATCCTGCAGTGCTCAGTAAAATAAACCAGTCACAGAAATACTGCGTGTTTCCACTTATGTGAAGTGTCTAAAGTTGTCAAGCTCATAGACGCAGAGAGTGAAATGGTGGTTGCCAGGAGCTGGGAGGTGGAGGAAAGAGGGACTTGCTAATTAATAGGTATAAAGTTTCATTTATGCAAAATGAATAACTTCGAGAGATCTGCTATGCGACATGGTACCTATGGGTAACAGTACTGAAATATTTGTGAAGAGGGTCAGTCTCATGTTAAATGTTCTTACTATCATACAATTTTAAAAATAACAACAACAAGAAAACCCTAAGGAAATCTGAATAAAGTATGGACTTCAGTTACTCACGTATCAGTACTGGTTCATTCATTATAACAAACGTACTATACTAATGTAAGATGTTGCTGGAAGAAGAAACTGGGTTTGGGTATATGGGAACCTCCTGTGCTATCTTCCCTATTTTTCTACAAATCTAAAATAGTTCCAAAGTAAAAAATTTATTTGAAAAAAAGCTTGGATGAACAACACAATATTCTCTTCAGATAGTGGGATTACATGTGATTTTCCCCCCTTTTGACTTATCTGTGTTTGCTGTTTTCTGCAGCAAACATGTATTATTAGTATAATGAATTAACCACAGACCAGAAAGAACAGTGGCTAAACTGCTGTCAACTCCAGCCCTGCTGGTCGAGGGTTGCAGGTGTGACAGCAATCCTGGCCTTATTTGCTGTGACCTCCCAGGCGCTATCTGGGCCCCTCACCTGGGAAAGAGGGCTTTTAGAGGGATGCCGGAGAGGCCTGGAAACTGCTCACCTGCCCCTGGCTAGGATGGCATTACGAGTGCCCAATATTCTACTCTGCCTAAACAAAAATTCTCCACTTCAAAAAAAATTATGCATCTACTATGTCCATTGCAGAAAAAATAGAAATTACATATAACACGAAAAAACAAAAACAAAAGCACTTGCACTTGAAATTCTGTTCAGTCATTTTTTTTACATTTTTATAGTTTATCCTTCTAGACTTTAAAATTCATATACACGCAGTATAAAGCTATGCATACATGTGGCTGTTTACAAAAGTTGGATCACACTTGGATATGACTTAGAATTTTTCTTTTCCCATGGAGCGATACATACTGGACTGTTTTCCAAATCAAATAAACACACATCTGTCCCCCCAGGGCTGGATATCCACTTCATCCATGTGAAGCCTCCTCAGCTGCCCGCTGGCCGCACCCCAAAGCCATTGCTGATGGTGCACGGCTGGCCGGGCTCCTTCTTTGAATTTTATAACATCATCCCATTCCTGACTGACCCCAAGAACCACGGCCTGAGCGACGAGCACATTTTTGAAGTCATCTGCCCTTCGATTCCCGGCTACGGCTACTCAGAGGCATCATCCAAGAAGGGTATGGGGGCTTCTGGAGGCCGTGTCACCGCCCCCGCCTCGCCTGATGGGAGCCATGTTTTCCCACCAGGCTCTCCGTCTGGGAGGGTGAGGCAGGGAGTCACCTGGGACAACTTCCTTCAGAACCTGAGGATGCTGGGGAAGGGACCAGAAGCTGGAAGGAAGAAAAGCAAGCGAGGGGGGCATTTTTATTATGCAAAGGGCCCATGAATCTTCTCAAGATCTGAGGAGTGCAGTGGATCAGGGCCTGGGCAGAGCAACGGTCACTGTTCAGGGCTGGCTCAGGGGCCTGGACTCTTGTGTTGTCAGGAGCTCCTTATCTGGGCCCTGGACTATTCCAGGCCAGCAAGGCTGACCAAGCCCCACACGCTGTGTGGCCCCACAGAAGCCCACCCGGGTTGGCCTGAGCCCATCACGTGCCTGGCTGTCCACTCACTCCCTCTCCACCAAAGCCGGCACCAGGCACCCCACCTTTGGGCCCCAGGACTCCTTCTCTCCTAGCCTGGGGCAAGGGGGGGCAGTAGGAATTTCACAGGACACCAGGAGGACCCAACAAGTGACCTCTCCATGACTGTTCTCTTTCTCCCTCACAACCAGGCTTGAATTCAGTGGTCACTGCCAGGATCTTTTATAAGCTGATGCTGCGGCTGGGCTTCCAGGAATTCTATGTTCAAGGTGGGGACTGGGGGTCCCTGATATGCACCAACATGGCCCAGCTGGTGCCCAGGTGAGGGTCACTGTCTGGTGCGTGTGTGCCCAGTGTCTATGAAGTGGACGTCTGCGCAGGGCGGCAGGGTTATTCACCCCACACCCTGCCAGGACACAGTGTGTGAGCTTTGGAGTGCCCTCTTGGTAGGGGCCACCTAGGCAGGATGCTTGTGACCCCAGGGGAGAGGAGGGAGTGTCCCCTGTCATTCAGCTCTGTCCTTGACGTGGATGCTCCCTCCATTCCGTGTCACACAGGGTTGGTGACTCAGGGCCAAGTGCCCAGGTACAGAGGACCAGGTAGAGAGAGCCAGCTAGAGGAGGGGAAGGTCAGAAAATAGACCTTTCTGATGGACCGAGCCCTGGGAGAGACCTGACTGGAACTTTCTAGAAACAGTTTTCTCCCCAACCTGCTCCTTCACCTCATGTGGCCACCCAGAGAGGCAGATACGGAAGAGGGCTAGACCTGGTGGCCTCTTCCTCCTCCTCCTCCTCCTCCTCCCTGCCCCTCTTTCCTGACACCAGCCCAGCCTCACCTGCCCTTCTCTGTCCTCAGCCACGTGAAAGGCCTGCACGTGAACATGGCTTTGATTCTAAGAAATTTCTACCCCCTGACCCTTTTCCTGGGACGGCATTTCCGGGGGCTTTTTGGCTACACCGAGCGGGATATGGAGCTGCTATACCCCTTGAAGGAGAAAATGTTCTACAGCATAATGAGGGAGAGCGGCTACATGCACATCCAGTCCACCAAGCCCGACACTGTGGGTGAGCTCAGGAGGGCCCTGGCTCGTGGCCTGCTCCACCAGGGCCAAGGGGAGGCGGTTTCCATCCCTTCCATTTCGAATGCACCCCAAGCATCAGGGCAGCGCTGTGCCCCACCGTAGGCTCCCTGCCCGCAGTGCTGCTCTGGGGGGCCTGCACTACACCTCAGTCCTGACGGCCAGCTCCCTGGTGCCAGGCCTGAGCTGCTCCCTGAGTCGCTCCCTTGCTTCTTCCCACACCAGGCTGTGCCCTGAATGACTCCCCTGTGGGACTGGCTGCCTATATTCTAGAGAAGTTTTCCACCTGGACCAATTCAGAGTTCCGAGACCTGGAGGATGGAGGCCTGGAGAGGTGAGACCCCATGTATCCCTGCTGTGAGCCCCCCATCCCAGCAGCACCCCCCATCACCCTCCGCTCCCTCTTCACCTGGGTGGGGTGGTCAGCAAGTTCCATCTATTGTTGGATGACCCACAAATCCCCTCTGACCAGCGTAGACCCAATGTCTAGATAAGGAACCTTGAGGCGCAGAGAGGTCTAAGCTTTGCTCCAAGCCTCACAGTGGGCTGGATAAGATTAGGATGTAGGGTTCGAGACTGTATATGCTCTGTTTGCTAAATAGCCTCCTTCTGGGGTCAGTGAGCACCTCTTTATTACAAAGAAGCAGGAGCAGCCCAGGGCCTCTCCCTCCTGGAGCCTGGAGAGCCTGGCATCATGGCCGTATGACTGCGTGGTTTGTGGGAAGCCCATCCCCAAGGTGGCTGCAGAAAGATGGGGGAGCTTTAAAGGCTACAGCCTCTACAGTACACGACTCCCAGGTCCCTAGCCTGACTCAGCTTCCATCGAGGTCAGCCCCGACCCACCTTCGCATACATAGTCAGCACTCTGCATTGCCTATTATCATGGTAGCTGGTGACCCTGGGCTGAGCCCGCCCTGCCTGTGGCACGGGGACAAAAGCTCCAACCTTGCAGTGAGGTCCGAGGAAGGAAGCCAGATGTGCATGGGGCCTGGCAAATGCTTGCAGCTGGGAAGCGGCAGCTCTTGTTTGTCCACAACTGCACCTGGCACTGAGCGTGGCCTTCGGTTCTGCTTTCCCAGGAAGTTCTCTCTGGATGACCTGCTGACCAATATCATGATCTACTGGACAACAGGCACCATCACCTCCTCCCAGCGCTTCTACAAGGAGAACATGGGAGGGGGCTTTATGGCCGAAAAGCACTATCGGTGAGCCGCTTTAGCCCAGAGCCAGCCTCTGAGGAGGGGTCTCTGAGGCAGGACGCAGGGGGACCCTGGTCTTGAACTCAAGGGAGGGCATCTGAGGGCAGAAAAGTATAGCCTTGCCTGCTGGGTGTGTAGGATGAGAACACAACTCAAAGAAGGTCGGGGGCGTTCGGAGAAATCCCTCTGCCTTTAGAATTAGTTCCCGGAGAGAACCCGGACCTCCCCCAGGTCCAGGATGCTGGCCTGGTGTGGCATTGATGGTTCTGGGACTTTCCCTGGCACCCTTGGCTAATCTCATATGAAGACCCTCAGGGGGGCAGCAAAAGGCAAGGGGACAAAGGCAGGGAGTTAGAGGCTGTCCCATCACACTCGCCAGCCTGGGCAGCCCTTCCAGAAAAGAGGGCCCTCGGTGGGTTGGAACTGAGGGGGATGGTTAAAAGCTTAGGTCCATCCTTTTCTTTATGGCTTCCCGTGGGTGGGCCAGCTGACCCTTCCCCGCCTGCTCCTAAACCCTTTGCTGTGGGGAACAGGCTGCCAGGTGGCAGCCTACCCCATCAGTGGGATCTCTGTCCTCTTCCAGGATGAAAGTCCACGTGCCCACAGGCTTTGCTGCCTTCCCTTGTGAGTTACTACACGCCCCAGAAAAGTGGGTGAAGTTCAAGTACCCGAAACTTATCTCCTACTCCTACATGGCCCGTGGGGGCCACTTTGCTGCCTTTGAGGAGCCGGAGCTGCTCGCCCGGGACATCTGCAAGTTCGTGGGGCTGCTGGAGCGGCAGTGATGGGACCAGCTGTCATCTCAGAGGCAGCCCCTGGCCCTTTGTGGCAGGCTCCCTTGCTGAAACGTGCCCTTTTACCGGGAAGTCCCAGGTCTCCCACTGCCGGCTTCCCCAGGGAGTAGGACTGGCAGGGAGGCTGCCTCCATCATCTCTTGGTGAAGAGCCCCTTTTCTGAGGAATGGGTTTGCTTCTGTCCCCTGCCCATCCCAGGACCCCCACGCTCATCTCCATGCCCACTCCCCCACACGTGTTAAACAACATGGCTTTGATGATAAATGATTTTACTTCTAAGAGTGGCTGGAACTAAGTGACCTGTGCCTGCCCCCATCCCACGTGGGGTTCCCCTTCTAGCAGAGCTGGCAGATCTGCAGCCTGGGGGTTGGGAAGGGAATGCCCCTCGAAGCTGGCAGGAGAGGGCAGGACAGACCTGCTGGGGGCACCAGGACTCCGCTCTACCCGCTCCTGATGCCCGGGCGGCTCGGAGCAGAGGCTGAGAGGTCGGGTGACTGCTGGGGAAGGGGTCCAAACAGGGGCCCCAGGTCCCCGCAGCCCGGCCCACCTCTCTGGGGTTGAGGCAGCCTTGCCCGCTCTGCCCGACCACCCACGACCACTGGCGCCCACCTCACCGACTTCTGCTTCTGGCGCCCCCTGGTGGCAGTAGAAAGGCGGCTTCTCTGGTCAGTGCCCAAAGCTGCATCCCAGCCCCGGGATCTCACAGGGACAGAAAAGGCAAGGGACTGCACGTCCTTCCTGCTAGGGTCACAACTCAATGGTGGTGCACAGCCCTACTCCCCCCCCCAGCTACAGTCCTCCCTTGAGTCCAGGAGGCCCTGAGCACTGCTCCCCACACCTCCCACCTTGGAGGGAGCAGACAGATGGAGTCAAGGGCTGGAGGAGATGGAGCACCCACACTCACCCATCTGGCTGAATGGGCACTTTATTAGTGGTCCTCACTGTCCCTGCCTGCTGCCGGGTGACCCTGGCCCAGCCACCTTGTCACTGGCAACATGATACAAAAACACAGAACCATAACGAGGTACAGAGACGTGTGTGCCGCTGGCAAGATCCTGCACTGGCCATTCCCTTCCTGCTCCCCACAGCTCACTCCATGGACAGGGCTGGGGTGAATGGCTTCATGCACAGAGCGGGGAGCCAGAATGACCCTGGACAGTCTTCTGGACCCCATCTCAAGCCTGGGCCTGCCACAGGCTCTTTGGTTATCCGTTGGGGGGGGTGTACCTAGAGAAGGCTGGGTGGTGTCCAGGTGCTCAGAAAAGAGAAGGTCTTCCACTGGTTCCATTCTCCCTAGTACCTGATAGAGTCACCGCAGCCAATGGGCCTGCAGGGGCACAATTTCATGATCTTGCTGATAATCATGGGGGACATCACCCAGCTACAGAGCTATGCAGAAGGGGCATTGGAAATGAGCAGAGCCTCAGGCACACAAGCAAGGGTAAGATGCTGCATGTGCCAGAATACGCCCCCCGATGGCAGAGTCCTGCCCCAATCCCCTCAGCCAAGGGCCAGAGCCCCTTCCTGGTTGCATCTTCCCTGAGCAGTGGGGCTTAGCACACGTGGCCAGAAGTCCTGAACTTGGTTGGGGTCCATGTCAAGCCGCTTCTCCACCTGCGTCTCTTCACCTCCGGGCTCCCGAGCCTGGCCCAGCCAGCAGCTCGCCCGCCCTCAGTCTTCCTGGCAGGCAGTCAGCACATTGTCCGCAGGGCTCTGGGCCAGGCACTGCCCTGGGACGGCCCCACTGATGTTGTGGATGGCACCATAGGTCTGCTGTTGCTGTGGGGACAGAGCTGTCCTCTCCGAGACCAAGCCATTCAGAATCCGGGGCACGTAGGGCTGCGAGCAAATGGGGGTATTAGTGCTTGGGTGGGGCAGGCATGAGACGCTGTACCCCATTCCTCCCCCAGTGTCCCCCTTCCTTCCAGCAGGAGGACACCCAGTGCTCATGAAGGGCACAGAAAGAAATAACATCAACTTAGGATGTCAGGACCAAAAATATGCCAACTGCAGAATTTCCTAGCAGCTACAGCAAAACAGAAAATGCAATCAATTACACCGTTCTCCGGATCATAGAGAAGGAAGCACACACACTTATTTCTCAGAGGAAACAAAGCTTTTCCTAGCACTGGATCCTAGGAGAATTTCTCGTTTTATGTAAGACACAAGTCTCTCTCTGTAGGCCAGGCTTAGGATGTTGTCAATGGGACCTCTGGGAAACTGAATGAATCGTTGTAGGTTATTTCTCTTTCCAGTCCCAGGCTCCCCTGCTGATCCTGGGGCAAAGCCCTGCTCTGGTCCTCCCCAGACCCAGGCAGGGAATAAGGAATTTACATCATCCACCTGCCCTGCTTCTTCTTTTGTCTGGCGGGCACAGCCACAGGTTTGCTTCTGGGTAAAGAACCTTCTCTGGGGCTGGTCCTTGGACAGACACAGATAAGAGTGGCTGACGCCTGGGAAGCAGCCACTGGAAAGAACACTGCTGATGAGATGGGCTGCTGCCCAGCCTGGTTCTTTCAGGAAGGCCAGTGGTCACAGCTCTGGGATCCCGTGGCTCCGTTTTCCTTTCCCAGCCCCACCTTAGGAGCAGGACTGGAAACAGGGAGAACCAGAAAGGAAAGGAGTCCCAGGGTCTGTCCAACAGGGTGCCTGCTCTGAAGCATTAATTGTTCAATTCAAAGGGGAGTTGGTCTGACACCACAGAGGACCTCACACAGGCGGTGTTGCTGAAACACTCATGGTAAGTGTCACCAAACCACAGGGCCTGCGATATTGCTTCATTGTTTTAATGCCAAACCTTCTAGGCATTAAATATGCAGAGAAGGAAAGTGAGCCTGGAAATGAAACCGAGGGGGATGGGCATACGTCGTGGCAAACCTAATTCTCTTCTCAGGGACACATGGATGTGGCTTCACATATGTAAGTTAAAGCACCCAGAGGGACCAGGGATTCTTTCTCAAGTGACATTAATTCAGCAATTTGCCTGGCACATGATCAAGGGACTTCTATTTTTAAAAGAGGTGATCGAAGCATGTTTGCAAGGCCCATCTGGTTGGGGCCGTAGCCAGTGCTCGGTGCTGGGGGAGAACCATAACTTACTGTGAATGGTGGCGGTACTGGGGCCTGGGCCTCACTTCCTTTGTCACTTGCAGATTCTTCTGTCTGCAGATAACAGCAGAAACTTGCAACGGTAAACAAAACTGATCTTCCTGAACTAATACCCTCCAAACAAGTAACACCCAGAAAAACAGTACCAGCTGGCACCAAGCTCCCAGCAGTAGCCCAAGAGAAGAAGGGGGGGGCGGGCGGGCAGTGCAGGGAGAAGGGAAGGAGGTGGGGAGGGAAGCCACACATTGTACCCAATGCCCACGCCTTTCCCATGAATAAATAAAATCTCGAGAAGGCTGTTGATATGTGAATGGGTGGCGAGTGAACTGACATCTCCTCCCAGGTCCTGGCTGGGTGGCAGTGGGGGAAGGGGCCCTTTACCTTGTAGTTCAGAGGGCTGAGGTGCTTGAAGCATCCAAAGCAGGTGTAGCCCAGGCAGACCAGGATGGTGAGCAGCACAACCAGGAAGGTGAACAGGGTGGCAGGGGCTGTCAGACCTGGGGACAAAGGGATGCCAGCCTTAGGGAGGGAGCGAGGGAGGGGCGGCCATTCACCCTCACGCTGCTGAGGAAGGGTCCACACGTGGTGCAGGAACTGTGGGTGACTTCTCCCTCAGGCAGAAAATAAAGAGATGGCACCACTCCCCAGACCCCTTCAAGCAGCTGGGATGGTGTCTTAACAGCCAGGTGCACACAGAGCGACTCACCGAACAGCTGGCATTATCCCAGCTCAGATTTCAGGTACTAGGACACCAAGTCAATGGCAATTTCCCAGCTTCCTTGCTGGGTCAGTTCCCTCCAGTCTCTGGTGCCCTGCACCCTGGGTGCCACATTCTGATTGGACACCGAGTTGATGCTGTTACAGCAGTGAAGGATTTGACTGACTGGTATGGATATGGGAATGTGAGGCCAGGGCTGCCTCCCTACCCCCAAGGCAGAAGGGCCCCTCACCCAGGCGCAGGAAGGAGAAGAAGTAGAGCCAGAAGAGGCACAGGATGGGAGCAGCCAAGGCCTGGTTCACAGCCGCGAAATGGATCCTTTTCTCCAGCTTGGCTGGGAGGTAGGCAAAGTAGAGGTTGTGCCGGTCCACCATGTGCTTGAGCAGGATGTAGATGAGGCCTGAAGAGATAGAGCTGTAAGCTGGAGAGCCGGCTGGGCCACAAGGGCCCCTCTGCCCCCTCCTCCTGGGTGGCTATTTGTGCATGGAACTGGGGCTGGGGCTGCCGCCTGACTGCAGAAACCAGAGAAGGTGGGCAAAACGCAAACTGCATTTCCTAGCTGCTAGTGTTCTTCGTCTCTCTCCCCTCTCCCCACCTCCTTTCCTTACCCCTTTCTGGTCTCTTTCTGACCCTAAGGAGATGTGTCTATGAGTCTGTGCCCATGGAATACTGAAATTCTAGGATCATTTTGGAGAAAGAAGCTATTTAACACGGAGATACCTGGCCTCAGCTTCTTCCTGGGCCCCTCTCATGCTGAGCACCCCCAGATCCTTCCATGCTCCCACTCTCCTTTCCTTCTCCCACCCAAGCTGACCTCCTGCCCACACCACAACGAGTGGATCCCCAAGGATCTCATCCCAGGGGCGGCACATAAGGTCGGTACTGCCTCTTCTCTATTATGTCAGGTTTAAAAAAAAAATTGTTATTTTGTTTTGAAAGAGTAATGCTGTATTTAAAAAATAGTACAAGGGAGTAAACAAAGAAAACTAAAATTTCCTCCTACCCCTAAACCTCAGCTACCGTTGCCAACAGTCTCTTGGGCATTCTGTTTCCTTTCAGAGTCTTCCATTTGTTGGCCAGTTCCTGATGTTTTATTTTAGTGGCAAGACCTTGGCCTTTGAAATAGAACAGTCCCTAAGTTCGAATCCTGGCTCTACTTCTCACTGCCACGTATCAAGAGCTTCCTCTGTGAGAGGAGACAGAAACTAGACCTGGCTGATAGGACGGTGTGTGAATTAGTGTACCGTCCACGGGAGCGCAAGGCTGATCAGCCAGAGAGCACACGCAAGAGCCTCAGGCATTACTTCGGGCTGTCTTTGCTGCAGAAACAACCAAGAATGACGTGGTCAGCGGGCAGAGAAGCTCAGACCAGGAGAAGTACACAGTCTGGAGGCCAGTGGAAGGAATTCATTACAAGTGAAATGCAATTTGGTGTCACCTGTGACTCTGTGGCTAGATGAGGTCCTCTATGTGTGGGGCTCTATAATCACCCAGTGATGGCTGAGCCGGGGTGCTTGGCAGAATCAGCCACCCCCCACCCTGGACCGGCTCCAGGGCCACTCACCAAATGGCACGATGATGGGACAGGTAATGCTGTAGGCCATGATGACGGTGAAGACACACAGCATCCATGCATACATGGCTCCGAACTCGAACTCGAAGGCCTGGTTCTGGGGGCAGGAGGAGGTGAGGCGCTTATGGCTTGTTCTACCCACACCCCCTCCGTGCACCCCGGGTGGTGAGGGGAAACGCCGGGTAGAGGACTTTGGAAACGGGAGGCTCACAGCTACCCCCACCACTTAAAGTCCTTCCTGTTCCTCCACAAGCCTTCTCTAGCTTCACTCAGCTCACACCCAGACCTCAGAAGGTACCGTGATCATCATTCCTTAGTGTTTCCTTTGTTTGAATCATGTCCACCCAACAGGCTCGTGAGCCTCTAGAGAGCAGAGGCAGGGCCTGAGGACAGACGTGGGCATCAGACCCGACAGCAGCTCTGCCCAGTCTGGCGTGTGTCCTGGACCACCCGACCTCCGCACCGCCCTACTGCTTCATCTGTGCGTCTGCTCAGTAGGGGACGCACAGTGCCCATCGCGCCCACTGATGGGGTTCTGATGATGAAATGAAAACACACAGGGCGTCTCCACTTTCTTCTCACCGGTACCCACATGGCAATGGAGAAGAAAAGAGAACCCACACCACCCCAACTTAGAGAATCTTAAAACAAATGTCACAAGCCCCAAATGCCTTCGACATCAGTGGTAATCTTAAGAATCCACGCACAAGGTTGCCCAAGAATAAGGAATGAGTTGGGGGGGGGGGGGAGAGAGAGAGAGAGAGAGAGAGAGAGAGAGAGAGAGAGAGAGAGAGAGAGAGAGAGAGAGAGAGAGAGAGAGATCAGACTGGCTAACGTGCAAAAATCCACCTGTGAGTTCGAGTGGAGAATTTTGCAGACATGCCACATTCACGCGGGGTCCTCATACCTCCGCCCCGCTCAGGGGCGCCCCTGTGCCCCTGGTGAGCAGCTCTGCGCACCGTGTCTGGGGTGAGGGCCGGGTGGGGAGTCAGCGCCCGCCCCGCCAGCGCGCACCTGCTTGACGTTCCTGCGGTCGGCGGCGGTCTTGGCCATGATCATGCGGAAGGTATAGAGAATGAGGCCCGGCAGCCGCAGCAGCTCCATGCCATTGCCGATGAAGGCCGACGCTATCACGTAGTTCACAAAGAAGGCGCCCTGGTCCGGCAGAAAGACGCACCTGGGGACCCGGGCGGGCGTGTGAGCTGACAGCCTGGAGAGCCTCCTTCCCACCAGAGGGAGAGGGGGAGCCCCAGGCTCTGCACTCGTCCCTCCATCCCACACGTGCGTATGCAGCACGCACGCGCGCCAGGCCCTGTTCTGGGCACTCAGAGAAACAAAGCACGACCCTGCTCTCATGAGGTGTATGTCCCATCTAGGAGACACAAACGAACATGGAAATACATGTATGCCAGGTGCGCAGCAAAGAAAGCAGGGCGGGCAATGTGTACTGTGTTAGCACGGTGGTCAGAGAAGCCTGTCTGATAAGGTGATTTTGTGCAGAGGAGGTAAGAGCGGGTGTCATCCAGAAACCTAAGGAGAGAGCATTCCAGGCAGAGGAAACAGATAACGGCTCTTGGGGGAGCGAGTCTGGCCTGTCAACACAATAAGGTCAGGGGCCAAGGTGAGGGGTAGGGTGAGGCCGAGAGGTGTGGCAGGCTGGCCCTGGACAGAAGAGCTGCTCTGCCTGTGGGGAGGGTGCCAAGGGGCAGGGAGACCACGCAGATAGCTGCTGCTGTCATCTGTGTGTGGCATGAGGGCGGTCCCGGTGGAGGTGGTGGTCAGATTCTGGATCTATGTTAGAGACAGAGCTGTCAGGATTTGCTGATGGAGTGGGTGTGGCATGTAAGGGAAAGAGAGGAGACAGGAAGGACTCGGGTTTGGTTTGCCAGAGTAACCAGAAAAACAGAGTCATGGCTAGGGAAAATTGTGGGAGCCGCAGATTTGAGGATAAAAGTCAGGAGTTTGGGTTGGGGCAGGTAAAGTCTGAGATGCCCAGTAGAACCCAAAGTGGGGCTGTGGCAGGCAGGCGGCCAGGGAGTCCAGAGCTGTAGGCTGGGGTTATGCACGTGGACGTCTTCTAACTCAGGAGTAGTCCGGGGGCGTTAAAGCAGTGGATCTGGCTGAGGTCACCTAGCGAGGGAGTGTGGATAGGACTGAGGGCTGAGCCCTTGGCAGCTGATACTTAGAGCTTGGGGACATGTGGAAGAACCCACGAAGGAAGCTGAGAAGGAGACACCATGGATGGAAGAATGAGAAGAGGGGAGTCCCAGAGCCTGTGAAGACAGCATTTCAAGGAGGAAGGTGCGATGAATGTGCCAGATGGTGCTGACAGATCAAGATGAGGACCGAAAGCTGGCAATCTGGAAGTCACTGTCAACCAAGAGCTGGTGGGGTGCAGGTGTGTCTGTCTGTGGCTGCCAGTTCCCGAGTCATCAGCTCACCCAGAAAGAACCCATTTAAAATAATGCACCCCATGCTTCCAGACAAACACGACAGCCTTTCCTATAAATATCCCTTTAGAAAAGTCCATCTTGAGTCTAAGGGCCTCTGTTAGGACTTAAAGTGCAATGTGATAGGGGCTGCGATTGCATCCCAGCTCTGCCCTCTAACGAGGAGGGTAACCGTGGACAGATTATTCAGCATCTTTGGGCCTCAGTCTCCTCATCTGTAAAAAGGAGATGATCGTAACTCTCATAAATTGTTGTGAAGGTGAAATGAGAGAAAGAATAAAGCATTGACCATAGTGCCTTCTTAAATAACAAGTGTGTCCGCTAAGCGGGCATCGTATAAGCTGAAAACACTAACCAGGACACACATCACCATTCTCTTGGTAAAGAAAAAAAATCGTTCCAGTCCAGACAGTCACTCTGGTTGCAATGTTAATTATTATTCTCCCTCTCTGCTCCCTGGCACCACTGAGATCCCGCAGTTCCCTTTCCCCAGCGGCTCCATTCTCGGTAAGTAAGTTTCAAAGAATGAACGAGACTGCCTCTAATTGAGTCTTGGCCTTTAAGAATAACCCCATTTCTGCACACGAAGCAAGCACAAAGTGGGCCAGCTCCCACGGTGCGGCCAAAGGCTTTGCCTGGCCCCAGCCCAGCCAGGGACCTGGTAGGGCTGATGGGGAAGCCCCAGGCCCTGTGGTCTCCGGTCCCCAGGAGGAAGAGGTCTGTTCTGAAGCCCAGACTAACCTTCCCCCAGGGCAGCCCCAGCCCGTGGGACACTTACTGGGACCGTGGTTCCAAAACTCAGTGTGACTGATACTTACTCCAACCTGATAGAGGTGTCTGAGGAACTTTTGTCAAAGAGCCACCGGAAGAAAAAATCCAGACTGAAAGACAAATGCATCCCGTGAGAATTTATTTCCAACACTCCATGGGATCGCTACATGTTTTCATTTTTCTCTGCTCTAAAAACAGCCTGAATCTCAAGCGCTCCAGTTAACCTTTAAAAGGTCACTTATGACAGTGTAACTTGCCAGGCCCTGATTTAACAGAAACTTCCTTCCTTGGGATAAACAAAGTCAGGATTAGACCCTTCCCCAAAGTCGAAGGTTGCGATAAGTTTTGTTTTCAAGCTTTTCAAAAAGTATGTATGTTAAAGGAGGAAGGATCGCATCTCCAGAAGTACCCACGGACCAGCACAAGTGCACCCCAAGTGGATGTGACAGATTTAAATGTTGTCAGGGGTTTGCATCCACTCCAAAACTGTTCCCATTCTCCGGGGGACAGTGATCTCCAGATGTGACCCTGATTCTAAGCTCAGAGCAGGAGGTGGCGATGTGTACCTGGTGAGGCCGAGGGAGGGCAGAATCAGGACCATGAAGATCAAGAATATGTAGACTTTGGTCATCATGATGCGGTTTTCCCCTGACCTGCAGGGAGTCAGAGGTGAGTGCCCAGTGACCCAGGCCTTGTCGGGAAGCCCCGTGCTGTGTGCCCATTGCCCTAGGGGAAGGGGCCAGAGCTCCCGGGCACCCACTTGGTCCAGTGAGACTCCAGCAGCGTAGAGTAGTAGACAACGGACGGGAGCAGGGCCGAGAAGGACCACAGGAGGAGGGTTGGGAAGAACTGGCTGACGATGGGGTCCTGGAAAACAAGGTCCATAGCAGAGAGAGTTGGGGGCTCTGAGGCCATGGCCTGTGGGCATGGTGGCTCAGTGAGGGGCTAGGGTGGGGTTCTGCTCATCCTTGATCCCCAGAAATGATACTGTGCCTGGTACAAGTTAGGGATTCCATAATGTTGGCTAAATAGACAATAATCGCACCTTATTTTGTATAGTATAGTTCTTTTGAGTGAAGACATCAATTTCACATACAAATAAATTTCCCTATAGAAAACCAAGCATACCGCCAAGGGAAGAAGGCTGGCCCTTCCCCCATCTGCCTGCTTAGCTCACAGTGGCCCAGTCAGAGCTTACCAAAAATACTCTGTTCCCAATCCTGTCTGCTGTGCCCATTGTACTTGTTACTGTAATTACATGACTTGATTAACTTATTACGTTCCTTGATTAAATGAACATAAAAATAGAAAGAAAAATTCTTTGAAAACTATGTCGGCTACTTCGGAAAGATTTGATAAAAGCCAATTTCTAAAAAATGCTGTTGAATTAGATAAGAATAAATTAACTGTAAAAGACGGAGGGAAACGAAATCTAGGAGGGTTCTATACTTAGACTGGCTTTGCAAGTATCTTTAAATTCTTGCTTTCCTGTTAGAGACCAAAACTGGAATCACAAACAATGACATAATGGTGTGGTTTGTGTAAAACAGACAAAGGGGAACTCTAATCAGCAGATCCATCCTCAAAGAACCAGCCTTGACCATACATCAAAAGACTGACAAAGAAATGAACATGTACGTGCTTTAAATCGAGACAAAACTGCTTCAAGTACACTATGTATTTTTGATGACGTGTTGAGTCAGGTAAGAGAGCTTCAACCACACATTCGCTCATTCGGTCACCATCACAACAGCCCCATGAGTGTAATCTGGCAGGTGTTTTGACTCCAGTTTTTAGATGGAAAACCCAGGCCCAGAATTCATCAGCTAGGGAAAGGCAGAGCGAGGACCAGGACCTCAGGCCTCCAGCACAGAGTGCTTTCCTGGTGTGAGATGAACCAAATGCCAAGTGGAACTGGAGCAAAGAGAAAGATTTAGGGTGCTAGTTCAGCAAAGCTAATTATGGGAAACCAGTATCTTTTTACGTAGATGCCAATTTAGTGCGTGTTTAGCTGTCATCTCATTGATTCATCTAAGATTTTAAAAAACCATTCATTACCTATCTGGAATCAATGACTTTCTACAAGATTACCAGAAACTGAAATGTAAGAAAGAAACAATTAATTCATGGTTCTGCCACCCCAATCCACAAAGCTCTTTTCATTCTTTCCTTTCCACTCCCAGTAGCATGCATCATACACCCACATCGTTGGCCCACGGCTGTAACCATGGCTAAGGGATAATTCTACATTCTGTTTTTATCATAAACTCCCAATGTCTGCTAAAAGTCTATATAATTTTTAATGGAGGCTTAATGTGCTGTGAGACTGAATATACTTCATTCAACTCAAATGGCACCTACTGCTGAATATGTAGATGGATTCCATATGTTTATGTATATATGGAATGAATACATACATATGGAATATCTAGATTACTGTACGGGGTTGCAATAAATGTGGCCATGCTTGCTCAGGGCTTAAAAAGCACAGTCAATCATACCTATATACATTTTTTAAAACTTTAGTTATTTAATTAATTGTCGGTTGATTTTTAAACGCATAGACATGAGCTGAGCAATATGGCCGCCTGGTTCAGTGGCCCCACCTCCCTTGGTTCCCGTTCCTCCCCCACTCACATTCAGTGCATGGATGGGCTTGGTGACATTGAACTTGTCCATGGTAGACAGGATGATGGAAGGTGTGGTCAGGAAAAACAGCCCCACGGAGAGAGTGAAGTTGATGCCCAGCCACTGGAACCACCAGCGGAGGCCCTGGATAGAGAGGTTCTTCCTGCAGAGGAGACAGGACACAGGCCCTGGAGGCTTCTCTCCCAGGATCTGGCTGCCAACCTCATCAACAGTGCCCATGGCTCAAGCGGGTCAGAAGGTCCCATCGAGGCAAGCCAAGAGACTAGCCTGACGGCTCTGGCTGAGGGTTCATTCCAACCTCAGGAGTACAGGCAAGTTCTCTGCACTGAGCTTCATCTACAGGAATGTCAAATGTTGGGTCCCTGTGATCTCAGAGGGAAAACAATTATTCACTGCTAATATGGCTGCCTCAGTCTGGGGGCCAGAATCTACCCTAGAAGGTGCCATGAGCACCCAAGTGGACCCAACAAGGCTCCGACATGGCATTTCTTAGACCGGTCTGTGATCTGTTATGACTAATGACACATTCTTTCCAACATGGCCATGGGCTGGGGTCCCAGGAGGAAGGAGGCAAGGGACGAAGGCACAAAGGCCCAGCTGGAACCTGCCTGACCTCTCACCCCATCAAGAACAGACTGACGAACCAATCCCAAGTTTAGAAACAAGAACCAGCAAGCAGAAGCACCAGAAGCAGAACTAGAGTCCAGCAGAGACAAGCACCCAAACCCACTCTGGACAAGGAACTGAGGCTAGACCGGACGGCAGCCATGCTGGGGCCACTGCTGGGGCTGCCCTCACCCTGGGCATGATGCTTAAGGCTCGCCGACAGACCCTGTGGACACAGCTTAGCTCGTCAGCATGTCTCCCAGGCAGGAGAGGCAGCTGACACTTGACGTAAGGCTGCACTGACACATCCAGCAGCCATGAGCTATGTGTGGCTATCAAGCATTGACATGCGGCCTTTCCCGGCCTGCGTTCTCACCAGCAGATGTCCTCTGGGTAAGCAGCAAAGGTGACTGTCCACTTGGAGGTGCAGAGCTCTCTGCTGTGGGAGGACGGCTGGGGCTCACCTTTGCACCGAAGACCCTGACACTTGCAGGCGTTGAAGTCTTTCAGGATACTGCCAAGAAATGCAGAAATAGCCAGGGCCCAGACCACAGGGGTGCCCCATCCATACGCAGCACACAGGCCCCAGTAAGACTGGGAGCCTCGTGGTACAGGACCTTTGCTTTATTATTACTCATTTATTATAATTAATGCTATGGAAGAGATGCCACGCTTGGCCCACTATGTGGAGGATTCTATTTTCCTCAGAACCACGCTGCAAGACAGGGAGTATTATTCCTGTGTGACAGGTAAGGAAACGGAGGTTCTCCAAGTTAGGTTCTGCACCCCATCTGTCTGGCTCCAGCTGCCACGCGTTTGCACTTTCCACACACTGCTCCTCCCTGGGATCCTGCTGGCAGTGGCCTCACCCTTCCATTCTCTCACCTACTCCCCAGACCCCATAGTAGCATCAGACAATGTCACATGTGGCCTGTTCCCATTCTGACTTTCCTAGGACTCCCACCGCAACACTCGCCATCTCCATGGTCCCTACTCACTCCCCCTTTGGTCTCCCATGAAGAACCCACCAGCTCCCTTACTCCTGTCTAAGAACACCCTTCCTCTCTCCACTGGCCCCCTCTTGGCTCCAGCCTCACTTCCGGGTCTATAGGGCACATCCAACAGACCCTTCCCAGGGTCCACAATGCCCAAGGCAGGGAGGCAGGGAAGGGGCTTTTGCTTGGCCACCGCCTTTATGCATCCTTCTCCCGACCCCACCCCTGGCTGCTCCCAGGCCAAGATGCACCATGCAAACCCCGCCCCCCATCCCCACGCAGCAGCTGTGGGCGTCCTGGAGTGCTCAGGGGTCTGCCCCCACAGCTGTCACTTTTAGGAAGATGAGGAGCCCGTGCACAGATGAAGGATCTGTGGTTGCAGAGTGGCTATCTGAAGGGCGTTGGCATCCATCCCTCCTGGCAGAATTCTGGGACACAGAGCTTGTGGGACTCTTGGGGCAGCTGGTGGGAGCCCTGGGCAGGGTAAGACCACATCCACCTGAGAGGGGCTCATCTAGAATCACCCACGCCCAGCTGTCACACAAACATGAGCTGGACGCCCTGAGGGAGTGAGTATGATGGCTGCTTCCTCAGCTGCACCTGGGGAAGTCGATGGACATGCCACCGACAAATCCCAGTGCTGGTGACTGAGTGGCTCTATCAAGATGGACAGCAAGGTATCTGGACAGGAACAAAGGAGTCAGCCAAGGAAGGGCCTGGGACACTCACTAGGTGGCCATGGACTTCTCCTGGAAGGTGACGAAGGCCATCCCCAGAGGCTTGTACTGGACCCTGCCCTCCTCCTCTGTGATTCTCTCTGCCAGCTTGTCCTTCATGCGCGTGTAATAAGCAATGGCATCCTCCTACCAGAAGACAGATCCCCTTGTGATGCCGTGGCCCTGTGTAGGTGGCAGGGGGACCCCCGTGCCTGCAGTCCTGGCCAGGGCGTAGGTCCTCACCCGCTCGCAGCCCTGTACTTCGCAGCAGCAGAACTGGCCGCAGGGCTTGGGATTGATGAGGGTCCGCTGGCCGGTCTTTGCCTGCAGGTTTGTGTAATAGGTCAGGCTCTTCTCAGTCTTTTTCCTACAGTTGGATGCAGGGGAGGGGACAAACTTCAGACTCACAGCCCTGTGGCACGATGGACCCCACACCTTCCATTCAACCATGAGTCACCACCAGAACTGGGAGTTCAGCTTTCTGAACAGGTAAAGGGCAGAGCCTCCCTCCTCCCTTCCCAGGGGGGCATCTGAGGCCATCAAGGAAGGATGGAGGACGTCTCTGAGGGGAAAGGTCAGAAGCTGTAGGCCAGCTTAACCCCTGCCCGCCACCCGCCCTTACCTCTCCTTGCACAGGTATATCAGCTTGGCCACGTTGTAGCACAGCTGGACCTCCACTACCTCGCATGTCGGATACGCGTCCCTATGCCCAGGGTGGGCCGGAGGCAAAAAATGGCCATTAGAAAAGAGAACCCCCAGACAGATGAGACCCCCCACATCTCCAAGGTTGGCAGGGCAATCACAATGCTCATTCCTGTGCCGGTGGAGACCTCTTTTCTCTTTCTCTTTTAGCAAAAGGGGAAACTCTGAAATTTAATACAAAGAGGCCTTTTTTAATAGCATGAAAGTAACTGCCTGTAACTGACAAGTATATACCCACTTGGCTTTAAATCAGCTGGCACCTCTAATGGGGAAAAATACTATTCATTATTCCGTCTATCCACCCAAAGGAATAGATGTCTTGTGCTTTCCAGATCATATCTACCTTAGACCATCACTGAAATCCTATTTAGTTTGTGGCCCTTTTGAAGATCACAGACCTTTTAGGTCTAATGAAAGCAAAGCACCCTCAGCCCAGAAAATGTCTACACATTAACAATCACAGTAAAATATTTGTAAGCGTGCTGTACATATACAATTGGGCAGGTACGCTTACAGTATTAACTTACTTCATCTTGACCATAACCTGTGAGGGTTTGTCCCCGTATTACAGATGAGGAAAATCAGGGTAAGAGAGGTTAAATGACTTGTGCCCAAGGTCACACAGCCAGTGAGTGTCTGAGCCAGGATGGCAATCCAGGTGGCCCCAGCTGCAGGACCCATGCCCATAGCTACTGTCAGAAACTCCCTTACCATCCACACAAAATCAATACATACAGCTTCTGGGGATCACAGTATAAATCCCCACGACTACATGCCAGGCACTTTTCTGGACACTGGGGATGGAACCTGGATATGTTAATATTTTAGTGTGAGAGAGACAGCCCACAGGTACACCAGTCATTCGATGAATCAATAGGACAAACTTCAGGTCCCAGTAAAAGCTCTCAGGAAGAGAACCCTGGTGTAAGTATCCCTGACACAAGGCAAATTCATACTCAGTCCCCACAGATTGTAACAGCGTTCACTCGATGCTCCCTCCTAAAATAGGGGAAAGTATGATTCAGTGTTTGTACGGGAACGAGCAGAAATTCTTTCCTCTTTAGGGTTACACTGGTTCCAAATGTCACCTAGCAGGCAGCCCTGGGGAGCTGTTTCATGGAACAGAGAAACAACGTTCCTGTATCCAGTGTTTATATATAAAAGAATATTTCAAAAATACTTGGAGTTTCTGAAGAGGTTAGTCAATACATTGTAAACATTCATTGAAAATTCCGTTTATACTAATAATTTGCTTAGCAAGTGTTCTCGTCAATAGGGCAAAGTTAAACTGTAGCCAACCCTGGTTTATGCTACAAATTAGTGATTGTTGAACTGCTAAGGGATGAATATAGACTCGTTGGCCTGGGTTCAAGGCCTCCAGCCCAGGGTCCCGGGACCTTCCCAGCCTGCTTGTCCCCCTCACACCCCCTTTCCTGATGCTCCGTAGGACGCCCCGTGCTCATAGCACTGTGCACACAACTTCCTTCTCACTGGACAGCCCTTCCTCCAGCCCCCCCTGCAGGGATCCTTGGTGCAGGTGCTCAATGGGGGCTGCTGGGGAGGAGGTTCTGCCAGGAGAGCGTGGACTCTGTGAGGACAGAGCGCTCATTCAAGGGATGCCTACTGATGGAGGAATGGACGAACACACAGGAGAAGGGGCCTAGGTCCTTCCCCTTGGACTGGCTCTGCCCCATGTACCTCTTACTCTGCAAAGCTGACACTGAGAAGCCCAGGGAGAATCATTTTCTTTCCCCATATGCTCTCGAGACGGTTATTTGCACCAACACACTGGCCTGTACTCTGCTCACATGGGCAGCGGACAGGCCAGCCTGGCCTGAGCTCTTCCACGGCACCAGCAGGACAGCACAAGGCAGCCATTCGATGCTCACAGGGTAAGGTCAGGTCCTTCCTGGATCTCACCCAGGTGCCCAAGTGGAAGATGGAAGCCTGTCACCCCAGGCCCCTGGCCTGTGGTCCCACCTGGAGAGGCTCACTCCCCTTCCTGCCCTGGCCCTACTCACCGGAAATGATTCTCCACAGTCTCCTTTGTGGCATGGCTGGGGAGTCCTGTGACAAACAGGGTCCGCCTCACCTACCGGAAAAACATACCAGAGAGAAATGTCACCAGGACAAGCCAGTCTGTGGGTAGGCCCAGGTTTTCCACCCAGTTCCAGCCTCCCCTTCACCCCCGCCCCCCAAAAAACATCAATGGGAATTCAGCAGGCTCCAAGGCTGTCCTTTGTGGCCTGGCAGAGCCCTGAAGCATGTTACCTACATAGCATCTCCTTCCGGGCTGTACAAAGATTCCATTTTAAAAGCAATTCTATGAGCCTCCTTTTGCATGACAGGAGACTAAGAAAGAACCCAGAGAGGGGAAGTGACTCAAAGAGGATCACACAGCAGATCAGAGGAGAACCCTGGCCTGGAACCAAGTAACAGAAACTCCCTCCCCGGTCAAGCTGTGTATTGCAAAGGGAGAGGGGACCGTTCTCAATCCGAACCTCTTGGAAGTGACTTAGAATCAGTAACTTACAAGCCCAAACCCCAGAAACCTAAGGGTTAGGTGACAGAATAGGGGGAAAAAAGACCTAAATCCTAAAAGAATCCATCAGAAAATTAAGAAGGTAAAAAAAAAAAAAAAAAAAAAAAAAAAGATAATGGTCCCCCAGCAACCCCCTCCTGAAGCTCACTGCCGTGGAGCTCCTGCTCCTGGGGAATAAGATGGGGTGCCATTCCTCTCTGCCCCCGGCCCGGAGCCTCACTCACCAGGCTCTCCTCTTTGTACTTGATGGACTGGGTATGGTGCCGCATGAAGCCCACGGTGAGCAAGAGGTAAATGACGGCGAAGATGGTGTGCAGCCAAAGGAGGTTGTTGCTGGGGGGAGGACACGACCCGCCATCAGGGGACAGGGCTCCTGGGCAGGGGGTGGGGGCCGGCGGGGGCCTGGGTACCCTCACCGCACTGATCTGAAGGCCCATGGCTTCATCACAACGGATGCCCCCAATGGAAGCCACGTGGCCACTGTCCCCCTAGAGAGGCCCTGTCCTGACAAATGAACAGTCCCTCCTGGTTTCCTAACACCCCCTCCAAAGAGTGGCTGCCTAGGATGGGCCCGGAGCCCAGCCACACACTCCCTGCAAAGGGGCATTCAGACGTCAGCCCACCAGCTTTGCACCACCTCGGGCCACCCAGGGTTCTGGAATCTGCCTTCTCCTTGGCCTCGCCCCTCAGCACCCTCACACCCTCCCACCCCATACTCACTCAGTCTGTAGGTTTGCTATCGTCGTCCTCCCAAAACTGTAAGGGTCTTTGTCTGCAGAGAAGCACAGGTACTTAGTTCCAGGGTCACACTAGGGAAGTGGAGTGGGGTATAACCAGCCTCGGTTTGTGGAACTCTGAGGAGACGGATCACCGAGGGCCGGACTGGTCAGAGGACAATGACGTCCACCCAGTCTTTTCAGACCTGCCCCAACCGAGGCCTGTGTGACTCCAAGACGCGCCCTGATAACGTCTTCTCAACCCACCATGTGGGTGAAGTCAAAGTTGAATTCACTGGCTTTGAGGTTTTTGTGGCATTCCTTGAGAAATCTAAAAAGATCCTAAGCTGTTCCCAAAACCAAGGCTGGGAATCGCTGGGCATCAGAGGTGGATTCATGGTGGCATTTTGGAGGCTGGATTCCTGCAGTGGCTTGGAAATGGAATTCCTCGCTCTGATTTGGACTTTGAGCATCACAAAGGTCTTCCACCAATGGTGGCCTCCTGATTTGGGTGGGGGCAGGAAAGTACACAACACTCTCTGCAGCCCAATTCTATAAATCTTGAGTTTTGCCTCCTACTCAGATAGAACCAGAAATTGATATCAGGGGCCCAAGGTTTGGGGTGGATTCTTCTGTGGATTTTTCCATCTGATGGAAAAGTCCAGAAAGTCACCCTGAGACCTTCTCACATCTGAGTGTGAGCGTGAATCCTGGGGTTCTGGTCCACCTCCACCACGACTAGAGCCCCTTCCCCTAGGCCTACACTCTGCCTAGGCTGACACAGACAAGGACAACAAAGATGGTTACCCAGCAGGTCCCCCGAGAGGTTGACGGGCAGGACGACGCACAGGGACAGGAAGCTGACCACCACCAGCAAGAAGATGATATGTCTCTGGAAGGACAGGTAGTGGATGGCGTCCTCCCCACACCACTCCAGGATCTGGTCGTCACTGGCCAAGACACACAGGTGGAATCTTAATACGTCGTCATCACAGGCCCGGCCCTTGGGGCCTGGCACACATGACCTCCTTTAACCCTCCTGACCATCCCGGGAGGTAGGTTCTAATTTCAGCTCCTTTTTTACTCCATAGGAGTAAACAGAGGTACGGAAAAGTTGCATAACTTTTATAATCACGTAGCTTGTAACAGCAGAGCTACGACGGGAACTTCAGAGCCTGTCCTCTAGCCCCGCACCATACTGCTGGGCAGAGGAGGGTACCACCATGCCATTTGTGTCTCTAGAAACATTGGTGTCCACATCTGTGTAGGGGTGAGAGGTATAAATACAATGAGTGATCCCATAGCCCTTTCCTGCTTCTGTGAACAAAGCCACTGGCGAGGGCTGCTGGGAACGTCCTTCCGAACGGAGCTGGGAGGGTGTCGGGGCTCACGGCCCCCATACTTTTTCCCATCTCCCCCTCAGCCAAGCTAGGAGAGAGTGGTGGAGCCACTGCTTAAGCATGCCAAGGCTCATATATCCTCCTGGCCCTAGGTCCTCTCTGTCCCTGCCATGGCCCCAGAGATGGGAGGTGACCTACTCCCCCCTTTCCCACCCTCAGTGCTATATTTGGAGGCTCCAGGTCATTTAGGGACCCAGAAAATTCTGGGTTCTGACAACCAGACTTCCATGCTACCAAGGGAGATGGGCGGTTCTCCTTCTTTCCCATTCTCCTGAAAGGGAAGTAGGTGCCCTGAGGGTACTGCTTCCAGAAGGCTGGAAAGGCACTGCCCTGGGAACAGCTTAACGAGGCACATGCTGCAGCACAAAAAGGCACATCGAAAGCTGTGGCGCACGGGCTCGGTGGTCAGACAGACAGACCACAGTGGAATCCTGCCCAGCCTCCTCCGGGAGACGGTCCCAGGACTCACCTAGGCTGGGACTCACCTAGAGCCGGGAAGGCACTACCTGCTGGCTACCTGGTGACTTAGCAGGGGCACAGGTGGCCGTGAGGATCAGCATCTGGTGCCTGGCACCTGGCAGATGCTCAGAGGTACGCTTGCTAATGTTACTCCTTTCTACTATCTGTCTGGAGGAAAAAGCTTTGCAATTAACTACACTGTTTTCACTTAGAAATAAACTACCGAAATGCACATGCTTTGCCACAACATGTTCTTACTAAACAAATACAACTGACAAGTGAGCAATTTTCAGTACAGTTTTTCTTGAGACTCTCTTCTGACTTCCCTCTCTTGCCGGGGAAAGGCAATTCGGAAGGAAACTGAGAGGCCTCTTTAAATGTCAGTTGTAATGTTGGCTGTGAGCAGATGTTAAAATTTAATTGCAACTTTAAAAAAGTCCAAGGGTAGTCCTTTCTGTGGCTAGAAACAAAGAAAAAAACCACCGGGAGTTGAAATGCAAAAACATGTTTGATATTAGCATTAAAATGACAAGGCAGAATACATGGCTATACCCACATGACAGCCCCACTCAATGAGAAATGAGTGTCCACATGGAGAGGATTGTTGGGGACACAGAACAATGAACATAGGGGGCATGGAGAGGGGAGGCACTGCAGGGCAAACCTCGAAGAGCCTTTCTAGTTACCATGAAAATAATGAGTCCAAGTTTCTGGCTTTGCCACTGCGTCCTCGCTGAGAGTGGGGTCCAAAGCCCAGGAGTGGCAGGCAGTGGCCTGAGCCCCAGCCAGCAGGGTCTATAGAGAGTGGCTGACCAAAGGAATGCATACTACGGACATCTTTCAGAGGTACAGTTACGGGGGACTTACAATTTCTTCCTATTGATTCTTTTCTGCATGTGCTGGACTTTTTGCTCAAGGCATTTATTACTTCCAATATCAAAAGGAAATGTGTCTGAGGGACATGATTTTGTGGTGGGCAGGGAAGGGTGAGGTCCCACTTCTGCCTGTCCCACTTCTGTCCCCTTCCTTCCTCCCTGAAATCCCTCCTCCTGCTTCAGACCAGAGTTCATTGGCTTTTCTACAGAAGCTCTACCTCCTGCCAGTCCCCCTGGGAAGAACTGCCCCCAAACTCTCGTGTTTACAACACTCTCACGCGTGTTAATTCATTTGAATTAGGCAGAGCTGGCATCATCCTCGGTACCCTTTTATAGTTGGGAAAACTGAGGCCCAGAGAGAAGGACTTACCCAAAGTCCTGTATCTACCATATTTCATCAACTCTAGGGTGTCCTTTGCTTATTTGGACACCTCTGAAATGGGGTATACCCTATGATCAAAGCTGGTCACAGCTTCACAGGCATTTTCTTATTCTCAGTGCCATGTCAAATAATATGCATCTTACAAAGCAAGGGTTTCTTGGTTTTGATGAAATATGACAGCAGGTGATAGAGCCAAGACTCATATCTTGGTCCTCCTACCACATTTGAGATGACGAATTGGCTTTCTCTCCCCAGACCCCAGGTTAAAACATACACACACACACACACACACACACTTTTAAAGGAGCTGAATATATCAAGCAATGATTAGTTCTCTACTTTTCACTAATTCAAAGACATCCAAAACTGCCTAGAAGAACTTCTATGTAAATATATCCATGTCAAATAATAAGTTGTTATAATTCCTGCCTAAAGGGAAAAAAAAAAAAAAGGAGCTTTAAATAGCGTGTACAAGGGCTGCCTGGGCTACCTTTGTTCTCAGCCCCCACAGGCTGCTTTGGACCAGAACTGAAAAGTACCTAACAGGCCCCCATCTCAGGATTAGGCATCTTGGCTCTTTCCTCCCCCAAAGAGGAAAACACCCTAACGAACCCACCCAAACAAAGACACAGACACACACACAGCTGCCCCGCTGCACTCACTTCAGTCGGAAGATTGCAGTCAGCCAGGGGCAGCATCCCTGGAAGTGGAGAGATCAGGGATTAGCCTCGAGCATCTTGCCTGGGAGCAGATGTAATTATCGTCTTTGACATTAAATGACCATCTAACCTCCCCTGGTATAAAAACAGCACTTTTGTCCCAAATTCAGCAAGTTACCCCTCATCCCAAACATGACATTGTCTGCACACTCCCAGTCCTTGGCAATATGCCCTCCATCCCTGGAATTTTTGCAAAAACCTCTCAAATTAGACAATTCGTGGAATTACACAAGTTCCAGGGCCAAATCACAAAACTTGAATCAACAGTTAATGAAAACTCAGGGCAGCTTTGGAGAAACTGATGTGGATTTCTGTTTGTTTCAAAACGACTGAATGGGACGTGGGACCAAAGAGCCCTGAAGTGAGATTCAGAGAGAGAGGAGGGTCTGTAGGTTTTACTGTCCATTGCATCTCTGAAAACTGATACCCCATATAGATGGACTGTTACCCAGCTGGGGAAGACAAATATTGTTCATCATTCACTTGACAGTTACTAAGCACCTACTGGGTGTCAGGTGAGGAACAACGCTGCGTAAGACACGGTTCTTGCCCACATTTGGCTCACAAGCCAGCAGGCAAGTGAATAATTAACTGTCACACAAAGCCGTACAATAACAGAGACAAGTGCTGGGATGGGACCACAGGGGATTCCAAAGCCCTCTGCCTGAGAGTGAATCACGATCCTGGGTCATCCAGCAGCCATTCCCCTGTGGTACTGCCCAAGTCCAGGTGACTTTGCCAAGGCACAGAAGAGTTCTCACCAGCACTAGCCACTCAAGGCCAGGGTTCCAAGTTAGCGGCTGAAGAGCAGCACCCCATCCTTTCCACCCCCGACTCACTCATTACCTCTGGTCCCCACCACCCTGGCCACAACCACCACTGGCCCTGAGATACCAACCAGCTCGCTTTCAAAGTCTTGTGGTCCTTGGGAGGAAGATGACGACAATCTCTGAAATCTGGACCCGCTAGAAACACGACAGGAAAAAAGGTCAGATAATTCTCCTAAAATATCTGAAAACTTATGTCCAGTATCTTGCTGCCTCTTAGAGCTCAGGATCACATCTACTAGCCCTCAATGGCTGGGGCACAATGTAACTCATCCTGTGAAAAATATACACAAGGGCAGTGGCCATTCCTAGGTATGTAG
The DNA here is from genome assembly GCF_057876585.1 of Rhinolophus sinicus. Taxonomy (NCBI): domain Eukaryota; kingdom Metazoa; phylum Chordata; class Mammalia; order Chiroptera; family Rhinolophidae; genus Rhinolophus; species Rhinolophus sinicus. The sequence continues at coordinate 55,798,550 of NC_142506.1, read as the reverse complement.
GACACGAATCTCTGTTATACGCGATTAGAACGTGGGGTCAGGCATTGGCAAATCATCCTGTGCCCCACCTCCCCGGCCCTCAGCCCTGTGACCAGTCTACCTAAAAGGACTTCAAAGTATCACCTGTGTACAAGATATTTCCCCATACAGCAGCTAAAACTTGGAATAAGTACTGTGTGTTATCAAGTCTAAGACGACACTGGTTGTAAGGGGCATAATTACTGTATGAACCATGAAGAAAGAAAAATGCTCCCAATTAAACTATGACTACTCCTGATAATAAGTTGCATCCCAATTTCAGAGATGAGAAAATGTCAAAACGTGCATTTTAGAGTGGATGAACTCTGGCATTTTACATTGTGGCATTTTAATCAGATCCTTTCTTCTGAGTAACCCACAAAAACACTCTGTGTGCTGTAAATCTGAAGTGTTTGCAATGTTCATTTTTGCTTCTATTTTCCTACTCCTGGCTCCACCATCTAACGGCATAAGACGTGGTGAAACTTAACTTTCAAAGCCTTTGCAGAGAACGGTCTCATTTGACCTTCACAGGAAGCCTATGGGGAAGAAAGGACAGGAGGAAACAAACCCCCAAAAGCTTGGGGACTTGATCAAGATCACACAGCCAGGTCTCCCGATTTCCAAGTGCTCTATTCTATTATAGTGTTTGGTCCCTCCTAGGGCTGAATGTGCCAAGAACACATCAGATGTCCCCAAAGGGTCCCCCAACAGTCTAAGGCTCCAACACAGCTGAAGTAAGAGGCCCCACCACCTTACCCCAAGGGTAACACCCTCAGGCTTTCACAAATGCCAGAGCGGAGATCGTGGGGAAGAAGGTGCACTTACAGATGCACCCCTCACTACTCCCGCACAGACCACACTTCAACATGGAGACAGCCTGTGCTGCAAACGTGGAGAATCTGCTTGGTGAGGGGCAGGCGGGGTGGGCAGCCGGGGCCAGTATGTGTTTTCCCATCCAGTTCCTATTGCTGCATCTGACACAAGACCCTGTGGTGTGTGACAGCCAGCTGGAGCCGGAAACTCCAATTGTGCAGATTGAGAATTCATTTTTCCCCTTCCGGTGATGCAAGCAGAGAGCTGTCATAGCCCAGAGAGGAAGTACAAGAACCTGAGGTCTGTGGTGTGTAACAGACTCATCCAGGCCCGGCTGAGTTAGGGCCATCGGCTGGCACTGCCCCAAAAGGTGAACAGGAACAGCTCATCTGTGGTTCAAGCTTAATCTGTCTCGCCTCATCCCAGGCCCAAGCGAATGAATTTCAAAGAAGATGCACTTGAAAATATTCAAGGTAAGAAAGAACACTGGCATCCTCCTCCTCAGATGATAAAAGCCCAAAGTATCTAAAGGAACTAGATTTCCTCTGTAGCCTGAAGGCAGCAAGGTCCACGGCCACGGCCAGGCCAAAGCCCCAAGACAGAGCTGGGCGGGTGGCCTTGGTTTTCTCAGCGGCACAGTGAAGGTAACATGGCTGACCTCTGGGTCTGTGGTGCAGAGTGGGGAGAACAGTGTCTGGGACAGGCCCGGCGGATGCACTCAGCGAACGTGATACAATATCAGCATCATGTGTGAGTCCTGCCTGGTGGGCTTCACAAGCCCCCATCTGCCCCGCCCCCCCCCCACACACACACTCACATTCGAGGTGATATGTCTTTTTTACCTGTCTGCTTCTGACACCAAGGCAATGCGGCCATAATCCCAGAATCTTCTTCTTATGAATGAAAACGCCAATATTAAAAACTAAAAGTAGAAAAGAAACCAAGGGAAAGCATATTGGAAAGCTTCTAATGAGAAGAGACAGGTGTCTTAGGGGCAAAGCCCGCCTGCCTGCCTCAGCGAGGCTAGAAGGGCCGTGGAGATCATCCGAGCCCAGAGGGGTTCCTGAGCTGCCCAAAGCCACACAGCTTGCGCTAAGGCCTGATGCTTTGCTCACCCACCTGCTTCCCTAGCTCTTGTCACCTGTTCCCAAGTCACGAAGGCTGTCAACATGGACACCAAGCTTGTCCCAGCACCAAACACATCAGCCTGTCCTTTGTCCTCAGGCAGCTTTGACAGCCATAACCATCCTCGGCCCTGATCGCTCTTCAGCGGCCCCTGGGCAGGAAGGCGAGGGCTGGCCTCACCGCCGCCCTGGGCAGCAGCTCCCTTCTTCATTTAACGTAGAATTTCACTTTTAATTTTTTTTTTTTCATTTTAAATTTCTGAACCAAGGTAGCACAGCAGCCCAGGCTGAGCCGGAATCGGATGATCTATTTTCAAAGGCTGCTCAGCAAGGGCCTGCCCTCTCTGCCCCCTGCCCCTGCTTTCGTGGCCATCTGGTGTGGACATTTCCCACGTATCCAGGTTTTACAGCTCCCCTAGCTCTTCTGTGACACCCCCCTCCCCATAACTTCCTCCAATAAAAATCCACCCTCACCATCACACTCACCTGGAGCGCAAATATCTCCTCTCAACCAACCTTGTTCCAAAGGCACCCGCACCCCCAGCCCTCCTGGGGCTCCTGCCCATCCAACCTCCTCAGACTTCTCACCTTGGCCCGAGCTCTCCCCTCCCTGAAGATACTGGATTACAGCTTCAGGGCCGCCCTCCGACTGAACCCCACCACCCTCAAATCCATCACCACACTCCTGCTCGCTCGTCCCTCTATAATATGACATTGTTCTCTACCTTCAAATGGGTGTTTAGCTCCAAGACGTGCGTGATTTGGCACTTAAGGAGCCCTTTTCCATAAAAGCAACATATGTAGCCTGTAGGTTCCCACATCAGCCCGTAAAAGACCAACAGTGTAGCAAAATTCTAATGCAACCATTTAGACCTTAATCCTAGGGACCCGAGTGGAAAGAGAAGAAGGGAGAACTCTCTCCCCCCAGCCTATGGATACTTTTCATGCTAGCGAACTTGTTTGATACCTGCCTCTTTCCCCCAGGGACTGGGGCCCTCATGCTACCCTAACGCCCCCTCCCCCAAACCCCACCTAAGCCTAGCCTCTAGCCCCAAAGTCATTCCATCTCACTCCATTTACTCAGATGGTCTCCACCAGCTGTTAGGAAAAGGCACCAAGATGGACTGACCATTCCATGGGCATTTGGGAAAAGAAGATGCCCCTTAGCCCCAGTAAATTTCACCCAGCCAATGCTGAGTCAGTCCAGGGAAGAAAAATAGCACATTTCAAATTGGGGGAACCTTTGAGAACAAGGTCTCCATTAAAGAAAGGGCATCTGTGAGGGTCAGCTATGATAAGGTGTGCCTTTACCCAGTGTTCTCCTCTCGCCACGTCTAATTCTCTAAAAGGCCCAGGGACTCCCGTGGAGAACAGGAGGTAACACTTATAAACTGGGAATTACAACTGCTCTCATTCTAATCCACACTCTCCACTCACATCTCTTGTCCCTGAGGACTGTCCCTTCCCAAGGGCCTTAAAGACATGACAGGCTGATAACTCGGTAACGATAGTAATAATCAAAGGAACAGCGACGTGTGTTCTTTCCACACCGTGCCTTAAGCTCCAAAACTCTCTGAGGTAAGAATTATTACCTCCATTGTACAGAGCAGACACTTCTGGCTCAGACAAGCTATGTAACACACTAAGGTCACAGAGCAGGTAAGTAGCAGAATTGTGATATAAACCCAAGTACGTCTGGCTCCTCACCTGAGTTTCCCAGAAGACCCTGGGTGGGGGAGTTAGGACGTGATTCATGAGGGGTCTTACCAAGAAGCAACTGACGTCTATGAGCAGGACGGTGGGGATGCCACCAAAGGTGACCCCCTGGAGCACGGTGCTGTTTTTAGCTGAGTTGTAGCAGTAGGAATCATTGGGCTGGTCCCCAATGCCCAGTCGATCCCGGATGGACACTGCCTTGGACTGCCACAGATCCAGGAACGGGGAGACAGTCATCGTGCCTTCCTCCCTGGAGAACAGAACCAGGCAGAGGGTCAAGGCTGGACCGCTCCTGTAGTTGCCCCAGCCAGCCCTGGCAGAGCCAAAGATGGGTGTCTCCTGCAGGGGCTGGTGGAGCACGGGGATCCAGCAGCAAGGGGTCAGGGAGAGGCAGACACCAGGCCCCGCGTGCCTGGCAGAGCCTACAGAGAATAGCTCCATTGTGGGAATAGCTCCCAGTCAGATGGACTGGACAGATGGCTCAGCCAAGACACAGCTGGCAGCCTCCCCAGAGTGGGGGGAACAGGAAGAAAGGGAAGGACAGGAGCTGCTGCAGCTGCCTGCCTAAGAGGTGCTAAAGGGCCTCCAGCCTCCAGGACACCTGCTGGGAAGGTAATCCCATGGGAGCCACTGGGCGAGCTAGAGGACAGGCAGGAGAGAGGGTGAAGGGGGACAAATGAGGAGGGAGTGATATCGAACTATGCAACAACCGCTGACCCGAGAGAGCCTCAGCCCCTGCTCTCAGGGTTCATGGATGTGAGAGACAGACCCATTCAATACACCTGGAAACTGAGGCTCAGAGGCTGTAGCTTCATTCACCTGCCCCAAGATTAAGGAGCCGGTTGGGGCAGAATCAGGTATCAGACCCAGACTCCTGATTCCAGATGCCAGTTCTCTTTCTACTAGGCCATGTGCCCGCTCCAGCCAGCGACAAACATACTTTAGTTCAGTGAGAGATAAAGGTCCGGAAAGGGATAGCTGGAGAGGAGAGATATGGGGATGGAAAAGACAGAGAAAGCAGAGACGGGGGTGGGGGGGGGTTGTAGTTTGCGGGGAAGAGGGGGAGGGAGTCTCAGGATCTCCTCAGGGACCCCTGAGTCACCCCCAGCTCCGCCTTCTGACCCCTGCACTCCTGGGTACCTTTGGTCTAAAGGGAAGGCCTGGCATGTCCAAAGCAAACATCACTCCAGGCTGGCAACTCACCTTCCCTTTCCTGGCTGCTGGTACCCCGCCCACCCCAGCAAGCTAGTGGAAAGCTCCAGTGTTTCTCTCCTGACACCGGAAGCCTCAGAGTTACTGCCCAAATTCCGGCCTGCTTTTCACAGTGTCTGTAGCTGAGAGCCAGGAGAAATTGCTCAGCACCCCTTCTTCAAGCTCCCATCTCCCCACATCTGGTTAAACCAGATTCCCAGGGGACTTCTGCTAGGTCTGACTTTCTGCCTGCTACAGGGACAAAAATCTTGGGGACAAGAAGAAAAGGTACAGAGAACCCAAACAGAAGTTTGGACTACCTGGTAGTGCTGGTGGGGTGTGTGCTGGATGTGTGTGAGGGAGAAGGGGGGAGGTCCCAATTCTGACCCCTGGGACTGCTGGGCTGGGGACAATCTCAAACACACATGCCAGAAAGTATAACAAGGGGGTAGTGGCATGTCCAAGGCCTGGGAGGATTTCCAGAAGGCCGAGTAACTTTCTCACCCCTATAAGAGACTGAGTAATGGCTAGAGGGTGTGGTGTCTGAGCCATGTTGTTGGTGGCTCTGAACAGTCATCAAAGCTGCCCCCAGGAGACAGATGGTCTTGGCTTCCTTGCTTTAAACCCCACCCAGTGGCACCACCCCGCCCGACTCTGGGAGGCTAACCCTTGCCACAACTCCTGTGCCCACACTTACCACACACCCAAGGAAGGCGGAACCTGGACGAGCCCCTTGGAGAGGTCCTCAGTTGGAGCTGGCTCTGGCAAAGGCAGCAGCAGCCCCATGCACCGCCCGAGCTGCCTCAGGCCCGCCACTCATTTCCTGCAGGCTTTCCTGACCACAGGGTCAGGGGTACCAGCCTTTACAGACTTCCCTGAAGGAACACAGACGGCCAAAGTCACGTGGGAGCTGCCTCTTCCAGTTCAGGGGTTCTGGCCTGAGACCCTTCAGCATACTCCCCCCACACTCACAGCTGCCCCAGCGTCTCTGAACTGAAACGCTCACATGAAGCTTTTGGTTCCTCCCGATGGACGCCCTCCTGCCCTGGCTCTTCCCCAACTCCCAGAACTGGTTCTGGGCCCAGGCTCCCCTGTGCCACCTGCTCCTCCCTCCCTGCCCAGCACCACCTGCGGCTCCAGCCTCCACCCTCTCAAGGGCTTGAAGCCCTGCTGGGGCCACGGCAGTGATTCCCCCTCCCCAAGCACTGCAGGCTGTGGGTACGAGGTAAGACTCTGAGTCGAGGACTTCATCCGGGCCCCAAGGGCTAGAATCAGGAAAAAGGAACACAGCAGGAAAAACAAGGGAGGCTTAAAAAGTAAAGTGGAAAGAAAAAAACATCCCCATAAAATGCTCACAGAGGGAACATTATCCCTGGAAAGGGGTGGCTGCTGTGGGTGGTGCTGCGGGCAGGACAACTCTCACCACCGCTGCTTCATGCCAAGCTTTAGACGGGCAGAGGCCGCATGGGAGGAAGGCACCTATGGCTCCTCTTCCCCCTTCAGCCCCAGTCATGCCTCTAAGTCACTTTCCTCTTGCCAAACAGGATCCCCTAAGTGGTTTTACAGTTTGATAAGAGAACTCAGTGAGGTCAGCCAGGAAATACCACCAGCCTGGGATGGAGCCTGTCCCATCTGCCCATATCAGGTGAGACGCCCAGATGAGGGGACAGCTTTACGGGTCCTCAGTCTCTCTCAGACTTTTCAGCTCAGCTGTAGCTGCCTCTGCCCATTAACACATGAAGTCCAGAGTCTGCTGAAACCTCAGGGTCCCTCCAAGGTCAGCCCCTCTGCATCTTCCAGAAGAGGCACACTCTGAGAGGGCAGCTCTGCCAGGCTGAGGAGGAGGGGCAAAGGGAGAGAGGGGACTCAGGTGGCCGCGATCAGGAGGGAGCTGGCTCAGTAGGCGAAAGACTGATAGTTCCAGGCAGAGGCCAAACCAGCAAGTAGGCCCTGTGGCCACAGGAGCCCTGCCTGGCTGGCACCTTCGCAGTATTCAGTCATCTTATATTTGTTAGACATGTATATGCAAATGCGTAGCACTTATTCCAAGAAGTCTATATTCATCGTCGCATTCCTAGCCAAGATCCTGATGGTACGACAGCCAAGAATGACTGCTGAGCCCAGGAGCCAGGTGAGCAGCAGGGGACTCAGACAATCGAACTCAAAGTTCAGCCCATGTGCACCCGAGTCTGGTTGTGGCCGTTGGGACAGACAGCTGAATCCAACAGCCGGTCTCAAACTTGCCAAAGGCGTCAACCATCAATGATGACCCACTGCCCACCTGAGCTGGCAGCAAGGACTGACCCCTGCAGCCCACTTGACGGTCTCTATGCCTCCGTTCCAGAAATGCCAGCAGAATGCCACTGGCAGTGTGTGAGCCTTGCTGGTTCTCACAAGAAGGCCCCGTACAAATTCAGGGTATTTTAAACACCACCAAATCTTCCACTTTTGTTATGATGATAGCAGGACTACAAGCAGCCCCAGCCCTTCTGCCATGGGACCTAACTCTGATTGTCTGGATACAGAAGAAGGTTGGAAAATAAATACAAACTTCTCCTTAAAGAGCCACCAATAAGAACCCCGGAACCTGGACAGCTGTTGGCCTCCACACAGGTCAGCCCTGGAAATGGCACAGCGTCTGGCTGCGATGGGAGGCAGCGTGCCTGGCAGTTACCTGAGTAGGCTGTGGCGTTAGGGTCCAGGCACCATGTCCCTCAGACAAGTGACTTGGCTTCCTTCCTCTGCTGTTGGGAGGCACACACCTGAGACAATGCCCATAAAGCGTAGCCGGGGGCCCAGCCCCAGCAAACTTTCAAAAGCCCTTTACTTTTATTTTAAGTCACCCTCCAGCGAATGGGAAACACAACCGCAGGACCCCGTCTGATGTTTTCCCTGTTAAAGCCAGGGAACAGCCAAGGGAGACCTTTGTCCCAACACTAAACAAACAAGAGGGTGTGGGAGGTGAAAAAGCGGCCTCTGCTTGGTTCACATTCACTGTAAGGCAGAAGCGGACAGAGGAGGGGAGGGGAGAGAAGGACAGAGGGACATACAGGAGACGGAGGAAATCCAGGTTCTTTCTCCAGTCAGGGATGACCTGGAGTCTTTCCTCATCCCAGTGGGTGTCTACCACCGTGCAGGAGCCAGGGCTCAGAAAGGCCCATTGCACCCACCGCCCATCAGGCCTGGGACTGGCTTAACCTCCAGCCCTCAGCACTGCAGGGGCACAGCCGCACAACTTCAGGGTGATGGAAGCTCGGAGGTTATCTGGTCAGCCACACTGGAGACTCCTGTCCTTGAAGACACCACCTGGAGCTGAAAGATGGTGGCCAGCCCAGGGTCTCAGGTAGCCAGCCTTATCTGGTACTGGAACCTCGGTGGTTTGGGTTTCTTAACAGACTTCTCCTCCCCTCTCTACCTCCCCCAAGCCCCCAAGCTTCCCTCCTCGGGACTCCACCAGAGCTGTAGGGATTGGTCACCGAGGGACAGCCCCAACGTGGTTTCAACCTTCCCAGGGGCAGGGGACTCAGCCTGGCCCTTTCCCAGGCCTGCCTGGCATGTAGTTCGGAAGGGAAGAGCCCAGGTTAGGCTGGGAGGATTGCCTTCAGCTGACAAATCCCCAAAGAGAGGAGTGGGAAGAGGGAGAGATCGGCGTAAAAGCGAAAAGCTGGAGCCTCGGAGTGGAAAACCCGGAAAAAGTGTCAGGAAGCCTGGAGGAGCGCACGGAGGGAAGGCGGCGCGAGGTCTGCGCGGCCGGGAACTGACTTTCTGCTCCCACCCAGGTCGGGAGTGGGGGCTGCGAGGGCCGAAGGGCCGCGCCCCAGCACCGGACACTTAGCACCCGGCGCAGAGCCCAGGTCCTACGCATAAGTCCCGGGAAAGGCGGAGGGCGACATTCTCCCTGCTTGACACCCCCTTCCCGTTTACCTGCGGCGGTGGAGCAGCTAGCGTGGCGGGAGGAAGCTGTCTGGCTCCACCTGGGCGGGCGGGGTAGTGTCCCGACCACTTGAAAGTTACGAAGAGAAACTTCAGCGCCTCCTGCACATGCGCAGAGCGGCAGCCACTGCTTGCCCAATTTGCAGCTGCGGCCCGCGCGCTGATATAGTGCGTCCTTCCGCGGTCCTCGGCCGGGGCCTGGTCCCGGGGCCGCGCTCAGCCCGCGCGTGTCCGCCCGCAGGTCTGCGGTTCCCGGTCCCGCCAGCTCGCGTCCTGGGGCCGAGGAGGGCGCCGCCAGGGCTAATCAGACCCCCGCATGTCCCCAAACCCCTGGCACCTCGATGAGACCCGGGCCAGGCACAGGTGGTCGCGGCCCCGGGACGCGCGGGGAGAGCATCCGCAAACGTTCGTGGTCGTCCTTGTTTTGCACTTTATTTCCTCCAGGGGCTCCGAGACCGCATCCAGGAGTGGGAGGGTGGGAGCTCAGCTGGGCTCAGCACCAGGGCTCGGGGCAGCCCCGCGGCCCCCCGGTGCCGCGGCCTCCCGCCGCGGTAAGGTCCGTGGGGGTCCTCAGTGTAGCCCAAATGATGGTCACACTGTACTCCCCGGGCACCGATCTGGCCCAGCTCACTGAGGGCTGCCCCCAGGCTGGGTCCAGGGTACTTCCTCTGAGCCAGTGGCCTCCGCAACTGGTCTGGAAGCTCGTTGAGGGCATGGCGGTGTGCACTGAGCAGGACGAAGGACTCCTGTGCAGCGGGAGAGCACCGCATGTCTGCCCCACCATGCAAACTCCCCCCCACCGCCGGCCTCAGTGTCCGCATCTGCCAAACCTTGGGGTTGTACCAAAGCTTCCCCTCAGGTCTTTTCTAACAGTAAATATCAGTACATCCTGACCAGCTCTTCACTCACACATGTGCATCTTTGCGGGTTCTCTGTCCTCTCTACCATTTCTGGATTCTCATCTTTTATTGTGATGATAAACGTCTATCTCCTTACCTCTCTGGCCAGGATTCTAGCAGCAGTCTGTGGCTGGGGTGGGGGTGGGGAGAAGCAGGGTCCTTTCCTGCTTCTCTGACAGTTCTTTTTTGTCCCATCTGGCTTCCTCCTCCTCCCTCCCTCAAATCCCAGCTACTAGCCAGTCCCCACAGTTTGCCCTCTGCCCCTGGGCTCAGCTCTTGTCCTTACTCCATACCTGGGTCTGGACATCTCTCTTCTTCTGCCATTACCTCCTGCTGCTAAGGGCCCCACATCTGTCCTCTGCCAGGTTCCTGGTGTGGCCCATTGGACTTCTCCCAGCTCCTCCCACTGACCGGTCCACTCTCTTCATACCTACATATCCCCCACCTGCCTGTCCTTATTTCTTTTCTGCCTCAATGGCACCACCTCCTGCCTGGTCTCTGCTGAGGGGTCCAGGGAAGTGGAAGATTCTAACCCCAGTGATTAGAATGGTAAAGCAACTGACGAAAAGAAAGTTAGGATCTTTGATTACAAAAAGGGAAGGGATTTTGAAATTTGATTTTCAGTAGGTTAAGTTTATTTCAAAATCAAGAGAAGTCCCAAATGGACCAGAATGTGAGTTGAGATCACCTTAGCTCCTGTTATGTATCAGGTAGCTTGTTACATGTGTGGAGTGCTTGTAAAAAACATTATTTCCTTAAAGCTCCAGTAAATGTTGGGAGTCAGGGATTTTTCCTATTAATAGGGAAGGAAATGGCAGGTTGAGAGGATGTAGGATTTACAGCTAATAAGAGCTGTGCAGACTGTCAAGGAATCCAAAAAGTCCATTCCCCAGACTGGATCCTACAGCAAAGTCACAGCTTTAAAGCCTCTGCAATCTTGGCATTCTAAAATATTATATCTGGCATTTTCAACCCTTGCTCCCTTTATCTGCCCCAAAATCTAAAGGAGTGACCCACATTCTTGTAGTACTGATGATGATTTTAATCACAGATTTTCTTATTTTGTAGCAGGTAGAGTTGAAAGACCACACACCGTGCCTGGAAAATGTCAACAATGACAAAAAGATTTCTGCCTCAATTCTAAGCAGACACATACACTAGAATCTGAATGCATTTCAATCCTAGCTTCCTGTTTTACTTACCTGAAACCTTGACCATGTCCCTTTTTTTCAGCTCTTTCCTTAGTTTTCTAATCAGGTTGACCTAATCCCCACAGAACTTTCTGTTCCCTCACAATTGCCAGACTTCTAGGTAAAAAAAAAAAAATTAGAAAAAACAGAAATACAGAATAAAATGTGTTTTATTTGTTTCATTCAAAATGCCCTTAGTATCTGAGATGGGAATGCACAATCCATACTTGACCCTAGGTTTTAAACCCAGAGCGGCAGCTGGATCTCCCACCCATATCACAGAACTCAGCCCAGATCCTGTGATAAGACAAGAAAACAATGACAAATTTGGTTTTCTGCTCCTAGATTCCAAAATCTACACAGTTAAGTGCTTAACGTATAGTGCAGTGAACAATATGAAGGATAGAGACGACGGGGCAGGGGCTACCCAGTGGCCGGGGAGTCTTGTTCCTGGGAAGCAAGACTGGTCAGAGGAAGCAAATCTGGAGCTCAGCAGAGAGCACAGAGCATTTGCCCATCAGCAATCCCCATCTCTCCTGGTGCCTAGGACACTTCTGACAGAAGCCAGATCCCTCGTTGGCTCCTCCCAGCACCTAGGGTTCCAGCTTCCTTGGCACGGGCGCCCCATCCGAGGCACAGCTGCACTTCTGCACCCTCATGTTGGGCAGGCTGACCACCTGGGCCCGGGGCTTGCCTCCCTCCTTGACGCTGACAATCATGGGCAGCAAGGTCGTCTCCGAGGCAATGCACTGCCGCGGCCCCAGAAACGGCCACTTGAAGGTCAGAGTCTCCGGGGGCTGCTGGCAGGTGCCCACACACTCGTAGGCCAGGAAGCCCGGGGGCTCCAGGACCCAGTTCTCAGCCCACTTCATCCCCTGCAGGTCAATGTACATCTCTTGGCGGCAGCAGCGCGTGCCCTGGGTCACCGGGGCCTCAGGGTCACAATTGTCCTGAGCTCTGTGGGGGCAAGGAGAGGCAGAGTCCAAAGTCAGCTGGGAAGGCTAAGGTCAGGGGACCCAGGGTGGGGCCTAGGGGGGCCCCTGGGGCAGGAGATTAGGGTCCGTCTCTCATGTTAAAAAAAAAAAAGCTGGATTATTTGTGATAAGGATGGATACCTAGAAATAACCTAAAATAATACGTGATATTATTATTAATAATACAATAATAATAATAAGTGATCTAAGTGATAACCTAAATAATAAGAGCTATTACTTCTAAGAGTCTAAGGAGTTTTATATATTCATTCATTCCCAAAGCACTTCGAGAAAAGAAAAGGTGCCCATTTCTATCTCAATTTCACTTCGTATTTGTCTTGTTGACCTTTGACCCACAGCGCCTACCCGTAGTCCCTGAGGTCCAGGGTGTGCAGCTCCAGCTGGGGCTCGCCCTGCCTGGCGTCCGCCGGCCCCTGGGCGGCGAAGTGGACCAGCTCGTGAGCGCTTGAGGCCAGCGGGCCCAGGTGCTCCCTCTGTACCGACACCTGCAGCAGCAGCGGCTGCCGAGGTCGGCTCAGCTGCTGCCAGAAGTTCACGGCCTCTGTCACGTCAAAGGCCTTCCAGCCGCTCTCGTGGATGGACACCAGCCTGTGATACCACGCAGAGCTGGAGACCCGTGCTGAGGGGTGGGGGCTGGGGGAGCCGCTCTCACCCCCATCCCATCCCCCTCCCGGAGTAGCCCAGACAAGACCCGCCCCGAATCTCCTCCCTCCCGCCCCTCTCCCCGACGTTGGGTCCAGTCCCCCTCTCCTCTGTCCTCCCCACCTGGAGTCGATGAGCGAGGTGCGGTTGGAGCCGTCCTCTCGGACGTGCAGCCACTGGATGGTGACCCGAGCCCGGTCGCTGCGTGGGGAGAGCAGCTGGTGCCTGCGGAGCGCAGCCTTGGGGACAGGCTCCTGGAAGAGGCGCAGCACGGCCTGCACCAGCTCGCTGTTGGGGGGCAGCCGCTGCTCCATGCGGAACACCAGCAGGTGCGTGGAGGCCTCGGACACCAGGAACCTACCGGCCACCTCTGGGGACACGTGCAGGGTCAGGTCTGAGGGCAGCAGAGCCCCCCCAGAGCCAGGGAACAGGATTTCCCCGGTAATCCACAGAGAGAATTTGGGGGCTGGGAAACTGGTCCGCCAGGACAGAAAGAGAACACCCCCTACCTTGAAAAAATTTTCTGGCCAGGCCGTTTCCTAAAAACAATCATTTGGGATTGGGGCTTGTTTACCAGCAACCCCCACCCTCAGAGGGTGGGGGCAGCTTTTGTCCCCTGAATGGAGTGTACAGACATGCAGCCTTCTTTAGGCAAAGAGGGCGGGACTAAAATGGGAGGGGGAATGGAGATTGGGAGGCAGAGAACCCAGCCAAAGGAAATCTATGATCACCAGCTGAATAATCTCATTTTCATCTCTGGCGAGAGGGCTCGTGCCCAACAAAACATCCCCAAAAGAAGGAAGAGGAGCCAGGGGCCTATAAAGAACCTTTGCGGGGCTCCTGAGCCCTGAGGTAAATGAGAGAGACAAGTACACCTTGGTCAGAGGCACCAGGCAACCTGTCGCTAACACCTGAGGCTCCAGGTTGGTGGCACAGCTAGAGTGTTCATTGCAGACCTCCTGGTCTCCCCAGGCACCCTGCTGGCTAGGGAGCAGATGTGGGTGGGTCTGGCTCTGGGCACTGAGGAGGTGAGCCCCAGCCCCAGGGAGGTGAGAGGCTGCAGTAGCATTCAGACCCAGAACATTTCTGACGCGCTGTTTTTCAAACTTTAAAATTATGAAGCCAACCCCTTACATCTCATGTAATGCCCACAACTCTGAGAACTAGTCAGAACTCATTTAACCTCATTTACAGAGAAGCAAACAGGCTCAGAGATGTTTGGAGACTTGTCTGAGGTAAGACAGCAAAGGTCAAAGTCGAGAACTGAACCCAGGGGTCCTTTCTCTCTAAGGCAACTCTCTCTGCTGAGACCGGCCTCTTTGTTCCCCAGCATGAAGTTCTTTGCCAGCCTATTTTCTCCTTACCATTCTTCCCTCTTTCCACTTTCTCCCCTACCCCATGGATATCTATTCTGCCCTTGGCTTTGGCAGTGGGTCCAGCTTAGCATGGCTCTTCCTGGCCTGAGGGGTAGGGCCCTCAGTGTAGACAGACACCAAGGGTTCAGACCCAGCCATCCTCACAGTTCATGGTCTCTCTTCACTGCCTTTTGAACTCTGGGCCCCAGTCGGGCACATCCAGTCTTAGCCCCCCACCCACACCCAGGCCCAGGGAGCAGCAAGGAGCGAGGGTCTCACCTCGGAAGTTCTGGCTGAACCTCTTCCCCCGGGAGGGGGCCCCGTGGCTGCGCTTCAGCAGGGCCACGTACTGGGCCCTCACGTGGGCAGGGATGACCAGCTCCTCCACGTCGCCCTTGCCCAGCACGGGCACCTCCCTGAGATGCAGCTGCTGCAGCAGGCTGCCCAGGATCTGCTCTTCGGTCATGGCTGCCCCAGGGTGGGTCAGGGGCAGCGCCCAGAGTGCCCAGCAGAGCCACAGGGACCTCATGGTGCTGCTCAGGAGGAACAGAGCAGACGTGTCCCCTGAGGAGGCTCCAGGATGGTCCCAGCGGGGCGTGCTGAGAGCCAGGCTGGGCCAGCTTTATAGCCAGCCCTGGGCTGGGCCTGGGTGGTGGGAGGGAGGGAGGGAGGTCACACCCCTCGCCCTCCTGGGGGCTCAGCGGCCAGACAGGTCCCTGAGCCCCCAGGAGGGGGGCCGTCTAGAAAGGGCACGAAAGCTGTGTATACAGTGGTCATGAGCCTCTACCTTGGCTTGGGGTGCCCGATCCGTTACATTAAAAAGCTTCTTTCCTGGAGGAGAGGTAGGGGTCTCATTGTCTGCCAGATTCCATGTCCCCCCAGGGACAGAGTGGACTCGAGTCCTTGGTGTGTGAGCCTTGCTGCAGTGACACTCCCCAGTTGACACCAGGGACCAACCTGCCTATAGGGATGAGCGTCTGGACCCAGCACTGCTGACATCTTGGACTGTCCACAGCGAACCCAGTGCCCCCCCCCCACTGTCCTGGGGGGCATTCGTAGGCAAGGGAGCCTGGGAACACTTAACCCCAATGGGGATTCGTCCAGTAAGGAACCCCACCCTCTCTCCCTTTTCCAGGCTCTTCATGGATTTAGAGATTAGAGTTGAAAGGACCCTCCAGTCGAACCCCTCCTTCAATTTTTGAGCCAAAAAACTGAGGCTCGAGAGGTGACAACGTCCCGAAGCTCACACAGGTGACAGATGCCTACATAAAGTCTTCAGATTCCCAGCCCAAAGTCCTCTCCATACCCTCAAGCTGTATGTCAGCATCCTGTCCCACCCCCTGATGCACTCAGGTGCTCTCAGTCCAGATGATCGTGTCTGGTGGGGGCAGGGGGCACCCAGGGTCCAAGTCTTCCCCCACCTGAATGTGGGTTTGCTGATAGAGGAGTTTCCCTGGGGAAATAAAACAATTGGGCAGGCAGCCAGGGGGAGGGCTGCCAGATAAAATAAACGACGACATTTAGGATATCCTTATAAGAACAAATTATTCGTTGTTTATCTGAAATTCACATTTCACTGGGAGTCCTATGTTTTTATTTGCTGAATCTGGCAACCCTAGCCAGAGGCCATAAGGAGAAAGCGAATGTGGATTGGGAGACAATTTACAACGGGCTGATTAGTAGTCGGGCGGGAGGGCAGACCCCATGCTTTGTCATGCAGAGGAAGGAGCCTGCTTCCCCCCCTCCCCCACACACATGCACCTGTGTCTGGCCCAACTCTCTGTGGGGTCAGGTCGGCTGGAGATGGCAAATTGGCCCCCAACCAGCTCTTCCATCCTGAGAGAGGAGAGGGGGGCCAAGGGCCACTTTGGATCTGGCCCTGGGCCTAGAGCTGAGGGTACTGTGGAGGGCAATGGATCAGCCAGCCCAGGGTGTGGGTGGCAAACCTGGCACCCAGATGGCCCTAGAGAGGTGGATGATGGGGGCTGAGGCAAGAGGGCCAGTGAGGAGTGGGCCATGTGCCCACAAGAAATGTGGGGGTTCGGAGGTTATCCTGCAGCTTCTATGGGTGGGGGACAAATAGTACCAGAGGCTGGCTGAGAACCAAGGGAGCTGTGAGGTTGGTGAAGGCTGAGCCCAGAGTGGGTTCACGTCTGGGTTAGAGCCCAGCATCTGGGGGTCTCCAGGATGTCCCCTTCCCAGATAGAGGCAGACAGTGCTGTGCATGCTCCAGAGATGCCCTGAGGCCCAGCCCCAGCTGCCCAGGGCTGCCCCAACCCTGCCCCTTCAGCCTCCCTGACCTCAGGCCTGGGGGCCCATGTGGCTGCAGACATGCCCTTCCTGTTCTCCTAGAGCAGCTTGGCCTCTGACAGCAGCAGGCCTGGCCCTTCCCTGGGGATCCCTGGGCTAAGGAGGGTAGGGGACAGGGGAGGAATAAGGACCCGTGTTTCAGCTCAGCCAGCCCCTTCCTGGCAAGACCGAGGCCTGGGCTCAGCCCTTGCTGTGAGGCCTCAGGCGAGTTTTCTACCCTCTGCAGTGAGTCTCCTCCTGTAAAATGGAGATACTGTCCTTTTTTCGCAAGAAACTTGTCAGTATTAATAAAGATGTCAGCAGAGGCCCCTGACACACAGTAGGTGCTCAATAAATAAATGTCACACTGTTACTAATTCCTACAATGCTTACCATTTTAAAATTTTAAGTTAACAATGTTTCTTAATTATTTTTATAATGAGTCCATATAGTACTGAATGTGCAAAATGGCATATGTGAAAAATGTCAGTGTCCCTTCCTTTGTTGCTCACCTCCCCAGAGACAGTCTGGTCTTTACAAAGAAACACAGGAGTATTTTTCCTACCACACACATCTGAGTAATCTATCAACATGATCTACACCCCTTTTTTCAAAATTATAATTTTAATTTATCATTATAATTTTTTAAGGATACAGTGAAAAGTCTCACCCCCCAGAGGCAACCAATATTATCGATTCAATTGATTCAAAGGGGTTTATCGTTTTCTCTGACAGTTAAGCTTCTTTCACATAAGAATTTATCTTACAATCATGTGTCAACCAGGTGGCAGTTGAGACACATCTGTGCAACAACCTTCTGACGACACTAATGTATTAGTCTGCATGGGCTATCATAACACAATACCGCAGACTGAGTGGCTTAAACAACAGAAATGGATGTTCTCACAGTTTTGGAGGCTGGAAGTCCAAGATCAAGGCGCCAGAAAAGTTGGTTTCTTCTGAGGCCTCTCTCCTTGGCTTGCAGACGACCACCTTCTCGCCATGTCCTCACTCTGTCTTTCCTCCTTGCACATGCACCCCTGGTGTTTTTCCATGTGTCCAAATTCCCTCTTCTTATAAGCACACCAGTCAGATTGGGGTAGAGCCCACCCTAACAGCCTCATCTGAACTTTTTAAAAATCACCTCTTTAAAGTCCCTGTTTCCAAATACAGTCACATCCTGAGGTACTAGATGTTAGGACTTCAATATATGAAATGATGGGACACAGTTCAGCCCTGGTCAGATGAAGGAAGCTCAAGCATCAAAGGGTCTCAAGTTTGAGGAATTATGATTTCTCAGGTATCCTTCAGAGATGCAAATACAAGCAGAGACATTTTTCCCTTTCTTTTTTTTATCTCAAAGTTTAGCATACAACACATATTTTCTGACACTTTGTTCTTTCATTTAACAATGTATTTTATGGAAACTGCTATATAGTACTGCCTCATTCTTTTATTCTATTTTACTGCTACGTGAACTTTTTTTGTATACATGTAGCATAATTTATGTAACCAGATCCCTTTGAATGAATTGTTTCCAGCAGTTTGCTGTTATGAATAATGCTGTAATAAATAGCCTTATATAAATGCCACTTTATACATGTATGAATGTATCTTTTGGATAAACAGTCTACAAGGGGATATACTGGGTTACAAGTTTTGTGTAGTTTCCATTTTGATAGATGTTGCCAAATTGACCTCCATTTACACCAGGAAAGCCTTAACAATACAGTGTCATTACAGACCAAACTTAAAATAAAAAAAGAGAGAGAACCACACCAATCTAATAGATGAAAAATGGCTATTTCACTATAGTCTTATCTTGCATTTATTTCATTATTATGAATGAGTTTGAGCATTTTTTCATGTGTTTAAAGCCATCTGTATTTACATTCCTGAGAACTATTTGTTCATACATTGTGTCCATTTTTTCTATTGAGTTGTCATTTTTTCTTGTTGATATATAGACACTCTATATGTTGGGGACATTAGCCTTTTCTCTGTTGTAAACATTGTAAATATTTCCCCTTGGTTTATAAAACTTTGTTTTTTACTTTGGTTATGCTGGGTTTTGCCATCCTGTAATATTTTTATTAAATTATGTTAAATTTATAATTTAGGAAGCATTGACATCTTTTCATGCAAGTACTCAGTTTATCTTTTCTTCATTAAGGCTTTCTAAAAACTGTTGTTGGTGGTCTTAAATCTTATACAGAACTTGTTAAATCAATTACTAGGTAGCTTATAGTTTTTGTTGTTATTGAGAATAAAATATTTTATTCCATGGCATTGCTTAATTATTGTTTGTATCATTGAAGAGTATTGATTTCTAGGTACCAGTTTTGAACCCAGCCTTCTTACTGGATAATCTGATAATTTGTAGTAGTTCTTAGTTACTTCTCTTGCCTTTTCTAGGTTAAAAAAATCTTAATGTTTGCTAATAATGGTAATTTGATTCCTCGTTTTCAATTTTTATTTCTCTGGTTACTATTTTCTTATTTCATTAGCTAATATCTCCAGAACAATGCTGACTAAAAGTGACAATAAAAGATATCATCATCTTGTTCCTGTTTTAATTCGACTTCTTTCCCCATGAAGTATGGGCTTGAGAGTCAAGATACATACATTTTATCATGTTAAGGAAGTATCCATAATAGCAGTTTTTGAGAATCAAGAACAGATGTTGGAAATTAGTGAAGATATGGAGCAGCAAGGCCTCTCATGTGTTGCTTGTGAGAGTGTAAAGTGCTATAACCACACTAGAAATTTCTTTGGACATATTTACTACAGTTCCAGGTACCACCTTACCCAAAGACCCAGAAATTCCACTCAGTTGGACAGAAGTGCCTACACATGGAAGATTACAGCAGAGACCCACCAAAAATATCTATCAACAGTATAATGGATAAATAAAATGTCATCTAGTCCTGCATTGGAAAATTCTGCAGCAAAGAAAATGAACCTCCCGCTTCTCCAGTGAACTCCCATAATGCCCCATGGAAAGCAAGCTCTGAAGGAACGACCTTGAGTTATTCGCAGGGGATCCCAGGACCTGCCATGCCAGCAGGCAGCAGTAGACACTTGCTAAATATTGAGAAGAAACATGTTCTTCCGTTTCCTGCCTCCAAACATTTGCTACCATTCTCTGGGCCCACAATTTAAACACTAAACGTTTTCCTACTAAAACCCCACTGTCCTACATGGAGCAGGACATGCTCCCACCAGGGGACACGTCAATGGTTCCACTATATCAGAAGATGTGGAGTCTACCTGGTCATTTTAGGCTCAAAGCCATAGTCCTTTACTGCCTGGTTCCGCCCCAGCTTGCAGGGTGTGGTGGGGCTATTTCCTCCCTTACTTTAACGATGGATCTCAAGAGTTTGCCCTTTCCTTTCTTCGTAGTGGGCCCCCCTGGGGAGCTCTGACTGGCCAGCACAAAGCACAGATGGCCTGGTAGGAAGTGGAATGGTTTATGATGGAGAACAGTGACGTTCACCGACATGAAAGAGCCCCGCAGACAGCAGAGCTCCCAACAGGCTTGGTTCTCATGTGTTGCTAGTGAGAGTGTAACAGGCTAGAACCACACTATCCTGGCTCTGTGTGTTCTCTCTTTATGACCTGTCGTACCTCGGCTCCATCTGTCAGTGAACAAACACCATCTTGTTGGAGGAAACACCTCGAAGGTGTATATTGAGGGTGAGCATTGGATTCCACCCCAGCTCGGGTCTGTGCTCTGCCACAGCCGTGCACACATGCTGGGCTCCCAGAGTAAAAGCGATTCCACTGTCACCTGCTAATCTCTGTCTGCAGCATCTCATGCTTCCAACTTCTCATTCCACACCTCCTGAGGGCTGCCACCTCCCAGCAGCTCAGTCCAAGCACCACTTCCCCTTTAAAAGACAAGACTGGCCAGGACTCAAAAAATCACAAACACAAAAAAACACTGTTAGGTGGTAGGATTGCCCTCAGTTTTCTTTCTTTCTCTTCTCTTTTTCTTTCTTTCTTTCTCTTCTCTTTTTCTTTCTTTCTTTCTCTTCTTTCTTTCTTTCCTTCTTTCCTTCTTTCTCTCTCTCTCTCTCTCTCTCTCTCTCTCTCTTTCTTTGCTTCCTTCCTTCCTTCCTTCCTTCCTTCCTTCCTTCCTTCCTTCCTTCCTTCCTTCTTTTCTTTTTAAGCGGGGGAGTAGTTAACAGTATTCATCTCTTATTTGCCCCCCAAATAAAATAAATGTTCAAAAAGAAAAAACACCCTTAGACTTATCGGGGGGATCACTTTGTAAGTTACACAAATGTCTAATCGCTATGTTGTACACCTGTAACTAATATAATAGTCTATGTCAACTGTAATTGAAAAATTTTTAAATTGTTTTTAATAAAAAAAAAACCCAAAACACATAAACCAGTCTATCTCCCCAAATCTATCCTAGAAAAAGGAACTTCTAGAAGCCATTCATCTCTATAAGCTCTTTTTCCTGCTTTCCTTTCTCTTCAATGAATTAAGCCAATATTTACTGACGATGTGCCTCTGCTGCGTCCTGGGACTTACATGAGGAGACAAAGAGGCATCTGATACAAAAGGAAACTCAAGAGCAGTGTGGTGACTCCCGGGAAATGGGGTACACTCTGCGAAGCTGTGCTCGGAGCCCAAGGGTACCCTAAGCGCCCCTGCTTTAGGTGGTCCCACAGTGTCCCGTCCTCCCCTCCTCTGGGGGCAGCCGGGCCTCTCCCTCTGCTTTCCTTACCTCATGTTTCACCTTCACACTCCACGCCACCCTTGGAGGAAGACATTGTTGACATTTCACAAAGGAGGCTCAGAGCAGATCAGACCCTTCCCCAAGGCCATAGTCTGATAATCAGAGCACTGAGGGGGGCCGATCCGGGCCCAGTGACCTTGGACAAGTTCATCACCTGCCTGCACCCGGGTGTCCTTATCTTTAAGATGGGGTGTTAGTAATATGCATTCCATGAGCTCAGTGTGAGGGTGAAAAGAGTGCAGGTACAGGCACAGAGTAAACACCCAATCAACATCAGCTCTTGTTATCTTTTCCCAAAGACCTCCTTCCTGGTCTTTTCAGAATCCGCGCCTCTCCTTGCCTCGCCCAACTGACAAGCAGACAGCTGTGAGAGGGAGGTTCAGTGACTCACCTGAGGCCACACAGCTAGTGAGTGGGACAGCAAGGACTGAGCCCAGAACTCGGTCTTGCCAGGAAGGGGCTGGCTGAGCTGAAACACGGGTCCTTATTCCTCCCCTGTCCCCCACCCTCCTTAGCCCAGGGATCCCCAGGGAAGGGCCAGGCCTGCTGCTGTCAGAGGCCAAGCTGCTCTAGGAGAACAGGAAGGGCATGTCTGGAGCCAAATGGGCCCACAGGCCTGAGGTCAGGGAGGCTGAAGGGGCAGGGTTGGGGCAGCCCAGGCAGCTGGGGCTTGGCCTCAGGGCATCTCTGGAGCATGCACAGCAGTGTCTGCCCCTGGCCGGGAAGGGGACACCCTGGAGACCCCCAGACGCTGGGCTCTAACCCAGACGTGAACCCACTCTGGGCTCAGCCTTCACCAACCTCACAGCTCCCTTGGCTCTGAGCCAGGCTTTGGTACTATTTGTCCCCCACTCATGGAGCTTCCCGATGACCTCTGACCCCCACATTTCCCCCTGGCCCTCACCTGGCAGCCTGGACTCTCACTGGGGTCAAATTCATGTCTATAGGGGCAGGAGAGTGTTTGTAGCTTCCACCACCCGCCTGTCGCAGCCCCTGTCTCCCATCTCCCCACAATGTCCTCAACTCCAGGCCCCACGCTTAGTCCCTCCAACAGGGGTGTTGACCTGCCCCTCATTCTCCCCACTCCACTGCCCCCCTCCAGGACAGCTTGGCGATGACTTTCCCACCTCTGACCTTCAGGCCCAATCCAACCTCACAGAAGACCAGACTCTGCCCCAATCCACAGCCCGAAGCTGCTCCTTCCTCTGCATGACAAAGGCTGGGGGCCCCTCCCTCCTGACGGCTAATCAGTCCATTGTAAAAGGTCTCCCAATCCACATTCACTTTTTTCTGGCTGATTGCCCACTTATTTTATTTCCCCAGCAAAACTCTTGTATCCCTGAGGAATCCACATTCAGGAAAGGGGTCTGTTTGCAGAGGGATAATAGGTCTGGGGGATTTGCCCTGAGTCTGCCTCCACTGATCCCCTTCCCCTGTCCACCCTCCATCAACCTCCTGTATTAATGTCTCACCAACTTTCCGACCCCAGGCCAACAGCCGGCTGCAAACAGCCTCAGGTCATGGGAAGAACCTGCTTCTCTTTTCTCTTAATAGATCGTGTGGCATCCACTCTCACGGCAGCCTGTCTCACCTGTTCACTGATGACTCCAGGCTCACACCTCCAGCCTGACCCTTCCACTGGGCACCAGAACCGTATATCCAACTGCCCTTACACCCCTACCTGTTCCCATCTCAGCACATGGCGCCACCCTACACCCACCTAGGCCTCCAGACCTCGGGGTCACTCTTGATTCTTATCCCACATCCTTCAGAGTCAATTCCTGGCAAATCTTGTTGGTCTCACTGCAAAATTAATCGTATCCATCTGTGACCTTCCATCACTTGTCTGGGCACCTGCGACTGCCATCTTCCTGCTCCATTCCCCACCTCCAGAGCCAATAGTAATCTTTGACAAACTTTAATCTGATGCACTCTATTCATTCAAACCCTCCAAAAATTAACTCAGAATGGATCGTAGACCTAAATATAAAATGCAAAGCTATAAAACTCTTAGAAGGTAACATCTAGAAGGTAACTCTTAGAAGGAGAAAATCTAGATGAACGTGGGTTTGGCGATGACTTTTTAGATACAACACCACAGGCACGATCCATAAAAGAAATAATGGATAAGCTGAACTTCACTAAATTTAAAAACTGCAAAAAACACTGTAGAGAAAATGAGAAGACAAGCCACAGACTGGGAGAAAACATTTGTAAAAGACAAATTTGATAAAGGACTCTTATCCAAAATATACCAAGAACTCTTAACGCTCAACAATAAGAAAATGAACAACCCAATTAAAACATAGGCAAAAGATCCAGATACCTCACCACAAAAGATACACAGATGGAAAATAAGTAGATGAAAAAATATTCAACATCGTATGATATCAGGGAAATGCAAATTAAAACAGCAATGAGATACCACTACCCACTATTAGAAAGACCAATATATCAAACACTGACAACACCAAATTCTAGCCAGGCTAGAGTCAAATGTCTGGGTCACAGGACCCCCCACATCTCCAGCTCCAGGCTACTGAGCCCCTCACCCCTGCATGTGTTGTGCAGTGGGCCCCCAAGTCTTTCCTTTGGGAGAATAAAAATCAAATTAAAAAGCTAACTACTTCTGACTCAGCCTGGGAGGCTGTGCTGCCTTGGCTGTGTAATTAAAAATGGAATAACATGTCAAGTGAGGGAGGGAGCTGGTCCCCTCCCTCCCTGAGACCAGCCTCTCATCTCCCTGCCC
This sequence comes from Rhinolophus sinicus, assembly GCF_057876585.1. Lineage (NCBI taxonomy): Eukaryota > Metazoa > Chordata > Mammalia > Chiroptera > Rhinolophidae > Rhinolophus > Rhinolophus sinicus. The sequence goes on along the minus strand of NC_142506.1, from coordinate 55,774,883 downwards.
AGGGGCCCCTGAAAAAGGATGGAGACTGTGGAGCAGGTCAGAGACCCCACCTGGGATCAAAGCACCAGGGTGCAGGGCCCAGAGGAGGGAGCGGGGAGCGTATCCAGTGCTTGTTTGTAGGTCAGCATTGACAAAGGTAGGCCGGGGGCGGGCCTTCACTGCTCCAGCAGGAGCTAAGGGAAGCTGCGTGACTCAGGCCCACCAGCTGTGTGATCTTAGGCAGCCAGGACCTCTCTAAACAATGAGGGATTTAACCTACACGACCATTTTTACTGTTTTCCATAAGAAGATTCTAAGATGTGTTAGTTCAGTGTCAGCAGCAATTGAGTAAAACAGAAGCATCTTCTGGGGGTGTTCACGTGTGTGTGTGCGCACATGTGTGTGTGTGCACGCGTGTGTGAGTGTGTGTGCGATCCCTTCCCTGACTACAAGCTGGCCAAGGGCAGCACTTAGGACTTGGGACTCTTTAACTGCACCAGGACCACAGAGCAGGCTCGCGGTGGTCCCGGGAAATGGTTTTGTTTGGGTTTTAATGGAAAGGCAGGGTCTTCCCGCCAGGTCCCTTGGAAGCCCCCAAGCATGTGTCCGAGAACAGGGCCCGGCTTTTCCCATCTTACAGGCCAGGGTCCCATGGTCTGTGCAGGGAGCAGCTGTAGTAGATTGCAGACGTGAATAGCATAGGGCAAGAAAAGAAACAAAACTGGCCCCTTCAGAGATGGGCAGGATGAGGAGAGTTCACAGAGGGTCACAAGTGTGTATTGGACTGGGGTTCTGGGTCCTGCCCTCAGCAGCTCAGGGGTGCCCAGGACAACCTCCATGCAGGGTATGGACGGGCCTGAAGCAGACCCTATGCACTGATGGGGGAGGACACACCTGGACGCTCTGCTTCCCTGTGGCCTGGACTTCCAGCTGGTCACCCCTGCAGGGAAGCGCTCAGTGCAGCAGGATCCCCCACCCCGCAGCTCTGGGGAGTGGCCTCACTATCTCTGATGAAGACACCACAGCCCTGGCTGGCAATGACCAGCGGTGCCCTCCACGGCCACATTGGCCTTCCTCTAAGGCACGTCTGACTGATGCTTTTACAGGGAGAGGTGGCCACTGCAGCTCCATCCTCTTCTTCTGAGCATCCTTCCATTTCTCAAAGTTCTGGCTTCAGGAACCCAGCCGTGTTCACCCCCAGCCCTTCTCACTCGGGTCACGTGGAGCCTCCATCATTGCCAGCCTCGGGTCTATTTCACCCTTGTCCCAGGAGCTCCTGGATTTACTCCCCAGACCACCTCTCTCGTTCTCACAGGCTCTCTCTGGTCCTTCCCCTCTGCTCTTAACCTTCATAATCCCCAGACTCTGCCTCTTATGGGCTGAACTGTGTCCCCCCAAATTCATATAGTGGAGCCCTCACCCCCAGTACCTCAGAACGCATCTGTATTTGGAGGTAGGGACTTTAAAGAGGTAATTCAGTTACAATGATGTTCAGTTACAATGAGGTCTTCATGGACGGGCCATAATCCGGTATGACTGGTGTCCTTGTGAGAGGAGCAGATTAGGACACAGACACAGGGAACGCCGCGTGAGGACGCAGGAAAAGGTGCCCCGCTACAAGCCAAGGAGAGAAGCTCAGGAAGAAACCCACCCTGCCGACACCTGGGTCTTAGGCTTCCAGCTTCCAGAATTGTGAGACAATAAATGTCTATTGCTTAGGGCCCGGTCTGGGAGGGTTGAGTCTCGGGGGTAAAGTGTGAGCGCCTCGGGGAGCTGGAAGAAAATGCGTGGAGCTGAAGGCAAAGTAGACATACTTTATTCAGGCGTATGGGGCTCAATCAGCCCCGTTGTCGGATACAGCCAGCAGCCCCCATCATGTCTCAGCTGCCCACCTCGTGAAACAGCCGGACACCTTTAAACCATGCAGAGACAAAGGTGGCGTACAGCCAGGGTGCTTATGTAAGAGAATATCTTTCAGATGGATGGTGCCTGCACTGCGTTCCATCATCTCGGACAGGCAGGTGGCCGGGTCAGAGCCAGCAGCTGGTCGGGGAGGGAGCCTGACCAAGGCTATTTTCCCTACAGGCCCCAATCTGTGTGGTACTTTGTGACAGCAGCCCTAGCTGCTCTTCTCACACAGGTGTCCCCAAAACTCTCATTCTACTCAGCTCTAACTCATGGTGCCAGGTTACAAATCCTCACCTGGGCCTCCAGACTCTTGAGAGGCCCAGCCTCTGTCCTCACCTGCTCCTCAGGGGTCGCACCCCACTGGAAGGGGTGGCAGAATGGGGTGAGCATGGGCGCTGGCCTCTACTGTTGCTCACCCCGGCCCTGGGCAAAGCGGAGGGGCTCAGTTTTCTCATTTGTCAAACACCCACTCAACAAGGTTGTTTGTGAGGATCTGGGAAGGTGTATAAAGGGCCTAGCTCTGGTTTTGACCTGTATTTCACTCTTAATAAATGGCAGCTGTTATTTTTATTATTTGTCACAAACCTGACCTCCTTCTAGTATTTCTCTGGTCAGTTAATAGTCATCAAGCTGAGACCGTGGCCTGGCTGCCACACCTGCTCCCCTTCACCTGTCCCTATCTCATGGGTTTGTTTGCTTCATTAGCTCAACAATCCCCACAAGCACCTACTTACTCACCTATCTGCTAACCCACAGCCACTGTGCTGGGCTGAGCACACAAGCGGAAAGGCTGTGGGCCAGAGGGGCTTCAGCTTATCTGCTTCAGCTGATCAATTTACACACACTGATTTGTAAACAATCAATTACACTATACGGGGATGTGTTGGGGGAAAGGGGCGTCCTTATGCCTTGTGGATTACCCTCTTCAACTGGCCTCTCTCATCTTTTACCCAGATGGCGGCAAGACTCACATTACTGTTCTTCAAGGCTTCCAGAGTTTTCTTTCTTAAGCAAAAATAGGCCTGATCCCTCCCTGCATAGAACCCTCCCGGCTGCACCTGCCTTCCAATGGGCCCAGTCCGGTGTCACCTGGGCTTTCCTGTCTATCACCCAGCCTCCTCCCCCTGTCTCCCCCCACATTCCCTCTTCATTCTTGCCATGTGAAAGACTATCATTGGGCATCAGTCCCCACCACCATCACCAGGGTGTCACTCCTAGGCCCACCCTGGCCCTTTACCACCTCTCTCTATCTGGAAAACTCGTCTTATCTTTCAAGACCTATCCTCACCTCTCTTCAGCATCACCTCCTTCACCGAATCTTCCTGAACCCTTGACTGCCTCTATCAGAGCTCTTATCTCCTTGTAGTATGGAGCTTGCAGCGATCTCTTTCATATCTATTCTCCCCACCAGATCAGAAACCCCACTGGGGAGGAAGAGATCAGGTCTGGTTTTATCTGTGGCTCCACAGTCTGGCACATAGTCTTCATGTGTGCAGACCGAATAAATGCCTGAATAAATAAATGCATGCGAGTCAGATTGAGCCAGGCGCTTCTCACACCTCATCCCATTTAATCCTCATGTGACTGAGCCAGTACAAGATTATAGGAAGGTCAGCTTCACCCTCTGCCCTCCCAACCCCCTGACCCCCACAGTCCCCTGGGGCTCCTTTTTACCTGGACCCCCATTTCCCAGGGTTGGCCCTGAATGTCTCAGGACATGGACACCACACCATGGAGGGTCCTGATACATGAATAATGTGCATTTCATGTGCCTATAACGAGGTCTAAATAAATCCACATTTATTTGGCAATCATGCAGGTATTCTTCTCAGCGCTTCACCTTGCTGGTCTATCTCCCTGGATACCCAGGAATGTTGGCTGCAGGCCACAATCAGCTCAATTCAATTTAACAAGCATTTGTCCAGCTCCCAGGTCAGTGCCAGGCAGTGGTTCCCATGCCGGCTGAGGGTCAGAAGCTCTGATTCTGAGGTTTGGGTGAGAGAGGAGTGTGCGCCACATTTAGAGAGCAGAAAAGGCAAGGAGAAGGCATTTCCAGTGGAGGAAATGGGCTGAGCAATAACAGTGGGTGGGTAGGTCGGGGCATATGATAAAGGTGGGTCTGGGGGCCAGACAGAGGGAACATTTTGGAGAGTCATGGGTAATAAGATTAGAAACAGGGCTCAATAAATGCTAGTTTCCTCTCCATTTTCCTTCATTAAACAAGGCAGGTGAGTGCCAGCCTGGTGGCTCAGGCGGTTAGAGCTCCATGCTCCTAACTCCGAAGGCTGCCTGTTGGATTCCCACATGGGCCAGTGGGCTCTCAACCACGAGGTTGCCAGTTCGATTCCTTGAGTCCTGCAAGGGATGGTGGGCAGCACCCCCTGCAACTAAAGATTGAACACGGCACCTTGAGCTGAGCTGCCGCTGAGCTCCCAGATGGCTCAGTTGGTTGGAGCGCGTCCTCTCAACCACAAGGTTGCTGGTTCGACTCCCGCAAGGGATGGTGGGCTGTGCCCCCTGCAACTAGCAACAGCAACTGGACCTGTAGCTGAGCTGTGCCCTCCACAACTAAGACTGAAAGGACAACAACTAGACTTGGAAAAAAGTCCTGGAAGTACACACTGTTCCCCATAAAAAAAATCTATAAAAAAAAAGGCAGGCAATACAATCGGTTTAAGAACCAGGTCTGGAGCCAGTGGTGCCCAGGGAACAGGCCATGGGCCCACCCAGACCAGGGCTGACTCTGGCTCCACCAGGTCCTGGCTTTGGGGCCTGTGCTCCCAGTTAACCTCTCTGAGGCTTAGATTCCTTAACGATTACCATCAAATCAACAGCAGCCTTGGTTATTGGGGCTCGCCTCCTGCCGACACCAGCCCAGTCCTGAATCAGGTTTAACCCTGGCCTGCATCCTTCCAGGTGGGGACTGCTATCGTCCTCACACTGCAGAGAAGTTCCTGGAGGGAGAATAGCTAGCCCAAGGTCAGACGGCTTCATAGTAAGTGATCTGACTTGCAAGGCCTCTTGAACAAGACTGCTGTGTATTGATTCAGACGACCTACAAGAAACCTGGACCTGCTGGGCACTCGATAAGACTTGTCTTCCTCGGCTCTGGACGCCCAGGGGAGAGGCCCAGGTGTGTGGGCAGCCGGGAGGGCTGCTATCCCGCCTTTCCCACCAGGGACAACGATGATGGTGAGGGACAGAGGGCAAGGGCTGTTCCAAGGAAGAAGATTCAAGATCTCCCCTCTCTAACCAACACTAAGCTGCTTTGTTTTGTGACTACACGACGTCACGTGCCACAGCTGGCACGCGGGGCGCGGAGCTGGATCGGGTGTCTCTGATCCGGTTTCTCCCCAGGACGCAGCACCCTGGATTTTGTCCTCAGCGCAGGTGACCCGGGGCGTTCACTAGTTAGCGCCTGGCGCCCTCTCGTGGCACAGGTGAGCCTTTCCTTTGCCAGGGCCCTTTGCCAGGGCCCTTTTCCAGCGCGGTGGGACCTGAACAGAGCCGGGCTTCCAGGACTAGCTTTCCTAGTGGGCCGGCGTGTAGGAGCATCGTTAGGAACCACCTGCTGTCGAGAGCTCATCTGTGAGAGTGGGAGGGACATTGGACTGGACTCCGAAGGCTGCAATCCTGTCCCCAGCTCCCCTCGTTTCCCAGTTGGGGCTGCTTATAGGCTCCCCACCTGCCTCCCAGGATGCTGTGAGAATCCTATTGGATGTGATGAGTGACAGCAGCTTCTTATCGGCTCAAAAGCACTACTAAAGAGCAAAGCATTGTGTTCATGAGAAAGTAACTAACAGAGCAAGTTCCAGGACGCTAAGGGCCAGTGAAGGGCTGAGGGCAGCAGCTGGGGCAGAGGAGCTGAAGGGAAGGGGAAGGTATTCCCAGGAGAGGGGTGGGGTGAGCAAGACCCTGGAGGGCAGGGGCTTTAGCAGACACAGATGTATCTGTTTGGGGCAAAGGGAGACTGATGGGGAGATGTGGTCAATGGTACTGGAAAAAGAAGTCCATAAACGCTCGTTTCTTTTTCCTTTCTCTTAATTCAAAAGGCAGAGAGGAATGATAGTTTTATTTGCTTCTATAAAACAGAAAAAATTAAACTGCCTACGTCTCTGAGTGGGTTTCCCAGGGACTTGGTAACTCTCAAAACAAGGTCCCTGCCCCTCCTGAAGGTGGTAAGGAGGCCAGTCCCACTCTGTTCCTTCCCAGGCCCCTGCCAGGGGCCCCTGCAGCAGCGTCCCCTGCCTACATGCCCCACTCCTCATCCAGCCTGGTCTTCAGGTCATTCCTGTATTCCAGCAGGAGGGCCCCTCCCTTAGAGCAGTGAGGGTGGCAATGCCCGCCGGAGGCAGGACAGTTCAGTGCCTCAGAAAACGGGTCTTGGTTTTAGTCACCCAGGCTTTTCCTGTCACTGGCCGTGCTCCTAATTTGCACAACCGTCAGTGTTCCCATCAGTAAAATACAGAAACAATAACAACATCATCATTCCTCAAGTAAAGATTAAATGAGATTATGTGTCTTGTACACAAAATAATTGTGTCTGGCACTGGGGAAAACACATGCTCGTTTATCGTGGACGTTTCTATGTTTTAAGTTATACGTGAGAAGCTGCTTGACAAGGAAAATGGGCCAGGCCTTCCATCTCAGAAAAGAGGAAACCCTGCAGTGTGTGATGTTACAGAAAGGGGAAGGGCTGTCAGGGCAACACTGTCACCTGCTGAGGTCCCACCAGGCTGTGCTGTGACTCAGGCATAGAATGGAGAGGAGCCAGCAGTCAGGCTCTCCAGTGTCCCTCCAAGCGTTGCTTAGTAACAGTCACCTAGGGACACAGATGAAGCTGCCTGGCAGGGCCAGTGGGGAGCAGTGGAAACATTTTTTAATCTTTTAACTACGTCACCTTGGACAGCTCACCAGCAGGCCTAGTACAGAGGACAGGATTTGGTATCAGATGTGGATTGGAATCCTGGCACCACTTCCTAGCTAATTAAAACTTGGGCAACATATTTTGTTGTTTTGGAACTTTATGAAGTGTAATTTACATGCCATAAAATTCACCCACTTTAAGTGTATTATTCAAAGATTATCTATGTACAGTTGGGCAACCATCACCACAATCTTCTCTTAAATCATTTCTGTTACTCCGAACAGGAATCTCATACTCTTCCCAGTCCCACCCCAGCCCTAGACAACCACTCTGTCTCTGTAGATTTGCATTTTCTGGACATTTCATATAAATGGAATCATATAATTTGTGGCCTTTTGTGACTGGCTGCTATCAGTATCGTTTTTGAGGTTCATCACGCTGTAGCCTAAGTCAGTACTTCCTTTTTATTGCTGAATAATATTCCATCGTGTGGATATAACACATTTTGTTTATCCATTCACCAGTTGATAGACACTTGGGTTGTTTCTACTTCTTGACTATTATGAATAATGCTTCCCTGAACATCCATGTACAAGACTTGTGTGGATGTATTTTTAATTCTCCTGAGTCCATACCTAGGGGTGGTTTCTGGCTCATATGGTGCTCAATTTAACCTTCTGAGGAAATGCCACTGTTTTCCAAAGTAGCTGCACCATTTTCTATTCCCACCGGCAATACATGAGGGTTCGTATTTCTCACATTTTTGCCAACCATCTTTTTTTTTTTTAAGAGCGAGCATGAAGTGGTATCTCATTGGGTTTTGAGTTGCATTTCCCTAATAACTAATGGTGTTGAGCATCTTTTCATGTGCTCATGTGCCATTTGTATATCCTCTTTGGTGAAAGGTCTACTCGAACCTTTTTGGGCAACTTAACCTCTTTGAGCATCACCTTACTTTTAAATTATACCCAGTTCCTAAGAGCATGAGGTTTTATGTAAGGGATTTGCAAAAGGGCCTGCCGTGTAATGGGGCGTAGCATGATAGCTTTTACTATTGTGGTCACTTTGGCCCCATAGGACTGAGTCTTCCTCGTGGGCTCACAGGTTTAGAGTTGGAGCCAGGGCTGCCCAGACTCAGGAACAGAAGGCTCTCCTCCCTCCTCAGCAGGAGGTGAAGGACAAGGGGTCCACAGTGTTCTAGATGTTCTGTTGAGCAATCCCACATGGCCTCACTTCACACCCACCAGAACCTTTTCATGAAGCACGACCATATTTATGGAGGATGAAATCTTGAGGTCAGAGATACTCAGTAACCTCTCCCAGGTCGCCTAGTTGAAAGTGGTAGGATCTCCCAGGTTGCCGGATGCTGATGCCAATGGCACAGGCAGCGAGCTCCTACAGACGAGCCAGGCACACTGGCCTGCGTGGGGAAATCACAGGCCCCGTCTGGCTGTGTGGATGGCATACCCCGCCTTGGCTTCTGGGAGGCAGGACAGCGGGCGGCTAAGAACACAGACAGCCCCCACCACTGACCAGCAGTTCAGCTGGGGTGCGTACCCTCTCCAGGCTTCAGCATCTTCTATAAAGACGCCCTCAGGGAGGATTTCTTCTCTTTGTGTCCTTAGTGCTCCCCACAGAAGCAGGGAGCACCTGGCCAGGGACTTGATTTCTCTAGAATGACGACTTAGGATTACGCACAAGAAAAGCAGGGTAACAAAACATAAAACTTTATTAAAGCAGCTGAACTTAGCACTTCCTCAATGGTGCCCCTATGAAGTGACAGTTAAATATGAGCTGTCTCATTTCGTGCATTTCTGCTTCATCGTGACAATTCTAACGTTGCTCATCTTCCATTCACAGAGAAATGCCCTCGTCATGTTTTGTACCTCTCATCTCCTTGACGTGGCATCACACTGATGCTGCTTTGGGCTCCAGCTGGAGAACCCCAAAAGGGGTTCCCTAGACTGGGGCTCTGACAGTGGGAGGTGCGCAGGACATCTGGCTTCCAGTTTCAACCACCCCTTCAGAGTATCTTCCAGCAGGGGACAGCAGGGGAAACTAGGGCTTCTTGGTCTGAACAGATTTAAGGTTTAGTAACAAGGATCTGGCCTCACCCTGCACGGCCCCTTCAGGCGAGGGCTCTAGGCAGAAAGTGGGACAAGGCTACCTCAGTCCTTTTTGCCTCCCGGGGCCGGGCTTCTCGTGAGAAGCTTCCCTGAGCTGCCGGGGGTCAGTGTGGACACTGTGGGGGATTCCAGCTTCACTCTGTCCAGGAGGGTCTTCTTGAGGGCCGCTGAGGAGATCTTTTCTTGGTCTGCCATGGACTGCAGCTCTCTGCAGACAAAGTCGGAGAGGGGTTGAAGGCGGAAGGCAATAAAGCTTGGAGCAGAGTTTCACAAGGTTTCCCCATCCACATAACCCCCAACCTTTGCTGACATGATACCACCCAAGATGAGACCCTGCACCAAACACTCCCCCAAGCTTCGCAGGGTGCTCTTTAGCTACGTGTGGCTTCCTACGCAGATGGAGAGCGTCAGGAGGTAGCTGTGATCATACGGGAGAGAGAGTGGAAAGTGACAGGGATTGGAGTCATGAACTTGAAGCTAAATCCTGTCTCAACTGCTTGTTAGCTGTTTGACCCTGGGCAAAATCGTCTGAGTCTCAACTTCCTCATCTATAAACCAAAGCTAATCCCAACCATCAGAACTGTGAGGAGAATTCAATGAAGACCTGCAAACTCTTAGCTAAACAGAGTCTAATAAGTCATGGTTATTAATACAGCACAGACTCCAACCCTGCTAATGGGACCAAACACGACAGGTTCTGCAAGACGCAACCCAGCCCAGGGATTGGCTGGGAATTGGGGGGCCTGGGGCAGAGGAGAGCAACCCACCGTGTTCGGATGCAGGAGGCCTCAACTGCATTGATGAGCAGGGAGCGGAAGCCCCCGCTCTCTAGGAAGTGCAGGGCGTGGATGGTGGCGCCTCCGGGGGAGCAGACATTGTCCTTGAGCTGGCCTGGATGCTGCTCTGAGTCCAGCAGCATCTTAGCAGCCCCCTAAGGCAGGAAGGGGGTATGAGAGGAGCAAACTGCCAGTACACCTTGGGACAGGTTTCTGCACGACCACTGCTCTTCCCCAACGCCTATCTACGCCTCGCAACCAACCCCTGCCCCCAGCTCACGGACACACAAGAACCCCCAACGCATACCCTGGTCCAGAACATGCAGGGGCAAGATACTGACCAGCAAGGCCTGAGCCCCCAGTCGGACTGCTAGGCGCCGCGGCAGGCCCATCTTCACCCCACCATCAGCCAATGCGTCCAGGGCCATGAACGCCTGTGGAGACACTCATTGGTCCTGGGGCAGCAGGCACCCAGGGCATCCCTTAGGCTCTGCTTTTCCTGATGCCTGGAGCTAGTGCCAAGGATCAGCCTCATCTACCAGCCAAGGGGTGGACGACACCCCCAAGCCTGCCTGCCATCCCATCTTGCTCCCCTGCGTCCCCAAAAGGCTGCATAAGCATGGGGGCCTCACGTAGGCAGGCCCGCTGCCGCTGAGCCCTGTGACGGCGTCAATGAGGTCCTCCTCCACCTCCGTGCAGAAGCCCACACTGCTCATGAGCTGCTCCAGGAGCTGCCCGTCCTCCACCAAGGCGTGGGTGCCCGTGGCGTACACGGTGGCTCCCTCCCGCACCACCACAGGTGTGTTGGTCATGCAGCGAATCACTTTGGGGGCCGGCTGGAACGCCATCAGCTTCTGGAGCAAGGAAGAGGGCCGAGTGAGCTGCCAGGGCACCGCAGCCACTAGCACCCACCCCTCCCCTCACACAGGGGCACCAGGGCTGAGATGGGCACCTTCTCCACCGAGCTGATGGTGACTCCGGCTGCACAGGAGACGATGATGTGCCTGGCCTGGACGTCGGCCCCGATCTCGTCCAGGATGAAGGGGATGATGTGTGGCTTCACGGCCAGGAACAGGACGTCGCTGTGTCTCACTGTCTCCTTGTTGTTCCGGGTCAGGTTCACCCCCAACTTCTGCAGGAGGAGACTGCCTAGCTCACAGTGCAGGGCGGCTTCACCAGGCCCAGACCCGCCCAAGGAGCAGCCAAACCCCTGCCAAGTCCTGTCCCTGCTTCAGCCTGGAATTCCCTGCCCTGTCCTCTCGGGGTCTGTCCCTACCCCCATGGGCACCAAGTTTTCCAATGTTGCTTCTGGGCAAGTGAGCACAGGCTCTGGGCATGGACAAGCTTCTCCATGGCAACCAGGAATGGGCTGTCCCACATTCCCACCAACCTGGCACCCAAGGCACAGCTCTGCCATGTAGGCTCCATGGAGGCTCCATGGCTGGCAAGTGGCAGAGGGAAAGGGGAAATCTAGCGCCCAATGGTCAGAAGCAGAGCTGGGTCAGGCCCTATCCCAACCCCGGAAACTTGCTCATCAGACTGCATGGTCTCCGTATGGTCTAGGGTGGGCTGGAGGACACCCATCCCTCTAGGACTCCAAACCGAGAAGCAGGGCCCTCCAGTGCTAGGAACACCAGCCATCCTAGACACAGACACTGCCTGTCACCTGCCTCATCAGACAGGTGACACTGCCCAGGTTTTAGGTGAAGACTTGGGATATTCTTTCTTGAGAGAGGAACAACTAACTTGCCAGATTCTTTCCCAACACGTTCATTCATGCCTCAGAATAACTCAATAGCAAAGTGGCTACTGTGGCCTCCCATTTTATTAATGAGGAAACGGAGGCTCAGAGTACCTGAAGGTCACACAGCTAGTCCACGACGCCAAACAAATATGTACTGGGTACCTACTATGTGCCAGGTGCTTTCCATACAGAAATACCCCAATTAAACGTCTAATCACCCTAGCGCCTGGATTTGACCCCCAGTCTGTTTGTCTGGAAGCTCCCACCATAGAGCCGCGCCTGGGATCGTGCAGGAGGACGGCGATGGTCCTGGTGGGGCGGTCAGCACCGCAGCCTACACCTCAGCAGCGCAGTGCATCGGGCCTCCTTCTCCTGGGTCTCCACCCTTCTCCCCACACCCCTATGCCCCACTTACCCTAAGTGCAGACACCGTGGGCAGGTCCATTTCCGGGGAGCTGGCTATTATCTTGTGAGCCGACAAGATGCCTGCCGCAGACAGGGGCTTTTCAACCGGGGATCATGGCCCTCCTCGTTCCCACGCTTTCCCTCGGAAAGCGGAACCAAAACCCGCCACCGCTAACGGTGCCGGTCTCCCTCTGCTCCCTCAATCCCTTACACCGACAGAAGACGCTCTTGCTCCTTAACAGACCTCCCCCACCAGACGCAGATAAGCCCTTTCTTCATTCATTCATTCATTCATTCATTCATTCATTCATTCGTGGCGTGGGGGGCGGTTCGCAGACTGGGCTCGGGGCCGCACGCGCACCTGCCTCCCGCCTCCACTCGCTCACCTGCGGCCGTGAAGCCCCGCACCAGGGCACAGGCCAGCTGGCCCGCGCCGATGAAGCCCACGCTCATGGTCCCGGGCTCGGCGTCTTCCCGGCAGCCGCAGAAATCCACTCAACGCGGACCCCGAGACACCGTAAGGGAAAAGTGGAGGGTGCGAGAGTCCAGCGCACACGCGCCTCGGCAGCCAGATCCAGGGAACTTCCTGCAGCTTCCGGCCGGATCGCGCTCCCCCCCCCCCCCCCCCGGGCACTCAGACCCCGCCGCAGGCCCACACATGGCCCCGCCCCGCCCAGGCGGCCAATCCGAGGCCAAGTCGGGGCTGTGCGCCCGCCTCCTGTGCACGGGATTGGCGCGCGGAACCTCAGAGTCGAAGCCCGGAAGCCGGGATCCTCGCCTCGCTTGGGACCGTACGCCGCCGGCCCGGGATCCCGGTTCTCACACCTCCGGGGCTGGGGGCTGAGGCCGAGCAGAGGTCTAGCTAACATCATTTCTGGCGCGGGCCATCAGCTGCCCGTTGTGAGCCAGAGGAGTTCTGCAGGTTGCCTATTTGAGGGGATGAGTGTGTCCACCCCCCACCGCCCCCCACCGCCAGCGGTTCAGACAAAATCGTGGAGACCGTGGGCTCCGAGCCAGGGGCCTCGGTGTGCCCCGGGATTCAGTCCGCTTCCTCCAGGCCCAAGCCGGAGGCGGCAGGGGCAGCCGCGGTGATTCACTTGAACTTGCATTGTTCACGCGAATGGGTCTTAACTATTAATGGTTTGCAAATAGGGTCAGTTCCTCCGTTTAGGAACTGATTGGCTCCCTAGGGTCTAGCTAAAGTATTACTTCCTCCGCCGTCTTTCCATCGGTTTTCCTAGTCCTTTCCGTATTCACACCCCCACCCCCAGCAGAGGGCCGCTGTCTGCGATTTTCTTCTAACTGATCACATTCCTGAGGAAGTACGGTACCCAGGTGCTCTGTTTCTGCACCCCTAAAAGTGAGGACCAAATGTTTATTATTAAGCAAAATAATATTTGTATGGCTTTTTCAGATTTGAAAAGTAATACATGCATGTTGAGGAAAATTTGGAAAATCCAAAAAAAGTAAAAGAAAGTCAAAATCACCTATAATCATACTTCCTAACGACAGTTTCTTACAAATATTTTTGGTGTATTTCCATGCATTATTTCCCATGCATATATACTTTTTCCATCATTGGAAATAAATGATACACATATAGTTTTCAAATTTCTATACTACATATGTAATAAGCATTTTCCAATGTCACTGCAGAGTTACTTAAAACAAGATTTTAGTGACTACTCAGCATTCCATTGGTGTGCCACAGGCACCGCACTGATTTAACCATTCTCCCAGACATCCACATTAGGTTCATTTATCCATTCAATAGATATTTATTGAGCCAGGTTCTGGGGCACAGCTGTGAACAAAACACGGAAGTCCGTGTGTGTGTGTGTGTGTGTGTGTGTGTGTTGGGGTGGAGTGGAGTGGAGTGTTTGAGACAATGGTGTCTCCTATCAGACTCCTTACACACATCCATCCCTTACTTGCTTGCCTTGTTATCTCCTGTCTCAGCTTCCAGGAGTAGAGGTGAAAAAGAAGGAAGACTACAGGGCTTAGGAAAGGCCATGCTGGTGACTCCAGTGCTGGCTTGATCCCCAGCCAGGGCAGGCCACACTGGAGAGGGCACAGCCAAGGCACTGGTCCTCCTGACTAAGCTTGGACATGTGAGCCACTGCCCAGAAACTGGTTACTTTTTGTGGTATTTTGAGATCTATTATTTTTTCCTCTCCAAAGTTTAAAGTTTATGTGTACCAAGTGGTGTTATATATTTTAATTGTAGGCAAACTCATTTTATTCTCTTATGATAACCTTGCTGACTCTAAAAGCCTATTTCACTGGCACCGTGGCCTCTGCCATGGCTGCCTTGGCAATTACATCTGACTCCTGTGAATTCCCTTTGGGCTGAAGTGCTGGATGGATGAGATAGATGAGAAGAGGAAAGGCCCGTTCTCCCCACCCAGCCGTTTAGGATACACCCTCAAGGAGAGCCCCAGCCTGGTACTGCTATCCTGCCATGGACAGATACTCTCTGTGTCAACACCTGTCTTCTTGAGGGCCCACTGTATCTATCCTCTTCCTCCATCTGAACAGACAGAGAAGTCCAAAAAGGAAATGGGAACGTTCACAAAGCCTCCAGGACTGCCCACCTTCACCTGCTCCTCCAATCCTCTCACCTACCAGTCAGATGGGTTCAGCTGCTCCTGCCCTCCTCCCTTCTCACTCCCCCACGTCCTGCCCCCTCTCCCTTTCCAGCAGAGTGGGCCCTGCTGGTCTCTCTGCTGCAGGTCCCATAGGTCAAATCAAGGTGTCAGCTGATCTGAGTTCTTACCTGGAGGCTCCGGAGCAGCCTCAGCTTCCAGACTCATCCATGTTGTCAGCAGAATTCAGTTCCATATGACTGTAGGACTGAGGTCTCCTTTCCTTACTGGCTGTCAGCCAGGAATTGTTCTCAGCTTCTAGAGGCCACTCAGATTTCTTGGTTACTGGTCCCCTTCATCTTTAAAAGAGCAGTGGTAGATTGAGTCCTTCTTACACTTCAAATCTCTCTGCCCTCCCCTTCTGCCTCCTCTCCTGCCTCCAGCCAGAGAAAGTTCTCTGAAGGGATCACGTGATTAGATGGGGTACACCTGTATAATCCAAGATACTCTCCCTATTTTAAGGTCTGGAGACTTAATGACATCTGCCAAGTCCCTTTTGCCACGTCACCTAACATAGCCACAGATTCCAAGCATTAAGAGAGCGTGGATATAATTGGGGAGAACATTCTGCCCACCTCACTGTCTTCCTGTGCTAATGAGCACATCCTTACATTGTGAAATGAAGCCAATCTCCTGGGTGTTTGAGCTCACGTGGACGGTGTGAGCTGGCCCATCCTTGCTACTGACTGCATGTGACTGGGAGACCACAGACCTCTTAGAGCCACTGAATAGTTGGAATCCTTCAGATGATACTGATACCCTCCTTGTAGAGAAAGCAACAGTACGCCCCAGTTCTCACAGCAGCCCAAGTGGGAAGGCTTCACTCTGATGCCTTATGGAGATGATCTAGCCACGTACAAGTCAGAGCCAAATCCTCTCCCTCTATGAACAATATTCTTGCCATGTCTTCAAATGCTGACTCTCCATAGACTAGCACCAGTTTTCCCTCAACTATTCAGATGCTATTAATTAGCACTGTCGGTCAAAAGAGAGTCCATGAACTTCAATGGTCAGGCATAGGGAAACCCAGCTGACTGGGAAAGGTAAGTGTAGGGGAATTGCCAGATGTGGCAGCTTCCAAATGACATGTTAACCTAATGCCTGTGTCATCAGCAGGGCACACTTACTGGTGTGTGGGGTGGGAAGGAGCTTAGAACTCATTCCATGGGGTAGAGATTCAACAGATTTGTGTTGCCTCGGTCTTGATTTTTTCATCTGAGAAATGGGAGTAATATCAGCTACCTCAAGGGATAATTGCAAGAATTAAGTGATGTAATGTGTATGAAATTGCCTAGCACTGGTCTCTGGTTCATTGTGAATGCTCAGTAGATGTTAGCTTGCTCACCACACGACTGTCACCCCCTTCTGTGTCCCCATAGCCACTATTGCAAGGATTGAAGTGCTCTCTAAAGAGGTAACATATGAGTGATTGTTTACAATACTATTTTGGGGATGAGAGTTGGGGAAGGGATATAAATAGTATAAATGAAAATAAATTCTAAATTGAGTTATTGCTGTCTTCAGCACCTCCAGAAGTTGGGGGTCCTTGGGGGTTCCCCTTTCTTCAGATCATTATGTTGCTCTCATTCCCTATTGTTCCTCCCTTCTCCTATGTAAAGGAGAAATTAAATATAGAGATTATTAAATACTCGAAATTAAATACAGAGACAGAGGAGTGAAACATCACTTTTATTTCAGCAGATTATCTACGTTCAATTGTTTTTTTACTAAATAATAATAATAAAAGAAAAGTCATAAGTACATGTGGTGTTAACTGGTGATAAGTTCTCTAAAACAGTGGGGGAAGTAACTCAATAGGCACAGACGATGCTCCACCTGCAGAGGAGGGGGTGAGGTTAGGGCTGTCTGATCCCCAGGGCAGTGCCATCTTAGAGTTGAATCCCACCTCCTCATTTTTACAAGGATATGGTGGCCCAAAGACTTCTGCATTTGCTTGAGGTCACAGCTTGTAGCCCTGTTACATCCAGAAACCAGGCATCCTGATTCCCTGTCCACTGCCCCAGCCTGACGCTCTTCATCCTCCCTCCAAGGCCCCTCTGAGGGGACCCCGGATCCCGGTATGTTTATGAAAGTCCACGTTTTGGGAGCTGGAGGTTCTTTTTTAGACATCCTCTCTATTGAGGAGAAACATTGGGATTTTTTTGGTTTTGCTTTAATTCATCATGTTATAGAGTAAATCCGTTCTTTTCCCCCAGTTCTTATCGTAGGGTGTGTTGTCCCATACTCAGTTGAGCGTTTGCCAGCAAACAGAAGCTCCCAGCCAACAATCTGTCCATGCTCAGCTATGTCCGCTAACAAGTGGGCTGGGACTTCCTACTCAGCAACCCTGAGTGGCAGTAGTTACTCTTGTAAGTGCTTAGGGTGATGGACAGGAGGACAAGAAATGGAAGGACACTCGGAAAGGTAAACTAGGTGCACTAATTGGGGCAGGGGTACCTGCTAAGTAGAAAACTAAAACCTATATTAAGACCTGCTTCGGTGCACGTGTTTAGACAGAGGCCTCAGTGGCTCCTCCCAGCACCTACGGCTCCAGCTTCCTTGGCACGGGCGCCCCATCTGAGGCACAGCTGCACTTCTGCACCCTCATGTTGGGCAGGCTGACCACCTGGACCCGGGGCTTGCCTCCCTCCTTGACGCTGACAATCATGGGCAGCGAGGTCGTCTCCGAGGCGATGCACTGCCGCGGCCCCAGAAACGGCCACTTGAAGGTCAGAGTCTCCGGGGGCTGCTGGCAGGTGCCCACACACTCGTAGGCCAGGAAGCCCGGGGGCTCCAGGACCCAGTTCTCAGCCCACTTCATCCCCTGCAGGTCAATGTACATCTCTTGGCGGCAGCAGCGCGTGCCCTGGGTCACCGGGGCCTCAGGGTCACAATTGTCCTGAGCTCTGTGGGGGCAAGGAGAGGCAGAGTCCGAGGTCAGCTGGGAAGGCTGAGGTCAGGGGACCCAGGGTGGGGCCTAGGGGGGCCCCTGGGGGAGGAGATTAGGGTCCGTCTCTCATGTAAAAAAAGCTGGATTATTTATGATAAGGATGGATACCTAGAAATAACCTAAAATAATACGTGATATTATTAATAACATAATAATAATAAGTGATCTAAGTGATAACCTAAATAATAAGTGCTATTACTTCTAAGAGTCTAAGGAGGTTTATATATTCATTCATTCCCAAAGCACTTCGAGAAAAGAAAAGGTGCCCATTTCTATCTCAATTTCACTTCGTATTTGTCTTGTTGACCTTTGACCCACAGCGCCTACCCGTAGTCCCTGAGGTCCAGGGTGTGCAGCTCCAGCTGGGGCTCGCCCTGCCTGGCGCCCGCCGGCCCCTGGGCGGCGAAGTGGACCAGCTCGTGGGCGCTGGAGGCCAGCGGGCCCAGGTGCTCCCTCTGTACCGACACCTGCAGCAGCAGCGGCTGCCGAGGTCGGCTCAGCTGCTGCCAGAAGTTCACGGCCTCTGTCACGTCAAAGGCCTTCCAGCCGCTCTCGTGGATGGACACCAGCCTGTGACACCACATGGAGACGGAGACCCTCGCTGTGAGGTGGGGGCTGGGGGAGCCGCTCTCACCCCCATCCCATCCCCCTCCCAGGGTGGTTCAGACAGGACCCACGCCCCTCTCCCCACTTCTGCCCCCTTGTCCTCTGCCCTCCCCCCACACACAGCCCAGCCGTGACCTCCCCACCTGGAGTCGATGAGCGAGGTGCGATTAGAGCCGTCCTCTCGGACGTGCAGCCACTGGATGGTGACCCGAGCCCGGTCGCTGCGTGGGGAGAGCAGCTGGTGCCTGCGGAGCGCAGCCTTGGGGACAGGCTCCTGGAAGAGGCGCAGCACGGCCTGCACCAGCTCGCTGTTGGGGGGCAGCCGCTGCTCCATGCGGAACACCAGCAAGTGCGTGGAGGCCTCGGACACCAGGAACCTGCCGGCCACCTCTGGGGACACGTGCAGGGTCAGCAGGGCCTCTCCAGGCAGGGGAGCTCTGAGGGTGGCAGGGCCACAGACGTGGCAGCCAGGTGGCAAGGGAACGGCCCCTGTTCTGTCTCCCTGGGCCAAGCCTGGTTACCTACAAATCCCCTCGGGTCTGTGGTCTTATTTGCAACGATCTCCACCAGCAGGAAGGGGCAGCCTAGGGCCCTGAGCTAACAGGTCAGCAGAGATGTTAAAGATCAGAGTCCTCACCTTGGGGCACCTGGGTCTCGCTCTGGGCACCAAGGGGATGAGCCCAGGCCCAGACAGGGGCCCCAGACAGCTTCCCCAGATGGGCACATCCAGTCTTAGCCCCCCACCCACACCCAGGCCCAGGGAGCAGCAAGGAGCGAGGGTCTCACCTCGGAAGTTCTGGCTGAACCTCTTCCCCCGGGAGGGGGCCCCGTGGCTGCGCTTCAGCAGGGCCACGTACTGGGCCCTCACGTGGGCAGGGATGACCAGCTCCTCCACGTCGCCCTTGCCCAGCACGGGCACCTCCCTGAGATGCAGCTGCTGCAGCAGGCTGCCCAGGATCTGCTCTTCGGTCATGGCCGCCCCGGGGTGGGTCAGGGGCAGCGACCAGAGTGCCCAGCAGAGCCACAGGGACCTCATGGTGCTGCTCAGAAGGAGGAACAGAGCAGGCGTGTCCCCTGAGGAGGCTCCAGGATGGTCCCAGCGGGGCGTGCTGAGAGCCAGGCTGGGCCAGCTTTATAGCCAGCCCTGGGCTGGGCCTGGGTGGTGGGAGGGAGGGAGGGAGGGAGGGAGGTCACACCCCTCGCCCTACTGGGAGCTCAGTGGCCAGACAGGTCCCTGCGCCCCCAGGAGGGGGGCTGTCTAGAAAGGGCACAAAAGCTGTCTGGATGCCACACAGTCCTGGGGCTCTGGCCACTGCTGTCCGGCAGGTCAGAAATAAATACAGTGCCTGTTGAATTTCCCTGGCCCTACCCTGGTCCTAGTCTATGAAAAAGCGAGCCTATTCCGTGAAAAAAAAGAGTCTCACAACCCAACCATTTCAGTCTCTTTTTCTGGGTCTAGGTTTCTTCACTGAGAAGGCAGGAGGGGAAGTATCCTGCATCTCTGCCTGTTCCAGGCACTTCCACAAAAGCCCCTTGAATCATCTCCCTCCATTCTTCAGTCCCTGAAAGTCCTCCTCCCCTCCTCTCCTCTCCACAGTCTCACAGGGGACCTTGTCCTCCTTTGTGACAGAAGGAAGCTAGACACTGTCAGGACAGGAAATCTGGCAGCTCAGCTCCTGGCAGTGCCAGGGATTTTGCAGTGTCCTTACACCCACTCTCCTGCAGAGTGAGAGATTCCCTGAGGCGTGGCATCCTTCAGAGGAGCACGTCGTACAGGGAGCCTGGCCACCAGCACTCAGTTCTGGCCCACATCATGCCCAGACAAGGCTCGAGGGACAGGAAGCTGGAAAACACAGGTCCGAGCTGCCCAGAGTCATGTCCTGTCCAAAGCCACAGGTACTGGGCACGTCGGCGTGAGTGGGAGCTGCCCCTATCTCCTCAAACACACATTTTAAACTGGCTGGGTTCAAATATGGGCCTGCTGCCTGCTGGCTGTTTGACCTGCTAGCAAGTTCCTTAACTACTCAGTGCCTCAGTTTGCTCATCTAAAGGAGGGGGTGATAATATCGGGTCTACTTCCTAGGACTAGTATGAAGATTAAATGAGTTAACACAGGTAAGATATTTAGCCCAGGGCCTGGTGCATAGGAAGCCCATATAAGAGTTTGCTGTCATTATCCGCCCAATGTGGCTTTTAAAAAACGGCAGCAACCAGAAGAGCAATCGTTTCTTGAGTGCTCACTGTGTGCCAGGCACTGTTCTACGCTCTGGTCTTGTATTCACAACAACCCTAGGAGGCAGGTGTCAGCATCCACCCCCCACCCCGGAGATCTTCCGGATGTGAAGTCAGAACACCACCCGGTGGAGGATGCTGCCCGGGCTCACTCAGCAAGCAAGGGGTCAGGAGATCACTGCAGGGGATTAAGGATGTGCAGAGGAAGCCATTCCCAAAACTCAGCAGGTTCACTTCCCGTGTTCTATCTGTGGGAGGTGGGGACAGGACTCTGGGTGAGAGCCAAGGGGCCCAGTGGGCAAGGAGCACCCCCTCTGCCCCTTTCCAGCCGACGGGGGACACTCGGCCTCCTCTGTAGGTATGCTGTGTCGCTGACAGGGCTCTCGGGCCATCCCCCTGCCGCTGTGCTCCTCACACATCCCAGGCAGAGGAAGAGAGAAACTTCTGGTGCTCAAACGTTAGATTTCCCCTGGATGAGAACCCAGGGACATCATGCACAAATTGCCACTATATGCATATGCATAAAGGGCTTTTAGTAGTGAATAGGGGACAGGGGCTTAGAATTCTTGGAAGGGGGGGAATAATAATACCACTGATATCATCATGGCTAATAGTGCTTATGGGCTGTTCTGAGTGTTTTACATACACTAACCCTTTACCCTCAGAGCAATGTGCCTTTAATGTTCCCATTTCATAGATGACAAAACTGAGGCATAAAACCGTTACCTGACTTGCCCAAGATCAGGTAGCTGGGAAGTGCCAGAGCTAGGGTTGTTCGAAGGGAAGGAAACAGCCAAACACGTACAGGACAAGGTAAGAGGAAATACAAAAATCCTGACAGCTGATCCCCGGAGAAGAATCTCGAGGTGACAGACTGGTGACCTTTGCTGCTTCCTGCTCCCCTTTCCTTTCCTCCCCCTCCTTTATTTCCACAGAATCTGTGTAATTCACAAGGAGAAATTCAAATCCCATTTTGGGGCTCATATCTCACAGAGTTTGAAAATCCCAGAAATATAAGGCGCCACCTCTGCGTCAGGCCCCAACAGGCCCTCCTGCTCTCTCTGTGACAAGTGTAACCGTCTTCAAAAGCATAGCTGTTGCTTTTCTTTGCAAGTGATGATTAACAGGGAAAGGACTTACTTGATGCAAACATTTGGGCCTCAAGTCAGGCCAAAAGGTGCAGAAGTGTCACATTTACAGGCAACCTGGGACCTGTGGCCCTTAGTCCTGAAAGCTGTTCTGGGCTGGTGTTCCATAAATATGTAAAGTCCACCCCCTGGCCACTGGGTGAGAGGAAGCCCTGTGGCTTATCACTGGCCAGGCTGGTGCCACGGATATAACACCCAGGCTGCCCTTGCCTGCCATGACCCTCCTCGCCAGGTCCCCAACATTTAGACCCCCAGGAGCTCCCTGGGGTGAAACCTCACAATGAGGCCTGTGATGGTTAACCAGGAACCTGCAGTCAAAGGCGGAGGGAGGCCAGGCCCCTGCCTGTGCGCTGTGTGCCCACGCGTGGCTCCTCCCACCAAGGAGCGGCCTCAGGGCTGAGGACCCGTGGGAGTCCCGGCTGGTCAGGACCCCCTTCCACACCTGGGGTATCAGACGAGTTAAACTGAAGCTTCATTTTCCAGAGCAGAATGTCAAGTGGAAAGACTCTCCTCTGCTGGCTTCTCTGCCACCCTGAGCCCCAGATGTCGCGCTGGTCCTCCGGGCCGGGCCTCCCCGCACAGAGCCTGCTCCGGAGCCGAATCCTCAGTGGAGACTGGAACGGCCCAGTCAGCATCCGGCGCCTGACTGAGGACCAGTCCAGCGGGATGGGCTTCTGGGCCGGTGCAGGAGCTCCGAAGGGCCTGACAGCCCGGGCAGCTGGTCCTCCACCGGGAAACTGAGAACACGTGCCAATCTTGGAGGCCTCCCCTAAGGAGGCAGAGCCTGGGAGCGTTTCACACCCCGCCATGTGCCCCATCGTCGTACTTCCCTCTGTACCTTGTAGAATCAGAGGGAAATGATTCTACAGCAAGTGTTCGAATAATTGCATTTCATTCAACGTCCTTTCTTTGCACATTCTGTGTGGGTTTGCACGTCCTCCCCCACGTCTGCGTGGGTTTTCTCTGGGGATTCCAGGTTCCTCCTACATCCCAACGATGTGCAGCTGAGTGAATCAGCGTGTCCGCATTGCCTCAGTACGAGTGAATGTGGATGTGGGTGTGGGTGGCCCTGTGATGGAAGAGGGCGCCATGCAGGATGGGTCCCTCCTTGTGCCCTGAGCTGCCTGGAGAGGCTGCAGCCACCCAAAGACCCTGAACTGAAGTAAGCAGGTTGGAAAATAATGATCTTACTTGTTTTTATTCATCTTTCTTCCATGTGTGTATAGCTCCCATTTAGTTCAACGTTTAATATTAGAAGTTTTTGGGGGTCTTTATTTAGAAGTGCGGTGATGTTTTTGTGACCAGAAATATGCGGTAGCAACTTAACTCTAGTTTCTATCCATTAGCTTTTGGTAAGCTTGGTTTCTTTATATGTCGTTTCACTCCAAGTCACAGTTTCTGAGAACCTACCGACAATGTTCAATGAGGATTTAGTATACGAATGATTCTGATTCTCTGTAGAATCGGAGCTGAAATGGACTGTTTAGGCCATTGTCCTGCCCTCAGTTTTTAGAGCTAAGAAAACCAAGGCTCAGAGAGGTCATGACAACTGTCCCCCAGCTCACACAGTTGATGGACGCTTGCATACAGTCAGGTCTTCGGATTCCCAGCCCTAAGGCACTTCCAACACCCTCAAGCTATTTCCAGTACACAGTCTGCTTGACCCCCTGAAGCCGGAGGGAGGCCCCCATCAGCCCCCGGCAGTTGGGGACCCAGTTATTCCAGGATTGGGGCTGGACTGGGCTGCTGGGCAGGCGTGAAAAGCAGACAGACAGAGGACAAATCTCCAGACTCCTGCGGCTTCCTGGACACAGGCTCCTGGTCCTGAATGTGGATTCCAGGCAGACTGAAGTTTTGCTGGAGAAATAAAATAATTGGGCAATTAGCTCATGGCCAAAGGAAGACCAGGAATGTGGATTGGGAGACTTTTTACAAGGGACTCAGTAGTCAGGACAGCTTGCCTTTGTCATGCAGAGAAGGGAACCAGGCCTCCCCCCTGACTGGGTCTGGAAGAAGAGAGTCCCTCGGCAGTCTGCAGGGTCAGGATGGGCTTGAAAAGCAGAAAATGTGTAAAATAGCCTCTTCTGACAATGGGCGTGGGGGGGGGGGGGAGACAACTTACAAAGCTGTCTAAATCAGACCTCTCTCCCTCAGGGCTTTTCTATGGTGAAAGACACCCATACTGTTTACAAACCTGTATTGTTAGTGATTTTCAAACTGTGTGAAGATGGTTTTTGCAGAGATATTATGTTGGGAATAATGTAAGTGTAATTGCATGAATGCTCTACAAGAAGGTAAACGCCGTGCTCCCAGGCACGTCTGTTAGGACTGAGGACACTTCAAACAGCTCTCCTCCAGCCATTAGGTCACCCAGCCTTTCAGCCTCCTCTGTCCTCTCTGGACAGGGTTCCACGGTTTCTGCAGGGCGCTCCCTGACCTGGTGTCATTCCACACAGCTTGGCCATCACAGAGCCACAGGGCCAGCTGCCCTTGTGCTTTGGGGTGACTCCCCATTCCTCACCCCCAAACAGTTGCTCCACAACCCTTGTTCTGGCACCTCCCACCTTCCACCCGATCTGGCTTTGTTCCAGGGGGGTGTCCCAGGGGGCAGTGATTTCTGCCTGGAATCACCCGCAGAACCTGTGCAAACACAGATTCCTGGGCCCCAGCCCGGGCCTCCTGAGTGGGCTTTGCTGGGCGCCCAGTGCAAGGATCTGAATGGTAAAGCTCCTCTCACATTAGGTTTGAGAAGGAGGGTGAGGATGGCGAGTGCAGTAGCGAGAGAAATAGATGGATGGATAGATAGAGGAGCCCTTTTTTGCTAAAATTTTGAAATTTGGACTAAGAGACATGAGATCTTAGTCCAAAGTAAGGCCCGTATTCATTCAGGAAACTAGTAACCAACACATACAACTTTAAAGTTGAAAAATATCTACATTTGGAAGAGGTAGGGACAGTGACAAGTGTCTCCTATGCTGCCACCTTCTCCAGAGCAACGCTGCATCTTCTATGCACTTCCAGGACACACTGAACTTGCACAAGCCCAGGCGCATGATACCATCAGTACGTGGTAACATGTCCTGTTTTCACCTGACCACAGACCCTTGACCGCCTCTCTGCCCTTGGAGACACAGCCAGGAGTTGTCAGGACCAGAGCTGGGCCTGACCTCACGTGATTCCCTTGGCCTTTCTTTAGGATCACGCTGTTCTTTCTTTAGGATCAAGATGGAAAATTCTTAAAGGCCAGGGTTGGATCATGTTTTCCAGACTGTGGATTTATCAGTGTGGAGCCCGGGTTCCAACCAATCCAGAGGAAAGCATTGGTGCAGGGTGTGGTATTGACAACGAGAGTCATTACCCTATTCTTTCATCTCCAGAGCATGGCTGATAAATCAGGGAAGAAGGATTTCCACATTCTGAGAGGTAATTGGAAAGGCGGGCTGAGTAAACAAAATACATAATAATGAGCACGGAGTCATTTGGAAATCTGGAGGATTAGCTCTGTCCTGCTGGGACGATCCTTTCCACGGAAATTTAAGCATTTTATCAATAGCTCAGTGCTGTAGCTATCATGGAAAGGAAACGAGCTTTTGCCCTCTACTCTGGTGAGAAGGTACTGGCACGTTTTACCTCCCCCCCCACCATGTTCATTAGGGAACGTGACACTCCAGCCACCAAGCAGCCCCTACACCTCCTGCAAACACTTCTTGCTTCCTCTGTAATGCAACTCGAAGCTGTCCTTTGAGCATTTGGCCTGCTTCTTGATCTCTCGGCTCTCTGAGAGGTTCCTGGTGGGAGCTGATGAGTTTTCTGAAGAGCGTGTGTGTGATCAAAGACATATCTATGGTACGAAATCAAATAGCAAAGAAGGATTAATAATGAAAAGCAGTCGTCTCCCACTCCATCCTTTCCCACTCTTCAGACATCACTTCCGGTTGTTTACCTCCTAAACCATAAACAGTATGCTTAGGTGCCTTTTCTTTCATCCTCCTCTCAAATTTTTAATAAACACATTGGTAATTTTAGTTCTTTTTGTTGCTTTTGAAAATATAAACAGTATACTAAAACCTCCATTTCGTGCGCCTGGAGCTTTAGACAGTAGTCACTGAGGGAAATAGTAACCAACACATATAACAAGACTATGAAATGGCCATGGTCTTCCACTTCCTCCCACCCTAGTCTCCCATCCTCTACCAGCTACACTCTAACTTTTGCATTGTCAAGCTAGATAACCTTAACATTTGCTCAATCCTTTGTAAGTTGATTTTAAATGCTGAAAACCAATAAATAACATGTATGTTACCATGATTATGTAAATAGTATTTATTACAGAGCCAAAAAAGGATGCTAAAATTACATTTATCTTTCTATGGGTCCAAAATAAACCCTGAGTCATTCAAAGAAAAGTGTTTCTGGCATCGAAGACAATAGATTCTCTTTTTAAAAATATCCCATCAATTGTTCCCAATCTACTTCACTTTAAATTTGCTTCATATTTGGACCATGATTTTCTTGGTCAGCCTTTCACTTTTCTCAGAGTTCTTGATGACTTTTCTTCTTATTGACAAAAGAATAATTTGTCTTCACCACATCTTCAAAATTATTCAGCCTTTCCTCCATCTGTCTATTGCAGAGCGTTCCTTTTTTCCCCCCCTAGAGACAGCGTCCCTTCTTCCAGAGACCTCTATTCTCTTGCTTAAACTTGGATAAGCCTCTTCTCAAGGTCTGCTACACAGTTGTCATTGGGACTTCCTTTTATTGCTATCTTGGGTCAAATCCACTCTTTTCTAGATCCCTTCTTTTCCTCTTTCTGTTTTCTCCTTCATTTTGCTAGAATTCATCTTCAAGTAACTTTCTCAGAAAGGAAGCTTAAATGTCTAAAAATGTCTTCTCTCTTTCCTTTGACTTGATTGGCTGGGTGTAGAATTCTAGTTTCAAAAATCATTGTCCTTTGACTTTTTAAGGCATTGTTCCACTGACTTTTAGTGATTAGGGCAGTTAGGGCTGCTAATGAAAAGTGAGATGCCAAAGGAAAAAACAAAAAAAGAAAAGTTAGATGCCACTGTAATGATCTATTATTATTATTAATGTTTGTTTTCTCTTGAGGCTTTTGGATCGTCAATGTCGTAATGCAAATTCTTGAGCATTCCTCTTTGCGTACTCATGTATGGGTATTTCTCTATTGGTACTCCAGTGGCACATTGATATATATATATATGCAGAGAGAGAGAGAGAGGTAATACGTTTATATTTCCATTGGTATAATATATATTTTCTAAGATAAATACTGAGAACTGGGTAGAAGGATGTGTGTATTTTATAGTTTTTATAGTGTGTGTGTGTGTGTGTTAGTTTTATCCGATTCTGCCAAATTGCTATCCAAGAACTCTCTATCAATTTACAGACCCACCCAACCGTGTCTGAGAGCACTTATTTTCTCGCATCCTCACCTTCTCTTAATTAAGCTCCTACATTTTGCTAATCTAATGTGGGATGGGAGTGAGAGGGAATCCTATTGCCTTTATTTTACATTCCCCTGATTATCAGTGAGACTGAACGGCTTTCCCAACGTTTATGGGTCATTTAGATTTCCTTTGTCTCTTCCTTACTGATTTGCAGCAACTTTTTTATATATTCTGGGTACCTCTCTTGATCATATGCGTAGCAAATATATTCTTCCAGCTCAGGGCACCAGAAGAAATAAGACAGGGCCTGAAAAAAAATAAGGCGGTAAGCTGAGAAATGTATGACTGAGACCTAAGTTGGGGTGCTGGCTTCTTCCCGTAGCAGAGACCGTCTCTGTCTTCTGAGTGGCTCCAGCACCTGCTCCTGGGTAATTCATGGACGGTCAAGCCCATGGGATACTGGCAGTGTTCCGATTCTTGATCTGGATGCTGGTTACATAGCTCATTTGTAAAATATTCACATTGCACATCATCATTTATTCACTGTTCTATACGTATGCAATAGTCACTAATATGTTTATTCTAAGACACCATTAATGAAAAGGCAAGATGAGGGTAGGAGGAGATATTTGGAATACATAACAAAGAAAACGTTTATATATCACCTTGATCTTTGCACTCTAAATGAAGTAAGGGCTTTTCTTTTTAGGATCTCTTCATCTTTCTCTAGCTATGTATTTTTATGTGTTTCTGTAGACGTGTATAATTTGAAAATAAATGACTTTTTGTATTTACCAAATAGATGTTTGCCCATTACAAACTTTTAAATGCAGATGAGTGAAATTTTGCTATTTCTCTGAAAAATGTTTTCAAATAATTTGTTTATGTAGCCCTTGGCTTCTTTTTCCCTGTGATTAAAAGATGCGATATATTTCTTTTTAAAACTGTTTGTTTTTGCCCAATATTATCAGTTTCTCTGTCTCTCCACACCTTCACAAAATTGCTAGAAAGCAAAGAGAAAATGGATGCTGTCAGCATCACCTCCCGCAGTTGGACATAAAGAGATACTGAGAACTTCAGTCCAGCTGAATGATCAGGAAAATATGTGTCATGCAGGGTCTCAGCTCCCGCTCCCCACACAAAAATGCAGGATATGGTGAGACCAAAAAGGAACACCCACGGAGCCATGGATAGGGGGTTCATACCACTATATTATTGATGGTGGCTGGTCGAGACACAAAAGCGAGCATCTGCCAATATCCCAACAAGGGATCTTCCTGCACCCCAATCTCGCTGGTGGCTGGGCGAGACACAGGAAGTCGGATCCACACGATCCGCAATCTGCCATCCACACTTGCTAACCCCACTTGCTAGCCACAATCTGCCATCTGCTTCTCTGTCAAGCAACCAACCCCTTGCTAACTGCAATCCACACCCACCAGCCCAGCCACGGCAGCCACACCAGTGGCCAATGGCCAACCAACAACCCAGCCACAATGGATGGCCACCCGATCACAGCTGACAGTCATCCAACAACCGAGCCAGCACCCCTCCATGTGAGGCTAAGAGCCTGGAAACTGCTCTCTGGGACTCTGTCGCCTCAATATGGATACAAGAAAGAGAGAAAACCAGGATTCCTAAATCTAGTTCCAGCCCTTCCAAGGCCATATACCACTTCCTAATATTAGTATTTTTATAAATGAGCACTTATGACAAGTGACAATAAATCATGGCAGGCCACACACCCCCAGACAGCCTGACAGCACCCATTCAGCCAGGCGCTCATCATCACATCTTTACTGAGCCCCCAGCGGCAGTAACCCAGACGGCCAGGCCAGTGTCTTGTGAAGCTTCCAATCCAGTGAGAGGAGACAGAGGATAAACAAGACCCCAAAGAAGCCAGATAACGAAAGGAAGTAAACAGAGCAATGAAAGAGAGAGTGACTGAGGAGGCTTCAGAGAGAAGCAGTATCTGTGATGAGAATGAACCAGCATGAAAGGGAGTGGGGAGGATGGTTCCAGGCAGAGGGAGCGGCGAATGTAGGGACGAGGAAGGATTCGGTATGTTCTGGATCAGGAAGCAGGGGACAGAGTTTCAGTTTGGGAAGATGAGAAAGTTCTTGAGGTGGATGGTGGTGATGGTTGCACAACAGTGTGAATGTACTTAACGCCTCTGACCTATGCACTTAAAAATGGTTAAAATGATAAATTTTATGTGTATTTTACCACAAAAGATTGAAAAGCTAATTCTGCCTGTTGTGTGTGGGATGAACAGTAGTGGGTTCAGGTTCAAGGAACAAAGCAGAGACCCTCAAAGACACGGCAGCCTGTCCGAGAGGTTGGAGGCCTGACCAGGCAGCAACCGCGGGGGTGGGGAGAAGTGGATAGATTTGCCAACCAGGTCACTAGGGCTTCGCGATGGAGTGGAGTGGTCACTATGCTTGTAACCAAAATAAAAAATAAAAAAGTTTGTGACCTGCTGACAAACGACAATAAAAATATGAAAAGGGCTAACTAGAAAGCATTCCAAAATAAGTTAACCTAGCATGGTATTTAATATGTTTTAATTTTTAAAATTGTCTTGAATACTATTGTAGTATATTAAAAATGATATACATTAGGGCCAGCCCAGTGGCTCAGGCGGTTAGAGCTCCATACTCCTAACTCCGAAGGCTGCCGGTTTGATTTCCACATGGGCCAGTGGGCTCTCGACCACAAGGTTGCCAGTTCGATTCCTTGAGTCCCTCAAGGGATGGTGGGCTCCGCCCCCTGCAACTAAGCTTGAACACAGCACCTTGAGCTGAGCTGCCTCCCAGATGGCTCAGTTGGTTGGAACGCGGGCTCTCAACCACAAGGTTGCCAGTTAGACTCCCACAAGGGATGGTGGGTAGTGCCCCCTGCAACTGGCAACGGCAACCGGACCTGGAGCTGAGCTGCGCCCTCCACAACTAAGACTGAAAGGATAACAACTTGAAGCTGAACAGCACCCTCCACAACTAAGATTGAAAGGACAACAACTTGACTTGGACAAAAGTCCTGGAAGTACACACTGTCCCCCAATAAAGTCCTGTTCCCCTTCCCCAATATAAAAAAAAAATGGTATGCATTATTATGTTCTTTTTTTTAATATATAATTCTTTTCAGCAAGATTTTATAGACCATGTGTAAGGCCACATAAGTCCCTAAGTCCATAAAAGGCTGCAGAACGCCTTGCATTGGACCCCATCAACACAGCTCTGGTTACAGGGGTGTCTGGTTCAGCAAGCTGCCCACACTCCTTCCTCCTGGCCTTTTGTCTGAGAGGAGGGGGACCAGTCCAGTCTCGGAGCACTAGAAAGCAGCAGGTACTGTGATGGCTGCTTTTGGGAAACTATGTGGCATCCCGGAGACCACTTTAGGAGGCAGGGACTAACTATGGTCCCTATATTACAAATAAGGGAACATGAGCTTACCGAGGTTGAATAGCCTGTGAGTCTACAGCTGGCAGAATGGGCCCTGCCATCCGCCAAATACTACTACTCTGTGTCTCAGTGTCCATAAGGTGGATTCTGAGGGCAGGGCGGGAGAGCACAAAGCCACGTCACAGAAAAGGAACAGAAGCTCTCAGTCCCCAAAGGGTGGGAAGCGGCTCATCCACAAACCCTCTGGACCTGAGAGTGATGCAGAGGCCCTGGGGGCTGGGGCCTTTCTGGCATCTTCCCCTCTGGGCCCAGGGCTGGCCCCGCTGGCTGAGAGCTCAGGCCCTGTGGTCTGGAGAAGCTGTGCGGGCCGCCTCAGCGGTGAGGTGGCTTCTGCTCCTCTGCTGCGAGGCGCTCAGTGTCCCATTCTTTCATTTTTCTATCTCAGCATCATTTTTCATTCTTTCCCCCACCCAGCACTTCACTCAGTTCTGGACCACCCATTTTCCAAAAATCATGTTTCCAAAATAGCAATATATTTTGAAGAACAAATGCCTAGAAGCTTTCAAAATTAAGTTTTATTGACAAATCCTATTTTTATTAATAGATGCTCACAGAGAACTCCAATATACAAAGAGGCAATGATGGCATTTTAGTCAAATTTGTTTTCTAAGTCAAAGGCCTGGTATTTGCTTATGGTGAGGTCAATCAATAAGTATACTGAGGCTATTTAGATGAGGGCACGCTTGGAAGCTGGAGCCACCAAAGACCTATGCGACAGCCGCAGAAACACAGCGCCCCAAACACCCACACCCAAGCGTCATGTGGCAGCTCCAGAGACAAAGGGACAGACCTGTTCAACTCCCAGGAGCCCAGGGCGCAGGCCCCCTTCCCTACGCCTCGCTGTGCCTACTTGGGACTTCCAGGCAGTTCTAGGAGTCTCCCTAATGTCGCCGAGTGAATGGAGGGGAAGGACGGGTGCTCTGAGGAACCCTATCTGCTTACTCACCTGGGTAAGCAAAAGCAGTCATTTTCTCTGATTTTCCAGGGCAGAGACTGGGATTTTGTCTTCCCCACTCCCTGGCCTGACTTCCCTCTGTTGTCCCTCTCCAGAAATTCCCTTTCACTCAATCTGAGACCAAGCCTTCCTGCAGCTCTCTCCAGAAATGAGAGAGAAGGAAGAGAAATACAGTGTATTTCCTTGTGCCTCCGTGGTTCCGAGATGCCAGCTGTGGGCAGAGACTTCTGGCCCGGCTGGTCCAAGGCTATGGGGCAGGAGTAATGAGCTCATGCATCAGTGACTACATTTCCCACTAAAGCGACATGTGGGGATCAGTCAGAAATAAATGTCAGAGCTATACAAAATCCCATTGTATTCCAAAAAAATAATTTTTTATAACACAAAAATAGAGCAATCGTCAGATATTCAAGGAGACTTAAATTCCTCCAGCAGAAAACAATAGCACATGATTAGGAAAGAGTTGTTTATTGAGAAGTACTAATTTTATGGGGTATTCAGCAAGCCTATACATGGTTTCTTCACATCTGGTTAGAATGCAAGCTGAAGTGAAATATGACAATTCAAGCATCAGAAAGGACGGAACCTGGTCAAATCGAGGCCAGCTGCACCTCACCATCTGTGCGCCACTTATTCTGTGTGTGGGGTGGTGAGGGGGTCACTGGGCTCTTAGGTACCCTGTGACCTCCTCACATCTTACTGCCGAGCACCACCCATCCTGGCTTCTGCTCACATTTCTTAGTGCCCACCACCCCCTACTGGTGGCTGGAAGAATCTTTCTTCCTCCCAGAAATTGGTAGCATTTTTGATGGTTGGAAGGGGGTGAGCAACAGAATCCTTGTCTCTACAACTGCCATCTGTGCCCACCCTTCAGATGCTCTCAGATTTTATTTTGGTAAAATATTCACTTCCAGCCATTTTCCTCAACAACCTACAAAGGCACCCTGTGTCTACAAGCGAAGGTTTTAACTAGGTCCATGCGTCCCTGCGGATCCACTGATGGATAGTGAATACGTTCGGAATTCTATTTGTGTATTGTTTTATAAAGTACATCGTGAATTCAGCAGCACATGTATTCATTCAATAAATATTTATGGAGCATCTTTTATGTGCCAGGCACTAACAAAGTCCTCAAGAATCTCTGCCCTAATGGAGCTTATCCTCCTTGAGGGGAGAGGGACATTTAATAAGCAAGGCAAATAAATAGTGTGAAAAGCGGTAGAATGGAAAAAAATAGGCAGGAAAGGAAGACAGGAGTGTGTATGGGATGAGGAGGGCCAGTTGTCCTTGTAAATTAGAGTGAGAAGGGAGGGGGCCATTCGTGGGGACATCTGGAGACAGAATGTCCCAGGCGGAGGGAACAGGCAGTGCTGAGCTCTGGGACCGGAGTGCCTTGGGCGTGTTTGGTTTGTTCAGGAAACAGCAAGGCGCCATGTTGGCTGAGGGGGACAGAGGCAGAGAGTGGGGGAGGTTAGAGAGGGGTGTGGATTGTGAAGGGCTTGCAGGCCATTGTAAGTACTTGGCTTTTACTCAGGAGGGAATGGGAACCAAACGGAGGGCTCTACACAGATGGCACAATCTTGGGTGCACACCCCCAAATGTTTTACTGATAGACATGAACAACTCATAAAGTTTGAAAGCCCTAGGTCTGCAGAATAAACTCCCATTGTGTTTTCCTTTCTCAGTTGGAGGAGGTAACACGTGAGCTGTCTTGAAAATGAGCTTCAACAGGCAGAGACATGATATGCCTTCCTATTGGCTTTTCCTATGCTAAACCATGAAGTGTACTAAGCGACCTACCTGGTACATTTCCAGGTGGCCAGCACTGGGGTCCTTCTCAGAATGGAATGCCCATTTTCACTGAGTATTTGTCTGCACTCCTAATTCCTCACTACTTTTTCATTTGAAGATGCTTTCGTCTTAAAGAGCCTAATAATTACCCCATGCAAACTTAAGCTATGATTTATAGCTCAATTCCTAGAAGTAAACAGATACCTCGAGTACTTTGCCGGGATGTCACCCAGCCCTGCACCAGCAAGGCCGACACGGGGAGTCACAGACGACAGCTCACACTTGTTTCAGCCCGAGCCAAGTGGCATGGGTGTTTCCCCACAGGAAAGACGCTTCCACCTCACATGTGACATTGGACTGCTCATTTCCCATCTACTCCATTTGATCGCCTAGGCAGCTGAGGGAGGCGAGAAGCTCACTAAGAGCCACGAGTGCCCTCAGTCTCATTCTGTTTTGACTCAGCTCGGTGCCTGCTGCTTTGGACCAAGAGGGACTGTTCTACAATGCTCACCACCTTGTGTCCTAGGGCCACGAGAACCAACAGTCACACAAGTCACATGGGGCTCTGATGCACTTGACATGTGGCGAGTCTGAACTGGGGAGCGCTGTAAGTGTAAAATACACACCAGATTTCAAAGGCTTAGTCCCCAAAACACCCAAACCATACACTCTCTTAATAATTTTCCTATATTGGTTACATGTGGAAATGATACTTTGTATTCATTTGTATACAAAGTATCATTTCCTCATGTAACCAATATAGGAAATACAAAATGATACTTTGATACTTTGTATTGTTAACCTTAATTTCACCTGTTCCTTTGTACTTTTTAATGTGACCAGGAGAAAATTTCTAATGACACTGGTGGCTCGCATTGCATTGCTGTCAGCCAATGGCACACTCTAGAGTATTCCAACAGCTTCCATTTGCTGAACATCTACAAGCTGCCAAGCACTGCGCTGGTGCCTTACGTAGCATCCTGGTTAATCCTAACAACCCTAAAAGTAGACATGATCCCATCGGATGGTAGGGTTAGGGAGCTGGCGCTCACAAAGTTTACTGCGTTTCTCTGAAGAAACACTATTAGAAAGGGAAAACCAGGCCCTGGATCCAAGTCTGTGACTGCACAGTCCGTGCCAGAAAGCCCATCACACCACACGGCCTGGATTCCAGGGAAAACACATTGGATGCCACTGCAAGGGCTTTGATTTAACCCACCAGTGTCACAAACTTGTGGCCATATTCATGTGGCCTCAAATTCTTGGGGTGATCCTGAATCAGTGATCTGGATAGAAATGGTTTGGATGTAGGCTCCTTTCACAGAGTACCATTAATTTATTCCCAAACGGAAACCTTATAGAGATGGAATGAAAAGGTAACACCAGGTAGCACTTTTTACCATTCACATCCGTTCTCCATTGTCAGAGATTAGACGGGCACAGTCTGAGTCAGACTTCTCCCCAGAAACAGGTCAACGGGCAGTTGGCTTAGTGACAGCCTGTGTGACACGATGCCACCTGGATTCTACAGTCCCCTTTGCAGTGTTCTAGTTCAGACACACAAGCTGTGCCATGAAGTTTGACAGTGCCTTCCTGGTTTTGATCGGAGGCAGCCCAGAATTGTTAGTGGCTGCTGTTAAGTTACTGGACTTTCTGGGGGGCACTTTTAATCTTGAAAATCCGCTAACAAGTGCTGCTTCAAGGTGGTAATCTGAGCACACACACTGAACTCCCTCTTGCAAACTCCTATTGAGGTCACCAAAGGAAGGTAACGAGGAAGCTCTGTATTTTCACCAGAAACTGGGAAGGAGAAAGGCTGCAACCTCCAAATCAAAGTGACAGCAGGTGAAATGGACCCACCACAGAAGCCCATTAATGCCCCCACGCGTGTACCAGTGAGAGCTGGACCGACTAGTCACTGTGAGGATGGCAAGATGGTCGGTCTCTGTTAATTGTGAGCATCCTGACTTCCAGCCTTTAATGCGACAAGAAAGCGGCCATTTCAGAATGACAGTCTTTTTTTTCACTTTGCCAGTCAAGGCCCATTTGCCTGTGGGGAGCAGAGCGAGGGCTGCTCATACTGTGTTAGATGAAGCAGGGCACAGCTGGAGCTGGCAACCTGAAGGGGCTAACCATGCCAATTAGGAAAGGGGCACTGACCCAGCCAATGTCACACTGCCACAACAGGAAAGAAATGCTTTGGGCCGGGATGCCTGCATGTCTCACAAGTGAAAAGAACCTCTAATCTGACAAAGTAAACCTCCACTCCATCTCAGCTTTCCCCTTCCCCCTTTGAGTGTGCTTTTTAAGATTGTACAGATAGCCACACAATTTGAAGAAAACTGTTTTCAGCTACCCAAACAAGAAAAAACCCTAAGCGACAGGAAAACACACTCTGGCAGCTATGAATATATGCCTGTCAGGTCCCCTGCTTTGGGGAGAGTAACTGACTGGTGGTCCCACTGGTTGCCCCTCTGGATCCATCAGATTCACACCCAGGCCAGACTTTCTTGCCAGGGAGCACGGTGTGGGCACTGAGGCAGCCCCATTCCGACAAGATTCTGGATGCCGACAGATGACCTTGGCTCTGGGACTCGCCATCAACCTGGCCATTCAAGGTTCAACTCGCCATTGAAACTTCCTCGGGCACTGCAGCCGGAGACTCTGCCTACCCATTCCTTTGTTCCCTCCTTCCGTGGGTGTCAAACCTGCATCTGAAGATTCTCCCTACCCTCTCCTGCACCAGTTCCCAAGAAATGCCTTGCGCATCGAACCCCATCCTAGACCTAAATTCATGCACGTGAGGACACACTGGAAAAAGGATTAATCACAAACAAATCGATTTGAGGGATCAGAGGAAATGCATCCCTATGAAAGAGAAATGGAGAAGGTATATACAAGTCCTTAAAGCACACGCACACTGAGTTGCAAGACAGCACATCTATAAAACACAAGCAAGCATGAAGAGCAACAAATCCGAGTGTGAGAAAGAGCTAAAGGAGAAACCCAATTGTTGAATTGACAAACACAAGAGGAGGGGCAAACAGCAGATTGGATGTGAAAGAAAATGAGGTCCCAGGGGAAAGAGCAGAGAATAAAAGCGATAATCAAGTAAGTAATAGGAAAATAGTGGTCTAAAATAAAAAGCCTAGTCTTCAGACCTCAAAAGGGTTCACCCAATACTAAGAAATATTAAGGAAGAGATCACAACTAGAAATAACCTGGTGACATTTTTTAATTTGAAGGATAAAGAAAAAATGTAGAAATGTCTAACAAGAAAAACACATTGTATACAATAAAAAACAAACTCAAAACAGGCATAAAGCTTTTCTTCTGAAATACTATCTGCCAGAAAACAATAGCAAATATCTATTATTTTGAAAGGAAAAGACTGTACGCCGAGGATTTGACACTGCAAAGGCCAACAGAAAAACAATGCCAGATTACGCAAGGATACAGAAAATACACCAGCCATATACTCTATTCCAAAAAAAAAAAAATTACTCTAAGAATACCATAGAAGACAAAAAATGAAAATAAGTTAATAATTGGACAGACCACGTAGCAGAATGATTCTTGGGCCCAAATAAAAACTTGAAGCATTACGAATAAAGGAGGAGAGGGGAGCTGACATACAGTTTAAAAAAATGGAAACCAGGAAAAACAGAGTGATGTCTCAATAAGGTTGTTTCTATCATCATATAAAAAGACAAGTGTCCAAAATATTCCTGAAAGAATAAAGAAAAAAATACATTTCTTTTTGAAACGTTACCTTTTTCTGTAGACATCTAAGATCAAACACAAAATTTGTACCACTCTCAGACATCTAAGATCAAACACAAAATTTGTACCCCTCTCAGGAAGATGAAACTAAATGTTGAGCGTACATACTTCACTCTCTGCAAACTCCCGCCCCCACCCTGGGTCCTACAGCTGGCACGTGGCAGCATAATTTGGGATCACAATGTTTTTTCTTCCTCTAAGACTTTAAGTCCAGTGATCTCTTTCAATAGACATTTGATTTCTTAAATCACTATTTACTATCTAATTTTGCCCAAGACATTTCACTCAATAGCTGCTTCCTGTGTGACAACTATCCATCTATATACTCCAGTGCAGGGAACCACGGCAGTGGCTTTCTCCCTTTGAGAAACACCATTTGAAAACTCAGATGACAAAAGTTACCACTGCAGCTCCTGCAGACTTTCAAAAGATAAGGGAATATTACGAAAAAAACTTCACGTCCACAAATCTGACAACTTGAGTCACATGGACAAATTCCTTGAAAATTAACTTTCCTAAATGACACAAGATGAAACCAAACATCTGAATAGCTTCATAGTTACTAAATTCGTTATTTAAAAAATCTTCCCACAAAAACGTCAAGCTCAGCTGGTTTCACACCTTAATTCTGTAACTGTAATCGTGAAACAGAGGATAGTTAGAATTGGGTTCTATCAGCTTTAATATCAACAGGCATAACGGCTACGCGTCAGGTTGTAAGGGCTCGACTAGAAAGAAAGAGGGTATCAGTTCTGATGAAATTCATTTCTTCTTCCCCTTCGAAGGCTTGGCAAACAGAGCTGGGTCTATGTGTTCCTTCGCCAGTCCCCTGACAGAGAAGAGTCTTGCTGCTCGCTCCTGGAGCGTGCCCCCACATTTCAGCCCTCGGGCTGTGAGTTCACACTTGAGCTTCTCCAGACCCAGCAACTCCACTTCTGCAACCGAGGTGAACGCCAGTAAATCTACAGATTCCTGACCAATATCCTGAGAAAACAAAACAAAACACAAAGGAAATATGTAAAACAGGCTCCTTTCTCTGCATGGAACTGTCAACCATGTTCTATTTCCAAGGAATTTGCAGCTTTGTTGCCTTGTCTTGCTACTGAACTTTAATGATCATCTAAATGTTTTTCTTCCCACCTTCTCATTACACATAATTCATGTTAATTTTCCATCTACATATTTAGAAACAAGCATTCAGAACAGTAACAGAAGTTACAGGATTCCGGTAGATTCTGAATATTACTTTTTAAATTATTTTCTGATTTTTCCAGTAAAAAGTCAAACAGTAAAATATACGCAGCCTCCCCCCACACTATGACCACAGAAAAGAGCAGCAACCCATAAAGCTTAATTTTAATGAGGTTCCCATGCCTGTAAATCTATTAATTCCACACTCTTAATGCTTTCTATTCTAACTGAATTAAATTGGTTTGTCAAAGTTCCCACTTATATAACTCAATTTATATAAGTTCCGACTTATATAAATTCAAATGCTATTCAATAGATTTGCAACTGTTCTATCCACCATGTAAACAGACTGTGAGACAATTAAATACTTCTGACCATAGTGTGGAAATGTTCACATCTAGGGGTTTTTAAAAAATATACTCAAAGTACAAGAATTTTCTCTCATAATAAGTTATTTTTTTTTACACATAAAGAGCTCTCGGAATGGACCCTGTCTTTCTAGTTGATCTTCGTTTAAAAAAAAAAGTCATTTTTTTTTAGATTTCTGAGTAAACCTTGGCTTCGCTATCTGTGGCCAAATCCTAAAACACCACGTATGTGTCTTTGGAGAATCACACCTAGTTATTATGAATACAATAGCTGCTACAATATTAAGAGCAGAATTTCCACGGTGAAACCTTAACAACTGAAAGCCAAATCAGGTTTTATTCTATTTTCCTTTATTCATTTTCCCAACACTTTGGTCAGGATAGAGCTCCCAATATATACAAGTAACATAAAAGTTATATGCTTATAACTCTAAAGGGTCAATTCAAAGCCCTTAACATAAAAAAATTCCACTATCCTCTCTAGAAAGGGCGATTTATGCATTTTTGCTTATTTATTGGGGGACAGGAAGGTGCTAGTTAAACAAATAATGATAGGCTTTGTATTTATCAAAGGAAACCAAATAGTGTGGGTTTCATCTATTCTAAAAGCAAATCATTAAATCAAAGAGTAAATATTAAAAGATTTTTGCAGGTAGTCAGTCCACGGATGACAGAATAAGCCACCATCTGAGGGAAAGCATGCACAATGAAAACCAATTCCCCGCCTTCTTCCGCCTCCCCCCACACTCCACTCCGGTTCAAGCCGTTGTTTCTCAGTCTAGTTGTGTAGGACACAGCTCCCTGGTCCAGGCTGGTATTAGGAGCCTTGCACTCCCCCAGCTGAGGCAGTCGGTCGGCTACTCACAGCAGTTATCCACAGCTGCCGGCCACTCACGCAGGCCGCTCCAGGCAGCACACGGTAACCCACTCACGCCAACCCCTGGCTGCTCACGGCAGCCCAGCTCCAGCAGGAGCTGTTGTTCACCATTAGCTATAGAGGGCACAGCTCACTGGCCCATGTGGGAATCGAACCGGCGACCTCGGCATGAGGAACACGGCACTCAAACTACCTGAGCCACTAGGCCTGCCCGAAGACCAATTCTTAATAGGCTGAATGAGGGACTTAAGGTTTAATGATAAATTAAGAAGGAGCTGGTTCTCTGCCATAGGGAAAACCTGCACATCCAGCTGACAAGTCCTGTTCAAATAGTATCACATGAAAAAGAGAAACTGAGTAACTGGAGACTTAGTGATAGGAAAATGAGTACTTTCATCAAATCTAAAATGTCATCTATCTTAATATGCCTTACTACTGTATGTATTGTCAAGAAAGAATAAATGCAATTATGCTATGTGATACATACATCCAAATGCAGAGAGAATTAAAATGTGAAAAACATGAATCTTAGAATTAATGAAATATGGAACCAAGGACGCCACCTAGTGGCAAAATAATATAAATTCCAAGCTAAAAAACAAAGAAACCCTACGGATTTTTGGGGGGACAAGGCAAGCTTCACCATCATCTCTCTGTATTTCTGATGATTAAATAAGCCTTTCCACTATTCAACAAGCAGCTGATGGGGAAGAGCACGTTTTTATTTTAATGACTTATTGTGTTGACTAAACTGATTTGGCTTTACACAGCGACCCCTCAGAAGCACTTACTGTGTTTCCTGACTGGCTCCCCTCCAGTTTGGCATCAGGAATGTTTTCCCTGTCTTCTCCAGGTACTACGTTGGCAGCTTTTCCCCCATCAGTCATTTCTTTTGTCTCTTTCTCCTCATGCAGTCCAGTCCCAGCGGCTTCCCTTTCTGTGGGTTCTTTTCTCTCTGCCTCCTTTTCCTCCTGGGTTTTCTCTCTTTCTGTAGCCATCTTCCTTTCCACGTATGCCTGGGAAGGGGTCTCCCCCAGCTCAGCACACGAGTCTTCTGAAATACCATTCCCAGAGCCAGTGACGGGGGTCTGTAGTTTCTGTGGTGAGCTGCAGTCTGTCCTTAACCCTGGCGCCCTCTGAGAACTGCTGGGAAACTCAGCTGCCATCTCAACACCATCAGTGTCATGTTTGGGAACATGGAAGCTCATTCCTGAAGTACTAGGTGCTTCTTCACTGTCACTATCTGAAGTCTCAGAGCTGGACCCCTCCTCAGTCTCCAGGCCTTCCATGCCCAACCTGTCAGAAACAGAAAGGTTCAACACCGTTTCTAGCTTCTACTTCAAAATAAAAGAAGAGCTACGGTTTGTTCAAGGAACAGAGACTGGAACCAACTGTCCTGAATATCCAGGAGGATCTCTTTTTATTTTATTTGATTTATTATTTAAGTATAGTTGGTATACAATATTACATGGTTTTAGGTGTGCAATATAGTGATTTGGCATTTTTATATCTTGCAATGTGACCACCCCACTAAGTCTAGTCATCGTCTGTCACCGTGCAGACTTATCACCATATTGTGGACTATTGTCCCCTTCATCCTTTTCACCCATCCCCCATCCCTTCCCCTCTAGCAATCATTCTTTTGATCTATTTCTATGGATCCGTTTTTGTTTTGTTTGTTCACTTGTTTTGCTTTTTTTGGATTCCACATATAAATGAAACCGTATGTTATTTGTCTTTCTCTACAGGATCTCTTAAGACAAAATTGATTTTACGCAAAGCTTTTTTTTCACATATTGTATGAATTTCAACTTTTGGAAATTATGAGTTAATATTGTTAATTATTAACTGTTGGAAATTGATAAATAGTTCAAAGAAAATCTTGTTTTATTCACAATCGCTCCAAACTGGAAACTATCCAAATATCTATCAAGTAGAGAATGAAACAACTATGGTACAGCCGTACTATGCAATAATACTTGGCAAGAAAAAGGAATGAACTCCTGATCAATAAAATACCATCGATGGATCTCAAAAGCGTTATGGTAAGTGGACGAAGCCAGACACAAAGGCCATAGGACATTCTGGAAAAGATAAAACCACAGGAACAAAGATCTCACCCATGATCACCGGCTCCCAGGGATGGGGGCAGAGGAAAGGAATTAACTGCAAAGGGGCACACGGGCACTTTTCAGGGTGATAGTAATTATATGACTATATTTTTCAAAACCCACAGAACTGTTCAATCAAAAAGGGTGAGTTTCACTGTATATACATTATACCCCAATAAGCCTGATTCAAAAAACACTCACAATGCCACTACGCTTTCTCTCAGGAACATTTAATTCCCACTTCAGAAAGAACACACAAAATTCTATGCTGGACTCACAGTTACATGATCTTTTGTTAATAATTATCTTTCTATCCCTAAAGGGAAGGCCAACAAGGAAGCAAGATCCATTTGGACTTATCATTTTCTAGAACACGGCCCAAGGGAACTGAGCTGGTAACCAGAGGACCAATGGGAAGGGCTGGAGAGCTATCAGAAGAATGGGTAAGAAAAAGTACGGTTGTGCTTTTCACCCGCAAGTGCAAAGTGGAGAAGCGGTCTGGCAAAGGGACCAGAGACCTCAACGATGCCTGTGAAAAACCCCAGAGAAAAGAGAACAGCCTGGAAAGCGCAGCCTGGGCCTCCACCTGGGATTTTTGACAGTTAACTCTTTCAACACCACATGGTAATTCAAGTCTAAATTTATTTTTATGTGATCTTTCACTGTAAGGAATAATACTGCCCTTTAGATTCGATTAATGGCACTCATCGCAGAAACCATTACTAGTGGGTATAACATGACAATCACTAAAACTCCAAACACTCTGGAAAATTTCTGAGCTCCCATCAAACATTACTTAAGGATGCGTTATACCAGATAGACAAGAAGGAAATGGAGCATGTCAGTCCTCAAAGATGAATGTGGAATGAAAAGACAACATACCAAAAGCATTTCCTTTTCGCTGCCCTGGTTCCTTGCTCTGTTTTGGATGTGTTAGGCCGCTTCCGAGTCTCGCCGATTTCTGCCGATACCATCTTGCTGGAGGCCGCCTGCATACCTGAACAGAAATTTTAAAAACTCAGTGTCTATTATCAGAATTAAATTTAATCAAAGAAATTATAAGGAATCTGGATTGCAAAATGAGCTGCAATCTAAAGCTACAGATTCAAATTTCTTAAGATATCAAAAGTTAGGATCGTTGAAATGAGATTCATCTCAAATTTACACAGATTTAAAATAATAAGCATTCTGGCGCTAGAACCAGATGTTTAAAGCACCAATGCCCAATTTGAAAACTTTGAAGGTGATGGGTTCAAACCTAGATCTCCCCAAACCTAGTGATTCCTCCCGTGGTCATTATTTGCATGTATTCGAACCCTTGTTATCTCATAACCTTTGTGATGGAAAAGCTTCCTTCTTATTCAATTGTATCTACAATAGCCCTAGCATAATACTCTGGATTCTAATAAAAGTAAATGACAATCATTCTTATTAGAAACTATTAAAAAGAATTGACCTAAAACTGCTGAATTCAGGGTCAAGTATATCAAATGCTGTGCGGCTGTGTTCTTTTTTTACGGGGTCACAGATATACCGTGTTCATTACTGAGGGGAGAGGTTCGACAGCTCTCATCAGATTCTCAGAGGTCTGTAACCCAAAAACGCTGAAGGACTGCACTCTGCGTGCAGTGTGGAACAGTCTAGAACCGCTGGCTTCAGGGGTGCCTGCTGACCACACGAAGGAATCCTCCCTCTCACCTTTGAGCACGGAATCCTCCAGCCGCTCAGCCATCTCATGGCACTGCTGCTGGTAGTCGGGGCTGGTGAAGCAGTGCCTGGGTTCGGCGAGCTTCCGCTGCAGTCGCTCGAGGCGCTTCTGCTCCTTCTCAGCCTCTCGCTCAGCTTGCTGTTTTACCCACTCCGCCATTCTGGGGATGGGAGAGAGACAGATGGAACTGAGTGGATGTATTAGACACACATTTAAGTACATGTAAAACGCCCCTCTCCCCAACACATCAGTGCACTCTTGCTCATATTGTGATACTCCCCGAGAGGTGTGCCATGCTTACTACTAGCATACTATCATGGACTTAAGACCCGAAGATAATCACTGAATTATGGAAAAGGGGACATCTGATAACAGTGAGCCAGAGCACAAATATTTCAAGGTTACATTCCTGACAGGCATGGCATGTGTATCATCACAATTGATAGGAAAATATATTTCTGTTTAAAAAAGAACAGATGGGCATCTTACGCTTTTTCATGATTGACATCCCGTAGTCTCCTTCCACTGAGATCCCGGCAAGCTTCTCGATTGGTTGTCTTCTCAATCTGAGCACC
Source organism: Rhinolophus sinicus (assembly GCF_057876585.1). Classification (NCBI taxonomy): domain Eukaryota; kingdom Metazoa; phylum Chordata; class Mammalia; order Chiroptera; family Rhinolophidae; genus Rhinolophus; species Rhinolophus sinicus. The sequence goes on along the minus strand of NC_142506.1, from coordinate 55,731,272 downwards.
AAGTGCTCGGAGCATAGACCCAAAACCTGGGCAAATATATTTGGAGAAAGCAAGTTAAAAAGTGTTCAAAGATGGATAAATGCCAAACTTGTGAAAATAGTAATGAATCACAAGATTAAAGGTGACCTCTGATTTCTCCCTTTTTTTTTTTGTTTTAAAGGAAATGGACATAAAGATTTGAACTCAGGAACAAATGTAAAATACTGATAAACGTGTTTAACCTCCTGCCTTTTGCCCTTCCTCTTGTATTTCTGAAATATTGTACCTGCACCACTGGGATGTTTTAGAGGGCTTTACCCAGGGTCGGAGAACCCAAGATTCCCTGATTAAGAACTTAAAAATTTATATGGTGAGATTTTGCAGTGAGTTTAGAAGGAAAGGCCATTTTAACTGTCACTGGCTAATACGACAAGCTTCATTCTTATTGACACGGTTTCAAACAGCGGGATGATTATAATCTGAGATGTCAGCTGTCTGAAAATCAAACCAAATCACCGTAGATCAGAAAGCTTAGGGATGACATGTTAGTGCATCAGGAGAAAGACTAAGAAAGAACTGTTCACACTCAGCTTTTGCCCGTCTAGTTCCTCTTTTCTGAGATGTGTGAATGCACCCAGAACCCTAACCTACCCCAACATGTAAACAGTTGCATTTCATAAGGTAACGTTAGACCTCCCTCGGAACTACAGTACCTAGACAAATACTTGATAAAAGTAGACTTGATTGTTTTCACATGCTTTCTTCAGCAAACTGGACAGAATAATCATCACAAGTCTTTATCTAATCTTCCCCAAAGCTGTCGAGCCTAGGTTACCTAAGAGCTATCTAGCTGGAGAAGGTGGCAACTGTATCATGCAACATCTTCCTCAAAAAGAATAAAAGAAAAAAATATTCAAACCCAGGTAAGTAAAGGGTTTCATAAGGTAAACAGGCTGGCGTACTTCAGAGACCACGGAGTTGGTTAATTTAATACATATGGCTAAAGACTACAGATGTGTTACAGCCAAGCAGACGACAATCATGTCCCACCTCCTTTTCCACCTCGAAGTCTGGGCTCCAAACTGTACACAGCTCCATGCTGCACCGTGTCACTGATGCTAATGAGGGATCCATTGCACTTCACAAAGAAGCATTCCTCTGGAACATCCTAGAGACAAAGGTGGGTTTTTTTAATGCTGTTTATGAGACAATACAAGTTTATGAGACAATACAAGTATCTTGCAGGAAGGGACCTAGCTTATTATCTTTTTGTTACTCCAGTGACAAGCAGGTTGTGTTCAATTAATATTTGTTGACTTGAAAATGAAAACCACTAAAAAAAAATGTCCTTTCATCTGATGGGTACAATTCTGGGTACAATTTTTTCCTAATACCTAATCATGATATGCAGAACTTTTTGTCTTTGAGGTGATAATAAAAACTGCTTCTTTTGCCTTCTGTAATAAAAAGTCTGAGTCAAGGTAGAAGACTATACAGGGCGCAGATCCAGTCACTTTGGAGGTTCCATTTTCTCTGATTTTTTCAGATTAAATCAAGAGTGGACTCCAAGTTTAAAAGTGACAATATACAACCTGAAAAGTGTAGGTAAGTGTAAGAAGAAGGGAAGGGAAGAGATGACAGTATGGTTTTAATACACCTACATAAGCTTTAAGTTTTAGGACCAGCGCTTGCCTCTTCTGCTAGTGACCCCAAGTTATAGCCGATCACTGAAGAAGCCTGAATACCCCCAAATTTCAAAATTCTCAGATCAAATGATGAAAAAGAAATTATAAAAACTCTAAGTCTTTCTGAACAAGTTTCAGGTGCTGTGAAATAAAGACAATAGAGGAGTATTCTCCAAAGTTATATGGCACTTAGGAGGCACACAATTAAATCCACAATATCAAGAATGAGGAGATCGCTACACCAACAGAAAGAAAAAATGTATTACTGGTCTCTTCCTGAAGTGGAAAATATGTGCCATACCATACAGCTATTTTAACAGGAACAATTTATTCATTCGACAAATATTAAGTGTCTACTATTTGCCAGGTACTTTTCAGGTGTTTGGATACTACAGAGAATAATACAGTGAATATACAGATGCTGCCTCATGGAGCTTACCTTCTAGTGGGGTAAGCCAAATAATGAACAAACAAGCAAATTATATACTATGTCAAGTGTTGATAAGCAGAGGATAAGGTATGTGGATGGGTGTAGTGGTAATCTATCTTACATGTACAGTTAGTAGTGTCAAGGGAAGCCTCTCTGACCAAGTGGCATTAGAGCAGAGAATTAAAGAAAGTAAGAGAACCAGCCATGTGGCTATCTGGCAGACATCATTCTAGACAGAGGCAAGAGCAGATCAAAGAATAAGCTTAGAGTATTCAGGGACCAGCAACAGGGCCGTGGCGAGGGAGTAATGAGGCCTAGAAACCACTGCAACGACCTTGGATGTTACTCTGAATGAAACTATTGTAGGGCTTTGAATAAACTGAGATCTGAGTTATGCTCTGAAGGGATCACGATAGTTGTTCAATTGAAAATAAGACTATAGAAGCAGAGAAACCAGTGAGAAGCTATTGTGATAATCCAGGTGACAAATAAAGGCTATTTGTACCAGTGTGGTAGTGACAGCAGGTGATGAGAAATATGAGATTCCAAGGATATTCTGAAGACAGAGGCAACTGAATTTGCCAACGCCCTAGATGAGGGAAGTGAGATCAGTAGAGGAATTAGAGACGATACCAAAAATTTGGTTTGGCTAATGGGAAAACAGAGTTGCCATTTATTAAGAGGGAGAAGGAAGTTTGGGGGAGACAATTAGTCTCATGCTGGATACGTTAGTTTGAGATGTCCATCAAGACAGCCAAGTGGAGAGGTCAAGAAAACTGACGGATATATACAAATCTGGAGTTTGGGGAAGAAATCAAGGCTAGACAGTTACGTTTGAATGTTGTGAACATACTGATGGTACTTAAAGCTATGAGAGTGGACGAAATCACCTGGATGGGGTGGGGGGGCAGAGAGAATATCAGAAAAAAGGTCAGAAGACTAAGCCCTGGCCACTCTAAGGTTTAGAGATCAGGGAGATGAGGAGGAAGCAGCAAAAGAGACTGGACAGGAGAGGCCAGCTGAGGTGGAAGAGAACAGAGGGTGATGTCCGACAAGTGAGAAAAGTGTATTAAGAATCTACTTAACTGTTTTTAACCATTTGTATATTACAAAGCACTTTCAAGCACAAAGCATTATGTGTATCTTAGCCCAATGAGCCTAAGGCCACCAGGGACAAACCTGTAGTCCAACGAAGTCAAATTTATTGAATCCATGCAATGAGGGGGGACTGCACACCAGAGGAATCATGCAGTGTCTCATCAACAATAACAAAAATAGAGAGAGTTTTTATAGGATTTGGGGCAGGGTGGAGTTTAGGGGAAATTTAACGGGGTTTTGAGAGGCTCCAAACAAAGCAGGTCTGTGTGTAAAAGGGGCAACATCAGGTCTAGGACTGTGAAGCAGATAGATCCAGACTCCTGTTTCCTTGGAAACTATAAAGTTAAGATAAATGTGGAATGTTGTGTTCAGAAACCCCTAATCTGAAGCCCCGCATCTGGGTTGGAAATCAAGAGTGCTGCTCTATATCAAAGAGACTTAAGATTATCAGACAAGGGCAGGATGCTTCATTCTGACGGATATAATTTCAAACAACAAAGTTTCTTATAGTCTATGATTTTTGAGATCAAGGTCTCTCCATGAATAAGAAAGCTGTAGACTTTCAAAGGAATCATTATGACATTTCACCACTGCCCCCATCGTCCTTGGGAGAAATACTGTTTCCTATTAACTTTGCAGCTGATTTTATCTGTCTCTTATCCCAGCTAGATAAACAGCAGGGCAGATTTTCACTTTCTCCCTGGCAAACACTAACTTTATCATGAACTAGAGTAGTATTGTTTTAAAAAGCATAGTGTGATAAATGTCTAGTACATTGTTCTGTGCACCTGAAACTAATTTTTAAAATGTTAAAAAAATAAAAATAAAAATCATAGTGTGAACTTGAGCTATTTTTATTTGTTTCAGTATCTCATCAAATGCCCTTTTAGAAGTCTTGTCTGTTCACACTTGATATGGTCATGTTTCTTAAGTACCTGGCTGAATCCATTAATTTCTATTTCTTCTTATTTAAAATTATTTCTTCCAATACGTCTCTCAAAATTAAGATCCTGTTTTTTCCTGGTCTCAGTTTAGATCAATTATCAGTAAGTTTGAAAACTGTACTCGTGAAATAAGAGTTCTATCATCAGAGATATTAAAATCCAATTATTTTGGAAATCAGTTCCCCATTCAGATGGTCAAAAACAGTTCTGACAGTTTTTAGACTCTGCACTGCAGCATAAGAAGAAAAACAGGGAAGCTGAAAAACCACATTATTTGCAAACACGCACTGCTTTTTCATGGAACCAGTCCAAGTAAAGATCTGGTTTGAACTGCAGTGTTAACATGTGTTAAGCTTATAAATGACAAGCAGAGGAAAGAGCCTAAGGAAGCAAGGATGAGGTGTGGTTATAAAGAAAAACAGTACTAGATCAAGTGCCAAGATTAAAATTAGATTCAGGGAGACCACCCAATTCTTTAGATAACTGAACAGGCTTTATATCTCACAGTTGGTAAAAGCTGGCTTGCTTGACAATTAAGTAAACCACACATATAACTTTAGAAGTCCATGAAAGGTTTTCAAAAATACACATAGACAAATGAGACGGTCAAATGATCAGTGAAAACATCTAAACGACAGGCCCTAAGAACCCATGCCCTCAACAGGATATGTGAGTCCCTGGCCCCAAACAGTTAGTACCAGATAAATCCATTTCCCTCCCTTACCATCCTTTGGCCTGGGTTTAGACATCACATATTTCTTCTATAGGTTGGAGATAAGAGGGATGTTTGATCAGTGGACAAAACGCATGTCACATAACCATAGACTGAATGTAAGGAAAATATAAGGAAATGAGCCTTAAAAGTCACCTGGTCCAACTGCCTCATTTACGGATGAAGTAACAGAAAACCTGAGTGTTTTCTGTTAGTCCAGACAGAAGGCTGGACTAGGGGCCTGTGAGCGGAAGGGTTTATCCCCCTTCTATGGGGTGACAAAACAACAATCAGCCCAAAACAGAAGCAAAGGAAGGCCTCAGCATAAGTCTGAAGAATCTTAACACTGAGGAACCCTCAGCCTGAAAAAATGAAAACCCCAAAGAACAGACGCACCCGACAGACCCTCTCCGCACCCAATCCTGACTCGTCCTCCTCTCTCCCCTTCCTTCCAGGAACCGCGAACCTCACCTGATCTTGGCAGTGTTGGTGGATAAAGTCTCGGACAGAGCATGGGGCCGAGACAGCCCGCACCGCCCTGCAGCCGAAGCCGGGGCCACGAATCCACACCAGGGCCACCGTCTCCGCCATTTCACCTAGTCCCGGAAACTGACTCGCCGCGCCTGAGCTCCACGACTGGCCCGGCGCACCTTGATGACGTTTAGCTCGCCGTTAGGCGCCCCGCCCCTCAGGTCTTCCGCTCGCCCCGCCCCTCCCCTGGGGCGGGTCACGTGAGTCCGGCCGCAAAACCGAGCTGGCGGGGGGAGGGGAACAGGAAGAGCCTGGCAAGGGCCGATAAGACCGCGGAGCACCAGGGCGAGGCGTTGCTAGGGGAAGTTGCTAGGGCGGGGCTCCAGGGACCCTCTATAAAAGGCTGGCGCTGGGTTAGGTTTCTAGCTCTCTGGCTATAGCGATAAGACTGTAACTAAGCACCGCCCCGTGCCGCAGGCTTTGGCCCTTTTCCTTACATCTGTGCAGTTATTTTTGCGTCGCGGGGATCGTGGCCTGAGAAGGCACTGTTCCCTGGGGGCGTAGGGGAGGCTGCAGTCCCGGAAGTGGTTTGGGGGGGCTGCTTCCTCAGCCCTGGGGAGCTCTCCCAACCCGAGGGCCAAGGGAAACGACCTCAGGACGTCTCTAAACAACGGCCCCCGGGTGGTTTTTCCTCCCCGTTTACCACGCATCCTCTTCCTTTGCAGAAACTGGCAACCTCTCGCTTTCTGCCAGCCATGCTCAGTTTATTCTTACTTCTGCCTGTTCGTGCTGTGCGTTATCCTCACTTCAGCTCTGTTTTCAAAATATTTCACAGCAAGTGGGCCCTTGTGAAAGGCAGTGGCAGGAGTGACGCTTACAGTAATGCTGCTTCAAAAAACCCTGCCATAACTTTTATTCTTCTGCGCCATGGAAACACACTCGTGCAGATTTGCATAGCATAACTTTAAGGCTCTGGGAATCTGGAGTCCCTTAATATTTAATATGCTGAGGTTATGGTATTTCTAAAATCCTGAACAATTTAAAACCACTAGTGTGAAGATAGGAGGGTTATTAGGAGATATCTGTGCCCACTAAACACAAATGCATTCTTTGCTGTTAAGATACTTGGCAAAATGAAAATCATTGCCCAAGGGAAAGCAACAAAAAATTCAGACATCATTTAACTCTGGCGGTATGCACAGAAATAGAATTTCAAGGCCTGTGAAGTTACAGATTCTGTCTTCATTTCACTTACGGTGGAGGGAAAATTGGAGAGAAAGGACCTCATCATTTATTACTAATATTATATCTAGTCCTTCCAAAACCTGAAGTCTAAATGAAATCACTCACTTTTTATCCCTTTGTTGCATTTAAATACCTATTATTTAAAAATCCTAAGTATTGAACAGGTATTTATCATTTAAAATATGAAGTAACTATTAATTTTTCAGTGACAGATTCCTGAGCAATATATACAGAGGGTACCAAAAAAAAATATACGCATTTTAAGAAAGGAAAAAACTGAATACAAATTACATTGATGGTAACCACTTCGAGCACCTCTTGTAATTGCAGAAGTCAAACGTGACTTGTATTCATCTTTTGTTATCGGTACATAGTATTACAATTTTAATACAGTTTTTTCCTTTTTTAAAATGTGTATACATTTTTTTGGCCCCCTCTGTATATAATCTGTTGCTAAACCTTCACAATGAGCATGTACCATCATGATGTACACAAAAATGAACATTAAATAAATATTAGTTGGATATTTGAGGAATTACTAAGGTCTAAGTATTCCCAAATGTATAGCTGAAGAAACATAATTTTGCGCTAATATAACGCTTTCTCTCCCAAGGAGGCAGACTTCAACTTGGATTGGTCATTATTAAATGCATTTAAATAATGAGGAAAGTGAGGTACCTAAAGTGAAGGCTCTGGCCAAGAACAGCACGCACATCAGTGGAAAAAAATCTAGAAAGACAGCTGATTAGCTGGGTGGCTGAGAGTATGTGATGGTGTCCAGTAGACGGTGTCATGTGACCAGGCTGGTCAGTGGTTATGGACAAATCAAGACAACTGCTGCCACCTTCCTCACCTCATGGTGTTAGGTAGGGAAGAGACAGGAAGACACATGTAGGGTTGTGACAACTGAGTGGTGAGAAGGGTGGAGGCCAGTTCCTGTACTATCAAAACAGTGTAGCTATGCTCCTAGGACTGTATTTGGTATTCTTTCCAATAAACCACACTGCCTTTGTTCCTGCCTATCTTTTCCAAAAGATGGACTCCAGCTCTACATTTGCTTTTTGAGGACTGGTGCAGCCACAGGAAAGACACTGTGAGGCAATGTGGAGTAATTGTTCACTACCAGGAAATGACAACACCAATGTTTGTGTGGCAACCCATGACAGGGGCTCCATTGAGCCAAAATGTCATGTTGGTCTGCAAGAACCGGAAGCAGAGCTGTGCACGCCGGTGATTTCCGTAAATGACAGCAAGGCTTCTAAACTAGTGAATCCAGACTATATCTACGTGCAACATGCAAGTTGCACTTCTGTGTTTTCAGCCATGCTAATGCTCAGAGGAAACGGGAGGAGGTTGTTAATGCCGTCTTTATCACAAAATACAACGGTACAGGCTGACTCCTCACTTGCCACAAACACAAAACTGCTATAAACTCCCAAATTGGCGAGTGTTGCCTTATGGATGGCTCCAGCCCCAGAAACAGTGAAGTCAGCATCTAGGGTGGAATAACAGCTTCTGGGTAAGAGCTGTGTAGTTCACACTGGGTGGTGGATGGTGTAGGAGGTGGAGCCTAAAGCCAGATCCGAGATATTTGGCTGCCAGAGAAAGCCCAGCTCCGCCCTTCTTCCTTTATTGGACGGAAGGAACCAGGAATCTAATCAAAGATGAGTTGGAGTTGAGAGCTAGGAAGAGTTTTGTGTTTAGCGCTAATGCAGGGAAGGAACCTAGAGGGGAGAAGACTCAAGTACAGGTACAGAGCAGAGATAAAAACCTGGACCCACAGTCAATGCTGAATATAGAAACCCACCTCTTTGTATTATCAGCAAGAAGAAAAGATTTTTCATTCAGAGTGGACTTACATGAGAAATTCTATCATTCCTGATTGCCCTAGATATTACCTTGTTTGCCTTACCCTGACAATACTAGTTTCCAGAGGTTTGCTGGTTATCATCGTTCTTATATCACCATCAAATAATGTTGTTACACTAAATTTTTTAAATTTCTGTCATGCTAGTCACTGTACTAGAACTATAAAGCAAAACTGACATAGTACCTACCTTCCAGAAATGTAGGATCTCAGCAATGGAATTTTTTCAACATTGAAATTTGATTTCTCTCTAGTCAATAGAAATCCATAATCCTTTATGAATTCTGCATAGCCAGGCGTTCCAAGAGGGGATTTTCCTGCTGGAGAAGAGATAGGTCTTTGGGGGGTATTTTTTTCTTTAATCAGTTGACATTAGAGTGTGTACACTGTAACAGTCAGGGTTGTCCAGAGAAACAGAGCCAATAGGAGATATACCGAGAGAGAAAGAGAGATTGATTTATTATAAGGATTCGGCTTGTACCTCACATGATTGTGGAGGCTGACAAGTCCCAAGATCTGCAGGGCGAGTTGGCAAGCTGAAGCCCCAGGAGAGCTGATCTTGTAGTTCTAGCCTGAAGGTCATGAGGCTCAGCACCCAGGAATTCTCCCTTTTTGTTCGATGCAGTCCTTCAACTGATTGGACGAGGCCCACCCACACTAGGGAGGCAATCCGCTTTACTGATTCTACTGACTCAAATGTTGCTCTCCTCCAGAAGCACTCTCGCAGAAACATCCAGAATGATATTTGGTTAAATGCCAAGGGCACCTCCTGGCCCAGGCACATTGACACATAAAATTAATCATCCTATCCACTAACTGGAGTTATCTTTGATAAAGAAATAACCTTCACTATTTTATTTGATTTTACTTTGGCAACGAAAAAGAAAATGTTTTTTGGTGAATAGAGAGAGACGGATTAAAAGTCAGTGTTTCTAAGTCTCTAGTGTGAACCCAGGAAATTCATTTGACTGCTTTATGCATCTGCTTCTGAACGGTTGAAGAGCTACACTACAACTGTTGCTAAACTTTACCTTTTCATCACAGGGTGTGGTCAAAGTTCATAACTGTAAAATTCTTGGAGATTCTTTTTGAAGGAAAGGTGTGTGCCTTATCAATTCAAAAAACATCAGGGGTCATTGGGCAATTAGGATTCTAGTTTGAATAAATTAAGAATTAGGATTCTAGTTTGAATAAATTAACTAAGTGTATGTTAATAACTCAGGAGTCTGGCTAACTCACCTACCTAGAACACATTTTTTTTAAGTAAAAAAATAGAAGCCCAAAGTCTCTACACAGCTAACATCCATGTATTTTTCTCATAGAATCCTCGGCTCTTCTCGTTTCAAAATGCATTCTTACAAGTGTCGGGGTCTGCTCAACAGCCTACAGAAAATTGGTAAATTAACATGAAGGAAATGATTGAATTATAGAAAGCAGGGAAACAAGAATGGAAAGCAAAACCAGAGCTGCAAAAAGGCTGGTGTGGGGACAACAGTGAGAAGTACTAGTTGCGGCTAGAATAATAATATAAAAAGACAAAACAAAACAAACTGCCATTGGGGAAGATTTTGTATTGGGTCAAACACACCACAAAGACCCTAAAAAGACTCCTATAGCACAGCAGAGTGAGAACATTGAGGAAAATACTGAGAATCCAGAACCCCAAAGGCAGCACTCACTCAGGGTCAGTGTACCCTAGTTAAGAGGAAAAGGCAGCATGATACACGTTTTAGAAAAAGTCCGTCAAAAGTGGCAGACTTCATGGGATAAACCCCAACAATGAAGACAGCTCAGCTATTCAGAGTAGTGTCTTTCCTGAAAGCTCCAGTCAGTCTTAACTGTTTAGGCTCTCCCCCCAGATAACTTTTGTATTTTAATATATAAACTGCTTTGGGTACAAGTAAACAAGTTCCTTCTTGTTACTGTAATATGACATTGATGTCAACACATAACTTCTCCTTTAATTACCAGAGCCTGGAAAGACAGACAATCTGTGCCTCTCTGGATAAGAAGATAAGGATGGAAATGATACAAAAATTCTCTCATTTTCCATTAAGTTAGTAGAGGGCCTTCCTTTGACTCTTTACTGAAAATTTACAATCCAGGTGTATAGGCTATAGAAAGGATTCATAAAGGATATGAATGCATATTTATCCTGTAATCACTGTCAAAATCCTCTGGACGTTACTAGAAGGAGAGGAGTAATGCACATTTTTTGCTGCTGTTAGGAGACGTAAAACATTCATTTAGAGTCTCCAAATGATGTTAATATTAGATCAGAGTAGTGTTTCCCAAAGTGTGTTCCATGAAATGCTATGTCACCACAATGTATTATTAGAAAAGAATTCCATTTTCAAATAAATTTGAACACTCTCATACGTATGCCCCCTTGTAGAGATTCGCAAAGTTCATTAACATGTTAAAATTATGTTATCTTTGTTTAATCCAATATTTCACAAACTTACTTGACTATCGAACTTCTTTTCAACTCACACCTACTAGTATGCCTTAGGATTAGTATTCAAAAAAGGCTGCGGCCCAGCCCAGTGGCTCAGGTGGTTGGAGCACAGAGCTCCTAACACCCAGGTTGCCAGTTCGATTCCCACGTGGGCCAGTGAGCTGCGCCCTCTACAGCTAAGATCGTGAACAACGGCTCTCCCTGGAGCTGGGCTGCCGTGAGTGGCCAGAGGTTGGCGTGAGCTGCTGTGTGCTGCCTGGGCTACTGTGTGATGCCGTGGGCTACCGGGTGCTGCCATGAGTCGTCGGTGGTTGGGTGGGACCGACTGCCTCAGCCAGGGGGAGCGTAAGGCTCATAACATCAGCATGGGCCATGGAGCTGTGTCCTACACAACTAGACTGAGAAACAACGGCTTGAACCAGAGGAGTGGTGGAGGGGGAGAGGAAGGAGGCAGAAGAAAGAGGGGAAAAAAGGCTGCGGTTGAAGTATGGTTAACTATGGGATTTCCGAATAAAAAACCAGAGGGTACAGCCTGCCGTTTCTGAGGGTATTCCAGAGCTCAATTCATTTTCATTCATAAACACAAGCACACTTTTTTCTCCACATGCCGTCAAAATCCACTTTGCCATATGTATTTTTTTCTAGTGGTTAGGACCAACGTTGGAGAGCTAAGTCTTTCTTCTTTCTGCCTCTTGGAGGGTAAGATAATAACTGAACACGACTGTATTACTTGTCCTCTTCATGCCCATGTGCAGAGTTAATAAACACAAAGGAATTTCCTGTACCATCATAGCTCATACTGGAGATTTAAAGACCTGCAGTGTGAGTGGGTTGTTCAATTTAATGACTCGTTATTTCTTACCTCCTAAGTGCAGGGAAAGGGAGGTGAGAGAGAGGGGACTGGCCAGAGAGAGGCCAAGATTTAAAAGGTAAGGGCCTACTCTCCAGATGCGCTAAAACCATAATAAATAAAAATCATTCTTAAAACATCTCAGACCGATAAATGCTCTAATAAGCATTATAACAGACACATACAAACTACATCCTATAGGCGTATGGCTGGGGGCGGGGGTGGAAGGGGAGAGAGAGAGAGAGAGAGAGACAGACAGAGAGAGAGAGAGAGAGAGAGAGAGAGAGAGAGAGAGAGAGAAACAGAATTTGGCTTTTGAATGGGTGTGCATTTGATAGGCTGATTAGGTAGCCACACATACTTTATAGGAAGGCACAGAGGAGGAGAACACAGGGTTCAGGGAATGGCAAGCGGTCTGAGTTTTTGCAAAAGCATCAGTAGTGGCAGGGTCGGGTAGGTGGGGCCTGGAAACCGTAGAAGATAATGGCTGCAGGGGTAGAGAAGCCTTTTAACTTGAGACAACCAGACCTCAATCTGTAAGGAAAGAGACCACAGCAGGTTTTGAACAGAGAGGAAACATGATCAGATCTGTATTTGAGAAAAGTAACCCTGGGGACAGATTGGAGGCATAAACAACAACAGGCACACTTTAGTGAGTAGCTATCTAGTATATTTTACCAGTATGGAAACAGACTCAGAAAGGTTAAGTGGCCTGACCTAGGTCACACAGCAATTGGGTGTCAGAACTGGGGTTTCAACTTGGGTCTGACTGATTCCACAGCATAAGGAGCTACTATCGGGTCCTACAAGTGGGCTACTGCCAAGGTCAGAGCGAATGATGGCCTGCAGGCAGTGGCAGCAAAGAGAAGAGAACAGGTGGGAGACACTGAGCAAGCAGAATGGATAGATGGTTCCCTGTCTACTCATAGTAAGCTAGCATCCTTCCTGAGAAATCACAGTCCAGAAAACAGAAGATCATGGAGGAAGAAACAAGAAAACATATAATGAATCTTGAGTGTCTTCCTTTTGCCAGAAACCCTCAAGATCACGGCTGAGTCTTAGCAATGAAACTCAGGAACTCACTTCCATTTTGTCTTTATCTTCCATGTCTTTCTTGCCAGCTTCCTTTCCCTTGCCTTTCCCTGTGTATATCTGGGCTCCATGTGCAGCCTGTCAATGTCTGTTATGAATTCATAATGATATTCTGTTATTATGTGCATGAATCTGGAAAAGGCTTGTCTGTTTGCGTCATAGGTCTGTGTAAATAGAAAACCCTATGAGAAGGGCTGGATGCTGTTACGATATTCATGAAATGCAGATGTGCATAAAGACATTAGGCCTGCACCTGTCATCCTGATTCCGTTCCTTTGTGTGATTACTCTAATAATATCGGGTGTATACCTTATGCATCGACATTGATGCTTGTTCTCTGTGAGACAAGGGGGTCTATGTTATCATTTCAACACTGTCTAGGACTTATTTGAGGGTAAGAGTGGCTTCCTGGAAATACCATCACCTTTTCTTTGAAATTTCAATGCACATGAGAGGTAAGACAGAAAGATGGGATTCCCCCACCAGATATTTCAACCATTCCAATTCTCCTGGCTTCTTTCTCAAACCCTGGATACAAGTTTATGGTTCATGCGTCTTAAACCTAAAAATCCTCAATGCTGTGCCCTGGAGACTCTGAATGCCCTCCCTCCGGGCTTCAGAGCTGTTCTCTGTGCTCGCCCTGCCCCTTTCCTCACCGTGGCCTCTTTCTAGCTCTCTGCCATCTGGATGTCCCATATGTATCTGAAGGTCAATTACTTCCCCCCCCCCAAGCTTGCTTAATGTTTTCTATTCCCTGACTCAGTGACTACCATCTATCTACCCAGGCTTCATTTGTAAATTTGAGAGTCATCGCAAATGCCTATGCTTTGTCATCCCCCAAATATGATCGATGTCCAAATCCTTCCAGCCCTTCCGCCCCCAGTGCTAATGCCTTGTTTCAGCCGTCATGGTCTCTGGCCTGGATGAGCTCCCTGCCACCGTCCTCAAACCCCTCCACCCACACTCCACACTGCTGCTCGAGTGATCTCCCGGAAACCAAATTTAATGATGTCAGTCCCCTACCCAAAACTCTCCAATGGCACCTAGTAGCCTCTAGAGGGAAGTTCAAGTGCCCAAACTGGTCCCTGCCTAACGCTGTATCTTGATCTCATCTGCTTCTCTATTGAACTCTATGCTTCAGCTATGCTGGCTACTTATACTCGCCTCCACTCACCTTGTCATTCACGCCTTCCTGTCTTTGCTCAAATGGCATCTTTCAAGCTTCTCCTATGCCTATCTTTCCGCAGCATTCCCTCTCTTTCTTTGGTGCCCTACTATCCCTTGTGACAATTCTTTCTTTTAAAAAAAATTACATTGATTGGGGTAACATTACTGAATAACATTATATAAATGTCAGGTGTACAACTTTATAATACGACATCTGGATACTCTATTGTGTGCTCACCACCTAAAGTCTAATCTCCTTCCACCTATGACAATTCTAACACAGTGACAAGAACACCAGCCTCTCCTCCGCTTCCTGTGACAGATTGTAGTCTGCTTCAGGACATGGGCTGCATCTTAGTTATTTTTGTACTTCTAGCTTCTAGCACCATGTCTGACAGATAGCTGGTGCTCAATAAATATTTGAGGAAGGAATGTTTATTAATTTTTCCATGAGCTTCGTTGGAAACTTTATTTTTAGTAGTTTAGAATTTTTATTTTGGGGTGGAGATAATGTTCCACTTGTTTTAATACAGCAGATTTTAACCTTTCTCTTCCATCACTGTTTCCAGCCTGTAAAGGCTCGGATGTTCGTATTTCAAGTGGGAGTGAGGAAGCAGTCAGGAAACAGGAGAGAAACACCAGCCTGTGGAGGATGATGGGCTCCAATGAGACATACAATTTGGAGGAAACAATGCTTCTCTTTAAGACTATGAAGTCAGCTGAGATTGTATTTACATTTAAATCTAATCGCAAATTATAAAAGGTATTTTTCATGGAAGTGGGGTTAAAAATAGCAGAATAATCTTTAGTCCTGGAGGTTGTTTGCATAAAATCTATAGGCAAACAAATGCTCTTACTTTTTTTTTTAATCCCCTATTCCCTCCCTAACCCTCACTTCTGTTCTTACTTTTAATATAGTCAAATATATCAGTTTTTCCTTTTTAGTTAAATGTTTTTTGTGTCTTATGTAAGAAGTCTTTTCCAACTCCAGGTCAAAAAGATTCACTCGTATTTTCTAATTTGAGTTTTTATGCTTTGTTTTGATATTTAAGATCTTAATCCTTTTAGTGGCAATTTTTACTCACAGTTTGAGATAGGGATTCAGTTTCATACTCTTTCATATGGATAATAATTTTATCCAAATGCAGTTATTGAATAGTCTCTCCTTTCCCCACTAGTCTTCAATGCCACCCCTGACATACAGCAAAGTTTCACACCATCCCATTCTATTCCTTGGTCTGTCTTCAGACCAGTACCTCACTGTTTTAATTACTGTAGCTTCATAACAGGTTTTATTATCTATGGGGTAAGTTGCTCCTCGCTGATCTTTTACAATCATCCTGTCTCCTGCTCACAGTAACAAAACCCCCAAAACAACCCAAATGCCCATCAAGAGAAGAGTAAGTGGATAAGCTATGCTTTATACCCACAATGGAATATGATTCAGCAGCTACAACAAATGAACTACAGCTACCTGTAATGATATGTTTGAATCTTAGCAATATATTAAGTGGAAAAAAACAAATTCCAGAAGATTACATATATCCTGATACCCTTTTTATAGAGTTAGAAATGACTAGAATAAAAACGTACTGTTTTGGAATACATGGAGACAAAATCAAATGATATAAAAAGAAAAGTAAGTGAATGAGAACACACAATTCAGGATGATGGGTTCCTTCAGACGGAAGGAAGACAGGGGTCTACCGGGGGGCAGGTTTATGGGTTCTTGTTACGGGATCTAAAATAACTAACCAAATAAAAGACATGCTTGAACAACAAGGATATATTTAATCCAATTCCAAGGTTAAAAAGATGAAATAAAATGAAAGCTATTGAAAGGGGCTTTGAGAAGGTATACTGAGTTCCAAGTGTTCCAAGGCCAATGATTTTTGTTGCTGCACTTCAGTGTAATCTGAAAAGCTACTCAGAAGCTGCCAGACAAAGATATTGTAAACGCTGCAGACCAGTGTGATTAAAAAAAAAATACTGCTATTTATTCACACATTCTTTTATTTAATCTGTCCAGATTGCACACTGTGGTAGGTAATAAAGGGTTTTTTTCTGCCCAGCGTCCTTTGTCTACCACTTTCTCCTTCAACAGCCTCCAATTTGTCTTCTGCATGCCCACTGGGGAGCAGCCTGGAGATTAGGAAGAGTTGGACACCCCCTCATTCCACGGCGGGCCCCGATTAATCAGGATAGTCCCACTGCCTTTATGGGTTAGGAAAATGGATGCCTAACGTAAACTGGCCTCATCAGAGTGAAGTTAGAGACTTCTGTTTGCTGGTTGGAAGAGAAATGCATTCTCCCCCCTAGACTTGAACTGGGAAGTATGTAGCCCAACCTGTTGCTCCTGGCTGTACTGAGAACAGAGATGATGCCTCAGAAACCGGAGCGGAGGGAATCCCAAGAAACAGAGCCCGAGCCCAGTGGCACCATACATGAAGCCGGAATTTCCTCAGGAATTTTCAGTTTCATGAACAATAAAGACCTTCTATTTTATAAGCCAACCTGAATGGGGTTTTGAGTCCTTGTGACGGGAAAACATCCTAACACCAATATGCTCAGTCTAGGTGGCGTCTCACGAGGCACTTTGGAGAGATGCAGAAATGGAAAGGAACAATGAGTAACCAACCTGAGGTCCTTTGTACATTATGAAAGCTGAGGGAAAAATTGTGATGAATACCATAGAAATATAAAAACACAGTGCTGTGTGGCCGAGGGGGCTGTGTGTGTGTGTGTGTGTGTGTGTGTGTGTGTGTGTGTGTGTCGAGAACTGCTCTGGAGAGGAAGTGGCATTTAAGGTGGACAGTAGAGAATGGGGAATTACAGGCAATGTCTGTGTCTGGTGGGGGCTGGGCAGGGAGAGTTCCAGAGAGCAGAATGCCAGAACCAGAGATGCAGGCACTAGAAGGGGCAGGATGGGTTTGGGGACTTTTTTATTCAGTGCTTACTACTTACTACTACCAGGCACTTATGTGGATTATCTCTTTTAAGCTTCAGAAGGTAAACACTACGATTACTGGTTGTTGTTGTTTTTCTGTAGAAACCTGGGCACAAGAGGTTAAGTAATTTTCCCAACTTCAAACAGCTAGTTAATGCAGAAGCCAGTCAGTCTGGATTGCCACACCTAACCATTAGACTATACCGCCTTCCCAAGTGTTTCAAGAAGCAGGCAACTCCTCTCCACACAGAATCAATGTTGAATGACTTCACCAGGTACCCAGTGGCAGGGTTACGGAATCCAAGTAATGGCCATTTCCTCAAGAAATCCCAGCTGAATTTGTAGAAGCCAGAAAGACAAATAGGAAAATGTCACCCACGTGTAATAAATAAATACATGTTGCTATGAATAGGCCTCCTATTCTGCTTTTCTCTAAAAGGGCTCAGAGCCCTGGGGGCACACCCTGCCTTACCATTTATTCTGATAACAGCCCCTGGAAGGTTATCAAGGATGGTTGTCCTGCCTTTGCAAGACCCCAGGCCCTCAGCTCTTCTGACCATACGTGAACCTTCCCTGCCAGGTGTTTCCCGAGCTGGCGGGCTCCCCAGGAGGAACAGGCGGGACTCCTGAACACAGCAGCAGATTTCTTTCCTGTCAGGCAGCAGCCATGACCTTAGCTCGCCCAGGCAGCTTCAGAAGTTCCTTGCCTGGGGGCCTCCAGGGCTGGGAGTCCTGGGACTGGCAAAAGCACCTTTCTCTGAGCAGAACCTTGATTCCATCGTGAGAGGGAGGATAGGTAAGAGAGCGTTCTCCCACTACATCGTCAACCCTCTCTTGGTGAGGAGGGCAAATTAAGGTCATTTCTAATTTGCACATGAAAAAATTGAGTTACAAACAAGGGACAACAATTATCATTTATATACATATTAAGCACACTCAAGGCAAATAAAATCCTCCCCCCAACTTTCTCCCTGTAGAAATATATATGTTTTTCCTAAAGGCCAGCAGTTCTCTAACTTGAGCGCCATCCAAAGGAATCGTTAAAACAGATTGCTGGGCCCCAGCCCCAGGGTTTCTGATTCTGTAGGACTGGAGTGAGGCCTGAGAATTTGCATGTCTAACAAGTTCCCAGGCAATGCCGTGGCTGCCAGACAGCCAGGGGTCACACTTAGAGAACATGCTGCAGACCATGATGCTGTGACACCAGACATGGCACTTTGTCAGCTATGACAAGCCCTTTGATCCCTTTATCTTGGAGAATTCTAAATGAAGGCACTAGAAAATCTGGAGCTGTGCTATGTGATCTCTAAGGTCTCTTCCAGAATCAGGTCCCACGAGGAGGACACACAGGCAGCAACTGACTGAGGGATTTGTGTTCCCAAGGCAGGAAGCCCGTCGGTTGTATATACCTCACGAAGCATTTTCCTATAAAAGTAAAGTGGCGAGAAGGCCCATGAAGTTACCATCATTCACATTTGCCCAGGAGCGAGACCTCCTTTCACGGAAGCATATCCTGAATTGGGTTCAAAGGGCAGTGAGAGACTGAGAGTCGGAGCCTCTTCCACTGCTTGCGTGTTTGTTCCCCTGAAGTCTGAGTCAGGAATCAAGGGCCGCCCACACCACTGTCCCTGTATAGGAACCAAGGCCAACAATGAGCCTTCGAGGCCAGAGCAGGGAGTCACTGTGCCCTGAGCTCCTGGTTGACTGATGGCAGACACAGGTTCAAAACCTACACCTTCTAATTTAGGGTCTGGAATGGAGTCCTTTTATGTGAGTTTTATTGCTGTTGTTGTTTTAATTAAATTGCGGACTTTCTTGGCACACCGATCATAGCATTCTGAGGACTTCTAATCTTATGCATTAGTGAAACCAAAGTTGCTACTTGCCAACCAGGAAATGGTTTGACCTGATCTTGCTGCACAGGAGGGAATTAGTATCTGGTGTGGAATATAACACTGGCTCTTTGCACGTTGGAATTTTCATTCTGGAAGTACAAGCCGGGAGTGGCTTTATAATCACGCCAGGCATAAACCCTGTCTGGTCAAGCTTGACTAGGCTATTTCTTCTTTTCTTTCTTTCTTTCTTTCTTTTTTTTTTTTCTTTCCTGCTGGCAGGTGAGGACATTCAACTTTTTCCAACACATCTGAGGCATGCTGTAACAACATCTTGTGATTTAGTGCTTAATTATAACTGTACTCAAGTCTGCCAGGGCCTGTAAAAGTATTGGAGTTCTTTTCTTTTCGTTTAACGTAGGCAGTCATAGCCACGGATTCAAAGAAGACATTTTTTTATGGTTGGTGAGTGATTTCTAAAATGGTACCAAGCCAAGTCAACCAAAACAAGGATGCAGGAATAAAGCAAAAAGAGAAAGGCAAGTGGTTATCCCGGAAAATGGAGGCTGGAGAAAACCTGAGTTTAGAAGTTGATGCCACATTCTCTAGCTTGGGTCATGAACAGATTTCAATTGGTAATCAAGAGACCACTTGAGGTATTCTGAGAGCGAGAGCGAGAGAGAGAGAGAGAGAGAGAGAGAGAGAGAGAGAGAGAGAGAGACAGAGACAGAGACAGAGACAGAGACAGAGACGAGAGAGACAGAGGCAGAGACAGAGACAGAGACAGAGACGAGAGAGACAGAGACAGAGAGAGAGAGAGAAACAGAGAGAGAGAGAGACAGACAGACAGACAGAGAGAGAAACGCTTCCTGAAGAACACAGGCCAAAATCTATATACTCAGATCAAAACGGCCTTTGAGCTGCAGCATCTTGGACTTGGAGGTTCTAATCCGGGTAACTGCAGGCAGAATCCTGACACCTGAGCGCCCATGAGTGAGACTAACGAAGGAGTTGTATCAGAAGAGAAGCACAGAACTGGCTCCAGAGCCCAACATCTTTCTGCTAGAAGATGAAAAGGAGCATCTCGGCTTCAGGTTTGCTCAGGAAGCTGAGTTTGTTATGTTGGGATCTTTGATAGCTCTGGTTTTATTTGAAAGTCATTTTCCCTGAAAATCCCAAGCGGTGTTAGGAAGTCACCTCTTAGCCACCATCAGCGGAGCAGCCCTCGACTCTTCCCAATCTGAGAACACCTGGGGGTGCTGTGAAATGTGGGAGGAGGTTTTGAAAGAGTCACAGGAATCATCAAGATCATGCTGGACTCTTTTAGAGCCCCTTTCGTCTGAAGGTCTCCAAGACCTGCATAAACAGCAATTACTCTCAGCACTGCTTGGAGGTAAATAGATATTAGGATTTGATTAGCCTCTCACTGATGCTTCTACATCTGTAGACTTCAGGTTCCATCCCCTCATTTACTTTAGAGAAAAAGTAGGTATATCCCCCCAAGTTTGTAGGGAAAATAAACTTGCCTATTAAGTACAAAGTCTATGGCTGTACATAGAAGTTCTGTATAAAGCCCAGCCCCTGCCCTCAGGAGTTTACAGTCTAGTAAAGAGATAAGATGCATGCATATAATTAACAATAATATAAAAATTATGTCAAGACAGGATATGATTAAGGTAAAATAAGAGGTTTTCGGTTAGATGGATCACCATGGATGCCGGTAGTCAAGGAGAGCTTCATGGAGGAGGAGGAATTTGGACTGGACCTTGGATACTCAGTGTGTGTGTGTGTGTGTGTGTGTGTGTGTGTAAATGCACATGTGCATTCCAGCAGGAGATAATAGCATGGGCAAAGGTACTGAGGTAGGAATATACCTGATTTTGTTTAGAGGTCAGATAGCCTGATACTGCTGGAGTCAGGAGAATAGTCAAAGATAAGATCGGAAAGCTAGGTAGGTCAGAACCAAACACTGAAGAGCCTTAATACCAAAGTCTTAAGATTTTGACTCTCAGTATGTTCCAGAATAAATGAAGTAAGATTAGAAACTGGCCCATGTGGACAGTTAAAACTCATGCTTGACTAGAAATAATAAAGGAAATGGAATTAGTTGCAGAAAAAATAAGCCAGGATGGTTTAGAAGAGATGGTGTAGCCATAGCGTTGGTTCTGTCCGTGTGGTCCGTGGACCAGCAGTAGCAGCAGTACCTGGGGAACTTGTTAGAAATGCAGTTTCCTGGGCCCAACACAGGCCTATTGAATCAGAAACTCTCAAGTGGGACCCAGCAAGGTTTTCACCAGTCCTCCGGGTGACTACGATGCATGCTCAAGTTTGAGAAGCCCTGAGCTAGAGAAACAGTCCTTTAAGCAGAAAGGTCCAAGTACAGCAGAATTCTCTCCATCTCATTCATGCTGTGCAGACACAAACAAACAAACAAACAAACAAACAAACTGTTACACCAATTATTTGAATTTGTCTTTTTAAAAACAAGAGGCTCTCATCACCTCTTCTTCACCAGCTTCCTCCCTCCTCCCTGGGCCATTTCACAATTGTGTCATTTTATGGGATTTTATTTACATTGATTTGCAAGGTTGGAAATACTGTAAACAAATTGATAAAATGTAAAGTAGATTCGATTGTATTGGAAGTAAGAACAATTCCAAAAATAGTTGTCTGCCACTCTGTGTTTCTGTTCCCCCAGCAAAGAAGCCCACTGCCTTTAATTATAGTTTGAGACACTGTGTTGAAATATTTAATCTCTGAGTAATGACTGGATTTTAGTTTCCTAATTGGCATCTGTGTGGTTAGCATCTGTGCCAAAGCCTGAATCTAGAATGAGCACACAACACAAGACATGGACCATCTGTAAACATTGCCAATACCTGCCACCTTTGCTCCAGGGCAATAATGTTATAACAAAAACTGGACGAATAACCATCGTATATTTTATGATCCTATGTATATTTTCATCGCTAACCAACAACCTGTTAAGGTTGACAAATCAAACCAAAAATCCATGTGTGATCTTCACACAGTGAATTGTTGCTCTAAAGAAACCCTTGGACTTGGGAACATGTCTTGCTCGTTCTGGAATGGTATTTCAGGTACCTGGGAGTGGTTCCCAGAAGCTAATGCTCCACCCACAAGTGGGTGACTTGTTTAAAACCTTGTGAAACCAGCTTGGAAGGACTAAAAGAATAGGTTAGGTAGAGAAGTTATTGGCATGGACTCTGTCCACCAAAATTTGTTTGTGTTTTTCCTCGGAAAAGAATCCACAGAAGTGTTCCTTGGGCATCTTCCTCTGATGATTGCTAGCTTCCTATTGTTTGAAACATGACGAAACTCAGCATCTACACCTCTTTGGTGAGTGCATGATACATTCTGTGGGTGTGGGACCTACAAGCTCACATTCCCTGAATAATGTATGTTTCCTTTGGCAGCATTTGTGCAGCCTAAAGTTACACATGGGTGAAGGTGGAGGAAGAGGTGAAATTACAGAACCCAGCTGTTCTACCCATTGAGAACGGTTCTAAGATGAAAGGCCAAAGTGTAGATGGATGACGGACTCGTAGGCAAGTGGACATCGTTGCTCTTTCAACTGTGGAGAGGGAGAAGAGATTCTGATTGTCCCATCAAGCAGCTTTGGGAAATTAAATCCCTTATCCACTTATGACAGTGTCTTAAGCCTTTTGACTCAGGACAAGGTATAACCATCTGCCTTAGAAGCTTTGGAGCTCTGTGTTCGTCTGCAGGTTGTAGCATCCATGTTCCCCTGAAAATGAAAACTGCTTTCCTTCCAAACGTTAACACTACGTGGGCCTGAGATTGGAGCCTCACCGCAGCAATGTGACACAGTGGGTGACGAAAGGAGCCACTCCCAAATACTGAACCATCACTGTGGTTTCCTTCGTAGCATCAGAACAAAGCCAACTCTCACAGCAGCAGGCCTCTACCCGTCACTAGATGAGGGCGGAGCCCCGTTCACCACGCTGGCCCATGGACTTGTCAGAATTTGATTTTCACATCAAACGCCACCTTTGCCGGGCCCAACCCAGACTCAGAACTTTTATTTGCTCCAAATTCAGATAAAGGGGATCCAGTCGTGTCCCAGACACAACTCTCAGTGCTTTCACTGAACTCTCTCGATAATTTCATTAGATGGGAATTTTCTCCTCGCCTTACAGAAGAGGAGACTAAAGACTAGGAAGTGGCAGTGCCAGGAGAGGAACCCAGGTCCCTCTGACTCCAAAGGTCACATTCATTCCACTTCCTCATTTTCCACCGGCGGGGGTGGGGGGGTGGGGGGGGAAGCATATGCGTTATAGATAAACAAATGCTGTTGTCCGGCTCCACGTCGGGATTAGTAGACTCTAAGTTTCACCATGATGGGGCTCCTTGGGCCTGACAGGTTCTAGGTAAAGCTGATGACATGAGGCCCTAGGCTCCCTTAACTCTTAACATTCACTAACTTCGTTCTTGGCCAGAGAGGAGTTGACAGTGTTCTTTGGACTTTTGTCACAGCAAGGTACAATTCTGTCTAGAGTAGGTAGACAGGCTGGCATTACGGTTTGGAAAAGAGTTTGCTTCCCTTTTATGCCCTCCCTCTGTATCTGGAAGCAACTAATCGGAAGTTTATTTAGCCACATCCTCTCCTCCAGAACAGACCGAAGGGGGTGGGGAGTGTCCCAGAGAAGGCCTCAGACATTGGGCGCCCATATTTATTCCATGGTAACAACTCAGCGCACTTTGAGCCTCTCACCCCAAATGAGCCTCCAGCAGCGCGCAGACGGCTGCAGTAGACCAGAGGTAGACTAGAGCCCAGCACCGCCTCTGCAGGACCATCTGGGCCCAGGAACGGGAGGCCACATGTTCCTGGGTCCACCTGTTCACACACTGCAAATCTCTAAGGGCTGGGGTTGGATGTTTATGGTGCCGGCAGGTGACCCACCGATGCCAGAGCACTTGTACTACTGCTTGGATGTTCTCTGGTCCACATCCCTGGCCCCAGTTCTGCTCTGGTATTTGGAGGGACAGGGGGAGAAGAAGAAAGACAATCTGCGTGCTCTCATTGCCGTTTCTCCACAATGAGACAGAATGAAAACTCCCTGAGGTTCTCTTCTGAATCCACTGCCTAAGGACCAAGACCTTCTTGGCATGAATGAAATCACAGCGACTTAAATGAAAACTAGTGATATTTGGTTTGGGACGTTGTAAGAATAAAAGTTCCACCTTTATCTAGAGTAGAAAGGTAGCTTTTATTCACTCAGTCAACACATGGATATTAAGAGCCTACTGACTGAATATACAAGGTGGTCCCATAAGATCACAATGGAGCTAGATGCCTAGTGACGTCAGATCCATTGTAATGTCATAGCCTGACGCATTACAATTGTCCTCAGTGTGCAGTACAGTGACATGCTGAACAGGTTTGTAGCCTGAGTGTGTAGTAGGCTGGACCATCTAGATTGTGTAAATGCCTCTGCGATGTTTGCACAATGACGAAATTGCCTAACGATGCATTTCTCAGAACGAATCCCCATTGTTAAGTGGAGCGTGACTACAATAATACAAATAAGTGTGAAATTAGGATTTGATGGTACTGTGTCATTTCCATAATTTAAAAACCAATAGGAACATAACCTCTGATTTTTAAAAATATACATTATATAGCGAAAGCATAAAAACGTGAATGGGAAGGAAACATAATGAAATGCTTGATAGTAGTTCCCCCGACAAGGGAAAGAGAAGAACAGGAGTGAGGGGGCAGGGAACGACAGAGTTCAAAATGGGTTTTAACCGTATCTGTTTTATGTTTGTTTATTTTGAAAGCAAAGGAAAATATTTGAAATAAATATGACAGACAGTTAACATTTGTGAACATTGTTAATTCTGGGTCATGATTACACAGGGGCTTGATGTGTCCTCTGTAGTTCTCTAGACTTCATATTTTTATAATAAAAACATAGTTGCACTTATTTTATATGACAACTAGGACTAAATGCTGAAAAGGCGAGCTCCATGGGGCTGTGAGAGTATCTGTGAGTCTTGGGGTGGGCAGGCGAGGAGTGGGGGTTCCTACGGAAGGAGCTGAGCCTGCCTGAGGAGTCAGGAGTCAGAGGATTGTCCCAAGAGCGAGTGACACAGTCTGGAGACTATTTTGGAAGTCCAGAGATGGCAGGGACTTGGATTAGGGCAGTCGGAGTGGTAAATATGGGGAGAAATGGATGAACGCAACAGGAATTGAGGTTGAATGGCAAGACTTGTGGTTTGTACGCCGGGGAAGAGAGAAGAGAGAACCAGGCTGAGGTGGTGGCGCCATGTTGAGCTACGACAGAATACAGAAAGAAGCTGGGTTTTTAGCAAGGAGAATCATGGGTTTGGCTTTGGACTTACTGACATTTGAGGTATCTTTAAGTTATTCAAGGAAAATCAAAGTACATGGAAGTTGCAATAGATGGGCAACCCCAAACTACTGGAGTCTTCTGCTTTACCAATTTGTTGGAAAACCGAAACCTGGCTGCCTCTTTGGTGCCCTTTACCTGTGATGTGTCCAAATCATCACCCTCAGGGTCAGAGTTTGGGTGCAAACACCTGTTCTATTACACTATGAAGAATCATAGGATATTATCTGTCTATAACCGGGAAACGTAAACTTTCCCAGCTTAGTTACATTTGACTAAATTGTCCGGTTTTTCATTTTTCTCCTTTCTAACCACAGGCATTTTCTGTAATTCCTAGTCCTTGCTGATTTCCGGTCCCTTTTCTTTGGACTTTTCTATGGTCTGAATGTTTGTATCCCCCCCAAAATTCGTATGTTGAAACCTAACCCCCAAAGGGATGGTATTAAGAGGTGGGGCCTTTAGGAGGTGATTAAGTCGTGAGGGTGGGGCCCCCGTAAATGTGATCAGTGTCCTTATAAAAGAAAGGCAGGATTTGAGTACCACTAAGCTACTTAAGAGGTGATCCAGGAAGACTGGGTGTGTGGGGGGGGGTGAGGCAGGGAAGGGGAGGAACCCAGAAAAGGAACATTATTAAGCAAGTTAATTCTGTGGCAACTGCACAGGGCTCAGTCCTGCAGGGGACTCTGGAAGAGAGTACAGAGCATGACTCTGAGTTTTTCTGCCCAAAGGTTGAGGAAGCTGGGGAGGCTGTGATTCCCATCCATCATTGGCTGAGGCCCACTGCTAGGAGCATTAACTCCCTGGCACATCTGTCTGTCTGTCTATGTGTGGAAAGAGAGCTATCAGGTGGAGGTCAGCAGGGGCTTGCAGTGGAACAGCCTTTAGAATGTACTAGAATGCTGACTGACACGAGGATATGAGTCCCATGAGAACTTTTTAGCTCTCTATAGCAAACAGATTCTAAGGTGATACCTGTGATCCCTACTTCCTAATATTCACACCCCGGTAAAATCCCCTTTCTTTGAGTGTGGGTGGAACCTGTGACTGCTTCTGACCACTAGAAAATGGCAAAGGTGATGGGATGTCAGCCTGTAATGAGGTTAAATGTTATAAAATTCCATCTTTGCTTGCTCTCTTTCTTGCCTGCTGGCTTTGCAGAAGCAAGATAAGCGGACCTCTGGCCTATAGTCAGCAAAAAGCTGAGCCCTCACTCTTACGGCAACAAGGAACGGAATTCTGAATTCTGCCAACAACCTGAGTGAGCTTGGAAGCAGATCCATTGCCAGTCAGACCTCCAGATGGAACCGAGCCCTGGCCGACACCATGATGTCAGCTTTGCTGAGGGTCACGTCCATGTTATAGTCACCCAAACTCCTAACCTACAGGGCGTAAGATAATAAATGGATGTTGTTTTCAGCCACTACATCTGTGGTCATTTGTTATGCAGCAGAGAAAACACACTCCCGTATCCTATGAGCCCCCATCTGGGTCAGGTGGCCTCAGCTCCCCTGCTTTTCTTCTTACAAATTTTACTCCCTAGTCACTGACCAGCAATGCCTTTAGCTGAAATAAATATATTGCCCATTTTTTCTTACTATAAAAGTAAAATATGTTCATTCTAAAACATTGATAAAATAGATATAAGCAAAAAGAAACTAACCAAATTCACCCAACCTTTTCTTAGATAAGTCCACACTACCCAGGGAGTTTTTCTGTCTTTGAGTTCTGTAATTCTTTTTCACCCTTGCTATGGATGAACCTTTACCCAAATATAAACGTATAATTAGAAAAGACTGCATTTATATGGATTGTTCTTGAACTTTTCCAAGACTCGAAATACCCAGGTGATTGACAAGAGGCATTATTCCCAGAGGGAAAATTTCCCATGGACACAGTAAAGCCATTATCCAAGCTTTGCTCAGAGGAATTCTCCATCTCCCCAAGGAGGAAGGAAGTTCCAAGTGTTTGAGACCACTGAGCCTGGGCACCTTTTCAGTAAATAAAGGGCTTCTGAATTTAGAATTTAGGTGCTGAATTTAGCAAAGGAGGAACAACAGAGACAGAGGAGTTTGCTCTCTGTATCCTCCCTTTCTTTTTATTTCCCTCCTTCATCTCTGCAACAGTGAATGAAGAATCTCCTGCAGGCTCTAAGTCCCCCAGGTGGTAGCCCCAAGGCATTCTCTCTTTCCCTGCTCTCTTGCCAACTGTCCCTCTTCCTGCTGCTCACAAAGCAGTTTCAGTTCTACCATATGTAACCTCCACGAGGCACCTGGCAATAGGTGAACCGTTTCAAGGACCTACCGTTCCTTTCTGGGGTGACACTTCGTGCTTTAGGTTCCCTCATGAATTCATCTAACAAACACTCCTTAAGTGACTTCTGTGTGCTGGATGGATGGATGGTCATCCATTGTGATGGATGACCAATCACTGACCAACAGGCCGTCCTGCCCTCCAGGAGCTGGGATCTCCTAGGGGAATCACGTGTGTACACAGGTGACAGCTGCATCCTCTGAGCGCTCTACTAGCGGTCTATGAGTCCATGGGACTGTGGGGGCCAAAGGAGAGGCGACAGCGGCAGTGGAGAGGAGTGAAGGTGGAAGGTAGAAGGTCAGATAATACAGAACCACTTTACACCCACCAGGATGGTAGTAATAAAAAAGACGGACCATAACAAATGTTGGCAATGATGTGGAGAAATCAGAACCCCCATATACTGCTGGTGGGAATGTAAAATGGTGCAGCCCCTTTGAAAAACAGCTTGGCAGTTCCTCAGAAGGCAAATGTAGAGTTACCATATGACTCAGCAATTCCACTCCTAGCTATATACCTAGAAGAATTGAAAACATATGTTCACACACACACTTGTACATAAATGAATGTTCCTAGCAGCATTAGTCATAAAAATAAAACTGGAAACCCAAATGGCCATCAAGTGATGAATGGATAAGCAAAATGTAGAAGCATATCCATACAATAAAATATTATTTGGTCATATTTAAAAGAAATGAAGTACAGATACATGCTATGACTTGGATGAACCTTGAAAAGATTAAGCTATAAACGGGGTCACATGTATGGTGATGGAAAGAGAACTGACTCTGGGTGGTGAACACACAGTGTGAGACATAGGTAATGTATTACAGAAGTGTACACCTGAAATCTATGTAACTTTACTAACAATTGTCACCCTAACAAACTTTAATTAAAAAAAAAAAGATTAAGCTAAGTAAAAGGAGCCAGACACAAAAGGCTACATATTTTATGATTCCATTTATATGAAATGTCTAGAATAGGAAATGCATAGAGACAGAAGGTAGAATAGTGGTTGTCAAGGGCTGGGTGGGGAAGGACTCGAGTAAGGGGAAGTGACTACTAATGGGTTCAGGGTTTCTTTTGGGGGTGACGAAAATAGTCTAAAATTAGATAGTGATGAGGGTTGGGCAACTCTGTGACTATACTAAAACTACTGAGTTGTATATATTAAAAGGGTGAATTTTATGGGATGTGAATTATAGCTCAATAAAACATTTTTTAAAGTAAGTAATACAGAAAGATCCTTCACCCCTTTTCTCCCAGTGGTAACATCTTGTATAATTATAGTTCAATGTCACAACCCGAAAACTGACATGGATACAATCAGTATTAGATGTCACCAGTTTTACACGCACTCATTTGTGTGTGTATATATTTAGTTCTATGCAATTTCATCCGATGGTCAATTCGTCTGACCACCACAATCAGGAACAATTCCATCACACAGATCCCTTGTGCTACCGTTTTATGGCCACAGCCACCTCCCATCTACTTGACCCCTGGCAACCACTAATCTGTTTTTTATATCTATAATTTTGTCATTTCAAGAATATTATATAAATTGAATCACACACGATGTAACCTTTTGAGATTGAATTTTTTCACTCAGCATGATTCTCTGGAGATCCATACAGGTTATGTGTGTCAAGAATTCTGCACTTTTTATTGCGGGATGGTATCCCATAGAATAGATGTACCATAGTTTAACATTTCAGCCATCTAGACATTTGTTTCCAGTTTGGGCCAATTATAGATAAAGCTACTATGAACATTCACGTACAGGTTTTTGTGTGAACGTAAGTGTTCATTTCACTAGGATAGATGCCCAGGACTGCCATTGCTGGATCACACAGAAAGTGCATATTTAATAATGTACGAAACAGCCATATTCCTTTCTAGGGTGGTTGTACCATCTTACATTCCCACCAGCAATGCCTGAAGATGCCACTTCTCTGTATCCTCGTCAGCATTTAGTATTGTCACAATTTTTTTTAGCCATTCTGACTATGCACATATATCTAAAAAGTTCAGCAAACACGCACCAAACTTTTGACAGTGGTTATTTCTGGTGTGTGGGGGAATGGGGGTTCTACTATCATGGAGGATTTTATATTCTATGTTAATTTTGTGGTGTTCAAATTTGACGTCACTTAATGCGTGTTTGGCATCTAAAACTCCATGAAGATTTTTAAGAGTTAACAGGTAGTAAGAAAGTGAAGACAGGTATTATAAACTCTTCTGTAGAAGAACTTGTCCATGAGAAGAAGAGGAAAGGTTGGCAGGAGAAAGGAAATAGTGTGGAGGGAACTTTCTCTTTCATACAGTTGAGAAAAGAAACCAATAGAGAGAGATGGGAGAAGCTGATAATACAGGAGTGAGGAAATGGCGGTGCCCTGGTTCTTCTTCATTTATTAAAGACCCTCCCTTCTCTGCCTTGCTCTGTGTTCCAGGAGACTCCATCAGACAGGCTTCCTGGCACCCCAGTTTCCAGAATTCTCTCCACAACTAATGGGCAGGAGGAGAGAGGCAAGGCTTGCCATTCTCAAACACCACTCCCTCACTGTAAGGGCCCCATTCTCTCAGGCAACCCCTCCTCACGGTGCCAGCTCTCCACTTGCCCCTCAGCCGGGGTTAGTTATGGCGCCCGGCTATTGCTGTGCCCAAGGGCCCTGTCTTGCCCTTCGCACACAGCTGGGGATGTTCTCTCCATCCAACCTCCCTTAGTTAAGCCTTAGCAGTGCTCAGCAGCCACCTGTCGTCTGCCGGGACCCTGGCTGATGTGTCTAATGAGGCAAATCCCCAAGGCAGGCGGAGGGACCCAGCAGCTCAAATGAGGGGAGATCTAGTTCTGTGAGCCTGAGGAAGGCAGGGGAGGACGGTCCAATGCAGATGTCTGCAGGAGGAAGGGGGGTGTCAGTGAAATTCATACCAGATTCCATCAGTTTTCCTGGTGAACTGAAAGGCACTAGAACTAGAGCCGATCATGCCTTTTCACAACCATGCTTCCAGAACAAATAGTCTTGTTTTCTCCTGAAGAATAAAGTGTTTTCTCTGCTCTTTGAGTTAGGCTGCAGAGCACCTCTGGGTTTGATGATCACAAAACTAATAAGGGGTTAAGAATGTTGACGCTGGAGCCAGACTGCCTGGTTTGAATCTTCATTATCACTGTGTTGTGAGGTTGGACAAGTAACCTCGTCTCCATGCCTCTGCTTTCTCATTAGTAAGAATAGGCGTGCTAATAACAGGACTTGCTCCCTAGGTTTCGGGAGGATTAAAGGAGTTAACACATAGACAACACAAACACTCAGTATAACTCGTCATGTGCACTCCATAAACGTCAGCTATTATTGCTGCCAGGAGAGAGAGGCTGCGAGCCGGGGGACTGGAGTAATTGGAAGAGCCGGTTCAAGGAAGGAGAGAGACTGGAGCAAGGACAGGTGAAAAGTTGCTGAGCGAAAGCTCGAGAGCCCAGCCAAGCTTGGAGGCAATACATTTCATTCATTCAAACACTGTCTTTTGAGTGTTTACTATCTGCCAGGAATTGCGCTAGGGGCTAAAATCACAGCCGTGAACAAATCAAATGAAGACACAGACATAACAAGAATGTGTGGGTTCAGTCTTTTGGTGGGGATTTTCCCGGGGTTTGAGCAGCCCAGGGAAGCGGATGCTGGTCGCTCCACAGGTAAGGACGAGATGCATCTCCAGGCCAGGTGATGTGGGTTGCAAGCTCCAGTGGGTACTGGAACTAACTCAGTCCGAAGAGGGTGGGGAGGGCTGGCCCTGTTGGAGGGCAGAGCGGCAATTGTGGGCTCTTAGATTCAAGAAGGAGGAAACAAGGCGCAGCAGATGGAGCCTTAGGGGACAGGGTGGACAGGAAGGGAGGTTCCTCTCTGCTCTCCCAGGGCTCCTATTTCCTTCAGCTCTGCCGCTCATGGCTGCTTTGTCCATCTCTCTCTTGACCAGGTCTTCTGCTTCATTTTCTCTCTAAAGGCCACTCTTATCTACAAAACGATGGAGGCCAATTCACAGGACAGCTGGTGGGCTGGCTGACCTCGGGCCAGATACCCAAAACCCTGGTTTGTCAGTGGCAGGGCATCCGTTCATCTCAGCAAACTCATTGCAAAGCTAATATTCCTGCAAAATCACTTTGCATTTCCACTCTCATGTTGTAACGTCAAAGTAAAAAGAGACATTTGGGGTGATTTTGTTGAGGTTTTTATTTTAGCGAAGTTCCTCTGGCCACAGAGGAACTGAATGAAACATGAAAATGGCGACCTGTACTTTCCCCTCTGCTTTCTCCTCTGGCCTGTCTCAAATGTCTCCCAAGTTTTCCCCTTTCCACTGCCTTGTTTCCCACTTCTGTTCCAAAATGATGTCATTCTGAATTCTCTCTTGGTTCCTCTCAGATCTCTGCCCTGGATTTTTTTTTTCTGTTTTCTTCCCCACTCCTAGCATTTTAATGACAAATGTAAACATATAAAAAAGTTATGAGACTAGTACAATGGTAGCTATCTACCTTATACCTTTCTCATATTTGTTTTTTCCTACCTGTCTCTGTCCTCTCCAGAAATCCTCTCAAAGACGAGAACACAAGGGCTTAGCCACCCAACGGCCAACCAGACATGTGTTCAGTGGCTGAAGAGGTGGCCTGTACCAGTATAATTTTCTGGTAGGGAAAGAAGCAATTAGCAGTGCTTGACCACCCTGAGAAAGTTATTTCCAGGTCCAACACTTAGGAATTTGCTCAGACTGTTCTTGGAAAGAATCAAATCTCAGGCTTCAACGTAATTTGCTCAATAAATTCCTACGAAGCCTCCTATGCAGATGGCCATGAACATGCTCTAGTAACAGGACCACCCAAAGGGGGCCGAACGCCAGAGGTGGTTTCAGGAAGAAAAAGTGACAGTCCCGCTGTCCCTCAGGCAAGACACACCAGGCATAACGGCCTAGTAGGTGACATTTGTGCTCAGCGTCTCCTTCCCCTTTCTGAATCTCTTTCTAAATTTCCAGCTAATCTCAGCACATGAGGAGTCACCAGTCTTCCCAAGGCCTCCCTGGGGGCACACCCCTGAGGCCTCCTCTCTGCAAGCAATTCCCCAAGTCCCCCCTGAGCTCCCCCTCCCCCACGGAGCCCTACTCCCTGAGGAACACGTGGCTCATGTCACCCTGACCACCAGATCCCTCTCCTTGCCCAGCAATTTCTGTGACTCTAAGTTGGCCTGGAAACTGGATGGGGGGGAGGGGAAGGGATGTTTTCCTGTGCTCTTTAATTCCAATAGATAATAAATTGTGCCTATTTTAACTAACCCTTTAATACATGAACAAATAAGGGAATGAATCTTCAGGACATTCAGCAATAACTTTTTATTAAAACTTAATTTGGAGTTTATGCAATAGGAGAGAGGGAGGGAGAGAGAGAGAGAGACCAGAAAACAACAATGACATCTGGTTTATTGTCCAGGCATCGTCTTGGCTGCTCTGCTGAGCACAGGGCTAGGAGGAGGGCTTCTCTCCCAGGACAGGCAAGGTCAGTGTGTCAGGAGAGGAGAGAAGGAGCAGAAGGTGGTCACCTGCACCCACCGAAAAGCTTCTAAGTCATGGGTTAGACATTGTAATGCGTTTGTACCAGTGTCAATGAAAGTTAGGTCGGAGGGGGCTTGCCTTTGTATGGAGTGATAACAGCTACCAGCACAGAAGTCTCCTGGGTAGGGGCCATTGCGGAAGAGACTCATTGTTTTAGCCAGAGGAGGGTGTCAATTTTATTTAGTCTCCTGCCAGCTTCCACTGCTCTGGGACTATGGCACTGTAGGTGGCCGTGACTCACCCACAACACGGTGTCTGGAGGGTTTGCCTCAAATAAAGCTGGGACACTGGATTCACTGGATTTCACTTTTGCAGCCATAATTGCCAGTTTCCGTATATGTATGCGTCCCGGGTCTGGCGGAGTAATTCCCTGTGTCTTGTGGCCAGAGCATAAGTCAGGCTGTGTGTCCTCACATTTTTCGGTATGAAAATTCTCATCATAATGTCATATGGTTCTAATTGTACTTATAAGAGATTTTTTATTAGAAATCTTTCCACTATAAAAATAATATAATCACATTATTAAAACTTTGAAAATTAGGAAGAAAAATGTATCAGTCATAGAACCACCATCTGGTGCTTAGGTATATACAGGTATAATTTTACTAGCACTGACCGAAGTAAATATGCGATTTTATATCCTACTTTCTCCAACCAACATTACACTTAAAAAAAACATTTCTAATAAACATTTTTAAAGAAAGCATTCTAATGGAAGGATGCTATTTCATTCAGGAGGTTACTAAAATATATTAATCATGTTTCTATGTTTATACCTTACACTGATATTAATAAACCTGCAATAAAGATCATTGTACATGTGTTTTCTAGATTTTTCATTTTTCCTTAGAATCTAGAAGTTGAATTAATAGGCTCAGAGTGTGAGTATGCTTACATATGCTTACTCTTGAGACACATGCCAACTGCTTTCCAAAAATGTTGTACCAACAAACACAACCATCTACAGTGTCTGAGGGTATCCGTTTCCACCTCATCACCACTAACAAACCCATGTGTTGAGATGAAGTTTTGAAATGATTCTCGTGACAATTCCATTGAACAATGTCCCCCAATTTAGTAGGTCAAGTACAGGGCCAAAATGGAGAATAAACAGACGCTATACTGAAGAGGTGAGTGGGGGGGTGGAAAGCACTTAAATGGTTCTCCAATCACAATTTTCAATGATTCATCTGAAACAAAGTCGGGGCAGGCAAATAAACAGACACGGACATGCAGAAATCGCAATTAGGGCAGCTTTTTCAGATGAAAAGGGTTTTGGCAGATTTGAGTCTGAGGCCAAACTCTCAACAGCCCCAGGCGCAGTGCCTCATACAAAAGGTCCACTATCTATGTAAATACCTTGGAAAGCTGTGCTGCCTCAACTCTACTTCTTGGTGCAATATATGGGAATGACTTTATTGTTTTCTAATATAACAATAAACCGTGGCTAGACACAAACCAAATAGCTATTTGTGGACTAAGCTGAAAACAACCTTTACAGGGCACCTACAAAAAGCCAGGCTTCACATTGGTTCTGTCCATTTAACAAGCTTGTGTCAAGTGTGCTGGTCTTTCAGCCTCTCTTGGCAGCTGAGGGACTGAGTTTGGGGATCCTATGGCCTCTTCACCCCTCTGCAAGCTATGGAATAGCAGCACTTCTACACCCTGAGGAAGTGAAAATGATAAAGAAATATTTACTAAATGCCACAAATAAACTAACTGCTGGTGCATGGCAAATGGTTGGAATTTACTCTGTTTGCTAGAGAACTTTTGCCTCCTTTAGATACTAATCCCTCTGAATATTACTGCAGCTTTTTAAAATTATGGTACAGTTAATGTACAATATTATTTTACTTTCAGGTATACACCATAGTTATTCAACATTTATATACCTAAAGAAGTGATCACCATGATAAGTCTAGTAACCATCTGTGAGCATACAAAGTTATTTCATCATTGACTGCATTCCCTGCGCTGTACATTACATCCCTGTGACTGATTTATAACTGGCAGTTTGTACCTATTATTCCCCTTCACCTTTTTTGCCCACGCCTTCACCCCTTCCCTCTGGCAGCCATCAGTTTGTTCTCTGTATCTAGAATCTGTTTCTGTCTTATTTGTTCATTTGTTCTGTTTTTTAGAATCCACATATAAGAGATCATATATGGTAGTTGCCCTCTGTCTTATTTTACTTAGCATAATACCCTCTAGGTCCATCCATGTTGTCGCAAAAGGCAAGATTTCATTCTTTTTTATGGCTAATATTCCATTGTGAATATGTACCACTACTTCTTTATCCACTCAGCCATCACTAGACATTTTGGTTACTTCCACTTCTTGGCTATTGTAGATAATGCTGCAATAAACATGGGGGTGCAGTTTTTCATATTGAGTACTATGATTTACATTCTAGATTTTGGCAAGTTATCGGAGGTTCTTATTTATGTCATATTTATATGACACTCTAGAAAATTTGACCAACTCTTAGTAGGTAAACATATTATCAAATGTGGCCATTTTAAAGATTGTTAAGGTAAATTTCAGATAACTATGACTAATCTTAGTCAAAGAAAATTTGCCAATCATGTAGGCAGCAGAGCACAGGCTCCAAAGCAGAGATAGGGCATGGACCCCGACACCTGCCCCATGTCAGCCTGGCCTTCCTCAGCCGCTCTCCTTATCTGTAAATGCGACAGAATATGTATACTTATTATTACTTGAGAAAACATGTCTAACACTCAGTGTAGTGCCTGGCATAGCATAAAAGCATAATAAATATTGGCTATATTATTATAATGATTATATTATGACTACTGCTATTATCATTATGAGGGTCCACCAGATGAAAGCACTGGATAAGCAGAGATGTTTAAGTCCTTTGGAATTTGATATAATCCAACTATTAAACTATCTTTGCTAAAGAGCTAAAATCCTCTTGGATTAACTACGGAGGTAAAGTTGACCACATCTTTAAGTGTAAAAAACTCGTGTGGTCTCCTCACAAGTTGCTTTGCCTTCAGTCTTTCTTTTTTTTTGTTTGTTTTGCTTTTTAGTCTCTGTCACATAAGATCTTCAATTATACTTGTTGAATGGAGAAAAATATTTTTTAGTTGAGATATAATTGACATATAACATTATATTAGTTTCAGGTGTACAACATAATGATTTGATATTTGCATATATTGCAAAATGATCACAAGTCTAGTTAATATCCATCACCAAGTATAGTTACAAAATTACTTATTCTCGTGATGACAACTTTTAAGATCTACTCCCTTAGATCAATATGCAATATTCCCTTTCAAATATGCAATATAGTCACCATGCTGTACATTACGCCTCTATGACTTTTTTATTTTATAATATAACTGGAAGTTTGTACTTTTTGATTCTCTTCACCCATTTCACCCACCTCCCAATAGCCCCCTCACTTCCGCCTCTGGCAACCATCAATCTGTTCCCTGTATCAATGAGCTTGAGCTTCGTTTTGTTTTTGGTTTTTGTGTTTTGGGGGTTTTCTTCAATTCCACATAAAAATGGATCATACAGTATTTGTCTGTCTCTGTCTGACTTACTTCACTTAGCATAATGCCCTCAAGGTCCATCCATGTTGTCACAAATTCTTTGCCTTCATTCTTACACCCTCTCAAAATCTCTACCCACCCTGATGCCAATGTGATAGTCATACAAGAAAATCTGATCATGTCTCTTTCCTCCGTCCCCTCCCCACAGCCCATGTGCCTTAGCATGACAGACAAGGTTGTCTAGGACCAAGGACCAAGTCCCAGGTCATTCTCCAGCTTCCTCCCCTGAGATTTCCTGCCTTGATATATGCACCCTGGTTTTATGAATATGCTTGCCTCTGTACCTTTGCTCATGCTGTTCCCTCTATTTGGGACACCCTTCCACCTCTTCTTCACCTGATCTAGTCCTACTTATCCTTCAAGGCTTATGTAAATTCCTATTTTTTGTAAAAAACACCAAAAGAAAAGTTTGTATATGGATATCACAATTACGCATATTGATATATGAATATCACATATTTGAAAGAAGTCAAAAGATATAAAAACACGAACTCAAAGTGTTAGAAATACAGTGACCCTTGAACAACATAGGGTTAAAGGTGCCAACTCCCCTTATAGTCGGAAATCCACGTATAATTTTGACTCCCCCAAAACTTAACTCCTACTAATAACCTGCTGTTGACCGGAAGCCTTATTGATAACATAAACAGCTGATTAACACATATTTTGTATATGTACTATACAGCATATTCTTACAATAACATAAGCTAGAGAAAAGAAAATGTTATTAAGAAATTCATAAGAAAAATACATTTACAGTACTGTACGTATTTATTGAAAGAAATCCACATATAAGGGGACCTTTGCAGTTCAAACCCATGGTGTTCATGGGTCAACTGTAGTTCTCTGTAATTGTTTCCTTCTTTGTAATAAGAAAAAAATTAAAATAGCTTAAACATTTTCAAACCTTATAAAGAAAGCTTAGGGCTCATCCCTTCCCAACAACTTCTGGACTCTGAGATTTCCTTGATGGTCCCACAGAACCCCCGAAATGCCTCCACTGGCGAATGCATGGAGCTGTGCTGAGATTATCCCTTCGCAAAGGCTATCTTTTCGCCTTTGTAGCAGGTACCATGCACGGCGCCAACCAAGCAGATAGTGGGCACTAGATAGGTGTTCGTTTAACTGACCTGAACTGTCCTCCTTCACACCAAGCTAGCCGCCAGCATACCCTGTAAAGGCTTTTTTCCCCTAGGATTTTCTTCACTGTTTATTAATACTTAAGAAGTGTCAAGATCATTGTATCAGAATGTTGGCGTTTGAAGAAAGGGGCTAAGGAATGCCCCAAAGGCTGCCTAATGTCCCCGTAGCTTCACCAGGTGCCATTTACATTGTGAATTCCCTATGGGTCAAGGCGTGGTTCTGGGACTTGCGGTCTCAGAAATCACTTTAACTTCTTGGCACTCCTTCCTCATGGCAGGCCACCACTAACCCAGTTCACCGAGACACCCATTTATTGGAGTACAAAGGGAATGTGAAAATCTCCCGGACATGGGAGGAGGGCATCTCGGATCCACAGAGAGCCCAATTGCAATCCCCAGGGTGCTTGGTTGAGCAGGGAATAATGATAAAGAATAGAGGCCATTAATCATTTAACGAGTATTCAAAATCAATAAAACATTCATAGTGACAGCCCTGGTCCAATGTGCACATTTCAGCCAAATAACTTCACCATGAGAAAACTATGGTGAAAAATATTTATTTTCCTTTTACTGATGAAAATACTGAGAAACAGATCATAGCTCATTAACTCTAAGAGGTACGTTTCCTCAGACATAAATATTCTGCAAACAAAACACACCTTACATTTGACTATAAAACTTTATAAAATTTGGTCACTTTTAACTTATTCATCTGCCCAATATTTATTGTGGCTGGCATGGGCAGGGCCCTCCTACACAAGCTGTATAGTGTATAAAATATCAAAGTGTATGAAAATATCAAAGTCCTTGTTCACATGTGTTTACAGTCAAGTCGGGGAGACCACAAGTCAGCAAAGAAACCAACAAAACATCAGCTTGAGAGTTGCTCTGAAGGAAATAAGCATGGAAATGTGACACTATAATATGGGAGATAGGGCAGGGAAGACAGGGGCTCAGGGGTGGCTCTCTAAGGAGTGACATTGGTGCTGAGAACTCAGCAGCCCAATGGCCTTCTCTCTGGGCAATGGGGGTGCCAGAAGATAGGTCCCCTGAGCCCTAGGTACTAGGGCCCTTGGTTGTGAGCAGTTCTCACTGGATCTCCTTGGAGTGCAGCCTGGGCAGCAGGAGCCTGACCTGTGTCATTGCAGTGCTGAGAACAGTAGATATGTGGTGCCCACCACTCACTGCTCCAAGTGATATGCTGAGCGCAGCCGAGGAGGCCCTCTAGCCCCTGAATTCCTGCTTTAGTCCTGCAGGGCAGGGAACATTGCCATCACAGACATGGAGCCCAAGGAATATCCATCCCACGTGCCCAAGGCACCCTGGTGCTTGGCCCAAAATGCAGCCACTCGGGGTTGAGGACAGAGGCCAAATAGGGCTCTGAATTTGTGTCCTCCTATCAGGTACTTCTCTCTATTCTATAGTATCTAAAACATTTTGGGTGGTGACCCAGGCAGCTGCAGGGTGCATTTTGCAAATATGAGCTACATCATTATTTTTAAATACTTGACTTTTAAAATGTTTAATTGGATTCAAAATCCAGTCACAGGAAATTTCAAGATTACATTTGTCAATGAAAGAAAGGGAAGAAATTTCAACACATAACTTCAACAATTATACTTTTTTGAATGATTAAAAACAATTATTTTGCATTTTTATCATCTACTTTTGTGAACAAAGTTTTTAACAATGAGATTGTCAAGGATTTGAAGAGACCTTCATTATATAGTCTTAATCAGGAATGGCATATGGCCATTTCAAGCATAAAACCTGATATAAAAAATTATGTTCACGGAGGTAAGCTCAACGTTTCT
The DNA here is from genome assembly GCF_057876585.1 of Rhinolophus sinicus. Taxonomy (NCBI): domain Eukaryota; kingdom Metazoa; phylum Chordata; class Mammalia; order Chiroptera; family Rhinolophidae; genus Rhinolophus; species Rhinolophus sinicus. The sequence goes on along the minus strand of NC_142506.1, from coordinate 55,691,661 downwards.
AATTAAAACCTTTGAAAACATTTTATTTGGGAGTTTTACACCAGTTTGATATTGCTATCTTCCTTAAAACATACTACATCTCTTAGTTATTATGTAATATACTGAAATTTTCCATACGAATGGCTTCAAATCCCCTCCACTTGTACCTTATAAATCTGATCATTTTCTATAAAACAGACATGGGAAAGTGGGAAATGTTGCCTTAGAAGATGAGTGAGCCAGTTTGCAAAAAGCTAGGGACAGCATTCAAGTGCCAGGAGGGAAGGCAGGAGCCATGCCAGGTCCTGCAAGTGGCAATTTTAACCAAGAGCAGCGGGAGGCCACTGATTAGATTTAAGCTAGGGTGTGACTTAATCTGATTTATATTCTATAAATCTAATCTGTGCATGCTGCAGTAGAGAATGGAATACAGAGGTGCCGGAGTGCAGAGAGAGAGAGGTCATACAGGAAGTGAGTAGGGGCCAGGTGAGAGGTGAGGAGGAGAAGAGTAGGTCATTCTGAGATGCTTTTCAGAGGTAGGACCAATAGGACTATGGGGGTAAAATAAAGGGAGGCTTAAGGAGGATGCCTGCACTTTTTGGTTTGAGCAATTGGGTAAATCATAATGCTATTTACTGGGCAAGACTGAAGGAGGGATGGTGTTGCAGAGAAAACTGAGATCCAAAACTTCAGGATACATGTTTTTAACAAAGAAGTGCAAACAGAAAGAGAGAATCTATAGATAATAAGAGATTTAATAGGCATTTCGACCATTTATTTGGTTTCTATGATACATACTCAAATATCTACAGATGAAATGATGTAACAAGTCTGGGATTTGCTTCAAAATACTTCAAGAGGGGAAGGTAGGGGGTGTCAGCAGGGGTATAAAACACTGGTCATGAGTAGATCATTTTGAAGCTAGGTGATGGGTACATGGGGGTTCATTCTATTATTCTACTTCTGTCGTATCTTTGACAATTTCCATGGAACTGGATGAGATCACCTAATAAGGAGGTACAGCAAGTTGGGAAAGGCCCCAAACTGGGGATACGGTGGGGGTGGCAGGGTAAGACTAGAGGAAAGAAACAGATAAGGCCACTACTGTGCTAGACTGTACATCCTTTGGGGAAGAGACAGATAATAAACAAGTAAACAAATAGCATACATTTAAATCAATGTGATAAAAAGCGTGATGTGACAGTGGGCATGGGGATAACACTAGTGTCCAGAAACAGCAATCATGTAATGCAGTAAACTTTGCATTTGACAGATTCAGAAGCCAGGCAGATATGACATAATAACAGGGCTTTTAAAATCCTTTCCTTTTTTTTTTTAATTTTACTTATAGAAAAATCGAAATTAGTGACCATAAGCATTCTATTCTAGGGAAAATGTTTTGACTTAAAAGCTTTTGCTCCCATCCTTTCCATTTTTTTAAAACTCCATTTTTTTCATGTTTTATGTTTTTATTTTTTAAAGGTTTTTATTAAAATATAACTAGCATACAATAGTAGTTTCAGGTGTACACTATAGTTATTCAACATTTATATACCTAAAGAAGTGATCATGATAAATCCAGCAACCATCTGACACCTTACCACGCTATCACAATATTAGACTATATTCCCTGTGCTGTACATTACATCCCTATGACTTGTGACATCCCCATACCTTGAAATGTGAACCTCTTATTCCCCTTCACCTTTCCTCCCCTTTTTAAATTTTTCAATTACAGTTGACTAAACTCCAAATTTTGAGGCATTAGCCCAAGAGTTCTAGAAGTAGAGCCAACTCAGAACTGATCCTGGTGTCCCTTCAGAATTCCTTTCTGCGCTGGCACCTCTCCTCTCCCCATCATTGAATTCTAAAATCCTCTGTCCCCCTTAGCTACAGTTTTTGCCACTCAAAGGGCTCCAAAGGACCTCCGTTCCTTCCCCACCTCCAAGTGCTTCTTCCTTCTGCAAAGCAATGCTTCCAGAGATCCTAAGCCATGGGGGCCGGAGCATTGCTTGTGTTGTTCACTGCTTTATTCCCAGCACCCAGAACTGTGCCTAGAACATAGCTGGCACTCGGTAAATATTCACTCAGTGAGAGAACTTCCTGAAGCCACTAGACAGATAACCAGACACTTACCCAGGGGCTTATGCGCTGGATCTTACAACTAGAAAATTTCAGGCTGATCTCCACACAGATAAATATGACTTCCGTTTGATAAATGGACAGCTGAGTTGATTCAGATAATCCAAGATCAGAACTATTTCACCTCAAATAGTCTTTCCCGTCCTCAGATATATTTTTTAAGCCAAAAAAATAAAAAGGAGCTATGGCAAAATCTAGCACAGAAAGAGAACATTACCCATGTCATTTAACATTTCCCGAAAATATGATGAATTTAATTGATGGGGAACAGCCTTCCTGGATAAACGCAACAACAAATATTTTGGTTTCCTGAAAACAAAACAAAAAGCAAGCAAAACAAAAAACTCTTTTTGGCCCAAATTGTGGCAACTCTTCGCTGGCAGCTCAGCCTTGGCTTTTCTGCATATGTGCTGTTAGAACAGGCTGGCAGACTGCATGTGCTCTGCACAGCAACCGCGGACACTTAACATTCATTAAATAATAATGAAACAGGAGGCCTGGATTTTTCTGTTTGTTTCTCCTGGGTCTGTTCCTCACTTAAGTGACCTTGGACAAATCTATTCCCTCCCTCATATCTGATTTCCATATATCCGTTTTATGACTAAGATGCTTTCTAAGATCTTCAGATTACAAATAATAGTGCCCTTCATCTATGAAATGTATCTCCTTCACTATCCTATGGGATGGCTGCATGACACTTGCCCTGAAAACCTTCACACACTGTTGTCAATACCATTTGGGGATGGTTCAGATATTCTACGCCAGTGAACTGATACCGTGGACAACTTAAGTCTGGTTCCTGATACTGAGAACTGGAAAATGGGTAAACGTAACAATTCCCATACCACGTTTATTTCTGCCGTTTTCCGCCACATTTAAACTATGCAGAAGCTGCTGACATTTGACTACCCTGAGGTGGCAATTCTACCGAACACTGACACGGTGAAAAGGTCCAACTGGCTGTTAGGACAAGCTGCCCGGACTGGTAGTCGGGCCCTGGTGCAGTTAGCTGTGTATTCTACACATTATTTTAGAGGCTCACAAAATACAGCCATTTTGCATCAGACATCCGGCCCAGGAAGAAGGCGAACCCCGTCCCCTCAGCCTTGAAAACGCCACCTGCGAGGGGCTGGGCGTCCCCGGTGGCCGATCCCGTGCGGACTAGCCGCTGCACGGCCCGCAGGCCACCGCCGGCGGCCCGCCTGGGCCGGACCCGGTGCCTGAGCTGATAAAGTTGTCAGCGGGAGGACCGGCCGCACCTGGCCCGGAGCAAAAGCGGGCAGAGGGCTGTCCGCCCCGCCAGCTGCTAGAGCAGCCCGATCCGAAAGTGGACACGGGACGCCTGGCTTCTATTTGCAAGCTTCCTGTTGGGGAGTGTTTTCAACTGGGGCGCGGCGACCGGGCCCGCCGCGTCCTCCCACCCGCTCCCTCGCGGTCCACGGCGCCTCGGGGGCGCGCGTCAGGGCCCGAGCGGGAGCGGGAGCCGGAGACCCAGCGGGGGCGCCCCCTCCCCCCTTCTCCGCCGCGACTCCAGACGCCCGCAAACCAGGCGTTCACCCGCCGCGCCTCCTCCCGCCCGCCCCTCCTCCCCACTTCCCCCTAGGCGCCCCAAACCCGGGCTTCGAGAGTTCGATGACGTGTGCTCACGGAGTGGGGTGGGAGTGCGGGGCCCCGGAGCGGGAGGTAAAACGGGGGCGGCCGGCAGTCTCGGCAGGAGCCGGCGGCCCCTCTGCATGTCTTTTGTGTTTGTACACACACCGCGCGAGGCTGCGGGAGGAGGAAGCGGGCGGTGCGCGGGGGAGGGGCGAGCGCGCGCCAGCGAACTGGAGCGCGGGGGGAGGGGCGGGGGCGGGGCACGAGCGGGGGCGCGGGGGCGGAGCCGAGCCTTCCCTCCATTGTGTGTGATTGGTTGGCGCGCGGCGCGGGGGCGGGGCGGCGTGTGTTGGGGGATAGCCTCGGTGTCAGCCATCTTTCAATTGTGTTCGCAGCCGCCGCCGCGCCGCCGTCGCTCTCTAACGCCAGCGCCGCCTCTAGCTCGCCGAGCTCCAGCCGAAGGAGAAGGGGGGTAAGTTTCCCCGCCTGCCCGCTTACCCGGCTCCGAGCCCCGCTTGCCGTCAACCCCGAGCCGGGCCCCGGCGGTGTGGGGAGGGGACCCCCAGCCCCTCCGGCTTGGCCCACAAACTTTTTGGCCCAGAAATAGAGGTGAGGAGCGAGTTTCCCTCTCCCCTCAGGCGGTGGCGGCTCCCCCGTCTCTCGCCGCCTCAGCCCAACAGCAGCAACCACCGCGGCGCCGAGCCTGTTTTCCCTCCTCCCCGCGCCCCTGGCTCCTCTTTCTTCGGTGAAATCCCGCCCGTCGCCCCTTCCCGGGACCCCAGACCTTCACCACGACCCGCGCGGGCCTCTTAACTACCGCCTCCGGGCCCCGGGCCCCAGTTTTCAGGCGGGAAAAGGGTGGAAATCGCCGCCGCTTCCGACCCTGGGGTAACTCGCTTTTTGCTTCCTCCCCACAGTTGTTGCTAAGCTTCACCATCTTGTCTCTCTTCTCTGGTCACCGACCATATTTTTTCCCCCGTTTCTCTCTTCCCCATTTCAGAAAAGGAGGAAAAAAATTTAAAGAGGGGCATTTTTTTTCTCTCCTTTTTTGGAGAAGCGGAAACTTGATGCATCTGAAATGCAAAAAAACTTTTGCATTTTGGAGGGCGGCACGTGGCAGGGGATGGGGTATTTTCGAGCGTTTTGGTGTTTTGTCTCTTTGGAAGGGAATCGGATACGTTTTGCGATTGTTTCCATTTTGTTCTGGTCTGGAAGCCGAGTTTGTGCCTGCGCGAGACGCTGGGAGCGAGGCGGGAGGCTGGGGGACCCTGAGCAGAGGGGCCGGAGGAGGCGAAACCAAAAGTTTATGTGGTGCTTTGGGTGGACCGGTCGGCCGGTGCGTTAATTAAAGCCTGGGTGCGGGGCACTTTTTTTATTCCATTGCGAAGGCTGGTTAGACTGCCTCGAGGACAGTGCTTTGTAGAATGCTCGCTGGTGGTAGCTGTTGTTCCTCTCTTGTTTTTCGAGACGCCTTTTTTCCAACATAACTGTAGAGATGCAAAAGCAGGAATGTTTTCAGATATTTACAGCAATCTATCAACTACCAGACGCGGGGGGGGGGCTGCGGCGGGGGGGGCTGCTAAAACCTTTTTGCTGTAATTTGACTCGACCTTTCTGTGGTTTGTGGCTTCGTTTTTTTAACTTTTATGGGTCGAATGTTTACGGACATTTCTAATTTTTGCTTTAATTAAAGAAATTGAAGCAAAGGCTGTCGCGTTTTTTTGTTTGTTTGTTTTGTTTTGCCGTGTGTCTACGATTTGGCATTTTGAGAGATGATTGGTGTTTAATGCTAACAATTTTCTAGTACTACAGTTTGTTTCAAGAAGTCATATTTGGGTGGTAATCGTAATCGGCACCCTTTCAAATTATATAACATTACGGACATTTTTTTTTATACTGATCATATTTCTAGATTGGGGGGGTGACAGGGAAACTTGTATGTTTGGTAGTTGCATGTGGTGATTTTTGTTTTTTTGGTGCTGGTAGGTAAGTAAGGAGGTCTCTATACCATGGCTCGTACAAAGCAGACTGCCCGCAAATCTACCGGTGGTAAAGCACCCAGGAAGCAACTGGCTACAAAAGCCGCTCGCAAGAGTGCGCCCTCTACTGGAGGGGTGAAGAAACCGCATCGTTACAGGTATTAAAAATACGAAGAGGAAAATACTGGGACAAAGTCCCTCCCGCAGCAGTGTCCATATACTCTAACAAAAAGATGTATAATAAGAAAACTTTTTACTTTAGGGAAACTGGTGTTTTTCCTTTTTTGAATATTTACTAATACTTGAAAATTTATGTAAATTTTAGTTCGGTTTTGTTAGGAACATGTATAATTTTGAAGTCATAATCTTGCCCAGAGCCTAAAGGAGACTTCTTACATCACTAATAACGTTGGTGGGATTGACATTTTATTTAGCTGTTAATACGGTTTTTAAATAATAGTGTTATTTCTAAATACATTTTGAGGATACTCTTGCTTTAGGCAAAATAATAATTTAATCAAGATTGGGGGTGTTTTGTTTCAGTAAAGTTCCCATCTCTCATTTACTTGAATTGGTTTATTTCCTATTAGCTCATTTGGTTTTCAACTACCCTGAGCAGTGTTATTAAGGGCATTTGCCATTAGAGGGCAGAAGTTGTACATACTTAGCCTCTGCAAATGATTTTACTGTTAACCTAAAATAAAAGCTCATACAGTGGAAGAAATAAGTCAGAATTGAGGTAAATTTCTTTTTTTCTTTTTTCTTTTTTTCTTTTTTTTTGAGTTTATTTGAGCCATACTGACCACATATGCTCTGAATAATAACAGTTTTGCAGCTTTTATGTATGTTTGAAGTAAATTTGCTGACAATTCTTTGGTAAAAAAATATCTTCCATATGGAACATACACTGCACAATCAAGAGTGTTCACATTTAATCATTCATGAGAGATGGGCAAAGTAAAAGTATTCTGGGAAATCAAGCTTAAATACTACAAGTGTATTTTTATTTTATTTGAATGTTTTTTTGGCTTGAACAACAGGCATTTATTTCTCACAGTTTTGGAGGCTGAGAAGTGTAAGACCAAGGTTGGGTTCTTGGTGAGGGCTTTCGCCCCTGTTTGCAGATGGTCACACTGTGTCTTCATATGGCAGGGAGAGCTCACAAATGTATTTTTAAACAAAGTTTATTGGGTTGTGTTGGAGGTCTTACAGAAGAATTGAGGGTGCAGGTGGGAAGGAGAGGCCAAACTAAGAAGAGTGAACAATTTAGACTTCTTTATTAGTGACCTAATACTTTCACAAGCTGTAATTATAACATAACTTAGTGATAATATATGTTAAAGATGAATAAAATAAATGGTACTTTGATAAACTCCCTGACAGGAATCTAGTATGGTTTTTAAAGATACGATGTTATTCTTAATATAATTGAATATTCAGGTTATAAATTGAAAGCTGAAGAAAAGTTGGGTGGTTTATTTTTTGGAAAATAACTGCATTTCTTTAAAGGTGACCACTTATCCTTTTACGGGGTTTTTAAAAAATGTATTTGTAACCATTTCCTTATTATTTTTTATTTTTTTTTAAGGCCTGGTACCGTGGCACTCCGTGAAATTAGACGTTATCAGAAGTCCACTGAACTTCTGATTCGCAAACTTCCCTTCCAGCGTCTGGTGCGAGAAATTGCTCAGGACTTCAAAACAGATCTGCGCTTTCAGAGTGCAGCTATTGGTGCTTTGCAGGTAAAATGGCGTGTGGGGAGGCTCTAGAGTTAAGGATCCTGCTATATACAGAGAACACTTCTAAATCTTTGCGTGTGCTTATATAACTTAATTACAAGTCTGAGAGGTAGGTGGTATCTTTATTTCATTGTTGCGATGTCAGAAAGGGTAGGTTGCTCAAGGTCATAACAGAACATGTAATTTGAACCCATTTGGATCACAGAATCATAATTTGAAACCATTTGACTCAAAGCCTAGTGTGCATTCCATTATACCATTTAAAATTTTTAAGCATTGCACTAAAAACAATGTTTAAGAGGGAAAGGCACCCTTTGGTTTGGCTTATGAGTGCTGCAGGACATTAAGAAAACATGAGACAAAAGGTCTATACTGGTAATCAGATTCAAACAGTGACTGATGTAAATGGAATGTTAAGAATAAATGTCTTCCTGGAACTGAAGAGGCAGATGCAAGGGGGAGCATGCAAGAATTGTGCGATGAGGTAGAAGAAGCAGGGAGTGGTACTTAGGGTTGGATTGGCGATGGGGAGGAAGGCTGTGCTTAAAGATGATGCCAGGGATTTGAAGACGAAGACTTGTCCTTTGCTAAATGGGGTGGGGTTTCCACTTAAGTGGGAATTTAATGGATTTAATCTTGACTTTAGGGTGTCAGAACTTTGAGGAATACTGTTTAGGGGTGGTTATGTATTTGAAATATTTGTGGATTATGCCAAGAATAAAACTTGAAATGTCTACAGGTAAGATAATTTGATTAGATGTGTGAATAATGAACATCAGTCACTTAAATAACCTATTTTATATTGTGTGTTGGCATTTTTTGGATCAGTGTATCTCAAAATATGGTAAAACTACTTTCATCAGAGCATGGGGTTGGTGGTGATTAAAATGCAGATTGCTGGGTACCACCACAGGCCTGAATCAGAATCTCTTTGGGGGGAAGGTCTAGAATCTGCATACACTCCATTGGGTGGTTTTCAAGGCTGCTGTTGCTGTGCCAAGCTTTTACTTTATAAGAGAAGGATTTGATAGGTGGCTTCTATACTGAAGTGTAATTGGTTGAGCTGTTTCTATGGCTAGCCTGAACTTCATTTCATTGGTGGATTCCAGGAGTTTGCATCCATTAAATTCTCAATGAACTGAAATTTCAAAATACTAAAAATCTTTAACAGCGCCGTTACTTCATACTTTATTTTCTGTTTTAATCACTGACTATCTTCAGATCCTATTTTATTACTGTAATTGCAAATCATAGTTTAAATACAGAAATGTTACTAGGAGTCTTAACCTTGATACAAAGCTGCTAATTTTGTTTTCTAGTTAAAATTAGCAGAACTGTGCTTTAACATATTATACTTGAAAAGCCAACATTTTTTAGCTTAATTTTCAGTGACAGCCTTATAAATTGAGGTTATTAAATAATCTGTGTAAGGCTATTGTTGTTTTAAAATTCATGTGTAAACTTCCATTGTTACTGCATTTAAATGTCAGTATATAGCCTTGTACATTGAGATTACTAAATCTGTGTAAAAGACTATTGTCTTTTTTAATTCATGTGTAAGTTTCTATTGTTGCTGTTAAGGTATGTATTTTATATTCATTGGTAAGTATGGTTGTATTGGTTTTGAGCAAAATGTTTGCCTCTACATGCACGGTTCTCTAGCATTAGACAGCTCTTACCTTCACTGGAAAGAGTAATCTTTGTTACACATTTTTGGTTTGCATTTTCTTTTTTTTTGTACATACACTTCAGTTCTTTTAAAGATACAGAGATGGAGAATTTGCTATTGGAAATGGAGTAATAGAAGAGAGCAGTTGAATTCAAAAAGTCACTATTTTGGGCTTTGGAATTACACAATTTACAACTAAATGAGGGGGGGGGTAGTCCAGTGAGGGGGATAGAGAAGTTAGTTTAGGTTTGCCGTAGATAATCAAGAATTGACTAACTTAAAACTTAGCCTTTTTTTTCTTGAGAGTTTGAACTAAGGTATTTTTGAGTTAAAAATGATTGTTTTGAAATGGTGGAAGAGTCAGACATTGGATATATTCAAAATGTTGTAAATTAATGTTTTCTTAAACTTGTAAGATATTTTTTTCTTTTGCCATTATCTCAAAATTATATTCATGGGGCTATAAATTAACATGAGTCTTTAATTCCATTATAGCCTTAATGTTTAGGAGACTTCAGGACATTGGTCGTAGAATTGGAAATATGTAGGTCGTGGTCAAATCCTCTGTAAGTACTGAATTTTCTCCCGGAATTGACCAGACAAAACCCTGTAATACTGATAACCAGGTTCTAAGACAGCAGTGAGAGCCCCAGCTGCTGTATGGCACGCCTGACTAGTACCGGGGGAGCTTATAAGTCATACCACTCCTAAATAAATGGTCTCAGAATCACAGGTCCTGTTGGCTTGTCCATATAGCAGCTTATAGTGCTGCATTTTGGGAAAGCAGTCTAGACTTGCATAATCCTGAGATGAGTGAAACGAAGTTAGTTTCTTTCCTGAGGGATAGTTATTTAATGTACCATGTGAACTCCCAAGAGGAGGCTACAGTATGCCACGTTTTCCAAACTTTTTACCCATTTCTCATTATCCCAAGAATGAATCCCTGACTACTAAGGACTTTTCCTGTTAATACATTCTTTGCAAGAGATATGATACGAGGGACTCATTGTATAGAAAAGATGCAAATTTAAATTAAGGTGAGAAAAAAAAAATGAACCAGCAAATATTTATTGAACATCTACTTGAGCAAAGCTTTGTGAGGATAAAATGAAATCTCTATTAAGGAACTTAAGGACATTAAAATATGGCTGGTGTAAAAGGCCAGTGAGTGCCAGGGAAGGAGGAGTTCAAGGTGACCTGCACCTGGGAACCAGGGGCGAGGGGATTGCTTGGTTTTAAATGTGAAGGAGTCATTTTTTTCATAACATGAAATAATGTAAACTGTTTGAATTGTTGCTTTATAGATGCTTTTAAAAGTAGAATCCGGGGGTGGCCAGTTAGCTCAGTTGGTTAGAGCGTGGTGCTGATAACACCAACGTTGCTAGTTTGATCCCTGCATGGGCCACTGTGAGCTGTGCCCTCCTTTAAATAAATAAATGTATGTATGTAATCTCAATAGTTAATAGTTTTATTGCATAGTCAAAATGTTTGTAAAAAAATTTGGCTATTTCCATCAGTATGTCTTGTGTATTATGTAGTACAGGGCTTGAATTGCTCGAATATTTTTATGTTTCTTTTTAGTTTTATTACCTAAAGATTACAAAGTGGGAATAATTTTTTTAATTAGGACGAAAATGGCAACTATAAAAATGTTGTTTTTTTTCCTAAATATATCTTGGACAGAGAAATACGTTCCTTAAAGATAAGGAGAGATGACCAAATAACCACTGACTTAATGGTCCTAACCCACTAAAGCAGTTGGGCTGATGACTGGTAAAACAACACGTTTCTTCATGTCAAAATGAGCAGACAGAGGTTTTCACTTAAACTAAAGGATTCTTCAACTCTTCAGACAACTGGAAGATGTATTAACAATTTGAGTTAAGAGTTAATTATAAGTAGAAGTCCCCCTTCTTCCTCTTTATATGCCCAGTGTCAATGGATGATTCATACAGCTAGCGATTTTTGAGTGCTAGTAGGGATAAGTAGATGCCTTCAAAGAATCCTATAGTGTAATAGGAAAAACCAGGTGGATCAATATTAACAACTAGAGGATAGCAAATGCCATTACAGATCGGAGTACATGGAGGAAGAGAATGGGGGGGTGTATATCTCCTAGGCAAGTTAAGTCAGAGTATGTAAATAAGACACTAATCTGGTGTGTTCTGGAACCTATAGTACTTGTGATAAAACAGGTGTAAAAGGGTGGACGAGGACCATACGCTGGAAACCAGTTGTCACCTGTGTGGCGTTTGGCAGGACAGGGTTCACACAGATATCTCAGAGTTGAGTAGGATTCAGAAGAGACACTGGGGGGGGGGGGGGGGGAGTATTACTTTGGATTGGATATATGATTCCGCTTATCTTCGTAAGGATGAGAATATTACAGTCTAAATTGGGTTTCTTGCTTTCCTGAAGACATTTCAGTTTACTAGAAAGCACATATTAACATTAGAAATATTAAACTTTCTTAGTAATGAAATAATTTGACTTGTGTAATTTGATAAAGATTTACATCCTTGAGCTTTGCACTTTTCATAAGCTGCCTTTGAGCTTTGTCTCACAGGTTTTAAAATGTAAGCATTTGATAAAATAGTAAACGTCTTAATCAGTAGGTTTTTTAAAGGGTTCAAAAACTTTGTTTAACTGATACAGATGTACCTTAACTGTTGGTAATACCATTAATATTTTTTCTTTATTCCTGTTGTAGGAGGCAAGTGAGGCCTATCTGGTTGGCCTTTTTGAAGATACCAACCTGTGTGCTATCCATGCCAAACGTGTAACAATTATGCCAAAAGACATCCAGCTAGCACGCCGCATACGTGGAGAACGTGCTTAAGAATCCACTATGATGGGAAACATTTCATTCTTTAAAAAAAAAAAAAAAAAATTCTCTTCTTCCTGTTATTGGTAGTTCTGAATGTTAGTTATTTTTTTTTCCATGGGGTCAAAAGGTACCTAAGTATATGATTGCAAGTGGAAAAATAGGGGACAGAAATCAGGTATTGGCGGTTTTTCCATTTTCATTTGTGTGTGAATTTTTAATATAAATGCGGGGACAAAGCATTAATGCAAGTCAAAAGTTTCAGTGAACAAGTTTCAGCAGTTCAACTTTATAACAATTATAAATAAACCTGTTAAATTTTTCTGGACAATGCCAGCATTTGGATTTTTTTAAAACAAGTAAATTTCTTATTGATGGCAACTAAATGGTGTTTGTAGCATTTTTATCATACAGTAGATTCCATCCATTCGCTATACTTTTCTAACTGAGTTGTCCTACATGCAAGTACATGTTTTTAATGTTGTCTGTCTTCTGTGCTGTTCCTGTAAGTTTGCTATTAAAATACATTAAACTTATACCTGCTTTTGGTCTTTATTATCAACTTACCCATCTAGTTAATTCACTTGCAATGTTCATATTCAAAATTTTAGTTATCAAGTGTTTTGTCACTATTATCTGAAACATAAGACTTGAGAGATGGGGAAGGTATATGCCTTGTATCAGAAGAAAACGAGCTACTGGGTTTCCTCCTAATGTTTAAGAATTTGTAGAAAGTAAATATTTGCCAAAACCAGATCTTAACTCTGGATATATTGTGTTCTAAACCAGTAATTCCCAAACCTAGCTAGCCAACGGTCACTTGGCAATAGTTAAATCTAAAGCAGTGAAAGTACATTTATAAACATACTACACTATCAAACTTTGTGTTTAATGGCAATTTAAGTGCAAACATAACTAAGTGCTCAGCTCAAAAATGAGTACATTGGAGATCTAGCTATTTTAAGATGCTATATTAAGTCTGAAGTTACTAATCAAGCACTAATAGTTAATAATTAGCAACTATTTTATTTACCCTTGGAATGATTAATGGATAATGAACCTTTTAAGACCTAGAACGCCTCCTTAATGTGCTGACACTAGTTACATTTGAGATTTTGAAGCTCCCCTGGAAGTGAAGTGAAATACATCAACAAACCAAGAACGAGCTCATGTCAATAAGGTATAACCCTGGGCTTACGTTCTTAGTTGCTCTTAAGCTCCTTTTTAGCAGTAATTTCACTTTCGATTGTAGGTCATAAAAGAGGATTATGGAATCATTTTTAGAGCCTTTAACATGAGATCCTAGTTTTTAGTGGGATCCTTTCACATATGCTTCTACAGGCAGGCATTAATTATTGGAGTATTGACGAGAGCCTCTAGTTTATTCATTGCAATGTAAGCTACTAAAAGGTAATTGTTGCCGAATGTCCCCTGTTAAGTCCAGTTTTCTGCGTTGCAAGGAACACATGGGAGTCCTATTCCTGAAAATAACAGGAAATGGGTGTTTCCAGTCTGGAAAATTGTTACCTGCTAGAATCTTGTGTACCAATTACTAAGAAAAAGATACCATCCTTTTGAGTTCTTAAGAGTCTTAAATTTTGCTTGGATGATGTCCAAGCTTGCCCTTCTGATCTTTGCAGCGTAGAATCAGAGGAAATCAATTTTGCAAATGTGAATATATTGAGGATCTGCTAGATGCTGAAAATGTAAAGGTGCTCCAACTCAAATTGAATTCTCAACAACCCTATGAAGTGGGTACTATTCTATACCATTGCATAGGTGAAGAAACTTGCCTGAGGTCACACAATAAATTGAGTTGGAATTTGTTCCCCAGTAGATTAAATCCAGGGCCTTGCTCATTCCCGTGCTCTCAGTATTGGTATATATAAATAAATTAGAGCAATTAATTTTGCTGGGGGTGCTAGAAGTGAAGGAGGGTCTTGACAGTAATTTAGCGGGGGAGGGAGAGTTGAGAATGATGGACATAGAAATCACAAGAAAGCCGACTGCATTTGAAAACATGCTGCTCACCACCTCTCCAGGTTTACTCCCTTTAATTTCTCTTCCCTCAGCTCCGTTAAATCTTGTTGACTCTTCCTCCAAAAGTGCATTAAAAAATTTCCACTTACCACTTCTACCACCCTACCCCAAGCTGCTAGTGGCTCAAATCGGGACTATTGGAATAACAGACCGGTCCGCATCCATCCACTCTTAACTCCCTGTGAACTCTTCACACAGCACCCGCCCCCCCTTCGAGAAATGCTTCTAAAACATGAATCATTTAAGGTTATTTCCCCACTTTAAAATATCTAGTGGCTTCACTGCGCAGTGAATAATATCTGAACACTGGCTCACGAGGCTGACAGTATGTGATCTGGCCCTGCCAAGCTTTCCTCTTTCCACCACTGCATTACGTACTAAACTGTAGCCAAACCCTCTGCCCACTTACCCTTTGTCACATCCCTTGGCTTTATTTCCTTGGTGTTTATGAAAATCTAAAACTGTTTACTTTTTTATTGATTCTACCCCCACTAGAATGTGCTACAAGGGGTTGCTATGTTTTCCACTGTAGCCGCTGTGCTGGTACATAGTAAACCTGCGTCAAAATCTCTTGAATTGGAGCTAGAATGAGTGTTCCTTCTTTCCTTCAGATTTTAAAATTAAGCTTCTATGACCTTCATATAGGGTAACCGATTTGTTTGCTTTTACAAAGAATTGGAGGGAAGGAATTGCAGACAGCCAGATTATATAGGTAACTCCAGTTTTGCTTTAAATGGAGAGAAATGTACAGTAACTGAAGAGGAAAGTGGGAGCTCAGGAGGCTTTTTTCCCCTATAAGATGGGAAAGATAGAATGTTAGTAATAGAATGTATATTTTATATGTCTGTGTTGTAAGGAATTTGAATTAAAACATGTCAAATACTTGAAACTGTTCCTGACACATAGTAAATGGTCAATAAATATTCACTGCTAGTTTTGTTATAAAATTGTTATTAAATAATATTTATCTTGAAATCCCGTCTCAATCACAAAATTATTGGTTTTAGTGAGATCTCAATACGATGGCAGGTTATAAAATATAATAGTTTCGGGAGGCTGGTTGGGTCAGTGGTTTGAGCGCTGTGCTCATAACACCAAGGTTGCCAGTTTGATTCCCACATGGGCCAGTGAGCGGCACCCTCAACTAGATTGAAAACAACAACTTGACTTGGAGCTGAGCTGCGCCCTCCACAACTAGATTGAAAACAATTTGACATGGATCTGATGGGTCCTGGAAAAACACACTGTTCCCCAATAAAAATATAATTATATGTAAAATATATATAATATATATGTTTCTATGCTCTACCAATAACTAGTTAAAATTTATAATGAAACTATTTGCTTCTTATAAGATCAACACATAAAAATGTAATATAAGAAATATTATCTATGTCCACTAACAACCCCAACCCTAACAGTGGTAGCTGAAGGGGAGCAGTGTCTGACCTCAGGGCTCCAACAAAAAGTTAACCAACCTTTTGTAACAGCAGGAAGGATTTTTTGAGCACTAGCTATGTGCCAAGTCAAGTTTTATCTCCTTGATTTCTCACAAGTACCTTATGAGGTAATCTTTGCTATTATCTCCACTTCAGAGACGGAAGAACTGAGGCTCAGTGTCCCCACTTTCCCATCCCTGCCCAGCCCCAGGGTCTTGGGCACATTATGTGTCTGTGGTTCCACTTTGCAAGAATCATCCTGTTTGGACCCATCCAAGGTTGCATCTTTTTTCATCACCAATGTCTGGTTTGAGGCATAACTACGGGCAGGACACTTACCCTCCCTGAGCCTCAGTTCACCTGTCTGAAAAACAGGGACCACTGATGGGACCTGAGTGATCGTATGTGGCTTATGAGTGACCATTTTTAAGATATATACAGTATATTGTATATGAATTACTAAACATTGTACATCAAACCTGTGATTTCAGTTACCGCCTCTTTAAATTTTGAGTGGGTGAAAAGATTTTAATAAGTAAATAATAGTACAGGTGGTGCCAGCAGGGCAAAAATGACAAAAGTGATAAGAGAACTTATCTCCTGGGAATTGCAGGAGAGAACGTGTGAAAAATGCTTAGCACGGAGCCGGACACGCACGCACAGTGAGTGCCCAATTCACGGTGGATTTTATTCCGTTATCATCACTTTTGGATCTGAAACAAGCAGTTCTGGTTCTGAGTGAAGGGGAGGGAAGTGGAGCGGGAAGAGAGGTGACCAGGATTTCTGAACAGCCTCGGGTGTCCTCAAGGCACCGCAGGCGCGGGCCTAGCCGGGTCAGGGGCCTGTGGGGCCTGACCCCGTGTAAGAGAACGCGCGATGGCTTTACTGCCAGTTGAGCCGAGGCGACCATGCTGGCTCCAGGCTGGTCAGTAGATGGCCACGCATCCGGCGCGTCCCGGGTGGCTGGCGGCTCTCAGTATCCAAAGCATCACCAGCCAAGGACGGACTCCTGAGGGTCGCTGCCCAGTTTCGGGAAACGGGGTGAAAAGTCTGCCGCGCCAACCTGGCCTCGGCAGCAGCCCGGGGTCGGGGTGTCACGGACAGGGCCTTGAGAACTGAGCATTCAGGGTCCTCCCTGCCCCTCGCCCCCCACATCCCGTCGACCTCAGATCTGGGAGGCCTGTCCCCATTGCCTCTGGAGCCCATCCCCTTCCCTCCTTGTCCATGTCGCTTTGATACAGGTTTTTCCTTTTCCACGTTTCTGAAATCGCCTCCAGATCGAGGCTCTCCCTCCAGTTTCTCCCGCCCCTCAGGTGCCAGAGAGACCTTCCTAAAACGCTAAACATCCTTTCAGCCACCTCCCGCCTAAAGCCCCGCAGCCTGGCAACAGCCAGGAGTCCACCCCGTCTAGACCACGCCCTCAGGACCCGTCACTCCAGCTCCAGACCACGCCCCTCCGCGCCGGAGTCTCTCGGGGAGTTTCGAATGACGCGTTCCTGCTACATTTCCCGGCTTTGCAGTGCGCTCACCGGCCAGCACCCCCAGCAGGGAAGTCCCCCACTACCCTGGATTCCCCCTGCGGTCCCCTCCCGGGCCACACGCGCCCACAACGAGGCCTGCTCCGGAGACTACAGCTTCGCCTGGGACAGGGCCGGAGCTCGCTGCCCCCGCAGCTCCTACCGGCCCTGAGGATTTGGGGCCCTTCCCCTGGGGAAAGGCCGCCAGCACGCAGGGCTCCTGGCTTAAGGCCTCTCCGCACCCGGCCCGGACGCGTGGCCGTCTGGAGGCCTGCGAGCTGCAGCGGCTGTCCTGAAGATGCCGCACATCCTGCCGAGGGGTTTACATGTGGCCCTTTGGAAAACAAAGCTGGCTAGTGCTCTGCTGCCTCCCCAGTAGGCCGAGGAAAATGTAATATTTATGAACAGAGAATCCATTAGCATGTAAATACTGCGCTAATTCTTCCCGCGGAGAGCAGCTCCCGCATTTGTCTGCCGCAGCCGCGGCCCTTCTGCCCCGCGAAGGTGGGCTTCCGTCTTTAAACTACCTGGACCTCGCTGAAACTGACCAGGAAACAGTTACCGGGGAAAACTCCGGGATGCCGCAGGCCTCTGGCGCCCTCACCTCCTCTGCCCCCACCCCCGCTAATCCCAGTCCTCTGGGGTAAGTCCGGTGGGAGCTGGGAGAAAGGATGACCAGGCTGTACCCAGTCCTGAGGAGGCGTGCCCTTAGGGGACGCGTTCACCTGATTGACAAGAGCTTCCACTGCAGTGGAAACCCTTTAGTGAGCAGTCACGTAGGTACATCAACATCCTCACATCCCTTGCCCCTTTGGAGAAATCCATCCAGGTACTCAGTCCCCAGACCTCCTTGTTGCAATCATATTCCCTCCACATACCCTGCCAATGAATATGTATAGATCCATACGTCCGGCCAGCTCTCAGTCCAGACAAAGTGAACAAATGTGCCTCTAGAAGTTCTGTGCAGTGGAAACCACTGTCCTTCAGGACCACCCTAGAGTGGCGCAGTAGGGCTACAGCTGTCCACTTTCTACTGGTGCCAGAATATCGTGCAGAACCATCTGTGAACCAGACCTGAATTTTTTTGTTCTTAGTCAGCTGGCCACAAGGAACTTTCTATGAAGTCCTAGGAGTAAGGGAAAAGAGGCGGTGAAGCAAGAGCTGCTGGTGAAGGCCTCCAAGCCACCTGCTCACACAACTTCCCTCTGCTTTCTGAACCCACTTCAGCCTGGTCTCTCAAATGCCATTCCATGCAATAAGCCAGCATCGGATGTTGTATCTAAAAAGTCATTGCCCTAGCTAAGGTTGCCTAGATTTTTCTCCTATGTTATCTCTTAGGCATTTTATAATTTTACGTTTTACATTGAGGTCTGTGATCCATTTAGAGTTAATGTTGGTGAAGGCACTGTGTGTCTACATTCATTGTTTCACGTGGGTGTCCAGTGCTTTCAGTGCCATGTGATGAAAGCATAATTTTGTTTTATTTTTTGAATTTACACACAGTAAAATTGACCTTCTTTTTCGGGGGGTGTACATTTCTGAGAGTGTTAACATGTACAGATGCATGTAACCATCACCACAATCAGCTCCATCACCTCCCCAAATTCCCTCCTGGTCTCCCTTTGTAGGTGAACTCTCTTCCCAACCCCTAACCCCTGGCGGCCAGTAATCTGTTCTCTGTCCCTATACATTTGCCATAAGTGGACTCAAACAGCATGGACTCCTGACACTAGCTTCTCTCGCTCAGCACACTGCCTTTCAGATCCATCCATGTGGCGTGGATCACAGTGTGCTCCTTTTGCTGAGCCGTGTTTGTGGTCTGGATGAACTACAGTTTGTTTATGCATTCACTCACTGAAGAACATTTGTTTCTAATTTGTGATGACTTATTAAAGTTGCTGTAAAATGTGTGTAAGGCCTTTTGTGTGAATAGAAGTTGGCATGTCTCTAGAGTAAATACCTAGAAGTGGGTCCCTTTGTTTTTGAAATCAGTTTAAATTGGATTTGCTGTCACTTGAAACGGAAAGCATCCTAGCAAATATAGCTCCCAGGGTCTTAGGGTTGCAGGGTTGTATGCTGCGCCCAGGCAGCATATAGTCTCCAATCTTTGGGCATAGGTTCATGGTAGTATCCACTCAGACACCCAGGGCCCCGGCCCACGTGGTCCCTCCAGGCCTGGAGGCTCTGCTGCTTCCATGCCACATATGAAGTTGGGGTTCTTGGATGAGGCCAGGGCTCCCCTCTCTAGGAGCTGTCTTCCCTAGTGTTATAATCAGCCAGCCTTCTGAAATACTGCCCCCCTCCCAGGCATTGGCAGCAAGCAGGCCCCCACAGGACCTGTGGTAGTTTTGAAACATGTCCACAAATTCTTTGATACTCGGCCCATCA
Organism: Rhinolophus sinicus; assembly: GCF_057876585.1. Classification (NCBI taxonomy): domain Eukaryota; kingdom Metazoa; phylum Chordata; class Mammalia; order Chiroptera; family Rhinolophidae; genus Rhinolophus; species Rhinolophus sinicus. The sequence continues at coordinate 55,672,352 of NC_142506.1, read as the reverse complement.
AAGAGTGGTCTCATTCTCCTTCCCTTGAATGTGGGCCAGGCTTAGTGACTGGCTTCTAGCGAATAAAAATGTGGCAGAAGAGATGTTGCGTGACTTTCGAGACTAGATTAGAAAAGGCAATAAGCTTCTGCTTGGCTCTCTCTCTTGGAATGCTTGCTCTTGGAACCCAAGCCCCACGCTGTGAGAAAGCCAAGCAACCACACAGAAAGGCCATGTGTAGATGTTTTGGCCAGAGGTCCAGCTGAGATGCCAGCCGACAACCAGCATCGACCAGACATGTGAACAAGCCATCAGCGACTCTAGTCATTGACCCCAGGCCCAAGCTCATGCTGAACAGAGCAGAGACAAGCTGTCCCCACCAAACACCACCCAAATAGCAGATGTGTGAGCAAAATACATGGTGTCGCTGTTTAACACTAAGTTTGGGGGGCAATAGATAAATGGAACAGGACCCCTCTTCCTTTCCCAGACTCTCTCTTCTGGGTCTTCCTGCGTGTCACCCCTCCCCACTCCCTGGAGCACCCAGCATAGTCTCTTCAACGACACCACCTTTGGGAAAACTAAAGCCAGAAAAGAGACTGTGGTAACTTGCTAGTTAAGCCTCCAAATAAGCTTTTCCCTTCTTCTACAGTAATTGAGTTTTGGATTAGTACATGTTGCTCCAGCTAGAGACCACATTTCCCAGCATTCCTTGCAGCTAGCTGTATCCATTTGATTTAATTCCAGACAATGGAATGTGAGTGAAAGAGATGTGTGCAATTTCTAAGGCTTGGCCATGAAACATTGGGCCTGGGCTTTTCTAAATCATCCCTTTTTCAAAGGTCAGGACACAAACAGGATGATGTCCCAGCTGCAACCATCCAGAAGAGGAGAACACTCTAGGAGACGGAAGAACAGCAGCATAGAGAAAACCTGGGTCCCTGAATAACCAGTTGGAACAGAGCAGCTTATCCATCTTGAACCACGGCTGCCCTCCTCTGGATTGGTACATGAGAGAGAAATAAACTTCTATCTTGTTTGCATGACTGTATTTTGGGGTTTCTTTATTGTGGAAGCTTAGCCTCTACCCAAATAATACTGGAAGTAAGTGTCTTACGCCCTGTGACTTAACCTTCCTTGAGCCAAGGGCACGGAAGAGCCCCGCTACTTCCCTAAAATGGGAAAATGAAAACACAGGGAGGAAAATCCCAACCAGCGCTCAGGAAATTATTCTGCAATAAGGTCTTTTCTGACGAGAGCCATATAACTGGTCCTAGCAAGGAGACTATGGGAAACTAGAAGAGGGAGAATTTGCCTCCTTCAGATGGAACTACCACGGAAAACTGCAGAGACAGTGGTGTTAAATAGTAGGCAGGGTTTGACTAGATGGAAACAGGGTCCGGCAGTTCAGAGAAAGGGCAAGTGACCCAAAGGGTAAACAGAGGAAGGGACCAGATCCTTGGCAGGGAGGGGGATACAGAAGACGTAAGGCGGAGTTTAAAGGTAGAACTAAATATAAGCCAATACTTTGGGGCTTAACTTCAACTTGGCAAATTCACAGGTTTAGTATCCTAAAAGATTTTTTCCTGTTTCTATTAGAGAACTGTCTGCAAACAAATCTTTACTTGATGAGAAGTTTAAACATAATTACATCCAGTATATTACATGCATTTTTCATTGCTTTATTACATCCTTCAAACAACATAGTTCTTGGCGATATAATTAACCTCTTTAGAACATTACCTCATGACAGAATGAATGAACCACAAACTTCAGCTATTCTTCCTAAAGACTCCCTTAGTCTGTAACGTGTGCCTTGACGCTGTGGCCTAAGGGAACAATGGTGGTGGTGATAGACTTTCTGGTCACAAGGAAGGGCATGTCAGCCAGGCCTGGCCTACTCCAGTATCCCATTCCCTGGGCCACAGTGATTGGACCAGAGATGGACACGAGGGCCAATCAGAATTTTTCCCTAGGATTTTTTTTTCTACAGAGGTAGAAAGAGGTTTTCTGGGTTATTTTTCTCCCAGGACTATTGAGCTGGAGTTGTCCCATGGAGGAAGAGACAAACAGAGGTGAAAGATGGACAGAGACCTAACAGTGTTGAGTCCTACTGTCAGGTTCCCTGCAGCATTGTCTCCAACCCAATGACTTATTCCCAGGATCCTTCCAACTATTGAGCCAGTAACTTCCCCTTTGAGTTGGATTTCTGTCACTTGCAGCCAAGTGTCCCAACAGCGCCAAGGTGAACCAACCATAAGACAGACTGTTAGAGTCAACCACTTAATACAATATCTCATCAAATTTAAGATGCCCATGATTGTGAAATATACTAATATTTACATACCACCAAGAAAGGGGAAAATGCTGCCAAATAATCTGACCAGCCATTGATTATAAGACGCATCCAGGTTTCAGAAATATAAAAATATGAAGAAAAAAAGTACTTTCTAGAACTGATGAAATATAGTAGCCAAAAAGGGAAAACAGACTAAATCTCCATCAACTGGTGAGTGGATAGACAGAATGCGCTATGTTCACACCACGGATACTATTCAGCAATAGAAAGGAATGAAGTACTGATACATGCTATGCCTTGGATGAACCTTGAAAACATTATGCAAAGTGAAAGAAGCCAGACACGAGACTGCATATTGTATGATTCCATTTATATGAAATGTCCAGAAAAGACAAATCTATGAAGAGACAAAAAATAGATTCATGGTTTGCCTGGGGCAAGGACGGAACAGGAATTAACAGTGAATGGGAGTGAGGGAGCCCATTAAGGTGATGGAAAGGTTTTAGAACTGATTTATGGTGATGGTTGCACAACTTGGTAAATTAGCTAAAAATTCATCAAATTATATACTGGAAATGTGTGAATTACGTACAATGTGTAAAATCTGATTCAATAAAGTTGTAAAAAAAAATAGACGTAGAATGTCTAGAATAGTTTTTCAACATGGTGGATGCTTAAGAAATGGTGACTCTTCTCAGATCTGCTTGTGGCCCAGGTTCCTAAATCCATAAAGCAGCCCTTTCCTGGGCTTCTGGAAGGGACAGCACTCTCTTTTTTTACATCATGCAACAGGACCTCTCTGGAGAGTAGCCAGAGGAAGCACTGCTTCTAGAAACTACTCTAGTCAGTTCAGCTGTGCAGGGTCCTGCTGGAGGCAGCAGGAAGAGGGCCCCTGTCTGCAGAGAGCAGACTGACGGGACTTCAGGAAGCTGCAAAACCTCAACCCTTCCACCTTTCCACCAACTGCTGCCACCACACATACAGACAAAGAGGTCTGTGACCTACCGTTTCCCACATCTGTCCTGGAGTCAGTAAAATGTCACAGAAATATAAAGAAATTAGGCTGATTTCAGCTCCTGGAAAACTTGTTTCATCCCCCAGAGTCTTCTGTGCAGCTGAAGCTTACACTTGTCCATTTCCGTCCTCATCCTCTGGAGGTCACGCGCCTCGAGACCTGGCCATCAGCAGAGTGACCCTCAGCATGTCAAGAAGCTCAAACACTGACAAAAGCATTTGACCACAACCCAGAAAGACACTTCTAAGAAGGCTTCTCAGCCGCCAGGAGTGCTGGGTCCTGCCTCAGCAGACCGCCCTGAGGCCCTGGCCTTCTTTCTCTCTCGCCTGCCAGGCCAACTGAAAAGAAATGTGGGCTTCCAGGTCAGGGAGCCCCTGCACCAGCGACCCGAGCGCTGGCTGTATGACCTTGGGCGTCGACCTCAGGTACCACCATCCTCTCAGACACAGACACAGTGTCAGTCATCCCTGCTTCTCCAGAGGTTGAGTGTCTGCAGCAGGATGGGGCAGGCTCTGTCCTGGATTCCTTCCTGCTGCTGACTGGGGCTGCAACTGGACCCGACTGCTTTGTATTCACCTGGGCGCCGTTTTAATACCAGATATTATGTTGTCAGCAAGTCATCAGGCCTGCATGATGGCCTGCCCCCTTAATTTATTGTGACATTTTCACTTTCTTTGAGATGCTGGCAGACACACTTGAGGCTGACAGCAAAGACGATGCCCACTGAGTGGTTCAGGGCTGTCACCATTTTGCCATTCACAGCTGGCACCTTCGTGGCCGTCCATTACCAATGGCAGGGTGCAGGGCTCCATGGAGGGGGGCAGCCTGGCCATGGGCCCATGGTTTCCTCCACTCCCACAGTGCCCCCGCCTGGCAGGGAGGAGACAGGCAGGAGGGGAGTCCACCTTGTGCCTGGCAGGGCCATGGGGCAGAGTCAAGCTCCAGATCCCTGTGGCAGAGAGGGGCGTACCAGTGCCAGGCCTGGATCTGAACACTTAGCACTTGCTGGCCAGTGACCTTGGGCCAGTGACCTCTCTGAGCATCAGGTATTTTGTCTATAAAATGGGCACTATTGTGACTGTCTCCCTGGATGCTGGAGGATGAGTGTGTGTAAAGGTCTGGGCACCTGTTATAGTCAGGGGTAGGGGAAGAGCGAGGGGGCGAGAAAAGGAAGCAAGAGAGGGAGATGCTAGGAGAGACGAGAATGCTCTGGGTCTTTCAGAGTTCTGCAGTTTAGGGTCGTCATTCCACCCTTTGCCACTATTGCTTCGGCTCTGGACCACCCTTGTCCTAGGGTTTCCAGGCTGGAATTCCCACCCGTTCTCAGGATATTTTCCCCCGTTCCCATTCCCGAATCCCGAGAAAAGTTGGTCGGGAAATTGGGAAAATCAGGTCCTTGGGCCCAGTAATACCCACAATGGGAAATAAACGTACTACTCACAGTGTATCTCTTAGACATTTTCCCTATTTATCACTAGGGTTTCCAGGTGGGAATTCCCACCCATTCTCAGGAATTTCTTTCCCTTTCCTGTTCCCGAATCCCGAGACAATTTGGTAGGGAAATCGGAAAATTGGCTCCTTGAACCCAGGTGGTTGGTAGTATCGGCTGTCACTTTGTGGAAACAATTCATCGTGGACAACAGAAAACAGTTTATATCTCGGGATTCGGGAATGGGAAAGCGAAAAAACTTCCTGAGAACGGGTGGGAATTCCCGCCTGGAAACCCTAGCTTGTACCTCTGCTGCGACCTCCCTGCCCCGCTCCTGGCAAGGCCTCCTCACCCCTCAGCCTTCGCTGAAAACCCACCTCTTCCTTCCGAGAGAGCTGCCCTTCACCACCACCACCACCACCCCTTACACACACGTCTAGAATTGATCCCTCCCACCTTGTTTTTTCTTTCAGTTATTTGCCTGATTATCTGTTTAACATCCACCTGCCCCCAAGGCAGTGCCAGGAGGTCAAGGACCATGTTTACTTGGCTCACGTCTGAACCAGCACCCAGCACAGTGCCTGGCACAGAGTTTGTGGAGGGAACCAGCCCTTGTCTGCCCCGCAGAGAGGTGACCTCCAGTCCATACCAAGTTGGCCCTGCCTCCAGCAGAGACTGGCTGGCTCAGGACCCCAGGTCAGGGCCGGCCAACCCCAACCGAAGAGGCTGGTGGAAGGCGGTAAGCGTGAGAGCCAGCCAGGAAAGGAGGAGGGAGAGGCGATACTTGAGAAGGGTACGGGAGGATTTGGCAGGGTGAGGGGCATTCTAGGGAGGGCAGGTGGCACAGGCCACAGTCTAGAGATGTGAGCCTCTCCAGCAGTTTGGAGGAGACAGAGTGCTGGGGAGTAGCCGTGTAGAGTGGGTGTGAAGGGACTAAGTGGATGCAAGGGGCTGGGTTGCAAATGACCTTGACAATTCCACTAAGGTATTCAGCCTTTATTCTGGGTCATGAAGTAGAGAAGGAACATGGTCAAGTTTGCCTTGCTTAGCTCTCCCAGCGGAAGGCTGCAGGAGGACGCCGTTGACCTGTGGCCCCAGGCTGGTCTCCAGCCTCGCTTCCTCCTGGGACAGGGTCCTTGCTGTGTTGAGCTGGTAGTGAATCAGACACAATCCACTTTCTTTTGCCACCTGTGGTTGACTCTACAGGCAGGTTACTATATCATCTCCAAGGGCTACCTGCCCACACCGTGGAGGGGTATATGCCCAGGCAATGTAGGCCCAGCCCAGTGGTGGCCTCATGGAGGTAGTGAGCCCCGGTGTTTTGAAAGTCCCAGCCAAATTGTCCCCAGGGCCCTAACTTCTGACATCCTCTAGCTCTACCCATCCATAGCCCACCTCTTGTAGGGGGTAGGTGGCCCATGCTGCTGAGAAGGGAGTTCCCCACAGCCAGTATTTTGGTCAGGTTGGGCTGGGTTCAGCAGTAAATCAGCCCTCAAACTTCAACAACTTCACAGTAAGTGTTTCTTGCTTAGTCATGTTACATGCACAGTGCAATGGAATAAGGGCACCGGCAGGGCAAGGCTCTGCTCCACCTAGTGTCTCAGGGACCCAGGCTGCTAGAAGAGGCACGATCTGGACAATCACCAGTCATGGTGGCAAGGGAAGAGAGGATACAGAAGTACTTCGTAAGACGTATAAATGTCTAATAACTACATTATACACCTGAAACTAATATAATACTGTATGTCAACTATAATTTAAAAATAAATTAAAAAAAAGAGAAAGAGAGAGCGTATCGAGAACTCTGACCTGGACTGACACAGGTCACTTCCAGTGACAGCCCATTCACCAGTGTCTAGGCCTTTGGAAAAGTGGAAGAACCTACAGATACTGAATGGGCAGTGAGCATCTTTACAGCCTGGTATGTGCCGGATTGGAAAGCACGTTGGCTCTGCCTGGACATGGAAAGATGGATGACAAAGAATGCAGGGAAAGGTGTGAGTTTCTTCCCAGTTGCCTCCACCCTCCCCATGCTTCGATTCCTAAAGCACAGCTCTGATAACAACAGCCCCACTGCTTCCCCATCCTACAAAATACAGTCCCTTCTCAGGCTGGCCTCAGCCCAACTCTGTCCTACTTTCTTTGGCTCCCACCGCCCACCCACCACATGCATCCCTTTAAAGCCACACAAGGACCCCCTGCCCCTGCTCTGTGAACATCTGCTTTATTTCCTTTACTCTTCCTGGAATATTATGCTTCATCTCTGCTCCCTGGAATCCTACCCTTCCAGGCTCAGCTCAAATATCACCTCATCCATAAAGGCTTCCAGACTCTTCCCACAGCATATCATCTGGGCATCAGACAGGTTTGGGATGGTTCCTCCACCTCCACAGACTCCTGCAAGTGAAACTGCCCAGCCCTCAGCCCCCACTGAAGGGCCAGCCCCAAGCAGACCATGTGACCAGCTCTGTCCACTCAAGCTCCAGTGGCTCTCCCCTCTCCACTGGGTCATCCCATCAGCAGGAACACAGGCTGCCACTTCTCCTAGCTAGAAAAGAGCCTTTTCTGTCACATTTCCCTCTTCTAAACTCAGCTAAAGAGTGGTCCATCCCTCCCCTCCCCTTCTCTCTTGGACCCACTCCAGTCAGTCTTCACCCCACTGCTCCTCCAAAACTTCTCTTGCCAACGTCACCAGTGACCTCCTGGTTGCTGGACCCAGTGGGCACCCTCTGTCCTCATTACTTGACTTTGCAACCAAGTTTGACCAGATGCCCACTCCCCCCTCCTGATAACACGCTCTTCTAGGGGCTCCCAGGACACCACACCTGCCTGGTTTTCTGCCCATCTCTGCTCCTTCCCAGGCTTTCTGGGGTTCCTCCCCACCTCACTGGCTTCTATGTAATGGGGAGTCCCTGGGCTAAATCAATCCATGGACTCTTTCTATCCATACTCGCTCCTTCGACCGGAGCTATCCAACAGGCATTTAACATGAACCACAAGCACCATTTAAAATTTTCTAGTAGCCATTTTTAAGAAAGTGAAAAAGAAACAGGTAAAATTAATTTTAATAACATGTTTTATTAACCCAGTAGAGCCAAAATAGTATCATTTAAACATGCACTCACTATAAAAATGATTGAGATATTTGATTAGGTTGGTGCAAAAGTAATTGCAGTTAAAAATAATTGCAAAAACCGCAATTACTTTTGCACCAACCTAACACTTTTCTTGGTACTAAATCTTCGAAATTCAGTGTATATTTGACACTTACAGCATATCTCAATCTGGACACTAAATTTTCATTGGAAATTCTTGTTCTGTTTTTAGACTTGATAAGCTCTACAGTTGAAGAAGGAGATTTACATACCCAAGTTGTTCCAAACATACTTAAATTTTTTTCCAACCACTGAATCAAATACGAGTTTTTAAATTTTAAATAAATTAAGATTTCGCTTTTGAGTTGCACAATTTTCACTACTTCCCAGTGCTCAGTAGCCCCATGTACTTAGTGGTTACTGCATTAGACAGCCCGGAGCGAATATGAGAAAATTGTGCATCTAAATACCAGCAGCTCCGTGTAGATGACTTTCCCATATTTATCTCCAGACGGCGCATTTCCTCTGCTCTGCAGACCTGTCTAACCCGTGTCTACTCAACCCTGCACTTGGATGTCTAATGGGTACTTCACTTAACCTGTTCAAAACCATGCCCCAGAGAGGCTCACCCCCTCTCACCAAACCAGCAAGGCCAGTTTTCTCCATCTTGGTTAAAAGCGACTGTTTCTTCCTGTTGCCCAGGCCAAAATCTTGGTGCTCTCTTTGACTCCCATCTCTCCCTCTCCTACCTCATGTCTGGCCTGGCAATAAGTCCTGGCAGTCTTACCTAACAAGTAATTCCAAAATTCCACCCCTTTTTGTCATGTCCACTGCCAGCCCCTCTAAGCCACGTCCCATCATCTCTCTTCGGATGACTGCAAGAGGCGCCTGACTGGTCTCGCTGCCTCTGGCCCTGCTCTGCAACCTGCACGTCAACCAGAGGCCTGCTTTTCAATGAAGTCAGACGCATCCTTCCTCTGCTCAGAACCTGGCCAGGCTCCCCATCTCAGGCAGGAGAGACGCCCCAGTCCTTACAGTGGCCTAGAAGGTGCTCCCACACGTGACCAGTCACCTCTCCGACCGGAGCTTCTCCACGGCGCCTCCTCCACACTGGCCTCCTGGCTGTTCCTGGAACACAGTAGGCTGACAGACGTCTACATGGCTGGCTCCCTCCGGTCCCTCAGGCCTTGTCTCAGAACTCACTGTCGCCTTCTCAGCGAGGCTTTCCCAGTCACCTTACCCAATAGCCCACCTCTCATAAATGCACATTTTATATCCTCCTTCCCGATTTTTTGCCTCCGCTTGGCCTTTACTACCATCTAACACACAGTATTTTACTTCTGCTGTGCTGCCTCTCCATGACAATATAAACTTCAGGAGGGCAGGGATTTTTGTGTGTGTTTGGTTTTGCTGCTGTATCCCCGGTGTCTACAACAGCGCCTGGAACCTATTAGACACTCAGTAAATATTTTAAATGAAAGAATGAACGAATGACTTCCCGGCAGGGAGAAAAGCTGGAGCTTTTCCAGGGGCAACTTCTACCTTCAGAAGCCGGAAGCTGAGGTTGGGGTGCCCAGGACGCTCCACATGGTGCAAGGTGGCTTCTGGAGTGGGAACCCTCACTAGAACGTTCTACAAGATGAGAGAGGGCGCTGGAACCGCAGCGCCCTGGGAAAGCAGTGGGTAGAGCAGGGCTTCCTGAGAAGCCGGGAGAACAGAGGCGAATTGGCTTCCTCTGCTACAACTGCTCCTGTCCTAGAGAACCCTGGGAGATAGGAATGTCAACTCCGAAAAGCAAACCGTGCCTTTAAAATACAAGGGGGTTGGATTTGTTTTGAGGATCCTAAGTGACAAATGCCCCAACGGCTGAGCAGGGCGGGCGGGCAGGGCTTTGTCCCTGGAGGAGGAGCGCGCACCACGTGACCGCCGATCGCTCCCCTCTTCCCGGCCCCCCAACATCGCGGGATCTGCTGTCCGCGGGAAAAGGGGCTATGGGGCCAAGCGGTGGGTGGCGAGGCTGGAGAGGGCGGCCGAGGACGCCCGGCGGCAAGTAAATCCTCTCGGATCTCCGCCGCCGGCAGCCCACCAGGGTGTGTGCAGGCCGAGGACACCGCGGTTTGGAGCAGGCACAAGGCCTCAGGTCCCGGGGCGGCTGGGCGCAGGGGAAAGGCGGGAGCGTGCTCGGATTACGCGCCTGGGCCGTGCTTCCAAAAGAGAGCTCTTCCCCGGGCGTCCGCCGCCTGTGCAGGGAGCCCGCGCCCAGCACGCCTTGGCTGCGACCCTGAGCACCTTGGGGGAGCGTCCGCCCGCCGGCTGCTCCCGTGTCCCCAGCTCCCTCAACGCCCGACCTCGCAGCTGCCCTTCATTTCTTTATTTTGGTGGAGGAAGGCGGGGTTATCTATCTTGGAGACGAAAATCTTTCCAGGAAGTTTGTACCTATTAATATTTCAGTTCCTGGCAGCTGCTTTAAGTGCTGGAGGAGGGGGAAGGGCCAAGTTCAATGCTGCGGGAGTGGGAGCTGCCGCGCGCAGCGGGCTGTTCTCTGCAGGCCTGAGGCGGCAGGGCCGCGCGGCAGCCCCAGGGCCTCCCGGACACGCCCTGTTCCCTCCGGGAGAGGCCAGAGTTGCCACCTGGAGGGCCGGCGGGTGCCCTTGGGAGCAACGCGTTCTCGGGGGGGAGAGAGGCGGGTGCGACGAAACCGAGAGCGAGGGTGCCAGATCTAGGCTTCCCGGAGCGGGCACGACGGAGGGAGCAGCCACCAGATGTCCGCGATTAGCCGGAGTGGGCGTGGGGAGGAAGGAAAGGTGGCGCTGGGAGCATCCCCGCGCGGATGGCGGATGGCGCAGCTTCGCGAGCGAGGGCCGCAACTATCTACCTGGGAGCACGCGACAGCAAGGCCTAGAGCCCTGACAAGGTCAGGACTTTCGTTCTGACCTGGTTTGGCCACACGACGGGGAGAGCGCTGCAACAGAAACTTGACCTTTTAAAGCTCTCATACTCCTCACAACCACCTTGCCAGGTTATTGTCAACAATCTACAGAGGCAGAAAATAGAGCTCACAGAAGTGAAGTGACCTGCTCCAGGCCACAGTGCTCTGCCCGACAGCGAGGTCCCCGACTTTGGACATATATCTTGCAAAAAAGAGTCCCTTGGAAGCAAATGCAACAGTATTCTCCCCGTAGTATCAGCCAACAGAGTCGTCCACTGAGCGGAACCACAGGAACAAGGACTTGACCCCAAGCCCCGGAACTTGCCAGATTTTCATCATTCCCTTCATTCACCATGGAAGAGCCCGTTCAGGCTTTCTAGCCAGCCACACATCTGGAGCACCCATCATTTTGCCCAAGAAAAGGTCTTTTTTAACACCCGTCACGTGCATCTATAGATAAAGAGATTTGAAGCTGTTGGCATAATTACTTCTGGACCCTCCTGACAAAGGTACTTTAAAAGCCAACTAACTGTCCCCAAAATGGAAGTCATCACATCCAGCGACATCGCAGTCTCTTCCCCAGGATAGCGGTCCATAGTCACTCAGACACTACTGCCACCTTCCGGCTCAGGATTATGGGCCCGTCTGCTCAGGAACTCGGTCCAGCTCTGCATAGAGCTCACTGACTTGGGCAAAGGGAAAGTTGGTCTCATGAACCTCCTAACTCTGATCTCTAGGTCCTCTCCCTCTTTCACCCTCTTAATCCCTCCCCAGTCACAGGTGTTTCTCCCAGGTGGCCAGAGCCCCCCCTGGCCTGGGAACCAGAGGGGAGGATGTGACGGGTTCAGGCCTTTGAAGGTGGGACTTGCTGACTAGAAAGGCTTCCCTGACTCCATCTCCTAGGAAAAGTACCCAAAGGAAGCCTTAATGGAGCGTGACAACTGGCTGCCGCCTTTCTTCCTGGGACGCCAGGCTTGGTGATCCAGTGGAGGAATTTCAGCCCTCCCTTGGCAGGGAAGGCATTTTGGAGTATTTAGTCTTTAAGCAGCAGGGAAGGCATTTTGGAGTATTCAGTCTTTAAGCATGGCTGCCTTCTATGAGCTTTCTCTCCCATCTCTGAGTTCGATCCAAAGTGCCCTGCTTCTGTTTGCATTCATGCAGCTGAGGTTTCTGGGAGTGGGATCTGTGAAACAAATGCCCTCTCCCTAGCTTGGGTGGCCCAGGCCCTGCCAGCTGCCTTCACTTTTGGCTACAGAAAGCCTGCCAGGCTGCAGGCCCTGGAACAATGTCTGGTAGCATCAGCTATTTTAATGCAGAGTTAGGCACACAATCCTTGCTAAAAATAAATACAAAGGAAAACCCCAAAGTAGCTAAGCCTATTTTAATACCTTTTCTTTTTCTTGTTCCCGGCTCTTTTGTCTTCCCCTTGCAACTTGGGAGCTGCATTTTACACGGGGCCCACCCTGAATATTGTCAGGGCTCCCACCTATGTCCTTTGGATGCCCAGCCTGATCTTAACCTTTGGCTGGAACAGAGGCAGAGGGAACAGAGGGAAGAAAAGGAAGAAGATCCAACAGCCATTTCTTTGAGTGCAATTTACACTAAATAGAATGACTGATGGCACCACTTCTGAGGCATGAAGACTAAAAAGGACCTTAGGGCTGATGAACCCTTTTCCCATTTTCCTTCCTCCTTCCACCTCTCCACACAGCCCTCTATGGGGAGAATGGACATTTGCAAAGCACCTGCCTAAGAAATGGTTAGTAAACATGTCCTCCTCTGCGGGGAGAGAACAAATGTGACTGCTTTGAGTTCCTGGGGAGCATGGCTGCTTGCTTTTTCAGAAGGGAAACAAGGGTGGCAATGCATTTGGGGGTGTCTTCTCTTCAATACATTAAATGAGGGGGTCATTAGACTGATGTGGCTATAATGCATGGGGGCTCATGGGAGCAACCAAAATCGAAGCCTATAAATGCCTCAGCGTTACAAAATCAAACCAATGAAGACACTAATCACAAACATCCAATGAGACTTGAAGCTAGCGCCAAGTGAATAATTTCCTTGCTTTGCTTCCGCACTTCCTGTTAAGTCTTTCCCCTGCTCCTGGAGGAGCACTGCTAACCACTTCGGGTTTGGCACTTCCCCATTCAAATCGACTTTTGTTCAAATAAACTCTTAAAATATGCCTGTTTATTTTTTAACACTACCTAGACTGCAATCATGACCCCTCTTTTCACTGGGACCCCCCAATCCTTATCCATATAGGGTCAAGGAGGTAGTTTCTACCTGCTGCATCATTACAAAATTTCTCTGTCACCCCTACATCTCCCCGACGGAAGAATCAGGGCCCTTTCCCTGGAAATTGGAACAGGGAGAAAGGGAGGGAAGGAAACAAAGTCCAACATCTGGGCCCTCTTAGTGAATTTCTATTGACTCTTTTATTTTTTCTTCCTCCAGAATACCAGTCACACTTTCCTTTTCTTTGCGTGTGTCATAATTTTTTAAATCGACAAATGGACATTTTAGATAATATATTGTAGCAGCTCTGGATTCTGATCTGAACAAATAAACACATTTTGTTTATTGGTTTACTTAGATTAACCCCTTGGAGTCTGTCTCCCCACAGCGTGTAGCTGCTGCTACCTCTGCTTGGTTTTTCCCTTCTCATTTTGATTTTTAAACCTTCCTTTCTAGAGGTTGTCTCCATGCGGCAGCGATTGGTCAGAGGTTGTGCTCAAATATTTCGTGGTCAGAGTGCGATGTCATCAGTGAGGTCAAGTGTTAGATCCCTTCTTGCTGAGGCCAAGAAGGATGGCTGTGTAAGGATTGCAGGCACAGCCCGGGAGCCTGGTGCCACGGCTGAGATACTGAGGGCCAAGCTGGGGTCTTCCTGCTCACAGAAAAAGGAAGACTTATGTTCCCAAGCCAATGCAACAGGGCTTTCTCACTTCTTTTCACTAATGTTCTTAGCCGGCCACGGGCACAGGCCCTGGGGAAGGAGACCACAAGACATGGTTCTCAGGTACAAGAAACTCAGGGCTCAGGGCGGGGAAGGGAACTGGGTAAATGATTAGCTCTAGAATAGCCTGGGTGCCCTAACTGAGAAGGGTAGGAGGTTGACAGGGAGCAGAAGGTGAGCCAGGGGCAGGCGTGTGGGTGGGTAGACGCGGCCTTGAAGGATGAGGGAGCACCCATGGCTTCTGCCCCCTGCGCTCCCCACTTCCACCTCAGTGGAACCTTGCTGGCTCACCCCAGAACCCTGGATTGTCACACTTTGGTCCTTTTATGGGTGTATTTTCTAAGGGTCTGAGTCTTTACGGGTAGACCTGGAGGGAGAAATGAAGTGTCCTGAACTGGGGTACACCACAGGTGAGAATGAACTGGGAGAGATCGAGGGGGGTTAGAGGCCTGGGGACTAGCTGAGAGGCCCTTGAAATGAGGGGAAGGCCCTGCCCAGGTCCAAGGGAGTGGAGAGCTGTGACACTGTGTCACGGCCTGCCCAGGGCTGGGGCTGCCATCTTACTGGAACAGCATGAGCCTCAGCTGCCTGGGCCCCCACCATCAAGCTCAGGCTGACTTTCCTGATGGCACTTTCATGTCCTTGGGGCCTAGTATCGGGCCCAAACCAGGAGGGGCCCAGAATCTCCCTTTCCTCTAAGTCTTGTGGCCCTGGTTGACCCGGGGGTGGGGGTGGGGGCGCTGGTGGCTTCATGCACATCTTGTCTCTCTGTAAGCATAAAAGCTCCCTCCTTTCTTGGGTCTGGAGGGTCACTGACCCCCAACCCTCCCAAGTGTCCCAAAGCTCCGCTCACCTTCCCTCAGGCTGATCAGGGCCCTCAAGTATGGGGAAATCTCTCTACACTGGGTCTCTCTGACTCCCCCACCACATAGCTCCCGAGGACCAACCCTGCCCCTGGGGGGTGGAATCCTCTCGCCATTTGGGCAGGGGGCAAATGCCAGTTGTACTCTGGATGGTGTGGGGACTTTTAGTACTTGGGGAATTAGGTCTGAAGTTGGGGGAGAATCTCCCTCATCAGATGATACGTCCCAGCAGAGGAATGTCACTTCCTGAAGGGTACCATCAGCTGTTGGCTAGAAGCTTCATTAAGGAAGCCCCTGACACTAACAGAGAGGCGATGAAGAATAATGATGATAAATGTGGGTGAGTTGAACCATACATCTTCTCAATGGGGCCATCCCCACACGAGGCTACAGCGTAAAATTGACAGCCTCTGTGTAGGTTCATCAAGGTAATTAGGATTGCTGTGGGGGAGGGGTGGTGCTTTGTGGTGTCTGTCTCCCCTCTGACCTTGGGCTGCTGCCCACAGTGTGGAGGAAGGGAGAAGGGAAGGAGTAAGGAAAGTGGCGGGGTTCATTTTTTTCTTAGAGGCCAGGTTGTTGAGGTTAGGAACTCTGGCTGCTGGGTGGGCTGCTTTGGGGGTAGGAGGAAGCGGGGAGGACCCTTAGCGTAACACCTTTTCCTAACTGATAGCTGACTGCAGGGAGGAGTGAGGAGGGCCCACCGTCCAGAGCAGGCCCTGTGGGAAGGGGTGAGTCCCCTAAGAGGAGGGCACACAGCAGTCAGTGGCAGAGCTGGGACATGGAGAGGACACCCAACTTGTGTGGGCTGAGGGCTCTTTCTCTCCTGTGGGAGAGCTGTTCCTGTCCCACAGATTGATTGAATATCAGTGGCCCTCGATATTCAATCAATCACCCATCACACAGGCAGCACGCCCTTGGACATCACCAGACAACAGGGAAAAGATGGCCGAGGAAGTCCAGAGGGCTGGAGGAGTCCCAGGTGGGAGAGCGAAGATGGAGGAAAGACCATGGGGCTTCAGGGAGGAGGGTCTCGGCTATCTCTACAGCCCCCAGAGCCTCAGGCTGTCTTTCTGTAATAGCCAGAAAAAGTTTCACTGGGACCTGTCACCACCTTACTGAGCTGAGGCCGTTTGAGCAGCTAAAGACTCTGTCCTAGGAGGTTGGGGTGCGGGAGGGGAAACGAAGGCAGGAAGGGGCCCAGTCTTAGTATTCCCAGGTGGGGTAGGGCAGAGTCCTGGCCCCTGCTGGGGAGGACACAGAGGGAGTAGGAGAAAAACTGGGCGCTAGCAGGTGAGCCGTGAGACAGCTCCCCTCAATCACATGCCTGCCCTTGGCTTGTACCCATTTTTCCAGAGGACGCTTGTCTCCTGGGTGGCCCAATTTCTCTTTACCAAGAATGCTTAAAGGAAGGTCCACCCATGATGTCCCAGGCTTGTACTGAGTAGTGACAAAAATCACAGCATTGGGAGTAAGTACACTTGGGAATTAGAGGACTGATTTCCACCCTCAAATGTGTTTTTGATTTTAAAACATAGTAACAAGGCAGTTTGTAGGATGTCATCTGTGCCTGCTCTGGGCAAGTCCATCCACGGCCCCCCCCCCCCCCCCCGGGCGGGCTCCTGGAAGCCTCCGAATCGCCCCGCGTTACACAGACAGGCAGAGCGCATTCTCCGTTCACAGGCGGGAAACCCAGGCACAGGGAGTGTGCCAGCACCTGCCCCCCAATTGGGTTCTCTGCCTGGTAGCCTTTGGAAGTTCGAGCCCGGTACAGGGACTGCACGATTGTCCCCCCAAGACACACACACACACACACACACACACACACACACACACACACCGGCCCTTTCCCGTCAAACCAGTCCGCCGCGCATCCGCCAGCAAAACCTGGGTTGCCCTTCGCGGACCCCAGGTGTCCCCTGGCCCGGGACTGGGTACCGCGCTTGGCAGGGTCTCGCTGGCCGGGAGTAAGAGGTCGAAGGGACGGCGCCCGGGCGCCCTCTGGTGGCCGCCGAGTGCAGAGCCTGGTGTCCCCCGGGCCCGTAGCCGGGCAGTGGCGACAGCAGCCCGGGGACCCCTGCTCGTGGGGGTGAACGGACCTCGCGGCCGCGCTTTCTTTTCTACAAAAAGGAAGCACAGTGGCGGTAAAACCGAACTTCTGTAAAATCAATAAAATCGATAGGACAACGGGTAACTCGAGAGCGAAGCGCCCTCCCGCCCTAGACCCGCGAGGAGGAGCGATGGGGAGCAGCATTGGGCGGAAGTGGTGGCTATTGTCGCAGCAGCCCGAGTTCCGCTCCCAGGCCGCCCACCGAGGGCGCGGTCGCGGGACCTGGCGGGAGCGGGGGTGGGGAACACGAAGAGGACGGGGGTGGGGGCCGGGGGGGCCGAGGCTCCGCCTCCCGCGAAGTCGCCCCCTGCGCCCGCCTCTCTTTGTCTGCCGGCCGCGCCCCGCCAGAGGCCCACGGCGGCTTTGCAGGGCCCGCCGGGTGTAAAGCCATCGCCGCTGAGAAAGGCGGGGGTTATTGCCAGTCTCCCCAGCCAACAAAACCCTGTCCAGGAGGGGAGGGGCTGGCTCTAGGTCACCCAGCACAGCCAGGAGCCGAACCCTGGGTGCACTGCTCCCGCCCCCGCAACCCCGGGCCTCCCCGCGCGGCCTCTCCATCTGCCCCTGCGCCCCTTTCTGGGCACGGCCGCGGCCAGGGGTCAGGGGTCAGGGAAGGGCCGCGGCGGTCGCTGTGGGGACACACTTTGCCGGATTAACCCCCAGCACCCTCTGGGTTTTAAAAATGCCAGTCAGAGGTGCCGCTTTCTGGGCGGTGATATCAGAACAGAGGGTAATTTGCTGCTGCTGCTCCTTGGGATGTAGTCCCAGCTCCCTGGTGCTGGCCTGAGAGGACAGGTACTTAAATGTGAGGGTCAGCTGCCACCCAGGCAGGGGAGGGCAGCGTTCCGCGAGCGCAGGCCCCGGGCCTTGCCTTCCAGGCCAGGGGCGGAAGCAGGACAGGCAGAGCTCACACGGGAGCAGCAGCAGGAGGTTGCCGATCACGGACTGGAAGTCAAGCCGGGTGATGCAGCAAGACTTCTGAGGCAGGGGAGATGGGGTCGCGTTAGGGCGCCCCTCACCAGGGCTCTGCCTGCACTCTAGATTTGCACATGGTAGGTGCTCAGTAAATAGATACCTAAATGTCTGTTGCGTAAGGACCTGGGACTTGAGCTGTGTGGGTTCTGCCTGAGCAGACAGGACTGGAAAGAGAGATTTTTGTGAGCCTGGCAGGAGCCCAGGAGGTTGGTTACAGGGCAGCAAGGATCCACCTGGGTCTCCTTGGAGAGAAGGCTGGCCAGGTGGCGATGAGGTGGAGGGCATCTGAGGGCTGGCAGAGGTTCCTAGAGGGAGTAAGAGTGCCTGTGGGCTGGCCCCTCCCAGGGTGGGGTGGAGGCTGGGTGAACTGAGCATTCCAGCTCACTGCGAGGAAAGGTTTACTGCAGTGAGTGCAAACAATGCAGCACTAGCGAATGTTTGCCCAGGTGGGCGGCCCCTCTGCTCTCCAACTCCTCCCTGAGATGGACTCACCCTGAGGTGGTGACTGTCTCTGCCCATCCAGGTGAAGCCCTACCAGGGCAGCAAAGGCGCAAGTGGGAGCCCAGCAGGCCTCTTACGTCCCCAACTACCTTGAAAATCCAGCAAAATCATCTCCTGTGCTTGTGGAAACTGCCTTTAGAATGTCCACATCTGGGTCCTCATACAACTTCTTGCTACCCCAGCAGACCACTACATGGACCACATGTTATCGCAACAGTTACCTTATCTGTGACACTTGAAAGGGACCCCTTGGAAGGAGCCTGGGCCTGAGGAGTCGGGGTGAGGTGGCCAGCAATCAAAACCAATCCTGGTGACCTTAAGCAGAAAAGGAATCATTGGGAGGGTCCTGGGGAGCTCCAGGGGCTGCCCAGGTGTCAGGGGAACAAGGCTTGGGGTTAGGGAAGTCTGGGTGGCCACCGTTAGTACTGAGCCAAAGCACCCTCGGACATAGGCCCTGCCGCCATTGCTCAGCTGTAAGGAAGCAGAGGTGAAGGAAGGCTAATGACCCTGCATCTCAGCTTCACTCGCTCTTGGGGGAGCTCCCACTGCCCGAGCCGGGCCCGGGCTCTGCACCCGGCTCCTCACAGATGGAGAGGGGATAGCTGGCCCCCTTCAGCCTCTCAAGTGACAGGAAAAGCCCTGCCTCCCATGACTACGTACTCACATAAGTGATCACCCCCAAATAGGAAGGCATCCATGACAAGTGTCCGTGACACTCGGTGAGTCCCATGAAGGGTCTTCAACAGGCGCAATAAGACGTCACAGGCAGCTCTGAAAGCCCCCCTGGCTGGGAAGGACAGGGGTGGGGGGGGCGGGCTGAGCCCAGTCTTGGTGCTGGGTGGGAGGGGAATGGACTGCAAGCAGCTGATAAGGAGTCCTGATGGGGAGGAGACATTGGGGAGCCTGGTGGCCCAGGAAGGTTGGGGAGGGGGGTCAGGAGGCCAGGGGTGCCCCTCCTTGAAGCTCCTGGGACAGCAGCAGGGACTCAGATACTGGCAACAGTTCTTTAATTGACCTTTTGTCTTAACTTCAGAAGATACACAGTACCGGCTGTAAAAGGAAGGGCGTCCTTTACCCTTCCCCGATCCCAGAGGCGGGTGTCCTGACCAGCCCCACATACGTTTCAAACTTATGTGTGAATAATACCTTAGGTTTGGGCTTCTTTCTCTCTTTCAGTGGCGGAATCGTGCAGTGTGTATTGTTCCTCACTACGCTCTTGGAGACGCTTCCAGTCCAGTACCTCCTGTTATCTCCTACCCGACATCCTGGAGTCAGCGCTCACCGTCTCCATGGCCATTTGGCTTGTTGCATTCTGTTCTGTTACAATAGAACCCACCTTTGTGCCCAGATTTGAGTACAGAGCTGAAAGTCAAGGGGTCTGTTTGAATCCCCGTTGTCTGAGGTCCAGGAGTGTTCCTTGGCATTGAGCAGGCAGCGTGCAGGGTGGGAGAGTGGCTGGGCTGTGGATTGGGACTCAACAGTCCAGACTCACAGTGTGTGACCAGTAAGTTGCTGGTTGGGCCAGAAAAGGCTGTGGTCCACACAGGCCCAGATGTGTCCACTAGATGGCGCCAGAGCCAGTAAGATGAGGCCCTGGCCTCAGAGCCCCAATTGCTGCTGCTGGAGGAAGTGGTTCCAGCTTCTGACCCCTTAGCTCCTAGAACAGAGGGAAAGATTCTCTTGCGCCTTAAACACGAGGGGCAGTGGCCACGAATGGTTCTACAGGTTGAGCCCTGCCCAAGGGCTCTGGCCAACGTGGGGGGCTGAAATCCAGGCTGTGGGACAGGCCATGACAGCCCAGAAGAGGGGTTGCTTTCTTCTAACTCCCACAAGTTCAGAAAGTGCTTGCAGTGGCCAGAGGGGGGAGTGAGTGGGGGGGAGTGATGTACTTAGAAACTTGGCTGCTCTTCGTGCTCACAGTGCTAAAGGGACATTCTCCAGGTACCTACTGGATTCTACTGTGGAGCCCCACTGGCACCTCCAAAACTTCCCACACACCTACCCTCCTCCTAGGGCCCCCATGTCAGTGATGGTGTCCTTGTTAGACTCTCCCTGTCACCTGCCCCAGTCCTATTGGCACCCACCTCCCAAGTATCTCACACCAGCTGCTCTCCCTCCACAGGGCCACCCCGGTTTTGCATCTCTGGTTTTCCTCCGCTGCATCACTGCCCCAGCCTCCCCACCCATCCACCCATTCTCTGCAGCTCAAGCAGAGAACTTTCCAAACAGGCATCAGGCCCCCGCATCAGGCCAACATTGGCAGACTCCCCTTTCCCTCTTCCTCCCCGGTGACTATGGTACGACTCCCCAAACTTTAAAGGGTTCAAACTGGTTGGTGTGGTCTCTAGTGGAGAACCCTCAGGACTTGCTAACTTCTCAGGGCCCCTCCACGTCAGGTGGGGTGACCTTCAGCATACATTATGGCCCAGCCGTCCTCTGCAAATTGCTGCTCCGGACAGATCCTGTCACCTGTCAGCACTGCCCCCAAAGTGTATCCTGAATTCAACCCCCCGTCTTCACTGCACCACTCTAGTTCCACCCTCATCTGGCCCGCCATGGCGGGCCTTACCTGGCCCACTGCCACGGCCTCCTGTCTCCTGCTCTTGCTGCCCACACCCACCTCTTGATAGAGCAACCAGGAAAACTTTTCAAAATTATCAAGCAGATTGTGTCACGCCTTGGTTTAACACCCTTCCCGCCAGGACTCCCCACTGCACCTGGCCCTGCCTTCCTCTCTAACCTTGGCCCCACGACTCTGCCCAGCTCTCCCTTCCAGCTGCACTGGCCATCGTTCTTCAAACACACGGTTTCTTGCTACTGCAGGGCCTTTGCCCCCAGATCTGCACGGGGCGAGCCTAACATTCCGGCCTCGGAGAAGCTGGTCTTCGTCTTGAGCTCCTGAGCTAATTTATGGCTCAGTATCTCATCACCCGCTTTTACTTTCTTCATCGCTTTCATTTTCGGGCGTATTTCCTTTCCTTGTTTACTTGGTCTATCCCTGCCCAACAGGATATCAGCTGATAGCAGGGCGCTAGCTGGGCTCCACGCTGCCATTATCTCCAGCGTCTGGCACCATGTGCTCAAGGAATATTTGTTCAATGAACTGTTTGTTAGTGATGGCTGTGGAGCCCCTGGTCCACATGGCTCCCTAGCCCTAGTGGGCAGCCTGGTGACACCCCTCCCTACGACAGCACCTAGTGACAGGTGTCAGGCTGAGAGGATCCTATGTCACCCTCCCCCGGACTGACTGCTGACACTGTACTCAGTGCACTCACAGCCACTTGCCTCCTGCACAGCCTGGGGCAGGGTGGCCTGCACCCTCCCAGCCCGTTCTCGAAGCACCTCTCCTCTCCCAGTGCCGAAGTCCACTACACTTCCAGCACTGGGGGAAATGACACTCCTTTCATGGAACCACCCACTCCTTACTCCCGTTCTGAAGACAGGAGCTGGTGGGAGCTGGAGGGGCGGTGGGTCAGGGCAGACAGCAGAGAGCACGTCTTTGCTAAGAGTCCTTTGAGAACAGAAAGCTCAGAAACAGGCCCATGTGTCCAAATCTTGCAGGAGGTTTTCAGGGTGTCCCTGTGTCACCACAGCCTACCCGTGGATCCAAAGACCAAATCAGAAGCCTCCCTCTCCCAGAACCTCTAAACTGCTAACGCCGGTTACTAGTTACTGGTTGTCAAAGGCATTTTACATACAAACCCTCATTAAACCTGCTAAGAAGCCGGCAGGAGGAGCCCGTTTCCTGGATTACAAAATAGGAAGCAGATCAACCCTGTGGGTGCTTCCCCTGGTGGGAGGAGAAGGCTGCTGCCAGAATCCTAGGAACACTGGCCTGTAGGACAGATAGGGGAGCGGAGGCCAAGGAAAGGGTAGAAGAGGGCCCAGCAGCACAGCAGGATATCAGGAGAGGACACTGGCGCAAAGAATCTCAGGGAGGAAGCAGTAAACAAGGTCAAATATTGCCAAGCAGCCCAGGAAGCAAAGATGTCATAACCACAGAGAGATTGCTGGTGACTTTTGGTGGGGGCAGAAGCCAGCCTAGTGTTGAGACAGCGGCGACAGGGAGCCTTGGACTTCTTCCTGAAGAGCTTGGGGACCTCTTCCCTAGTAGAGTAGCTCGCATGTGTGATGGAATGAAGACGGGGCTCCGGGGACGTGAGCTTTTCCGTTTAAGGTGAAACGTCAGCACGCTTACATGCTGAAGGGGGGTGGCCAGGCCGGGAAGAGGATGCAAGGGCAGAGGATATGTGGGAAGCAAGGTCAGCCCAGGAGGAAGCAGAGCAAAGATTAAGGGCCTTCTCACTTGTTGGTAGGAGGCAGCTCACCTGTTGGAGTTGGGGTGGAGTCACCGGGCCTGTGATGGCTGTTATAGGGGAACGAGGGTCAGGCCAGGCTACAGAAGGAAGCCAAGTGGCCTGGAGACCACATGACCTGGACCAGTACCCTTGAGAGGGAGCAGGGACACTCCGGCCAGCAGCACTTGCCAGCCCAAGTGTCAACAGGTTGCAGGGTTTTCCTCCTCCTGCAAACAAACCTTAATGGACGCAGCAGTGTTGTCTCCAGTTAGTGTGGCTCCATGAGATCCAGTTTTAACAGTAAGACACACGGACCACAGAAGAAAACTTCCATGACAAAGAACACAAAACTGGCAAATAAAAAGGGTGTGTGTGTCATAGGCCTATATTTACAGGTAAAATAGTACAATCCCACTGAAGCATACATATCATGGCCCCATAAAACGGAGAAACCGGGGAATTTTTTTGAAAAAAGGTTTCCATGTAAGCTGACTGGGTAGCTCCAAATCTAGTTTTGGTTCTGCTGCAGTTGATTATATGCTTTTAGGCAGGTGTGGTGTTTCTTTCTTTTGTTAAATATATACTTATTGTTAAAAGAGAGTGGAACTAGATAGTTGCAGCTGCAGACTCTGAGCTTGGAACAGCCTCAGGGGCTCAGCCTGACCCAGGCAGGACCATGTGTCCCTGAAAATAAGACCTAAGGTGCCCCTGCCCCGCCCCCAACTGTTTTAAGTCTGGAGCTTGCTTTAGCCAGATTCTTTGTCTCCAGAATCTGGGGCTGTTTCTGGCCAGGATGGAGATCTTTGTGGTAGGGGTACCAGAAGGAATGAGGTCTGCTCCGATCATGAAATTGCCCAGGAGGGAAGGAATTCTGTCACAAAACATCTCAGATTGGATTATTTGGTCCAATCCTCCCATTTCACAGGTAAGAAATACAAGTCCATCTCAGAGCAGCTGAGTGTCTTGTCAGCCTTAGTTGGTGGCAGCGTTTGCCCTCCACACTGGAGACTGGGTGGGTGGGACTGTCCTAGGAAGATGGAAACGGAGATAAGAGGGAGGCAGCCCGTCCAGACACCAGCAGTTAGTACTTGAGGCCAGAAAGTACCACAGTGGTACACCCATTATTGGGCCGGAAGACACGAAATCTTCACTTTCATGTTACGTAATCTCCCAGGACTGGCTAGCTGGCTAGATGCGTACTCAATGCTTTATTGTGTAAAGATTTTCCGAAGACTTACAGAGGTATACAATCCCTTAGGCAAAAACAGTATTCAGAGGATATTAATGGGACATAAAGACAGTGTTTGCCACAGGATTTTTAATCCTATAAGTGATTTAATTATACTGAAGAGCTAAATGAATCTGTTCTAGGAAAGGTTCTATAGCACTCTCCCAGCCAGCTCCCAGTGATGGTTTCTGGGGACAGGTATCTTCCCCGAGACAATTAATTGAGGCTTCAGGCTATTGCCGGTTGCCTTTAGAACAGGCAGAACTCTGAAGAGTCCCTGACAATCACCATGGGGGACAATACAGGACAAAACCCTTAGTCTCCTCAGACTGCTGAGAAAAGGACCCTAAAAAAAAAGCAGACAGATGCTCTCAGAATAGTTAAACAATGGTCTTTGAGACCACAAAGGAGACGCTTACTGAATATACACCTCAAAGTGTAATCACCAACTGACCAACTGGCTGTGACAAACCTTTGTCCTCACCAGACCCTGGACTCTGAAGCCAGCTCTCAATATAACCCCAAAGCGCAGTGAGTGGGTGGTGTGGGGAGTCCCATCCACTCTCCTCCCGCTAGGGCCCTCTGCACTGACTGTTTAAAAGGTTCAGCAATCCTCATGTTGCAGGGTGAAAAAGCACCTGCAAAAATCCATCAGTCCAACCCACAAAATGAGAGAAAATTTTGCAAATCATTTCTCTGTTATGGGATTGATATCCAGAATATATAAATAACTTCTACAAATCAACAACAGAAAAACAAAAGACCTGATTTAAAATGTGGCAAAGGAGGGGCCAGCCCGGTGGCTCAGGGGGTTGAAGCTCCGTGCTCCTAACTCCGAAGGCTGCTGGTTCGATTCCCACATGGGCCAGTGGGCTCTCAACCACAAGGTTGCCAGATCAATTCCTCGAGTCCCGCAAGGGATGGTGGGCAGTACCCCCTGCAACTAAGATTGAACACGGCACCTTGAGCTGAGCTGCCGCTGAGCTCCCGGATGGCTCAGTTGGTTGAAGCGTGTCCTCTCAACCACAAGGTTCCCGGTTCAACTCCCGCAAGGGATGGTGGGCTGTGCCCCCTGCAACTAGAAACGGCAACTGGACCTGGAGCTGAGCTGCACCCTCCACAACTAAGACTGAAAGGACAACAACTTGAAGCTGAACAGCACCCTCCACAACTAAGATTGAAAGGACAACAACTTGACTTGGAAAAAAGGCCTGGAAGTACACACTGTTCCCCAATAAAGTCCTGTTCCCCTTCCCCCAATAAAATCTTATTAAAAAAAAAAAAAAAAAAAAAACTGGGCAAAGGACTTGAATAGACATTTCTCCAAAGAACACACACAAATAGCCAATAGGCACATGAAAAGGTGCTCAGCATCATTAATCATTAGTGAAATGCAAATCAAAACCAGTGATACACCACTTCACATCCACTATGACGGCGATTAAAAAAAAATCCAAAACCGAAAATAACAAGCATTGGAGGGATTGTGGAGAAATAGGAACCCTCATACATTGCTGGTGGGAACATAAAATGGTGCGGTAACTATGGAAAATAGCTTGGCTCTGATGGAGAGATCCAAGATGGCAGAGTAAACACTGGGCCTGCTTCCTTCCGTGAACACATTAAAATTACAATTAAATTATAGAACAATCAACTTGGAAAACCATCTGAAGTTTGGCTGAACAGACGTTTTATAACTAAGGATATAAAGCCACGTCAAGACTGGTAGGAGGGGCAGAGACGCAAAAATGGGCTAGCCCCAAACCTCCGTGTGGCGGTTAAGAACTGGGAGGGATATCTCCGCCACGGAGTTTTCCTCCAAAGGAGCGAGAGACCTCAGCCTAGCACCAGCCTCCCCAGCCCCGAGTACTGGTGCCGTGAAAAGGAGACCCCACATCTGGCTGTGAAAAACAGTGGGGATTCCGACTAACCGGGATGAAGGGCTGCGGAAAACACAAACGTCCTCTTTAACGGCCCACGCACAGACTCGCTCACTCGCAGGCACTCACCTTGGGCTCCAGTGAAGGGACAGTAACTTGGGGGCGTCAGAGGCATAGGAAGGGCTGAATGAGGTGAGCAGCTTTGAAGTCTGGAGGACAGTCGCCATTTCCCCTGTGTGGGGTTCTCTAGCTGTGCACCTGCCAGGTGGGCGCCATCTTTACGGTGTTGAGCCCGCCCTTTCCGGCCACCTCTGAATCTGATTGACCTGGTGAGCTCTGCTGCTCCACCCTGCTGACTCCCTAAGGCCCCACCCCCCTCAACTCGCCCAACAGCAGAGGCACTTTCTCCCAGAGCAGCCAGCCCTGCCCATGTTGTACTCTTGAAAACTATCAGAGTCCACAGGACCCAGGTGTGCTCTGAGACTTTGCTGAGTAGCTCCAGGCTTAACATTGGCACCAAACCAGAGTCTGTATTAACTTGTTGACCACAATTCTTCCCAGTCTAGTGACTCCCTGAGACCCTGTCTCACCCAACCCATGTACTGCACCAGGTTTTATCAGGGGCTGAACCTCAAGGAAGCTGGCAGGTGGCAGCAGGCCTCGGGGTGTCCCAGCTTTTTACAGAGCTAACCTAGGCCCGGTACTGGTGGCCGGTGGCCGACATCCTCAGTTCACAGCATGGCCTCTCCCACACACCTCCAGGTTTAGCATAGGCAGTGAACAACCATGGATCGCTTTGTAGCTCCTAGCAGGTAGTCCCCAGTCAATCACAGGCAGTAGCTGACCTGGGCCTACACCAGAGCCCTTCCCAAGAGGCCCCAGAACCAACATACTTGGAGGTTGGCTTCAGACCACAACAGAGCACCACCCAATTAGCCCCACAAGTGACACACCCAAAAGGCAGTCTCAACAGGCACCAGGGTCTGCTGGGGCAAATCCCCCTCAGTGGGGTAGGCCCACCGCCCAGCAGCTCATAAGTTGTGGATGTGGCCAAACCCCACAGCCAGTCAGCCTAAGGATCAATCCCACCCACTGATGTACCAATAGCAATCAAGGCTCAACTATAACAGGAAGGCACACACAACCCACACAAGGGACACTCCTGGAGCACCCAGAGCAGGTAACGAGGGAGACTGTGCCAGGGCCCCACAGGGCACCTACTACATAAGGTCACCGGCCAAGACTGGGAGACGTAGCAGATCTACCTAATACACAGAAACACAGAGAGGAAGCCAAAATTAGAAAACAAAGAAATACGTTCCAAATGAAACAACAAGAGAAAACTCCAGAAAAGGAACAAAATGAAATAAAGGCAAGTAAATGACCAGATACACAATTCAATTCTTATAAGATATTCAAAGAACTTAGTGAGAAATTCAATAAAGAGCAAACATAAAATTGCAGGAGTCAAATGTGACTTGTATTTATCTTTTGTTATCGGTATATATTACAATTTTGATAGTTTTCCTTTCTTAAAATGTGTACATTTTTTTGGCATCCTCTGTATATACAATGAAATATTGCTCAGACACGGAAGGGAATGGGCTCTTGCCACCTGCAGTGGCATGGATGGACCTGGAGGGTACTGTGCTGAGTGTAGTGTAAGACAGATGCAATGTGATTTCATTTATATGTGGAATCTAAAGAATAAAAAACTCATACAGAGAACATATTCATGGTTGTCAGATGGGAGGGGGATTGGGGAAGGGATTAAGAAGTACAAATTGGTTGTTACACAGTAATCATGGGGATGTAGAGTATAGCATAAGCAATACAGTCAATAATATTGTAATAACTATGTATGGTGTCAGATGGGTACTAGGTTTGTTGGGGTGATAGATGGGAGGGGGTTGAGGGGCAGGGTGAAAAAGGTGAAGGGATTAAGAAGTAGAAACTGGGTGGGGGGGGCGAAGACTGGCCTGGTGGCTCAGGTGGTTGGAGCACCATGCTCCTCACACCGAGGTCGCTGGTTCGATTCCCACATGGGCCAGTGAGCTGCACCCTCTACAGCTAAGATTGTGAACAACTGCTCTCCCTGGAGCTGGGCTGCTGTGAGTAGCCGGAGGTTAGCATAGGCTGTCATGAGCTGTTGTGTGCTGCCGTGAGCGGTCAGCAGCCACCGTGAGTGGCTGGCAGCCGGCGTGAACGGCTGGCAGCGGGCGATAGCTGCTGTGAGCAGCCGACCAACGACTGAAGAACGACTCCTCAGCCTGGGGGAGCGTAAAGCTCGTAATACCAGCATGGGCCAGGGAGCTGGGTCCTACATAACTAGACTGAGAAACAACGGCTTGAACTGGAGTGGGGGGAGGAGGTGGAAGAAGGGTGGGGGAGTAGAAACTGGTAGTTATACACATTATGGGGATGTAAATAAAGCACAGGGAATATAGTCAATATGGTAATAATTATGTATATGCCAGGTGAGTATTCCATTAGTCAGGGGGATCATTTCTTAAATTATATAAATGTTTAATCACTATGCTGTACATCTGAAATTAATATTGAATATCAACTGTAACTGAAAATTAAAAAAAGGGGGGGAAAGGTGAAGGAATAAGAGGTCCAAATTTCCAGGTACAAAACAAGTAAGTCATGGGATATAATGTACAGCACAGGGAATATAGTCAATAATATTATGATAGCGTGGTACAGTGTCAGATGGTTGCTGGACTTACGGTGATCACTTCTTTAGGTATATAAATGATAACTATGGTGTATACCTGAAACTAATATAATATTGTATATTAGCTGTATTTTAATAAAAATCATAAATTGAAGAAAAAAGAATAATTTGGCCCTTCCTCAAGAAGTTAAACATAGAATTATCACGACCCAGCAAGTCTACTCCGAAGTATATACCCAATCCACCTGAAAACAGGTATGGAAACAAATACTTGTTCACAAATGTTCTAAACAGCACTGTTCACAATGGTCAAAAGATGGAAACAACCCAAATGTCCATCAACAGATGAATAAACAAATTGTGGTATATCCACAGAATGAATTATCATTCAGCCATAAAAAGCAATGGTACGTGCTAAAACTTGGATTAATCTTGAAAACGTTATGCCAAGTGAAAGATACAGAACGCCACATATTGTGTGATTCCTTATGAATGAGCTCTCCAGAACAGGCAAAACCATAGACAGAAAACAGATTAGTGGTTGCCAAGGGATGGGAGGAGGGGGGGAATGAGAGGAGAGGGGAATGGGAAGTGATTTTTAATGCTATGGGTGTTCTTCTGGGGTGATGAAAAAGTTTTAAGAGGTAGTGGTTGAAAAAACATTGTGAACGCACTAAATGCCACTGAATTATACTTTAAAATATTCATTGTATATGATTTTCACCTAATACAGAGAAAAAATATCCAATGAGGAAGCTCTTATGTATTGATTATAAAACGACTACCAAAATGTTTTAAGTGGAAAAAGTTGTAGCTATTAGGTAGGGGAGAATTCATAAATATGTACTTATTTACTTGGATATGTGTAATACACATGAAACAGATACTACTTGCCTCCAGAGATCAATCAAAATTAGAGTCCTTTGTGGTTGGGAACAGGGTGGGAAGATTTTTTTGTATAAGCATTTGTACCTTTTGAATTTTGAACACATGTAATGTTAATATTGAAAAAATTAAAAGGGAGAAATAAAAATTCATATGGAAAAGCAAAGTACCAAAACTACCCAAAATAATTTTGACAAATAAGGGGAGAAGGGAACTTCTCTCACCAATACTGACTTATTTTAAAGCTAATTAAGACAGTGTGATATTGGTACAAGACAAAAAATAATTTGAGAGCCCAGAGACACACACCCACGAGCATGTGTGTGTATGTATGTGTATATATGTATATACAGAGGGTGCCAAAAAATGTATACACATTTTAAGGAAAACTGTATTCAAATTGTAATATATACCGAAAACAAAAGATGAATGTAAGTCACGTTTGACTTCTGCAATTACAAGAGGTGGTCAAAGTGGTTCCCATCAGCATCCAGACACTTCTGATTATGGCGAACTACTGCTTGAGCAATGACGACCAGTGTCCATTTGTATACATTATTTTTGCACCACCCCCGCCCCCAGTACATAAATAAAATATGCTGTCTCTATCAGACTCAAATATGAAAAAATATATAACTATAATATCCTTTGTTTATAGGAAATATAGCCTTTGTATAAAGGATAACTAGTCTATGAATGTTATTAGAATAATTTGTTATCCCATTAGAAAAAAAAAAGTAATATCAAATTCCTACCTTAGCCAAAAATAAATTTCAGGTGTACCTGAGCCCTAAACGCAGAGCACATTTTAAAATACAGAAGACTATCTTTATATCCTGAGGAAAATTTACTGAAAAAGATATAGAAAACACGAACCATGAAAGTTTAATCAATGTAAATTAAAACCTTCTGAATAAGACATTACAAAATAAAAAGGCAACCTGAAGTGTGGCACCAGTAATTGGTGATGCACATGACCAGAAAAACTGTAGATTCCAGATTACTCTTACAAATCAGGAAAAAGCCCAACAGAACGGATAAAGGATATAAAACATGCGATTCACAAGCCAGTAACATAAAAAGATGTTTATCCACACTGGTTATTAAGGATGTACAAAATAAACCACAGATGAGATTCTGTTTTATACCATTGGATTGGTAAAATTACGAAATCTGTCAGTAAGGCAGAACTCTTGTATATTGCTTTTGAGAGTTTAATTGGGACAGTCATTTGAAAAGCAATTCTGCATTATCTAGAATATCTGACGATCTACACAGCTTATGACATTTTCTTTGTGTATGTACTACAGAAACTCTTGCATATGAGCACAGACTGTACAAGAATGCTTGTAATAGTGGAAACCTGAGAAAAACCCTAAATGTCCAACAGTAGAATGACTGCATGGTGACATCCATCCACATGGATTACTGTTAAGAGTAGAGCTGTATGAAGTAATTCATTAAAAACAATGTAGATCAGAAAAAAGTCAGTTGGTATCATTTCATATAAAATTCAAAAGCATTCTACAAAGCCATACTATCTCCTTTTTCTGGCAATATACATTGTTATAAACACCATACGGAATGATAAACATCAAAATCAGGACTGATATGGTCATCAGGAAAAGGGACACGGGGCTCAAACTCTCTCATTAATGTTTTATTACTTAGATAAGATCTGAAGCAAATAAGGCAAAACGGCAAATGTGACTGATGTGGGTGGTGGGTACTCTTACCGTGAGTACTCGCATTACGCTCTATACTTTTCTGTACGCCAGAATGAGATCACTGAAAATGAGAAAAAAAAAGACCAGCAGGAAAGTTCCCAAATGATAACTATTCTTAGTGGTAGATTTATAAATTTAGTTTTCTTTTCTCCTTGGATGCTGTTTAAATTTTCTAAATGGGAACAGTTTTTCTAATGGAAAAAAATTGATGAAGTTATATACATTTTAAAACTCACCTGGTAAATGCGAGCTAACTGTCCACTACAATCCACTTCTTTTTTGTGACAGACACTCCCCTCTGAGTTTCGGTGAGCACATGACCGCCCAGCAAGACACTGCAGCTAGAAGGTGCCATGTAACTAAGCTCTTGCTAATGGAAAATGAACAGAAATAGGGCTTTTCCCTTTAAAACTGGACCTCCCCCCATCTTGGTTGATCCAGGAATGTGATCCTGGCAAGCTGGTTTCTAACCTCATACAAAACCAATACCATCCCTTAGGAGGATAGAGCAACAAAATTAAAGAAACTTGGTGAAATTGTGCAGCCCACCAACCCTGCACCACTGGATCCTTTGGTCTGTTTGTGGGATCAAACTATCTTTTTTTTTTTTTAACATTTCCCCCCCTTCTCCTGCTAGGAGTACAGCGCTCCAGCCACCTGAGCCGTCGGGCTGGCCCTGGATCAAACTATCTAATTTGAGGCATTTTATTTTTGAGTCTCTGTTGTGCCAGATTAGCCAGCATCCTAACCAATAATGGCAGGAAAGGCCACTTCCGGGTTGTAATCCATCTCTTCTACTAAAGATACCATTTAAGAATAAAGAAGTATCAATCTTTTAAAAAAGGCAACCTAAGCTCACATTAAAAATCAGTGGCTGAATCTCCACCAATTAGTCTATATATTAAATGCAATACTCCAAAGAAAATCTCATTAAGATTTTTCATGAAATATGACAAGCTCTATTAAGTTCATATGGAAGAAAGGTACAAAAATAGCCAAGAAAAAGCATGAAAAGAACAGGGGAGTCTTGCTTGTATCAAAACGTATTCTAAAACTATAGCAATTTAAAGTGTAGAATTAATGGATAAATGGAAAAGAGTTCACAAGCAGACCTATATATATGGAAATAAGCAAAAGCCATAAAGGAAAAAATTGAGTAAAACTGATTAATAGTTTATAATGTCTATGACCAAACACACACACACACACACACACACACCCCATAAACAAAATTAACAGACTAGCAATAAACTGGGAGAAAATACTTATATATAATGTATGATTAGTATACAAACTATATTTTTAAATGCTAATAAATCAATATAAAAGAGTACCCGATTAAAAATAGGTAAAGGACACAAACAGGCAATTTATAGGAGAGGAAATACAAATGACCAATAAAAATAGATGCATAATCTTACTACCTATCAGGGAAACACATATTAAAATGAAATTTCACTTTTTATCCATCAGAATGACCAAAATTTAAGTCTGATAATATCAAGTGTTGACAGGGGAAAAAAAGCATTTTTTCCCCCTCATACACTATGAGTGGGAGGGGAACTTAGTTCAGCCACTCTGGAGGACAATTTGGCAGGGTCTATTAAAAATTAAAAATGCACAGAATTTATGATCCAGCAACCCCACTTCTTGGTATCTACTCTTGACAAATTCATGCAGATTTACAGAAACACATATAAAAGGGTGTTGTTCACTGGAACACCACCTATAATAAAATAATCAAAAGTAACATAAAATAATCAGAAGTAACATAAAATGTTCAGTAACAGAAAAATGTTCAAAGAGCCATCACATGGAAGAACATACAGCAGATTAAAAGAACACAGACCTATAATTACTAACAGGAAAAATTCTCTGTAACACAGCCTGGAATTTTAAAAGGTGCAAAATGTTTACCTTGTGAAAAACATGTTTACATTTTTATATTTGTCTATGGCCTCCCCCAAAGTTATGTCACCTTCAACTGGAGATATTTAAAATAATCTTGGAAAAGGGTAAAAATTGTTCTAATTGTATAGACACGCCATTAAAGAAAAAGAAAAGCATTAGTAATCGAATTTGTACTTGCTCTTTTCACAAAGACTTGCAAGTCACCAGTTCATCAAAGGATTGAACTGCACAATCACAGAGCCTTCGTTATAGCTACGAGACGAGGTAACTGCTCCAATTTATTTCTTTACCCCATGTTTGACGGCCTGAGTCCAAATGCCAACGTCAATTCTGGAGGTCAGCCACTTGTTTCCTGGTATTGAATTAAGTACCCTAATGAAATCACAATTTACATGTGGCATGCCAACTAATAAAAATAGAGCTAATGCTTCCTTCTTTCATTACAAAACAAATCAAGCACTTGAAATAATGACAACGTATTAACTTAAAAATAAGGGTGTTGAAAAGAACAATAATCAACCTAGTCTTAAAAAACTTCCAACAAGAAAGTTGAAGAATCCTAGGCAAATATATGAGATAAAGGTCCAATACTGATTCGCACACATTTTGAAAACTCAGTGAATGGAAATGAAGTTAAGATTTGCTCTACCCCAAGCAGATACACATGCACACATTTTTAGGTTGTTGACAGAAGTGTTAAATGAGAAAACGTTGGGGAGAGATGTAAAGATGGCTTTGGTTGTAGACTGTTGGACTCTAAGTCCCGAGGAATTATTAGCAATCATTCATTATTCTGAACTGGTTGCTTCTCCTCTTCCACAAGACAGATGGTCAAGACTGAGCAGCATGGCTTCCAAGGTGTGCTCACACAGCAACAGCTCTCCTTGAGGATCACCTCATTCTGTCTCTCCAAATGTCAAAAGAAAAAAAAATTTAAAGTCCAAGTCACCCTGCATTGCAGTGGGGTCATTTTTAGAATAGTTCCTGGCACTCCACACCACTGAGTGGGGCACACCCCTCATTGCTGCTTACTTAGCAGGGGCCACACCTGAGGAGCTATTCGAAAGTAGGCCATCTCCCTGTACTTTAAGGAACATGCTTACACACATGGTTGTGTAGGGAAAGAATTTTATAAGAAGTCACTTTCAGTAAGAAAAGTGAGTGCTTTCCTCTCCATTTTAAATCTGTCTTAACTCAGCAGGGTAACTCACAGCAAAACTAAGTCAGCCAGAAACAGTCTGTTACATTTTTAAAACAGAAAAAGATCACTTAAAACATTTCTTCTTGTTCTACCCAAATGATGAAATATAGAACTAATGCTTCAGAGTAACTATATTAATGAAACATCAACAAGTTACAGATAAACATTTTAATTGATTAAATATATTATTTCCAAGATCTTTTTGAAATCGCACTTGAACTGTACTAATCAACAGCCAAAGGCAATAAAAAAGTTTAAAACCAAAAGTGTTCTGACATGAACATGTGACAGGAACCGCTGCTATGTAAAGTAACATACACTACTCCCAAGAACAATGGGATTTTTAGAAGACAATTCATCTCAACATGTGCAAGGACAAATCTGTAATCAAAGGCTGGAAGAAATATATATTAGTGCCTGCTTTTTAAAAGTTTATTTTACATTTTAAATACAGTATTTTCTCATAAAAAAAAAAAAGCCAGGAAGTGCCTAATCCCATGGTTTCTATACCATATATATACATGACAGCTGATGGACAGCCTGACAAGTATTCTGGATGTAACAGTATGGACACCTAGGAGCTGGGACTACTGAATCAAAATTAAAAAACACAAATTAAGCACTGCTTAGGAAAAAATAATCCAGTTTCTCAACAACAAAAGAGAACAGAGTTAGATATATATAAAACCAGTTATTAAAAAAACAACAGAAATGCAGCACACAAAAAACAAACAGCCCCTTCCTTATGTAGTGAACTGTATATACTGCAGCTAATCAATGGAAACCCTCCTACAAGAAGTGATTTATGATTTGAAATTTTAAAAATCTCAGCATTTCAGTAACAACACATAGTAACAACATTATGTGTATATTGCCAGCTTTGTCACTGTCTATCTGTACTACCCTCCCTTCCGAAAACAAGTGTTTCTAGACTAGTCAATCACTTATACATATTTGAGGCAATTAATCCATATTTGTTTTCAGTGAAGAAAACAAAGATGTACCTCTTCCCATCAATAAAGACATAATACAGATTAAAGCTATAAAAAATTTAAGCATGGGCATATACATTTTCAATTCTCTCTAATAAGTAATTCCAAACTGGAATCGTGTAGGGTTTGTGCCTAAGTTGTAACAAATTAAAAATGGACCGTCTCTGGCAGTGACTTCCATATTAGTGCAATGTATCTCTCATACACTGAATTATATTTAAATGATTTTATATATTTTAATTCAGTAGGTGGCATTTTGAGTTTATAAAATCCCTAACTATATGCTTGTGTAGAAAACAGTTTCAATTTGAGATGCTCTATAAAGCCAAATCAAGACAAAAATGAGTAAATTTCACTTTGCTATGGGTACTAGAAATACCCAAAAGAAAAGGACCGAGTTTGTGGAGGCTCGCCTAGATGCGTGTTTGAGGTGTTCTATGTATCCTGATACGTCAATCACCTATCAGGTTTGAACATTCTATTTTAAGATTATTTCAGAAAATAACTCTGTAATATAACTCTGAACCCAAAGCAAATATAACAGCTGTACCCCAAGCAAAAAACAACCTGGGTCATTCACAACAAGATCAAACTGAGACAATTTTTTCCCTATTATAATCTGTGAGGTCTTACGTTTTTAAGTTTTAGAAATGGTGACCTTCAATCCAAGTCAGCTACTCCTCATGTAGACTGCTAATGTAACGATTTCAAGTTGAGAGGGTGCTGGCCTAAGGGCTCTCAGAAACACATGGAGCAGGCACCAATGGACTGACTATCCATCAGCCAGGTGGGGTCGGCCTTGGGATGTTTTATTGTGGAGACTTAACACAGAGCTCTCGTAACTTGAGCATCCACTAGTGACTGCTGGTCAGCACCCAAGGGCTGGATGTGTCTAAGGGAACCCCTTTAACCCCAAAGTATTAATGCTAAAGAGTCTCAAGGAAATCCTGACTCCCAACAAGAGTTTATAACCATCAGACCAAAATCAATAGGGTGAACACTGGCTGCAATGCTCCCCAAAAGTCAAAAGAAATTTCCAAATTAAATGCCATCTTCTGCCCAACCCCGACTCCAGGTTCTGTAACATCTTTATCTAGTATAATAGACTCTGTAGTAGACTGATTTCGACCTCCACAACGAGTAGGAGTTGTCGAACTTGAGGAGGTAGACTCCTCTCCCTGGGTATTGGTGGCTGCCGGCATACACTTCTTCGTGACAGTCCCGTCGGTACACAGGCACAATCTCATCCAGCAGGGGCTTGTTGGCATTCTTTTTGGCTTTCTCTTCACAGCTGATGTTTTCTGTGAGAATGACCAGAGATAAGTCATGAACAGATTCAGAAAAACCACATCGGCACCAAGCACTGCAAGTTCATGCTTCCATTCAGAAATTGCTCCTTAGGCATTCTCTTGATCCATTCTACAAGTTGTGTGTCTCTGAGCAAATATCGGTTCGTTTGTTTGGCTGTTCATTCACCCATCCATCTGAGCAACTGCTATGTACCGAGCACTGTCTGGGAGCCCAGTGGTGAACATCTGGTGGGAGCGGTCAGCATCCTATCTCTCTCTGTGCTCTGACCATCGCTGCTATTTCTGAGCCCCCCTTTTTCCCTTTCCCATCCATTCAATTTCAGATTCCTCCCAAGAGGAGGAATCCCACTCGTCTGAGTAAGACCAAGGAAAACAGTGCTGTGATCTTCCTCCTCCTCAGCAATTCCCAAGTCCTCTCTGTTTTAGGAAAGGAGGGAAGGAACCTGTGAGGACTATTATTTTCTATATATCTTGAATATAAAGAGTAAAATGAGAAAAGCACAGGAGAGGGGTAGGCATGCAGACACACTCTGACAATTCAATTATTTTCATTAGGTCTACATAACCCAACGATATCCCGGTGACAAAAAGAATGAGCTCTGATTCTAGGTTTGCCCCAGTTAACAGGTTTCTGAACTGTAATGATATAAGGTTAGGAAAAAAAACACCTCTGGAAACCTACAGGAATGAGACAATTACGAACCAGCTTAAAAGTCTCAGTTTAACATATTAAATATAAATAGCCTCAAGGAAAAGAGGTCAAGGGAATATTCAGCATAGAATAAAAGACTTTCAGGTTTATAACAGGGCAGTGTGAATCTGGTGACTGAGTTAACTGCATGATGCTTGTCAGTAGCTACTACCAGGAATTTAAACAAGGAAAGTCTGAGAAACGTTCTCAGTCTAGAGGAGCTTGGGGAGCTATGACAAGGAACTACGTATCATGTGGTATCCTGGATGGGATCCTGAAGCATTAGGTAAAAACTAAGGAAATACGAATAAATATGGACTTTAGTTGACGATAATGTATCAGTAATGGTTCATTAGTTATTACCAATGTACCAGAACACAATGTAAAATACTAACAACGGGAAAGTGGGTACGGGGGTAACTCAGAAATTCCTGGTACTATCTTTGCAACTTTTCTATAAATCTAAAACTATTCTAAAACAGAAAGTATTTTTTAAAAAGTAGATGACATAAATTGGCCCAAATGAAATTTGCTTTACCATAGCAATACTTAAAATTAAATGTCCTTCATTTACAATTGAGAAATACAGAGCCATTCAAAATGTACACTATTGCCTGTAAGGAAATCCATGAAACAGATTACTGATCCACTAATTAAAGATGCAAATTTTGTTCAAAATCTGTAAAACTGAAGGTTATTGGGATAGATGAATAATACTTATTTTATCAATTTAAGCAAAGATTTGGGACCTGGAAACAATAAAGAAAGTGGAGAATTACAGTAGGAGGATGGGTTACCACCCATTCACGCTTCTTAAAAGAAAACAAACTCCTCATTCTTTAAAGACCTAATGGAGAAAAAACAAAGCAAAAGACCAAGAAAACTGGACTCCTCTTCCATCGAGCCCAGGTTGACAGGACCCCACAGAATGGACAATGTGGACAAGACATGGTGGCACAGCAGCCTCCATAAGCGGGCATATGGGCCAATGCAGTTTATAAGCGACACCTTGGCAAACAATTCTTGGGAGCAATAAATGCTCCCTGTTGTTACTCTTAATATAGAGGTTTTAATGGGTTAGTTTCAGTTGCAAATCATTTTAAGGTTCAGAACGACACAAGGGTAGGTAATGCTCTTTTCCATTTGAGGGGTATTATATACTAGAGCAAAGGTGCAGGATTATCAGGGTTCTCACCTCTTTACAGGCCCTAGAGTCCACCCATTTTTACCCGTGCTCTTCCCAACAGCAATAACCCCAAAACGATAATAGCTAAGGGCTCAGACTCGGAAGTAACCTCCTTTTAGAAGCTCTCCAGCGGGCAAGCCAGGACAAACATTACTGCAACCTACTTCTGAACAGAGAATTCTTCTATATTATTCACGAAGCTCTTTATAAGTACAATTAATTCCCAAAACAAAAAACAAAAACCCGGGCCGGCCCAGTGGCTCAGATGGTTAGAGCTCCATGCTCCTAACTACGAAGGCTGCCGGTTCGATTCCCACATGGGCCAGTGGGCTCTCAACCACAAGGTTGCCAGTTCAATTCCTTGACTCCCGCAAGGGATGGTGGGCAGCGCCCCCTGCAACTAAAAAAATTGAACACGGCACCTTGAGCTGAGCTGCCGCTGAGCTCCCGGATGGCTCAGTTGGTTGGAGCCTGTCCTCTCAACCACAAGGTTGCCGGTTCGACTCCCGCAAGGGATGGTGGGCTGTGCCCCCTGCAACTAGCAACAGCAACTGGACCTGGAGCTGAGCTGCGCCCTCCACAACTAAGACTGAAAGAACAACAACTTGAAGCTGAACAGCACCCCCCACAACTAAGATTGAAAGGACAACAATTTGACCATTGTTCCCCAATAAAGTCTTGTTCCCCTTCCCCAATAAAATCTTTAAAAAAAAAAACCCAAAAAAAAAAAACCCAAAACAAAATCCTTTCCTTCCCAGACATTTGCAAATAGTCTGATTTTAATGAGTCCCTGTGACGCTTCAGAAAGGCCAGTATGGGGCTGAGTCCCTGGTCCTGTGTTGCTGAGGGCCACCTGAGACGGCGGTGGTGGCACCTGCTCTACAGTCTGCTCGGGTCTCTCTCTCACCTTTTCTTGTCTTGTTTTTCAATCTTGTGTTTTTTTTCTGGTTCAGTCAGTAGTATGTATAGGAAATGCTTTACCTTGCTAGTGCCACTCAGAAATAAAGATTGCTGAAACAAAATGCCATGGAAGACAAAGCAGCTCCTAAATGACACTGGCCTGAGTGTCTGCAGAGAGCCCAGACTGTGGCACGGGGTGGCAATATGATTGCACTGTGCATCTCAACAGCTGGCTGAACTTTTAAACTCCCCACACACACCTCCAATGACTTGAATACCTCTTTAAATTTATCCCAATATAATCTCTCAACCCTCTTCAAGAACTAGCAGTCTGTTTACAAGTCATCTGAAAGGTCTGTGAGTTCCCAGAATTGACAAGGTGCGTTTCCATTCTCAATCAGGCGTTCCTTCCGTGTCACTCTCAACGAAGGCAACAAATATTTAAGTGCTTATTACATTCAGTGTATGAAAGCACTGAGTTCTAACTTTTCTGGGTAACAGAATTAAGGAGACCATTTTCTCAATTAATAAGCAGTACATTTTGTAATCTACTCCCTAGACCAAGATAGTTTAGAAAATCCTGGAAAATAATTCTGTCTACTTAAGAGAAAAGAAAAAATGACACTCACGTAAAACAGGGAAGAATGAGTGAATTTTTTTTAGGTAGGCTATTCTGGTGAGTTTATGTATTTACATTAAGAAATCTTAGAATAATGAACTAAAAAGCTAACAGCAGAAACAAATTTAAATAAATTCCAGAATTGGCAGAATTTCTTGCTTGCTCCTTTGAAATTTTTTAAAGTGATCGTGCACATTTAGCTTTTCAACACACAAAGCTGGAAGTAAAATAGTATTCAGAAGGCAGAAAATAAATGGCCACACAGACCGTCTTGGCATTCGAAACAAGTCATGTTCAGGCACCAGTCCCCTATAAGAGGCTGGCCTCTCTCACCACCTTTTAGCTCAAGGTCTCACTGAGGAAGAGAAGAGAGTGATCTCTGGCCATGAAGTGTTAATGAGGAAGCGTAAGGCTGGCTGACATCTGAACCGCCACCATTTTTCCCCCCACCATAAACCAGCAGCTGCTGAATATGGACCAATGTTTCCACCTACCTTCCTCCTCCTCGTCGTCATCGCTGGACTCACTGACATGCACGCTGACAGCAGTGTTTGGAGAGTCTGTCCATTCAAAATATACCCCAAACCCAATGTCATAATTGTCTGTAGCAAATTCCCAAAAGAGATACGATCCTTCTTCATGGGTGGGTACTCGGACAGTCACCACTTCCCCTCGGCCCACTGTGATCACGGAATCCGCATCCTGCCGAATCTTCTCTTTAAAGTCTTTGATCTGGGGTCGTGTCCACATGGATGGAGCTGCTATTACTGGAAGAGATTCTAAAGGCAACAGGAATTACAAAAGCTAAAGGGGATAAGCCTTCACCTGCAGGCAGCAACACTTGCACAGAACCACCTCCCCGGCCACACTCAGGCACCAAGTGCAATACGGTCTACCCTATACCAAGGAATATAAAAGTCTCCCCATGGAGGTCTCCCCCAAATTACTACACTGAACATAGTCACAGGTATTCAGAGGTCATCATACCACTTCAAGTAAGACACGCAATCCATCATCTTAGAAGTGATTTTTTCCAACACTAATTTAGTAATGTATGGGGATTTAAGAACGACTTTGGAAACTTCCTAGCTGGAGCTAGGGAAACATTCTAAGAAAGAAGAGAAATCTGGACTTAAAAATGAATTTTCACTTTTGGATGTGGGCAAAGAAAGCTGGGCTTTGACTTCAGTCTCTGTTGAAAAAAAAAGTTTTGCCTTAGTATCCCAAAGTTCGAGGGGCTATTCTAAAGGAACTCAAAGAAACAAAAACTCGGACAGGATTGGAACTGTTAGGCACTGAGTAAAAAGGTAAATTCTTGTTGCTGAGCAGTATCCCGTGCACTGGACTACTCAGCGGGCTTTCCAGAGTTAGTCATAGAGCCTTTGACAAACATTCATTTGAAAATATTGGTAAACTGTTAATAGGGGTAAGAAAGGGGTGGGTAGGTGGGTGTAAACCAAGGGATTTCAAGGTCTTTTCTGAAGCTATTTCCTGTTACTTGTTCTAAAAAGACCAGGAAGATCTCTGAAACCAACTTTCTTAGGAACCACACCACCGGCCCTCATCACTGTCACTGAAATGCTCCTCTAGTCCCTCAAATGAGCTGACTCTTACTCTTGCTTCAGATCTCTCAGCTCAATTGTCCCTTCCTTGAAAAGCTGTTGGTGACCTCTCTGATGAGGTCATATCCTCATATTCCATGCTCTCAAACTAGAACGTCCCCCTCTCTCCATCACAGTACTTACCACAGCCACAACTTACATTTACGTGTTACTCTGCCTCACCACTGTACTCCTAGCACTCAGAAAGTCTTCAGCCAACTGCTGAATGAACGAAATCAGTTGCCCATGAAAAGCTAGTCGACCTTGAAAATGCTAAGTTATTTTCCAGGTAACATGGTACTTTAGTCTCAAAAAATATACTGTACTGTATGGTAGCCTCCAAGATGGCCCCCCAGTGACCCTCACTTCCGGGTGTCCATGCACTTGTGAGGTTACCACCCAAAATGTATCAGGGTTGGCATGTGTGACTAATAGAACGTCGCAGAAGTGCTGGTGTATCGCTTCCAAAGTTAGGGCGTAGAAGACACTGCCACTCTGCTCAGCTCACTATTAGATCATGTGCTCTGAAGGGAGCCAGCCGTGTGGAGCACACTCAAGCAGCTCTATGGAGAGGCTTCACAGGCAAGGAACCGAGGCCTCCTGCCAACAGCCAGCCCCAGCTTGCCAGCCACATGAGGGAATCCTTTTGGAAACAGAGCCTCTAGTTCCAGTCAAGCCTTGACACGATTACAGTCCAGGCCGACATCTCAGCTGCAACCTCATGAGACACCAGGCCCACCACTCAGCTTAGCTTAGCTGTTCTGAATTCCTGACCCACAGAGACTGTGTGAGATAATACATGTTTATCATTTTAAATTGGGGTGCAACTTGTCCCATAACAAGATAACCAATATATATAATAAGACAGCCCAGAGTGTCCCAAGGACATCTAATTTGCTCTCCAACACTATTCTAAAGGTCACCAGAAACATCAGGTTCAGACTAAAAACGATGGAAAAATGCATCCAACTCTCTCAAGTATGTAATTGCTCTCAAAAGCTAGTTAACCTGACTTCCTGAGTTTTGCTTTTCATGAAGTCTGAATTATGACATCTGGGTGGATGAACACATATGGCAACCCATACCTTTTGGTCCATTCTCTAGTGCTTCTTCTGCAGCTTCTGGTTCATGTTCTTTTTCAGAGTTGTCAGTGTGGGTTTTGGCCTGTCCATTCACTGACATCGTATCATTCGGTACAGTTGCGTTAACTTTTGATGATGTAGGCAGAGAAGCCCCAGCTACTGCTACTTCCTGTTGTTTCTGTAATGCTGCCTACAAGTTGAGAAAAAGTGAAGATACACTGACCAGGGAGGCTAACAAATAAGACACTTGCCGTGGAACGCAGTCTGACCCCATGTTTTTGCCCTGACAAAGCACTCTGCTCGAAGAAATCACTAATAAACTTTATCAGTTTTTGTCCTATCTACAATAAATATTAACAGCAAAATATCAAACCAACAGCTAAAAGTAATAAAAAATCAACATGGATGAGAAACTGTAACTGAGGATCACCTTTTTTGTTACCTGAGGATCACTAGAAAAACTAACCAGGCAAAGTTAAAGTAGGTAGAAACAATCAACACAAAATAAAATTATTAAGGGCAAAAATTGAACATAGTAACATTTGTTCTTAAAACTGATACAAGAAAATGATAAAATTCAGAGACATAAAATTTGAATCAGGAAAATGAAACGTGGTAGAAATAAATGGTCACAGAAAAAAATTCACAAAGGCAAAAACTATAATTGGTAAAATGTGATATTGGCCCCCATAGTAACCAACAAATCAAATATGGACAATTATTCTAATATGGACAAAAATAATCAATGAATTAAATCTTCCCTGTAAACTAAATACAGAAAAATTTTTATCACAATTAAATTGAAAACGGTTAATCATGCTGTAGAAAATATTGACCTAAGAGTCAAATTGGCTCAAGGTCAAAATACTTTCTCAATGAAAACTTGTCACTGTTTACATAATTATGATTAAAATATGTATATTCATAAACATGAAATCAAAATGTCCTCTGAGTCAAAATGAAAGTAAAAACATCTTAAACCCAAAGGACAGTTATTTTGGGACATTCCTCTCTTGTATCAAGATGGATAGATACTAATACTACTAGAAATACCTAAGTAATCTTGATCTTCAGTAACTTTTGGGGGAACTTTAAATTGAATTATGACATACATATAGAAAAATATACAAATCATAGATGCACAGCTTTATCATTTTTCATAAATCAAACATACACCCATGAGAACACCTGGATCGAGACATTATCTCATCCCAGAGCTGTCCCCGGTGCCCTTGCCAGAGCCGCCCCCCGAAATGGTAACAACCGTTCTGACTCATAACGCTACAGATTTCTTTGCTGTTTTTCAACATATAAATGGAATTATATAATATATGCTGTTTTTTCACCCAACATTATTTTTGTGACATTCATTCATTAGGTCACACGCAATTGTACTTTGTTTGCATTGTTATAGGATATTTCACTGTGAAAATGCAAAATTTATTTATGCATTCTACTGCTGATGAGTGGGCATTTAAGTATCTTTTCAAAAAGAAGGCAAAAAAAGAAAATATAGGGAGAAAAACCCTTACAATCTCATTATTTAGGGAAAATGACATATTTTGGCATATCTGCATACACATTTCACTTGTCACTTATAAACCAACTACTTAAACAGCAACACTCCTCTCTACTGCTGGCACAGGCTAGTAACACACTTAAGATTCTAAACTACCTGCTTCCAAGGCCTAGACTCCCAGTAATTTCCATGTTAGTTTTCTAGACAGAGTACCAGCTTCCAGAAAAAGTGCATATAACCCAAACAAGTCAGCACACTCAGAACTTCACTGCATGACAGGAAAGCAAAACCAGTATTCTGTTGATGACAAACTGGTCCAGCTCAAACGGTTCCTGTCCAGTAAGAATTCTTGAAACTCTAGTAGAAACTCCTCTCCCCGGGACCCCACTGCCAATGAATAGACATCAATTGTATGTAATGGATTATAATTACTTATACACATAATCTCTCTTCTGTACTTTGGGGAGCTTTTAAAAGCACAGAAAGTTACAGGAACAATGTAACAAACACCTATGTAACTACACCCCCAAATTAACAAAATGTTTGCACTTTGTCATTTTGCTCAGTATTTATATAAAAATTAATACTTTATGAGGCTGATGTTCCCTTTGTTCCTTCCCCAGTCCCTTTCCTTCTCTATTCCCAGAGACAACCAATCAATTGAATAAAGTGAGTTGAGCATTATAATCGAATTTATGGCTTTCTAGTTATTTCAAAGAGTCTTGGTTTTGTTCTACTTGACCAACTTTGTACCCATTAAGTGAGAGCAACCTATAAACAGGACACTGTGTGGGAGCTAGCTTATTAAGAAATTATTCCAGTATCCATCAAAGCAGGAAAGGATACGTTAATGTAGAAACAGGCTTCAGAGGACAGAAAAGAAATGCCTCAAAAATCCCACTTGCTACCCTGACTGAACTAGTCTGACATCCCTTTCCTTTTCTCATGGATCACACAAGACCTGCAGTGCTTTGTAACTGCTCACAATACTAAAGACTCTGGG
The DNA here is from genome assembly GCF_057876585.1 of Rhinolophus sinicus. Taxonomy (NCBI): domain Eukaryota; kingdom Metazoa; phylum Chordata; class Mammalia; order Chiroptera; family Rhinolophidae; genus Rhinolophus; species Rhinolophus sinicus. The sequence goes on along the minus strand of NC_142506.1, from coordinate 55,627,491 downwards.
GGAAAGGGAGTTTAGGTAAGAATATTAATTTTCAAGGAATTTAAAGAGCTTGGCAGAATAACAAAGATGACTTCATCTAACCAAGAAATGTTGAGCAACTGTAAGGTAACACTTTTCTTCACTCAGATTTTTTGACAAGTGGTAACTGCTTTATAAGTGAAACTTAATTAAATAAATAAAACTTAGCTAAATTAAGTTTAAAGAGGCATTTTATGCCTCTGCAAGATGTGAAAAAATGAATGTAAAATCAGTTACCTTCCATATGTACAAAACAATTTCACAGAGTAACTATTTTCTCATTTTATTCCTCTGATCGTTAACAGGATAGGTACCAGGATTTCCTATCCCATTCTTACTGACTGGGAGAAAAGGCAGAAAAATCAGAACAGCAGGTAACTTGTCTGAGATCAAACAAGATAACGACAAAGGCAGGACAGAATCCAACAGTTATCTGACCCCCGGCCCCATGTTCTTTCCCCTAAACCACCTCCTCACGTGGAAGCAAACTCTTTGCAGGTAGGGCGTTGGAGGATGACCAATGTTCTGCAGGGAAGCACTGTCTAGTTACTGTACGGAAGGCGGAAGTCACAACGGACCCACCCAGCTCTGCAGAAAGAACCAGCCGACAGCCTTAGGGCACAGGGTCCTCTCCCACTGGAAGATGCCAGGCCTATTACAGTGCACTGTCTGAGGGAAGTCCCTGAAGTAATGTTAGCCACCCAGGTCCTCATGGTTCCAGGACCACTAACGGAATCTACTTCAGACTCACTGGAATGACACTCAGTCCATACAAGTCCCAAATACCCCTAGGACAATATAACGGTGGCCACATCATTTGTTGCTTCAGTATCATATATTTTCTTTCATAATTGCCAGTGCAACACTCAAGTCTCCCTTAATAAAGGTCACCTAAGAGTTACTTTATACCTGACAGACCAACTAATGCAAAATTTATTAGCAACTGATAAAAAAGAACTTGGGTTCCAATGAAACTAAAACCCCTCTCTGAGGCTGCGTGCTGGGGTCGTCCGTCGTACCTGTTGCTGTGCAAGCTGGACTTGGTACAACTGCTGCATATACTGCTGATAGTGTTGCTCCTGCAACTGGCGGATGAGAATCTGCTGCTGTTCGTAGTTCCCTGGATACTGCTGGGCTGCGTACTGCTGGAACTGCACGGCAGTCTGCGAGTTTAACGCTGCCATTATCTGCTGCCTAAAAACATTAAAAAAGATATACTAGTCTAACTACAGGAGACTGTTCATGACAAAATAAAATGTTCTTGTTATTTATTTTTATAATTTATAACTCTTGAAAGTGACTAAGCTAAGTAATATACACCAATCGGCATGTGTCCCAGGCCCAGAAGAAAGATTTGGCTTCTAATTTTTTACTTAAGAGTTTCCAAGGAAAATTTGGGATGGAGAGAGAGAATAATAAACATATCGACATCATCATCATCATCACCATCATATTTGCTCCCATTTATTGTGCCCTTCCTATGTGCCAGGCAGTGTTCAAGGCACTGCCACATACTGACCCACTGAGTTCTTACAACCATCCTCAGAGGCAGGGCTTCAAAAGGGAGGAAAAGGCGAGATTACACCGCTAATAGATGCTGGAGCCAGGGTTCAAGTGGAGGCAGTTTGGCTTCAGCCTATACTCTTAACCATGATGCTGTAAGAGGACGGGCTATCCTCTAGGGCAGAAATGAGCTATTTAACTGCTGGCCATGGCTTCTCTACCTAAATACATGGAAAGCAGTAAGAGACAGAAGACAGCAAAGAGATGGTACGGGTGGCCCTGGTAAGTATAAATAAATCCAGTGAAAATGCAAGGGTCCTTAGCATTTAATTTAAAGCCTGCCTTAAAGAGGAACATTGAAAATAATACCTGGGTACCCCTGGTTTACAGAAACTAATTTCTGTAAACTATTACAATTCTCCTTTTTGTCACAGAGGAACCACATGTTTCTCAAGCTTTGTGATCAACTTAACAAAGACTTTAAAGCCATCTATTAATAGATAAATAACAAAGCAAAGTCTCACAAATTCCTGAACAGAACATGACACTGGGTCCACACCCCACCCTCCCACCAAGAGTAATATTCACAGCCTCTCTCCAAAGTAGAATGAGGCCCTGGGTCAGTCTGAAGCCTTTCTGAGGATCGACTCAGAACTAATGAAGAGAAATCAATGGATTCTCATGTTTCCTGGTTTAGTCTATGTGCCACCCCCAGTGTTTTATGGATGTTAGTCTCTTCCTCCTTGGACCCACAGCTCCCTCTTCAAAAACCAGTCTCTTCTGAGCCAGTTGCTCTCACAGCTCTTCCTCCCAAGTCCTATACTAGAGGCCACCTGACACAGGCTGGACCAACTAGATTCCCTGTCCTGGGAATTTGAAACGGGATCTCTCAGATTCCGGTCTCTTTTCAGATGCATTAAAACAAAGCCACCTAAATCCAAGCTGGGATAGCCTTGCTTATGCCAAAGCAGAGAGTGACAATTTGCACAGAACAGGAAGACTGAAACAGAGATAGAACCTGAGAGAAGCAAAAACAAGATCATATGGACTCCGAGTCAGGGAGCAAGCGAGCAGCCTCAGCTCCTGTCCTAGCCCCTGGGTCCTGGGAGCCAACCCCAAAGCCTTCCAGTACATTCATTCCTTTTTGCAACCAAATGATGCTTAAGATGAGGCGCTCCTTGGCGACACTGGTACAAACGGCAGGTACCTATGCTGATCCAGCTGCCAGTCACACAAACAGAATGACTGTGAGGCACACGACAGTAGGCACGTCACAGCTGTGTGGCAGGCAGTTCTCCTTCTCAAACATAAGCACAGGCTTACTTCTGCTGCTCCAACCGAAGCCTCTCTTCTTCTAGTCGCCTCCTCTCTTCTTCCTCCCGTCTAAGCCTTTCTTCTTCTTCTTTCCTACGTTTCTCCTCCTCCTTTTGCAGACGTTCTCTTTCTTCCTCTTCACGCCGCCTTCGCTCCTCCTCCTCCTTCCTACAAGGTAAAGGACAGAGAGAATGAACCCTATACAAAGAATCCTGTTTACAAAGAACTTAAGGGGCGGCCGGTTAGCTCAGTTGGTTGCAGCGCGGTGCTCTTAACAACAAGGTTGCCGGTTCCATCCCCACATGGGCCACTGTGAGCTGCACCTTCCACAACTAGATTGGAACAACTACTTAACTTGGAGCTGATGGGTCCTGGAAAAACACACTTAAAATAAATAAATAACTTAAGACTATTTCATGAAATTGACACCTTTCCAGAGAACAGTGTGATATTAAAATTTGAAATGCATACACTTATAATATGGAGTCAACTGTACAATAGACAAGATCACAGCAAGAATTCTGCTGCACAGCAATAGAAAAAAGTGTCCATCTGTAAGACACTACGTAAATCATGCTATATTCATACCCTAAGGTTCCCCTCTAATATAAGCTCACAGCACCACAAGCTTTTCCTTCACACTACTTGCTGTAACTGCAATTAAATTTGTGCGAAAGCAATGCAGCTGCCTTACTCACTGAAGTACATGCTGCATAAGGGCACAGAAGGCCTATCTCCACCACTCCATTCCTTAGGCCTTAGCACAGGGCTGGAAAGAAGAGCATGCAACACATGAGAGGAGAAATGAACAGTCACCCAGAAATGCCAGGTGGCCATAAAAAAAGGCTAGAATCAATGGCCTAATATGTAAAGACGCTTAATATTGTTTGTTTAATAAAAAGGCAGGTAAATACATAGAAAAAGGTCTAGAAAGATAAGACATTCAATGTGTCAATTATCTACGGAGAGAAGAGTAGGATTAAAGGTAAGGTTCCCACCAGGAAGGTTTTCAGTTTGTGCTTCATATATGAAAACCATTTATATTGTATACATTTGTGTATTATTTCTAAATTAAAAATAAGTTTAAAGTTTTTAGTTTAAAAAAAAAGCAAAGAACAGTTGGAAATGTAGGTACAGTCCTTATCCTGCTCCACCCCGCCCCGCCCCCAGCCCCTTTCCCGAGGGAAAACAGACTCCGCTGCACTAGGAATGGATGCCACTGGCCTACAAGTGACGTGGGATACAGGGAGGCTGAAGGCGGGATGAAAGGAAAGATTTCTGAGGATTCTCGGAGAAGACTCTATTTCTTGGTCCTACTAGGAGAACTGTCTGCGATACCCCACTTTTCCCCCCCAGACTCCTGTAAATAATTAACCACACACCTGAGCCACAGCCTAGGCTCAAAATATAGTAATAACATGACCTACTTTTAATGTGTCACAGCTGGTACACGGGCAAGATGTTCCACAAGCCAGACAAGAGATTAAGCTTTAGGTAGAGGAAGTCTAGCTTTTAAAGATGCTTTAAAAGAATTCTATATGGCCTTCATCTCATGACAAAAGTATATTTTTAAAATGCAGCTTTTTTATGTTGACTAGTAACTTAAATATTCAATATGTTAAAAAAGAACTTAAAAAGCAAATACATACTCCAAAGACATTATAGCTATACCTTGTTGACCCAACAGCACTAGACAATGGACGGAATTTTCCAGTAAAGAAACCTCATTTCATTCTTACATGAATCAAAACTTTTCCTTTGGATAAAACAATTTTAAAAAATATATTAAACTACTTCCTCTCGTCTTAAACAGGAATAAATATCTAGTGCTCTGTCTTTTGATGACTCAGGAGTTATAACTACAATTATAAAAATTGTATGTCAAAATATCGTGATGGAGAAGTTCACCTTCATATGAAATGGCCCTGACTGGCATACTTTCATAATTCTTGTGTCTATTTTTCGTGGTTTCTGGCTTCCACCTCACTGTCAGGCTATTTTCTTTTCTCATCTATTATTTCCAATTCAGGTTAAGGCGAGAAACCAGAAAACCAATTGTTTCCAAAGAATAATATCACCTGAGGAAAAATTGGTTTTACAGCATCATTTTCATTATGTTGAAAATTTAGTCAAAGTTATTGAAAATATAACCTCTAGATAAATAAGGTGCTAACCATACTTCTGTTGCATTCACAATCATGACAGTGACTCCCATAAATATAAACAGCACTTTCAGCAGCTCCCCTCCAGCCCCTGGAAATAATGAGTAAGCCATCTGGAAGCCAGAGCCAACGTGGAGCGTCTACAGAAGGCTTAGCATGTAGCACAGCTGATGACCAGGATACGGAATGTGAATATCCTAGAAATTCAAGGGAGACCGCCACAAAGGGTGTGTCAGATCAGAGGGTAAGGAAGGACGGGTGGTTCAGTTTATTGTGCTTGCTCAAAAATTTACTGTAATAACACAAAAGGAATGCTGCCGTGACAGATGGGTGGTTCCTCTTAAAGGTACAGCCAGACGGAAGCAGCAAGGCCCCTCCCGCAAGACTCATAATACAAATACCTGTTCACATCAGGAAGTTTGAGCAATTACCATAAGAAGTGGAAACCCAAGAGGAGTTAGACACCTGATCTAGAACACTCCACAAAGCAAAAACATCAGTATATTGGGTTGTACAAGCATAAAGTATTCTGTGCCCTCAAACTTCACCTTTTTTTTTCTTGCTCTTCCTTCTCTATTTTGTGGGATGCAACATATGTTGAAAAAAGGTGGCAACACCTATTTAGGAGCTTGACAAACTCCACCATCGCATCCTCTTTAGACATGTTTCCCAGGGCTGCCCATTCTCTCCTGTAAGGAATAACAAGAAAAGTTACCTCCTCTTCTTAATGAGAATTTAATTTAGACCTAAATATCAATTCTCAATCATAACTAAAATGAAGAATGATTCTACTACAAACAAAAGGCTCACACTTCAAGTTTCAACAAGTATGTACTGATTTACTAAATTAGATGTGCCACATACAATTCAAACTTACTTCATAAACTACAATTTAACTGCATGGCTAATAATTTCCATACTAGCAAAAGGGTATCAAAGTTTTGTTTCACGTATATTTTAGCCTAACTGAATAAAATATTCAATATATTCTTTTCTGTCAAACTCTCTATATGTCCCAATAAGGGACTCGATTACTATGTATTTTAAATGGCTATACTTTTAATGGCTGTAGGAAGAATCAAATGAAGCTGTACTTGTCTTATGTTCATAATCAGAAGAGTAAGCTTCTTCCACAATTGTTAGCCATAAACATCTCCAAGCCCAAAACAGATAAACATCTGAAGACGCCAGAAGCTGCAAGCAAAAATCTTTGTTTCAGTTTACTCTAAGCTAATGAACCAGCTATTTACATCTTAACCAACTACCTTCACCCTTTTCAACATTATTCTCATTAAATTCATTATACAACAAAACACTATTACCTCCTGTCATTCCCCAACACATCAAAGAATCCAACCTCAGGACAAGTGTCTGGATTATATGGACCCATAAGAACCTGCTTATGCAGTGCCACAAGCTTCAGTTTTTCTTCGTAAGTTGGATGAAACGCTTTGCCATCTTTTTCTATCAGGAAAGGAAACACACAGAAAACAATTAGCACTGGCAAAATACATAATTTTCAGCACTGTATACTGACTGTTTTCCATAAGGTATGTCACAAACTGCCTGTGACACATATAAACACATTACAGTGAGACTTTTTTTTGGAAACACTAAATTTTAATAGAGCCAAGACAGAAACCTTTTGTGCTGAATTATTTTTTTTTTAGATGAAGCTAAGTACCAATACATTAAAACTACTACAGAGAAACCAATCTGTCAAGCTACAGTCAGGCATACATATACAAATGTACCACTGATATCTTTTAGACATATTAAAAATGTTCAATCATTTAAAAAAACTTTAAAAAAATAATCTTATATCAATCACTTTTAATATGCTAAATATACAGGCTAGATTCAAAATGTATCCATCCCACTGCGGCAGTCTGATGTGGTAGAAGGGACTCTGGAATCAGCTGACCTAGGTCTAAATTTCATCCCAGACACTTCCTAGATGTACAACCACTGAACCTTTCCATTCATCAGTAAAGTAAGGAGTCCACTGCTACTTTAAAGGTAATAGGACATTATTAGTAACAGTTAGATGCTTATGGTTGGCGCCTGCAGGTTTCCAATGCAATTAAGAGTAAAGCCAGTTTGACCTGTAAAGACTTAACTACCAGCAACATTCAAATGTAGTATGAATTTGTGTGCTGATAAAATGGAAAATCCTGAGAATAGTTTCGCTTCTTTGATAAATGGAAGCATTAATTACTAGTTGATTCCAATGATAATGAGACTACCAAATTTCGGGGGTGGTGGTGGAAGGAAGTATCAAGTATATATTGCCTGCAAATTTTATGCATGCACATAGTGGCCACCAAAATAAAATCACTGATAACAGAATATGGGTTAAAGGTTATACACAGGAAATGCAGAGGAGAAAAAAAACACAGAAGTTGCCAATAAGCACCCAAAACATTCAACCTCACTAGTCAAGGAAATGGAAATTGAACCATTAAATACCAAGACCCCCTCTGCTGTCAGAGGGGTCAAAAAAAAGTTAAATAATATTAAGAGTTACCCGAAACACCCACTCTCATATACTAATGTTGAAAGCATAAACCATTACAGTTATCTTGTATCTTGGAGGGCAATTTGGCAACATATTTCAAAATTATAAATGTGCATGCCCTATGATCCAGTAATCCCAATTCTCATTATCTACCCTTGCTGAACACCCCACATACATAGAAGGAGGCGGACAAAGGTATATTCACGGTAGCATCACTTTCTTGTTCCCATAAACAACTTAAAAGTTCCTCAATAAGGGAGTGGCTAAATATTCAAACTGTGGTATAAATGAAGTAAGTTTAGGAAATATCGTTAAGTGAAAAAAGCAAGCTGCATAAAATGATACAAAATATATTTCATCAATTTTAAGAACCCTCCCCACCACCCACTTTAACATCTTTAAAAGCAGATTAGATTTTTGTAATCTATGGTATTTTACAGTTATAACTGGCAGTTGAAACACAGCATATAAACACACCCACATATATAGTCTACAAGTCCATTTATATGAATGTAAATACAAAGAAAATGATCTAAAAAGAGTCACACTGAATAAATGAGAATGAAAAAATGGCAGGAAGCTAGGATTAGGAGTGGTGATCAAAGAGCAATTTAAACCTTACTTGCAATATGTCAGTATTTCAAAGGAAAATGTGTGGAAGAACAAACTGAACTGGTCAGAGGTTCTGCCTCTGGAGAAGTGACTGGCAAAACTAGTGAGTGGGGATTGAAGAGGAGTTTCCCATTTACAAATACTTCTATACATCTGAATTTTTAATCAAGAACAAACTCATGCAATACTTGGAAAAAATAAATATTAAAAAAAGACAAAACTGGAGCACTGAACTTACTTAATAAAAACTGAAACAACTCCGTAACCTGTGGACCTGCCATATGTCTTGGCTACTGAGCAAACAATATCCCCAGACTATTACTAGCAGGTAGAACAGGAACTTCCTCTAAAGCTTTTAGAACAGGATTATCATAGTCCTATAATTACCAACTAAAAGGCAATTCCCAGTCCAAAAAACTAACCCTAGAATGCTATTTCAATCAATGACGGACATTACATAACATCTTTTTTATACTCATTCACTGAACTTAATATTTACTGATCCCCCATGAGCAAATCATTGTGCTAGACACGAGGGATTCACTGCCCTCATGCAGCTCACAAACTATTGAGTTCAGTTAAAAATTTGTAACTTGGCAAATATAATACAGCAAATAATTGTGTCCAGGTGCATATTTAATATATATATATTGCAAACAAATAAAATTATACTGAGATAAAGATTATTTTAGAGTTTACTTCTGGCCTAGTAGAAAAAATAAAACTACGTCAATAAGGTAATAAAGTAGACTTGTTCCAACTCCTTAGGTTGGGCCGGTGGTTGCATTAAATTCCAATATAGCATGTAATCAAAATAAATCAAAATGGATTCGAGTTTACAAAAACAAAATACACCTTGATATTATCTTTCAATCAACAAGTCTAAAAGAATTGCTCTTTATTTCATTCTCTTCCCAATGAATCTCTGACATGCAAACTTGAAAATTAGCTGAGCAAGAAAAACGGGGTTACCCCTGTTCACTTCTGTATTATTTAAAATTAAAAAACTAATCTAACTATTCAACAATAACGCAATGCTTATATTACAGTAATCCACTGAACAGATTCTACAGCTATTAAAATGACAACTACGTGAGGCAGTCAGTTAGACTGAGCTGCAGAAAAAATTGGAACCTCTCGCTTGACAGAATTAAGAATATACTGCCAATCCATAAAGGATTTTTCAAAAGAGAAATATGTTTTTAAGTGTTAGTTCTGGTAAAGTAGTCAAAGAAATCTGTTCACCACCTTGAACCCGTGCTTAGCTCCATACTTTGTTCACAGGCACTCATAACCAAAACCACGTTCAACAAATCTCACTAAAGAAGATAACTGACTTTGCGAGTCAATTTCGGTGAGAATGAACAAAACAGTACATCTGTTCTTGTGAATTTTATTGGCATTTCCACAGAATCTTTTACAGCAGGTACAGGACTTGCTGTATAATCCTTCCTTTAAGTCCTATTACTGAATCTTCAAATTCATCATTATTCTAGTTGGGGACCAAATTTGTCTCAAAAAAAAAAAAAAAAATCAAAGAAAAAGAAGCATACCAAACTGTTAATACTAGTCATTACTTCTGAAAGACTGGATTACTGATGAATTTTTTCTTCATTTTTGATTTCCCAAATTTTCTTCAATATGCACATGTACTTTTACATCAAACACACATACACTTTTTTCTTTTACATTTTTTAAAAGCCAAGGCAACTTATCTTTCAGCCTTTGGGACAGGTTAACAGGTCAATGATTCCCGCCTGAGGAATATACAAAACCCAGGAGGATGTGCTTAGAATCCCAACCACCTCTGGTATAGGACAGCCCACAGTGAATGGACGTTCTAAATTTCAAAGAAAACACAGAAAATGAAAACTCTACACAATCTGCATTGTTAGGCAGACTACTACAACATTACAAAAACAGTTACTTCTCTTTTACTCTTCAGATGGCTCTGGTTCACACATCACAAAGGTTTGTTTAGTTGTTTGAGTTAGATGAGAATAATTTTATTCTAAATTATTTCTGGTTCCATAGGCTCTAAACATAGTAAGGAAAAAGGTGTAACTACTATTAACTGCATAAACACAAGAAAAAGCCTTGCTAAAATGCAAAACTCTTTAGCCAAGACCATGTTCCTAAAGAAAAGTTTGCTTTCGGTCCTGATAAACAGGAACGCTGGCATTAGCCTAGACTCCTACACTCAGAGGTAATTACAAAGGTAATGATTCAATCAATTTTAGAATCCTCCTCTATAGCCATCAAAAAGACAAACATAAATTAGGCTTGGAAAGAAGATGCAGAGATGTTTTTCAGGTGCAAGAGTGTAAAAAAACACATCAATGAGAAGTAGAAAATGACTGCCTCTAGGTACCTGGAGAAATGACTACAAAGCTAGTCATTGTCAACCAAAGGACTGAAAGGGATTACTTGTTGGCACTTGTCCAGCAACAATTATTCTTTAAAAAGTTCATTTCCTATAAAATGGAAGACCAATAAAAGTCAGGTTAAAAACCTATTTTACCTAAAGGGGACAGATTAAAGCAGGGATTGGCAAACTGGACCAGCTCGGCCCACAGCTGTTTTTTTCTTTTCTTTTTTAAGGCCTGTGACCTAAGAATGGCTTTTTTTTTTTTTTTTAAGGATTGTACAATAACAAAAAGCAAAAACAAACAAAAACAAATAATACAAAGACCACATGTGACCTTAAAAATATTTAAATAATTAAAATAAAAGGCCTAAATTATTTACTATCTGGCCCTTTACAGGAAAACTTTGCTGACCCTGGACTAGAAGTAAATTCAAAAGCCAAATCAGTTCCATATTATTTTTAAAAATTCAAATATAATTAAAAGGATAGAAAACATATATACACACACATACTCGTATATATATAATTCCAGTATATATATAATTCCAATATATATATATATATATATTTCCAGTTAAACATGGTGCATTGAACACACACAATTACCTCTGATCCTCAATGAAACCCCACTAAAAGGAATAAGGAAGCCAATTTAGAGAAGCCTGGAAAGGTTCCAGAATTGAAGGCTCTAGGCTCTTTAAAAGCTGGAGTCTAGATAAAAACAGGGGCTTTGGTTCAAAATTTCTCTCTCACTGCATCTGGCAACCCTCAGCAGGCAGATGGCTACCTGGCCCCTACTTTAGCAGAGGTCTGGATGCATTCTTGAGAACAGGAATTACAGGAGCTCCAGGTGGGAGGACAGCAGGCTGGGAGGGAACCACAGGAGTCAAAACAGAAATGAAAGGAAAACTTCCCTAGTAAACGGTGAACAACTTCCACCCACCCTTCCTTCTCCTGTCTAATTCCTGAATGCTGGCAACTAGGTTCATACATCCCAGGCAGGAGACAGGAGTATTTTCCTGAAAAACTCACCCAAAAGAAAAGACCTACACATACTAACATGAAAGATACTAACGTTTGAGGATTTCCATATGACACCTCTGCCTTCTACTCGAGGTTTCACTGAGCTGTGCAGTGCCTTACCCTTTAACAATGAATGAATACCCAAGGATCACCAGACATACGAGAAAGCTTCAAACATGGGGGGAAAAAAAGTCTAAAGAGATTTTTTAAATAAACAAAAACCAGAATTTATATTTAATATCAGTGTACCAGAAAGACCATTCAGAGAATAAAAACTCTTGGAAATTGGGGGCAGCTGGTCAGTTGGTTAGAGCGCAGTGCTCTTAACAAGGTTGCCAGTTCGATTCCCACATCGGCCAGTGAGCTGTACCCTCCACAACTAGATTGACTTGGAACTGATGGGTCCTGGAAAAACACACTTAAATAAATAAAAGTTAAAAAAAAAAAGTGTTTACCTGAGGACAAAGAAAACAAATAATAATTGCCTCTAACTACGTGAAAGCCAGAGTTTGCATAAGAATGAAAATATGAAAATATAATCAAAGTCTGATCTGTCTCAGCAATGAGTAGTAATACAAATGTAAACAACTGGCATTAATTTAATCACAAAATGTAGTATAAAATTGGGAGTTTGGGAAGAGGGAAGAAGAGAAACACACACATAGAAGTGAATGAAGACAAATATAGAACAAACAGTTAAAATAATGGAAAATGGTTTCAAGAGGAAAGGGTCTTAGAGATGGGGAAAAAGAGAGATAGGGGATGGCTATTTTTAATTATAAATTTTATAGTGCAACTTGACCTTTTAAATTGCTTTGGTTTCCACTTTGAGAAGAAGATCAAATGAGTAAATCCACACGCTCAATTTCAATAGTCAGTTCATAAGACACTATGACATGTGTGGTAGGCATATGTCTACCCCTAAAGATGTCTACCTCCTCATCCTCAGCACTCATGAATGAACATGTTACCTTACATGAGAAACAGGGCCTTAAAGTTGCAGCTGACCTTATCCTGGAATAAATCACAATGGCCCTTATAAATGGAAGTAGGGAAAGAAGAGTCAGGAGGAGATTTGAAGACGTTATGTTGCTCGATTTGAAGATGGAAGAAGGGGCCATAAGCCAAAGCATTCAGGTGGCCTCTAGAAGTTTCTAGGCGAGGCAACAGATTCTCTCTTAGTCTCCAGAAGGAACACAGCTCTGCTGACACTTTTTTTTTTAAACCCAGTGAGACCCATTTTGAACTTCTGGCATCCAGAACTGTCTTAACAGTATGTGTTGTTTTAAGCCACTATATCTGTGGTAATTTGTTACAGGAGTGATAGAAAACCGGTATCATAAACAAAACACATTTTCCCAAGCAATTAAAGATAGAAATGGCTTCTAGATTATGTTCTTGTTAAATTCATAAGTATTTAACTTTACAGTTCTAGTAAAACAGCATAAATAATTTGAAAATAGTGTTATAATCACAGTAACCAAGCCCAAAGGTCTGCAAGATTAAAATTAAGTCCCTTCCACTGGAAATTATTCATTCACAAGGTTATTAGTCTCACACCTCAACTTCTAGAGTAAGTTTATGGAGAAATCATATTTTTCCCTTCTCTCTGGTGGTAAAGGTAGAGAGATGTAACAAATTATTTCAATGTCCCTTTTAGCCTTTATTTGATGAAATGAAAGCCATAAAAATCAATGAGTTGGAAAGGATATTAAAGAGTGGTAACTCAATTACACAACCAAAGCTCAGATCCCCCCTACATATCTACTTGGCCTCCAATAATGTTACTGGATACACAACATAAAAAAGATGTCAACTGTAACATCAATAACCTAAAATGCAGAGAGGGAGAAGTACAGTTTCTGTATGCTGCAGAAGCTGTGAACTTAAACTAGTATGGCTATAAAATATTTTATATAAGCCTCATGGTAACCACAAAGAAAAAAACCTGTAGTGGACACACGAAAGATTAAGGTAAAGGAGTTAAAGCATATCCACCTAGCAATTGCTAACTTGTGCTTGAACACTTCCTGGTGATGGGAATTCACTGTCCCTACGCAGTCTAGTCCATCTTTGGACAGCTGTGGTTTTCAGTTCTTTATTCTGAGTTGATTGCTCTCATTTCTATCTACAGGATCTATTTCTAGCCCTCAGCATTCAATAAAACACACCTAACAGATGAGACCTCAAAAAAGCCACAAAATACCCATCATATTTACCGAGTTCTCTATTCTCTAGGCTAAATAACCCCAGCCTTTTCATGTACACCTCCTATAAATCTATGTTTAAATCCCAGCTCTGCTACTAACTATATCACAGAAGGTTACTTAACCTTTCGGAGCCTCAGTGTTGTTATCAACAAAATGGAGATACTAACTTGTCCCTGGGGTTCTTGTGAGGGTTGGACATGTGTTCCAAAGCCGTGGCATAGTGCCTGCAGAGAGCAGATGCTGGCTAAACGGCAGCCCTTATGACAAGGATGGCAGGGCTTTGAATTCCCACACTGTACAAGTTGCTCTCTCCTGAAAGAGCTCCATTTTGTTTGTAACCCTAAAGGATGCTGCTGCAAACTGAAAGCGGTGTCCAGGGCTTGTGCGATCCGTGCAGAGAAAGCGGGACCATCGAGGATCCCCCTTCCCTCACCCTAGACACTGTATTTCCACCGCGACAGCCTAAAATCAAATGCTTTCTTTCAGGGCCCTATCACACTGTGGCCTCACAGAGAATACACTCTGAATAAAACCCATGCTTTAGAAATATTAAAATTAAAACCATATCTCTCCCATGTTGGACTGAGAAAAAAACTGATAAATTCTTATACTACTTATAAGTATAATACAATGCAGTATTTCTGAGTCAACGAATATAAAGCAATCGAAATTGACTAGCATGTACAAAGTGCTTAATAAAAGTTGACTTTATCCCCCATTAAGTCAACATACTCCATAATAAATTCTCAGTAATCTCTCCTCTTCAACATAAGCAGCCACAGAATACCAATTGCAAGGTACTCTGCTACAAGTTTACATATATACACACACACACACACACACACACACACAAACCTTATCATTCTTATATCTTATATGTATATTATTTATATAATATATATGTATTATATATTCTTATATAATTCTTATATCCTTATATCCTTTTCAGTAAAGAAAGGCATAGAGTTTAAACAACTGAGTGGCAGAACTAGGAAAAAATACCCAGGTAGTGTTGACTCCAGAGCTCAACTTCCTAAATACTGAGCCAGAGTAGTTCTCATTTTAGTTAACTGATAAAAGTAAATATTATCATCTTCTGGGTATTGGTTATCAGTCTGTGTTCACTTTGTGAAAATTCATTGTTGATTTGTGTATTTTCTGCATGTGTCGTAACTGAATAGGAGGCCTCAGGCAAATGTTAAAAATCACATATGTGAAAACACATATAAACACATCCTTGAATCCAGTCCTCAAAGGAAAACTTTAGTTCAGCTCAAATGTAATATGAACTAGCAAACAAAAAAGTCAAATGTTTAAAAGGCATTACTATTGTTGGTGGCTTTAATTTTGTTTCTTACAACTGTCTCTTAGGTCCACATGTCCTCCTATATTAGTATACTCTCCTGTCTAAAGGTGAAGACAATAAAGAAAGGAAAAATAAACTCAAAATTTAATAAATATTTGACAGTAACAGTTAAATTGGAAAACTATCTAAGGCTACCACTTAAGTGTAGGAGGCACATACTGATTATATGTAAGTTACCAAGGAATAAATTACACCTGGACAGTATTTTAAAACATTAATGGGGCCACTTACAAAAGTTCCTGTAGATGCTTATGTTTAAAGAAGACAAAAGGAAATGGAGCCATTCTGGCACATCCATATGATTCCTTTCCCTGCTACCAGTAATGTAACTGAGTGTAAGCGACAGCAATGCCAGCCCAAACGCATGAACAATTCCCTATTCAAATCAGAAAGAGTCCAACACTTAAGTTCCTCCAAATTCAACTACATTTTCCTTTTACATATCACACCCTCAAAAATACTCCCCTCACAGGCCCCCCACTCCCAGATCTGTCTACTGAAAAGGCCTAGAAATAATGACCAATCCAGCAGCAATGAGCACCCAACTCCTAATACCCAGGTTATAGCTCTTCAAATGCCATTTTCCATTAAAAGGAACCATATCTCCTTGGAGAAATGGCTGATTCTTCTGAGGCAGGATATGTCTAAGATGAATCTGGCATATCTCATCATAACAGATAGCAAGGAAGCTATGGAAGACAACTAGTCATGTCAAAGGAACTTAGAAGCCAATTTGAAATCCCACTTGCTAAAGATGGTACAATTTTAGCATCAATAAGAGCTAAAAACAAAACAAGTATATTTAAAACATGCGTACCTAATGACATTTTAAAAATCACCACCTTTTGAGGCTGCTAGGGAACAACTCATTATTTGTCAATTTAATAAAGGGAAAGCAGCATTTATCTTTCCTATTTGAACCGTACCCCAAAACAAATAGTATATAAGGGAAAGTATTATGAAGTAAAGACAGAATATCACCATTTTTCAATCCCTAACGAATTAAAACACATTCATTTTCAATTCACAAGAGTAAAAAACAATCATTAGGTTAGCTGAATGCAGGCCTCATAAAAGGTCTACTATTCTATTAGGAGTGGGATTTAGCATATCAATATGTTTGATGGGCACATTTATTTCAGTCCTTTAGAGGGGACCCCCACACACACATTACAATCAATATTTCAAACCTGATAGCAACGTTGTGGAGGAATTCAGAGGATATGGTTTTCTCACCCTTTACTTTTCCAGATATCTGAAGAGACTGGATAAAGTGATCACGTGCAGAAAAACAATATAAATCATTCCATTCATTAGCCCTTAGTATTTGCAAGCAAATATATTAGAGAAGTTCCAAGATGTGATAAGGCAATAGGATAGTTTTGAGTATTTTCCTCAGAACACCACCAGAAACCAGGGTTCCTACTTGCTGTTCATCTCCTATAGTGGGAGAACTGTCTTTGGAATCAGACTGAGAACGAACCTTGCCTCAAATCCTGCCTGGAATCCTGCCTCATACCGTTAACAACTGAGTGGCCTGGGGCAAGTTCCTTAACTAAGAAACAAGGATAATACCCTCACTAAAGGAAGGGCTTGTGGAGGATTAAACAAAATTGTGTATATACAATATACACAAAAATAGAACCTGACATTTAGTGAACATCTGCTCAGTAACTGGTGGCAATTACTGCTCTGGAATTTTAAATTAATGCAACCACCTACCAGCTTAAGGTAATGAATGAGGTAACAAAGTGTTAGAGAAGGAAAAATTCATCTCTAAGAACTCTAAAAACCAAAGTACAACTCCCCAGGTTAATTCTATCCAAAAAGTATGAAGGCTACAATAAAGTCAACCAATTTAGTCCATAACCCATATAGATAAGAAAACCAGCTTAATCTTGCTAAACTAGAATTGGGCAACTTTGCTCCTCCCTTTAAAAACCTTCAATGGTTCTGGTCTACTGACAAAAAGGCTCTTTACAATGGCAATCAAATCATTCCAAGGATCTGACAACTTACCTTCCCAGCTTTCTCCATCAAACTACTTCACATTTGCCATTTCCCAGACACACATGCCTTTCCCCTCTGAAATGGCATTTGTTCCCTGGATCCTCCAGAGTGTATTGCAGTATCACTGGGTCCTTAACTCCTCCTTGGGCCTCTAAATTCCTTAGTAGCAAAAGGGAATGGACTATTCATTTATAGTGGTAATCTAATATAAAATTTTATCCACCATACGGACTCAACAATGTCTAAAGTTTAGATGATGAAATGCCAACTTGTATTTGTCCGTATTTTCACCTATTATTTTACTTTTACTTTCATAAAATTAAGAGGGTAGGTAGTTGACATGATGGGTTCTATCACTGGCCTGTAACCACTATGACAGGGACAGAATGAAAGACAGGGTTCCTGATTCTCATCCAAGTTATTTTCCATGGAAAAAAGATATCCATACTTTCAAGATTCATATTTATTCCACAGTGGAAAATAAAGTGTAATGATGTTAAGTCTAATTCTTGTGAGATATGAATACAGAACTACAAAATAGTCATCTGTTAGAATTAGAAGTCCTTACAAGACTAATAAAAATGCCAAGTATTACACTGGAAAATTCACACATTAAAACAAAAGCAGCAACATATTTCTCATCCCACCTCCCATAATTCTTCTGACTGCTTCCAGATCCTTCCTTCCTCCGCCTCCCAATTAGGCATCTCATGTACTAACAGCCTCTTCATTGCTAACTCTGCAATGATCCACGCAGAAAGGTAGCTTTTAATTGTTACACTATTTCTTCTTTTCAGTACTTGGATAATGCTTTGAAAGCTTAATTTAGGAACTGACTGAACCATACCTTTCAATGCAGCTTTTTTTTCCTCTAAGGTGACTGATAACTAGGACCCCAAACTACAGGTTCCCCTAGGAGTCCTGCCACTCAGCAAAATATTAGGTTTAGACCACTAAATATTAAATATGAGGCATCAAATCTCATTTAATCCATATATATAAGTATATATATATAGTAATATGTATGTATACATATGAAGACTGAATCTGGAAGAGGAAAGTTCATTGTCTAGTTTACCAATAGAATCCAGGGCTTCCTGACCCAAAGCTAAATTTACTGTACATCATAATGTTTTAATCTTTCAAAGAACATATACTACTAATTTCAAATAAGACAGGCTCAGAAGGTAAAATTACCATTTATTTTTTGTTAGTCACGTGACAAACGCCAGGCTTAGAAGTCGGTTCTTTTCTATTCTTACACACTATTCTGCTACAATATACTCTAACTTTACTGAACCCTGGAAAAATAAGTTCTAAGAATAAAAATTTAAGGTAAAATGTAGTTATATGAATTGTACAGAAACCACCACGTTTTTATATAAGTGATATCACCACAAGAAACTCTAAATTCAAGGGTCAAGTGACCCAAAACCCATTGGCAATTTCCAATTCCCCAAGCTAGGTAGTGCACAGAGGGCTGAACTCATTGTGCAACGACGATTATTTCAAGGGTAAACTTTTTAACACAAAGTATAATGAATGTGGAATGATCAACTGTTCTGGAAATTTTATAAAAGAGAAACTTTCATTAGTCTGCACAATTAAAGTTATTTTGAGAAACAGCAAATAATTTTTGCATGTATCACTACTCCGTTTCCCCGAAAACAAGACCTAGCCAGACAATCAGCTCTAATGCATCTTCTGGAGCAAAAATTAATATAAGAGCTGCTGTTATGTTATGTTATATTAATATTAGACCGGGTCTTACAGTAAAATAAGACCGGGTCTTATATTAATTTTTGCTCCAAAAGACGATTAGAGCTGATTGCCTGGCTAGGTCTTATTTTGGGGGAAACACGGTACACAGAACTACTCAACTTCAGCTAGTAAAATGTGTACTCCAAAAGGTACTCCCTCTGTAATGTGTCATAAATATGATGTTCTGGAATGTATATGGAACCTAGTAACCATTTTTAAAGTTTCATTTGCCGATGTCTCTCTTTGCTCATCGGGCTCACAAGCACTAAATATCTCTAAGCATCAAACTAACGGACTTTTCGTCAGTCTTTCCCACTGACTGGTATCATGGGACTGTTATCACCACCATTTGACGACGTGAATCAACCACCCAGTTAAAAAATCCCACACACCACAATCTTGCTCTAAGACGAGACATTTTAACAGCTTATTCTGCGAGAAGCACAAGGGTACTTTTAACTCTTACTCTGAGAATTCGCTCTTGGCACATGGCTTACAAGGTAAAATTTTAACCTTCTAGAAGTTACTAGAACATAGCTGGCATCCCTTCTCTTAAGAGTTTGACAAGCCAGAGGGGGATGTGTTAGCTTAATACTTTACTTCCTTCTGCCACATCAATACTGCCAGGTGATCAGGTCCTATTCGAGTTTATGGTCCCCCAGAATGACTGGAAAGGGTAGGTAGGGAACCTGGGAAAAGATTTCTTCTACTACGGGAAAAGGTTATAAATCGGTGGGGTGTGATAGGCCAAGCTACAGAAAACATGAAAAAAAACGTGACGGTCGAAAAATTCCAGAATGGGATCCGCTAAGAAAGAGAGGACTCATTCTTCCACCACGGCCGGTGGAAACCCGAGAAGCTAAATCAGGTAAAATGCCCCGTAACCTCAGGGAGGCGGGACTCGGACGGCTACACCAAGGTTCCAGGCCCCGCAGGGGTGTGACCCAGTGGCCGAGCGGGTAGTGACAAACTTCGGGTACCCCCAAGGACGGAGCCCTGCTCCCGCGGCCGCGGCCCAGTACGGGTGGGTGAGGTGAGACTGGTTAGTCCCCTTAGGGGCCACATTCCGGGCCGGGCTCCGGGGTCCGGCAGCGGCGGCGGGGCGGGGCCGGTCCCGCTCACCTTTGAAGAAGCGCAGCGCCAGGCCGTACAGCTCCTCCAGGCCGAAGCCCCAGTGCTGCTCCAGCCGCCGCGCCTCCTCCGCCGCGCCCCCAGCCGTCGCCTCCCCGGGCTCCGGGTGCTCGCCGGTGGCGCCCGGGCTCCGGCCGGCCCCGGGAGGAGAAGGCGGTGGCAGAGGCGGCGGCAACAGCGGGGCGCCCTCTGCACCGGGCCGCTCCTCCGAGTCCGGGCTTAGCGTGAGGCCGTCGACGGAGACCTCGAGTCGCTCCGCGTTCAGCACCGCCGCCATCTCCGGCTGCTGTGCCTCCTCAGCGGGGACAGGCGGCGGCCACGTATCGACTTCCTGCTGACCTCTGACCTCCACTGATCGACACCGGAACTTCCGGTGCTGAGAAGGCTCCAAGGCTCCGAGAAAGGAGTTGAGGCCTAGTGCCCCGCCCCTTCAACACCAGCAGTTGTGCCCTCTGTCCAACCATGCGTCACTCCCCCCAGTTCCCGTGGGTCCTGAGCGCCCTGCCTCCGTTCCCACCTCATCCCCTCGGGTGGGGAGGGTGTGTTACGCCCCCTGCCCGGTCCCCACCGCCCCCGCCGCTCGGCTCTGTCCCGCTGGTGTTGCTGTCTCGGAGGGCGGGGGGCGGAGAAGCCCCGCGTGTGGTCTGTGCGGGCCTGGTGACTCCAGGCAAGTGCCCTACCCTCCAGGTCAAAGACCCTTCCCATTTGCAGAGTTTGGCTGTCAAAACTCTAGCCCACCAGTTTTCATATGGTCTTCCCAGCAACTCAGGAAATGCCCGACAAATACATTTTTTTTGGAAAAGGAAACAGGCTGCAGAGAAATTCAGTGGCTTCTCTGAGGTGGTTGGAAACCGGCAAATGCTGGTTTTGCGGGAATGCAAGCTCAAACAACTGGTGGGACCCTCATTAAGAAAAAAATACCAAATATTAGGAGCAGAAAGTTAGGTATGGAAATGAATATATATTTAGAATGTGAAAGAAGTCACAAATAACATTTTGAAAAGTTAATAAAACCCACAAACATACACATAACCATAACATTCTTATTAATTGCCGGCCCACTTCTACAGGGCGTCCGAAAGTCCAGAAACATAATTTATTGTACTTTTTTAAAGATACGCATATTCACCTGTGTTTCTAGATGACTTTATGGACACCATTTATGATCATTTTCCCCACGTTTTTGGTTGCGTACTTTTGATCACCTTTTCCTATGACAATTATTTTGTACTATTTTCTATTAAGATAGATCAGTCTTTTTTAGCGTGGTGATCACAAATTAGGTTTTTTTATTATGGTTTATAAATTTCAGCTTCACAACTCTTTACTGACATTAGTGTTCTTTTTTAGGTTTATTGTCAAATTTGGGGAAACCCATTATCAAGTTTCTCTCACACGTGAGCTATAATATTTCAGGGCTGTTTTGCTGCTTCAATGGCAATTTTGTATATGGTTTTTCCGGCTCCCTTGTGTTTTTCGGGACAAGATTTATCTGCTACATTAAGAGGAGATCTGATCCATTAAGATGAAAAAAATGTGACTTCACATATAGACTCACTATGGTTCAACTACATAAACTCAGGAATTCTAATATATTTCATTTAGCATGATTCACATAAAAACAAAAATAAGTATGGTGCATTTATAATTGTAGATACGAGTATGACATTACTAGGTAGATTCCTGATGAGTGAGAACCTCCATTTTAGGTTAGGCATTTTAGAGTAGGCATTGAGGTAACTGATTCCCTCCACTTACAGTTTTTTACTTCTGATGGTTGGAAGGATTTTCTGAGGGACTAATTTCTCCTTTTCTTTCAAATAGTGTTTCTCCTCCACCACTCATACAGTTCCTGTGCCAGGCATCACAGAGTGTCTTTGCCATCTGGCCCTGCACCTTTGTGACATGGTCCTGGTTGAGTTGGCATAATGGGCAGTAGGTGTATTCCAGAAAGCCATTCCCACCCCCACGGTGAGCAATAATTTAACAGTGTGCGGAAATGACTGCAGACCACATAAATGCATGCCTCTAATCCCAAATTAAATGTATCCCTAATTCAATCATTGTCCCCTTAGCCAGATCCTAAAAATGCCCATGGCCATTCCTGTACCACCTAACACAGAGGAGGAACGATGGAAGGAAGTCAGAATGCAAAGAGACAGTGGTCTTAAACATCTTACTTTAGAAACTTTTACAGAAACATTTGACCAGGTGAATATATTGCTAGTGCTCATTCAAGGGCCTTGGAAAGGGCCTAGGTAAGTGAGGGACCCGGAAGCTTAAGTTTCATTAATTTATGGTAAACTCACTTCTAATAGTTGTAGGGGACTCAAAACTAATTCTATTACTCCAAGCCAAGTGGTTTCTTTTTTTCTACTTAGCTGGGATCTTTAGATTTAGCTTTAATTACTTTAAAAATATGCATATTACAAGGCCTAACCTCTAGGAAGTCATAAATATCTTACCTTGCTGTGTCTAGCTCGGTGTTCTAGCATTAGTATTCAATAACTTTTGAGGGTGATAATGAGATTGGTAAACACAACTCTATTTCATGTTGTTACAGATGCTGTTTTTCAAGTTTTCTACAAAAAGCATTTCTTTTGTCAGCAGAAAAACACATTTTTAAAAACAGTATAAATATTAAAACCTATAGAATACACCTGGGAAGACGGACAGGTAAAATATGATAAACTAATCATTACTGACTTTTTTTTGTTTGTTTTGGAATTTAACACATTGAATATTCTTGAAAAATCTATACATCTTCTAGATCAAACATTTAAACTCTTCCTAATAGAACTATCAAGGAATGTCCTGTAGGTAGTTAATTGCTCTTGGTGACCTAAAAAAGATTAGTGAATATAACTTCCCTTTAACAACTCATTGTAGGAAATGAGTTCCAGACATTCGCGAAAATAAGAGGTCCAAACTTCAGTGTGCGTGAGAATCACCTGATGATCTTATTAAACTGCAGATTCTGACTCAGGAGGGAGGCCCAAGAGTCTGCATTTCGAATAAGCATTCTGGGTGGCAGCTGCTGTTTACAGAACACATTTTTTTAAAGTGTGTTTTTCCATGTTTTCTGTCCTGTGTTAGGGACAGGACACGAGCTCTAAGTCAAGTAGTTGTTCCAATCTAGTTGCAGAGGGCGCAGCTAACAGGGCCCATGCCAGGATCGAACTGGCAACCTTGTTGTTAAGAGCACCGCACTCTAACAAACTAAGCTAACCGGCCACCCCAACAGAACACATTTTGAATAGCAAGAGTCTAGGAAACTTTTTTGACAACTTTATTGAGATACAATTGATATCCAATAAACTGCAAATACTCAGTTTACAATTTGATAGGTTTTGACTGTACCTGTAAAACCATTACCACAATCAAGATAGCAAACACATCCATCAACCCTTCTGTAATCCCTCCCTCCCCCAATAGACATTTGTTATAATGTCCTGTCACAATAGAATCTGACTTCTATAACCAGTTCAGAGAAACTACCTGTATTTCCATACTCCTATCTTTTTTATGTGAGGAAGTACAGAGTTAGTAAGAAGTATTTTCTGAAACCTTTCAAATATCTTCCCCAAGTCTGTTCCTATACAAAAGAGAGTACTTTTCAACCAACCATCTTTGTCGTGTGAATTTCAGTTAAGCTTCTTTCCATTCAATCATTTGTCAGATGAAGTGTTACCATTTCTGAAATGCTCTCTGAAGTTTCTTCCCTAAAATCAACCTTTCCCTTCATTCTCTCCACACATTTTATCTTTGTGAAATACTGTTAGATCACCAGAGACTGGGTTTAATTATACGTTTCCTGCTTTATGTGGTGAATTAATAATTGGTACTTAGTAAAATGTTGCAGTTAGTCTTATTTAGTAATGCAGTACACTCTAGTAGTTGTAACTGTTTTGTGCTCCTAGGGCAAAGGCCATGTCCCTGGACTCCCACAGTCCCTAACACAGGACAGAAAACATGGTAGGCACTCTGAAGGTTTTACTGAGTGAATGAATGAAGGTATATTTACATCTATAACATGCAGTATAATTTCAGCTCAATGTAAGGAGTGCCTCGTATGCCAGACACTGTAGGAAACCCAAAGGTGGGTGTCTGTGGTGTCTAAAATGCAGGAATCACAGTTCAGTAGGTGAGATATGTGAGAAGCACTGTATTAGGGCCAGGCTGCCAGAATTAGAATGCACTTGCTTTGAGCGGGTTACTTAACTTCCGTTTCCTCCTTTGTAAAATGGGGATAATAAAGTATCTCCCCTTAGGCTGTTGAGAAGACTGGATGTGGAGATACACGTAAAGCACTTGGAAAAGGACTGCGTGGCACACAGTGAGCTCTTAATAAACGTCGGCCACTGTTCATAGACAAAGTTCCACTAAAATGTAGAAGAAAGTTTACACACTGGATGCTCACAGGATAAAGCCTGCCCACCAATGTCTTTTACTTGGCTTACAGTGCTTTAAATCTCAATTGGTTGCTAGCATTTTAAAATCTGGAATTTTAATGTAAAAAAAAATCCAGATTTCTGACTTACGTTAAAAATTAAGAAATTTGGTGACACTGGGCCTGGCAGTGGTCTAGACAATAGTGAGCTAGAGCTATGTAGAGGCTTCCTTGAGGACAGACATGCGCTCTCAAGTTTGCAACAAATCCCCAACCTATAGCACTGTCCTTGCTATTTATCACGGGCCATTGATCAGTTTACACCAAACTCTGTCTATTTATAGTGTTACCTGCCTGGCCATTGGAGGCATGGACGTTTGTGACTCTAATATAGACGAAAGAGAATGGCGTACTGCCTGGAAGGTTTGGGAATAGCTTCAGATCAGAGAGGAGATCATTGTGATTGATCACTGTGCATCTTTACATTTGAAGAATGTGGAAACCCATTGTAAGCAGAAGGAATCCCATTCATTTGCTATTGCCTTGAGGGTTAAGAGCCTGGCATGTTTAGTGAGCCTTGGCCCAGATCCTGTTAGGGAGAAGTGATGAGCCTGAAGAAACAAGCAGGGGTCAGATGTGCAGGGTCTAGAAGGGAGGCCAGTGATTGCCCTGAAGGTGGTGGTGGTGAGGGCTGGCACTAGGGGGCTCAGAATGGAAGCTGCTGTTAGCCCAGGTGAAGCCAACGAGATTCTGAAGAGGAGCAGCATAGGGAGACGATAAGGAAGAGATCGATTCCAAAGAGATGTGCAATCGAGCTGACAGAGCCAGCCAGCGTAGGTAAAGAAAAGGGACGGAATCTGTCACTTTGTAGCTGGCGCAAACTTAGGCCCACTTTCTGGACCTCTGTCTCTATCTGTAAAAAGTAGATATTGTTCCTGCCGTGGTTCCATCACAAGATGTTGATAGGACTAAATTAACTTATGTCTGTGAAAGTGCTGTAGAGACTATAAAATACCTGAACAGATAAGATATGATTTGTATTGCTGCTATTACCATTCCTCTCTGGCCTTCACACCCAAAACACTCCTAAGGACCGCTGTCCACTACGAAATTATGTATTTTTTTTTTCAGGTTCAAAAGTAAAAATGAGTCTAATGAAAGAAATCGAAGACTTACAGAAATTTGTGTTTAAAAAAACAATGCTGAGATCTAATCAGCATTAGCGATGTGGGATATATCTTCCATGTGTCTTGCAAATACGAATATTCATGTGATAATAATACTGATAATTATTAAGTAATATCCTCAACTTACAGTAAAAAGAAGTGAAAGGTTCGGGAAGGGAGGGCCTCGATTCCAAGGATTTGTTCAGAAGATGCTCTGACACTAATCCTTAAGCTTCAGGGCCCCCAACTCCACCTGCTGGCCGGAAATGGTAGCGCTGCCCCACACGGGCTCATTCTCCACGCCCGGCGCTCCTGCGACTGCCAGACTCGCCTCTGCATCGGCGGCCCTGTGGCTGTCTCTTGAGTGGGAGAAGCGTGACAGGCGCAGTTGCGGGGAGTAGCCGCTGTGACCCCGCCTGGAAGCTGCAGAGACAGGAAAAAGGCTGGGGCTCTGGGCGGGTCTGCCTTAGGCAAGACACTGGATGATGAAACTTTTCTAAATGATGGATATAAAAACCAAAATTCAATTAGACATGCTAGAGGAAAGACTGAATTATATATCCATTCTCTTAATAGAAAATTAAATTATGAAATTGTTATCATATGGAGACCAAGGACTATGCAGCCAAAATAATATAGCAAGAAAAATAAGCATCAAGACATGTCAGGAAGTCAAATAATAATAATAATTATTATTATTACTGTGTCTTTTGAATTTTGGCATACTAGTTAGTTTTTTTAACATTTTTTATTCATTACAGTTTAATTTCTCATCCTAAACAAATATTCATTTTTGTACCTAATTTTCTATTCTTGTTCTTAAAGCACTCCCCTTTCCCCCATAACTCAAAAAGCTTCAGGCTCCACGAATTCTGATGTGCCCTCGCTTGGGCATACTTAGGGGCTGTTTCTAAAAGAGCACAGAACTAAAGCAAAACATCCAACTTCCAGCATAGCTTGGTCACTCACTGGTCCTGTACCTGGGAGCCAGTCTGTGCCTCCTTCCAGTTCCAGCGTGCACTCAGACAGTGCAGCGTTCCTATACTTGCACTCGGCTTGAGCTCCCTGGTGGCCAAGTTGAAGATTGACCAAGGTTTCCTGAAGGATCCTGGCTGTGGCTTAGGAGTGTTATCTTCCATTTCCTTACCCAGTGCCCGGGAGCCTTGAGTTGCTCTCCAGAAAAATGGGAACACACCAGAAAATTGACAAGTGCAAACAAACAGGAAGCATGGAAATTGGGTCCCCAAGTGATGACAGAATGACTAAAAGGGGAGATACTGTTACTGAATACAGTTTGGGAAGACTTCCTGGAGGAGGGATATTTTTGAGCCTTAAGTAAAATCAACACGCAACAAGAGCAAGAAGTGCAGCTAAACGGGTAGGGCAGAGGGAGGTTGAACCTGGGAAAGGGGCCTGTCAGAATCAGTGATGGCTCTCTTTGCATGTCCAACGATTCTCATGCGGAGGAGAGGTACTTTTCCCGTATACAGGAACTGGTCCTAATCTTCAGCTGTGTTCATAGGCCCGGCACACAGGAAATGTCTAATGCATGTTTGCTGAATAATTCTAAGAGCATGCAGATATCATAGCAAAGTGAGGAAGTTACAGGAGACCAGTTTCAGCTCAATAAGAGGGAGAACTGTTTAAGAATTAGAACCGACCATTAAAGATCACCAATTATAGCTACGGAACACGTTGTAGTATGTGCCAGGGACTAAGCTAAACTCTTTACATACATTGTCTTATTTAAGCCTCACAATAGCCGTTGGAAATAAACATTCTTGTCCCCATTTAAAAATGAGGACATGCAGTCCCAGGTTAAGCAATGTCACACCCTTGTCAGAGCCAGTGGAGGAGCCTCCTTGTCTGCCTCCAAAACCGCATCAGACCCCACCCTGAAGCCCTGGCAGTGCCTCCAGCTCCGGTCTGCTTGTATCTCAGGAGTTTTTCTGGGCTGTGGGGCCCTTGCATTTCATAGACAGAATATTCACAGCTTTTCCCCCTGGAGGAGGCCCTGCCAGGTAAAGTCAGCTTGAGTTGCTGATGGGCAGTTGGACGACACAAACACAGCTTCTCTGTGCTCTGCACACTGCTGCTAGGAGCCTACGCCACCAGAAGCCATTACTTTCCCTCCTCAGAGCAGATCAAGTGTGTTCCTCAAGGTGGCGTGTCCTTACAAGACCAGGGTCCACCAACAATGCCCCTTTGGAACTGCCATCCTGATAAACAGGGGGAGGAGGGGTGGCCAGGATATTAATAATGGTCAGTGAATTTATTTCACACATACTGTGCCTCAAGCACTTCCCATGCTTTATCTCGTTTATTTCTCAAACGTCTCTTGAGGATATTATGAACCCATTTCACAGAAGAGGAAAGAGGGTCCAGGAGCTCCACCATAGTAGTACATTATTTAACAGAGAGGTGAGTACAATTCTAAGCACACCAGACTCTAGGGCAGGTCTGCACAATTGTGGCGCCAGTGTGACAACCATCCTAGCTGCGTGATCTTGAGCATGTTACATAACCACTCCGTGCCTCAGTTTCTCCAGCTACACAATGGGATGATAAAAACAGTACTTTATCGGACTATGTGTTAACACACATACGCACCCTTAGAATAGAAACTGGCACGATAAATTCTCCAGAGCTCCCTGAACAACACGATGGGCCACGACCCAGCCAGTGATGAAAGTCAGCCCGACCCTGTGCTATCGGAAAACCTTCTCTATCAAAGCACAGCACATTGCAGATTTTATAACTTTTGAAGCTGTATCCAAGGCTTAGAAAATACAGTATAGAGACAATAGACTGTTGGGAAGAAAGCACAATTGCATATTGTCTGACTCAAAGTGAAGAGAAGTAAGGAGACGGAGAAATGTGGGTGTACTCATGTGATGCTCACCGAATACAGGAACCTACCGACTCGTACATGTTTCGGGTACCACGCAAACAGCATGAATTACAAGTGAACTCGATGCAGCTGCTGTACAACCAGACTCCGATGTCACTGTCACATTGCTGGTCACTGCACCCTTCTTTGAGCCAGTGTTTGGAGAAGGAGGATATTTTGGTCCCCGGTCAGTTTCTGCTTTGCTTATGGTGCTGCTACGTGGAGTAATAGCTTTCATGGTGAACTTATCAATATATTGGATCATTATGAACACTTCTCCAGTCTCCTATAACCTGTTTGGACGCTTCAAGTTCTGCATTACTTTATTGGGAGGATATGTGTTATTTAAGGATCCGTTGTCATCAGGGTCTTGGCGTGTTATATACATTATTTGGCATTCTCCCCTATACATACTTTAAACTCAGTAAACCGGAAGGAAGGGAGAGTAAATCAGTACGATGTCTTTATTTGGGTTTTTGTGGAAAAAAGAAAGTCACCCCAAGACAATAAAAAGTGTTAAGTGTGCAAGTTACTTTCAAAGAAGAAAAAGTTACATTGCAAAATTCATTGAATGATCATTTGCTAGAAGTAACACAAAGGACTTTTTATTCATAAATACGACTTTCTCTTTTAGAGTACCTTTTTAATAAAGAAACTTAATTCTCTAAAACAAAGGCTCGTGCTTCATTTCCAAGATGATTGTATGGAGTATATAGGATGGTTCCGTTATACCAAATGAAGTACATGAAAAGTAAAGTTCTATAATGACAAAGGAACATGGTTTTAAGTGTAAGGGAGGACACATAGGACTCCTTTAGTGGTTTGTGGGTGGTCCCGAATGTGAGCTCTATTATAATTTCCACCAAAGTCTTCAAGTCAGAATTTAACCTAGCATTTCTATTTTAGTTGGTTTAATTTCCTGCTTATTTCATTTACAGAAATGAAATGTCATTTATAGAAAGCAAACTGTAGTAAGATACCATAAGACAAAATCCAATCCTAAAAGTACCCTTTTTCTAATAGAAAACTGATGTAAGAAGTTACATGTTATCCCAAAATGACAGTTTCTCTAGTTATTCTCCTGTGTTTGAGATTTCAGTAAACTCTAGAAATGATATGGAGTTAAAACAGCAAAACAAAACAAAAAAGCTTCATGTTTAAATGGCCCAAAGGAAAGGCTATAGATGGAATTGAACAGGTTTCTTATTATTCTGACAACTGTCTCCTGGACTCTTTGAGCATTTCATGTTGGTAATTTCTTAATACCGCCCCCCTGCTACCCCTCCCTATCCCCCAAATTTGAGGCATCTGTGGAGCTTTCTTTAGGATTGAAAGATTTGGAGTGAACTATGTCCAGCCTTTCTATGATGGCTGAGGAAAATTCTTCTACAGCAAGTCAGGGCAAATGCTATCCAAACACCAAGCAGAAACTTGGTGAAAATTTGAGGAAAAATTTGAAAGAGAAGTAGAAAAAATAATCAATGTTTAACTAGTTCCATGAGGTTTTAAAGAGATTCATTTTTAAAAATTAGGGTATAGGGGAAATAAATGATTTCCACTTAGGGAAATACTGTGCCACATATTTAATTGCAAAATATATTTCTGCCTTCCAACTTCTCGACATTTGAACATTAAAAGCAGTTGTTCATAACCTCTCACAATAAATTGACTGATATAGACAATCTGTTTTCTAATAAATATTCTTTTTCTAAATATTATTTATAAACTTTAAATGAGAAAGTAACTCTTGAGAGGACAAAGAGCCACGCGTATAAAATACACCTTTTAGGATTTTTTTTTCTGGCCTGTTTGAAATGACAAGCCTCCCTGAAAATCTATTTTGACAGAATGTTACTGTATCATTCAATCTATTGTGTGATTAGCATGTGTGATTTTCTGTTTTTGTTTTAAATATTCTTTGATTCTTCTCAGTTCCCAAAGATACATTTATTGTGTTAAGAAGTATAAGGCAGATGGAAGGAGAACTGACTCTGGGTGATGAACACACAATGGGATTTATAGATGATGTAATACAGAATTGTACACCTGAAATCTATGTAATTTTACTAACAATTGTCACCCCAATAAATTTAATAAAATTAAAAAAATAAAAAAATAAAAATAAATAAAAAAACAAAAACAAAAACAAACAAAAAAAAAGAAGTATAAGGCAATTTATCTTACCAGATGAGGCTCAGGCATTATGTTGTCTCAGAAACATTCTCTGTGTCTGTTTAAATTAACATCTAATCATTTCCCCAAAGCTGGAGAAAAGTATTTCAGCACGGTGAGGACTATGTGACTTCTGTGTACTAACAGCTGATTTGTATGATGGACAAACTCTCCTTAACTGTAAGTGCAGCCTGGGGGCTGAGGGATAAGAAATGACTGATAGCAACAGAGAGGCAGTAAGAAGGTTAAAGGGCGAGGGTACATGTATGTATATAAGTGAATAAAATATGTACTACTTGGAACTCGAGTCTGATACACATTTTTTTGCCTTGAAGATGATCTCATTGAAAAGAAAATTCCTGGGAGAAACGCACCAGAGGAAGAATATGAAACTCTTCAGAAAAAATTAATTTATACGTAGATAGTTCCCTGAAAAGTTTAGTGCATGTTATAATAAAACTGTGCAAAAATTCACTGTGTTTATTTGTAAAATAAACAGGCCTGTGCTAGATAATTGCAGACAGGCTTTTTGTCTCTGTGACCATCCAGCAGGACGTGGGAGGTTAGATGGGAAGTTGCGTACTGACCCATGCGTTGCAGAACATCGTGTGCCCCCGGCCTCACCCACAGATCACCAGGCTCTTCTCCCCAAAGCAGAGGAAAGTAGAAATATCTCAAGGGCAGATGTGGCCCCAGAAGAAAAAGGGGGTCGTCAGGGGGTTGGGGGAACCGAGTGGGAGGTCTCAGAGGCAGTAATTCTAAAGAGTCAGAACCAGCCCAGTCACACCGCATATCTTCAAACAGCAGGAAGTCCTGACACCCAGGAAAAAGGTGGTGTACAGACCCCAGAGCAGGGACCAGGGTATTGGCTTTCCAGGTGTCAGACAGCAGGATTCCAGCTGAGGCAGATAGAAAGGTGATAATCAAATAAAACCCTCATTGCAGAGGGCCTGAAAATAAGTTCCAAGAGTGTGCTAGCTATGACCTCCCCAATGGCACAGGAAAGTGTACCAGGTTATATCTATTTATTTATTTTTTTTAAAAAACCAACCATTTTTAAGTTGTCCAGGAAGCAGGGCTCTGGCAGCTCTTGTGTCAGCGTGTGGAACAGGGCTGGAGCCCCAGAGAACATGCCCCTAGTCAGAAGCCAGGCGGTGGGACCAGGCAATATTCTAATTATTTTTATTCGTTATGAGTTTTATTTATTAATTTTTACTAATGTTAATCATAGTTAATACATTTCAATATACGATATATTTTAATTCATGTAAAACATAAGTATATCTTTTAATATAATCCTTAATATTATTTATAAATATCACTAATAATTCATATACATTCTCGATAAAGGACTATCCTTTATTCTTTATTAACTTCTTTCTAATATATTTACTTTTTAGTTAATCTCAAAACAACACATATTTGTGATAAAAAATATTCGCACAGCATTAAGGGGTATGAGGTGAGAAGTAAAATGCCCTCTCCCACCTCTAAACTCCCCAGCCCCACTTACCAAGGGTTTCTCCTGTATCCTTTCCTGAAGTTTCTTCTATGAATATGCAAATATACACATATATATACAGTACAAAACCTTTTAAAACATACAAATGTACTTACAATATATATCTTGCTTGGTCATTTGCTTTTTCCATTTCCAATTTTATGGGTGACCTCTTTCCACGATAGTACATTTAGAGCTACCAATTCTTTTTGGTTGTGTCTAGGTTTCCTTTGAACCAATGTACCCCAGTTTATCTAATCAGAGACTCGGAACCCTCTGGAACTTTGGGGAGTAGAGGACACAGCTACCCCGACACCATGAGCCCATCCAGTCTCTCAGACACCTGGGGAAGGGCCGGGGGCCACATTCCTGGTTGTACTGTGTAATTAGCCCTTCTCCCAGTGCTAGCTAGGTAAGGGTTTTGAGCCATGAAATGGTAAGGGATGAGAAAACTGAGTGGTTAACGGTTGGCCCTGCCTGCTGGTGGAAGAAGCCATACTTGACTCAAAGTTCCCTCGGCCCAGCTGACTGGCCAGTCCCCCCTGTGGTATCAGTCCCTTCCCACCTCACGCCCCACCATCTGGCCTTCCAGAGAAAGATGGATTCTCCTGGTCTGGGAATAGCTTTGAAAACCGCTGAGGGCCTCCTCTTGTGCCTTGCCGAGAATTGGGGGTCGGGACAGAAGTGGCCTTTGAGATAGCTTCTTTGGGGAGTAAATACATCTAACAGATTTTTTAAATAATGTTTATTGTATTATTTTTCCCCAATTAAATGAGTTCAACCCATAATCTCATTATCTAAAAGTGAGCAGAGTTAATATTTTGATACCCCTCCAGAAGTTTTTCTGTGAATATATATGTGTATTTTTTAGAAAATGGCATATTTTCCATATTGTTTTGTCGTGTACCTTGCTTTCCCCCTCAGCAAAACATCATTTTCTCACAACAATAAATATTATTTCACAACACAATTTGTAATGGCTACATAATATTCTATCCTACGAATGTACCATAATCCCCCCAACCAACCTTCAATTAGTGCTGGTTTATAATCAGATCAGCTGTAGAGGGGTCAAGTTACCAACCAGCACTTTTTTCCTTACACCTCCTCTGTGTCCCACATATGCTGAGGGGAGGGCAGCCATAAAAATAATGGGATATTATCCAGTCATCAAAAAGGAATAAAGTACTAATACCTACTTGCCACATTAGATGAACCTTGAAGATATTACACCAAGTGAGAGAAGCCAGGCACGTAAAGTCACATGATGGATGATTCCATTTTTATGAAATTTTGAGAATAGGCAAATTCCTAGAGAAAGAAAATAGATTGGTGTTTGCTAGGGCCTGGGGGAGGGGGAAGGAAGGATCACTGCTTCATAGGCCCAGGGTCTGCTTTGGGGGTGATGCTAGTCTAGTGTCTGGAACTAGACAGACGAGACAGTTACACAACACTGTGAATGTATGAAATGCCACACTGTATTGTACACTTTGAAATGGTTCATTTTATGCTATGCGATTTCATCTCCATAAAATAAATAAAATAAAATAAACGGCAACAATAATTGTGACAATACTTACCACACAGGGTTGCCATAAGGGTTAAATGAGAGAAAGTATAGAAGCATTGAATGCAGAACTCAGCTCAGAGGAAAAACTCAATTAGTGTCAGCTATGGTGACAAAGACCCTCCTCTGAGCGGAACTTCTGAATTTTGCAAGGAAAGGCACAGACAGCTCTGAGAAGTTTCAGTAGCCTGACGAAAGTTGGATCAAGCAAAGAATCCTGGTCACCCTCAGGCAGCACAGTTTCGCTCTCTGCACCCAGGGCCCTGGGGCAGGTCCAGAGCCCCATGGTGGCACCTGGTGAGAATCACAACCAGTGCCCCTCCAAGTCTACCGTGGTGGTACAAGAGTGTTGACTTGAGCTCCCGGATGGCTCAGTTGGTTGGAGCGTGTCCTGTCAACCACAAGTTCAACTCCTGCAAGGGATGGTGGGCTGCACCCCCTGCAACTAACAACGGCAACTGGACCTGGAGCTGAGCTGCGCCCTCCACAACTAAGACTGAAAGGACAACAACTTGAAGCTGAACAGCACCCTCCACAACTGAGATTGAAAGGACAACAACTTGACTTGGAAAAAATCTTGGAAGTGCACACTGTTCCCCAATAAAGTCCTGTTCCCCTTCCCCAATAAAAATCTTTTTTTTTTTTTTTTTTAAAGTGTTGACTTGGAGCCTCAGAGGCCGAGAGAGGGAGAGGAGCCAGACATGAGGTTTAAACCCCTCCCACTTCTGATGACTTGAGACTTTGCTCCTTCCTGCCCCTCCGGTCTCCTGGCAGCTGGCTTTCACATCAGCTCACTGTTCATCCAGATTTCCACCAAAGAGGTCAGTAGAAATGAAGAGATCGAAAACTCAGAATAGCCTGATGGGATTACCTACTGGCAACTCTGTTTTTTCAAAAAAGAATTGGTCAAGGAGACTAAAATCTGACCAAAACGAGTCCTGGGAAGATTTAATATGGATTTCAGTGCTGCCATATTCTGCCTTCTAGTGTACAATTGAGAAGTGGTTGGAAATAAATTAACAATGGTTCTGTACACAGAAGGTGTTGCAAAATACTCAGATATATAGGTTAAGTTGACGTATGGGTTAAGTTGACCCCCCGCGACCTCCCCCTTTATCCCCCAGACTCCTCAGTGTGGGAAAGTGCATTCTCATCAGTGAATCACACAATGCTAGAAACCCTCTATTCCAGTCCTCAAACTAAGCTGCACATTGGAATCACTTGGGGAGTTTTTAAAACTTCTGATGCCAGGCTCCTGCCCCCACTGGCTCAGATTGATTCCATCCGAGGTGCAGGACTTGAAAAATCTCCCTAGGTGACCATGAGTGCAGCCAAGTTTGGGAAACACTCCTGTTCTCAGCTTTCTCCTCTACACACCAGGAAACAGTCCCAGAGAAGGTGGAGGCGTTGCCCAAGGTTTTGCCTCTCTGGCCTCCATCCTCTGGGACCATTTTTCTATGCCCCTCACCTCAGGGAAATGACCGATTTCAGTCCTTGATAAGGGTCCCCAGGTCCCCTACTGCCTTCACTCCCTAGGTGTGGCTCATTGGCATGCTAATTATCCAGCGACATCACCCTCTGGGCGACTTCACAAGTACCTGACAGCTGACCACTTCCTCCAGCCGCTTCTCCAAGGCTTCAAAAACTGGGAGAAACTTAAAGTGGCCCTAAGACCCTTTCATCCTATCAGTGCCTTTCATCTGAACCTTTTAAAGTGCTGAGAAAAGTTTCAACTATCAAAGAAGGCCCAGGAAGAAGGTAGGAGGCAGGTACCACTTTCCCCATTTCACTGCTAGCAAAACTGAGGTTTCTGGGAGCCGGTGTCAGTGGCTCCAGCCGTGGATAAATCCCAACTGGATAACTCAGTTGACAGAAACCTGCAACGGCTGAAAGAAACCCCACTGAGAGTCCTCCTGAAAGAGACGCTGAACCAGACCCTTGCTCTTGCATGGGTGTCTTCCGGGGTCCTCTTGGGTCTCAGCACCTTGTGTGGGTGCCACACTCCTCACCTCTACACTCTCCAGAGCTCATGCCTGGCTTTTCCTATAGCCACTGCCTGCGCAGCCACCATTTGAGCTGGTCCCAGAATTCAGCATCCACCTGGGACCCTGCCCACCAGGAGCTCACAGGCCAGATGGGAGCCAAGATGAGCACACCTGAAACAACACTGACTGCAAAGCAGTGTGTGAGATGTGACAGACGGGTGGTCTGGGTGCCTGCCTGGAGCCTGGCCCGGGACGCCACTGCGAGCGGGCAGCAGCAGGTCCAGAGGGAGTGCACACAGCCCCTCCACTTCACTCAAGCTGCAGTACCACCAATAATGTGTAACAGTGGGGATCAACGAGCTGCTCCTACTGTGTTTCCCCGAAATAAGACCCAGCCGGACTATCAGCTCCAATGTGTCTTTTGGAGCAAAAATTAATATAAGACCCGGTCTTATATATGTTATATTATGTTACATTATACCCTTATAATATATTGTATTATAAGATGATATTATATTATATAAGACCCGGTCTGATAAGACCAGGTATAGTATAATATAATATAATATAATATAATATAATATAATATAATATAATATAATATATAATACTGGGTCTTATTTAATTTTTGCTCCAAAAGACACATTGGAGCTGACTGTCCGGCTGGGTCTTATTTTGGGGAAACACGGTAGCATGTTCGTTACCACTGCATGTTGCCTCACACTTGGCCTGGGCTAGCCAGCTCTAAAAGCCCTTTCGCAGGTAAGCTCCTCTGTTCCTTGAAGGCATATTCTGCAGATGAGAAAACCAAAGCTCAGAGAGGTTAAGGGGCTTGTCCGAGGTCCGACAACTGATGAGGTACTAAAGTGAAGACAAACTCAAATGTGCACCCTGCCTGGTGTTGGAGTCTTGACCCACAGAAGCCAGGGACGGCCTAAGCTCACGTAGCACGAGCACGCTGAGCCCGATGTTTATTCACAATGAAATGTTCATTGAGCCTCTACTATATACCAGATACCGGGCTGGGGGTGGGGGAGTGGAGAACAAGTCAGATGTAGCTTCTTATGTCTCCCAGGGAAGGAGACAATGACACAGGGACCCGGTCAAGCAAGCTAGGTGGTGAGACAGGAGGGCTGGGAGTGCCCGCAGAAGACCCTGTCTTGGTCCTGGGGTCACGGCTCCTTTTGGGTGTGTACACGTCTGCATGAGACAGAAGCCCAGGTCATTTACATGAGGTCAGGAACTCTGGCGACGGCGTGGGAGGAAGGGAGGTCACTTGGATGGGACCATGTGTGGGGAGGGTTGCCCTGTCTGGATCTAGGCTGCTGAATGACAGCCAGGCACAGTTCAGTATTACACCTGCTGTGAGGAAGAGTTGTGGGGCTAAAACAGGGAGAGGCTTTTTAGAGTCTGAGATGAATGCTCCCCAAACAACAGCCTCAGCCAGCCCCTCTTCATCCTGCCCTGGCAGACCCCACCTCTTCAGCCCTCAGACTCAAGGTGCCTCAGGGACCCCCAAGTCACTCTCCTCCAACCACACTCTCCACTCTACTTCCTTCTTTTCTGGATGTGCCAGGGGCAGCGGTGGGCTCAAGTTTCTGATCCTCTCCTGAACTAAAGGCTTTCAAAACATCTTCGGGCCAAGATAAAAGCTGTCTCCAAGGCCCCAGCTCAGACCACAAGTCACACAGGCCCTTCTTGGAGTGAAATAAATTGCATTCTTCTCCCACCCCAAGCCAGCATCCGACTCTTTCTAAGCAGGGCTGGACCCAAGAAAGCAGGGTCTTTCCAGAACTGGAGCTCCAAGACGTCCCCTGGCATATCCTGGGCGTATCCTGAGTCCTTCCAAACCTAGAACACATGGCCGATTACAAGAGTTTCAGAATGGCTGCTGTACAACAAATACAGATACTTTGAAAGCCTGTAAGGGGAAAGTGTCCAAGTCCCTTTCCTCCATGCAGTCCCCTTCTTCCCACACCTGGGCACTCACAGAGTTTGGATTGTCAGCTGTGAGATTTCTTCCAATGACTCATTCTAATGTCTTGAGAGCCTATTACAGATTTCATAGTGAGTTAGGCAGCTGGGGAAGAAAATAATACTACACATTCATGCCCACAAAAAAATTATATTCAGGTTATGGAAACAAGATTAGTCTACACAAAAACTATACATGAAATTTATATACCTATGTACACACACCCACACATGTGTACATGTATGTGTATGGTCCCCCACATACATACATGTACACACAGAGAAAAGGTTTTACATGAAAGGGTCGATAGGGCGTGCCTTCAGATAGATTATTTTATGGGTCTTTTTTTCTCTCTGTGGTTTATATTTGATTTCTACAGAAAGTGGACGCACGTGGAATGACTGGGGAACCACAGAACTCAGGTGGGCAGCTAAGGGCAGGCCTGAGAGAGAAAGTGCGGTTTGCAGGCGGGTGGAGGGCTTGAACCAGGTCTTGCAAGAGGAGATTGGGACAGAGTATCAGGAGGAGGGACCAGGTTACCCTCGAGCAGGAGCAATGGTGGACGAGTGGGATTTGAGAGGTGAGCAGAGTTGCCTAAAGGTGGAGCAGGTGGTGTAAGCCCTGGATTTGGTCAGAGGGCCTCCTGGGCCTGTTTCCTCCTCCAATCACCCCTCACCCCCCAGAGCCATGGGGAGGAAAGGCTCCTTAAAACCGCTTGAGCAAAGGCCTACATCCATTGGTGCCTCAGATGGTCACACAGGACCTCCAGGCGGGGCCGGGCCTGGTAAATCCTCCATTAGGCCTACAGGAGGCAACATGGAGAACTTGCAGCAGGTTCTCCGGCTGCTGTGAAAGTTCCTGGGGTGGGCTCCTCAGCTCTGCACCACCGGGAGAGGACCCCTGTCGCCCCCACCCTGCTCCTGCTCAGGGGCCCAGGACCAAGGCGCTAACATCCAAAATATATAAGGAACTCATACAACTCAACAACAAAAAAACCAAACAATCCAAATTAAAAATGGGCAGAGGACCTGAATAGACCTTTCTCCAAAGAGGACATACAGATGGCCAAGAGACATATGAAAAGATGTGTATGCCCCAAAGTGCACCCCAAACCCAACAGGGCTGCCCCAGAGGATGTACCCCGTGTCTGAGGCAGTAGTGGGGCTGGCCCCATAGGGGGCAGGTTTCTTAAACCCCACTTGGGTTCTGTGGTTGAAACCGGGGAGCCTCTTCTCCCAGACTTACAAAGGAACAGTTCTAAGCTGCCCCTCTGATAGTTGGGCTCTTTGTCACCTTGGCTGACATGACTTCTAGCACTTCTACATCTCCAGGAGACTTAAAAATAGATAAGACAGTTCTTGGAGATACCCCAGAACTCAGCCCAGAGCTGCCAGAAACTTGCACAGGACACTGAGGGAGAAGAAAGGGGACCTTCCAGGTGAAGGATTGTTTGTGCTGGATTCGATTCTGGTTCTATCTTTTGGCAAGAATGGTTCATAGGTGGTGACGTATATTTCTACAAGGCAGTAACGATGATTATCGCTTAGGTTCATGATTTCATTAGAGGTTGCAAAATGGGGATATTCTACCATTCTTTTTCATTTATCAGCAGAATACTTCTGTAAGGAGCATCTTTTCTCTATCAACAGTTTGTTTACCCTGAGTTATAGTCATAGAGAAAAGCAGGATAAATACTTGTTTCCTTCTCTTTATTTACCATTTTTTCAGAACAAAGGATTTGTTCCCTAGAATCCTCCAAAGATGACCAATTTTTGTCTTTTATGATCATTACGAAACAACAGATTTTAACATATTTGATGTGTTTCAATCTATTGCTGTTATTATTCTTATTGATCCTCAAATCGTACTGTCTAGCCTCTTGAAATTATTTCTTTTTTTTTTTTTTTCTTTTCTAAAAATTTCACAGCCCACCCTCTCTTGCAGGAGTCGAACCGGCAACCTTGTGGTTGAGAGGACACACTCCAACCAACTGAGCCATCTGGAAGCTCAGCGGCAGCTCAGCTCAAGGTACCATGTTCAATCTTAGTTTCAAGGGGCGCTGCCCACCATCCCTTGCGGGACTCGAGGAATTGAACTGGCAACCTTGTGGTTGAGAGCCCGTGCTCCCACCAACTGAGCCATCCGGGAGGCAGCTCAGCTCAAGGTGCCCTGTTAAATCTTAGTTGCAGGGGGAAGAGCCCACCATCCCCTGCAGGACCCGAGGAGTCGAACCAGCAACCTTGTGGTTGAGAGTCCACTGGCCCATGTGGGAATTGAACCAGCAGCCTTCGGAGTTAGGAGCATGGAGCTCTAACCGCCTGAGCCACCGGGACGGCCCCTTGAAATTATTTCTTAAAGGGCTACCTCAGGAGTGTTTAATAGTTTTGTCACTTTCAGATGCGACTAAATATTCCAGGCCAGGAATGGTGTGTGGTGTGTAGTTGGCGCTCGGAGCGCGTGAGTGTGATCTGAAAGAGGAGGACGCCAATGTTACTTCTTCTTCTATCCAAAGGGGGACTGAAAGTTCAAGTTACTATGAAAGCTAAAGGGCCAATTGCCTGAGAAAGTGGACCTGTTTATTTAAAACCACGTTTCTTAGTGTACACTAAAATGGATTAGAATCTATTTGAAAGTTCGTTGTTATATCCTATATCCACCAAGAATCTGTACTTCCTTGGACCAGTTCAGGTGGTATTTTACCTGTACAGATGTCCCTCAGCTATTAGAGACTTATCATATCCAGCAAAAGGCAATTCTTTTAGAAATACACACCCAATACATGCTGGCTAGGACATGGCGTCCAGAATTGACCTTAGATTACTCTGGGTATCTGCTAACACATTAATAAATTATTTGGGGGCAGAAAAGACCGGTATTGGCAGATTCTGTGTTCTCCTGATGCCTCTCCCTTTACTTGTCCTTGTTCAATGAGACCTCATGCAAGATATGTGATATATGCTAATTCAATATCGTGTCACATCCCAACGAGAAAATCAGAGAACTTCCGAAGCAAAGTTTCATTATATGGCTAGAAAAGAACAAAATGATCGAAACAAAATGGGGCTTACATCAAATGACACTGTTAAAGAAACTTGCAGTATCATAAACTGTTTACCAGCAAGTGCTCTCACATTGTCGCTTTTGAAAAAAGACCATTTATGAATGCTTTATACACTGTTCAGCCAAATCTATGAGACTGTCTGGTATGAAAATGAGGGAATCATTTTGACGATCCAGAGTTCTGTTTAAACAATAAAAACGAGAGTCTAGAATTCAAAT
Organism: Rhinolophus sinicus; assembly: GCF_057876585.1. NCBI lineage: Eukaryota > Metazoa > Chordata > Mammalia > Chiroptera > Rhinolophidae > Rhinolophus > Rhinolophus sinicus. Next base: position 55,586,570 of record NC_142506.1, on the reverse strand, counting down.
CTGGTGTTCAGTTTTTTACCAACAAAATACCTCTTTGCATCTACATATGAAAAATTATCAAAAAAAAAGACTGATTTGCCAAATGATGCTATAGAGCTATGTTGTTAAATACGGTAGCCACTAGCCATGTGTGGCTATTTAAATTTAAATTAATTCCACTGAAATAAACTAAAAAATTCAGCTCCTCAGTCACACTAGTCCCATTTAAAGTGCTCAAGAGGCACGTTCCAGAAGTCAGACAAACATTAGGTTTGAGGACCAAATATTCTGCTAGCTGTTTCAGTCCGTCATTTCCAGTGTGTAGACACAAGCTTGGAAAATGTATGGTTTCCTTTCTCCAAGGTTGAAAAGTTCTTTTAACTTTATTGATTCACTATGTGAATAGGGACCATGAAAAAAATCACACAGAGGGATCTTTCCTACTCAGAGGATTTGGGAAGAAATCATTGAAAGAAGAAAAGGAATCATCTTAAAAAACGCAACATGTTGGGTTCAAAATCTGTTTTGCGTTTGTTATTTGAATTTATATGGTGCTGACGAAACAACAGAAAAAAACTTCTTAACATTTATCACTTTCCTGGTACATTAATACCTTTTGGGTGGGGTGTTGTCTTTCAATCTCTTGTAAGCACTGGTCCTGAAATAAACTTTGGGAACCTGAAGAGGCCTGGGCAGGAGAGGAGAAAAAATCAAAGTGAGGCCAGGATCAAAGGGGCCAACAGCCCTGGGATCTCAAAGTGGAAGTCGGGCCATCGACTCCCCTCGGCTGCCTTTTCCTGATTCACTCTTTAATAAACACCCAGGGCTCCCAAGCCAGGTCTTACAGCAGCACGGACGGCCTGGCTTGAACAACAAAGAGAGCCGGGGAAGAGAGTACTTAGCACTTAGAGAGGAAAGGCAGGCCTCTGTGAGATTTGGGGGAGTCAGGGACAGGAACCGCGGTAGGAAATACTGAGGATGTAGAACAGAACAGAACGGCGGCCGCAGATGGTTCCATCCTTCCCAGCCCGGGCTGCTGTGGATTGTATGTTTTTTTATTTTGTTTTTGTTTTGTTTTGTGTTTAGCTTACTGCTTTTCTATTGCATCTTTCCTTATACTTATCTGTCTTACACAGGAAGTGTCTCTGAGGATTGTCTTCTATTTCACTTTGCACTCCCCTTGTATCTATTTCAACAGATGTGACTGCAGATCAAACATAAATAACGGCCAAAAGCAAATCAAGACAGCAAGCCCAGGTATTGGGGAAGGGCCCCCCACCTGTGATCTCAGTGATGGTGTCTTCTGCTAGCCCTGAACTTCACTTTGCTATTCGGAAGGTGGTCCACTGACTTGTTTTGGTAGAAGAAAGTACTTTAGGGCGCCTATTTAAAAATGTGCTTCAATTTCACAGATTATCTATTTTGGGAAATTAACTTGCAATAATTGTTTTTTTAAGATATTGCCAAGGATGAGGCTCTTTCCATTTTCCAACCGAGGATTCAGGTATAGAAGAATTGACAAATATTCATTGTATGTTTGTGGCAGGGTGATTGAGTAAGGAATCTAGATGTTGGAGTTAGTGAAAATCACCTATGATTTTATAGGTGTCTGTCAAACCAAGGAGAAGTGGAAAATAACTTGATTTTGAGCGAGAGCTTCTGTACAGACCCTGTAGAAGCTTACATCTTGCTAACTGTACTCAATGAAAATCCCAAGAGAACTGGGAAATCCATTCTCATGGTGAAGTACTCTCTCTTTTCAGATTCATCACAGTGCATCCTCTGCTTCAGTTTTTAAAAATTATTATTTTTTTTTAAATTCAGATTTCACCAGTTTTCCCACGAATGTCCTTTTTCCTTTTCTAAGGATCCAACCCAGAATACTATTTCACATTTAGTCATCAAAAAACTAGGTTTCAAAAATGCACTTATAACAATAATATATGCACATGATTTTAAAAAGTATTAAAGCAGCACCAAAGGGAATATAATAAAGTGACCCTTTCCAACCCTTCACTCCCAATTCCATTTGTGGGTTTCTACTGTAGCCTCACGGAGGTTACTTTTTAGGTATATACAAGCACACACAATTAAAGCTTCATTTTAGGCGAAAGAGGAGAGAAGGGGAAGGGCTGAAATCTTATTGCAATATAGAAGATTATATTGCCGCACCACCTCTCAGGAAAACTCATAAGCAAAGAATGGTTTTTCAGTTGGCCTGCAGGATTGTCGAGCTGCAAACTGAATGCTGGAATTTCCTCCCACCAGTTTAAACAACAGAGAAAAGATGGTCGTACATGGTTAGATTGCTTTGTCCCACCACCACCAGGTTTCCATTTATGATCAGGCACTTCCACTGACGATGCAGGCCCATTTTCTGGGCACACTATCAAACAGGCAGGCTCGGGGGCCTCACCACTGAGCAGAGAGCAGCAGAGAAATGAGGCCGAGCCAGAGGACTGGGGGAAGCGGGCGGGAGGGGTGGATTCCACACGGGCCAGAGAACCCCCATGACTGATCCTTACCCTTGGCAGAGTTTCTGGGTTGCTGGGCCATCTCTGGCCATTAAATGTTAGCTGGCAGCCAGCAGCAAGCGAACCTCTGGTTTCCTCCTGGGGTTGGCTTCCTGGTCCCCAGAGCTAAACAATGGCTCGTCTAGTTCTGGCTTCATCACCACTGCCTTTGACTGGGAACCCAATGAGTACGATGAGCCTGAAAGACAACAAACACCCTCTTGGACTGCAGAGGGTGTTCACCTTTCTCCAGAGGTGGCAGGGAACTCAGCAGTGAGCAGAGTCGAGTCTGGAGGCCAGCTTGGCTCAGTGGTTATGGAGTCATGTGGACCCATCCGGGATGGTAGAGTATTTCCTGCTCTGTACAATTGGGACAGGACTACCTACTTCATAGGAATGTGCATAATGCACGACCTAGGACAGGGACACTGAGAAACAGCTTTTGACTTAATGGAAGAATGAATGAGCATAGAAAAATAGATCTGCCCTCCCATCCCATATACCCTCTGCCTGAAAATCCCAATAACCAGGCATAGGAATAAGGGAGGGAAGAAAGAGGGAGGGAGAAAGAGAAAGAGGGTTGGGGGTGGGGGTAGATGGAGGGGCAGGCAGTGAATAGCCAGGCTGCCCTAAGAGTCCCTGGGGTTGTGCAGGGGTCTGGAACACCGTCCTTGACACCCCCACCCCACCCCACCAGGAGAGAATTGAGCACAGAACTCCTTCAGCAGCCCCAAGAATCCTTCCTACTTTGACAGTTAGAAAGTCCACTCAGGATGAAAATATCCCAGCTCTTCCTTATGTTGGTCCTAGAGTGAATGGCAACAGGACAGGGACCTGGAAGACCCTCCCAACAGAGAGCCCCCTGAAGCATGGCCAGTGAATGGTCCTGGTGAAATGAGGGCTCCGGTTCTGGAAGCAAGAAGAGCTGGGCCTCCAGGCTCATCTCTTGAGGACCCACCCACTCCATGGTAAAGCAGTGCCTACACTGGACCTCTCATTTCTCTTTCTAGTAAGTGAATTCAGTGACCGCCAATTCCACAGGTGTTCGTGGAGGGCCTACCGGGGGTTCCTGATGCATAGATGTACACTCCATGGCCTTGAATGAGAAAAATGGGCTTCTGCTCTCTTGAGACTTTATAATCCAGGAGGGGAAGCAGGTACATATGCCAGGCTGCAGCACACATCAGGGCGAAATAGGACCCTGAAACAAGGCCCAAAGTTTAGAGGCAAGAGGGAGTGGAAACTCCATGGAGCCCCTTTCCTCTCCTCCCTTCCAGCTGGACTGGTCTTGAGCGTCATCAGGCATCTCCAGAAAGGCTAAATCACGCGTTTGCTAAAGGTGGGCATGTTTTCAACCCTGCGTGCTGAGGGTACCCTTGTTTCTAGGCCCACACCCACATTCCAGACAAAAGGGTCCAGCGTGGCCCTCCGCCCCCCTTCCTCAGGGTGAATTTACTGCCTTCCTTTGAGGTCCCTTTATCTGCATCCCCCTCCTTTTGATTCAGGATGTGTTAGGGAGGCTTGGAGGTCAGGGGCTGGGCTGTTTAACCAACCTGGTAGAGGGTCTAGCACATCGCAGGGGGGTAAATAAATACCTTTGATGACAGCAGGCGGGACAGCGGGCAAGGCTCACCGCCCGAGAGATAGGCCGGCCCAAGGGTCGCCGCACCGAGTGGGTGACCTGACCGGGGAAGACGGTTGTGTCCCCACCCCGCCCACGCACCAGGGCCCCACCGCCGCCCCTCCCTGAGCAAAGCTGCTCTCTCGGGATGTGGATTGCGGTGGCGGAGCTGGCGGGGCGGATGGACGGGGAAGGGGCGGGATGGGACCCGGACCCAAGTTCACGCCTCCCTCCCTGCATCCCACGGTCAGCGGAAGCGATTATTCCCCACCGGTGTCTGGCAGGGCCGGGGGCGGACTCGCACCCCAAAGAGCCACGGGCCTCCCCGCGTCCACCCCTTTGATCGCACCGCCATCCCAGGCCCCCTCCTCGGCCCCGGGGCCGTATAACTGGAATCGGTGCCCCTCCCTGCGGCGCACTGGGGTCGGACAGCCATGGCCACGGCAGGGTCCCGCCAGCTCCAGTTCGGGGACAGCACCTCGTTCCCGTCGTACCGGCCCGTGCACGCCGGCGGGGCGCTCCCGCCGCCCCAGAGCACCGCGGCCGCCCTGCTCCCCGCGAATCCCTCGGGCCCCGGCCCGGAGCGCAGCGCCCCGGCCGCCTTCACCGGTTTTCTCGGGAGAGGCCCCGGTCCCGCCGCGCCGCCCTGCGCCGCCCTGGGCCCACCCGTGGCCCCCAAAGGCACGGCCGCCCCGTCGGTGTCGCAGCGCCGCAAGCGCACGTCCTTCAGCCCCGAGCAGCTGCAGCTACTGGAGCTCGTCTTCCGCCGGACCATGTACCCCGACATCCACCTGCGCGAGCGCCTGGCCGCACTCACTCTGCTCCCAGAGTCCAGGATCCAGGTGAGCGGCCCGCCACAGCCCAGCGATCGCCAGAGCGCCCTGGAGGGAGGGGGGGGGGGGAGGCTAGGGTTAGCAGCCAGGATCCCAGGGCGGCACCTGGCGCCCAGTTACTTACCTGACCTTCGGCAAGTGACTTCCCTTTAGCCTCAGTGTCCTAGACGGTAAAATAGGGACAATATCAGTACCTACCGCATAGAGATTTTTTAAATTAACTCAGGCATGCACTCAATGGCTTCTATCTCATGAAGTACCTATAATAAGGGCCCCTCCCAGGAGGCTAGCCGACCCCTTGAAATGGTCAGAAAGTAAATCCTCAGCTGGAAGGTGATGGGTATATTTTCACACCTCTTCTTATCCACGACGAAGAGACAGACGAGGCAGTTGGGCTTTCCCCCAGTAGGAGAATGGTAGCTGAGAGAGGGCAGGGCTGGCTTACTAAGTTACCCCTGGGCCCCTAGGCCACTTTCTTGACTGGCATTGGGTGTGGAACTTTGGTTCCAAGGGGTGTAGCATCTTGAGGCAAAGCTGGAAGCAAATGAACTTCTTGTCAGTTTGAAAAATCTAGTGCAAGGTACGTTTATTGGCTAAAGTAATTGAGCTTAGAATCCTGGAGCGAGGTGGCGAGGAGAAGCCTGCTTTTATGCCTGTTAGTCTGTACAACTTCCGTCTGAGTCCAAAGGCAGTTGTAAGCAGGAGCCCTCATTTGAACCCTGGGAGAGAGGGGGCTTGTTTTTCTGTATCCCTGGTGGAATCCATCTGTCAGTTTCAATGGTGGCTACAGAGGCTTCCTAAGCAGGACACCCTCAGTATTCGTTGGGAAACAGTGAGCAAAAAAATTGATTCATAAGCGTGAAGTCCACTGAGCAAAGTACCTCCTGGATGAATTTGACAAAGGAGTGTATGTATATTTTAGATAAGTATGTGTATATTTTAAAGATAAATTTTCTAAAATATTTTAATCATCTTTAAGCATAGTAGCACTTCTCCCTCAAATTTGAAGTGTTTCTATTTCTGTGACTCCAGTTTTTATTGCAAAAGCCCCTATTAAATACATAGAACTAGGCATTATTCCAATTTTGCAACTGGAATGGTGAGGCGGAGAAAGCCAGGTGCTCTGAACTTCTAACCAAAGGCCCAAGTGTTTTCTGAAAACCAGAAGGTTCTGTCTGGAGTAGGGAGCCAGGAAATGTTAAACTGGAACTTCTTCTGAACTACTGTATTTCCCCGAAAATAAGACCGGGTCTTATATTGTTTTGCTTCAAAAGATGCATTAGGGCTTATGTTCAGGGGATATCATCCTGAAAAATCATGCTAGGGCTTATTTTCCGGTTAGGTCTTATTTTCGGGGTAACACGGTATGAAGGTAACAGCAGCGTAAGGACTGCAACTCAAAGCAGTTTTTCCGTCCCCTCTTCCAGGTGTGGTTCCAGAACAGGCGTGCCAAGTCACGGCGTCAGAGTGGGAAATCCTTTCAACCTTCAACCAGGCCGGAGCCCTTCCTCCACCACCCTGCTCATGGACCCGAAGCGAAATGTTTGAAGCCCCAGCTGCCTCTTGAGGTAGATGTGAACAGCCTGCCTGACCCCAACAGGGTTGGCAGGGGCAGCTCTGACCCTAGCTCCCAAAGTCAAAATTTTGAAACCTATTCTCTTACTGAAGACATTGGTTCAAAGCTGGACTCATGGGAGGAACACATCTTTTCCACTTTTGGTAACTCTTGAGGATTCTAGAATTCCAGATCTCAGAGGAGCCATGACTGACAGCCAGGGAGACACATCAGAATATTGTCCTTTCTGGCTTCCATGTTAAGGACACATCCCTGTGAACGCTGATGATGGTTTCAACAGTCATCTCTCACCCGTGAAGCTCCTCCCCCTATGAACCTTTACACAGGCGCAGTTCTTTCTCTGTAGCACACACAGTTCTGGCATTCATTGTTACCTGTGCATCTCCAAATCTGCACACTCAATTTGGTCTCTATCCCTGCTCCTTGCCAGTCCTGTTCTTATTTTTTGGACTGGGTTTTTGGAACTCGTTTACCTTCTTCACAAGAACGCCTCACCTTGACTCAGTTTCCCCATGTGCTTGATAGCTGCCATCTTCCTCATGCTTCCTCCAAGGCTTATAATAACTTTAAACTCTAACCCAGCTCCTTCAATGCTTATCCTGTCACCAAGACTTACTACTTTTTAAATTTGGTCTGTCATCTTTACACTCAGTAGTAGCCCCAATGATTCTGCATCCCGATTATTTGAAGAACTCTCTGAGCAGGTAGCTTCTCAACTGTTTTTGTTTTTTTCCCCTTCTGTCCCCTCTCCCTCCCCCCTCCGGTTCAAGCTGTTGTTTCTCCGTTGTTTCTCAGTCTAGTTGTGTAGGACACAGGTCCCTGACCCATGCTGGTGTTAGGAGCCTTGCGTTCCCCCTGGCAGTTGACTGTTGCCAGTAGCAACTCACGCTGATCTCTGGCTGCTGACAGCAGCCCAGCTCCAGGGAGAGCTGTTGTTCACAATCTTGGCTGTAGAGGGCGCAGCTCACTGGCCCATGTGGGAATTGAACCTGAGACCTGGGCATTTGGAGCATGGCACTCTAACCACGTGAGCCACCAGGACGGCTCAGCTTCTCAACTTTTAAAAAATTACTCTGTTTAGAAAATCCGTATTAGCCTCCAATTGCTACCAAATTATAAAAACCTTTCGGTTACCCGGCCAGGTAACTAACTGACATCTGTAGCCTAAAGGGCAGTTATGCAGATCTCCTTAAGGTCACCCATCCACAAGTTATGGGGCTCTGTCTCAAAGCCACTCCTTTCAGTTTTGGAACCAAACAAATACCTCTCTTTTTCAAAACACTGGAGAACCCCTTCTTTCTGAAGTCTGAAACTTCCTCTGACCCTGATTTTGTACCTGTTACTTCAATCACTCTGACATCACCCTTAGCACTTGTTTACTGTACTTCTATCCAACTTTAGTGGGTTATTAAATGTTTTCCACCAATGTTTCATTGCAATTCTATTTAAATGAATTCTGTCCTGTCGACAGCACTTAATACAGTGATTCGCTCCACAGCTGCTTGGTACACATGTGGCCATGAAAAACATTTCTAAGAGAAAAAAGTTTGTGGAAATGTCGTTTAGAGCCAGTAATCTTTTATCAGCAGGCCACTGTGTTGAGAAATTTAACTTGCTTAAAAACATCTTTGGCTTGTTCAAAGTTTAGTCACATGAGTCTTTTGGCTTTAGGAGATTTCTCTTTCCCAATTTATACTTTAAGAATGTATGTAAATTACTGTTTCTAACTTAGCCTGGGATAAATTATTTTGATATTTTGAGGGTTTTCAAATTCCTGAGGGCCAAAGGAAACTGTTTGTGTATGAGGTAACCAGGGGTGAGATTTCTTTGTACACTGTGCTTTTGGAGAAGGCTCATGAAAAGCCAGGGCTAGGGCCAGCACTCATGTTTAATGCTTGCCAGAAGTCTGAGCTACGAGGAATGCCAGAGATTGTACATACCAGTTGCCCTGACTTTCATAAAGGTGTTATTCAAACTGCTTGCACTTTTCAGAGTAGCAAATCCACTATTAAAAGCAACAGGACATGTTCAGGCTTTAGTAGCACACTTGACTTCTGAACCCTTAAAAGCTGTCTGAAACCAAAAATGAGATAAAGATTAGCTATTATTATTTTAATAATATACTTACTATGTGCCAAACATTGTGCCCAAGGCCTGTTGTGGGGGTGGCCTGGTCTCACTGAGAGCTTCCTTCGCATTTAGACTGTGGCATGGCCAAAGATGACACAAATACATTCATAAGACTGAAAGACACGTAACACCTTAAACTTACAGTCCACTAAATCTTGTGATTAGCTTTTTATTTTTTTTAGACTGAAAAACATTTTTTTAATTTATTTTTTAAATTTATTGGGGTGACAATTGTTAGTAAAATTACATAGATTTCAGGTGTACAATTCTGTATTACATCATCTATAAATCCCATTGTGTGTTCACCACCCAGAGTCAGTTCTCCTTCCATCACCATATATTTGAACACCCTTAACCCTCATCTCCCACCCGTGATTAGCTTTTTAATTGTCTGATTGCATTTATATTGTGTTGTTCTGTTTTTCCCAGGGAACAATTTAAGTATCCAACACTTAAATCTTGTCACATTTTTCATTTTAAAAAACTGTGGGATCTTCTAAGAAAAGTAGTCTGTACCTCTTTCAAACTCTTAAGAGACTGTAACTACTAAATGTGTTACAGGCACTATATGTTTAGTCCTCACAACTGCCATATAAGGTAGGGCCTATTATTGTTTTAAAGATCAAAAAACTTAAGCAGTGGTTCACAATCACACAGCTAGTAAATGACAGCCAGGACTCAAACCTAGGACCAACTCAGTCTACCCATTTATCCACTGCCATATGATGCTGCCTGTCCTGGCCTGGCCATTTCAGCCTGGACTAATGCTAACGTGATAGGTTTAAAAGCAACCCCCTATACAGAATTTCTACATCCAAGTGAGTGCTATCTCATCTTTCAAGGCAGTCATCATGGAAGACCATACTTTTATTCCAGTGGCACTAATGTCGCTTAAGAGCTCTTCTGAAACTATTTGTTCATTCATCCCACAAATATTTGGCGCCGACAAACACTTTATCAGGGCCTGGAAATAAAATGGTTTGAGAACCATAAACAGTCCTTCCCCTCATTGAGCAAAGAGGGCAGCACGGAGACAAAAGACATATAAAATTGCAAATGTGACGAGTGCTGGAAGGAGAGGTGTGTAAGGACTTGGAGATGATGTGTTGTGGTCAGGGAAGCTTCTGAGATAGTGATGCTGAAGGTAAGACCTGTAGGATGATGAGAAGGGAACATAGAGGATACTGCGTGTGTAAAGGTCCTGTGGAATGAGGAGCAGGATGGAGAAATGGGTCGGGGAGGGCTCGCATGGCTTTGTAGGTCTCATAAAAGAGTTCTGAATTTGTCCGGAGAGCCACCAGACTTTAGATGGGGATAACATGGTCACTTCTGCCTTTTAAAAATGTCACTTAATGATGGCTGCATTTGAAAATGGCTGAGTGGATACTGGGAGATAAATCAGTAGATGACTGCAATGTGCCAGGCTAGTGCTGATGGCAGCTGAGCTGAGAATAGTTAACAGTGAAGATGGAGAAAGGTGCCTGAATTCAAGAGAAAAAATTTAATAGGCAAATGTTTTGGTAGATTTTCAATGGTAGCAAGCAAATGTGATTTTTTAACTAACTTAAAGTAATTCAGAATCAAATCTACCTAACACATGATGTGCTTGCTTGCTTGCTTGCTCAATCTGGCTTTGATAGCTTTCTTTAGAGCTCTAAAAATGTGTTAAGTAGTGGAAGCATCATTCAAATTATTGGACAGCTGACCCAAAATGACTACTTTGAATTACATTGATTTCTTCTTCCAGAAACAAATAAAATTTAAATATATCTTTAGGCACAGTTCCTGCCATCACTACATGATGGCATTGAAAGACATGGACAGAGCTTAATTAAATATGTGCAAATTGAGGTATAATTTAAGTGCAACAAGTAAGCCTTAGGAAATGTAAAGTGTAAAAAAAAGTTTAAAAAATACTTACCTAATTCTAGGCAGAATACATTAAAATCAACCTTTCACGATGTCTATAGTAAGCTAAGTAACTTACTTGCTTAGTGTTTTCCACAGTAATTTACTCAGGGATGGAAAATAACCTCCTCTTAAAATATTGGATGGTACTGCAATTCAGAATGACTTGATAATTAATCTGTACTGTTTCCCCTAAAAATAAAATTTACAATTCTTTAAAATTTCTTAAATAGAAGGAATATTTATCAACTTATATTAATGGAATAAAAATGTAGACAATATTAATTTTCATAGATCAATTTATTTAGAATTACAAATATTAAGAATAAAAGATTTATGCATTTCTTAATTAACATAACAGTTTAGCTAAATATAAACTCTGCACTAAAGTTTTGCAGTGGCACAATACCAACAAAGAATATGGAAGCATTTTTAAACTATACAAAAATTTCAAATGGAAAATAATCTTGTTTCAGTTTTATTATACATTAACATATAAAAGCCTCATTTTATGAGACATCTAAAAGAATCAAAGCCACTTCTACAGCTATGACTTAAACTCCAAATCTGAAAACAATTTATTATATTTTGACTTTATAATATTCTATATTAAAACAAAGAAAATTCCAAGTACACACTTTTTACAAGGTTAACATTTTAGGCAGGGTTTTCCTTTTAAAAAAACCCCCCAAAACTAAAAACAAAACCACAACCAAATACAAACCATTTTTCTGCATTTCACAGCACTGGTTATTATATTTGTTTTCCTTATAAAATCTTTTTACTTTATAAATTGTGTACTGTTGGACTTGAACCAGTAATCTGGTTCAAAAGTTGTGCAAATAAACAAAAAAATATGAAAATAGTGTGTTATCAGTCTTTTTTTTTTTTTTTAAATAAATCTCATAACAATAGCACTTTTTGCCCTGAATTGATGGGAAAAGACATGCCCAATCCACTTGCTGAAATTTAGCATTTTGCAAGTAATGTTTTTTTTCCTGCTCCTTCATTTTCTTTCAACAAAGATTTCTTTTATAAATTATGATAAATTAAAATATTTATTATTATAAAATGATCTACAGAACCATGTCACATTGCAAGTATATATCATGTATACTTGTAAAGTCCATATTTTCCATCTACATTCCAGTGCCTTCCTTCAAACTAGGACTTCCCATATCTCACAATGTTATCTTTTGAAGACTGAGATGGTGATTACTAAATGAACCGGAGTTGTCATTTTCGAGATGGAATTTCCACATTGCCACACATATGTACAAAAAGACCATGTTTCTTCATGTTCTCTTCTGCAGTGGTCTGCGTGTGTTGGGTTGAATTCATGCACATTAACAAAGTGGTCAATGTATTCTTCCATGAAGTTATATTATGTTTAGACATTTTCAGTTTAAAAATACTTGCTAATAAACATATGTAACACAAGCATTGCTACTGCAGCTGAATAATACAAGAAAAATAAATATAATGCTGGCCAGCAGTGTTGGCTTAAGAAGCAGTACAGTATATTAAAATGCCTTATTTGGAGATTTAAGTTTCCCTTGTTTTCCAGCAGTTAGGTTATTTGGTGTTGGAAGCCTATATAAAGGAAAAGAACTTCTCGAAAACAATGTCCTATGTGGTTGGAATAATTAAACCTACTAGTCTCTGTTGGTGTTATTTGCTGCAAAGGCATGTAAGTTTCCCATCTGGCTCAGGCCGCTCTGAATATGTGCAACGTGGATTTCTACATTATTCTGAAAGCAACTAAAGAAAGGAGAAACATAGTTAATTGCTTGATTTTATAAATTAAAAAAAAAAATTTTAAAAAGGAAGAGCTGAATTTTAGTAAAGAAAGAGCTAACATAATGACCCCAGGGAAGGAATAAATGTCCCTTTTACATTAACCCTAATTCTATGTCAGTAGTAATTGAAAAAGTATGCTTGAAAGAAGCCAGGAGTCACAGAGTGCTGGAAAGAGAGGATGAAACTCTCTTTGGGGAAGCTTTATTTCTAAGCTGACCCTCCAGGCTAAACTGAAACCTAAATATTATATGTCTTCTGATTCCTTTATATGAAAAAATACATATGGAGTGCCTATTCTACCAACAGACTGGATATAACTGAAAAGCTCTTTTACAATTTACTTAAAGGATACAAATTATGTAAATACTTCACAAATATGTGTAAGTCTTAAAGCTTGTCCTGGAAATCATTATGAATTTAACATAAGAAGATTAAGGTACATCTAATGAATTACCTGATATTAGAAGCATCTATTGTACTCTTGATATCATTTAATGAATCTGTAAGTGATTTGAACTCAAAGGAATTCAAGTCTCCTCCTTCTGCTAGACACTAAAGGAAAAAATATTTCAAAAGTTAATTGAATTATAGTTCAGATACAGACGAAAAATACCTGCCATAATCTATGGATCATAAATTTTTCGCATCAAATTAGCATAGTTCGTTTAGGTGTAAAAATGAAAATATTTTCTCGGAAATGTACCTTAATTTGTAATAAAATAGCTGTCAGCCTGGAAATTAAGTCTGTCAGATTTTCATTTTCAACACAAGGCTGTCCTGTTGAGGAATTTGCATGCCGAACAATTTCCTGTGCTTCTTCCTCACACCTTCGTCTCATATCTGTGGGCTGATCTGCAGGCTGGAGGCCCTGGTCTGGCGCAAGCTGAATGTGGGTGATGGAAACAGAAGATGAACATTCGTAAGGTCACGATCATTTCTGTGTGTTTGTGCCCTGTTTTCAGATTTGGATTTTACAAAACTAGTATTTATAACAAAAATGATGCTCAATCTTACCTCAGAAGTTTTTTTTTCCTATAAGAGTTTTTTTTTATTGTTTTATATTTTTGATAACGTTTAATTTTGATATGATTTCAAACTTCTAAAAAAAAAAAAAATAGAAAAACTCCACATAACCTTTTATCCAGATTCACTGTTTATGGCTTAGTTTACTTGATTTAACGTTTGATCTCTCTCTGTTTGTGTATATATAATTATTTCCCCTTTACACTCTTTATCCCTAAATACTCGTTTGTATTTCCTAAGTACAAGGGTATTCTCTTACATAAGAAAAGTGCAATTATCACAACCAGGAAATTTAACATTGACACAATACCAATTTCTAACAGTCCATATCTAAATTTCATCAACTGACTCAATAATGTCCTACACATTGCTATTGTCCCCCTGAATACATTTGGTTGTCATGTCTCTTTCGATTCCCTTCTTCTGGAACAGTTCCGCAGTCTTTCATGACCTTGATATTTTTGAAGAGTGACAGTCAATTATTTTGTATAATATCCTTCAATGTGGGTTTGTCTGTTTCCTCATGATTAGACTGAGGTTATAAGTTTTGGCAGGAACGCCACAAAAGTGATGCTGAGTTCTTCTCAGTCTCATGATTAGGAGGCACGTGACATTGATCTGTCCCATTACTGGTGATGTTATCTTTGATCACTTGGTTAAGGTAGTTAAGTGTCTGCCAGACTTCCTCACAGTAAAGATTTGTGTAATTAATTTTTGTAGTAAGTATTCGTGAAGAGATATTTTGAGGCATGTAAAGATTCTGTACCTCATCAAACTTTTTTACCCACCAATTTTAGCATCTATTGATGATTCTTGCTTTTACCAATCATTAGTACGATGGTTGCCAAATGGTGTTTTTCTTACTTTTATCATTCCTTCTACATTTATTAGTTGGCATTTTACTATAAGAACTTTTCCTTAAAAAATTAATTAAAAAAATTAGTTTATTAATATTACTATGGACTCATGGATCTTAGTTATTCAATGGGTTATAATCTTTTCTTATAGTGACTTAGGCTGAAGCTCAAACTGTCCCAGGTTTGGCCAGTGGGAACCTTGTTAAGTTGGCTCTTTTTGACATGTCCCCATATATTTGGGGGTACATCTTACTTCCCTGACACAGTAAGATGGTCCAGGCTCATCTTCTACTTTCTCTGCCTTAGATCTGGAATCAGCCTCTTTTTCAAGGAGCCCTGATTCCTTTCATTGGAGAACAGCGTTTAGAAACCCAGATCTGGGCGCTAGCTGTGTGCACTGCCATCAGGGTGCCACTGCTCTGGGCTCCCGCAGCACATACACGCTCACTCATGTCCATATCATAAAAATAAAACGAACCACAAATTCATACTACTTCTTCTGATTCTAACCCAACACCAGTGTTCGTTCTAGTTTTCCCTTTCTTCCTAACTCCTTTCTCCAGCAGCGAGACACCTGACTCCATTATTCTCAATATACCTATTTACTCATTTGCTCAATCCTAGAATACACAGTTTCAGAATTGCTAATCCTTACCACTATGAGGAAAAACCCTACCAACTAAAGTTCAATATTTGTTTAAAGTTTGGTTTACCTTTAGACTAAGGATATATAGTCAAAAAACTATGTTCAAGGTATGTGTGTTAGTGTTTATTATATTTGTGAGTTCATCCATGGTGTTGCACGTAGTTGAGTTCATTCATTCTCAATGCTAAGTAATATTCCATTGTATAATTTTATGACAGTTGATTGATTCATTCTAGTATTGATGGGTATTTGGACAAATTCTAATTTTTGGCTTGAGGAACAGTGATGCTATGAATATTCTAGGGTATATCTTTCAGTAAATACTGTTCATATATCTGTTTGGTACGTATGTACTTAGGAGTAGAACTGCTTAGTCACATTGCTGTGTAGATAAGTGACAACTACCAGGAAAATAAAAATAAATGATAACTGATGGCTAGAGGAATGCACAAAGATGCTCGGAGTTTAGCAGGTAATCACAGCTCATTCCCTTCAGTTCAATTCAAGTGGATTGACAAGATCACCAATCGCAGATCTTTGGGACTTACTCATGAGGCTAGTATCATAAAAGCTAACTAAGAATCTCCTATCACAAATGGAGGTGGCTTACTGCAAATTCTAATCTCATCTTAATCATTTCATGCTTACCTTGTAATAAGAAATTCAAACTGGGTGAAACTGTTGAACCACCTTTATAAATAAATATATGTAATTTTGTGTGCATGATAATAATTCACAAATAATCTTATCATCTATGTTTGAAGTTCAAGAATCCATAGTTTTAATGTAAAGTTTAAAGAGGAAGGAAACAAAATTGTGTACACAGCATGATCGTAACTTTGTGAGCTATGTATATAAAAAAAAGACCAAAGGGAAATAAACCAAAATACAGTCTTTGGGGTAGTGGAATTAAGAGTAATTATTTTTCTAAAATTTTGGGAGATCTATATCATTTGTAATACAAACAACATCAACAGAACTGATAGATCACTGGGTATAAAGCACCTTTCGATAATGATGCTGTAAAGAGTAAAAACATATATAAAATATGGTTCTGCTAAAGGCCCTTATAAAGATACTTGCTTAGTTTGGATTTTCTAAAATATGAAGTCACGGCATTAAGCCCCTCAAGAGAAATCCATGCAAATTACCTACCTCATAGCAGTACTGTTGAACTTTATGCAAAACTTTGTTTAGGTCCTTGTTCAGCTGTTCAAGCTCTAGCACAATTGTTGCGTAGCTCCGCTGAAAGTCAATGCCGATGGGCATGGAATATGATTTCTGGGCAGAAAAAAAATCAGATTTTGATAAGGGTTTTTTGAGTAGTGCAATTTCAATAATCTAATAGGAGATCTCACTTACCCAAAACAAACTAAAGGTTATTAAAATTGTCTATACTCAATGTTACACTTCTTGTGTGTGATAACAGTATTATGTATTTGTTCCTTAGGAGACTGTCTTTGTCCTTAGGAGCGTCCTGATGTCTGCCATTTACTTTTTAAAATAAGATCTCATATAGAAACTCCTCAATAAATATTAACTGTTACTATCATTGCCAGTTTGCTTCCTACCAGTAAGTGTAAATGGACTTTGATTCCATTTCCTTTCATCACGATACTGCTAATAAATTACTCTCCATTCTAATGCAGTGAGACTTCTCCAGTCAAGCCCAAGTTAACCACATTTCTTTTTTCAGAGGATTTCTGAGAGAGCAGATCATCGTGTACTAGGTCAGCCCAACTGCTCCTTCCAGGAAGTACAGTTAAGGAAGGAAAGAATTACTAACCTGTATGGGGATAAACTACTTACATGAGTACCCAATCACAGAGCTAAGAGAAACCCTTGAGATCATCTAATACAGCCGTGTCATTTTACATGTGAGAAAACTGAGGCCGAGGAAAGTTAAATGTCTTACTTAACAGTTATTAATAATGTGTTATGACTTACTCGTGGTGATAATGAAGATGGCTAACATGTACTGACTAGAGCTATCTAAGGACCAGGCACTGTTCTCAGTGTTTAATGGGGTTTCATGAGAAGGATACTATAATTATCCCCATTTTACATGAGGAATCTATGATGTGTCTAGGAGTCATTATCTTTTTGTTTATCCCACTGGGATTCATAGGGCTTCTTGAATCTGTGGCCTGTTGTCTTTTGACAGTTTTGGAATGTTGTCAGTCATTATCTTTTAAAATATTCCTTCTGTCCCAGTCACTTTCTCTCCTTCTGTTACTCCATTAGACATGTCATACTCCTCACTATATCCCATTTATCTTATCCTCTCTTCTGTAGCTTACATCCATTTTTCTCTCCATGCTTCATTCTGGATATTTTCTTTTGATCTATTTTCAATTACTAACTCTCTCTTCAGCTGTTCCTAATCTTCTGTGGTTGTATCTACCAACTGAGTTCTTAATTTTGATTGCTATGGTTTATTTCTAGAGTTTTCATTTGGTTCTTTTTTTTGTTTCCATTTCTCTTCTAAAATTCTCATTTTTTTCTAATCTCTTTAAACGAATTAAGCATTGAAAATCTATGCCTAAAATCTATTCCATTACCTGGAATTTGCCAATTGTCTATACTTCCTTTTAGCTTTTGTTAGGGTTATCTTGTCTCCTACTGTGTCTAGGATTTACAATTGAGTGTTAGACACTGTATGTTAAAAAGTGTAGAAATAACCGGAGGCCTAGTATGATGCTATATTCGTCTAAGAGGACTTACATTTACTTCTGGTGGGCTTTAAGGCCACAGAGTTCATAATCATCTTAACTCAATTTTAGAGATGAGACTATTTGAAGCTGGGCCAGTGTAGCCTTTTGGGGTTACAACCCAGAAAATGGAAGGTCTGCCAGCTTCCTCCAACCCCTGCTGGGTCTCTGAGCTCTAATTTTGGTCCTCCCCACCCTTGTAAGCCTTTCAAGAAGGCCATTCCATTTCTAAGCCACCTTTTCTGGAATTTGCTGAAGCCCCTGAGGAAAAAGCAACACTAAACGCCAGGTTCCCCTTTTGAGATTACTTCTTTTCAGATCCTATCCCTGTAATTCTTTAACGCCTTGTTAATGCTCCAGTGTCTCCAAGCAGGTTATCTTCACAATTTATTCCAAAGGAAACAGTTGTCCTCAGCTATTTGGATCAGGAAGGTTAATCCAAATTATCTAGTCTACCATTACCAAAAGCAGAAGAAGCCTTACTTTTCCCAAATGGTATGTTCAAATGCTTTAGAGACGTGTCTGTTTCATTTTCTACTTTTTACTTGGGTAAATGTGATATTTAAGTTCTGTCGCTGGGATGAAGACAGGAAATGAGGAAACAGACACTGAATCAATTCCTTTTTAAATATTGCATCTCACTTCTGCACTCCATCATATTTGAAAATTTGGGCCTGGAGCCTCTTCAGGTTCCACCATGCAGCCTTTAGCCACGGTTTTTTGTTTCATCCAACTATATGTCAGAAATTTTTTTTGAATCTTTCATATATTTGTTAAGCAGTCTGCTTCAATTTATTACCATTTATTTCTTTTGTACTTATTTTGTGCGGAATTATAAAGGATAGGAGGAAAACACGTCTTCAGCCTACCATCTTAAACTAGAAGTCTCATTAAATCTTTAAAAGGTTCACATACTTTGACCCAGCCATTCTATTTTCTAACAATTTGCCTTACAGATAGATACAAATACATATATAAAACCACATGGACGGGGTACTTGCTGTAACACTATTTTAGCAAAATAATGAAAATAACCCAAATATCCATTAATTGATGGTACAATACAAAAATTTAAAAGACTAAGTCAATACATAATGACATAATTCCATTTTTGCTAAAAAGTAATTTTTAAAACCACATATGATAGTATATGAATAGAGGAAGAAATCCATATGCTAAATATATAAACATATTTATAGCACATGCTAAACTAAATAGTAATTATCTATGGGGGAGGCATTATAAAGAACTGTCTCCCTCATTAGTTTTACAATATTTGAATTTTTATAATGGGAATTATTTTTAATCATAAATTAGGCAAAACAAATATTAGAACATATCATGTTAACTAGACTTCCACAAAGTTCTCACATGCCAAGAAGCCAAGCCAACATCAAAACAGGCCTCTATTTAAAAGTAGGTAACACTAACTAAGGCAAGCCCAATACTATAAGGTGTGGATCCTAGCCACAGGGAAATATCATGGCTAGTAATGTGAAAGTGAAATAATTTATTATGCATAAAATAGGAGAAATGATCAACTAATCAGAGGAAAGGTAATGGAGGAGCATTGAAAAGGCATAGAATAAAGGTTAGAGGTAGAACTGATAGAAGCCAAGATAAGAATTAAAGTCCAGTAGGAAAGAAGCAAACACATGCATTTTAAAGTTTAGGATTTATAATGGCAATATGTTACGGCTAATTTTTTCAATCTTTGACAGCCTGTGTATCTGATTATACTAATTTCATATCATGCCTAGATGGGTTAAATTGGGACCAAGAAGACTGTTTTGGTATCTGTACTATTAAACTGCAGCATGATCTTAAGACTGAAATCCCTTGACATTTTTGGTCTTCAGTTTCCAATTTCATAGAATGATGGGTTCAAAACAGATAATTCAAACTCATGTTCAGATTAAAAAAAATTAACCCCAAAACTCTAACTCTAAAAGAGGACAGTTCCTCATTCAGGTAGGTATCTTCTTGTCCAGTTGTTTACCCACACCTACCCCTTACACCATTCCATACCAGAGATGACCAATGTCACGTCTCCCTATTCCTATACTTATGGCAGACATTGGTAATTGGCTGCAGCACTTTGTCCCCCGAATCCAGTCACTGAGCATTCCCTCACTTTTCTACTTCCACGCAGCCATTTTCAATCAGTTGGAGATGGTGCTTGAGATAAAATCTATTCGCCAGCCTATCAACCTATAAACAAGTTATGACTTTCAATACAGTTCAAAAACTTTCTTAGTGAATATTTTCTACATTAAAAAAAAACAACTCTGATACTTCTCTCCTATGAATAAAATTGGACTCCCATTTTGGACTCATTAGATTAATAAAACAGGATATAAACTGTCAAGATAACCTGAAGATGCCAACTTATGCATTTCTTTATTTATTCTGAATCACTTTTAAAAACCTCTGTTAATGAGTTCCTTAGTCAGAGGCACCAATGCTAGGGATTCTACACTCATGCAAACTGTCAAAGAACCTAATATATACATTAATCCTATTCAACTGTACAGTCAACAGCATAATGAGGTCTGGGATAATAAACTGTATTGCACTGCTAATTCACTTAGCATGTGTTCAGTGTAATAAGAGATAGTGATAGCATATGAGTACTTAAACAGAACATTTATCTCAAGGTTTTCCTGCATAAAATATTTTAAAATCCTTAGATACAGAAGTCCCCACCATTTTAAAATTAGACAAAGACAAAAGAAAAATAGCCTTACCAATTTTTCTGCATCTGTGTTCATTTCCCTTAATTTCTTGATATGTTCCTTTTTAATCATGAGAATTTTTGATAATCTGGTCTATAGAGACAGAAGAAGAGATGTTTGGGAACAAATAGAGGCATTTAAGTATATCAGTTAGACATCAAATTTCCAATTTTTCACTAAGATATTTTAGCAGATTTTAGTGTTTCAATGTAAATATAGCACAGGTTTTTTATTTTATAAATCTGATCAGCTGACAGGAAAATGTTAAAGTCCACTGCAACCAGGACATGTCAAAAGGACTAAGGAGTCAACCTGAAAAAGCTTTCACTGGGACAATTCGTGGACCAATAAGAATAACTACAATGGATTGAAGCACAAATATGTTAAAATCTGTATTAAAAAAATGAACCATTGTTAGAGAATCTAGTGACCAAACTCATTATTTTATAAATTGGAAAACAAAGAGCCAAGCATTTATCTTGCCTTTCCTATACAAACTATACCATTAGGTTATCAAATAATAGATTAGGGGAAATTTTTCTTTATAGAACTACTTCAGCTAAGAAATGAAGAAGAAATAAAGAAGGACTGAGGATGAGAATAGCACCAGTTTCTAGCCATTGCTAATCAGTGGCAGCTAACATTACATAAAAAAAGATAAAATAGTATGAGTCTCCTAACAGGACACATAACCACCTATAAAAGTAGATACATAAAAACAAGTAAACCAACCAAATAAAAAACCCAAGTCTAATCAAACCTTTCTATCCAGTGAGCAATTTACATGAAATACATATTGAATGATACCACAAGGAATCACTCCGCAAAATCCAGACTGGCAGACTCTATGGACAATCCAGTTTCTTCAACAAATAAGTTGTATGGAGGAAAAGAGCATTTAGCATTTAAGAGACAACTGAAAAATTTAAATGCTGACTGAATATTTGATAATATTAAGACATTTAAATTAACTTTTTAGATGTAATAACGGTATTATAGTTATGTTTCTTTAAAAAAAAGAGCCCTTACCTCACAGAGATACATAATAAAATATTTACAGATAAATGATATTTATCCGGTATTTGCTTCCAAATAATACAAAAGGGAGAAAGTCGGTGGGAGTAAAGATGAAACAGGACTGTCTAGGAGGTGTTGGTAATTATTACAGCTGGATGGTAAGTACACAGAAGTGCATTATACAATTCTGTCTGCTTTTACATGTTTAAAATGTTTGATATAAAAATTCTAAAAACTTGGCCTACGTTGGTACAGGCAGAGGGCCAGGTAAGGTATGTTACCACTTCTTCACACAGACCTTTATTTAATGTTTGCTAGGTCCAGAGCTCTGGACTAATCTCCCTTCTCTAAGTTGCTGAGTTTTTATAGAAATTTGTGTGATTTTTAAGAGTTGGAAACAGTAAAAGGTAGAATGAAAGCAACAGTTTCTCTCCCCTTTTTTGTTTCTGTTTCAGTTTTGTGTTGCTTATTTGTTTTTGATAGAAAACCATTCTGTTTCTTTTAATTTTTTTCAAAACTGAGACCTCTCTAAGAAAGTGTATCAGTCTTTTAAGATTCCTCAAAATCCCTAACCCCAGGAATAAAAAGTTCCCTCAAAAAGAAAATTCACTGTAAACTATGAATTATGAAACTTGCAAAATATTTTTAATGCTATTTATTTTTAATAAGAAAAAATATTAGGAACAGAAATAGATAAAAATATCCATCTACAGATCCATTTACCTCATAGCTTAATATTAACAAGAGCAAACCTGAGTTTCATAAAACCTTACATATTACAAAAGACAAACGTATAAGAGGACTTTTATTTTTTACCTCTTAGCTTAGAATAATAATGAAAGTAGGGTTTTAACTAGGCTTTCTTTACACATAGATTTTGAAGTTAAAATTAAGCACTGAAATCAAACATCTAAGCATCAATAAAAATATCAATATTTTAGAAGCAGTGTGGTAGTACTCAGCTTCTGGCTCCTTCTGCAGGTATGTCTCTGTCTTGTCCAAATATGACATTAGCTTTGTTTTTACTTTCACTATTTAAAGAAAGCATTTCTTAAAAAAAACAAAAAAACACAAGTGTCCCATTTGTGAAAAGCATAAGCTTTGGCTCTTTCCATAATTTCAACTTTTTATATAAAAATATCTTATCTACCTTGTGAAGCCAAAAGGCATAATAAAATTCTACATTGCAAGGAAATTTAACAACATATGATTAAAGAATACAAAATGCTATACACATGTACACAAATGACAAGACTTTTTCTCGACATCACATCAATTGCAAAAGGTAACACTGTGAATATTTTAATGAATTATGCTATATAATGTAATATGTAAACTTTTTTATTTATAGACTGTATCTCAAGCCAAAGTAGTTCTTCTTTTCAGAAAAGTAAAAGAAACAAATCTAACATTATTAGACTACAATTCAAACTAAATAATTTAATCTAATTTTCAAAACAAATGGCTCATTACATTAAAAGTCAGGCTATTTAGGAAAACTGTTCTATATATTAGTTCTATACTTGTTTCAACTTAGGCTTGGATTTCTGGTATTTAATCACTAAGTACCTAACATGTGAATAGCTATTTCTACTCTC
The DNA here is from genome assembly GCF_057876585.1 of Rhinolophus sinicus. NCBI lineage: Eukaryota > Metazoa > Chordata > Mammalia > Chiroptera > Rhinolophidae > Rhinolophus > Rhinolophus sinicus. The sequence goes on along the minus strand of NC_142506.1, from coordinate 55,563,623 downwards.
AGAAAAGAAAAGTTCATCCTAACTAAAGAGCTAGGCAACAGATCACAACTGTTGAGTAGACTGATAATGGCAGGATGCATTGAGGTTACTAAATAAAAGCTTTATACTTACACGAGTTATTAACAGCTAACCATTCGGTTTCACAGAGCATAGACTAGAATGTGAGTCCTTAACACAGCAAAATAATAAGGCCCAAACCCAAGAAAAGCCCAAGAAAAAAGACCTGTAAGTATTTTCTAACTCGTATATTAAAGCTTTGTTGGAAATAACAGAGTTCTTAAAACCAATAAAATGATTAAAATTAAAAAAAAAACAAAAAACATTTGGTCCTAGGAAGACTTTCACAACACAGAAGACATTGAGTTTTTAAACAAACAGCCAAGACATTCAGAGAAATTCTTACCACTTGGATAAGGAATTCTACTGGAAAACCACCTAATGTTTCAGTGTCAGAGCCAGAAATTTTACTTCTCCAAGGTGACTGTCCTAATAAAGGATCATTATCCTATGGGAATAAAAGGGTATCATTTAACTACTGACTGTGCAAAAGGAAGTATCTTATATTTAGATAAAGAGCAAATTCTACTATAATTAATATTATATTAAACATCCTACAAAAAGGAAAATATTTCCAGAGTTGAAGTAACTACTTATTTAAAATCTAACAACTCAAAATAATGTGGGCACCTCCTGAAGTTTCTGTAATAGTTGTGTATTTCATAAGAACATACACATTGATCAGCATTTAAATTACTGATGATATTTTAAAAATGTTACCGTAATCGGAGACTGGAGAGGCGGAGTATAATGTGACCGTGGTGGAGTCATAAGAAATCGAGAAGGCCGCTGTTTTTGTCCAAAGGCAGCAATGGGCATTGTCTCGTGAGGCTCATTACTCTTTGGGAAAACAGAAAAGTCAACAAGACTTGTAGAACTTTACCAATTATATTTCAGCATGAGCTATACAGTAGCTCATATGCTATGATGTATCATAGAATATATTATCCTACAAAAATCAAAGGGCTAGATCTTAAATACTATTGAAAATACTATTAATACTTTGCTACCAAAAAGGCTAAACACACAAAACAGAAGAATTAAGAATAAGACCAAAGGATCAAAACAGTTAGAGGATCAAAGATTAATATTAAAAGTATTCTATGGTCACTCTTGGTTGTCTCTGTGTTAAAGACTGTCTGAATGGGGATGGTAGAGGAGGGTAAAAGGGGTCATATATATGGTGATGGAAGCAGAACTGACTTTGGGTGGCAAACACAATGTGATATATAGATGATGTATTACAGAATTGTACACTTGAAACCTATGTAATTTTACTAACCATTGTCACCCCAATAAATGAAAAACAAAACAAAACAAAAAACAACTCAGCTCTTATCTGGCCAGAGAGAAATATTTGGGTGATCTCATAAAGGAAATTACATTGATGAAACAGACAAACAATTTTCCTTTTTTGAAAGGGGGGGTTGAAAGATTTCATCCTTTAATGAAAAAACCTAAGGGTTTTGCTCTGTATTTAGTTGAAATTTTCTTTCTCTATTATTTCTCCTCTCTAAAAATTATATTTGATAAGGAAACCCTTACAATAAACAGAAAATTATACTTTTAAAAAAGTACATATCAGAAAAGGAAGATTCTTCTATTTTTGCACTAAGGAAATAAAGAAATCTTGATTTTTAATTATAAGTTCATAAACCTTAAGAATTAAGTTTATAACAAAGAAATGAAAAAAGAGAGGCTAAAAGTGAACAATTTAATTTCCATAATGCTTAGAGGCAAATTATTTTGTTATTAAAAAGTTCATTATTCACTTTTTAAAGACTTTGGTAGATTGCAGTTATATTAGTTCTTAAATTTGTTTTAACTTATTAAAAAGGTATATAATTTCCATGACATTGCCAAATCAAGCATGATCATGAAATAATGGTCCAGTAGTCTAATGGACTATATCAGAAATACAAAAGATCTGAATTCTAGTCTCAGCCTGGCAAGAAACCAGCTCTAGAGTCTTGAATAAATTAACCAATTTGTAATTATTTATGTCTCAGTTTCATCACGCAAAAAGTGGGGATAATTAACACCTACCCTGCATAATTCTGAGGATAAAATCAGAAAACAAATTTTAAAGTGCAAGATGTTACTTCATATTTTTAAAATCATTTTGCAAAAGGAGCATACTTTGACAAAACAGCTGGAATTAAAGTGTTGTATAACTTATTCCCCAAGATTATCTAGTCAGGAGTGATGAATTCTGTCACAATAAAGCACTATGTGGGTCAGTACCATCCAGGAATGCTGACTCTGAAAAATGTGGAAGACTTAAGTACAGTTCTGCTCCAGTGTGATTTGAAATCTTGACTCTATCATAAAGTACAATCTCTAAGAAAGTTCTACATGACACATTAAATGGGCATATATACGAATATATTATGAAATACTTACAAGAACTTCATAGTCAGGGATGGTATGCGTTCCAAGGCCTGCTCTATCAAAAGTTACTCTGTAAGTAGCATTAAGAGTATCCACAGCATCTATTTGTCCAGTGAATAGACCGTCATGAACACCACGTAACCGTGCTGAGAAAAGAAACAAAAAGGCATTATGACGTTTGGAAGATACAAAGAACTGTCAAACATAAAATGCTCCAAGCATGTAATTTAAAACATAGAAAGTACAGTGTTGTCTATTATAGTTTGGAAAAAAAGTACATACTTTATTTTTGGTTTAGAGAAATAAGTTTTGAAACAAAAAACAAAACTATAAATGATGATCCTTACTTTGATACATGAATGAAATCATATATATATATATATATATATATATATAAAAGGAAAATATTTTTAAACCAATCCTTTAAACCCTGAATTGCAAAAAAAAAAATGTCAACAAAAGAACTTTGGTCATTATATTACTCATGAGTGAAACAACGGGTGCAGTTCAACTTAAAAAACAAAACAAAACGAAAACGAGATACCACCTTACTCCAGTAAGAACAGCTATTATCAACAACTAATAACAAGTGTTGGAGAGAGTCTAGAGAAAAAGGAACCCTCATACACTGCCGGTAGAAATGTAAATTGGTACAGCCACTATGGAAAACAGTATGGAGGTTCCTAAAAAAATTAAGAATAGAATTACTATATGACCCAGCAATCCCTCTTCTGGGTATTTACCCCAAAAATTTGAAAAAATTTATTCATAAAGACATATGTGCTCCAATGAACATGGCAGCATTCTTCATGGTGGCCAAGACATGGAAACAACCAAAGTGTCCTTCAATAGATGATTGGATAAAGAAGATGTGGTACATATAGATGCAATAGAATACTATTCAGCCATGAAAAAAGATGAAATACCGCCATTTGCGACAACATGGATGGATCTTGAGAATATCATGCTAAGCGAAATAAAAGTCAGGTGAAAAAAGTCAAGAACCATATGATTTCACTCATATGTGGGATATAAAACTAAAAGCAACAAATGAACAAATAAGACAAAAACTCATAGACACAGACAACAGTATGGTGGTTACCAGAGGGAAAGAGGGGGGTGGTGGAGGTAGAAAAGAGTGCAGGGGGTCAAACACATGGTGACAGAAGGAGACTTGAGTTTGGGTGGTGAACACACAAAGAACTACACAGATGATGTATTATAGAACTGTGTACTTGAAACCTATATAATTTTAATCACCAATGTCACCCCAATAAATTTAATTTTCTGAAAAAAGGGGGGAAAAAAGACAAAGATGCTGAGCAGAAAAGAATGAACATACTAGGCCCAAGACTGCTATGTATCCTTAGTAAGACCTGCCTGCAAGGTTGGCAACTGGGAACTTGAATTTTCAGTGTTCCCACTGTTCCCATACTAATAAAGGTGCCTAGACTGTTTGTGAAAACAATGTCATTTATGTTGTACACCTGCTTTCCTTCAGGGAGTCTGGAATTCCAAAATGTGCTTTGCAAGGGTGACCAGCCCCCAGTAAATACCTTGGGGACTGAGCCTCTAATGAGTTACTTTGGTAGATAACATTTCACAAGTGTTATTACACCTTGTTGCTGGAGGAATTAAGTTTTGTGTAACACTAGAGGGAGGAGACTCTTGGAAGCTTGCACCTGGGTTTCCTCTGGACTTTTGCCCTGTGCACCTTTTCCCTTTGCTTATTTTGCTTTGCATCCTTCTCTACTAATAAGCCAAGGCTGTGACTGCTGAATGCCCTGAATCATTCTAGTGAATTACCATTGGGGTAGTGTTGGGGCCCCTCACATGAATGAAGTCTTATGTCACTATTATTTAAATCCAGACTGAAATAACATCAGCAAACATCCAGCAAGAGTGAAAAATATAAGAACAATAGTATTTAAGGCATTAAACTAAGCAATGTGACACATTTTATATGGACAAAAAAAAAGTACAATACACAGTATCACTTTAACAGAACACAAATATTCAATGCAAAACTATTTACAAGAATCAATTCATTAAAAATACACAATTGTAGGAGACTAAAATATGAAAACCAGCAGTTGCTGCAAGAGAGGGTAGATTAGATGTGGACTGGTGGGTAAAACACCGTGACTCTGCTAGTTAAAAGTGGTGAACTTGATCAGGAAAGAATAAGAAAAACCCAGTTTTGTAAGCCCAAAGTATAGCCCTGACTGAGGTGAGCAGCAGAATAGCCAGAAAGCTAACAGGGAGATCCTGGAAACTAGAGAGCCATAAAAGGGCAGAAATAAGCTCTCCACAAATCCCTGGCTAACTGGAAAACTATGTGAATGAGTGGGGTGATACCTAAGAGAGTGATAGAAGGCACAAGCTAAGGCTCCCTTTCCTTCAAAAAACATTCCGATTAATCCGGCCATTTCTCAAACTCTTTCAGTATACTTACTAACGTACCTACTCATGTATAAACACCTTGCTACTTCTTGTACCACATAAGTTGTAATTTTAGTTTACCAAATTACTGAATAAGATTAACTTAAATCTGAGGATTTGGTGGTACTTTCCTTCCATGTTATAACTGAAGATGTGATTCTACATATAGAATTCTATACATAGAATCACATCTATAAAATGACAAAATTTATACCCTTACAAAATTTTGAGCAAACAACCTAGCGAATAATTTAGTTTTATTGAGTCATTAGAAATGGACTATTTCTAGATCCAAAGATCACAAGAATAATGGTGTTTGTAGACTACTTAGATAAGACTAGTTAGAAAAGGAAAATAAATGATGTGGAAGCAAAAGAATAACTTTTAAAAAATTTAAATTTAAATAATACATAGCTATACTCATTCCAGTGAATTTAAAATTTCATCTTGAGGCAGTTTGTAGTAGGCATTGAGTTGAACCAGTACACTTTTTTTCAATTACTTTAAAAACCAGACTTCACAGATGAAGCAACAGTAACCTCTACAGTATATTGCTATAGAACTATAGTTTAAGCTTTTTAAATTTAAAAGCCATTTCTCTAATAGACATTATCTTGGTGAAAAAATACAAGTCAAAACATTAATAAGCTTATCTTCACTTACCTGTAACTTTGGTTCCAATAACCAGGGGCAAAGGAATTTCATCTGGGAGATCTTTGAATTGTGTAAGATCCGCAACTTTCCTTTGTTGTAAGAGCCTTATTTTCTGCCGTTTCTGTTTTAATGCTGATCTCTCTTCCTCAAAAAATGCAGAAGAACATCTAGAATAAATTATAAAAATCATATAAACTGATAACTATCCTACACAAAAACTTCAAATCAGACCATTTATCTCATTATTCCCTTTTTTCCCTCTCCTTCTTTCGAGTACTGTATTTAAAAATAAGTTCTTAGAAGTGTCCTTTCAAAGGTACCTTTACAGCTTTTTAAAAACAGGGCATTGCAAGACTCTACATTAAGCAAGTCTAGATTATTCCTTCCTATAAAGCAGAAGGATTTGGACACCATCCTTTGACAAAAGTGCATCTGGATCCCAGGTTTTCTCTTAGGGACAAAGTTCAATTTTAATATTATATTCAGACATTTTCCCTGTCACCCAGGGACCATACTAATATAGATATTAAAGATGAGACATGCCACTGTGTAAACTTTTAATTATTCTTATTGCCTTGAAGTATGAATACCGAATCTACTCTTATCTTTAGGGCCTGTCTTACTTTTATTTTCAAATTCTACAACAAACCAAAGATATTTAAACATAGGTTTCATGCCACAAAATATATATTCATAAAACCATCAGTCAAGATAATGAACATATGAAGACATCAATTACCCCCCAAATTTCCTGTGCCCTACTTTGCAATCCTCACACTTCTACACTCTCCTTTCCCAAGCAATCACTAAGTTGCTTTCTGTCATTATCATTTCTATCTTCTCTAGATTGCTACACAGTGATCTCAATATCCATCAAATAAATAATTTAACCCTCCTCTCCCCTACGTATTTGAGATACAACCACTGTTATCATGTATGAAATTCCCACAGATATCTGTGAGTCTATCTGGACTTTCTTTCCCTTTGAATTCATCTTTCTATTCATGCATCACTACCACAGTGTTTTAATTATGATCACTTTATAATCTATTTTAATATCTGATAAATGTAGTCTCCCTTCACTACTTTGCTTCTTCAGATTGTCTTGCTTGATTTCTCCTCTTTTAAATGTGAATTTTAGAATTGGTTCATGTAGTTAAGAAACAAAAAGGCCTACTGATATTTTTATGAAGACTATTTTAATTTACAGGTTAATTTAGGATTTGGAGTCTTCTTATCCAAGTCATGCTGTCTTTGCACTTCCTCATCTGCATCCTGCATATTTCCGGTTAAGTTCCTTCCTGGTGTTTCATCTTTTTTTTTTTTAAGGATATTTTAAAAAGTTTATTATATCAATAATCTGTATTGTACCTGGACTTCCTCAGAGAAAAGAAAAACTACAAACTTTTGTTAAAAATAAAGGTTTTAACTGTTAATTAGCCTTGATGAAGTAAAGGACTACAAGATTAAGCGATGTCATGGTAAGATAATCGAGGATAAATTAATGAGAGAAATATGACACTCTTAAACAAACTGCAGAATTATAACACAACAGTAAAATAAATAGTGACTACTATCCATTGTGATGGAAAATAATTAGAAATAGTGTAGCTCAATTTGCTCTAACATGTAGTCACAGCAAAAACACCCCAGATTACCCAAAGTGATTACCAAAGACCATAAATTACCAGTACGAAAACACTAACACATCACATTTTAATTTTGTTCTTGTAAATTAAGAAAATATTAAAAACATCATCAGCAAGTTTACCTTTAAATATAAGAGATAAAACACAATATTACCAGTTCAATTAAAATTTATTCTTGCATTTCATCACTATCTTCAGAAATCATTAAAACTAAATTTCATTTCTACTTATCCAAGTCACTTTATATTTCTAGGCCTTCCTTGAATTTTTCCAAGATTAAAAATTAAAAAAATCTTGCACATGCTTTTACTAGGAAGGCCGACATATTATGAGAACTAATGATCTAATTCTTTGAATATATTTCAAGATTCCACTCAAAAGTAATATAAGGTTTTGCAATGTGTTAGAAAGCAGGATAACACTGGATAAAGAAAAGTCATTTCACATGAAAAGTAATTCTCAGGAAGCAACACACTAGATTCACTTGATTTCTTTATTTATATAATAAAGTGAAATGCACTTGTGGAAAGGCTCCTGAGGTGATAAAAAGAGTTTCACAAAAGATAAGAATGTATATATAATCTTATAGCATCAATAAATACTTTTTAGTGCATTCTTAAATATTTTTTGGAACATAATGGGATATATATATACACACACACATATGTATATATATATTTATATATATATATACACACACATATATATACACAAACATATTCAAAAGCTTCATTTGATGTAAACAAAAATTAAATTGCACATTTAATTATAAGATGCATAAGTATAAAAATGTCATTAAAGTTGGTTAACAGGATATATTTAACATACAATTAATTATTCTGAAAAGTTATGTTTTGGTGCTAGTCCTTCGGAAGATTAAAAAAAATCAATATAGTAATGATCCTACCAATTTATACTGATTTTATTTTAAACAAAAACATTATTTTTACCTCCGTGGTTTTCCCATAAGCCGCCTGATTTTCCCCCATTCTACTCTTGTTAACTTTCTTGTTTTCAAATTAGGAAAAGATTCCTTTAGACATACACAGAAGTCATTATCACCTTCAAAGAGTGGTCTATAAAATAGAAATAGTATTTTAATGGTTAATACATAATGTGTTACTTAAGAGACTAAAATTCAAGATACACATTCCAATTTTCAACATCAAACTAATTACAAAACGCCAAACTTTCACTTCTACCCAAAACATATATACAATAGGTACATATTCAAAGTGCTAAAACTAAATCCTTGGCATTTGTAAAACAAATAATGTGTAAAAGTTGCTCAGGAAATACTGTCTGTGCTTGAGATGTCCAGGAGACACTGATTTTTGTTAAATCTCCTACCAGGAGTATGTCCTCTGGGAGGCTTTCCTGGCACTGGTATGTTATCTGGTTAGGATAAATAATGTTAGCTACAAAGTATCTCTCCCACAGGTAATCCATCATCAAGGAATCCTCTTTGAGAGTAAATCAGTTTTAGAAAAAGTGGAGGGATGGCTGGTTAGCTCAGTTGGTTAAAGCGTGGTGCTAATAACACCAAGGTTGCAGGTTCGATCCCTGTATGGGCCACTGTGAGCTGAAAAAAGAAAAGTGGAGCACTCTAGAGGGTTAGGTTAATTCTCAGGAATGCCAGAAGAACTCAGATCACACTAGGATACACTGAGAGCTCTCTTAAATCAATGGAAAATCTGTGGACACAAATAAAACAATTCTATTCATGAGTTTGGGCAACCAGGAACCAGTCTTAGCAATGAATGATCATGAATGTCTTGGGCTTAAATATGAATGTTAATGAGATTCACAAGCTTCAGAGCAGGCAACTTCTTTGGAAAGCAGAGAACGGAAGTAAATATAAGTAGCCAGCAAAGCAAGCACCAATGACTGGAATGGATTAGATTAGATTAAGATGGATTAGAAATCAGAATTTTTCCTTAGTAACTTCAGTTGAACAATTAGTTCTTATCCAAATCTCTTAATGTTCTATTTAAATATTTATGTATAAGTAAAGTGTGTAAATAGTATCCACCAAAGAGAAAGGCTACCCTCCTAAAAAAAGTTTATTGAATCAACTGTTTCTATTACACAGCACTTAAAAATCCCAAGATTTATAAAACAAGTCTCATTCATTGCTAATAATAGTGCTTTGTTTTAGAGATCTCCATTCCATAGTCTTTGTAAATTATAATATAGAAATTATACTTTCATTATTCACAAAAATGTGTAATAACTTCCTCCCCAAAAGAGAGAACGGGGAAGAAAACTATGAGAAATGGAAATGGGTCAAACCAGAATGAGGAATAGAAAAAGGAATTTAGGAAAAAATAGGATCAAAATACACCTACAGAAAAGGTTGTAGCTTGTAACGTTTGAAAAACTTAAATTTTGGTTCAAGTAATATTTGTGACATAAGCCATGATACATACTTATCTATATTTGAGTAAAACCACTCATATATGCACCATTTATGTGCTTTGGGAAGCTTGAGTAGGTTACGTAATCGAAAACCAATCTTCTGTGAGGCTTTCTTATCTGGTGTTGACACTGTTGCTGTAAATTTCTATACAATAAAAAAAACAGAGATTAATTAGTTCCATTAAGTAAAAATGAGCATCTATAACACTGAATACATTTGTCAAAAGGTAGACATGGTTAAGTACTAAAAAAGATTCAACAATATTCAACATGGAATTTTTTGTTATTATTTGACAAATAAACATTCTGATTAATTCTTACAAAGTTAAAGTCTCTAGTTTCATAACATATTCTGACAAGTAAGGTGAAATATTGGCCCCTACCACTGCAGTACAATTTCAATTAAGGTAGGAAGGAAGAAGATGCTTGTGAGAAATATTCCTAGGATTCTTGGGCCAGAAAAGACCAGTAAAAACTCTGCTATTACTGAGAGAGTGAGAGAAAACATGCAAGCAAGCACTAGGTCCAGGTTTCACCAGTAAATTCTGTATCAAACCAGAGCTCCAATGCTGTTAGAATGTTCCAAAATCACTGAAGAAGAAGAAAAAGTTTCTCAACTATTTTTATAAAGACAACGTAACATAGAAAACAAAATGTGCCCAAGTATAATATTAGGTTGGTGCAACAGTAATTGTGGTCTAAAAGGTTAAAAATAATTGCAAAAACCGCAATTACTTTTGCACCAACCTAATAAAAGAAATCCTCAGTAAATATCACTCATTTCTAATAATTTTAATAATGGTTGGAAAGATACTCTGTGTTCATGGATTACAAGAATTAATATTGTTAAAATGTCCGTATTACCCAAAATGATCTAAGATTTAATTGAATCCCTATTAAAATTCAAATGGCATTTTTCATAGAAATAGAAAAAACAATCCTAAAATTTGTATGGAACCACAAAAGACACCAAATACCCAAAGCAATCCTGATAAAGAAGGCTGGAGGCATCATGTTCCCTGATTTCAAACTATGTATATTACTCATATATTACAAAGCTATAGTAATCAAAAACAGTATGATAACTGGCACAAAAACAGACACATAGATCAATGGAATGGAACAGAGAGCCCAAATATAAACCCACATATGTGGTCAATTAATTTATGACAAAGGTGCCAAGAATATACAATGAAGAAAGCACAGTCTCTTCAATACATGGTGTTGGGAAAACTGGACAGACACAAAGAATGCAAAAGAGGATGTAAAGAATGAAACTGGATCACTGTCTTACACCAAACATAAAAACTAACAAAACGGATTCAAGACTTATAAAACCTGAAACCATAAAACTAGAAGAAAACAGAGGCAGTAAGCTCCTTGATATCGCTCTTGGTGATGATTTTTTGGATTTGACACCAAAAGCATAATCATCAAAAGCAAAAATTAACAAGTCAGGCTACATCAAACTAAAAAGCTTCTGCACAGTAAAGGAAACCATCAACAAAATGAAAAGGCGATTTACAGAATGGAAGAAACATGTGCAAATTGTATACCTGATAAAGAATTAATAACCAAAATATACAAAGAACTCATATAACTCAATAGCAAAACTCAAACAATCTGATTAAAATATGAGCAGAGGATCATTTTTCCAAAGAAGACATACAGAAGGCCAGCAGGTACATGAAAAGATGCTGACATCGCTAATCTCCAAAGAAATGCAGATCAAAACCAAAGTGAGATATCAGATCACCTGTTGGAATGGCCATTATCAAACAGACAAGAAATAATAAAGAGTTGGCGAGGATGTGGAGACAAGGGAACCCTTGTGTACTATTGGTGGGAAGGTAAACTGGTGCAGCCACTATGGAAAACATATGGAGGTTCCTCATAAAATTAAAAATAGAACTACCATATGATCTAGTAATTCCATTTCTTGGTATTTATCTGAAAGAAACAAAATCAGGATCTCAAAAAGACATCTGCTCCCCCATGCTCACTGCAGCATTATTTACAATAGCCAAGACATGGAAGCAACCTAAGTGTCCATCAATGGATGAAAGAATAAAAGAAAACGTGGTATATATTTATAATGGAATATTATTCAGCCATAAAAAAGAATGAAATCTTGCTATTTACAACAATATGGATGGACCTTGAGGGTATTATGCTAAGTGAAATAAATGAGACAGAGCAAGACAAATACTATACATGATCTCACTAATATGTATTACATAATCTAAAACAAAAAACAAAAAACGCCAAACTTACAGATACAGAGAATGGACTGGTGGTTGCCACAGGTGGGAGGTGGGGGAATGGGCAACATGGGTCAAAAGGTAGAAACAACCAGTTACAAAATAAATAAGTCACGAGGATGTAATATACAGCATAGTGACTATAGTTAATAACACTGTATTGCATATTTAAAAGTTACTAAGAGAGATTTTTAAAAGCTCTCATTATAAGAAAAAATATTTTTGTAATTGTGGTGACAAATGTTACCTAGAATTATTGTGGTGATCATTTTGCAATATATACAAATATGAAATCATTATAGTGTATACCTAAAAGTAATATAGTGTTATATCTCAATAGTTAAAAAGCTTAAAAAAAAGAAAGCTACCAGATAAACACCATCAGAACATCAAAAGAATACAATACAACCAAGTGGAATTTATGTCAAAAATGCAAGGATGGTCCAGTATTAAAAAACTATTAATGTAACTTGCCATTATCAATAAATCAAAACAATAAAAATCATATAATCATTTCCACTGATGCTAAAGACATTTGATAAAATTCAATATCCATTAAAACAACTCTTAATACAAAAGAAATAGAGGAAATCCCTGGAAAATGCAACATGCTAAAAGTTAAATGAGACAGCTAATGTAATGCTTGGAGGGAAACTTAATTTATTGGGTAAATGCCTATATTAGAAAAGAAGAAAGATCACAAATAAATAACCTACGCTTCCACTTTGAAAAACTAGGGAAAAAAAAGCAAAGAAAACCCAAAGCAAATAGAAAGAAGAAAATAATAAACAGCAGAAATAAATGAAATAGAAAAACAATAGAGAAAAATCAATGAAAACAAGTTCTTTGAAAAAATTAACAAAATTGACAAACTTTTAGTTAGACTGGCCAAGAAAATAAAAATAGATGGATACTTTCTTAATCTATAAAACACATTTCTCCCTATTCTAATCCAAAAGTCAGTATCATATTTAATGCTAAAATATTAAAAACATTTTCATTAAAGTGAGAAATATGACAAAGATGTTGATTATCACCACTATTTTGTAACACTGTTTTTGTCCTATTTATTTATTAACATTGTTTTGATGGAATTAGCCAATTCAATTAGATAACAGGAATAAAAATTTTAAGGGGAAGAAAACACTGCCATAATTTGCATTACCATTATGACTGCTCCGGAAAACTCAAGAAGTCAACCATCACCATTAAAAACAGTAAGATAATGGGCCGGCCTGGTGGCTCAGGCAGTTAGAGCTCCATGTTCCTAACTCCGAAGGCTGCAGGTACGATTTCCACATGGGCCAGTGGGCTCTCTACCACAAGGTTGCCTCAACTTCTCGACTCCAGCAAGGGATGGTGGGCTGTGCCCCCTGCAACTAGCAACGGCAACTGGACCTGGAGCTGAGCTGCGCCCTCCACAACTAAGACTGAAAGGACAACTTGAAGCTGAACGGCACCCTCCACAACTAAGATTGAAAGGACAACAACTTGACTTAGAAAAAAGTCCTGGAAATACACACTGTTCCCAATGAAGTCCTGTTCCCCTTCCCCAATAAAAATCTAAAAAAAAAATTAAAAAAAATAGTAAGATAATTTAATAAAGTGGATGAATACAAAGTTTATATACAAAAATCAGTATCTTTAAAAAAAATCACTATCTTTTCTGTATATAAATGAGAATTGGTTATACAATAAAACTGAAGAAATATCCTGCTTATGACAGCTAAAATGACAAGCACTAAGTATTAAATACCTAGGAATACACTTAAGAAATGTGCAAGACTGACATGGAAAAAATTTCAAAGTCTACTTAGGTACAGTAAGGCTTGAATAAGTGGAACTACAACCAGTTCTTGGATAGGTAGTCTCAATGTTACATATGTCAGACCTCATAAATCAATTTATAATATTAGTGAAATACCAATAAAACTTCCATCCAGATTTTTTTCCTAGTCAGGTTGAATCTGAAGTTTACATGGGAAAAAAAATGTGCAAGAATACTCAGGAAAGTCTAAAAAAAGAATACTGTCTTACCAGACATTAAAACACAATATAAAGGCACATTAAAACAATTTGATACTAGGACATACAGAGACATAATAGACATAAAGAGGTAAAAAGCCTAGAAATAAACTCAAATATATACAGGAATTTAGCTTGTGTTGCAGGCAGCATTTTAAATCAATGTATAAATGATGGATTACTCAGTAAATGTTACCAGGACAACAAAGTAGTCCTCTGGAAAAAAATTAGGTTGCAGCCTTACCTCATTCTTTACTCCAAAATAAATTCCAGATGGATTAAAGATTTAAACATTGAAAAAAACAAAATAAGAAATACGAGAGAATTCGAAAACTATAAATTTTAGACTAGGGAAGGTCTTTCTGAGAAGTCATAAAAAGAAAAGATAGTTTACATGTGACTCTTAAAATTTTTTTCAGTCCTCCACAGTGAAAAATACAGAAACAAAGTCAAAAGACAAACTATGAACTCTGAAAAAAATCACAACCAACATAAACAGTGAAAAGGCTAATAATATTCTTTTTTTTTTTTTTTAATTGGGGAACAGGGTGTTTTTCCAGGGCCCATCAGCTCCAAGTCGTTGTCCTTCAATCTAGTTGTAGAGGGAGCAGCTCACTGGCCCATTTGGGAATTGAACCGGCAACCCTGTTGTTCAGAGCTCGTGCTATAACCAACTGAGCCACCCGGCCGCCCCCAAATATTCTTAATATATACAAAATTCTGACAAACTAATAAGAAAATGGCCAACAATCTAATAGAATATGGGGAAAAGACAGTTTACAGGAAAGAAATAGTTTCTAAACATATATGAAAAATTTCTCAGTCACTCATAGATAAAATGTCAACTAAATAAGTAAGATGCTATTATGAATTCAGCAAAAATCTGGAAGTTTGGTTATATACTGAGTTGGAAAGCATTTGGAAAAATAGGTATGATGTATTGTTGGTAGAGAGTATAAACCAGTATAATTTCTTTGGAGAATAATTTGGCACTACTTAAAAAATGTTTAATGTGCATATCCACATTTTACGCATCTATCCTAGAAAGACACTTACAAATTTGTATGAACATGCTTGGGATGTTCACTACAGCATTGTTTGTAATAGTAAAAACTTAGAAACCACTTAAATACCCATAAGTAGGAGAATTTATAATGATAAATTATTTATAAATAAAAGATTGAATACTATATAACAGTAAAAAAAAAATATTGAAGCCTGATCTTCCTTCTTTCTTTCCTTCCTTCCCTCCCTCCCTCCCTTCTTCCCTCCCTCCCTCTAAATCAATCAGCACAGTCAGATCTCAAAAACAGACTTTTGAGTGAAAAAAAACAAATTACAGAATGATGCATGATACAATACCATCAAAATGATACTAAAAATGTAATTTTAAAACTACATATTTTGGGGTGGCCAGATGGCTCAGTTGGTTAGAGTGCAAGCTCTTAACACGAAGGTTGCCGGCCGGTTTGGTTCCCACATGGCGCAGTGAGCAGCAGTAGCTTTGAGCTTGGAGCTGGGCCAGCGGTGGGCGGCCAGTTTGTTCAGTGATTAAGGAGCATAGTGCTCATAACACCAAGATCCACGGTTCCATTCTCACATGGACCAGTGAGCTGCGCCCTCCATAACTAGATTGAAAACAATGACTTGGCTTGGAGCTGAACTATGCCCCCCACAACGAGATTGAAAAACAACGACTTGACATGGAGCTGATGGGTCTTGGAATGGCACACTGCTCGCTGTATTCCCCAATAAAAAACAAAAACAAACAAGAAAACCACATATTTTAAACAATACCTGATATTTTATATCAATGCATGAAGTTTTAGAAGTATTAAAAAGGTCAAAAAGAACAATCAAGCTAATTACAGTGGTTACCAGTAGATGAGGAAACTAGATCTGGAGGGTAAGTAGAGGTCAAAATAACTTTTTTTTTATTATAAACTTTTTACGTTGGAAAAATTGTAGATTTATAGAAAAGTTGTAAAGATAGTCGAGTTCTCATACACCCTTCACCTAGCTTTCCCTAATGTTAACATCTTATATAACCATGGCTTGTCAAAAATAAGAAATTAACATGGTACAATACTATTAACTAAAGTACAGGCTTTATTTGGATTTCACCAATTTTTCCACTAACGTTATTTTCTGTCCCAGCATCCAATTTAAGATACCACACTGCACTTAGAAAATTAACTTTCTAAGGTAAAAACACTTTTTTGTATGCCATGAGTTGTTAAGCATAAATAACAAATTACTATAAAATATTGTCAGAAAAAATGCTACTTTTCTTTCCAATGAGTTAATTGACCCAGATTTTTACATGAGGCTCATTGGATATAAAACTGTATTAAAAATCCCTTGTTGAGTGTGTGGAGAAATATATTCAAAATGTTAGTGAAATATAAACTACTACAACTTTTATGAATAGATTTTTTTGGTAGTATCTTCCAAAGTTTAAAAGTTAATAACCTTGTTGTAGCAATTACACTTCTAAGGGTTTATTCAACACATGGAAAAAGGAGTGACTGCTACTGGCCACATAGTTTCTTTTGTGGTGAGAAAAATGTTCTAAAATTGGTTGTGGTGGTGGTTGCTCAACTCTGTGCATACATTAAAATCATTGAATTATGCACTTTAAATAGATTAACTGTATAATATGTGAATTGTATCTTTTTTTTTAAATTATATCTTAATAAAGCTGTTAAAACAAAGAAACAAAAAAAGCAAGGCTCTGGAAACAGGATGCCTGCCATTTTAGTATCAGCTTCCTAGCTCTGTGATCTTAAGCAAGATACTTTTCTGTACATCTGTTTTCCCATCTGAAAAACGGGAAATATTATAATATAATAGTAACCTATCTCATTGGGATTGCCGAAGATTAAATCAAAGTAATACATACGAAGTGTTTAGAAAAGGACCTACTATATACTAAGAATTCAATAAAAGTCGGTTTTTATAATTTCACTACTGGACAGAGCTGTTTAAAGAAACACACAGACATACTACAACAGATTTAGAGGATGTGACTAGGAGGGTAAGGGAACGAGCCATGTCATGTAAATGAGATCAAAAGAACTAGGCATCTTAAGGCTAAAAAACAGAAAACTCAGAAGTCTCAGATCATGTTTGTCTTGTATTTTCTCTGCATTGCTCAGAAGTGGAAAGGACTTTGTCAAATAGTCCTAGAAGGGATGAGGTGGCTGGGGAGGAAGGCAGTGGATAGAGTTGGGACTGGATGGTTTTATAGTCATAAAGACCACAGTTTTCTGTACATTTGAAAATTTCCCTAAAAATTAGTTGGAGGAAAAAAAGAACTGAAAAAAAAAGAAAAATACAAACTTGGAAATTTAAAAAATCTAAACCGAGTTAAGTCGTTCAAATCATCCTAATATCACAGCTCTTCTAAAGTCAATGCAAGAAATAGTAGTTAACTATTTCTTAGATTCATTCAACTCTGTATCCAACACCTACGGAGTCAAGAAATGCATATTATGTATTTGTGCCAATTTTATAAAACTGAATTTTTGATGCTTATGTGCATTTGTCCTTGATGTTAAAAAAATTCAAAATACATTTTTATTTATTTTATAGAACATGAACATATTTTACTATTTGAAATTATCATACAGTAATGTAAGAGTTTTGGGTTTTGGGGGTTTTTTTCGGTAGGGCACATTGTTGGTCATGCCTTTAATCTATTTGATGATGCCCAATTCCTGGTTAAGAAAATCACTTCTACCACGGCCCATCTTACTAGAAAACCTTATTACACTTTTGGAAAAAAAGAAAGAAAGGGAAGTAGGGAATAACTATATCAAAATTAGTAAATTTGACAGAAAAATTACACTATTCTTGAAGTTAATATTTCCTTATCCAATTTTCACTCATTCCTTTGATTCTTACATGTCTGCTATCTTTTTTTTTTTTTTAAAAGATGCCAAAAATGAAAGAGATAAGATTTCAGGCTATCTATGTTCCTCTTCTGGATAAAGAAGTCCTCAACATCTTTCTCTCAGTGATAAAATAGAATCCCCTCTCATTTCCATGCAAAACTCCAAACTGATTCCATATTGCCAAATCCATTTGCTTCATGTCCACTATCTTCATGCTTAAAAGTGTGCATTTGTAAGATTGAGGACTGGCTTTCTATTCTGGTTTAAAGTCCATCAATAAAATAATGGTCTTTTCTAGGTAACTAAAATAGGAGCTGAGCTGGAGCACTGATTTAAAGAAAAGAATTTGTTACTCAAAATGTTAACAGAATAAACTATATTACTCTGAGCAATTGCTCACTTCCTATCACATGAAACAAAATTTTAGCACACACATACCTGTGGAACCATTGCAACCCTCTGGTTTCTTTTAGGTGATCTTGTATTTATTTGTCTGTCATCTTCATCAGAAAAGAGTCGACTTCGTTTTGAATTTCTGAAAGGCTATGATAGAAGTTTTTTAATAATGAAAAGACTGAACACTTCTCATTTTTGTTCCAAAATATAATTCTATACTTTGGATAATATAACTAACTGGATTATCAGCAGTATAGAGGATGAAGTATGGGGAATACAAAGTGCACAAAGTCAAATATAAATAATCTTAGACTTAGAAGGTAGTAAGACACATATTTATGCGATGTATTTATAAATGAAACACCTAGCTGATGATTAAAACTAGAATCCAAGTCTCCTTAGTACACTGGCAGCCTAGAATGGTGAAGACAGGAAAATAAATTCTGGAAATTCCAGTTCTCATTATGTTGGTGTTTGAATTAATACCAGTGGGTGTAACACATGATACATCTGTTGCACAGGGCTGGGCTGGGACAAAGTTCCTAGATCACTCTGGAGGGTAAATCTAAATGTATATACAATTATACTACATCTGCTGTCAGAAATTGTTAACTGAATTTCCTTTTGTAAATAAAAATACACGATACTTGATAAATGTGCGTATAAGTAACATTTTTAAGTACCCAAAGTACATCACACACTTAAGGGTCTAAAATATGAAAAATTTTACAATCCATCCGAGGTTCAGATGCTTCATTAATATTAATAGAACAACAGAAATAATATCCCAATAGTACCCAACAGCATCCTTTTTCAAATCCTTCTCCCATCATTCAAGACAGAGCTCCCTGCCTAGTTGGAATGGAGGTAGGTGTAGAGGGCTAGCAATATACGAGCAGCATCCAACTGGGTCAAGGCTAGAGGTATGGATCCTTGAAATTAAACCCACTGCGAGTCTCAACACTCCATAGTCCCGATAGGAAGTCCCTTCTCCCCTGACAATTGGTAGAGAGAAGGAAGAAAATGATGGTGATAGAACTGCTCGAGTGGGGAAAGTCCTGCACATGCCAGCTGCCCAGGCTACTACTGTGACCGCTGCTGTCTGTCCCAGATCCAGGCTTGTTTCATGACTGACCCCTAAACCCTCCTGGCGACCTGGCTAGGCATGGGAGGAGCCGAGGCCTCCAAATCATTAGCCATCCCAACTACACGCTCATCTCTACTTCCCAGCCCTAAATGCGCAAGGGTAATCCTGACCTACACAAGATTTTAGTATCTTACCATTTAGTTATGTATCTTTTCGTAGGGAATTAGAGCCATGTAACATTTTTCACGTTCTAAAAAAAGTACGATTTAGGGTTGTTGAAGTTTTTTTTGTTTTTGCCTATGTAAACAAACTGCAATGACTTAAAAATGTTTAATGACGACCAGATTATCACAGGCTACAGATTATTTATCAAAATGTGATCAAATACTGCTCAGTGACACTTGAGGACTCAAATGTTTGGAGTTGGGGAAAAACCTTGGAAAATTTTTACTGTGCTGTAAGAATCTGCACGTGACAATATAGAAAGAAAACATAGCTATATTCTAAAGTGTAAGAAAACTAATTCCTTACCATTTCCACAGCAGAGGCTGTATTCCTGCCTTTCCAAACAGGTGTTTTTTGTAAAGAACTGAACTTTTCATTCCATGTGTTAGATAAGCTTCCCTCTGTAATAAATAATTATTACTAATGAGATTTAAGCTTAGTTCAAAGGATTTCATACTATGAACACTGCCTTTTTAATAATAGTAATATACCTGAAATATTTAACAATATGGAAAACATACACTTAACCATAATAATTTTAGTTTACTACAGATAAAAAAATCTCTTCTGTATGATTTTTCAAACTCTCTAAATAATTTGACAAGGCAATGCATCTTGAAAGTATTAAATGTTCTTATTAAAACGGTGGCTTCCTTCTTTTTGGTTTTTAATAATTCCTCTATTCTAATTTGCCAAGAACTATCTCATAAGAACAATATAATTGAGAGGAGAGCAATGGCAAAAGCTCCTTTTAACTTTGAATTCAGAGCATATTTCTAAATGTTTTCTGCTTCAGTATACGAGACTCCTGATATCTAAAAGTGAAATGTGTGGAGTTTCTGTTTTCCTTTAACTCAAAGAAACATCTTCAGAGTTGTATGCAACCAGAAAAGATCCAATCAAGTAAGTGATTAGACATATTATGAAAATAAAGGGTGAGTTTAATTTTTATGTAAAGGATATGTTTATATATAGCGAGAGACATAGAAAACTGGGACAAGTATACCCAACATAGTTATTTTCATTTCTTTCTAGTTGCTTATCAGTATTTTCTAATTTTTCTATATGAAATTTACATTACTTATGTATGGTTTTTTAAAGAAAAATTATTTTAACATTGGGAAAAAATAATGAAATGCTTTTCCAGACATATATTTTAATACGTACAAAAGAAAAGAGGTTGGGGGGCAGCTGGATGGCTCAGTTGGTTAGAGCGCGAGCTCTTAACAAGGTTGCCAGTTCAATTCCCACATGGGATGGTGGGCTGCGCCCCCTGCAACTAAGATTGAAAATAGCAACTGGACTTGGAGCTGAGCTGCGCCCTCCACAACTAGATTGAAGGACAACGACTTGGAGCTGATGGGCCCTGGAGAAGCACACTGTTCCCCAGTAAAATCTTGAAGGGGAAGGGAAGGGAAGGGAAGGGAAGGGAAGGGAAGGGAAGGGAAGGGAAGGGAAGGAAGGGAAGGGAAGGGAAGGGAAGGGAAGGGAAGGGAAGGGAAGGGAAGGAAGGGAAGGAGGAAGGGAAGGGAAGGGAAGGGAAGGGAAGGGAAGGGAAGGGAAGGGAAGGGAAGGGAAGGGAAGGGAAGGGAAGGGAAGGGAAGGGAAGGGAAGGGAAGGGAAGGGAAGGGAAGGGAAGGGAAGGGAAGGGAAGGGAAGGGAAGGGAAGGGAAGGGAAGGGAGGGAAGGGAAGGGAAGGGAAGGGAAGGGAAGGGAAGGGAAGGGAAGGGAAGGGAAGGGAAGGGAAGGGAAGGGAAGGGAAGGGAAGGGAAGGGAAGGGAAGGGAAGGGAAGGGAAGGGAAGGGAAGGGAAGGGAAGGAAGGGAAGGGAAGGGAAGGGAAGGGAAGGGAAGGGAAGGGAAGGGAAGGGAAGGGAAGGGAAGGGAAGGGAAGGGAAGGGAAGGAAGGGAAGGGAAGGGAAGGGAAGGGAAGGGAAGGGAAGGGAAGGGAAGGGAAGGGAAGGGAAGGGAAGGGAAGGGAAGGGAAGGGAAGGGAAGGGAAGGGAAGGGAAGGGAAGGGAAGGGAAGGGAAGGGAAGGAAGGGAAGGGAAGGGAAGGGAAGGGAAGGGAAGGAAGGGAAGGGAAGGGAAGGGAAGGGAAGGGAAGGGAAGGGAAGGGAAGGGAAGGGAAGGGAAGGGAAGGGAAGGGAAGGGAAGGGAAGGGAAGGGAAGGGAAGGGAAGGGAAGGGAAGGGAAGGGAAGGAAGGGAAGGGAAGGGAAGGGAAGGGAAGGGAAGGGAAGGAAGGGAAGGGAAGGGAAGGGAAGGGAAGGGAAGGGAAGGGAAGGGAAGGGAAGGGAAGGGAAGGGAAGGGAAGGGAAGGGAAGGGAAGGGAAGGGAAGGGAAGGGAAGGAAGGAAGGGAAGGGAAGGGGGAAGGGAAGGGAAGGAAGGGAAGGAAGGAAGGGAAGGGAAGGGAAGGGAAGGGAAGGGAAGGGAAGGGAAGGGAAGGGAAGGGAAGGGAAGGGAAGGGAAGGGAAGGGAAGGGAAGGGAAGGGAAGGGAAGGGAAGGGAAGGGAAGGGAAGGGAAGGGAAGGGAAGGGAGGGAAGGGAAGGAAGGGAAGGGAAGGGAAGGGAAGGGAAGGGAAGGAAGGGAAGGGAAGGGAAGGGAAGGGAAGGGAAGGGAAGGGAAGGGAAGGGAATGGGAAGGAAGGGAAGGGAAGGGAAGGGAAGGGAAGGGAAGGGAAGGGAAGGGAAGGGAAGGGAAGGGAAGGGAAGGGAAGGGAAGGGAAGGAAGGGAAGGGAAGGGAAGGGAAGGGAAGGAAGGGAAGGGAAGGGAAGGAAGGGAGGAAGGGAAGGGAAGGGAAGGGAAGGGAAGGGAAGGGAAGGGAAGGGAAGGGAAGGGAAGGGAAGGGAAGGGAAGGGAAGGGAGGAAGGGAAGGGAAGGGAAGGGAAGGGAAGGGAAGGGGAAGGGAAGGGAAGGGAAGGGAAGGGAGGGAAGGGAAGGGAAGGGAAGGGAAGGAAGGGAAGGGAAGGGAAGGGAAGGGAAGGGAAGGGAAGGGAAGGGAAGGAAGGGAAGGGAAGGGAAGGGAAGGGAAGGGAAGGGGAAGGGAAGGAAGGAAGGGAAGGGAAGGGAAGGGAAGGGAAGGGAAGGGAAGGGAAGGAAGGGAAGGGAAGGGAAGGGAAAGGGAAGGGAAGGGAAGGGAAGGGAAGGGAAGGGAAGGGAAGGGAAGGGAAGGGAAGGGAAGGGAGGAAGGGAAGGGAAGGGAAGGGAAGGGAAGGGAAGGGAAGGAAGGGAAGGGAAGGAAGGGAAGGAAGGGAAGGGAAGGGAAGGGAAGGGAAGGGAAGGGAAGGGAAGGGAAGGGAAGGGAAGGGAAGGGAAGGGAAGGGAAGGGAAGGGAAGGGAAGGGAAGGGAAGGGAAGGGAAGGGAAGGGAAGGGAAGGAAGGGAAGGGAAGGGAAGGGAAGGAAGGAAGGGAAGGGAAGGAAGGGAAGGGAAGGGAAGGGAAGGGAGGAAGGGAAGGGAAGGGAAGGGAAAAGGGAAAAAAGAAAAGAGGTGGGATGGGGTTGATCTTGGCAGGCAAAGAAATTAGAATAATTCTGGAAGATAAGTGTTTCAAGCCAGACAAAAGTAGTTCTAAAAAACTAGAAGTACTAATGAACCTTTGAGACAACCTAGCTTGGTTCCAAATTTACTTAACCAGTAGAATCTTGCTCAAGAGGTAAAATTTCAAAATAAATTATATTAAGAGGGTTGGTCTCATGTACTTACAGAAAGAAATAGCAAGACCAAGAAACATGTCTAACTTTTTTTCTCAGAGAAAGAAAATTACTATCATTCTTTTATTTTAAGAGACATATTACTTAAAAGGCAAGGTTAATAAAAATAAACTATTATGCAAAAATACAGCTTAGCAAAATTGTTTCATAAATGTTTTAAATCTAGTAAGATCTGTCTGGAATGTTATAAAGTTCTTTAATCAATAAGTCTAGGGAAAAAATTTAATAATTTCTAACAACCAAGGACCAATTCTCCTATAACAGCATATTTAATTAAAGTTATCATCAGTGAAAACCAATAATAAATCTTAACTTAGAAAGAAAAAAACTACTGTATCCAAATTAATTTAAAAAATTAAATTCCTAGCTATGCCATATCTAAAGAATGATGCTATGATTCTTACCTTTCAAACTGACAAGGGCTTTTGCTGAAGAGCCTGCAATAAAACAAATCAATATTATTGCATAATCAAAGTGAGAGAAAAAGAACTTGGTTTGGGAGTACCCGTGATCCATTTAGTTTTAGCAATGTTGAGTTTGAAGTGACGGTGGGATGTGCAATTAGAAATAACTAGCAGACAACTCAAGCTATAGACCAGAATTCAGATAACGAAGGACTGGAAAGAGACATTTGGGAGTCTTACTGAAGTTGTGAGAACTGGAGACATTTCCAAGAGAAAAAAATGTGGGTGGAAAGAGGAAGAGGAGGAACAGAAGCAATTTTGGATCTCATCCAGAAGTGTGCTGGTGCTGGAGAAGGAAAAGAGAAAGGGAACTGACATTTATTGAGACAAAGATCAGAAGTGGTAAGAGAGTGGAGAAAGCAGAAAATGGAAATTATCCAGGGACTGTCATAGCAGGGAATAAGTCCCTTGGAAGTCTAGAATGCAGGCAGGTTTTGTGCAACACTTAAAAGATCCAAGCTGCAAAAGGGAGTTCAGAACAGCCAAGAAGGGCATGACACTGGAGGGGTTCACTGACTAAAACAAACTCAGGTGTATATTGGAACAACCAGGAAGCTCCTCACACACACACAATCTGTATGATTAATAAGGATCCTTGGGGGATTCTGTTGCAGGTAAGCCAAAGGCTCACTTTGAGAGAAACACTGGGCTCCTGGAGTGAATAAAGGATAGGATCTATGGGTGAGGGAAGTAGGAGAATCAGCAGGAAAAGACGTTTCTATTATTAGAAAGGGAGAGCACTAAATTGGACATTTCTGAATTGGATATGTATGTTGCAAAGAAGTCCAAGCCATTTGAAAAATAATAAGAATGATCTCCCTCACTGATATGTGGCATCTAAAAAAAACACAAAAAAAACTCAGATATAAAGAACAGATTAGTGGTTGCCAGAGGTGGGGGGTGGGGGTGAGGGAAAACAGGTGAAAAGGTACAAACGTCCAGTTATAAGACAAAAACGTACTGGGGATGTAATATACAGCATGGTGACTATTGTTAATGATACTGTATTAAACATCTGAAAGTTGCTAAAATAGCAGATCTTGAAAAGTTCTCACCATAAGAAAAAAATGTAACTATGTGTGATGGGTATTAGCTAGATTTACCGTGGTAATAATTTTGCAATATATACAAACATCAAATCATTACGTTGTACACCTAAAACTAATACAATGGTATGTCAATTACATCTCAATAAAATAAAAGAAATTAACAGGGAAAAAACCCTTCTTATGCTCCGAAGTAGAAATTATTCATAGAATTATAGATGAGCAAATCTCCCTCTTTAAAATTTAAAACTGTTTAGAACACCTTTTTTCCTTTTCCTTCTGTCAAATTTTTATTTATCATTCCTCATTTTCAATTTTGTTTTATTTTATAACCAGCTACTTCTCATCTCAGTTACTGTGACATCCATTTATGTTTTAATGTTGGTCAGTTACTTGCACTGAAAAAAGACAAATTTTTAAGTGGCACGTTCTAAATGTGTGTAAAAATCTTTAAGGAGCCAGTCCATTATATTATCACATAAAACATAAAAGGCAATAAATAATGATCTCAGGGATAAAGAAAGAAGAACATGAACTTAGTACAAAACTCAGTGAAGAAAGATGAATTCTCCTTGGTGTTTAATAAAAGCAGCAATGATTTACAACTCATATAAGTGGACAAGAGACTTTATATGAGAAGCAACAGATAAAGTACTGCGATTCTAGCTACGAAATATGTCTATGCATCTCAGATACTTAAACCTCAATTGACTTTTCCTCCACAGGGCAGTAAGAGAGGCTTACAAAACAGACAACCCATCAACATCAAAGCCACTCTTGCTTTCACTCTACCCTCTTGCCTAGATGTGGAGAATGGTTTACAGGACACCTTATGAGTTTCTGTATGGCAAATTGAAGTTTAATGACCAAAGGCAGTAAATTTGTGGGGGAAGAAGTCGGGGAGAGATGCTGTAAAGTCTTGCTAAAAAACCCTCAAACAATACAACACAGTTGGGAAGCAGCAGTAGTAGACAGGGCACATACCCATGCAGCTACCACGAGAAATACGGCTCATCTGAGAAAAAGTAGTAATCATTCATTCATTCATTTGTATGGGATGCCGGCTGCATCCCAGGCCCTGCTCTAGGCATTTGGGATAGGACAGCACGCAGAACAGCCAAAGTCTCTGCTCTCCTGGAATTTATATTCTAGTGAGAGGACACGCCCCCCCCCCCCCCCCCCAAATGATAAGCGCTACCTGAAAAAAAAAGTAATGAAGGATAATAAGGGTAGGGAATGAGGCGTGGGGCTGGGAAGACTACTTTTCTCTAAGGTGTTCATGATTAGCTTCTCTGAAAGGTGATATTTGAGCAGAGATCTGAAGGAAAAAAAAAGTAATGCAGGAACTATATCTTGGGGATTCTGACCTGCCACTTTTAACCTTTTACCTTATTATTATTATTATTTTTTTTAAGATTTTACTGGGGAAGTCGAACAGAACTTTATTGGGGAACAGTGTGTACTTCTAGGACTTTTATTTTCCAAGTCGTTATCCTTTCAATCTTAGTTGTGGAGGTTGCCGTTCAGCGTCAAGTTGTTGTCCTTTCAGTCTTAGTTGTGGAGGGCACAGCTCAGCTCCAGGTCCAGTTGCCTTTGCTAGTTGCAGGCGGCACAGCCCACCATCCCTTGCGGGAGTTGAACCGGCAACCTTGTGGTTGAGAGGATGCATTCCAACCAACTGAGCTACCCAGGAGCTCAGTGGCAGCTCAGCTCAAGGTGCTGTGTTCAATCTTAGTTGCAGGGGGCGCTGCCCACCATCCCTTGCGGGACTCGAGGAATCGAACTGGCAACCTTGTGGTTGAGAGCCCACTGGCCCATGTGGGAACCGAATCGGCAGCCTTCGGAGTTAGGAGCATGGAGCTCTAACTGCCTGAACCACCGGGCCGGCCCCAACCTTTTACCTTTTTTGAAAGACAGTATAGCATGGTGGTTGAGAGCACAGGTCTAGACTAGCTGTGCTTAAATCTTGGTTCTGACATGTTCTGGCTGTGTTACCTTAAGTAAATCACTTACCCTCTCTGTGCTACTGGGTTCTTCATTTGTAAAATGGGGATTAAATGCGTTAATATACGTAAAAGACACATAGCACATGGATAATTTTTATATCATGCTGTCAGTATTACTCTGATCAGTCAAAAAAAACCCCATTAAATTAAGAACACGGATTTTATAGGTATGTGAATTTGATTAAGTTAGAATCCTGTTCTAACTGGATATGTTCATTCATTCATTCAACAAATATTCACGGAATGCCTGACATAGCACTATTCTAGACCTTACTCTCTAGTGGGAGAAGACACACAATAAACAAGTACATAAAATGGTAACTATACTCAGAGTGTTACCATAGGCAAAAAGACTAGGGCCATGGGGAGAAAAGGGGAGGAAGGGAAGGAGGAGGTAAAAGGAGACATAGTCGGGAGGAGATGAGATCGTCCTTAAGAAAAAGCACGGGGTGGCCTGATGGCTCAGTTGGTTAGAGTGTGAGCTCTGAACAACAGGGTTGCCGGTTTGATTCCCACATGGGCGAGTGAGCTGCTCCCTTCACAACTAGATTGAAGACAACAAGCTGTCTCTGAGCTGCCGGTGGGGCAGCTGGATGGCTCAGTTGGTTAGAGCGCGAGCTTTTAACAACAAGGTTTGTCAGTTCAATTCCCACATGGGATGGTGAGCTGAGCCCCCTGCAACTGGATTGAAGGACAACGACTTGACTTGACGTGAGAGCTGATGGGTCGTGGAAAAAACACAATGTTACCCAATAAAAATTAAAAAAAGAAAAAAAAGAAAAAGTGCTGCTACGAGACCAGCCAGAACTAGATTTTGGTGGTAGATGTCGGTGGCAGAGGGCAGATCCAGGATGCCATCTTGCCCCTCAAGGTGAATTTTAGCTAATTGTAATGGATTATTAGCATTGCAGTTAGGGGAAACCTCCACCCCCTGTATCGCCATGACAGTTCTGTTTGAGCCAAATAAGGACAAAAATCCCTCCTTCAGACAGGAAGGAATGGTCAGAGAGGACTCACCTAGGAACACCTACAAGGTCTAACAATGAAGTTCGGGAACTTGTTGCAATGATGTCACTAACCTTTTTTGATATCAGAGGGATTATTCATTATGAATTTGTACCAACTGTTGGACAGTTAACCAAGTTTACTATTTGGAAGTGCTGAAAAGGCTGCATGAAAGTTAGACGATCTGAACTTTTCGCCAACAGTTCATGGCTCTTGCATCACGACAATGTACCAGCTCACACGGCACTGTCTGTAAGGGAATTTTGAGCCAGTAAACAAATAACTGTATTGGAACACCCTCCCTACTCACCTGATCTGGCCCCCAATGACTTCTGTCTTTACCCAAAGATAAAGGAAATTTTGAAAGAAAGGCATTTGGATGACATTGAGGACATCAAGGGTAATACATCGACAACTCTGATGGCCATTCCAGAAAGAGTTCCAAAATTGCTTTGAAGGGTGGACTAGGCTCTGACATCAGTGCATAGCTTCCCAAGGGGGGGTCCTTCGAAGGTGACCGTAGTGATATTCAGCAATGAGGTGTATAGCACTTTTTCCAGGATGAATTCGTGAACTTATAATAATTGTCCAACCTCGTATAATGCCACCCCTACCTAAGTCTTGACTATTTTGTGCCTTCATTTTTAGGGAATTTCCAAGTCTCATTGTTCTTCGGAGCAGCTGCTCTTCTCCAGGCTTGCCTGCCCTCGCCATCTTAAGAACGTCCTATCCTTTTAATAAATCTGCCTGCTTGGCTTATTCGGTGTGTCCTTGAATCCTTTCCTGTTGTGTACACCAAGAACTGTTGTCCAGCAACCTCTGTGGCAACCATGAAGGAAGGGATTCTTCTTCGTCGACATCTAGACTGAATTTCCACAGTAAGAAGAAAGCTGCAAGCCACTTTTGCTCTCTGCTTTCTTTCTGTTTCAGAGACCACTCCGGGGAGGCTTCAGTCGCACAGCAGGCGTGGGTCAAGCGCTTAAGAGCCAGGAGGGCGCTCGCCACTTGAAGACTCCCCTGACAGGATGAGCGGGTCACAGATGGGGGCAGACTGGCAGTAGGTGCCTACGCCAACCTCAAGACAATATCCGTGCTACAGGTACCCGGTTCCATAATCATACAATACCCCCTCCTGTGGTAACTGCCAGTATTGGGATTAGTACGGCATCTCGGGAGCCAGGGCTCTCGACTTTATCTCTGCCTTCACTTCTGAGCGCAGGCGCTTTTAGCTTCTTGTCCAAATTGTTTTTGGTTTTCCTGCACCTATCCCGCTATTGGCAGGCAAGTAAATCTCAGGTAAGTCATGAACGACCAACCGATTCCTCGCTTTGCCTCTGTAGCTGAAAATCACACTTACTTTGCTACTCTTCTCTCCGACTGGTGAAGGATTAAATCTGTCTCACTTTTCTGCTGACTTTCTGAAAGGACCTGCCCTTCATGCTGTCTCTGTCGGGGTCATATTTAAGACAGGGTACCAACCTTTCCACCACCAGGCCAGGGACCCCAAAGAAAGAGAATCTGGACAATAGGTTTGTTTAATCCCTCATTTGCTTAACGGTCATAAGGTTCACACCATTCAATTTCCTAAGGAATCAATGAAATTAAGTCTCACCTGGACCAGGAGGCTTTTCTTCACGAGAGGGGGAGGGAGGTCTCCTTTTCCCCACTAGCCACTTTGGCCTATTTGAAACTCATAAGTTCCATTCTGGCCAGAGGGGAATGGGATCTACAGAGGTCCTGGAACTGTAATGACGCCAGGTCACGGGGGTCTGCCCCTGTGTTGGATGCCCCATCCTACGGCATGAAATCTACGGAGCTCCCAGGAACTTTACAGAACCCCTGTCCTCTGGTTTGCAGATGCCAGGGCAGGGATCCGAACTCCTGAGGCAGCAACCACTGGGATGGGACTATAAGCTCTGGGATGCCAGAGGCAGTCAGGGGCCCATGGCAACGGGCCATAGCCATGGCAACCAGAGGCTGGCAGGGAGAAGCCAAAGATACTCCACCTCCCCCACTTTGGCCAGCCTCTTCAGGAGTCACAGACCTTGAGGGCTCTGCGGGAGACCCCTAATCCCTTCTTTTACCCTTTTCAGGCTACCTCCCAAGGACTTGAAATGGGTACTACTTCTTCAGTTCCTAGAGACAACTCTCTTGGTTTCTTCTTCAGAACTGGGCCACCTTGAAACGAAACAGTATTAGAAAGAAAACGCTTATTTTCTTCTGTAACACTGCGTGGCCCCAGTATAAACTAGAAGATGGGAAATGGAAGCCTAAATTACAACACCGGCCTACAGATGGGTCTCTGTAGATGAGAAGAAAAGCGGATGGAGGTCCCCCGGGTCCAGGCACTCATCTGCTTAAGACACAACCCCCAGGACTGGGGCCTGCACTCTGATCGCTGCCATGGAAGCCTTGTTCCTCCACCTGACTGTAATCAAGAGAAAGAGACTTCCTCTGACCTGACTCCCAGTTCAGGCCCTAAACACCCCACGGACCCACTGGAGTCACCGGTCTCTCTCCCAGAGAGTCCACCAGAGACTGCACCCACCCTACCCCCATACCGGCCCATCTACGCCCTGCTACCCAGTTCTAAACTGCTGGGAGAATTTCTATGCCTGCTCTAGGAGGTGGCAGAGGAACGTCATGGAACCACCCAGGTCCATGTCCCTTTTTCTATGTCAGACTTTAATCAATGCAAACACCATTTAGGAAAGTTCTTGAAGGATCTAGGTAAGTTCACTGATGAGTTTAAAGGTTTGGCTCTGTCTTTTGATTTCACCTGGAGGGACTTAAATATTATTCTCTCATTGCTGTACCCCAGAGGAAAAAACACTCGTATTTGGGGACAAGTGCCACCTCCCTATATGTATTTCAACCTAACCAATACCTGGTGGGAATGATGGCTGTTCCCACTCAAGATCCCAACTGGAATTATCAGGCAGGAAGGAACTATTCACAGAGACCACATGGATCTGTGCCTCCTGAAGGGGATGAAAAGATGCACAAACAAGCCTGTGAGCTATGATAAGATTAAAGAAGTTACACAGGAGCCATATGAAAACCCAGCCCTTTTTCATGCTCGCTTAGTAGATGCCCTACACAAATATACTACTGTGCTTCCCTGAAAATAAGACCTAGCCGGACCAGCAGCTCTAATGCGTCTTTTGAAGCAAAAACTAATATAAGTCTTATTTTTCTATAAGACCGGGTCTTATATAAGACTTATATTAATTTTTGCTCCAAAAGACGCATTAGAGCTGCTGGTCCGGCTAGGTCTTATTTTCGGGGAAACACGGTAATGTAGATCCCACCACCCAGGTGTAGCAGGGATGCATTTTATTAGCTAGTGTGCACCTGACATCCGCAGCTATGGGACCCCAAAGTTAGCTATGGGACCCCAAACCCCTACTAGTTAACTCATAGACATTGCTTTCAACGTCTTTAATAACTCAAACAGGGAAAACGAGGAAAGAGAGGCACAGCAAGACCGGAGACGAGATCCGAGACAGGCCAGGCTTTTGGCCACAGTTACAGATGGACCAAGGCCGAAGCCACCTCTGGGCCACCCCAGAAGAGGAACGCCAGGTAAGGGAGCCTGCTTTAAACGTGGAAGCCCAGACCATTGGAGCAAGGGGTGCCCTAATCCTCCAAAACAGCCGTGCCTCTGTGCAAAAAAAAGGGCCCTGGAAGAGAGATTGTCCCCTGCTTTGAAAGGAGCAGGGGACCAACTCCTTCCCCACAAACGGCTGTGATTGACTGACAGGGCCTGGGGTTCCCAGTGGCTCCCCAGAAGACCATCACCATCAGAGGGGAGGAACCGCAGGGATCCTGGACACGGCAGGTAAGCCTGTTAATTTTCTGATTGATCCAGGAGCCACCTACTCTGTCGTGACTGCTCACTCTGGAACTATTTCCTCAGAAACCCACTCAGTTAGAGGAACTGCTGAAACCCCTAGGTTCCGGGCTCTTACTCAGCCTGTCTCTTGCCAACGGGGTGAACATTTAGTAACTCAGAAATTCTTAGTTATGTCTAACTGCCCCAC
This sequence comes from Rhinolophus sinicus, assembly GCF_057876585.1. Taxonomy (NCBI): domain Eukaryota; kingdom Metazoa; phylum Chordata; class Mammalia; order Chiroptera; family Rhinolophidae; genus Rhinolophus; species Rhinolophus sinicus. Next base: position 55,531,846 of record NC_142506.1, on the reverse strand, counting down.
TCCATTGCTGGGAAGAGACCTGCTCTCGGCTTCAGGGGCTGTGTTAGGTCTTCCGGAGTTCTGAACATCCTTCCCAGACCTCTGAAGTTCTCCTGTCTCAGAAACCCCCTCAGGGGCACCCCAGGACATATGAAGCAGCGCTGATCCTGAGGTTTGGGATCAGAGAATCCCAGGAAGAGCCCTTAAGGCAGATCCCATTGAGGTCTTTCTGAAGGATCCCGTCACATCCTCCAAAAGAGACAGTAAGTACCCCCAAGGCTAAAGCTCGTAAGGGGCTCCAACCTGATACAGAAATGTATAACTTACGGACTTTCAGTGCCATCAATCCCCTTTCAATGCCCCTATCCTGCCAGTTTTGAAGCTACATGAAGAAAGCCGTCTAGTCCAGGGCTTGAAAATTATTAATGAGGTTACTGTACCTATCCACCCGCTGGTCCCAAACCCATATTCAATACTAACTCAGGTGCTGGGGGCACTCCAGCTGGTTTTCTGCCTTGGACCTCAAAGATGCATTCTTTTGTATCCCGTTACACCCAGACTCTCAATCCCTGTTCGCTTCTGAATGGAGAGGCCCTGACTCTGCTCTGTCCCAACAGCTTACCTGGACTGTACTGCCCCCGGGATTTAGAAGGTGGCTGCTGGTAGACTCTGACCTCAATTCTGTTGTTTCTTCTATCATTAACTTGGGAGAGGTTCAACAGGCACTCAGGGAATATGGGGACCAGCACGCCCCCCACACTGACCCCTCTACCCCCATTACAGCTCCATAGAACCAGGTGACCTAATATTATTAAAAACCTAGGCATGGCCGATTAGCTCAGTTGGTTAGAGCGCGGTGCTAATAACACCAAGGTCGCCTGTTCGATCCCCACAATGGGTCACTGTGAGCTGTGCCCTCCTTAAAAACCAAAAAGCACCTGGAAAGAGGGGTCCCCGGCAGACCAGGTAACTCCTAAATGGAAGGGACCATATACAGTCCTGCTGAGCACTCCAACCACTGTCAGCTACAAGGAGTCAATAGCTGGGTCCAATCAGGACTCTCTCTCGAATCAAACCTGTTTCATTTAAGTCTCCACAGGACTCCCCCGCAGAAGTCCCCCAGAGAGGAAGACTGTCATTCAGAAAACACTGAAATACCTTCCTATTCCTGTGAGCCAGTGAAGACCTTAAGCTCCTCTTCAAACAGACAAGCAAGTCAATCTCCCAAGACTGATGAGTACTGATGACTAACTCCAGACTTCTGGATTTGCTAATTATTGCCCTTCTCTTGAGCCTTATTTTAGCTCCCCGTACAGTGTTGTTTCTTTCCTAACCATACTCAGTTATCTCTATGATTTTCGTCATTTTAGTTCTTCTCCTCCTGGGGCTCCACTGGGGAGAATGAGAAACTAATATCTTTGTACAATTTTCTACTGTAATAGCTAGGGGCCTCTTTGACTGCTAGTTATGCCATAAGCAGCCCCAACCAAACCACGACCCTCCTACATTTCAACCTGCACACCTTAAGTACTCAATAAATGTTAGCTTTTATTATTGATAATGTTATACTGGCTATTGGCTAATTTATTGCTAGCCCCTTAACTAAAACTGGCAAAGAGACAAATTGCTATTTCCAATATCAAATTGGCATTACTTTCCCTTTTCAAGACAGTACCCCAGTTTCGTGAAAAATGCCTCTTACTTTACATCCAAATCCATATATATCAATGTATATCTGATCTGTGGCATTCTGTGACAAACCACGTAAAGTAATCCCTGCTTTCAACAAGCTGTGATCTAGCTAAACAAGACGTACACCACACACACACACATGCACACCTCCACACTCTGCAATGTACCAGAGATGTCACAAAGTAACATAAATGATGGTATACAGTTGGAGAGTGTAGCTGGAATTAGAACCCTAGTATGAGCCCCAAGTCTACAAAGATCCATAGTAAGTCCTCCATAAATGTTTAATGATGACGAGCAAATGTTCCAAATGACAGCTGTAAGAAAGACACTTAGAACACCTCTCATTTCAACAGAGCGACTACAGTAAGCAAAGTAACAGTTCTAGTGGTTGTGACTTCTAAGAGGTGATAAGAATATCTTTACGATAAAGGTAGCAAGGATTTTCAGATGACAAGCAGTTTGTGCATAGTAGGTCCACCCTTATTTGAGAGCATTCTAAAGCACAATCAACTGTATTCTGCAAACACGAAACAGTAAAATTCCTGGCTAGTCTACAGATGTGCCCTGTCCAAAACAAGAGCCACTAGCCACATGTGACTATTTAAATTGAAATGCACGAAAATGAAATAAAATTGAAAATTCAGTTTCTCAGTCACTGTAGCCACATCTGAAGAGTTCCACAGCCGCATGTAGGCTAATAGCTACCCAATTGGAGGTGGCAAAATAGATAATTTCCATCACGGAGAAACTTCTATTGGAACTTAGCACTCGCTGGCCTAGAGCAAATTTAAAATGCAAACTCTTCTAATACAACTTTTCACCAGTCTGGCAACTTGCGCTTTCATTTTAACTTTATTAACACATGAAGAGTATATAACCCCACAAAGAAAACAGAATTAGCTGTCATTTTTGAAAGTGTCTATTTGCCTCTTGCACACACAGATTTAACAGTGATTGAGCCTCTCGTTTTTGTTACACTAAACTCTCAGAAATGACAAACACATAGACTGAATAGTGAGTGTGGCTCAAGACCTCTCCACAATTCGCCTTTTTAATGTACTTGATACAACATTGTAAATTACAATATTAAGTTCTGTCCTGCTCAAACTGCGGAATTAGGGCTTTTACTTGCTACCCTCCAGGTAAACACACAGGTCTGAGATGGCAGGGTGAGTACACACGGTTACAGGAGGCAATGCACTGGGGTGGCAGAGCACCCCAGGAAGAGCACCGTGTAAGCCTGCGGTGACTGTCACATCCAGGACCCGGGTACCCCCATGAGTCTTAAGACACATTCGCACAGAAGGAAATCGGTGGGATAGGGGCCACCTGAACAGTTGTGTACCCAAGTCTGGATTCTCTCTGGAAAGGTCCACAGCCACCTGTGGTCCCGGGGGAAGGGGCCAGCCCTCTGACACGGAAACACTTCCAGGGGTGGACACACGGTGGGGTGGGGGGTGGGGGGGACAGTGACGATCACAAGTGCCTGGAGAGGCAGGAACTGTGACAGAACAAGATCAGAGGCCGGGGCGAGACGAAGGTGCTGTGACCACCCCTCCCCAGCCCGAGTCCTTCCCGGCCCCGGGACAGGCGAGTTACATAAGCCCGCCAGGCGTCTCTCCGCGCCGGGAGAGCGGTGCAGGCGGCGAGGGCAGTCCCCGCGGCCGGGGGCCCCTCTTGCCCTACCTCGGCGAGGGGCCCGAATCGGGCCAGGGGAGCAGCCACCGCCTCCGCCCCGCACGGGCTGGGCCCCCGGGCTTTCGGTTTCCGGCCCTGGCGCTCCCACAACCCCAGAAACCAACACACAGACACCATAACAAAGGCGGCGACGCGGCGGCAACACCGGGGTGGGAGGACTGGGGGACCACGGTGGGGCTGGCAGTCCGCCCACTTGCCGAGCAGAGGGCACGGCCGCCCGTCCCGGTCGGTGCCGCCCGGGAGCAGGCGGCCGGCTGGAAGAGGTGGGGGTGCTTGGAGGTGCTACTCACTCTCGTCAGGCAACTGGTCGAGCTCCGCCATCTTGAACGAGCCGCGCCGCTTTTTCAAAGGCTGCCCGCCGCGGTGCATTGTGGGGCGGAGACTGTCTTTGCGAGGGAGGTTCGAATGCGGAGCTCGCTGCCCGCGGCACCGCGCCGCACCGCTCCCGCCGCGGCCGGCGGAGGCAGCCCGGGTTCCGCCCGCGCCCGCCCGGGGCGGGGGGCGCCGAGTGGGGCCGCGCCTCGCCCCTGCGCCCCCAGCACGGCTGGAGGGAGGAGGCAGGAATGCCGTTCCGAGAGGCCCGTCTCGCGCCGCCCCTGCCCGGGCCCGGCGCCGGAGCGCGGGGGGAGACGCGCGAGCTCCCAAGTCCCGCCGGCCCCGCTCCCGGCCCGCGCCGCCCGCCCCCTCCGGGGCTCGCTCCCGGCGCGCGGTTCGCGTCTCGCGCTGCAGCTGCGGGAACTGCAGGCTGTTTGTTCCCAGTGGGGAAAGGGAGGGAAGGTGGGAGGGAAGCCCGGGCGGGCTGAGGCGGGGCAGGGAGGTGGCACCTGTGGGCCCGGCGCCGGGAAAGAAGCCCTTCGTGCGGGGTCGCGTTCTCCGGGTGGCTCTACTCGAAGTTGATTTTTCACGGTGCCCACAAGCCACGTTTCTCCGGCGTCGCCATCCTCCCTTCTCGGGAAAGCGAAGGGAGGGAGCGGGGAGGAAGGCTCAGGCCGCAGCCCCACAGCTTGTCCGTCCAGGACTTGGGGTTCCGGTCGAGGACACCCCCTCGCCCCAGTGTCAGAACCGGAGTGGCGTGGACCCTGGAAGAGAGACCTTGAGAGGTCATGAAGTTAGTCATTTAGGTCGGCAGCTCAACTGTTTCGCTCAGCTATTTCATCCACTGGGCACTAGACCGTGTCGTGAGCTGGGAGAGAATTACAAAACCTGTAACAGGTTTGCGGAAGATGCGGAAAACAATGAGCCTTAACACTACAGGATGCTACAGGGCTCTGATCAAAATGTTAGGAGAACACTGGATGAGAAGTCATCCAGGTTTGAAAGAAGCCTGGGGAAAAGATCTCACCACTTCCTGTCTGTAGCACTGTCCAGGAATAAACCACTGTTGCTTTTCGACAATGCATTTAACAAATGTCCTTTTCTGAGCTCCAGCCCTTTTCTGAGCTCCAGGAATGTATGGGAGGTGGGATGGTTAAGCAGTGAACATACAGCTAGGGTGAATTCCAAGAAATAAAAAGTTTAAAAGGTGGTAGACAGATGAGGACAGAAGTACACGGACCAGCGCAGGCTAAGGAGTTGAACTTGCTAAGAGCCCTGGAGCAGTGAAGTTGGGTTTTAAATAATGGGGGTGGCACGTTTCTATTTGTGTGGTAGAAGGAAAATGTGGGAAATGAATTGTTCTGAGACAAGATGAGAGTCCTGGAAATCAGTCAGGAGCAAGCTTGTTGGGGTAGGCAGGCCAAGGAGAGGAGGGAGACGTCTGCACTAGCTACGGGAGGGGTTCAGAGGGTGGGCTCTGGAGCCCCAAGGCTTGGTAGGGGTTCTGGCTGCTAGTTATATACTGCGTTTCCCCGAAAATAAGACCTAGCTGGACAATCAGCTCTAACGCTTTTTTGGAGCAAAAATTAATATAAGACCCGGTCTTATTTTACTATAAGACCGGGTCTTATGTAATACCAGGTCTTATATTAATTTTTTTCCCAAAAGACACATTAGAGCTGATTGTCCTGCTAAGTCTTATTTTCGGGGAAACAGTAATCTCAGGCAAGTTTGTTTCTTAGTTCTCTGTGCCTCAGTTTATCATATAAAATGCAGATAATAACAGGGTTGTTTTGAGGATTAAATGAGTTGATGGATGTAAAAACCTTATAGTAATTTCTAGCGCACATTTTGGCTCAAATGTTAGCCATTGCTACCACTACTTCAGAACAGAAAATACCATTGGTGATATTAACGTTGTGCCTTGGTTATATGAGTGTTGCCACTTGCTGAGATAGAAGGTGCAGCAGGATGTGAGCAGCGAAGGTTTAAAAATTCAGTTATACGAAGTAATCCGTCTTTCATAGGTAACATAACCCCTCCCGTGCCATCTGAACACATTCAGATCTGCCTCCTAACATGAAAAACAACGGATCCCTGTTGTCAGCATGGAGGGTAGGACACTATCAATTTGGAGAGAAATTCAAGAAAAGGTCAATCCTCTGAAAATGAAAGACTAGAAATAAACACAAGGTAGGTTAGGGGAGTGAGAAGTAAAAGTTGTGAATGTAACCTATGGTCACCATCATTAGCCCAAGGCAGGCCCGGTTTTATCCTAAGGCAGTTGTCACACACTCAACAGCAGGTCTGCTGTTAGAAGTATTTTTAGGCCCCTCTTGATAATGTGCATTTTAAAAACCCTAAATGAGTCCAAATATATGGTGATGGAAAGAGAACTGACTCTGGCTGGTGAACACACAATGTGATATATAGATGATGTATTACAGAATTGTACACCTGAAATCTATGTAACTTTATTAAACATTGTCACCGCAATAAACTTTAATTAAAAAAACAAAACACAAAAAACCTAAATGAGTCTTCTCACACTCTGAAGCCTAAAGCTGTATACCAGCCACAGATCTACCCCTAGTAGATCCGTGACTACAAATAAATCATTTATTTTCAGTGAGGTTCTTTACTGGATATTTATGAGAGAGGTTTTATAATCATTGTCTTACTTGGTTCTTCCAACAACCTGGTAACTTGTTCCAGGACAACACCGACCAGGTGATAGAGTCAGGACTCTGGCCCACTGTGTGCGTCCATTTCTCCCTCTGTGATGGAAGGGTAACAGCATCACAGGGCTGTTAAATCTTGAATTGTGGATTCGAATTGAACATGATTGTATAAGCATCTTTTCATGTGGTTGTTAGTTTATTATATCCTTTTTTTGGAGCCTTTGCCCACTTTTGAATTAGATTATTTATCTTTTTACTATAAAGTTGTAAGACTTCTTTATGTTTTGGATATAAGTCCCTTATCAGATATAGGATTTGCAAATATTTTCTCCCATTTTGAAGGTTGTCTTTTTGCATTCTGGATGGATAACGTCCTTTGGAGTACACATGTTCACAAATAATAAGCATAGCACAATAAAACAAGGTATGCCTGTATAAATCCAAAAGAAGCAGGGTTGTGAGGTATTTGTACACCCATGTTCATAGCAGCATTATTCACAAAAATCATGAGGTGGAAGTAACAAAGTGAATGGATGTACAAAATGTGGAATATACATACAATGGAATATTATTCAGGCTTAGAAGAGAAAAAATCTGACACATGCTACAACACGAATGAAACTTGAGGACATTTTAGAGAGTGGACTATCCATCCCGTCAGAAAGTAGATAAGTGGTTGCCTAAGGCTGGTGGTGGTGGGTGGGGTGGAGGCAGGGAGGAAATGAGAGTAACTGCTAAAGTGTACAGGGTTTCTTTCTGAAGTGAAGGAAATGTTCTAAAATTGACTGATTGTGGTGATGGCTGCACAACTTTGTGCATATGTTAAAAAACATTGAATTGTACACTTTAAATGGTGAACTGTATGGTGTGTGAATTATATCTCAATAAAGCAGTTACAAGAAAAATCTTATTTTCAGACTTTTTGGGTTTTTGTCTTGATCTAAAATCTTTGTTATTCACTTTTTTAAAAAATTAAATTTATTGGGGTGACAATTGTTAGTGTTATTCACTTTTTATAGAATCCTTATCTAATGAAGAGCAAAATCAAAGTGCTCTTCTGGGTCATTTTAAAGGATAGCTACAAACAAAAGACCAGTATCAAACTTCTTTCCTTTCCACTCTCTTTTCTGCCAAACATTCTACTTACTATTCTGCAAACTATGCTAGAAAGAGAAGCTACTTTTCCTGTGGACCCAAGGGGCTACTGGAAGATGCAAATTGAATTCTTGACAGATCTTGTTTCTTTAGATGAACCCCTAGTAGAACAATCAAATACCTGTTTCTCCTGAGACCCAGGTAAAAGTTATCATTTGGTTAAAAAACAGGAGGGGATCATTAAACCTATTTCTTAGGGCCGTAGTGAGAATTAAATGAGGGCACTTATGTAAAATATCTGGCCCACATCCGTGCACAGAAACTCTAGCTCCCTGCCACTCTTTTCTATATTCTGTTTCCCTATATTGTACCCAGAAGGAACTAAATGTATTTCCAAACCACGACTTCTAAAGACATTATGTTGGCAAAACTTACTGGTGTATCCCAGGTTATTTATGGAGGCCTCTTTGTCAGTCTGCAAAACGGAGCCAAAATTAAGGAAGAACACCATTTCTTTTAAGGAATAATAGCAACCTCTTTCACCAGATATCTTGTGTAATAAACTATGAAAAAGTTATGATAGATTATCCTATGGGGGGGGGGGAAGAGAGAGAGAGAGAGAGAGAGAGAGAGAGAGAGAGAGAGAGAGAGAGAGACTCTCCATACACATGAACACACTCAATAATTTTCCAGAATTTCCTAAATGAACTGGGGGCATCAACTAGGGGAACCACCCAAGGAGGACACCTTGTAATCAGAGCTGCCCAAACCAGAAGATCAATGGCTTCACACAGTGGATTTGTGGCCCCAGAAAGATGGGGGACATGTATGTGTCCATGAGATGTAAGGACACATTAAGATTGGATAAGCATTGATTTTGCTTTGTTTTCTTAACCTTCAGTATTTTAAGCAATTTAATAGGCAATTATCCACTAGTTGGTCAGCAAATATTTACCTACTGTATGGCAGGCATTCAGCAAAATTCAATGTGACATCATGCCTATCCCTACCGATTTTATGGTCCAAGGGAAGATAGACAAAGTCTATAGGCAATTACAGTAGTGTGATGAGAGCTACCATAGACAGGGTTGAGGACAGGATGCTATAGGGGTGTAGAATGTGTGTGTGTGTGTGTGTGTGTGTGTGTGTGTGTGTGTGTGTGTGTGTTTGGGTGGAGGGTGGAGATCAAGAAAGTTTTCTCAGGGAAATAGTTTCTGAACTGAGACCTGAAGAATGAGTAGAAGTGAGGGAGATGAAGTGGAAGAAGAAAGTAGTGTGATTGGCAGAAGGTCACGTGCAAAGGCCCAGAGGTAAGAAAGAATATGACTTTTATTCCAGGAACTGGAATTAGTTCAGGATGGCTGGAGAGTTTAAGATATGGCAAGAGCTAAGACTAGAGCGATAAATGGGGGCCACACAAGAGTTGGGGGCAGCTTTTGAAAACTTTTCCTGACATGGGTTTTGGTAGCTATGGAGGTATATACGCCTCTCAGGTCTCCAGCTGTGGGGAGCATAGATGGCTGACAGCCTCCAACTGCCACACCCTAAGATCTGCTATAGCATTTATGTCGACACCATGCTCTCCCCAGGATGCTTCTAGATAATACCTGAGCATGGCAGAGCTGCTAGAGCCAGGCCATTACCACCCAGCATGAGTCTCCTATAATGGACAATCTTTGCTCTGGGGCTCCTGCATGACATGGTCTGGATCGGCTGCATTCTTACCCACAGAGCTGCCTGGAGCATGAAGGTGACCCTCAGCCAATGCTATAGAAGATAGTAAATGATGTTCTGTGACCCTTTGGTCTGTGGATTGTTTGGAGGGCAGAACATACCAGCTTGTCAGCATTGTTGAATAATTATTGCTTTGGTGGACGCTTGGGGATTTCAACAGTTAAGGCTGGTCATGGAGCTGCAATATGCCTACATGATCAGCTCACTCGAAGAGATCCCCACCATAAGTCAATTTTGGACCTCTTGGTACAGAGGCCAGTGATTGTTTGAAACCTGGAGACAAAGTGCGTCCATCCTGTGCAATCCAGCAGTGAGAGGACAAAGAAGCCTGTGCCTGAGGTCTCTAACCCCCTTTGTTGTGTAACTGCTCCTGCTGTTACTACTATGTATCCTTTGCCCGTAAAACACTGTTCTGTGCTGAGTGGACCCTAATGTAAACTATGGATTCAGAGTGACAATGTGTCACTGTAGGTTCATCAATGGTAACAAATGTATCCATGTGGCATACATTGATTAAGGAGATGGCCAGGTCCCAAGGAGGAAGGTTGCAACACTGTGACAATCGTACATGGTAAAGATCCTAGTCATTCCTCCAAGGGACCTATTTATTCAGGTGACTGTACATTGAAGAAAGGGAGCATCTAGACATTTTAAGGACTATTGAACACAGGATCTGAGTTGATATTTATAGTCATAGGCCTGAAGTCATCAAAAAACCCCTCTAAAGTTGGGGTGTGTGGGGTGGAGGTAGGACGTAATAAATGGATTCCTGATTGAAGTCTGGCTTACAGTTGGTACAGTTGGACGACACACTTGGTGGGCATCTCTCCAGGCTCTGAGGGTAGAACTTGGCAGTTGGAGTAAGGTCCCTCTTTGGTTCTTGGCCTGTGGGATAAGAGCTAGTGTCGTGGGGAAGCTTAAAAGAGTAAGTGGAAGCCTGTGAAACTTGCCTTTGCCTCCTCCCACAAAACACAAGTAACAAACAGAGTCAAATCCTGGGGGTGGAGGGAGGGGATGGTGAAGATTAGTGCCATCATTGAAGATCAAAAGTAAGTTACATCTCGGATTTGCTTTTCACAAATATGGACAAGTTTTTCAGTACTTGTAAAATCATTCAGCCATCCCTTCAACATTTGTGTTTTTTCATGTTCAACAACTTGATTCAAATAAAGTTACCTCACCATGTAAAGGGAAAAGTCTGTGCAGTTTTAACCATGACGTTATCTTGATTTCATCACTGGCCGCTTTTCTCAGTTCTAGTTTTTCCTTTGACATGTCAACAATAGTTCTTCATGTCACCCAGATCTGGGTCTGAAGTTAGTCTTCCTCACAAATGCAATGTAGTCAATTTCATGTTCACCTCAAATATCATCAGACTGAGCCTTGCAGTGAATTTATGTTAAATAACGTCTTTTGGGGAAACCTGTTCCACAGGAATTTCTAATTCAGCTTTTAAAGGCCTCTGTGCTGCCCTTCCTATGCCAGTTGCATTATGTTCTGTAAGTTCTTCTAGAAGACCGAACGGATAACTACAAGTATTGGTCAAACAACCCAGAAAGGCAATTTTAGCCTCTCACCTCTGCTGTAGTAGTAGCTTATTTTCTGAGTAAAATGACACTTAAGGTTCGATGCAATAGTCTTTTCTGAATGTTGTCATTCAACTGATAATTCGTTTTGGTTCTAGGTCCAATTTTATTGTTATTTTCATCAATAAGCATACACTTCCCGCCAGAAACTAAATCCATTGTTCATTAAAGTTGTCAGTATTTATTTCAGGCATGTTAACATGAGTCTGTCGTGTCCTAAATATTCTTGGCCCGGCTGCAGCCGAGGGTTCCACGTCTGCATCAGACAGCGAGAACTAAACAAACACTGCAGTGCTTCAAACGTGTCTCCTCTGGAGCCTACCCAAGATTTTCTTTCTCACACTTTGCCACAGTTGATGGGTTCAAGGGTGGGAAGCTACATCAATGAGTCTCTCCTGTAGATTGTGGAATGGGATCCAAACGACTGGATTTAGTCACTTTTCAAGTGGCTACACAATCAGGCACAAAATTGTCTTTTCCTCTGCCTGTTTTCTGTCCTGCAGTTAGAAAAAGCAGAAAAAACCCAGTCCACAAGAAGAGAAAGGGGTGGACGCACAGGAGGCATGGACAGAGGAGAGGGAGAAAGCCCCAGCAGTATTCCCAGGTCTGGTTCCATTTGTCCTTCTTGAGGCCTGGCCGCATTCCTGCCCCGGGGTCATTTGCAACATGAGGCCTCACTAACCTATATTTCCATGCTGTAGTTAAACTCAGCTGCGTATGTGCCAAGGCTGGGAAGCAAAGAGGAAAGTGAGAACACCTTAGTTTACTTAGGGGGTGGGATCGTGGGTGAATGTTGGCCTTTAATTTCTACAAATAGTTGTACCACAATCTATTTCAAGATTTTTTCAGTTGAAGCATAACATATATTTAGTTAAGTGCACAAGTCTTAAATATATAACATCTTGACACTTAAAAAAATCAACTTTATTGAGGTCAAAGTTATACATAGTAAAACTACACATAGCGTACAGTTGGATGAATTTTGACCTCTGTGTATACATCACCACATTTAAGATACACAACATTTTCATCACCAAAAAGTTTCCGTCGTGCTCCTCTGCAATCCATCCCACCCTCTCTCAGTGCTAGGCAACCACATATCTGCTTTCTGTCACTTTGTAGTAGTTCTATGTGTTCTAGAACTTTGTACAGAAAGATCCATATATAAGTATATGTACTTTTTTGGGGTCTGTATTCTTTAGCTTAGCAATGTTTTTGGAATTCATTCCCGTGTTGCATGTATCAGTAGTTTGCTCCTTTTTGTTGTTGAGTAGTATGCCAATGTGTGAACATACAGCAGTTTGCTTATCTACTTGCTGGTAGAGGCACATTTGGATTGTTTCCAGTTTGGGGGTATTATGAATAAAGCTACCACGAACATGTGTGTACAAGTCTTTTTGGGGTCATGCACGTTCATTTCTCTTGGGTAAATACCTAGGAGTGAAATGTCTGGCTCATATGGTAGGTGCATTTTTAACTTTATAAGAACCTCCCAAATCATTTTCCAACCTGATTGTGACAATTGACACTCCTACCAGCAATGAATGAGATTTCCAGTTGCTCAGTATCTTTGTCAGCACGTGGTATTATCAGTTTTATGGCTTTTATGGCTTTTTTTTCTTTTTTTTTTTTTTTTGCCATTCCGATAAGTGTGGAGTGGTATTGATTTTTGGATTCTTTTGTGGTCAAAGAACATAGTCTTATAGTGTTTTAGTCCTTTTAAATGTGAGACTTATTTTATGCCCAGGACATGGGTTATCTTGGTGAATGTTACTTTGACACTTGAAATGAATGTGTATTTTGCAATTGTTGGGTGCAGTGCTCTGTAATATCAACTAGGTCAAGATGATTGATAATGTTCAAATCTCTGTCTGTTGATTTTCTTTCTATCTGTTCTACCAATTACTGAGAGAGGATTGTTGAAATTTGCACTTGTAATTGTGGCTATGTTTATTTCTCTTTTCAGTTCTGTCAGTTTTTGCTTCCTGTAAGTTGACTCTCTATTACTAGGTATATACATTCTTAGGACTCTTCTTGATGAATTGCCCCCTTTCTGACTATGAAATGTTTTTTTCGGTATCTCTGGTACTATTCCTTATTCTGAAGTTTACTTTGTCTGATATTAAGTTAGATTGCTTATTATTAGTGTTTGCGTAGTACAGTAGCCCTCTTTTATCTGTTTTTCTTTCCAAGATACATTTGAAGACTCCCAGTGGATGCCTGAAACTGCAGATAGTATTAAACCCTATACATACTATGTTTTTTTATTCCCTATACAGACATACATTTTCACTTAAAGTAAAATAAAGCACTTTATGGCTTCTCTGTGGAATACCCAAATTGCCAGCATTGCTACTCTTGCCCTTTGGGGCCGTTATGAAGTAAAATGAGGGTGACTTGAACACAAGCACTGCAAAACCTCGACAGTTGATCAGGTAACAACCCAGATGGTTCCTAAGAGGCTTACACTGGACAAAGGGCTGATTCACATCCCAGGAAGGATGGGGCAGGACAGCACAAGATTTTACGCTACTCAGAACAACGGACAATTTAAAACTTTTAAATTGTTTATTTCTAGAATTTTCCATTTAATATTTTCAGACCACGATTGACCACAGGTAACTGAAACTGCAGAAAACAAAGCTGTGGATGGGGGAGACTATTGTATATCATCTTCTCATCCATTTATTCTTAATCTGTCTGTGTCTTTAAAGTACATTTCTTTAGACAGCATATAGTTTGGTCTTGCTTTTTTAATCCATCTGACAATCTTTGCCTTTTGCTGAAATGTTTAAGTCATTTATATTTAACATAATTGCCAGCATGGTTGAATTTTAGTCTGCCACTTGTTTGTTGTTTTCTATTGGTCTCATCTATTCTATTTGTTTTTGTTTTCTTTTTTGTTACCTTCTTTTGATTAGTTTTTTAGGATTCCATTTTTTTCCTTCTCCACTGCTTATTCTATACCTCTTTGTTATTTCGTTTTCTCCGATTGGTTATAACTTGCCATAGTCTGAATGTTTGTCTGTCCCAGATTCTAATGTTGAAATTGAATCCCCAGTGTGATGGTGTTTGGAGGTGGAGCCATCATGAATGGGATTGCTGCTCTAATAAAGGAGACCCAACAGCTCCTTTGCCCGTTCCACCATGTGAGAATACGGAGAGGAGACAGCCATCTATGAACCAGGAAGCAGGCCTTCACCAGACACCAAATCTGCTGGCACCTTGATTTTGGACTTCTCAACTTCCAGAGCTGTGAAAACTTAATTTCTGTTCTTTGTAAGCCATGGGTCTATGGTATTTTGTTACAGCAGCATGGACGGACTAACAACAGAACTCAAACATCTTTCCGCACAGGGTGAGCTCTGGGCATTGTCCAACTCACATTTCCCCGTGGCTATTTTTTGCCTAGCTTTGTAGAGTTTCACCTGCGGTATGTAGATGCACACACCTTAGTCTTCGGCATGAGTCAAAGGGATCCCTATGCAGATTTCTTGCGCTCTTTCTCTGGGCTCCTTTCTCTCTGTTCCTCTGCCTTGCAAACTCCAGCCACCCATTCCTCCTGACACCAATCTCTGTCCTTCAGCCTAGTGAAACTGCCACTCTGCTTAGGTTTTCTCTTCTTTCACCACCGTAATCTGGGAAGTATCTCCAGGCGGAAAGCCGAGGTGTCCTGGGCTCATTTAATCCCTTTCTCTCCTCAAGGATCACAGTTGTACAAAGCCTAAGAACATTTGTTTCCTATGTTTTGCTCAATTTCCTTATAGCCAGACAGCATGCCTGATGGCTATTACTGTCATGGCTGGAAACAGAAGTCCGCTCAATAATTAAAATCTTAACATTTCAGATCCTAACATGCTCTGTTGATATTGGCCTTCCTTCCTTGGGCTTTTTAGTACTCATCTTTTTTAAACACTTGATTAGTGAATAAAACAAAAAAGACAACTCATGTAAACACTACCTGGTTTTCTTTGAGATTACCTTTTTCAAAATGTGTCAGATCTCTATTTTACTTTTCGGTAATCATATTCATCCTTGAATAAATAGTGACCATATCCATTATTCAATGTAGCCAAGGTAGGTACCCCTGCTTTCAGAGCAGCAGATAAGCCAGTCAGTCTCAGTTTATTGACATAGTAAAAAGATGATCTTCCATCAGTGTTTCTTTGTAATTCAGTGCTGAGGCTTTTAAGTGGATCTTTCCAGTAGAAATAAGTAAAATTATATTGGGACACATTTGATTCTCAAATTATGAGACCCCTTCTCTCTTTCTCCATGAAGGCTTATGGGCTCTGCTGCCCCAGGTTACCTCCCACCTGACCTCTGCAGCAGAGGAGCCAAATTTCTTACGTGGTGCCTCAGGGCTTCTAAGAGCACAAAAGCAGAAGCTACCTGGCTTCTCGAGGTTCAGGCCTGGAAATGGCCCAGTGATCACTTCTGCCACATTCTACTGGTTAAATTGAGCTATGGGTCAACTTAGATGCAGGATGAAGGGACTATACATATTGGGAGGCATGGTTCATTGGGGGCCATCAATGGAACAAAATACCAGTCACCTTGGACATGTGACTTTACCTCTACATGCCTAGTTTCCTTACGCTAAATCATAATTATAATTTAACCCACCTCATTGGATCATAATGAAAGTAGAAAAATAAGATACTTAAGGCATTTCACACAGTACCTGCCTTATACCTACTATAAATGGTGGCTGATCATATTATTCAACATACAAGCCTCCTCTGTGGTCTCATCGGTTTCAGGTAACTGCCTGCCACTCTTGCCCACTCAATAAACACTACTGAGGGGAGGACAGTCATTTTGGATCCAGGGGATGCTGGCAATATGTAACGGAAGTTTTCATGTTTCACGAGCTAATTCACACTTTACATTAAGTACACTTCTATCCATCATCTCATTCTTCTCACCACTTCATAGATGAAGCAAGGGAGGCTCAGAAAGATTTAGTAACTTGCCCAAGATCACATCCATTTTCATTCCCAGAACATTTGTTGAGCATCAACTAAGTACAAGGCACTGACAGTGGAAAAGTCCCTGCCTGCCAGAGGTTTTCAGTCCAGTGACGGAGATATAAGCAAACAGGCAGAATGTGATAAACGTAGGAGGCAATGGGTACTGTGCAGGGTAGGGGGTGTATCTGGGGTCAGGAAAAGCTTCTGGATGGAATGATGCTTGAGCTGGGTTTTAAAGGATGATTTAGCTAATCAATGCAGGTGGGGCGTGCACTGCAGGCTCAGGGAAAGAGAGATGAAATGCCACGGCTCGTAAGTGCTGAGCCTAAGAGGACAAATCAGGCCTTTTGATCTCTAGTTTGTACCTGGTTAGTACCCAAAATGTCCAATTTTGGGATAAAGGGTCAAAGTCGTGTAAAAATGAGTGTCATAATCTAGACATGATTTTGCCACATATGCATAAGCAACAGTGGGGGTGGAGAGAGAGAGAACCTAATTCAGAGCAAAGCTGGCTGATTTTAAAATGGTCTCCTTAGTTTTTAATGAGCTTCAAGCAACCTACATCCCTGTTAACTCAGTCAGTCAGTCAGTCAGTCAGTCAGTCAGTCAGTCAACATTTCCTCAGTCCTGTCCTGATGTCAGGCACTTACTTGCTGGGAGCTGACAGTGTAAAGTTGGGTCAGGTGATACCTGCTGCCCTCAAGAATCAGAGAACAGGATAAAGGGCATCTATGCCTGAGGCAGACCGACACTTCAGAGTCCCCAAAACATGGGCATTTCCATGAAACCAAAAACATTATAAACAAGAAAGAGCTCAGGAGACTGTACCTGGATAAACCTGAAAGGACACTATAATTTGAAGGTGTGGATTTTAACACATTCCTTCCAGAAAAGTAAACTGCAAAATTGTACATATAGTAGGTTTACAACCAAAATATCTTAAATAGAAAAAAATTAGAAAGAAATATACCAAAAATGTTAATAGTAGTTAATGTTGGTTATTAGATTATTATTGGTAATTTTTTTTTCTGGCCTGCTTGAATTTAGGACTTAGACTATTTTACAAGCCTGTGGCAATTATTATTTTGTATTTATATAATAACGAGTAGTTAACAGATTTACACAATACCAACTACACACCAGTCATTAGTTAATACTACCTACGTTTTTCTCAGTTAATCCTCACACTTTTTGAATGAGGCACCATTATTCTCCTCACTTTGCTGATGTTCCAAGAGTTTAAGAAACTTCCCTGGGTCCCACAGCTAGCCAGTGGCTGTCAGGCAGTTTCTGCTCATTACAGAGTGACTGTGACAACTCCAATTTCTCACAGAGGTCTTCAGTTAAGCTCCTACATGGTGCCCACTTATTAATTAAAAAATGTGAAAACTGCTAACATTGAAAAGATGGCACAGGGATTATATTAGTCACTCCCAAGCTCATACATGATTTGGTTTGAGTAGAACACTTTGCATTTTTCAAATTAAACACACTTAGTCACATACCAAATTCTATTGCGTTGGTGGTCGATAATGTACTTGTCTCTGGAACACACTAATAGGAATTAGTTGGCCTGAATCAACTGCTGGGGATCTATCACTGAGAATTCACCCCCCATGATGTCATTAAGTCTCTTACACTTTCTGTGCACAAATAAATCCTCTGTAAATTTCAAGACCCAACTCCTGTATTTCATGGTCCCTTCCAGAATCACTCAAGCAACTGGGCTGATTTTTCCATTCTCCACACTCCAAAGACACAATAGTCCGAACCCAACAATTCGCTTCCCCATTCAGCTAATTTGCTAGTTGAATATTCATTATGTGCATCTGATATGCAGGACAGAGTGCTCTCCAATTGTTGTTTGAAAGCAAACCTTGTACTTTGGTTGCAAGTGTTCTTGGACTTATTGTGTCACCTGCCTCAGCAAACACAGAGCAGGTATCTGACAGCTACTATTTGTGCATTCCCAGGCTGCCACGCGCGCGGTCCTGGAACTTGTTCTTTCTCCTACGACCTCAGTTATTTAATTCTAATCCTTCCCCTGGGCCTTTGTGCTCAGCAAGCCATATTACATCTCTATTAGTCACCAGCAGTTTTAACTTCTCCAAGTTCTTTAGCACTTCCTCTTAATTCCTTCCTGTATCATTCTAATTCCTCTTATAAAGCATAATTTCCTCCCAAACTATGTATATGGATTTTTGTCTATATTTAACTCTTGGCTTTTTATGCATCTCTTCTCCTCTGCCCTCAGGTTCTATTGTATGTACTCCACATGTTGCTGTTTCTTTGGGGGAAAACACACACACACACACACACAGAGTCACTGAAATTTCCCTCCAATGAGGAAAACCTTTCACAAGTCCTTATGATATCTTTCTAAGTAACAGGAATGACTTGAAACAATAAAGAAATGGCCTGGAACAATAAAGAAATGGTATTGTCCCAGGTAATGAGACTCTTGGAGGAAGGTGCCTTCAGGCAGGTGGCTGTGGAGTTTGGGGAGGTGATCAGGAACCTGGGTCCCTTCTCGCTCCTCACCTTGCCTTCCTCAGCACATCAACCTGTCCTTGAAAGAGCTCCTCTTATGGTGCCTGAAGGTCACAGCTTGTCTACACATCCAGATACCACGATGCCCAGTGGAAGGAACCACCTCTTTTACTTCTTATCAGTGAAGACTTCTTTTCCAAAAGCCCTCAGCAGACTTTTCCTCATGCCTCTCGGGCCAGAATTGGGCTGTTTCCTAACTGATGTGCCAGCAAGGGGCATGGGACCACCAGCGGTTAGACCGGCGGTGGCAGGTTATCAACCAGGTGCCCCTGCATATGGAATCACCTGGGGAATTGGTCTGGGGTGTGCGCTGGGCATAGAGAGTTTTTGTTTAAGTCTCTATAGGTGATTCTAATGTGTAGCCACTATTGAGAACTACTGGCTTACACTCCTCAGGATTTACCCTGAGTCGGGGGTGGGGGTGGGGGGAAGTAGGGGAGGGGTGGATACCAGAAAAAAAATGGGGCTAGGAAGCAGGGGAATGATTGTTGGGCTGAAAATAGCGTCTACCTCACCCATTCATTGCCATTGAAAGCAAAGTATATCCATTCATTCTTTCATTGATTTCTTTCCTCTTCCAACCAACATTTATTGGGCTCCCATAATGCTCAGGAAATGAGAACTCAAAGGACACTGCTAGGGAATGAGAAAAAGTTACAGGTCAGATAAAACAGAAAAAATACACCTCCACCGGGAGGATATGATCCCAAGGCACAGAGCTGGACTGGGGAAGAGTGGGCTGGATTTCAGCCCTCATTCACCCCGTTGGTGGGCATCCTTGGGAAGTGTATTAATACAATCTCACTAATTGTATGAGGAGGCCTGAAGAATACAATGATAAACAGGACCTCAGTTTAAAAGAGGGACACACACCGGTAACCATACCAACTGCCTTTGGTAGTTTATCAAGATTATCAAGGGCGGCCAAACATTTTGAAAACATTTTGAAGGTTGCCAGATGGGAGGGGTGTTGGGGGTGTAGATGAAAAAAGGGGAAGGGATTAAAAAGTACATATTTGTTGTTACACAGTAGTCATGGGGATGTAGGGCATAGCATAAGGAATATAGTCAATAATATTATAATAGCTGTATGGTGTGAGATGGGTACTGGATTTGTTGGGGTGATGGAGGGGGGTTGGGGGCAGGGTGGAAAAGATGAAGGGATTAAAAAGTACAAATTGGGGGTGGGGGGGCCGTTGGTTAGCTCAATTGGTTAGAGCACGGTGCTCTTAACAACAAGGTTGCTGGTTCGATCCCCACATGGGCCACTGTGAGCTGTGTCCTCCTCAACTAGATTGAAACAACTACCTGACTTAGAGCTGATGGGTCCTGGAAAAACACACTTAAAATAAATAAAAGTTAAAAAAAAAGTACAAATTGGTAGTTACAAAATAGTCATGGGGATGTAAAGTCAAGCATAGGGAATATAGTCAATAATATGGTAATAACTATGTATAGTGCCAGGTGGGTACTAGACTAGTCGGGCGGGGGGGGGGTCACTTCTTAAATTAGATAAATGTCTAACCACTATGCTGTACACCTGAAATTAATATAAAATAATATTGAATGTTAACTGTAATTGATAAATTTAAAAATGGGGGGGAAGGGGAAGGGGAATAAGAGGTCTAAATTTCCAGGTATAAAACAAAGCATGGGGAATATAGTCAATAATATTGTGACAGCATGGTACGGTGTCAGATGGTTGTTGGACTTATCATGGTGATCACTTCTTTAGGTATATGAATGTTGAATAACTATGGTGTACACCTGAAACTAATAGAATATTATATGTTGGCTATATTTTAATAGAAATATTAAAAAAAGAAATAAAAGTTCTGTTATTTGAATCAATTTTTATGCCTTTTGAGGAGACAAATACTTTTCAGTTAGTCCATTTTCTAACTAGGAGGGTGAATACACATGCATACCCTTATATGCCATCCTGCATAGCACTCATTCAGTGATAAGATTATTTATCCCTAGAAACCTTTTTCTTTAAAAACAGAACCAACACAATTCTTCACAGTACTTTATTAATAACTTCTTTCCTCTGTTCTAAGAGTACTATGCATGCATTTTTACCCTATGAGAGCAGGCCATGCTGTGGAGCCTGAGCCAATAGGGGACGAAGGCAATAAGCAAGTGCCTTCTACTGCATAAGCTCTCAGCCAATGAGAGCTAGTGAGACAGACTGCTGTGTAACCTTGGCCAATGAGCACGAGTCTTCTACTGCATAAGCTCTCAGCCAGTGAATATCCTTTGCATGCTCCTTGGTTGAATAAGTTCTGCCAAGGGTGAGGTTCATTCCTCTACAGCCTTACTTTCTGCCTCTATTTAGTTTCTGGCAAGTACTTCTAACCCACAATGGCCTGCTTTAGAAGTAATAGGGCTAGACTTGTTTCAAGGTTGCAAAGGAAAAGTATCATGTTGGATTTCAACAGACTAAAGGAGCCTTCAAGGAAGCAGTCCAGAAAAGGAGGATAAACAGGTAAGTAAGGATTAATGGGAGTCCTCTGACTTGATGAAGGAAATCATAAACATCACTGCAGTCAAGGGAACTGAGGGACAGGAAGAAATTATGGATGAAGCACATCCATAACCTCAGGGGATGTGGAGAGAAAGGACGAACAATTGGCGGTATCTGACACCTTGCACACACACAGGATCCACCAGCAGGGACCAGTCATAAACTTTGACGGGGATTGAGGAGCTAGGAAAGAAATCTGAAAAAAAAACACAGGTCACCAGCCACATAAGTGGAGCTCAGGCAGATTTTGGCTCCGTATATGTCAAATTGTTCTGTTTAGCAGTGACCTTACAAAGTATATTTACTGGAAATGGCCAAACCAACACTGCCTGAATATTGCCAGTAACTGACCAACACTCATGGATGCTGTGGAAAGGATTTTGACATTGGTCGGGAGGTTGGACTAGATCCAGGGTTCTTAAACCTTTTAGGGTGGGGTGTCCCCTGAGAACCTGAAGAAAGGTAAGGAGCCCTCTTTTCCTCTGAAAAGTTCACATGCCCATTGAATTGATTATGTATTGCTACATAATAAATTCCCCCCCACCCCGTGCCCCCAAAGAGCTTAGTGTATCTCAGTTTCTGTGGGTCAGGAATTTAGAAGCAGTTTAGCTGGGTGATTCTGGTTCATGAAGTTAAAGTCAAGATGTCGACCAGGACTTCAGTCATTTAATGCAACTGGGGGTGACTCTGCCCCCCAGTACATTTAGCAATGTCTGGAGACATTTTTGATTGTCATTTAAGGGGTGTATGTGCTATTGGCATCTAGTGAGCAGAGGCCAGAGATGCTGTTAAATCTCCTACAGTGCATAGGGCAGATAGACCCCCACAACAAAAATCATCCAGCCCCAAATGTTACTAGTGCCGAGGGTGAGAACCCCTGATCCCAAGGCCTGAGTGCGTTTGGAGGAACCCCTCCTGAGATGGCTCACTCACGCGTTTGGTGGGGGCTGTTCATATCCTCACATTTCTTCCAGAGCGAACAGTCTAAGAAAGAGGGCAAGGAGGGAGCACAATGCTTTTTATGACCTGTTTGCTCAAATACAGCCGACACCGAAAGGGAGAGGAACCAGCTTCCACTGTTCAAGAGGAAAATTAGCAAAGAATTTGTAGATACATTTTAAAACCACCACATCCACACACAACACAATTTTACACATCAAAGTTGAGGTTTCACATGGACACTCCTGGTAGGAATATAAATTGGTACAGCTACTAAGGAAAACAGTATGGAGGTTCCTCAAAAAATTAAGAATAAAACTACCATATGACCCAACAATTCCTCTTCTGGGTAGCTATCTGAAAAATTTGAAAACATTTATTTGTAAAGATATGTGTACCCCAATGTTCATTGCAGCATTATTCACCGTAGTCAAGACATGGAAACAACCTAAGTGTCTTTCAATGGATGATTGAATAAAGAAGATGTGGTACATATACACAATGGAATACTACTCAGGCATAAGATAAAATACTGTCATTTGTGACAATGTGGATGGATCCTGAGAGTATCATGATAAGTGAAATAAGTCACATGAAAAAGGACAAGAGCCATATGATTTCACTCATCTGTGGGATATAAAACAGAAAGCAACAAATGAACAAACAAGACAAACAATCTCATAGACACTGACAACAGAAGGGTGGTTACCAGAGGGGAAGGTGAAGGAGGATGAAGAGGATAAAAGGGGTCAAATATATGGTGACCAAATAAGACTGGACTTTGGGTGGTGAACATGTAATATACAGAGGATGTATTATAGAATTGTACACATGAAACTTATATAACATACCGCATTTTCCCCAAAATAAGACCTAGCCAGACCATCAGCTCTAATGTGTCTTTTGGAGCAAAAATTAATATAAGACCCGGTCTTATTTTAACATAATATAAGACCGTGAATATAATATAATATAGTATAATAATATAATACCAGGTCTTATATTAATTTTTGCCCCAAAAGACGCATTAGAGCTGATGGTCCGGCTAGGTCTTATTTTCAGGGAAATACAGTATTAACACTGTCACCCCAATACATTTAGTAATAAAAAACATTGAGGTTTCACAGATTCCAGAGCCCCTCCATGCGACCTCTATGTTAAATACACCGAAAGTCCCTTCCTGCTCCAACAGGTATAATCTAATAAACTATGATAAGGAAATCTGCAAGGACACGGAAAAACTGACAAAACCACAAAACCAAACCCTCAGGATTCCACCCTTGTCATAGTTCAAGCCCCTGCTTTCACACCCTCTCGTTCCTTACCTCCTTCTGGGTTTTCAACCCCAAGTCTTTGCAACTTACTGTGTTACTATATTTCATCCTCAAGCAACAGGGAGGTGCTGTGCCACTGCCATTTACGGATTGTGGGTTTGAGACTCCATTTCAAGAGGAAGACTGGCTGCAGTTCTGAGACCTCCCTCACTGGGAGACATAACCCAAGTAGGACGGTTGACCTTGCAAGTCAAGGTCGTCCTTAGTGTCTAGACAGAGATCACAAAGGACAGCCCAGGTAAGCGAGGCGCTCAGATTCATTCACCGATTCCCTGCCACCTTAATTAATTCAGTCCATTAATTTATTTGCTTTCTATTAAATATGAATAATTTCCAAGATGGTGGTTCCAAGAGGGTTGCTTGGAATAAGAAAGAACAGAATGTATTTAAACTTTTCACCTGGACATTTTTCAAGACTTTCTACAAAATCGTTTCTTGGTAATGATTTTGTTTTCAAACTGGAGAGGGAAGTGTTTACAGGCATCTGGATACAAAACGGCTTTCTCAATCCAGTGCTTTGATGGATCAAAGGGAAAAAATTAATATACTTGGTTAGCTGCCCTTGAAATGCTTCAGCTGAGCACTTGGGGCAAAATACCAACGCAGCGAAGGGTTTTTAAAACAGGGTCCAGGTTTTTTTCCTGGCCTGGAAATGCTGCCGATTTTACTCCTTGCTGCCCCTTTGATCACCTTTGGAACAAGCAGGACTGTGAAGAGAACAGTCAGGCTCAGGAACCGCCGTCCACTTCCTCAGAGATCTGGATTTTAATGGGAGGTTCTGGCCAAATGGCATCTGTCTGGCAGTGGGGCCTCCCTTCTCAGGCCCTCTCAGGATGGAAGTGGGCAGTTTGTGGCATGAACGCACTGTGCAAAACAAACAATGAGCCAACTCCTCAGGGAGCAGATACCACACACCACTCACTGGTCTCTCACACGTGGGAAACCAAACGTCAGTGTCCTTACAGTGGAGGTCACCCACTGCTCCTGAACAGCGGACACCATTCGTCACCAAGCGTGAAAGCACAGAAGAGGGCCTGGTGGATTAACTGGACAGGCAGCACCCCAAAGGGGGCGGTCCTGGAGGTTAAGTCAGCCTTCTCAGACTTCACTCAGGACCTGGGATTTATAGTGTGAAAGGGGGTTTTGCTGGGGTCTCCATCCTGGGCTTCCCACTGTGCAGGCCGAGCCCCTTGGTCAGGCCTGCCCCGCAGCCTTCTTCCCTCTGAGGGAGATGACCAGCCTTTGCCTGTTCTAAAATGGCTGAGTGGGCAGCAGATGACGGTCTTGGGGAGGAGGCGGCAGCAGAAAGCCATCCATAGGTGCTCATGTACCCGGTCATAGTGCCTTCTGTCGTGCTTCGGATGAGGGTACCCGGGGTCTGATGGACACTTCAAAATACAATGTGCCGAAACGAAACAGTCTGAGACACGTTCTCTGACCCTTAGAACCGTCAGCCAGCTCGGGGGTAGAAAAGGGGGTCAGTATGTGGAAAGAGGGTGTTTTGTGAGGTTATCTCAGAAAACAGATGTGCCGGGAGCCCATCCCCTTCAGCTATGAAGGGGCAGTGGATGGCTTGTCTCCTAGGGGATTTCTTTGTAACCCCTCAGCTGGGGGCATGGAGGGCCGAGGTCTGTCCCACACCTGGGAAAGACACAGGACTGACCGCTTGGCAGGTGACTGCACTGGGACTGGCCACGCTCTTAGAGAGGTCAGGGCAAGGGATAGGTGGGTGACCAGGGGGTGTGCAGCGAGGGGTCATTTTGGGTCTTGTGCAGTGGTATTGCCCGTGGGGTGGGGAAGTTTGGCAGCAGCAAATTGGAGGTGAATGCCTGAGTGCTAAGACCTGCACAGGTGATCAAAACAGACATACACCTGCCATGTTTGAGGGGTCTACTAGGGACACCCTGAAAAGCTGATGAAAGCACCCTAAGAAAGAGCCAGTGTCACTGGCCAGAGCCAGATTAATCAGGTGCCAGAGCAAGGGAGATCCTTCCCATTCCCCAGCCTTTGCCCCCCTTCACCTCTCTGGGGCCCTGAAATTGGCTAGAAACTCAGACAGGAAGAGCAGAGGCTGAGAAATAGCAACTGTGTCCCTTGCCGACTGCAGGTCTCCAGCCTAAAGCAGCCCCAACTGAGCGGAGGGAGGGAGGGAAGCAGGCAGGGAGGGAGATATGGTAATGGTAAATCAAGTTCAGAGATTTGACTGTTATCTTGCACGGGGCATTCCAATTGCTGAGTTGAAACTCTGTTCAAATCTTAGTCACTGTAGGGTGCGATCATGTGTGTCTTTTATAGAGAAGGAATCACAGGGCCTGCCTGTAGAATTTTCTTCCCGTGGCAGGAGACAGATGCCCTCACTGAACAATCTTAAAAGGGCAGGGGGAAGAAACATAAATGGTTTTGATCACCAGTTGTGCTTGTTTAACGTAATGTCATTAAGAGGTGTTTTGTCAAGCATACATTCGTTTGGCGGGGATGTTAGATGTGTTTCCTCAGTTGTTTACCACAAGCCAGGGCTTGTCTGGAGATGGTCCCTGCACGGGGGATAATGTGGGAGGTGCCTGAGAGCAGGCTGTAGCGCTGGGAGATCTCCTTAGAGATTGTCACAGCCAGCTGGAGCTGTTCTGGGCACCACCCCAAGAAGGAATGGAAGCAGCACCAGTATGACTGGAATGTGGTAACCCATCAGGCAAAGGATTTCAACTCCAGACAAGCAGGGCAAGGACACGGGTTCACAGCAAAAGCCAAGCTGAGGAGGAAAAGAAGAGCTTGGCGGTTCCAGGGCTGTCTGACAACGACCTCAGGGGTGTCATTGAAGCCTGTGCGACATTCGCACTAAGCACCACCATCGAAACTATTCTGGGAATTTTCTATTTCCGTGATGGTTCATATCTTTACCATGTTTCCCTGAAAATAAGACCTACCGGACCATCAGCTCTAATGCGTCTTTTGGAGCAAAAATTAATATAAGACCTGGTCTTATTTTACTGTAAGACCACGCCTTATATAATGTAATATAGAGTCTTATATTAATTTTTGCTCCAAAAGACACATTACAGCTGGTTGTTCGGCTAGGACTTATTTTTGGGGAAACACGGTATTCACAAAAATCACGATAGAGGAGCTGAGGGAACTTTAGTGATTCTCTACAGCTGTGGTTCTGAAAGTCCTTGCACTGAGGGACCGCTGGGAATCTGATGGCTTCTGTGGACCCACTGCCCAGAAAACAGTGTGCCTGTGCCTGAACGTCTGCATATGCTTCCCAGGGAGTGCTATGCATGCAGCCACCACCCTCGGTCCTTGTTGGTAGAGCCCACCTCTCCCTAAACAGGCTAAAATACCAGTTATTCCATGTCTAACCTTGCAGCTGGGGCACCAGCACGTGTCCCCTGGCCAATGAGATTGGTCTACCAGGAACGATGGAGAAAAGTGTTTCTTTCTGGGACAAAGAGAAGGATGAGGGGCAAGTCTCTCCTCCTTTCTTGCCTTATGAGTCCAGCTCCCAACTTGAAGGGAAGGCCAAGAGAAATATCGAGCTGAATTAACCAATCCTCCACTGTCCACTTCTTGACAGGAGATCACACGTGTTCTTATTGTTGGAGCTGTTACTAATTGGGATTTCCTTTTCTTGTAGTTGAAAGATTCCTTGAGGACCATCAAGCCTTTTCTAAGCGGTCAAGGACCCAGCTTAGAAAGCCGGGAACGAGAGTCTGATCTCCTCAGTCTACTGATGTCTTCTCTGGTCCTCCACCTCCTTCAGTGACTCACCATCAGCCTAGAGAGAGGGAAAAGCAGGCTGGAACACAGGTCTCCAAGCCCTAATAGGCTGTCTCTCCACTTTGAGATCATTTGGATGAAGGGCAATCTTCCCACATGGAGCAGGGTGATGAGTAAGCCACATCACGCTGGAAAGCACAGGTGATCAACCTGCCCGATTCCAACTTGTGTTGGGACTGTGGACAGTCTCGTACTTGTCTGCGCCTCAGTTTCCACATCTGCCTACTTCATACCAGGATGTCAGGAACTTCTTGCCGGCACCTGTGGTGAAGTCCTTCCTGATTGGTCCCTCTACAGGATCAACTGGCAGCCCACCCACCAGAAGTGGTTCAGAGGGTGAAGTGGGAAGCTAAGGGGCTGGCTTTCTTCATTCATGTTGACAAAGGGCAATGAGAGGTTAGAGTACCCAGAATCCTGAGGACCGGCCACCTGCCTGTTATCAGGGAGAGGAAGGAAGGAGCTAGTGTCACCACCTGCTTCTCATGGCCCTCCATCAACACTGTCTCCTGGCTCGTTCCCAGCACCCCACTGGCCTTACTGCCTGCCGGCCCTACAGTGTGGGGTCTTGTTGGTTCCAACAAAATTCTTTAAAAATTGTATTTCTGGAATGCCTGTGAAGGGCTAGGCAGACACGTAGATCACAACGCAAAAGCTTTATTATTGGCTCCAAACCCAAACTGCACACTGGCTTATTCAAAACGAAAAAGCCCAGCCTGGTCCCTGGGTGAGCACCACACGGCTAAAATTAGCCTGGCCATCTGCTGAGACAGCAGCTGGGCTATTCTGAGCCTCAGCGGGCCTGCTTGGAAGTGGGGCTGGGCCTTGGGGGGGGGGGGGCAACAGTATTGGAGAGTCTGGTTCCCTTCCGTGAAGGCTAAGGATTCTCATCAAAGTAAGGATGACGGGGAAGAATGTGAGGGTGAAGCCACCCAGCGGGAAGGCAAGTGTCGTGGTCAGGTTTCACAGGGTGACAAGGCCGAAGGTCGCCTGTATGGCCATGGGCGCTTCCTCCCGACTGTCCAACAGCTCCCCAAGCACAGGGTTTTCTTTGTCCTGGTACCTGGTTGCTCCTTTGTTACCTGCAGCTTCCTGTTTGGACTCCGCCCCCAGCAAGACCACTGTCTGGGATTTCAGCAACGGCTGAACAACGAGCACACATCAAGGTCAGGAACTGTGCTGAGTACTTTTCAGGGACGAGCACTCGTTCTCAGAACTCAGAGGTAAGTACCAAAAGATTTCAGGGATTTATGCGGCTTGAGTCATCTTTCTGCAGTGAAAGAGGCTTGGCTGAGAGGGCCGGCCAGGTGGGAACCCCAGGTCAAATACCCCGGGAATACAGGGCCTGACCTCGGCTTCCCCCAAGCTGAGCCCGTCGCTGGTTCTCCAGGGGGGTGCAACAGTATCCCTGAGTTCAGAATCCATTGCCCTATATGCAGTGAAGAATTTGGGGTTCAAATGTCATCTACATATTTATACACTCCATGACAAGAGTCCAGTTTTATGTTTATAACCGTCCTAACCCATCATCACAAACCCTAGACTTGACCCGCTAACTGGTTGCTTCAGTCCTGTTTCCACAGATGGTGACAAAACCATAGTCGTTCCCGTAACTGCCTTCTTCACCCCCACTCCGTATTTCTCCTGCGCTTACTCAGAACTTGAGCGGCTGTGGTTCTTCACTGGTGAAGCGCTCCAAGCCTCCCTTCCTGAGGGTCTGAGTCCTCACCAGTCCTGGCCCTGCTGTGGCTGCGGATACCCACTAACCTCTGCTGTGGATGCGAGGCGCTCCCGAGACTCCCCTGGTGACCGGCTTCGTCCTCCTCGCCTCCCTGGCAGTGCTCCAATCTCCCCCTCGGTAACGTCTCTCCGGCTGGTACAGTAGCCACCTCCTCTGCTTGTGGGGGACAGAGTGGCCTTTAAGGAAGGTAGTGGCCTCATCTTCCGATGCAGTGGAACCGTTGTCCCCTAGGGGAAACATCTCTCCCTCAGCGCCTCAGACCCCCAAACCAGCAGAACTCGGGGATGGGCAGCAAAGGTTCTGAGTGGGTATTAGATGTGGTGGGAGCGAAAGGGGCCCCCCCCACACACTGGGGCTCTGGGGAGGGTGACATACCTACACTGATTTAAGGCATATGCTGGACCCTGTAAGATCAAACGGCATCCCTGCAAGGTATGCGCCATTAGCAGCCACTCCACCTTTCAATTAGGTCACATCTGGGTGGTAGGAGGTGTGGCAAAACCAGTTAAGTCACAGGCATGAGCCCACTGCTGACTTCCTTTGCTGGGCAATGAGTCCTTTGATCAGAAGTAGGACTGTCCAGGCCATGATGGTGGCACTCGGAGGCCCCCTAGCACACAAGGCTGACCTCCAGGGTCCCTGTGACCAGCACTGCCCACGCATCTGGTGGGGGGCAACCTTTTCTACACAAGAGCCAAGTCACCAAAGAGGAAAATGCTGATAGGCCACACTTCTTGGTTAACTTTTCCAAATGAGTAATCTCTTCTTGTAACCTAGATTAGAGACTAGTAAACAATGAGAAAACGCCCTGCTCTCTTTAAGCCAGAAAAACGGGCAAATAGAGGCTGCTGTCTCATCTTCCAGGCAGTGGTTAAATGGCAGAAGTGAGGGGGCGAGTGGGGTGCTATCCCTGGGCCAGACCTCACTACACCAGCTATTACCACCAAATGACTCACAATGGGAAAGGCCCTGCCTGAAGAAGTGGTGAGAACACCATTCCTTAACAAAACAAGCTCAATTCCAAATCTTTTGAGTTCAAACAGGGCAATGACAGCACTTGGGGAAACACGAAATCCTTATTAAGGTACCTGCTGACATTGGAGTGTAATAAAACCAGCCCAACAGGGGAAGACACATCATTTCTGATATTCAGATCTCAGCAGTGAGAAGACACGGTTTCTGGAGGGTGAGACAATGCATCTCACAGGCTTTAGGTGTGACTACCGGACACATAGAGCACGCACTACGTACGCACCAGGGGCCAGGCTGCTGCGGGACTCCATTCGGGGGCCTGTCTAAAAGCAGTGTTCTGAGGTGCACCCCAAGGGGAAGTTCCAGACAAATCTCTCTGGGGTAGCTTCGCAGAATGCTCTGGGATGTTGAAGGAGCTGCTTTCCACCTCTGCAAGAGGACCACACCACAAGTGCAGCAAGCGAACCGCCAGTGCGAAATGCATCGGTTAGCACTGGAGGCACGCGTGGTGCTTCTCCGCGGAGCGCGTAAAACCAGGTGCACGGCCACCACGCAGAACACTGTGGTCTGAAATGTGAGCCGGGCTATTGCGTCCAAGGGCACTTCCAGGCACACAGAGGCAGGAGGGAGGCAGCTCACCAGGACACGGAGGGCAGCACCTCTTCTCGTGCAGCACAGTTTCTGAGCTAAGTGGTTTTTAAATTTTAAAATTAACGGCACGCATTTCAGCAGCACCCTGACATAGGACGTGAATTTTCCCCAAGTGAAGAAAACCAAACCATGACAACTGAAACGTGATAGGGTAGCGTCCCTCTTTTAAAAGGAAAATATGGAGTCAGAAATGTGAAGCTCTCTTTAAGACAGAAATCAGTTTTGATTACAGGGAACCCATTAAGCAATCACTCCAACCTAAAAATACTTGGTTTCATCAGGTACTGTGAGGGTAATTGCCTTTCTCAGTGCCGATAAAAAAGGCAAAGAACACAGAATATTCAGGATCCCAAGAACCATACTGAATGAATGGCTGATCAGGAAAGGGGATCTCAGCTTAGAGGCTACGGATTCTCATCAAGGACACTGAAAGACGAGGACGCCACTGTGATCAAGTTGATCTGCTGAGTTTCTTTACCTGAAATCTAACCCTTCACTTGGGTTTGTATGGCCCTCAGTTTATTAACAGCATGAAGTCACAACAGCTCCAGGAGGACAGAGCCACAGTTCAGAAATTGCACCTGTTGCTATAATCACTTAAGTGTAGCTCAAGTCGGAGGGAACCTACGTGTTTTCTTCTTTCCGGTCTTGAATGATGCCTGTCCCTTGTCTCCTCACCAAACAACTCAGGAGAACTTTTGGGTTTGAGATCACAGCTCACGTTGCTGCCTTCTCTTGCTTGTGACCCTACCTTCTGGTCCATACTTTCTAATCTCCTTCTATAAAAGGCCAGAAATGCCCTAAGACACCACCCAGCTTTCAGGGAATTTAAATGGAAGCATGTAAGCATCCTTCTCAAAAACACGGCAGTGCTACGAGCCAAGGTGCTGTATGTGAACTACTAGTGTTGAACAGAACAATACGCTGCCATGAGTTTCACACCACAGTGTATGTGAAAAGCTGAAGTGGAGTGCCTTCCTATGTTTGGTGTTTGGTTTCCTGCCCCTCAGAGGAGGCAATGCCCTGTTTGCGGCCTGGCACATTCTGGGGTTTCATAGATACGTGCACTACCAACCCCCTGTAGTCTCTGTGGACCCTGCACCATGAACATGAACCAGATCTGTAATCAGAATGAGACCAAGCACACAAATACAGAAGCCATATTCACTGAGAATTACTGTTAGCTCTTAGGTATATCAGTGATATAGTTTTAATTTGGAAGACAAAATTGCTCATAGGAAAGTTGAGAATTTCAAATGCAACTTTTAATTTACTATACTACATATTCTGAGTTTCCACATTCAAGTCTCTCTAGAAAGGGTAAGTGCCTTTTGTTAAGTATGAAGAATTTTTCATGTGCCTCCTCTTTCTGGTTTCCCCATACCCCTCGCCAAAAAAAAACAAAAGAAAAAAAAGCTAAAAGGGTGACAAAGGCAAAATGAAAAAGAAAATCTAAATAGTATGAAATTAGTCTTTATTTCACCTTAAAATAAATGCTTAACATTTTTCCAAAACCAAAACTAAAGATGAACACTTAGAAATAAGGGTAGAAGATTATTTTTTCCTTCCCTGGGGAAACCAGTAAGGCAGAAGTTCTAACATGGCTTGGTTCTTTTCATAGGACTAGTCTAAACAAAACAAAACAAAACAAAACAAACCCATCGCTTCCCAACATTTCTTCTATTGTCAGTTGTATAATACCTACCAGGGTTAGGGCTGGCAGGAAACAAAATCCCTGAATAACCCCCACCCCCAAATCAATAAAAACAGGATTTGAAAAGTCGGGAAAACTTGTTTAACGTGTGACTAAGTGTTCAAATCTTTCTAGAGAGTCAGTGAAGGTACTATCCCTCGGCAACCCAGCTGAGGTCTCTGCCTGGTCAGTCAGTGAAAAGCACACCAGGCAGATTCATAGCAGTCACTGGACCACGCCTCAGCCATGACTCAGTTCACCACAGGGACGTCTTGAAGTTGAATTTCAGCTTCAGCAGATACTTCAGATTTACCTGAGCAATATCGTAGACAATGTACCTGGAAGGGAAGTGTGTTAAGGAGCCAATGCTTTCACGACGGAGTGCGTGGGCCACCCCCAAGTGGGCGTCTTCAGGTGGGGCGTCCGCTCTCTCACCCCGTAAAGGGAAACACTCTCTGTGAGTCCCAGTACAGGACAGTCTCTCACCAGTCTGCCCTAGGTCACTGGCTGCACACAGAGGTGACTCTACAGCCCCAGAATGTCCCCCCAGCTCACACAGCCCATTCGTGAAAGGATACTCGTTATACAGCAGACAAGTGTCGTTTATACCAGAAGAAATCCCAGTCCCGAGAGGAACCTCTACACCATCCAGAGTAACACTAGCTGAAGGGTCAGGAGTGGTTTTGCCCAAACCTGCAAAAGCGAAGGCACGAGTGAGATGAGCTTTGAGAACAGACGTTGAAAGTGTTCGGGTGATGAGATCCACTTATGTTAGGTCTGTGTGTTCATTTGAAAGACGTATGAGTTCCACACTCTACCCTTCTTCCAGATATAAAACTAGGCTGTAAATCAAATTCCCAGGGCACCAGCCTTAACTGATTTTAATAAGAACAGTAGGACCCCCACCCCAGGATCACATTTCTGCTGAGCAGACGTTCAAAGCGGGCTAACTCATCAGGTGCTATGAGCTCCAGCAATGCAAGCTGCTCCGGGTGCCATTGCGTCCCGAGAGGTCCCTCAGTGCTAGAGCTGAGAGTCAGGTTAAAACCCAAAGCCAATGCACCTGGTTAGTGGTACCCAAACCGAGACTCTCCCACGGCATTTGTGACACTAGCTGCAGCCAGAGATAAAGTGGTTTTTAAATAGACCTCCCGTGCGGTTGAACAGCTGGCTGCAGGAATACAGCCTTTTGGGGACAGAGAGGGCCCCCTACCCCCTATGCTATCAGGGTGTCTCGGGCTGTGGCAGCAGCTCT
This sequence comes from Rhinolophus sinicus, assembly GCF_057876585.1. Taxonomy (NCBI): domain Eukaryota; kingdom Metazoa; phylum Chordata; class Mammalia; order Chiroptera; family Rhinolophidae; genus Rhinolophus; species Rhinolophus sinicus. The sequence goes on along the minus strand of NC_142506.1, from coordinate 55,498,654 downwards.
GGCACGCGTTACCTTTGACACTGTGCTTGCCCTTGGGTAACTTGCTGATGTGTGAGGCGTGCTTCAGTTCATACCTATTCAAGAGAGGACAGTCTCAGAAGGGCCTCCAGGGACACGGGGCTCTCAAGCCAACAGCCCGATTCTCGTAACAAGGTCAAGTGAGAGGACGAGCCCATTGTCACTGCTGGGAGTTCCCTCCCATTCTGGCTGCGGACACTGAAGGCGCGGTTCTTTCTGCACAGAGTGTGTCAACGATCGCTGCTCTGGGGCCGCTTTCAAGGAAAGGTCCTGTTTAAGAGCTGTGGCTGGCTGCTCTGGACGTTTCTGTCTGGTCCATGACCCCCGGACCCCAGAGGGTCTATTACCAACCCTGCATTTTGGGTTGCAGTTGATAGGACCAACGTGGACCCAATCAAAGCTGACCAATCAGATTTTCTCTGTGGGGTACTTGGAACTGGCATTAAGACTACAGTTCGATATGACTTGGTCTCAAACAGACAATCTAAACATCAGCAGGGGAGGGGCGCTATCCTCTATGCAAGTCAACCTCTCTGCTTCCCAGTCCCCAGAAACAACGGGCTGCAAGTCCCCATCCTTGGGTTTGGTGAGGTGGCCCTGTGTCTTCCTCATTCACTTAACTTGAATCGGTTTCTGCTACCCACCACCTAACTGATGGGTCCTGTAATTGTGGGGGGGAATTTCCGGGGTCCCTTCCCAGCCAAGGAGAGTCCTCCTTCCTACAGCTTACCCCTTCCATCCCCACCAAATGCCACCAGCCCCGAAACCAGGCGCACTCACATGTTCCCGAGGGCAACTTCTCCCAACAGGAGTAAGCCTACTGGGTCTCCCTGAGATGTGTGGCAGTAGTTGGCACTCTTGGAAACCATGTCAGCGAAATAGATCCCTTTACCAAACATGTAGCCTGTCTGGAGGGTTGGAAAAGGGACAGTTGGAAACCTTCTAACGGGAAGTTAGTAGCACCACCTGCTTACCGAGGGCCGACGGTGAGCCAGGCACCAAGCTAAGTGCTGCAACAGCCACTTCCAATTCTCACAACACCCCTGGCAGGGCCACTGAGGCCTGAGCTCCCAGCCAGGCTGTTCAGATTTCAGGTCTGCTGGGTACCCAGGGGGTACTCTCTGGACCCCCCTTTCTCCTTCGCTGAACTGGGGAAAAGAACCTTATGGGGACGCTGCAAAAATTAACTGAATTCACAAACGCTACTTAAACTAATTCCTGGCACATGTAAACACCCAATAAATGTGGGCTATTGTTTTTATTCCCTTTTGTAAATGAAACACGAGCTTCAGAAAGGTTAGATCACTTGCCGAGTCGTGTGCTACTACTGCACAGCACTTGCCGCTCGTGAAACCTCTTCCCTCCCACTTTTCACAATCATAACATGAGAAACTTGGAAGACCACCTCTAAGTTCCTGTCCCCTGGTCACTTCTGGAGTCCAGCAGGTGACGTAACAACCCATCGTGTCACCTGTCGTGTCTGGACAGGGCTTTACTCATTTATGACCATATTTTCCTGAGGGAGATACGAGCTCACCCATCTGGGAAGTGGTAGAGGCAGGTGGGAACTCAGCTTGGCCCATGGCCCAAGTCTATTCTTTGCCTGTCAACACCCTAATTAGCATTCATGGAACCGTCTAGTCATTTGACTTCTTTTTTTCCAGAAACTACGCTCGATACATGTGCAGCCACACCACCTGCACCACCGACAGTTGGGTCAGGCGAATGAGGGTGAGAACACCAGCTGGAGGCTGTGTCGAGGGCCTGGAGAGGAATGTGCGGCTACAGCCACCTGTCAGCCATTGCCGAGCCCACACCTATGTCTTTAAACAAGGCCCCTCATTCACTGCAGCACATGCCCTTCTCACCTAAGTGTCTGAAGCTCGTAATGGAGCCAAGTGCAGAGACAGGTATCGCCCGCCCTGCACTCCCCAGGCCAGGCACCTACCACAGGAGCTTCAGGGGGAGCAATCCGGAGGCCCTGGGACAGGATTCCAGCAAAGTTGGTGGTCCTGGAGCCATGCCACAGCAACCTTCGGTTATGTAGCTGCTTGAACGGCTTGTAGCGCTGGCTCTCCCCTTCACGCTCTATCTTAAAGATCTGGTCGGAGTATTGAGTCAAGGAGAGACGAAAGAAGCCACTTGTTATTCTAGTTAAGACACAGGAGAACTGACCACTTGTCCCCAGAGCTAGGAAACTTAACAGATGTACGAGCATGTGAGGTGTTTCAATCAGGGATGGAGCAACCTGACTATTCAAGGGCCCATCTAGCAAAGACTAGCGTCTAAAATGAATACTCCGTGCAGCAAATGCACCCCTGAGGCACTCCGTTTGGGATCTCTGATAATATTTTCTGATTGTAAAACCAGGTTTTAGGGTAGGAAATTTCCTTTAAAACAGAATAAAAAGGTACCCCCCAAATCATGAAACTACTCATTTTTCTGCTCAATAAAGAAACGACTCACTTCCACTGGCTATTTCAAGCAAAGTAAATTGGTCGTTTCTACCCAGGTTGGAGGAATGGCAGGAAGAGGCGGCAGGACATAAGGGGACAGAGGGAGACGAGACTCTTACCTCGATGACTTTCAAGTCATACGCATTGTGTGTGGACGCATGAGTATTCTTAACATATTTTCTGATGATCTCAGCTTCCTCGGAATCTCTGTCCACCACCTAGGAGAAGGGTATCTGGGCATCAGAGCAAGGAAGCCCCCAGGAGAGCCACACAGAGGTGGGAAGAACAGGGACAGGCTCAGCTGACGTACAGATCACACCACGGCCCTTGCAGAAGCTTCGGTGGGACCAAGAACCTGGGTCCCACACCCCATAGCTGGGGAGATCTCAGGCCAGCAGTCCCACTACCTTGGGATATCAGGAAAGCTAGAAATCTGGGGCTCACTGTGAATGGGGGGCCTCCAGAACAAGGAGCTGGCCTCCAGGTAACAGTCCAATGGAGTTAGAACGGGTGGGCCAGGAGACGCCCCACAGCCAAGATTTGCAATCAAAAGCGACAAAGGTCGGTGTAGACGTGTTGAGGGTGGGGATGAAGGCTCCTTCTCACGTGGCTCAGAGCATCTGCCCTCTGTCTGTCAACTGTTAACGTAACTGCTGTTAAACAAGCATGAGTGTGTCACGGGAAAGGCTGTGTGTGACCTCGTATTTTCATCCTTTTACCCAAAGTTCAGAAAATCCAGGAATTCTGCTCTCCCTCACAGCCTCTTCATGAAAAGGCTTCAGAACTATAAATGGAGAGAATAGCAACCTCTTTACAAAGAACCAGTCCCACAACATTCCCATCTCAGCTGCCTCAGGGGCAAAACAAGTCACAAAATGTCTTCCTCTGCTGGGACCCTCAGATCTATGCTTCCTCCTGAGTAAGGAGCAAGGGCTCTTTTTAGTGATGTCACCACCATCCCAGGGTGGCCAGGTCCTAGTGGACCTGAGCCCTGTAACCCGGCAGGGACGGACACAGTGGCCCAACGGTGAGGCACATGCGAGATGAGACCAAGCTCAAGGTCAAGGCAAGCTAGGAGCTGGGGTAAAAATTCTTTCTCTGTTTGGCTTAAGCTGGATGATTTCTGCCTGAGTCTCCAACATACTCGAGTTGAAGGATTGTGTGCCAAGACGGCCACTTCGACGGGAGAATACAAATTCAGGCATTGTATTTTTATTAAAGCTGCCATCGGGCATGTCCACTCCTGAAATGGGATACCAGGAGCGACCTTCTAGGGTTCATATCGTAACAGTGTATGAAAACAGAGATTAAGGAAAAAACCTTTCTGTAATGCCCCTCAAAAACCAGTTGTCTACACCAAACCGAGGCCCTGGCTTGGAAGTCCCCTCGCAAACGAGATGCTCATTTACAGGTGAAAGGCTCTGTGGTTCTCAAAGGACCACCAGCAGCAAGGTCTGGGACTTGACGGAAAGGCCATTCTGGGCCCCAGCAGTCTGTCTCTGGAAGCTCTCCAGGAGGCCCTGGCACACACTCGAGTCTGGGGCTCCCGCTCGTGGGGCACGTGGTTAGGCTGCTCGGAAAGGGCGGCCGTACCTTGATGTCCGTTTTGAGTTTCTCATAGTTGACATCAATGGGGTCCTTGGTGCTGTCATCAGACCCACCCCTGAGCAGACTGTAGGCCACCTCGATGTCCAGCAGGTTGTCCAGCATCTCCACCTTGGCCTGAGGAACAAAGACAAACCTTGAGTTAGGTACCAAGGTGAGGAGAAAAGACTCACCATGTTGGCACAGAAAACCTCCATGTAGATGACAGCCCAAACGGCCAGTGAAGGGGGGACCTCCCAGCTGACTGGGGACAGCCCATTGTCCACTGTTTAGAGCGAGCACTCCCGAGGATTTCTTGGATGCTAGGAGGGCTCGCTCCCTGGGGCAGGGGAGAGGTGGAAGCCATGGGGCTGTGGTTAACACCCATCTTTCCTATCGCACACTAGTGATAGGTGGGGACCTATCGCTGGCTCCTGTGAGGCAGGGAGGGAAACCAGGGAGGAAAACACTGCGAGGAGAGGCACATTTCCCCAGACCAACATGGTATGAGCGAGGGAGGAAAATCCATCTGTTCTGCCGCTGTCTGTCTCCACCAACGTGGGTAGAAACCCTTCAAAACGAGGGCACGGAGGGGGCCCTCCCAGCACTGGTCCTGGCCCTCAGGGACCACGACATGGAGGGGGCAGTCACAGGGGCAGCAGCCTGACTGGCCCCTGAGCCCTGCACACCCAGGCTCCCTCCTGGGCCCGCGCGCTACCTGCACACTGTCCGTGTTGTTCAGGAGCGGAGGCTTCTTCATCCCAAAGTCGTGGGGGATCAGGGTGTAGAAGCGATTTGAGAGATCCAGGATCTGGGACTCACTGCTGCCCTGGGACACCGCCTTTAGGGGAGGGGACAGAGGGAACAAGGCTGAGGCAGCGACTCGGAGCCCCCAGCACTTGGCCGGGCTTTCTCCTCTAGAAGGTGGGTGGTGCAGCAGTCCCAAGGGAGCCGCGTGTGTGCACGAGCTCGGAAATGCAGGTGAATTTCCAAGAAGACGACCTTCCTATCGGTGTCATGTCACCCTGCAGTGGCGGGATCTCAACCCTCAAACTGAAGGGCTCAGCACACAATCAGCTTCCCATATACAATTTCATTTGTACCAAGAGGTGTGGTTACAAAGACATAAAACCCCCGCCACTATGCATGATGTTATTTGTAGCATCTAGATGGTGGGCTCGTGGGAATTGTTGTAAAATTCTTCCAACTTTTTGTATGTTTGAAAATTTTTCATAATAAAATGTTAAAAGGGAAACAAACCAATTGCTATGACATTCAGCTTGGCCCCGTTCATCCACTGAACTCCATCTTTAAGGCAGAGAACTCTCTTAATTGCACGTGGAGGTCCAGGTGGCCAGACACTCCCCTTCCTGCCACAAGGCCAATCAGTGCTCCATATGCAAAACGTGCTCAGCAAATGCAGAGATGGAGGAGCCGGGCCACAGGATACTGCACACTTGGCAGGTATCCCAGGTGACCAAGGATGTTTGAGGGGCAGTGAGCTGGCACACCGCGGCCCGAAGCCCCAAGTCTGCTGCTCACTGGGACACTGGCTTCTCCCAAGTCATAAAAGTTCTGTTTGCCACAGTCTGCTCTGTGCAATGGGTGAGGCCACTGTCCCAGCCCTTCCATGTGGGGATTCTGGAACAGCAAAGAGCTTGGGCTGAGGAAAGCCCTTCACGCCTCAGCCAGCAGGTAATGTGAAAAGAGGGCACTGCTGGGACCTGCTCTCACTGGATTAACTGCTACATTTCAGGGCCTCTTCTCCATCGTCAGTTAGAATGTCCACTTCCCCGGCCCCACTTCGGTTTCCTTTGTGCTTTTCTTCTTTCACAAGCCACGCCTGCACCCCATCACCAAGTACAAGAAGAACCCTCCAGGGCAAAGCTTGAAGGCTCCGGGGATGGGGGGACCTTGGCAGTAAGCTGATGTTGAACGAACATGAATGGAAGTCAGACATTACTTAGCTTTCTATTTGATGACTTCCTAATAACTGCAAAGATAATTTCAGCCTCCCTCTTAAGGAACATAAAATAAAATCAGAGCATTTTTATGAGGCAGGAGAACCAAATTCCTCACCAAGTTTGTAGGGAGTTTATTACATAGCTGATCATTGAAAACGATGCTAATTCATTAGTTTTGTGACCATCTTTTCGCAAGAGGCTTGTCACCTCCTCTTGTCATACTTATTAAACTGAAAAAACTCTTAAATCATGAACTGTGGCTCAGTATGTCTATTGCATTAACCTTCAGTAAATGTACTGCCACACCCCCGCGATGAGGTCGGCTCAGGGCCCACCAGCTGGGACAGAGCAGGATCAGCCCCTCGCTTACCTGCTGGACCTCACTGAGGATGGAGTACGCGGCCTGGATCTGCCTTTTGCTCAGCTTCCCCAAGGGCATCTTCTGGAGGTCGATCTGAGGAGACAGAGGGTTTCCCCTTTGAAAGCCGGACACTGTGCAGTGTGACGACAGGAGAGTTGGACCAAGGAGCCCTCGGCACGCTGGGCCCCTGACGGGAGCAGCCAGAAAGCTGCCTGGTCTTCCTGGGGAGATGCAGTGACCCAACTCCACAGACTTTGCAGCCTCGCCCCCACTGCAGGGGCCGAGTCTGTGAGAGAAGATTCTTGATCACTTCATACATGGCAGGGATAAGCCAACCAGGGACCTCCCAGCTCTGCGTTCTGTGTGAAATAGCGCTGCACTTCTGGAAGAAGACACAGCATAATCCCCACCTAATTCCAAAGTGAGAATGAGGTTGAACTCAGGTGGCCTTTTCTGGGGTCTCAGCCAAGGCAGTTCCCAGATGGAAAACAAGAACCATGAAGTGGTGAAATTTTTCTTTAAAAGAACACGCTCCTGAACATACATATTTACACCAGGTTAATAACGTCCCTTTCAAATCAGTCACTCCAAAAAGGTAAACATTTGTTCCAGGAGTGCTGCTACCGCTCACAACACCTTGGGAACTACCATCGAGAGAGGTGATAAGCTGCAGTGGAAAAAAGCATGAGGTTTGTGGCAAGAAGGCCTGCTCATCACTTACGCTGGTGCATCCACTTCTCAGCCTTGGGTTCCCATCTGTAAAACGAGGCCAGCTTTCTCAGAACGCACGAGGCCCTTCGTGAGTGACCCTGCCTGTACTGCTTGCTTGGCCCCCTCACCTGTCCGTGTACCACGGACCCCAAGCTCTGCAGCCTGAGATACTGTCTGCAGGGCTATTCCCAGTGGACTGTTTTGAGCTCCGGGCCCGAGACTACACCTTACCCATCTTTGTATCCCCAGCACCTGCAGCGCCTGGAACAAAGATGGAGCTGAACAGGCATTTGAGAAATGGGACCACCCTGGTGATTAAATTAAATAAGCTGGAAAGCGCTCATAGTTCAGCCCAGTTCACCAATCAGCGCTCAGGAGCAACAGCATCTGGTAACAACGACAAGCCGTGGCACGCGCACATCTGTTTCCTCAGTCCTGTCCATCCTGAGAGGAGATCTGGTTTCTGGGAGGAGTTACACAGTTGGAGCTAACGCTGGGGAAGAAGGGATAATCTAGTTCGAATCAAGAACAAGGCAGAATAAAAGGGAACAGAGACTGTGAGTATGAATTATACATTGGCTCTGAAAGCAATTCTAAAGCAGGCACTCCAAAAGCCGTTTTGACCGAACGTGACCAGAGTGAGAGCTGGCACTCTGCAGGGAGCACTATTCCTGTTCCCTAGGCTATGGGCTGTGTCATTTGGCATTTACTTTAAAAAGAGCAGGTCTCTCTAACCTGCACCCTCAAAATGCACACACATGCCCCAAGAGCAAGAGCGCTGAACCAACACGAGCCGCCCCCTCCCAGAAGACAAACTCCAGGTACAGACAGCTCTCCTGACTGGGGAACAGGGCAGCAGATCCACAGAAGCTTAGTTTAGGGAGAAAGTGAGAAGTGGGAGAGATACCTGGGAGTCCGGAAGCCACACTGCAGCAAAGGGAAGCTTCCAGGGCCATTGCCCAAGGTCTGGACGCAGCAGCCCCCCTCCCCTCGGCACCATGAGGCTAGCTCTCGGTTCAGGATTCACCTCATCACAGGGAGCGCCAGGTTTCCCCGCTGGGCATAAAGCTCCTGGGGTCACCATAGTTACTAGCCACCTGCCCCCCCATCCCCACGTGGACCCCGTTAGCCTGGGAGCAGGCATCCCACTCCCCACAGGCTGCCTTCCAACCGGAATCAGCAGCAGAGCCCCAATCCTTTCCTCCCATGAAACTAGTTACTTGTCTGAGTAAAAAAAATGACATCAAAACGTCATTTCACAGAAACAGACTTGGGTCTGGTAAGAGCTGAGAACTAAAAGCCATAGAAAAACCAGAGTGTAAGAAACTGGAAATGACACGTGGGACACTTCTTTTAAAACATGAACAAAATGGAACCCCCCTCTCCAGCACATTTCTCTCCCCTCTTCCTCCTGTGCCCACATTCTTGGTGAGCCCATCCGTAAGTTGTTCAAACTAGTCAGATCCTCCCGAGAAAAGTCAGACTCGCATCTGTTTGAACAAGAAGACACACAAGCCCAGGCCATTTTCAAAAGGGATGTCACTCAACATGGCCCTGTACCAACAGCTGGGCGCCAGGCTGAGCTCCAGATGGAGACACGGGGAGGAGGAGGAAGAGGCTGCCAGGGATTTATACCACCCAGGCTTGTCCCGGTGCCTCCCACCACCCAAGGCTGGCCAGTAGCTTCCTGGAAGAACCTGGGAAGCAACAGGGAGGGAGAAAACCCTCAGAGAGGGCGGAATGGCCAAGCGCCCTCCACAACTCTTGCCCTCTCCCGGTCCCTGCTGGTCAGAGCAGCCTGAAGCTTCTGGGCAGCGGGGCTGGGGAAGAAGGGAGGGTGTGTCTGCCCACCGGACACCAGCAGTCTGGACCACGTCTGCTCCGAAGGCCCTTGGTCAGCAGTCAAGAGCCTGACGCCAGGGGCTGCAAGAACAGGGCCATTCTGCACTCATCGTCCATAGGAAGAGGGGAGACAGCTGTAGAACACACAGGGACCGCTGGGCCGCAGCCGCAGCCCCCGCCATTCTGCCCTGGGCAGGACAAGCGGCACGAGCCCCACCACCGTCACCCCCACCCCACCCAGCCCTGTGCCCAACGTCTTCTTAAAAACAGCTGGCATGAAGTTCATGTGATGAAGCAAGTGCCAGACGTTCTCTGCACTTATGTCAGTGCTGTTTGCTGTTCTTAATGGAAGTGGGGTATGTCCTAGACTTCCCAGGACAACTCTGGCTGGCCCGTTCGGCGGGGCCACAAAAGCAGCACGCATACAGACCCTATCATGGCAACAGAGGGAAAAGTGCAAGGAGGACTGGGGGCCCAGGGGCCCGAGCTCTACCACACACCCTACACTTCACAGCAAGTCCACTGACCTTCGCAGAAGAGCGAGCACCCCAGGCCCCAGCACGTCTGCATCTGTCTCAGGCTGCCAAACACGTGGACACGCCGACACCCAGCAAGAGCAGCCGCCGAGCTGGACCCCAGCTCAGCACTCCCACCGTCAAGCCCAGCGAGTGCCCACACAGAGAACAATCACGTGCAATGACCTCATACTCCACCATGGCTTTCTTCATACTTTCCACATCAAAGATCATCTTGATGAGGTTCTGCACCGGCTTGGGGAGCCTGGACTTGGTGCCAGGGTTTACCGTCAGCTTCTTGACTGCCTCTTCATCCTGTAGGGAAAAAGACAGTCAGTCAGAGACCCAACTAAGCAACCCAAAGTGGTGGTGGGGTTTGGGCTGCAGATAAAGGACAGAGGATGGAGTGCCACCAGCGCAAAGGCTGAGATCAATCAACAAACCATGGGCGGCGGCTGTCAGAGGAGCATGTGAGTTTGCAGCGGGATCACACACTTCCTGTGCCCCCAAGACTCTTATTCCAGCTGCCACCGCAGCACCCAGCTCCGCAAAGGCTGACCTCCAGCCATCACAATCCCTTAGGCCCTCACTTCCTACCCATCGCCCCCGACCCTGGGGTTGTGGGTGCCCTCCTGGGAATCTACCCAGTGACTATTCGTGCCCACATGGGAAGTGCTAGGCAGCTATGAGGGCAAACCTTGGACTGAGGGTACCCTGGACAAATTCTGTCCCCTTCTCTTGCAATGCCTCACCCCAGGGCCAATTTGATGAACGACTAAGTTCATGAAGCCTTCTCGACAATCCCAAAGGATCAGGCACCTGACAGCATTAAAGCGTAGCCCAGCATTAACCATCCATCTGCTTCTTAACACCCCCCACCTCAGCCGCACTCCCTGGGATTGTAAATCCTAATTAATAGCACAAGACTCGACCCCTGCTATATGGACAATAGCCAGGCTAAGTCAAGACTACCCTGGTCTGGAAATGCCTTAACTCTTGCCACTTTTGAACCCGAGGGCAGGGACTGTGCTCTATCACAGTGTCCTTTGTAACCAGTAGTGTTTGGTGTTTGCTTCTAGTGAAGGTAACTGGCAGTGGGCGTTGACCCTGGGGTCTGCCGGGCTTAGCCAAGCTGCAGAAGGAACGTGTGCTGCGTCAGTGCTCACGGCTGCTGTTCCCAACGGCACAGTGGATCTACTCGTAACAGTGACCACTGTGTCTGAAATGCATTCTTATCCTTAGCCGGTGATAATGTCACCCGAGGGCAAACTACTCATGTGTCCAAAAACCTTATATTTAAATGCACACATGCTGTGACTCTGTAACTCCACCTCTAATGGTAATAATCAGAGATATATTTATATGTATACCAGCATTGTTATGTCAAATACCTGGTAGTCATCTAAATCCCTAATTGGGGGGGGAGGGGCAGGGCGTTGTGTATTGTTTGGTAAATTACAAATTATGGCCACCTCACAGCCTTAAGAAATGGTGCTCTCCTGCAGTTTAGTATAGCAGCCACTGGTTTTGAAATGTGGTCAGTCTAAATGGAGATGTGCTGGAAGGGTTAAAAATACACCAGATTTCAAAGATTTAGTTAAAAAAAGAAAAAGTAAAATATCTCAGTAATTTTGTTGATATGGACCACATGTTGAAATGCTAATATTTTGGATATACCGGGTTAAATACATTACTAGTATTCATGTTATTGTTTCTTTTGCTTTTTAAAATGCAGCTACTAAAATATTTTAAACGGCGTGTAGTGGTTGCGTATTTTGATTGGACAGCATTGCTCCTTGTACATTAAGGCAAAACGCAGGCAAGTGGTCACAACACAGTATGGAAAGAAAGACTCTAACTTTATAGCAGGAAAAAGTACCTGCAAAGTGCAAGAAAACTGGGAAAGGCATATACCATGATTTTAACTGCATTAATTCTGGGCAATTTTTATTTTTTGAGCCTCCGTTTTTCTCAAAATTTTCTCTAACATTTTGGAAATGGGAGAACTGAGGAGGGGGCACAGAACTCAGGAGGGGGCACTGCTACATCAGACCAGTCTGTCTAACCCTGAAGTCTAAAGTCTCAACCTCAACATTACACGAGAGTAAAACTGTTTTTCATGGCGAGAGCTTATGACACTCTCTATAACTAGAGAATTCTCCCTTTAAGACATGCTAGCCCTCAAAGATGTGGAATTAAAACCTGTACTGAACTACAAGTTTCCTTCCTTCTGGAAACTGAATGTTTTACCCCGACTATAAAGGTAACGGGTTTTCATATAAGAATAAGGCAAACATTTTGTCAAAACAAATGGCCACAAAAATATCAGCCAAAGACAACTGAAGACTGTCTGGTAACATATATAGAGAGATGTTTTTTTCCATTTGGGACATTACTTTTTCTTTTTGTTAATGGCTTCCTTTCCTGTGCAGACAGGGCACAGATTTTAGTCCCAAATTATTTCCTAAAATCTGTATTATATATATTTGACGCATCTTTTGGAGGAAAAATTAATATAAGACCTGGTCTTATAGTAAAATAAGACTTACATATAACTTATAGTAAAATAAGACCGGGTCTTACATAATATAATGTAATGTAAGACCAGGTCTTATATTACTTTTTGCTCCAAAAGACGCATTAGAGCTGACTGTCCGGCTAGGTCTTATTTTTGGGGAAACAGGGTAGGTACATGAAAAAATGATCAACATCACGAATCATTAGGGAAATACAAATCAAAACCACAATGAAGTATCACCTCACACCTGTTAGAATGGCTACTATCAAAAAGATAAGTGATAACAAGTGTTGGTGAGGATTTGGAGAAAAGGGAACCCGTGAGCATTGGTAGGAACGTAAATTAGTGCAGCAGCCACTATGGAAAACAGTATGGGGAGGTTCCTCAAAATTAGACGAACTACCTTGTATCCCTGCAATTCCACTTCTGGGTCTTGATCTGAAGAAAATGGAAACACTAATTCAAAAAGATATAGACACCCCCATGTTCACTGCAGCATTATATTCAATAGCCAAGACATGGAAACGTTAAGTGCCCACTGATGGATGCATGGGTAAAGAAAATGTGATACACATACAGAAACATTATTCAGCCATAAAGAATGAAATCTTGCCATTTTCAACAACATAAACAGACCTTGAGGGCATTATGCTAAGTGAAATAACTCAGAGAAAGACAACTACTGCATACTCTCACTTATACATGGAATCTAAAAAACCCACAAAAACCAAAAGATACCAAGAAAAAAAGCCCTATAACCCTAAAACAAGCCCACAGACACAGCAGAGACTGGTGGTTGCCAAAGGTGGGAAGTAGGGGGTGAGATGGGCAAAATGAGTGAAGCAGCTGAAAAGGTATAAACATCCAGTTATGAAATAAGTAAGCCATGAGGATGTATGTACAGCATGCTGACTACAGTTAATAGCACCATATTGTATATCTGAAAGTTGTTAAGAGGAGATCTTAAAAATTTTCATCACAAGAAAACAAATTTCTGTAACTATGTGTGGTGATGGATGTTACTTGACTTAATGTGATGATTTTGCCGTATGTACAAATATCGAATAATTACATTGTATACTTATAGTAAAATGGCACGTTATCAATTAGACCTCAATAAAAACGAACAAAACTGTGACCTAGCAGAACATGTCAAGTCATGTGATTCCATCTTGATAATAAACCAGGTCACACTGAGCCATGATGAAACATAGGTTCAGATAAGAAGCCTTATCTGGATTCTATGAATTACTCCCTGTTGGATTTCAGGAGCAACTTCAAAAACTGTTCCTCCTTGAGTCTTAAAAATGCTAATACATCAAGGCTCCCTCTCCTACTTCATGGTGTGGATCTTACTTGTGAAGGGTGCTGGATTTTATTAAATGCCTTTTCTGTGTCTAGTAGGATGATCATGTGGCTTTTGACCTTTATTCTACTCATATATTACATTGATTGATTTTTGAATATTGAACCAACCTTGCATTCCTGGGAGAAATCGCCTGCTCAGTTGTGATGTATAGTCCATGTGTGTGGATAGACTCAGTTTGTTAGTATTTTGTATTTATATTCATAAGGATATTGGTCTTTAGTTTTCCTGTGATGTCTTTGTCTGGTTTTGGTATCAGGGTGATACTGGTCTCATATGAGTCAGGAAGTGTTGCTTCTTCTATTTTTTTTGGAAGAGTCTGTGAAGGACTTGCATCATTTTTAAACATTTGGCAACATTCACCAGTGATGCCATCTGATCCACGGCATGTTTTTTTAAAGAATATGGTGTCCCTTCCTTTTACTACAACTAGATGGTGTAAGAGCATTAAGTGACTACCTGGCCGTAGTCAATCTCCAGGGGGTAGAACTTCTTGGGATACTTTGTGAAGTTTTCCGAGTGCCAGGTGTTCCCAGTTTTCTCTTCATATAACTTCATAAAGTGCTCAATGGCATCCTCCTTAGACGGCATCTGCTCCAGTTTGTTACCACCAATCACCGTGCCCACGCGACCCCAGGACCTGAATATCCAATACCTATTGGCGGGGGGAGGAGCATCAGATATAAATTTGTGGGTCAGCTGGCCCCATTTCTGGATGAGTTTCCCTTCCCTGCCATTCCATTTGGGTGAGAAAAAATTTCAAACAACGCAAAATGATGGTGACTGACACAGAGGAACAAAAGGAATCGATATTACAATTACAATTATTACTTTAAAGTAATTAAAGAATGTCTTTCGAACCGTATTGGCAAATGGACTACAAAAAGTACCAAAGAACAGCTGAAGTTTGGACTTGGGAATTAAGCTTGAGGAGCAAATCCTGGGGCCTATAGACCTTTACATAAAAACACCTCATTCCGCTCCTCAAAAAAATACAGCAAGTAGTATCATTTGGAAGTCATGTGTTTAAGGAGTTGCAACCATTAATGACATACCCTAAAGATAATAGTTTTTGGTTCGGATCAGAAGGTGAGATGCGATGAAATAGGAGGGGGTGGGACAGTGACACGCAGGGTTAGCCACCTTCAGACCCAGGCTATCATTTGTTTCCATCTCAATTTAGGGTACATAGCTTTGCGCAGTGGCAGTATCGTAGCCAATGAGGTTTATCCGAGGCGCGATTATTGCTAATTGAAACAATTTAGGGTACACATGATGGGTACCCTAATTACTGTGCTGCCTGGCTTTGAGTAAATTAATTTTTCTCAGTGGAAGTAATGGATAAGTTAAATTTTACATCACAGTAAGTATACATATATCAGAAACCCAACTACAAGACTTGTATGCAAAACCAGAGTTCAAAGAAAATTTGGGGCATCCTGCTATCTTCTTGGTCTGTTGCATAGAGGCATACAGTATCATTCTCTGCTGGGGTTTCTCCCTGGAAATGTTTGGAAGACACCACACAGACCTATCTTGAAAAAAGTTTTCTGATCCTAATGGCCCACACTACCCTTTCACTTTGAAAACCAATAAATCTAGGCCATCAGAAAAACGCACATATCTACAATCATCAGTAAAATATCTTTTTTGATGGTGGTGGAAAATTTGTATTCTTATTGCCTGTCATTTACCAGACTATGCCGCTGTATACTTCTACAAAACTATTCCTTCACCTGCAGTATAATATACATCTAGCTTTGGAAAGGTATATTTTACAAGAAACCATCTTCTGACTTTCAAATCTCTGACAAAAGTAGCTAATAAACAAAATGACAGCTAAAATTTATTTCTTCAGAAATTTTAAGTAGCCAACCAGATACTTGGTAGTCTTTTAGGATAACCACTGATGCTCACTTTTTACATGAATGGTTTGGTGAGAAGATGAAGAGATGGAAGAGCCGTCATGACCACGCTCTAAACTGAGGCTAGCTTTGATTTACCAGGTGTTGACTTTAGTGCCCTGGGGCTACCATTATCACAGGGGTTTGCCTTTCAACCAATAAAGCTCTTTGGAAGCCCTGGAGTTCCAAAGGGTAATTGACTTCATGTACTAAAAATGAAAAGGTAGAGTTTAACATATGAAAGTAATTGAAAAAAAAAAAGTGTTTTCACCACTAGAATTCAGTAAGAGTTCCTTCCACACACCTTTCCACCGACTCACAGCCAAAAGCAAACCCAAACATCTGGAGTAACTAGGGAGTTTGAAGTAACATTAAAGACTAAATTCAGTTCTTGCCAAACTATTTGCTTCACGAGTTTAAAAACATGCAAAGGTTATCAGATAACCTATAATCTTCAAGTGGCTACATGTGAGTTGGGAAATTATGTGACACAGTAGGAGGAAGGCCTGTCTGGTGGTGATGGTGTCTTCCCTCTCTCATGAATCGCCTTGTTATACCTTGTGTTCTTTTGAGGAGACCGAATCCCCCAGGTACTGGGAAAACATGGGTTTCATGAGGCTGACAGCATGGCACAAACAAGTCTGCACCCTTCACGGAACACAAATCCTTTCTTTGAGAACGCCCGCGCAAGAACACACCTGCTTTCTTTGTCATCCTCCAGGAGCTGCAGCTTGTAGTAAGAGTTGGTTCCTTTAACGATGTCCACCAGGCCGAGGGTGGCGCTGAAGACCTTCCCACCTTTTTCCAGGACGTGTGCAGAGTGTTCCAGACCTGTCACGGGGGGTGAGGGGTAGGGGTCCTACAGTTTCCTCTCCCATAAAGGGGCCGGTGTGCTCGGGGAAGGGAGTCTGCCGGCCCACTGCCCACACCTGCTTGGCTACCCTAACACCACCTTCAGGAAGTTCCCCACCAGATGCGTGTGTCCTGAGGACGGGGAGCCTGAGAGGAGACACAAGGGCTAAGGTGGGCCCCACTCCCACACGATTTCCTAATTAGCTGGAGTGAGCGCGGCCCCACTCGGCTCACATTCTCCCACTTTGCTTACCACAGTCGGGATCAACCGCAGCTCCTCCTTTAAGAGTTAACTTCATTCTCTTTTCAGATTTGTTGATTCCTTGGATGGGAACAGAGAAATGTGAGCATTAAATTAACATAAATTAGAAAGTGGCAGGCAGAAGGCATGGCAAGTGGGTCATGTATTTGCATCATATGTGAGCGTGGCACCTGTGTGCTGCCTCCCACCAGCCCGAAGCACCTGCCATTCTGTGCCCAGGGAAACAAGATGAGAAAATTGGTCTGGGCAGCATTCAAAAGACCATTTCAGGGGCACAAGAGGCGAGGCTCTGCACAGGCCAACGCAGCTGCCTGGGACAGGCCACAGCCTATGGCAGAACGGGGCTGCTGGCGTGCTGGCTCTTGAACCCCAGGGACGGACAGCTCAGGACCTCACCTTCCTCCTTGACTGGGCCCTTGCTCTTCTTGGAGACCACAGCCCCTGACTTTCCTTTTGGGGCCACAACTTCCACAGGCTCCGCCTTCACCTCGGCACCCCAAGGGGACAAGATATGGGCTGAGAGCAATTCCTGAAGGCTCTTGGTTGAGGCGGTGACATCCTGGATGAAATCCTCAGACACAACTCGAATGTTGCTCTCTTTTACTTCTTCCATCTTTTTGTTCATCTTTTCTAACTCCTCTGTTCAAATGAGGAAGAAAAGAAGAAAAGCTAAATAAGTTTAAAACTAAAGTCAAATCTCAAGTTACTAGAGTTGTATGTACTAAGCACTTCCCAAACCTTCAGCACCCACGGCTCTCCTTTCCTTCCAAATCTAGTGTCCTTAGAGTATTTCAACAATTGTCTGATCAGCAACATTCCCCTTTCTCAAAGGTACGATGAGTCAGGGCCACCTTCTCCAGATCATTCTACAGAATGAGATGCCATAAGGCATTCCACAGAAAAGGGCCCTGAAATCAAGTACATGTGGGAAGTGCTATATACTATTTCTCTGGTCTTGGAGACTTAGTATATTGGTCGTCAGCATAATAAACCTGCAAAGAAACCAATTTCCCTTTGTTTAACTGCATTTTCCAAACATACTTAAGCTGTGAACTTTTGTTTTGGCAGCAAACCCACTGACATCTTATGGGAGAGCACTAGGTGCTGAGAGTGGCAGCCTAGTCTTTGGCGGGGAACAGAAGACACGTGCATCTGTACACTACACAACAGGGCGGCAACACAAGGTACCAATCTGGCTTCCCCTCATACAGAACAGAGCGATGCTGCTGACAAGAGGCACGTGTTCTGAGTGCCATCTGTGCGTCACCGTGGTACGCACTTCACCTCATTTAATCCTCCTCACAACAGCAAGAGACTGAGCGTCCCCTCGGAGTACAGACCCGATTAGACTCACTTCTGGTACTGATGCACAGGGAGGCCTTGGTGACCGTCCCTGTCAACTTCCCCCCGAGTTTCTCGATCGTGGCCTTTACTTCGTCCTTGTTCCGGGACAGCTTCCCAAGAGTCAGGATCTTCATGTTGGACAGAGGCTTATCTGGGATAGGAGAACAGAACCGTGAGGCAGGGCTGATCGCCAGGCAGGGGGAGGGAGGTCAGGGAGCCCGGCGGCAAGCTCCCAGGGCAAAGCCAGAGCAGGCTGCAGGGCCCCTGGCCAGCCTCAGCACCCCTTTCCTCAGCTTCTCCTGGGGGAAGTCCATGAAAACAGAAGTAAAAGCCTAGTGGGAACGAAGAGGACACGACAGCACACTGCCACCTAAGAACCTGCAACTGTACTCATCCCCAGGCATGGAGATGCTGTATTTGGGGATGAGGGACCCGCAAGGATGGCGGTGGGATGGGAAGCAAAGGGGCTGGTCACGTGAACTCCCCACTACTTTTCTTCTCCTCCTCCTCCTCCCATCTCACATCTAAAAACAAGCTGCAATTTCTTATGCAATACTTGTTCATTAACCCCACTGAACAGATTAGACTTGTCCACAGACAGTTACTCAAAGCTTTGATCACAATGAGCTGAGACAACTGACTCTAGGTCAAGAGAAGAGCCTGGCATTGGAGGTGTCGTGTCCAGCACTGATCCCAGGCCAGAAAGTGCTGGAGCAGGGGTACGCCTTCTGTTTGTGGCTGATGGGAATGGAGTGCTGATGACACATTCCTGGAACAACAGATGCCGTAGGGAGGAGTCCTGTAAGCCCTCCCCGTGTCTCTGAGGAAACAAAGGCATGGGGTCTCTTCTCCTGACAGACAAACACAAATTGATCTCATTGTCTTTTCTGGTGTGGAGTATTTCTCACTAATACTGATCAGTAACTTCCTCTGCTGGCGATATATATAGCAGGTCTCTGCATGCGAGAGACCCCAGCATCCCATCAGGCTCAGGATGACTGATGGGTGAACAGCTGCCCAGAGGCAGGAAGCTGAGACCTGACAGATGCTCGGGGCAGTGGAGCAGGATACACTGAATGCCAGTCGAGGAGAAGGCTGCCTACACCTGGCCTTTCTTTGGAGCCCCCTCCCAACCTCCTGGGGGCAGTGGGGCAGGGCTTCCCCACAGGATCAGCAACAGAGAACTCAGAAGGATACCCTGTTCCCCCTAAGAACAGGGCCCCCGCCCACCCCGGCCCGGGAGCTCTACCTGGTAGGGCAGAGGAGTTCACAGCAGCGGGCACAGAGGCTGTGGAGGGCGGCGGTGCTGCCGGCGCTGGGGCGCTAGTCTCGGGGGGGAATATACGATCCTGCTTTTTGACCTTCAATTTCTTGAGGTAAGAGATTTCTCGGAATTCCTAAAGAATTTAAGTTTCAGTTAAGAAACCACTTCTCTCTTGAAATATAACCACCTGATAGAGCAAAGAGAATTTCTCTTAACCAAATTACAGTATCTTTTTTCTTCTTACAATAAAGAATAACATAACAAAATGTGAGGCTTCTACTGTGACATATAGTATTATTGCGGATATAGTACTTCTAGCACTTCTACATTTATAATAAAGCTCATACTGTGGACGCTTTAAGAAAAACATATTCTTTAAAAAAAACATCAGTTGACCATCTGGTCAGGAAGCCACTGCTGGACCCTGACTACCACCTCTGGGCCTCATTCTCGAGTCGTTCCCCTCAACAGTCAATAGGCCTTTCTGGGGTCCCATGCCCATTCCACGACCAAAAGGCCCCCCCAAGACTGCACACACTGGGAGACAGATTATTACCCAAAAGGAAATCAGGGCAATTCCTTCGTAGACGGGAACATGGATGCAGAGGGCCCAACCACAGTCAGTACTCAATAAAAAGTCTGCCTGCCGTCAGCACAGTTCATCTTCATCCCAGGTGATTTACAATGGCCTGTGCCCTAAGCGGTCACTCAATAAACGCCAAATACAGTAGACTGCCCCCACCCCCCTCTGCGGTTTTGCTTTCTAAGCTTTCATTTACTCATGGTCAACCTCGGTCCAAAAAGATGAGGACAATTCAAGATTAAACAATTCGTAATTTGCAAATTGCACGCCACTCTGAGTAGTGTGATGAAATTCCTCGCCGTCCCGTCAAGGAACGCGAAGCATCCCTTTGTGCAGTGTCCCCATGCTGTCTGTGCTACCTGCCCACCAGCCAATGAGCAGCCTACTCAGTTCTCAGGCAGAATGCATGGCATTGCAGTGCCTTTGCTTAAGCAACCCTACTTCACTTGCTACGTACAGGGTTCAGTGCCAGACGATTTCAGACATCCGCTAGGGTATCTCCTGCGGGTAAGAGGGGACTACTGTACATGAAATTCAGGGATTACCATGGCTCCTATGCACCCAAGTCTTCATCCAATCACGAAACAGCCCTCCCCTACTATATCCATATTCAGTGAGTACCCATTGGGTAAAGGGGGCAACAGACTGTGCCAACATATGCTGAGCATCTAACCTGTGCCACACATCAGTGAGGTTAAAAATGACCGTTTCGCCCTTGAAAAAGAAATTCAACCTTGACTGAAAGCCAGCCGTAGAAAGGCAAACTTTAGTTCAGGAGCTAAGTTCTAAACCAGAGGCGTGCTAAGGTGATGCAAGACTGGGAACACCTGGAGGGCTCCTTGGAGGCAGTGACCTAAGTCGGGTAGGAGCCGAAAAAGCAGGGGGTTATCTAGGCAAAGACATTTGACTTATATATCATGGTTTGCTGGGAATCCCAGGTAGTTAGTTCCCTGTTGCTGCGAGTGTAAAGAATGTGTGCACGCGTGTGCGTGTGTGGTGAGACTGGTGATGAGAAAATGGGTGGCAGAGAGGCCACAGAAGGCCAACACAGCCAGATCATGGAAGGCTTTGGGTGGGGTGGGGAAGTTTTCCAGCTAAGGAGCTGACCTTGACTCTGTGGGCCAAACCCCTGGGGGGCAGCGGTCACTGCATGAGGTCTGCAAATCCATGAGTTTGCATGGGCAGCAAGCACGCAGTTGACCTGAAAAAAATGTCTTGCAAATGCAGGTACCCCTTTCAAATGCTCCTTTAAAAATACAGATAGATGCTGTGCAAACTATTTTGTATGAAGTACAAAATAGTTCATATTACCTACTACCTTATTATTTTCTTAATCAAAGACAGAAGGGAAACAAATACCACAAAAGGGTCTGTAACATTTGCATATGCAGAAAAACTGGGAAAGCGCTCCTATAGAAAATGGGGGGAAAATTACTGTAAGATTTTAAGGATGGAGGAAGTGACAAGGCCAAATTTGTTTTAGAGCAATCACTCAAAAAACAATATGGAGAAAAGACTGGAAGGATAGTAATTGTGGTAGTGAACAGAGGAGGCAGCAATCAAATGAACAGGGCAGGAGGGCCAGCAGTGGAATGGAGCTCAGATCTAGATGCCGAGTTTAGCAGTGGCAATGGGACACTCAAGTCATAATTACTGAATGCTTATTCCCACGTGCCACTGTTCCAAATGCTCACCCCCAGGAGTAAGCACAGGGAAAGAGAACTTGATGGAAATCAAACCCCCAATCCTAGTCAGTGGCAGCCACGACTCCACCCTAGGCAGCTGGGTACCAGCTCAAGCTGAGTCTGAGGACACAGGTAGAGTCCCTCTAGCAGCCAGCTGCCCAAAGGCACTGCCAGCCCCCACCAGCACGGTTCCATTACAAAAGAGACCAATGATAGGAAAGACTTAAACTCTGGACCCAGGGTGCACTAAGGCAAGGAAATATCTGTAAGAAGAATTCCATCGTAAAGGCAGGAATTACCCATTTATGCACTAGTACGTCCCTATGCTTAGAACAGTGCCTGGCACAGAGTACGCACATAAACAGAAATAAAAATAACTCATGGTCTTTGCAGCAAGAGATTTTACACTAATTGGACAAACCTGTAACTCCAGTTAGAAATGCGTTGGTTCTACACCTAGTTTGCAAACATATGCAGCCAATAATACAATTTTACATTCTGATGATGAGGACCCTCCCCCCTTACCTTTGGGGTCACCCACTCCTTCCGGTTGGGGGTCTGTGTCTTGACCATACACTTGGTCCAGGCAGTGACGTCCCCAGTACAGTAATAAGCATCACTCTTGAAGACCAGCTGGCCAGAGCATTCCTCACAAGGCTGAAGGGCACCGAACACTATGCCATCAGCTACACGGTCCAAGATCTGAAGCCAGTGAAGAAACACATCAGAGGAGGGCGTGACTGCAGGGAAGGACGTTACCAATGGGGGCTGAAGCCTCTGCGGACTTTGCTCACTGACACAGAAACAAGGGCTCGCCCTGAGGCTCTCTAACACCCCCCAGCAGCTGGTTTCCAGTCGGAGCTTAGATTTCCGTACTTTTGATGCCACACATGTTCCTGCAGCTCCCCCTTCCCTCAGTGATTTAGAAATAAAGGGAGAGCCACAGCACCCACCGTTTCTGCACAAGCACAGGGTCAACCACTGCTCCAGAGAGAGACAGCAGGGCAAGGCCTGCTGGGGAAGCTGGTCTCATGAGGGAGTTTGGAAGAAGGGAGCACAGTGAGAGCAACTCGGGCCAATGTGGCGTGAATATACAAGGCAAACAGGGCCCACCTGATTCCTCACCAAAATTCTCAACCAAGGGTTAACCGGTGGAAGAAGTCTGCAAGGGCCTGGGAGAGCCAGCCCCTTCCTGCCTCTAGGAAACGGTGACCACGATGGTGATGGCCATGCACCGTAACTATGGAATTGTCACTCCTCCCAATTAATACCAGCAGGTGTTCAATCGGAGGGCCTCCCACAGTCTGTGAGGACCGTCGCTCCCCGGTCCGTGAGGACCGTCGCTCCCCGGTCCGTGAGGACAGTCACTCGAACGACCTGGCCGCCTCACACGCGCATCTCATTTAACACAAAGGCAGCTCACCGCCGACTCCCCAGAGGGCACTTGCTGCTGATTGAAGATGAGCAGCTCTTTCAGGTCGTTCGTGGAACACACTTTCTTTAGCTTGTCCTTGATGTTCCAAATCAGGTCATTCTGGGCCTATAGACAAGACACAGTTGCTGACAGACTAGCTCTTTTCAAAGAAAGAAACCCGACAAAGGGAGGGGATCCCACCCGGTCTTGCTTCGTCTCCAGCCACATCCTGTGTGTTAGCTGAGCTGCCCTCCAAAGTTGATCTCATTGACAGGGAAATGTGCTCCATCCGTCACGCTCCTGTGGATGTCAAAGTAAACCCCAGTGCGGTCTCCCAGTGAACACTGTGGAAGGTGGGGAAACCACTAAGGGGCGTGGGGAAGGCTGCAGCCCAGGCAGCACGGTCCCTGGAATCAACCCCTTAGAAACGAAGCCCGGGAGACAAAGGAAAGGAGCCTGGAAACCCCAGGTTTATCAACCCAAAATCTGGTACCTAAGGGAGGTGGGACGTGGCTCTCCACCAATCTGAAAGCGGGCCGGGATCACGCCCAAACACCCCGATTTCCCATGTGTATTATACTCAGTATCACACGGGACCAGATTTAAGCTCTTCTGAAATGGGATTTTAGATCTCTGGTAGTATTTACACAGTGCCTGCTCTTTGTGGGCCATTTTTCATGCCTTTCATTCTCACAATCACCTAGCAAAGATGGTGCTAGCTTCCCCATGTTAGAGTCTCCACCCTTTCTAGGGTAGGGGGCATGTTATTCACACCTCAGCCTCAGACCCCGCCTCTGCAAGACAGATGAAAACCCGTCCCTACAGACCCCACGGGGTTGCTCTCAGCACCAAGCGAGGAGGATTTGAACTTGACAACAAAGCTGCATCACACACATTCGTGACAGTTTCCCAGCTTTACTGTAAGGGCTCTCTCAGGAATATCCTCTCCCTGTAGCACCATTGCTGGGCCACCAGTTAGGAGACCAGGGAGCATGAGGAAAAAGTCTAATGGCAGGTCAGATGAAAGCAGAATTGACGAAGGGGAAGCCAGCAGAAACAGAGGCGCAAGGGTGGGGAGACTGGGAGCTCTTCAGTTTCTGACTTTCTTTTTATCTCTGACGATAAGAGAGAGAACTGGAGAGAGAACACCAAACCCCACGAAGGGCAAATGCAAAGTCCCACCACAGCTCTACTGCAGCCAGATCTGGCGCGTAACAGACACATCTTTCCAAAGGGCAACCACACCAAATTTGTCATTCTTATCAGGCAACTGGAACCAGATTAGAAATCGCTTCTAATTTTCATACCACTGGCAAAAACTGAATACTCACATAAGAGAGCCAAGCAGATGGCTCATGGAAAATCGTGTTCCCAGAAGAGACTGACTGTTCTCCCCTAGCTCCCCAAATACCTACAGTTTTCTCATTAATAATTTTTACTTTGCTTCAATGCATGTGTAATCAACACAGTGATGAATCTCTCTGACTTAACAGGTAGTTTTCTCGTCTTCCACTATATGTCCTCTATTTTTTTTTTTTTTTAAAAACAAGAGATCTTCATTAAAAAAACATGAAACTTTGTCTCTTCAAGGCACTTGTCTGTGCTAAGAACCTTTGGCCTCCCTGAATTTTATATTCAGTTTCCAATGTTGGCAAGCGACCCTACAGGTCCAGACTGCACAATGGTGCATCGTGTGGCTGAAGCATGAATCGATCTACCGTCTCAGGGAGGCTCAGGGATGGGAAAGATCGCTCAGCTCCTGCCTGAGCCTGGCTGCTGGTCTGGGACCTGGAGCCTAATGTGGGTTCTGCTTCAAATAAGAACTGTTTCTTTGGGAGGAGGGAGGAGGGAAGAAAACCACCATGCTATTTAACAGCTGTCAATCTGGGAATTCTTACAGGTACGTGGGACGCGCACACCTCCTTGAACTTTTTGTCCAGAATGAGGAAAGAGAACTGAGACAGATGGCGAAAGGAGACACACAGCTCAGGACTCACCTTGAGGGCCTTTTCCAGCTTACTATCCTTGTCCTTTTCTTTTTTAGATTTCTTCTTGACCACTTGGTCCATTCCATCCACCTCATCGCCTTTCCTCTTTCTGAAAGAGAGAAGCAGGATATAAGAGAAAGCAGCAGAGCCACCAAAACTCTGAGACCCAGACTCTGGTGACACAGTATCTGAACGTGATCCAGCTCCTCTCTGCCAGGCCCTGCTCACACCTGCTTTGCACTCAGGCCTCTAGGGAGTTGCCCGCTGCTCAGGCAGTGTTGGCACTGACTTCGTCCACGTCAGAAACATACTCTGCTGCCAAGGAGGGGGCACATCGGTTGCTCCGGAGCCTTGGAACGAGCCAGTACCGGGCCCAGGGCTCAGGCTCCAGGTGCCGTGAAAAACCCTATGGATCTCTTGGCACAAGTGAGATGGCCTGCAAGGTTCTAGGAGAGACAATGCCAGAAGTAAGCCTGTAGCTGAGGGGCAGAAAGACACACCAGTGTCAGGGGCTGAGCCTTTCAAGCTATAACCCAGGGCTGCTCCTCAGGCCAAGAGGCAGTTCTCAGAAGTGAGGCTGCACTGCCATTTAAAGGCCAAATGAGAAATGACAGTCTGCGCACTGCTCAGACTGCTGCCTCAGCAAACACTGCGGACCAAGCTCAGCAGTGTTATCCCTGACTTGAGGAACGCACTGAGGGTCACCAGCAGCCCTTTAACTAAAACAGGACAGGACAGCCACCGTGGGTAAGACTGCTTCAGCCGTCACACAGACGTGAGTTCAAACCTCGTATTTTCCCTCATCCATAAAAGCAGGGAGAAGCACACCACCCGCCTTATAGGACTGTGCTGATGGTTAAATGACATACCCCACACGACGTGCTGCCCAGCTCACCAAAAGTGCCCCATCCAGTCTGGCGGTTACGGCACACACGCTAGCGTATGTATTCCTACACCTACATCGTGGGCTGCAACGCCCCGAAGGAGTATTTAATCCATGGGCCCGGTTTCCCAGCTTTTGTCTTCATTCCAGAGCCACATGTGCTATGCAATCAGCTATGAACCGAAACAATGCATGACAGCTGCCTGGTGCTACCACGGTCACCCTGATCCTAGCAGGGTACTGCCATCGTCCCAGGATCACGGTGCATACCATGGCCCTGCCATGTCTGCCTCAGCATGTCTGTTACCAGGCTATGCTAGACCGGGGCGAAGGACCAGCAGAGGGGAAGCAGGCAAGAATGAGAAGTGCCCGTGAGCTCATTGACAGGTCTTCCAGTCCTCAATGTTACTCAATGTTAGCACCCTATGAAACCCACACCATTCTCAACTCTAAAACAGGGACAATCTTATCAACTGCTCCCCCCACCCCCACTTAAAAACAGTCATGGTTCTCCCAGCACCATTCTCAGAGAGACCCAGACACAAAGGAACACATCCACACAGGAAGAGGCCGTGGGGACGTGAGAGATGTGGTGGTTGAGCCGGGTGGGAAGGGAGAACACTCAGACAGGGTAGGAGAGCCGTGTCTATAACTGTCCAAAGGGCTGTGGTGGGACTAGCTCGGCCCGCCTGCCCGTGAGATCTGGCGTGGAAGCGGGAACAGCCCACCAGGAACGCCCTGCAGTCCTTCCCTGCTGTCCTGTGCTACCACAGCTGGGGAAGGGGCAGAGCTCAGCTGTCACCGTCCCTCGGTCTGCATCCCTTGCTTTCTCAGGGTCAGCAAGGGGAAACATGGGGCTGGTAAGGAAACTGCGGGGTCTCTGGGCTGCCACCAAGCCCCTCACTGCCGCCCCCGTGTCCCCACCGACCCTTCGTGCTTGACTCCCGGAAGCTGCTTCTTCAGCTCCTCCTTATCCTCGGCAGAGAGCAGGCTGAAGCCCTTGAGCTGGCTCGCACTGTACTCGGGCCGGAAGCCCAGTTCCTCCCTTTTCTGAACAAAGCAGTTCGGGTGGTACCAGCGGTCGATCATGCCCAGTTGGGGCTTCTCCGGGTCCAGCATCTTCTTGGACAGGCGCACCTGGCCCTGTAGGGAAAGCCACATGTGGTACCAAAAGACACTGGAGGCCCAGGGGCAAGCGAACCAGTCTGTGCTCCAGCCAGCAAGGGGCCTCAGGTCCACGCCAGGGGCATCAAGGGGGCTGCTGGGAGGTTTTGGTTCTTTGATGCCACCAGGGATTGTGTGTTATCTTCCAATCCCAGCACCCTCATTTTAAATGGCGTCAATTCCAACTAGCTATCTACGTACCCTCCTGGGCGAGTTGAGGAAGTGGTAACACTTCCCTGAGAATGTTCTGCTGACCTGGAACAGGCATAAAAACACCTAAAACAGCATGTGGGGCGGAGCTGGGCCTTGAACAACATCTGGGGTGCTACAGCGCAGACCCAGGAACCAGAGCAGGCTCCCAGTCCCAGCAGGCATTGTCTGCATTCCCCCCATTCTTTGGTCTATTTGCATAGATGAAGGCCCCCTCATAAACCCACAGGCTAGAACCCAGTCCTGCCATCCTGCCCAGGTTCACAGTTCCAGGCCTGACACTCCCAGGAGAAGAATTCCATGCCCATCTGTGAGC
The DNA here is from genome assembly GCF_057876585.1 of Rhinolophus sinicus. Taxonomy (NCBI): domain Eukaryota; kingdom Metazoa; phylum Chordata; class Mammalia; order Chiroptera; family Rhinolophidae; genus Rhinolophus; species Rhinolophus sinicus. The sequence continues at coordinate 55,471,450 of NC_142506.1, read as the reverse complement.
CTTGGATCTGAACAACTCAGCACGAGGGGTGCTGACGTCGCGTAAAACTCCATTTCAGGCCAGCACACAGCTTCTGACACTCCCCTCGGAAGCTTAACATTTGCCTCAACTTTGCAGTGGTTAAGGCAGCTGGAGAAGATCCAGCAATGTCATGGTTTTCCTTTCGAAATCCCACTGGCTCACCCTGGAGAAGGCAGGAACCTTCAATCGATTCCTTCAGTTAATCAAACAGAATGTTTGTGTAAGATCAGAGCAGGGTGATGAGGCTAGAGGGCACAGCCCACCCTGCCACCTTTCCCCTGCTACTCAGACAGCTGTCCCTGCCACCCAACGGGCTACTGTTCTTCAGGGACGAGAACGGGTGGGAAAGGGTTCCTCTGAAGAAGAAACCTGGAGTCTCTTATTGGGGGACACTTTCCTTAAACAAACCTATCATAAAACACAGACCAACAGCCTTCTCTCAGCCACTGCTGAGCCGAGAAGAAACCAACCCCTCCTGTAAGTGCTTTCCGAACTGCCCCTTTACCCGTCTCCTAAGAGTGGATGCAGCTACATACACGAGTGGACTGTGAGTAATTAGGGCCAGACTTGTCCGGAAGAAAAACCATTGTCACCTTCTGTCTCTATTTTTAACCACTAGAGTTGAGCTAGCATTAAAGCCTGTTTTTTCTTTGCTTTTGAGATATCCAATGCATCCAATGTAAGAAATCCAGCAAGTCAGATATTTGGGCTCCTAACAAGCTCTCACCTTTTCTATCTTCTCCATACAGCCTTTGCAAGTGCTCCTGTTGGACTTGGCATACTCTGCTGCAAAGTCACCCAGCGTCTTCTCTGTCTTGCTGCCAACTCCATCTTGGCCTTTGCCTGAAGGATCAAACACAGCAATGCTCATGTCAACAGCCTCAGCGTGGCTCCGGAGTCCCCATCCTCTTCCACTAGGACACCTTGGGTTTGGGGCGACTATGCTGGGTCCATTCATCTACGCCTATTTCTAACCACTGTGGTTGGTTAACAGAGCTTCTTTTTTGGCACTAAAATAAAAACCTCTCTGACAGCCTCTTGGAAACCGCACAATGTTAGTTAGTGGTTGTCTCACCTTCCACCTCTGTCTACTTCCTGTGGAGCCCCCCCTCTCTCTTTGGAGAGTACTTACTAAGGGCTTACTACGAAAGCCTAAATTCTAACCCCACCTTCTAATTTCCATTACACTTTTATTTCTCAAAGTTATATGCTAAATTAAAGGGAATATCTTGACAGAGACATAGACACAAGTATATGTAAGATTAAATATGTGGTAAAGGTGGCATTCCTAGTTAGTGGGGAAAGGCTGAATTATTCAACAGAATCTTGGGGAAAACGGCCAAACACTTGGCACAAAAGCTAGATGCTTTTCTTATATAAAAAATAAATCCCAATGCTCAGTGTTTCTCTCCAAAAATCAGGAATAAGACAAAGGTGTCTTTTCTTACTACTTCTATTCAACATTGTATTGGAGGTTCTACTAAGTGCATTAAGGCAAGAAAAAGAAACAAGATGTGTAGGGTTAAAGCTACAAGTACCAGTCAGTGAATTTAGGAAATTTGCAGAGCACAAGGTCAATACACTAGCAATAAATATATTAGAAAAAAAAAATTAAAGCACACTACTATTTAAATATCATTAAAATACATAGAACACCTAGAGATTAATAAGCATGCAAGACCTCTACACTGAATCTACAAAACTCTGCTAAAATTAAAGAACTAAATAAATGGAGATACATTTATGGATTAGAAGACTCAATTTATTAAGATGTCAATTTTCCCCAATATCCACAGATTCAATGCAATGCCAATCAAAATCCTAGCAATTTTTTTTGGGGGGGGGGAAGAAATTCACAAGTTTACTACAAAATTTATAAGGAATTACAAAGGACCTAAAAAGGTCAAAACAATGTTGAAAAGAACAAAGTTGGAAGAACTACACTACATGATCTCATAACTTACTATAAAGTTATAAGAAATCAGACGGGGGTATTGGTAGACAAACCAGTGGAACCAAATGGAGACCAGATAAAGACCTACAGTTATGCAGTCAACTGGTTTTGACGTAGCAGCCAGTCTTTTCAATAAATGGTGCCGGGACAAAAGGATATCCGTATGAAAAAAACAAAACAGAAAACAACTCCTTCCTCACACTTAACACAAAGTTAAAGATAAATCACAAACCTAAACATAAAAGCTAAAACTACAAAACTTCTAGAAGAAATAAGGAGTATTATCTTCATGATCTTAGAGTAGACAAAGACTTTTTAGGAGACAGAAATAATTAACCAACAAAGGGGGGGAAAATTAACAAATTGGACTTCATCAAAATGAAAAACTATAGCTCTTCAAAAAAATGTCAGTAAAGAAAAAGGCAAGCCTCTGATTGGGAGAAGGCATTCACATTATTTATATCTAATAAGAACTTGGAACTTGCATCTAGAATATTCTAAGAACTCTTACAACTCAATAAAAAAAAGGCAAATGCAATTTAAAACCACAGCAAGGTATCATTACACACCTATTTTAGCGTGGCTAATATAAAAAAAGTGTGACCACACCAAGTGAAGGACAGGATGCATGTAGAGGAACCATCACTCCTATATATTCCTGGTGGGAACGTAAAATGGTGCAAACACTTTGGAAACGTTTGGCAGTTTCTTTAAAAAGCTGAACACACCTCTGCCATATGATCTGCCATTCCAATCTTAGGTACTTACCCAAGCGAAATGAAAGCACATGTATATAGAGAGACTTGTACACAACTGTTAATAGTCGCTGTATTTGTAATAGCCCCAAACTGGCAACAACCTAAAGTCACCAACAGGAGAATGGACAAATTGTGATATATACTCAAAAGATTACTCCTTGGCATAAAAAAGAACTTAACTGATGACACATGAGACAACCTGGATGAGTCTCACAGACATTATGCTGAGTGAAAGCAGCTTACAAGAAAAATACACACTATTCGTTTTTTTCTAAAATTCTAAACCATACAAGATTTATCCACGGGCTTAGAAATCAGGACAGTGGTTACCTTGTTGGTGGGGAAGGATGACTGGGAAAGAGCTTAAGGGAACTTTCGGGGGAGGGGGGTGCGGAGACAGGCAAATGTTCTATAACTTGATGAGGTGTGTATGTATTTAACAAAACTCACTGGGCTGTTAAGTTTGTGCATATAACTGTATGTACATTATTTTTAAAATGACAGTTGAAAGATTTTAAAATACCAAAACCAGATACCATAAATGAGAAGATACGTACGTAACTACAAGAACATTTAGTCAAAGATGAAGCTTCGCGGCGGACGGGTGGCTCAGTTGGTTAGCAAGCTCTGGGCAACAGGGCTGCCGGTTCGATTCCCACATGGGCCAGCGAGCTGTACCCTCCGCAACTAGGGTGAAGTCAATGAGCTGCCGCTCGGCTCCCGGGTGGCTCATTTGGTTGGAGCACGTCCTCTCAACCACAGGTTGCCAGTTCGACTCCCACAAGGGATGGTGGGCTGCGCCCCCTGCAACTAACAATGGCAACTGGACCTGGAGCCGAGCTGCGCCCTCCACAACTAAGACTGAAAGGACAACTTGACTTGGAAAACTCCCGGAAGTACACACTGTTCCCCAGTAAAGTCCTGTTCCCCTTCCTCAATTAAAAAAAAATGAGGCTTCAATGTGACAAAACACACATCAGAAAAACCTAAAAGGAAAACGTCAAACTAGGAAAAATATTTGCAAAACATGGCAAAGACTTAATATCGTTTACATTTCATTAAGAAAAAGATAAATACTCAAAGGAAAATGAGGCAAGGACACATACAAATATCAAAGCAATACAAATGAGTACTAAACACATGGCAAAATGTTCCATCTTACTAGAAGCAAAATGTAAAGGAATGAAAATAGTTAGGGATGGTGTGGAAGTGGAGAAATGGGTGTGTTATATATGGTTGGTACACGTGTAATCGATGCAACCTTTCTGAAAGGCAATTTGGCACATACACAGAGGCCTTAAATGGTTCATCAGTTTGAGCAGTAATTCTACTTCTTGGAATTAAAGAAATAACTGGACAGGTGCCCAGGACGGACAAGAAGTTTGCAGCAGCTCCATTTGTAATAGAGCTAATGCTTAAAGGGCTAGTCGCAAAAGCAAGACAGTTTGCATCTGAATCCTGGCGCAGGCATTTAGCAGCAGCGTAACCTTGGCCCAGTTCTAATCTCTCAGTGTCTCAGCTCCTCAGCAGTAAAAACTGATGCAGGGCTGGTGCAAGGATTTGGCGAAATACATGTCAAGTGCTTGAATGATGCCACAAAATTTACTAAGACCTCAATAAATACTATGTATCTTTTTAAAAATGATGAAAATAATGGAAACTTTCAATGAGAAAAAGAGTATAAATACTAAGTTGTAAAATGTAATATGTAGGTCAACATCACCAATCACTGGGGAAATAAAACAGATCAAAACCACAATGAAATACCACTTCAAACCATTTGGATGGGTATTATTTAAAAACAAACAAACAAACCAGAAAACAAAAGTGTTGATAAAGACACAGAGAAAGTGGAACCCTGCGCATTGCTGGTGGGATGTAAAATGGGACAGCCACTGTGGAAAACAGTACAGCAGTTACACAAAAATTGCTCAACACAGAACTACTATATGATCCAGCAATTCTACTTCTGTATACATAAGAGAATAGAAAGCAGGGTTTGGAACAGATGTTTGTATACCAATGTTCAGAGCAGCATTATTTATAAATAAAATGGCCAAAAGGGAGAAACAACCCAAAAGTTCTTCTGAGTGAAACAGCCAGATACAAAAGGACAAATATGGTATGATTCCACCTACATACGGTACCCAAAGTGGTCAAATTCAAGAAATAAAGTGGTTACCAGGAACTAGAGGGAGGAGAAATGGGATGTTACTGTTTAATGGGTATGGAGTTTGATTTTGGGGAGACGAAAAAGTTATGGAGATGGACAGTGATGATGGTTACACTGCAATGCGACTGCACTTAATGTCACTGAACTGTATACTTAAAAATGGTGAAGATTGTAAATATTGTGTTATGCATTATTTTACCACAAAAAAAAGAAATTGGACCTTTTTAAAAAAGTAACATGGTAGAATCCTATTTCTTCAGGAAAGAAAACACACATATACAAATCAATATTTGAATACAAAACAATTTTCTAAGAGATGCCCTACAATGTTATCTCTGAATTACAGGATCTGGGATGATTTAAACTTTTTGTGTATCTAAATATACTAAGTTAGGCTCTTTGGATGAAAAAAATCTCTGGACAATCAGTAGGTAGTATCTTAACCTTATGACTTATGATGGTTTCACAAAAGAAAACACATTTACAGCAAAATTACTGTGTCTTTTCATATTATAATTTAATACAGATAAATTATAACTAAATATAACATATCTAGGTCCCTAAAGAGATAATCCCACTATCCTGAACAGAAAAGGGGAAAAGACCACAAAACAAGAAAAATTATTACATTGTCCACTGCTACAACGGACACTCTCCAGACCCTTTGTTGGCAAATTTACTGTTATTTTTATTCACAATTCTGATCTGTGTTTCTGATCTCTCAGTTTCCAGCAGATCAGAAGCAGCTGGAGACAAACACACTGACAGTTTCAAGGACAGGCAGACAGAGAACACAGTTTAGCACAGGCACAAATAGCTTTGTTCCCATCAATAGCCTGGAGTCACAACAGGTTAAGCAGGGTCATGTAGGAAGGTAGAGAAATGAGAAGGCAGACTCAAGTCATCTCTTTAAAAAGTGATGAAAAAGAATTGCTTCTTCAAAATTTAAAAGGCATCCCAGCAAGTTAAGTTTGTGGATATCAAAAAACTGACTCAAGTTTTTTGGTAAAGGCAAACAAAAGACCCAGAAGAGCCAACACAATATTGAAGGAGAACAGAGGCTGAAGACTGACGCTACCTGACTTTTAACACTTACTATAAAACTCCAGTCATTGAGACAGCGTTGTATTGACAAAATACACAAATTGATAGTATATAGACCAGAATAGAGCCCAGAAATATACCCACACAAATATAGTCAATTGAGGTTTCACAAAGGAGCAAAGGACAATTGGAGAACACACCTTTTCAACAGGTGGTGCTGGAAAAAATGAACAGCCACATGCAAAAACAAACAAACAAAACACAGAATTCATCTGTCACAAAAATTAACTCAAAATGGATCACAGACTTAAATGTAAAACCCAAAACTACAACTCCCAGAAGATAACACAAGAAAATCTAGATGAGCTTGGACATGGTGATGACTTTTTAGACCCAACACCATACACAATCCATGAAAGAAATTGATAAACTGGACTTCATTAAAATTGAAAACTTCTGCACCATGAAAAGACAATGTCAAGAGAATGAGAAAGACGAGCCACAGACTGGGGAGAAAATATCTGCAAAAAACATATCTGATAAAAGACTGTTATCCAAAATATACAAAGAACATTTAAAACTCAATGAAACGACCTGATTAAAAAAATGGGGAAAATATCTGAATAGCCGCCTTATCAAAGGAAAGAGATGGCAGATAAACACCCGAAAAGATGTCCCACGTCATATGGCATCAGTGAACTACAAATTAAAATAAGATACCACTATACACCTATTACAATGGCCAAAATCCCAAACACTGATAACAAATGCTGGCAAGAATGCAGAGTACAGAACTCTCACTCACGGCTGGTGGGAATGCACAATGGCAGAGCTACTTTGGAAGACAGCTTGGCAGTTTCTTATAAAACTAACCATACTCTTACCATAAGATCCAGCAATCGTGCTCCTTGGTACTTACCCAAAGGAGCTGAAAACTTATTTCCACACAAAAGCCGCACATGGATGTTTAGTTCAGCTTTATTCATAATTGCCAAAACTTGAAAACAACCAAGAAGCCCCTCAGTAGGTGAATGAATCAACAAACTCGGGATAGCCAGACAATGGAATATTATTCAGCAGAGAAAAACAAGGAGTTATGACACCACAAAGATACACAGGAATCTAAATATATATTACTAAGTGAAATAAGCCAACCTGGAAAGGCTACATAATGTGTGATTCTAACTACATGATCTTCTGGAACAGGTGAGACTGTGGAGTCAGTAAAAAGATCCGGGGTGGCCAGAGGTTAGGGGAGAAGGAAGGATGACTACATGGAACAGAGAATTTTAGGGCAGTGAAAATACTTTATATTATAATGATGGACACATGTATTATCTATTTGTCCAAAGCCACAGAATTTATAACACCGAGATTATAATGATGGACACATGTCATTATCTATTTGTCCAAAGCCACAGAATGTACAACACCGAGAGTGAACGTGAATGTGAACTCCTGCCTTTGGGTGACTGATGTGTCAGTGCAGGTTCATCGATTGTCACACACGTCCCACTCTGGTGGGCAGGTTGATGGTGGGCAAGGTCATGCCTGTAGGGGCTCAGGGTATATGGGAACTTTTGCTGTGAACATAGAACTGTTCTAAAAAAGAAAGTCTATTAAAACACAACAACAGCAACCAATTTAAAGGGAACATTTCAGGCATCTGAAAAAATATTCTCTGTATGCACGTGTGCAACAGAGAGGGGACAAGCCAAAGGGTTTTTTCTTACTCTTGGAAAGAGCCCCCTGGCAGCGCTGGGGTTGGGGGTAACACCTGCTGCCTTCGCTGGTGTGTACGCACCTGTCACCCCTCCAGCCTCTGCAGTCTTCTTCACTTTCTGCTGGTCATCCCATCGGAGCTCAGAGAACCCATCCACCTCGACCTCAGGATGCCAGATGGTGTGGCCAACCTTCCAGAAGCAGGAGAAGTGGTACCAGTGTGGGACTTTGCCATCAAACATCGGTGACTAGAAAATCGGAATCAGAGAGGTAAATGAGCAGTTCACCTCCTACCTGGCCTCAAGCCCAGCCCTCAGCGGCGAAACATACCAAGCCCTTGTTTTATCTGCAAAACAACACCTTGCCTATGTCCTCACATGGTCCCGTGAAAAGTTACAGATGAAAACAGCACCCCCGTTCTACATTTTTCCCCATGATCTTGCCCACAACTAGTAAGAATGCTGCTGTCTGTTAGAGCTGAGTGAGCCCACGCTCTCAGGACATGGAACACCCACGGGAATGATGACATTTTTGAACAGGGCTGTCTGTGTACCTTTTAACCACACGCCACTACGTTTCAGAGGACAGTAAGATGCACACAAGATGCCTATTCTGTGTCCCCTCCCCACTGTCTCTACCTGGGAGTCAGGCCTGGACACCAAGGGCCCAGGTGGCCCAGAAAGGGCCCTAGAAGTGCCTCTGCACTTAATATAATGAGGAACAAGCCCCAGATAACGAGCAAGGCAGAGAAAACGTGTCAGAAACAAGCGGCAGGCTCACAGCAGCCACACAGATGTGAGTGGAATTGAGTTAACTTCTCTGAGGGAGAATGAAAGAGAACGGATCAGTGAGGCAGGCCAGCGGGGCAGACGACAGCCTCCTAGGCCTGCTTCTAGACTGGCAGCTTGCTCACGGACCTTCAGGAAGTGCCATTTCCCCGAGCAGGAACTGGGAAGTCGGGCCATCTGCGAAAGGTGGTTCCCCTTTCAGTGGTTTTCTGTCCTTTGAAGCATCACACGAGGGTTGGTACTGACTGGACAGTATCGGGCGTTTCACGGTGACAGTGCCAGGCGCTCCCAGGCTTTACAGAGTGGAGGTGACTGAGTAGGATGAACACTGGCATTTACTTGGTCGCTGGTACCCAAAACTGTTTCTGGGTGGGAACCAGCACCCCCATTTCGCAGATGCCTGGAGGTGGGGTATCCATGCTGGCAGCAAGTGACCCAGTTCCAAGTTGAATCCTATACCCCAGTTCTTTCCACTACACTGCTGAGCAGGAAGAGCTACTGAAAGACACCTATGTTCTGACTGAAGCAGGGGAGGCCCCAAACAGCTGATTTTATAGACCATAAAGCCAGGTGTTATGCAAATGGAATAAAAATATTACAACGGCATTAAAAGGAAACACCACACAGAACTTTTAGGATGGAGTTGTGAGGACAGGGGAAATGTTCTGGAAAAAAGCAGCGACAAGGTCTCCCAACCAGCGCTCTCCCGCTGTGTGAGTGGCCTCTTTCTATATTTAATAGATTACAATCTAAGGTCAAGCCCGGGGTCCTTCAAGGACTCCTCAGCCCCAGGAAGCCTGGGTACAGCCCCTCAGCGCAAAACGCTCCCTAGCCCGACTCAGAGCAAACCCTCAGGTCCCCCAAGGCCCTTCCCACAGATCCCCACAGTGAAGAATGACCCATATGGGTGATTATTTGATCAATGTCTGTCCTGCACGGGGTCAGAAGCTCCCTGAAAGGCACAATCACTGTCTTGCTAGCATCTGGCAACACCTGCTCACAGAGGGCACTCAGGGTATTTGTGGAATGCCTAAGTCTGGAGGGAAGAAAGAAAGGAAGGATGGGGCATTCCAGCTGTGGAAAAGAGCCCCCGCCCCCAAACCAGGCAACAAATGGCATTTCAGAGTGGACTTGAGTTCTGGCTCTCAAACTTTCATCAAGGCAGCAGACACGCTCTTTAGAATCTGGCCATCTTGTTACAACATCTGCAGTGGCTTCCACCTGGCTTTTCCTGCTTCGGTGCCCCTCGTCTAGCCCTTGTCTGCAACGTTCAGGTTATGCTCATGCAAAAAAGGGCCCGTGACTCAGTGGCTTTGCCCCACGCTGGAACTTGTGGCGGTGCCATTTCTTCCTGGCTCAACCTGCCCCTTCAACCTCGGTCTGGGTGCTGTTCCCAACTACCCATGCAGTGCTAGGCACGTGAGAGGGGCTGCCCAAGAGCATACTCATAGCACAAACTTGGGGGGGGGAAGGGGCGGGCTGTAAGGGCCCCTGTCTCCCTCAAAGAGGGAAGAACCCTTGGCCAAAGCAAGGCTTGACCCTAGCACTCAGAACTGCAAATGGTATGGCAGGAAGGGAACTAGACCAAGGTCACAAGAGGATGGTTTCCACTTGGCAGTTGCATGGCAGGAGCCAGCGGCAGAATCTTTGTGTACGCCACACTGAGCAGCTACCCCTCCCAGGGTCCGCAGCCGCCACTCTCCACTGCCCGCCCATCCCAGGGAGAGCACAGAATGACCCTCAGTTACCACACCTTGTGTGGCCACAAAAGTGACCACGCTGTGCGTCTCAAACCCTCCCAAGACAGAACACAATGGCCCCCCACACCCTCCTCCCAGTTCATCCCCTCAAGGCTGCCCCAGGGCACACCAGCTAAAGTTTCAGGTATTCGATACTATGCGGAGAACAATCCTCCCATACAAATGTAAAACAAGGTTTTTAAATCCAAGTGGTAGAAGAAAAGCTTCTTTCTTTTTGGCCCCCACCAGCTCAGTCTACCAGACCAACTTTACCTTCAGAATGAAAACTCCACTTCCTAATTACAATTACAGAAAACCAAACTTACTTGTCACAATAATTTCCTTCACTGTCAAGTATGCTGAGAGAGGCCCCAGTTAAACTTCATTAGGTTCAGAAGTTGATTCCTCAATGGAGCCACCCCAGCCTCCCCCAGACAGAGTTCTCCCTGCTCTGTGTCCCTACCTCGTCACACTGGCTACTTAGGTCTCTGTCCGTCCTCCACAGAACAGGGTCCTCTGTGGCTGCCAGGGGAAGACTATGGATGTCCCTTTCTCAGAACAACATTTAAAAATACGTGACAAAAGACACAGGTTCACAAAGAAAACCAATTATATTGAAATCATTACCAAAACAGTTTCTTAAAGGTTTATAGTGATACAGTAACCCATGAGCTTCAAAGCATTAAGTAACAAGATCTAACACTCACTCTCATAGCTACTGTAATTTTGAAGCAGTGATGAGCGTAAACGGTAAATGATACGAAGAGAAATCCCCCAACCAATGTAAAGTGATATGAAAATATCTGTAATTACCATTGGTGACAAAAATCACAAGTACTACTAATATGCCTTTGTGGCTTACACTCATAATGGGGGTAATAATGACTTTTATTTAGAGGTTAGTGATGATTGAGATGTAAATTTGTTCTCCTCTAAACTCACTGGACCTTCTTCTATTCACATCCCAGACCCCAGCAGGCTCAAAGGCAGTAGTAAGGCTCAAAGACGCTTAGTGGGAGATGTGGCAATTCAGTTGGCAGGCCTTGTCTGCTATTCCAACTTTGATTTCCTGCCGCTTCTGGGAATAAAGACTTCTAATCAAGCTCCCAAGATGGGCAAACAATGCCTAGGGCACAGCTCCATCAGGTGACATCCACCCCTGGAGAGCAATGTTTACCAGTCACCTTCCCTTTAACCAAACAGGAAGGTCCCTGGGATGGAGAGCCCCTAGTACCCCACATAGAGCCTGGAACCTACTAGGTGCTCAGCGAGTGTTTATTGAATAAGTACTATATGCCAGGTGCCGAGGATAACAAGACGACAGCCCCAATTCCTGCCACATCAGGAAATGAGATAACCTTGGCACCCACTCCCCTCCACCCCTTCAATTTTTAAGTACTATTGAAAATCCAGTGAAGGCTCTCCCCTCATTCCTAAAACACATTTCTGCCTCACCACAGGGTGGAAAAGTCAAGTTACCTTGACCATGAACACTAAGGTGGGACAACAGACAACTTCATGTTGGAGATGGGGAGACAGGGCAGGTGAGAACCAAGACCACCCAAGCAAACAGGAGCCAACTGGAAGCTGGAGGAGGCAGGCACCCCCTTGGCAAGGGCCTACAAACACGCCATCTCATAGAGGACTCCCAGCAACCCACGGGCATCTCCCAAGCCTTACGAAACCCCGGGCACCCCGGGCGGGGATCCCCAATCTGTAAGTAAGTCCCGAAGAGGAATCCCTCCCCCCCACCAAGCCACTTACTCAAACCCGATAAGCTGCAAATGCATCAAGAGATGCAACTATGAAGCAAGAAAGTTGGGGGAAATGTTCTTTTAAACCACAAATCGGGCAGAAAGTGAATGCACTGTACAGATATGACACAAAATTGCATAGTTTTGCATAACTTAAAGATGAGGGTGAGCGACTGTTGAAATGATAGCCCAAAATAGGCGTTTAAAAAAAAAAAATTCTCGCATGTCAGTGGCCGCCATCAATGCAGGGCAAAAATCTTCCAGAACAAGGTAGGTCAAAATCAGAAGAGCCTCGAAAGACCACGCACACATTTTTTTCCGCCAGAGACTAACGGTAATAGAAGCGGTTCCTTATTTTTACAAAACAAAAGGCACCATCAGGTCCAGACTGTATTTCCCGGGCTTTTCGTGCAAGATCAGCAAAACCTTCCGGAGGGTCCGCCCCGTGGGCCACACGCTGGACGCGCAGCAGCAGCGCCTACAGGCCTCGCAATGGGTTCGAGGGGCCGGCCCGGCCCGCTCCTCCGGGGAAGCCCTCCCCCACTCCTCCCGGAGACGGAAGCCCCGCCGCGCACAAAGCGGCCCTCCCGCCCGCACCTGCACCATGATGGCCATACGGAGCGAATCCTTGGGGATGCTCTCGCTGCATTTCTTGCAGGAGGCGCGCCCGCTCTTCGCATACTCGACCCGGTAGAGCTTGTCCGAGGACTCCGCCATCGTGCTCCTCGTGCTGCTGCAGCTCCGGGAGCCCGACGCCGCCCCCTGTACCGCTGCCACCGCCTCTCCACCCCGCGCGTGCGTGCGTGCGTCCGTCCGTCAGTCTGCTCCCTGCAGGAGCCCGAGCACCCAGAGCCGTCGCCGAACACGCCGCGCCGACCACCCGCCGCTCGCGGATAGATTGCTGATGCCTGGTGGCGGGAACGCCCCCGGCGCACGCGCTCAAGGGGCGGGGCCGCCGGCACGCGCGCCCTCTGCCGACCGCGGCGGGCGCTTCTTGCCCCGCGCCTGCGGCTGCGCGAGCTCAGCGGGCTGCTGCTGCGGGCAGAGCCTGGGCTGGTACCGCCTCTGCACCTATGGGAAGGACCGGACGCCACCTCATTAACCATTTTGTCCCCTGGAAGGCTTACATACTCTCCCAACTAATTCTACCTGCATTCCCTTTCAATGAGCGCGTCACTTTACAGTTGTTGCAGACAACCCAGCTTTGTTAAGCTCATCACTGCTTGAAATTGCGATAGTCAGAAGATCTGCTGCTACTAGATTTTGTTATTTAATGTAGAACTATATTATATAACTGCGTTCTTTTTTAATCCTATACATTTTATTCTATTCATTTAAAACGTAACGGGGTGTGCTGTATTAAGACTACAGATCTGCTGTAGAGCACAAGAAAAAACAGGATGAATGAAACTTGTAAGACATGTTAAGCACAGAGAAGAAGAAAGTTAGTAGCTTAAGAGACATGATGTTGAGTAGGCAATAGTGTTGTGAGACATAGGCAAGAACCCTAAATATGGTAAATGACCTGTTAGATATGTTGAAGGTAAATGCAATAAGGGGAATATAGGATGGAACAAATAAAAGAATTTTACTTAGAGGATGACCCAATCAAAAGGCATGATCATTTGACTTCTGGGCCACTCCTTGGTGGTAATATTATGATCTGATTCTGGTTCCCATATGCTCTGCCCCAAAACTGCAGATAAAACCCATGTGTGTTCTGCAAGCTGATTGGTGAGCTACATCTGTGGCCAGGCACACTTGTCCTTGTGTCTCCTGACAGGTGACTGTGAGTTGGCTTCAGTCCTCTGTTGAGTAGCCTTGAGCATCCTTATCTCTGGTCTTTGTAACCCTACCGTCAGTGGGGCTGGCTGATGCAGCAGAGAGAAAACTCATGAACATTGCATAACCTGGTGTTTAGATGGTGTGGTCCTTCCACCTTGCCTCTGTCCTGTCCTATGTGTGTTTTCTGCCCCATGTTATTCCCCTTGCTGCAGGAGGTTTAAATCAGGTGTTTCAAACTGATTTAATAATCCGTGTAATTCAAGCATCTTAATTTGGTCTGGGAGGCTTTCTGTTTTGTGACTTCTGATACAGTTTGCCTGATACTGTATCTGGAAGCTACCATTGCATTAGAGGACCATAGACTTCATTGGACAGACAAGGGGATCCTGAGCACACACACCAAGGTTGAGGATTCCTGCCCTAGAACCCCTAAGGCGAGCGAGCGATACCCAACCGCCTTCTCAATATTTTTGTTTGGATGTCTTATATTCTTCTCCAATGATGTCCAAAACCTCCTCCACTGCTTCTCATCTCAAGGAATGGTTCATGGTTCCCTGCATTGCTTAGGTCAAACTCCTGGAATCAACTTGACTCCTTTTCTCTTCTGTCCAACATCCAATCCATCTCTGAATCCTGACTTCCATAGTGTCTTACCACCTTCCCGTCAGCACGGCTGTCAATGCCGCCATCATCTTTTGTGGTTCTGAGATAGTATCCTGTGGCCTCCTTCCATGCCAGCCCTCCTAGTCTTCCCTCTCCATAAACACGTGAGGTTGCTTTAGATCTCAACCTGCGTTACCATATTGAAAACCCTCCAAAGGCTTCTCATCACACTTAGAATAAAATCCAAAGTTCTCCCTGTGGCTGAATGGGAGCTCTGGCCACTTCTCTGACTTCACGGTCATCCTCACCCCAAAGCTCCCACTGCTCCAGCCACACTGGCTTCCTGGCTGTTCCTCAAACACCCCAAACCCAGTCCCACCTCAGAGCCTTTGTATTTACTTTTCTGGAGCAATCTTCACCTAGCAAGCACATGGCTCACTTCCTCTCTTCATTTAGTTTCTGCTCACATAGTATTAGTGTGACCACCCCAGCTAATATGCTTAGTGTATGCACGCCACCTCTATCTTCTTGCTCTGTTTTATATTATTCTTTGTACTTATTACTCCTCACAGCATATTTTATACATATGTATATGTTGATTGTCAGACTCCCTCTAGCAGAACTGCGGTTTTTGTCTGTACTGCTCATTGTAATATCCTCAGAGCTTAGAATATGAGTAGTGCCAAGCTCTCAAAAATACTTCTTTGAATGAATGAATAAATCCCACAGTTGGCATTTCCTCTACACAGCTCAACTCTTTAATAATAATGTTACTTCACACTTAAATAGATTTTCATATTTTACAAAGGGCTTTCATAAATATTTGTTTGCTCCTCATTACAATGCTATAAAATAGATTTTTAAAAAAAGTAATAAAGGATTATAATTACTTAGAAGCAGACTGTCCACATCACAGCTGCAATCCCCTCCCCGTCCCAATTACAGAGTGATATTCAATTAAAAGAACAACAATTATTTCATATAAGCTGCATGAGAGACAACTGAAGATGAAAAAGATACCGTGCCCATATATAACTAATTTGTACTATGCACCAACAAAAACCTGCTTTGAATTCCCACACCAGTTTACAATCCACATAGTGTACCAGGTGAGGTTGACAGCTATTGAGAATACCACCAGGACAGAGTTGTCTAAAGAATTACTTGGTAACAATACTCCTCCCATCCCTCCCAAAAAAGTTTAAAAACAAATCATATACAGCTTTATATTTCACTTTTTTTCTTTAAAAGGAATGATTTTGCCTAAGGAGGTTGAATGCTTGACAGACAAGAAAGAAAAAATCAAATATATTATTTAAATTAATTTTATGCTTCTTTTTACTTTTTTTTTGCAATTTTTTTTAAATTTATTTTTTAAATTTATTGGGGTGACAATTGTTAGTAAAATTACATAGATTTCAGGTGTACAATTCTGCACCACATCATCCATAAATCCCATTGCGTGTTCACCACCCATAGTCAGTTCTCCTTCCATCACCATATATTTGATCTCGTTTTACTTTTTAAATGTAGCTAATAAAAATGCAAAGTTACGTATGTATCTTGCATTATATTTCTTTTGGGCAGAGATGTTTTAGATAAGACAAAAGCAAACAGAATAAAAGATGAAAGTTCTACTTTGTCATCTACCTCCACTTCCATCCCTAAGTTGTCATTTATTTTTTATTTTTTCCCAATGTGAGTTTAAAGCTATATACTTTATCCTGAGTTAAGTTTTGGCCATAGTCTTCAGATTTTGTATGTATATTATACTTTGTTTGTTTTTATATTTCACTGGCTATTTCAAGTCCTTCTGTGAATTTCCTGTTCTACCCTTTTGCCCATTTAAAAATATTCCCCACCATATTTACTCTAAGCTTTGTAGGTTTTTTAAAAAAAATGTTGTAAACATATCTTACTTTACTTCTCTCTTTGCTCTTAACTTCCAAATGCTCTTTACCGTACATTATGTTGCCTGGTTTATTACCAGAGTGAGACTAGAGAGAAAAATGCGCTTGCGTGATGGAGATTGTGGTGGGCGGTTGAAGTCAGGGGTCTGTGCAGGTGAGAGGCAGAGAAGGCTCAGTTTCCATGGCTGCCTCCACCACACATCGCCTTGCCCTCCTTTTCTTGTTTTTCTTTTTAAAAACACACACAATATGAACAGCAGCCTGTTCTTTTCTGATTACATAATACCTGCAGCCCGTGACCACAAAACCAAACCACATTACTTCGAGGATGAGGACGAATGTAAGATGCTGCAGTCTTATTCTGTTAACATGTGACAACCCCAGAAAGCAGGCGGCCCGCGGGCAGGGCTGCGTCCCTGATGCCTGGAGCAGTGCCTGCCTTAAGTGTGGCTACGTGGATGACTAAAGGGCTCCCCCCGCACCTGGAAGACTGCCTCCTAAGCCTTGTGCAAAAGGAAGATGTGCGGTTGGCGCTGAAGGAGCACCTTGAGAATGAAGCCATCATGGGACCCAGGGTGGAAGACAGGGAATGACAAGGAGATTCTACTTGTTCAGTTCAAAATGGAGGCCACAGTTGTGCTGGAACCGTACCCCTCCCCCAGCAGTCTGAGGCCTGGAGTCTTTGGGGCAATCATGGCCATTATGAGTCCAAGGCTAGTGTTCTGGAAAGAGGCACTCTGATTGAAAGTGCAGACAGGGATACAAGGAAGAGGCAGTGAGCAAGCCCTTGATGATTTAGACTCAGGAAGCCAGGTGTACCCAAGACAGGCTTGGTCACCTGGATTATATCACAGATAGGGCACGGGGGGGGGGGGGGGGGGCAAGGCCCCTCTCCAGAACTGAGAACTACACCCTTGTGACATGACCAGAGAGGGCTTCTCTCAAAGCTGCACAGAGCCTAGTCCAAACTTACGGACTCTCGTCAGCCATACGCCGAATCCTATTTTATAATAATCTGCTCACACAGCTGGCTTTCCCATCTAACCTGGAAATCTTTGAGGTCAAAGGCAATTATATGGCTCATTTTTGAAACTCTATACCGAGCACAGTGATCGGCAGGGTGGCTGCAGGCTGTAAGTCACCATCACCTCATTGACCTTATGGTGAGGTCAAGTGCAATCTTTGCTGTTAAAATCTGCCTCGGTACCAAATCTGGGATATTAGAAAGTTTGTCTAGGGCTTGGGGAGTTCATTCCATAGCCTAGAAATAAGTTGCCCTACTGTCCACTAGATGGTGTCCAATACACACACACACACACACACACACACACACACACACACATCCCTGCACGCACATCACGGGAAACGCACAGCTAGGCGTGATGTCGATGAAAGAAAGTCATGAGATCTAATCCAGCCAATGTGGTCGTCTTGTTTTGTTTGCAGGCAGCACGCTCTAGGAGAGATTTGGGCAGGAGAGGAGCAAGGTGTGCCTTTAGACAATCCCCGTGTTGCACTGTTGCCAGACTGGAGACAGAGAAAACCGGCGGCTGTGGGAGTCTTCCTGCTCAGCGGAGAGGCAGGCCTGGACCACAGCCGTGGACAGTGAGGGTGGAGAGAAGTGGATGGATTTAGGAAAGATAGGCCTTGATGACCGTTTTCATATAACACCCTTTATATCCACTAGTTTTAATCTCTCCCGCTATAAATTGTAAAAGAGGGCAGAGGTGTTGGCTTATCAGTGTTATTATTTTCCGTGCTGCACAGAGTAGATACTCAGTATATACCTTTTGGATAGTAATGAATAAAGTAGCTAACACTTATTGAATGTGTATGTGAGGCCTCCTAAGCTCTTTACATGTATTCGTTTCCTTTATTCCCCCCAAAATACACAGCCTGGTCCCTTCCCTACCGAGATCAATTCTCTGGGACACATGGACCTGAGCTTGCGTATTTTTTTTTTTTTTTAATCCCAAGTGATCCTTAAATACTTCCTGCCCTGTTGGGAGAAGCATTGAGGTGCACACGGCAGGCTTGTCCTGTGAGGGAGACCTGGGCCTCCTGCTGGCCAGTGTCATGTCTCCCGGGAGCCTTGGGCCATGTTTCTCTCTTCCACTTTGGCCTTCTCATCACTTCAATCTGCCACATACCACGCAGGTTGCTGCTGTCTTTCCTTCTTCCTCCCTTTCTTCACAGAACACTCCAGGCTCTGCTCAGTCTCTCTCCTTCCTCCTTAGCCCTCCTGTGAATCGTGCACAGCCCTGGAGCACATCTGTGGGGTTGGCCCGGGCCCACTCGTGCAAGAAGCCCTGTCCACTAGGAACCCTCCAGAGAGGCTGTCTTTCCAGGCTCCTGGCTCCTCGGCTCCTTATGGTGCGAGCATTTGGACTCTACCTCACCTCACACGCAAGCCTCAGGCCCTCAGCGGCAGGTCCCACCCCTCCTCACTCCTTCTGGCTGCAGGTCTTCTTCTGGGCCTCACGGCAGCCCGGGCCTCAGAAATCTCCCCTGAAGGTACCCTCCCCTGCCTCATCTTAGCTACTGTGTCTTCCCCCCACCAGTGCTTGGAGCACACACAAGTCCAGACAGTAGAGAGGTGTGGGGCCTGGGCCCAGGGAGGCCTAAGTATGTGGCTATGAGAAAGGCCCTGGTTTTGCTGCTCCCTCCCCAACAAAAGGGACAACCATACTTGTATTTAGTTCAGCAACCATTCACTGGGTGCCAACTGTGCACCAGGCACTGTGCTACACCCTGGGGTTACCCAGATGAAAACACACCCTCCTCCCACCTAAGGGCCTCACCTCTGTTTGCAGATGCAGCCAGTAAACATCACTACACGATTCCAGGTAGAGAAAAGATGCAGCATGCATTAGTCACAGGGAAAAGAGAGCTAGTAGTCGAGGTCATGAGAGTCTGAGAAA
Organism: Rhinolophus sinicus; assembly: GCF_057876585.1. Lineage (NCBI taxonomy): Eukaryota > Metazoa > Chordata > Mammalia > Chiroptera > Rhinolophidae > Rhinolophus > Rhinolophus sinicus. The sequence goes on along the minus strand of NC_142506.1, from coordinate 55,452,278 downwards.
ACATTCAGGGAACTCTAGTGCCCCTTGAAACTTGGCTCAAATGTCATGACCTCCCAGAAAACCTCAAGCCCCCTTGGGCAGAACCCTGGTTGATTTCAGAGCCTGCCAGCCCCCCTCAAGGCACTTCCCACACTGTCTGTGATTCCCAGGGTCCCTCTGCCAGTAAGCAGCTTCAGACAGGAACTGTGTCTCCACTTTCCACGCCAGAAACCAGAGCTTGGCACACAGTATATGCTCCGTATCCACTTGTTAAATGAATAGGCCATGCCATTTGAGCTGGGAGGATTTCGAAGGTGAATAGAGAGGATTTAGAGGGTGAGGGTGGTGGTGCAGGCACAGGGAAGGGGAGATGCAATCAGGAAGAAAGGAAGCAAAGGCAAGAGGCCCAGACTACTTCAGTGCCCCTCTCGGGGTCCTCTCTCGGGCATCTGAACAGCAGACCACCCCCACCCCTCCAGAAACACCAAGGTTTGCAAGGTTACCTTTACAGCCAGATGCACTTACTGTCCCCTCGTCCTCTGGTGTCAGACATTTGCATGGCTTTAAACAGGAGTGTGTGGTGATTCTGACACGCCTTGGCCCAGGGGCACGCTCATCCTTTCTCTCCCTCCCCAGCAGCCAGAGCGGACCCTACTGATCTCATCTGGGTGATCTTTAGAATCACCAGGGAAGCTTTTGAAAAATCCAGATGCTTTATTTAATTGGTCTGGCCTGGGGCTGGGGAAAAGTTCCTATTCCAACCCATAGCAAGCACGAGCTAGCTCCCAGCTGGAGCAGAGCCCTCCTTCCCTCAGCGCTTCTTCCCAGCCTGCTTTGATCTCCTCCAAGTCCTTCACAGCAGTGTTATCTCAAGCAGCACATCCCGGAGCCCTCTCAACACAGAATGACACGCATCTCAGTAGATTGCTGCCGTGAGTTACTGAGGCCAGAGCTGTAAAGACATCTCCTGGCAAATAAATTAGAGCGTTCAATCATTCCGCCAAGAGCCAAGGCAGAGACACACGCAGCCCCTGGGGAGAAAGACAGAGGCTGAGTGAGCACAGGGTCGGGGAGAGATGGAGAGACCAACACAGAGAAGGGAACGCAAGCTTGCAAGGGCTGTCTCTCTGAGAGCAGCCTCTGGGGCAGAGGGAGGGAGGAAGGAAGTGTACAGGGGGCATGCGCCACCCTCCCTTGAATCCCCTCTTTGGAAGGCTGGGACAGAAGACCCCTATCTGAGATGTGGAGGCTGGAGGGGTGTAGGGAAGCCACAGGCAGGCAGCTCCCAGAGGCTACGGCTTGGGGGTTGGGCTGATAGGTGTGAAGTCCTCTCAGGGTGGGCAGTGTGTCTTAGTCAGATAAAAGGGGGTGTTTAAGTGCCACTTCCTGTAGCAGCCCTTCGTGGCTTGAGCCAGTATTTCCTTCCTGAGGAACAAGGACCTGGTCTCCCAGCCCTGAGGACAATGACAGTGGGAACTTTTACAGGCAGGGGCTCCTGGAAGCTCTCAACCTCAAGATGGCTCTTTCTCCATGAACAGGTATCTGGGCCTTTATTCAGGAACCGCCAGTGGGGACATGAGCTAGGACCCCAGCTTCCTCCCACATGGCCATCCTGCCTGTGGGATCTGAAGCAGTGTAGTGGGGGAGCTGGTTAGGCATGGTGACAGTGAGCTAGGCCTGGGGACTGGTGCCGCGGGTGTGCTTGACTTTGTTCCTCCATCACGGATGGTGCCTTGGGGGGCAGTTCGTCACCTGTGCCCTAGGCCAGGGCCTCAGCCAGGCCTTTCCCACTTACCAGACAATGAGATGCCCAAACAGAGGCCCTCGAGCTAGGATCATGATCCTGACACCCCAGGGGCAATCCCTTCTGGGGTCCCCAGTTCTGGTTTTAAATGGCCCTGAGAAGGCAGAGGTCATCTCAACATGAACAGAAGTCACCTCTTGGGGGGGGGGGGTGTTCCGTGATGCCCCTAATAGAAGAAACCTTTGGTTAGATAGATAGCCCTTGCTTGGCACTTAAAAAACTTCACAGCACACATGCCGAAGTTTGGATTGGCTAATTGTTAAATTGAGTCACTAAGCTGATGGGGTCATATTGAAATTTATTTGTTTAAATAAGTGAGAGTTAAAAAAAAAAAAGATCCACCTATAAATAAAGAAGGAGGCTGTCCATGTCCTCTGGTTAAGAATTTCGTAGAGTGGCCAGTTAGCTCAGTTGGTTAGAGCATGGTGCTCTTAACAAGGTCGCCGGTTCGATCCCCACATGGGTCACTGTGAGCTGCGCCCTCCACACTAGATTGAAACAACTACTTGACTTGGAGCTGACTGGTCCTGGAAAAACACACTTAAAATAAATAAAAGTTAAAAAAAAAAGAATTTCATGCTGCCCTGCACATACTGGGATTGCACAGGGGATGGGGGGGGCCTGGTGGGTGGAGTTGGGGTTGCTCCCCATTCAGGCACCTGGACCCCCCGAGGAAGGAGTACCAATGTGTCCATCTGAAAGGTGGCTGGAACGATAAACATGGATGGTGTCTGTCCTAGGAGATCCATGGGAACACAGTCTGGGGTGAGGACCCAAGGTCCTCGGGCTGCTTGCAAAGCTTATGTATCCCTCATCCAGAGGCCGTCATCAATTTCCAATTAGCTGGAGGCTTGGCAGGCAGCTGTGGGCTCCAGACGCCACCATATTAATGAAGGCACTGTCTTTGCTGGAGACAGTGCTGAACCAGAATGGAAGTCAAATTAGGTTATCCCTCTAGAGGAACATCCAGGCTTTGGGTTGGAGCTGTTGGCTTACCTCTGGGAGGGCTGGGCATTTCTTTGGGCTCAGGGGATGAACTCTGCCCAACATCTTCCTCTGGGCCAGGGTGCTGGGAGTGGGAGATTTTTTTCACCCGTGGAGCTGAGTCTCGCAGCTCTGGATCTTCCTTCCAGAGGGGCAAACAGGAGCTGAGGACAGAGCGGATGGGTTTTCTGTCACTTTGGGCTTGTAGGAGGGAAGAACAGTGTGGTGCCAAAGCCTGGGAGGACCCTGAACAGGGGTCTGCATCGTCCATCCTCATGTAGACGGGGCAGTTAGGAATGACTGGCCCTTCTGAGTAATGGAGGCAGCCCGGACTCCATGATGGAAGTCTGACAGAGCCTCAGGCCGAAGCTCTGTAGACAGAACTGAGAAAGGAGGGGCTGGGAACTCCTGTCTCTCCAGTCAGAACACTGAATGCTGGCAACATGCTCCAGGGCAGTTAGGGAGCTGTGGGGAGCCACCCACACTCCCTTCCTCAGAGACAAAGCCCTCCGGGGAGTATCCGCCTCCCTTATTGATTTGCCCTATTCTATCAGTCGCAAACAGATTTTCATAAAACTCAAAGAGACGTGTGCTGAGAAAAATTAATTTCCTGGGCAGCAAAGTGTCCTCTGGGGAAGCCCCCATTCTTGTTCTTTCCTCCTCCCTCTTCTTTAGCTGCTCAGAGGGGTCTGAGGTGTTAAAGAGAAAACCATAGGCCCCAAATGGCATCACTTGTGCTAAAAGCCCATGATACCAAACCTAGATTTTAATACTTGATCTAATTACAGTTTCAACCTCTCCCAGAAACATAATCTTAATCAACCTGTCTGGAATTCTGTGGTCAAACCTCAGGAAGGTAATCGGTCACACGGGCCCTCTCCATCCACCATAGAAAGAAGAGGCAATCCGCATGATGAAAACCCTTCCCCTTCTCTTTCTTCAAAGAAACAGAAGGAAATAAAGTTTATGAGTTAGCTAATTAGGGATTTGGTTGCGAGGGTCCCGGTTCAACCTGCATTGGTTAGGAGTCTAATGAAACAACTTTGCTGAAGACCAACGTATTACCTATGTTCTGCCCTAGGGTACCAAAGATGCTAGTCTTACAAATGTTCCTCAAATGAGGGAATGTTTCAGCCAGGTTGCCTGTGGCTACAAGCAATAAAAAGCACAGCTTGACTCACTTAAACCATAAAGACAGCTATCTTCCTGCATACTCAAGGCCTAGGGTGGGGTGGATATCTGGGTGGACAAAATCCAGAGCCTCTGGCTCATTCTCTCACTCAGCCCTCCTCTGTGTGCTGGCTGCCTCTTCAGGCTGGTGCAAGATGGCAGCCCAAATTTAGCTTTGTGGTCAAGTAGGAGAATGTTCACAGGAAGCATGTGGGGTGAACTTCTCTGAAGCTGTGTACCTCATTGGCTTGATTGGTTCCCTTCCTGGAACCAATCACTTCAAAGGATATGAGAGTACCCTGAGACTAATCAGACCTACTCCTAGTGCTCGTGGAAGTTTGATTTCCCCTGAAGCACATGGGCTGCAAGGGTGAACGACACCTGAACTAAACTGGAGTTCCGTCAGGAGGGATGGGAAATGGGTCTTGTGTAGACAACCAGTATTGTCCATCAGAGATGGGTTCCAGATCCTTCTCATTCTTGGTTACCCTCTTCTGATGGTTGAATTTTGTTGAAATTGGCTTTGAATGATGAGAACAACTTGAATACACAGAGAAGGAAGTGGAGAAGGGAACTGTTACGTGAATATGCAAGGATGTCTTAAGAAATCTGTGGCTCTGTCCATTGGAGAGGGTGCTTTGACCTTCAGAAATGACCATCTGACCACTGGACAAACACGAGTCATCTGGTTGGTTATTCCAGCTTGATGAAAATAAACAACGTGACCATCCAAGACCATTAATCTCATTTCATATGTACCCAATGGTCTTCTTAATTCAATTTCTAAAGTAGATTTTTTTTTTTCACCAAGAAGACAATGTTCAGAGTGGACAACGTAAGTTCTCTGCTCTTCTTGTCAATTAAATATTAAAGGCCATATGTCTCATTCTAAATTAATGAATAGTCATTCTGGTTTCTCGAGTAATTTCTTTGGAATTTCAGTTAAAACAATCTGTCAAGGCCTGATTACCCCTGGTGAATTAAGGACGTTCGAACCTTCTGAACTGAATACCAGACCATATGTTAAAATACCTAGATAGGTGTAAATGTGTAATGTTGTCATGGTCATGGTTGTGACTGTTGGTGTTAGATTCTAGGTGACAGTAACACAGTGATAAAGAGCTGGTTGGACTCATTCTAAAAACAATTTCCTCTTTTCAATCTGACTGCACAAACCTGGTTGGCCAAGGTGGCAATTGATAAGTGAACAGGTAATAAGACTGTCCAGGAGACATTTGGACATTTTCTAGGTACATGTTTCAAAAGAGTGGGGTGGGAGCTGTGGTAAACTACAGTCCATGGAACTCTGTCCAGCAATTAGCTTAGCTGCCTTGTGAGGGTAACGTGGGTATAGAAAAACTTTAGCTAATATATATCATCCTTAATTAGCAAGTCAATGAACACTTATTAATCACTGCCTCTGTGAACACCATAAGGAGATATGAAAATAATAGCATGAATACACAATCATCACATTATCAGAACTTCTGGGTCGGACAGAAAAACCAAACTGTCTTGTAAATAGAAGTTAGATTTGCTTATGTAACAGGGTTGCTGTCACTTTAGGCATAGCTAGATCCAGTTGTTCAGATGAGGTTCTCAGGGTCTCTCTCGCACTGGCCTAGCTCACCCCTGCTCACCTTATCTGCATGCAAGCACTGGGACTGCTGGTGGCCCTGGACTCACATCCTCCTGGCTTGGCCACTCCACAGAAAGGAGAGTCTCTCCCAGTGTTCACACATTAATATCTGGGAAGGCTATGTTTTGCCCCCAATTAGGTCACATGTCCTTTTGTAAACCAATCGCTATGGCAGGAGGACAAAGCACAGTGATTGGCCCATTCTGGCCAGCTGTACCCCGACCCTATGGCATCTGGTAGAGGACATGTTCTGATGTTTTCATCCAAATCCATTTTGTGTCCCTGTGCAGTTGATTGCAGGGGATGTCATGCTAGGAATGTAAGAGCCAGACAGACGTGACCCCTGCATGCCAGATGTTTCTGAGCTCTGTCTTTGGCTGGGGGAAAATAAAAATGATTAGGGTCTGGTTTCCTTTCCTACTCACTAAGGGGCTTGTTGGGAAGGGCAGTTTGAGAAGAACTAAGAGAAATGGAACTGCCCTTAGAATTTTGGTTCTGCTCTCAGGGAGACTAGAGTGCATTTGGGTAGAGTCTGTGAATTATGACTCAAAACCAACCCGTGAGGGCTGCCTTGCAGCCTAATGAAAGCCACCTCATCCTATTTGCATATTTGGCTGGCTAATTTGCATGTCCACAAAACCTTCAACCAGATGGGTGGGAGTGACAGAGCCAGCATATTCAGCTATCAAATTTGGATCACTGTAGCTGAGTGTGCTATTTTGTATATAATTCACAGTCTCTGATGAGTCTTCCTACTGGATCCAATCCACAGGGGGAGAAAATAACCGTTTAGTAAGGTGGCTAAGGAACTGTCCCAGGCACCCACCTAGAGGTTAAGGTACGTGTGTGTGGCCTTTTACCCTGACTCCAAAGAAAGGTGTGTGTTTTAAACAAAAAACAAGTTAGTTGAGATGATTGAGTACTGGATAATCTTCGTTGTGTTGAACAATTTTGTGGTAAATATACGTAATTTGAAAAGGCAGTTTCTGGTCGGTTTCCACTAATTAGACTAATGAGGGTTCCTGTAGGCCCACCCTGCTTTGACTCAGTTGGGGCCCCACAATCACATCCGCTATGCTGAGTCAGGGAGTGAAGAGGAGGGTCTTTGAACTTAATCAGCAGTCCCTGGAAAGAGCAAAGGACACTGCCCTACCAGGAGGCACAGTGACACAAAGACCAGGGTCACCTCCTCCAGTTTTCCTGGGGCTGAGGCAGAGCTCCGACTCCCACACCTGTTTCTACACAACTAGTTGAGGACAGGCTATAAATCTAACAGTTTTTATGACTCTTTGCAGATGTTACTCAGAAGAGCTGGAGGCATTTAGAACACTTGTCCTGTTTGTCTTCAAGGCAGGTCTTAGAGGAGGGCGGAGAGGCTGTCATTTCAGATCTGCGGCACTGAGGGTGGGGACTGGGCCACCGTCCCTCATCAGGTGGCGTTACCTGACAGGGGTCACTGAGCCATCCAAAGGCCCAACAAAGAGGGAGAAAGAAATTTTGTCTGCAACAGGCAGCCTTTTGCTGCCTGCTTTGAAGGATCTTAGGAGCTAAGAGAAGATTCTGACAAGTAGAGAGTAGCCTTCTGTCCTTGGCCGTGCCCTGCCCTCAGCATAGGGACCCAGGCTGGTCACCTGCTTGAGACCATTAGCAGCACTTTCCACACTGGACTCCATTCGCTCACACCGTCCTCATACAGTGTGAAATGCAGACAGCAAATTGCAGACAGAAAGGGATATAGATTCCAGCTCTGTAGAATCGCCTTTTCTGTTTCTGACGGTATTAGGACTTCAAGAAGAAGGCAGTACACTTTAGGGCTTCTCTCACTGGCTGTTTTTACTTCTCCCTTGTTAGCTTTTAGACCTGCAGAGCATTTCGCCTTAATAATAGTAATAATTATCCCAATGTCAGCAGCTTGCCTTTGTGAGGTGCTTTTCTTTTCAACAGCCTCACATCCATCATCTCTTTTCAACAATCCTGGTTATCCTTTTGGAAGCCTCACCAGGGATGGGAGCCCATATTTATGTGGCACTTTGAGGTCCAGAAACCTGGAGGCGGGGGTGTGGAGTGGGGAAGTGTAACTGGCCAAGGGCAGAATCTTCCCTGGACCTCCCAACTCCTGCCCAGTGCAGGCCCTTCTGGCTGATGGCAGCTTAACAAGCCAAGATGTATCTTTCTTCTTATGCCCTGAACTCCTTCAGGGGAAGGATTGGGCGGTTTCTGCTTCACATTTCATTAGATGATGTATCTATTCTGGGGGCTGGGTGCCTATTAGCATGAGAGGCTGGCTGTGCAGTGCTCACTGGGATTGTGTCAGCGGGGATCCCCTGGCTGGTAGGCAAGAGAGGGTGAGGGGTCAGGGCAGGGCTGCCCACGGCCACTTACCATCATTCTCTGCTACAGACATGGGCAACGCGTGGACACTGGTGGGCAGAGAAGCAACAAGTTGGAATACGGATGAGCCAGGCCTGGGCCAGGCCCTGACTCCGTCCAGGCCCATCAGACTCTTAAGAAAACGTCAAATAAGTTCAGTGAGAAGGAGCAGAGGAAATCGATGGAGAAAACGAGACATTCTTTAAGTGCATTTTTAAAAGCAGGAACTGTAGGTGGCTAGGGAGGAGATTGAGCAGGAAACAGCGACAGGTTCAAATAAGGCTGCACTCACCCCAGGTGACAGTTGAGAATGTGTGCTCGGGGAATCACAAAAGAAGCTGTCAGGCACGGGGCCAAAAGCCTGCTTTTCCTGGGTTGGAAGAAGCGCAAGATTTGAGGGTAGGTGGGAAGAAACAGAGGTGACTCTCAAAGCCTGTGCAGAAACATGCCAGTCATATGCAAATCAGGGACAGATGAACTTGAGACCTCATTTCACATGTGTCTCTGACCCTGCGGTTTTAAAGAGAAGGCAGTTAAGGGATGGCAGTTACCTCTCTCTCTCCAGGGGGCTCTAGTGGTTTCTGCAACTAGCTCCATGACGTGCAACTGGGCTGTCACCTGGGCTGAGAAGTTTTTCCAGAAAATTTCATTGTTGGGTCAACGGTGAGGGCCCCATCCAGGTTCTGTTCTGGATCCCCACTAAACAGAGCAGCCCCCGCAGGTGGAGGGACAGACTCCCTGGCAGACCTGACCGTGAGCTCATCTTACTATTAACAATACACCCTGGTATATACAGCTCTGGTGTCCTGATTGTCAGGCTGTACTGAGCGTCACAAAGAGCACTCACTCGGAAGTCCAAACAGCAGGCTGCCCCCCCAGCCCACGCCCCCCCACCCCCCACCCCGCTGGGCCCTCCTCTCTGAGCCTGGGCCATTCAGGTCGAGATAGAGAACATTAAATCATCCCTCCCTCTCCTGCCCACACAGGGACAGGGACTGAAAATGCCTCCCTGCCCACCTTTCTTTTCTCCCAGACTTTAGAGCTTTGGGAAAGGCATAAAATACCTGAAATTTCTTGGACAAGCTCTTATTACAAGTTGTTATTCCGTCAACTTCATGTCTGCAAAGCACGTTAAAGTAATAACACAGACAGCAATAACCACGAGTGCTTACAGAGGGCTTTTGCTTTCAGGGCAGCACTACCCCTATTATCTCATTTTAAAATCATACCATTGCACTAAACAACAGGATTTACGGGAAAGGGAACCCGCAGCTATGGCTGGAGCTTGACTTGGTCCTAGAAGCTGTGCTGGCACTCCACCTTGGTTCTCATTTCATTTTCACAGCCTCACACCTGGTGGGTCACCTGAACACTTGACATCAGGAGTCCAATTTGTCAGATGAAGACCGTAAGATTCAGAGAGATTAAATGGACTGACTTCACCGCAGGTCTTTTTTTGTTTCCCTTTCAAAGAGGCCGCTATAAATTAATCAATACTTAATAAAAGCCAGTTGCCCAAGGCAACCCTGTAGAAGCCTGGACCCCCACAGTTCTGACCTGGAGCTGGGTCACATCTGAAGAAGCACTTAAGAAAAAACGAAACAGGAAGTAAATAATTGAAGAGTAATTGCACCGTGTGCTCGAATCCCCGAAGAGCATTGAGGAGGGTCCAATTTATAAATCCCCGCTGTAGCTCTAGTCACTCCTTTTCTGCCCGTCATTCCATCCCTGGGATTCTCGAGCACACCATATTCATTGCCCCCTCCCCAACCTCTTGCCTGGCCCAGCTGGCTTTTGTATCCCTCCTCTCCTCTCTTTTTCACTTAGAATTTTTCCTTTTATACTTGAGAGAAGTCTTTCAGACTTAGATTCATGTCCTGTGGCATCTTGTGCATACATCAAAAGGGACACATAAGTGAAAAAAATTGGTGGAGGTGTTTTTCAGGCAATGACAACTACCTTATCACTTCGGCCTACTGACAGCAATTGTAAGGCCAGTCTGATGTCAGAGTTGTTAAACACCCAGGATCCAGCGCCTTGCTGAAGAAACAATAATTCCTGACACCGTTGAAGGCTGTGCCTCCCTCCATGACCGCATCTTGTCCTTTCTGCCCCAGAGGTAGCCATGCTCGTGGATTTCATGTTTATCATTCTCTTGTTTTCTCTACAGTTTTGCCAAATATGAATCCTACACCATCCACTGTTTGGTCTTGTTTTTGAAATGCTTCATAACTGGAACTACAGTTGACCCGTGAACAATACGGGTTTGGACTACATGGGTCCACTTATATGCGGATGGTTTTCAAGAAATACTGTACATGTATTCTCTCTCCCTTATGATTTTCTAAATAATGTTTGTTCATTTAGTTTACTTACTGTAAGAATACAGTATATAGTACAGATACACAATGTGTGTTAGTCGGCTGTTTACGTTGTCAGGAAGGCAGCTTTCAGCGGCCAATATACTTTTCCAACTCACCTTTAGAAATTGTTTTTCCCCATCGAGCCTCAAACCCGGACCAAGTTAACACCCCATCCAAGTGTCCCGTCCCTAACACTAACCCTAACACCAGCCCTAATTTTATACTAATACTAATCTTAACCTTAAATCCACTTGAGCATTATCCTAACCCTAACCCTAACCCTAACCCTAACCCTAACTCTAACCCTAACTTCCACCCAGCCCTAATTCTCACCCCGACTCTAACCCGAGCCCTAACCTTAGCCTTCATGCTATCCCTAACACCTACCTCAACTCCCAAATCAACCCCAACTCAAACCTCGATTCTAACCCGAATGTTTGCCCTTCCTCTAATCTTAACCCTCATTTCAGGCCTAACTGTAACCCCTGCCCTAACCCTAACCTTAACTTTAACCCTTCGCACAGTCACAACTCCGACCATTTATTAATCAGGTTCTCCAGAGAAATAGAACCAACAGGATGTGTGTGTACAAAGAAAGATATATTTTAAGGAATTGGCTCATGTAATTATGGAGGCTGACAAGTCCAACATTTGCAAGGTGGTTCTCAGGCTGGAGGCCCAGGAGGAGCCAACGTTGCAGCTCAAGTCAGAAGGTCTGGCAGAATTTCCTCGTGTTCAAGGGAGGTCAGTCTTTTGTTCTATTCAGAGTGTCAACTGATTGGACGAGGCCCACCCACATTATGGAGAGCAATCTTCTTTACCCAAAGTCATTGATTTAAATGTTACTCTCATCCAAAAACACCCTCACAGAAACATTCAGAATAATGTTTGACCACATATCTGGGCACTGTGGTCCTGCCAAGTTGACACATAAAATTAACCACCACAAACCTCAATCCATATCCCAACCCTTATCTTAATCTTCTTTAAAAAGAATCTATCTTTCTACCAAGCCAACTTTACCTCTGCAGATGGGCTGACTGTCTGTTGGTATTTGCTCTATAAGGTGGTGAAACTTCAGAATGCTATTTCACCACTTTGACCTTCACCTTGACTTTAAATACAATGGGGGCAAATTGTCCTGATTTCTATTTCACAGGCTGGGATCTAGTGGCTTTTGAATTCTTCTAAATGTATGTAAATTATCCACTATGGTCCAAAATCCAACAATTTTCATAAGAGGACTGTGGGTATTTTTTATTTTGTTTTATTTTGTTTTTAGGATTGTAATTTTTGTATGAGGACTTTATACCAGCTCCTGTTAGCACTGGCTCACTGGGCATGGGCCCAACTGAAGACTCAAATAAGGAATGAAAGAGCATTAGTGAAATTCACAGGAACAAGGAACACTTTTTAGAGAGCAAATAAAAGCGATAGATGGTTTCAATTCTGTACAATTTAACAAATGTTTGTTGGATACATGCAAACTACTGGAATTGGCACTGCAGGAAATCAAATATGAGAAAGACGGTCCCCCGGCCTGGGGATGGAGAAACTGGAGAGGGGGGCAGCAGACCAACACACAAGTCACTTCTCACTCCCTCATTCTCTGCTTCAGTGTTACAGTGTCGGAAAGGCTTTCCCTGTGCATTCTATAAAAAAGGGAAACCCTCCTGTATGAGCCCGGGTCCCATGGGAAAGAGGAGGTGCATTCCATAGGGACTTTGAGAAGCATTAGTAAAGAACAGGGAGCAGGGAAAGGAAATTAACTAGGAGTAATGAGGCACACAGAAACCAGCCCTTGCCAACCTGCAGAGGTAGGAGGAGGGAATGGTAGATCGGCGTCTGGTGAGAGATAGAGTGGTCTGAGAGGCTCTGTGGGCTAGAGCTGCACTCCTGGGGAAAGACAGCCCCTGCCAGGACGGAGGGTGGGAGGAAGTGGGAAAGACATCCTCAGACCTCCCTCTCATTCCACCAACGTTGTGTTGGAGCCGGCTCATGCTGGCTCCTGAAGGCAGAATGCATGCATCTCTTCCAACTCCCACATCAAGTTGGTAGTTTGAAATCTCTCAAGGTGGAGTATTTACACCACAGAAATGACAAAATGTGCAACTAGGGATGTTTTTCCTTGGAGAGCTGGCTGATTGATGAACACTTACCAGTACACCACTGCCCCCATTCTCTCATCTCCTCTTTCTGCCTAATCCAATTGTTTTGTATGTGAACTATACCTCAATAAAGCTGTTATTTAAAATGTATTATGATATATTTTGACTTACAAATATACGTCCTGTATTTTGTCTACCTCTAAGGTACCATTGATTTTTAGAAGCATCGTTATTATATGTACCACAGAGAAAAATAACAGCCTACCAAACAAACCATGGCACAAGCTTATTTTTTTTCTTACCACATTGATTGTGAGATGATGCATCCCAATTTCAGAGAGATTCAGTTTCTAAAATGTGTGCATTGCAATCTGTGAAATAAGATACGTAGCCTACATATGTGGTTTCAGGGGAGGCAGGTGTGGCTGGATACAGGCAATGATCTAAACAAGTATATGTACCTGCCACCAGCACACTTGTAGCCTTTATATAACCCTCTCCCTCCCCCTGTGGTGACCATCATCTTGTTTTTTAAAAAAATGTGGTACAATATACACAACATAAAACTTACGATTATAACCATTTCTAAGTGTATAGTTCAGAGGCATTAAGCACATTCACCATGCTGTGTAACCATCGCTCCCATCCACCTCCAGAACTTTTTCATTATCTCAAACTGGAGCTAATAACTCCCCATTTCTCCCTTCCCCAGCCCCTGGTAACCTCTATTCTACTTTTTTTATTTTATTTTATTGCGGTGACAATTGTTAGTAAAATTACATAGATTTCAGGTGTACAATTCTGTATTACATCATCTATAAATCCCATTGTGTGTTCACCACCCAGAGTCAGTTCTCCTTCCATCACCATATATTTGTCTATTCTACTTTTTGTCTCTTGTGAATTTGATCAACACAACATTTGTCCTTCTGTGACTGGCTTCTTTTACTCAGCATAATGTCTTCCAGGTTGATCCAGTTGTAGTGTGTGTCAGAATTTCCTTCCTTTTAAAGACTGAATGACATTCCATTGTTTTTGTATACCACATTTTGTTCCTCCGTTCACCTGTTGATGGACATTTGGGTTGTTTCCACTTTTTGGCTATTGTGAAGAATGCTGCTGTGAACTTTGGCATACAAATATCTGAGTTCCTGCTTTCAATTCTTTTATGTATATACCCAGAAGTGGAATGGCTGCATCAAATGTAATTCTATCTTTAATATTTTGAGGTACTGCCATATGATTTTCCACAGCAGCTGTACCGTTTTGCATTCTCACGAGCAATGCAAAAAGGGTCCCAATTTCTCCACATCCAGATTGACAGTTGGCTATTCTCTGTTTTTTGTTTTTTTTTTGTCTTATAACAGCCATCCTCATGGGAGTGACCACTATCCTGATTTTGAGTGTACGATTCTTTTGCTTTTCCTTATAGTTTTACTAAATATGCATATCTCCAAAGAATACATTGTTTAGTTTTGTAAGTTTTAAAACTTTATTTCAAGAAATCAATTACTCACCGAGCATCTGCTGGATGCAGGCACTGCGCTGGATGATGGGAAAAATGACAGGAACAGGGTGGGCGAGGCCCTGCCCGTGGGGCTGACAGCCTAACAGGCACGATGCTTTTCTGACGGGGAATTACATGCAGGGTGCCTGCTCCAAAAGAGGCTTGTGGGAGAGGACTGTTGGGGAGTTTCACCGGTTCCTGGGAACAGGGAGGCCTTCTGAGGATTGCAGGGGTGGGTGGGGCGGCTTGATAATAGAGAAGAAGCTGTGTGGAGGGGAAGCAGAATCAAGAGGTTTTTGTTTTGGGAAAAGGGAACTCACTCTTCCCCAAAGAAGGAGCAAGGAGAGAGGGACAGCTGGAAGGTGCCAGACCCGTAGGCTGCATAGTTCCAGTGGAGGCAGGTGGGTGGGGTGTAAGTCACTAAGCACATGGACTCCTGTGACAGTGGTCCCTGCATTTCTGCAGGCCCCTTGGAGAGGTCGCCTTGAGGCCAGAGCTTGCTCTCCGGGATTCCCAGGTGGGAGCCTGAGGCCCGAAGGGACAAGCTTGTCCCTTGTGCTCATTCGCCCTGTAACCTCACTCCCAGAGGCCTTTGCAGGATATCTGGGAACACGGAAAACGTGACTGTGAATGAAGAAGCTCAGTTCAAGCAGGCTGAGGGGATACAGGGGAAAGGGAAGCGATGGCACTTGCAGCAGCAGTGTCTCTCACCACCACCCAGAGCAGGGCTGAGGAGCCGCTCCACCCACCCCTGCAATCTGCCTCCCCCCCCCCCCCCCCCCATTACCCTTCTGCCTTGTTCTATTGATAGGCTCAGGGAGCTGTTCCATCTCAGCACAGAAACAAGTTGAGTCTATTCAAAACCTTCTTCTGCAAACAGTGGGGGTGGTGTGGGGGGTGCAGGGCAGAGGGCCTCATGCCTCTAAGTGCTCCTGCCTCTTCCTTTGATCTCCTCCCCTCCACATCCAATGTGCAAAGAGCCCCACAGGGAGCCAAGGTAGCCAGGCTCTTTGCCACTGTGCTCCAGAGCATGTGGGGTGGGGCTGGAAGAGAAGGTCAAAGGCATCTTCCTGCTGAGGAGGCTGGGAGACCTGGGATGGACAGAACCTCAGACGGAAAGCTGCACAAGCAGCAAAGCTCAGTGGAGTGAGACTTAAGTTCAAATCCTGGCTCTTCCACTTACCTGCTATGTGACCTGTGGAAAAATACTGAACTTCTCTGAGCCTTGCTTGCCTCAATTGTAAAGTGGAGCTCACACTTCTTCTCTGTGGATGGATTTGAGGATTGAAAGAGGTAACATACACGAACTAACTGGCTAACTGGTACAGTGTCTGGCATATAGGAAGAGTTTAATAAAAACTAATTATGTTCATCTAATAGAGTACCACTCAGCAATAAAGAGGAATGAATTACTGATACAAGCAGCTATGTGGAGGAATCTCAAAAAAATTATTCTGAGTGAAAGAAGCCATATCAAAAACCTACAGACTAGAAGATTACATTTATGTAAAACTCTGGAAAATGCAAACTGGTCTCAGGTGATAGAAAGCTCAGGGGTTGCCTGTGGATGGGGAAAGAGGAGGGAACCCCATTATAAAGGGTCCCAAGGAAACTTTTGGAGCAATGGATATGTTCACTATCTAGATTGTACTGATGGTCTCATGGGTGGGTATATGTGTCAAAATTTATCAAACTGGTTACTTTAAATACCGGGGGTGCCAAAAACATGTACACATTTTAAAAGATGTTATCTATGTATTACTTTTTGAAGTTGAATTGAATTACGGTAGCAATGTGTAGTATGACGTTCACTCAAAAGATGGCATTAATCGAATGAATGCTAGTGTCATTCATTGTATTACAATTTCAATAGTTTTTTCCTTTGTTAAAATGTGTATACATTCTTTTGGCACCCCCGATATGGACTGTATGTCAATTAAACCTCAATAAAGCTGTAAAAAACAATGAAATGTAATGATGACGATGGGATATTCCCTTACATAAAAACATCAGCACAATTCCCCCAGGGAAGAACATTAGAGAGAAAGGACACAAGGGAAGGTTCTAGAGGAGGCAACCCCCTCTCACTGAGAACTAAGGTCAAAAGGAGCTGAGAGAAGGACAACTGTACCTCTTGGGAGATGTTCCATCCCAGCCCATCCATGGTTCAGGGACAGGCTGCCAGGCAGCCTCAGGGGTCACTTCTGTCCCTTTGACATGAGGGAAGTTACTGGCAGATACAGATGTGGGAGTTCTCTGGGGCCCTTTAAAGCTGTGCCCCTCTTCCTTTGTTTATGCTTTGACATATCTGCTGTGACCACAGCCACCCTCCATGAATAATGGCACCCACTACAGTCACGATTCTAAGACAGAGGGCCAAACCTCAAGGGGAGGTTCTCATCAGAGAAGGTGAGAAGTGGAAGGGAGCTGATCCAATTTAAGCCTGTTTTGCTCAGAGGAGACAGAAGCCCAGGGAAGAGGCCAGGAGATGCTAATGCTGCATGGCCCGCTCCTGCTGCTCTCTCCGCTACGTGAGGCAGAGCTGCTCAGTGCTGGGAGCTGCACGTGGACACTGGGCTTCTTGGAGACATCTGCAGGAGCCACTATCAAGCCTACCACACAGTTCAACTCTGCTGCGCTCCTTGCCAGGCTGGAAGGGTGGCTGGCCCCTTGTTAGGCTCCAGGGCTCAGCTGGGGCTGCAACATCCCCTGCGTGCTTCTGAAGTCTGTGCGAGTGGAGCAGTGGAGCGAGTGGAGCAGTGCGGGTCACAGGGAGGCTTGGAGGCCACTGCCAGGTTCCTCATTCCCAGGGGTCACAGGATCCCTGTCACAGAGCTTCTGCCGGGGGGGGCTCCAGAGCAGAGCATGCAGGCCTCAGTGGGAACTGCAGGCTGATTCCATCTGGTCCACACGTGCATTTTTTGTTCTAATTGCATTAGTTGCTCATGTGGAAAAATTGGAAGAATTCAAACAAAAATCCAGATTCCCAATTACTTTGATAAACGGGAAAATCCAGCATCTCCGTGTCCACTGTGCTAAAGGACAGTCTGGAGCATCTGGAGCTGAGTCATAGCTGCTCCTCTAATAATAATGAATAATGAGAGCTATCAATGAGGGCGTTCTGACGGTGTTCCAGATGTAAATTACTTTACATGTAATTCATTTATCGCAGCTCCTACAGGACCCTCCCCTATTTAGGGTTTGGCCTGATGCCTGCAGGCTCCAGTTTGCAAGCCCTGCTTCAGAGGAGGAGGAAGGGTGGGTAGGGAGGAACCCAGGCCCCGATCTGTCTTCCAGGCTGCCGCCCTGGGCTGATGAAAGAGCACATTTTATCACCACTGAACCAGCTACCTTCCAGATCCATTTTAATCTTCTCACTTCTGCCACTTGGCAGCAGCCATCACACTTCACCCTCTGCCTCCTCCCACCACCGACTTTCACTTCTAAACACCACCCGCCTTTTTCGCTCTGGCTTTCAGGGGGGCAGAAGAGCTCCCAACTGAGGGCCAGGCCCTCCTGCCAAATAGGACAGCACAGGCAAGCCTTGGGGTGCTGTGGGGAGCTTGCGTGGTTTGCGTTGGTTTAAGACTTCAGGGAGCCCTGGGAGGTAAAGCCTTGACGAAAGCTCATGTTGCAATGTAGCCCTGATTTTAGCAAATCTTTTGGTGAAATGTCTCAAGTCCTTACAGCCAAGCTGAAGAAATGTGGGTTATCTGGTAGCAGAATTAAGGGGATCTTTAACGCATGGGAAAACTGCACCCAGACCATTATGACTGCTGGATGGAGGTCACTGTGGGTCACTCATGAGGCCAATGCCCAATAGAAAGAAACCAGAAAATATGTTCGTCACACGTTTGGAGGATGAGCCTCACGACACAGGGGTTAAGAGTCCTGGTCCTGGAAACAAGCAGATCCAGGTTTAAATACCAGCTCTGCCACTTAGGAGCTGTGTGACCGCAGGCAGATTACGTATATCTCTCAGCAGTTTGGTTTCCTGTACCAGGTTTCCTCTATCTATAAAGTAGGGACAATAGCAACACCGCCTTCTAGGGTTCCTATGAGGATGAAATGGTCTGACACCCAGGAGATGCTCAGTAAATGTCACTCTGATGATGATTAAGTTCATCGTGATGCATCGCTGGGGGGAAACGGAGGCAGAAAACTAAGCACGAAGGCCTAATTCTTGCCCTAGTAAGAACAGACGTGTGCTTACCTCATTGCCACCAATGCCAGACTCTGTTGTTCACTGGGTCAAAGGGAGATGGCCGATGGAGGGTCACAGCATCTCAGCCCCCTTGGACACTCGGACAGAGCGAAAGCCAAGATAATCACTGGGTGAGAAAAAGGAAAGGAGAAGCGATTGTAACTAAGAAAAAATTGAAGTTAGAGGAAGAAGGGCCAAGAAAGGTGAGGGTGAGCAAAAGAGGGAGACATAGAGGGTCTCTCTAGTCTTGCCTTTTCATGGGTGAGAGTTGATAGTTAGATGAACGGGGATCTCGAGGGGGCTGGCAGTGTTCCAGAAGGTGCTGATGGAGGTCCAGAAGGGGTGGGTAACTGAGATAAGGGTAGAATACAGTTGCCTGGGGCTGCCCCTCAGACCTACTGGAAAGTAGGACCTTAACACCAAACAAATTCCAAAACCCCTGAGCTGGGAGGTGGGCACTGCTGATGCATTTCCTGCTCTCAGCTGAGGGGGCTGGAAGCCCATTTGTCTCCTGAATGTCTGGGAGAAACTGTGTTCACATCGGCTCTCATATGTTAGTAGGATCTTTTGCCAAAAGGGAGAAGTGTTATTTTTCTCTGAAGCCCCAACTTCCAAGTGCCTGGCACATAGCAGATGCTCAATAAATACTGAGAAATGAAAAGAATGGAACCTGAGTGGGAGTGGGCACTGGCAGCTCAAAAGGGACTTGGAAGCTTGTTCTAACGGTGATGAGAACAAGAGGGGTTCCCCAGGTAGCCAGCCTCACCCCCTGAGGAGATCACATGGCCCTTTTTCATAGTTATCAAAGTAATATGTGCACATAGTTTAAAAAATCAAGTGAGATTACAAGGCTTGTAATGAAAACATAAGCTCGCTGACCTTTCCTGTTGGTGAGAAAAAGGAAAGGAGAAGCGATTGTAACTAAGAAAAAATTGAAGTTAGAGGAAGAAGGGCCAAGAAAGGTGAGGGTGAGCAAAAGAGGGACTCAGAGGCAAAAATTACTATCAGCAAAATGACCTCCCTTTGGAGATATTTATCACAGAGTTGTTTTCATTAGAAAAGATTGGAAATGACCTCCACGTCTAGAGGTCAATGATATAGTCAATGAACACTGTGCAGCAGGAGAAAGACATGAGGAATCTCTATGTACAAACATAAAATGATCTCAAGATATACCCGGGGGGTGCCCAAAAAATGTATACACATGACTTGTATTCATCTTTTGTTATCAGTATATATTGAGTATTACAATTTTAATACATTTTTTTTCCTTTCTTAAAATGCATATACATTTTTTGAGCACCCTTTGTATTGAACACAAAAAGTGGGGTGTGCATGAGTTTTTGTAGCCTGCTACCGGTGGTGCAAAAACAGGAAGAAAAGATACATGTGTGTCACCATTTTCACAGAGTGCACAGGGAGGGTCTGATACATTTGAGCAGAGAGCTGAGGGAGTGAGGAGAGACGTGTGTATGTGCACGTGTGTTATATACGTAGATTCACTGGTTAAGTTATAAGAGAAACTGGTTATATTCGTTGTCTCCCAGGGAAGAAAACTGGTTGGCTAGGAAATGGGTGCATTTATGCATTTTGCATTACTTATTAAAAAAAAAAGTTTCATAACCTCTTTGTGGTGGATGGAATTTAGGGTGGTCCCAATGACCCTGGCTTTCTGGCATTCACACCCCTTGAGAGCATGACTTTTCTGGCAAAGGTGCTGGGATACTACTGTCACCATTACACTATGTTATATAAGACTCCATCTTCGCAGGCTGGAGTGACAGGCTCTCCTTGTGGCCTGGATAAAATCAGCAGCCATGTCGGAGAAGCCCACATGGCAAGGACCTGCGGGTGGCTTCTAGGGACCTCCGATGGCATATAGGCCTGAGGGTAGTCTCTAGCTAACAGCCGATAGAAAGCTGGGGCTCTGAGTCACTCAACCACAATGAAATGAATTCAGCCAGCAACCTGAATGAGTTTGGAAGACGATTCTTCCTCAGTCCAGCCTTCAGGTGAGAACGCTGTCCAGCTGAGGCCGTGACTTTGGCCTAGTGAGACTTTGCTGAGGATTCCTGCCTGGACCCCAGACGCCTGGCAACTGTGAGATAATAGACATGTGTTGTTTTACGCTGCTAAGTTTCAGCTGGTGATTTATTATATAGCAATAGAAAACGAATACACTCTTTGAGCTGTTTCATCTGGAATTTATCTCCATATTTCTAAGTAACGTGCTTATATTGCTTTCCTTGATTTATTAAATTTAGAAATTATATATTGACACCCTGTTATGGCAGACAAGGATTTGTTCTCTTTCTATCCACTTCCCTCTTCCTACCTTCCCAGGATAATGGCTTCGGTATTTTTAATTAATATTAGTAGGCAGTGTTTAATTATTATCACTGTGTAAATATTGTTTATGGCAGACCAAGTAGTATGCAGTGATTATATTTCCTTTCTTTCTTTATCCTGGGATTAATAATTACCTTATTTTAAACTTACCCAGTTTTCTATGTATGTTGCCTTAGTTTTTCCCTAGTTGCTCCTTCAGTTCTGGCAAACGTCTATAAGATTTCTGAATGGTGAGACCTATCATTTAAAGCATTGATCCCATTTTTTCCCCTGGGGGTCTCCCTCTTGGAACAGATCTCACCCCTACGCCAAACTATACAACTTGCTCTCTACGTCTGCTGCACAGCTGTCATCCAGGGACTTGCATTCACTGCTCTGCTTTTCCTGAGTCTCTGTCTTCTTTGTTGGTTTACAGCCTAGTTTTGGTGGAGCACATCCTCCAGCAGATTTTTTTAAGACAGGGTGCATGGGAGGTCAATTTGTTAGAGTCTGTTTATGTCTGAAAAATGTAACACTTACTGACAGGGAATGCATACAGAATCTCAAGTTGAAAATAACTTTTCCCTCCGGGAATGTTGAAGGCATTATTTCTAGTGTTGCTGCTGAGAAATCAGTGCCATTTTGACTCCTGCTTCTCTCATTGTGTCCCATGGTAGCTCTCTAGAAGCTTTTTAGATCTTCTATCTTTGGTGTTCAATTTTAAAATTGGTGTAGGTCTTTTTCGTTTGTAATGATGGGCCCTCCATTGGTCCTTTCAATGTGGAAATTCATGCCTTTCTGTCCCAGGAATATTTCTTGTATAATATTTTAAAAATAATTTCCTCCCACCTGTTTTCTTGGTTGTCTCTTTGCTTCTTTAATCTTCTTCTCTCGTTTGTCCTGTTTTTTCCTCTTCGATTTTTAGTTTTCTTTTCGGGCAGGTTTCCCTTTATTGAATTTTTACTTCCAACATTATAGTTTTTTAATGTCCAAGAGTTCTTTTTTGTTCTCTGATTATTTCCTTTTCTATAAAGGGCAAAATTTTCTCTTTTTTCTCTGAGAATTCATATTAGAATTCTTTTCAATTTGTTTTCCGGGCCTTGCACTGTCTTGGATGCTCTGACAGCCACGAAGCACTGCCGTTGTTGTGATCTCTTTTTCATGTTGGAGTCTTCCCTCAACTATCTGTTAATCCTTGACTGTCTCTTCCTACTTCCGAGAGGCTCCATTGGAAGCTCTGGATGCTTGGGTGTGGCATCAAACATGGGACATCGCCAAATGTCAGTATTTTGATGTTTGTTTTTTTTTCTCTAGGGTAAGTCAGCTACTGGAGAGGAGAATCCTGTAATCACTTGCTTGGGGGTAGGGTGCATGTAGCAGGACTAGAAAATGGGACTCAGAGATCCACCATGAAGTGCTCAGACTGCAGCCCTGAATCTCACCCCATCCCTTACTTTGCCTGGTAGCTCCAAGTTCAGAGCTGTCTGCGTCACCAGAGAACAGCCTTGGGCTTCTTGCCTGGGTAGGGGCAGAGGAGGAATATCAGCTGCCCAGTTGAATGGGGCAAAGGAGAGACTCTGGGGGTCTCCAGCCGTATGGACTTCCACACAAACCTCCTCCTCTCAGCCCACGTTTGCCCACAGCTCTCTGTATTTGTTGCATCCAAGTCCTGCATGTCTCAGGTTTCCCGTGGGCAAATTGGTTTGCTTCTCAGCTGGGACCTCCTCCGCAGGCACTTTAGCTTATATCTTCCTCTGCTAATTTTCCTCCTCCATCTGCTTTCTGTCTTCTAAACTTTGTCAAAATCTCTTATCTAAAATTGTCTCCTGTTCTAGTCTCCCAGTCTTTGGGTTTATACTTTCAAAATGTGCACGTGCTTTCATTTTAGTGGGATTTTTGGAGAAAGACGGGATAAACACCTGTAGTCACGTTTGGGAGGAAGCACACTTCTTAGTCTTCAGACCGGGGTTTCCTGGCTTCCCCCTCATCTCCTGATGGTTCTGAGCAGCCCATGCTCTCAGGGGCTATGAGAGCTGCTGCCCCAGTCTCAGAGCCTTTCCTGGGACCCCGGATGGTGTTCTGTCGTTGGAGTCTCATGTCGGGAAGTTAGAACCTGCAAGAAATGAAATACCATCTCTGCTCCCACCCTGGGGACATTGTGACATTGGCTAGCAGAAGCCAGAAGGCTTTCCCTGTCAGGGCCACCTCTAGGCAATCCCAAGGCGATGGCAAAGTTTCTCAGGAGTGTCCCAGCTCATTAGCTCTGCAGCACAGTGAACAAAAGGGAGATGCACCTTCCTTTGCTGGCAACTCTGACGGCCTTGAGCTGGACTAAGGGAGAGAATGGACATCTGTGGAGCAGGCACTTTACAGGCACTTTCTCATTTGATTCTCCCCTCAGCCCTCTGAGATGGTCTTGTCACCCCATGACTCAGACAAGCAACCAAGGCTCAGAGAGGTTGAGCAGCTTGACCAGGATCACACAGCTAGTAAGTGGCAGACCCAGGTTGAATCCTGGGTCTGCCACTTACTAGCTGTCTGCCTGAAGCCAAACACAATCTCTCCCAACTCTTTCTGGCTGCCTCCCAAGAAGAGACTCATGTTCTTTCAAGGGATGAGTGGGGTCGTGAGCCTTCATTGCAGAACCTCCTATAGAAAGACCCAAAGTTATTGTTAAAGTTGAACAAGGCCTGGAATCAGCTGGTGGGTTACTCGTCTAATAACATAGCACACCCTGAAACCCTGGCATGCCAGAGGTGGCTAAGTGGAAGCTTCACATCTGCTCTCCCCAGAACACAGCCCCGGGGCACGGGTAGTGGTGTTGGTAGTGTGCCCTTTGGAGCCAGTTACAGGATTGAATTTGCAAGTCTGTCCTGTGCTCTCCTAAGTCTGCCAAGTTAATTGGGTCTGGGGCATCTGGGAGCTGGGATGAAGCATAGATGTTATCCAGGAAGGCCTGTCCTGACAATCCTGTTAATATGTGTCCAAATTCCTGAACCCAAGTCACCTCCAGCTGCTGCCTGGGACCACCTCTGAGTGGTCAGGGCTCAGAGCTCAGGCTCGGAGGGAGATTCAGATAGAGGAAAAGACATGGAGTAGAGAGATCACAGTCTAGATATAGAAATAGATCTAGATACATGGATGTAGATGTAAGTCCATAGATGGAGATATAGAGGTAGATACAGATATAAGTATAGAGATGTCACCAAAGCCAGCTCAGGCAAAGTCACCAGCGGCCACTTACAGAATCTATCTAGTCCTCATAGCAACCCTGTGAGGTAGGAATTTTTATCCCCATCTTATAGACAAAAAACAAGGGCTTCCAGAGGTTGAGTGACTTGCCAGGTCACACGGTGATGGAGAAGAAGACTGGGTCTTGTTTTTGCAGCCTAAGTCCCATCAGGATGAGTGGCCCCTGGGATTTGGGCCTTCCTTGCTCCTGGCCGACGGCACACCCCTGGGCCTGCAGTCCCGCTGCCCTCTGGAAGCCCTCCCTGCCCTGGCCTCCATCCCCTCCCTGTCGAGATGACCTACCTAGATTTCCTGACAACAGGCTCTGCCTTTTCTTGGAATATTCCTATTAAGGTATGACGCAAGTGCTTCATTTCTAATGTTGTCCAGCCGTTTCTACATTCCAGACGCTTCACTAGGCACTGGGGAAATAGTGGAGAATAAAATGACTTGGTTCCAGTTCCTGGGGAGCTTATAGGTGGCAAGGCAGAAAGATACTAAACATACCATTATAATGGTGGTCAGCACCATGGAAATCTGAAGGGTGGTGATGTTTTATAGGGGAACCTGAACAGGTCTGAGGGGCCCGGGGAAGGCTTCCCTGAGAAGTGATGCTGAGGGTGAGGCCTGAGGAAGATCAGGGGTTATTCAGGTAGAAGAGGAGAGTGTTCTCAGGAGAGGGAATGGCATGTGCACAGGTTCTGAGGCAGGAAGGTGATGGAGGAAACACAGTCAGCGAGAAAGAAGGTGCATGGAGAAGCTGGAAACGCGGGCAGGGGCCTTCTAATCTAGCCGCTGTCTTTGGCCCTCTGAGCACGCACACTTGGGCCTCCCCTGGTGTGGGCCTGAGCCTTGTCCCTCCTGACTGCACCCCACGTAGGTCCAGTCCAGGTCCTGCCACCCTCTAGCTGCCCCAGTTACAGGGGCCAGGCCCAGCTGGGTCCCAGAATCTCATTCTTTATCTCCCCCTCCTTCTATACCCTTTCCTGTTGCCACACAAATCCTGGCAACATCCAAGACTAGAGGACCCCAAGGCATAATTTACAATCCCTTTCAGCACAGTTTGTTGCCCTTTGAACCTCAGGGCAGGAGAAAAATAAAAGGACAATACCCTTCAGCCACGTTTTGCTATAGTTGGAGACCCTGGGTTTGATTTTCCCTGAGCTCCACAGTGGCCCTCAGAGCCGGGCCGTGGCCCAGCCCACTGCGTCTCCTACCTGTGGGGAGTGAGTCACCTTTGAAGTTCCGTACTCGTGGGCACAAGCTGGGGGGGCTCAAAGAGAAAGTATGAGAGGGATGACGTCACCAGGCCCTGCTGGGCGCCTCAGTACATCCTGCAATTCTAGAACCAGATCGACTCTGTTATTTCCTTTGATTAAACTTCTGTTTTCCCTCAGCCTACTGGATCCATCTTTCAGTTATTTAATTCCAGCTGTAATAAAAAATCCATTGAACTGCACACTAACGCAATATGAGGCTGGCAGCAGGCCTGGGAGGGCGGAATTGAGCAGAGTGGAACCTACAGGGCTTTGTCATTTGTATGTGCTCTGATATCAAATCTCATCTCCTTTTAACTCAGAACATGGGGATGGGAGACACACTCAGTCAAAGCTGGGAGTTTTGGGGGGCAAGAAGAGGGACCTGTGCTGTCCTTGCTGATAGCAAAGTGTCTTTTCCTCAGCACAACTACCTTCTTTATGGTGTTTTGGGCATCCAGGTCCTGGACTGCTACCCATCTAGCCTTAGCACCTGCAGGGCACATACCTGCACCTGGAGTAGGTCTCAGTCACCCTTGTGATAGTCACATCTTTAGACTGGAATCACATGCTCTGACTCACCTTCCAAGCCTCTAAGCAAATTATTCTTATTCTTCCATCTGTCTTTGAGGTTTATTTCCCTCTCTCTTGCTTTACCCCACCCCACAGACCCACACTCAGAGCCCATTTAGATGAGGTTAAGCAAGGCTCAGAGGGGTTAAGCAACTTTCCCAAGGTCACACAGCGTGGGACAAACTTGGATTTTCTGAGCTTCAGGACCCTTCCGGGCCACTGTAGAACTCTCCCCTGGACCATGCTTTCAGCTATCCTGGTTCACTAGGGCTCCACTGCTGGTTCGGGCATGCTTGGGTGTTGCCCACACGGCTCTAGGGGTCTCTGAGCAGTGCCAGCTGCCCTGACTAACGCTCTGCCTTGAGCACCATCCTTTCTGTGTTACCTCAGCCTGACCCCCCAGATGTAGCTTCTCTCTGGGGTCTGCGTAAAGAGCACTGCTTCACCCCAGGGCCCAGGACTGCTCGAGATGCCCTTTCAGACCAGAAATGCCCCTGAGAGGGCGGGGCCCAAAGGGGAATTTCCAAATAATGAAAAGGTGGTACACAGAGGAATGGACGAGCACTGACCAAGCCCAAGCCTGCCTGGAGGTCTTGTTCAGGGCCAGGCATTAACCCTTGAGTTGTGGGACCAGGGGAAGCTCCTGGGTTCCAGAGGGGGGCTCCTGAGCAGTCGGGATGAGGGGACCTAGGAGGGAAATGTCAGAGCTGCAGCTCTTTGCCAACTTGTGTGAATGTATTTCAACACTTTATCAACAGGTACAGCTGTACGGGTGCACATTAGCTGGTTAGCAGTCTTGATTGGTTCTGCCAAAATGCTGTTGGATAGACAAACGAGTCTCAATTACAGGGCTCCTTCACGGAAGCCGCTGCTTTGCCTGACAGCTCCACTGGAGCCAGAGCCCTTCCAGGCTTCGCCAGAGTGTGGTCATGTTGCTGACCTCAGGTTCCCAGTCCTGCCCCTGTTTGCTCTTTGGAAGAGGAGGGGAGGGGAATGAAGGAGAGAGGCACACAGCAGTCAAGAACTCAGGTTCTGTGGTCAGACTGTCCTGAGTTTGAAAACTGGCTATGTCACAAGCTGTGTGACCTTGGATAAGTTGCTGAACCCCTCTGAGCCTTGCTTAACCGCATCTAAAACATGGGGCCAATAACATTTCTTTCATTGTTGGCCTGTAAGGATTTAGTGTGTTAAAAGTCTATAAAAGCAACCTAAGTGTCCATCAACAGATGAATGGGTTTATCTTCTTCAGAAGAAGTGGTACATATATCAATGGAATATTACTCAATAAAAAAAGAATGAAATCTTGCCATCTGCAACAACATGGATAGACCTAGAGGGTGTTATCCTAAGTGAAATAAGTCAGACAGAGTGACTAATACCATATGATTTCACTTATATGGGAATCTAAAACACAAAATAAAAGAACAAACAAAACAGAAACAAATTCATAGATACAGAGAACATTTTGATGGTTGCCAGATGGGAGGGAGGTTGGGGGGAATGGGTGAAAAGGGGGCAGGGATTAAGAGGTACACATTGGTAGTTCCAAAATTGTCACAGGGATGTAAAGCACAGCATAGGGAATACCGTCAATAATATTGTAATAACTATGTATGGTGTCGGTTGGATACTAGATTTATCAGGGTGATCACTTCCTAAGTTATATAAATGTCTAATCGCTATGTTGTACACCTGAAATTAATATAGTAGTGTATGTCAATTGTAATTGAAAAATAAAAAAATGTTTTTTAAGAAGTCTGTAAAGCAACTGGCATAGAGGAAGCACTTAATTAATGGTAACTAATATTATTGTAATTGATTTGACTCTGATGGTCCAAGCTGACCATTTTCCCCTTGCCAATCTGACCATGCCTATATTCAACTCTAGCAACTCCTGGGAGCTTACTGTGAGCCACACATTGGGCTAGATACTGAGGTTTCATAAATGAACACCACAAACACATATCAAGTGCTACAAGGAGCACAAATAAATAAGATTACCACCCCTCCCCATTCCCCGTAGACCAACCCCTCCCCTATCTTGTATGGAGACACCCCTAACTGTACTGGTCCATTGTCCTGTAGGAATACACCCCCACAGAGAGACCAAGACAGAGGAGGACCCGTGTCCATCATGGCCAGTGCCCACACAAAGGAAAGAGGCTGTTGGCACAGAGAGGGACCTTTGACCTTGAGCAACAGTGCTCAGGCCTCGGGGACGGGGCTCTTCACAGCTGAGGCTGGGAGTGACAGAGCAAGGTCCCCTCCGCCAGAGACCTGGAAACCCACAAGCCAAGGACAGGCCCCCTTGATCAGGGCAGGGTGGGGCCCAGCCCTGGCAAGGAGGCTGGAAGGGCAGGCTCTCTCCCCCCTGAGGACAAGCTGCTTGCTTGTGGTTTCTTTCTCAAGGAGAGCCAGACGTTCGCTGCACTCAGCTGGGCCTCTTTCAAATGGGCCACTTACATTACAGTTGACATGTTTTATTTAAGAGTTTTTCAAATGTGTGCACTTCAACAGACTATCGAACCTGTATTTTCATCGACCTACCCATCCAGGGTTAAACAGAGATCACAACTCAGATCTGATCTCCTGCTAAAACAGTGTAAAATCTGCCATGTCTGGAAGAACAGGAATCTTATTCCTGGCAGCAGGGTGTTATAAACCAGATATTGCTGGTAAGAATAGCGAAGAGTTCTCACACCTTTGAAATGGAGATAATTGCTTCATTTTCCAATACTGATAGTTTGTAAAACAATATTTGTATCCATCGCCTGTGGTTCATGCCACAAGCTGACCACATAATTTTAGAGACACCCTCCTCATACCTGTCTCCATACCTGTGACCTGTGTCTACACTGTCCTTGGTGAGTAGCACCTGCAGGAAGGGAGCAAGATGGCCCGGAGCCCATATGTTTCTCACATTCAGAACGTAAGGAGGTGAGGCTGCATTTCCTACTTGTCAAGTACGAAAGCTTAATTGGGCCAGAAATACTCCCTGGTTCCTGCTTCTGGAAGACAAATCTCAGCTGTCACTAAGCATCTGTGGTACCCGGAAGGGACAAGTGGAGTTCTGTGGGCTGGAGGCTTTGAGAAGGAGCAGATTTTTTCCTTTGTGCCATTGATGCGCATTGCATTTGGTTTTCTTTGAACCACTACGTCTGAACCTTTGGCCCCGGGTATGACATTTGGAGCACGCCTGTATCCCGCGCACGGCTACTGCCATGACCCGCAGGGAAGCTTGCCAGTTGAAGCCTGATGCTGCAGGCAGTA
Source organism: Rhinolophus sinicus (assembly GCF_057876585.1). Taxonomy (NCBI): domain Eukaryota; kingdom Metazoa; phylum Chordata; class Mammalia; order Chiroptera; family Rhinolophidae; genus Rhinolophus; species Rhinolophus sinicus. Next base: position 55,423,492 of record NC_142506.1, on the reverse strand, counting down.
GGGCAAAGGGGGCTCTGAGCAGGGAGCCACTGCTCAGGGAAGACAGGGGATGGGAGCCTTGAAGAGGTGACAATCTTGGATCTTGGAGGAGGGAGAGCAGGGAGGGGAAGCTGTGGGTCCAAAGGCAGGAGGCAGCACACTCATGCATTTACTGTTCAACGCTATTTGTTGAGGACTTACTGTGTGTGGCAGCCATCGGGACAGACCTTGTACCTGCCACCAGGGAAGGAGTGACAGACAAGCAAACACACAGATTTGATGATATCTGGTAGAGAAGCATGTTTTGAAGAAAAACAAAACAAGGTAAAGGGAGAGAGGGAAGAGAGGTGGGTTTGGAAGGGGCGGTCAGGGCAGAGTGGACCAAGGGCACTGCCAGACCAGCAAGGCGTCTGGAGGAACAGGGGAAGGGTGGCTAGAGCGGCATAGCACTGGGGACGGTGATGTAGGCTGGTGAGTGTTGATGGCACCTGATGGGTAGTGCGTGGGTCCTTACAGAGTGTACCCACAGGGGTGGGGAGGGGATTGCTAGATGTTTGGGGTAAGTCCTCTGCCCTTGAAGGAATCCGAAAATCCACCAAGCAAGACCGAAGGTTTCAGTATGTGAGAGCAACCAATGAGCCCACCACCATTTAATGGGGAAGGGAACTGAGCCCAGAGAAAGGAAGTGACTTACCCAAGGTCACTTGCCCAGAGAGGAGGCAGGTCTCCCGACAGAGCTGCCTCTGCCCAGGGAGTGGGAAGGAAAGGCAATGCTGGCCTGGCTGCCTTAGCTGAAGAAGGTGACAAGTGAGGGAAATGGCAGGTCCTGGAGCCTTGGGACATTCCCTGAAGGAATGGCTTGGCCTTGCCCATCTGAACAGAGCAGAGATACCCTCCCTGTCCCCTCCCCCTCCCATTTGCCTTCCTCAGTTCTTGCCCTTTTCTCTTCTCTCCAAAGCTCATTCCTGCATTTCGCATCCCAGGGCCTCGGGGTGTGGTATGATAGGTCGGACATGGGACTGGATTCCCTTAGCCATCTCTCTGTGGATACTCTGAGTTTGCCAGGAAACGCCAGCCTCCCCTGTGGCAAGGAGGTGCCTGTCCCTGGGGAGATCTGCAGACCCATCTTGCAGGTTGCACTGGTAGGCGCCTCTCAGAGGCCCAGCAGTGTGCATGTTCCAGGTGGGTACAGGACTTGACTTTCTCTGTTTATTCACCCTCACAGGGGCTGTAGAGCAAAGGCCTGGCTTGAGGGGAAACTGCCTGTATCCTGAAGGGCCTAGGAATGCTGGCATGGGCCAAAGCCAGGTCATCACTGCCATCACAGCTGCCCGCTGGAGTCACCCTTCAATTCACATGAAGTCCGAAAGCCTCTCCTTAGAGACATTAATTAGCCCCCAGTTAATGCAAGACAGAAGCTCACTGTCCATAGAGAGCGGCATTAGCTCCAGCTCTGGAGTCTATCCCCTTGTCTACAAATTGCCCAACAAATCATGAGGAGGCTTTAGTCCTTTCTTATCAAAACAACAAAACAGCTGAATGGGAAAACTAAAGGGCCCTTGGAGGTTTATTTATTTCCTTGGCCTGTCATTGAAGACCCGTGACCCCCCCCCCACCCAACACAGGCCTAGGCTCTCTGACTTTATCTCCTGCTCTTCACCCTGGCCTAATCCCAGCACAGAAAACCCTCCTATGCAGCAGCTTGGGTCTTTAATTAGCAGCTTTGGAACTAAGCAAAGCGCCTCCATGGAACAGACATGCCATGGTTTCTCTAAGAATTATCCTTAATGGGTTGAACAGGGGTTTCTGAGGTTAGTGGTGTCACCGTGACTCCCTCTGTCCCCAGGCAGAGGACCTTGCTGACCAATTCAGGCAGCTGGGGTGTGAGTGGGGTGTGGGGGGAAAGAACCAGGATGTGGTTCTTAAGTGGGTTTTCGTTCACGCCACAGGCTGTTCGGACACCCACACTCCATCCAGCCTGACGCTTAGGGGACGAAACGATAAACCACAGCGGAGGAGGGTGGTCAGCCCCGCACAGATGGCAGAACAGAAGGTCCAGCACGTCGCAGGGCCTCATACCTCATCAACACTGGAGGAAAGTTTGGAGATGGACAGCTCAATTATCCTCTTCCTTTTTCTTTACTTCAGCCCCAGGAACGTGCTCGCTGGAGACCAGTGTCCCAGGATGCAGGGAAGGGAAGCAGGAGCCCAAAGAGGCCGTCTCCACGGGGTGGGAATGGGGGGGCAGCCGGCGCAGGCTCATGTTCTCCTTTTCCACCCATTCCTGCCCCAGCAAACCCCTGACCAGGAAGAGTCTTTGGGGCAGGGACAGGGCAGGGCCTCTAATATAGTCAAAGGCATGGATGTTGGGATGGGAAAAAACAAAAGATCAGGACAATGAAAGAAAAGGGTGTGTGTGAGACAGACATCTTTTGTCCCCTGACTCCCACCAGCATCTCACCATGCACACACATACATATATGCCTGCACACACACGCATGCACACACTATGTGTGCTCATGCACATACATGCATGCTTGCACACACACGTACACAGATGCAGATGGGTGGGGGAAGGGAGGAGGGAGAAATAAGAGAGGGAGACAGGAGGAGGAAGGACGGCTGAATGATGGGATAAATACTCATTCCCTAATAATCATTCAAGCTCTAACAACCAAGCAAGCTGTGGTCCCTCATTACTGCTTTTGAAATCTGACTCAAGTTGGCCGACATCGAGATTGTAGGTGCTGGCTGTTCTGCTAAGTACTGGGCAAGACAGAGCTACCTTCAGGCACATGTGCCATCTCTTTGGAGAGAACTGTCCATGCAGAACTACATTTGAGCTAGCCCATGGCGATGCTGAACACACGAAGAGCTATCCAACTGAGAACGTGACTTTCACCTTGAGAAATAGCCTGTGTGCTTGTATGTTAATATTTTGGCATTTATTTTTGAAAGGGAGGTTTATTTTCTAAGAAAGGTTGAGGTTCAGGTAGTTGTCTTAGGTTAGAAGGGTCTGGGCCATTTCCCTAGTTCTCATGACACTGTGTGTGCCCCAAACCAAGGGCCCTTGACAGCTGGGTTGAGTGTTCCCTGTCACCACCTTTAAGGTTGAAGTCATTGGTGGGCCAAGTGCTTGAATAGGGAAGGGGAGCTCCCTTACTTAGAGTGATCTAGGCTGTCTCTCATCTTGCCGCTGGGCAATCTAAGTCCCCAGTTATTTCATCTCTTACAACATTGTTGGTACAGGGGACAAGTCTGAACCAGGCTCTCGTCTTACAGATCTAGGTGACCAGCCTGGATGCTCAGATGAGGGGTGCTGAGCACACGCCACTTTTCCTGGCTGGCTGGAGGGCATTTCCACTTTTAAAAAGCTGGGAGCACATACTGATGTGCAAGAAGCTATGCAGACACACTGTAAGGGAGCACAGATGACTAATGTGACCAAAACCAACACAACAAGATTATTCTAATACATATTCAACGATATTCAATCTGTGTGTGTGTGTGTGTGTAACTGATACATGAGTTCTCATAAGTGCCGAGTGCAATACTTTAACCCTCACCCTTAGTCCCCTTCACAGGCTCCCACCAGGCCCTACCCTCTGGGCTTGGTAGGTTCTGTCCTGGGTTGGGGGGTGTCCACAGTTTAGCAACACCCTTGGGGCACCAGTGCAACAGGACCCCCTCCAAGCTGAATTCAGAGTCTGAACCGCGCCCCATTGTTCTCAAGCTCAGCGCCCCTCACACCTGAGTTAGATGACGTTTTGTTATGCCCTGTCCTGCAGCAGTCCTAGGGAGGAAGCCTGTCCTCGCGATTGCCAGTCCCTTACCTCCTTGCCCCCTTCCCCCACCCCTACTCCTTCAGGTCTGAGACCCTGTGGCAGGCGGAGGACAGGTTCCCTTCCACAGGAATGTCTGAATGTGGCCTTGGGTCCTGAGGCACCCCCATGCCTGAATTATCCACCACCTGTTTACGGTGACATTAGATGTGCCAGCAGCTGAGGGGGGCCTCCATTCTCTGCCTGTGCATTGACCACTGGGCCTCATCCGGCCCTCCTCATTGGCACCCGATGAGGCTTTGTCAATCCTTCCTTCCCAGAGACTTAGATGCCACGTGCCTTGTGCCTGAGCCCCACCCAGGTCAAAGGATGGTAGCCATGACGACAATGGTAGCTACCACCATACATACATATTTACCTGTATCTTCTTAAATCGGAAAAAAGTAAAAGATGTCCAGTGAGGTATAATTGCTCCCGAAAATATTAATGTCTCTGATTTAGTGAGCTATGAGTAATTACTCTCTTTTTAAAAACTTTCCTGTACTTTTCCTGTGTATCTTTCTATCCTAATGGGAAAAAAATAAACATCACAGAAATGTTTTGGGACAGACTGGGCAATTCTCTTTCCCACCCCTTTGTCCTGATGAAGTCTGGTTAGAGACCAATAAATAGCACCTGGAAGGAAATAGAGGCCCACAGGGCATGGCTGGGATGATGGGGAAAGTTATCAGTCAGGGAGTCAGGGGCTAGTCAGGAAACCAGGGCCCATGACAGGTCCTCCCATGGTGGGGAATAGTCTGGGTCATAAAGTGCAAAACAGCCCTGAGACTGGGCATTAGGCCCCGGGGAAGGGGGTACAGGCCCATGCTGTGTAGCAGCCTGGTGCAGCCCCCTGCCCAGGGAGTGGGGTGTCCCACCCGACTGCCAAGTGTTACTGGCTTCAACCCACACAGCGAGGTTTTCCTTTCATCCTTGGAGGTGCCTCAGTTTCCTCACACAAATCTGACTAACTGAATCTACTTCCTGTTTTCATAGAAATTTCAAGATGTGGGGTTTATTTGCTTGGGGATTTCCCCCCTTCCCTTCCTACCTTCCTTTCTCCCTTGTTTCTTTCCTTCTAGAGGGGAAGGAGGGAAAGCGGGAGAGACAAGAGGCAAGAGGAGAAAGCACAAACCCTTTCTCTTAGGTAACCAGCCGCTTTATCTTATGAGCCCTCTGATCCAGCCCTCAGAACCCCCTTCGTCTTATAGAAAGAGAGTCACTGCGTTTAATCCAAAGCAGAGCCTACCTCAGCTTTGCCAGCAGAAGGGGCCTTTCCATGAGGGAGCCAGGAGGGAAGCCATGCGGTGATAAGCAGCCAGAAGATGAAGGGAACAGAGCCAGTGATACTGTGCTGGTGGGGGCACCAGACGCAGGTGGTTTCTTGCTTTTGAACTTCACAGCTGGACCTCTGCTCTGAGGGGTTCCTGGAGCCCACAGCTCCCTAGGGAGACCTGGGAGGATGAGCAGAGTATGCTGATGGAAGCAGGGCCCTGCTGGCTGGGAAAGCCGGCCAATAATAGCAATGACAACTGGCTCCTGAGTGGCGCCACCTGGCTGAAAAATGCTCTCACCTTGGGTTTCCTGTCTAGAAGCCAATCTAGAAAGTTCTGCCTGAATGATAACAATAGTGCATTCGCCCTGTATCTTTGATGTAACATTGTTTTCTTCTAAGAAACTTGGGAACCTCCTATGCTATGCACTAACCTACATCACACACCAGCTGGCTCGTGGGTTTCTCAGGAGCTACTTCCCAGGTTGTGAGGTGCTGGCGAAGGCACACAGGTGTGCGAAGGCACCATCGTTAGTTGACTCTGAGGAAATGGGAAAGGTGCTGGAGGATTAGAGCCCGGCAAACTTATCCAGATCTTTTTAAAGGGAACCAGACAGATTTTAATGTTTACATTTGGGTGAATATGATGTCAATTTACAAGGAAAAAATGCTACAAAAAATTAAGTTAGATGATTTTTAAGTACTTAGGGGAAAAAAGCAGTCCTTATTAGCTGCCATGAATCCATTAAAATTTATTAAATTTATTAAAAATGAGCTTTCAGGAAAAAAAAGAGCTTTCAGGGAATTTTCTGTGCAGAAATATTAAAGCTGGATTACAGTACATTCCTCTCCCAATACAGATTCCACAACCAAAGAGTTTACCAGAAGGAAAATTATGGGCCCATTTCACTCAGAAATATAGATGCAAAAACACTAAAAAAAATTTAGCAAATAATATACCAACATGGCATTAAAAATAACATACTATATTGTACACCTGAAGTCTATGTAATTTTACTAACAATTGTCACCCCAATAAATCATTTAAAAAAATAACAAAATAACATACTATATTTAAGTTGAGTTTATCCTGTTTGGAATGGTTAAATAACCATGGCAAATATAATTTACTATATTAACAGATTAAAAGAGAAAAACCATCTAATCATCTCAATAGATGAAATAGATTCATCTTTGATAAATTTAAACACTAAGCTAAAAACTATTTCTAAATTAGGAATAAAGATAATTTTTTGATAACAAGTATCTAAAAAAACTGAACAAATAAAATCCTAATAGGGTAAATACAAGAAGCATTTCCTTTAAAATCAGGAATGAGACCAGAATAGCCACTATCGTAAGTGCTATTGCATTGGAGGATGTGGGCAGTTCAGTAAGACAAGGAAAATAAATTATAGGCATGAAGATCGGAAAGGAGGTAATAAAACTCATTGTTTGTCAGTGACATGATTGCTACATCAGAAACCCAAAAGAATTAATATGCAATTATTGATGTTCATCATACTAGAGTTACAAAAATTGCTGGATCTAAGATTAATGTACAAAAGTCAGTATAGCGTTTCTGTTAACCAGCAGCAAACAACTAGAAATGTAATTACTATTGAAGATGATATCATAGAATATCAAGTGTCTAGTAAGAGTGTCAGAGAATATCAAGAATCTACCAAAATCTGTGTAAGACATCTATGGGGAACATTATAAAATGATGTGAGAGATATTAAAGACTCAGATAAAAAGTTATACCACACTCATGGACAGGAAGGTTTAAAATCATGAAGATGCCAATTTCCCCCCAAACTGATCTGTAGATTCAATGCCATCCCTATCAAAATCCTAACCATGTTTTCATAGAACTTGATCAAATCATTAAAAAATTTATGTGGAAGAAGTAAAAAGCCAAGAATAGCAGGCTGCTTCTTAAGAGGAAGAGCAGGAAGGTGAGGTGTGCCTCGCCCCTATCAGGACTTCATATGAGCCTGTCATCATTAAGACAGTGTGGCATTGGTGCAGGGATAAGCAAATTGACCAATGGAACAGAACAGAGAGCCTCCCCAAAGACCTATGCATATGACGTAGTCAGCTCAGTCTGCCGTAACTAAATACCATAGGCTGGGTGGCTTAAACAATAGACATTTATGTCTCACAGTCATAGAGACTGGGAAGTTCAAGATCAAGGTGCAGAGTTGGTTGCTGGTAAGGTTCTTGGCTTGCAGACTTCCTCCTACTTGCTGTGTTCTCACAGCAGAGAGTAAGCAAGCTCTGGTCTCCCTGGTTGGGTAAGCTTGTGTTCTTTTCACACCATGATGCCTCGCACAATCATTTGTCATATTCTACTGACTCTACTTCCTGAATAGCTCTCAGGGCTGTCCTCCCCAGCTTCTCCCCATTGCCCTCTCCTATTCAGGGCCTTATCATTTATTTTGCCTGGACTGTTGCATTATCTCTTACCAGGTTTCCTGGACTCTAGTGTCTATCTTTAGAATCTATTTTCTGCATTGCTTTTAGAGGTTCTTTTTAAAAACGTGGATCTGGTTTATGACTTGCTGCATTTATGGAGACGGGGAGCATTTTCCCAAAAGGGAGAGGAAAATATGCCAGGTGGTCAAACACTATAGTTCAATCAGAAGGAAAGAGTCCTGTGTGTCTGGAAGAAGCCCCCCTAGTGTATTTAGGTAGCTGTTACTGGGACCATAATTTCAGAAGTATATTAATAAAAAATAACTCTACCACTTATTGAGCATGCATTTCGCACCTGGTGTTTCTCCTCTTCTATTTTACAGATGAGCACATTAGAGCTCAGAGAGGTAAGGAAGGTGCCTGAGGTCACACAGCTAGTGAATGCTGGAGTTAGGATTCTCCACTCCCATCCTACCCCCGATCTTTTTGGCTCCAAAGCCTTCTACTCACCAATAAGTGCATCCAGAAGAATGTGTTCATGGCACACAAGGCACAGAGGAGGAAATGGGCCTGCTGGATCTGGAAAAGAGACGCAGGCAGAGATCTTTGAATAGTGAGCCTCTGGACACTGGGAGACCCATGAGAAGTTGGGTGAATGACCTACAATTTCATAACCCTTTCTTTAATACCTCCCTCTTTGCTATGTGTTTCTGAGCTACTCAATTATAGTTAGCCTTTCTTCTGAGTACAGAGAGGGTGAGAAAAGAGTAGAAGAAAAAAGTGAATTAACTTAATTTAAATGATTTAAGTAGGTGTCGTTAAAGGGGTAGAGTTACTGAAGTGGCCAATGCTGGTGAAACTGGACACTAAGAAACCAGACATTAACCAAGTTTCTTAACTATCTTACAGAAAACAACAAGGAGCTTTTCTCCAGTCCCTCTGCAGACACTAGCTGTAACCAGTGGCCACTGGCTGTGACCAGTTGAGCCAACTTGCGTCTGCACAGAGAACTCTTGAAACGTCCCCTTTTCTCTTCCCCCAATCAAACTCTGCCAAATTGGAATTCCGTTGTGCTTTCTCTTGCGTCTTTCATATTCCTCACCCTACCTGGATGGCTATGTTTCAAAAACGTCCAATCAAACCCTTCCAATTAGAAATTTATGAATATATATAACTCCTCTTAACCTCACCCTTTTAAACTTGTCCTAGGCCTTTGTGCGAGGAGACAGATCTGAGATGTGTTTCCTGTCTCCTTGCACGGCCGTCCAGCCAAAAGGCCCTTTCTCTGCAAAAGGCCATTGCCTTGAATTTGGTCTTTCTGTTTAGCAGTGGGCAGTGAGCCTACTTGCTCAGCTTGGTTACACTGGGAGTGAGGAGTCCCTGTTTTGCTGTGGACACTGTGGTCTTAGAGTCTTAGGGTGGCACTCATGCACTCCCACATCAGCTCTGGATGTGGGTCCACGTCAGATACTCGGCCCTTCCCTGAACCTTCAGTGGCTCTGAGACAAATGAGCACAGACAGCTGTTACAATTTTCCTATACTCAAAATGTTCTTCGCAGCTTAAATTCAAAGAGTAGAACATTTGGGAAAAAAAGTTTGATTCCTATATTTTTTAGTAAAAATGATTATATGTTGCTTGGAGATGGGAGTAGGAACGGGGAGAGACTGCAAATAGGCACAAGGGGTCTTTTTGGGAGTGACGGAAATGTTCTAAAATTGGATTGTGGTAAAATTAAAACTCTGTAAATTTACTAGAAACCATTGAATGCTACGTAAATTATACCTTGATAAAGCAGTCAAAATGATTACACATTCAGGAAGTACCTACACCAAATAGCAGCTGTTGCCTTGCAGATATTTGTGGAAGGCGTTTTGGTCAGGCGACCATGAACAAGCTGTGCTCCTGTGTTTTACAGAGCTCGCAAATTGGCCCAGAGAGGAGAGAGGCGTGAATACAAATTGCTCTATCACATGTGGTGAAATGGTACCAAAGAAGGAAAATCCAGAGTCAGCACGAGGGACTTTGGTTTTGATGGGATCCAAATAAGGGTGAGAATCCAAGGCAGAATCTGTGAGAGGCTAGAGGCAGAAAGGAAGACTGTACAGGCCACACATAGTCCCACTGAAATTTAGGAAAGGCCGGGGGGTGTGAGGGGACAGATATATGGGTAGCATAGTCCCTCTTCCTAGGAACCTAGTGACCCAGCTAGGCCAGGACAGGCCCAGAGTGGCTGTGGGGAGGGGTGGCTGCTTGCTACCACAGTCATTTGGCCATGTGACCATGTGCGATGCCTGCAAGGCTGGTTCATCTGTCAGTCTCTACCCTGGAACAGTGAACTCCTGCAAGGCAGGGACTGTAGGTGCTCAGTTAATGCTTCTGGAGTGAATGCATGAAAAGGAGGCCGGGACAGCATCCATTCTAGAACATTTCATACTAGTTCTCCCTGTTCACGGTGCCCTTATAACCCCCAATTGATCCTGTTGTTTTCTTCACTCTAAGTCATTACCACAAACAAGTATCCAAACCTCTTTTTTTTCCCCCAAAGACAAAGCATCTCTTCCCAGGCCACTGGGGATGACACATGATTTGCATCCTCCCCGCTTTGGAGAACAATTGGCATATCCAACATTCTAGCCTGTCTGGATGGCGATTTATAGGGTAATACACTAAAAAGTAATTTATAAGTGGCAAGGAATTTGAACTAAAGCGTAATTCCATTTTGTGCAGAAAACCAAGCTGTTCTGCATAATTTGTTACCCAGCCAGGGCTCTCTGATTTGCTTAAGCCAAAGGCTCCTGCCTTCTCCTCATCAGTGACTGGCTCCTTCTAATTTAATTCTAAGTGGCAGGGTTCCTAGTATCCCAGTAAATATGTTTGCTACCTCTCAGCTGAAACCGCTGATCTATGCTCTTTGGAAATGGCGGACCTGGGATGAAAAATTTCGATTGTACTATCCCAGAAAATTGCTCCCCCCAAAGTTCTATCAGTGGTTTTCAGTTATCCGTCATTGCATAACAATCGGCTCCAAAACGCAGTGGCTTAAAAATCACAATTTATCATTTCTCATGATTCTGTGTGTTGGCTAGGCTCAGCCGGGCATTCTGCTCCCCATGTATGGTTTAGTTCCCTCCTGTGGTTGCGTTCAGCTGGCGGTCCACCTGTGGTTGGAACATCCAAAATGGCCTCTTCTTCTCCAGAGCCTCTTTCCACATGGCCTCCCATCATTTGGTAGCTTAACCAGCTTCCTTCAGCATGGCAGCTGGCTTCCCACATGGAACTTTCTAAGAGAGCAAGCCCCAATTTGCAAGTGCTTATCAGGCCTCATGCGCACTAATGTCCCAGGGGCCAAAGCTGTCACATGGCCAATCATGAAGTCAGTGAGAGAGGGGAACACACCATACGCTTCCTTTCAACTCGGAGTCTATTTAAAGCTTTCCTTGGCAGGCCAAGGACAACATTTGTCTCCCAGATAGCAAGTTCACATGTCAGGCCACTTGCGAGGGGGGTCAGAGGGAGGACATAGTCTTCCAGCTGGACATTATCTCAGTGGCTGAATGATTAGGGACTCCGTTTCTATGGACTGGGAACATTCTTTACGCTCTCATTAATTGACAGCCGAGTTGGGGATGAGAGGGTGGAACTTCCTGACAAACAGGAAGGCCGGACTGGGCCCTGGGCAGAAGTGTCTAAACAACCTTTGAAGAAGTACTTTGGCTCCACACAACCCCTCAGGAGCTCCCGGGGAAGAGGAGGCTGAGGTGGGGGAGTGAGCAGGCAGGGCTCTGCCACGCAGAGACCACTCACCTCTCCCTGCTCAATCAGAGATGCTCTACTTTTGTGTCCTGGCAGACTGAGTTTTCTTTTTTTTTCATAAAGACAACATTACTTCTACTTTTCCCATCTGTATAGCTTTTATGTCTTTTTCTTGCTTTATGGCAGCGGTTAGGGCTTCTATTATAATGTTGAACAGAAATCTGAATCTTAGGGGGAAGCATTCAATTTTTTAACCATTAAGGCTGATGTTAGCCATAGGCTTTTTTAAAAAAGATTTTATTGGGGAAGGGGAACAGGACTTTATTGGGGAACAGTGTGTACTTCCAGAAATTTGTTTTCTAGTATGTTACTTTCTTAGTTAAATGCCAGACTTGTGAGTATAAAGGCATATGAGCCACTCTTGTGCTCTGGTGCAGATTACCGGTAAGGTAAAAGGCAAGCTCTCTCTGCCTCTCTCTGTCTCTTCCTCTTTCTTGCCTCCTTCCCTGTTTCTCTTTTGATTCCTCCTGGCTTCTCCTACCCTCTAGCGAGTCATCCATTCTAGGACTCCCACTGCTTCCGAAAAGGCATCAGTGAATCGGGGGGGCTGTCTGGGACAGCTGAATAATTGCATGTAGAGACATAGGAATTGATTGGTGCCTCAATGAGGAGGCGAACTCAATTCATATTGATCAGACACCCAGGATGTGTCAGCCTCTGTGCTCAGCCCGGTGTGGGAGGGTGTAGCAGGGAAGAGGAGCTGGGGGTAGGTGGAGAAGTCTGCAGAAACTTCAGCTTGACGGTGAGGAATCTCCTGGGAGGGCAGGAGTGGTTGGTGTCCCCGCCTTGACCAAGTGCCCCTGTGCCAGCTCCACTTGTGTCTCTGGAGAGGAAGAAGGACAGGAAGGTAGATCTTCAGTTTCCAGGGCATCTTCACCATCGGTCCTTCTTAGGTCCTTCTTAGGTCCCTCCCCCATCTTTGGTCCTCGCCACCATGCCCACCGCTGCCTGCAGTCCCCTTCTGTTTCTGTCAGAAATAGCCCACGCCTAACACACAGTTTCCAGACTAGTTAGGGGACTGCTGCCTCTCAGAAAGTCCTGTCCTCTCTTACTTCTGTACCCAAGTGGAGGGAGAGAAACCCTAAGAAATCGAAGGAGAGAGAATTATTACCCAAGACCTGGAGGAGGAAGGGTATTTGTGAGTGAGACAATGAAAGCTCTGGAGGATTCTTGCCCACCTTAGAGAAACCTTTTTCTGTGACTGTCAGGATTCTGACCTCTGGCCTGAGGTCAGAGGTCTGTTCTGGCTTCCACACCCTCAGCCTTGGGGACAGGTGGGGAGCAGCCAGCAGGGAACCAGGTCATTTGTGGTCAGGGCCTGGCCAGACAGACCACAGGAGAGAAGAAGAAAGGTATTCTGAGATAACCCCATTTGTTCCGTCAATCAATTTGATTTATTGCTCAGGTTTTTGGCTGTAATTACAGGCAAATGCAAACCTAACCCCACTAGGTTTAATCAGGAGAGCTGATTTATAGATTGATTACAACTTAATAGATTTACTGTATTAGGAGCTGAGTGGAACAAGTGAGTCATAGGCTGAGTGAGGCTGGCCTGTTACACTGGGAGATAGAAAAGGAGACTGAAACCCAAAAAGCAAGGGGAGAAAGGGAGGGGGTTTAGGAAGTGAGGAGAGAAAGGCAAGGAAGAGAATCCAAAGAGAAAGAGAAATGGGCCTGGGACACATAGAGAGGAAGAAGGGAGGGGAATTAAGTAAATACGGGGAGAAAGCTTTTGGGACCAGTCTAGTCCAGCTCATTATTGAACTTTTCTGAGCCACAATGTCTTCATCTGTAAAATGGGCATAATTAACACCTCCCTCATAGGGTGGCTGTGAAGGTAAATGAGATTGTAAATGACATAGAAGGGGGGTGCAGTGGGAAGTGGGATAAAAGGAAAAGGGAGGACATAGAACAGTTGAAAGAGAGAGAGAGAGAACAGAGAGAAAGACTACAAGAAGGAGAACACTGGCAGACACTGGTTTCCAGTGCTACACGTAACTGCCATGGAAGAGACTGCTCCAGGCGCTCACCATCCAGGCTTCCCTTCTTCCATAGTTGTAAACTTTTTATTTTTGACCAGAATAAAGTTTCCCAGCCTCCCTTGCTGTTAGATGAGGCCACGTGACAAATTCTGGCCAATGGATGTAAGTGAAGATACAAGAATTGATGCCTTTATAAGGAAGGGGCAGCTCTCCCTCCTTCCCGCTTCCCCCAAGTGGCTCATCACCCCGGACCCTGTAGATAAGGAAGCACCCCAGGAATGGCAGGGTGTCAAGATGGGAGGAACCTGGGTCCCTGATTCTGAGGACAGCAAATGAGCATCACTAGTCTTGATGACTTTGGGGAACTGAGCTACTGCCTTAGTATGAAAGAGAGAGATAAACCAAATATCTCAGGTAAGCCGCTCTGACAGTTGCATCTTCTTAATCTGCAGCCCAAGCATAGTCTAACTCAGTGCTGTCCGATCACACTTTTGGAGATAATGAAAGTGTTCTCTTTGTGCCCTATCCAATATGGTAGCCACAAATGGCCACTGAGCACTTGAAATGTAGCCAGTGCAACCAAGGAACAAATTTAAAGTTTTAATGAATTTTAATTAACTTTTTAAGTAGCCAGAGGTGGCTACCATGTTGAGCGGTGTCCCAGGTGTCCTCTGGACTGCCCAGTTCTCTCTGGTGACAACCCTTTTGCCCTTTAAGTTACTTCCCCATGTAGCGAGGAGGCTGCGGGGCAGGCTCCTCCTTGCCTTCTGGTGTGGTTTGGAATTTGGCCTGTGCTTCGGTGTGCAGGGACCTAGGAATCCTCCGTTCTTAAGAGAATGCAAAGCTGCTCAATTTCAGCTGCCTTTAGATCTCAAAGGCCTTTGCTGGCCGGAATCTCCTGTTCTCTCTCTCTCTCAGTATTCCACAGTTTTCTTGGGCACTTGGTCTGCAGCCGCAGCCTTACCAACTTTAGAAAAGTGTACAACTGTTTGCATAAGACGTGGGACTTGCCAAGGTAAAGCCCTAGTCTCAGTGTCTGCTGTAGGGCTCTTAAAGAGACAGCAGTCGCCTCCCTTGCTTTCTAGAGCTCATCTTAACATGTTTTTCTCAGATCATCAAGACTCTCAATTCAGTGCAGTAATAATTATTCCCCTGGTTTTTTGGTTGGAAGTAAAGGTTTCAGATGAGCGGGCAGCTCTGCGAATGAAGAGAAGGTCCATGCTGGGCCCTGCGAGTGGGTGGCTGACCAGGAGGGGAGGCGAGAGTTATAGGAATTAGACAGAGGTACAGGAAGTCCACCCTGTTGTAGGACCCCAAGCAGGCTGGAATCCACGGCAAGAACTGACGCTTTATGTTCACAGGTTGCAGTCAGGAAGAAAGATCTAGAACAGGGGTGTCCAAACTGTTTTCAACGTTTTTCACCAAGGGCCACATGCGGTAAAATACACAAATAGCCAGCCCACTCACTCGAGGTGAAGTATGTATTGCCTCACTTGGTTTATTTAAGTAAACTAAACATATTCTTGGAATTTGCTGCGGGCCAATAAAAAATGGATCGCGGGCCGCAGTTGGCCCGCGGGCCACAGTTTGGACACCCCTGATCTAGAGGGAAGAGAGACCAACTGTTGGCCCAGCAGCTACTTGGCATCTCTCCCTCAGAGAAGGCTTAAACCTGTTGTAAAGACTTCTGAGTGAGACCCACCCAGGATAGTCTCCCATCGATTAACTTAAAGTCAATTGATTAGGGACTTTAATCACATCTGCAGAATTTCTTCAGCAAAGCTCTTAAATTAATATTGGATTAAATGCCTCAGAGAAGACGCATGGATGTTACAAAATGGCCTCTGCCTCCCTTCTTGAGAAAGTATCACCACCTGTAGCCCACTCTAAATGGAATTCTGGGGACTGTAAATCAGCCATGACAAGTTGATACATCAAAGGCTATCACATTTATAAATTCCTTTTTTTCCTCCATAAGCTAAATTTGAGTTGGGTTTCTATCACCTGAGATGAAAAGGGTCCTGACTCAGTTGCCATTTATTGACTGCCTTACACATATTATCTTACTTAATCCTTACACATACTCAAACGAGATAGGTATTATTTATAATTTTGGAGACTAAGGTTCAGAGAAGTTAAGAAATTCAAAGACACAGAGCTCCAAATAAAGTCTGTCTTTCTACTGCCAATGAGACAATGCCAGTCTTTGCCAAAAGGAGGCATCCCTGTTGGTGTATGAATTCCTTGTACAGTTTGGAAGCTGGTTTTAGCACAATTATTATTATTTTTTTTCAGCTAAAAGAGGTCCAAACTGGAGTACTTTTATTCAGCTGATGACAAAACAAGACCAAGAAACATATTTTATTTTCATGACCCAATGCCTGGCCTGGATATGTTATTTGGCTGATGTAATCAGCTGTGGGATCTGTTTCCCATGTTGTGTTTATGTCTGATTTTTTTTTCCGGGGGGGATTATTTTTTAAAGTTTTAACTTTCATTTGGCAGCCTCTTCCTACCTGAAATAGCTTAGATCGTAAGCTCTCCTTCAAACATCAGCCATGGTCACAATGTCAAATGGATGTGGTATAAACCCCTGGCGAGAGAGATCCAGAAAAGAGAAAGCACAAACAAACAATATCAGGACTGAAAGAGGAGACATCATTACAGGTTTTAAAGACATTAAAAAGATAATCTGAGAATGTTATGAATAATTTTATGCCACCAAATTCAACAACTTAGATGAAGTGGATAAATTCCTTGAAAACAGACGCACCATAGGTGAGACTTTTGTGCTGGAACTCCAGTGAGCTGAACATTTTAAGTGCCAAATCCAGTGGGCCCTTTAGGAATCTTACTCGACCCCTCTATGGCATTTGACACTGCTGATTGCTCCTCCTTAAAATCTTCCTCTACTGGCTTCCATGAAACATCCTTAATGTTTCTCCTTTTAAACCTCTTTCTCCCTCTTCTTTTGTGCTTAATTTACAGTACCCTGTAGTGACTCTCCTGGGCCCTCTATTCTTATTAGTCTGCATTTGTATATAGAGCTTTACCTACCATTTATATGCTGATGGTTCCCAAATCTACAGTCCAAATTGCTTTACTGAGTCCCAAATTGCTTTACTGAGTCCCAAATGGACTAACTATCCAAGTTCTGTCTAGACAATCATCTGTGCCAGTCTACAAGTGCCTGCCACCCCTTGGATGTCCTCAGAACCTGAAACTCAATTTTTCCTCTTTGCTAATAATATCCAGTTTTCTTTTGGGAACTATTCCTCCCGCATTCCCAATCCACGTAGGTCAGGAAGAGTCCCCCTTTCATGGGACCCCACTTTACTCCCCTCCACACTGTTGATTGAGTAGTCTTACCTCAAAACCATATCTCATTATGGTGGTTTTAAAGCCAGGGGCCAAATTCTTCGACATTGCTCCATTGAGAGGTGGGGTGTCCTCCATTTGAATCTAAGCAGGTTTGTGACTGGTTCAGCCAATAGAGTCCATAGAAGTGACACTGTGTGACTTCCAAGGTTAGGGTAGAAAGTCCATACAGCTTCCACTGGTCCTGGTCTGGAGGTCCCCTCTGAGCAAGTTTCCTCTCAGAACCCAACCACCATCTTGTGAAAAGGCCAGGTCACGTGGAGAGGCCATGAGTAAGTGCTCTAGCCAACAGCCCCAGCTGAGTCAGCTTTCACGTTATCCCAGTTCAGGCACCAGCCCTAAGAGTCATTTCGGAAGTGAATCCCCTAGCCCTAGCTGTTCCAGCTGCCACCATTTGAGTCTTCTCAACAGAATCTCCGGACATAATGGAGCTAAGAAGAGCTGCCTCAGCTGTGCTTTGTCCATGTTCCAGACCCACAAAATTTGTGATCGTGACAAAATGGTTGGGCCAAGCCACTAAATTTGGGGTGGTTTGTTACACAGTAAGTAATAGTAACTGGAACACTCATGCCACACCCCGGCTTAAAATGTTCCAGTGATTCTACATTGCCACAAGGATAAAGTCCAAATTCCTTTGCCCTTTATTACCACGTTCCTGCCCACCCCATCAGAGCCATCTCATGTCTCTGTGAACACAAACCCTGGTCCCAGACATATTGTAATTCCTGGAATGTTCCCTACTCTTCTAAGCTGCCATGCCTTTGTACATGCTATTGCTTTGCCTGGATGTCTTTCTGACATCCAGATATTAAGTGACTCATCTGGAAATTGGGAGCTGTCAATCCACTTCCTTCCTTGAAATCCTTTCTTTCAGGCATAATAGTGTTTGTGTGGTCCTTAAACAGTTCAAGTACTCTTCAAAAGAATGTTAAAAAAATGTGGGTTGTTTTCTAGGTATCTGAATGTAACAGTTCTACAGATGGATTCTGGAGCCAGATTGCCTGCATTCAAATCCCAGCTCTATCACTTACTAGTGGGTGACTTTGTGCAAGTTCCTTAACCTCTCTGTGCTCCAATTTCCCCATCTGTAAAATGGGATAATATGTAATACTTCATGGAGTTTTGGTAAGGGTTTAAGGAGTTAAAAGGTGTAAAGTGCTTAGAATGGTGTCTGCAGGGAGTGCTTGGATAAATAAGTGTTTAAAATAAAACATATCTCCTGCAAGTAGTTCATTCTAGTCATTGCTTAAGTTTCACTCAGCATCACGTTCTTTGGGGGGCCTCCCCTGATGCTTCCCTGACTCTAGCTGGCTTCACAGACAGGTCCATATTTTCTCAACACCTTAAGCTTCCCACAGCTACAGCATTTGTCACTGTCTGTAACTCTGTCCTTGGAGTTAGTTATTAGTATCCCTCATCTATGAAATCCTTAAAGTCAGGGTTTTACTCTTTTCTCTCTCCCCAGAAGCTGAGTCACGTTAGGCCTTCAATAAACGCGTATTAAGTTGAGTCTTGCTTTGATTTTACGATCACAGTAACTCAAGCCTAGAAAAGTCTAAATGAGTTCTTCTAAATCACACAGGTGATTATTCGCTGAGTAGAGATTAAAACTTTGAGTCCTGTTCACTTTTGATGGCCAGGCCTAAACTGGTTACTGTGAGTGTGTTTCTGTACGTACAGTTATCGCCACTAATCCCCGCTGACCATCTTCTTTTAAAGTTATTTTATTCGGATACCCATAAAATAATCCATGGTCATTCAGCATCTTTCCTCTAAGTCCTTAGGCTGTTTTAGGGTCATTCAATCACTGTTACTCCTGGAGAAGGGGGATTACTGGGAAGGAAATGGATTTGAATTCTTCCAATTATTCTGACGATTTGCTGAATTTCTGGATAATTCCAATGCATTGAACCCCTCCCTAATGTAAGAGGCAGTTGCTTTCACGCGTTCACTTTTTCCAGGCGTGGAGGTGAGGGCGGCATTATTCAGAAAATCTAATTCAATTATGGGCCTTCTGCTGCCAGCTCAGGCACAGACGGCAGAATCCTCTTGCTTCTACCAACTGCCCCCATTGTCAACACCAGACGGCGCTGTGTCCTCGCTGGCTTTTTAACCACCACGTCGAGGACACAGAAGCTCCAGGTTTTCCTCCAGGACAATTCAGGGGATGGTACCCAGCATCCCTCCTTGCGGGTAGCAGGCGCATTTATTTCCGTTTTTCGTGTGTGTGTGTATGTGTGTGTGTGTGTGTGTGTGTGTAGGGGCGAGTCCCATTTTAACTAGTCTTGCGGAGACCTGTCTCCTGCTTTCAGCTCTTATTACCGAGATCGGTTTTACTCCGTGAAACAAATCCATTTAAATCAGAACGAATTGAAGGCCTACTAGGCACTGGGCGCCGCGCATTTCTTGCTGCATCTCCCGAGCGTACTGTGCATCCTTCAGATTAAAGGACTCAGACGCGAGGCTTTCTCGACAGTGCCAGCCGAGCACACACGCTCTATTCATGGTGCCATGCCGAGTTACCTGTGTAAAGAGGGCGAGGTGTGTCCACCCCTCCCAGTATCTGGACAACCAGCTCCCTCAGCCTTCTTCTACTTTCTTCCTTTCGACCTAATTTGTAAGTGGTATTTTTAGGGGGGTGGGGTGGGGGGCGGAGAGAAGGGCGGGGAAGGGGCCCGGCTGGGAGGGGCGTCGGAGCGCTGTCACCGAGTGTCACACCGCCCTCTCCGCCCCTCCGCCGGGCGTGTGGGAGCGCCGCGGAGCGCGCGGCAGAGGGCCTGGTGCGTGGGGACGCGAGAGTGCGGGTTCCCTGAGAGCCGCGCGGCACCGGAGCACTCTGGCCGCCTGAGCTCGGCGCGGAGCCCAGAGCCCGGAGCCCGCCGCCCCCCGCCCCCTGTGCGCTGGGCCACAGCCCCGGCCGCGGCAGCCAGGCTCCCGGGGAGCGCTCCCCGCCATGGAGCCTTCGCACAAAGATGCCGAGACGGCGGCGGCGGTGGCGGCAGCGGACCCCCGGGGGGCGTCCTCGTCCAGCGGGGTGGTGGTGCAGGTCCGCGAGAAGAAGGGCCCCTTGCGCGCCGCGATCCCCTACATGCCCTTTCCGGTGGCCGTCATCTGCCTCTTCCTCAACACTTTCGTGCCGGGACTGGGTAAGACGCGGCGGCCGCGACCCCTGCGTCCCGGGCCCCGCTGCGGGAAGGTGGACAGGGAGGGGATGGGGGAGACCGTGGGAAAGCGCCCACGGGCGGCAAGCGTGCGGGCCCGCGCTCCCAGTGCCCCATGGCAGGTGGCAGCGGCGCGTGGAGCGGGCGCCCCCGAGAGTGGCGCAGCGCGGAGCTACCCGCCCCGCCTTCACCTTCTCCCACCTGTGAACGAGGTTGTCCCGCTCAGAAGAGCCAGAAACTTTCCTGGGAATACTGGAGCCCGCGGGTGGCGGCGGGGATGGCTCCCTCTGGCCCGGCTAGGCTCCCCTCCAGGCGCCGGGAGATTCTGTCCCTTCTCTCCACCGCGCACCCTCCCGCAAGCCCTTTATTCTGAGGGGCGCGAGGGCCACGCAGAAGGAGTTCTAGGGTCGCGCTTGGCGATGACCAATCCCCGGGCCTAGCTGGGGAAAGGGGGGACAAGCAGAGCTTAGGACACACCCGACAGCCCCGTCTGCTTTCGCGGGGTGCGGACCGTGTGGGGGTGAGAGCGCTTTAGCCGGAGCCTCCTTCACCTCTTTGCAGAGCTCCCGCGATTCCTGCACCAACCCCGCGGGGCGCCAAGGGGATGATATTATAAATTATAAAATCCGATGCTTGTGTGTTTGGACCGCACGTGAGAGGTGGCCAAACTCCCTCCCACCCTTCCGTTACTGAGACAGTAGAGAGCTCGCCCATGGAATTCTGTGTCGGACTCTGGCTGCCTGGAGGGGCTCTAACGGCACCCGTGTCCCAAATTTTAAAGCAAAGACCCATCACAGAGGTAGGGATGCCGAAGTGTGCGTAAGGGAAGGGATGAAAAGTGTTCCTGACCTCCCCTCCTTTATCCCCACTCCCAAATCTCTGTCTGTACCCCTACCCCCACTTCCAGAACCCGCTGTTCTTCGTGCTAATTCCGTGCGAGATGGAGAGGCAGGCACCTCTGTGCTCTCTCTAGGAGAACGCCTGCCCCTGCGCGCCAGAGAGTTGCCAGCGTCTGCCTCCAAGTTCCCAAGAAGGGAGGGCAGCTGGAAGTGGTTTTCTGCTGTACTTTGGCCTTTCTCACGGCCTCGCTCTTAGTCACCTTAGCAGGAGCCTCTGCGGCGCTGACGACCAGGGCCTCACCCACCCACGCAGGACGTGTTCACTTTCCCCTTACTTGTCTTTCTGTCCGGGGGGGCTGCGGTGGCCAGAGCAGCACATCTGTGTGAGCAGGTTTCCCCCTTCTGCAGTGCCCGCCTCCTTCCGTCCTGGTCATCAGGCTGGCTCTTTGCACGTTTCGGCTCTGAGGAGGCTAGCTGATGTTGATTTCGTTGTGTCAGAGATTCCCACCTGCTGGAGTAAAAACACATTCCCTGTCTCTCCCTCTCTCTGGGAATGTGAAGATCAGCAGGATTATCTTGGTTCCACTTTTTTTTCCCTTTTAAGTGGTGAAGTAAATGCCACCCTACCATCTTTTGAGGAAACAAATTGATGCCACCTGACGGGGGCTGCACCAAGTCTGCTGGGTGAGGGAACCACCCCCAGGAAGCAGCAGCTGCCCACCTGTGCACGCCCTCTTGCATCTCACCTCATTAGGCACCTTTTCCACCCTTAGCCCTGCTGCCAGGCCCCTGGCCCCCTGCCCTCCTGACCCCCTACCCTAGGAAACCCAGCTTTCCCCTGTTCACAGTTCCTTTTGTTAGGTCACAATCCTACGAGATTTTTTGTAAGAAATCTTTTTGAGAAGCCAGGACAAAATAAATCAACTACAAAAGTAATACAACAGGTGAGCCATGGGCATACAGACTTCTGAATTTTCAGTGATGGAATGCAGGCATTTTTCCTTGTATTTTGGTTGTTAGTGTAGAACTGACTGGGTGTACAGGACTCCACCTGTCTCTGTACTGAAGAGGATGCCTGATCCTTGGTAGCATTTCTTAGTGAACCAGGGATGCCTGTCTTTCCAGGTTGCTGGGAGGATGGAATGAGATTACATAGTGCTCAGGCGTCTGGCGTATAGCGAGTGCTCCCGATATGGTGAGTCCCTCTTGCTCTTAACTCTTCTGCAGAGCAGACTACTGGTCCCAATTCTGGGGTGCCCTTTGGGACCTTTCTTATGAGAACTTGTTAAGGTCTCTGCCGGCCTTGACCTACAGTAGAGTCCTAGATGACAAAGCAGCCCAGACAAAGCTTGCAAGCCATCTTTCCCTCTCCACCCACTTCTTCAGGTCCTCTTGGCTTATCTGAAGATGCTGTGAAACTGAATATTCATGTCTGGCTTTGCCCTTTGAGGAAATGCAGCCACTTTCAATCCATTCACTCCTTTATTCCACAAACACGGAGTACCCCCCACATACTAGCCACTGAGCATGTGACAATGAATAAATCAGTCAAGATGTCACAGACTTGAGGAAATTTGAGGGACATTGATGCAAACTTTGTTTACATTTGATAAGTGCTATTATGGCAGCAGGAATAGTATTTTGGCAGCAGTAGTATTAGGTTAGACCTTGCTGAGAATATCTATCATGTGAATCCAAGGTCTTCCCATCCTCCCTTCGCTCCTACTCTCTAGAAACTGGGCAGACCACTGGTCCAAAGATCTCTTTTTTCTGGAATCTTCCCTCCCTACAAATCTCTTCATTTGCAAATTGGATGAGAGTGCAAATGTTGGCTGAATGAAGGCGTGAATTTTCTCTGGTATAGGTGTCACAGGTCCATTTAGTCTGCAGGAACTGCCATGGAGAAGCTCAGTCTTTACAATTCCCTGGTGTCTTCTGGATCCAAGCAACAGTGACGTCATGATAACACTCATGCCGTAAGAGAGATGGTTCCTCTCCTGGGGAGTGGATGGGAAGGAGAAGTGATTTATGTCTGCTCTGACTCCTCACTGGAACAATACAAAGCAAATTTTAAAACTGGATGATGGTAAAGAGAGTTGCCCCGAGTCCTTTTCAGTGTTACTCTACTAATAAAGACCACTGCCTGTACCTTCATAGTCCAACAAGCAGAGTATTTATAAGGATATACACAATTACTCATACACGTAATGCAAGTTCATCGTTATGCCCCCAAATGGCCGGAGAGTTTGTCTATTGGTCAGGGGTGAAATTACACTTTCCTGTTTAAAAATTGTATCTATCTTGATCGACTTGGTGAAATGAAAATGCTCATAACTCTGATGGTGGCAGGGAAAGTGGGACAAAGGGCTTCCATGGACTGTTAACCATTCCATGGCACTAATGTTGGCCATTAATTTACTGTGGAATATTCATAAATATTTAATCTACCCCTAATATACCGCCTACTCTTTGACACTCAGCTGAAGTCTTGCTTCTCTGGTAAGATGCCCACAGTCTGGCTGAGCTTCTCTCTCTCTTTCTTCTAGGCCTGAGGCTCTGACTGGTATTCATCATGTCCTACCTTGTGGCATCTTTTTATTAATATTGACTTTTTTTAACTGCTTGTACTATTGACTTTTTGTTACTGTTTCAAGAGTTTATTCTTTGTCTATCTAAATACAAGTTTCTTGAGAACAGTAACCATTTAAAATTTCTCCTTGATATAGTATGTTATTTATGAATGCATATTAACTAGAATTAGACTCCAGGAATAGACATCAGAGACCATCTGGTCCAACAACCTAATTTTATAAATCAGTGAGGCAGGCCTGGGCCTGGAAGTTTATATCCAGGCAAGAACCAAGAAAGTTTATATCCTACTTGGCCATTTTAAGGAAGTTAATTGAGCACATATTTTAGCAAAATATCAGAGTAAATCAAGAAAGAAGATATGAGATCCAGGAAATAATGGCTCCAATACAGGGCAGCTATGACAAGCATCCCCGGGATAAAATTGTTCAGTAGGCCTGGAGAGCAGTCAGTCTTCCACAGAGTGGGAGGATGGAAGGTTCCAGGAAAGTGGTCTTTGAAGATGGTGTGAGGAGGGAACATTCCACAGAACGGAGATTATTACTGGGATACTGCAAGAAATTAAAGTTGTGATTTAAAAAAACGAACAAACCAGAAAGTACGAAAAACAGAAGACGATTACTAATTGCAGTAAAGACAAAAAGCTATGCAAAAGCATTAGAATCCCCAAATGAAGTAACCTACCCAATTAGATGAGGAGGTCTGCAGGTTTCAAAAAGAATAGAAAGAGTCTAAACAGCAAATGGAGTGAGAAAAAATTTGGAGGATATTAGGGATATGGTGTAGAAAGTACATCTTTCTTCCAACAGTGAAAAAGAGAGGTACTCAGCCACTTCAGGAAAAACAAAAAAAATTTCATGAAAGGCATAGTTCTAATATGAAGTAAATAAAAATGTGGCCCGATTTTGAGCAAATGGTGGAATGTGAGAAAGGCTATTTTAAGTGTATAGGGCCTGTCATTGGAACAGCGGTGCACGATATGGTCTCTTAGCTTCTCTTTGACTCTGCAGTGAAGGACATTTGCTTAGTCATACAATATAAATGCTTCTCAGCAGTTTTCATCTTCTAAACCAAACATAGACAAAGCACTGAAGACTGTTTAATAATAGCTATAAAGAAGGATATACAGATTTTCCACCTTGACAATATAAAATGAAAAGCACAGCTTATAGAAGTTGGCAGATGGAAGACCAGAGAGGGAGAATTGTGATAGATTAAATTATTGTTCCCAATTGTTCACTCTCCTCCCATGGCTTGCCATGCTTCCTGTGGGAGGGGAGTATTTCCTTCCCTGCCTGTGGATGTCAGTCTTGGGCATATGACTTGCTTTGGCCAATTGAATGTGAGTGAAAGTGACATAAGCCATGTGCAAACAGACACTTTAAGAAGCATTGTGAGGTTGCGTCATTGTTTTTTTCCCTCTCTCATGAGAATGGCAGGTCTCAGACGGAGGCTGCTCTTCCAGCTGGTTCCCCGAAAAAAAGGACTATCAGAAGCAGAGGGTGACAGGTCATGTGAATGAGAAAGAAGCCTGAGTGGCTGAGATTTTTGTTGTTGTTGTTAATGTTGTTATTTTCCTAGAACAACCCACCAAAATTGACTAACATGGACAGAGTAGGGTAGAGGCATGAATACCCTCCTCATATAAAGAGGGGGATCGAGAGATGCTTCTGTAGCTAATAGACTAAGAAAGATTACCAAGGTAATCAATAGATGAACTGAAATAGTGATATTTGGGGACAATGGGACAATAGCAATGTGCTGGGATAATGTTGGGATGAGAATAGAATGGAAATGAGGGGTGATGTAAGTAAGATAACTCTTATGTATCACAGTAGGAAGTCAATAAATGATGTCTAAAGTTGATAAAACATGAAAAAACAATCTAAGCATACTTTGGAGATTAGAAAAACATCAAAGTAATCCCCCTTCCAGCACATCCATTTTTCTTTGTCTGCTGGCTCATTTCCAGAAGTATATATACATGCTGAAATGGTCTCCCATCTTTTAAAAATAGCCCCACTTGATCCCGCCTCCCTCTCTGGCCGTTGCCCCATTTCTCTGCTCCCCTTTACAGCTCCGTTCCCTGAAAGAGTTGTCTGGATTTGTTATTGCCAATCCCTCTCCTTTCATTTTCTCTTGATGCCACTCTAATCATGCTTTGCCTCCATCACTCACCTAAATTGTACTTTATCAGGATCACCATCACCTCCAGAGTACTAACTTCTCTAGTGTTCAGTTCTCTGTTTTCATCTTCCTGGACTTCTCATTAGCACAGGACCCAATACTCACTCCGCTCTCAAAATGCTGCCTTCACTTGGCTTCTGGAACCACCCTCTCCCAGTTTTCTTTATACCTCAAGTTTCCTTTGCTCTGTTTTCTTTGCTTATCTCATCAACCTCTAAATTTGGGAGTTCCCAGGACACTTGATCTTGATCTCTTTTCCACCTGCACTTGTTTGATGATCATGTTCCATCTCCTGGCTTTAAATTGCATTCTTATGATGATAACTCCCAAATCCAGATCTCTAGCCTTCCCCAGAGTCTTATATTCAATTGACTTCTTAACATCTCCCCTTGGATACCAAAAGGCATCCTGGACTGAGCTTATCCAAAACCAAACTCCTGATTTTCTTCCCCAAACCTGCTTTTCTCTTATCTTTCCCCATCTCAGCAAACGGCATCCTTCCAGAAGCTCAGGCCAAAAACTGGGACTCATCCTTGACTCTCTTTTGCTCACACCCCACGCCCAATCTGTCAGGAAATACTCTTGGCTCTGCTTTCAAGATCTATTCAGTATCTGACCACTTCTCATCATTTGCCTCTACCTCACTGGTCCAAGTCTCCATCTTCTCCTAAATGACTGCAATGGCCTCTTAATATGGTCTGCTTGCCTTTATTTATACCCCTTACAGTCTGTCCTCAACATGGCAACCAGAGTGACCCTTTTAAACACAAGTGAGTTAGATCATGTCACTTTTGAGCTGGAAACCCTCCAATGGCTCCCATGTCATTCACAGTAAAAGTTCAGATTTTTATTTTGACCCACAAGGCCCTACATCAGAACTTTCCAAAAAATAAAAAAATAAAACACGAGCCACACATGTTATCTAAGAATTTCTAGTACCTTATAAAAAATAAAAAGGAACAGGTGAAATTTACAGTATATTTTACTGTAACCCAGTATATCCAAAATATTATCATTCAATGCATATCAATATAAAAATTATGAATGAGGTATTTTATAATCCTGTGTTGTTTGTATTAAATTTTCAAAATCTGGTGTGAATTTTACACTTACCACACATCACAGTTTGGACTAGTCCCACTGACGTGCTCACTAGTCACAGTGGCTGCCATATTGCACAGTCCAACTCCATAGCATCTGCCCCCACCGTGTTTCTGGTTTCATCTTCTATTGCTCTCCCTCTTGCTCACTCTGCTCCAGCCGCGCTGGTCTCTTTGCTGTTTCAGAATATGTCAAAAGTCTTCTCACCTCACGGCTTTTGCGCTTTCTGTTCCTTCTGCCTGGAGTGCTTGTCCTACAGGTTGTCTGTGTGGCTCTCTCATTCACATCCTTAGGTCTTTGCTCAAATGCCACTAACTCACTGAGGCTTTCTATATTAGTTTTCTAGGGCTGTCATAACAAAACACCACAGACGCGGTGGCTTTCACCCCAGAAATGTATTTTCTCACAGTTCTGGAGGCTGGAAGTCCAAAAGCAAGATGCCTGCAGGGTTGGTTTCTCCTGAGGGCTCTCTCTTGGGCTTGTAGATGCTGTCTTCTCCCTCTGTCCTCACATGGTGTCTCAGTGTCTGTCTGTATCCTAATCTCCTCTTCTCAGAGGATACCAGTCATATTGGATTAGAGCCTACCCTGAAGACCTCATTTTAACTTATTCACCTCCTTGAAGACCTTATCTCCAAATACAGCCATATTCTGAGATACTAGGGGTTACGGCTTCAACATAGGAATTTTGAGAGGATAGAATTCAGTCTACAACATTTTCCCAGATGATCTTACTTAAAACTGTGGCTCTCTCCTTCCTGCCCAAACTCCCTGTCTTTCCTTACTTCGTCTTCCTTAAGAGCATTCTCACTATCAATCATACTGTATATTTTACTCTTTTTTCCCTGTTTCCTGTATCCCCCACTTGAATGTGTGCTTCATGAGGGTGGGTTTTTTGTTTTTGTTTTCAGTCTGTCTTGTTTGTTGCTGTATCCCTGTACTCTAGAACAGTGCCTGGTTCATAATAGATGCTCAATAAATATAAGTTGAATGAATGAATGAATGTGCTGAAACCAGAAACAGAAGTGATTGCCTTTGGGAAGGTATACTCAGAGCAGGGAGAGCTGGGATAGGGGGTTATAGTTTTTCATTAAAAGTCCCCTTTTTCTCTATGTAATTTTTATTTTATTTTATTTTTTTTTAATTTTTATTGGGGAAGGGGAACAGGACTTTATTGGAGAACAGTGTGCACTTTCAGGACTTTTTTTCTCCAAGTCAAGTTGTTGTTCTTTCAATCTTAGTTGTGGAGGGTTCTGTTCAGCTTCAAGTTGTTGTTCTTGTTCTTTTAGTCTTAGTTGTGGAGGGTGCAGCTCAGCTCCAGGTCCAGTTGCCGTTGCTAGTTGCAGGGGGCACAGCCCACCATCCCTTGCAGGAGTCGAACCGGCAACCTTGTGGTTGAGAGCCCATGCTCCAACCAACTGAGCCATCCGCGAGGCAGCTCAGCTCAAGGTGCCAAGTTCAATTTTAGTTGCAGGGGGCGCTGCCCACCATCCCTTGCGGGAGTCAAGGACTTGAACTGGCAACCTTGTGGTTGAGAGCCTGCGCTCCAACCAACAACTGAGCCATCCGGGAGGCAGCTCAGCTCAAGGTGACGTGTTCAATCTTAGTTGCAGGAGGCAGAGCCCACCATCCCTTACGGGACTCAAGGAATTGAACTGACAACCTTGTGGTTGAGAGCCCACTGGCCCATGTGGGAATCGAACCGGCAGCCTTCGGAGTTAGGAGCACGGAGCTCTAACCGCCTGAGCTACTGGGCCGGCCCTTTCTCTATGTAATTTTTTAAAAACTGTGTACATGTATTACTTGGATTTTTTTTTTTTTAAGGATAAGAATCAATGATAGGGAAGGAGAAGGGACTTTCATACTGTGGTGATAGGAATGTAAATTGGGACTTTTTTTCCTGGAATACAATTTAGCAATTATATGAAGAGTCTTAAAATGTTTCTACCCTTTAATTCAGTAATTCCACTTGCAGGAATTCATCCTAAGGAAACAATAAAAAACATGGACAAAAATTTATGCCTAAAGATGTGCCACAAAGCATTATTTACAAGAATGAAAATTATAAAGAAACCCAAATGATAGCAGTAAAAGAATGGTTAAATAAATGGTGGCTATCCATATGGTAGAATGTTATACACCCATTAAAATGGTATTTACAGAGTTTCTGATGATGTGGTGGAAATTTTTAGAGTATAAGGGAAAGCAGGTTGAAAATTGTGCTGTCAGTACGATCTCAAATATTTTTTTTATTTCCCTGATTCTAAGGCATCTCTTTTTCCCACATTTTGGATGTTTCTGAATTATCATTGATATAAAAATAAGTCATTTCTTTTTTCTTTCAATTTTTTCCCCTAAAAACTTGTTGCTAAGTTAATGGTGTGTTTTTATGATCCAATGGCATCTTAAAATCAAGAAAATATAAGGTCGATGATAGATAGGTAGGTGGGTAGATAATAGTGGAAGGAAATACATTAAAATGTTAACAGTTGGTGGGAATACGGGTGATTATTTTCTTCTTTATAGTTTTCTATATTTTTAAATTTTTCTGAAATGAGCATAAAACGTATGGCTTTTATAATAAGAAAAACTGAATAAACATTATTTTGCAAAAACACCCTCCTCATAGAGTTATGATGCTCTAATGCGAATATGGCAGTATTCTGACAGCGGTGAAGTCCTGTAAAGTATGTGGGACTGCCATGGTTACCCCATTATATCTACATGCCCCATCTACATATACACCACAAGATCATTTATAATCCAATGTATAAATGTCATCGTGCCAAGTGTTATCATGGGGTCAGAGGCTCCCCTGTCGCTCTCGGAAGTCGAGTGACACCTGCTCAGTCAGTCTCCCATGGGATGTATCCTGTCCAGAGTTGGGTCACAGCCTGGGCAGCGACACTTTGAGGGGCGACCAGGTCAGGTTCAATAACATAAACAGCCTCCATGTTTCTTCTGAGACGTTGCAAGGAACCGAGTTGCTGTGTGGAGTGGATGTGGTCAGTCGGCTGATGATTCTGAGGAAGTTTGTGTTTCAGTCAAGTGTCGACTGAGTGCTGAGCAGAAGACAGCGCTGACTTCTGAGAGCCTTCAACAGCAGGTCACG
This sequence comes from Rhinolophus sinicus, assembly GCF_057876585.1. Classification (NCBI taxonomy): domain Eukaryota; kingdom Metazoa; phylum Chordata; class Mammalia; order Chiroptera; family Rhinolophidae; genus Rhinolophus; species Rhinolophus sinicus. Next base: position 55,393,838 of record NC_142506.1, on the reverse strand, counting down.
CACCAGACAGGCACTGTGCTCCTGCTGCTGTGTGCCAGGCCCGTGCTCGAGCTGAGGTACAAAGGCAAAGAAAACGTGGTCCCTGCACGCAAGCAGCTGACCATCTGCTGGGAAGGTAGACTGTGATGAGTGCAGACAGCGGGTATGCGCTTTATGCAGGAGAGGAAAGGATGGCTGCCGGGGGCCATCTAACGGGTCCATAGCAGTGAGGGGATGCTTTCCTGGCCAACATGGCTACAGGGGGAATGAACAACAGCTGTACAGAGTGACCTGGAGGGCACTGAACTAAGTGACACTCCAGTTCTGCCTTAGCTTCATTAAGCCACAAAGCGTCATGGAAAGTGGGGCAAACTGCAAACTAGAAGTTAGGAGACTTCAGAGCTAGTCCTGGTTCTTCACTAGCATGAAACCTTCAGCAAGTCACTTAACCTCTCTGGGCCTCCGTTTCCCCCACCCATAAAATGGAAATAATAATCCCTGCTCAGCCACCTCACGAGGTCACTATTTCGGTTAATGGTAGAGCACTCCACAGTCAGAAAGAGTTTATCACTACCAGTTAACATCGGCAAAATTTCCTTTCTTCCCAAGATCAGTCCTGGGGTTTTCCTCAGACTGCGCAGGAGACCGATGGGCACTTCTGCCTTTTCCAGCATCGTGGTTCCACGCAACTCCCAGAGCTGAGATGTGGGCCTCCCTACGGACACTGACCAAAGCTCACACACCTGACACGTGGAGGGCCGAGGAGGGAGAACACACTTCTCTAGGGCTTGGTTTACCGCACCAAGGGGGAGGTTTGCCATCATACTCTCCAAACCCTGGTGCTGTGTGAGGGCCGTATCCCTGAGGCTGGCTTTGCAGTTGGGCAACCTGGTGAACGAGTGTGTGTACACACACTTGCATGCACACACAAATGTTCCCACAAGATTTACCTCCTGTTATTTTACTGTGAAAATTAGAGGATTTGTTCCCAGGTCTGTGTTTGAACAGCCCAGCCTCACAAGTCCAGGGAAAAGTTCCGGTGGCTTGTTCATCCACCCCTGAGATACAGATAAATGGTTTCCAGCCCTGGAGCCCCATCACCTGGGCAAGTGGGGTGGCCTTACTAGGATGTATGTCTTTAGCATGGGACCTTCCCAGTGAGAATTGGGTGCTGGCTCTCAGTGGCCCTGGCTGAGCACATTTTCTCTAAGCCACGTTATTAGGAATAATGTTCCTAGGGGAAAGTTGAGGCAATGGTGAGGGGACAATGGCTTCCTAATCAAAAGGCAGAACACAGGAATTAATTATGAAAGGTCTTATGACATTGAAGAAGTCATTTTTCTTGAAAGCAATAAAATGACACGAGATCAGGGCTGTCCTGGAACCTGAAATGTGTGGGGACCCTGGCCAGGGCTCCCTGGTAGAGCTGAGCACTTTGGTCTTTGCAGACCGAGAAGTTTGACCCCGAGGCCAAAAAGAATTCAACGCTTGTGGAGAAGAGCCTGCCCTGAAACCTCAGCAAAGAAAATGGTCCAACTTTCCAAGGGCCAGGCAGGGTTAGGGCCACTCCTACCCCCTCATTTTCCGGACAACAGGCCTCCTTCAGGACCCGAGGCTCTTACCCACAATCTCTCCCTCCCGGACACAAGCCCGAGGCCTTCCTGCTCACTGCAGCATCTGGCTTGTAGTGGATGGTTTATTACTATTTGTTGAATTTAATGAATGCACTGGCATTTTATAAAGATCTGATGTTGGCTACAGAAGATATGTGACCTATCAGTGACTGCATCAGACCCTGCCACCTGGATCACCTTTTCTTCACTGCCCAGCCTTTATTTTCCCCCTAACAGCTTGATTAAGATATTTACATACCATAAAAGCCACTCTTTCAAAGTGTGGCAAATTCCTTCCCGTGCCCTGTCTTTCAATTTCACTAGTTGACCACTTTCTTTCTGAACCTCAGAAGCTTAATATAACAAGAAACAGCAAGGCAGGTGCTTGTGAGGAAGAGTGATCGTTTGGGATGGGAACCTTTGTGTCACTGCTGTCTCAGAGTCCTGCCCGTGTAGCAATGCTTGTCCCAGAAGGCGAGGCCCACCGTGGTGCCACAGATGGGCCAGACGCAAGCAGCCTGGAGGCTTCAGGAATAAACATTGTTTGGGAAGTTGTCATATTTCACTTTCTGTTTTGTTTCAAAAAGAAGCATCTCACCAAGAAGGAAAACTTTCTCAATGAAAAGGTAATAGCGTGGCGCCAGGGGCATAACTTGCAACATGGGGCATTTAGGAGGTGGAGAGAGCCCCTCCCTCTGGGGACAGACGGGCTCTGGCCCTGGTTGTCGGTGTTGCTTCACTCTGAGAAGTGTCACACTTAGGCCAAGCTGCAGAAGGGAGCACCGACAGCAGCTCAGTTGGACGTGGGTCTTCCCGGGTCGCGGCTCAGGGTGGCTAGGGTATTACATTATTGTTTTAATAGAATTTCTGTGTTAGCAGATTAGGCACAGTTCTGCTCTGGTCTTAGCTCTGATCATTTCATTCTTTGGCTCTGAAATCTTCAGCAGCTCCCCATCGCCCATGGAGCTAAGTTCATCTTCCACATTGGAAGGATGCAATGAACTTCCCCTACTCTTGTCCTCCCTTTGTTTAGTTGAACTGGGCAACTTGCTGTTACGAGGTGTGCCCATGCGTTTTTGCTCGTGGGGTACCTCTCCTGGAACTCCTTCCCTCACCATGACGTCTAAGTCCCACCCAGCCTTCAGGGCCCATCTCCAGTGCCCCTCCTCTCCTAGCCTTTTTTAACCACTCCTGTGTGGTGAGCGCTTCCATCTTGGAACTGTCAGGCCACTTAGGACATTCCTCTTGCTCTCCTTAAATTCTGGTTCTTCTGTTGTTGTCTTAATTCTCTTATCCTTGAATCATCTCCTTGAGGGTAGGGACTAAGCTTTCCTCACCTTCCACCTCCCACAGCACCTACCACCTTTCCAATAGGCATTTAGGGAGGTAAAGATACCTAGGCAGACTGGCTTCTGGTGGTGAAGCCAAGAGCAGGTCCTGGTTCCTTTAAACTCGTGAGCCCTTACCAAGGGACACAGGCTTTCGTGTCACTTCTCAGCCTTGCTAGCTCAGAGGGAAGTAAGGGACAGTTCTCAGGGCTGCAGGCAGGATGACGCTGTGTTTCTGAGGAGTCCTTGGTGTTCTGGTCACTCGAGACGGACGTAGGGCAGAGGAGGATATTGGCAGCCCCATCGCAGGGACAGAGGGCCTGTTCTCTGGGAGAGTCTTTGGGGACAGTCACAGTGTTACTGAGAAGAGCCAGGATCATCCATCCTTTCAAGTTGTATAGCTAATGACAGATAAATGGGAGGTGGGGGCGGAATAGTGGAGGTGCTCAATCTTAGTAAACTGCTTTCATACAGATTGTTCTGGGCAATCGTCATCAAAATAAATCTAGGGAAAAATTTTGATGAGGAGCAAGATATTAGCATGTTCTCAAAGTGTCTCTCCACAGAATGCTTACAACTTGCAAGGGGAAAAATTATACCATGGAGAAACCAGACAGCATCTTGACTGGGTGAACAAAACAACTTTCCCTGGGCCTTGAACACATTGTGCTAGGTGAAAGAAGCCAGTCACAAAAGACCACATATTGTATGATTCCATTGATGTGAAATGTCCAGAATGGGCAAATCTGCAGAGACAGAAAATAGTTGTGGGGGGAGGAGTGGGACAGTTGGGAGGATCTGGGGAGTGATTGCTAATGGATATGGGTTTTTTTGGGAGGTGATGAAAATGTCCTAAAATTGATTATGGTTACATAATGTTTACATAACTCTGAATATACTAAAGCCACTGAATTATTAAATGGGTAAATATCATCATATGTGAATTATATCTCAAGAAAGCTGTTAAAAAGTGAATGTTAATGAGGAGGGACAGGTAGACATCGCAAGCTTCCTGATGTGATATCCTGAGAGGGACACACATCACTTGTGTAGTATTCTGAATTGGTTCATGAGGAAATATCAGGAAAGCCCAAATTCAGGGGCATTCTACAAAATACCTGGCCCGTATTCTTCAAAAATATCATCATGAAAGATTTAAAAAGACTAAAAACATGACAACTAAATGCAAAGCATGCTCTTGGATCAGATCTCGTACTGGAGGGAAAAAGCTACTCATTAGGACATTATTGAGGCAATTGACAAAACTGGAATTTGGATTGCAGATTAGATAAAATATTGCATCCATACTGCGTTTCCTAGAATTGATAACTGTACCATGAATGTGTAAAAGAATACCTTTGTTCTTCGGAAACACACTGAAATATCAAGGGATAATGGGCTATGGTATATTTAGCCTACTTACAAGTAGTTCAGAAAAAAGAATAATATGAAGAAAGAGAATGATAAAACACATGTTGCAAAGTGTTAAAAATTGGCAATCTGGGTAAAGGGTAGATAGGAATTCGCTGTGTTATTCTTGAGATTTTTTTCTGTGAGTTTGAAAGTATTTTAAAACAAAACAGTTCCAAAATCATGTGGTTAAAAGCCAAACATACTCATATAGTTCAGACATAGCAATGGCATCTAACTCCAAATTCCTGTACCCTAAGTTAGTCCTATCTTCTTTCTCATCACTTAAGGTCTACCAGCTCCAACTCAGGGGCCATCTGGGGCCACAGGAAGAAATGGTACAGGGTGGCACTAGCTTGTAGACCCCCAAGAGAGATTTCCCCAGGGACCCCTTCCCTTAAAAGCCCATGGTCACACCAAAGTTGGTTGTAGCCATTTGGGAGCATGAGCCGTCCCTCTGCTCCACCAGCACAGCTTGATTATAACGAAAGTGAGTTTCCCAGGAGGCTGAGACCAGTACCCACAACTAGGTTCCCTTGCAGCAGCTGGTTGGGACTAAACGGGCTGCATTTGTAGCCATCCTTGGGGACCGATCAGGAATCTGAATGTTTTAGCCAGGGCTGGAGCACCTCCCAATGCTACAGAACTATTTGGAGAATTCTTTCTTTTCTTAGTTATGCCTCTTTTTGACATCCCAGTGTGGAGTCCAAAAAGCATTCATGGACCTCAAAGAAAACAACCTCAGACCAACAACCAATGGCTGTGCCATGCCAGGAGGGCATGGCAGAGCTGCCCCTTAGCCCTGGCTACTCTGAGGGGTCATGTGAGCTGAACACACAAGTGGAATCGTTCTGTGGCCTGACTCAGAAGGGGAAAATAATAAACATAACCATTTTAGGTCCAATAACCGGGGTTCTGAGGCTCAAGGCAGAAAGGGGGAGGGCGGAGTGGAAGATGCACCAAAGCTCGCAGGTTGGGCTTGACCAGAAGGTTTGGTTGGTCTTGGGCCTCAGTCGTCACGGCCAGACTCTGAGTGTGATATACCCTGAAAAGAGGGTCTTGAGAATCGATCTGGGCTAAAGGAGAGCAGAGAAAAGCCTTGGCTTTCACAAGATACCACATTGCTTGGGCCCACTCTTGGGTGGAACTGCTGTGTGTTTTATGTTCCCTACTAGCTTTTCTTCTAAGCCCAGTGCAGCTAATGCCACCGGATGTTCTAGATTTCCCGGTATGGGCTCCCCTGAGGACTCAGAGATGGGTCTGTCCTATGTCAGGATGCTTGGAGATCAACCAACGCATTCGTTAAAGGCAGATCCAGGGAAGGGAGTGGGTGAGCAGTTATGTCTCCCAATCCTGTTTGCATCCCATCATTTCATAGTCTGCGTGGGGGTCCCCACCCACCACCCCCAGACATCAGGGGATCAGCACTACCACCAAGTATGAGAGGAAACACACATGATTCTTACCATAAGTCTGAAGACAACACCAACTGTGGGTAGGGGGTAGAGGGTTGGAGGTAGGGGTAGGGTGATGGGTAGAAGATGCATTAAAATCAAGCCTCTCCTCTTTTGGGTTATATTGTCTACCTACCAGTCTAATTCTGGCTTTTCTAATTGATCATGTGGGTTGGTTTTAGCTCTTTGACTACACCTTTTTTGTATCTTCCCTTAGTGTGTGGCCCAGTGCAGCGCACACAGCAGGATCCCAGCCATACGTGCTGACTGATAATGAGCTGGGAAGAAGAGTGTGGCCTCTGCCAGGCTGAGGTCCAGAACCCTGGCTTCTCGTTCTAGCTGTGTCATAACAGCACCCCACCCTTGGCTGATGGTGCTCTCTGTCCCTGTCCAGGCTCTGCTGTGTACCCATCTGAAGCAAGGGTGGTTGTTATTCTTGCCTCCTTGTTTGTGCTGATAGTAAACAAAACAAGATCAAGGTTCTATGCAGTATGTGCTTAAATCAGGAAGTGAACGGAGGCTCTGCTCCGAAGCACGCAGTCTAATCTCATGCTTTCATGTTCTGAAGGAGCGACTCTTTCCTTTCTACCCCTCTTTCCCCGCCTCCCAGTCCCCATCCATTCCGGCCCCTTCCTGGGCCTGCTCTGGGCAGGTTGGCTGACCTCTGTGGTCTGGCTTCCCTGCTTCGGTGGGAGGCACTGGAGGGATGGAGGAACGGAGGAGAGAGGTTGGGTGTTGGCTCCTCTGGCTCCGTGTCTGGGACCATGGCCCCTGTCCTGCAGCCCCCAGTCCTCCATCCCAGCCCTCTGCAGACTCAGACAACACCCTCTTTTCTCTCCGGTCCCTTCATGCCCAGGAGTGGGAATGCCCACCTGCTGTTTGGAATCCTCAGCATTTCATCTCCTTGTGGGTTCCCTCCTCCTGCCTGGTCCTCTGTGAATAGCCCATTCAACACGCCTTGGGCTCAAGCCTGTCTCCTGCAGGGACCCCTGCTGGCATAGAGATCCTGACCTACCTCCTTGGCACCACTACTGCTCCCTCACCCCCACCCCTCCGCTGACTCCTCCCTGCTAATTTTCCTAAAGAAGTTGTTTTCTAACAGTCTTCCTCCTGGAAGCTCTGGAACAGCCAGCACACGGAGCCAGAGCTTCCTGCCGTCTGAAAAGCGTGGGCGTCCAGCCTCCAAATGGCTCTCAGTGCTCGTGAGATGCCATGTTCCCACGTGGGCCCCGGGGAGGGAGCCAGGCGGGGGAGGGGCAGGCGAGGAGAGGAGGAGGAGCAGCGGCTGGAGAACTGAGTGTGATGCTGGGGGTGGGGGTAGGGGGGTTGGGGGGGATGGGGTAGGGGTGTGGGGGGTGTCCAAACCAGGAACCTTCTTCCTGTGTTTTCCTTTATGGTTTTTCATGTTCTTGCTTAAAGATCGACGCCAGCCCCGGCTCCTCTCGGGGCCCTTTTGGCCCCTAGTGCTTGGCTCAGAGATCTTTGGGCTGCCCTCCTGCCCAGTGCATTCCCCAGAGATAAGCCGGGGTTCTGCCCACTGTCCTCCCAGGAAACCCAGATAGCTGGAAGCTTTGCTGCCCCAGGAACCGCTGCCCCCCTTTAGCCGGGAGCCTTGTCTTTTCTTACGTGTTCACCACTCAGGGACCTCTCCTCCCAGCCCCCCACCTGAGTCCACAGACCGGCCATCCTTCAAGAACTAGCTCACCATTTGCAAGCACCTTCAGGATATTTCTCTGTCTTTCTGATCCTTTTGGAAGATGCAACATCTGCCCAGCCTGTTTGTCCACGTAACAGCTATTCCTCCTTACTCTTCCTGTTAAAAAAAGATATTGAAAGCAAATCACCATCTCAGTCCAGTGTACTTTCCCCTCCCCAGGATCCATCATTTTGCTTTTTGTCCCCCATTTCCTTCTGCTCCCCACCTCCCTGTGGAGATGGAGACCAGCTAAAGAATAATGGTCTGTTGCATGGTTTGATGTTTTTCCCCCCTCTCCTTACAAGAACCTCTACTGTTTGAGTTGTTAAAGCCCCAATGATGCCTTGTTATGAGAAGAGTCATCAAAATACATCTACTACGTTTGAAGTCTTTACAAAAGACACCCAAAATTAGTGTATCATCTACTTAACCGGATCCCCTTTGATAGCCATACCAATTACATTTCTAAAAAGCAAAGCAGTTCTAGTTGGATACTTCTGAATCTATGTGTGTGTTTTTATCCCCTCTTGTGTGATCTGTGTGCACACTTCTGAGAAGCAGGTTTTATAATAGAGATTGAGCCAGGCTAAATCACAGCGGCAGAAGCTTATGCAACTGCTAGAAACCTATGAGTTAAAAATGGAATTGTCTTGCAGAGTGGGGAAGGTAATAATATCAGTGATGTGAAAATAGAAAGTAAGAAATTAGTATTTCAGCAATTCAGGTCTGTTACCCACATTTTTCTGTACCAGAAGATCTTGGTGTCATTTTCCAGAATAAATTGAAAGTGCAACCTCTTATTAGAGGGGGGGGGGGAATCCAACTTTGCTTTCACAAATTCAACTCTCTGTTCCCAGTTAATCCAGGCTCAGGAGCCCTTTTTATTGATTTCTGGCCATCATGTCACAAAACACATTTTGTGTTGGTTAGAATCTTTATGTTCATTAATGCCCGTAAGGAAACAGATTTTAGATGTTTCTAAGGGAGTTTTTGTAATTTGCTATTTTAAAAATACTTGCGAGACCTTTACAGTTGCCATGGTGATATAATTTCCATAAACATGATTTTCGTGGGGATTTTTGCACATTGAAGGCTGAGGTTGATATGCTGTGTTGGGGGGAAAGTAGGTGGTTAATTTGGCATCCAGCTCATGCTGTTTCCCTCAAATGCTGCAAATCTGATTCCAAGAGTCCATGTTATGGCAAAGACCCAGCTCTCTAAACAACACAATTGACAGGAGAGGCTTCTGGGAAGTGGACCTGGTCAGGAGAGGAGGAGGCCAGCCTGTTTTCCGATGAAGTCAACAGGGTATTGGATAATGGGTGCCTGCCCTGGTAGTCAATTGTCCTGTCCAGGCCACAGTGACTTGCAATCTCCCCCCAAACCTTTTGAGGAGCAGACACCCTAGGTGGTGAAGAGCCTGAGGGTTTTTTTTCTCCTTTTATCCATAATCTTGTCAAAAATCCTATTTAATACCCAATACTGTTAAAATGCTGAGCATTTTGCGATGGAAAATAACAGGAAGTAAAAACATAGCGATATTATCTGTTAAGCAAAACAACACTAAATAAGAAATAGTTTTAGAGTCATCTTGAATGCCAGTGATGGAGGAAAAGCAGATTTAATTAGAAAAAGAGGTAGATGGTCCCTGTGGCACCAAACTTTTTATCAGTGATGATAGACATTTGTTTTGGCTCACAGCCGAGCTTCCCCAATTAAACGTTATTTCCCAGAAAATAGAATACACAAAGGGATCGAGGGAGAAGAATAAGAGAGAGAGAGAGAATTTTCTAATAACTTAAAACGTTTTGGAAAAGAAATGACCAGTAAAAGGAGCTAAAGGTAGAAGTATGTCAGTGTAAGATAATTCCACCAAGGGTTCACTGAGTGCCAGGCTATGCCTAATTGAGCACCTGGGCACAGCCCAGGGGTTTGAATCATACAGAATTATGAATCATAAGGAATAATAATTACTAGAAAGCCATTGTGTTGACTGTTATAATTTATGTAGTGCTGGAAATTCGAACAGGGCCACCCAGAGGAGGACGTGGCAGACTTCCCGTATGACGAGTGCTGATCTCCATTCCTTGAAAGCCAAACTTCAATGCCCAGGAGAGGTTGTGTGTGCACATCTAGTGTGTGCACAGGTGGGCCTGCTCATCTGGTGCCCTGAATGTGCACAGGACAAGAGCATGTTCAGAGGTTTGCACAAGTTCGAAAGGCGCAGAGCACCAGCTCCTACGCACAGTCTCACCCTCCCACAGTGGGAAAAGGCCAGTGAACTGTCCAGTCTGCAGACTCGGTGGCGACAGCAGCTGCTGCTGACGTGTTTAAGTGTGTTTATTGAAAAAGAAAGTGATGGATGAGAGGCATAAGAGGACATTTTGTGTTTCTAGAGTAGTGAGGCTTGGGCCAGGGCTCATTCTGAGGGTGACCCGGGCTGAGTCCCACTGAGGATGCAGGATGGAGAGAGAGCATCTCTGCTGCTGGGCCTCCCCTGCGTGGGACATGGGGTTGTGCCGACCATCCACCCTGAGTGGGGTGACTTGTCTAGGACCAGGCAGCCAGTTCAGTGATGCCTTCCAGGGCTGCTCAAGGGGCGTCCCAGACACTTTTCTTTGCCCTGAAATAGCCCAGATGGGTTGGGCATGGAAAGCTGTCGGAAAGTGGCTCACTGGCCCGTCCTGACTGGGAATCAGAACCAGAACGGTGCCTGCAGCGCTGCTCCAGCCTCTTCTCTTAACACACATTTCATTTAAAACTTTTTTTTTTTTTTTTAAATACTGCATCAGTAGCGGGCAGCTTGCCTGGGGCTGCTGGGTGGCAAGGACAGGAAGGCAGCGGCCCTAGGACTGGTGCCTTCCCGCCTGTTGCCCTCTCTGGTGGCACTGCCTTTGCTCTGGGGAAGAGACATGTCCCTCGACTTAGGATGAGTCCCAAGCATGCAATGCAGTGGGGAGCTGTGCCCTGGGGAATTGTCTCCTGAGATGCTCCTCCATGCTCCCAAGTGCAGGAAGGCCAGGGCTGGCCTTTGCTCCCCATGCCAGGAAAAGGAAGATTTCATTCTTTGGAAAGAAACAATAAGTAGAAGCAGACCCCCCTGCCACGCTGATGGGGACATGGGAGGGAGAGGTCCCCTGTGGGTTCCAGAGCAAAAGAACATTTGATGATGTAGAGTCAGGAATCCAGAATTTATTTATTTATTTTGGGGTGCTTCCCTGAATCCTGATGACTCTTTATCTGGGTATAATGTTTTTCTTTTGCTGAGGACCTAGATCCCACTGTACTACTTGATAGCTGTGTGACCTTGAGCCAGTTACTTAACCTCTCTGTGTTTCAGTTTCTTCATCTACAAAATGAGGATAATAAAGAGTACCCACTTCACAGGACTCTTGAAGGTTAAATGAACTATTATACATAAAGTGCTTAGAATAATGCTTGGGATATAGTGAAGATTGCATTTTTTCCCTGGTTTGAAAGGATTTTTTTTTTAAAAATCTCCTCTTTCCCCCCAAGCCCCAGCCTCTGGTAACTACCACTCTACTCTCTGTTACTAGGAGTTTGCTTTTTTTTTTCAATTCCACATGTAAGTGAGGTCATGCATTATATGTCTTGCTGTGTCTGGCGTAGTTCACTTAACATTATACCCTCCAGTTTTATCCGTGTTGTCGCCAATGGCAGAATTTCCTTCTTTTTTAAAGCTGAATATATCACATTTTAAAATCTATTCATCCATTTAGGTTGTTTCCATATCTTGATGATAATGCTGCAATGAACATGGGAGTGCAGATATCTCTTCAATATCATGACTTTATTTCCTTTGGATAGATCCCAGAACTAGGGTTGCTGGATCATCTGGTAGTTCTATTATTAACTTTTTGAGGAAACTCCATGCTATTTTTCATAGTGGCTGCACCAATTTCCATTCCCACCAACAGTGCGTAATGGTTCCTTTATCTCCACATCCTGACCAACACTTGTTATTTTTTGTTGTTAAAAAAATTTTTTTTTTAAATAATAATAACCATTCTGACAGGTGTGAGGTGATATCTCATGGTGGTTTGGATTTGCACTTCCCTGATGACGGTTGAAGTTGAACACCTTTTCATGTACCTGTTGACCATCGTCTGTACGTCTTCTTTGGAGAAACGCCTATTCAATTCCTCTGCTCACTTTTAATTTTTTAAAAATTAAGTATTATCCCCACCCTTGGAACTGGTATGGGGGTGAAGACAGCCTCCCCTTCTAGCTCAGAGAGGAGCCATGCTGTGAGAACCAGCGACCCTCCAGACGGGAGGCCTGTCGAGGCAGGACCCTCAGCACTGCACGTCCAGGGCTGGTACAGTGCCTGGCTCCTCACAGGCTCTTGGGAATCTGGGAACGGAATGACCAGCCAGGGACATGGCTGATTGTCATGCAGGGTCTCCAGTCCCGCTCCCCGCACAAGAACGCAGGATATGGTGAGGCCAAAAAGGAACAACAGAGCCATAGATAAGGGAGTCATACCACTATATTCTCGCTGGCGGCTGGGCGAGACACAAAGCAAACATCCGTCAGTATCCCAACGAGGGGTCTTCCTGCACCCCAGTCTCTCTAGCGGCTGGGCAAGACACAGGCAGTAGGATCCACACGATCCGCAATCCGCCATCCGCTTCTCTGCCAAACAACCAACCCACTTGCTAGCTGCATTCTGCTTGCTAACTTAGCCACAGCAGTTATATCAGTGGCCAGCGGCTAACTGGTTACAGCTGATGGCCATCTACTACCCGAGCCAGCACCTTTCCACGTGAGGCCGAGCGCCTGGAAACTGCTCTCTGGGACTCTGTCTCCACACTGGAGAACTTGCATTTTAAAAAAAGAACCTGATGCGAGAAACTTACTCCTGGGAACCTCATTTTTGGCACTCTGCAGTGCCCCTAAGCTGGGGCTGGGGGAGGAGAAAGAACCCAGGAGTGACTGCTACCAGTGGTGGCCTGCCCATGAAGCCTCTCTGCCTTTGGGGCCAGGGGAGGTGGCTGGGAGTCTATTGTTCCCCAGAGCCCTTGCTTTGCACTGTCTAGAAATTGGAGAGAAATTGTGGTTGAATGTGGTCTGAGGCATGTGTAACTTGGAGCCACTCTACAGGGAATGGTCAGTGGTTCCTAGAAACACTGTAAGGAGCCCCAAGGAGTCCCCAGGACAGGGCTGTAGCTACTGGTCCCTTGAGGTGTCTCTGCATATCAGGGCTCCTCTGGTCCCTTTGGCCTCAGCTGGTCCCTCCTAGGCAGCCTCCTTCACAGCCTCCTGCATGGAGTCTGCAGGCAGCTTTGGCCAGGACGGTTCTTTCTGCCTAAAGCCATCACCTGAGAAAGTGGCCCCTCTGTTTGGGTCATTGGAGCAGGTCATTGGATTTTCCTGGCGGCTCAAAATGAGGCCTTAGGAAACCAGCCGTTATTTTAACTTAAGCGTCCCAAGAGAAGACACAATGGAGTTGAGTGAGGAGGAATGTACTTTTCTGGAGCTGGGTGATTAAAGAAACATCTGGGATTTGTTTCTTAGCAACAGTGCTCATCCAAAGCTCACTGGCAATGTCAGAACATCCAATAATGCCCACGAGCACCATACAAAATACGATAAAAATCAGTGGAACAGGAGAGACGATCTGAGCAGAGCACCTCCAATAGGTAGAAAAACTCAGGACCCTGAACAGAAGCAGCAGCCATTGGTTTAGACTGGAGAGGGCTGCTTCCTACCCCACGGACGCCAAGCCACCTCCCTCCGCCTGGTTTCCGTACGGCCAGCAGAGCAAGCATCCCGGGGACGCTTCTTCTCTTCTCCTGCCCCCACCTTCCCTGAAACCTGGAGCTCCAGTGTCTAAATGGCCTTCTATGTATAGTTTGTATTTGAACAGTGGCAGGTGTGAGCCCTGGAGGAAATATTAAACCCAAATCTAAAGTTTCTGAACCTTGTTTTGGTGCCTTTGGACTCTGTAGCAGTCTTGGATCCCTTCTCAGAATAATGCATTTTTTAAAAACGCATTTTTAATGCATTTAATACATAGACTTACCAAGAAAACCAATGATACTGAAAAACAGTTATCAAAATATTGAGGAAAAAAACCCCAAATTTGTATATAGAAACACTGTGCTTCTGTATTAACGTATTAAACAAGAAGATTCAGCAGTAAGTCTAATAAATACCATAATTTTAAAACAGTGATGAGTGTCAATAAGGTTTTGAGAAACCTACTTCTCAGCTTCACTGGGGTAAGGAAATATCTGATTTCTGTTGGTGAAGAAGGCCAGGTTCTGCTAATATTATTGTAGTTGCTGCCTGCATCCATAACGAAAGGCTTTGAAATGCTAAAATTGAGGTAGGTTAGTAAAAATAAAGAAGTCATGTTTTTCAGTCCCAGTTCATGGATCCCCAGGGGGTTTGTGGACCCCAGGTTGGGGCCTCTTCCCTTATTTATCCTCCCATTCTCACTTCTGTGTACCTGAGGCCTGTTAACCAAAGTTGCTTAAAAACCTATGTTATCAGAGCCACTATATGGGAATGGACAGACAGACAGACAGACAGACAGACAGAACAGAGGCAGCGAGACACTATTGAACAAGCACAGCCAATAAGCAAGTATTAAAGGGCATGACGGTGTTATAGCTGCTGTGAGAACCTATGACCTGTGTCATCAAAGAGCCGTGTGACGTCACCTTCCTCCACAGAGGGGCGTTCACAACACAGATGTCCCGAGTCAAGGTCACTGAGATGCCATTTTGGAAAGATGAAAGCCCTTGACTATGAGATTCTCGGGAGACAAGTATGGGCTTTCTTCATTTTTTTTCTAATATCTACTACATCCATTTAACACCTTTCAGCAAGTATGTGTGAAGTGCCTAAAATGTAGCAGCCACTTGAACTCAAAGTGGGCAGGTGTCACGCAGGGACTCAGCTCCTGCTCCCCGCACAAGAACGCAGGATATGGTGAGGCCAAAAAAGGAACACCCACGATGCCATAGATAGGGGGCTTCATACCATTATATTCTCGCTGGCGGCTGGATTGGAGACACAGGAAGCAGGCTCCACACGATGCCCAATCCGCCGTCCGCTTCTCTGCCCACCAAACAACCCCACTTGCGTAGCCACGGCAGTTATATTAGTGGCTAATGGCTAACCGGTAACAGCTGATGGCCATTTAATAACCGAGCCAGCACCTTTCCATGTGAGGCCGAGAGCTGGGAAACTGCTCTCTGGGACTCTGTCCTCACAGCAGGTTAACAATGCTGTATGGCCAGGTGCCTGGGGAGATGAAACGCAGAGCTGGTCAGGTAGCCCCCCGGAGCGGAGCGGGCCCCACGGCAGGGCATCTGAGACACCGGTCAGCTAGAGGGTGAGCCCGCTTTGCTGAGCCGCCTCCAGAGGACAGGCCTGCAGAGGGTTAAGTGGGCAGGGAAAGCCTCCTGTGTTCCCAGAGTCCCTGAGTCAGCCGCTGGGCAGGCTTCCTGGGACCCAGGCATTCTGGCTGCCTGCCCCCGGGCTAGCCCACGTGCAGGCTGCTCCACCAGCCTCTGAGAAAACCCCTGGGTGGTTCTGCCACGCGATTAAGCAGGGAAATCGTAGGCTCCATAGTACTTGCTGGTTTTGCCCGAATGGCTTTCTCCTGTTCACAGGACCAGGGTCACAAAACATCAGAGCTGGAAGCGTTCTTGGGGAACATGGTGTTCAAGGGTCTCATTTTACAGACGAGACACTAAGGCTCAGAGGCAAGAGGGACTCTCCCAGGTCCCAGGGCAGCAGCAGAGAGCCCCGGTGTCCCGAGCAGTGACCACACCTTCCTTCTCTCGCTCATGGGGAAGGCAGGATGGAGGTCAGGCCTGAGTCCCCAGGGGGCCCCAGGGCGGCAGTCCTCACAACCCTCCACGGAAAGGCCTGCCCTGCACTCACGGGGGACAAGCAAAAAGAGGAAGTGTGGATTGTCACCCCAGCCCATCCTTAGAAACAGGGCAGAGCGTATTCCCAGGGTCAGGTGAAGAGCACAGGTCTGGGTCCCACTCCTGGACGCTCACTGTTGCTGTGAGAGTGCCTGGCTCTGCGGCAGGAGCTCTGTGTGTATTCACTCACTTCGCCTCACCACAGGCCTGTCACTATGAACTAAATTGTGTTTCACCCACCCCCAAATTCATATGCTGAAGCCCTCCCCTCAATGTGTCCATATTTGGAGATGCGCCTTTTAGGAGGTAATTCAGGTGTAATTGAGGTCATAAGAGTGGGGCCCACTTGATAGCATTAGTGTCCTTATTAGAAGAGACACCAGAGGCTTGCGTGCCCTCTCTGCCCTGTGAGATGGTGGCTGTCTACAAGCACCTTGGTCTCAGACTTCCCAGCCTCCAGAAGCTTGAGAAATAAATTCTGCTGTTTAAGCCACCCTGTCTGATGTCCTTTGTATGGCAGCCTGAGCTGAGACACCTGCACAGCAGGTACTGTTAACATCACCCCCCGTCTGGCAGAAGGAGAAACTGAGGCACAAAGAGCTTAACTGACCTGCCCAAGGTTAGCAAGGAGCAGAGCCAAGTTGCCGCGGCCCCCTCCCTGCCCTGCCACCTCGCCTGCAAGGAGTGTCTACATCAGAGGTTGTGTGAGGACTCGAGGAGACTTTGCTGGTGGAGACTCCAACAGGCCAAGCACAGAGCGAGCCCTCAGGGAAGGTGGAGATTGTCACTCTGCCCCAGAGCACACATAGGAGGAGGGAGACGTAGCAAAGAGGAGCAGAGAGTTAGGAGCCACCTCTGGGAGCTGCAAGTTTCCAGATAAAGTGGCACTCTCTGACAGGCCATTCTCTGGGCCCCATACCATCGGGGGACCCCGGGTGGGTAATGTGGGAGGTGAGCCGGGTCCCTGAACCAGCAGCCAGGCCCGCTGGTCCCTGGGTCACAGGGAGCAGAGTGGGGGTGGTTAAGTGGCAATTGGGAAGTGTGGGGAAAGGTGGGTGAGAGCAGGGCAAGGGGACAGCCTCCGCCTACAGTCTCTGCTGGGGAGAACATGGAGGGTAGTTCCAGAAATCTATCAGAAGACAAGATTTCCCAAAGTGCCATTTCCGGGAGGAAACACATAACCAGCCATTTCTATAGAACTGCAGGCCTTACTTAGTCACCCATTTCTAGCTCCCTTTCAGGTGATTAGAGCCTGTAGTGACACTTTGAACACAAATTCAGGCTTTCACATTTGCAGTCTTCTTGCCCTAATAGGAAATGTCTGGTGGTGAGCTTCTCCCCAGAGCCTGCCTTGGCATCGGGCCTGCGGCCGAGTCCCGCCCTCCCCAGCTCCTGGCCGCCACCTCTGTCATTTTTCTGCTTGTTTAGAGCATTGGAAAGAGAATGTACTGCCTATGGTTGCAAAGCCCCAGAGAAGTCTCCCTCTACCTAATGAGTTTTGCTTGGAGAAATCCGTCAGCTGCAGAAGCACTCGGTCTGACCCTGTAATTGTCTCCCTGGCTCAGTAATCAGACGAGCATCCCCAGAAAGGCTGGCAGCTCCTCTCCCAGCTGCTCCCTGGCAGGTGGATTGATGGTTTGTCCTCACTCCAGGTCTCAGAAGCACCTCGTTAAAGGGGATGACACACTGTCTGCTGGAGCTGCTGACCAGATAGCTGCAGGAGCAGAGGGAGGCACAGAGCTGGTCCTGGGAGCCAGGGGTGGGCAGGATGTGTGTGCTGGGTTCCCTGGCTATGTGTGCCCGTAGAGGGGCCCAGAGCCCTAATGTTGGCGTTCACACTCTACCTCCCTATGGGCTGGACCTCATTAACCAGCTTGGCATTCAAGTCTGAGAAGAAAAAGGGATCCTCCCTGTATTTACAAAGCCATGATGAGATTATGTCATAGAATGACGACACAAGATCAAGGCGCCCAAGCGGCTGCTGCCCTGAGGTTATTTCCCAGGTAAAGACTCACCTGTCACTAAGGTTGGCAATGACTAGTCAGTTAGTAGACGTCACAGGTCATCTTTCTTACTGTTAAAATATATGTAGCGTAAAATTGACCATATTAACTTTTTAAGCGTATACCTCATGGCATTAAGTATATTCACAATGTTGTACAACCAGCATCCATCTCCAGAACCTTCCATCACCCCAAACTGAAACTCTGTGCCCATTAAACAATAACTCCCCCCTCCCCCTCCCCCTAGTCCCTGCTAACTTGGCTGAGTAGCCCTCTATTTCGTGTGAACACCACATTTTGCTTATCTATTCATGGAAACTGCGTCGGGCATTTTTAAAAGGCAGTGATTATTCTAAGGGGCTCTAGATGTCTAGCTGTGACATCTCATCAGAGTGGCCTCCAGGGTTGGTTTGGGGCATCTGGTTGCCTGGGAGGGGGTGTGCCCAGAGGTAGAGAGGAGAGGGGCACTGCTCCCTGGTAAGGGCAGTGTGTGGCGGGCAGTGGCGTTGACTCCCGGCACCCTTTCCACTACAACGATTAGTCCAAGCCTGTCTTGGAACGCCATCTCTCTTGCGGGTGACTAGTTCAGCAATGACAGGTGACCCAATGATCATTCATCAGGGAACTGTTTCCTCAGGCCAAAAAAGGGGCCACAGGAAGAAGTCATCTGTATTTTCCAGACATTATTACGTATAGATTGAGCTTCCTGGAACCGCTGCAGCCATCTGGGTACCAGCCTGAGGTTGGAGCCAATGCTAAGAGATGGAAAGAGCCAAGGGCCTGAACTGCTTAATTAGCCAACCTTGGAACTACCTTTGGAGTTCCTGTTATTTGAGATAATAAATACTTCCTATCACTTAAGCTAGTTTGAGTTGGCTTTGTGTCACTTCCAGCCCAAAGCATCCTAGGAGATATCAGCTATGTGTAGCTGTGTTCTTTTGCTGGACCCTCTGACTGGTTATCCTTGGAAACAAAGCATAAAAACAAGGTTCATTTACCAGTCTCGATAATGACCTGACCCTGCTGTTAATTGTAAATATAGATATAAGGCAACAAATAACCAACTCTGGTTGGCACATAAGCCAGTTACAGTATATATACCTGCTGATGTCCCCAGGACCTTGGTTGGCATGCCTGGCTTTCCCCAGGGTGTGTGGCATGAATGCCGGAAACCTCTGCTTTTGCACCTGTTTCTTCGAGGCCTGTGGAGGTGGCCTGGGGCACTCCAGCAAGTGACATGCTGAGCTGAGAAGGACAGGGGAGGCCTGATTCTACTCCGATCTCACCTTTAGAGGTGAGGTCGGTGATGCTGATGCTGGCAGCTGCTGTCCCCCATCTCAGCCTCCTGGGGGCCCATCCTCACGGGCAAAGCACGAGGAAGGGGACAGAAGGGGATGGGACTGCATTTTAATGAGCACCTGAGTGCTCTGCCTTTGAACACCATCACCTTGGAGGAGGTGACCGGTAAATGACAGAAGTTCACAACGATGAGACTGATGATTATGGGTGATCCTCTTATCCTGAGTGTCATGGGTCCTAGCAGGGTGCTGTGGGGACAACCAGCTGAGTCATCCCCACTCTCCCACCCCATGAGATCTGCTCTCAGGGTCAGCAGCACATTCTTTTGAAAATTTTAAATCATTCCCAAAAACTCACCCAAGGCGAGTGAAATTCATTCATTTCTGAAACAGCCAGTTTGTAGGCAAGGAAGGTGAATGAAGTGGGTGACTCAGCTGAGCATTCTGACTTCTGTGAAAGCAGGGTGCGCTGTGACCAACATCCATGAGTCTGCGTCCTGATGTGGGTCCCAGGTGGCGGCCCCTGCAGGGCTAATGTTCTGTCAGCATGCGTGTAAAGCAGTCACAGCATTTCGGAAATGAATGCACGTGCTTTGAGGCTATATCTGTGTGACATGATTGCTCACGTATCTGGAAATGTTTCTGACATTTCACTGGGGGGAGAGGTCTGACTCCTAAACCCTTTGGGGATCTTTCCCCTGATTTGTGTTCAGGACTGTTTGTGTCCACTTTGGGGGCGTGGGTGGGTCTGGGACACCGAGTACTCATGCTGCTTATGTAGCTCCTTCTCCAGAGAGCTTTGGTCTCTCGTTGTCAGGCTGTCCCCTGAGGGCTTCTGTCCCTTTCCTGTCCCCTTCGCAGACCCCACCAAGCCTGTGGGAGGGGTGGGAAGCTACTTCCTGGACTGCATAGCCCTCAAGAAGGTCATTTTCATTTTCAGAAGGCAAAGTGGTACCCAGCCCCCAAATCCTGGGGATTGAATTCTGCTGGGTGCCAATAACAATATCATCAATAATAACAACCATGGGGGGCGGGCAGGATGCTCAGAGAGGGGAAGTGATGGCCGAGGTCTTGCAGTGGTAAGTGCCCGAGTAGGGCTGGAAGTCAGGATGTGAGTCCACTTTCCTTTACCACGTGGCCTTTCCTAAGCAGCCCAGACGTTTCAAGGACGTACAAGCAGATTGTCTTCGTGGGACCTCAGCTCATCCCTCATCTTCAGGGACCAGGGAGGGTAGACCATTGCTTAGCACCTATGGTTGTCCTGTGGGCACCACATTTCTGTGCTGCTATGTGCAGATCCCAGGAATGGGTGAGGGTAGGGGGGTGGGGGACTGCAGGGGCCCCATGGTGGAGACTTGCTTACAAAATAACCTAAACACGTGGGCTTGCCCCCGAGAAGTACACAGTCCACTTAAGGTCAACCAGGTGACACCTGAGAAAGGACACATAGATCTTTGGGCCTTAGCTGATGCCTCTGTGGTGATCTGTTCACTTAATAAACCCTTACTAAAGGGCTGCCATGTAGGCATTGCACGGGTGCCTGGAATATAAAGGGGAGCAAAATGCACAGCCTATTGCTAGTGTAACAATAGCTAAAGCACTTCCACCATCCTTACTGGGTGCCCTGTACTGTTCTAAGCTCCTACTCCTCCTGTAATGTTCAGGGCATCACAAAGGTAGAGGTTATTGCTGTCATTCTCAGATGAGGAAGCCGAGGCACAGAGAGGTTATGTAACTTGTCCAAGGTCACACAGGTGGCAAGTGGCAGGGCTGGGCTCAGACCCAAGCAGGCTGGGTTCAGAGTTGGCATTCTTCCCTCTCAGCTGCACCGCCTCAAAGGGCTCATACCTTGTGCAAGGGATGGAGTGTAACTTCTTCTTGGTACCACTTTCCACCCAAGAGTTGTCCTTCCTATGATGAGCACACGAGTGATTCTAGTAAAGTCACATTCGTTAGATACCTGAGTAGCTTCTATGAGCCAATTATTCTGGTAGGCCATGTAGGGGCCTCAAAGATGGACCAGAGAAGGCTGGACTCGCAAAGGGCTCACACTATAGTGAGAGAACAGATCTAGAGGCAAATAGCCCTGCGGGGTGCTCCGTGGCCCCGGGAGGCCGAGGGTGGAGTGTGGGCTGGTGTGGAACCACGTGGGCTCCGAGCTGGAGCGCTTGAGTGGGCTGTACAGTGCGAGGGAGTAACAAGAAGCATAGAAGATGGTGGAGGAAGACAGACAGCCAGTCAGTGGGTGGGGAGAAGAACAGGAAACTAGCAAAATCGGCTGAGAAGAGGCGGGCGGGTAGGAAGCTGGGAGCGCCACCCTGTTAGCAAGTTTCTTCCAGTGCTGGGCCTGGCCTGAGCCCTCTGGTCACTGAGAAGCTATGATGGCTCAGGCACAGCCATCATCTGGGCTTACTGTCCAGGCTCCTGAGTAGAACTGTGTAACTCACCCTGCCCCCAGCCGCTGAGGTTTCTCTGGGGGTCCCTGAAAGCTGCCATTTTTCCATTTCTAACTGCAGCCCACCAGCTCCTGTCGCTCCTTCCTCACTCATATGTGTCCCCCGTCGGGCATCACAGCTACCACGTCCCCTCCTCCAGGGACCCCTTCGACTTAGTCACCCTGCAGCGGTGTTGGCACCAACATTCCCTGCTTCCATCAGGACAGCTGCTCTGGATTCTTGGTCCTTTCCTGAAATAAATTTGCCATTAAAAAGGAGGTTTAACAAAACCATTCTGCTCTTTGCTCCTTGAAGAAATCATCAAGCGGTCCCTGAAGTGCTACCCTAGAGTTGGTCCCTTCTGAAGGATACTCCACGGGAAGCCCGGCTACTTGGTTTGGCTCTTATTTTCTGAAAAGGCTCTCTCGGGATAGGCTTGCTGGGAGGCGCCCAAGTTCACTGCCCTCCTCTTGTTCTCTGACGGAGCTGAGGGGCCCTGGGCCTCAGGCCTCTCACTGTCCTTTATTGGCGTTCACCAGGTTTGTGAAAACAGGCACAGTTGGTGTCTCAATTAGCTTTCGCTGCATAACAAGCCTCCCCAAAACTTAGTGTCTTAAAACAACAGCCATTGATTTAGTCCACACTCCATGGGTTGCAATTTGGGCTGGACTTTGGAGAGGCAGGGCAAGGCTTGGTTGTTCTTAGCTGGATGGCTGGATGGCTGGGGCCTCTCCCCATGTGGCCTCACCCTCCAACAGGCTAGCTGGGTTTGTTCATATGGTGGCTGGACAGAGCTCTACTCAAGCAAGCAAAGGCATGGGTGGCCTTTGTGGCTTGGGCCCGGAACAGGCACAGTGCCACTTCTACCAGGTGATGTTGACCCATGAAAGTCACAAGGCCAGCCTGGATTCAAAAGTGGGGAAACAGACTTTACCTCTCAATGGGAGGAGTTGCAAATTCACATTGCTAAGGGCATGGGTGTGGGGAGTGGGGAACTGGGGCCATGTCTGCAATCTACCACAGTTGGTCAACGCACAATTCATTCTGGGTCTATTCTTGTCTGTTAAATGAGGATAAAGACATGGGATTGTTGTGGGAATGAGGTGAAGTGAGGTAGTAAAATGCTAATCTCTAGCGAGTGCTCAATACATTATAGATCAATATTGATAATAACAGTTACACCTGTGACCATTAGAACATTGGGAAGGTGCCTTTTTGTAGACAATCAAGCACCCTTGTCCAGCTCAAAGGACAGTAAAAGCAGTTCTCTATTTTTCCTCCTAGTGGCTTATCAGTTCATCCCTATCCACCCAGAAAGGTCCTCTGGGAGCCCCTCCGCGTGCCTCCCTTCCTCTCTCTTTCCCTCTCTCAGCCCTGTGGTCCACCATAGCCCTCCTTTTTCCTCTGGCTCATCTTTCAGTGGGATAGGGGGTTGGGAGGGGAGGCCAGTGTCCAGTTCAGTGGGATAGGGGGTTGGTCACAGAATAGCAAGAGTATCCAGCTCTATGCGCAGCAGGTACGGGAGTCAGAGGGGCCCAGCTACAGGACACAAAAGCCTCTCTTGTCCCAGGTTGCTGCCTCTAGTTGTGTGGGTCGAAGACTGTTTCATACGTGGCCCGTATCTTTCGATAATATTGAGAACTTCCAGCAGCATTGCTCCAGGGCAGTGCTATCCTAATGATCCCTGATGCCCGGTTGTCCTATCTCAGTGTGGGCAAGACTGTTAGGGGGATGCAGGTGAACAGGCCCTCCAGGATGCTATTCAGATGCTAAGTGATTGCTGTGAGGATCAAACAGCACAGACCACTTCCTGCCACCCTTTCTCCCCCACCATTGCCTGGTAACGCCCCTGTTTCAGTTACCTACTGCTGTCCAGCAAACCATCCCAAAATTTAGTGGTTTGAAAAAAAAAAAGCAGTTTGATATGTTCCTCAGTTCTGTGGGTCAGGAATTTGGACAGGAGGACACATCGGCGATATCTTGTCTCTGCCCCATCAACTCAGAGACCAGAGTGCCCGCTGGGGACTGGAACCATGTGGTGACAAGCTCGCTCATATGTCTGGTGGCTGACACTGGCCATCAGCTGGGACCTTACCTGGCTGTTGGCTGGTGTGCCTACACCAGCCCTCTCTCCACATGGTTTCTCAAGTGGGCTAGTTTGGGCTTCCTTATATTAGGTTGGTGCAAAAGTAATTGTGGTTTTTGCCATTATTTTCAACCTTTGAAACCACAATTACTTTTGTACCAACCTAATAATATGGTGCTGGGTTTAAGACTGAGCAGCTAAAGACTCAGGACATGAAAGCCACCTGTGTGTTAAGGCCTGAGCCGGGAAACTAGCCATGCTGCTCCTGCTGTATCCCGCTGGTCAGTCACAGAGCAGTGTAAGAGGGAGGGATACGGTCCCCACCTCTTGAGGGAAGAGTATCTAAAATCTTGGGGCCATCTTTTAAAACCACCACACTTCCATTTGGAAAAAGATGGTCCAATTGATCATTTTTCTCTGCTTGATTTTGTAATGCATTTCTCCTGTTCATGAACCTCGCACTGACCCAGCATCATTTTACCCCAAATCTCAGATTTTCACGTGGGTGTTCACCCTTCCTTCATGCCACCTAAGCGTTGTAGAGGATGACCCCAATTCTAGCTCCAGGGCTGGGCCCAATGGCTTACACCAATAAGCATGTTACATTTACTTTGCCAAATTGTTGGTTCAAGGGTAGGCAGGTAACCTAAGCAGCACTCTTTGGGTAAATCTCAAGACACCTGCTTGGAAAGCTGACACAGAAATAAATGTTCTGCCTCCTCTGGACAAGTGGTGTGTGGATGTGATACCTGGAGCTGCTGCAATCATTTTGTCACCATGGGGGAACCTGGTCTTGCGATAAAGCTGACACCATGGGAGACAGAGCGGAGAGACAGAAGATGTTGGGTTCTTGTTCAGTTTTAGCCATGGAATCAAACCACTCCTGAATTCCTATTAATAACCAAAAGAGCAAACAGTGATTAAGCTCTTAGTATATTCCAGGCACTTTAAAAGCATAGTCTCTATTAAGCCTCACACAGAGCCCCTATCGTACAGATGAGGAAGTAGATCTAAAACTTTTTCATAAGGAGACAGGCAAAGTAATTTGCCCAAGTTCACGTAACCAGGAAATGGTAAAGTCAGGATTTACACTCAGCAGTCTGACCCTAGAGCCCAGACCCCTAACCACTGCCCTGTAATACCTTTCTGGATTTTCCAGTTATGTGAACCAGTGGATCCCTTTGTTATTTAAGCCTGTTTGAGTTGGTTATTTCCAAAATAAAGACCACAATGGGCAAGCCCTTCCTGCAAGTGTGGTATGTCCGCGTGGCCTGAGCAGCAACGTCAGCCCCACTTGCAGAAAGCCATCCTGAGCCTAATCCCATGAGCCCTGGCACAGGCGCACACACACAGGCCACCCCACAGGACACGGCTCCAGGAAGGAGCAGGTGTGTCTGCCAGGCCTGTGGGAATCCCTAGCCAGACAGGGAGCACCTGAGCACGAGCCCCACACAGGGCTCCTTCCGCCTTCCCTTCTTCCTCCCTGGTCCTCCGGGAGGCTGGGGTGCCAGCTAAGCTAAACCACCTCCTTTTCCACTGTTGTCACCCTGTGGCCACCTGAATGAATCCACAGTGGCTTCTCAAATTCTCTTGGGACTGGAGTCCTTTCCTGGCTTCCAAACAACAACCCTCAGTGTCCTCCTTCTCATTCTACCTCCAAGAGGTGGGCCCTTTGCCTTCTTAACTGGGACTGATTCTAGGATGGGGGGCTGCATTCCAGAGACACTCCTGGGAGTTCAGAGGCTTTTGTCACACCCCAGCATAGTCACAAGGCATCATGTATTTCCTGTGTCAGGTGTCTGCCTGCCATCTGTCCTCTAGTTTGCTTGACTGCTCCCTGGCTTTCTCTGTGGACAGTAAGAAGCTGTTTGATGGACAGTCTTGCACAGCTGGATCTTGACAGGTGCCTGAAACTTTTTTTTTTTTTAACTGAAAAGAGAATTTATTTTTGAAAAAAGAGAGAAAACTGCCTATAATTCTGCACAGTACAACAATTTTCCTTTTGCTTCACACATTCCGGTCTTTGTCCACGTACATAAATATTTTTAAATCGTCCCCGGCACAGTATGAGTACTATTTTTGTAATTTCACTGAACGCACTTGCCTGACGTGCTGCGTAATCATCATACATACCGTTTCTAGTGGCTGTATAATACCGCGGCATATAGATGAGTCCCGAGTCTCCGGCTTTATGAGGCTGACATAGTGAACTTAGCATTTATAGCACATCTTTTTAAAAAGGTGAAGACTACTGCCTTCGGCTACAAGCCACTGTGAGAGCAGGAGTCATTGAGATGTTCAGTTTCGTTCTCATCTTCTTGGTGACTGAGACCTCATTCACCAGGGTTCTATTCCAGTGTTGCCTCCTGGGGACACTTTCCTGACCACCCGCCTCCAAAGCCTGGGGTAGGGCCGTCCTTAAGCTCCCATACCTCCCTTATTCAGTGCACACTGTGTTCTAAGTATTACACGTACTAACTGAGTCCTCACATCCACACTATTCAGCAGGATGGGGAAACTGAGGCCTAAAGAAGTACGTCACTTGTCCAGGTCTCAGGGCCTATGGGTGGTGCAGCTGAATTCGGGCACTGGCATTCTGACACCAGAGCCCACCTCTGTAACCACAGTGTTTTCTTGCCTCTGCCACCTCTGGTAGGACTGACCACACAGCGGTATGTTCTGTGCCTGATCTGTCTCTCTCACGACCACGGGCAATTCCTGAGGGCCGGGCTCCTCCTTTTTGTTGGGGTCCACATGGATTTAGCCCAGTTCTTGGCCCCCAGCAGGTACTGCAGGACGGCTACCCGAAAACATGGGGAAAATGAATGGACGAAAAGAATTGGGTATGATTTTAAGGAAGAGGCAACTTTGTACCGAAGAATGCAGGCCTCCAGGCCTCGGTGGCATGATTGGAAATGTCCCACCACGACCCACAGGCCTCGGCTGCCGAGGGCTCCAGGGCAGGCTGCAGGGTGGCGCTGTCCTCCCACGTGCCCAGTGTGTGTGGCCACAGCTTGGGGCACCGGGGATGCTCCCCTCAGCACTCTCAGTGATGAGCGACCCCTGGTGCCTGGCACACTTGGCCTCACACGTACTTGGGTGCTGTGGGCCCAGGCAGATTTGTCCCCACACTTGAATCAATAAGGAGAATCACTCACCTTCAACAAGCTCAGTGTCGAGCACATGGTAGATGCTTCCTAAATGCTATTTGTTATGGGGGAGACTGAAACAGGGTCAGCCAAGCGCCCGAGAATGAAGGACACCCACTGAGACAAGATGGGGTGTAGGACTCAGGCTCCCCGGGCTCCGTTGCTGCAGCCGCCGTCCCCAGAGGGGTGCCTTTGGGGTTCATTGTGCTGCAGGTTTTCACTGCGGTCATCTCAGAAAGGCTCCCAGGCAGCTGTGACCTTGGGCAGAGCCCCGCCCTGTGTTCATCTGTGTCCACCCATCCTTGGAAATTTCCTCTTGTCAGGTTGCAAAGTTGAAGGAGACAGGTGTGTTGTCTCCGCTCACAAATGTCATCGCTGCCGTCCTTGCCCATCTTCCCGCCTGAAGGGCCTCAGCCCTGGCTCGGACTCCCCTGCCCTGCCCGTTACACATCCTCTCCCTGTCCCATCCCCACTTCCTCAGTTCACCCTCTGGTATTTAAAGGAAGCCCAGAATCTGTTGTGACAAGGCTCAGCCCTGGGGAACCAAGAAATTCCATGTGGTTACATTTCTGCGCAGGCTCAATGTCCTGGGGAGTTCCCGGGGCCTCCCGGGGATGCACTCAGAGAGAGAGACCTGCAGTTCTGTTCTGCAGCTCCCCAGGCCCTCACGGTCTGTCCAGGGCCGGGAGTACATCTTGGAGTTCGTCAGGGATCTGGCAGGGGAGGTCGAGGGCAGTGGAGATCGCTAACAAGCGCAGGGAGGCCCAGCGCCATTGAAATTAATTATCAGCTCCGGCCAACCGAGCCTCCAGCAGGATAAGCAGCCTGATGCCACAGTGGGAAGGAGCTGGTCTCATTTCCTCTGTCCACAGAAGGCAGGGATGACAGATTTATTTGTGGCAGCCACGGGGCTCCCTGTCCTCCCTGCTTTATGCCACGTAGCCTTTTCAGTTGGAAAATCCAAGGCCCACCCCTTGGCCGTGCTAGTGACTGCCTGTTCCCCACCGAGGTCTCACTTGTAAGCCCCCTTATCCGTCTGAACACGTCTACCCTGCTGCCTTTCCCCGAGCTCCTTAATCCTCAGATCCCAGACAGCCCTTCAGCGTAGCTGGGTGTATTTTCAGCACAATCTCCATTGCTTCTTATGCTGCCCAAAGATTGATAATTGAGGCTTCGTAAGGCTGAGTTCGACCCTGAATGTGATCTCCCATTCATCTCATTCCGGCTCTGATATGACAGCAGTTGGCCGTGGGACCTGTTTCGTAGGGTGTGACTTGTCCTTCCAAATGGCTGTAACGTCTGTGCCAAGCCTTCCCTTACATTTCCTACCTGGCCCCCAAAGCTTGCATTCAGGGTTGTGCCCGAGCCCTCCCGGGAGGAGTGACAGAGGGTGTCCTGGTGTAAGTCCTGGCCACTGACCAGCAGCACATTTTAATGACTGTAGAGCAGGTGACACCTAGGATCTGACTTACTGGCCTCCATCCCAGGGGAGCACATTTTGTCAGCAGTAGCTGCTTCAAAAGACAGCTCTGCCCTCTCCCCCTGAGTTCCAAGAGACCTGGGGATCCCGTCTCCACCCCAGCGCCTTCCACAGCTCCCATGTGAGTCACGTGAAAAGCTGAACCGGACGGGACTGGTAAAGGATGTTTCCAGCCCCCAGGTTCTGTGTCTCAGAAGCAGTGCTGCCCCGTCTCCTGGTGGGAGACTGTGCCAACCCACTTCTGGCTGCTTCTCTTCCAGTTCCCAACAGAAGCAGGATGGGGCTTGGGAGCCAGGCTGGAGGAGCCCTCCCCTAGGTCCCTTTGGAACTTCCAGGATGGAAGTGGGCAAATGCTTTCCCCTCCCCAGGGCCTGGGTCTGGAGCCTAAGCCATGAGCTACTGGGGGAATCCAGTGACCTCAGCAATATGGTGGCCTGAAGAGGGCTGTGCTTGCACTGCTCACTGGTGTCTTTGTTGTGAGTCTCTGTGGGGTGGGGGTGGGAGGTCCTCCTCAGGATCATGGGAGGACACACAAAGCACATGTCCCTGCCTAAGGTCCAGGTGTCTTATGACTCTCTTATTTGGGTGCTTGACAGTAAAGATCATTGCGATCATTTTCCTTTGTGCCAATCAGTGTTGGCACAGTGTTGGCCGGGCTTTGGTGCCCCCAGGCACCTTAGTCCAGGGCCCAGTCCCCCTGCCTCTGCCGCAGAGAATCACCACCGCAATTCAGCACTGACTCACGTGGGGGACATGAAAGGACAGAATGAAAGGCCAGAATCATGGGCTCATTTCCTCTAGGTTGTGTGGTTTTTGGCTCTGTATCTATGAAGCCAAGCTCTCTACTTCTCAGAGAAGGATTCCCAAACCTGAATAAGCCGGAGGAACGTTTCTTTCATTTTTAAATAAGCAATCCCTGGATCCATCCCTGGGATCGGTGGCCTGGAGGTGGGGCCCTGGAATTCTGCATTTTGAGAATTAAGTTTGAGAATTCAGTTTGAGAATTCTGATGCACAAACCAGTTGCAGAAAACTGACGTATTTCATTTGCCCCTCACCTTCTCATCTTATTAAGAACCTTGACATTCACTTATCCCCCATCTGGTTATATCCTCATCCTTTCCCCTGCACCAGCAGCTTTTCCTCAGCTGATAAACAAGCTTAAGTTTCTCCCATGAACTTTCTGAAAGAGTGGACCTCACCATATCCGGGCATCTACACCTCATTTTTTCTCTAACTTCTGACATCCCATTCCTGCTCTGCACCTCTGGCTGGACTGTCAGTTTGCTGGACAGAACAGCCTTTGCCTGGACACACCCACCATATTGCACCACTCCTTGCGTCTACTCAATACATGTCAGGCTTGCTGTCCCTCCCCTTGCAGGTCTGGGTGTCTGGGGGAACCCCATCTGAGAAGGGTTCCAGGAGATCTGCCTTCACCTGCTCTCTCTCCACACTGCAGGCGCCTGGGTCTCAGCTCCTGTCCTGAAGGATCAGGGTGTGTGCTGGTGGTGTGTGGGGGCGTGTCATTTCCTGACTTTACCTCCGGGGGGCTTCCATGTTACCTAGGGACACTGGCTCTTACCTCTGAAGCTTTGCCACCCAAGGTTGGTGTCCTCTCCACTTGCTGTCTGCTGTCCTTGGAGGTGGCTGTACTGTTGCTGCTTAATGGCGGGGACCATTTGTCATGTGACATCTGTGTTCTCCCAAACGCCCCTTGGCAGCCTCTGCCAAGCCTCCTCCAGGTGATACATTGGCCTCCCTGTGGGGACAAGAGGCGGGCGAGGTGTGAGCGGGAAGGTGCCGGCCACCGGCTCTTCCTCTCCGAGCTCCGGGAGGGTGGGCAGCTGGGCCCCAGGCAGGGATGAGCACGCATGCTGCTGTGTCCCAGAGCCCTCATGCAGTGTCCCCTGGGCCTCTCACAGGGACCTTCGTCTCGGCCTTCACTGTGCTGTGTGGAGCCCGCACGGACCTCCCGGACAGGCACGTGTGCTGTGTCTTCTGGCTGAACATCGCCGCGGCCCTCATCCAGATCCTCACGGCCATTGTCATGGTGGGCTGGATCATGAGCATCTTCTGGGGCATGGACATGGTCATTCTCGCCAGTGAGTAGCTGCTCGCTGTGGGGCGGGGGCGGGGCCGGGTGAGGAAAGCAGGGCTGGAGGAGGGGAAGGGGCTGGGCCGGTCTGGGCGTCTATGATCCTGCAGGGCCTGGGTGCTTGGCAGGAGACCTGCTGGGCCTGCTGCTCCCCAGAGGTCTTCCCTGTGTCCTCCGCTCGAGTGTCCATGGCTGCCTGGATAGAGGACCATCCCCGCACGCCCAGCCCCCATGTCTGTAGGAAGTCCTGCGGGCAGATAGGTAGAGACTATGTCCGCCTGACAGAATGAACAAGAGGGAAGGAGCCCCTATTCAGCTCAGACACATCAGGCATCGCTTTTGTCGAGGAGGTAGGGTAACAAGGGTGTGGCCCGAGGAAGCTCAGGTCCCCTGCTCCTACCGTTTCCCGTCCCTCCATCATGCACTTTCCAGAAGGAAGGAAAAGGCCACAGGAAACCCTGTAACTGTGCTTTTTACAGCCAGAGCAGCATAATTTCTCTTTTAAACGAAGCTCTTTGTTCGTTGACGCTAAAGCCTTACTTCCTAATTGGTATTGACCTTCACCAATCATTTAACACAAACTTGATCCAGACGCAAACCTGTTTTGTGAAAGGGCTTAGCCTTACAAAATCAAGTTTACCAAAGACAGCTTAATTAACGTTTTAAAAACAATCTAACGAGATCGTAAAGGAGACACCCCTATTTTAAGCAGCCGTGCATGTCGCCCTGTGCCCCATGCATGTCCCCTGTGCTCTCGCACGTTCGGTCGGCCACGGTTCCTCACGGACAGGGACCACACCTACTCAGGCACTTTGTCCTTCTCTCCACACCCCACACTCCTCATTGCGTCCTGAAACCAACAAATCCATTCATAACGCGATTGTCAGTGCCAAGGGTCAGGACAGCAGAGGCAGGAACGGAAGCTCGGCGTTCAGGGGGCCCTAGAATGATCTAGAATGATCTGTAGCTGACTCAGCCTGAGTTCAGGATCCTGTGAGGATCCAAGGCCCAGGGCACACACAGATGCCAGGACAAGGCAAGTCCTTGGGTCAGTGACCAGTCAAGTCTGACCGGGCCAGAGGAAATGCAGGTACCTGAGCCTGAGGGAGATCCGCAGAGCTGGTGGATTGGTCAGACAGGCTGCCTGGAAGCACGTCCTCCAGGGGCCGAGTTGGGGGAGGAAGTGTGTTGGCTGGACTGCCAGAGCATCCCGGAGTTAGAGCAAACCAGGCAGATGCTGGGAGAAGTGGGAGGGAGGCACCAGGCCTAGCTGAGTGGTGTCCGTTAGAGAGGGCATCGGGAGCTGAGCAGGCAGAGACCAGCCCATCCAGCTCCCTTGTGCGAGCACCGCTCTTGAGCATGTCCAGGGACCACTTCCATTTGGGGGGAGGGGTGCAGGACAGGAAAGAAGTGCTGCCAGACTCCTGTGATCTGGTGCTTCCCTAGGGATCTGTGGGGAGGTCTGCAGCTCCTGCGCCTGTCCCCAGGTACAACCTGGAAGGTGCATCTGCTCTCAGAAGCTTCCTGAGCAGCAGTGAGGAGGCCCCATCTCCGCCCAGTATGAGTCCAGAGCCCCCTTACTGCTTCAGTTCATCACACTGAATATCTAGCCAGGCCCTTGGACACTTGAATGAGTAACCTTTCCATTAAGGTGGAACACACCTATGTTACAGGGTGGGTCTCCACAAATGTGTGTTGGAGTCTAATCGGATCCCTAGAACTTTCCTGTATTCTTGTCTTTGGTTACCCTTAATACCCAGGAAGCACAGGGTCTAGATCTTAAATATAACTTAAAAAGCTCACTTTATCATGTCCTAGTTGAGGAAACAGAGACCCCGAGAAGTACAGATGGGGACCCAGTCAGTTCCTCACTTTCCATCACCACAGGCTGTTGACTCTCCATGGCTGATGTGGGGGCCATAACTGGGCTGCAGGGTAATCACATGCCAGGATCCCCTATGCCCACCCTTCGTCCCCACTCCCCTCCACCCGAAGCCTTCACTGTGGGTCAGAGTCAGCTCCTTGGAGTCTCTACACTGGCTTCAGGGACGCTGTCTTTGTGTCAGACTTTTTAGAGCACTGTTTGGGGGATGGATTTGAGGGCTGCACCCAAAAGCCTGTCACACCTCACTGCTAACCACTTACCCTTCCTGCCCCACCCCACCCTGAGCCACCAGACTTGTTCACCCATCTCAGCAACAGAGTGCCTTTGCACGTTTTCCAAAAAGTAAACCTACCCTCAAAGGATGAATAATTGCCACTCTTGAGATGGTGCTTGAATGGCTCTGAGCAACAATGGTGTCTGTGTCCCAGGATGACCACTTTGAAGGGAATAACCGTGACTGACTTGTCCCTCCTAGTAGACAGTTGGATAGAGGCTATTCCTTCCGGTGTCACTCCAGCCCCTTCCTGTAATAGTGAAGGAAAGTTTTCAGTTGTAACCATACAGAATGATTTTCACATGCATCGTCTAGGGTATCATCAACAAACATACCGTCAAGAAAAACTCCTAAGAGGGGAATCAGAGAACTAGATATCAAAGTAGAAGTTAAAAATTAAAAACTTACAAGCATGTTGCTCTATTTATATTAATAATAAAAATAACAGTCAACAACAGCCTGTCTTGGACATGTGACAATAAATACTCGGTAGTTCTATAGTAGCCTCTTGCTACTGCCACACTCATGGCAGACATTACTAATCAATCATGACACTTTCTGCTGAACAGTCTTACTGTGCTTGACCCTGGGTCTCAGGCAGTCACTACCAATTGATCTAAGATGTCTGCAAGATAAAATCTGTTTGCCATCCCTGGGCCTGGGTCTTTCCCAAAGCATTAGGTTTTACATATGTGGCTCCTATCCATACGCGTATAAGGGCAAATCACATGGCTTAGACAGAGATGTGCTGAGGCCAGGAGGGATCACATTAACATCTTTAGGTTCTCGCAGCTGACCCTCCTCAGAATTCATCCTCAGGTCCATCCAGAATTCATCTCAAGGCAAACATGGTTGGGGGTGAAATAAGTGAGAGGGGCAGAAAGTGAGCAGAAGAGTGGGCTGGGCTGAGATATGGAGGGAAGGCGGGAGTGGGAGAGAGCTTCTGGTGTCTCAGTAGGTATGATCCCTAAGGAGGGGAGATCCCTCACTGTGCACTCTTGCAGCCAAGCCCACACACCAATGGGGCTGACCGCCGGCCGTATGGCTGGTCATTGTGAACAGTGAACACACCGCTGTCCCATCTCCCAGGCAGCCTCCCCGTTTTCATATTTCAGGCAGCCCCTCTGGTCTCTGTTTACAGACTCTTTTTTTCTTTTTCTTCTCCTCCTCATGCTGTCTCACATCTCGTGCTGCTCCCAAGTTTCCCAAGGTGAGTCTGTTGATGGGTGCCCGGCCTGGAGCCTGGGTTGCCTGAGGCCCTCCCTACGCTGCCCCACCCACTCCTTCTCCCAGTTGGTCAACGGGCTTCTATTTTTAGCTTTTTATTTTGGAAAATGTTTAAACATAAGCAAAAGTAGAGGGCCTCATATAATGAGTCCCTACAGGCCCAACTTCAACAAGTGTCAATTCATGGCCACTCCCGTTTCATCTGTTACTCCCTATGTCATCCCCCACCCCAAGCACTGGATTATTAGCACCTAAAATTGATGAATAATCTGATAAAGAGAAAAAACCCGGTTAAGTCCACTGGAGCTCGTCTGCTGGCTAAATTACCAGGTAACAGGAGGTAGCCATTCAGAAAATTCCAGACTCATAATTTCGTCCTTAAATACTTCAGTAGTTATCTTTTTTAAAAAATGTAACCATAGTACCCTTTCACACCCAGATAAATTAACAATAATTCCCTAATATCAATAGTGGTTCATTTTTCCCAATGGCCTCCTAATTACAGCCAATGATTTAAAGACTCAAAGCCCTCAGGCACCTTTGCCTGTGTCACAGACGTCCAGCTGGTTGAACACACACTCATGGTTATTCCCTTCTGTATGCTGTCTCCCTCCTGGCACCTTCTCCCAAAGCTCTGCATTTGGAAATCACTCCAGGCCAGTCTGGTGGGGACACTTGTGTGCAGTGACTTCAGAGGTGTGAATTCAAGAGGTTATCAATGATAACCTCCCAACCCCCATGGCAGATGCCCTCCTTTCAGATATCCCCACTAAACCCAAAGCTCCACAATTCTCCCTTCATCCTTTTGTTTCCCATTAAAAAGCCAACGCCCTTGGAAAAGTTGGACCCTGACTGTAGCAGTCATTTACACCTCTATGTGAAAAAGATCTCCCGAGAGAGCATGTTCTAGCCTGCGGGTACCTCCTGGAGAAACCTTGAAGGAAGTGGGTGTCTAGCCATTTCTCCTCTGCTTCTTCCTCACAGGCTACAAGGAACAGGGCATCCCACAGCAGCTGTGAGCCCGGGGCAGCCGAGAAGTTCAGGGTGACCCCCTGAGGGACACCTCCAACAGCGGCAGGCACAAGGACCTCTCCATCTCCTCTTCTGCTGTTTCCTGGGTTTGGAGTGGAAACGGGGGTGTTAAAAATATTATTTATTTTGAAAACACATCTGCTTTTTTCAGCAGGCTCTGAGGGCTGCTAGCCCTCCTTGTGGGCACGGGCGCCCAGAGCATCTCCAGGGGATAGGGAGTGGGGTAGAGACAGGAGTGCTGACAGAGAAGCTGGAATGGTCCTGCTCCCACTTCCCCCTCATCCCACACTCTCCTAGCCTGGCATCGCCCACTGCAAGGGCCCTGTCCAGCTGAGCAGGGGCTCACCAAGGGGCAGGACTGTGGGGGATACTTCCTCTGCTGGAGTGGTTTCCTGAGGGCAGCACCAGGACGAGAGTGAGGATGGACTGGCTCCAGTCAGAAGTGCACAGGCCTACTGTGCCCTCAGCTCTGGTGGTGGTGGTGGTGGTGGTGGTGGTGGTGGTGGTGGTGGCGGTACGCAAATCCCCTCCTCGCTGTGTCCTGACCCTGCCCCCACCTCCTTGCCACTGAAATCTCTGGGCCTGTGTGTTTTGACCTTTGTTTCTCTGGGGCGGGGGACGGTGGCCCCATCCTTGGGGCAAAACTGCTAGAATCATCAGAGCTTCAGACACAGCATTCC
The DNA here is from genome assembly GCF_057876585.1 of Rhinolophus sinicus. Classification (NCBI taxonomy): domain Eukaryota; kingdom Metazoa; phylum Chordata; class Mammalia; order Chiroptera; family Rhinolophidae; genus Rhinolophus; species Rhinolophus sinicus. The sequence goes on along the minus strand of NC_142506.1, from coordinate 55,358,805 downwards.
CCGCCCAGGTCTGAGTGAGACAGGCTGGCAGCCTTTCACATTTCACTTAACACCACTGCTGGTCCACGGTCCTTTTTCTGAAATTCTTGGAGTGGATGGTTCTCTGAACGCAGACATTTTGGATCTGAAAAAGAGAATAGGAGCCATTTACCCTACATTTTCTAACACCCTGCAGAGTCTGGAGCAGCTCTCTACCACCGAACAGTGACTGTGTGTCTACAGGGAACGTGTGGCTAGCCAGGCTAATTGGCATCAAGAAAGACAGCAAATAGCCTCACCTGGGTTCAGCTCAGATTTTGCCATTAAATCAGTTATGGGAGAAAACTTACCACTTGAGAACTTTTGGGGTTTTAGAATGGCAAAAAAATTGTCCGGGGTTCTGGATCTCTGAAATCCTTCTTGCAAACAGATGCAGTAGAGTGAGATCGTTGTTACAAAGTGATTCCTTCCAGGGCAAAGGGATTGTTGGGCCCTTTCAGATACCTCTGTGATGGTTCTAGTCAGATCCCACTGGAGGCAGGAGCCAGCAGAAGCTGTCCAGGCTACGATGGGTCACGGATCAATCTGAAATGAAGAAAAAGGAGCTCCAACATGATATCGGCAAGGCAGACATTTACACGTGTTTTCTTTTCATTTTCATTCTAACATAAGAATTACTAAACCGTGGGAATGGCCCCAAGCTCCGTGTCTACCCTACTGGACTTTGTGTCATTGGGTGTGTCCTTCTCTGAGTGTTTTCTTCCTGTCTATCAAGGGCTCAGTCAGAATTTGGTCAGAGCTGGAGAAGTGACCTGTCTGGCCATTTTTTTCAGTGCTGGGTGGGAATGCCTGGGGAGCCCACAGCTGGACAGGCCTGCTGGCTCCACTGTGAGCCCCTTTGGGGGCCACTGCTTGTACAGTCTTCATTCTTAAACCCCCCACCTGGGCCAATGGCCCACCCACCCCATCCACTGGGTTTTCTAATTACAGTACTGGCAGGAAGTGGGCCTTGGGGTCCCTGTGGCCTGGACAACTCCCTGACATCCCCTCGAGCTAGCTAGTTACTCACCCCCACCCCCTGTGGGCCCTGATTCGGAGGTAGGGTGTCTGCTCCTGGCCGGATCCTACCTGCTGTCACCCCTTAATTTTAATAAGCATCTCTCTTCCCTCCTCCATCGCTGCTGGGGGCTGGGTTGCACTTTCTGAACACCTGGAAGCAGCTTTATCTTCTTTCTTCTCCTTTCTTCCTGACACCAACCCAGGCCTGTTTTGCTCCTTTCATGTCTGGAAGCCTCTGTGTTTTCAAGGCATGGGACCAGATTTGGTTTGGTCAAAACGCCAGACCTTCTCGCTGTGTGAAGACAAGTCCTCCAGGCCAAGAATGCACTTGAGGGGAGGCTGGCTGTTGGCTTTTGGAGGAGGCGGTGCCAAAGCACCGAGCCTCCCCTAGAATCAGATAAAACAGCTTCAGCTGACAAAACAATGCTCCAGCCGCCAGCCCACAGCCCTCACCCCAAACAGCTCCCAGAGTTTGCCTGTCTCCCTGGCGTGATGACAGGTTTCAGGTGGGGGCTGCCTCCACAAGTGAGAGAGACGATCTTATATTCCTGGCTGGGGCTGGGGGTGGCTGCTGAGGGGGTAGAGAAGAGATAGCAATTTTTGTCACATGTTTAGTGACAATCCAGACACAGGTGGGATTTTCTTGAGTGACAAGTGTCACAATGAGTCCCAGGGTGGGGTGGCTTAATTCAGGAGTTTGTGTGCTTGGAAGGACCTCTCCAAACTTGAGAAGACATCAGCTTCAGGAGGAAGCCCCTTTTCATTTAACTGATGTGTGGAAGAGCCAAGAGGACCGCTGCCTGTCTTCTGAACAGTGAGTGTGTGAGGATTGCCATGTGGGTGGAATCAACTCAGAATAGCATCCCTCTAAATTAGCTCAGCATTATCATCTTTGTTAGATAAGGAACAGTGGCTAGTATACTTTGAATAGTCTAAGCTGGCCACTCAGGCTGTTAGATGGCCAGAGCTAATTTACTAAACACCAGCCAGTTGAAATTTAGGGTTCTTGTGCCAGCAAGTGCTTGGTTGACGCACAGCCTTTTGGTGATAGAGCTGGGATGGTCTAGAAATCACAGGGCACATTTCAGGTTTGGCCTTTCATCAGTCAGAATTCCGTAGGACATTCCCTGGCCCTGGGTTTTGGGGGTGGGGGTGTGTGTCTGTGACAGGGATGCAAAGAACTTCACAGTGAATGAGATACTTCCAGGACCTAATTGTGACACGCAGACCAGAGTCGCAATTCCCTTGAGCCAGAGCAGAACAAGAATGAGCCACCTGTTAGCCTGGGTGTGTCCTGTGGATGTGGAAACTGTGGCCCTGGTCCTTAAGCTCTGAAGCGCTTTAGAGCAGGATTTCAAGCTGGAAAGGCCTGGGTCCCCATGGAAGCAACAGGAAGCAGATGGCTCCTTGTCCTGTCTGGCACCCCTCCTGCCTGCCGTGGTGCTGGGCTTGCTGGGGGCTGCAGGCCGGAGCTACCCTGCGTGGCCCTCCCCAGCCCTGGCCTGACAAACGGCAGGCCTAGAGCCAGTCTTTGGATGCACTTGAGGGGAGGTAAGGAAGGGACGTGGAGCGAGATGCCCTCCCTCTGCTGCCCCAGACCCATGTATCGGCCCCAATGACAATGACGGCCTCCAGATGCTGGGCCCTTGTGGTGGTGCATTTTATTTTCTACGACCCTGGCAAGGGGATATCAATAGCTGTGTTTTCAGATGGCAGAACAGAGGCGCCAAGAGAGGAAGCCACGTGCCCCCAAAACCCAGGATTCATAGGGTTGGAGCTGACTCCAGAGCCTGTGACCAAGCCCTGCCCCAGAAGGGTGGGGGATTGCAGGGGGCAAAGAGAGGGTCCTCAGGGGGCCTGGCCCACTCAGAAGTAATAAGGTCTCTCTCTCTCTCTCTCTCTCTCACACACACACACACACACACCCCCCCCCACACACACACACACCCCTCCTCAGAAAGAACTGAAGGGTCTCCATCTTGTCCCACAGTACACCCTGTTGTCACCATCCTGGGTGGCCCTCAAGCGAGGCCCGAGGAGCCATGGTGAGGATGCGTGCAAACAGGAGGCACCTCTGCCGCACAATCGACATTTCCCAAACAGGGACTCAGAGCTCAGAGGAAAAGACCGAACACAGGCCCCAGACAGCGAGCCCTGAGGCCAGCGTGAGGCAGGGCTGAATCCAAAAGCCCACAGACCACCTTCCAAAGGCTGAGCTGACGGTGGTCGGTGGTCCTTCTGGGACCAGTGTGGCTCTTTAAAATCCAAAACTAAACCCCAAAATACTTTGGTGAAGCCCTGACACTGCCCAGATGGAGAGAGTTTGCGAGGGTCACTTCAGTTTTGCCTGTTTCGCCCCATCCGGCTCCCAGGCCCACCCCAGGCTTTAATGACACTGGTTGTTTTTATCATATTAGTGATGTTGGCAAAGAAAGCCTCGAGCATTGTGTAAACTGCCTGGGGATGTATAATTTAAATGTAAATCCTCCAGTTGGTGGTTTCAGGCCTTGTTTACTATTCTTACTCCCTCTTGCTGGTTTGTTTGGAGGGCTTTCAACAGAGGGACTGGAGGTGGATGAGCACTTCTAAATCACCCTTCAGCTGCACGGACCCTCCCCAAAGACGTGATCTTGTATGTGGTTGGGAGCTTCAGGCTTGGGGAGCAGTGCAGAAAGTGTTGGGGACCATCTGCTCACTGTCCCTCTCCCCAACCTGAGGCTGAACAGAGGCAGGGCTTCCTCTGTAGCCCCTGGGTGTTGGCTTCACACGTGTGGTCTCCCGGTTTTGCATTTCTGCATTCAGCAAGCCCTCAGTGGGCACTGGTGTGGGCTAAGCAGGTCCTGGGCACGGCCTCCGAGAAATAGATCCAGATGCCACTTTCCTGGAGAGTATCCCAGCATTCCCAGGTGAAACAGCAAGGTGAGCAGAGGGAGGAGACGGGAGAGCCGTTCCCCAAGGCCTGGGGCTGGACCCTGAGTCTGCAGAGAGCTCTGTGTAGGAGGCGAGGAGGCTGGGCTGTCAGGGGACGCAAGGCCGAGGTCCGCACAAGCGGGTGGGTATTACTTGGGGTCCTGCATTTTTATTAGTTTTCTTCCTGTTAGATTCTTGGAGCTTCAGAATATTCACGAGGTCAGAGAGGCATGGAAGGTCATGGTCAGACTCTCCTGGATACACCCTAAATCCCACATAGAGATAGGATGAACCCATCTAATGGCAAGTGGGGGAAACCCCAACTACAGTAACCCCCGAAAGCCCCCGAAGCCTGGGGCATGAGTTCCAGCCTCAATGCTGTTGTCTCTCCTACCGCCTCATGTCTCAGTTTAACCATCTATATAGGCTGGGAACAGGAGGGGTCCGGGCGGCCATCACTTTTCACATTTCTCCGAGGAGCCCCATCCGGTGGTGGCAGAGGCGGAGGGGGAGAGGGAGGCTGTTATCTCCTGAGCAGGCCTGGTGGGCTCAGAGGCTGGCAGCCCTGCCGCTGAGGCTCTTTCCAGTAAAACAGACACATTGGCCATTCATGCTCCCCTCCTGATCCTCTCACTCAGGTGCCACTTGTATATGTTTGAGTTTTTGGTACAAGCTATCTCTGGCTTGGATTTAGCTGCGGAATCTCTGTCCCCAACCCTTCTCCCTCTTTCCCTGCCTGGATTTGCCAAAATGCCAACCACCAGAGTGGTTCGGATTCCATAGTCCACTGCCCCGCTGTATTTGCACCAAGTGGGCAGGAGCGCACACACTCTCACACACACCCTCGCAGCCCCTCTGACTGCTGGGCAAATGCAGGACAGAGTCTGTCTGCAGGCTCAGGACTAGGACTTAACATCTTCAGAAGGGGCCCCACCCCCATCCAGAAGCTATCTCCTTCCAGCCTGGGCTCTAGCTGGTGGCACTTTTTGCCCTCGTCACCCGCCCCCCCCCCTCCCAGGGGCCCAGATGAGCAGTTTCCTCTCTCCAGGGACCCTGCTCTTGGATATCTTCCTTCCAGGGTCCATGGGCTCAGCACCCCCACCCCACCCCACCCCACCCCACCCGGCTGTTCTCACCCCCTCATAATCCCACCTTCGTCTTCTGTAGGAGGTGGTTCTGCCCAAAGAAGGGGGGACAGTGGTCTCTTCTGGGCATTTACTGGGATGCAGACAAGCTTCTTTTCTGAGGCTCTTTTCTGTTTCCACAACCCTCCCACTTGCCGCAGTGTAGGAACCAGCGAGGAGAGAAGGGGGAGAGGGTCATGTCCGCCCCACTTTCTGGGTTAGCGCTTAATCTGTGTTCCGAGCAGGGAGAAGGTGGTGGGGCGGTAAAAGGCCTGGGCGCCCTGTGGGAACCCTGGGCTGGGCCCATTCACAGGCTAAGCTCCACGCTGTTGTACAAGGTGCCAAATCTTTGTAAACAACATACATAAAAACAAGACCGGTTCTGTGCGTATCGGCTGAATTTATATTTGGATGAATGTTGTGCTGTGATCTGTAGTTTTTTGATACTGTGACTGGCTGTGTTTGGGTCTCTCTTCTTTCTGTTAAATCAATCGCTGTACATTTCTACAGTTCTCTGACAAGACCCATCTCTGATCTCCTAGGGCTTTCTTGATTCAATTCTACCCAGACCCACTGGGGGCTCACCCCACTCCCACCAGCTTCCCCCAGGATCCAATCCAGCTAAGGGGGTTTTTCAGCCTATCCCAGTGACCAAAACATTCCGTGGTCCCAAGAGAGGAAGAAACCTCTGATGTCAGGAACCTAGGGATGCTTCCAGACTTGCCCTGGCCCAAACCTCGCAGCTTGGGCCCAGACCTGCCTGCAGCTTCGCTTTCCCGGAGCCCTCAGGACCGAGCCCCGGCAGACCTGCCAACTGCTACTGGGGTCTTCACAGCACCCCATAGGCGCTGAGCAGGGTTCCAATTTCTCCAGCATTCTGCGAGCTTTGAAATTCATAACTCAAGCACCATTACTGTACATGTAATGAAAAATACCATGTTTGACAATAAAAACCTCTGTACATATCTCCATGTACATATTTATATATATACACACACATTCCTATTATAAATATATAAAGCATGATGTCTCTTTAGCATTCCAAGTTTGTGGTTTTTTTTAAATCCTGGAAATAATGGCTTTGGAAACCTTTTCTTCCTTCCCTTCTTTTCTATGTAATAAACATTCATGTGACCTTTCTGGTGGCTTCTCAAATCTGTGTCCTCTCATTTTCATTAGTGGACAGGTCTCTGACCGGTTCTTAAATGCCTCCATCTCTGCAGGGTGTGTGTTCCATTTGTGAAGGCAATCCTTCTCCAAGGACAGCCAGTCAGTGCCTCTCTGGAGGGGAGCAGTGTGCCCCCCCACTCCCGAAGAGCTCTCCTCAGGTCTGGAGGGAAAGGGCTGTGACCAATACAAAGGCATTTGTTCCCCAGAATTCCTTACCTCCCCACGCCCCAGGCTCTGAGACAGGTTTATGCTTGCGTGTGACCAGTCACAGGAAAGCACGCGTGAGGCTGCACGCGGGAGACGGGCGGTGGGAGGGGTGGGAAGGCCAGAGCTGGGTCATGGACTGGGCTGTGGATCCATTCTGAAGGCGCGTGGCCTTCAGCGACGTGGAGCCCAGACCTGGGGCAGAGAGGGTCCCGGGAGACGTATTAACCAGGACTTGTTCCTCATGAGAGAAACTCAGCTTGAGTCAGTTTATGGAAAGGAAGGTGGAACGAGGGGAGGAAAGGAGGGAGGGAGGACAGATTTGCTGAGGAAGCAACAGGCGTGGCAGCTCCTTGAGCAGATGGTGTGTCCCATCTGCATGGCTCCTCTCCTCCAGTCACATGATTGTCCCTCAACCCCAATAGGCCAGCGCCCCATGAGGAGCTGGAATGGAAAGCTGCCACCAGCCGGGTCACAGGCCTTCTCACACTGTGACATAAACCAGGAATTACTGAGACGGTCCCTTGGCCAATAGAAGCAGGAGAAGGAGGGACTCCTCAAAAAAGAGACAGCCATGTCTGGTCACGTGAATGGGGTACACATGCATGGCTCAGGGGCAGCAGCATATCCTGGGCCCAGCTGCCGGCGCGCACCCACTTCCGGGTTCCTGGGAGGCACAGCCCCAGTGTCTGTGATTAACCAGGAGACCTGAACGTCCTGAGTTAGTGCCTCCTCCACTGCCGATGCTGGGTTCAGGCTCCGGAAGGGACTGGCTCTGGGCAAAGTTATCAGAGCGGGAGCCTGCAGCTGTCTCTCCTGTCAGAGCCATGGATATTTATACTTTCACCTAAAATAGTTATGTAAAAAAAACAAACAGCAACAAAAAACAAACCTCTAAAAAGCAAAGAAACTTTTAAAACTTTTCCAGAATGTTGTTGGTGGAAGAAATCAGCACTTTTCAAACACTTAGAAGTTATCCCCATCGTCTGTGGTTCCAGGCCAGGAGGGGAGCCAGAAGTCAGGAGGGAGGGCCTGCCGTTGGTTCTGGGGAAACTTGAAACACATCAGAATCTTTTGAAGAAGCAGAGGTGGTGATGTGTGGATCTTATTACAAAGAAATCACTGTTGTTACTTTGAGCCACCTGTCCCCCAACATGGCAATGTCCCCAGAATCTGCATCTGCTCTCTCTCCGAGTGGAATGCAGCCCTCCTCCCCTTCCCCCCCAAACCCTCCCTGGAACACCCCCCCACCCCCCCACCCCTCAGCTCAAGAACCCCAGCTACCAGGGTGAGACAAGACTGGGATCTTTTTTGCCCTGTTCTCCACCCGCTGTTCCAGAGGCTAGCTCCTCCCCCTACTCAACCCAAGTGATTCTTGGGACGGCTGCCAATCACAGAACCCACCTCCCAGCCAGGCCAATAGCACTGGCCCTCCTGCTGAGCCAACCTGTAATGGTGGGGTCTATCCTGAGGTCTTCCTAACTAGAGTTGCAGGAAAGCTGTTTTTCCTCCTTGGCTCTGAGGTTATAGTGTGTACGTCTGAAGCTACCTATGACCAAGGTTCTCACCTCATGGAGACGTGAGGATGGAGCAAGACACAAGATGAGAGATGGAGGGAGAAGGTGATTCCCATCATCCTCAAGGCTCCTACTGGCCTGGACCATGCCACAGTTGAAGTGCATGAGCCATCTGTGCTTCTCCCTCTTTTCCTCCCTCCCTCCGTTTTTTTCTTCCTTTCCGTAAACTGGTTCAAGTTGAGCTTCTCCCCTCATAACAAGAAAATATCCTAACTAAATATTTGCTCCCAAAATCTCCTATGACTTATTCTGTCTTCACTGTTCTTTCTGTAAAGAACAATAGCCATCATTGACTGAACTTCTATAATGTACCCAACGCAGACCTCCCTTCTGGCCCCTTCCTCCCCCCTTTTCACGCTACCTGACCCCTTCTGTCTCAAATGACAATATTGGAGAACAGTATTTAAAGAAAAAAATTGTAGATGTATACCTGTACAATGATTTCAATTAAAACTGTTTTTAAATAGAAAACATTCCTGAAAAGGTTAATATACATGCACCCTTTCTTTTCCCATCAACCCGATTGTAAATGTAGACGTCCCAGGTGTGTGTACTCACCCCCCACCCCGCAAGGCGGAGCCTATGGGACACTTGATGAGGCATCTCGGGCTTCTTGCTGGGGGTTGTCAGCTGGTTCATGAGGGGCCAGATAAAGAATAAGAAACCAAGGCTGAAGTCTCTCAGTACCTACGTCTAAGTATCTCCTTCTGGAGCCCTTGTGAAAACAGAACCCCAGTTTAGCATTCCGAACCCTTGAGAATTCTGAGATTCTTGACCCTCAGCCAGTGTCCTGCCATCCAACCCCACAAAATTCTCCACAAAGCAAGGCCTCTGACCCAAGTCACTTCACAGAGGGAAGCAGGTTTTTCAGACAGGAAACTCTCCCCCAAATAGCACCATCTCCTATAATATTTTTATTCCCCTCGTGCCAACCCTGGCCTGGTTCCAGGCAAACTTCCCTGCATGGGAAAGGGGGATTTAGTAGAAGCAGCACATTGTTAATTGATATGAAGCACACTTGCATATTGGCTCCCTCTCTCCACCTCCACCTTCTATCTAAAATGGAAAATATTTTCTGCCGAGTCCTCTCTGCACCTACTATAGAAGCAGAATGTGTTTCCATTGGCTTTCTGCCCATCTCAAATGTTGGTTACTTAGCCATGCAAATAAGCACAAGTCCACAGGCCTGGGGCTTCTAAGAATTTCATCTGGACCCGAGAGAAGCTAGACAAAAAGAGAGGAAACGATTGGAAAAAGAGGAACAGCCGTGTCAGGAAGGGGTGGTGACACTTTGGTGGCCTGACAAAGATTTCCAAAGTGTCTCATAATTTCAGTGAATGCATTTCACTGACGGGCTTTTTCTTTGTTGTGAGACCTAAGAGTCATGGTTCAATGTGGTTATATGGCAGCCCGGAGTCCTGGGGCCCCAGGTCATTAGGGGGCGACTCTGGCAATGTTGCAGAGGTGGAAAATGCTGCCTGTTCCACGGTCCAGGGTGTAAGGAAAGAAGTCACTGCAGGTCAATGGCCTCAACTGCTTCCTTGGCTGCGTGGGCCCAGTCTGTGGAAGACTTCCCAGGATGTGGAATCATGGGAATTGGTCTGGACTGCTGTCATGCAGGGTGTCATACGGGGTCTCAGCTCCCACTCCCCACACGAGAACACAAGATATGGTGTGGCCAAAAAGGAAAACCCACGGAGCCATAGATAGGGGAATCATACCACTATATTCTTGCCAGTGGCTGGGTTGGAGACACAGGAAGCAGGAGCCACATGATCCACAATCCTCCGTCCGCTTATCTGCCAACCAACCTCGTTTGCTAACTGCAATGCGCACTTGCTAGCTCAGCCACGGCAGTGATATCAGTGGCTAATGGCTAACCAGTAACATCTGATGGCCAACTAGTCACAGCTGATGGCCATCTACTACATGAGCTGGCACCTTTCCACGTGAGGCCAAGAACCTGGAAACTGCTCTCCTGGCTCTGTCCCCACAACTGCCCCATGGAAGTGGACTGTAATCACATCTATAAAATACCTCACAGCAACACCAGGTTGACACACAGAACTGACCATTGCGCTTGGTTTCTGTACATCGCAACCACGTTTAAGAATTACTAAGACAACACATGAGTAATGCCTTCTAGAGCCGGTACAGAGCAGACACAGGATACATGGTGACGCACAAGAAAGAAACACAGAAAGAATTACTCCCAGACTCTCACACGGATAGTGGGTGATTTTCCTCTTCTTTATGGTCCAGCCCTTTTTAAAAATTCATATTGGAGATCCATTAACTTTTTAGTCCGGTTTTTTTGAGTTTTACTGTATATAATGATTTACATACAGTAAAATTCACCCTTTACAGTTCTGTACACAGTCTTGTGTACAATTTGTCAAACACACACAGCTGTATAACCACGACACAATGAGCACATGGAGCATTTCCTTCAGACCAGAGAGTTTCCTGGTGTCCCTCTATATTCAAACCACATGAGGGTTATCCTGGGGATGTAAGACTGGTTTCAGATTTGAAAATGAATCAATGCAATTCATCATATCAATAGGCTATCAGGCCAAAGATGTAGTTAGGCCGGGAGAAGCCGTGAGAGGAAGGAAACTTTCTCTTCCCCAGGGCATTCCTGGGGGACAGGAGAGGAGCTTGGCTGAGCAATGGGTCTTCCATACCTGTAAGTGAATTTCTGACACCTTCCTTTGCAGCAAGTACCTTGTAATTTAAATGCACAGACTGTCCAGAAGGGGGCAGCCTCCCCTGACCGGGTCCTGCTATTTCAGCAGCCTGGGTAGGCCATGGTCTTACTTCACTCCAGCACGTGTTTTCAGAAAGCATGATTAAAATTGGGCATTTTTTCCCCCAGTGAAATAAAACAGGGCTGCTGGCGACAGCACATTGTCTCAGTCTGATCCTGTTTGTCCATGATTTGCAGAAACTATTTTTAAAATAACCCAAATACTTTTTGCCACATTGAAAACCACAGATGAGCGTTGCACTCCGACCCTCCCAGACTCCACACCCCAGAACAGCCTTACTCATTCACAAGTTTGGGAGGTACAGGCCTGAAGGTGGAGATGGAAACAGTACGTGGTGTTAGTTAGCAAGAGGCGGCACTGTTATGGACTGAATGTTTGTGTCCCCCCCCAAATCCATATATTGAATCCCCAACCCCCAATATGACTGTATATGGAGATGGGACCTGTGAGGACCTGACAGAGGTTAAGCAAGGTCATACTGGGGGGAAGGGGTCCGAAGACTGGTGCCCTGAGAAGAAGGGGGAGAGCGCTCACTCTCGGTCTCCCTCTCTGCCTTGTAAGGACACAGTGAGAAGGTGGCTGGCTGCACGCCAGGAAGAGGGTCTCACCAGAAGCCAAACCCTTGATCTTGGACTTCCAGCCTCCAGAACTGTGAGAAAATAAACTTCTGTTGTTTAAGCCGTCCAGGCTGTGGTATTTTGTGACGGCAGCCGATCTGGCTGAGACAGGCACCTACTCAGGGAAGTGCCTCATTTTCTTATATTATTATTGTTGCTGGTATTGTATCAAGCTAGTTATCACTATTATTTTTTTAGAAAACAGAACAAAAAAACCCTGCAAGCCCTCCCGTCTTGTTAACATGAGACATTCCTCTCCTCACTCTGCATTTGCTGTTCCCTTCCTCACTTCTCTGCTGAATTTGTCATCTTGGGCCTGTGCACAGTGCGCTAAATGCCAGGAACAGGCCACAGCTGTCACAGCAAAGGGAGAGAAATGACACACACGTTGTTTCTTGATGTTTGTGAGAACTTAGATGAGTTTTTGGTTTTTCTGTGGAAGGGCATGTGAGCCAGATCCTGAGTTGGCAGATGAACTCGGATCTGTACTCTGTTGAGGGGAGTTGTGGGGAGCAATAGTGAATCTGCATGTCTGTGTGTCGCAATGCTTTGAAGGAACAGAGGGCTGCGTGGGCTACGCCTCCCTGCAGGTCACACAAAGCCTAGAACAAACAGTGCCAGAGTGTCAGACAGCTCCTGATCCAGTGTCCCCACCCCGACTCCCCCAGGCTGGCTGTTGGTCTTGGGGGCTGGAACCAAGGCCTGGGCTCAGTAGCTCAGCCCCCACCCCCAGGAGAGGGCTATGCTTGGCATCAACATTCCCAGGGCCTGGTCAGGTTGCTAGTCACCTAAACCAGGACTCGTGGCTTGATAACAGGGTGTCCCAGCAAGCCTGTGACACAGCCGGGTGCCAGGACGAGCCCTGCTGCTCAGGACACTCAGTCATTCAGGATCTGGAAAGATCTTGAGCTTTGCTTCAAAGCCTGGGTCTGTAAGTTGTTGCTTACCCTCTTTGCGCCTCTACTTTCTTATGTTCCAAATGGGGTTAACAAAACTCATCTCATGGAGCTTTTATAAGAATTAAATTACTGAGCCTTAAATCATCCAGTGTGGTGCCTGGCAGGTAGTAATTCTTCATCACTGGTCACCGTTATTCTAAGGCAGGGGTTGGAGGATTTTTCTATAAAACGCAAGACAGTAAATATTTTAGCCTTTGCAGCCAGAAGTCTCTGGCAACTGCTCAACTCTGCTGCTTTAGTAGATAGCAGCCATAGACAGTTCATAAAGGAATGGGCGTGCTTCTTTCCAATAAAGCTTTATTTACAAACAGATGGGCCCTAGTTCTAAGGTGATGCCTGTTCAGAGGCTAGATAGTTATAGGAGGGGAAAGAGAGGGGCCAGAGCCAGGCCGGTCTCCGATGCACAGAAATGTCATGCAGTGAGGGGAAGGGGCCCGCGTCAATATGTATTATTGGAAAGGACTATTACAAGCCATGGGTTCTTAAGATGGTGCCCATATACCACCTGGGGATTTATCAAGGGGCTTTGGGGGCCGTCTAGGAGTCCCTGAATTTGGATATAACATTGTGTGATGCATACAGGCATTTTTCTGGGAAGGGGGTGCAGAGCTCCCTCTAATTATCTAAGGCATCTGTGATCCCCACAAGGTGAAGAACTGCTGTGTTAGCCAAGTGATTTCCCAGACTTCAGTGAAGATCCCTCCCCTTTGACCCTGGGGCCCTACCAGACGTTGGGAGGAGAGGCCCCAGGGCTGACTGGGCTACAGCTACCTAGAGGCAGGCGTGGGTCTCCCAGTCCGTCCGAGGCCTTCCTCCTACTGCTGGTTCTCAAACTGCTTCAAGGAGGTTTTCTTTCTGCTCCTTGGTCTGCAGACAGCCTCCTTGTCACCAAGGCAGCTGACTACTCCCCAGCAAACCCCCTGCACACCCCCAGGGAGTCTGTTATTTTCAACTCCCCTCCCCTTTGAAGTTGGACTGTCCACTAGTCTGAAGGTAATAGGGGTTCCACTGCTGGTGGAAGGAAGGTCTTCACCGTGGTAACTGGAATGACGTGGAAGGTGAGACGTGGGGCAGGCCTTCAGTCAGTGGTCTCGAGTCTGCAAGCTGACTTACTTCTAGAAGGGTCTGCAGTTTCCCATTGCGGCAGCCAACATCAGTCTTCTGGGGTCTGTGCTGACAATGCTACCTGAGACCTGAGATGTCTGCATGGCCCTGTGGTTAGAGACGAGCTTCTCAGAGTCCATGAGGTAACAGAGTGTGGGCCCAGATCCATCTCAGAGTGAGCCCAGAAGCTCCTCAGCCATCCCGTGGGGCCCTCCCCAGCTCCCAGTGTAAGTGGGGTAGGTTGTCAGTGCAGCTGACAGAGTGTTCAAACTCGCCCTTTGACCTAAGGAGCAAAGACGCTCCCAAGGGCTGTAAGCACGTGAGTGACTGTTCAGGCTGTTTTCTAGATTCCCAGCCAGTCCAGTCCCTGTGAGATCTGTTGAGGGAGAGAGGTGGCACCCTTCCCAGCCACTGGGACCAAGGTCAAGCCCTTCTGAAGCTACGGGGCCGAGTTGTGGTGACACAAAATCCCACCCATGCTCTCCACACAGGATGCGGTGGGGCTGTGGACAGGGGCTCCCGGGAGCTTCATTTGGTTCACATGCTGATTCCTTCTCCAAAGGGCAGGCAGGGTTCAGGGGGCAGCCTCGGCCATTGACATTGGCCTGAAGGAGGCAGCAAGGCCCAAGACGCCATTCATTGAGCCAGAGGACAACTCTGGCCCATCCAGCGGCCACGTGCCCTGGGGGTGCTCAGCCTCCTCTAAGCCCTTCCTCCACAGCCAGCGGTCTAGTCCTTTCCCCATGGCCAGCAGCTCTAGGGGACGTGTGGGGTCCACGCTCACTTAGCAGGATGAGGGGGTGCAGAAGCTGAGAGGGACTGGATGCTCCCGGTGCCCCTCCTTACAGAGGAGCTCCTGTCTTGTGTGTGGCTAAAGTGTGGGGTGGGGAGGGGGAGCAGGCAGAGGCACTGCGGGGTGAAGGGTGAAGCATTGTCTCAGTCAGTCTGGGGAGTGGGTATAGGAAGCTGGGCAGGGAAGGCTGGGTGGACACAGGGGCAGTGTTTAATGACCACAGGGTGGCACATGGTTGGGGCTGATCGGAAAGCTCTGGTAGGTGATCACAGAGGGAAAGGATTGTGAGGTGAAGACCAACAAACACTCATCCAGTTCAGAAAGTGTATGTCGAGCGTCTCTGCTAGTCCATCACTGGTACTGGAGAGGTCTAGAGAAAGACACCGAGGAGGGACGGCCACAGGGGGCTCAGGATGAGATCACTGGAGGAGAGGACGGAGAGGCCGGGAACCCACCCAACTAGGAGTTTGTCTTCTCCTGCCTGAGAAGGGGTGTCCATGCACCCTAGCTGCCTGCGATAGCTCAGGCACCCTGGTCATTTATTAAGCACCCGTCATGTGCCTGGCACTGCTAGACACGGAAGAAACAGCAGTTACATGATCAAATCCCTGCCCTCAGCAATGTGGCAATAGAGGAGATGGACCCCGAGACCGGTAGATGGCTGTGAACACTGAGGTTTGTGACAGGTAATACGGGCATTGGAGGAGAGAGTGGCTGAGGTAGCCTTGCTTTAGCTGGGCGTTCAGAGGCCTTTCCAAGGAGGCAACATCTGAGCCAAGACCTAAGTCTGTTCAGGTTCTCCAGTGAGCAGAGCCTGAGGGGAGGCTTATTTCCTACTGTTTTTTTTTTAGAGTGCAACCCAGCCATCGGAAGTAAGGGACAAGGTCAGGTTGCATCGATACAAGTGATCATGGTGGCCCTACTAAGTGCACCTGGCTGCTGGATCTCATGGGGCCGCCCACTGGAAAGCTGGTCAGGCTGCACCCATCAGTGCGGTGGGAGGTGAAGAAGAAAAGACCTATCAACCTGTTCTTTTCTCCCATTGGTGCAAGGTTTGTACCATGGGGAGTTAAGGCCCCCAGACTTTAAGGTTACACAGGCACCGGCCTGGGCAGATCCCAGGGTGAACCTGAGTGGATGCGGGTGGGAACCTACAGAGCTAAGATACCGATGGGAGAATCTGAAGTTACTGTAGTTACCACGTGATGACCTGGGGAATGCACCCCAGGCAGAAGAGAGAGAAGGTGCAAAAGTCCTGTAGCTTTTCTGTACTTTTGTCCTATAATTTTTCAAAATAAGGAAAGGACACACTCCCAAATACAGAATTCTGCAAATGAAACCTCCAAACATGCAGGCAGAGCTGGGAGAGTCCTGAAGGGAAGTACAGGGTAGACAGTGATGAATTTCTGATGTGCTACAGGGGTTCCTGCTCCCCCTTATTCCTTGCCAGCCCAGCCCCCCATCATATATTAGGGTGTCAAATGCTGTGCCAAGCCCGGTGCTTAGCACATGGGATCTGGGCAAAGATAACACAAGCTCTCTGCCTTCCATTCTCCAGGGAGGGAGGGAGACAGAATTGTTTTTGAAACCAGACAAATTCTGGATCTGAATCCCTGCTCCTCACTTATTATCCAAGTCAAGGTGTTTGGTCTTTCTTAAGCCTCAGTTTTCCCATCTGTAAAATGGAGGCAACACAACTTTGTTCATGGAGTTGATATGGGGATAAAAGGGGACTACAGACGTGAGGCGCCCATCCAAAGACTGCAGAGGTCCCCCCAGCCTGAGATCGAGCACTTCTTTGTGGCTGTTTGATGTCCCTGAGCTACTAGGTAAATAAAGGTTTTGTGGAGAAGGTAGAAAGGACCACATAGGAGTTCACCACTATTTTGAACAAGCGCCAGGAAGCTTAAAAGTGATTTCCTTTTTAAAAATCTGAACTTATACATCCTCATGTCCCACCCTCCACCCCCATCAACCATTTGTTTTTTTTTGGGGAAGGATGGAGCAGATTTTTAACTTGTTTTGAAGAGTGATTCAATACTTTGCAGATTAAAATGTTACCCAATCTGACTCCATGCCAGGGGTCGTCACAACCCCAACTCAATCCTCCAGCTTCCAAAGTGCCCCCCACCCGAGCCACTTCTCAAGGGCTTGGGGTCAGAAGGACCACACCGCAGACAGCATGTGGTCTCCAGGCCTTTATTTAGGAAGGTACAGAGTGTTTGCAGTCTGTCTGACAGGCACTGTACAGGGGTTTGTAACAGTTCAGTTTTCTCCAACGTGCCGTGGGGAGAGGGGTGCAGAGAGAAGGAGAACCCTCTGGGGAGTCTTCTCCTCCAGGGAAAAGGCATTGCAAGGGGTGGACACCCTGCTTCCCAAGAAGGCGCATGTGTTATGTACACACAGGGGCTGACCGGATGCAGAAAAACTCAAAGCTAAATACAGCTAAGGGAGGAAAGAGCCTGTCTGGGGTGGGGGTGGAGGGTGGGGGTGGGGTGGGGCACCAGGGCTGCGTCCAGGCTCTTCCCACCAAGCAGGACAGAAGTTCAGAAAGAAGGCAGAGCTTTAAAGGAGAAACAGAATCTAGCCTCTTAGTCTTAGTGTTTTGTGCAATTTTAAAAAACAACAAAATAAATATAACTTAAAAACTTCTTACATGACACTAAAGGCAAGTCTGGGACGGGAGCAGTTGAGAAACCTTCCTCGAAGGCTAAGCAGTGCTGAACAGCAAGAACGCTGTGGGGATGGGGGCAGGACAGGGACAACGGAGGTCTTTCAGACAGCCTGGGCAGGAGTTCTGGAAAATTCCATTCCAGGATCCATCTATCCCACTGGGCCAAAGGGGGTGCGAGGACAAAGGGGAGAAAGGGTTGGGAGATAGAGTAGGTGTGAAAGAGGAGAACTAACACAGTAAATACAAAAACCCAGAACCCCTAAGTAATAGAATAACCCTAAAAAGATGTCACTTTATTCCACTTTCACATATATAATGTAACCCAAAGCAAAGTACTGCCAACAAGAGGCCCCATGGGCCTCCTTTAATAAACAAATCATTTACATATTAGCACACTGTTTGCAAACGACAGGTGTTTGCTTAAAGTGCTTAGAAATTTTGTTCTCTTAAGTAGGTGCAGCTGGTCCCGGTAATTTTTGTTCATAGCATTCATTTGCTTTAGCAAACTTTTTTCACAGATAGGAGAACTTTTGGCCAGCCCATAGGTGTAGAAGTTTGATGTCTGAATTAATGATATCCCTTCCCAGAGAGCTGCACACAGACCACCGGGGTGCCTTCTAACTCACAAGTGACGACAGCCCCCGTGTGCCTGCCTTCCAAGATCACGTGCTGTCACGAGGTCCCCTGTGCTCCACAGGGGCGGGCAGGCGGGCGGGGGGGTGACCTTTAGCTGTCAGCCCACACCGGAGTTCACCACTGTTTTGAACAAGAGCCAGAAGCTGAAAAGTGATTTCCTTTTTTTAAATCTGAACTTACACATCCTTCAGGCCCACCCTCCGCCCCCAGCAACCGTCACTCAGCCAGCATGAAAGGGGAAACTTAGGTGTCACGTGGGCGAGCTGACAGTTCCCCCAGAGACCCTGGGTGACGGGGGCGGCCCAGGAAGCCCTCCCTCGGGTGGGTCCCTCCAGGCACACACACCTGGGAGCACACTATCTCCATTATGACCTGAAGTAGCTCCCTCTGGAGCAACTGGCCCCAGTGCCGGTTGGCTTGTCCCCAACTCTCCTCGGACAACAAAGGGGGACACCTGGGGGCACAAATGGCCATAGCCGGAATTACAAGTCTTTAAAAGTCATGTAAATTTTACATTCTTCGCAATAATATAGAATTACCTGCCTTACAATTAGAATAAGGCTTACACTTGGTTCCCCACGAATCTCGAAGCCACCTGGAAATTCCAGGAAGAGATACCTGGAACATCCCCTGGCACCCACTACACGCCCTGGAAGCTGCCCACACCACATTTGGGAAATGTGGGTCTAAGCGCTTCAGGCCATTAAGACTTATTTCAGGGGGTGGGGGTGGGGGAAAACAAAAAAGCCAGTAAGCCAGCTTCCTGTTTCCTCCCTGCCTGGCCCTGGCCTGAAGCCCTGCCTGTAACTGCAGGGACTGGACCTCATGAGAGAACCTCCGGTTTGCAGGCAGGCCCAAAGTGGCACCAGGGAGGTGGGAGAGGTTAGGAGTTTCCTCTGCACATTCTGTCTTTCTTCCCCTGGCAGCTGCCTGCACCCTGGCCCACTCCCACTCAGCCCCCTGGCCTTGCCACATCAAGGTGGGGAGTGGGAGGCACAAGTGGTTTTGGGGGTGGGGGATAGCCCTGGAAGCTCAGGTTTTGTAGAGCATCCCTTCAAATTCATGGGCAATCACCACAGGTAGAACCCAGCTCCTGCCTGCCCCCCACTGGGAAGGCCAACATCAGAGAGCACAGCCAAGCCGGCTCAGGCCTCTTCCTGGCTCCTGGGTCTGGACCAAAGCTGGATGGTTTCAACCAGACGGTGAAGGGCCTGGCTTTAGCAGCCTTACAAAGGCCACTCCAGGTCTCTGGGAGCCCCTGGGCTGCTAAGCAGAGAGTGCTTTACTCATGGCCCTCATGCGGTTCCTAGTGATTTTGTGTCCAAACCACAAGAAAGTCTGGCATCAGGCACCTGCTGAACAGGGGCTCTTAACAGCCCCTGCCAGGCTGGGAGGATGGGGCAGAAATAGGCTGTGCTGGGCAGCGGAGATAATGGCGCCTGCCACCAGGGGGCAGCAGGTGCCCACAGGTAGCCTGCCGAGGGGGCCGGAGCCTCATCCAGATCTAAACCCAACTGACCTACCCTGCAGGCCTTACTCTTCTAGTAGGAGATGCTATTTATGGAGAGAAGTGGAAACCCCAGCTCCAAGCCCCTCAATTAGGAAAATAACTAGAAAATCTTGTCTTCTCTTCTACAAAGTGTCTTGTAGTGCAATTTGGGAGGGTCAGTTCTGGGGCTTGCACCCAGGTAGAAGTGAAAGAAAAATTAAGAAGAAAGGAAGCAAAGGGGAAGAAAAGAGACCAGGAGTGGCGGTGAGGTGGGCGTGGGGTGTCCTCAGGCAAGAGGGGCGCCCGGACCCGGACACATTTCCGTCAGAATGTCGATGAGGTTGTTCAGGCCCGAGAGGTAGCCATCCTCCCGGTTCCCTTCCTGCCAGGGGACATCGTGCTGCAGCGTCTGGCCCTCGGGCAGCGGTGTGGTTTTCCCAAAGTCGATCATCCACACCTTGGCCTGTTCCTTCTTGTCATGGATGAAGAGGAGCGAGCTGCCGATGACCTGTAGAGGGGCAGGGAGATGAAGGGAGCAGGAAGGGACCACGGAGCCCCCGCCCTGCCCGCCACACTGCAGCCTGGCACTGGAGGGGACTTGGAAAAGTCTGAGGTCTGAATGAAATGAGAGTGGTCACTCAGGATAGGCCCAGAGCCTGCAACTCTGCCCCCCATTCTCACCTGGGCAGCAGAACCCACAGGACAGTGGCCATGCTGGGAGTGGGGGCAGGGGGAAGCATAGGACATCCAATTCCAGAATAGCAACCACCCTTCTGTGTGGGCGGTGTGGCAAGGAGAAAGTCCCACATGGCAGGTTCCCCCCTCATCCAGCCTGCACACTTTCCACTATTTCAGACCACAGCTACACCTTGGGGCCTTCGCCTTCTCCTCCTAGACCCTGACTCCCCAACACCCTGAGCAACTGCCTGTGTGAAAGGGAGGAAGCCAAAGAGATGCCACACACTGTACGAGACAATGAGGTCCGTGTCAACCCCCAGGCCGGCAGCACGACCTCTGCAAATCCTGGGCCGACAGGCCCAGCAGGGTCTCTGAGGCTGGGTCCTGCACCAAAGAGCCGGCAACAGCCTAAGGCCTACCTCGTGGCTCTTGAAGAAGGGAGAAACTTCTAGGGTGGCCCGAATGTCCTTTAGCCGGTCCCGGTAGGCGATCTGGGAACAGAAAGATGACCAGAGTTTTACACACTTGAGGGTGTGTGTGTGTGGGGTGGATCTGAAGCTCCATTCGGCCCATTAGAGTGTCAGAGTAGGAGGGACCTTGATCATTTGTTCCAACCTCCTCCTCTAGAAATGAAGCAACTGAGGCCCCGAGAAGCAGGGTGGCAGGCTCCTGGTCCCATGCTTCCTCCAATCTGCACGGCTTTGCGAGCAGGCGGGGCCGGGAGGCACAGCTCCTGAGCAGCCTGCAGGAGCTCCTCGCATGAAGGTTAAGTTTATTCTGGAATGCCAGCAGTGTAGAGGCAGGCAGCATCTCAAGAGCCTGGTTGCCATGGTGTCTTCCTGAATACAAACTTCAGTGCCCTGACTTTTGAAAGGACAGAGCCAGTGGGAGACCACGAATCTCTCTGCCAGGGGCCTCTCCACAGAGCCCTCCAAACCCGGGTTGACTGTTTGGCCCTAGGGGTGCCCGCCTTCCCCGGGGACTGCTGGGGAAGCCTGTCGCATACAGGCACACACGGTCCCTCAGTGCCCATCTGTAGCAGAGCCAGCCTGGAGCTGAGGACCAGGAATAAACAGCTCTCATCGAGGCACAGGAAGCATGCGTCCTGTGGCAGGCTTTGCTAAGGAGCTTCACCCAGAGCCCAGAGGCCCAGCCTATGGAAGAGTCGGGGTGTGTGCTCCATGACCGAAGCCTCGGTGCTCGCCAGGGGCCAAGGGAAGTCTCCTGGCCAGACAAGGAAGGGATGGTTCTCAGTTCCAGCTGGCGTTGAGTCTTCTGGGAGAAAAGGTGTCTGGTCTACCCCTCCCTGCCCGGCAGCCCTGGGAGCCTGTTCAGGAGAAGGTGCTTCTCTCAGAGCCACGTCCCTGCTGTGCCTGGGTCTCTGTCACAGCGTGCCCGGCCCCTGGGGTGCGGAGGCTCGACACTCCCCACCTACGTTGGGAGGGTCAGAGCAGCGTCCAGCCTGCCTGCTGCTGCAGTAGGAGGCCACTTCGCCCTGAACTTCTGCCAAGTATACCACAGAGACAGCTGGCCAGTTCTTGCTGGAGAGGACAAGTGACCCCCCCACCCCCAGGTACACTTCCCTCACCCAGCCGCACAGCGGGGTAGAGGCCCAGCCAAGCCTTGGAGGACTGCAGAGTTTGGGACTGGTAGCTGCCGGCCCACCTGCGTGAATTCGTTTCACCCAGCTGTGTGTCCTTGACCTCTTAGCTTCCAAGGCTGGAGTTTCCTTCCCCAGAGCGCTGTTATGAGGACTGGATAAGCACTCAGCATAACAGTTGGCAGGTAGTGGGTACCAAAGAAACACAGCGATGGAAAGGATTCTCTTATGAGGATGGAGAACACTTTCGGAAGCTGTGGGACTGACAGCTAAGGGAAAGAGTGAGCGAGTGCTCACCGAGTTTCCCTGTTTACCCACCGAATGGGGCTCACAACCACATCACCTTCTCCTTCACCTTCCAAGAAGAAGTTTGGGTCCAGGGTTTTCTGCGTGGGCACTGTGGCTGCCACTGCTGTGGCCTGGGTCAGTCTGGGTCTGGGCAGGACTTTCCAGAGCGGGCAGTGACCCTGCCCGACAGGCTCCCTCTCAGGGGCGCCCTCACTCACCAGGATGTTAGGGTTTCCTTTAGTGAATTCTCTGAAGGCCTCAGTGACCTGCTCCCGTGTTTTGGTCTTCTTGAAGTCCCGGTTTACTGAGCCGTCTTCTTTCTGAGAAGGAGAAGCCAGGAGAGGGTCACCTGAGGGTCCACGGGCAGGCACTCTACTCACCCACCCAGCATCTGAGAAAGCCACTCTGAGCCCAGGACTGACCCCTGGGCAGCGAGGTGCCCAAGTATGGAACAAGGAGGCCGGCGCCTGCACGACCAGCTGCGTGGTGGTGAATCGGGTGGCACAGGAGAGGAGAACCTGTCCGGGGCCCTGGGTGGGTGCACCCGTGTGTTCAGGTGGAGTGAAGAGCAGCAGGAAAGGCCTGGAAGTGTCAGAGGCATGTGGACGGAGAATGGAGGCTGAGGAGGCAGCCCCTGCTCAGTATGAGCAGCAGAGGCTCCAAGAGATGGACAGGCCTCAGCTTCCACTAGGGGACTGGCCCCAGAACCCGAGTGCTGGGCGGTCCCTGCCTTCCAGAGGCACCCTCCCTCGCCCGACAGGAGAGACGCTCCCTACCCCAAGTTCAGCTCAACTCCCTTTGTAATTTATGATCCTTTATCATCGGTTTCCTGAAAGCCAAGAAATAATACTGCCTGCCCACCTCTGCTCCCTGGTCCACCCAGCACGAGAGATCACTCTATTCTCTTAACCCGCCACTATGTCTGTTCCAGGCTGTTCCAGGGCAGCATGTGGAGCTTTCCTCCTCTAGGAGGAAAGCAGTTCTTTAGGCACAGAGGGTGAGAAAGGATGGCTTCTCCAGGAGCCCCCACACGTGGGCCTGTGCGCAAGGTTAGAGATTAGGGAAAGCAATGTGGCTGCCTCTGAAAGAACAGGTTGGGGGCCCTGGGCTGTGGGTGGATGCAGGGTGGACGCGCATCTTGGCCGAGCCTTTCCTGGGGGCCTCTGTGGGGTGTTTCCTAAACCAAGGGACTCAAGAGGCGGGTGGATTGCTAGCGAAGACACTGGCTTCTCTCAGAGCTGGTGGCCCTCAGCCCAAGAAGAGGGGCTGTTGGCTGTTCCTGCAGCTGGACAACTGACAAAGAGCAGAACGTCCAGCTTGAGAGGGAGAGGTGAAGGGAAATGTGGATTGTTTCAAACAGATAAAGGGAAATGCGCTTGAAGGGGAGAAAGACGAGCATGTAATTTGCATCCAGCCTGAGGGCTGGATGTGAAAAAAAAGAAAAGAAAAACTGGTTTCAGAAGACAGGAAGGAGGCAAATGGCTTTCTCGGCCCCGAGCTCACAGAGCAGCTCTCCCGGGGGAAGGTGAACACTTGCCCCCCGCCTGCCACGTCGGCAGCAAGCCAGCACCACCTGCAGGTCCTCATACCTAAATGCCAACTGCTGAGAGGCTGCGGAGCCTGAGGTAGGGCTCCCAGCTGCCCAGCCCTGACTCTCGGTCTGGACAATGTGGGCCGAGAATGGACAGACAAGGGATAGAATGCTGAGGGCCCACCATCTGCTGTGGAGGGACGGTGCCAGAGACCCGAGGGCTGAACGCACGTCTGAGCTGGCTCTTCAAATCCCAAAGCAAGGACATAGGGAGAGGAGAGCATTCTGAGACCCCTCTCAGGAGACTGAAGAGGAAAGGAGAGTGAGGTGCTGTAAAGTTGGGGGGTGGCGTCAGGGCAGCCTCACCAGGGTATGTGGTGACACAGAGGGGCAGTGCTTGGTCCTGCCTGCCTGGGGGTCAAAGGCAGCCAGAGGGTTCTCTCCCTTGACTGCATCTCACCACCAGTCCCCAGTTTTGGGGACATGGGCAGAATGAGCCAGCTCCCTACTGGCTACTCCTGGATGGATTCTCAGTGCCCAGCGTGCTCTGGGCTAAGGGTAGAGTCCTTGGCAGAGAGCTGACTGCTGGCAGAACTAGAAGCCACACCTGCTGCATTGCCCCAGCCCCCTACACGGCCATCCCACCTGTCCCCAGACTGAAGATTTCTCCAAATGTCTGTCCTGGGAGCTGGCTGCTCACACCCTGGGCCTGAGAGGGGAGGAAGCTTACAGCAGCCAGGCCCCTTGGGGTGGATGCTGGCAGAGCCCGAGTCCCCATCCCTTCTGCACCTGGGAGCTGGGTGGTCCAGGCAGCCTCAGGAAGCACCTGGCTGGCCTCACCTTGATGCCCTCGATCCTGAACCCGAGGGTGGCCGTGGAGCTGATGGTCTCCCTCCACTGCATGTACCGCGGCTTGGTCACAGCCCGCTGCGCTTTCTCCTCCTCGGTCGGGGCCTCAGGGTCCACCTCAATCATCTTCTGGTACATGTCCTTCCGGAGGCTGGGCTTCTTCCGGGCCTTGGTGAGCTCCTCCTCCAGGTAGGTCCTGTGTGGGAGGGGAGGTCACATGAGGGCTGCGGCCCCTCCCACCGGTGCCTTGTGAGGGGCTGCAGTCAGCTTCGTCAAGGCAGGCTCCAGCAGGATGGGCGCACATCTGCTGGGCGGGGTGGGGGGACTGGCTCCGGACTGTGGAGGACAGGAGTGGCCTTGCTGCATGGGGACAGCTTCATTCCAAGACCACCGGGAAGGCCTGGCACAGCCTACGGAGCTCTTCCTGCTCGGGGAACCGCACGGGCCAGCAGAGGAGGCAAGGAGGCGGCAGGGTAGCTTGGTGGCCTAGCTGGGCTTCTCCTGCTGCCCCTCCCCTCATCCTGCTGGGGTGGAGGGCTTCTGAAGGCAGCACCTGTGTGGGACAGAGAGCTCATTCCGTCCCCCACCCCACCCATCTCCCCAGTTCTCAGGCAGCCTCATGGGCTGAGCAGGCAAGGTCTCTGGCTCTCTCCAAAGAAGAGAAATCTTGAGTACAAAGGTTGGGCCAGAAGGTGGCCTCTGAAGGAGCCACAGTGCTGGAGGAGAAGCCCAGGAAGGGAGGAAAAGCCTGGGGCTCTTTGGCCTTTGTTCTATCGCAGAGACATCCCTGGTTAATCTTGCTCCATGGACACCAGGCCTCAGCCCAGCCACTCCTCCTCACACCTGAGCCCCTAGTCGGAAAAGAAAACCCGGAGAAAACACAGCCAACCAAATGGCTCACTGCTCTGCCCTTTGCACAAGCAGGCTGGGCCTGCCCACTGAACCAGCAGGGGTCCCCTGGACACTGGTGGGGTAATAGGAGCAGGGACAGTGCAAGACTCGAGCAGCCCTGGCTGCTTCCCTCATCCCCATCGAGTATGGCACTTCCCCCACACCTGCCCCCTTCCCTTCTGTCACTTTAAATTCCCATTCTCTCCCCACAGCAGGCTCAGTTGCTGCCAGTGACCCTTCACGAAACAGAAATGTGCAGCCTCGGTTGCAGTAAAGGGAAGTTTTGTCTCCTGGCCCTGCGTGGGTGGCAGCTGCCCACAGGCAGCCTGCTGTGACAACAGGCCAGGCCCCCACTCCCCGCACCCCGTCTGTCCCGCGGGCCTTGCTCCCCCACTTCACCCCACACCTTCTCCAAACTGCTGGTTTGGGACCCAGAACTGACTGGATGTCAAATGTATGATGTCTTTAAAAGATGTTTTCAGAAACCACTGTGTCAACTGATATAAGAAAGAAACAAATCCTTGGGGCTGAACTTGGGTCTGGTCGTTTAGGACCTTCTAGGAGGTGACGAATAAGGAAGACCGTTGGCCTTGGTTATGCACTTACACGTACACCCATGCCCACGACCACACATGCTCACACACTACTGTGAGTGCAAGCCAGGTCAGGTGGTAGGTAAGCTTCAAGGCAGGGACTGTGAGGCAAGATGCGTGTGCACAGAGCCATGCGTGTGGACCTGTGTGTGTGTGTGTGCATGCGTGTGCGTGGCTGGGCGAGGGGCCGGCCATCCCAAACACCCCTGATGCACTGAAGGGTAGTGGGTGGCTGCACTTCTGCAAAGAGCTCTCAGTAGCTCCTTAAACAGGAAGCAGGCCTCATGTCAAATCCCTTTTCACATGGGGCTTTCTCCACACAGGGCCCCTGCAGCTAAATCTGATTAGAGTTGCTCACCCTCCAGGAGGGGAAAAGGGCTGGGCGGAGATGCCTACGAGTCACCAGCTGGACAGTGGGGCTGGGCGTCCACCGGGAGACGAACCATAGAGTCTCTCCAGGCAGCCCTGTTGCCTGTTCCCCCCGCCCCCCACCCCAGAGGGAAAGTCAAACCTCCATCTCACATGGTGGTGGAGTTAAGAGGGATGGTGGAGGACCCAGTAGGTGACACCAAAGCCACCCATAGCTTTAAACAGGGCAAAGGTGCTAGAGACAGCACTGGTCTCCACCTACCAGACCCTAGTCCGGATGTCAGGAAGACACTTCTGACTTTCACTGGCAGGTCATATAACACAAACTTACAGGGTCAAACCTAAGAAAACACCCCAGAGTAATGTGAGTGTGTGCTGATACAGAACTGGGGTCCCGAGACACCCTGGTTAGGATACTACAGGCACCTTTTCCTTAGGGCCCACTGTGCCTGAGGCTGGATTTGCCTATCAGCCCTCCCACCACTGCTCTGTGACAAGTCTCACGTCCTGACGCTTGGGACGTGGTGTCTGTGGTGGCCCTAGGCTCCAGTCTCCTTCCTTGGCAAGGACAGGCCACACTCTGGGGCCATGGAATGCTGGTTTCAGGAGAGGCTGCGAGGCCAAGGAGTCTGGATGCGGAGCCCCCTCGGTAAGCGTGGGGGTCAGCCCAGCCTCAGCATGCAGGCCTGATGGGGATGGGTGGCCCTGATGGGTTCCTCCATCTCTGGTGTCAAAGCCTCCTGCTCAGACCCAGGTGGCCGCGAGGAGCACCTTGCACAGGACTCGGAGCACAGAAAGGCCCGTCCTTGGGATCCGTGAGGCAGGGAAGGTGGGGCTGGGGGGGACTGGTTCTGGGGAGACCTATCCCTTCCTCTCCACACAGGCTCCTCTCAGCCCACTCCCTCTGCCTCCAGGCCCTGCGCAGAACTGGCTTAAACATGTCTCAGCTTCGCTGGTCACTCTGGTTCCCTCTTGAGAGCCCTCCAGTGCAGTGGGACAGAAGCTGCAAGGGGTGGGAAGACAGAGGGAGGGGGTGCGGGGGGCATCCCTGGGCAGACGGAGGTTCCTGGCCCCTGCAATCTCCCAGGGAACACACAGGTACACTGTCTGGCCACGTGTTCTTCCCACAGGGTGTAGTTTTTTTGGCCACGATCTGAATGAACACCACCCACAATATTTTATATTTCCCCTTGAGCGGGTGCATTCTGAGGCACCAAGAGGTGGGGGAGGGGAGCTTCTAGGGACAGAAATAAGGCTCTGGGGGAAGAGCAGTGGCTAAGCGGTGGCTGAAGAGATGTTCTGTCCCCTCCCTGCTGGAGCTGATGAGGGCCCTGGATGGATGGATGGCGGGAGGGAGGCCAGGGACAGTGCAAGAGCAATGATGGGACCTGTACTTCCCCACCCCCCGCCCCTGCCTGGGAGGCAAGGCTAAGGGCAAGCAGGTCAGCCTGCAGGGTCTGACTTCAGAACCCAGCTCCCAGGAGGAGTGAGGAGGGGAGGAAAACTGGTCTCTCTTGGCCCGTCTCTCTTGTACACACACACACACACACACACACACACACGCACGCCCCTCTTTCTCAATCTCCTTTCATAAGAAATAAAACTGCTTACATCACCCAAAGCAAAAAGGCTCCAGGGGAGCTCTGCTTCTTGGAGCCTGGCCACCCCAGGGAGCCGTGGACCTGGGAGTCCAGCGTCTGGCCGTCCTGTCCAGTCCGGGTACCTGCAGCCAGGTGGCCCTGAGGTGAGTACAGTACACTGGACACTACATGGCGCACGGCCCCAGAGGACTTCAGCACCCCCTGCTGAGAAGGGGTGGGAGCCACATGGTGCGTGTGGCCAGGCAGGGCCTTCAGAGCTCCTGGGCTCCCTCCTCCATTGCATTCTTAGGGCAGCACAAGTCTTTTCTGGCAAACCAACATGTTCCACTAACCAGCTCTCTCTTCCCACTCACTGGCACGGGGTAGGATGCGGGGGAGGGAGGGGTGAGAAGAACCTCTACTCCAGCCTCCCCCTCACAGCTCATGCAAGAGAAAGCCACCATCTTGCTCCCCCGGGCAACCGCACCTGACCAGCTGGGCAGTTCCGTCTGCCCTCTCACTGGGGACAGCCAGTACCCAGCCAGGCCCCCTTTCTGGCCCCATCCCAGTTCACGGGACAAGGGAGGGGCATGAGGAGCAAGCCAGGTCTCTGTCCTCTCACATGTAATGAGAGACAACTGAGGTGGGCAAGGGCTTCCACGCCCAACCAGACTCCCAGGCCTGCTCTTGCACAAACGAGGCCTCAGGGATGGCCCAGGATGCCCGGCCTCCTGGAAACCTTGGATGCCATCCCAGTATCTGCCGTGTGGCCAGGCGTGGTCCGAGGCGCGTGCTCCCAGGAGCCCAGCTCACCTGACACCCATCTTGCAGTCCATCACGCATGGCGAGTCAAAGTCGGCCAGCAGGTCGTCCATCTGGTTGTAACGTTCCCCGTCCTTCACCACGTCCCCATGGTAGGCAGGCACGAAGGGCTTTAGCACGTCAGCCATCAGCCGGTCCAGGCAGCGCTGCTCCGACTCACAGTGTTTCTTCAGGATCCGGCCATTGGCAGCTGCCTTGAAACTCCCTGCAGAGAAAGGCGGGAGGAGACCCTTGGTCCTTAGGGGTGGCCCTCCCCACTCTGAGCCGCCCACCCTGACATCCTCTCCATGACAGTGCCTGGGTCCCTCGGGGATACTTTGGGGCTTGCTAAGCATAAGGTGGAAGGTGTGCCTAGGTCCCCGCTTGTGGACTGTGGACTTCAAGGGGAGTGGGTGCCAGTCTCAGTCCCCCCCGCACACTGACTGCACGTCTGGGCTGGTTCCCCAACTTCTGACCCCAAGCTTCTCATCTGAAGATGGAAGGACACCAGGGCTCACTGTTGGAGGGTCAGCAGGGCTAAGGGACCTACTCACTCCTTTTTGTATAATGATTACCACCCCTCCCCCCCATCATCAATCCTGCTTCTCAGGCAATGAAGGGATCTCGGGTCTCGGGAAAGGAGAAGCCCCAATCGGACCAGACTCAGTACCAGGACCAGCAGAAGAGCGGGCTCCAAAGCCTGGCCCACCTGGCGGTGCTCCTTGTGAGCCATACCCCCAGGTAAGTGTTCAGGGAGTGTGTCCATCCACGTATCTTGGGCTGGGCCAGTGTGGTTGGGGATATAAAAGAAACGTCACACCCTGTGCTGGCCTGAGGTCAGGTAGGCTACGTCCATGGGTAGTCACTGAAACGCACCAAAGGGTCCCCATGCATGGACGTGACAGCTCTGGGGCTTTGGCCCCAGACTCCCCTCATCCTGTTGCTGATGGGTGAACTAGAGGCCACATGGCTGACCGGGCACCCTGGCCACCTGCGCCCAACACGTCACCCTGTCTTCCAGCTACGAGCCCCTTGGGACAGATCCTCCAGTTCCATGCATGTTGTGACCCCTAGGACCACGGCCATGTGGGCAGACGGTAGGTGCTCAATGAAGTGGTTAGCGTTGCCTCTTGTCTAGGATGACCAAGGGTGGGCAAGCTGTAAGACTGGCGATTTCACCTGTTTTACTGAGTTAAACTGGGAGACAGGGAAAGAGATTGAAAAAGATAGAGACAGAGATGGGGGCGGGGGATGTGTGTGTTTGGGGGCAGGGCTGGCACAGACGGGTGAGGACAGTTGTCTACGTGCATTTTCAAGGCAGCGTTAAGGCCCCACCTGGCCAGTATGGCTGCAATTGCCACTGCAATGCTCAGAGAGAACCTGTTCCAATGCATTCATTCCTGGAAGTATCCAGGGCCAGGCCCTCCCCTCCCACAGGTGCTGGGTGACTCCCCAGGGAGCCAAACATCCCCACGGGAAGTCCCCACGGAGATCTGTAGTACCTGCGTGTCCCGCCAGCTGGATCCAGGGGTACTTCTTCTTGAAGGACATGACAAAGGGAGACCAGTGCACCATGTTTTTTATTTTCCTCCATGATTTGCTCTAGAAAAAAGCAAATGAGAAGCTCTATGTAAGAAAGAGAATGACTACTTTCTGGTTAGGATGAATTCAGAGCAAGGCCGCTCCTGCTGGTGGTCACAGGATGACAAGGGCCGTCTGTGCCCCCAGTGTAGTGTGGGTGTCCCTGGCAACTCAACGGATGTCGTCTCTGTCATCCATGCAGGGGAGTGTCAAGAGCAGGATTGGCAAAGTCCGTGTTTATCAACCGGCTGAGCAAAACGCCCAGAAGCAAGGGGACCTTAGGGGACCAGGGTCTTACAGGTTCCAGTGGTGGGAAGGAGGGGATGCAGCGTGCTGTCAATCCAGAGTGGACCCCATCCCATGCCACCCCATCAAGGAACAACTAAACGCACACTGCCCTTCTTCACAACCCCTCATCTGTCTAGTGAGGGATGGACAGCTGGTCCACCAGGCTCCCTGGACAGATGGACGCTCTAGGACTCTGGAAAATGACCTCCCGCATCCCAACAGCCATGGCCCCTCAGAGGAAGACCAGAGAGGGCCATCACACCCAGCTGTAATGTGTCGTTTCACATTTCATTTGGAGATGTGGTGGCAACAGAGGCATCTCTTGCCTGCAAGTGATTTGAAGAGAGATTTTTAAAAGGGAGTTCCCCAGGGACAGCACAGGGGTGAGAACCCTGCAGCTCTGCCCCCTTCACTGCACTTCTTCTTCTCAGGATGTTTCTAAAGTAAAAACTGGGTGTGTGCATGTGTGTGTCTGTGCGTGTGTGTGTGTGTGTGTAGGAGAAGCTGCCTGGGCAGAAAGGAGAACTAACATGCACCGAACACCTTCTTATTTTCACAACAAGCATGCAAGGCCGTTATTGTCATTTGTAGGACCTGAGCCTCCGCGCTGGTGACAAAGCATTTCAACCCTCAAAGACTTTTTTTTAAAAAAAAATCATTTTTCTTCCCCAGCAGTAACCATTGCTCTAGGGAAAAAAAAAGTATCCCTACGTTAAGTTGAATAGGAATGGGCTACAGAGATGAAAATCAAATGTTCCCAAACACACGCGCCCCTGACGCGGTGACTAGAACCTGAAGTGAGAAGCATTTCGAGTTCCTGAGAAAGCGGATCCCTGAGCAGCCAAACCACAGAGTTAAAAGCCACGAGCTGGGAAGAAGGAGAAGCCAGGAATGGCGCAGAAGCGGCTGAGGAGGGGTCCTGCTTGACAGGGAGACCCTGAAGTTTCATCTCTGCACTCACGCACTGTCACACAGCTGCCAGCAGCCACCCCAGGGGACAGTTGGAGGGACAGAGGCTGCTGGAGCGCAAGGTTGAATCAAGGTTAAATCAGCCTCCTTTGTTTTTCGTTCTCTCTTTTGAGGCTACGCTGCTTCTGTCATCAAGTTTTCAAGTTAAAAATCTGTTTAAGGAGAAGACTATTTCCCTCCTGAACCTGGCAAGTGTTATCCCCATCCCAGAAGCCCTCACCCTACCACCAAGACCTAGCGTATCTTAAGGGAGGGTAGTGCTCTGCCAGGCCTTGTGACAAAAGGGCTGGGCCTTTACTGACAAGGGTGTTTGTCCTAGATCCTTCTGATGGTGATTGCCAAAGAAGGCGAAGGAAGGTGGGGCATTTCTTATCTAAGAGCCCAGAAGGCTGCATAAACAATCGGGGCACACAATGCTGAAGCAACAATGGAAAAACCTAATTCTATGAGATGAGCCAAGCGGGGGCTTGTGGACGCATGGGGAAGACATTAAGGTAGGCGCAGAGGAAAAGTGCACAACCGGTCACGTCCCTGCAATGAAGCTCAGAGAGGACGAGGGTCTGACGGGTCCAGGGGCAGGAAGTGGGGAGGGCAGAGTGCTCTCAATCCACGGCTGACCCCATCCCATGCCACCCCATCAGGGAACTAAACCCACACTGCTCTAGTGAGGGATGGACAGCGGGTCCACCAGGCTCCCTGGACTGATGGACACTCTAGGACTCTGGAAAATGACTTCCCACATCCCAACAGCCACGGCCCCTCAGAGGAAGACTAGGGAGGACCACCACACCCAGCTGTAATGTGTCATTTCACATTTCATTCGTAGATATGGTGGCAACAGAAGACCCAGGGATAATGTGTCCCAGGGCCAGGGAGGGGCTCTGCAAAGTCTGATGACTGCAAGGAAGGAAGGCCCTGGAGGTGGCATCCAACGGAGGCAGCGGAGGAACGGAGACATTGCAAACAGGGGGCCTGTGGGAACAGAGGCCTGACACAGGGATTTGGGGCAGTTGGGACCAGATCTGCTGAGACTGGGATCTGGAAGCCAGGGGAGATGAGGGGAGTGCATGAGGCCGGCTCTGGACACTGGGCCGAGAAGCCCGGACTCAGGGCAGTGTGGTGTGGGGGGGCCAGGCCCCCTCGGGCCTGAGTCCTGGCTCTGTCCCCTCCTCACTGACAGACCTTGAACAAGTCCTGACCCTCCCTGAGGCACTACTGTCTTACCTGTAAAATGGGGAGAATACACTGATTCCTAATGCCAGGAGGTAAAGCCACTAGAAAATTATGGGGTGTTTGTGGAAGAGTCTTAGTTCTTTGTTTAGGGAAGGGAAGGGGAGGGGAGGTATCTCTGAAGTTACCCCGGAAGCTGAGCAGAGGTGCTGCCATAGTTACCCAGGAATAAAGGCCATGGAGCCTCGCAGTGGCCTCAGACCACTCTGTCAGGATGCAGTCCTCCTGAGACCCACAGGGACCCACTGGGCCTGCGACCTGTAACCCTGGGAGGCAGGAGGGAACAGACACTGGATAAGAACAGCCAGGCTCGGGCCCAGCAGGGGCATCTGAAGCTGTGAAACCTCTAGATGCTGGACTTTCCTTCAGAGGCTAAAGATCAGGGGTCCAGCAAGGAAAGGGGTGCTTGAGGGGTTTCTCTGATAGTTCACAGGATCCAAGACCCTTCCAACATCACTGAGCTTGGAGTAAGTGGGGCATTTTCTGTTCGGCTTCCTCTTTCCCATACCTCCTCCATGAGGAAGAATTTCTTCAACACGAAAAGGGGCCCTGCATCCCAAGGCCATGAGAGCCTTGCATCCCACGGCTGCCCTGCGCAGCGGAGGGCAGTGGAATATTCCACTGGGGTGGGCCCGCACACCAGGGGACTTCACTCTCTGCTGGCAGCAGCACACAGGGTTTTTCCCGTGGTTTTAAATAGGAGCCCCCAGGCAGTGCCTCAGGTGGTTACCAAACATTGCACAGAAAAGGCACTTCCAGGTCCAGGTCCAGGCCTGGGAAAGAAGGATGCCGGTAACCCACTCTCCCCTCTCCCCAGCCCATCGGAGCAGAGACAAGTGACAAGGCAGGAGATGATTTCAGATTTATCAGTTCCCTTCCGATGGCCCGGCGACCACAGCCCCCATTCAGGAACTAAACTTACTCTAGGTAGAAGCTGCTTTCCAGGTGGTGGGTAAGGACCAGTTGGTTTAGTTTCCCTCTAAGCCCTTCATTGGAGGAAGCCACGGTGCTCAGAACTGGATGCCACGCCTTTCCCCGCAGCTATGGCAGGTGAGGAGGCAAGAAAGGAGGGCACTCCGACAATCTGGAAGGATCCCATCCAGAAGAATTGGTCCTTCTCAGCTTAGCCGTCTACCTTTCCTCTCCTGGGAGATCTCTCAATAGCCTCAGTCACTTCTCTGAAATCAGACCACACTCCCAGGTCTCCTACGTCTCAAGCTGAGCTTCGCGAAATACAAAAGCAGCCCTCAAGTGCGCTGAACATGGTGTAGCAAAGGGCACCTGGTCCCCTCCCTTGGGGCAGTGCTGGCTGCCTACTGATTTCACGGGACCTGTTCCTTCATCACCTCCCCCCAATCTCTGGGGGCACCTGAATGCCTTCTGCTGACCCTTCCTGGAAGGTCCCCAAAGCTTCAGATGCCTGATAGGTCTCCACGGGCATCTCACTGGAAGCTGGGAGGGCTCGTTTCTCTAGATGTGTAACATGTACGCCAACCTGCCTGCCACCCTGGTGTTTGCACGAATGACTCTTACTACTATCAGAGCTCTTACGATGTGGCCGGCGCTGGAGCGGGCACTTTATGGCCTCATGTCTGACCTTCATAACCACCTGGTTATAGGTAGGGGTGTTTTCTCTGTGAATCCAGGGCTCAGCAAGTGAGGCTGTTTCACCAAAGTCATTCCACTCTCTGCCCTGGCCAGCAGGTGTTGGCTTGCACTGGGAACCTCAACCCGTTTCCCCAATGGCCGTGCCTATCGGGAAGCGAGGGCCCCCATCCGTGAGTGCTCCTTGCCTTTGGGAGATGGTCTGGAGCCAGCCACCAAGACCCAGGGATGTCCCACTCAGGGCTGGGCAGGTGCCATGTTTGGCTTAACATCAGACCAGCTAAATGCTTCTAGAGTGGGATTCAGCCCTTGGGATTCTTGGGACCACATCAAGGGAAAGGAAAGCACCACCAGGCTGATGACCTGACGAGCAGGTAAGGGGCCACAGGGTGGGCTGGGGACACATGGCGTTTACCTTGATTCTGAGTTAGGTGGTTAAGCCCACTGAAGACCAGAGTGAGGTTTTTAATGTGACGCCTGGGGTTTATGAGCTTGGAGAAGACCCAGCTACCGAAACCCCTAGGTGACTCACTCTGGGTTAAATAAGCACTAGCTTGGGTTTGCCCTGTTTTCTACCTGAGTGC
Source organism: Rhinolophus sinicus (assembly GCF_057876585.1). NCBI lineage: Eukaryota > Metazoa > Chordata > Mammalia > Chiroptera > Rhinolophidae > Rhinolophus > Rhinolophus sinicus. The sequence continues at coordinate 55,324,302 of NC_142506.1, read as the reverse complement.
GGGGCAGTGCCTTCTGATGACTTTTGTTACAGCCCTGACTTCACTCTGTCAGAGGTGGAGTCTTGTGCGATCCTCTGGCTGCACAAGGAAAGGCAGGACCCCAAATCACTCAGAGCAGTGTGAGAGAAAAGGACCAGGAAACAGCCAGATGGGGTGGATGGCGGTGGGGTCCTTTACCACCCAGAGTCGCCTGGAGATGTCTGCTGTTCTGAAGCGCTCTGGGCAGTTCCTTCCCCTTGTACCTGACTCAACAGGTGCTAAAACATTCAGAGAATGTGGAGAGAGATTTGTACTGGGAGAAAAACACCTGCAACAACTGAAACCCCAGCCCTCTTCATGGTTGGGATGACAGAAGGCCCAGGGAAAGTGAGTTTCAGAACCGGGCAAACACCCGCCCCGCCTTCTCCAGCCACAGCCAGCCAACCTGTCCCAGCAGCTCAGACTCCACGCCCCCTGTGTCACCTGCCAGGAGGACCAACACCCTGGAGAGGCTCAGGGCACGACACACCGTGTCTCCTTTTCCTTCTCCTCTTTGCCCAAAGAGTTCTGGTCTCACTGCAGATGTCAATCTGCTGCCTAGAGGCCGGCACCTACATGGGGCGAGCTCCTTCATCAACACCTGAGCCTCAGCACGCAGGGGCTTCCTGACGGGGCCGTGAGGTCACGGAGCCTCCGGGTTGCTGGCTCTTCACCCACCTCTGGCCCTGGACTTGGAGTTGCCCAGAGCCCTTGACAGCCCAGGGCAGAAGCGACCTACTGGCTTGTGGGGCTGCCGGGGCCCAGGTTTCCCAAGGGAGGAGCGTGGGCAGTGCCTCTGATGCTATGTGTTTATCCAAACCAGATTCCAAGCCTCCCTTTGCATGAGGGCAATGACTCCTGGGTAAACGTTGCCTTAAACAAATAAAAAGGCTGACTGAGATAATAACCTCACGAGTGGCTTTTGTCTTCTATAAAACAGGCCAAAAGGACTGGAGGGGAAGAGGAGGAGGAGGAAAGAGGGGAAGCGGAGACCCAGAGTCGAGGCTGGGGGTGAGGGGGCCTCTGGCCACCCCACTCACAGAACGCTTTAGCTACCGTCAGAATCAGCTCCACGATACACAGGGCCCGGTGCAAAATGAAAATATGAGCCCCTCCATCCAAAACTTAGTAAGAATGTTAAGACGGAGATGGCAGAGCATGAACCAAACGTAGAGCCCCTGCGAGAGCCCGCTGGGACTGCCCTGCTCTCACACCTGGGAAGTCGGCCCTGCTTCCTGGGGTGTAAAACAGCCCTGCTTTTTGGTGGTGACGGGTGACCCTGGGCCTGCTGATGACCACAGGTTACTCCACTGCTCTTCAGTGCTGGGGGCAGGGCAGGGCTCAAAAGCCACAGGCACCTGAGGCTTTCCCTGGGGTACTCCCCACAGCCCCCCACAAAGCTCTGGCAGTGGGGACTAGGATGGTCATCAGTCCTCAGCCCTCCCCTCGTCCAGCTTCACACATTCCTCAGGGTGTGGCCTTGCTCTCCTCCCTGTGGCTTCCTTCTCCTCCACTGACAGGTGAGGAAGCCCCCCACCAACCGCCCGCCCCGCCCCAGGGGTGTCTGAGCCAGGTGCCTGTCCAGTCTCCCCCACAGGAGGGTGAGCTGCCCAGGGCCAGCCCCATGGACTCGGCCCAGCCACCGTGCGCTGTGGGGAATGCTTCTTATCTTCTGCCTAGCTCCCGCCTGCACCTCCAAACCAAACGTGTGTTTCTCCATGCAGTTTGCAGTGAGGAGGGGAAGGAGGGAGTGACATTGGGGACAGATGCCTCCTTGCTGTGAGGGTGTTTAGCAGGCCTCGGGCCCCACCCCCACCCACACATGGAAGGGTCTGCAGTTCACAACACACATACTCTCTCAGGCCTGTAGGATTCTGCAGGCAACTTCAGACTCCAAAAGCCCCTCCCCACCTCCCCTCAGATGCCTCTGAGGGTGTCCGCGTCGCCATCAGGGATTTTCCACAAGCACGGCCACAGAGGCATAGGACTCAGACACCCCCATGCAGCTCAGACCCCTCTTTCCCCAGACCCTTCCTCTGTCCCAGCTGCCCCTCCTGGGTGCTCCCAGTGTCCTGGGCACACCTGCACCCCAGCTCTTATCTGGGAGATTGTAAGCCTCCTCAGAGCTAGGAGCCCCCAGCATCTGGCCCAGCAGGCACTCAGCAAACCTTTGCTGGGGGCCCCCAAGAGGCCACCAGGGTGAGACAGGCCTGCAGGCTGAGCCAAGCCTCGCGTGTGAGGGGCTGCGTCTGCCCATCGGGAACCTGGGCAGAGACTCCTGAAGCAAGTTCTAGGCAGGTGGGGGCTCTGCTGCATTTCTCATCAGGGCCCCTGCCGCTCTGTTCCTTCAGCAGCAGCAATGCCTGGATCGCCGCAGAGAAGCAGGCTGTCTTGAAAACAGCGACTCACAATCCCATGTTCACCCCACACAGCGGTCTTCCCTGCAGCATCCCTTCCCACTCATTGGCCAGAACCACCACTGCCCTGCCAATTAAGGCTGAAGTGACATATTCCTCCCACTCTGTCTGCATTCTGTCTAAAATCCCCTGCCTCTGAGCTGGAAAGGCAGGCCATAGTGTTGGACTTCTCCAGGAGGCAGTGTGATGAAATGAAGCACAGTCCGGTTTTGTAGTTAGAATGATCCCTTGCTCTCCCACCTCAGTGTTCCCATCTGTGAACTGGGCACCATAGCATTGCGCATGCCTCCATCTGTATAGGTCATCACACATCTATACAGGTGCTCTGGAGACTGCCATGGGATGGGCCAGTTGTCGAGGTTCACTTTGTTTTGACTTCTGTGTCTGGTTTTTTTTTTTTACACTGAAAACAGTTTTCTCCTCCAAGCCATCACAGACGGGCAAGAATCCAACTGGGCACTTCCAGAGGGTCAGATCATTGCCGGTAGCAAGATGAGCTAATTGTGTGATTAATTGCTTACAATACTTCCCTTTGGATGCTCAGGGCCGCGGGGAACCTACAGGACCGCTCCTGTGACTCAGGGAGAGTCAGAGCCCAGGTGTCTCAACACCAGTTTCTGGGTCAGAAGGTCAGTCAACTTGCCAAAGAGAGAAGAGTTTCCCGAATAACCCCATTCCATGTATGTGGAACTCTGCTAGGCAACACTGAAGAACAGTATTTTGGGGCTGAACAAATTTCATTTTATACAGGGGTTTATGTACTCTTCTTAACCTCTTCCCCACCTCACTCGTTCCTTCAATTTGCACTTTTTCCTCCAGCACTTCCCTTTTTATTTAAATAGTGTGATCATTTGGCTAACTTTCACTATTAGATCATTATAAAGAGTCTCCATTTTTTTTAAGAGTGAAAGATATGAGGGGAAACCTTTAAAATGTCAAAAAAAGGAAATTATCTGTGGACCTTGTGACTCTCCAAAACAATACTGCCAGAATCCTTTGCTTTGCTGCACATGTGTGCATGTGCGTGTGTGGTGGTGACTGGTGGTAACTTAGCTCGTGGGGTAAAGACGCAAAGAAATCCCATATTACTAGGCATTTGACTATGTGAACACCTCATATAATCCTCACTCACAGCACTGGAGATACTGTTATCTCCATTCTGCAAAGGATGACATATGCTCAGATAGGTTAAGTAAATTGCTAAGGTCACACAGCTTCCTGGTTCGCACCATTTAATTCCGGGGATTTTGTTTTGTTTCAGCCAACAGGATAACTGGCCCCCATCCTCTTTTGCTTCCCAGGGCTATCTGCCTCTCCCCTAGTTGAAAAATAGCCTCAGATAAACAGCAAGTGCTTTGTCAAAAGAGTGACCTTTCAGATGGGGGAGGCCTGAATAAAGACCTGCTCTGCCCTCCTTTCAAGTCCGCTTCCAGAACAGTCTCACTAGGACACACACTCCGGGAAGGCACATTCAACACTGCACGGAAAGTGGATGAAAAGCACCCCCGCCTGAGGAAGGTTGTCCTGTTTCAGTGCCTTTGTTCAGCACTTGCAAAAGTCTGAGAGAAAGTCATTGACTTGTCCATGTTTGGAAAAAATGCTGTTTTTTTTCGCCCTTCTTCTTCTTTTGGTCTTTCTAAAGCAGCAGTTAGGGTTTCCCTGGTGATCATTCTTCCCTTCTCTGGGGGAAAGCCTATGCTTCTCCTAGGCTGAGGCTGGCCAGCTTTGTTCATTGTGTTCGGCAGCTGGGTGCAAGCCCAGGCAGGTAGGGGCCCCTGGCTCTCCAGCTCCCTCCTGGAGCCCTGGTTAGAAACCTGGCTGGGGCCAAAGTGAAACCCGCCCCTGCCAAAAGTGAGCTGCGAGCTTGGAGGGGAGGAGGCAAGGCCTTTCAAAACCAAGACACCAATGATCGGAAAAATTAAGCCCAAGGACTTGGCAGGACAGGTATCTCCGGCTAAAAATAAGAGTCTGGATTTCAAGGCTAACCGTCTGCCCCTTTTAACAAACAACAGAATTCTCTTAAAAACCAAATGCAAAAACACTTTTCGAAAAAGGCTCGAGTAATGTTTAATTCCTCCCTCCCTCCTGTGATGGTCTCACCAGCGGGATGGTTCAGAACACCTTGTGCCGAGTTTATGGCTGGGCATAAGCTTTTCCTCACCTGTCCTGAGAACCCACGAGTGGAGGAGTGGGTGAAGTGGCTCCCTCAGAAGCAATGGCTGGTCTAGGGCACAACGAGATGGTTGGCCCTCCCCAGCACCTGTAGGCTGGGACCCGTTGGCCACTGTAGGTGTGAGAGGCGGGGATTTGCTCTGCATTTGCAGGGTGAGTGTTGTGTCCACTCCACCCCTAATCAGATCGATGCCTGCTGAGCTGCAGGTTGAGAGTGCAGGACCTACTCAGGACCTCTGGCGCCTGTTTTAAAATGGCAGCTGGGCTGTTTCTGAGGGAAACCACCTTGGTCAGTCAACTCCTAGCAGCACATTCTGGCCAAAGCCAGGAAAAGCCTGAGTGGCTGCCTAGCTGTCCTCTCCTGTTTAGCTGCCTTCTTCCGGTCGCAACTACAGACCCAGTTTCTAGGCCAAGGGCAGCACCCAGGGGTCCTCCAGCATGGCCGCTCTCCCTCGCCTATCGTCAGCCAGAATCCCTGTCAGACGAGGCTGCTCCAGGGCCCCCCCACCGAGTGCTCCCTGAACACCCACAGGAGGGAGTGAGGCCCCACCAGGAGCACAGGTCCACCCCACCCACCTTTCTTTCCTGACTCCCCGGATTCATTCTCTCAGGTGTGCCCTTTGATCCAGTGAGGCTGGCCATCTTTTTGTCCCCTACCTGCCCCACCCCCAGGTCTCTGCTCTTGCAGGTGCTCTGCCTACAGCATTGCCCCTCCTCCCTCGCATTGATCTACATCCTACCTTTCTCTCCAGCTGATTCCGCAGGACTTTGTGAGCTGGCCTACCTTCCCCACACAACTCAGACCACACTCCAGCACGTGCCATTTCTGCAATCCTCCCCATAGCAGGACAGGGTGAGGTGTTTTGTGATTCTTCTGTACCGTGCCCTGTCTCCCAGCAGAAGAGGGTAAGCTTCTGGAGAACTGGGAATTGTTCTGACACTGCTGTATGCCCCCTTACTCCCCCCACCTGTCCCCAGACTGGACACACAGTGGATGTACAGCATTATCAACCATCTGACTGATAAGAAAATTTTATAGGCCCAGAGCATAGCAAGGGTGTGTGCCACATCCCAGCTCCTAAAAGCTGAAATTCCTTACGCTCACCTGCTCAAGCCTGGATTTTTCCAAAGACATCTCCAGGGAGCAGGAGTGGCATACTTGAGGGAACTTCCTGGAGCCTTGGGGGCCTGGAGTTCTCTCCACACGCCCAAGGCTCCTGGACAGCTGGCAGCCCCAGGCCCCAGGGGTCTCTTCACATGTACAGGTGAGGGTGTGAAGGCCCACTCCCCTCTTTCACTCAGGTTAGTCAACCCAGCAAAGAAAGTGCTTCCACTAGTGACTGTTCCAGACCCACGCTCCTTCCCTTTTCCTAATTTTGCAGGAGCTGGCCTCAAAGGGGCCCACAGTCTTGCCAAAACAGCCTTTTTTTGGTTACTCAAGAATGGAGGTATCCTTCACCCAAAATGGAAATGCCTCTAACACTCCCTGTTGGGCAGGGCCCAGCAAATGCTCCATCTCTGCTCTGGAAGGTCACTCACTGGGCTCCTCCTCCCTCCTGGATTCCATCCTCTTTAGAACTAAAAATAATGGAGGCCTGGAGGAAAGAGGTGAGAGAGGAAGCAGCAGAAGGCATAGGAAATGCTTTGGTGCACACAGAGGCCTAGCAAACCTCTCACACCGGGAGCCTGTCAGGGCCTCAAAGGCTGCTGGGAGGAGAGGCTGGGGGACCAACAATAGCAGGAAACTGGGAGTGGCTGGGGGCCGGGGAAGAGCCCTGGGGGAGGGGGGAGGCTCTAACAGCTGGTTTCCTAATGGACAGAGAGGCTCAGCCTTTCCTCTGGGAAAGGGCATCCGGGGCTCTGCCCAGCTGGTGGGGGCCACCCCTGCAACACACACCAGGCCCCTTTCCTCCGTTCGCCTCTTCCACCCCTCCCCAGAGATTTTATTTTTACTTTGGTAGAATGCAAAAAAACAAAGCTGAGTTCCAGAGGGTGGAAATTTACTAGAGGTCCTCACTGGCCAGCAGACAACGGGCACTGAAGGTCTGGAAATACCAGGCACCCCCACGCCCCTCCTGGGCCAATTCCTGAGAGGGGTTCACCCACACATCCCTAGCCCCACATGTTACCCCATTTTACAGATGGGGACATGGAGGCACACAGAGGTTAAGCAACCTGCCCAAGGTTCTATAGATGGGAAGTGGCAAAACCAGAATTTGAACCCAGGCAGTCTGGCTCCAGGGTCCAAGCTCCTCACCATTCTGCTAGGTTACCTGGTTTCTTGTCACCTGTAACCTGTAACCTTATAACCAGATACACCCAGGTTTAAGTACTGTTTAGATCCTGTTTGGAGCCTGGCTGGTGGCATTAGGCAAGTTACCAAACCTCTCTGAGCTTCAGTGTCCTCCTTATCTGTAAAGTGGGAACAACACCCACCCTGCAGGGTTGTTTTCAGGATTCAATTCTTGATGTGCAGCGCCTGCTACACAGACAGAAGCGCTCAGTGAAGGTGAGTATTGCATATCTCCCAGGTGTCCTGTCTGATGTCTGAGCCCGTGAGGGCCAGAGCCTGAACGTGGGATAAAACACAGGGGAGGAGGCTCTGTGTTGGCTCAGCAGAAGTTAGCAGCATGGTCTGACCTCCTCCTCTCCCCCCAGCCCTGGCCTTTGAATCGTACCTTTCCATGAGGAAAGGAGAGGCAGAGGTGAAGACCACAGCCGGCAGGAAGTGGGTCCTCCAACAAGCCATGAAAGGAACGCCGCAGAGCTTGGGGCTTGCCTTAAACATAAGCTTTCTGGAAGTCCAGAATGCCCAGGAGCCACTTTTAAGCTGGGTGTGAAAGACAGCTGATGAGGTGGCAACCTCGCCAAGAAGCCACCAGCCTGTGCCACCAGCTGCTCTTCTGTTTCCTGCAGACCCTCCCCTCTCAACCCTCTCATGCCCCAGGAGACTCTGCTTGTTCCCCAGGAGACTCGACCCCAGGAGAGTTCCCCAGGAGACTGAGGGAACAAGTCACTCTGCTTGTTCCCCAGGAGACTTGACCAGGCAACAGGACCCAGGACCACGTGGAAACAGATTTCTTTATCCCGGGCTGGAAGATGACATTTTAAAAGTCAGGAATCTGAAAGGACGTTTTCTGCAAAATGTTGAATCTAAAATGTCCTTTTCTCCTTGTAGCTCTCATGAGCATAGCCCTGCTTACAGAAACAAACCTTGCCTGTGTTAGCAGCTCTGTAATTCTCCTTTATATTTCTTCAGATATTTGCTGAGATTGAAAACCTTCAGGTTATACATTTAAAAGGCTGAGGATACTACTGGACATAGTAGAAAAGGACAAGATTTCCTCGACCAGTCTGCTAAAAGTTTACTTCTCAGACCAAGACAAAATACTGCCGGAAAAGGCTTGTAAGAGGTTTGATAAGGGGGTTATTCTGGACTGACTCCAAAGCCAGATTTTTGGGAACTCCCACGTAAAGAATTTCTATCAAGGAAACTTTTCAGGAAGAGCCTGACTACCACATGAGAACTTATCAAATATTTTCCTATATTTAGAAAATATTTCCAAGCAAGATATGTTGGTGTGATTCATATTTCTGACAGATGACACTGATTTGCCTGTGGCTAAATGGCGCTCAGCAGATGGGAATGCAGACTGGTAGAGAGAAGTAGAAACCCCGGGCTGCTTTCTGAAAGAAGCTTCTGCAGGCCTGCCCGTCAGAGGCTGAGGCACAACTCTGAATTCTGCTATGAGTCACTCACCCTCCCTCTCCTGACCAGAGCTGTGCAGTTAAGCAGTCATGCATCTGTTCACGTGTAGACCGCGGGAGGCACAGGAAACGGGTTGCCAAAAAGACATACCAGTGAACCCCCAAGACTCGTCAGCTCTCAGAACGCGGCTGTCCCCTGGGTCATCTTGACGTTTGTGTCAGTATGTGTGATTTTCATAAACAGATTGACTCATCGCCCTGCCCCGAGCATCTCTGTCAACTGGGGCCTGGAGTGCTTACTTAGCACTTTCTCATGTAGCATGAGCCTCTCAGGGCCCGAGAGGTAGGCAGCAGACTCACTTCTCATTCCCAGAGAAGCACACAGGGACAGAGGGGCTCACCCAGGCTCGTGTCCCAATCAGGGGACAGACCTGGGGTCCTGCCCTCCACTCCTCCCCCAGGCATGCCCAGCTGCAGTGGGAGGTCTCCTACCCACTGGAAACAGGGACCCCCCCCTCCATGACTGTTGCCTTCCCTTCATGCTTTAGGTTACAATGAATGAACATTTATTTTATATTCAGGTATTTTACATAGCTCTTGGCATAACGACAGACAGGATGGGTTTTCTCAAAACTGCAGTAGAATCGCCTATGTTAGAGACGGGGGCAAAGAAGTGTCCTACGCTGGTCCCTCTTCTACTCCCTCAGCTTTACAGCGACACTAAACCACAAACACAGCAGCGGTGTCCAGGGACGGCGGCCAGGTGTTCTACCTAAGGTACCCCACCCTCCGCCTTAAAGCCCCCCCCGCCCCCAAATCAGCCTGTTGTCTGCATGGCTTACAAAATGCTCTGGTTCTTAAGACTCTGTTGGTCTCCTTCCCACTGAGTTTGGGGAAACGAAACATGATTGAGAGATGTGAGTGGGTTATCTGAAACATGTATCCTGGAATGACAAGAGGCGGAGGGATGAATGACCTCAGAGAGTCCTTCCAGCCAGCGGCCTGAACCAGAGGAACTAGAGATGCCGGGAGGACTGCGCTGCTCCAGGCAGACAGGGTTTCGGTCTCACCAAGCTCCGGGCCTGTGGGCACAGCGAAAAGGCAGGCGTTGAGGGAGTGCCATTGTCTGCCAATTTATGAAGAGAGTGGCTGCTGAGCTGGGCATCTGGATGAAACAGGAGAGCTGCCCTCCTGGGTGAAGCAAGAGCTGTATGGACTCTGTCCAAGAGAGGGGTTCTGGAGTCTCACAGTGGCCCCAGCTCTCTCGCAGGCCCCGCCCCTCGGGTCTCTGGGGACGGCCCACATTTAGCAACTGGAACACCACTTCTAGGGAACAGAACCAGCTGGCTAATTTCTTCCCCTTAACTTTCAAGGCTATTATTAGGACACATCTGTCTCTGAGTGAAATCACCAAGGAAAAACCCAACCGAAGAACATATTTTCAACCAGTCGTCATTTCAATCTTTGGAAAAAGAAGCGAAGCGACGAACCGCCCCAGAACCCCAGAATTCATGGTGACCCAGGAGGAAAATGGAAATGCAGGCGGAGGAGCTATTTCCATAGTGCTTGGCCAGCGGATGCAAACGCACCAGCAGCTTCTCAAACTGTTTCCTCTTCCTTTTCCCCCAAGTCCATCGGAAGTTCCCCCTCAACCCTGGATTGGACCCACAGGAAAGCCAGTTAGTGACAAGTGACCCAATGACATAGGGCTGAGATTCCAGACAGTGGCCAGCAGATTTATTTTCTTTGGCTACAATTCTTTTTCTTTTCTAAATTAGTTGCCAACATTTAAAAATCAGGACACTTCACACAAATCCAGGTTTCCAACTTTTTTGAAATCCTGGGCCACGTTCCTGGTGGCATCCCTCCATGGGCTGCAGCTGGGCAGCACACCTTGAGTGGGCCTTCCCCTCCCCTGTCACCAAGCCCTGGGTATCCCGAACACCCGTCTGGCTTCTGACAGCATTTGAGCTGAGCCCCTGGTTTTAGAGACGAGAAGGAAAGAGTGCCAAAGACACCCCTAGGCCCTCTGCAGGTCGTAAGTAGTCCACTCACTGGCCATGTAAACGTGGACAAGTCACCTATTTCTCTGAGCTGCTGTTTCTCCATCTGCAAACAGACAGGACAATGCAAAGTACCGCCCACGCCTGTAAGACTGCAAAGAGGATTAGGTAGGAAAACAAGGGGAGTGCTCTGAACGTGTGATTGCATCATATGTGCGAGGTAAGACAAGGCCATTCAGGTCTAAAGGGTCAAATAAAAAGCCCAAAGAAAGCTGGCCTCTGAGGAGATTAGTAGCTGGGGAGACGGAAACACAAGAGATGGCTCAGTGGTCACCTACCTACGGGGGCTGAAATAGAAGCCAGGATTTCTGAGCCACCCAACCATGCCACCGTGGCCCAGTCTGCTCCGTTGCTTGCTCATCGGAGAAGTGGAACGTCACTCGGTCACGGCTGAGCAGATGGGCTTGGACTGGCCTCTGCCTCTAATCAGAGCAGAACTGGGGGCACCTGGCATTTGGGGACTGCCAGCTGTGGCCCAGCCTGGGCGACGAGACACTCAGATGGCATTTGAGCGGAGGCAGGAAGCCTGACACATCTTGGCTATGAACCGAACACTTGGTTGAGTGCGAAGGAAAACCCAGAGGGCACATGGGCCTCTGAGTATTTCACAGTGCAGATGCCAATGGAACTTGGAGTGTTGACCTGCAGTAGACCCAGAGGCCCTGGCTGTCCTTTCTCTTCCCCACACAGCCTGCCAACAATGACAGAGAAATGACAGAAATGGCTTCAGAGGGCTAGCTGGCGACCAATAGGCTTCTTGCAGACGAGGAGAGGTTGAAATGATAAACACCTCGGTCCCATACCTGCCTTCAAGTCTTCACGAAGGCAATGTATGAGCTCTCAGGCTTTCTGCAAGGAAGGAAGGCTGTGACCTGAGAACAGCGGGAAGCACGGGACCCAGTGGGACCTGGTGCCTGTGGCCCCCTCATCATGGTACCTCCCATGGAGCCAGAGGAGCTCAGAGGCTGGAGCCACAATGCTCACTGCTCCCAGGAGCCAGAGGGCACCTTTCTGCTCACCAGCTCCTTGGCGAAGCATCCCAGGCGGCAGAAACTCCATTGCAAACCATCACACCCAACTGTGCTTTCCTGGCGGCTGGGGGCTCCAGGGGTTCTGCGCAGAGAGCACGTGCAGAGTCTGGCCTGGCCCCCAGACCTGTGGCCCCCGGTCACAAGCTTTGTGGGTGACCCTGAGATCTCTACTCCAGGAACAGATAGGGGACAGGGGACCGTGGCACAGTGTTTCCAGAACATCCAGCAGGTCACTGCGGTCGCTTGATTCCACCTCCCTGACAACCCTCGTGCCCCTGTCACCGTCACCCTTGCTCTGGTCCCTCCTGGATTAGGACAGCCTTCCCGGTGTCCAGGCCTGCCCTCCTGCAGCTCACCTCTCTACACCTCAGCCTTGGAGCTCTTTCTAAAATGTACATCTAGCTCATTGTGCCAGTTCCAGCAGATCCCTCACTGCTTTAAACCTCCACTGGCTTCCCCAAAGCCTTCAGGACAAAGACCCAACTCCTTCAGACGGACTCTCCAGAGCTCCTGCCCGGCCAAATCCCTTCACCACTGTGCTGAAGCAAAACTGCCTATTTGCCAAGACATCACGCTCCTTCATGTGTGGGCCTTACGTGCCCTTCCATCCGGCTGGATACCCCTCCCCCAACCTGTCGAGAGAACTTGTCTTCGTTCTTCAAAACCATGCTCAGTTATCATCAACTCCTCTTTGAACGTTCCCCAGGCCCCACGTCCCCTTACTCAACGCACAAGAAAAGCTAACTGCGTCCTCCTCTGCAGCACTGCTCCTCCATATCTGGACCTTCATTCGTTGCTCCGCTTATAACATATTTGAATGATCTGGCTGCACCTCAATGTCACCCCACTAGAATGAGTGTTCCTTGCGGGCAGTAAACAGCTAATTCATGGCTGCGTCCCTTGATCCCAGCATATTACTTTCCCAGGGTCAGGAATCAATAAATGCCTGTTAAACTAAGTGGCTGGAAGTCCCCCCTCCCCCAACGACTCAGAGCTTGGTTGGGAAGGCAGACGAGAAGTTACCCAGAACCTGCAGCCCTAACTGTGGGATCTGGCTTAAGACTGGGGTTTCTGAACCACAAAGAGAGAAGCCTCACACACACCCAGAGGTCAAGGTCAAGAAGCAGAGGCAGCAACCTCTGAGGCTTGGTGTAAGGTCCCACCGCAGGGCTGGCCCCTCAGGGAGAGGTGGACGGGGGAAGCCCAGAACCAGGACCCAGGTATGGGTGGGCGATCTGGCCTCTTGCCCTGAATCTGGCCGTGCTGACTTCCTGACAACCATGGCAGCCCTGGCTGCACAGAACACCTGCTGGGTCTGCTTTCTCCCACAGACCTGGGGATGGCCGGGGCATGGGCACGTGAGGAAGGCAGAGTCCCCCAAGGCACCTGTGTGATACTCTGAACATCAGAGCGAGAAGCAGCTGGAGTTCAGATCCCTTGTCAGGTGCTTCACTGCAGAGAAGACCCACACAGGGGAAGGGACTTGCCCAGAGCACAGCTCAGCAGAGAAGACTCCGGGTCTCCTCACCAGCCAAGGTTGGTTCCACAAATATGTCACCGCCCTGGGTCAGCCCTCCCGTCCAGAAGTGTCTACCTCACTGAGAGCAAACCAGTCCTGCTGTGCTCTCTCCAGGCCCCAGGCCCTTTTCTGACCGAAACAGCCTCCACTCCTCTCTCCTGTCTATGAAACCCAAAACGTGGTGGCCTTGCTGCCTAGTTTCCCCTCCTTTTGCACTTGACCACCTAGAATAATCTGTACCCACTCAAATCCCACAACATTACGGGGCCTAAATATCTACAATAGAGGATAGAAAATGGCAGTGACCTTACAGAGGCACAGATACTGGGCTACCAGACAGTTCATTTCTTTGGAAGTCAAAGGAAACAAATTAGGGAAGAAAAAGGTCACATTTCAGCTAAATCTTACAAGGTAAGGAAAATGAATGGGTGTGTGTGTGTGTGTGTGTGTGTGTGTGTGTGTGTGTGTGTGTGTGTAAGTGGGGGATTTCTGGGAAAAGCATGAGCAAAGGCAGAGAAGCAAAAAAAAGCACATACAGGACAGCAAATAGTTCAGCTCAGCTCAGCACCAAGACCGGGCAATGGGTGCCATTTGCTTTAGAGGAAAGCAACTTAACTGGTAAGTACTCAACTTAAGAGGGTAAATGGTCTGCAGGGAATTTAAAACAGTAAGAAAACCAATTTGCTTTTTAGTATCATCAGGAGCTGGCACTTCTGATTGAATGTAATCTCTCCCCAAACCGTTTGTTTAATTCTAAACAATTGCTGCATTACTGTTTCATTTTCATAACGTATGTGAGCTTCAAATTCACAGACTTGTTATTTATCCTTTAATAAATATTGTATTCTACATGGAAGTTAATTCAGAGACCACCCAGTTATAAAGTCAGCCCCCCGATACACACACAGAGACTCAGCTACACGTTTCAAGAGTAAGTTCAGAGGATTCAGAAGCATTTGAGCCCAAGTAGGGGCACGGTTTGTTGTCCCCAAATCCGGTGGTTCTACATGTTCCTGAACTTCAAGAGCAGATCAGGAATAAACTTCAGACCAGAGATAAACAATGATAGCCCAGTGAAAAGATAAAGACACAGAACCTGGGCTCCTTCCATCCTGCCATTCTATGAGATCACTTGGATTTTTTCTTGATATTTAAAGTTTTTCAACACCAGAGACATGGACTCCTTCCCAAAGAAATACAAATAAAGACAGTAGTATAATTTCTGGGTTTACTATGAAAGGGGAATTTGAGAATTTCTGACATTTATCTTCATGTTCAGGATTTTTTCTATCTGTTGCTTCAACTGAAAGAAACTTTTCAAAATTAAAACTAATAAAAAGTGCTCTGCAACTAACTACAAGGGAAGATAGACTGACAAATCGGTCTGTCCGCGACTGAACACGAATATGCAAAGGAGATTGGTTTATATGAAGTTTGACAAATTTATACTAGGCTCAAAAATAGAAACGATAATGTTATTATTATTCATTACGACTATAGACCAATATGTAAGTGTAATTTTCCCCTTTTTCTAAAACATGATTTAATGTATTTAACAAGTATTAGATCCATTATTGCTCCCCCTACTTTTTTTTTCTTCTTTTTTTACGGGCATGATCATATACATAAAATTCAATGGAAAAGTTTCACTGTCTGCAATTCTTTTCTGGCAGTTTTCATTATTTGTTTTATTTCTTGATTATTACTGAAAATGTTTTTTTTTGTCATACAGAAGAGTGTTAAAAAAAATCATCCACACCAAATGTACTAGCTATGCCACTGGTTTTGCTTCCTGACAAGAAGCCTTCAAAAGGAGAACAGAGAAAGTGAGGCTTCTGGAAAGAAGATCACCATTCCCTTGACTGCCAGGCTGATGAACTTGGACTACAGACTCTAGCAGACTCTACTCTCTGGGTAGAAATGACAGGAAATTACCAAGAACTTTGAATATCCAAAATGTAAAATTTCTAAGTATCAAAAGTAAAGAAATCCCCCAAATTAAAGTAGTAGTCAAATAAGGTAGAGAAAATATTTTACAAAATATATTATGGTAGAAGGGTTAATCCACTTGGTACATAAAGAACTCAAACAAATGAGTGGAAAAAAACAACAACACTGAGATGCCAATAGATAACTTGGCAACATACACATAATTCAACGTACACATAATGAAAATCGCAAAATATTGTTTCCCTATTAAATCAGCAAAACACAGAAAAGTAATCAATAAAATGCTTATGAGGAGGAGAACACAGAACTGCCAGTTCACTTCTGGAAATATCCCAACTGTGCACAATCCTTGGGGAAAGCAGCCAAGGAATGTATTTTAAAAGCCATACAGATGTCTGAACTTTTCATTAGTTATTTTACTTCTGGAAATCTACTTAAGGAAATACTCTAAAACATGGAAAAAGTTACAAGCACAAAGATGTTAATTATGCCATTGTTTATTTAACAATAGCATTGAAAATAACCCAACATCCAACAATAGAGGAATGATTAAATAAATTATGGGCACATCTTTGCGATTGATCATTCAGTCCTGAACAATAAGAGTTAGAAAGAAACATGGAAATTTTTTAATGTGTGTGTGTGTGTGTGTGTGTGTGTGTGTAAAGCATGATAAGCTATACAAATTTACATACTATATTCAAAGGCTGGGAGGAAATAACACCAATTTATAAGAATAGTTGTATCATTCTACATTTCTGCACATTAAGTTTACACTGATTTTGATAAAACGATTTGTCCCTTTGCTCTGATTTCTTAGCTATTTATTATATTCTAAGATACTACATATAAGTTTGTAAGCATCCTCAAATCCTTCTTGAATTAAGATAGAATATAAATTAACCCATTAATTAATAATCAACAGAATCCATATGTTTAGTTATGATGGTAGGGTTATGATGATCTATACATCCTTTTTCTTTATTTTCAAAATGTCTGTAATATGGCTAGTTTGCTTTTACAATTTAAAAAATGTAGAGATCACCAAATAAACAGGTTATGTGAAAAAACTGCTGTCATGTCTTACCCCACACCTTCCGTGCTTCTCTTGCAGTGATCTGAGAACACTGCCCCCTCCATAATATCCCTTTGTCTGAGGAAACAGGGATCCCTTCCCCTCTGTGTAGGTCCCAGGAGGTCAAGACTGAGCATTGTTCCCCAAATGGGACCTCATGGAAATTTAGGAACCCAGGAACATTAACGGAGAGACTTTTTGATAACAAGCAGCTAGAATTGTACAGTGGAAGGGCCTTCCCAATATTTAAAAAGCACAGCCTAGGACAGGAGTGGTGAAGAGAAAGTGGGAAACCTTCCATAGAGACGAGATCAAAATTGTAAACTCCCTGAGAGCAGGGACCGTGAGCGCCATCTTGGTAGCCCTCCTACAGACACGATGCCCAGTAAACAGCTCAGTCCATGCTGCTGCTAATGGATTCATTCATTCATTCGCTGTAGGACACATATTTATACAGTCCCTGCCATGGGCCACTATCCTACCGTGTTTCCCCGAAAATAAGACCTAGCTGGACAATCAGCTCTGATGTGTCTTTTGGAGCAAAAATTAACATAAAACCCGTTATATTATATTATATTATATTATATTATATTAATTATTATATATTATAATATTATATTACATTAATTATATTATGTTAATTATATTGTATTATATTATATTAAGACCCAGTCTTATATTCTATAAGACCCGATCTTATATTATAGTAAAATAAGACCGGGTCTTATATTAATTTTTGCTCCAAAAGACACATTAGAGCTGATTGTCCGGCTAGGTCTTTTTTTCAGGGAAACATGGTAGGCGCACGGATATAGTGGTGACCGCAGCAAAGTCCCTTCCCTTGAAGAAGCTGACGTTCTAAGTGGAAGGAGGCAGACAATGACCAAATAAATATGTAATACATGAGATGGCAGCCAGCGTTTTGAAGAAAAGTGGAGTGAGGTGGAGGGGAGGGAACGCAGTGGCCAAGGGCAGGGGAGCCGGGTGTGCTACCTCAGCCCCTTACTGTAGGACATGAGGGGCTGAGCCCTACATACTCCTGGTCCAGAAACAGCCAGGTACTGAGGCCTGAGGCGGCGTGCTGGGCAGGTGAAAGGCTAACAAACACAAAGTGGCTGGAACTGAGTGAGCAAAGAGGAGCGTGGAATGACACGAGGTCTGCTCACACAGAGCTCCTTGGGCCCTACTTAGGACTTGGGATTTAATGTGAGGGGAGGACACTGGACGGTTATGAGGGAGGAGTGTCTGGTTATGTCTGAAAAGCATCACTCAGTGTTCGTGTACAGCAGACCTGGGGAACAGAAAAGGTGAAAACAAGAAAGATTGGTTTTGAGGCCTCTGTAACTGTCCAGGTAAGAGAGGAAGATGGAGCAAAACAATTTAATCTGCTTTGGACCATGACTGTCTTTTGGTTGCTTCCCACTCCCACTGGAACCTGGAGGTGTGATCCCTGCGGAAAGGGGGTGCCTTCCAAGGCTCCTGACAACAGGGGAGTGGGAAGGAATCTGGTGCTGGAGAGAAAGAGTCTGTCCCTGGGCCTGGGTGGGGGAGTTGCCTCAGGTGAGCCTTGGTGGGTGGTACTCCAGGTTTGAACAGGTAATGTAGCCATCTCACTCTCTTCAGGCTGGAACTCCCATAAGAAGTATAAACTTGGGCAAATAGGAAGAAGTTCCAGAGACAGAGCCTGCACTTGATTTTCGTTCCCCAATTGTACTCATTAAGAAAACCCGCCACACTCAGAATAATGCCCCTTCCTAACCAGTATCCTATTTCTGACATGCTTTACACTGTACCAAGTGTATGACAAGGGCATTCTTCTAGATATTCCCATTTAAAACAGGGATGAATTGGATGCACGTGAACATGGACGTGTGTCACACCTAAGAGTGGGGGTGATTTGGAGGAAGGCCAACACGAAGACCTTGGTCTGTCAAAAAGCAATCACAGCCACCAGTTCAACCAATTCCCAAATTCTCTAGACATATGGAAACCTTTGACAGGTCTTCTGGAGCATACAGATACAGATCAATACATAATACACATCATATATATTAGATCTATATTATATATTTATATCAGTTGGCCTTTCAGCTTTATCATCTATCTGCACAAAGTAGGAAACATGACGAGCCTGTTTGCAATGTAAGTTTCTATATCGGGACCGTCTTGCAAATCTGCCAGAGTTGCAGGAAGCTCCTGCTTATTCTACGCAGAGATCTCTGGCAGATAGGGCTCAGAGACTTGCTCTTTTATTGTTCTGTTTAATAATGCATAAAGGTTAAGCACAAACACACAAAAAGTGGCCTTACTTTTTTCCCTTTTTTTGGCTCACTCACAGGCATGGCCAGAGCATGGAGTCAGAGGGTTTTATAGCCATATAGGCCTCCAACTCCATTTCCCACTTGGTCCCAGCTGCCACCCTACAGAGTCAGGGGTGATCAGCTTTACATTACAATAATTTTCTGGTGATGGAATTCCATGGTCTCAAAGGCTCTAAGAAAAACTAGGGTGGATGGAGAAGTTCTTATAACCCCAAACTAGCAATTACAATAAAAGTACTAGAGCATTTAAAAAAATATCTAAAATTAATGCCTCTCTTTAAACTTTTTGTTGTCCCTTTTCTTATATCCCCACACCCCTTCAGTGTCTGTGGAATCCCTATTGCTTCCCTTTCCCCATTACCTAACCGCCAAGTCCTGCTCTGCTCACCACGCCACTCCCAGAATAACTACTGCATTATCTATGCCCTGTCATCCCAGTGACCCCACCTTACTGTTCACCCACACGCCTCTGGCTGCTCCAGAGTGCCCCTAGTAATTAAGGACTCTGCATTCCTACTCAGCAGACTCCAACCCAGGTCCCTCCAAAAGGAAGCAGGACGACAAAGGACCTCAGTGAGAACTGCATCTGTCCTATGTGTGTGGGCTTTCTCTTTCCGAGGCCACTGCAGGATACTCTGAAAACTCTCAACCAGAGGGGAAGGAGACCTGCCCTTCTGTTTAATAATGGTCCTTCAGAACCAAGTGCACTCAAGCACACATTTAAAGATGAGAAAAAGAAAAAAGAAAAAAGGAACCCACCGAGGCTCTCAGAAGGGAATACACTGCTGTAACTGGTGTTTACCATGTTCCACTGGGTGCTGAGGGGGAAGTGGTTACTATAACCCCAAGGGGGAAATGCTCGCTTGAAACAGGAAAATGGAACTCTTACTACTTTCCACTAGCAGCGTGCAAGATGCGGGCCACACTTGGAAATGCTTGCACAAGCACTCTCCAGAGGTGAGTGTCTAAGACACAGTCCGATCACCATGAACCCTGAAAGCACCGATCAGGACAGAGATACAGGTCCACTTTTTTTCCAGCAACACCTCAAGCACTGGAAAAATTCTCATAATTACTTCCCTTACCTCTAAGCAAATGAAATGGCCAGGAGTCCCTGGGGAGCTGGGGGTGGGGAAGGGGGGAGGAAGGAGAAGAAGGCTGGATGGCTGATGGGAAAGAACACTGAACTAAGTTGTCCCAGCTCTGCCATTTACTAGCTGTGGAACTTTGGGCAAATTACTCAACCTTCCTGCTTCTCAGTTGCTACTTCCTCTATAAAACGGGGATATTATTAACTGCTCCACTCATGTCCTTGGTTGCTATGAGAGTCATGTGGAATAAGGCATAAAGATGAAGGTTTTCTAAACACTAATACGTCAACAAGTGCAGGCTGTTACTCTCAACAAGATTCAAGTCTTTATGAAGCTTTCTGGAGTGCTGACCTCTGGCTCCTCAAACTTCTCCCCTCACCTACATTTCCATTTGAGTACTTCCCCAACTCACCCTTCTGAACCTTATTTATATAATTCTGACCACATTTCTGCACAATTTTGCTAGAATATTCTATAGAGTTTGGGCAGAGAAGTATAAACGAGATCAAATAGAAGAAGTGGGGAGAAATAAACAAAACTATTTGAACCTGGGCAGCCTGCTCCCACATTCTCTACAATCCAAAGACAAAGATGTCACCCTCAATGGCTAATTTGCCTGCTTGGAGGGTCAGATTGGTCTCAGTTCTGAGTCACATTTTCCATTTATTAAAATGAACATCTGGCTGCTGCCTGATGCGTTTTGTGCATGATTACCTACAGGGTAACTCTGACGTTTCAAGCAATGCAGAAAGAAGAATCATGGACACCCCCATCCTAATCCATGGCTCGGTGCAGAAGCAGACGAGGTGGGGCACCCTGAAAGTCGGCCATTTTGGTTTCAATCTGATATGCAAATTCTCATGAAGAAAGGAAGGCAGTTCAGAAAAGCCACAACCAGCAAGTCCACACACACACCAAAAAGAACAGGTGAGTTAATTTATTTAATCCAAGAGTTCAAAGGGATCTTGGGTCCCAGGAACCATCCTGCTATTTCACCTCAGTGGGAGGCGGGACAGTGCAGAAAAGACTGAGCTCCAGTGTTCTCGCCACCTCCCCGTGTGACCTTGAGCAGACCACTCAACAATCCAAAACCTTGGCTTCCTTATCTGTACAACAGGGATAATAACAAGACCTGCCCTGCTGGGCTCCCAAGGGGATTGTGACAACCAAGTGAGAAAATAGATGTGAGAGTGCTTTGTAAACCACAAAACATCATCCAAGAGTGAGGTGCCTTGAGACTACCCCCCCAAATCTGGAAGTGTTTTATTTTAATCCCTTAATAGACCTATACCCTACCTCGATTTAAAAAGAATTTAAGGTAGCTGACCAGAGGAATTCTGCAACAATTTGTAAATAAGCTTATCCAAGCAAGTTCCAAAAACAACCCACTGAATTGGGTAGGAGGCTTTTGGATTTTTTTTTTTTTTTTTTTAATAAGAAAACTGGAGATGTTTCACTTTCCTTCTTTCAGTCTATTTCTGCTTTCGAGCCTCGAAAAGGACCAACATAAGCATCCTCTGTTGCCTTTTAGAACTAAACGAAGTCTCCTCATGCTTACCACCCTTCTTCCTCTCTGTTCCCATTTCTTCCCCCTGAGCACCTTGGCAGTTCCTTGGCCAAACCTGCAAACCCTCCCTTCCTGGGCCCCCAGGCTGGTTTGGGAGCTTACAGCTATTTGAAACACTTGTTTTCCTAAGATCTTGAGGCCAAAGGTATCCCCATCATCCTTCCAGGAGGGTGCTGCCCTCAGGGAGGGACGGCAGGAGTTCCCAGGACACACAAAGGTTTATTTTGCTCACAAAGGGTATTTACCAAGTCAGCCGGCCAGAGTCTGCCAGGACGACTGTGAAAGAGCAGAGCTGGGACAGCCTTCTGATTCACTGCCTGGCAGATCTACCCTTCTCTATTATTAGCACCCCAGGCAACATGCCACCAGGCTGGGGAGAGACCTTTGTGTCAAGGTAGAGAAAGCAGGAAGAGGTGTGTGTGCAGGAGAGAAGCAGAAGAAACTGTTTGAGGTTTCCTTCAGAGAGGGGAGGAGAGAGGTGGGGTTTAAAGTACTGTCTCCTTCCTCCTCCGTTCTCTAACCTCATTTGAACCTCAGGCAAGCCCAGTCCCAGAATCAGAAGGCCTGAACTCGGACCCACCCTGCTTGTGACTCCAGGTGGGGGAGGTGTGCTCCCACTGCACCTTCTGGGCCTGGTGGGAGTCACACCTGCTGATTCCACTGGGCTTTGATAACACTGATTGAGGGACAGAATTGAGGGGCAAGTGATTAGCTTTACCTATAGACATCTTGGAATGTATTCTTCTAGTTGTACAGGTATTACACTCGTATTATTTCACTTGCTATATCAAGCTGTACAGGCATCAGTTGAATACTTTAAAACGCATCATATGAAGGACTTAAAAAAAGGAGGTATGTTTGCCAGTCAGTGGTGGAGTCTATATTTAAATAGATTTGTCCAATTCTAGAATATGCTTTCTGGCCACACCTCCATACTAGTCCAAACCCAAATCAGGATGTGGAAGCTGACAAAGACTATTTTTATAGCATTATTCATGTGAAAAGTTTTACAAAAGAACAAACAACTAAATGACAGTTATTAAACATGACAAAAATGGCTGATGGAAAAGAAAATAAAAGATACAAAATGAAAATGGGCTGCCGTGCAAACTTAAGGCAAGCGATATGAAGCAAGGCTACTGCCTCATGTGCAAGACCCCAGACTCGCACACAAAAGGGAAGAAAATAAAATCCCTGTGCACATGGCCTCAGTGAAAAGGCTGAGCCCCTGTATGAAACCAACTAGTCTAGTGTAGTGATTAGAAACATGGTCTCTGGAGCTGGTTAAGTGTGAATTCTGGTTCTGCCATTTATTAGCTGTGTGACTGGAGGGAAGCTTGTCCGTGCCCCATCCATTTCCTCATCTATAAAATGAGCTCAGGATACTATGAGGTAGATGGCCTTAAACCCTCTCCAGTTGTTCATTTTTATTATCATCGTGGGAGAGAGCCATCCTGTGCTCTGGTCAGGTTTTTACATGGTCTTGACAATCCTGTTCACAGTAGACTTATTCTAGGCTGCTCGCTGCAAGGTGTCTTCCTGTGTGATGAGTGATGTTTCCCAGGAGTAATACAGAGGTGTCAATTAATACTCCCAGCAGGTAAAACAGGGTAGGCACAGAGTAGCTGCCAGAAAGAGGGGCATCCTCAGGGGTCAGGCCCCAGCAGAGGTGCTACTGACGGAGGAAGAGAGAATGGTGGCTGCCCAGACAGGCCAGCAGGGGAAAGCACACCAGCTGGCAAGACTTGAGCTGGGAGAGTCATGGGGCCAACGTCTTCAGGGGTGGTGTCCAGGTATCCCAGAGAACTGGGTGCCTCTCCAAGACAGAGCCCTCTGCCTCTCAATGCTCTGCCCTGCTGCTGTTTTCTTCCAATGAGGAAAGACATCTATGTCACTTTGTTTCCATTGGTAAAAAGAAATTAGAATGTACAGAAATTCCAAAGAAAATGGTCATTTTCTAAGGGTTTCCCTCTTCCCTTCTCCATTTTTATTTTAAATCTCCAACCTGCAGAGAAGGTTATGTTCAGTGCTCCTGGAGTTTTGAGAAGAGCCTGGCTTCCCAGGCAGAATGCCTGGGTTCTTCTGCTCCCAGATCTGCCTCTAAGTAGGCAACCCTTAGCCAGTCATGTCACTTCTGAGTCTCCGTCCACAAAACGGAAGGATTAACCACATAAACTCAAAAATAATACCCGCTCTGAAATTCCGTGGTCTTGGGATAGTCTCAAAAAAAGCTGAACTGTGGGAACTGACCTGCTTTAATATTCCGCTTCCTTTTTGAAGTGGTTTTTAAGGGAGAAGGCAGATAAGAGAATGGAAATTTTCTTCCCTATCAGAGTAACCCAAAAGAATATACTTAAATAGCACTTTGACAGTATGAAAGCAAATTTTTTAAGTGCTTAGGAAAAAAGTCTTAACAGGGTGGGTACAGGTGATTTTCAATTTGTTGTAATTTTCTGGATTTATCCAATTATCTACAACGGATGCATGTTGTAAATAAACTTAAAAGATATTGTTTTGAACCCTATTTTGCTGGGCCGAGGGTTAAGAAAGAGTCTGACTCCTGAAATCCCTCTTTTCACCAGTGTTAACTGCTCGTGCTCCCAACCTGGGAGAAACCAAACAAGAGTTCATTAAAGCGATGCCAGAAGGGGCAGAAAGGGAAATGCGAAAAGCCCCCAAGAACCTGTTGTTTTCATACTGAATTTGACATCTCAGCCCCTGCGACTGCGCGTCTGATCCGCTCACGGCGACCAGCCACCTCCTAGCACAACGCACATTGCGGGGAACGCGCAGCCAACTCCGGGGCGGCCCTAAGGCCGAGCTCCGAGGCCGAACTCTCAACCCTAAAAGCGAAGGGCGGAGCCTCCCTGCGTGGCGGCGCCGGGAACCACGTGAGCACGGCCCCGCCCTCACCTTTTCGAGAGGTGGGGCGTCCCTCGAGGAGGGCGGGGCGAAGGACGGGGACGCGCGCGCCCTGCAGCTCAAACCAGCGAGAACCCGGAAGCGTGTCCTGCTTCTTGAATTTTCATTCGGATTCCTTTAGATCTGAAGGGCAGCATCAGGTTCTAGATCCTTTTTGGCAGACGCGGGAGGCAGGAAAGCTAAAGGGCAGCCGAGTACCGGCAGGAGGAACAGAAACTCTTCCCCTAAAGAGAGAAATGCTGCATGTTTGAGGGTCCTTGCCCCTGTCAAGGGATATCTGGTGAACGAGTTACTTGTGAGTCACCTTTACCGTGATGAACTGCATTTAGTTATCCACGATTCTAATTAAAAAGGAAGACAACATCTCCGTTTGGGGAGGACAGAAAAAGGGGACCCAGGTTTTTCAGCAAGGACATTTGCAAACAGGCTGACATCCGCGGCAGGAACTTCTCAGAACAGGCGCAGCTTAGTTGAGATGCAACTCAAACCAGAGAAAAGTCAGACAGGAAACTGAGCCAGGGAAATGTTGTCCAAGAGACATTTTAAATGTCTTCTCTCACCAGTATTCATGCTGCCCTCTTGCCTTGAAGCCTACTGGGCACAAGAGAGCTAGCCTGTCCCTGGGATAAACAGGGAAAATGTTCTACCCCATCCTTAATGAATGCAAGACCTCACCCCCTCCACACACACACACACACAAGGTTGTCAGTAAGCTAAGTGGGTGTGTCCCTTCATATTGCTAAGAAAAAGTCTCCAAATAGAAAACGGTCAGCCTGTGAGGTGAAGTCATTGCACCTGCACTTGACATAGTGCCTCCGGGAGGTACTGCCTTCTGAAACCACAATTTACCAGAGGTGGTAAAATTATTCATGCCACTCCTGGTGGCCTTTCAGCTGAGCATCTTGGTCAGGTATTTAACCATCTGCCTCCTCTCATGATGTCAGACCCAATGGTTTCGTGAGAAGATCTAAGACCAGGTACTTCTCAGCCCAGGGGGCTGCTGTGGGTTCCCAGGGAGAAGCCAAATGGATCCTTTCTTCCAGCCTGTAGACGACACTCTTGCCTAAACCAGCCCTTTTTCTGTTGAGGGGTTTTACTTCATTTACCCTGGGGCTGACTAGCAGGTTTACTATTGCAGAGCAGCAGACACCCCCATTTTTAAAATGGGGCAGAGGAGGAAGGGAAAGGAATTCATATGTGTATATGTGTTGGGCATACACTCTGTGCCTGGCACTGGCACTATGGGAGAGATTGAATCCATTCGTTCAGTTAGTCTACACAGCCATCCTGGCAAGGGCACGGAGTTGGTTATGTGTTAAAACTGATAAATCCAGAGCCCAGATCCAACCCAGGCCTGCCAGATACCTTCCTGCACTTGCACAGGGCAACAAAGGAACACGTATATTAAGGTAAAAGATTTGATTGAAAAATTAAGTAGTCTTTTATTTAAAAACCCAATTTGCGTATTTTTGCATTGTGTAGATTTGGATCTGTGCTTTATCCTTTCCCACCTGCAACATTTAAATGCCTCAATCTCAGCACTGAATAAAGGGAGTACACGCAGGTCCACTAGCCAGCAGCTTTTTGGCAAACTCTGCAAATACAACTCTCCTGACAATACCCGACCTCTCCCTTCAAAATAAATGCCTGTATTCCAGCATCTGTCTTTGATAAGCCCAAGCTGGGAGTTCAGGTGCTATTTATAAGCTTACAGGCTGAATGACATCATTAAATAAAGTCAGTCTCAAAGCCACAGTGTGGCAGCCTAAAGGGTGGGCTACCGAAAAGGCTGACTGAAGAATTTCTCATTTTCCTGAAGGATCCCAGGCAGCTGCCACCGTCTCACCTCCTTAGCTCAAAGGAGCACCATGTGAAGGCCACGTGGGCGAGTGCTGTGGTCCTTAACCTGGGCTTCACTTCAGCGTCAGGGAGGAGCCTTACAACCATTGTTGCCTGGGGCCCAGGCCCAGTGGTTCTGATCTGCTTAGTTTGGACTGCAGTCTGGCATGGGGACTGGCTACAGCTTCCAAGTTGCTAACATGCAGCCTATGTAGGCAAGAACCACTGGGCTGGTGTTGGGTCATAAAGGCCCCAAAGAGCTGGGAAAACAAGTCTATTCAGCCAGCCAGTCAGGGTTCTTGAGACAAGGGAAAGCCCAAAGGGACTTGTGCTGGTTGGCAGTGAGAAGTGAGGTGGCAAGGTGGAGCAAAGGTTTTGGAGCCAGCAAGCAGAAATTGGAATCCTAGCTCCAGCACTCTGCTCACTGTGTGGCCTAGGACAAGCCACTGAATGGTTCTGAGCCTTAGTTTCCCCGTCTGTAAAATGGGGATGGTAATACTACCGTCACAGCAGGTTCTTAAACCAGCTGTACTGGGACATTGCCTGGCATGTGGGTCCTCAGCAGGGGAGGCCTGCGACTGCTAATATACAACTGCACCGGGATTAACTTGTATTAGGTCTTGAAGAGAAGATATGCTATGGCCTGACAGTCCCCTTCAGAGGGGATCCTTGGGGAGAGCAAGATGCATACCTCCTTGGCGAGGAGCTGTGGAAGCTAAATGAAGCTAAAAGTGGTGAGGGAGACAGGCGGGGCAGTAGTTCCGGCCTCGAGGACACCTCCAGCCTTTGTTCCCTACCTCCAGTCCCTTCTCCACTTCCAAGTTCAGCCTCAGGAGGAGGTGTATATTTAGAGGGAGATTCCAAATGCATTTGGCCACCGCTCTACCTCCCAAGGTGGGTGGCAATCAGACTGCATTGTGTCACCCTGGATTGTGTCACCCAAAGCAGCTCTGCCCAAGACAGGTCTGTCCGCCCAAGGACCCACGCCTACCCTCTCCCTCCTACTTTATACCATGATGCTCTGAGGGGAGCCAGGCCCAGAGGGGCAGCCAGCACTGGAATCCTTCACCTGTACAAACATGAGTAAATCTGGGTAGAAGAGACAGACCTTGGGAATCTGTGACAGGTGTCCCAAGGCAGAGAGGAGATGGGGGAATTCCGCATTCATGCTCGGAGCAGCCCAGCATAAAAGACTCTACTTTCAACGTGATTGTTTCTCTCCTTTTCCTCTTTCCTCTTTTAACATCTGCAGAGTTGATGGAGCTTTTTCATTATTTCTTATGATCCTCAAAACACCCCTGTGAGGCAGGCGATGGCAGACAGTAAGAGTACCCCGATGGAACAGTAAAAAAACAGAAGCTCAGCAGATTCCATGGCTTGCTCCAGGTCACAGAACCCACTGGAGGCAGAACCAGGACTTGAACCCATGTCTGTGTACCAGTACCTGTTTCTCCCCACCATGCTATGTCCCCTGGCTCCTTACCCATTTCAAAAGCCCTCCTGCTTGCTGTGGAGTATAATAAGCCAACTATGAAATGGGGGGATGGTGTGGGGAGGTGGCTGGTTTGATTCTGAATTCTAAAACTGTGGTTTGGACAACACACCATTCCCTCTTTTCTGTGCCTCTCTTCTATTCTCATTTGAGACATGGCAAAGCCACCTACCCAAGGCCAGGGTGGAGAAATGAAAACGCCAACCACCAAACACCTTACAAGGTCTATGCCCAAGAGCATAGCTTCATCTTACCAAATTTCGTGTTAAAAAAAACCCTAAAGAAACGAGGGTATCACAAGGTATTTTGCAAAGAGAGTTTATAAGTTGCTGGTCCAAAGTGGGAAATGTTAAATTGCAGCCAAAGAAGGCATGAATATCCTGCTAACTACTGAGGTACACCCCATACTGACAAACCTTCTGGCTTTCTGGGTCTTGGGGAAAATTCTAATACAAGGAGTAAATGAATTTGAACAAGTAGAAAAATAGCCCCTTTACAGCATCCATTTCTCACCAAGCATTCTCTCTTACCATTGGCATGAAGTGTGGATGTTGGGAGGAAGATGGCCAAGCAACAGGAATGAAGCGGAACCAGCACAAGTATCACAAGAAGGGAATGTGGAGGCAAATGCAGAACCACCCCCACAGATCTCACAGCAGGAGCTACTCTTGCTCATCTGTTACCTGGCACGCTCTAGCCAGGCTCCTGGCACAAGGCTTCCAGACGGAAAGGGGCAGTCAGCCTGTAGACCCCACCATCTTGTGTGAAAAGCCTGTGCGGAACGCCTATCTGTAGATTCACAGAGCAGCCCTTTTGCCAATGAGCAGGGGAGGGGAGGACAAAAGGTAGCACTTCAGAAAAAAAAGCAAAAACAGGGCGAGACACCTCCCAGGTGCAGCCCAGACAAACCCCAAGCAAGCCATTCTTGTCCCAGAATCGGGATCCCTAAGAGCCCTTCTCCTCAGAAAGTCCTTTCCACCACAGAGGAGGCTGGAGAAGCAGCCTGTAGCTGGGAAGGCCAGCTACAGGGACACAATCACATGCATGCGAGGCTATCGGGCCTCATGCTTTAAAGCGGTATTCTTGTACAGTATATCATTTGCTCTCTATGGAGACTCCAGAAGGTAGGCAGTCATTGACATCTAACTACAGGTAAGAAAACGCAGGCATAGACGGCCCACCGACTCCCCTGGAGGCACACAGGTGGGCTCAGAGGCCAGAGGCACTCAAGCTGTTCTGTCCGTCATGGCACCCTGCCCTCCGTCCGTCACCATTCACGCTCACGGGTCCGTGTTCCTGGGGCAGAGATCATGGAACTCAGAAGCGGGCTGTTTCACAGGTTCTACACGAGGACAGTAAAATGGGGTCAGGAAAAACCGTGGTTTCTGTGTCCCTTTAAAGCTTGAGCAGACATTGAAACCAAGGTGGGGGAATGAAGGAGGTAGCTGTGCTCGCACCAGGAAGGAAACAATCCTTCAAAGGGGAACAAGACAGTAAGAGAGGCATCCAAAAGTTCTTGTCATCTACGCCTAGATTTGTTGATGCCACTGTTAAAACTTGACATGTCCACTTGTCACCCACAGGATATTTTGATTTCCCGAAAGTGTGGCGCTTCACAATTCAGTGCATGCAGAGCTCACGCGTCAGGACACGCAGCAGGCAGGCTCCAGCTCTCCCCCAGCCCTGCCCCTAAGTCCTGGAGACATCAGCCCACTCACCATGTCCTGGTTCCGCCGCATCTCTCAGGTCCCTTGGCTGTTGGATCTTTCCCTTGGAACCTTCCTTCCTTCCTTGTCTAGCCACTGAAGTCCCACTCAACAGGTTAAGCGCTGGCTGCTATTCTGCTCCTGAGAAGCCTTCGCCGGTAGCTCCCGGGGCAGAAGGCATCCTGCCTGGCTGTGCCACAGCCCTGCCCTGCTGCGCCTGGCTCTGTGATGATTGCACACCTCTCTTACCAGCTACACCTCCAGCGTCTCCAGGGCAGGCGCTGGGTCTCGCTCAGCTGGAATGTTTAGCATGTAACACATGTTTAGTTCAGTGTTTAGAAAAATGAACTAATGAAAAGCTCAAACATGCTGGAGAAGGGAAAAAAAAATCCCCTTTCTTGGTAACGACGCTCTAGATCTGGGGAAGTGAAGGGGCTTGCTTCTGAGAGCAAGGAGAGCAGGGGCCTGGCGGGAAGTAGACGGGAAGAGGCTTTCCCTGGGCAGATAAAATGGGGAGCAGCCCAGAAGCCGATGACAGGTGCAGGCAGTGGGGAGGTGAGAGGGGGAGAAGGGAGATGCCCACCCCAGATAAACAGGGTAAGCTGCTACAGGAAAGGGAGTAGCCCATCCAGCATGGTAGATGGGCCCGCACGCACGCAAGGAACTTCAGGAGAACCCAAGGGAAAGTCATGCGGGCCAGCAGGCTTCCCAGCTGGTTTTGTCTGCTGGAATGAAGCAGTGGAGGTAGGTGGGCAGAATGCAGGCGACAGAAGCACTTGCCCTTGAACCAGATGCAAGGCTCCGGCTGGCTGAAGAAATGTCTCCATTCCCTAGCCACCCATGAGGTCGAATTTCATTTCTGGGCACGGCTGGTAT
This sequence comes from Rhinolophus sinicus, assembly GCF_057876585.1. NCBI lineage: Eukaryota > Metazoa > Chordata > Mammalia > Chiroptera > Rhinolophidae > Rhinolophus > Rhinolophus sinicus. The sequence continues at coordinate 55,294,535 of NC_142506.1, read as the reverse complement.
TGATTGAAAAGGAGGTTGTGGTTAGTTACCAAAGGAAGTGGGAAAATTCCCTTGGGTTCCCAGAGATTCCATGACGAGACTCGGGTCCCCTCGAGTATTTCATAGGCCAGAGCTGGGGATCTACCTTGAGGTTTGGAAAAATGGCAAAATTCAAAAGGATCAGACCATTCAAGAGTCCATAAGCCCAGTGGGAAAACATACACAGCCCCCCCCCCCCCCACACACACACCCCACAGGCCCAAACCTCCTGTGGCCTGTGGTGTAACATGCCCTCTAACCCAGCACAGACCTGGCACAACAGAAACCAGCCAGTGTGCTCTTCACACTGAGCCAGGGCTACAAGGCTAGCTCCTGACTGCAGGCCTCCTGTCTAACCAAGACTGCCTTTTGAAATGTAATATGTAGCTATGCACCCCTGGAAAGGACATCCCAAAGGGCTTGGGTGTGTGTCCAGACTTCCTAGTGGGTGTCCTGCATGGTAAGTGCACTGTGCCCTGTGGGCTACATGTGGCAGCTTAATTGGAGCAGAGGTCGAGGCGCAGAAGGGCATGTAGCGAAAGGATGAGTTACTGCTCAAGAGGATGTGACCCAGTGGGAAGCAAAAGCCCCTGGGAGCGGCTAGCCCCAGTCTGAGCCTCCAGGCAGCGTTGACACCTTGGACCAACTCCCACCTCACCGATATGGCACGAGTCATTGGCTGCCTTGGGTACCCAGTATTGCACTCAGTGAGCAAAAAGAAATCCCTAAAAGCATCTTCCTATAGCATCACTTAACACTTGGCTGAAATAAGTTCAGAGTAGAGCAAAATAAACTCTGGTTGAGAAGAGAAGGCAGAACTAGAGCCGAATATTTAAAGCATGAGATACAGAACCATAAATTATTCATGAAGAGAGATCTTTCAGTATCATGAGTCTACAGCTCCTGTCCTTGAGGCAAACAGAAATCTCACCCACTGTTCCCACGGAGCCACCAAAAGTGGGTCTAAAAACAGATCTATAGGGCCTGGGGTCTTACGTGCCATCTGTTGTGGGCCCATGTCATACCCACCTTTCTTATCTCTGTCCTCTAGCTCAGGGGCCAGCCTGGGAAACACTATACCTTGCGTCCTGGGGACAGCTTTCTCCATGGAGATTCAAGGTGCCACCCCAGTACAGGAATGGGAGTGCGCTCAGAGACCAAATCTGCTCCTGAACTTGCCGACCTGAGGCCAGCAAAAGTGGGGAGTTCCTCGAAACACCCGTGTCACCAGCTCCACTCACCTGGAGACAAGGTGCGTTCAGGCCTCCAGCATTTCTGCCTGGCTCAGAGACAGGGCCACACAGAAGCCTGTAGCAGCAGGTCCTCTAGCCGGGGCAATACTTACTCCTCACTTTGAAGGGCCACTTATGTGTGGCCCTCTTATCAAGGCAATGGGACTGAGGTCAAAAGACACCATTGCTGCATCTCCCCAGGGAGCTCACCAACTCCCACAGGTGTTTGGGGACAGGGAAGAGCTGCTCCTATGAACCAGGAATCTGCCAGGACCAGCCGATGGAGTCTCGGTAACAACCCGTTTTTCCCTACTTTTAATAAGCAGGAGAAAGTCCCTAATCTGCTTATGTTTTCCTTAGGATAAACAGACCTAAGTGGAAGTCAATACCAAGTCTGGCCCAAGTTCAAGGCCGAGGAGAACCCTGGGCTGAACCCTTCTGCTAGGGCTAAGCAATGAGTCGAGTCCCTCTGAAATGACAAATCAGGCTAGTGACAGTGCTATGAAAAAGATCCCTGAAGCCCCTGGGGGGGTCCCAGAAAAGAAGAGCGCCCCCTTTGTCACTGCAGCCCCTATATGGGACAGATGCTGTGGGTTCCAGAGCTGGAGGCACAGAATATAAACCCCCAGGCTCTGCCAGGAAGGCCCCATCTGTTTAGGGTCCCATGTAAGACAAAGAAAAGAGTCAATCCCCATCTGCTATATTTGGCATTAGATACTAATGAGGGCTGAAGGAGGGGAAAGGAGGTCACGGTTGCCAAAGCAACGCTGACAGCAGCAGGAGTGCAGTGTCCGGGCCCACTGCCCAAGGCTAATGGAGCCCGTGGCGATTAGCAGGCAGCTCAGGGACACACCGGACAGACCACAGAGCTGCTGCAACCTTCAGTGTGCTAGAGAAGCCCGTCCAGCCCACACAGAGCTTTTATGCTAGAACTTTCTCCTCTGCCTTTCACCTAATGTTTGGAACCCCACCAATAACCCTCGTATCCTTCTCTCTGCCTGAGCCACAAACTACCCAAGGAGGCTGGTATGATTCATTGGTCAAACTGAAGACAGATGCCCTTGGGTGGGAGTAGGGGAGGGGGTCCAAAGAATGACTTGAACTCTCTTGGTTCCCATCACAACCGTTCAATATGCCCCCTCCTCGCCCCCCAAGCCCCTCCCACTTCACTGACATCTGGATTCCACATCCTCAGTTTGGGACTGACTGAGTTTGTTCTACGACATCAGGGTATTCAGCGACGCTTGATCAAAACAGCTCTCTCCAAGGAGCGATGTTTAGCTTTATGAAAATTACTAAAGCCACTGGGGTATGTTTACTTGCCAAGATATCTCACAACTGGTCTATTTTTAAAATTCCAATAGTCTTTTAAAGCACTCCACGCACCAACAAGGAGGCAATGACCAAAAATGTAACGGGGCCAGTATTAGGTTTTTGTTTTTCAAACAAGCCAGAATCTACCGATCCAAATAAATAATATTTTCTTCAAAATGGTCCCCTTAGGAGGTCCTGCACCTGTTCCCCTGGTGCTGTGTTTGCTCTGAACATTTTTGGGAACTCCTGTTGGGGAAGAGCCTTTTTTTCATATACGGTGTCCAGCGTAATCTTAACAAGCCTTCAACTGGCAGCCACCACCGTGTGCCAGCCATGGGTTAGGCCTTGGGAACCATATAAGTAGAAAACAAGGTCTCCCCGGCAAGGTGTGCGTTATCTGCTGGAGAAGGGAAGAAAGAGGGGAGATTTTTTTTTTAATGTATACCATAAGCCAGGTACTGGGCTAACAGTTTTTGATATGTTGCATTTACACACACACACACACACACACACACACACACACACACACACATACACACATCCCCTTACATGCCAAGACTGACATTAAGCGAGGTTAAGTGCCTTAGCCAATGTCCCCCGACCAGGAAACCATGGACTGGTGCAGGGCCTGGATTGTCAGGTTCCCAGGATGGACCTCCCCCACCCCCGTCATCCCAGGGCTCTGCAGGAAACAGGACATCCCAGCCATGGAGGTGCATGTACAGTGTCTGGTAGGGAGAGGCTGCTGAGAGCAGTGAACCCTTATCTGGGTCATCTAGGACCCAGGGGAGGAGCCTGCCAGCTGTCTGCTCTCACATGCCTCCTGTTTACGCTTTCCTCAAGTCTTTGAAAAGCGCAGTGGGCAAGGAAAGTTTCTCCTGATAGAAAACAAGACTTCAACACCCTATTGACATAACCTCAGACAGACAGATGGACACTCAGACACATTTGCACATACCTCAGTCACTCATACAGAGAGTGCTGTCTATTCAACTTGTCCAGCTCACAAGGAAGCAGGAAAGTAGGTCTTCATCTCAACATGTCAAAACTACTTTCCTACAATAGCCCAGAGGTGGAAGCAACCCAAGTGTCCATCGGCGGACGAATGGATCAACGAACTGTGGTCTACACATACGGTGTAATATTATTCAGCCTTCAAAAGGAAGTTCTGACACATGTCACCACACGGACGAACCTTGAGGACATGATTCAAAGTGAAATAAACCAGTCACAGAAGGACAGATATGTGTGATTCCACGTACACGGAGGACCTGGAGTAGTCAATCTCATAGAGACAGAAAGAAGAATTGTGGCTGCCAGGGAGGGGGAATGTGCACTTACTGTTTAATGACTTCCCAGACTTTTAGTTGGGAAGATGGAAGACTTCTAAAGATGGATGGGGTTGATGGCTGCACAACAATGTAAATGTACTTAATGCCACAGAAATGCACACTTAAATGGTAAGTTTTATGCATATTTTACCACAATTTTTTAAAACCTAGTTGCCGGGTAAGGATGCATGTTCTCTTCCTCAAAGCAATGTTAGACATATTTGTAAGATCAGTGCCTTCTAGTCTCTTGCCAACCTTAGACCATAAGGCTTCCGATGACAGCAGCAGGAGGCAGGCTGTGGCCAAGCATGGCTGCGGAGAGCTCTGCACACACCATTCTAAAATCCCCAGAAAATCCCCCAAATGTATATGAATGCCTTAGTGGGCCCCAGCAGGAAGGGGAGGACCTAGAATGAGCAGACAGCACCCTCCTCCCATTTGCAAAATAGTACTTTGGCTAGTGCATTTGGCCCAATTAGAGAAGAACAAATAATTTTACTGGAGGAACAATGCGAAGAGACTATTAGTCCTAAGACTAATGTCTTAGGGACACTTTGTTCTCTGCCCAATTTCAACTTTCCCTAATAAATAGTAACACTGTCCTGCCAAGCAATCCATTGTGCCGTCTCAATAGCTGCATGCTCTGCTTCCAAATGTTCCATTTGCGTTGCCTCCATCTCTCCCCCTGGCATTGTTGTACGTGATGCGTTCAATTTTAACGACCCCAAACCAAAACAAACACGGAAGAGCTCTGGGAGCAGCACTAGATTGCATCAGCCCTGATCCTGAAGGCAGGTTTCCATTGGTCCCGGGAAGCCACACAGGGCCTACCCAGAGTCCAAAGCACTATTTGTCCTGCGCTCCCAGGTACCTGCTGAAGCCCAAATGGGTGACTAAGGGCCAGTGATGAAAATAACAGTCCCAGGAAGACAAAGATAGAAGGCCTGGCAGGAAATCGGTCTTTATCAAGGGCCTACTATGTGTAAGGTATTATATCTTTATTTTTTCATGGAGCTTTCACAACCCTATCTATAACTGCCAAGTTTTATAAAGGAGAAGAAATTCAGCACGATGTCCAAGGAGCAGAGCTAGAATTCGACTCTAAGTCATCTGCCTCCAAAGTTTTCACTCTTTCCATTACACTAGGCTGCCTCTCAGAATGATTTAAAAAAAAAAAGAAAAGAAAAGAAAACCCTGCTTGCCTGGCTTCTAAACTTCAAGTTTTCCCTAGGGCCCAGGGCAGGCTAATTTTCCATTTGGGTAAAAAGAACATCATCCCAGCTGCTATGTCCCAAGTCACGTGAAATGGCGAGAAGAGATTTCATAAACACATATCCAAAAGCCTCTTTAAATAGATAGGAAATTGTGAATCGGTTTTCAAGAGGAAAGCTTCTAAAGAAAGCACTCCCATTCTGCAGCTCTGGAACCCTCAACATCAATGAGCCACAGAGCTGCTGAGCTGAAATTGGCCTACACATCCTAAGTTCTCCTCCAGAGAGCCTAGGGTCTGGACAATATGCGTGCTGGCTGTTTCTGAGCTGGACACCGTAAGGAAAGTCACATCAAACCACCCCCCGGCTTACTCCAGAGGAGGAGAGCTGGAGAGAGCATGCCATTCAAGAGCTTTAGCCTTTAAATGTAGAACTGTGCGCAGCTAAAACATAATATAAATATTCAGATTTGAGACACACACAACTAAGAAAGAAGGAGGGAGGTGGGGAGGAAGAGAGAGAAAGAAAGGAGGGAGGGAAGGAAGGGGGGAGGGAGGAAAAGGCTCACATTGAGTATTTGTGTATTTTTGCCAATGTGGACACTTGTCTCTCATTTCCCCTTTTCCTAACAAGCACCAACAATCAGCAGACAACAAAATCTTAACATTTGGCTCCTAAGTCCATGGGTTTAGTCCTCTCTCCTCAGCTGAAACCCTGACCAGCTCCCTCAGGCCCTACTGTAAGGGAGCTTGGCTGCTCTCTGTCAGGGAACAGTCCACGCATTTTGGTCCTAACTTGGGTACTGCCTTCATCCAGGGATCCAGGCGCGCTTGCAGGCAGCGCTGTTACAGCAGACCCTTCTGAGAGCAGACAGCACAGAGCCCTGCTTCCCAGAAGCTGGACTACAGTTACTGTCAGGAAGGAGGTGGGCCAAGAGCCCACAAGCAGAGCTCAGAAGACACCGAGTTAAGATTGAGTCGGGCTTCCAGAAGGAGTCAGGCCTCTCCATCATCTCCTTTCTCCTCTCCTGCCTTTTCCTGGCTGGTCTACACTGAGCACTGCCAAGTGATGCTGAGAACCTCTTCACCACACGGAGTGCAGGGAACCCCGAAGAGGCAGTTTCTGAATGTAAATTCTACACTTTAGAACCACCTCGGATATGGGTTTGTAGAGACTGCTGCCTGCTGCTCTCCCAACCTTTTTCATTGTGACCTATCGTAAGCAATCGAATTTACAGCATGCCCCCAAATTTTCTCAGGTACACACATAAAACTGAAAACATAAGTTTTACACAACAGGACTTCCCAATGCTTTGTGCAGTGCACTCTGATATTTCTATTCTACTCTATTATGTTCTATTTCATTGAAACATGTTGGCTGTGGCTGTCTAAATTGACCCCCGTTTAAGGGCCATGATCTATAGTTTTAAAACTATCCTAGTTCATGGAAGCCAGCCCCACCTTTCTGAGTTAACATCCTGGGCTCACATCATGGGTTGGACGGAAGGGACATATCAGGAAGTTTGGGAGGTTGATAGGTTATCTTATCCCCCTTTCCTGGATAATTCAAGTTCACACATAAAGCTCCACACTGGTGCTTTTAAGAGAATTCAAATTATCCAATGGCCCCACACAGTAGGTTCTCACAGCACAGCTGGCTTACTAGCCTTGTCTTCAAGAATAGGCATAAAAGAACTCAACTATGTGCTCAAAGAACCATCACCAGTAACCTTTAAGACAGCACAGAGAATATGAGAAGGGTCAGAGGCCTAAATAAAGGTGGGTAAATATTTGCCCAGTGTTTTGCCAAATTGGATTCTGGAAACTTCCGACTGGCAAACATAGGGCTGGAATACGGAACAAATGATCTGTGAACATTTAGAGGGGAAAAGCAGAAATCACTAACAGTCGAAATGAATTCACTAACAAAAAGTCTCAATAAACCAATCTCCTTTCTTCTTTCGATGCAGGCTATAAAACCAGGAAGAATTCCATAGAAAACGTGTTCAGGTCTCATCAAGTTGCACGAAGAGACAGAAATAGACTCTGCATCACAGTATGCTTGAATACTCTTGAAGCTGTTTGAACAAACACAGCCTGGAGACTGTTGATAATGGACTTTTAACCTCAAGGAAGGCTTCTGTTGGGACCCCAGAGTGTTCCTTCCTGAGTCCAACCCTAGCCAACCTTGTCATCAACGACTTTTTGTTAATTTGTGAATAGCTGCAGCATTAATTGGTATGGATCACCCTCAATCATAACTGATAAAGGGGTGAATGGGGCACCCACACAGCATTTACCTCATTTGAGCCTCCCAAGTCAGGGAGCCAGGTATTGCTATATACACATTTTGCAGCCGAAGAAACCTGGGCTCAGCCATCAGGGTTTCTCAGCCTTGACCATCTTGACATTTCTCTGCTCTCCTATGCACTGGAGGAGGTTTAGCAGCATCTTTGGCCATTACTCACAAAATGCTAGCACACCCCCGTTACAGTCGTGACAAACAAAAATGTCTCCAGACATTGCCACATGTCCCCTGAGGTCCAAATCACCCCCCCCCCCCCCCCCACTGAAAACCACTGGGTAAAATAATGTGATCGAAGTCCGGAGTTAAAATGTTGCCAAGGCAGTGTTTGAATGTAAGTGTCCTCATTATTCCTCCCCTCTCAGAAAGCTGGGAAAAACAGTCAATAGGATAAATCACAGAAAGGAGGAGTCAAATGATCTTGATTGAAACGCTGGGCCAAAATCAATAATGAAAGGGCACAAAGATCCATATTTTGGCTTTAAAGATATCCATGTACAAAGTGAGGCTGATGCTGGTTTAACAGCAGCTATGGATCGCAGACTGTGTTGGGGGCAGTTTAACCTCCAGTCCGTGAGCAGCAGTTAGGCATCTCCCATCCTCCAACCCAGCCCAGCGGCCTTAGATCGCCCTGCCATCCTCTCTCTCCCCTGCCCTCCTCATCCACTGCCTGCAGAGTGTTCCTGCTCCTCCAGAGAACTTGGCTCTGTCGCCCCATCCTCACTCGACCTTCTGAGGATTGGCAGGTAGATGGCAAGAAGGGGAGGAGGACATGGGGAAGGAGGAGGAGGGGAATGGAGACACGATGGCAGGTCCCACAACACCAGTGTGACCCCCAGGGCAGGGGCATCACAGTAGGATGAGGGTGAAGAGAGAGAAGAGGGGAAGAAAGGGAGGAAAGGGATATAGGACCAGGAAGAGAAGACAGAAAGGCGGAGGAAGGGAAAAGACTGACGTCTCCCAGGCCTCCTCCTCAGCCCTCCAATATTTATTCCCACCTTCATTCTTCCTCATCCATCCAACTCTTTCCCGCTCCTCTCCTGGGATACCAGCTTAGCCCATCACCCACCCATGACTGCCCTACTGGCCGTCTTTGGAATTCAGTACACTGAGTTAACATCCTGGCTTCACCAATTACTTGCTGTGCGATTTGGGCCAATAATTTAATCTCTCTAAAGCCTTAGTTTCCACATCTGTGAAATGGAGATAATATCTACCTCACATTTTCTAGTTGGAGCATTAGCTGCTACTACTTCTCAGTGTCCCTTTGGAGACAAAGTGACCACTAAGCTGACTGGCTTTCTCCAGAGAATTCACTGCTGGCATTAGCAATGAGAAAAACACCACCACCTTACCATCCGATGAGGGCTGTGACTATTTCCTCAGTTTTCATCACACTTACTGAGGTCACAGAATCTCAGAGCTAAGATCCTGCAAGGTGATGTGGTCCAAGCCTCAGCCTTAGGCTTGTGTCCCCCTGTAGTCCCCTCCTCGGGGTCGGGGGGTTGCCATACCTGTCCCCATTCCCAGGAAAACACCTCCTGCATGGATCACACTCAACAATGCCAGCTTCCTATAGGAAGGACAGATAGTGTCACTAATTAAAAGGAGGAAATCCTGAAGGTCATTCACCCAGGCCTTTGGGAATAAATCACACCAGCAACCCCTAAACAAATTGGTTCACTTGAATTTGGAGGTGTTGTTATCTGAGTAATATAACATAGTTCACCGAACCAGAGAACGTGGGCAAGCGTGGACCAACAGCTGGTAGGTCCAGGAAGAAATCCACGGATTCAGGCTACGTGCCTGTCACAACTTGGATAACCTTTCTGAATCTGCTTCCTTGTCTGAAAGATGATGGAAAATAGTCTTCGTGAAGTGTGATTAAGGCATAATGCATTTAAGGGCACAGTGCAGTGTTTGGCGAATGTTCAACAAATGTTATTATGTCTTTCCCTTTTGTCCCCCAATAAGCCCCTCTGAAAATATCACAAATACACAGTGCAGAAAACATGAGAAATACCATTTTTCCCTCTTACATGAGCGAGCTCTTGCAAATTAGTCATAGCCGTGGTACGAGCCATGAAGGGAACTGTTTCCCCTTCCTGTCACCACCACTGACTGGAAGTCAGGTGAAGGACTCTCTTTGTACCTGAAGACACTCGCAACCTGTGCCAGGTGGCATCAGTGAAAGAGAGAACTCTGGGTTCCTCGGCACAGAACCCAGACTCTCTTGACAGCTGCCCCGGGAGTGTCACGGTTCTCTAGCCTTACCTGCCACTTTGGGCACCAGCCACGCCCCATGGCAGGGCACTCAGCTGGGGTTGGCTGGTGTCTCCTGGGACACCTCACAGAGGTGGGTACAGGTCCAAGGGGTTAGGACAAAGGGGCAACAGGCTCCCAAATCTTCCTTCCCCAAGCCAAGCACTCAAGGGGGACAACTGCCAAAACTGAACCTGAAGGGCAGGCAAAGCCTGGATGTAGCCAGTCCTCGCCTACGCATCGCCCCCCTGCCCCAAAGTGCCTCTTCCGTCCGTCAAAGCTGAAGCACCCCCTCAGAGATCATTCCGGGGAAGGGTCGGACTGCGCAAGAACAGCCAGCAAAACAGATGAGTCTTTACATCTGGATGTCAGAGGAACTAAGACCCTCCTGGGCAGCCCTGGTCACAGCCACCAGACTCAGAGGGAGGGTGTTCACACTGCACTCTCCACACTGATGGAGTGTGACCCTGCCCCAGGGCAGGGCGCCACTGCAGGCTGAAAGGCAGCTTTGGGTTTGTCTGCCCAACCGGTTAAATCTTGTGTTCTGTTCCCTAAATGTCATGGGTGTAACTGTCAAGGGGCCAAGGGGAATCACCACACAGAAGGGCTCCTGAGGGCAGATGCTCTGTGGGATTTCTCTGTTTCCGCAGCGTCTCGCGTGGCGCCTGGCACAGCGGGGACCAGGAAATCTCTGCTGATGCCAAAGATGAGGAAGGTCCCTGAGTCCCGAAGGCCCCTAAAGCGGCAGTTACAGCTCACTTCTTGACTGAATACAGCTGACCTCAGGGCAGAAGGGCAGGGCTAGGGAGGCTGAATGCATGGGTGACCAGAAACCTTTCTTAAGTAAGAGTGTGGACACTCTGAGCCAATTAGAGGAGCAGCGGCGACCTTTCAGGATCAGAAGGCTGGAAAGTGTGTGCCTTTTCATTTCATCTTCCCTCACTGCAGACTCAGAGCCGGGTCCAATGAAACCACGTTTGGAGAAGACAGAGGCCAGGGGCACAGGTACTGTTCACCCACATTTGAGTGGATCGTTACTAATTCCCCAGCAGCTGGAGAAGAACGTAAAAGAAAGACCCCTCCTGCATGTGGCCAATTCCAAAGTGAGGGGGCTGCTGATTGGGGTCACAGGAGGTTAAGCTGCTTTCCCCTTCCCGCAAAGCCCCTGAGCTAGAGCTCAGCTCGACCTGTCCTGCTGACTCAGTACTCACACAGCTGCCGAAGGTCTCCAGTCAGAGCCCTGGGCAGTGGCTGCTCTACTCCTCTGCTCATCTCAGGCTGGTGCCCTCTCCAACCTGTTGCACTATTTACTTAAAATAAAGAAGAGTGAGCCTGGCAACTCAGGAAAGAGCTGGAAAAGCAATATCAAGCCAATGTCATCTGGAAACTCTCACAACAGTTGGGGAGGACCCAGGGAAGAGCTGCCGGGCAAAGAACAATGCCTTAAGTTTTCCTCGGGCTCCTTGAACTCTCCATGGCCCTCTGGCCTCCTCTCACCCCCACCATCTCCCATGCAGAACAGCCCTGGCTTTCTCACATGTTGATAATAAGGACCTATCGGGCCAAGGCGGAGGGAGAGGTCTCAGCCAAAAGGAAAGTGCTCAGTGGGCCGTTTGTTCAGCAGGAAAGCTGAACACAGCGGCCTCCTGCTCACAGCAGCACTGGGAAGAGTGAGGAAAGGTGGGGGAGCAGGACACCTGGAAGATGACCTCTGAGGGTCTCAGCACCACTGGATTCCCACAGGCTGCTGACAATGCTGACTTCCGGATCTAAAGGCTTGTATGGAAAGGCAGGGTAGAGCCCCGACTCCGGAGCCCGGCTGCCTGTGGTCATATACTAGAATCTTCTTTGAAACTTGAGAAGTTACTTAGCCTCTCTGTGTCTCAGTTTCCTCATCTCCAAAACAGACATATTAAGAGCACTTACCTCCCAGGGCCAGTATGAGGATTAAACAAGCCAAGACACTTAAAGCGCTTAGAACAATGCCTGGCACATTGTAAGCACCCGATAGTCAGCTATTATCATCTTTACTGTCAGCTTTCTGAGAGCAACCCTTACTCGGAGAGTCTCCATACCATCCAGTATAGCACAGCCTCATTAATTTTAGAAAACACTTAGTACCACGTACCGTGCAGGCAAGGTACTTTACTTCCATCACTCCATCCCCACAGAAACCCAAAGCAGGGAGCATTTTCACAGAAGATGAGCATCTTGCCTAAAATGATATTAGTCACTGGCCAGACTAGGATGGAACCCCAGCCTGACTCCAGAGCCTGCTCCTTCATCCCACAGGCTCCCTGCCTGACTGCTGGACACCATCCACCCTGCTCAGAGCCAGAAGGGATGTCAGGAGCCCAGACACACATCAAGCAAGAGAGGAACCAGAACACAAAGAGAGATGCTGGGGACCTCAGAAGACATTCACCATTTTGGAAAGCCCGGTGTCTTTTTCTGGATCTAGGTTTGACATCATTTGCAGCTTTCCCTTTGGCTCCGGGTTTTAGATTACCCAGGCAGTACACGGCAGCACATAGCAGCTGCAATTCTTCATGTGAACACACCTCCAATAACTTCAAATGCTCTTGGTACTCTAATCGGAAGCCAGCCACGCAGGGTCTGTCTGAGCTGCAGGCAGGCAGGCTCTCTGCTGTCTAAGCTCAGAACTCCTATGTTTAGACGTACCATTGCTACGGAACAGAAAGTACCATTCCAACAGGAGAATTTCAGTAAGACTGCGGGCTCTAACATCTTGCTAACAACAGCCCTACTTCAAAAACTTGACTTTCCCCATTTTCTCCAAGGACCCTCTCTCTTAAGTTCCACAGATACACAGAGACCTGTTCAGTAAACTGTCAGCATGACAGGGAGTAGGAGGCATGGGGAAGCTGACTGGGCACTCGCATTGCCCAAGCTGACACGGATGTGAGGGCTCAATGTCATGACCAACTGATTCCTTCTAACTGACCCCCTAATTCTGCAGAACCACCAGTACCAAATAGCCATTTCCTGCTCTAACTATTCCCTTATCAGAAATCTTCCTCCTCTTTCTTCCTCTAACACCCATGCACACACACAGAGATCAGAAAAGGCAGGAAATGCTTGCCTATCACCAGAGAAAACACCAGGGACACAGAGAGACAAAAAAACGACATCACGTATTTGTTGAGCAGGGCAGTTATTTCCCCAACAGAAAGATCATCTTGGTGGCTCCCCTTATTCCATCATGGTGAGGTTCCCAGAAAGGATGACCTTCTGCTGGGCTGCCCATGTTCTATTAGGGCCTCACTGTATCTCTGTTAAAAAGGCAGAAAGCAGCTGGCACTATGGCTAGAGAGAGATGCGCTAACTACACTTGCACAGTAAGAGCGTAGCTTGAATTCCATCATTAGGCTCCAAGAAACCCATGACACACAACTCCTCACAGTCTCTCTACTGGGCAGGTGGTAATGAAGATCAATTAACAGGGTGCTCCCCCACTTCTGCAGTCTAGAACCCTCTAAGACTAGAGGGCAGTATTAACTGGGGAACCCCGGGCAGTGTGCTAAGAACAAGAAAGTAAATTCAAGGCAAGTCAGTCGATCAGAAGCCAAGAGACACTGCATTCCAATAGGGGTTTTTTTGGACCCTCGTTATTTTTTTGAACTTATCTATAACTGTTCCTTGCCCAGGTCCCCCCACCGTCAAGGAACCGGGAGTTAGAAGAACTTGACTCCTTTCTGATTAAACACTTTTTCCTCCAATAGATAATCTGCACTGACCCTATCAAAGAAAAATCTGAGCTGGTGTAACTGCAGGAGGTGGTTTGTTTTCACAACAGTAAAATATCTAAACCAAATATGCCGTGTTTCAGCAGCTTAAACATTGAGGTCTGACAAGGACCCGAGATTCCACTTCGCTTGCCAAGGGCTAAGTGTGCATGTTTAAATAAGAGAAAGTGATTACGAGGAATGTCTCAGTACTTGAAGGGGAAAAAGGGGGCAGATGTTGCTAGAAAAATGAGATTGCAAACCAAGTCCTATTCCCGAAGCATGAGGAAAACCGAGTGCTAGCACCCCCGGGTGTGAGGGGCTGAGCCTCCCCTGAAACGAGCGAAAGCCTGCACCGGGGACCCAGGGGACCGGGCCTGACTTCATTTCTCATTCGAGTTGTTTACATGCAACCGACAGAGCAGTGGTCCTTCCGCCCTCCGCTCAGCCCGCTCCGCTCAGCCCGACGCTGGCGGGCCGAGGCGGGGGCGCCGCATGGGGACGTCGGAGGAGATGAGGCTTTGGGAGGGGACTTTTCCTTCCAGCAGTTTCTCCCCCGGCCCCGGCCCCCAGCAAGGGCGCCTCCCGCGCGCCCCGCCCGCCCACCGCCCACGCGCGGAAGCCCGCAACCCGGTGGGGCACCGCCTCCCGGCATGCTCCGCGGCAGGGGCGCGCCCGCGCCGGTCACGTGACGGGGCGGTGCCCAGGGGGCGGAGGCCGCATTAGCCCGGAAAGGGGGTGTCGGCGCAAGGTGGGAGCTGCAAAGGGTCGCCGCTGCGTCCTGTTAGGGAAAGCATCCCAGCGCTGATGGCCTGCTCAGGCGACCCAGGGGAGAGGTGATCTAGATCTCGGTTTCCTCGTTTGTTAAATAGGTAGAATGGATCCCTTTTTTAAATGGGTAGAAGAGCTCTTCTGTAGGGATTTCGTGAGACCTGAAAGGGACAATCCAGGCCTGCTGACCGAATTTAATAAGACGTAGCAATAAGTAATTGGTATTTTAGTGGCATGCTAAGCAGGTTTTTCTAAAGTGTTTGTACTGTTAGTGTTGATGCTCATTAGCTTAGCAGCCCCCGTGTTTCATATGCTGCAAAGTAGTACGTTGAATTCAGCCTGACTGAATTATCCCGCATCCCCCTTACCTCCAGAAACAACCACGTTTGATCCCACTGTTAGTTAACTTTGTGCCAAGACCGATACAAAAACAAAACAAAACAAAAACCTTCAATTCTTCAGACAACACTGCCAACTCTCCGGCCAGGTTGGAAAGGGTACCTGTTCTGCAGCCACATCATCAGACTTAAGCTTGTATTTCCCTGGACCTCAAACGGTGAGAGAGTCAGGCTCTAATACTCTTGTTCAGACCCCTGAGAACTTAGGATTCAGTCTTAAGCTGAATTCAACATACTTTGTACTATGATAAAAGGGGAGCTGCTAAACTAATGAGAATTAGCATTGACAGTACAAAGACTTCAGAAACATCTGTTTGGCAGGCACTAAAATATCCATTACAAACGATTAATTCTTATTAAATTAGGTCCCCAATTTAATATTACATGAAAGTAATACAATGACTTTATGTTTCAGAAATTATTATATAATCTAGGCTAGCCACACCACAACAGCCAGCCTAACTGGTCAAAGCTGTGAGAATTTCCTGTACAAAACTTCTTGTGTGTGCTGCATGAAGATGTATGAGGCTGGAGAAAACCCAGCTAGTTTCTTTCCTGGGTCACTATGAAAAATTGAATCGAGCAGGCAACAGCGAAAATTGTCTTTCTGGAATATTTTCTGGGGAATGCAACATTTTCTCACTCTGGAGGAACAAACAGAAAGACCATGACAAAAGCACTGGATATAAAAATGACATGGGGAAAGACAGTTTACAGTGGCTTGAAAGAAAGCAGTGCATCCTTTTGGCAACTTTACAGCCAGGCTTTTTTCAGAAATCATTGGCTACTTAAACAGTACGTGATGGACGGTCAACAAAGCAGTGCCCAGTATAGCAGTAAAGCTTTTGCCTCCGAGGTTGATATGGGAAAACCTGGGACTTCACACAGCTTCAAACTCCATTTGAAATCTTGAGCCGGAAGGAACTTTCTTAAAGTGGTAGACTCCTTTGCACTATGAAACAAACTCCTCATAAAACTTAGAACTTGGAAGGGAGAACTACTAGCAAAATTGTTTTCTGTGCTGTTAAAAAGAATCCCAGCCTAGCTCTTCTTTGGTCAAAAGTGTTAGATGTTCAGAGATGAATTCCAGAATAGGCAGCACCCATACTTAGGATAGAACCAGGTCCATAGGTTCCTACATTCAGGTCAGTCTCCCACGCAGCAAAATCCTCCTAAAATATCATAAAATATTTAAGAGCTAATTCCTTTTTCATGCTCCCCACATTTTACAGAAACATTCTGGTGGCTGAAGGGAGGGAAGAGATTCCAGAAACATAAAACTGGGGTTGACGATTCTGATCTCTCCCTCCTGCCTTAAGCCCTGTCAACATCCTCGGTCAAACCCAAAGCTTTGAAGCACCTGTACACACAGATGTGCACACACACCTTTAACCTCCCACCAGAAAGTCTTGTATCTGTGACTGCCTCCATCCCATTCCAAGAGGCTGGGCTGACCTCCACAGCTGGAGGCCAAGGGCATCTCCCCTCCAGCTAAAATCAAGTTAAACACTGGGAGCTTTCTCCTGACCCTTGAGAATGAGTCTTTGAAGCCGGAGTCATTCCTTACACTGCCCTCTCAAGCAGGTCACTTGAAGAATTAGAAAAGTCCCTGGGAACTGAAGCAAAGCCTCTTAACCAAGCATGCCCAGAGTTACTGCAAAAGCACTCTGATCAACCAGAAGACATTTTCCTCCCTCTCTTCTGACTCCCAAGCACCCATTTGCTCACAAAAACATCAATCCACTGGCTTGTTCTTTCTTGTTCCAAGCCACTAAAGACTAAGTAAGGGTCAGCAGGCAAAGGCTAATAGCTGCTGGGAGTTGCCAGGAACATCTGGGCAGATGTTTCCCCCTCTCCCTTCCTGTGATGTGAGGGTCAAAAAGCATTCGGAACCCACCTCCCCCGGCCACCGAACCTGAAAGTTTTCAATAGTTTCAGTCCGAGGCAGTACAAACATTTCAAAGAATAAGATGAAGGGAAAGAACATGGTATCACCAAGTTGAACCCAACCCTGAAAAATGACAAACAATAAAAAACAAAAAAATAGCTGATCGTGAAAACCTTCGGGGCAGGACAGTTGTTTCTTCCACTTCCCTCTCTAGGTTTCTTGACCAGAAACTTTGTAGAACTTAGGCTTTCTGAACTGAAAAAGGGCCGTCTTTCTGAGCTGAAAGAGATGACCAAGCCTTTGGGTTCTAAACCTGCGGACTGTGGACTGGAGTTGAGATGGGCTGCCAGACATAAATGTCCTGAAAGGGCATGCAAATTGGTTTATGAAATGTGCATTTCTCCAGAGACAGTGTACCTCTTCCAACCTCTTTCCAAAATGGCACAAGATCCAAAAAGGGTTTAAAAACACTGATCTGGTCAGGCTCTTGGATTTCACAGATAAGCCCCAGAAAACTCAATTGAGCCCTCCAGGTGACAGAGCAAATTATATGTCACTTTCCAAAGCTGCTTGGGGCCTGTGGGAGGAGGAGGACGACACCATATGAGCTAACAGGCTTTTTCCCTTTCTAATTATAAGGATTCCATGAAGTCTCCAGCCGCCACTCTGTCTGGCTTTCTGGGCTTGGGTGTGTCGGTTGCCACTCTGTTGTCAAGGTGTACAGATGGCCAGGGGACTGGGAGTGGCTGGATATGGCCAGTGGCCAGCTAGCTAGCACCCAGGCACCAGCTCATAGCTGAGTTGCTTCCTGGGCATTCAAAAAGGGGTTTTAAAAAAAACCCCATCTTCATAAGGTGAGGCACAGTTCAGTCCTTTAAGAACCCATCATAAAGGTTGGTTGCATAAGAAAAATTAGTAAAAACCATTGCCCTCAAGTACTAGATGCTCCCTATTTCCAAGCCAGGGCAATTAAGAACAATTTCACAAGGGAAATAAAATGGATCTATTAGAATAAGCCAGAATGAGAACACTGTTGCAAAATAACGTATGAATTTAAGAGAAAAACCACAGAATAGAAAAATATTTGGAAATTTAACAACTGATAGCTTACTATATAAAAATGCTATCAACAGGAGCTGTCACTACATTCAATTTACACAGTTGCTCCATGGGGATGAGCAGGCAGTTTACACAGGAATAATTAAAGGCCATCATCACTAGGAAACATGCAGGGTCCCACTTGAAAACGAAAGAATTACAAATTAAAGCTTTAAGGGACAATTAAGTGATAACCAAGCCACAAAGAAAACCCAATGGTGGTAAAAGCAGGACCATTTAGATTTTGCAGACGTCCCTGTCACTGGTTCAGTCTTTCCAGAGAATAAGGTGGGAAAGTGACACAGCTATACGAGAATACCACCGAGAGGAGCATTTCCCCAAAGAAGTACCTAAAGGGAGAAGAGAAAGGGTAATTTTTATGAAAACTCTCACTGCTGCATATAGCAACAACTACAGTAAAAGCATGACGGCATAAAGTGGTCCAAAGCTTAGGCTCAGGAATCAGACTACAGGGCATTTCTAGGTACTCGGTACTCGATGCCTCAGTTTCCTCATCTGAAAATGGGGTGCTATGAGGATTAAGTAAAATAATCCATGTAAAACACTTAGAACAGTGCCTGGTACAGAATAAGTAGCTGATAAAAGTTAGGTGCCATTATTATAATGTATTCATTTAAAATGACTGGCCAATGACCTATGTCAAATTCATGAAAATGAAAACGTGAGATGACAGGCCTGAGATGTTGGAAGGGCCTTTATGTGGGGAAGCCATTCACAGTATAAGCTGATTTTTCTAACACAAAGAGAACTGCAGGGTGGGAAAAGCTCTTTGTGAAAAGAGTACTCTCTGCAAAAACAGTTCTGTGGAAGTCTGGACTGGACAAGATAGTTGCCTCACGTTACCCCTGATGTCTATCAGACATTCTCTTGTTTTTTTCTGCCTCTAGCATATAGAAAAGTAAACTGCTTCAGAAAGCAAAAGAAAAAAAAAGAAAATGTGAGATGACATTAAAATGATAAACGCAAAAGATAAAAATTAGTATAATCAGATTACAATTATGTAAAAGAAAATGAGGCAATGTATCAAAGACCGAAGTACACGTAGAATGACTCAAATCACTCATTTGGTCATGGTTTTCCTTAGAGTCTTTCTCTGTAATGCTTACGTTTACGTTAAAAATCAAAAAGAAGAGAGAAATAATCAACACTGCCTCAAATCCTTTGGAGGACGAGGTCGAGAACAGGGTGCGAGACCTGACTTTCGGTGTCTGTATCGCCCCTGAAGGAACTCCGGGTACTGTGTGCTACACGGAGCTGTTCCAGGAGTAAACACTAGACAAGTGGCTCCCCTGCTAGAGGCTGACTTAGGCACGACATGTGACACGTTCTGGTCAGTGAGACGTAGCGGGTGTCTGCTGGGTGTCTTCTGAGGAAGATGCCTTCGACACGAGGACACCTGGACCTGGAGCAGCCACTGTGACCCTGAGAAGAGATGAGTCAACATACTGTGGAAGTGGGGCAGGTTGATGCAAAGGACAGACGCTTAAGTGACTCTGCGGCACTAATGAGCCCCCCCGCCCCCCATGCTGAACGCTGCCTGGGCTGGGACTTATTCATGAAGGTGAAGGAATACATTGTCTTTACTGTTCAAGCCAGCAGAGTGGCAGTTTTCTGTGTCTTGCGGCTGAGGGCATCTCAGCTGATGAGGCAGCGAATCTGAGCTGCCTTGTGATGGAGGCCTGGCAGGCCCTCAGGTCCATGGGCCTCGTGATTCTGCCAGGACACCTCCTCGGCCCCATCCTGGGGGAGAGCCTAGGGGACGTGGAAGAAGAAAAGCCACTGGCATTTCCATTCCCATGTACAAAAAAAGCCCTACCCAGGCCTAAGGACAATGCCAGGTGGCACAGCAAGCAGGTGATGGCACTGGGCAGCAGAGCCCTAGATGTCTGGCCCCTTCCCAGGGGACCTCCAGAGGTCTCCTGGCAGCAGCTCTCTCATTTCTGTATTCACATGTTTCACTAAGGCTGTGACAAAACTACCCTCTGGAGTAGGGCTGCCAGGAAAAGTACAGGACACCCAGTCAAGTTTCAATTCTAGATAAACAATGAGTAACTTTTTACTATGATGAGTATGTTTCCTATGCGAGGCTTCCGTGCCTTTGCCCCGCTGTTCCCCGTCTCTGCTAGGTACCAGACGAGGGACAAAGGCCTCTGCCTGCATCCTGGAAATGGAGATGGCCCCCCTACTCCCTTGTGTGGTCTGGGCTGCCCTGGGTGTGTCTGGCCCAGAGGTAGGAGGGTGAACAGTGTCTGTCCTGACAAGGTCTCTGGGGAGTCCAGGGAGGTCTGATGTGCATTTTATAGTAACAGACAAGAAGTAGTGGACGCTGAAAATGCAGGGGTGGGGCGGGCGTGACTGTGGTCCTGAGAGGTCTGGAAACTATGCAGCAGACTGTGGGTGGAGGCCGGGGCGGGGGGAGCACAGTGGCTCCTGACATCCAGCTTCCTCCCACAAAAACGCCTTAGACGAAGCAGAAGATCCTATTCTGTGTCTAACTATGGCTCCCACGACTGTCGTTCAACGGTGACAAGTGGCAGCAGGCAGGGCCCCGACCAGTCCACTGTCTACAGACTCACCTTATCTGCGGTCACCTTGGGCTCACTGTTTTTCCACAGTGGGCCATGTCTTACGGAATAGTCCCCAAGGCCAAGACCGAGGTCTATTTAATTTGCGCACTGTGGTACTATCTACCTGCTCACAAACAATCCTTTAGTAAAGCTTGTCGATGGGAGCGGAGCCTCATTTCCTGGAACCTCGCTTTCTGGTTCCTGTTGGTACCCCTACAGTGGCCTGCCCAGGGCCTGCACTAACTCAGAACTGGTACATAGTAAGTGCCTGTGAAGAAATAGCTCACTGACTAAGGAAGATTCACTGCTGACTGGGCAAAGAAATACTGTCAAGTCCCAGCAATAGACAGACAGACAACCCTTCCCTGCCCCTCTCTCTCCCCTGGTTTGCTGCCACCCATTGAAAGTGCTGTCCCAACAGGTATCATTGGAGAAGAATTCTGGGGTGGAACAGCTGATGACGGTGACCTTGGGAAGAACAGAAGGGAGGAGAAAACATATGGAATCTCCTATGTTTACCGTGATCCCTTTTAATTACTTGTCTTTTTTTCTTTCTGGAAATGGGAAAGAAAACTAAACAGAAATTGCAAGTAAGAAGGAGGTAAGCAGGGCCTCCTATAGAATTTGAAGGGCCCAGTGAACAGTGAAGATGCAGCCAGCACTTCTTGTTCAAAAAGCAGAAAAAATGGCCATGAAAGGTAGTAAAATGTAAAACTTTTTTCTTTCTTCCACAATCTCTCTCAACCTAATGTCGCGTTGGTTCTCGGCTATGTAACATCTCTGGACTAGGGCAGACCTTCACAGGACCCAGGGGTCTGGCCACTCAAGGGGGCTGCGAGTTCCCTGCCAACACCAACAGGTCAAGCAGGGGGAGGTCTCTTCTCACGGGGCCGCACAAGGATGGGAGCACCCCAAGCAAATGCAACTTCCATGCGGTACATGCTTGGTACCTGGATTTGGGAGGAAGCGTGAGGCTCGATCCCAACAAGTTGCTGCTTAGTGGCTCTGCCAGCCTGGGATGGGGACAGCCCCCATGCCCTATCTTGTAACATCGGTGGCACAGACCCTGATGGGTCCTCCCTGATGGGCCCAACAGACAAAGATACTAAATGACCTGTGTGTGCCAGGCAGTCCCACCCAAACTATGAGAACTGTCCTACTCAAAATGCCACTCGTGCCCCATTTGATAAACTGCACCAGGAAATTCTGAATTACAGAAGCTTAAATGGAAACCTACCCATCTGGACCTCCTCTTATTTGCCATGGAGGCAACAAGTGCCAGCAGAAATCCCTCAGGAGTATTGCCCATCGTCTCTTCGAGGTTTGAGCACACCACCATTTCCATCCCTAACCCAGTGGCCCCACATTAAAAGGCAAGAAGGGGAAACAAGAGGGGGTTCATGGCAGGCTGGGAACACGTTGGTCCCCCAAATCAGCTCGTGGGAGCTCACTGGTGTGAGGCTGGTTGCTTTTCTAGACACCCCTAGTTTCCCCTCCCTCTTCCCAAGCAAGCCCTGCAACAGGCCTTTTTGGGAGAATGTACAGTTTCTCAGAAAGTGGCCTCAGCCTGGCCCCCCTGGGTCTGGGAGCAGGGCTTCAGGAACTCTCCTCTGCGGTGGTACAGTAAGCAGCAGGGTGGAAACTTAGCAAGAGTGAGATAATAGTCTTGGTTTATATATAGCACCTGTGTCTTCCGGAGACCTCAAAGGACGGGGTAAAAGCGAGGTTTAACCTCCTTCCTACCACCCGTGGGGTGGGCAAGGCCCACTGGGAAGCAGCCCTTCTCGAAGCACTGCTACCTGCCCGACCCGTCCAGCAGCCCAGAGCCTTTTGCTGGGGACTGCTGGGCCCTTGTGAGATTCACAGCGGTCTGGTCCCCTGCCCCCCGTCACAATCCCCATCCTGGGAGAAGTGGACGGTAAGGTAAGCGAGTGTTCACAGCCTCCCTCCACAACACACATGAGCAACATGCACAAATGAGCAACAAGGTGACAAAAGCTGAACTCCAAATGCCACTGCTACAGACGTCCTTTATCAATAGAAATTCCCAGAGCTGGTACATTTGCAGACCCTTCCTGCTCAGCTGAATGCGACATGCCCATTCACAGCTGAGAAAACAAAGGTGTTGAAGGGACAGTGGTCATGGTGGAGGGAGCACAGGCCGGGGAAGAAGGGGAGCCGGCCTCTCCCCGGCCTTGTGCTCAGCACCTTTAGGCCAACATGTCTGTTCAGGCCCATGAACTCTAAGGCTCCTTCCAGTCTTCCATTATCTGGTCCTGTATAACCTGCTGAAGCTTCTAGAAGGGCACCGTCGGCCTTGCCACCCTCAGAGTGAGAAAAGAACAGTACAAGCTGGGGGGCCGTGCATCACAGAGCACCCTGGAGTATCCGATAGAGGGAGGAAACACACGCAACCCAGCTTAGGCAGCTATCAGCAAACCACAGGATGGTCAGTAACGCTCACCCATTTGCACAGCCTGCCATCGCAGCCCCCCTCACCTCAAGGGCACAGGCGTGCACACACACCCACACATGTTCCAGCAAGGCCCCGGAGGCGAGGAGACTCTGCACAGAGCTGACGGTTTTGGGTTCTCCTTGTCTGTGGAATGCCCCACCCTCCAGTTCCCAGGCTGTCCTAACTCAGTCTCCCTTTGCCCCCCACAGGTCCCCAGTGCTGTCCACCTCATTTGCCCTGGCTCTCTAAACACCACGGTGAGAGACAGTTCAGAAATACAGTGGACACCAGGTCTGGAGAGAGTCCTTCATTGGCGAGGGAAGTGGCCGATGACTGCTATTTTTATTTCTATTTTTCTAAGACCTCTGTGCCCCCTCTGTCAAGGGGTGACAAGGACCTCATCCTTCCCACAGGTTTCCGGTTTTATCCCATTTTAGATCCACTGCAGCCAGGCTCTGTCTCTATCTCCTCAACCCAGGGCCTGGGACTGGGTCACGGTCTGAGTAAGTTTCAAACAAGGAAAGTGCTCCTAGGTTTATAAGGAATTTGTTTAGGCTTTCTAACTTCATCCCGGATGTTCTTGGTGGTTGCTGCTCGCTCGCATCTAGTGCTTTCTTCCACCCCAGAACAGCCCCATAAATTTATAGGTCACCAAGGACTCCATCTTACTACCTCACACTTGGCTCAGGCTTGACAGCTGGTGTTTCCTACAGTAACATCCAGAAAGCATCCTGGGTGCTTTCTGGATGTTCAGATAACTATCATTACCCCCACCTCACTGAAACAATCTACCGTGGCCAGGCCATATTTACTTGAACAATACCTCTCATTCTCACTCTCAACATCCTAAAAATGAGGGCCTGTAACCCGGTCCTAACCCACAAGGACCTCTCTGACTTATTCAGAGAATTAACATTTTTTAGAACCTTGGTAGTCTAATTTTTCTCTTTTTGTTCAGCAAATTCTTGCCTGGTTTGGCAAAAGG
Organism: Rhinolophus sinicus; assembly: GCF_057876585.1. Taxonomy (NCBI): domain Eukaryota; kingdom Metazoa; phylum Chordata; class Mammalia; order Chiroptera; family Rhinolophidae; genus Rhinolophus; species Rhinolophus sinicus. The sequence goes on along the minus strand of NC_142506.1, from coordinate 55,270,934 downwards.
CCATTCATTAAATCCAAGCTATGAGGTCCCCAAAGAGATGGCGAGTTGTCCATACTTGCACCTGCCAGGTACAGACCTCTGACACCTGTGGTAGATTAATGCTGACCCCAAATAGTTCTAGTTCTTCTCTTGGGCACATGGTAGGACTCAACTCCCCTGCCCCCTTGAAGTAAGGTGAGGACATTAGACTTGTCTGGTCAATTAATTATGAGCAGAGGTGATTCATGCTACTTCTCTGGACTAACGCTTTCAAGCCTGTATATGATGTGTCATACTCTTGTTCCCTCTGCCATGTGACCAGCAATGTTCCAGGTGGTGGCTGCGCTATCAGCCTCGGTCACGGAGTGAGGACAACGTGTAGCAGAGGCCGTGGCTGACCCAGATCAGGTATGTAGCACACACAAGAAATAAACCTTTGTTTTCACAAGCCGTTAATTGTGGGACTGTTTGTTACTGCACCATAAACTAGCCCATCCTGACTAATACAACACCTTTGGCTGAAAGTAAGAATTACATAGCTACTGGTGAGCCAGGTTTGCTGCTTGAAAGGAGGAAACAAAAAAATAGCAAGAGAGGGAAGTGAAGGGTCCACAGCAAACAGTCACCCCTTAAACCCTTCTCGTGCTTTCATGCTTTTGTACATGTGGGTCCTTCTCCTCTGCATATCCTTCCCCGTTCTCTGCCTAGGTATGTGAAGTCCTTCCAGCTTCAATTCAAGCAGCACCATCTCTGAGCTTCTCTTCCCAACAACCCCAGATAGAGTGGCCTCTGTCCTCTGGATGGACGGACTGATGAACCCAACACACGGAACTGCACACATCTCTGACTACCGGGGAAGGCAGGGTGAGTGGTGGTTATAAGACATGCTCTAAAGCAGTGGTTTTCAACCAGGGGTGATGAACCTCGGGACATCTGTCAATATCTGAAGACATTTGTCATTGTCATTTGGTTGTCACAACTGTGGGGAGGCACTACAGATGAGGGAGGCTGCTAAACAATCTCCAGTGTACAGAACAGCCCCCCAAACAAAGAAATTATCTGGCCCAAAATGTCAACATTGCCAAAGCTGATAAATGCTCTTCTAGAGTAAGAATGCTTGGATTCATAACCTGACCTTCCGACTACTGGTGTTTTAGGGATGTCATATCACTTAACTCGTCATTCAATGCCTCCCACATAATAAATGCGTAATGGGTGTTAGGTATTTTAATTTGCTTCCTCCATTGAAGTGAAAATTCCTAGAAGGTAGGGACGAAGCTTTGCTTACATTCAGATCCCTACCTGCCAGCATAACTTTGATGCAGTTGGCACATACTAAGTTTGTGGACTATATGAATAAGGAGTTCGTCCTTTCCTAAAAGCTAGCTAGTTACAAATAGTAGATGAAGCCCTCCGCCTGCTCCCAAAAAGACAAACTGCGTTTAGCAAAACCTCTGCTGGTTTTACCGTGAAGTATTTCATTACTTCTAGTTCATTGAAAGTACTAATGCAAGTATAGTAACTCTTAGTTAACCAAAATATGTAAGAAATGAGATTAACACCACACACACACACACACACACACACACACACACACGCACACACACACACACACACACACACACCCACCATCCTGGAAGAATGCAATTCTTGGGAAATAAATTTTGTAACCGTGATACTATCTGGAAATGTGACCTGAATCAAAATGAACGACTCACCAGTAGCCATAATGCATTTCATTTATTCAACCACAAATATCAAATTTTAATTTGAACCAAGAATGTAACACAAGTTGTTTTTTTTGGGGTTTTTTTTTCCCCCTGAACTCTACCGAACAAGTTCAAACCAGAATCAAACCTAGGTTTCAAAAAGCAGAAAAATATTCCGAACCAAACCATCACGTGATTCAGCTCAATCTTAGGCCTTAGGCCCCATCAAAGGACTGCCAAAATGTGCTGGAATATTCTAACAGGCCACAGGGACACTGTGGAAAGCCTCTGACTATCTACCTTTACGAGACTGTATCTCCACCATCCGGACTCAGGGGACACATATAAAAACCCTCTGCCTATTTTCCAAAAATCCCCTACGTCCACACAGAAAACAATTCTTCCTTTGTGACAGATTGTCTGTACCAATGCACCCAAGGAGATTTTGCCAACATCATGCTTCATTATACCAAGGAAGAAACAGTCATGCCTTTTCATTCGTATGACTCACGGAAATGAAGACTAAGGATGCTTAGTTCACATACTGTGAAGTCCCATGCACATCATTAGGCACGAGTAAACCAAAAATAAATACATTCTTTAGCAGACGACATCCACCTTGCTTCCCAGGGGAGACCAAACCCTCGAGCAGAACCTCAAACTGGTAGCAATCCCATGAACACTCAGGACCACTTCCTGCTACCCCTCCTGAGGCAGGAGGCCAAAGGCAAAAAAAACAACAATCCGTCAACAACCCTGCCAAGCATCGGAGGGTGAAAGGGTGCGATGAGGTGCTGGTTTTTAAGAGAAAAATTACTTCAGTCACCACTGTTGTGTAGCAGTTTAAAATTATATACATACCTTTTCTTTTTTGTTTAATTAACATAGAAAGGGAAATGTTTCTGGGACCTTCAGAAAGACCTACTGTGTTGCAAAACTAAAGCTGAAGAGACACCAGGGAGCGGGAAGGGGCCTCATGGAGCCACAGCCTTTCAGAAAGGCCCAGAGAGAGGCCAGGTGAGGTGGCAAGGAGACTCTCTCCATTGTTCCTTTGTTTTTCTGTTTATTTCCAGGCCCAACAATCAATAAACAGCTTTCCTTAAATATAGCACCTGTGAGTCAGCCTGTGGGATCCTTTGGAGACAGAGCTGGGGGGGTGATGGTGTGTGGGTGGGGGCCAAGGGGTGGCTGCTCTGGGTCACTACTCTATTTTGGAGTCAGAGAGGCTTGGGGCAGGAAGGGACCTCCAAGATGACCAAGCACCTTCGCCTGAAGCCTGGAGCAGCAAAGCTCACACAAGTGAAAGGCCAAGGTTTTTCACCCGCTGCGGGTGTTCTCACAGCACCTCTGTGGCATTTGTTTTTTAAGTCAGATTATTTCATTGAAGGATATACAGATGGCAAATAAGCACATGAAGAGATGTTCAACACCATTAGGGGAAAACAAAACCACAATGAGACAGGCCTGCATAGCTATAAGCATGGCTAACCTGAAAAATAGTAACGCCACCAGGTGCTGGCGAGACTGCAGAGAAACTGGCTCACTCACACACTGCTGGTGGGAACGCACAATGGTGCAGTCCCTCTGGAAAAGTTTGGCAGTTTCATAAAAAAACAAATAAATATGCAACTGCCATAGGACCCAGCAATCACACGCCTGGACAGGTAGCATCAAGAAATGAAAGCTTGTGGTCCCACAGCTATTGGTACACGAAGGTTCATGGCAGCTTGATTTATAATAACAATACAGATGTCCCCTCCTGAGAGTCACAGTTTCATCAGAATCTCAGATGCAAGGCCGAGGCTGAGTAACCCAACTTCAAGCTAAGGAACCCCTGAGAGCATGGCAGCCCTTGCCCTGTGGTGGGTCGCTCACTGTCCCTTGTGGCCCTTCCATGGAGCTCACACAGAGGCCACCTTCATGTGGTGACACTGCTGCCCCCCTCTAAGGAGATGCCTTAGCGTTCACGCCATTCAGTCTCAGCTCTGCCCACTGAGGCGATGCAAAGTCTCCTCTGGGAGGTAAAGAACCCTGAGATAACCATCTACTGAAAGCCCGGGCCTTCTGCCCACCTGCCCCCTTGGAATAAACTTTCTCCCTTTGCTCCTCTAGTGTTTCCTAATTTAACCCAAGTCTGTAGGTAGGTAATGCAATTTTATGCACTCAATTCTAATTTAGGTATTACTATTATGTTTGAAGTATAAACCCACAACAGCCTTTTAACGATATCGTTTAAAAAGGTCCAGAATGCCTGGGGGCTACGCAGAATAACTTATCCAGGGAGCCCCATTAAATGAAGAGGCCCCCCCATGCTCTCCCTGGATGGCCTGAGGAAACCCAACATGTACGGACCTGTGCTCTGTATCTGCTGAGACCCCCAGCACTGCCTTCCCGCTCCTTGTAGGAGGAGGCAGGCCCATGCCCCACGGCTTGTGGCTGGGGGACTAAGGGCGGGACGCCCTCCCCTCTCTCCACCCCTGGAGACTCACTGCCCAGCTCTGTCTGCAGCAGGGAGCAGCTTTAGCTTGTCATTGCCCTTCCGGGTTAGGAGTTCTCCGCTTTCCTCTTCCTCAGGCCTGGGGGCTACCAGGCAGCTCCAGAAGCTTACTACGTTCGCTGCGGTTCCATCTCCGGGGTCTGTGTTTTTGTACAAAGGCCCATTCATTTAGAAGGAAAAGAATCCTTTCTTAGTTCTACCTCTGTGAATAGAAGATTGACCTTGAACCAGACTAAAATGCTACTCCAGGGCAACCATGTGAGACAACTCTGTTGTCCCCCAGATGTAATATGTCCAAGGCAACAAGCCACCTTAATTCCCTCAACCATCTCCAAGGCCGTAGTTCACACGCTTCCTCAGCCTCCATCTTCCTCTAAACTCAATACAATTAGTCCCCGTCCTCCTAAAGCATGGAGCCTGGAACTAAACTCAGATCCTCCTTCTGCAAAGAGCTGTGCCACCTGCCTGTGTTCTCCAGGTGACAGATGATGGGTGGCACAGAGGCAGGGGCAGGGATCCCAGCCCAGCCATGGGCCAGGCTCATGGGACCGGCAACCTCATCTGTCTGATCCTCAGTCTTTTTGCTGTGAAAGGAGGAAAACAATATATACCTCGCAAAAATGAAATGAAGTCATTTATGGCACATACCTGGTGTATAACAGATACTTCTGAAATCATAGCTGCTATTGTGTTATTATTCTTGTGCAGCCTAAGCCCGCTCAGCCTTTTTAACAGTTGTACCACACAGTTCATGCACACGGAATGTCTGGGGACCTCGTTAAGTCACAGGCAATTTCCTAACCAATATTGGCAAGCCAGGTCCCCTCCATCCTACCCTTTGTGTAATTGACTTTTTAAAACCTCAATTCAGGATTCACATTGTCTTTTACAATATTTAATCATGGGTCATAATGAACTATTTTCTGAAGTTCTTGAAATCTTCTTTCCAAAGTCAGTGTCACATGTCCGCAAACCAGTGAGAGCCCAGGCTAAGGATCCCGAACAACACGCCACCTGGGACAATCAGGGCACTTCCCTCCAGGCTGACCCACATCCAGCCTTAGGGTCCCTGTCCCTGCAACTTCTGGGTGAGACTCTCCTGCCTTCCCCTGGGGATGTGGTATTTGAGGCCAATGGTGACAGACCAGCAAGTCTAGGCCAGTCCAGAATGCCAAGAAAGGACACCTGGGAGCACCTCTGGGCCTGCAGGACTTTGTTCGGCTTCTCGGTGTGAACCAGCAGCCTGCAGTGAGGCAGGAGGAGCTCTCAGAAATGTACAGTGTGATACTGTAACGTAAACACTGTCCAGACGCTGCTCCATATGGCTTTAGCCTGGGATTGAAACCAATTACGTCGGTGTCTAGTTCCAGGTTGGGGCAATAGGGGGTTACTGTCCAGCACACTTGCCATTCAGACCACCGCGGAGGTCAAGGCTGCCACATACTAACAAATTCTTTTGGTGGTTTCATGCCTCCCAGATGTGAGCCCCTCCATCCTTGACAAGGGCAAGAGGAGGCTGGAACTTGGGGAGATGGCAACACACGTCAGGCCTGAGACCCAGCCCTCCAGAAAGGCGCACGGCCCCAAATGTCACATGAAGGACTCTTTGCTCAGTGCCTGGAAACTCTGCCTAGATGCCTAGTGGCCATCTTGAGGCGCCAGCAGGCTAGTGGGCCAGAGGAAGGCAGGAAAGAGCTAGCCCCAAGGGGTAATGCCACAGGCTGCCCACCCCATACTCCAGCCAAGACGGAAAGAGGGATTTCCACATCACACATCCAATGTCTAGCAAAGGAGAAGCCCGTGTTTGGCAGGCAGGGTGCCCAAGACTGTGGTGAAGTCTGGCTGAGGAACAGCCTGTGCTGCTCAGGTAGAACCTGTCATCACACAGCCCCACCATCTGCCAGAGTCTGCACAGGTTCCCCAGGGCCTTCCTGGGACTTCAAAGGGAACTGGTGTGTTTGGGGTGAATCCAGCTTGGCCCAGTCCCCTGACCGGGTTTTCCTCCACACCCCCATCCACCATGTAGGCTGAGGAGCAGCCCAGAAGGCCAAGTCTGGCCTGGGCTTCCGATAGCTCAGTCAGGACAGTGGCAAACAGCAGCCTTGTAAGTGGGGAAGCGCTGGGCAGGCTCTCCTTTGTTCACTTGAGAGAGGAGGTGGGGGTGGGCAAAGTGGGCTGCAGATATCAGCTAGCAGGGCCTCAAGGCCTCCGCTGGGTCTGAAGTGAAAGCGAGCATCCCTTTAATGGAAGGAAAGTCCTGGTTTCATAAGCATGTGCTCGGCCCGCACCAGAAACAGCGCCAGGAAGCGATGCAGGCCGTTCCATCACACACATGTTCAGTCCCCCTGGTGAGAAGAGCCACAGCTGTACAAAGTGATGGGGACATGTATATATATTTCATTCTCTCTCTTATGAGCTAGGATGACTCTAAAAGATGCACCACGAAAGCAGAGGAGCCCGGGGAGTGGGGGAGACAGGATGGAGCCTTTCACACCCCCAAAAGCTGGGCCTTCAGCACTTGGATGACCTCAGACAGTTTCTACCTCCAAAACAGAATAAAGAGGCTGGCCCCCTGGGTGCCGGGTGCGTAACCTGACACCCCTCTCGCCAGCAGCTCAATGCAGTGGGTTGTTTTTAAACTTGAAGTTCTGAATCCTGGTAACAAAGTGAGGCCTCTCCTGCAATTGAGAAACCTCCTTGGAAAAATAAATCCTGCTGCCTATTTTGTCATCGTCCTCACAAGGAGCTGCACTGGGGTGAGGTGACTCAGTGAAGGCAAGTTAGGGTAACAACCGGGGAGGTGGGGCCGCAACAGGAGGCTACCTCCATCCACACAGGTTCTGTGCCAGGTACTCGAGCTGCATGATCTCATTTCATTTTCAGCACAGCCCATGAGAGACACTCATTATCCTCATGTTAGAGACGAGGATAGGCGAGCTCAGAGAGATGAAGTTCCTGCCAAGGTCTGGGACGGAGTGAGGGTGTGAGTTCAGGTCTGCTGGCCCCTCCCCCCTCCCCAGCAGACCATCTCACTTTGCACATCAGAGCAATCCTACTCCATCCAGCACACCCCTCCTACAAACCTCAGTATCAAAGAGCCCCCAGACCCCACTTTTTTTCAAGGGGAAGAAGGCCACCAGCACGCAAGACTCCCTCTGGTATCCTCCTTCACTTACACAGAACAGAAAGAATGGTGGAAGGTGCAGGTTCAGCTAATATGCTGCAGAATGACAGACAGCATGGCTGCCTCTGAAATCCATGCAGTTTACTTACTGCTTAGCGAGTATTTAGGATGTCCGGATACTGTACTAGGCACGTCACACATGACCTCATTTAAGGCTCACAACTTTAAGGCGGGTAGTACCAGTTCCATTTTACAGATGTTGAAACTGAGGGTCAGAAAGGGAAGACATTTCCCTAGGGTCACACAGTCAGGAAATGGCAGAGCTTAGACTCAAACCGAGGAAAGTCCTGACTCCATACCAGGCCTCTGTACCCGTCCCTCACCCCACCCCAATCCCCCAGGGTCTTCCACAGGTTCAGGCTCACTAAACACCTAAGGAGTAGAAATCCCTCCCAAGTTTTGCTGACCACATCCCTCTGGTCCACGGAGGTGGGGGTGGGGGTCTCCTGAGGCTCCATTTTAACCTCACAAGAGCATGCTGACCGTGTAGCTGCCCAAGCACTGAACCTTGTGTCAGATGAGCGTCCACTGTGTGGAGTTCAATGCAGGGCATTCATTCAGGCTTTCCAACCTCCCAGAGCCTTTGGATCCAGAAGAGTCCCTTTGCTTGACCAGATCTAACAGAGATAGCAAAGCCCTGAAGGCCTCTACCCAGGCACCTTCTCCAGTGGTTGTTGTCCAAATTCAGTTCCTCTGCGCCCTGGTCCACAACACCCATGGAAGCTTCCTGTGTGTCACAGGCCAACACCAATCCATTATTCATTACCTCCTATTTAATGAATGTGCTTGTTTAATGGCTATACAACTTGTTCTTGAGTTTCGCAAATCTCAGATATGTCTGTTGGCATCAGCGTTGCCTCAGAGGGCAGATTCCCCAAGGACAGGGAGAGCATCAATGAAGCCATTCTCTTCAGCAAAGGAATGTGCAGACAGAGGTGGCAGATGCGTGCCTGCTGTTTGGGCAGCCACTGGGGTGCAACGTTCACTTCGCAACGTGGGCAGCCCCCCTGAAGGGAGGGCCAGCTCTGGACAGAGGTTTCTGGAGCGAGCCCAGGGGGCCCGGCCATACTTAGAAAGTACCCGGTATATATCTGCTGAATGTCACGTCTGCTTCAAAAGCTCAAGACTTGGCTGACGCCCTTGGTTTCACTTCTCAGGACACAGAAGAGAAAACTACCACATGGTATTGGAAAAATCAATGCTGCCTCAGACTCTAGATGGAGTGCAGTATCCTCTTAATTATTCAGGAGCTGACAGCCCTGTTCCAGAAATATCAGACCTCTGCTCTGTGGCCCCTGCCTCCCTCGCTCCAGCCTTCTCTCCATCCATCACATTTGCATCCCCACCTACGAGTCAGCAAACCACAGGGGCAGGAAGCTTCGTCCACAGTCCACACTGGTCAAGATGGTCACTGGGGCACGGGGAGGCTAAGTGGAACCAGGATGGAATCCAGGAGTCTGCTCCCCCATACTCCCCTAGCCACACTGCAAGGCCCATATCAGAACTGGCCCTGCTGTGGACACACAGGTATTTTCTTTTCTCTCACAAACATGCCTCAAATGTTTCAATAGAATGTATCTTTTCCTTAATGTTTTTTGACATAGTCCTTAGCAATTTCTCTTTTGGCAACACAGAGGTGGGATTATCTTGTACAAGTGCAGTGCTTGTCCATTCTTTGTTTGGAAAGCTTGAAAAGCAACCTCAGAGTACTCGTAATTAAAGCTACCTTAGTCAGGAAAGAGTACACACTCTCTCACAATGACTCTACAAAGCCTAGCTCATTTGAGACGCACAAAGAAGTGGGAAGACTTCATCAATATACCCATTTCACAGATGAGGAAATCAAAGCCCATGGAGGCTGAATCTGAGAGTCACTAGTCTTTCCAGCTCATTGCACTTCTGGCATATGCTCAGCAAACTTTTCAGAGAAGGCCTCAAGTCTCCTAAATTACTTGGAATTTAGATGTTCAGTCCTAATGAGTACCTAACACTGCAATGACTGATGATGATGCTGAAAAGTAGGAAAAGATTTCAGTGGCCTCGTACAGACTAAACTACCCATTATGACCCATTCAGAATGTCCCCTCCATTAGCCGATTTTGTATCTGCAAAGGGTGTTCAGTAGTTTCTCATACCCGAACACTGTCTTCCAGACCTCCCAGCTGTAACACACAGGAGCCAATTTTCCTACCCTGGGCCCAGCAATCTGGGTCTCAGGATTTGCTGTCCCAACAAAAACCTCCCAGCCATTTCTTAAGCTATTGGCTACTGCTGGATTTTCCACTTGACATTGTTAAGAGATTAAACTGCTTTGCTCATTATCACACACAGGCCCTTTCAGTTTCCTGCTAATAGATTCAGGTTAGATAAGCATTACAGAAGTGATACTCCCAGGTTCCTCTCCATACCAGCCCGAGTCTTTTCCCTCATAGTTCTGAGGCATCTTTTATTAAACCTACTCTTCGGGAAGGTAACTTGCAAAAAGAAAATATTACACACCCATGCCTAGCAGAGGATTAGACAAACACAGCTCCTATATCACGGTGGGAGAAGCACATTAGAGGAGATCCTGCTGAATTATACATTCTACAACTCAGACAGCAATTGCCATAGAGAAGAAGAAAACAAATTGAGCTGAGCCTGGAAAGAATGTCAGTGAAATTGGAAAAACACTTGCTGGGAACTGCCTGGGGGTACAGTGACCTCCCCTGTAATTGCTCAGGTCTTATCAACTCCCAACATACCAAGAAAGATTGCAGCTTGAGCTGGTGGACCGCCAGTCACCAGGGTCCCAAATCCTTCTGCCCTGTGGCGGGTGGAATACTTCCCAGTGTCTGAAAGTACTAAGCACTCGTAATACACAATGTATTACAGCTTCTTCTTGGAAAACAGTACAATCAGTTTATTCGTTGTGATTAAGTGGGTGAGGGATGCAGAATGCAGAGAACCCCTTAAGGGGGGTAAAGAAAAAAACAACAACTGTCAATGCCCAAAAAACCCAGAAGCAAAAGTACCTTATTCCTGCCCTCGGATGCATTAAGACCAACTTCATAAACATGAGCAAATGGACCACCATTTTGGAAGAGTTCTTCCTTGGTCAAGAATGGGGCTGTACCCTGTGTCATTAATACATATTACCGTCTCTGGGTTAGGCAAACCCTAATCTTAGTCACCAGTCAACGGAAATAATCTCAATGCTTTTGTTTGAGATGTTGTATCACTTAATTTTCCCTTTCCACCCAGAATCTCACCACAAAAGTAAAATGCTAGATTAACAGGATAACAGTGAACTTCATGAGGGAGGATCCCCTTTAGTTAAAAATTCACCGCCACTACCCCAGGTTGAGTGCAAAGTTTTTCTACATATTCTGAGATGGGGAAATAAAAACATACACTCTCCCTCCACCCCAATTAAAACATATATAAATATGAATTGTAGGGGTTCATTCTGCTTAGTTACTGCCTGTAACTCTTCTTTTTTAGTTACTTATCAAATATATCGGCCGGTTTGACGCAAAAGAGAAGAATTTCAGGAAATAAAAAATGTGTACTGTATATTGACGAGTGGCCTTTTGTTGAATGGGTTTCCATTAAGTGATATCCATCCAGTCAATAAAATGCCCAAGTAAAGCTCAATGGAGGGGAAAGATCAGATTTCTAACAGTGAATTCTTAATGGAATTGTTGAGAAACACGCTAGACAAGTTAGTCAAAAGCCTGCATGTTGGCTTACCAGTAAAATTATTAATACAAGTCAATCCTCATCACAGAAAAGCTTAGAAGGCCCTGACTTCAAGTAGGAAATAGAACAGTCTTCTCTGTGAAAAGGCACCATCATGACCTTGTTCCCTGAGTCTCGTATACGGTGTGTACTTCGCTCAAACTATTTGCCAGGTGTCTCTAATTTTCAGCCTTAAAGTAATTCCCAACCCGGCAAACTGAGCAAAAGGAAACTACACGAGGAAACAGTCAAGATAGGTAAGGCCAGCTTTATTCCCAATGTTCCATGAAAGACACTTCAAGAAACTGCTGTGTTTCCACAGTGCTCTGTGAGTACCAGGCTTTGAGAAACTTAATTTCATTCCAGCCTTTTTGGCTGAGGCAGAATCACTTCCCAGGATTGCACTGGGATGAAAGTGGAACCTTTCATCCCACAATTGCTACAGAGTGTTTCTTCCCAGGGACCCAACTGAATCTTCTAGACAGACATCGCCTCACCAGTAGTCAAGATGTCTCCCAACTCCACCTTCACCAACATTTATGGAGGCTCTATTACTTGCCAGGTGCTATGCTAGGCATTTATTTATAAGCACTTTATCATTGAACTCTCACCACTCCAGGAGGTCATACCTACTCTCTCAATTTTTCAAAGGGCTTGCAGGCCATGTGTAGACTAGGATTTCACCCCAAGTCTCCGAAACCCCAGTCTGGTACCCTTACTCCAATGGCGACAAGGTCACAGGAATAAGCAATGAGCTTGCCTTCATTGTTCTTTTCTTTTCTTCATCTTCCAGATGATTCAACATTTCTTTTATAGGTAGATAATGCAGGAGAGACACTGTCTCTCATTCATTCATTCACTCATTCACCTATTCCTTGAACAAAGTTATAAAAATATGTACTATGTTTAAAGCCAAGGCAAACCTCCCAAGGTGAGTAAGCTTATTCCCTAACGAAGTTTTTTACGTGAAAAATAATTCTTTTTACGTCGGTCCTGTAACTATACTGAATACTTTCTAGCCTTGCTTTCCTCATCTGTAAAATGTGGCTATCAGAAGACATGAGCTCTCAAGCCTCTCCCAGACCCAAATTTATATTATGTAAATTATGTAAGCTATAGAAAAGTTTGTTGTTTTTTTAATAGCAAAAACAGAGGCCTAACTGCCTAGTGAGATCATATCAATTTATGCTGCCTTTCAGCCAAGGAGACTTGAATTGTCTTTAAAATAATAGCTCATACCTGGAAAAATGAATGACTAGGTATCTGGGAAGACCACAATGAGACTCCAGGTTGGTGGCAAAAATACAGCAAGTTGAGTTTGACTATAGGGACGAGGTCGGTGGATTCTTCCTGACCTCCAAGTTGGCTTCCATGCTCGGGTCCAAGGGCAAGTTGCAATGCTGGGTGTTTCTATTCCATGTTGTTGAGACCACTTCTAACACTACCGTCTTTTGTCCACTAAGTTAATTGTACGCAGTCATAGAAAGGGCACACAGTCTTGGAAGAACTGGACATACAAAACCCCAAACATCCAGATGAGAAAATGGCAGTTGGCATGCCAAAGGACTTTTCATATTAACAAACAATTAACAGCTGGGTTTGGTGTGATTTCATAAACAATGAGCTCCCCTGACTCATGAAAATTACATCGGTGCTAATTCTACCTAGTCAGGAAACAAATCACTGTGAGGCATACTTGTCATGGATTTGAGGGTACAGCGTGCATAACCTACAATGCGAAGGTCTCATCTCCTGTCAAAGCCCCTAGAACCTTCCACACTGAAGGTCGGGCCACAACAGGATTTAGAAGAGTTGCTGAGTTAATTCCAAATCACCTGCTGATTACCCGAAGTCTACAAAGTTTTTTCTACAGACATAAAATTTTTTCATTAAATACTTTAAAATTCTAACTAAGTAGAACCTGACAAAATAAAAAAAGCCTAAACAATGTTATCAGTGCTCCTACGAATATAAATAAACTACACAGAACTAATCTAATCTGTAACTGCATGTAACAGGTATATGCCAACAAAATCAGAAACGTGACTTGGTAGCAATTCAATGCTTAAAAATGTAAGTTCTGAAAATGATTTATCTAACACCTGAAATAATTTCTCTCAAAGCAGCGACCGACGGGTTAATGTGTTTTTCTTGTAAAACCTAAGGCTCTAAGGCTAGGTAAATCTTGAGTTGTGTTTTTGCAATGCCTAAACCTCAATCTCCTCTTTTCTCTATAGCCTACCTTTATTTGAAAAGATATTAAGCTGGCTGAATTACTTTTATCTTTGATAAAACAAAAAAAGTCTTTTGAAGTGATGTTTTCGCTCTGTGTAGGCAAAGCCTCGGTTTCCAAACTGAACTACTTGAGGGGGCCAAGGCCCTCAGATAACAGCATCTTTTACTTTTCAGGTTAATGATCTGGCATCTTATCAGCACAGCCTCTAAGGTCCATCTAATTATTAATGAGACTCTTGGGGATCGTGCTGATGATTTATCTTGATGATGCGTTTTGAATGTCAAATTGCAAAGAACCAATCTTCCAGTACAGAGAGAAAAGAGAAGCAGATTGGTTAATGGGTCTTAAGTAAAAACAAAGATTAAATGTGCCTCGTTTCTGCCTCCGTGTCTGAGGTCCACACCAAAGCAATCGTGTCACACTTTCAGACACCCCTGAAGTGTGACAGACACCACGTTTTAAATTAAGTGTCTAAAATTATATAGTCACAGAAGCATTAGAACTAGACAGAACACCTTCCCCCTGCCATGAAATCATCCTCATGCAAAAAGTATATTTAAAAGGAAGAAACTGAGTCAGAGAGCAGAGCCCACAAATGTGTCCTTGGGTCCCTTTGCCTGTCTGAGTCTTGGTTTCCTCATCAGAGTAACACCCGGAACCTCACATAAATGACTTGGGGGTCCTCCCAGAGCTGAGAGGCCTTGCTGGAAAGATCTTCTCCACATACCTGACAGAGAACAACGAGGCCTCATCTCAAGAAGACTGCATATGCAACCTGAACTCAGGCCACCCCTAAATCTGGGCCTTCAATATTCTCAACCAGAAAAAGAATTTTTCTATTTAAAAGTACTCCCCACTACATTAATTTTTCCAAGTATCCTTCCAAGGCTTTTACATTTTAATTTGGTTTACCCCCAAATAAAAATTTTGTACTTTATAAAAACCATTTTAAACTGTTTGAATTTTTTAGTACATGTAGGAGTAAGTCACTATAAAAAAAAAAAAGACAATGAAACTAGCCAATATAGGAAAGAAAAAAAAAAAAAAGGACAAAGGAAACAAAATTCCAATGGCCCTTAAAAAGTAATAAGCGCCGAGAAGCTAAGGATTTCATATCACACTTCTTTATATTTCCCCCTGCAGGTAACTAGGCCAACATTTTGTTTCGCTTTGTTTTTCGTACACAATTGACAGTACAATTTTGGAACAGATTTAAAAAATCTACTTTTTAAAGTAATATGCCCAGGTATTTTAATATAGTACTTTAAGCCTAGTATTTCCATGGTCCGGACACTCTTAAATGGAATAACAGAGGAAAGTAAAGAGCTGCTGATTAAGAGTTATTTTAAAGAACAAAAGAGAGAACACCATCCTTTACTCAGTGTAATTCACTTCTGTTCAGATCCCAGTGAAGGGTAAGTGTGCCTGAATTTAACCCATTGAACACGAAGGCATGTAACACAATTACTTCCAAGCAAAATTCAAGTGTCTGAACCTTTATAAACAGACGTGCAGGTGCAAAAACTTGGAACATTCTCTTTCAGGGATAGGCCTATCGGTCAGGCTCATCGGAAGACACAGGATAGGCCTAACACACTTTGCATGTTTCTGAGGATGTCTTTATAGCTCCTTCCCATGGAAGCAAATGAGGAGAGCGGGCCTTCTCCCCACTTTCCCTTCCAGCAAAAAGGCTTTTGCTAATTTGCATAATCTAAATGGTGAAGTGCTAATTTGCATAATCTACATGAAGTAATTTTCAGAGTGCATTTCTGTGTTTCTAACTATAGGGAGGTCCTCTGAATAGGGAGGTCCCGTAGACTGGCTCTGGGACTCCCAACAGTGACAAGCAGCAGGAGAGTGAACAAAGCAGCCAGGCTTCAAGCTTCTCTGGGCTGTCACCTCCGCCTGCACACAGCATCGCACACAGCCATTCCCCTGCAGGAGGAAAGAATGTGCCACACAAGACATCAAAGGTTTAATTCTGTGGAAAGACAGAGCAGCATGAAAAAAAGAAAAAAGAAAAAAACCCAAGGGCCAGGGGTGGGTTATGTGACTGAAAAGCTGAACATGCAGTTTCAAATCTGTGTGTGTGAGTGTGTGTGAGTGAATGCACGCATATGTAAGGGTGTGTGTGTGAACATGTGTGAGGATGTGTGCACAGGGAGTGCAGGGTAGCAGTTAAAAAGCAGCAGCAAAGACCAGAGAAGGGAACAGCATGTTGGTATTGCAGAGCCTCTGACAGAGCTGGCTCTGGTTTTATCTATGAAACACCGAAAAGCCCAGCCAAACGGCCCAGCCAATCAAGATGTCTGGCCTTCTGTAGATGAAATATCAGTATCAGGTAATCAAGGGATTTTGGACCCAATGAGTAGATGTTATGGTGTCACAGATAAGGCTTCACCATAACAATCGATACAAGAAAAAGAAAACTTAGCTTGTCATGAAAGCACTCAACCAAAAGTTCCAATGTCCCTAGGATCCCATAATTTCCAGTTGGTTACCCACCCTTCCCCCACACACGCTCACCATCAGCCTCAGTGATTCAGAGAGCAAAGCTGGCAGGGGATCCTTCCCTAGCCCTCCTCTGTGGGTGTTTGGAAACCTGTTTAAAGGTAGGAGGGAGGATGGACAACAGGTAGGCGCCATTTCTTCCCCTGGACCTGTTAGCTAACTTGAAAACACCATTCAGCCCCCTGGTTGTCAGTCAGCATCCCTCTGGCAAATGGAAAAAAAAAAAAAAAAAAAAGATCACCTGTCTGTCATTATTTATCTCCCCTTTAACTCACTTTCAGACAAGAGCCCTTTTCAAACAGCAGGACACACAAACTGTTTTGAGAGCCAGCCAATAGGAGTTGCTAATCCATCACTAGAAAGGGCGAATGGAAAGTTGGAGAACAAGTTCAAGCACCTTGGCTGTGCCAGTTACGCTTCAGGGTTTAAAAAGCAAATGGGAGGACTGAACAGAGGACCATCTCATTCACTAGGCCTTTAACTGTATGCAAGAAGGCAGAGAAAGTTGGGCCACATCTTCAGTGAGAGCGTTTTCCACGGGCCCTTCACTACCATCCCCTTCCACGTGGACTGTCTTTTCTCTAAAGGTGGTGTGCCCATGTCTGAGGCCCTACCTGGCCACACAATGCCAGGCGGACTGGGGCCAGATTTTGCATACGTATTTGCCTCCCGCTCATCGGCAGAAAGCGGAGTTTCATGAAAAGAAATGCGTAGTCTTCAAAAATCCGGACTGTGATTTCTGAAGTGGGAGTGAGAAAGAAACACACTTTGAGGTCCAAAATACCTTAGAGAAGGATCTAGAATAGAAATACAAAGTTCTCGGTTGCTGTGGTTTAAGTCATTGAGTTACAAAGACAGTATTTGCTATTCAGTATGAAATCAGAAGGCTACCTACTACAATACAATGCAGACTTTCCCCCAAGGTACACAAGAACCCCTTACACGCTGAACTAGGAAATTCCCCACACTCTGGAAAAGCTGAGAGAAAGTCCAGACCTTTTCAGAAGTGCTAGCTTCAACTCTTACGTCTTCCGTAAGACACACTGGTCCTCCTAAGAGTGAAAACAGCTGAGGACTGAGAGTAACCATAACAGAAATAAACTCCTGTCTACGGCCATAGCCAGAACGAGATGTCAGAAAGATGAATCAAAACAGATGCACTTGAAAATGTACCTGAAATGTACCTGTACCAGCCAACAAGCATAGCCATTAGGAAGTGTCTGCTCTAGAGATATCACCCAGGTGCCTGTCTCAGGCAATTCCACCTAATAGAACATTCTGTTATTAAAGAAATGCAAAGCATGGTTTTCACGTTAATTCTCACATCAAACTGCATCTTAGTTACGCTGGTCCCACGAATACTGCGATGTCCTGACTAAACTTACTGATGCTAAGGGGTTCTTCAACTCAGACCTGCCACAACCACATCTCACCTGCAGGTTTCAGGCCCCTATCTTTGGGGATTAAGCAGGAAGTTTTTAGTAACACTCATGAACATTATCTTCCCAAGAAATGAGTGGTGACCTACCATAAGTACCTTAAAAAATTGTTTTTCAAATGTACGTGGAAATAGCAATAGAAGAAACTTTGTCCAAGCTACAAAGCGCATGGTCAGCACCTAAATACCTCCCCAGCAAACACCTCACCTGGAGAGAATGAGTTGTGACTGCCCCAGGGCCTACCCCGCCCCCCACACCCATCAGTCTTCATGACTCAGTAGAAAGTCGGAAAAATGGGACACATGGAACATGAAAGCAGCCCAAGTTATAGAAAAATCTCAGGGTGACTTACCACTCTGGGCTTCTGCTGGTCCAGCGTATGTAGGAAGGCGGAGTTGGGGTCCAGGCAGCGCTCAGGGTCACTGGAGATGTCCTCTTCTGAGTCATCGTAGGAGGAGGAGAAGCCCGTGGAGGAGGCAGAGGAAGAGGACAGTTTCCTTAGGGGCAGGGTGCCCAGCGGGCTGCCCTGGGCCTCCTCTAAGACGCCATCCTCCTGGGCACCCATGTCTGTAATGATGACGGCAGGTATATTGCTGGGGCTGCAGGCTTCTCTCAGGAAAGGCTTGTCCTTCTGGTCTGGGGAGAGCAGCTCTGGGCTGGGGTGGGCAGCTCTGTCCTGGGGAGGGCTTCCCCAAGTCCCCTGGGGCTGTACCCCTGTGTCACGCGTCCAGGCCAGACTGGCTTCCTCCATGGGGATCAGCCAAACCCTAGAGCTCCCAGACTGAGCCCCCACCCTGTCCCCAGGAAGGCCCTGAGGTTCTTTCTGAGTTTTTGCTGCTTCCCCACAGGGCAAAGGCTCCAGCATTCCCCCAGAGGAAATTCCCGCCTCTATCTCCTGCGATTCTGGCGGTGCTGAGCTGCTGCCCCCACGCAAGCCCACCAGTGGAGACCCTGCATCTCCTCTCTTGGGGTGCTGTGGAGACTCCTCCACCACCACCGCAGCCCCACTCTGAGTCAGCTCTGGGCCTACTGAGCTCAAGTGTCCCGGAGGCCTGAACCAGCTAGGGGCCTCAGAGGGCTCCGAAGAGCTTGGCAGGGTCACAGTCCTCTTCTCTGGATTCTCGCCTACTTCAGGCCCCCCAATGCTGGGCATGCCACATGGCAGATTTCCTTTCTCCACCTTCCCAGGGGGCTCTCCACTGCAGAGTCCATCCTTCTCTGGGGCTGGGCTTGTCTCAAGGCCCAGAGACTGTCCCTGACTCTCCACCAGGACCTCCGTGGGGTGCACACCCCCAAGTTCAGGGGCCCTCTTAGAAAGCTCAATGAGGGCAGGGTCGGGCGGATGATGTGGCCCAGTGGATGTGGCTCTCGCTGTCACTTCTGTGGCCATCACTGAGTTTGCTTCGACCGGCCCCAAAGAGGGAGCTTGGAAGCTCTGAGTTGCCAAAGGGGAAGAGGCACTCTTGTCAATTTCCATAGCTACAGGTGAGCCACAGTGGGGTCTGGCAGGGACCCCCTTCTCCGTTCCCACTGAAGCGACCAGACCCTGAGTCCCAGATCCCGAGGGGACAGCCGGGCCAGAAAAAGGTGCCACTCCCTCCATGTCCTTGGAGAGGCACAGGCTGAGCGCTCCTGCTCTTCTCCCCAAGTCGGCCTCTGAAGTCTCTGGACAGTGATCCCCCCAGGACTTGGTCCTCCGTTCCTCGCTGGTTGCCAGGACCCTTTCTGGGGGCTGACTGCTGCTGCGGAAGGGGCATGGGGAGGGCGAACGCGCCCTGCCTAGACGCGGGCTGCGGGGCGCTTGAGTGGCAGAAGTCTGCGCCTGGATGTGCGCCTCGAACATGCCCACTTTCTGATTGACCTGCACGTTCTGCAACTCGCGCTGCAGGATTCGCAGCTTCCTCTGGGCCTCCTCCGGCCCTGGAGGGGAGAGGGGACCGGCGGTCACCATCTGCTGCCGGTCTCCTCTCAGGCGACCCGCCCAACTCGGGCTGCCCACGCTGCTGCTGCTGCCACTGCCGCTGCCACTGCTACTATTCAGCCTGCGCCGGCCACTCCGCCAGCCCCCGGGACTCCCGGGCTCCTCGGGCGACAACGACTCGGTTGGGGGGAAGAGGAAAGAGGCGCCTCTCCCGGGGCTGAAAACGCTGCCGGGGCTCAACACGGCGCTCCCCGGCGGTGGAGGGGTCTCGCTGCTGCTGGGCCGGGGGCCGCCGCCGCTCTTCACCTGGTTGGCGCTATTCATGATCACCAGGCTGTTGAGTGCATAGCAGTACACAGCCATAGTACTGGGTCCCGCGCTGCCCGCAGCGGCCGCGGCTCCCGCTCCGGCTCCGCCGCCGCGCCTCCTCCTCCGGTGGCTCCCGGCTCAGCCCCGGAGGCCCGGCGGCCGTGGCTCGGTTTGCAGACGGAGAGGCATGGCCTGTGCGGCGGACGGGGGACAAGACCGCGGGCTCAGCCCCCGCCCAAAGCTCCATAAACAACAGCGCCGCTGTGGAGACACAAGGAGAAAAGTCAGGACCCCAGAAGGCGGTTCTGGGAAGTGGGGAGGGGACGCCTGGCCCGTGGAACACAATCGGGGATGGGACGTTTCACCTACACGGATTACATGGCACGGCGAAGACACAAGCCGCAGGGGCCTCCGTCGCCAGGGCGATGGTGGGTGTGCCTTTCCCGAGTGCGCTCCCACCCCTCACCCCAGGTTGTGATGCGCTTGGAGGTCCCTTCAAATTCCACATTCTAAGATTCGTCTGTAGAACCACGCGGACGGGTGGGGGACGATGTGCAACTACTTGGTCCTCCTAAGTGCGCTGTGTGCGGGGCGCGGCTGCCTCCGAAGGTGAGGACACCCCATCCACCGTCTCCGGGTGTCCGGCCAGAGCAAACATTGATTATATCGGGTATAACGAGGCCGCCCCTGCCACTAGGCTTCAGGATCTCCCCGCTCCACCCTCTCTGGTCATCGGGGACCCATTCACTGAAGAAACCTGAGTGGGGCCTGCTTTCCACCCCCCACCCGCCACCCCCCGCCGCTACCTGCGCTGGGGTCTGAGGGGACCCTGCGTGACTGCCGTTTATCTTCCTGACCCTGGCCTTGGGACTCTGTCCCGCGGCCTACGAAGAACTGGGCGCACAGCGGGGCCACTGCTGTGGCATTTCTCAGCACCGGCCTTGTCGCCTGTCCCCAAACAAGTGTGTTTTGTTAGTGTGGGCGCGCCTGCGCGCGCCCGGGGCCGAGGCGCTGCATGTCCCCTGTACCGGAACCAATACACGCCGCCCCCTGCCGTCGCCCCCCGCGGAGGGGTGTGTGTGTGTGTGTGTGTGTGTGTGTGTCCCCGCATGCAGGCAGCGAGGCAGCTTCTGCCAGCCCTGTACCATAGGACGCGGCTGCCTCTCCGGGCTCCGGGACCCGCACCCACTCGGAGGAACTCCAGGGCATGCGTGGCTGTAGCTGCGCGGGAGCCGGGACTCTGTAAACCTCCCCGGAGCCCGCGATCTTAATCTCCGAGCCGCGCGGCCAGTGCAGGGCTTCTCCGCATCCTGGGCAGCCTCTCCCAGCGCCCACGGAGCCGCCCGGCCGCTGGAGCCGGAGGACGCCTGGAGTGCGCCGGGGGAGGCGGCGCGGAGCCCGCGGCCCGGAAGGCGAGCAATTGAAACACCAACTTGTCTTGCCCTGCTCTCCCCGCACCGCTACTCCGCGCCACCCTCCCAAATCAAAACCCCCTTCCCGGTCTCCCCAGCCCACCTCTCTCCGCTTTTTCAGAACCCGGAACGCTCAGATCCGCTCCAGAGCTGAGTGAGGGGAAAGAGGGTTCAGAGGCGAGAGCCATTAAAAAGCTGCCAAACTTACCTGCAATTTCTGATTCCCCGGTCCTCTGCAGACTACATGGTCCAGGGACGCAGACCTCGTAAGAACAAGATGGCTTTAAAAGTTAAAAAGCTCAGAAATGATTTCCTTCCCAAGCTACGGAAGACAAAAAGGGGAGTGCAAGAGAAGGTGGAAGGAAAGCTTCTGGGCTGGGGCCGGGCGATTCCGGCGGTGGCGACGCGGGGCTGGCCCTACACGCCCTTCACCGCGGTGGAGATACTACCCCTGTCAGCTCCCAGCTACTTGTGTTTGTTCAATGTGCGATTAAAAAAAAAAAAGAGGGGCGGGGGGGTGTTGGGGTGGAGGAGGGAGGAGGGTGAAAGGCGGGGGTTTGGGGGAGGAAAGCAGGAAGGAAGTTGTGAGCCTGTCTGGGGTTGAACTCAGCGGAACAAGTTTTTCTTTTCTTCTTTTTTTTTTTTTTTCTATTGCTTGGCAAGACCGAGGGAGGGAAACACTTAAAAAAAAAAAAAAGTTTCCATTGTTAGCTAACAAAAAAAAAGGGCTTTTAACTTCTGCGGGTTAAAGATATACGATCCATTTTCCACCCCTCCATCGAACCTTGCTGATGTCTAGATTTAAGAAACTATTTTTGAAAAATGTTTTTAATAAAGTTTTGAGTGTGCATTTTAAGCAAAGCAAATCATGGGGACCTTTTCAGCATTTTAAACAGGCTAAAATCCTATATAAACGGTTTGTGTTCTTGTACACAAACATGCAAATTCAAAGAAGGGCCTTTGTGGGCACCTCCTTGCAAAGTTGCAAATTTTAAATGCATCACACTAGTATTTTGGAAGACTCGTTGCGCTGTGAGCTGTTGACGGTTTTGCAGTGCAACTGCTAGTCGTATAAACATGCCTTTACGTTGCACATTTATCTATTGCACACAGCAAATGTGACATTGGTATATTTTTGCACTTATTTCTCAAAGTGATTTTAAGAAAAAGGGTAGTGTTGGAACAAAGAAAGCCTGAGATCCCTTGCTCAGTCTCCTACAGCTGGATCATTTTCAAGAGCCTTCCCCCCTTTCCCCCCACGCCCCCCCACCCCCATCCCCATCAGCAAAACAGAGGGAAGGTGCATCCACCAATACTACTGGGCTGGGGCTCCGACTCCACTTAAACGCCCGAGCTGCAAGTGTGTGTTTTGCATAATTCTCTAAATCCTCCACTCCAGTATTTAGTGAAAAGAGGGAAAACAGCTGCCCAACTCAGGAGATTTAAAAATCTAAAGCCTGAATTAGTTCTGATATTCCCATGAGTTAAAATTTAGATGGAAATTTTGACTTTGCTTGTAGAAAACCCATCTTTTGTTTGTTTATGTAACAATACCATATACTTGAGCAAGGCAACCTGGGGCTGAGTCAGGAAAAGACTCCACCTGAAACCAAGAGATCTTCTAGCTAAGAATTCCTGGTATTCAAATACTGTTGAGTCCTTTCTAATTTTTTTTTTAAATGCCATGAAAGGATTGAGCGTAATTCCTCTCCCACCCCCACTGGCACTCAATAAAAAAAAAAGGCCAGAGTGTGTTCGGGTGTTGATTCAGGACCTGGGCAGTTGTTAAGGCAGAAAAGCCAGTCCTATCCATGCCCCTAATTTGGGTTCCCTACTGGCAAGAAAGAGAAGTTGTGGGTCCTCAGGAAACCCACTCCATTGAGCTTATTTCTGACTATTCTAGACGCAAACCATGTCAGGTGGCATAGTGGAAGCAACTGGAGGAACTAGTAGTGCACACAGTGAACACAGAAACTTAGCTTCCCAGGCCTGGGAAATCTCACTGTCACCTCACAGCCAGACATCATCGGCCTTCCCCAGAATTGAGAAGTTCAGGCTTCCTGAATGTACAATCAACCTGAATTGCTTACAAGGCAGCCAGCAGCTGGTCAGGTGTGGCTTACACAAGGGATTCCTGCATTGGGCTGGAGGTAGAGCTACGTGAGAATTCTACCAGCCTGAATTTCTAACTGTCCCCTAAGAGAAGCAGGGATTGGGAAAAGATAGAGCAAAACCCCTATCTGGAAGCAGAATCTAGTTGCCTTCCATGATTTTAAGTAAACATAAGAAAAAAGAGTATATAGCACTTATTATTGGCCAGGCACTGTTCTAAGCATATTATAAATATTTATACATTTTAATTCTCATAACAACCCCATGAGGTAGATACTATTATTATGCCCATTTTACATATAGAGAAATTAAAACACAAATGGTGAGTAATTTGGGGCTTTGGGTAAGCAAATATTTCAAACAGGACACTGAAAGCATGATCCACAAAAGAAAACTCTTGACAAATTGGACTACATTAAAAATGTAAAGTTCTGCTCTTCTAAAAAGAATGAAAAGACATGCCACGTACTGGGAGAAAACATATGCAAAGTACATATTTGATTAAGACTTATATTAGAATGTATTAGGTTGGTGCAAAACTAATTGTGGTTTAATTGCTTTTGCACCAACCTAATATAAAGAAATCTTAAAACTCAGTAATAAGAGAACTCAATAAAAAATGGGCAGAATATTTGAGCCAACACTTTGTCAAAGGAAGCATAAGAGTGGTATATACATAGTAATATGAAAAGATGGTCAACATTGTTAGTAAAGAATTTCAGATTAAACCATAATTAAATACCATTACACACCTATTAGAATGGTTAAAAATTTTAAAACTGACTTGGCAAGAATCTGCAGCTCTCATACACTGCTAGAAGGAACACAAATAATATAACCACTTTAGAAAACAGTTTGACCATTTCTTAAAAAGTTACACATATACCTACCATATGATCCAACCATTCCATTCCTAGGTATTCACTCTAGAAAAATAGAAGAACGTGTCCATACAAAGATTCGTACACAAATATTCAGAGCGGCTTTATTTGAATGAACCCAAACCAGGGAACAACCCAAATGTTCATCAACACGTGAACGGATAAACAAATTGTGGTGTCTCTATGCTCCTCATCAACAAAAAGAAATGAACTATTGATACACACACAACATGGATGAATCTCAACATAATCATGCTGAGTGAAAGTAGCTAGACAAAAAGGAATACTGTATAATTCCAGTGATTCTAGAAACTGCACACTAATCTATAATAACACAAAGAAGATTGGTGGCTGCCTGAAAATGGGGGATTGTGGGAACGGGCGGGAATAGGGACGACAAAGGGGCGTAAGGAAACTTTTGGAGGTGATAGATATGTTCACCAGCTTGATTGTGGGGATGATTTCACACGTGTATACATGGGTGAAAATGTATCAAATTGTAAAGTGTTAAACATGTGCACTTTATTGCCTATCATTTATACTTTAATAAATAGGTTGTTTGAAAAATAGCAGTGGACAGATTCAGCCTTTGATGAGGATATTATGAACCCATGACCTAGTGCCAAGCACAGTACTTGATATAGAATACCCCTTCTGTGTAAAATATGAAATCATTCATTCAGTGATTCACTCACGAGCTTCATGGAATATCTATATGTCCCCTTTCACCATCATATATAAATAACTCTGTTAAATTATCTACTGCACTGTGTAATAATCTTCAACCTTCCTGTCTTTGTTCCCTACTAGGTAGTGCGCTCTTCAAGGGAAGGACGATGATTTTTTATCTTTCTAGCCTTAGGTTTTCACTCCACACAAAATGGGTCTATATATGTTTATGAAATCAAAAAAGGAGACAGATGAATCAAGCAGTCAATCAAATTACTGTGCAAAGGGACCAAGGAATCAGCAGTGGCAGGAAAGCCACCCCCTGCTATTTCCCAGACGATGGGAAGTACATCTGCCTGCCACGTTTGGCAGCCAAGAGCAGGCAGTGTGGGGACTGCAGATAGAGGTGGCCGTCAGTCTTCCCTCATTCTATATTCCTTGCTTGAAATCTTAGTTCTGAAGTTTCCAAAACACCATGCGCTCAAGGCATGGCTGCGGCAGACCTGTGTCCCTAAGGAAAGTTACCACACCTTCTCTTGTATAGCACAGACCAAGGCCACAAACAAGTGCCTTTCACCTCTGCCCTGGCCCCTCTGGCTCCTTCTTCACTTGTATCTCTCCCCTTCCCCTTCATTTGGATTCATTCCTTCATGGGTTAGACTCCAGAGTATGACCTGTGTGTCAGGCCTGACTGTGGTAGTTACTGGGTGCAAGATGGAGAAGCCAGTGTCTTGCCCCCAGTCTAGGGGGAGGCCAATGAGGTGATCGAGAGCGGCGGTGCCTTCCTTTCAGTCGCTGCCGAGGAGGGCAAGAGAGAGACGCAGCTTAGTTAGATCTGAGATTCCTATAGGCTCCTCCATTTATCACAGCTCTGTGTCCTTAGGCAAGTAACTGAAATTCTCTGCACCTCAGTTTTGAGCTCTAAAATGGCAAGCATTATAACACTGTCTCTATAGTGTTCTTAGGAAGCTCTATCTGTTAGATGATACACAGTTAAGTACTCCAAAAAATATGCTTTCTCAAAAAGTAGGCTCTCCACCCCCCTAGCATCTCATACTAAAAAAAATCCAAGAGTTAGTGGGCCTAAGAATCTGCCTTACACATAGCAGGTACTCAATAGTTGCTTCTAGAATGAGCTTCTTTAGTACCCAGAGACCCCTTCTCCCTGTGCTGCTCTGATTTCTTGGTAGCGGTGATGGCACCAGCAAAGGAGGAGGGGTTAGGGGTTTGGGGTCCCCGACGAGCAGCTTCTCCTTGCTCTATCTTCAGATACTCTCAAGTCTAATGACATCTAGATGGCTATACCCACACTGAGGAGTGAAATTACATGAGACTCCTATTCACAGCCCACATGTCCTTCCAAGTGAATCTTGTTCCCTATTGGAAATGCTGGGACTCAAAGGGCCTCTGGGCCCACAGCTGATGAGCTCAAGGTGGACACGGGTCCCACAGACGGCTCATCCATAGGCATGAAAGTAAGAGGTGGTCAGTTGGATTCCTCTCACGGGACTGTGGATCCTTATTAACAGGAACTGAGCAGACAGACCATGCAGTCAACCTGGGGTTTGTGAAGCATGGGTGAGGAGAGCTGTAAAGGAGAAAGCAGGAGTGAGCAAAGGATGTCTGAGTGAGTGGAGGGCGTAGTGAGAAACAGACGTGTCCAGACAAGAGAAACCACAATACCTGGTATGAGCCATGGGGAGAGAAAGGTAGGGAGTTCCCTGGCTTGCTGGTGGCTTCCTAGGTCCTGTTCCCATGAGGCTGGCAGGTTCTGTGTCTGCCCTTGGATTCTGTGAGCAGTTGTGGTATTTCTATTTACAAACTCACCCTCCCCTAGCCACCTAATACCTGGCTTTATGCATAAATATTTATTCATGATTAATCCCTTAATCTTTAAAAATACTATTTTAAAAAAGATAGCCTTATTTATTTTAAACACACACACACACACACACACACACACACACACACACAGTCTTGCTGCCCTCTTCCACTACTGATAGGTGACAGAATATGGAATAGCAAATGTTATGATTCTAGGTTGATATGAAGAAGAAAAAGTTTATTTTGACACCCATGTCCCCAGTCCTCATCAGATAGTCAGATGTCTTCCTGGACACACCCCATAGGACCAGGGCTTTCCTATATTATAATAGCTTATTCTCCATTTAGTCATTTACGCATCAAACATTTACCGAACACCCCCAACACACACACACACACACACACACACACACACACACACACACACACACACTACATACTCTGTTGTAATCTGCTACCTTTTGCCTCCTTCTCGTTGAGGCAGGGAATAATAATGCCTTATTCCCAACGGCATCTGCAGTGCCTGATGTAGAGAGGGTCCTGGATAAATGTTTGTTGAATGATCAATGTCTCCAACTCTGGCAAGGGCAACAAGCAGAAGGATTTTCTACCTCTCCTAAATCCAGAGAGTATTGTGGGGAGGTCCTGGAAAGGGAAAATAAGGCTGGCTGGAAATGTTCCTGCAGCAAAGCATAAGACCCTTACAGGTATACAGGACACCACTTGCAAGTGGACACTGAAATAACGATCTAGTTTCAAATGGTTTCCAACCATTCAAACAACTGATTTCTGCACAGTTGGATTGGCTCTGGCAAATCTGCCTGAAAAGCCATGGCTCAGCCACTATCTGAGCCCGTGGTTTTTATATATACTATGTTTTTCATTGTCTGGAAACAACCATGAACTGATAAGAGATGGATTGAAAAGATGCGATCCTGTTTTTCATATCTAAATGTGAACTTGGACAACGGAGACACTCATGCTGAACTGCGGGGTCAAGACTTTGTTTCAATGTACAGCGAGTCACTGGCTGTCAGTTTAAGATACAGCTCTACGGTGTGGCATACCTACCGCCCTTCTCCAGGGATCTCCTCCTGCTCGCTGGGCCTGTTCGTGACAGAAAGTTGCTCTTGTAGAGGTTACATACTGAAGGGTGAGAAGCAGCCTCAACACCCTTCCCATGCCCCTTTCCATGGATAACTGGATTGGTGTGGCATCTGTGGACCTGGAGCAAAAGTCAGCGATGAGAAAGCACATCAAAGACATACAAGTTATAGGAAATTTGCAAGACATTGTCTTTGAGGTTTTGATGTCGTTGGCCTTGGGTTCGAGTGGTGTCAATCAGCAAGTCCAGGAGGGTCTTTGAGTCAAACCTGTCCCATTGTTTAATATTTTAGGAGCAGGAAGGAAGTATAAAGTTTACATACTGGTTCTTTAAGGACAAAGTCTCAGAAAAGGTCACCATGTAATGTTCTAACACAAAATAGACGGCTCTCTCCGGCAGAAAGAGGAAGTTTCTTAGGCCTCCATTTCTCCTGCTCCTCACAATGAAGGAACAGTATTAGCAACAGGAGATTTTATCTCTGGCGCTTGCCAATCACCCTCCAGCAGCACTTCAGGTGTCTACAGAGCTTGTCCTGTGTACCCACTAAGGCAACCT
The DNA here is from genome assembly GCF_057876585.1 of Rhinolophus sinicus. Lineage (NCBI taxonomy): Eukaryota > Metazoa > Chordata > Mammalia > Chiroptera > Rhinolophidae > Rhinolophus > Rhinolophus sinicus. Next base: position 55,242,871 of record NC_142506.1, on the reverse strand, counting down.
ATTTAGCTCTTGTTTGACCCATGAGTGCCCCACTTCAGCCTTTGGTGTTGTTATTAATGCCACTTGTTGACTCACTCAACCATTCCCGGGTTTTCCAGGCAAGAAGAGAGAGACGGGGAGGACATGAAGAGGGGTATGAAGGAGGGTAGGAGAAGGACACCAAGTTCTTCAGACAACTCGCAGACTAGAAGGAGAGCCAAGGTTAAAAATAATTATAACTCAGTGCGGTACAGGGTATAATAGCACTCCAAGTGCCAGGCAGCATGGTGGTGGCTGTCCCTGGGCGAGGGGAGGAGGTGAGACTTCAGGAGAGGGTGACATTTGAGCTGGGCCATAAAGGATAAGTAGGAACTCACTGGGCAAAGAAGAAAGAATCTTCTAGGCAGGGACACAGCATGAGCAAGTGGAAGGAGCAGGTGGAAGAGCAGTGAGTTGTGTGGCTGAAGCACAGGATCGGAGGGGGTCAGTAGAGGAGGGGAAAGAGCCTGGAGTAGCAGTTTGGGGACACGTGATGAAGTCCCTTGAATGCTATACTAAATAGTTTGGATTTTTTTTTTTTTAAGATTTTATTGGGGAATTGGAACAGGACTTTATTGGGGAACAGTGTGTGTTTCCAGGACTTTTATTTCCAAGTCAAGTTGTTGTCCTTTCAGTCTTAGTTGTGGAGGGTGCAGCTCAGCTCCAGGTCCTGTTGCCATTGCTAGTTGCAAGGGGCAGAGCCCACCATCCCTTGCGGGACTCGAGAAACTGAACTGGCAACCTTGTGGTTGAGAGCCCACTGGCCCATGTGGGAATCAAACCGGCAGCCTTCGAAGTTAGGAGCATGGAGCTCTAACTGCCTGAGCCACCGGGCCAGCCCAATAGTTTGGATTTTTTATTAAAAATGATAGGAAGTCACTAAGGAGTTTGAAGCAGAGAGTGACGCCAATAAACTGGCATTTTAGAACAATCTCTCTGAGGCAATGTGGAGGATATGTTGGGGGGAAAGAGACAGAGAGAGACGTTCAGGGGAACCACAGACATTCCTAGCGCCCCTGTGTTGGGCGCTATGACTTCGAAGATGAGTAGAACACCATCCTGGCCTTTCAGGAGCTTGCAACTAAGGGAGTGTATCAATTCTCTCTTGCCATAATGGATTACCAGAATCTCTGTGGCTTTACACAACACATCTTAATTACCTCAGAGTGTATATGAGATGCAGTGTGGCTTACGTGGGTCCTCTGCTTCAGGCCACAGTCAAGGTGTTGGTCAGGGCTGAGGTTTCATCTGAGGATTGACTGGGGAAGAATCTGCTTCCAAGCTCATGTTGCTGGTGAGAGCCAGCTCCTCGCTGGCTTTGGCCAGAGGGTTCCCTCGGTTCTTTGCATGTGGACCTCTTTGGCTTCATCAAAGCGTGAGAACTAAGAAGGCAGTAGAAAGAGTGTGCTCACAGAACAGAAGTTGCAGTCCTATACAACACATCCCAGAAGTGACCGCATCACCTTTACTTAGCATCAGGTCCCAGGTCCCACCCGCACTCAAGGGGAAGGGGTTGCACAGGAGTGTGAACACCTATAGGCAGGAATACTCTGGAGTCATTTTAGAGTCTGTCTCTACAGAGGCAGACAGATCTTAAACTATATCAATAATCAGGAAAAATATGGTGGGGTATTCTCAGTGGACTGTGAGATAAAAAAAAAGCTATCTGGACCAATCCAGCAATTAAGGGGATGCCTCTAGGAGTTCGATTGCTGGGGTATTATGAGATGCAAATACCTGAACTTTTCCTATTCGTCGTTTTATTCTTATTATCTACAGGGTCCTTATGTTTAAAAGTTTGCGATGGATCCCAGCTCTGCCAGTTACATCTATGTGAATTGGGGAGTTAGGTAGCCTTTCTGAGCATCAGTTTCCTAACCTACAAAATAGAGATTCTGCTGCGTATGCTTCAGGGCTCTTGAGGGATTAAATGAGATGGCATATATGTTAATAAAAAAACCCGGCACAGGCCTGGTTTCACCTGAACTTAGTCAGTAACTAAGGCCAATAGTGCAGACCCAGATGGACATTAAGGCCTTGTTCAAGGTCACACGCACAGCAAGCCCTGGGTAGGACAGATCCTTCACTCCTTAGAGAGCTGTGACCAAGACCCTCACAGATACACCCAACATCAAGGCTGCCTCGGTGGTGAAAGGAGGAGGCACTGACATCTCCATGGCGTGGACACTTCGTTCATTTGGTGACTACCTGATAAACACTTGCTTACTTCCTCTAGGACCTGGGCTCCAGGGCCACATCCTCCTTTCCAGAAGCCCTGCCAGGTCCTTAAAACAGGCAGGGCCCCTCTTCCCTTAAGGTTCCCTCTAGGCCCAGCATTCATCCGATGGTTTGGCACCGCCAGGGAGGCTAGGATGACATCTGTAAGTCCAATACAGTGGACTTGGAGATAGTAGAAGTCCTCTCAAGGTCGTTCCACCTTTTCCTGAACAATCTTATATACCAAAAACGACAGCCTTACTTATTCTATTATTTACTTAAAACTCTCTCCGTTTACTCTTATCTGCAGTCCACAGCCCAGCAGAAGAGAAGGCTTTGGATGGCTTTTAAAAGTATTTATTATGTGCCTGGCTCTGTGCCAAATGAAAACACGTGATGAAGGATGTGTTGACCTTCAAAAACAAAAGAGCCAGTTATTTTACCAGCAAAATGGGTTTATTTGGAAATAGCAAAGGAATTGCAATTCAGGACAAGCGAGCTACGGTGAACCATAGGCCAGTCTGAAGAACAGAAAAGAGGGGCTTGCTTGTACAGGGAAAAAGAGGAAGTTGAAAGCAGTGTTCGAAGAATTCAGGGTGCTAATGGCTTCTTACTGGGTGAGTGTGGCCATTTCTCATTGGCGGGTCAGTAACCAGAAGTGCAATCCTGAGGACAACCAGCTAGAGAGGTTCAGGTGAAAACTGGGCACGGTGGAGGTGTTTCACTGGGCAAGGAGAAGTTCTTCCTTCCTTCTGCTGTGCTGTGCCCTCGTGTTTGTGGAGTGCGGGAGAGTTTCCCCTCGGGGCTTCCAGACTCCATGTTGAATGAGATATCCTTTGCTTATTTTTAACAGATGGAAAGCTGGGGTAGATGGGAATGGAGGCGGGGGAAGGAACTAGTCTCAGGCTGGGGTTTTCAGGCGTTGGACTCCCTGATAAGGCAGAGCTTGGAGGCTGGAGCTGGGCCTAGGCTGAGCTCTTCTTCCTCAGTCTGGTCTCCTGAGTAAAGCTTCAGTGGTTGTTATTCCAAGATTCTATTCAAATACCCTGGAAATGCAGCTCTACAAGAATATCCTCCAGAGTCTTCGTGCACAAGTGCTCGGGTTGAAAGCTTTCCATCCAAATTCTGTCTTCTTGTGGTGACAATGCCACTCTCCTGGATCTCTCGCATCACGTGGAGGATGGAAATCCATCTGAAGAAGACTGCTGAATGCCCAGATGCATAATAACTTCAAAATGAGACATCTTTTCCAAAGAGCACAGACACTGTGCAAAACTCAAAGATGAACGACTTCAAACTGTGAGAGGCAATGAATGCAAATTGTTCACATCAACGTAAGGCAGACTGGACGCATAAGCGGTTAGGCAGGCTTGTAGGAGGCCACTGCTTTTCCAGGGGCCCCCCCATCTCCATGGTCACGGCATGCCCCCACCTCTGTTGGTGTTGCTGGTTATTGCTATGGAGTATCACAGAACAGGGTCCTGGAGTGGTCAGGGTTCTTAATGGCAAGCAACAGAAAGTGAGTTTTGCTTCTATAAGCAGAGATACATTCACAATAAAGGATATTGTTGAGTTCATGAAATCACCAAGAATGCCAGAAAATCAGGCTTTGGAGGTGGGGCAGGAAAGAGGGAGACTCCTGAGCTGGAATTATGCCCCAGAACTGGTCCAGGGCCACACATGGCATTGTCAACAGAGCTCGGACTGGATGTGGCCACCACTGCTACCACCATCAGTACCAAGGTGGCTTCCCGAGGCCACTGCTTCTTTGGGTGTGTCAATAGGCTGAGCCTAACTACTGCAAGGGAGGCTGGGAAAACAAGCATCTGGGGCTCAGAGGCTGGGCAGCTAAACAGTGATCAGTGTCCACTGGAGCCCCAGGGGTTATTCGCAGGTCTCGCAGGGCCTTCTCTCTTTATTTTTTTTTAATTTTTAATTTTTAAAATTTTTATTGGCGAATATTGGGTAACAGTGTTTTTTTCCAGGACCCATCAACTCCAAGTCAAGTGTTGTTGCTTTTTTTTTTTTCAATCTAGTTGTGGAGGGCACAGCTCAGCTCCAAGTCAAGTTGTTGTTTTCAGTCTAGTTGTGGAGGGCGCAGCTCACTGGCCCATGTGGGAATTGAACCGGCGACCTGGGTGTTATGAGCACTGCGCTCTAACCAACTGAGCCAATTGGCCACCCCAGGACCTTCTCTCTTTAAATCAAAAAGTAATTAAATGTAAAAAGGAAAGAAGACAAATTCATTCCAAAAAACGTTATAGAGCAGCTATAAGACAAGCAGTGTACTAGACGGTGAGGATAGAGCAGTGAGCAAAGCAGACATAATCCCTGACCTTGGAGAGATTACACGGTCCTGGGAGACGGGGGGGAGCACATAAGTGTGCTTATGTGAGTGTGTGGTGATAAGTGCTGTGGAGAACAATCAGGGTAAGAGGAGCCTGGGGGTGGGGGGTGGAGGTGTTCATTTATAGAGGGGTTCAGGGAAGACTGCACGGCTAAGAGGATGTGTGAACAGAAATCTAAAGGAAGGGAGGAAGGGAGTCATGGGGCTCCCTAGGGAAGTGCATTACTGACAGAGGAGACAGCTCGTGCAAAGGGCCTGAGGCAGGAGTCCACAAGGGCGTTCAAGGAAAAACACAGCCATTGTGGCTGGGGCAGAGTGAGGACGAGGAGAGTTGGAGAAAATGAGGTCAGAGAGACAAGAGGTTTTACCAAGCACAAGACAGGAGCTGTTGGAAGGTTCTGAACAGAGAAGTAAAAATGATCTGACTCCCATCTTAGAAGGAGCTCTCTGGTTGCTAGTGGAGAACAGACTGTAGAGGAGCAAGACTGCAGGCAGGGAGAGCATTTAGGAGGCCACTGCAGTGATCCAGGCAGAGGGCCCAGGTGGGACCAGGTGGGACCAGGTGCGAGGGTGACAATGGTGAGAAGGGGCAGATTCTGGATGCATTTTGAAGGTACAGTCATCAGGATTTGATGGATTGGGTTTTTCATACTTTCTCTCTTTCTCATTCTCTCACATATATATGATATATCTATACATACATATGTTATATACATATCATATATATACACACATACATATGTACATTTACGTGTGTGTGTGTATGTTTAGAGGCAAAACAAGAAAAATCTAGTTCTAACCAGAGTACTGTTCCAAAGTTAACATTACCTAGTAAAATAAATAGAGATAAGAAATAAGAAAGAGATCAGCTCAGTTAATAAGCTAAGAATTGATTAGCTCAAGCTCCCAGTTCCTTGCCAGTAGGAAATAGTAATCATAATGACATTTAAATTGTTTGAGTGCTTACTAGGTCCTAGGTGCTGTTCTAAGCACCTTGCATATGTCATTTATAAGTATTAATCATTTCATGATCACAGCTGTGCCATAAGGTAGGCGATATTATTGTTCCCATTTTAAAGGCAGTGAAATTGAGTTGCGGAAGGTTAAGTGAGTTAGATAAGGACTAGTTACAGAGAAATGAAGTCTTGCCTGTAGTGAAAGATGGAATAGTTATTAAATAACCACCTACACATAAACATTCCTCACTGGGGCATGATTATTCATCTGTAGAGTTAGGGTATTAGAAGAAGTGATGGCTAAAGTCCTTTATCTGTGACTGACTGAGTCCTTCATTGTTAGCAAAGAAAATATTGTCCCTTTTGGCTCCTTTCCATTATAAACATGAAATAACCAATTCATGTTTTCTCAAGGCGTACAATGGGCAATTAAAGATTATTTTAAAGAATAACTGGATTTCATGAAGTAGTTATATTATTGCTTAAATAACTGTCATTGATCATAACGAGTTTGATGACTAGTGTTCCTTTATGTAGAAAAATTGTACTCTCACGTATACAGAGCCAAATATTCCCCAACATGGATAACAGATCAATAAAGAGTGCCATAGTTCAAGCGAGAGCTATTTGTGGTACCCCAAACAATCCACCTATCCATCCAGTGAATGTCTCTGAGCCCCAGATCCCAGGTCTGTACAACAGGGATAATAATATTCACCTTTACATGTTATTGTAAGGATCAGAAGCAACACCAGTAAAGCCCAGGTAGACCGTGCCTGGCTTGGGGTTAAACTTCAATAAATGATGTCCCTTGGGGTCACCTGTCCTGGTCAGCACTTCAGGAATGTGCTCCTACAGGGCTCCCAACGTGCCACCACTATACATCACTGAGTGTAGTCAAGGACCCCTTGGGGCAAGTTCCCCACAGCAGAGGAAGTCAGGGGAAAGAAACCTAAAGGGGGGCGCTGCAAGCAGGACGAAGGGACAGAAGAGCCCCAGAACCTGCTCTTTCTTACAACTTAACTTGTCTTCATGGTCCCATAAACATCTGTCACCACAGCTCTGAACCACACTGGTCGGTTATCCTGAAGGTCACCTTGGGGGGAAAAAAATCATGTTTATAATATACTAGAAGGCAGGCAATTATAGTGGTTAGATAACTGATTTTGGTATATGACATTCATTCAACAGATGTTTATTTAAATGAGCATCAAGTATGTGCTAGGCCTGTATCTCAGGATCTAGGAATACACCTGTGAGCAGAAGACAAAAATTCTACCCTCTTGAAGGTGACATTTTTGTGGAGGGAAACAGCAATAAAGAATAAGTATAATAAATAAGTAAATTATATAGTATGTTAGAAGGTAATAAAAGATGTAGAAAAAAAAGTAATAGGTCAGGGTCAGGGGAATTGGGGACGGGTTAGGAAGAGTGGGTTGTAATTTGAAAGCGCTCAGGCCCCCATGTCTTTGGAGTTTCGGTTATTTTACATCACGGCTCTGTGGCATTGGACAATTTACTTAATCTCTTAAAGCCTCAGTTTCCCCATCTGTAAACGTGGAGAGAAGAGTAATACCTAGGGCATAGAATTGTGATGATTAAATGCGCTAATATATAAAGGGTTTAGCATATAGAAAGCACTCATTATAGTATTTCAATACTTTTAATATATAGCAGAACACTTTAATATATTGCTTAAGGCTTAAAAAACACAGCAAAGCAAGGAGAAAACCAAAATCCTACCACCCAGAGATAACACTTAATATTGTCATACAGCCTTGCAGTCTTTTTCTCTCTGCACGGATATGTATAAATATACACATTTAACAAAACGAAATCTAACTACACATATCCACGTTCTACCCTGTGTCTTAATTTGTGGAATAATGTTCTGAAAAAAATATCACAGTATTTAAGAACACTTAACTCTAAATTCATCAAGTTGTATACATTAAATCTGTACAACAATTTGTATGATAATCATACCTCAATAAAGTGCTTTTCAGAATGCTTAAGAGGGTAATTTTATGACTAGAACACAAGATTCACCAGGTCATTATCCCAGCTTGAAGGGAAAAGTATTTTCAAGCACCTCCCAGGACTGACAAATTCTTTTTATTATAAAGTTTCTTAAGCATATACAAACAAAATCATGAATAAACTCATTATTATTAAAAGTCTTATAGAACTATAACAAAATAAATTTTGAAATGCTATCCACCACTGCTGTCTCCTATTCCCATCGACAAGTAGCTTTCAAACCGTTTTTAAGTGACGGCCAGCAAGAAATACAATTTATAACGTTATCCAGTACCTCCTAGGTCTAGCAGCTATCTATAGAGAAATAGTTATGTTATATAGATAGAATCATAAAGTCTGATAAAGACTGCATGAAACTTATCTTTATTACGTCTGATGTACCCTGATGCTTTCTTTTCATTCCATTCCTTTTTTTTTTTTTTTTTTTTCAAAATGCTGGCCAGACCCACTAAAGCTGGTTCCACCACCCTCTAATGAAAGATTTTAATTCTTCAGTTTGGAAAACACTACCTCTGCCGGCTAAAACTATGCTTTTTAGTCTCTATATCCCCAGCACAGAGGCAAACGTGAAAGTTTATTGAAAGAAGGAAGGAAGGAAGGAAGGAAGGAAGGAAGGAAGGAAGGAAGGAAGGAAGGAAGGAAGGAAAGAAGAAAGGTTAAATTAGTAATATTATTTCAAGTTTTAAAAACGGATAAGGACGGGGTGGCTGGTTAGGTCAGGTGGTTAGAACGTGGTGCTACTAACACCAAGGTTGCTGGTTCGATCCCCACATAGGCCACTGTGAGCTACGCCCTTTAAAAAAAAAAAAAAAAAAAAAGCTGCTGAGGACAACAGGACCCAGAGAGGTAAACTGACATGCTCAAGGTCACACGGCTCACAGACATATTTGAACTCAGGTGCGTCTGAAATGCAAACCTGTGTTCGCGCTACTGCTGGCTGTTGTGCATGGTTCTCCCTGCACATCATTCATGTGTGAAGTGCTCACAAGAGAAAGGGGGCGAGGACAGGGCAAGGATGTGAAGGGAAGAATATAGTCTTCGCCAGAGATCGTTTCTTCCATCCAATCCTACGGGGAGCTCTTGAGCATGAATTACACCACAGAGTGGGTCCTGCCTGGAACCCAGAAGACTCAGTTGGTTAGAACGTGGTACTAACCACCTTTTTGAATCTCTGTGTGTGAGTGAGTCATTGGCTGTGGGCTGCAGGGGAGGAGGGAGAGGCAATTCCCTGGCAATTCCAAGGCAACTCCCTGGAGCAGGTGGGCTATTAGCAGCTGAGGGTCACAGCCACTGGAGAGGAGACCACAGCCCAGGGAAAGGACCCACAGCATCCATTTCATTGACAGTGCACCCGACCCGACTGTTCATTAAATAAATGAACATGTTCCCTCAGTAATAAAATGAAAATAATAATGTGTACTTTGGGGGTCATTACGAAGAGCAAGTGAGATCACGTGTAGACGTTACTTAGTCTAGCGTCCAGCACGTGGTAAGTGCATAATAAAGAATTATTAGCTATAGTAAAAATGAGTATTAATTTAGCAATAATTAGCCATTCATGTTATTAATGATTATAACTGCAGTGTTTGTGACAATTGGTAATAAAGCTTACTCTGAAGTCTCAGCTGGGTGACTGAAGAAGGATAAAAATTTATACAACAGGAACGCCTACCTGCCTGATGGGGCAAGACTTTCTAGCTCCACGCAGTCCAAGACAACGCCACTTCAACCCAAATTCCCAGTGTTCAATTCCTGGGATCACACCGGTCACTGTGACCTTGGGTTTGGCTCATTGGATTTGGAGATTCAGGGTGAAAGCATCACCTCAGCCCCCAAATAAGTCTTAGGCTGCAGGATAGAGGAGGTGTGAGCAGGGGATGGGGGAGGCTGGGAGATCAGGGAAAGGGTCCCCAACTCTGGGTCTCTGTTGCAAGCGAGAAGAGAGCTGGCTCCATCTCACAGTCACGACTTGTGCTGACGTCATTGTTTCCAGACCCCAAGTTGTCACTGAAGGTAAACGTTCCCAGGGACCTTCCTTTGTCTGACTCTCAGCATTTCCTGCCTGGTGCTGTTTACAGCCACCCCCTTTGCCCCATCGTCCCATAGGTTAGGATATTAAAATGCCTAGTTCCTGCTGAATTTTTCACAACCTCAAATGACTCATACTCTGCTCTTTAGTGAATGCAAAAAGAAGCAAGCCATTCCTGTTGCTAAAGGCAGTGGTTTCACTTTTTTTTTTTTTTTTTGAGATTATATAAATCTGCATTTGCTTTGTGTGTATGGAAACACTTGATGGGTGTGCAGGATGGTGGAGCAAAATGGGGAAGAAGGCAGACCCTGGAGGAAGCCAAGCTGGGCACAAACGTGACATGTATCTGCATAATCCTTTTTTACTATTTCTAGAAACATTTTCTGGGACCTGGAGCTTCATGGGGTCAGGTTTCTTTGCCTCAGATCCCTCCCCAACCTTAAATTCAGATCAATGGTTTGCTCTGCTGCTCCATTCTATCTAACTCCATTGTCACCTGAACCTCCACCTTTGTTGATGACACCCCAGACTCTGTCTAGCCCTATTCTCTTCAGAATATCAGCCCCGTGGCTCAGGCAGCCCAGGAGTATCAAACCCAGTGAGTTCAAGTTGAACCCAGTATCTTTTGCTCCTTGGGTGTTCCAATTTCTCACTGAAGAACCGAATGACACCACCTGTTCATCCAAGCTAGAAACCCTAGAGTCTTCAGTTCACCTAAAAGGATGGACTTGGCTTCTTCTTCGCTGCCCCTCCCAGCTGAGTTATCAATGAAAGTTATCCAACTTTCAATGTGTCTTAAATCCACCCCTTCCACTCCATTTCTGTCTCCACTGCTCAGCCTCATATCATCCCTGTATGAAACTATGGTGATAGCCTCCTAACTGATTTCTTTGCCCATCCATCCATCCATCCATCCATCCATCCATCCATCCTACAAATATTTATTGAGCATCTACTATATGCCAAGGGATAAACCAAACAAGATCCCTTCCCTTATGGAATTTACATTTCTGTGGGGTAGTCAGATAACATACAACAAATAAAGGATTTCTGGACTAAGATGGCAGATTGAAACTTTCTCATAGAGTTTTGTTTTGCCAATACCTTAAAAAAAAATAGCCAAAAGAATAATGACGTAAAAATAAGCAAAAGAAATTCACCAACAGCAGTGAAATGAAGAAAGAGGCATACCTAGCATAATAGACTTCAAAAACTGTTAACCAAGAAAAACAACAAGATTCTGGGGTGGAGTAGAGAAACCTCGCAGGGCTCGGCTCCGACCCTGGTCCCTACTCCCCTGGAAGCTGCCATGGAGAATCTCCAAGGTTCTGGGAATGCTCATGGATATCCCCAAAGCTGAGAGAAGCCAGGCATGTAAGTATCTATACCCATTTCCTCCACTGACTGAAAAGTGGTAGAAGTGAGTATTGGGGCGAATTGGGTAACATCGGGGCTGATTCTGACCAAGGCGAAGGCTTCAGGGCAACAAGCTGAATGTGGGCAAAAACGTGTCTGAGGTTCTGCCCTCCAGGGAACCGTGTACACTATGCATCCCTCACACGTGTCCGAAACTGCAGCCGCTTAGAGCAGAGTCCGAGTATTCCAACCGCCAACACTCTGCCCACTGAGCTTCCCTGCCCCTGCCTACCTAGTTCCCTCAACCGTCACAGTGGAACCGAGAGAGACAAAGTGATCTCAGATACAAGAGGAAGAGAGCCCAGAAGTCACTCACATGCTGTCAGAACAAAGACCATGAAGGGATGAAGTTCCCCAAGCAGGAGGAAAATGAAAAGCACGACAACTAGAAAACCAGACTAACAGCTATAAAACCAGACTACCGAGGGGAAATGCAGCATGCAGAACACCAGGAACCCCAGTAGGAAGCGGCAACAGAAGGAAACTCCTGCCGATTTCTTCATGCTCTGCAGCTGAATTAGAACCTGAATCCAGCGAAACACGCGGACTCACAAATGCATTGGTAAGACAACAGAAATGAGATGAAAAGGGAGATTTCAGATTTAAGGGAACAGAGAGCAGCATTATTATAAAATAAAAAAGAAATGAGACATAAGAAGACACTAAATAGATACTGTCGACATTTGAATTGTGATGTAGAGGGAAGGCTTAAGATAATCACAGGGTCTGTCCCCACTGAGCCCTGGCCTTGAATGTCACCATAAAAAGGGCTGAATTCTGCCTGAGTCTTGCTCCCCTGTGGTGACTGGTCGTTTTTCTGTCAAGATGCTTGAAGAATTTTTTTCTTTATCACCCAAGTTCTCTCTCTGGCAGTGAGAGCGTACATTTGTTCAATTGCTCTATTTGGCGTTAACTTGGCAAACTGAACGTGCACAAAAATTTTTATCCTATAAAAAATATTGCAACTATACCAGGAGGCAAGTGTAAGAATGTGCAGAACAGCACTGCCTACAATAGAAAAAACTAGAAACACCTGTCAACGGACAAGAAAATGGATAACTATACTGTAGTATAGTCATAAAATTGAATTCTCTACTGCAGTGATAATAAATGCTACAGTTACATGCGTTCATGTGATCAAATCTTAGAAACATACTGCATTTGTCATGCTAAAAACATACAAACAAAATTAAATTATAAATTATTTAAGGAAATGTCGTGATAAGTCTATAAACACAATTTAAGTGAATGATTCCTTATGAGAGTTGGGGGAAGGAGACAAGTTGGGGGAGGTGCCCAAAGGGAACTATACTATAGAACAGTCATAAAATTGAATTCTCTACTGCAGTGATAATAATGGACAACATTACCAGTAGCAGTAATGTGCCAGTTAGGAGGGTGGCTGATGGATTCACGCATGCTCATTTTATTGTGAAGATTTCCATGATAGAGGTGATGCATATTCTTTCATAGGTGTCAGTATTTCCCAAGAATAAAGGAAACACAACTTGAAACATTTTATAAGACTTTTTTTAAATCACTAGGAAAATAATTAAGGAAGAAAATAGAACGCTATAAAAAAAGATAGCCCTTTAAAAAGTGACCCAGACAATGAAAACCAGACAAGATGCCGTGGCTGTATAAAGACAAAAGGCAGACATTTTTAAACTTGAAAGAATGCAAGGAATGTAGCACCCATGAGTCCTTCTTGAAAAACAAAAACAAAAACTGCTTCTTATAAAATCAAACCTGCAGGGAAATAAATCAAATGGAGAACTCAAGGATGGAGAGATCATTGTTGAGAGAGAGAGAGAGAGAGAGAGAGAGATTTAAGGAGAATATTGAATCCATTTAAATATAGAAGTATTGTTAAAAAGAAAAGAGAAGGGTGGAATTATGGCTACAAAAACAGAACTTACGTGTTATAAACTTGAACAATGTGATACTACTACTACTACTGCTAGTAATTACTAGTACTAGCAATTTTCTAATGAAAATCAGGGATGGGCTTTCATACCTGGCCACGTTGGAGTGCTTTCCCCATTAAACAACTATAAAAATGGGCAAGCAGATGTGACAACTGTTTCCTGGAGTTGGAGCAACACAAAGCCGTTATCCTTGGGAGCAGGGACACACACACGCGGCTGCACATGCCCTGACTTTCTATTCCTGGCAGCGCGCTCTGAACCGCAGCACAGGGATGCAGACAGGTGGTCTCACTGAGCCCAGGAGGAAGAGTTTCGAGGTCAGGGCTGAAGCCCCTGGAATTAGTGGGTCAGGGAAGTGGGGAGGAGGGAGCGCCCAGAGTGGAGCCCAGGATCTGAGTGCAGTGGTGCTGGGCCGGCCGAGGGCTGGGCAGACGGTGGACTCTAGAGGGAGGCCTAGCAGGGATTAGCTGCCTGGAGACCCTAGAAGCCAAGCAGGGCAGTGAGCAGCTGGCCTCCCTCCACGCCTCCAGTCAGAGTGGACGGGCCCTGCTGAGCTCCTGCGGGGGCTGAGCTGGACTCCAGAAAGGACACCAATGAGAAGACGTGGCTGTGGAGAGCTGCAGCATGAGTCAGGAACAGGCTAAAGCACGCACTGGCAAAAGCGATATTGATTCCAAAGGCAAACCAAAAGCAGGGCCAGGAGACAAAATCATTTCATCATTACATAGGAAATGAGCTTACATGAAGCAACATGGACCCTAAGGCCCAGCTTGAAGATGGTTTGGACGCACGCTCAACGATTCAACCTGGGTCAACACAAAATGACAGGTCTTTTTCTACCTCTGGAATATTTGTCATGAAATAGACGGTCATGAAATAGATCCCTGTCACGATCAAGACTCTTGTTTAGGGCAATGAATGCTTTCTGTGTTCAGACATTTCGTTTTCAGAATAACTTTCAGTATTTGTGATACGCTTTTGATTCTTAATGACTTTTGTTATTTAGTTTGTGTTAGCCTTCTCTCCTTTTATATTTTCTGCTATCAAATGTCTATATCAGTAGAGATTATTTTATGTTATTGAAGTATATAATCTACAATTATATATATCCTCATCACAATAATAAATTATACATTTATTATATCTTTTAAAAAATAGAAAACCTCTGAAACCTTGATTATAATCCTATCGCAGAAACATGATTGTTTATTATTATGGCCAGTCATTATTATTTAAAAACAACTAAATAAAGTGCTATAAAAACACAGAGTAATTTCTGATTTGGGGGAAATCCCAATAATTCCTGGGAATTATGATTTGTTCCTGAATCCCAAGGTAAATAAGTTACTTTTTTGCCTGATGAACTCCTACATGTTCTTCCAACTTCCACTCACATATCCCCTCTTCTGTAAAACTTTCTGTATTTAAAACAAAAACCAAAACCCTTCCGTATTAGCCAGGGCTGACAGCTGCAAATGGCAAAAACACAATACAATCTAGTTTAGGCAAAAGGGTACCTTAGTGGCTCATGTAACTGGGGGTGGTTGTAGCTTCAGGCATAACTGGATCCAGAGGTTTAGAACGCCACGATTCTGTCCTCTGTTTCTCTCTGTTTTTCTGTCTCTCCCCACCTCCCTCTAAGCTTTTCTTCTACCTTAGGTTCAGTTTCCACCTAAAGTGACAGATAGTCACTGAGAGGTCCAGGCATGCATTTTCCTTAAAGCTCATGACCACAAACAGAGAGAGAATGAATACTTTTCTAATAGGTTTGATAAAAGTTCTCACTAGTTTCCTGACTATCCCAATGTGCCACACAGCTCCTCCCTGAGCTAATGACTGTCATCACGGAGATAGATCACCTGATCTCCTCTGGGACCAGTCCTGCCTCACCACCTGGAATGTGTCCCCCACAAGAAAGATGGGTTCTCCTAACTGAAGAAGGAAGGGATGCAGTGCTGGGTGCGCAGAAGTCAGAGACGTCCACCTCACCTTCCTTTCTTCTCTCCTGTTCCAGAAAGAATCAGTACCTCCCTGCCTACAGTCCTATAGCTTTTGTTTCCTCCTGTGCTATTGTGCTCCTGTGGTACACGTGTCTATCCCCACTCTGTGTTCTCCTCAAGGGGCTGGTCTTACTCCATCTGGCATTGCTGCCCCTTGCACGTGCTTGGCTTATAGTAGGTACCCAATAGCTAACGTTTTTTTGGAATTTATTACGTGTTAAACACTGTCCAAAGTTCTACGTGAACTTGTTTACTCTTGACAGAAATACTATGAGGTAGGTGTTATTCCCCCATTTAAATGTTTCTTGAATAAGTTAATACAAATAAATCATGGTTTAAAGACCTTACAAACTGAACCCCACTATGGAGCTCAAGGGCTGTCTGTCAGGGTTGCAAGGACTTGGTGTTGTCAAAGGGACCTATTGTCTTGTGGGTACTTCCCTGAAGGTAGCGTGTCTGACCGCATAACAAGGGTGGCATGAGCTCCACCAAAGAGGCTGGGTCAGTGCCAGGACGTGGGCTTGGAGGCAGAGGGCACTGGCCGCCCCCGCTCCCTCGTAACATCACAAAATATTTGGGTTTCCCCTGAGGCCAGCAAACAAAAGAACAACTGCCTTTTGGAATAAGTCATCCTGATGCTGGACATCGTCCAAGACACACAGCAGGAATCCTTCTGGCAGATAAATCGTGGCGTTGCAAGCTAGACGGACCTTAAAAATCACCTAGGACTATGTTTTTGTTTTCAAGATGAGGCAACAGAGGCCTATAGAGGTGAAAGACATTGTCCAAGTTTGCACAGCTAGTTAGTATAGAAACTAGATACTGGATGTAGAACTCTGGCCACTTTCTGTCCCCTGAGGTTTCACATACACTGAACTTCTACTCAGATGATTTACAGCCTCAAGTTCAATTCTTAATGGCAGTATCATTCACTGGGCAGGCGGCCTCCATGGTTTTGTCTTTAGTTCCCTGTAAAAATACTCTGGAGAAGCTTTGGTTCAGGACTAATCAGAGGTAAAGAGCCCCACGACAGACACAGTTCTGTTGCCTAGAAACTCCCATGCTCAGGGTGGTAGAGCATTGCACCTGGGCCGGGATGCAGTCCCACTGGAGAGGTCCACGGTATTGCCTCCAGAGCGGCTGGTGAAGTGCATTGATTTCATGTTCCGAACAGCAGAACAAAGGACCCTCTGACCCCATCAGCTTCCTAGGACTTTCTCCTTGCCATGGCCATTGTATCGCATCCGTCATGCATTTTCTGAACCCCTCCTCTTCCAGCTACCAGCCTGCCAGAGTGGCCTTTTCCAAACTTGGGGTGATGCTTAGCACTATTACTGGGGAGTTTCTAGCTTATTCGATGCTGTTGTTCTCTCTTGTTCTGAGATTTGGGGCTGGAACTCATCAGAATATCAGAATATGTGCTAGGCTGGGCTTATGCTCCTCTGGGATGCAGACTCCAAAACCCCCCAACACCTTCAGTCTCCGTAATAACAGGCCCACCCCAAATGTGTGTGGGCCCCAGGCAAGAGTACAAATGGAGCTCCACACACCATGTGTCTAAATAGTATGAAGCAATAAGTCAAACCAATAAACTGTTAAATAAAACATGTTCCTTCCTACTATCTTGATAAATTTCTCTAACAACAAAATTTAAAATATGTGTAAAGCTATGATTTTTATGTGATTGCAAGTCAATAAAATATCAAAGACACTTAAATTTTATTATTGTACGACATGTTTAGTGTTTGGTTAATGGGCTGGCAATATCTAGATGAGTAACAAAATACATGTATAATTCACATATTATCATAGTACTTATTCCATGTAATTAATTTTTCTTGTCTTCATTCTGGCAACATTATTAGTTACATGACTGAAATAAAGATGTTCCCATAATTTGTTTTCCATAACAGTAATGATCTAAAAGGTAAATAATAAAAGCACTTATATTCAGGGTATATAAAATTTTGATATGTTTTCACGAAAGCTAAAAAAAATTACGTTTTTTAAAAATTATTTTTCTTTTAAAATATTTAAACTTACCTATTAAAATGAAAAGCCAAATTATACATTATAATTAATGAATATAAACATTTTGTTCAAAATTATTTCAATACAGAGAATATTTCTTATTTGCTCTTGAAAATTTAATTAAATGTTATTACACCTTTTTATAAAAATAAAACTGCTTGCATTTTAGCATTCCATGCCCAACTAATTAATATGATAAAAAAAAGTTAGGATCTCACTTCACACAAGTTACACGTAGATCACAGGCAGTTAACCTCTTTATTCACGGATTGAAGAAGACTTTACGAGTTAATTAATTTCTTTTCTCTAAATTCTTCCACTGCTCCAATCTTTCCACACTCCCAAAAGAGTGTCCATCTCCGATGTTGACAGTGATACAGCCCACAAATTTCATGGCATTCAAATGTAGTCACTTTTTGTTTTGAAAACATAGGGCCAGAGATGTGGAGAAGCATTTCTCTGGGGCCTGACTGGTTAGTCAGCAGAATGGATGTTTAAGGTTACAGACCTCGCTGTGCCAGCATTGAGCCCCAGATCGCGGTGACAAAGCCTCTGTGTGTTCTGTGATACATTCGATTTCCGGTGCACGTGTTTGATATGCAGAGCCCCGGGATGCCCTGGCCCCCGGCAGAACCAGTACTGTCTAAGGACGGTACTCCACGCTGGCCTGCAGCTCCGTAGCCTCGCTCTGCTCAGGAAGTGTCCAAACCAAATACTTTATGGATATGGTCCTTCATGCACTCTTTCATCACAATCCAACTCTATAAGTTCTGAAGTCCCAGTAGGATAGTGATACGTTGGATGTGAATTTTTCCAGAACAACGTGTTTGTGTTAAGTTATTACTGCCATCCCCTTTTCACCAAAGGAAGTTGGTTTATTGTTTTGGAGAAGAGATAGCAGGTAGTTCTCTTCGGTCACCAGTCAATGTATTTAAAAACCCAGAGTACTTTTTTTTTTAATTTCAGAAATCTATTTTTTTATTTTTAGAATTTCCTTTTCGTTCATTGTTTTAAATAAATGCTGAGCATATTGAATATATATATATATATATATATATATATATATATATATATATATATATATATGTTTTATTTTTTAACATTTTAAAATTAGTTTCAGGTGTACAACAGAGTACTTTTTTCTTTTTACAAAAGGTGCCTTGCTTGGCGCACAATCTCTTGCACTAGCTCTTGGCCCCAAATTCTAGAAGATCAGGATGGCCAGAAAATCCTAAACTTTTTTCCAGGAGGAGTGACTCTGCCACTCTATTCCATTTCCCTTATTCTTCCCTCGTTGTCCTTTCTTTTCTTTTCTTCCATACTTTAGGGCTTTGCATCGCAGATGGCCTTTCCTAGTTCCGTGATCTTTGGCAAGTTCTCTGTGACTCCATTTGTGCATCTACAGAGTGGGGACGCTTGTGCTCACCGCATGGATTTGCTGTGACATTAAGTGACATCCTCCCTGCCACGTGCTGAGGACTGAGCTGAGCAGAGTACTGCTCAGGACACACATTCCGGGTCACCCTTGAAGTTACTGTGGCAGGACAGTTGGACTAATCCCTCTACCTTCCTCCATCAAAAGAATGTCATTGAACTTGGAGCCATTCCCAGGGTAACAAAGCAAGGAGGCATTAAAGATGAAATGTTGATCTTTTGTGAGCCAGGTGGGTCCCTGGGCGGAGCAAGAAGCAACCAAAGCTGCTCCTTGCATTGACATGGGTTCATTGACAATGAAGGCTGGTTGGACTCCTTCTGAACTAAGCAAATAATTGCTCTTTACATACGGTGTTGGACAATGAAAATGAAACATATGAACATATGGGGGAAAAACTAAACAAAACCGAATGAGTCTTAATCTAATAGCTTCTCTAGATTTTGGCTCTACCGTAACCTTGGGGAATATCAGCAAGGAGATTCCAACCAGAGCACCCATGTCCACCCTCAGCCAGGACCAGGTCCCTCGCCTGCTCCTTGCCTAGAGAATGAGGGCGGCATCCCTGTACAGCCACCGAGCTTGGCAGGGACAGGGATCGAGAGCTGATGCATGTGGGGGCAGGGAGAGGGGGCATCAGGAAACCAGATGGACTGCAGGGGTGAGGCTGAAGATTTGGTGGGAGACACAGGAAGAAGGAAGCAGTGGAGAAAGGGGCAGGAATCTGTTCTACACCTGAAAGAGACAGGTGCAAATGTAGGGACTTAACGGCAGGGTATTTGGGAACTCCCATAATTGACAGGAGAGCCAGGCTCAGACAGAGTCACATAAGATACCAGCTCGTCAAGACACCCCCGCATCCTCCGTGAGGAATCCTCTATTTAGGCCATGGCTGTAGTCATCACCATGACACTCATTACTGCTCCCCCACATCCTATAGGACACTGCTCCCTGGACGAGCCTGCCCCGCCCCTGGGCTGCAGGGTCCCCCACCCCTGCTGCTGATTGTCTCTGTTGTGTGTCTTAGTGTCCCTCCCTCAAGATTCTAAGTCCTGAGTAAGACCTGATCCCGTTTAGACCTTGTGCCTGCACTGTCCTCCCACCGGTGCTGGGATTCCTCCAACCGAGGGGTGTTGGCAGCTGAGTGACCAAACGACAGGTGTCCCTCACAGCTTTACTGTAAACTGACTACATCGATTAGGACAGCTACATTAAAAATGGCCAGCAGAGGAAGGTGGTTGTCTCGGAAGAACAGGAAATAGAGGACTGGAGGAAGGTAAGTGTTGGAGGTGTCCACGCGCCTCCTATGCCCTCCGGGCTCTGTGTTAAGTGCAAGGGATGTATCGCAGCTCCTGTTCTCAAGAAGCTCGTGTTTGGAGGGGGAAAGAGAAACAAACAGGCACTTTGGAAACCAGTGTGAGCCCGGGGGCCATGGGAAGGCTGAGAAGAGGTTCTGGTCCCGGCCCGCAGCTGATGTCTGAGCTGAGCCAGCACTGGCCAGGGCGGGGAGGAGGGGCTTACAGGCCAAGACTTCTGCCAGGTCTGGGTGAGAAAAGCAGTGGTCTCGCTTACTAACCCCAGCCGGGGGGCTACTTAGAGCATTCAATGGAGAAGAAGGTTTCAATTAAATCAGGGCTACATGGGAAAGAGCGCTATGGGTGAGGGAGTGGGGGCCGGCAGGATACAAGGGAGGTGGTCATCAGGCCAGTCTTAGAGGCTGGGGCAGTTAGCACGGAAGGTGTGAATACTCAGAGACCAACCAGGTGCTGAGAACAAGAACATTCGAGAGCTGTCATTATCAGCCCCATCTGGCCCAAAGTCCCTTTTTCTAACAAACAATTTGTATCATATGGAATAGAATTACTGCATAATATAATCTACCTGTATATATGCATATCTTAAAAAAACAAACGAGAAAAAAAAAAAAAAACCAAACCAGCAATATGAGGCCCTAACTAGGTTATAGAGGTCACATAGAGGAAGAAAAAAGGAACACACTTATGACAAAATAATATACATTTCAATATGAGAACATTTGGGCATGATTATTCTGAAAGACATAATGAGGGATGAGATGTTGACATTTATATACTTAGAATCCCCATAAATGTGACTGTGACAAATGCAGGCTGACACAGACATGTTGACCTGATGACTTAAATATCACAAGTAGCTTTGCCACAGTGGACGTGATTTTCTGAAATGGGGAACGACTCTTGGTAAAGTTCTGAATACAGTGAAGCACAGTCTTCCCTGGAAAATCTTGTCTATTCTTAAACTGGAAAAAGCACTATGGATTTGTACATAAAATGGGGTTAGGTTCTAGGCTCAATTAAATATAACCAGGTGTATCAGCAGTCTTGCATCTCCTCAAACACACATGTGAGCCTTAGTTTCTTAGGGCCACTGTAACAAATGACCACCAAGTTAGTGGCTTAAAACAACACGACTTTATTCTCTTACTGTTCTAGAAGTCGGAAGTCTAAAACTGGTTTCTGTGCGACAATCAAGATGTTAGCAAGGTTGGTTCCTTCTGGAGGTTCTGACAGGAGAATCATCTCCTTACCTTTTCCAGCTTCTAGAGGTCACCTGCTTTTCAGAGCACATCACTCCAATCTCTGTTTTGTTATCACTTGGACTCTGACTTCTCCTGTGTCCCTCTGATAAGAAGTATTATGATTACATCAGGCCCAACCAGGTAATCCAGAATCTTCTCTCCATCTCAAGATCCTTAACTTAATCATACCTGCAAAATCCCATTTGCCACATGGTAACAGTCACAGGATCTGGGGATTAATTAGGACGTGGACTTATTGAGGGGTCTAACATTCTGCCTACCAGAATTCGATTCCTGCTCTTGCTGCAGTGTACAAGTCCATGCAGGCTTCAACTTCCAATAAAGAGCAGCTTGGCTCAAAGGCACCCCAGGTGTCTTGGCCGTATATCCTGGGCTTCTGTCCCACCCTGGACATCCATGGAGCTCACTCACAGCACATGCGCAAGCTAGGAGGTGGAGGAACGTGTAGCCGCTGAGATACTCTCGGCCACCAGAGGAACCATGGAGAGATGCTGCTGCCTCTCATTGAGCCCCGGTTACCATTTGTTTCCCCTCTTTCCTTGTTTCATTCTCTGTATTAGTCAGGGTTCTCCAGAGAAACAGAACCAATGAAAGATTAGACAGAGATTGAATTATTATTTGGTATTTATAATAAAGAATTGGCTCATGTGATTACAGAGGTTTTGAAGTTCCAAGATCCACAGTCAGCAAACTGGAGAGCCAGCGGTGTGGATGCCTCCAAGTCTGAAGGCCTGACAAGCAGGAGAGCCAATAGTGTAAGTTTCAGTTTGAACCTGAGTCCAAAAGCAGCAGGAGACCAATGGCCCAGCTGGAAGACAGGTGGGGAGAGAACTGGACACACCCAACTCAGCCTTCTGTTCTGTTCAGGCCTTTCACTGACTGGGTGAGGCCCGCCTATTGGGGAGGGCAATTAGCTTTACTCGGTCTCCGATTCAAATGTTAATCTCATCCAGAAGCACCTTCACACACATACCTAGAACCACATTTAACCAAATATCTGGGCACACCATAGCCCAGTCAAATTGACACATAAAATGAAGCATCTCGCCTTTTCACGAAGATGGCGCCCAAAGCGAAGGAAGCCCCGGCCCCTTCCAAAGCCGGAGCTAACGCAAAGGCTTTGAAGGCAAAGAAACCAGAGCTGAAAGGCATCCACAACCACTAAAAAAAGGAGATCCCTACGTCACCCACCGTACGAAAGCCCAAGGCACTGCGGCCCCGAAGGCAGCCTAAATATCCTTGGAGGAGCGCCCCTTGGAGAAACAAGCTGGACCACTCTGCCATCAGGTTCCCCCTAACTATGGAATCAGCCACGAAGAAGAGAGAAGACAACAACACACTGTGTTCATTGCGGACGTCAAGGCCAACAAGCACCAGATCCAACAGGCTGGGAAGAAGCCCTGTGACATTGACATGGCCAAGGTCAACACGGCCTGATGGAGAGAAGAAGGCATGTGTTCGACTGGCTCCTGACTATGCTGCTTTGGATGTTGCCAACAAAACTGGTATCATCTAAACTGAGTCCAGCTGGCTAATTCTGAATATAAAAATTTTTCACTGTTAAAAAAAAAATTAACCATCTTATTTTTTCTCTCTGCTCCCTGAAATCACCTTCTAAATAAACCACACATAAGCCTATACTTCGAGCTCTGCTTTTGGGGCAACCCAAACTAAAACCACAAGATTGTCACTGATATTGAGGTCTAATAAGACATACACAAGACTTGCAGTACTATTGATGGTTCCCTGCCATATGGAATAGTCTACACATTACTGAATGTCTAACGTTCCCAGCATCTGCAAACTAGATGCTAGTAACATGGAGCGTCTCCAATCACTATTACAACCAAAAGAGTACTATATCCTTCCAAAATGCCCCAAGGGGCAGTACGACCTGCTTATTCCCCCAGATTGAAAATCATGTCTAGAGGATGTGAGCTTCAGGAATGGCTTGCTCAAGACTCCAGATGATTTTCCCAGATAAAAATCTGAGCATCTTTAGGAGGGGAAAGGATGACGGGCGGGGAACCAAATAATGTGCACAACAGAGAGTGTGTGACACACTCATGGAAAAGTAAGTTTTTTGGTGTGACTGTTGTGTGGGGCACAGGAGAGATGAGCCGCTGAACTACAGGAGCGAGTAGATAATAGAACATTTAATTTAATGAATTTATTTGGTTCCCTTCCTTCCTCAGCCATGTTTGCCAAGCAAAGTCCCAGTGACACTATGATTTCCTCCATCACTCACTCATAGACTGGGGATGCTCTGACTGGTCCCTCTGGTGACTGCATTTCTCATTTGGAATCAGCAATGGAGCACTGTGGTCTATACATCGGTCTCTGTGAGCCAGGTTAGTATGACATGGGCCTGAAAAAAATGCGCACCCTCATGGTGAGTGACATGAGATTCCTGAGCCTGCATGATTGAACCTTGACCTGTGGCAAATTTGCCAAGTTACCTCTGACCCCAAAAGGCCTCCTCTGGCTACCCAGCCTGCCTCCTCCTGGCGACCCCTCGCCACACTGCCACGTTCCATCGGCCGCCCCCCTTCTATAGTGTTCTTAGTCTGCATTTGCAGGGGCTACGAGAGGTTCCATGATTGTTCCGGGGCCCCCAGCCAATAGGTGAGCATCCAAGAGTTGACTACACCAGGCTCCCGTCATTACCCCCACCCCCCGCCTCTCCATACATCAGCAACAGCTAACAGTACAAACTCAGAGGCTCCAAAAGCCCCTTCTCACCAAAGAGTCGACTATGTTCATGAAAGCAACTGTGCTGAATACACCAGGACAGAGGTAAACAACGCATTTACTGGCCTCACATCTTTGCCTTATTTGAGCCTTTTGTCCCCCTGTTCACAGCCTCTTCCTTGGGCCGGTAAGATAGGAAAGCTATGAACGAGCAGGAAAATGTCCTCTTCAAAGACCAAATAAGGAGCCAGGCCCTAAATCCAGCAATAAACCCCACAAGGTTTGATACATTTAAACAAAGTGTAATCCGTGGTAGGGAGGGTTCCTAGGACCACAGAGCCTGTATGACTCCCAAAGGAAAAGAGACAGAAAGCTGGCTGCCCACCTCTGTTTATTGGGAACAGTCCTCCCTCCAGCCCAAACCACATCGCCATAATAGGGAAGACCAACGCAGCCTTCCTGAGACTTTTTATTCTGAGGGCCAGAAAAGAGCAACTGAAGTTTCTTTGGTCTGCAATATGTCAGCCATGGACTTTTCATTTCCCTCTCCTCTCTTACTCTGACCCCTCCACGCCAAGTCCCTGCCCGGTGTTTTTGGCCTTTTGCTTGCATAAACATTTATTTCCCATCTTGACACTGGTGAGATACTCCACAGTACCTTCTTAGGGATGAGATGAACAGGAAACTGCAGGAAACAGAATCCAAGTTTCCACTGTCTGAGCAGCGGAGCTTATGGAGAAATCGGAAACTTGCCTTGCGAAGTCTGAAGGGGTTCTGCATCTAGGGCTCAAACAGAGTCGCTGGAGCCCCCATCACAACGGAGGGGGAGGCTGGCTTGGCTGCTGGGCTTGGGGAAGGAGCCTGCTTGGGCTGTGACTTTGCCAGAGGTAAGCAGACAGGAGGGGATGGCTGGAGTCCTGAGACGCCCCCAAGGATGAAGATGTCCATCGATGGGTTTCAGTCCACACTTGCCTGTTTTCTTCCCTATAAGCTTTCTGGTGTTGTTAGAAGTACTTAGGAGAGAACTCTTGTTTTTGAAGACTGACAGGGGTTGTGAGCCCACTGGTTCTGGCGTCGGGGCAAACACAGCTGAACAGTTTGTCGCACGTGGCCGTGACGCGATGGACGCCATCTGATGAAGTCCAGATCTTCTCAGATCCGCTTGCCCGTGTGTGACCAGGGCTTGGTTCAAGGCCTTTCACAGGCACTTAGACACAGCCTGGGCAGCCTTCTCCTTTACTTGTTGATGGGGCCTACCCCCAAAGGATGTGACAGGCAGTGTGAGTGTGTGCTTGCACGTATGTGTGTTAGTGTGCTTGTGTGACTGTGCCTGGGAATGCGCATGGGGGCGTGTGAGAGTGTATGTGAGTTGTGAGTATCTGAGTATGTGTGTGTGTGTTTGGCGGCAGGGGGCATGGTGTCCTCCCTGAAGTCAAGTTGAAAACTATATGAATCCCTGCATTGTCAGAAACTTTTCTAAAACTTCCATGAATTTATAGCCCACTGTGTGAAGCTAAGCATTTTGTCTAAAATGTACTTTTCTCAAGGGTCAGAGGAGACCACCCTGTGTGGGTTAATGAGTATATATCGCACCCAGGTCACGTTTGCTTTCATCACTCTCAGCGGGTTTCCCTCTCTCCCTTCACCTTTCCAGAATGAGGGGTCCTTCTTCCCAAGGGCAAGCTCATCTGTATCTTTTAAAGTTGACTCCCTTCCATATGAGCATGGAAAGGCCAGGAGAAAGGTTTTAGCCAGGAAGAGAGGCCGTCTGTCTGGGACTGGAGGTGAGCCTTCTATGCTACCTTCTAGAAATGAACTGCAAACACATAAGGGGTGGTGGAGATGCAAAATCTATTCTCCCTTTCTTTCAGGGCACACAGCTAAACTACATTTCCCTGCTTCCCTTGTAGTTAGTATGCTCCTGTGATGAAGTTCCTGCCAGGAGGATTTGAGCAGAAGTGATATGCGTAACCCTCCCTGCTAGGCATTAAGAGAATATGCAATCCCGAGGGGTAGTAGATAGGGAGAGGGGGTTATCACTGTGGGAGGGATATAAATGATAAATGTCTATTACATTGTTTTGTACACCTGAAACTGAAAAAAAAAAAAAAAAAGAAAAGAAAAAAAAAGCCACAGAGGTGTAGTGTACAGCACAGGAAATACAGTCAATAATATTGTAATATCTTTACACAGTGACAGATGGTTACTAGACAGTGTAGTGATTACATCGTAAAGTCTATAAATGTCAACTCACTATGTTGTACACCTGAAACTAATCTAATATTGTATGTCAACTATACTTTAATAAAATAAAAATATTTTTAAATAATAATTAAAAAAAAGAGAGAATATGCACTCATCCTCAATGATTTTTCTCTCTTTCCACCAGCTTGGCAATTGGAACTTGCAGCAACCAAGCTTTGGCATACAGACAACAATGTCACAGCGATGACAGAGTAATGATTCAGAAGGAGGCTGGATCTCTGAATGACCAGGCAGAGCAAAGATGTGCATCAGACTGGAACTTTACAGGAGACAGATTTACACACACTGTTTCTTTAAGCCACTAACACTTTGGGGTCTCTTTGCTACAGCAGGATAGCCCTCCCCAACTCTTTCTTA
This sequence comes from Rhinolophus sinicus, assembly GCF_057876585.1. NCBI lineage: Eukaryota > Metazoa > Chordata > Mammalia > Chiroptera > Rhinolophidae > Rhinolophus > Rhinolophus sinicus. The sequence continues at coordinate 55,216,566 of NC_142506.1, read as the reverse complement.
TGTACTTAAGAAAGCTCTACGCCCCTTCCTCTCCTACATGAGGGTGAGAGGCACAGGGTCTGAACTGCTGGAGGCCACTGTTTGGTAGAGATTTTGCTTTTGTTTTCAGTGCAAAGAGAATGAGCACCCTCGCAGAAAAAGTTGCAAAGGATACAAAGGTCCTTTGAATGATATTCATTCATTCATTCGTTCCACAAACATTGCCTAAGCCCCTCTGTGTGTAAGAAGGCTGTACGCTGCCTGCCTCCCATTCCAAACATTGTCTGCCCACCCTACACCCACCCTGCCCAGGACGTCTCCAGGAACCACGGTCCAGAGATGAAATGTGAATTCCTAGTCACATGCTTTAATGTGTGGGCAGAGCGGGAGAACAATGAAGATGGACTGTGGGTCAAGAAAAGCCGTCTTCGTCCTTGGGTACCATTCTCATTCTGGCTCCTACAGACCTGCAATTGTTCACTTCCATTTATTCCCCCCCAGATTTATTTCTGACACACAAACCTCCCTCCTACCTCGTCTCTGTCTTTCAGTGTAGTCATTGTCAATGGGAAGTGTTTAATGGAGGCAGGGGCTACATTTGGTCAGATGGCCTGGTGTGGGCCCCGACCGCTAACACTTTCCAGCCAAGTCATGTGATTTCTGGAATTCAGGTTTCTCGTCTATAAATGAGGATTAACTTTTCTGTCCAGATTGTCTCACGGAATTGTGACAAAGTTGGGAAGCAAATGTGGACTATAATTATGTGTTTTTCTGAGTCCCACCATTTATAGCCCCAGGCACTAGACACTCCCAAATTGTGGGTGATATGGGCTGACGTGGTGACCCCAAATGAAGCTCTGCTCCCTATCTATAAGACCCTGTCTGTAAATTTCCAGATCTGGAAATACTTCCTTTTACAGGGACCTTGCTGAAAGTAAAGGGACCAGTCCAAAGGTCTACGAACACATGAATGGATAAACAAATTGTGTTACATATATAGGGTGGAATATTTTTCAGCCATAAAGAGGAAGTACTAATACATCCTACAATGTGGATGAATCTCAGAAACATGATGCTAAGACACAAAAGGGCACATATTGTTTGATCCCATTTACATAAAATATTCAGAAGAGAGAAATCCATAGAGTCCTAAGACAGACTGCTAGTTACTGGGGTCTGTGGGGAATGGGAAATGGGGGAGAAGCTGTTTAGTGGGTTTGGGGTTTGACTTTGGAGTGATGGCAATATTTTGGAACCAGGTAGAGGGGGTGGTTGCTCAGCATTGTGAATCACTAAATACCACTGAACTGTTCACTTTCAAATGGTTAATTTTATGTTATGTGAACTTCACCTGAATGCAGTCATGCCCCGCTTAACGACGGGGATGCATTCTGAGAAATGCGTCAGGAGGTGACTTCGTCCTGCAAACAGCACAGAGGCAGTCACACAAACCTAGATGGTCCAACCTACTGCACACCTAGGCTCCCTGGCATAGCCTACAGCTCCCAGGCGACTTCTGCAGGCATCGTCCTCTGATACAACAAAGGCCTGCATCAGACTTGGCTAACTGCAGCAGCTGGCTGCCCACCGCAGCTTCTGGGGCCAGGCTCAGTGTTTGAGGACACGGAAATTTATATATATATATTCACCACATCCTATAAATATTAGCACAGCCATTCCAGGTAAATTAGAGCCAAGTTTCCAAGCCAGACTCAAAAAAGTGAAGCCTATACCGTGTTTCCCTGAAAACAAGACCGGGTCTTATATTAATTTTTGCTCCAAAAGGCACATGAGAGCTGACTGTCCGGCTAGGTCTTATTTTCGGGGAAACATGGTATGTGTGGCTGTGTGAGAATACGCACGGAAACATTAATAGCAGTTAGGTCTTATCTTTGGATGGTGGGACTCAGGATAGGAATTTTAATTTCCTTTTTTATGTTGACCTGGATATTTTAAAATAATTCTACAATAAACATGACCTGTTCATGTAACGTTAAAGAAAATATTTGGAGGGGATGGTTCTTTTAAAGATGTAGTATATACATTTCTGAAAAATTATACACACTCATTGGAACTTTAGAAGCCCATGTATGTGTGGGGCTTATAAAAATGAGGACGTCCCTGACCTGAGAGGGTTCATATGACCATCACTTTCCCATTAGAAGCATTCACGAAGCTATATGGAAACACAGCAATAGGGAAATATGGATTCATTCTATGTAGAGGAGTCAGGAAGGGCTTTATAGAGATGTCATTTGAGCTAGATTTCTGTTCCAACCAACTTGTCTACCCATCGCCTTCATTTTTCCAGTCTTCATCGTCATTCCTCCTTTCTTTTATCAGAACACTATCCTTCTTCCAAGAACCATAGTTGCTCCCTTTTCTGAATCACCTTATCACTTGCTGATTGCATCATTTTTATGGCATGTCTTATATGCTACTTATCTTTTCATGTATTGCCTCAATGGTATCATAATCCTTTTGAGGACAGATGCTGCTATTTTCTACCCTCTAATAACTACAGCACCCTAAAAATAGTATGTCCTTCATGGTTTTGATATCATACATGGATTTGGAATTTATCAATAATATAATGAATATGCCAGAAGAATCTTTACTATTTGGTTTTAAAAATTCTTAAGATGCATTCTTAAAAGAGTCACCATCATAAATTAAGAGTTGGTGGGCATAAAGCCAGGCTACTCATAAATGCTCTTCAGGGGAGATGAAAGTAGACTACAAAAGTGGCTGAAAAATGAGTTTCAAAAGGTTATCAAGTTCATTTGTTGATACGCCAAAAAATGGAAACTCTGAATAAAATATGTTCCCACACAATTCACTTTTGTTTAAATACTAGATATAAGGTTAGGCACGAAAAGAGTCACCGTCTAGGTCTGAAATGATTCTTTTACTAGAACGAGAGATGATTTCTGGAAACTCTTCAGATAAACAATGCCATTTTCAATTCATCTGCAGCAACACTTGCCGCATTAGTTTGGTTTAGGTCTGGTGGTGAGTAACAGAAGCCCAGAATAACAGTAGTTTAACTAGAAGTTTACTTCCTTCTCATACGTAAGAAGTTTGGAGGTAGTCAGTCTAGGGCTAGTACAGCCCTCCACCCTGTCAGGGATCTAGGTCTTTATCTGTATCTTCCATTCCTAAGGCCCAAGATAGCTACCGTGTTTCCCTGAAAATAAGACCTAACCAGCAAATAAGCCCTAGCATGATTTTTCAGGGTGACATCCCCTCAACATAAGCCCTCATGCATCTTTTGGAGCAAAAATTAATATAAGACCCGGTCTTATTTTGGGGGAAACATGGTACTAGAGCTCCTGCCATTGTGTCTGCAATCCAAGAAGCAGACACTTAGAGGAAGTTGCAAATACCATTTCTATAACATTACATTTGTCAGAACAAGCTGGAAAGTGTGACCTCTAATCTAGGCAGCAAAATGCCCAGCTAAACATCTGGGGTACAGGGAGTTTTAGCCTCTTGTTTTGGTGCCATGACTAGCCTCTCTGGCCGTCTAGTGAAACCTACGGACCCCTTCTCAGAATAATGTTTTTAAATGAATAAAATAAAATACATAAGATTGCAAAAGAATCCAATTATGTTGAAATATGGTTCTACTCACAAGCCCTTTGAGATTTGTGGAACCCAAGTTAAGAATCCCTTCTATAGTATAGAAAAAGGGGACAGTTATCAGCTTCTGACACTTGACATGGAAAGAAAAATCCCCTACAGAACAGCTTTATTTACTCGTTAAGCAATTGTTGAGGTCCTATTTGCAGCCTAGCTCTGTGTTGTAGAGTGTGATGGATACAGGATCTGGCTCATTCTCTCAGTTATTCTCTAATTCAGCTAAATACTTAATAAAATGGAAATGTTCAACTTACAGAAATCGGCAGTCAGATAAGCCAGATTTTATGTATCCGTATTAGGGGAATTCAAAATAAGGGGGAAATTATGTGGAGTTGACTTGGAGAAAGGGAAGAAAGAAAAGTGTAAGATTTATTCTGAAAGAAATGCAAGGCACATTTTGGGGGAAAAGGTAGGGGAATGTGAGGGGAGGCGATAGGAGTGGCAGGAGAATCCTAAGTGGCTCTAAAGAAAATGTCTTAGGAGAAGTGGTTGGCAAGGAGAGGGTTAGGTTTGAGCTGATTAGAAGTGGAAAATGACTATTAGTTCTTGAAATTAAAAGGATGAAAAAGAGTTGAGAAATACCCATGTGTACATAGGCCGGTACATAAAAATATTTTAAGTGGTTGGGGAGGATAGACTTCAAATTTCTGAGAGTGGTGCCTGTTGCTTCTGGGGAATTAGATGGAGTGATAGTTAAAGGGACTGAAGTTCTCCCCCAGAGAAATCATTAAGCTCCTTGAAGGTCTGACTTCTTATATTTAGGATGGCAATTAACAGCTCCTATTCCTTATTCCCATTCCATTCCCAGGGCAGACATAACTAATCAACCACATCACTTGTTCTCACTGAGCTTGGGTACGGCCTCAGAATCCTTCTCAGAGTTCCTGGGGCTGCAAAATTGCCAATTGTATCAGTTGTACATTCAGATGAAACCTCTTTCCATCCCTACCTATATTTCTTTTGTAGCTTCCAAAGTACCAGAGTTGTTCGCAGAAGAGATTCAGAAGGAACAACCATCATCCTTAAAACCAAGAATCACAACATGAAACACGTAATTTTGAAGAAACTCAAAACTCGTAACTCCTTTTAGCAATATGCTGATGGCTGATTCAACTGTTTGAACATGTCAAGGAACTAATCTGGAAAGAGACTCAGAAAACTCGGAAAAGGGTAATACTGTAAGAGAGTAACATAGTCCCAAAGACCCAGACACCTGACTAGGAAAGTGTGGCTACCAGGCTGCAGGTGAAAAGCTCAAGACCATCCCATCATTTCCATCACTAAGTGTAAGGACAGCCTTCCCCACTCTCTTCAAGGCCTTGGGAAAGCCCCAGGACAAGGGGAGAGGAGAAAGAGGAGGGAATGCTACTTGGTGAATTTGAGAACTGGCTGCAAGTGAGGCAGCTGGGACAGAGGCCTAAGAAAAGTCCTCAGGCTGAGGCCCCTGCAATCTTATTCCGCCCCTAAGAGCTATCAGAGGCCTGAAGAAAATACATCAATGAGCTGACCATTGAAGCCTTTTCACGATGAGATCATGAGTGATTTTTTCCCCCAGTTTCTTTACACTTTTTCTGCTTTTTCAAATTCCTATAATGACCATGTTTTATTTTCATGGTCAGAAACTGAAAGAGAAAAAAGAAAACATCCCTGAGCAATACCAATCTTTTTAAAAAGTGGTACTATTACTCTGTCTTTGGAATCAGAGAGAAATAGAAAAGCCTATCATTTCACCTACCAAGAAAGTGAGAACATGACAGTGAAGCAAATATAAAATTCCTTTATCAAAGTGCCCAATATGGTGACTCATTCATTCATTTCTTCATTCATTCATTCATTCATTGATCATTTGTGGAGATGTGACTAAGTGCTGGGATACAGGAGAAAAAAGCAGACACAACCCTTGTCCTGATGGAGCATTCAGTTCCAGGGTGCAGGTGGGGGCAGGTTCACAGACCTCAATCAAATGGCCACACACGGATGCTAATTACCAGTGGGCTGAGTGTTATGGAGGAGAGGTGTAAGTGGTATTATGGAGGTGCGTGATGGCCTGAATTGGGGGGCAGAAGGGCACCTCATTGTCAGGCCGAGCTCTGGGTTGTTCCCATCCTCACCGCATTGGCTGTGGGCTGTGACAGGGCCTCCTTCCAGCCTCTCCCTCCCCTGTCTGTCCTGCAGCACCTCTCACTGCTAAGTTCCTGTCGCCTGCATCCAGTACCCGGAAGCCCCACAACACACAGGTGCTCCATATTGCCGAGGGTCTCCACTCGCCCACATGGTACCTTCAGTGTGAATTTTTAAATGGCGGCTCTTCCAACCCCGACCAGGGCACACAGCTTGGAGAGCAGAGCTCAGGTTGAATCTCAGTCTCTACTCGGCTTTCCTCTTTTATCTCTAATTAGACCACATCCCTCTTGAGTAGGAATTTTACTCTTTCGTGTTTTAATTCCCATGGTCCACAATTCAGTGCTGGACACATGAGACAGTACCTCCTTGGGTACAGATAGGACTGACACACTGAGTCTTAAATGATAGAAACTTGGGCTAACCCGTGTTTAGCCTGTGCATTTGCTCTATCATCTTGAAAAGTGTCCTCACTTCCCTAAATCCTCCATTTCTTCATCTGCACAGCGGGAGGAATGGCCAGCTGGGCACTTCAGGTATACAGTGAGCTGGGAAGAGAGGACAAACCAGGGCTTGACCCCCTTCAGGGGCTGAGGGGACACAGGATGAAGACGGGGCAGAGGAGAGGGAGGAGGTAACAGGTCCTTCCTCCCTTGATCTTCATGAGTTCACCACAGGAACTGAGAAGCAGTTGGGGCTGGCTGGCTGGGGGAGCGCCTCTCACAGGGGCGGTCCTTATCTCTGTGCAAGAGCCACGTCCTTCCTGGGCCCCAGCCACCTGTGGTTGCCTGAAACTCGCAAGTGAAGTTTGACCCAACCACACACCCCCAACCTGAATACCACAAGAGGCATTGGATTTTCCAGGGCAGTCCTGATTTTGAACCTCTTGTCTCACTGTCTAAACATGGTATCTTTGAGCACATGTTCCAATCTGAGGCCCCGAAACCTGTTCAGCTACAGACTGAGGGTCCCTAGTTGGAAGGCTGAAGTGAAGGTTTTCCACGTCCCTTGGTACCCGTTGCCCTCTCTGAGTGGCAGCCACATGGGTCCACCTTCCTGCAGGTCCTCCATTTCCTTAGCTCTTAGCCTTGGTGCCGTAAGCCTGGGCCTTACCTCACACTATCCCAGGACTCAGCTGGCCACCATGCCAACAACCAGTTCACTGGCCACCATGCCAATGGTGGGGAGCCCAGCCTCCTCACTTGGGTGGGACCCAGCATATCCACACCTGCTGCTGTGGGATCCTGAACAACATTCCTGTTTTCCTTGAGGTCGGATTGTCTTGACACCCACAGATTCCCTGTGTTTCTTTACTCCCAGTGTGTCTTCACAACAGCCCCCCCGGCCCTGAGTGAACAGCATTGGTCTCCACCCCTTGCAATCTGATCAAGTGAAACAAAGACCCTACCTTGTGGGATTGCTATGAAAATCAATCAGAACCATACATAGAACATGGTGTCAGAGGGCCCGTGTGCTTAGCAGGTAACCAGTAGAGGGTAGCTGGTTCTGCCCAGGAATGGACCACCACTGCCTGACTGCAGAGCCCAGAGAATCTTTGCAACAGACCACACAGATGCCGGGTGTTAACAGCCCTGAGCAGCATTGTTTTTCACCAGTGAGCCGGGCTGTATGGACCCAAGCTCATTCTCCTGTTCTGTCCCCCTAGAGACCTCACAGCTATACGAACAGCATTTTAGAAACAATACACGGGAGGAATGCTGGAAGAAGGCACAACTTGTACTAGTTCCCCGAATGAGAGGTATTCTGAGAATCATTGGATGGGTGCGGAAATGTTGGCCTGCTCGACCATGGTGATGGTGTATGAAGAGAGCTGCAGGAATATCTGAAAAGAGAGCAGGCCTTTCCTGAAAATCCCAGAACATACGGGACAGACTAATGTCGTCTGGATTGTCCCTGACCTTGGCCTGACTGAGGAAGGTGAATGAGAAGAGAAGAAGTGTTCACTGAGCCCAGGAGAGGCAGGACTGTGCAGGCAGTTGGACAAGCAATGGCACTGACGGTCTGATTTTCCTGATGCTTGATGGAGGCCTGATTTCCTGTGTTTGTTTCCAGTATATTTTCACTCTCTGGTAGTGAACAGTATTTGTCCCCATCCCTTCCAACCTGAAAAAGTCAACAACTGGGCTCCGTGGTTCAGTCTCACTTTACAGTGGAAGAAACAGGTCAGAGAGGTTAAATGACCCACCCAAGGACACGTGAGTGGGAAGTGCCAGAGGCAGGATTTGAACTCAGATCTGCTTGATTCCTTCCCGCCATGCCCAGGTAGTACTGCTGAAAAAAGCAGAACCTAGAATGTGACAGCGATTGGGGTAGAGTGAGTTGCAGCCATGACCTGGCTGTCACATCACACAGATGACTCACTCTGAACGTGAAGGTGGAAAGTGGAAAAATGCCAAATGGGTTTGGGAAGGGGTGGAGAGAGGAAGCAGGAGGAGCGGGGAATGTCAAGTTGAAAATATTCTCTGCTGCGTCATTAGGAGAAAGGAAAGGGGTGCCCTTCTCATTTTTCTTAACAAAAGCAACACAGGAAGAAAACAGTTCATGAAGACGCTGCATACTTTAGCAAGTAAGCAGAAACAGTTATTCCAGTTCTTAAGAAAAAATGTTTGCAAAGAACAAAAAGGGGTAATAGATTTATTTATTTATTTTTTTTTTAAGAAACCTTAAATGACTTCTGGTGACTGAGATGCACGTTTGTGGGACTTTGTTCTACTTGATATCATCCAAATTACATATAATAAGCTGTCAGGTCTCAGGGCTGAGGGTTGGTTTGTTCCTAGATGGGTCCCACCGCCTACGATGGGGCTTGGCACATAGGAGGTGAAAAAAAGTGCCACCTGGTTACCCACCAGCCTACAACAGCTTGAGGGGCACTGAGGTCACAAATAGACAAAACCAATGTGTGCTGGCCCAACAGCCCCTCTCAAAGGTTACCAGTCCTGGAAAGGACTCAGCTCAGAATAATCTTAAAAATAGGCTTTGGAGGTGGCCAGTGAGAAAGGATGTGAATATTGGGTATTTTTTAAGGATTCTAGTGACCCTTCCTGCCCTCCATCCCCACGGATGGCTCCATTCTTGTCCTCCTCTCCTAGGTGGGACTTCCAACCGAGGGGACCTGACTCAGTGGCTAGATATCAAAGGCCAGAGGCACCTATTCTCATTCATCTTTCAAAATTGAGTTCCACTGCCTCCTCCTCCAGGAAGCTTTCCTTGTCACTCTGTGTCCTCCCCCTGCTCTTCCAATTCAAGATCAAATCCCTCCCTTCTGTGTGCCCCCAGCTCTCCCTTTGCAGCAGTGACAAGACACCCATCTCTATCTTGGCACCCATCATCCCAGGTGATGACACCTATCACCACACTGTTAGGTCCTTAGGGATTAGAGGTAAATCTTCTTTGAATTCCTATCCCCAGTGCTTGCCAAGGACCTGGCATGTAGTAGGTACTCAATAAATCTTGTTAGAGGAATAAAAGGAAGAAGGGCGGGAAGGGAGGGAAGGAGAGAGAACACTTTGGGAACCATGAAATTTTCTTTTTCAAATTTGTCTCATAATTATCTGCCCAATACTTGTCCACAGATAACAACTAAAGTCAGGATTCCATTTTCTGTAAATGGTTGAGCTCCCCCACTCCCAGCTGTGACTTTGGCCCCTAAGGCAGGCGGAAGTTGGGGCAGATTTAGAGGAATTTGGAACATAGTGTCTGAGGAATATGCAGTGTCGTAACACATTTCTGAACTAAATCTATGTCTTTGAACCACATACAAAAGGCAGACACAGCCGTTTGTCTATCTGCAACTTAGTTACTCAGCAATTTCAACTTTCAGAGGACAGCCAACCAGCTAGTAAGCAAGCTCGGTGTAGGATGGCAGAGAGCTTGCTGTCCCATTCACTACTGTAACCATGTGCCCCTCAAAGACGTGACAATTGGTAGGTGCTCAATAGCTATTTGTGGAAAAAGTAGAAAAGAACTTGAGGCAGCTTCAATGTCACAAAATTTCTACGGTAAATATCCTGAACTTTATTCGCAGGAGAACCCCTTCGATTCTCACGCAAGTCATATTGACACTCAATTTACAAATAGATCTATCAGAATTTAGCATCTTGTTCTATGCCCACTGTAGACTAAAAACGGGAAGAGAAGGGTTTTTACTCTACCTGTATAAATATATTTTCTTTACTCTTAGGGAAGAATGAAGAAAAGTAGATACAAGACTTTAACACTCACAGGGGACAAGGGCCAGCTGCGGCTGCTGTAAACAGCTCTAAGGGATGTGATGCTTCGTTCCACTAGGTCACAGAACAGTATCGATACTCAAAAGAACTGAGTCATGAAAAGTAGGTAAAATGAACTCCAACACATTTTCTAAGAAGATAGGAAAGGGGCAGGCGAATGGCTCAGTTGGTTAGAGCGCGAGCTCTCAACAGGGTTGCCGGTTCGATTCCCACGTGGGCTAGTGAGCTGCGCCCTCCACAACTAGAGTGAAGGACAATGATTTGGAGCTGATGGGCCCTGGAGAAACACACTGTTGCCCAACAATCCCCAATAAAAAACTTTTAAAAAAGAAAAGACAGGGAAGTGAATAAAACATTTAAGAGAGATCTCTATCCATGATAGATAAAAATGAAAAAAGGAAGTATTTAAAGAAGTAAACCAGAAGCATTTCCATTAGCGGAGGCATTGTGGAGTTTGAGTGTTTTTGATTCTTGAGTTGGGTATTGGTCCTTAGCGCTATCCGTTGGCTTCTCCCCATTCATGTGACTGGTCACAAGTTGCCTCGGTAACCCCCTCAGGGCCCTGGGGACAGCCCTGTAGAGACCTCCAAGTTGGACCTGCATTCTGAACCAGTCCTTAAATGGACTCATTCCTGGTTTTCCTAGAGGGACAGTAAGAACATGGCTTCTCTAGGAAGTGTGGGATACTGTGTCGATTGAACAACAGTCTTGGTGAAAATTACAGTGGCAACCTGAGAGGGCAAAGTACAGAAAGCCACACGGGGGCGGGGGGGGGGTGAACTCCCACTCTCTGCCTATGGGGTGACGTGCGGTGATGTGCTGGCACCAGCCCTGATTGTCCTCACCCCCAGGACAGCACTGAATGAAAGAGCCCCTCTTCCTCCAGACCCCAGTGGGCAGAGCAAGCCTCAGAGTGGAGGGGTGACTAGCCAAGGGGAAGCTGAGGAAAAGGTGCTGCCCTGTGGCACCTGGGGGTGGCAATGGGACAGGATTGTCTCATGCTGCAGAGCTTGGGAAAGAGCACTGCTCGACTCATGCAGAAGGCGTTAGAACACCCACAGCTTTCTGACTCAGGGAACGTCTCTGTGTATGAAGACTGACAGGTCCTGACAGTGACAGGTCCTGACAGTGGCCAGACCTGCATGGCTGCCCCCTCAGGATACCCACCCAGAGCTGGTTACACATGCAGTCCAGCTGGTTGCCTTTGAATGTTATAACCACCACCACAACAAAACAAAAGCCACTCAGCTGTGTTAGCTGAGAAGGAGGCACGCCCTGGAGCAGCCTTCGCTTTTCCCTTTAAAGACAAATGAAGGGCTGGGGCTGGGGGCCTGTAGCTGCATTTGACTTTTGAACCAACTTGTTATACAAGCAGCTGGGCCCCCATGAAATCCACCTGAGAGACTCCGTCCCCAGCCTACCTCTCCTGTCCTGGCTCCTTCCCCCAAATGTCTCTAACCATCCACCCCCACCGGCCTCCCAGCCTGAGCCTGTCTCCTGCATTGGGGAGCCTGACACACCCGGAGGCCTGTCTTCAGCTGGCAGAGTCCTAGGACCCCGGTGTAGATGGGACCTCACATATCATGGACTCTCTTCCTCTCCTTTGGTGGAAGAGGAAACTGAGGCCCAGCGAGGTAAGGTGACCTGCCAGAGGTCACAAAACAGCGAGTGCCGGCTTATCAACCAGCCGGACGATGGCAGAAGCACGCTCTGAAACGGGGTGGCTAGGAAGGGCCTTTCTGTGGAGATGCCTTCTGAGCAAAGACTGTTATTTTATTAGCAACCCACCTTCTACTAAGTATCCACCAGGTTCCAGGCACTGCACTCACGTTTGGTACTTTATCCCATTTGTCCTTTCAGTGATGGCCGACGTTGGTTTCACTCATCCAGAGAGGAAGGGGCAAGCTGCGGTGCGGTTTGGAACCAGGTCTTATCCTTCCACTGACAGCAGTGGAGCCGCCTGGCCACCCTCCCTTCTCACCTATGTCAGGGGTGCAGCGTCTTCTCAGGCCCAGGTTCTCACCTGGGACCTCGGGAAGGAACCCAGCTGCTCATCTCTTCAGAGAGCCAAAGATGGGCCCTTGGCATTGGCAGCCACAGGGAGGGGTACCAGGGTGAGCACCGACTGACCAGCCCATGCCCATCAAAGGTGAGCACGGGTGGGCTTCACCCCACCCAGCTGGCACTTGCTGCTGAAAGAAGCTGCTGCTGCTCCCTACTCTGTTTGGGGCAGATAAGTCCCACCCCAGGACAACCCTGCAGAAGTTGTAGGGGCCTCCAGGGGCCTGGAGTGGGCTCTTTCTCACCCTTGACTGGAAGTATCTTGTTCAGCCAGACCAGGCCTTGGCCACTCCACAGAGCCACTGTTGAAGTATTCTGGGAAGATATATTTTACGGCAAAATCTTGCTTCCTTCTGTTTTATGTATGACACTTTCCCAAAAGAAAGTTGGAATAAAAAGTGTCATTATTCTTTTCTTGCTTTTAGTTTCCACCCCAGAACCATCTGTCATCAGAAAACAGTTTACTTTACACCTCGCAGGCTGATTTCCACATCCAGAGGCGACCGGAGAGGACAGCGGTGACCTCTGGATGCCCCACTGAAGGGGTTGGGAGGTGTGGGAGGGAAGGAATCCTTAACCCCTGAGGTCGCTCAGGAGACAGCTGCAGAGGCTGACGAGGGAGTCACACCTCTGCATTGGATGGTACATGGGATGGTGAGACGCTGCGAGACAGGTGTCTCCTCCCTACGTCCCCTCTCGATCCACTCAGTTGGGTGAAAAATGCAGTTGAAGTTCTGCCATTGTGGATGCAGACATCATCTGTGACATGGGGCGGGGAGAGCAAGTGGCGGGAACTAGAACAACGCTTTAAATCGAGATGTTTTTCATCCGAACGTCGATGAGGTCCCTATAGATCAAGAGAGAAGAGGGCCTGAGCTGATAAAGACTTGCTACCAGATTGAGACCTTGTTGCTCCAAATGAAAAGGACCAAATGAGACTGACGTTGCTGCTATAAATCCCAAAGGCAGGGTTAGAATGAGAAAATGCGATGTTTTAATATGTTGTTTGCACCATGTCAGATACCCAGCCATTGGAAAGGAGGTATTGACCTGTTTATGTTTCTGGGTTGATGCTGAGCTAAGGAATCTGAACTTTATTCTTCATTTGAGCTTAGAAGAACGTTACCACAATTTTTCGAGCTACATTTTCAAGCCACCCAGATGGAGGAAATGTCAGTCCTGGCAACCAGAAACCACACTGTCCTTACATTCTCCCCCTTGACAAAGGAAGGTCTGGGTGCATGCTAAACCAGAACTTGACTTAGGAACTGATGGCGAGTGCCCTGAGGGTTTTAGAAGCAGAGTCACATGGTCAGATCTGTGTTTATAGAAAGATAACTCTGGGTGCACGTGGGAGTTGGGCTCCGAGGGGGCACTGGCTTAGGGACACCACTGAAGAGCTGCTACTGTCTGCATGTTTGTATCCTCCTAAAATTCCTATGTTGAAATCCAACCCTCAGTAGGATGGGGCCTTTGGGAAATGAGTCGGTCATGAGGGTAAAGCCATCATGAATGGGTTCAGTGTTCTTATAAAAGAGGCCCCAGAGAGCGCCCTCGCCCTTTCCACCATGTGGGGACACAAGGACGAGACGGCTGCCTGTGAGCCAAGAAGCAGGCCCTCACTGGACACCAAATCTACTGGCACCTTGATCTTGGACTTCCAGCTTCCAGGACAGTGAGAAACAAATTTCTATTGTTTGTATTAGAAGCCACTCAGTCTATGGTTTTCTATTATAGCAGCCCAAACAGACTAAAACAGCAGCCCACTGGGAGGTGATGACAAAGGCCTGAAATCCTGAAGCAGCATAAGGGACGAACAGTTTGGGCTGATGGATCCTGGGTGCTGTTATAAGGTTATCGAGGAGAGAACCCAGGAACATCTAATCTTGCCTCCGTCCAACCACCTGCCTACCCCAAAAGCTCCTAAGGACATAGCCAGGGACCAGAAGCCGAGAAAGGAAGAGAAAACACCACTTTTGTTAAGTTGCCATATTAACTCCCCTCTCTTCATGTTTCCTTCCAAGTGTAGGAAAGATCAGTTATTCTCTAATTGAACCAATTAGTTCAATACCCTGGTCTCTCGCCACCGCTTCCCTGACTCCTCCTGGGGAAGACCGCACACCCTGTGGCAGGCTGGTCCATGCGTCAAGCTTTATGGGAGCTGCTGTCTCCCCGTCTCCCAGTCTGGAGGCTGCCCTGGGTCAGAGCTGACTGTGGGGGAAACCTACTTGCTTCCAGTATAAGCCACATTCTCCAGTATCAGCTTTATCTATAACAAAGATGACAATTTGATATCGATATGCCTTCTTCCTTTTCTTTTTTTTAACCTCCTAAGTAGTTCAGAAGTTAGATAAGGAAAACAAGTTTGTCATTTATTATACCCCCTAAAAACTCCAAATTTAATATAAGCTGGTGCTTTGGTCCCAAATCCCAACCTCTGTCAAAATGGGTGGAACCACGTGTAATATCTCTTTGGCCTAGACTAGAGATCAATGCACCTTATTTCCCCTAAATCCGAATTCCAGAATGAAAGGAGAAACCTTTAACAAGAGGAAAAGCCTCAGGGTAGCCTCAGGAGGCAGAACATGTTTGTCCCATTAAAGATCAGGAATCATCTCATGATGGCGCCCACCAGGAATCGTGGCCCAATCAGTGACTGGGAAACTGACTCATTAGACCAACAAGCTTTCTCTTTGGGAAGACGTAAGGGAGAAAGCATCGTTAGTGGGAGGAATAAACAGAGACTGAGGCCCAAAGAGGAGAAAGGAGAGATGAGAGAGACCTATGCAAGAGGCAGGGCCAGTCGACTACTGTGGGTGAGGTGAGTGTCTGGCTAAGGAGCCGGAATGGATGGAGGTACCATTACTGCACTAGGACACTCAGTGGTTTGGAAGGAGAGGTTTGTCATGGCTGCGCAAGGGGGAAGCTGCTCTGCAAAGTCTAGAAGCGGGTATTGCTCATATGTTACAGGACACCCCTTCATTCCAGAGGCCAGGGGGACCGCTGAAGCTAACCAAATAAAACAATAAAGCTGGGTCCATAGAAGCACTAAAATGGTCAAAGTCTGATTTGCTTAACAGATCTTTAGTGAGCACCACTGTACGTCAGACACTGCGCTGAGGCCTGAAGATATAGTCAGTGATGAATAAAACACATCAGGCTCTGCCCTTGGGAGTTTATCAGGGTTTCTCCAGTTTTGTCTTGTTTGCTGGTTCCTTTGAGGGCTGGGGAGTACAAGAAAAGTTCTCCCTTCCAGGGGACGCTTGTCAATGTGCAAGTTTTGGGTGTTGTTGACTTCTGTTGTCACGGGCCTTGGGAACGTGAGCAGAGAACCCTATTAGGGAATCCCAGCCAGCAATAAAACATGACCCGATTAGCCAAAATGGAAAGCCTGTCTCCGTGCTGTCCTTTAAGTCCTCTGAAAAGCTTTCTATGAATGTTTATGTATATGTACACCGCCACAGGGCTGTGCCTAGTGGGCTGTGACCAGAGCCCAGCTCCTGTGCTAAATAAATGTCAGCTTGTCCATTTCCTTTCTCCCACCTGTGCTCCCAACGGGCCCCAGGAGGAATCAGACCCACGTGACTACACAACAGGGTCCTCTCTGGGCATTCACTGTGTTTGGAGAGGAGAGCGCCTCACCCCTACTGCCACTAAAAGCTGAGTGGCTGTGGCTAGACACCTCTCCGAGACCACAGGGCCTGTTTCCAGGGGTTCCCACTCAGGTTATGCACCAGCATCCCCCGGAGAGCTTTGAAAAGACAGATTTGGAGCTCCACACCTGGAGATTCTGACTCACTGAGTCTGGGGTGAGACTCGGGAGGCTTGGAATCCCGACAAACCTGGGTGAAAATGGCCCATCCAAGTCGCACAGATCATGTGGGCTTATTGTCAAGGGTGAGGCAGAGGACACAGCTGTGGCTTTCAGCGAGGGTATCAGGATGGCTGTGGGGCTTTCGACCTTGGAGAAGGCGCAGTGGGCAGTGAAGCGCCTGAGAGAGAACAAGAGTGAGACAACAGGAAGCCCGGGCTTCCTCCTTCTGTGTGTGAGGAAATAAGTCAGACCCTCCCACTGGGGATGCTCCTGGTACCTGTGCACCAATGGGCCCCACGTGTGTCTGGGGGACAGGGTCTCTAGTGGGGATTCCCCTTGTTGGGAACCTTGGGGTGAAGCTTGTCATCCAGTTTTAGAACAGCAGTCACTCCAAATCTTCTAAGAAAGGTTTCTTCTCCCTACCACTGACCCTGCTTCTGCAGGGAACCAGGTGTTTCCTTCAGCTTCCTACAGAGGCAGTTTGTCCTTTTCGCAGACCCTTCCCTCTGCTGGCCTCCTGGACTTGCTGCCAGAGCCCTCAGTGTCCCAATTCAGAATGAATCCAGAGAGAAATCTGATCAGCCCCTCTCCGTTGGCGCTGCAGCCATCGTTTCAGATGGCCCCCGGGTCCCATTCGCTGTCGCCAGGAGCAGGGCCACAGCTCTAAAAGATGAGCATGGCTGGGATTAGCAAGGTTGTGGGGAGCAGTGGGGTGATAAGGCGTGATGGCACCTCTAAAGAGGTCTCTGCAGCCTGCCCCGTCTTGGGTGTTTGAGTGAGGTGGAAACCAAGGAGGACAGTACACCCAGTATTCAAAATTCGTATCAGAGAAACTCGTACAAGGTGATCCAAGACGTCCTTGGCATTTTGCGGCAACTCCAGGTGTCAGCGCCATGCCCTGCACACGGGTGCAGGCAGGTGGTCATCAGGAGGCCGAGGTAGCTATTGTCTTCTGGGGAGACCAAACCTTGGGCCAGGTGAACACAGCTGATTCCAGGAAACGGATGCTGAGTGGATGAGCAGGAGATGGCAGGAGAACTCTGGGTGCTTGTTATTGTTGCTCTCGCTTGAAACTTCTCCACCGCGCTGCTTGCGGCGACCTCCTGTGGCAGCTCATCTGCAGGCTGGTGGTTTGGCAGGGGTGCTGCCTCCCCTGTAACACAACCCAGGCCCAGCTCAGGGTCCAGGGAGGCTCCCGTGGGCTGTTTGACTTGGACACAGTAGTCTTCCAAGGGATTCAGGCAGGAGCGTGAAACGATTCCAGATTTCTGATTTTCTGTGGTAGGTGGGAGCGTTCCCCTGAGCCGCCTCCGATTCCCTTGGCCACATTCTCTGGTCCACTTCACTTCCGCAGCTCCGTTTTGAAGTGCCCTTGGCCAAAACTGTTCTGAAGGGTCATGAGGCTGTACTAACAAAGCCTCCCCAGGAGGCAGGGGCTGAGCTCCCTCCCCCTCACAGGAATGGAAAATCTGGGAAGTCATTTGACTCTCCTACAAAATAGCCTCCTGAGAAGACTGCTGATTTCAAGCTAACCACTGAAGACTGGAGAACACATTCCAAGCTGGCGTTCGTAGTCCCCTCGAAAATTGCCTAGTAACCGGGGGCAGCAGCTTGGTTGTGTGAGGTTCTGTTGAACACCACACATTTGAGTAGCTAGCTAAGCAGCTGAACAGGAGATGGCCTTGAGCCGCTCACTTGTGATTTCAGGTGTCTTCAAGACAAAGCCCATGCAAAACGGAGGATGGTAAGAGAAATGCAGCCCTTATTCAGGGAAACTTCAAGGGATGGGGTCCCTCCATAAGCAGAACAGGGTAATTCAGCTCGACCTCCATCACAGGGAAAGCCCACTGCAGCCACACAGGTGGTTGTCAGAAATTCTATAACCTAAGATAGAAACAGGCACAGATCTTTCAGGATGTGGGTTCCTCCCTCCTTACCCTCTGGCACCTCAGAGACTCTAGCCAGTCCCGGGAGTCACAGTATCTCTATCCCTCTCGATGACCAGGCTGAGGGGACCAGGCCAGAAGAGTCTTGTCAGCGGGGCCCTGGGCCCCCCAAGAAGCCTGAAGCAGGCTGCAGCCTCCCAGCCTCTTCTGCTTCTTTTGGGGCCAACTTGCCACCAGGAGGAAGTTGCCCACCTCTTGCTTGAGGTAAACCCGCCATCATAGGCGATGTCTGCACACATTCAAATGAAGCAGATTTACCAGAATTTCTGAAACCATTCCCCTACTGTGGGGTGCTTTGTTTTTTGTTTTTTTAATTTTCACTATTAATATCTCTATGGTGTATACCATGGGCACACAGTCTTTCTTCTGAAAGATAGAATCCCCAAAGTGAAAAAAAAAAAAAAATGGGTCAACAAATATAAAAATTTTTACGACTCTAGCCAAATTACTTTCCAAAATATTTGTTCCACTTTACAATGTCACCATCAATGTAGGAAGAATATCAATTTTGCCCTGACTCCATTGGTTGTCATTATTTTCTAAATATTTTTCTAATTTAGTAGTTAAAAATATGCTACCTCATGGAGGTTTCAAGTTGCTTTTCTTGGATTACTAGTGAGACTGAATATTTTCCCATGTTTGTTTATTGATTATATTTTCTCTTTTCTAAATCATCTTTTCCCGTCCTCTGCCCACATATACACTGGAAGTTCAGAATGTTTTTCTTGTCAATATATCTGATATTAACTCTTTGTGATATTTACTACGCATGTATGATAAGTTGTAAGGCTGTTGTTTGTCTTACAACTTCACTTGGATGCCTATTGCGCCATTCAAATTTAACATGTCAAGACAGGACCCTAAATTTCCTCCTGAAACCTGCTCTCCTTCTCTGGTCTTCCCCATCTCAGTAAACGGCAGTACAATCTACCAGAGCCCCAAACCTAAGAACCCTTCTGGATTCTTCCCGTTCCCTGATGCCACGTATCTCATCCACCAGCCCTCTCCACCTACCCAATCCACGCAAGGCCCCCTATCACTATTCATCTCACAGCTGTTTTCTTCTTTAGGGCATTGCCACAATCAGAAATTCTCTTGTTCATTCACTCATTTGCTCCTTTATGGTGTGTGCCCTGTCTACGTTCTAGAATCTAGAACATAAGCTTCCATGAAGTCAGGAGACTTGCCTGCCTGACTCATCACTGCCTAGAGCCCAGCGCAGTCAGTCCCTTAGTGAAAACTCTTAAATACATACCGAATGAACCTTTTAAATGTATTGAAACGTGTATGAAGGAGACCTCATGACATAGAGGATTAGAGTATTGGCTTTGGGGACAGACAGTTCTGGGTATAAAGACGGACTCTACCACTTACTGTATGATCTTGGGCAAGTTACTTAACATCTTTAAAAATGAAAATAGTAATACCATCTGCGTAAGTTTGGAAGATAAATTAGGTAATGTGGACAAAGTGCCTAAAAATAGAGACTGACCAGAATAAGCACTCAATAGATGTCAAGCCTGGTCAGGGTTTCTTGATGGGTTTTTCCCTTTGCTTTGTTGGCTTACAAGTCATTCTCTTGTTTTCACTAACACCTTAGTTAATAGTAAGTGATATTTTATTTTAGCGTTTATGGTATATTTTTTAAAAACTTTAAAAAAATGTTTACTCTTTACATGCTTTGGAACTTGTGGTGTATTAAACAAAGCAATTTCTACCTGGTCTTGGCACCATTGTTGACCAATCTTTCCCATTTGTTATGCTCTCTTTATCACACATGCCATTTTTATATAGAATAGGGTAGTTTTTCTGGCTACCAAGTCTGTCTGTCTCCCTGCTGCCTCTGGAGCTGGGACTATACTGTTTCGCACTGTTTCACTGAGAGGGTCAGACTCCCAACCTTGCTGGATTTGTGGGAGAGTCACCCTTTCTCTGCTTGGACTCAGAAATGTGATGTCAATTTGGAACGTGTGTTAGTTCTGTTCCAGTGCCTCCCAAGCATACTTGTCCTTCTTGCCCTTGGGTTCCTCGAGACACCCGTATATCCTGATAGAAATGTCCCCTTTTACTTGAGCCAATCTAAACAGATTTCTGTAACTTGTGACTTGTCCAAAGGTAAACTTCACCTTTATAATGGCCCGAGGAACATCCCCAGCCAATGAGACTGCATTCCTACATGTCACAGAGATTAAAACGCTGTCCCTGAAATGTCATCATAAAATACATTATCTGCCAACAGGGCAAGCAAAATACAGGAAGGTCTCCCGGACACCTGCACGTCAGGCTGCACCTACCCACCCTGCCACCACCCTGATGGTGGCTGGCACCTCAATACTGCACTGCAGATTCAGACCCACCCAGAAAGGCAGGCTGTCACCAACTACTCAAGACTCTACCAGTTTGATTGGCCATTGTAAGACCAAAGAAATTATGTGGAAGTATTTGCAAGCAACCATTAAAATACATTATTATAATTGCCTTATTTCATTCCAAAATGGATGTGGAACAGCATACAAATTAGATATTGATAATAAAAGATTATTTTTAATATGCCTGAGGATCTGTGTTGTGAGGTTATCACATGAAGAATATCATTTTTCAGCCTATAAAAGTACAAAGAGTAGAGACGGCGCTGTGCTTGTCCTTTACCCTAGATTATACCCCACCCCTTGCTTTGTTTTAAAAAATCCTTGATAGTTTGGTTTTGCTGAGTAGCTGTTTCTTGTCTTTTGAGGTGTGTGTTTGCCATGTGACCCTCTTTCTTAGTCATTAAGGAGATAAGGGAAAGTCTATTAATGTGTGTTCTGGATTCTAGTGACGATGAGTGTGCTGTCCTAGAGAAGGCAAGGGCACCAAGGAAAAAGAAAAGAAAGGCTGGCAAGAGCACAGAGAATTTGTGACTTTACTCCCCCAGGCAGAGGGAAGAGTGACTCAGCCGGATGCTCTATCGAGGCAGGAAAACCGTCCAGGCTTGCGCATTTCCCATCAGCCCTGCACCTGCTAGGATCTCCTGGCTGGCATGGATTCTGTGCGGTCACCTGGTGTCCCCAGCACAGGACACCCTGGGGCCTTTTTCCTACTTAGTCAGATGCCAGCGGGTGTGGCCATCTTCCAGTTATAGACAGAGCTAATAACAACAGTCGCTCTGCCTTTCATGTGTGCAGCACTTAAAGCCTTTCAAGATGCTTGCACACAACTAAGATCTGGCATAAGCAGAGGGACAGTCCTTTTGATTTACCGAAAAAGACACAAAGCGATTTAGAAAGTGAGAACTCAGACTTTCTGACGCCCGTGTGCTGCTCCCACATTGACTGCTGACCTGTGCCCTGGCTTTCCTTGTCTTTCCCAGTTACCCATGGCCCTTACTGCAGGCAGCCTCCTGGGGTTGCCACCTCCCCTTCCTCGGCTTTCCGACAGGTGACACTATGGAAACCCACCTCAGTGCATTCACAGGAAACACAAAGACCCCGAAGATGTGCTAGGATTATTGTCAAACTGAAAGGTTAAGCTAGAGGGGGAGAGGTGTCCTTCTGGCCCAGATACAGGAAATTTCTTTTGTCCTCTGTCTTCCTCCTTCTCCGGGGCTCACCAGCTAGTGGAAACTTCAGGCGAAGTAGTTTTGTTCTCATTGCTCCAATTCAAAATAGCCTCTGCTAGCAGCTGACCATCTATATCAGGAAATGTTGGTCCCCTTGTTTTTACCACCTGGTTATTCAAACATTTAGAGCAATGATTTACATACATCCCATTAGGAGTCCTCCCCAATTCAAATGAGTTGCTGCCAGAGGAGATCTTTTTTCCATGACCTGGAGATTTGGTTGACGATGATCTGGTCTTCCAGGAAAGGGGCAAGTGATCAGCTTATGATGATGTCCCCAGCTCACCCCATCCTATGGTTCAATGGCAGGTGAAAACCAAGTTTACAAAAGGCCAAATAATTCATCTCCAAAGTAAACTTCCTATGGCTCTCTCTGGTCTGGAGCATGTTGCATGATGCCCCAGGAATTGTACAAGTGGATTGTCCGTGCCTGGTGGATACCAGTCTTAGATTCCCTAAACCTAATGAGTCTGTGGAATACTGGATAACTCAGATAATTCAGGAATAAATTGATTGATTTAACAAACACTTTCGTGAGTAACTATTACGTGTTACAGACCATGCCAGGCCTTGATCATGGGACTTCCTACATTATTTCTCATGCAGGTGTTCCCACGGAGACTTGGCTCTAAGACACTCTTAACTTGTAAAGTGTCCTAGGTCTCCATAGAGACTCACATTCTTCAGCTATGACTCTTCCCACCCTGTGAGACTCTCCCTTTGAAAGCCATGGAGAGAAGAGGAAGGAAGAGGGTCTGGGGCCCCCTGCCTCCTTGAACCAATCCCCACATTGATTTTCTCAGAGCCCCTAATGAGACTTCTGCTGGCCCATAAATGTACCCTGGGTTCTGGTTCCTTTGGTCGGAACAAGTTTAATGGGCTGAACCTGGGAATGCACAAAGGAGCGTACGTGCTTCATAGTGCTATGGAGGCTGCATGTCCTTTCCCTTCACCAATGTGGCTTCAAGTGTTTTAATGAGGGCATTACCCGCCATTACGTTAGCTGTCTGTTGCTATATAACAAACTGCCCCCAAAACTTCGTGGCTTCAAACACTAAAGATTCATTATTATTTTTCATGATTCTGTGGGTTGGCTGGGCTCAGCTGGGCAGTTCTTCCACTCCGCATTGTGTTGGCTGAGGTCACTCATGTGGCTGCATTACCTGGGAGCTTGGCTGGGGCTGAGACGTCCAAGATGGTTTCACTCACATATCTGGCACCTCAGCTTGGAAGGCTGGAAGAGCAGGGTGCTAACGGGGCCTCTCCCTCTCCATTCATACTCTCGTCATTCAGCACTCTAACCTGAGCTTATTTATATGTGGTGGCAGAACCCTAAGAGGCCAAAGCAGACAGTCGTGTAAGGAACTGCCATAGTATCACTTCCTCTACATTCTTTTGGTCAAATCAAATCACGAAGACAGCCTCAGTTCAAGGTGAGGGGAGAGAACCCACCTCTTGTTGGGAGGAGTGGCATGTGGTCATAGGGAGGGGAAGATTTGTTGGCGCCATCTTTGAAAACCATTTACCACACTAACGAAAGACAGGAAGACGACAAAGGGATAAACTGTATGTGTGTTTGCAAATGTATACACTCAGATAACATACAAATAGCGATTTCTTTCAATGTTAAAATTGTCTCTGGTGGCCCCCTTGCGGGGTTTTAAGCAGAAACATGCAGAACTCCACTTTACTAACTACAGTACATGCTCATTAAAATCAAAGTCCTTCAGATAAATTCTATAGTGACAGAAAGCAGATCAGTAGTTGCCTGGAGCTGGGGGTGGGGAGGGAGGGTGGACAGCAAACGGGCATGCGGAAACTTTTAGGGGTGATGGAAAAGATTCTATATTTTGAATGTGGTGTTGGTTACACAGGTATATACATTTGTAAACACTCATTAAACTTTCCACTTAAAACAGGTGCTTTTTATTGTACATAAATTACACCTCAACGGAGTTGGTTCAAAAAAATCAAAGCCAACCTAGTTAGGATGATCAGAAAGGCTAAGTTTGAGACGTGGTTAAATAAAGCTGGTGTTGGGGGATACTATATTTACAAACAATAGCACATTCCTTCGGGGCGGGAAAGGAAGCAGAGGGCTAAAGGGGATGTTTTGTTAGTTCCAAAGCAGGATACACGTTAACATTACCATGTCCTCCTGCTGTAATTGTACTTAAAACCATGCGCTGTCATTTGCAGAATGTTGAGTAGGTGCTTCTCGGTATTTTATAGATTATTGAAGAGTGACTACATCCTGCTTCCTGGGGTGCAGGAAGAACTGGGGTCACCTCAAAGCAGAAACAAACAACAAAATGTGTGGGTCATTCTGTTAGATCATCTTGGAATTAAACTGGTGCCAGCACTGGGGAAAACTAACTGGGGACCGTCACAGATGGCTCCAGGGATGTCCTAACTTCAGGAGTCGGGTCCTGCAAAGCAGGTGACCTGAGTACATTTTTTGCACATTATTTGGCTTCTGAGAATCAAATTGAGTTCTAAGAGTGTCAAGAAGTGTTGTATCGGAGAAGGATCTTGGGTTGAGTTGGGCAGATGGGTGTGTTAAGTGAGTTCTGTCTGCCAAATGCACGGCCCCCTAACACACACACACACACACACACACACACACACACACACACATACACGGCAAAATCATGAGGGACTGCTAAACTCTGAGATCCAGCTTTGGAAAAGAGATTGTCTTGGGTGAGCAGGAGAGGGAATCATATTTGGACTTTCCTGAGGGTTGGTACAGAGGCTGGCCAAGAATGCCCATCAGAAAAGCAACACACTTGCTTTAGGTATGGGGCGAGACAGGGATTCTCCCCCATGGGTGAGTTGGGTGGCTGTGGGAACAAGGGGGCATGACCCAGGGAGTCCCTGGTTGGCTAGAGTGACCCTCGGTCTCCTGAGTTCACTATATATATGAAATGGTTGGTTGGAACCAGAGCTAGAGATCTTTAAAGACTGCTTTAAATGAATGTTCACTGGGAAAGCAAGTGTTAAATAGAAGTTATTGTTCAGATGAAACTCAATGAATTTGCGTCCTCAATGATTTTAATTCAGTGTAGCCATATCAGCAAACTACCACAGACCACTGATTTTTGGATTGCACTGGGTAGTAACCTTAGTTATTATACTATCAGAATTCTAGTTGAATTTTTAACTAGTAGGGTCAGGCCCAGGACAAACCCTGACTAGGGCTGAATTTCCTAGTGTCATGAATAAAGCACACGTGCCATTAAGGCAGGGAACATGTGTTCAAGCCGTCTTTCCAGCTTTCCTCTAGAAAGGGTTCCCTGTGAATGACCAGTTTTTCCATAAGTATTTCCATAAGTGTAATTTGCTCATCAATTAATATCCTCATGTTCCCTCACCTCCCAATCAAAACACAACTGAAAATTCCTTTCTTGGGAAATTGTCCTGCTGAAGGGACATTGGAAAAGACCTGATCAAATACTTATGTTATTAAATTATTAATTATTGGCAAGGTTGTAATGTTTACCCTTAAGCCAAAGGAATAAAAATGTCTAAGGGTAGATTTCAGACAATGTCAATCAAAAAACCTCTCCTCGACAGTAGTTTGTGAGGAAAAAATCTTCCTGGGATTAGCATTCCTCAAACAAAGCCATATATATAACACCATTCTACCTTACTTGTCCCTTGGAAGATCCAAGAAAACACAAACAGCTTTCCCCAAAGGCTGTGGGGTCATTTAGAGATGTGGGTTTGATTTCACAGCAGCTAAACTTCCTATGCCTTCCTGAATGTCTATTAACAATTCATTTCCCCTTCTTTCATGCTTCTTAACCCTCAACCACCTTTATATAACATGTAATTTTCTGGTCAACGTCCTTGGTTCAGAAATTTCAGAGCAACCTTAGAAGTCCAGGCACAGCATGAAATCTCATTCACAGAGACATTCACATAAAACCTCTGGTTTCCAAAGTGCTTATAAACTGTCAAGTGACTCAGAAATACCAAGGACGAATCCTGATAGAGTCCAGAAGGAAAGCATGACTTCATGCAACACTGACCCAAGGCAGAAGGCACATCTGTCACAGCCTTGACAGGGCTCCAGGTGAACACACGCTCTTGGAAGCGGGATGTGTGTCAAGGCTTGGCCCCCAGCTGGCTGCCTCCTCCACGACAGCTCTCAGCATCAGAAAGTTCAGGGATGCTTCAGGCATTGCTCCCCAAACCGGAAGTGGGGACTGGCTATCCCTGGGGGGAAACTGACTCTGAAAGCTGCTTCTAGTATCTCCCTCACCTGTGTCTGAGGCAACTATGTTACCTACCAGTATTCCCTCGTTTCCCCCAGATGGACCCTTCTGCAGCCCACCTGAAAACCCAATAGGAACTTTCCTCACTCATTTTCTGGAACATGGTCCCATCCTATGGCCACTCGAGGCTGTTTTGGGGACCAGCTGTTCTGTGGTTACCGTGATGCTGTGCAGCTGTAATTGGGAACGAATGTGCACTTTGGCCTCCATTTCCTAATCTTACTGAACAATTCTGCCTGGCTGGAAAAGCAAAATGCTTCACCATCCAGCTGCTAAAATGGACAGACTCCTTACTATCACGCCATGAGGTGATACATCAGTCAGAGTCCTTAATTCTAAGAGAAAAATTCCACACTGCAAGATTAAGTCGTAAACCGACGTATCGAAGGATATTGCGTGGCTTATCAAATCTCTAGGAAGGCCAGAAAATCAGGCCTGAAGCCTCTATGGCCTGGAGCGATACCCAAATCATCTTCTCAACACTGATGAGTGCAGGTATCATTGGCACTTTAGATGTTGAGATGAGACACCTCCACCAAGACCTCTGCCACTGCTGCCTTGAGATCTCAATGACTGCTTCCCAGAGTCCCCAAGAAAAGAAGTCCTCTCACAAAGGTGAATCTTATTGGTGGGGCCAAGGCCACATGTTCACGTCCTAGCTGCAAGGGATCCTAGGAAATGTAGCTCTGGTCTAAAAGTCTCTAAAAAGAGAAAAGGTATTTACTCAAAAGGTGCTAAGCAGTCACAAATATGACATATCCAATCCACATGACCCTTCATTTTAGGCATTTAATATATAAATATTATTCATTTATCATGTATTCATATATTATTATATATTAGTTATTTATTCATTTGTCTCTTGAAAAGGTAAGGTCGTGCAGTTGGTGTGTGTATTAGTTTCCTGTGGCTGCCGTAACAACTTACCACAAACTCAGTGGCTTAAAACAACATAAATTCATTATCTTATGTTTCTGGAGGTCAGAATTTTGCAATCGATGCTACTGGGATAAAATCAAGGTGTCAGCAGGCTGGCGTTTCTTCTGGAGGCTCTAGAGGAGCCTGTTTCCTTATCTTTTCCAGCTTCTAGAGGCTGCTTGCATTCCTTGGCTCATGGCCCCTTCCTTGTGTCACTCCAACCTCTTTTTGTTGTTAGCGAAACTCCTACTCCCCTCTCTGACCCTCCTTGTCCCTCTTTTAAGGACCCTTGTGATTACGTTGGTCCCACTCATATGATGATCCAGGACGATCTCCTCATCTCACAGCCCTCAACATAATCACATCTGCAAAGTCCTTTTTCCCACATCAGGTGACATAGCCACGGGTTCAGGGGAGTAGGATATGGACATCTTTGAGGGCCATTATTCATCCTTCCACATCCTACTGGGCCAGCCAGCTGTCTGTACCAAGGCCTCTGAGAGGAGAGGGGAGTTCCTCTGTTGAACTGACCATCTTCCAGGGTCCATTTTCCATCAGTGTCACAGAACTGATCAGACTTGGAGAAGTTGGCTCAGGACCATCAGACCCCAGGACATTGTGGAATAAACTAGGATGCCAATTAGTTCATTTTTAATTGGTACTATTCCTTTCCAGAGGGGTCTGCCTGGTATCTGAATGCCTGTGTGACCTAATTAACCATCAGAAGGCTGTTTAGTGGATATGAAGTCAAGCAAATGGTAGCAGATGTTCACCCAGGTGATGTTTCACCCAGGCAGTGGGAAGGCGGGGCAGGAATCACGACTACGATATTCACTGCCATACCCCCCAAACCTGGCATATAGTAGGGACTCCCTAAAAGGTTGGTTGTTGAGTCTGCAAGGTCACCTGAAACACAGTGTGCATCCCAGGACAGCTTGGTGTATGGAAAGAAAGAATGTCACAATTGCAAGTGGCCAACCATGGAGGCCCAGAAAGGGGAAGCAAATGTGGCACAGCCCATCCAGGCTCCATTGGTTGATGGAG
Organism: Rhinolophus sinicus; assembly: GCF_057876585.1. NCBI lineage: Eukaryota > Metazoa > Chordata > Mammalia > Chiroptera > Rhinolophidae > Rhinolophus > Rhinolophus sinicus. Next base: position 55,188,910 of record NC_142506.1, on the reverse strand, counting down.
CTCAACGTCATGAGCACCTACTGTATGCTAGATGCAGATTATTAACCAACGAGTAGACTCTCTTAGAGTCTAATGGGTGACTTATAGTTGGTCCAGGGAAGAGACAGGCCTGTCAGGCTACTAGAAATTCTGGCTCTTCTAGCAGGTATATGTGTACCTTTTGTTAGAGTGATGTTCAAAGTATTTAAGTGACATGGCAGAGGTGCTGACCAATCAGAACAGGCTCTAGCCATCGACAACTGGAGTCCTGGAGGGCCTTCCCAATGAATATCCTCCCTGACAGAATGCAATCAGAGACCCCCGCCATTTACATTGGAATCGTCCTTCCCATCACACTTGTTCTGAGCCATGGCCACTAAGGAAAGGCTCCCCCATTCCCCGCCCCTGCCTGTTGAGTTGGTTGGGCTGATATACGTATCTGATCTTATTTCTCATTGATGGCTTCAGGCATCAGTCTCTTGAGAGCCTTCTTGAGTCCCACACCACTGAGCCATGGATAAGATAGTTTCCCAGCATGCAAGATCTGGAACCTCAACCATGGTGACCCACCTTCTTTAGGACCAGACCAGCTTGTGAGCTCCATTCCCTGCAACTCTGGACCTCTCTGTGCTACCAGGAAGCTGTCTTTGACAGCTGTCATTTGTGCTTAAGAGTTGATGCTTGACTGGGGGTGGGTTGGGTGGCCTGTCAGAAGGCAAGTCTAGGAGCAGTGTTCTAAGACGTTGCCTCTGATATTGGACTCATGTAGGGTCAGTACCAGGTAATTACACTCTGGTGACAGATTTAGTCTGAGATCTCAATACCAGACTCAGGGCAGACAGCCAGGGGCTGTTAACCAGAGGCTCAGGAATTAGTATGAGAATCAAGTAAGAAAGTGCCGGAAGCTGGGAGCCTGGAAGCAGCAGGGAATGGGGAATCAGGTGTGTGTGTGTGGGGGGTGAGGGTGTGTGTGTGTGTTCATTCTCATGCGCCCTGAAGATGTGGCAGTTTGTGCTGCTGTGTGTCTTAAAGGTACCGTTTGTGTCAGACAGAGGCGCCAGGAGACCCCTTCTCAATTACCTGTCACTTGGGCATCAAGTTCTCACAGTGGGTTTTTGTCCAGCATGTTCTAACTCTGGCTATCCCAGACATGGGTGGGTAAAAACCGATTCTTAAACTTATTGACATCAGCTTACCAAGTAGCATACAAAGCCTACAAATTAGCTACCGTCTGGCTGCTGGGCTGCGCTTCGAGAACAGTGGCAGTTGTTAGAGCTACACAGTGTGTGTGTGTGTGTGTGTGTGTGTGCGTGTATGTGTGTGTGTGTGTGTGTGTGTTTGCTGAGTTTGGAGTTAGGAGGTGAGAGAGGCCCTGATGGGAGGGAGGGAGAGGCACAGCCAGACTTTCATTTGGGGGCTTCTAGCCCAGGAGGGAAGATTCCTTCCAAGAGTTCAGTGACCTAAATGAAAGCAATTGAGAAGGCTGCCAGGTCCAGAGACGTCACAAAGCTTCAACAACAGGAGGCTGAGTGTCCTCAACGGGAAGCAGGGGTGAAAACTGAGGTGGGGGCTGCCGGGACACACAACATCTCAGAATCTAAGATAATGCCTGCCCAGGGGGCTCAGGGTTATACAAGAGAATTGGTCTGTAACAGAAATATTAAAATTGGAATTCCTACATGGATCTTGGAATATAAAGTTCATGTTAGAACTCTAAGATTACGTGAATGGCACCAGAGGACAGACGTCCAGTGGAAAGTTTCTCAAGGTGTGGTTTGGGGATCACCTGCCTGAGAATCAAATAAGGTGTTGTTTGGCTGAAAAGGCAGATTCTTGGACCACACCCTGGGCCTACTGAGTTGGAACCTCGAGGGTGGGGCCTGAGCCTCTGCTCTTTAAACGGGTGACTCTTAAAGCTTACATGCTCCAAATGCTAGCAGGTCACACAATCAAGTGAGCACGCGTAGGGGATGGCTTCCGGTGCCTCCTACACACTTTTCAACTTTTTAGGAAGTACCACAGAGGAAGGAATTTTTCTTTGGACCTTGCAATTTTTCTTTTATTTAAAATTTTTACTTTAGTTCTGAGAACTCAAAATGTTAGGAGGACAAAAGAATCCGTCCCCCCGCCGCCCCCCCCCCCCCCCCCCCCCAATGCTCTGCAAAAGGTGATCTTACTTCTTCACCCTGACAGCTGGCTTTTCAGCCAGGACCTGACTCCTGGAGGGCGTCACGGCCAAGGTCCCCTGAGAGAATATGCTATTTCCTGACTCAGTGGGGTCTCCGGGCCTGAATATCCAAAGTCAACATAGAGAGCCTAAAAATAGAGCCCCCAGAACCTTCCAAGTTGAACAGAACAAGAGGCCTCCCTGGATTGCAAAAGAATGATTTAACAACGGAGCCCTGCGCCCTCTAGTGGGCAGAAGCTGCCTTGCGGGCCTGTCAAGGGGGCAGCCAGGACTGGTGCGGAGCCTGCAGGTGAGGCAGTGACCAACAGGGTGAGTGAGGCCCAGGAAACACCGCCTCCTTAAGATCCCTGACGGGTAAAAGAGGAAAAATTGTGCTACTTGTGTTTACTAACTTCTACGTGGTTTTAGAATCCACTACCGTAATATATAATGTTTTAATAATGAGTTTCTGCCATTATCACCAGGTTTTAGACTTTTCATTATTTCTCAGTGAGATTAAGATTACTACCACTGAATTCACACATGTAACGTATAATCTGTAAGTATATCCAGGCACCTCAGATTGCCACACAAGAGGCCTATCTGGGAAGGCTATCCTCTTGGGAGAAGCACAGAGCTTTGGGACAGACAGACGTTCAGCAATGGTAAAACAGGAAGGGACCCTTCCAAAACAGGAAATTCGGCGAAACTGTTCCAGGCACATAATCTGTGGGGGCAGATGTCTCTGCTGGCTAAACTGCCCTCCCATCTGAGACTATCAACTCAGTTATGCTTAAAGCAGAGACAGAAAGCACATCTTGATAAAGGAAATAAACAGATGAACTGCAAAGTGTCTGCTTAGGATTTGAAAGAAATCAGACTGTGACTAAAAGACACCAGGCTTTTAATAAAAGCTTAAAAAGTAAATGCATACCACCTCACACCCACCCATTAGGAAGGCTACTGTGGAAGGAAGGAAGGAAGGAAGGAAGGAAGGAGGGAGGGAGGGAGGGAGGGAGGGAGGGAGGGAGGGAGGGAGGGAGGGAAGAAAGAGAGAGAGACAGAAGAGAAGAGAAGAGAAGAGAAGAGAAGAGAAGAGAAGAGAAGAGAAGAGAAGAGAAAGAAAATAAGTGTTGGTGAGAATGGAGAAATTGGAACCCTTGTGCAATGTTGGTGGTAAAATGGTACAGATGTTGTGAAAAATAGTATGGCAGTTCCTCAAAAAATTAAATACAGAATTACCATATGATCCAGAAATTCCACTTCCATTTCAAAAAGAATTGGAAACAGGGTCTTAAAGAGATATCTTACACCCATGTTTATGGCAGCATTATTCACAATAGCCAAGTGGTAGGAGCAACCCAAGCATCTATCTATGGATGAATGGGTAAACAAAACGTGGTATGTCCACACAATGAAATATTATTTAAGTCTTAAAAAGGAACGAAATCTGACACATGCTACAACATAGATGGACCTTAAAGATATGCTAAGTGAAATAAGCCAGACACAGAAGGACAAACACTGTATAACTCCACTTACATGAGGTACCTAGAGTAGTCAAATCTGTAGAGACAGAAAGTAAAACAGTGGTTGTCAGGGGCTGGGGGAGAAGGGAATGGGGAGTTGCCGTTTAATGGGTATGGAGTTTTAGTTTTGCAAGATGAAAAAGTTCTGGAGAACTTTTGGTGATGATGATGTGTCCATATAGGTTCATCAATTGTAACAAATGTACACTGAGGTTTGGAATGTGGGTAACGGGGGAGGTTATGTGTGGGGTGGGGGGATATGGGAACTCTTTGGACTTCTGCTCAATTTTGCTGCAAACCTAAAACTGCTCTCAAAAACAAAGTTTAGAAATTTTTTAAAAAGCTCTGGAAATGGATGGGGGTGATGGTTGTACAACAATGTGAATGGACTTAATGCTACCGAACTGTGTACTTAAAAATAGTTAAGATAAATTTTATGTTATGTGTATTGTATCACAAAAAATAAAAATAAATAAAATGAAAAAGGCAGAGGGAGAGATGGGCTAGAAATGGATTGTAATTTAGGAACCTTAGAATACCGTACATTTTAAAATACCGTAGGTAGACGTTACAGTGTTTTGATATATTTTAAATCTATTTTATATTAACAAAAATATTTCAGAATTTCAATCAATACAATTATACAGAATAGGATGCCTGTTGGGCAAATATGGAGAACGCATGGCAGGCAGAAGGAAGGAAACAGAGGGAAAGAAACACTTCAGGACTTTTGCTCTGAAGGGAGCATTCCTGGGGGACCTGCAGGGGAAGAAGGGGTGGAGAGGGGCGCAGTACAAAGAAGGAACTCAGCCCTCGCTAGGAGCCAGCTGAGTCCCTGCTCTGAAGTCATCTGGGGAGGAAAGTGGTCATGCTTTAGCTTGGAAAGCTGTGGTGGAGGGAGGTATGAAAAAAGCTCTTTTGTTCCTTCCACGCCTAAGAAGCTTTTCATCGCCAATCATCCCTGAGACCACGGAGTAGGGGCAGCAGCAGATGAAAAAGTGAGAAAAATAATGCAGACATGTTAGAAGCAGGCTTGACATTTGCTTTTCACTTTTTAGCTGAGGGGAATCTGTGAGTGATGGTCAAATCCCGTGCTCAATGTTTTGCATGATAGCAAACACAAAACCCTAACAGAAAATAGCCTGCAGGAAAAGAGCGACGACAAGCCTAGCAGGGCTGATGGGTCCAAATGAGTGAAGCCCCTTCAGAATAATCTCGGTGGGGAAAGCTCCCAACCATCTGATGTACATCTGAAACTCTACTGGCAAAGAGCCAAGAGTGTGCGGCACACGCCCCCCTTAAAAAAAAAAAAAAGACGAGATGTAACTGACGTATACGATAGTATTGGTTTCAGGCGTACAACATAATGATTATGTGTCTGTCTATATTGTAAAATTATCCCACAATAAGGCTAGTTAAACATCCCTCACCTCACATAATTACAATTTTTTTTCTTGTGATGAGATTTCTAAGATCTATTCTCAGCAATTTTCAAATATACAGTACAGTATTGGTAACTACAGTCGCCATGCTGTACTCACATCTCTAGGACTTACTCATCTTATAACTGAAAGTTTGTACCTTTTAAACACCTTCATCCATTTCGTCTACCCCCCCACCCCCACCCCATCTCTGGCAGCCACCAATCTATTCTCTGTATCCATGAGTTGCTTTGTGTTTGCTTTTTTAAGATTCCACATATACGTGAAATCATACAGGATCTCTTTCGCTGTCAGACTTATGTCACTTAGGATAATGTCCTCAAGGTCCATCCATTGGACCTTATTGCAATGATAAGATTTCCTTCTTTTTTATGGCCGAGTGGTATCCATTGCATACATACACCACATCTTCTTTATCCATTCATCTGGGGTTGGATACTTAGGTTGTTTTCATGTTTTGACTATTGAAAATAATGCTGCAATGAACATGGTAGTGCAGAGATCTCTTTGAGATAGTGCTTCCAGCACATTCCCTTCAATATCTTCACTGGGGGCAAATCTTTGTTCTTTCCGGGGTGCACTGAGTTTTTGGAAACAGCCAGAAGTTATTCACAACCAACTGGTGTGAAATAAGAAAACCAAGCTGATTTCTCCCTTGTGGATCAGATGCTGATTCTGTCAGCAATTTTAACAAGAAATCCAAAAATTATTCTCATCAAGGCACCCAAGAAGTGCTTCCCACAGTGAATAAAGAGGATACTAGTCATTTAGCTGTGTGAATTGTAGACTATTTTTCCAACGTCTTTATCTTATCACCTCGCTTTGCAGCAATCACAAATCCCGTAATTCTGGGTTCACAGCTTTAAACACCCTCAAAGAGAATGCTATGAAGTTCTATGGAAGATGAACAATAATTGCCTGGCTGCTTTTTTATATTTGAAGATGTTGCAGTAGCTGAGAGTGGTGGCCACATAGATCTAGCTTTGAAAAAGCCTCAGAGACACCAATGTTCTCTCCAACTTGTGCCAAGACCAGCTGCTCTTTAGTTCGAGGAGGAAGTGGAGGTACCACCAGACCTGGCACTGAAATAACCCTGTGAGTCAGACTTGGGGACTTCTTACTGCATATACTTCCACGTACCCGCCCCTCTGCCCTGTGCCCCATGTCTGCTGTCCAAAGACCAAAGCCAATCACCGAGCAATCCTTTCTCCGAGGTTCATGTTATCAGACATATAACACTTCATGTGTATCATGAGATGCTTCTAATATTCCATTTAGAGGATTTTCGTATTTTTTTCAGGTAACTATTTCTGCTTTGTCTTCTTTTGAGCATTTCCTGCTGTATTTTTGTTTTACTTTCAGTGAAACTGGCTAATTTCAAGGTATATGAATCAGAGAATGAAGCCATTTAGAGAAACAGAGTCATGTGCAGAAAAGGGACAAGCAGCCCTTTGTGAGAGGTTGACATTCTCTCAAGCTCTCACCCTAAATAGCTGCATCACTTTCCTTTTTCTGCCTCTTGTCTTTGGCCAGAGGAAGCAGATGCTAGAAGCGGGGAGCTGAGGGGGAGGGAACTTCAAGGTGAAAAGAAAGCCCTTTTCTCTCTACCACTGGATTTAGGCATTTTCGCCTCCAAAGGAATTCTGGACAGATTAAAGAGAAATACAGAATAAATACACATAAATCAGGAAAAAAATTAAATTTTTTTTTCCAAATTTCTATCTGGGCAAAGACTCTTCAAGCTTAGAGTACACAGAAGAAAATACCAAATAAAACACAACAGAAAACATTTAAAAATCATTATTATTTATTTTAATTTAAGGTATTGTATGTTTATAATGGCCAAGAAAAAAGGGAAAAAAACCCAGTTAAATGTATTTTATTTTGCTTTTGAACATCACCTTAAGTAGCACTTATTTTTCAGATGTTGGAATGCCCGTAACACATATATGTTATACATATTTTATATAGTATATAAGATATATTTAAATTTCCATACAGTGAAATACAAAGATATTAAATACACAATTCAGTGAGTTTGGATTTGTGTATGTACCCATATAACCACTACTCTGACAAAATACACGATTCTATCACACAGAAAATTGCTGATGCCCCTTCTAGTTGATCTTCAGCCCCCTGTAGGAAACCACTGTTTTGACTTTTGTACCACAGATTTGCCCATTCTTAAACTTCATACAAATAAACCATACAGTATGTCCTCTTTTGGGCCTGGTTTCTTTTACTGTAATATTTTGGAGATTTATTCATGTTGCTGCATGTATCATTACATTATTTTTTATTGCAGAATATTCCATTGTATAAATAAATATACAAAAATTTGTTTATCCACTCTAGTGATAAGATTTTGGAGCTGTTGCCAGTTTGGGGCAATTATGAACAAAGCTGCTGTGAGTATTCTCGATCAAAACTTTTTCTGGACATTATGTTTTATCTCTCTTGGATAAATACTTAGGAATAAAACTGCTGGGTCATAGGATGGGTGGATGTGTCACAGTTTTCCAAGGTGAATGGGTCATTCTATACTCCCACCAGTATGAGTTCAGTTGCTTGACATTCTCACTATATTTGGCATTGTCAATCTTTTTAACTGTAGTCATTCTAGAGGGTGAGAAACAGTGTCTCGTTGTGGTTTGAATTTGCATTTCCCTGGCAAATAATGATGCTGAGCATCTTTTCATGCCTTTTTTAGCCATTCACAAATCTTCTTTTGTCAGGTATCTGTTTGAGTCTTTTGTCCACTTTCATTTGGGTCATTTGTCTTTCTGTTATTTATTTATAGGAGTTCTTTATAAGCTTTAGATATAAGTCTATGCATTGCAAGTATTTTCCAACAATCTGACTTGTCTTTGTGTTTTTAATGGTATCTTTCAATAAGCAGAAATTTTTTTATTTCAAAAAAGTCCAATTTAGCAATTTTTAATTTTATGTTCAGTGCTTTTTGTGTGTGTCTGCTTTGCGATAACTTTCCCTAATCCCAAGGTTGTGAAAATAATCACCTAATTGTTTTCTAGAAGCTTTCTAGTGTTAGCATTTACATTTAGGTCTATGAGATAGAGGACAGAGTTCATTTTCCCCCCATACATTTATCCAATATTTCCAGCAGCATTTGTAGTAAAGACTTTCCTTTCCCTACAGAATTACACTTGGCAATTTCATCAAAAATGAACTGATGATCTGTGTGTGGATTCTCCATTCTGCTCCATGGCTCTATTTGTCTATATGCCAGTACCATCCTGTCGTGACTGCCATAGCTTTATAGTGGTCTCGAAATCAGGTTCTGTGGGTCCTCCAGCTGTTGATTTCAAGATTGTTTTGGCTATTCTAGGTTCTTTGCATTTCCATTAAATTGTTTTCATCAACTTCTGCATTTCTACCAAAAGATTTTAATTTGAGGTTTTAATTGGTATAACTTTGAATTTATAGATAAATTCAGAGAGAACCAATAGCTTCCAATCCGTAAACATGATATATTTCTCCATTTATTTAATTTTCTTGGATTTCCTCATGATCATCCAGTGGTTTTTATGGTAGAGGTCTTGCATGTATTGTGATAAAAATTGTTTCCTATGCATTTTCTTTGTTTGGGGATGCTATTAAAAGGGATTTAAAAATTTTTCATTTTTAATTGATTGCTGTGATTATATAGAAAGACCCTTAATTTTTGTATATTGACTTTATATTCTATGACCTTATTAAACTCTCTTATTAGCTCTAGTGGTTGTTTCATAGATGCCTTATAGATGGTTATGTCAGATGCAAATACAGTTTTTCTTCTTCCTTTCCAATCTTTAAGCTTTTTATTTCTTTTTCTTTGACTGCAATCACTGGGAGCTACAATGTTGAATAGAATTGAGAACAGACGTACTTGACTTTTTCCCAGTCTTGGGAGAAAAACATTCAATATTTTACCATTAACTATATTAACTAAAGGTTTTTCATAGATAGCCTTTATCAGAATGAGGAAATTCCGTTTTATTGCCCAGTTTTCTGAGGTTTTTACTATGAATGAGCATTGAATGTCTTCAAATGTATTTTCTACATCTACGAGATGGTCATATGGTTTTTCTTCTTTATTCTGTTCCTACAATGAATTCTGTGGATTTCCAGTATGAAACCAATCTTGTACTCATGGGATAAATCCCGTTTGGACTTGATGTATTGTCGTTTCCATATATTGTTGCATTTAATTTGCTAATATTTTGTTAAAGATTTATGTACCCATATTCATGAGGGATACTAGTCTGTAATTTTCTTTTCTTGTAGCATCTTTGTCATATTTTGGTTCCAAGATTGTTTGTTGCCAGTGTCATCAAACAAATTGGAAACTATTCCTTCTTTCTCTGTTTCCTGAATGGGTTGTATAAGATTGGCATTATTATTTTTTCCTTAAAGGTTTAATGGAATTTACCAATGAAAGCATCTGGCCCTGGAATTTTGTTTGTGGGAAAATTTTTAATTAGGAATTCAATACCTGCAATAGACAATATTTATTCAAAACAAAAAAAAGGGCCATAAAAATTTTGTATTTAATTTTGTGTCAATCTTGGTCATTTGAAAATTTCAAGGAATTTTCTCATTTCATCTAAGTTGTTCAATTTAATTGCATTATTTATAATGTTTATTTATTATCTTTTTAATGTCTGTAGGATATGTGATGATATCCCGTCTTTCATTCCTGATACTGATAATTTGTTTTCTCTTTCTTTTCTTCTTAATCATTCTTACTGGGGTTTATCAAATGTATTAATCTTTTGAGAAGACCAACTTCTGAATTTGTTAATTTATTCAATCATTTTTTTATTTTGTTGATTTCTATTCTTTATTATTTCTTTTCTGCTACTTTGGCTTTAATTTTGTTCTAGTTCTTAAGGTAAAATTTAGGCCATTAATTTAAAATCTTTTTTTCTAACACTGTAAGCATTTAACACTACAAATTTGACCCTAAGCACTGCTTTAGCTGTAACGCTTAAATTCTGATATGTTGTATTTTCATTCGGTTGGAAATATTTCCTCATTTTCCTTGTGATTTCTTCCTTGTCTCATGGGTGTTGATTAATTTCCAAATATGTAGGGCTTTTCTAGTTATTATTACTGACTTATAATTTATTTATTACTGACTTCTAATTTATTTCTGTTGTCATAAAGGAACATATTATGTAAGACTGAAATGTATTGAGACTTATTTTATGGTTCAGCATATGGTCTATTTTGCTGACTATGCCACGTGCACTTTAAAAGAACTGATAGTGTTTGTGATAGACTGAACAATGGCCTGGGAGGTGTCTAGGTCTTAATCCTGTGAATGATACCTTATATGATGTATTAGTTAGCGTTTCCCAGAGAAACAGAATTAATATGTGTGTGTATGTGCATGTGTATAAATTGTGAGAGAAACAGAATTAATATGATGTGTGTGTATGTACATGTTATAAAGAAAGAAAGAAAGAAAGAAAGAAAGAAAGAAAGAAAGAAAGAAAGAAAGAAAGAAAGAAAGAAAGAAAGAGAGAGAGAGATTGGGTTCATGCAATTATGGAGGCTGGCAAGTCTAAAATCTGTAGGATAGGCCAACATGCTGGAGACCCAGGGGAGAGTTGCAGTTTGAGTCCAAAGGCAGAGAATTCCCTCTTATTCTGGGGAGGTCAGTCTTTTTCTAGTAAAGCCTTCAATTGATTGGATGCCCCCCCCCCCCACATTATGGAGGGTAATCTGCTTTACTTAAAGTCTACTGATTTAATGTTAATTCCATATTTTAAAAAATACCCTCACAGAAACGTCTAGAATAGTGTTTGATCAAATCTCTGGATACTGTGACCTAGCTACATTGACACATAAAACAAACCATCACATATGATGACAGAGCCTACACAGGTATGATTAAGTTAAGGATCTTGAGATGGGGAGCTTATCCTGGATTATCCAGGGGGGCCCTAAATGTGATCACAAGTGTATTTATAAGTGGAGGCAGAGGGATATTTGATTACAGAGACAGAAGGAAAGGTGATGTAAAGATGAAGCAGAAAGAAATCTGAAGATGCTATGCTGCTCGCATGAAAGACCGATAAAGGGCCATCAGTCAAGAAATACAAGCTGGAATTCCCATGAGAAATCCCTCTAAATGCTGGAAAAGGCCAGGAAACAGAATCTTCCCCAGAGCCTCTGGAGTGGGCATGACTTGGTTTTGGCCCAGTGAAACTAACTGCAGACTTCCGATCGCCAGAGCTGTAAGAGAGTAAATGAGTGTTGTTGTGAGCCATTCAGTTTGCAGTAATTTGTTACAGCAGTCACAGGAAACTAGTATAGATTTTGGTACCCAGAAATGGGGTACCGCTGTAATGTGGGAGTGGCTTTGGAATTGGGCAATGGGTAGAGTCTGGAAGAGTTTTGAGAAGCATGACAGAAAAAGCCCAGATTGCCATGAACAGAGTCTTAGTAGAAATACTGGATGTTAAAGATTCTGCCTGTGAGGACTGAGAAGTGAGGAACACGGTAGAGAAAGCCTGTATCATCGTCGAGAATACTGGCATTATCGTAAACAGACTACTGGTATATAATAAATATACAGATGTTAAAGGTGCTGCTGGTGAAGGTTCAGAGGAAATGAGGAACGTGTTATTGGAAGCTGAAGAAAACAGGATCCTTATTATATAAGGGCAGAAAGCTTAGCTGAATTGTGTCCTCTGGTTGTGAGGAAAACAGAACTCGTAAGCAACGAACTGAGATATTTAACTTGAACCAGGCTGCACTTCCAAGCAGTGTTGAAGGTGCCGCCTGGTTTCTTCTTGCTACTTGTAGTAAAATTCAAGAGGTAACAGATAAGTTGAGGGAAGAACTGTTAAGCAAAAAGGAACCAAGACTTGATGATTTGGGAAACTCTCAACCTATCCAGATTGCAGAAGGTAATTACATTAGGAGATTCGCTGTCTGGAAAGTAGACTCTGGAGCTAAGGCCGAGGGTGTGGCTGGCTGGACAACTGTCCACTAGCGCTGAATAGATTAGATGCGTGACTCATGGATCCCCCTCAGCCATTTGAGCAGAAGCCAAGAATGGAGTTGGGAGAACACAGGAAAGATCTGTGAAGGAGCCTCTTGTGTAATTGGATGAATCCTGTGACATACATGAGGTTTTTGAGAATGTTTTCTCAACAGAAACACTGCCAGCTTGAACAGAAAGAGGATGAAATGAAAGAAGGCTGTCAAGATTCCCAAACTTCGAAAGGCAGGAAACAAGCTGATAAAACGACTCCGCTGCAAACATGTGCTACCCTTCAAAAAAAGGGAAGATGACTCTGGGGAAGTGGGGAGAAGGGAGCAGGGACAGAGCGAGAGCCTCAAGCCACAGAGGGTTATTCCTGGGTCTTGAGACCTAATGGAATTTACCCAGTTGGATTTCAAAATTGCTTGAGGCTGGTGATTCTTTTCCTTCTTCCATCTTCTCCCTTTCGGAACAGGAATGTCTGCAACTGTCCCCCTGTGCCTGTCTCACAATTCTAGTTTGGGAGCAGATAACGTTTCTAGTTTTACAAGTTCACAGATGAAGAGGAATTTTGCTCCAGGGTGGGTCATACCCAGAGTCTCACCTGTACTTGAGTTAGATGATAAAGATGATGAGATTTGGAACACATCCATGTGCCGGGAGGGTGACACATCCCAACTCCACAGGGACAGGAGTTCCTGTGTTTGGGACACTCCCAGACCTCGGCCTGTGTATCTCTTTATCTAGCTGTTCATCTGTATCCTTTATTATATCCTTTAAGAAACTGGTAAATGTAAGTGTTTCTCTGAGTTCTGTGAGCTGTTCTAGCACTTAATCAAATCCAAGAGGAAGGAGGTAATGGGAACCTCCAATTTGTAGCCAAGTGGGACGGAAGTTGTGAGAAACCTGGGGACCTACTACTTGTCTATGGCCCCTGAAGTGGCAGGAGGGGAGTCTAGTGGGCTGAGCCCTTAACCTGTGGGATCTGAGGCTTTCTCCAGGTAGATAGTGTCAGAATTGAGTTATAAATTATAGGATACCCCGGGGGTGTCGTAGAATTGTTTGGTGTGGGAAACACCCCCACACATCGGTGTCAGCAGTGCTGTGTGTGGTAGCAGTGAGAGAACAGTAGTGTACGTTAACTATACAATGGTGAAAAGGGGTTTTGCGGGTGTGATTAAGTTAAGGGTCGTGAGATAAGGGGACTGTCATGGGTTATCCAGGTGGGTCCTAAATGTAATCACATATGTCCTTGCAAGAGGGAGGCAAAAGGACATTTCACTACAGAGAGGAAGGAAAGGCGCAGACTGAAGCAAGGTGCTGTTATGCTTCTGGCTTTGAAGATGGAGGAAAGGACTACAAGCCAAGGGTGCAGCTCTCGAGGCTGGAAACAGGCTGACACCTCGATTTGGGGGCCATGAAACTGATTTTGGATTTCTGGCCTCCAGAATTGTAGGAGAGTAAATCTGAGTTGTTTTAAGCCATCAAATTTGTTGTAATTTGTTATAGTAGCCATAGGAAACTAATGCAGTATTGTTTAAATATTTATTGTTTTTTGTGTCTGTGTGTGCGTTTTGTCTCGTTTCATCAATTCCCGAGAAAGGACTCTTAAGCTCTCCAACCATTATGGTGGGTTTTTCTATTTTTCCTTTTAGTTCTAAGTTTTTGTTGCATGTGCTTGGAAGCTCCAGTATTAGGTACATACACAATTAAAATGGTTATGTTTTGTTGATGAATTGTCTCTTTTATCATTATAAAACATCGTACATCTCTGGTAATACAGTAATACAGTTTGGGGTCAGCCATGGGTTTGAGGAGAATTTATTGGAGATTTAGGGGTCTCACCCCTCTGTGGCTCCTCCTTTCCAGAATTGCCTCCTTCAATTTCCAGCTACTCTTGCCATCCTCCAACTCCATCCTCTGGCACCTGACAGTGTACCTGGGGATAAATCTGACTGTGGCTGTGGCTGTGGTTTCCTGCTTGACTTTTAGCCACCCCCAGCTGTCGGGACTGGTCGTGACCCCAGCGGGAACCATACCTTCCCCCAGGGGATCTCACATAATGCAGTTCCCTTCCTCAGGAGTCACATACCCTCCAGTTTCTGCCTGCTTTTGGTTGCTCTCCAGTGCCTTAATATATTTTTTAAATATTTTGTCTAGAGTTCATCATTTGTCTAGAGTTCGTAATTATCGTTTGTAAGAGGATTAGACTAGTATAAGCCATTCTGTCATTATTGAAACCAGAAATCCTCTTAAGTACAATAAAATTTTTTAAACTTCTAGAGTATGAAAGAAAGAAAGAGAAGAGAAAGAAAGAAAGAAAAAAAGAAAGAGAAAGAAAGAAAGGAAGGAAGGAAGAAAACTAAAATGCAAAGAGCTGCCTTGGAAAATAGAGAAGAAAGAAGTAAAGCAGCTGCCTTGTGACCTATTCCTTTTTTAAACACTGGGGGGACACTCCCAGGGAAAGAAAGACAGCCGGTGACCTGTTTTAATCCCTTTGTAAATATACTAATAACTGGGTATTTGCTAGAAGGAGAGTGCTTATTAATGAAATTCTTTCAGCATGACGTCTCTGCTTTAGAACTGCCTATGGTAAACAAACCTAGACTCCGTGGATTTATGACTGGAGAAGGTCACCGTAGTTACACGATGATCATGGGTATAAAACAGAGATTTTCACAACCTAAATAAATGCTCCCTCCCACCCCACTGTGTGAGGTGCCCTGAAAACCTCATTGGAGACCTCATATGTTACAGGTATCTCCCGTTTTCTGACAGTTCGCATTCCACCACCTCGCTTTTACAAAAGACCTACATTAGTACTGTAACAGATTTTGTTGTAAAAGATGAAGTGGCCTAACGAGAAGTAGGGGATACTTGTCCTCTGAGCCAGAGAGCACATGTCCCAGCAGGAAGGACAGATCTTGGAGTCAGCCAGGATGTCTCAGACTTCCCCCTGCTTTGCATGTGCCTCTTGATTATTTATATTTGCACTTTGATACTGGCAAGAACTCTGCTCCATGTAAATCTGGTTACATCTGAGCCTTGTTAGCTCAGAAAATATTTATAGCAAATATTTAAAGGGGGCCAATATCTTTAGTACAAAAAATTCATATGAAGTATCAAGAAAAGCATCAAGCAACCACAAGATACATAAGCTAAGGACTCAACAGGCCATTCGCAAAGAGAAAATATACATGGTAAACAAATACAGAAAAAGATTCATACTTCTTAGTAACCAACATAAATTATAGTAACTTGGAGGTTTTCTGTTTTTAATCTTTCAAATCAGTAGTAAAAACGGTAATATCTAAAAAATGCCCAGGGTAGAGGGAAGATTCTCAATGCCTTGCTGGGGTGGGGGTGGGGAGTAAACCTTAATGCAAGTCTTGTGAAAAGCAATTTGATCATATGCTTAAAAAGCCCCCAATAATTTCATTTCTGCTGATTTAGCCTAAGGAAATAATATAGGAAAAGAACCCTATGCCCTAAAATTTTAAAAATTGGAAATAATCTAAAAAGTACAACAGTAAGTGAATCGTTACATACAGTGTGGCATATCCATTCACTGGACTATTATCCCACTATTTCAAATGGTGTTTATGAAGGCTATATAATAATACATGAATATAGTGCAATGTTGAGGGGGGAAAGTAAGCTGCTAAACGGTTTATATGGTGTATTTTAAAAAACGATGGGAAGGAAACGCACTAAAATGTTTCCATTGGTCATCTTTGGGAGGTGGGACTATTAGTTACTGTGTTCTCCTTTTTACTACTGAGAAGTTAAAATTTTTCTTTAATGAATATGTATAATTTTAACTATAAAAAGAAACCTTGTAAAGTCAGAGAAAAATAAGTGTTGATAAGCATACCATAATCCAACATTACCTTATGAGCTAGATGTGGAGAATGGCAAAGTGAAACGAAATTAAATATTGTCCAGATACGTGCATGTTAAAAGGTAAACTGAGGCACATTAAAATTTTTTTTCAGGAGTTACTCTGGGTGGTGAACACACAATGGGATTTACAGATGATGTAATACAGAATTGTACACCTGAAATCTATGTAATTTTACTAACAATTGTCACCCCAATAAATTTAAAAAAAAAATTTTTTTCAGGAGTTAATTTGAGCACACATTGATTCTAATTGGGTAGCACCAAACCAAAGGTGGTTAGGAGCTCAGCACTGACAGAGCTAGGGGAAGGGAGTTTTATAGAAAAGATGCAGAAGCAAAGCAAGAAACTTATTTGATTGGCCACAGCTTAAGCAGTTGCCTTACTTGGCAAAGCCTAGCTCGCTGCTTCTGATCGGCTCTTCTTACGTTTCATTTTCTCAGATTCAAGTGCATTGACTTTGGCTTAGGTTTTAGTTTGCTTGCCTAAGCACTAAGGCCAACGCCCTCCTTTTTAAAATACTTTAACATGCATTACATCTGTCCCCTCCATGTTCAACTAAGTAAGTCTTCACTGAGTGGGAAGAATTACTTGATAGATACTACTTTCCTTTATAGAATGCTACACAGAGCCAAAGAACATAGAAAGAGGAAGCCAGGCTATTTAAAAGAAAAACATTTGCTGAATTGTTTACAAAGTACGTGTTGTGGATTTCATAAATCTTGTCAGAAACACGACAAAGTGACGTGCACATCCTTGAAATGGTTTAAAGAAACAAACATCAAAATGCTAAGCCCATCCACGACACGTCATAGAAATATGGAATGAAGGTAGAGGTACCCTGAGACAACATGGCTGCAATTGGTGGTTCCGATTATGATCTGCAGACCCCCAGGGTGTGTGTGGGCAAAACGGTTTTTATTATTCTTTCTCACTATGTTGACATGTGCACTGACGGAAGAAAAGCCATGGCGGGTAAAACTGCTGGTGTCTGACTACGAAGGAAGTCAGCGGCACCAAACAGTATGTGTAGCCATTGTGTTCTTCACTACCATGAATTAGTGACTTTGTAAAAATGCCAGCTGCCATCGAGAATGTTCTTAATAAAGCAATACAAATTACAAATTTTATTTAATCTCTACTCTTGCTTGTGTACTATTTAGTTTTCTGGGTAACAAAATCTAAAGTTGGTGGTCTACAGGGAAAGCTCTTAGGTGATTACACTATGTGTAAGCTGTATGTGCTGCTTTTTCTACAGAACACCATTTTTGGACAATCTAAGACATTTTCAAAAGAAAAATGGGGGCAGCTGGATGGCTCAGTTGGTTAGAGCGTGAGCTCTCAACAACAAGGTTGCTGGTTCAATTTCCACATGGGATGGTGGGCTGCACCCTCCACAACTAGATCGAAGGATGACTTGGAGCTGATGGGCCTGGAGAAACACATTGGGAAACACACTGTTTCCCGATTAAAAAAAAAAAAAAAGAACAAAGTGAGCCTGTCTTTGCAAGGAAACAACCGGTGGTATCTGAAGCTAATGACAAAAATTTGAGCTCAAGTGAAAATGAGAATTCTAGAAAACTTATATCTGCCATGGTGAGTTTAACAGCTTAATAATGAGATTGGTGGTGATATTAACATATGGTAATGTTCTTTATATTGTATAACAAAATATGTCAACATTTAGGTGATCTGCATAATACAGTGAAGCAATGTTTTTCTAAGTGATCAATGCATGATGTTACAAAATCATGCCTGGGTAAAAGATCTATTCAAAGTCTCTTTGCCATTTAAAGTAACATATTCACAGGTTCCAGGATAGGGTATGGACATCTTTGGGGGCCATTATTCCGCCTACCACAAATATAAAACAGTGCCACTTTTCTCACTCAATTTTTTTGGTAACATATAGGTATTTTCCATAAAAAGGTTATGTTAACGTGTCATTGGTTGTTAATGCTTTTAAATAAATTAATAATTTTTTTATTTCTCAGTTTGTTTTCTAATATGGTAAATGTTGATTGATAGATATAATCCACATAAAGAGAAGCTTCTTGGAGTCCTTAGTTTTCAGAGCACAAAGGGGTAGTAAAATCAATGTTTGAGAATTGCTGGCTTAAATTATTGAAATGGTACGAGCAGGCATCATAAAAAGCTCCTCAAAATAACACAAACATCCTCCAAGGAGGATGAGACCATCCTTGCTACCACATGGAGAAAATGCTGTAAATGTGATATCATTAAGTGAATTGAGCAGAACCTTTCAGGCAACTGCTGGCAATTCCTAGACATACTGGCAAAGCCTCATTAAGGGGAGAGCTGCTTTAGGGTGCCATTCAAGTATCCCTGTGCCCAGAATGTCACACATGACCAACAATACCTGCAGATCTGTCATCAGCACCTGGCCTATGGCTGGGTTTCGTGCCTGGCAGACTGGCTCTGTCCTGGAAGCCTACTGGTGAGACATCTGGATGTTGGATGTCATGGAATGTAGCTCTGCTTGGCTCACAAGGAAGATAAAGAAACAGCTCCAGACTCACCCCGGGGTGTAGCATGGAAAAGGCCTGATATTATTCACATTCATCTGTGCTTCTATTTACCTCCTTTTCATGAGAAGCAAGGCTTCTAACTTCAAAAATTTCTACCAAAGTCTCATTTAAGAAAATTGTCCAAAGAAATACCAGAAAAAGACATAAGAATGAAAATGTTAGTGGGTGATTTTTCTTTTCTTCTATTTACTGTCTTGTATTTTTTACGCACTATACACATTTTCTAACAAGAAAAATAACTAGTTGTTTATAAAGTACCCACCACCAAAAACAGGAATGCAGTAATGAAACCTTTTAGAAAAGTTTAGAAAGAAAAATACCGCATAGAACTGTAAGATGCTGAATGTCAAATATATTCATCAGATCAAGCTGAGCTATGCTACAGTAGTAACAAGTGGCTCCCGGTCTCAGTGGCTTAAAACAAGGAAGGTTCACTTGTTGCTTATATGACATGTCCTTCGCATGTTAACCTTGAACCCAGCCTCGTGGAGCAGCCTCTAACTGGAATATAGCAGGTCTCCTGGCAGAAGGATAAGAGAGTGGGGGAACCTGCCCAGGACCTTAGAGCTTCTGTCCAGAACTGTCATGCAGCACCTCTGTTGACATCGGTCAAATGCACATGGGACACGGCCAGTCCTGTGCTCAACAGGACAGAAAAGTATAACCCGCAGAAGTGAGCGGTGCAGGATATTTGGGAAAATGCAGTGTATCATTTCAATGCCAAACAAAACAAACCAAATCCCCACCTCAAAGAGAGGAGAGAGGTAGAAGAAGGAAGACAACCAACATTTATTAAGTGTCAACTGTGCTCCTGTCACTTTTACCCCTATTTCTCTTTGAATCCTCCCATGGTCCTTTGAGGGACGTCATTATAGCTCTTCCCAGATGAGGAAATGGTGGCCCAGCAAGGTTAAGTCACTGCCCTGGGTCACGCAGCAAATAAGTGGAAGAGATGGATTTCCAACCAGGTGCCTCTGGTTCTTAAGCTCATGTGGTTCCCACTACCCCACACTGTCTCCAGGGAAGTGTTTGGTTTCTAAAGTGCGTTAAAAGAAAACACAATCCCCTGAACACCAAAACCCGAAACAGAGGCCATCCCTTCCCAAACTGAGCTCCCGGTCAGGAAGGCACTTACTCATCCCTCACAAACCAGCATGTGAAAAGCAGCTGAGCGCGATGACCTCACATGAGAACCAGAGGGGAATGGACTCATCAAAGATCCCTCAGCCACAGCCCAGACTGTGCCCTGACACGGAACCTTCTAGTGGGCTAGATCGGGCTGCTGCCTCATGTCAGACAGACTTGAGTTCCACGCTTAGCTCTGCCACTCGTGATCCATGCACATTTGGGAAACAGCTTGGTCTTTGTGGACCTCCATTTCCCCGTGTCAAAAAGAACGATACTAATGCCCAAGCCCCACAGAGTCACCCCGTAATTAAAATAAGACAAATAAAATGAAAGCACGTATAATTGGGACCCCAAAAATGTCCATTCCCTATCCGTCCCTTTGTTGTGTTAAAGATCACATGGCAGGAATCAAGAAAGGTGCTGTGCTTGGTCTAGAATGGTTCATGGGAGTGAGGGAGACAAGTGACTAGCTCCTGACAACACTGCAGTAAGCACTGTGCAAAGGAACGGAAGCAGAGATAGCGTCGCGTGGTTCAGCACAGCCAGTGGAGCACATGGCGTTGGGGGAACGTGGCCGGAAAGGTCTTGGGTGTTAAGCAAGCTTGGGTTTAGCTGCATGTGAGGGAATCACAAAGTCACAATGGGATAAACAGAATAAAAGTTGTTTTTTCGTCCCTGAGACAAAGTTAGGAGGTAAGCAATTCTAAGCTAGTGGCTCCATGCTCATCAGACTGAGTGACTGAGTTCCTTCCATTTTGTTGTTTCACCATCCTCATGGGCACCATGGTCGGACGCGTCTGCTTGACCTTCAGGCATCACCTCTACATTCCAGAGAGCAAGAATGAGCCTAAGGGCATGCCCCTTCTCCTTCCATCCTATTAGGCAGAACTTACATGGCTTCATCTCCAGTGGTCTGTGCGATTTCTGAGTCGAGTGGTCCATGGTCAGTCATCTACAAGTCTGGGGCTCTGGGGGGAGGACTAAGTTGGAGATTCAGCATTGGGCTTATGTTATAAGGTGGCCACTCTGGGCATGGCTGGATTCCCCAAGGAGAGTGTGTCCAACGAGGACAGAGCCCCACTGAGGCCTGCAAACATGGATGGGCAGAGAGGGTGAAGCCCACGATGAAGGAGGGAAACAAGGAGAGCACAGTATCAAGGAGAAAAATTGGCAATCAGTAGTGCCCAGTGTTCAGAGTGAGGCTACTTAGGAGTGAGATCATGGGAAATGGCAGACAAAGAGCTCCAAGGATCAGTCCCTCCACTTAAGCAACCATTCGGCTGGTAAAAACTGACAGAATCAGATTTTTGTTATTGTTTTGATCCCTGCCTGGAATCCACTTAAAAACTTAGAGCAACCAGGGTAATCATTAATGAAGAAGAGGCTGCTAAATTTCAGTAAGAAAGTGTTGCAGCATTTTTGCTTCCCCACCTACCATATCCCGTTCCCACGCCCAGCAGCAGCCATGGGGACAACAGCCTGAATTCCTGGTGTGGCTTGCTGGTGCCAGGGTGGGCAATATGGATCTTATTCTCAAAAGTGTCGTTGTGCATTTTGACCTGGCTGGAAGTTCCCTGGGGGACTGGTGCAGAGGCTAACTTTTATTTCACCCCCCCTCAGACTTCCCAGGTGGCATCTGTCGAAACCATTTAAAGACATAAACTACCCATAGCTATCTGGGGCAAGGAACAGCAGATGAGGTAAGCAGCAGACAGACCAAACAGCCTGGGAAAGAGGAAGATACTGTGGGAATAAGGGCTTTGAAGGGCTACTTTATATCCTAGGGAACCTAGGCTGCAACACATATTTTCAGGGCCAGAGACATGCTCAGAAAAGACCTGAAAGGGTTGCCTGGCTGAGCAAAGCAGGAGTGTCCAACTCAAAGCCAATCTGCAAAGACCAAGAGAGGTTTATTTTAGGATTTTTTTGTTTGTTTGTTTGTTTTTGACTCGAGGTGTTTAAGAAGATCTGTGTCTGGTCAGTGGCTGACTAACAAGATAATGGAACAGAGGCTTCGGTGACTACACATGATAAGAAATACAGTCTGTGAAAATTAGTTTGGAAATGTCAGTAAACAGATGACTGCAGCCCTGAACAAGCTATAACAGCAAACCTTGCGAACAGGGGACAGAATCTGATTTCCAGAGTTATCACATTATAATATTCAAAATGTACAGTTTCAACAAAAAATTACAAGGCATACAAAGAAAAAGTATGACTCATCACAGGAAAATAATTGACAGAAACCATCCTTGAGAAAGCCCAGACATTGGACTTGCTGAGACAATGAACTGTCTTAAATATGCTTAAATAGCTAAAGGAAACCTCTGTTCATCGCTGGTAGAAATGTAAAATGATTCAACCTCTGTGGAATACAGTTTGGCGGTTCCTCAAAAAGTTAAACATAGAATTTCCATATGATCCAACAAAAGGAAGCCAGAGAACAATCAATGTATAAATAGAGAATATTAACAAAGAGATAGAAATTATTAAGAGGAACTAATTAGAAATCATTCTGGAGCTGAAATGTACAATAGTTGAAATGAAAAATTGGAAGAAAATCAACAAAATTGACAAATCTTTAGCTAGGATGACTCAGAAAAAAAGAAAGAAAATGCAACAACTAAAATCAGAAACAAAAGTGATCTTTATGGAAAAAAATGTTATAAGAAAACACTATGAACAATTGTACACCAAAAAATTAGATAACTTAGATGAAATGGAAAAATTCCTACAAACACACAAACCACCAAAACTGACTCAAGAAGAAATAGAAAATCTGAGCAAACCTGTAAAAAGTAAAGAGATTGAGTTAGAAATCAGATTAAATCAGTGATCAAAAATCTCCCCAGAGGCAGGATCAAATGACTTTTCTGGGTAAATTCTACAAAACCTGTAAAGAATTAACACTAATTCTTCCCAAACTCTATCAAAAAATAGAAGAGGGAATACTTCCTAATTCGTTTTATGAGTACTTATGTTCCACTTTAGGGGCTGAAATTCAACCTCTCAATAAAGTACAAAACTGAAAGTCCCCAAAACAACAAAACAACAACAATCCAGGCTGTGTAGTCCTCTTTCAGAGATTCTGCAGAAAGGGCTTATGCATCTGTTGTAACTGGAGTTTGCGATCCTCAAGTATCTTTCCTTTTAAAGAACCTACTATTTTATAATTCTATTCATTGTAATTTATTTCTCTAATGTATCAAAGACCATGATTTCGTCTGTCAAAATGCTGACCGGCTCCAATTCCACCTTGGGTTAATTTGCATTTTAAAAGCTTTAAAAAAATATTTGGTTTTCCCCATTTGTCTATGGTCAATTGATTTTTGACATGGGGGCCAAAACCATTCATTGGAGAAAGGACAGTCACTTCAACGAATGGTGCTGGGACAATTCGAAATCCACATGCAAAAGAATGAAGCTGGATCCAGACCTCACATCACATATAAGAATTAACTCGAAATGGATCCACAACCTAAATATAAGTGCTGAAACCATAAAACTCTTAGAAGAAAACACAGAAGTAAATCTTCATGACTGGATTTGACAATACATTCTTAGATATGACACCAAATGCACAAGCAACAAAAGGAAAAGATAGGCAAACTGGATTTCATCAAAATTAAAGGCATGTGTACATTAAAGGACATTATCAGAAATACAATCTACAGAATGGTACATTATATTTGCAAATCATATAGCTAATAGGAATCTAGTATCCTATCCAGAACATATAAAGAACTCTTACAACTCAACAACAAAGAGATAACACAATTTAAAAATGGGCAAATAGATATTTCTCCAAAGAAAATATACAAATGGCCAACAAGCACATGAAAGATGTTCACCATCACTAATTAATAGGGAGATGTAAACCATGCCCTCTAGGAAGGCAATAATAATTATGATAATAATAATTTAAAAAATGGAAAATAACAGTGGTGGAGGATGTGCAGAAATTGGAACCCTCTGTTCATTACTGGTAGAAATGTAAAATGGTTCAACCTCTGTGGAACACAGTTTGGTGGTTCCTAAAAAAGTTAAACATAGAATTTCCATATGATCCAGCAATTCAACTTCTGGGTATCTACCAAAAAGAACTAAAAAGGGTACTTAAACAAATATATGTACACACATGCTTATAGTAGCACTTCTGACAATAGCCAAAAGGTAGAAACAGCCTAGATGTCCATCAATGGATGAAATGGATAAAAAAAAAACTGTGGTATATCCATGCAATGGAGTATCATTCAGCCATAAAAAGGAATGAAGCACTGACACATGCTACCATGTGCCGATGAAACTTGAAAACATTATGCTAAGTGAAAAATGTCAGACACAAAAGGTCACATATTATGTGATTCTATGTAAATACCATATCCAAAATAAGTAAATCCATAGAGACAGAAGTAGATGTAGTTGTTAGGGGCTAGGGGTGGGGATGGAGGTGGGGGTGAGGGTGGAGAAGAAACTGTTTAATGGTTAGTTTTTACTTTGGAGCCATGGAAACGTTTTGGAACTGGATAGAGGTCGTTGGGATTGCACAAGACTGTGAATGTACTAAATACCACTGAATTGTACATTTTAAAATGGTTTATTTTATGTTATGTGAATTTCACCTTTTTTTTAAAACAATGAGGTTATTCAGAAATGTCAAAACATTGACGATCTCAACTCACCCCTTAGACCCCAAATCCTGGAATCACAACTCTTTAGTCCAAGTCTCAAGTCATCAATAGCAAGTTCATCCCTGTGCAATTTTATCCCGAGATCCCGGTGGTTCCAAAGCTCTAGAAAACAGACAAGGAAAATTCTCATGTTAGCACCAGGCCACTAATGCTCTGGTAAAGAAAGTAAATCCTTCTTGAGGTGGGTGGCGAGGGGTAGGGGAGATGCCAAGCTACCTGACACTACAGGAAATGAGACCTGTCACAAAGTAAATGTGCTACTGCCCCACGGTGCTGCCAGGCCCCCGTTAGGCTACAGGCCCAGCCACCACCCTTCTACCGTCAGTGCCCAGTCCGGAGTCAGGTTTAAGCCGACCTCCGCGCGGCGTGACACCGGGCAGGACAGGACAGGACGCTCCGCGCGGGGTACCTTGCGGGGGCTCCAGCTGGGGTCGACTGGGGCGCGGGAACGTGGCGACGCCAACGGGGCGGAGCCGGGGGCGGGGTGAGCGCCCGCGCGGGGTCCAGCCCAGCGCTGGGCCACCCGCGTCAAGACGGCGGTGAGCGCCGCGACAGAGCAGGTGAGCTGGCGGGCAAGGCGGGCCTGGGGCTTGCGGCCGGGGCTCCGTCACCCGCAGCGCGGAGGGCACGGGCGGGAGCCGCGAGCCGCGGGCCGGGCACTGCGCTCCGAGCGCCCCTCACCGCGCCTGCGGCCCCTTCAGTTCCGGGCTGCAGTCCCTGCGCGCGCCGCGGTCCGGGCCTCCGTGGCCGGCGCGGGGGCGGGAGAGAGGAGAGCGCGGGGACGAGGGGGGCCGGCCCGGAACTGGGGCGTTGGAAGCAGCTCGGGGAGCTGCCCCCAGGCCTCGGGCCTTCAGCTGGGCCGTGTCCTCCTCGCCGCCCAAGCTGGCGCTGGCGGTGGGCGCGGTGAGAGCTGTTAAAGGGCCAGAGCATTTAAAGGAGCAGTGCACGTGGGGCTCGAAGGCGCGTGGACGAGGGCATTTGTTCTCCTCTCCTGGCTGAGACCTCCTTGGTGCCCAGTCCCTTCGGCCTGTGGCACCGGGCCCTGCGCACTGCTGTGCAGGGGGCTGGAGGGGAGACGGAGGTCTTCCTGCTTATGTGAGGAACTGGAGGGCAGGTCGGGCCTGAAGCGGGGGTGATTTCCTGATCAGCGGTGTTTTGTCAGGCATTCACTACTGTGGGGAGACTCCCAGAATCAAGCTTTTGAAACTGAAAAACCTGAAACAGCGAGTCCCCAGTCCAAATGTTATGGGTGTAGAAACTCGGCCCCCAGAGGTACAGTGACACTGTTCAAGGTCGCCCAGGTAGTACAGAGCAGAGCAGGCTCAGAACCCATTGTCATGCCATCTAGTTCTGCTGTCCAGCCCTCGGACCAGAACTCAGCCGTTTGGCAGTTGGATGAAATGCTCCTGTCGACTTAGTATTTCCTTTTTAAAGTGTGAGCTGTTGAGTGGTGGACTAACTGCATCGCCCTTTACAGCTGGAGAACCTGACAGGCATGTAATCCAGACCATTTGCAGAGGCAGCTTAACTCAAAATTGACATCCTGGGCTGCCACGCCCGTGCCGACAGTAACTTGAGCAGGATAGACCCCAGCTTCCAGTATGGATGCCCCACGTCAGCGTTGTTCGTTCTGTAGACACCTGAGCCTCCAAGGCCTTCAGCCCAGACCTATGGCAGTAATTAAAGACTCTGGATAAGCTGCTTCAGGTGTGTGAGTCTCAGGTTCCCCTCTGGGTGAATGTGGTTGTGTGGGAGGAGGGAAACTTGTCAGCAGCTGTGTTTTTGGGGCCCAGCTGGTGAGGGGGCGGGGATTCCTGGCTCCAGCTCAGAGCGGCAGCCTCGGCCACCCATCAGGCAGGCAGGCTGTCCAGATTCATGCCTTGTGTGCATGAGGGGGCATTTAGGGCAAGGGCTGGAAGTGGGGGCTTGGAGGAATGTTGCTGCAGAGTGGGATGGATGTTGTTGCTGGTTTTCAGGGACAATTCTATATCGTTTGGTGTTGAGGTACCTGGGCACCAGGTCTAGAATCTTCTGTGGTGCATTATCCAAGATGAATGCCCTGTTCCTATCTACTTGAGAAAGATGAGGACAAGAGGCTGCCCCTCAGATGAGCCTGGCGGCCCGCTTCAGGTTGCCATGCCCTCAGCTCCTCTGTGCAGACCACAGTCCCACTGCACACAGCGTTTCCCACCTCCCATGGCCTCTAAGTTACTGATGAGCAAGACATAACATACGTTTATGAGTTTGTCATATACAAAAGAAAGAGCTGGTTTGTGCAGTAGTTACAACCGTTATCTTAAGAGCTTCAATCTCACTACCGTAGCTGTGATTTTCCGCCTTCTACAGAAGGGGAAACTGACATTGCAGGGAGTTAAGCAACTTGTCCTGTTATGTGGCTTCCGTGACTTAGCACTAGGATTTGAACCCAGCTGCTTGCGTCTTCTTAATCTTTTGAGTTTTTGCGCAAGAGGTTTCCCACGTTCACCTCCCTACCCAAGTCCCTGCACTGCTTCCCAGGAAATGTCTGTGGTCTCCTGACTACCTGACAAAGCAAAAAATAAATTAAAACACACACACACACTTTTTTTTTTTAAAGGAGCCGCAGTGTATGTGTAGGTCATGTGCGTGTTTCTACTGAAGACGTATTTGGCTGGTTTTCAGCTGTTGCTTTGACTTTAGGACTCCGTGTAGTTGGGGACTGGCAAGAGGACAAATGTTTGCAAGTATTTCTGCCTGTTCCCCGACTCCAGCAGCTGGGGAAAGGAATGTTAAGTCTCAGAGGCTCGCAGGCCCGCCAGGCTACCGGCCAGGCCCTGGAGGTTCCCCTCACCTTGAGCTGGCGGACATGGGCTTCAGGCCTTGTGTACTCAGTGTCGGCCCGCAGGCCTGCAGGGGTGAGGGTGCCTTGTTAAAATCCCAGGAAAGAGTCATTTTACATCAGTCCTCAGAAACGACTAGATGTCAGGAAGGGAGATGAATTTTGTCTCGCCTCTTCATTGCCTGTGAGAACGGGTTGCTCCGTCGTCTTTGCCAAAATACAGTCTACTGGAGCACGGGAAGAAGAATCGAAAGGGTGCTCACCTTTCTGCTATGCCTTAACCAGCAACTTTCTGACTTTTTAAAAATAAAAGTAATACATGTTCATTCTAGAAAATTCAGACAATGTTTTTTAAGTAGTTATCCATTAGCCCTCAGCCCATCGATAACCACTGTTAACATGAATTTTCTTTTAGCACTTTATATACATATATATGTATATATATACATACGTACATATATCTGTATGTGTATATATTAATATATCTGTACGTATATATATTAATATATCTGTGTGTATATATATATATTCTGTTAAAATATTAGAGGTAGGAAATTGGAGATGAAGATTGTGCTGTCTTTTCTGCTAATGTTATGCCTTCAGAAGTTTCCCTTTATTGAGTATTCTTGGAAAACCAGGTTTGCTTGGTGTGTGGACTGTTATTTATCTCACCAGTTCCACAGCAGGACACTTTCCCACCCTCCCTTTTGAATTGACCCCGAGAAGCAGTGCCCTGACTCCTGCCCCATGTCCGCATGTGGGGACTCCCGTCCCTGGGCCATGCCCACGTGGGAGCCACCACCCTGTCTGCTCCCATGGGGAGCACAAATAGCAGAGGGAGAGCAGAGTAGGCCCTCAAGCTGGAGTCGTGGGTGGGGGCAGGAGAGAGATTACTGAGTTTTTCAGGTGGCAGGTGATGTAGTGGGTGAGTGTTTGCAATTCACTGACCTCTTGTCTGTGTTTTGGAGACGCTGTGTATTAAATAAAAGACATACCTGCCCATGGAAAAGGCATGTGCCTTGTAAATGTGGGTGTGCTCTGTGGGCTGCCTGTGTGACCATGACCCTGAGCCACCCAGTATGTGACCCTCACGAGCCTTGGAGTGGACAGAGGAGAGCTCCTCAGTTGGCAGGTTGGAGAACTGAATTGCACTGTGGCTCTGGTCTTGGGCCTTGAATCGACTGCCCTCTTGTATCCCTCGGGGCTTCAGTGTCTTTAACTATAAAATAAGGTGCTGACTAGATGGCTTCTGCGCCCTTGCCCTCTCTGACATCGGTCCTGTGGACGTACCCTTTCATGTGACAAAATGTTCACGTTGCTGCAGTGCCCTGGGCGGGGTGGAAACAGGCTGTCGTCTCCTGAAGGCCTGGATGAGGGGTGGCCTTGGTGGCTCAACTCGTGTGTCTGGTGGTACAGCGAACCCTAACTTTCCAAGAGGGGCATCAGTGGGCTTCCGTTAAATTCTTACTGTTTCCCTGCCTCTATTTCCTCTTCATTATAGCTACTGTTAATTGAACACCTACTGTGTGCTAGGCACTTTCCACATTATCTCTAGTTTTTACAGGACTCTCGCAAGGTTCTGCCTTTTCCAGGAGAGGAAATGGGCCATATGAAGTTAATTGTCTGAGGCCATGCAGCTAGGGTGGTTGGAACCCTGATGGTCAGTCTCCAAAGCTTCAGCTTTTGACCATTGGCTTGCTGCTTCTCATTAAAAAAGAAAGTGTTTTTCTGCGCCCTATTTGAAGGTGACATGTTAGGGACATGACTTGTGTGACTCCCTTCACTACTTCCTGCTGCCACTGCCCCAAACCGTCCTTTTTCCAGGCTACTTCAAGAAATGAGAGAAATCTGTCTGGATTCTGGGCACGTCTCAGTAGGAAAGGGCCGGTGGGGGTAAATCTAGGGCCTGGGTCAAGGTTTAGGAGGCCCCACGTGCTCTGGGGCCTCTGATCTGGAGGTGGGGGAGGGGTGGGGCCGTCCTTCAGGGCCTGCCTTTGGAATCAGGCCCCAGTGCTGGCCGAGGCTGACTCCCTGTGCTGGGAAGGACCAGCCAGCAAGCAATGTGCCTTATGGTACGGGCTGAGGTAGATGCACAGATGGCTGAAGGTCAGCCAGGGCCAAATACATAGGTGTCTGGGGCTGGGGAGACGGGCAGGCAGGGAAGCTGTGGGAAGTTCTCAGGAAAATTTTGAGGGGATTTTCTCACCTCAGCAAGCCTTTCCCTAGTATAGGAAAGACTGGGAACTTCCCAGGGGTCATGGAAACACTGTGAGGTAGCTGTGTGACCAGAGGAAGTGGCCTGATTAATGCCACCCTTCTTGCGAGTGAGGGAAAATTGTTCAGGTAGGCTTACTGCAAACAACCAACCAACCAATAAAGTATTGGGGATCCAAACCTTTCTCTGCAGCCCTAAGTGTTTCTGGTAAAGGCAGTAATTCCGAATTTGCTTTTGGAGCAGGGATTTCTATCGTTTTCCATGAGGCACGAGTGTTTACTGTGGCGTTTTAAAATCTCCATTAGCCTTGAGATTTAAGGTCAAAATCTTTACATTTCTCTGGAATGAAAAGGGGGTCAAAGAAATTGGGTCACCGGGTTTCCATAATGATTGCAGGAACCGCTGACACCACGCGGTTGGAGAAATTCTCTGGGCCACAGTTCTTGGTTTGGCTACTCCAGCATTTCAGTCCCATTCAGCTTATTAATGGGCGTGAGCCTTGGCTTTAGATGTTTGATTTTTGCGTCCTACTCCAAGGCAGCTTTTAGCCACCGTGTTTTGCTCTGGGAAGAATTTCCAGAAAAACATAGTCTTCATACCGTGGACACCCCCGCCCCCATCAGCCCCCCCCTGCATTTTCCTGGGGCTCCCTCTGAGAATGGAGTGCTGGTTGCTATGTGGGTGACTGGATTTGATACCAGCGACAGCAGTCACTCGGCCCCACCCCCACCTGCCCGTGAGTCAGCCTCCCTCAGGATTCTTGACGTCACTGCTGCCCTGATGTGAACATCTAGCGAGAAGGTTGTTTGTCTGCACAGATTGGGGTGGCGATTTTTCCCTCCAAGGATTTCAGAGTGCCATCACGCTTCAGTTCCAGCTGAGAAGCAAAAGAAAAACATCCCAGCTGCTCTGTTCTCCTTCAGGAGCCAGGTAATAAGAGGCGCCGCAGAAGAAATAAGGTGGCTTCATGAGTCCATCCGCTTCCCCCAGTCCATTGGGAGGGAATGAGGGAGAGAAAGGATTGGAAGAAAATCTGTCTAAATGTTGATACTCATTATTTCCCTTCAAAAAAATTAATAGCTAAAAAAAAAGAAGAAAAAAAAGAAAAATACTACAAGTACAATCCAAGTGAATTATAGAAGCTTTGAGAAATGCAGAAAAATGTAGAGTAAAAATCACCCAGAATCTCACCACCCAAAGATAACTTCCCTTAATGTTTTGTAATGATTTCTTGCCAGTCCTTGATTATACATACGTTTTCTAAGAAAATTCAGATGGTTACGTATGTGAAGTTTTATATCCAGTAAGTTGAACGGTCGGTTGTATTTTTTCATGTTACTAAATGTTCTTTTCAGATTTTATAGTGGTCATATAGTAAATCCCATCGGGGGGATATGTCAGAGGATAGTCAGGGAGTTTAGTCACTGTCACTTTTTTTTACAATTAAAATAACTACAAGAAACATGTTTTTATGTAAATCTTTTATTATTTTCTTAGGACAAATTCCAAGAAGTAGCATTTCAGGATCAAAAGGTATGAATGTTTTAAAGCTTTCCGTTTTTACTGCCTTCAGAGAGGCGGGTCCAGTTTGTTCTAGGAATTTCTGAGCCCCAGTATTTCCTCCTTGGTGTGGACTTGGGGACTTTTCCAGCCTGAGAACTCTTTCCTCCTTCTACAGCTTTTCTAGTTTGGAAGCTTCTGCTCCTCGCCCTCCTTAGATCGGGGTATTCAGGAGAAAGGGCTGTTCTTCTTTCACTCCCCCTTCCAGCGAGTAGTGAGGGGCAGTGGGGGTGCCGAGGTGGGTGGGCGAGGGGCGCAGCCCAGGTGGCAGGTAGGCAGACTGTACCCTGACACTTGCAGTGCTGAGCTGGGGGCTCAGGCTGGGGCCCCGATTCCCTGGCTGGGCCACCCCACAGAAGGTCTAACATCAGCTGTGAGAATCACCCAGGGACTGTCTCAAAATGCAGACCCCTGAACCTTCAGTCAGGATGGAGCTGGGGATCTAAGTCTTAAATAAGCAGCCTAGCACAGTGTTGAGGAGCATGGATCCTACCACCTAGGTCCAAGGGTAACTTTGAATCTATCACTTTTTGAACGTGTTTCCTCATGGGTAAAGTGGGGAAGCATAGCAGTACCTAGCTCCTAGGGTTATCGTGTTCAGTGCATATTTAGGGCTCAGTAGGTGATGCTCTACCATCACCCCCTCAGGTGGTCCTGGCCACTTTGAGAAACAGCACCTTAAGGCATCCAGCCTTTCCTAAGTCCTACCCTCGGGCACTAGGAGCCTCCAGTGTCACCTCCCAACCCCCAGGCTCAGAGGGTGGGATCGGATGGTGCCCTTGCTTACCCGACCAAGACCAGCTCCCCCCTGATAGCCCTTCCTTAGCTTGTGCCCTGCTTTCCTGGGAGTCTCGGCCCCCGCTTCAGAGAAGGCTTTGGAGGAATGTTTTAAAGTGGGATGAAGGAAGCACTTGTTTGCTGGTAAGGAGGCCATATGTGAAGTACATTTGGTGGACGGATAAGAATGTTTTGTCGTTTTCTGACGTTTCTCCCTCCGTCCAGTGCAGTTCCAGGTGGAAGGGACACAGTCCTTTAAGCTCACCCTTCCCTGGTGCGTTCAGGGAAGCCTTGGGAAGCAGTAGTGCTTTTCAGAGGAACACCTTGTTAGCTCTTGGCGACTGGCTGAAGAAATAGAAATCGGAAGGACTTACCTGTGCTTGATCCTGGGTCCCCTGCTTTTCTGTCCCCACCCTCCCTGTAGCTAGCTCCCTTTCTCCTTTCAAGAAGCGTTTTCATGCCCTGTTTGTCCGTCTCCCTCATGCTTTACCATTTGGGTGTCTAGGAGAAGAGGCAGCCAAATGCTGCAGCTGTTGGGGTCCCGAGGGTCAGCTTACCCTCTGCCCTCAGGGGCTACACCCTGGGAGGTGACATGTTAGATACTGGGACTCCTGTTCGGCCCCTCCAGGCACAGCGAAGATAAATCACAGGCACTCCAGAGGTGTGAGAAGATCGTAACTAAATTATTAATTCACACCCCAAGCCAAACTGACTGCTGGAAAAGAGTATTAGAAAAGCCACCGTAGTTTCACATCGCCTCTAAGACTCTGCTCTAGATGGAATGTCATTTAGGGGTACACAATTCTGAGACAATTCAGCCATGTCTTTGTTTCGGGTGCCCCTGTTTGAGTAAGAATGAATTCACCAGTACCTGAGTGAGTAATGAGGGGAACTGTCGGCTCCAAGCAGGTGTTTATTTAAGATTCACGTAGGGAGACCCAGGCTCACAGAGGAGGACTTTGAAGTCCTCCTGGGTCCCCACTAGGTAGGTCCTTTCATTATCACAGAGGAAGGAACTCAAGCTAAGAACTTCCCAAGGTTTCAGTGTGTTGGGGCTGCAAAGCTCTGTCCCCCAAATTGGGCTTGACTCTGCTGGGTTCAAAGTCTGGCCCTCCAGTGGCCCTGGGCTGAGCCTAGTCTTAGGGGGACCCCAGGGGAGAGGGGCAGGCCCACACCTGGCCGGGAGAATGCTGCTGAGCTGGCCTCCCGCTTTCCTAAAGATCCCCCTGTTCACATCCCTCTTCTGTTCAGAGCTTTGCAGGCTCCCCTCTGCTGGATTCAGCTCTCACTCCTTGGTCCCGTATCACGCCCCTGCCAGGGATGGTCACCCCACCTCTGCTCCCTCGTCTCCCACCTGCCACCCACGTCCCCACATGTCAGCCACTTCAGCTTGCTTGGTATTGTCACTATCGGCCCTGTTAGGTCCCCCTCACACACCTTCCGTTGGGAGATTGCTTCTTTCCAGGATGCCCCACCTCCAATCTGTGCGGGAGGTTCCTTAGTTACCATTTCACATCTCTCTGCCTCCAGAGACCTGAGACATCTAATCCTGGTGGCTGATCGGCTGTCCCTCCTCTTGATCAGCACCCTCTCCCTCTGGCACTCATCCCACTTTGCGTCTTACTGCTGTTGCTCCTGTACTTAACTTATCCTTGGGGGTTGGGGGGGGGCCTTAATCATGTTGAAATCCCTGTGACTTGGACAGGGAGCCCTTTGTCATGGGCCCAAGGCGGCCAGGTGGACAGAAGCAGGGTCTGTGGTCTGCCTGTGGTTGGGGATGGAGTTGAAGTCCACGTGGGAAGAATCCAGGCCCTAAACGCTGTCTTCAAACCGTGGAGGCCACAGACCCTGCTGGGGTGCACAGAGCCTGCCTCAGGGAAAGGAATCAGCTGGCTTCATCTGAAAATCGTAAATTCCTGGGGCGTGGCCACCTTGGGGAGTAACTTTCAGCAGAGGGCAGACCTGGCTGTCTGACCCTAGTGGCAGGAAGCATCGCTGCCCGAGGGTTTCCCGGAGGCAGAGATGGGGAGAGCTGGCCCCAGTGATACTCCGTGATGTTTGTAGGGACAGTCACATCTGCCTCGGGCTGTCTGAAGCTCTTGCCATCCCCGTTGGGCAGTTTCCGTGGTGCTGTTGTGTAAACATTCCTCTCAGCACAGTGGCCTTGGGGACAGGCCTCCCTTCTGTTTAGTCCCTTCAGCCTCGCCTTCCCTGGGGGCCCTGCCTCAGCTGTAGTTCCCACCTCTCTCCCCCGACAGGCTCTCAGTGGCTCCCCTGGCTGTGGCCACCACTTCTAATCTCATGACTCTCCTCTCCCTCCCCTGCACCCCTGACCCTCAGCCCCCTCCTAGAAGCTTCTCCCTTTAAATCCACAGACGCTCACGGGTTCCTGGATCAAATTCACAGCCTTTCCCTGAAACGTTCTTCTCCCACCTCCCCCTCTTACTCCGTGCCTGGCCTCATCCGGGACTCTGTCCTTCGTTTTATCCCCCCCACGCAGTCCTGTCTGTTCACCTCCTAACCCTTTCTGAATTCTGTCCCTTCACTTGCATCCGCCCTGCTGCTGCCGCCTTCAGGGGGGTCACCTTCCCTTCTTTTTACTCCTTTTTCAGTCAGTGCAGACTGACCTTTCTAAACACAGATCTGATCTGTCTCATTCCTCGGGGGACAGCATATACCTCCTCAACATGGCAGAGGAAACCCTTCACACCTCCACAGCTCCCCCCCCCCCACGCACAGCAGTGCCATGCCCGACTGGAACGTTCGTCATGCCCTCTACCCTCCCCTCCCACCCGGAAACATCTGTCTCCATCAGACGATGTTATCTTCTCTAGAAAACATTCCTGATCTCTGGGATTTAGTCCCATTTTTGTGCTGCTGTACCACTTGGTGAACACCTGGATTATAAAATTGGTCACATTGGGTGGTTTCTTTGTCTTTTAAGGACAGCAGTGTGTATTTTACTCCTCTCCATATCCCCAGAGCTCAGCAGATGTTTGTTGATTGAATGAGTGAGTGTGCTGACGGTTTGGAGGTCCCTGACTTCTCTAGTTGGGCATTTTGCCCCCGTGGCTTGGATCTCCTCAGGTCAGCCCCTCTCGAGGCCGCCACGGCCTCCGTGGCTGTCCTTGAGGGCTGTTGCTTTACAGCAGTCGTTTGACACGGTGTCCTGGCGAGTTGTTGCAGGGTAGGACCTGTGTCCAGGTCTTCAAGCTGCCTCTAGCCACCCCTCAGCCCTCTGCTGCATTTGCCTCACAGGGAAGTGGAACGAGGACTCCTGTGTTCCTTTTTCCAGGTGCGCCCAGAGGCAGGGCCATGCTCACGTTCATGGCCTCTGACAGTGAGGAAGAAGTGTGTGACGAGCGGACGTCCCTGATGTCGGCTGAGAGCCCCACACCCCGCTCCTGCCAGGACAGCAGGCAGGCCCTGGAGGACAGGGAGAACGCTGCCCAGTGGGTAGGTTCCCGCCAGCGGGCTGAGGCCTGGAAACACGCGGCTGGGGTTTCTGTGCCTGATGTGTGGGGAGCAGACATTCCCTGATGTGGGGGTGGGGGGGTAAAGGTGGGAATTGGCCGGAGGGGTGGGTGGTCCCCATGGAGGACCTTCTGTCTGTGAGGGCCTCATAGTAGATCTGCATTCACAGCCTGTTCAAGTTCTACTTTGCAGTGGACGAAATGATTTTTCCACCCAGCCCTGGCCCCCTTAGCTTGGCCTTCCTAGTGCAGGAAGGTGAGACTGAGTTTGGATGCTGGGACAGGTAACACAGGCTCAAGGATGGTAGGAGGGAAACTGCTGGAGGGGAACGTCCTTGGCAGATGGCAGACGTGGTAACCGAGAGCTGAGTACACCGCATTCATGTCTGACTTTGGGGCTGGGGGTGTGTCTTAGTCCGTCCCGGCTGCTATAACAAAAATACCGTAAACAGGGGGCTTATACACAACAGAAATGCATTTCTTACTCTTCTGGAGGCGGGAAGTCCAAAATCAAGGTGCTGGCAGATCTGATGTCTGGTGAAGGCCTGCTTCCTGTTTGATAGGCAGCTGTCTTCTCTGTGTCCTCACATGATGGAAGGGGCAAGGGAGTTCTCTGGGGTACCTTTTATAAGGGCACTGACCACTTTCAGGAGGGCTCCACCCTCATGACCTAATCGCCCCCCAAAGGCCTCACCTCCTAACACCCCCTAAGCATCACACTGAGGCTTAGGTTTCAGCTATGGATTTTGGGGAGACACAAACATTCAGGCCACAGCAGGAGGGGTGGGCTGCACTGTGACGTCATCTCTGTATCCGCAGGGCAGGAGATGATCACATTATGAAGTGGGGGTGTACTTGGGAGAGGCCGCTCGCCAAGCCACCTCACTCCCCATCAGGGCAAAACAGCGTCTGAAGTTGTCTGAATCCCATTCTTCCTTTTGCCCTTTACAGTATTTAAAAACCTCTCCATGTGGAATTCTTTTTCTTCCAGCCAGCCCTAATCTCCCTTGCTGAAATTTGAGCTCATTTCTTCTGTCTTCCTCTGTGCTCTGAGCAAGATCTCTCCAGCTGAAAACCACTGCCCAGCTGCTCCTTAGACTTTTCTTGCTATTTTCTTCATCTTTAATTTCCTAGAGTTTTTGTGCATTTTGGTTGTTTCAGTTCCTGTTCACTAACAGTTTCCCCCCACCCCTTCTTAGCCAAATATCTAGATTGGAATTCTCTGCAAAGCGCTGATATCAAACCAATAGCCATTTTAGATTTTTGTTTCATTTGGCGTTGTCTTTGGCTGTTCATGTAATTAACAAGGCAGCTAATAACCCTGAATTGCCACAATTCCAGCACAGAAGCTCTTGCAGATCCGTTTGTGCCAGCATCTGGCCAGTGTCCTGCCCCTCATTGGCTGCTTACTCATTTGTACTCTCCCAACTTCCCGTAGCTCACATGCTTGATGCCTGGTTAGCCTCTCTGGTTCGGAGCTGCAAATTTTGCATGCGTGATTTTGGAGGACAAACAGTTCAAAGTGATTTCTTCCTCTGCAAATTCCCAGGGTCACATTTACAATGAGAGAGTCCTTATGTGTGCTGACCATTCTAGTTTGTGGTTTGTCAGCCAAAAATGTTTCCTCTCTGGTTTCCTCCCGAATCAGTGTGGCCATGAGGACACAGCCAAGTGGCATCCTGAGTCCCTGTACTGAGGGCCAGGGGAGAGCCCTTTAGATGAGCTCCCAACCCACTGGCCATTGAGTCCTCGGCCTTCGACCACCCTCTTCTGTGGCTGCTGTGGCCTCCCTTCCTGCCTCTGGGGTGGTCAGTGCAGACTCTCAATCTTCTCGAGCTGTCCTCATCCACTTTTCAAATGTCCTGGAATTTGCAATACTCCCACATCTAAACTACTGCTGTAGACTGGTTCTTCCACCCGGAAAGCAACATTCACACTTCTTGTTTCCTGTTCTAAACACCGATGCTCTGCGTCCGTCAGTCAGGGGGCCCCCCTGGGGGGCACTGCGTGGCCCTCACAGTGTGGTTTCCCACAGCGAGGCCAGGATGGTGAGGAGAACCACGAGGAGGAGGCTGACCGCTATGTCTGCAGCGGGGTCCCGGGGCGGCCGCCGGGCCTGGAGGAGGAGCTGACTCTCAAATACGGGGCAAAGCACGTGATCATGCTGTTTGTGCCTGTCACCCTGTGCATGGTCGTGGTCGTGGCCACCATCAAGTCTGTGCGCTTCTACACGGAGAAAAACGGGCAGCTGTGAGTTGGGGGCTGGGGCAGGGGGGCTGCAGCCTCTGCTGGTCACTGCACCGGCAGCTCCATGCCAGCGGTGGCAAGGAGCAGGGACAAAGAGTCCATCCCCTGGTCCATCCACTGCC
Organism: Rhinolophus sinicus; assembly: GCF_057876585.1. Classification (NCBI taxonomy): domain Eukaryota; kingdom Metazoa; phylum Chordata; class Mammalia; order Chiroptera; family Rhinolophidae; genus Rhinolophus; species Rhinolophus sinicus. The sequence goes on along the minus strand of NC_142506.1, from coordinate 55,151,316 downwards.
TCAGCACGTTCCAAACCTTTCTCCACCTCAGTTTCCTCCTCTGTATAGTGGGTTTGATAATAATGTTACCAGGAGAATTAAGTGAGCTGATCTATGTAAAGGCCTCAGGGCAGGCAGCTCCCAGCACACTGGGTTTTACTGCAGAAGGCACGCTGTAGCCAGACACTGCTGAGCTCAGTGTCCAAGCACCAGGCGCCGGACACGGCTGTGTCACTGCATGACTGCAGACAAGTCACTTCCTCTCTGGGCCTCTGCTCCCATGTATGTAAATCGAGGTGGCTGGCCCAGAGGATTTCTTAGCTCACATCCAGCCTTGTGAGGGAGGTTTTATTTATTTTAGTAAGAAGAACCCAGGTAGAAGCAGCAGCATAGAAATATGAGAAGCTTCCCATCTTCATCCCACCTCCTTGTTTCATCACTGCTGAGTACTTTCTCTAAACATCTGTTTTTTTAGTTAGGGAGTTTTTGTTAAGTTTTTTTCTTTTTATAAAAGATGCAGAGAGAGAAGCCCCTACCCTCAGGAAGCTTATAAACTGTTGGGGGCGGGGGGACTCAGAGCAGCACAGGTGAAAGCGTTAAGAGAACTTGAGAACATCGCAGGCAGTTGGTTTCTGGCAGTCCAGGTTGGACAGAGTGAGGCATCCATGGCTTGCTTCCGGGTGGGGTAGAGGAAGCAGTGGGGGCATAGGGATGGGGGTGTGGGGATTGCGGAGTCTCCTGGACCAGAGTGGAGTAGTGGGGTGGGCAGGGAGAAGCACCTCCAGGGGAGGGTTTAGTTGGTATGGGGGGGCCTCGGTGAGGCCATCCAGGCCCTTCCTCGCTCCTACCCTGGGCTCTGTCATCAGGCTTAGGTCTGGGCCAGGAGATGGGCTGGAAGGCAGCGCAGCTGGTGGGGATGGTGGGCAGCATTCCGCCAAGGCAGGTGTCCCGGGGCTCCTCCACCAGCTGTCGGAGGCTCCCTCAGGGCCGGGGTACACAGGGCGGGCAGGGAGTGGACCCCTGGCCTCCTCCTTCAGCATCTACACGCCATTCACGGAGGACACACCCTCGGTGGGCCAGCGCCTCCTCAACTCCGTGCTCAACACCCTCATCATGATCAGCGTCATCGTGGTGATGACCATCTTCCTGGTTGTGCTGTACAAGTACCGCTGCTACAAGGTGAGCGCCAGCCCCGCCCTCCCTGCCCCGCCGGCCCCGCCTCCGCCGGCCCCGCCTCCTGTCAGCACAGCACAAGGTGCCTCCAGGCAGCAGCCGTTGGCATAAAAAAAAAAAAAAATCAGAGTTCCTTTTTTCTGAGAAATAGATTGATTGTTGGTACTCTTTCCACCCCACTCCTGCCGCCCACCATGGATTACCCAACGCTGTTGTCTTTTAAATTTACACATAATCCCACTTGATTGAGTTCCTCATTGCAGTGTTCAGTGTCACTTCTCGTATTCGAAGTTAATTTTATTTTGCGTCTCCTTCTGAAGAAGTGAGATGTTCTATTTCAGGCTCTCTTTACCCCATACTTCCCCTCCAGGTTTATTTTTATTTTCCCATTTCCCTTTTGGCCGGGGACGTACAGATGCTGTGCTGGGGTCTTCCGTGATGGGAGACGGTTGGGTGGCCCCCTGTAGCTGTGGAGCTGTCCTAGGGGTGGTAGCGGAGTTGAGTCCCACCTGGCCCGAATCGTGGGTGTTGTTTCCAGAGATGCTGTGAGGTATTAGACTTGGGGTTCAGGCCTTTTTCCCAAGGAAAGCTTTGAAGCCCTGAGAACTGAAAGGAAGTTGAACGAGGCATTACCTCTTTTAAAACCATTCACAGGCAGGCATGCGCAGCAGTTTGTATTCAGGTTGTCACCATCTATGGAACAGGTAGTGAGAGGTGAGCCCCATCTCAGCTGGGGGTGACCATGGGGCTAAGTGGTAGGAAAGGCCGTCAGGAAGTGTCTGGGAGCTGAAACTTATCGATAGTTACCTATGAGTGAAGCAGAGTTTTAAATGGGGTGGACAGGGCCGTGGACGGGGGGAAGCAGGGTAGAGGGCTGCTTGTCTGGGGCAGAGGATACAGCACAAATGAAAGCCAGCTGAGAACACAGAGAGTGTGGGAGGCGGCACTCTGGTCAGCAGGTGTCAGGTGACCAGTCTTGGCAAACGTTAAGGAGCAGCTCAGCTATCCATTCAGGAAGGTTTATTTGCAGGTTCCATGACAATGCTGATGGTGGCCTCGGGCGGGTAGAGGTGGCTGGGATGAAGGGCTCAGCATATTCCCAAGGCAGCTGTGCATAGCGTGGCCAAGGCTGCCGATTTCATTCCTGGTCCCCCTGAGGGTGGCCTGAGATGGGTACGTCCTCAGGGGGAGACCAGAAGGAGTGACACCACCATGCCACTGATGGCTGGCGGAGGCACTAGTTTAGGGTCAGCCCACCCTCATCCTTGACCCTCCCATGTTTGGCCAGGAGAAAAGGAACATGTCTTTCTGAGGAGCTGCCCCTCAGGTGGGAGGGGACTCCTTGAGTTGACTCTACTCCAGGGGTGTCCAAACTGTGGCCCGTGGGCCAACTGAGGCCCGTGGGCCAACTGCGGCCCACAATCCATTTTTAATTGGCCCGCAGCAAATTCCAAAAATATATTTAGTTTACTTAAATAAACCAAGTGAGACAATACGTACTTCACCTCGAGTGAGTGGCCCAGCTGTTTGTGTATTTTACCGCATATGGCCCTTGGTGAAAAACTTTGAAAAAAGTTTGGACACCCTGCTCTACTCAAAAGCAGTTTCCTCAGGAGCCTGCCCTGACTGTCTAAAGTAGCATCTCTAATGAATCTCCTGTCATTGTCATCTGCAATGTTTTTCTTCATGGCCCTCATCACTACCAGTCAATACATGTTTATGTGTTTATTGTACAACTGCCCTCTCACTGGGGTGCAACACACGTGGGCAGAGACTGCTAGCTTTATCTCCAGAGCCTAGAATGTGCCTGGCGTGTAGGAGACAGCCAGCATCTCCTTTCCAAGTGAGTGAGTAGAGGTCCAGGTGTTTAGAACTAAAGGAGTTTCGTCTCCTTCACACACTTGCTGGGTGAGCTTGAGAGACTGCCTCTGTGAAACGGAAGGTACCCGGTAAGTACCTTCCAACATAGTCCCGAAGGAGCCTATTAGGTTGGTGCAAAAGTAATTGCGGTTTTTGCAGTTATTTTTAACCTTTTAAACTGCAGTTACTTTTGCACCAACCTAATAGAAAGAGTTTCGGGCCCCAAGAACCTGGGGGCTGTGTGATTTTGGGGTTGGGACAGCGCATGGTCATTCTGCCTGTTTCTTTGTCTAGTTTATCCACGGCTGGTTGATCATGTCTTCTCTGATGTTGCTGTTTCTCTTCACCTATATCTACCTCGGGTGAGTGGCACCTGGTAAGCAGGGGGGGTCCTCGGGGACCCCTCCCCCTGCGGCATGAGTGGCTGTGAAGAACCTGGGCAGGGAAGGGCACCTGTTGAGCTCCACACCTTCCCAGTGTCACTGCTTCCAGAGCCCAGACTTTCTTGACACAGGGGACTGAGCTCCATGGTGGGCCACACGTCGCTTTGTGGTTTCTAACCTAAACAAGCGGAGCCATCACGGAGGAGGCTCTCTGTGAACCCAAGGAGGGTAGAAACCCCTCAGAATTACCGTATAACCTTTGGGCTGGGCCTGGGTACTTGCTAATTTATGGAGAAAGGGATCTCTGTTGCCTTGATTTGGGATCTCAGCCTGACCCAGGGGCCCAGAGACTGGCGGGACAGGAGAAAGCGCTTTTTCCAGGACCTTCTCCTTGGGCGAAGGGCCTTCCACGTTGTAGCAGCACACCTTTACGTGCACCACCCCAAGGGTGAGATGTCGCTTCACTCCCGACCTCGTTCCAGAAAACATTTCCAGTGGTTAATTGCAGGGCTCAGGGACGTGAGGGAGGGGATATGCCTGTGGGTGGTCAGTGAAGCCAGAGGTTGGAAGCCCCCAGGCTGGGGCCTTATTGGAGGAGCAGGGGGTGTTGAACTCCGTTGGGTCTGACTTCCCCACTGAGTGACCCCCCTCCCCCTGACTGGTCCTGCAGGGAAGTGCTCAAGACCTACAACGTGGCCATGGACTACCCAACCCTGTTGCTGACCGTGTGGAACTTCGGGGCGGTGGGCATGGTGTGCATCCACTGGAAGGGGCCCCTGGTGCTGCAGCAGGCCTACCTCATCATGATCAGTGCGCTGATGGCCTTGGTGTTCATCAAGTACCTCCCGGAGTGGTCCGCCTGGGTCATCCTGGGCGCCATCTCTGTGTACGGTAGGTGGGTGCAGGGGCCGCCAGCCTGCGGCGGCCGGGGACGGGGGGGCGGGGGGGGCGCAGCATCCATGCCCAAGTCCTTCCTGCTGCGCACGTGTGGCCGGTGCTGCCCAGGTCCCCTCCCTCCCTCCCTGAGGGGCTTGGATGGTCTCCCTTCTGAGAGGTTCACCTTCGTAAAACGCAGGACTTGGACATGGTCACTCATGATAGCAGATGTTTATTGAGCTCTCACCCCGTGAAGCGCTCGACACACTGTCAGTTGTTGGGCACGATGCCTGTACATGAGGAGCTTGTGAAGTGTTAGTTGCCAGTTGATTAGCATTAGCACGATTACCAGCACCAGCCCCGGTTCTTCCGTTTGATGGGTGAGGAGTTTGAGGCCCGGAGAAGTGGGACGTCAAGCCCATCCTGCCCCTTGTCTGCAGTTAGACCCTGCTCTGCGCTCCAGCCAGTGCAGGCTAGAGATCGGGACTGGAATCGCCCTGGTTAGATGCTGCAACCACAGGATGTGTTCTGAGAGCCTGGCCCCGGGGCTCTGATACATTTGCCCCGTACACGCCGGTGTCAGAGGGCTGGCTCCTCTCTCTGGGGGCTGCCTGGCAAGAAATGTCTTTTGTAACCTGCCAAGGACTTCTTGTTTCCCAGATCTCGTGGCTGTGCTGTGCCCCAAAGGGCCGCTGAGGATGCTGGTGGAGACTGCCCAGGAGAGAAACGAGCCCATATTTCCTGCCCTGATATACTCGTGTGAGTGGCCCCCACGCCTCCTCTCCACCTGGGCTCCGAAGGCACCCAAGGTGGGAGCCAGGGGCGGTTTTCTGGCGTGGCTCTCAGAGTTGGCTAGGAAACAGTTAACCTTTCTCTGACCAAAGGGAGGAGGCAGCTTTGGTGACCCCCACGAGGGGCTCTACCTTCTGGAGTTGACAGTGGGCTGTATCTTGCTGTTACACAGGAAGAAGCTTGGAAAATTAGAACAGGAAGGGGGCCCCACAGCTTCATTCCCTCCAGCCTCCAGTGGCATTTGGTGGGTACAGACTATATTCCATGAGCCCATGGCCACCGTCTCAGCCCTCCAGGCTCCTGGGAAGGGACTTTGGAGAGGCAGTCTTCAGGGCAAGGGTCTGGGGGTGCAGGGCACGCCTGCCTTTCACTGGGCTTCCTCCACAGCTGCATGGCTGGTTGAAGTTAAGACTCTGAAGGGAAGGCGCGTGGGATTCTGCTGGGCTTGGACCGGGATGTAGGGGTTTGGATTTATACTGTGTTTCCCTGCAAATAAGACCTAACCAGAAAATAAGCCCTAGCATGATTTTTCAGGATGACATCCCCTGAACGTAAGCCCTAATGCATCTTTTGGAGCAAAACTTAATATAAGACCCGGTCTTATTTGCGGGGAAACATGGTACATGCATTCAACAAATGTCAAATCCCCACTGTTTGGCGGCCACTGTGCTGGGCAGTGGGGCCGCCAGGAGCCCACGGCCTGTGCTCTTGCTGCTCTCCCATTTGTTGCTGGTGGGGCTTATTGAATTAGGCTGAATCTGGGGCTCAGCTGTCTGCAGGGTGCACTGGGAACTAGTTCATGGAACGGCTGCAGGCTGCTGGATAATCTCACAGATGAGGAGCTGAGTGGAGAATCGTCGGCCCTGTGGCCCCCTGTGAAAGCACATTCCTGGCACGTTCTGAGGAGGAGCAGAGACCGTGTATGGAAAGACAGATGGTGCCTTTCATTCACCATCTTGTGCTCGGGTGGAGCTTACATTCTAGGAGGGCAGACAGATAGTAACTGAACAGATGACTACAAAGTCAGGCCATGAGTGCTCTGTAGAAAGATAAAGCAGGGTAAGGACTTCAGGGTAATATGCTGTTTTGCATAAGGTGGTCAGGGAAACCCTCTGTCACAAGGTGGCATTTGACCAGCGACCTACTTGCCTTCAGAAAATCTGGGGAGAGAATTCTAGGCAGAAGGAGCAGCAGCGAGTGCAAAGGCCCTGAGACAGATGACGTGCGGTGCTCAGGAGTGGCCCGAGGCCAGGCAGGAGGGTAAGGGAAGAAAGGCGGGCGGTCTGGATCATGGTCCACCGGGCAGGCCGTGTGAGGGTTTGGCTTTCACTCCTCAGTGACGTGTGATGCCACCAGAAGACTTTGAACTGATCTGACTTGACATTTTAACAGGATCATGCAGGTTGCTGGGTCAAGAAACATGTACGGGGGACAAGAGTGGAAGCAGTAGCTGGGTTTGGAGGCTGAATAACGAAAAAGAGATGGGATGTGGTTTGGCCCGGGGGCAGCCGTGGAAGTGTTGAGATGTAGTTGGATTCTGGAGGCAGAATTAGCAAGGTTAGCTGATGGTTGGGATGCTTGTAATGAGAGAGCTTTGGGCCTGAGCAACAAAAAGAGTGGAATTGCCGTTACCGAGAGGGAGAAGACTGGTGGGGCAGGTGGAGGGCAGTTGTTGAGAGTGTTTGGGGCATATTGAGTTTGAGATGCTCACTCGGCATTCGACTGGAGAGTTCAGGAGAGAGTTTCTAGGCCAGAGAGAAAACACAATGAGTGCCACGTGCTCCAGCAGTCCCACTTCCGGACGTACACCCAGGAGAATTGAGAGCAGGGTCTTGAACGTACTTTTACACACACATGTTCGTAGCAGTATTATTCACTATAGGCAAGAGATGGAAGCAGCTCGAGGGTCTATCAACAGATGGATGGATGGATAAACAAAATGTGGTACAGACACACAGTGGCATATTATTCAGCCTTAAAAAGGAGGGAAATTCTGACACGTGCCACATATTATGCTAAGTAAATGAATCCAGTCACAAAAAGATAAATACTGTATGGTTCCACTTACATGAGGTGTCTAAAGTAGTCGAACTCGTAGAGACAGAAGGTAGAACAGTGGTTGCCAGGGGCTGGGGGGAGGAGGAAATGGGAGTTGTTGTTCACTGGGTCACAAGACGAAAAAGTTCTGGAGATGTGTTTCACAACAGTGTGAATATACGTCACTCTGTTAAACTGTAAACTTAAAAATGGTTGAGATGGTACCTTTTAGGTCCCATGTTTTTTACCACAATAAACCAGAAACACAGTTAGTTCACCAAACTCCACTGATATTATTATTAGCCATTGTTTTTGTGAGGAAGCCACAAAAGACAGGAAAAGGCATTGTCTGCCACACCTGGTCGGTGAGTCTGGACCTCCTGACAATGGGGCTTAAGCAGCTACCACCGGAACTGAGGCTGCTGGGACAGACTCTGGCCCCCCTTGCCTCTCAGGCCCGGGGGCAGCCACAGTTAGTCCCGCCTGAGGCATGACCCTTTTCTCCTTCTCTAGCTGCCATGGTGTGGATGGTGGGCATGGCCAAGCTGGACCCCTCCTCTCAGGGAGCCCTTCAGCTCCCCTACGACCCAGAGATGGGTGAGTATTGGGGCTGACAGCCTCCTGTCCCTGGGTGCAGCTCTCACTGGCCTGGCCTTGCCTCTCCAGGAGGGGCAGAGGGTAAACTAACCCTCCTGGCATCTTGGGGATTGAGGGGGGTGGGACTTGGGTCCTCTGCCTCAGCCCCATTCCTCTGCCTTTCCTTTACTTGTCATGTGGCATGGAGAATCTTTTTCTTTGTGTCAGGCCTGGCGGGTGAGGGCAGGGAAGTCCTCAGTGCATGCTTTGTTCCCGAGATCAAAGACCTCTCTGACTAGACTTTTGTCTCTCTCCCTCGTCCTCCCCCATCCTCCCATGGTGATGCTGGATACCCAGAAGAAGACTCCTATGACAGTTTTGGGGAGCCCTCGTATCCTGAAGTCTTTGAGCCCCCCCTGCCCGGCTACCCAGGGGAGGAACTGGAGGAAGAGGAGGAAAGTAAGGTGCCCATGTCCAGATGGTCTGCGTGGGCCCAGGGGGTGGGAGCAGAGGGTGGAGATGGGGAGGGAGAAGCCCCTTTCCCAGCAGCGACGGCTTCACAGAAGTCAAGGAGCAGCCTGCAGAAGTGGGGGGTGTTGGCAGGCCGTGGGGCTGTTCACATTCAGGCGGGACCACGTACTAACAGCGTTCACTGAGCACCTCCTGTGCCTCCGTGTGCTGGGGGTGCCCAGCTCTGATGGGACTCATGAATCAGGTGGGCACTGAGTCGGGGAGGACCGAGAAGGACGATGCAGGGGGTGGGGAACACTGCCGCATTCTGAGGGGTCAGAGAGAGGTACCTGAGGAAGTGACTTCTGCGCTGAGCTCCAGAGAGGGAGCCACAGCAGTAACAGGAGGGGGCGACACATTTCCGGCCAAGGGGACGGCCAAGGGGAAGGTAGGCGCAGCGACGCTGAGGCAGAACACACGGCGAGTTAGAGGAAGTGAAGGCAGGATGCTGAGACCGGAAGTGCAGAGATGGGCTGGAGGCAGGCAAGGGCTCCCAGGGCCTTCTAGATCAAAATGGGGATTCCGACTGTGTCCTGTGAGCACCGGGAGCCATCAGGGGCTTTGGGGTCATATGGGAGGAGGGACATGACTGGGAGGGTTGTGGCTGGTGGAGAATTCCATCCCAAGATGTGCACTCGAGTGGCCTGTAGGATGTCCCACTGTACCTGTGGGGTCACGGGGTGTGGGCTCTGGGCTTAGAGGGCAGGCGAGGCTGGGCAGGTCAACCACTGGCAGCACTGTCCTACGTGGAGGCCGACAGTGGGCTGTGCAGCACGGGGGCAGGGGCAGAGTTGGGGTGGTCACTTCCCCATGTGGCTGGGGAGACAGGAGGAGCTGGTGTGGAATAGTCCTCAAGGCACATGCACTGATGTCCTGAGATGGTTATGTTCCCAAGGGAGTCATTCCATATTTATGGGCCACCTGCTGTGTGTCAGGTGGCACGCGGGAGCAGGGCGGTGCTACCGAATTCAAACTGCCTCTGCCCTGCAGACGTTCCTCATGTGGAGCAAGAGGTTAGGTATAAAGTGCTCAGGGCAGATGTGGGGGAGGGGGGTCTTGAAGTGTGAGTGGGCGGTCACCCAGCAGACAGGCTGGGGGTGGCACTGACCTCCTGGAGTCAGCGCAGACCCCACAGGGTCAAGGGCTCAGTTCACAAGACGACTCTCGCTTCACACGTCAGCCACAAGCTCTGGGGGCGTCCAGGCCACCGGCACTTCTGACCAATGGGCTACAAATCCCGGGGTTCCCACAACCTCCTCACAGAACTCAGGAAAGCACTACACTTACAAGGAGAGTTTTACTACAAAGGATACAGATCAGAACCAGCCAAATGAAGGGACACATGGCGAGGTCTGGGGGGTGCAGTCCTGAACTCAGGTCTTCTGTGACCTCTCCCTGTGGAGCCAGGGCATGACCCCTGTTAAAAAGCATCCAAACCTGTAGAGAATTTTTGTGAGTTTCCAATTTTGCAGCTTATTTTATACATTATTATAGAATCAAAGGAGGAGACGTGAGGAGGGTTACATGAAATCCATTGGTGGTAGATTAGAGAGGTGGGGGAAAGCAAAGTGGGGAAATCTCTGGGACTGGATAAAAAGAAACACAGAGAGACACATACTTTCATATCAGTGAGTGCAAGATAGGTGATAAACATCTGCAGCACACAGAGATGGTATTCGGAGAACAAGGCAACAATAAGGGGTTTGGTGGTCTCTAGTGGGGCGGGGGGAGGGCCAGGGTTCCCTGAGAGGTTCCAGAAAAGGAGATTACGCTGACATTTCAAAGGTATGTTATCTTAGATGCAAACAGACAATAGACAGGCTCTGTTGACAAGGAAAGATTGACGAGGAAGCTACAGGCCAGGATGATAGGTTCACGTTCTCTTCCTCACACAGGGGGCGTGAAGCTCGGCCTCGGAGATTTCATCTTCTACAGCGTGCTGGTGGGCAAGGCAGCAGCCACGGGTAGCGGTGACTGGAACACCACACTGGCCTGCTTCGTGGCCATCCTCATCGTGAGTTGCGGGGGGGCTCTGGGGGTTTTCATAGGGGGAGTCATGCTGCCGTCTCATGTCAGTACTGTAACCAGATGGGACGTAGTTTGGTGGAGGCAACACTGTTCTGGGAGTCAGGAGGCCTGCAGGGGTGACACCTGCTGCCCCCGGCACCTCACAGAGCTGCCAAGAGGACCAGGGGAGGACCAGGGCTGTCGTGTGACAAGTCCTTGACAAGCTCCTGAGCCTGGGGCTGAGGCCGTCACTAACAGCTCACCTCCCCTTGGTGTCCTGCAGGGTTTGTGTCTGACCCTTCTGCTCCTCGCCGTGTTCAAGAAAGCGCTGCCTGCCCTCCCCATCTCCATCACGTTCGGGCTCATCTTCTACTTCTCCACAGACAACCTGGTGCGCCCTTTCATGGACACCTTGGCCTCCCATCAGCTCTACATCTGAAGGGACGGGTGCCACTGGCTGGGAGCTGTAGGAAATTGTAACTGGATGCAGTTGTATAGTTTGACCTCTAGTGCCATATGTTTTGTAAGACTTTTCTTTCCTTAAAGAAAAACAGGAATAAAAAAGGAGTGTGTTTATTTGGTGAAAATGAAGAACCGGCTTTTTGGTGCTAGTGGTTTTGTCACCGGACTGTGGCTCATGAGCAGTCGCTTCACCGACAGGAAACAGGAAGTCCATCCAGATGACCTGCGGCAGGGCCATGATGTGGGGAAGGGCATGGAGAAGGCCACCCGGTCATGCCTCATAGCCTGGAATGTTCCAAGGGCCAAGATGAAGGAAGGTGTGCAGGAGTTGATGCCCGGGATGGCACTTAGCGCTTGCTCACTCTGGTCGAAGAAGAAAAGCCAATTTTCTCTGCAAGGAGTGTTCCCCATGCTTTGTGTATGATGTCGCTGTTGTTTTATTACCTTTAGAAACAGTTCTATTCTTGTTAACAGCAGTTCCTGCTGGGAAGCGGCTTAACGTTAATGTCAATAAATAGATGAATTCTGTTGGAACGTTGGCGTTTGGTCTGTTTGCCTGCGTTGGTCTTTCTCCCTGCGTGTTACGGCCACTCCTGGGGCAGCGTGCGCTCTGGATGCGGAAAGGAGATTGGTCCAGTTATGAAGGAGCGAGGCTTAACTGCCCCCCTCCTCCCCGCTGCAACTATTTCTTTAACTAGAAAGTTCCCTAAGCAGAGAGAGGTGCGCAGAGAGCCACGTGGCCTGGAAGTGTGACAGGCAGCTGGAGCTAGCAGATCCCTCCTGGTGGCTTCAGCAATGCGTCACTGGGAACGCGGCAAGGCGGGTGCCAAAACAGAGCAGGTTGTGGGTCCTCCACAGAAACCAGCGTGCAGTCGGGGCCAGGTGAGAACCCACCTTCACGCCTTGCCCTCCTTTCCTTCTATGGCGGGCGGTTCTCTGGGCTCAGGGTGGCGGTAGGGGTGTGGACAGGTTGGTTTCTCCTTTTCTTTGCAGCACTCACAGGCTGCAGGGAGAATCTCTTGGAATGGAGCACGGCTGTCAGACCACTGAGGAGATGCAGGTGCTGTGTTTGCACTTCAGTAGCTTTGTCCGCTTGTTCCAGAAATAATGTGAGTGCTATGAATCTGGCTATTTATCATGAGAAGAATAAGAGAATTACGTATTTTGATGTTTGACAGGAACATTCTTTCTCCTGGGTTGTCTGTAGAAGAGCAGAGGCCAACGTGGGAGGCTGGAAGCCAGATGTGGTTGACGCAGTGGTGGCATGTCTGAGGACTGGCATTTGGAATCAGCTGTAACTGGCTTGTGACTCACTCACAGTCAAGACACCCACGGTGGTGGCATCACGGTGGTGAAAGCCACAGGAGGGAGAATTTTAAGAAGATGAGGGCTAGTCCCTGATGATAAAAGCTCCCAAGGGATTGAAAGGGGAAGGAAAATGGGAGAAGCTGATTGACTGTGGCAAGTAGGGCAATGCTTATCTTTGGTTTCAGGGTGGGGCTTCCAAACACAAGACCTGACAAGTGTTTGGATTTGTTCGGCTTAAAGAGGTCTTTGTCAAAGGCCCAACCTAGGTGCTAGGGAGGGAAGCCACATTCAGAGGTAAAAGCAGAAGGTGGATGGGGTGGGGGGTGACGGGAATGCACCGTGCCTGTGAGGAAATGTTCAGGTGAAGGTTAAGACTGGGAAAATGTAAGTAAATGTGGGAAGACCAAAGGGTAAGCGCCACTGGGGAGAAAACAAATATGCGTAAGGAGACTGTGGAAGCTTGGTTCCTTTGTAGCTGGGAAATGGGGGAACCCAGCACCCAAGTAGAGGAGGGGAAAAAAGAGGATTTAAAAAAAAAAAGATAATTCAAACATGCTAAGAACAGAGAACTGGTGTGCAAACACCTATATCCCCTCCCCCCACGTAACCAATCAACTAATCTTAACATTTTTTTCCATATTTGCACCAGATTTGTTCTTAGAAATAAAACCTTATAATTCTGAAGTCCTGTTTGTATACTGCCTCCATCCTGTTTATTCCCTTCCGTTGTCCTGAAGTCAACATACCCTTCCCTTCCATGTTTAGTTTTGTTTTGCACATCGGCATGTTTTCAAACTATAGAAATGATGTCACACTGTCCATATTTGACAATTTAAAAAATGTTACTATTGCATTCTTTAGACATTCATGTATCTGAAGGTAGCTTTGGTTCTGTTATTTACGTATTGTTTCGTATTGTCTTGTATGATATTCTGCTATTTATATGTTGTGATATTGGTGGACCGTCCAGGTGTTGACAGGATTTCTGTGTTATAACTAGACTTGGGTGAGTACCAGCCGTTTGCTCATTGATTGGAAAATGCTCCCTCAGCACTTGGATCCCTTTACCTTCCCATCTGCAGTCTGAGAGTCCCCCCCCCCCGCCCCCGTTCCTCCAGCTCTACCTTAGTACATCTGGTATTATTTTCATTTTTGCTAATCGGATGGGTGTTTCCTTTGGGTTTTAGTTACAGTGAGGTTAAGCATCTTTTCCTACGTTTGGGCTGTGAGGATTTCCTTGTCGGTTATTTGTTCATATCCTTTGCCCATTTTTTATTTGAATGGTTTGCCTTTTACTTACGGATACTTAGGCCTTGAAAGAGATATGCTCGGGAGAGATGCTCATCTTTAGTCAATTGTATGCATTTCAGATTCCCTCCCCAGACTGTGGCCTGTCTGTACCTCCCCGAGGGATCTTTTGGATGCCCACGTAATTTTTAAATGTTAATGTTGTTAAATGTATCAGACTTTCACCTTTATGGCTTATGCCTTTGAACCTTCTTTAAGAGGTCCTGCCCTTCCCTCAAGGTTTTCTAAAAGCTCAAATTCTTATTCTCATATTAAGATTTTTAATCCATCCAAAATGTATTTTTATATATTGTGTTTAGTAGGGACCCAGTTTCGTTTTTCCATATCTGGTCTGGGCTCTGTGCATTGAGGGTAGTTTGAAGGGGCTGGTACAGGTGGAGGGGGACTCGGTCCGTTGTCCCCACAGACACAGACTCTTCTGGGCATGATCCCTCTGAATTCAGGAGGAAATTGATTTATTCCTCCTATGTTACGTACTTGGTGGATTCCAGGCCATGTGAAGATGCAGAAGTGAAAAGACTCAGGTCTCAAGGGGCTTGGAGTGTGGTTCATTGAAAGAAATTTTAGTTTCCAGAGAAGCACACATCAGACACAAGGTGGGTATGGTGGCGTCACACACAGTGAAATGGAGCTGATCAGAGGCGTCCGTGCAGGAGGACTCGGAGCGCGTAGCTGAGGGACCTCGAACCTCCCGTGGCTCCAGGTGGCCCCGCTGCAGAATGTGTGTGTATCCAGGTATGAGAAAAATACGTAGCACAGTCAGGGTGCTTTGGCTGCGAGTATCTGAAGGCTTTAGTACAGGGTGACGTTGGTTGGATTGGGATAGGTCTTAATTTAGGCTCGAGCAGTTGGCTTTAAACAGTAGAGTTAATTATGTCATATCACAAGGAGTACAGTGGTTTGGGCTTTGGTGTATTCAGCTGTTCAATGAAATCATCATTGACAGATGTTTCATTCTTTCCGTTTTCTTTTCTGGCATTCTTATCTGCACCAGCCAGATGCAGAGAGAGAAGAGCTCTGGCAGGGGGAGAAGGAGGGAAAGGATCTTTCTGGGTCATTTTTTTTAGGGACAATGAATAAATGAATATCATTCTTAGAAGCCCCCAGGCAGGTCTCCCCCTGAATCTCATTGACTTATACCAGTCAGTGGCTGCGTGTGGGGTTGTTGTGGCCAGTCTAGACCAACCAGAACTTAGCCCTGAGTCTCACGGGGGGGTGGATACCTGAATAAGATCAGTAAGGAAGAAATGGGAAAAGAACAGGAAGGATCCAGATAGACAACTAACAGTGTTCGCTATAACTTTCTTTATCTATAACTTACGCCCCATTTTGCCTGTTGTTAGAAAATAAAACTGGTAAATTCAAGTTTTATGAATCATCCTCTTCTCCCTAGAGCAGCACCTAAGGGGTGGGGAAGGCACATTCAGTCCTCGATTGTCACCTGTCTACTTTTATTTCTTTTTGTTCTTAATTGTGGTAAAAAAAACAAAACCAGAAAACGAAAACATGAAATTTACGATCTTAATCATTTTTAAATGTATAGTTCAATAGTGTCAAACATATTCACATTGTGCATGAGAGCTCCAGAAATTTTCATCTTCCGACACTGAAACTCTGTACCCATTGAACAATTCCTCCTTTCCCCTCCTCCAACCCCTGGCTACCACCCTTCTACTTTCTGTTTCTATGAATTTGACTACTCAAGATACCTCATATACGTGGAAACATGCCAGTATTTGTCTTTTGATGACTGTCTTATTTCCCTTGGCATATGTCCTCAAGGCCCATCCATGTTGTAGCATGTGACAGAATTTCCTTCCTTTTTAAGGCTGAGTAATATTCCACTGTGTGTAGACACCCCATTTTGTGTATCCATTCATCTGTCAGTGGACATTTGGATTGCTTCACTACCTCTTGGCTATTGTGAATAAATACTCCAATGGACATAGGTGTGCAAATACCTCTTTGAGAGCTTGCTTTCATATATATATATTTTATATATATATATATATATATATATATATATATATATATATATATATTCCCAGAAGTGGGATTGCTGGATCCTATGGCAATTCTATTTAATTTTTTGAGGACTTCCATGTTATTTTCCTTAGTGGCTGCACCATTTTACATTCCCACCAACAGTGCACATGGGTTCCTGTTGCTCTGCAGTCTTGTCAACACTTGCTATTTTCTCTCTTTGATAGCGGCCATCCCAGTAGGTGTGAGGCGGTATCTCTTTGTGGTTTCAATTTGCATTTCCGTAATGATTTGTGATGTCAAACATCTTTTCATGAGCTTAGAAGCCATTTGTGTATCTTCTTTGGAGAAATGTCTATTCAAGCCCTTTGCCCATTTTTTAAATCCAATGATTTGTGTTTTGTTGAGTTCTTTACATAATCTGGATATTAACCCCTCATCAAATATATAATTTGCATGTTTTTTCCTCCCATTCTGTAGGTTGCCTCTTCACTCTGTTGATCCTTTGATGAAGAGAACTTTTTAAGTATGATGATGTCCCATTTGTCTATTTTTCTCTTTTGTTGCTTCTACATTTAGAGTCAGATCCCAAAAATCATTGCCAAATCCAGTGTCATAAACCTGTGTTTTCTTCCAGGAGTTTTACACTTTGGGCTCTTCTGTAATCTATTTTGAGTTAATTTTCATATGTGGTGTGAGGTTTAATTCTTTGCCTGTGGATAGCCCAACACCGTTTGTGGAAGCAGCTGATCTTTCCCCGTTGAGTGGTTTTGGCACCCTTGTTGAAGACCATTTGACTATATGTACAAGGATTCATTTTTGGGGTCTCTATTCTGTTCCTTTGATCTGTCTTTATGCCGTTACCACACTGTTTTGATTACTGTAGCTTTGTGCTAAGTTCTGAAATCAGGAAGTATGAGGCTTCCAACTTTGTTCTTTTCCGAGATTCTTTTGGCTGTTTGGAATCCCTCGAGATACCATCTGAACTTTAGGATGGTTTTTCTATTTCCTCAAAACATGTCATTGAGGTTTTGATAATAAGGATTGCCTTGAATCTATGGAAAGTCTTTTGCCTCCTGGGTTAAGTTTATTCCCAAATATTTCATTCTTTTGGATGCTGTTGTAAATGGGTTGGTTCTCTTAGTGTCTTTTTCAGATTGTTCACTGTTAGTCTCCTTTTATTTGGGCTGAATGATCTCTGGTCTTAGGATGCACGTCGCCTCCCCTTGTCCCAACTAAGGGACCCTCTCAGTGTCTCCCACCCTGCCCCTCTGCTGGCTTCTGTGCCCATCTCAGGGTCACAGGAAGGGTGCTGCTCTCTTAGACCACAGGAAACTCCGTGGAGTCTTAGGCCGTCTGCCATACTTCCAATGCAGCCATCTCTGCTCTTGAGTGGTCAGACCATGGTAGCACAAGGACCTCTGAAAGCCTGTGGTCCCCAGGTCCCCAGGCCGGAGGGTGCAGTTCCCCTCTGTTATCTGGGGTTCTGCCACCTCCTCAGAGGGAAGCCTGATGAGGGAGAAGAGAGGGGCCATTGGGCCTGGGCTCTTCGCAGCGACCCCTCCCACAACTTCATTCTGTCTGCCTCCTCTTGTCCACTCCTCTCTCCCTCAGCCCGGAGAGAATTGTAAAAATCTTGTCCCTGATGGGGAAACACTGACTCAGCCAATATTCTTCCTTAATTTCTCTATCTCACATCCGTCTAGCTGTTATGAACGTAAAAGGAAAAAATTTGTAAGGCTTTGCCGTCTGTTCCTGCAGAAGCTTCCTCTTGGAGCAAAGGTCGTCTGGGCTGCCACTCAGACCGAGTGCCCATGAGTCAGGGTGAAAGAGAGGATGGGAAACATACTGGTTCTTTCTCCACCAGGTAGCTTCCCTTCCCGGCTCCCCCTGCCCTGGTCTCTTGAGCTGATGGAAGAGAACTCTGTGTCAGGTTTAGTTCTTAGAGTGTGGTCCCCGGGGCCCACTACTTCAAAATTATTTCATAGTAATACTAAGAGATCTTTGCCTTGTTCATTCTCCTTCTCTCATGAGTGTGCACTGGTGTTTTCCAGAAGCCATGATGTGAGATCACAAGGGATTGAATGCAAAAGATAGGAGAATCTAGCTGTCTTCTGTTAAAGTATTGTATTCTATTAAAAAGAATTACAATAATGTAAATAAATGCCACTCTTTTCATTAAAGTATCTTTTTTGTTTATCAAAATATAGCTATTTTCATAAATATGTGTTATTTGTGTTAACATGAGTGTTTATTATTTTTAAAGGAATCGATGCATCAATGTTTTTTAAAGTTTCCCAGTTGTAATTTCTAAACAGAATAGAATTCATCCACAGAACCAAAAGTCTGTGGGGTCCTCAGTAATTTTTATGACGGTAAAGGGGTCCTGAGACCAAAAAATTGGAGGACCCTTGCCCTACAGGAAGGCTGATCCTTTCATCGTGGCTTTCCGTTCCTCTGTCCTTCAAGTGCTTCTCCTCTGGTCTCTCCGGGGACTCCATTTGCCCTGAATATTCCCTTCTGTTAGCGCTGAGCCAGGATGGCCACACGAGGGCAGCAGATTCCGCCTGGAGCCACCAGGGGGACCTCGAGCCCAGGTCAGCCTGCAGCGTTGAGTTGCTATGGGCTCTCTGGCCGGTGGTGCTGGAGAAGCAAAGATAAACCCAGGTCCTGGCCTGTAGGAGGCTCAGGCCCCGAGTGATGCCTCCTAGAGAGCCGAGGAGCCAGAGAGGACCGGGCTTTTTGATTGCGCTCAGAGCCTGACCACATGGCAGTGTACAGACACACACCCCCTTTTTTTATCCACAATGTTAAGTAGCATGTAGTTATCATGTAGTAAAGTGGTAAGACGAGAGGAAGCAAAGGAATTCCACTTCCCTTTTAGCTCATCTAGGATGCATATGGCGGTAAAGGGCATATGTGAAGTTTTACCCCAAACTGGGGCCTCCTTTTCATCAGATCAAGTCACGGACATCTCTAACAAGGGAAAAGAAAGTCTTGTGGTCATTTAATATAGAGATAATCTCTCACTTCCTTATCTAGTGGTTGCAATGACCTCTCCCCAAAACCTTAAAGCAGTCTCGCATGAATAGCTGGCTTGAATGCTGGTCAGTAGAAAGGGCATGGGATCTAAACTTGCAAGACAAGACTTCAAGACCCAAGTCTCCTAGCTCCTGGTCTGTATTCTTTTCCTCTTTCTATAATGCCAACCCCATGTTGGTTTTTTTCTCTAAATATTCATCATCATACTTAGTTGACCCAATCATACACAAAATATCAGTAGTCTATGCTAAGGTATGGCCTAGTGGTTAAGAGCAGGGCTTTGAAGGAACAGGCAAAATTATATTCATGGTTCGTTCTACCATGTGTTAGCTGTGTGACCTTGGGCAAGTCGCTTAACCTCTCTGAGTCTGTTTTATCAACTGTAAAGAGGGGATGATGATAATGTCATAGGATTACTGTGCGAATTATATGACATTAGGTATCTAAAGTGCTTAAATTCAGTGCCTGACTCATAATAAGTGCTCAATAAACAATATCTATAAACGTTACCACACTTGACATTCATAACTTTTTTAGATGTCAAAGTCAGAAAGAATCTCAGAAGTCGTCTCATTCAATGTTTTCTAAAATGTGTTCAAAATACTCTCTTCCCTCAAGATGGTCGGTGAGAAAGGGTTCTGTGGCCAAGTATGATGGGGGATTTAAAATTTAGGGCAGTATGTTAAAGGCTCAGGGAAGTCACAGAGTAAACAAACCTGTTAACTTCAATTATTCCAGCATTTGTCAAACTGATTTGACTGCAGAATACTTGTCACACGTCACCTTTTAACTTCCAGTTTGCTAGTAATGGCTCCACACCTCCTAACCATCTATCAGTCCAGAAACCTGTTTTATGGCTCCTCCCATCAGTGATTATGCAGCCTCTGCCGTAACTATCATAGTAGCTAAGAGATAACATTGATGGAGGATTTGCCATGTGCCAGGAGCTAGGATAGCACTAGGCATCATTGTCTTATTTAATTCTTATAATAACATTAAGACAGAGTTGTTACCTCTTTTTATGGGTGAAGAAACTGAGGCTTAGCAGAGTTACATAACGTGTCCAAGGTCACATGGCTAGAAAGTACCAGAATGCAGACTCAGGTTGGCCTAACTGGAATCCATCCTTCTCCACCACCCTGCAGTGCTTCCTGCAGCCTCTGCGTCACCTGAAACTGTTGGAAAGCCCTTCCTTATATTGAGTTGAAATCCAATTCCAATCCCTCCCTTTTATCCCAGGAGCACACACATTCGTTTCAGTTCTAATATCCTGTTTTCCATTGTTTCTAGAACTTTATCCTTTCAGCTCCTTTCTCTCCCTCAAATACTTCAGCATCCCTTTCGGACTGAAATACTCAAAACTGAACACAATTCTGTCTACTCCACTATAATGTGATAGTTGCTTTTTTAGGAAATCACACATCAAAAACATAACTTTTTTTTAAAAGAGGAGTTCTTATCTAATGTAAGAATTTATTTTTAGATGGGGTTAGAAAATTTTAGATGTACTATAACAAAATTCTTTTTCCTGCAGAAATTTTAACCACAAAGCTGTTTTTCAAAGCTCTAGTTGTATTGCTATAAAACCTTAAACACTGATTACCTCTGGCTTTTGCTCAGATTATCTCCCTCCCTCCACTGCAGGGCCATATTAACAGTTTCTCAGTCTCATTACTTCTGTAGTTATGACTCATTGTTTGGTAAACAAGGCACAACGCCGCCAAAATCTAGTAGCTGGCCTATTTGTAACAATTTTTCTCCCATATTCTGTGCTAGTTCCCGATTGTGATCTGCTTATAACCAATAGCAGTCCCTAATGATTCAAATTGTTTTGTTTTATCAACTTCGTTACAGCCGATTCTAGTTCTGAAAATACCACTGAAGGAAAATCACTTGAACTCTCTGTGGTTTGACCAGTGTAGCTTGGAACTGTCACTTCCTTGTTCTGAACTGTCTACTTCATTAATTCAGCTCAAGAGCTCATTATTTGGGATAGGTGCATTACCTTCTAAATGCATAGGGAGCTTGTCTTCAAGAAAAATCAGTTCTCCCCACAATTCTGCTATACCTCTGCAGTTGGATTTTGGAGCCTCCATGGAGGATGTTATGCTTACATCTGTTAAAGTTTATCTGGTTAAACCTGACTCATTGTGCCAGCCCGTGGTGATCGTCTGGGAGGCATACTTCTTCAGCCTGGTATCTTCTGTGACACTGATAAGCATTACCCCTAGATCAGCATTTTCCCGAGGAGTGCTCTGTGGTGATGGAAATGCTCTGTGCTATCATTATGGTAGCCACTGACCACGTGTGTTTATCGAACACTTGAAAGGAGGCTAGTGCAACCAAGGAACTGAATTTTAAATTGTCATTTTAAATGGTAATTGCAATTTTAAATTGTATTTCACTCACTTTCTTCAGTTTTTGCTTGTCTGGAAAACTCCAGTTCTGAAAGACAACTTTGCCAGGTAGCATGTTCTTGGTTGGCAGTTTTTTCTTTTAGCACTTTGACGGTATCGTGCCACTGCCTTCCGGCCTGCAAAGTTGCTGCTGAAAAATCTGCTCATAGTCTTATGGAGGTTTCCTTGGATGTAGCAAGTTGTTTTTCTCTTGCTGCTTTTATAATTCAAATTAATTTAAATTTAAGTCATATGTGGCTAGTGGATACCATATTGAACAGTGCGGCTCTAGATGTTTACCAGAGGCATAGGTAACAATATTGAGCAGAACAGGAGCCAATGGAGCTAGAACTCTGGATTGGCAACGGTCATTCGGTGACTTCCAAGAGAGTTGTCTCCATTTCATATTGATAATAATTGAATCACAATTTCACGCATCAATGCACATGGGTATGTTGAAGGACTTTGACAAATGTCTTATGAAATCAAGGTGTCCTCTATATATGAGGTTGCTCTGCTCAACCAGCCTGATGATTTTTAAATTTTTTTCAGAAAATAAGGTTTTTCGAGTTTTTTTCCTATTTGTAGAAGTAATTCACACCCACTGTTGCAAAATGCGGAAAAGTACATAGAGTAAATTAACAATGACCAATAATTTTTCCATCTGAGATAACTACTGTTAACATTTCAGCATGTTTCCTTCATCTTTTTCCTGTGCTGATATTTTTCACATCACTGAGAGCTTACATTCTCTGATATTTGCATCCTTATTTTGTTTCATTGACAGTATTTCATAGTATTTTCTCACATCATTAAAAACTCTTCAAAACAGTTTTAAAGGCTGTATAATAGTTCACTGTATTAAAAATTAGTAAGTTGCGTAACAATTCCTCTACTGCTGTACTTTTAGGGTTGTACCTCCATTTTTTGCTATTATAAATGAAGCGGTGATCACATCTTTTTGCGCAAAATAATTGTCCATCATTTGCATTGATTCCTTAGCATAAACTTCCTGAAGGAGTATTATTAAGTTTAAACATAGGAACATTGTTAAGGCTAGTCCTTTCAAAAGCAGAAACAAAGTTCGTCTGGACCATATGCTGGCTCTTTGTGATCAATTCTTTTCCTTTGAATGTTGGAGACCACTCACTTGATCACCTCTTTTAGCCACTCCTCCCATATCAATGTCAAGTTGACCAATGTATACTTTTTAGATTCCAATTTCTTAGGCTTTATGAAAATTAGATGACATTGCCTGCCTCTTCAGTCTTCCAGCAGCACTTCTGTTCATTAAAGTTCCTCAAAGATGAAGTTAACTTTTCTGAGCACCCTCAGTACCCTTGGGTGTAACTCCTCCATGTCAGAAGACAGTTCTTCTGGGGCAGCAAGTGACTGTCTTACTACCTCCTTGTGTACTTGGAGCTTCAATTCCTCTTACTGACATTGTTCCTCAGCTTCCCATCCTGATTATTCTTTCCCGTAATAAGGAAAATTGAAGGAGTGTGTTGCTACTGGATAAAATTTGTGCTCTTCTCTACCTTCTGAGCACATAGTGAGACTACATTTCCCAGATTCCCCTGCAGTTGGGTGTGACCACATGATCAAGTTCCAGCCAATGGAACATGTGCCACTGCCAGGGCTGGCCCATTAAAATCTCCCGTATGGAATGGAGACAACTCCCTTGGAAATCACATGATGAAGATGCCAGAGCTTTTGCAGCCAGCATGGAAAGGAACAGCCTGCTGACCCATTCACTTACCTACATGCATATTTGATCGTGGTCCTGTTTTTCTGTGTTCCCTCTTTGGGATCATTTGCAACTTGTTATTTCATTTAGTCCTACGTGAGCTGCCTTTCCTTTATTCTTGGATCACTAACTTTTCTCCAAACATTTTGGGATTCACTTTCCTAAGGCGTGGCACACACTTCACCATCTAGCAGGCCCTCCCCAGCTGTCCCAGAATCCTGGTAACATTGAACTTTCTCTCCCTATTTCCTTGCAAACAGGTTCCCCAGGTTGGGCAGAATCAGATGCAAAATGCTCCTCTTCATTTTCTCTGCTTTCCAGACAAATGCAATTGTCATTTGGTGAGAATTTAGCCGCAATTGTATTGCCATCTTAATAGAGTGAGAAAAAACTATTTATCGCCGCAATTGCCTGATCCATAAGAAGGTAGGCTGACTGAGTGGAAGACCCTAACTACGCACCTTGGCGAGTTTGAGTGGCTGAGTTGAGCCGATGGGATGGTACAGAAATAAATGGCTCTACAGAATACAGTGAGAAGAATTTGGGGTTCTGGAGGCAATCCAAAAGGAAAGGGTTAAGGAGGAGAGATGTGGAGGTGAGGAGAGGAAAGAACCACCAAGCTGGACCACTCCACAAGGGGAATCAGCCAATAAGAGCCCTCGTAGGATGAGAAGGGTAAAAACACCTGAGAGCAGAGGTAGCTACTGTTTAATTTGAAGTTGTGTAGATCCTCTCCATTCCCCTGAAGGGATTGGCACCGCTTCAGGTAGGGACAGCCACAGATGGCGGGACAGGCCACAAACTGATGGAACTCAGCAGTGGCAGGGGCTCAGGGCCAGAGATGACAGTGGAAATGGAAGCCTCCTCCCTCCTTCTGCCCTGGCCCCCCGGGAATTGGCCCAACTTTTGGGAAGGACTTTAGACTTTCACAGGATGTGCAGAGAACTTTGAAACCAGTCTTTTATCTCGGGAGGCTTCAGCCGATATCTGTATCACTTAATAAACATAGCCATTGCTAAAAATAGTGATAGTACTATCATAAAATAAAATTAAGAATCAGTAGGTAGTCAGGTATTTGGCCCCTTAGAACAGAGGTTAGGTAATGTGCCTAAGGGACCTGGTAGAATGGTAGAGCCCTGCTGATTTCGGGTTCTCTGGTCCGAGTCCCTTCTCACTCCTTGCCCTGGAGGAGAGAGCGGTGCTGCTGGGGTAGAAGCAGGGTAGCTCGTCACCTGTCTCTCAGGCATCACATGCCCCTGGTCCCTCATGGGCCCAGCTCTTCCCTGAGCAGCTCCCACAGGGGCCTTGGGATTGATCAGTGACGAGTTCTGTCAGTGAGCTGAGCTCAGGGGTAGGTATGGTGGGAATGAGGAAGAGGTTCTTGGCCCCTTAGGAGACAAATTTTCCCTAGTAAGGGGGGAAACGTGAGACATTAATAAGCTTGTCAGTGGGCATAAAGATATTTTATCTGAATGTTAGAAGGTTTTCTTTGTTCCCATCAAAGGATGTAGGCCACCAACCAAGAAGAATGAGCCAGAGGTAAGGAGACATTGGGGCCACCCAGGCAGCCTCGAAGGAAGCAAGTTTATTTGACCCACTGTTCACCTCTTCTCCAGATAAGGACGTGTGTGTGTGTGTGTGTGTGTGTGTGTGTGTATTGACTGGTGAGGGGAGAAGGTTTCCTGAGTGCAAAGTGCCAAGGTGCAAACCCTGAGATAAAAAGTCATAAATAGACCTGGGGCCTGACCCAGAGCCAGGCTCAGTGTCCTTGAGCGGGTAGGACTTGTAACCAGTCCTGGGTGGGGGGGCTGGGGCTGAGCAGTTGCTGTGGAAATTTCCGTGGGCTCTCCACCAGGTCTTAAGAAGCTCTGAGACTCCACATGGCATGATGGCATGAGGAGGGCATGTGTTACGAAAGAGGCACATGATGTGGTCCCATCTCACAAGGAGCTAGGTCCCTAGAGAAGAAACTTCAGGCTGTTTGCCAAGGAAGCCAATAAACAAGCCGGTTGGAAAATATGAAAACAAAGTTGTAAAGAAGGTCAAGGCATAGAACCAATCAAGAAAAAGTCAATATCACCTTCCAGTTATTAGAACCCCATTTCACCTTCTAAGGAAATGTTGAAAATATAAACTTCACATTAAGGTAAACGTTGGCTTTATTCTTTAAGTACTCTCAAAGGGGTCACAAACACCATGTTTCTCTGAAAATAAGACCCAGCCGGACAATCAGCTCTAATACATCTTTTGGAGCAAAAATTAATATAAGACACGATCTTATTTTAATATAATATAAGACTGGGCCTTTATACTATACTATACTATACTATACTATATATACTATACTACCGGGTTTTACATTAATTTTTGCTCCAAAAGACGCATTAAGAGCTGATTGTCTGGCTAGTTCTTATTTTTGGGGAAACACGGCAATATGGTAATTTTTAAACTAAATTTATTGGGATAACATTGGTTAATAACATTTTATAAATTTAAGGTGTACAACTTTGTAACGTGACATCTGTATATTCTATTGTGTGCTCACTACCTGAAATCTAGTCTTATATTAATCCTTTAAAAGGAAAAACATGTACACTATATTACAGTTGCTAGAGTCTGAGATATTCTTAAGAATTTAGGTTAAAATTGCAACATCATTTTTAATACAGAATTCAATGAAAAATTATCAAAAGATATATCAGTTGCATGTCTTGGTAATTGTTATCAAAAGCGTGAACATGTGCAATTTTGTAAAATCAATTGTTGTAATTGAGGAATTGGAGATGTGTGTGTATTTCCCTCTTCCTAGAAAGAGTCAGGGTGTGTGTGTGTGTGTGTGTGTGTGTGTGTGTGTGTGTACATGTGTGAACTCACAATGCTCACCACAATGCCACATTCCCAATGCACTGGTTAGGATGCTTTGGGTTGCAAGTAAGAGAAACCATGAAGAGAATTTAGTGGTTCGTATGGCTGAAAAGTTCACTGTTAGGGCAGGTTTCCAAAATGGTTTAATCAGGGCTCCAGCTCCATTTCTCTGATTTTCTCTTCCTGTCCTTTGTGGGCCAGATTCTTCTTTAGGCTGGCTTTCTTCATGGTTGCAAGAGGCCTGTGAATGACAAGTCAGCTAAAATTGAATAACTCAGTTGAAATTTCTTGACAGTGATAATTAGCCTGGCAAGAAAGGGGCTATTGCTTCCCATAATCATTGAGCATGAGTCCTGTGCTTCATTCTGATTGGACCACCCCAGGACCAATCACTGTGGGCCTGCCATGTGCTGACTGGCTGAGGCTCAAAGAAACCTATCATTTTGGCAAGTGGAGACTTACACCACCCCTGGAGCTGGGTGGGGCCCAATCTACTCACACTGATGGTGACACAAAGGGGAGGAGGACGAGAGGTGTTGGAAGGACATTCCCACTGTCATACCTTGGCAGTAATTTTGATTTTGTTTTTTAATTTAAGGGGTACTTTCTAGGTATAAGGCATTATGGGAGATATCAAGATATGCAGTTATGATTTATTAGCTCTAAAAAGAAAGTTGACAAACAATTATAATACACTATTAGGTGTAATGTGAAAAAGAATGCTGAAACAAAGTTCTGTTAAAGTAAAGGAGCAAGACAGACTGCTTCTGGTGGAGGTGATGAGAGAGGCGTCGTGTAGCAAGTAAATTGGAATTAGGTCTTAAAGAATGAGTAGGACTTTAATGATTACAGGTGGGAAGGGAGGACATTGGAGGCAAGGGGTCAGTAAGAGCAAAGTGCCACAGGCAGAAAGCCATGGGGGAGTTGGAGCACAAGTTCTCAAAGTTGCTGCTAAAGCAGGAAATGTTACCCCAGTGCAAAGGTATCTCAGGGTTCAGATGAGAGTAAGTACCTAGCTTTGTCCTACAAATTTAGGGTGCAAGGTATCCTATCTTTAAAATTTTTCTCCTATAGAGAAAGCTGGCTTTTCCCCATTGGCCTGAGTTACAGAAAGTTCAGTATGTCATCTTCATGGGGCTCCTTCACTCACTTGTCCCCAAACCCTAAGGCTTACACAGTCCAAAGTAGGGGGTGGGGTCATTCTGACTTTCACATGCAAGCAGGGACTACTGGTTTCTACTCAGTCTGGCAGCCATACAAGTCCCCAGGTCTCTGTGGCTCAGTCCTACTCCTGTCACTAAACTTGATGAACATTGTTCCTCACTGGTGGCCCAGGGCCATGAGCTCTGCTCTTCAGGTAAATTCATAGCTCCCCCATCCACCTGGGCAGGAGCTGCCCCAGGGACTCTGGATAAGAGGTAGTTTGGGGTATCCTTGGGGATGCAGAACTTCTGTCCTCTATCCTTCCCTGGGGTCCACAGCACCAGGAGGCAGGGAGCTTTTCTCTCTTGGCCACACCCACCCCCCAACAATACAGCCATCTGCCCCCCCCTTCTATGACTGCCTCCCTGCATACCCTTTCCCCACTGCACACACACTCCTTGGGGTATTGGGGTGGGGGCAACTATGTGAAATGCTTTACCATGCCCAGGGTGACAGTTGGCACAGAGAGACATCAAACCCAAGGTTCAGTCACCAGTGGGACATTCTGCCCTTCTCAGACTTGTAGGTCTATGCCTCGTAATCTCTTCCAGAGATTGCTTATTTCACCCAAGGGACCCAGGTCCTCCAGTACTCTTATTACTAAGTTCACAGTGCCTTTCAACATCCTTGGTCATTGGCAAAATGGAATCTTGTGTGTGTCCTTGGTCTGTCCTCACTTGTAAGTGGAAATTCTTTTCTTTGCAGCCCCTACCTGCTTTGATGGCAGTCCTGCCTGCGGAGGGTTCTTTCTATTTTGGGCACCCAGTTCTCTCTTTTCTAAACTTCCATTCACAACCTTGCTCTCTGATCTCTGGTTCTGGGTATCTCAGAAGGAAGTGATGCAAGATATTGACGTACAATTAGGCTCAGCTCATCTGGAAACTACTAAATTTAAGTGAGTTTAAAAAAAAATTTTAAAGTATGCAGTAACAGTCTAAGGGAGAAAAAAGTAAAATACATACTCAGCAACTGGGATGACTTCCCACACACACACTCAAGAATTTAAGGATAAGAGAATGAATTCTATACCCTTTCGATTCAGAGGGTGCTACTTCCCAATTCGTGTCATACAATCAGTTATTTCTCCTTACCAAAATCAACTTAGAACAGTTGCCTGGGGTGAGGTAGGAGGTGATTAGAAAGAGGGGCATGAAGGAACTTTCTGGAGGGAAAAAAGAAATTGTTTTTTAACTGGGGTGTTCGTTACATGACCTATTCGTTTGTAAAAACTTGTGAACTGTAGACTTAGCATCCGTGCATTTTACTGCACAGATTATATCTCAATTTCAAAATAGAAAAATTAAGCCAGTGATTTGGCTACTTGGCTCTTCCATCTGCTACATTGTGTTGAAAAGAAATTAATCTGAGAAGGAAAAATAATACCCTGTTGCGAAGGTAGATACATGTTGCAAACATAGGCTAAGGAAAACAGAGAGAAAAGCAGCAGCCATTGTTAATGAGCTGAGGGGATATTTTCTGTTGTGGGGAGCTGAGCCTCTTCTGTAATGTGCTTAATCACTTCTAATTGTGCAGTCAGCTAATTACAGTGATTAGTCTTGCCTTCGTTGAACAGGCCTAGGCATCCCTTGAAGTCATTCTCTTAGCAGGACTCGATTGGATTTTCCAGAGTCTGGTGACCTCCTGAGGTTGTGCATCCCTGTCACCATTGGGTGTTTGGGGCTGTATGATCAATCTTGGGGCCCATGAGTCATGTGTGTCAGTCCTCTGAGCACATCGAGGACACGTGTGTACTCTGCACCGGCACTGTTCTCTCCAACACTATTCTCTCTCCACTATTCTCACCAAGTCAGTCTTGTCTAGGTCCAAATGAATCACATTTTGAAAACAAACAGGATTATTCGCTAAGGCACGGGTGAAATAGCAAAATAATTGAAACAGTCCTCATGACCATCAACAGGAGACTGGTTAAACCAATTATATGGTTTGTCCACATAACGTAATACTGAAAAAAATAATGAGGACGCTCTCATGGGCAAACGTGGAAAGAACTCTAAGCTATGTCGTTAAATGAAAACAAAAACAGAGTAGAGTATGACCATTGTGTAAAATAGAAGTGTATATTTGTATTTGCTTATGTATGTATAAAGAAACTTGGAAAAGAGACAAGAAACTTTAGAGCGATTACATTTGTGTGGGAGGATGTGGGGGCATCGGGGTTGGGAAGTGGGGTGGGAGAGAGATGATGGAGTAGGGAGAGACTTTTCACTGCAAACCTTTTAAAAATAGTTGTTTTTTAAAATTATGTGAATGTATTACCTAATGAAAGAGTGAAATCAATGAAATGTTCAAAAGTTTTTAAAAATAGGAAAAAGTTTTAGGGAAAGGGGGACCCCCCCAGTGATCGCCTAATCCAGCATTTCCACCCAGTGGTTTCTGAAGGTGTCATAGGAAACTTGTGTACTTAAAGCAGGACAGGCCTGCCCTGTATTTATTTATTTACTTATTTATTTTTTTGAAGGTTTATTTATAAATTGAAGGGTGCAATATTTATTTATTTATAAATTGAAGGTTTGTGGCAACCCTGCGAGCAAGTTAAAAACCTTTTAGAAAAGACTCATCGTTCTAGATGCCATTAAGAATATGTATGCGTGATTCATGGGAAGAGGTCAAAATATCAACATTAACAGGAGTTTGGAAGAAGTTAATTCTAACCCTCACGGATGACTTTGAGAGGTTCAAGACTTCAGTGGAGGAAGCCACTGCAGATGTAGTGGAAATAGCAAGAGAACTAGAATTAGAAATGGAGCCTGAAGATGTGACTGAATTGCTGCAACTTCATGACAAAACTATAATGGATGAGGAGTTACTTCTTATGGATGAGCAAAGTATGTGGTCTCTTGAGGTGGAATCTGCTCCTGGTGAAGATGCTATGAAGATTGTTGAAACGACAACAAAGGATTTAGAATACTACCTAAACTTAGTTGATAAAGCAGTGGCAGGGTTTGAGAGGACTAACTCCAATTTTGAAAGTTCTGTGGCTAAAATGCTAACAAACAGCATTGCATACTAAAGAAATAGTTCATGAAAGAGTTAATAGAAGCAGCAAATTCCACTGTCTTATTTTCATAAATTGCCGCAGCCACCCCAACTTCAGCAACCACCACCCTCATCAGTCAGCAGCCATCAACATCGAGGCAAGACCCTCCACCAGCAAAAAAGTTATGACCTGCTGAAGGCTGAGATGATTGTTAGCCTTTTTTATCAATATTTTTTTAACTAAGGTAGGTACATTGCATTTTTCGACATCATGTTAGTGTGGTAACATGCGACTCCAGTATACTCTAAAACGTAACTTTTATATGCACTGGGAAACCAAAATCTTCACGACTCCCTTTATTGTGGTCTGGAGGTGAACGTGCAATACACCTGCGGTATGCCTGTATAATAAATGTTCCCTTCTCCCATTTTAGGCATCAATATAGAGCTGCTTTTAATTTTTCCAAGTAATAATATTAAACAAGTTTTGGAGGAAGGTGGGGGGATGGGTGAAGGAGGTAAAGGGGAATATAGTCCATAATATTGTAATAACTTTACAAGGTGACAGATGGTTACTGACTTAGTGGGGTGATCACATCATTAGATAAATGTCAAATCACTATATTGTACATCTGAAACTGATATAATATTGCATGTCAACAACTATACTTAAAAAGTTTCCAAAAAATTAAATGTTCATTCCAAAAAGTATCAGAAGAAAGGAAAATCCTTTGGCTTGAACAGTTTGATGAAAAACTAAATTGTTAGTTTTTCCACAAGCTCCACCAACAACCTCGGACAGAGCCACAGACCAGCCTTTAGGAATCACCCCAGGGGAAACTCTCAGACGGACCTGGGCTCAGATCTGAATTCTCTGGTTAAACAAGAGGAGTGATTTGAGGGAAATCTGCTGGGGGAGGGCAGCAGTTCCTCCCAGGGCAGTTCTGCGTGTTACAGGGTTCACTTGCGAGGTTGCCCTCACGGTTCGGTTCCTTCCACGTGCAGGCCTATTCCCCTGCCCTGCCCTCCGCGACGAGACTCGCGGGCATGGACAAACGACTGGGTTCTCCAAGCCCCGTGGGGAGTTGCACGCTCCGTGGGCCACCTCCTCGGTGCCCCTACCTGGGGACACGGGCGGCACGTCCCGGTCCCTGCGAGCTTCCTGTTTTGGGGATGGCGCCCGCAAAGTCAACACGGTTAGCCAGAGGAGAAAGGACAAGTAGGCGGGGCCAGGCCTCCAGAGATGGAAACACCAACGGCTTGGCTCGCAGCCCTTTCCCCTTCTGCGAGCGCCAGGTGGGGAAGCTGGGAGGGGCCCTGGTGACATCCAAGCGGGCACAGGGCAGGCCTCGCCCCGTGCGCGCCCGCCGCGGTTCCGTGCTCTCCTTCCACTCGGGGCTTTCCCTGCCAGGGCCTCAGGTCTGGAGGCTCAGCGAGCACCTGCAAGAAGGTGACAGCAAAAGACTGGCCACCGCGACCACAGCAGTCGCCTCATCGCGAGCAAGGGCCCGTTCTTGGCACACAGGCACACGGGGCCACCCACCCCGCTGCCGCACCTTCGGCGCAATCTTTCCGTACTAGGGGAAAGGGCAGCGGGGCGGGCAGAAAGGGACGGCCCTGCGCGC
The DNA here is from genome assembly GCF_057876585.1 of Rhinolophus sinicus. NCBI lineage: Eukaryota > Metazoa > Chordata > Mammalia > Chiroptera > Rhinolophidae > Rhinolophus > Rhinolophus sinicus. The sequence goes on along the minus strand of NC_142506.1, from coordinate 55,120,187 downwards.
CGGGGCGGCCTCCCATTGGCTGCTCTCGTTCCGCCCTCGGTTCCGATTGGCCGTGGGCTGAGCACACGGGCCGAACACGCTCCCAGCGGCATTCCGCCGGCGGCGGCGGCGGCGGCGCAGCCAATGGGAGCGACCGGTGGGGCGGGGCCGCCCGCTCAGGGTCTCCCGGCGCGGACCAGTTGGTAAACAGATCCGGAGCGCGTGTCCGGCGCCGGCGGTGCGGCGACTTCTCAGAGGCGGCGCGAAGGTGACTGCGGATCCCAGCTTCCTGCCCCGGGGTAAGGTGCCGCCCGCCGCGTGCCCGGAGCCGGTCTGCCTGCGGCCAGAGCTGGGCTCTGACCCGCCTCGGGCCCTTCTTGCATCCTCCTGAAGAAATAGCGCGGCTTTTTCTTTGCTATTGTCACGGCCGTGAGCTCCGGCACGCGGTGTGCGCGTCTCAGGATGCAGGGTGGGGGCCTGCAAATGTCGCCCACCCCGATCCCCACCACAGCTCGCGGGGCCTGCCCCGGAGAGGGGACGGGAGCCGCGGCCGGAGCCCCGGGGCGCGCCGAGCAGCCTCGGTGACCCGCCGCCAGATGCTTTGTCTCTTGGTCGCCAAGACAGGTTTCCTGTCTCGCTTTCTCATGATAATATTTCTCTTCACTCCCAGACCCCTTTGCACTGTCTCGGGGGCTTTAACTGCCCCTGGCTGCAGGTTGGAGTCAGTGCTTTGACTCCCCTGGCAGCTGTTGGGTTTCACAGGTGGGGGGTTTAGGTGAACTTGAAAAACGAGGCCCTTCTGGGTCCTTTCCTCCGTTCGCTTTGCTTTGGCCCTTCCTCCTGCTTCTCAAACCACTGGGGGTCTTGTGAGTGTTTTGGGCTTACCTGCTTAAACTTGTTCCTTTCCGTAGCCTCCCTGCGCCCCTGCCAAACGCAGGCCAGTTCTCCCCTGTGCCTTGGGGGGTGAGGGATATTGCAGGGGCGAGTCTGGGTGCAGGGGTGTCGGTTTCTGTGCAGCCTCCTCTTAGCCTGCGTTGGGCCTGCAGCCCGTTGGAAAACTTGTCCACGCTCACTGCTCACTTGGGCCTGGGTGTGCGTGACAGAAGACTGAAGAGCTGGGCATGCCAGGCCTACCTCGGTGCCAAAGGATTGAGTATGCATGATGCCAGCCTGCCAGTTGTCATGCTGTGCATGCACCCATCTGGGGCCATCCTGGTAGGAAGGGCCTTCTGAGGAAAGACAGAGTGGGGGCTGGTGGTTCAGGGGAGCAGCACCTTGTAAGACTCCTGCGATGGCTTTGGGCATTTTGTTCAGCCTTGCAAATAATGCAGACAATGCAGGGCTGTTACATTTTTGACCTGAGCTCGGGCAACTCAGAATAAAAAGCGAAGCAGGTGCTTTCCAGTGTGTTACCTAAGAGTGTTTCTCAGTCTTCAGACGATCAACATTTTGGACTGGATAATTCTGTGTGTGTGTGTGTGTGTGTGTGTGTGTGTGTGTGTGTGTGAGTGCGTGTGTGTGTGGCGGGGCAGCTGACCTGCGCATTGTAGGATGTGTAGCGACATCCCTGGTCTGTATCCATTAGATGCTAGTAACCCCCACTTCCCCCCATTAGTTGTGACAACCGAAAATATCTCCTAGAGGAAAGAATTGCCCTTGGTTGAGAACCACTGAGGTAATACTCTAATAAAAGAGTCTTCCCAGGATGCCCCTGAGTAGTTGAGACGTTTAGGAACAGAGTAGTGTTGTGTCCCCTGCCCTAAATCAATGACAGAAGCCCTGTAGATTGGGCTGTAAAAAAGCCCCACCTGAGGACCTGGGGGGCAAGGAGAGAGAGGAGGTAGAAACCCATGGACGTTTGCTGTGCCTGCGGCATGCATGGCAGTGGCTGGCTGGGTCCAGCGTGCAAAAGAAGTGGAAGACGGGTGGTTTCTGTGTTTGGGGGTTTTGCCAGACTACGGGAACATGCATATGAAATAACCACAGGGCAGTTTTTAAATAGTGGGCGAACAAGTGTAAGCTGTCTGAAGCTGGCAGAAAGGCCAACTCAGTTGTCCACAGGTGGCTTTTCCAAGATGATGCTTTACTCCTCCTTACTTTTGGGGGAGACATCTCTTGTGTATTGTGATGTGGGAGGGGGTAGGACCTGCATCTGCAGGGAGGGGGTATCGGGCTGCACTGCAAACATATATGTAGGTCTATTTATATGAACCAGGTGCCCGTCCTTGGGAGAGGCTCCCCAGCAGTGCAGTGGTGCAGCACGGATACGTGTACGATTTGTGGAGTTCTTTTATATTTGATCGAAGCCTCAACGTCAAAGACAGTGAGCTATTTCTTTTCATACAGAGAAAAGAGGCCTTACCTCTGCGTCTGGATTTTGCCTTCAGTATAACCTGGAATTTATGCGCCCTACTTCTAGGTCCCAAAGGAATGGGGGTGCAGAAAGGCTGAAAAACTGATTACTGTACAGAGAAGGAAAACACATCCTGAGCACCTACCATAAATTTCCCTTTCTTGTTAATCAATCGGTTCTGTGGGGACGTATCAGGATTTTCCCATAACATTCCTTGGTCAGCTAGGGGGTCTTTCGGAGCCCCTTAGGTGCCTCTAGGAAAGGATCTGGACAGGGCGCCCACTTCTCCTTTCTCAAAAAGTCGTTTTGAGAAGTCTGTTATTGGGAAGCTCCAAACTTGGCAGGATAATTTTCCACCAAGAGCCATGGACCCTGAGTCATTATCTTTGTCGGGTGAAACAAGAGCTGTGTGCAGAATTAGACGGGAATATTTAGATAGAGCGTTGTCTTGATCTGACAGTGGCATCTAGAAATAGTTCCAGCATTCCTGCTAAACAGCAGCCAGGAACTTGGGAGAGCCAGTGGAAAGGAGAGCTGGTGGGAGTGGGGGAGTGCGCCGTCCTGCTCCTCCTGGGGTTGCACCTGTGGGAGGGGTGGGTCTGCTGGCCCGGAGGCAGGACCAGGACCCCAGTGAGATGCATCTGGGTGGGACCTGAGAGGGAGCTTCTGCCTGCTCTTTGCGAACCCAGGTGGCACGGTATCTATTGGTCTGTCCACAAGCACGTTGTTTGTTGTTGGGGTTATAGGCTCTTGAGCGCTTGACCCTTAGCTTTGAGGTCAGTGCCCCACAGAATATTGAAAGTTGGAAATGACTCTGAAAAACACGTTTTGTTCTTCATACCTGGGTGTGATTTATTTTTAGTGTGTGCATGGAGAGAAGGACGTAAGAAATAGCTGAGTGTTTTCACTCAAATTTCCATTTCAGGGTATTGTAGAATCTGTTGTAGGTGAACAGTGACTCAGTTCTTGTCTCGAGAGCCTCGACTTGCTTTTCCTTTTTTTTTTTTTTTTTTTAATATCCTCCCATTCCCATCTGGGTGGGGGGAGAGGAGCAGCATCTGGTCCAAACCTGGAAAATCCCTATGTGTCCTAAGGATTGCTGTCCCTCCCCCACCTGCCCCTGAAGAAAAGTCCACTCTGGAATTGTGGGTGGGTCTGGTTGTTTACTCCTCGTTGAACAAATACCGATTGATGATCTGCCTTGAACATGGCCTTGGGAGTAGAAAAGTGAACAAGACCTGGGTCCCTGACCTCAGGGCAGAGCAGTAAGGACTGTGCAGGCACCGCCTACCAGCCCTCAGTGTGGTTCGGATGAGGGACCCTGGGTCAGACCACTTCTACCTGGTGGAAACCTCCAAGGCTTCCTGGAGGAGAGGGCATGGTCGTTGCCTGTGAGGATTTCCACAGGAAGAGGCAGGAGTCTGGAGGGATGAGGGGCCAGTGCTTCCTAGGCTCTCTGTGGGGAAGGAACAAGTTTTGTGTTTCCCTAGTTTGGTGCAGACCATTGCTTTTATGAGTCACAGCATGGGCTTCATGGCAGTGGCTCTGGAAGTTTCTAAGTGCTTAGTCCTGGTATCAGGGCCAACAGAACCAGTAGTCCAAGCACCACTCTGAGTAGCGCTGGTCCAGGCAGCGGGCTCCTTGAGTGGAGCCATTGAGGGAGGTGAGTCCTGGGGGTGGGGGTGAGTGCAGTCTGGTGGGAGGGAGGGAGTGTGAGGGGAGCAGTGGGGGGCTGGGCTAGGGAGCAGATTGGGGTGAGTCCCCCATTTCCTGTTGCAGCAGCCTTTGTGATCTGCCCTTAGGAGTGTAGGTCAGTCTGAGCAGCATTGCTGCTAGCTGTGCTTCTGGGGCATTTTATCTCAGCAGTGGGTCAGGGGGCCAGCAGGGCGGGCATAGCGCTCCTGGTAATTTTCAGCTGACCAGTTCAGGCCACAGAGCCTTCCCTGAGCACCACAACTCACTCACTTATCCAGCTGCAGCCTGGAGAGCCCTGGGAGAGGGGGCAGCTCCTTGGCCTGGCACGTGCCCCGTCTGCCGCGGAGACAGTGTGGGGACAGGCCTGACTGCCCAGGATCCTGTAGGTCCTCTGCTGGGGGAACCCAGGGTGGGGTCGTGTTTGCAAAGGGCAGGGAAAGCCGCTTCCTATGCTGGACGGCTAGGAGCTGGAGCCTGAAGGATGACCGAGGTTTCCTTGGGCAAGAAGATCTCTGGAGCCCAGGCTGGAGCGGGCAAAGGCCTCGCCAGCCAGGTGGGCGTTGCCATGGGGAGGGCACTTGGGCGGGTATGTGTGCAGATGGTCAAAGGCAGGTGGAGGTGGCCCAGGAGGGAGCCCAGGGAGGCGCTTTGTGAGAAGTGGGGGTGGCCTGAGTCCCAGGTGGTGCGTGGGGCACAGGTTCAAGAGAATATACATCTACGCAGGTTAAATTTCTAGACTAAGTGACTGGCTGGCCACTAGGCCGAGATTTCTAGTTTGGGGGAGGAGCTGCTTGGGGTAACGGTGGTGTCACTACTGAAAAAAAACCAAAAAACAAAAAACAAAACAGTGCAGGAGGAGGAGGAGGAGCAGGTCTGGGGGAAGATGGTGATGTCAGTTTTAGACCAGCAGGGGTTGAGGTGCCTGTGGGATTTCTTCCATCCTTTTTTATTAAGATATAATTTCCATGCAGTAATGTCACCCTTTGTAGTGTGTGGCTGTACAGCCTGACCTAGGCATATAGTCACGTAACCGTCAGCGCAGTCAAGTATAGGACAGTTCCCTCACCCCCCATGCTCCCCCGTGCCCTTTCCCCAGTACCTGTGGGACTTGGGGGGGGGCTGGTGTGTGCTGATAACTGGGTTTGTTCCAGAATTTGTTCAGTACTTGAGATGGTCCGCCTGGCCTGAGCACAGGGATGCAGAGTTGGGTGAGCTGTCCACCCCATAGGCTGAAGCAGCCCAGGGGACCGTGTGGACAAGCAGGGAGGAGGGCGGTCGGGACCAGGCCTGCACGTGGAGAAAGAGGACTCTGCCGGTGGAGGACGTTGGGACTGGGGGTGGCAATGGAATCATGGAACACGGAGAGGATTTCAGGGGAGGACTTGGAGCCAGCAGGAAACGGGGTGGGCTCAGGTGAAGTGAGCCATCAGGTGCTGTAGGGAGTGTCACCGAGGGGAGGGCACGGGGTGGGGCCAGAAGCCTGTGCTGGGGGAGAAGGAAAGACTTGGGAGACGTTAGCCAGGAGGAGGCTGAAGGAGAAGCAGAGTCAACGGGAGGTTTCTTCTCTTCGGTGTGGGAAAGCCGAGAGTGGGTTTGTGGGCTTAGGGGTGGGGGGCAGATGTGGAAGGAGAGAGTGTGGACAAAAGAAAAAATCAGGTCAAGAACAAGGTCTAGAGGAGAAGGGAAGAGAGGCTGGGAAAAGTCTGAGATGTGCCCCAGGGTTTGAGGGTGCTCTCATCTGACCGCCTCTGTTTGCGGAGGAAACAAAGAAGTCAGCTGTGGAGTGAGTGAAGCTCTGCTTTATGTGAGGGGCTGGGTGAGCTGGGGGTGGTGCTGCAGAGAAAGCCCGGCTGCTGTCCTGCCTGAGGTTTCTTCCCGGTCCTGCTCCTGCCTGCCCCCTAGGAGCTGGTTGTTCCTGGTATGTGAGCGTGAGCGTGAGTGTGAGCGTGAGTGTGAGTGTGGAAGGAGGCAGGGAGGCGTTTCCTGGATGGATGAGCAGGGGCCAGCCGCTTGCTCACTTACTACCTCTGTCCCATCCCACTGGATTTTCCCAGAGGGGTGTTTCCTGAGACCGAGGCTGTGTGGTTTCTGCCCCTCCGCCTCTGAGAAGCAGGGCTGCGCCTCCCCGCTTGCTGTTTTTATAGCCCGTCTAAAAGGGTCAGTACTTGAGTTCTTCTAAGCATCGTTCTTTCTAGACCCCGTTAAATCCCAGCTTTCAGAAGAGCCTTGTGTTGTGCTCTCTGTCGACCTTCTGTATGAACTCCAGGGATCAACGCTGTGTCCTAACCTCTGGAAACTGGTGATCATTTCACGCATGAGGCAATGAGGAAACGCTGCCCCAAGAGGAGAAGTGTGTGCTGGAGAGAAAGCCCGGCTGCTGTCCTGCCTGCCCCCTAGGAGCTGGTTCCACGTGTGCCCGAGGCTCCACGTGTGCCCGAGGTTCCACGTGTGCCCGAGGTTCCACGTGGCGGGCGCCTGGGGTGCGCCTGGCACCGGGCCTGCTGGCCGTCCTCCGTCCGCCCTCATCACACTCCTGTGTTGTCCCCGAGCTGGAGGGCTCGGTGGCAAGGTTCCCGCCGTCTGCTGGGCTGGATGAGCGGTCCGGGGACTGTTCACACACACAGCACTTTTAAGTTCAAGCCCAGAGCTTGTGGTGAAGCCCTGTGTTTGTTCCCTGCCTGGCACCTTTTCTCTTTGGCACTGATCCTGGCTCAGAGGAGGGTGAAGGGAACAATAGATTGCCCTGTGACCCGCAGGTGGTTACTGTTTGACAGGTGCTGGAGCAAACATCTCCCATCTTTCTGAGATTTAAAAAAAAACACAAAGGTGTGTGGCTCTTGCTCGCTCTGCGTTTAAGGCCAACATGTGGTAAAGCAGAGGGCCAGACGGGTCAGGGCCGCTGTGCTTCCTCTTCTAGCCAGCGCGGGCCTCACCGTTAGTGGGCCGGGCCTGCTGCCTTTTCCCCCCGCTTCCCTCTCAGTCCTCTTATAAGCAAGGAGTGGGGTGAAAGAGGAAGTGGCAGGGGTGCTGCATCCTGTATGGGCACCCCCACTCCTGGTGCCTGAGCGTGCGCCCCAGCAGACAGCCTTGTCACTGACCAGGCCTTACGGATACGAAAGCTGCTCTTCCTCCACAGAATGGGGGTGCTGCTGCTCCCACTGTGGCTGGCCGTGCATGGTGGGGGGTCGCAGGGTGGCCGTGGACAGGAAGAACATTCCCCTGATGCCCGGCACCCCCAGTTGTCTCTTTGGCTCTGGGTTCTGGATAACCCAGGGAGCACCCTGAATGCATCCGGGTGTTAAACTCCTGGTGTGGACACAGCACCGTGCCAGACCCCGTGGGGAATACAGAACTGGGTGACGGAGGCCCTCTCTCTCCAGAACCCCCGTATCTGAGGAGCTTTCCAGAAGGGGGAGTTTGGCCAGGTGGCTTTTGAGAGCCTAACCAGCTCCAGGATTTTTATGACTCTTAATTTTCTGCAGCCAGATGGACACACTTGTCGGGGGTGGACCTCGCCATGTCTCCTGGAGAGTGACTATTGATTTTTTTAAAATGTCACTGATCTGGGGGCAGGTTGCTTATCTCTCAGCTCCCTGGGCAGTAAGAGGGAAAGGGCTTGAGCCTGGCGCCAGACGGCACGGATGGGCCAGCACCTCACAGCTTTGCGACTTAGAGGAGATTTTTTTCCCCTGGCTGAACTTGAGCTCATCAGCAAATGGGGACAATCCTACATCACGGGGTTGTTGTAGGATCAGGAGTGATACAAAGTGACAGGCACACAGAGGGGAATGATACATGGTAGCCGTTCTTGTTATTAATACTATTTCATTGAACTGCTAAATCTGAAGTGAGCGTGTTTTGAAAGATCAAGAATGTAGAAACTGGTGAGATGCGTCTTGAGGGTGGGGGCTCTCATTGGACACCGTGCTCCGGCCTGTGCCCAGTGTCTGGCACGTAATAAATGCTCGTAAGGTTCGAATGTTGAGCCGAGCTTGGGAACAAGGCCTGTAGGCGAATGGGGCATATTGACGCTGAAGCCAGCAAGACTCTGTCATCGAGAACGAGAATGTGTTTTGAGCTGCCCATGGATGTTGCAGCCCTGGCGCCATGCCTGGCATTCAACACTGTTTGTGGGGTGACCACACTAAGTTATTGTAGAGAAATGATCTGGAAATTACTCTAGCCTACAGCCCTTCTTCCTAAGCCAATGATCTGCCTTTTTAAAAATAGCCTCTGTAGTAATTCCCTATTGCTGTTGTAATGCTATAAGGCATTACACGCCTAGTGGCTCAAAATACCACAGGTTTATTCTTTTACAGTTCTGTAGCTCAGAAGCCTGAAATGGATCTCCCGGGGCTAAATCAAGGTGTCAAAATCAAGGTGTCGGCAGGGCCGGTTCTTGCTGGAGGCTCCGTCCCCTCGCCTTTCCCAGCCCCTGGAGGCCCTCCCACCCCCCCACTCCCCCGCATCCCTTGGTCGTGGCTCCCCCCTCACAGTTGCATCCCTCCAACCTCTGCTCTCACGTCTCCTTCTGACTCGCATCCCTCTGCCTCTGTCTTCAGGACCCTGTGATTACACTGGACCCACAGGGGTGAAGGGGCGATGTCCTCATCTCAAGATCTGTAACCTCATCCCGTCTGCATTGTTCCTTTAACAGATTCACGGGTGCTGGGAGTTAGGATGGGAACTTCTCTGGGTGGCTGTTACTCAGCCGCCACAGCCAGCCACTGTATTTCGGCCACATTTGAACACAGATCTTTACATTTCCGATTTCACTTTAAAAGAAACTTCTCAACTACAGCTCCAGGGTTCCTTACTCAGGGCCCTTATTCCCATTCCTGTGTGACAATGCAGGTCACACTTGTCATTTGTGTGGTCAGGATCAGTGTGTGTGTGTGTGTGTGTGTGTGCGCGCGCGCGCGTGTGCGTGTGCGTGCATGTGCGCTGGGGGAGACTCAGGTGCCTGAGGCGGGAGCCTCCCCACACGGGCTTTGTAGTTTGGTGGAAGCAAGTCGATGTGTACGTGCCAAAGATAAGTTATAAAACGGCGGATGTGACCATTGCTGGAAGACTTCGATGAGCTGATGGGAAGACTTAAATTCCCAAGAACCGAGAGTCAGGTTAGGGCCTGATTAGAAATCATGTCCGTGAATGTATGTGGCACATTTGCACACATCAGAGTACTCCCACCTCTCTTATGTAGATTGGACACAATCAGAATTTACTCCGTACGTTGCAGGTGAGGAAGCAGGTTATAGGACGGGTCAGGACCAGGCCTGGAACGGGCGGGGGGCCGGTCAGGGCGGAGCGGATGCCCAGGTCCCAGGCCGGCCTCACTGAGACGGTGCTGTCCTGTCCGCGTGGGGGAAGTGTGGGTTCAGGTGTGTAGCGGTGATGGGGGCGGGCCTGCGGCCGGGGGGTCGGAGCAGTACTCACACGGCACAGGGCTCAGTGGAGGCGGGACAGGAGGCCCAGGTTCCCAGTGCGACACCTTCGGCCTCGGGCCCAGGAGTTTGGACGTTACTCTGTAGACAGCTAGGAGCCATTGCGTGCGGAGTCAGCATGAGGAAAATGGATTTGGGGAGGATGAGTCTGGTGGCAGAGTGTGCCGTGGTTTTGAGACAGGGAGTTCGTGAGGGTCACAGGGGTTCCCCCCCCCCTTTCCCTCCCTGAAAGTACCTGTCGAAAGCTTTCCGTGCTGTTTTGTCCTCTGAGTGGCATTGACTGTGGGAAGGAAAACCAGTGGGTATTTATGTCCCGCTCGTTTCTAGGCGCTGCAGGCAGGCCGCCAGCAGGCTGCACCAACTCTCCTGAATGGTGCCTCACTCCACAGCACAAATAACCCCCCTGGTCCCCAAGAGAGGGCAAGACTGCATTCCCTGTGTCAGACACGACCCTGTACCCAGCCGGAGTGCTGGGATGGAAATAAATAAAACGATTGTTCACACTGGTCTCATTCACGCTCCCTCTTGTCTCACCAAGTCTGCACCTCATTCCAGTCTGTGTGGTTGTAGAATAATTGTGTCCGCGGTTTGGAGCACCTACCGGTGCCAGAAAGGCGCTTGATGCCTTAACTGCTGTTATGTGGATTATCTCAGCCAGTCCTCTGAAGAGCAGACGAGGAAACTGAGGCACAAAGGTACGCGTAGGTGGCTTAGGTCAGCAGCAGAGTCAGGATCTGAACCAAAGGCCCTAACTCCAGAGCGTTTTGATTGCTTCATCACTGTTACTTCCCAAACCAAATATGTTTTCATGTTTTCCACTGAAAACTTTGGTGGGTTTTTAGTCAGAAAATGAAATTTCTGTCAGGACGCCATGCTTGGCTGGTTGGCTTTAGAAGCCCCGTTTGTAATCAGTTACATCCTCCCCAGAGGGAGGAAAGGCCACTGAGGACCCTCCGTGCCTCCTGCCCTGGACCCGAGCAGGTTTATCCGTGGTGTTGGGTTCCTCTCTGGAGGCTGCGATTTCTCCTGCCCAGGGCCCATCTCAGCCACACACAAGGGAATCCTAAGAATATTTTAGTCTCCCAGTGGGTAGAGAAGGGAGGCTTGCTGTCTAGGACATCAAAACATACATTTTTGGTTGTTTTCTCCCCTTATCTGTTAAGTGGTTGCCTGGCTCATGAGCCATGATAGATTCAAGCCCTGGCTCTCCTTATGAGCTGTGTGGCTTTGGGCAAATTACTTAACTTCTCTGTCCCTTAGTTCCCTCTTCTGCAAAATCGGCATAATAACAGTACCTACCTTATAAAAACAATTGAGATAATATCCGTAGAACACTTAGCACAGAGCCTGGCATATAATAAACTCTTAATAAATAATAGTAGCTCTGGTTACCATCATGCTGTGCTGGTCTACTGCTCACAAAATAAAACCATTTGAGGAACTGGTTACATTCACAGGGGAGAGCGTCAGAGTGCCTGTATAAAAGCTCTTGTATGGTAGCACAAGAGTGTATAATTTTTAAACCGTTCCAAGAAAAATCCCAATAATCCAGAAGCAGCTTTTGAGGGAACATGCAGCTCTTAGTCTAGAAGACAACGTGACACCCCCAAAATAACTCCTTACAAGGCATGGTTCTACTGGGTCATCCAAGGGCCGCAGTTTCAGACAGACCCGTGTGGGGTCCAGCCTGTGTGACTCATTGGGAGGCCTCCGCGTCCCACGGGAGGGGGCGCTGTGTGGGGCTTAGGGTGGAGGCAGCGTGTACCTCTGCCTCTGCCTCTGACTGGAACCCCAGCCCCTTGCACACACCTGGTGCTTGCCTGGCAGGGGCCTCTTGGGAGGGAGGTGGTGAAAGCAGGAATGAAGGACTGGGTAGACGTGGGTGGATTTATATGTACTCGGACTCCAGGTGTGGACCGCCAGTGGCATTGAGCAGCCTACTGTGAGGCAGAGGAATGCAGGTGGCAGTGGTACGGCTGGGGGCATCCTGCGGGCATCCTGAAAGGCAAAAGGAGCAGAGATGACGCACCTCCCCACCCCAACCCTCCGACCTGACCCTTCTGAGCAGCCCTGAGGCTGGGTCACCACAGAGCCCTGCCCCTTGTGCGTCTGCGGCCTGGGGGACTCTGAGGGGGGGGCCTTCCGGGGAGGGGGCTCTGGAGCAGAGCTGTAATACTAGGGAATTTCAGCCTCATTGGGCGCTTCTGATATGACTCTAGTTGAACTTTCCAGATTTCCTGGGGCAGTTTTGGTTGTATTTTTTTCTTGCCCTAGAATAGGGGTTGATAAACTTGATATAAAGGGCCAGATAGTAAATATTTTAGGCTCTGTGGATCTTATCTCTCTCTTACAACTATTCACCTCTCCTCTTACAGCTAAAAAAAAAAACAAAACCCAAAAACCAAAACCCCCAAACAAGGATAGACAATACATATGTAAATGAATAAGCTGTAGACAATCCGTAAATGAATGAGCAGGGATGTAGTCCAGTAAATATTGATACACAAAACAGGTGGCAGGGCTGGACCTGGCTAAGGTCGCGGTTTGCTGACCCCTAACCTGGAAGGGCGCTTGTCATCTTACACGTCTTAGCTTTTGCTTCAGAAAAATGTGGTTACCGCACTTACTCCATTATTCTAAACTAGGACCCTATTTTCTTTTTCGGGTGGGGGTGGGTGGAGTACACATTAATTATTTCTGTCTTAACACAGGGCCAGCATTAGACGCTGCCAGCCTGGCCCAGTTGATTTTCTCACCACTTCTGAGAAGGGCAGTTGAGCCTCTTTCCCCAAAGTGGTGTGGCCATATCCCATCGTCCTGGCAGCCGGTTGGAGCAGTTGGTTAGCCTGTTCCTTCTGAGAAAGGACAGGCTAACGCAGGGTGTGGAGAGGCGTTATTTATAGCGTTCTGATTACCATCTAGCCGCTGCCCATTCTGCCTGGGACAGACACTTAGGGACGCGGGACAGTTTCTTTACATTACACACTTGTGTGTTTTCTTTTTTTTTAAGATTTTTATTGGGGAAGGGGAACAGGACTTTATTGGGGAACAGTGTGTACTTCCAGGACGTTTTTCCAAGTCAAGCTGTTGTCCTTTCGGTCTTAGTTGTGGAGGGCACAGCTCAGCTCCAGGTCCAGTTGCCGTTGCTAGTTGCAGGGGGTGCAGCTCACCATCCCTTGCGGGAGTCGAACTGGCAACCATGTGGTTGAGAGGACGCGCTCCAACCAACTGAGCCATCCGGGAGCTCAGCAGCAGCTCAGCTCAAGGTGTCATGTTCAATCTTAGTTGCAGGGGGCGGAGCCCACCATCCCTTGGGGGACTCGAGGAATTGAACTGGCAACCTTGTGGTTGAGAGCCCACTGGCCCACGTGGGAATCGAACCGGCAGCCTTCGGAGTTAGGAGCACGGAGCTCCAATGGCCTGAGCCACCGGGCCGGCCCCTTGTGTGTTTTCTTATGTTGTTTATTTTAACAACAGATGTTTAAGATTATCTTTGTATAATTTATTGTCTATTATAAAAGTAGTGCATGTTCTTTGTAGAAAATTTTAGAAAATATAAAGAAAATGAAGAAAGTAAAAAGAATCTATCATCCCAGCACCCAGAGAAAACCACTGTGACTGTTTTGCACACTCTGTGATCCTTCTTCCTCCCTCCCTCTCTTCTTTCCCTTCCTCCCTCCCCTCCTTCACTCCCCTCCCCTCTCCTCTCCTCCCCTCCCTTCCCTTCCTCCTCTCCTCTCTCCCATTCCCAAACGGAAGGATAATAACATTTTGTAACCTGCTTTTTTGTCACGTGAGAAGATAGAATGAGCTTTCTTACTTGTCAGTAAATACCTTTCACAGTGTCGTTTAAGTGGCGAGTATTCGTCCTGTGAGTATACCACTATTTGCATTACCAATCTTAGACGATGCTGTGATTTACAGTCTTAGAGCTGAATTATCACATACATCTGTTCTCTAGGGAAATGCAATTTGGCAGATTTTGGCAGGATTTTTGGAAAGCTCTTAGGCAGGATGGCCTGAGGGGGTGGGGAGAAAGGGCATGAGGACTTCCTGTAACACTCAGGGTTGGAGCATTTTAGAGGTGACCTGCCACTGTGGGAAAGAGTGACTGTTGTGAAGGTTTGACTCACCAGGCCGGGCTGGGGCGGGCTGACAGAAGCATGGAGGCTGTTTTTCTCTCTTTGCCTGGGTTCTTCACTTGATAGCATAGTAGGATATTTCTGAACCTGCTGACAGAGACCCTGAGGCTGGACCTCACTGGACAGAAGCCTTGAGTTGCCCGAGGTATTTGAGTGATGGTCGCCGGTGTGTGATTGTTCAAGTCCGAGATGGAGAGCACATGTGCGGAAATCCGCGATTGGCTCAGAAGTTGAAGTTCTTCCCCGACACACACATTCCTCTGAGTCCTTAGAGGAAACAGTCAGTTGGCAATTCCTTTCTTCTTAGAGTAAAAGGGAAATGTCAAGCTTGTAAAGGAACTCCGTGGAGCCCATGCAATCCAGAACCTGAGAATGTTCATGCCCAAAGTAAAACGATTGTTCTGCCTGGGAGGGGGGCAGGAGGCCACTTGGGAGCCCCTCCCCGGGGCCTCCTGAAGGTCATCAAGCAGCCCTTTCTGAAGAATGCTGGGCGTGACAGTCTGCAGGGCCCTTGGTGGCTGGCTGGCTGAGTCATTGTCTTTAAGCGCATTCATTTTTGAGGTCCATTTTCCGTTTCTTGAGGGGAAAATGAGAAAGGAAGGGGCGGGTGGAAGCTTCCCACTTAAAGCCAAGCCAGACTTCTGGGGAGGGGGTAGCAGGGAGAAACTTTAGGAAAGGATCTCTGTTTAGATGTCCTGCCCGCCCGGCGTGGGCTACCTCGCACCCTCCCCCCTCTCCCTGCAGAATCGGGCTCTCAGGACCAGTAGCAGCAGCGCCTGGGACCTTGTTAGCAGTGCAGGTTTCCAGGCCGGTCCCAGACCTACAGAATCAGAAGCTGGGGTGGGGCCCAGCTTTCCCGAGTCCTCTGGTGATTCCTGTGAGAAGCCCGCCTCAGACCAGGCTTCTAAGGGGCCTTTGATTCCGTGCGTAGATTAAAAGCTGCACGCAGGTGGAGCCAGTCCCAGAAATGGCAGGCTTTCTTGAATTTTGGAGAGACCAGCTGAGTTCATTTCATTTAACACGTATTTCTTACCTGCCTGCTCTGCTGAGCACGGTAGTAGGTGCTGCAGATACAGAGCGGGGAAGGCTGGTGTGGTTTTGCCTTTCTCTGGGAGACAGCCAAGTGGGGTGGAAAGACCGTGACACAGGCAGATTCAGAGCGTGGTCACTGCTAGGATGGGGGAAGAACAGGGTGCCGTGCGGGGACATGCTGGGGAGGGCTTCCGGAAGAGGTGATGTTTGAGCTGAGACTTGGTGAGGAGGAAAGGCAGTGCGGGCCTGTGCAGAGGCTGTGGGAGAGTTGGGTTGGCCTGAGGAGCCTGACAGTGGAGCCAATGTTGCAAGAGAAGGCTGGGGGGGGGTGGTACGGAGGGGGGCCATGACGCTTCTTTCAGCCCCTTAGGAATCTCAGAGAAGTCAGGAATCCTGGGAGTGGTTCGATAGGATTTTCCTTGTGAAGTGATTGCTCTGGCGGTGGCCTGGGGAGCAGATAGGAGGGGGCAGAGAGGCTGTTGCAGTTGCCCAGGTGAGAACATTCTGGTGGACTGGGGGGTGGTGGTGAGGAGGGTTGGAGAGAAGTGGGTGGTGGTCGCATTGCTCAGGGTTGGGAGCCTGGGGAGGGTGGGGGGAGGTGAGGTCAGTTTTGCACACGCCGCCCTCAATGCCGTTGGACGTTGGGTCAGACGTTGGGTGACGTGCCTGTCGCAGACGGCTAGACGCAGCCTGCTCTGGAGGAGGCTTGTCAGTGAGCTTCACACACTCCCCAAGACGTTTGGCCTCCTGCGCAGCTTGCTTTTGGGTCCTTATACCAGCCACTGCAAGGCTACGGGGCTGCTGAGGGTGGGAAGAGACTGGAGGAGGGCGTGCTGTCTTTACGGGTACAAACTCCACGGCTTCACGGGTCTGCCATGCCGCGCTTTATCATGTCACGAAGGGGATTAAACATGGCTTAGTAAATTCACACGCTGTCCCCGGCTTGCTGTCACTTCATGAGAAGAGCAAGCGACAGATGGTGAGTTCTGGCTATGAAGGGGGGACTTGGGTGTACATGGGAACCTTCCCCCCCAAAATAAGTTTCCCCCATGTGGGTCCTGAGTTGGAAAGTATGTGATGCCTTCCTTTGCTTTGTGCCTGTCAGGATTGCCTGTTATATTTTTTAGAAAGAACACAGCTCATTTCCTGCCGGTACATCTTACCGTATCTGGCCAGGTAGGCGGTACTTTGTGAGTCTGTGCTCCCACACGAATGAGACAAGAGACGACGTCTCGGGAAGGTCGGAGCGGGAAGGTTCAGCAGGAAAACTTCCTCTTGGAGCGTGAGGACTCCCCTGCCAGGGGACGCTCTCTGCCTGTGCTTCTTTGTCCCTGGGGAGCGGTGATCTGCATGTATTCCAGTTCGTTCTCTCTCTAGACAGCACCTTTATGTACTTCCTTTGTAGCTGTTTAGCATGTTAGGACCAGACACGGGGCTTGGCGAGCCACCCAGAGCCCTTTCCTACTGAAAGGGACGAAGAGGCAAGTAACATGCCTAGTGTCAGCAGCGGCGGCAGAGCTGGGACCCTGTGTTGGGCTCCTGGGACAGTCCTTTCCACTGGACAGACACCTCGTGATCCTGGCGTGTCAGCCTCAGCGGGCCTCTGGCTGTCTCCCTGGTGTCTGTGCCCATTGTAGATGTGCCTGCGTGCCACCGCAGCTCTGAGTACCCCGGGGCCAAGGGCAGGTTCATCCCCGACCTGCACAGACTGGCCCTGCTCCGCGAATGACTGCTTTTGGTGCCAGTACCTCCTGGGCACTTCTGAAAGTGCGTGCCCGTCTGATATCCCCACCGCTTGATTCGTTTGTGTTCACCTGGCACCTTGGGCTTCCCCTCAAGGGGACCAGGTGGGCGACGAGGCCTCGGGGGCAGAGGCTGTCAAGTGGGTGGAGCCTGAAGCCTCAATGCCTGTGTGACTCCCAGGGGAGGTCCCGAAAACCCACTCAAGACCAGCAGGATAAAGTGGCGTGGGGTGAGGGCCGTAACGCTTGGAGATGAAATCGTGGTGAGGATAAGATTTTTCATTGGTGTATTAAATGTGTGTGGGAGCTTTCGATTTTATTTATCTAAGATCATGATGAAAAGGCCTCCTGGTGCAGCTGGGTGCCTGGTTTTGTGCATTCCTAGAGGGGTTTGCACCCAAGTTCTGGATTCTGAGTCATGTTGGGATTCTGGCACGAGAAGTAGGGTTTGTGAGACCCAATCTTTGAAAACCAGAAGGTGAGCAAAGTTCTGGAAAGATATTTCCTTCTGGCGGTTGCTCCCCTTCCCTCCCTCTGCTTTTTTGAGGGTAGACACTCCTTTGCAAAATAGTCCCTGGTATTGCTTAGAGTGGGAATGGTTTACTTTGTACCGAGCGGAGCAGCATGTAGGAGTTTTGGGTTCGGCCCCAGCACATTAGATAAATAATATTTGTCAAGGGAGTGTGGGCGCAAGCTGTGGTTTTGAAATAGGCATCCACGTGTGAATCTGCTCACAAGTGATAGGCTGTGTTTATTACCAACATCTGTTGATTTAAGAAAAGCAGGGTTTGCATCACAGTAAGCCAACGGTAAGGCGGAAGGTGTATTTCTGTGGTTGTTTCCACGTGGAGGGGCCTTCCCTGCAGAAGAAGTGATCTAGTCTTCCTCCTCCCAACGGGCCCCGCTGTCCAGGGGGAGACTCGTGCCCCCTGGGAGCTCACTGGGTGTGAGGACGCAACCATTTTGGCAGAAAGAAAGGCATAACTAATGACTTTTTAATGTGTACTTTTTAAAGAGGGCTTATTTGCTATTTTGAAAGTAGGCTATACGAGCTAACAAAGTTAAGAAAATACACTGAGGCAGATACTGAAAGAAACCATGATTACGCATACTTCCCAAATGCAGGACTTTAAAAATTTTGGTCAATTTATTGAACAGTTTCTCCTCTTACGAATTTCTTGAAAAGCGTCAGTGTAAAATGTAGGTGCAATCCCGGCCTGTCACGGAGCTCTGCTCAGTGCTGACACGCATAGAAGCCAGAAGAGTTAGGACTGGGGTGAGGTGGGTTCCAGCCTGCAGCATGCAGGGCCGGAAATGGAGCTTTACAATTGACCTCCCATCCGTGCCCTGGGCCATTCAAGCTAGAGCAGGATAAGTGGGCCAATAAACCACTTATTAGCTTTACGATAACTAGCTTTCGTTATCGATAACTAGGATGAGAAATTCAGGCAGAATTAGTTTTAAGCCTGAAAACAAAGTCTGAATTAAATAGGTCTTAGGCAGATTTGACGTAACACAAGGTGAGGTTTTGGAAGTATTGGGGCTTGGGCCAGTGGGAGACTCCTGCTTTGGTTATCTTGATTGGATTCAGAGGTGAGCGAGGGGAAGGCCTGTTTCTGAGGACCCCTGGGGCAGTGGGGTGCAGTGGATGGTCCTGAGGCCACCAGCATGGGTCCTTCTGAATAGATGTGGCGGGGGCCCCGCCTCCACCATTGCATATCCTTGAGGTCTCTTTCACAAACCTGCTGTGTCACTGGGGTCTGTGGGCCTTGGTGGGTGCTTCTCTTGCACTTGACGGTATGTCTGTGTGTGTGGGGGGGTGGGGACAGGGGACTGGGGAGTTGTTGAGAGCTGGCACCGGCCAAATTTGAATTCTGATTATGTAGCACCTTCCTAGACCTTTGGGAATGCCTGTGGGGCTCACCCTTGGTTAAAGACATGAAGCTCAGGAGCCCAGAGGGAGCCTGGGGTGTGAAATGGCACCAGGTGAGGGGCCTGGCGCCTTCCCATCTCTTTCAAGGGTATAGTCACCTTCCAAAAACCTCCTTGGTTTTAATTAGGGTACAGGTGGTCCGTTTGGCCTGATCTGTGTCCTGTGCCTTGGGGGAGCCTCAGAGGCCATAGCCAAGCGTCTGGGGAGCACACAGCAGATGAGGGCTGGGATCTGGCCCCAGGGCCACCTCAGGAACTGAATGACCTTGGCCACTTAGTTAAGCTGTCTGGCTTTGGTTTTCTCTTTTTGAAATGGGGGCAGTCATACCCAAGTCATTCGGCTGTTTATAAAGATTAAAAGGAGATGAGGTGTGGAACGCACCCAGCCCAGTGCCTGGTAGCTGCTCTCACGTGAAGGTGAAGGTGTTCTCAAGGGCAGGTTATGGCAGGTCAGCTCAGCTCTCCAGGCTCCTGTGCGTGCGTGGGTGTCTCTGGCTCTCACTACGATTCCACTGCTCAGGAGCAGAGCCATCCCTGCTGAGGCCTTGGGCTGACGGGGGCTGCTCCCCTGCGAATGGCATGTGGGAGGGCACCTGCCATCGTCTTCACAAGTCCCCGGGTACCTGAGCTGCCCGTCTGTGCTTCTGTTCATTAGTGTGATGAGACGACCGAATCCACAGGTGTCCCTGCGACGGCCCCTCCCTCTTTTTGGCCCGGGCCCTGCGTCCAGGGTGTGTCCAGCCCTTCTCAGCCTCCACATGTTTGTTCCTGCAGGTCCCCTGCCTGCAGTGCCTCCCACACCCCTCTCCTGTCTCCATTCTGTCTTGTTCGGAGATGCTTAGATCCCAGCTCCTCCCTGCGCTGGCCAGAGCGCTCCTCCAGGGGCTTCTCCTGCTGCTCCTTTCCGCTGTGGTTTTTCTTCAGCCCCAATTTGTTAATAGGACCTTATCTTACCCCTCCCAGTACAGAGCCCCTAGGAGGCCCTCAGCACTACTCGGATGACTGCCAGCACACTCCCCGCCCTTTGGGGTGCTGCTGTGGACACGGGCTTTCAGCCTCTTTGACCCGACTACATTAAGAAACACATTTTAGGCTGTGACCCAGTAGAGGGAAAAGAGAGAGAAGCTCACGTGTACACACAAGGGAAACAAGGCTCCTGAGACAGCCCCACCCACAGTACCTCTCATGCTTGTTTCTGGTCACATCGTGTTTTGTTTTTAATGCTGCGTAAGGTTTTCCAAATGCATTGCCCTGTGGTCTGCCTGCAGTAGCTTGGTGAATATTAGGGCCTGAGGGAGGGGAGGGGGCTCTGGTTGTCCCTCGTCTGTGGGTGTCAGTAGAGGCTTCACTGGCCCAAGTGACAGTGGCTGGATGGGGACAGGCCGGCCCTGAAAGGCTCGGGTTGGGCCCCCTGCGCCCTGCAGGGAACTACTTCAGGAGCAGATGCTGCCTCCCCAGCCTGCAGTGTGTGCAGAGGAAAGAGGCCTGGACTAAGTCTGTACACCCGGATTCAAGTCCTGGTTCTGCCACTTGGTGGATGGGAGACTGAGCAAGTCACCTTACCTCTCTGGGCCTCAAGTGTTTCATAGGTTGGCTGTGAGGCCCAGGTGAGGACGTGCCTGGCGTACAGCTCCCAGCCCCGGAGTTTTGTTCTGCTCAGTGCCCTGCAGCGGGGGCGCCGTCCTCGAGCCCTGGGCCCTTCCTCGCTCTCCTTTCTCTGTCAGCCTGGATCAGAAGGGAGATCAGGGAAACCAAACAGCCAGTCTCCTTCTGCCCAGACTTTGGGGGGGGGGGGGTTAATCTGTGTGAGTGCGACCCCATAGGAGGTGTGGCGCCCCCACGCTGACTGGCACGTTCTCTTCCAGCCTTGAAGGATGGCTGCCATGTTGGGGGACGCCATCATGGTGGTCAGAGGCCTTGCCAAGCTGACCCAGGCGGCCGTGGAAACCCACCTGCAGCACTTGGGCCTCAGCGGGGAGCTCATCATGGCGGCCAGCGTCCTGCCGTCCACGGCTGCAGAGAAGATCGGCATGGTCTTGGGGATGGTGCAGGTAAGGAGGCCCGTCCAGGAGGGGGGCCGTGGGAGGGGGGCTGGACTTGGAGCTCTTGGTGAGACCAGGACCTGCCAGGGTGGCTGGGCCCATGGCTCCTGTAACCTGCTGTCCTTCCGGGTGGCGGGGTCCCCGTGTGAGGCTGGATGGTGTGACTTAAGCTGTAGTTAAAGGAAGCTTCACTGAGCTGGGAAGAAGCTCCAGCTCCCTTGTTAGATGAGCGGTTCACTAGCATTGAACTGTGGTGCCAGGCGCAGGGCGCAGGGGGGAGACCAGGCCCCATCCCGCTCCCTCCGCCTGGCCGCATCCAGTCTCTGGGCCTGTCCTAAAGGTACTAAGCAGAGGCCTTTTTAATTTTGAAAATTAAAAAAATCACAGAGAAAAAAGTAACACCTGTATTCTTACGGGAGGGAACCCTGTATGCTTGCTTCACTGAAACAATTGTTTTTGGAAGACAAAGCACCTTCTCCCTGTTTATCTGATTTATGTTAGTGTTTTTCTGTTGGCTTAATCCTGTAAGGAAGTGACAGAAGCCACCCAGTGTATAGGCTCGGGGGGCCGGGGGGCACGGCCAGGCTGGGAAACGCGTTTCACTGGCCATCAGGCCTCATTGTGGAGAGATCACTGGGCCTTCCTCAGGCTTCGAAGGCGCTTCCCACCATGTCCGCTGGGCCGGAGCCAGGACCAGGCCTCATGTGTCTCCTTCATGTTTCTGTGGGTCTCTGGGTCCTGATTCAGGGGCTGTGCTCCTTTCCAGGGGGAAAGCTGAGGACAGCTTCCCCTCCTGTGTGTAATCCCTCAGGGTGTCTTTTGTGACCTGCTCCAGAGAGCCTCTGCGTTTTAACACCCCCCCCCCCAGGGGAAGGTTTATGCGAAACGAGTGCTGGGGACATGACTATAAACAGGGCTTGACACCGCAGAGCGC
The DNA here is from genome assembly GCF_057876585.1 of Rhinolophus sinicus. Lineage (NCBI taxonomy): Eukaryota > Metazoa > Chordata > Mammalia > Chiroptera > Rhinolophidae > Rhinolophus > Rhinolophus sinicus. Next base: position 55,098,892 of record NC_142506.1, on the reverse strand, counting down.
TGTCCACGTGGTGTCACCCTGCTCTGCCCCCACAGCTGTTCCTGATGGCCCAGGGGACGGGAAGGGGTGTGTGCACGTGTGCACGGGCACATTGTGGGGAGGTGGGCTGCAGAGGGAGCCCTGCCGCCATCTCCTGCATTTCTGTGCTGCGGTTGGCGGACCTTCTGGACAAAGGACACTCCAGGCTGGGAGGCCATCAGCGCACAGGCCTCTGGTCAGTCTGTTTGTGGATTCCCAGCCCCTCCCCTTCAGTTTCTAAGGGTCCAGTGGTGATATGTCTCTCTCTCATCCCGCACGAATGCCTTTAACTTCTAGAGGTCTTCACACCAGGATCTCATCCGAGCCCCACTGCTGTCCTGGGAGGGGCAGGCCTGGACGCTTACCCCATTTATCAGATGGGGAAACTGAGACTAAGGACCTTGACGTGAGGCCCCCGTCATCGTTAAGTGACTGGGGCAGATTCCTGTGTCTTCTTCCCGGTGTAAGACTCCCTACCCTTGCCCTCCCTCCGGGGAGGCCGCTGTGGCACCAGCCACCTCCTTCGGCGCCTTTTCTAGTGAGGGGCCGTCGTCTTCCTGTGGAGTACTCAGGAGGTGAGGTTGCCCTGCTCACTTGGGCTGCCCAGCAGTGAGAGCTAGCAGGGCTTCCTGAGAGGCCAGGCTCCTGCCCAGCCCCCTGTCCCCTCGGACAGGCCTGGCCCGGTCTCTGAAGGGGCAGGGCCGTCCCCTAGCACAGTCATTTGGAGGCAGGAGGGAGGCCCCGAGCCGGGCGATGGCCTCCACTGTGCTCCCGTTCTTTCCCTCAGCACTTAGATTCCGGTGCCGCCCTCCTCTCTGAGGGGACGGAGGGCCGCATACCCTAGAGGTCTCTCCCTCCAGCTCCTCCGGGGGTTTGGTCACGCCTTCATTCATTAGACACTCACGAGTCTGGCCCCACTGAGACCCTGAGGGCCCTTTGCTGCCCATGGGGCATCACAGCCTGTAGACAGGTCGTGGTCACGCAGGGCCAGGTGGCCGTACGGGAGTCAGGGCAGAAGGAGGCTCTGCGGGCCTTGCCCCAGTCCTGTCACCCCAGGGCTTCCCAGCCGTCTTGAGAGGGACCTAGTGAATCCAACACAAGTTATTTCTGCTCTGAGAAAAGCTCTGTCTGGCAGCCTGGAGGCGGCCGGCGGGCCATGCCTTGGCCTGGGTCCCTGCTCTGCCCCTGGCCGGCTGGTGGGCCTTCCCCAGACTCCTTAGCTCTCAGCCTGTGTCACCCTCATGACACGAGAGCCATAGCCAGTCTCTTTCCTTCCACGGGAGGCAAGTCTTATCTCCTTGGATCCCGCAGCATCTAATGCAGCTGAGAATGCGGGGCTGTGGGCAGCTGCTGCATGTGCAGAAGCCGCGGCCACACTGCGTGCATGGAGGCCATTTCAGGGGACTGGGATCAGTCCACGGACCTCCCTGCAGGAGTCAGTGCTGTTCCAATTATAGCCTCCTGGGCGCTGTTCCCCTGGCCTTGTCGGTGGCCCCACATAACTCTGTGACTGTGGGGAATCCTATTTTCAGATGAGGAAGTGGCAGAGAGGGGTCAGGAACCCACTCAAGGTCACTCGGGTCAAAAGTAGGAAGAACCTGGGCCCAAAGTTCAGGTCTTGGCAATTGTCACAAGGAATACATGGGGTATCCCCCTTCTTGCCTGCTCCTGTGTCCCCAGTGCCCAGGGACAGGCAGGTCGGTCCTGGTTGTGACAAGCCCTCGTCGACGACCTCTTCAAGGCCCACGAGGGCTGACTGGTGGAGCGTGTGTGCCGTGAGGCGCTAGCCTGGGTGGCGGGGCAACCCCTCTGTGTGCCGCCCTGTCCTCGCTGGTGTGTGGTTGACCTGACTTCTCAGAGCTCCCCTGTCGTTTGTGCAGTTCCCCCCCCCACCCCCCCCAAGGCCCTGGAGGCCTGTCCTTAGCCCTGGTTAACGTGTGAGGAACTTGCTGCCGAGAGTGATGGCCACTCGCCTGGTCCCGGCTGGGCCCCCCCAGGTCCCCGTGACCGTGTGACTTGCCCGGGACCACACAGCAGAGCCCTGGCAGAAGCAGACCTGGAACCTGGGGCTCCTGGCTCCTGGGCAGGAAAGGTGCTGCTCGCCTCTGGATCTGCCCACAGGCCTTGGGACGAGCATGGAGGGCGGACAGTGGGGCAGCAGTGGTGTGCTGTCCTGGGCAGAGGGCGACAGGCACAGGGAGGAGCTCCTGGCTGGCCCCTTGCTCCTCTCACGCTGGCGTTTCTTCCTGCAGGATCAGAAGTATGAGGAGCCTAACGTCGCCGAGAGCTTTGACGACCCAGAAGCCGAGTTCCACTTCTCGGGGCCTGGGGCTGAGGGAGCCTCCGCAGACTTCTCTGCAGCCCCCGGCCACACGGGCAGCGAGGGCCCAGCTCCTGCCTACACCGACAGCGGACCCTTTAGGGAAGCGGGGCTCGCAGGCCAGGCCACCTCCCCTCTGGGCAGGGCGAATGGCAGGCTCTTCCGAGATACCAGCACCCCCTTCTCTGGCCCGGGCCTTCAGCGCAGGTTCTTCCACCAGGACCAGTCCCCGGTGGGTGGCCTCACAGCCGAGGACATAGAGAAGGCCCGGCAGGCCAAGGCTCGCCCTGAGAGCAAGCCCCACAAGCAGGTGGTACGTCCAGGAGGGCCCCTGGCGTGGGCCTGTGGGTGGTTCTGCAGAGGGACAGTTCCCCTCCAGGGACACTCTCCAGCTGGCGTGGTGTGGCGGCCCCTTGGTGGGGTGTGCTGCCAGGCAGCGCTGCTGCCTTTGCGGGTGGAGAGGGGGTGTGGGGGGCAGCATGAACCCCTGAAGGTTGGTCCTGTCCTTGTTCGTTGATTCCTTGAGGTCTCTCTCCTCTCCCTCTAGCTCAGTGAGCGGGCTCGGGAACGGAAGGTGCCAGTTACGAGGATTGGGCGGCTGGCCAACTTTGGAGGTAACGTGGCTGCGTTCCCCTGCGCCGTCTCTCCTGCCCTGGCAGGCCAATCCTGGGGCCCACATGGAGGTGGAAGAGGGTGGGGAGCCAGGGGGCCCCAGGGGGTCCCAGGACCTGCGTTAGCGGGTCCTGGATCTTTCCCACGGGTGGGTGATCCAGCTGCTGGACTCCACACTGCTTCAGCTTGCGCCGGGCGTGGCGTGGCTCCGGCCACGCTGTGAGCTGAGCTTTGCTGCTCAGGCATCGCTGAGGGGGCAGCGTCTGCAGCATCAGTCTTGCCTCCTCCCATGGCCTCTGGCTGCTCAGCCCCTTTGGAGCCTCTGCAGGAAGGAAGCTGGGCAGCAGGAGAAGCACTTCACTGGGTCCGTTCGCCTCCCAGCCAGAGTGGGTTTGGCCTCTGGTCCAACCACTTGCTGGATTCTCAGGCCTGCGGGGTACCAGTGATGCAACTGAGCTGCTGTGGCCCAAAGTCCATTTTAAGATGCTTTATTTGTCCTTTTCTTTGGGGGTTGGAGTAGCCATTGTGTCCAGCATGACCTGTGCTTTTTCTGTCTGAGGTGAAGGGTCATTTTGTAGTGAAGGTTTACAGCCACTGTACCTGCCTTTATGACATCGTGTTGTCATATCTATCGCTTATTTCCTGACCAGGGTGTTCCCATTGCAAGCGCCGTCTCCTTTGCGATGGTGTACATACTTTAAAATACAGTGTCTGTGTGCTTTTCTCCAAAGCTCGCTGTCCTCAGTAGGTTCTCCAGATAACACAGTGAATGGAAGGAACAGTTTGGCAACTTGATTCACATACGGGCCGGGGCCGGGGGTTACTGGCCAGGTGGCGTATGACGGAGGTCTGCTGGGTTCGTGACGACGGTAGTGCTGAGTGGTCACAAAGGCCCACGATCGTGTGTCTGCCTACCTGTCTTTTGCTTTTGGGGCTGGTGTATATGTGTCCTCTCCCACGTACCCTCCGTCATGTGTGCTGTTGTCTGCTGCCTCTTCTCTTGGAAACCTCATCCCACTCCTCGTTCAAGACTGGCTCCGTGCTCCCCGGTCACCTGGTACCCTGGGCCTGGACCGGCGCGTGTTCTGACATTGATGGTTGGCTTCTTCCTGACGTGCGGAGCGCACTAGGTTAATTGGGTGGAATTTTCTCAGCCGGGGGTTGTTTTCCTTACTGTTCTCTTAAAATTTGGCGTCTGCTACCTAGATGTTCAAGAATCTAGCATAAAGTGTCACCTGAATATTAGCACAAAATTATTCCTTTGTTTCACTTCAATGGGGTAGCATTTCAGGCAGTTGCTCATAGAACATTGTAAGTTCCTAGGGTGGCACCACCCTAGGAATGAGTTCGAGAATCGGTGCTCCGCTGGCCTCCAATGATCCTTACTTCCCGGAAGACTTGGCATGTTCCCTGCTTTACACCGTGGCTATCAGTTGGGTAGCATTTATTATTTCTTATTTAAATAATTAAGTGGAGGTTCTCTTCTCTCCCCTTTGAGTGTGAGGGCGGGAACTATCCTCTTTGTATCCTGTAGTTTTTCTCTATAACTCTCCTCCCCTCACTGCAGACCAGGGCTCATCACAGAGCCCTGTCCCCGGAAGGCTTAGTCTGATGATGTGATGTATTTATTTTAGAACGAGTGTAATCCTCTTCTGGGCATCTTAGCGGGGAGGGGTAGTGGAGGGTCTGGGAAAAGGGGTCAGAATGACGGTCGTGACGGTAAGTTAGAGTTTGATGGCACACCATGAGGTCCTGGTGCAGTGGGGAAGAAGACAGACTGAAGTCGGTGTGTAGGACAAAAAGGCAGCCAGTAAAAGCAGGCTGCAGGGCTCCCCTCGGGGGGTGTTGGGGTGGAGAAGCCCTGCTTTGGTAGGTGCTTTGCACAAACAGAGCTTCTTGAGCCCTTCTGACAGCTGCCTGAAGCCTGGCCTGCCCTCCGGTGTCTGTGCTGGAGGTTTGCCCACAGCTGTCATTCAGAGCTGCCCACGTTGTTGCCCAAGCAGTTAGCAGCTGACGTTTCAGGCTCAGAGGTGGCAGCAGGATTGGAGCAAAGGGGATCCAGGCGTGGAAAGAATGTGCTGTTCTGGCTCCAGAAGTGAGTTCTGGGCCTTCTGCCTCACCCAGAGGTTTTCAAGCTGTGGTTACAACCCTGAGTGAGTGTGAAATCAATTTAGTGGGTCAGGACCAGCATTTAAAAAACAAACAGAATGTAACTGAACAGAAAAAGATCAGAATTAATATCATAGATCCTTAGGAAAAACTGCACATGTTGCAAAAATATTTGTGTTTCAGAGGTGTAAGCATATTACCTGTGTACGTTCTTCATTGCCTTGTGAAATACGAGTCTGACTGACACTGCTCGACTCTGTTCTCCTAGAAAACACTTCTAGCCTTTCTTTCCCTCGTGGGGGTGAGATGCTTTTCAGGTGTAGAGCAACAGGCTTTAGGAAATGTGTCACCGGGGGACGAAGGAAAGGGACTGCTTGAGATCTTGGGGAGGTCGCTGTTGAGAAGGTCGGCAGCGGGGAGCCGTGTGGAGTGGAAGGCGGGGGCTCGTTCTGATGCTGAGACGAGGATGGGAGTCCTGAGTCCCCGTGGCTGTGGGACATCATGGCTGCTGGTGGGTCCGTGGTGTTATGGGCCCTCTGTGGAGAGCGGAGTTTGTTACAGAATGTGAAAGATAGGGTCAGGTCTGGGACTTGGGGTCAGAACTGGGCTTTAGTTCGTCGTAACACCTGGGTTATGATTCCAGCCCTGCTTCCGCGTGATCTTGGGCCCTGCCTTGGTCTTTTCCCTTCTGTAAAATATGGGTCTTGACTCCAGTGGGAATATCTTGGTAAATGTTGCTGTGTACCTGAAAGGAATTCTGCCATTGTTGGTGCAGTGATACAGCTGCCTTGTCTACTTCGTTACTCACAGTGATCAGATCTTTTAGTGTTTGGGTCTGTTCATCCTGTCCGCTCTCAAGACATTTAAAAGTCTCATACTATGATTGTGGACTTACCTACCTTTTGTAGTCCTGTCAGTTTCTGCTTTAATGTTCTGAAGCTGTGTTCCTCGTTGGTTACAGATTTAGAATACGTATATGCTCTTGGGGATTGACTCCTTTAGTCTTATGTTACAGCTCTGTATCTCTATGAAAGTCTGCATTGTCTTGTACTGTTATAGTGGGGTTTCGGGGTTTTTTCGGGGTGGTGGTTAATGTTTGCACGGTATCTCTTTTTTCCTTCCTTCTACTTCTAACCTTTTTGTGTCCTTATGTTTAAGGTATGTCTTTTGTAAGGAAGTTATATAATTGTTTTCTGTGATTTAAGCCCAGACCAGTAATCTTAGTCTTACAATGCAAGTATTTAGTCCATTTACATATAATGGAGTTGCTGGGGTTTATATTTACTATCTTAGTCTTTGTTTATTATTTGACCCATCTGTTATACTCCCCTTTTTTCTCCTGTCTTGTCTTTTTAGTTAATCAAAGACTTTTTTTATTATACATTTTTTTTCTTTATTAGCTTGTGTGTTACTCTGCTGTTTTAGTGGTGACTCGAGATTATAGTATGTCTCCTCGACTTACTACAATGTAATAGAAATCATTATTTTTACTATTTTCCAAATAATGCTAGGACCGGAGAGCACTTTAAATCTACGTATTCCCTCCCATGCGCAGGCATATGTGTGTGTTAATGTGTATGCGTTTTGTTTCTACATGTTTTATACTATATATTAAATTATTAAGATATATTAAACCCCATATTATTTCTTCATACAGCTTATATGAATTTAGGTTTATCACACATTTACCCTTTTTTGTGTTTCTTTCTCCCTGCATTTCCATAATTGTATTTGGAATAATTTCCCTTTTCTCTGCAGAACTTCTTTCTCTTTCTTATAATGCAGTTTACTAATCGTTAATTTTCTTTTTTATTTGTGTGAAAATGTCTTTATTACACTTTTGTTTTAGACTGTATTTCGGCTGGGCATAATATTCCATGTTTGAAAAGATTTCCTTTTAAAACCTGAACTATATTATTCCATTGTCTGTTGAAAACAGCTGTTTGTTTTATTGCTGCTCCTTTGAAAGTAAGGTGTGTTTTTGTCCTCTGGCTGCTTTTAAGATTTGTTCTTTTTTCTTTTGATGTTTAGCAGTTTGACTGTAATGTGCTTGGGTGTGATTTGCTTTGTATTTATCCTGCTTGGAGTTTGCAGAGCTTCTAGAGTCTGTGACTTGATGTCTTTCATCAGTTTTGGAAAATTCTGGTCATTTCTTTATATATTGCTTCTGCTCTGTTCTCTGTCTCCTTTCCTTCTGGGACTCCAATTACACACATGTTAGATCTTTTCCTTCTGTTCTATGTGTTCCCTCTACTCCTTTCTGTATTTTCCATCCTTTTTGCTGTTTGTGTGTCAGTCTTATAGGTTCAGAGGAGATAAGACATCTCTGAACCTATAAAATGAGGGTGAACTGGATGATTATGGAAATAAGACTTTAATAAAGTAGACACTACAGAAAAGTTACTGAAGGGAGCTGAGCACTGGTGTTTGCTGGGACCTTCACCCAGGAATTTACAATCCACATCATTAAGGCAAAAGGGAGGAGAATACTAAGGAAGGGAAATAGGAAGACAGAGGAAACAAGTGAAGAAATAGGAAGAGATAAGGATATTTAGATTCTACGCAGGAATGCAGAGAGTGGACCCTTGGGAATCCTACGATTTTTAATAGGTTAAGGGAACCTCACTCCCAGAATGTACTTTGCTTTAAAAAATAGTTTATGAGACTCCACTGGGTTTCTTAAGAGATAAAATAACATACAAGTGTTCTCTCTCATGTTAGAAGACAGGTGTTGCTTAGGTTGAAGTGCAAAGCCGATGGCTGTTGTTGCTTAATTTCCTAAAGATTCTGATACACCTGGGGGCACTGTTGCTGTAGTGGCAATGCAGCTCTCTGAGAGCATCATGCCCCTTCCCCATGCTTTGTGTCCCCTCCTCCCCGTCTCAGTGGTAAAATTCAAAACAAACATTGGGTGAATGGGCAAAGTTGGGTTATTTTTAAATTTTTCCAAGTAAGAACATTTAAAACACAACAGAAACTACCATCATCTATTACCATCATTTTATGGACCTTTTTGAAAGGGCATTTTAAAAAGGCAGAAGTATAAAAGACACACTCCCAAGATAATAAAAGGAGAATAAATTGAAGAACTGAGTTTTGTGATTGACTCACCCCTTCGTCTTTGTGTCCAGACTGAGACACACTGATGGAGGAGACCCTGTGGGGCTTCCCGTACCTTGCAGAACGGACCCGCAGGGGTGGTGCTTTGGGCTCCTTGGCTGTGGCAGTGGGCAGTGGGCAGGACGCAGTGGCAGGACGGCTGGGGCAGAAGTGTTGACAGCTCCCGAGGCAGCATGATACGTTCCGACCTCCTGGCGTGGTGTTTGTTGACTTGCTCGCAATCAGGCCTTCCCCAAACGTGGATCAATAGGGCACTTGATTTTCACCGAGGTCATGGAGACCTGAGGTCCCAGCGGGGACAGGCTGTGTCCGAGGCCGACTGCTTGGCCTCTCCTCGGGGGTGGCACGCAGTGACAGCAGTTCCCTCGCCTGATTTCCTGCTGCCTCCTGAGGCAGCCAGACAGGGAAGTTCCCAAGGTCCGTGCTCTCGGCAGGGGCGCTGAGCAGGGTGTCTGCCTTTTCAGGAGCAAACTTTAAAGGGGGCTTTCAGGTCTTTTGCCCTCTGAGAAACTCTGCGAGGGAGGTGAGGGCAGTTATTATCTCCAGGTACAGACAAGGAAGCCAAGCCATAGTCACCAGTCGCCCAGGGCCACTTGCTTAGTCGTCAGCCTGGGACCGGAGCACAAGAGGCGTCTATCCAAATGGCGGTCTGAGCCCACCACCCATAAGAGGCCGTCGTCCCCTTCAGCCAGCAGGGCTTCCCCACTGATCCAGCTCTGGTATGGGGGACCGGCTCCTGAGAACCTGCGAGAACACGCTCCAGGGAGCCTCCTCCACCGCTCCTTCCTGGCCCCCTTCCTCCTGTGCTGTGGGCTGCAGCGCCCTCCCCAGGCCCCCTCTTCTCGCGGGGCGGGGCCGGCAGAGATGGTGGGCTGAATTACTAAGGATTCAGGAACGCAGGGAAGCAGAGGAAAGTTCCTCGTCCCGGCCTTTTCTGGGTGGACTTTCTGGTCGCGTCAGGATTGTCGGTGTGGTAGTAAAGCGAGGGCTCAGCGCCTGGTGCACAGCGCGTGAGTGCCGCGCTGCTCGTCCGTCTGTCTGTCTGTCCGGAGCTGTCTCTTTGTCCTCATTACTGCCTTGAGCCTCGCCTCGTTGGCTAACATGCCTGGAGCATTTCCTTACTTCTTCCTGCTTGGAGACACCTCTCCCCAAGCTTCCTCACCAATGTGCTGTTTGAAGGCGTTTTGAGTGTTTTCCTTTTCTTACCCTCTGGTGCCCGCCTGGCCAGAAGCCCATTGGCGGTTCCAGGGAGGGCGCCGTTTGGCTCTGATGACCTCCAGAGGGACTTCCGGGAGGCAGGGGCTGGGCCAGGGGCCTGCGTTCCCAGGTCACAGGAGCGGGCCCCCAGCCTGGGAAGCCAGCCAGTGTGTTCCCACCGCCCTGCTCCCCGCCACTCCCCCTGCATTTCTTGACTGCAAAACCTGTGAGAGAAACGTCAGGAACTTTCTTGGAAGGGGCTGGCGCCTTCTCACAGGCTAGGATGGAGGCCAGAGCAGGTTCTGTGGCTGGACTCCTAGCAGGCCAGGCGGGCCAGGCCGGGCCTGAGTGTGGATCAGACACGAGGGAGACACACGCTGTGCTGAGGGAGCTGAGGTGGGGCCGCAGGTGACACAGAGAGAGAGAGCGAGCGCACGTGCACAAGCGAGCGTGGGCTCTGGGGGGGCCTCCCCAGGTCCTGAGGAATCCTAGGCAGAGAGAACATCTTCCAGGAGTTGCCCCAGCTGCCACCTGGTACTGGGAGAAGGAAGAGTCTGGCTGGGCCCCCCCTCCCTCTGACAAGGTTCTGGGAATTGCTGTAAGCGTGGCCGGGTCGGGGGTGGTGGGAGCCAGCTTGTTCTGTCCACTGGAGTAGGAGCCCCTGAGGCCCAGGTCAGGGCTGCTGGACTGGCTGCCTGGGCTGCAGGGGCGCCTCAGCTGGCAGCACCTCTGGCCTGGCCGTGGACGGTGCTGAGGAAGCTCGTGGGCCACAGGAGGAGCCCTCCTTTGCAGAAGGTTCTTGTGGTGATTATTTCATGACAGGCCCTTGGCCTTGGAGAGCTTTGGCTCTGACCTGCAGTCTAGACATGGCCAGAGAACAGTTTGACAAAGCCTCTGGGGGGTGCCTCTGCTTAAAGGAGGGGTTCAGGACCCCCCACCGCTGTGGTGTCAGCTGACAGTGGCCAGGCTGGATAACCTCTGATGCCATCTGCCTCTTTTATGGGTTTGTCTTTGGACTTGAGCTACGCACAGAAAAATCTAGGTGCACAGCCGTTGGTGAAGGTTACTACAGTTTGAAGGTTACTGCCTGTTATCATTCGTTTTGCTCATTCAGATAGTGTGTACGGTGGGCTGGAGGCGGCGGGGCAGGCGGCAGGGGAGTTAGTGTTTAATTGGAGACGTGGCTCCTGGCTCTGACCTGGTGGGGAAAACAGGCCCTGGGACCTGCATCCCAGAACTGCTGCCCTTGGTGAGCCCTGGGTGACACTGAGGGCCGTTTCCAGGTGACTGTGGCTTCCTCCTGTAGTTGCCAGAGGTTGGCTTATTACCCCTCTGCTGCCCCCTGCAGCAGCCACCAGCCACATGGGGTGTCGAGCCCCTGAAATGTGGCTGGTCCCAACTTGACATGCTCTGAGGGTGAAATACTCACCGGATATTGAAAACTTTGGACAAAAAAAAAACTGAAATATCTCTAATAATTTTTATATTGAGTTCTTACTGGAATGATGTTTTAGATCTATCGGGTTAAATAAATGATCAGAATTCACTTCACATGCTGCTTTTTAAATGTAGCTACTAGAAAATGTAAAATTCTGAGTGGCTCGCGTTATATGCCTTTCGCACCTCTCTGGCCTAACCGTTTTGGAGAAATGCTAATAGCAAACACTTTCACAGCACATGCTGGGCCCTGCTCTGTTGCGAGCACTTTCCTCTTTGTTTAATCCTCACAACGACCTATGAGGCAGGAGCTTTTATTTTTCATCAAAGTTATACATAATCACTGTAGAAAACCGGGAAGATACAGAAGCCTCTGCAGGTTTCCCTGCCTGTTCACAGGAGCGCCCGGCAGGAACCCACCGCGTGGGGGTGGGGCTGCTGCTCCATTGGCCCCCCGGCCCCCGAGGGCTGGGCCCTTCGAGGTCCACTGGGGTCTTCCCTGGGTCCTTCTCTTCTGCTGTGCTCAGTGGGTCAGCATGTGTGCTTCACTGTCTCTGTTCATGTGTTTCCCTGCCCCCACCTCCCCATCCAGCTGGAACTGTGTTTCAAGCAGAGGAAATAGGCCCCAAGCCAGGCACCCCGTGCTTTATTCGTGGCCTTTGTGGCTCCTGCTGGGCTCCTCATGTTTCTCCTGGATGGTTGAGGTCATCCAGTTCCCCACCACTGCATACATGAGGTGTTAATGAACTCTGATTTGAAAGATTGCAAAAAGGGACGGTGGGGCTGGTACCCCATGTCCTTACACGACTGTCAGTGCCTGAGGGCTGTAGCCTGACTTCCTGTGAGTCCCCATGGCTTGGATTGGGGACACTTGACCTTTTGCTTTTCCAAAATACTGACTCGCACCAACTGCTGCTTCTTATCACTGTAGTGAGGTCTTTCCTTTTAGTTGCGTGAACTCAGAGAATTCTGGAGAATTGGAGGCTCTTCTCACAGTCTTTGCAGTGGGTGGCTGTGTTCCAAGGGTTGTGCCAGGCCGGGTCCATCTTCTGTTTGTGCTGGGTCCTCCTAGCATGCTTCCCAGGGGTGCCTTGTCTTGGGGTGTGTTTGTGTGTCTTATGAGCCTATAGATTAGCGAAGGTGGTGGCGGTTGGGGGGCAGATGAAGCTTTCTCACAGAAAGCACCTACCTTCAGCCAGATGTTCTCTGAAAAAAAGACATGTATGTATCTCCTACCTTTTCAAAATGTAGTGTGTTAGCGAGAGTCCCTGGGGAGCTACGGCTGGTGTGTAGGGGGTGGTGGTGGGCAGTAGCTCCACGCCCACACACATGCCTCCTCCTCGCAGGTCTGGCCGTGGGTCTGGGCTTTGGGGCACTGGCTGAAGTCGCCAAGAAGAGTCTCCGCCCTGATGACCCCTCAGGTGAGCTGGGCCCTTGACTGGGGGCAGGGTGGGCTCTGGGAGGTGGGCCTGGCAGCCATCAGCCCTTACCTGTGTTCCGGAGGGTTGGCCTCCAGGGTGTGTCACCTCATGTCCCCCCTTCAGGGTCACGGTCACCTTGAGTTCCATGTAAATGGGGCCCCTGGGGCTGGTTGCCCGTCCCAGCCGACTCGGGTTCCCCCAGCCCTTCCCGGCTCCTCCAGTGGCTGCACCCCTGCCCTCCCCCGGGGAGCTGTGGCTTCGGCCCTGCCTCTGCCCTCCCACTCTGGAGATGCTGGGGCCTGTTGGTTTGGCCACATTAGGCGCCCAGGGCTCCTCATTTGGTTGAGGGGCGTGGGTGCCACTGGGACAGACCCCCACAGGCCCCTGTCCCGTCTCCCAGGGTCAGAACAGTGACACCACGCTGCTCTGCCCCTGTAGCCCTGGCTGCCAGTTCAGGGAGGGGCTCCCTGCGGGCCCTGCCAGGCACGTAGATGGCCTCTCTTCACCCACAAGACCCTCTTGTGGGGACGAGGGGCCTCCCAGAGAGAAGGTACTAGCCTGTCCCCACAGGCCTGAGTACGGGGGACACGGGGTATCATGTGTGTCCTTAGAAGGGGCCAGTTGACAGGGAGGATTTAGCGAGGGTATTTTTAGTGTTGGTGCAGAGACACTGGGAAACGAAAGGGTGGCTTTCTCTGGACTGAGAAGCCAGTCTTCCCCAGACCCCCCTGAAGCTGGCTGTTCTCCAACCTACCTCATCCAAGCGGCTCCAGGGTGGCAGCTGGTGTCCTTTGTCAGTGAAGTGGTGACCCCGGCTAGGGGTCAAGGCGCCCACGCCGGGGTGGGATGGCCCTGGGCAGCCCCCAAGCTCTGCTCCAGCTTCCTGAGCAGGCTCTGGGACTTGGTGGCTCTTGGGCCACCTCTCTGGACCCTCCTTGAGGACATGGCTCAGTCCTTCTCTGAGCACTGGGCCAGGCTCGAGGTGTGCAGGCTGAGGAAAGTGCCAGGCAGCGTGGGGCAGCCCTCGGGGTTGAACTAAGTGGGCTCACAGGACAGTGGGCGGGAAAAGCACCAAATGTCACAGGCTGGAGGGCAGGGAGCACCGAGCAGGTGTCCCCACCTCACACAGGGGCCGACTCTGTATTTAGGCAGGACCGCCGAGGTTGGATGGGGGCCCTGACCCCTGGCTGCACTGCTGGTTGGCAGCAGGATGCAGTGGCCTCCCTCAGGCCGCCAGCGCCCTGCCACCCCGAGTGTACTGGACAATAGTCATCTGAGGTCACTGCACGCTCGCCCCGGGCCAGCTGGCTGCAGGGAGCTGCAGGGGCCTCTGGGCAGAGGGGAGGCAGGTGCCAGCAGATGGGTGCCGACCTTGACCCTGAGCTCCGTCCTTGAGGAGCAGCTGTCACTGCAGCCGGCTGTCCCTGTGGGGCGTGCTGAGTGCTCCCAGGGGTGCTGGCGACCTTTGTCCAGCACACTGGCAGCGGGGCAAGGGGCAGTGCCTGGCAGTGCTCACCTGCCCTTCCGTCCCTCTAGGCCCCTCCCTCCCAGGGCCTGCCCCCCACCTCCAGCTGACTGTGCCCCTCCAGGCCCCAGGGACTGAATGGAGGGAATGGCCCTGTGTGCGCATGTGTTGGGAGGGGGCATGGGGAGACCTGGGCGGCCCTGGAGGGTCTTCTCCAGCCCTGGTGTGGAACGTGGAGTTAAAATTGCGTCTCCAAAGTTGGTGCGAGTCTGGCTGCCACCCCCCCCAACGTTGGTTGGGGGGTGTTGGTGGGGGGCTCCCGGGCCTGCCAGGGGGACGCCGGTTTTACGGCGCAGGAGAGAGGACGTGGACGCAGCCTCCTGTCAGGCTCGGTGCTGGGCGCTTTGGAATCACACTTACAAATCCGCCCCCACCCCGCTATTCTGTACTGTCCGTGCTTCCCGAGGAGGGTCAGAGACGACTGGGGGTGCCCAAGGCACACGGGACGCTGGCTGGGTCCCCGCACGGGGTCCTCAGGCTGTGCACCCCACCTGCGAGCCCTGCCGGCCTCTTCCTCCTCTGGCCGCTTGGCCCTGGGGGAGGGGGGCGCCTGCTGACCTGGCTCCTGCCCACAGGGAAGAAGGCCGTGCTGGACTCCAGCCCCTTCCTGTCCGAGGCCAACGCAGAGCGCATCGTGAGCACGCTGTGCAAGGTGCGCGGGGCAGCGCTCAAGCTGGGCCAGATGCTGAGCATCCAGGGTGAGTGGGGCGGGGCCGCGGGGGGTGGGGGGGGTGGGGGGGGGTGAGGGGGGGTGGGGGCGGGGCGGGAGCGCAGCGCTCGGCTCCCAGGGATGGCGGCTCTCGCACACTCGCTCCTCTTGCCTGAATCCAGGCTGTGGCCAAGTGACTCAGAGAGGAGCCCACGGTGTCCTTCTTCCTGGGTATTCTGAGCTACGCAGAGGTGGTCCTGGCATCTCAAAAATTGGCGAGTCTGCCTCCCGCCCCCATTGGTTAGGGGGCGCTGGTGGTGGGGCTCACAGGCCTGCCACAGCGTGGTGTTGGGGACGGGGAGCATGTGGCCCCAAGGAGGGAAGGCTGGGGAAGGCGGCCGAGCAGGGGGGCCACCTGAGTGTGGCCCCAGAGCAGAGCCAAGGTTGGGGGACCCGCGGATCTTCCGCTGGTGCCCCCAGGGGAGGAGCTCCAAGAGGCTGGCACTGGAGTGGGAGCCTCGGAAGCGAGTCCCCTCAGGAACGGTCAGAGGGACTCGCTGGCTGGCTCCACTTGGCAGGCGGGGAGGGGCGGTGGCAGTTCACCAACCCCAAGTCCAGGGGCTCCACATCTAGTGACGGATCTTAGGACGGCCTTGGAGACAACGGCCAACGCTCTGTGCAGGGGCCACATCACAGGGGGGCAGTCGGGTGCGTCCTGGGAACTGCGTCCCTCAGCGATGTCATCGTGTTGGGCCATCAGCGGGTGCTTGTCCACAGCCCGAAGGCGAAGCCACAGGCTGTGCGCTGCAGCTACGACCTGGGCTCCAACCCCGTGCCGCACGCGACGGTCCGAAACACGAGCTGTGTGACACAGCAGCATGTGTACAGCAGACGTGTTTACGGAAGTGGAAAGAATCCGCTCGGATAAAAGGAGGGTAGTACGTACTCAAAGCAGTAAACAGTCGCTTAGTATTTATCAGGTGTCACGTATGGTACATAACGTGCGGCCTCTTACACGACTGGCAGTGCACATGTTTACACCTGAGTGGTGTGTGGTGCTGATGTGGTGACGACTGATGTCACAAGGCGATAGGGCAGCTGCGTGGAGTCAGTGACTAAAAGGTTGTCACCTGGGGCACGACTGTCACCAGAAGCTGAAGTGAGCATCAGTCGGACTAGGGGACCACACGGCAGGACTTCCGTGGGCACCGTGATGCTCGGCTAGCAGTGCCATTTCAGAGAACAGCCGCAGGGGACGTGCTCGTGACAGCTGCTGGGAGAGGCTGGGACAGTCTCCATGCAGTGTCACTGCTGCTAGGAAAGCGCACAGAGAATAGTAGCTCTGTAGATGGTCAGGTTATGGATCTTTCTTACACTTTATTTCCTAAATTCGCTCTTTTGTAATCGTAAGCAGCTGTGCCTGGTATTTCACGGACTGGGGTGTGGGTGTCTCCGGAGATGGTTGTTGGCTCGGGTTCTCCAGGAGAGGGCACTTCCAGGTCGGTGTCCTGTGTCCCCTCTGCAGCTTCTGTCCACCCATGTGCCAGGTGGGAAAATGCTACCAGGGCTCAAGGAGGAATGTGAGGTGTACATGCTGTGTGGCATTGGGCCCGAGCCTTGTTGTCTCTGAACCTGGGGTTTGTGTTGGGAGGGGAGAACAGCATCTCAGCCACTGTCCCAGGACATTGCTCTGGCCCTGGCCTGTGTGCCTTCCTTCCAAGGGCTCAGCCCTCTGCTTTGACTTCTCTGGTGCCTTCCAGACGATGCTTTCATCAATCCCCATCTGGCCAAGATCTTTGAGCGCGTGAGGCAGAGTGCAGACTTCATGCCGCTGAAGCAGATGACGGTGAGGAAGGCCGTGCCCGGGACTCCTGGGTCCTCTGGGAGCTGCGGGGCCCATGGCTGTTTCTCAGGGTGTCGCAGGTGGCTGGGCTGTGCTCACGGCCCCTCCCTGGCCTCTCCCTCTAGAAAACTCTCAACAACGACCTGGGCCCCAACTGGCGGGACAAGCTGGAGTACTTTGAGGAGCGGCCCTTCGCAGCCGCGTCCATCGGGCAGGTGCACCTGGCCCGCATGAAGGGTGGCCGTGAGGTGGCCATGAAGATCCAGGTGGGTGCCGGTGTGCGCGGCCCCCTGGGGGCTGGGCAGGGTCCTTGTCGCGTGTCTGGCCCCGGGGCCTGGCCAAGTGAGTGGCTGAGTGGGGGTGGGGGGGTGGGGACAGCTTTGGGGCTGAGGTGCAGGGAGGGGGCCCCGAAAGGGTGGGAGGCGCGCAGTGGGGAATGAGGTTGGGGTGGGACATGGCCGGAAGCCGACGGGCGGTGGGCGAGCCGGGGACCCCTCCCAGGAACCCTCTGTCTCCCGCAGTACCCCGGCGTGGCCCAGAGCATCAACAGTGACGTCAACAACCTCATGGCCGTCCTGAACATGAGCAACATGCTGCCGGAAGGTCGGCTGCCGCTGCGTGAGGGCGGAGTTTGGGGTGGGCTCTGGGGACCCCCAGTGCACCCTGACGCTCTCCTCCCCTGCCCAGGTCTGTTCCCCGAGCACCTGATCGACGTGCTGAGGCGGGAGCTGGCCCTCGAGTGCGACTACCAGCGCGAGGCCGCCTGTGCCAAGAAGTTCAGGTGCAGCTCCGGCCTGGGCAGCTGCGCCCCGCAGGAGGTGGCGAGGGCAGTGGCCAGGGCCCGTGGCCACATCCTGCCCAGCGCAGAGCAGAACCCCCACTTGTCGGGCTCAGTCCCTTGTTGCGCCGAGTGTTCCCAGGCTGGGGGTGGGGAGGACTTGGGCCCAGGGTGTGACCCCCCCCCCGCCCCCCGCCAGGGAGCTGCTGAAGGACCACCCCTTCTTCTACGTGCCTGAGATCGTGGACGAGCTCTGCAGCCCCCATGTGCTGACCACAGAGCTGGTGTCCGGCTTCCCCCTGGACCAGGCTGAGGAGCTGAGCCAGGAGATCAGGAACGAGGTGTGTCTGCTGCTGGCCTTGGAGCCCCCAGGCGCTCCCTGTGGGGATGCAGGGGACAAGGGGCTGCCCCAGGGGGCACACGGGGGATGGACCGTCATCTCTGGGCAGAAGGTGGGCTGGGTGGGGATGGGGAGGAAGAGGGGCGTCGCTGTGACGGGCCTGCCCTGCTGCCCCAGATCTGCTACAACATCCTGGTCCTGTGCCTGAGGGAGCTGTTCGAGTTCCGCTTCATGCAGACAGACCCCAACTGGTCCAACTTCTTTTATGACCCTCAGCAGCACAAGGTGAGCTCCTGGGTGTGGCCATCCCAGGGGAGCGGGGACTCCTAGATCGGGGGGTCTCAGCCCCACTTGCAAACGTCCCTGGTATCGCCCTTTCGCAGGTGGCTCTTCTGGACTTCGGCGCCACGCGGGAATTTGACAGGTCCTTCACCGACCTCTACATCCAGGTAGGGGGCCGCCCAGCGCCTGTGCTGCTTACCAGTGTCTGGTGACACTGGGTGAGGCCAGCCACTTAGAGGGAGCAGAGAGGATAGAAGTGGGGGCCAGGGCAGGCGGTGGCTGCTGGCCCCCATGCTCCTCTTCACGTGCTGCCCACCGTCCCTCCTGTGTCACCGCCAGGTCATCAGGGCTGCTGCCAACAGGGACAGGGAGGCCGTGCTGAAGAAATCCATCGAGATGAAGTTCCTCACGGGCTATGAGGTCAAGGTGAGTGAGCGCCCGCGGACTCGAGCCCCACAGGCCTGCAGCACCTGGGGGCGGGGGTTGTGGGGTGGTGGACTCTTTTCCTTTGAAATCTTAAGCAGAACCTCAACTTACAAATGAAATCAGAGGCAATTGCAGAGCCCCTGGGCTGCCTGGGCACAGTCTGCAAGCCAAGCCCTGTGCCAGCCTCCGCTCGAGGTTCTCAGTGTGGCAGGCTTTGGGGGCAGTCGAGGGGACCACCTAGGGGACTTGTCAGACGCTCATTTCCCCTCGGTAGCCCCTTAGAGAGTGGTGTCACTGGGTCAGTCCCACGGGAGTGCAGGAGGGACGGCAAAGCCCCGCCGCGCTTCCTAAGGCCTCACAGGGAAAGGGTGAGGGCAGAGCTGAAGAAATCTTCGCAGCCCTCTGAATAAAGGCGAGTGGTCTGTCCTGGCACCCGGCAGACATTCAGAAAGCAGCTCCGTGCTCTCCTGGCGGTGGCGGGGAAGGAGGGCGAAGAGACTCCTTGTGGGGGCCTCCCACCCATGATGAGCGCAGCGGCTCGCTCAGGACGTAGCTCTGTTCTGTGCAAACTGGACTCCGAGCGCCTTCAGGCGGCTCACACCCTGCCTCTCCCTTGGTCACACGGAGCCCAGTTCACACTTGAGTATTGTTTCCTGGCTCCTGGTGACTGGAGGTTTTGCTCCAGTTACCATGTCAATCTAGTCAGAGATGACACTCACCTGACCCTATCCGCACTGCGGTGGGAGCCCCAGGGCTGATCCCTCCCTCCTCTCCTCCAGGCCATGGAAGATGCCCACCTGGACGCCATCCTCATCCTGGGGGAGGCCTTTGCCTCCGAGGAGCCCTTTGACTTTGGCACGCAGAGCACGACCGAGAAGATCCACAGCCTGATTCCCATCATGCTGAAGCACCGGCTCATCCCGCCCCCGGAGGAGACCTACTCACTGCACAGGAAGATGGGGGGCTCCTTCCTCATCTGCTCCAAGCTGAAGGCCTGCTTCCCCTGTAAGGCCATGTTCGAGGAGGCGTACAGCAACTACTGCAAGACGCACGCCGAGCAGTAGCCGCGGGGCCGGCGCTCAGTGCGGACTCTGCGCCCTTGTGCAGCTGCGACGAGCAGGAAGGAAGCTGGTGGGGTGATGCTGCATTTAAAGTCCTTTGCCGAGAAGGGGGGCTGGCAAATGGCAGGGGATGCTGCTGGGAGCCCCGCTACCAGGGCTTATACACGGTTTTTATCACTAAGGGGGTATGGAATGAAAATGAAACCCCAACTACTTTGTCAAAATCACCTACTGTTTGTTCATCCTCTGAAATACTCTAGATAAAGGTAAAAAGGCAATTTTAGTTCTTTTGTAACGGGTTTTCCTAATGTGAATGTTATCCAGAAGATGAGAAGATTCCCTGCCACCAAAAACATACACAGAAGCCTTTTTGGATTTTCTTGAACGTGTAGTATAGGTTTGTGTGTGTATGTTTCTCGAATGAGATTTGTGTTCTCTGCCCTTTTCCTCTCCAGCCCATGCTCTGGAGCTGGGAGAAGTGCTGATCTGAGCAGTGCCAACAAGTACTATTTAACCAACTGAGGCCCACGCCTGCTCTCTGGCTGGTTCCTCTACTTTTTGACAACTTTTAAGTTTCCAGAGAACTGCAGCCTCCCATGGGAAGGGTGAGGAGCAGCACAGGGCAAGAGAAAGTGACACAGCTCTCTCAGAAGACGGTGTGTGGGGGGAACCTCCTTCCCCCTCCTGGCCCAGGAGCCTTTGTGGAAGGAGATGAATGTACTGGTGTCACCTGGTTGGACCTGAGGAGTCAGCATAGGCTCTGTTAATTTTTGTACAATTCTTGCAATTGTCTGATTTGTTTCAATAAAAACAAAACATCCTAGCATTGTGAGATTACTTCTTTCACTTGTAAGGGTGCTGGGCTGATGGTGAGGAGCCCACAGGCAGTGTCACGCCCCATCCTGTCTCCAGATGCTCCTGCAAGGTTTGCACATGTTCTCAGTGTGAAGCTCTTAGTGCCTGAACCTGGAAGGCTTATCCCACATTCATCACCCTGAAAAGTGGTTTCTCGTGGGCAGAATGAATTCCTAGGTAACAGGGTCAATTTGAACATTCAGGTCGGGGCCCTTCTAACAGGCCATGAATACTTTGAAAAGTGTATTAGGTGGTGAAATACTACTTTGGAGAGACCGCACTGGTCCAAAACAGGTTCTCATATCAGTTTTAAGGGTTCTTAAAGGAAAATCTACTTTCTGTGGTTTGATGTTGGTAAGTAACAGACACTCTAGGACAGGATGGGGTGGTCTGCATGACAGCTGCAGCTCCGTGAGGGCTAGCCCTGGCACCCAGCACCACCTGTAGATTCCTTGTCAGAACATTTCACCCAAAAACTCCAGAATACACATTTTTTTCAAGTGCACATGGAACATTTTCCAGAATAGATCACGTATCAGGCCACAAAACAAGTTGCAATAAATTCAAGAAGACTGAAATCATATCAAGCATCTTTTCCAACCACAATGGCACGAAACTAGAAATCAACTATAGGAAGAAAACTGTAAACACAATATGTGGATTTAAACATAGTACTAAACAGATAATGGCTCAAAGATGCAATCAAACAGGAAATCAAAAACTCTTGAAACAAATGAAAATACAACTTTTCAAAATTTATGGGATGCAGCAAAAACAGTTCAAAGAGGGAAGTTCATAGCTATCCAGGCCTACCTCAAGAAATAAGAAAAATCCCAAATAAACACAATTCTTGTAATTGTCTGATTTGTTTCAATAAAAACAAAACATACCTAAAAAAACTAGAAAAAGAACAAAACCCAAACAGAAGGAAGGAAATACAAGGTTGGTGCAAAAGTAATTGTGGTTTAAAAGGTTAAAAATAAATGCAAAAACAGCAATTACTTTTGCACTAACCTAATAGTTAAGATGAGAGCAGAAATAAAAATAGAAATTAAAAAAAACAACCAATAGCAAACATCAATAAAACCTAAGAGCTGGTTCTCTGAAAAGATAAATGAAACAGACACACCCCCAAATAAAATAAATGAACGAGGAGAGGTACAACTGACACCACAGGAATATAGAATCATTAAAGAATATGATGAACAATTATATGCTAACAAATTTGACAATCTAGAAGAACGCATTAATTTCTAGAAGTATATGACCTTCCAAGAATGAATGAGGAAAAATGAAATATCTAAACAGACTACTAATAATGAAATTGAAGCAATAATAAATTCCCAGTAAATAAAAATCCAAGGCCAGAGTTTTACAGGTGAATTCTACCAAACATTCAAATAATATCCTTCTTACCCTATTTCAAAAAAATTGAAGGGGAAGGAATGCTTCCAAATGGATTCTATGCAGGCAGCATTACCTGATACCAAAACGAGATAAAGACATCACAAAAAATAAAACTATAGGCCAATATTCTTGATGAACATAGATGTAAAAATTCTCAACAAAATGTTAGCAAACCAGATTCAACAATACATTGAAAGGATTATACACCATGACCAAGTGGGATTCAGCCCAGGGATGTAAGGATTGTTCAACATCTCTAAGTCAATGTGATATATAACAAAACAAAACATAAAAGCCATATGATAATAGATGTAAAAAAACATTTGACAAAAATGCAACATCTTTTTATAAAAATTCTCAATAGTGTGGGTATATAGAAGGAACATATCTCAGCATAACAAAGGCCAATGTATGACAAATTCACAGCCAATATCATAATAGTGAAAAGCTGAAAGACTCCTCTAATACCAGGAACAAGACAAGGACGCCCACTGTCACCACTTCCATTCAACACGGGACTGGAAGTCCTAGTCAGAGCAATCCAATAGGAAATAAAAGGCATCCAGATCAGAAAGAAGTAAAACTTATTTGCAGATAACATGACACTATAGACAGAAAACCCTAAAGACTACTAAAAACTACTAGAATAAGTGAATTTGGTAAAGTTGCAGGATACGGAATATACAAAATCTTACATTTCTATAGACCAATAAGAATCAGAAGAATGTAAGAAAATCATCCCATTTAAAAGTATAAAATGGGCTGTTCCTAAGCTGTATCCTTTATAATAAACCTTGAAATGTTAAAAAAAAACAAAAAACCCAATCAAACCATAAAATACCTAGGAATAAATGAAACCAAAGAGGTGAAAGACCTGAACTCTGAAAACTGTAAGACACTGAAGAAAGAAAATGAAGATACAAATAAATGGAAGAATATATTTTGTTAATGGATTGGAAGGATTAATATTGTTAAAATGTCCTTCCGACCTAAGCAATCCACAAATTCAGCACAATCCCTATTAAAATACTGATGGCATTCTTCTCAGAGTTGGAAATAATCCTAAAATTAAAATGGGACCACAAATAAAAGCAAAATAAATTTTGAGAAAGAAAAAAGAGGTACCACAATCTCTGACTGATATCAAATTATACTATAAAGCTACAATAATCAAAACCATGGTACTGGCATAAAAAACAGTTATGTAGATAAATGGAATAGAATACAGAGCCCAGACATAAATCCTCACTTAAATGGGTAATTAATCTACAACAAAGGATACAAGGATATATAATGGGGTAAAGACAGTCTCTTCAATAAGTGATATTGGGAAAACTGGACAGATAAGATGCAAAAAAATGAAACTGGACCAATTTCTTACACCACATACAAAATGGATTACAGCCTTAAATGCAAGACCTGTAACCATAAAACTCCTAGAAGAAAACATAGGCAGTAAACTTTCTGACATTGGTCTTAGCAATGTCTTTTTGGTTATATCTCTTCGGACAAGGGAAACAAAATAAAAAATAATGGGACTACATCAAACTAAAAAGTTTTTGCACAATGAAGAAAATCAACAAAACAAAAAGACTACTGAATGGGAGAACATACTCACAAATGATACACCAATTAAGAGATTAATATCCAAAATATATAAGGAACTCATATAAGTTAATACAAACAAACCCCAAACAATCCAATTAAAAAATGGGCAGAGGACCTGAACAGACATTTCTCCAGAGGCCATACAGACAGCCAACAGACACATGTAAAGATGCTCAACATCACTAATCATCAGGGAAATGCAAATCAAAACCACAGTCTGATACCACCTTGCACCTGTCAGAATGGCCATCATCAGTAAACCAATAAACAAGTGTTTTTGAGGATGTGGAGAACAGGGAACCCTTGTGCACTGTTGGTGGGAAGGTAAATTGGCGCAGCCACTGTGGAAAACAGTATGAAGACTGCTCAAAAAATTAAAAATAGAACTGCCATACAACCCAGCAATTCCACTTCTGGTACCTACCAGAAGAAAACAAAAACACTAATTCGAAAAGATATATGCATCTCTATGCTCATTGCAGCATCACTAGTAAGAGCTCAGATAGGGAAGCAATCTGGCCTGCAGACAGGGAGAGGGAGTCGGAAGTTTTGACCAGAAGAGGGAAGCTGAAAGCTTCAAGAGAACTGAACACAATTCTTACCTGAGCTATGGGAGGAACTAAGAAAGTCCTGGATTAAACTAACCCCATGTCCTTCCGTAGTGTAAGGAGGAAGCCTGGACGAGGAAGGGGACCGGCAGGAAGCAGGATCCTATAAGATGAAAGAGGTCATCTTTTCTCCACTGCTCAGATTTTTTAATTGGGGAAAAAAGACAAAATATACTCAATTCTAATAGTTCCCTGTTTTATTGCAATACATCAAAGTCTGGTTAATATTAAGTGATACCAACATAAAATATTGGCGAGGAGTCTTTTGTTACATTTTTGACTATCCCACCTTAAATATTTCTGTGCAAAAGAATCCACGCCATTGTTTGGTAGCAGAGAATCTCTTATAAAGTTCCCTAAGACATTGAAGGCATAAAACCAAACAAAACGAAATAAAGAGTGATGAGGCCAAAGCAATATCTTTCCCCCTTCCACACACACATATTTATCAGCATTATATTCTAAACAAAAAAATGATTACACCTAGGCCATGCAAAACTGTACAATAATATTACAATGAGGAAAGAAATCCTAAAAAAATTTATAAAATAAACGATATTACACTATCAAATAAAAAGGCAGGTCATTTTGTTTTCATGAAATTGCAAGGTTGATTTGTTTTCATCAGTTGCCCCCCAGAAATGAAATGGTTTCTTGTGTGTGATGGCTGTCCCTGGGAAGGAAGGGAAGTGCCCGGCCCACTGGCCAATGCTGGAGCTCCAGCTGAAGCGAGGCCCTCAGATCTAGCAGGACTCCAGAGAACGGTGGGCTTGAGTAATAATTAACGTCATAACAAAGAAAGAGGCTTTGAGATGGGCTCAAGAAACTGTCGCGAGGCTTATCTAATTCAGGAGCTAGGCTCAGGGTGGGGGGAGCAAAGTGCCCAATTATTTCCATGCTGTGCCCAGTGGATTCAGGCAGTGGCAAAGTCTGACCGCCGCTGAGAGTGCCCCTCTATCCAGAAAGTGGGTGGTGAGCTTTCCAAGGCCCCGCCTAGCTGGGAGACCAGTGTGTTGCTCACACAGGCCAGGAAACGGCCCTGCTGTATGTACGTGGGCTTAGGGACAGCTGCCCGCTCTGCTCTGGCTTTTCTGTAATAATACCTGAGAGTCCATATAAATGCGACTGCTCTTTCACAGAAGTAGATGTGGCCGCTAAGTAACAAAATAACATAATTCTAACCATATGGAAGGTGAAGGCTGACAGCCAGCGGGGGAAGGACAGTTTGTTGCTGTAAACATAACAGGAATGTCAGATTCTTCCCTGAAGCCTGCGTAAAAGAATTGCTTGGAAAACTAAAGAGATGGACCCATTTTAATCGTATCTCCATAGCCTTAAAACTGGTGCTCCCTGGAAAAGAACTCAAATCACTAAGTGCACGGGGTGTGTGCACACACATAACTAAAGAAGTGAAATCTACTTTAGTAACCATTTGATAAGAAGGCAGGCTTTTGTTTTTGGCAAAAAGAAAAAAAAAATTATGTGCCCAAAGCACATGACGAGATTAAATCAGTCAGAACTGAGGGTAGACAACAAATTGGCAGGACACAGATAGCACCAAATACCAACACATAGACTATGCCAGAAATGCCTCTTCACTTCTTTTTCCTTTGTACTGAAAAGAGCAATGAGTTCCTGCTGCCACGTACATTTTTAAATGTCCTCCACGAAACCAAGGGATGACTTCAGACAGCACAGAATACCTTACCGTGATCTCAGTTACTGAGCCCTTTGAATAATCGTTATGTTTTCTGTTTCCCTGGCACTCATCCCCTATCTTTTCAAATCATTCTTGAAAGCAGCTTCTGAAGGTACCTGCTTCATACTGGGGATAAGACCAGCAGGACAATTATCTCAGGAATAACACCCCCCACTCCTGTAAAAACCTACACAAAACTATTACCCTGGCAGCTTCTCCCCCAAAGTCCTGCCGTTAGAATCGAATCATATTTGGGGCTGCTCTATTATGGCTGACAAGGCCACTGAAGATTGCTGGGAAAGAGCAGGAGGTGCTGTGGCCCACTCCACGGGTTAACAGGAACTCGGGCCTAGTGGGCCGGGCAGCCAAGACAAGCGGTCTCATCTTCTCTGCTGGGAGGCTGAAGGCTACGACTCACTGCAGTGGAGTCCACTTCAGCGAGGGTTGTATTTTGATCCTAAAAGCATCCTTTAAAAAATAAGTACCTACAGGCAACAAGAAGTCACACTTAGTTGTCCAAGCTATGAACAGAGTCCTGGGAAGAGAAGGGGGTGGGAGAGATGAGAGGAAAGGGGAGCGGGGAGCGGGAGGGTCAGGAGGCATGGGGGGGAGCTGGCCACAGGCACTCAGCCACTGGCTGGCTAGATGGTTCCCTCCTCTCCTGGCAAGTGCCAAGTTTAAGGAGCTACCAGTCACATGGCAATAAACAAACTCAACGTCCGACCTGGGACCGGATATGGAAAGTATTTTCACATGCCCCTCCTTTACGGGAAGCAAGATGTCGGAGGTAGGACCGTGCAGTAAGCGCTGCTCATCCAAGCTGGAGCAGAATCCAGTCCAGAACGTCTCAGTGCCAAAGCTGTTATGTTTCACTTCTCTACTGGAACCTTTTGCAATATGATCCCCAAACAGGATCCTTTCTTCCCTCACTGAACCTCAGTGACCCCACAACTGGGAAGTGGGCTCAGCTGCCTGCACCCAGGGGTGGGGAGGTCGGGGCGCTGCTGGCTGAGGATGACACACTGAGCTCAGGGTGAAAGGGCAGCGCAAACACTGCAGTGCAGACCAGCAACTGCGGGAAAACTCCTCCGCTTCAGCTGAGTTTAAAGAACAGGAGAAAATCCCTTTTAGTTCTCAGATAAAAAGTAAGAGAGAGGCAGATGCTCTTTCCTTTTATATTTTTATTTCTGTTTCTCTACTCATGTGTTTAACGGGTGAACCAACAGGAGAAATAAAGTTCTGGTTCTGCCCCTCATTTCTGTGTGGTAATTAAAACAGCAGGAATTCAAATGGAAATGTAACTAACAACCAAGTACAGCAGCTTCGGGAGGAAAAGCTCATCCGGCCCAGCCAGGCGCCTCCTGCCTGCGCACTGGGGTGGAACACGCTCATTTCCTACTGGGCTTGGGAAAGAGTATTTGGTTAAGGCTGTTCAAGTCCTTGCGTGTGAGGTTTATATTATTTGGTAATTAACCCCTTTCCCAGGCTTATCTGAGGCAGCTCATACACCCTCAGAACAGACTCCTCCCTGAGAAGCCAGCTGAGCTAGGGGACAGACACGTCACTGCACCTCTGGAGGGATGGTGGTCCAGCCAAAAAGCACTTTTATGAGCCTTTTGTGGATCTTCAGAAGCCACGGCATTCCTTGTGACAGAAGGGATCAGAAGGTGACAAAATTACATTTCTACATTCATCCTCAGAAGGTACGAAAATATAATAAACACTGAAAAGTGTGGCTCAAATTCTACTACTAGGAAAAGAAATGTCTTGGATAGAAGTAAATTTGCCTTTTGATGCTGCTGCTGAAAAGGCTTCAAATGTTACAAGTCTGGTGCCCAGGTCATACCCCAAACCAATGAAACTAAAGGCCAAACGTTTTCCTGAAGCTCCCAGGGCACTGCGACCCGCCCCGCCCCAGTGTGAGGCCGGCACTGAAGAGAACCCTGATTCCTCTCGCTGTCCCTCTAAGTGTCAGCTTGAGGTTCTTCTACCCTTTAAATTACGTAGCTGGAAAACAGACAAGAAACAAAACATTTCTTTAAATTAAATGATCTCTCTCATATATGCATCCATCTTTCGTTGAATACAAGATGCTTCTTTTTACTATATACATTCAGTATTTAACCTCTACATTTGTGTATTTATTTAAACTCTGTATTGTAGTAAAATATGCATTGTTTTAGTTAATAAGGATTTACTGGCAACGATCAGGTCGACATTCACTGTGGGTTTGGCAGGACGACTGGAGACCGTGAGCTACCTCAGGGCTGCAGAGCGACTACTGTGAAAACAAAGTCTGTCTAACCTTATTCTTAGCGCGAACGTCTGTAATCTGTCTACATAAGCTACCTTTTGGGGAAGGGGTAAAATACCATGGAAAGCAACTCTAAGTGTATGAAATGAAATCAATATCAATCTAAGCTGCTCAATGAAAGTGGCTTTCTGGTTGTTGCTGTGAATTGGAGGCGGGCGTGGGAGTCATTGTCGGAATTCCTGAATCCCCCCTCTGGGTGCTTTCAGGCAGAGGTGGAGGGAAGAGATGAAAGTGAGCAGAGCGGGGAGGGGAGGGGACGGTGCTGAGAGAAGCGGCCTGGCCTCTGGTCGGAAGGCTCAACAGTTCACGGCTCCCAGGCCCCGCGGTCAGTACTCTCCAAGGAGAGGCTCTTGGTCTTTCGAGGTGACACTGGGCTGGGAGGGCTGCTCAGGTTGGAACTGTTGGAAGCTGTGGAATGCCTCGGAGAATCAGAGTCCTAGAAGGCCCAAGGGAGACAGCAATGAGAAGAGAGGGGCAGGCGGGCCTCGGGCGACCACAGGTCTCCTCCAGCCACCCTGACCCAATGGCCCGATGTGACTTTTCTACTATCAGGATAACGCCCCCTTTCTGAGCTGACAGAGTATAACAAACACTCCGTCCTTTAGAACGTACGTTAAGTTCATACAAAAGCTATGAGAAGTCTGAACACCTGTGGGGAAACTGGAGTTTGCAACCCACGCGATGGCTTTGGTACCCCTGGCCGACAGAGAACGCACTGGCCTGTTGAACAGGGTTCCTCCAAGCCCTCGTCTCCACACCCCACTGCTTCTCACACCCCACTCACCTCTCCGTCGTACTCCCTGGCTGGGGCATCGCTTCCCTGATCCATGCCTCCTGAAGACAGGGAGCCCTCCGATGGGGAGGGCAGGGGCTGTCGCTTTGCGCTGTAGCTTCCTCCAGAGAATTCTCTCTTCAGCGCACTGCCATTCTGTGCAGACGACCCTACAGTACACCATTCAGGTACAACTTTATATACACCAAAGGGGACGAGCCATCCTTCCCATCCCGGGTGAGAGCCCCTCGCTGATGGACAGTGAGTCCAGCTGTGTTACCTGGGCTCCCAAGCTTGCCCCGGAGCCCAGCCAGCTCGCACAGCTGTGCCTGCTGCAGGCCAGCCACTGGGGACGCCTGGTGAGTGGGCAGTGCTCTCAAAGCCACCTGCACTCACTGGCCGTGCGGGCCGGCCCTGCTCGCTGGACAGTTCTCACAGGATCAGACGCCACTGCCTCCCTGAGTCCTTCCATCGCCCGGAGCTCCTCCAGCATCTCCCCATCTCCTTCCCAGAATCTATGCTGTCACAACTATGTGCCCAGCAGTCTCCTAACGGATGGATTGTCTTTGCCTCTCCGGGCCCAGCACGGGGCCTGGCACATAGCAGGTGCTCAAAACACATATGCTGGATGAAGCTGCAGAATAGAACAGTTCCCAGAAATAAAGAACTTTCCACCCGATGCATAACTGCCACTTAACTCCGAGATAATTTTTATAAAAAACAAAGGAACAGCAGAGACACAGGGCAAAAAGCCTGATACGAAAATGAGATGAGTTTCTTTATAATCACACTGTATTTTGATCTTCGAGTTGGGGTACATAAGAGGGGGGCCTCGCACCGTTCAGAGGAAAAGAAGGGATGACAAAAAACTTTGGAAACATGGGGGCCTTGTTAGTACCTATTTAGAGCTGTTAGTATTCCCTCTAATTCTTTAGCTTTTGCTTAAAAAAATGTTTTAATCTTGCTGAGCTTCAATGTTAAGATCACCGGTCAAAAAAGACTGTGCTGAGGTTTCTGTACAACTGTAAGAGGTAAACTGATTGTCTCAATTTCGTGCTGATCTACCAAATCCCAGTTTAGTTTTTTCACCTTAAGAATTCAATGAAAATGTGAAAGATGACTATTTAATAAGCCTATGTCCCGAGTGACCACCCATAACCTGTGTAGGCGCCTGCCTGGTGCTTCCTGGCCAGCGGGGCATAAAGCAGATGTGGATATTAATGTTTGCAAATGAACCGACAAATGGAGGACGAGCTCAGTCCACACCAGGAGGCTTCCATCAGGTGTCCTTCAAGAACAGCAGGTGATGAATCCGGTTTTGGACTGAAGGGCTTTTACCTGTGAAACTGGATTTCGTGCAATCCGTTTCTCTCACAGGTCAGTGCAGGGAAATGGAGAGATTTCCCTGAAGTTATGAACCACACGTTCTGGGCTGTGTATGCCTGCTCCCTCGCCACACCCCCTCTGATCGCTAAGCCAGTGCCACGCTACTTCTGAGCCGGTGACAGAAAGCAGCTGTTGGCCACGAACAGTCTTCCTGCTTAGAATCTGGGAACTTCCAAATATGTCAGTGACTCTGAGACACATGTTTAATGTGTAAATCTGCCAAATATTCCGTTTGTACAGTGCTCTCCTTGTGAGGTAAGCCGCTTTTAGCGTCCTGTGTACTTTATTCAGGGAAACAGTATCTTTTGACACGCTTCCCTCCCTTCCTCCTCCCTGACCTGCTACAGCCGGACCTAAGTAACCATGGAGCAATTTTTTCTCCCTCAGGTCCCTTAGCTCAGGGCTCTGTACAGAAGTGTAAGAAAAGAGATGCTGTAGTTCAGGGTTAAAAACAAGAGAGGCTAATAATAAAAACTGTAAGCCTGAAAGCAGGGGCTCGGTCATATATGTGAGCCCCTGCACCTCAGCAGAAGAGCTGGTGTCTCATGGATCCTCAAAATGTTCACTGGATGCATGATGAGTGTTTGCTTGCTTTTGTGGCAAAGGGGTATCTTCTTGAACCTGTCCCCGGCCTTCTTTCAGTTAGTCAAAACAAACATGCTAATGGTTTTCCTACCTTGGGACCTTTGTACATGCCTGGGCTGTCCCCTCAGACTTGGGTCAGTGCTAGTAAAGACTATCCCCCTCAGGCATGTTTAACTGCCATACCTAACGCATCCGTCCCCGAGACTCAGCGTTCCCACATCTGGCCGTGAATCTGGACACTCTCTCCTTCTCTCCTCCTCTGCCGGGTCCCAGGCCCCCAGCAGCTCACCTGACCCCTCGACAGCGCCCCCCCCCTCCCCCCCAGGATGCACACCTGCAGCCTCTAGTCCATTCTCCACTTGGCAGCCCAAGGGAGCTTTTTAAGAATGTCAACTGGATACAGGTCCTTCCCTGTTTAAAACTCAACAGCTTCCCGTTGTGTTTTTAAAAAGATTAAACATGCCTCACCTTGGTCTCCAAGTCCCTGTGGGATCTGTCCCTGGCCCACCTCTTGCCCTTTAGTTTCTGTCACTCCCCAACCACCCCCAGAGACACACACAGCCTTCTGTCAATTGATCCAACATGACTCAAACGTGACCTCACCCCTGAAGGGCATGGGGATTTTCCCAATTCTTCTCAGTCTGAATTCATCCGACAGCTGTCCCTGGTTATTCTCTATTACGCTACGCTGTCGTTTCTGCCCGAGTATCCAGCATCACTTTGCAGTCTGACCGGACTGTCTCCCAGTGCACTGTACGCCCTACGAGGACTCCAGGACTAGCTTCCCAACAACTGCACTGGGGCTTATGCGGCACATCCAGCAGGGCCTGCAGCCACCCGGTAATGCACGGATGCACGTGTGAGTGGGTCCGCGTGACATGTCAGCTCCCGGGCCTTCTGGGGCAGCACCGGCACTGCCGTGCCTTCCGCAGCTGGGGCCACTTACTTGCCGACAGGCCACTGCTGGCGCTCATGGAGCGACCGGGTTCAGGACGGGATCTGGTGATGGACGGAATACTGACAGAACCACTAAACACTGTCCGGCTTTCCTGAGGCCGAGGGTTCTAAAAACGAAAGAGAAAGAAAAGTTCTTCAGCTGGAGAGAGTGATTTTCTGCAGAGATGTCTACTTTCACTACAATTGCAAGAAATATTAATAAAATGATCTTGACCAGAGTGATACGGAACAAGGAAGAGATGACATAGTCCTTCTTGCCCGCAAAGTACTACCGCCCTAACCAACAGAAGTGACCCTCCCCCCACACAAGTGCTCATCCTTATGTTTCCTGAAATGTTGTTGTTGCGAGAACAGTAAGTAATAGTTACACGGTTAGAAGTGACAGTGAAGGGTAGAATTACATGGACATTTGCAGGTAACTGAAACAAAGCTTTTACTATGTATGAGATTCTTATTTCCTTAGGATAACTCAATAACTGAATAAACCCATTTAGGGGGAAAAATCAATTAAAAGTATATTCTTTCAAGTAAATGTTTTGCTGGCGCGATACCAAGTGTGCCATTCGCACATTCACGTCCCCAGTCACCAGGCATCATTACTGCCTCATAGAAACAGACCGGTACAGAGTCATAAATATGACGCTGGCAAAAATCATAGCCTGGGGGAAGCAATTTAACTTGAGAATAATGGTTTGAGAAGTTTCCCATCTAATTATTTAATAATTTTGGTGTCCAAGATAGGAAAATGGGCCATGCAGTGATCTGAAAGTCACACACACCTAGAGAAGAGCTGTGTGGGACAAGCTGTCTCCACATGGCTGAGAACACAAGCCCATGGCCTCCCCGTTGGCCCAAACCTTTTCAGACCAGAAGAAAGGGTGTCAGGGCTGACACCTGAGAGAAGATTATGGCAGAAACAACCACTGCAAGGCCAAAGCTAGCCATCGGGAAAACACACATCAGCATCATTTGAAAAACTCCAAATCATGCATTTTGAAGAATCAGACATACTGAAAGTTGGCTGGCTGACCCCCTGTTCAACCACTGCCATTTTGGTTCATATATATCAAACTTGCAAAGTCCATGTAATTCTTAGTGTGCTATATGCTTAGAGCAAATGCTTTACCTTTGTTTTTTCCTCTAAGAAAATAAAAAATTATAACAGTCAGTGCTAGCATTTCAACACTCACGCATACAGGAGCAACCCTGGAGACACCAGCGACATGCGCACAATGAATGCAGCAAAGGAAAGCTCCAGAGAGACGTGGGCATATCAGCTTCAACCTTTACATTTGTATTGCTTTTGCTATAAACCTTAAGATACTTTCGTGTTGTCCTTTTCTACAAAACAAACCTACCCTAGAATAAATGGCAAAAATTAAGCCTATAAAAATACATTAGTTGTAACAAAAAGTATGATACACAGAAGAAATGTTTGGCTAAGAAAAAAACAACCCAACAGTTTATTATTCATTCAGCTAAAGTTCAACTTCATTATAACGTGCTATGAGACCTAAGCCGCTGGTCCTTTTCATGGACAAATATGCTTACAATTAGGGTTAAACTTGCACTGACAGTAGCATGTCTATTTACAAATGAGTAACTTAAGCAACATTTCCACCGTATTTTATATGAACAATTCTTGACTGATTTATACAGCATTCCTCTAGCATCCACTCCCTGCACTCTGTTACCAAGCAAATTAAGGCTTATTTTATCATAAGTAATCTTATTTTGTCAAATAAGACACTTAAATAACATAGTTTAATGTCAGTGACAATGACATTGAAAACATTGTAATTTAGAATAATTTGATAATACAAACAGAAGTATAAAAATATGCTTCTCACCCTATAGCTATTTTTCTTATTGGAAAATTATTTTACTACATATACAAATAAAAATTGATGCCACCACTTTCCTAACCCAGAGGGCACTATGGGAAATGGGTTTGCATGATACAATTCAAGTATTTTATTATCTGCAAAACTAACTTGAGAAAATGTTCCCTTGAAGTTAGTATAAGCATGGATTTCTTAATGGAAATATGGATACCCAGCTTTCCATCCCACTGCAAAGGCAGTGGTTACAAAGACATAAGGACTGAATGCATGGGACGCACAGCAGGTGCCATGGCAGCACAAGCTGTGTTTTTCTCTCTGATCTTGGATCCCGGCTGGAATGAACGGCACATCAGCAACTCAAAGATTAGTTAAGACTATCTTCTTTTTGTAGTTTTTCCTGTTATTATTAATATTAATATACTTTTTATTGTGGAGGTTTTTAAGCTTTGCCAGAAGGGGTTTATTACAGCTAGAAGGCCTGTGGCTAGGCCCTACTATAGAGTTTAATTTCAGTAAATATAAAAAAAAATTCTCTGAATTTAACTGGTTCTAGGGGAGTGAGCTACAAAAAATTCAGAAATTATGGGATCCCTTTTTTGTTTCAACGGAATAAAGACCCACTTAGGGGCATCATAGCATCTGTAATGGAAAACACCCGACAGGAAATATTTTATTAAATACAGAAAGTCCTCCAGTACTGTTTCAAAAATAAAATGGATATCTTCCTCAGTCCTTATCTTTTTTCCTTAAAAGAAGAAACAAAAAAGAACTGGAAGAAAGACGAGGAAGAAGAACAGAAGTTTGGCAACAGAGAAATAGGCCAAAGGAAAATGGTCCCCAAACACCCCACCTCGGCAGTGTAACTTATGAAGCCAGGCAGAGGACAGCCACACAGGGTTAGTAACGTTAACACCTGACTCAGCTGTTCATACCCTCAGAGTCATAAAGCTTGGTGTACCCAGGACAGAGCGTAGAGACGGGGAATATTCAGGGTTTATGGAATCAGGAGAGAGAAATTTTTCAGCAGAATTAACAGTCA
The DNA here is from genome assembly GCF_057876585.1 of Rhinolophus sinicus. Classification (NCBI taxonomy): domain Eukaryota; kingdom Metazoa; phylum Chordata; class Mammalia; order Chiroptera; family Rhinolophidae; genus Rhinolophus; species Rhinolophus sinicus. The sequence goes on along the minus strand of NC_142506.1, from coordinate 55,064,680 downwards.
TGTGATAGATGTGCTCAAAGTTGATCGGAGAGGAGATCGGACCGGAGTGATGCTGAGGGGATGGATAAGGGAAGCCTGGCTATCGAAAACAACAGAAAGAAGAAAAAAGGTAATGATGAAAATGGATTCACAGGTTACGCATGACATTTCAGACAACATGCACGTGGAAAAAATGAAGTAAGCATCTCACATCAGAACTGAATCCTTAATGAAATACTTTTAGGTCTTAGAAAGTTAAATTCTGCAATCCTCTTTGCCAGGTACTTAAATAGCTGATTTGCAAAAAATCATCCACCTTCTAAGATTATTCTCTTTTATTATTATCATCAAATGAGTAGAAACTGGACTTTCAGAGATGCAAGGAGATTGTTAGAGTTTAGTTCATATTTTCTTATGAGACAGAATCAAAACATGGCAAAAATCTACCACAAACATTAAGGATAGAAGAAGCAAGAAACAATTAAAGAATAAGTGAACCGACAATCAGCCATTCTCAGAAGTGTTATGAAACTGTTTCTTTAGAAACCTAAAACTATTTCCAGGTATTTATAGGTTTGTGCTACGTGTTTGCTTTTACTGATCTTATTTTCCTATAATAAAAATAGTACTTGTGGAAAATACTAACTATTGGTTTACCTTTAAGCAGCCCAAGCTTATCGCCACCCAAAAGAACACGTTTGTTTTTAACAAGTGGAAAATCTTCCTTTCAATGTTCGGGTGTATTAAAAATAATAATGTAAAGCTTTAGAAAAAGCTTTGATGTCAAAGACTCTAGTTTTTGAGATAAAATAACTTCTGACTATTTGGGAACTGCCACTCAGTACATAGTCACCTTTTCTAGTGGAAATATTCAAGGTTTAGGACTTGAACAACAACTGTTTCCAGAAAACATCTCATGATCCCGTCATTAGAGGCAGAGGTTGAATGACTTGCTATAAAGACAGCAAACTGAATTTGTGTTCTGGTGAGTTAAGATGAGCTTGCTTTGTTAAAAAATAAAAATCTGGTAAATTATGTAGGCTTTAAAAAAGGCTCCTATATAGGACATTACTTTAAATTTACAAATGCAAGTGAAATTAATACTTTCTAAGATTATTTCCAAAAAGAAAAAAAATATTGATATAAATTTAATGTTGATTTTAAGAGGTGAAATTACTTCTTAAAGCTCTAAGAAATCACTGAGCTACAAATTTTATTTATTAGCAGTTTTAGGAATGAGTAAAAGGCTAGGAAAAAAATGTTATATGGTGAAAATAAATCTTCTAGAGGTAAAATATTATTCTTGTATTCAATTGGACACAAGTCATTTATTACCAGTATCCACTTATGAAAAAAGGTAACTGACAAAAAAGGTTCAAGAAAACGAATACAGTATGTACTTCTAAGACATACGTGCTTTTATATTAATGCTTGTATTCTCTTGGCTCACTAAGATACACAGGAAAGGTTCACATCTGATAAAGAGATAAAAAGAAAAAAAATGACTCCCTTACCCTTACTATCTATCTCTTCCATCTTCCACATTCATGAGGCAAACAACCCTTTCAGTATTATTTTGGTACAAAGGAAACAGAATTAAGCTTCCAAAGACATCCAATAAACTTTCTAAGCTTGCAAGTATTTCACAGGGAAGCAGTACTGATTTGAGTAAGTAAAACAAAAATGTCTGGGGTACATGCTCTTTGCTCAGATGACAACATGTGGCTTTGGTATTTGAAAGCTTTTCTTATATATTTTAATGTTAGATGAATTTAACTCATCGTTATTTTTGGAAATAGTTCATTAATACAGATAATTCCATTTCAGTGGAAAGAACATACCAAATTTGAGAATATATTAAAGTATCACAGGCTTTTCAATAAACACACACACATACACACACACAAACACAGGTACAGACATGCATATTATTATTTTTTTCAGACGTGCACATTATTGTTTTCTTTACCAATGTCTACCCCAAGACAAGCACGGTTCTGGGCAGACAGTATATCAAGAAATATTTGCCAGATGATTAAATGGATGCCTATGAAAAACCCCAGCTTGTATGTCTTTTGCTAGTGAAAGGAAGAAAGTCAGGGAAAATAAAATAAGACTGTGAAGAACAGAAATTCAGACACATGAAACCTTTGATACGTACGATACTACATGTATAGGTGAATTGGTTTTAAAAATTTACACAAACTTCTTGTCCTGGAAATAGAAACTACTTACATGGTAAGAAAATATAAAAGGAATGGAAGGAATATTAAAAACTGGGCAAAAAAGCTAGAACAAAAAGAGCCAACAAGGTGGTCATGGGTTAACAAAATCAGTGAGAACCAAGACTAAAAATCTATCGTCAATGGAAGTAAATAGCCAGCACAGAAGGCCGTGTGTCATGGAATCAGGTGGGGGATGAATCTTTGGGGAATGTTTTTTAAACTTGATCAGCTTATTGAATTGTTTTGCTTAGTAATAAAGCCTTGATTTACTTGGAACAAAAAAACAGGCATTTCTTTTAAGTGATGGGAGGGTGAGAGGAGAAGAAGCAGAGCAAGGAGGGCGCTGTGATATAAAAAATTATTGCCGCATTTGAAATTTGGTATTTAGCTTCAGTGTGCTTATTCAGGGTGTATGAAGACCAAGTTTTATTGTGTATGAAGGTCTAAAGAATTCTGGAACATTAGCAAATTGAATTTTCATCCGACGGCAGAAAAACACAAAGCAGAGAAACATTTTATTAAATTCTGAAACGATTTCACCTTAAGGAAGATAGTGTAATATGTGGGATAAAATAGAATTTATTAATTTTTTTCTTCTTGCTATGATGTTAGAATATATAAGATGAAAACTATATTCTTTGTTGTGCACCAAAATGAAGCAAAACTGAAAGAAAATTTTAATTTTAAAAGGATACTACCCATTGAAACCTTGTTAACTACTAGAATAATTTTGTATTTGCTAATGTGTTGCTTTGTAACATATGTGTTTGAAATCTGTATCCTTCTAGCCCTCCTTAATGCTAAGTGCATATTGGTGTTGAAAAACTATTTACTAAGTAAATTTCAAAAAGTTTCATTAAAGTAGTACATAACACTTATCTATCACATATAAACTATACATATGTTCACATTTCAATTGCTTATCATAAATTTAAAAAATTCTCTCATGGTACTTTCTACCTGACAGGGTAACTTCCACAGGGAAAAATGACAGAGGCTTTGGACTATATAGTTATGCTATGTTTACTTCTAAGAATAAAGGAAAACCAGACTGAGGACTAAAGCAAATGTTCAGAATGGGAAAAGAACAGAGAGAAATCTAAATCTGACTCCCAGGCAAAGGCTGAAAAAATAGTATAGCTTTTAAACATGACAGATCACAGTTTTATATTTAAACTCAGCCTTTATTTATGCCCAGTATTTTCACCTTAATATTTACGCTCAGCCTTAAATTTTTTACTTAGCTTTAATCACTATATCAAGATTAGCTGTAATCTTTGTATAATTTATTTATATTTACCCAGTACAGTAAATAGAAATCTCCATTCCAAAAGGATAAATGATTGTAATAAATGATTTGAACTCCTTAAAGGAAGGACTATTACTATAATCATATAACAATGTCTTAATGATAATGAGAAATCAATGATAGTAAAAATGTTACATTCATTCATAAGCAGGGCCAACTGGGATATTTACAATGAGGAACTCAGACTCAAATGAATGCACATTTTTTTGCACTTCCCATGAAATAAATGCAAAACTACCTTTAACGACTTAAATTTTTTATTTTAAAAAACTTGACTACACATCCAACTTATTACCTATCATTTTTTTCTGGCAGTGTGTTTACATTTTCTAGAGTTAGTAATGAGGATAGTTAACACAGACTTCCTTAGAACAAGCTTCAAAAGTCACAAATCATCTTCCAAATTGCCACAGTATACAAATTTGCTTAAAAGTCTGTGCAAAACCTAGATGTTGTCACCATTGATCAAAAGGGTCATGTTACGGTTTCAATAGTTTTTTGAGAGTACTATGATACTAAAATGTTAAGTATAAATACAGCATGGATAATTAGCTAATTCCACTAATGTTCTAAATTTCAACATAACAGGTCCAAGAATCCACTCTTTATGTTGTTAAAAGACCAAGTTTTCCAATGTTGTATTTGTTTCTGTAAGGCTGACTAGCCAAAGGAAAGAGATTTAATTTTACATTCAGATGAGAGGTGTTACTGTGACTGACCAAGCTAATGCCAGTCTCCGGGAGGGAGGAAAAGCCAAATACCTGTATCACACTGCGAAAACTCAGTGGAATTTTAGTGATTTGGTAACCAAGTTCTGAGTCTTGGTACAGACCCTCTTCAAACCTGGCAGTTTATTCCACCAACAACAGTGATCTAGGTATGGGAGAAGTTTATAGGGTATGAAACTAAATGAGAACTTGGTATGTTTGATTTTTGATAGATGTCTAAATTTTGTGTTTTTCTCATCAGGTATGTCATCATGCATCTTACACATATTACAACACACTGAGATAAACATTTCCTCATTATCTTAATACATCCTTTTAAGTCTTACATTTATTTCAGCACATGCTCACACAGCATCCTCCCCCAGCCCCACTTACTCTTAACCCCAATTCATATTAACATTCACTCTTAATTTCTCTTACCATGGGCAGATCTTTTAGGATCTGTATTCCATCTCCTGGACCCATGTGTGCTATGTGGTTAAAATTAGTTGGGTTAGAAATTAATTTATTTCTCATTTCAGGATCTCGTAGCATCTCTCTGTAAAAGAAAATACCTATTTAGACACTTTTTTCATGATCAATCTAGAAAGCTTTAGAAACAAATTAAGGATATTTTATTTTTTCATAAAAATAAACTGTGAAGTCATGTTAATAAGGATAGAATTAAAATAATAGAATATAGTCAATTAAAAATTTACTTAGATTTGTTTTACATTTTAAATAAAAGATCTTATGATTTTTGGTAGGAAAATAGAGGGTTCTTTCAGCACATAGATGTTAAAGAAGCGCTTCTCTATTTCACAGATAATTCTGACCATTTTATGTGTGTCTCTTAAAATAACTGATGACACTTTAGAAATGTTTTTATATATAACTGGAAATACTACAAGCCTATTTCTCTTTACCAATAAAGGGAATAGTTAATCTGAAGTTCATAAACATACACAGGTTTACTATTTAATGCACAGATACATTCTATGTTTATATTATAGAAAGGCTCACATTCTAAAAATTGTAACTACTCCATATATATAGAGAAGTGAATCGGATTATGGTACTTTTATCTAGTTCATACTCACAACATGGAGAGTGGTCATTAAAATGACACTGAGAAGCACGCTCACCGTTGAAGTTTTTAACCCCACAGATGAATGACAAATTTCCAGAGACCAAATTTTCCTCCCAGATCAAATATAGTATTATCACCAAATAGTCCTCCGATGCTACGAGCATGGATGGATGATCGTAGAAACTGAATATCTACCTCCTCTGCTGCATCCTTTCCTCTTCTGGGACTCTGAAGGAATAACGCCGCTTATTGTTAATATTTCTAACCATTTGCTTCCGACTATTATCTGATGTTTCAGGAACTACCAGTTCATCACCTTCTGTTAAAAAAATACAAAGAACAATGACGTTCTTTAAACTGCTAAAATGCTTTTTATCCATTAATCTCTAAGACAGTATAAATGTTAATCAATTGTGCAAGTACAGTATATGCTATTCTGATTTTTAAAAGTTGTGTGATCATAGTAAATAAGCAATAATTTTCAACAGAACCCATATAAACAGATATATGCTCAAGTTAAACACAGCGTACAAAGTGTATTATCACTTTTATTTGATTATAAACATAAAACAGCACAATTTCTCTAGAAGGAAAAAAAAACATAGTGGCCTGGGTGTCCTATCACTCTGGCCACCCCACCCCCAGTATCTCTGCACTATTTTCTCTCTCCTTTCCAGGTACTGGTTTCAATGTGTTAGAAAGCTCCTATGGCTAACTTGCATAGCAATCAGGCATACATGGTAAATTGTTCACGTAAATAATAATTAAAAGTATTTTTACACATTCAAACATTCCCTTTGCAAGATCCACACTGTGAGATGCACAAAGGAAAAGGAATTGTGTTCCCACTAGCTTCCTTTACTGAAGGCAAGAATCTGTCACTAGTTCTACTCTTGTGATCTTGGGGGGAGATGATACTTAATCATATATATCTAGCAACCCAGTGCCCATCTTATTCTATTTCAATTTTAATACATAGAAATAAACAAAACTATCAGCCACTGGCTCCCAAAACATGCTGTGATATGTGAACGTACTGTAAAATAGACAACTGTACCCACACAACATGATGGGTAAACAAGATCAGGAAACAGAGAAATGCCAATCTTTACAAGTTTTTAAAGACCCAGAAAGCTGAAGTGAGGAAAAGGAGGTGGGAAGAAGCCAAACGGCCTGTAAGTCAGGCCAAAGGAAGATGACTGGTAAAAAAAGCAACACTTTCCCATTATCATAGTAACGTAGTTTAATGAGATTGTTTTCCTAACAACAAACGTGAAAAAGGACAAAATTTTTAAAGTAGACGAGAACATGAAACAATTTTGGAACTTGAGCATTGTGCGGATAAAGAAGGTCTTGGGGAGTTACAGTGGTGATGGGAGATTCTGGAGAGCCCAAGGGCTGGGGGAGCACTTTGGGATAAAGGAGGTGAAGAGATGAGGGAGAAAGCAAGACAGAGAAAAAGAAAGGATCTCTAGGAAATAGGATTTCCTTCCCTTTACAAAGGACAAGACCACTATGCTGAAATTCTGTCAGGTCTCCCTTGTCCAAGCTCCACCTTTACCCGTAGCCTAGAATAGAAAGATGAAAGCAAAGGAAAAGACAAATTGGAATAGGTTTTATCCTATAGACACAAACTGGGTAATGGACACATTTTATGATCATCAGGGTCACACACAGTGAGAACAGGGTAGATTTCAGTCCTGTGCAGATATTTGGAGTTAATCTAAGAAACAAATACGAACTTAAGTACAGGGTCTTGAAAATGAAGGCCCTAAGCTTGCTTCATTGGCTTCATAAATGGCCATCATTTCTAAAACCTGACTATCCTTTCTCAAGTCGCACGAGAATATCTTCTTAGTGAAGAACGTCTACACTCACCAGTCTGCATATCAAGACACCACCAGGGCATCAAATCTGAAGCCAAGCAATTTCACGTGTGTATTTCAGTATTAAAACAAACAAAACAAGAAATAAACTTTTGATGGATTTTTTTTTTTTATAGCAGAATATACAAAGTTATTGGAAGAATATGGGGGGAACAAGAAAAGCATAAACAACAAGATGATAATCCCACTACTCAGAGATAACTGGTATAAACATTTTAATGTGTTCTCTTGACGACAATGTTTTTACTTACATTTAAGACAATTTAAATGATTTTAAGTACATATTGTACCATGAGGACATCTTCATTAAGTAGATCCACCAAAAAAGATTGTTAACTTATGAATCTCTGTTACGCAGAAATTTGTTGCTAAGACATGAGAATAACTATTACATAGAAGAGAGCATTCTATCTGTTGAAAGTGCGATTTTAACTGTGCAGGTGCACTGACTGGCAAGCAGCTCCCTTGTTTAGTTGCCTGTGGACAGTCTCCCTGGCTGGGACTCACCTCACTGCTTTGGACACTGCCCTTCTCCTCTCTGTAACGCCCAGAGTCCCCATTCCCTCTCCTGACTCTGGCACGCCTGTGACTTTGCTCTCTTCCCTTTTGTCATCTGTCGCCCATGTTATCATTCGCACTTCAGAAGTTCTAATCCCTACGCACTGGCTGATAAATTTTCATAATTTTAGTGCTACAAATCTTGCTTAGGTTCCACAGTATTAAAAGTACAGAAGAAATATTCAGCTATACTTTCTCTACTTACCTCAATACTCCACAAAAGAATAACAAGGTAGGTTAGAAACAAAATGTTTTGCATATACAGTAATGCCAGCCTAAACAGAATGGCTTTTTGTCCAGCAGTTTATCTTAATATATTGAGAGAGTATGCTAAGAGGCCAAGATCACAGACTTTGGAGTAAGATACACCTGAGTTTAAATCTGAGCTCTGCCACTTATTATCTTCTAGGCAGTCCGCTTAGAGAGAATGTTTCCATTGAAGCTATCCTATTTGTGTGTATTTTCTTACCTGCCATCTTATTTTTGAAATATATCAATCTAATTGTCTCCAACCCTAAAAGATTTAATGATCCTTCACTGTTTAAGGGTCGAACCTAAAAACAATAAAAAATAAAATCAGTATTTCAACAAAACCTTCAAATATTAAATCATAAGACTTTTGGTATATATATATAAAGCACAAACCATTCAGACCTTTAATTTATCCTTCCTCTTTCTCTTCAAAATATAGCACTCTCAGAAAATCAACAAAAAATTAACATTAATTCTGACTGGAAAGGTACAAAATTATCTAATGTGAACGAAGTTATAATGATAACATTTTAAAGGAAGACTATTCTGGGCAAAAAAAAGAAGTAGAAATACATTTAAACCTTAAATTTGACTTTTTAAAACCATTTGCTTATACAGAAATGATACCAAGTGATTATACTAATATATCAACACAGATACTTTTAGAATTTTATTTGAACTAAATGTACACATATGAGAGATAAAATTGTACAACACAGAGGAAAAACTGCCAACAGATGGTGATGGAGCAACTGGTTATCTACATGGAAGAAATGAAACTGAATCCCTACTTCACAACATACACAAAAAATCAACTCCAAAAGGATCAAAGACATAAATGTAACAGGCAAAACTTTCAAATTTTTGAAAGAAAATAAAGGTCATAACTTTATGACCTTGAGGTAGAACTTTCTTAAACAGAAAAGAGATAAACCTAAAGGATAAGAATGATATATTTAACTACATTTAAATTTAGAACAATACATTTCAGCAAAACAGCGTAATTTATTGTTATTTTATAATAACTGTTCATCACCATAAAAGTTATTAGATAGGTCACAAACAGGGAAAAGATTCACCACACCCATTACTAACCCTGTATCTGTAATATATAAAGAATTTCAATAAATATGTAAGAAAAAGATGACAAATCAAACAGGAAAATGAGCAAAAAGACATGACCAGGCATTTCACAGAAGAGGAAATATAAATACTGAATAAACATAAAAAGATTATAAACAATACAGTTGACAAAGGACATGCAAATGAACATTTCAATGAGATACCACTGCATAACCATATATAATGGCTCTAGAACTATGAATTCTGACAATGGCAAGTGTTGAGAGGATGAGTCAGTAAAAACTCATATATTGCTTGTGCGTGGGAGTGTCAACTGGTACAATTACTTTGGAAAATAACTTGACACTATCTTATAAAGTTGAATGCGTGCATTCCCCATGTCCCATCAGTTCCATCCCCAGGCATATGACAAAGCATATGCAGCAATGTTCACCACAGTAAAAAGGTAGGAAATAATTCAAATGTACTAACCAGACAACAGATCATTTATGATCTATTCACCCAACAGAATATTTTATATAGTGGAAAGCAATGAACAACATGTAACATGGTACATGTAACACCATGGAGGAGTCTTAGAAACACAGTAAATGCACAAAGAAAGCAGGGCAGGAGATGACATACAACATAACATTTTATAATCTCAAATGCAAGAACTGAACAATGTATTGTTTGGGAATATTTAAATACACAAAAAGTTCTGGATTTTAAGAAAAGCAAGGAAATGATGAACACAGCATTAGGGATAGTGATTTTCCCTGGAAAGAGGCAGGAGTATGGATAAGGGAAAAATACACAGGTATTTTTGTAATGTTCTGGCTCTTAAGTTAGGAGGTAGGTTCATAAGTGATCAGTTTATTATTAAGCTTCATAAAGGTCACATATTGCTTCACATATGTTGGAAAATTTACATAATAAAAATAAAAGGGAAAAACTAATTGTTACCAGCCCAAATGTACAAACTAGAGGACTGTAAATTTTGCTTTATATAATGCAGCAGTATTTACAAGAGCTTTATTCACTGCTGATGTAGTTTAAAATTGGGGAAGATTCTGAGATATGATTTTGGCTACTTTCTTTTACCTGTTCTTCTAAACCCTGTCCCCCAACTAATGATACATGCTACATATATCTATATGAAACTAATACTCTTCACTTTTGCAAAACAACCTTTCTATACTACTTGCAAAAATTTTCTTTATGTTATCATAGGGAAATATTACAGGAAAATGTTTTATTAGGAATATGTGAAACCTTTATTTTATAATCATGAGCTGCTTAAACACAGTTTGTTTCTAATTTTAATCACTTTTCTAGCCTGTAAATCTGTCCTCACAGGATTACAAATTGCAAACCATTATGTGAAAAACTCTTATAATTAAGAATAACACACTCCCTCAGAGCTCCTTAAAATACAGTGGAAGGTAACACTGACATTTTCGGTTGTAGGATGTATTCTAGTTGTTTGAAATTCAATGTAATAAAAATAGTGTAGTGTTGAGCTAATTATAAAATTAACCAGCTTGATTTTTGTTTTGTTTTTTCTCTTAAACTAAGTCCCAAGTTATCAATCACATATGACAGAAAATGCTGAATTGGTGAAAAACAGCTAAGTAGTCCCATTAGTGTTACTTACACTCATTAGTTTGCTTAGCCATATTTTAATGGTAACTTACCTTTTTGAGTGGGAGAGTCTGAATCCATTCCATGGAGTTCACATCAAAGATGTCAACCGCATTTTCACTATACACGGAGAGATACGGTGCATTGTAACCTGGGAGAAGGGAATAGAAAACACTTGGCTGGTTGCTTTTAACTATTAAACCCAAAAGATTTTGAAAGATCTATGCTAAATCCTACTGTTATCATATAGTACCCACATCAAAACCTTTTTGAAGTAAACAGAACATGAATCAGAAATTAAGAGATTTTATAGCCACTATAATACAGAAGGATTCTGCTAACACCAAAAGTATAGTATCCCCCTGCCCAACACTAATTCTATAAAGGAACTACTTTAAATTTTTAAAGTATTTGATTCCTAAAGTAGTTAAGCGATTGAAGGTGAAACAAACTTACAGAGCAGAGAAATCTTTAGGTAAGCGTTCTAGTCAGCTATGAATGTCTGATAAAGCACCTCGCGTAGTTACATGAATATGGTAGGTACTCACTATGTACTTAATGAAAGAATGAAAATCAATAAATGGTGATACAAGCAAAGAGAGATTAAACGATTAATCTAAACTAAGGTCACAAATTAAATTTTTGGCAGAGCTATTCATAAAAGCCAGATATTCTAATTCTTACTCCACATTAGAAGTAAAACCCTGAATTATTACATGACTAGGTTACAAAACAGCATTCATTCTAAATATGATGCCACAGATAAGAGTATATATTTCAGGAGAAACAAAACATTAAGTATAATTAAGTCTGGGTTTATGGGATCAGAATTATTTTTCTTTTTATCTAGATTTTCTAATTTTTCTATAATAAGCATGTATGGCTCTCCTAAACTTTCTTCTACTGAACCTTCACACTCGACGGTACTCACAGCCATCACTCCTCCTATCCTGTTACAGTGGAAGATGTTTTCCTCCTCCTGCCCCACACCCTCCCCCAGGGTTCTGAATTCCACCCACTCTGGTCTTCTGGGGGATCTTACTCCAGTTTCTACATTTACACAGAGTCAACCTTTCCCTAGTTCCCTAGTGGCTATTTCCCTCCAGCATTTAAACATGCTCAAGTACCTGCCACTAAAAACCAAACATTCTGGATTGGAGAGTCCTCCTCTGTGCCTCTACAGAGTCTGGTCTTCTGCTATCATAGCACCTACCTTCTATTGCAACTCCTTGCTTTGTCGTGAATCTATTCCCTGCACTCTATGCTCTGTGAGAGTAAGACTGTCTATTTTACTCATTGTTATGTCTTGTACAGTGAAATGGCACATAATGAATATTCCAAAATTTATTAATGTCTTAATATTTTCTGAAATAGTGTAATAGGCAATTTTATTTTATTTTATTTATTTTTTGAAGGGTCTGGTGGTTTTTTTTTGGGGGGAAGGGGAATAAGACTTTATTGGGGAACAGTGTGTACTTCCAGGACTTTTTCCAAGTCAAGTTGTCCTTTCAATCTTAGTTGCAGGGGGCGCAGCCCACCATCCCTTGCAGGAGTCGAGGAGTCGAACCAGCAACCTTGTGGCTGAGAGCCCACGCTCCAACCAACTGAGCCATCTGGCACTGGCTCACGTAGGAATCGAACCGGCAGCCTTTGGGGTTAGGAGCATGGAGCTCTAACTGCCTGAGCCACCGGTCCGGCCCCTGTAATAAGCAACTTTAAACATCTACCGAGCTAGATAAAAAAATGTAAAACTGAGTAACACTTCTCGTAGATGCTAGACGGTATCTTTACATAGCTGATTAAATAACTCACTTAGTAACTACTTCTCCAGAAGTCTTATGAGCTATGAATAATCACAGACACTATGTTTTTCAGGACCATGAAGGTAACTAGGGTTATTTCAAAATACAATAGCATGGGTTAAAAAAATGCATCTAAGTAAAATATTCCATAGAAAGATTACCTTTAATTATATGCATGACTGTGTTGAACTGTTGGACTAACTACACATGGGGACTTTATATAAACAACATAATACTGTGGAAAAACCTTAAGGATGACTTAAAAAAATAACCCGCTGTTAATGACTACTTCTAGGAGACGAAGTGGAAGGAACAGAAAGAGACAGGAAGGTACGACAGCCAAAAGGAGGAGAATCTTACAACAAGAGGAAGGGCTTGCTGGCCACATCAGCTCCTGCTGTCTAGATCTTCGGCCCTGGCAGTCAGTGTACATCCCAATGCTGTTAAAACACAGCAGGTATTCTTTACTGGAGATCTCCACTGCGCAGATGGCATCCATCGGTTGATGTGCAATAAATGATAGTGTGTGGTCATTTGAATGGAGCATACTGTACGGACTTCCTTCTCCATTCAAGGGGTATCTTAGAAACCCTGACTGGAATCCCACACAGAGGTGTTCACTGAAGATTGCCATCCATTGGACATTGTATGGGACTTGAATTTCCTTAAATTTTCTGTGACGGGTCTTGCTCTGAAATAGTTCGTAACAGAGGACCTGCCTTTTCATAGCCACACACAGGCATGTAAGAGCTCCATGACGCACTTTCCCAGAAGTTATGGTTTGACACCCTTTAGTTTCTGCCAGCTTATAAAAATCAGTCTCTCGTCCGTCCAAAGCTGACATAGGAAAAAGTCGTACGTGACGATTTCGTCCTGAGATGACAGCAACAAGCTGATCATTTGGAATGAGTTCAATCTGATGAATCTTCTTATTGTCACCAACTCTAATAATTTCTAGGCAAAGGAACAGTAAGTAATAAATCAGATGAAAAATAATGTCTTGTTTATTCATTAATCATATCCCAATTACAGACAAAAGGATATACATACGTCAATTTATTATAAAGACAGATGCACAGAGAAGAATAAGAGCTCAGAAATCATATGGAGAAAAAGGAAAATAATTACACCCATTACAAGATAATTTAACTGACCTATAGTAAAGTATTAAATTTAGCACTGAAATTTTTGGCAGCCAAGGCAAAGAACTCCTGTGTGATAAAAGCATGCCAGATTTTCAAAAAACAAAACAGACAAACCTTTTTACTGGCACTAAATTCTAGGGAACTTTACCATAGGGTTTCTATTTTTGAAAAAATGAGTAACTCATATTTCACTAAAGGTATTTTTATGGGTAACAAATTAATGAAGTTTAAATGCTTTGTTTTCCCATGATCTAAACTTGATATAAACATAGAACACTGTATTCAAAAATGCTAAATTAAATTGGCTCCTTTTTAGTTCATCCAATATTTAATTTCTCTCCAGGAAAAAAATCTGTTGTAATAAACTGTGGGAAACAAACACATTTTAATGACTATTACCTCTTCTAGTACTATTAGAACAATGGAAAAATCAAGTTGTATTTTCTTTCATGTACCTTCTTTAGAAATGCAACCTGAGATCATACAGTAGGACTATTAAATAAAATTACACAAGAAAGACAATCCACACTTGGGAAGTTTTAGAACTTAGGATCACTAAAGATATTAAAAAATTATCTTTTGACTTATCAAATTAGGTCTGAAAATGTTAATTATAATAAATAAGAGCAAATCCTACTGTTTTTAGAATTTAGAATCTAGAGTTTAAAATTTTCTAAGAACATATGGTTTAAAGTTACCCCACAATAATTAAGTTTTCTCTTACCATCTTTGGTGACATGCACAACAAATAAACCTTCTTCATTTCCCAAAGCTATCCTTTCATGATCTATGCAAGATATAAATATGAAACATTTCTATTAGGTAAAAAACTGTGTAAAACTTATAGAACAGATAATTTAAAAATTTGGTAAAAACAACAACACTGAAATAAATAATTTAAAAATAGCAATAACAATTTGTACTACTAAATTTCTTTTCAGATTACAGTCGTAAATATAATCTCATGTCTTTTTAAATAGATCATTAAAAATAATCTATATCAATACTTATAAAAAGAAGTAAATGTTTATTTAATAAAAGGTGAAAAAAAATTAAAAACTTAGTTTGTTAGTGCCCGGGGTCCAGTTTCATTTCTTGTTTTGGGAGGGAAAGACTGTAAAAGGTATTTGCAGTCTGTTCATTAAACGTTTCATTATTTACTAGAAAGTAACAAAAGAGTTGTATGTGTACAAAGGAATATAACAAAAATTTAAACTTCCAGACATTGGAGCTGCCATTTATTTGAGAGCATTTTATATGCAAGGCACTCTGTGTTATGTATTACATCTTATTTAAACTTCCCAATAACCTGTGCAAGGCAATTAGTATCTACATTTTATATAGGAAACTTATGCTTTAAGACATTAAACAGCTTGTTTTCACTCAAGCAGAAAATGTATTTGTTAATAGGTTAATTTTTAGCGCTGTTACTTTTTCAGAAGAAAACATATTTGAAAAGTGTTTACTGAGAAACAAAACTCTAATATGGTCTCATTCACTCAATACACACTTACTGAGCATCTGCGATACAACACATACTACGCTGGACACTGGGGATTCCTAGATGAAAGCCAATCCCTGCTGACAAGGTCGATTAGTAAACAATTACGTCAACATGATAAATGTTATAAATTCATACCTATGATTGCAGCTGCCTGGGTTGTTTTAATGAGGGGTAGAGTGCTGTCATACGCCTCTTTGGGAACATAGACTGAGCGGTCTCTGAATTTGTTTTTCTTCAAAATCTTGTGCAATTCACCGAGCACTCCCACCCACTTACTCTTCTCATTCTCACTATCTGCTAGCATCAGGATCGAACATTTGTTATTAGAGGCTGAGAGCTGGGAAGTTGTGACCTAGAAAAAGTGAATCAAAATACATGATTTTAGAAAACAGACACCTTTAAGCGAGTTTGATGCTTATGCTAGCCAATAAAATGAGCATTCATTAAGTGATTCCTTTAACGAGTTTAGCTATTCCGAATCAGAAGAATAACTGGTTTTAGCATTACATTTCATGGCAAAGCGAAGGTAGCAGGTATCATTCTAAACGTTAGTAACATTTTTATTTTCTTTGCTATGAAGTGCTAGAATACTATCACTAAAAATGCATCGCATATACTCACATAACAGCAACTAACATTGACTAATTACTGGGCACTGATCAAAGCACTTTAACTCATGCAACCCTCTCCACATCTTCATCAGATAGATATTGTTATTACATCCTGATTTTATACATGAAAGAACTGGGATGCAGAGAAGTTAATTTCCCTAAGGGCATACAGCAGCCTGGAATCCCATGCTCATGCTTGTAACCACTACACCATACTGATTTTCAACTTGTTTTAAAAGTCAGAAATGCTCAGAAATACTTACATGCTGTGTTATTTCATAACAATAACTCACATTATCTTAGAGAAGATCAGATCACTTTAGTTACTATTTAAATGAAAGCTTATCATTATGCAAACAGCACTTAGAACAGATTTAAATTTTATATACATGGATCTTTTATTAAAAGTAATTTAAGCATCAGTGACAATAAAATCCCACTATTTTATCAGTTATAGATAAGAAGGCCTCTTTAGGTTCCCTTGGTGGCTACAGAGAGAATAAACAGTTGTTTGTATGGGAATTAAGACTAAGTATAGTCTTCGTCTAACCTTCCTGACATAGAAGATTCACAAATACTAAGCATATATATAGGTATAACATTTGGGCGGTAGTCCTTTCTTTTTGCCTCTGTTATCTTAATTCACCAATTCAAGACTTCCCTGTGGATAGCCTCCAAAGATGGCTGCCAACAATTCTGCCTATGGAATTCCATTCTTCTTATCAAAAAGAGGAGTCCGTTCTCCTCCTCTTAAATCTGGGCTGACCTCATGACCTACTTTGACTAACAGAAAGCAAGAGGGTTATTATGCCTGTTTTGGGCCTAGTCTATAAAAGAGCTGGCAGCTTCTTTGGCTCTCTTGGAAGCCAGCCAGAGAGCTCAGCCAGACCACCGAACCACATGGAGAGAGTTCACAGAGAGAACTGAGACCGCCCAGCAAAGAGCCAGCACCAAAACCCCAGATATGAGAGTAAGGTCGTTTTGGATATTCCAGCTCCAAATGAGCTGAATGCAGCCACATGAGAGACTCCAGTCAACAACAAAAGACCTACAGAATGGTGAAAAACAAATCACTATTGGTTAAGCCACTAAGTTTTGGAGTGGTTACTGCAAAGCAATATAACTGAAACACACCTTAATTTTTTAAATGAGATTTTAGAAGAAACTTCTATTTTTAAAAAACTTGAGAAATCTCACACTTATTTCATTTTCCATATGGTAGTATTTATTTGAAAATTCAATTGTGACTCAAAAATGTTGTCCAAGGGGAAGCCTATTTTAGCAGCCATATAATTATGTGGCTTTCACTAAGCAATATTTAATTATTTAATTAAATACAGATCTTTCAGTAATTAAATATTTACTTAGTATTAATTGTCTATACATACAAGTATTTAATGATACGAGTATATAAATGAACACAGGATTTGGTTCTATTCCTAGTAAGCTTGTGATCTATATGGAGAAGCGAAACATACTCATTAAAAACAAGTAATTCAGTGATCAAATTATAGCACATACTTACTCTAAATATACAGGGTATATCTTTTCGACCTGCATGAATAACATCAGAAGCCAAAACTGAACTCACAGAAAATTCTTCATCCCTGAAGGAAAAGTGAAACATTAGAAGTCAGTTTATGTAGGTACATGTGTGTGTGGTCTTAGGTGTGTATCCAAATAACACACATGAAGTAATCCTCAAAACTTAATTGCACAAAGTATCCAAATTAAGTATTTTTAAAAGTTTGATTTTTTTCCTCCATTGTAATTGATAGTGCCCAAAGTATTAATAATTTATCAAGAGTTTAACAGCAGCACATGATAGGAGAGGTAGAAACAATTCCTATTTTACCAAAAGTCCCAGGCCAGTAAGTATAAAAGTAGGACTGGGATTTGAATGCTGGACGGGCTCCAGAGTCTCCAGCAGACTCGACCCTTTTGCTTCTCATAATACATCTCATGTGCCCTCAACATAGCTCATCTGATATTTTACTGTTCTTTCAACACCTAAAACAGATTTGCTCCACAATAATTTATTCTTTGTGATTTCCTTAATTTGGTTATTGGTATCATCATTCTGTTGGTCTTGGAGATTTGACGTCTTATCTTTCCTTCTACAATTAGTCCTTGAGCAGGCTCTGTCAGATTACCCTTGGTAATATAGCTTGCATTTATCCCTTCATGTTCCATATTTATAAGAAAGATAGCATGCCAGAGATGCTGGCAGGAAATGCTAATGTGAGCCATCCTAGTTCTGAGTGCTGGAGGAAGATGTGAACTGGAAGTGTATGTTTTGAAGTCATCAGTGCAGGAGAGTGGCTGAAGCTACGGGAGTTAATAAGATCACTCCAGAATGCCTCGAGTTACCAGAGGTAAGGGAGAGCACTCCAAGGGGCACAGGAAGAGTCTGAAAAATGAGACCAGAAACTTTCAAGAGATGCACTTACTTAAATGTTTACCAGTTCAGTATATATTCCAAGGGCGTGTCTGATTTTGAGATTTCTATTTCCTTTCCTCGCATTGGAACTATACTCTAAGTCTTTATTTTAGGTGATGATATAAATCCCACACATTAGGCCTCCAATATCCCAGCAACCTTTAAGCTGGACTTTTGGATTCAAACATTAGCTTCTTTTCTCTGAACCCTAGCCCCAACACACTCAACACATACACACACAAACTGTCCTATTACGACTACTTCCTATTTTTTAATTATCTTACTATAGCAATATTAGTAAATTAGAAAATTAACACAATAGATTTAAATAAAAATACAGCAATATAATTAGAAGAAAAAATCAGACACCTTTTATTCCCACGTTACAAAGATACACATATTTTCACCTTTGAAAGCTTACCTCATGTCAATCACTTGACTAACTATCACACTCGGCTGAGATGCTTTGCCTTCCGCAATGTCGTACAGAAAGAGTTTGAAGTCACAAACTACAGCCAATGCTCTTTGCCATCCTTTCTTCACTCCAGCTGGCTTAGGGATCTTAGACAGGCAAACAAACAAACAAAACCAATTCAAACTGTCAACCAGAGCCTCTGTTATCACATATGTACTTACATGGTGAAAACCTGAAGATAATGTACATATGTTAGAAGTTTGCCACTTTGGTAAAGTAGCAGAAGGAACACATATACCATTAATAACATATGAGAAAATGTGAGAATACATTCTTGAGAATACATTCTTCTAACACTGAAGGACTTTTTATTCTGAAAAATTTTTAAATGGCACCATTTTAATTTTCACTAGCAATTCATTAAAATGACATTCATGGATTTCTTTCTAAGTAGCATAAAAGTAAAATTTGGTAGTAAGATGAAATGTAGCTTACTCGAGATTATAGGTAAGATTATGCTTTAAATATTACTCGAGATTATAGGTAAGATTATGCTTTGATAATACATCATACTTCCTAAGCATATGCCAACTCTCCCTCTAGCAAGACCACGTGCCAAAGACTCTTATGGAGATTTCAACATTGTTCATTACAAGAGAAGGACAGCACAGAAAATTGTGAAACATTTTGGAATTTATTTCCAAGCAAAAGCTAGGTTTTTGTTTTTCAAATCATTACTTTGGGTGAAATAAAATTCTTAGATAAATTTTGTTTACCTAATTTTCTGTCAAGGACTATGTTTGTAAGGTGACTGGACTTTATTTTAATTCATTAATAAACCTTAAAAGATTAATCTAAATCCAATTTAATCATACTTACCCTGACATGACCTTCATAGGCTGTCCCTATTCCTTTCTGAGGATCTATACCCAGGGGACCTTTCGTCTGTTCAGGAGGAACTGGACACACAGTTGGAGCTTTGTTTACACAAGTTATATGACACGAGAATCCACACACTTTTGGAAGGAAAAAGAAGAAACAATGTTCAACAAAAATTCATTTTTACAAAAAGGAAATTCACTAAGCATTCTTTACATGCAAGGTCCTATGTTAGATGAATGCTTATTTCTGATTTTATTTTAAACAACTGTTTTTGTTATTTGCAGAGCTGATTCATTTGCTTACCAAAAGAATTTCAATAAGAAATAGTGAATTTTTGTTTTTACTATTGCAATATTATTATTCTGTGTTAACATTAATGATCAAAATGAGAAGCAAACAGAAGGAAAAAACATCTAACTTTGTGACTAAAACGGCTGATTTAAACTTTGAATTCCTAAAAGAGTAGTTTCTGGAGTTTTCTCTATCGCTTTATCTCACTGCAACTTGACCTAAGCCCTGAAATTTCTCTTGCAAGAGTCATTAATGGATGTGAAATTACCTGACATATTTGCAACATCTGGCAAACCTTACCCATCCCTCTTTTTGAAAATGAAATTGTTCAGTGATTAAAAAGTTGGCAATTAAGGATAAATTTTGGGAGTCACTGATGTTATTATATATACTTATACTACTCTTAAGATAGATAATAACTGTACTTCATTGAGTGCTTTTAATTTTTCTGTAATGATGTAAGAAAGGCACAACTAAGTCTCCATTTACATATGCCTTGCCCCGTGGCATTGCTGGAATTCAAACCCAGGCCATCTGGTGCAGAGCCTGCACATCTAACTACTTACAATAGTGCCAGGGTACCTCTTGATACTCACATCATGAACTTGAGATTATAAGACAAAATGATGAATAAAAATAAACTCAAATTTTATGGAGATTTGGTTGGGTAAGAATTACAGGTTAAAATATTTAAAACAAGCTTCTTTGGAGGCGTTAAGACACTAAGAATATCTATTTAGATAATTCCTACTTGAAGGGGGGTCCTGGAGAGTATTTGGGAAAGAATAAGAGAGGAACTGAATGGATATCGTTGTGGCAATCTATACACATGGGGCAATGGATTGTACATCATAAATGGCTATTGTGAAACCAACAGAGAGGAAAGATGGACTAGTACTAACTGTCAAAAACTATCCGAACTTCTATAAGACATCTCAGTCACTTATAAGTAGAGTGTCTAACAAGTTATAACTTGTTTTACTGAGCAAAAAAAATCTTACCTCCAAAAAGGAGTGGAAGCAACAAAATAATTATCCTGTACTAGATCTAATTTTAATCAACCAGGAAGAAATAAAAATGACAGGAATATTTAGAGGCTGCAACTACATTATCATAACATTTAAGAAAGACTGGCATAGTTTAATGTGTCCCCACAGCTTTATAGGGTAGGCTTCAAAGGGTTTGAAGAAAAGATAGGCACAATTTCATGACACGAGACTCTAGGAGGTGACAGAGTTGGGAAGATCTCAAAAATTCCTACTACAAAATTGCAAATGATTCTGATGCACAAAAAATGGTAAGGAACCTAAAGCCAAGTAGCTGCCCAGAATTCTTTCTGATAAACATATTTTAAAATGGCATTTATAAGCACAGTTGACCTTGAACAAAATGGGTTTAAATTGTGAGGATCCATTTACATGTGAACTTTTTTCAGTAAATACTGTAAATGTGTTTTCCTTATGATTTTCTTGATGACGTTTTCTTTCTCTAGCTTACTTTTTTAAGAATACAGTATATAATATAACACACAAAATATGTGTTAATCGACTGTTTATGTTATCTGTAAGGCTTCATTCAGGTCGACAGTAGGCTATTAGTAGTTAAGTTTTGACTGGTCGAAAGTTATATACAGATTTTTACTGTGCTGGGTGGGGTAGGGGTTGGTTCCCCTAACCCGTTTTGTTCAAGCGTCAACTATACTGGCTAAGTTCCAAAATAAGGCAAAGCTTAAAAATTGTACAAATTCTCTTCTTTTGGCTTCACAAACACCTTCCCAGTCAATGATATAGGCTATGCCGTCTCAGATAACTGTGTTATCTTTACCTTTTCCCCTCCCTTAACTATATTTCCCAAGGCTCTGTCCTCATACATGGTCTCTTTTCACTCTACATGTGCTTCCTGGATAATGTTATTCATATTCATCACTTCATACACTCCAAATTCTCAAATCTCTACTTCCCAACCCTGACCATTTTCTCTGGCTCTGAACTCATGCATCTAACAACCTAGTTAAGATAACGCAATCTGGATCTAACACTCTGGTTGTGAGAACTAACCAAACATAGAACGCATTGCTTTAAGGTGCTATTAATTTCCCTCTATTCAAAGTAGTCAGATTCGAGCTAACTACAGTGTATACTCCAGGGGAACACATGCACCTGCTGGAGACTGACTACCTCCTTCAAGGTCCCTTCCAACCCTAACAGCAAGAAATGGAAACCAGCATTAGAATCTGAATTAGCAACTATTTCCTCATCTTTTTCATGAGCTATACTGGTAAATTATAATAAGGCATTGTTACAGTAGCAAGTCTCATTTGACTTAAAAATGGCACATTTCTAAAATATACATAAATAACATCTCTCATTATAACATATCATTTTCATTTCGGAAGTCTTAGGAAAAATAAAGTGGTGCCCAAACAAATATACTATGTTTGCTGTTCAGATGACCTCTGACCTTTCATCTCTCCGAATGTGAGCTCCTGAGGGTGGGCTCTCTGTCTCCCCATCTATAACTGCATCCCCAGGGCCAAGAAGCACAGAGCAGGCACTCCATGAACATGTGATGGATGAATCAATGAATGGGAGGAAAAAACCTCTGCTGTTAACACTAGGAATAAAACGTCTTTTGAGGCATGTGGCAGACACTTATTATTTCTGAAAAGATTCTGCACTGCCTTCTTTTCAATAATAATTTCTCTAATAAATTAAATAAGGTTAAAATTAAATGCATAGATTCAAGGATAACTTTCACGTCTTCTGTCACATAGGTTAATGGTGTTTCGGAACCACAAAATCATCTGAATAATGAAACAAAGGTGAATGGATCGTATTTAAATATATCTCTCTTGAAAAAAGTTTCTAGGGACCACCTGTCTAGCTTCTCCAATATTCAACAGACTTTAGCAAGGTGCTCAGTTTATTGTCTCTACTCCTGTTATCCAAAGAAAAGCTAATGATTAAGGACAACAAACATTTATATACCAGAATAACATTATTTGATTACAATTTAGGTAGTAAATGCTAGGACTCTAAAGCCACATTTTCTTACCATTTTGCTCTTACCTTCACAGGCACAGCCCTGTCTTATCAAACCCACCATCAAAGAGGTACACTGATGACATTTGGTAGGAGTAGTAAAAGATTTGACAAAAAACTGGTGCGTCTTGCGCTACAAAACAAGTTGATAGAAACATACACATTGATTATTTAAAGGATTTTCATCATGTGAATCTCTGTGCCCCACACTAGCTACTAGAATGTTTCTCAATAGAATGAATTATTTTCATTTCTCACCACATCTTTCTATAATCTATACTCTTCAAATATTTTTATTAGGCAATACTGAGATTATGCTAAAATAACAGAAGAAGTTAAGTGATAATTGCTCTTGAAGGCCACTTAAAAGTTACAAAATAAACTGGAACTTTCTTGTGGCTCACAAATTTTGACTTCAGGATTTTTATCAATTCTTCATATTATTCTTTAGCAAAGAGTTAAGTGAAAAATTTTCATATTTACACCTATAAAGAAATTTTGTTACTTTATAGCTTCTATCATTTTTCTTAATTTCTTTTGAAATATTGATTGTAGTTTTCATTGGTTTTATAGACATGTCTTTCTGACATACTTTCACTTTTTGTTAAAGATACATTGTTCTTTATTCTTTTTGTGCGTGAGACTTGACTGCTATCAAATTTTTAAGTAAAATAATTTTTTCTGCACTTTTATGAGGGCGGGGTGGGCCAGGGATTGCACTGAATCTGCAGACTGCTTTGGGCAGTACAGACCCAAAATCAATACTAGTATTTTAACAATATTATTTCTTCCAATCCATGAGCAACAGAATATCTTTCCATTTATTTGTGTCTTTTTCAATTTCTTTCATTACTGTCTTTTAGTAGTTAGTGAACAGATCTCTCACCTCCTTCGTTAAATTTATTCCTGGGTATTTTATTCTTTTTGATGCAACTGTAAATGGGATTATTTCCTCAATTTCTATTTCTGATAGCTTGTTGTTAGTATATTCAAGAGTATTTTCAAAGTTTTTTTTTTTTTTTAAATAATAAACATACCAAATTCCTGTATATCTGAGAACACTTTTAACATGCTCTCAGCTTTAAGTGATAGTACAGTTGAATTAAAATTCTAGGGTTCAAAACTCTTTTTCTTGAACACTTTAAACATATTTCTTTTTTAAAGATTTTATTGGGAAAGGGGAACAGGACTTTATTGGGGAACAGTGTGTACTTTCAGGACTTTTTCCAAGTCAAGTTGTCCTTCAATCTTAGTTGTGGAGGGCGCAGCTCAGCTCCAGGTCCAGTTCTTGTTGTTAGTGGCAGGGGGCAGAGCCCACCATCCCTTGTGGGAGTCAAACCCAGCAACCTTGTGGTTGAGAGGACGTGCTCCAACTGACTGAGCCATCCAGGATCTCAGCGGCAGCTCAGCTCAAGGTGCCGTGTTCAATCTTAGTTGCAGGGGGCGCAGCCCACCATCCCTTGCGGGAGTCAGGAGTCCAACAGGCAACCTTGTGGTTGAGAGCCCACTGGCCCATGTGGGAATCGAACTGGCAGCCTTCAGCGTTAGGAGCACGGAGCTCCAACTGCCTGAGCCACTGGGGTGGCCCTGAACATAGTTTTTAATTGTCTTCTTGCATCTAGTGTTGCTGTTGAGAAGCCTGACATCAATTTGATTTGTTTACAGACATCTGCTCTTTCTCTTTGAAAGTTTTTAGAGTTTTTCTCTTGATCCTTAAATTTTACTATAATAGATGTAGGATGTGTGTTTTTTCTTATCTACTCTCTTTTGCACATAATGATATATTTATATATGAGATTTTTCATTTAATTCTAGGTCATTATTTTTTAAGCATTAAGTATTTTTCTCCCTTTTGAAAGTCCTACTATGTAGATATTACTACTACTTCTGTCATGTAGCTTAACTTTCATATTTTCTATCTCATTAACTTGTTTTTCTGCTATATCATTTGCATAAAGCTATCTACTGAGTTCTTTATTTCAGCTGTTAATATTTTTATGTCAAGCACTTACAAACTATTTTTCTTCATAAGTGCTTTATCCTGCCCCATGTAACCAACACACTTCCTGTCTTATCTCTTTGAAGACATTAATTATGTTTACTTTTCTTTCACATTCTGTCTAACCTCAAAGTTTTGCTTTATCTGGCATAGGTTACCATATTTTGCTGTGTATAATGTGTACTTTTTTGCCCAAATTTGTGAGGGGAAAATAAGGATGCACATTATACATGGGTAGTTCTAATTCTGCATCTATATACATGTTTTTAATTCTTTTATTTATGCTTGTGAGTTAAAAGAGTAACTCTAGAAATCAATAGCGATATTCGTTTGCAAAACATTCTGGAATATGGTAATTGTTTTTGTTGAACTTAACAACGAACTTGTGACGACAAAGAGTTCTTGGCCTTCTATGATGCGTAAATATTGTAAATTTGTTACTGGTACACAAAATTTCTTGTACCTTGTCCTTGTATCTGTTCTTGTGTTTTGTAATTATCTGTTACATAAAATTTCTTGTATCATAATATGTTAAAAAAAACAAATGCTAAAATTCCTTTATAATACAAAAACAAGTACCTAAATGTAGACAAATAAAAATTTGAATTAAAAAATTAAAACGAAAGGTTTTATCCCTGAAAGTCTGGGCCAAAAACATGGGTGCACATTACATGGCAAAATACAGTATTCTGTTTGTTGCTTTCTTTCATATCAGTTACACTTTTGTTTATTTTATTAGTTTTTTTGATCCATCAAATCTCTCTTATTCTGTAGTTTAACCAAGGTGTTTATGTTCTGCAGACAGAGATTATTACAGTTTTCCAATTCCTAGAATTTCTTTGTAGGAGCTTCAGATAAGCAACTCAATCTTCATGTTCTTCCATAGATAGATAATACTTCAGTCACAGTCGTGTTGAAAAGTATTAAAAAAAAAAAAAAAGAACATTCACCTGAATTTTTCACTAAATATTTCTCTTTTTCAGTGGTTTATTAACCTCAACCTTAGATTCTTCCACAAGCGGCCTCAACTTTAATGCCTTCCTTACAACACATCCTCCAAGTACGACTCCTCACTGGAACAGACCTCACAACACTGAATTTAAGAAGATGGAAACAAAACAAACTTTTTACACTCTTCCTGCCTTTTGCAGTGATGATGATTTCCATTTGTACAGAATTTATTTTCTTTTCAAGCTTTCATGTTTGTGATTTTAAGGAAACCAATAATAAAGATCACAGGAAATACAAGAAGCAGAAATCCATTCTCTCTTTTTTATTTTCAGAAGACACCGTGCTCATAACTAGATTCAGTACCTTAGGTGGAAGGCCTGTTGAACCAGGGCACGCCTTTTTCTTTAAGGTTGGTGTATGAACTGGAAGTGGAGTACAGTCAGCAGTCTGAATCCAGGGGCAAAAAAGGAAATACATGTTATGAAAAACTCCATCTATTTTAAACACACTAGAGATAAATCAAGGTAAATAAAGCCAAAGAAAACATCAATAAGGCAAAATATATCTGAATGAAGTTAAAATTCTCATAGTGTTGATAATTTATTTTCTGCCTGTAATATCTACAAATGAAGTATTTGTTCAATTAGTAAAAAATTATTTGTCTGGAAATTTAAAAACAAATAATTTAGCAAAGAGAATCCACAGAAGAACACAAAAAAGTAACAGCATATAGTCTACATAAAAATGAGGATATTATTTTCAAGTTCATCTGAAAATGCCACATTAATTCTAAAAAGCATCTGAGTTTATAGCAAGATTTATAATCAAAATATTTAGAAGATTCTTTTAACTCCTTGACTTCTACATACAGAATGCACAGTACATATATATGGAACACAATTCTGTCGATGTTTGTGTATGTGTATGGGGGTAAAAAAGAAGGGGGGAGGGGGAGGGGGAGGAGGAGGAGCAGAGGGGAGAGAGAGAGAGAGAGAGAGAGAGAGAGATATCAGTAGGATTTTTGTTCAGAAATTCATTTCCAAAGAATGGTTGGATTATTTAATATTACTGGAATTCAGAATTTACACACAAATTTAGTTACAAGAGATATCTTTATTTTATGGGGTATTATTGTAAGATAGTTTTTTGAATGAAAGGAACCAGTGATTTTACTGGATATTACTGTGGAAAAGAGACATCACTTGACTGGCAAAGTGTGAAAAAAGGACAAGAAGGACTTCCTTTTAGGATGCTAAGTAAGCAAACGAGGAAAAAGCCAGCTTTGTATAAAGGTAAAGAATATTCTAAAATATTAAGAGAAAAAATGGATGGTTTCTCTTTGCCTTTGTTGCTATATAACCTTCAAAAGCAGAATATTTTATACATACTCGTGTTATAGCCTTAAAATGGAATTCAGTTGAGCTTCTCAGAATTTTCTGCTTAATTGTGAATTTAGTCCTAATTTAAATTTAATTTACTTTTAAATAGCTTGAAAAAATTTTGAATCCAATTCATAATTTCACGTTTAAAAAGATAAACATGAGAGGAAGACTGAAAACCTATATAAAGTTAATAAAAAACAATTCATAGGAAACAAAATTGTCATTAGAGTTTAAATAGAAAGTCTAAGAGAAGTTTTTAGAATTAAAAGGAGTGAAGCAAGGGCTCTGGATACAAGATTAACAGGGTTCATAAAGACCTGCAATGCCTGATTTAGAAAGTGCATTTTTAAAAAGATCCGTTTATCACAGCAACAAAAGCTTAAAGGTACCCAGGAACAAACCTAAGAAGCAATATGGAGTACACTCATGAAGAAAATAATGGAACTTTATTGAAGGAAATAAAAGAATAGCTGAATAACATGTATATCCTGTTCATAGATGGGAAGACCCACTATCATGATGATGTCAATTTGATAAATTTACAACTTCAAATCCAACCGAAAGCCCCACATAGAATATGGCAAGCTGATCCTAAAAGTCACATGTAAAACTAAAGAGTCAAGAAGAAAGGAAAAATATGGTGGGTGGGAGTGGCTGACCATACCACGTATTTGAGGACTATAGTAATTAAGACAATGTGATATTAGTGCAAGAATAGTGCAAGAACAATGGAAGAGAATAGAGAATCCCTAAACAGGCCCATTTATATGAAGCAGAGGTAGCTTTACAAATCACTGGGGGAAATACAGGAGAGTTGGTTGTTCATATGAGAAAAATAGATTAGAACCCCATTCCCATAATGCCTAACAATACATTTCAGTTTGATTAAGGTCTTAAACGTGTAAAAATACTTTTTTTAACTTTTAGAAGAAAATCTTTATAATTGCTGCAAAGAGAAGACTTGTTTTAAAGACATAAAAAGCAGAAGTCGCAAAGAAAAAGACGGATAAATATGGCTACCTTAAAATAAAAGCTATTGCAAAACAAAAAGATGACACAAATAACATGTAAAGTAAGCCACAGACTAGAAGAAAATATCTGCAATGCACATAGCCGGCTAAGGATTCATATCCAGAATATATAAAGAACACTTATAATAGGAAAAGTAATTCAATAGAACAATGGACAAAAGACATGAACAGGCAAATCACCAATGGCCAATAAACATATAAAAAGATGCTGAATAACACTTGAAATCAGGAAACGCATATTAAAACAAAACTGCCACTCCATACCCATCAAATTGACAGGGTGAGGATGTGGGAAAATGGGAAATTCACACATACTGATGACGGGAGTGAAAACTGGTCCAAACACTGTGGAAAATAATTTGGCAAGATCTAGTTAAAAGTTGAAAATGCACATAGCACACAACCCAATAATTCCACTTCCCGATATATATGCTGAACAAACTGCACATTTGTAAAAGCAGATAGCTATTAGGACGTTCACTTCAGTGTTGACTATAATAAAAACCTGGAAACAACCTACATATCCAATAACAGGAGAATGGATAAATAGTTGTGGTATATTCATATAATGAAATATTATACAATAGTTATAATGAATGAAGTGGACATATATCTGTATGAGTAAACCTCAAAAGCACAATGGTGAATGAAAAAAGCTGCAAAAAGATACAGATAACCTTTGTGTAAAATTTATACAACAAACATGTATTTTTTATGGATACAAATGAAATAAGCATGTGAAACCAAAGAAGAGAGGATGCACGTCAATTTCAGGGCATTGAGCTATGTCTGGGAAAAGAGAAGAGAGAATGGTATATGGAAGGGTGTTTCAACTGTCTGGAATATTCTTTCTTTGAATACAAATTTGTAAAAAGTAGGACAAAATGATCATATATGTTAAATTTGTGGGTAGTGGTACATGGGTGTTAATTATTCTTTGTATGCTGGAAATATTTCAACATTAAAACTTAAAATATTAAAACAATGAAAATCAAAAAAAGCAGAGGTTCTCATCAACCAGTCTGAGGTAGTCTACCACAGGGTTGGAAAAAACCAAGTCAGAATCTGAGTACAACTCATACTTCAGAGAGCTTTCTAAACAGAACTACCTGCTTCTACTGGGATGCTAGACACAGCTCTGGAGATAAAATGGGAAGCAAAGGAGCTCAGTCAGAACCGTAATGCTGAGTGAAGGACCAGAACTGCATCTTGAGGCAGGATGGTATTGACCAAGATATAACATATTCTTCGGACTTGTTGAAAAAAATGATCTCTGTTGAGAAAATCGGCCAATTGGCTGTTTAAAACCATTGACTGACATGAGGTACAAATACAACACTGGTTTTGCGCTATTAAAAGGCATGATTTCGTTGAATGCCTATGACTGATTTAGCAGTTAGAATAAACTGTTCAGTTGCCAGCACTGGCAATTTTAATTTTAAGCTCTACTTATGAAGTAACAGTCATGTCATGTCTTGTTAGATTTATTAGAAGAATGAAATATGAGAATGGAACTCTGACACTGCCAAGTGGCTACGGAGTTTGTATCTGATAATTTTGAAATTTACGTAACTCTGTCCTCTGTTCTACATTGTTCTTTACTTAAAATAAAGACTACCTTCATGATTGAATAAATTTTCTGTCTATTTCAGGTTGAATTTGGGGCGACAATTTTCTACTTTAAACTCCTAGCTACATTATCAGTCAAATGTAATGCTCGCCAATATACTGTGCTTAATACACAATATATTTGATTAAAAGAAGAGAATCAGATTTCACTTGTTTTTGCAACTCCTTTTCCTGACACAAGTGAAAAGTTGGGGAGCAACACTGCTCCAGTGAGGCACCTTAACTGGCTCAGCTTCACTAGATGTGGAAGGAGATGTGGACCGTGACTGGATGTAAAACTTGACGTTCGGATTCCGTACATATGTGTTCTCAACGGGATCGGTCTAGGAAAATAAGTCAGGAAAAACAAAACCCAAGAAATCACTTTTAAACAATGAGCAGCTCTTAACAAATTTCTGTAAGGCACGATCATGATAACATTTCTTGAGAAAGGAGGATAACAAATTTAGTTTGAATATTCACATTAGGGATGTGTCATACAAAGGCATAACCACCAGCTTTAATGCAAACAAAGGTTAAGAAAATACTTAACGAAATGCTCCAATTTTCACTGTTGATCTCTTACTTTGAGCACTGATCTCTACTATATGTTCTTTGCTTGTATTCCACATGAAACTTTTCACAAAATAAATCATACATGTGAAATAAATACAGAGTACTTACTAGAGATACGTACTACAGATTAGAGATAATTTTGTCCTTGGTAAGAATGAAATTTGGTTCTCTACCAGGCATTAGCTGAAAGTAAAAGAATCTGACTAACCTATTATCTTTGTGCTTGTCATGGAAGTAAATCCCCTCTTTTATTTTGCAGCAGAAGTATCAGCACTCATATTCAGCTGCACCCTTTTAACCAAGTATTTTTAGAAACTGAAAATGCTTTGGGTTAAAACTTAGCCTAAAAGATCTTATGGAGCACATTGATGATATATTTAGTTTGGTGATTTTCAAAATTACTAGGATTGGGTTTTAAAATGAAAGGAAATGAAGGTAATTTGGAGAGGAGGTTAGGGAATATGTTTCAAATACGTTGTACAGCAGGAACAACGCTAAGATCAGAAGTTACAATCAATAAAAAGAGCATCGGCTTAAGGATTTAAAATATGTACTTAAAATTTTTTTCTTTTCCTTTCTTATTATTATGGTTACTATTTTACTGACTGCTAGTGGGCTGGCAAACACTGCAGTAGCTCTCTGCTGGTGCTCACCTGTGGCCTCCCGGGCAGGCATGCTGGTGGGGCTGATAACACGGCCACCAACAGGCCTTAAGCCTGCAGTTACTGGAGTCAGGAAAAGTGCAGAGAAGGGTCTCAGTGAGGGCATTTGGGGACCTGGAGCAGCAGCTATTTACCAATAGCTAGGAAATATTCCGATATTTTAAAAACCGGAACGACTGAACTGAAGCATAGCAGCTGTATGCCAGTTCTATGTGTGCAATGTGACTAATTTCATAAAACCAGCATGCCTTATGAAGTAGGACAGCCAGGCCTGAACCCCATCTCTTGACTCCAAATGCAGTATTCTTTTTGTTGTACCAGAGGCAACCCCACAGTAGAGGTACAAAGAAATTTAGTGACCATGGAGGCCGAATTATCTCCTTTCTTGACAAACTCTGACCAGGAATAAATAAAAGAAAAAAGAAAATGGGACTCAAGACAAATTTTACCTAGTTTACAATTTTACTTAGGGACAGCCACAGAGAAAGTAATCAGTTTAAATTATTAATCTCTGATCTTGATTTGGGAATAGGGCAGAAATGTCTTTTACTCTCTAAAAAAATCTCCTCCTAGTTTCCATCCAATTATATAAACTGCAAGCTGAATAAGTGTCCACAGGGAAGGGGGTTCAATTAAAATGGAATTGATAAGCAAAGTAGCACTGATATATTTTATACTAATAAGAGCTGAAAACTGACTTAACTGTCTCATAAAGTTTTAAAGAAGCATGCAAGTTGGGGATTTGTTATATGTAAAAAACTGGGTCATCTTAAGAAAATTTAAGTTTCTGACCTACCACACAAAAGCCTTTAACCCACAGCTTGAATGAAAGACATGAAATCTGACATTCCTAGGCAGAGGCCAATGCTGTGAAGAGGACTGAATAGCTAAATAGAGTGGCTTTTACCTCTGGATCCAATTACTTTTAAAAACTTCAAAAATGAGAAAGGCAAAAACTTGCTGTTTCCAAAAGTTCTGGCTGAAATTTTAAAGTAGGTCTGCTCTTTGAGTCACGTGAACATGCTGTTTTATATACATTCTTGTACAAAATTAGAATACACTGCCTTACGACATTTTGTCACTGTGCTCTAATGGGAGTTTTACATCACGAACATCATCAAACCTAAAATCAAACCCGTCCTCTTGCCCCAGAGTTGGTTGTTAAAACCAGCATGTTCCATGGCCCTATGAAAATGTGACATTATGACAGTGCGAAATTGGGCGAAGGGAAAAATGCACTATCACAGTTTAATTTGCGATTACACGAATTAGTGAGTCTTAAAGAACTCTTGAAGCTTTTAACACATATCTCGTGGCCCTTCTGAAGAAATATTGTCATTTATGAAAACTGTTTACTCCTAGTAAGTTTTTAACTCATCAATAAAAATAAAACAACAGAAAGGAGAATGCATTTTTAAATGATTTTCCTAGCTGAATTAAAAACTGGTTATTCAGAAGTGCAAAACATTTAAATTTAAAAAACAACCCAATACCAACTGTAATAAAACAGAATAATGAAAATTACCATATTAGCTTTTTGGAACTGTATGCTCTTAAAGTAACAATAAATCCCAGAGATTAAACAAAATCAAGTTATTTTTTGTAAATAAAAAAATTTTTAATAAGCAAAAATACTGGAATAATATTTTGAGATGGCATTAACTCAACATACTAAAAAGTTGAACTATGCCATTTACAATGATACTCTGATTTAAAAAATATATATATAAGTGAAGTTTAAAAATTACCACTTTAGTTTCCAAAAGCATGTTTGTTATAAAGACAAAGTTTGGTAAAGATGAATAAACTCATGGCAAAAATGTTTTGAATATCAAACTTTAAATTTCCAGGTCTTTTAAAAGACTCTAACAGCTAATCAGATTAATAGATTTTAGTATTTCATTTCATTTCCTTTCTGGATTACTATCAATGTAAATAGTATCTCAAAAGAGAATTAACAGTAAGAATGATAAAAATACAATACCACTTACATATTTTCTTTATCAAAGTGTTAAGTATCACCAAGAGGACTGTGGTTTTCAAGATGTTATTAACTTTATAATTAAATATTTACCAGTGCATTTCTAATTAATGGCTTATTCAATCCACTAAAAAGCAATTAATTTTACTAAATTTTCACAATACTCAATGACCATATGGTAGGATTTACAGATAACCTAAAGTTAATTTTAATAATTAACTTGCAATGATTCAGACATAACATGGCAGCAAGGGAATTATTAATAGCATATTAGTTATTTTTACCTTCAAAAGAAAAATAATCATTAATATATTTAAACCACAGAAGTTAAAAGATTGTTATAAAATATTAATGTAAACAAATTAATGTTAAGTACTAAATGTAAGCAATGACTTACTTAAATAACGCAGGAAAAGCTAATAAATATGATATAATCAATAGCAGAGATATCTTAATTCAATAATTGGGTTTATAATTACAGAAAGAATGATAAAAATGGGATAATACTAAAAAACAATAAACAGCTAATATTAGACAGTATATTTTGATATTATCCACAGATCTTGGAAACAAACCCTAACAGTATAAGCAATTCACTCAATATTTCTAACCTGTAATCTACTGAAAAAATAGTTAATTAATTCTTTTTTCTAATTAAACATACTTTAAGGAGTTATTCTGATAAACAGCCATTAGAAACATCTACTACACGTAAGTGTCATTTTTATTTGCTGCTATACTGTTTGGAACAAAAAGCAGAAAAACTGAGTATCCGCAATATTGTCCACAACGCAAAATTCTGTCATGCAAAAAAGTCCATAATATTTCCTGAATCCATTAGGATTTCCCTAATGAATACTCCACAAAATGTATTTTTAGAGTAGTACAGTAAAATACAAAAGTTTTTTTCTCCCTGGATCAGATGTAATTTTTAGATTACCCATAAGCAACAATTCCTCAAATTATGCAGTTCTTCTAAAAATAAAAACTAAAACTACTCATATTGAATATGATTGAATGGGCCTTTTTTTTACTACAAAAATAATTACAGATTTGAACAAATACAAGTAGCAAAACATTCTATTAAGAAACCTGGTTGTAAAGTAAAAGATACCAAGTTTTATATGGATTTGATATAGATTAAAAATAGCATAAAGCTAACATGTTTTGTATTGATAATTATAAAACTCTAAGTTAACAGCAAAAAATTCAACTTTTATCAATTTTTCTTTATTCTTTAGCTGGAAATATTTGGGAAACAAAGTGGCAACTAATCTAATTTTTTGTATTCAGAAACACTTTATAACCTCAAATTTTCAGTTATGTAATTAATTGTTAATTGAGCTTATGATAAAAACAGTATTATAGAAATACTGTATCATTTGGACAATTTAAATATAATATTTTAACATTCTAAAACAAATCATAAATTCCTGAAGGTTATGACTAGTAAGTATAAACTGCCTAGTTACAAATATTGTAATTTATTTCTCTTTATGAAAACTTTTCAAGTTATTTTCAATATATTGATTTGAATATCTACTCTGGAGAATTTACAAATGTAAGAAAACATAAAGTAAGCCATATGTTGGCTATTTATAATCTCTGCAAGTTCTGAAGGAATCATCTAAAAGGAAACACTCAGTGTTTCTCAGTATTAATGAAAAACAATATGGACCTTTCCATAACCATTTGTATTCAGACAATAATATTTATAACAAATCTTTCTTATACTATGCTTAATTAAATAACACCACTTATACAGAACGTAAGTATTCAGACTGTAAATGAGGCTTTCTAGCACATTGGAAACAAAAATACAATAATTATATAGCAATAACTCGTATTTGTCACTTCAATAATTTTAAACTTATAAAAGTATTATGTATTTGCTTGTTTAAAAACACGATATATACAAAAGATTGTATACTACTATTAGATTCGAGGCCTCTGTTACGAATGGTAACTACACATATGGGTCCTACGGTACGTAATACACTCATGTTCCAGGGACTACTGAGGTTCCTCACTATTCTACTGAGATGTTTCTATGTAACTTGAATAACTGGTAATTCTTCAATCATCATCCTCACAGACATTACCACTTTTCAGTGGCTGACTTTTCATCTGTCACATACTTAACCAAGCAAAAACTGAAGGAACCCTGGAAAGCAAATGACCATGCCTATCACATCTGCATTAAAAAAAAATCATAGGCATTAGTCAGTGGGTTCTGGTTAAGTGCAGTTTATTCACATCCTATAGAATAAAGATATAGACTAAAGAACAGAGACTTCATAACAGCTTTTTCCCCTCAAAATTTTTTCCTTATTTCAAGATTCACAGAAATGTTCTAGGTGGCCAAGGCCCCTAGACATTAGCAAGGCAATAACTAACCTGTCATAAATTTTACCAGAAAAACAAAACCTCTCTGAATTAATAACCTTATTCAAAAACAGTTAAAAGTTTAGTCAATTCACAGGCTGATGATTTGAACCTAATACAATTGGGCACACAACATTTTGGTCTTCCCTTCCCGAGGTTATACGATATAATTAACATGTACTCAGATTAATTTGATAAACTGAAACACCCAATGATTTTAACTCTCTACAAATGTCAAAATAATCAGGAAATCAGTTGAACCAGCAATCTGTTCATAAACTTAATTAATGAGGTATCAGTTGAACTGGTATCAGATGTTGACAAGCAGTATCTGAACTGCTTCTTCATTAACCAGTAGTTTGAAAAGATGTGCTATATGAGGGCTAATCACATTTATTTTACAATCAACTCTCCATCACACCAGAAAGATAAGAGGAAAGAAGCAATGGGCCACTCTACTTTCCACGCCCTCTATATATCAGAGAATTCCCTGATCTAGAACTTTCCAAGTCAAAGGATTCTGGATTTAAGGTATTGATCAACACCAATAATCAGAAAGCTGACAGGTGAAAGTTAAAAACGTGTATCTATCACAGACTTTCCTTTTTAATGTTGCTATTTTAAATGGTGTATGAAAATCAGAGCCAATAATGTCAGCTGACCCACTGCTTCTCAACTGAGGAATACGCATCTGTGTATATTGGTATTGGGGTGGAGGCTGGTTTAGAAAAATTTGAGACCTTTCCACAAACAGGTTCGCCACTCTGGGCATATCAGAATCTTGCAGAATAGAGGTAGCAGCTGGCCTGTTTCAGATTGAGAAACACTGAGCTAGCCTTAGCATAACAGATAAAGAATGTTACAAACATTTTTAAACTCTTGGATATATCTTAAAATATAAATGACGTATTATTAACATTATTGCTCCAAATCTATAAATCTAAGAATTTAGGGATATTCCTTTGAACTACGTTAAAAAAAATCTATTGAAGATTTCTCCAGGGCTGATTTACATAAAATTATAGTCATTAAGATCTATAACATGTCCCAAATCACTTTTTGAAATTTGCATAATATGAATTATCAAGTTTTCTTTCTATATAATGAAAATCTCTAAGAAATCTCTACATAGTTGCTCATATTAGATTCTTATTTATAAACTCATTTACTTTGTATGGGATCAATATAGAAAACATATTTTAGGATCACTTATTTCCCCAATTAAAGTAAAAAAGACACCTTATCATTTTAGTAGTTTGGTTACAGAAATTTATATGAACATTCCTAAAGCTTTGCGGCCAGTCAAAAGAAAAGAAAATACAGAAAAGCAGGTAGCGACAGCAGGAGCAGCAGCACAAAGCATGCAATAAATGGAATAATATAGCACACAAACATTAGCATGTTCTGCAACCACAGGCCACAAGGATAAGAGAGAGGGTAGAGGGCTTAGGATGGGGACACAAAGTGCAATAGTCTCTTACACGTCTGCCTTTGCTAGCTGGAGTACAGGATGGAGAGCGCTTCAACAAAGAAAGGAGAATACTACACGTTACAAGTATTTACACACGTGACTCTCAATGACTACTACCGTATTAACAGACAAAGTATATAAACATACATATAAAGACACATTTTCTTGATAGGTTGAAAGGACATGTATTTTCAGGAAAAACTGGAGGGTAGGACAGTAAAGAAGTAGTTGTGCAGACTAGGTCTAAGATCAATATTATGTTTTCATTGGACCTTGCACAGTGACCCACAGCATAACGCTCCATCAAGTGATGGACAATTTCTTCTCTGGAAAGGCTGGCAGTAGCAACTTGAAATGTCAGAACAAAAAGGATCTAAATAATTCTGATTTAGTGCTGGTAAGCATTTAATAAAATACTTAATTAACTAGTCTTGCTTCAGACATTTAGCTACCAAATTCTTACTCTTTTCCAGCATGATTCTTTTAAACGATAAGAGCTAAATTAGGCCTTCAGAGTTATTGATAATGGATTAAAGCAAAAACAGTGACTTCAACAATATTGTCCGTCTTGACTAGATACTAGGCTTAGACAAAAGAGGGACTTTCACCATTCTGGCATTAAAAAATTAAGTAATTAGGAAAAAGTAACAAGTAGGTAATAATTATATCAAAACATTTTTCAAGTTTTTGAAATTCTGTGATGCTCAAAGCAGTAGCGTTCCCAAATATGAACCATATCTACCCAGGCAATTTCCTATACTTACTTCAACCTAACATTTATTAGGTTTACACTATGTCAGGTACTTAAAAAGATAAAGTAGGCATGGCAGGTAACAGACAGGTAGGGAAAACATCAAGCCATCCACAATGTAATAAATGCTGTAACAGAAATATGTACAAAGTTTGTGACAAAGTTTGTGTGGGAACCTGGAGGAGGGATGTGCAAGATTTTTAGGGGGACCGAGAGGAGGAAATCTATAAACTGAGTTGATAGGAATCATGGAAGACTTCAGAGAAAACTTCAAGGATAAGAAATATCCTGCAAGATTATATTTTATTTGTACAGTAACTGGCAGGTTGGTAAACAGGAACTGTTATTTCTTTCTATAGGAAACTGGACTGGAAGGTGATCTGAACACTGTCCCAAAGAGTTAACAGCAAACCAGGATTAGAAGGCCTGCAGTGTTCTAAACAAGTTTTTGTTTCTTAGTCCAGTCAGACTTCCATTATGTTGGAGGTCCAAGTCTCAAACTTGAACCTGGTTATATTCCATCAGTTACTAATAGGAAGTACCTGTCTTATCCTCCCCACCCCCAACCAAACATAAAACAACTCAAGCCCCAACCCTTTCTCTAGCTAACATTTAATCTCTCCCCTCTCTTCCTTAATAATGACAATAGCTAATGTTTTCATGTGTATAATATATACAGGCACTTCTCAAAATACTTTACATATAGGAACTCTTTTAATTCTCACAGAAACCTTTAAGGAAGGAAATATGATACTTATTTTAAAGACGAAGAAAACAGATTAACTTGCCACAAGTCACAAAACTGATTAAGTGCGTGGAGATAGGATTCAAACTTTCTTAGTCAGACTTCTCAAAAAAAGGTATACAATCAGGGTCTGTACTTCCTAGCCTCTCAATTCACTTCTCAATACAATTTGGCTTCTGCTTTGATCACTAATAATAAAATAAGCGTTTTGGGGTCAGTTCTATGTCTGATTTGTCTTAGTATCTACCATTGCGCAGATTGTAGTATTACACATGTAAAAAGTGCTAAAATGTTTAACATCGAGAAATCTTTCACTTTTTATCTACTACTAGGTCAGAGTCTGGAATGTGCTAAAACCATGAAGAAGCATGAATAGCTCAAAGTAAATATATTACCGCGATACTAAAGATAAGTCAAAATGTCTCTCAAAATTATCTTTGCAGTTGAAGGACAACACATTTTCCAAGCTGGCACTGTACAAAACTAATAATGATGCTAAGTCACTAGAGTATTAATGTTCTTCCCGGAGTGCCTATCTACAAATCTGACAACTATTTTTATGTTTTCAAAAGAAAAGGGCAAATTATACTTTTTTACTGATGGTACAATTAGAGGAAAACTCTCTCTCTCTCTCTCATACACACCCACACACACCATGGTTTTCTACAAACACCGAAACTGGTCTCAAAGCAAACATTGGAAACTAGTATGTTTTCTTAATATGCAATTAGATACCATTTAAAAATATTTGTTTTATATTTAGGTCTATAAATTGCCACCAGAACTTTAAGGCCAATTATGGAAGTAAGCACACAAGCAGAAACCAAAAGAGGTAATTTATCTTATGGACACATCATTTGGCTAACTGATTTTAAGTTTCAGTTAATGAATTCCAGAGGTCTCAGTTAATAAAATACTGAAGTCATGGTTCTTTCCCTCTAGATTGCCTACATACATTACAATGCATGATATATTAATACAAAATATATAATACATACAATAATATGCTTGCTATATAACATATTTC
The DNA here is from genome assembly GCF_057876585.1 of Rhinolophus sinicus. Taxonomy (NCBI): domain Eukaryota; kingdom Metazoa; phylum Chordata; class Mammalia; order Chiroptera; family Rhinolophidae; genus Rhinolophus; species Rhinolophus sinicus. Next base: position 55,025,268 of record NC_142506.1, on the reverse strand, counting down.
TAAATTACGGAAGGATTGCATATGACAATATTCTGAAATGTGAGAGTTTAAAGGTTGTGCTTAATTAGTATTTGGATGAAAGCTTTAAAAAATAAGAATTGAAGGAAGAAAATTTAGGAGTGCCATAATTTCTCAGGAGGATCTAGGCTAGTTTTGCTCATAGGATTAAAAAATCTTTACAACACGTTTTAAATTTCTCTCTTCCATTGATTCTCACATACGATCAACTTTCCTCAAATACAGTTAAAACTAAGCTGCTAAGCCTCAGACTTTTGTGACTTAAGATAGAATATGGAAGAAGCTAGGGGAGAGAACAATGTTAAAATCAAGAGATGAATGAAGGAAGCTAGAAACCAAGACTGAAATTAAATATTCTGGGACATCTTAGTAAGATTTTTATATGAGGCCAAAACCAAGAGTAAAACTCAACTTGACGTTACTCTCAGCTTACCTGCTTCTCTTAATATGTCAGAATACAAGAAAACAGGATTAGGAGGGCCAGACAGTTGGACTACAGGTACTACCTCTGCTCCTGTATGTCCGACCTTTACATTCTGGAGCTTTCATTCCTTAATTTACTCTTTCCTCAGTATCCTAGAGTAAGACACCTCCAAAAAGCAACTTGCTACATTCTCATTTGCCAGGTAAATAGGCAATTTCCATTTTTGTGAACTTGAGCTAAATGAACAGAGTGTAGAATTGTAATGTAATAATACTCAAAACTTACCTGGCATATATTTACTATATGACAATATGTTTATCAAATATAAAGAGCAAGTAGTTCATTTATATGACCATAATTAGTATTACCATTAATACAGTCAAGCCAAGCATTTGGGGGGTTCATTTAAAAAGAAAATGAACTGAACAAAATAGGAAATTCCTGTAAGCGTGGTCTGATGACCCCTGAAACTGTTACCATTGGGATGAAGAGAACAGATGGGGAAAACTCAGGTTGCTGAGCTCTATTTGCCCCTCACCCGGCTTGTTACCTGGAGGATGAGGCCTAATGTGAAGTAATCGTTGGCAGTCCAGGACTGGGCATATGGGGTTGAGAGAAAAGATGAGGGTAGAAGAGGGAAAAATTTCCACAGCAGAAGGGATCCTGGTGTCTGTCCTACTGCTGTCTTAATACCTCACATGTGAATACCTTACCCATGAGACCACTTATCAAAGTGGTCCTAGTTTCTTTTAAAATTAACTCAAACTCCTTTCTATCTGCCCTAAAGAATATCATATATAACCCCTTTATCACTACTTCCCTAATACCAAAAAGACAGAATCCTAAAAAGTCACTCTTACTAATGGGAGAGTATTGTGACAAATAATGGTTAAAACCACTGGATAAAATATTTTCTAAGGTTCTTTTTTCTTTCAAAAGTCTATGATTCTACGTATAGAAAAGCCCAAAAGCCTACATCCCCGAGTTATAGAAGCAGAGTGTGGAGGATGTATTCTGCTTTGCCTGAATCAGAGGGAAGGATGGGACAGATGTTACATATACTCTTCTGTCAAGGCCATTCTTACACACAGAGTTGTCTAAATAGTGTTAACTTAAAAGAAAAGCGTCTTGCTCCAAATGTCTTCTCATATTACCCAAAATCCTAGCACCCACTTGAATTCTGAATTAACAGGAAAAACACAGTGAGGAAAAATTAGATTTGGGAGTGTGGTTATGTGTACTGCTTTAGGTAGTGGAATAGACTTGTGTGGGAGGGTTAAGGGGAAAAGTAGAGAGAGTTTGGAGAAGGCAGGGCACTGGTGCTGAAGTTCTAAAGAATCAGAGGGCACTATGAGGGCACCAGGCTACTGGGGGCAGATGGAGAAGGTCAATGATGTGAGGACGCCAAAGAAAACTTGATTTCTGCAATTTTCCTTAATACTAGCCTTATTCCCTCCTACACCTACAAGTTGTAGCTTCAATTAAAATTTTAGATCTTCAACATAGCTTTGTTTACTTTTCTATAGGAATGAGACAGACAACAAAAAAGAATGATCAGAGGACATGTTCTATGTTAAGAGTTACGTATTCTATGTTAAGATGTGTGCTAGTTAAGAGTTAGAGTCTACTCATCACAGAGGGCAGTCATGTATTATAAGCATCATGCACAACGACCTAACTAGTTTTGGCACAAAGAACAATCAAGATTTATTCCTTAAGAATTCAAATGCCTAAGAGAAAGGAAGCTACAGAACTTGGATGTTATACTAAATATCTTGGATGCTAAGCCAAGCATGCCAAAGACTGAATATCATTATTTAAAACATCATTCTACTATGAGGATGAACTGGATAATAATTCTGGAAAGGGTGAACATTAAACATAAACTATAAAGAGAAACAGAGGTTTATGCCATAAAACATGAAGAAAGAACACAAAATATTTTTTATAACATGAGCTTACAGCTGGCTGGTCTTTGCCCTGACAGGTAAAAACCACTTTCCAATGGTAATGTGATTTGACAATTCTGGAGGAAGTTATAGTGATTCGTATTGGTGGTGGGGAAGGCTGAGTGATAAAGAGAGAAGAAAACACTGAAGTGAAATGGAATCGGAGGACAAGGAAGGAGGCTAAAGAGAATATAGGAAGGGAGGGGAAGTGGCCTATTAATAGTAAGAAAATAATAACCAGTATTACTGAGAGCATTACATACATAGTTTTTTTTTTTGCTCAAATTCCCATGTGAGATTAGAACTACTGTTATCCCTGTTTGTCCAATGAGCAAAGTGGCATATAGAAAGGTTAGATAACTTGCTCCCAATCATACACCTGGAAAGCAGCAGAGGTAGAATTTAAGTCAACTTAAGGGCTTAACCAATAAATTGGGAGAAGAGACCTTAGGAAGCAAATGAGGGGAAGAACCATGAATCATAAAGATTCAGCAGCCTTTGTGAACTCAACTCCTTTTTACCTTATAGTAGTTCCTTTGTACTGCTTTAAAATTTAGTTGTATGTTTGAATTGAGTCAATGCTGAAGAACAGTATGTGAAGGGTAAGAAAGGGTATTCTTGGAGGAAAAGTGAAAGCGGGAGCAGTCACTACAGCTGGGAGGGGACCGGAGCAGGGCCACGAGGGGGGCCCGCTGAGGTGTGAGTTCCTGCAGTCTCTTCTGCTGAGAAGAGAGAACCTATTTGCCAAAATACATACTACTCCTACGTTTCACTTTCAAAGATTTTGGGGAGAAAATGGGATGCAGAGAAGACTTTGTTAGAAACAAAAATGAAAATGGTTTTCCAGTGGAAAGAACAATTAAAATAATTTATTCAAACTTCCCAGTCTTTTTAAGGTGAATGATATCTGTATGGAAATATCATGTTGAGTATTTTCATATAGTAAAATATACAGCAGATTAGAACATGAAATGCTATTGCACATCTTTTTATCACACTACAGAATTACCTAGAATAATTATTTGTCTCAAGAATAATAAAATAGTTTCCATATAGAATGGAAGGTTGCATACTTCAGTATAAGTATTTCAAAGATATCAAAAGTCACTTTTAAAATAATTTTTAAAAATCTAGATCAAGTTTTCCTTTAGCGGAAAATTATGCTAAATTCTCTTCTGAATATAATAATTATATTTAACACAATGCAAAAATAAAACATTTAAAGAATTTCCCCTGGTTTAAAAAACAGTTCTATGTACAATATTTGCATTTAAACTAATTTTATTTCCCAATTTTTGGAATGACTGTTTAACATGATAATAAAATGTTTTATGACAGGGATTATTGTCCCATTTAACGTAGAATAGAGAGAATGCATGTGGCAGATATTTCTGTAAAAAGAATGAATGATATACATTAGGAACTTTCAAATTACTAAGTGTATAGAATTCAGGAAAGAAAATGATAATGTAGTCAATTTATAGTGCATATAGTGCATATGTGAACTAAAATCACTTTCCACACTAAAAAAAAATTCTGTCAGCATTAAAAAATGATTTGTATTCAATTACTGTGTTATGATAAAATCTACTGGAAGATTTAATAAATAAAACTTGTCACTTTTTCTGATTATACCTCCAGAGATTTACTTTTAAGTAACAGAGAAATTAAATAGTAAAGTGCTGTAAAGAAATGGGGAATGTGAAATAGATATCACCATGAAAAACAAAAATGAGCAATTATATCTATATCTATGTATATATATATATATAGTATATCTATATAGTGACAATAATCAAATAAGCATTACAGTTTTCAGAATTGTTGCAAAGAATAGAAATACAGAACTTCTCTGATGGCCAAAGAATTTTACAAAGTACATTTTTACTTTATTATGTTTAATGATGATAAACTTTTCATTACACTCAAGGTAAGAAAGAAATTATGGCTCACAAATAAATTATCAAATGTGATGCTTCTAAAACTGACTGCATTAGGCAAATTCTTCATATCAATTCACTGATCTCTTTTACTGAAGGATGCATTGGTTTGAAAATCAAAGACTTACGTCATCCAAAAAATCAATCAGTGAAGATGAGGAAGAAGAAAAGGAATCCTATTTAACGAATACAGCAATAAAAAAATAGAAAATATGGATGAAGCAATTTAATCAGAACAAATAATAAATTAAAAATTTTGTAAAAACAATTGAAAGGCAAAATGACATTAATTCAAATAAATAAATGAAAAACGTAGTCACGGCACTGTTTCTCAAGGAACTTAGAAATTCATTAATTACTATTTAAAGAGTGAGTCTTTTTCCCTTTCCCTAACTAATGAAATATAGTTCACATACTATGTCCAAAATGTAATAAAATGAAATCTCAAGACAAATCATCAATAATCAAATTTAATGTAAGCATTTTAGACAGTAACAACTAAACGGAAGACTAAATCACTGCCTCTAATTGTTCCCAATGTAAGCTCCTTGAGGGCGGGACTTGTCTATTTGGTCGCTACTATATCTCTAGCACCTAGAACAGTGCTCTGCACAGAGAAATACGAACACTTGTTGAATAAAGATATAATCACTACCTTCAATTTTCTGGGACAAAAATATACTTTATATTGTAAATTTTTCTTAACCAAAGAATTTAAGTACCAAAAGAATCATAATCATACAATCACTATTTCATTAATATGGAATCTACCTAATATGCTCTATGGAATACAGTTTTTAAAAACCATTCCTATTATATGCTTTGAAAAAATTTAATAAATTTGAAACTAGAACCAGCAATGCCCTATTGTGAGCTTTGACATTTTCAATTGCTTTTTACTGTGGCTCTATGCTTTACAGGAAAAGAAAGTGTCAAAATTATTTCAAAAGTTAGGATTTGTTCTGCACTTTCTGTTTCCTTAGGGGAAGAAGTAAAATTGCCTTGATATATTATAATAACTCTCATATTTAGACCTTTCTTACATGTTTTCTTAAGTACAAATGTGACTATAGTTTCCGTAAGAATGCAGAACATATTTTTTTCCTAATGTTTTTTTTTTCTCATATATAAGATTCTAGGTCCTCTTATGTGGGATAAAATAAAAGTTTTATTGCAAGTGAATTTTAAGTCACAAAGTGATTTTTAAATTGACCACAGAGATATGTGAAAGGTGTGATACTTACTTCAAATTGATCCAGAGCATCGGCAGGCGCATTCAAAAATGCCAAGAAAGAATGCTGTGAGTCCTGGTGCTCTATACCTATAAGACAGCAGCAACGTTTTTTAAACTAGAACAATTAAAACTAATTTTCATGGATGACCTTTCCTTTCTGAATCTATTAAAAGCAGTTCACAAACTACCGTATGTCAAAGCTGATCAATATTATTACTTTATGTGTTTAAAAAACCAAATTACATTAATGTTTCTTGGAATATCATGTAAGAGTTAAATTACATCAGTCTCCATGAGACACTTGTTCTTGACTTGAGTTCTTAAATTTGTTTCTTTCCCTGTATAGTACATCACAAAAAACACATTAAATATTTTGGTAGAGTTGAGAGAATTTTCAAAATAGGGCCCTGATTATGTCTGATTTTTCTAAGCTAATTTATCACCAAACAAGGTTTCTGTTTTGTAATACTCTTATCAAGTATATAGTATACACTAATATAAATAATCTTTGGTAAGGAAATAATGCAATGATGAAAACAAATATATTTAATTATGAAAAATACTTGTCAAGGCCTCAATCTGGTTTCAGGTATTGTTTTATCGACAGAATGAATAATCAAAAACTTAGCTTTTCTCAGACGAATTTTAAAAATTTCTTGCGCTATCTCTTGGCTATGGTATTAACTTTAAAATGAATAATTTCCAAAATAATTCTTAAAATATACATATAATGATAAATACTGGGGAGGAAAAGCAGAAGTAACCATGCACACATTTTTGATTTCCATTTCCTTAGGAACTGACAACTAATTTGTACGCTTTTCCTATTACTCTAATAATGTACCATGGTTGCCAGATAAGGCAGGATGTTCAGAAAGTCATTCAGTCAATAAATATTTATTGAGAGCTTATTATGTGCCAACTCTGTCTAGATACTGGGGATATAATATAAATAATGCAAAAAAAACAAACAAAACTAAAACCCTTCCCTTCATTATGTAAATATTACATTATTTAAGTAGTATAGTATATTATGCTACAACATAGAATGAAATTTTATTCTGCAGTGTTCAAAATCTAAATAAAAAGCTATGGGTTAACATGCTTTCATAAAGCAATCTGATAAAACTAAAGCTTTTCTTTTGCAAGTTTACATCTATTCTAAAAATGATGCAGTCCAACAAGGTCATCTGCTGTGTTACAGTAAGTCATACGATACATTGGCCTCTTTTCTCTATATGTTGTCTTTAGGGCCACAAGTCCTCCATGTCCTATATTCTTTTCTCTTTACTCACTAAATAATATAGTTCCCTTCCATCTTTCATGTATAAAAACCCATTTCAGCATGATGTCTTGTGTTGATTCGAGCTCCTAACTCACTTTTTCTGGGTTCCTTCCTTTCCTGCTCACTAGGAAATTCAATCAACAAACATTTATTGCATATCTACTACTTTTAAGGGCTTTTTCATGTTAAGTCTTTTATGATTACCCTCTTTCCTCCACAAGTTTAAAGCAGATGCAGAGACCCAACTAGCTTTATACATCACTGTATGTCACAGGGCTGGGAAACGATAGGAAAGCACGCAAGCAAAACATAAAGCCCGTTAACTAGGTCACAGCGGGCAATACTGACTGTGTCAGGAAGTGAATTTTCAATAACTGCATATAAGAGATGCCTTCATTAAGAAAATGACATTCTAAATTTCTTTTTATTAAATCTTCACATTCTTAATGCCCACATTATGGAAAGTTAAGAAGTTCATATAATAGAGCTATGAAGCACTCTGAGTTGCTTTTCACATTAATAGAAAAATGTTCAAGCAATGTTTTCATGAAAATGGGAATAAATTCTGGGAAATTCCACGGGGCAAATAATTTAATAATCAAATGGAAGACGACACTGGAACACCAAAATAATTCTTCACCTTTAAATTGCCCTTTTAAAATACTGAATTAGATTAAGCTTTAGTCATTTCATACATTGTTTCCCCAACTACCTAGGGAGTGAATTCCCTATAACATTTGAGAACAGTATAAAGTATATTATAAAATAGTATTTTTTTCCAATCACAAAAACATTATTTGCAAAATAGTCCATGGCACTGAAAAATGTTAAGTTTATGGCAAAGTGAGTTTTTCTGTTACAATAAAATCTTTAAACGATGTATATTAAGTAAAACAAAAGGACTCAGAGACTAGACTACCAAATATGTGTGTATCACATATACATACATATATCCATAAATAAGTTCCAGAATTGCCTACGGAAACAATTCTTCTACCTACACAATAAGCTAATTCTTGTGTAATAAAATGTATTCACAACAGAATATTAAGTCCTGGTTGATGCAAAAAACACGCCCATACCCTTTTCAGATCTAAGCTCTTCAGTGTCCTTTATCAGTTGTTCAATTTCTGATAGTAGTTCCAAGTTCTTCTTCTCTGAATCTTTTAGTTTACTTAAATAGGGGGAAAAAAGAAAAAAAATGCCATTATTTTGATTGCTGGTTAGTGAGCCATCATGTATGTAGTTGGATTTACTTGGTTTCAAAGTCAGTTACACTAAATTAGGGAACTGAAAACTACTGCAGGAAGGACAAATCCAGCCTGTCATCTAGTCCCGTGTGAAATTTTATAGAACACTGCCAGGTTCATCCATTTATTTATTGTCCATGGCGGCTTTGGCACCATAACACTCTATAGACAGAGACTATATGGCCCCCAAATATTTACTATCTGGCTTTTTATGGAAAGAGTTGCTGACCCTAAGCTAAATTATTAATTTTAAAAAGTCATAAAACCAAACATTAATTTTGGAATTCTATTAGCCTTCTTTCACAGAGAACCATGAAAGTGGAGCATACAGATGTTTGAAATTTTCAGTTTGACTCATATCCCTGATTTATGACCAAATGTACAAACTCCTATGTTCTAGGCACGAGAAGAAAGTAGCTCTTTCTGCTGGGATCAAACCACATTCTCCAGAAAAGGTTTTATTTTCCATTTTCAATGTCACACTAACACATTTAAGTAAAGCATACTTAATTTTTATCTAGAATATTTATAACAGGAATATAGTTCAACTGGGCTGCTATGTATCTGGCCTCTGATTTGATTCAAAACATTAATGGCTGCCTAAGACTAAGGCTTCACACCATTAAAAACTGAATTTATGGGCCTGTATTTCTTTTCGTGACCGAATATCTTTGGAACTTTAGGTAGTCCAAGCACCAAAAGGATTTTTCTATTTATATTTTGATTTGTAACATGAACTTTCTATTGTTCCTCTATATCACATATACTGGATGTATTCTTGAACCATGTTTATATCCATTCCAACTGTGACTTTCATTTTATCATTTACTTATTCAGAGTATAATTTGTTCCACTGTTGTGATAAGAACTGAGTGAACGTATTCATTTGCTAACTTTCCCAGAGACTGTGGGGGATATACTTTTTTACACATAAAAGAACATAAAAAACGATAATTAAAATACATTATACTATTATGCAATTTACCATCAATAGAACCTTCACTTGTAAAAGACATATGGTATAGGCCAGAATTTTCAGATGACTATATTTTGTTCTAACTCCATGTTACATTTTAATACTAATATGAGATTCTTGAACAAGAAAAAATTGGGGATTTAATGGAATAAAATCTGAGAGTCAACTAAGTTTTACAAATAAGGGGAAAAGTAAGTAACAGAGTATTAATTAGTAATATTGATTCCACTTTACCGACAAGTCAGAGGAAAACAAGGCTGTATTAAAACCCCATCACTGCCTACAAGGCTTGAGGGTATCTATTCATTTTCAAATCTTCATAACTTTTTCTGGTCATCACTTAAAAAAAAGTGACAGGTAGGAAACTAAACATGTAACTTCTCTCCAAATATTTTGGACTAACGTAGAAATTCGAATAGGACCATATTATTCCATCTTACCATTCTGTTATGATGTTAGATGCTTTAACTTTATTCAGCTCTTCCTGGATGGCCTGTTTGGCTCTTATTTCTGCATCCAGAGCTGACTGCAACTCCAATCTGGCTGACATATCCAGTTTTGCAAAACGACGCATTTTCCAGGGCATATCCTATAAAATGATATGACTATGTTTTCAGCTCCATCCCATTTCATTTGTAACATTTAAATTTAGTAATCCAAATGAATTTGGAAATTACTTAAACACATCATCTTTCTCTAGTGACAGAATAAAAGCATTGCCTGTGAAAATACTTTTTTTCATTAAATTCAGAAATAACGATAGACTCACACATGAGTTTACTTTTTATCATTATTACCAATAATGGTTAGCCATACAAATTATAGTTGAGCAACTATGTGTCATGATTTCCTAAACTGGAAAAGACTTGGACTAACTGACTGCTCATAAAAACTCTTAACAGAAATCAGGCTAAATAAAGCCTAGACAAACTGACATAAGAACTCAGATTTATTATAGTGCTTCCTGAGTCTTTCTCTCCTGTAATATGATAAGCCTCAGTGCAGAATGGTAGCTTACTGTTGCTCGTGCACCCAAGCTGGAATTTCTTAATGCTTCTAATTCTTCAGTCATTTTAGAAGCTAAGGCCTGAAGATACCCTCGTGCATCCTTTTCATCACTGACCCTACAATACAGAAAGACAGTGATAAAGTACAAAAGTAAGCCAAACAGAAGACCTTCAGTGAGATATGTATTATTTTAAAGCATCATAAAAAAAACCAAGTGAAAAGTGATAGAAATTTAAAGACGTTCTTAAATACCTTCTTTCAAAGGTTTACCACACACCACTATCTGTCAACAAGGGGAAGAGGTTTATTGAACTGTTCAGTTATCTACAAATTAATGCTGGCCCTGCTTAGGAAAGTCCAAATTACTCACATCTGATAAATTAGTAAAATTTCACATGTGAACCATAGAATTAATATTCTTTGAATATTAGATTAAGCCCCCATGATTTCTAAAGAATATTACGAGTTCTCATTAGTTGGAGTCTGCCATTTTATATTATGAAAATATAACACACCCTTCTTAAAACTGAAGGACACTACATTTAGAAAGTTTCAAGTAGAACACTCTGCAAAAATCAAGGTTGTATTGTAATAAATCTCTTCTGTTTTCTAAAACGGTAAATAGTCAAAGACAAATAATTAAAGTCTACTGAAACTCAGTTTCTATTTACTGTTTTAAGACTATCTTGCTGATGCAACTATTATGATTTTAGATAGAAATGTTTTCAAATTATATTCACTATGACAAATTCCACACATTAGAATTTCTCAAGAGAAAGTCTGCATTTTGTTACATCTTCTCCAAACAAGGGGACCATCAACATATGAAAATTACAGAAGAAGGTACTGTTCTCAAGAATGAAAACCATCGGTATACAGAAAGCTGTAATTCCATAAAGAAGAAGATGAAATTTGTAATGCTCAAAAGTATATTCTAATACACTTTGGAGAAGACTATTTGCTTTGTGCACTCTGGTTGTTTTCAAAGATAAAATTCAAGCCATTGAATAGCTATGAGCAAAAGTATATTTCAGGAAAATTAATATGTATCTGTGATGTATACAGCAGGCAAGTTTAAATCTTGAGCCTTGCTTTAGCATCTTTAGAATTTAGACTCCTGAGGACTCAAGGGATGATTCAGGGGTGGGATAGAGTGAGACCATGCAAGATTTCATCACACTACTCGGAACAGCACACAATTTAAAACTTACGAATTGTTTATTTCTGAAATTTTCCATTTAATATTTTTGGACTGTGGCTGAAACCACGGAAAGTGAAACCACGGATAAAGGGGGGAATTACTGAATATCACAAGTTTCCAATACCTTGTTTTGGCATTGTTTCAGTGTTTAATATACCAGACTGAAAAACTATAAATAGCCTGAGACTCTTGACCTTTATAAGTTTGGATAGAATATCTCAGAGAGTTAGCTTTCAAGAAGGTGAGAACTCTGAGAACAGGGAGTATATCTTTTACTTTTAGCCTATTAGGTATTTAACAATTTGTTAGCTAATGTAAGTCCATTTTTAAATAACAGCTTTTATGCAAAGTGGCTTCCGTGTATTCCTGATTTCTTCTGCGCATTTCACTTGAATATGAAAAGTGTACAATGAGTGTTTTGTGGCATCATATGAAAACTTTCGCCTCCATCCTTTCTACCAAACCTTTACAGAGAATCCACATTTAAAGCTTCCTTCCTTTACCAGGACCACTTCCCATTCCACCCAAACCCTCATGCCAGTTACTGGAAAAGATCAGTGGTCCAGGATCTCAGGCTTTGGCCAGATCAACTTTGTGTTCTAGAAAGTCATTTCCAGCAACACCTTAATTATAAATTTGCTTATATAATAATGGATTTACAAATAAATAGTCATAATTTTTTATACAAGCTTGGCTAAAGAGTAAAATGGTTTTTCTTCAGTAACGTCATCAGACTTGATGACAAGGGCATAAATTAAACATTAAACGAACCATTAACTATACTGTTTGGAACATAACCAAATTTCCCCAACAGTGGCATTTTCCTTTAGATATTCACTGAATAGTCACATTATTAAGCCAAAGATAAGTTAACATAAGATCTCTACAGTTACGCCATTATCAAGATACTTGAGTCATTTGGGTAAGATTACTTAAAAGACAGTGTTTATTCACTTTTGATATTATTTAAGAAGGAGGGCATTAATCTGGTATAAGTTAAGGAAAATGGAAAAAATGCTAACGAACCAAAATAAGAGCACAAGAAACTAAAATTTCCACCAAATGATTGGTCTATAAACATATGAAGAACGTAGTTGTTTTCAGATAAATTAAACATCCATGATTTGCCAAAAAACATAAAAAACTTAAAAAGTAAATTTAAAACATTAACTTACCTACTTTTATTAGAAAATAAAATCCCCATTGGATTCTACTTTCTTCATGGATTATAAAAATATACAAATTTTCTCACCCATAAAAAGAAATGAAATCTTACCATTTGCGACAGACAACATGGGTGGATCTAAAGAGCATTATGCTAAGTGAAGTAAGTCAGACTGAGAAAGACAAATACGTATGATCTCACTTATATGTAGAATCTAAAGAACAAAATAAACAAGCAAACAAAACAAACAGACTCATAGACACAGAGAACAAAGTGATGGTTGCCAAAGGAGCAGGGGGTTGGGGAGCTGGGTGAAAAAGGTGAAGGGATTAAGAAATCCAAATTGGTAGTTACAAAATAGTCATGGGGATGTAAAGTACAGAATAGAGAATATAGTCAATAATGTTGTAACAACTCTGTATAGTGCCAGTTGAGTACGAGACTAAGCAGGGGATCACTGTATAAATTATATAAATGTCTAACCACTATGCTGTACACTTGAAACAAATACAAAATAATATTGAATGTCAACTGTAACTAAAAAAAGAAATAAAAAATATGTACTAATTTTTTACAAATGCCACAATAATCACTTATTGAATGAATTAATATAAAGATTAGTAAGGTAATTATTCTTTTCTTAAACCTTTGAAATTTATTATTACCATTAAGGTAATTATTCCTTTCAAGAATAGTTAATAAAACTAAACTGTAATTATTTAAGTGTTTTAAAATGCTTTGTGTGTGTCTATCTGTTATAATTAAGAAAGGTGATAGCACAACATTTTCAGATTCTAAATGTTTCTCCAAGCTTTCTGTTTCTTAAAATTATCACAAATACAGCAACTTTGATTTTAGAAAGGAACATCTATAGCTAGTGAACGACTTTCTTCAGTTCTTTAAGACCCACTGTCTTAGGAGAGAAGAACATTTTCTTTGCTTAGAAAGGAATACTAGGTTTCAGTGGTGCTGTGTAAAAGCTGACGGGGTATTTGTTGGAGTTAGGGAACAGAGGACCATAACAGAAAGCATAGCAGTTAATAAATAACAGTGATAAAGCTGTGCTTTTTAGGGTTACATGGTTCATAGCAAAAAATAAGATAACGTGTTAGTCACCTCCCGTTAACCATACCAACTTGACCATATATCCAAAAATCACTCACAAAAACACATGTAAAAGAGTACTCACCACTGAATTATTTCTGTGATTTGGGCTTCCCAATGTGCCACTGATTCTTTCTTGTCTGCAAGATCTTTTACCTCTTCTTCCAACTGCTGGTTGCGCACACTTAAGTTCTCATACAGAGTGGTAAGCTGCATGGTAGTTTTAGGACACGTATGAATTTTAGGAACAGCAAGTCAAGCTGCCCAAACCCTTCTTGTTAAATCTTAAATTCACTATATTCTACTCAAAAATGCTTGTCTTCCTGATTCCTTATTATTTCATGACCTGTGGGTCACTGAAGTTAGAAACATCAAGTACTCTGAATTCTCCTTCTGCCTTAACTTCTTTCCCTTACTCCGTACTCTGAATTGGTTCCTTTTGTGAACATTCTCCATTTGTCTGAAGAACTCCCCAATTCTAGCGGTAAAAATGTCTCTATGTCATCCTCTTTAGAAAAAAACCAGCAGAATTTCAAGCTTATGTAGGTGATTTATCATGAGCCCGTCACCCCACCTCAACAAGTATCGCCACCATGGCAATCTTAATTCATTTGTACTCCTGTGTTCTTAACCATCCTCCCGCATTATTCTGAAGCAAATACCAGACATCATATAAATTTATCCATACAAATGTCTGTGTAACAAATCTGGATTATAATAATTATAAGACTACAAAGGAATATGGAAAAATGCTCACAACATTTTAAATGAAAAGGCAAATTTGAAAATGAAATGTATGTATTACTACAATTATGTAATAATATGTATGTAAGCAAAATCTGAAAAGAAACATGTAAAATTAAAGTGTTTCGTGGTGATGAGATCATGGGTAACTTTTATGTTGAATATTTTCCATGTTTGTTTATAATTTTGCTTTTTTGGTAAAGTAATTTTAAAACAACATACAAATGATATATTTTTTTTTACTAGAAACCATTTACTTTCAGTCCATGGAATATATGGCTAATTTTATTTGCAATGTTATCTTTTATTTAAAAGTAGAACTTAAGACTTCTGAAAATATCAATGAACCTTTTTTTTTCCCTATTTCCTTTTTAATTTTTATTTTTGGAGTTTAAAAATGTGAATGAATGTGAGAATGTATTAGTTACAAACGTTATATAAGTTTCAAAATTTACATAATAATTGCTTTTTGGCTTCTGTATTTAAAATTCTATTGAGAAGGAATTCAGTTCTCTTCAAGCTGGTTCCCAATGGAACAGTTGGTATATCAGTGTCAAAGGTATTCTTTGGTTATCCCTCATGGGTAAAATACCCAATTCACACCAACCCAGAAAACGAATAAATACAAAGAAACAGTGAAGGTGTGCAGCTAGGTGGACTGAGAGTTAAGCAGAGAAAGAAGCAAAAGCTGAATAAAAGGAGCAAAAATAGACAAAAGGTTCAAATAGAAGCAGAAGCCCCAAATCCTTCCTTATTACTTTCTTGTTATCATTTGCCATTAAATACTTGCCTACCGTATGAATTTGCTTTCAAGGTTCTACCCAAAGTTCTACTTCATCATATCTTTCAATTTAGCAAGAAAAGGTAATGTTTATTTTTATGAACTTGGGAGAACGTCTAGCATGTACTCAATGAATATAAATGAGATTGAATTACTCACCTTATCAAGTTCACTTGTCAGTTTTTTATTTTCTTCAGTTAATAATACTTTTTCTCGTTCATACTGCTGTTTGAACTCATTTTCAAATTCCTCCCTTTCACTTTGACTAACACAATTCAAAACATAAAGAAAAAAAAAGGAATTGAATTAAAGGTAAAATAATGGTGTACCAGATTGACTATTGTACCATATGCTTTATTCTGAAAAGTCACTTAAATCTTGACTGTTCCAAATTATGATCCTTTCCCTTAAAATTCAAGCTCGCAATCGTTTTCTTTTAAATAATAAATAGATTTGTCCATTTAATAACATCTTCCTTTTTCATTTGAAAATGTGAGGAAGACATCTGTCATTTGTAGACTTCCTAATATGTTCACCTTATTTAGTTATGTATAAACTAGAAAGTATGGGGAAATAAGGTTAGGGGAAGACGATATATGGACCACAACATGATTCCTTATATTCAGCTCTGGGTTGCATAGAAAATTCACAATTACATTTCCAACAGTTCTCTCAATACACTCAGCCCTTCCTTCCTTCGCTCCTTCCTTTTTACCTAAGTACCTACCTACCTACACATATAAACGCACATACACAACTTTAATATTATAAAACTTATTTAAAATGATAGTTCTGTGGGCAGAACTGATTCACCTCTAGAGGTAAACACAGTTCTAACACTTTTAAAAACCTCCTAAGGGAGAAGGAGGAATCAGTTTTCGAATAATGATACAGAAATGCAGACACAGAGGCTTATATCGACAGCGGTTTAAGGAGGATGTTCGCAGAAAAAGAAATTCAATGTCGGTCAGTTCCAGGTAACTTTATATGATTTCTCCCAAATCAACAAAGAACATAAATAATGGTTGATTTTAAAAATGTAATCTTAAAAATCCTTTATACCACTAAATTAATGAAAATAAATTACATTAGAATATAAATAATAAATTCCAGGAAAATAAACCATCCTGTGCCCAAGTAAATGTACCACTTTCTTTATTAACTATAGTCAAAATGCAAAATTTTGTTATGTTTAAGAATTTTTCTTGATTCAGAAGCAACTTCAAAGGACAAACAACAAAAACACGAAAAATTATGAAGAAGCCTCCTTTCAGAAAAATATGTACATGAATAAACTGAGTAAAATTTCTGTCTAAAACCATTCTTTTTTCCTATTAGCATTAAACAAAGCTAAATTTCTCTCATATTAAAACAAAATGAACTCTTCCCTAAACCCTACATCATGCTCCATTTTTCACTTTGCGTGTCTTCCCATTCACTGCTAAGTGACCATCTTGAAATCTAGAAAGAGTTGACCATATCCACTTTCTCATCACCTGTTTCTCACCACACCAAAATCTGGCTTCTGCCACCACCACCTCAAAAAAACTGTCCTCTCAACACTCACCAGTCCTTTGCTATTACATCCAATCTACTGGTTACCTTTGACAGTGTCATCCATTCCCTCCCCTTGAAATGCTACCGTCTCTTGGCTACCGCAATACCACACGCGCCGGATTTTCAGCGTCCTCTGTGAACTCCCTGTCCATCCTTCCCAGAGACGCCAGTGTTCCTCGCGATTGTCTCGGATGTACTCCTGCCTTTCTACACATTTGTCCTGAGCTACCTCATCTACTACACTACTGATTTCAATTATCACTTATTATGCCAACGAACTCTGAACCTGCATTGGCAGCTGCTCTGGGCTTCAAACTGCTGACTTGGTATTTCTACAAAGATGTCTCCCAAATACCTCAAGTTCAACATGCCCAACTCAAGACGGCACATAACCAAATTCCCACCACCTCTCTGCCTTCTGTGCCCACAAACTCCACTTCCTCTTCTCTTACTGTAGGTAAACAACACAGCTGAGGCCAATCCCCCCACTTAGGCACATGCTCAAGGACTCTGCTCTGACACTTCTTTCCTCTCTCCTGAATTACCTGTTGGATAATTTCAGATTACAAGCATGGTGTTATTTCTCCCATCTAAAAAAGAAGGCAAAATAACTTCTTTTGAGATACATTTCTCCTCCAGCTACTACCTCATTGCACTGTTTGCTTTTATAATAAAAGACTCCAAATAATAAGTGTTATCTACACTCTGTCTCCTATAGCTCTCCTTCAAGTTTTTGGATCTCACTGTGAGGGGGTGGGGGGTGTTGGCCCCTACTATCCCCCTGAAATTGTTCTTATCAAAGTCACCAATGACCTTCACCTTGTTAAACTCAACTGCCATTATTTGGACCTCATTTTATGTTATTTAGACCTCATCTCATTTGACATGTAGACGGTTTTGATATGTTTTCATCACATGGCTTCCCGGGCACCAAATTTGCCTGGTCTTCTTCCTATCATTCTTGCTGCTCTTTCTCTACTTTGTTGTTTCTCCCTTCTCCTCTAGATATTAGCACATTCTGCTACCTCTGCCTGGACACTCCACCACAGCCATATATTTCTTTGGTCTCAACTTAGAAATAATTTGATCCAAAAACTCCATGTACTGAAGTTACATGGAGTTTTTTGTAACTTTTGTGCCTCTTCTAAGGGTGCTCCTGACACACCCCATTTGCTTTCCTATCATGCTGTACTGTAATTATCTATTTACCCATCTTGACCTGGTCTTCCTGAGGACTGGAATGTTTATTGCCTATGTATGCCCAGTCCCTGACACATAACAGGCATTCGATAAATATTTATTAAAGGAGTAAATAGCTTGATTCTTACCTCTCTCTCCTGTTTTTCTCCAATTTGTCTTTCAAAATCATAATTTCTTTGTTCAGAGCAAGTTGCTGGCCTTCTGAATCATGTAGTTCTTTCTTCAGATTTTTAATTTCATTTGCATGCATTCCTTCTCTTTTGGATAATTCTTCTTCATAAAAGATACTTTTCTTTTCCAAATCAGTCTTTAATTTAGTTATCTCTTGCTGATGTTCTATGCTGTATACTCCTGGTGAGTAACTAATTTGTTTTTGCTATAGAAATAATAACAAAAGATTAGTTCATCTATAAGAAAAAATATGAAATAATAACTTCTTTCTATAATATAAAGGACTGTTCATATAGCTAAGCATTATTTTGTGTATCACATAAAAGTAATACTTTCTATTAACCTTTTGTCTTCTATATGTTGCAATTTTTTCTTAGTGTATATTTTTTTATTGTGTATTTTACAGTCTTCTTCACACCAAGGTTATATATTTATCCATATTTTCTGCTGATACTTATATAATTACTTGTTTTACACTTAGAGGTTTAATTTATATACAATTATTGTTGGTATAGAGAGTGAGGGAAAAACGTGAATCTTGTTTCTGATGTGGAACTAATAAAAGGTAATAAATACTTTGTGTTTTTAAAAGATTAAATTGGGGGAGGGGATGTAGAGCTAAAATGTACAAAAAGAAAAGAGAGGGGGCTTCTAAAATAGTTCAGGGAGAAACGACAAAGGTCTAATCTAATATATTCAATATTCACTCTAGAAAAAAATGATAGGTCTCTGCATTTAAGTAGGGCATTGAGGAGGAGAAATTTGGTTGAAAGCCGTCTTTTTAGAAATTAGGTTGATATATACACTCAGCAATAAGGGAGAAAACTCCCTCCCTCCTTCCATTTTTCAATTTTAGCTGACATCCCAGTAGATATGGAGTAGTATCTTGTGGTTTTAACTTCATTTCCCTAATGACTAATGATGTCAGACATCTTTTCGTGTGCTTAATGGCTATTAAAATATCTTCTTTGGAGAAAGGTTTATTTGCCCATTTTTGATTGGGTAGTTTGTCTTTCTGTTGTAGGACTTGTAGGAGTTCTTCCTATATTCTGGGTATCAAACCTTAGCAGATATTTGATTTGCAAATAATTTCTTCCATTCTTTAGGCTGTCTTTTCACTTTCCTAAAAATGTCCTTTGATGCAATGAATACAAGTTTTCATTTTGATGAGGTCCAATTCATCCATTTTATCTTTTGTTGCTTATGCTTTCAGTGCCACATCTAAGAATCTACTGCCAAATCCAAGGTCATGAAGATTTACCCCAATATTCTTTTCTAAGAGTTTTACAGTTATAGCTCTGATATTTAGGTTGTTGACCCATTTTGAGTTAACTTTTTTATATGGTGTGAGGTAGAGGTTAAAATCTATTTATCTGCACGTAGAAATCCAGTTGTCCCGGCACATGTGTTCAAAGGCCTATTCTTTCCCTACTGAGTGGATTAAGTACCTACGTCAAAAATCAATTGGCCATAGATGCATAAGTTCATTTCGGAACTCTTTATTCTGATAGTCTGAAATAAAAATTTATTCTATATTTTTATTTTGGTCTGTATTTCCATTTTTATTCCAGTACCACACTCTTTTTATTGCTATAACTTCATAATAAGTTTTGAAATTGGGAAGTGTAAGTTCTCCACCTTTCTCCTTCTTTTTCTGCTTGGCTGTTTGGGGCCACTTGCAGTTCCACCTGAATTTGAGGACTTCATTTTCCACTTCTGCAAAAAAGGCTGTTGGCATTTTAATAGGGATTGCATTAAACCTATACATCACTTTGGGCAACAATGACATCTAGTCAGTATTAAGTCTTCCTGTCCATAAACACTGGGTGTCTTTCCATTCATTTAGGTCTTCTTGGCTTTAGCAATGTTCTAAAATTTTCAGTGCACAAATCTTTAACATTCTTGCTGAAATTTATTCCAAAGTACTTTATTCTTTTTGATGTTACTGTAACTAGAACAGTTTTCTTAACTTTCTTTGTGGTTTGTTCATTGCTGGCATACAGGAACACAAGTAATATTGTGTGGTGATCTTGCAATGCTAGGGCTGTTTTCTTATTATTGGGTTTTAAAAGTTCTTTGTATATTTTGGATAACAGTTTTTACCATATGTCTGCATTTTATTGCAGTCAGTGCCTCATCTTTTCCTTCTCTTGAGAGGGTCCTTTGCAGAGCACAAATTTTTAATTTCAGTGAAGTCTAGCATATCACTTCTTTACCCAAATAAAACCTGATCAAAATAGCATACAAATAATAAAGCTACAGATTCATCTCTCTATAAATTTAACAGCAAAAATTGTTAATAAAATGGTAACATTTGCAATATATTGCCATATTAAAATTATACTATTATATGAGCAACTGATTCCCAGAATTTAAGAATATTTTAATGATAGAAGGCTTACTATTATTTCCTCAAAAACAGATGAAAGGATCTCCTTTTTTTTTCTTCATTAGCCTGGCTATAGGCTTATCAATTTTATTGATCTTTTCAAAGAGTAAGCTTTGATTTCATTGATTTTTGTCTATTGGTCTCCTGTTTTCAATTTAACCGATTTCTGCTCTAATTTTTATTATTTCTTTTCTTCTGTTTACTTTAGATGTAATTTTCCCTCCTCTTTCTAGTACCCTAAGGTGGAAGCTAAGATCATTAACTTTAAATCTTTCTTCATAATATATGCAATCGATACTATAAATTTCTCTCTAAACACTGCTTTCACAGTATCCCACAAGTTTTGAGAAGCTGTGTTTTCATTTTCATTTAGATAAAAATATTTTTAAATTTCTCTTGTGATAGCTTCTTTGACCCATGTGTTATTTTGAAGTATGTGTATGTTGCTTAATTTCTAAGTATTTGGAATTTTTCCAGCTATCTTTCTCTTATTGACATCTACTCTAATTCCACTGTGATCTGAGAGCAGGCGTTGTATGATTCCTATTCTTTTAAACTTATTAAGGAGTTGTTTTATGGCCCCAAATGTGGTCTATCTTGGTGAATATTCCATGTGAGTTTGAGAAGAATGTGTATTCTGCTGTTGATGGATGAAGTAGTCTATAGATGACACTTATATCCATTGGATTGAAGCTTCCTACAATCTTGTAGAGGACCAAAAACAGATTTCAAATTTACATGTTTTCTGACCCCGAATGTGGTCTATCTTGGTGAATATTCCAATAAATTAAACCAATAAATTACACTTTTAGAAAACAGCCTAAGAAATGAGATTAATATAATAATTACAGCTAACACTTATGGAGCCTTAACTTTGTGCCAGGCCCTAGGCTAAGCATTTAAAATGCATTAACTTATTTATTAAGCAGTTCCAGTAGTTCTTTATAAATTATCCCTAATTTATAAATAATATAAGAGATTATGAGCGTGTGATCAGTAGGTAAGTACATATGATTCAAAGTTTTCAATGCAGCATTGTTTATTACAGAAAGAAAAAAAGCACAGACTACTGGATAGAACATGGCACTGAGAGCTAGAAAACTTGGGTTTAAATTGTACTCTGTCACTTATGATACAAAATCCTTAACTCTTCTGGGTCTCAATTTCCTCAAATCTAAATAATCACTAATATTTCTTTCAGTTTGCACTTTATGACTCTGTTTCATTACCCAAATCACCTAAGATAGTGCTGGAAACAAAGCAGTCCCTGACTGAAAATCATTTGAGATGGTAATGTAATGACCTCTATACACTAATCCTGCTCTGTAAGTATACGTGTTTATAGAGAAACATCTCTACTTTGGAAAACTAACCAAGACTGTGCAATTACAATAAATCAAAAACTGAAACAAAACAAATAAACCAATCCCCAAAGCAAGAAGATAAAATCTAGAGTTTATATTTATATTTATAGCAGAGATACCTTACATGCAACTACTGATAATCATCAGAGAAAAAGCAAGTTCTGACCAATTCTACCACACCGATGTAACACACTCGTACTTATTAAACAAGTCATTAAATTCTGGCCCTGAGCCAAGTTAATAATATACCTGTCTACGTTTTCAATAAACTATGTCCCAGTTTAGATAGGGAGACATTTTATGAATAATTATAATAAGAACTATGCTAAAGTTATTAACAGAACCCTATAGTAGCCAAGAGGAAGGAATACTCTGACTTCCTGAGATGACATTCAACTTGGTTCTTGTATTTGATGGGTAAGTAAGAACAAGACTAAGCATGATTATGCAAGGAGTGGGTGGAGGTGGGGGCTGGCAGACAATGCAGAGGAAACAGCATAGATATATCAAGATTAGAGTTAAGAAAAGACAGACATCATATTCAGAATATAATTCAGTGCAGTAGAAAATATGTCAATTTAATCCTAATTCTCTCACTGTGACATACATAACATTACTAAAGCTAAGAGTTACTGAACACTTATTATGTGTCAGCTTACATACATATGCATGTACGTCTTACATAAAAATTACATAAAACCAATGAGAGAGGGTTTCACAGATGAGAAAATTTAGGTTCAGAGGTTAAACGTTTTGTCCAGCATTACATAGCTAGTAACTGATGAGGCTACTAGCAGTTACAAGCAGGTAGTCCAACACTAGGGCTGGCACAGGATTTCCTTTGCTAAGCACTTCTGCTGAGATGTGTTAGCCCAGGCGCCATGTGATCTCATCTTACCTAATGGAAGCATCTACAAAGCTACCTCTGAGCCTCTCCTGTCATTTACAAGAGAGATGGTCGGATATCTAACCATGCCTTCTATGCAAATTACCAACACATCTTCCAGGTATGCAGTCCTTCATAAATATTTTAATGCCTTCCTGATAGATTTCCCCACTAAACACAACCTTCCCGTTCCTTCCAGCATGATTAGGAAGTCTGTATCAGCTTCCTACTGGTAAGAATGAGTATTAAGAACACTAGGTTTAAAGGAGAGCTAATTTTTACTCTACACCAAAGAGAGCACATAAATTCCTATTAAGGCTAAAGAGGAGAAAATTAATTCAACTAAATAAATGTGAAATCAAACGATACCTTCAGTCCCTCCAATTCATTTTCCAATTGCTTAGAATAGTGCTCGCTCTGTTCACGCAGTTTCCTGTCTTTAGATGCTTCAGCAGCTACAGCTTCTGTATGAACTTCCAGCTTTAAAATAAAATGAAAAAAGTAGATTTCACGGTTATAATTGTTTTTCCAATAAAATGTTTTTCCCCATGGGAATTTACCTTGTAATAGGAAGATAACTTAAATGTTGAAATTCTTATTAAATAATGTTACCAAACTAAAATAAATAAATAACCTTTTTCAAAAATTAAAAAATGAAATATATATTATTTCACTAATCTGAAAAAGCAGCTGTAATCACTACCCCATGGACACTATAAAATTTGCCTGACTACTAACCTCTTTTTTGGCTCTTTCTGTTCTGCGCAGTTCTTGCCTTAAGCTTTCAACTTTTTGCATCACCAGGTCCACCTCTTCTTCCTTATCTCGGACATGGCGAGCAAGTTTCTGTTTTTGGGTGTGCAATTCTGTTAGCCGCTCATTGATCTCCATGAATTCCTGCATGGCCAGTTTCCTCTGACAGTGTGCATCTTTCAGCTCTTTGGACTGGTTTTTTAATCGCTCACTAGCCTGGACTAGTTCCTACAGTTTTGTAAAAAGAATATAAGTTACCAACTCTGCATTTAACCTAGGGAGCAAATTTGGCCATCAAAGTTGCTATCATGAAGTCAAGAAGAGCCAAAATTATTCACCTCAGGACAAAATTAAAAGAAATGAACTACTTTTGAACAGATATTAAGAGCATGGTATTCTGTTCATATTTTTAATTCCTTATGCTAACTGCAAAGGAACTGATTTAACCTTCTAGTACCTTAGTTTCTACAAATAAAGAGTACAGGAATACAAGATATGGTGGTCAAAATAAATATTTTGTGAAATTTAATGGATATGTGTGATTTAAAAAATTTTTGTATCAAATGATTATAAATTATAAAAACTGGTTGCTCTTCTATGGAGACTAAACCTTAGGCCAGAAGCAAAAAGGAAAAGTTAAACTTCCTGATTAAACTGAGAAACTTACAGGGGGCTAAAGTAGACTCAGCTTAGTAGAGCCACCTGCCTCTCAGCAAAAGGAAATGCAAACCTTCCTTGAGGAAATGAACCTCAATGAAATCTGGGTTTTTTAAGAGCACACAAATATGAGTTCACAACCATAGACTCTAAAACACCCAAAGAACTAACAACCATAAGCAAACAACAGAAACAATAAAAATAAAGCCCAATGGTACTTGAATATTAGAATTATTAGATATTGACATAAAATTGGTATGCATGAAATGTTTGAAGAAATAAAGGCAATCATAAAATGGGAAAACGACAAGAAACTATTAAAAATGGCCAGTCAGATTTATAAAACAACTTTATAGAACATTTAGAAATGAAAAAACCTAAGTATTAAAGTTAAAGACATGAAGTCACCAACACAGAAAGCTCTACATTTATGAAGAAATAACCCAGAAATTTAAAAAAAATAAAATTGTGTAACACCAAATAAAAGTCCATAAAAGAAATCAGAGTATAAAATGACAAATCACCTATTCTCCATCCTCGAAAAAGAAAAAAGAATCAGAGCAGACATCTAAGAAGTAATAATAGAAACAGGAGAAATATTCTTAAAAAGATGAGAAAATAATTAATATTGCATACCCAGAAAAATTACTTTTCAAGTATAAGGCTAAAATAATGAGATTCATTAAGAAAATTGACAGAACTTAACCACGATCAGATATGCACTAAAGGAACCTCTAAAGATTTCTTTTAGGAAAACGAAAAATGATTTTAGAAGGAAGGTCTGAGGATATGGAGGGCTAAGAAATTAGGAAATACAAATGTGAATGCAAACAAACATGTATAAGACTGTATTATAAAAACATCTCATTTGTACAAAATAAAAGGCTATAATTAAAATATTGGTCAAAACAGTACAGATATTGGGAAGCGGTAATAGAATTAAACGTCCTTAAACTGTTTGGGAGGAGTTGTTTAAGGTATTAAAATTAGACTGTTAAACATACATGATAAAATTCAAGAGTAACTGCTAGAACAAGTAGCTAGTAAAATGGGAACAAGAAAAAAAAAAAACACCTCAATTAAAAATCAAGAAAAATGTTTGCAAGATGAAAAGATTCTGGAGATTGGTTGCACAACAATGTACATGTACTTTACACTACTGAACTGTACACTTAAAAAGTGGTTAGCATAGTAAATTTATATTTTATATGTATTTTACCACAATTTTTTTAACCAATGCATAAATGAAAGCTTAATATATGACAGAAGTGACATTGCACATCACTGGTGAAAGGTGGGCCTTTTAGTAAATGAACAACTGGTTAGCCATATGGGAAAAAGTGAAATTGGATCCTTATCTTACGATACACAAAAATAATTTCTGATGCATTAAAAATTTAAATATGAAATACTAAACTTAAAAACTTTAAGATAAAAATTTAGGAGAATTGTTTTTTACCCCAGATTTCTTATATAAACCAGCAAATGCACTAACCATAAATATATTAATACATTTGACTACATTAAAACTAAGAACTTTTGTTTATCAGAAGATCCCATAAAGAAAATGAAAAGACAAGTCACTTACTGGGAAATATCTATAATATATGTAACTGATAAAGGGTTAATATGCCTAGGAATTTTCAAGAATTCTTACAAACCCATAAGAAAACGACAAAGAACCCAACAGAAAAATGTACAGAGGATATTAAGAGGCATTTCACAAAGAAGAAATATAAATGATAAGTGGACACATGAAGATACTCAACCATCAGTAATTAGAGAAATGTAAATTAAGAACACAATAAAGCATCATTTTAGACCTAAAATATGAATTTAGACTAGATTGGCCAAAAAGGATATATGTAGTAATATGAAGTATCATTTAATATAAAAACTCCTATACACTATTACTGGGAGTATAAATTGGTATAAGCACTGGAAAATAATTTGGCATTACAAAAACTAGAATAGCTGCATTGCCTATGACCCAATTATTCTATTCATGTTTGTGTGTGCGTGCATCAGGATATATGTTCAAGAATGTTCATAGCAGAACATTTATAGTAGCTCTCAATTATAAGCAACCAAAACGTGAACAAAAAGTTAGATAAATACATTGCAGAGTGTTCACATATGGTGTATTATATAGCGACTAAATAATGATCTATACTACATGGGTGAATCTTAGAAATATTAATGAGTGAAAGAAGCCAAGTGCAAAAGATTGCACGTACCATTTTACAAAGCTCAAAAACAAGCAACACTACTATATTGTTTAGAGATACTAATATGTGATTAAAATTTTTTTTAAGGAATGATTAACAAAATTCAGAACAGTGATTATCATTTTCAGGGATGTGAAGAGAAAGGGATACCCAGGGTCATGCCACAAAATAGGTAATGTTCTATTTCTTAAGTTAGATGGTAGGTTCAGAGGTGTTCATTTTATTATCTGTGTCAAAACTTACATTATGTTACATTTATTCTTTTATATGCATCAAATGAAAAAAATCTTTAAAAGAATACCTGTTGCCTATAAGATATTAAGCAAATCACTTAAAATTCTTTATCAGTATAATCTGTTTCTTTTCAGCATTACCCTTTTCTCAAAATATACTAAAAGGATTTTTAATATTAAAACATTAAAAATTGGCAAAATACTTGTTACTATAAATCTGGATATCAGATTCTCATCCTCATTATATTAACTCAGCTTGGCTGAGTAACCCTACCTTTAAATACATAATAGTAACCACTAATAGTACTATATTTTATTGAAACAAATAGAATATCTGTTCTATGTCGCAAATATTAAACTGACTATGAATTTAAATGGATCTATATACAACATTGCTTGAAACTTCAAGAAAAAAGTAAAAATACATTAACCTAATTCAATTTAACCTTTATAGCTTTCTCTGTTAGTCGTTTTTATTTGCTTCATCAGCAAAAGGTTGTTTTATTTTATTTATTTATTTTTTTTGGTTGTTTTATTTTTAATTACCTCCATTTCTGTACTGAAAGCAAGACTTATGAATATTCCCCAGAAGGGTTTCATTCTGTATTATCAACATTCTGTATATATACTACATCACTGAATATAATTTATACTACACCATAAACCACTCTTTCTGTTTTGCATTGGCTAGTATTAATTCCCACAATTTTCTTATTTGTTAATGATAGGCAAAGTACACACAGAGAGAGGTTTAAATAAAGTGCTTTTCTCCGGTGCTCGAATATTATTTGCCTTATTGGGTGGTATTACAGTATTCTAGCTACTAATAAATTTTATTGATGTTTATAATACTGTTACACAGTGTTAAGTGTTACACAAAGTTCTTATGAAAATAAGTTTAGCTTGTTCATCCATGCTTTGAAAGATAAAATGACATTTTAAAAAAATTATTAAAGCATTAAAGAAATTTTCTGTTGCAATTGTTTAAGAATGTTAATATCAGCAAGACACAATAAAAATGTTTGTATTTTTAATATTTCCATAGACACTGAACAGATTTTACCATTCTCTTATTTCTTCATATTTCTTTTTCAATAACATTCACTTTTAACCAAGTCCTTTGATTAACTTTCCAAAAGAACAAGATTGTGAACTTCAAAGCCTCAAGATTATGTTTTTTCATTACTAGCTATTAATCAAATGACATACACCAAAACAATTCTTAAAGTT
This sequence comes from Rhinolophus sinicus, assembly GCF_057876585.1. Classification (NCBI taxonomy): domain Eukaryota; kingdom Metazoa; phylum Chordata; class Mammalia; order Chiroptera; family Rhinolophidae; genus Rhinolophus; species Rhinolophus sinicus. The sequence continues at coordinate 54,997,521 of NC_142506.1, read as the reverse complement.
TTAAACCAACTTTTGACATATAAAATATATTATTACTTTAATTTATTATGAATGCTTTCAATATACAAATTAGATTCAGAAAAGCCTTTAACAATCTATCCATATATCCTTACCTTATTTAATTCTTCTCTTTCTTGTTGTAATGTTTTGATTTGCTTCTCATAAGTCTTGATTTGTCTAAAAGCATCATCTAGTTCTCGCCTCACAGAATTAGCTTCTTCAAGTTGTTGTTCCAAGTGACTTGATTCTAAAAAGAGAAGACAATGTTTCTTTTACTATTTGTATAAAGACAAATGCCTGAAACCAAGGTTTAAAACAACTGCATTTTTTGAAAAAAATAAAGTATTCTGAATTTGGTATTAGGCTGACCGACACCACGTAGCACTAAATGCTGATCAGTTTCACTATAAGAGGGTGAATCGCCAATGCCAGTGTGAAGATGTACAAAATTTACGTGCAAATGCCTTACCTATGTACTAGAATAAAAAGATCACACTTCTAAAAACAGTGCCTTTAGAACCATTAAAACTTAAAACAAACAAAAAAGAAGGAAACCAAACCAAACAGACAAGTGTTCCTCTCCTGCTGGCTGGCATTCTTGTGCTGATGTTAGCCAAATTATTATAAGATGATTTTGTTCCTAATATTGTGGTTCCACATCACCCAGCCTGGTTTCACTAGTGATGATTTGAAGAATAAACTCTGATTTCTAAAGTAAATATGTGAAAACACCTACTCAAGGTCAGTTCCTATATTTTTCAGATAAAAAAACTAAGGCTCAAGGGAGTTGAATAACTTGCATAAGGTCACACAGCTAAATGAGTATCAGAGCTGAGACTACAGACCAGAAATTCTTGCTCAAAAAGTAATGTTATTAAATAATGTTTAACATTATCAGTTTAAAAGAGTTAACATGAAACAATAAAATTATTAATTTTAGAATATGCTTAAATAATATTTAATAAATTGCTATGAAATGTTCTTGGCATCAATTTACAAAACCGAAGCCAGTGAAAACAGAGAAATCAAAACACATTCACTGTTAATTTTGTTCAGGATATTTTCTGTTCTTTAAAACTTTGTTACTGACTGTCATCCCCAGACAAGTAGCATTAGCATCCTCTGGTAGCTTGCTAGAAATGCAGAATCTCAGGCCCCACTCCAGAACTACTGAAATCACTCTGTATTTTAACAAGATCCCCAGGTGATTCATTTGTAAATATTTTATGATTCCACTTGTATGAGGTTCCTAAAGTAGTTAATTTCAAAGAAACAGAAAGTAGAATGGTTGCCAAGGGCTACTGGATGGGTAATGGGGAGTTATTGTTTAATGGATATAGAGGTTCTGTTTGTGATGATGGAAGGTTCTGGAGTTGGTGGTGATGGAAACACAACCTCATGAATGTACTTAATGTCACTGAACTATACACTTAAAAATAGTTCAAATGATAGTTTTTATGTATATTTTATCACAATAAGAATAATGAATGAACGATACTGAACAGATGGAATGGAATCAAGGGCATCACTGAGACTAGCCCATGATCAACAACAGGGAGCTTGGGAGGAATACTAGAAATGTTCTCTGAACATGATTTTCACTGTTTCTATTCCGCCCTTGAGAAGTGACTAAAAATAACGAGTAAAGAGCAGTACTACAAGCACTGAGTTTAGGGAAATGGTAGCAGTAAAAATAGATGAAAGAAAGCTCAATCAGTAAGAGTTTAATGGTAACCAGTGTTCCCAATTCAGGTGACTATTTCCAGGGACCATTTATTTGTATGTTAGGGATGAAAGTGAGCACATTACAGCATTACCTATAAAGACACAATGTAGAAAGATACCTTAGGAAGTGATCAGAGATGGTTTCTAAGAGTGAGGTTTTCTTTAGTCATTCACTCACTCATTTACCAATAAATACTGACTTAGGGTTTTTTATATGCCAATTACTATTATAGGAACTGGATATATATCAGTGAATAAAATAATCAAAGTACCTGTTTTCAAAGAGCTTATAGTCTAATGATGAGGAGAGGAAAGTAAAGTGATATATCAACAAAAAAATATGTCAGTGGTGAAAAGTATTATAGAAGAATAGAAGTTTGCCAGGTGAAGAATGTTTCCAGCAAACGAACCAACAAAAATGAAGGGAGGGAGGAAAAGAGGGAAGGGAAAGAAAAGAAAAAAACAATAAATATGTGAAGAGGTGACTAGGTGGACCTAAAAGTCATCCGCTACAGCTGGAATCAGAGGATGAGAGAGTAGCAACAAGAGATGATGTTGGAGAGGCAAATACATGCAAGGTAATGAAGAACCTTGTAACCAGAATTGAAAATTTTAATTTAATCCTGGGGAAATGGGAAGATATTTAAGCATGTATATTGAATCTGTGGTGTGATCAGATTCACACAGTAAAAGCTTACCTGGGGGACTTCTGCTTCCACAAAGATGGAACAGATGTTATTTCCCCTTGTCCCCATTAAGTAAAACTAAAACCCCTGGACATTATACATAAAACCAAGCAAAGAAAACTGAAATTTGTATAGAAAAAGGATGACCAGCTAGGGACAATGGAACCTGACACAGTGGTGTCAGGAACATTGGACTGTCATAGGGGTAAGTTCCCTGGGTTTTCTTTGGGGTTCATATTTCAAAGACTTACAGCTGAAGAAGCTGGCAACCCACAAATACCAACAGGGGTGGCGAATAAAAGCCCCAACAAAAGCCTACTCTTTCTAGCCTAAGGATCAGGTAAAGGGGCAAAGTAGCATGACAGAAAACTTTTAGAAAATAACCATTCTCAAGTTAAAGACCACAGGAAAACAAAGAAACAAAGAAACAAACAAACCAGTGGCCCCACAGCCATCAGTTTCAGCAAAGGGGGAGTGAGGAGCTAGATTCCCAATCACGTGGGGATACAATGAAGTGCCGAAACACACCACCGAGGTAGTCAGAGAAGGACTGGTAGGGGCCAGAATGTTCAAACCCACTGGCTGGTAACAAGCCCCTTCCCACAGGCAGTGTCAGTGGAAACCACAGGGAACTAGGACACCCCCCTCCACCCAGCAGGATCTGGTCCTCTCCCCATGGGGGTGGTGTCAGAAGAGTAAGAACTTTCACAGTCACCCTCCGGTAATAAGACAACTCCCACCACAGTATTAGTGGAAACCAGGTGGGGAGCTTAAATTCCCAACCTGTTCCAGGAGTAAGGAGGAGCCCTTTTTAGGTTGTCAACAAAGGCCAAATGGGGAAACTCGACTTTTACCCAAACCTATCAGTAAGGAGACAGCAATCCATTTTCTACTGCTGGGGTAATGTCAGGAAGAACCAGCTAAAATGGAAGGTTTAAATAAGATCCAGAGTTATCAATTGAAAATCACTCATCCTACCAAGAACCAAATCTCAACCTGAAAGAGAAAAGAAAATTCATAGATGCTGACACTGAAATAACAGAGATGTTAGAATTATCTCACAAGACATTAAAACAACTATGATAAAAATGCTTCAGTGAGTAATTATAAATATACATGAAAGAGATACACAACCAGAAGACCTGAGCAAAGATATATATGAAGTCTCAGCAAAGAAATGGCAGATTAAAGAAGACCAAAGTGGAAATTTTAAAAATAAAATAAAAATCTCAGTAGATGGATTCAATGGCACAAAGGGGGGATCAAAGGAAAGAATCAGTGAGCTGGAAGATACAACAGTAGAAATTAATCAATCTGAACAGACAAAAAAACAGAATGAAAACAAAAACGAACAGAGACTCAGGGACTTGTGGGGGTGTGGGATGATAACAAAAGATCTAACATCTGTGTCATCAGTCCCAGAAAGAAAAGAGAATTTAGGCAGGTCTATAAAAATACTCAAAGAAGTAAAGTCTAAAAACTTTCCCAAATTCGGCAAGAGACATAAACCTACTGATTCAAAAAGACAGAGAAATCCCAAAGAGAACAAACCCAAAGAAATCCATGCCAAAACACACCATTAAACATCAGAAAACTAAAGAAAAAACCTTGCAAGAGCCAAAGAAAAACACCTTAGATAAAGGGGGAAAAAACTCAGAATGACAGTGAACTTCTCCTCAGAAACCATGGAGTCCTAAAGGAAGTGGCATGTTTTTCTGATGCTAAAACAAAAGAACTATCAACCCAGGATCCTACGCCCAGCAACAATATTCCTTAGGAAGGAAGGGAAAATTAAGATATTCCCAGGTGAAGACAAACTAAGAGAATTTGTAGGTAGCAGGCCTATCTTTAAAAAATGGCTAAAGAAGTTCTCTAAACAGAAAGCAAACAAGGAACTCAGCAATTTCAGGATGAAAGAGCATGGTATATAAAGACGAGTGAATACCATAGGATGCTTTTCTCATCTTAAGTTTTCTAAATTGTATTTCATGGTTGAAGGGAACATTATAACTTTAAAAACTGCAGAGGAAATACTTAAAACAATTCTATAATAAACATGGAGAATAAATAGTTGTTATCAACATAAAAATGGACTGCTCTCTCTATACACTTACTCAGATCATGTGATGCCTCTACACCCTATAAAAGGTTCACATTTCACTCAGAAAAAAAGCAAAGCCCTTAAAACAGTCAGTAAGACTCCATTGATCAGGCAACAAGCCCTTTCCACCCCTTTACTTTTCTACCCTCCTCTCCCTCCACTCTCCCTGCTTGCTCCCTTTACTCCAGCCATGCTGTCCTCTGTGTTTTATTTGCACTCACGAGGCCCATTCTGACTCTCTGGCTTTTGCACAGGCTGGTCCTTCTGCTTGGAACATGAGTTCCTTACTTCACTGCATGGCTAAGCCTCTTACCTCCTTCAAGTTTCTGCTCACATGTCACCTTCTCAATGAAGCCTACCCTGGACTACCCTACTTAAAATGATAAAACTCCTCATCTTGCATTTTCAACCCATTCCTCTTATTCTGCTCTATTTTTAAGCATTTGTCACCTTCTAGCATCCCAAGAGCCTAAGACAACACCTGGTACATAGTAGGTGCTCAATAAATATTTGTTGAATAAATGAAATAAATTAATGAATGAATATAATATATCACTGAAAAATGAATTGTTATAAAAAAAATAAATTTTCACATGCCTCATGCCTGTATAATGTCATTCCCTTATCTACACCGTCCTCTATCCTCACTTCTAACACACTTTCCCCTACTCATATGTATGTTTTGCCAGACACATTCCAACTAAATATCTCAAACTGCTAGGTCTTCCAAAAAAGTAGTATTTGTTAACTTAAACCTGGCTTAGGTCCTCTTTCTATGTACTCTCCACATACCTGTGTTTATTTTTTTTATAGTCTTTTCACATGTATTGTTAAAAACTATCTCTTTTCCATAACAAAAAACGAGCTCTTGAGAGCAGAAACCATTATTTGCTTTTCCCTCACTGGCATATAGCTCATATCACATAAGACATGACAAGTAGTAAATGGTTTGTGTGTGAATAAAACATTTTTTAAAATCTACATAAATTGAATTAATAGCGAATAACAGAAATTTACCTCTTACTTGTTTCCTTAGTTTTTCAATTTCTTCTTTTAAGGTTTTTATTTCTAAATCTTTGCTTGCTGTTAGCGGACCATCAGCAGTTGAATACTGCAGAGCTTGGACAGTCTGTGTTGACTCTTTAAAAAAAATAATAAAAGACAAAATAAGAATGATGGCCATATTTTTAAAATTAATAGCAATATATCTCTTTCTAGAGAAATCCTTGTAATTGCACTGGTCAAAACATGTACCCAATGACAAAAAGCATGTAAACACACTAAAATTAAATTACACAACTCCATTGTATGCCTTTAAAATTACAATATATGTAAGTAGGAATCTGCCTTCTAATACATGCGATTTAAAGTTTTAAACACTGCTGGTGCACGCTGCCAGTTAGTCAACTATTTGGCCCCTTTTATCCTCGTAGGGAGTGTCACCATGTGATATGCCCAAAATGTCGGATGTCAGATGATGTATGAAAGACTAAGTCTGGTGCATGCAGGGAGGTTTAGAGATGTGAATCTATAATATGCAGAAGCACTGGTCTTCAGAATTTCAGGTATGAAAGCGGAGGCCCACCTATAGGTGACTTTGGCTCAACAGTTTAGTTACTCTGCTGTCGTATGGAGGGTTCTCCAATAGTAAGTCTCTACCACACCATGAGTTTTTATTAGGACAAATCAATACTGATGCTTTATATTACAGTCATGCACCACTTAATAACGGCAATATGGTCTGAGAAATGCATTGTTAGATGATTATGTTATTGTGCCAACATCACAGAGTATACTTACACAAAACTAGATGGTACAACCTCCTCCTGTAATTGTATACACATTATACTTTCGTACGACTGGTAGCACAGTATGTGTGTTTACACCAGCATCACCACAAATACATGATAACGAGATGCTCTACAACGTTACGACAGCCATGGGAATTTTTCAACTCCGATATAATTTTATTGAACCACTATGGTATACGAGGTCAGACAATGAAGTTCGCAAACTTGTTGCAACGATGTTGCTAACCTTTTTTGATACCAGAGGGATTAATAATTGTGAATTTGTACCAACTGGACAAACAGTTAACCAAGTTTACTATTTGGAAGTGCTGAAAAGGCTGCGTGAAAAAGTTAGACGACCTGAACTTTTCGCCAACAATTCATGGCTCTTGCATCACGACAATGCACCAGCTCACAGAGCACTGTCTGTGAGGGAGTTTTTAGCCAATAAACAAATAACTATATTGGAACACCCTCCCTACACACCTGATCTGGCCCCCAATGACTTCTTTCTTTACCTGAAGATAAAGGAAATATTGAAAGGAAGACATTTTGATGACACTCAGGACATCAAAGGTAACACGACGACAGCTCTGATGGCCATTCCAGAAAAAGAGTTCCAAAATTATTTTGAAGGGTGGCCTAGGCGCTGGTGTCGGTGCATGGTTTCCTAAGGGGAGTACTTCAAAGGTGACCATAGTGATGGGCAATGAGGTACGTGGCACTTTTTCTAGGATGAGTTCGCAAACTTAATTGTCCAACCTTGTATGTGGTCCATTGTTGATGGAAACAATGTTATCCAGGACATAACTGTACTTATTTATATATTGCTTTATATAACTTATTACTTATATCATGTATATTTTAAATATATTACATATGTGTGTGTATATATATGTTTTATAATTACATATATATATATATATATATATATATATATATATATATATATATATATATATACACACATACATACATACATATATGTTTTAAAATGTGGTTTTTTTTAAACTCCAAAGGACTGTGACCTTCAGAGGATGGCGATTTTCTAATTTATTTTCCCCACCTGTAGAGAAATAACACCATGATCATCATGCACAGTTGTCAGTATTTATTAATTTGAATTAAAGGTGTAAGATACATCATCCTGTGCATCCAGCCATGATCTTCTATACCTAATAAGTATTTCTTTGAGTATAAACATGCTACAAATTGGTGCTTATTCTATTTATTGTTTTTAAAAGAATACCCTTTGTTTAAATATTTTAAAGACATTTAAGTTGGGAGAAGAAAATGAGGAGACGTAAAAATAGTCCGTGGACATCAGTAGGAGCTATTTTTCCTCCCACACCCCACATACTGCAAAGGATGAGGTGGGGCAGGTATCCTTGCTCCTCTTTGTTACCTCTGTCCTCCCTGTAAGTCCCAGGTCTGCTACAAAGCCCATTACCTGTTCATTATAGTTATCCACTGTCTTTCTTTCTCTTTGAATAACAATTTTACACACTGTTTACTATCCCTCTTTCTATTACAACGCTTTTTATTATTCTTAGTGACTTTAACATAAAAATTGACAATCTACCTGATACGCTAGCTTCTCTGGCACACAAATCCCCTACGGCAGGCACTGTTGGGTTTTTATTTACCCAGCAACTATTCCTCTCTTCTTGCTTGTGAACCAAACTCAAGTATCAGGCTACAATGTGCACAGGTAAGTGGGTTCTATAAGTCAGTCATGGTAATCCCATCCTACATTATCAGCATTAGTTAGGAATTAGTATGGGACTTGGTTACAACTAATAGTACCTTGATAAAAGTCCACTGGGGGGGCGTGGCTTCATGGAAAGATTTTAATCTCTCATTAAGTAAGAGATGTATGAAAGGAAATCAAACTTCCTGTTTTTTGGGTTGTAGATGTGTGAAGACATGATGTCTGGAACTTTGGCAGTACCGTGGAATCAACAGGGGACAGCCAATACCATCATAGAGACGCTAGCCCTGACATCAGCACTGAAAACTGTCCACTTCCGGCTTACGTTGCGATTAAGCCAGAATCCGTATTATTTAAGAAATCTATTACTTGCAGCCCAAAACAACCCAGCTGATAGACTTCTCTCCAGCACAACCACCGAATCCACTGGTCGTATCCTAGACGTCTGTGAACTTAGAAAAGTGTGTGTGTCTGTGGTGGAGGTGAGGTGGGTAGTACTGACCTAGTGCTAGGAGATTGCTGGAGACATTTAGTATCTGGGGACAAGGTATCGGGGGCTCTATCTTAGAGTTTCTCACACCAAGGAATTAGCCTGCCCCCAATACTTGAGAAATGCTACTGTAGACTTTGTCATTATTAATAACTGTGCAGCCTCCAAAGTCTTGATTTCGAATATACCACCCTTTGACTACGTCTTATGCTCACAGCTCACGCTAGGGACCACTTCAGTAAGTCCTCATTCTCACCAAGAATGTCAATCCACTGTTGCTAGCACTTTTCTCTTTTCTTCCTTATTTGTAGGTTAGAGTCCTTGGTCTGTGACTACAATCCTGCTTCGCATGCGCACCATGATTTCTTTGCCCTGCTTTCCGTGATTGTGCTTCACCTAGAAGGCCCCCATCTTGGCTGACTCCTGTTCTGTGCTTTCCCCCTAGAAGCTGAATGTGGCTGAAGAAAACACTGTCATCTAAAATTCATGCCTACTAACTTGAAATATCTTGGCCATCGATGCCTAACAATCCTAAAATATTTCCTTAGTCCATTTACTCTTCTCTAAACTGACCATTCCACATCTTTTCTTTTTCTTGTCAAAAATCTAATACATTCTCCATCTTCCGTATACTCAGCTGATGACCCTACTTTGTATTTGATTTATTATCTGTCTCCTCAAAGTAGAATGCAAGCAGTGCAAGGGCAGGCATTTTTTCTTTTTCTGTTATTATATTCCCAGTCATATGCAGAACAGTTTCTGGCTCGTTGGTGCTCAATAGATAGCTGATAAATGGCTGAGTTGGCTGAAATGTTAATCTATGCCACTGTATAAAACAGGTGTTAATAACAAAAGGCAATGATCTTATATTTTCATTCGGTTTGCTTTATGCAAATTATACCAATCACAGGTAACAATACTCTCTAAGAACATATTGAGTAATTCAAACCATGAAAAAAACCTGGGACATAGAAATTTCTCATTCAGAATAAGATGGAGTAGGAAACAACAGGTTACTGTTCTATTGCTCCCACTGCAAAAAGTAAAAATATACTACATAATTTGCAAAAATCTTATTTTTACAAACATCATGTATCTGGGAAAACCAAGAGGACTAATTAACCAGAGAAGGATGAGCCATAGTGAGTTGAAAGGGCTATGACAGCTGCCTATTACCTCGGAACCTTACCCCGTTCTGTGAGGGGGTTTAGGCTCAAGTTTGCCCTGAACTGAGGAAAATTAGGCTAGGGGGAAAAAACAAACATAGCTTCTGGAGAATAGGTGGAGCTGGTATAACAATATAGAAACCTCAGGAGCCCTAAATATGTGGTGCTCTTGTCGTTATACTATATTGTTGTATCTGGGGGCTGCAGGGAAGTTAAGGAGCTTCTAAAAGTCAGACTGAAATATCCTATGATATTGGAGTATTCAGAGGCAAAGGCTTACTTGAAGAAGAGGGTCTATCTCAAACACATGCCAGTCTCCCCATCAAGACATTTGCCATACTTGGAAGTGCCATGGGGTAGGAGGGTGAAGCGCAGAATAAATCTCCCACAGTTTACGGAGTAAAGGAGAAAGAGCCCCAACCAAGCTCTATCTTGTTCTCCCTTCATGACATTTGAACCCAGAAGTAGGTTGAGTCTAATTAAATCTGCAAACCAGCCTGTCCTAGCTCAATTTCCAACTAGACAATGAAAGGGAAACCCTATATGGAGTGAAATAAAAAAAACATCATTCTCTCTGTTATTTTTATCCATAATATTTGTCATTCAATAAAAATTATGACACATTTGGAAAAGCATGAAAATGTGATCAATAATCAGAAGACAAGAACAGAAATAGAGACAGACCCACAGATTATCCAGGTGTTGGAATTACCACACAAGGACTTCAAAATAACTATTATTAGTATATTAAAGAAAACAGAGGAAAAGATAACCAAAAAGATGAAAAATGTCAACAAAGAACTGAAAACTGGAAGAAAGAATCAAATGGATATTCTTAAACGAAAAGAGAAAATATATGAAATGAAGACTCACTGGATGGACTTAACATCAGAATAGACACAGTGGAAGACAAACTAATGAACCTAAAGGCAAGTCAATTAAAAATATTCAAATTAAACACAAACAGAACTAAGAATGCGAGGAACAGGATAAAAAATGTGGCACACAGTCTAAGATATACACAATTGGAGTCACAGAAGGAGAGGTGAGAGTAAATGGGGCAAAAGAAATATCCAGAGATTATAGCTTAGAATTTTCCAAAACTGATAAAAGATACCAGTTAAGATTCCAAAAGCTCAATGCACCCCAATCATTCCAAAAGCTCAATGCATCCTAAATATTAATACAATACTATTAATACAAAGTAAACTACACCTAGGCAGATCATAGCAAAACTGCAGTTAAAGAAAAAAAAACCTTAAAAGCAGCAAGAGGGAAAATAAGATACATTCAAAAGACTACGGTTAACAGCTGGCTTTTCAAATATAATGGATGTCACAAAACAATGGAATAATATCTGTATAACATTAAAGAAAAAAAAAAACTGCCAAGCTAGATTTCTAACACAGCAAAATATCCTTTAAAAATGAAGGCAGAATAAACACATCTCAGACAAACAAAATCTGAGAGATTTTTGTCACAAAACACATATATCACAAGAAATACTAGAGGAAGTTTTTCAGATTAAAGAAAAAATTATTCCAGATGGAAACATGAATCATTAGGGAGAAAAAAAGGGTAAACATGTGGGTAAATAAAAAGATATTTTTAAAAAAATTAGTAAGTAATAAAAACTTAAACAATAAAATAAATTTATCAATAGGTTTACAACAGAGAGGTCAAATATAGAACAACAATCACACAAAGTGTTTTTGTAAAGTTTTTATACTGTTTGAGAAGTGGCAGAATAGAAATTAGTTTTCAAAAAGACATAAAAACCTAATAGAAAAAAAATGGGCAAGAATCTTGAACAGGGACTTCAGAAGACTTACTATCCAAAAGGATAGTAAATATATGAAAAGATACTCATGTCAGTACTTACTAGGGAAGCACTAATTGACATCATAATGAGACACCACTACACAGACATTGTAAGAGCTAAAAGTATAAAAGCTACTGATATTAAGTTCTGATGGGAATATAAAGGAAACAACACTCATGCATTATTAGTGGAACTATTGATACAATCACTTTTGGAAACGCTTCGACAATACCTTCTAAAGCTGAAAATACTCTAACCTATGACCCAGAAATCCTACTCTTAGGTAGACATCCAAGAGACATAAGCACATATGATCACCAAAAAAATATAATAATAATAATAATAATATTCTCAGAAGCTATGCTTGTAATAGTCAGTATCTGGAAATAACCCAAATAGTCAACAACAATGGACTAGATGGTATGACCTGAATGTTTGTGTCCCTCCCAAATTCATATGCTGAAATCCTAACCTCCAAAGATGATGTTATTAGGAAATGGGGCCTTTGGGAGGTGCTTAAGCCATGAAATTAGTGCCTAATAAAAGAGAACCCTTGGAGAAACGACACAGCATGAAGGTACTGGCTATAAACCCTCACTTGACCATGTTGGCACTTTGATCTTGGATTTCTAGCTTCCAGAACTGTGAGAAATTTCTGTTGTTGTTAAGCCATCCAATCTGTTGTATTTTCTTACATAAGCTAGAATCCATTAAGATATTGGATAAACAAACCTTTTTTGTATTTATGTACAATGTAATACTAACCAGCAGTATGAAAAAAAGAATAAACTATTGATATATACACAACATGGATGAATCTGAAAAACAACATGTTGAGTGAAAGAAGCCAGATACAAATGAGAACATACTGTATGATGCCATTTACATGAAGTTCATGAACAGGTAAAATGAATTAATGGTGAAAAAATTAAGATAGTGTTTCTCTCAGGGTGGTGGCTTACAAATTGGCAAGGGGCATGAGGAAACTTTATACTACGCTAGAAATGTTCTATATATTGCTTGTACATGAATGTACACATATTTAAACTTTTATGGGGCTTGGGCTTATACTTAAATAGAATACTTGCACACTTTATAGTATGTATAGCACCATTTTAAAATCAAAGCATCATGTGACATGGGTCATTCCTTTTTTCTACCTCCTTCGATTTACAACTAATTGGACATCCATAACCAAGCAAAGTGCTCTGTACAGCACACCAATATACCCGAGAGAGCCATCCATCTGCACATCCAAAAGTTGCCGGACTGTACCTCAGAGAAGGCCACAGAGCCAAGGGAGTTGCTGCAGAGGCCGTAGCAGCAGCGACCTCTCTAGCAAAGGTGGAAGTGAGAGTGGTGAGTAAAAGTCAGCCTGACCATGAGAGCTGCAGCTGGACAGACCCCTTGGCTCTCCAGCAATACCCCAATTTCTGAGAAGAGACCTCAGTGACTGGGGAAAAGGACAAGAACAGGAAGAAGGCAGACAAATACAACTGAAGAACAAATTTCCTGCTGTCTGCCCACAGACCTCTGGGATTCCCCCACTCTAGGATCCCCCCTTTGGGCCATAAATACACCCAAAGCTCCAAGTCTAAGCACACACCTCCCCCCACTCTGCCATCATCATATTTAAGTGCACTCCAAACTTGAGAAGTGAGTCAGTTCCGGTAAGAGAAACTAAAAACTTGTGCTATATCGCCACCTTCTGGAAAACAAAAGAAAGTTTTCTGATTGCCAACCTGTTGGATTTAGAACCAAAGTAAACAAACAAAGCCTTACCCACTAAATAAGAGAAATGTTTGCTACTTCAAATGTGACAGCAGAGGCACATTTCATGAAACACTGAAAAATCATGGTAATACAGCATCACAAAAAGAAAACAATTCTCCAGCAACCAAACTCAAAAACATGGAATATTGTGATCTAATGAAGAATTCAAAATAGCTGTTATGAAGAAATTCAACAAGCTATAAGAAAACTCAGAAAGGCAATTCAAAAAACTCAGGAATAATATTAACGAACAGAAGAAGTAAGTTCCTGAAGAAAGTGAAATTATATAAAAGAACCAAACAAAAATTCTGGAGCCAACAAACTCAAGAAATGAAATGAAGAATGCATTTGAAAGCACTGGAAATAAAGCAGACCGTATGGAAGAGAGACCAGCGATCTGAAGGACAGGTATGAGAATGATTCAGGTGAAAGGAGAATGAGTATTTTAAAATGTGAAGAAACCCTACAAGAGTTATCAGACTCCATTATAAAAGCCAACATAATGGATACACCAAAAGGAGAAGAGAGGGAGAAGGGGGCAGAGAATATTTAAAGAAATAATAGATGAGAACTTACCCAAACTAAGGAAAGAACAGGACATACAAGTCCATGAAGCTGATAGAACACTTTACTATCTCAATGCCCAAAGACCTTCAACACACATTATAATGTAGCTGTCAAAAGTCAATGATAAATATATGGTGATGGAAGGAGAACTGACTCTGGGTGATGAACACACAATGGGATTTATAGATGATGTAATACAGAATTGTACACCTGAAATCTATGTAATTTTACTAACAATTGTCACCCCAATAAATTTAATAATAATAAAAAAAGACAATGGGGAATAATAATAAAATAAAATAAAAAAGTCAATGATAAAGAAATAATTTTAAAGGGGAAAAAAAAAGTAACCTATGAAGGAATCCCCATTAGGCTATCAGTAAATTTCTCAGCAGAAATCCTGCAGGCAAGGAGAGAGAGGAATGACATGTTCCAAGTATTGAAAGATAAAAAAATTGCCAGCCAAGAATACTCTATCCAACAAAATTACGTTGTTTCCCTGAAAATAAGACCAGGCCTTATATTAAGTTTTGCTCCAAAAGACGCATTAGGGCTTCTGTTCAGGGGACGTCATCCTGAAAAATCATGCTAGAGCTTATTTTCCGGTTAGGTCTTATTTTCAGGGAAACATGGTATCCTTTAGATATTAGAAAGAAATAAAGGCTTTCTCAGATAAACAAAAGCTGAGGGACTTCACTACTAGATCTGCCTTATAAGAAAAATTGAAATGAGCTCTTCAAGCTGAACCAACAGATAAAGTACATAAAACTCTGATGAAGGTGATAAATAGAAAACTGGAATTCTATTTTAGAAGTGTGTTAAACAATTATAGCATAAATGTTAAAGGTAAAAAGCATGAAAAACAACGATAGCCCCTACAATTTGGTAACAAATTCACAGCATAATAAGATCTGTGATATCAAAACCATAAAAGGGGAGAAGTAAAAGTGTATGAAGATAAGTTGCTATCAGCACAAAAAGGACTGTTTTACCAATGAGATGTTTTATGTAAATTTCACGGTAACCACAAAGCAAAACTGTAGAGCATAGACATGAAACATTTAAAAAGGTAGAATTGTCACCATGGAAAACCACTAACTTACAAAGGTAGAAAGAAACAGAAGGAAAAAGAAAAAATAGAGATACAAAATAACCAGAAAGAAAAAAACAGTAATAACAGTCCTTACGTATCAATAACCATCTTAACTGTAAATGGATTGAATTCACCAATTATATAATGATATAGGAATCAATGCATCAAGAAGATATAAAAATTGTAAATACCTATGCTTCCCAACACCCAAGCACTGAAATAAATTAAGTAAAGCTAACAGATCTTCAGGGAGAAATACATAATATAATTATAGTAGGAGACTTCAATACTCCATTATCAGCAATGGATAAATCATCCAGATAGAAAATACACAAGGAAATACTAGACTTGAAGCATACTTTAGGACAAATGAACTTAACAGACATGTACAGAACTTCCCATCTAACATCAGGAGAATACACATTCTTCTCAAGTGCACATGGAACATTCTCCAGGATAGATCATATGACAGGACACAAAACAAATCTTAGCAAATTTAAGAAGATTAAAATCACACCAAATATTTTTTCTGACCACAATGGTATGAAACTAAAAATCAACAACACGAGAAAAATGAGATGATCTACAAATACGTGTAAACTAAACAACACATTTTTGAACAACCAGTGTGTCAATGACGAAATCAGAAGAGAAATAAAAAATTAACTCAAAACAAATGAAAATAGAAATACAACATATCACATTTGTGGAATGAAGCAAAAGCAGTTTTAAGAGGACGTTTATTGCAATAAAGGCATATATTAAGAAATTAGAAAGCTCTTCATCAACAATCTAATCTTACACTTCAAGGAACTAGAAAAAGAATAAATTAAATCCGAAGTTAGCAGAAGGAAAGAAATAATAAAGATCGGAGCAGAAATAAAACAGAGATGAGAAATAAAACTAAGAGCTGATTCTTCAAAAAGATGAACAAAACTGACAAACCTTTATCCGGACTAAGAAAAAAAAAGAGAGAACACTCAAGTTAGTAAAATTGGAAATGAAAGAGGAGACATTACAACTGATAGTACAGAAATACATAGGAACATACTGATAGTACAGAAATACATAGGAACATAAGAAACTCCTATGGGCAAAAAAAGTGAAGGGAATTAAGAAGTACAAACTGCCAGTCATTAAAATAGTCACAGGGATGTCAAATACAGTATAGGGAATATAGTCAATAACATTGTAATAACTATGTAAGGTGTCAGGTGGTTACTAGACTTACGGGGATGGAGGGAAATCATTTCATAAGTTATATAAGTAAGTGTCTAATCACCGTGTTGTACACCTGAAACTAATATAATAAGTAAACTATAATTTAAAATAAATTTTAAAAACACTATAAAAATAATGAAAATACAAAAAAGGGGAAAATATTATCTTTACAACAATATATTTACCTTGAAGCTTTCTACTAAGTTCAAGTTTCTCCTGTTCTAGGCGCTTAATTCTTCTTTCATAAGCTTCAGTTGCTAAGTTGTTATCCAGAGTTCTCTGAACATTAACATCAAGATCCAGTGAAGTGGGACCAGCTGTAACTCTCAAACAGCTCCTATCAGAAAGAACGCTGAAGAGAAAAAAATAGTTTTACAATGAAACAAAAAGTTTGAAGAAAAAAGATAACTTTTTGCAATTGTTCATTTAAAATATGGATTTGAATACCTAGTTACAATTAGCCATCTAGAATGATGATAAAACACAATTTTTTTGAAAAATCACCATAAAAGACTTTACCGAAGCATTTTTAAAATGAAAACTTAAATTGCCCAAATGACCTTAATTTTAATAACCATAAATTATAAAAACAAGTTTGCTGAAGGATTATTACTGGTAGTTTGTGACCACTTATGTGACCACTGAAGTGAAATCACAGTCAAAAACACCAACCATGGTCCTCTTTAACTAGAATCTGGAATCCAAAAGTATAATGCTTCCTTTAACTCAATATAATTTAAAATATTTGAAGAGCTAGATATGCAGCAGTGAGCAAAACAGACAAAACTTGCCCATGTAGCACTTATAGTCCAGTGACAGAGACAAAAATAAACAAAATAAACATGTAATATAGTCAGTACCTTAGCGTTAAATGCTAAGGAGCAAACATAAAGCAGGAAAGGGGGAAATAAAGCATTGGGGAGGAAATAAAAATTTAGAAAAAGTGGTAAGTCATCACTCAGTAACTTTGAATAAAGTCCGGGGGGCGGGGGGGAACTCAGGGAATATCAGTGGGAGAAGCATTCCAGGCAGATGGAACATAAGTGCAAAATCCCTGAAACAAGAATATGTCTGGCACGTTCATGGACCAGAAAGGATACCTGCGTGGCTGGAGTACAGTGAGCAAGGGGAAGAGTAGTAGAAAATAGAAAGATAAAGTGAGCCAGTCATTTAGGGCCTTAAGAACTTTGGCTTGCAGTTAAGATACGAAGCCAGCAGAGCTGGGGGCAGTGGAGATTGGTCCTGAACAGGGGAGTGACATGTTCTGACTTATAGCAGGGTGTCGTGCAGGGAGGCCTGCGGGGTCTCTGCTCCCGCTCCCCATACAAGAACGCAGGATATGGTGAGGCCAAAAAGGAACACCCACGGAGCCATAGGTAGGGGAGTCATACCACTACGGTCTCACTGGAGGCTGGGTTCACTGGACGTGCGACCTGCTGTCCGTTTTGTCTGCAACCCACCGACGACTCTCTTTCACTCTCCTCTACTCTCCTCAGCTCTCCTTCGTAGCCGCAGCAGTTATATTAGTGGCTAATGGCTCAATGGCTACAGCTGACGGCCAACCAGCCCCAGCTGATGGCCATCTACTACCCGAGCCAGCACCCCCCCACGTGAGGCCGAGAGCCTGTAAACTACTTTCTGGGGCTCTGCCCCCACACAGGGTCACGCAGACAGGTTCAGAAAAAATAAGAATCAAAGTTATGAACGTTTGAAGTAGGTGGTTAAGAGAGATTTTAAGGAGAAGAGTGGAGAGAGGTCTCAGCAGGAGACACACAGTAGGAGTCATCAGCAAGGACCTGGGAGAACACTACGGTATAAACGGAAAAGATGCAAAGACTCAGGGTGGAACGAGGGAGATTAGGAGGCAGCAGAAGGGAGACTGAAAAGGAGTGGCCAGAAAGGTAAGGAGAAACCAGGACAGGGTCCTGGGAGCTAAGAGAAGAACGTGTTTTAGAGGGAAGGAGCCATGACAAATAACATGAGTCTAGACAAATCAGTCAGACTAGGACTGAGAAATGATGATGAAATGTAGCAATGTGGAGGTCAGTAGTGACACTGATAAAAGCAGTTTGCATAAAGTGATGGGCGCACACACCTGACTGGAAAATGGCAAGAAAGAGGAGAATGAGAAAAATGGACAAAATATGCAACAGCTGGAAGTAATTTTTCTATAATGTGGAACAGAGAAATGGTTGGTAGCAGGTAAAGAAAGTGGGATTAAGAGAGATTTTATATTTTGCTTTAAGATGGGAGGAAAAAATGCATGTCTGTGAGCTGATGGAAATGATGTGATTATGCAAATGACACAGAAAGGAAAAATCTTATGATGTAACAGCTAGCAATGCACTAGAGTAGGCAAAAGGGGAGGGAAAGGGTCGGCCTTAGCTCACAATTCATGCATAAAAAGAACAGCATACGAGTCCAGAGGGATGTAGGCAGTAAATGTGGAGATGGGAGCATGTGGAAGTTGTCTGCTGTTTGCTTCAACCTCTCGGTAAAAGAGGAAGCAAGATCACAGGTGAGAGTGAGGATGATAGAGGTTTCAGAGGAAAGTATACAATATGAAATAGCTACCTAGGACAGCGGAAGATGAATACACTCAGTAATATGATATATTTGTCAGGCAGTAAAAAGGAACACGTGAGGTTGGTAATCATGAACTTACAGTGCGACTGGTAAGAACAGTCAGATATTTTTCTCTAGACACTGAACTGCATAGGTACACACAGAAAACTGAATTATAACAATGAATGTCGACTTAGCAAAACCAGTGTAACAAAATGAGACAATCAAGGAATTGAGGGGGCACACAAGGAGTGTTATAATCATTCTCAATGGAATTTAAACTGGGTCAATGAAAAGATGGTTAACATTAATGGGCAAAAAGTTCTGATGCTTGACACCTAGACGTATTTATTCAATAGCATGAGACACGTCTAATTCCTGCCCCACTCCTAATAGCTATATTCTGAGCGCTCTATTTGTCCTCTTCTTTTTCCTCCAAAATGAGTTAGATTCTTATATGTTCTATTCATTTCGTAATGTTTAACTTATTCTAGCAGTAGCTTTGTGGGGACAGAGCCAGGAGTGCAGTTTCCAGGCTCTTGGCCTCATGTGGAAAAGTGCTGGCTCAGGTAGTAAATGGCAATCAACTGTGATTGGATGGCCATCAGCTGTGGCTAGTTGGCCGTCAGCTGTAACCAGTGAGCCATTGGCCACTAATATAACTGCTGTGGCTGAGTTAGCAATAAATGGGGGCTAGCAAGAAGATGGTGGCTGAGCTAGCAAGTGGCGGAGTGTGGACTGCGGATTGCAGAGAGGAGGATTGCAGCTAGCAAGTGAGGTTGGTTGGCAGAGAGAAGTGCACGGCAGGTTGCGGACAGTGCAGCTCCTGCTTCCCGTGTCTCTAACCCAGCTGCAAGAATATAGTGGTATGACTCCCCTACCTATGGCTCCGTGGGTGTTCCTTTTTGGCCTCACCATGTCCTGCATTATGTGGGGAGCGGGACCAGAGACCCCGCAGGCTGCCCCGCACGACAAATGGCGCAGCGAGCAGGGTACGGTGCCGGCCAAAGCTCTCCGAAGGGCAGTGGAGCGGTTTGTGCCTATGAACACTCAGTCTCAGGAAGACCGGGAGGAGCAGCTACCTGAGAGCTGGACCCCGTGGAGGGGTGGGAAGACGTGGACGGTTCTCCAACCAGCATAGGCCAGAGAAAGCGAAGGACTTTGCAGCCATGTGGGCTAGGAAGTGCTTGCTGAGGCCCTCACCCCCAGGTTGGGGAGGACCTGGAGCCTTAGCCCTGCGGAGAGGGCACACATTGTGAGGCTAATGCACAGCCCTGGCGAATGACTGTGGACTATGGGGAATGGGCTCCATCCCTAATTTA
Organism: Rhinolophus sinicus; assembly: GCF_057876585.1. Lineage (NCBI taxonomy): Eukaryota > Metazoa > Chordata > Mammalia > Chiroptera > Rhinolophidae > Rhinolophus > Rhinolophus sinicus. The sequence goes on along the minus strand of NC_142506.1, from coordinate 54,977,489 downwards.
ATGGACCACTTGACTGTTTGCTTGGGAACATACCACCATGTAGTGGAACTGATGGATGTTTGCTTTTGTGTCTTGACCAGCAGCCATGGAGAATATGTGAGAAAGACAGGCTGTGCCCAGGAAGACTGGTGGTACCCTGAGAACCCTGGCTGAGCCTAGGAAGTCTGGCTGTGCCCAGAGAGAGTGGCAGTGCCCTGAGAGGCCCTGGCTGTGTCCGGGTAGACTGGTGGTACCCTAAGAAGCCCAGGAAGTCTGGCTGTGTCCAGAAGGACTAGAGGTGCCCTGAGAAACCCTGGCTGTGCCCAGAGAGCCTGGCTGTATCCAGGATATTGCATTCACCTCCAGGCGCCTCCACAGGGCCCCTCAGGGAAGATGCTTGTCGCGTAGATTGAGGCGAGACCCTGTAGGGGTGGAGTGTGGGGACAGAACCAGGAGTGCAGTTTCCAGGCTCTTGGCCTCACGTGGAAAAGTGCTGGCTCAGGTAGTAAATGGCCATCAACTGTGATTGGATGGCCATCAGCTGTGGCTAGTTGGATGTCAGCTGTAACCAGTGAGCCATTGGCCACTAATATAACTGCTGTGGCTACGCTAGCAGAAAATGGGGGCTAGCAAGAAGATGGTGGCTGAGCCAGCAAGTGGTGGAGTGTGGATTGCAGATTGCAGAGAAGCAGTGCTAGCAAGTGAGATTGTTTGGCAGAGACAAGTGGATGGCGGGTTGCGGATAGTGTGGCTCCTGCTTCCTGTGTCTCCAACCCAGCTGCCAGCAAGAATATAGTGGTATGACTCCCCTACCTATGGCTCCGTGGGTGTTCCTTTTTGGCCTCACCATGTCCTGTGTTCTTATGTGGGGAACGGGACCGGAGACCCCGCCTGACACCCTGCATGACAAGCTTCATCCTGTTTTTTCTCTAATTTTTGATTTACAAAGTCCTCTCATGCCTTATATTTTTTAAAACCACAATTCATTTTAATTTGCTTTGTCTAAATTATGTTCTTTTCAAACTTACCAGCTACTAGTATAGGTAAAACCAACAAATGGCAGATGGTGGCCAGAAAATGCAGTATGTGTTGGTGGGGGCATCGTTTCCTAAAGGAATTAAAAACATCTGGTAAGAAATAAGTAACTATGACCTTATGAAAATAAAGATGGAAAGTCTGACTGATATTGCCAGTAGCGTCATTTTTCATGTATTCCACATTTGCAAATTTGCCTAGTCGCTAAAATGGATTTGTAACTCAGAATCAATATTCACAGTGCTTTTGCAGACACGTGCAGAGCAAGGAGAATCTGAGCTGCACATGTTCCCAGCTGGAACTGTACAAGGAGACGCTCGCCTTCTTGTTTCAGCTCTCAGGCTGTAAACAAGTGCTCTTCTCAAGGTCTAAGCGTGTGCCATGTTTTTCTTACTTTTGTGCTTTTTACAGGTGATTTTGCTTCCAGGATAGTGAAGTGCCATCTTGGGTTCCTAAGCAAGAAGGCTGTGATGTGCCTTACAAGAAAAAGTTAGCTAAGCTTCATTCAGGCATGAGTTGGTGGCGAGTTCAACATTAATCGACAATTTCTACTTAACAGGTATCTTTAAATATAATCACACATAAAACAAGGTTATGTTTTGATGAAAATGTCTTGACCACAGGCTCACAGGATCCTAACCCTATGTGTCCCCTAGGACCAATGGTCCAACTAGTATAGTGTTCACGGCAACTTTATTAAACGTAACTACTGCAAATCATCAGAATTGACTGTACTGCGTATTCAATTTGGAATAACTCACAATTTCTGTTAACAGTAAATATAATTCTTGTAATAAAAAACTGATGAAGGAAGTCCATTTTATTCTATCTTGTAAGTTTCAGAAAGGAAAACATAAGAGAAGTTCTTATCTGCCTTGAGTATGGTACTTATTGAACAGTGAAAAGTGATATAACAATATAAAAATTCTTAGTGCAGAATTAAAACCATAAGAAATGTAATAATTGAATTAAAACAACAATTCAAATTAAGAAGGCAAAAATCTAATTTTATGTTCTTATTTTCCTAAATTCTAATTTAATATAACCTAACGGTTTAGAGCAGAGGTTGACAAACTAGGCTGGCCTGTTTTCGTATGGCCCACAAACTAAAAATGATTGAATATTTGGCTTAATCTGCTGGTTTGCCACTCACTTCAAACACAGCTATAACTTCAGGCCAGTAAGGCTGTATATTTTCTTTCACTTCCCACCAAGTTTGTTATTTTCAGTGGCAACACCACTGGGCATGGGTATTTAGCTCTCCATCCAGGTCAAGTCAGCCCCCTCGTGCAGCAAAACTGCTGGTTTTTAGAAGCAGCTCCATGCTAGCAGTTCTACTGCCCCACACAAGCTGAGGGAACAGGGGTGTGGGCCAGAGAAGGGAGCTGGTTTTAACTATAGTTCAGCGCTTTTTCATGAATAAGTGCTTCTCAATTTATTTACCTTGGGTTGACTTATAAATCCCTGAAATGGTTGTTTTTGACAATTTTGTCCAGTTTCATGGTGGCTTTTAAGGAGAGATTTGCCAACCTCTTCATTCTGCCATCATGAAGTCCACTCTTTTAAGCATCTAATTTGTCTTCTTAGGAAACCTAATGGCATAACTAATCTCAGAAGTAAACCTTTAAATTTGAATTTTGTTCCTAGTCATGAATAACTGTTCATGTCAGTACACTCTTAATTTCTTGAATTTGTGAGCAAATACTAGAAGCCATAACTGTCTGACTGATAATTGATAAGGTCGTCCATAAAATTATAACCATATTAAAAAGAAACGGGGACAGAACTTCACAATGTCATACTCACAGAATTCTTTAAACAATCATCATCCACGTCAAAATTCGATGTGTCTGTTGGGCTACTAACTTCTGGAATATAAGGTGCTTCACAGTTTCGAATATTATCCCAATCAATTCCATTGAAAAATGGGTGTTTCTTAAAGTCTTCTATTCCATTTTGACCAAGTCGATGTTCTCTGCTACAAATGAGCCTTCGAATAAGATCCTTAGCATTTTCAGACACATCTGCCACTTGAGCTGGAAACTGAAACCTCTCCTAAACAGAGAATAATAGAAACAAAATGTAAATCAGTATATAACATACTTAGTAAGTTGACTAACATTTATTTTCTTGAAAATACCTTTTCTTTTAAAAATATCTAATAAGTGTATAGTGGTACAAAGTACTGATACTGAAGGAGATACATGGATAAATGAGAAAAGACTCTCCTTCTAAAAAACTTTTAATTTCATTTGTGCTTATTCATGTACTGTAGAAAGAATTAAATGCTAAAGATACCTTAAATGGCTGTCAGAATGAAGACAATTCATTAAAAATAGGAGAATGACTGAGCATTTCAATAGACCATAGATGATTTATATAAGCCACATACTAATGATTAAGTAACAATAATAAACATTTTTAAAGAATGTAATATGTACTTGACACTACTGGAAGTGCTTGTAACTCATTTAACTCATTTAACCATCACAGCAATCATCTAAGGTAGGTACTATTATCCTAATTATATAGAAGGGGAAACAAAGGCACAGAGTTCAAGCCACTGGTTCAAGGTCACACAACTAGAAAACGATAGAGCTGGCATTTGAAATGAAGCTGTCCGACTCCAGAATCTGTGCTCTTAACAACCATGTTATGTACAATGATTTCCCTTTGAAATGCTTTACATACTTTTTACAACTTTGTAGCTATTTACTTTCAATTCTTCATAACTATTTAGCAGATTATATTTGCAACTGGGTTCTAAGAGCATTAACTCTATCAAACTGATATCTATCTAGCAACTAATCATAATTGTGTCACCAGAACAAATTAAAAAGAATAGACTGTCACTCCCTTTATGAGATACTCCTATTCATATTCCAGGTGTTTGCAAATGCTCACAATTTTCTGAGACCAATCAATCAAAACCTTCCTCTTCCTATTATGAACACTCTATTTCCATTTCACTTGGTACTAAATGGATTCAAGTTTCATTCATTCCTGTTGTGCATCTGGATTTTTTCCAATGTTTTGTGATCATAAATAATACTGGAATAGGTATCCTTGTACATACATCTTTGTACTACTGAAGATTTCCCTAAGGTAGATTCTACAACTGAAGATCTCAATCAAAAGTTTCAACTATTTCTTAACACTCTAGATGCAAACTTGTAAACTTCTTGACAGAAGGGTTATATCAACTTATATTCCTATCAATATTCATCTCTCTGGATTATTTACAGTACAGAGTACTATTTTTCTTTTCGTCTGCCAATTTGACAAGGGAAAATATATCTTGTTCTTACTTTGATTTGCATTTCATTTATTATTACTGAGGCTGAGACTTTTTAAAATGTATCCTAGTCATGATTATATTTACACTATCATATAGTAATTACTATACTATACTATAGTAATGATATAAACTGTCTGCTTATGAAGTTTGTTTTTCTACTGAAGAGACCATTTAATTTCCTATTTATTAGCATGTCTAATAAAATACAGTGTAAGGTTAGAACTAATAATTTTAGGTATAATTAATGGACTTTGATTATTCATGTTTGTCCCCTATTAGCATAGAAATTAAACTGTTTACTGTTTTTAGAAAAATATTTTCTTTTTAAATATCACACTACATTTATTATATGTATTATTTACCACATTAATTTGAAAAACAGTAAAAATGTACTAACTTTGTGATTCATGATTTTTCCATATGTCTCCACCAGAGATTCTGCATAAAACGGTGTTTCTCCATAAAGCATTTCATACATACAGACCCCCAAAGACCACCAGTCACACTCAGGTCCATATCTGCCTTTTCCATCTTCCATGGCTTGAAGGATTTCAGGAGAGATATAATCGGGAGTTCCAACAGCCACTGAGGACTGGACCTGAAGAAGTTCACATTTTTAGTAATCTACTATAATATGTTAGAAACAAATAAAAATATTAACATTTTTTAGACACACAAATGACATCTCATAACTACAACTATGTCATTATCTGAATTTAGCTTCCCTGTACATATAAATTAAATTTTACATAATCTCCACACTTACACTTCTCAAAATTTCGTAACACTATAGAACCTTTATTATAGCTGTTACTTAATTGACTACATTTAGGTTAACCATGTGATTTAAAAACCACAGCAATTAATAACAAATTATTTACTTTAGAACACTGTTATTATTGATATTATCAACGTGTACATATGAAAAACTGGAACTATAAAAATTTTACAATTAGTTAGGGGTAATAAGCCCTAAACAAACCTGGCTAATATTTATGAACAACCTGGAGATTATTTTAAAACACCTTAATGGAAACTTAAGGAAATAAATAACAATGTCCTTCAAATTACTTATTAATTTAAAAAATTATAAAAGAGGAAAGATATATCCTTGAAATAATCAAATCCCAATAGGGAAAAATAGTTGTGCATATAATTATGACAAGTTAGATGTAAATTGGAAACAATTGCTAAAAATGATCCTGGGCACAAATCTTGGAAGATACTCTGAAGTAAAAAAAAGGTTCCCCATGTGTTTTAAAAGATTATATCAAAAGATGAACATTCTCAAGGTAGAATAATGGTTAATACTCTGAATTTTCTAGACTAAATTACCATCCTTAATAATTATTACAATAAACTTCCTCTTTGGCAATACTGAAATTAAATAATTTGAAAACTCATCCATTACAACCTTAAAAATACTAGATAAAATATAACAACCATTTTTATAAACATATAAACAAGATTTCTAAAAAAAGACAACTCATAGGGGCCAGGAATCAAGAAATGGCTGAGAATCTGGGGTGGTAAGCATTAGAGCAGAAATGGGGTTGGGAATTGCCGGTTTTCATTTTCTAGGTACTTGGATTTTAACATGTATATGAGGGCAAATGGAAAAACCTTGGGCTTATATGAGGTTTGAAGTGAGAGGCTGCCGCATACAACCTTTACCCCTAAAGGGTATATTGTAAGCAAGAAGCTGAATTACAAAACTGCCCCTCTGCAGAGAAAGACATTTTGTCTATCTTGATTGCTGATATGTGAAGAAAAATTCCTCCTCTGGAGAGTCATAACTTTAGGTCACATAGTCCCACTGGGATTTTAATTCACAGTGCTTCTGTGGTCCAAAAGTTCTCAAGCCAAGAAACTGGCAAAAATATTGGCAGCAGGTTAGGAGCCCCTAGAAGCCTGACATAACAAATTCAAAACTACTCTAGAGGACACATGCTCAAACTTAGCCACATATAATTCCCATGCATAACAGCCCACTGAAGATAAACTCACAATCCAATATATGAACTCAATGAGAAAACATTCCATTATGAACAAAAGAAATCCGAACAAACAATACAATTAGAGCCCTAACACATCAGTTCCACTTCATGAAATATTTATAATTATTAAAGACATTTTTTAAAAATCAAAAGCATAAGAAAAAAGAGAAAAAAACAAATCAAATGGAAGTTCTAGAAATGAAAAACTAGTTAAAATAAAAAACATAGTAAATAAGTGAAAGATATGAAAAGATAAATAAAACCAGATACACTTTTATTAAAAACATTAAAGAATAAAGACAGATTACCTAGCAAGGAATGACAATTAGACTGACAGCTGAATGAATAATAACATAGCAGTCAGAAGAAAATGGAATCGTTTCTTCAAAGTGATGAGACAAAACAATTGACAAAATTATATTCCCTACCTACCTAAATTATGATATAGGCATGGGGGTTAAATAAAGACATTTTTACGCAAAGACTGAGTGAACTATCACATGTAGATGCTTTCAGATAAACAGAAGCACTAAAGGACAGACTTCAGAAAACCAGAAATTTAACCCAGATGGAAGAATGTGGGCCGCAGCTGCACTGTCATGTGGGGCGGGATCCATGCTCTCCCGTGCAGGCGCACTGAACTTTATTGTGCCTCGGTATTTGAGCAAATAAGCCCCGGTTTCCACTGTTAGTGTTTTTTTTTAAATATGTCAAAGATTCAGGTGAACAACTTAGTGGTGCTAGATAACCCTCCTCCTTACAACATCACCTTCGAGTGAGTCGAGGACCTGTCTGAAGACTTGGAATGGAAAATTATCCATGTGGGCTCTGCAGAAAGTGAGGAAAACGATCAAGTTCTAGACTCTTTTATCATGGGTCCTGTTCCTGCAGGATGGCAAATTTGTATTTCAGGCTGATGCACCTAAGCCCGGACTCATTCCAGATACAGATGCAGTAGGTGTCACAGTTGTGCTAATGACATGCACATATCAAAGACAAGAATTTATTAGAGTTGACGATTATGTCAACAGTAAATATACGGAGACAGAATTAAGGGAAAATCCGCCAGTAAAACCAGACTCTCCTAAGTTTCAAAGGAATATTTTGGCATCTAATCCCAGAGTCACAAGATTCCACCTTAACTGGGAAGATAACAGAAAAATTAGAGGATGCAGACAGCAGTCATCCAAATCTACAATCACGACTTTCAATAGGCACATTACTTTCAGCATCAGAGGGATGGTCCACATCAGAAACTCACTAAATGTCATGCTAGAACCCCACACTGACTGCATGTGACCACCTGCCATCCCTCTAGTACAAATTCAGCTATAAAAACACACAGAACTATTTTTCTGAAACTCCATAAGTCATAGTCAAGATACAATGTGAAGAATTTGTTTCAGGAACGTGCTGTAGAACGTTTATAAGAAAACCAGTATTTGAGCAAATTGTGGAATATAAATACAACTATTTTTAAGCAGTTTTTTCTCTAATGTGTTAGTTGTTCTGAAACTAATCTAATTAAAATATACATATTATTTTCTTTTCCTCTCTATATAACTGAAGCATTTATAAAGAAATATGAATCATTAGACCAGGTTGTAAAAATGTTCTAGCCTCTTGGACAATAATCTTTGGACCCGTATTTTACTGGCCTTCAAAAGAACAAAGTTCACTTCTACTGAAATGTTTCTTCCTGTAATAACACATAGTTTGGTTTCATTTTAGGGGAGAATTTCCATTCTTTTTTGGCACGTCCTTAGAAGGGATTTGAAGTCAATTAAATGCACGAAGAACTTTAGGATCTGACTTCCCAGGCCATCTAGAAGCCTCCTATGGCTACTATTACAGTTCACGTAATGTTTGATAGCAATCAGTTTGGTTTCTAAGATAATAACAAATGTGGTTAATTCTTTATAAGTCCTCTGGCTGTGGTTTTTATTTTTATAACAATTTAGTACATCAGAACACTCCTTGAATCACATATCATTACCCAGTGAATTCAACATGTCAAGAGCAGATAACAAACTCCTTGAGTTTAAGAATAGGAGACTATAATAAATTAGATTTATACAAATATTGTAAGCTTAACTCTTTAAAATTGTTTTCATAGATCATTTCTTAGCAGCACTTACATAAAACCAGTGGGGTAGATTTGAGAAGGTACATTTATTATAATACATAAGTTGCTACTTTGGAAATATATATATTTTCACACATGTAGTACTCTTCTCCGTATCCCTTGAGACTCATGCAGAGTAAGATTAGGCATATTTGTGGCTGACATATTCTAGACAGCTTTTCCAGATAAGTTTTTTTTTAAAGCAATCTTGGAAAGGAATGCATTAACTAAATGGACCGAAAGATTCTTTTTCTTTGATGAGAGCTAGGTCCTTCCTCAGAAAGTTTCTTATGCTCCATTAAATTAAGTGTAGAATAGTCTCACTACTCTTGCTGCTAAGCAAGACATCAGCCATATGATGCAGAGTTATGCAGTGCCTTCATATCTAAAACTTCCATACTAACATTTTAAAGCTTTTATTTTGAAGAAGGGAAAGGGGCATTTGTCTGAATATGCAATCTAAGTTGTACATATTTCCTGTCATTCTAAGAGAATTTGTGAAGCAAAATTTTACTAAATGTTAACCTTTGAAATTTAATATACCAGCTTATTAACGAGTTCACTAACTTTAAAGGTTCATAAACTTTAAAAGTAAAATACATCCTACTGTTAAAACTACATGAAGAGAATCCAATACTAGAGAGCAGCACAGTGATTTCCAAGATGATGAGGAAAGGTAGGCCTAGGATGATAATTCTGCTGTCGGCCTATAGAACCCTCGAGATTAGAATGGGAGAATGCAAGACTTTGGTATGGGTATCGTCATAAAAGGGATAAAAGGGAACTGTGAAGCTAGTGTGTCTGAGAGAAAGGAGTTTCTAAATAATGTGTGGTGAAGAATTTGAGGATAACTTTGTGAGAATTACATAGAAAACTAAGCGAAACAAAGCGGTCACTTACTCCAGGGAGACCAAAAAGTTTTTCAAGAAAAGAAATGTAATTAAAATCAACTGCATGGCATAGCTATGAGCTGAACAGGACTTAATGACTCTGTGTGATAACTGCATTGAGAAGATAGAGAGGAAGTATATGGGTTGGGTCAGATCAGGGTAAGAGATCTGAATACTTATCTTCCATGGGAGGAAATGAAAAAATATCTAAAACTAAATAATCAAGAGATGACAGCAGCACAAATACGATAATAATAAATATGTAAGTAAATCAAATGACAGAAGAAAGAGCTAAAAGGTTTTAAGTCAGCCTCTAAAAAAAGAGATTGGAGGTGGGAAGAACTAGAACAAAGGAATACTGTTTTTTGTGATGTCTTCCTGAAATATGTATAGATTGATAAAAAATAAAAATAAAAATAAAACAAAAAGGTTTCTTCATTATAATTTTCTAAATGGAGGACCAACGTGCTATTATGCCCCCCAAAATTACTCTGAGATAATCAATAAAAAAATGAATTACTAGGAAGACACACCAGGATTTCAGGGATAAATTTGATCAGGGAAAACTCATATAGACAAAAAGAGTACTCATTGCATTCTGCAATGTACAGGGAGACTGGACATCAGACTCCAGGAGAGGAGCCCCAGGTTGGAGTCTAAGGGGCTTATAACCTGCAGGACTGGGGAAACACTAGCTCTTCCCTTGGAGTTCTTTTTCAGTGTAGCTCTCTCCTCTCTGGAATTGTGGTTCACAGCTTCCTGATGTCACAGCCTCCCTGACTTTAATCTGTATTTTCTCAACTCAGCAAGACAGCCATGCTATTTCTTCCTTCTCATGTCATACTGGGCACTATCCACTTCCCACTTTATGTATCACACACATATCGTTATCCTGGAGCAGTATAATTCCACATACACATCTTACACTGTGTGACAGTTATTCTGTCTTTTACTTCCACATATGTTATAAACCCCACATTACAATGTTATGTAATTAAAATCAACTGCATGGCATTTCTGATTTTAACAGTCAGATACTTTTTTGTATAAATTTAAGAAGATAATACAGTGTTGTTGTTTTTTATTCACTTACTACCATCTGATATTCTTTATTCGATAGATCTAAGTATCCAAATGGTATTATTGGCCTGAAGGGCATTCTTTAGCAGCCATGCCTGCTGGAAATTAATCTCCTTTCATTTATCAGAAAATGTTTTTAATTCATATTTATTTTTGCAGGATATTTTTGCTTGATACAGAATTCTTGGTTTACAGATTTTTTTCTTCTTTCAACACTTTAAAGATATCATTCCATGACTTTTGATGAGAGGTCAGTGGTCATTCTTACCATTTTTCTACAGCATGTAATGTGTTTTTTCTTCTGGCTGCTTTCAAATTTTTTTGTTTGTCTTTAATTTTCAGCAGTTTTATTGTGACATGGCCAAATGTGGTTCTTTTTATAAGCTTGAAATATGCTAAGATTCTTAGATCTGTGTTTTCCATCAGATTTGGTAAGCTTGAGCTGTCAATTTTACAAATTTTTTCTGCTCCTGTCTCACTCTCTTCTCCGTTGAGAAGTCCAATTATAAGAATCCCTGAGCCTATATTTATTTTGCTTCAATCTTTTTCTCTCTGTTCTTCAGAATGGATAGTCTCTAAGGATCTGTCTTCAAATTCAATGGTTCTTTCTTCTCTCATCTCAAACTCACTGTTAATCTCCTCCTGTAAATTCTATATTTCTATTACTGTGCTTTTTAAGTTCTAAAAGGTCCATCTGATTTCTTTTTCTGCTGAAATTCCTTATCTGTGTAATCTTTAAGATTTTTCCTTTGATACTTTAAACATATTTATGATAGTTTCATTAAGTCTGCCTGCTAAGTCCAACATGTATGTTACCCAGGTTTTTACTGACTACTTTTCTTTTTGAACTCTGTATCACAATCTATACCCTACCCTCCATTTTTGTTGGTCTAGTGATTTCTGACTGAATGCTGCTCATTGTCAATAAGACATTATAGAAAGTATGAATTATCTTCCTCTGAAGAATATTCTTATTTAAGCAGATAAAAAAAAATACTGATCTCCTGAAACATAGGTTGGCTTACAATTTTACTCTTTCAAGGCAGATTTACAGAAGGTCTAAGATTCGCTCAAGTTCCTTTATTTGGAGGACCATTTTCAAACTCTATGGATCTTATCATGACTTGGATTAAGGCTGTTTGACAGGTTTAGACTAAGTCTTACATGTTATAAAGGTGTCAACTACCTCTCCAGGGCCAAAATCCCAATGTTCCCTTAGCACTATTTCTCCCCCAGCACTGCCTGATTTCTAGTATTCTGTTTGATCTTCAAATGAGTATCATCTACCATTTGGTAAGTCTCATATGGTCTTTTTTTTTTTTTTAAATCAATGGATTTTATTATTATTATTATTATTATTATTATTAGTGTCAGGTGTACAAAACAATGTAATAGTTAGATACTTATACCCCTCACAAAGTGATAAACCCCTTCCCCAATCTATTACCCCTCGGACATCATATATACCGTGTTTCCCCGAAAATAAGACCTAGCCGGACAATCAGCTCTAATGCATCTTTTGGAACAAAAAATTAATATAAGTCCCGGTATTATATTATATTACATTATATTATATAAGACCTGGTCTTATAGTAAAATAAGACTGGGTCTTTATTAATTTTTGCTCCAAAAGACACATTAGAGCTGATTGTCCGCCTAGGTCTTATTTTCGGGGAAACATGGTGGCTGTTACAGTTTCACTGACTCTATTCCTTATGCTGTACTCCATATCCTGTGACTACAAATATATTAAATTATAGTTGGCATTCATTATTGTTCAGCTTCAGCTTCAGGTGTACACTGCAGTGGTCAGGCAACTACACTGTCCATGAAGTGGTCTCCCTAATAAAACAAGCGTCCATTGGATACCCTGTAAAATCTTTACAACATTACTGATTGTAGTCCCCAAATACGTCATATGGTCTTATACTGCATATGTACAACCCAACCTTCATGAGATACCCCCACCAATAGACACTTTAGGCCCTCTCTCTGCAGAACTCCCTCCTCTCCAGTGTCAAGCCCTGCAGATTCCAGCTGCCTCAGCTAACTCAAGTCTGATCTTTCTCCTCAGCTCCACAGTAATTCTATACTCTGCTCTAACTCGAGCTTTCTGCATCAGAGTCAGAAAACTGTCCCAACTCTGGGAAATTGTGAAGCACACCTCGTGATTTATTTCTCTCAGATATAACAGTCTTGTGGTGCCCACTGTCTACCACCTGAAAATACTTGTCTCATATATTGTATCCACTTTTACTGTTGTTTCTGATGAGAGGATAATTTGGTATCATTTACTGCCTCCATTGTGTCCAGAGGCAGAAGTCATATAATCTTTTTAAAAAATTTATCTCCTTGGGGTAAATTTTCAGAAGTCAAATTACTGGTCCAGAATAATGTGACATTTTCATGGCCTTTGGAATGTATTATACTAAACTGCTCTCTAAAAAAGTTTCTGCCAATTAAAATGATATATATTTGGACCTCTACTATACAGCCAGGAAATTGAAGTAAATACAAAAACAAACCAGGGAATAAAATTAGGGCATATAAACTTTTAAATAAGTGAAAGAAAACAACTAAGGGGCCTTGGGCTGGAAGAACTAAAGCAAATGGTAATATGAAACTGAGTCAACCGAGAGGGTTTTGTAATAAAAGCATTCATGTTTTGAACACTGTCCCTCAGGAAAATTAGATAACTAAAAAAGAAATATAAAAGTGAAGAAAAAGTCACATTTTCTTTCTCCATGTGGGATTTGTATTTTTTACCCATCTGGAAATGTAAAAATATCTCAAGTACAATAATAAACAGTTCACCTAAAGGAAGAACAAACAAAAGTCTCTCAAAAGGCATACTGTATCAATCTTAAGATCATTAATATAAGCAGTTGAAAATGGCATATGACTTTATAGACAAGTCCTATTATGAGTAAGTCTGCCTAAATGCCTTTGGGAAGGAGCTGATGCATAGAAAGGCAAATGGATGGATGAAGAGTTAATATAAATAGATGGTTTCTAAACAGATAAAGAAGACAAGTGGCAAAGAAAATGTCTGTGGGTAAAATAATTTAAGATTATCTTTATTTACCGTTCCATCTTCCATCAGCTTCAGACAAGAACCGAAATCTGCTAACCGGATATGTCCATTCATATCCATCAATATATTGTCAGGTTTGATGTCTCTAAAAAAATAAATACATTCCAGTTTTAGTTGGGAAGAATAAATATAATCAGATACTTGACAAGATAATCTTTTTGTCTGAAAATTTCAACTTCTTTTGAAATTAATACTCTAAGAACATCTATTTGACTATTTTATGGATTCAAATCCTGGGTCTGATTCACATTATAACTTTCTTAAACATATGTAATTTCAGTCTTCTCCTGGAGATAAAAAGTACTGTGGTAATTTTCATTCCAGTTAAATAAATAATCTTACCATCCTTCCTTTAGATTTGCACATATTCCAATGTGACTATGGTATGCCTACTCTCTGCATACAGAGAAGAACCATAATTACTTGATTACTTGTAGGCAAACTATACACCTCTAGCCCCTGAAACAGAACACGGAAAAAATATACTTCCTAGACCCTGAATATAAATGTAGATAAATTCTCAATTACTGCAGTTCATGACGAAACAAAGAAACTGCTTCATAAAGCTGATTTTGGAAAACAACTGCTTAATAGAAATCTATATTATATAAAACTATTTATAAGTCAATGGATTGTTGGACATTCAAATCTAACTAATAACCAACTAAAGCATACCAACTTTTTACATTTGAATAATGAAAAGTGTTGCAAGCTTTGGGAAAATCATACATATAAAATATCATCTATAAATGTGACAGTTTTACTATTTTTAGACTTCTAATTTTTTCTTTTGCCTAACTGTTTGGCTATTTTCTCCACTGCAATGTGAAAAATTATTGGTGACAACAGACATCTTTGTTGTGTCCTGACTGTAGTAATGTGACCTATTAAGCATGATGCTGACTTTTGAGGTATGAAACACACACAGAGGAAGCATCAATCTATTCCTATTTTATTTTAAAAAGTACTTACTAAATTCAACAACTCTTGATTAAAAATAATCAATTCTAAAACACAAATACAATATGCCTAAAATTTATATTGCGAAATATCAGCATTAGATATCAGCATATTAAAGACATGGGGTTAAACAACAGAAAAAAAGTAGCTTAAAGGAAATGAATGTGCCCACCACTGGAAAGCAGGGATAAGAGGGATGGAGGAGAGACTATTTCTCAATATAATCTTTTTGATACTAGTTGAGTTTTATTTTAATTATATGCAGTATTGTCTAAAATTAATTAAAAACCAAAAATACATGTGTATAATAATGTCTTAGTCATTTTACCTAAGAATACGAAATACTTTGAGGAAGCCATTATGATCAGCAGTCAGCGATATTTTCCAGTCAAAACAGTTCATTAATGGATATCAAGATCATAAACACAATAATTTAATAATGATAATACTAACTTGTCCAACAGGAAGTACAATTATACATTTCACGTACATAATATGTTGCCTATTGACTCACTCTACATACTCAGGCAATTTATTTCATGGTTAAAAAAGAAGTCTCTATGTTCCTAAAATGGTCACTATATGAGCAGATGGGAACTCTCCTAACTTTCTGAATTAATAGGACCTCGGGGGGATATGAATTAGCCCCCCAGCCACCTGTTGGGTTTGAAAATATTTATACTTGATTTTTGTTCTGGGAACAAAGTACAATGCTGATTTGAGGTAGAACTGAAAGGATTCATAGGGAGGAGGAAATGATGACTTTTCCATGCAGCCGATGTTAAATATGACCTAAATTACTAGGTCCAAGGAAGGCCTAAAACTTGTATAAATCCATGAACTTTATGACCTCAAAGGAAAATATGTCCCTTCCTTCTTTTTCAACCAAAGACTACAGCTTGACCTTTCGCAGTTTCCTTTTTCCTTCAGGATTCTCTATCATTTTCATCTAAATCTAATTTCATAGTGGCCAAAACAAAAAGGAAGAAAGGATACAAAATATGATTTGAACTGGACCTAAACTATGCAGGACAAGCCCTGGCTCTTTTTGCACTCCAGATTTTTGAAATGTGGGCAAAGTGAAACAGAGTCCGCAGATTCAAATCCCCACAAATGTCAAGAGTAATGTGGATGCCTCTGCCGACCAACATCTATCATCTGAGTAAAGAATGCTTTTAATTACTTCATAAAAATGTTCTCACTGGAGTAGAGGATGGAAAGAGATCCCAAGTATAAACTACGTAGAAAGATGGTTACATTTATGTATTGACAGTGCTCTCAAACCCAGAAAGTTCTTTTCTGTCATCTAGAAGAACTAGGATCAAAGAAAAGTAGGTGAACATCTATCTATTCTTTCTACAAATAATTTGATCACTGAACCATGGTTTTGGCATCTTAAAGGGCTACATAAGAAGAAAAGGTTTAATATTCAGTAGTACTTGACAAAACCTTTTTAAATAATTAAAATCATAGTTATAAAGTTATCTATCATTATTATACCTGCCCAAGAAAATGCAAGTCCTTGTTCTTACATTACCACTGAAATGTACTTGTATGATCAGATTTTAAAAGGAATTCGAGTGCTTAAAAGAAGTTGTTTTCAAAAACTTGCCTTTCCTTTACTCTTCGTTATGCAGCAAATATTCTCTTTAAGATAACTAATGACCTTTGAATTGCCAATACAGTAGAATCTTTTCTGAATCCCATAATGATTTCTCTATGACATCTGACACTGCTGATTATTCTGTCAACTATACCACTTTTTCCTCTATTTATTCTCTCAACTAAGACCAATTCTTCTCAGCCTCCTTTCCTGATTCCTTTTTCCAAAAGCATATTCTCTGTTCCCCTAATGCTGTTGGTTCTCTGCGCTTTTTCTAGCTCAGTGATTTTTCTCCTTGAAGGCGCATGTCTTTTCTTAGATTTCAGGTCAGTTGTCTGCCCTGTGACCTCAGCTCTCTGATGGGTTCAAGAAAAATTGTAATTTCTTCTTTTTTTTTTTTTTAGTGGTTGCATCCTTATTTTTCAGGGTCCACACAGAATTAATGCTGTGACTGTGGATCCATATCCACGTCCCCTCATCCTTTATGCTCCCATTGTCATATATATTTATATGTATCACATCTACATTTATTATAAACCCCACTAGGCAATGTTATAATTTTTGCTTTGAGCAGTCATATGTTTTATGAAGAAATTAGAAAAAAGTAAGTAAAATTTTCATAGTCTTGCATTTATTCAGATATCTGTATTTTCAGTGCCTTGAATTCCTTTCTGTATATCCGAGTTTTCACCTGGTATCATTTCCCTTCCATGTGAAGAACTTTCTTTAGCATTTCTTGTAGAACAGGTCTGCTCTCAACAAATTCTTTAGTTTTTCATTTACCTAAAAGTGTCTTTCACTATCATTCTTGAAAGATATTTTCACTAGATATAAAAGTCTTGGTTTATAGTCTCTGAGAATTCTTCTGTTAATGGAATCTTTGGGTCGTTTTTCTCTTGCTGCTTGCAAAATTTACTCTGTCTTTGGCTTTCAACAACTAAACTGTAATGAACATTGGCATGGCTTTATCCATAGTCACTCCCATTAGTATTTATTGAGCATCTCAAATACATAAATTTGTGTCTTTCATCAAATTTTATAAATTTGGGGCCATTATTTCTTCAGATTTTTTGTTGGTCCGTTCTCGCTCTTCTCCTTCTGGATCTCAAAGTACATATATATAAAACCGTTTGAAATTATCTAACAGGTCCCAGAGATACTATTATTTTAATCTTTTTCTCTGTGTTCTTCATTTTTAATAATTTCTATTTGTTTATTTCCAAGTCTTTATTCTGTCATCTCCACTAAGGCTGTTAAGCATATCCAATGAAATTTTTCATCTCAGATAATTGTATTTTTCATTTCTAGAATTTCATTTGATTTTTTTGTTTCTATTTCTCTGCTGAGATTTCCTATCTTTGTATTCATCATGAGCAGATTTTATTTTACTTGAGAATAGTTACAATAGCTACTCGAAAATCCTTGTCTACCAGTGTCCACATTTGGGTCATTTCGGAAATGGTTCCAGTTGATTTTATTTTCTCTTAAAAATCAGTTCCATTTTTCTGTTTCTTTGCACATTGGGTAATCTTGAATTGTACCCTGAACATGATGAGTGTTAAATTGTTGGGACCCTGGATTCTTTTATTTTTCTCCAATTATTGTTTTTTTCCCTTTTGTTTTATCAGTTGACTTATCACACTTCAGCTGCAAACTCTGGTTCTTGGGCAGCCATTCTGGTCTTGGTTCGTATCTTTTGTCTTTAGCTGAGCAGCTTTGAGTGAATGTGTGGTTCAGGGATCAGTCAGATCTGAATGTAGACAGATCTGGGATCTCCTCTCTTGCAAAGAGTTTCCAGAATTCAGTTTTCTGATTCTACAGGCCACACACACTGCACTTTCCTCACCTCTGCCCAGGCCACACTGCACATCATGTTGTCTTCACTCAGCCCCAGGATAAAAGCTGCAAAAATGAAAACCTCATCTTATATACCCCACCTTGTCTAAATGTACACTTCCAATCAGGTTCTGTCTGCTGCAGTTCATTCTCTAGTACCTTTGAGATGCTGGGTTTTGTGTTATGCCCAGATTTTATAGTTGTTTTCTGCAAGGGCCTTGGTCAAGAGGCTCTTACTGAGTCACTACCCTTTCCAGTATATTTAGACCACTATTAATTTGAGTTTCTAGGCAAAGTCACAATAATTATATCTTTAATCCATCTTTGCCAATTAATCTTTAAAAAACTGGAACCAACAACATATTTATACCTTGTCATATATTGGTCTTATGCTTTAAGGGTGAAGTTCATCCTTAAATTCAGAATAAAGTTTAGTTTCATCCAAATATTTCATGTTTTCCTTTTACTTCTATAAGAACAAAGATAAACTGCAATTAAGTGGCAGTAATGCATCGAAGAGAGGTTCATATAGGTATGCCTTTATTATGGCACTCACTTTTTTTAAAAAATTGAGTTTTCTAAAAGATACAGCCAACCCTGTTTCACTTTGGCCTTTTAAGTTTCATGGACGTGGCAGA
The DNA here is from genome assembly GCF_057876585.1 of Rhinolophus sinicus. Lineage (NCBI taxonomy): Eukaryota > Metazoa > Chordata > Mammalia > Chiroptera > Rhinolophidae > Rhinolophus > Rhinolophus sinicus. The sequence goes on along the minus strand of NC_142506.1, from coordinate 54,958,954 downwards.
TTGTAGTTTTCAAAAATTGCTCCCATCAAGACTGGGAGTATATTTCCTCTCTGCTAACCTGGGCAGGCTTCTGTGACTGCCTCAACACATGGAGTATGGTGGAAGTGAGGCTGTATGACTTCCAAGGAGCAGTCATAAAAATGTCATCAATTTCGCTTTGTTCTCTCTGGACACTTGCTCTTGGAACCTAGTCACGTTGTTGTTAAGAAACTCAAGCAGCCCATAGGGAGACCGGTGCAAAGAACAAAGGCCCAAGGCCTCCAGCCTGGCTGAAGGCCCAGCTGACAAGCCCCACTAACTGGCTAACTATGTGACTGAGCCATCTTCAGAGCGGATGAACCTCAGGTGAGTCACGAAAGCTCAAGCTAGACAGCAGAGAGACAGCAGGCCCTACCTAGTCGTGCCCCAACGGGAGACTCGTGAGCAAAAAGGTGGCTGTTGTTTCATATTAGTCACTATATTGCAGGGTCTATGGTCGACACGGAGATATGCTGCCTTCTCCTTCAATGGAGGGCTTCGCCTCAGACGTCAGCAGACAGCTCCTAGCTGTCAGCTCATTCAAAGTTACAGAGAGCCTCTTTCTCAAAAGGCCGGTCTTTCTTGGCAGCCCATGTCCACTGAAGGATGATACAGAAATATAAAGACTTGGCCATTTCAACTAACTGGGCCAGAGACTCTCCAGAACTCCTAGTGGGAAGGCCTGAGGCTCTGGCCTGCAGTGTTATCTGACTTCTCCCTCTGCCTAATCCTGTTTCCGCCAACTCGCTTTCACAGGTGTAAATCCCTAATTCACCTTGCATTCCACATTCTGTTTCCATGCCTGCTTCTGAAACCTGCTTTTGTTTCTTTATTTTTAATTAAATTTACTGGGTGTAACATTGGCTAATAAAATTATACAAGTTTCAAGGGCACATTTCTATAATACATCATCTGTATAGCTTTGTGTGTTCACCACCCAGTCAAGTCTCCTTCCATCACCGTGTGCTTCACACCCTTTACCTTTTTCTACCTCCCCCCACGCCCCTTTCCCTCTGGTAACCACTAAACTGTTGTCTCTGTCTACGAGTTTTTGTTTGTCTGTGTATGCTTCTGGAAAACACATGTTGCACGGCAATGGATAATAGAACAATGGGCCAGGGAATTCCATTTTCTGATATAAGCAAAACCACATCTGGCATTGGGAACCATAAAGCGGTGCCACCAGCCAACCAGATACCAAGTATTGTTAATAAAGGGAGTGAAGGGAAAATTCAGGCAAAACATTAATTCTAACCTTGACAATCAATGGAAACAGAGAAAGATACAGAAATGTTTAGAAGAGATAAAATCTCTACATTATCACTGTAAAAACATTATCCAAGTTTCTTCCTACGAATCATACCAATTATCATTAATTAAAGTTTCCAAAATCTGTAATTTTTCTTGTCCCCAAGCAAAAGAAAATTACATATGGCTTAAAAGGAACAGTATTATTTTAAAACTCTAAGTCAAAATTAGTATTTACAATGATGCTTTTTAATTTATAACATTAAGAATAAAAAAGCATTCCAAAACAATGATCATACTGAAAGGGCAACATTCTGTAGGTTATTTTCACTTTATTACTACACTAGAACATCAGTATCAGAGCATGATTATTATAAATATTATGCCTAGAATAGTAAAATGTGGCTAAACGACCTTTAAAGCAGTAGTTTTCAACTCTGGGTGGACATCAAAATCAACTAGACAGACTACTGAATTACATGTACCTAGTTCCCAATCCAGACAACCACAAATCAGAATACTGCATGGGGACTGGTCACTGAGAATTACTCATTTAGGATATATATTTCTCCTTCCTAGCAACACTATGTCAATGTCTCCCATTTGGTTCCCTTTTCAACATTTATATAGAGTTGGGGAGTAGACTTCATATAAGAATGCTTTTATTTTCTGGTCTTCCTAGTTGTCCCCTTTATATACTCATTAGGTAAAATCAGCATATTGTATTGTAATATTACAACTAAACTGTTTATTAAAATTGCCTCAATTTTGTCAAAAAATATTATATCAGTAATAAGGAAAAGAAAATCCACGCTCGTAAAATTATGTCACAAACTGCCTTTTGGTCAGTCATACATTAGCATTCTTAATGGAAACATTAATTTGAGGTTCACCTTACAACTGAGAAAACAGTTATTCATAAAATTCTGTCAATAAACTTTTCTCAAACTTGAGAACTGCACAGTGAAAATATTTATTAATTCTATGTGAACAATAAAAAACTAATGATTATACAGTTTGGGGTACTATAAAATGATGGTGGCTGCCCAAATCCTAATCTTTCTACATATCCTTCAAAAAACTACCCATATACAATACCATCGACAAGAGGAACAAGTGATACTGATCCATGACCCACACCTACAGTCTAACTCAAAGCGCATCTACCACAAAATTAAAATTATGTAATTATGGAAATGAATATTCAAATCCAGAAGCTGCAACTCTAGAGTACACGTGAGAGAAAAGACATGGAAAAGAGACGTGGGAAAAAGAAGAGAAGAGCAGGGAGTCCAGGGATGATAAAACAGACTCAATTACTGTCATCAAAAGAAAAAGTCCTATCATGAGTGGAGTGAGATGTAACCATTGGGGGACACTGGGTAAAGGGCACATGAGACCCTTTTGTACCATCGGCAATCTTTTGTGACTCTATCATTTTAAAATAATAAGCTTTTTTAAGCGAAAATTATCTTCAGCAAATTTATACTTATTTTATGCTTCTTATCACCTTATTATATATTAATATAATCTCTTTAACAAACATTTATACAACATGTCACTAAAAAAACCCCTTCGGAAACTGTGTAACTGTCAATAGTCTTATTTGAGAACCAATCATCGAGACCCTAACTAAAAAGCAGAGAATTTTCATCTGTGGGCCTCCTATGACTGTCCCTCCCAACCCAGCTGCTCTGCACATCCCTTTTTGTCCATGATCTTCACCCCCACTATTATGAATAAATCCCAACTGGCCAAACACCAGCTGCTAAGCTGCAAGAATAATCTGAGAATTACCTTTGACTAACTATTCTCTCCATCTGACTTGTCTTGCTAAATCTCTATAAAAACTGCCTTTTTCCCCTAAGGCAATGTCTACATCAGCGTGGGCTGCCCCAACAAATACCAAAGACTAGGCGGCTTAAGCAACAGAAATTGACTTTCTCACAGTTCTAGAGGCTAAAAAGTCCAAGACCAAGATCCAGTAGGGTTCGGCTTCTAGTGAGGGTTCTCTTCCTGACTTGCAGAGGGCCGGCCTCGAGCTGTGTCTTTACAATGGCCTTTCCCTAGTATATGCACATGGAGAGAGAGCAAGCTCTCTGGTATCTCCTTTTATAAGGGCACTGATCCCATCACGAGGGCCCATCTTCATGACCTTGTCTAACCCTACTTCCTTCCTAAAGACTCACTGGGTATTAAGGGCTTCAACATAAGAATTCTTGAAGAGACACATACCATGAGTCCATAACAAATGCAATATTCCTTGAAACCTTCTCATGCCCTAAATTATTCTGAGTAAAGGATTATGCTTAACAGTTAGTTGATTTTCTTCTACAGGTTATTAATTAAGTCAACTAACAACTGAATATTCACTGTGTACCATATAGATTGTGCATGGTGCTAGGGTAACCAAATATGTGTCTGAGATTAACTAAGGCATTCCTACTGCTTAAACTGAATAATGAGAAACTTTTCCCACTCCACAGGGGAAAAGAAGTTAATGGGTAAAATTTATCAATTTTAAAATACCACAGAATTATTTATATAAGAAATGCTAACAGATATTCATAAATAGTTCAATATATTTTTCTTTTTAATTAATATATGGCTTGATATTGTGATGTTTACATTGCATATCTCTACATATAATCATGTTTACTGATAATACAATTGTTCTTACTTCACATAATGGAGTAAGATATATCAACATTTTGTGGTGTTCTCCAAGGTTCATTTATCATCTACCAGAACTCTACATTGGTGTTAGATATCATGAAATAGGAGTGAGGCCATTTGAACTAAAAACAAGCATGTTCTGTTTGATAATGAAATCAGCAACCAACTTACAAGACAATTGCTGGTCATATTTTGGGTTCTTCTGAAGTTTCTTCAAGTAATTCTCAAATGGATGGTACTACCATATTAACATGAAATTACTGTAAAATGTATTTATCTACTGCTATGTTATCAAGGCACTCCTGTCTTCATTGAAATCTATTTGTTTCGAAAATTCACTTATTTTGTCAATATATTGCAAAAACTTAATACAATTCTTGAAACAAATAGGTTAAACAGATAATCATTAACGACAGTCACAGAGTTTTTTTAAAATCAGCAAATAAAAACAACGAATTGTTGCATACAAAAGAAGTACTCAAAATGAAAAGAATAAAAATAAGATGAAAGAAATTCAGAGGGATACAGATACTAATATTAAAAGCCTGGTGTACCTATATTTTACCATGTAAAGTAAATTATCAAGCCACCTCCCCCAAAAAAAGCCTTATTAGTGGTAAACAGGACCTCTAAATCATAACTAAAAGAAAATTTCACCAGTAATAATATATAACAAGTATAAATTTGTATACTCCACTCTCTTGGGGAAAGAGATGAGGGAGGATGCTGGTTTGACTACATAATTCTTCCCTCCTCACCTCAACTTTTTTCTGTTTCCTACACATCCTCTCCCTGTACAATGCAGGGTCCCAGAACCAGGTCTGCAATTGCAAGTGCTGGAAGGAAGGATAATTCCTAAGCAAGAAACTCTATGACTTTAAACCTTAATGTCAGAATTCCTAAGGGCCTGATAGGACTGAGTTATGCCTATGTGGCAAAACCAAGGCTGACAGGGAATACTGCTGGATTGCCTACCGGTTGCCATAGCTCCCGATTTCTGTATCTATGCCATCCTACACCGTGTAAATGCACTGGAAGGGAGGCACTTGCTAGATTAGTATTGCTGGTGGCACTTTGGACCAGCACAGTGTTCAAACTAACATCCCTTCCAAAGGTGGAAAATTTGGACAAAAATAAATGATAAATGGAGAGATGGAAGAAAAGCTAAGACTAAAGGAATAAATAACTGGGTTTTACAATGAGGGATATCCCGCATTACACTGATGCTTTGTGAGAGGCTCAGAGGAAGAGATGATATTGTCTCTTAACTCAATTATACCTGAAGCTCAATTACACCTGAAGGAGTGAAGCCATACGTTGTGGAGACCACTTCTGCTTTTGGAACTTGCCATGGCCAAATGAAAGCCTGCAAACCTGAGTGGCATCACTCTGGGAGACAATTTAGTCATGTGATATGACAGACTAGCTGGTTAATGACTCCGTGGGATGCTGGTAACATGCCAGTATCTTTGAACTCTTATTTTTCAAGTTACATCTAATGCCATACTGTAATATTGTGCTTGTGGGTAAGATGCAACCATATTATGTAAACGGGTCTTAAGATAATACTCATCTTGATAATTAAGTATACTGGGAGATTTAGTTAAAGCCTCCACAGGATCTAATGAAATAACCAGCCTGAGGAAGGCTAGATTTAGCAAGACATCAGCTAGTTTCTATGCTAAATAGTTCTGCACATGCCTTATCATATGACACAACAGCGGGACAGCAAAGGGAGAAACAAGTAATTTAGTACAAAATATAAAAATATATATCATGGCTCTAGAGGATGGTTCACTGATTTCTTTAAGTCTACCCTTACCCTGCACTGCTGTGTCCACCACATAAACACTATGCTAAGTATAGAGGCCCAGACCAATAGGACTAAAGGCCAGGGGAGGCCTGTGTAGAGAAGAACTAATCGTACCCACAGAGAGGTCTGGCCATTGCCTTCAGCTACTGGGCGGTCGGTGATCTCTAGACTCTTGGAATATCACACCTGACTGGATGTCTTTGTTTGCCTGGGGGCTTTGGCCACCACATACTCTAACAATGTAATTTATGATGGATGGAATTTATTTGGGCCATATAGTGTAAGTTTTACCCCTGGAAAGGACTGGAAACTATAAGTATCGTCCCAACCTCTGGGAAAGGCTAGAGACAAGGTCGGTATGTTGAGCCCTCGAAAAACTCTGTAAAGCAAAGGCTCAAGTGAGCTCCCTGGTTGGCAATACTCCATTGCTACCATCACACAGGGATGCCGGGAAAGTAATGCTGCCCTAATGCCACACTGAGAGGAGGACGGAAGCTCTACACCTGTACCTCTCTCGAACTCTGCCCGAGCACCTCTTCTCTTGGCTGATTTTCATCTTTACCCTTTCCATGTAATGAACAGTAAGTAGAACAGCTTTCAGTGAGTTTTGTGAGTGCTTGCAAATTATCGAAACTGAGGGTGGTTCTGGGAAACCCCCGAACCTGCAATCGGTGTCAGAAGTAAGGGTGGTCTTTTGGGACTGTTCCCTCTACCTTTGAATTCCTCATAATTACTGAAATATCAAATGCACTGCAATAATGATTACCTTTATATAAAATGATTCTGATGATACACATCCTGAGTTCACCTATCGCTAACAATTTTTAACTAACATTATCTATTCATCTATTCTTTAGTAATTTCAGGATATTATACAAATACTTTCATTAGCAGTATGAAAAATTCCAATTTTGAAATGTATCTCTGGCCTGTGAGGGGCTGAACGGAGTTTTATGTTAGCCTCAGGTCTTAAAGTATTTCTATCTTTTTGTAAAAGTGTAATGATTTTACATATATCAAGAGGATAACTGCCAAATCATACCACAAATCCAAGCTGAAAGAGATGAAATCAGCCTGAAGCCCAGCTGGTGGAGACCCAATACACACCTATCCTTAACAAAATTCTCATGAAATAAGGGATGAAAAACTCTTTAGAACTGAATTCCGTGGTATTTCCCCCAACAAATTCAATTAAAATAGGTTTGATCCACTTCCTATGATGTGTCAGAGGACACTGCCCTAGACTTAACCACATTATATAAAATGTTATTAACATTAAGTAGATTAGGTTAATAAAACCTGTAATCACAAATCTTGAATATGAAACAAATTCCAGTGGGAAAAAACAGGAGTTATGAAGAAATTCATGAATAGTGAATTGTTTTTAGGTTTTTGGTTTTTTGGTTTATTTTTGAACTAGGGTAAGGAGATATTACTTCTAAAAACACATTCCATCCTAAGAATTTATTCAAGCTAGTTTTCAACTTTAAAACAAACACAGGAAAGCACAAAAGTACGCCATTAAGTTCCATGAAACTAGCTTAACTGCCTTCAGAAAGAGAGTCTACTCAACCAAAAGCTAGTGAGCCAGAGCCCTTAAGATCTTAGACTGATCTGAAATTTGGACCTTTCACATGAAAAAAACTATACCAGAAGTAGCACAGCCTAGATTAAAATCCAAGGCAGGCTAATGCTAGAATTTATGTTCTTTGTATAACATTATATTGCTCATTAGAAAAGCTTTAATGGTGGGGCTTTGAAAATATTGAGACCACTTCTCAGATCTCTTTCCCATTTCGCTGCAAAGAGGATAACAGCCAGGCTTTGCTCCCCACATAGAAGATTAGAAGATTCTTTTCTGAGGGATTCTAAACAGGGCAAGTGAAAAGGTGTACAATTCTGAAATTGGGATATTCTCCCAATGAAACAGCTAAGCCAGATTACGCAGACATACAGCGTGTCCCATCAGCTTTTTAACACCTTACTGTAAATGTGAATCTCCGACATCTGTGGGAAACCTTTAACATTAATATCCAAAACCAACATAAATAAGAAACAAGAATTAAAGATAAGTATGAAAACATAACTTGACAATGTCTGTTCATTAGTTATCTTATCCTGGTTTAGGTTCTTTACTTTTAAATATAATTTCAATCTCGTGATTCTTTAGTCCTCCACATATTTTGCCATCATTTATCGTATGCATTCTTACTTTAAATTACCTAATTCCATTATGGAATTACTCTCATCACCCACAACTTAAAAGAACAGTCACTGCTGTTTTAGAACCAAAGTTCTCCATGTGTGGTCGATGGACCAGCAGCAGCATCTCCTGGGAAGATGCCAGAAATGCCAATTCCCCGGCCCCATTCAACCTACTCAATCAGAAACTCTGGAGTTGACCCAACAGTCTGGGTTTTAATAAGTCCTCCAGGAGCTTCTGATGCATGCTAAAGTTTGCAGACTACTGTCTTAGAAAATGGTTCCATTTTGTTCTAACCTGGCAGTATCCCTGGTTACCTACTTTTCTTTACTATCGCCTTACCCTTTCTCACATTTTACACAACCCCAAAATTCTCTCATATGAATGATTAATTCTCCTGTAACTCTGTGATGATTTCCTACTTTCTTTCCTTTTAAAATGTAAAACTGCCTTTTAAATCACCCAATACATTTAAAAAATTTTTATTACACATAAATTATTATGGGCTGTTTACATAAAGATGTTTAATGTGTCAGCAGGTACAAGAACAATCCTGTATGAAAATCATCTTGTAAATAAGCCCATTTTTTTCTTTTTATTCCATCGTAAACTGCATACAACATAACACTCATCTGTACGGAAATTTTTAAATAAATCATTGTACTTGTCAAATAATTTAAAAATAAATAATTTTTTCCAGTCATCAAAATTATCACTTTCCTACACAAACATGTTTTAACATTTATAGAATCCGTGAAAGCATCTTCTTGAGAAACGTAAAATATGTATTATGGGGTCTTATTTAGCAAATGGACTTGTATGGCCTAAAATTCTGGCTGATATCAAAACATAAAACTCAACTATAAGAATATTGGCCCATGCATAGCTTTTTTGAGAAGGAAACTATATGTACATTTAAATAAGAGTGCTTTCTTAGAAGTATCCTGTAGAAATGCTGACTGGAAGTGAAAATAGATACTATACATGCACACAGATGTATAACCGGCACATCAATTCTTCAATGCTGACAAATAATGACAATAACAACAAGAAAGCAAAACAACTAAAAGCATCTCAGAATTAAGTTTTTTGATGAGAAATGTACAATTTGGTACATAATTAATACATTTGGTACAAACAGACCTCGGATTCTAGAATCGTATGATGGCTTCCAGCCACAGTCAATGAAGGAGCATCTTACTCACCTGTGTACGTAATGGAGTTGATGAACGGAATCAATTGCTATCACCATCTCAGCCAAGTAAAACCGAGCCATATCTTCAGGCAACCTATCTTCAAATTTGCTGAGCAGAGTAAGCAAATCCCCACCAACATAATAATCCATAACCAGGTACTGGGAATGAAAAAATAAAATGTACTCAATACATAATAAGGGTAAAAAATAATATATTTAAAGTAGCCCACGGTCAAATAGCACTAGGTCAAATACTTTTGTTGTTAATCAACAAGAAGCTGTGTAAGATTATCATCACCAGTCATTACAGAGCTTGTAAATTCATAAAGTGGTAAAATAAAATTTTTAAAAATCGGCGATGGGAACAACATAGGATTACCATTGTTTTGTTATATTTTGCACAGTAACAATATATAAAAATAACATCATCACTACCTACCATAACAGATCACAGTTTTACCAACATTTCATAGAAGAATGAACATTTTAATTCTTCAAAAAGGATTTTAATAATTCAGAATATAAGACAATCCTTTACATTGAGTAAATTCATCTTCGTCATCATTCCATGTCCTTTATTTCATCTTGGACCAGTAATCACCACTTGGAAACCACTGTGGCACAGAATGCAGTAATTCGCACCATATATATTTCTCTTCCCATTTCTGATAGCATGAAATTTCAGAATGAACTTTTCCTTTCTTTGGTACATATAAACAAAAGCCAAGTAATTTTAGATGTGAACTCTTATGGGTATGTGTGTGATACTGTGACATAAGAAATACATATTTTGCAGTACAGACCACAGATCTCCTAAAAGCCCTTGGAATTTCCCAAGTGACAAGATTAAGGTGTCTTTTGTTATTTGGAACACACCCTTTCAACCACACCTGATTTATGATAACGAGGTGACTTTTGAAAAACCCCTAGGCAACCTAAGGATGGGAGCTGGCTGTTAGAGGAACCAAGACTAAAGGTTTAGAATTTTAGTTCCACCCCCAGACAGAGGGGAAAGGGGCTGGAGGTTGAATCAATCAACAGCCAATGATTCAATCAATCGTGCCTAGGTAATGAAGACTCATAAGACCCCAAAAGGATGGGGTTCAGAGAGCTTCGAGCTTGGTGAACGTGTGGAGGTCCTGGGAGAGTGGTGCATTCGCAGAGAGCACTGGAGGCTCTGTGCCCCTTTCCTCATTCCTTGCCCCATGCATCTCTTCATCAGGCTGTACCTCAGTTAAGTGAGCTGCTCTAGCAAATTAACTGAACCCCAAGAGGGAATCTCCCATCTATAACTTGTGGGCCAGAAGAACAAGTAACACACTGGACTTGTGACTGGGTGGTGAGGGCAGCAGTCTTCTAGGCTTGAACCCTTAACCTGTGGGATCTGACCCTATCCCCAGGAAGTGCCAGGATTCAGTTAAACTGTAGGACATCCCACAGAATTGCTTGATGTGTGGAAAACCCCCATTTAATGTCAGCAATGAAGTAGTATTCAGAGATTACTATGCATAATGCAAATAAAAACAACAGACTTTGCCTTAACTGTGTGCGTGTATATGCCCAAAAAGAAGAGACAGGAATATATACCAAAATGTGAAATTACAGACAATGTCATAGCTTTTTGTTATCTTCTAGATTGTTTCATAAACGTATTACATATTATATATTATATTACATCATTTTTTAAGGTGAGTGAAAATTAGGCACAGCAGAAGGATAGGCTTTGTAGTCAGTGAGACCTGTATTTAAATTCTGACTCTGGGTTTTAAGTGGCTTTTGAAAATTATTTATTCTCTTTGATACTTTATTTTCTCATCGACATAACTACAATAATGATACCTTCTCTGTAGTGCATCACTTAGCATGAAGGCTAGTAAATAGAAGATATTTATATGTCAGTTATAACTCCTTAAAGTTAAGGTGATTTTATTACAGAATGGAGATACTATTTCAGGGATATCACCGACTACGTTAAATTTATTTTAAAAACATACCAAGTCCATAGGAAAAGCTATTTTCCAAAGCTATTTCACAATAATGACTGTAGGTAGGGTTTTCTGTTCAGAAATATTTCAATCTTGGCCCCTTGTTCACAATATAGCAATAAAATATTACCATTGGAAAAAACCATTGAACAGTTGTACGGTATAGCAAGTCAGGATACTCAGCGTTGATTTGACAAAAATTCATGGAAATAATAATAGTTGTTTCCATGAGACTGAATGCAGTTTAACATTGATACTACGAGTTCAATAATGTATGATAGGTTCAAATATTTACAGCAAACTACCTTTTGATTAGTAACACAATAAATATCCACAGGCTTTAAGCACCTAATATTTTCACGATTTGTACATATGTCCAAATAAGCCTCTTTCTGCTCCACACATATTTTCATCACTCTCAACTGTAATACATCTTAGCAAATTCCAATTCAACTTATGCCAAATTAGTGTTTTCTCAACTTCTTTGAAAATACTGACTATAATTATTCCACACAAACTATTCATAGAGGCTAATTCCTCAGTTACTTCAAACTCAGCACTGACTCCTCAAATAACAACTAAGCAGAATCAGTAACATCTTTCAACTTAAGAGCCAAAGAAAACCCCTCAAAATCATTTCCCTGGTTTTATAATCAACTACTGATGTTGCTCCCAGTGACTCAATTCTTTGAGCAACTGTTCTTGCCAAAAGGCTAATAGTCTTAGACAAGTTAATTTTCTGTGGACACGTTTCTTTGGCTCCTGCAATCAAACATGATTTAATTAACTCAACATTGGTAAATGGCTTTCCTTGCTTGGCTAAATGAGCCCCTCAGGAACTTACCACAGTTGCAGCCTCAATTTCATTTTCTGTTTTTGTGAAGGAATTCTGATAAGATATTCTGTTTTAAATCTCCTTACTTTTCTGATTGCTGCTTTCCTGTGAGTTACGAATATTGTGATGAATGCTCAGTGTGGCAATGTAGACATTTACTGTATTATTGGTACAACTTAGTAGTTATAGTAAGTTGCATAATAAATACCATGCTGTCACTTAATTCGTTAACAAAATAATCCACACTCTACTGTGCCTTAAATACATAATATTTGAAGTCTACTTTTCTCTCCTTTCCTTATTTTGTCATATGCGTATGCATTATTTCCAATAGCCAAGCCATAGAAGCAACTAAGTGTCCACCAATGGATAAATAAAGAAGTTGTGGTACATATACATACACAATGGAATATTATTCAGCCATAAAAAAACAAAGATATCAGCCAAATACCCAAAATATATAAAGAACTCATACAACTCAACAACAAAAAATAATCCAATTAAAAAGTGGGTAGAGGACATGAATAGATACTTCTCCCAAGAAGACATACAAACGGCCAACAGATGTATGAAAAAAATGCTCAACTTCACTAGCTATCAGGGAACTGCAAATCAAAACAACAATGAGATACCACCTCACACCTATTAGAATGGCTATTACCGACAAGACAAAGAATAACAAGTGTTATTGGAGAGGTTGTGGGTAAAAAGAAACCCTCATACGCTGCTGGTAGTATATAAATTGGTACAGCCACTATGGAAAACAGTATGGGGGTTCCTCAAAAAATTAAGGATACAATTACCAGATAACCAAGCAATCCCTCTTTTGGATATCTACCCAAAAAAATCTGAAAATATTTATTCGCAAAGATGTATGTACCCTTATGTTCATTGCAGCGTTATTCACGATGGCTAACACATGGAAGCAACCAAGGTGTCCTTTGATAGATAATTGGGTAAAGAAGATGTGGTACATACATACACAGTGGAATATACTCAGCCATAAGAAAAGATGAAACACTGCCATTTGTGACTACATACATGGATCTTGAGATTATCATCTAAGTAAAGTCATTCAGACAGAAAAAGTCAAGAACCATATGATTTCACTCATAAGTGGGATATAAAACTGAAACAACAAACAAAAATTCATAGACACAGACAACAATTTAGTATTTACGAAAGGGTAAGCAAGCAGGGCTGGTGGTAGAAGAGGGTAAAAGGGGTCAATTATATGGTGACGGAAGGAGAACTGACTCTGGGTGGTGAACACACATCACAACACAATATATAATTTTACTAACCAATGTCACCCCAATAAATTTAATAAACAAAACAAAAAATAAATAAAAAACAAGGAAAGCCCACCTTTGTGACAACATGGATGGACCTTGAAGGCACTATGCTAAGTGAAGTAAGTCAGACAGAGAAAGATAAATACTGTATGATTTCATTTATATGTGGAATCTTAAAAAAAGGAAAAACAACTCATAGAAACAGGTCAAAGTCAGACTTATGTGATGTCAGACTTGTTATCAGAGGTAGAGGATGGAAGGAGGTGGAACTGGAGGAAGGTGGTCAAAAGTTACAACCTTCCAGTTATAAGATAAATATGTCTAAGGATGTAACACACAACATGGTGACTATAGCGAACATTGCTGTATGATGTATAGGAAAGTTGGGAAGAGTAAATCCTAAGAGTTTTCATGACAAGGAGAAATTTCCTTTTTTTCTTCTTTTTCTTTTTAGTGTACCTATATGAGAAAGATGGGTGTTAGCTGAACCCACTGTGGTAATCATTTCACAATACATGTAAATCAAACCATTACGCTATAGCCCTTAGACTTACTCAGTGATGTATGTCAATTATTTCTCAATAAAACTGGAAAAAAATGATTCTTACTAAGTTATTGTCATCTTGGAAAGCATAATGCAAAGTTGTAATCCATTTATTGTCTCCATTCACTAGCACATCTCTTTCTTCACGAAAACATGCTGTCTGAAAAGGAAAAAGAAATATTTTTAGACAGAGGACACTTTATGTAAAACTAGGACATATATTATGCAAACAATTGCTTAATATGTTTATTACACTTTCTGCTCTGGAAAAGAAACACATCCAATATCAATGTGAGCTTTCAATAAGTCAAATTTAAAGCACCCTCAGAAATCAGACAACTGGAAGAGTATACTTAAAAATATTTTGCACTAAAAAATACTGTTATAGTTTTAAAAATAGGCAAAATACACAGAATCATTTAACAATCATGGTCCAATCTACCATCCAGATAATACAAATGTCAGCATTTTGCCACATTTACCTCTGGTCTTTTTAAGGAAATAAGATACAAATTATAGTAGCCTTCCTACTGCTATCACATTCTTCTCCCTTCTTCCCAATATAATAAATAATCTGAAGTTAGTATTTATTCTTCACATCATATGCTTTGATCACACATGTATGTATCCAAAAACAGAATTGTTTTGTGTTTTGAAAATTTCCACCAATGGCATAATTTTATCTATCCTTTTGCAACTTGATTACTTTTTACTCAATCATGACTTGTTTTTCCTTTTAATTGCTAGGGTATTCCACTATTTAAATACACCAACATTTATTTATGCAACCCTCCTAATCATGTAAACATAGGTCATTTCCATTTTTGTGTTATTATAACGTTGCAAGAGTATGTTTGTACAAGAGTTTCTATAGGGTGTACATTTAGAAGTAGAAATGTTAGATTGAAGCATTTTCAACATTACCAGATACAGCCAATTTTCTTTCCTAAGTGCTGTACCAATTACTATACTTCCCCAGAGTATGAAATCTCCCATTTCACCCACATCCTCAACTGCACTTAGCATTATTAGACTTTCAAGTGTTTGTTAATGTGATGGGTGTGAAATAATATCTCATTGTTCTTTTATTAACATAATCCTAATTATAGGTGCAGATAAATAACTTTATACATGCTTATTAGACATCTGAGTCTTTTCTTTGAATTGTTCACTCCCCTTTGCCCATTTTCTACAATGAACTATCTTTTTCTTTTTGATTTGTGAAAGTTTTAATTTATTCTGAGAATATTTCCATATTATAGAAGTATGTCCTGGAGAACCTTAGAAATGTGTGGCTAAAAATAAAAAATAATTTTATATGATACATTATAATTTTATAATATATCTTTAAATTTTGAATTTAAAAAACTACTATGCCAGAAAGTTCAAAAAGAACTTAAAGGTAAAGTAGAAACTGAAGGTCTCCCTGGGTCCTGCCCCCATACTTTCATTGTCCACTTGTTGTGTCCAGAGGTTACTATATAAACTCTGTTGAGTATCATCTCAGAAAACTTCTGTGTATATGTAAACTCTCTCTCTCTCTCTCTTTCTCTCTCTCTCTCTCTCTCTCTCTCTCTCTCTCTCTCTCTGTATTCAAATGGTATCTCATATCCCCCATCTTTTCTTTTCTTTACACAAATGAGATCACAGTGCTCCGTAAGTTGCTTTTTCAAGTAATAATATACCTAAACAGCTTTTCATACCAGTACAGAGACCTACCTAATTTTCTGTAATGGCTATGCCATATTCCATACACACTGAAAAATCATCATATAGTACTTTTTATATATAGGTGCTTAATAATTTATTTGCCACAAAGTAAATTCAATAGCCATGATATACAAAACAAATAACATTACCTAATTTACCCTAATTAGATACTCTAATTTTTTCCATGTATTTTCTATAAATTATATTTGATCAAATAGAATTTCCAAAACCATGCATTAAACAACATCACCAGAGGAAATACTAAAAACAATTAAAGCACAAACCAAATAAATGGGCAGTTTTACCCTTCAATTAGGTTATTAACATTATGCTTTGGCTTATTTTAAGGTAAAAATAGAATCACTTGACATACTTAACACTAAATTCTGTTTTAGAGTTTGACCTGAGGTTGTGGTTTGCTGCAAACATTCTACAGAGGTGGTAAAGGTGCCGAAGAGACCCCTTTTTCCTGGCTTCATCTTATACAACAACTATCTGGAATTTTACAGACATTCCAACTAGAATCTAAGACACATCTGATTGATGACTCCTAACTAAATTAAGCTCCAAAGACTTTTTGTCATCAGAACATATTAAACTTCAATAGATTCTAATCTCTTCTAAATTGTTCAGTGAAAAAATTAATTTTTTAAAATATATAAACTATTCATCATATAAAACTTCAAACACATACAAAAGAGAACAGTAAAAAAAGCCCCTTCCCCAGAATGTACCCATTAACTTCAACAATTATTTTACTGCTCAATCTTATTTCATCTACAGCCACCCTCCATGCACGTGTGTACACATGTGTGTACACTCACACACAACATTTTTAAAGCAAATCCCAGACATCATATGACGTTCTCCATAAATGCTTAGGTCTTAATGCCTCAGATACTAAGTTTACACGTGTGAAGCACAGTCTCCTATCACATCCTCAGCTGGCAATCACAATTGAGGGGTAACGCTACTGACATTTAGTGGGAAGAGGCCAGGGATGCTGCCACACATCCTAACAGTGGGACTGCATAGGTCAGTCCCACAGGAATTACTTGGCACACAAGGAATATCACAAATGCCACTGTTGAGAGACACTGTTCTAGATCAGTATTAACCAAACCATGATGCATGTATAGTATGGGGTTCATAAAGTTGAGGCAAGGAGTCAACATGGTTAAAAGACTGTCATAATATCTGCTTCAATTACCTTTTTTTTTAAAATAAAGATTTTTTTAAAAAAATATTTCCTCTTTAAAAACTGAATATTTGAGCCTCTAAGAATGCAATAAACATGTAGGAGGGGTTACTGGAGATTACATAACTCCTTCACATTCTGTCACTCAGTTTCTATTCAACCAAATATTCTGCTTGCACAGTGATGGTTTTGACTGTTTTGTTTGCAGTTTTATATTTTTAACATTAAGTTACATACTGTTTAAATTTTATCCTTAATGGGTTATTGCTTAAGAGAAAGAGCAACAGGAATATGCTGAAACAGAAGTTACTATGGACCAGATATAAAGGATAATAATTCTGCCAAAACTTTCATGATTCTCTATCCTAGATCCATAGATGCCTTCATCAGAACATTCTTATACATTCCTATACAGCACACAAAATTTCCTGAATACTTGGAAATCATGTATTAAAACAAGAAAATGCACTCAGATTATATATACTTTGGCTTCTTTTATTAGTGATAAAGATTTCTCTCACCCATAAAATATAATCAGAGAAATTCTTTCAAATAGTAACTGATTCATTCTCTCTAATCTAATATTTGAGGGGGGGAAAGCCAATTTTTTTTCATTTTAAAAAAATAAATGAGTGGAATTTTAAATTGCAAAATGCAAGAATTCAACATTAGGTCTTATACACCAAGACATTAATTCACTTTTAAACCTCCATTTTTATATTTGATGGCTGAACCAAAGAAGAAATAGGTCATTTTTTAACTTATTTGTTAGTAAAAATGTTTTTTTACATAATTCAAGATAAATCATTTGATAACATTCACAATTGGCAAATGAGTGAAAAAACAAACACATTTACAAACTATGAGTGCAAAGATATACTGACACAATGTTTTTAGAAGACAGTTTAGCAATGGCTACTCAAGTTTAATGTATACCTGCCCCCTCATACCCAGGAGTGCCATTACTTAGGCTTTAATCTGGGGAGTGGACAAATTCTAGAGTCAGCACAACATGAAAATCCCTTAGTACAAAAATTATTCTTAAAGTCAATTCAACCTCAGTATACACAAACAGTATACCTCAGGGTAGCCAAAAGCCACATCTCTGATGAACAGCATTTCAGAGGCCTTCTATTTTTACTTACATCGCACATACTTTTTAGGTGGCATGACTAGTTCTGATGCACTATTTTCTCTCTTGTGAAATTCTCTTTGCCAACCACACATAGTTAGATGTGGTAAAATAACTGAACTTACTGATAGTTTGATTCCACCTTACTGAGAATTCACACTTTGAGTACACTTGCAAAAGTACTCCAAGGTACATGTATAAAATTTTACTAAAGCATAGTTCAAAATAGTCAAAATGTAAAAGCAATCTAAATGCCCATCAATGTTTTTTAAAAAATCAACCTACTATAAATATATATCCATTCAGTATAAGGAAGTTATAAAAAAGAATGAGATAAAGCTACAAATATGGAAATGGAAAAAATCCAACATATACTATTAAATGATCATAGCAATGTGAAAAATCAGTCCTTTAATATGATTCCATTACAGCAAAATTTTCTCTTAAGGATAAATAAGAAATTCTTAATGATTATTTACTTTGGACAGAAAGACTGGATATCTGGGGGAGAAAGGGAGCTTTCATTTTTTTTACATTTTATTTTCTGTAGTACTTGTATTTTTTTAATATAGGTAGCAGATCAGGAAGTAGAGGCATATCACGTCTAATGACCCCAATTCATTACTACTATTACTACTACTACTACTACTACTACAGCTGCTGCTGCTGCTGCTATTACTACTACTACTGTTACTACTACTACTACTATTACTACTACTACTGTTACTATGATTACAACTCCTCCTCCTACTACTACTACCCTGTTTCCCCGAAAATAAGACCTAGCCTGACAATCAGCTCTAATGCATCTTTTTGAGCAAAAATTATATATACTATAACATAATAATGGGTCTTATATATATAACACAATATAAGACCGGGTCTTGTATTAATATTTGCTCCAAAAGACGCATTAGAGCTGATGGTCCGGCTAGGTCTTATTTTCAGGGAAACAGGGTACTACTACTACTATTACTACCACCACTACTGGCACCAGAATTATAAAAATAATAAGACAGGGATAACAATAACAAAAATAATAGGCACAAACCAGTAATAACGCAGTTAATGGTCTCTACGTCCATTAGACCATTATTATTCCCCTTAATGGACATAATGGTCTAATGGACATAGAAACCATTATTACCTTCAGTTAATAAACGAGATTACTGAGTATCAGAGAGGTTTAATTCTCGAGATGGAGTCCATTTCTGGAAACTATACTGCATCTTCCAATGAAATGAGTAAGGATATCTCCTATATGAGTGAAGTCAGTAAGAGCTGAATAAATTTGAAGAGAAGATAAAATTTACAGAATAGATTGGGTGAGGTTAGCTTAAGATATTGTTAATGTACTAGCAAAGTTTGTATTGATGAACCTGTAGAGATATCAATCTCTTTAAGATTATTTAGTAATTATTCAGCTGTCCAGGTTTGGAAAAAGAAGGTTTCCTAGTACCTTCAAATAATCCCTGTCCCACTAATTATATATTTGGTATATACCAGAAATAGACATAAATATGGCAAATAGGTTGGAGGTAAATCGCTGAAAAAATTGTTTTAAAGCATAAACAATACACAGATTAAAAAAATTAAAAAGGTTGCTGCTCATCTGTAATTTACTGTGTCATTGGTAGGCCCAGTTTTCCAAAGTTGAATAAGTCATAGTCAGAGTGGGTTTCTTTTTAATGTTTGTTTTTTAGAAAAACAATTTGATAATTCAAGTATAGAAATTCAATTCCGTTCTACTTTATAATGAATTCCTCTTTTAAAGTTTCAATGTGGAATTTCTTCCTAAAAGATGTAAGTTGCAAATCGTTTGAGGAGAGCTTCTTTCAAATACTGAACCGCTCTATTTGCATCTTTGTTCATGAGGCATATTGGTCTTGAACTTTCTTTGTCTGGTCTTTGTCTGATGCTTCCATTGGAATAATACTGACATCACACAATAGGTGTTCCAGGGGCCCCAAGGTCCCTAGCTGGTCCACCTTCCTCTTTCTCCCTTTCATTCTTCTCATGTTTGTTTTATGTAGGGTCTTTAACTGTACTTAATGGGAGGAATAGGGAGAAGAATGTCTATTCCATTTTGCCCCAGAATATAATAATGCTTTTTAATTCAACAAAATAATATTTAATTCTCAATTATCCCTTGTTTTATCTTCAATTTTGCTACTTCTTCCAGTCAGTAATGAAAGGAACACAGTGAGCCTTCCTTTTCACAATTCTCCTCCAACATATCCAATTTCCTAAGAAATAAGTACAAACTTTAACTCAATTTTTTTAAATAGCTCTAACTCTGAAACACTAAGTGGACTATAATTATGATTTCTATGAAACAATTAGAGTATCATTATTGACTATTTCTTAATGACTTGTTGCTCCAGCTGCTGGCAATGCTGTCAGCCCCTTCAGGGTTTGCCTCAGCGGCAGAAAGCCTATTACTACTAGTCCAAGGCCATGGCCTTCTGAGATAGCCAATGACTGACTGAGGCAGGTGCATAAAGATCAGTCATTGGCTCCATGCAGGAGAAGTCCAAAGGACCATTTCTGCTCCACAGCTACCTGCTGAATCAACGGAAGCTACTGGGACAGCTTGACTTCCCCCTGACAAGTCATGTTTCATTTCTTTTCCCTTCTATAGTTGTCGATTTCAAAAGAACTCCCCAGCAAATACACTGCACGTTACACTCAATCTCAGTGCTTACTACCTGGAAAATTCAAGCAGTGACAGTAAGGCAATTCAGTCTTAGGAAAATTCAAAAGCAAAGGTTGATGTGATTGAATATTATGGACACTGGTACACACACCAGAAAGTTTCCAGATACTTTTTAAACAGATATCATTGCATAATAATTATCTATGGGAGGTAGAGAGGAGCTGGACTTAGGTTGGATGTAGTCGAACAGTATTTAGCTTTATTTGTTATGTGCTATTATTATTTGTTTTACAAAGATTGTATTTGTATTTCACTTGAGCAGTTTTTTCAGTAGACACATGGGAAAAAAAATCTGAAAAAGCGAAAAGTTGCCAAAAATGTTACTGATTAATTCTAGGTGATAGAATACAAGTGATCATTAGTTTCTTCTTTGTGTTTTGTAATATTTCCCAAATATCCCAAACAAAACAATAATGAAGTGTTTACTTTCACTACCGTCGTATCTATCACATGGGAACATTTTTTGCTTTTCCCTATGTCTATTCTTTTTCAGGTTGCTGCAAATACTGGTAGATACAGAAGGGCTAATTTCTCATGATCCTCTTATGGGTCTTACTAATCTCCAGAGCTAATACTCAGCCTACTCAGCAGTATAACCCCTTCTACAAGTGAAAATACTGAAACAGTTCCACACCAGTGAGCTCTGCTTCCCTGACGCCCCAGTGCCCTACCCCGTCTAGCCACTCACTATGATCCAGCACCGCAGACCTCCCAAACCCCACCCCAAATTTACGTGTAATGTCAGTTCTGACCACACCATACCAATTATTAGCCATAAGCATGACTCCAGTCAATCTCTCCCTCCAATCTAGCACCAACATAGAAATGCTGACAATTTTTGCAAGAGCAGATTTTACTATCATTCTTTAATGATATAAAACAAAACAAATTTAACTGCACGACCAGCAATAGACAGAAGTCTTAGATGGCATATTCAAAATACCTGCTGAGTTTTGACTGAGTAGAATACAGATAAACACAGAATGATATCAACAAGTTATGTCAAACTGCAAATCAAGCATTACAAAATGTCTTCCTATAAAAGAAACTGTTTTCCACACATCCTTTTAACATAAATGTGTAAGCCCCACATTACAAGGATTTCCATTTGGTTTTCAGACAATATTAAATTAGTACCGTGAATTATAACTTTTATCATTAACTATATCACAATTGTGAATTGTTGAATTTGTCTCTTAGGCCTTAAAATGTAATGTCATCAGATAAAAACGTTACTAAATGATATTTAAGGATCTACTGGCTCTCTATAATTTTATAGTTCTTTAAAAATATTTCTAAAATATTATTTAAATATTCCAATAATTAGACTCTTACCTCAGCTCTTTTCAGCATTTCCCATTTATTCAATATTTTCATGGCAAATACTTTATCTGCATTTTTCAGTTTCACTACAGCAACCTAGAAAAGGAAATACAACTTTTAAAATACAAGAAATAATACCTTACAGTCATCCATTTCCTTTTTCCTCTCTGTAAAAAAATAAATACCAAAATTATCAATGATTTCCATGCAGTTCAAATTCTAAGATCCTAAATCAAATAATATTGTCAGTTGAAAAAGTTACATTAGTGGACACATGCCAAACAAATAACTGTAGTTTCGAACACTGTATCAGTTGGTGATTATATATTATATCCTCCTTTTTGAGTTTTCTGCCCTGGAATTTAAACTCAACATCTACTACAACTAAGAAATTGACCAAAATGTCCAAGGTGAAATAACTAGAGCTTATTAAATACTGCACATCAAATTACAGCACAATGCTACAGTGAATGCCTGCTGTCAAATATGTTTTGTGGGATCAAACAATATGAAATCAACTGAAAATGATATTAATTTTCACACCACATATTCTTACATACTATACCACAACCCCCAAAACACACATACCCCTAAAGATCAAATAAGGCTGACAGCTGTGCCACAAATTGTACAGTTTACACATTCCTTTCCAACAAGAAAAAGTACAGATATTTCGGTATCTTATATTTTAGTTATGGATCAAAAAACTCTCAAATACAAATAATAAGCCCCCATTTTTACCCTCAACAAACTGTTTCTACTTCTCTGCATCAGTTTCACTAGGTAATATCAAAGGGCCCTTCCAGCTTATTGGGGACACTAAAAGGCTGAGATTGAACTGTAGAAGAGGAAACAAAAGTTGTGTCCAGTTATTGGGTGGTACAGAAGGGGAAGACAAATGCAACCCTAATATGCAGAAGGAGAAAACAAACTATGTATAGCATCTTCAAACAGTTCAAAGGGATATTTCCAAGGATAGAGAATACATTTTAACTCAAACGCCAAAATTTTAAAAATCTTAATAGCAAACGTACAGAATCAGGGACATTTAAAAAATTTACATTTGGATCAGACTACAATAAAAGTAATATGATCACATAATTAAAATCAATGTATATTACTATAAAACTATACGAACTAGAATATTCCTTGGTAATCATCATAAATGGTTACAAGGACTGTGATTACAGTTTTTCATCAATTAAAATGGTGGGAAGGAAGAGAAACTATCTCAATTTCAAATGCAATCACTTTAGTCTTTGGTCATATCAGAAATGATGGGTTAACATTGTTCTTTCAGGGGGCTCATGTTTAAAGAAAGGAGGCTGTACAAGACGTAACAACCTAACGTAAAATTCAGCCATAAAAAAGTAGGAAATCCTGCTTTTGTGACAACACGGATGAACTTAAAGGACATTATGCTAAGTGAAATAAATCAGACACAGAAACACAAATAGTATAATATATCTCACTTATATGTGGAATCTGAAAAAGTCAAACTCATAGAAACCGAGTAGAATGGTGGTTGCCTGGAACTAGGGGGTGAGGGAAACAGGGAGATGTTGGTCAAAAGGTGCAAACTTCCAGTTATAAGATGAAGTTCTGGGATCTGATGTACAGCACGGTGACTACAGTGAACAATATTGTATTATATACTTGAAAGTGCTACAAGAGTAGGTCTTCAATGTTCTCACCACAAAAAAAAAAAAAAGGTAATTGTGTGAGGTGATAACCTTACTGTGATAACCATTTTGCAGTATACACATGTATCAAATCATCATTTTGTACACCTTCAACCTGCACAACGTTATATGCCAATTATTTCTCAACAAAGATGGAAAGAAAGAAAGGGGGCTATAACAGAGCCGGGAAAACTTGAATCAAGGCTGGAAACACCAGTTAAGCTGCTCTGGAGACTCAAATGACACGTTGCACAATCGGGAGTGCAAACGGACAGAAGGACAGGAGGACTGAGACAGACCTGCCTACATTGGGGACAGGGAAGAGACATGGAAGGCTATCACTTAAGCCCCGTTATTCTGATTTAGGGAAGAATGGCCAAAAGACTCCAACACTTAGATTTCCCCTCCTCAGGTCATGTTGTGAGGAAAGTATGCTTAGCACTATATGATTCACCAACTTCCTACACATATAAATGTATATAAGTATCCAATAATAACTAATGGTAGTAGTAGTATCCACCAACACATACAGAGTGTATTCTATTATAAATGCCTGGCACTTGTCTAAGAGTTTTATGCAAGTCCACAATCCCTTACCTGCAATATTAAAAGTAAAAAGGTTTTCACAATCCATTTGGCAGCATGTACTGACATCAGGCTATTATATCATGTGCCCCCGAAAATAAGACCTAACTGGAAAATAAGCCCCAGCATGATTTGTCAGGACATCCCCTGAACGTAAACTCTAATGCATCTTTTGGAGCAAACCTTAATATAAGACCCGGTTTTATTTTCGGGGAAACACAGTAGTTTTTGTTTTGTTTTTTTAATCTCAGCTATTATAAAGACAAATATGCTTCACTGCAGAAACATTAATGCATTTGCTTATGAGGTGTTGCTCCAAAACCCCAATAGGAGTGTTATGTAAAATAGAGTATATGCATTAAATTATCTTTCTAAATACCTAAAAAATACTGGAACCAAAACCACCTCTGGATTAGAGAGCTGCACAGTAGAAACAAACTAACATTTATTGAACACTGAGCTAGCACTTTTGTGCTGCTCAGGGTGGTGGACATAGTATGGACTCTGTAGCCAGACTACTTGGGTTTGAATCTTGGCTCAGTCGTGAGCCATGTGACTCTGGACAAATAACTTAACCTTTCAAATCCTGAGTTTTCTTAAAAATCTGACAGGGTTAGTAACAGTACTTACCTTCCACAGTCGTACTGAAAACTATATTAACTAGAAGATTAAAACAAGTAATACAAGTATAAAGTGCTTACAACAGGGTCTGGCACTTAGTAAGCATTCAGTAAGCATTAGCTATTACTGTGTTTCAGGCCTTGCACTAAGCACATTATAGCTCAATCTCTTAACTGCCGTTTGCTTTACCATTAAGGGCAGACATTGTATTATGCATCCCAATTACTTCAATTTCTTAACTATGAAGATAGTTAAGAATTTGATCTCTTCAACTTCTAACTTGCCGTAATTTTATACACAATACATACTTGTACAAATACATAGAAATATAGCTAGAAATGCCCTCAATTGAAAAATACATACAAATAAAAATTAAGCCACAACATTTACCATACTGTACTTTCCAACAGTAAAATAATAGAAATAAATTTTCTGAAAGATGAAACTGACTAAATATATCAAAAAATTATAGAAAATTATTCGTATGCATGAAAATACTTTTAAGGAATACTATTTAATAGGGAAAAGTACTGTTTAAAAGAAGTTTATTAAAGTTTGAATGCTATGATTATTTTTTGTGTGTATGTATATATACATGAAATGTATACCTATGAATTTCTATGTCATGTGTATACTGAGGAAGATAGGCACTAAAATATTAGAAAATCAGGTATTTCTATTTACCTTTCTACACTTTCTGTATGGAACATGCCAAACTTGAAGCATGGAATGGGATATGTGAATACCACGCCTCATCTTCGTCACAAAATCACCACTGACTATTGAGGGACTGTAGTGTGGCTGGTAAGGGCCAAAAGAGACCCACTCTACACATCTACACGGTAACAGGCACGCCAGGCTTCTGGAGGGTGGAAAACATTCTCAGCGCTGCCTTGTAACAGTCTCATGACTTTCCTAAACACTTTCCTGAGATGAGGTAGGGTGTGATAAAATAAAAATGTCAGTTCAGGAAATAATTCTTGACTTATCAAATTGATGACATAGTGAGACAAGAATATGAAGCTCATGAAGTGATAAAATAAAAACTGATCTTGCTTTTCCCCTTTTAAACCTACAGATCATTTTTATGTTCATTTCAGTAGAAGAAAACTTAAAAAAAGGATTCTCCCAGAACTCTAATGTTAGGTTCTAGATTTCAAGAACCACAGCTAACTGACATATAAGAGGGTAGTATGTTAAAATGTCCTTTCTTATTTAATTTGATCAAAATGAAACGTACATTCAGTATGGACTGAAAGATTATAAATTTAACCCAGAACAAAGATACATTTTTAAAACACCAAATATAGAGATGTCTTTAAAGACTTCATAATAAAAGTCCTATGATGTCAGAAAAATTGCAACCACCACAAAAATAAAACAGTAGAGGACATGTAAAGGAATAAGTTCTCAAACAAATTTTAAGTATCATCACTTATAGCTACAACATATAATTTAGGGATGGTTACACTATATTAAATAGAATTTTAATATCCAAGAAAAGATTGTCATGCAGTTCTGCAAATCTAGTCTACGTTCAATATATCCAGCATTCACCATCCCTCCTCTGGTCCATCCCATTCTAAGCTACCATGATATCTCGCCTGATTGTCCTATCTGGCCTCTCAATTCTGCCCTTAGTCCCCCCCCACCCCAATCTATTCTCCACACGGCAGCCACAGTGATCCTGCATAAGCATCTCAGATCATGACACTCCTCTGCTCCAAAACTTTCAGCAGTTTCTGATCTCTTTCCGAGTAAAGTCAAAATCCTCACAATAACTTGTAAGCTTATATATTCTGGCCCTCCGACCTCCCAGATCTCATCCCGCTCTCCTCGCTAACTCTGCTGCAGACGTATTAGGCACCTCGTTCAATGCCAACTCAGGGCCTTTGTACTTATTCTTCCCTAGGTCTCGAACAGTCTTCGCCCTCACAACCACATGGTTTGCTCTCTCACGCCCTCACTGAAATGTCACTCTGCTCTTTCCCACTTTGATCCCATTTCTTTGCTTCCTTTTCCCCTTACCTCTTATGATTTAACAAACTATATATTCCATTTATATATTCTGTTTATTGTTTGCCTCACTCACTAAAATATAAGCTCTATGAGGACAGGGATAATTGATTCTCATTTGTTCCCTAGTACATGCCCAGTGCTTAAGAATCAAAAGGTGCTCAATAAACATTTGTTGAATAAATGGTGGATGACTGGAATCTATATGGGTGGATCTACATAGAAAGTTGTAAGGCATCAATATTCTCAGCTACTAAACTGATACTGAAACTCAGATAAAATGAAGGCATTATGATAATAGAAATACAACTGTGTATTGTAACATTTAGTAAGTGTATAGCAGATTACTCCAGTTCACTGTTGCTCTCTAAACAATATGCGTGGCTTTTAAGGTCTTGATACTTAGCCTTTAGTATCTTTTGTCTGACTGTTCGCTACTTATCGCTTCATGTCTTTGTCTCCTTTTTATGTCCCCTGGATAATTTCTACCGTTGTTTAATATTAAGGATAATAAAATAACAAAAACAACTCTTATTATAGAAAGCTTCCTACTCTGTGCCTGGCACGTGGCTAAGCACATTGCAGGTCCCACCTTATTTAACTCTTGCACCAGGACAAAGACCTCACTGTCTCATGCAGAGCTAGCGTTCTTTACCTCTGTCAGTACTGAATAGTTCTGTAGGCTGGTCCTGAAGGGAGCTTCCCATTCGTTATGCCTATGATCTTGATACCTACTGACACGTTAATGGTGAGCAGTGTTAATACGTATGGAAATCACTGTATTTGTTTTTTATACACTGTTCTGTTAGTGATCAGTTTGTATTCAAAATATTTAATGAAAAAAAATACTAAGTCTCTTTAATAAGCACACTAAAAATACTACAAAGAGTTTACCAAAGAGCTAGAGGTAGCCTCTCTATGGAGACACAATTTATATACTCGTATACAGTAGCAACAGTCAACATACTTAAAAATTGGTACAGCATGGCTTGACCAATCAGAACAGACACAGGCTATAAAAATATGACATGCCCATACCAGCGTGCCCCAGGGACTCAAGACTGGCCCTGCATACGCAGAGGCTATCAAAGGTGAACCATGCAGTGTAACTTCAAACTTCTTTTACTCTCCCTTGAATCCCAGGAGAGCCAGGGTACAAGAGTTTTTAAGGAAGAATGAATGGCTAAAAATAATTCTCCTTTCAGACCCTAGGACTAGGTTATGCAGACACATAGGGCCTAGTTATAATAATTAGAGGAAGCAAGCTAATTAAAAGCTTTTGACACCTGAAGCAGGGGTAGCAGGCCAAAGCAGCAAGCTTTCACAACAAGCTCTGAAGCCCAGAAGCCTTGAAGCTGCCGGAGCAAGGCTGGAGCAGGCAGAAGCGGTGAGCCACCAGGAAACTGTGGACAGGTAACACCCAGGGCGTAAGTTAAAGGTTTTCCTGAAAGCAAAAAGGAAAACCCAGCGTTAAGTTAAGCAGTAACTGACAACAATTGAGTCGTAGAGAGAAGGTTCTTAATCCGCAGAGCTGTTGATTTTCAATTATTATCTTGCTCCTTTATTGTTTCCCATGAATTATGCATTTCTTGTAGGAGTTACATGAATTATGGTTTTATTTTCATAGTTTTATTTTTTTAAGAAAAAGCATAATTGATAGAAATGCTGCTCCTATCAGCTTTCTGCGCCAGAGGTGAGCCTATCCACTGGGTCTATAGACCTATTTATAAATTCCTAGTAGGCGACAAAATACCTTGGAAGAAATGATTATCTTTTTAGAGTTGTCTTTGCATTTCAAAATCTATTACTTGATAAATACTGCAGGGTAAGGCCACCAGAGATATTTTAATCAAGAATGAAAAACTTAAGCAGCAAAAGCTCATAATCTAGCCAACACTATTTTTCTATACAAAATTTACTCTGTCTTAAAATAACAGAGTAAATTATCTGCAATCTTTAAGCTATATATATAGAGCAAGAATATACCACAAAAGAAAGAAAAAAAGACACACCTTCTCATACTGAATCTCAAATATTATCAGTCATGCATTAAAACTGAATTGAATCTGTACATTTAAATTGCACTGGCCTGTGACCAGACAGGACTTATTCCAAGTAGACGGACAATGTTCAGACTGCCGTTCCTTAGCCTACTCCCCAGCCCTGCATCCCATTCTTCAATTCTTCCCACAGTAAGACTGTAGAGCAAATATCACTATCCTTAACTATCTGCCTCACTTAATCCTAATGAGTAACTATAAGCATCGTGTTTCCCCGAAAATAAGACCGGGTCTTATATGAATGTTTGCTCCAAAAGACGCATTAGGGCTTATGTCCAGGGTGTCATACTGAAAAATCATGCTAAGGCTTATTTTCCGGTGAGGTCTTATTTTCGGGGAAACACGGTAACTCTCCTATTCCTATCCTTCTGTTAGTCCCTTTTATTTTTTAAAAATGGTACTCTTTAAGTCTTTTTATTATTGCTTCCATTTTTTCCATAGCGCAATCTCAACTGAGCCCTAAAATCCACCTGTTTAATTCTCTGTCTTTTACTCATCTTCTAAAATAACCCGTGTCACCCTGTTACCACCATCTGTCCACTGGTCCTATCCAATCCTCACCTGCAATTAATGACCGGGTCACATACTCATAAAAAATAGATCTTTCACATACTCAAACCATTTTTAAATGTTTCTACATTTCCATTTCTCCTTACTTCTCCTCTGAACCCAAGGAATAAGTGTCCCCACCACTTTTCAAGACTAATAATATCATTTGAAATCTTGATCCTAGACTCTCCTGTTTCTTTCCTTCTTGCCCTTGTCCCATTAAAGATTTGTTTCCCTTTCTTTTGGCTCCTGAATATCAACTGACAAGCTTTTCCAACACTAACTCCCATCCAAAAATAAAACAAATACTTTACCTCCATCCTACCTTGCCCGAAAGGAAGTGATACCACATCCCTTTTCCATAAGGCAACATTTTTCCACAAAGCACATTTTTAAAGAGTAGTACATGCTTGCTTTTCCCACTTGCTCATCATTTATTTGCTTCTCAAGCTCTTTCAATCACCTATTTCAAGACAGTTTTATTTCACTCCACTAGAGTGAACTTAATTCTTTCAAAGATCAATAACAAACTTCCAATTTCCAAGTAAAATATATTGTTCTCAATTCTCATCTGCTTCAACCTCTCTGCATTATTGGACATTGCTGATAATCAGTACACTCCCCTACTTTTTCTTTTTTCTGTAACCTGCTAAACGTTGTTCCCCCAGGATCCCTACTCCACCTTTTTCCTATGTCCTCTCCTTCCTGACCTGATGACCTATTCCAAATGCCCCAATTAATACCTATATGCTGATGACTCCTAAACCCTTATCTCCTAATATTTAGACCCATATTTCTAGATGCCTACTAGTCATTCCTAGAATGTTCACCAAAAACCTCAAATTTTACAAGTCAAAAACCTGCCTACAAAACTCATTTACTCAAGTTGCACACTTCAGTCAGCTATGACGTCAACCTTTAACCTCTCACTGACACCCAAAGTGACTTCTTTCCCATCTGTCTCTCCCGCCCCCGCTTCTTTCCCATTTCCACTGGCATAGTTCAAGACCTCATTATTTCATCTGAAAAATAGTAACAGGCTCACTTTTTTTTTTTACCACCTTACTATATGGCAGACGCTCTGCTAACTACTGAGAATACAAAGATTGAATAAAAATCTCAAAATCTTACAGTCCGGGGTGGGAAACATACCTTAACAGATAATTACAGAACAACGTGGAAAGGAAGAGTAAAAACAAGGTCCTATAAAAGTCACAGACAACTTGAACCTGAACGGCACCCTCCACAACTAAGATTGAAAGGACGACAACAATTTGACTTAGAAAAACGTCCTGGAAGTACACACTGTTCCCCAATAAAGTCCTGTTCCCCTTCCCCAATAAAAATCTTAAAAAAAAAAAAAGTCATAGAGGAAAGATCTCTGACCCCCAGAGGAGTGGGGGAGTGAGGTGTATAGTACGTGACTATATATATGAATATTGTTTCTTGGAAGAGGTGACTGACCTATGAGTGAACCCCAGAAACAGGGGACCAAGTGGGTTTGGTTGCAGAGAGGGGTATTTGGGGAAGTGGGAGCACCATGAACAAGGCACAGAAGAAATACCCATGTGGGGAAGGGGACAATGCGCAGTTTTCTTTCTAGGAAAGGTTTTCCTCCTAGCAGGGAATAGCAAGAAATGAGGCTGAAGCCTCCAAATAATGCAGGAGCTTACACGTCATGTCAATCAACCAGACCCTGAAAACGCAGATAACAGGGAACCATTCTTCACAGTTGGCTTTAGTTAGGTCAGTTCAATAGGTCTGTGGAGAATGGTTCTTAGGCAAGGAAAGAAATGAGAAGCTTACACTGGTGGTTGAGGTGAAAGATACTGAGGACCTGACTAAGGAATAGAGGAGAAAATTCAAGAAATACTTAGGATATGAAAGTTGGTGACTGATTAAATGTGGGGACCTGAGAGTGAGAAATCCAGGACCTCCCAATCTCTGGTCCCTTCTCTCATCTTTCCTCTACACTGTCACCAGTATTATCTTTCTAAAAGAATTCTGATTACCTCACTTCACTACTCTGCATAGTGACATCTGCGAGGACTCCCATCTGTAGAAAAAAGTTCCTCAGCACAGCATACCCAGGCATTCAACTGCTTTGCCCAAGTGACCTCTCAATCCTTATGTTTCACCAATAACACCCTATATTCCAGTCGCAAGATCACTATCTGCTCCCTGAATAAAAAGAAATGCACTTAAGAGGGAAAAAAATAAAACAAAACTCTTTTGGTTCTAATATAATTATAGAAAATTTATAAAATTAAAGTATAAAAAAATAGAGAGCCACAGGTAACATTATTTCATAGAGAAAACTAATCTGAAATCACATAACTTTGACCATATCCTTTCAACCATCAAGGTCCTCTTTTAGAAGAAATGACTTAGAAAATCATGTGAAGTGCAGTGAAAGTATTATGTACAAAAAAATGCTTTGTAGAGCATTATTGATATATTATTTATAATACAGAAAAACTAGAACCTAATATTTCATTCATTCATTCATTCTACAAGTATGTATTGACCACCTACTATGTACTAGATACTATTATAGATGCTGGGGGATTGCAGAGAACTGATGGGTAAAAATCCTTATATTCAGAGCGTACATTCTACCTTAACATTATTGCTAAGTAAATTATAGGAACATCCACATAATGGACTTTTATGAAGCCATTAGAAATAAGGTTTATATAGAAATATTTCTACAAATGGGGAAAAAGGCAAAATATTTGGTATGGAGAGCTAGTTAGATATTAATGTTTACAAAACTATCCCAATTTTATTACCTATGAATAGAAATAAAATTGGAAAGAAATACCCCAAAATTATAGATCTCTTTTCTGTGCCCCTTTCCCTTTTGCTGATTAGCAAGACACTAAACAAGGGCATCGGACGTGTTTGGATTATGGTAATGATTAATAAGTATTAATTTCATTAGTCAAAACAGAGAAGCATGAAAGAAAAACAGAACTTATTTACAAACAGAGTCACATTCTGAGGCACTGAAAGTTCGGACTTCAACATGAATTTTTTTGAGGGAGTGGAGAAACACAATTCAGCCCAGAGCAGTTGAGTTTCTTGTTTCCTGGTAAATGTATTCTAAGCTATAAATCACTCTTTAAGTAGGTCACAAATTTTGAAATGCAGTATCACCATTCATATCTAATTATTTTATAATTTCCCTTATGATCTATGCTTTTACGTGTGCAAACATCTGGGTCAATTTTAGCTGTCTGATATTAATTTCTTTACTAAGGTCAGAGGTCATGCTCTTCATAATGATTGGGGGGTTATTGAGGCCCCCTTTATGGCCCAGAACATGGTAAATATTAAGGATGATCTGTATGTACTAGGAAAAGAATGTGTATTCTCTGCTGGATGTAGATTTCTAAATTTATCTATTAGGTCCAGCATGATTACCAAGTCATTAAAATATTTTGTATCTTGCCCCAGTGGCAACACTGGTAGATGTGGGTTCCAGGAAGCAGGTAGGAGGACTGGACACGGCCACTACAGGCACAGGGTTTCCTTCAGGAAACGCAGGGTCCAGATCCCTAAGTGTGTGGTCCCAGCATCCTTTCTGCCTGAGGATGCTGCCGACCATCCCAAGCAGACCCTATTCACACCCCTGCAGATGAACTGCTCAGCCTCCACCACGAGGACATGAGCTGCGTCAGCTGTTTGCGACTTCCCTGGATAGACCCAAGCTGCCTCAGAGAGTACAGTTTGCTAAGAAAAAAGATTGGCCTAAAAATCTTTGATAACCAGGAACAGCGGCCAAACTGTCTAACTATTAAAAACACATCATCAGCAGAGTTCCTGAGTTTCTTCCTGGGGGTCTGGGGCCATGAAAACCATTTCTGCCCAGGTCTGCATTCACACCCCTGGGAATGCCAACGTGGCGATGGCTGCGGAAAACCTGCACATCTATGATGTAGCACAGGGTGGCTGTACAGGGCCTTCCCTCTGGAGCCTGAATTTCTGGACCAAGAAAGGCCTGGTCTCTCTCTGGTGGCCTCTGTGACTCCCCTGGAAGCTATAGCAGCTGTTCTATCCCCACCTCCCAGCCCCAATGTGAGCATCATCAGTGCTTCTCAGCCACCAGGTGACGGAGGTGCAGAGATGCCCACCCCTCCCGCCTCCCGGGCTCCAGGACCTGCGAGCCTGGCTACGCTCCTTCCTACAAAGATGACAAGCACTACAGTTGGTTTCTGCTGGCCCATTCCAGTGCCATGATCACAACTGTATGGCCCAGGAGACGGAGCATTCCCTGGGTTTGCCTACTTCCTGCAGTCCAAGCCTGAAGTCTAACAAACACATCACCAACCAGACAAAGGGAAGTCACACCATGTGCATCCTGGGCAGCAGAGTGAAAGTGCCACCCACTATTGGATGGCTGTCAGCTAGCAGACTGACTAGGGTAACAACTGCTTCTTGAAATTCTCTGAGAAAGGGGCTACTGCAGAATCAAAGAGATAGTAGTTGGAATCTCATGTACTAGAAAAAAGTTTCAGCCTATTGTAGCCTATCCAGCCAGCCCTGCATGTTTCTGTTTCGTTTTGTTTTTGTTTTTATATATGTCACGTTTGGTAATGTGGGGATGGGGGTGGGGGTGGGACTCCCTTGTATTTTTTTAGTTTGGATAAGATTAAAGTGTAGCCAGTGGCTAGCGTGCCTTAGGGCCTGAGAGACCAGACTAGACCCAATCTGTGTACACTATTTGAGTTGATCTTTTCTGGGTTGTACAGGACTCTCTTACACAGACAATCATTTCAAATCCCGGCTACATCTCAGCTGCCTCAGTGAACTGACCCTCACAGCTCACAGGGCAGGGAGCCCTTTACATCTCCTAATAAGGACTTGTACGTAGATGAGTTCTGAGAAGCGTCTGCTGCTCCAAATCCTGCCATAAACAACCTCCAACCAGAACATCTCCAGAGAGCAAAACTGAGGGAGAGAAATCCCGAACAATTTGACCAGGTTTTCCAAAGGACTGGAAAACGGAATTTCTCACAAGGATTTCAATTCCCGCTTGTATTTAGTACCTCTTACCAAGTAGTTATTTTTCAGATTTGGAATAAGTTAAGAGACATGGTAGACAGTCCTTTAAATGAAGAAAACCATTTTGTCCTGGGGGTCCCTAAATCTGTCGAATCTTCCCATGTTACGTATTTTCTCTGTTCTTTTCTGTAGCTTGATTTTTTTTTTTTTTTAACAGAAGCTTTATTTGCAATGAACATGAACTGATCACGTGAATGAACAATTGTAACACTGGCTAAAACAGCTGTGCTAATTGCAGAATATAAATCCCAATAGAATAGTTTAAAACAAAAGTAGGTGGTCCCTACCAGGTATAGATTTGACTGGCCTCTAATTCCTTGGTAAAACTAGTTTGGGAGAAACCAATTTTCACCATTTTTAAAAATCACTGTTTTACTCTACCAATCATTTTAACACAGAATGGAATAACTATGCCATTAAAAAGTTCCACCTTCAAAAAATAAACACTTCTAAGACTTCATTTTTTAATCTATTTGACTTGCCAATTTCTGAGAACAGAGTGTTAGAAGCTCTATCTTAAACTGTTGAAAGCTCTTGTATTCCCTTAAGCAAATTCTATTCAGTTATTACTTTACACATTTTAAAGTTAATTTGCTAAATGAACATATATTCCACATTACAGCTTCTTTTAAAAAGTATTTGATATTTAGAATTGATTGTAACATAAAGAAAACAAACGTAGAGTTAAACACATTTATAAAGTGAACATATAACTAAAATCCAGATCAAGAAACAGGACATTGCAGTAACCCAGAAACCCTATCCTACCCCACAAGTGCCCCCAACCTGACCACAACTTCCACCCTCCCACTAGAGAT
The DNA here is from genome assembly GCF_057876585.1 of Rhinolophus sinicus. NCBI lineage: Eukaryota > Metazoa > Chordata > Mammalia > Chiroptera > Rhinolophidae > Rhinolophus > Rhinolophus sinicus. The sequence continues at coordinate 54,923,665 of NC_142506.1, read as the reverse complement.
AACCAATATCCTGACTTCTGTGATAAAATCAAATCCTTTGCCTCTTTTCCTGTGTTTCCTCCTTTACGCAACATACTGTCAGGTTTTAGAAACAAGGTTATTCTAACCACATAAAAGGAGTTGGGCAGTGGTCCCTCTTTTTCTATTATCTGGGGAAGTTTAATTTAGAATTACTTTTTCCTTAAAAGATTCATGAAAACCTGCAGATTAAATCATCTTAACCTGGAAAAATTTTTTAATGATGTTTAAAATAGATAATACATCTAAATGCTTCAAAAATCAAACAAAAAGAAAAAGGTTTCCACTTAGGAGGGTCACTCCCACTCCTGTCTTGTCTACATGTACCCCATTTCTTCTTGTCCCTGTAAAATGTTACTTTATGAAAATACAAGTATGAATCACAAAATTCCTACCTCTTTTTAACAAAAGATGGTATACTATACACATTATCCCGCATCTCATTGTCTTCACTGTACAATATAACCTGGAGATCTCTCTACTGGGGTACAGCAAATTTTTTCTTTATTGCAGCTGTACAGCATTCCATCATGTGGATATAGCACAGTTTACTCAAGCTATTGTTGGATAATTGTGTTGCATTTGGCTGATTTTTCACACTTGAACATATGACCCATTTGTAGTTTGTATCATTAAACATAAATGATATGTAATATGGATTTTACTTAAATCCACAAAAAGACTTTTCCAATTGACTATCCAGTTGTCCCAAGACCATTTATTAAAAATTCTATCTCTTTTGCACTAGAGATGCTGCCTTTAGCAAATATTAAATTCCTATGTGTATTTGAGACCATTTCTGAATTTCTGATTCATGTGTTATTTGCTGAGGCTTTATAACATATTTTAATATGTAGTGAGTCTCATTATTCCATTTTTTAATAGATTTTCTGATGATTCTTAATTATTTTCATACATAAACTTCAGAATCAGTCTAATAATTACTGTTATGTACTGGAATTCTTTAATCATTTAATTTAGAAAGAATTAATACTTTTATCTTCCAACTGTGGTTGTTTATACATATAAAAGTTCATGATTTCTGTATATGTATAATTATTATTGACTTACCTTTTTAATTTGCAGTAGTTTTCAGTTATTATCTTGGGTGTTTCAGATAAGTAATATCATATTTGCAAATTAAGATTCTAACTTCCTTTCCAATTCTTACACCTGACTGATACACACTTTTTGACAGAAAGAGTGTGTGTGTGTGTGTGTGTGTGTGTGTGTGTGTGACTCTAATTCATTTTTGTTTGACTCTAAGTCTAGGCAATTTACTTGATACTACCCTCTGGCTTATGCAGAAGCAGAAAGGAAGAAAGAGAGCAGAGTTATCAGCAAGAAGAAAATTGACACTGATGTTTCTGTGATAAGAATATTGTGACACGTCTTAAAAGATGATAAATTCTAAGAGTGGGGGGAAGCTCCATATTAAAGAGACATGACTAAGAAAATAATGCAAAGATTTCTGGCAAAAGAGTCAACAGAGAAATTGAAAGAAAACATTAAACATATTCAAATAACCCAAAAGAGGGCAGGTAGAGAGCAACAGAAGTATAAGGATGAAGCAAATAGGAAAGAAACAACAAATGACATACCTAAGTCTACTATATTTATAAATGTATTAATTATAAATGGTATACACCAGGCTTCAGCAAACTATGGCCTGTTGTATAAATAAAGTTTTATTTGAACACAGCTAAATCCATTCATTTATAAATTGTCTAGGACCACTTTCACATTATAATGCCATTTTATTGTCTGGCACGTTGCAGAAAAAGCTCATCAACCCATGGCCTAAACAGTCCAATTAAAGTTCAGAGACTATCAGAATGTACAAAAAATGCAAAACCTAACTACATGCAATCCAAAAGATTCACTTTAAACATAAATGGCAAACAAGAAAAAGATTCATCCTATAAGAAACCTGGCTATGTTAGTGAGAAAAATTAGACTACAAGACAGGAACATTATCTCACATAAAAGGAAGCATTCCATAATGATAAAAGGGCTGATGCATCAGGAACATGTAAAAATTGCAAAAGTGTATGCTCTTATTAAGAGTTTCAAAATGCATGAAATAAACAGTGACAGAACTATAGGAGAAATAGGCATACTCAAAATGATACTTGAAGACTTTAATACCCCTCTCTCAGACAATAAATGTGGAATAAAAATCATTTTTAAGTGCTTGTGGAATGTTCAGATAGATAAGCAATATTATGACCATAAAACAAATTTCAATAAACTTCAAAATTACTGAAAAGTTAGAGTATGAAAAAGTAGAAGTCAATAACAATAACTCACATAGTTCCCAAATTATTAAAAGTAAACAATATACTTAGTAACTCATCAATGAAAGATGATATCAGAGAGGAAGTTAAGTAACACTTTCATATAAATGATAATGAAAATATAACATCCAAATCTGTGGGATGCACCTAATCCTGTTCAGAGGGAAATTTATACCTTTAATGCCTTACTTGAATAGAAAAGAATCAAAGATCCAAGTTTCTACCTTGAGAAGCTAGAAAAAGATGAGCAAATTAAATTCAAAGAACGCAGAAAAGGAAATAACAAAGATAAAAAAAATAGCTTTTTATTTTATAAAAATTAAGTTTAAAAGAGACCAAAATATAGACGATTCACAAACCCAAAGTGGCTTTGTTCCATAATCAGTAACCCTGAAAAAACTCTAACATGATTAATCAAGAATAGAATAAAACATAAATTATAAATATCAGCAATGAAAGAAGGATTATCACCTCATATTCCACAGACATCAAAAAAATAGCAAAGGGATATTAAGAACAACTTTATACATTTGAAAACTTAAATGAAGTAGACAAATTCCATGAAAAACACAACCTCCTGAAGCTGACACGAGATTAAATAAAAAATCTGAATGGCTCTATAACCATCAAGAAATTAAATTATTAGGATTAAATTCCCCACAAAGAAAAAGCCAAGTCCAGACTGGTAAATTCTATCAAATATTTAAGGAAAAATAATTCCAAATATACACAATTTTTTTCCAAAACACAGAAAAAGAGCAAACATTCCCTAATTAATTGTGTAAGTCCAGCATAACTCTAATGTCAAAATTTGACATAGACATTATTTTAAAAAATTATAGGTCAACATTCCCCATGGTACAGATATGAAAATAAAAAATAACAGGGAATTGAATAGAGTAGTATCTCAAAAGGGTAGTAAGTCATGACCAAATGGAGTTTATCCCAAGGATTAGTTTAAATATTTGATCATACAACGCCAAAAACATACTCCATGAAAGAAATAAATGATAAGCTAGACTTGATTAAAATGCAAAACTTCGGGCCAGCCCAGTGGCTCAGGTGGTTGGAGCACCTCCGAGGTCGCCAGTTCAATCCCCACATGGGCCAGTGAGCTGCGCCCTCTACAGCTAAGATTGTGAACAGTGGCTCTCCCTGGATCTGGGCTGCTGTGAGCAGCCGGAGGTCAGTGTGAGCTGCCATGGGCTGCTGTGGGCTACCATGCGCTGCCTTGAGTGGTCGGCGGCTGGTGGCCAGCGTGAGTGGCCAGCAGATGGTGAGAGCCACTGTGAGCAGCCAACCAATGATCAGCAACCAACCGCCTGAGCCGGGGGAGCGCAAGACTCCTAATACCAGCCTGGGCCAGGAAACTGTGTCCTACACAACTAGACTGAGAAACAACGGCTTGAAATGGAGTGGGGGGAGGAGGCGGAAGAAGGAGGGGGGGAATAAAAAACTTCTGGTCTGTGAAAGATAATGTAAAGAAAATGAGAAGACAAACCTGGGGAGAAAATATCTGCAAAAGGCACATCTGATAAAGGACTGTTATCCAAAATAAACAAAGAATTCTTAAAACTCAATAAGAAAATAAGCCCATTAAAAACGGACCAACAATCTTAACAAAAACCTTATCAAAGAAGATATACAGACATGGTAAATAAGCACATGAAAGGATGGTCAATATCATCTATCACTAGAAAACTGCAGGTTAAAACAACCATAAAATACCACCACACACTAAGAGAAGGGCCAAAATTTACAACACTGACAACACCAAATGCTGATAAGGATGTGGAGCAACAGGAACTCTCATTCACGGCTGGCGGGGATGCACAATGGTCCAGCCACTTTGGTAGATATTCTGGCAGTCTTACAAAACTTAAATAATACTCTTACCACACAGCCCATTAACATGTTACTTGTTATTTACTGAAAATGAACTGAAAATTTACACCCACACAACAACCTCCACATGGACGTATATAGTAGTTTTATTCATAATTGCCAAAACTTGGAAGAAACCAAGATGTCCTTCAGCAGATGAATAAATAAATAATCACTGCCATACTCACACAATGGAATATTAGTCAGCACTAAAAATAAATGAGCTATCAAATGAGGAAAAGACATGAAGGAAACTTAGATGCAGGAAAAAGCCAATGTGAAGAGGCTACATACTGTGTGATTCCAACAATATGACATTCTGGAAAAGGCAAAACTACGGAGAGGCCGTGGGGAGACAGGGATGAACAGACACAGCATAGAAGATTTTCAAAGCAGTGAAACTATTCTGTATGATACATTAATGGTGGATACGTGTCATTAAACATTTGTCCAAACCAATACAATGTACAACACCAAGAGTGAATCCTATTATAAACTACGGACTTTGGGTGATAAGATGTCAACGTAGATTCATCTACTGTAACAAATGTACCACTCTAGTGGGGATATTGATAGTGCAAGAGGCTACCCACGTGCAGGGACAGAGATATGGGAACCCTGTACTTGCTCATCCATTTTGCTATGAACCTAAAACTGCTCTAAAAAATAAAGTCTATTAAAACAAAGTCAATCAAAGTAACACATCATATTAACAGAATAAAAGAGCCAATCTATATGATTGTTTCAAAAGATGCAGAGAAACCATATGACAAAATTCAGCACCCATTAATAATTAATATTTTAAATTCTCAGCAAACTAGTAATAGAAGACAAATTCTTCAATCAGATAAAGGACAAATACAGAAACACCTACAATTAACATCATACTTAACAGTGAAACACTGGATCCTTTCTCCCTAAGTTCAGGAATAAGGTAATGATATCTATCCTCATGACACCTATTCAACAATGTACTACAGGTCCAAATTAGTGCAGTAAGTCAAGATAAAGAAATAGAAGGTACAAAGTCTGCAAAGTGAAAAGGAAACTGTCCCTATACTAAAACAATGATTATTTACTTAGAAAAACTAAGAAAGTAGCAACCAATACAAAAAATTACTTAAAAATAATAAACAAATTTAGAAAATAAAGTCAGGCACAAAAATCAGTGGTGTATCTACATATCAACAGCATACTATTTGAACATTAAAATTGTTTTACAGGTCACTTACCATAGCATAAAAAAACATAAAATACTTAGGAATAAATTTAACAAAATGTGAACAAGATCTGTACACTAAAATAGCAAAGCCTTCTTAGAAAAAAAAAAGACTTTAAAAAACAAAGACAAATACCTTGTTCATGGACTAACAAGTACAGTCAACATCATTAAGATGTCAGACTGCCCAAAACGGATCTATAAATTGAATGCAAACTTAATTTCAATACCAGTAGGTTTTGATGGAAACTGACACACGATTCCAAAATTAATACCACAATGCAAAATAGCTAAAACAATTTGAAAAAGAACAAAGGATGACTTACACGCAGACTTCATTACATGCTCTAAACTTTATAAAGCTATAGGAATCAAGCCAATGTGGTATTAGCATTAGGACAGACAAAACAATCAATGAAACAGAATAGAAAAAGCAGAAACAGACCCACTGTCAACTGATTTTTCTGAAAAAGATGCTGAACTAATTTAATAGAGGGAAAACAGCCTCCTCAACAAATGGTGCTAAAGCAACCAGATATCTGTATTTTTAAAAATGAACCTTGATCACTATCTCACATCATACATGAATTAATTTGAAATGGATCACCAATCTAAACATAAGTGCTCAAACTATAAAGCTTTTAGGAAAAAACATAGGTGAGTATCTTTTAACCTGGACATAACAAGGATTTCTTAGAAAAATTAACACAGAAAATAACCATAAAATAACCATAAAAAAGAAGTTGATAAAACTATACCATTAAAATTTAAAACTTCTGCTTGTCAAAAGACATTTTTAAGAAAATTAACTGGCAAGCCACACAGCTTCTGAGAAAATGTTGACAAAACATGTATCTGACAAAGGACATTTATAAATATGTATAAAGAACTCTTACAACTCAGTAATAAAAAAATAAATACCTAATTTTTAAAAATGAGGAGAATATTTGAACATATATTTCACAAAGGAAGATTTAACAATGGTAAATCATTATGTTAATATATAATATAAATCCAAACACCAATGCAATTTAAGACCATGAAATACTATTACACACCCACTAGAATGGCTAAAATTACAAAGACTAACAACAAAAAATATTGATGAGAACATGGAACTGGTAAGAACGTAAAATGGTACAACCCCATTAGAGAAAGAAAGTGTGCCAGGTTTTTAAAAATTTAAACATGATCTATCATTTAACACAGTAGTTCCATTCCTAGATATTCATCCAAGGAAAATGAAAACGTATTTCCATAAAAACTCATATAAGAATATTCACAACAGCATTATTCCTAAAAGCCAAAAAACTAGAAACAACCTAAATGTTCATCAACAGATGAATGAGTAAACTGTGATGTATTAATAAACTATTATACTACTCAGCAATAAAAAGGACATGTTAAACATTCAATCACAAGGATGGATCTCACACACATTATTCTGAGTGAAAGAAGTTGGACACGAAAGAGTACATGTGGTATAATTCCATTTATATGGAATTTTCAAACAGCCAAAATGAACCCACAGTTAAAATTTAGAACAGTGGCTGCCACTTATGGAAATTAGAGGGAACTGACAGGCAAAGGACCTTTCTAGGATGATGTAAATGTTCTATATGTTGATAAGGGTGAATCCATTTCTCAAAACTCATGGAGCTATACATGTACAATTAGTGGACTTCAACATATATAAAATTTACCTCAAAAGATGTAAACAAACAACCAAAAAAATTGCACTCCTAGTGTAGATGGCTTCACTAGTGAATTATCCCAGACACTTAAATACAAAAATAATACAGTGCTTCCCCGAAAATAAGACCTACCCGGAAAATAAGCCCTAGCATGATTTTTCAGCATGACATCCCCTGAACATAAGCCCTAATGCATCTTTTGGAGCAAAAATTAATATAACACCCAGTCTTATTTTTGGGGAAACACGGTACCAATCTTACACAAACTCTTACAGAAAATTGAGAAAGCTAGAACATTTCTCAAACTATCTTATGAGCGAAGCATATTATTAAAAAATATAAGAAAACTATAAGGATGGGTCAATTAAAGTCCAAACTTGCTCATGCACATAAACGAAACAACAAATTAAACCCAACTATATATTAAAAGAATGTATCAGGAACAACTGGATTTATATAGTAATGCAATATCGGTATACTTAAAAATTAATCATTGTAATTCCCACATTAACCAAATATAGAACTTAAATCATATCATCAAAATAGATATACAAAAAGCTTTTGATAGTTAACTCTTATGCAAGATAAAAGCTCTCAACAGCCTTGGAGAAGGAGGAAAACTTTCTTAACCTAAAAAAGAATAACAATTTAAAAGATAAAAAAGCTGTAGTAAATTTCATACTTCGTGAAATACTGAACACTTGCCCCTGAAATCACAAACCAGACAAAAATTCCATTTTCACTACTTGAATTCAGCCATTTATGGAAAGATCCTCTCTATTGCAGTAATACAGGAAAAAGAAATAAAAGACATAAACATTGGAAAGGAGGGGAAAAAGTTGTCATCTGAAAATATGACTGGGTACATAAAAAATTCAAAAAAATTGTTTATAAATTAGAAGTATATCAAAGTCCTTAAATACAAGAGCAGGATACAAAAATCAACTGTATTTCTATTCTAGCAACAAAGTTTGAAAACAGAATTCTAAAAGTATCATTTACAAGCTCAACAAATATCAAAAATCCATAAATAAATTTAATTAAACATGAACAAGACTTCTGCACTGAAAACTATTTAAAACATTAATAAGAGTAACACATATAGGGTCAGTTGATTTACAACAAAATTTCCTTTGCAATCAAGTGTACAGAAGGTAGTCTTTACAGTAAATGATACTGAGAAACCCACAAATAAAATAAACCTTAATCTATACCTCAGAAGACACAAAATAATTGGTACCAGATGGCTTGCACACCTAAATGTGAAGGACATTTTTTAAAGATTATAGAAGATAATACAGGAAAATATCTTCATGACTTTGGGGTTAGAAAAAATTTCTTTAAAGGAACACAAAAAGCACTAACCATAAAGAAAAGTTTAATTAATTGTACCTCACTAAAACTAAGAACTCTTCAATAAAAGATCCATATGGAGAAGGTAAAGCCAAGCCACAGAAAGGAAGAGGTATTTTATTTAATACACATACACACACACATACACACACACACACACACACACACACACACACACACACACACACACATCTCCAACAAAAAGACTTGTATCCAGAATATACCAGTAAGTCAGACAACATACCTACCTGCTCTCACTCCCTCAACATGTGTACTTCATGAAAAAGGATTATACAAGTTATGTGAAGTGATATGAAAATGGCCTAAACTTTACAAGTTATCAAGAAATGAAAAATGAAATCACAATTCAATACCAATATTCATCTATCCAAAAAATAGCTAAAGTAAAATAAAATAAAATAAAGTGACCCAGTGTTAATAAGGCTGTGGAACAAATGAGACCTTCTTACACTGTTGGTGAGAGTATAAATTAGTATCCACTTGGGAAATTATCTGGCACTATCTGTGAAGGCTAAATAGACCTACCCTGTGACCCAGCAATTCCACTCCTAAGTTTATATCAAACACAAATGAGTGCTTCTATCTCCCAAAGACATGTACAAGAATGTTCAAAAGCAGGAGGTATCACACTTCCTGACTTCAAGCTATACTATGAAACTACAGTCATCAAAACGATATGGTGCTGGCATAAAAACAGACAAACAGACCAACGAAACAGAATTGAGAGCCCAGAAATAAACCTAAGCAAATACGGTCAACAAATATTTGAGGAGGGCTGCTAAGAATACTCAATGGAGAAAAGACCATCTCTTCAACCAATGGTGCTGGGATAATTGGGTATCCAGATATAAAGGAATAAAACTAGACTTATGACACCCCTCACAAAAAATTAACTCGAAATGGATTAAAAACTTAAATAGAAGACCTGCAGCCATAAAATGCCTAGAAGAAAACACAGGAAAAAGCTCCATGGCACAGGTCTTCGTAATGACTTTTTGGATATGACATCTAAAGCATAAGCAACAAAATAAAAAATAAACAAGTGGGACTACATCAAGCTAAAATTCTTCTGTACAGCTAAATAAACCATCAACAAAGTGAAAAACCAACCTATGGAATGGGAAAAAATATTTGCAAATCATATATCTGATTTGGGGTTAATAGCCAAAACATATTTTTAAAAACTCATAAAACTCAATAGTAAAAAAATAACTCAATTAAAAAATGGGCAAAGGACGTGAACAGACATTTCTCCAAAGAAAATATAAGACCAACAGGTACATGAAAAGATGTTCAACATGGGTAGTCATTAGGGAAATGCAAATTAAAACCACAATGAGATATCACCTCACACCTATTAGAATGGCCATCATCAAAAAAACGGAAGCTAACAAATGCTGGCAAGGATGTGCAGAAGGAGAGTCCTTGTACACTGCTGGTGGGATTGTGAATTGGTATAGCCACTATGAAAAAACAGTATGGAGATACCTCAAACAATTAAAAACAGATCTGTCGTATGATCCAGGAATTCCACTTCTGGGAATATATCTAAAGGAAACAAAAACACTAACTCAAAAAACTATCTGGACCTCCATGGTCATAACAGCATTATTTACAATAGCAACTACATGGAAACAACCTAAGGATCCATCCATGGATGAATGCATAAAGAAATTGTAGTATAACATACAATGGGGGGAAAGGAAAAAAAAAAAAAAGGAAATCCTACCATTTGCAACAACAATGGATGGACCTTGAAGTCATTATGCGAAGTGAAGTAAATGAGACAGAGAAAGGAAAATACTATATGGATCTCACTCATATGTGGAATCTTGAAAAACACCACCAAACTCATAGAAAAAGAAATCAGAGGTGGAAGATGTGGGAGGGGTAATTGGAGGAAGGTGGTCAAAAGGCAAAACTTCCAGTTATAAGATACATTAACTACTAAGGATGTAAGGATGTAATTACATCCTTATATGACTATAGGTAACTATAGCTACCACTGCTGTATGATACGCTGGAAAGTTAAGAAAGTAAATCCTAAGAGTTCTCATCACAAAGGGAAAAAATTTTTTCCTTTATTCTTTTCTTCTTTCTTTTCTTTTTATTGTATGTCTATGAGAAAATAGGTGCTAGCTGAACCTACTATTATAATAATTTCACAATATATGTAAATCAAGCTATCGTGCTATAGGCCTTAAATTTATATAGTGATATATGTCAACTATTTCTCAATAAAACTGGAGGAGAGAGAGAAAAAAAGAATGTTCACAAAAAAATTATTGATAAGGGCAAATATCATAAATAACTTGAATATCCACCAACACTAGTATGGGTAAATAACTTGATTTATTCATACAAAGAAATTCTGTGAACCAATAACAAATTTAGATGAATCACACAAGCATAATGTTGAGCAAAAGAAGCCAGAAACAAACGAGTATGTATTTATTACATAATTCCATTAATATAGAATTCAAAAACAGGCAAAATAAATCTACAGTGATAAAAGTCAGAATGGGTGGTTCATGAGGAGGTGGTTATATTCACCCAGAGCGGGCAATGGGAGCCTGATTTGATCTGCAAAATGGTTATACATGTGCATGCAAATGTAAACATCCACTGACCTGTGCATATATGTAACTAATTGTTTTACATTTAAGACCGCAAAATAAATATATTTTCAGATGAATAAAAGCAGATAATTTATCATCAGCAGACCTGATTAAATACTAAAGGGAATTTTTAAGTCAAAAGGAAAACGATGTCAAAGGGAGGTATGTGAATGTAAAGAAGTATGTGAATGTGAAGAGCAAGAGAAAAAGTGACTATATGAGTAAACCTAAATAAATTGGGACAGTCTAATCATATTTTTGAGATTTCAAATACTGTAGAACTAAAAGATATGACAGCAGCAAGAAAAGGTAGAATGAAAACTGGCAAAATACAAATTTACCAAGGATACATGTGGCAGTCTCTAGTGTAACCAATAAAAGAAAGTAAAACTAAGAAATTAATAGAAGGGAGAAAGAATAATTTAAAATACTCCATTAATCTATAAATTGAGAAAAACATAATCCAGAATGGGCAAGACAAATAGTAATAGACAGTGTAAATACATTAAATGTCAACTGACTACACTCCAATTAAAAGTCAAGAAATCATCAGACTGGATTAAAAACAAAAACTATAGTCTCCTTAACAGTAAACATACCATAAGGTTATAGAAAGCTGAAACTAAAAGGATGTAATAAGCTATTTAGTGCAAATACTAATAAAATGAGCTAGAATCATTCTACTAATATCAGATTAAGGAAAATTTAGTTCAAAAAGAATTATTTAGAGATAACAAGGATCATTCCATTATGATTAAAGAGTTAATCACCAGGAAGATATAATAACTCTGCATTTGTTATCAGTAAAAACTGAAAAAAAATAAAGCTTTTCTCAGGAAATGACAGATCAAGCAGAGAAAACAAGAAAGTAAGACTGTGGAAGATTTAAACAACATTAATGAATTTGACCTAACTGATATTTATAAAACACTGTACAGCAAATTTCAAAGGATTGAAACCACATAGTGTATCTTCTCTGACTGCTCTGGAATTACAATATAACTCACTAACAGATATGTAACTAGAAAACTTTCTAAATATTTAGAAATTGAGCAATAAATTTCTAAAGATAAAAAAAGTTACATTGAAAATTTTAAATCACATTGGAAATCACACTGTATTATGAGCAAAACAATACTAAACATATGACATTTTGATTCTTAATGTTATTCTAAAATAACATAAAGAATATCACATACCTACGAATAAATCTGCTGAAAGATGCAAAAGTCCTCTCTACTAAATGAAAATTATAAACATTAGTGAGATAAATTTATAAAGCCCTAAATAAATAGAGAAATATACCATGTTCATGGATTGGCTGACTCCGTATTGCCAAGATGTCAGTTATCTATAAATTGATCTTCAGTTTCAGTGCAATCCTAATCAAAATTCCAATACATGTGTGGGTGTAGGTTTTTAAGAGTAAGTACAAATTGAAACTCTGATTCTAAAATTATATGAAAATATACAGGGCCAAGAGCAGAGGAGGCGAGAGAAGAAGTTGGAGTACATGCACCACCCAATATCAAGAATCTTAAAATAGATCATTTAAGACAATGTGGTATTGGCACAAGGAGAAACAAATACACCAGTGGAACAGAAGAGAGTCTAGAAACATACTCAACCTTACATTGATATACGAAAAACAGAAGTGTCTTGGGGAAAAAAACCCATGTAGAAATATTTCATTCAAAACTTTAATACATTTTCTGATCAATCATATCAATTACAACAGCAAGTAAATAATATTTGTTAAATTTTTTCAGACTGTATAAAATGACTTCCAAAACAATTAGCAGACCTTCCATAAATTCTTTCTCTCTTACCTCTCCAAAAGCTCCTCGACCAATCACCTTCAATATTTCAAAGTCTTCTCTATGTAATCGCATCTGTTTCACTTTAGAAGTAAATGGTTTAGCTGAAACAAAAAAACAACATTAATTACTTTCTTAATGAAATGTGATGCAAATTAAATATAAATAACGGTTTTTATTATTTAAACAATAAAAAAATCAAATTATGATTAAGAATTATGCCAAAGTATTTAATAATCTCATCAAACTATATTGAAAAGAAATAGATTTAATTTCCATAAGAAAACAATATATTTCCTTTATTTATTACATACGAAATACATTTTTAGTGGAGGAACGTATTTTTAAACCTCAAATAACATGAAATAATGTAAAATAATAAATGAGAAAACCGTGGCACATAGAAGTGAACACTGATCAAATGACCAAGTAAGTGGTTTTGAACAAATTGGACTGGACAAACTGAGATTGACCACTGTGTATCAGTCAGGGTCCCAAGAGGAAATAAATTATCCTAATTTGAGGAAAGTTTATTTACAAATAGACTATTTACAAAAGTGTAGGAGGGATATTAGGAAACCACAAGGAACAGTGCAGTAATCTGAGACTAGTGTCCCGTCCCTTTCCTAGTTTCTATATCAGACTATCAGAAACACTTGGTTAAGAAGGGTAGAGATAGACAGAGAACAGTGAGACTAGTGCGGGCTAGTTCCCAGCTAGAGCTGGAAAACATCACAAAACTGCCTACGAATGTTAACACTTAGCAGTTCTTTAAGTATATCTTCTACTTCACTTTACATTCTCCCACTCTCACAAGGCTTCCAAATAACCAGTCACTCAAATAAAGTATAAGCATCATATTTGTCTCATTATTGACCCTAAATCCAAAAACAGTATTTCATCACAGACAATTAAGTTATTTATAATCCAGTTGAGTTCTTAAAGAATAATTCTGTGTATACCTTTCTCTGGATAACATCCTACTTATATAAAAGGTCAGAAATCTAGATATTTCAATCCTCTAAAACACTATTACAAAACAGGGAAAGAAACTTTTTTAAAAACTAGAGTAATTTAAATATAATTCAGGTAAGCAAATGGTTGTTAAAATGATCTTTTAGCAAAGGTACAAAGGATGACACAGTCTGTGAAAAAATAAGTATCTCCACACAGTAGCGTACACCCTGAAAGCATCACACAAATGAGTACTGCAAAATCATGCATAATTAGTATTAAAGATTTTGTTAATTACCCAAGTTTTACAGAAGCCTATAGCATTAACATAAATTAAAACAACCCAGTCTATTCTTTACTCCCTAGAACCTGCTAGTAAAAATATCGTCTTTGATATTGCAAAACTATTCTATTTTCAGGCATTCAAAAATGAGTTAAGTCACAAATTTCTTCAAAAGGCTCATAGTTTACTAATCATTTATTCAATTCACTCAAGAAGTACGTTGAATAACCACTGGATGCTAAGCATTTTATAAGATGTTAGAGGTACAAAGATTAGTAAAATAGTCCCTGTCCTCAAGGAAACAAATTATGCAGTGTTCCTCTCCCATTTAAAAAGTTCAGAGTGGTTGAGCACAAATGGCTAATAAACAGGAAATGATGCTCACAAGAAATCAGAGAAATGCAAATAAACTTAGTAGGAATGTATTATTATTTACCAACCAAATGGACCAAATATAAAAAAGCTGAAACCACTATGTGTTTGCAGGAATGTGAAAAATACATTGCTATTAGAACTACTGACTACAATCTCTGTGAAGATTTGGCTTTTCTTTCATTCTCTTAACATGGCATATTAAAGGTTTTAGAAGCTAAACCATCTTTGCATACATACCTTGAGATAAGTCTTACTTGGTTGTGATGCACTTTATTTTGGTACACAGATGAAATGGTTTTGCTTTGATTTTATTTAGGAATTTTACACCTGTGTTCATAAACAGTGTCAGTCTATAATGATCTTTTCTCTGTACTGTCTTCATCTGATTTGGCACCAATGATAAACCAACCTCACTAAACGTGTTGAGTAGCTTTCTCTCCTTTTTTATTCTCTAAAGCAAAATTATTCCAGGTTGTTTAAAGATACCAATGTGAAAAACAAAACAAGGAGCAGCAGGATGGCTCAGTTGGTTAGAGCGTGAGCTCTTAACAACAAGGTTGCCGGTTCAATTCCCGCATGGGATGGTGGGCTACGTCCCTGCAACTAAGCTTGAAAACGGCGACTGGACTTGGAACTGAGCTGCGCCCTTTCATATTATTGTCATTTCAATGTTTTCTATTTCTACCTGTGACAACTGTGTATAATTGTATCTTTCTTGAACTTATACATTACATTAAAATTTTCAAATTTATTGGAATAAAGTGAGCTATAATATTTTATTTTGAAAACTACTATGGATAGATTTGATCCCTTTTAGCTGTTAATATTGTAGGTTTGGGTTTATATTCATTGTTTTTCCTTACCACTGTTGTTAATGTTTGCATATTTCACAAGTTTTTTCCAAATACACAATATTCAGATTTGTTGATCCTTTCTAAAATTCTGTGGTTTTTTCTTTTGTTTTAGTAGGTTCTTACTTGAATTTACATAAAATTTCAGAAACAGAAAGCAGAGGTTAATGTTAACCTTCCGCCCTTCCACTCCGGGGAGGGGGGGGAAGCTAGCCATGTTGTTATTAGACAAAAAAGATATTATGGAGAAAGGCATTAGTAGAATAGAGATAAAAAAGAGCCATGCATAATGATTTAAAAACAAACAAAAAACCCAACTGAACTAACCAGGATATACGCTAATGATTCTAAACATGAATACACCCATAAACACAACCTTAAAATATGTAAAGCCAAATTGACAGACATAAAAGAAGAAACAAACTCTCCTTCATAGAGTGAGATCGTACTACATATCTCAATAATTAATAGCTCAAGCAGACAAAAAAAAACACTATATATTTGAACAGAATAAACATTAACATTCCACCTAAGAGCTGGAGACTATAATTCTCAACCACACAGTGAACCTCCATAAATTTTGATAACATGACAAGACATAAAACTACCTCTAACAAAATTCAAAGTACTGGGAACATAAAAACAAAATTATAGGAATACAGTGCAATT
Organism: Rhinolophus sinicus; assembly: GCF_057876585.1. Taxonomy (NCBI): domain Eukaryota; kingdom Metazoa; phylum Chordata; class Mammalia; order Chiroptera; family Rhinolophidae; genus Rhinolophus; species Rhinolophus sinicus. The sequence continues at coordinate 54,907,612 of NC_142506.1, read as the reverse complement.
AAAACAATTAGAAATCAATAACAGAAACATTATCAGGACAGCCCATAAGCTCTGAAATTAAAAAACAATTTCAAATAAGAAATTAATAAGATAATTACAAAAGACGAAGAACTACATAATAAAAATAGTACATATTAAAACTTCTAGGATACAGCCTAAACCAGTATTTACCAAAAAAAGAAAAAGAGCCTTCAATATTTACACTGGGAAAGAAAAAAGGCTGAAAATTAAGGTGTTAAACACAACAGAAAATGTTAGACCAAGAGAATAAACTCAAAGTAGAAGAAAATAAAAATATAAGAAAGAAAAATAAGGAAAATTAATTTGAAGGTAAGCATATAATAGAAAGTCTCGAAAAGGCCCAAGGATGATTCATTGAAAAGACTAATAAAATAAAACAGAAAGGAAAGTATAAAAACATCAGTACCGAGAATGAGAAATTACAGAAAACTATATATGCTGCTGAGTTTAAACACATAGTAAGAGAATACCATAAACAACTTATGCCAATAAATTTGAAAATGTAGAAGTGAACAAATTCCTGGAAAAAGTCAGTGATTTTTTTTAAAAAACTGAAAATATGAATTGTCCAATAAATAAGTTGAATCAATAGCTTAAAATACCAATTCTGAACAGCTTTACAAGCAAGTTCAACCAAACATGTACGAAAGAGTTAACTCCAACATTAAACCAAATTTTCCAAAGAATAAACAAAAGAGGGAAAGCTCTTTTCATCCTACCCTCATTTCTTCCTAACCTCACACCAAAAATAGACAATCTTGCTCATGAATGCACAGATGCAAAAAGTGTCTGCAAAATAATATCCAAGTAATCAAGTAATGTATACATAAAATAATATAACACAATCAAGTTGTGTTTACCCCAAAAATGCAAAGTTGTTTTAATATTAGAAAATTGATTAACATAATTCTCCACATAAAAAGATTTTGAAAAAATATCTCGATATATTTAAATGCAAATATTGTTCAATAAAATTAAACAGCCACAAATGCTATTTTTAAAAAACTACACTTTTAACAAATGAAGAATGAAAAGGACATTTCCATGGCCTGACAAGTGATAGCTGTAACAGCAACAGCAGCAAAACAGCAAACATGATACTAACGATAAAATGTTAAAAACATTCTTTAATATCAGGAAATAAACAAGGATGACTTCTATTAAAATAATTATTATCACTTTTATTTAACATTGTAATAATGATCCAAGCCAGTGCAGTAAGAAAAGATATAAAAGACACAGGACTGAAAAGGAACAAAAAAATGGAATGGTATTTTACTCCACACACAAAGTCATTCCAGGTTGTTTAAAACACAATATAGGAGGACACTGTGACTTTGGGTTAGAGAAGAATATTTTAATCAAGATAAAGTATAAATATAATAAATGTGTGCAAAATTAAGAATTTTTTTCATCAAAAGGCACCATAAAGGCAAGACACTAGAACCATTTAACTGTGACACATGTAACTGAAAATGGGTTAGTATCCAGAACTCGTCTTCTACTAACCAATTTAAAAGAAAAGAAACAAGCCAACTGAAAAACAGTACAAAAGACAGGTATTTCAGAGAGAAGAAAATACCAATGGTCCATAACCATATCAAAAGATATCCAACCTCACTAACAGTCAAAGAAATGCACCCAGTCCTGTGGGTAGACTTGTGGGGTTATCACTTTGTGAGGTGGGTAAATGTCTAATCAATATATTGTTTTGTACACCTGACACTAATTTTAAAATGCACCTAAAACCACAATGACATACAATTTCACACCCACCTGATTGGAAAAAATTTAAAATCAATAATACCAAGTGTTGACAAGAATATCTTGTCCACTGTTAGTGAGAATGTAAATTAATACAACCACTGTATTAAAGTTTGTCATTTAGCTATTTGAATTGAATATGTACCTATTTTACAACCCAGAGATTCCACGTTAGATATATAATAGCACCTAGAGAAACTCTTGCTTATGGTAACTGGAAAACATGTATTATTCAGCATTATCCATAATAATGAAAACCTGTCACTGTCCATCTACATGAAGATGTATAAATATATTGTGGTTCATTCATACCAGCAAGTAATATATGGAAGTGAAAATAGATGAACTACAGCTATTTTAAGCAACATAGATAAATCTCAAAAACATACTTGAAAAAAGTACAGAAAACGCCGTATGATTTCATTTACGTAAAGTTTAAAACCAGGCAAAAATAAACAACATACTCTATAGGGATATTTAACGTATAAAGATGATAAAACTATAAAGAAAAGCAAGCAAATTTCATTGTGGTGAGATACAAAGAGATTTCTAAGTTCCTATCAATATACCCATTTCTTAAGCTGGATCAAAGGGTACAGGAATGCTTATTTTATTATTAACATCATCCTTTGAACTGTAAAGAAAAGTTTTAAACATTTTTATATATAACTTCATAAGGAAAATTTTTAACAAAAAATTTTAAACTTGTATAATGTCAATGATTCAATATTCACTTTAATGAATATGATTAGCTCAAAAATTTACTTACTTGACCAGAATTTTTCACAACTTAATATTCTATCAAATCTGAGAAACTATGGATGTTCTTAACTAGAACTGACAATACAACTTTAATTTCAATGATCAAGTTAGATAAAAACAATTGATCATGAAAAAATGAACCCTGAATAACTTGAGGAATAAGACAAACCATTAACAGTCATCATCATTACTCAGACAAAAAATGTTCTCTGAAGACAAGTTTCTGAGAAGAACAAATGACTGGTTGATTATTGGTCCTTCAACTTACTACATGATACAAGCAACTTGATCCCGCAAGTAAAATGATTATCTTATTGATACTTAGTCAAAACCATTTTCAATTTACATATTTTTAAGAAGCACTGCTCAAGAGCTTATCGTTATTCTAGTACTTGTCCTCATGACCCTACTTTAGCTACACCAGTACACCTGTGGACCTCTCTTCCTTCTGACTGCAACTAACCTGACATAACTAAACTCGGAGCTATCCACCACTAACAAAGAATCTAAAACAGGCCAAAGGATGTAACTGAAGTGGATCTCATTAAGTGTCTCTATCAACTCAACTTTATCTTTAACTGCCTTATCTTCAAGACAACCACAAAGTGTGTCTGATTCCTTGGATTAGTTACTCATCATCTGCCCAGAGATTACCCCGATATTGAAATTAGCAGAAATTAGCAGGCAAAGATTTTTAAAACAACTACTATAGATATGCTCAAATTTCCCAACGAATGAATGAATAGGAAATCTCAGCAAAGCAAGAGAATCAATCATTCAACGTATTTTTTATAAAGAACCAAACGGAAATTCTAGAACAGAAAAAAATCTGAAATGAAATAATTATCAGATGTGCTTCAAAGCGAAATGAAATTAGGAAAGGACCCATGAACTTAAAAATATATCCATAGAAATAAACAATCTAACAAACTTTAAGAACAAACAGTCGCAGGCACCTATAAAACAATATCAAAGGGTAATTAGAATCTCAGAAGGGGAGGAGAGAGACAATGGGGCAAAAAAATATTTGAAGAAATAGTGACTGAAAGGTATCCAAATTTGGTGAAATACATAAATGTACAGATTCAACAAAGTCAGAGAATCTCAAGCGGGAAATATAATTAAGATCACACCTACACACACTTTTTAAAAGCTAAAAAAAGACTTAAACCCTAAGTTTTTTTGTATACTTCCATTGCAGTGCACTTCTGTCACATTCTATTTTTAAATAATAAATATTAATTTTTGGAGGACTTGATTGCCAAGTCAAGTAGTAGTCAACTGGTCCTGCTTCTCCAGAAATACATTTGAAATATTACCAACAATTCCACTGAACTGCTTTAAGCAAATATTAAGATATCTAATTTATCAAGAATAATTTTTTTTGCAATGCAACAACTGAGTAAAATAATTCCACATAAAATTCTCTATTTTTCATACCATAATCTTGGATTTTCTATTTCTGAAGAAAACAAAAAAAGAACTTTTAAAGAATTCAATACTGAAATCATACTAATAATAAATTTAAATGACTCTGAGATACTATTTCTCATCTATAATAACTACAAAATTCAACAGCTTTGTAATATGCTTCCCTGACGAGGCTATGTGGTGGGAAGGGGGGGTGGGAATAGGGACGCTCTTCTACACTGCTGACAGGAATTTGGCAATATCTAACAAAACTACATATGCATTTACTTTTTGATTCAACTATCTCACTCTTAGGAATTTACCCTGAAGATATACTTCCGACAATATAAAAAAAATATACACACACACACACACACACACATATATATGCATTATTATTTATAACTGCAAAATATTAAAAATAAATACCAAGGCTAAATTTTTGAATAAATTTATTCAAAAACATATTTGAATAAATTATGACACAAACACATAATGGATATTTGTGTTTGACCGACTCCATCTAAGTTTAGATGTGCAGAAGGGCTTAGATATATCCAGAGGAAGCCACATGCAACATGTTACATGCAGTTATTGCTTAAAGACAGAGGGGAAAAAAAGGATGAGGAAGATCTCTACAAACTGATATGGAATGATTGCCAGGATATATAGTTAAGTGAAAAAAAAAAAAAGTACAAAATGATAAAGTATACTACACTTTAAAAATATGTATGTGCATATTTTTACATATGCCCTTTCACATAAGGACATGATGTATACACGAGTATGTCCTTACTTCTACAAAAAGAAATTAGAAAGTTAAAAGTGATTACCTACAGAGGGTGAGCAGAAGGAATAAAGTGGAAGGGATAGGGAGATAATTAGTGACAGTGACACCTGAGTATACCTTTTTTCTATAAATTTGACCTTTAAATGAACCACAAAATTTTTTTTATAAAGAACTAGTCTACAAAACTTTTGAACAAAGTACTTTGAATATATATCCTCAGCCTAATGAAAAAAAGAATACAAAGAAACCTGAACTCTACTTAGATTTGTTGTTTGAAACAGGGGGTAGCAATTCTGAAATTATTTTTTATTTTGTATATGTTGTAGTTAAACAAGTGAGTAATGTAATACATGGCTATTGGTGGGAGCCTGGGCTTTCAATGTGAAAAGATACAAATATGGGGGGAAGAGGGAGTCAAGAAAGAATGCTCTGGTGTTAAGTTAGAATACATAGTGTCAATACAAACTCATGATTATAAACACACACATAACATACTGAAGGCACTGAAGTATGACACACAAGTATCTCAGCAGCAATGAGCACAAACGAGGTGTGATCAAACAATACAGTGAAGGTTTAAATTTTAAAAAAGTTATTACAGTAAAAGACACATTGCCATTAACCCCCTTCAAAATACTCCCCTTCACTTTGAACACACTTATCCCATCATTCTTGCAACCTTCCGAAGCAGTTCTGGAAGTCCTCTTTCGTGAGTGAGCTTTCGTGAGCTGTCGTGGCTGTCGAGGCAGCCTGAATCATTTTGACTTTGGGGAAATGAATCATTTTGACCTTGGAGAAGAGCCAGAAGTCGCACAGTGCCAGATCCAGTGAATAAGGTGGATGAGGACACACTGTAATATTTTTATTTGACAGAAATTGCCATGTACCAGAAGCGATATGTGACACGGAGCATTGTCATGATGGAGGATGAAGACACTCATGAAAGAGGACTTCCAGAATTGCTTCAGAAAATGTCAAGAACGATAGGATAAGTGTTAAAAGTGAGGGGGAGTATTTTGAGGAGGATTAATGGTAATGTGCCTGTTACTGTTAACAAATTTTTTTCATTTAAACATTCACCATATTTTTTGACCACACCCTCTTGTGTAACATCCAAATACGTATTGGTTTCTGCTTACCAGTCTTTAAAAAAAGGAAAGTAGGTCACTGCGAGTAGTGGCTAATATGATAAACACAACATCACAATAATTGAACAAAATGACATTATGTGCTTCCTGGTTTGATACACTGAGAATGAACAGAGTATCACTTATGACTACATGCCTGCCAAGACCAAAAACTGAATCTAGTCATAAAGAAATAATCAGACAAGCTTAAATTGAGGAATAATCTATAAAGCAACTGCCTTGTGGTGTGACAAGTTTCAAGACATGACAAGGACAATAAAGACAAAGAACGTCTGAAAAACGGCCCAAATTAAGAGATTAAAGAGACATGACTACTAAATACAATGTATAAAATGGATTGGACAGTGTATCCAAAAACAAACAAACAGTGCTGTAAAGGATATTATTGGGACAAATGGTGAAATTTCAATATTAAATGTATACTTTACATTATTATTGTATCAGGGTTAAATTTGCTAAATTGGTAATAGTTCTGTGGAAATATCTCAGAGAATGCCTTTATTCTGAGAAAACAAATGCTGCAGTGTGTACAGCAGTCCCCTTATCCCCGGGGGGACCATTGAGGAGGTAAGAAAAATGTTCTAAAATTGAGTTACAGTGATGGTGGTACAACTCTTGTGAATATACTAAAAACATTAAATTGTACACATTAAATAGATGAATTATATGGTACACAAATTATATCTCAAATCTGCTTTTCAGAAAGTCAGTTGTATGTCTATACACTTGCAAGTAACAATCCAAACAGGAATTTTTAAAAATCTATTTGAAATAGCATCAAAAGAATAAAACAGGATTAAATTTAACCAACAAGATGAAAGAGCTGTACGCTAAAAACTACAAATATTGCTAAACAATTAAAGAAGACCTAAATAAATGGAAAGACATCCCATATTCATGAATTGAGAGATTTAATATTGTTAAGATGACAATGTTATCTGAATCAATCTACAGTTTCAAGGATATCCCTATCAAAATCCCAATGGCATATTTTACATAAATAGAAAAACCCATCCCAAAATTCACATGGCATCTCAACAGACCCTGAATAGCAAAAACAATCTTGAAAAAGAAGAACAAAGTTGAAGGCCTCACACTTTCTGATTTCAAAACTTACTACAAAGCTATAGTTATCAAAACAGCATGTACTCGCATGAGGATACATATATAGACTAATAGAATAAACTAAGAACCCAGAAATAAATCTTCACATGTATGGTCAATTAATTTCAACAAGTTAATTTTTGTATATGGTATAAAACACACACACACACAAGTGTGACAAAGTTGGCTGATACTTAAAGGCCCTGTTAGAACTGAAAATGGGAGCCTAAATATAATTCAAAACAATTGTAACACCAATATCCAATACTTAAAAGCTTTGATTTCTACTATATCCCAGGAGCTCCCATAAAACTGTCAACTAATTTCTCAATAGAAACTTTGCAGGCCAAAAGGGATTGGCAAGAAATATTCAAAGTGATGAAAATCAAGGACCCACAACCAAGATTACTCTACCCAGCAAAGCTATTAGTTAGAATCAAAGGACAGATAAAGAGCTTCCCAGATGAGAAAAAACTAAGAGTTCATCACCACCAAATCAGTATTACAAGAAATGTTAATGGGACTTCTTTAAGAAGAAGGGAGGAAGAAAGATCAAAACTATTAAGTAATGAAATGGCAATAACTACATATCTAGTAACAATTACTTTTAATGTAATGAATTAAATGCTCCAGTCAGAAGACATAGGGTGGCTGAATGGAAAACAAAAACTCTTACATATGCTGCCTACAAGAGACCCATTTCAAATAGAAATAAGCTCAGAAACAGGTCCACTAATTTATGCAAATTTAGTGTAAAATCAAAGTGGAATTTCAGATGAGTGGTGAAAAGATGAACTATTTAGGAAAAAAATTAATCCACAATTCACACAACTCAAAAAAATAATAGCATAATTAAAGAAATAAAAATTTGTAAAAACTATAGAACTACTAGGAGAAAATAATGAAGCATATTCCTATAATCCTGAAGTAGAAAAGACTTTCTTGGCAAAATACAGCCTTATGGCCAGAAGCCATAAAGAATAAAGTGCCAAATTTGCCTACACATAAACTTAAGTCTTCTGTAAGGTTAAAGATAACATCAAGTTAATTTTTAAAAAAAGAACACTGAAAAAATATATTTGCAATAAACACATTTAACAAGAATTAATATATAGAACATAGAGTTTTTACACATCAATAAGAAAAAGAAAAATGGGCAGGGTATATGAATGGGCAATTTATTAAAAAAGAAAACTATATAAAAAATGTCCAACACCTGGACATAAATCAGAGATTTATATATTAAAGTAACAAATATCAATTATTGACCATGGAATAGGAAAAATATATATATTGATCATATCTGGTTTCCAGGAAACAGGCATACTCATATACCGTTACTGGGAGTATAAACTGGTATCCACTTTCAGGGAACGAAATATTGCAGCCACTTGAAATATTTTCAGTGTGCATTCCATTTCTTCCAAAATTCCATTCTGAGTATCTACTCTTGAGTAGTGCACAACGATTTATGTACATTTCCTGTCATACTATATGTTAAAACAAAAATCTAGAAACTACCAAAGAAGTAGGGAAATGGTATATAAATTATGGGACAGCCATACCATGAAACACTATGCAGTCAATAAAAAGAATGAAATGGACCTATGTGAAGTAACAGGAAAACATTTCTAACACATATTGTTAAGGGAAAAAAAGCAGTCACAGAAGAACATGTAGAAAATTATCACATTTATGCAGGGAAAACAAAGAGAAAAAGTGGTACACATTGCACATATACTGAAGGAAAGGGGTCTATGAATACACAGGACAAGGAGACCGGCCAAATAATTAATAGAGAGTTTCTGTAGTATACACTGAGCATCATTCTTTTCATTTTAAGTTGAACTCCTCCCCATTTTTATCAATCACCTCATAGCTAGGTCTTGCTTTTTTGAAGTTTTCATCTCATCTGCTCATAAAAAACTTACCTTACCAGTACCTTTGGGTTAATAAATAATTTCACCCCATAAAGAAACTGAGAATTAGATTAAGAAACTTATCCATCATCACACAGCTATTCAATTACAGTCAGGTTTGGAATGCGGGTTTTTCTTTTTTTTTAACATTTTTTTAATTTTTCAATTACAGTTGATATACAATATTATATTAGTTTCAGGTGTACAACACACTGATTAGACATTTAAATAACTTACTAAGTGATCACCCTGATAAATTCAGTAACCATTTGACACCATACATAGATAATACAATACTACTGACTATATTCCCCATGCTGTATTCTTTATCCCCATGACTATTTTGTAACAACAAATTTGTACCTCTTAATCCCCTCCCCCTTCACTCATGCCCCACCCCCACTTCCAGCAACCATCAAAATGCTCTGTGTATCTATGAGCTTGTTTCTGTTTTATTTGTTCATTTAGCCTGTTCTCTAAATTCCATATATAAGTGAAATCATATGACATTGGTCTTTGTCTGACTGACTCCACTCAACACAATACCCTCTGGGTCCACCTATGTTGGCAAGATTTCATTCTTGTTTATAGCTGAGTAATAGTCCATTGTATACATGTACTTCTTCTTTATCCATTCATCCATTGATAGATACCCAATGTCTTAGCCTGCTAAAATGTTTGGATGTGAGACAGACAGGTGGCACAAATGCATCTGTCCATGGTCCTGAACCTCCATCAACTGTTAAGGCAAAGTTCATTCTAATTGTGGAACACTGATGACAATTCAGTTTCCTAAGAATTCTCAAGCAGGTAAGCACTAAAGGAAAACAAGGAAAAAGACATAAATGACCTAAGGCGCTTCTGAAACAGCACAGCCATGGAGAGATGACCAGTTAGGGTGTGAGGGGGGTTGCTTTGACAGGTTTCAAATATACAAAAGAACAGGAAGGATGAGAATAAGGAGGTGGAGGAGGAAGGGAAGGGGGGCGGAGGAGGAGATTTACCCCACTCTATGATTTTTGAGGAAAAGTGTTACAGAAGGTTTATGGAATTAGATACATTTGGGTTTTACAGCACTTCTGTTTTTCTGATAGAAGTCATTAATATATGGTGATAGAAGTCAATATGATGCAAGGAAGGGGAAAGAGGGGTATAAGAAGAGAGAAGAACCCAGTGACCAAATATCTACTAAAATTCTCCTCTTTCCCCATACCTTATAATATCTATGAACCAGAAGGAGATGCTGATTGAAGCTATCCCAATCAGATTCTCTCCCAATTGAAAGAAACAGAGACTAGGAGAGGATCCTTTGGAGAAGCATAAAATACAGTGATTACTTTACACTATGATAACTGACAAGTGGAAGATTTAATTGGATGGATACCTTCAAAGGAACAGAAATGGAATGGATGTCACCCAAAAAGTAGAGGGGGAAATTGATTCAGGAAAATATACTGAATTAATCCTAAAGATAGTGACAACACATGGAAAAATAAAATTTTTAAAACCAAAAAAATAGGAAAGAAAAGGATGTCAAAGTAAATCAAAGTAAATCTGAATTTACAATAAATGTAAATGGCTACACACTACAGTTGAAATACAAAGATTTCATACTGGTGAAAAAAATCCAGTTACATGCTTTTCAAAAAAAAAATCCAAACAGAAGAATACAGAAAGAATGAAAACAAAAGAATGAAAAAAGATAAACCAGACAAAAATCAAAATAAAGCTACATTCTTTATATTAATAAGAGAAAAAGGAGGAACTTTAGGGCAAAACTCCTCACTAGAGATAATGACTATCATTATATAAAAGGACCAAAAAATGTAATAATTCTACACTTTACGCAATTAATCTGGCCTCAAAGTATATAACAGGAAAAAACTGACATAATTATATGGGAAAATTGGCAAATACCCCATCAAGATAGGTAACTTTAATACACATTCTGAGTAATTGATATATGAAGCAGATAAAAATCTGAACAATCTAACAAGCTGGGTCTAGTGGACACAGATAAAATACAACAACTGCAGGAGAAACATTTTGAAAATTATGTAGAACACACACATACACACACACACACACACACACACACAACAAATACTGAGCCACGATGTAAATAAGTTAAAAAAAAATTTTAAGTTACATTTTTTAAAAAGTATTTGGAAATTAAAACATACCTCTAAACAACTCACAGTTCAAAATAATAAAACAGAAATAGGAAATTAGAAAGCGTTTAAAATGAAACAAAAATGAAAAGAAATCTAAAGCCTTAAAACTTACATTAGAAAAGAAAAATGCTAAGAATTAATGGGCTAATCATAAAACTTTAAAAGATAGAAAAAAGAATAAAAGTAAATGGAGACATAATATAGATCAGAGATATTAATAAAATTAAAAAGAGAAAACAAATCACAAAATATTGGTTCTTTCACAAGGTTGACATATGTCTAAAAAAAGGATCAAGAAAAGACAAGCAATATAAGAAACAAAAAAAATGCACACAATAACTGGTGCTAAGAGAGTAAACAAAATCATTATTTTAAACAAATTTATGCCAATAAATTTTAAAATTAAGTGAGCAAATTCCTATAAAAACTCAACTTGTCAAACTGACACAAAGAGTAATAAAAAAACTGAAATAATCCTATATTTAATAAAGAAATGAAATCCTTACTTTAAAATCTTTCAAGAAAACCCCAAAATGAGATAGATTTCTTCCAAACTCTCAAATATCTAAGGCAGACATACCAGCATTACATGAGGGACTACTTTCCAACTTGTTTTATGAAGTCAGCATAATCTTGATACCAAAACCTTCCACAGACAATATAAGAAAACTATGGGCTAATCTCTCTTGCGTACACAATGCAAAAAAATCATAATCAAAACACTAGTAAATCAAATCCAGTTATATGTCATACATCTAAATTACTTATACAACTAAACCGGGTTTAATCCAGGAATGCAAGATGGATTCAATATTCAAACTTCATTGTTAATCACAAATGGAATAAAGATGAAAAGTCATATGATTATCTCAACAAATGCAAAAGATATATAAAATTCAATACTAATTTGTAGTAAAATAAAAAACTGAAAACCTCTAAGAAAACTAGAAATAGATATACTGGGTAAAACTGTTAAGTGGTTTTTAAGTTAACTTCTAAAACCAACATTGCCAGAGACAAGATTCAAAACTGGGCCATAAAGATTGACTCTAAAACCCAGCGTTTGTCCCAACAGTCTAGCAGTAGTCATGAAATATTTCTGTTCACATACTGTCTCTACAAAGGTTCTGGAAAAAAACAATGTATTCCCTTGAACAGTTTAAATTATAGCTCAAATACTTAATTTTAGGTTTAATGGTTATAAATGATGTAACTTCCAACATATTTCGTATTGTATACATGCTTTAAATAGAATTCCATCAAAACCTGGAATTTATGAAAATTTATGGGATATGTCCACCATACAATCTAATGGCAAAGTCAATCCTCACTGTCAAACCAATCAGCAAAAATAAGACTTATTTCTGTTATAAAAAATTTTGACTTTAATTTTAATTCAAATGAATGGTTTATTACATAGCCTAGTATCAACCATTTAGCTTCCAAGTTTTCTGAAAGATAACGGATTATAGAGCTTTGTCACTAGTTTGTAAGCTTGTGAAATAAAACACCTGCTTCAGTACTTTTTATTGAAGCTCTTTTTGTTTTGCCCTCCCTTGGGAGCTATGCATTCTCAAACAGTCCCTTTTGTTTTGCACCCAGGAGATTTTCACAATCCAAAGCAATGCACCATAGCAAGATTTGAGACAGGTAAGAAGGATGCCTTTATTTTATAAAGCGGGAGGTGGGCAATTGTGTAATGGATGTGGAACAAGAAAGGTAACAGACTTAAGAGTGTTCTCAAATAGATGGATTTTAGAAAAGAATACTTAGTGAAGCTGAGAATCTGGCATTTGACTCCCATCAAACTATGTGCAACCACATACCCCTGGGGAAGTCTTCACGAACTCTGGGTACCGATACCTCAGTTTGAAGACCACTACACTAGCTTATCATAATCCTCACGTTAGCAGAAATTGACAATCTGCATTTTAACAAAAAATTTTAATCTGATTTTAATTAATTGACTTTCAGGTGTTAAGTGAATGGTGATACCTTAAAAACAGACTCCATCTGGAGGCTTTGTTTCCTAACAGGGATCATCTGCCTTATGTGAGGATTGTTCTGGTCGGGGATGGGGATCACTTTCTCAGCCCTCCCCCTTTTCCTCACCCTGGGATAAGCCTGCCAGCCACTGGATCTCAGCACAGTGATTCAGGGTGACGGAACTGTTTCTCGGGGCTGGAACTGCCTCTGAGGGTCCCTGGGACAGACTTGCTGCTCCTGGTGGCCAAGGCTCCATCAGTAGTGTAGGCCAGTGTCTGTTCCATCGTCCTGATACAGTGCCAGGCCTGCTGCAGGCCCCCCACCGCATTCTCCCAAATTCCAGTCCTCCACACCCCAAAACTGTATGGCACATGTGAGCACAGAGAACGCTGAACCATATGAGAATCTAGGCCAAACCAAACTAGGAAAGTCAGTCTGCCACCCTATTAAAACCTCTTCACGCTGCAGTAAAAAAATATACATGTATATATATTTCCGAAGTTTTTTTAATCATTACAACTCTTTTTCCTGATTGGCTGCTCTGGTGAGACCCAGAACCAGGTAGGGGTAGGTAAGTTCAGAGCCCTCGCTCCTCAGCCTCTGTTTTTGTCCCTACGTCCCATCCCAGACATGCCTGGGGAACTCCAGGGCTTCTCAGAACACGGCTCGTCAGGGTATCATCGCCAGGCCAAGTTCCCCGCGCCCTGGGACAGAGGCAGTCAGCCAGCCAAGGGCCACCACCTCGTCCCAGCCCTTAGGATTCTGGGTGAGGGCACCTGTCCTGCATCCCAAGGTCCAGAAGACATGACGCCCTCAGCAGCAGCTATCCCAGGGCCCCAGAAGCAGCCCAGAATTTACAGGTTTGCCCCCATCCAGCTGCTGAGTCTCCTGTGGCAGATGCCCTGTGCCTGCAGAGCCAGGGCAAGTGAGACCTGGAGGCCCTGCCCTGAGCACCAGGCAGCAATGCGGTCTGAGCACCTCCCACCCTCCACCCAGAGCTGGCGCTTCTGCAAGTGTTCCAACCCGACAACTGCGAGTTGGAGAACAAAGGAAGAGGAGTGGGACACAGCATTGCCCAGAGACTCACGAGACCTGAACTTCTGCTCTGACCGGCCAGAACTCATAAATAACCCTGGGCAGGTCCTACCCTTAATTAAAAAAGGGGAGGGAGAGAGCCCACTGCTTCTGAGTAAAACCAGAGCAGTCAATCAGAAAACGAGTTCTAACGATTAAAAAGAAAAAAGAAAAAAAAAACTAGAGTGAATGAGTAAATATTGCTAGGAATGCAATATTAATATTCTTAGGGTGAGAATAGCCATTTTTCTGAAAATTATTATTTTTAATAATAGGTTCAGAGCTCTAGCCCCTCAGCTCCTAGTGAAGCACCTAAACTGGGGGTGCTCTTGGGGACCCGACACACACATCTCCTCTCTAGTTTTCTAAAAATCCCATTACCTCCCAACATTCTCAGCTGATTCCTTTGTCTTAAACATTACTGAAATAATAGAAATAATCAGAAGGGAACTGTTTTCTCTTCCACCACCAAATCTACCCACTTACCTGTACCTGTAACCCTGTCCTCTGCCTCTCTACCACAAAAACCAAACGTACAAAAAAAGCAAGTGCCCTGCTCTAATCAAAGCCCAATCCCTGTCTTTATGTTCCCTCTTTTCTATATCATAAATTTTTTCTCCCGTTGGATCATTTTTATCAACCATAGTTTTCTCTCATGCTTAAAAACCTCCCTAACCTCATGTCCCCCCAGCTACCACCAAATTTCTTTGCTCGCCATCACAGTGAAACCTCTTTAAAGAATGGTCCTTACTTGTGGCTTCCCCTTTGCTTCCATGTTCCCCTCATTTGGCTCCGTTTGGACTTTTGCCTGCATTTTCGCCACATTCACAACATGTGATATTCCTTTCTTCTGAAATTTTCATTCTGCTTCCTGACAAAGCATTCTCCTGGTTTTCTTCTCCCTCCGAGGCCACTCTCCATTTCTGGCGCCTCCTCCACACTACGCTGCTCAAGCTCTAAATTCTGGATGCCTTAAGAATCAACTCTTGGCCCTTTTCTTTTTCCTCTTGATACATCTGCTTTAAGAAATCTCATCTACTCATCCCATGACTTTACCTATAAGCTGATGAATCTGAAATTTACACATCCAGTCCTAAACTTTCCAATAACTAACATATCTTCTTCAGGGTAGCACATCAGCTGCCTACTATCCCACACTTAACATGGCCAATACAAAATTCTTAATTCTCGCCCCATTGAGTGACAGGTCTCCCCATCATGTCACTCAATCGCAATGGTGGCAGTACAACTGAGTAGTTGCGATTAAGAGTGCGTTCTAAAATCAAATTAAATGTTTTGGATCTTGACACCACCACTTACTAGCTATGAGATTGAACACCTATGCCTCAGTTTCCTCATCTGTAAAATAGGCATAAAGCTACCTTCTTCATAAGATGAAAATTGCTTAGATAGTACCTGACACACAGTAAATACTCAATAAATATTAGCTGTAGTTATTCATCTGGGTGCTCTGGCCAAAAATATGTGCTTCATCCCATGACGAACCAATCTAACTTACCACCCAAAACACTGTCATGTCATACTCTTTTATTTTCCTTATAGCTCTTACCAATATCTGAAATAACGTATTTACATGTTTATTTCCTGCCTTCCCCAAATTATGATGTAAATTCCATGCCAGCTGAGACCCTGCCTGTCTTGTTCATGCTATGTCTCCAGAAAGTGGCACCTACCACATAGGAGGCATTAAGTATTTGTTAAAATGAATTCATAAGTATACTACAAAAATATTCTGTCATAACAAAAGACTACAAATCTTAAGACTACTTATGTTTTGATAGAAAGCAATTTCCAAGTCTCCTTGCTGTAAAAACAAATACATATTCAATGGCTTCCCAATGCCAACAGGGTCAAATTCAAATGATGTAGTAAAACCAACTGAAATGGCCACAACTCACCATTCCAACTATATTTCCCACTGCCCCCCGCTCTGCTCCAAGCACATGCCTTGGAGCCCTCCTGCCTCCATACTCTGCATTCCCCTTACATCTAAAATGCCCTCCTATGCTGAATTCACAAAACACTAACATCTTAGGATCAGCTCAAACGTCTCCTCCGTGATTGATCCTTTTCCACTCCCCACTCTCCTCGTCAATAGTAATCTCTTGTGCCTCTTTCAATACACTTACATTCTGCTTAATTCTCTGAGGGCAGGAAACCACATGTTGTTCACCTTTATTGTTCCCACACTCCATTACACACATATTTATTGTTCACACTATTTATTGAGTTGACTGAAAGCAGACCTCCTAACCACACTTCTGCAGATACCACCACCAATATACTGGAATGCGTGTTAGAGATACAATGACAGATGACCCTTGGTGTGACATATATAAAAAGACAATTAATAATAATCCAAGATAAGTCATATTGGTTGTCAAACAAAGACCATAAAAATATTTTATAGGCATTTAGAGAGGGAGAAGCCAACAAAAGATGGCATGGCTGAAAAAAGTATTGTTTTAAATGACCATTTGCAATTTTAAAATTAAAATTTAATTAGCGATATCTATAATGCATCCTTTGCTCTCTTCCACACAATAACACTGGCTCAGACTCCTTAAATCAAAACTACGTATTAGAGAAGGCATTACTTAAAGGGAAAAAACAAACAACACCATAAAACTTTACTACAGCACTAATAATTCCTGAAGAAAACGTTTATGAATAAAATGTAAACTGCAATGTCAACTGGAGCGGATACTGTGGTTTACCCAGAATCCATGCCCACTTCCTAAATAGAATCCTAATATTGTTAAGTTACACATCCCTCACACAGCCCACGTACCCCAAAAATCCCACCAATAAAATGACTGGGTTCAGGAACCGACATGAGACCTAACTGGGGACGTTACGACCAGACAGGTGTTGGGGGGATTTCCATGAAAAGTCAAGTCTTGTTCCTCACGAGAGGGCTACAGGAAACACTTCTGTCTCCTCCTACCTGAACAAGGAATCATGTTACTTCAGTGCCATCCCATAACCCTGGGGGAAAGCAGTGTTAAGAAAAGCCTACACCAGGCAGCCGCTGCTGCCCAGACCAAGATGGCAGGGGCTATAATTCTGTGCCCCCTCAGCCCCTACACTGCCAGGACCAACCAGGCCACACCCTACAACTACCCAGTGCCCATCCGAGATGCCAGAGGGAACATGCCCGACAAGCTCAGCCGCCCCTAGGACCCCCAGGGCCCAAACTTGGAGGGGCTGAAGAAACTGAGCAGCTCTACTGATGGGGAGGAGGCCCTCTCCCAGTGGCCCCAGTAAAAATGAATGTGAAAACCAAAACAAAAAAACAACAAAAAAAGACAAGCCTACACTACAGCAGCAGTGAGACTGAAAGAATCTGGATGCTTGAGAACAGAGAAGCTTACCCTACCTTTGCTCTTCATAGGTTAGCCAGTAAAACCAATCTGCATTGGATTTTCAGTTACTGACAGCCAAAAGCACACTATCAACCCTCCATTTTTATTATGTAATCAACAACCTTTTCTTATTACTGTACTATCATTTAAATTGTTTCTTTTCATTCCAACCATTGAAGTCAGAACTTGTACCATCAGATATTTGAACTGTTTCTGCCACAGAATCAAATATTCAAGAAATAAAGTACAAATGTTCACAAAATTCCATTTAAATTCATTTTTTTAAAGTTAAAAATAATGACCAGGCTCTATTATAATTTTTTAAATATAACTGTTTAAAAAAAGAAATATACAGCCAAGATGATTCTTAAATTTTCAAACGAAAACTACATTTTACTAAATACATATCTCTATTTAGAGATAAATGTTTCCATATTTTTATCCTGAAAGATAAAAATGAAACAGATACAATTATTATGAAAAAGATCTTGTTCCAATTATTTTCAGATAGAGTGGCAGGAAAACAAGTATTTTTTAATTATTTTTATTAACAAATGAGGAATCAGTAAAGCTCACTGAAGTCTCTATTATTGAGATGTAGTGGTAATTCAACAGGTATTAAGATAATTTGGTCATAATCTTATTATTTTCAACTGAATTCTAAAATCAAAATTCTCAATTTTTAAAAAATTACTTGTAAAGAGGATTATGAGGATAAGAAGTATTTTAATAATAACATCATAAGGAATGTCTCCTTCTCATCATTCTATCTTCCACAACTCGTACAATTATCTAGCCCAAATCATTCCATAACTGTTTGAAATTAATTATTGCCATAATCATTAATGACCACTTTTTGACGTCTGATCCATATTTCTGAGAAATTTTTTCTGTTTTACCAGCCAATTTTTATACTGGTTTTAACTTTAGCTGTCACATTTTTAATTTCAAAGAACTTTTTTCATTCTCTTTTGTTCAGTTTTATGACATTCTGATTTACTTCATGGTTTTTCTCTTATCTCTGGGAATATTACTGATAGTTTTACATTTGTTTTGAAGTTATGCTTTCCCTGCAGAGTCAGCTTCATACAAGCTGCTTTTTTTCTGTTTGTCTGCATGTATGTTTGTCTGTACCTTATACATTAGACGCTTTCCTCAGATGTCTGGCAATCCTTGGTTTTCTATTCATATTTAGATATGAGAAAATGAAGAGATGATCTGAAGCTCTGATCCCCTGGGTGAGGTCCACTGATAATAAACTTCACTGCAGTGTGATTGCCTGAGCCCTGTACTGAGGAATCCCTGATAGCTTTATCTTTAGGTCTTTCTTCTTGGCCTGGTCAGATTGTCCAGAGAAGACTCTTCTAATCTTTGTGATAAGGCCTAGTTGCAGCATTCTGAGAGCCAAGTGGAAGACAGTAAGAGACAGGATTATAAACCACTACTTGTAAGAAATCACTTTTGAAATAAAACAGGATAAATCAATGAGGAAAGAAGTCCCTGATATACAAAAATACGATTTTCACGCAATCCTTCAAGATCAAATCTATTGCTTTTAGCCTTGCCTGTAACAAGTACAATGGCATTAATTCATTCATCCAACATTACCAAACGCCTGCTATGTGCCATCAACTATACGAGCACAGACAAATAGGGGAGGAGTTGCAAAAGAGTTTCCAAACAAGTTAACCAATACGTGATAAGTCATGGATTAGTCAAAGAACATGACTTAATCAGTAGAAGAGTCAGTACTTCATTACAACTGGAGGAAAAGGGGAGTGTGGGACAAAAGGGCAGCACAAGAGAACATGGGGGATAATGCAATTGCTCTATAGCTTGACGATGCTAGTGGTCTACATTTGTCAAAACTCATAAGATGTACACCAAAAACTAAATTTTAACAGATTTTTGTAGATTTTTAAAATAGTTTTTAAAAATTTCTAAAGGTGAGAGTGGGAAGTAAATATAAACAAAATTGTGTATGTGTACACACGCAATAGGTGTGGTAAATCAAAGCAGGCACAGCAGACAGAAGTCATGGTCCACCAGAGTAGGGTGTTGAAGGCAGAGCTGGATGAAAGGATATCCACATACAAGGGCTGCATGGCACTGAGCGTGTCCGAGCCTGAGGAACATGAGGAGCACATCCAGGGGGTGGAAGGAAAGCCTGCTGTGGGCAATCAGAGTCTGAGCAAGGTGAGGAGCACATCTGTGGGAGGACAGAGAGATGGCAACCCAGCCATCGAAATCAAAGCTCAAATGGGATGATGGCAGCTAGGCATGAGGAGCCCATGACGGCTTAGGGTGAGCAGGTCATTTGCATGAGGGAGGGGCTGGCAACATTCGTGGTTACACACTGAGCGGTTGATCTCATAAGTAAATATATTAGGGATAATGGGACCCAGGCTTCTCACTGTTGGAGAAGGGAGTTACAAAATGGAAAAGAAAAAATATAGAGTGCATCCTATAGGGCTGGATTGGAATCAGAGGTATCCATGCAAACTCACAGTCTTCAATATATACATGTAGAAATATGTAGTGAGAAAATATATGGAGAAATAAATATATATGAGGTGTGATCAAACAATACGGTGAATGTTTAAATTTAAAAAAATTATTACAGTAAAAGACACATCACCATTAATCCCCTTCAAAATACTCCTCCTCACTTCTAACACACTTATCCCATCGTTCTTGCCACTTTCTGAAGCAGTTCTGGAAATCCTCTTTTGTGAGTGTCATGGCTGCCCTGATGTCTTGAATCATTTTGTCTTTGTGGAAGAGACAGATATGCGCAGTGCCATATCTGGTGACTAAGGCAGATAAGGGCGCACCATAATAGTTTTATTTGACAGAAATTGCCGTGTACCAGAAGTGATGTGTGACATGGAGCGTTGTCCCAATGGAGGATGATTTATGGCACACTGTAAAACACACCTTCTCTCAACCGTAGCTCACAACCAACTGCACTGAACAATCTGAAACTTGCCACACACTGTTACTAAGGTTCGAAGCACCACTTTCCGTACTGAAGACCCCTGCCTTTCCGTTGGATGGCACTCGGCAGCAGTGTTCACCGTATGTTTTGATCACTACGGAAAGGTTCCCTGTCACACATTGATTCTGGTATATGGTAATTTCTGTCAAATAAAAGCATTACGGAGACGTCATCAAAATGGCGGCGTGAGGTGAGCCTCTAGAAAGCTCCCCTGGAATTTACAACTAATCGAACAACAGTAACTCCACAAAGGACTCCCTGCACAGCAGACAGGCAAGACGAAGAGGCCCACTACTGAATTCACCTAAAGGTGGGCAAATTGCGCGAGCAGAGGAGGAGGGAAGGGAGAAGTGCAGAGACGGAGCCGCGCGGGTGCCGGACGCAGACCTAGCTCAGTGCTCCGAGCTCGCTGCACCCCGGAAATACCGCAGCTGCGGGAGAGGAAACAACTCGGACTGCTAAGGCTCCACTTACGGCCCACAAGGCTGAGGACACAGCATATAACACGGCTGAACCCAACGCTCACGGCAGAGACCTCGGAGCAAAGACTGAGGGAAGCAGGCTGAAAATGGTGGATTAAGCCCTCACTGCCGAGCAGAGAACAGAAGCCTTAGGCACTGAGACTAGCCGCCCCCTCCCTACCCTCCTAGAGCTCGCCCCGCCCCCACCTGCCCGGTGCTAGAAGCAGAACAGTAGCAGTGTCAGATCAAAACAACAGAATATTTGCTGTTTTGAGAACTGTGGACTGCAGACACTGATTCACAGCCCAACTAGTTCCGGCAAAGAGGAGGGAGCTGCGGAAGTAGGACCGGCTGTGGTGGTGGTTGCCGCCATTGCTCTGGGCCACCTCTCACAACTCACCCCGCCCCTGGCCCCACCTATCTGGGCGGATCCCTGCAGGAGTAAACAGACCTGCTAAAACACAGGGGCTCTGAATCTGGTGCAGGAAGAGCTTTGGAACTTCAAAAGCTCTCCGCATACCCATCCGCATACCCACCAGGACACTGCGCCCTGTGACCCAGGCGAACTATTAACAGAGGAGAAGCCCGTCTCCCAAGGAATCCCCCATTGTGTGAGAAGTTGGAATAGTGCAGAGAAACCACAGCACTACCATGTGAGAGAGAAAAAAAAGGCTGCAGTCAGAGAGAAAATAAAACATTCTACCAACAAGTACTGGAAAACAAAAGACCTCTTCCTATCAACCTGTTGCAGAAGCCACTCCTGTAGATGTCTAGGAAGAGAAATAATAAATCAGTAATTGCCATGAATAACCAAGGCAACAACAGCTCAGAAAGAAAGTGAAAAGTTTCCAGAAAAGGAACTTAAAGATATGGAAATTTGTGACTTAAATGACAGAGAATTCAAGATTGCAGTTCTGAAAAAACTCAACGAGATGCAAGAAAACACAGAAAGGCAGTTTAATGAACTCAGAAACACAATCAAAGAACAACATGAGCATTTTATGAAAGAGATTGAAATTTTAAAAAAGAACCAAATAGAATTTCTGGAGATTAAGAACTCAATAGAAGAAATTAAGAATGAAATAACCAGCTTAGGTAGTAGAGTTGACCAGATGGAGGAAAGAATCAGTGACATCGAAGATAGAAACCTGGAAATGACACACATAGAAGAAGAAAGAGACTTGAGACTTAAAAGAAATGAAAGAACTCTACAAGAACTTTCTGACTCCATCAGAAAGAGCAATTTTAAGAATAATGGGCATACCAGAAGGAGAAGAAAGAGAGAAGGGAACAGAGAATATATTCAAACAAATTGTTGATGAGAACTTCCCAAACTTGTGGACAGAATTGAATCCTCGAATCCAAGAAGCAAATAGAACACCTAATTACCTCAATCCCAACAGGCCTTCTCCAATGCACATTGTATTGAACCTATCTAAAATCAACGACAAAGAAAGAATCCTCAAGGCAGCCAGGGAAAAGAAGACGGTAACCTACAAAGGAAAGCTCATTAGATTATCATCAGATTTTTCAGCAGAAACTCTACAAGCCAGGAGGGAGTGGAACCAAATATTCAAACTATTGAAAGAGAGAAATTATGAGCCAAGAATAATATATCCAGCAAAGATATCCTTTAGGTATGAAGGAGGAATAAAGACCTTTGCAGACATACAGAAGCTGAGGGAATTTTCTAATACACGACCTGCACTACAAGAAATACTAAAGGAGGCTATTCGACCACCATCAACGGGACAATTTGTGGCAACCAAAACATAAAAAGGGGGAGAGTAAAGGCCTGAACCGGAATATGGGAATGGAGAAAGTAAGCGTGCTGAAGAAAATGGAATACTCTAAATATCAAACTAACTTTCTTTTACATAAACTTAAGGGTAACCACTCAAAATAAATCCAGAACTGAAATATATACTGTAATAAAATAAAAACATTATGGTGCGTCTTCATCCACCTTATTCACCAGATCTGACACCATGCGACTTCTGGCTCTTTCCCCCAAGTCAAAATGACAATGAACAGTAAACATTTTGAATCAATTCTGGACACCAAGGCAGTCACAACAGTGCAACTAAAGACATTCATGGAAGAGGACTTCCAGAACTGCTTCAGAAAGTGACAAGAACGATGGGATAAGTGTGTTAGAAGCGAAGGGGAGTATTTTGAGGGGGATTAATGGCAATATGTCTCTTACTGTAAAAATTTTATTTAAACATTCACCATATTGTTTGATCACACCTCGTATATGTATGTATGTAAGTGAGTAGATAGCATAGATCCACTAACAGAGCTTATAAGCAGCAATGAGTACTGACAGAGCCCGGATCTTGGATTCTATATCATCCTCCACTAAAAGGAACCAGGACTCCTTAGAAAAATGGCTGATTCCAGAGTAAGGAAACTGCAAGATAAGCCTAAACCATCTTCTTGTGCCAGAAAGCAAGAAAGTGCTCAGAGTGAGAAAGACATGTCAAAGAACACAGAAACCAAATTGAAAGGACTCCTACTAGCCAAATCTGGGTCAATTTGAGCCTCAAGATAAATAATGATAGTAAAGAATTATAACCTAATGAATAAACTAATCATGAGCCCAAACTGATATAAAATAGAGTTTGATAAAGAGCAGGGTATTAAATAATTTCAAAGTATCTCCTCAGAAAATGGTTAAATTACCAAGGAGAAAAAATTAACTTTACAGTGGAGAAGGCTGACAGATACTACCCTAATAAAATAAAGTGAACACCCATTATTTGCCAACTATACCTCAATAGGGCTGGAAAAAACATAATAAAATGAACACCGATAATAACGGAGCGATATAAAAATCATGCACCACTCGATAAAATGCAATGAGAAGAACACAGCATCATTTCTAGAATATTCTTGCCAAAGATGTAGTATCATAAAGAAACAAACCCAAATTGAGGGTTACTACAAATGCTACAAAATAACCAGCCTGCAATCTTCAAAAGTGTCAAAGTCATGAAAGTTGAAAATATGAAGAGCTAGTCCAGAATGAATGATACCCAAATGCAAAAACATGTGATTTTCAACTGAATGCTTTTGCTATAAAGACATTATCAGAACTGACAAAATTTGAATGAGGTCTAAGAATTAGATGACAGTAACACATCAGTATTAATTTCTGAAGTTATGCAAAAGAATAGAAAGTCGAAAATACACACAAACATATTTGTGAGTGACAGGGCATCAAGTAGGCAATTTACTCTCAAATGGTTCAGAGGGGGAAACATTGGATGTCTGTGCTAAGGAATTTAAATGTCACTCTGAAAGCTATCAGTAGTCACTGTAGGATATTAAGCAAGATGTTGACATCATCAAAGGATCATGTTGTAAGTACTTTTTAAAAGCCCTTCTCCTAAAGGCCCTAGATATGTAGGAGTCACAATATTGTCAGTGTAGGAACGCATGTAATAATGAGGTTACAGATTACTTAGCATTAAATTGAGAGAAAAAAGCATGATTAATAAGGACAGTAAGATCCAAGAATGTAATCCATTTGGAGACATTTAATACAGACAAGTCAATTAAACCAGATGTACACAGAGGTTGAATAAAATCAGGATAACCCAAGAGCTGCTGCACTTCATTGGGATTACCCCAGGAACACAGGAAAAGAAACAAATCTGATCACTTAATCACAACCTCAAGCAATGTAATACAGCAATGGACTCCTGGAAAAAACTGTCAACTTAGCATGCATCAGTCAGAAATGGGGTGACACATCACAAAGGCACGCAGAATAAAGACAGAAACAGAAATCACACCACACTTGCAAATATTCCTGTGGTTTTAACTATAAACTCTAGGAAAATCTTTATAAGTATGGAATGTGGAAAAGCTTTATGATACTCATATCAATATTTCAGCTTCACCACATACCTGAGCTTTTAGTGTGTTGCTAAATGTTTCTTAGTTATGATTTTTGGTCAGGGCAAGGCCGTAGTTAACTAGCAATACAACCTCAAAATGGGGTTTTAATCATTGTGGGCTTCTCCTAATCTTGCCAAATACATATTTTTTAAACCTTAGGACAGAACACTTCTAAGTAAATGTTTGACGGCTTTTAATAATATCTGAGTCAACTTGGAGCATTAGCCACTCCACTCTCAGTAAACCAGGTATTAAGGACGGGATTCTTGCTGCAGCAGGACAATTCCACTGCTTTTACAAAATCCTCATAAAATCTAATTAGCTATGTTCTATTTCACAACCACGACAGTCTCCCTCTCAAGTTCTGTACCAATTCTGAGGTAACTGGATTAGACAATCATCAAGCTGTACGGGGGGAAAAAAAAATCACTAGGTTAAGCAGGTGCATCTTTGCAAACCAAGGACAACACATATAAATATAGACTTAAAGGCATGTATCAAGTCTTACTGTCCTTTGTCCGTAAACACAGAGACACCCAACACAGAACTCCACACCAGCCTAATGAATACTGCCGACTGGCTTCCAAGTGATGCAAATGGAAGTCCTAAAAAAGGCAAGTCATTCAAACCTATGCCTTTGGAGTTTGATGTAAATCATGACAACAGTCGAAAACCAATGTGGTAGAAGAATTCAGTAACCACTATTTGTCACATAATCAGCGTAAAGGCTCTGACACTGCCTATGGATTCTTCATGCATGAGTACGCCAGCATGTTTCATACTCCGCCAGATGTTCCTCATAAAAAGGGTCCCAAAGTCAAATGACTTAGGCAAATTCTAGGTAAAACAAAGTAAAAGGTTTCTATACTGCACAACTTTTAAAAACTTTTACCCTGATAATGTGCTCTGCAGTATCCAAAGAGGGATGCAATGAACACAACTTCCCAATCTTACATATCCACTGAATTCTTTAATTTTCAGAATATTCATTATATCTCTTGAAATATAGTTTAAAAAACACCAGTGTGCCATATTAATTTTCTTCAGACTTACTGTAAAACCACACAACATGCATTTATGGATGCTGCATAATCTTTAGTCCATAAAGTCATAAGTGAGGGACACGCCAATCATTTTTCATGATTATTTTAAGTTTATTCTGAGTTGAGGTTCAGAATACTACCATTGAGTTGCATATTTGAACTATACAACTCTAAAAATAAAACACAACTAGCCATCTCATAATATCTGCTGTTGGTGATGCAAAGAATGGACACTGGCTTAATATTTACTGAAAAATAATTCAGTTTATAACAATTAAATGTTCCAACGTGAAATATCCTAAAAGAAGGAATAAGATTGTTTGCAAAGTCATACAGGGAAAGACATCTCCAATGCCAATGTAATTTAATAAAATATTATCAGTAAGATGAATACTGTTAATAATAAAACAAAATTATTTACACCCTTGCATTAGTATAGCAATACATTTCAACTAAACTTTACCCAAAAATGGCATTTTGGTTCTTCCTTTATCATAAGGCTAGACAGAACTTAAAAAACAGAATGGAGAAAAAAGCCAATCAAATCCGTCCAAAAATCACCAGGAAAGGAAAATTCCTAAACCAACTTTTTAACCTTTTGGCAAAAGAAGGTACTGCTATTATGTTTGTTTTTTTTTACAGATGATAAAAGAAAGAGAATAAGTAACCTGCTTAAATCATCTGGCCAATAATCAAAGACATGGGTCTGAATCCAAAGCCCCTGCTCCTTTCCAGTGTATTGGTTTAGAGCAGGAATATTTCAGGTTGAGGTATTCCATCCACTTGCAGATCTTCACCATGGAAACTCTAAGTAAATGTAATTAAGCTTTATCCCTATGAATAGAGAAAAATGAATAGAAGGTGGTTTTTAATTGATTAAGTCTACAGTGATGTGTAAGCAATTTGAAATAAAACTGCAAGTTAACAAATGCTTGCACCTGACTAAATGAATTCACATGTATTTTGAAAAGATTGTTTTCATCCACATAAGTAGTACTTTTGAGCATAATTAGATTGTGGGTGAGAGGAACGGTGTTGATGGGGAAGAATTAAAGAGAAAAATAAATTACATCAGGAGAGGGGGAAAAAAACTAATTTATCCCCATATAAGCCATTTGTCTTTAAATAATGAAGCTGAATTATCCTCTAGCACCAACTGCCACCCTCACACCAGAGCAGAAGGTTCTAGTGATCGCAGAGTTCTAACTGTTCATAGTGCTGAAGCAGCACCAACTAGATGTGGTTTTCTCTTTAACAAAAGGATTGTATTTTCTGGTTTCTTTATGCTACATATAAATAGGTGCTGGCACTTGAAACCATAGCCTCACAAATACAATGTTATAAATAATTGTAATGTTCTCATACTAGTCCAAAAGTCTGAGAAGGATGGCTTAGCTAAAAGTTGTAACCTTAGACAAAATAGTACTTAACACTATAAAGGATTCTTAAATTGCGTTAGTGATGCAAATGGATGATCTTTTCCTCTTAAATATCACAAGTTAATGAATAAAGATTCAGATAGACAGTAGTTTTATAACATGTTATAATAATAGTAACTAAAGCTGCAAAAGATAAAGTGAGAATTTCTGTACTTATTGTGAATGTTTCTTTCAGTTCATATGACTATAAATAGAAGACAATTAAAAGTCCACAACCACTAAGTAAAATATAACTTATTCAGATTTAGATTCTCTCTCCAAACCACACAGTATCCCCAAAGAGTCCCTCAAAATTATCTCTTAGAACCCTCCCTAAATAAAAGGAACACCATGACCTCATATTAATAGAGCAATTCCCAAAGGGTGTTCATTGGAACACACTGGTAACCATCCACCTTCCAGATATTCTGCAAAAAAATATGATTCCATAAACTTTATAAATTCCAGGAAAATCTGCAGTATTTTTAATGTGCAATTTTAAAATAGTTTCCCAAATTTATTTAGCCACATAACCCCCTCCTAACCCCCTGCCCAAAGCACCTATTAATATCCCATGGATTTCTAGAACATATTTTGAAACCATGGAGGGGGCTAGAGTGAAAAGGCCCTGGTTCCAATAGAAGCAAACAGTTGATCTGAGGAAGAATTAAGGGGCAAACAGCAAAATTAGAAAGTGGGGAGCCAGGTCTTCATGCCTCCTGTTACCATGAAAGTCACAGTGCTGCTCTCCTATAGCAACAGATGAAGACGCACTAGAATGGGGGGCGGGGTGTTAGACAAACAAGGGCTACCTATTCCCCACCTATTAACTGGAAATAAGAGTGGGCACTGCAGAGAGGAAGTAGGGAACAACTCGCTAGAAAGAGCAATACTGGAGCTCTGATCATTATCAAAGGAAGAAAAGGAACTCTCCTACCGTGTTTTCCCCGAAAATAAGACCTAGCCAGATAATCAGCTCTAACGCAGGTCTTCTGGAGCAAAAATTAACATAAGACCCGGTCTTATTTTACTGTAATAGAAGACCGGGTCTTTAATAAAGTTAATATAATATAATATATTATACATGGTCTCATATTAATTTTTGCTCCAAAAGATGCATTAGAACTGATTGTCTGGCTAGGTCTTTTTCCAGGGAAACGGTCTTTTTTCGGGGAAACATGGTAGATCTGGAAAGGAATTTTCTATACAGTGACAACAAAAGACAGCCATTCGTATGTCTGGGATGACCTACAGTAAAAATGGGGTCATTCAGAAACAAAACTCATTATGGAAAGAACTTCTTGATTCATTAAGATACAGTAAAAGCAGCTGAGCAATTCTTGCTACCAAAACCTTGAAGCCATTCTCACTGGCACTTTCATGAGTCACAAGGGATGAGAAAATCTACAGAACTAGCAAATCCTCCTCACCTACATCTACTCTAGAGTTCATCTGGAGTAACTGGAAGATATAACCAAAAAACTACTACCAACGTCTATAGGTCATATGGTTCTTCCTCATGTTCAAGCTTATAGAAGTCTGACCGTCAATGGAAGTCTACATCCAAGAGTCCAAAGTCAGAAAAGGAGAAATGACAAAAGGAAAGGGAAATGACCCAGCAAACATAATACAAAGGAGTGAAGTTAATTCCTCTGTCCATTAAGTTCTAAATTAAAAATACCCAATCATTCAGGGATCAGACTAAAGCAACCCAGGGAAGCAGTATATCCACGCTCACATTCTTATTCTTCCTCTTTCCCATACTCCCTCCCTCATCCTCCCTCTTTCTCTCCAAGTATCTCTCCAAGTCCCTACCTAAATTCACTCTCATCATTCAATTCTTCAGCCTGTCCCTAATTGTATCATGTGTGCTTTTTCAAACAAGGAACTATGCAATCTTTTCATCAACATATTTTAGCTTCATCTACACTAAAGAGTTTCAAACTTTTTTGCCCTATCTACAGTAAAGAGATACAAGAAAACAGAAGAATTCTGTGTAACAATACTTCTTTCTACACTTGACGTACTTGCTATTTTCTATTCCAGTCTATTTTTCAAATGCTGGTGGGACTTAATAAATTGCTTTTAAAATCTATCAAAACCAACAAAATGAAAAACAATGAGCTACCTACACAACATACTGGCAAATAAGTATACCAAAAGAGAAAATGTTTTGGAAGAAATTTTTTGACTGCCATAGAAGAGTAGTACAATAAAACATTAATTTGTACCTAGTTCAGTTCTCTTACCATAAAATAACCTGGGCTTATTATGTAATATTAATCAAGGAATTATGGGACATTTAATAAAATTTGCAACATATTATGCTATTTGTTTTTACACTGCCATGCTAAGATACGCCTTACATTTCCACATGAAATAAATTCCAAAAATTCATAATGTTAATCCTGACATCCGTTATCACTCATAGAGCAATAGATTCTTAAAAAGAAAAAAAAAGAAAAAGAACTGGAAAAATAATAGCCATCATTTAGTGAACACCATGTTAAGTGTGTCAGCATTGTGTCAGATCAAATCATTATACTTATTCACTATTGTTCTTAGAATAGACTATTAGGTGGTTAGTATAAAGGAAAAAGTGCCCAACTGACATTTCCAATGACATTCATAAAGATCCTAATTGAGGACTTAAATAAAAATAAACTTAATCATCTATATTAAATGAGCATTTTAATAATTTGGTATGATTAATAAATTCTACTCCGGAAAAGCTAATACTGAGAAACAGCAGAACAAAGTATCCTAGAAAAAATTCAGATCCTTCTAATCAAGCCATCATCACCTCATGTAATTGACCCACACATGAAAAAAATGTGAATAATCTTTAAAACTAATACATTTACAGTACTTGCTGATGTATTCTAGTAACAAGTTTATTAATCATTCAGACAATTGTGTGTGAAGGGAGGTATACACTGAATAAGCTATAAAGTGACTATATTTTAAGGATAACTTAAATGAAATGTTACAAAATCCAAGATTCAGGAAGCATCAAAAACCAGTTATTCACATACAGACAGCTCAGATGTTTCTTTGGTATTGAGTAATACTACCTTACATCTATATTTTAAGTAAATGAGTAAAGAATGACCTAAAATTCCAATTTCCCATTTCATAGTAGAGGGAAGCTAATTCAATGAATAATATACTCATTTAGTCATTACTAACAAATTAGTTTATAACATAAATGTTATTTTTACTTCTACAACGGTATTGTAACTAATTCTAGAGTTATACTACTGACACCAAAACTCTAATTTTATCAACAAACATAAAAACCAGAATCATTTCAACAACTTAAAAAACAAAGGAGACAAAACAAAGTTTTTCGAATCTTCTTAGATGTAACTGCAAAACATATATTATTAAATATAAAAGTGATCTATGACCTGAAGGCCCTCTGATCCCCTTGCTCTACTGCTTACCGGCTTAATCCCCTCTTAATCCCCTCTTCCCCTCTAAAGCTCTGCTTATTTCCTCCCTCAAGCCATCAGTACCAAGAGCAGGGAATGCTGTCCAACATATCTTATTTTGAATCATCAGTTTGCTTACTGTCATGATACTGTAATGAACAAAACAATGACTGTACCAATATAAAAGTGAAATGGACCATAACTAGGAATAAAGCAAAATTGATGGAAATGCAGCAAAGCAGACCGAATCTTGGCTGACTCCATTTTAAAAGTAGCCTATCATCAGCATAAAAATAAGGCATATCTAGATGACACTTTCATGAATATAAACAGCCAAACGCGAATATACAGCATATATTACAAAGAATTTAACTACTGCTCTCCTGTTGCAAATAGTGGGTCTTTTAAAATTCAAACTAAAAATTGTATCACTTAAGGAAGGCAAATTTAAATTACCAAATTTAACCCCAACAAACAATCCCTGTAAATTTCCATCACAGACCAAAATTAATAAATAAATAATGTTTAAAAAATTAAATTGAAGTCCATTCACTACCTGGAAACTTCCTTAATCTAACTGTTATTTTATATAACATTAAGCAATGGGGGAAGGGGGGGAAGGGCATTTCCCAAAAATGTAATAATCAATCCATACATGAAGAACAGCTGATATATTTCAATGCTTAAATGAAGAGACGGAATTCTTAAACAACCTAAATTCTCCAATAACTTAAAGACAGTAAATACTACGACTTACGATACATCTCTTGACAGGTTTTCCACTCTCACCTTTCTTTTCTTAATCCTTACCCAAACTTGTAGTTGATAACTCCCACTTTCAAGACCTCATAGTTCCAACTTAAAAATGCCTGAGACTTAACTGCCACTGCCTAGCCCCAAAGTGTGCAAAATAATTCCTTAAAAATTCTAGTCTCTTGTTCTCTGTCACTGAGAAACACAACAGAAGTTTACTTAAAAGACTGTCCATCATTATGTCATATCAGACTTTTAAAAAGTCAAAATAGGAAAGATACTACTAAAACTTAATTTGCTTTACAATGTGAGAGGTCCCTGGTTTGAAATTATTTAAAATATATTAATAAAAATAAAGTGTATTTGGCCAAATACTTATTTGACTTTTGGCTTACTTGGCTTAACTTAAATATGTATAAAAAAGGTTTTTTTAAAATACTTATAGTATAAGAAACAAAGTCCGAGAAAACATATTTAGTGGAAAATATACATAAATTATTCTGATAATACTGTACAGAAAAGTATCTCATAGTATAAAACTACTATGTAAACTCTTACTACCAAAAGGCAACAGAGCATATGGTTTTTTAATCATAATTTTAAAATTCTATTCACTACTGGTACATACAAATAGTTCTCCCTTCATTTTGCAGGTGAGAAAGAAGATACTAAATGACAATCACAATGATAGACTAGAGTATCATTCTGGAACCATAATTCTAGAACTGAAACTCTAAAAGTACCAAAATCTTTTCTTTAACTCTTCAAGGAGAAAACACTAAAACATTTCTAAATTTATAAAACATGGGGTGTAAAACTAAATAAGCTTTATAAAATATTTAACTCTACACATAAAAATAAAAGACATACAATGCCAATACGAAAGTCAAAACTGTCTCACTCTTAAGAGAGAAGTCACTTGAAAGATGGTTTAGA
Source organism: Rhinolophus sinicus (assembly GCF_057876585.1). Classification (NCBI taxonomy): domain Eukaryota; kingdom Metazoa; phylum Chordata; class Mammalia; order Chiroptera; family Rhinolophidae; genus Rhinolophus; species Rhinolophus sinicus. The sequence continues at coordinate 54,875,125 of NC_142506.1, read as the reverse complement.
ATTCTTACATTCTCAGGAAAAGTCTGGTAGTCTGTTTTTAAAAAATCATCCTATTCACATTAATACACATAAAAAAATTTTTAAACCTCATGACATCAAGTTGCTAGAAAACTTTTGATATTGGCAACCTTAATAATTAAAGTGACGTGTAGGCAAATCCAAAAAAAAAAAAAAAAAGACCCCGAAATAATCACCAACTGACTTGTACTTGAGGAAAATAAAGCTTTACTTGGGAACAAAGACATTTTAGTATCAAAACTTTCCAACAAACTAAAATTATTAATATTCCAAAGGGACACAATACAGTACTACTTTGGCTAATATCCTTCAAAAGCCAATGTACCAATATAGGTCTAGGTGATGATGTATATTCTTCCAATAGAGAACAGCTGGATGTTCAAATGGACTTGTATGTAACATGGGATACAGAAGAACTTAAGCTTCCAGAAACTTGAAGGTCACACGGGAGTTCTTGCTCCCATCATTGATCTATTCCATCCAGTACAATAAGTCTTCTAAATCACATCACTATTTAGGAGAACGAAGACAAAAATCTAACCGGGTTAGATTTGAATTAAAATTAGAGCAAATCAAACTTGCAGGCGGGAGCTGCTCCCAAACATCCTCTCCCAACTACTATCACAACATTTTTAAACATTTATGTCATGTTATCTTACAAACATGACAATCTGCGGAAAGTCCATGTTTAGTAGTTCCTTTGCTTGTACTATAAAGAAATGAAATAAAACTCACCGATAACTACCTTCAAGTTCCTGTTGACATAAGATATTCTAATATATCCTCCCATTTCCAGAGTGATTTCCAAAGTCTGGGAAGGAATGTTTCCACTAATAAATACCCTTCAATTGAATGTCTGTTATACCACCAGGCATGAGGCAACTGGAGCAAGCATCCATTTTTGCCCATCGCATAATTATGCAAAAGCTCTTACTGCTAACCTAAAAATATAAGCTATTCCTCCTAAGTTCCACATTATTTCATGGCAACAATTGTAGCCTGGCTGTACTCCTGGGGAAATATTTACCAAAAACTAGGGGAAAAAATCTTGAATAATTTATGTCTATTCTTTTATTGTATATATATTTAAATACATTATGGCTATATATTCTATATACTATATTACACATTATATACACATGTTTATATACTCAGTTTACTTATAACTCTATAACAATTAAATCATAATGCCCAGCTACAGAGCTTTAAAAAAAAACTTACCCCATTCTAGGTATTCAAGAATGTTCTTCTCTCTTCTCAGCGGAGAATTATTGCATTCATCATAAAGGCAGATGAGTATATCCAGTAATGTTTCCACACTGAAGCACTGCCCATTGGTCTGAGCCGGCCCATCCAAAATAAACTGCTCCAACTGCCTCAAACGCACTTCTCCAGACATGTTGGCTTCGATTTCTGCTGGTTTTCCTTTAAATTATTATTAACGATTTTTACTATGATCCTTTGAAACTAAATTTTAAAAGGTGTGGTTTTAAAAACAAACCACTTGTTATTCAAACAACTGTCATGCAATGCCAGTGCTGAATTAAACATCCAACACACCGGTTACCCTCACTTAACTGAAGCGTCTTCAATTTCACTCATATACATATATTTTGAGGGATAGTTACCATAAAATATATATTTGATACATTTTTTTAAAGAATACAATTAAGTCGTATATTTAAATAAAATAATAATTAAAAGTACAACGAACCAAAGAGTCCACACTTCTTTAGGAAAAAAACTCTGCTCCTTCATTCAAAATTCAACTCGTGCAACATAATCCTGAAACGAATCCGGTTGCATCATTAATGAATTAAGTCCGATCTGTATCAGCAATTCACTTCCCAGGAAGAAGGAAAACAGAAAAAGGAGGAAAAAGCCAGAATGTATATAAGGGGGAGGGAAAACCAAAAATTCGGCTGCAAATCCTTCCAACCACCGCTTGGATGATGCATCAGCGGCAATTTCTCCAGTGGGAAGGGAGGGGGCGAGTCCCTGAAGCAGCCCCTCGGCCCGGAGCACGCCAAGTCTTGCCCGGAGGAGGCTTTTCCTTTCTCCTCCCGAGCTCCTGCTTTTTAAGGCTTTGCAGTTAGTCTCATTTCCAACGGACTGGGAGGAAAACTCTTCATTTTTCTCCCCGCTTCTCGCAGGGGCCTGACTGGCGGCGCGGCCGGGGCTGGAAACGCGGGCTGCGGACGGCACTGGCCGCGGGGCTCCGGGAGCAGCGGCTACTTAGCCGCCCGAGAGCGCTCCATGTCGGTGGTCGCTGATCGGCCGGCCTGGGCCGCGCCGGGCGGAGAGCCGGGTCTCCTCACACCCGCACCGCGGCCGCCCGCCGGAGGCTCCCGACGCCCTGGCGAGGGGGGTGCTGCTCGGGATTCAAAGGACACGGACCGCAGCAGCTGCGGCGGCGGCGCGGGCGGCTCCAGCAGCTACTTCTGCCCCTTCTTCACAGCCCTGGGTGGAGGGCATCTTTCCGCGGCGAGCAGGGAGACGGCCGAGGCGCCGGAGGAGGGACTGGTGCGCGGGGAGGAGAGCAGAGGCTGCCGCAGCCCGGCTCGCAGCCACTCCCTTCCTTTCCCTCCCACCCCTCCCCCGCCTTCCCTGTCCTCTCGCGCCCGCGCCCTGGGCTCCGCGAGGCGCCCCCGTCCCCGCCGCACGCAGGCGGACGCTCGCCGCCGAGGCCAGGCCAATATGGCGGCCGCGCCCCCCCGCCCGCGCGCGCGCGCCCTCTCCCCTGCCCGCCCCGCCCCCGCCCGAGCCCACGAGCCGAGCGCGCTCGGTCTGCGGCCGCGCCGAGCGGAGCCGAGGCCCTGGAAGGGGCGCGGGCGGCGGCACCACCCTGAAGAGAGGGTGGGGACCGCCTGGGCCGGCGAGGCTGCGGCTGCCGCAACGTGGAATGCAGGGATACGGGAGGACTCGGGAGGCCGCGGAGGACGGCGAGGCGGGAGGACCCGGCACGGGCTGGGAACTGCGCCACCGCCTCGCCGCGCTCCCGGGTTCCCGACGCTTCTCGCACGGATCGCAGAGCGGGGGTGCTTCCTCGCCCTCGGTGACGCCACCTGTCCCGCACGTTTGTTAAGGGCTGTGGGCTCCCGGCAGCTCTGCAAACGGCGGTGCCTCTCACCGCCCCCTACCTGCTCACCACCCGCCCCCAAATTCAGTTCTCCAGCACTCCAGAGTAATCATTTCCTGGGTGTCTAATTACACCCCTGCTTGTGTCATTTCCCAGGACAAATACAATGACAGACTTGTTTGTATGTGCTACCATCCAAGTCATGAGTGTGTGTGTGCGAAGGATAGAATTCCCCATCTCTATTCCCAAAAGTTTCCCTGCGTGGAGCACAGTGTTTTCTCCTCCGGAACTATTCTAGCTGCTGCCTGTTTATCCCCAGCCAAGGTTACCACCTACAGGAGATTCAGCCGATGAAGCAAGTCAAGACAGTTCACCACTATCAGCAAACCTGCATCCCCCGTTTGCGCGGACACACACACACACACACACACACACACACACACACACACACACACACGTCACCCAATGGCACAGTGCAGAAAACTGGGCAGTGAAGGCAAGTCATTCAATAGCTACCGCCCTTGGTGCATTTTAGGGCCTTCCAGGTTTTCCCCATCTTGGTTTTAGAAGAGCGCTCTTACAGATTTCTCATGAAAAGTCCCACATTTAAATGTATCGCTAAACTGGGTCACTGCATTCCTGTCTTTTCCTCTCAAAATTGCCATTTCCTTTATACTCTTTCTCCAAAACAATTAGTTTTTAGTCCTTTCCGACACCCGTGGGGCAGTTATGGTTTCTATGTCAGTGCCCATAGTTGCCTCTTTTTACATCTTAATATGGAAGCTGAGGAAGCACTAGAATTAAAGGTCCAGAAGTCGAAAAATGAAGGCTAACAAATTATTCGAGTTGCTGTCATTCACAAAATACTGTGAATTATTTTGCGAACTCTACACTTGCCAAATTGACAGTTGCCGCCATAAATAAGGACAGCATTATTTCCACGTGCTCCTGACACAGGATTGATGCTTAGACTCAGACAAAAGATCAATCATTTCTAGCCGTGACATCTTTATATGTATGTGTTCTCTAATTATAAAAGTAATAGAAAAGGAAAAATAAAAGTTTAATCCTAACACAGATAATGATTAACATGTTGGTGTTGGTTATACAAGTCTTTTTTATGCATTCTAACAAAAATGATGCATAATAAAGACAGTTTTATAGCCTCCTGTTCTCACTTAGCAATATATTATGAATATCTTCTCAGATCAAATATTCTTCAACAACATGGTTTTTAATCGTGAAGCCGACATTTTAACACTTCCATTTGACCATGTGGTAGGGTAGCAAAGGAAAAAGATAGTTCTACTTTTATACCACAGAACTGGCTCCAAGATACCTACTTACCCAGCTTGTAAATAATTCTAAAGAAGAGTTTAAAAGAGAGAAGTTAAAATACGTTAGGTCTCCACAAATGCTAATGAACAATGGAAGTACAGTATATGAGATACAGATACATTTTCAATAAAAGAGTCAAGCTGTCAATCCTTTCTGTTAGCACTTGGGTACCACCCACAGTCCAGAGTATTGACAGTTGCATAATAACCTTTACCACATTGTTTAGAGAGTAGCAGGGAGAACTTATTTTTTAAAAAAAAGAAAAAAGAAGAAGGAAGAAGGTTGAACCCAATCAATTTTGCTTGAATAATTCAAGCTCAGAGACTTAATCATTAACTAGACACTAAACACATTGTGCGCATGTTATTTTAAATGTTCCGGTTGAAGTGTGAACATGCTTGTTAATGAAACCGGTCTTAAACCAAAGAAAGACGCAGCCCCAGTCACCCCACAGGGCTGCATGGCTAGGTGTTCTTTGGGAAAAGAGCCTGGAGGAGGTCTTTGTGAAGTTCTGCTTTGGGAGAGTAGATATATACCACTGCAAACACAATTTGTTTGAAATAGAGGAAGTTTTACGAAGGTGCTGGGAATTATGCAGACTGTTTGGAAAAGAAAGGACAGGAGAGGACATGAAGGTAGGAGAATGGAAAGAATAAGACAGGACGAGAGTCACTAGGGCAAGTCTTCCACGGAAGCTTTCTTCAACTAATCCTCCCCTTCTGGCCTAAGAGCAGGAAGATGGATCCACCATTTAATATTTGTAACAACTGGCCCCACTCTTACTTGGCTCTGTCTTACTGCAGAACAGGGCGAAAAGCAAGGTGAATGCCACAGCAGTGCACCACGTCCCCTTTCAGCCCAGCTTGCACATCCTGACTCTGCAAATGAAAGACATGGTTTAGTACCCTCTGGGGATAGCACACCATCAAACGCTTGTCCTCACTTCATGTCTGGCTCCTGACATGAGTACCAACTGCAAAGGCTTATGTTATGGAAAAAAGAGACTTCGTAATTAATAATTGCCTCTTTCACAGAACACTTACAATGTGTAAATACTGCCCTGAGTACTTTGAACAGGTTATTCTATTCAATCATCATCGCCATATGAAGTAGCAAAATTATCATCTCTGTATCATAGATACAGATGCTTCAGATATAGATGAGGAAACAGAGCTTCAGAGAGCTTAAATAACAACCACACAGCTAGCAAGTGACACAGAAGCTGGGAGTCTAAACCAAACTTATCTCATGCCGAGGCCCATGGGTTTAACCACCATACAAGTGATGTCTGAAACATCTATGAAATTCTGTAAACCCAACTCCTCCTTTCTGTTGCACCAGGAAGCAGTGGGATATTGCTGTCAATTCACATATTTGGGCATTAGAAATTGACATCAGGGCAGAAGGGGAAAACCCATGTATGATGACCCAGGGTTCAACCAGAAAAACAGAAATCATGGTTTATTTAAACCAGAGGAATATTAATTCTGGGAAATAGGTACACAGGTGATGGAAGAGCTGAGAAAACAAACAGGGGAGACCCACTGTCTGGCAGCAGCAGCCGCAACCCCCTGCCTCCCCACCCAGGCTGGTGGGAGCTGGAGCCACAGAGAAGGTGCAAAGGCTACACAGGAGGCTGCCCCAAAGAGGGGAGGGGGGGCGGGGGAGAATCCCCTTACCTCGACTCTCTTGCCGCTAACACAGTTTGTGAAAGAGAATAGAGCCAAGCAGGCAGTGGGTGAGGAGTGGCTGTCAGGGCAAATGGGCCAAGGATTGACATACATACAAACACAGTTTAATTTTTATCCAAAGTATTTTTTTAAAAAAGTCAATAAACCAAATGCTTTATGTCTGAACAACCATTCAGTGAATTTTGAAGTGGCATGGTTTTGACATCGGAGTGGTTTTCACTCCTCCCTCTTCATAAAGTTGAAAAAAAAACAAACCCTCCTCATCTAGGGCACGTTTACTTAGGTCAACAGACTCGGGTTCACAGACTCATTTCTCACTTGCTTATCAATGGACTTTGCCCATCTTGTCCTGTCTTTAAAGCTCTCGTTCATATCTTTCATTAAAGCTCTACATATACAAGTGCTACTATAAATGGAATTTTCCAAACTATGTTTCTAGTCAAACATTTTAATAGAGATCCTGTCCTCTCCTAGAGCTATTTAGTAAATTTGAACAGTATTCTCCTATAAATTCCATCAGCATTGAAACATTTGGCAAGGCTCCACGGCCATGTGGGTTGACAAAACCCAAGCCAGTTAAGCCAATACGTTCCTCTCAGCCCTGACGTGGAGCTGGAGGTAATCTAGTCAGGACCCAGGGGCTGGCAGCCAAAGAAGTGAGATGAGAAGAATCCAGTTACCACAATCTGGAAATCTCTCCGGCCAAAGTTACCAGTGACTTCCACATTTCGAAAGCCAGTGGTCAATCCTCAGTCCGCGTCTCATTTGACCTTGTAGCAGGATTTGACAGCACCGATCACCCCTCTTAGTGGAAACACTTTTCTCCACTGGGCTTCGGCACTCTCGATTTTCTACTACTTCACTGGCCACTCTTTCTCCAATTTGTTTGCTAGGTCCCCCTTGTCTCCCTGATCTCCAAAAACTGGAGTGTCCCAGGGTTCAGTCTTTGAACCTTTTCTCTTTTCTCTCTATACCCACTCCCTAGGTGATTTCAATCAGTCTTAAGGACTCAAATACTATATATGATGGTTTGAGAAACATGTCACAAATTTTTCAACATTCCTCTCATTGAGAGGCTGGGCCTTTACTCCTTCACCTTGAACGTAGGCCAATCTTAGTGACTCACTTGTGGCAGATAGAATACGGCAGAAGTGACTGTTTAACTTTCTAGGCTGGGCCACTAAAGGGCATGCAGCCTCACCTTATCCTCTGAAATGCTATCATTGGAACCCTGCACTGCCATGTAAGAAGGTCAACTGTTATACAAAGCTCAGTGGTCCCAAGGCTGCCATGCTAGGAGAGAGCCCAAATCATATAATGGAGCCACATGTAGACACTTAGAAAGCAGCTCTAGGTAGCACCAACTGCCAGACATGTGACTGAAGATGCCTCGTGATGATTCCAGCTCCCTGCTGTCAAATCACCGCAGCTAAGACTCCAAGTCTTCGCAGCTGAGGCCCCACTTGTTGTGGAGCAGAGACATATATTATATTATATAAGACTGGGTCTTATATTATAGTAAAATAAGACCGGGTCTTATATTAATTTTTGCTCCAAAAGACATGTTAGAGCTGATTGTCCAGCTAGGTCTTATTTTCAGGGAAACACGGTAGTTTTCTGAGGAAGTTTACATGATACAAATTCCAGAAGAAAGTAGAACGTCGTCTCTGATACTAAATGCTGGGTGAATGGCACAGCATTTCTCCCTTCATGGAGCTTATATTTTAGTGGAGAGATTTGGGCAATAAGCAAACATTCAAGTAAACAACAACGAAACCCCACAATGCCACACAGATACGTGCTATAAAAAAGCAGGATAAATGGATAGAGAATGGCAGGATGGAGGGCTGCATTTATAATAGCTTGTCCAGGAAATGCCTCTCTGATGAAGCGATGTTTGAGCAGAGCCTTGAATAGAGTGGGAGGGTGTGCTGCTGTGTGGATATATGGTGGAAGAATGTTCCAGGCAGAGGGAAAGGCAGATTGCAAAGACTCTGAGGCAGGAGTGGACAGTACATGGGAAAGGGTATGGGGGATAATGTCGCTGGGACACAGCGAGTTGGAGGGTGGGGAATGGTAGGAGATGAAATCAGACAGATAATCAGGGACCAGATCAGGCCGGGCCTTGTAGACTATGGTGGGAATTTGGTTTTTATTTCAAGAATCATGGGAAACAATTGGAGGATTCTGAGCTGGGGTATGAAGGTAGCAGGGAGGCGGTCACCTCTGTTTCAGACGAGCATCTGTTTTGATTGGTGGGAAACCCTCCCATTGTGGTTATTACATATTTTGAATTTTACCCCTTCTTTCAAGATAGAGTAGACAGGATATGCTGGTAGATCGGCCACGCAGGGTGAGAGTAAGTGAAGAGTTGGGGTTAATGCCAAGGAGCTGGGAAAACGAAGGTGCCATTCGCCAAGACGGAGAACTCTAGAGAAGGTTCATAGATTCTTTTGTTTTTGGAGGGGCAGGTTAAAGACTTCTATTTTGAATATATTGCCTTTAAACAAGTGTCAAGTGGGCAGTTAGAAAGATCTAAGTCTGGAAGTTAGGGGAAAGGTTCAGATCCCAAATGTAAATTTGGAAGTTATCAGCATTTATATATCATTCTGGGTGCTACTTCTGCATATAAAATTACCTGAAAATGTATCAGCTTAACAATCATTTTATTAGATTCATAGATGCTGTGCACCCTAAATTTGGGAAAGGTGTTATGATGGGGACTCGTCTCTGCTCCACAACAAGTGGGGCCTCAGCTGCGAAGACTTGGAGTCTTAGCTGCGGTGATTTGACAGCAGGGAGCTGGAATCATCACGAGGCATCTTCAGTCACATGTCTGGCAGTTGGTGCTACCTAGAGCTGCTTTCTAAGTGTCTACATGTGGCTCCATTATATGGTTTGGGCTCTCTCCTAGCATGGCAGCCTTGGGACCTCTGAGCTTTGTATAACAGTTGACCTTCTTACATGGCAGTGCAGGGTTCCAATGATAGCATTTCAGAGGATAAGGTGAGGCTGCATGCCCTTTAGTGGCCCAGCCTAGAAAGTTAAACAGTCACTTCTGCCGTATTCTATCTGCTACAAGTGAGTCACTAAGATTGGCCTACGTTCAAGGTGTGTGTGTGTGGGTGGGGAGAGGTTAGAATTTCAACCCAGGTGAGACTCATTCTAAAGCCTGTACGCTGAAATGCTTTGCTAACCTACCTCATAGCAAACTAAGAGCAACTAATATCAGTTAACTGATTAATAATTAGACTAAGCCCTCGTGTCTAACGAAAAGAAGGGAAGACTGAAATGACTTCATCCTAACCTTGCAGCATAGAAGACATCCTCTCATAGGAGTTTTGGTCAATTGTTTTCCATATAAAGAAGAGCAAAACCAGAGAGAACAGCTTTATTAAAATAGGATTCATTTCACATAGACAAAAAGAGAAACTCTTGAGTATCAGGATGGTGAACTCCAAAATCAGACACAAAGAGAGACTGTGGAGTTGTAATCTCTGCAGGTCTTAAAAATGATCATTTCAATTCAATTTCAACAGCCATCTTTCCTGAATAGTTTGGAATCCACCTGCCAGAAGGTAAGGGGACCGCAACAGATGCACTCTCCGGGCTCCATTCAGCAATAAGATTCAGTGCTTCCACATCCGTATGGGGGACTCATTAAACCACGGTCATATGGCAGAGCCAGTGATTATGCTTTAGAACAGACTGTGACCTTTCTCTGACCCAGAGGACAGCAGCATCAGCACTTACAGGCCAAACGAAATAAGGCATTGTCAGCAATGTTCCTTACGATAAAAAATATAACAATAACAATAATAAAAAAGCATCAAGACATAAATCCACAAAGAGGGTGGTATCTGGAGCACCCCAGGCATTCATGAGAAAAGGGGAAATGAAAATTCAAGAAAATTAAATCTGAGATATCAAGAGGGGCTTTCCCCAAACAAGGAATGCCCCAATGTTATGAAATATAAGCAAAAGTTCATGAAGAAGATAAGAAACAATATGAAAAACTGTAAGTATTAAAACTTGGGACGCATTCCAACCACTTCTTCAGATACTAACATGGCATAGGTCAGGATAAAAAGCTAGAGAATAACATTAGGGAATGATGTTAGAAGAGACAAATTAAGTACTTTTCTTTACTGTAACATTAGATTTTCCTGTTCTTTGAAACTTTGTTTCTCATAATGATAACATGTTATCCTATATAAACAATTTATCATTGGTGGATTATTTTCACAGCAATGTAGCTGAGTTTTCTGAGAACCATCCATATCCTTTTGCTTGCCCTGCCTTGCGAGAAGAGCATGATATATTTAATGACTAACCACAGTGCAAGGAACCACATGACTGTGGAGCAAATACTTTCTCTACTTAAAAATACATTGGCTAGGCCATGATAAAACTACTACTGTGTCCTCATTAATACTTCATACTGAAAATGGAATTAACCATCTCACAAAAGTATTAACTAATCATTCACAAGTACTAGAGCCAGCATTCCCAATTTTTTAAACCATTAAATTTGTATTCATTCATTCATTCATTCATTCAGCAACAGTCATTTACCAAACCCCCAATCTGTATCAGGAACAGAGTAACAAGTAAAAGTGGATGATGTTCTACTTGTACTTTGAAGGATGACCTTTATTGTACTAATCCCCAAATATATACTTATAAATTATAAGCAAAGGTATCACAATATTGCCACTGTCTCTTTAGTTGGAAGAGGAAGGTTGGTTGGTAGGAGGCGATGAAGCAGAGAAATTTCCCTGAGAAGTTGAGTTAGAGCTTACCTTTTGGTAAGCTTTGGATTACTCATACAACAGGGCAGTCAGAGGGCATTTTTTCCAAATAGAGAAAAACAAAAAGGCCAACTTCGGTGCTGTGGGAACTGAGCCAGGACAGAAGAATCAGGCCCCATGAGGAAGGGACAGAGATAGAGATAACCAACTCCAAATATGGCTAAATGAGTTCCTATGTGAGTGATTGGCCATTCAAGTGGCCAATTCCATGGGGACAGGTTTGGGTGGAGCCACTTCTGAGAAGAGGCAGTGATGGACGTCAGGTGAGTACTAGGATTATAGATGATGATATTGTTTCTAGGTTCGGATGGCATTGGTTCCTTAAAGATGAGGGAAGAGGATATAAAGACACGAACCCATGAGAGATTCCAGGTCTCAGCCAACAAAGGAAGGACTCCATTTTCAGCAGGGAATTGGAACAGAAACCCAAAAGCAAGGTGCAAAGCCCGACAAACAAGCTGACCACGTAGAATATGGGTTAGGTAGAAGCTCTTCAAGGTCTGGGACCTAATTATTACTCTGGGCCCCTAGACTCCAGGTGTAGAAGCAAGGGCCTATTTCAAGATCTTGCTACCTGATGGTCAGAGGTGTCCGTGTGCACTATAAGGCCAGAGTGGCCGTACTGAGGGCCTCTATGGAGAGGAGTTTGAGGGTCATCACTGCCGGCATCTGGTTAGGACTAGAACAACCATAGACGGATGGGACGCCACCTGCCTAAAACGATCTCCCTCACTCCCCTACCATACTGCCTGACATTCAACAGCCTGACATTGCTTTGGGTTAAGGTCAAGTTGGGGAATGTCTTTCCCAGGTTGGATACAATCTAAAGCTTAGATTGACCTGACCACTAGTGTGTGGATACTTATTCCTTTGAGCCCTGAAGCTAAAATGCAAATAATGATTTCTCCCTTAATTGGCTACTATGGGGATCCTATTCAGAGGGAACCTCTGAAAGCTAAATCATAAACTATTGTGGAGCTACGAACCATGGTTTAAAAGCAAATCAGCCTTTTAAAGGAATGTCATTAGAAGAGACGGCCACGGTACAACATCCTCAGCCCAAAGAACAGTCAGGTGGTCTGATGACATTTTAGTGACTGAGGCTACTGTCTCTTTCCCACACACTCTCTCACTGAGCATATATTAAACACTAACTATATGCCAGACAGTATGCTAGATGCTTCCCAGTCTCTGTAAAGTTTGAGAATACAAGCAATTCCCTCTCCTGCTTTCTCTTGCTCTCTCCCTGTTTCTACCTCACCCTCACTTCAAGCTCTGCTAATGAATCTTTCTGTAGCAATTTTTGTTTATCAACTTCTTCCTTCCTTTTCTCCTTTAGTATCCCTTCTCCTTTCTAGCTTTCTCTCATCTCTCCCTCCCTTTTTTTCTCCCTTACCTTCCCACTGCCTTCTTTTCCCTTAACTTGTCATAATAATAAATGAAAATACATTCTAAAATATTTATTAGATGTAACCAGTCTCAGAGGGAAAGAAAAGAAAGCTCCTGTTAAGGACGTTACTGGGGGTAAGTAACACAAAGTTAGCACTTAACACATTCATATAGATTTTGATGAACTGCCTTACCTAGAAGAGCCACAGCTGAAGGAAGAGAATGCCAGGTATGTGATTTTTTCTGACAATTGGTGACAGATAGAGGGATGAAGAAGAGGTCCATGCATGAGACACTCCATCAGGGCAGTGAGAACGGAAAAATTAGAGCAAACATTCAGTAGGGAGTCTGTCCTGACCATTTTTCTCACATCATTTCTTTGATCCTCACAACACCCCTGTGAGTTAGGCAGCTTTATTATCTCCAGATGAGGAAACAGGTGTAGACAGTAAGTGGCAGGGCTGGAACCGGGACCTCATCTGTCTGATACCAAAGTCCATGGTGACAGAACAAAGGGAAACTTCACCAGCTTGATAGTTCTGTCTGCTAGAACAAAGCCAAGTCGTAAAAGGGAAGCAGAGTGAGATATTCTGAGGGTTCATGGTCCCACTGGACCACTCTCATTCAGCTTCGTACTTGTGGTCTCTCACAGTGCGTTGGCACAGATTTGGAGCTGAATAAGTAATTATGGAACGCATGAACAGGATTCAGAGCAGCAAGCAGTGAAATTTCTGAACTGGAAAAATCATTATCTTACCCAATTCAGGAATCATGCCACCTCTGCGTAAACATTCCCAGGGACAATCCTCCTACAAAATAAGAGTCACCATTTGGCCACATTTTTTGATACGACAGTTTAAAGCCTTAAGCTGCCATGTACACAGAGGCTTTATGATATTTTTCTGATACTCCCACATTGGTAAAATTTCATCAGTCATTAATTCTTTCAAAATCACCAGTATGTAATGTCAATATACTTAACACTACGGAACGGTACACTTAAAAATGGGTAAGATGGTGAATTTTATTTTGTGTTTTCCATAATCAAACATTTTAAAATATCAGAATATAAATATTTATGTATATGAAATACACATATATCATGAAATTTGATGGCGTGGACAAATAATATATTTATTTTATTTTAGAAAAAAAAAATCTAATGGATGACTAAACAAGTCTATTTGTCTGGAAACCTGACTCTTAGCTGTTAACTATGCTGGATATCCTGTTAGTGCCACTGTCTTACATCTATTCTTTCACACATTTTAATAACTCATACTTCTCTTCAGGCTTCTCTGTAAACGTAAGTTTAAATATTTTATAGTAGTTAATATCTTACAATTAATTCAAGTTGATCATTTGTGCTCTAACCTGGTTATTTCTCCAATGATACTTTTATTGGGGCTATTCATGCCTTAGGTGATATATTTACTAAGCTAGTCTCTTTAAAATTTTTATTGTCCTCATGTGATAGTACTTTGTATGCATATTTAATCTACTGTGAGTTCTCACCTCTTTAGAAGGAATGTGTGATTAGCTTACACCAAGTCTCAAGATGGAGAAGGATTATTGTGCCTATTTTCCTGATCAGGAAACTAAAAGTCAAAAGCATAAGGAATTCACCTGAGGTCTAGCAGCAAGAGTTGGATGATATAAAGCCATGACCATGACTTAAAAATCAAAGCTTGTGTTTCAGAATCTATCACTTCTATTACACTCTCATTACATGACCAGTTGGCTTTTTTGAGTCTACACTCAATAAATATCTGATAACTTGGGATATTTTAATGCTAATGTACAGAAGTTTTATTTATGGGAAAAGAACAGCATGTCTTTGAATGTGTTTATCTTCAGAATGATAGAGACACAAAACTATCATAACGCCAAATTTCAGAATGGTGGAATTGAAAATTCTCCTCAGGATCATTTCACACACCCAGTACAGGAATCACAAAGCCTCTGCTTACAGATTCCAGAGATAAGGATCTTATTGCTTTTCGAGGTGTCTTTACTGCTAGGTAAGTCTACTTTTCCTTATGAATAATAAATAATATGTTGTACCAGTTAGCAATTGCTGTTGTTGCATGACAAGCCACTTCAGAATTTAGTGGCTTAACACAACCATTGATATAGCTCATGATACTAGAGCCAGCAGCATGATACTAATGCTCAGCATTTCTTCTGCGAGGTTCCTTCATGCATCTGTGGCCAGCTACAGATCTGTTCTGTCAACCTTGGCTGGCTTCTCACACGTGTGTAGAGCCTCAGCTAGGAAAACTCGGTTGACTCAGCTCCGGTCCACATGGTCTCACACTCTCCAGCAGGCTAATCTGGACTTGTTCGCTCCTGCCCAGAAGACAGGAGTCCCAGAAGAGCAAGTTCAGCACAGGGCCTCTAAAAGCCTAGGGCTGGAATTGGCACACATTATATTGGCCAAAGGGGAAAAAAAAACACCACAAGTTTAGCCTAGATTCAGGGAGCGGGAGCATGGACTTTGCCTCCGCATGGAAGAACACACATTTTAAAGGGTGTGGAATAGAGAAGTATGAAAAATTGTGACCATTTTGCCACCTATCACGTATGTCATAAAAAATGTTTAGGAGGTTATACTATTCTGGCATAAGAAAAGATGAAATAGTGCCATTTGCGACAACATGGATGGATCTTGAGATTATTGTGCTAAGTGAAATAAGTCAGACAGAAAAAGTCAAGAACCATATGATTTCACTGACATGTGGGATATAAAACTGAAAGCAACAAAGGAACAAGACAAACAAACAAAGATACAAAAACAGATAGACGTAGACAATAGTTTACTGGTCACTAGAGGGTAAGGGGGGAGGGGGGTGGTAGATGAGGGTAAAGGGGATCAAATATATGCTGATGGAAGGAGAACTGACCCTGGGTGGTGAACACACAATGTGATATATAGATGATATATTACAGAAGTGTACACTTGAAACCTATGTGATTTTACTAACCATTGTCAGCCCAATAAACTTTAATTTAAAAAAAATGTTTAGGAGGCATTGGGTATGATGTTAAGCATATAAGAGGTGATATTCAAAAAGGCAAAAGGACAACCAGGAAGGCATGAACGCTAACCATCTGAAACGGATGACAGCTGTAAACAATAGATAAGGCCACATTAATATGTACTGTCTGACATGAAGAAGGTGATATTAAGGATGATATTTGGAGAGAAAGCTAGGAATACCAAATTCTATACTTATTCATGAGATTCCAAAGATAAAATACATGCTCAAAAGATGCAAGACGCCTTACCGTTGGCTGGAGTTTTGGTCCCAATTTCCAGCAAAGAACTCAAGTTAAATCGGAATAGCCTCAGACCAAAGTGGGCCCAAAAACTTACTTTGTGTTTTTCCACAGGAACCCTCAACTTGAGTCTCCGATCATTTCACTCCTCTGCATGGACAGGTCACATCCACCCAGTGTGAGACAAAAGATCCAAAGGGACAGACAGCAAAAGAGATAGTTTGCCTCAAAGCTAAACTTGTCTACCTCAGGCCTTGTTGGATCAGGTCAGAAGCACAGGACCGCTCAGATTAGTCACAGAATGGGGTGGGGGAAAGGCATCTAAAGAAACAATGATGGTGTCACATTGGTGAGTGATGAGAGCGCCCTGGGGGAGTTTCTACTCTGAGGGAAGAAAGTCAGGCTTTACCTCACTTCTCCAGCTTTCTAGAAAGAAGAGTCTAAAAGGGAAACCATCCTTGTACACCAAACATTTCAGCTCACCACACTGATTCCATCTACGGGAATACATAGTAGCCGATAAATTGTCCTTCAACCTACATGTCTTTGGTGTAGAGTAGGGGGTGGGGTGAGGAAGAAGAGCAGAGAGAAGACTACAGGTCAATGCTATGTACCAATTAATATTTTACGAAATACTTTCATGCGCAAACTCTCTTAACACATTCTGAACTTCCAGAAACTCCAGTGAGTTTACTTCACAGTCAAGTTTGCATAAAGCGTCTCCAGTCACCATATTCATGAGTACGGGTTCTGCCAGGAAAGGCAGAACGACCAGGACAGCTGTAGGATCGAGGCATCAAGAACTAATAGTCCTTCACTTATTCTTCTCTTTAGATTCCGCATATAAGTGAGATCATATGGTATTTGTCTTTCTCTTTCTGACTTATTTCACTTAACATAATGTTCTCTAGGTCCATCCATGTTGTTGCAAATGGTAAGATTTCTTTCTTCTTTATGGCTGCGTAATACTCCATTGTATAAGTGAAGGAACTAATCAGAAACAGTTTTGGAAACATGGAGGAAAAAACAGAGGGTTGCTAGAGGGGCGGGGGGGTGGGGATAAGGGGAAGGTGAGAGGTTTTGGGAACGTACAGAGGGATAGTGGATGGGGGGAGGGGGGTTCACACAGTGTGAGGGATATAAATGATAAATGTCTAAGTTTTGCTTTGTCTTGTGCACCTGAAACTAATTAATTAAAAAAAAAAAAAAAAAGAACTAATAGTCATTTCTTCCAGGTTCCAATGACAGGATAAACCAGTGCCAACATTTTTGATCCTTTTATCAGATGATGCCAAAAGCAAATTGCAGGGAAACAATGCCTAACTGACCTAGTTTGATTGCATGCTCATCCACTGGACAGAGAAAGGCATGGTACCTAACAAAGGACTAGTTTGGGGAAGGAGAACTAATTTCTCAATTTTCAAAGGAATAGGAAAGGTTGTCGGGCCATCCAGAAGTCTACTGTAATATCACAGTCACAGCATCACTGAAGTTCTGAGTGAAGATATGCAGGGAGGATAAGAGACCTAACTACTATAATGGCCTGGGAAGTATGGTTTGCATTTCAAAGGGATGTTTGCAGGCAAGTTTTTTGTTATCTCTAGGAATTAGTTAACCCTGGGAGCGGGAGGGGAGCAGCTCCCCAGGTCTTTAAGATATCCAATCTTATGCCAGAACATCAAGGATACAGAAAATAAGAAAACATCGTTAATACAACTATACTCTTTGGATGGATATAAAGATGGTAGGTAAGTGCTATAAAGTGTGGAAGGAAGCCTACAGAGTCCCATTCCAAGTTCCATTTTACCGACCATCCAATATGCTACAGGCACAGTCTGTTGAATCTCCTTCCACCTCTGCAATTCCTTTTCCTTTCCTCTAGTCTTGTTTGTCATGCCCAAACTCTAGGGTTTATAGGAACAGTTGCTATAGCTACAATTACTGTATGAATCTGTTTCTAAACATGGCAATATGTTATATCCAAGCATATTTTAATAATCTATTTTAAGATTTATAGGAGACTCTGGGTTATATTATAGATTTATGGATGTATGATCTTCCAAATTAATGCCAACATATAATAAATTCCCAGTCACTTAAAATGTTTAGTACATGAAACTCGTCTAATTTTTTTTCTTTGATGTTCTTCCATCTTCACATTTGTTTCAATTTCTCCACGAGAATCATATTCTTATTTATTTTCCCTCTGCGCATTCTTGGGATATTTCTGCTCAGTAGAAATGCAATATCAAGCTTCATTGTTTTATTAAATATATCAAACAGCAGACTCTCTGGATGGCGAGCCAAAAGTTGCCAAAGGATGTATTTCTTTTGTCTGCTGTGAATTATGCCAGCAGGCTCAACAGAGCGATAAAGATGCTGTGTTTTATATTATGAACTAAATATGTGAGAACTGATCCTTGCAAGGACTTGTTTGTCCTGTAGCCTTATGCCATCATCAGGAGAAAGTTAAGTATTTTCTATTTTCTCCACAGATAAAGTGTGTATTATCTTTGGCTTTTCTTCTATTGAGTTTGGTTAATCCCTTTCAAACCAGGAAATTCTAATTTAATATATAGAGACTCTCCTTTGCACAAAACCTTTAATATCTTGCATTTACTGACACACAGTCCATTCCTCATTTGAATTGTGCTCACACAAATTGTGCTGACACATACTGACCAATACCAAATATCACTTGCGATTCTGAGTTTGTTTCTTGGTTTTCAACAGCAGTTGAAAAGGAGTTGGCATAGTACTTTGGATGGTTCCTTTTGTAAATAGTGATGATGAAGTGTGACCTTTAAAGTTATTTAGTTTTCATGTTGAGGGAAAACAAAACTCGGCTAACGTTGACTCTGTACACTTTAAATCCGTAATACAGTATCTTCATCTGACCATCTCCCCCCTAAATCTCAAGCTTTTAAATCTGATTTTTACCCTTACTCCTTGCATAAGCCTGGAAACAATTACTCTCTTCCTTGATTTCCATTTCCCTATGTGTAACAGAATTAATGCAGCTACCACAGAGCATATTGTGAAATTCACTGAGAAATCCCAATGACATGCTGTTTTGGGGGAGGGGAGAACGTCTGTGAGTAATGGGTTATACCAGTCTGCCTCCTAACACTTCCACATGCCAACAATTCTGATACAGAGATTGCCTAGTTCCAGAGTTTCAAGTTTTCTCCTTTTATGAAATAACCTTTCCTTGTGATGTTTAGTCATGGACTGCTCATTTTCTCAGTGTCGCTAGTTCCTAGATAAAGGCATGCAATGATTCAACTCCTGAATTCTAGGAACTTCAAAAAACTGTGATGTTTAAAGAAAACTGTTAACGAGTCATTATGCTACCCCACCACCATAAGACTACAATGTTATCTTTGAAAGGAATATAGAGAATATCCAAGCCCAATCTCCACATTTTACAGATGAGAAAACTGAGCTTTTGGGAGCTTGAGGAATCTTGAGATTTGCCCAAAGTGACAAGTCCCACAAGTGGCAGACAGACATAGTATATGTTTATTTGTATAATTTCAAAAGCATGCAATATTGATATTTATTTCATTTTCATTAGTTTCTTTTCTTTTCTTTTTTTTTTTTTTAAGTACCTTAAGACCAATACAGCCTGGTTAAACTTTTGAAATCTCAAGACACAACTAAAATAACCTGTATTGTCTCACATCTTTATGAAAGAATTACTATGGAGGTTTGTGCCTTTAAGAATGGTTTCTAAAAAATGGTTACTCAGAGATGATATGCAACATATTTAACAATAGTACAGCACAGGCATTGCAACAATTGATGTGTCTGTCCTGTTCTAACAACTGCATATGAATGTGGGTGTATTACTCAAACATAGACAATGCAAAATGCTATAGAAATCTTGGGAGGTAGTTGCAACAAAATGAAAATATAACAATACCCAGTAAAGCAAAACTATTTTCATTATCATGTTTGTTCAACACCATATTTTCTTTTTCAAAAATTAAAAGAGAAAACTAAGGTGTTTTTTTTTCCTATGTGGTATTTCAATAATGAACTAACCACTAGTTAGAGCTGTTGGCAATAGTATCAGAACTGAAATTCCAGAGCTGATAAAACTGATTGCCTCCTCAAGTTAAAATTGTTAGTATATTATGAAATAAACTCTGGCTATAGTCATCTACGTATATAATTTGTAGAGTTGTTGCATTGGGTTTGGGGAGGACATAAAATATGCTTTAGTAGCAACCTTGAATAGGGTTAGTGTTTGCCGATTTACTATAAAACTTCATAAACAACGGCAATGTATTTTTCCGGAAGTCAATATGGAAATGCACTATGGTGCTTGCTTTACCATACAAGTCTGAATTTGTGACAGGAATACATTCAGTTTTCTGTTATTTGGAAGAGTTCCTTTGTTGTCTTGCTCCCACCGGAAGAAATTAGGAAGAATCACAAAAGATTACTATTAGAAGGGAACTTAGAAGTTTAATATAACTTTCCACACAATGCAAAATCTCTTCTGTAGCATCCCTGAAAATCTTCACCCAGCTGCTTCTTGAATATTTTCATTGCTTAATGAGGCAGGCTGTTCCTTACCCAAGAGTTGCGATTGTATAAACGTCTCATCAGTGTTTCTAAAAGTGGGGTCCCTGGGAACTTGTTAGAAATGCAAATTCTCAGGCCTCCACTCCCGATGGCCTGAATCAGAATATATAACCCCATACAGTAGATTTAACAAGAACACTGTATTATGACTCTTGGGGTTGCAGATATCAGAAATCTATAAATTTCGCTTTGCATAAAAGGGAATACCCTACTTCATGAGGCTCAAGATAATGGGGTACCTCATAGGACCAAAGGAATTGATCTGAACCTACAGGACCTGGGCTTCTGGGACTGGGAAGAAGACACGGAATGTCTCACTCTCTGTGCTCACTCACTAGTGCTCATGCTGGCTCCTCCCTGTCCCCCCCCCCCCCCGCCAACCCCCTCAGCCCATGTGTTGCTTGTTTCTCTCAGTCTCTGCTTGATTTTCTCCTCTTCTACAGAAGACAGGTTTTGCTCATGGTGGAGGAGATGGCCACCTAGCCCACCCTCACATACACCTTCTTATCTCTTCAGCATGTCACCTTAGGGGCACGACTGTTCCTCCCCAGAAATCCCAAAGAAGGACTCCCAGGGCATGAAATGCTCACCAAAGAAAAGCATTGGGAAATCCTGGTAGGCAAACAAATAAGTTACTGTAGTCTATTTCACAAACTGTAGTCAATTTTACTTTGAAAATAGGAAGTTTAGAAAGACCAGTCACCTTGCCCAAATCATTCAAGTCAGTGAAAATCGAAACCAAAAAAGGTAATTATATTTAAGTAATTATATTAAAAGTAATATTTAAGACTATACTATAGTCACTCATTTACTAAAGACCTTCCTAGGAAAATTTAGTTTGGATTTTAACTCAACATATTTGTATTGAACTTTCTCCCCCCCGTGGAAAAAAAATAATATATAGCTTTATAAAAATAGCTTCATGAGCCTGCAGTAAAACAATGGTGAAAGAAATATAATTTTTCCTATTGCAGACAGACGGTTGAGATATTTTTGCATTTATGTCATTCAAAAATGATTGTTAGAAACTTCCAACTTGGCAGGAATATACTCCCAACGGAGGAAGGGAAAAAAATCAAGCCAATCTAAAGTCATGAAGATTTAAATAATGTATTTAAGAACAAGCACAAAATAGAACATTTTATGGAGTTTTGCAAGAACTTTGACATAAGGCTTCCTGATTCAAAAAAACGTAATTTAGGGATTTGGCTTTAGCAAAATGATTACTTTTTCTTTTGATATACCTTCTACCTAAACCCTGAAAAAATATATAGTAATGAAGCATATGCATTAGGAACATATGTGATTAAAGCATAAGGAATTCCTAAGATTTGCATAGTGATATTAATTTGATCTTTTCAGCTATAAGTTGGTTCTTCCCATTTTCCCTTCGAATGTTTTACAATATCATAACACATTATGGTTTATATTTTAAGGGCATATATTAACCATTTAAACATGCTATATAGCTATATAAACATAAGAACTTTAACTTTGGAATTTCCTGGTTCTTAAATGTCTAAATTCATAATACTGTTGGGTTACACCATTTATAGACAGTTTCATTAAAAAAAGCACCATTCTAGGCTCTGTCTTTTCAACTTTATGCTTCCTTCCACCAACTGGACCATGCTCGCTCTCCAAGACAGCCTGGGACAAGGGTTTATGTCTGTCAAAGCCGAGTCGAGCTAATGTGTCACTCAGTGGATTCTGAGATTCAAGCTTTTATTAATAGTCAAAGAAGATTCTATATGAAGTGATTGTTCTTTAATTCTTAAAATCATTATTTCCTCTTCCCACAGATTTCTGTCAAACAATGAAGGAGGACAGAAGGATGTTACAAAAGCAGAGAAACATTAGTGGCTCTTACACAACGGTCAAATCTTGGGGAAACATGAACTCTTTTTCCATGACCTTTCGCGATAAATGTTAAACGTGAAGCTTTGTACTGCAGAGCGATTAGACTTGCGTTACTCTTAGTCACAATTCCATTGTAGAAGATAATTGTTAAAAATAAAATCAGGAGAGCCTCATTCTGTTCTCCATATGGACACTAAAGAAGCCCACCAATACCATTTTGCCGTAAGGAGATGACCCAGGAAGTGGTAAATTCCAAATCTCCACGTGGATATCCCCAAAGCCATCTGGTTTCACTCTCACTT
The DNA here is from genome assembly GCF_057876585.1 of Rhinolophus sinicus. NCBI lineage: Eukaryota > Metazoa > Chordata > Mammalia > Chiroptera > Rhinolophidae > Rhinolophus > Rhinolophus sinicus. The sequence goes on along the minus strand of NC_142506.1, from coordinate 54,852,765 downwards.
GTTACTACCAACTGGAACTCAAAACTGCTGATATCCTAGAACCAGTTCTTGTTTTAGCAGGAATACACACATGCCTCTAGCTCAGATCAGAATCTTTAGTATCTTTGCTGTAGAATGAGTTTCCTCATGATCCCTTGAATGCTGGTTCGGTTTATTAACTTTGATGTTTACACGCTCACAAAACCTTTGGACAGTCAACATCAAAATACAAACGGCATTAATCTCTAAGTGGTAGAATTATAGGGTGTGTTTTTTTTTAACGAATTTATATTTTACAAAATGAACAAGTATGATTTTTCTAATTTGCATGAAATACATGAACTCTCTATTCTGAATTCCTGAGCAGTGATCATTTTGATGATAAGTATGATGATGATAATAATGATGCAGATGATTTCCCAATCATTTAAGAGCATTTACTGTGAGCCAACCACCACGCTAGGTACAGTCTGTTTTGCTACAGCGTCTCGGTATGTAATGCAAAGTTCATATATGGATGGCAAATCGGGGGCTATCAATAGAATCGATTGCTTTGATTCACATATGATTTCCCCCAGCATGTCAATATTTTGCAGCTCGATGCACACTAAATATTTTACTGCTCAATGCACACTGTTTAATAAGACTAAAACAAAAACAAAAAGCCACAGGAAGTCATGAAATAATCCGGTACTAAACATGGAGTCCCTTCCCCCCACTTCCTTTCTCTTGGACGTGCTCGCTGGAAAGTTGTCCTGGATGTCAGTGCATTTTACCCTCATCTTCATCACTGGGCAACATCTTCCCTTCCTCATACCCTCTTCCATCAAGTAGCCATCACATTTCTTAAGGCGGGTCTTACATTTATGTAGTATAATATTTCCTTTTTTAGGAGAAGTTGAACTGCGATAATGGGTTATTAGGATGGGTCCTCGTGTCATCGGTGCTTTGATTGCAAAGTTGCACAGGTTCTGAGCAACCTGCCCCAACCCTGTTTTTTCCACAAACCCTCTGACTTTCAGTGCGCAAGTTTGCAGAATGAGTGGTTTGTCGTTTCTGCACACAGTACAGAAATACCTGTTCTTTGCCTATTTAGTCTTATCCAGCCTTGCCACTATTTTCTGGCAAAGGTATTATTCCCATTAGCTGTGGAAAGGACACCAAGGCGCAGAGAACTTAAGTAACTTGCCCCAAACCTTATGGTGAATGAGAAGGCAAGATGACTTCGAATCATTGTGCACACCCCATCTATCACCTGGCCTCATAAACTTCTATTCCGATCTTAAACAGGGCCAAAGTGAAGGTACAGGCAGTAAGTAAGACACAGACCCCACTGTGGGAGGGTCCTGGTGTGTGGGAGCAGTGATCTCCCATTCTTCGAGGCGAATAGCATTCATTTCTTGTAGAAGAAATCCCGGAACACTTTTTTTTTTTTATTGTTCCAGAAAAAGGCTCCATAAAAATAAATTAAATATGTGGGTCAGCTAGCTGTAGCAATCTACTTAGATGAGGGAAGCTGTGGAGTTTTGCAGAGGAAAAAACAAAAACCCAGGCTGAGCCCAGCCTGGCCCTGGCTTCGTGGTACAGTGATATGGCACATTCCAGAAGACGAAAATAAGATGTTGAGGATTCAAATAAAAAAATAATCCCAGAAGAGATTTTCTATCGTGCATTGCATTCTTTTTAGAAATTGAACATGATTTGAGGGAAGCACTAGTATATTTCTTCTCACAGATTAAAATAATGCATTTTTTTCAAAGGAATTATCTTATGCGGCAAGATCCTATTTTTATCAAAATAAAATACACACTCACAAAACCTTTGGACAGTAAACATCAAAAATTAATGGTGTTAATTTCTGACTGGTAGAATTATGGGTGTGTTTTTTAAAACTAATTTATATTTTACAAAATGTCTAAAATAAAAAAGCATAATTTTTCCCAAAGGAAGTAATAAGTTACTTTTGACGACAATTTTTAGGAGAGCTTTGTGATTTTTCTTTCCTAAAAACGGTTGATTTTGTATTGGGGAAAGGCCTTAATAATTTTTTTTTTTTAAATAAGAAGGGCACTACTTACAGTGGCCCATGCAGGAATCGAACCAGCAACCTTGGTGTTATTAGCACCGCCCTCTAACCAACTGAGCTAACCGGCCACCTCAATAATTTTTTTGAGGTAGATCAGTCTTTTGGTATCACTCAGTTTTGCTGGCCTTCCTATAAATATCACAGATTCATTGATTTTTTCCCCCTATTTTTTCTTTTCAGGACTCTGTTTCTCCGTCTTTTCCATGCCTCTTATCTCATCCCCCCACACTCACTCGCTCCTGGTGTGCACCGGCACTGCCTTACTTTGTGTGGCTGCTTCTCCCTCCCTCAGGCATCACTGCTTCCTGGGATGCCCACGGCCCCTGTGCTGACTCAAGCATTCTCTTCCATCCTATGCTGCCAGTGGTCACACCGGATTACACTCCTAATGCATCTTTTTCTTTTTCTTTTTTTGCTTGTTTTCCCCAACAATCGCAGTGGCTATTTGTCTACTTCTAAGGAACCCGTCATTTGGATTTTCCTGGCAGTGCCAACAAGAAGACAAGATTCTTCTGAGAAAATTTTGCAGAAAAGAAAAACAATGACTCTCTATTCCTCAGGCTTTTCTGTTGCCTCTCACTCTTGTTCCTGAGTTGCAGCAACGATATGGTTTTTGCCTAAAAACCAGGAGGCACCTCAGTGAACACACAAAAGAGTGTAGACTACTCCTCAGAACCTTTTCCTTTTATTGTCTGTTAGGAGGGAATCACAATAATATCAGGACCTAACTTCTGTGGAAGATGGCTGCAAATTGTCAGAGCTTGTCTGCAACTATGTCTACTTCCACCCACGAATCCTTGTGGGTTTATCTCCCAACCCTTGACACACATGTTTTACTAGGGCATCTAGAGTACGCATCCATTCCTGCTCTCCGAATCAAAACGAGCATGATGTCATTAAGTCAATAGGTCTGCGTGATGTTCTGCTTCCACAGATGATGGAAATGGTCGAGATGCCCGTGGGCTCTGTTGTCACAGAAAGGCATGAACACAGCCCTGTGGCAAGACGGTGAGTGCACCCTGCTGCCTTGTAAAAGCAAACGGGTTTTTTATTTCCTTCACTGATGGCAATTAGAAAGATCACATTCACCACATCAATAGTTCCGCCCCAAGTGCCACAGACTGTGTTGATATATTCCAGCAAAGATGCAACATCTGGTACAACAGCTGTAGCTGGGTAGCCCAGGCACGACCAGACTGGATCCTTCTGGTTTTCACAAGGGCCATACAAGTGGATCAAATGGGGATAGGACGAAGCCACTACCCTTGCATCCCACTGCGTGTCTGTCTCCACAGCCCTTCTGGAGACACACTGTTGCTTCTGATTTACTATCTTGGCTGGAAGAGGGGAGTTTTAAGGACATCCACTGGGCCCTTCCTACCATCACAGCTCTTGCCCCATAAATCAGGTATCCCATGGAAGGCTTCTGCTTGCAGTTAAGTATATTCAGCCCCTGTAGGCACTTGGGGACCGAGACGATAACCACAGATGGGTTTGCAGACTCACTGGACCCACCATCAGATGGACTTGGGCAGGAATCCGTTTATCACCTTGCTTTCGTAAGTTTCTACTTTAACTGGGGGATAGTTATGGTGAGTCCCCTATATCCAGTAGCCCTGGTCATTCCATTTTTCCCTTTATATATTTATTGTGGTACATGACCACAGATCCCTTTAGAAAAGGAATGGAGGAAATAATAACCGTAAATTCCTACAGTGACATTGTACAGTCCTTTCTCAAGTTGGCATTGCTTCCCTATTCTTCACCAATGGCCCCTGGGAGGAAGAACTGGCTCAGATCTGGAAACTAGGTGAGGGGTCATGATTTTCCACTTCTTCGGTAGATGTTTGCCTTGTGCTTACCAAGCTCTTGAGTTTTCTCTGGTTATGTAAGTGAAGTACCATCTGAGTTAGCTGCCCATCTAGCTTGCCTCCCTAGGATCACTATGGCCTATTTGTTCGCCATTGTCACAAAACTTTGTTGAAGAAGTCATCCTGTTTGAGATTCTTGCTGCCTGTTTCTGTTACATCGACCTGGCCCTTGTCTGTTAAGTGCTACCACTTGGGCTCTGCTATTCCAGAATTCTCGCACCCTCACTGATACTAGAGAGCCCAGTGCCATGGCAGAATCTCCTACCATTACCTCTGCTCTATGGAAGATAACCACAATTGGGCTTCTCCACCACCCCGGTGCCCCTCCTTAGTGCATCCTTATTCCTTCAATGGAGGGTATGTTCCTTGGACCGCAAGGTTGGGAATGGGTTCTCTGTATCGCATAATAAATCCATTCTTATATTTCTATCTCCTTCAGCCTTCTAACCTCCCCTCTCCCCTGCCCAATACTCTGAAAGACAGTTCTAGCATCTCTACCTCACTTACTGAAGTTCATCATGTTCAATTTTTATGGAGCAATCCCAGCACACATTAAGACTGATTCTGATGTCCTTGCCAGAACATGAAACTCCTATACATGGCACACTCTCATATCAATGAATTCTCACCCAGCCAGCCTTAGTTCCTGCCCCCACCCACTCAGCCCAACTCCCTCAAGATCTTGGCTGGATACGCCTTCCCATTTCCTGCCAGTACATATTAGCCAGGTCTGGCAGCAATAAAGGGAAGCAGGAGCAGATCTGGAAGAGGGCATTGCCTCAATCAAGAGCTTTGAAGGGCCTCTGGGAAAGCAGAAGCGCCTTTCCTCCAGCATGGGATAGTGAGCTACTACTGCAGCCCGCAGAGTTCAGGGGGGTTGGGGGCTCAAGATTCTCAGCTCAGCCATCCTGATTTCCCCTTTCCTTGTGCCAGGGTCTCACCCATTCCCAATCCGGGCTCTGAGTTTGGCACAGGAAACTGGTCAAGGCCAGGTACTCACTCTCTGCTGTAGCCCTTTATCCTTATAATTAAATCCTGGCCCTGAGGTACAAAAGATAAGAGGCTTTTAAAACGCTGCCATGAAGGTTTTCTGACATGCACAGCACGTCCTCAGTGATTTGATTAATCTGCCTGTCATTTTCTTTTTCACGACTTCTCATGCTGTTAACAAGACCCAGCCATCTCCACATCCATACAATACACACTGTTCCCTTACCACTCAGGTGTCATTACTGTGGCCTGAGACAATGTTCCACTGTTTACCTGCTTCCCACCCCCGCCCATCACTGGTGAGAATCTTCATGATAGGGATGCTGCTGGGGCCCAGAGGTTAGTACACCTCACTCAACAGTCACGGTCCCTGGCTGGTGAGAGACCAAGACTCCTCTCTGAAGGTTTCCTCTCTAGGGCACTCCTGGTTCCAACGGTCTTAGCCTGGATAGAGCCTAAGTAGAACCTAAGATAAGGGTTTGCACGCAGGTGATGTATTTGAGGAAGTGATCCCAGGGGACAGGAATGAGGCTAGGAAGAGAAAAACAGAGAAGGAGGAAAACAATCAAAGATGTCCTGCTAAGCTGGCCATTGGACTCCATCCCGCTGGGAGCTTTCTATGGGGCCATGTAAAATGTGTCTCAGAATCATCCACCTGAGTGTCTCCCATTGGTCAAGCGCTGCCCCAGGAAATGAAACTCTCTGCCTGGTCTGCACAGCCATTGTGTCACAGACATCCCACAGGGCAGAAAGTGAGAGAAATTGAGAGAAATGTGATATGGCAGAGGTCAGGTGCTGTCAGGTTCCCCCCCACAACCACATTGCTGGTAAAATTCTTACTGTTAGGACGCAAGCCTGCCCCATGGAACACCAGTCACATCTACGGCGAGAATGAAAAGATAGGCAAAAAGGATGTCAGGCGTGATACAAGACGTCTCTGACATGTCTCTGCTCCCAGAACATTGCCTCATATTACTCTCTTTGCCCAAACCTTCTATTTCATTTATCATCACTCGCATTCTCTTCTGGAAACAATCTCAATAGGGAGTCTTTCCCCACCTGTAAAGCTGAACACGACAATACTCTTATTCTCTAATAGCACTATTCCTCCAGTACCTCTTGTAATTTCCTTTGTGAATGATCAGATAATGACTCTTCTCAGGTTGTTTCTCATATTATTGACCTCTCCCTGGTCAAATATTATAATACATTTATGACAAAGGTTTCTTAGGTCATGTCCCCTAAGGCACAGGCTTTGAGACAGATTTGTGTGCAGGAAGTTTATGGGGGAGTGTCTTAGCGATCACCAGCCATTGCGAGGGCAGGAAGCAGGACTGGGCAGAGGGAGGAGGTGTACTGGGAGCCACAAAAGCCAGGCTGCTGTCAGAGAGGAGCTGAGCATAGCCTGTCTTGTCCCACCTTGACGCAAAGGCAGGTAGATCTTTGTATCCAGCACCCATCAGTCTTTAGTTGGAAACTGGCCCCAGGGAGGGTATGTTTTTGGGTGAGGGACAGAGAGCATTTCCTGGAGAGTGACTCAGCTGAAAGCCTGCAGCTGCCAACACTCCCAACAGCTGGGAAAATGGTATCTCCGTTCTGAAGGGAAGATCTGGGCAGCGTAGCAGCGCGTCAACTCCAGCCCACCCTCTCGGCTTGGATTATTTTCTTTGTAAGTTCAGTTCTGGAAGCAGTTCCTCCAGGATTCTGGTTGGTGCTTTTTCTGGGAAATTTAAAAGAGGAAATTTGGCAGGAAAACCACAACTCAGTCACTGCATGGATCCTGAAGCTTCAACAGACCATCTTCCTCGTCTACTGTCTGTTCTCTATACTCTTCACACTTGCCAGTATCTCTGGTGGTCGTGAAGGCTTACTTGGAGTGGGGGACATAGATTCTCATCCCTGACAGGTCTGACACCCTGGTTGCCATGTTCTTCTCAGGCTGTGACTGTGGCAACTTGTCCATTTACCATCACAATTGAGAAAGGGCGTACCAGGAGACTCCCCTGGGGACACCTGTGTACCAAACCTATTTTTCTCTGGCACCATTGTGTATTAGTAGCCTCCCTTCCTCCTGGTGATATGAGTCAATTATACCTGCTGTGTCCCCAATATGATTCATCTCCAAGATAATGATTCATCTTCTTGTCTCTTAAACAAGGACCCTGACGTGACTGGGCAGCAGCTACAGCTGATCATTTAATGGAACGATTGCTGTGTCTCCTAGTAGGAATGGTTGCCCTCTAGGATACAAAATCTCTAAGGGTCCAGAGTTGCAAGGAGAGAAAGCACAAATTCCCAGCAGTCCCTGACAGTGATGACAAGCAAAGCCACTCCTAACCTACTTTCACCTCGTTTCCCGGACCCATGTAATCTTTCTACTGGGGACACGTACCACATAGTGGTGTCTGATTTAGGGTATATTCTGCGATCTGGATAGTGATGCCCCATCCTTGCAGGTTATCATCTCTAAGCTTGAGCCTCAGTGGTCCCTTCAAAGGCCATTCCAGCCCTTTAGTGGGCTGGCAGGTCCAGGCGATCCCATGATCACGTGTCTGCTTTTACTTTGCTGTAGAGTGGGTGTCTTGGACTGAAACAGCATCATATGGGATTCCATGTTTGTGTGTCAGACACTCTGTAATCCCTCAGAAGGTGGTGCTGGCTGAGACCCCACGGGCAGAAAAGGCAAATTCACATCTGTATGTGTTGATTCCTGTCAAGATTAATCACTGCCTCTTTCATTGTAGAAAGGGTCCAGTGTAATTAACTTGCCACCAAATGGTCAATGCGTCTCCTTGAGAGATGTTACCATATTAGGGACACTGATCACTATTGGTTTGTGTTGCTGGCAGGTTGGACATTTGGCAGGTGCAGTAGCTAGACGAGTCTTGGTAAGTGGGAGTCCATCCTCTAGCCCATGTACAGCCTCCATCCCTGCCACCATGACTACTCTGTTCATGTGCCAACACCAGGTGGGCTGATGACAGGGGCTGGCTGATGACTACCAGTTAAATCATTCTGTCTACTTCGTTCTAGTGCGCCTTCCATGGTGGATGTTCTCAGATGGGAATTAACAATGGGATTCGTGATCCTTTACACTTTGGGACATGCCCATAGGTTCATCAACATGACTCTTCCCAAATATCTTTGTCCCCAGTCTTCTAATCTTTCACTCATAGCCTTCTGAGCACTCAGCAAAGCTAATCACCAAGGGTAGATGACGAGGTGCACTGCCCAGAAATCTGACAATTGGTAGGACTTCCTTTGCTGTCTCTCAGGGTCTCCACTGTGGGGCTAGAATGGAGCAGGACTGCAGACGCACTCCACTTTCATCTCGCGTCCACACACCAAACTAGATAACATGAATTCAATCTCTCCTGGAGCTCTCTTGCTCTGACAATTAAACCCTGGGCATGATCCTCAGCTTTTTCTGTGTTCCAGCTGTAGGAGAAGAGTATTTTTATATAATGTCAAAAAGAACTGGTTCTCTGATTGTTAATTAATCATCCTCAACCTTTTTTTGTCTTTCTCCAGTGCATCAAATGTCCACAGCAACAGCCATCCACTTCCATAGGTCTTATAATTACTACTCCTAAACTTCTCGAATGCCTGAGATATTGCCCCTGCATTGCCTTCCACCAATTCACCACCAATAAAACTGTTAACAGCAGCACAACTATAGCATGCCAAGCACTATCCATGCTCTACCAACTACACTGTTGGTGTCACCACCAGTGACCTGTGGGTAATCAAGCTTCAAAAGCCATTTTGGAGTTGGCTATCCTAGACTATTCCTGGAACCAACTATCTTAGGTCAAGTTCCCTAAGAAGCAGACTCGGAGATGGGGATTAGCATAGATTAAATGTATGGGGGGAGGGATATCATCAGATCAATATGAATAGGAGATGAAGGAAGAGGGACTAAGCACAGGGAGAAGATGAACTATATTGTTAGAACATAAATCAATGCCATCAAGAAGAATGAAGTGAGGACCAAGGGGAAAGGGAGTGCTGGGGCTGCAGGCAAGGCAGTGCTGTTTTCTAAGGTTCTTGCTGATTAGGTGAAATTTGAGCAGAGACATCAAAGAAGTGAGAAAGCAGGTCATAAGATTTTTGGGGGGTGGGGGGTTATACATTCCAGCCAGGCACAGTGAATCCCAAATAACCCAAAGTCTAGAGGTGGAGACATACTTGGCTTCTTTGAGGGATAGCAAGGAGGCCAGTGTGGTTGGAGCACAATGCGCCAGAGGAGCTGCTAGGAAATGAGGCCAAAGGGGTGGGGGTGGGGCAGACTATTTCCAGCCTTTCCGCCATTGTGAGAGCTTTGGCATTTACTCTGGAGAGATGGAGCAGACACTTAACAGGAGCTCACATTTCAGACAGAGCAAACGTGCATTTAATAAATATTTGTTAAATAAATAGCTTCTACCGTATGTTGAGAATTGACTCTTCTTGTTGGGACAGGGAGGCAGGACAGAAACAAGAGGGTCAGTAATGAGGCCAATACAATGGTCCAGGAGAGAATTTGGACCACGCCTGCAGCAGTAGAGACGGTAAGTGGTGGGATTCTGAACATATTGTGCGGGTACATCTGCTAGGATTTGCTGATGGATTAGATGTGAGGTGTGAATAAAAGAGGAGAGTCAAGACTGAGGCTTGCATCTCTAGAGAGATGGAGTTGCCATTAACGGGGGTTTGGAACCCCACAGCGGGGGCAGTTTTGAGAGTATGCAGTGGAGGCAGATGTGGAAATCAGGAGTTTAGCTCCAGACTTGTGAATTTTGATTTGCTTATTAGAAATCCAAGTGGAAACGTTGAGGCAGCAATTAGATGTTAAAGTCTAGAGTCCAAAAGGGAGAGCTGAGCTGTCTGGACATATAAATTTGGGAACAGTCAGCGTACCTAAAGCCACAGGTCTGGATGAGATCCCTGGGGAGTGGGTGTAGATAGAGAAGAGAGTTCCAAGGACTGAGTGAGCCCTGGGGTCTCTAGTGTTTACGGGTTGGGGAGACAGGTGGAAACAGAACAAGCCAGACAGGAGGAGAGGCAAGAAAGTACACCCTGGAAGCCGAAGTGAAAAAAGTGTTTGAAGAAAGCAGGTGTGATCATTGTGTCAAATGTTTCTGAGAGGTGAAGTTAGGTGGGGCCTGACCACTGGGTTCAGCAACCTGGAATTAGTGACTCCTTGATAAGAGTTATTTCACAAAGATGGTGGGAAAGAAAACTTGACTGGAGTAGGCTCACGAGAGAATGGAAGGAGAGAAAGAAAACAGAAATAGCAAAAACAGGCAAGTCTTTCAAGGAGCTTTGCTGTAACAGGAGGATGAGTGAAATTCTGAAGGGAAAAAATCATGACAGTGGGGATGAGAAAAATAATGCCAGGAGCAGTGTCGTTGAGCCGGGGAGAGAGAATGGGAACCAGTACAGAAACGCAGAAGCTAGTTTGAGACAGGAGCACAGGCAGTGTATCTAGAATCCAGAAGGGGAGTGAAAGAGCGTGTGTGGGGTTGGGGGGTAGAAATGCAGGGAGGTGGGTGGAAGAGGTGGGAGGACCATGTGGGAGGACCATGTGGGAGTCTCAGTGAAATCAGCAGCAAGGTGGGAGTGAAAGAGGCGAGGATATGTTGTTAGTTTGGGAGAGAGGGGGAGGTGGGAGTGCAGGAGTCACACAGGCCGGGCAGCACCAGGGCTCCTTGAGATTGGTAGTTGTGAGTTTCAGTTATGACCAACAGCATGGCTGGGTGTTTTTCTTCAGTCACATTCAGCTGTCCAATGGAGGCCAGGAGTAGGCAGAAAACTGGATGTAAACAGGGGTGGAATTTTGGCAAGCAGATACGTCAAAGTGAGCGAGAGGCAAGGAAGTCTAGAGTGTGGGCCAGGGAATGTTTAGAATGATTGTCCAAGAAATCTAAATCGGGTTAGGAGGGAAATAAGGACATCAGAGTACAAGGACAGTGAACAGGTGGTAGGGTCAGGGGACTGGAGGATCCAGTGGGGTTGAAGGATTGCTGGAATTAGGGCAATAAGAGAGCACTGGAGAAATAGGAAGTGGTGGTCAGAGTGAGATCCTTGAAAGTGAAAGTGACAAGAGGGCTTGCAGCTATTAGTAATATTAAGTCTAGGCTATGACCAAGACAGTGGGAGACCGAAGTAGGACAGAGATCCCTGAAAGAAGGAACATTGAGGGAAGGAGAGGCCTGAGAACTGGCTGAATGCTCTACATGCACATTGAAATCACCAAGAGTTCCAAACCAGAGACAGTGACCATGAACCAGTGCATTCCTTTCCTAATGCTACTGTAACAAATTACCACAAACATAGTGACTTAAAACAATACAAATGTATTATCTTAGAGTTATGGAGATCAGAAGTCTAAAATCAGCTTCATTAGTCTACAGACAAGGTGTTGGCAGGGCCAGTTCTTTCTAGAGGCTGCGTCGCCTAGCCTTTCCCAGCCTCTGGAGACCGCCCGCATCCCTCCAACCTCTGCTTCTCTCACATCTCCTTCTGACTCGGATCCCCCTCCCTCTGTCATGTGGACCCTGTGATTACACGGACCCATAGGGGTGATGTCCTCATCTCAAGATCTGTAACTTCATCCCATCTGCAATGTCCCTTTAACAGACTCACAGGTTCTGGCGATGAGGACATGGACATCTTTGGGGGGACATTATTCATCGTACCACACCAGCAATATATCTTTTCCTCTATGAAGACTTCTGATTCTGGCCTTCCCACCCCAGGCTGAGTTGATAAACATTACTTTTGGATCACCATTGTACCTTCTAAGGACATTCCTGTACTGGAGGACATGCCTTCTTCATTTGAGTATTTACTCTGTTAGGTTACAGGTTAATCTCTGTTGATACAAATAGGACACAACATCTTAAACGTTCTTACCCCAATTGCCAATGTTTGCTCCTATGTCTGTCTCCCAGGTAGACTGTGGCTCACACGAGGACAGGAACTTCTCACAGTCACCTCCGGGTCTTTGGTGACCACCATGGCACCTGACATATAATATGCACTCAGAGGACCTTTTGAAATGAGTAAATGAACTCTGGTGGCATTTAATAACAGAAGCATCTTCCCTCAGTGATCACGTGCACATGAAAAGAAACTATTTTCATGATCCCAATCCAGCTTCCTGACAACACTAAATTAATATGCCTTAATGTACCCAGGTATCATTTTACTAATGTGCATACTAATCCCTCAGGTGTCTGGTCTTCTGAATATTCTGGATGTCTAAATATCTACCAGCTAAGGTCTTAATTTAGGAGCACTTGGACATCAAAGTTTGCAATGGTTCTGCCAAGGCGGCAGATTTTTGAGAAATTATTTAGGGAATTTAGATTGGGTCATATCTCCAGGGAAACTGCCTGAATTAAAAAAGAACATATTATCTATCTCTTGTTCAGTCACAATTAGAGACGGATAAAAACACATCAGCAATTATACCAAAAAAAAACACACACAAAAAAAACTGAATCCCTCAAAAGCAACCTGGCAAAGTGATAAACATTGTCATGGCAAAGTAATAAATATTGCCATATACAAAAATTAACTGCTGACACATTAAATTCATGTTTTTATAATTACAACCTCAAGTAATTAGATGATAGACTGCCATGAAGATTTTGATACCAGAGTTACAGATAATGGGGAAATTAGGTTCTGGGACATTGAGTCTGTTATAAACCTTTTGTAAATAGAATTACCAAAGCATGAATCATGTTTTAACCAGAATAATATGTTTTACCCAGATAATCATGTCGCTATCTTCAGCTGTGGCACTCTGCAACTGTGGGTACATCTTTTGTAGATTACCTAGAGACCGTCATTATAACGCTCTCCTAATAGCTGACCAGCTACCCAATTGGAAAAGTCCCGGAAGAGCTCTAGCTTCAGAATTACTTAGACTCTATCCTGGTTTTGAACCCCAGTCTTGACCAAATTATTATCCCTAATTAACAGTAGGGGTATTTCCCCTCAGAATGTAGACAGAAGTCTGTCCATCCCATCTTCAGAAAATACTCCTCAGGTTATAAACTAGTATAGTGGAGATTTCTTCAAAACTCCAGGGTCTATTTCTTTTCAACAAATTACAGGGTTACAGTTTGTAAATGTAGACTTTATGTAAAGAACAACGATACTTCAGGCATGGGAGGGGCACTGATCACAGTTTTCTATTTTTGCGCAACAAGAAAGCAATGCAAAACAACCTAAGGCTATTAGCAGCATTTATCAATCATTCATCAGTCTTTGATTCCTTAGACAAAAGCCATCCAAAGACCAAACTGTACTGTCCTAATATAGACACATGGCACTCATGTTTCTATGGGGCACCATGCTACCATTAAAACCAGAATGGGGCTATGTATCTCCCCTAGTGAAATACATGCACACATGAATAAAGGGACGCGTGCAAGTGTGTTTATTGGAGTATTGTGGGTAACAGCTAAAGTGAAAGAGATCAGATTCCTTTTGGGGAAAAGTAGTGACTGGATGGGACACGAGGAGGGCTCCTAGGGTGCTTGGTAATGTTCTAATTTTTGATCTGGGGGTTAATTGATTACACACGTGTGTTCACTTTTTGGAAATACACTGAACTGTGCTGATTTGTTCACATTTCTGAACGTATGCCACACTTCAACAGCAAGTTAAAAAAAAAAAAATGATCAAAAGATCTTTACCCAGCTATCAAGGAGTAGATAGTGCATTCCACAGGACCAGCAGCCTTAACTTCCCAGGAGCGTTCCAGAAATATACTCACAGGCCCCACCCCAAAGCTACTGAACCAGAATCTGGATTTTAACAAGATCCCCAGGTGATCTGAACGCACACTGAAGTTTGAGAAGCACTGATCTAAAGCATAAACGTATACACGGACAAGCACAATAGGAAAGGGTAATAGATGACGTGGTAAAGGGAAGCCCAAGACACTGTAGAGGCCAGAAGAGGCAGCCCTCCCTCGCCCAAACCAGCTCCACTGGGCCCATCGACTCCTCTCTCAAACTCACTGATACTGGGCGTATCCGATTGCCAGAAATATTGGCTGAGAACCTCAGCTTTGCTACCTCCTTTATTTATGGTTTAGCACTTTAGTGAGGAGCCGTAATTGGCTAGAATCACTACAAAAGAAGCCTGAATTTCAGGCCAAGAAAGTGCTGCTGTGATTCTGCAGTTGTTTAAAAAAAGATAAATGTCTCCACAGCTAGGGACGTAGAAAAGTAGGGCAAGCACGAGGAGAACCTGACAGAGGAGTGCTTCGCAAATAATTAGTGCCTAATTTTAGCCCATCAGCTTACCTATTTTTTCATTATTCAGTAAAAGTGAGTTCCAAAGTTGTAAAATGTGGCCCTGCAAAGGAGACCCCAAAATAACACGGACGATGTAACCTCATGTAATGGACACTGAAAGCAGTATCTTAAATCTGAGTAGCTATTAGTTTCCTCTTTCTTCTGTTTGTCATTCTGTCATCACCACTATTGTATTTCTCTAGATTATTTGCTCTTTCTAAAGTGGTATTACAAACAAACAAACAAAAACAAAAAACAAAACAAAACAACAAAAAACTCCAAGGACTAATAAAGCTGAACACCACGCAGAAAGGATGTCTTGTCTTTGTATGGTGTGCTCCTTTTAATTTATCCTTGAGTCACAATAAGTTGTTGCAGTTACAAGAGGACATCGCTAACTCATTTAGTTGGTGATCCGCTCTGACATGGAAGCAGACCTTCCTGCATTTGTGACTCTAAAGAGTCACAAATGTCCCCTCCAGTCTATATGTCTGACTCCTAAAGATTTCCATATGCATCGGTCTCTGCTGAGATTGAAAGCCAATTTTGTTTTTTAATACACAAATGTTCTGATTTTTTTAAGTCATGTGGCATTCTATTCCTAATATTCAAGTTGGTAGCCTCCCCTCCCTGAAAACGGGGCCCCCCCGCTCCAAATTTAATAAGCACTTTCAATATCTTCATCTAAATTTCTGATAAAGAACTAACCCCTGAGGATGTCCTTGAGGAGTCACTGATAATCACTGTTCAGGAATTTTCAGTGGGGTAATAATATCACCAGTATCTCAGCTTCCGGCTTAGAATCAGATGTGACATAGGCTCAACTACCTTATTTACATAGTATGCTTCCTTCCACCACCGCCAGCTGCCACCATATATCCTGTCCCTTTAGCACAGAACAAAATAACAGTGGTCTGGCATAATCCTCTTTTACCAACCCGTGTCTTGGCATTAAAAATATAAGGAAATAAGACCGTTTTCTCTGCAGCAAACCCAGTGTGGTTTCTGAACAGCATTCAATACGTGGAACAGAGAACAGGCTGGATAGCCTGATGCCTGGAAGCACAATAGGGTCAGATATTTATTAGTAAAAGTGGCAGGAATCATCCAAGTTCTGAGGTCACCGAGGTCTAAGAACAACCGATCAGGGGGACAGGTAGCCACCCCGGATAAAATCTGACCTCCTGCCACAATCCCACTCAGCAGGCGGCTGCCTCTGAACAGGCTACAGCAGCAGGGAAGGTTCCCAATATTTTATCTAAAACAGAAATGCGGACAATCATGAAGCAAAGTCAACTAGATACTCTGTTACAAGAAAACATACGTTGTTCTGTGTTAAATTATATTTTAACCACGCACAGGCAGGCCCCACAGAGGTTTGATAATTCTTCTAGTCTGCTTTAACTTGTCCCGATAATTGACTTTTTGGATAAAAATCCCTACCATAAAAAAAAAAAAAAATCCCTGCCATTTTCATAGGACTCCCTGCAGAATTATTTTTACTCACTGGAACCACTTCCTTTTCAAGACGTAAACCTCATTCTTCTTTCTCCGGTTCTGACTTGATCATAACATACACAGAGTTTATTCAGGGTCAAATATCTGCTCTTTGCATATTGGGTTTCTTTTCAGGGTCAAAATCATTGTTTCAACTGTAAGCAGCTAGACAGCAGAGACTCTGTGTGTGTGTGTGTGTGTGTGTGTGTGTGTGTGTGTGTGTGTGCGCGCGCGTGTGTGTGTGTGTAGTCATGTAGTCTTTAATACAAGAACTCTGCATCCGATGGCAAAAGGAAAAAGTCTGCCAAATTTCAGCATTAGAAAATAAATAAAGCAGGGAATTAAATCCCTAATAATTGCCTGGAGATTCTCAATTTCAGGTTTAGAAATTCCTTTCTCATTAAATTCAGTGGATTGAAATTGCTGTGTTCAGTGTGGCAGGTGATGGCCGCCACTTGTCCTCCTCCTGGCTGCAAGAGCTACAGAGTGGCTGTAGCTCTGCACTACCTGGTGACAGCTGTGACAGTCCCCACGGGCACCAGTGCAAGTGCTTCCAGGCTACTTCCAGCGGTCCCTTAAACACTACTTCTTTTCCAATGACCTGACAAATGCCTGGGAACCATAAATCTCCAATCCAGAAGGCTCCCAGACCCCCTTCCCTCTGTCTTACCCTGCCTCCCATATTGCTTCCAAAGGCCTCAGACCCACTCTCTCAACCCCAGGTCTCAACCCCACTGGGTCAGAGACACAGTGTCCTCCCTGCTCTACCTGACACCCCTCTATTTGATGTCCTAACCCATCTTCCCGTCACTACACTTTCTCCAGAACTCATCTTCCCAAAATAGGATTCATGACACAGAATCTCACTTTATAACCAACTTAGCTGGTACGTCTATATTTCAAATTGAGTATCACATGCAATATAGGATCTAAATCACTTTCAACGCACACCCACAGCTGATAATTGGTTGCCCCTAGAGAGCGGAATTTTTAGCACCAAAACAGAACCACTAAAATCCACTGTATCTGGTGATGTATTTATCCTTGCATGATTCATTCATTCATTCATGTATTCAATCACTTATTTAAAAAGCATTCGTTGAACATTTGCCATGTGCCAAGCAAGAAAGAGATAAACAATAGAACATTGCTACCTTCAAGAAGCTCACAATCTAGTACTGAAGTCAGATGAATAAAGATAATTATGGTTATAAAACAATAAGGAAAAAGCAGTAGTAGTGAAATGCAAAAGGTATCTTGGGAGCTCTGAGAAGAGGTATCTTACCAGCTTGGAGGGGTTAGGGGAAGACTTTGGACAAGGCTGGGGTAAGACCCAACTTATTGCTTGCTGGGAGGCAAATCTAGAATTAAAGCAGCAAGTGAAACCAAATTACATCTCAGAAAATCAAATTATAGGCCCATAAAGGTTCAGCCAACATATGGAAAAAATTTATATTATGTCCTCGGCCAAATACAGCCAATCTTCAGTAGGCAGCTTCTTGCCATGAGCACAGTTAGATGGTATAAAGATGTTGGTTTGTGGTAGCTGTTATGTCCTTGGGGGATGTCTGCAGGATTCCAGGTCTACTTTCTCTGCCCCTGGCTCATTAACTATTTTCATAACAGGTCTTCTAAGAGACCAATAAGCGGGAGACTCAGCTGTTCCTAACGGATGACCTCTAAAGTCAGAAAAGTTGAACACAGACGCAGGGCAGGTTTGCATTTGTGCCCGCTGACAGAATTGCGTCCAGAATCTTTCATATCTAAACATGCCTTAGAAACATCAGCTATCCATATGTACCCATGCCGCAGTGCTGATCTACTTAGGCCTGCAGCTTCCTACAAATACAAAGAGAAGGAAAGAACAGCGTCTAGTCAAAATGAGATCAACTCATCTGACCCCAAAAAAAAAGAAAAAAAAAAAAAAGAAAAGAAAAAATCCAATTAATTTACAGTAAGACAATTATGGCAATTCCCATGGAATAAGCTAGCTTGGGCTTTTAACTAATCCTGGGTAAAAGTTTGGAGGCCACGCTGATTTTAAATAGTGTCTAAACGTTTGTATGCTTCTTGGGAGTTTGGTTCTTTCAATTTCATAAGAAAGGTCCCCAATAGTTTCTTAGTGAAAAGTTCTTCTTGCATTTTCCCAAGTTTTTTCATTGCCAAGCCCTGCAAAGGCAAGGAGGTGTCTTATTTTGTGTGTCCCCAGTGTGTACCTCCTAGAAAATAGAAGAAACTTAATAAGGGTTTATGAATACATTTGAAATCCCAAATTTGGAGACAGGGAAATGGATAGCGAAGAAATAATCCAATCTCTGTTGGCACAGAGTAGTGAATCCTGTACCCCTGGACGGGCTCCAACCCTCTTAAGCCAGAACATAAGAACAAGTACCAACCCTTGTTCAGAATGTCAATATTTCCAATTATGTTAATTTGCTGGGCAGGGTCTCTGTTTATGTTTCTCCTGATGTTCTGTAGCTCTGTTTGTCTGCCCTTTGACATGTTTGATGGAAAGCTGAGACAGAGTGGAAATGATGCCTATTTTAATGGCTTCATGGCACTCAAGCGGGGACTTAAAGACACTATTCTGAGTGGAGCCTTTGGGAGGCCCTAATGAGTGACACCATTCTAAATGAACTGAAATACCAAAAGAACAGCCTCTCTCTTTGGGAGAATACTGAATGACATCACTGGGTTTTCAAAGCACAACACCGTCATTTAGAATACATTGCTCATTCCTTCAGCAGTCTCTCCCCCCAGGCCACGGTGCCCATTTCCCCAAAGGGGCACGTCTGGGGTTAGCAAAGGAAGTGGAGATAAAAATGGAGGAGACACTGTTTTGTCACTTCTTCCTTAAGTCGAAGTGTCCTACATGCATATACATGGCCAGCATATGAATGGCACCCTTACCCATATTTCTACCCACCACCTCCCACAAACCTCCCAGCTGCGATGCGCAGGACAGTCTCAAGGTGAAACCCCAGTTCACTCAGGCTCCTCCCCCGATGTAAACCAGCATCACAGAAAGATAAAATCACAGAGCTGGGAGGGACTTTAGAGGGTGCTTATTAAACATACAGCTTCCTGGCTCGTCTCCCAAAGACTGAGCCAAGTGGGTCTGGGGTGGCGCCTAGAATTTATAGGTTTAAAAAGAACCTTTGGAGATGATTGTCATCAGGTAAGTTCCAGAAGCACTGATTCTTATCCAACCACTGAATTTGATAGATAAGGAGACGGAGACTAGAAAAGTTGCAACGACTCCGCCAAGGTCACACAGCCAATCTGTGTTTAAGCCTAAGGGAGGCCACAAAGAGCCACTTCTTCTACTCCATCCCCCAAAGAAGGCTACATTAATCCTGTAATTAATTAGTCTTCTGGAAATGAAGCTTTCTCATAAGCAAGTTGGTCACGTGGATCTTCAGGAAGCACATGAAGCAGTGTTGACACGTGTCATCTGGTGCGGTTTAGCCCCACATGTGTGGCTGCACAAGACAAAATACCTCCATGGGGAGCATCTGCTTCCGGGCTGCACACAATGAAAGGTAATAAAAGCCAGCCCCCCAAGTGCGGAGGGATCTGCAGGAAGAAAAAGACAGCAGAAAACGGAGTAAAGAAACAACTACATGAACGTTACCAACAAGAGAAAGGCTACTTGAACGTATTTCCATGTCTGCGTTAGAATTCTTAACCTAAATGAACTTTTTGGTTTGTACGTGGGCGACGTTCTATAAACGTTCAAAGGCATTTTTTTTTCTACAACCTTTGAAACACTTTTCAAAAGGTGACTGCTTGTTTATTATTAAGGATTCTTGTAACAAAAATTTCAAACCATGATTTTAGAAAGAGCAACGCGAGGCAAGGTGGTAGAGACAGCAGATGTGCTCTGATTTCTAGAGTCTGCGCTGGATACCCTTTTATCCCATCCTGGCAATGGCTCAGCCCCCCTATGGCTGGTGCCCTCCTGCTCCCAATCCCCGCCCCCATCCTGATCGATTCAATACCCATTTTTATGTATGTTTTCAGCTTCCTTCGTTTCTTCCTCCTTTCTCTCCTTAGGGATGGCTCCAAACCCTACTCATCACCCCTCCTCCTGTCTCAGACAGTTCCTCCTCTGTCTCTTTCACCAGCTCTTCTCAGCAACCTGCATTTTAAATGGGTCCCACACATGGGCCTCTCTTGTTTTGACTTTAAATATTTTCCCGGATGATTCAGCCACTTCAAGGCTTCAGTGTCCATCTAGAGGCTTAAGATCCTCAAATCTGTGTCTTAGGCCCAGATATCTCTCCTGAGATCCAGACACAGATTTCCAACCACCTGGACCCTCCATCTGGATTTCCAGCAGGGATCTGAAGCACAGCATGTTCAAAATCGAACATGTTATTCCCCCCCCCCACCCCCGCCAAACCTGCTCTCCCACCTACACATCATTCCAGAGTGAATTGTGTCTCCAGCCATTCTGCCTCTAGGGTTAGAAACTCCAGGGTCTTCTCAGACTCCTCCCTCTCTTCCAAATAAACCCACTGCACACATTCTGTAATCATGGCCAAGTCACCATGCCTGGTGGTACTGTCCTTGTCATCTCCTGCAAGAGCCTCTGAACTGGTTTCCCGCCCCCGGCCTCTCCTTGCTCAGCTCCATACTGCACTGTTTGCAGAGTTACCTTCCTTCAGAGAGGCTGATTATGTATCTCTTTTGCCTGTAAGGTAAAGTTGGGATTTCAAGGTTTGCTCAACCTCGGTTTGCTTATCATTCTGATTAAACTCTCACCACCCCCAGTCAACGCACCCCCTTGACAAATGAATTTGCTATTCCCTGAATACTCCAAGCTCTCCTGTGACTCTGCGTCTTCACATACACTGTTGACTGAGCCTAGAATCCCCCATCCCCAATTCCTCTTTCATTGTCTAGCAAACTCCTACTTATCCATCCTATCTCAGTTTCAACATCACCTCCACTGAGAAGTCTTCCCCAAGACCTTGGGCATAGTACCCTGTCCTGCCTTCCTGTAGCACTTGGTTTGAATTTCAATTTCTCTGTTTAAGTGCTTGGGTGTTTTACTTAACTGTGAGTTAAGGTCTTCAAGGACAGCATTAGGTTTTCTCTCTCTTGGCATTTGTAGTGTGTAACACAGAGAAGTGGATCGGTAAATGGTGGAGGAATGTGATACCGAAACCAGGTATTTCTAATTAAAAACATTTTTTTAAATTAAAGTTTATTGGGGTGACAATGGTTAGCAAAGTTACATAGATTTCATGTATTCAGTTCTGTAATACATTATCTATATATCACATTGTGTGTTCACCACCCAGAGTCAGTTCTCTTTCTATCACCCTATGTTTGATCCCCTTCACCCTCATCTACCACCTACTTCCCCCCTTACCCTCTGGTAACCACTAAACTATTGTCTGTGTCTATGAGAGAAACATTTTTTAACAGCTTTACTGAGATATCATTCACATAACGTACAATTTGTCCACGTAAAGTATAAAATTCAATCGCTTTTAGTAAGTTCACAGGGTTGTGCTATCATCACCACAAACTAGTTTCAGACATTTTTTTGTCACCTCAGAAATAAACCCTATACCCTTTAGCTATCACCTCCCGAGCCCCCTCTTAACCCTTTCCTTGCCCTAGGCAACCACTAATCTGCTTTCTTGCTATACAAATTTGCCAATCCTGGACATTTCATATATATAGAATGATACAATGTATGGTCCTTTGTGACTGGCTTCTTTCACTTAGCATAATGTTTTCGAGACTCATCCATGTTGTAGTAGGTTATCAATATTTCATTCCTTTTTAATGGCTGAATAATATTCCATTGCTCACAAACAAAATATACCACATTTTGTTTATTCATTCATCAGTTGATGATTAACCAATGAATAAACAACTGATGAATGAATAAACCACTTTTCGGCTATTATGAAAAATGCTACTTTATTTTTTTATATTACAATTTTTTCTTTTCCTTTTTTTCTTATTAGTTTCAGGTGTACAAAACAACATAACGATTAGACATTTACACACCTCACAAAGTGATAACACCACCAAGTCTACTACCCCCTGACACTGTACATAGCTATTACAATACCATTGACCATATTCCCTGTGCTGTACTTTACATCCCATTACTATATATTTTTTAAAATTAGAGTTGACATTCAATATTATTTTATATTAGTTTCAGGTGTACAGCACAGGGAAAATGCTACTTTAAATATTCACCTACAAGATTTTGTGTGGACATGTGTTTTCCTTTTCCTTGGGCACATATCTAGAAGTCAGATTGCTGGGTCATATGGTAACTCTATGTTTAACCTTTTAAGGTACTGTGAAACTGTTTTCCAGAGTATCTGCACTATTTTACATTCTCACAAGAAATGTATGAGGGTTCCAATTTCTCCCCATCTTCACTGACATTTGTTATTATCCTTTTTTATTATAGCCATCCTGGGGGTGATTTGTATTTCCCTAATAACTAATCATTTTTAACATCTTGCTTGTTGGCCACTTGTTCTTTAGAGAAATCTCTGTTCAAATCCTCTGCCCATTTTCAAATTGGATTTTTTTTATTGTTAAGTTGTAAGAATTCCTTATGTATTCTAGATATAAGTTTCTTATCAGATATAGGGTTTATAAAAAATTTTTCCCACCTATGGGTTATCTTCTCACTTTCTGGATGGTGTCCTTTGAAGCACAAGGGTTTTCCATTTTGATGAAGTCTGATTTATACATATTTTCTTTTGTCACTTGTGCTTCGGTATAACATCAAGAAACCCAAGGTCATAAAGATTTACCACTATGCTTTTTTCTAAGAGTTATACAGTATTAGATCTTACATTTAGGTCTATGATCCATTTTAAATTCATTTTTGTGCATGGTTTGAGGTAGGGGTCCAACTTCATTTTTTTACATGTCAATATGCAGTTGTCCCAGCACCATTTGTTGAAAAAACTCTTCTTTCCCCCATTGAATTGTCTTGGTGCTCTTGTGAAATCAACTGACCATTAAGTGTAAGGGTTTATTTGTGGAGTCTCAATTTTATCTATTGAACTATATGTCTATTCTTACGCCAATACTACTTAAAAACTTTTTACCTTTCATTGTGGATTGAAAGATGTTGTCCCTGTCAATAATTAAATTGGAGGCAATACAACTTGAAGTTCAGAAGGGCTCCTGAAATTACACTCAGCTCAAGGTCCTAAAAGAAATCTTGCCCTAGAAGAAAGCTATGGGCTTCAACTACAGAAGCTCTATTCCTGGATTCTGTTTAGGCGACGGAATCATGCACATGGAATCATGCACGGGTCACCATTCTTTGGAACTGGCTGTACCCCCGCTCAGCAGGCTCGCTCTCATCTAAATAATCCCACTGAAACCTTTCATTCTGCTTTTGCTTCAAAACAAGCCCTACCCTGTCCCAGTCTCACTCTCACCCTTATCCCAAGGTTCCTATTTTGAGCTTCCCAGTATATTAGATGTGGTTTTCAGTAATGTGTAATTCATTTTTTTCAACATATATTTATTGAGCATCTGCTCTGTGCCAAATATTGTCTTTGACTCGGGGAATACAGTAGTAAACAAAACAGAAAACCCCTTGCTTTTGAAGAACTTACATTTTAAAGGTGCAAATAAGCCCCCCCAAAAAAAATAAGGGGGGGCAGGGGGTGTCAAATAAATACCTAAAATAATCCAGATAGGATCACAAGTGCATGAGGGGTCCTATTTTAAATAGCTTGGCCAAATGGAGCCTCCTCAAGGAGGTAGTATTTGAACAGTGTCCTAAGGGTTGAGAAGCGAGTCGTGATCTAAGAGGGGAGTAATCCAGGCAGGGTAACAGCAAGTACAAGGCCTCCAGGGAAAGTGTAGGGAACAGCCGAGAAAGCAAATGCGCCTGGAAGCAGAGTGAATGAGGGAGAAAGGGGCAAGAGGTTCAGATCAAAGAAGCAGTAGAAGGCGAGATCGTGCAGGGCTTTGTAGACAAGGATTAGGAGTTTAGATTTTATTTTAAATGTGAGGGAAAACCCTTGGAGAGCTTTAAGCCAGGGAGTGATGTGGTTTGATTTACACATTAAAAAGATCACTCTGCTAGGGGAAAACAGATGAATATCTTTGTGACCTTGAGTTAGGCAAAGATTTCTTAGATACAACACACAAAAGCTTGATCCATAAAAGAAAACATTGAAAAATTGGACTTCATAAAAATTAAGAATTTCAGCTCGCTGAGAAACACTGCTTTGAGGATTAAAAGACAGCCCAACCAGGTCCCCACGTAAGGAGTGTGGAAGTCGCCCCTCCATCCCAGCCACAAGTAGAAAGCTGAGCCAACTGAAAACTCAACTAGTCTTCTTCGATCCATAAGAGAAGTGAGGTCACAGGGCAAACTGCTGCCCACAAAATTGGAGAGACAGAATGCCGAGAATCACCTCCGTGGGAACCAGTGCCCGGTAGAGACACCTGAACTGTAATTGTCAAATTACTGGAGGCTCAGTGTGAACAAGTCTGAGAGACAAAAACTCCAAGGCGACCCAATCATAGGGAGGCCCCCACATTTTCATGAACTTTGCCTTCAGGAGCTCAACAAGGTGCTCAGAGTGAATATCAGAGAAAAATTCCCTCGTGCTTCTGGCAGGGGGAGGGGGAAAAGGAACCATTTTGTAATAGAACCAGAGCTTTCAGTTCTTAACAAGGTTTTTCCTCAGGAGAAACACTTGAATGAGAGCCTAACCTGCTGGGGACCTATCAGAGCCTAACTCATCTTGGGGAAGGGAAATGCCCACCTCCAGCCCCTGCTAGGGGTCCTGTCTCACCTAAGGAGGGAGGAGGAAACTGACATGCCCTTGTCAGCTCACAGTCCAGAGGCAGAAGCTCAGCAAAAGCCTAAGGCCTAATCATGGGACTTCAGGAAGCTTCCCCTCCTCCGCCCCTCCCCAATACTTTAACACCATATTATTAAAGGACTATTTACAGCACTTTATTTTACTCAGTACATCATGACCAGCTATCAAGAAAAAAAAATTATAAGGCATAATACAAAGCAAAAAACCACAATTTGAAGAGACAGAGCAAGCATTGGAACCAAACTCAGGTATGGCAGGGATGTTGGAATCCCAGATTGGGAATTATAGCAACTATCATTAATATACTAAAGGATCCAATGATAAAGTAGACAGAATCCAGGAATAGATGAGCAAAGGAAGCAGAGAAATGGAAATTCTAAGGAAGAGCCAAAAAGAAATACTAGAGATTTTAAAAAACAACAACACTGTAACAGAAAGGAAGAATGCCTTTGATAAGCTTATTAGTAGAGTGGACAGGCTGTGGAAAGTATCTCTGAACTTGAGGATATCTCAATAGAAAGAAATGCGTGATGGGAAATTTATAGCAGTGAATGCATGTATTAGAAAAGAAGATCTAAAATCACAATGTAAGCTTCCACCTTAGCAAAATAGAAAAAGAAGAGCCAATTAAATCCAAAGTAAGCAGATCTCACGGACATTAAAAGGATATCAAAGGAATACTAAGAATAATTATATGCCCACAAATTTCATAATGTAGATAAAATGGACCAATTCCTTGAAGGACATGATGTGTCAAAACTCACACAAACACAAATAAATAATCCAAATAGATCTATATCGTTTAAAGAACTTGAGTCAATAATTAATAACTTTCCAAAGCGCCAGTTCCAGATGGGTTCACTGGTGAATTCTACTGAACAGTTAATGAAGAAATTTTACAAATTCTCTATAATCTCTGTCAAAAGAAAGAAGCAGAGGGAATACCCAATCCATAATACCAAAACCAGACAAAGATATTACCAAAAAAAGAGAGTTATAGACCAGTATCTCTCATGAACATAGATGTGAAAATCTTTAATGAAATATTAGCAAATCACATTCCACAATGTATAGAAAGAATTATACCCCAAGTGGGATTTATCCCAGGTATTCAAGGGTGATTCAACATTTGAAAATCAATTAAGGTAATGCATTACATCAACAAGACTAAAGAAGAAAAATCACATGATCACATCAATAGAGGCAGAAAAAGAATTTCACAAAATCCAGTACCCATTCATGATAAAAACTCTCAGTAAAGTATAATAGATTTGGAAGGAACTTCTTCAACTTGATAAAAAAAAAATATCTACATAAAACTTACACATAACAAATACTTAAAATAGTGAGAAGTTCAAAGTTTTTCCATTAAGACCAGGAACAAGACAGGGATGTCATTATACCTTTGTCCAAACCCATGAATCCTAAAGTAAACTATGAACTTTCAATGATCATGTTGTGTCTGGGTCGGTTCATCAATTTTAACAAACGTTCCACTCTGGTAGGAGGTATTGATAATGAGGTAGCCTACACATATGCTGGGGCTGGGAGTATATGGAAAATCTCTGTTCCTTCAGCTCAATTCTGCTATGAACCTAAAACTACTCTAAGAAATAAGATTTATTTAAATTAAAAAAAAGACAAGGCGTAGACTGGGAGAAAATATTTGCATATTACATATCCAACAAGGGACTTATACCCAGACTATGTAAAAGAAAAAAAAACTTTCTAAATTCAACAGTTAAAAAACAAACAATCCAATTAGAAAATAGCAAAAAGACTTGGACTCTTTGCTAAAGAAGTATATGGATGGAAAATAAAGATGTTTAACATCTTTAGCCATTAAGGAAATGCAAATTAAAACCACAACAGATATGATTACACATCAACTAGACCAACAAAAATTAAAAATGTCAATACAAATGCTGGTGAGATTAGAAAGAAACTGGATCTTTCATACACTGCTGGTGGGAATGTAAAATAATACAACCATGCTGGAAAGGTTTGGCAGTGTTTCATAAAGTTACACATATACTTACGATACAGCTTAGCAATGCCACTGCTGAATATTTACCCAAAGAGAAATGAAAATCTGTTCACTCAAAAGTACATAGATGAATACTTATAGCAGCTCTGTTTATAATCTCCCAAAACTGGAAACAACCTAAATGTCCTTCAGTGGGTGAATGGATACACAGACTACGGTACATCCATACCCTGGAATACTACTCAGCAATAAAGAGGAATGAAGTACTGAAATACACAGCAACATGAACGAATCTCAAATGCACTATAAGTGAAAGAACCAGAAAGACAACATATTGTGTGATTTTGTTTATATCACATGCTGGAAAAGACAAAACTATAGGGACAGAAAATAGACCAGTGATTGCCAGGGACTAGAGGTAGAAAGAAGGATTCACTACAGAGAAGTGCAGGGATATGTTTTAGGGTAATAGAACGACTCTATAACTTAATTGTGCCAGTTAGTGTTTACAGGGCGATAGACATTTGTCAAAACGCGCAGAATGACCAACCACTGAATGAGGATGCCATTAATTGAAATGGGGTGACTGAGGGAAGAACAAATTTCAGTGGTGCGGAGTCATGAATTCTTTTTCAGAGAGGTCAAGTTTGAGAAGACTATTAGATACTCAAGTAGAAATGATATGCATGACCTTGGAGTTAAGAGAAGTCAGACATGGAAGTATAATTTGAGTTTCATCAGCATTTTGATGGTATTTTTATACCATAACCACAAAGCCAACAGAGTCACCTTTGTTGTTTCTATACAGGGCAGTGTAGGTCCAGACTACCAAGTGCCTTTTCATTATTAGTCCTGATATAAATGGGGCTGAGACAGAAGTTATTTTCTCCGTGTTACTCAGGACTAAATCTAGATATATCTGGTCGAGAGCCTGTAAACAGTACCTGGACCTTTGACCCACCTATTTTCTGAGCATGAAGTTGCAGCTTAAAACTGGGCTGAGACCTTGAAAATTTGAACCCTAGTGTGAGCTACAAAAGAATGCGATGTGATTGGTCCCATAAAAGTGATTTATTGTACATATGCATGTGTGCATATGATTCATAAGTATTTTCAGCAAATTGAAAACATATTTTAAACGTATGGAAATTAATAGAAATAAAAACGAACAATAGATAGTAAGGGGGATAACATACTAGACTTGCAGCTTGAAGGGAAGTAAAAAAAAAAAAAAATTGCTCCAACAAATCCATCCTACAAAACTAAGAGGTTAAAAGGAAAAGTCAGATCTAATTTACTCTATGTTTGCACTTCAGTAGTCAGAAGCATTTTATTTTATTTTACTTTTTTTTTGTCTTGGAATTGGGCCCCTTATATAACACATGTCAAAATAGCTGGAAAAAATGGGATTAACATTTGCCAGCTAAAATTCTTGTCCCGTAAGGACAACTCCCTCTGGCGCCTTATTTTCTTTTCACAATTTGGGCACCGTGAGCTAGTGGTTGGAGTCTAGGCGGGCAAGCAGTATGGCTCAGCAGGAGAAAGAATTCCAGGGCTGGGCCTTCTAACTTTGCAGCTATCATTAATTTACTCAGTCCTCTTGCCAGAACCCCTTAAAGACTCACTGTGGTCTCACACAGGGTGTGGTCAGCAGGAATTTTGCCATAAGCGAGATTCCTGCAGGAGCCCAGTCTTGCTGAAGTTGTAATTTGGGTACTTAGGGAAGAAGGAAAGGTGAAGCAAAGTACTTTCCTTGACTTGGGCACAGCACTAAGGCGTTGCCTTCATGCCCTCCATCAAAGAGGGATCACATTGTACACATTCCAGAGTCTACCTTCTAGAGGAGGTTTGAAACAAACCTACAGCCAAATTCTAACCCTGGCTCCACCAAATGTGCTGTTTTGGGCATCTAGCAACCTCTCAACATTTCCCAGTAAATTCTCTACAATAAAGCTCATCAATGTGTTCAGCCAGTTCTTTTGATAGAAGACTCTATTAGGAAGGAAAGCATTCAAAATGGATAACGTAGTTTTTGCCACATAGGTACTCAAAAAAAGGTATTGAATTGAGTTCCCTAGATGACTGGAAAATAATACTAAGGGGTATATGCAAAACCATTATGGGAAATAAGAGAAATAATTTCCAAAAGTCCTTTCGTTTTTAGGGTGCTAAATAAACCTTAAGATACTGACATGCCTCCTTCCCTGTCTCAGATAACTGTCCTAGTTTGCTCATACGAGGTTCCTTTTCTCCACCCTCAATCAATCAACTGATCAGTATTTATGGAACATTTACAATGAAGCTGGCACCACATGTGGCTAGTGGTACTACATTGGGCAGTGCAAATATGAAACATTTTCATCATTACAGAATGTTTTCTTAAACAGTGCAGCCTAGAACCATGGAAGCGTAAAGAAAGAGGCAGGTGAGCCAAGCATGAAACAATTTCCAAGCCAGTTGGTTTCTATAGTCTTTCTGTGGCCACAAGGTGTCCAAAATCCAAAAGGGGTTTAATTAATGTAATAAATACACATTGAGTTAATATACAAGTCTAGGTGATATGAGAGACACAAGAGTGAATAAAGCAGATTCCAGTACTCAGGGAGCTTAATACCTAGAGGGGAAAAAAGATGTGTACACAAATAACCATAGTACAAAATAAAAAGTGGTGAGCATCCTAACAAACAAGGCTACAATTAAAGTAGGTAGGAGTTCAAATAAGGGACAGATTATGTCTATTTGGAGATTTCAAGAAAGCTTCTGAAATCAGGCATTGAGTTGAACCTTGGAAAGGCAGTGCAGCATGACGGAAAAATCCCTGGGAACCAAGAATCCGGAGATAATCTTGTAGGCTCAATTATGTTGTAACTAACTGTGACCTTGGGTAAGTCAGACTCCCGGCCTCAGTTTATCAACTGAGTAAGAGGACCAAAGGAGAAATCAATTTCCAGATGGAGTGACCAATGCAAACAAAAGTACGGGGATAGACGGGTGTGTTTGTGTGTGCAGGAAATTGGATAGTCTAGTTAGTACAGAAGTGCAACCGCAACACAGCTATCTCATAACTTGTTCCTGGACCTTACATAATTTTACGACATCTCCAAAAATTTTGTTTTCAAAAATGAAAAGTCACCATCGCAGAAACAAGAGCTAAATTTTGGTAATGTCCTCCCCTCCCCACCCCACCCCAGCTTTTATTAACATACACCATTGTGTCAATTCAAGGTATACAATGTGTTGATGTAATACACTTCTATATTGTAAAATGATTACCACCACAGCATTAGCTAACACCTCCGTCGCGTCACATGATTACCATTTCTTTTTTGTGGTGAGAGTACTTAAGATCTACTTTCTTAGCAACTTTCAAGTATACTGTATAGTGTCATTAACTATACTCACCATGCTGTCTATTATATCACCAGAACTTATTAATCTTATAACTGGAAGTATGGACCCTTTGACCAACATCTCCCCATTTCCCCACTACCCAGTGCCTGGTAGCCACCATTCTAGTCTCTGCTTTTGTGATTTCTTTGTTTCTCATGGCTGAATAATCTACATATACTGCATCTTCTGTATCCAGTCATCTGTTGACGGACACTTATGTTGTTTCCATGTCTTGGCTATTGTGACTAACGCTACAATGAACATGGGGGTGTGGATATCTCTTCGAGATTCTGTTTTCTTTTCCTTTGGATATACATCCAGAAGTGGAAATTGCCAGATCATATGGTAGTTCTATTTTTAATTTTTTGAGAAACCTCCAGTTTTCCATAGTGGCTGTACCAATTTACATTCCAATCAACAGTGGATAAGTTTCCCCTTTTCCCCACATTCTTGCCAACACTTGTTATTTCTTTTCTTTTTGAGGACAGCCATTCTAACAGGTGTGAGGTGATAGATCATTGTGGTTTTGACTTGCATTTCCCTGGTAATTAGTGATGATAACCATCTTTTCCTGTACCTGTTGGCCATCTGTATGTCTTCCTTGGGAAAAGGTCCATTCAGTTCCTCTGTCCATTTATTAATAGGATAATTTTTTTCTCTTGAGTTGTATGAGAGCTCTATAAATTTTTTATATTAACCCTTTATCAGATACATAATTTGCAAATATTTTCTCCCATTTTATAGGTTATCTTTTCATGTTATTGCTTGTTTCTTTCACTGTGCAGAAGCTTTTAACCTTGATGTCTCACTTATTAATTTTTGCTTTTGTTGCTTGTGCTTTTGGTGCCATATTCAAAAAACATCATTGCCAAGACCAATGCCAAGGAGCTTTTTCCCTATGTTTTCTTCTAGGAGTTTTATGGTTTATCCATTTGGAGTTCATTTTTGTGAATGGTATAAGATAGGGCTCCAGTTTCATTCTTCTGCATGTGGTTATCCAGTTTTCCCAACACCATTTATTGAAGAGACTCAGACCTTTCCCCACTGAGTATTCTTTGCTCCTTTGTCAAATGTTAGTTGACCATGTACACAAAGATTTATTTCTGAGCTTTCAATTCTGTTCCATTGGTCTATGAATTGTTTTTATGCCAGTACCATACTGTTTTGATTACTATAGCTTTGTAGGATATTTTGAAAACAGGAAGTGTGATGCCCCCTGCTTTGTTCTTTCTCTGGATTGCTTTGGCTATTCAGTTTTTTGTGGTTTCATTTGGTAACATCTTGCTAGATCAAATATGAGAAGCAAAGCAGAAAGAATGAAAGCAATTATATTTGCATTTAAATATGTTTTTTAAGTGGAGCTGGAGAATGACTCTACTAATTTGGTCCCCTATGGGGAAAGGCTATCATTCATGGAACATATGAATGAGAGCCACCCTTCAGGAAACAATAAATACAATTACAGGACATCTCTGAGGGGGAAGAAAAGCAACTCAAAGTCTTAAGCTGAGAAATCACTATTAAACAGACTGTTAAAAGCTAAAGCTGACAAGGAAAGAGCAAAGCCAAGAACATGGTAGTTAAAATGTAGATCATATGTGGAATGTGGAATCTCTTGTTAAGAAGCAGACAGAAAATAGTGCATAAGTGAAATACCAGCTCAGCAGGTTTGTAGATCTCTCTCTGGAGTGAATATGAACACATAGAGAGAAATATTTCCATTTTGCAGCTGCACCAAAGCATCTGTCAATAGTTCCATTATCATTTTCATATAGATAGATATAGATATATAGACATATATTTCCACACAGAAAAATTAGAGTAGGTAAAAATATATGCTCTGTGTGTACAAATATCCTAAAGTATTTATTTAATGGTTAAAATTTAAAATCCCTAGAAATTGTTTTTCTAACCCCACAGTTCCCTACTGGCTAAGGACACATTTCTCAATCCCTCACTCTTCATCTAACAACCTGAAAATAGAGTTCAATATAAGCCAAGGGAAGAGACATAGCCATTATAAAAAGATATTATGTGATCATCTACCCATCCAAGTTTTTTAAATAGACTGAAGTGCTGCTCTCTCCAAGATTTATAGAATTTGCTTTAAAAATAAATGTGTATTAAATATATGGCTGAAATCCATGCCCATATTTGTACAGGAGCCCTGAAATCCAGACTGATGACACTCTTTCTATGCTGATTTATGGCTATAGACGACGGTCATTACTATATAAAATTAACCAGCTAAGGTTAATTGTTAGGTACCAAAATTGAGTGAGTTAGAACTAGCTTTTGTTTGACAAAATTCAATTGCATGTTCAACTTTTGCTTTATTTTCTTTTTCTAAAACATGAACTCTAGAAGATAGAGTTTAACGTCTAGTCAGGATCAATTCAGAGTGAAAGACTGCTATTAGAACTCACATGTCAAATGAGGCTTTCAATTTTTGCATTAAATTATGTACTAATGTATAGTTTAAAGAAAAATTATCCATGTTATCTAAGTTTTCCAACTGGTTGGCCTAAAGTTACTCACAGTCCTCTTTTTCGTAGTACAATGATGTATGATTCTGAAACTCACTTCTCTATTGTGGTTGTGTCCTCTTTACGATTCCAAATATTATTTGTGCTTTTTTGTTTCTTGATCAGCCTTGTTAAAGACTGCTATTCACATTCGATTTTTTTCCTAAGCACTAAAACTTTCGGTTCTATTTATTTACTCTATTATGACTTTGTTTCCTATTTCAGCCTTTTGTGCTCTTATTTTTATTAATGCTTTCTGTTAAGTGTCCAATGGTGGCCCCCTTCTCCCCCAAAAAAGATATTGAAGTCCTAACCCCCAGTACCTTAGAATGTGACTTTATTTGAAAATAGAGTCATTGCAGATGTAATTAGTTAAGTTGTTGTGAGATCATACTGGAGTAGGATGGTCCCCTCATCCAACACGACTAGTGTCCCTGTAAGAGTGAAATTTGGACACAAAGGGAAGGTGATGTGATGACACACTGGGAGAACGCCAGGTGAAGGCAGGACTCAAGTGATGCCTCTCCAAGGCAAGGAATGAATGCCTAAGGCTACCAGAAGCCAGGAGAGAGATCTGGAAGAGTTCCTTCCACTGCCTCTTCAGAGGGAGCTCGGCCCTGCCTACACTTCCATTTCCAGAACTATGAAACAATAAATTTCTATTGTTTTAAGTCAATAGAAATTGACTTTTGTTATGGCTACTCTAGAAAACAAATAACCCACCTTTCTCCACTCTTTAATGTAGTACTCTATTGCTTTTTCTCATTTCTCCCCCCCCCCACCCCCTTTCTTCCGCTTCCCTGCCTCCCCCACTCTGGTTTAAGCCATTGTTTCTCAGTCTAGCTGTGTGGTCAGTGAACGGGCGACCTCTGAGTTAGGAGCATAGTGCTCCCACCACCTGAGCCACCGGGCCAGCCCCATTTAACCCTCTTATTTTTTCATTTTATATTTATCATCCTTTTACTTTTTCCACTTTTCTTGCCGTCTTTTGCATTAAAAATATTTTCTATGTTCCCTTTTTCCTCTTCCTGCTGGTTTAGACATAGTTTTTTAGTTATTATCTTAAAACTTTTAACATAATACTTAACTATTCCATTTTCTAAGAACATCTGAAGTTATTCAGTATTTTTATCCTTTTTCCTGACATGACACTGATCTTAGCACTTCCCATTGAATAATCCTCATTTTTTTTCTTAGCCTTTACCCCTTGCCGCTTTTTTTTGAAAGTCATTTTTAAAATTTGTTTATTTATATATTATTTTTTAAGGAGGGCGCAGCTCCCAGTAGCCCATGCGGGGATCGAACCGGCAACCTTGGTGTTATTAGCACCACGCTTTAACCAACTGAGCTAACCAGCTACCCTATCCCTTGCTTTTTTATTTTTGTCTAAAATTTTGTCTAGAGTTCATCCTTTTAATAAATGTCTTGGGTTTTGTAAGAAAATTAAATTTACTAATCTAGTGTATCAATTTCTGTGTTATTTTCAACCTGTTTCCTTTTGTTTTTCCAGAAACATATTCCTGCTGAGGGTCTATGAGTTGAAATACTTTAATCACTGTATTTTTTAAAATGTCTTTAACTG
Source organism: Rhinolophus sinicus (assembly GCF_057876585.1). Lineage (NCBI taxonomy): Eukaryota > Metazoa > Chordata > Mammalia > Chiroptera > Rhinolophidae > Rhinolophus > Rhinolophus sinicus. The sequence goes on along the minus strand of NC_142506.1, from coordinate 54,818,716 downwards.
GCTCTCACTGTTGAATAATACTTGAAAGCGGTATAAGACTTTTAGGTTCTCAGCTATTTTCTCTCAGCCCTATAAAGACTTTACTTCATTGTCTTCTGGCATCAGTTTCTGCCCATGAGAAGTCAGCTTTCAGTCAAATTTTTGTTCCTTTGATGGTGATATGTCTTCTTTCTAATAACTTTTGTTTTCTATTTATCTCTGATGTTATACAGTTGCACTAAGGTATGTGAATTTATGTTTATCCTGCTTGGAGCTCTATACGACCCATCAATCTCAGATCTCAGACCTTCCTTTAACTGTGGAAAATTCTTACCTATTACCTCTTCCAAATTGCTTCTCCTGCATTCCTTTCATTCTCATTTTCTGCAACTCCTTGTAGATGTATGTTGAAGCTCTCTCACATTTCTTGTTATCTCTTGTCTCTCTCTGTTCTGTACCTGGGTGAAATCCTCAGTGTCCTTTTCAATTCTCTAATTTTCTCTTTAACTATTACCAATCTAGAGCTTATTTCAACTACTGGATTTTTACTTACTTGGGATTTTTCATTTCCAAGATTTCTAGTTGTTGTTTTTCAGTATCCATACATGCTGATTTCATTTATGCTGGCATTTCTCTCATAATGTCTTGCTCTTTTTATTTTCATGGAAGTTATTGCCTTTGTTTATCTCTTGGAGCATTCTACACACAGATCTTTTCTAAGAGGGTTCCATAAAATTAGTTTCAACAGGAAGAAATTTATGTTCTTATTTTGGTGGTTGTTATTTTGTTGGCTGTCTTTCCAGCCTTGGATTTTGGTTGAGAAGCTCATTTTGAGACTAGGCTTTCATTCCCTCTGTCTCTCTTTCTCTTCTTCCCACTACACCCAGCGTGCCTTCCCCTCCCCATCTGGTGGTTTTGTGATTGCCTTCACTCTGCACTTGGCTCCCTGGGCCCCTGAGAGCTTCAGAGATCCAGCCCACAGTAATATTGAGGACAACACAGATGCAGGCACCAACCCAGGCAATGGACTGCTCAAGGTGGACCTAGTCCCAAGGTTATATCTGGGTCCTCCATCTCCCGTAAGTCCCCTAAGCTGTAGCCCCAGGCAGGAATAGGTTCTATTTCAGCTTCCTTTCAGGAGTAGGAGGAGTCTGTCTCTGACTCTGGCTTCAAGCAGTGAGCCTGGCTTCAGTCTCCCATCTCAGCACGGAACTCTTTTATTTTAATTTACCCTGGAAGAGCCAGGCTCTAGCTCATGTTGCCTGGTTCCAGACCTAGAGCCCAGTAAGCTTGCGGCTTCCACTTAGCTCTCAGCTTTGTATTTCTGTCCCAATTCTGGGCCACAGAAGTATTTATTTAGTTTTTAAGCTTGATAAGTTTCATTTATTAATGTTACGTGTTTGGAAGAAAGATATGTAAAAGAACAAACTTTTAGAACTATCTGAACTAAGTTCTTATGCCAACTTCTTTAGTGAATTGAAGACTGCAATGCATTCAGTCCAATCTTTAGTTCACTTTTAGAGAAAAACAGGATTTAGTCTATGACTACATGTCACAACCAAAATAATAATAAAAGCATAGTTCTTTAAATGATTTTATCTTAACACCTGATAATCTAATAATTAGCTTTATTATCAAATGATTTAATTCAGTTGTCATGATGTTGAAAATTGCAAGCTTTTCACTTACTTTTCTTATCTACATTTTCATAGAATAACAAGGTTTTTTTGTTTTCGTTTTCTTTTTAATGAAAAAGCAAGATGGGGTAAATGTCATCTCTTAGCCCCTGAATTCTGGAATCTTCTAATGATTTTTTTTTTTTAACCAAGTAAATAAACCCAGGAGTAAATGAAATGTGGTTTATTGCTTATGCTTCTTGGAATTTCTTGCAGCCAACTCAGAATTATAGCATCTCAGAGTTGGAAGAAATTATTCATATGACCACACTGAATATTTTTCCTGTTGGTCTGCATTAAATTGGGGAAGGTTGGTGACTAAAAGGCTAAGACGTTAGAAAGTCCTATGGCAAAGGTAGAAGCCCACTTCAAAGGAAGTTCAGAAACTCAGTTGCTTTCTTTGAAGATAATTCATTTCCATGAAAAAATGTTCTGAAAACTTTCTGATGGGACCACAGCGAGCAGAGAAGGCCATTTTCTCCTTCATCTTATTACAAATGGAGTCACAATGCCAGTGGCATGCTGGTTGGTACCTGTTTAACAATCAGCTCACCAAGAAAAGAAAAACAAATTCATAGTGTTTGCCAGCTTCCATGGTATAAATACTCCCACTGGCTGATTTCACACTGCCAACGTGTCAATCACTAAACACAGAATTGGGAGGAAATGCCCACAATAGGTTTTTATTGGGTGGATAGGAGTAAGCTTCAGCACACTACTGCAATAATGCAAAATCCAATAGATACTTAACAGACCTCAACTTGACCTCTCAGCAGCGTTCAGCACAGTTGCTTGCACTGTAATTGAAACAGTCTCCTCTCGGCCTCCCGGTCAGCCATGCTGTCCTCTCCTCTCTCCCAAGCTCAGGCTGATCTAAGTGTCACCGCCAGCTCTTCGTTCTCTCCTCTGCCTCTATTATTAGAGACTCTCAGCACTCTTTCTAGAGCCTGTTGCTTTTTTCTCTCTACATTTCCCCCCATGGTGATCTCATCCAGTCCCATCGCTTTAAATATCACCAAAAGGCTGTTAACTCCCATATTTTTATCTCCAGCCCAGACCTTTTTCCTGAGCTCCAGACTTGTATATCCAACTGCTTACTCAGATACCTCAGATGTAACTCAAACTTAACTTGTCCGAAACTGAACTCTTGATCCTCCTCCTCCCATCTTCCTTATCTAAATAAATGCAAGTACCATCTGTTCATTTGCCAAAGCCACAAACCTAGAGTCATTTTTGCAAACGAACCCGTCCCTTTGCTTATAACAGCCAACCCATTACCAAATACTACTGATTCCTCTTGCAAAATATTTCTCAAATCTGTCCATCGCTCTGCAGCCAGCTGAACTCCTAAACACCATCCCCACCTCTCCTCTTGCCCCTTGCTCTTATGCTCCCCACAGTGGCCAGAATACACTTTACAACTTTCATTGGCTTCCCGTTGCATTTAATAGAAAATAAAACATCTTTCCACGGCCCGCAGCGGCTTACATGATCAACTTTCAGTTGAATTCTCCAACCTCATTTCTAAGCACTGTCTTCCTCATTTACTATACCCTCTGGCCACACAAGTTGTTTTAGGTTCTTAACACACAAACCCTCTTATTTCAGAATATTGTAATTCTAAGTATTGTTCTGTTTGCTTATTTGATGTCTATCTTCCCCCATTAGATGCTGAACTCCATGAGGGCAAGGACCATGTCTGTTATGTTCGTTGTATACCCAAGGCCTAGCCCATAGTAAGTGCTTAATGAATATTTGTTGAAAGAAATAATAAATGAATGAATGAACAAAACATCCAATTTTCATCCTCTTTAGGTTATACATTTTGGATGTGTACACAGGGAAGACACGAACGGCTGTTGACACTGAAACTTTTAGGATGCTGTGACAAAAAGAAAAAATTCACATTTCTTTTGATGACAGTACTCTTAGAGCAATATAAAGTTGGGATATTTTATCCTGAACAGGAAGCCTAGAAATCCAAGGAAAAGGATGAACTTCCTTTTTATTGATTTAAGTTATTAATTATGATGAAAATTCAAAATAAAGGATCAAATAATACTACCACCAAATAAATTTATTTTCATGAAGTCAAGTGCTAAAGGAGGAAGTCTAGTATAGAGATTAGACCACATGCTCTGGAGTTGAGTTGATTCTGCCATTAACTTGCTGTAGGAACCTGAGCAAATTTCTTAGCTTCTCATTTTCTTCAACTGCAAAGCAGGAACCTTAATATCACATTCTTCTTAAGGCATTTTGAGATGATACATTGCGAATGCATTCTGTCACTAAACTCACTCTACCCTTAATTTATTGAATTTCTCAGAGCCCCAGTATTTTCATTTGTAAAACAATGGGTTTATACTTAACTTCTTTTAAGACCATGCTGGTGCAAAGATTGTGTTGTTTTGTGCTTTGTTTTGTTTTGTTTTTATAATTTTAATGCTCTCAAAGCCATCCCTAGTTATGTGATTTGAGGATCAAGGATACTGCATTGTGAGAGCCCTGTATGGTACACCTGGGCAGGGGTGGCTGTAGGTGGGCACCGTTCTGTAAGGAGATGCCTGTCTCGTCTTCCCACACCAAGCACAGCAAGTTTTAGAAACAACTTTAAAAAAAAAGTTGTAAAAATAGTTATGGATTGTCCTCCTGCTTTTTAAGAGTAATGAATGCTAGTAAGTGTACTCCATTAGGGCAGGAGTTTTATCCATCTCTCTTTTCTTATTTCTTTTTAATTTTAGATCAGTTTTAGGTTCACGACAAATTGAGCAGAAGGTAGAGAGTGTTCCCATATACTTCCCGAGCCCACACACGCACAGCCAACCCCACTATCAACACCCCCACCAGAATGGAATACTCGTTACAACAGATGAACCTACGTGGACACATCATCATCACCCAAAGCCCACAGTTTATATCAATGTTCATTCTTGATGTTGTACACTCTTTGGGTTTTGACAAATGTATAATGACATGTGTCCATCACTGTAATATCATACAGAATTATTTTACTGCCCTAAAAATCCTTTGTGCTCCACCTATTCATCCCTCCCTCCTCCAACCTCTGGCAACCACTGGTCTTTTTCTTTTCTCCATAGTTTTGCCTTTTCCAGAACTGTCATATAGTTGGAGTCATACACCATGTAGCCTTTTCAGATTGGCTTCTTTCACTTAGCAATGTGCACTTAATGTTCCTCCACATCTTTTCATGGCTTGATAGCTCATTTCTTTTTAGCGCCAAATAACATTCTATTGTCTGGCTGTACCACAGTTTATATAGCCATCCCTACTGAAGGACGTCTTGGTTGCTTTTGAGTTTTAACAATTATGAATAAAGGGACTAGAAACCTCCATGTGAAGGTTTTTGTGTGGACATAAGTTTTCAAGTCCTTCCGGTAAATACCAAGGAGCATGATTGCTGGATCCTATGGTAAGAGTATGTTTACTTTTGTAAGGAAACACCAAACTGTCTTCCAGAGCGGCTGCACCATTTTGCATCCCCACCAGCACTGAATGAGAGTTCCTGTTGCTCCACATCTTCATCAGCATTGGTGGTGTCAGTGTTCTGGATTTTGGTCCTTCGAATAGGTGCGTAGTGGTGTGTCATTGATGCTTTCATTTGCATTTCTCTGATGACATGATGGGGAGCATCTTTTCATGCGCTGATTTGCCACTTGCATACCTTCTCTGGTGAGGTCTCTGTTAAGGTCATTGGCCCATTTATTAACCCACTTTGTCACCTACTGATTCTTTGTCATCTAGTGATCCTTTATTGTATGCCACACTGACCCACGTCCCATGGCCTCCTCTACCGGTACATCTTCCTGGTATCAGAAACTTTCTGTACTAATTTCAGAGAATTCTCAGCCTCTCAGCTCCCATAAGTAGACTCTTCAACATATTCTCTGGTTCTAGCGAGCACATTCACAATTTCCTCCTGAATGGTTCTACGTGCCACTGACACACAAGGAGATCAGCTTACCTCTAAGTTCCAGAAAAAATGAATTCTGCATGCGCCCTGGGAACAGCTTTTTCAGTAGCAACAGCTGCTATGTGACCTATATCTCTACAATGAGACTTCTACTACGTCTCATTCATATATCATATGTCACCTACTAAAAAACAAGACATTGAAAACAACAGGTTCAATGATTTTTGTATAGTAGTGCTTCCTGAAAACAGTTCCCCATGATACAATAATCACTGATTCTGTTATTTCCTGTGTCTTATTCTTAAGTAGGTGACATATGATACATGATATGAGACGTAGCCCCTGTAATATATTTTGTGTCTGGGATTAGGCTGAATAGTACCCTAGTCCTACCGGAATTATAATATGTTATACATTAGAATAATCCGTGGTAAAACAATTCTGAGTTATTACTCTGTCCCAGCAGGGGATAATTATTTTATTACAGTATTCCATATCTAGTCACTCTGCATAGTGCTGACTCCCACTTTGGAGTCTCACCGTATGTCTGTGGATCAACGTGCATCTGTGGGTCTCAACGTCTCAGAAAAACTTAGCTTGGTGGACCTGGTTTACAGACCTGGGGAGGACATGGAAATTCCAAGTTCCAATCCAGAATCTTCTTCCAACTTGCTGTGTGGCCTTTCACGAGTCATTTCATACTCACTTAGTCATTTCTTCATTTCAGTATGGAAACAGGGCTTATTAGCTTCTCAGGGGCATGGTGAGGAAGGGCAAAGTGGTGGTCAGAAAGAAAATGAACTGATAATATCAAGATCCACTCAGTACTTCTGACTTGTAGCAAGAAAAGAAACAAGGCGGTACTGGAAAACCCAGCACATGTATAGCCAAAACCAAAGACTTGTTGTTGTTAGAAAGAAAAGAGAACAATGTCTGATTTTAACATTCACACATTCCAAACCAGTCTTCCAAGCCGTTCTCCTGCAGCCAACCCTGCTGGTAGGAGCCAGGTCTAGAGGAAAGATTCCAGAAAGCAGATTTTGGCAAAGCTTGCCTTTAAACCTGCAGAGAATAAAGTTCGTTTTCTTTTTCTTTTTTTTTTTTTTTAAGAACATTTTCATTCCTTTTTGCCACAGAATTTCATGGACTATGTTTATTTTTCCTTTTCAGGTTACAGTATATGGATTTTTCATAGTCAGATGGGAGGAACAGACACATTTCTTTCCTCTGCTTTCTTTCTTTACAAAATTCTTTCAACTTGTAGGTGGAGCCGAAGTGTAAGATTATATTTTAGAGGATTGATTGTCTTACATTATCACTACATTACTTCAGAGAATGAATGAGGTACTACAGTCCAGTTTCTGACTGCTTTGAGGACAGGCTAACACATGCCGAGTGAAAAGAATGATTATTGATTTCAGTTACAGTCCTTGGACAAATGGCTTATGTGCCCTCAGAGTCCTGGCACCCAGAGAGGGCAGTGGACCCTGGGTCTGTTTTGGATAGTTTTGTAAACGAAAACCAACCACTACAAGTACACTGGTTGTAGAGGAATATCCAAGAAAATTGCCCTCTTTCTCCTCACAATGTATCATTGCAGAAAAATAGAAGCATGTACATTCCAATCTGATGGTCATTTAATTCTGGAAGCCTATACATTTTGCCATGAGGTAAGGGTCTGATACAGAGGCCCAGAATCCTTTTGGGGCCACAGACACTATTTAAAATGGATATTCCTTTGAGTTTCTCAATGTTACCCTGCCAGGGCCATGGAATCAATGGGGCTCTGTCTGATGAGAACTCCCAGTACTGGTAAACAAGAACTGGGATGCCTGGTGGCCAAAGTAGCTGCCTTGTATTTTAAAGGTTAGGAGTTCAAATCTTGTGGGTTTGCACTTGGGTTAAAGTATGCGTGTATCTTGGTTGGAGAAGCAATAACATTGCATGATGGCATCTGGCCTACCCACAGCTAAGTTCTGGCCACAATTAATTAAACAAATACTTCCTATGGAATTCTTTACCTCCTAGATCCTGAACAAAAGAGCCACATTCCAGAAGGCATAGGAAAGCTTTATTTTCCAAGTTTCCTGCCCCCTACCGTGTATATATACTTGAATTCCACTATATAGACTAGAGTTCACACTTGACACATTCTTTAAGTTTTGATATATCTATAGCTCCGGGCCTCCTTTCCCCTCTTCATTTTCTTTTCTCCTGATTTTTCAGGGAGATAATAATTTACAGATTTAAAGCCATGCTCCTTGCACTGATGACCCATTGGAAATAGATCCCATTGGAAGAAAATATAACCTGTATTAGGACCTATAATTTTAGTGGTCCAATCTTCATAATACCTTGTTTTTCTACAGCATTTTACTATTTATAAAGCACTTTACATATATGATCTCTTTCATTCTCATAGCTACAGATTGAGGTAAATACTGTGCCAATTTTGCAGAGAGAGAGAGAGAGCCAGAGATATTAGGATTAGGAGACTGGCTCAAAAATCACTCAGCAAGTTAATGTCAGAACCAGTACTCCCATTCAGACCTAAGTGTTTACAACTCTAAATGTTTTCATCACTATAATAGAATTATCTCCAATAGCAAAAAACTGCTATAGAATCATATTTGTGTGCCAGATTTTGTTGCTGGCCCTACTTTATTGAGCTATGCTTGATGCCACTGCCATCATGGAAAGAAAATATATATGAATGTCCCTATAGATGCTGAACTATTAAAAGCATCAACAGCTGAATTCATTTAATTAAATTATCTGCTATCCCATCCTTTCCTATATACCCCCAAATAAAGGGAAATAACACTTTATGTCCCTGAGCTCCAAGAATGCCTGAAATTAGAAATATCCCAGTATTGTGACCTGAAGTTGCCTCAACAGGAAGTTCTGTTTTTTAAATTAAGACTCCAGTCACTTTCTTCCCAGTTGCTCTTATTGCCAGTGGAGTTTTGGGCAAATAATTCTGAGAAAAGCTGTATACACACACACACACACGCACACACACACACACAGAGGGTTCCAAAAAATGTTTACACATTTTAAGAAAGGAAAAAAACTGTATTAAAATTGTAACACTCAATATATACCAATAACAAAAGATGAATACAAGCCATGTGCATATATTTTACATTTTTGGCACCCCCGGTATATATATATGTATAAGGAAGACAATAACGAGTCCTGCTCCTTATCTACCTGACAAAATTGTTGGGGAAAACAGCCAGATAATGTCTATTGTGTGCTTTGAATGCCAAGAAGGAAAGATAAGTAAGGTTTACGTGCAAGGGTGTAATTATATTGGGTCTACAGTGATATCATCGTCTGTATTTTACACGTATGGTTGTTGCCTAAGCCACTGCTGTATATAATTTGGCTCTCGTGTTTGATGTTTTAAGGACATGACGATGTTACAATAAATTAGCAGAAGAGGCTAAGTTGGGAAGGTAAGGCATTCTCTACTTGTAAAAATGCTTCTGCATGACCGAAATTTATTTTCGGCTATCTTCTCCATCTGGGACTGCCTCCAAGGTTCACAAAGCACTCCTTGTATTTCTTTATCAGTCCAGTGATTCCTACTCCAGAATGGGTCAGGATTGTGGCAAAGGATGACCTGAAGAGGAGGGAAATGTGTCCAATTCTACTGAGGAGCTACCAAAATGCGACAGCCCAAATGGAGGACTGCCATGCTTCTAGAAAGTCTCTGCTTGTCAGGCCTGTCCCCACGGAGCAACGTCCTGTCCCAAGCCCAGCAGCACCACACCAGATGACGTTCCCCCAACCACCATTTGAATTTGTTTAAAAGACTAATTCTAAAAACTAAAACCATAGTTCATCACAGTATTGAGTGCCTTTTAGAGGGCCCGGCAACGAGCAAGGTACTGGACATACAGAGTTAAAACACTATTCCTCAGAGAAACGGCTGTCCAGTGAGGAGACTAGGATAGGACCAGCGCCCAGCACGGGGCCTGACACACAGTAGGACTCGCAACCTACTGGTTGAACAAATGAGCCATATGTGCTGCCAGGTGATGAGGACTAAACCAAAGGAAAGCACTCCGCACCATGGGAACACGGAAGAGGGCCCCTAAGCAAGATGGCAACAGATGGAAAGAGACTACAAGAAAGACCATGGCTGCACATAGGAAGGGTGGGAAAGCATGTGGTTTATAATGACAAGGGCATTAAGTGTCAGACTTTTTATTTTATCCAAAGTCATTAAAAAAAAAAAAATGCTGTTCACAGCCCACTAAGGTCTCAACCCACAGTGTGAAAATGAATAATAGAAGAATTTTCTCTTCTCCATATCTGGTGGCCTTGACGTCAAGGACTAGACAAGAGAATTGAAATGCTTGTTTGGGAGCTCTTACATGTCTGCCATGAGTACAACTCATTTCCAATCCATCTCCATATTACTCTGTCTTTACAGAGCCATGCCAACCATCTGTATTAGTTTCCTACTGCGGCTGTAACAAATCACCACAAACTTGGTGGCTCAAAGCAACAGAAATCTATTCTTTCACAGTTCCGGAGACAGGAAATATGAAATCAAGGTGTTGGCAGGGCGGCACTCCCTCCTGAGGCTCCAACAGAGAACCCATTCCTTCCTTCCAGCTTCTGGTGGCAGCTGGTATTCACTAGCTTGTGGCAACATCACTCCAATCTCTGCTTCCCTAGTCCCACTGCCTTCTCCTCTTCTGCCTAGTCTCGAATCTCCCTCTGCCTCCATCTTATGAGGAGCTCATAACTGCATTTAGGACCCACCTGGATAATCCGGGATAACCTGCCTGTCTCAACATCCGTACCTTAATCGCATCCGTAAAGCCCTTTTTTGTCATATGAGGTAATACCCACAGGTTCCAGGGATTAGGACATAGCTATCTTTTTTTGAAGGCAGGGATGACACACATATTCAGCCTGCCACACCATCACTGTCTGAATCACTGCGTCTCCAGTACAAAACCTGTTCAATATCTCAATGCAGTTTCTCCTTACTTTCCTTCAAGAAGGCAGAATAACTACTCTCTTTTTTCTTTAGGGAGAAGAAAAATGGGCAAAAGGATGGGAGGTAACTTTACAGAGCCTCTACTATGTATTGAATAATCTACATGCACTCTTCTTAACCAGATGGTGGGTAGCTATTGTCACCATTTTACAGATGAGGCAAAGTGAGGCTCAGAGAGGCCAAGGAACTCGTCCAAGGTCTCCCAGCAAGTAAACAGTAAAGACAGAATTTTCCATGGACCTATTTGATTTCAAAGCCCATGTCCTCTCCACTACACCAACATTCCTCAAATTTCATTAATACTCTGATACCTCAGGAAAAGAAAAAATTCTCACAGACCCTACTTTGAGAAACAACTGAATTAACAAACTAAAGTTATATTCCATGAAAATTGAATTAAAAAATTATGAAGTTCTCCCCAAATCCTGGGGACCTCTGTGTGAGAAACACTACAAGAAATGACAGCATTCCTCGTCTTGAGAAGTTCATTTTCCTTGAGAAGGATCTTAATAGAAAGACCCAGGATGGCTGCATTTCAACCACAATGTGCTGCTTAGAACAAGCTTTCATGAAACGAAGCATTTGCGGTGATTTTAACACTAACAATCTGTTAATATTATAGATGTAGGTTAATTATTTCCACCACAGAGATGCTTGATGAACTTCAGTCACATTAAAGGAAATGGCTGTGGCATTTCCTGAGCTTAATCTAAGTGAAAGTTTTACCTGGATGTCACACACAAGCCCTGTAGATTAAGAATTGTCACCTTCATTCTGGCGCACGCTGACCATCAATGATAATATGGAAGCCTAACGCGTACCTCACAATTGCCTGCTTACAGTTACTATGTGCCAGGCACTCTTCTAAGCACTTTATGTGCATTAACATATTTAATACTCGTGAGAATCCTGTGAGGCAGGTCATATTCCTTTCGCCCTTTTACAAACGATAAAACTGAGGCACCGATAGGGGAGGTAATTCCTCCAAAGTCACAGAGCTAGTAAAGGTGCAGAGCTAGGATTAAACACAAATTGTCTGGTTACAGACACCACCTTCCAACGCAACTGAGAACAAAGAAATTCCTCGGGGTCTCCACTCATTTCTTGGGCCCAAGCCTGAGATCTGAAGTGCTGCACAGAGCATGAGCGCAGTCTCTGCCTCCAGCCTCTCTGGTCTCTAGCAGTTTTGCCCTATCAGGCCCTTCCTTGAGATCTTAGGCTCACTGTTCAATGTCTAGTCACCCAAGGACACAGTCAAATGTGAAATGACACTGTCCCTACATTGGATACTTAGAAATTCCAGTCTACTCCACCTACTACCCATTCCCAACGGTCTCTCCTATGAAGGGAAAGTGGGGCATCCCTCCACCATCCCTCACGGTCTCCACTCAAATCCCTCCATGTATCCTCTTTTGACCATTGTCCTCCAGAGAGTTCCTTGGCAAAATGCTGCAGTTACAGAAGGGGCACGATGGGGTTCATCTCAACATTCCTAGGAATGGATGTGACTCCAGTGCCAAGAGAGCCCTTGATTTCTTAACCATGTCTTCAGTTTTCAGGACCCATTCGATGTTCTTGTATACTGACCATTAAATCTCCCCTGTATCAGTGAAATTCAGTTCTATGGGGGATTCAGTTCCAGGTGGCTGACTACCTGCATGCAGCTACCCTGTCTAAGGTGGAGCAGTTTCCCACTTTCCTAGAAATCTGCTCTTCTCCTAGCATGCACGCCTAGGGAGATTAAAACCCCAGTGTCAACATGCAAGAACGCAGTCTACCTCAAGAAATGAACTTGGCTGGTGTTCTTGTTTGCTGCATTTTTGGGAGGCATATTCCTGGTCCCTCTCTGAATGAAGAGTCTGATTATCTGAGCTTGGAAACTCCTTCCCTATGAACATACTGACAATCCTCAAAAGGACCCCGTCAACAACGGAAGCTGTTCAAGTGTCCTGACAATTGAGAAGCAAAAGAGGAGCAACTCGCTGTAGAAAATTATACTAACATATAGACCTTACATACGGTCAGCTCCTGAGGTTCTCAAAGTATACCTCACTTACTCTGAGGTGAGCATATTCGTATTAGTTCCAAACCAAAGGGTGCTCCTCAAGGTTTAATCACTGATTTCTAGTTCCTCTCCTAAAACTCTGCACTCTAAGGAGGTCAACCCCACCAATTTTCTCCTACACAGTCCAGTTCTGGGTCTGGCATCTAAGACAGCAGCCGCAGCAGCACTGACTCTCTCCTTGGATCTCACCTTTTGGTCTCTGGACTCAACCCCAACATTTGGACATTTGCAAGCAGAAAACTATGTTCCCGAATAAGAAAGTCAATAAAAGATCCATGTTTACACACGGGTCTTTCTCTGAGGTAACAGCAATCTATTTAATCATCTTCCTTAAACTGTAAGTTCTTCACAGAAAAAAATCTTTCTAATGTTTTGTTATTCTTTCATTTCTCTTGGTCAGTGCCCTACAGACAACCCAGGTGGCTGCCAGAGTAAGAAACAAACTCTAGCCTCACAGTCAGATGGGCATTCTGGTTCCTCTGAAAAATGGTAATTCTTATTTTATTATTTAGCGTGGTTTTCATTAGGAGAGATCAGTTATTCTGAGGGGCAGATTTTCTACAAATAGATCAAGAAATCTGGTAAAAGCCTTCCCACCTTAGGAGTCCAGGTGGAAGGAAAACCACGCATTATGCAGCTCCGACAGGGTGAGTTCACCCCTGAACATGGCTGCCCCCAATTCGCCCCTGACTCTCCAAGGTCCTAGCAGCCCTTTGACAGAATATCAAAATGTTGTGCATATTTGTCGTTTTGGCTACTGAGATTTTAAACATCTTTCCCATCTGGGGAGAACCCCAGAGCAGAGGGAAGGCAGGACTCCACTTCCAACGTTAGAAGCCAAAGAAGGCACAGTGTTTCTATCTTTGTCGCAGCAACGAGGAAACTAGCACATCAACTGGGTTCAGTCTATCGGAAGCCCCACCTGAGACCCGAGGCCTCTGGGGAGGCAGAAGTTGTTTGCAGCGGCTGTGGTGGACTTGGGTGGCCCGCAGCATGGCAATGAATGTTCAGGGGCGGCAGAGCCCAGCAGCCTTATGACAAGTGTCCAGCAGTGACAGCACCAGTGGCAGCATCCACAGCAGACAATCCTGGTGGCAAGATCTTGGCCCTGCCTTGTCTCCCTGGATTTGTATTCATTTCCATCACCTGGTTCCCCAGTCTTCCCACTGATTCTGTGAGCTGCACAATACTCGTCCAATCAATTCATCTTCCGTTCAAGTCAACTAGAAGGAATTTTCATTGGTTGCAACCAAGGTTTCTGACAGGTATGCCCACCTTTCCTTTGTGGACAAATGATCCAGTAACAACTTGGTGGGCTTGGTTGGGCCATTTCTTTCCCTCTGGATGACCCTCCCGTCAGGTGTGAATTGCTTTACTTTCTCTTAAATCTGAAGGAGCTGCATACTTCCAGGACAGACACAGAGGACCTTAGAACACAAGTGCCCCAGAACCCCAAGCAAATTAGGATAAATGACTGGAAGGAGGAGGATGCATCTGATGTCTTCTCTGTAGGGAGATGGATATGTTCACTTAAAAACAAATGGGGGCGGCCGGTTAGCTCAGCTGGTTAGAGCACGGTGCTCTTAACAACAAGGTTCCCGGTTCGATCCCCACATGGGCCACTGTGAGCTGTGCCCTCTTTAAAAAAAAAACAAAACTCTCCCTCAAAAACAAATAAAAAGATCCTTGTATACTGATTCTTTTTTAAAGATAAAGTTTATTTTGTTTCTTAACCCAAATATAGAAATAATTTATGTTTCTTGTGGAAAATATGTGGGAAAACAAAACTAGAAAGAAGAAAAAAAATTGTCATTCTACCAGCCATCAATAGCCACAATTGAAATTTTGGTGTGCGTTTTCTAATATTTTTCTATAAAAAAATTTTCATAGCTATGCTATTAAAATTCTGAAAAGAACAGAAACATTTCCATTACATGTGACAGATAGATAGATAGATAGATAGATAGATAGATAGATAGATAGATAGTAGAGGTGTAGCTATAGCTATAGATAGCTATAGGTATAGAGATAGAGCAGGAGATATACATAGATATAGATATATACTCAGCTGCTAAATATAGAATAGTGAACTCTTTTTGGCTGAAAGAAGAATTTCTCGAAATGTGTCCCACGGAACACTTAGTCCTCTATTTGTTAACAGCTGCTATAGATACAATATAAAAAGAGATTTTCTTAGATAAGTTTGGGAAATGCTGAGTTAAAGTTGAACATGTTTCTTTACTGCATAAATTTTCAGCGCTTTTAACACATTAGAGGGCAATGTAACTCTCAAAGATGGCAGCGTTTCCAAACACATCTGACCATAGACTCCCCTTTGAAAACACATTTTCCAAGACCAGTGTTCTAAGGAAGCCTGACCCAGAAAACTTAGAACGTCACATGGTTTAATCTTCCCACTTCATTCTTGAGGAACCAGCTCAGGATCAGTTTGGGGGGTGGGGGGAGAATGTATTTCAGAAATATAAAAGCAAAATTTGGAAAAGAAATAACAGAACGGGACCTGGCAAGCTTTTTCCCTTCGCTGATTTATTTCCCTGTAAAAACATGTTCGAGGGAGTGAAGTTCCTAGACAAACTTCCCAATTCACACCTGAGAGAACTGAGAACTGAGCGATGCTGGATTCATAAGGGAGTAATCTTGTCTTGAGAAATGTTGCTGCATAAATGGGTTCATCCACATTCAAGTAGAAAATCCAATTAACCGACTAGAACAGACTAAGGAGATTAACTTCATGTTACTCAATATTCCTTTAGTACTTCCCCTGTAAAAAGGACAGCTCTACACGAAAAAAAATTTTAAAGGATGCAGACAAGGACAAATGAGAAAGTGGAAGAACACAGGAAGTATAGTTTAAGACAATGAGAATGTCCTCACTGGAACAAAGCATGGCTGACCAAGAAACTTTGGTAAGAAACCCTGTTCTTGCCCCATCACTTTCCCAGCTGCCCTGATGTCTGGTTAAACTCCAAGTGGAATCTGCCACAGAACTTGTGGGTCCAGTCACAGAACAAGTACGAAAACATGGCTTCTTCCATCAAGCCAACAAGTCAGAATGTCTATTCGATCATTCCTGGGTGATGGATTTTAGATAATTTTTATCCTTTATACTTTTCTGGTTTTTTCTCCCAATTTTTCCATCATAAATAGATATTTTTTATAACCCAAAACGTTTTTTTCAGTAAAGTAACAAGGTTGTTGGGCCAAAATAGATAATTGAAGGAAACAGGAAGTAAAAAACAATCCGACGTGGGTGATGTCTCCTAACACACACTGCATTTACCACGTTGGGGTCAGCTCTGTGAACTTGCTTTGTGCCAAAAACCCAGCCACAAGACTCCCGCAATATTCCTGAGCCTGGTATCTGTCCTATTCGGAATAAACTAAAGGTTTAGGAAAGTCTGGGAATTACCAGAGTTCAAAAGTACCTTCTTTCTATGAAGGAGCCGAAAAGACATTCTAGGGCAACTTCCTGTTTTTTGTCTGAAACTTTCCTCTTGCTTCTGTTTGGCGAGCTGCTCAGCAAACCCCCATCACTGAGCTGGACAGCACAAGCTCTGGGGGACCCTTGAGAGGGAAATGGAATCTGAGAACGTCAAAGCTGGAAGGGACCGTAATGATCATCTCCTCTCACCCAACCCCCTCTATTTACAGATCCAAAACCATGAGGCCTGAAACCTACCCAGAATTCTGAGAGTGAATGCGCGCTCCTCCCTTCTTCTATTTTTGTGCAGTTTTCCCATGGCGTCCCGCCAGAGCATCTACATCAGTAGTGTCTAGAGGATTTATGAGGCCAAGCGAGCCTTTGGGTTTCTACGCAGACCTAAACAGGAAACCCACACAAGGAATTGCCCTTTCTATTTGCAGGCCGAATTCCCAGGATGCTTTCACCAGAGGACCCTGGTTGGAACAAAACAAAGGCCTGGCACAACAAACGCCCTTAGATCCGAACGCAGAGGTGCCGTCCCCACCCTTCCCTCCCCCTCCCCAGGCCTGTGCTAATTTAATGAGAACAGGACTTGTTTCACTCAGACCTGGACTTCAGATTGCTCCATTGGTCCAGAGACACCATTCCTCAGATCTCTGATTCGGTTCAACGCTTTGCTTCTCCTCACCTGTGTGAAATCAATTTACCTGGGGAAGCCAGGCACCCCATTCACCCCTCCCCTATTCTTTCTGCATGTTGCATTTGGCCTCCAGGGGATGTCTTAGGGCTGAAAAGATACGTGCATTTCCCAGCCAAGGGGCAGACGGACACTACGTATTAAGCCACCATTGCATATTGTGACAGCCACTCAACCAACACAGCTCGACTTTGCTACGACCTCAACACACAGTGCTCTGCCAAATCTCTTCTCCCCATGTCATCAGTCCATCTGCCACAGTGTCGAGCCATTCCGGCCTGTGATGGCATTTTTAAATCAATTCGGCTCTCCATGACAGATCTGAAACTTAAGAATCCAGGGCTGGACAGGAAGGAAGCTGCGTTCCCTGCTCAAGAACAGCTTGCTGGTGACCCTTCTCCCCCTCCTCAAGGTGGCCCCTCAGGCTGACACCAAAAATAGACTCTGTCCTCCTTGGTTCAGCCCCCCCTCCCTCGGGAAAGAAGACTCGGGCTTCTAGAGAGTCAACAGTATTATCAGGGCCTGACTCTTTCAGGAATTACCAGATGTTGGGAAGAGGATAATGTGTCATTTCCTTTAACAAATAGTCTGGGCATCTGGGCATTTCCTTTTGAGCCAGCTCTTTAGGAGAATGTGATGGGGTGACAGTGAGGACAGATCATTCTGGCTTCTACTCTCAGGGGTTCTGGGGGGCTTCTTCAAACCCTTTAATTCCAATCCTCCATTAAGAAAGCATTTCTGTCCTTTGTAGTGACACCAGGAGGACATATCATAAGTTGAAAACAAGGCTTTGGAGACGAGATAAGTGCCCTAAGGAAAAAGGACAAGGAGCCAAAGAATGCTAGGAAAGGGCTTAATCAAATTATATCCATTCCCCCGTATCAGTGGTCCCAGTAGTGAACCAACACAGGCCACATGAGCCGGGAACTTGCCCCGCCACCCAGCCATCCCCACTGAATCGAAAGAGGGTGCTCGGCTCCATCCCCACCCAGGGTTTCAACCTGAAAAGTACTAGGCTAACCTGAAACAAACCTGAGGTACTAACCTGAAACCCTGGGTGGGGATGGAGCCCAGCACCCTCTTTTGAGCCTTACAGCTGATTCCCATGCACCCTCAGCTTTGAGAACCCCTGACACAGATAGATGCACATTGAGGATTCTCAGAAGGCAAACAAAGAAGAGATGGTGTGGGATGGGAGAAAATGCTTTACAGAACCTTGCAGAAGTGGGAGGAAGGGATGGGACCTGTGGATGAGGCTATCTGTGCAAGAGAAAGATCCTAGAAATCGAAAAGAAGTGACAGTAAATAAAATATATAGCCCTATCTGCTCACACTGTACTAATTTGTAGCACTTCTAGAATATTGTTTGGTGACCTAACGGTATATTCACAGAATATTCTTCAGTTTAAATAAAATGTAAAAACACATGCACATATCAATTGATACATAAAAATACTGGAAAAGTGTACATCAAAATGTTAACAGTGATCATTCCCGAGTGATGGATTATGGATAATTTTTATTTCCTTTAACAAACAGTCTGGGCATCTGGGCATTTCATTTTGAGCCAGCTCTTATTTTATCCTTTATGCTTTTCTGTTTTTTTCCCCCCAATTTTTCCATAATAATAGGTATTTTTATAACCAAAACCTTTTTTTTTCTCAATAAAATGACAAGCTTGTTGGGTCAGAATCATCATTTAAACAAATTTGCATGGCACTCTCCAAGAATGTATGTAACACAGATAATTAGCACCACCTGTTACATTTGGGCTAAAATGGGGCATGAAGAAGGTTGGATTCAGAATGTATAAAGAGATTGTGAAACTCATCAGCTCCAGTTCAAACTAGCACAGCAGGGAGAGCTGCAGAAAATTGAGCCAGGGTCCACCCTGCAGCACCCTGGTCACCTCCTCTGTGTGCTGGGCGGGCGCCTCCCCAATGAGAATCTGAGGGGGCTGGGTGTTCTCAGCAGGGATGGTTGTCCCTCTGGAGAGCTTTGTTCAGACACCCCAGTGCCTCTTAGTTTTTATACCCCAATTTCCCAATGAGGAGAGGCCCGAGGGAAAAACAAAGCAAAACAAAAACAATGAAAGAGTCCTTAAAAGCCTAGAAAGGAAGAAAGGACAATGGAACGTGATGTAAGGGCCACTGAACAGCCAGAGTGACTCAGCGCTTCTACACCATCAACACCAGCTGCAGCCCGTGGTGACAGCGGCCACACACACACACACACACACACACACACACACACACACACACACACAAGCACATACTCACGCACAAGTTCGCATGTGCAAACACTGTACCCCCTGGAGAGTGGCAAAAATTCTGGCTCTTGGACTGTGCTGCAGAATCAAAGATTTCCGAACCTCTGAACCTGGCGGAACATATGAGAATGTTGCATGTTAATGCAGCTTTCCATTAACAGCTTTTATCAGACTCTCTACAGAGAACATGTATCTCTGGGGGCAAGTGCTCCAAACTGGAACCAGTAGCCACCTGCAAGCACAGCTATATCTCATTCTAACCCTCTGAAATATCACACCATAAAATTTGATTAGTGTGGTAAATTTTAGTGTTGGCTTCTCAAGGAGACTAGGGGTGGGGTGGGGAGGCAACCCTCAAACTTCTGAGTCATGGAAGGGGCTGGGAAGATTTTGAGTAGACTACACATGACAGTGGGACTCTGTCCCATGGAATTTTGACTCAGGCAATAACTCCATCTGTAAAAGTATTGTCCTATTAAAAGATGCATTTATAAATTCAGCCTTAATTACAATTCAGTCCTTGAAGTAACCCTGCCCCAGAGAACCCTGCAGATCAGGCTGGTCCCAGAGGACTGCCACTCACCATTAACCACCAAATCCACACGTTGGACCAGCACCACTCATGGGATGTGATCCAAACGCAGCTCTGTTTTTGTTGCCTGCTGTGCCTTCAAAATTTACTCCACGAGGAAAGCTCTTTTCCTGCCATGACATGAAATGCCATGGACTCCAGAATTTTTCTGCTCCCTCTGGGGTATTAGATCATTCTACGGGCAGACGTTTAAATCACAAAGCACAGTCTCGTTTCAGAAATTGGGTGTCTGGACCAAGGATCCAGAATATTAACACTGTCATATTCACTTCAGCAGAAGCCAAGGGATAATATAATATGGTTCGTACCAGGCGAAGGGCCTGGCAGATGGTTAAAGGGACTCTCTTTCCTGGGTCTGTTTTTTTTTGTTGTTTTCATCTCATTTAGGCCCCCTAATGCCATCCATCCTCCTCCTGGCTGCTCCCCCCACACACATTCTTCCTCTGATGATCCCCTCCTTCCCTCACCTTCTCAGGCCAACTCTTGGGTCAAATTTAGGGTGTTTCCTCACCTGCTCCCTCCATCATGAGGCCCACATGAGGTCCCTCCTCTATGGGAGGGCAGTTCTTTCCTAAATGAAGCCCTATTTTCTCTTTCTCTGCCTATTTCCTCTGCTAAGGCTGCCATAGCTTCCTCAGTTCCCCAAAGGCAGGCTCTTCTCTTGCAAGACTTTATGCCAAGGAGGTAACATTCTCCCAGCCCCACCCCTCTCAGGGAGGGCAGTGCAATCACAACTTTCCTCACAAATCCCCTTCTTTGTTTTCTTCATCCTTCTATATCCTTTCACGGATGAAAGCTTTTAAGGGCTGTGAAAACCAGTTTTCAGCTCTTTCCTTTGAAAATCTGCACATGGCCGGTGTTTCGACTCACATGCCTCAAATGAATACATAGTGAATCCTCCCTTAACGTTGATGGGTTCTGTGACTTTAAGTGAAATGACATATCACGAAGTGTCCATTTTACCCCAAGCTGATGGATAGAAACAAGAGTTAAGTTCCCAGGGCATCTCATCAATGTTATCACGAAAGGATGTTGAGCAAAACTACATTGAACTAAAGGACGTTGTTCGAGGAACTGCCCTGCGGTCCTACTGAACCCAGCACCTGTGTGGGACACATAAGAGTGGTCATCTACAGGATGAAAGTAATATCTGCCCTCCCCACCTCACAGAAGTCGGTTCAGGATTTGGACCAGACGAGCTGAGAAGTTGTGATAAAGTGCGCCATCGGTGGTATGTAGAGTCGGCTCGTGTCTGGGTGGCAAAGTTCTTTGTGTCCAATGTTTCCCAACACCCAAGTTCCGTGATATCACATTGGAAGCTTGAAATCGGCCATGGTGAGAGTAGCTACACCAAGGACATGAGCAAATGTTACAAGTTAGAGTCTGCTCCTCCTTCCCCACCCAAAGCTGGTTATTAAACATTTACCCGCATACCCACCACATGCGATTGTAAAATGCAATAAATCTTAACTGTTATATAGTTTTCTGTATCTGGAGACTTCATGTGACAGCGGACAGATAAGGCCGGCAGTTAGGGCCACAATAAAGAAGAGGGCAGAAGAGTGAAGCCTGCCCTTCACGTAGGAATATCCCTGGGAGTGGCCAGCAAAGATGTGCTGAAGGGCAGGACAATAGAGTTCTCAGGGCCTGAGGAAACACCTGTTTTCTAGGAAAAGTAATTTACCAACAGACGGGGGCGAGGAGTGGCCTGTAGTCCTTCCAGTGGGAACATAGTTGGGGTGGCTGGACAGTGGCCCTTCCAGGCAGGGATCCCCCACACTCCAGCCTAGAGAAGTCTCAGCTCCCACAGGTCTTCCCCAGGGACCAGAGCATGGAGGTGCACTCCAGCCCCACAGTGAGTGGCCTCGGTGGCACCACCGCTGTGCTCTACCCTCTGGCTTTGAAGGCTGCAGAATTTTGGACAGTGACGGCCACTACACGGGGAGGAAAGAGAGGGGGCTTCAGTATCCCCTGGGGACAGTGGAAACCTTCTTAGTAGGTGTTCGCTAGGTTTGGCTCATCTGGCTGGACAGCTTTCCCCCCACCCAGTTGCGAGGATGGGCCAAACTCAGAGGACATGCCAGGATTGGTGAGCACCCCAGGCTCAGGGTGTGGGGGGCCAGTTCTTGACTGTGACAATTGCGATGTTCCCCGGAGAAGGTAGGGGAACAGAGGGAAGCCTGTAACTAAACAGCGAAACAGCCTGTGGCCAGGACCCACGAATTCCAGGTTCCTAAAGGAGTACTGACAGGATGGGGGCGCGAAACCCCCACACAGGTGAACTGCTGCAGGAGTCTACCACTCCTCAGGGCCGTTCGAGAATCCAGCACCTTGATTCGCAACGTAGGAACACTTACACATCAATTCCACTTTGTTTTCCCTTTCTCCAGGTTTGTTTTCTTCTTGGACTCATTACCTTCACTGAAACTAGGTCTAATTGTGTTTTTTTTTTTTTTCTTTTTCTACCCACCATGGATGGGTCCATTAACTTTTATAATACTGTTTGAGAGTCTTTCAATTATGTTAGAAATTAAGCCAAATGTGGCATTCTTAAAAATGTTTAAATTTCCATGCAAGTCCCCTTGACCTGATTTTCTTTTGTCCTCTGGGGCATAAAATCCCTGATAATGACACCGTATGACTCACTGCAGAAGACAGAAGGACACCAGTGTCAGAGGGCAGTGGACTCTTGAAACTGAAGAGGGACAGAACCCGAGAAGAGTCATTTCTTTCTTTCCCAGGTAACAAATGATGTGGGAGAGAAGTTGCCAAACAGCTTGCTTTTTAAATATCAACTTAGGAGAGTAGAAACACGAGGAAAGGTAAATTAAATTCTAATTTAAAGAAATGAATCTGATTTAAATGTTGGAAAAACAGCTGTTCTATTAGAGAGGAACGATGAATTCCATATTCCAACATCCAAATTTAGAAAAGTAGTGAAACCAAAAGCTGTGCTGAGGAGTCTCAGAATAACACTTCCAACCCCATCCAAGCATTGTTAGGTTGAAATGATAATTATCCCAGATCTGGAGGTAGCAGGGCTTCCTGTAATCAAAAGTAAATTCTGTTTACAGCACTGCCCCCCCCTCCCCACCGCCCCAGCTCACTTTCCTTGGAGTCTCTCACTTAGGACAGAGGTCTCGGGCCTAATTCCACCCTGTGGGGCCTGAGAAGGGCCTGATGGTTGTACTAGATCAACTTAGATCTGAGTTTATTTAAATGAGTGAAGAAAGAGACCCTGTCTCTGCCCCCAAATTGTTATGTCTATTACTATACTACCATCTAATGGCAAGGTGCATTAAAACACAAATGTAACCCAGTCTGGGGACCACTCACTACTCTCAATTTTTTTTCACGGCAAATGTTATAATGTATCTGTTTCTCTAGATAAGTTACCAAATGGTCCCCATAGTTCAGAAGAAAAAAAAAAATGGCCCCAGATCTAAGATCCCTGGTAGGGAGAAAGTAATGAAGTGTCTAATTGGACTACCTGAAAAAAGCACAAGGGAGGACAACAAGGTTTCTAAAACACTCCCAAAGTGTGCAAATTAAGAGAAAACTATTTTTTAAGATAGATGCTGTTTGAACTTTCCAATATATGAGAATTTGGTAACCCCAGAAGTATTTGTAAAATACAGTACATATACAGCGAATTATACAGAGAGAATAAAAATTAAACCATAACTCTATGTAGAAACTAACTACTGCTCTAAAAATAAAGTCCCATAGCAAACACTAAATTTTATTGCTATATAAGAAAACTGTAGTATAGTAACAACCCTTTTGCCTTCTGCTCCTGCTGCTCAAGCTTTTAGATTATTAAAATGTACTTGGGGATTTTCCTCCCAGTGCTAAACGTTGGAAGTGCAGATTGTTTTGGGAATTTACTGAGCAATGAAAACAAAAACTGCCCCTTCCCACCCCCACGTTCTTCCCTTTCTCCAAACACACAGGACACATATATTAGGGATTTTTCCACTTCCTGGTTCCATTAGTGTCACCAATAACTCAACTCTAACCACAGCAGAAAACAGTCAGAACTCCAAGAATTCCCGGGACGCAGCTAGCTGGTCCACAGTGCATCGAGGCTTACTGCAGAACCCCAAGAAAGGGGTTCTCCATGGCAGTGGATGGCTGACATAGATAGATGACAACCAGATACTCAACCAATTTGTGGCGGACAAAAATGCCATGGGAACAGGAAGAGGGAACAGGAGGTAGAATCAGGATACCCTGAAACATGGCTTCAAACACCAGTTATGCTATGAAACATTTTGAGAAACATCTTGGTAAACTTGCAACACCCTGGAAATGCAAACTGCAAGTTCACTTCCAACGTGAGCAGGCGTCACCATAAGACCAGAGAAAATATCTTCTGGGTGGAGATCCACATGTAGCCCCTCTCAACCAGCCCCGCTCCCCAATGTTTGGAGCACAGAGAAGTGGAAATGGTGAGCTGCTAAGTTATAACCACACCGAGAAGCACAGACCTGTACCAAAGCACCACTTCCTTTGCTCACCTGACCTTTTTTTTCACCCCAGCACACAGATAAAACCACCAGCCGTCTCTTCTAAATCAGTAGTTCTCTAAGTGTTATCCCCAAACAGTGACATCAGCATCTGCTAGGGACCTCTTAGAAACGCAAATTCTCAGGCCCCGCTCCAATCCTACCGTATCAGGAACTCTGGGGGTGAGTACAGAAATCTGTGTTTTCACAAATTCTCGGGTAATTCTGATGCATATATAAGTCAGCTTGAGAACCCCTGTTCTAAATGAAGACACAGAGATCCAGTCTGCCAGTTAACAGATGGCAAAGGAGGGTGTGACCAAGGTGAGCAAACCCTTGAAGCTCTGGAATCAAACACTTGTGTCATCCTGCACCCTCAGCTCCCTCAAGTGTGAAACCCATGTCATCTTGGTCTGAACCATGCCAATGGCATTAGTGGGTCTGTCCCCCTCCTGAGCCTGGGAACTGGAGCAAAGCTGGTAATCCACAGTAGAGTGAAGCAGAGCGGTCCCTGGGGACGCTATATCTCCCTATTTTGTTTTTTAATCTTTAGGATCAGTGGTTCACTTCCAGGTCCAGCAAGAATGGTTGGCAAGTGGCGGTTGTTAGGTGGGAGAAACACTGGCCTGGAACACTGAGATCTCCTTGTGCTCAAAGGAAACAGTGCGGCCCTGCTCACAGCTTGGGAACTGAGATAGCAACAGAACCACCAACCGCCACGGGAAAGAGCATGGAATGCAATTTATTGCAGGGGGTTTCTTTTTTTCTGGTAAATATAAAAGTTACTGAAAAGTCTAAATATTACTTGAAAAGCCATAGTTCCACCACCTAAAATTAATAACTGGTCACATTGTGTCCAATTACAAGGTAGGTGTTTTATGTTTAATGCTGAGAAATGATTACATATGGCAATGAGCTGGGAGAGGGTAGGAGAACAGAGGGGAGCAGTTAGCACAGAGAGAAGCAAGTATTTCTGAAACACTTTTTTTTTTTTAAACAAATAATGCCCTCGTTCTTTTATCAGAAAACATTGTGACTATGAGGTTTCCATGTAGCTACTAAGAATAACTTTGCCTAGCTGGAGGCTGGAGAGTTGGAACTTACAAATAACAAAGAGCAGAAAACTAGCTGAAGAGGAAGCCAGCTCCTTTCCTTGGGAATAAACACAACATGCTTTGGGACAACCCTCCTGAAGAGAGCAGGAAAGAAATCGAGTTAGTCCAAGAGAAATCAGGCTCTAGAGCATTCAAGCACGAGGCTTTCCCATCCCTGTTTATGGAATTGGAGCCAAAGGCAGGAAGTCCTAGAAGAGACAACCATCACCAAGGGCACTCCCCTCCCCCGATGACCTTGGACTGTACTTGGTGTGACCCATCAAAACTGGGAGGCCTAAGGACACGTGCTGAAGTAAGGCTCAGGAGCCACTAGTGCTTGTTCCTAGGGTCGGGAAACCATGGAGGTGTCAAGGCTGTCATGGTGACAACGCCACGTGGTGGTGAGCTGGTCACGGAGCAGGCAGGAGGGGCAGACATCTTTGCTCTGATCCAGCCCCTGGGGCAACATTTAGATACTCCAAAATGAGATCACCTGTGGCACTGAAGACCTGCCTTCTGTTTTTGATAAGCTCCATCCATCAGTAAAGGAAAAATATAAAATACTCCCCTTTTAAGCCCACCTGAGAACCTCGTCTTTGCTGAGACAAACCCACTTCCCCTGCGGGCGGGACAAAGATGGAGGGGCACAGGGGAGCTCTTTGGGCTGCAGAAGAGGACCAGAAGAGGGGAATCTAGACTGGATACCCACTGGGCACCCTTTTGTGGACCTACTGGAGAATTTCATACACGTAAGCATGCAGCTTGGCTGGGCAGCCTCAGCTTACCTTCCTGCACCCCCACCTCCAGACGCAGAGCTGTGATGCAATATGGCGCCCACCCGCCACCACAGGCAGGTCTGTCTCAATACCGTAGGTGCCCCACCTCTCAGAGAAACGCTCACACACAAGCTTTATGAGGAGCAGGTGCACTAACTCCCCACCCACCACACTCACCCGTGCTGCTTCTTCCCAGATTCTCTATCGCAATGGAAGCCTGTCCGTTGCCGCCAACGCCAACTGCCAAGGAAACCTGCAGAAGCATTCAAGCCCATTAAAAACCAATAACAAGAAATGGATTTCTCACCTGTTTTCCTATGGAAAAACATAACATTGGGGACGGGAAAAACAGAGTGTCAAATACATGTGTGTGTGGGTGTGTGTGCCTCGCTCATATCTCGATTAGAAATCCTTTTAGCCAATAAACATGGTGATACCTACTATATGCAAAGCTCTGTGCTACATTCAGTTAACAAACAGGAGTGAGACACAGTCCATGACTTCCAGGAGCTCACAGTCTAGAGGAGGAAATCGCACATAAAAACTAGAAAGTCGTATTAGAAGTCCTGTAATAAAGGCTCATTCATCTACTCCACAAAGATTTATTGTGCACGATGTGCCACCCTCAAGTATGAACAAATAATTTGGAGAGCACAGAGGCCAAATATAACTACCATTCCTGTTTCGAACATGAAAGATATGCTTGTTACAAGGGCTCCCAGGCACACGCTTTGTAAGGATAAGGTCCCTACCTTGTCGTCTACCCATCATACCTGCCGTGCGCCCGGCAAACATTCAGTATGCACTGCTTTCTCAGAACGGGTTTCCTGTCCTGTTGCTCACCAGGCAACATCCACCTAGTCTTTCATTGCCATTTATCCATTCATTCTATAAACACTTGTTGTGTACCTACAATAAGCAGAGGCTACAAAAACAAGAAGCTCTCTGGCTGCTCACAGCTCGGTGCGGAGAACGAGCATATAGAACCACCATACAACGTGGCAAACACTCTTTCATGAGACGGGATCCCTGTGGCGGGTGCACAGATGAGGGGCCCGGCACCCACCACGGGCCAGAGAGGAAAGGCCTGGGGAGGCTTTCTGCAGTGAAACCCAAACTGCGTCTCAGAGAAGGATGCGTGAGACTGAAACCAAGTTGTGTGTGTCAGCGGGGACCACATTTCAGGCAGAGAGGACAATTTAAGGAAGACCCAGAGGGGCGATGTAGCATGGACACGTGGAGACCGCCATGCAGTCCAGTCTCCTGAGCTGGGCCCTCCTGAACACTTGATCTGGTCAGAGTTGTTTTGGAGACCAGCAAGCATCCTTCAGCTAAACAAATTCTGGAGAGGATGGCAGGCGTAGCAACTAGAGTGCCAATCTCTTACGTCAGAGTGACTCTGGCTGGTGGGCCAGGTGTTCCTGTGGGCATTGGAATCCGGATATATGCAGAGGGATGGTGCGTGAGCATGAAATTAGAGCAAGGTGCAAAGCCAATGGTCTCGTTCTCGACTTACCGCATCCAAAGCCTGACCACCTTCTTTCCTCCTTCTGTAGCCAAGCTTCCAGGACGCTAAGCTCCTCTCTGCTTCCTCAGCCCACGTACTCCACACCCCACACCCACTGTCATCTGGATTCTCCTCCCACGTCTCCCCTGCAGCTGCCTTCACCTAGGTCACAAACACTCTTTGTTGTTGAACACAGGATTCCTTTCCATCCTTCTCATTCTTGGCAGGTCTGCGGCTTCTGACCCGGAGACCTGCTCCCCTCCCTCCACTTCCACATACCTCTCCTTCCTGTTGTCCCACCCGTGTTCTGGCTGCTACTTCTCAGGCCCCTTTGCATCTTCCTTTTTCTCTGCCAATCCCACAACGGATAGTTTTCCTCTCTATGAGAGTTTCGCCTCAGTGAGGTCATGGCTTCAATTGCCATCTATGTAGTCTAAAGATTCCCCAACCACTATCTGCGGCTCAAATGCCCTTTTAAAAAATGGTGGTAAAACACACATGACATAAATCTACCAGCACAACCATTTTTGGGTTCTTTTTTTATCACAACTGTTTTTAAGTGTACAGTTCAGTGGCATTAAGTACATTCACATTGTGCAACCATCACCGCTGCCCAGCTCCAGAACTCTTATTTATCTTGTGAAACTGAAACTGTCCCCATTAAATAATAACTCCCCATTCCCTCTCCCCCCAGCCCCTGCAACACTATTCTATTTTCTGTCTCTATGAGTTTGACCACTCCGGGTACCTCATATAATTGGAAACATGTGGTATCTATCCTTTTGTGACTCGCTTATTTCACTTAGCATAAGGTCCTCAAGCTGCATCCATGATGTAGCGTGTATTAAAATTTCCTTCCTTCTTAAGGCTGAATTATATTGCACTGTGTGTATAGACCACATTGTGTTTTTTCATCCATCTGTCAAGGACGGTTGTGTTGCTTCCACCTCTTGGCTATTGTGAATAATGCTGCTATGGACATGGGCAGATAAGCAATCTCCTCAAGACCCTGCTTTCAATTCTTTGGGAAATATACCCAGAAGTGGGATTGCTGGATTGCATAATAGTCCTATTTTTAATTTTTTGAGGAACTGCCATACTGTTTTCCATAATGGCTGCACTATTTAATATTCCCACCAATGGTGCACAAGGGACCCAATTTCTCCACATCCTCCCCAACATACGTGTTAGCTTCTTGTGTTTTGATATTAGCCATCTTAATGGGTGTGAGATTCAAATGGATTTTCTCAGCTCTAGTCTTGCATAACCAACTGCCTACTGGACATCTCACTGTGACTATCCCAGAGAACCTTGATCTCAACTTGCCCCAAACAAATCTTTGCCCCCAGACCTGATCCCCCTGGCGTTCCCTATCTCGGCAAATACCACCACCATCCATCCAATGGGAGACCTGCATGGCCTTATCAGTTCCAGCTTGACAATTCTAGCTCCTTCTGCTGTTTAAAATCCTTCAGGGGGCTCCCCAAGGCCTTCAGGATAAAGTCCAAAGTCTTCAGAGTAACAAATTCTTTGCCTGGCCCTTTATGATTTGGTCACAAGATCTTTCGGTTCAAGCCTTATCTCTTACCACTTCCTGGCTTTGTCTTTTGAGCTCATACGGAATGACTAGCAGTTGTCCAAATGTGTTAACATTACAATTCCTCTCACCAGAAATTCTTGATCTGGTATATCCTCCCCCTCCCCTGCGTCCTCGCTTGCCTAACTCTGTTGAAGTGTCATCTTCTCTAGGTCCCTTCCTCCCAAGCCTCCCATAGCAAACTGTGTTTTCCTCTACCATCGCACTCAGCACACTGCCCTCTCCCCTAGACTGTGCGCACTTTTAGGCTCCGGACTATGATTTACTTATCTTTGGATTCCCAGTGTCTAGCATAGAGCTTGGCCCATACTAGGTGGCTGGAGCACATGACATACCAATGACCAGATACAAGGCTGGGGACACATTTGCCAACAGACATGGAGGAGAGTCTAGCAGGCAGTTCTGGTCAGGGTACCCAAGTATGGAACTTATGCAAGACCAGTTAGGGGTGACCCGTAAGCACAAGCATTCAAAATGAAGGAACAAATGACTGATTACAGATACATATACTATCCTCTTAAAGTATGTATGTTTGAATTAAGTGATGGATGGGCCATTCACCGAGCAGATTCTGATCACTTATTTGTTGATTTGAACTGACTAAAGCATTAAGATAAAAATGATATTAATCATAATCACCAAATATATAATATACACTAAAATATAATACAATAATATTAATAAAGCTATGAAATGAAAGTCTGACACTTTAGGAAATGAGCCAGAGGTTGAGGGAGATAGGATGAAGTCAGGAGAGACTGGGGTTCCTGAAACTGGGAACCACTAGTTCTTTCTACGCTCTAAAGGTCAAGAAGTCAGAAGCGATACGGAGCAGAAGTAGGAGGGTGGGGAACAAAAGGGGTTTAAAGCGGTCAGATTTTGAGCAGAGGAGCGTGCTAATGTGAATGGGGGTTCCTGTGATTTATCGTACAGAGTAAAACCCTTCACACAGTGTTCTGTCAGTGACCAAGAATCTGAGCGATGGAGACAAAGTCCTGAGCGTGTTGTCACATGTGGCCACAGACCTTTACACCGGTCTACAGAAACCAGACCCCGCCATTGGGGAGAAGGTTCTGGATTCTGCCTTGTGTTCCTCCTGGTAATGTGTCCCCTAAATTGACCTTCAGTTTGCTGTGTCCCTCACTGGGTTTTTGTTCTTGATACTTCATCTGAGTCGACACCCTTTGTCACCCTGGCACTTAGGCCCTGTCTTTCTCTTGCCTTACCCAGACGGTTATATTTACTTGATAAATCAGTGCTTTCACTGGCGTATTTTCAACCTGTTTCCTTTCAGAAGGAGTCTTCCCCTCTCTGACCAGGCTCATCTTAACCCCCCTTTCCTAGATCCAAACCCACCTTCTAACTCTGGGGAGGGACATTCCCTGGGCTTTTCCCACCTTCCCCTGACATAACTGAGACGGGCTAGCTTAGATGACCTCGGTCGTTGCTGCCCAGGCTGGAGCAACAGGAAGAAAGAAGAAATGTCCTGCTTGGCCCTGACAGCTTTGCCTGAGTGCTCTGTGAAAGGCGGAGAGTGGTGACGACAGAAGCCTGTGTGCCCAACCACCGCAGCTGAAAATAAAGAGGCCCTAGCCACAGAATGACTGAGTCAATTCAGGCCTTGGCTCCCACATGAAAAGTTCCCTGGTTAAGTCACACCCTCCACTGAGGCAGCTTCAGAATGGCTGGAGAAAGAGCTCTTTTCTGGGAATTTGGAATGCGGGGAAAAACTCCCAAAGGGAGTCAAAAATCGCAGGCTGCGGGGAAACAAAGTTCAGGTCACAGAAAAAGTGCCCGGCTCGTTGTCACGTGCTGCCACCTTCTGGGTGACTTAGGAACTGCAGAACTGCCAGTCATGGGAGAGAGCTGATTCATCCATTTATTGTGTACCTAGATGTGGGAGGCCGGAGACGACGTCCCCGAACTTGATGAGGTTTGGGATGGAAGATGACAATGACAGGTAATTTGTTGTAAATGCAATAGAGAGAAGTGTGCAAGCCAGAATCCTGGGAGTACTCTCCACCTCCAATCCATTATCAAGTTCTCCCAAATCCAAAATACTCTTTCAATCCACCCACTTCTCTCCATCTCCACTTCCTTCTCCCCTAATCCAAACCACCCTTTCGCCTAGTTTCCTTCCTAACAATGTTTGTTTCCCTCCTGGCCTTTCCCTCAATCCATAGCAGCCTGCTTACGATCACGCAGGATTTTATGATTGCTCTTGGGATTAAGACCCCGCTCCCTACATCTCATCTGGGGTCCTCTCCACCTCATGCTCTCACACCCATACACGGGTCTTCTTTCAATCCCCCAAATAAGACAAGCTCTTTCTTGCATGCGGGACTTTGCTTCTCTGTGAATCACAGTCTTCCTGACCAAACCCCTTCAGAGGGCAGCTCAAACGTCACTTCTTCAGGGAAAGTTTCCCTGACCTCCTTCTGCTATTTACTCTAAAAATTTCTTGTGCTTTTCCCTCATGGCAAACATCACATATGTGCGCATATGAGAGACGAAAACAAGGCCAGTGAGATTGGAGCAGAGAAACCAAAGGCTTGCGGCACTAACTCGGGCTGTAGGAACGGAAGGAGCCCAGAGCGGGCTGTTTTTCAGTCTGGTTTTTGAAGGAACATGGCCTTCATCTTAACACAAAAGAAGTCCTGAAAGGTTTTCCCCTCATGGGAAAGGGGTGAAGTGACAGGATCCATCTGCATTTTGAAAGAGTCCTCTGGCTGGAATGTAGGGAATGGGTTTGCAAAGGGCCTACTCGGGAAGCCAGTGAGGGCCCATTGTAGAATGCAGAGAAAAAGAAGGGAGAGCTTGACGGGGGGACTTGAGGGATGGTGAACACAGGTGTAAAGAAGTCACACGGCCTCACCATTTTCCTATTACTGGACAACCAGGCCCCAGGGATGACGGGCACAGAGCCCAAGCCATTCATGTGCATTCACCGTATGTGTAAGCCCAGCTGGTGCAGGAAGTCTGACCTGAGCACCATTAGTCAGCTGCCTCCCTTCTGTCATGAAGACCAAGCCTATAATATAAGTGTTGCTTTAATTTGTAGACAGGGCTTTGTGGCTTCTTGCCCCACACTGATTGCCCTATGAAGTAAATGGAGAAGGAACTTAGGAAGGTCGGACAATTAAGTTCGCGAACTTTCCACCCTGCACTTACACGGTGGAAAGTTCGCGAACTTGTCTGACCTCGTATGCTTGAGTATCCCTAAAGAGAAGCCACTAAGGAAAACAGTATGGAGGAGCCTCAAAAAATTGAGAATATGACCTAGCCATCCCTCTTCTTTAAATCTACCCAAAAAATTTAAAAACATTTATTCATAAAGATATATGTACCCCAATGTCCACTGCAGCATTATTCACAGTGGCCAAGACATAGAAAGAACCAAAGTGTCTTTTGATGGATTATTGGATAAAAATGTGGTACATATACACAATGGAATATTACACAGCCATAAAAAAGATGAATACTGCCATTTGCAACAACATAAATGGATCTTGAGACTATCATGCTAAGCAAAATAAGTCAGATGGTAAAAGTTAAGAACCATATGATTTCACTCATATGTGGGATATAAAACTGAAAGCAACAAACAAACAAGACAAACAAACAAAAATTCACCAGAGGGAAAGGGGGTTGGGGGAGAAGTAGAAAAGGGTGAAAGGGGTTGAATATATGAAAGGAGAACTGACTCTGGGTGGTGAGCACACACACAATACAATATACAGAGGATGTATTACAGATTTGTACACTTGAAACCTATATGATTATATTAACCAATACCACCCCAAAAAATTTAATAAAATTAGAGAGAAATTTAGATTTGCCTGAGGTTACAAAGGTACAGGTATCAGGGATCCTCAATTCCACCATCTACCATGACAACCAATATTTATGCAAAGCAAAGTGCTAGAGACTAAACTAACCTCATGCGCCCTTGAGGTGTTACTTTGTGCCTCTGCCTTCCTGAGAAGTTCTTTCCTCTTGAGTGGCAAGGGGAGTGGTGAGGTAGACACTTTGCTAACCAGGCTGGTCCACCTTGGTGTCTGTGGTCACAGTAGTCAGAGCCTTTACCACTAAATCCAAGCTGTCTGAAGTTCCCTCCCAACCTGGGACTGCACAGAGAAATGGGGCAGGCTGCAGGGTGTGGCACCCGGGGACAGTAGCCAAGAAGAGAGTCTGAGGCATCTTTCAACCTATCAGAGGAACCAGGACGATGGATGAAAATTGGGTCTGAAGCAAAGGGACCATAAGCAGAGTTACCAAGGGGGAATAAGTCCATTAGTAGAAGGGAAGCATCTTGGAAAGATTCCCTCAGGGTCTGGAACAGAGAAGCAGAACCTGCCTGTGAGTATGGAGAGAGCTGTTAAAGCAACTCACTTGAACATAAATAGCTTATGCAACAATGGCCCTACATTTTATGGAATGGAAGTGGTAGAGAGCAGCAAAAATGCGGGTTGGGATTTAAAGGCATGCACACTATAGGAAGGTAGAATATTTGTACTCATTTATTTAAAGAGCTTTTATTAAGTACCTCCGTGCACATAAAACAATAGGTAGCAACACAAGATTGCCACATAAATGGACTAAAAAGATTATAGGCTGGCACAGTTGGAGGTGGCTTTTGACACATACATAACTTGTAATGTAGTGTTATGCCTAATTAGAAGAATGACATGTACATCATTTCTTTTTTAATGATACTACTAAAGATGGCAATTTTGAGTTAAGTATATACTCTTAAGAGTTTTCTTCCATGGTTTTGAAGTAGATCATTTTCTTGGCCATCAACTGACCCTACTATGAGTTTCAATAAGTGAATCAAGTCAGGAGACTCACCTTCATAATGAACATTTTGAAAACGATAAATGAAATAAAAATATTTGAGCCCAAAAGATCTTCATAGATCTTTTTTCTTTTGCAACTATTCATACTGTTCTTTGGAGGATAGATAGCTTTCTTGAACTATTGAAAACTGACCTGAACTAGTGGGCAGAAATGAAGAAACTAACTTGTCTTGCAATGGCCAAGCAGATGTTGTATAGATTTATCATTGAAAGGAAGTAAATTGTTCTCTGGGGCTTTTATAAACCCTTCATGAGTTGAGCAGAATGTATTTGGGTCACGGAGAAATTTTAGGGTGGCATTGTTGTTCACTCTCTAAATGTATTAGTGTTTCAGATAAAATCATGGTTCTTTTTTTGCTCATATGTTTACAATGTCTTTGTCTGAACAGAAAGGAGGAAGTATTACAATGTAATGATGTTTCCTTCAATAATGACATGGCAAAATGTGTGAAGTCTGACAGGAAAAGCAAACAACTACCAATGCTTCATGAAACTTCTTAAAGAAAGACTTCTGGGAAGAAAGGTGAAGACTGTTCAAAACTGGGCTTTTCGGTGCAGTTTGGTTGGTTCCATAGAGCCCATCTGTGAAATATATAATATACACTCATTAACAGGGATTGACTTGAGGTGAAATTGTTTATTTCATGAGGACAACAGCCTACCAAAACATCTAACCATAGCTGTAAAAACTGATTCAGTTGCCATGGAGCTAATGAATCAGAAACAACGGAGTATTTTTACTGCCCTGGAAAACACTGTACTTCTACGGCCTGTCTTCAGAACCATCCCTGAGAGGGAGAACTAAGAAAATCTACCATCTACCTTCCTGTGTTATTGGCACAGAGATGTGACAAAAAGGACAACCTCAGTAGTCTGAGTTCTAAAAATGTCCTTTTTAGGCTTCTCTGCAGTAACCAGACATTCATTTTCAACATTTAAATGATTTTTTCCTGAAGAGAGACTACATCTGATTAGGTGATGGCCAGGAAGATTAACGCAAGTACAAGGCATTTTGATCATTCTCCCGCAGAAGACATACTCAATTTTCTAAATCAATAACAAACACACTTCTACCTCAGAAGATTTCACAGTCCCTATGTGTTATTATGGCTGCATAACAATCATGCATTATATCATGCATCATATCCTGTGTTATTGCTTACTGTTTCCATGGTCAAAAATTCAAACCAGGCACGGAACAGATGGCTGATTTCGGATCCACAATGTCCAGAGCATCAACTGGAAGACTCAGAGGCTGGGGTCATTTGAAGGATCATCCACTCACATGATATGATAGCAATTGATGCTTGCTCATGGCGGGGCGCTGGCTGGGGCTGTCAGCAAGAATGTCCTCACTAGACCCCACTATGTGGCCTGGGTTTCCCCACAATGTGGTAGCTGAGTTCTAAGGCCAAGTATCCCGAGAGAGGGGGAAAGAGATAAAGGTTGCATCTCTTTTATGACCTAACCTTCAAAGTCGCATACTTTATGACTTACTCCCAAATTCTAGTGCTTGGGGCAGTCACAAGCCTGCCCAGAGTCAAAGGAAGGGAACATAGAGCTCACCCTTCTGCGGGAGAAGTGTCAGTCTCATTGTAAGAAAATCAACTGGATGGGATAAATATAGAGGGGCAGGTATCTTGGGAAAATATAGCCTGCCACACTGCGCTTCTAGAAAGGTATTGGAGATTCATCTCGAGATTTAAGTTTTAATATATTTTATTATAAATATAGTATCTGCTCATGTGGAAAGTACAGAAAACTATAAAGATAGTCCAAATTAACCACAGCTAAAGAGGATTAAAGTTTTCTTATAGTCATATATACTATTTTCCCCTGTGGCTTCTTCCATTGCTTTCCCTCCCCAACTTTAAATGAAAAACTTGAAAGAGTACGTCAAAGAACACCCAACTACTCTCCACATAGATTCAGTAAATATTAACATTTTGCAATATTTGCTTTACCTTTTTTCTTACTGAATCAATAGAAAGTTATTTTCAGATATCATGATACTGCCTCGAAATATTGCTATGGCAAGGTACATTTCCTAAGAATAAAGACATTGTCCTAAATAATCACACCACCATTATCGTCTGAGAAAAATAATAGTTTCATAATATTATGTAATACTCATTCTATATTAAAATGTCTCCAATTGTTTCAGGACCATCTTTTATAGCTTTTTCTTCTTTTGTTAAATCAGGATCTAATCAAGGTTAACGTTTGGCACCTGGGGGACTTTGAATAGTTTCCTGACCTGGCTTCTGTGCCTCAGTATCCAAGTCTGTCAAATAGGGCCTTAGTGACAAGATCCCTGTCTACCCACGGAGCTGTTCTGAGCATCACATTCATTCACTTCAGCTGATACTTATTGAACACCTACTACGTGCTGGACACTGCTCCAGAAGACAGTAGTGTCCTCATGAAACTTATACTCTAGAGAGATCATAGAAAAGAATGGGCACTGAAAGTTAACAGTGCTATGCAAATATAGGGAGTTATCATTTCAGATTAAAGGACTCAAGCAAATCATGAAAAAACACTCCTTTATACAAAATAAAATGGATCTGGATCAAAACGAAATTATTTCTGTTTTGTATAGGTGTTTGGCAAACTCAATGAAGAGATCAGTAGCACTGAACAGAATGACATTTTTGGAGTGTAGAGTCTATCAAAACATTGTATAAAGAGGATCTTCTGCTTCTAATTAAATTAAATTATGCATGTGCATTTTGTCACATAATACAGGCAGGCCTTGGAGATCCTGTGGGTTTGGTTCCAGACCCACCACAAGAAAGCAAGTGGTAATCTGTTTGCTGATAGAGAGTCTTGCCTTCAATTTATAAAATATGCAACATCAGCGAAGCACAATGAAACAAGGTGTGCCTACTTTGGCTCATTTTGACTCTCAGTTATTATTTTTCTAAACATCTAATAAGCAGGAACCCATATTAGAATACAGAGATGATGAGACTTGCAGAGGTTAGAGCAGGAAGGGACGTTAGAGGTCATCCAATCCAAATTCCACGTTTTTACAGATGACCTCATCAGTGACCATCTCAGAGGCATTTTCATGAAACTTGAGACTCTAGACACACGTAGTTTCCTTATGGAGAAGCCCACTCTTGAAATCCTGCACATTAGCTAAGAACCTCATGTTAACTTGATCTTTATCCCTCATCTTGACTTTCTTGACCTGACTTTTTTGACTGTCCTGTGAGAGCTGAAGTAGTAAGATAACCTTTGTTGTAACAGTGATCGCCAGTCTGGGGGTCAATCTCTCGCCCGACATCTAAGAAGGGTAATGAATCTTCTCCAGCAATAGGGCTGAACACAGCAAAGCTAAAACTTAGATGGTTTTGGAGCATTTCCCCTGGAACAGCTGACAGGCCTTGCCCATTCCTGTCCTTGGCTTTACGCTGCTGGGCGGTGTGGTGGAGGAATGTGTGCCAACACGTGGGGGTTTTATTCTCCCAGTTGAACAGAGCTGTTGGCTCTCAGGGAAATTCAGGACAATCTCCTTCTGTGACTTTAGGGCTAGCCTGAGTGGCAAGGGGGTTTGGCCAGCTGAGGACAAATTGAAGTCATTTGTTCACTCATGTGCTAGTGTCCCTGTATTCAGAAACAGTTGTTCTAAGGATGGCAAATGGAAGACCATGATTTAGGATAATACTGAATGGCTATCTTCTTGGGACTGCTGACGGTCTTAGCAGAGCCCCGTGTGCTACACTTACCCTGAGCTGAAGGTTTCTTTGTTTTTATAACTGAGGAT
The DNA here is from genome assembly GCF_057876585.1 of Rhinolophus sinicus. NCBI lineage: Eukaryota > Metazoa > Chordata > Mammalia > Chiroptera > Rhinolophidae > Rhinolophus > Rhinolophus sinicus. The sequence continues at coordinate 54,780,929 of NC_142506.1, read as the reverse complement.
AGTCTGTAGGCTGCCTTAAAATAAGTAAGCAGCACCTAGGTCCAAATGCACCATTTTGATGAAGTTCTAGAACTCATCAATGAATGAAACAATAGCTAGGAATGTCACATTAACCCATTTGAAAATACTGGAATCTGCCAATGTTCCCTTTGCCTCTCTCTAAAGGAGGCCTGAGATTTGAGTATCTGAGAAGGAAACATTTAGTGCAGTAGAGCAAACTCAGTATTGAACCAAGACTCTAGGAATGTGATAAAACCTGGCTATCAGGAACCCTTAGAGAATGGTGGTGGGGACAAACAACCCCTTGTAAAGTGTGGCCTGGACATGGTCAAATCCTCTTCCTAGATTTTCTTCAGCAGGGCTGAGAAACATAATAATTTCCCAAAAGAAGTTACTGAATACTGTGGGAAGACAAATGTGAATTGGACATAGAGAATAAAAGAAACATAACATCACTTATTCAATCATTCATTCAACAAGTATTCATTGAGTACCTAATATATGCCAGAGACACGAAAGAACAGCGAACAAAACTTTAGAAAAAGCTTGTTCTTTTTAGTACCCTTTGTCTGATTAAAAGGGCAAAAATGACTTGCACTATATACAGGGAAACACAAAAGAAGATTTTTTTTTTTTTAAATCGCCTGTGCAAAAATAGAGGCGATGAAAAGAAAATCTGTATAATTTTACCTGTGGTCCTGGTTCTCACGAAGCTTCCGTTCTAGCGGTGCTTGGGGTAGCACTTGGGGAGCTAGACAATAAACAAACAAAGATAAAATATGTCAGCTGGTGCTGTGCGGAAAAAGCAGGTAAGAGGATAAAGAGTGACGGAAGGAAGGGTGCACTTTAGGTGGGTGCTGAGGGAAAGCCTCTCTGATGAGGCCCGTGGACCTCCTTCCATCCCTTTCTAGTCCCAAAGGGCCGGCTCAACTTTGCAGGCCCCTGGCTGATCAGATCCCACCATCCCCACATGAAGGACCCTCCACAGAGAAGCTGATTTTGCGGACAACTTGGATCCTTGCCGTTAAGGACCAGAGCTTCTCTGTGGTTGACCTGTGACTTGCCTCTCAGTTCTAGTTTCCGGTCTTGGAGCCTATCAGTTTCTTGGGCTGCGGTAACAAATGACCATCAACCGGGTGGCTTAAAACACTAGGAACATATCCTCCCACTGTCCTGGAGGCTAGATGTCTGAAATCAAGGTGCTAACAGGGCCATGCTTCTCCCAAATCCTCTTAACAGAAGATCCTTCCTGGTCTCTTATAGCTTCTGGTTTTCCTTGGCTAGTGGAAGCATAACTCCAATTTCTGCCTCTGTCTTCACATGGCAGCTTCCTTCTTTGTCTCTGTCTCTGTGACTCTTTGTACAAGGACTTCTTATTAAGAGCCCTCTCTACTCCAGTATGAAAATTTAATTACATCTGTGTGACCTTATTTCCAAATAAGGTCACATTCTAAAGTACTGGGCTTAGGACCTTTAGGGAGGACACAGAGCGACCCAGAACAAATACCAACAGTCCAGCCAATTGTTTCCAAAACAAGTGACTGGGCTGGGGCGACTGGTATCATGAATGAGCACATACACTGAGGAAGTTTTAGTGCCTCCATATGAGGCCAAATGTGTGAGAAGACTTTGTGTGAAAAACACAATGTTCCTACAATGAATTGCATCCGTTCTGTAACAGGAGGATGATTAGGTCCAACTCGGTTTATTACGAACTACGAGTATATATTGTTTGGTAGTAAGCACGGGGATGTGGATTTGAGAAACTAGGGGCATCTTCTTAAATTTGAAGTGATCATAAGACTAATACTTTTTGAGCACTTGCTAGATGCCACTTGCTCTTCTAAAGTGTTTTATACATGTTAAGTCATTTAATTTTCATAATAACCCTACAAGATAAAACTGTTGTCTTCTTGCATTGTGGAAGTGAGGAAACTGAGGCATGGAGTAGGTAAGTCACTTACCCAAAGCTGCTCAAATGGAAGGGACAGAGCCATTTGAGCAATCAAATGTTGACAACCTTTGCAAATCCCTGTAACTTTTACCAGTTTCCGTATTGGAAGCATTATTTTTAAAGGATTATGTGTAATTGCAAAGGGTAGCAAATCTGACTCTCTTCAGTAATTATTTTTAAACCATTCAAGGGTCCATCTTAGTTACATATTCAAACACTGTCTTTGATTGGAAGCAAACACCAGTTTTGTCTTTCTCCTGAAAGATCACAATGAGGAAATTATGCAAAAGCAGGAGGCGACTGGATAAACGTGGTGAGTCATACTGAGCTCTTAACATAAAGAGCTTTTCATGTTGAGTCATGCCAACAGCTTCTTCGCTCATTTGGCTTCCAGTAACTGAAATCTAATCTAGAACTTTAGTACAATACGATTTTTTTTATTTTGTAAAATAGGGAATGCAGCCACTTAAAAAATAAACAGAAATGCCATCTCTTCTTGTGTCATGAGTTAAAGAAATATTAGTTAAGCAATAAATTCTGAAGCTGAATTGCTTAGCTTCCATATACATTTAACTGTTGTGAAATGTACCTTTTATACACTTACATTAATAGACATATACACAACTGTTAATATGTAATTGATGATTACATTATATAATAGAGTAGTAATTAGTCTTTTCCATGTGTCTGCAATGTGGAAAAGATACCCAAAGTCACACTGACCACGAACTCAATAGCCAGAAGGCCAGGGGAGGTGAGGGACTTTTGAGGAGGTGGGAAGGGTCAGTCACTTTGGGGAACATGACAGAATAAGAACATTCAGTCAAGAAGGAAGGAAAGCCCAAAGTTACTGTATCAGACCTTCAAGCGAGAACTCTTGAAGAGACACTAGTCCCTACTTCCAATATGACTGGATTGAGCCAAAGCTCAAATTCGCTTGCTTCTCACAGAATTCATTTAAAGGAAATACCATTAGATGGTATTCCTACTTTCATTTTTACCAGCAGAGTACTTCTTTATGACTCTCATCTTTATTTCCTGGAATTCTGGAGTTGCAAACGTTTACATTTAGTTGCCGTTTCCCTAAACACTATGCTAACATTCTCTCAAGTGTCCTCAAACCTGGTGAAAAGAAAGGAAGAAAACGAATATTGATTGGCCACCTACTATGTGTTTGGCACTGTTTTAGGTTGTGTTACATAGGGTATATAATTTAGTTCTCATAACAGCTCTATGAGGTAAACACTATTATTACGACAATTTACAGATAAGGAAATAGATGCTTAGAAGAGGTAAGGCTGGGAGTCTTCAGAATAACAAGGTGAATGGCAGGGTAAGAAACCCTCAGCCTCTTGCCTGTCTTGTCTTCTGTGAGACTTTTGGTGGTTTTATTTTGCTGGAAAAGTTTGCTGCTCATGCTAAATTGTGGGATTCAGACAGACAAAAATAACCAACAACGGTTTGTTGTACACCTAGCTAGCTAGGTACGTTACGTGCATCACCGTGATTGCTATAGGAACAGCCCTGTGAAATTGTTTCCAATCTTATTGCTAAGGAGGCTGGGCCACAATGTGGGTCAATGCACTGCTTCCTTCATCGAGAAAGTTTTCCTTTGAAAGGAAAAGTCCATGTGCTCAGTGGCACAGATGATTTTACATTCGGGTACCAGCTCCTCATCTCCTTGAAGACCTGCCCGGACAGTTTCAAGGTTACACTTGGAGTAGCACTGACTTAGAAAGGTCAAGTAAGTCACTCGTGGTCTCACAGGTAGTGAGGGGTGGAGGAGGTAGGATTCCAACCCAGGACACTGTGCGCTTCCCGATACCACACTGTCTTCCCAGTGTCCAAGGACTGAGGTGATGGCTTCAGCAAACAACTCTGTACAATGCGCTCCCTCCACCGTGCTCTCTCTCATTCCTTACCATCGTGTGACATTACATCTGTTATATTAGAAAACCAACGGCTGTTGTACATGTTCTATTAAATTATAGAAGAGTGTGATATTGGTACATGGAGGTTAAAACAAAGTATCTAAAATAAGATCGCCTTCTGAAAATAAGTTGAATGAAATCCACACACCTCATGGAAGACTTGACCATCTCTGAAAGTGAAGCAAGAGATTGTGTGAACAAACATTTCGTTCAGCAGTAGGGAAACACCCAATACGTCACTCACAGTGACCTAGAAACAATTTCAGGGAGCCAACTCTGATGAGAGTTTCACCAGCAAAAACCCTCTGTCTGCACTGACCTTGTACTCAGATTGGCAGTGATAAACCTCGTGTGGAAAAGGGAGTTGGGACCCAGACTTGGCCATGTTTATCCAGCACACACTGTCCTCTGCTGTGAGGCAGTTGTGAGTCATTAGGTTTCCCAGGCCTGAGTGAAATATCTCTCACAATTCTCCCTTTTTAACTTTGATTTCATGTTCACCACGCAATCTTTTGCTTGTTCAGTTTCCCAGGTACCTCACTGTCAGCAGAAGGGGTGCTCTGGAGAGGAGTTACAGGGATCTTAGTTAAGGCAAGGAAATTCCACTGTTGTAAGTCAATAAACTATAATCTGGGCTTGTATATATAAACTTAGGAATATGGTTCCTACAAGTCAGTCTCCTTGAGATAGATGAGTTCTAGGAGGCCTGGCAGGGCCAAGTTTCGGGACCACCAGGGCCAAGACTATAGCCAGATTCACGGTGCTGTCACCCTGAGAGGGCCTGCAGGGGCTGCCAGCTAGATGCCATCTCTCTCTCCCCTCCTTTCACCCTTCAAAAAGAAGCACAACGGTTGGCTATATAAATGCCAGGGAATAAGTGAAAGTCCAAGGGGTGAGAAAACTTTGCAGAAGGCAAAGAGTGGAGAAGGAATCAGATGGCGTAAGAATTGAGAAAATAATAGGAACCACATAATTTGGAAAAGTGACACAAGGAAAGAACAAGCATTGACAGAAAATGAAAGTAAAACCATGTTGTAGAGAGACGGGGGAAAATTACACGGTGTAGCTGGGAGATGCTATCACACAGTGAGATAGGTGGGCCCAGAAAAAAATCAGAAAGCAATCAATGTGGTCAGTATGAAAAATCCTAGGCTGGGGAGAGGAGAGCAGGAAAATCAAAAGGTAGAAATGCAGTCACATGGAGATGACGGCCTGGGCTGTCATCAGGTGGGAAGGGTTTAGCATTTTCATTGCTCAGTGTTTTAGGGGAAAGACAATGAGATGCAAAAACAAACAAACAAACAACAAAAAAAAACACAGCGAAATACACTCATATTTATGGAACTATTGCATAGCTTTAGATTGTCATCTTTTTTGTTGTCTAAAACTTCTCAGGGCACTAAAAATTTGAAATGGCAACAGACAGGAAGGCTTCTCTAATTGAAACAAATCTATTAGAAAGTGTCAAGCACCCCGGCACCAACCATACCTGGGGAATTAGAACTGTGAGCTGCTTTGAAGAGAGTCTGGCAGAGGTTCTGGCTCTGCTTGAGAATGACGTTCACATTGCCGTTTGGAGGTGGATCTCTACCAGGTCCAATGCAGCTGCATCAACGTGAGTTGTAAATTAAAACACATCCCTCACAGAATCTATTTCTAATTGATATTAAAGGGAGAATCCCCATGTTTGTTTTTATTGACAGATACCTCTATCTTTTTTTTTTTCTGTTTTGGTTTCCTATCTCCATGAATAGAAAATACTGTATTCATTCATTCATTCAAAAAATAAAAGTGAATACCGTGTTTCCCCGAAAATAAGACCTAGCCGGACAATCAGCTCTAATGCGTCTTTTGGAGCAAAAAATTAATACAAGACCTCATATTATGTTAGATAAGACAGGGTCTTATATTAATTTTTGCTCCAAAAGACGTATTAGAGCTGATTGTCCAGCTAGGTCTTCTTTTCGGGGAAACACGGTACCTACTAGATGCTAAGTACTTTGCTGAGCGTTATGGAAAAAAGATGACAAAGAAACTGTTTCTGCCTTAACAAAGTTCACAATGTAGTCAGGAAGGGAACTTATAAAAAGTAATCAGACCACAGTGTAATAGCCGCTGTAATGGATCCTTCAACCCTTTCCTATTTCAAAGCAGCAGGCTTCTCAACTGTGTGCAAATAGCAACATCGTCATTAACTTCCTTTGTCTGAAGTGCCTGCCCCTTCTACTAACTTGTTGCCAACACATCAGATAACAGCAGCAATTATGACACAATTTTTTTTTTCTGGTTCATTAAGCTGGAAATGTTTTGTTTCTCTTTCATATCTCAACTGTGTATTGTTTCCTGTCTAATTATCTATGTTGATGTTTTAAAGTGGGAAGGAGAATAGATTTTATTTATTTTGTTTGCCGTTGTGTCATAAAGGGTAATTTATTTTCTTCCAGTTGAAAAAAAAGAGAGACAGGGACTTAGAAACCCTAGGGGTTTGTCTATCTAGGTTTGTCGAAACTACAACTTTGAGCGAACATCTTATTGAAACAAACTGGATTAGGTGATTTCTAAGGGCCCTCTGACTGCGATCATCCAGGACTTACACACAAAATTATATATTAGATGGGTTAACATTAAAAATCGATGACCAGCAACTTAAAAGAAAAATCTTAATACTGATGAAATATAGTCTGATATTTATGTAGAACTATTCATCCAAAAGAAGAAATATATTCCATACTATCACATATTGTCCTTATTTATATAGTTTAAATCAACCGTCTGATGTCCCACAAAGTGTTGGCAATAGTAAATATTTGGTAGAAGTTTGAAGTTTCCTAGGAATTTTCACACATAATCCTCATGACAGATGAGGAAACTGAGGCTTGGACTGTTTTAAGTCTTTACCCACGGATACTGCACAGAGGTAAGGGTCACAGCAGATTCGCATTTATATCTTCTCGCTCTGAATTCACTGCTTTTTATGTTTCAACACGCTGCTTCCCAAAATGTTTCACATACCGCAGGAAATTCTTAGGAGAATTTCCTTCTGCTTTAAACCACATGCTGGAGGGACGGCAGGGCGGGGGAGGGAGGGTGTAGGTTAGGGGGCTGGGGTGTGTGTGAGACCCTACTGTTGTATGTTAAGGCTGATCTGGAAGGGGATGTGTCTCACTCAGGCCGTTCCTGGCCTGTGGGTCCCTGATGGTCTGGGGGAGGTCAAGGGTTACTTGAAGATGGCAGTTACTGTATCAGACCTTCTCTCCCCCAGGAAGTTGACAAAATGCAGGTTTGAAGTGTTCGGGCAAGAATGGCAAAGGAAAGCAATGATTCTAATTGAATTATGTTAACAAAAGCACTTGGTTCTTCAGGACTCGGCCTACAACTTGTTATTAAGTAGCTTGTTGAGACTTCTTCTATACAACAAGTGGTTTTCAAATCAGCTGGAATTAAACCCAAGTGTGCCAAAGCTGTTTCTCACACATCACTTTTTCTTTCATGTTTGTGCAACATACTCCATCTAAGTCTTATAGAATTAGTGGAACTGTACTTTACTCTCTGAAATCTTCTTGATCTACAAACTGAAAGATTCTGGATCATGTTTTCTAATGGTTGAACACTATAACTTCAAAAGACGGCAATTCTTACACTATATAGGTTCTGGTGTGTCACTTCCCACCCTTTTTTGGGAGGTTAAGGTTTTCTACTGCCCACCCCTCTGACAAGATACCTCCCCAGCCTTATTTACTAAAGATTTATCAAGTGTCTCCTTTCCAAAAGCTGCTCCACTGATGAGGCAATGTGTGTTTGTCTGAGATAAGATTAAAAGATTGCATAATTAATTACAGTGTCGATCACCAGAGAAAGTAAAAACCTCCCTGAGACAAAAATTTAAGTGCTATGCAGAACATGTATAGCAAAGGTGTGCTTTGTTATCCACTCTTTTAACCAAAACACTGTATTATATTTAATATCTGAAAGTTGCCAAGTGTATTCAACTTTCATGCCCATTATCTGTGACAAAGGTGATGAAGAGTAGTCATCTAACTTTAAAATTAGACCCTTTAAAATAGGAGAACGCAGAATCAGAAGACCAAAAGAAATCGGAGAGATTATAGAGCTGTCATTCAAAACCACTCCAAACATAAAAGTGGCAGGCCCTCTTTAAAAGTGCCTTTGTCCAACTGGTGGGAAATAAGTCTGTGACTCAACCAATTGTAGTGAATAAATGTCTTGATCAAAACCAGAATGTGAAACGAGAATATTCCTATGACTGATTAGGACACTGAGTGTTATTACAATTACCGATAAGATACTTAAGAAAGAGCTGCAGCTCTCTTTGATTTTAAAGGAGCTTTTATAAAAACATTTCAAAAGAAAGTAATTTTTCATTTAATTATGATGACCTGAGTGTGTTGCTGAGGCACATATATTGGTCTTACTATCAAACTGTGTATCCCCAACGCCTTGAATAGTAAGTAACTCATTAAAACCATTCAATAAATATTTAATGGATGAACAAACAGGTGAATAGGGAACTGAAACAAAATAAAACTGTACTGAAAAATACTACCTGAGAATTATGACTTAGAGTCTTAAGGATATGATTTTGGTTTCATTAAAGTTCTATATTGTTTTCATCACCAAATGGGAATTATGTGGTCTGCTAATAAATAATTCACTTGTAAACTCTAAAAAGCTTCTACATTTAAATTTATTTTCCGGAGAAGAATGTTCTAGGGTGTGCTAAACTTTATTCTGGACATTCTACTTAGGGCATCCTAGATAACATCTTATTTCAATTTTCAGACATTTCATGGTGAAAAATTGATACCACGTCACCTACGCTTTTCTCTAATCAAATTCAACAAATCTACCTGAAGTTTATTGAAAAATCATAAAGAGGACCCAAGAAAGAGTAAGGATCAGAAAAGGAAAAAGGAAAAAATTCCCAGTTTATAATTTAAACCATGTAGAGATATTGTTTTGACTAATAATTTACGATGCTTTGAAAACTTAAAGCAGCATGCAAACCTCATAGCTAATACAGGTCGTGCAAACTCAATGGGATTAAAATATATTCACACAAAAAAATAAGGCTGATAATCCATCTAACAGAGTAGGCACAAAACGTTTATTGAAATGGTGACCTATTCCTTCACTGAAATATCAGACTTGACTGTTCTCATTTCTGTCACTTTCCAATTCTGCACAGCCAACTTTTCTTATCTGGTTTCCTTAGAGGCAAGGCGCTTCAATTAAGGGAGAGATTTGTGACTCATGAGCAATAATACTTGCAACACCATAGATTAAAAGTAGCAAACTATTATTGGAGGCCTCTAGAAACTAGCATAACGATGTTCCAAGGCAAGCACGAATTTTGAGGAACTAAAGGTTCAAAATAAAAAATGCTATGATATGTGAGTATCATAGCCTAGCAGAATTTCAAGATCCATCATTAATGGTATTCTTTGGGGTGAAGGAACAGAGAAATCATAACTGACAGTTTTAGTTAAAATATGCAGATTTTTAAAAAATAACTTTGGAAGAGGAAGATGTAAAAGAAAGGGAGAGGCAGAAAGGGAAACTACTTTTAAGAAGAGATTAATTGTGGTACCATGTTTATGACAAGTATCACCAGTGTTCAGAGAAAGAAAGGATATCTATGGCTTTGTTTTTCTGTACCATTCATGAAAAACAATTTTTCAAGTGTATAAAGACTACTTTTAATGACAGAAAAATACTTACTTATACTACTTTTCTTTAAAAACTATAGATTTGATTTAATATCTATTTTTTAAAATCAAAACAAATAAAATCTATCTCAAAATATTTGTGGCAAATCATTTATTTGCCAATCTGTTTCCTCATCTATAAAATGAGGTGTGTAGCCTAGACTATCTCTAGGGTCCCTTTTAATATAATATTGTATATTTTGCTTTGGCTGGTGAAATCGATAAATATATACTTACTCACTGAACAATTATTTTAGCACTTGTTTTTATGTTGGCCACTATACCATCACTGGAAATGTAATGACTCTTCACTCACCAAATTTATTGTCAAGTGGAAAAATCAAGGGTGGGGCACTGCTAGCTATAACCAATAATTTCTACAGAAATGATGAAAATGTAGCTGTTAGGACAGAGGCATTGACTCCCTGAGACATATAAGCCCCATTTTGTTGTCGTTAAAATATCAAGTCCCCCCCGCCCCCATTATTTTGCAAAACAAATGAGATCTAATTCGGAACACTTCAATGAGGCTGTAAATTCTCTGTAATCAGATGGCTGTCCCTCACTCACAGGATGCTGGATTGATACTGAAATATTGCCCTTTGAATAAAACATTCCAGCTGGAAGCATGAGGGTCCACACTAATCATTCTTTTCTAGGCCTTTTACCAAAATACCTAGCGACCATATAGGTAGAAAAGGAATGAAGTTCTGAGCTGGGCACATACTTCCCTTTAATTTTTGCAACAGCTCTGTAAGAAAAGCAAATAGTAGTGTCCTTTCTTATTCGATGAGAAAACAGGCTCAGAGTGAAATAATTTGATTAAAGTCCTGTTGCTACGTAGAAAGTAGTGAAAAGGATTAAAAGCCAAGTTTGTCTGGTTCCAAATGACCAAGTTTGTCTGGGTCTTTCCGCTACACAATGCTTCCTCTAGTAAGGGAAAGCTTTGAAGCCGTGTTTACCAAAGTCCATTCTGTGGAACACTAATGAGGTAAGATGTTCCACAAGCCTAAATGGATTCATTCTGTGGTCAAGTAACTTTGGGAAATGCCAAGCATGTTAAATGCATTGAAGTATTACATAAAAGACATTTTTAATTTTATTTAATCAGCTTTCCCCCAAAGTTGTTTGACAACCAAACTCAGATTTTTTTTCATTTAACACTTATTAACCTCTCTTGAGACTAAAATAATTTGGCATAAGCTTAGTTAAATGAAAAGGAGAAAAAGAGCTGAACAAGAGCTTAAAAGTGGAAATTCAGCTTACAAAGCAATTAAAATGAAAAAACTACAAATTATGAAACAAGCATTTAAAAAAGTATAAGATACAGTCTGTGCTCTCAGTGTAGCTGGGAGATGGTGCTGGTAGGTGGATGGAGTCAGAGGCAAAAAGGAAAACAGACATAAAATAACAGACAGCATATTTTCGGTGCAAGTTCTTAGTGATTCATGTGGGCTGGAGCTGAAGGGAAGATTTGGGAGAGAAAAGAGGCTTGAGCTGGACCATGAGGGATACTAAGATTTAGATAAGCGGAGAAGAGACTGGGAGACACTGAAAGGCAAAAACACGTTTGGAAGAGAGTGGAGAAATGATTCTCAGAAACTGCGTATGTAGGGAAATAAAATAGGACAGAGACAGGCAGTGTTCATCCGGATTATACACAATCATAAGAAACCATTGTTGGTAATGATGGAGGAACAATTAAAATCTGTAAGATCATTTAGAAAGTCGATTAATCTGGATATTATGATGACATAGGTTTTTTAATTTTACAACTGACAAGGCCCTTAGAGCAAAGTTAACAAATGTCTGTGTAATGAATCAGTAGATCCTCTAATCCAGTCACCCTTGCTCTACAGATCTGATAACTTTAGCCCAGAGAGGTCACTTAATTATCCTAGCATCACACAGCTCATTAGCAGCCCACCTGAGTTGAAAACTCCGTATCTTTGGACTACCAAATACATACTCATGAATCGAACATAAAATGTTGCCAAAGAAAGTTTAGAATGGGAACCAAGGACATAGATCGGCTCATCTGATAGAGGAGTGGCTTCTATTTGAAGAGGTCTATTTAAAATAAGACAAACAACCAAAACCTTTTAACTACTCTCTGCCTCAATTTAGTCCAGTACCTTTTTGCAAACAAATGTTATGTTTAGAGGTTGCTGCCAATAAAGAAACAAAAATTAAAGAAAAAAAGGAAATTACATTTCTAAAAGGCAGCATATCTCAAAAAACATATGGAAAGGATAACAGAAAAGGATAAACTTTCTTGATAAAAAGAAAAGGGGGGTGGGGTGCCTTCTACAATCCTCCCTTTACTTGACATTATAATCCTTTTATTTGGTGTTTACTATTACGGACATATTCCACATCTATTTGTTTGAAACCAGTTTGGTACTGAGACTAGCTTCAAAGATACTACCTAACAACAAATAAAAGAAATTCTACAATGAAACCTCAGGGTGACCAAAAGGTAACAACGATTTGGGATAAAATTTTAACGAAAAAGACGACCAGTAACCAAAAGTACGAGCACAGAAAACGAAAACCACCGAAAGCAAACGGGGTTGCCATGAGGACAAAGATTATCACTTGCCGCCAGCAAGCAGGGCCAGATGATAAAGTGGCGACTCTCTCCACAGGCGTCACCCCAAGGGATCCGGAGGCGGGAGGGGCCAGCCTGGCACGACCTCAGACAAAGACTACCATTCCCGACACCGCGCCGGGCCCACGGGTCGGGCCGCCAGAGCAACTTAAGGCGCAAGGCACTGTGGGATTCGTAGTCTTTCTCCCCTTCAGCGCGTTGGAAGAGGGGAGATCCCATTTTCTGTGAATGAAGGAGCCCGCTTCCCTTTCCTCCCTTTTCTTCCGCCACCTTCCTTCACGCGGAGTTTGAAAATTCCCGCGGCGCCAGCAGCCGAGGCCGGAACACTCGCGAGAACTGAGGTCCTCGCGCAGCCATCTCTTTTCCATCTCCCCTCCCTGTCCGCTTTCCCCCTTCCCTCCCCTCCCCTCCCCAGCGCGTGGGACTCGGTCTGTCTGCCCAGGGTAATGCGCAAAGCAGGGCCGGCGCTGTCCGAGCGGCGGAGGCGGAATCGCAGAGGGGAGGACCCGGAACCGCGGCGCGGGCAGCGTCTGCGTTTTAGTCGCTGAGCGGTCAGCCGGCCTGAAGCCGGCGTAGGCACTCTCGGGGGGTGTGGATTGGAGGTGGCCAGGGAGGTCGCGGGCGGAGGCCCGTAAGGCGTGAAACAGCTTCTGCGCGGCGGAGGTGTGTGCATTCCACCTCTGGCGACCGTGTCTCCCGGGAGATGCTGTGACGGACCTGTGCGGGAGGAGTTCGCGTTTGCCTAGCGCCCTACTGGACTCGGCGGTCGCGGCGGCTCGGGCACGCGCCCTGCTCCGGTAGGTCGGTTCGGGCAGGGAAGGAGGGGGTTGGGCCCGCACGGCCTGGGCCCCGAGCGGCGGCCCGGCTTCTCCCGCCGCGCTTCGCTCGCGGGGCCCTCGTGCCGGGCCTAAGCCGGCCTTATACCCGCCGGGTTAGCGGCGGTGCCCCGGCCCGCAGATCGGGCCGGAGGGGGCGAACGCGAGCGTTAGCGGTTACAGCATGCTCCAGGGCTCCGGGGAGAGTTATATAACCATTTCTGTGGAGCGGCGGCACATGGCGGCGGAGAAGCGCTTGGGGTCCACCCCCCGCCACTTCCGCGCTGGCAGTCGAGTCCTCTCCCTCCCGGGGCCGGCCTCGACCGCGGCGCCTCTTCCCTACTCCAGTATGGTTGAGAGCTTGGCGGGCCTTCCTCGGGAACCTGATGGTATTTTGAGTCGGTCTTAACGTTGTGGAGCGTGCTGCACATGCTCCTGGGCTTGGCTCGAGTGAGTCCAGGGCAGGGAAGAAGTTGGACTCGTGATTTGAAAGGTGCAGTGAATTGGTCGGAAAAAGGAGATTTAAAATAACCGTACATCTTGGAGTCGGTGTTAATTTGCCTTACTTTTCCCACCGGGAAACAGGAGGACGATTACGTTTGTTACTGGTTGACTTTTTTGGGGGGGGGGATTAGGGGTTAATTTGCTCTAAAAGATTGAGATAATTTGAAAGAACCTGGGTCTGGGTCCTTTGGGATAAAGTATAAGTCTTCTCGGAAACTCTAAACTTCATTTTACCCTCAAAATAGTCTAAGGAGCCAGGAGATTTTAAGAACCTTTTGTGAACTTTCACTGATTGGGTCTGTGAGGAGAGAAGAAATTAGGGTAGGTTTACTTATTTTGGAGGATTTGACCAGGAATGACAAGTCCAGCTCACGTGAATGCTTGAGAGATGCTCTGTGTTAAGCGCTAGGAGAAAAATCTACATTCTCTCCGTACTGTAGTTTTTGATACTGATTTTTTAAATAACCTAGTACCAAAGTGTCACCAATTTGCAAAACAGCAAAAATTATTTTTAAGTTATGTTCTAGGATTGTTATACAGCAATTTTGCGATGGACACAAAACACTGTTTCTTTCTCTCCTAACCAAGAAAACGTTCAGGAACTCATTCTTTCTTCAGAATGAAGTCTCATTGCCCCAGATTAGATCAACAGTCTCTACAATAAGGCTGTTCTACTTTCCAGCCTTAACCACGTAGTCACAGATTTATGCTTCATCTAATCCAGAATTGTCCCCAGTCCTGGGCCCATTTTCTTGAAGACATACTTGGATGTTCCTTTGCTCATGTCCTTTCACCTGGAGTGCCTACTCTGCCTTTTTTTAAGTTCTCAAATTTCAAATCCTACTTTGCTTAAATGCCATCTTTTCTATGCAGCCTTTCATTTCCCTTTATCCCACTTCCCCGGGATCTCACAGGATACACGTCTGTTGTAGCATTTATTTGTGTGTGACAGCTATGTATCATCTCCAAAGAATGTAAACTCCTTGAGGTCAGGAAGTAAGTCATCTTTCTGCCTCTGCATTCCCTTCCCAATACAATGTTTTAAAAGTGGTTGGCGATTAATAAGTGTTTGAATTAAGATTGAAAGAACTGCTAAAAGGTTGAAAGTTTCTGGGTCCGCTGGTAGTTTACATGCTGGTAGTTTACATTTAAATCGTAATTCTTAGTTTTTTTGAGTCAAAAAGAAAAAGTAAAATGCGAACAAAATGTTTCGTAGAAATGTTTGCCTGGTATATGTTGCAGTATAATTATTGAACAACTAGATGAGAGCTTTATTTTCTGTAGTGGAATGCAGCTGCTTTTGAGGATGTGTGTATATCACACAACTGATTTATAATATTCTATGTTAGTATCTTTCCTAGTACTCTCGTGAATTTTGTTTGCTTCTTAATACTGAATCAGTGTAGTGCACTTAAAAATACGCTGAGCTCAATATTTTTTTCCTTTTCAATAGACTTTATTTTTTAGAGCAGTTGTAGGTTCACAGCAAAGTTGAGTGGAAGATACCAACATTTCCAGTACACACTTTCCCTACTTCCACTCGTGCATAGATAGCTTCCCCCATTATCACCATCCACCACCAGAGCAGAACAATTAATTGATGTACCTACATTATTATCATCCAAAGTCCATAGTATACATTACAGTTCACTCTTGGTAGTGTACCTTCTATGGGTTTGGACAAATGTATAATGGCATGTATCCACCTTTGGTGTCACTCAGAGCAGTTTCATTGCCCTAGAAATCCTCTGTGTTCTGCCTGTTCATCCCTGCCTCTCTGCTAACCTCTGGCAACCACTGATCTTTTTACTGTCTCCACAGTTTTGCCTTTTCCAGAATTGTCATATAGTTGGAATCATGCAGCATGTAGCCTTTTCAGATTGGCTTCTTTCACTTAGTCATATGCATTTGAGTTTCCTCCATGTCTTTTCATAGCTTGATAACTTTTTGTAAAGCACCCAATGATTGTCCATTATATGGATATATCACTGTTTATTTACCCATATACCTACTGAAGGATCTTGGTTGTTTCCAGGTTTTGACAAATATGAGTAAAGCTGTTATATACATTCATGTGCAGGTTTTGGTGGAGACATAAGTTTTCAGCTCCTTTGGATAAATTCCAAGGAGTGTGAGTCCTGGATTCTATGGTAAGAGTATGTTTAGTTTTGTAACAAATCGCTAAACCGTCTTCCAAAACGGCTGCGCCATTTTGCATCCCCACCAGCACTGAACGAGAGTTCCTGTTGCTCCACATCTGTATCAGCGTTTGGTCTTGTCAGTTTCTGGATTTGGGCCCTTTGAATCCGTGTGTAGTGGTGTGTCATTGATGTTTTCATTTGCATTTCCCTGAGGACATGATGGGGAGCATCTTTTCATGTGCTGATTTGCTATTTGTATGTCTTGTTTATTGAGGTATCTATTAAGGTCTTTGGCCATCTTTTTAATTTGGTTGTTTTGTTGGGTTTTAAGAATACTGATTTTTTTTTTTTTAATTATTTTATTGTTTAACATGTTTGTCTCTGCCCCTGCTAGTATCTTGCTATCCTAATTTACCACATGTTGCAAGGCATTTTGATCCTCTAGAATTCACAGGAATAAGATACGAGTTTTGCCTGTTAGGAATTCATAGTATAGTGAGGAAGTCAGGCAACCCCAATTAAGGAGTTTCACAAACTTCATTTAGGGTTGCTAACACAAAGGTGGAAAGGAGTGAGGTCAGAGATGAAATGAAAATAGGAAAGGATGGATCTGCCCAGACCACCCTGGGAATCTAGTCCTTGAATGATGGGCTTTGGTTATATGGAGATGGAACGAAGGAACAGCATAAAAGAATGAAAGTGCTAGGCAATAGCAAAACGATGAAGGAAGTAGTTTTGGGAGAAAACACTGTAAAGGTAGTCTGGGACTACCACATTGCCCTGTGACTGAGGGTGTTGATTTTAATATGCAGTAGGGAGTAATCGAAGGGTTTTTTGAGAAGGAGAGTGACGTAGTCCATGTGCTTTATTAAGAAAATGAACAGTATATTCATTGACAGCCAGCACAGCATTTTTGCTCGGCCTATCTCAAACTTGAGAAGGAGTTGAAACTTTGTAAATTACTTTTTACAGGTTGCCAATGGTGGCATGTCATAAAAGCTTAATTTCTTTCAGAACTTAAAGTATGTTGTTCCACTCTTATGGCTTGCATGGTTTTCAAATTTCCTGTCATTGTTATCTTTGTTCCTCTTTGCAGGGTGTTACTTTATGATTTTCTCTTTGTCCTTTGATTTTGATGTATTTTGGTGGAGTTTCTTCATGTTTCTTGTCCTTTGAGTTTTACTGCCATTTTTGGATTTGTCGGCTTATAGTTGTTATCAAATTTGAAACAATTTGGCCATTCGTTTTTCAAATATTTCTGTTTTCTCCTTTTGGAGATTTGTATTATAAATATTAGGGTATGAGAGGTTCTCCCATAGCTGCATCCTTCCCACCCCCACCCCCAGTCTCAGTCTTTTTTCTCTCTGCTTCATTTTAGATAGTTTCTATTGTGGGTGTTTACATTTACTAATATTTTCTGTATCTAATCTGTTAATCCCATTTAATGTGTTTGTCATCTCTAAAAGTTCAATTTAGTTTTGTATCTTCTAAATCTCCTTAACATGCTCATGCTTTCCTCTATCTTCTTGGACATAGGGATTATAGCTAGAATAACTGATTTAATTTCTTCATCTAGTAATTCTAATGTCTGTGTCATTTGTAGGTCTGTTCCTTTCCCCCATATTATGGGTCATACCACCCTGCTGCTTTGTGTGCCTGACAATTTTTGATTGGGTGCCAGACATTGTGAATTTTACTTTCTTGAGGAGTGAATATTTTTGCATTTCTTTATATATTCTTGAGCTTTGTTTTGGGATGCAGTTAAGTTACTTGGAAACACTTTGATTCTTTGAGACTTGCTTTTTGAGCCTTTGTAGACTAGACCAGAGCAGTCTTTAGAGGAGGGCTATTTTTTCCTCCATACTACTGAAACAGTCAGTACCTTTCTGAGTACTCTACTCTGCGCCCCATGTATTATGAGGTTTTTCCACTATGGAGCTATTCCTGGCCCTGTGTATGCTCCGGGGATTTTCTCCTTCAATTTTCCAGTGATTCATTCCTTGGCCTCTTGGTAGTTTCCTTACATGCTTAGGCTGATCAGATGAAGATTCCGGGGAACCCACTGCCCATCTCTGGAGCCCTTTGTAGGGCCTGTTGTACTGCAGTTCTCTGCCGGTGAATTCTAGCTGCCTTTGGCTGTGTGATCTCCTCAGCTCAGGGAGATCCTCCAGCTCCATTTGGGTTCCCCCTCTCTGCTCTGTGTCCTGGCCATTCTAGGTACAGTAAACTGGGACAGTCCTAGAAGTCATTTTGTTTTTACTTCCCTCAGGGACCACTGTCCTGTGCTACCTGTTGTCCATTGTCTGAACTCCTTGTTTCATATATTTTGTCCTGTTTTTAAAATGGTGGGTATATCTGGAGTGGAAATCACAATTCTCTTTTAAAATACTGTGACGGTTTGAGTTGGTATTTCCACAACGTAATCTCTGTTTTATATTAAAAATAACAGAAAATACATCCAGCCTAAGAAATAGAACATTTATATTTCATATTCAAAAAGTTGATTATTGTGCATTATTCTTTCAGGTAAACTTTAGAATCACCTTATGAAAATCTTTAAAATTCTGTTGGGGTGATTGATCTTGATTGAATTGCAGTGATTGTGGAACTTTTTTGCTGAATGTCTCTGAACAATACACTGAGAAAAGCTACCACGTGGAATTCTGAAGGGTTTAGCTCTAGAGAAATGACTTTAGTTTTAAGTTAATAGGAAAATGTATTAACTTCAGTTTACCATCACACTGGTCTTATCAAGACCACAGATAGGTATCAGAGAGGAAAATAACATAATATCAATGTGATTGAGGCTCTTGCTAAATTTGTCTAACATTTTCTTTAGTACTAAGATACTTAGGAGGAGACAAATGTGATCATTATGTGCAAATATAATGCTTTCAGGAGGTAAGAGTTTAGCCTCGGGCCATCATATAAATATAGAGGTTTTTGTATTGGAGCCAATAGTCATTACTTTCTATTGACCATATAGCAGAGTAATTACAATCTACTGTCCTTATAGTGTACTTTGGGATTTGTTTTGGATAATAAAAAAGCAAACCTCCACTTTTAATGAGTAGGAAATCTCAAACATACCTTCCAAGTTTTTTGAGTTCGTGGTGACATATATCGTTTTTGAGTTGATCAGAATTTTATGTAGAAAATAGCCTTTGTAGACTTAACAGAAAATTAAAACTCATCTTTTGTTAACTTTTTGAGTGACCCTTTCAAGTTTATTATTTTTTTACATACATTTTTTTGGCAAGGATGGCCTAAGTCCTTGCCAGTTATAGCTTTGGGTAAAGAATACGAATGGCAAGAACAAGTAACGATGTAAAAAGACCATCGGCAGTCTAGTTAGAGATCAGGCGTTTGACAAAGGCAGAATCATTAGGAATAGAAATGACAGACTGGGATGCAGATTTTTTTTTTTTTTTTAAGTGGGCTGTTTTTGGTTACTACTTATATTGCATGATAAGGGGAGGAAAAGGAAAGGGACACCATTTATTCATGTATTTAACCAATATTTTGTTCCACAGTATGGAATTAAAATGATAAAGTAAGGTATGTATTTGTCCTCTAAGAACTTTCAGTCGAGTTGGGGATACAAAGAAGCAGTTACACAGTGTGATTAAGTGCCATATGTGATAGGAGAAGTACCAGGTTCATTAGGAACAAACAGGATAGTTATAACGTAACCCAGACATGGGGAGTGAGGGGAGGGGTAGTCGTCAGGGAAAGTTTCTTGAAGAATCATTGTTTTAGCTCAGTTCTTAAAGTTTCTGGGTAGGTAATGGAATCATTAACTGAAAGACAAAATAAAAGAAAGGGGATAAATTTCTAAGGAGGAGGGAGAAAGATCATTTCATTTTGGAAATACTGATTTGAAGTGCCTTGGTAGTATCCAAACAGAGAGTGGTGAGTGCTGTCTGTCGCTTTGGAAGGAGTTGTGGTGTTGTGTCATGCAATATTTGAAGTTATGGAGTGACAGGCAATATTTGAAGTTATGGAGTGACAGGGATTTCTTTCCCCGTGATCTTGCTGCAGGTGAGTGAGATAGAGGATATAAGTCTTTTGCCTATGGGAGATAAAAGTTCTAGAATTGCCAGGTCAAAAGATTTTTCCATGTACAATGATGAGGTGGCAAATTATCCTCCGAAAAGGCTGTTGGGGTTTATGCTCCCACAATAGTATATATGCACGTGTGTTTCCCTGTACCTTCAACAGTAATTGGCAAAAATGGTATCATGACTTGGCATTTTCTTGATTTTTAGTGAATATTAATGTTGACTTGCACCTTCTTCCCATCCTAAGATTACATAAATACCTCCTGTATTTTCAAAGTTTTATTTTAATTTTGTTTTTTTTTAAATTCTGTCATTGTTACTGATTTTATAAAAATGAAAAACGTTTTTAAAATCCAAGCCATACTGAAAAGCATAAATCACCCCAAATTTGGATCACACAATAGTAAACAGTACTAACATTTTGAGAATATTTCACATATCTCTGTGTGCAGATATATAGAAGAATTCATACAGAGACTAATTTTATGAACTAGAATAAACTGTAAAATGCTAAAATGTTACAGTTGAGTGTAATCACTTGGGAAACCTTATACCTGGTGAAGACTTGTACCTGGGATCACTCTCCTGCCTGGTAGACTCCTCTGGATTTTCATGCCTTTCCCCCAAAAACGTATCACAGCACCCTGGAAGATGGCCCTCTGCTGAGGTCTGTGCTGTGTGTAATGAGAAGCTTCTAGAACTGAAGTTTTCGTAGGAAAACTAGGGTTATCTATTCACTGCTTTAGTTTACTTCTCTCTGAAACATTTTATTCAATTTCTAGATATTAAGGAAGGGATGTGTAGTATGTGTATCGGTAATGTGTGTAACTTCTTTGCTGCACCAGTGTGTAACTGCTGAAAATGAGTAGCGAATTGTACCAATAATGTCAATTGAATAGTCCATATTTCCTCTCTGATTTGAAATATCAAAATGTGTTTTTTATCATCTACTGGATTTTTGTGGCTCTATGTCTAGATTATCTGTTTGATCTGTTTGTCCATTATTAGTCTGTCTCAAATTGTTTTAATTATAATATAATAGTGTGTTTTTACTATCTGATAAAGCAAATTCCACTTCATTCTCTTATTTGGATATTTTTAGTATTTTACTATTTAGAAAACTACTGATAGGTACATTCTTGTGTATATATCTCTTCCTGTACAGTTGACCCTTGAACAACATGAAGGAGTAGGGGCAAATTAAGCTAAAGAAAATGTTATTAAGAACACCATAAGGAGGAAGAAATACATTTACAGTATTTGGTGAAAAAAAATCCACATGTAAGTGGACCCTTGCAGTTCAAACTGTTGTTATTCAAGGGTTAACTGTATATATTTTCAACATGGATACGTAAAAAAGTGTAAATTGAACCACTGTGTCTTTATTCTCTCAGATGATAAAAGGACTATGGATGCTTTATTTAAATCCCATACATTAATCATTATCATTGTTAAGTGGTCTGTAGTTCGGATTTTTCCATTTATTTACAAGTACTTTGACATACAATTCTTTTTGTATCTCAGACCTCCTCTCTGATCACTATTCTACCTGAAGTCTTCTACCTTACAATCCTTTAGAATTCCCTTAAAGGGAAGGGTCTGTTTGTAGTAAACTCAATTTTTGTCTAAAAATGTGCTTCATATTTGTTCTTAAGGATAATTTCAGTGATACATAATTATGTGTTGACTGCTATTTTTGCTTAGAGTTTTGAAGATATTTCAGACTTCTGGCTTCCACTGTTGTTGAACTCATTTCCTTTTATTTATTCTACCTAGGATTCACTGGCCTTCCTGATTACCAAGAATTGGTGTGTCTATAAATATGGGAAATAATCTTTTAGAATATTGCCTCTCTTCCTGTTAGTGTTACATTTGGGGGGGTATTCTGAATAAACATGTTAGGTCTTCTCCCTCTGTTGTCTGTTATTTGTTGAGTGGGCACAAAAGAATATTTGTAAGTTATAAAGAATCATGATGCAGTGAATACCTGTGTACTCACCACCAAAGTTTAGAAGAACTTTACCGTTACCGGAATCCTGTGTGTATTCTTTTCCATTCTAATCCCTTTTCCCTCCTCAAAGGTAACTACTATTGGGAATTTTGTGTTCATTATTTCCTTGTTTTGTTCATGGTTTTGCTACATATGTTTGTATCTTTAGGCAATATTTTGTTTAATTTTAGTCTTTTTAGCTTTATATAAATGTAATCATTCTACATGTATTTTTTGCTACTTTTATTGTTTAATATTATATTCTGAACTTTGCCCATAATGTTGCATGTAGCTGCAATGTTCTCATTGCCCCATTATTTCCCATTGAGTTCTAAATTTTACTTATTTCATTTTTCAGTATAGAAGTTCTATTTTTTCAAATCTGCTTGACCATTTTTCATTTTAATTTTTAAAGTTTCTTCCTCATTAGCAAGCTAAATCTTTGATTTCTTTAAGCATATTAAACTTCCTTGTTTTCTATTTTCTGATCATTTCGATATCTGAAGTCTTTGATAGACTGATTCTGCTGTCTGTTGATCATGATATCCTTGTTACATTTTGTTATTTTGACTGAGCTCACTTTCTTTGAACTTCCATCTTTTAGAACTCTGAGATTCCCAAGAATATACGGTGGTTTCTGTGGGTTGCTTGGAGTATTACCAACTTGAGAATACTTACTAATTAATTCTTCACCTGAGTATTTTCAGGTAATATAGTTTAGATTCCAGCCATTCATTTTGTGTGAAGGAAAATTTTCTTTTTTCGAGTAGAGTCTTACAGCCAAGGTCAAAACAGGCAGCTTTACTGCTCCCTTTCCTGCACAGTGGGTTTTTCTCTCATCTACCTTTATGCTGATGACACAGCCTTGTGGAGTTCAGTGGGTTGGTGGGGTGGGGAGGCTCTTCTTAGCTTTCATTGGCTCTGTTAGTACTAAGCTTTATCTTCTGTCTCTGGAGACTTCAGAGTACTGAAAACAAGATCAGGGTCACCAGGACTGGATTTGTTCACTAGCCCTCAGGGCCCAAGCCCGTTTGTCTAAATTCCTGCTGTTTCTTCACTTTTGGCTTTGCCAACTCAGTATCATTCAAAAAAATACATTTATGTTTTAACAATCATTTTTAATTGATTATAATGAGAGGGTCATTCAGGGAGTCTAGTCTTCTATATGTTGGAAATGAAAGGTAATTTTAGATTTTCTTCTACCTAGTTAAAGATTTGTGCCACACTTAATTCCTGAGGTTGCTGTGGATTTGGACATTTTTCATGGACTTTCTCCCTTTTTACTGTAGCAATAATTTTTCTACACTATATCATTTTTTTGTTTGTTTGTGAAGTGGAACTGTTGTTTGAGAGTTTGTGAGGCAGTAAGATTAACTGCATCGAACCAGTTTTCAAAGAATCTAGGTAATCATGTATATCCTTACAATATCTAGTTTAGTGAAACTTTCCTAAGGCTGTTTGGAAAATGTTTTCCTAGGAGAAAATATCTCCGGTCCAGAAGCACATAATATGTATTTTTTATAATCAGATTTTAGTTTATTTTTACGTGGTGGCTTTTTCTTTTTTTCTTCTGGTTAGAGATAATCAAGTTCATTATAGTAGAAATCTATCATAATAATGTTGTCTTTTAAAAATATTTTCAGGGGAAGTATGCACGACTTAACAGCCCAAGTGACTAGTGGTCTCCTGCAGTTCCCAGAGGTAACTGTGGAAGCCCTCGGAGAAGACGAAATATCAATAGAGTCTGTGCTTCGTGGAAAGTTTGCTGCAGGTAAAATCATGTTGCTGGAAATTTACTAATTTGACTGATTTGTAAGGTAAATAATAACATCTATTGCAATTTCTTTAATGTGAATGGGCAATAACGCAGAACCTGGTTAGAGCGGTCATGTGTATATCCTGGGGGTGCCAAAAAAATGTATACACATTTTAAGAGCTGTTATCTATGTATTACTTTTCCAAGTTGAATTGAATTATGGTA
Source organism: Rhinolophus sinicus (assembly GCF_057876585.1). NCBI lineage: Eukaryota > Metazoa > Chordata > Mammalia > Chiroptera > Rhinolophidae > Rhinolophus > Rhinolophus sinicus. The sequence continues at coordinate 54,757,215 of NC_142506.1, read as the reverse complement.
GCAATGTGTAGTATGATGTTCGCTCAAAAGATGGCGTTAATCAAATGAATGCTAGTGTCACCATGCGACAGGCAGGACAAAGAAAATGGTGGAAGCATGGATGTCGTTTGAGGAACGTAACACCATTTTAAAGTGGTATTTGAAATTCGAGAACGTTCTCCTGACTTAACACCCCTTGACTTCTACCTATGGGGACCTTAAAGGACGTGGTGTACCGTAGAACACCGGCTACACTACGGTACTGCAGAAAGAAATTGACACAGCATGTGCAGCAGTACAAGCGGACACTGGTCAACGTAGCTCAAGCAGTAGTTCGCCATAATCAGAAGTGTCTGGACGCTGATGGGAACCACTTGGAGCACCTCTTGTAACTACAGAAATCAATTGTGACTTGCATTCATCTTTTGTTGTTGGTATATATTGAGTATTACAATTTTAATACAGTTCCTTTTCTTAAAATATGTATACATTTTTTGGCATTGTGTGTGTGTGTGTGTGTGTGTATACACATGCATATATATATATATACACACAGACACATATATATATACACATATATACATACACTTTAGAACACATTTTCACTGACTCTTTGAGAGGTATAGTTCATTTTTCCTTATTAAAAATACCATATGTTTTATATATTTTAGTATTGAGTACATTTAGAAAGTAGAAATAATACACAGCTGGTTTTTCTTTATAATCAGTAAGTTTTGGTCAGTTTGGATTAGAACCTAAACAGTCTTACGAATAGAAAAATTCTGACATTAGGGCCCTGGGCAATACAAAATATTCAGAAAGTCTTATCTTTATTAATTCCATTAATCTGAACAAGATCTCAATATATAGTTTAAATTATATAATACAGCAGAAAACCATACCAAAGAAGCCGTTTGATTATGGTTTTCAATCTAGTGAAAGATGTTGCAGAAGATTTTCCCGAAAGTGAATTTTACAGCCATCCATACTAGCAGAAAGATAGCAAAACATATATTATATATATATATATATATATATATATATATATATCAGTCATTTATCTATTTACAGTGTTATTCTCTTGAATATTAAAAGTAGTGGGGCCAGCGTGGTGGCTCAGGTGGTTAGAGCTCCGTGCTCCTAACTCCAAAGGCTGCCAGTTTGATTCCCACATGGGCCAGTGGACTCTCAACCACAAGGTTGCCAGTTCGACTCCTGCAAGGCCCCTGCAGCTAAGATTGAACACGGCACCTTGAGCTGAGCTGCCACTGAGCTCCCAGATGGCTCAGTTGGTTGGAGCACATCCTCTCAACCACAAGGTTGCTCGTTCGACTCCCTCAAGGGATGGTGGGCAACTAACAACGGCAACTGGACCTGGAGCTGAACTGCGCCCTCTACAATTACGATTGAAAGGATAGCAACTTAACTTGGAAAAAATCCTGGAAGTAAACACTGTTCCCCAATAAAGTCCTGTTCCCCTTCCCTGATTAACAAAAAAAAATCTTAAAAAAAAATAATAGTAATAAAGTAGTAACTTACCGTATATGCCAGGCGCAGTAACAATTTTTCATTGGATAAGTATTAGACTTTTTTCAGTAGTCACTGTTGTATGCATCTGAGAATCAAATAGGTAATTTCATCTTAGTTACACAGATAGCAAGTTACAAAAATGAGCTTTGAACCCATGCATTCTGGGTACCCACTGTGCCATGCTGTTTCTTTATATAGCCTTCTCTCAGCTGTAATCTCATATTCAGCTGTCTACTTAGATGTGTGAGAGACATCACAAATTTAATAGTAAAAGTTAAACCACCATCCATCCACTCCTCAAAGGAAAATTCAGGGTCTCTTTTTGATTTTTCTGTTTTACTCACCTCCCTGTATGTCGTTCATCAGCAAACAGATCCTTTGAGTTCTGCCTCTAAGATGAATCTCGAGTCAATCCACGTTTCCCTATTAATGGCCACCAAGCTTAAGTGTCATCTCCCTATGTCTCCTCTGTGCGTTCCCCTTATTGTCCATTCTCTGCTTAGCAGCTGGAGTGACATTTAAAAACATAAATCAGATTGTCACTGTCCTGCTTGATACCCTCCAGTTACTTTACATTGCATGCGGACTAAAACCCAAACAACTAGTACGGGGCCAAAAAGCTTCTGAAATTTCCTGTTGTTATGCTAGTTATGCCTTGTCTTCTCAGGTAGTTTTTGAACTCTTCAGGGATAGAATCATGTGTTACTTTTTTTTTTTAATTTATTGGGGTGACAATTGTTAGTAAAATTACATAGATTTCAGGTGCACAATTCTGTATTACATCATCTATAAATCCCATTGTGTGTTCACCACCCAGAGTCAGTTCTCCTTCCATCACCATGTATTTGATCCCCCTTACCCTCATCTCCAACCCCCCACCCCCCATGTGTTACATTTTCTAATTCCCATAGCACCCATGGGTATAGGTATAGTTAAAGGTATAATGACATATGGGTGTATATATATGTATAGGTGTAGTTTAAGGTATAATGTAGTTAAAGTATAAGCTTTGGAGTTAGATTTGAGATCTACTTCTGGCTCTGATACCCTGTTTCCCCGAAAATAAGACCTTGCGGAGCAATCAGCTCTAATGCGTCTTTTGGAGCAAAAGTTAATATAAGACCCAGTATTATTATGTTTTATTTTTGTTTTAGATAATATTATATTATACTATACTTATATTGTATTAATTATATTACATTATATTATTTAAGACCCGATCTTATAGTACAATAAGACCGGGTCTTATATTACCTTTTGCTCCAAAAGACGCGTTAGAGCTGACTGCCAGTCTAGGTCTTATTTTCGGGGAAACATGGTATTTGTAGCTGTGCGGCTTTGGGTGAGTTGTTTAGCTGTATGAAAGGTTAGCTGCCTTATCTCAGTGTTGAGGTATGACAACGAGTAAATGAGATAATGTATTTAATCACATAGCAAGGTACCTTTATGGAATGGTCACTTTATTATTAGTTCAACTTATTTGACTAATTTGAGGACCACTCTGTTTTATAAAATGGTTAGATTTCAATTTGGAGATAATATGTGAAGTTTTATATAATGAGCTATATAGTATATATGTAAAAGCTACCTGCTATTTAGTTTTGTGTATACATACAATGTTAAAATAAGCAACATTTTTGCTTTTATTTTCTTCCAGGGAAAAATGGACTTGCTTGCTTGGCTTGTGGTCCACAACTTGAAGTAGTAAACTCTCTAACAGGAGAGCGGTTGTCAGCATATAGATTCAGTGGAGTGAATGGGCAGCCACCTGTAGTCCTAGCTGTGAAAGAATTCTCTTGGCAGAAGAGAACTGGATTGTTAATTGGATTGGAAGAAGCAGAAGGGAGCGTTCTCTGTCTTTATGACCTTGGTATATCAAGAGTGGTTAAAGCAGTTGTTCTTCCTGGAAGGGTAGGTACTGCTTAAGATAAGTGGACATTCTGCTGTCAAAACTGAATCCCTACTGGTTATACAAGTGTGTTCACTTTGTGAAAAATCATTGAGCTATACACTTATAATTAGATCATTTTTATGGAAATGTATTATTTTTCATTAAAAAGTTCAAAGTAAAAAAGGTTAAAAATGTTATATTATGAAAGGAACTTAAAATTTGAAATATAACTTTCTTATTCTTGGTTAGAAAATTACAAACTAAATTATAGTGATGACATGTTGTATTCTAATATCCTTTTGTATGAAAAGCACCATCTGAATCTTGTTCTTACCTCTAGTTGTGTTTTATGAGGACGCTGAAAGTATAAAACTATTCATTGCTATGGCATATTTTTCTCTCTTCTCTGTTTTTTCTCTTTTACTTTGAGACTATCATTGACCCTTGAACAATATGGGGGTTGGGGGTGCTGACACCCTTCCCACCCCTGTGCATTTGGAAATCTGCAGATAATTTTTTGGGGGGCATGTAATTTTTGACTTCTCAAAAATTTAACTGCTAACAGCTTACTGTTGATGAAAGCCTTACCGATAATACAAACAGTTGATTAACACATATTTTGTGTGTTTTATGTATTACATACTGTATTCTTACAATAAAGTGAGCTAGAGGAAATAAATGTTACTAAGAAAATCCTAAGGAAGACAATACATTTACAATACGGTATGTATTTATTGAAAAAAATCCACACATAAGCAGATCTATGCAGTTCAAACCCACGTTGTTCAAGGGTCAACTTATATAGCCTTGGAGCAATATGGAAAACATGTCTTCATTATTGTTTAAGATTTGAATAATATGTTTAAATAGCAGATGCATTTGTAATCACTATCTATTCTAATATATGTATGCCTTCCATATGCCAGACATGTTATCCAGTAGTAAATATAGAAGTACTTTGAATTCGGTTGTTTCTTCAGCAGGTTCATTGCTGTTCTTCCATGCTTGGTGAGAAAATGTATACACTTACAAATACATATATGCACGTTCACACACACACAAATATAAAATCATGGAAGAGTAGGATTTTTTCTATATATGGTATGAAAAAGTATGCACTTAGATATACATAAAAATGTATGTATGTATGTATAAAATGTATATAGTTCTAGAATAGAAATTTAAAATTAAAAGGGAGCTTAATGACAAAATAATACATTTTTACAGTTGAGGAAACTGACCCAGTGGGTTAATGTGGGGATCTGAAGTAATTTATAGCTTGCTCTCTTAATATGTACTCGCCAGTGGCAATGACTTTAAAGGCAGAATTAATTTAGCAATATATTGAGTGCTTACTATAAATCCAGCTATGTGCTAGAGTTTGAGAATTGTTTAATTGAACTTGGTCCATGCTATCAAAAAGCTTGTAGTCTAGTAGGAGAAGACAGGTAACAAGATTACAGCATAAATATAGTAAGTACTTTCATAAGTTGAAGCATTTTAATTTGGCAAACACCTGGATAATTTTTACTCAAAAAGGTTGCACATTTCAGGCAAAGGGACTGGCATGTAAAAAGTTACAGTGTATGGAACATTTGGAAAACTAGGCTTATTTAGAACAGTTGTGGGGGGCAGGGGGAGTAGGAAGTGGGAGCCAGAAATGGTGAGGCTTGAGATTGTGAATGGCCTTGTTTGCAATTAAAAGCCTTTAATTGCATGGTGAAGACTTTTTAGGTTTAGAGTGTAAAAAGCTAGATTAAGGTAGTTAGATAAATAATGATGATCTAAACCAAGGAAATGACAGTAGAAACTGAGAGGGGGGGGACAGCTTCAATATGTATTCAGGAGGTGCCATGGACAGGACTTGTTGATCAGTTAGGTAAGAGTACTTGAGAAGGGACTTCTCTATGTTCTGATTGCCCACTTGGGTGGATGGCTGGTATCACACGGAAGAGGGAATATAGGAGAAGAAAGAGATGGGGAGGGTAGTGATAGATCACTTTAAAAGGAGTTCAGTTAACTAGTTGTTTTTTGACTAAGACACACTATATCCTCTTAAATTTGTTTGCTTTTAACTGTCTTATTTTAAAATTAAGGTAGCATTATCATTTACTTCACATAGTGTTGGAATGATTTATTTTTACTGTTTCTTAAGGGAAGAGGCTATATAATCAGAGTAGCTGGTTAAGAGCTTTAAAGTGAGAAAAATCTAGGTTTGAGTTTTGTACCTAATGATTATGTGACTTGAATAATTCAGCTAAACTTTCTAAGCCTCTGGGTATGTCATCTTTAAACAAGAATAATTACATAAAGTCCAATATCAAAAGATTATTGTTAACATTAAATGAACCAATTAGCACACTGCCTGGCTTACATTAAACTCTCAATAAACATCAATTATTATTCCAACTGCGTGATTTTTTTATATATTGAAATAATGCTGTAATTCCTATATTGGACGATTTTTATTATGTAATTCAGATTCACAAGTGTCAAATATGGATTTAGGATTTATATTAGAAAATGTTTAAATCTGTTATACCTAATAACCTGCTTTAACCTCAAAATTTATGTTTTTAATTGTTTTAATGTTAAAATTTATGTTTTTAATTTTCTCATTTGTATAAGAAACAAATCATATATTCTACTTTCTAGGTAACAGCTGTTGAACCTATAATTAATCATGGAGGAGCCAGTGCAAGCACTCAGCATTTACACCCGAGTCTGAGATGGCTTTTTGGTGTGGCGGCTGTGGTAACTGATGTTGGACAGATCCTGCTTATTGACCTGTGTCTGGATGACTTGTCATGCAGTCAGAATGAAGTAGAAGCATCAGGTAGTTTAGTCATTCTCTGCTCGAAACCAAAACTTGAGCACCTGAATATTCTGATGCAAGGGATTGGTTTTTAAAAATCGTACAAAAATTTTACATAGAAACTTCTTTCTGTTTCTTTGTTTCTTTTATTGTTTGGGTTTATTGCTTTATTGTTTTGGGCACTGTGGATATTTTTGCATGTTAGCCTATTTTATTAAGTGTTCATATACTAAAGTAGGCCTTGAAAGAGGTAGGAATATTGATTTATTTGTTTTCAGATATATATTTGCATAATATCTATTATGTAAGTGCCAGAAGAAGGGCTAACGGTATAAAATTTTGATCGTTATCCGACAATATGAAATTACCCATCTGTGTAGGATCTGCCCTTCTGTTTTGGCATGTTATGTTCCTATGGTAAGAACCAAACAGAAATAAAGTAATTTATTAGGAAATAGCAGAGTAATTGAAAGTTTTTCCTTATAAAATAACATTCCAAAATAGAACTAATGCTACTCAAATTAAAAAAAAAAGTAAAGACAATTTTTCCCATTTAATACTACTAATGCTTATATTTATAAATTTATTCTTTATCAAGAGCTTTCAGTTTTTTGTTTTTTAATTTATGGGACTCGTATTTGATTGGCTTATATAGGGAGAGCTAACTTAAAAACTTTTTAAAAATGTATGTATTACTTATAAAGTTTCAGGAAAGAAACATTTCTCTTTGAGGACCTTGATTTTTAAAGCAGTCCTGTAATATTGCATATCTGCTCAATTATGGATCAACTAAGGAATAGATATTGTCAGTAAATAATAAAACTGATTAAAGCTACAGTGGTGAACATTATATTGGACCAGAAATTGATTGAGGATCAATTTCTATAAATACTATTTTGCAATTTTTCCAAACTTAATTGTATTTCTTATACATCCTGCCATATCAGTACATATGGAGACTACCTATTCTCTTGAATAAGTTTACAATATTCCATTGTATGAACTGTTTATTTTGGCAAAATTTAATCACTTACTATTCTCTGAAAAAATAATCAGAAGCAGAAAGATAACTGTTCAGGTGCAATGTGATACGATTTTTTTCCCCTTCATAACATAATAGCATTGAATCTGCCTTTCATGAAGTTGTATCAATATACAGGCCTGAATATTTTTCTTTGTTATTGAAGATTTTTGACATCTTCAAGTAGATAAAAGAAGATAAGAATTCCCACATACCCATTGCCTAAATTCAATTAGTTCTCAGGTTTTACCTTATGTGCACCTATTTTCTTTCATTTCCTTTTTCCCCCTTTCCCTCTTCATTAATTTAAAGCAATTAATGGTTATTTTTACTACAGAATCATTATGTCATTACCACTCCTAACAACATTAATACTAATTCCTTGGTATAGTTTAATAATCAAATTGCTGTGATTGTCTCTAAAGCACCTTTTTGCTATAGAGGTTTTATATACTTAATGTGTTTCATTCATTTATTTTCATTATTGTTTTTTGATGCTTAAAATGTTCTGTTTTTGCTAATAAGAGCTCCTTCATGTAGTCTGACAAATTCCCTTTAAATTTTGACAGCTTCCTAGAGTTCTGACACAAGATGTGTCTGGCTCATCTTACATATTTTCTGCCCCAAAGCTAAAGCCAGGCATTTCTCCAAGGGGAATATTTAGGTTGTTAATTCTAAATTTGAATAAAGAAACCATCAGCTTTATATATGATTGTTAAGGAATTGTTTAATTCTTTTTAAAAGAGTCTACTTTAAATAAAAATTTTAAAAAGTCTACTTTAGATATTTGATATACACTGAGATTTTTTTTTTTTTAATTACATAAGGTTTTTTTTTGTTTTGTTTTGGTTTTGGTTTTTTTTAAGGAAAGCACAGCTCACAGTGGCCCATGCTAGGATCGAACCGGCAACCTTGGTGTTATTAGCACCATGGTCTAACTGAGCTAAGCAGATACCCCTACATAACGTATTTTGAAAATTAAGCATTTAATTACATAAGGTTGGCTATTTTTATACTTTAGCATACTTTATCACTGATCTTATTTTGATTGACCCCAGTAGTCTTCAGTTATGGCTTGAATAATGGGTGAAACATTTGCTTTTATGTGGTTCTTAGTTTGTTAATTCCCCCCCCCCCCTTTTTTTAAAGACCTTGAAGTCATCACTGGCATCCCAGCTGAAGTACCACACATCAGAGAAAGTGTGATGGAAAAAGGGCGCCATCTGTGTTTCCAATTAATAAGCCCATCTGGAATAGCTGTTTCGACCCTTAGTTACATAAACAGGACAAATCAGCTTGCTGTAGGTTTTTCTGATGGCTATCTAGCACTGTGGAATATGAAAAGCATGAAAAGAGAGTAAGTATAACTTTTTTCTCTTGTTTGAATATTGGTAGTTTCTTTCTGAATATAACTTGTACTCAATTATTAATATTTAAAAATTAGCTTGGGGAGAAAAGGGTAGGATAGATTAATGATTGAATGAATGACTGAGTATGAATAATTTTTCATTGCATTAAATCATGACTTGATATAATAAGGAATGACTTAACACATGAATTTAGGTTGATTGTTTAGTGTATTTTTAGAAGGCATTTCAGTTATTGCATTCGGTTTGCTACTAAAGCATGACTCTAAAGATAAACTACATATTTGTATAGTTGAATTCTTTCAGAAATACTTTTCTTCATAACCATATGTGTCAATATATATGAAGTAGTACTCAGTTGACAGAAAAATAAAGGCTTTTTAAAAATCAAAGTTTATAAAATACTGTTTTGAAGTTTTTATGCTGTGAAAACCTTCCCTTAACTATAATTACATTGATACTTTTTATTAATATCTATGGTGTTAAAATTGCTGAGGAATTAACCCTTTATTGAGGAATTAACCCCGTTTTTGAGGGAGGTAGCAAATAGGCATTCTAGATTATTAATTTAATCTCTATTAAGACTTAAGTAGATTCCTATTTGTCTCTATTAAGGTGTCATATTTCTTTATTTTTTTCATGGTATATTAGATTTGTATCTTCAGTGATTTATCTTGCAGATGAGTCAACAAAATAGTCACTCTTCCAACTTTCTACTCAGTCTCGCCAACAAATTGGTACATACTTGTTTGAGTTTAGTAATAAGTGTTTGCCAAGTTTAAAGTGAAGGAAAAAGAGACATGGAAAATAACAAGAAGAGTCCCTCCTCTCAAACCAGGCCGATTCTTACTGTTGGTTTGTTTGATAATATTAGAGTGTTACAAGCCCCTTAGGTAAACTCTGACTATCCTTGCACTTTCTCAGAGTCAAATTTTTCTGCAAAGTACCAGTGATGAAGGGTCAGTAGCTAGTCGCTCCCTATGGGAAGTCCATCTCAACTCTCTTTGCTGAAACCCGTTTACGCGCTCTTACCTTTGAATTTCTTCTAAGGGGGTACCTGGAAAACCTGACTTCTACTGTGTTTTTTCCTAGCACTATCATCTTTTCGCTAATTATGCTTTTTAAGAGGTTTATGGGAACTCTTTGGATTCTAAAGCATTCTGTCATAGTAATGAGGAAACTGACTTTCTAAAACCCAAGCAGCTAAAATGTAGTATTGGCACTATTTTATCTCTAGGGTACCTCTTACTGGGGAGTAGTACAGAGTGGTGTCAATATATTACTGGAAGGACTAGTTCACACATACGTATATACCTGTACATTAGTTATTTCAACCCTTCCCACTTCTCCCTGGAGGATGGGTGCCATGCGTATAGTCTTGATGTTTTATATCTTGTATCCAGTGTATTTTTGAAGGTAAGACTATTGTGTGAACAGTAGTTTGCTCTAACTCAGATTCTTACATTGATGCGTCTTCCTTTTTCGTGAAGTTTTAACTTAAAAGTATAAAGTGTACTAATTTTTATGCCTGTTTTAGATACTTCACACAATTGGAAGGTGGAAGAGTTCCTGTATATGCTGTTACTTTTCAAGAACCTGAAAATGACCCTCGTAATTGCTGTTATTTGTGGGCTGTTCAATCTACACAAGATAGGTAAGTGTGATACATGTGGTTTTAAAAAATATTTGTCAAAAATGGAGCAGCAGTTAATTTCTTTTGGAAAGCTTTATACTATGTTGTCTTTTTTAGTGAAAACAACATAATTCAGTGAATTAAGTTAAATATCAGTGAGACGAAATTGTGCTTTCTTGACTTGTTTCAAAGTTATTTCAAAGAATAAGCCAATACAGATGAGTAGGCAACCTCTTACTACCTTAGGCAATTTTTATGACCTTCTATGTTCTCTTATAAGAACATCTTTTCTCTTTTATAATCTTATTCCTTTTTTTCCTATTTGTTTTGTATGCCTCTTTTATTTTTATTTATCCCCACTCTGTTTTTTAGTCCTTCTGCTTGCCTTTGGCAGTATATTTTTAGGATTAATTTGGTTACTTTTTCCCTGTGTCATAAGCTCTAATTTTGCTCCAATTACAACTAGTGAGAAATCTTTCTTTTCAGTTTAGTTTCTAACTGATTAGGCTTGTTCGTTTCTAGTGTGAGAACAGTGTAACAATTGATTTTCTTTTATTTTTCTGTGGTATTTAGTTATTTCTTTGATGATCAATGAAATAGTTAAAGTTGTGCTATAAATGTCATGATCTTGATAACTCATTGCTCCCAGTACTTTCTCTTCCCAAGTCCCATCCTACCTTAGATTTTAAGTACGTGAATTTTGGTCAGTTTGGGTTTTTGTGTTAGACGTTCCCACTTTGAATCTTTGTCTTAGCTCACACTAATAAATCAATGAACAAATAATTTGCTGCTTTTGATATTTGTCAGTCCTGGAGAAAAAATGAAATAAAAATATAGAGACAGCTATTGGGATACCCCTCATTGAGTCAAATCCATATTTCCATCCATTTGAGTGTAATGTGGGCCAGCAGCATTGAAGAATGTGCCTTGTGAAGGCTGTGTGTGGTAGGGAATGACGGGGCATTTTTTATCTAAACAATTTTTGTATTGCACTTATTTTTCCTTCCAATACTGTAACTTGTGATGACAGATTCAATACATTTATTATTCTCTGTGTGGATATTTTTTCTTTCGCTTTTTCTAATGTCTAGAGGGGGTTCCCTTTTAAAACTATTTTATAAGTGATGCTCACTCTGTCCTTATAATCGTAAAGCTATCTGAACTTTCTCTGCTCCTGATTTTTTCTAAAATCCTTGTGAACTATATACACTTACCTTGTTTTATTTATTTATTTTTAAAGTAGTTTTCAAAACTACATACGCATTCTAAGCACAAATGAATCACAGTTTAAAATAAGGGCAGATTGCCAGTCAAGATGGCGGAGTAGGTAAACGCTGTGCTTACCTCCTCCCAGGACCACATCAAAATTACAAGTAAACTATAGAACAATCATTACTGAGAATTGCCTGAAGTCTAGCTGACTTGAAGCCCTACAACTAAGGACGTAAGAAGAAGCCACCTGGAGACTTTTAGGAGGGGCAGAAACGCAAAATAGGCTGGTCCAACACTCATGCTTGACCATTAAAAATCAGGAGGGCTATCTCAGCTGCAGAGGTCCCTCCTGGAGGAGTGAGGGGTCCCAGCCCCACACTAGGCTCCCCAACCCAGGGTTCCATTGCTGGGGAGAAAAGTCCCCCATAACTTCAGGCTGTGAAAACCAGCAGAGATTGTGGCTGAGAGAATAGGGCAGCTGCAATCCCAGGCACTCCCCTTAAAGGGCCCGCATACAGAGTCACTCACTGATGGACTCACTCGCTCTGAGCACTGGGGCAGCAGCTCGAAAGGCACCAGGGACATACAGGGAGGAATTGAATTGTCTGGCTTCAGGACAAGGGCTGGAGGAGCAGCTCTCTTTTGTAAGGAGGAGCTGGCAGAAGCCGTTGTTCCTTTGTTGAGCCCTCCCCGTTCCTGGCAAGCAGATGCAGGTGCCCACCATATCTGAGTCTCCATCAACCTGGCCAACACCATTCCTTTGGCTTGCCCTGGTGATTCCCTGAGACCCCGCCCATCCAACCTTCAGGCCCACCCAAGCCACTTCCAGCGGTTTTTCCATACGAATAGTTAGTTGGTCTTGGGTCATGCATCAGACTTTTCTAAACTTTCAAAGGTTCACAAAACCCAAACAAGCAACATCTGGCTTCGGCGTGTCCCATACATCTGGCTGAGCAAGCCTAAGCCCAGCACTAGTGACAGCCGGTCTCCGTTCACGGCTTGGTTTCTTCAGGTACCTCCAAGCCCAACACAGGTGGCAGCCATCTATGGGTTGCTTTGCAGTGGATCCCCTCCCAGGAGGCCCTGGGGCTGGCACTCCTAGTGGCCAGCTTCAGACTAAGCTGGAGTATCTCCCAGCCGCCTCCAAGGAGGACACACCCGAAGGGCAGACTAGGTAGGCACCAGAATCCTGCTAAAGTGAATCCTGCTCTATAGACTCAGCCCCTGCACAACAGTTCCCCCATGGCCAGTCCTCATAACCAGTCAGCCCAAGGATGAATCCCGCCCATTAACGTGCAAACAGCAACCAAGACTACAGCACGGGGACACACACAATCTACACAGCTGGAACATTTGGCTCAGGTGAACAAGGGAGACTGCACCACTGAGTCCCACAGTACACCTACTACATAAGGCCACTCTACTAAGACCAGGAGACATAGTAGCTCTACATAGGCAGCCAAAATGAGGAGACGAAGAACTATGTCCCAAATGAAAGAACAGAACAAAGCTTCAGAAAAAAAAACAAAAAACAGAAAATGGAGACAAGCAATCTACCAGATGCAGAATTCAAAACACTGCTTATAAGCACGCTCAGTGATCTCAGTGAGAACTCAACAAAGAGATAGGAAACATAAAAATGGAGATAGAAAACAAAAACAACCAGTCAGAAGTAAAGAATACAATAACTGAAATGAAGAATACGTTAGAGGGAATCAGCAGTACATGAGATGAAGCAGAGAATCGAATCAGGGATTTAAAAGATGAGGTAGCAGAAAACACCCAATCAGAACAGCAAAAAGAAAAAATAATCCAAAATAATGAGGATAGTTGAAGGGGCCTCTGGGACAACATCAAGTGTACCAACATTTGCATCAGGGGTACCAGAAGAAGAAAGATAGCAAGGGATTGAAAACCTATTTGAAGAAGTAATAGCAGAAACTTCCCTAACCTGGCGAAGGAAATAAATATGCAAGCCCAGGAAATACAGAATCCCAAACAGGATGAGCCCAGAGGCCCCATACCAAGACACATCATATCTTAAAAGTATTATGTTGGTGTAAAGGTAATTGCGGTTTAAAAAGTTAAATCAATTGCAAAAACCACAATTATTTTTGCACCAACCTAATAGCAAAAGAAAGGCAGTTAGTTACCTACAAGGGAGCTCCCACAAGACTGCCCGCTGATTTCTCAACAGAAACTTTGCAGGTCAGAAGGGATTGGCAGGAAATATTAAAAGTGATGAAAAGCAAGGACCTACAACCAAGATTACTCTACCCAGCAAAGCTATCATTTAGAATAGAAGGAAAGATAAAGGGCTTCTCAGACAAGAAAAAGCTAAAGGAGTTTATCACCATCAAAGCAGTATTACAAGAAATGTTAGAGAGACTTCTGTAAGATTTGGGAAAACAAGATAAAAATATGAATAATAAAATGGCAATAACTACATATCAATAATTAAATGGATTAAATGCTCTGATCAAAATAGGGTGGCTGAATGAATAAGAAAACAAGACCCTTATATATGCTGCCTACAAGAGACCAGATCAAATGAAACTAAAGGGATGGAAAAAGATACTTCATGAAAAAAAAAAAGCTCGGGTAGCAATGCTTATACCAGACAAAATAGAGTGCCAAAAAAAGTATACACATTTTAAGGAAGGACGAAAACTATTAAAATTATAATATCCAATATGTACTGATAACAAAAGATGAATACAAGTCACATTTGAGCAATTACAAGAGTTGCTCAAAGTGGTTAACCGTCAGTGTCCAGACACTTCTGATTATGACAAACTACTAAGTAATACATAGATAAAATCTCGTAAAATGTGTATACATTTTTTTGGCACCCCTGGTAGACTTTAAAACGAAGGCTATAACAAGAAACAAAGAAGGACCGAGTAATCCCACTTAGTATTTATCGGAAGAAATCCAAAACACTACTCAAGGGGACATGTGCATCTATATGTTCATTGCCGCATTATTTACAATGGCCAAGATGTGGAGGCAACCTGGGTGTCCGTCGATGGATGAATGGGTAAAGAGAATATGGTACACACTATATATATAATGGCATATTGCTTGGCCGTGGAAGGGAATGGGTTCTTGCCATCTGTGGTGGCATGGATGGACCTGGAGGGTATTGTGCTGAGTGGAGTATGTCAGACAGAAAAAGACAGATGCCATGTGATTTTGCTTTTATATGTGGAATCTAAAGAACGAAATAAACAAAACAGAACATTTTGATGGTTGCCAGATAGATGGGAGGGAGGTTCGGGGTGGGTGAAAAAGAGGGAGGGATTAAGTACAAATTGGTAGTTACACAGTAGTCATGGAGACGTAGGGTATAGTATAAGGACTGTAGTCAGTAATAGTGTAATGATTATGTATGGTGTCAGATGGGTACTAGATTTATCTGGGTGATAGGTGGTGGGGGGTGTTGAGGACAGGGTGAAAAAGATGAAGGGATTAAGTACAAATTGGTAGTTACGAAACTGTCATGGGGTAGTTACAAAATAGTAAAGTAAAACATATAGTCAATAATATGGTAATAATTATGTATAGTTGCCAGGTAGGTGCTAAACTAGTCAGGGAGGTCACTTCTTAAATTATAGAAATGTCTCACCACTATGCTGTACACCTGAAATTAATACAAAATAATACTGAATGTCAACTGTAATTGAAAATTAAAGCAGGGAAAAAGATAAAGGGAATAAGAGGTTCAAATTTCCAGGTATAAAACAAGTCATGGGGATGTAATGTACAGCATAGGGAATATAGTCAGTAATATTTTGACAGCATGGTATGGTGTCAGATGGTTGCTGGACTTTCGGTGATCACTTCTTTAGGTATATAAATGTTGAATACCTATGGTGTACATCTGAAACTAATACGGAATTATATGTTAGCTGTATTTTAATAAAAATATTTTTAAAAAGAAAAAAATAAAATATGGGCAGAATAGTGTTTTCTGTTTTTCTTATACTGAGACCCTATATTTAGTTATCTTTATTATCCACAAAACATTGAGTTAGTAACACATGGGAACATTTCTCTAATGATTTTTAAACCACTTTTTAGAACTCTATTCTTCTAATAGGACGAGTTTAATTTTTAATGTAGATTATTTATTCCTAAATAATTTTGCATTGCATTGTTGTATGATGTGAGATGTTTTTTTGCCAGTGGTATTTTTGTGGACTCTCGTCTTTGGTGAGTGGTAAGGACCATTAAATTAGGTTAGGCACCTCTCTGAGAATCTGATGAAGGCTATAGAGTATACTGGTATGTGTTTGTATGTAGTGATTTAAAGCAGGATTCCTGACATAGGGCATTCTGTGAGCTCCTGCACATTGTGTACAAGATTATTTACATTTGTTTATATATGTGTATAAATAACACATTCAAAACACATACATGTAATACACGTATGCATGTCAGGAACGGTGTTTTAAATCATCCTTAAATTAATCTCTTATCTTACAAAGGTGTGCAGTAAAACGGTCTCTTCTTCCAACCCCCGGTCATTGAATCTCCCAGCACTTTAGTGTCATTATAAATAGATTCAAGTTACATAAATTTAGATTATAAGTCTTAATCAGAAAGACAGGTGATGTGGTCTTTTCCTCCATCCCCATCAGAGCAAGCGTTTGGGAAAAAGAATCACTGTAGAGTGACTGTGCCATTACAGAATTATATGGGTATAGATCTTAAATTGTTGCCATAGTACCCATCAATTAAAATTAAAGCCACATTTAGTTTTGTAATAATGGAAAAGTGGATGAAAAAACTCATTGCTATTCCCTTTAATATTGGTTGTATGCATTTTATCATGTTTAGTATTTGGTCGTTGAGAGGCTGTCTTTGCTTCAAGTCCATATATTTATTCATTCAACAAAATTGTTCAGCATTTACCTGTGCTAGTAACTAACTGTTCTGGAGACTGTAGCAATGCATAAGACAGAGTTCTGTTCTAGATTTTATATTAGAGTGAGGAAGACAGGTGGTAAATAAATATACTAGAACATATAGCTAATATAATTTCAAATAGTGACACAGGAATAAAGCTGGGAAAGGAGATAAAGAGTGTGTATACTGTGTTTCCCCAAAAATAAGACCTAGTCGACCATCAGCTCTAATGTGTCTTTTGGAGCAAAAATTAATATAAGACCTGGTATTGTTATGTTACATTATACCAGGTATTATATTATACCCAGTCTTATATTAAAATAAGACTGCGTATAATATATTAATTTTTGCTCCAAAAGATGCATTAGAGCTGATGGTCCAGCTAGGTCCTATTTTCAGGGAAACACAGTAGTAGGGAACTGCTATTTTAGATAGTATAGTTAGTTGAGATTTGATTGAATGAAGTTGGACTGTGCAGGTTGCAGGGAGAGTCATGGGAAGATCTGGGGCAAAGAATGCAAAAACCATAGTAAAATGTTTCAAGGAAGAGCAAGGCCAGCCAGGGTAGAGTGCAGAGTAATCATAGATGAAGCCAGAAAGTTTATGTAGGCCTGCGTAGGCCAGCGTACGGTAGGTGTTTAAATTTGGTCTGGCTACTCTAGACCAATTAAGTCAATTTCTAGTGGTAGGACCTAAGCATTAGTAGTTTTTCAAAGCTCCTATGGTGATTTAAATAATAAGCAATCACAATTGAAAAACACTGGCCTCAGAGAGAATGAGACTAACTAGAGAAAAGAAGAGGGCAGAGAACTGAGCCTCGGAATTATGTCTATACTTAGACATAATTGGAGATTGAGAACAAGAGGGCAGAACATCCAGCCAAGGACTAAGGATAGTGTAGTATGAGGAATATTAGGAAGTGTGGCATCCTGGAAGCCAAGTAAAACAAATGTTTTAAGAAAGAGCAGCTAGAATAAGAATGCAAATTCAGACAATATGGCTTTGAAATCTGTGTTCTTAATACTTCCTGCACTCTGTGCTAGAGGAGTACAGAGTTGGTTTGGTATCTTTGCTTTATATCCCCATCCCTGTTGTATCCCCCTCATCTTCATGGTATGTGGCGACATGGTCATTTTAGGTAGAAGCCTCACAGTCTAGAGGAAGAGACCGGAAGAATGAGCTCAGGACAAGGAGCAAAGCAAAAAACCTTAAGGACCATTTTCTATAGTTGCCATGGGATAATTCTGTTTACATTCTAGTATTTCCCAGAACGTGGGCCCGCTGCACCTAGCTGCAAAGGAAGCTGGGAAATGTAGTATATTTTAGGCAGCCGTGTACCTACCTAATTAAAGCATACCTATTGAAGAAGGGGAAAAAGAATACTGGGCAAACAGTTATAGTCTCTGCTACATAAGGTATTACCTAATGTATGCAGACCCTATTAGCCTAATTAAAATCAATAAAAAATTAACAATCAGTTTTTGTTTCAAAGGACTGCATTTTGTGAAAACAGCCAAATAAAACAGAATTCTTAAACTGAGCTTAATTTCGTCAATATTGCATGGATACTAAATTTATTTGGACAGGAAAGAGATGCTTAATATATTAATATGATATTTAGTGTTTCTCCTCAGCTAATTTCTGCTTCTTTCAGTGAAGGGGATGTTTTGAGTTTGCATCTGCTTCAGCTGGCTTTTGGTGACAGAAAGTGTTTGGCATCGGGACAAATCTTATATGAGGTAAATGGTAATGGTAATACAGCTTATTACCATTTTGTTCATTGTTTATTTTAATTTCTGTTTTAGGATATTAAGATATTGAAAAGTTATTGTTATGTTTAAGTTAATGCTGTATGCATAATATAATGGAAAAAGTATTAGATTAGGGATTAGGAGTCTAACTCTTTTACCAAGGCAGCATTATTAACTTCTCCAGGTATTACTTTCCTCTAAAATGAGGGGATTGGACAGTACTGAAGCTTATGGCCTAATTGGTACCCAGGAAAAATAAACCCACTTTGTTGCTGTAATATATCAAGCAGTAAACCATGGGGTGACTTTATAAACAGTCTTGCCATTTAAAATTAATTGTAAAAGAGGGTAAATGCATCCAGCCTTTCAGATTATTATTTTTCTGGCTGAGTTCTTGAGGAAATAGTGGGGTGCTGCTGCTAATACCTATATTTGATGAACCCTCAGATTCCATTTTGTAGAACAGACTTTCTTAACCTAGTGTTTAAGGTGACAGGGATGGGAATCCATGAGTCCCTGAATTATTATGCCTTTTTGTGGGGAAAGTTTTCATATCTTTTGTCAGATTCTTAAAGGGATCAATGAGCAAAAATAATTTAAGAACTATTGTAGAGCAAGAATTTCAGTGAGAACACAGGAGTAGGTTTGCTGGCAGAGAAAGAGAGAGAATTTTGATGGTTAGTCCACTTTATAGTACAACTGGTAGTACATGAAGGTTCCCATGTTTGATATCAGCTTTGGAAGATTTAATAGTAATATTTTTGAGATACTAAATCTAACGTTTTATTTGTTTTATTCTGTGTAAAATTTTAGAGCCCTTTTCAGTGATATGTTCTCTTCAGGGTTTAACTTTTTTTTGTTTTCTTTGTATTGTGTGAAAAATCTTTAAACTTAGAGAACATTTAATTTTAGAATGATTTTTCCCTTAGAATCCTATTAAGATAAAGATTTTTGTACATCTTGTGTTTCAGGGGTTAGAGTACTGTGAAGAAAGATACACACTGGACCTCACAGATGGCATGTTTCCTTTGAGGGAACAGACTAGTAATACCAAACTGTTGGGATGCCAGAGTATAGAGAAATTTCGATCTCATGGTGACAGGGAAGAAGGCATGAATGAAGGTTAGTTGAAAGTACTCACATCACGTGAATGCTTGATTTAAGATTTATGACAGGTATTGGTTTCTAGAGTTTTCACACTCCTGGCAGTTAAAAACTTGAAATACGGAATATGGAAGTTATCCAGGTCTGTATGAGATAGTGGGTATTTCTTGTTTTTCAGATTACTGTGTAGAACTCAAGAATTGAACAGGTTAAGGAAATGAGAGATCCTTGTATTTTAATCCAGCTCTTAAAACAGACAAAAATAATTACTCGTTTTGACTAGTATAAATAGTCTCTGAATGTTTCTCTGTGTAGTTTTTGAGACACATATGGCAGACATGCCTTGGTTGCCGTGATCTTTTTCCGTCTCCTTTAGTATGATCCCTTCTTCCTGGTAAATATCCTGGCATAGTAAAAATTGCATAGATTTTAGAATCCAACATGGATTCAAATCCCAGCTGTCACTAGTTGTGACCTTTGACAAATTAGTTTATATTTTTGAGCCTCTGTTTCCCCATCTGGGGTGACATAATGCAGTTACATCTTTAGCAAAGTGTGGGTGTGAGGATTAAATGTGCTAATGTCATACGTTCATTCAGTTCTGGGAATGCTCACTAGAGCCTTGGTTGTGTTTGTGTTCTTACCGGGATTGATTCTCATGGTTAACTCATTCACGCCAGAGATGTCTCTGTCCGAGTCCCCACACCTGTGTTAGTTTTCACACCCAGACATGTCAAAACCTCATCAAGTTCTTTTTATTCCCCACTTGCATCTTCCTTTTTCTATTTCCTGTCAGTTGTGTCTCTTATTTTTACTTTTCCTCTTTCCTTCTATTGATGTCTGTTACTTTGTTCCTATCTTTCAATTCCATATCCACTACCCAGGTTCTTGTCTTTTTTCCCCCTTTACCATATCTTGGTAGATCAGTCTTTCTCAACCACAGACCTTTAAAGAATTAAGCCTTAAGGCCTAAAGGCATACGTTTTAAGTATTGATATTCTCTGGTACTAGCTATGAGCCATTCTTGGGAGAATATTCATTCACTTTGTACGTCCTCCTTCCAGTACCTAAAAGTTGCCAAAATATTAACTGAAAACGAGCCAGGATAACTTTTCTGATGAGTGTTTTTTAATAAGGTCTTCTTGAAATAGAAATAGTCAAGATACAAGTGAATGAATCTTTTCTTATAGAATAAATAATAGAAATGTGTTTTGACAAATCAAATATGACTATGAGAAAATCTTGCTACAATTTTATTTAGCAGATTTTACTTTGAGATTATTCTCTTTTTAAAATTACCGTTTCTCTTTAGTTCAGTCACCTGACACCAGTGTTTCAGTCTTTACCTGGCAAGTGAATATATATGGACAAGGAACGCCTTCTGTATATTTGGGGCTTTTTGACATAAATCGTTGGTATCATGCACAGATGCCTGATTCATTAAGGTATGATATATACTTCGTTTTCTCTCTCTCTCTCTCTCTCTCTCTCTCTCTCTGTCTCTCTCTCTCTCTCTCTCTCTCGCTCTCTGTCTCTCTCTCTCTCTCTCTCTCTCTCTCTCTCTGTATGTGTAGCAGTTCAGTGACTTAAAATTTTTGTAAAATTTTCTTTTAGATCAGGAGAGTATCTGCATAATTGCTCTTATTTTGCATTGTGGTCACTGGATCCTGTTGTAAGTACAACTTCTCCACATTACATCTTGGATGTATTGGTTCATGAGAGAAGTTTAAGTAGAGGAATTCCGCCTTCATATCCCCCTCCTGAGCAGTTTTTTAACCCAAGTACTTATAATTTTGGTATGTATTTTCTTAACGTTACTTTTTGAGAAAAATAACATGCAAGAGATTATGTACATGTGTGTATTGATGTGTAGTATATGTGTATATGAATGTACTGTTACCTTATCTCTTTGTCAGTTAATATATGGATAACTTAGGAAATTAATTTGATACACTGGTATATATGTGAGAAATTTAATACTGCTATGTTTTATAAAGAAATTACCACTATTTTGAATTTGCTAGGAAAGATTAAATATTTCACATTTAATGCATTTGTGATCAGGTTTTGTATCTTGTTAGGATAGAAATACCTAGAAAAATTATTTTAAAATGTATTATATGTAATAATTTGATACCTTGGCTAGCAATCTGTAATATGTAAATTTTGTTGTATTAATGCCATCTCAAATATAATATGTAAGTGGATTTGTTAAATTTTTTTGTTTTCTTTAGATGCCACTTGTTTGTTAAACTCAGGAGTTGTTCATATAACTTGTACTGGCTTTCAGAAGGAGGTAGGTAACGACCGACAATGTGAACAGCATTTCTTATTGAACTCAAGTCAGATCATGGATTTAAACTTTATTTAATGTAATTATGTAAGCTATTGTTGCAGCTAAAATGGTAGCTTGTGCCAGGTTAATAGGAGGTATTGGGATGTTTTTCGCAGCTTTCTGTAGACGTTAGTTAGTTACTTGAAGAAAAAGAGGAAAAGAGCAAAGTAGGTCAGTGCTTTACCACATCCCTTTTTTATCTTTCCTCTTAATTCTCCTCTTTCTTCTCAGAAAGCTTATAAATAAATGAAGTAATGCAAAGAAGGTACCTACTAGCACAGTGGTACAGTGCCTGGCATAGAGTGGATTATATATTGAAAAGTACTTTTCCAGGAAAACGTGAAGTGACAAACTTTTTAATTGATAATCAACTAGATGTAGATGAATGCCATATTTATACTTCATATCAGATCTCTTTTATACTAGACCAAGAGGAATAAACTGCAGCGTTGTGTGTGTGTGTCAAGTTCATTAAGATCTGTCACCAAATCTATCAGCTTTAGAGAAGGTCACATGGTTACCTTTCATAAAAACAAGCTCCCTAATACTCTTTTATCAGTCCTACTACTGCTGCTAGTAGTGTTTATAACTAACAAACATTGTTTAGCTCAAGAACCTATAAACCCACTTCCTTGCAAGAAGTACAAAAATATAGTCTTCCCCAGTTTCCATTTTAGTGTTTTTAGTTTTATTCAAAATGTTAAGTGTAAAGTAGGGTAGTTTGTTAAGCATTCTTAAATGTGGTTATTTGAACTGAGTAGTGATTGATATCTGTAATTGATCTGTTACAGACTTTGACTTTTTTAAAGAAATCAGGACCATCTCTCAATGAAGTCATCCCTGATGGTTATAATCGCTGTCTTGTGGCTGGCCTTCTCTCACCAAGACTTATTGATATTCAACCTTCTAGTTTAAGTCAGGTTAGACGAGTTTTAACTCCACTGTTTCTTTTGCATCGTGTGTTATCTTTCTGTTATAATAGAAATATCTTAGATCTGCAAAAGTAGGGTAAGTAGTATAATGCCCAGTCTGCATGATAGTAGCTATGGTCTTAGATTTGGCTTAAAATTCATACTCAAAGGACCCAATAGGCCATAACTTGGCACCAGCACCAGGCTCACTTAGCTGTGAAGAATGACATAGGACAGGAAAAATATGGCTGCATCAGGCATGTCATGAGTAGAAGTCGTTATAACAGTCTTGGGGCCGTTTTCCAGCCCCCAGAGAGAACAGCATAGATGCAAGAGAACAAGATCTCATGAGTGGAAACCATACTGACTTAGGTGAATTTCATGGTCTGTAGCAGCAAAGTGTGGTCCTTGGTATCGGCTTCGCTGGGAAATTGTTAGAAATGCAAGTTCTTGCATCCTATCCTAGAGCTACTGAACCGGAAACTCCAGGTATGGAGCCCAACAATCTGTGTTTTAATAAGCCCTGGATGTAATTCTGATGCAGTGTTTTGAAGAACATTGCTCTAAAGAAACAGGTATCTTATAAAAGCCTATTGTGATATTTCCAATTTCCTGCAAAACAAGAGTTATAGGACTCAGACTCAGTCATGGAAGCCAAAATCTTAACTTCCCAATGGATAGTTATAGTCCATTCACAATTTTCCTAGTCCTAATACATTATAACAATCAGGAGACATTCTCACAATAAATAGTGTTGCCTGGTGACAGCTCATAATTCACATTTATTTTAAATCAGTATTTGCTAGTAAAATATGCTGGAAGAAAGTAAATCAATGCTAGGGCATTTTCCCATGGATAAAGAAAAAATGTTTCTGCCCAAGTAGTATTTGAATTGAGTGATTTAAATAATTATAGATGCAAAACATAATAAATTGAAGAAAGCCTTTTAAATATTAGATGAAATGTAAATATTGTTGCTCATGGTTTAACACCTACATTTGGCATTTAATACTTAATTTCATGGAAACAAAAAGAAACACTCCATACTATTATCATCAGGAGATTTTTTTGCTGTTCCCTTTCCTCTCCTCTGTTTATATTATTGTATCTGTAAATATTACTTACTACATAGTCATGTTAACATTTTTTCCCTATATAACTTTTGTTTTTTCCTGGCTTTTTCAAGTGGCCTTTTTTAAAAAAACAAACAAACCTTGCCTAAGCTATCATTTACTCAACCTTAACTTTTTCTTCTTAGTTTTTGCTCTTTGTGGAATTCCATCAGGCAAATGTTGACTATCATTTGATCTTCTGTTAGCTTATCTTTACTTTCCCACTGTTTGTCTCTTTTGCCTCTGGTTCTACTTTCTCTGGGAGATTTCTTCTTCCCTTTTATTTTTTCTATTAGATTTTTTAAAAATTTGGATCTAATTTCAAATTTCGATGAGCTATTATTCTTTGATCATTCTTTTTTCATAGTAATCTGTGCTGTTTTATGGATGAAATATCCTCTATATATATGTTTAAAGTTTCATTTTAGGTTCCTGCATTATTTCTGTTTTCTCTGAAGTCGTTTTTTATTACTTCAGTCTTTCTGATGCCAGTGGTTATCCTCAGATGTTTGGTGGTCCTTAGTCATGTGTTTATATATAAAGTGAGTTAGTAACAGATTTTATAAACTCTCTTTTGTGTGGGTAGAGTTCCTTCAGAAGCATCTTTTAGGATGATAGATTGGATGTGCACCATTTCTGTAGGGAAACCCCATATATTTTCCGGGGCCATTCAGTTTTTCCAAAGATCTGTCAGGCTGGCCTCCACAGTTCTTTGCTGCAGGGTAACAGACGGGTGGGACTCTCTGTTCCATATACCAAGTTTTAACCCCGTTGCCTGTTTGCAATCCCATGTTTGACCACCCTTTCCCCCAACTTTGCTCTGAACCTGGTTTCTCCAAGAATTCAGTCTAATCGGATTCTGAGAGCCAAACTGACTCTATTCTCATCTGTAGTTCCCCTCTGTGGGGACTTGAGGACATGGTTCCCTTCATACTGCTAAATAAGCCACCTTTTCTCTGTTCCTTAACTGCTTTTCAAAAATTCTGTTGAGCTATCTTATTTCATAATGCCTTCTCTTTTTCTTGTCTTTGTTGACTTATACCTTTTTTACTAATGATTTTTAAAATAACAGCTTTATTGATATAGTATAACTCATATATTATACAATTCACCTATTTAAGTGTAAAGTTCACTGGTATTTAGTGCACTCATGGAGTTGTGTACCTATAACCACATTTTCATCACCTCCCAAAAAACCCTGTACCCATTAGCAGTCACCCCTTTCCTTCCCTCCTCTCCCCAAGCCTTTCATAACCACTAATCTGCTTTGTCTTTATAGATTTACTGGTTCTAGACATTTCATATAAATGGAATCAAATAATATATGGCCTTTCTTTGACTTAGCTTAAGGTTTTTAAGGTTCATTCATGTTGTAGCGTATATCAGTACTTCATTCCATTTTATGGCTATATGATACTCCACTATATCAGTATACCACATTTTATTTATCCATTCTTCATTTGATGAGCAGTTTTGGGTTATTATGAATAATGCTGCTTCATAGAAGTTTTGTGTGGACGTGTGTTTTCATTTCTCTTAGATGTGTACCTGGGTGTAGAATTGCTGGGTCGTATGGTAATTTTGATTTTGAGGAACTACCAGACTGTTTTCCAAAGTGGGCTTTAACGTGTTACGTTCCCACCAGCACTGTATGAGGGTTCCAGTTTTTTCACATTGTCACCAATGCTCATTGTCTGTCTGCTTGTACATAGCCATCCTAACGAGTCAGTGATTTTTAAGCCTTTAAATTTTTGTATTCTGAACTAGAACTTGCTACCTCTGTGTCTGTGATCACATATCCTTTCTTATTTCATTTTTTTCCTTTTTTTTTTTCCATACATGGATTAGGAAGAACAGTTAGAAGCTATATTGTCAGCAGCAATCCATACAAGTTCTCTGGGAGTTTTGACTGGATGTATCAGAAGGTGGATAACAGAAGGTAAGATTATGAGTTTTAACAAAAATTACTTTCGTATTTTTTAAATCATCAGTTCACTGTTTTAGGGTGTTTTTTAAGTTAAACTTCATTTGGAGATAGTACGTATTTGTAAATTCACATGCAGTTACAACACAGTTGTAAAGCATAATATACAGAATGATCCTGTGTACCCTTCACCCCATACCACCACCTTCACCCCGATGGTAAGATCTGGCCACTTTCTAATATAATAGCACATAACACAGCATCACAATCAGGGTCCCCCATGGTGCCCTTTTACAGCCACATCCTTAACCCTGGGCAGTCACCACCTCCTCCCCTTCCCCACCCCTAACCCATGCAATCACAACTCTATTCTGTATTTCTATGATTTTGTCATTTCAAAAATGTTCATAAATGGAATTGTACAGTATATAACCTTTTGGGATTGGCTCTTTTTCCTCAGCAAAATTCTCTAGGATTCATCCAAGTTGTGTATATCACTCTTGTTTTTTTACAAACACTACACACACACATTTTTGTTCTGAACCATTTGAGAAGAAGCTCAAGTGATCATGCTTCTTTACCCATAAATGTTTCAATATTATATCTGTCTAAAAACAAGAACATTCACTTATAAAACCACTTTGCAGGGGTGGCCGGATGGCTTAATTGGTTAGAGCTCAAGCTCTGAACAACAGGGTTGCCGGTTCGATTCCCACATGGGCCAGTGAGCTGCGCCCTTCACAACTAGATTGAAGACAAAGAGCTGCCATTCAGCTGACCCGCTGGAGGGGTGACTGGATGGCTCATTGGTTAGAGTGCATGCTCTCAACTCTCAACAAGGTTACCTTGAAGGACAGTGACTTGAAGCTGATGGACCCTGGAGAAACACACTGTTCCCCAATATTCCCCAATTAAAAAAAAAAACAAAAACACTTTATACCTATAAAAATTAAGAAAATTAACATTGATAACATGCATGCAATTATCTAATCTGCAGACGTTACTGGAATCTCACTAATTGTCCTAATAATGTCCTTTGTGGTATTTTTAGGGAGGGGAAAGGGGAATCCAGAATTTAATCCAGGATATATATTCTATTTCGTTGTCATGTCTTTAATCTCTCTTAATTTGGTATAATTCCTAAGTCTTTGTCTTGCAAAAAATTGACATTTTAAAAGAATATAACCCTGTTATTTTGTAGACTGCCTTTCAATTTGTGTTTGCTGTTCTTTCCTCCTGGTTAGATTCAGATTCTGTGGTTTCATAGCAGTACAACGTGTGCTGCACTCAGGATACATGATGCCAATTTGTCTACATTGATACTGGTTTTTATGTTGCTCACTTGGTTAGGGTGGTTTCTGTCAGGTTTCTCCACAGAAAAGTTACTCATTTTTTTGTTTGTAATTAATAATCATTCTTTATTTTTTTTCTTTCATATTTACAAATAAGAACAACCAAATTCTGCTGCTAATTTGCGCTTT
Source organism: Rhinolophus sinicus (assembly GCF_057876585.1). NCBI lineage: Eukaryota > Metazoa > Chordata > Mammalia > Chiroptera > Rhinolophidae > Rhinolophus > Rhinolophus sinicus. Next base: position 54,730,238 of record NC_142506.1, on the reverse strand, counting down.
GTTCTTGAATGGACATGGAATAAAGTGATTCTCACAAAAGAGGAATTTGACAGACTGTGTAAGTATTGTATTAAAAAACTAATCTTGATTTATTTTTTAAAGTAGATAACAATAATTTTTGATCATTTTGAAGTTGTAAACTCTTTAAAGAAGTCCCAGAAGAAAATTTTTTTTACATTACAGTGACAAAATTATTTTTGACCACGATTTTGCAGTAGATTATTAAATTGGCAACATGTCAGTATGTCCACAATAGCAAGTTTCAGAATTATACTTTACGTATCTTTTGATCTTAGGGGTTTAATTTACAAAAAATGCTAGTGATTGAGTAAGGGGACTATGCCAGTTAACGTCAGCAGCTCCTCTTCTTACTTATTTTTTATTTAAAATACTTATAAGCATAAAGAAGTTTAATAGCAGGGTAAAAACTCATCAGCTCTGCCATCTAAGAGATGTCATTATCAGTCATGCCAAGTCATTTTTCTTCTTGACAGTCTTGTTTATTAGTCTGTTGCACACTTTGAGTTTTGAGGTATCTAGTGAATATTAAAAACCCATTATGCCCAATTAGTGAAAAAATAATGTTAAAGGTAATACATAGTTGCCCTGTACATGAAAGTAAAATCTAAGTTTATTTAGAAGTATGTTTTTATTTTTATTATTGTGTCATTATGAATAAACAAATGGAGTTTTTAAAAGATTTATTCTTCATAGAGGATTTTTAAACCAACAAAATTGTATAGGAAGACATGGGATTCTACAGTATTTTTAGGGTATGCTTAATAAAATTACAAACATGAAGTAAATAATTTTAAATATTTCAATAATCAGAACTGTTGGAAGTCTGGAACACTTGCTAATTCAGAATCAGTAAAAACTGTATTTTTTTTTAAAGGAAAACGTTTTCAGGGCCAATTATATAAATTGTATAAAAAAGACAATTCAACTCAGTTTATAAAATTATATGCCTTTATTATTCTTTAAGCATAATAATGTGGTCTTTCAGGGTTGAACTTGGTAATAACTCAGCCATTATTACTGCCTTGAGATTTATTGGTTAATGGAGATTTTTTTTTTTTAATGAGAAATAATTAAAATACAATATAAGATATTTTAAATGCATTGGAGGTAAAGCAAATAATTTGATTTGAGAAAGGATTTAGAAGATATTTGTTTTCAATTATACATTCAATATTAATGTAATTATACATTAAATATTAATGTAATCAATTCTTATCAAAAAACATGTAACCAATACCAACTTAAATACCCTTTCCCACATTTGTAAACTCAACCTTGAATTGGAAATGAAAGGACAACTGAGTCTACAGTGAATTATAACATGCCTATAATTCTATTGTAATAAGTCTTTATCTGAGTCTTGATTTTAATGTTTCACTTTTGAAGACTGGAAGTGTAAAAAAAAATTCTTAGAAAATATTAATTGCAAAACAACATGGTACATAAAAGATCTAATATAAAAGATTTATTTGAAAGAGAAGCATTTAATGACTATAACTGATTTCTAGTGAATCTGAAGTTGTATCTCTTATCACCTTCCTCTGTGCTCACACACTACTTACCTCAACCTACATTTTTTAAAAATAGTTATTTGTATCAGCGCTTTTAGTTTCCTTGAGGGTATTTGCTATTTCAATTTTGTCTTTGTAAATCTCATAATGTATGGAAGAATTTCTCAAATAGGAATTTGAGAAATTTTGCATTTGTGAATTTAATTAACTCAATTTTACTGTGTTGAAACTAATCATGTATTTTATCCTTGAAAGGTACGCCATTATTTGATGGTTCGTGTCGTTTCATTGATCCACAAACTATGCAGTCTGTCCAGCAGTGCCATTTGCTTCTCAGCAATCTTAATACAGTCTTAAGCTGTTTTGTAGCTATGGCCGAAGAGATCACTGAAAGAGGTGTGTGTACTGTTTGTCTTGTATAAATGATTGTTTTATTAAATTTCACTTCTTCAAGAAAGAAGAAATTGCCTATATCTTAGATGGATCGTTGTGCAAAGAGGCCATTATTTCTCAAATGCTGGGGTTTTTTTTTATGAAAAGCCACAGAATGTTATTACATGTACTATGAGCCCATGCTCAAATAAGCTTGGGAAATTTGGAAGTTAAACTTAATGACTGTTAAAATAGTGTATTTCCAGCAGAATTTCAAATTTTAAATTACAAGTTTTTATTCACAGAGGTCATTGTAATTTTTTCCCTCTGTTTTACCATTTAAACAAAACCGTTAATTTCATTTAAAGACCTGGTGTGGAACAACCTATATTAATGATACTATGTAGTTTGTATAAATTTGACTTCTGAAATTAACTAAATGGAAGTGTAGCTAAGATAGAGCATGTTTACCTAAATTGTCTACTTTAATCAGTGAATTATTTATTTTTGCATTTTGAAGATTACTTGTTCAAGCAAAGTTTGTTAAAAAAATAACACACTCATAAAAAAATCACCAAGTGATTAGTTTTTTGAAAACTTTTGAGTGTCTTGATTTTTCATTTGTGGTTGATAAATTGAAAGTTAAACTACTGATGTTTAACTCTTTTTTTACAGATGTTATGGACTTAACCAATAAGTATATGGTTTCCCAGCTCATCTGTCAATATGCGCAAGTGGTTCTTTGGTTCTCTCATTCTGGGCTTTTACCAGAGGGCTTAGGTAAAATATTTACTTAATCTGTAAATATTAATTGAAACATTCTTGAATCTTTATAATTTTGTTGTTCTAATGTTTCGGGTTTCCTTTCTTCCACCACCTCACTTATGTTTTCTTCTTATCTTCTTTTCTTACATTCTTCCTTACTTTGTATCTTCAGTGCCTCACCCCCTACCTGATACACAGGTGTTCCATACATGTTTATTGGATTGACTAACATTTAGAAGGAAAGAATATTTGACAAAACATGGCTTCTGACAGTTCATTCAGTGATATCACCAGCTAAAATTTAGGTCCATGGAACGATGGGTTTTATAATCTAATTTTCCAGTCCTTTTTATCTGTATGGGTTCTTTTAGTATGGTTATTAACTAATTTTATTTGCCATCATTTAAATACCTCCTTTTATCTAACAATTCATGCCAATACCAAGAATTAGAGAATTTCACATTTACTGTATTTATTTAAGCACACTTTTAAAGCCTCTAACTTCTTGCATCTCCAGGAAATACATTAGATTTTATTTAAATGTGCTTCTGCCACTGTGCGTAATTTCTTTTAACCTTATTCTTTCATAATTCTCTTAGTAACTTTTTTACAGACATTCATGAGAGACTCGATTTCTCATGTGTGCATCTATTAATAAAGGGGTGTGTAGTACTCTTTTATTACTTAAATTTAGGAAGCCTGTAAATTAAACAAAAATATAAAATTAGTAAAATATCAGTATGTATAACCTAACTATTGTTGGGATATTTTGGAAACATTACTAGCTTTTTTTCCAACTCTTAAAATAAATCTAGATGATGCTGTGATGTTGTCACGGTTATGCTACAACTACCCTGTAATTCAGAACTACTACACCAGTCGTCGACAGAAGTGTGAGCATTTATCAAGGTATAGTACATCCCGAATCTTCAAAAAACATTGTAAAAATTTCTTCTGTAAGAAGTCAAAGCTTTCCGAGATACAACAGAATTCATCATGTTACAAAATGATTAAATGGTGGGGTTCTCAGAAAGTATCAGAATTTGTTACCAGCTTTACTATTTATAGTTGTAATGTTTGCCTTGACCTGATGGTTACACTTTTATTACAGAACTTGAGCATAGCTATTCATTATTTCCTATATAAAACTATTCATCTTGATTGATTTATTAGATTCTATAATTTAAGCATGTATTTTTTCTGAGAATTCTTATTCAAAAAGACTAGAAGGTACTATTTGTCAAAAAAGCTTAAAACGGGCGGCCCAATGCCTCAGTTGGTTAGAGTGCGAACTCTCAACAAGGTTGCCGGTTCGATTCCTGCATGGGATGGTGGGCTGCGCCCTCCACAACTAGATTGAAGGACAACGACTTGGAGCTGATGGGCCCTGGAGAAACTCAGTGTTCCCCAATATTCCCCAATAAAAATTTAAAAAGAAAAAAAGCATAAAACATATCACTAGTTATTTTATATTCTTTCCATTAACGGTTGGATTTCAGCACTTGGACCACTTTCTACTGTTTTTTTTGTTGTTTTTTTCTCATTTCTTTTATCTGTCTCTCTTTTTTTAAATACATGAATGTTAGCCTAAGTTAGCTCCTTTGAAATAAAAAAATAGAAGAAGAAAAAGTAGTGTTTGGAGCCTTGGCCCTACCTCTGGTGTATATAGTCTTCTTCAAGTTGGAATGAAAGAATTGTAGAGCAACATACAACATTTAGAGCCATGAATCACAAACATTGATTGATTTCAGGATGCTTGTGTCAGAATCACCTAAAGACCGTATTGAAAATGCTGTGCCAGCTGTACTTTTGGTGCATGACAAGTTTTGGGATCCAGTGCTTTAGAATAACTAATTAGGATAGTGAGCATGGACCTTATTAAGTGTATGTCATTGAGCGGGTTTGCTAAACTTTCTAATCCTATTTGTCACAAATTATAAAGTCAGTATAAAGACTAAATAATAATATATGCAGAGCACCTCTTACAGTACTTGACTCATAGGAAAAGCTCAGTAAGTAATAACTGCTGTTGCTGTTAACACGTTGCGTACGGCGGGGTTTAAATCCTTCATGAAGATTCTCGTGATCCATACGCAACGTGTTAATATTAGACATTGAAACGGGGACAATATCTGCTTGGCACCTTGTAGTGCTCAGTAATATATTTTTGAAGGAATCACCGAGGTTAAGAGACTAACCAGGTGATGAAAATGAAACTATAACTCTTTGACTTGAGCTGCAGTATTAACTATACTGGGCTTCCATGCCCTTTGGTAGTTTGCTCAAGATAGTAAAAAAATAGAATAACCTCAGGCATTTGGCTAGCTCGACCACATTCTTCCCTGGGACCTGACCTTCACTGACTGGCTTGCTGATAACCGAACTTGAGGCTTCTTCAGGCTTTGTCTAACTAACTCCCCTTGATGTCTGGGGTTCTCATAATGCTAAATGCAGTCCTAGTCTCTTCTCCCTTTAATAGTTGGGATCATTACTTTAAGAGTTTAATGCTTATTGTTTTGATAATAATCACCACTAATATTAAATAATCCTTAATTTTGCTCTTATTGCAGAGGGAAGTGGAACCCTGATTGCTTGATGATTGATGAGATGGTTTCTCGGTTAGGAGATAGAGTTGAGAAATTGTGGAAACGGGAAGAAGGAAGCACAGGAAAATATCCTCCCACTAGTCTACATGTAGGTTTGCAATAGCATGATATCACTTAAGGACTCCACAAAGTTGGGGGAGAGGGGAGGTATGCTTAGCTATATTTTTAATACCTGGCACAGGCTTGGGAAAAACAAGGAGCATGAATGGAGTATATAAAACACTGAATTTTTAATCTCTTTTATAGGCACTACTTGACATATATCTACTAGACAACATTACTGAAGCGGACAAACATGCTATTGTATCCTTCAATATTTTACCAAATAATTCATGTATTACCAAAATTTTTGAATTTCATAGTAAGAACCTTATACATCTAATCTAATCTTGATTTCACATTTGAATTCTTTTTAAAGGAAGGGTTCTTAACCTTGGATCTGTTGATTGTGTTTTGATGATCTATGCTTAACCAGAAACTATGCAAAGTTTTGTTTTATTTTTCTAGGACAGGGTCCATAGCTTTCATTAAATTTTCAGATGTGTCTGAGATACTCCCAAAGTTAAGAATAACTGTTCTAAAACATCGTTGGCAAGTAGTCATTCTCAATGAGGTTAACTTATGTGCTAAATCTGAATACATTATATTGCCTTAGACATTGTATTGAGCCCTGAGGTCTTTGCAGTAAGATTTTTTTTTTTACTAATGTCAGTTATTAATCTAAATGTGTATAGTTCCATTCATAATTTATAATATGCATGACATGTTTGCTTAAGATACCAGGTTTTGCTGAATAACTGGAATTTTGTCTGTAGCTTTGTTTATAAAATTTGCTGAGCTACTGAATTCATGAAGAAAATGTGCTTTAGTTCACCTCCTTTGTGGTGGTACTTACTGCTGAGAATACATGAGGTTGGTTATAGGGTTGGCAGTACCACAGGCAATAAAACTACTTCTATAGCTGGATAGTCATAATGATTTTCTGCACGCTAAAGTCTCTCAAGCCTCTTTTCTGCTATGTTCTGTTATAAAATATATATGTAGAAGTTTTATATATAAATATATGTATTTATATGTATAAATACATATGTAGAAGTTTTTCTGTTTATTGTCCTTAATCCTCTTTTTTAAAGACCATTTATTTGCTACTTGATATTATATATTCCTTCCCAAACAAAACAGATACTTGCATTGAATCATTTTCAACTGCCTTTGCCATTTCTTGGGACCAGGTTAAACTTACTCAAGGGTTTTGGCTGATAGATCATAATGACTCTGAGGTAAGTCTGCCCTTAGAATGTGAACTTTCATAAACTAGTAGGATTTGAGAAAACAGTACAGAATTGGATTACATTTCATATTAAAGATGACACAGTCTACATCTAGAGACACTTGAAGGAGTCAGGTTAATCAGTACTTTCACGAAGCACTATCTTAGGCAGTAAGAATACAAATATAAAAACTCAGCACCTCAGGTTTCTTTTTTCTCAAGAAGAAAACAAACGGCAAACAGTTACTAATAGTACAAGTACGGTAACTGTTATGTGAGAGATAGGTTTGGTGTGTTGGGCCCATAGAAGGCAGGATTTGACATTGATAATTGATAATGGAAAGATTTTATATAATAGCTTAACAAGGTCTCAAAAGTATGAGGCTTTTGGTAAGGCTTGCATTTAAAATATACCACAGAATAAAGTAGATCTTTTCAGTTTATACTTAAACTGGTTTTAGTCTTGATTTTTGTGGCTTTATTATTCCCTGACTTAAAGGTTAGCTACTTGGTCTAAATGCAGAGCATTATATTTGTATTCACCAATTTTCTGTCAATTTTGCAGAGCGGTTTGGATATTCTGTTTCACCCAGCTACTGCAAAACCTGTGCTATGGCAACATTCAAAGATTATTCAAGCCTTCATGAGTCAGGGTGAGCACAGACAAGCCCTCAGATACATTCAGACCATGAAGCCAGCAGTGTCCAGTGATAGTGATATTATCCTTCACCTCACTGTTTTGCTTTTTAATAGGTAAGTACGTATTTTGCAAGTACAAACTCTTAATCATATGTTAATAAGGTGGAATTGATGAAATAGACAGTAGTAATATATAATATTTTGCTTTTGTCGCGTTACATAATAGTCTTGGGATTCCTTATCTTTCAACCTTAAGAAAAAACGTAGAATAAACATTCATCTTATCTAGAATAAGATGAATAAGAAGCACCTTGAGTGAAAGGAAACCAAACTGAGGTTTGAAATTATATCTGTTGCTAATTGGTAGTATCAGTAGTCTCCTGCATAGATAATTGATGTTTGAGGATGCTGAAAAGGGGCCAGAAATATAGAGGAAGAATGAAGCCGTGTTGAGTTGATAATTATATTCTTTGAGGGTATATTCCAATGATGGTACGCTGATATTTTTTTAAATTTTTGTTGCTTGGGTTTTGCAATTCTTTGCATTTGATGGAGATTCAGAAAGAAATCTTGAAGCATCTGTTTAAATTAAGAAAATACCAGGTTTCATATCTTAATAATTTAACAAGATTTGAGCACGTGATATCTTTATATTGCTTCTTTCTTCCCTTTGCAATATTTTAGTATTCTCTAATCATATATTTGCCATTTATATTATAGCAATACATATATTGCTGTAATTATTATATTTGGCATCTATATTATCTGTGACAAGTTAAATGGCATGATTTAAAATGTAATGGTCTAGTTATTGGTCTCACTATAATAAGAGAATGCATCCTTCTTAAAGAGCTATTTCTTCTTTGTGACCTGCCCATAGTTTTTCTGTGTTGTTGGAATTATTCTTACTGATTTGTAAGTGTACTTTATATATTATGGATATTAACCCTTTGAAATATTTTTGTTTTAATTTGTCATTTGACTTTGCTTTATAATGTATTTTGATATGCTTAAAATTCTTTTTATGAAGTCAGAATTATCAATATTTTTATGATTTTTTGTCTTTTCACTTGAATATATATTTTTTTAATACTCAAGTTTTTTACTGTCACTTTTATGGTTTTTGCTTTACCATTTTTGATACATCTGAAATTTTGTCATAGCATTTTTAAAAGTAGATTTCTGTATATAAAAGTAAAAGAACGTAATGAAGGTTCCATACACCCATCCTGAATCAAATTCACATACAAGATTTTGTTATACCTGCTTCATCTGTTCCTTTATATGGTTTTTATAATTAATGGTGAGGTAATCATTTATCCTGATTATTTATTTTTCTTTCTACAAAACACGCTCATTTTAATATGCCCAGATTTTTGACTTAGTTAAAAAATTACCCCCCGAGACACTTGGACTATAATTACCACACTGTCATGCCTTTTCCTGGTAGAAAAAAAAGTGCAAAGTAATTCAGATACAGATTTTTTAGGGAATACCACTGAATGTTTTACTTATTTAGGTTCTTGGTCTGAGTCTATGCAATATAACAGATGGCCCCGACCTGCCCACAGTGGGTGCCATTTGCTTCCATGAGGAACTTTTTATCTACAGGAACTCTGGGACAGTGCTGCCAAAATTTCCTCAGATGCATTTCATTACACTAATTGTTGTAATTTTGTTCACATATTCTGTTTATTATACATGTCATTTATTTACCAGTCTTTATTTCAGTATTATTATTTAAAAAAAACACAAAACTATAGCTAAAGCTTTTTTACTAAGATTCCCATAAAAGCAAAATTACGTATTGACTTAGAATTAGGAATTTTTTTTTTTTTTTTTTTAAGAAAATTCATTCCCTGATATTCCTACCTACTTGCTATTTTTTAAAATATTGTTTTCATTTTTCACTTACAGTTAACATATTATATTAGTTTCAGTTGTACAACATAATGATTAGACATATGTAACTTAGGAAGTGATCACCCCAATAAATCTAGTACCCATCTGACACAATACATAGTTATTACAATATTATTGACTATATTCCCTATGCTATAGCGTATATCCCCATGACTATTTTATAACTACCAATTTGTACTTCTTAATTCCTTCCATCCTTTCACCCATCCCCCCAAACCTCCTAGTGTCTGGCAATCATCAAAATGTTCTTTGTAGCTATAAGTTTGTTTCTGTTTTGTTTGTTCATTTTGTTCTTTAAGATTCCACACATAAGTGAAATTGTGTGGCATTTTTCTTTCTGATTTATTCTACTCAGTTCTAGGTCCATCCATGTTGTTCCAGATGGCAAGCTTTCATTCTTTTTCATGGCTGAGTAATATTCCATTGTATGTACCACCTCTTCTTTATCCTTTATCCATTCATCCATATGTACACCCAGCTTGGCTCCACACCTTGACCGTTGTAAATAATGCAGCAGTGAACATATGGATGCACATGTTCCTTCGAAGTAGTGTTTTGGGTTTCTTCAGATACATACCCAGAGGTGGGATTACTGGGTCCTTTGTCTCTTGTTATATAGCCTTTGTTTTGAAGTCTATCCCAGCTTTTTTATTTTTTGTTTCCAATTTCATGAAATATCTTTTTCCATCCCTTTTTTATCTGTGTGTCTTTTGCTCTGAAGTGAGTCTCTTGTAGGCAGCATATGTAAAGGTCTTGTTTTCTTATCCATTCAGCCATCCTATGTCTATTGATTACATTTAACCCATTTACATTAAAAGTAATTGTTGATAGATACATAGTTATTGCCATTTTATTCATATTTTTCATATTTTTTTCACCTTAAAGAATTTCCTCTAAGATTCCTTGTACCATATTTCCCCGAAAATAAGACCTAGCTGGACAATCAGCTCTAATGCGTCTTTTGGAGCAAAAATTAGTGTAAGACCAGGTCTTATAGTAAAATAAGACCGGGTATCATATATCATATCATATCATATCATATTATATTATCCCAGTCTTATAGTAAAATAAGACCAGGTCTTATATTAATTTTTGCTCCAAAAGTTGCGTTAGAGCTGATTGTCTGGCTAAGTCTTATTTTCGGGGAAACACGGTAATACTGATTTGGTGGTGATGATCTCCTTTAGCCTTTTCTTGTCTGGGAAGCTCTTTGTCTGTCCTTCGATTCTAAACGATAGCTTTGCTGGGTAGAGTAGTCCTGGTTGTAGGTCGTTCCTTTTCGTCACTTTGAATATTTGGTGCTAGTCCCTTCTGGCCTGCGTAGTTTCTGTTGAGAAATCAGCTGACAGTCTTATGGAAGCTCCCTTGTAGGTAACTAACTGCTTTTTCTTACTGCTTTGAAGATTCTTTCATTGTCTTTAAACTTTGACATTTTAATTATGATGTGTATTGGTGTGGGCCTGTTTGGGTTCATCTTAGTTTGGACTCTGCACTTCCTGAGATGTATGTCTTATTTCTTTCCTTCACTGGTTAGGGAAGTTTTCTGTTGTTATTTCTTCAAATAGGTTTTCAGTTTCTTGCTCTCCTCATTCTGGTACCCGAGTGATGCAAATGTTGGTACTTGATGTTATTCCAGAGTTCCTTTAAACTATCCTTATTTTTTGTTTTTTGGATTCTTTTTGCTGTTCTGATTGGGTGTTTTCTGCTACCATATCTTCTAAATAGCTGATTGCATCTTTGCATCATCTACTCTACCATTGATCTAATCTGCTGTCATTTCCTTAGGAGCCTGACTTTGTCACACCATACTAATCTTTCAGTTCTATCCAGACCACATTCATTTTTGTCTTCTTGAACTTTTGTGCACTCATTTTGATTGCCTGTTTTACACTTAAATAATGATAACAGAACAGCATAAAATCAAGTCTTTAAAGATGCCTAGTCTTCTTGTTGACATTAGCAAACTTCATTATGCAGTGATTAGTAGTCAATAAAAATTTAAATAATATTACATGTACAAAGTGTCTTTGAGATTTTTCAGATGGATTACTTGTTTTGAACATTTTAAATAGTTTTTCTAAAACTGATAAATATTGATTTCAGGTGCATTATTGAGGCCTGGTGTTTACTGCGACAACATTCTAATAGGTTGAATATAGAGGACTTACTAAAACACACGTATGAAGTCTGTCAGGAAATGGGCTTAATGGAGGATTTACTAAAGTTACCATTTACAGACACTGAGCAGGTAATAACTGATCCATGTGTAAACTTGTCAGAAATTCAGGATACGTTAGTAGCTTACAAATCTATTATGTTCTTCCTAGGAGTGTTTGGTGAGATTTTTGCAGTCCAGTACCAGTGTTCAGAATCACGAATTCCTTTTAGTTCACCATTTGCAGCGTGCCAATTACATCCCTGCCTTGAAGCTGAACCAAACACTGAAGACTGTTATGGTATAAACTCATTTCATCAAGGCGGGAGGAGGGTCAAGTGGCTAAGGAAAACTGATGACTTTGTTATGTTAGAGCTTGTAGTTTGGTAAACACTGGGCTTTATATAAATTTTAGCTAGGAGAATCCTCTTACCTTCTATAGCAGAATTAGAAACAGGATATTATTGCCCATCTAATTTTTCTATATATGCCATTTTTCTTTAGATATCTGCCTACAATCTTGCCAGACTAACCACTTTTCTCGGGTAAAATGAGAGGCAGAGGTAGCGGACAGCAGTAGAAATTATGTAATGCAAAGAGCATGGACTTCAGGGGTCAGACTGCTTCTTAATTTGCTCTGTGTGCTTGGGACATACTCTCAGAGCCCTTGTTTCCTCATGTGTGAAATGACAGTATGTCTTTGTGGGGATGCATAGAGCTGTGTGTGATGTCTCACGTAGGTGTTAAACTGACATACATGTAGAACCATAGTACATGATAACCGTTGTTTTTATTAGTTGTGAAGAATCGAGGCTGGATAGGAGAGACTTGGAGTTTATTGATGGGTAAGGATTGAGTGGTAAGGCAATTAGGTGTGTGTATGAGGTCCTTGGTTTGGAAGAATGGATGGGTAGAGAGGAAGAAGATATTTTTGGCGTATTAATAATTATATTTTAAATGGTAAATATATAAACATAGTACCTAACATTTTTGAAGATTAAATTTTTACCAGTTATGATATGTTCAATAGAATAATTGTGATCCTCGTTTACGGGAGAGAGCAGTGGCTCGAAATTCTATATTAGACCAATATGGGAAAATCCTTCCTAGAGTCCAGCGAAAATTAGCCATTGAGCGAGCTAAGCCTTACCGTCTGCCAGCATCATCAGTTCTTCGAGAAGGTAAGATTTCATTGAAAAACATGTCATAAATTATTAGCTAGAGAAGAGATTGAATGATTACCTTCTGCAACCGTCGTTGTCTTATATTTTAGCTCACTTTTGCTTTGATTCATCACAGTAGTACTTTTTTTACTGGCCTCTCTACCCCAAGAAATATAAGGCTTTCTTGGAAGTTTTTAGTTTAGTTAGTAATTTACTACAGAATGGAAGAACTTTTTTATTTCATTTGAAGACTCCTGTCCAACTTCTAGAGAAGATGTAGAATAATTTTTCATCATCTTCTAAAAGCCCAAATTGTTACATTTCTACATAGGTGGTGTTAAACCACGTATGATTTTAACTACTCTTATCTTGTGATGTGTGTTCCAGTCACTCTTATATTAATGTTCTATTAAAATCCTGGTGTTAGAGATGAAATTAAATCCTACATTTTTCATTTTATAGTTCCTCGGCCCAAACCATTATCAGCAGTTCCAAAGCAAGCTGTGATAGGGACTGTGTTAACAAGATCTACTTTCATCAGTAATGTGTTGTCTAAAATTGGAGAGGTTTGGTCAAGCAGTGAACCTAAAAATAGCATCTTAGCCTACAATAGGTACGTTTTCTTCTCCCTTTTATACTCCTACTACTTGTTCATCTCCTGGGTATTGGCAGCATTCAATAAACAGGACAGCCTTAGAGTATATTGGTGTCTGTAAAAAGGAAAAACTCTATGTTGGCTGCTTTTCTTACAAGAAGAATGTTTTGTTGTCTTTAAAAGTAAATGTGTTCATTGTTATTTGTAAATAAACAGAAATGTACAAAGTAAGAAAAGCCTGTCCTTTCCCATCTAAACCCATCTTTTTAAAGCAGTTTTAATTTAATGTTCCTTGTGACATATAATCAAAAGTTTCATTTTTATTTTCTTTGTAGTCCTAAAATAGAACCATCTTCTGTAGTATATTCTCTCCCTGATCCGGAGCTGCCTGGAGCATTTGTTGGAACACCAATTTCAAAAGCAGCACAAAAAGTTTCAAGGTAATAATTTTATTACATCATTTTTTAAAGACACAATGATGGATATTACACTATAATTTTTAATTTATCTTTAAAATTTTACAAATACTGTTTTAACTTCTTAAATGAGTTTTTAATGCTTGCTTTTTAAAAATGTAGCAGTAGTAATTTTAGTAAATTTTACATTGGCTGGTAGACTACTTAGAATTTTTGCTTAATGATTTCAGACTGCTTAAAGAAAAAAACTTTGTTTTAAAATCATTAGCAAAATTAACTATTAAATTGAATTTAATGGATTGTGACTAGCATTTCTTTCAATGAAATAGAAGAGGATAATATCAGTCAGCACTTAACATAGTAAGGTTAAGTGCTGTTTTATGTAATTCATGTTTTGTGTATGATCTAAAACGCATTCCTTATTTGGGTCATGGTCAAAAAGTTGATGAGGAAATCCTAAGACCTAATGCCATAATTAACATTTTCTTTAGAAAATGTCATAACTAGAAATTTTTTTCTTGATAGATTTTTTTTTTTTTTTAGTATAACTCTAACATATCAAGTTTTGTTAATGTAAGAATTTGGCTTTTACTCCGTAAGTACCAGTGCCATTTGTTGCACAGGCCCTGCTTTTGAGAAACAATCATTCATAAATAGGCACCTTAATCATAAACGTTGGTACAATGCAAGGCATTTAACAAACTATCTATTTGGGATAGCTCGATATAAAAGTGAGCAAACAGTTTACATATACAAAATTTAAATACAAATGAGACAGAGAAGGAACAGAAGAATTAGCACAGACAAAAGAGAAAAAAATGTGTAGCAGCCTGATTGAATAACCTTGGTTTAATGAAAATCTCAAAGCTTTGCTTAGTACAGAATAACAAGTAAGGAAGACCCTGTATTAAGAAAATACTTCCTATAAATATGTCCCCAGTGGGTCACAGATTAGTTCTTAAAGCACCTATTGTCTCTGTTGGTCTCCCACCTCTAATTTCAAAAATCTCATCTGAACATAAAGGTCAGAATGACAGGGAAGGCACGGCAACTGGAAGTTTTTATTTCTGGGCACCAAAACACGCTGCACTTTTCTGGTTATTCTCACTTTGGGGTGGTAAAAAGGTGGTGTTTTTATCAGTAGACCATATAACCATAAAATAGACTATTTGTTAGGAAATTGGGAAAAGAGGAGTGACCCTGTGGTCCACGACAAACGTAACCTGAAATTTTCACTTTCAAGTTTAAATTATTTATTTGTAAATTAAGTTTTTATGCTATTTGTACTATGCCTGCTTAATGCAAGTCATCAGTGAGATCCTCTTATCATTTGATATGAACTTGGTCTAGGATATTACAGAAAACCATTTCGTAGAATCTTGAGATTCCATTTTTGTCACTAACCTCATTAATTTGAAAAAAAAACTTTTTTTTTGTTGGTCAATCTAGTCTTTATTGTGATGAGAACCGTAAAGGTAAAATAAACCAGTATTCATTATGTACATCACATGTATTTGAAAGGAATTTTTACATGTTGATGAAAATAAATGGTAGCAAATGGATTACTGGGGAAATATTGCCATTTTTTCTTTGTATTTTAAATCGTTAGCAGTTTATCTTTGAAAATAAATGCCTGGCACTTATTGGGGCTCAGTAAATATTGGTAAAAGGGAAGGAGGAAGACCAAAGCTCTTTATATACATACATATATAGTTATCTAGAATTCCTAATTCTTTTCTGCTACTGAATTAATTTTGACATTTTAAACGAATGCATTTCATTAATATACTTGACTGCATTCATATTTATATTCCATGTATTTATCATACTTACCAGTGAATATAGAAATCTGAGTAATTAAATGGGTATTAAATTCTTTTGTTTCTTTAGTATAATAACTCAAATAAGTTACCATGATTTTTCTATTCATATATATATTCTGATTACAGACTGCTGGATTTGGTTGTTCATCCTGTTCCCCAGCTTTCTCAGTGTTTGGGGTTTATTCAGCAAACCCCCACAAGTTCTCCTTCATACTTAACCTCCAGTTCATTGCCAGTAAGTTCACAATTAAAAGGATCACATCAAAACGCCTCCAGAGCTTCAGAATTACATTTACTTGAAACTCCTCTTGTGGTTAAGGTGAGTATTACGTAGCATTCATGTGAAGCTAGGAAGTTCTTATTTTTCCAGTAGCAGAGAGAAATAAGCTATTTATAATTGATACCTTAAATAGACTTGACTAAATTTACTCTTTATGGTTAACTGCCATTGTTCTTAAAGTTCACAATTATATTGTCCTGAAAGTAATGCAAGACTCTGTGTGGTCATTATAAATTGGCCTGTATCCTGCTTTTATTTTTTAAATTCCATTTCTGATACCATTTCACAGTTACTGCTTCCATCAAATGCTTTTTAATTCTTAGGTTTGTTTATTTTAATTTTCTGACTCGTGTGATGGAACTATAAACTGATACTCCTTCCTACTATCAGCTATCTATCTGTCTTTAAATAGCCTCCACCATCTCTGATAAATTATCCTCTGAGAAACCACAAAACATGACTGGTGACAGTGGTCTTTTATCTTCCCATTGTCAAAATGTTTTTTACACACGTTATTCCCTAGCTCCTTGTCCAGTGTTCTAGCTTTAATGCTAGAGCTCTCTTCCCTTTTTTTTTGTTTGTGGATATCCAGCATTTATAGTGAGCCAAGGAATTTCTTTTTCCTTTCTTTTTGCATTTTATTTTATTTACTAAATTTTTTTTTTTTTTTAAGGAGGGCGCAGCTCACACTGGTCCATGTGGGGATCGAACCGGCAACCTTGGTGTTATTAGCACCACACTCTAACCAACTGAGCTAACCGGCCACCCCCTCTTTTTTTCTTTTTCAAGTTGAATGAAAGATACTTCAGTAAATGCTAGTCCCAAAATAGTTATTAAAAGAAGTTTAAAAGAAGGTTGATAAGATTAAGTTCCTAACATTTAATATCAGTAATTTTAACTTTTTTCATCAAAAAACAATCAAATTTTATATTCTCTACAGCTAGATTCATGTAAAATTAAATCGGAATAATTTTATACCTGCTACCAAAAATAATCTGGTAAATAAATTTCATAACAGATTTAATGGAATTCTATAATTTAATGGGATAATTTGTTTACTAGTTCTTTAGAGAAGAAGTGAAAGGATTATTTCTAATAAATAGTTCCTATGCTATTTTTTATTCATTATAATAAATTTTCAGAGGATTCTTATAGGTAATGCAGTTACTATTGGATTCATGTGATGAAATTACATTTTTTCTAAAATATTGTTAAACTCAGTGTCATTTAGATTAATTTGCTGTTATTAAGCTAGGTACTACTGTTTATCACACACTTATCTCTTTCACCTGACTGAAGTTTGCTAAGCAATAGTTAAATAATTTATCTCTGCAGTTTCTTTTTTAAGTTGAATATAAATTTGGAATATAAGGCCTTTAGAATGACTATGGATGCAATTTTGTTTTGTAGTTTTACATATAGAATGCTCAGAGTAGAATTTTGTATTTTCCAGTAATCGGTAGAACTTTTTATTGATGTGTTTAATTATTAGAGATAAGAATATAGCGACCATTGTGACTCAGTTGATCCTGTCTGTCCTTATGTATGTGCCTTTTACAAACACTAACAGTGGAATTCCCTTCACTCTTTGTCATAGAAAGCTAAAACTTTGGCCATGTCAGTTACTTCCTCTGGATTTGCCGAGTTCACTCCTCAATCCATCCTAAGGTCTGGTCTTCGATCAACACCTTTAGCATCTCCCTCTGTGTCACCTGGAACGTCTCTTACTCCTCCTTTACGACTTAAAGAAACTAGAATTTCATTCATGGAAGAAGGCATGACCACAAAATGGATTGCTGGAGTAAGTTTAATAATATTGGAATAAAAAAGACTTAATAAGAATATATTAGGTCCTATAAGTAAAACGATGTATCAATTTAAATATTATAGATTTTTATATACAATCTTGCAGATAATCGTGAAATCAGAAATTAGTTCAGAAGGGAAGTATAGGGTATTGGCTAAGCCAAACCCATCATTTACAGGTGAAGAAAGTTGGGCGCAGAAGCACCAAGTAAATTGCCTACAATTAAAGAGCTTTTTGGTGGCAGAAATGGAACTAGACAAGAGCTCTTAGTTTTTATTTTTAGTCCACGTCTTTTTTGTTTGTTTTTTAACCTATATTGATTTGCCTCTGTTACTAAATTCCTAATTGATTGTCTATTTATGAGGGTGCATGTTTCCAGAGGTCCACTGTAGGTTATTAAGAACCCATTTGGTTCTTGGTCATCTTGCCTATTCAGAGTCTTGGAAATACTGATTTATTAATTAGGAAAACGTTAACAATCATTAACTTTTAATCATGTATCTGAAGAGAATGGATTTAGAATGTGAATTTTGAGAAGAGAATTTGGAGAAATACTGAAAATGGATGGACAGTGTATATGAGTGGGATGATAGCTTAGACTTGACCAATATTTTACTCGTAATTTTTTTCAAAACCTTTTATTTAACAGTCTGCAGATGATAGCAAAACAAAAGAATTTGTTACCACACCTTTTTACAAATGTGGAGTTCCAGGAGAAACCGAATGGCTGAAGAACAGAGATAAGACATCTTTTTACCTGAATAGCCCTAAAATGGACCATCAAGAAATGAATGTGAGATCACAAGATACACCTTCACGAAGTTTGGAGAAACTGGATATGGGCAAAGATACTAGCACTGCTTCATCCAGATCGGACCAGACTACCTCTGAGTATCAGGATGCTCTATCGCCAGGAGACTTTGAAGATCCTTTCGTGGCTTCTAAGCCAGCAAGCTCTACCACGGAACTGATTACTAATTTAACTAAACAAACTCAGAAGGGCAGTGATAAAGGTGTGCTTGAATTAGAAGTAACTCCTCTAGACCTGGAGAAACAAATGGGTAAGAACTCATTCCCAGATTCTGAAAATGGCCATTGATGTCTCTCAAATTTATAATAGAATTTTTTCTACCATAAGAAAAGCATCAGGGTTAAATAAGTACATAACACAATACACATATCTTATTCTTTCCACTTACAAGTATGGCTTGCATTGTTCCATTCCTTATAAGTAGGTATAAGTTGTGAGGGGAGAAATTATGTGTGTTTTTAAAATTTGGAAATGAAATTTGGAAAAGAACAGTAGTGTTTAAGGAAGAAATGTCAGATGTCAGTGTGACTAAGACGTTCCTAGAACTGTGAGAAATAATACTATACAGACAAGAGTGAGATTATAATTTTTAACTTACCCAGCAGCCTCTACTTTCTAGAAAGCTGCTCTGAAACCAGGAAGTTCATTCTACTTTCCATCCTTAATTCCAAAATAATCATTGGACAATCAAATAAAATGTCCAAAGGCCCATGAATTTATTTTCTTTTTATCTATCAGAATATTGAGCCCCTAATGTATGTGCTATAACAGGTGGGATCCTCCTGTGTGTGTGCTAGATGTTGAGGCTCAAACAATGAGTAGACATGGCACCTGCTTGCATGCAATTTAGAGCTTAGTGGACTATACAAACAAATAAGGACTTGTGACGTAGTTTGGTAAGTGCTAAACTAGGGGACCTAGAAGGGGTCGGGAACACCAGGAAGCAGGGGAGAATATTGGCTTAGAATTGGAGGACCAGAAAACATAGTCTATTTTTATGTTTCTTATCCCTGCACAGTTTTAACAAGCTTATTTAAAGGTAACTCCTAACTTGAAATATGTAAAACCAAAACTTTTTTTAAAATCTGGGCATAGTGGTTTCTTTTACGAAATATTTCCTGCCTAAGCTGAACTAAGATTTCTTAAAATCTAAGTCCAGTAAAGTTTAGGCTATGATGTCTTTATTTAATGAGCATTCTTAGAGCAATTAATAATAAGCATTATTAATTGCTCTAAGAACTCAGGACTGTTTTCATAAATAGGATATATCTAGAAGTTTACATTACTCTTTTCATATGCTATGTTCCCCTAAAATATTTGAATGGTAAATATTAGATAAGGATGTTTATGGCAGTATCTTTATTGATACTCCTAAAATGATTAGGCAGTTTCAAATAGAAGTTTTTGAAGTTTTTGTTGTTTTTGTGGGGGGTTATATAACAAACTCTAGAGTGAAACAGGCTAGATTTGAATCTTAGCTCAGCTACTTACTAGGTTTGTGATCTGAAATAAGCAGTATGATCATATGCTTGTTTTTTTCATCATTAAAATGGGGATAATAATACGATCACTTTGAATGTTCAGGACTAAGTGAATTGATATATGTACACTTGTAACAGTACCTGTTAAACCAAAAGTGAGAGGTGGTAGATTAGGGGGGCTTTTAAGAGTAGACTCATATTAAATTAGAAGGAACTGTTAGCAGTCTAATGTCAAGGGAGTAAACCTAAAAGTATAAAAAAAGCAGAGCCAACAGTTGTTAAAAAATCATAGTCTAAGACCATGAGTGTTAACCATTTAGTGTAAAAAATTGTAAATATCTTAACTGTATGATTTATAGGCACTTTAAAAGAGACAGAAACAACGGATCTCTTAATTGCAGAGGAGACACTTTCAGAATTAAATCACTTAAGCCCTACTCGAGGAGTTGAAGCATCTCCTTGTGTACCATCAATCCCTGAAGGGTAAGTTTTTAATTTCAAATATTAATAATGTGTAATGAAACTATGAACCAATAGTGCACAGATTGGCTCTTAGTTAGATCTTTGACATTTTGGTATCTTCTGTTGTGAAAAGTTCATTTGTACAGTGTGTGTTATTTAGTAATTACCATGAAATCTTAGAATGGTCATCAGACATGTCCTGAATACATAGAGACATGATGGATTGAGGCAGAACTCATATTCTTTGGTGATTCTGTTTTGGGGGAGACCAAAAGTTTCACTCAGAGCCATGCATTCCTCGATGCCCTCCCATTTTCAGTAGTTTCCAGATGATCAGGTATGTCTCCTGCAGCACCAAGGAGGAGCGTACAGGGCTGAGAGGCATTTTTGTTCCCTGCCATTTGATTGATACTAGACACTAGCAAAGTTTTTGTTTTTTAATGACTGTGAATTGTTATCCTCCCAATTAGTTTCATTTAGCACTTGAACATTTACGGGTAGCACTAGATTACAGAAGGCAGTGCTACTAAAGTGTGGTCTGACAACAGATTGATACGGTATCAGTTTCCAAACAGACTTATTTGAAAAATGTGGCCACAGGTAATTAAAAATTGGCATAAGTATAATTTATAGTGACCAACAGTTTTAAATCATTCGTAGTTTAAGGCCATGCCATTGTGCCAACAAAGTAAAATATTGAAAAATAGGAAAAACAAGTAAAGCATCACTTGTTTCTAAATTCACTTGTATTAATACATTTTAATGTAACTCAAAATTAACTTATATGGCATTAATTTCTCTGAATCTTGGTTTTCACCAGTGAAATGGCAAGTAGGATTAGAGTGGGTTAGAGCAGATAGGATCTTATCACTACTTTAAAGTATATTATTTCTATTTCTAAAGGAAAATCCTCACCCCGAACTCCAAGGTACCAGTTTCAGATGAAGTATCAGTTGAAACCTGCACGTCTACAATTAGAGAAGGTAACAATACATGAATGTGTTATTTTGACTTTAGAATTATTTCCTTTCAGTGTTTTGAATAAAGAGTATTCTATTCTGCCAGCAAAGGAATCTATTCAGATTTCTTTACCTCAGTTTTTCATCTTTGGTGTGTGTACAGTGTCTGGAGATGTGTCCGCTATCCAAATTGGGATGCTTGTTAGGCCTGCCGTGGTTCTAATCGTGGGAGTCTTAGAGTGGTTTTTGTGGACATGTTTTCCTTCAGAGCATCTAAGAGCAGAGTAAATGACTAGTCCCCACCCAGACTGCATACCTGCTTCTTGATCTTCTGGGACTCATATCTACACAGGGCAACCTCCATTTTTATCCTGTGTTCGTGATCACTTAAGACCAAGATTGACTTATTATTAGAAAATTATCACAGATGACTGAATTTGTTCCAGGGAAATTAACAAATATGGAATTCGTTTGATTATTTTTTTAATCCAATGTACATTTTTTTTGAGAGCATATATATAGGGCTTAGGAAAGGCTTGAATAGATCTGTTTTTCCTCCCAATTAAGAATGTTATAATCAGGCGAGCATAGTCTAACATGTAAAATAAAAGTCCCCATAACCTGGTTACCCATTTTAAGAATCTGTTATTAATAATTTAAAGTATCTTTTCCTGAACTTTTTTTCTGTGCATATTTTACCCCATATGTTGAAAGGTGATAAGTAGGGTAGCTAAGAGTATAGGGGTTTGAACCAGACTGCTTGGGTTCACAACCCAGTTCTGCTCTTTTCATGTATAAAAAAGACTATGGGCCATACCTGTTTCTTTGTAAAATATTAATAACTTTAAATGTTAATAAAAGCTTAATAAGTGATAGCTATTATAAATTATTACCAATTAGTAACAAAAAAGCAACTTTTTTCCCTTAATATGTTTAAAACATTTTCCCCATGTCAGTGTAGATTAATCGTGTCCTTTTTAATGGTTTTGATGGTATTCCATAGTGTGGTTGTTTGTGGTATGCTTAACTAATTACTTATTGTTGACATTTGGGCTGATCCCCATTTTTGTTTGTTTTGCTATTTCATTTCTGCAGTGACTATTCTTGGGTAGATTCCTAAACATGGACTTGCCGGGTCAAGGAGTATGCACAGATTTTTAATATTTTTATTTTCTCTAATAACTGATTGAAAGATAAAGTGCATATTTTCCCATTCCTCTTTGCCAAACTGACAGGCAAAAAACTTTTTTCATTTTGTTTCATAAAGTCTTTATTAAGTATATTAGGGATATCAGCCTCATTATCTATTAAAAGTATAAAAATTTTATTTTAGTTGGTCTTTTTTTAAACCCTTTTATTGGTTATTGTTAAACAGTAAAGGATTTTTAATTAAGTTAGTCAGATTCAAACTTTTCCCTCCTTGAGGTGTTTTGGGTTTTGTGTCCTTCACCAACTCTAAATTTAAATATGGCCTGTGAGTGCTAATGACATACAAAAATTCGGCAAAGGGGAATGTGAAACGTAAGGAAGATTTGATTTTTAATGAGCCTCCCACCCCCAATTTTTTTTTTAAAGTGGTGAAATATATTTGTGGCCATTTGGGTGCTTTCTGCCAAAAGAGAGATACCCATCTCGTCCTTTTCACAACCAGGTCAAAGCCCAGTCAGTTTGCATGTCCCTCATGTCATTCTATACTGGCTCAACAAGGATGGCTGGTTGTCTAACCAGATGAACATAATTTTCAGATTAATAAGGAACAAATACCTGAGCTCCTTAGTATAAGTATATTGATGTTTCACAATAAGGGCAAAAATTATATTCCAGTTAAAAACCAATGTTGTCATTTTAAAATGTAAAATTTATCTCATGTGTTTTATCTTTGTGGAAAGCAAATATGTATGGTTTAAACTCCGTAATTGGATACGGAAGAAACGATTAAAATGTAAATCTTCGTAGGCTTTTCCTTTTTAAGATGTTAGAATCTTCTTGGCTATAAAACTTTTTCAAGGAATTATTCGCAAGTACATTTTACCCTTTTTCCCTTCTGTTTGCTTCCCTAATATGTATCATTTTCCAATTAATAACATGGAAGATTAACTCGCATTTTTCTTTCAGCTGTGGCCGATGTCCTTGGTGATAGTGGAAGCTCTGGGCTCATTATCTCTGAAAGACCTATTGTCTCTGAACATAGGCTTGAGCAGGAAATAGCACTGAACTTAAAAGAAGATCGTGAAATAGAAGTTGATGTTCTAAAAGCAAGTGTTGACTTAGCAGAAGAAGAGCCTCCAATTTCTGATGATCCACCTGATACTCAAGAAATTCATGTAAAAAAATTTAATTTTTTAATTCTTTGTCAGTCTTATTTTGATTGAGTTAGGTTTCTAGCAATAGTTCAAACCTAATGTATTCATTTGATAGCTATACAAAAACCTCTTTATAAAAATCTGTCTTAAAAAGCACGGACTATACAAGAACACATCTTTTTAAGTAAGAAATTGTTTTTCATGGAAACTAAAAGGCTGTGTTAAAGAAGTCACAATTGTAACACTTTAATTTTTGCTTAGTATTTGGTTCAGATGAAAGTTTCTTTAGCAATAAGAAAATAGATACTGGCTACTCCAGAGACAAATATGACATTGAAACTATTTAGAGCATATATTTGAGAATAATTGAATATGGTTGAATAGAATTTTTTCCCCATGCATACTTGTGGGAGAATGATACTCGCCTGGTTGGGGTTGAACTATGAACATTCCACAAAGGATTTTTTTTTTCTTTGTACTTAATATGACTTACGGTTTCTAAAAATTCCACCAAATCTCTTTTATCATCAACAGACAACTTTATATATGATAAATGAATTAAAGATGAAGAAAAACCAACTTTTAATTATCTATAGAAATTTGATTACCTAGTATTTGGAAACTTTAACTCATAAAAATGTCATGATTGTCCATATTCATTTTCATGAGTATTCTCATTGTGAAATAGATGAATCAAGTCCCTATTCCTTCAGCTAGGAAGCTGAAACAATTGTGGGCATGTTGTAAGGGGGTGTCCTCATTGCTGGGTATCTCCTGTCTTTTCATCTCACTACATGCTTGGGGAGTGGGAAAATGTCATTGTCTAGGTTGGTGGTAATGTTCTACCTTCTTGGTCAGGAGATCTCTCTGTTACTTTCTACCTCCTCCTTTTTCTCCCCTTCCCTTACCAAAAGGTAAATGCAAGGACCATTCCTTCCTCCACCAAACCCTTGCAAGAGAGGTACTGAACTTGAAAGCCTTAGGAATTTCATGGTTTATGCAGCCCCAGCAAAGGGAAGAGGATTGAGTCTAGCCCAAGGGAGCTTATGTAGGTGAATTCTTCTTCATCCTTACGGGGATCGTGCTGTTTAGAAAAGTGTGGATAGTTAGGTGATTTGGGGGTTGTTTCTTTTTCTCTAGTTAATTTTTTTTTCTTGGGTGAGACTAAAGTCCTTAATTCTTCTCACAACTGTTAGCATCATAGTAATTTTCTTTTGTTAAGACTGTCTTTTTTAGCCAGGGAAATGTGGAATGTCTAATTCCATTCAGAATCTCAAAATCTTTTTCTGTCTAGTTATTTTGACTTGAGAAAGTCTAATTGCTTAAATGGATGTTTTATAAAGTAAACCCATAAGTATATGCCATATCAAATGTAGTTTATGTTTAACAATTCATATACCAAGGGTGAGATGGTCATTTGAAAACGTGATGCTTATGCTTTAGGTTTAAATAATATTAAAATTCTTTAACCAGACTCTTATCTTCAATTCATTTTAGGTGATTGAACATGAAAAGCTCGAAGTTGAAGATTCAGAACAAGAGGCTAGGAATCTTTCATTTAATGAGTATCCCTCAGGAACTCTTAAGCTTCAATATAATTTTGAGACCATAGAGCAGCAGTTCTGTGACTTGCCTGATACTAAAGACACTGCTGAGTGTGACGTTGCTGAAGTAGATGGAGAACTTTTTGTGGCTCAGAGCAACTTCACCTTGATATTGGAGGGTGAAGAAGGAGAAGTTGAGACGGGTGATTCTGCAGCGTCTAACGTGTTAGCTAAAGCAGCTTACATAGCACCTGAGGAAAAACACGTGTACACTGGGGAAAATGGAAATCATGGACATGTCGCAAAATTGCCATCTATCATAACTAGTGATCAGGAGTCCCAAAAGGTCGAGACGTTACCATATGTGCCTGAACCAATCAAAGTAGCAATTGCAGAAAATTTACTAGATGTAATTAAAGACACAAGAAGTAAAGAAATTACTTCAGATACAATGGAACAGCCCATTCATGAAAACATACCTTTAATAAGCCAGAAGGTAATGTGTTCCACCAAGTCAGTCAAATCTAGGTTTAAGACTGTTGAGGAAACAAGTACAGTGACTCTCAATGTCAGCCAGGTTGGTGACACGATTTCATCCAGAACTCGCACAAGAGGACGTGTCCAAAACCTGGCTGTCAAATCAGTGCATCAGGAAGAGCCAGCACATGTTGCTGCTCCTGAGATGCTGCTGGGGCTGTCAGTTACAAAGAAAACTAGGAAAACGAAAGACATTTCGGAGGCTTCTACAGATACCTTTCCTGATGCCAAAGGAATACCTCCGAATCAGCAAGTAACTCAAAATGCTGTTACTCCTAGGAGAGGAAGGAGAAAGAAAGAAACTAATCAAGACACATTAGAAAGTATGAATTCTGTGGAACAAGAAGCACAGCTTACTCCAGGTAGGGAATTAAGAAGGTTGAGATCATCTCAGCTGTCGGAACCATCGCCTAAAGAAACTTCTTTTAGAAAAGAAGAAAAGCTTTCATCTGTTCGAAAAAGGACTCCCAAAAGAATTAAAAAATCTGTAGAAAATCAAGAATGTGTTGAAATTGTAAATGATCTAAAAGTTAATAAAGTAACAAATTCTAGCAGAAGTACCAGAAAATTGAGACGTGCTGATTTAGAAGCTTCTGAAGATACAGGACGAGAACAAGATGGGAAGCCCAGTGAACAGCAGCTGCCCATTCAGCGTAGGACAAGAGTTAAAAGGGGAGACGTTACTGCATCAGATGTTACAGAAGACTTGAAACTTGATTCATCCCAGTTGGCTCTCCAAGCAGAATCTGACATGCCTGCTACACCTAGGAAACGTGGTAGACCAAGAAAAATTCATCCATCACCAGATGTAGGATCTGAGGCTGTTAAGGAAGTGAGAAGTCCCAAGAAGAGCATAGTCCTGAACGTTGTCCAAAGGAGAGCTACAAGAAACACCCCAGCTCAACGTGGAAGTACTGGTGTTAGAAAACCAGCTTTAGAAACATCAGTTTTCGTGCCAAATGAGGAACTTGTTACAGTGGTGAGCTCTAAAAAAAAGCTTACAAAAAGGACTGAAAATCAAAGCCAAAAACGTTCATTACGCCCGGTGTCAGAAAAATCAGGAAAAGGCATAGATGAAGAAACGACAAACAAAGAACCAGGTGACCAGAAGGAAGCACTACTCGCCAAGGCCACTCTGACTTCGTCGTCCCATAGCACGAGGACTAGATCTCGAAAGGCCGTCCTGTTGCCTGACCTTTCTGAACCAAAAAATGAGTCTGTGTTTTCTCCTCCTGTGTCAAAGGTTTCAAGGAAACAGAAAGGTACTTTTATTTCTATTTAAAACACAATTTTCATTTTATTCAGTCTTCAGTTTCAACATTGTTTTAAAATAAAGCATTATTTGATTTGATTTAAGGCACTATTTCTTTTAAAGATGATCTGTAGTTACAGGGCATTTCTCCCCCTCCAAAAAAGAAAGAACCAGCTTTGATCTTTTAATAGTAAAATCTGAAGAGTTTATATTTTAAAATTTATTTTGAGATTCAAGAATTTTCTGGTTCAGTATAACCTTTTAAATCCTATAATTCACTTGACTTAGGTTTAATTTTTTTACAACAGTATCATTTCTCTTCATTCTGCCCTTATATCCTAATGACTTAATTTTGGTTTCTCCCCAAATAGAACCAGCATTTTAAATCTAAGTACCACTGTGTTTTGCTCTTGCCCCAGGTGCTGTCCATAAATTCAGATTGTTTGAGGGAAAACAGAATTTTATTGATTAGGATATAGAAATTACTTAAATCCTTATTGCCCCAAAACTGGCCTGGCTACATGCCCAGCCTCCCTTAGAGCCACTGAGGAGCTAATGATTGTATTGTGTTGGTTGGCATAGCTCAGACCTTCTCGGCAGGAGAGCTGCCTCTCCCAAAAGGGTGACAATAACTCCGTTTGTGTTTAAAGCACAGATACACATAAAGCAGATATACATAAGAACACACACACACACACACATATGCATGCTATTAAGATTTCTGGGAGGAGGGAATTTCACTGAGGGAGGCAATTTAAAAAGGCGATAATGCAGAAAACGCTAAACTGGTGTAGCTGAATGGATCCATCCTATTAGGGTAGTTCTTTGTAAAGGTGATGAAAATGGTTAGGTAAATAAAATGTAGTTGTTTATCTAAGTTACAGTTTAAGATGTAAATTTCAGCAGAGCAGCTGGAGGATTTGTAAGTAAAATAGGTGACTTTGTTGTTTTAAACTTTTAAAAACTGTTGCATATATTTTTTAATACATCCTACATAGTTATCTTCTGACTTGAGGAAGGCCAAGAGAAGATAAGCCATTTAAAAATCTTCAAATTGATATTTTCTCTCTTCAACATTCACTGTGCAAAAACCTCTTTAAATATTTGTTTTTGATAAATGATACTGCTTCCCATGCCACTTATTTCATGAGCATTTTCAGATACCTTTAAATAGTCTCAGAACCCTGGGTGTGCATGGTTTTTGTATTGTTTTTGTTTTAATAGAGTCCATATGTGGTATTTCATTTCACAGATGTGCCACAGACTGCTTTAACATGCTCCTGTTAGATACTTGATTTGTTTTCAGATTTTCTAATATTATAAATAGGCACCTTCTACAGTAAGAGATGAAATTAGAGATGAGAAATTTGGGGCTGGGGTCTCTTGTTTGTGCCACCCACCCGGAAAGTTATTTAGCCTTTCTGAATCTTGTTTTCTCATCTTTTCAATGAAGGTAATAATTAATGCCTACCTTACAGGATTCTTGAGAGTATTCGTTACTTTAACGAAGCAGTTACCACCATAGGATGCAGTTTCCTTTCTCCTTTTTCCCTGAGATTATAGTTTCTTCATTCTCCTTGGTGCCTATTTAAATTGTATTTTTATTTTATTTATATATATATATACACACACACACACACACACACATACATACAGGTATATATATAACATACAGGTGTATATATATATATATGTATATATATACACACACACACAGCTATATATATATATATATATATGTTGTTTTTTTTAATTGGGGAATATTGGGGGAACAGAGTATTTTTCCAGGATGCCAAGTCGTTGTTTTTCAATACAATTGTGGAGGGCGCACCTCAGCTCCAAGTCAAGTCGTTGTTTTCAATCTGGTTGTGGAGGGCGCAGCTCACTGGGCCATGTGGGACTCGAACTGGCGAGCTTGGTGTTATGTGTACCATGCTCTAACCACTGAACCATCCCGCCACCTTTTAAAGCTCCTTTAAGGAGGTGTTGGCAGTACAGAGATGAGTGGATACAGAGAGATTAGAAATTAATGTAGATTACATTAGAAAGCTAGAGACTGTCCTTTAATTGAAACTTGTTAAAGGAATAGCTATCTTAGAATTTTATTTAGATGTGTTTTATAGCTAAAAAGAATGTGAAACTCGACCTCCCCCCCCCCCTTCTTCTGCTCTTCTGCCTCCCCCTCCCCACTCTGGTTCAAGCCATTGTTTCTCAGTCTAGTTGTGTAGGACACAGCTCCGTGTCCCATACTGGTATTTATGAGCCTTGCGGGGGGGGGGGGGGGGGGGAGCAGCTGTTCACCATCGGCTGTCGCCGGCTGCCAGCCGCTCCTGGCAGCACACTGTAACCGTAACCGTAACCCGCGGCAGCACACAGCAACCCACAGCAGCCCAGCTCCAGGGAGAGCCGTTGTTCACAATCTTAGCTGTAGAGGGCGCAGCTCACTGGCCCATGTGGGAATCGAACCGGCAACCTGGCAGCGTTAGGAGCACAGCACTCAGAGCACGGCGCTCCAACCACCTGAGCCACCAGGCTGGCCCAAAACTTGACATTTTAATAGATTTCTCTCATTTCCATTCCTCATCAGCAGATAATTAAAGGCCTGTAATGCCGGAGGCTATACATTTATCAATTCATTTGATTCTCACTGCAACCCAGTTAAGTATAGGTACTATTACTTCCTTCTTTCCACATTGAGGAAATTGAAGGTCAGTGAGACTGAGCAGCTCTGTCACCTGGGTAATAAGTAGTGGTGTCCTGGAGCCAACTCCTGCTGGCTGGTGAGAGCCAGTTTTTAAAATGTTCAGGAATTTGTCGAGCCTGCCATGGTGGGAGCATTTATACCACAGAGATCAGCAAATGCTATATAAATCAGAGCTCCTCTTTGTTTTTCCCAGAAAGCTGTTTACCAGTGCAGTACTGGGTTTGAACCTGGGTCTTTCGAACTCCTTAGCTCTTAAGTCACAAGGCCATCAAAACTTAGACTCAGGAAAGTTACAAGAGATGGGTGAGGAACTTAACATACAAAGAAATATAATAAAGTCTTGTGTGGCTTGTAGAAGCATATGGAAGGAATGGCGGGTGCTGAACATGTTTGCCCTTGATAGTATATTTTTATATTTCCTTACTTCTTTGAAGTTGAGGGGGAAATCACAGGTGAACAATATGAGGTAGTCTGAAAAGCCGAAGAAGCTGTTACTCCAGCTAGCCTCAAGAGAGAAAAATAGGATGTATCATCTTCATAGCTAGAATATTGATGTTTCGGTCTGACACCAAAAGTGGGAAGTTACCACCAGTAACCCCAACCATTTCTGCCACTTATCATCTGGGAGTAGAGATGACTTACTTCTGACCTCGTGCCTGTTTTTTCTTTTGTTAATAATCATATGCTTTACAAGCAGAATTTGACATCTTGATTGTCCCATTAGGCAAAGTAAAACTGAACTATAATTTGATCATTTCAAAGATTTGTTAATTCTTGAAATATAACAAAGGCAAACATCTAAAGCACTTACCGTATGCCATACATTGTTCTTGATCTTCACAATAACTTTATAATGCTATTATTAATCTCATTTTATAGAAACTGAGGCACAGAGAGGTCTCAGTAACTTACCTTTGGTCCCACAGCTGGTAAATCCAGGAGCTGGGGTTTCATCTCTGGCAGACTGGTTCAGCCACCCCATTGCTAATCACCATTAGCATGGAAACCCTAGGGTAACAAAACAGAAAAATCCAAGATCAAGTCTATGATCAGTGTCTTTAATGACATTTTAAATCAATTCTTAAACCATTTTTATTTGTGGAATAGCTTCCCGTCATCTTCTCTTTCTATATTATTATTTTTCTTTACGATTTCCTT
Source organism: Rhinolophus sinicus (assembly GCF_057876585.1). NCBI lineage: Eukaryota > Metazoa > Chordata > Mammalia > Chiroptera > Rhinolophidae > Rhinolophus > Rhinolophus sinicus. The sequence continues at coordinate 54,699,681 of NC_142506.1, read as the reverse complement.
TTTATAATGTGCACTTTGTGTTGCCTTTGACTGGAACAGCTAACTCAGAATGAGCTGGCAAGGAAAGAGGCTTTGAGTCTCTTCATTGTAAATTAAATTGTTTTTGTAAATACATATTTCATCTCTGGAACAGTAGGAATTAGGAAGCAAACTAGGTCAGGTTATATACGAGATTGATGTTTTCCTTCCCCAGAATGTTTCAGGAGCAATGAAGATCGAAGCTAGTGTAATACTATTTTAAGTCTTATTTTGATACTTTAGCATTTAGTTTGAAGCATTAACTATTGCTGAACATTTGGCTTAATTACCTAAATGATGTTGGGATTTGGGGGATTTTTCCCGTCATTTTTCTCAGTGGATACCATGTTATGATGCTAGTGTTTTCTATGTGTTGGGATTGTTTAATCTTTCTAATGCAAGCATTTGCTTCAAGCTTTTAAAAAATACGTATGTATTTGTAAATTGATATAGACGGTGTTTTGTTTTTTGTTTTTTTCCACCTTTAGCTAAAAAAATAGGGGCTTCTGAACAGCTGAAAGAATTGGTTTCAGATTTATCTTCTCAATTAGTAGTCTCACCTCCTGCTTTAAGGACCAGGCGGAAAAACATATCTAATACACCCAAACTTGTAGATGAACTGGTAAGAAATGCATGATTTTATTTGTATGCTGGTTTAAATACGCTTTTTTTTTAAAGCAATGTTTCTATTTAAACTTCTTTAAAAAGAGCAGACATTTATATTAACAGCCCAAAGTTGCCTTGTGTACACTTTTGGGACCCTACATTTGGGACAGTTACTGATGGCATATTACTGGCAGCTGCAGTTTAAATTACCTGCTAGGGGGATAGGTTTTTACATTGTGTCCCATCAGAATTATCTGGATGTGTTTATTTAAAATGTAGGTCTCTGAACCCCTTGAATATCATCCACAGGCCACACTTGGAGAGACAATGTTTCAGAGTTGATTCCATCACCAAATTGCACATAACCCTTAAATAAAAATAGTTGGGGATTGAGTATGAGACCCTTACATTTACCAACATTAATTCATAAGCATTACTTGAATTATCTGCCATTAGCCAGTTACTATGCAAGGACAAAGACTTACAGAAAAACGATTCAGGCAAATGCCTTGTCTTTCAGGAGCTCAGTTTAACTGAAGAGGCAAAAACACTTACTTTGTAGCATGATAAGAATCATTTATACCCAAATAGCCCTACAAACAGAAGGTAACGGAGACAGGACTTCCTGGCAGAGAAAACAGCAGATGCAAAGGCACTGAAGCGTGACAACTCGTGGGGGGTGGGGGGGTGCTGTTCACATATTAGCAAATATCCATGTATATTTTTTAAGTTGTTTCTATGACAAATGAATTCTGGTGAGGAAAAAAAAGTCTCTTGTGACCTAATTCTTATGAGATGAGAGCCTAGATTTGGACACAGTGGGAACAAAGGGCAGTGGACAATGGAAACAATAAAAAAAAACATATGGAACTGACAAGACTTGGGGATCAGTTGAATGTGTGAGGATGAGGGATAAAGAGTGGTCTTCAGGACCAAGGTTCCTACTAAAAAAGGGTCCACTTGAGACTTGTTGAGTTTGAATTCGTTAGCACTGTTTGGCTCTATTTCTTGACTCAGAATAGAACTTTTTAGATTTCTAATGTTTCATTACTTAAGATTTATCTTTTTAAATTTTAACTCATAGGAAGATAATGCTCAATCAATAAAAACTGTGGGGAAGCAAAAAGTGAAAAGAATCAAGACTGAAAAAACAAAACAAGCAAGCAAGTATGACTTTTTCTGTGCTGTAATTTTTATCTAATTTTGTTTCTTAAAATTAGATTTGAGGAGTATTTGAAAGAAATTGTTAAATAGCTCATTAGAAATGGATAATGCTTAGAGGAATTTATAAGCACTGGCTCCTTGTAATTGTTAGATTTCACTGTGGAAGATGGATTTCTCTCTAGCATGAAAGCCTATTCATCCTATTGAAAGAAGGGTAGTGGGGTGGGAATAGTTTAGTCCCCAGTGAATCTGTTTTTGCAGTGGATGGGGGAGGGGAATGGGATGTTTCACCTTTTCTTAGTAAAGGTAGATGAGTATTAGTAAAAGGTAATTATAAACTAAAAAATTCTGTGATTATTTCATTAATGGAAATAAAACTTCATCTCTGGGGATATTACTCCATTTCAGATATATTTGTTACATTGTATTTTATTCACACTGTGCTTAGGTGATGTTCAATTTCATAAAAGTAAAGTAATCCATTTTATCTTACTTTAAAAACTAATTTCATGAGACTTTTGACTATAACTAATACTATTTATACACCAGTTGGCCTTGAATGTATGTGAAGAATTACATTCAAAATATATACATACAAATGTATACATTACAAAAACATACACATAATTGCTAATTTCTGGTATTTGAGAATTGCCATTTCTCCTATGCTCATGGCCCTGCTGGGCTCTCATTCCATGGACTGACTATTGGTACTTGGCCAGTTCCCATAACCCAGCAGTATTTATTAATACATAGGAAACATTTAAAGAAAATTCAGCAGTGATTGTTTTTGAATATCTAAATCAAAAAAGGGAAATTTCTGTCAAGTGAAACCTTAACTCTGCCTCTAATTAGCTTAAAATAATTAGTGAAGCTTTAAAGTCATAAGCTAATTAGGCACATGCACAGTGTACCAAAGTGCAAGAGAACTTTTATACAAGTTCTTTTATGAAGTGAAAGCACTAGGAAAGGGTGATCCCTGAAGTTTCTTTCAGTATATTGGGAAGCCAGTTATAGTTTATATTATGATATGTTTATTCTTACTTTCATTACATCTTTTTTCAGAAACACAGAAAAAGAAAGTTCTTGGTCACCTCCTCCAGTAGAAATTAAGCTGATTTCTCCCTTGGCAAGCCCAATTGATGGAGTAAAGAGCAAGCCAAGAAAAACTGCAGAAGTAACAGCAAAAGCTATTGGAAGGAACAGAAAGAAATTGTCTTCCTTTCCAAAACAAGTTTTGCGCAGAAAAATGCTGTAATTTGTTTCAAGTTTTTAATATACACCTATTTGTAAAGTCATCAGAATTGTGTGGATTATTAAAAATCATCTAATTTGGAAAATAATTTATATAAATTATTGTAAATTTTTGTAAACAGGTCTTCAGTAAGTAAAGCAATTCCATATAGAGTGTGATTCTTTTAGTCAAGGCAGTTTTTTCTATTTTATATTAAAATTTCATACATTTATATAATATGTAAATATGGCTTATTATTGGAATGTTAAATAAAGTGTATACTTCACAGTAGTTTGTGTCTGTTAGATTTTTGAGAGGGGAATTTCTGTTTTAATAATTTTACATACCAGTAGGCATTAGTCCCATTTTCTTTCTCTAGTTAAAAGTATTAGACCAATCTTAAAATGAGGATGATTGAACTGTTACTTTTTTTTAAGTTGCTATTTTATAATTTATGCACTTTGCTTCTGTGATTAATTTTGTTTTGTTTTAGGGGGGGCAGTGGCTGTTACTATGTTGAAATTATGGGCATGTAATTTTGCCACTTTTTTGTAGTTTAACAAATTTTGTGTACTCTACCTCAAATGAGTAATTTTTCAAGTAATGCATTGGTTACATGTAATGTTGGCATTTCTTGTTCAGCAAGCTTACAGGCTACTTATCTTTAAAGTCTCTTAATTATTCAGAGACTAACTATCCAGGTTAGATTGACCGGTTCACTGCTCACTAGCAACCTCTGAAAGGGGTTAGAGAAGGAAGGGAAATGTAAACCAAATCTGTTTCAGGAACATTTGGTGCACTTTGTATGTGCCTAACGTTGAAAGATTGAGAAGTCTGAACAAATTTTATAAATTTTATAAACATGTCTTTGAAGGAGCTTGCTACTGAATCACAGAAATCCCTTAATATTCAGGTTTTAAAACTGACAAATTCTCATAGGACCTCAGGCACAGACTATTGGATGGAAAAGTGTGTGAGTAGATGTGGAAAAAGGAAAAGAAAATAATCAACACTGTTCTCTGCAGTATGACTGTGCAATTAAGTGGTGATACTTGGTGTAGTCGATAAAATTCATCAATAAATAAGTGTTGTCAAATAATTTATAACAGGTAATTGATAGTGTGTAATGAGTGGAACATTAATAATTGATTATCTAGAAACACTGCTTTTGTTTGCTAAACTTTTAATGTTTCAGTGTGAAGCATAAGCAGTGTACTTTCTACAGTATTTTTCTACCAGATAACTATGAATAATGGGAAAATGATGAAAATGCCTACGCCAAGTATTGACAGTGTGAAAGTAGCAGTACGAGTGCGGCCTTTTAGTCAGGTTAGTGATAAATGTTACATTGCCTTGTTGAAAATTTGACTATGACTTTCATTTTATTAATTTTTTAATGATAGCTACCAAACTTGTATGTAAGCTGCTTGTCATTTATGGAATATTAAACTTATTTAAATGAACTTGTTAAATGAGTAATTTAAAGATCTAAACATAATTCAGTAAACAGTTTCATTCTTCGCACAAGTAGTGTAATAAACTGAGAAGAGAAATACTGTCAAGTTAATAATTTTTTTAAGCCGATGCAGTTTGGTGTGAATATAGGCATGTGGTATCTATTTTTAATAAATGCATTTTTCCCCTCAAGAGCAGATCATAAGCAAACAAATTGCCAATTCTGAATGTACTGTTTGAAATGCATTTATGTATAAATGTATTTATATGACTTTTTACAAAAACACTGGTCATTAAATTGTGTTGCTACAACATTTTAGGATAAAATATGGATTAAACTCATTCTTGGACTTGTAGCAATTGTTATGAATACATTAGTTAAAATTCAAGATAATTCTGAACAATTGACCCATTCAGCAAATTTTTGACCATCTGCTATGGATCAAATGATGTGCTAGAAACAAAGGATTTAAAGGAAAATCCTTTGTTCTCCACCAGTTTCCAGTCTGATGTAAGTAACTTTTTTATAGTAGTGTATCCCCTAGCACTAAGGTAGATAATCTTGGCACCCAAAGGAAGATCAGATCTAGTTCTGCCTGGACAGATCTTGACAACTTCCTGGAGATAGAAGCATCTGAGGTGACCGTAAAGGATAGTAAAGTTTGGATTAAGGGTATGCTAGACCAAACACCACGCCCAGGCTTTTTTGACAGTAACTGATCCTGAATGGGATACAATGAAATGACCTGATAAGATGTCTTTCCCACTTGTACAACCTGCTGCCTTTTCTCTTATCCATCAATATTCAGTATTCGCACATTTTCAGTTCATATCAGTTCTGCCCTTTCCCTTAACATTCATTGATAGTGCACAAAATATTTCAGCAACCTAGCAGATATATAATTAGATAATTATATAAATGTCAAAGAATTAATTTGTGATCAGTAAATTAAATGTGGCCAAAAAAAGGAAAGACAACCTTTTTTATAACTTAGCCCTTCAACACACAAAGTAGCTATTCTGGGGATTATTTTTCATTGGCCTTAATATTGCTACAGTAACTAACTGCAAGTTTTAAACAGTAAGGATGTAGAAGTAGTTGCTAAAACAGTTACATATTTACACAACCTTTAGGCCCTTCTGCAAACATTGCCTTTGTCTGTCACCAAAGTTGATTAGCTTTTACCAGAACAGTAGCAAGGAGGAAAGAGGATGAACTTAAGCGCTGATCTGAGGATAGATGATTATGCCTCACACCTGAAGAACTAGAATAGCTCCTAGGTGACCTGGATTCTGCCGACTTTCTAACTTCATAGCCAGTTTTCAGTGTGGAATCAGAGAACCAACTTTAAGACTATCTTTGTTATAAGAGGCAGTGCATTCTCAGAAGCCTTTGAAGTCAGATGAATTGGGGTTCAAACTTGACTATTTCACTTACCCACTGTAGACTTGAGCAAGGGAAGTTTTAAGCTGAGCCTTGGTTTCCTTTGTAAAATGAAGAGACCAATACCCCACAGGGTTGCTGTTACGAGATGAATATATAAATCAGAGCACAATGCCTGACAAATACTCTTAATGCTGTTACAGTTTATTTTTTCATTATCTTCTAAATGGTTTGAGATAAAATCTACATTTTATACAATTCCCTCAAAGTGTACAATTCAGTGATTTTTAGTGTATTCACAGATAAATGCAGCCACTAAGTTTTAGGATGTTATTATCACTTAAAAAATAATCTGTGCCCTTCAGCCATCATCCTTATCCCGAGTCCTAGGCAACCATTGATCTCATCCCTGTCTCTGCGTATTTCCCTGCTCTGTGCATTTCATATAACGAACCATAAAGTATGTAGTCTAGTGACTGGCTTCTTTCACTCAGCATCATGTTTTCAAGGTCCATCCTTGTTGAAGCGTATGTCAAAACTTTATGGCTGGATAATACTCGCACTGTATTTAACTCTCGGTGAGGGGATGTTATGAATAATGCTGTTGGAAACATTCGTGTACAAGTTTTTGTCCGGACACGTTTTCATCTCTTGGTTATATACTTAGGCATAGAATTGCTTATTCATAGGGTAACTTGCTCTTCAACTGTCTGAGGAACTGCCAGACTTTCCAAGCAGCTGCGGCCTTATAGTCACTCCCACCGGCAGTATGTGAGGGGTCGAATGTCTCCAACCCTAGCAAACACTGGACTTCACTGTAGCAATTCTGGTGTGAAGTATCTCAAGGCTTTGGTTTGCATCTCCCTGATGACTAATGATGCCACCCATCTTCTCATGTGTATATCTTCCTTGGAGAAACATCTATTCAGATCCTTTGCGAATTTTTTAATTGAATTATCTTTATATATTGAGCTGTTCTTTACATATTCTGGATACAATCCCTTATTAGATGTAAGATTTGCAAAATTTCTCCCATTTCTTTGGGTTGTTTTTTCACTTTATTGATGGTGTCCTGTGAAGCACAAAAGTTTTTAATTTTACTACTTGCTTTTGGAGTCATATCAAAGAATCCTGTGCCCAATCCAAGGTCATGAAGATGTATTTACTCCTCTGCTTTCTTTTACACGTTAGCTCTTATATCTATGTCTTTCATCCACTCTGAGTTAATTTTTATGTATCTGTATGAGGTAAGGGTCCAAGTTTCCTCTTTTGCACGTAGCTATCGAGTTTCCCCAGCACTATTTCTTGCAAAGACTGTTCTTCCCCCATTTGGCAGTCTTGTTGGAAAGCAGTTGACCATAGATGTCTGGGTTTATTTCCGGACTCTCAATTCCATTACGTTAATCTGTGTGTCTGTCATGCCAGTACCAAACTCTTGGTCACTGTTGGTTTGTATTAAAGGTTGTGAAATCTGGAACTGCATCCTCTTTTTTTTCAAGATTGTTTTGGCTATTCTAGGTACATTGCAATTACATATAGATTTTACAAATAGCTTGTCGATTTCAACAAAGAAGTCAAGTGGGGTTCTGATAGAAATAGCATTGAATTTATACATCAGTTTAGGGAGTATTACCATCTTAATGCAAAGTATTCTGATCTATGAACATGGGATATTTTTCCAATTTTTAGATCTTTAGTTTCAACAATGTTTTAGAGTAGTCAGAGTATGTTTTGCACTTTATTCTTAAGTATTTCTTTTTGATGCTATTAGAGATGGAATAATTTTCTTCAGTTTCAGATTGTTCATTTGGAGTGAATAGAAATACAATTGATTTTTGTGTATCAATCTTGTATCCTGCAACCTTACTGAACTCATTTATTCTAATAGGTTTTAGTGCATTCCTTAGGACTTTCTGTATTCCAGATCATGGCATCTGCAAATAGAGATCATTTTACTTCTTCCTTCTCTATCTGGATGCCTTTTACTTATTTTTCCAGTCTAATTGCCCTGGCTAGAACTTCCAATACCATATCGAATAGAATTGTCAAGAGTGAAAATCTTTGTCTTTTTCCTGATCTTAGACATTTAGTCTTGACCATTAAATATGATATTAGTTCTGGGTTTTTCATAGATGCCCTTTATCAGATTAAGTTTCATTCTAGTCCTAATTTGTTGAGTGCTTTTATCATGAAAGGATGTCAGATTTTGTCAAATACATTTTCTGCATCTATTGAGATGACAGGTAGTTTTTGGTTTTCAGTCTATTGATATGTTACAGTAAATCATTTTAACGCATACCCAAGATGCATTTTAATCAGGTGTAGTAAGGTGACAGACACAGAGACAACTGCCTTACAATTCTCAAGAGAATGGAACTTGCCACACAGCCATCGGCGGAAATAACCACGGTCAGTCAGAGGCATAAGGAGCCAAGGATCCCCAGTCCACTGTCTTATTTTGGTTTCTGCAGGAGGGAATGGACAAGGCACGCGAGGCAAGTTTGAGCTGGGTTGTTTTACTGAAGTCTGTCCCTCCACCCCACCCCCCACCCGTTACTCCTCAGGAAGGCACAGCTTTCTTCCTCTCAGCCACACCCAAGCTGTTACACTGTGCTGACTGCCGGCTGGAAGCTGTTTTCGAAAATGTCCCGGGGGCATAAATTGCTCTACAAATACATTCAGTCAAACTGGTTCCTCTGAAAAGAACAGTTTCTGAGACCCGCGTTTGACATTTTTTCTGACCGCAGTGGGTTCCTGCCAGCCATCTTTTCCCCCAGTCCTTGCCCCACTGGACGCCAGAGGGCCTGTAATTTCACCTGTATCTCGAGTCTCTTCTGAGTTGCTTTTCATCACAAACTCCTCTCTTCTTGAGACTGCCATTCGGACTGAATTTCTCTAAGGGGGCAAATGAGTCAATTCCATGGGAAGAGATGAGGTACTGCTCCCTCAGGCAAGATCTGTAAACCAGGGCTCAGGATTTGGGGGTGGGGACAATGGCAAGCTGCTCCGAGTGACATCCCTGCTCCGGAAGCTCCGCACTTGGTGAATACAGCACAGCAGCCCGAGGTCCTCTCAGCCCGTCCCTCCTGGCACGGAACCTCAGGAGCAGGGACGGGAGCACCCAAGGATGCTGCGGTATGCCTCTTCCACGAGTGGGAACCGGGTAGCAGAAGAAACCGCCATTTCCCATCCACACGCTCCCAGGACTTAGCCTCAGCAACAGGTAGATGGGGGCAGGATGAAAAACGCTGACGTCCTGCGCCTCCCGGGAAGAAAGCCCTCTAGCTGGGATCTGGGGAGAGGGGAGCCCTGTGTTCTTGGCTCTGAGTCTGGAGTAGATTCCACTTTGCTGAGCTGGTAGGAGAGGGACAAAATGGCCTTGCTTCAAATACTACAAACTCTAGCTTCTTACTGAATTTTGATCGATTTTCTTGAATAGATGTTTCTTTATTGGCTGTTTGCCCTTACGACAATTTCCAGAGGCTTTAAATGGTTGCTTTTCATGAATTTTCACAGGTTCACTGGGGAGTGGGACAGGAGCTCCTTACATTGTCATACTAGAAGTGGATTTCTCCGCTGCTATAGTTATTGCTGTTAGTATAGTTGGGCGTTAGATGGGCTGTTTCAGAAAGTTATGAGTAGAGACAAGCCTTTCAAAAATTCTGAGGGAACAGAAGAGCAACTGCTTTTCATAACAGCTGCTAGAATTATGTAAGTAGAGAATAGAAAGAATGAATGGTACATTCCTGGCTTAATTTCTTGCTAGGTATAAAGACTTGCAAAACAATTAGATGACAAAGAAAAGCTATAAAAATTGATCCTGATTTTGTAATTTGACTATAGAGAGAGAAGAATTCTGGGAGCAAATGTGTGATTTCCATGCATTCAAGGACCACCACCACTATACAAGACCCTAAGAATCCAGAACATATGAAGACATTTACATTTGACCTGGCATATTGGTCTCACAATGGATTTCAAGTGGATCAAGATGGTGTGTTTATTTCCGCTGATCCTAATAGTATATTTGCAAGCCAGGTAAATTGCTTTAAAACACAACTTGAGGTTTTTGGGTTTTTTTTAATGAAGTATTAACGGTATAACAGAACAATAATTTTTTATGCAAGTATGCTACAATATATGCTTCCATTTTGAGAGTTTGATTTTAAATTTATTCATACTAAACATGAGATCCAAAAGTGCAGCTGTTGCCTACATAATTTGCGGGCACTCAAAATGGTTGATTTCCCAATATATTGACATATTTTGAAAAAGGAATGTCAGTCAAGTCAATTATATTTTGCCTGTCTGAGATATGCAAAATAAGCAAAACTTGTAAGGCCCTCAGCGTTTGAAAACTTTTATCAAATATTTATCATGTGCCATGCACTCTTCCACCTTAAAGTTGCTATTTCACATGGGGAGACAGGCACATAAATGCATTCAAATGTTACAGGTTCTGTGATTAAGAATATAGATGGAATACAATGGGGTGTAAATGAGATGTCATTTCAATCTGGACGGAGCTCATTAAGCTTCTTGGATCTGTGTGTTTATAGTTTCTATCCAATCTGGAGACATTTCAGCCATCATTTCTTCAAGTCTTTTTTTGTCCTCATTCCTCTGTGACTCTAGTTATGTGTATGTGTGAGACTGTCCCATAGGTCACTGAGGCCCGTTCACTTCAACCCAGACTTTTCTCTGTTCTGTCCGCCTGCTCATCTTCCACAACTCGGCCCAAAGATTATAACCTTTATTAAACCACCCCTAAAAATACCCTCTGTCAAATAGTTTTTACTTCACAAACTCACGGAAAGGATTCTATGGACCCTGGAATGCACCATCGCACTAGAGCACTTAATAATAATAATAATAATAATAATGATAAAATCAAACAAAAGCAGAACTAATGAGTCAATTGTGGGGAGATGGAATTATGAAACAATCCAAAACATGGCAGGAAACTAGCAAGATGGTAGACTTAATGCCAGCCATATTGATTACTATACAAATGTAAATAAACATGCCAACTAAAAGGCAGAGATGATCAGATTTGATAGGAAAAGTAAGATCCAACTCTATCTGTTGTCAGAAACCCAATTTAAATAGATACCTAGCATGTAAGCATTAAGAAAAAGAAAATTAGAGGCTATATTTACATCATACAAAGTAGGCTTCAGAACAAGGAATATTTCATAAAGCTAAAGTAATTAATTCATTAAGAAGACATGCCATCCTAAATGGGCATGTACCCAATCACAGAACTTCAAAGTACATGAAGCAGAAACTGCTAGAGATTGAATGAGAAATAGACCAATCTACAATTATTTCATCACTCCTCTCTGAGTAGAACAAATAACAACAACAACAACAACAAAAATCAGTAATATAGAAGATGAGTACTACACTAGCAACCTAACTGACAATTCTAAAACACCTCTGCTACCCCCACCCAACCACAGCACTACACATCCTTTTTCAAGTGAACAGGGAACTTTCATTATGATTGCCTATATTCCGGATCATAAAACTAGTCTCAACAAATGTAAGATAACTGAAACCATACAAAGTATGTTCTCTGACCACATGGAATTAAACTAGAAAGAAATGAAAGATATTAGGAAAATCCACAAATATTTAGAAAATAACAGACTTCTAAATAATCCATAGATGAAGGAATAAATCATAAAGGGAAATTAGTAAATATTTTTAACTGAATGAAAATCAAAAGCATCTACCAAAATTTAGCAATGCAGCTAAAGCACGGCTTAGAGAAGTTTTGTAGCATTAACTGATTATATTAGAAAAGAACAATCTCAAATCAACATTCTAGGCTTCTGTCTAACAATTTAGAAAATGAAGAGCCAATTAAATACAAAATGAGCAGAGGAAGATATAAGAAAGATTAGAGCAGTAATTAATGTAAAACAGTAAAACTGAAAAAAAAAAAAAGAGAAAAAAAATTAATGAACCCAGAAGCTGGTTCTTTGAAAAGATCGATGAAATTGATAAACCTGTAGCCAAATGGATCAAGGAAAAAGACATAAATTACCAAGATGAGAAATGAAGGCGATATTACTGCAACTCTTAAACACATTTAAAAAGTAAAAGAGAATATTATGAACAACGTAATGCCAATAAATTCACCAAGACATAAAATGGACACAAACTACTTAAGTTCACACAAAAAGGGGTAACTCAAGTAGCTCTATACCCATTAAAGAAATTGAATTTAGAGTTAAAAACCTCACAGAGAAATCTCTAGGTCCAGATGCCTTTGCTATGAATTCTACCAGAGAAAGAAATAATGAGAACTCTCCAAAAAAAGAAAAAGAAAAGAAAAAGAAAGAAGGAAATCTTACAAATAATAGAAAAAGGAACATTCATTTTCTGAGGCCAGCACAAGAAAACTAGCCAAAGATATCACAAAAACACTACAGGCCAATTATCCTTCATGAACATAGACACAAAAATTATTAACAAAATTTTAGCAAATAGAATTGAATAATATACTTAAAAAGTAATACATCACTATTAAGTGGGCCTTTTCCTGGGTATGTAAGATTGGCTTAACATTTGAATAATAATGTAATTCATTATATGAATAGAATACAGGAGGAAAGAATACATGATCAGATGCCAAAAAAAAAAAAAAATTTGACAAAATTCAACATCCAATCATAATTAAAACTCTAAGCAAACTGGAAATGGGAGGGAGCTTCCTAGAAATAGAACTTCCCTGAAATACATAGGTAACATCACATTTGATGGTGAAACACTGAATGCTTCCTCCTAAGATTGGGGATAGGGCAAGGAAGTCCAATCTCATCATTTCTACACATTTACTGCAGGTCCTAGCCAGGGCAATAAGGCAATTAATAGGAAATAAGTGACATAAGTGTAGATAAAAAAAGTCAAGCTATGTGCACATTACACGATTACCTATGCAAAAACTAAGGAATTGACAATGACGCAGAATAACATTTGACAAAACTCAACATCCATTTATGACAAACACTCTCAACAAAATGGGTCTAGGAAAGTACCTCAACATAATAAAGTCCATATATGACAAACCCTTAGCTAGTATCATAGTTAACAGTGAAAAACTGAAATCTTTTCCTATGAGGTCAGGAACAAGAGAAGAGTGCCCACACTTATTCAACTTAGTAGTGGAGCAATCAAGCAAGAAAAAGAAATGAAAGGCATTCAAATTGGAAAGAAGTAAAGCTGTAACTATTTGCAGATGCATGATTGTATATATAGAAAACCCTAAAGTTTCCACCAAAAAAAATATTAGAAATAATAAACACAGTAAAGTTGCAGAGTACAAAATCAATATACAAGTATCTGCTGTGTTTCTATACACTAACAATGAAAAACCAAAAGAGTGAAATTAGGAAAACAATCACATTTACAACTGTAACAACTACAACAAAAAAATACCTAGTAATAGATTTAACCAAGGAGGTAAAAGACCTATACACTGAAAACTGTAAGCATTGTTAAAAAAAAAAAATTGAAGGGCAGCCAGTTAGTTCGGTTGGTTAGAGTGCAGTGCTCTTAACAACAAGGTTGCCGGTTCAATCCCCACATGGGCCACTGTGAGCTGCACCCTCCACAACTAGACCGAAACAACTACTTGACTTGGAGCTGACAGGTCCTGGAAAAACACACTTAAAATAAATAAAAGTTTTAAAAAAAATACATTGAAGACGACACAAAGAAATAGAAAAATACTCAGTGCTCATGAATTGGAAGAATTAACATTTTTTAAATATCCAGATTACCAAAAGCAATCTACAGATTTAATGCAATCCCTATCAAAATCTCAACAGCATTTTTCACAGAAATAGAACAATCAAAACCCTAAAATTTTTTTGGAACTACCGTGTTTCCCCGAAAATAAGACTGGGTCATATATTAATTTTTGCTCCACTAGGGCTTATTTTCAGGGAATGTCTTATTTTTTCATGTACAACAATCTACATTTATTCAGTTACAGTCTTGTCATCTTCTGGAACATCATCATAAAGAACTAAATGTGTCCGTCTGGCTGAAGTCTTAACTGGGGCTTATTTTCAGGGAAACACGGTACAAAAGACCCCCACTAGCCAAAGCACCCTGAGAAAAAAAGAACAAAGCCAGAGGGATCACATTCCCTGAATTCAAATTATATTTCAAAGCTATAGTAACCAAAACAGTATGGTACCGGCAGAAAGACACACGGAACAGAATCGAGAGCTGGAAATAAATGTATATGGACAACTAATTTATGACAAGGGAGCCAAGAACATACAATGGAGAAAGAAAATCTCTTCAATAAATGGTGCTGGGAAAATTGAACCACCACATGCAAAAGAATGAAACTAGACTAATATCTTACACCGTACAGAAAAATTATTTCAAAACAGATTAAAGACTTGAATGTGAGACCTGAAATCATGAAATACATAGAAGAAAATGTAGGTGGTAAGCTCCTTGACATCCTTTTTAGTGATGTTTTTGTGGATTCAACTCCAATGGTAAGGGAAACAAAATAAAAAAGAAAGAAATGGGACAACCTAAACTAAAAGGTTTCTGCACAGCAAAGGAAACTATCAACAAAGTGAAAAGGCAACCTACTGAATGGGAATAGATTTCTGTAAATCATACATTTGATACAGGTTTGATACACAAAATATATAAAGAACCCATCCATCTCAATAACAACAATAACAAAAAATGATTGAAAAATGGGCAGAGGATCTGAGTAGACATTTTTCCAAAGAAGACATAAAGATGGCCAGCAGGCACTTGAAAAGGAGTTCAAACGTCACTAATTATTAGGGAAATGCAAATCGAGCCCACATGAGCTATCATGTCGCACCTGTTAGAATGGGTGTCATTAAAAAGACAAGAAACAACAAGTGTTGGAGAGAATGGGAAGAAAAGGAAACCCCTGAGCACTGGTGGTTGGCATGTAAATTAGTACAGCGACTATGGAAAACAGTATGGAGATTCCTCAAAAAAAAATTAAGAATAGAACTACCATATGATCTAGCTACTGCTCTTATGGGTATCTATCTCAGAAATACAAAAAACACTAGTCCAAAAAGATATATGCACCCTTATGTTCATTGCCGCATTACTTACAATAGCCAAGAAATGGAAACGACCTAAGTGTCTAGCAACAGATGAATGGATAAATGTGACACACACACACACACACACACATAGAGGAATACTATTCAGTCATAAAAAGGTGAAATCCTGCCATTTGTGACAACATGGATCAACCTTGTGGGTATTACACTAAGTGAAATAAGTCAGGTGAAAAAAGACATACTGTATGATGCTGCTCATATGTGGAATGTAAAACAAAAACAATAAAACAAATGAACAAACAAAACAAACTTACAGGCAGACAACAGATTGGTGGTTACCAGAGTGGGGTCAACTGCATGGTGATGGGTAGAAACTAGACTTTTTGGTGAACATGATATAGTACATACTGATGACAATTTATGCACATGAGACATAAATGTTCTAGACCAGGGGTGTCCAAACTGCGGCCCGCGGGCCAACTGCAGCCTGCAATCCATTTTTAATTGGCCCACAGCAAATTCCAAAAATATATTTAGTTTACTTAAATAAACCAGGTGAGGCAATACGTACTTCACCTCAAGTGAGTGGCCTGGTTGTTTGTGTATTTTACCGCATATGGCCCTTGGTAAAAAACATTGAAAAAAGTTTGGACACCCCTGTTCTAGACCAATGCTACCTCAATAAAAAGTAAATGTTTTAAAAAGCTACTACAGTTAATAATTGTGTTTAGCAAGGTCAACACTCAAAAATCAATAGTACTTCTCTATGCTAGCAGTGAAAAACTTAAAATTGAAATTTTAAAATATTTACAATATCAAAAGCATAACATACTTTAAGGATAAAATTTTAAAAATATGTGCACAAGCTGTACACTATAAAACATTACTGAAAGGAAAACTTAAATGAATCAGACGACAGTATTATTAAGAAGTCAAATTGATCAATAGATTTAAAGGAATCTCAATCACAATCCCAGCAGTAATTTTTTTGTAGAAATTGATATATTATTTCAGTAACTTACATGGAATTGTAAAGGACTTTGAAGAGCCAAAATTATTTAAAAGAGAATAAAGTTGAGTACCTGAAAACCCACAATAGAGCTGCAGTAATCAAGACAGCCTGGCATTGCCTTAAAAAAAAAAAAAGATATATGAGTAGATCAAAGGAACAGAATATAGCGTCCAAAAATAGATCCTCATATATCTACAATTGTTTTTTCTTTAAAAAAAAAAAAAAAAGATGCTATATGGGTTGAATCATGTTCCCCCCAAATTTATATCCACCCAGAACCTAAGAATGTGACCTCATTTAGAAACTGGATATTTGCAGATGTCATTAGGTGAGATGAGGCCATACTGGATTAGAGTGGGCCCCAAATCCAGTTCTTGTAAGATGGGGGAGATCTGGACATCCAGACCCACAGGGGAAGGCCACGTGGCGATGGAGGCCGAGATTGCAGCTATATGCCAAGGACTGCTGGGAGCCAGACGTTAGGAAGAAGCAAGAAAGGATTTTTCCCTGGAAACTTAAAAAAGACTGTGGCCTCACCCACACCTTGATTTTGGACTTCTAGCCCCAGATCTGTGAAAGAAAAAATGTCTGTTGTTTTTAGTAACCTAGTTTGTGTAATTTGTTATGGCAGTCCTAGGAAACTAGGTGACAAGAGTCTTCAAAATCAAACAGATGTCAAAATTAAACATTTGTCGGGGTGGCCGGATGGCTCAGTTGGTTAGAGCGTGAGCTCTTAACAACAAGGTTGCCAGTTCAATTCCCACATGGGATGGGGGGCTGCGCTCCCTGCAACTAAGATTGAACACGGTGACTGGACTTGGAGCTGAGCTGCGCCCTCCACAACTAGATTGAAGGACAGTAACTGATGGGTCCTGGAAAAGCACACTGTTCCCCAATATCCCCCAATTAAAATGTTGAAGACCCAGCCCAGGTACTGGCAAGGCTGTAAAATACACACATTTATTATTGATGGATACCAGCTACCCTGTTTCCCCGAAAATAAGACCTAGCCAGACAATTAGCTCTAACGCGTCTTTTGGAGCAAAAACTAATATAAGACCCTGTCTTTTGTTATATTATATTATATAAGATCAGGTCTTATGTTATAGTAAAATAAGACTGGCTCTTCTATTAATTTTTGCTCCAAAAGACGCATTAGAGCTGATTGTACAGCTAGGTCTTATTTTCGGGGAAACAGTATTAGGTTGGTGCAAAAGGTTATTTTTGCTTAAAAGGTTATTTTCAACCTTTTAAGCCGCAATTACTTTTACACCAACCTCCTAGTTGGAGATCCATGGTGATCAGTGTTTTCCAAACCGACAGATCCCGGATTTTGGTTTCCAGCTTTCTTCCGTTGGTTCTAAGATAGCACACAGTTCAAGCAGGTCGTAGGATGCTAAGTAAGGTGGAAGTCATCAAGACCAGAATATTCAGGTTTTAAGGCTATTGTGAAAAGCCTGTGTTGAGTGTGATGCCTGCCATCTTCTTTCCAGAGAGATGTTTTCCAAGACCTTGGCCGGGGGATTCTGGACAGTGCCTGGCAAGGCTACAATGCCACGCTCCTGGCCTACGGCCAAACTGGCTCTGGAAAAAGCTACTCCATGGTCGGGTTTGGTGCAAACAAGGGGATCATTCCCAATGTGTGCGAAGAGCTCTTTCAAGCAGTTGAGAACCGGGAGAGAAATCTAGAATGCCAGGTAGTATTCTGAAAGCCCTTCTTTACGAGTTTCTTTCGTTTCTTTTTTTTTTTTTTTTTTCTGTTTTGGAAATCCTCCGCCCCAAATGGAAGTTATCAGCATCTCTATTTTAGGATAATGCTAATTTTTCATTCCAAAATCCTTATGACATGATTACAAAATCAAGTAGCAGCTAAACAAAATGTTGGATTTTTCTGGTTCTAGGGAGACAAACCCAAGGAAATACAGAGGGTGCCAAACAAATGTATACACATTTTAAGAAAGGAAAAACACTATTAAAATTGTAATACTCATTATATACCGATAACAAAAGATGAATACAAATCACGTTTGGCTTCTGCAATTACAAGAGGTGCTTACAGTGGTTCCCATCAGTGTCCAGACACTTCTGATTACGGCGAACTACTGCTTGAGCAACGTTGACCAAAGTGTCCACTTGTATACATTTATTTGGCACCCCCAGTATTTTTAAGAAGTGTTCTGAGCATCATGGAAGCAGACAGCTTCAATATTAGCACTAATGAGGTATTATTGTTGAAACTTATATAACAAAACCTTAGCTGACTCAAATCAGTGTTTTCCTTTGCTCCCCTTCTTCCACCAAGGTTGTGTTCTCATCTGAATTTATTGATTTATTTCTAAGTAAAGAATGTTATTTTGTTTCTTAGTTGTCACAGCATAGTTTCTTACTTGCCCTCGCACAGAAGGCCCAAGACTGAATTTTAGATTCACCTGACGGTTGGTGACATTTTCAAGGGGAAGCGTCACCATTAACGTAAACAGCTTTAAACCATGACAGTACAATGTCAGCAAATCCGTGTAAGCATAGTCTATGTTTCTGCTTCTTCTAAATAGCAAAAGAGATTAAATTTGTTTTTTGAAAATACAATAATGCATCATTTTTTATCTTAATTTTTTCCCCGATTTTCAAAGTAATGTGTCTAACTTAGAGAGTAGAAAAATTATTCAAAATCTTATCACCCAATCAAACACTCTTAGCATTTCAGTGTATTTCTAATTTTTCAATTGAAATGTTTTCAAAGTAGTACATGTATAGTTTAAAAACGCAAATGCCCAACAGAAAGGAAAGCCTATGTCCACACAAAAACTTATACGTGAATATTGCACAGCAACATATTCACAATGGCCCAAACTGGAAACAACCCAAATGTCCATCAATTGATAAATGGATGAATAAAACATGGCATATCTGTACAATGGAATATTATTCAGCAATAAAAATGGACAGAGCGTCTGGTACATACTACAACATGGATGAACTTTGAAAACATCACTCTAAGTGGAAGAAGCCAGACACAAAAGATCATATATTGTTGGATTCTGTTTATATAAAATAGCCAGAACAGGAAATCTACAGAGACAGAAAGTAAATTGGTTATTGCCGAGGGCTGGCGGACAGAGGAAGGGAGAAGGTAGAGATTGGGGAGTGACTGCTAATAGGGGTGACTGCGGAATTGCGGGGACACAATTTGCTAAATAAAAGTTGTGGAGATGGTTGCACTGTTCTGTAATGCACTAAAGACCACTAAATTGTATACTTCAAATGAGTGAACTGTATGGTATATGAGTGATCTCTCAATAAAACTGTTTTAAAATGGTACCACAAGGCCTGTAATGGAAGCCACCTGTCTTCTGCTTAGCCCTCTTCCCCTCCCCTATGACTTCCCACAGGTTACCATCTTCAGCTCTTCAGCAGATTTCCCTAGGATCTATTCCATATTTTCAAATAATGTGTTTCTCTTCTTAAGCAATTTTAGACATTGTCTACTATCTTCCCACCATGGTAGAAGACAATTTATCTGTCACACTCACAACCCCCTCACATTACTTTATCCCCACATACCCCCTACAGTATTATAAAATTTGTTTTAATCAATAGTGTTTAACATTTTAGCTGTGGAAATACTGTTCACTACTGAACCGCTGTTTTTGCACTTTGTTTTCCTTTGAGTTTTGAATTGCTTTTCGTGTGTATCTAGTTTTCTATAAATCTCTGTGTTTTTCTAAATGCTCCAAATCACTCTCACCTGCCTATTAATAATACTTTCCATATACTCAAACTTATCAGTTCCACTATTTTTCTTGGGTCACCTTCAGCAAGAGTCTTCTATTCTCCTGCTACTATTTGGAGCAGTGTTTTTCCACGGCTGCTGCAAAACTGTCCTTGCGGAACTTTAGTTCAACATTCTTTGTTGGCTCCTTGGGTTACAAGAGCCAATATATTCCTCACAGTAGTTGGTTAACTCTCTCCTTTTCTGCACCTTCCTCAGAAAAGGTACATGAAGGGTACATTACTGTGTCCTTGCATACCTGACAATATCTTTTCTAACTTTCTCACTTGATTGAAGTTTTTCTGGAATAGAATTCTAGGTCACTGCAACTACTGAAGACACTATTCCATTATCTTTTAACTTCAATATTGCAGTTGAGAAGTCTGGTACCATTCTGGTTCCCGATTCCTGGTACGTGAACTTCTTTACTGTAAGTTCCTCTTTCAGAGCTTTTAGAATCTTTTATCATTGATGCTCTGATGTGCCTTAGTATGAGCCATTTTTTCATGCATCAAGCTGGACACTCAGTGGACATTTTTTTTTTAATTGGGGATATTGGGGAACAGTGTGTTTTTCCAGGACCCATCAGCTCCAAGTCAAGTCATTGTTTTCACTCTGGTTGTGGAGGGCGCAGCTCACTGGCTGGCCCATGTGGGAATCAAACCGGTGACCTGGGTGTTATGGGCACTGCGCTCTAACCAACTGAGCCAACTGGCCACCCTCAGTGGACATTTTTCAATCTGGAGGTTCCTGTTCTTCAAATCTGGAAAACATTTCTTATATTATTTCTTTTTATCATTTTCTCCCCTCGGTTTCCCCTTTTTGTAACTACTATTAATTGGATTTAAGACCTCTAGTACTAATGTTCTAATTTTATTATTTTTTACTTTCTATTTTCTATTTCTCAGTCTTTTTTCTGCATTCTAGAACATTCCCTCAACTATATTTTATAACCCCTCTAGTACAATTTTTTTTTTTTGGCTATCATTCATAAGTTTAATTTATACTTCTATTCTCCGATTGTTCCTTTTTAATATCATCCTGCTTTTTCATGGATATGATTCCTCCTCTCTCTGAAGCAATTAGTTATAGGGCTTTATAAAGTGTTTTCTTCTACTCTATGTATTTGTTTTCTCTGAGCTCTTTTTTTCTATTGTTTGTTTTGATCTCTCTTTCATATTGGAGGCTTTGTCTGCTAAGCCTTGGCCCTTTGTTCATTTTAAAATGTAAGATACTCTGACGCTGGTTGGAAGCTCTGTGGATGCGAGGTTTCACTGGCAGGACTCACCAAAGGGTGTCTGACACACAAGCCAGCTTTTCACGGGTGGGAGATGGTGGTGGCAAAATGTCAGTATCTCAGGGCCTTTTCTTGAGGTCAGAGCCACTCAGATTCCTCCAATATTTTGTTTAAGATGTGTAAGCTTGGTTAGCAATATTCCAAGAACACGGTAGGGTAAAGACCAGTCTTTTTCTCGACCTGTGCTCAGATTGGAGGGTGAGCCATAAAAAACACACACACCTTTTTCTGTTACCAGTTGAGACACACACACACACACACACACACGCACGCACACAACGGTTTTGCATCTATATATATATATATATATATTATTAGTTTCAGGTGCACAAGACAAAGTAGTTTATCATTTATGTCCCTCACACTGTGTGAGCCCCCCTCCCCCCATTGCATCTGTTTTTAATTTATATTAAGAACTTCTTCCATATATCATTAAAAGTATTTGCAAATCTCATATTGCATGTGAAATGGAGCTTTACTGCATTCAATCTTGGTTTTTCTCTCTACTGAACATTTATATTGTTTCCATATTACTGTTTTTCAAAGATGACAGTTTCAAGAGAATCTTAAATTTACTTTATGGTCTTTTCTATGCAGGTTACATTCAGTATGCTGGAAATTTACAACGAACAGGTAACAGTGATTCTACTTTCTGACACACATCTGAGAGACTCTGCAGCTTAATAAACGTCATCTGTCGTAGAAATAGTCAAACCTCTGTAGCCGGCCTTTGACTTCCCGGCCCTAACTCGCTCTCCAGCTTCATTTCATGCCCTTTATCTCCACGCACTCTGTGCTTCAGCCACATAGGACTCTGCTTCCTTTACAGAACTGTCCTTTTTCCTACATCGGTTCTTTCTGTGCCTGGAATACCTTCCCTGCTGTCTCTGCCCGTAAAGAAACCCCTCAACTGTCCAGATCCAGCTCAAGTGTCAGCTCCTCTATTCATCCTGAGACAGTTGACCTCAGCTGGCATGGTGTTGTACGGGGGGGCCACATTTTATCGCCAAAGCACCAGATGCTCAATATTTTAGGCTTTGAGGGCTATACCGTCTCTGCTGCAACTCCTCACCTCTGCCCTTGCAGCACAAAAGTAGCCACAGACAATATGAAAATGAATGGGCGTGGCTGGGTACCCATGCAACTTTCTTTATGGACACGGGAGCTTGACTTTCACAAAACTTTCATGTCACCATATATTTTTCTTTTAATTTTTCTTCAGTCATTTAAAAATGTGGAATGACATTCGTACCTCAAGGGTCATACACAAACAGGCATGGGTTGAATTTGGCCTGTAGGCCACAGATTGCATAGTCCTCCAGTAGTTAGAAAGATTGCGTGGTTTCAAATCCCAGCTTCCTCATTTACTACTATTGTGTTTCCCCGAAAATAAGACCTAGCCTGGACCATGAGCTCTAATACATCTTTTGGAGCAAAACTTAATATAAGCACCAGTATGGTATGGTATGATATAAGATGATATGATATGATAAAGACCCAGTCTTATATTATACTAAAATAAGACCGGGTCTTATATTAATTTTTGCTCCAAACAACACATTAGAGCTGATGGTCCGGCTTGGTCTTATTTTCAGGGAAACACGATAGCTTGTGACTTTGGCAAATCACTATCTCAGAGCTCAGTCTGTTCATTTATAAAGTAGAGAATTTAAAATAAGACACTACACATTGAAATGTACCAAATTTCACACTTCTAACGCAGTAACTCGCAAATATTAGATACTCAGCAAGTGTTTTTTCATTCTACGCCCTCCCTTTGTACTTATTACGCTATCATGTCAAATGTTACGTACATATTTGTATCTCCAAAACAGATAATTATTTCCTTGTGATTACCTTTCTGTTTGCAGCACTTGGTGCAGCATTTGGTTTAAAATGGGTGTTCCCTAGTGTTTGCCAAATGGATGAATTGACGCAGGGATGTAGAATTGTAAGCTTCATATGGGCAGAGATTATATCCCAATAACTTTGGTGAACCACAAGCACCATGCAAAGCCTTGCAGTTAATCAGCACTAAATAAATATTATTGATGAAATAAATGTCAGTGTTTTTCTCTTTACATTAAGAAATTATCCATTTTGATTCTGACTTCACTAATTACCACTGGTTTCCTTATTTTCTTGATTGCCATTTCCCTGTTTCTTATTTAGCTACATTATGAGGTTTTCCGGTACTGCCAGAAAATTTAACATTCATTTATTCGTCCAATAAATGTTTGCTGAGCACCTAATATAGTCTAGGCAGAGATCGAACAGTGAAATAGACAAAAATCTCTGCCTTCCTGAAGTGCACAATTTTTATTCTTCCCCCTCGCCCCCCCACCCAGGTAAGAGATTTGCTCTCTAGAACCAAGAAGCCTGGAGGGCTAAAAGTAAGGGAAGATCAACAGCTGGGCTTTTATGTGGAGGGTCTGAAGTCAGTGCCTTGTGAGAACTATGCACAGATTGAAAGGCTGATGGAACAAGGGACAAAAATAAGGACCACAGCTTCAACCAACATGAACGTCAGCAGCAGCCGATCTCATATGGTCATCACCATTCAGTTCAAGCAGGTGAGTTGAGTGAATGCCGTTGTTCCCCTCTCCCACCAAGGGTGACCTTTGGGAAGGATTTCCAGTAGCACAGTGAGCTGGTGACTATTACAGAACCCTTTCAGATTGGACCTCTGGATTCGGTGCCTACCTCCAACCACAGACTGTAGGGTCAGAAGCAAGAGAAAGGGAGACACTTGCTCTTTTCCTACCTCCTCCCACATCCACGCTCCCCACTGGCTCCCAGCTTTCAGATCCATGAGCCTAGGGGACCATCAGAGCCCATCGACATTCGGAAGTACCAAAATACAGTCTTTGAAGCCAGATAATCCATGCAACTCTTTACTAATTTGAATCTTTGATCAACTAGAACATACTTATCTCTTTCAAACTCCTTGGTGGATATCAGAGAGTGACCTCTACAATGTCACCAGTTTGATTCAGAAATGGTTACAGTTGGCCCTCCATATCCACAGGTTCTGTATCCATGGATTCAACCAACCACGGATCAAAAATTCAAAAATAAAATGCTACGTCATTGCTGATGTGTGCCTACCATGACTGTATCTGTGCTAGACATGTACAGATTTTTTTTCATGTCATCATTCCCTAAACAATACAGGATAACAACTACTTACATAGCATGTACATTGTATTAACTGTTATAAGTAATCTAGAGACGTTTTAAAGTATATGTGAGGATATGTGAAGGTTATATGCAAATACTGCACCACTTTATATCAGAGGCTCGAACATCCACAGATATTGGTATCCATGGGGGGTCCTGGAACCAATCCCCCCTGGTTCCTGAGGGATGATTGAATTCCCAAAGCCTGGGCAAACATTACAGTTCATACGATTTACCACCTCTGTCCTGTAAGCCACAGCACTAGCCTACAGACTATAGTAAGTGAAGGTTGTCCTACTCTGGCCAAGAACAGTGGAAAAACACTGGGCCGTGTCTGACTGTCTACCAGCTCTGAAACTTTGGGAAATAGCTTATGCTTCCGATGTCTGTTTCCTGTTCTGCACAATGAGATAAATAGCTCTCCTTACAGGAATGCTGGGGGGCTTAAACGCTGGGGGGCTTAAACAAGATACTGTATTTTAAAGAACTTTGTAACTTTTAAGTACCAGTCACTTGATACAATGGTATTAAAATTCACAGACTTTATATGGTTTGCCCTATTTTTTTAACTTGATACTTTAGAGGCAAGAGAAGAAAGAAGGTGAAAAAAAAGATGAGTATGGAGGTCTAACAGCATACTCTATTGGCGTCAGTAAGAACACCTATTATCATATACCAGGCCCGGTTAGAACCATTCATTACATCTATCATTTACCCTCATAACATCCCAGGACTGGGCTAGTATCCCTGGCATTAAATACAACTGAGAAAGCCGAAACTCTGAAAAGTCATTTGCTCACAGTTATATAACCAGCGAGGGAAGCTGCCGCGTTGTAAAATCCATGTTCTTCCCACTACCTGACCACGCCACCCTGAATTGTCACTCATTTTGCAGATTTCTTGGTATTTTATATTTACAGTGTCTACTGTCCATAGAAATACTAGAGCAACGACCAGTATCGAATATATCATTGGAAATAACCTTGCAGAATTGGGAAGGGGCAACTGACATTGGGGCCTGGTAATGGAATACTGTAAAATGTCATGGAAAAGAAAACACTTTAATTTGTGAATTTCATTACATCTTTTTTTAAGTGTGAAATACAATTAGAAAATGCATTTTAAAATGTAAACTAGATTGACTTCACGTGCACCCTGCTACCACTCTAAGAGCATGACCTGTGGTGCTTTCCTACAGGTTTTCCTAGACAGAGACCTCACCAAACAATCCAGTATTAATCTGGTGGATTTAGCAGGAAGTGAAAGGCAGAAATCTTCAGGATCCGAAGGAGACAGACTTAAGGAAGGATCGCGAGTTAACTTAAGTTTGACCAATTTAGGAAATGTTATCAGGTAAATAATCAGTAGACAGGTATTTATTTGTACCATAAAACTGACTTCTGATATCAAAAATTAGATTAATCCTGACTCTTGGTTCATGACTCTCTGTCATCATTGGCTCATGCTTGGTCCTTTTATTACTTTATTTTAAACTAATTAATTGCTTTTTAATGAGATGAACACTAAGAAAACCACCACCCAACCCAACAAATAGTTGGTCTTCCTTTCCTGTATTTTCCTTGCACGTAACTAGCATCTTGAATTTTAGGTTTTTCTGATCTCGTTCTCTCCCCTTCTCATCTTTCTCTCATCCTTTCTTGTTTTATCACATGTGAATATTATTATTTAGTGGCACTCATTTTTGAACTTTATAAAAAGGGTAAAGTATTATATTTTCTTCTGGATCTTACTTTTTGAAGTTATTAAGGTATAAATTACATACGGCAAAGTACAAAAATTTTAAGTGTTCAGCTTAATGAATTGTTACGTATGTATGTATTGATGTAATTAACATCCATACCAAGATATAGAACATTTCCCAAACTCAGAAAGCTCCCTTACACCCCCGCCTAGCTTTCACTCCCACCAAAAAAAAAAAAAAAAAAAAAAAAAAAAGACCTTTGTCACCAAAGATTAGTTTTGCCTAACTGATATTATGCTTATGGTTTACATTTTGCATTTTTTGTGTCTTGTTTTAAGAAAATTAGAGTCAGAATGAGATCTGCCTATATTATACTTAAGTTCCTATCCATCTAGAGTTGATTTCAGTGTGTAGTGTTAGGTAAGCATCTTTACATTATTTTTTCCTGACAGAATACCAATTTTTCCAGTTACATTTGTTGAATAATAGTCCCTCCTTTCCCCACTGATCTGATATGCTATCTATCATACAGTAAAGTTCAATGTATGCTTAACTGTTTCTTGGCTCTTTAATCTGCTCAGTTGGTTAAAGTCTAAATATAATAAATACTTTATCTTCTTCCTGGATAATACACAGATCCTCGTCCTACATATTCAATTAATATGTAATTTAATTACATTATTTTTTAACCCCAAAAGACATTATTATTACTATTTTGTAGTGTTCATTCACATTTACCCCCCACACACACACTTTTTAAAAACTACTCATTCCTTATTAAAGCTCAGCTACTATCTGAGATCAATTTCCTTCTGGGTGAGTATACTCTTCCGAATTTCCGTTAGTGATCGTCTGATGGCAAACTCCCAGTTTGGTTTCTGTTCCAAATCTGTGAGATTAATTCCTTTTCTCTGTGATTACGATTTCTCACAGGCGGGACTGCCTCCTCCTGTCCCCCACTCTCTTCATCCCAGCACTGCTTTCTCTGTAGTCCCCCAGGGCGGGTGGGGGCTGAGGCGTTCAGTGTCATTCACTCTTCCTCTGGTTTTTCCAGGTTGATCTGGGAGAGAGAGCCAGTGGCCTTGCTGGTTAACTAACTTGCTTCAGCAACTTTGCACACAAGGTGTCTCAATGATCAGATATGATTCAGGGTCCCCTCTCAGATCTATGGGGTCACACAGGGGCTGTGAGCCGTGCTGCTGACACACGCCCAGGGAGGCAGAGCTCTTCCTGATACATTCTAATTTTAATTTGTTGTTCTGTATTTTTATTTATTTATTTATTTATTTATTTATTTATTTATTTATTTATTGCTTTCAGTGCTCTGGCTGATGCAGCCGTGGGGAAGAAAGTCTTGCACATTCCCTATAGAGATTCTGTTCTGACCAAACTGCTCCAGTCGGCTCTGGGCGGGAACAGCAGAACCGCTTTGGTAAAATGACTTTCTTGCAACCTGTTACACCAGCTCAGCTATTGTTAAAATTATTCTCCGTGTGCCACTAATCTAGATAGCACTCTGCACTGACATAGCACATTCTTACAGATTATCACATGACTCCTGGAGCGCTTTCTACTACGGTGTTCAAAGAAATTTTCTACATTGCTAATTATCATTTATTTATTTTTTTCTGTAGTTTGCAGGTTCTCTACAAGGAACATATATTCCTTTTATTATCAGGAAAAAAAACTAATACAATTTAAAAACTAACATGGTCGTGTTATTCTAATCAGCAGTCATTTCATGGCAAGACTGGAAATCGATTTGACCATGTTAGACACAGGCAGACATCCACCGTGGAGAGTAGCTGCATCACGGCATCTCACAAAGACTCCAGACTCTCATTACTAAATGTTGGCCAAGTGGGTACAATGTGGCGTTAAAATTAGAACTCTCTGTTCTTCAGCTTTGGGTACAGGAAGGGACAAAACTGGGCAAACTCTGCCTCCAGCCTCGTCCGGGCCTGCTGTCCTGGAGAGACCTGTTCTATATGCTCCTCTCTCTAGATGGCACCGGAAAACACATCCCTATTCTTGACTGTTTAACGATGCCTATTTAAAAATATTTCATGTTCGAGTTTTTCCGGTTGTCAGTACCTGTGGGCCTCAATGGGACATTCCCTAAGCATCTGGGCTAAAAGGTGACCGTAAGATGCCCTCTGAACTGTAGACTGCAAAAGTGAATCTAACGGGTCTCGGCAGATGTGTGCAAAGTCACCTGGGAGAGAGGATGACTTCTAGACCTGAGACACAGCTCTGACTGAGGCATCACTGTGCTTAACATGTTGCGTACGGATCACGAGAATCTTCACGAGGGATTTAAACCCCGCAGTACGCAACGTGTTAACAAAAAATGTGTGCTGGGTAGGAGGTTGGGCATGGTCACTGGTCATCTCAGGAGGCAAATAAAAAAGAGAATTTGCAAAACCAATGTGCAAGCTCTAGAATCTCTGTGGCTCCCATCGAAAAGTTCATGTTCTTTATCACCAAAGTGGAGGTAATAGCATTCAGTTGAAAATACAGATGGTCCCTGACTTAACAATAGTTCAACTTAGAATTTTTTGACTTTAGGACGGTGCAAACGCCTTACGCATTCAGTAGAAACCGTACTTCACATTAGGAATTGTGACGTTTTCCTGCGCTAGCCATATGCCCTCTGATCCTCTCTCGTGATGCTGGGCAGCGAGCCACCGCTCCCGGTCAGCTCGGCCCTCACCAGAGTAAATGACCGGCCCTCTGCAGTGTATTGTGTGTCAGTGTTGTTTTTGGATATTGTGCTTTGTGTGTTCATATCCCCTCATGTCTACGAAACACCCATGTGTGTCTCCTGCTTCTGGTGAGAAGAGGAGGAAGGAAGGCAATTGCTCTTGAGACGAAACTCAAGGTCACTGGCCAACCGCAGGCTGATGGAAGCGTCTGAGCACGTTTAAGGCGGGCTAGGCTGAGCTATGGTGTTGGGAAAGTTAGGTGTATTAAATGCACTTTCAACTTAAGATGTGTTCAACTTATGACAGTGTATCGGGATGTGACCCCATCCTAAGTGGAAGAGCATCTGTATTGCTGTGGTGATTAAATGAGGTGATATAAATGAACGAGCTTTAAAAGCTGCAAAGCTAAATGAAGGTTAATGATGATTCGCCAGGCTCCTGAGCTCTGGATCACAGTCGGGGCTATTGGTTACACACAGCTACATGGGCCGTCACATTCCCTCCTGCCCAGACTCAGGGACCCTGCCCATCTCCACTGCACCCAAAAGCGTGTTTTCTCATTTGAATTCTAGGACAATTAATTCGAAGCTGATAGAGAGACTTGAAACCATGCAAGTGGCTAGTCATGAGCAGCTTTCATTTGGTCTCTGCGATGCTAACATTCAACTGTCATAAAACCCTGAGTAAATCTGCTGGGGACTCAATGATGATGGCAGTGGAGTGAGGGGTCCACAGCACAGGAGTTTGAATGACTCAGGGCTGGTCCCAGTCCCAGCTCCGCCCCCTATCTGGGTGGCCTTGGGCATATTAGTTTTCTCTAAGCCTCAGTTTTCAGAGTTGCAAAGTTTGAACAATACTGTAAATTACAAGATGGTCTCTGAATGATAGCTGTAAAAGATCAACAGTAGCAACAAACTCGCACGTAAAAAACCAAATCTGAAAGAGATATTTCTTACAGATAGCAGCCATAAGCCCAGCTGACATCTGCTATGAGGAGACATTATCAACATTAAGATATGCTGAAAGGTACGTTTATGAATATTTGTTACCCATATGGTTCTAAGTTCTACATCTGGCAAACTCCCCTAGCGCCCTTGAGGGGGACAGTTCCAGGAGAAGGCACAACAAAATGATTCGTGAGAGAAGAGTGGGAGGAAATAAAGAGGAGAGAGAAGTGGGACTCAGGGCTCTGGTGAGCCTGGCAGTTCTGGATGGGGAAGGAGCCGTGGTCGCAAATCAATGGGAGGGGCACTGATGCCATTCCTAAAGAGGGTAGATCTGTCTCCCTATAGTTTCCATGGCCATTCACAGGTTTGTCCTTTTGTCACATGGGACATGTAGAGAATGGCAGGCAGGGCATTTTTTTTGCTAATACTAGACGAGTGTGTAAGAGGCAAACTCCCAAGGTTGGCAACCAGCCACCAAGTCTGCAGCTTTCCCTGTATTGGTTCTCACGTTTCCAGGCCCCAAACACACACTGTAATCAGTATCCCTTCCCAGGGCGGGACTACCATTGCCAGGTCCCTTCCCAGCTGACTGACTGGCTTGGGAAACAAGCCCACACAGTCAGTCCTGGCAGGAGGCTGTGACTGAACCATGTTCCTACTTTCCAAGGCAGGCACCTGGATCCTGCTTCTCCTGACCCTTTTGAGAAAGGGGAGGGTGTGGGGGAGAGAGCCTCTAGCCCGAGGTTGAAACCACTTGCAGCCACCACTCTTCCTTCCCATTTGCACAGCGGACATTGACAATCCACCACTGGGAGTCTCAGGAATGCGTGCCACGCTGCTGGAGCTGGCCTGTGAAATAAGAAACCTATTTGTCTGCTCTAATGCCACTGTCAGGTCTCCAGGCTTGCACGTCAGACAGACTCTGGCGCCACCAGCTATGGGACCTGAACCTCCCGACCCATTTCCTCACACATTGAAGCGGGGAGAGACCACATGTGAACCATTGCTGGCAAACATCTAACTGTCGTGAGGTTGCTGCTCAAACATTATAGTTATTGTGCCTCCAAGTAATCGCCTCTCCTGGTTTTCCCTCTGGCCCTCTCTCCGGGAAGGAGCCCCTTGCATTTTAATGATAAATACTTGCATTCTCATTCTTTACTGTGCAGCTTCACTAGTGTTTTCCACTAATTCTTCCCGCATCTACACCACAAACTTCAAATTTTTAGCTCAAATTTTGTCTTTAGTAATACCTAGAAATTTCATTTTTTCTCTGCTTATCAGATGCAAATCTGTGGCTGGCAGTTTTTATGGGATTGTGTGATGTCAAGAGAAAATGGTACACAGGGGTCCTGAGCTCTGGTCCCGGATCTGTCACGAACTATGTAACTTGGGGCAAACCATGTAAACCCTCTGTTCCTCAGTGAAAGGAGTAAGGCTGCCAGATTTGCAAGTAAATATACAGGATCCCCAGTTAAACTTGAATTTCAGATAAGGAGCAAGGAATGTCTGAGGATAGGTATGGCCCATGCAATATTTGGGGGCATCCCCTATTTTCTCTGGCTACACTAGACAGGAGTAAGTGAACCTGATAACCTCTAATACCCCTCCTAACCTGGGGCACCAGGCAGAACAGTTGCTGACAGCTCCAGGGGTTGAGTTATTACAGTAGCAACAGTGTTTGAACAGATTTTTTCATTAGCTGAATCAGCCCAATTGGCTGAGTGTGTTGAGGGTCCTGGCTGAGCTGCTTGTGTTTATTTGAACCATGGAAGGCACTCAAGTCCCTTTTGGTCTTAATGGTTTACTGGAACCTGACAGGGTGGAATCTGGAATCACCTGGGGGGGGGGCGGTGAAAAGCCCCCACTTTGACCGTTTGTGATCAAAGCATGGCCAGCTTCTGGCCAGAGCTCTGGAGGAGCTGCCCCAGCTGCAAAGGGGTCCGCGGCCTGAGAGTGTGCTCCTCTTTGCACATGACAGGGCTAAAAAGATCCGGAACAAAGCCGTGGTCAACACCTCGACGCTGATGAGAGAGTCGAGGGCAGAGAACAGTAAACTGCTGCTCAGATGCGGAAACTCCAGAATTACAGGTAAACTGAGTCAGGAGTCAAGGCTGAGTCCAAGCCAGCAGCCAGAGAGCGGGGAGCGAGAAGATGGGCCAGCACAGGCTTAGCCTGGATAGTCTGAGCAGAGCCCAGGGCAGGCCTGGGGCACCTAGGGGCTCTTTGTCCAGGACATTTTGGCCCTGACCTCAGGGGAAAAAAAATCACTTCATTTTGAGATAAATATATTCACATGCAGTTGTAAGAAATGATGTCCCTGCCCTTTTAAAATGGTCACTGTAGTCTCATTTTATTGCTATTTTATTATTGATTTATTTTTGTCCTTAATCACTTTTAATACTTTAGTGTTTTTTTCTGATGTGTATTATCTCATGTTTTCAGTTTGCTTATACTGTTATTTCTTGATTTTTTCCCATTTTTAGATATTATCTAGTGAATTTCTACTATGAAAGACGATGTTTGCATTCTTATACTTGTACCCACCCTCAACCCTTCCTGCTATCCACACGCCTAACACAGATATATCACAATCTTGATGACATATTTTGTATGTTTTTATATTATAGATCAGGATTCAATGAGAAAACAAACCATTCTTGATATTTCAAAAGAGGATATTAGATGTTTACAAAACCATCGACAGGCCATGGGAGGACGGGTCAGGGAAAGTCATGTTACAGGGATTTGTGAAAAACCGCTACCATTAACAACTTTGGTTGCCTTAATGCCATTTTTATTTTGAGGCCACTATTTCTACTGGAATTACTGTTTCCTCACCAGAGTTTGATGGTGACCATTTGACGTTGATTCTGCTGATGGCCTCATACAGTTAAGTGATGTTTGAAGCTCAAGAAGCGTTAGTAGCAGCTCCTGTTGCTAAGACCACGCAGCCCTGGCTGCACATTAGCGCCATCTGCTGACCGGGCACCACTCAGACC
Organism: Rhinolophus sinicus; assembly: GCF_057876585.1. NCBI lineage: Eukaryota > Metazoa > Chordata > Mammalia > Chiroptera > Rhinolophidae > Rhinolophus > Rhinolophus sinicus. The sequence continues at coordinate 54,667,123 of NC_142506.1, read as the reverse complement.
CATGAATCAATCGCTGGGGGCAACAGTGGTTTGGAAAGTCCTCCAGGAGACCTCACTCTGCAATTAGTGAGAACCATGGCTTCCAGTTAAGGCCTCAGATTTCAGTTTGTCAGCATGAGGTAGATATAATCTTATGCCCATTAATAAGTTAGAATGAGATGGATTTTAAAAGGCAAAATATAAAACAAAGTAAAATTGGTAAAAATGTTCAGCATCAAAACAGCGATACCAGAAGGTCCAAAACCTCTCGTGTCCAGCGCTCAGGCTCCACAGCCAGCATCCTGCCCTTGTGTACCGTTCCCCTGCCCCAGAGGAGCTCCCTCGATCCATGGGGACCCTGGTAGTGTCAGCACCCCCGAGCCGAACGCTGTCCTGCACCCACACACACACAGGCTGCCTCCATGTCCAGCTCAGAGGGCATGTCGCCCCCCCCCCCCCCCGGCACACCTCTGGGTCCCCACGTCCTGACTCCCTAAGATTTCAGCTTCAAATAAGCACTGCCTACATTAGAGTCCGTGCCTAGCCTGGTCCAGGAGTGGCTCTGCCTGGTCACAGATCTCTGTACCATCAAAAACTGGACATGCTTGACCTAAGGGCAGCATCTAATTCCCATCGTTCACAAAAGCACAGACACAGAACACGAGAAAAACAATGCAGGAGAATTCTCCCTGAATCCCCGGCCTCAGAGGAATCCCCTGTAACCACCGTATAAAGCAAATCACTCTCACCTGCCCACAGGAGTAAAAACATTCAGCGTGGAGCTTCACGCCTCCTCCTGGGAGGACCTCCTCGCTCTAGTGTCCTAGTTACTAAAAGGAGAGCGTGTCTCCGTGGAGCTCACCGAGTGACTCCGTCCCACGTCAGTGCTGCTCAATCCTCCTCCCCTGCTCGGTGTCCCGTGTTTTCACCGGGAACGGAGTCAACCGCCCACCCGTAGCCTCGCCTCTGACACGGCCAACCTGTTGCTTAAACACCTCCCTCCTTCCAGAGCAGCCAGCCTATTCGCTGGCAGAACACGGGCTCGGGCCGCGTGCTCGTCAGCTGACCTGGGCGCACCTGCTCGCGCAGGCCCGGAAGGAATGGCGGCGGCTCTACGCGGCCGTTGCCCAGGTGAGCGGCGCCGCCTGCACGTGCGGAGGCCCCGGCGGGGGAGGGCGCGCACCACGGCCCCGGCGCCGCTCTCTGGGCTGCTGTCGGGCAGGTGGATGGACGGGCAGGTGGATGGACGATGGGGGTGAGGCTTTTGTCAGCAAATGTGTGCAATGTGACATAGGACACACGAATACTCTTGGCAGAGTTAGGGGAGAGAAGGGCACGGCAGGAAAGTGAAGGAAATGGAGAGGCCTTTGTGCACAGGGATAATGAGGCTGAGGATAAAGTTCAAGGCTGTTGATAGAGTTTGGGGAGAATATGAGGGGTCTGAGTTGTCTTGTGGGGACCGTATGTTGTGCCCCGGAACCATGGTGGCATTTACTACGGGTGCCAGATTATAAGTGGGCTGGGATGTGAATTTCATACATGGGTCGGGAGATTCCCTCTCTGCCTCCCATCAACACCACACCCCCACCATGACCTTACCCCCCAGAGCCACTCGGCTGGGGGCAAACCCCAAAATCACGAACACTTTGGGAGTGGTGGGAGGGGTCCAGTCTGGCTTCGAAAGGCTCGTGAACCCTAGAACAGATGTGAGCCTCAGGAGAGGGGTGGGGTGGGCCGTGCTGCATCGGGAGGCCAGGTCAAGTTAGGGTCCAAGGATTGTAGAGGTACTGGCGCAATGTGGGGGGCACGGAGTGCTATTAAAGTAACAGTCTGCCTACGGGGTAGCTGGGCTAAGTACGATTCCGAGTTCGGGTACACAAGAGTTGGTGTTCTGGGTGGACAGTAAAACGGGAAGGATTTTTATCTTCTTTATTCTTTACCAGAATGTCAAGATTTAAAAGCTTTCCTTGTGCTTGGATAGTTTATTCCAGTTCTGTTTGACATCTGTCCTCCGTGACTGCAATACCAATCGATGCTTAGGTTACTAGGAGAGGACAGTGACACCTGCATTTCCATCAACACTTTCTCATCAGGGGGCTGGCCAGCAGGATGGAGGAAATGGGAATCCCGTAGAAGTTACCTGGAAACCTGGGGAGGAATCACCCAGGGAGGGCAGCAGAGTGGGGACTCCTGCTGGGGACACCAGGGGCCTAAAGAAAACAGTGGGGTTAGCAGTCAACGTCAAGGGGCCAAGGTGAGGGGAGCTGGGAATGGGGACAGAGTTAGAAGCCAGCTATGCTTGGGAACAGCCCTGTCCCGGTGAACTCAGGCCACTGGCCACTGACCTGCCGAGGGTCTCACCTGCTGTCCTGTCAGCAAAGCCTGGAGCCCCACTCGGCTTTCCTCTCTGGGTTTGCTTTACCAGTTGATTTGGCAGGATGCCCACACAGTGGTTTTGATGAGAACCGATATGAAAAGAACACAGTTCTCCTGAGTGTGCTGGTCCTGTTTGGTGACAGGAACCCTCTCTGTTTCTCCTTCAGGAGCGACAAATGGTGAAGACCTTCCCTCACCTCCTCAACGTCAATGAGGACCCACAGCTCACTGGGGTCCTCAAGTACTTCATTCAGGCTGGTACTCACCTCTTTGATTTACTCTGCTCCTGCTCAAGCTTCTTGCCCCAGGAGCATGTTTTATTATCATCATTATTATTATTATAAAATATATGTAACATAAAATTCACCATCTTAACCATTTTTAAGTGTACAGGTCAGTGGCATTATGTGCATTCACCTTGTTGTGGAACCATCACCCCCATCCATCTCCAGAACTTTCTCATCTTCCCAAACTGAAAGTCCTGTATCCATTAAATAATAACAATCCATTTCCCCTCCTCCCAGCCCCTGGAAACCACCATTTCTCTTCCTGTCTTTATGATTTTGACTATTCCAGGTACCTCACATAAGTGGAGGCATACAGTATTTGCCTTTTGTGACTGGCATATTTTACTTAGCACATGTTCTCAAGGTTCTTCCATGTGGTGGCCTGTGTCAGAATTTCCTTCCTTTTTAAGGCTGAATCATATTCCCTCGTGTGTGTATACCATCATCCACTGGAAAATGGCACCAGTATTGTACTAACATCTAACCTTCCCTGCCCTAGCCCTGTGGGCACCCAGGACAGGAGAGGGCTCATGCAGGGTGGCACCGGGCACCGGGAGGAGGGGCCGGCCCTCAGGAGGTGCGGGGGTGGGGGTGCTCTGGGCACTGTCCTCCGGGTCAGTTACTGACAGAAACAGAGCTTCCCAGACCAGGACCTTCCTGTGGGCCGGCTTCAGTGAGCGCATCACCTAAGGCGCAGACTCCACAGCTTCCTCCAGAATTCCTACGGGGAAGGTGAAACTTTAAAAAGGTTAAGAATTCCACACAAAAAGGGTTGAAAGGTAAACAATAATCCATAAAGCAAAGTGGTATCCAAGTACATTTGATTTAAAATTCCCGTGGGAAAATCCCTTTATTTGATCCTATTGGAGAGAAAATGGCACTTCCCAAACATCAGACGCATTCAAGTCAAATCCTGAAAACTTTGGAAAATAAGTTATCCTAATTCTTTTCAGGTTCATGTGACGCTGGTCAATCTGCTTCAAATGCCATCACTCTTCAAGGTCTGGGGTAAGTTTACACGAACCATCTTTGTCCAGCGGTAGAGAACTGTGACCACTCAGTCCAGAGAGTCTCAAAATTCATCTCTCCCTCGTCAGGCCAGGCCACAAATGCTGGGCAGCCCAGAACAAGAAGCGACCCCCTCTAGTGCTCATAGAAGCAAGCTTTGGGAAGGCGTCCTTTCTCTGAAATGCCTCCTGCCCCGCTCACTTTATTTTCTTGGCTCTGATCTTGGGAGAAAAGGGAAAGTCAGTTGCTAGACTCTGTATAATTTTTCACAAATAGACAACAGTAGGTCTGGTCAGGAAATGAGGAAAGCTAAAAGGACAGGCCTACTACAGGTCTCTCAGGGTCACTGCCAAAAGCAAAAGCATCCTCAGATCTCCATGCTTGGAGCTCTCACCAACTGGACTAACGGAAAGTCCAGACTTTGAGGTGATCTTTTCCCCAGGGACTCCCTCAGGACCCTGTCGGAGCCCCTGGGGAGCTCTGTGGTGGGTTTTATAAGCTCAGAGCTGTCTCCCACTTTTGTGGCCTCTCTCCCTGGGGGGCCTCCCCTCTAGGGCTCCCTTCCAGGACCACTGTGTCCTGACTGCCTGCAGATTTTCAGCCAATAGGCTTGATCAGCTCTTACTGACCATTCCCCCACCCTCAGCCCTCCCCTCCCTCCAGAGCCAAAGAACATGGGCCCTGGGGGAGGTGGGGTCGGGTGGGGTACAGTGCTGACTGAGGGGCCAGTTGGCACCACCTCACCCTGCACAGCTGGCTCCCAGCCCCTTCTCCTGATTCTTCCTGAGGACTGCCCTCACCTCCCTTTTCAGACCACTTCCTGTGGGGACCCCTCGTCCAACACACAGGTCTGCAAGTAGCTAAACTCCTTTCCCACAGGATCCCCGGGACCCAAGCAAACAGGGATATGGATGAACAAGTGTCCCAGCATCCAGAACATTCCATGACAGCCAAGGAGTCCAGGGACATTCTAGAACAGTTAGGAAGCTGGTCATTCAGGGCACACAAATAATATCTAAAGGCACCAATCTGACACCTCTGATAGCCAGCCCCAAATCTTGTAACATGTAGTCTGGATTTGTATAAGACCCAGAAACAGATCTAAACTTCCCAGTAATAGGTAAGGCTCATTGTGAGTCACCTTCCCCAGCGTTTCTTCTGGAACATCTTGGATTTCTTTGTATTTCTGCCCCTCAATCTCACCGGCTGGGGAGTTTTTGTGGACTCTGGCTATGTATGACCCCCTGCCTCTGTCTCCTGTCTCCTTGCACCCATCAGCACCCAGCTGGTGTTGGTCCTATTAATAAAAGGATTGTTTTGCTATCTGCCAACCCCGTGTGCAAGGCCCCTCTGCACCCAGTTCCCGATCTCCTCCCACTGTGAACCCCACAAATGCTTCATGCCAGGGAACTTAAGTACAAAGGCGAAGGAACGACCTAAACTGGTCACTAAAATCATAATTCTCACTGTCACTTAGACAAGCTCTTTTCTTTCTAGAATTTCTGATAAACACGCTTCCTTCACTAATTTGGATGGTCAGGTGGCAGTCACGCCACACAGCAAGTGCAAGGTTGTGGTTAACGGCGTGCCCATCACCACCAAGACGAGGCTGCAGCATTTGGTAAACTTCTGTGCCAGGCCACAGATTTTCCTAAGTCCCAAGAGCGCGCCGGAGGGGGGGCTGGGCGCTAACCAGCTGCCTCCCTCTGCTGTGGGATCACGATGATGAGTGACAGCTGTGGAGCTGGGCGATGTGAGAGGAACTCCCGGGACCTTACCTACAAAACAGAGAAGGGTGAACTAGTTGATAACCCAGCGCTAACATTTTGTGACATCTTAGATTTTTTAGAAACCTGCCATCCTCTCCCCACCAGCCCACCCCAAGCGACCCGCACCACAGGGGCTGGGACCGGCCTCCCTGCAGCCCAGTCCGCTCTCCATGCATTTTCCACAGTGAGCCACAGAGAGCCTTTTAGACAGCAAATTGGATTAGGCCACCCCCTTCTGGAAGTCCTCCGGTGATCTCCCTTTTCGGAGACTCGTGTGAGCTGCCCCATCTCCCCACTGCATCCGGCCTCACTGAGCTGCATGCGCTTGCCCTGGTCACACTGACCTTTCGGGTGCTCCAAACAGCCCAGGCTCCATCCCTCCCTCGCTGCAACTTCCCACCCTTGAAGTCCCACCTTAAACTGTACACCTCGGAAGAGGACTTCTCTGATCCCCACGGTGAATCGGGCCTCCTTGCGCACTCTGTGGAGGCACCGCCCTTTTTCAAGGGCCTCTCACAGGATATTACATCCGTAGCCTATACAGTCCTGCAGCCGCTGGGCCTGTTTGGTCCCCACTGATTCCCAGAGCCTGAAGGAGAGTCGACGCTCCGTGTGGAGTCAAGGAAGAAATAAATGAAAGTGCGCACACAAAAGCAACATGCCACCCCTTACCTCCTCACTCATGGGCCTCTTCCCACCGCGGGCTGGGCGCGGGGCCTTGACCCTCCGGGAGTGAGCGGACCTCACCCCCTCTGGCCCCTGGAGGGTTGTGTGAGGTCAGCACCCTCCCTCTGAGCCCACGTCTCCTCCCTAGGACCGCATTATTTTGGGATCCAACAGCGCCTACCTCTACATCGGGTTTCCTTCAGAGCGAGGCAATGAGGACTTGGGCAGGTTTGACTATGACTTTTTCCAGCTGGAGAGAGCAGCTGCGGAGGGAGTGAGTGTGGACAAGCTCGGTGAGTGGCCCCGGCCCCGATTTCTGGCATTTTCCATGGGCTGATCTGAAAGCAACTGCTTTCACCGTGTGCTCTCCTGTTTTCCTTAAGAAAACATCTTTTACTGTGTCAAGGTACGATGTTTAGAAAGTTAAAATATGATTTATGTCTCAAAGATTTAATTCATTGAATTGTCTCCCACATCAGTGGAGTAGAGAAGAAAGAATGCTGAAAATGAAACTGCTGTTAGACAAAGCTAATTAATAGCCTTCAGGGTGATGACCTACTGCAGAAAAATCATTTTAATTTGCTAATCTGCTACAAATTAACATCTAATGGCTCAGAATCTGGTCCCTGGTCAATAGTAAGTACAGCAGCCCCCCCTTTATCCACATTCCAAGACCCCCAGTGGCTGCCTGAAACTTTTGATAGTACCCAACCCTAGATACACTATGTTTTTTCCTACACATACATACCTATGGTACAGTTTCATTGATAAATTAGGCATAGTAAGAGATTAACAAAAATAACTAATAAAATAGAATTATAACAATGTATTGTAATAAAAGTTATGTGAATATGGTCTCACTCTTAAAATATTGTACTCACCCTTTTCTTGGTGATGATGTGAGATGACAGAATGTCTACGTGATGAGATGTGGTAAAGTGAGTCATGTAGGCATTGTGACGTAGCTACTGTCAGGTGACTTGAGCACAAACACTGTGATACTATGACAGTCGATCTGATCACCAAAATGGCTACTAAGTGACTAAGGGGCAGGTAGTGCATACAGTGTCCTGTGCCAGCTGTGCTTTTTCTCAAGGACACGACCTCTGCCTGAACTTGCCTTACAACCCCCTGGGTGGAGAGCAGTGCAATGCTCCCACATATGTCATAAACAGTTCCTCCCTTTCCCTACACCAGAGGTTTTGTTCTCACAGTTTTAGCAAAATAAATTGATTTGAACTTCACCTCCCTAAGAACAGAGAGAGAGAGAGAGAGAGAAATTCACCTCCGTACTGTCCTCTAATACTCTTGACCAAAAACAAGTAAAGTTGCACAGTGTTGAGCCTGGATCCTCCATCTACTCATTTACTGATTCCCAGGGCTGACTGCACACCTGCCTCCCAGCCCACAGCTGGCGGCACATGGAGGCTGAACAAGCCCCAGACTCTGGGCTGAAGGTGCTCAGTGCCTAGTGGAGACTGGGTCCTGAACACGGCAGCTGGTGGGCAGCCCTGGGGAGTGAGACCTCAGGGCCAAGGGCATGGTGTGAACCCACAGGCAGGGAATCCCTCAAGAGCCGAGAGTCCCAGAAAAAGGCAGCACCAAGCTAGGTCTGGCAGGGCATCTGCTTCTCCCATAATCTCCACGATCACCTCCGCCAAGCCTCCCCACATCCAGTAGAAGTGAGAACAGGTTGTTTGCGGGGCCAGCCGCAGCTTCAGGATGTGTCCCCAGACCTTCCTTCCAGGCAACCTCCCCCACCCTGCTCCCTGGACAGTCTGGAGCCACCTTGGCTCAAGGACCCTGAGACGGAGAATGGCAACCAGGGTTCAGAGAGCCTCCTGTCACGAGGCTGCCAACATGCATGGGCTGAGATGAGCAACTATTTGAGTAAAAGCCAGGCAGCTTATTTACGTTTCTTTCTTTTTTTAAATTACATGCTTGTCATTTTAAAATGTAGACATTTGATGAACAACTGAATGAGTGACTATATGAATGAATCAATGGATATATCAATTTCTTCAAGGCTGAAAAGTATCCCGGAACAAAATGGCCACCTTTCACTTCCATGCTGACTTTTTCCTAGGTGCTGGAAACAGCGGAGATGGGAAAGCAGACCCCAGTGTCCTGGCTGTGTTCCAGGACTACATCAAACTGATGCCACTGGTGGCAGAAGCAAATCAAATGAGTGAAGAGCTGAAGAAGGTAAGAGCTAGAAAATGGTCTAATGTCAGGTCTGGAAAGGACCTTGAAGAACAGGGTCAACCCCACTCACTCCCACTGCCCCAAGCTGGCTTCATGGTACAGATGGAGGCACAGAGGCCTGGAAAGGGGAGGTGCTTTGCCTGAGACCCCCCAGTGAGCCCGTGACAGAATCTAGGCCAACATGCAGGCCTTCCCAGGGTGCCATTCCTGCTGCTTCTGGCCCACAACAGCCACCAGTACCACAGACCAACACCCCACCCCAGACTGTCCCCCCAGGGGGACCTCTCTGGGTGCAGGCACCTCAATGGCTTCTATACCCCAGAGAAGACCTGGGTTGGGGTTAGTTCCCTGGTGACACAGGACCCCCATCACCAGGAAACTCATAAGAGACTTCATCACTTTGGTAAGGCCTGCAAGTGTGAGTTCCAGGATATTGGTGAGGAATTCTAGTGCTTCATCATTTCTCTTGGTGGGAATTCCAAGGAACAAGAGTTGCCCCACCCTCTTTTAGAAAGCCTGAGCGTGGAGAGAATGAAAAAGAAATGGCAAAGATAGTATTGGCTGATAAATGTAGGATTATTTCATGAGAAGTGTTTCTCTTACCAGGAGCTTAAAATGGAATTGAAAGTGAAGAATTTAGCATCGTCAGACTCCAGGGGCTATGACCTCCAAAAAGAGGTCATGGTGAAGGTGACCAACCAAAGGACTCACGAGGTGAGGCGGCTTTTGGGGGCGGGCGTGAGCCTCCACAGGGGTTTCTGAGGAGCGTTCCTGGGGACAAGGTTAGTTTTACCAGCTACAGCCTGTGCAGACCCAGCGAAGGGGTGAGATGTGTTCCAAGGATGAGCTGGCGTTTGGGGGACAGACTTGGGAAAGGAGGACCCTCCTCCATGTTTCCCCTCCTGGGTCCCTCTGTCACACGGCACCACGTCTGGGGATCTAACCAGCAGCATCGAGCATTGTCTGCTATTGTTAACAAGACTCAAAGGCTTTAGTACGAGAAGAGAGCCTGAATGTGTGCGTGCACACGCAACAGAGAAATCTGCCTTCTGAAGCAATCAGCAAGTCCACACTTCCATTAAGAATCAGAAAAGGCCGTCACACAACTCTGCTGGCTGGTCCTTTCCCATGTTTCCTATTACCCACAGTCAGGAAGGTCCTTTTTAGGAACTTAAGACCCGTTTTCCTCTCCCTCTGCCTATCTTTTGCTGTCCCTTACATCCCGTATGTCTGAATACTCACTGCTTAGCCCATCTTCAGAGGATGTGCCCCCAATCCCCAGGTGACCTTTGGGCGTTGCCCCCTCCCAAAGTCTCAGTGCACACGCCCCTCCTTAACGGCAGGTCTTGTAGCAAAGGTGCCACTGGAGAGGGCTGGCCATGGCTGGGACTCCCCGGTCACTGGATGATGTGCTGTACTGAGCAACTCACTGAGGTTTCTCTGGGTTCAACTTTTCTGCTCATTGCCCTAAAGTTGCTAAAATTTTCTGGGTCAAGATCAATTTTTAAAAAGCTTTTAAAACATAGGAATTTGGGGGACACAGACATTCAGCCTATAGCAGCATGCTTGATGCTGGCTCACCTCACACTCCCAGTGTAGTTTTCAGGGGTCTCAGTGTGATGTAGGAAGGTCTCCTGTAAGACCCCCGCCCTGGGGAGTCAGCCTTGACTTCTATGCCATGTCCCCTGAGGTCTTCAGAGCTGAACCGTCAGTGTATGTGGTTTTTGTGCTTTTTCTGGCAAATGCCATCAGGGCAAAGAAGCTTTGGTGATCCAATATTCCACGTCTCTCTGGAGCCAGGTGTTCCCCCAGAATTTGGTTTGGCGGTTTCCTACTGTCTTGTCAGATCTTGTTTTAAGGAGATTTTTCATTTTTAAAAACTTTTCTCCGTGTTATTATTTTTTACTGTTTCTTTCCTATTACAGTTTAAGGTGATTTGAAAAACATTTTATTCAGCCCTTTATATTGTTAGCAGGAGGGTTACCTGAAGAACACAGGCTGCCATTCCCAGAAATAGAATGCAAGACAGTGTTTTCACATTTTAGTGTTAAGCGTGTCAAGTGGCAAAGCTGAGGGCTGGGGAGGGTTTCTCAACAGGAAATGCCGCCAGCTTGCAGTTGCTTTTCGGCAGTACCTGTGGTCTTGGGCGAAAAGCACTTCTAGCCGGGGAGTCCCTGTGCCAGGCCTGCAGGCCCGCAGATACTCCAGCCTGTCCCCGAGCCTCGCTTGCTTACCGTTATCTTAGTTCCCAGCCTACAGGTCTTAACACACCTCAGACTAGAACCCCTGTTGTAGTCTGCCCCCCATAGCATGTGCCACAGCCTGATTCTCATTTAGTCTTTTTTTGAAATATGCTCCATGTCTTTTCTCATTTAGTCTTTCCAATGCCTCTGCGAGAGGGAGACTATGTTCTTCTTCACTTTGAGGCAAACAGAGAAAGATGAAGTTTTTTACCATGCTTTCCCGAAAATAAGACCTACCCGGAAATAAGCCCTAGTGTGATTTTTCAGGATGACATCCCCTGAACATAAGCCCTAATGCGTCTTTTGGAGCAAAAATGAATGTAAAACCCGGTCTTATTTTCAAGGAAACATGGTAGCATCTGGAGGAGGTCCTTTTTATGAAGATGCATAGTACTTGAAAGAATGACTTATCTGTTCGTTTTTTGGATTATTTCCCCGGTTGCTCAGAGAAGGGGTTGCTGGTTGTACCTGGTAACCACTTCTGACATGACATTTATGGTCAACAAATCTTCTATTGAAGTAGAACCCCTTTTACTGTGGCTTATGGTCTCGTCCTCTCAGTAGCCAGTGTTGGTAATAGTGTCCCTCACCTAGTGAAGGGACAGTGGCAGGTTCTTGTCTCGGACTTTCTGCTCAGTGGGTGTGAGTACACACTCATTACTCACAGTTCATAGGTTAGAGGTGCAACATGGATCTCACTGGGCTAAAAGCAAGGGGTTGGCCGGGTGGTTTTGCTTTCTGGAGGCTCGAGGGAGAATCTGTTTCCTTGCCTTTCCCAGCTTCTAGAGGCCGCCTGCACTGCTCAGCTCACGGCCACCTTCCTCCATCTTCAATCAGCCACCTAGCTCTCTCGGACCCTGCTTCTGTCACCTTTCTCGGAGCCTCTTTTCTCCTTCCCTCTTCCCCATTTAAGGCCCATGTGATTACACTGGACCCATCTGGAGAATCCAAGCTCATCTGTCAAGGCAGCTGATAAGCAACCTCAAGTCCCCTTTACCAAGTAACATATTCACGGGTTCTGGAGACTGGGACATGGACGTCTTTGAGGACCATTATTCTGTGTACCACAAGCCCTAAACCTTCATTTGTCCTGGGAGTGTTCTAACTCCTCCATCATTCCCTCTGAGTCATCTCCGGGGCTCCAGCATTTCAAGCAGGGGGTCGGGGATGGATTACGGTGCTCTCGAAGGACCTCACCACAGCTAAGTTTGAGGAGAGTGTTCTGTGGTCATGGGTACCCAAAACCCAGCCCCTTGGAGGGAGCAGGCTGGGAAAAATCATAGAAATGAATGGTTGGGGCGGCCGATGAAATAAAATATCGGCGACCGACCTTTGTGTTTCCAGGTGTGGATGTGGTCAAAAGCCAAGTTTATCAATAGGAAATTCCTCATGGAGGAACTTTACCAGCGCTTCCTAGATGGAGAGGACAGGCACGTGGCTCAGGAAGATGACCCCTTCTGGGATCCCGCTGAGGCCGTCCACCTGGGCTCTGCTCACATCTGGCTGCAGTCGCTTGCTTACTGCATGGAGTTGGAGGAACAGGTGGAGTTTCTGAACTGCGATGGGCTGGAGGAGGCACTGCTGCACGTGCACATGACACCCTGCTCCCCGGCAGGACAGTGGGTATCTCCTTGCCCCCCTTGCCTAGTTCTGGGTCTGTCACACACAGAAAACAGAGCTGGCCTGAGTCCTCCCAGAAGGGGAGGTCAAGTTGGTACCCTGAAGAAGTCACTCATGAGACAAATGAATGAGCTCATTCGTTCATGATTTGGCCTCATCAAATCTGATTTTTACCATGGCAACCAAATTAGCTGACCTGAATATTTAAAATCCAGTCCCAGCAGCATCCAAGCAGCTCAGCACTGCCCTGGGGAACCAGAGGCATGAGGAGGGCATCCTGAAAGAGGCAGGAGTAGGAACCTTGGACAAGAAGCAAAGACCTAGGTAGATAACAGGCCCTGAGCAGAGTAGCCAAGTGTGCCGTAGGACCTTCCGCCCACAGCCCTCCCTGGCACCCATGGGGTCTGGCAACCACGACAGGCGGTCTGCTCGTTCCCACGCTGAGGAGAGCGCTCACCCCTTCATCCCTGGCACAGGCTCGGATCATTTCTTTGTTTCTTTTCTCAAGGTAGGGACTGAGGTGTCTTTGTTTCCTTCTGTGGCCTCATTCTATGCTGTTATCTAACCTTTCTGTGGGTACAGGTTTTGTTTTAACTCTACTCCATTACATTTACCCTCCATTCAGCATATCTAACCTGTTTTCTCTTTAGGCTGTAAGCAGTTTTTATAAAAGCTAAAGTCTTCTTAGCAATTCTAAGCAGAGGCTGACGGGGGTGGGGGTCTAGTCTGGGTGCCAGGCTCCTCATACATCTAATGAAATCTTACTTTGTGAAGAGGAAATGGGCTCGAGAGGGGAGCAAGAGAACTGCCAGGTCCTGTGGCTGAGAGACCACGGTGACCACTGACTCACTGTCTTTACTGGGACTCGAAGCAACTTTCCGGTCATTTGGATTCCTCAAGCCTCTGGGCTGCCTGATGGTTTTCTTTCCCATTGCAAACTGATACGGTGACATTTGAGATTACAGGTGTCAGTCTTTGTGAGCTTGGTTGTGAGAGAGAGGTCCCCTGTTGGGAAGCTGTCTGAATTGGTTTCTGAGCTTGTGGGCTTGGAGTCGACTCTGGACTGTGAAGAGTTCCCCAAGGAAAACGATACCTTGAGAGGCTGTATCTGGGCCCCGTTGGCCTCCCCTGGGGAGCAGCCCCTCTGTCCCACGGGGAACCTACCTAGATCTTCACTCTGAGTGCAGCTCCCACATCTGGGCACATACCGCATGAAGCTGCTATAGTCCTGTCTCCTCCTCGAGAAGGTCCATATCCTACCATCAAGTACCGGCGTAGAGTGGGCTCCTGTTAAGTGTCTCTGGAATGAACGAGTTCTACAGCTGGTAATTTTACCTGTTCTTCCTTCAGTGAACTTGGCCATCTCTTAAGGAGCCTATATAATTCCCTTTGACATCATAATCCTGAATTGCTTGGGTCCCGGCTACGCTGTGACCAATGTTCACCTCTTCTGTTTCTAGAGCATGTGGTGAGGAACACGTGGTTACTGACCCCTGGGAGCTGCTCGGCAAGAGGATGGATTTCCAGATTCACATTGTGCGGTGCCTCGGCGCCCAGTGGCTAAAGGAAGACGCAGAGCGGGGCATCCAGATGGGGTACCAGCCTGCCCCGCAGAGCTGCACGGCACAAACCGCCCACCTTGTGGGCCCTGTGAGAGGGAGTCTTTCCTCAAGTTTATTGTGAAATTTTCTTAAGTTTCTCTGCTTGCTCAACCCCAAAATGACTACTTCCCCCTTCTGCTTAATAGAAAGAGAAGCCACATGTCCCTCCAGGTCGTTGACTGTGATCAATGTGTACTGATCCTTCTAAGTGACTGAAGCAGGAATTTTAATTATCAGAAAGAATATCCAGGAACACTATATTATCTGAGTAGCATGGTTGTTTTGTTTTTTACTTGGAAACAAAAGTACTGTATTACAGTATGTCAGAAGCACCAGGTATGCTTAAATTAATTAGGCTAAAAGGATATTATTAAAAGATAAAGCAATAAAAAAAGGGAGACTGATGGACAAAAACCCAACAACCTCAAATGGAAAATGAATTTCAATTTTAGATTAGCTAAGTAGAATCAAAATCCTTTTCCGTTTTCTTGTTAGACATGTAATATTATCCCTGTAGTGATGATATTCATGTTGAATAGCTGAGACATTGGAGGCGGCAATCACAAGAATCAATTATAGGTCATCTTTTATCAACTCCTCAATGCAAGCTGTAATTCTTTGGCTCATCTGATCCTTTTCTTTACAAATGTGCCCCTTCTGGTTTTATACTATGTTTATGTTCTTTCCTCAGGTACAGAATTTACGATCTTCCACACACTTTATATACCAAGCCTGTATGGAAAGTCATGAATCCCCAAATCGAAGAGTCTGTTCAATTTACAGCCCTAAATGCGTCTCAGGACTTTCTGAATTATTTACAGACAAACGCTCTCATTGTTGACTTATGGGGTCTTCAAGGTACCATGTTAACTTCCTCTTCTGCACGGCACATCCTTCATTCAGGGTCATGTCAGTGTACCAGGGCTGCAGAGGAGAGCGAGGGAGATGGGCAGGGTCTTGCCTCAACAGCCAAGAGCCATCGTCCCCTGGGTCCCTGGGGTCTAGTCCACAGGGGATTATGTGGTTTAACATCTCACACAACTCCGGGGCTGGAAAACTGAGGCGCTTCTTTCCTGGATGGTGTCTCCCCACTACAGAAGGCTGTACCGCCCTGAGCTGCTCTCAGCCGGGCCTCATGGTCACAGGTGAAGGCCACATCCTGGTGGACACCAAGAAAACTGCCACTGTGATGGATATGGGCCAGGTGTGTATGTGTATGTGACACTGACATGGATGTCACGAATGACTAGGACATCTCAGACGACAACTACTTGGGGAGCATCACTCAATGTTCCCTTCCCGTAACAAACATGTTCTTGATTTACTCCTGTGTACCTTGAGGGGTTTAAATCCTGCTCACCACACCCCCCACCCCACTCCATCGAGCTGTCACGTGGTAGTAAAAATTGCCAGCTTCAAAGGACATGCAAATATCCAAAGGCTAAAGTGACATGTGTTTTGTAGACGACACCAACACAGACATCAGAGCTTTACCTGAAGCTGCTCAAGTTAGAGCGGGAGACGGAGCTGCTCAGAAACATTAACCGAGCCCTCAGAGAGGAAAATGTGTTGCTCAGAGAATCACTTGAGAAAACTGGTCCTAGTCAACAAGGTGAGAGGCCGCTCAAGAGTTGCTTATTTAGCTTCTCTCTAAATGCCTAGATTTGGGGTGTGTATTTGTCTAAGAAATGAGCTTTTTAATGAGTTAATCCATTATCTTGTTTCATAAAAAAACAAAAAAAACAACAACAAAAAGCAGTCCAAATCAGTGCCTGAAAAATGCTGATGTACTAGAATGCCACCCAGGTAAAGAAACATCTAAGTACCTGGATAAACAAATACATGAGTAAATAAATGTCATCTTTTCTTTCTCCCTCAGCACACATGCCTCCTGATACCCTGAAGATAAGTGGGATGAGCACAGACAGAGAGATGAATCAGATATGCCCTCAGCGAGCCAGCTATGACGGAGAATTTGCCAAAGCTCTGAAAGTGTTCTACCAAAGCATGAACGTGGCCAGAGGGCAGTTCCTCAAACTGAGACACCATAAGCCTCCTGTAAGTAAGCAGAGGCCGGGGAAGAAAAGGAATCTCTTTGCATGACATCTACGTATTTGACAGAACTGCGTTTCCTGAGCTTGGGGATGGGTGTGTGTTTAAGCAGAATAGCAAGAGGAAGCCGGAAACAAATAGAATGAGGGTACTGTACCACCCATCTTTGCTCCTGCTTCTTTGATTTCGTGTACGTGGCTGGTTCCAGGCAGCCATGGCTACTGCAGGATTGATGTTCATTCCCTTCATGAAATACAGAATATCCCAGAGAAGCAAGTTTGGTTCATCGTTATAAAACCAAATAAATCACAAATAAACCAAATAATTAATCACATTAAGATGTTATAGGAGAAAAATCATGATTACTTCAATAGACGCAGAAAAAACACGTGATAAAATCCAGCCTCCTGCCACAAAAAAACTCTAAGCAAACCAGGAATAAAATGGACATTCCTTAATAGGATAAAACCAATCTTAAATGAACACACTTAGCAGGCATCACACTTAATGGTGAATCCTTGAAAGCCTTCCTTTTCACATCAAGAAGTCAGGGACACCAGCTATCATCACTTCTGTTGAATGCTGTCCTTGAGGTTCTAGCCAGTGCAGCAAGGCAAGAAATACAAGATAGGAAGATTGGAAAAGGCAAAAAAGACAGCAGCAGTAATCGCATATATTTGTATAATTCTCTCTAAGAGCTTTACAGCCACTGACTCAATTCTCACAACCACACTGAGATAGGTAGGTACTGTTATTAGCCGTATTTTCCAGTCAATGGGTCCATGGTACAGCAGCTTAAGCAACCTGTGTAGCGATATCCAACCAGAAGTAGCAGGGCCAACCTCCAAACTCAGACAGGGTTGCTCTACAGTCTATACTCTTTTCTACTACACTGGGCTGCCTCTGTTATTATCCCCAGATGACATATTTATGTGAATAGAAAATCCAGAAGAAATTACAAGTAAATAGAATTACAAAGTTGCTGGATACAAAATCAATGTGTAAAAAATTAACTGCAGTTGAAAATAACAGCACCAAGTAGAAAACATGTTAATAAAAGCAAGCATTTATAATTGCCTCAAATCTATGAAGTACAGTAAGTCCTCACTTAATGTTGTCACTAGGTTCTGTGACTTGAAGCGAAACAACGTATATAACAAAACCAATTTTACCCGAGGCTGATTGATATAAACAAGAGTTAAGTTTCTACAGCAGCTCATCAATGTTATAATGAAGTGACAGTAAATGAAAATGACATTTTTTGAGGACCTGCTGTACTGAGGCCTATAACTAACATAAAACTATGTATTTCTATGGAGAAAAAATTTAAACTTGTTTGAGAGATGTTAAAGATCTAAATAAATGGAGAAACATGCCATGTCTCCATAGTTTGGAAGGCTTGCTATTGTAAGTCTGTCAAGTCTCCCCAAGATTCAACATAATCCCGATCAAATGTAATGGAACTTGACAAGATGATTCCGTAATTTCGATGGAATTGCAAAAAGCAAAGACAAGACAAGCCAATACCAAGACTCAAAAACAAGGTCGGAAGACTTGGCTGAATTGATATCAAGGCTTATTTTAATGCTATTATAGACAGTAAGGTGTTGGCCCAAATATAGATAAGAACAGAAGGCCGAGAAACAGATTCACTCAGGAACAGAGATTTGATATATGACAGAGGTGGAACTGCAGATGAGTGTGGCAAGAATGGATTTTTCAATAATTGGTACCAGGAGAATTAAGAATACAATATGAGGAAAAATGAAATAGGAATCTTATCTAAAACTATTCCCAGAAATCAATTTTAGCAAGAATTAAAGACTTAAATGTGAAAGGTAAAAACCCTAATGGTGTTAGAAGTTACTTTAGGAGACTGTCCTCATGACCTCACAGTGGAAAAAGATTTCATAAACATGACACAAGAAATACCTAACTTTAAAGAAAAGATTGATAAATTCACCTACATTAAAATTGTCAGCTTTGGTTCAGATACCAAAATGAAGTCAAAATGGATGGGGATAGTCAGTTATCTACAACACATTTAACATATAATGAACTAATATCCAAAATAAAGAACTACACACCAAAAAAAAAAAAAAAAAGATACTCCTCACCCCACCCCCCCACCCCACCCCCCGCCACTAAAATGGTCAAAAGACTTGAACAGGAACTTCACAAAAGGGGAAATCAAAAAGGTCAATAAATATATGAAAAAGTGCTTAACCATTAATAGTTTGGGAAACACTCATTGAAACCACAATGAAATAATATTATAAACCCACCATACTGGCAAAAATTAAAAAGTCTGAAAATGTCATGTTTGGGTGGAGATGAAAAGAAACTCTCACGCACTGTGGAAAGGAGTATAAATTGGTACAACCATGTAAAAAATGGTTTGCCGTTTACCTAACATGAGTTGAGGACGCGTCAGGCCTGGAAGGTGCAATTCATTCTTCACTAGAGTGAACTAGTTCTGCAGAGGATTTAGCCATAACGCCCTGACACACAGGTTCTCAAAGTGTGGTTCCCCTACTAGCTGCTTATAAATGCAAATTCCGGGGCTCATCCCAGCCCTCCAGAGGATTCTACTCCAAACTGAAGCTTGCAAACCACCTCACTAAGGCACCCAATGTATACGTAATGCATTCATTTCTTCCTTATGTATCTAGAATGGTGCTAGTTATTCACCATTTTTGAGAGAGTTGAGAAGACGGTCACTCAAATCATTTTCTGTCCTGAGGTTCAGATGAGGGAGCAGCTGAAAAACTGCAAAAGCCTTTGCCTATCTCTGTGCACCAGTTGTTCTTACCACCACCTTCCATAATAGCCCCAACCTGGACACATCCTAATGTCCATCCACAGAAGCCAGGTCAATTGCGGCGCCTGCTATGCTGTGAAACTCAGCACTGCTGTGCGGACTACAGCCACAGGCAACGGGGAATCTCACCACCAATACTGCTGACTGAAACCTGCCAATCACAAAGATGCCAGCCAGTATGATGCCACAAACAGTCAAAAGATAGGCAAAACATACTGTTTCAGGCTGCATTCTAGGTGGCAAGAAAATGATTGTCCCACAAGTCAGGCTAGTGGTTGCTTCCGGGGGAAGGGGAGAGGGGGAGGCAGTGAGTGGAGGAGCTCAAGGGCAGAGTTCTTTCTTGACCAGGTGTGTTCACTCTAACACACGGATGTCGCTTGGCATACGTTTCGGGTACTCTTCTGTATGCATGTCTCACAATAGAAAAGAAAGAAAACCTGGTTTGATAAGACCCTCTACACAAAGTTAAAAATAAGCCATAGCCTGGGAAAATCTATTTGTATTATTTATCATCAAAAATTAGTATCCAGAATCTATAAACAACCACTTTTAAAATAAGAAAAAGACATGTTGGAAAATGCTTTGGAAAAAATGGCCAAAGTTCCTGAGCAGGCATTTCATTCACCAATAATCAGGGAAAAAGAAACCCAAACAAGACCCCATGACCCACGATCTGCCCTCTGCCTGTTCCCACGTCGGTGAACACTTGTCACCATCTCCTCCACCCTTGGTCCCAGGCACTCTGGCCCCCAGGTGTCCCTGCAATCCCTTCTCAGGGAGCTTCCGTGAGGCAGGAGGTGCATCAGCCACGCCTACTAATGGGGGAGCCCCCACCCCACACGGTCCTCTGCAAACCCCAGGACTTCTGCAGGATTACAGGAACATAACCATTTCAAGCAGAAATGTTTGGATTATTCCCAGTCTTCCCCACTGGCAGCAACTCAAGGGCTGGCCATGTACACAGCCCTCCTGAAACCAAACACGCTCCCAGGTGACTTACTCCTTTGCTGGCAGCTTTCAAATGCAGCCTTCTAGCCCAAAGGAAAAACTTACTGGGCACCCACCTCAGGCACACACAGTGTTTTTACTCTAACAATGTGAGTCTACTACTACTGTGTTTTTTTCTTTCATTTATTTTTTAGGAAGACGATCGCATGCTTCGACCGTTTGTACACCAACAGTCACAAATGTTAAGGGACTTTGGAGACCTACTGGAATCCAGCTTGTGGAAACTGAAAAATGATGTAGCTCTTATAGTGAAGAAGAAGAGAGAATGTTTATTGCATAGCGAATAATGAGGGTATACAACTGAAAACACTGAGCTTGGAGCCATGACGATTACCTGGGCCGCTAATGAGAGTAACGAATTTGGCTGTCAGAACTGAGCTGTGGACTCAGCCCATTTCTCAATTACTCAGTCTATTTCCTCTACCATTTTTAAGCAAATGTAAAAATGAATCCATATCCAGGATGAAGGTGACGTGGGAGGTATGTGAGGTGAACGGCTAGCACTCTGAGCTCTGGGTTCAGACTGCCTGGGGTTAAACCCTGATTAAATCCATCACTTCTGAACTGTGCAGTTTGAAACAAATGACTTTCCCTCTCTAAGCTTCTCTTTCCTTGTCTGTTATCTGGGAATGGGAACAGTACTTACTGCAGATGGATAAGGAATATAAAGTAATATAAAGCCCTCAGAACAGTGCTTGGCACACAGAAGCATTTGCCATTAATATTTGCATGGTAAACTGCTTGAAATACAGCTCTCTCAATAACTTGTTTGCTGTCAGACCTAGAGACAGTGGTTGTTTCATGCCCTCATTTTGTATCCTTGCTGGGTACAAATTTGATCTTCTTCCTTCACTGATTTCCCGTCTTCGTAGGTTTATGTGAGATGTGTTCAGTTCGCTAGGCAGCGTTACCACCTGTGCTGTGGGACCTGTTGGGTGCAGGGTCTGGCGTGGCAGAGGTTCAGATGGGGGTGAGGTCTGCTCGGAGTGAGTCGTCTCCAAGTGAGCTTGATTCCACACAGAGCTGACTGATGGGACTTAGTTATGGACTGACAGGCGCTTAGTGCTCTGGGAGAGGCTGTCAAATGAACCTTTTGTGGCCGAACCCCGACTCCTAATGACCGCACAGCAGCCATCACAGGGAGATGCAGAGTGCTTCCTGTGTGCCAGGCTCTGATCTAAGTGCTAACTATGTGACAGCTCATTTAAGTCTCACCATGATTCTAAGCCTGGCACTATTACTCCCCCCATTTTGAGGCTTTAAAGGTTAAATGAACGAGGTTTGTCCAGGCCACTGAGAGTAAGTAGTGGGCTGAGTCTAGACCCTGCATCCTAACCACATGGCCTGCTGCCTTGAAATGCAGGACTGTCCCAGGGACTGGTTACACTGATTTGCAAAAGAAACCAGTAAAGAGGAAATAGAGGTGACAACCCCAATCCTTATTCCCTAAAAGATAGTTAGGGAAATCAAATGGGATGACACTGAAACTCTCCTGGCAGGAGAGCTCTCAAGCGCTCCAAAAAGGAGTCTCCCTGGAAGGCAGGGAGATCTGGGCTGCTGACTTCTGCTTCATACCAGGGGCCCAGGGCTTCTGGGAAAGGCTAGGGTTTTCCTGCAGCTTAACTCCTGACTGAATATACACACGAGGCAAAAACTAACATGTACCCTTGGAGCCCAAGTACGGAGCTCCTAGTGGTGATGGCAGGGCCAGGGGTGAGCAAAGCGTCACGGAATCGTGTGGCCAAACAGCAGTGAGGCTATGAGAAGGAAGCAGGAAGACCTTCTCTTCTCCCTCTTGGATGGAGCCTCAAAGTTCTTGGACTATTTGCAGAAAGTATACTGCTGGCTTCAAGTGAGTAATACACTTTCTGCAAATGAGAGCAGGTGAAACCTTGAGGGGGGCAGTTAAAAAGGAAATTAGGATCAGCTACACTTGTATCTCAAGCTGAAGTACAGGGTCACACAGGTCGTTGTACATCTGTGTCAACGCAAAGAAGGCTTGCGCACATGCAGTCTCACCCAGTAGTTCCCAAATGCAGAGCTCAAGTACACATTCCTCGGCCCCCCCCCCCCCAAGACCTCCGAATGCAAACTGCTGGGGTCCGCTGGGGAACCCACTTTGTACTGTGATTGGGATATGCAGCTCGGCAGCAGATCTGTGGCTCTGGCACATCTTCCTGATTTTGGAGGTGATAAAAACTTTTCTAAGGCCCCACAAATAGGGCACAGCTGAGACAAGATCCCAACGAGCCCGGGCAGAGGGAGCAAAGTTAGGACGAACAGGACTACCGCCAAGAACCTCCCTCTACAAGTTAGGGACGCTCTCGCTTCTGTACAGGCAGTGCAGGAGGCTCTCCCAACACGAATGCTATTCCTATCTGCAGTGCTTCTCACTGCAGGGTAGAAATTCTGTAGAGGTAGTGGCGTCCTCTATGCAATGAAAAGCACCAAACACTATGTATGTGTTTATTAGACGCTTATTACAAAAGGAAAAGTCCTTTGCCTTATTTGGGGGCTTTAGTGGCAAACCTAGTTAAAATAAAATAAATAAATTAGAAAAAAATTCTGCTTCGGCAGTGAAAACCAATAGAAGCTTAGCAGCTGTCTCCTTAAAACTAATCACGGATACAGAACCAGGGAAAGTAAGTGGCAAGCCCAATTACTGGCAGTACCCAGAAAGCACATCTCTACCACGATTCAAATACCTAGCTAGGTCCAAACACAAAACCACCATTCAATTGACAATCCTTTAATGTTCAACATAGGTAAGTTCCGCATCAGTATAGATAGGTGAAAAACGAAGCTAAAATAGCAAACAGTGTAGTTTT
Organism: Rhinolophus sinicus; assembly: GCF_057876585.1. Lineage (NCBI taxonomy): Eukaryota > Metazoa > Chordata > Mammalia > Chiroptera > Rhinolophidae > Rhinolophus > Rhinolophus sinicus. Next base: position 54,644,660 of record NC_142506.1, on the reverse strand, counting down.
ATTTGGCGAATACCCACATATCTGTAGAGCAACTCATTGGAAAGTAAGATCCCATTTAACAGCAGAACAGGGAAAGCAGCAGTTATGAGCTGATACGAACACCAGCCTGGTGCCTCATCAAGGAATCTGTCAGCAGCCCGAATAGAGACACCCACCCATCCTCTGAGCCCTGACCATGAGTTCTTCAATGAAAAAGTCAATCAAATATTAGTTCTCTCTCACAAGCAATAAAATCACAAAAGCAGCTAAGATTTGAAAGGGCAAGCTAGTATAATTTCCTGCTTTTAATGTGTACATATTTAAGGTTTGGTAATGTTTTCTACATAGTCAGGCTTAGAGAAGAATTTCAAATATCAAATAAAAAAGCTGTTAATTCATGTATTGCATGACTTCAGTTAATTCTTCAACTGTTTAGACTTCAGAGCTGCTAATGACACTAAACTCAATGCCACGACGGTTGAGTCTGTCAATCAACTTTGTTCTGGAGAAAGCTGCTCCAGGTGTGAAGACCCCGCCCCTGTAAGACAATAAGAAGATAAAACTGCGAAAAGCTGATCTCTAGCCCTTTCCTCTGCTAGTGTGATTTGCTGGAGGACTAGCTATCAAATCACTACAGAGCTCATGAAAACCTGATCCCTTGATTCTATCATGCACTAGTTTTGGTTCCATTCCTAAAATCAGCCAAATGAGCAAGCAGCTATTATTCAGGGGAAACTAATGCCCCTGCAAACCCGTCTAGATTGGTTCAGTGACTTGTGCGACCGTCCCTACAATATGGCTGTTCAACGGGCACGCCATGGGTCACCAACTCGAGTCAGTGCTGCTCTTTATAAACAGAGCCCTCAGGATCAGGAGGATTAAATAACGACCTGAGTGAAATAAATTTAAGTCATCAATTATTAATAAAGCATAAATTAAGATTTAAATTGGATGGAAAAAAGTTTCTTTAAATGTAATGGCTGACATTTATAAACTGCTATTTTCAAAGGGTATACAAAATTTGAAAAAATTTAAGGTTCACTTTATACAACTTTTATGTTTATTACCTAATATTGTTTCAGTGCATACACACATTTATTTATTTCTAAGCCTGAGGGCCTATGCTCATTTGTGGAGTTGGCCTACTTTTAGGGTAACAGACAAAAGCCCCAGTAAGCCAGTCCCCTTGATAATAATCTAGCCAGGATGCCATGAGTCACTTACGCTGCTGTTGGGCTTCCCACTGCCAGCTGGGAATCGCTCAGCACTATCAGACCCGCCTGCTAATCCTGTTTAACAACAGGGACCTTTTTTGAGTAGCTGACTATGGACTCTGACTATTTTTACAAGGAACTGAAGCCAACTTACAGGGCTCTCAAGTTTTTCTGTCTCCTCTCATTTACCTCTGCACTGTTTCCAGAGGCCAATAAGGAATTGTCCTCACAATTTTAATTTACCTCTATCTTTGTATCAAAGGAAGTGTAAATGCTGATGTGCAGACCCAATGCCTGAAAATCCAATCAAAATAAGCTAAACATAACACAGATGAAAAAGAGATCTTCAAATTACAAGAAAGTCAGACTTACGCCTTAGGAAGATCAGAAGCATCATTTAGAAGAGTCATGGCTGCCTGGACCATGGCTATGGGGGTAGCTACATAGCCAGGCTCTGCAGAAAACATTGATCAAAGAACAAGGAAGTATTCATGAAGTATGCATTCAACAACACCCAAAAATCAAATGGTAAATTTTATATCTAACGCTAGGTATACAGAATATTCTTATAAACAATCTGTTCACTTAATAACAAAAATAACAGTCAACATTTATATGGTATTTATGAAGTGTTAGGAACTGTATTAAGCGCTTTGAATTTACTAACCTCATTTAATTCTTCTAACAATTACATGAGGTTAACACTATTTTTATCTCCACTTTACAGAGGAGGAGACTGAGGCATAGGGAGGTTAAGCGACTAGTCAAACTCACAGTTAGGCAGTGGCTGCGTCAGAATCATACCTAGGCAGCTGGCTCGAATCCAAGCTCTTACCCACTACACTGCTCTGCCTCTTTACAATAATCAAAGCCAATGATCCTAGGTTTCTTGCTGCTCTATTAATACACTAAATTTCACTTTTTAAAAAAGATTCAACTTCTTAAAAACAACTGAGTAACTTTAAAAGAAGTCTAACTTTAAGAAGTAACTTTAAAAGAACTCTGTAAGCAAGTGGGACATTAGTGTTTATATTTCTGTCAAATAATAACCCAGGTGGGAATTTGAAAAGAAGGCATAATGCAAAGATATCTTTGCCATCTTGCTCGATTAAAACTGCAAGACAGACCCCCTGTGACCTATCAGGGATGACGGTGACTAAAGTTATACTATAATTCACAAGTGGATTGTCTCTGTATAGTTCTCTATAATTTACAGAAGTTTTTGAACTTTTCTGGGTGACAGTTCCCCTTAATCACCTATATCTAAGACTTTTATCCTGCCCAGAAAAATGCACATGTACACACTCATTTTATAAACAATGTCAGGGTGAGCAGACTCCAAAGCAACCTTGGATCAGAGCTCTGATTTATGCTATAATTATACTGCTTTAAAGTGACCCCTGAATATGAGAGTAAAACAGATAAATATCAACCAACTCCCTGTCTTATTAATATCAAAATTCACGATTCAGAATTTTTGAATCACATTGAAAAAGAAAAATGGGGAGGGCCACTCATAAAACTGCATTATACTAATAACCTCAGTCCTCCTTTTGACTTAATTTACGCAAATGTATTTCTACAACAATTAAGCTTTAAAAAGAATGCATTGTATTAGCACACCACTTTATAGCTTAAAACAATGTAAAACGCCCAAGCATTCTTAAGTCATATGTAAAATACCTGGTCCTTTTACTTGGGTACAAATTCTGATATTTGGTTTGTTCTTATCGGGACAAAAGTCTGGGCTGTATCCTTGACCAAAGAATGTCATTGTAAATGATGATGCATCCATCTGAGAAAAAGAAAGCAAAAGACTTATTTAAGAAATATGTCATTTCCTCCCTGAATAATCTAACGTACTATTCTACTTCATCTGAAACATTTTCAATAGATAAAAACATCAATCTTCCATCTGCCAGAAAATCCTGTTATCCTTTAAGCATGGAGCAGAAATGAATTCTGTGAAGACACCAGTTTTATGACTGGCATGATGTGGGGGGAGGGAGATGGTGAGGAACGGGGAGGAAATAAGGAGGATTTTCACATTGTGGCTTAAAGAGGGGCAGCACCATTAAAATAGTGTTTCAGGGGAAAAGCTGGAGGTAGTTTGTATTTTAGGGTGACAAAATGTGATACTCTGATTTTAGGTATCTGTTTGAGGTGACAAGACAAAAATAGTCAGCAAGTAATGACAATATGGGATCAAGGAAAAGATATGTAATTGCTCCACGTGTAGGTGTAAAAATTCAATTCAAAATATTAAATTTTAGAAGGACTCATCCAAGCATCTCTCACAATCACTAAATAGAGAAATGAGGTAACAAAGAATTTAGTCCTGGTCAATAAATTTTTATTAACTATTAACTAAGGGTCAGACACTATGTTAGGCCCTTAGACATAAATAAAATATGGTCTCTGCCTTTCCTGGAGCTTACATACACACACACACTCTCTCTCTCTGTCTCTCTCTAATAGAAATTTATTGCACAGAAAAGTAGGGCAGGTACCAGAAAAAAGAAAACGTTATTTAAAGGTGAAACCAAAAAATATGTCTGGTTATCAGTTTTGGCTTCTCTCTCTCTGGCTGCACTCTACACCTACTAAACCAGATACACAGTCAGGAGATACCTTTGAAAAAAGCTCTCTGGGTGATTCTGATATAGAAAGTCTCGGGTAAGAATCACAGCCATAGCAGTAAATCAGGGAAGCATTTGAAAAAAGGTGGTAACAGGGCCAGATTTGTGTCATAGGTCTCTTGGAGAGCAGTGGGAAGACGGATTAGAAAAAAATCATAGGAAGGCTATGAACAGTTCAGTCAAGAGATAAGGGTCTGCACTACCTACAGAGTGAAAAAAGATGACCCACAGAATGGGAGAAAATATCTGCACATCACACATCTGATTAATATCCAGAATATATAAAGAACTCATAAAACTCAACAGCAAAAATGGGCAAAGGACTTGAATAGACATTTCTCTAAAGAAGCTATACAAATGGTCAATGAGCACATGAAAAGATGTTCAATGTCACTAGTCATGAGCAAAATGCAAATCAAAATCATAATGAGATACCAACTCACATCTATTAGCATGGCTCTTATAAAAACTTGAAAAAAAAAAAAAAAGGATGTTGGCAAGGATTTGGAGAAACTGGAATCCTTTTGCACAGTTGATGGAAATGTAAAACGGTGCAGCCAGAGTGGAAAATAGTGTAATGGTTCCTCAAAAAATTAAAAATAGAATTACTATGAAATCCAATAATTGCACTTCTGGGTTTATACCTAAAAGAACTGAAAGTAGGGACTTAAAGAGATATTTGCACACCAATGTTCACAGCAGCCTTTTTCACAACAGCCAAAACGTGAAAGTGACCTGTGTCCATGGACAGCTGAATGGACAAGCAAAATATTAAGAGCACTGCTGAGATCACTTAGCGGGGTGGGTGAAAAGTGGGCCAAGGACAGAGCCCTGGGAATGATCAACATTCAAGGAGGAGAAAAAAGTGAAGATACTGCAAAAGAAGAGAAGAAGCAGAGCAGAAAGTTGGAGAGCAATGATCTCAGAATCCAAGGGAAGTGAGAGTTTCAAGGACAATACCGTCAAAGATAAAAGAGAAAATAAAGACTCAAAGCATTCAATGCAATTATAGCAGTTATCAGGCCACTGGTGACTTTAGCAGGCAGACAAGGGAGGGTGAAGGAAGGGGTGAGGACTCTTTTAGGTGGGGAAGGACACTGGCATGTTTACAGGATGAGGAGAAAGAATCTGTAGAGAGGCAGGAGGAGAATTCACAGTCGAGAAAAGGGATGATCAGCTGCCAAAGTCAGGAGGGAATCTAATCACAAGCAGCAGTCGCTGTAAAGACTCAGGCTGGTGTGACTTTTGGAACCACCAGACGCTACTTATGTGAATTGAGACAACACCCTCTCTTTTTACAATTTAGAGAATAAGCTCATTCTTTAAATTGTAAAAAGTGGATAGTAATAATACTTTTACCTAAGTGGTTGTTGGAGGACTAAATGTAAAGCACTTAGCCCTGTGCCTGCAACACAAGAAATGCTGTGCTTTAAACAGCAGAGGTGGCGGGATTAGTCTTATACAGGAGAAGACTTCTTTGAGTCAGAAGAAGGTGAAGATGGGAGCAATGATGACAGGTCTGAGAACAGGAATGTGAGGGGGCGCATAAAACATGTTCTCAATTCCATTAGCGAAGGAAGAGTTGTGATAACTGCAAGTAAGGAAGAGAGTGGGGTTGGGCTGATTTTGAAAAATGCCCCTGAGAGGAGATGGAAAGATGACTAATGAAAATAAAATGATCACCAAATGATGCTAAAAGTTCTACTGAGAGGGGAAGCATGAAATTTGGGGTGCTACCATCCTCTCAGCGGTAGAATTTCCCCCCCAGCAGTGCTTGTTGTAAAGGAGATAAAGGATAAATGACCCAAGGCCTGACTCAGGATTTGTATGTAAAGTGAGCGGTTGAAAATGAAGTCCTATTGTTGAGGATACTAGATAGATGGTAATTCAATCTACAGTGGAGATCCAGGGTATATGGAGGAGGGAGGGGAAGGGAAGCTTGGTGGAGGAGCAGAGGGGAGGTGAAAAGGAGGAAATAACGGAGGGGAAAAATGAAAGAGTGAAAATATTTGTACTCTGTGAAGTAAAGAGAATACAATTTCTGGAGCCAGGTGGCTGGGTTCTCATTCCAACCTGGCCATTTACTTGCTATAGGATCTTGGACAAGTTTCTTAACCTCGCAGTGCCTTTGTAACAGGGAGATAAGACCTACCATGAGGGGTGTTTGAAAAGATTAAATAACCTTATTTATGTAAAGAATGTAAGAGGGTCTGAAACATAGTAAGTGTTCCATCCAGTCTTAGCTGTTACTGTCTCTGCACTCAGGAAAAGTAAAAACCAAATACAGAAAAACATTATTTTAGAGACCTAGGTACAAAAGAAAGGGTTACCTGTTTTTGTGTTGGACCTTGTTTTGAAAAATAACCAAAGGAGAAGAGCCATGGGAACTACAGGGAAAAAACAAACAAACAAACAAACCCTCAGTGATATTTTGTAAAACTCACGGAAAATACTTGTAAAGCTCTACTTTCACTAAAACATTACTCACTTTGATGAGAAGCTGCCTTCCAATGCCGAACCTCACAAAGAAGAGAAAGAAAAGTCCTGCGAACATCAGCTTAATGACAGACGTGATGCCTCCCACAGCGACGTAAGCAGCATACTGCACCTGGATGAGGAATCAGAGTCAGGATGCGGCTCCCTGCTCTTCCAGGCCAGGCAGCACAAGAACGGCAGCTACTTATAACTTATTCTGCAGTCGTCAGCATCAAACAAAAGCAGTTTCCACTTTATGAGTATGTTCTGAAAGCTTGTTCACAAACCAGATATTGGGAGCACATTTTTAAAAGAAATTGTGGCAAATGGTAATCAGCTTCCCCTACTTGAACACAAAAGTCCATATAATCCTACATGGATTAGAAAGTCCAATAATACACCTGATTTAGGAATTAATTACACAGCACAGAATGTAGACTCCACTCACAGCCTCTTCTATGAGAAAATACTCTCTTATCTTTTAACTTGAGATAGTTTCCTTTTCAAGTCTCAGCAAGTGGAGCAATGATGTACTTCCCTCAGGATGACAGTCCAGAGGTAGCAAGGAGAGGAGAGAAGAACCCAGACATCTCCACAAGCAATAGAAAGAGTATTCCAGCAGCTAAACAGGGATTGTCGAGTGTTTATGAACCAGGATTTTCTGTACTGAACTTGCTGCTGTTGTGTTATATTACAAAGGTATTCATCAGGCCAGATTTGAATTATGGGGAGAGGTTATCACCATCCCATAAAATGCTCTGCACTACTAATTCTGTATACTTCCCAAAACTGAAACATGCATTATTTAGCTACCTTTTTTGTTGTTGTTTTGTTTTTGCTTTACAAATACAAACATCCTACACTAAACTGTAGGGGAACTGTAACAAACAGAACACTCTTTATTAAAAAATAATATACTTACAGGTGATTGCTCTAAATTTTCATACAAATAACGCTGAGTCCGCTTCACAACAGACACATCCGATCCCAAGAAAGGAATAGAGTAACTGCTGAGTTCTCTGCAGTAAGAAACTGGCCACCTGCCAAGACAGACCCAGGTTGCAGTTTCTCCCTCCATTTACAGTGGCCACACTTTAACTGGTAAATTTCTGAATAAAAATTCTAACTTTTGTTGAGGAAGTAAGATCTGTTCTTAACTAAAATCTATTTCAGTATTTGTCTTTTGTTCTTTACACCTACACCCAAACAAGTGATAAATGAACACAGTATTCTTCACATCCCGGGCACTTACTACGTGTAGTTTAACTGTTTTACCCCATCAATTTCACTGGACAATGATGAAAAGAACACTCATTCAATAGTCAAACTCTGAGGTTAGAGTTCTCACATATTGAGGCTATTAACATATTGGCTGATTAATCTACATAAGATCATTACACTTTAAGATGGTGGTTTTACTAAATAAAATTTAATTGATGTTTAATTTTGATACTGATAGTGAAAAGCCATAAAATTCATTTTTTTCAGGATCCAAATATATTATTACCAATGAGGTACTAAGCTTGGGGTAACGTTAAGTTATATTTTATTTACCTTTGAAAACAATCCTGAACTTAACTACAAGATAGTCTCCAGGCTTCTCTTAGTAGCATACTTTATTAATAGATCAGCAACAACATATGTAGATTAGATATACTAAAGGATAGATTTGGAGTTAATATACCTTCTTTTCAACTTTGGACCAACAATTGGGATAGGTTTCAGATTTGACTCTTTTCGTAGTTTTTTCAAATTACTCTGATCTCCAAAACCACAAACTGCTGACTTCCAGGTACCATCATGAATGCACATCCCCTAATAAAATAATTCAAGAGTTAAAGAAACATGTGTTAAGGGATAACTACTAAAATGTAAAACCAAGTAAGTTTTAATGGATACAAAGATCATTTTATCTCTATTTAAGCAAGGCATAATCCCTTAAATCATCTTGTTTATTAAATGTATTGGTGTGACATTGGTTAGTAAAATGATATAGGTTTCAAGTGTACATTTCTATAATACATCATCTATATGTCGCATTGTGTGTTCACCACCCAGAGTCAGCTCTCCTTCCATCATCATATATTTGACCCCCTTTACCCTCTTATACCACCTCCAAACGCCCGGCCTCCTTACCCTCTGGAAACCACTAAACTGTTGTCTGTGTCTATGAGTTTTTGTTTCTTTGTTTGTTTGTCTTGTTCCTTTGTTGCTTTCAGTTTTATATCCCACATATCAGTGAAGTCATATGGTTCTCGACTTTTTCTATCTGACTCATTTTGCTTAGCAGTATTTAATCTTTTCTTATGGTCAAGTCGTGTTCGACTGTGACCTTATTTAATAATCTTGAGATGAATTTCCATGAACATTCAGGCAGCAATAACACTCATCAGTTTGGTCATACTACTCACACCAACACATGCCCTTTCTTCTTCCCTCCCACCATTACTTTTGCTCTTTTTGGTAAGCCACTGAATTTCATCATTTTCACTCACCCAACTGACCACATTCCTTCAAAATCAGCCTCTCTAATCCCTATCCCTATGTTGATTTCTCAAAATTTCCAGGTATGTTCACCAGCACATTCAAGCATAAACACACAACGTACTGTCCATTCGTTCCTTCCCTGTAGTATTCAGTGCCCACTGCCCTCAACATAGCTTATTCTAGCCCCAAGTTATATAAATGTCTTCCATAGAAGTGTGCTAATTTTTAACAAATTTTTAAGTCTCATTAACCTGATTTATATTTTAATTTTTCCCCCCAATTCCTCAATTTTTTTCTCATACTGTACCCAACACAGAATTCTTGGTTGGTCTCACATTCTTGCTTATTAGTGCACTTACTTTTTATCTCTTTCATGAGACTCTGAGCTCTCAGTGCCTTCCATTCTTCCAACATAATTATACCTTCCACACCCCTTGCCTCTGACTCCCATTAGAAATGAGTGGCAGAAAGGAGAGCACAGGTGAGGACGCAACCCTAGTAGTTACTATCTTAGTGCCAACCCTTCTTTATCTGACTACTAGGTAGGCCTTTTAATTCTCTATTATGTAAATATTTTAAACTTCATTTATAATTTTGATTGCACATAAGTGTATTATGCCATGCCTTATATGTTGTTTACCCTGTTTGAATGAACAAAGTCATTTAGAAAGATTCAAACCAAGTCTTTTGAACGAGGAATATCATAAAGCAAAAAATATTGTGGATTGATAATAAGCAGAATAAGAGAAAACAAAATCAGAAGATTCTGGTTTTTATGTCATAGCTTTGATGACACTGAACAGCAGAGAGAGAGACCAAACTTAATTTCTATTTTGGAACAGATTAATCTCGCCTCTTCTGTTAAAACTAAAACAGAGCTAAAAGTCTTAAGGATTTGATTTGTGAAACGATGCCAAATCTGGTCCAAGCCAATTTGACCTATTTGCAAATGTAAAGATTTCCAAACACAGGAGAAAACAGCTTTTTAAAAATCTAAGAATATTTTCTATAAAAACAAGCCATCAAAAAGGAAAAATTACATTCCATTTAAAAAATCTTTTACCTTGTTTCATTGAAAACATATAACATAAAGAAGGTGAACAAAACATAAACATACAATTTAATGAAACTGTAAAGCAAACGTCCACATAGCCCAGAAGGTCCTCCTTCTGTCCTGTCTTTACGGTAATCAAGTGAAATCCTTGCTTTTCTTTAGAATCTTACCACCTAAGTATTCACTCCTAAACAGTACAGTGGTTTTGCCTATTTCTAAGCTTTATAGAAATGGAATCATCCAGTATATAAACCTTTAAGTTCGGCTTCTTTTGTTCAAAACTGTAATGCTAGGCTTCATCATGTGTTAGGAGTAACTGCTACTCTGCAGACCTTCCCATTTTCTTAATGGTGTCTTTCAATCAACAGACATTCTCGATAGTAAATGTACACAGATGTATATCCCTCTTTATATTTAACGCCGCCCATGTCTCCTTTAAGAAGTCATTCCCTGTGCAGCATGCTGACTGCACTGCCCTAGTTAATGCTGTACTGCACATCTGAAGTTCTTCAAAGGTCTCATCACAAGAAAACAACCCTAACTATGTATGGTGACTGATGTTAACTAGACTTATTATGGTGATCATTTTGCAATATATACATTATGTTGTACACCGGAAACTAATATATCAATTATACTTTAATAAAAATAAACAAATTTCTGGAGGAAAAAGAAGTCATTACTGACTTGAAGCCATGAAATATGTCACCTTCTAAAAACTTTATTGTTTTGCCTTTGGTATTTGGGTCTATCATCCACCTAAACTTGGTTTTCATACACAGCAAAGTGTGAGTCCAATTTCATGTTTTTCCATATACATATCCAATTGTCCCAGCATCATCTCCTGAAAAGCCCCTGTACCATAAATCAAGTGTCTGTATATGCACAAACTACTCTGAGCTTTTTATCATTCCACTAGCCTCCTGATATCCCTCTGCCAATGTAATAATACACTGACTAAGTAACAAATCTTGATATCCGAGAGCATCTTTCTCTCTCATTTTCCTTTAAGAATGGCTTGGCTATTTTCAGCTCTCTGCATTTCCATGTATGTTTTAGAATTCACTTGTCAAGTTGCACACCAAAACAAAACAAATCAACAAACAAAAACCTGTTTGAGATTTTGATTGGAATTCTGTGGGATTATAAGTCAATTTAATGGAAACTGACATCTTAACAAAATTAAGTCTTCCAATCCATGAATGTGGTGAATTCCTCCATTTCTTTGATTTCTTTAAGGTCTCGCAATAACGTTTTATAATTTTCTTCATAGAAATCTTGCATATGTTCTATTACTTATTCTTAGGTGCTTAATTTTTAAATGCCATTCTAAATGGTGTTTTTTTAAAATTCATTTTCTAACTGTAGGTAGTATACAGAAATGTAACTAATTTTTATATTAATTGTATTCAGCAACAATGACGACTAGAGTAGAAATAAGTGAAACAGAGAATAGAAAAATAGAGAAAAACCAACAAAACCAAAAATTGATTCTTTGAAGATATCAAGCAAATTGACAAACTAGACGAGAGAGCGAGAAAGAGAGAAAATTCAAATTACTAAAATCAGGAATGAAAAAAGGGACCTTAGTACCAATCTTACAGAAATAAAAAGGAATATGATGCAATACTATGAACAGACGTATGCCAACAAATTAGATAACCTTGATGAAATGGAAAAATGCCCAGAAAAACACAGTTATGGCCTGGACTGTGTCACCCATAACTTATGTGCTGATGGCATAACCCTCAGTACCTCTGAATGTGATCCTTGGCAATTGGGTGGCTGTTTTTGTGGTAGGTCCTGCACTAATTCCTTGCAACCTCCAAGCCCATACTCAGCGTATAAACTCTCTTTTGTATGTGGAACTTGTGCCCTGTTGTTTAGGTGGGCCTGACCCTGTGATCCCCCCTTCAGCGGCCCATGATGCAGACCTGGGCAATCTGATTATTCCATTATTCTGGGTCACAATGATTGGCTCAAGAATGGCCAAATGACCCAATACTTGACTACTATCCCCTATCATTTGATCTATAAACTGGTAGCTGTTCACGGGAAATCAGGAATTTTAAGGACAACGTACACCTGGGGCTGCCAGCACCTTCCCTGCCATGTTGAGCCTACACAGAGGAACGCAGAAGAAATGCAAGAAACAGAAAAGGTGACGAGAAAGGAAAGAGCTCTGATACCATTTGACCTCTGGGTCCAGCCACACTATTCACTTGCAGATGTTTGGGTATATGTATCAATGAATTCCTTTCAATTTTGTTGGGTGAAACCAGGTTGAGTTGGGTTTCTAACACATGCTACCCAGAGTTCCAAGCACGTCTTTCATTCTTGTTTCGGAGCCTTTCTAAGCCTTTGTTCAGGTTGCTGCCTCTGACCTTCCAAAGGCTAAACTTAGAAAGGCCTTATGAGGCTTTCCCAGGACCCTCAGGTCCACTACCACTTCCCATCATCCAGACTCTAGTGGGTACTCTGGAACCACACATTTCAGCATGTTTTATACAGTTCTTTGTGTTACTAATCGGAATCTATAATCCAGGCGAACAGAGCCATTACTCTTCCTTAAACATGCTCCACACCATCCCAGTGACGTCTTTATCACACTGTTTCCTCTCCCTTACCCACATCTCCGCAGCACCAACCTATAAAGTTCAACCCATATCCCAGCTCTCCAAAACGTTCCTGATTGCTGGCCTCCCAGCCACAGGGACTCCATCCTCAGGATCCTACAGTATTTCATCTGACCTCTTCATAACAAACACTGTCTATCTCCTGCCACCCTAAATTATTTCTTCAAGGGCACGGTTTACATCTTAATCCATTTATGTTGCACAACTATATATACTTGCACTGCTACAAAATATTTGTTGAACGAATATTTTTCTCAATTAGTTTTTTCACTTACAGTTGACATTCAATATTATTTTATATGAGTTTCAGATGTACAGCATAGTGGTTAGACACTTATATAATTTATGCAGTGATTCCTTCTGATTAGTTTAGTATGCCCCTGGGACTTAAATGAATATTTTTCCCCCCTTCTTCCACCTCGCCCCCCACTCCAACTCCGCTTCAAGCTATTATTTCTCAATCTAGTTGTGCAGGACACAGCTCACTGGCCCATGTTGGTATTATGAGCCTTGTGTTCCCCCCTGGCTGAGGCAGCCAGTCGGCCGCTCACAGCAGCTCTCGCCGGCTGCCAGCTGATTGTGATGGCTGCTGGCCACCGGCCGCTGCTGGCAGCACACGGCAGCCATGCCGATCACCGGCTGCTCACCGCAGCCCAGCTCCAGGGAGAGCTGTTGTCCACAATCTTAGCTGTAGAGCGCGCAGCTCACTGGCCCATGTGGGGATTGAACTAGCGACCTTGGCATTAGGAGCACAGTGCTCCAACCATCTGAGCCACCAAGCCAGCCCATGAATATTTTTTTAAAGAGAACAAATACTTGGGGCGGCCGGATGACTCAGTTGGTTAGAGCGCGAGCTCTGAACAACAGGGTTGCTGGTTTGATTCCAACATGGGATGGTGGGCTGCGCCCCCTGCAACTAAGATTGAAAATGGCATCTGGACTTGGAGCTGAGCTGCACCCTCCACAACTAGATTGAAGGAAAACGACTTGATTTGGAGCTGATGGGCCCTGGAAAAACACACCCCTGGAATGTTCCCCAACATTCCCCAATGAAAAAACAAATAGAGAGAACACTTATGAAGCCTCAAGTATAAACACAGAATTGGGTTAGACACTACCAGCAATAAAAGTACTATCATAAACATGGTCCTTTCTTATGTTCTCAAATAGAATATAAATGCAATAAGAGTATACTTACATCATATACTTCTTCTCTGGCCAGCCATGACGGCATCTAACTCCAAGTTAGGCACATAATAAAAATGCACTTACTTTGCACTAAGGTGATAACTGTCTTGGCCGGCAACATTTATTACATAACAATGATGGAAACTTTACTGTTAGGATCATCGTCATTCATTCTAATACAATGAACTGTGCAGTTGTTTTAAAATAAATTCTATTCTTAAGTCAAAATAATTCTGGGCAATCTAGTATCTTTACTTTCTAAAATTAAACACAGGGACTTTCATACACTAAAAATTACAAATACATAAATTTTAATCAATCTAAATCTTTTTTAAGAGGCATGTATAATTTCCAAAATGTTTTTAATATTAACTTAGAAAACACTTGACAAACAGAAAAACCAACCTCAGATCCTGAATGTACAGTTAGGTAACTTTCCACGGCAGTCAAAGTACCTAAAAGAGTAGGAAAAAGTAAAATCAAATAAAATCTATTTATCTAGGACAAGTAATAATAAACTATTCCTATCAATTTAGGGACTGCTTTTATTAAGCCTACAGCTGATACAGTCAGAAGATCTGTTGTTATATTATTGTAAGCAGATTTAAGGAGCAGCAGAATCCAGGCAAATTGTCAGAAAGAGTAGTTTAGCATAAACTCTAACTGCTAGTACTGACACTAAATCTTTTCTAGTATTCAAACTGACAACGCTAAAAATCTCTTCCAATAAGGCAACAATTTAGCTCACTCATTCTGGAAGGCCAGCAGGACACAGTTCTCAAAATTACATCACTGGGGGGCGGCCGGATAGTTCAGTTGGTTAGAGCACGAGCTCTCAACAACAAGGTTGCCGGTTCAATTCCTGCATGGGATGGTGGGCTGCGCCCCTTGCAACCAAAGACTGAAAACTGCGACTGGACTTGGAGCTGAGCTGCACTGTCCACAACTAGATTGAAGGACAACTACTGTGAGCTGATGGGCCCTGGAGAAACACACTATTCCCCAATAAAACTTATTAAAAAAAAAAAGTTACATCTATGGGAATTATTCTGTTTTCCAATACCGCAGCTTTCAAGAAGACTTATTAATAGTGACTTACAAAAAATGTACAGAAATCCTATCAAAATGGCCTTTGTGATGGCTTGTAAAATACGTAAAATAAGGCTGTTAAATTGAAATAAAAATATAATAAGTATAAAATTAAAAACCAAAGCCAAAAAAAGGGGGAGAGATCAAGTATATTAACCACGAGGACTAATAAATATAATAGGCTTAGCGGTTAAGTTTTAATTAATCTTTGTCTTTTTCCAGAGCAGTAAAACAAAAGAAAAACATAATGGGCTGGCTAATTCTCAAAATCTGATGAATGAAATATATCACTTTCATAAGAGACAGTATTCCTAGTTTTAATTCCAAAAGAAAATTAAAACATGGCTGCTCAGAAAGTTGACATCAAGCAAAACAATGAGTAATTATGTCACCAACAATGATGCTACAGCCTAAGAGAACCATAGCCACACAAATGTTGCTAGTCTGACCACTGACAAAAACCACAAATAGATCATTCAAGTGTATCTCACTGGAAATAATTCAGAGGTTGTTAAGAGAATGTGGCCTGGATACATGGCTCTGTGCTCTCTCTAACCCTTTCCACAGAAAGAACATGGACTACTAAAGTAGTGTGTAGTAAAATATGGACCACTTGCATCAAAAATCAGCTAGGATAATTGTTAAATGTTCACTCCTAAATTTCAGTATCTGAAAAAAAATTTTTAAACAAATTTTAAAGTAATATTTCTCCCAAAAAAGAAAAAAAAGACATTCAAAATAACAAAAACTATTAAATACCGGGGTGCCAAAAAAATGTATAACATGACTTGTTATTGGTATATATTGTTATATATTGTTATATATTGTTATCTTTTGTTATTGGTATATATTGAGTATTACAATTTTAATGCAGTTCTTTTCCTTTCTTAAAATATGTATACATTTTTTTGGCACCCTCTGTAGTTAGGAATAATCTCACTAAGAAATATGTAGGACTATCATGAAGAAAACGCCTATACTTTACAAACTTAAAAGAATTTAAAAAAAATAAATGGAGACATACCAGATCTATGGATTAAAAGACTAAATATTTTAAAGATGTTCAATTCATGTTTTTTTTAATTGGGAATAGTTCCAGTTTCATCATTAAGTATGATATTGGCTATGCTTTCTGTCATTTATTATGTTTAGAAAGTATTCTATTCCTCAATTTCTAAAAATCTGAAACCAGTAAATGACATGAATTTTCAAATAATTTACTGAGATGGGCATACAGTTTTTTGCCTTTGATATTTTGATGTGATTATGTAACTTCCTAATAAACCATAATTGAATTGAGACAATAAATAATTTTTTACTTTAGAACACTTACTGTACTATCCGTATCTCAAAAAATAGTGTCAATAGCATTTTATAACAAGTGTAGCTATATTAAAAGCAAAGCATATGTTTTAACATTACCTTTACAGATTTTAATTCATTACAATTACAAACATGAAGCCTTTCTAACTGCTAAATTCAATCATTGCTTACTGGCCAATAATTACCTTTCATTTTATTTCTGGTATATATTACTCCCAGATCTGCTGGAATGGAGTCAAAGCCACTACTTCCAATGATATAAACCCCTTTTTCTGCGGCTTTCTCATGATACTTCCAATACATTAGTTCCAGAAACTACAAAATTCAGGAAAAAGATCTGAATCAGAACTATATAGAAATATCACGACTGATATTAAATGATTTACCTTTAAAGACAAAGCAATGAAACTTTGAATATGCTAATCAATACGGCTCTGCAGCAAAACATTAACTGGCGAAATGTTTTTCACTTATTCAGCAAACATTTCCCACCTGTGCCAGGTGGTGTAGGAGGCATGCTGATCTGACTTAATGATACTATTAATGCTTTAGAATGACTTTTAAAGGCAAAAGTAATACCACTTTTCTCTATTACCTATTGATACAGAAAAATACAAAGAAAGCAAAAAAAGTTACTCCCAATCACATTAATCCGGATGAACATCATTAGACATATAGCTATGCATTTATATAAATAGAAAAATAGGAGTCATAGGAAACGAAGGGTTATGAGAGGGGAATAATGTCTATTCAAATCCTTCATCTGTTTTTGAAAATTACTTAACTTCTTTAGAATAGTTTTAGATGTACAGAAAATTTAGTAGGGTTCTCAAGTATACCCCACCCAGTTTCCCCTATTATCACATCTTTTACATTAATGTGTTGTAATTAATAAAACAATACTGATACATTATCATTAACTGAAGTCCACACTTTATTCAGGTTTCCTTAGCTTTTACCTAATGTCCTTTTTCTGTTCCAGGACCCCATCCATGATAACATATTACATTTAGTTGTCATGTGTCCTTAGGCTCCTTTTAACTGTGACAGTTTCTCAGACTCTCCTTTTTTTTGATGACCTTGACAGTTTTGAGGAGTACTGGTCAGGTATTTTGTAGAAGGCCCCTCTATTAGAATTTACCTCCAATTTTTCTCATGACAAGACTGGGGTTATAGGATTGGGGGAGGAAGACCACAGGCCTATAAAGTGCCAATTCATGATATCATATCAAGAGTACATGCTATCAACATGATCTATCACTGTTGATGTTGACCTTGAATACCCGGCTGAGGAAGCGTTTGTCAAGTTTCTCCACTGTAAAGTTATTCTTTTTCCCTCTCCTTCCTATACTGTACTCTTTGGAAGGAAGTGACCATGTGGAGCCCACACATAGGAGTGGGGAGTTATGTTCCCAATCCTTGAGGGCAGAATAGCTACATACATTATTGGACTTCTTCACAGGAGATTTGTCTCTTCTCATCCCTTTGCGCATTTTTTAATTGGGTAATTTGAATTTGTATTATTGACTTATATAAGAGTTCTTTATACATTTTGGATCTTTATTAGGTTTTGATATCACTTTTATGGCAGTTTATAAGATAACTTAGAAGTTTTTCACCATTTTCTCTGCTCTGAAATATTTTAAATAAGATTGGAATTGGTTTTAATTTCATTCATGTTACCTACCTCTTCTTGAACTAATTTTGGTAATTTATACTTTCCCAGTATTTTCCAATATACATTACCAATTAATAAACTCTAAGTACATACTGTATTGCCAGACTGATGATGGCAAGCAGCAGAGACCATGGAGACATATGAGATTACAGTTTCAAAGGAGGTAGTGTAACTTAGTGCTATTAATACACCACTTCCTGCAGTCAGGAAAACCTCAATTCAAGTCCTATAAAATAGGGGAAAAAAATGGTATCTATTTTATAGGAATGTTGAAAAAGTTACACAAAATATTTACATGGCACACTGTCAGGCATGTGGTAAGCATTCAATAAATGTGAACACTTAAAATTTTTAGGTTAAAGGGATTTTACATTTATTTTTCTGTAATGTAAAGGTGTCTGATTTTAAAAATGGAATTCATAATGAACGTTACAAAAATGAGATTGTGAGAATTACTCAGACCACACTATTTTAATTAATTCAGTTTACAGCATGCCGTAGCTGTAAATATCAGCATATCCTATACACAAAGGACTTGAAGGAAAAAATTCAAGAAAACTGAAGCTAAGACCTTACCATTACACTCTCCTTCAAGCTATCAATGGAATTCCATCTCTAAACATGAGGGAGAACTCATCACCTTCTAAAATGTGTCTGCAAACTTGTACTAAATATTTTCAGCTTCAACAGAAAATTGTGCTGTTAATTTTCTGTTCTCTCTTTTTCATTTTACATACCTGAGGTTCTCCAGAGATGTCAATACAGCTAGTGCCATTTTCAACACATGCTTTTACTACAGGTTCTCCATAAAATCGATACTGGGGGAATAAAGAAAACCAATCGTTTACCCTTACTTAGCAAGCTCACATGAGTAAAATACCATTCCGTTTTGAAAGTCAAGTTTTGGTTATTAACAAATCAAATATTAATAAAGTGCCTAAAAATAAATTGAGGAAATAATATAACTGTAATATACCAACTCTTACAGGATGGAATTACAGAGGAATGTGTGCTTACCTCCAACTGAAGACAAAATGGGAAGTTTTATAGAAGTGATTCATTTGAGTTGAACTCTGAAGAGTAAGGATTTGTCAGGAAAAAAAAAATCCAGATGAGGGACAAAGTATATGTAAAGGTGTGAGCAGCACACCTTTACCTGAAGCACAGAGTGGTAAGCGATAAGTCTAAAAAGAAACACTTGGGTCAATCAGGGAGGACCCTGAGTACCATACTGTCAGCACTGAACTTAATCTTTTCTGGATTACTAGGCTCTCTTGGAAGATTTTAAACAGGACGATGGTGTAAGACTTATAGTAAAGACATATCACTCTGCCTGTGGTATTGGAAGACAAATCTTGTGGCAGGTAGGACATGATGAAGGACAAAAACTAAGAAAAGGAAAAGATGTACTAAGAATGAGATATATTATACTAAAAAGGCAGCAATGACTGGACTTCCTAGTTAGCTGAATATAGGGGCCAACAGCTATGGTACTATTAGCCAAAATAAAAACAGGAAGAAAACGTTTAGGGGCAGTAAGTTTAAAATTAGACAGAGAAGATATTCTGAGCCTACATGATTTTGGATCGCCCAAATTATTTGTTGCTCAAACTCAAGGAATTAAAATTAATAATTTTAATACATTAGAATTAGTCCCATTTCAAAGGAAGTATGACAAATGTTTCCTTTCGTGAGGGTAGGGTGGGGAGAAGCACAAACTCTTCTGCTTTTCTCATTCCTAGCAGCAAGAAAATGGAGAATAGAGACTGTCTTTTTCTTTCAGCCTTCAAGAAAGAGGGGAAGGGACACTTAAAAGAAAAGACAGGGGCCGGCCCGGTGGCTCAGGCAGTTAGAGCTCCATGCTCCTAACTCCGAAGGCTGCCGGTTCGATTCCCACATGGGCCAGTAGGCTCTCAACCACAGGGTTGCCAGTTCAATGCTTCGAGTCCCGCAAGAGATGGTGGGCAGCGCCCCCTGCAACTAAGATTGAACACGGCACCTTGAGCTGAGCTGCCACTGAGCTCCTGAATGGCTCAGTTGGTTGGAGCCTCTCAACCACAAGGTTGCCGGTTCGACTCCCACAAGGGATGGTGGGCTGCGCCCCCTGCAACTAGCAACTAGCAACTAGCAAGGCAACTGGACCTGGAGCTGAGCTGTGCCCTCCACAACTAAGACTGAAAGGACAACAACTTGAAGCTGAACGGCACCCTCCACACTAAGATTGAAAGGACAACAACTTGACTTGGAAAAAAGTCCTGTTCCCCAATAAAGTCCTGAAAAAAAAAAAAAAAGTAAAATAAAATAATACAGCTAGTCACTAAAAAATAAACATGAAAATAACAATAACAAGCCCAGACGGGGAGGGGGAAGAAATACCCAGAGTTGCTGCAATACAGTATCGAAAATGTCCAGTTTCCAATACAAATTTATGATGTGGAAAAAAAAAAAAACCAACAAAGAAAAACTAACAAACAAAAAAAACCCAGGAAAGTATAACCTATACATCAGAAAAAAAAGCAGGCAACAAAACCTGCCTGAGAGAGTAACCAGATGTCAGATTTAACAAAGACTTCAAACTAGCCACTATAAATGTGATCACAGAAATAAAGGAAACCATGATTAAAGAAGTAAAGGTAGATGTGACAACAATGTGAAATCAAATACAGACTATCAATAAAGACAAATTATTAAAAAAAAAAAAAAAAGAAAGAAAAGGCAGGGCGATGCAAGAACTTTTCAAGTAGGACAAATCAGCTGTCCTGTTTATCTAACTCCATAGCCTCATCTCCACAGCCTCCTTAAGATTAGCAAGTGACACTGGAATTACAGGACTGGGAAAGTATTAAGTTCCAGTTCCTCCTCTGCCATTAACCAACCACTTAAAATTACTGAAGCACTTAACTTCTGAAGCAACATAGTATAATCACACAAACAAGGGCTTTCAAGGCAAGATCCAACTTCACACCCTATATCTATCATCTACTAGCTACATGAATTTATTTACAAATCACTCCCATGGACTACTCCTATACTAATAGTGTAGTTTTTAAACATACATAAAATAGAAATAATGGTGAGATGAAAATGAATAGAAGTCAAAGCTCTATTTTCTTTCTGCACCTAATGGACCATCTTGGGGAACTTTTAAAATTTACACATATACACTTTGAAACTCATTGAGAGATGTCTTTGGCCTTTCTCTTGGTTATTTTACCTCAAAGTTTTTCAAGTTGGCCAGTAGTCCACCTGCGTTAGAATCAGCTGGGCCACTTGTTAAACATGCTGCTGACTCAGTTCCACCCCAGACCACCCCAGCCTCTCGAATCAGGTTTTCTGGGGTAGACTCCAGTAATCAGCATTTTAGATCAGCCTCCCAGTAGAGGTGGAGAATCACCTCCTTAGACATTCTCCCTGGAAAATCTCATCTATTCCCGACTTGAACTACAAGTTCAAGTATGCTAACGACTTCATGTATGCTGATGACTTTTTAAAATAACAGCTCCTTTTAGAAAGAGGATGCATTCTCCTATCTGCCACAGTCCCTCCACTCCTTACAATGCATTCTGTCATGCCTGGCCCACTTCTCCTTCGGGTAATCTGAGGTTGAGACTTCTGCACTAATATCCCCAAATTACTGAGTTGCTTTACTGCAGCTCACCAATACTTACTTGTAGATAAACCAAAAACTGAAAGGCTGTAGGCGTGAGAAATGAACCCGAGGCTTGGAATCTGAGAGTGGAGGAGTTGGGAGTTAGGCAAGTGGGGGGAGGATGTTACAGACAGCGGAAGCCAAAACACGTTGGTGTGAAGAAGCAGCATGTCCTTACAGAAATTACATGGAATTTAGGACTGCTGGAGCATGTGGTGGGGTGTGACATGCTAAGAAGCTGGGATTTTAAACTGTACTATGTTATATGGGCACTGAGAGCTATTGAAGGATTTTAAGAGTGTATGAAACACAGTAATTTGGGGATATTAGTGCAGAAGTCTCAACCTCAGATTACCCAAAGGAGAAGTGGGCCAGGCGTGACAGAATCGCTTGTAAGGAGTGGGGGGACTGTGGCACATAGGAAAATGCATCCTCTTTCTGACGGGAGCTGTTATTTAAAAAATGCTGTGTTTTCAGATTTTTTTCTACTTAATACATTTGTGCTTTTATGGGATAAGTGGACAGGGTCAGGGTAGCAATCCTTGGTCTCAGAGGTGACATTTCTCCCCATTGTAGCCTATTAGCTTACAGGTCAAAATTGCAATCCTATTCTCAACGCTCAATGTTCTAACTGAGTGGTCTCCCAAGTGGTTGTGCTTACCTCAAGGGATACACAAAACAATCCCTTGAGTGTAAAAGTAAGTATTAGCACTTTTATTTGTGCTCATTTTTGTAGGAAACACAAAGAAAAAAAAAAGGACTACATTATGTCCCCAGGCCATGTTAAGTGGTCATGTATTGAATACAGGATACCAACGGTATTCTGAGGGCAGCCATGGAGAATCCCACAATACAGAGAAGGCCACAGTGACACACACACTCACTCATTTGGTCACTCTCAGAAGCCAAAGAATTTCAAAACTGTAAATCAGATCATGCCTTTGTTTTCAACCATCCAATGACTGTCATATTTAGAAGAAAATCCAAACCATGACCTTGACCTGTCAGACCCTATGACCCCTGGATACTTCTCTAACTTCCTACCTCTCTGACCTCTCTGCCCCTCCTGACCCAACCAGACACACTCGCCTCTCTCACATTCCTCAGTCTTGCCAAGCAAATGCTTGTCCCAGGACCTTTGTATTTGCTCTCTTCCCTGGAATGCCCTTCTGCTCAAATACTCACATGGTTTACTCCCTCGATTCATTCAGGTCTCCAGGCAAACGTCAATTCCTCAGAGACCTTCCCTGACCATTCATCTAATAGAGACAGATGTGTCCATCTCTTTATTTTCTTTCTCTGCTTTATTTTTCTTCAAAGCATTTATCATTACCTACTATTATAACCTTGCTTTTCTGTCTCTCCCACTAGACTGTAAGCACCATGTGGGACTTTGTTTTGTTCACCATTATGTCCCAGGTGCCTAGACTAATGCAGTTTACATAAAACAGATATTCAATAAACACTGAATAAATGAATGAGTCATTTTAAAATCTCTACTTTTGTACATGTTTTTAACATATATTTGTACAACAATACAGAAATCTAATTTATAAATAAATAAAAAGTATACTAGGGGTACATGCTCAAACATTTTTTCACCTAAGGGGCATACAATTAAAAAAAAAAAAAAAAGCCTGGCAATTACAGCTATAAATAATAAATAAACCAAACAAACCAGCACACATTCCTGGAGTAGGTGTTACAGAGAGTCTCGGGCTCTCTCTCTCAGGAGATTTTGTTCATATTCATTTGCTAATCACAAGAAGTGAAAACTCCCCATGTGGGGTTAAGGCCATGAACCAACTCTTCTGTCTCCTGCCCTTATGTTTCCCTCTGGAATATAAAATACCAGATTTTGCAAGAAATGAATAGTTTGTTTGTTCTGATACAAAGAAGGGCTGATTACTTACGGGTCCTACACAATTGAGGACAAGTGTTGCCTGTTTAGCCATTTCATCAAGCGAGGCTGGATTAGCGATATCACAAATTATTATTCCAACTTCAGATGGTAATGTAGGTCTTCCTGAAATAAGAAATATATTGTTTTAAGTGAAATCTGATACGGTATTAGATCTTCCAGATCTTTTTATAGTAATCAGTGACGGCAAATTTACTAAATATACTGAAAGCTAACTTTTATCCAAAAAATAACTGTTTTTAACCAAGTAATAAAAAAAAGGCTAGGAGGAAAATGAAGTTAATACTAAGGGTGACGAATAACACTAATAACCTTTAAAAAAAAATCTGACAATAAGCAATGTGTAAATAACATTCCTGTGTAAAATGACAATATTACAATCACTTTGATACGAAGTAGATGATTGTCCTGACTTCCTCTTTGACAAGAATTATATTATAAAAATAGTTTCTTATCAATTGCTAAACAATTACATGATAGAATTATTGGGATAGAGGGGAATCCTTAATATCAACATAATGAGAACAAAAGAGGACTCAGGTGAAAAGCACAGTCTAGGTAAGAACACTCAGGCTCATAATAAGGAAATACTGTGTTTCCCCCAAAATAAGACCTAACTGGAAAATAAGTCCCAGCATGAGTTTTCAGGATGACATCCCCTGCACATAAGCCTTAATGCATCTTTTGGAGCAAAAATTAATATAAGACCCGGTCTTATTTTCAGGGAAATATGGTAATTGGAATTAACTGAATCAATAGAACAAGGCAGGTTTTGATAGGTCAAGATGTATTCCCCACAATAACTTAATCTGTGGGCACTACAAATGGTAGGCAACGAGGCCGTACTTGTAGTCTTATTGAGCAGGAAAAAGAAATGGAAGAATATATTTTAATCGTAAAATTATTTCTTTTGGGAAAGTAAAGAAAGACCAAAAAGCTCTTCAATCAAGATCCTGCATTGGGTAGTGGCAGCAGGAAGAGTTGTACTTCAGTCCAGGTTACATGGTATCTTCTGTACATCACCGCAAACAAAATAGATGCTATATTCCCACCATAAACCGGGTTCTGGGTGGAATTATAAGCAAGTGAGATGGGAGACTGAACAGAAGAATAATTCTAACAAGCGAAAAATAAATTGAAAATTGAAAGCCACTACAACGTTACCCGTAAAACTCTTAAGCTTTCTCTCCCACCTCCAAAACACAAGGCGAGGGGAGAGTACAATCTTGAGGAAACCAATGCTCTACTTTTTTCCCCGGACCAAATATCGGGAAATCTCCTGCCCCACGAAGTACCCCTGATACAGAGGGGGACGGAGCAGATAAACGCACAACTAAAGTTCTTGACTATTTCGTCAGGGGGTCTCCCCAAACTAAAGGAGACATTCAAAAGAGGAGAAATAAATTATTGTTTTTAATGTAGGGAGAACAAATCCATGACACTATTGGAAGCACTGCTCCCCGCCTCCTGTCCTCAAGCAAGACATGGGGAACGCTAGGGGGGCACGCAGGGAGGAACGCTCCTTTCGGGCGTCCCGAACCCCTCAGCCAGGAGAAGGGGCCGGAGCTCTGGGGTGAGAGCAGCGGCGACGGGCCGAGCCCGGGGTCCTGGAGCGCAGTCCCACCCCGCCCCCTTTACCCAGCTTCAGGGCAGCCCTCTCCAGCACTCCCTGCAGCTTCTCCCGGGAACGGCCTGCCACGGCCCAGGGCAGGCGGCAGTTCCCCTCCGGGTCCACCTGCTCCCGGGCCACCTCCTCGGTCACAAACTGGCCCGTAAAGCCAGACGCGCCGAACACCACCAGGTGGAAAGGCCTCTGCGCGGTAGCCATGACGAGCCCACAGCGAGCAGAGGCCCGGCGGGGGTGAAGTCCACGGCGCCTGCGCCTCACGCAGCGACCCTAGTACCCGGCGCAGCAACCGCCTCCGTCTCGGCCGCAGCCTGCGCGCCGCGCTCCCGAAACTCCGCGCGCGCGGCCGCGCACAGGCCACGCCCACGCCCACGCCCACCGCCCGCTCCGCAGGGTCTGCTCCTTCCCTGGCAGCAGCGGTGGCGCGGCTGCTCTGAGCTGTGGCTCGGGCAGCGGACCGGCTTTCGGGGCTGGCAGGCGTGGGCTGCGGCCCGTCCTCCGTCCCGCCGTTGGTCCCGCACAGCTCTGACCGCCCAGGGCCTTGCATCTTCGCGCCCTCCCCGAGGCTGGAGGCGGCGGCCGTGGCGACCAGTCATTCTCGTTGCAGGAGTGGGATGCGCAAAGGAGGAGTTCGCGAAAACCTTCTGATGACTGGAGGGGACGGCCCACCCCAAGGCCTCTTTTAGTTTTCGAAGCACGTTTGCCAGGTGATCTCTGCGAAGCCGGGTGTAGGTGCAGAGTGAACGCGGGTTCTGGGGTCTCTACGGATCATCTCAGCCCTGCCCACGGAGCAACTATGTCCCCAACTCCACCGCCTTGGTACCCGTCCCCTCGGGGACTCCGCTTCACGGTCGGTGACACAGTTGTTACTGTTGAAGCTCCGTGGGGGAAAAACTCCCAGAGTTATCCTGCCGTTTGAGCTGTGAATTATAGTGTTGGTTTAGGAAATCTTCGAAATGCAAATCAAAAGTTTCTTGAACAGTGTTATTCATATATTCAAAAATATTGATATAAATAAATGATTGAATACTAAATGCATAAATAAATGGGGAGCAGAGACAAATCTTCCAGTACAGAGGCATTCCAAATAATTTGTGGACTTACTACCTCTATATCTGAATCATTTGCAAGTTGCATAGTGAAATTCACCCCTAAATTTTCCAGCATTTCAGCATTTATTTCCTGAGAACAAAGCCATTCTCCTACATAACCATAACACCATTACCACAGTCAAGAAACTTAACATTGTTACAATAGCTAATATTTGGGACATATTCAAACTTCAAATTGTCTCCAAAATGTCACATAAGACTTTTAAAACTCCAGGATCTAATTGAGGACCATGCATTGTATTTGGCTGTCATATCTCTTTAACCTCCCTGAGTCTAGAAGAGCCACTTAAGCCTTTTTTTTTTAAATTCTTTCATGAGATTCACATTTTTGAAGAGTTCAGGCCTTTTGTCATGTAGAATGCCACACAATTTGGATTTGTCTGATTATATTCTCAAGATTGGATTCAGATTAAACAAGTCTACTACCCCTGTGACTTGGGTAGGCAGGATTCTAGGATGACCCTTGCCCTTGTATACTCTCCTCCCCTTGAGTGTAAACAGAGCCTGTGAATATGATGAGCTACCAGTCCTGTGACTATGTTACCCTGTGTGGTAGGAGGGATTTTGCAGATGGAATTAAGATCCAAGTCGACTTTCAGACAGAGATCATCCAAGTGGGCCTGACCTAATCACAGGAGACCTTTAAATCAGAGGTGGGAGCAGCCAAAGATTCAAATCACGAAAGGATCCAATGTGGGGGTGCTGGCTGGAAGACAGAGGAGCTAAAAGCAGTCCCCAGCTGACAGCCAACAAGGAAACTGGGAGACCTCAGTACTACAACCGTTAAGAACTGAATGCTGCCAACAAGAAAAATGAATGTAGAAGCAGATTTTCCCCAGAGCCTCCAGACAAAAATTCAGCCTGGTCCACAGATTGATTTCAGCTGTGTGATGTCCTGAGCAGAGCACCCAGGCACACCCTATCATCTTAAATTGTTTTGTCTTGGTGTGAGACAGGGTGTCAAGATTAGTTTTTGGGAGGTGGGGGGTTGTCACTTTGTGAGGGGGGTAAATGTCTAACTAGTATGTTGTTTTGTACACCTGAAACTAATAAAACAATCATTTAAAAAATATCCAATGATTCCATCAACATTTATTGAAATAGATATATTTTAAAATTTATTTTAAAAAGTGACATCTCAAAAAAATTGATGAGCCAGTTGTGGAAATTTGAACACTGACTATTTGGTGCGATTAAAGTGTCAATGTTATTTTTCTTAGGTGTGATATGGTATTTGGTTAAATTTTTAAAATTCTTATCTTAGAGATACACAGTTAAGTTTTTACAGATAAAGTGATATGATGTCCAGGATGGTTTCAAAATCATCCAGGATACATATTGACGTCAAAAGTTGAAACATCTTTGCACCCCAACTATAATAGTTATTTCTTCGAATCGGGATAAATTGCTTATGGAAATTAAAATATTCCCAAACCGAGTAAGGAGGATCAATATGTTACATCTAATAACATACTTATTTTGCCATGTATTGACTCACTAATTACACACCCACATCTAGCTGCCAGACACACTCTTTCTGGTGTTGCCATCTGTTTTCTGCACGTGTGGATTGCTTATTTCCATACAGGAGGTGACTCAGAGTCATCAGGGAGACTTGTTTTGGTTGCTTGATGATGACTCTCATCTCTGTTTTCCAAAAATATAAGCAGACATATGAGGAATCCAGGTTTGGTCCCATCCAGAGCCAGGTTTGCCATTGTCCCTGGGACATACTTTTAGACTAACATTTATGAATATTTCAGGAAATGGTGGATTTTGCTAATATTTAGGCCTTGCTTTGTCCTATTTCTTGTATCTTTGATCTCTCTCTCTCTCTCTCTCTCTCTCTCTCTCTCTCTCTCTGACACACACACACACACACACACACACACACACACAGGTGTACATGCACAAATGTAAAGTTCACTTCCAAAATAGTTTTTATTAGGTTGGTGCAAAAGTAATTGAGGTTTAAAAGGTTAAAAATTATTGCAAAACCTGCAATTACTTTTGCACCAACCAATATTAATTTGTTCTATAGTTTACATTTCCTCTGAACCCAATAACACTGTTTTCTACAGGATCTTTCTAGTAAAAAAAAAACTCTACTATTACTGTAAACTGGAACATTTCAAATAATAAACATTCTATGTATAGTCACAAATAAAGATGATACAACTTATCATACAAAGTGATAAATACATTTGCACATAATATGCCTATAACAAGGTCTGGGATTCCTAAATTAGTGACAATGATGTAGTTGCCACTTGTTTTATGAACACAAAACATTTCCTATAAAAAGGAAATACCTCATTTAATTATCAAACAACCTTCTGGGATGCATAATTTGTCCTCTCTTTACACACATCTAAGCCCCATTCACTGTCCTTTGGCACTTGGTATTTTATTTCCAAGGCTTTGGGCCTCCTTCTGGCTCTTGCCTTCTGTGAGAAGTGGGTCTCGATTCCTCATTACAGTGCAGTTTCCTCAAAAACAACCCGTGGGGAGCCGCTAGGTGGTGCTCTTTGTGTCCTCTTGCCCAAAGTCTCCATGTTTTGATTGGCGTGTGTGCTCCCTGGATGAGAGCCCTCTGTGCCTTCTCATAACGCTTCCCACTGTTGAGACTATAAATAGTGTTTCAGCACACCACAGCCTTAGCCTAAGCCATGTTGGAATCCTATGGGAGCCACTCAGGAGATAGACCCAATGTGTGTTTCACTCTCTTCCTGAAAGCATTCTCATAAACATAAAAATAAGTATTTTTATACCAGCAGAAACATTTACCAAATATAAGAGTTCTCTCTTGTCTTTCCCTTGTCTTTAAATGTCTACCGGGTAAAGGACATGTATGGCACATAGGAATATAGCGAAAACACTGGCGCCACAGTTGTCATTTTTTGTTACAGTTGCTTCTCCCTTGTTTGTCCACATATAATTTTAGGTGTGTAAGTGGCAGAAGGAGCATAGGTGGCCTGCCCTGTCCTCACTCCAGTGGGAACAGGGTCTCCTCACATTGTAAAACCTTGTAAAAACACTTATTCATATATAGCCATCAATGCTAACACAAAAGAGCTTTGTTTGTCCTTTTGGTGCTCCTGTCTGAAGTACTGAGGGCAGGGAAGTGTCTGGAATGCAGAAGGCCGCAGGCCGTGAAGCTGGAAGGGTGGCGAGGAGACAGTACGAAAGGAAGAGGGGGCTTCAAGGCGCCCACCATGGTGGCCTGAGCACAGGGTGGAAGGTTATATAAAAGGAAGAGTTGAGAAATATTTGCACCATCATCTAGCCCTTGAGCGTGCCCTTGGTCATCAGTGGGTACGAATGAGTTCTGACTGCCTTGCCAGGAGCATACGGGCTTAATAATGAGGAGTAACTGCCATTGTCCTTGGCTGACACAATCCCACAAGCCCTGTGTCCTGCAAATTGTCCAGCCACACTCTTCAGAATCAAGGCAGAGAAACTGATGTTATTGACAAGATCCAGGTGAGTCACCATCAAACACATTTACTAGTTATCTTGAGACCCAAGTCATCCACATTAGACTGAAAACATCTATTTGTATATAGGAACTAAGGAAGGATAAGAATAAACATGAGGAGGAGTGACGTCAGCAAGACAGAGACATAGTTTGTTCACCAATTCAGACGTCCCCCTCGCAAGAATAACTAACATCCATCCCATTTTTCCAAGACACCATTGTGAAAATCCCAGAACACGGGCGTGAGGCTGAGGCACCCCCTGGACCCCAGAGACCGAGAAGGACCATATGAGAAGAGGAAGAGGAGCAGCTACACTTGCCCCTCTGCAAGGCCAGCACAACGCTGCACCCAGAGGGACCCTGGGCCTATGGTTTCTCCCGTGGGAAAAAAAGAGATCAAGGTGAACATCTAGCCCTCCCAGTGTCGTGGGACACTTCCTTTCACTCAGGCCTCACTTCGTGGGGAGTCACTGGGGGAACCTGTGCAGCTCAACCAGCAGGGATCAGACAGAGATAGAGAAAGAATGCAGGGCTTGCAGTGTCTCTCTGCAGAAGCACCTAAGCAGAGATCGCAGCCAGCAGCTCTGCCCACTTGCAGAGCCAAGCCAGTGGCCCCTCTGGTCAGGGAGTTTGGTTGGAAGTTCTGCCTGGTTTGGGTCCCCTACCAACAGGCCATACCAGCTCTGGAGTATGTTCCAGGGCCTTACTCAGACAGGGAAGCGAATTCCTAGCCCCCCTCCAACTGCTCAGCATAGCCCCCATTCGCGCCCCTCTGGGAAGTATGGCCACCAACACCCATCAGCCACAGAGCCCCACCATCCACCGCCCTTGCAGGATGCCCAGCCAGCAGCCCTGACCAGCTGTCGAGGGCAGCCTCTGGTCCCACCTGACCAGGGAGCCCAGGTAGTGACCTGTCTGACCGCTGAGTACAGTCTCCAGCCCCACCCAATTGTGGGATACAGGTAGAGGCCCCGCCGGACTCCAAAGCCCAGCCAGAAACCTTGCCCAGCAGGAGAGCAGGCCAATCTGATTGCAAAGCCCAGTCTGTGGCCCCACCCGATTTGGGGGCACAGTCTGTGCACCAGCACCATCACCCTGTCAGGCCGCGCAGTTTGAGACCCTACCTATCTAGGTGCGATCGCGGAACATGGCCCACAGCCCTGCCCTATGGTGGAGTCCAGCCAGAGCCACTGCCATGCCTGTGACGTCACTGCCCTACCAGAGGTGATTGCAGAGCTCAGGCAGTGGGTCCACGTGACCCCAGAGCCCAGCCAACACCCCACCCAGTCAGGGAGCCTACCTAGTAGTCCCACCTGAACACTGAGCCCAGCCAGCAGCACTCAGAGCACAGGCAATGGCCTTGCCCAAGTAGATACCCCTATAATAAGCCCCACCCACCTGTGGACGCTACCAGCTGACCCATCCAGTACACCAAGCTGAAGGTCTTCCATCTGGAAGAGGAGATTATGTATTCAAACCTACAGGTACAGTGCAAAGCTACAAGGATCATGAAGAGTCAGGTAAACATGACAGCATCAAAAGAAACTAACCAAGCTCCCATAACTGACCCTAAAGAAACGGAGACCTATGAACTGTCTGACAAAGAGATCAAAATAATTCTCTTAAAGAAGGCCAGCAAACTACAAGAACACACAGACAGCTAAACAAACTTAGGAAAACAAGATATGAACAAAATGAGATGTTCAACAAAGAAATAGAAACCATTGGAAAAAAATCCCCAAACCAAAAATCCTAGAGTTGAAGAATACAGTGACCAAAGGAAGAATTCAATAGAGAGAAGGACTCTGGGGTGGGGTCAGAAACGGACGTCTCCGTGAAACATCTACGTTCCTCAGTGTCCCCGGTACAAGGTGGCTTATTTCTGCTCAGCCGAGTCCTCACCTCTTATTTCCAGGGTCATGTTCTGCCTGTACTTGAGCCCTTAGTCCTCACCCTGGCCTGCCTCCTCCGAATTCCTGAAGCAAGTGGAGCAGGTGAGGTGGGCAGGTTCATGGGTCAGGGGACCATCCCTGTGGATGTGTCTGGATCCACCTTTACTCATCTCAGGTGACAAACGTGGGGGTTCTGTCTCGGTTTCATAGGATCTGCTAATGAAACGGGGTCCAAAGGATCTCATCTGTTTCTCTAATGGCAGTAAGATTTCCTGGTTCTATGGCTTCCGTGTGATTTGTCACAGGATTCTCCACATCCCAGGTAGGCAGGCGGAAATCCTTTTTATTCGCTCATCCACTGGGAGGCAGGGCACCTCCATAAAGTAGATGGGAAAACAGACCAGATGCTAAGACCGGAGGAGAGGTTTGCAAAGCCTCTGGCTCTGCTGCTCTCTCCTCTTTCCCCGCCCTCCCCAGTCACTCTAGGACTAGCACTCCTGAGCCCAGCCTGATGAACTTCCTTTGGAACCCACCAGGTGGCGCTTCTGAGAGGCGACCCACCTCATCTAAGTACCCAGCACATCGTCACTCAGCTGGTTGGTAGTTGCTCTGGTTTATTCATCGATTTTCCTATCTCTTCTAAACAAACATTTGCCAAGTGTTACCAGGAGCCAAGAAATGGAAGCTGATAATAGTTAATAATATAGCCTGACCACTTACAAATGCTTTCTCAGTAACCACCAGGCCCACAAGTGGAGCTGGGAGGTTGGGAAGGTCTTGAGGAATGAGTAGGTTTTACAGGCAGGAGGGAATACAGGGATGCTTGTGGGTGGGGAGCAGCCAAACCAAGGCAAAAGAGTGGGACTGGCAGTGAGGAGAGTGACCTGGAATGAACTGCTCCGGGCCTCACTTTCCTCATCTGTAAAATGAGGGCCTGGCTCTCCTAAGAGGCCCAGCAGGTACCTCTGTGTAGACCCCACAACCTTCACCAAACTGAGGGCAACAGCCAAGAGGCCCAGTTCTTCAGCTGCGTCATGGGTGCTGGCCCTCCTGTGGGGTGTGGAAGGTGCCCAGGACAGGGTGTAAGGTGTGAAGGGAATGCCTGAGGTGAGGAGATGGACAGACTCCCATTTACATCCACACTCAGCCATCTGCTACTCCAGTGACCTTGGACAAGTCACTTACCTTCTCTGACCTCGTTTCCCCTTCTAGATGATGGAGTTGAGGATATTTGCTCTTATTTGGGAGGAGGTATTCTATAGCGTTTAGGAGCCAGGAGGCCTGGATTCAAGTCTGGCTCAGTCACTTACTAATTGTGTATCCTTGGATGTCAGCGAGTCTCACTGAGTCAGAGTTTCTTCATCTCTAATGTGGAGATATAAGATCTATCTCACTGGATGAATGAAAACCTAAGGTGATGTTTTTAACTCTGGGCCTAGACAGAGTAGGTGCTCAATTAATGTTACTTTCCCCCTCTTAACACACTTTTGCAGCACTTCTGCTAGACATGCAGTTTAACAATGCATCCTGTCTTGTACTGCTCACAGGTGTTCTATTAATATTGGTTGGTCTTGTCTCCACAACAACTTCATAATTCATGGATCACACTGCCTGGCACATGGATCTGTGCCCATCACACAGTAAGCACAGAATAAACAAGTCTCTGGGCCAATTACCAAGCTGGTACTTTCATCAATCCAGCCAATATCCGAGGAGCTCCTAGGTTCAGGCTTATAAATTCTGGAATTTTTCTTTCCAGGACTTAAACTTTCTCTCTAACAACGTTCTACCCTAGAAGATATTCCCAGGATCACAGAGTAATTCTGTAGCTACTATTACTATGACTACTAACAAAAACAACAACAATAATAATAGCTAACCTTTACTGAATGTCTCCCGAGTACCAGACAATGGGTTTTATGTGGATTACCTTATTTAATCCTCATAACAACCTTCGGAGGGGATTTGTTATTATTCCCATTGTATAGGTAAGGAAACTGAGGCTCAGGGAAGCCCCACAGCTAATAAGTGGGAAAACTGGGATTTATGCCCAGGTCTGGAGCTCTTGCCCATGGCTACTCTGCCATCCTGCCTCCCAAGTCGTTTGACACGCACGCAAGTATGCCCAGAGTGCTTGGCACATGATAGGTACTCAATAAAGGTTGGCACTCTTCCTTCAATCAAAAAGTGTATACATTGAGTCCAGGACGAAACAGGTCCTGTGGTGTATAGGGTGGATATAAACCTTATCCCTGCCCTCAGTCACAGTTCTAACGTGCTGTACAAGAACCTCAGGTACTTGGGGATTTTCCAGCTGAGCCTCTAGAAGGCTTGTTTCAGGCAAGATGTGAGAAGGGGACACTGCAGGTCCTCATCTAAGTGTGCATCCTGTCTTGTGCTTCGTGCGATGATGCCATCATTAAGTACAACGTTCTCAGATGGTCTTCCCAGGAAGCAGATAGGAAAGCAAGGAGAAGGCAGAAGGGTCACCCAAGGATTTGGGAGCTAAACGTGGTATTCCTGAGAGACAGATGCCTCTGTGTCCTGTGTTCCAACCCTGAAACCGACAGCCTGTGACCCATATGCTGGTTTTAGGAACCAGTTCTTTGGGAAAAAAGAATGTGAGCCTGCCACAGAGCTTATTTACAAAACAAATACACAGAGCTATTTTGAGTGACTATCCCCAGGAACCACTATAGCCCAATTTGTGTCAGTGGAACTGAGTTACCAAGTAATCTCAGCAGTCAGAAGGAATGCATCTGGGAGGGCAAAGGCAAACTCAAACTTTGCCTCTTGTTAATCCATCCACGTCATTAGGGAAAACTGAAGACCTAAGAGAAACAGGAATTAAGTGGACTAAACATTGTATTCTAAAATTGGCGATAATGTGGCCACAAAATAAAAGTAAATCACCACGTCCTCTGGCTTTTGTTTTGGTATTATCATAGCTGCTGAGGGTAGTCATGGAAACTAGCCTGAGAGTGCTCAAAGCTAGCACTCCCAGCTTTGAGAACAGAACCTGAAGTTACTCTGATGTGAGCTTTTTAAAAATAGAAACTATCTTGAACTTGGATGAACAGGCCTCAAAGTTTTGCCTTTGCCTAGTTTGAAAATGTTGCTGTTTCTCTTCTCTGGCTTCATAGAGTCTAATAATGCTTCAAGAATTGGTTCCGGTCTATAAAATGTTACATTTGGGCTCTTTTCTGTTGTCAGAGACAGAAACCTAAGCCAGTGGAGGTCAGGTACGAAAAAAAGTGGGGGATTCATTAGCTTATAGAGGGGGAAAGGATTAAAGCTGTCCTGAAATATCCACAGACTTAAAGATGGCATTAGGAGTCTCTCTGTTTTGTCACCTCTCATCTTGGTGACCATCTGTGGACAGATCTCACACTCTAAGGCTCCTTCTTGGCAAGAGATGTGACAAGTAACAGTTCTGAAGTCACACCCTTACATTCTTTCTATTTCAGTTCAAGGGAGAGATATTGCTTCTGGTAAACACATCCCAGTTGCTTTGGCTGGCTCAATTGCCATGAGGGAAACATGTGAGGAGGGACCACTTGTGTCCTGACATGAGAAAAAGGGACAGACCCACAAAACTATGCAAGTGGAGTGGGAAACAGCTACTCCCTGCTCATGGCTCATCAACAATTTCATTAATATTTGCTCTCAGGCAACCAGGTGTTATACTTGTAAAGATCCACTAATTCTGTTTAAGGTGTGGGATACAGGTGATAGGTATATATGCTCTTCCTTCTAAAGAAGCATCCTTATATCCTGCAGTAATGAGGGATTGGCTAGTAAGAAATAAAGAGAACTCTAACGGATATGGAAACAGCAGATTAAATACCAGCCACGCCGCGTAGGAAGAGAGAGGGCACCCAAGGAAGAGCCCCCAGCCCCACGGGGCTGAGCTCCAGATCTGCGCAGTGGTGACTCACTGAATAGTGAAGTCATTGTGGTCCCATGCGTGGAAGTTTCTGGAAATCTGCCCTCTGAGGTGTGGAGGAAAGCTGTTCAGGGGTAGTTGTCACTAGAGTCACTCTGCTGTAAAGCTGCACCGGGTTTTATATAACATACCTGGGACAGGGCAGGAGAGGTGCCCTCTGCTGGGTGCTGCTGGCTGCCATGCATGGCAGGTGCCAGGCTCCGGAGAAGCTGTGAGCGCTGGAGGAGCCTTCACAACAGGATCCCCACTCGCTGCGGGACCCTCAGAGCCAGCACACTGGAACCCGGAAGCAAAAACCTCTTGTCCTTCAGCAATGTCCCTCTGACGCCCTCTATTGGCAAAACTTCAGTGCCAGCTCCATAGGCAAAAATAATTCAAAGGCCCAGATCCATTTTCACGCAGTAGTACAGAAGGGTAAATAAATCCATTAGGGGCACAATAGCTAAGATAATGACTCTCTATTGGAGAAATATTTACTTAGATTTAGATCTAGAAGCCATAAAGCAGCCAATTGCTACTTAACATCTATTACGTGCTATGTTTAGATTTGAATCAAATGGAATTAAGGCTCTGGAAGCCATCTTTGAGCGGTAGTGTGAGATGCTGAAGGCAGTTCTACCACCTGAAGACACTTCTTAGCTACTTAAAATCATTGTGTAGGAAAGTTTTCTTCCTCCTTAGTAATTAAAAGAATGAAATGTAAAACTACATTGTTGTACCACTTTACACCTGCTGGTGAAAATAAATAAAATGATGAAACTCAGTGCTGCTCAGGTATTGAATATAGACACATGCAAACATTGTTGGCGTCTTCAGTTTATTTCAGGGGTTCAGTCTTTTTGGAGGAAAATAATAAAAGAAACTTCAAATCATCACATCCCTCTATTTAGTAACCAAAAACCTCTGAATATGATATACTCCTAAGGAAATTATTCGAAATAAAGATTTATCCGTACAATGTTTATGGTAGTATTAATTATTATAATTAATAGTAATACAAAATATGTCATATTTAATCATTGATGTTTTAATTGAATAATTTATAGTAGATTATAAATGATTTATATACATTATGTTTAATAATTTAATAATTAATAATTTTAATAACATAGTCATAAATTAATTCATATTATAATTATTGCTATACTCATGTTATCTTAATAATTGTTATATGTATTACAAATTAATATGATTAATAATTATACTTTTAAAAGTAGAAAGTCCAAATGCCTAATGAATAGAGAATGCTTATATAGCAAAGGCATATTTACATAATAGACTATTACCTCCCTGATTTAAAATGATAAATGTGATAACTATAGGGAAATAGAAACATGAGGATGAGATTAGGCAAAATAAAGAAAATAGAGCAGAAAAATGTTTACGTACCATGATAAGAACTATGGGTGAAAATTTTAAACACAAGACTAAATAAATGTACTAAAAACACTGAATGGTACACTTGAAAATGGTGAATTTTATGATATGTGAATTATATATCAGTATTAAAAAATATGCTGAATGAGGCTGCAGAGATATGTAAAACATTTCTGTGGCAAGGTAAGGAGATATTTTTGCTTATGTTTTTCTTCACAGTTGTTTAAACATGGATGTTTTTAAAGTCAGGCTGCGAACATTGAGCCCAGATCCCAGCTGGTGAGAAGTGTTGCCTGAGCCTGAGTCAGGCACTCAGATGGGCAGTGGCCCTTTGAACCTCTAAGGGTTCATTTCATTCCTGGGTCTGTCCATTGGGTGCATGCAGTGAGGAGCCTGGAACACACATACATGCAGTACTAGTCGCTACACTCAGAGAAGTCAGCAGGCAGAACCCCAACCCACTCAGAATGTCCCAGCCCTCATGAGCACACACCATACCTACAAACATGTTTACATGGACCTCTCCTGGAGACTGGACACCTTTTGCTGGGTTGTACCGTTCCCCAGAAGAGCTCCAGGGTTTCCATCTGCACAATCGGACACCCTGAAAACCCCTAACTGCAATGCCCTTGCTTCCCAGCCAGGGACGGCATGAGCAGATGAGATGGTAAACATGAAGAGCTGTGAATTCCTCTGAGAAAAGCTACAGCACACATTCAATATTTACAAACAACATCCTTCCTCTTATTTCAGGCCCCCAGGCAATTGTGAGCTATTCGCAAGGCCTTCAGAAGTCACTCTTGGGCAAATGAACTGTCCTAATCACAGATGTACAAGGTTTCCACCTCCCTCCAACACATCCCTTTTCTCTCTTCCAGACTCTTGGACTCATTCGTAGGGTGAGCATATGTCCCACTTTTCCTGGGACAACCCCGTTTGCATCTGTCCTGGCATAATTATACCAGCTGCGAAGTGTCCTTGTTTGTAAGATAAATAGATCATGCGATCCATTAGTTGTATCTGTTTCAAGCTAAGCCCACTCTCTTGTGGTTAGAGAGGCACATTACATGTATCTCAGCTACAGATGGCCCTGGAGGAGGACTATCTAGGGCCCCCAAGCTTTGGGGGGTGCTGATGGAAATTACAGAAGAGCAGAAGCTTCTCCAACCCATCACGTGTGGATGGGAACCGGTAAGGCAGGTATTATTATTATTCTCCATTGCATGAATGAGGGACAGATACTCAGAGAGGTTGAGTGACTTGCCCCAGATCACACAGCTGGCACAGGATACAGCTGGGCTGGAGCCCAATCCTTGTGATGACAAAGCCCGTGCTTTGTGGTGTCATTACTGCAGCACAGCTTAGTCTTACCAACGTGTTCCTTCTTTGAGGGTGAGATTTTGAGTTATTACAAGGTTGTTTTTCCCAGATCAATGATCACAATGCTTTCCATGTAATTGGAACCCCCTGACAATTGTTTGAATGGATGAATAAAGGAACACCGAGTGTATATAAGAGGCAAAACCATCATAGTAGGCTTTTGCTTTCAGTACTCAGATACTATCCCCAGAAAATCCAGTTCTCCTGTTATCTCTAGAAAGTCCCCTTGTCCCTTCTTGGGTATAGAGTCTGTGTTGGTGTGTGAACACACATTGGTATAAATGTGTGTGTGTGTGTGTGCGCGCGCTCTGGCTATCCTAACCAGTGTTATGATGACCTGAATTAAGTAGAGTGGATTTGACAGTCATACAGTATCTAATACACTTAGGAAGACAGCATTAAGATGCTACTAACAGACCAATTATTTAGCAGTTAACTTTCTCTAATTGTATAAATGCTCCTTCAAACATCACCCTGGCCAGCCCTGTCTTGTGTCATTAAATACTGAATTTAATCTTTTATAATTATAGTGGGCTGGATGTGTGTTAACAGGTGCTGGATATCTGGGATACATGAAAACCTTGGGATACGGTTATGGGCTGAATTGTGGCTCCCTTCAAATTTATATACTGATGTCCTAACCACCCTCCCCTTCCTCGGAATGTAACTGTATTTGGAAAGAGGACCTTTAAAGAGGTAATTAAGGTAAAATGAGGTTATGTGGGAGAGCTCTCATCTATTATGACTGGATTACGACACTGACACAGAGGGATGGCTATCTAAAGACAGGGAGGTGTGGCCATCTGCAAGGAGAGAGGCCTTAGAAGAAACCAAACTGCATGACACCTGGAACTTGGACTTCTAGCCTTCAAAACGGTGAGAAAAAAAAAAAGTCTATTGTCTAAGCCACCCAGTGTGTGGCATTTTGTTATGGAAGCTCTAGCAAACTGATACAGATATTGATGTAGGAAGGGACCCCGGAGGACCTCCACTCCATCCACCCTTAAGATTCTTGACTTCATCCATTCGTAGGTGAACAGCCTTCATCTTTCCAATAGACTGTTTTTCTGTGAACATTTCCTCTTTGAAGATCACCTCCCCTTTACAGGATGCCTATTTCATTTCCGGCAGCTTTGACTCATAGAAAGCTTTGTAGATTGAACAAAATCTTTGTCCAAATTCTGAAGGCAGCTCTGTGAGTGTGATATAACTTGCCCGAATCAGAGAACTGGCATGATTTCTCTGCAGGCTGGGTTCCCTGGACAGCAGACCCTGAAGAGGAGTTTGGCATACAGGATATTTACAAAGGAGAATCTTTGAGATCAATACCGGTAGAAAACAGGCGTGGGCAGAGGGAGACGTGGAGCTGCAGTCCAGGCAGCCTGGGCCAACCCCCAGGGGTCACTGGAGCTAGAATGCTTTCCAGAGTTGTCCTGATTTGGGCTGAGATGGCCAGGTCTTCATCCCCTGGGTTTGATCCTTCGCTGGATGTGGGCTGCACTGGGTAGGAGTGAGAGGCAGCTCTCAGAAGCTGAGACAACTCCTGAAGCCTATAACCAGTACGCAGAGGAGCAAGCTCTCGGTCAGAGGCTAGTGTGTGGAATCTCTTATTTGAGGAAAAACAATGCGAGCCAGCCACGGAGCTTATTTATGAAGCAAACTCACAGAGCTATCTTGAGTGACTGTCCCCAGGAATCACTATGCCCAACTGGAACTGGAGCTAGGTCACCAAGTAATGTCCCCGGAGTCAGCATGCCCAGCAGTTGAGGCAACAAGACTTTCCTTGAAGGAGGTTCTGATAGCACCTTTCTGTGTTCACTTATAACCCTGGTTTTATAAAGTATATTTTTACTAATGCAGCCACATATCACTACTGGCTTTTGATGACCATCCTCTAAGCCACTTTATTCTTCACATAGTATTCCTGAGCAGGGGTCCTGGAAGCCAAACAGCTACAAGACTGATTTTCTTAGAATAAAAATTTTTGTTTGTTTGTTACCTGTGCATGATTCTCCCTTTGTCCTCACCAAGGGCCCCCCCCTCCCCATAACAGTCTATTTGCACAAGAATATTATTAGGCAATGACTTGGGGCCTTTGCATGGGGGACTGCAGTAGATTGATTTTTTTTAAATAAGAGATTTGTATTTGAAATAAATTTATTTATTTGAAATAAATTCCACTCGTGGAATGGGATTAGAAAGAATTTTCTTTCCCTGCAACATCAGGAGCCCTGTAAACATCTGCGTGAAAGTGGCACGTTTTCAATGTATTCTGATGATGGTCTAAACCCTTCCTGACAGGTGAAGTGGTTAGCTGTCTGGAGGGCCCCCCATTAATCTGGTTTTATGGGAGCAAAAGGGACTGTGAAAGACAACATTCCTGCAGAAGTACCGTGTTTCCCCGAAAATAAGACCTAGCCGGACCATCAGCTCTAATGCATCTTTTGGAGCAAAAATTAATATAAGAGCCGGTCTTATATTATGTTAGGTAAGACCCAATCTTACAGTAAAATTAGACTGGGTCTACATTAATTTTTGCTCCAAAAGACGCATTAGAGCTGATGGTCTGGCTAGGTCTTATTTTCGGGGAAACAGTGTGGCATTGGAGCCAAACCAAAGGCTCCTAAACAGCATCAACCAACGGGATGGAAGGAGTACACAGAAGGAATAAGACCGTGGACCTGGCGGCCCAGTGCCAGGGAGGCAAAGCCAAGGGAATCTGGGCCTTCTGATGCAGTGAGTTCGAAGCCTCATTCACCAGAGGGGGGCGTGGGGTCCCACCTGCCTCTGTCCTCTACCCTGCACTTGGAGTTCAAGATACAGGGGTCTTTAAAAAACAAAACAACCCTATTCTAAATTTAAATCCTAAAGATTGCCCTACCTTGCCTCCCCCTGCCCTCTTTTTCTTCTTTAAACAATAAGATGAAGTGAATCTAAGTGGGCTTCCACGCTAAGATCATTTTCTCCTTGTCTGCAACCTTGATTGGTGGATAGGAGTGCAAACCACAGGTGAGTGTTTGGCAGTGCCCCTGCAGGGTGGGGCAGGACTGCCACCTAGGCAGCTTCCCAGGTGGACCCCAGGCTGGAGGGAGAGGGAGCCAGAGAGACGAGGCTAGGAATAGAAAACGAGAATTCTCACTCAAGAGGCACCGAGGTGAACCTGGCTTGCACAATTGGAATAAGAAACCTTTTCCTTTTGACCCTAGTATTCCACAGAAGAACTGAAAAATCCTGTCGAAAATAATGTAGGGAACGGCAATACCATTAGAAGTGGGACCTGGAAGAGTTAAGGAGGGAGGGTCTGTGTTCCATAGCAACAGGGGAGGGTCTGTGTTCCATAGCAACCCCAGAACGCACATGGGGGCGGACGGCAGTCAACTCCTGCAGCTAAGACGACGCTCAGCGCAATGAGGTCACAGAAAGGCTGCTGCGGAAGGGTCCCCAGGAGCACCACCTCTGGGCCTCTGGGGAAAGGAAATACAGGTGCTGACCAAAGGCCTGCATGAAGTTTCTGCAGACAGGTATTCCACCCCC
The DNA here is from genome assembly GCF_057876585.1 of Rhinolophus sinicus. Lineage (NCBI taxonomy): Eukaryota > Metazoa > Chordata > Mammalia > Chiroptera > Rhinolophidae > Rhinolophus > Rhinolophus sinicus. Next base: position 54,602,982 of record NC_142506.1, on the reverse strand, counting down.
TCACCGCCGCCCCCACCATACTGTCGCTCAGGCCTGCATTTTGTGATTTTTGTTCTTTTACCATTTCAATGTTTTCCATTAGCATTTACTGTTATTTAAATTATTGATCCCTGAAGTGTTTATGCCTTCCCATGCTAGACTGAGTTGCAACTAGCTAGATGGGGGAAAAAAAATGTACACATGCACCGTCATCCACATGCATGATTTCTAAAATTCCATTATCTTGGAGTGCTGTTCCCTCTATTCTTACTTGCATTTTCCTCTGACAGATTCAGGACGCTTTGCAGACGTGTAGGCAAACATGGCATTTCCGGTGCCCTGTATTTGGGTGTGCAGTGGCCAAGGGAGCTCTGGGGAGGGCACTTCCCAGCACATAGACACTCACCATCCACAAGGAGTCTGACATCTGTGCACACAGGCTGTGGCTCTGCAGGGACCGGCCTCATCTGCTCCCTGACCCTCCTCTTCCCGCCCTTTTGCCAATTTATCACTCTACACAGACAGGAAGACACCAGATGGATTTGGCCCACAGCTAATACTAATGCACTTCTATTTACGAGGAATCATTTTTAACAGAAAATAGGGTTTGCTGTCCTGAAGAGAAGGTCAGACCGAGAAGACGAAAGCTCTCATCACGAGACACTGGTCTCACGGATTGAAAACACAAAGGCGGAGGGGCTACCAGTTGTTGGTGAAAAGCAGTGGCAATCGAGAGCTAAGCCTAGCAACACACCAAACTAAAAAGCCATCTTTTTATCACAAGAGGAGGAAATGAATAATTTAGTTTCCGCTAGGTGCAGCCAGCAATCTACTATCTGGAACAAGGCCTGAATAAAAACAAGATGACGTCAGAGCTAATGCAAAATGGATCTTATAGGCCAGATTTCCTATTTGAGTTATGAGCTGGTGTGATCTGAAAACCATGAGTGAAATACAGGTCTGTGACTTTGAGTGTGATGGGAGCTATAGGTCATACAGCACACAGGTGAAGTAATCAATTAATTTTTTGTATGACATGCTCAGCTCTCATTCAAGTCTCACTTTTGTAAAAGATTAAAACTAAGTTTAAATTCTATAGACGCAGAGGTTTGAGCACCACAAAGGCCAACAAATTCTGGCCCCATTCTGCCCCTTTGCAGACGCATGGCTCTCACAGCCGTGCTGATGCCGTGTCTTCTGTTCACAGACCCAAAGCAGTGCATGTGCTTAGGAAATCCGGAAAGGGGAGCCAAAAGCTGCTCCCCAGAGCTCCTCGTCTCTAATCTTTGCTTCTCTCCCCCTGATGAGCCTCTCCCTTTGGTCCTCAGCATCTGTGCCACAAGACTGCCAGGTTTAGCAAGGAAAACAGAGGATATCCAATTAAATTCTAATTACATTTGAATTTCAGGTAGAGAAGTTCTTTTTTAGTATTAGTATGTCTCATGCAATAACTGGGCAGGGTGCACGTGATCTGCTCTCCCTAGGCACGGAGTGTGTACATAGGGTCTGCCAGGGAGTCCCTCTGCCCTCTTACTGGGATCCCGCAGAATCCCTCACACAAGTACAGGTGCCTACACACCAACTGCCCCCGTACCTGTGGCTGACTGATCCAGGGTACTAAGCTGTAGGTAACAAAAGATCAGTAGGAGGAGGATGCAACGGCAACCCCAGGAGAAACAGATATTTCCAGCTTCTTGTTTGAAGTGGAAAATCTTTCACTAGCTCTGTTTATCTTGACCTTAAGGAAACTACTGAAACGCCTTGGATCCCAGCTTCATTTCTGCCGCACAGAGCCAACTAGACAGTACCTACACCGCCTCCTGGTAATTCTAAAAGCACATGATTTTAAACAGCCAGGAAATGCTTACACACATCTGTTGTGTGGCTGGTCTCTCTTGATTTGCAGGGAATAGTACCTTCCCCAGTGGCAGAAGTGGCAGTACACAGTGGCAGTCTCTTCCTTTAAAAAGGGGCTTTGGGCACAGTGGGCACGTCAAAGTCTATGGATCCATCAGTCGATTCCACCTCTTACTTCCATGTACAGCTTCAAAGAAACCGCATCCAACATAATCCAACTCTTACATGGACCCGCCAAGCACAGTCATGCACGTCGTCTTTTCTCAGTGATGGAAAGTAGAATACTTTTGGATAGTCAAAGAATCAGAGGATTCTTAAGTTATCTTAGAAATTACATGGACGAGGATACTGAAGTCTGAGAAGGGGGTGGGCAGCTAGTTAGTGTGATCTCATTCACCATCGGGATTCCCACTCCAGGGACTGCCTCCCGTCTTTGGCTTTACGTACCTCCAAACTAACCTATATCCCGAGTCTTCTCTCCAGGGTTGACCACACTATTTCTATCCCAGTAACTTCGTTTTTCCAATCAACAAAAAATGTGTGTGTGTGTGTGTGTGTGAAAAAAGCAGACTGGCTAGATTTACAGTCCCTATTGGACCGAATCTTATCCAGACCAAAAGCTTAGGCAAAGATTTTTTTCTTCTTTGGTTTGTACTGATATTATCAACCCCCTTGGAAAATAAGAAGCAACCATTTATGGGCTGTCGTCATTCCAGGGAATGATGTGAGCCTTCTCTGCTCCCTAAGTGCATATCTCCTTCCTGACCCTTGATCCAAGGCAATTAAGAAAAGCAATCAAATCACAAAACCTCACTTTTGATCAATGCATTCTGGCCAGAGAGAGATCGGGTTGTCCGTACAGAATATCTATAATTAGATTGGGTTTGGATTTTGGAGTGCTGCATCGTTTTAAATCACCATCTCAATTTTTCACAAGGAACTAGAGGGCATCAAAAAGCTGTGAACAGAACTAGGACTGCAATCAAGGCATTTTGAACGAATGACCTTATTACAACACTTATTACAAGTAGCTAGTTGAGTACTTAGATCTTGTACAAATGAGAAGTGGTAGTTGGAGGTTACCACACTTTTTTTTCTGGACCAATTAAACCACCACAGTGAAATAAGGTATTCTGATACACATCAGGAATGTGTATCATATCATGAGATAATACCTTGAGATGCCATGAAGCTATGATTTTTAAAAGAACAATTTATTGAGGTGTAATTTATGTACATAACTGCATCTATGTAAAGTGTACGACTCAATGCATTTTGAATGACGTACATAGCCATGAAATTATGACTACAATCAAGATACATAATACTTCTATTAATCCCAAAAGTGGCCCCATGACTTTTGCATACCATCCTCTCACCATCCTTTGCCCCTCGGGGAGCTGATCTGTTTCTGTCACTAGGAATGAGTTTGCATTTTCTAACGTTTTATAGAAATGGAAATATACACTATGTACTCTTTTGTTTCTGGCTTCTTTCCCTCAGAATAATTATTTTGAGATTCATTCATGTCACTGTGTATCCATAGTTGTTTTTTGTTTTTTTATCACTGAATAGGATTCTATTGTAATAGTGAGGGGCCCTGGGGTGTTTCCCAGGGATCAATCTGGGAGAACTGACAATATTAACAATACTAAATCTTCCAATCCCTGAACAGATTACATCTCTCTATTTAGTTTTTTTTTTTTTTTTTTTTTTAGCAATGTTTTATAGATTTCATTGTACAGGTTTTGCACATATTTTGCTAAATTTGTATTTTATGTTTTTGATGCTATTGTAAGTGAAATGAATTTTTATTCATTTATTCATGAATTTTTAATTTCATGTTTCAACTATTCATTACTAGTTTACAGGAAAACAGATTTTTCTGTATATTTTTTCAGTTTTATTGGGGAAGGGGAACAAGACTTTATTGGGGAACAGTGTGTACTTTCAGATATTTTTCCAAGTCAAGTTGTCCTTTCAATCTTCGTTGTGGAGGGCGCAGCTCAGATCCAGGTCCAGTTGCCGTTGTTAGTTGTAGGGGGTACAGCCCACCATCCCTTGAGGGAGTTGAGGAGTCGAACCAGCAACCTTGTGGTTGAGAGCCAACTGGCCCATGTGGGAATCGAACCAGTAGCTTTCGGCATTAGGAGCACGGAGCTCCAACCACCTGAGCCACCGGGCCAGTCCGATTTTTCTGTATATTGACCTTGCATCTTGTGACCTTGCTAAACTCACGTCTAATAGCATTTTATATAGATTCCCTAGGATTTTCTTTATACACAACCCTGTCATTTGCAGAAAGGTTTATTTCTTCCTTTCTATTCTGTATATCTCCATTTGTTTTCCTTCTTATACGACATCCAGTATTGAGTAGAAGTGATTAGAGTGGACATTCTTGCCTTTTTCCTGACCTCAGGAAGTAGTATTGGGTCTTTCTCCATTAAGTATTTGATATTAGCTGTGGGTTTTCCAGAAATGCCCTTGATCAAGGTGAGGATGTTCACATCTAGTCCTGGTTTGCTTTGCTTTTAAAATGAATGGTGTATGAATTTTACGCATTCATTGGTATAATGTTTTTTGTTTGTTAAAATGGTGAATTACAGTGAGTGATTTTTGAGTGTTAAACTAACGTTGTATTCCTGGGAATAAATCTCACTGAGGGTTTATTATCCTGTGTGCACATTGTTTGGTTGGACCTACTAATATTTGTTAAGGATTTTTGTGGCTAAGTTCATGAGTGATATGGGTCATTTGTTATCTTTTCTTATTGTCTTTGTCTGGTTTTGGTATGAGTAATATTGGTTTCATGAAATGAATTGGCAGGTATACTCTCCTTTCTGAAAGCGTGTTTTGTAGGATGGGAATTATTTCTTACTGAAATGATTGATAGCATTTACTGGGGAAGCATCTAGACCTGGAGAGTTGAGATGGGTTTTCAATTGTGCTATTCAGACTTTCAATTTTGAAGAAGGTTCTTGCTGAGCTCACCCCTGCTGGAAAGCCCACAAACTATTAACGCCACAAATGCTAACTAGACGTGAAAAGCAATAATTACTAGAATTTTAGCTGTGAGAAGATTGCTGTCTATCACGTTGCTATGCAGGTGGCCTAGATAGAATTTTACTTGTATTTGTAATAGTGCGTGACACCTCGTAGGAAAGGATGAGCTCAAGCTCCCACCCCACAAGGATCATGAGCCTCGATTTCTTCACTTTTATTTCCCTTCACAGACACATTTACCTCGCCAGACGCTAACTTCTTTAAGCCGGTACCGTTTCTTGTTTTTGGGGCCCTGGAACCCAGCTCAGTGCTATGAACGCTGCAGGGATTCAAACATTTGTCAAAGTGCTGACAGTGACAAACCCTGATCATTGTTCTGAATGGACCTCAGGGCAGCAGACAAAAAGTTGAATTCTGGAGTAACTCTTAGAACCAGGGAGAAAAGATGCGCTTTGGTTAGCATACCTTTTCTCGCACAGCCTAAATTCAGGAAGATTTAAATTGTACTAGAAGTCCTGAAGGAAAGTTTTACCTCACTGTAACTTTGACAGGGTTAGTACATGAGGCTCAATAACATGTATCTTTGAGGTCGTTAAAATAGCAGACAGCGGGCCGGCCCGGTGGCTCAGGCGGTTAGAGCTCCATGCTCCTAACTCTGAAGGCTGCCGGTTCGATTCCCACATGGGCCAGTGGGCTCTCAACCACAAGGTTGCCAGTTCAATTCCTCGAGTCCCGCAAGGGATGGTGGGCTCTGCCCCCTGCAACTAAGATTGAACACGGCACCTTTAGCTGAGCTGCCGCTGAGCTCCCGGATGGCTCAGTTTGTTGGAGTGCGTCCTCTCAACCACAAGGTTGCTGGTTCAACTCCCACAAGCGATGGTGGTCTGTGCCCCCTGCAACTAGCAACAGCAACTGGACCTGGAGCTGAGTTGCGCCCTCCACAACTAAGACTGAAAGGACAACACCTTGAAGGTGAACAGCACCCTCCACAACTAAGATTGAAAGGACAACAACTTGATTTGGACAAAAGGCCTGGAAGTACACACTGTTCCCCAATAAAGTCCTGTTCCCCTTCCCCAATAAAATCTTAAAAAAAAAAAAAAAAATAGCGGACAGCACTAGAATTTGTGCCATGAACACTAGATCACTTCTACTCTTTTTGAGGATGGAGGCCACATGTGAGACTGGAAAGTATACTACCGTATTTGGGAGCTAAAAGATCCGGACTTGAGGGACTGTGTGTTTACTGATTTAAGCATCAAATAAATAAATGTGAAAACACTATTACACTGCAGAAAGAAGTATACAAGGAAGGACTAATATTAGTATTCATTGAGCCCACAGAAATGAACAGTTATATGGGTCATGTCAGTAGGAACACAAAAAATTCACTGTCCCTGGATTTGGAGTAAATGCCACAAAGCCAGCTTCGGCAAAACAGGTTAATAGCTAAAGGATTTCTTTGTTTTCTTCTCACTTTCCTTCTCATTTCTCAGTTTCTACCGCTTCTCCATCCTCCCATCTCCCATCCTCCTACCACTCCAGCAAGACCCAATCTACGCCTGTCCTTTCAAAATAAGGCCTACCTTCAAATTTCCAATCCTCTCGGCAGAATACATAAATTCACAGTTCAATAAACCTCCCAGAGGATTCTGATTTTTAAATCTAAAGGAATTTTTAGAGCAAATGCCAGTTCCTGTGTCAGGCAGGTAGGGGAGGTGTTTTAGGAACAGAGGGAGCCTTTACCAAGGTACCTATTAGACGTCCCCAAATAGAGAGCCATCTGCTTGTGGGGCCAGACCAGCTTCTGAAGGTATTTTACTTTCACTGTAAAGCAATTTTTTTTCACAGCACCCTAGGTTCAAATAAACTCTCTGAGACACTTTGTTGGTGTAGACTTTAAATTACAAGCTTGGTCTGTTACCCTCAAATACAGTTCTTATGGAAGATTAGTTACAAACAGTTGTCAGTACTTTCAAATGACAGAAAGAATTACAGTATAGTAAAACTGGACGAATTTTTATGCGTGAGATAACAATTCTTTCATTACCAGATGTAATTACTCCAATTCATGCAATAAACGACGATTACATTTTTTTTTAAGTTGCCCTAATTTTTCTAGTTGAGCTTTTCATGCCTATTTTAAGTCAAGACATCAGTATGCTCCTGAATTCCCCTCACCCTCCCTGGGAAGTGGTGAGAACACACATGATTCTCCTGAGACTCAACTGGGCCCTTGAAGACCCAGGTATTATTTCACCCCTTTCATCTCAGTGTGAAGTTCCCTAGGAAATCTTCAGTTTCAGAAATAATGGCCCTGGTGGCCTTTAGAGAAATGTGACACTACAGATTATTTAGGGCTTCGAAAGTGACCTAAAAGAGAACAGGAGGGAAGTTTTGACTTATCTTGACCATAAAACTGGCAAAAATCAGCATCACCAAATCAAGAGGGTAAAACAGAAGAGGGTTACCTGTGGTGGGGATGCCCTCACAGTAGTTTGTGAATGTCTTTTATAGAACCACATAAGATAGTACGGTCGACATTTTACATATTTTACATACAATTTGAATACAAATTCTTAAAATTTATAATAGAACATTAAAATAATCTTCTAATAAAATCAGCCTTAAGTATAAGGAATCTAAATTTCAGTATTTGTACACTTCTAAATAAATAGCTTTGATCTATAATCCTTGAAAATATTAGTTTATGGTGACATGATAGAGACAAGTCAAACAGTATTATAAGTGAAAATAAAACATCAATTTAAAAATAAACAAATCTAAAAACACAAGAACTGAAATTATAGACAAATCAATAGAATACTAAGTACATGGTAATTAAATATCTACATTGGGATAACCGAATGCATGCTCAACGACACCTTTCAACTTATATAAAAGCCCTTTAAAATTCATATAATCTAAATAAATAAGCAGCAACACAAAGAGGCACTGTACCAGCAGTAACAACAGAAAGTAATTTCTCCCTTTTTCTTTAAAATGATCCTAACAGAAAAACATGAAATAATGATCACTTGCTAAAAAAACTGTAATTCATATGTTTTTTTTCTTTTTTCTTTTTTTTTTTTTAAATGCTGCCTATGATATAAAAAGTGAAAGCAAGGCTTCCTAAATGTTAGGCCTTAGAAGAGGAAATGCCATCTAACTGACAGATTTAAACAAAAACAGACATTTGCCTATTTAAGACATGAATGAATTTTCGCTCAATGACCCATAATAGGTCTAAATCAGTCCATGATATGAACACACCTTCAAACATCTGAATGCATGATCTGTTAATACTGAACCATATATGATGATTTAATTTTATTCGCCAAAGTATTTTTTTTTTTCTTTTTTACATAAGACCAAAATTAAAACATCTAGAGCAGGAACTGATATTTATGTGTGTTCTTAGATTCTCAGAACATAATAGGTGCTCAACGAGTGTTCGCTGAATTGTGTTGAGTCCAGTGTTCATCATGCTTCAGGAAGCACTGAATCCACGATGAAACTGGTTGCCTGAGACTCAGAGGGAGCTCTTTAATTTTACCTCTAGTCAGGACTACGATTAATTTCTGGCTAGTTAATCAAGTTATTTGTCACAGATCTGTCATAGTTTCTCACTTCAGGGCCAAGGTTTCTATCATTCACCTGTTCCACAGTTAAGCCTTCTTTGAAGATTTGTGCCTGCACATCTATAGTCAAGTTAAAAGAATAAAAATAATTTTTGTTATTCTGCGTTGGGTATTTGCTTATGATTAACTGTCTAAAAACACAGGTGCAGTCACACACGCGCACACACACACACACACACACACACACACACACACCCGTTTCACAAACAGAGAACAGAATCTGGAAATAACGCACAAAGTCTGAATCATGTATTCCCAAGGTTAACTAAAAAAAGACACTGAAACCATAGGTAACTCCTTTTGGTTTACACACAAACTTATTGCGTGATGGCTGGAAGCAACGTCTTTGGACAAACAAGTGTGAACCGAAAGTGACCTTTAACCGTCAGCTTGCCAAGGAAGCTAAAATGGTGCTGCTCCGACACTGCCCTGTTTAATTCTGCTCAGTGTAAGAGGCAGCGAGGAGGCTATGGACCCGCTCCCCAAAGACCATTCCTTCCATCTACAATGTTCAGCTCAACATCTGCTTCATGGCATGGATTATTCTAAGAGTTCCTCTGGACTGCCATTTAAAGTTGCTGTGTTCGATGTCCATGGTTCCTCACTGGGGCTGTCCCTTTTGGGACACAACCATTACACAACTCCTAAAATAAAAGCTGTTTATGAGTTTCACTCTTTGATTCTCACTGCCAGCAGGCCTGTCCCTCTTGAATGCTGCTAGGAGAGGTAGATCCAGTGTTTAAGTTCTGCCATTCCCTGCAGTAACTTGGAGTAATAGAAGTCCACGTTGTCTGCAAAGTCCATACAAACAGGGGACTCCATGTCACCAAAAGTGCAGTATAATGCAGTTCCGCCAACACTAAGGAAAACCGTAGCTATGCACAGCAAGACCAATAAAATACAGGAACCACCTCCAACTTCATCTGCAAACATGAGAACAGAGGAAAGTTATATTGACACAAAAGGGAAATCCTAGAATCCGCAGTCTTCCCATTGATGATAACTAGGCGTTTCTATGTTAGTCCTCTAGGAACAGGAGTCATTGACAGAAAGTTAGTGCACTGACCGAATGGTTCTACAAGGACCTACTTTTTAGAGTCACAAAGATACACGCTTGGAGACTCTGTCAGTGCTCAATTTAAAACAATCTCATTTAGACAACAAATATGACCACTTTCATAAGAAAAGAGGATGAAAGGCAGTACTTGTTTGATGTGCTCATGGCATTGTTTTAGAATATAAGTTATAACCTCACTGTTACAATATCTTTGGAGTTCACATCATGGGACCACCTTAGATCAAAGTCAATTTGATATTAAACTAAAATTTGATATTAAAATAAAAAAATGACTGTAGGATCACGCTCGTATCTTAATAATTCTCCTTTTTATTCTCATTTTCTTAGTGGAATAGTGAAGTTGTAGCTGGAACAGTAATTTCTTATTTTGCTTAATAACTCTGGCAGGTTTGTTTTCAATACAAATGTCTACATCGGTCTTTTATATTGAAAAAATATAGAAAGTCTTGATCATTCACAGTTAAATAAGAAATATTTGGGAAAGACTAAAAAGTTTTAGCATCAGCATGATGAGGGTATATCAAAACCTTCATGGAAGGTAATTTAGCAGTATCTATCAAAATTTTAAATTAATTTATCCTCCAGACTGGCACACTTTTGAGAATGAAAGTGTTAACTAAATAGAATGCTAGGACAACAGGTGTAAACCAGCGCTGCCTCAGGCCAGACTGGTCCCTATCATTTAGCCCAGCAAATCCACTTTTAGGAATGAGCCCACAGATTCACACAACACACGATATCATATTTATAAGCATGTTCACTGCAGCAAAGCTTGCTATAACAAAAAGTTGTGAATAACTCAGTTATTGCAGTTACAATGGAATAGTTAAATAATGATGGAACATTCATATAATGGAATACTATGCAACTGTTTAACAGAATGAAGTAAATTTATTATGTTCTCTCATAGGAAAATGTCCACGATTGACGGTTAAATGAAAAAGAAGTGACACTAACAGTATGTAATGAACCCATTTGTGTAAAAAAAAAGACATGTGTATGTGTCAGAGTGTATACACACACATATACATACATACTCGTATATACAGAATGTGTCTTGAAAGGATATTAAGAAAGACCCTTCAATCAGTACTTGGGGGAAACCCTCAAGGAAGGTTGAAGAACCTACACTTTTTCATTTGATTATTGTTTGAGTTTTCTCATGACTAGCATATATTACTTTGATGATAAAAAAAATTTTTATATAACCTAATATAAGCCAAATAGACTTTAGTTGGAAGATTTTACAGTAATGTGAATATATTCTTCCTGTGAAAATTCAAACACAAAAGTATCTAAAAGATTCTCCCTTTTTCTTCTACCCAATCATATTCCCCTCCCACCCCAGAGAGACACTATTAAATTTGGTGTTTCTGTCCTTATTAAACACATATGGTTTCAGGATTTTTATATAAAAATGGTTATGTAATCCTATTGTTCTGTGATTTGTAAATTCATAGTTTAATAGATTTTAATAGTTTATATGTATATATGCAAATCTATTTTTATACAAATGAATAAATACGATCATATTCATGTTGTGTCTTTTGGGGTTTTTTACGTCAGTTTAGTATTTTCACCATCTTTCCTTTTCTTTGGCACTGATTCCCTACCACCCCCTTATCTATGTTAACAATCTAGTTTATGTAGCTTTCCATACTTTTCTTCATAATCACATACTTATATACAAAAATTTAAATACAGTTTATTTAAAAACATCAAGTTTGTTTGTCTCATCTGTATGTGTTGAAACGGCTTAGAGCTGCGCTGTTCGATGCGGAAGCCACGAGGCATGTGTGTCTATTGAGCACACGTTAAGTGATTGGTTTAAGATGAGATGGCTACTAAGTGAAATAGGATTGTCAGTTCTAAATCCAGGGCTCCCCCTGGGAAGCACGATCCAGCGCCTATTAGTGCAAACAAAGAATTAAGCTCTTTATCCAGAGAAGACTGTGATAGTTCCAAGCAAGGAGCAGAGGTAACAGGAGGAGTGGGAAAAGATTATTTCCAAGGCTCCTATCAGCTTTGTAATTGTGACAATTTGGAAACCTCTACACTTTGTGTCATACTTAGAAAGCATATCTACATGTTTACACTGTTACTTGAACAATGCAGTTCTATAAGCATGGGAAGCATCCTGATAGGTTCTTGGCTCTATTTCCACTCACCCTTATTTACCTAGGCCTTAGGTAAACCTAGCAACCGCTTTAATTAAAGAGGCCCAGAAGGAAAAAGTCAAACCACAGCAAGAGTGTCAAATTGCTGCTCTTAAGAGACACTTCTTACTACAGAGTCAAAAAGAAATCACTGAAGAGGATACACTTGTAATTCATAATTATTTTCCACGCTTATAAAACAGGAGTATGAACTACCGCTGAAAAGACTAAAATAGCAGACTCACTAAAAACACCCTAAAAACAAACAAAACAAAACAACTCAAAAGGAAACTGAAATGAGCTCTGAACACTGAGGACTTATCTGTGGGAAAGGAGGTCAAAAGCTGTGTTGTTTTGCAACTTGCTCACTTATTTGAGCAAACAAAATGCTTAGGAAATATGTAAGAACCGATGATAGTTCAATTCTCTGTTTCTTTATAGAAGATAAAACAAGTAAATGCACATATTCTTTTACAAATCCTGCGTTGTTATACATTCATTCATTCATTCAGCAAATACTGAGAGTCAGTCACGAGCAGTTTCTTTACCTTGATCTAAGGTATCGTCTATTTCTTGGAATCGTACTCTTCGCTTAGATGGTTTCTGTTGCATCTGGGCAGGGTGATCTCCTCCAGTATCGTTCCTCTTCTTTAATATAGAGACCAACCCTTCAGCAGGAGCAACCTGTCAGAGGTGATAAGAACCATTTTTTAAATTATGGTGGGAAACATCAATGATACTTCACACACAATAGTAATAAGGTGAATTCAACTCAACGGGGAATTGAATTTCTATTATAGGTTTGTTCAATTCCTGTTAAAAAAAAATCACAGTCATCAATATTTAACAGAATAATTCTTTCACTTCTGTGCAGATGACTGCCAAATACACACGTCTAAAACTCTGAGTTTCTAAAACCCTGACTTGACTCCACGGCCACAGACGTTGACGCAGCGTGACGCAGCGTGCCATGAACCGGAAATCAGGCCTCCCGTAATTACTCTTCTTTTAGCCCCACTTCCCTGTTAAGTAATCTGCGAGAGGCTTAATTATTAGTGCTGAGTTTTGCTTTATAACAGAGGCTGATAATCTACGACTGCTTTTTTCATTCACCAAGAATTTTAAAGAAATGAACATGTCAGACTGAAAATACATTTGATACCAACTTGTAACATCAAAATGAGTGTTGTCCGCAGTTGCTCTGAGAAACTATGCATTTATTAAAGAATGTTCTACTGCTCAGAATATTTTCAGGACTTCTCCTCTAGAATCTCTCTCAGAGCCAGTCTAGTAGGGTCATATTCCTTGGTGGTTTGCAGAGGTTGGCAGACCATGGTCAGTAGAACGAAGGTCCTCTGCCTATTTTTGTAAATAAAATTTAATTGGTACACAGCCAATTGTGTATATGGCTGCTTTGGGGCTACAATGGCAGAACTGAATAGTTGCAACAGACCATAAAGTCTAAAATACTATTTGGCCCTTCCTAGAAAAAGTTTGCTGTCTAGTATCTCTTCAGTCCCCCACCTCCTGCCCTTCCTATGCTACCCTCTGGTTCTCACTTAGGACCCCTCTCTCTTGCCTCTGCCCCACCCCTTATTTAGGAACAAAGACAAAACCAAAAGCTCTTGCCATTTCGGAGTTCAGATTCCCAAGTATAGGGACAAAGTGAAGAGGATCTGTTGTTAGAGCCAGGCTGGGAAGCAGGAGGCCTGTTAAAGCGCCCCCTATGCAGCTGATTCATAGAAGTTAACCTGTGTGTTGCCGGCCTGGGCAAGCTGTAGGTGATGACACAGGTGGGCATTGTGGGCCTAACACTGCAGGTGTCAGTGGCTTGCTGCTATCAGATCACTGTCAGCTGAGGACTGCTTGTAAGGTCATTTAGCTAATCAATGGCAGAAAATACTTAATATAATTTCCAGTTCTAGCCAGTTAGCTTATCTCTGATAATGTGCTATGTATAAATATTACAGACGCTATTAGTTCCTTTTATAACTCAAGGCTTTTAGGGCCAAATAACTCCATAGAGTCTTCTACTGGTCTTCCTTAATCATAGAAACCATTATCTCAGGGAAAAAAAATCAATATGGTAGCAATTTATTCTTTTTATAGAAAAAATGTATTTCAGATGAGGTCCTTCTGAGAAAACTAAAGTACTTTAGCGACATTAAAATGGAAAGTACAAATATGCAAAGGGACAGCCTTTCAAATCTTGCTTTAGAAAGCAACAACATTAAAAATCCCCTTCACACAATAAACAGAAATGATTTTACAAGCATTCTGCTGAAACTGAGAAGGAAAGAATTCCTAATAACTTCCTTAAGAGCAAGAGATGGAAAATCAAACTTAATTTACTGAATATACTATTACTATAGATATTTTTTATTTTTAGCAAATGTAAAAAAATGAGGTTTTCATAAACTATTTCTCCATAAAATAAAGTTGTACATTTAGCAACAGTGAATTCACATACCACAGCTATTTTCAAATTGCTTTAACTACTTAGAATAAATAATCCCATTAAGAATAGCTCCAAGGATAAGCTCCAGAGTGGCGTTACTGTCAACTATGTATCTTGGTGATATGAACTTTGAATCTACACAGACAGACCCAAGTCTTAAATCAAAAGACATTGCAAACACGAATAAATGGATGTCGAAAGACTGAGAACCGCTTTGGAAATCATCTAGTAAGATACAGAATGTGCTTCCAAGACCTAAAGCCAGTTCTAGCGCAGCAGCTGTGAGGCCCCTACCTTAGCTCCTGGGGTGTTTGGCTCTCAGTGTTATGCAGTTAAGGGATACAGGTTTTCCCAAGTGGCCCCACTTTATTTGCTGTGGGTGGCAATAAACTTTGGCAACTTTTTGAAAGAGGGACAAAGAATACGAGAAATTACAGTTAGGTGGGATGGGCCAACATTCTGACATCCTCTCCCACCAACCCTTAATGGTTGGCTAATAATCTAACCATGCCCTCTATTTTCTTCTTTCTCTCCCACCAAAAATCTTTTGTTTCATCAGGTCCTGCCCCAGCGTCTGAAGTAAAGTATGCTCCTTTCCATTATTTCCTTTTAGTCTTGCTCAGGGATCTTTTCCTGGTTTCTCAGTTTCTTTTCTAACTGCCCTGCTCCTATAGTCTACAGATGGAGAAGAGGGATGCTTTGACCAAGCTTACGCATAGGAGATGCAAGCCAAGGCAGAAACTCTTAGAAGACAAGTGGAAAGGGGCCTTTTTGTTCTGGCAAGAGTTTTGGACAGAGGCCTTAGCACCTACTCCCAGGACAGAAATTCCTCTTTACCACACCAAGGCAGTCAAACAGAAAGAGTTTAAGAAATGACTTTGGTAGAGTTTTCCTTGATTCTACAGTAGAAGGGGAGTAAGCCCAAACAAGGTCACAGTCTTAGTTTGGGATTTCACTCAAAAGACTGTGAGTGTTTCAGAGTAGGTTGGGGAGTTAATTTAGGGCACACAGAAACGTGTCTCCTCCAAATTACTCTAAAAAAAATTTCTATTCCCCCCCTTTTAACCGTAATGTTGATGTTAAATGGTTAAGAATGTTAAAATCTCAAGAGCAAAATAGATTTAAACACTGAATTTGGTTTCCCATGTCAATTACCGAATTCCTTTGCTACCCAAACAAAATATACCAAGCCCTTGTATCATGAACTAAATAAAAGAATGTCTAAGCTGTAATTAATGTAATTGTTACTGGTGGCACTCTATGAAAAGGGCGGAATTCAACAACAACAAAACATCCATCTGGCCTAGTCCTCTATGTTTGCAAATAATCAGTTCTTCTGCCCTTTCTCTCAAACAACAACAATCATCTTAAATAGCAATTTAAGAATGAACTAGTTGTAACAACAAAATTATTTTGCAATTCTACAGTAAATCCTATTGTGACAAGGAAAACATTCAGAGGTCTTATTGTTAGAACTGCCTCCTCACGAAATTAAAGAAAATAGATACCAAATAATATTCTTTGAAAGATGTAGGCTTTACTCAATCCAGAGCCTCAAGGCTGGTAGATTTTGAACACGAACACATGCTTGGTTTCCAATTAACTTGAGAATTAACATTCATAAATCATAGTAGCATATTACAGACGGTGTAAGAGCCAGCAATCTCATTCTGGAAAAGCACATGTCAAATTCACCACTACTATTCTTCACTGAAAAACCAGCTGATGTTCGCTGCCTACTCCTTTAGATTTGGGTTCCATAATAAAAACCATAACTTAGTGAATCTATACACTTTCGGTAAAGACATTTACATAATGTCATATTTAACCTTGACGACTCTCTTACAGAGGCATTATCCATTTTACAGATGAAGAAGGCAAGCTTAGCGAGCTTAAATAACATGCTTAAACTTGCAGCCCCAGTTACTGGCAGAGCTTGAATATGAACTCAAGATTAAACCTCCTGCCATTTCCCTAATGTGAAAAGATCTTATTTTCTATGACTATTAATATTTTGCTTATTCTGTCTGACTTATTTTGCTCAGCATGATACTCTCAAGATCCATCCATGTTGTCGCAAATGGCAGTATTTCACTGTGATGGAAAAGGACAGAATCATATGACTTCACCCATATGTGGGATACAAAACAGAAAGCAACAAATGAAAGCAAAACAAACAAACAAACAAACAAACAAAAAAAAACCTCACTGACATAGACAACAGGATAGTGGGTACCAGAGGGGAATGGGGTTGGGGGAAGGACACGAGGGTAAAATGGGGTCAAATATATGGAGATGGAAGGAGACTAAACTTTAGGTGATGAGCACAATGCAATATTCAGATGATGTATTATAATATTGTATACTTGAAACTTATATAATCTTATTCACCAATGTCACCCCAATAAATTTAATAAAAAATTTTTGCTTAGTGTCATGTTATACTTTATTAAACCTAATAAGTTTCTTTTGTCTTTCAAAAGTAGTATATACCTCTAGCAACAAATCCTTATCTTACACATCACCTCAACTAAAAGACACTTAAACTAATGGCTAAATCTGTCAATAGAGAGTCATGGGGGAGGAGATGGTTAGAGGAAATATCTTTCGTGTCATTCACTTAATCTGGAAGGGGATTAATGTCATGGCTGCCAGTACAGCAAATTAATAGAACAAGTCACAGCTGGAGCAGGCGGAGGCATATAAGGAGGAAAGCCATCTTCCAGAAAGAAGATGACGGTGGATCTCCACAGTGCTGCCTCTTAGAACGCTGCGATATGGAGAGAGTGAAAAAGAAAACAAAACAAAACAAAACAAATGATGCTGAAGTACGTTAATGCTGACATTTTATAAGATTCATTTAAAAAGCAAAAAGGATATTTTAAACATAAAAATAGGACTTTTATAACATTGAAGTTTCTCGATTAGGCACTACCTCGTGGTTTTGTAATTTGTTTTGGTTTGCTTAAAAGGACAAGCTAATAAGTATAAAATAGGAAAAGAAATGGTAAGAATGTGAAGATACTGTTCCACTTTTCAACCACCAGTAAAGTGTGTAAATAGGAAGATTTACTACTACCTGAATGCTTTCCTTCAGTACTTCTCACCCGAATAACTGCAATACCCTGACTGGCCTCCTCTCTTTGGCCCCTTCCTCCCTACATTTCTGTCTCCACAGAGCAGCCAGAAAGCGAATCAGGTCCCATCTGCTCAGCCTCCACCACCATGTGAATATCATTCCAGTTCCTTAGCCTGGTCTAACGAGGCCCTATTGGAAGTAGCTCCAGCTTGCCTTTTCCACCTGGACCTCCCCCCGTTGTTCCCCTTCTTCACTGTGGAACGTTCCCTCTGTGCTGGGCATCCCGCTGGCCCTCCCACTGCCGTCCCCGACACCCTGGCGAAAGGAGCCTGTTCCTCGACCCCACCCACCCGTTCAGTCTCTCTACATCCCCTCCCTGAGAGGTCTTCATAGCTTTGCCAATCTCTGAACCGTTCTGCTTGTTTTCATGTGGCTTGTTCATTATGTGCCTCTCCCACTAGAGCACGAGCCTCACGAGAACAGAGACTGGATCTGGGTTCACTAGTGTCTCCCCAGTTTCCAGACTATAGCAGGAGCTCAGTAAACATGCCAAAGAGTACGGATGAGCGATGTGCATATAGACAGCACCTAACCTATACTTATTTGAGTGACACAGCTTTTCCCCTTAAATAATAAACACTAAATCTGTCTTTAAAGGTAATTTATTTTTCAAAGTCAACTCAGTAAAAAGAAAAAAAGTCTTACTGTGTAGAGGTGGCTGTATAGCTTGTGTTGGCTTTATAGAGACTACAAAACTGCATTCAACCGGATCCCTACGCGTAAGGAGTTTGCAATTTAGTGCAGAAAGCATGTGTGTGTGCTCGTGCGCGTCCTGTAATAACAAGGGAAGGTTACAGCTAGAGGACTGTGGGAGGAATGATGCTCAACCCCTCCCTCATTTGCAGTTCAGAGGAGCAGTCTGAAAGGAATAAACATTACAGACTTCAGCGACCAAAGAATAATGGCAGCAGTTAGCATTTACTAGATATTGACCAGGAGCCAGGCACTGCATTTGGTTGGCACTCTACATGCTGAAAAGGCACGACCTACATCTGCAGGATTGGGAGAAATAAATGTGTGCAAAGGAGGTTCCTCACTCCAGAGCGGAGTAACAGAGGTGCTAAAGATCAGAAGAGATAATATGCAAGGTGTCTTTGGGGGACAGCGAGGAAGCCAGTCTGACTACAGTACAGGCTGAGAACAAAGGAAGCGCAGGAGATGAGGTTGGAACGGAGTGGGCCAGATTACCAAGTGTCCTGAATACCAAGCCATGATACAGCCTTTACCCTGAAGCCAAAAAGAGTCATGGGAAGAGATTGAGAAGGCAAGAAGTATTTTATAGCAGAAGTTTAAACTAACAGTCTATGTGTTAGCCCTAGGTCCTCAGGTGGGTTTGCTTTCATCTGTAGTGTTGTAAAATGCTGGGTCCCTCTAGACATGGCAATGGGGACCTTCTCCTTATCACTCTATAGCAAGGTCATCTCATTTACTTTTATTACCTGACTGGCCCCTTTGGCTATCAGTTTGAGATCCCAAGTTTACCCAGGGCTAATGGAAGACCATTTGGAGGGGGAGAGGATTATATGATGATAGGAAAACTTATTAGGCAGCTGTTGCAAAAGTCCAGGAAGAGGCAGTAAAGGTGTAAATTAATAGAATAATTAAAATGGAAAAGGAACTGGGTGCAAGAGACATGACAGTACAGAGAAGATTTAATTAATTAGGAAATTGAGAGGGAAGGATAAAGAAAGGCAAAGATGAGACCATTTGGCACAAAGAAAAGATAGCTAATCCGTGGATTATCCTATGGGGCTCTTTAGACACTTACGTAAATCTCGGGTCAACTGTTTTCCATGAACCCTCTTGTGTTACTGGAACACTGCATTTCCTCTATTGGAAAATGGACTTCGGCTCCCCGCCTAAGAGCCATTCTGGGCAGAACAGTCATGACTGCTGTTTCTACGACCATCCTTTGTCTGACATTCCTAGAACAGCTACTTACATGATGCTATAAAACACTACTGTTTATTCCTAGCCTGCCATCTTGGTAAGGGCATCCCATGGCGGCAGGTCTTAACGTACGTAACTTCCCCGATCTCAGAGATCTAGCTAAGAGATAGAGACGAAGACTCCACAGAAGTCACTTCGAATTAGACAGCTTCTGTGAAGACAAACCGAACAGTGATTCTGGGTTGTCATCTTTCTCCATCAGAAAGTTCTGGGTTATGTCCACCCCTATTTTGTTTCCTGTGAAAGAGGGAGACCTGAAGATATATCCAAGTAAATGTTGCCAATTTAGACTGATGGCAGGGAACATATTTTGCCCTCTTTTAGATTAAAAGCTTTCT
This sequence comes from Rhinolophus sinicus, assembly GCF_057876585.1. Classification (NCBI taxonomy): domain Eukaryota; kingdom Metazoa; phylum Chordata; class Mammalia; order Chiroptera; family Rhinolophidae; genus Rhinolophus; species Rhinolophus sinicus. Next base: position 54,583,383 of record NC_142506.1, on the reverse strand, counting down.
AAAGACTCAAGCAGTAATAAAGTCAGCTATTACACTATAAATTCTTTCTAAAAATGGAAAAATTACTTGAACCTGAAGCATATAATATAGTTTTCTGAACATGACATGTCTGCAAATAGATTACACGTGTACACATTAATGAAGAAAATGAGTGCTTTATCTCCATATGGCATATCATGTGTCCAGAATCTGCTCACAAGGGCTCTCTGAATTACATGATTGACACTTTGAATTTGTATAGCATATTTCTTCTCTCAGGTTTTGAAGCTAGGAACAGCTAAAGAGTTTAAAAAGAAGACAGTTCAACCCATCCAGGTTCTAGAACCCAGCAAGTCAATGATTTATCGGCATTACCAGGTTCCTGGGTAAAAGGGGGTTGGGTTCTGACATCAAAAACAATTCCAGTAAAACGAGTGGTGTGGCAGTAGAGCGCCCCCAGAGGCCAGGAACTTATTCAGCTCCCTCCCTGTGTCCTCAGCACCTGACACAGGGAGGGTCTCTCCAGGAAGGAAACAATGTTTGCATTAAAAAAAAAAAAAAAGGTTCACACTTACAAGCAAGCCTATGATTACATGGACATTTTCCTTAGCCCCACACCTCATTCGTAAGGTATAAATATATTTCTCAGGATGGAGAGGGAAGTATTCAGAAACAGTCTGTTTAGCATTATTATAGGAAAGTAAATTAATTTCGTAAATCATATGTAGCTTTTGGAGGTTCTTAAAACAGCACATCTTAACAGACTAACAGAATTATAGGAAAGGGGACTATCACGTATAAAAAGTACCTTCACAGAAAAGACAACTTTAAAATGCAAATACGCATGGTTTCCACCACGAGGTGTTATCTAGTATGAAAAAGTGAAATTATGAGTTTGAGGAAGGGCTATTCCATTTAGTTGTCGTACAGCGTTAGTTCAACAGTAATGCCTCCCCATGAAATGTTCTGTAAGACAAGGAGACTCAACAGCAGCACTGATGCATCTTCACAGTTTACATTTAAAAAGCTAAATCTAGACCATGGTTTTTTTCCAGAAGGTCAAGTGAATTACTGGTGTGAAAAGAAGCAGTCAGATAATGGTAATCCTTTTAGTATTACAGCTAGATTTGAATACGACTGTGGCCCTGGTTTCGATAACTTCCTGCACCAGAGGTCTGGTAAAAATGAACAAGAGGAGGCACACTGGGTGCAGTGCTGTACCATTAGCTTTATTTATTTTAATTTTTTACTATTTTTAAAAGTTGTGGTAAAATATATATAACATAAAATTGCCACTTCAACCATTCTTAAATGTACCATTCAGTGGCATTAATTACCTTCAGAGGGCTGTACTATCATTACCCATATCTATTTCTAGAACGTTCATTACCCAAACAGAAACTCTGCACTTATTAAGCACTATTAAATAATCTTAAGAAAAATTAAGAAGAAAAGTCATGGGTGATGGACAGTTGACTATAAATCAATTCCTTCATTAAAGGAAACTAGTAATCCAACAGTTACAATTATCTTAGAAAGCTTTCACAGGGTTCTATTTTTATGTTTATTTTTTTGTCTACTTTGGCTTTGTTACTTTTCCACTTTCCACTTGAAGTTTTTTTCAGTGATTTTACAGAATCTGAAAACATTGGGTATAAATAGGACTTAAAAGCTAACTTGGAAAAAAGATAAAGAAGAAAGGTAGGTGGTATCCTCAATTTCAGAGGAGAACACAGGAAACAGACTGAGAGGTAAATAGTAACTCCATAAGGCTGGCAACTGGTGGGGTCCGTCTTTGAACTAAGGCTCCCAGACGCTGCTCCTTCTACTATATCAGGCTGCCTCCCTGAGGGGCTATCGTTTTGGTATGGCTTTTATCTTTTCTTACGGAACTTTAAAAAATTGTATTATCAAACAAAGGAGAGTGGTCATCTTGATCCTCTCCTCCTCACTTTTTTCTTTTTTTGGTTTTTGTTAGCCTCATTACTGATTACAGAAACTTTGAAACTTTGAATTATTTATGTTTGCTTTAGTGAAGTAGTAAGTATTGTTTGTTCAAATCTAGAGCTTATAAATTAATACTGTAAGAAAGAGAATCCCCCCATACACAATTTAATGGCTTAAAAATCCACCCAGTATCTCCTAGTCTTATTGTGTTTTAAAATGTTTCCTTCTTTCTGTTATACTGTTTTAAAGAATTAAAAACATATTAAGAGGAAGAAACAGAGAGTATATATTATATTTTATCTTCTAGATGGATGAGAAGAAAAATGAGATTTCCTTATAAGAATGTGACTAATCTTGTCTTGATCGTAACCCCTAAGACTTCCAAATGAAAGTCACAGGAATATAAAAACTGGTGTTCACAACGCAAACTGTACCTGGAGGCATGCAATATAACTTTTGGAAGCATAAACATAATGATAAAAATAAATACAACTACTACTGATTAAAAGTATACATTAAAATTTTCCCTCATGTTTGAGACCAGGGAAAATTTATAAAAACAAGGCGATACTTAACATACTTGTACATGTACTTTTTTCCCCCATTTTACTCTTAATAGTACTTATATCAAATCTCAAATTTACCTCTGCAATCTCTATCCTTTTTGCAAGATCATCGAGAGAGAGACAGCTGTCATCGGAAGGCAGGTTCTCCTGGAGAGTATAGGATGCTTCATCAGGAGAAAGATCCTGAAGGAGATCTGAGTCTTCCTCTTCACATGAAAGGGACTCTTCAGTATCTTTTAAGCATCCTTCTAAAAGGCTGTGCAAATAGTCTTCTGTTTCTTTATTGACGCGTTCCTCCTTACCTCCCTTTTCCTCTGGGGCCATAGACACTTCGGGAAGCGCTGTACTTAAGTCAGAGACTTTATTATTTTCACAACGTACACTCGCAGAGCCCTTGGGGTCAGCCTGCCCCTGCGGTGATTTTCCATCAGTGCCCGTGAGATCAGGTTGCTGCAGCTCATCTAATTCATTGTTCTCACGTTGGTATGTGGGCAACGCCTCAGCAGCATCCTGAAGTGGCAGCTGGAGTTCCTTTCTTTGAGTCTGTGAACATTTACCCTCAGAAATCAAGGCAGGAGGTATATGATCGGGGCCCGGTAAAATCAATGGCTCAGTCGTTGACTCGCTGGAAAATAACACCTCAGGGTCCTGTGCAGCGCCCTCTAACTCGGTCACACCTTGGCAGACCCCTGTGTGAGCCAGCTGCAGGCAGCCGCCACCCTCACAAGCATTCTCTGAAGAGTGTGGCTCCCCAGACCTGCTGCTCCCCGCAGCCTCGGAGGGCTGGGCGTGGAGCTCCCTGGTGGCTTCAGCGCTGCCGAGTGGCTCCGCCGTGTGGCCCCTCCCTGCAGTTACCAGAAGGCTCGGGGGGTCGGCCTGGCCGGCCATCTGATGACAGCAGGGATTGCTCTCCGGAGTCTCCTCTTTACGTTGGCTCTCTTTACTTGGTTCCAGGCCAAGACAAGTTTCGCTCTCTGAAGACAAAGAAAAACAAGTTGTTTTAAGATTCAGAACAACACTTTGTACAGGAGGGAATGGAAAGGACACAAGAATGATGTGTGTGACACAATAACCTAACCCTCTGAAATGATGTATTATTTCTCCTCCTCTAGCTGCCAATTACAATGCAACACACTTCTGGGGCAATTCAATATGCAAATGTTTACCTTACTCTGGCTTTGTAAATATTATTCACACTGACCTACACTATTACTGAGACATTTTCCTTTCTCACTTACACTTTATTGTCCTTAGTACTGACAGTTCACTTACTACTTCATTAAAAAATATCTCTGCTTATGTATCTCTAAACTCTGACCGATGTACAAGTATGGCATATGCACCAACAGATAATTTATCCATTTGAAACCATACCCTTCTTGAGCTCTCCAGGCCTGCCACACAGATACTGTCCTAGAATGTTCCTTTCTGATGAACCTAGGAATTCCCTTTGCCTATGTTTGGAAACCTTGTTTTCTGAATCCCAGGTTTCCTCTTTGGTTATTCTCTCTTGGTGGAACATTTTTAAAGAGAAGGTACATGGAAAGTGAACTTTTTAAGACTGTTCACATCTGAAAGTCTTTATTCTTTCACCCCTAAAAATCAAGTATGGTTTTCTAGGTTAGAAATCCTTTTTCTCTCACAATTTTGAAGGAACTGCTGTATTGTGTCCTAACTCCCAGTAGGGATGTAAAGTCTCTTACCATTCTGAATACCAACTCCTTGTAACCTACAGTTTCTTCCTGGAAGACTTACATTCTTTTCTTTTCATCTGGTGTCCAGAAACTTCAAGTTTCTCATTCTTTGTGTTGGGTACTTGGTGGGACTTTCAATCTGGAAACTCAGGACCATCAATTCTGGGGAATTTTCTTAGGGCTCATGGACTGACCATCTATACCTTTTCATCTTGTTAGAGATAGACTCTATTTTATCTTTCAATTATTCTATTTTTTTTTATTTTGGCCATCACATTTTTTAATTTCTATGAACTTTTTCTTTAATTCTCTGAATGTGCCTTTATCAGCATCTTAGTCTTCTTTTCATACATATGATATTTTCTCTAAGCTCTGTGATAATATTCATTAATTTCTAAACAGTTTTCATCTGTCCTCTGCACTGTTTCCTTTGAATTTCTTCTGGTTTGTGTGTCTGATCTGGTCTGCATCTTTTTTACCTGAGGTTTTCTTAAATGAGGAAACAAGCAGCTCTGTGGTGAAAAGCAAGCCTTCTCCAGGAGTAATTCTCAGTGTGGGTCAAAGAGGGGCTGGGCCTTTTGTTGTAAGGCCTTTAATGTGGTATCTGGAGGTTTGAGACCGGTAGCTGGTTTCCCAAAGAGGAAGAAAGAGATGTAGCTGCCACAGTTCTAGATGCTAAATGCAGAGCAGGCTCAGGTCTCACCATTCAGTCGATAATATTTTCATTTAATCCTCATTTTCTATATAATACTTCTTTCTTCAGTTGTGCCAGATCCCTGAGTCCACAATTCCTCTAGCTCATGTTCTCTAAAAAATAAACCTTCAGCCTCCTGCTTGGTAGAGAGGGAATATAAAGTCCTCCTGAATACTATTCCAATCTCCTTTCTAGTCCAACCTTATGTCCTTGACTTTAGACATACCCTCTGGGTCTCCAATTCCCAAACCTTTCCAGTGCAGGAGCCAACATTTTCCCTGTAGACACTAGATTTCAGCTTTCTCCGGTGTGCTAAGCCAGTTGCCACCCATCCATCTGCTTTCCAGCTTCCAAATTTTTCTGGATGTCACATCTGTTGCTGTTTCCTTGCCAGGTCTGTCCTTGTGGGTTTCTACCTTTTAAGAATCCCTTTCTGATGTTTTAATGGTGTTTCAGGAAAAAGTGGAGGTAAATGTTTGGTCTACTATGTTTAACCAAAAATATTTTCTGAATTTTCGACAACTATGTATTATAATATAAAACTTATTCTTGTTAAGGCTTCTGTTAATAGTAACAAAAATTTCTGTTAATTGGCTCTCCTGGATCCCAAAATCTAGTGATGTGTGTTACTTTCTATTGCATTAACTTCACACATACTAAAAATAACACTCCTCTGATGAAATAAAAATGGAATAAGAGCCAAGTGCATAACAGATACTTGGTAAACACTGAATTAAAGAAGTAGTTCTAAAATGAGAAGCTAGATTTAACCTTAGTTATAACACATACTCTTCAGAAATGTACATGCCTTTGAGTTATTTTTTTCTTCTCTATCCCCCCATGTTCTATTTAGGGGAAAATCCCCTGCACAATTCATGATATGGGACTAAAGAATTCATGAATTAACACTTATTTCTTATAATTTCTGAATATCTCATAAATTAACATTAAGTACAAACATATGAGTAGTATCAAGCTTCAAAAGGAAATTTTCACAATAAATATTTATTTTAGCAGACTAAAAACCATACTCAAACTTTAAGTCTGAAATGTTGATAATGGTATAAATTAGTACATCTTCTACAGAAGTTAATTCAAAACTTAAAATTTACATACCCAGTCATCAGGAAAAAGCAAGTTAAAAGCACAATGGACATACCATTTCATAAGTGCTAAAATAACTAAAAGAGACTGACAACATTAAATGTCAGCAAAGATCTGAAGCAACTGGAATTCTCATATATTGCTGATGGGGCATAAAATGGTACAACCACAGTAAAGAACTGTTTGGCAATTTCTTATAAAGTTAGATATGAATATTCCCTATGACACAGCAATTCCACCCTCAATTATTTACCCAAGAGAAATGAAAACATACATCCAAAAACTGCCTTTCTACTTTGTTTCCTTGAAAATAAGACCTAGCCAATCGGCTCTAATGCGACTTTTGGAGCAAAAATTAATATACCATGTTTTCCCCCAAAATAAGACCTAGCCGGATCATCAGCTCTAATGCATCTTTTGGAGCAAAAGTTAATATAAGACCCGGTATTGTATTATATATTATATATTATAACCGGTCCTATATTAAAATAAGACCCGGTCTTATATTAATTTTTGCTCCCAAAGACACCTTAGAGCTGATGGTTGGGCTAAGTCTTATTTTCAGGGAAACATGGTAAGACCCAGTCATTATTATATTATATTAATTATATTATATTATATTATATTATATTATATTATATTATATTATATTATATTATATTATATTATTATTATAAGACCCTGTCTTATATTATAATAAAATGAGATCAGATCTTATATTAATATTTGCTCCAAAAGACGCCTTAGAGCTGATTGTCCCGCTAGGTCTGACTTTCAGGGAAACAGTAGCAGATTTATTCATGATATCCCCAAACTGGAACCAATCCAAATGTCTATCAAAAGGCGAATGGATAAACAAAGTGTGGTATGGTAAAAAAATGGAATCGAACTCAGCAACGAAAAGGAATGAACTAATGATACACACAATCATATGGATGCCTCTCAAAAACATATGCTGAGCAATCCTATTTACATTAAATTCTAAAACAGGGAAAACTCATCTATGACAGAAAAGCACTGGGTGGCCTGGGGCTGGACGTGGGAAGGATTGGCTGTAAATGGGATTGGGAGGAAGATTATGGAGTGATGAATATGTTCTCTATCGTGACTGGGGTAGTGGTTACATGAGTGTATACATTTGTCAAAACTCATCTAATTACACACTTAAAATGGGTACATTTTACTGTATGGAAATTGTATGTCAATAAAGTTGATAAAAAATGGGAAGGGAATGATAAATATAACACTCAGGATAATGGTTACTGCATGTTGGAGTGAAAGCAAGGGACAGAATTGACAATAATTTAATCCTTAGTTGGGTCTTAGGTTCATAGGTCTTCATTTTGTTATCATTTGTTATAATGTATGTGTATAACATTATTTTTACATATTAAATATTACTTATGAATAAATAAAAATACAAATTAATAAAAATGCGTGAACTTCAGGATCAGAAAACTAAAGTTTGGCTTTGAGTTCTAACTAGTTCTGTTCCTGGATAAGTCACTTAGCTTCCTTGAATTACTTCAAATGATTCACACTTCCTTACACTGGTTAAGAGGAACATATGAAATAATATACATAAAAGTATTTTGAAAATATAAAATACTATGTAAATTACTTGAAGACTTTAATAATGGGAGCTTAATTAGAAAAGTGGAAATGAATTATATGTAGAGAACACTGACAGAACGCTAGTATTACGGGGTCATCATAACATGGGCAGAAGAAGAGAAGTAATGACAGCAGTGAACATATATTGCGTATCTTACCTAGGGCCAGGTACTGTTCTAAACTTTTAACATGAAATTACTAATATAATCCCCACAAGAATCCTACTAATTTTGGAGCTGTGGAAGGGAGGCTCAGAGAAGTTAGGTAACTTGCCTCAGGTCATACAGCTTTAAGTGGTAGAGACAGAATTTAAACCAGATTAATTTTGGCTCCAGAAACAATGTCTTTAACCATCACACAAAAAATAGCAAGTAACATATTATAGAAGGAGCTTAGGATCAAAGAATGTAGAGAGAGAAAGAAAAGGAAAGGAAAGTCTGGCTTGTACTACATGTCATACATTATTAGAAATGAGGAATACGAGGGAAAACATGAACAATGTATTAAACACAAATCATTTAAAGTAATATTTTCATATTTCTTTTTCTCATATTTTTACATTTCTAAGTACGTATTTATTCACAGAATAACCACTCTGAGGAGACTAATTCTGGGAGATTTGACATTTTCTTTAGAAGATACTATTTTATCAGACTTGGGCAAGATTTCTTGCCCTAGGATTTAGTCCACACCCTCCCCATAAGACAGTTATTAGTGAGATGTCAGCACTGTGGAAATCTTTGATAATCCATACAATTTACTTAGGAGAAGCGTGCTGCATTCAATTAGAAACCAGAAGACCCAGATTCTAGTTGTGAATCAAAGGATCAATCAAGTGACGTAAATGAGGTGTTTCAGTTTCCTCACCTGTACCACATATTTTGTAGCAGAGGCCAAGGCAGAAGTAGAGCCAAGCTCATGCTAGACAGCAGCCAATGCTAAGCGCCAAATGTAATCAATCAGCCCACAGCCCTCTTCTCAATGTGCAAACGTAACGTGGAGTCACACCCATGCCCAAGCTAGGTGGTCATTTTGTGACTTTTTCCCTCCCTTAAGATTTTTATGAGGCTTTTACTCTGATTTCCAATATAAAAATGACCAGAAAAGGAGAGATGGGAAGAATAGAATATAGTAGGATTGACCTACGGCAACATCTTAAATTTGTCTCATAAGAATACAGGGGATAAAGTGAGAGTTAGGGGGGAAAAAAGGACTTTATAAAGAGAAAAAAGAAAATTAAATTGCAGGCATGCTCATCATCATCTTATGTTATGGGCAACTCAGTAAAAACACTGGATGCTGCCTGTTTAATATCAGGAACATAAAGCCCAGGAATGTAAATTAGTACTAAAACAATACATGAGGAAAAATAAACACCTTAAAATATATTTATTTATCTTTATTTTCTAAAATTTTTATAATGAACACACATTACTAATATAAAAAAATGTTTCTAAAAATCTTTAACTTTTGACATGATACAAAGTGGTATAAAATATATCATTAATGCTTTAGAAACGTATACACGCAAATTAAAGTACACCATATGTTAGGCAACAGAAAAGCGAAGAAAATAAATTGCTATACATAAATTATCAAGATATAGAGCTTCTAGATATCTAAATAGAACAAATTTCTGGTAAAGTCCATACAATAATTGTTGGTTTTTAAACAGGAAAGGATGTCTGAATATACCGAAACCAAGCCTATTTCAGAGTATTTTTGTACAGTCTTGTCATTTTGTGTTAGATACATACAACCACCTACTGAAAACAATGAAACAACTTTATGTTTTTGTAAGAATTTAGATTTACATTTGGTCTTAGCCAAAAGGCCGAGAAGCAATAGAATTTAGATTTTATAATGTCTACTACTAGATAGCTAAAAATAGTTATGCAATATAAAAAAAAATGTTGCTTTGCTATTTGTCTAGGAAAGGTATATGCCCAAACAAAAAGTAAATACAAAAAAAATTCCTTCGCAGCAATTCAAATGTAACACTTAAACAGTACATGAAGCAGGTATCGCTTACATTCCTCTCTAACTTCAAAACATACCCGGATCTTTGTCTGTAACTCCACTTTCCTTCAGATCTTCAGATGCTATTAACTGCGTAAAACATTTCCTCCCCAGGGATTTTTCTACAGCAGCTATCTAAAAAGTTAAAAACAAACAAACAAACAACAACAAAAAAACACTTTTGAGGAAACTATTGTATTAAAGTAGAAAACTGAAAATAATTTGAGAAAGGTTTCTTTTATTTTCTAAAAGATCCCATGCTATAGACATATGACATTTAACATTTTTTTCTGTAAATAACTTTCAAAGATACAATCTCTTACCTTATGTTTAGATAAAAGAGGACTGTGGAAAAAAAGAGAAAAAAAGAATTAAAAATAAAAATTACAGCAGCAATATGCTTCCAAACAAATGTCACTGAAAAAAGACTGTAAAAAAATATTACAGCTTCCCTGGACTCTAATATTAGCACACATTTCCACTGTTGGAACATTACCACTGGTTCACATAGTTCAAAGTGCAGCTATATCATGTGTTAATCTCCTTAGATAGCCAGTTACTATTGAAAACCCCCAAGTAAACTTACAAATGCTGCGATCCAGAAAAAAAAATGTTAACCTTTTGCTAATAATGTATTTGAAGAATATTTCACATGCATATATATTGAAAATTTTAGTTTGTTGTTATAATCTAAAATAGATTATGGCAGAAGACAATTTGATTGGCATTATCCATGGAAACAGACAACAAAAAAATTATTTTTAAATATTATATTTTAGGAAATACCCACTTTTAACAGAATGCATATATCCACCAAAAGGCATGCACAAAAATGTTCACAGCCATTTTATTTATAATATTCAAAAACCAGAAACAATCCAAATGTCTATTCACAATAGAATGAATAAATAAATTGCTACACAGTCACATGAGGACTCCACAGAAGAATAAAACAGAGCATATTACCATTACACACAACAGCATTTAACAGACATAATGATGGGCAAGAGAAGTTAGATACAGAAATGTACATTCTGTGTGATTACATTGATATGAAATTACAGAACAGAGGAATACATACTGTTACAGAACTCAGATAGTGGTTACTGTGGGGTGAGTGGGTACTGATGTGGCACATGCACGAGGGAGCTTTCGGAGGGGCTGGACTGTTGTGTATGTTGGTCAGAGTGGTAGTTACACAGACATATATGTTTATGTAAACATTCATCAAGCTTGTGCACTTCACTGTATGTATAACTCAAACATTTTTATATTACAATTTTAAGAGTAATGATTTGGGAGTTAATTATCCAAATTTAAAGCATAAAAATGCCAAGCTCAGGTTATGTTCAATAAATATTTGTTTTTAAATAACAAAACATTTGTATCACATTAAAAAATTATTAGTTCCATGGGAAAGGCAGAGAAAAGTATCTATACTGAATATTTTGAAAGTAAAACAATCCCCTTTACTTATTTTAAAAGATCCCATTATTTTAAAACTCTATGAAGTTGAAAGTGAACCTATTTCACAGGCTAAGAAATTAGGTTATCATGTGGAATCCCTAAAAGTACTGTTTAAAAGGTTCTAAATGTCTAACACAAGAAAACCGTCATCACAAAAATTGAACGAGCATCACTTCTGAATCTAGAATCATTCAAAGGCTGGTTCTCCAAAACAATCGGATGCAAAAGCAATTCTCTACTGCATCAGCTAAGCAACAATTACTTGTGCCTGTTCCATGATTAACAAATAGAGTTTTAGTTTAGTCATTGTGATTCTGAGCAAAAGGCAGACAAGGTTAGCAACAGAATGGCGTCTCAGCATTCCTGAGGGCTTAGGATGTTCACCTCGGATCTGCCCGTGTAATTATTCTCATGCCCCCTCACCTTCAGAATTCTAAGTTTTCAAACAATGACTTAAAAGAAAAAACATTTAAGTGTTTTATTATTACTGTAATTTAGTTTTAAAGACCTAGCTCTTTGATATACATAAAGCAATTTAAAATTATTTGGTAAATGAGGTTCATTTTGGTTAATTACTGTGCTGCATGCATTTGTTTTCTATTATTAGGCACACTTAAAGATGTGTTTTTACTACAACATACAAACATTAACAAACAAGTGCAACAAAAAATCCTAATACACAATTTTTTCCATTTGAATCATCTAATTTCTTCACCACAAAGAGTCACTATTAGGAGTTATATTTAAAATTTTCTAATTAGAAGGTACTTTGAACCTATACAAAGTTGACCTTTTACTGAGTTTAGTTTAAGAAACAGATAAAAGCTGAGAAAGGAACCTAATCATTTTATCTGATTTAATTTCTTCAGTTGAAAACATTAACAAAACAAATGAAATGGATTGTGTATTTTATTCAATGCCACAATGCTTCAATATTCTATTGCAACTCATTCAAACAAAATACTGAAATACTTACTCTTGATGTGTTGTGCAAAATTTAGTAAGCTGTTCAAAATCTTCACCATTAAATCCTTTTTCTGAATTCCTTACAGACGTAACTGTATGTGGTTGTACAGTTTTCCATTTTGTTTCTAAATTTAAAATATTTGTTACTCACTGAATATTGCAAATCATATTTAGGAGTGAAAAATAGTTAACTGGCACCACTGATTAAGATTAGCATGTAAAATTACCTTCTCAAACAACCCAGAAGTTAACAGTTAGAAATAGCTAAGTGATGACTTTTCAGTGTTAAGTAAATATTACCCCCGAGACTAAATTAGCCAGTAGGGCAGGCAAAGGGATCAGAAGAAATGCAAATAGTTGCAAGAGTTCTCTTCTTGGCATTGATATGAAGAACAAAATACAAAGAGAAAGATTTTCTCACAATGACACGGACTTGTGGTAGAAATGCTACTTTCTTTGCAACATTAACTTAGCTGTAGAAACATTTAGTTTCTGATTTACAAAATCCAGGCAAATATGTTAACTGTTTAGATAGCAACCTGTTAATTTCTGATAATTCCACATTCTCTGTTAGTCTGTACTCACCCCACTGTTCTTGAATGGAAGAAAGATTTGCGAGCAATTGCTCGTGATACAGTCGTTCAAGCTGAATGAACTTCATTGCTTTCTCATCTGAATAGAAAATTTGAGGAAAATAGAAATCCAGGCTATTTACACTTAGCCCCATATTTGAAGAATAATGTCCTATATAAATTGAGAAATTTGAAGCTTACCAAAAAATGAGAGGACTCTAAACATTTTTAAGTTTAAACAAATCTTAAGTAAGGTTTCTTGATTTTGAAGTAGGTACATTTTAATACAGCATATTATGCAGTAGCTATCTGGGTTCCATTCTATAAGCAAACAGTAGAAACTAAAAGAAAGTTTTAACATTCAAGGAATGCCTGCTTGCTAATACTGTTTCCCCGAAAATAAAACCTAGCCGGACCATCAGCTGTAATGTGTCTTTTGGAACAAAAATTAACGTGAGGCCGGGTCTTATTTTTAATATAAGACCCGGTTTTATATTATGGTAAAATAAAATAAGACCGGGTCTTATATTAATTTTTGCTCCAAAAGACGCATTAGAGCTGATGGTCCGGCTAGGTCTTATTTTTGGGGAAACATGGTAATATGTCTCTAGCAGCCAATTAATCGTAATTTAATTGGAAATAGGACCGACATAAAATCCTGGAATCTAAGTGTTTCCCCTTTTTTCTTCTTTCCTTAAATTACTTTCTGTGAAGCAACTATGCTACCCTCTTGTCAAACTGTTTCTGATTTCAACTTACCTTGATCCTTTACTTATTTCTCACTGAATGCTTTTCTCCCACAAAACCAAAGGATTACATGCCTAAACAAGGACAGAGCAAAACATTATATGGATCTTTTGTAAAAAATTTAATTAACTTGCCACAGTAATCTTCATAATTATGTGATTCTCCCTTTGTGTAGATTTTCTTATAAACTTCTGTGTTCTCCATCTGTTGCACACACTTAGCACCATATGAGGTTGGGATAAATTGTCCAACTGTCTACCTTCCTTTGGGCCATGTTCTAAATGTTGACCCAGAAAGAAGGGAGAGGAAAACTCACTGTTTAGCTTTTTTTCCTTCCCAAGGTCACCCAGACGTTCAGTTCTCTCTCTCATTTGTCGTCTTAAAGGTATACCAGGAATCATAAAATTGTCCAGGGAGAAGCAGGGACAATCAATTCCGCTTTCCTCTGCCCATTACTTAAAGTATACCAATGTTTCTCACTTGATTGAACATAAAAATTATCTAAAAAACTTGCTAACATGCAGATTCACGGGTCTGATCTCCAGAAGCTCTGATTCTAGGGCCCATGAATTCGCATTTCTAAGAAGCGCCCAGGGATGTTGATGGCTGGTCTGCACGGTACTACGCCATACTGATAATTTGGTTTAAAAAATAAATAAATAAATAAATACATAAAGAGAGTTCTAGCTTCATTTCCACCAGAATTAGATTTTCCACATACTTAGTAATAAACTGCCATTGTCTGAGGTTGTTACCAGTGTGCTCGGTTGGGTTCATGTCGGTAACTGCTTATCCCTCAATCTGCGTAGAGGTGTGTGAAAGTTAACAAGGTAGAAGGAAAAGAAATCACACGAATGGGGAAAAACAGATGCTTCTGTAGAGAGCATATAGTGGGCCATCCCTCAAAAAGAGAAGCAAGTTTTTAAAAGGGGAAACTGAAAAACTGAGGGAAGAAATCTTTCCTACACAAGAGTTTGCAGACAGTCTCATTGGACAACATTTATTTTGTTTATTACGAGTCAAGAATTCAATCTCCTTTGAAGATGTATATACAACTGGAATAAGACAGTCCTAGATCTGCTATGTGCAATATGCTTGGCAGCCCTTACCATACGAATACTACTTGACTTGCACTTCTGTTAAGAAAAAAAACAAAGAAACTCCAATGGATTTTTTAATTGTAATTTTCAGTAACATGATATCCCCCCTCCTAAACACACAAATATTTAGATTTTGGTAAAATTGGGGCTTATTTATGGAAGGTCGAATTAGGGTGGTTCCAGAGAATTTTTGGAGTGCTAGAAATGCCCTACATCTTGCTTTCTGAGGTGATTACATCGGTGCACAAAACTGTTAAAACCCGTTGAAAACGACAGATCTATACATTTCATGTAAATCTCAATTTTCGAAATGGGCAGTTTTTTCCTTAAGAGGTCTAAGAATTTCTTCCTGTAATTCAGAAAAGGATACAGTCCTCCTCCTGGAAATAGGACTCTGCTATCTGTTGAAAACAAACAAACAAAAAACCCCAGGAAATTAACATTTGGATAAGAAGTCAAATTTGGGAGAAATCAAGACCTTGACACTCTGAAAGTCTCTAATACCAAACTAAGAAAACTCTTTATTTAACTACATTTACCAGTTCAGAAGAAATCTGACTATAGGCACAGGACACATTTGTGAAGTCACTTTTATTAAGTAAAGCAAACAGAGACATTCTTTGGTCTTAATACAACCTCATTCTGCCTATTCTCTTCCAAGTCAAAGCAAACTTCACGGATGCATTAGAGTTTAGAAGTAAAAACTCTAAAGAATGAGGAAAATACTACAGAGACTTATAAAAGTACAACACAGGTAAGAGAATGACTTTGTTTATAGTCAATTAAAAAGTTGAACTATGTCACATGACAGGAGACCTTAAAACACTACTCATTTCATTTCTGTTTCACAAACTACCTCATGGGACTCTGACTTTTGGTTCTGTTTTGATATTACAGAAAAGGCTGGGTCAAGTGCTAAACGTTGAGCAATGATGCTTGGAATATACCAAAGTGCTGCAGAGTCTAAAGGGCACTGGCCGGGGTGAGACGGGGCACAGTGTCGGGATCTGGTCCCAGTTGCGGCTTATCACTTACCAGATTCATTCTAGGGCACCTTCAAATTTGAAAAAATTCTTTGGTTCTAAAAACTTTGGGATCTTTTATTTAGGTCTTTATTTAATGCAGCATTTATAAATAGAACCATAAAACAGAAATTATCTTTTTTGAGAGATATCTGCATAAACTGACCATATTTACAATATTTCATATACGTTCTTGACACCCTTAAAACAGTTTCCACTGACTCTTACTAAATTTCTAGTTAAAAAAAACAACAAAAAGAAAACCCAGGTGTTCCACTTATAGATTAGTGTCTCCGTTTTCTAGGTAGCTGCCAATGCAAAAAGCAGTAAGTTCTTTGTCAAAGCTATAAACGAGCAATAAAAGAGGAATAGCTTTTCCAAATCCCAAAGTGGAAACAGCATATGTTTAAAGGAAAATATAATGCCTAGTTTAAATTTATTGTACAGATATAACACTCTTCCATGAGCAAGATAGACAACTGGACTCAATCACCTTTCTTGTACATTTTTAAAGTTTGATTCCGTACTTGTCTTCTACTGTGAGGACTTTACAAAGGATAAATTGCTTTTCAAGACTCTGTTTGTCTTTTATCAGCTCTTTGTTCTAATATCACAGCACTAGTTTGAACCAAATCAAAATGTCACTATTCAACCTTTTTTTTTTTAACCTACAAAATGAGAATTCCATATACTACAGTAACCAGTAGTGTGCTGATACATGTTTAACAATCAGCTCTAGAGTGTTGGGGAGAGCCTTGATTTGTAGCATTTGCTCATTTTTGTGGTGTCAATACCACCATCATGGCTGATTTCAAGCTATTAATAACATGGACATCACTGAAAATGGTTCTCACGCGCTGGTATACTCGCAGGCTAGAGCACACCACTGGGTTACATCTAATAGACATCAGTGATCACATTTCACCCACAAACTTCCAGTGAAAAATCTATGGCATGGCATAGATTTCTCTGCCATACATGATACATAGTTTTACGTTGCCCATCACGACAATTGCCTAGCTCTTCAAAGCCACTGTCCTTTCCCTTTTGTGTTCGTGCATCACAGACACAAAGTTATTAATAAGTAGCTCTCACTTAAGAAGTTATTTTTGGGGGTCCATACCTATTCGGAACCAGATTATCTGGCACTACAGAAATATAAATTTCAATTAGAATTCAGTTCTGTGGCAGTTCCAATACCATAAAAGAACGGGTCGTGAAACCCAATGCCTCAAAAGCAAAAGGCATTTCCAGGTGAAAGGACAGCTTGAAAAATAAACATACAGGGCATTTCCCCTAAAAAAACCTAACCCTGGGAAGTCGTGCAGGACGAGAGAAGATGTGATTTTCTTTGATGTCTCATGTGTCTAAATCTGGAGGTAGCCTGGTAGAGCAGAAAGAAGGTGGGTTTGAAGGTCAATAACCTGAAACCACGTTCTAGTCCAAGCTCTGACATTACCAGCTGTGTGATCTTGGATGTGTCATTTCATGACTCAAAACAGGGACAATAATACCTACAGCCCCATGAGACAAAGCTGCTGTAAGGATTAAGTGAGAATATGTACTCAACATAGTGCCCAGAACATAGCAGTAGGTGCCAGAAATGGTTTTTGTATCTGAACCGAAAGTGCAAGATGCAAAGTTAGAACTCATCCCTCTCCATTTCCACTGTCACCACCTTAACCTGGATGCTTTCTCACCTGATGCTTGAATTATAAATGTCTTCTTTTAGTTCTTATTTTTATCAAAATTATGAATATATATGGTTTAAGGAGTCAAATAGTTCTCTAAGGTGAGTATAGGGCCCCTCTTGTCCTATACCTCTTTCTTCAGGAGCAAGCACTTAGATTTATTCACCTGTTGTTGTTTTTTTAACCTTCTACATCTCTAAACATTATGCACATATTTGCTATTTCTTGATTTTTTTTCAGTTTTAGTAGACGATGAAGATTGAGTCCTTTGATTCTTCTCTACCCCAATCCTACAAACACAAACACCTTCTCTCAGATACTTACCCATTCCACAGTGTTACATTGTAGTCATGGGTAGATAAATATTTAATGTTTACTTTACTATGAGCCAAACATTTTTTTCCTTTTGTGAAAACTCTGTGTGTTCCCTGGAGTTACTTTTTCCCTTTTTTTTTTTTTTTTTGCAGTTTTCCGTGCATTTCTCACTTGTATAATTCCAAACACTCCATCAAGAGCCTAAATCTCTCAATATATTCAGACACATCAAGTATTCAGTAACAGAAAAAGGATAGAATAGTCTCTCTTCAGACTCTCTGGTCTGCTCTAAACAGGACTGTCTACACTCTTTTTGGTGCACAGCTGTCATCTTAGACTCTCCCTTTACCTGGGAATTCCCTTCACCTCTCTCCTGGGTAACAGTCCCAGTTTCCTGTATCGCATATCTTCCTATTTCTTGGTTTACTCCCTTGTTTGGATGGACTGTATCCTCTAGTAGTTTTATGAGAAAGAGTAGAAGGGAGATACCAAAGTCCCTGAATGTCCTGGGCATATCTGAGGAAGTGACAGGAGGCCAGCATACCTGGGAAGGAAGGAATGAATAAGGAGAGTTGTAGGAATTAAGGTCTAAGAGGTAACAGCCAGATCACGTAGAGTCTCATAGGCCACGGTGAGGATTTTGGTTTCTATTATGAATGACAAGAGAAGCCACTAGAGAGATTTGAGCAGAGAAATGACATGACCTGAGTTCAATTTCATTTGGATCCCAGAGACTGCTGTGTAGAAGGAAAAAATGCAATGGAAGTCAGAGTGAAGGCAGGGAGGTGTCCATAATGAGGACTTTACTGCAAGAACCCAGGTGAGATTCGATGGTGTCTTGTACTGAGATGGTAGCAATGAAGGAGGGAGAAGAGAGCAGATTCTGGACATATTTTGAAGTGGATCTGCAGGACTTGCTGATCGGATTTGGATGTGGGGGAAGTGAGTAAAGGATGACTTCCAGGTATCCGGTCTCAGCAACGGGACGGATGGAGCTGCCATTTAACAAAGGGAAGGCTAGGAAAGCTGCCGTTTTAGGAGAAAAAGAAAAGTTTAATTTTAAACGTCGTAAATTTCAAATCCCCGTTAGACATTTGAGGAAGCTGCATATTTAATTCAGAACTGAATTTGGAAGCACTCCAATGTTTAAATATTACTAACATTTGGAGGACTCAACAAATAAGCCAGAGAAGGCATGGCCAGTGAGTTAAGAGGTAAAAACCAAGAATGCGGGGTCCCAAAAGGCCAATAAAGAAAAAGCTTCAAAATGGAGTAGGTGATCAACTGGTCAATGCTTCTAATGGCTCCGGTAAGATGAAAATTCAGGACTGAATTTTCATCTTACCGGAGCCATTAGAAGCACTGGATTTGACAACACTGTGGTCTCTCGTGGCCTTTACAGTACAATTTTGGTGGAGCACTGGGGACAAAAGCCAGACTACAACGAGTTCAAGAAAGAACTGGGTATGGAATATTACTTAAATAGAATTCTTTCCCCAAATGTTTTAACGTGAATCAAATCATGGAGAAATAACCAGACAAATCCTAATTATAGGACATTCTACTAGAATTCCTGGGCTCTTCGTAAGTGTCAATGATATGAAAGTAAAAAAAAAAAAAAATTTTTTTTTTTAAATTTAAAAAGCTTCAGGATTGCTCTGGATTATGAAAGACTAAAGAATCTTGACAACCAAAGGCAGTATGTGCTCCTTCACTGGATCCTGGATTGGGGGAAAACTAGTTACAATGAACATTTGTGGAACAACTTGAGGTTAACCTAACTGTAGGCTGTATATTAAATAATACTGTATGGATGTCAAATTTCTTGGGGTTGATAATGGCATTGCAGGCTATGTTCTTGGGAAATACACATGCAAGTATTTAGGGATGAAGTGACACAATGCCTGAAAATTACTTAAAAATGTTTCCGGAGAAAATATGTGTGCATGCGTGTTGGTGGGGGTGTGTGTGTGCAAATTTGTGGCAAAACTTCAACAACTGGAGAATCCAGGTGGAAGACACAGTGTGAGGTGCTACGAATTACTGAAATGAATAAAACATCATTGCATTTCTCCCTGATTTGTCTCCCTTGGGAGGTGAGAGAATATTTTGTATTCCTGGGCCGAGGGGGAAAGCCATGAGCTGGCTCTGCGGCCCCGATGCCTCAGTTTACTGCAGGCTTCACCATGTTTTTGCTGAGCCCCCCGCCTTCATGTCTAACAAGCAATCTCTGACTTAGTGACAGTGAGAGTATAGTGATAATGTGTAACATTTATTTGGTTTTTCCTGTGTACCCAGCACTATGTTAAATGTTGTTACCTGCATTTATCTCATTTAATCCTCTGCAACTTTACAGAAGAAGAAACTGAAAGCCACTTAGCTTGTCAGTGGTAGAACCAAAGCACATACTTTTAAACCACCGCTATACTCTCTAGATTGTTTGGAGGCTGAAATAACAATAAGTGTGAATACACTTTGCAAAGTCAAGCCACTAAACAAATACAAGGAGGGTTGAAAGATTAGAAAGCTGCCTTCGTGTTGGTGCTTCTCAACTCTGGCAAGTTAGGAACACGTTAGATAGAGGTCAAAAAGCAGCACCTATTTTCTCAAAGGCATCCTTCAAGTTCACAAAGGAGGTAAATATAAATCTGTAAGAATCTACATTTTCCTGCCTTGCCACAAGTTATTTTACTTTCTAAAAATTAAAAATTACTCACTACTCATTGCAAAAGTTAAAATGAAACAGAAGTAAGTGAAATAAAAAGTAAAGCTTTTTCCATTCCCATATGCCAGTTATTTTCATTTTTAGGAAAAGCAAAACACAGCTCATAAATATCTTCATTTTTCCTGACTTGGCTCTTGTACAAAAAAGCTTCCTTGTCACTGTCCTAAGGGCCTCCCACTCTCTCCATCTTCTAAGTTACCCGCCCAATGATCAGAAGAGCTATTTTTCTAAAATTCAAATTTGAGTGTGCACTCCCATAATTAAAAACTCTCAGCCCTTGAAAGGAAGGCCTTAATATCCCCAGCTATCCGATCTCATTTCCAAAATCTTTTCCATCGTAATCTCCACCAATATCCCAGCCAGGCCTTCGCACAGGCTGATCTCTCTTCCGGTGCCAGCTCGCTGTGTTCATCTAACGAGTGCAGGCACCTCCTGCAGGATCCCAGCCCGAGAGTCGTCCTCTTTGGACCTACTACAGACAGGACCAAATTGAGGAAGCATTTTGTTCTTCTGCTGCACCTTAAACATGCCTACTGTTACACTTAATACAGACTTCTACAATCATTAATCTATGTAACTGTTTCTCCCATTCCATAGGGGCTCTTAAGGACAGATCCTGCTACGTAATTGTTGCTTCCCTCGCGTTCAGCATTGTTTTTAGCACCTAGGTGGTGCTTACTAAGCACGTGCTACACTGACTCTTATTTGCACACAGCTTATTCACTAAATAAAAGAAGTCAGCAACAATTTGAATGAGAGAGTACGATCCAAGGCCAGAGTGTGGCCAGTGAGTACAGTGCTGACTGTACTCCGCACATTTCCCATCAGCCACTGATCCAGGGGCATCGTCTCCTGGGCTCATCAGTGACAGATGGGGTAGAATCAATGACAGAGAATTGGGATTTCGGGTTATTGCCAACTCTGGTCCCAGAATGTGAGTGAGGCCGGAAGTGAAAGATTTCATGTCCTACCTGATGCAGGCAAAGGGGAAGGGCTGTTGAGTCCAACTCCTCCACTTCACCTCGGATCAGTGAGAACAGCGACTGCAGAGCCAGCTTCGGGGCTCCTGGAGGGTCGTTGGCGTTCACTTCGGCAGACGCTCCATCACCAACAGCACGTGCGGCTGCACTTACTACATTTTCTTGCATTGAAGGTGGGGAATCTCCTGAAGAAAGCCCTTTAAGAAGTAAACAAAATGTCTATGTTAGAACAAATTTCCATCATGGTGAATACCTTAAAACAATTATTCCTGATAATCATAAAATTTTCAAATAAAACTAGTTATACAAAAAACAAAACAAAACAAAAAACAAAGCAGAAACCACAAGTTATTGTCCTGCTTAACATTATGATGATACCTGAATGCTCCTATTAGCACACACATAAACCATTTTTGTGTGTGTGCAGAATTAAGAATATTAAAAAAGATCTAAAGAAAAGTAGACAGGTTAAAACCTGACCAAAAACTTGATTCTCCCCAAGGAAAAAAGGATTAGCTACAATTTGAAGTCCTGGCTTGCCCCAAATGCGAACTGAATAGGAAGATAAATGTGTTTATCATATGAAATGGCTAAAGAAGTTAAACGTTCCTCTTTAAACTCTGGTCTGATAACTTTAGAACTACTTCTGGGTCCCAGAAGAGCAGGAATTCAGATGCCAGACTGAAAATTTTTTTCCTAATAAAAAGTTAAGTAACACAAACTTCTGAAAAAAGAAAAAATCCCAAATGAATAACTGCTTGGCCCACAGCTCCTGAAATGATGCACAAAATTTAAAACATTTAATCATTATATATTATAACTTCACCCTTCACTGAAACCTCAGTATCAGTTCTAATTTTCATATCTGAAGTGAATAGACTGCCTGTGTGCGTGTGTACGTCCCTTCAGCTGGTCTGCCTCTGAGGCTCTTTCTCAGTAGTGTGTGTGCACCGTGACTGAGGCTGCCTTCCCAGCCCTTTAGAGTGTGTCCGGAAGCCTGTCTTCTACCGCCTTCCAAATAAACCCACTGCTCTGGCCACACCGGTCAATTCTTCATCTCTCTAATACACACTCTGTGCCTTTCTGGGCAATTACAGATTCTAACAGTTGGAATATGTTCCTCTCATCTATGCCTATTTATGTTCTACCCTAACGAAATCCATGTATTTCCCTATAACATGGGCCTGAAGTAAATTTATTTCCCTCCAATTATGGCCTTACATTATGTTGTGTTGCACTATAGTAATTGGTGTAATGTCTCATCTTTATTAGATCATAACTCCTGAAGCAGAGGGATTAATTTATCTACCATGTATCCCAATTATATCCAGCAGTGTCTTCAGCATTAAAATTCCAAGTCCTGTGCTTTAAAAAAAAAAAAAAGAAAAGAAAAAGAAAAATCACCTATCGTGATTCCTTACATTTTCCTACTAAATCCATTTTCTAAGTTATTTTAATAATTAATGTTATGCATAAGCACAATTTATAAACAAGCAATGTGCTAGTAAATATAATTATGTAGCCAACAAAAAATTTCAATATAAAACATAACCAACAGAAGTTCCAAAACCCTACACAGAAGCCTAAGGATTCCAAAAGCAACAGAAGGCTAATGCAACAATCAGAAAGAATATAGTACTTTAACCACCAAGGGTGGGGAGGGGATGGAAAATATGAACTAGGCTCAGATGGGTCATTCCAGATGGGTTAAGGGGTCAGGGAAACTTGCAAGACTCATACTACAAAAGGATTATCTCTTGGGGCTTGTAGATCATGAGCTTCAGAGACAACTTAAATAAAAAAACTGGCTTACCTCTCGAGATAACATTCCTTGCTAGGACAAGCAGTATGAAACAAAGAGCACTGGAATAGGAGCAAGAGAGTTCAGTTCTGTCATTTTCTAAATGACCTTGGATTAGACATTTTATTCTCTGTACTAGAGTTTCCTCACCTTTAAGATGAAGGGATTGGCTAGATCTCAAGTCCCTCCCAGATCTGATCACCTCAAACATTCAAAATCTCCAGAGCAATTCTGGTATTTAAGAAATGTAGACAGGATGGCCCCAGCCTCCAGGGCAGTTCTGATGGACGCAGGCTCCTGGCCTTCCCCAGAGCCAGGCCAAACCTTGCAGACCCAGCCTCCAGATCGGTGGCACTCATGGCCCCAGGCTCCAAGTTCACTCCAGCTCAGGCCACCCCTGCTGACCCAGGCTCCAGGCTCATGGGTTCATCAGGTCCACCCCAGTGGTTCCAAAAACCTGGCTGGCCCCCAAGGACCCAAGCACCACACTGGCCCCTGTGGACCAAAGCACCAGGCCGAACCACCTACTGACCCAGGCTCTAGACTTACCTGTCTAAGGAGTCCAGCACCAAGCCTGTCCACGTACACCACCAGATAAAACACTCAGATAGGCAGACTGGTGAAACTTTCCCTTTCCATGCCATTCTGTAAACACTACCTCAAATACGCAAACACCAATGCAAGGCCACGTGGATCACAAATGATCAAGGAAACATAACACCTCTAAAGGAAACTAATGAAACTCTAAAAACGACCCTAAAGACATGGAGCTCTATGAACTCTTTAAAAAAGATTTCAGAATAATCCTCTTTAAAAAATTCAGTGAACTAAGAAAACAAATAAATGAAATTAGGAAAACAATATATGAACAAAGTGAAAAGTTCAACAAAGAAATTAAACTGCTAAAAAAAAAAAAGAACGAACAGAAATCCTAGACTTGCAGAATATACTGACTGAACTGAAGAATTCAATAGTCAACAGCAGACTCAATCAAGCAAAAGAAAGAATCAGTGAACTCAAAGACAGATCATTTGAAATTATCCAATCAGAAGGCCAAAAAGAAAAAAAGAATGAAAAAGTGCAGAGAAAGCTCATGGAACTATGGGGTTCAATTAAGAGAAACAACTTACATATTACTGGAGTCCCAGAAGGAGAAAAGAGAAAGGGGCAGAAAGCAAACTTACAAAAATAAAAACTGAGAAATATCTAGATCTGGAGAGAGATTTTGACATCCAAGTTCATGAAGCTTATAGTTCCCCCAAAGCTTCAACCTAAAAGATACATTATAATAAAGCTGTTTAAAATCAAAGAAATAGAGAAAATTTTAAAAGTAGCAAGAGGGAAAGAATTCCTCCCATACAAGAAAACTCCCATAAAGCTACCAATGGATTTCTCAGCAGAAATTTTGCAGGCAGGAGAGAGTGGGATAATGTGTTCAAAGTGCTAGAAGGAAAAAACTGCCAACCAAGAACACTTTACCCAGCAAAGTTGTCCAAAAAACAAAAACAAAACAAAACAAAACAAAAAAACCCCAAAATACCCCACAGCACTACAAAGGTAAGAATATAATCAAATTCAGAAAACTCTAATACAGTAATGGTAGTATGTAAATAACTTTTAACTCTGGCATAAAAATTAAAAGACAAAAGTATTAAAAATAAGTATGGCTACAATAAAGTACACCCTGATAGCAGAGCCAAAGACACTATTAAAGAAGAAAACTGTAGACCAATATTTCTTATAAATATAAATGCAAAAATGCTCACCAAAATACTAGCAAACCACATTCAGCAGCATATTAAAATGATCATACACTACGACCAAGTTGGATTTATCCCAGGAACTCAAGGGTGGTTCAACATAAGAAAATCAATCAATATAATACACTGCATTAACAGAATGAAGAAAAATCTTACACCATCACCTCAGTTAATACATAAAAAACATTTGATAAAATCCAACACCCTAGATAACTGACCCTTTGATTGTTTGCCTTTCCCTTACCAAGCTTTAATTCCCACTCTAATGTTCTAAATTCACCAATAAACAGTGAACCTGTAAAACCTAAGGCACTCTACCCTCGACCCCAATAAAGGCAGAACCACCCCCCTCCTCAAGACCTTGCCGTGTGGTCCCAGGTATGTCGTGTATCCTCCAAGACCTGTGAGTAATAAACCTTTTTATTTCAAAGATCACTGATGGTTACTGCTGAGATGTGCTTTGCCGTCTTAACAAGAACCACAAGGGCTGGCCCATCACACCTGCTGGCTGTGGTCCAAGAAACATCCGTGTGGGCTCGCCTCAAGCAGTACGGGCCCAGATGAGAGCCCCCAGTCACTTCTAGCCCATAGCATCACCATAGGCTGAAACTGACCCCAAACAATGGCGATTATCAGAAAAACAGAAAATAAGTGGCAGTGAGGATGTGGAGAAGTTGGAACCCTTGTGCATTGCTCATGGGAATATTACAGCTGCTAATGCAAAACAGTTTGGTGGTTCCTCAAGAAATTAAACACTGAATCACGACAGTGATCCAGCAACTCCATTTCTGGGTATATACACAAAATATGTGTATTTCTAGGTATACAGACACTTAAGTAGATACATGTATGCCAATGTTCACAGCAGAATTATTCACAATAGCTGAAAGGTGGAGACAACCCAAATGGCCATCAACAGATGAACGGATACACAGGAGGTGGTACATACATAAGGAATGCATGCCGTAACACGGATGAACCTTGAAGACACTATGCTAAGTGAAAAAAGCCAGTCACAGAAGGAAAAATCTCATGTGATTCCACTTATATGAAGTCCCTAGAACAGGCAAATTCAGAGAGACAGAAAGTAGAATAGAGGTTCCTAGGGCCTGGGGGAGGAAGGATGGGGAGTTATTGCTTAATGCTGAGTCTCTGGGGTGATAAAAATTTTGAAAAGCGTGGTGATGGTTACACAACATGTGATTAATATCACTAAATTGTACACTCAAAATGGCAAATTGATGTTATAAGTATGTGTCTTACTGCAATAAAAAAAATAGAAGAAAATGCCTTCATGTCTGTGATTTCATGTTACGATTCTTTGAGCGACGGCATAACTGAGTTCCTTAAACTGTCTTACTCGTTTATGCTGACGCATATCTTGGCCATAATTGTGGAAGATGGACCAGAACTAAATTTGAATACATGGTTATGCAGTTCCTCTGCTAGACTCTCTGTGCTTTGCTCCTTTCTTTCCTCCCACATTTCATCATGTTAAGGTTCTAATTAGTACCATGAAAACAGAGAGGCGAGTACTCACCATTTAAATATTTTCAATCCGTGGCTAAACATATTTAAGTGGTAAAAAGGAAATAGTCCTTCCTTTTTCAACCAGTATTATGAGTGAGATAAATCTGAAAATGAGCCAACTGCCTTCTGAACTGACCCGGGATCAAAGGTGTCTGATGTAATTATGGCCCAATTACCATTTGCTCCACGTGGCACGTTGTTCTTCTGTGCCCTTGGGCAGAACAGGGCTGTGGGCAGGAGTGCTGGCTGCAGTCAAGCTTCTCTGTGACCTGACTTCTCTCAATCTGGTCCCTCAGAAATCAATGGCTAAAAACTAAATTAAGTGACATACAAAGAGCACTCAGCACTCAAAAGTGGTAACACTGTTCTCTCGACTGAGTGTTGGGTAAGTGACTTCAATGTCAACACAGGGATGGAAAGAATTAAAAACAGCCCCTGGATTTTATTTTAGGCGGCATCCTGAAAATGGCTTTTAATACTTCAGGGCTGATTGAAGGGAAAGGACTCAAACGAGGCTGAAAGACCACTCCTTCACCAGCTAAATCACTTGTTTCAAGTGTTTTCGTAGGAATGTGCCATCACAGCAGACTCCGAAAGACAGCAACATATAAACCTACAAAAAATAGTCTTATTTTCTTCTCAAGTAGATGCCACAAAAGGTAGTTGTCTTGAGTGGAAGGAGCAGCCCTTTTTATAGCTTGTTTGCTTTGCTGAGCTCTTAAAGAAGCAGAGCTCTAATTATTCATTAAAATTGTAATGAGTCCCACATTTTAAATGGAGCAGTCTGTTGGAAAAAGCTAGAGGATGGCAGAGCACACAGCTCTCCCACTCCAGCTATGAGGTGAGTGTCGTCCAACGAAGTATGTGATGTGTTACTCCAATCTAGTAACTCCTAACTGAGCTTTCCGCTGCAGGTTTTGTTTTTTTTCCATTAGCAGTCAGAAAACGCAGGGGATTATACTTCAAGGTCATCTTCTACCGTCCTTCCAATTGCTCTCTCCATTCAACACATGTTGAACTTGTCCCGTCAGCGAGGAGTGCTCCCTGCTGCCCTAAGGCACAGCTCCCAGAATGGACTTTAAACACGATGCACTCGTGTAATAATTTTATTATTTAACACCCGCCTTCCTGCTAACTCCATGAGGAATCCAAGAGAGTAAGGGCAAGATCTGTCTTGTCAAGACTGCAGGCACTGCTAGCACAGGGCAAATATTTACACAGAAGAAAATCAATGAAAGGCGGTGAACTACCATTACTAGCATGAACCCTATCAAAAGGGCATCACTGTTTGGCAAGAGAAGTGAAACACCTTATCACTCGTTAGGAGCCCTGGAGTCACATACTAATTCTTACTTTCTCTCCTGTAAAGACGGACAAGGTACTTACTGGATTAAACCGTAACTTTCTCATTTGTAAAAATGAAAAGGTTATAGTAGGTCATTTTCAGGATCCTTTCTCGCTCTCCCAAATCTATATATCTCAGGTCTAGACCTCAGGGCCAAGATGATAGCCCTAAGGTCTAGACAAATGCCCACCTAGAGGTCTACAGAACCCCCATCACCATATCGCCTTTGCCCTCTTCTCCCCAGGCTGCTCCTTGGCTCCCTGTATCCCCACCCTCAGGAAGAGGCGTTTTCATGCACCTGGTGTCTAAGCCAGAAAACGGGGGATTAGCCTGGGCTCTTTTTTCATACTTAACCTGTGATCCAGTCAATTTCACTCCCTTAGGAACTTTGAATCCACTTACTTCTTTCCCACCCCACAGTGACTGGACAGGTCACCAGCACCCCTTGCGTAAGTTACTGCCAATGCCCCTGCATTGGTTGCACCACCTGTAATCTTACACAGGTCTAACCCATCCTCCACACTACAGACTGAGCATCTTTCTAAAAAATGCAACTTATATCACATCACTCTCTTGTTCAAACCTATGGGAAGGCCCAAACTGGTTATTATAACACAAAAAATCCTTTATCATCTGCACCTTGCTAATCTTTTGAAACTCAATCTATTTCCCCTAGATTCATTCTTCCCTTTTATTCTGCTTCAGCCAAACTGACACTGAAAGCTGCCAAGACACTGTCTTCCTGTCTTCTGGGCGTTGGTGCGCCCTGCTACGTCTGATGTCCTTCCTCTCTGCCTTCTCCCCATCTTCTTTACTTGGCCGGCACTTATTTGTCCTCACTCAGCTGAGGTACCAATTCCTCCCGGAAGCCTTCCATAACCCTCCTAGGACAGCGTATTTCCCCAGCCATGTGCTTACTTAGCACCAATCACGCCTCCTGTCTTGTTAGACTGCACTTGTTAGTTACTTGGCTCCTGCACTTGAACATAAAAAACTCAAAGGCAGGTTCACCAAGTTTTATAATGCCTGGCATATAACGCTTAGGAAGTATATGTTGACTAAGTAACCTTGTATGGTTCTACAAAATAATGTAAGAAACATTTTTATAAAGGGAATAATTCTTCTGTTATGTAAAATCCTGATCTAGTCTATCTTAATTAAAATCTTTTTGTGGTAGGCAGAATAACGGCCGCCAAGAAATCTATGTCCCAATCCCCAGAACCTATAAATATATTACATTACATTGCAAAGGGAACGTAAGGTAGTGGATGTGATTAAGGCTGCTAATCAGTTGACGTGAAAAAAGGGAGCTTATCCTGAATCTTCTCGGTGGTTCCAATATAATCACGTGGGTCCTTAAACGTGGACGAGGAAGACTGGACATCCCACATGTGTTGCTAGATTTGCAGATGGAGGAAAAGCACCACAAGCTGAGGAACACAGGAAGCTTCTAGCAGCTGGAAAAGGCAAGGAAGCTGATTCTTCCCTGGAGCTTCCGCAAAGGAACGCAGCCCTGTGACACCTTGATTTTAACCCAGCGAGACCTGTGTCCGATTCCTGACCTACAAACTGTAAGATAATAAAACTGTGTTGGTTTTAAGCCACTAAGTTTGTAGTCATTTGTTATAGCAGCAATAGGAAACCAATACATTTTTAATATCGGGGCTTTTTTTTTTAAATTAAGGGAAGTTTGGCTAGTAAGCTTAAAGTCCCTAAAATTATTTAAATCTTATAAATCAGGAACTCTTCTATTCTTACATAGGGAACAGCTACCTTTCAGAAGAGTTATGATCTGTCTTCACTGATCAACCCTTAATGAGGGAAGGGTAAAAACAGTTCTGCAGGTCACTTTTTAAAAAAATTTTAGTTTTAAAGAGCTGGAATATCTACTAGGAGCAGAGATAAGGTAAATCAGGACATCAGAATTATAGAAGTTCTGAGTATAGTCTGTAAGAGTTAAATTGCCCATTTGCCCACCTAATGAACAGAATGGGTTACGATCCCAAAATATCAATCCCAGCATCTATCACTCTTCTTATAGTAATTCAGCCAATTAAAACCTTTTAATTTGGATGCACAATCCTGTTCACCACAGTCCACATCAATCCCAGTGATCTCAATCCTGGCCAGAACGCCCGGCATATAGATTCTCTGACTGAGCTCATTGGATACTCGAGTTTGGAGGCCAGCTACTGTATAAAGGTTCTACTATGGTCGAAGGCAGGTAAGTACAATGCAAATATGCCCCGAGGATTCATACTTCATGGCATTACAAGTTATTACTTCAGTTATCAGTTAACAGGTTATATGTTAGGCATGTTATATCTGACATTAGTAGGCATGTTATATCTGACATTAAACTAGGATGTCACTGGAAATATGTTTTTAGGAACACACATTCGAGGAGAAAGGGGCAGGGATAGATAGGTAAAGCTAAAAAGAGAATTAAAAAGATCCTAGAAGATACTGACAAAAATAAGAGGGATTTAGCATCAAGTTAAACCAATTTTTTCATTTGGCTCAATGTTGCTCCTAGTCACGCCACTCAAAATTCATCTTGTGACATAAAGACAACAACTACCATTTAGAAGCACCTATTTTATGCTGGGTACTTGACGGAGTGCTTTACATTCAGGATTGCTCATTGCAAGGATAATCCTGTAAGGCACGTAGGATCAGCCCTCCCATAGCCAAGGAAAGAGGTTCAGGGAAAGAGTTAGTACTTTTCTAGGGTCATGGAAGTAGGAAGAGGCAGAGCCTATATTCAGATCCAAAGTCTTTGTTCTTCTCACTACACAAGCTTGACTTCAGGCCACAGATTCATTTCCAAGGGCTGTTTTCCTTCCTCCTTGTCACCTCGCAGCTGGCCACTTTGTGAGGGCCTCCAGTGGGACACGTCAGGGCACTGCATAGTGGCAAGTCAGTCTAGAAGGGTCTTCCTTTCTCAAGTTCCATCTGCTGACTATCTCTGGCTTCCTGCCATTTGCTCAACTGGTTTGTCAAATGTTTAGATACTATGGTGACAGAGTAAATAACTAAAGTATGTTGCTATGGCAACCATCAGGCACTTTATCTGAATTTGGATCTTACAACCATGCAAAATTTATGCCACCAGGGGCTGGGTTGGGGTGGGGGGGAGGGGAGGAATGGGAAGTGACTGTTAATGGGTACATGGTTTCTTTTGGGGGAGGGATAAAACATTCTAGAATTAGATGGTTGTACAATTTTGTGAATATACAACCACTACCCACTTTATAAAAGTGTTTTTTATGGCATGTAAATTACATCTCAATAAAAAACTGTGGCTATAACCAAAAGAGTCAGATATCACCAAATATTAGAGAAGATGTAGGGAAATTATAATCCTCATATATGGCTGGTGGGAATGTAAAATGGTACAGCCACTTTGGAAAACAGTTTGGCGGGTCCTAAAAACGTTAAAAAGAGTTACTTTATGATCCAGCAATTCTACTCCTATGCATACATAACCCCCCAAAATGAAAACATATGTCTACACAAAACTTGTATGCAAATGTTCACTGGAGCCTTATTTATAATAGCCAAAAGTAGAAATAGCCCCAAACACCCAGCAGCTGACAAATAAATGAAATGTGATGTATCCATACAATGGAATATTATTTGATCATTAGAAGGAATAAAGTACTGATACATGCTACAACCTGGGTGAATCTTGAAAACATTACGCTAAGTAGAAAGATGCCAGTCATAAAGACGATCTGTCGTATGATTCCCATTTATACGAAATGTCCAGAATAGGCAAATCTATAGGGACAGAAAGTAGATTAGTGGTTGCCTAGAATTGGGATGGCTAAGGGGGGAAATGGAGAGTGACTGCTAAAAGATATAGGGTTTCTATGTGTGGTGATGAAAATGTTCTAAAATTGACTGTGGTTATGGTTGCAAAGCTTTTTGACTATATTAAACGTCACTGAAATGTGCAGTTTCAGTGGGTGAATTACATGGTATGTGAATTCTAGCTCAATAAAGCTGTTGAAATTTATAGAACATTATTTACCTAATTTTTAGACTATTATTTGCCTAAAACAATGCTAGTGAAAACTTGATGCAGTGCAACTTGTAACCCTGCTTAGTTGACTATATTGAGGGGATTCAATTCTATTAAGGAAAGAATAAGCCCATAATATAATGACAACTGGACTTATGTGAGGCCAAGTTCAAGATTTTAGCAGGTCTATAGAAATGCTGCCTTCAGAAAACCTGTAAGTATTGACATGTCTTCTAATACTATTGCTCTGTCTCTTTTTTTCACAATAGTAGTTTTGGGATACATGAAAAATTACTATAAATTAACCTAGGTAAGAAAACAGAAGAGTGAATAAATTTACCTTAATGTATGTTTCCACAACAAGTGTTGAAAGAGCACCTAACTACAATAAACTTATTTCTGGTTTGGAATTGAATATTACATTTTATATATCATTTCACATTTGAGAAGCTATTTTATTATGAGAAAAATACTCATTTGCAAAATTTTGAAACTTTATTTCCTTAGGATCTTAAAATTTCACAGTAAAAAGAACAGTCAATACACCCATGTCTAGCATAAACTGTCCTCATTCTTAGTTTTGACATAGAGAATGGATTATGGAGAAACAGGACAGGAGAAATCTTTAGGGGGTTTCACAGCACTCGGGCTAAAAATCTTGATGCTGAACCAGGGCAGTGTAGATGGAGAGTAACAGACCAACTAGAGAGACCACAGGGAGATACAATCACTTGGAATTGGTGATTGGATATGTACTGAGAGCAGACAGGCTTCCGTGATTTCTTAGAGTAAACTGAGGAAAGCTCCCAGGCAATCCTAAAGCTTCCCATTCTAGGTCCCTTCCAGGTTAGAAAGACATAATTCTATCCTCAAAAAAATCCTTCCATTCAGTTGAAAATTCTTTTGCCCACCCAAACTTATCTTCTTTTAGTTTAATAAAACTTACAAAGTATAAATAAAAATGTATCCCTTAATGTGCAAAAAAATCTAGAGGTACCCTAGAGGTGAATCACCAAGTTTTAATTAATTGAGCTTAGGCTCCACCATTTCTGTTCAGAAATCTAAGAAACTCCCTCAGGAAGGAATCTGATAGACACATGTAGATGAACATCATCATTATACAGACAAGGAAACTGAGGGGCAGGATGATTAAGTTCCATGAAGTAAGCTAGAACCAGAAGTAGGATTTGAACTTAGTTTTTACAACTCTTAATTCAGTTTTCTTATACTCTTAAACTTATCTTATATAAGATATAAAATAAATTTTAAAAATAATCTGTATAAAGACTATCCCTAAGTTTTATAAATCAGATTATTTCAAATGCATTAGGGGATAGTCATTCTACATATATCTGCTCACTGGGTCATAAGTACTAAAAAACTTTAAATTGCACAGTTACACTTAGGGGAACTGCACTGAAGTCATGGAAGGAAGGAGTAAAAGGAGCCGGGATTCTGAAGCTACGACTGACCTTTACACATATGCAACTAAGTCTCAGTTCTTAAAAATGTCACAAGATCAGATTTGAGAGACACAGTCAAATTGCCCTTGAATAATATATAGAATAAATCAATTTATATACAAATAGTATTGCATATCATCTGCTTATCCTTTCTTTTAAGAAAATGCTTTCATATCCCTTGTCAAAATTATTTTAACTTGCTTTAAGTCCACTAGGGAAAAGCAAAGACAACGGGCTCAGTCAACTGGAAAGCCAACTTAGGAGTTACATTTAAAAGTTACCAAATCACCTTACAGAATAAATAAGAATTTGTAGAAACTGGAAAGTCTCATCTTTTACTCCAAATAAAAAATACAAATAAAAAACAGGACATGGATAGACTGATGATGTTTGTAATCAGCCAAAGAAGCAGAAAAGAGCAGATGAGAGGAGACACTGCACTTCATCCACTGGAGCCTTATACAAATCTGGGTGAAGTGGTGCTAACCAGAGTCCCAGTCTGGGATGTACCAGAACTCTCCAGTCCCATGATTCTGATCAAAAATTTCCAGAAGCTGCCTTTTTCAAGGCTGCCCTGTGGTTCAGGCAAAAATTCCATAATTTCCAACTTTAAGGGCCAAACCACATACCCAATTACAAATGCCCTAAATTACTTTGTAACCAAAGTGATTATAGATAATTAAAGCTAGATGTCCCATTCAATACTGGTATACGATGTATATTAATATATGTTCATGTATATTATTTGCCTACTGAGTGTAATGGAAAGATTCTATAAACAGGTTGCGTAAGACTGTAGCAGCACATAAGCTCATAGGTTAGAGATCAAAGCCACAGTGATGACAGAAGGCTGAAAATGGTAGAAAATGTTCTAATTTATAAAGAAAGGGCTATATGTACATTTAAAGTACCTAGTGTGAAAACATGTACAAAGAATACCAGGTTTAGCATTTCTGATAGCATAAATAAAGAGCCATAAAGAAGTGGGTAAATGATGGAACACTGTGGAGACATGTGACATGCATAGCATTCCACACAGCTGAATCTGTACATGTGAGCGTAGAACTAGCTCCGGAACATATTAAGAGAAGAAAACCAAGATGTAGGACAGAATAAACAGTATGGGGTGGGAAGATGATTTATTTTCGAGGAACAGCAGAAATAATTTTTTAAAATACCTTGTGGTATCTTCTTAGCAGTGCCTCTTTTGCATCTAGAACTTCTTTTTCCAGGTATTCTTCTGTCCTTTCCCAAGAAGTCTTGTTCACCCCGGGGGTCTGCACAAGGAGTGTTTTCTAGGTTCTCACCTGCGGCCACCTCGCAGCTCAGCGTGCAGCTTTCATTATTGTTGAGACTGTCCTGCTCAGACACTTCAGGCTTGCCCATGGCACGGCCACTGCTGGTCAGATGCTCACGCCCATCCCCTTCAAGCTGGTTTTCATTTTCGTCGGAGGCAGAAGGCAAGCATGTTACCATACTTTCCACACAGTCGCCAGGATGACACCCATCTTGTGGTTCTATCTGCGGATGACATGTAGGAGTCTCACTGCCATCCATTAGAGCATCTTTTGTTGAACCATGTAAGTTTCATTAAAGTCCTTCCATGTCTGCAATGACAAAAAGAGAAAAGCTGCTTCGTTTTCTAAACTCGGGATTCTCAGTGATCGTTTATTTTCTGCTTCTCTTGGGTTGTCTGACTGGAACCAGGGAAGGAAAAGAAAGGACTGAAGCTCCTTCCTGCGACCTCTTCCTCACTCACAACCCCACCCCGTCTCACCTCACCTAGTTCTCACTTGACTACAATGGCTGCACGTATATTAGCTGAGAGCTTGTCAAATTCGGATGTAGGCCTATTAAATCAGAATCTCTGAGGATCTGAGCCCAGGGACTGATAGGTATTTTTAAGTTCTCTAGGTGATTCTAATGGGCATCGTGTAGGGATCACTGCCTTAATGAAAGAAATTACTGGTTAAACAACGTTGTCTGCTAAAATCAATCACTCATCTTATCGCCGGACACTTAACTATACAAGTAAAAGTTATTTGTATTCAGTTTTTGTCTGGCCAACAGCAGTATTTGCAAATGAAAACATTTAAACATGTTTTTAAAATAGATTGGAAAAAGGCAAGTGAGGGAAATTCAGGTAGCACATATTTACACCATATTCTCATTACATTGTTTACTTCCAGAAAATAAACCCTGGAAAAGTACCTTAGAATTGTTAGCAAATTCCTTTTATAAAATTAAAAAAAAAAAAAAAAAGGACGTGATTAACTCTAGGCTATCTAGTTGAGACCTGGAAAAATCTAAATCTATTCCAAGGAGCCTGCTAACATTTTAAAGATCCAAAATGGATTATAAGTCCTTTATCAGTCATGTTTTATCCCTTCTAAAAGCACATTACATTTTAAGGAAAATGATGCTAGCTAGATTTAGATTTACTTTTATGTTGGCCAAGCATTATTTTGGGCTTGAATCAAATACAATATTCCAATAATTTTGGAAAAACCTCAACGATAGGACTTTTAAAAATTATTCTAATTAATAAACACATGCTTACTCTTTAGAAAAATGTAAAGTAAAATTCCTTACAAACATGAAAAGGAAATATAAAATATAACATTAACTCTACACTGATTGTATCATATGTTTTCAACATATTTTGTAACTGGAATACTTTATTTGATTCAGATATTAAAGTACTGCTTGGCAAAAATAATCTAAATCTGGCTGGTACCATTTCCCTTAAAATATATACTACATATCTCCACTGATAGGTACGCAATATAAAGAAGTGAAATGATTTAATCTGACTAGAATAACTTAGTGTAGACCTCAAAGAAATTCTAAACAGAGTATAATTTTTAATTTAAGAATAGTTATTATTTTAATGGAGTATCTTCAAGATCACACTATCATGAGAGAATTCAAACCCAAATGACTTTTAAAGCGTATGTGGCTCAAACAGTGGAAACAACTAAAAGTCTATTAATGAATGAACTGAAAAACAAAATGTGGTATAATCATACATATTACGTTATTAAGAAAATTATTCAGCCATTAAAAATAAATGAAGTTTTGATACATGCCACAACATGAATGAAGCTTGAAAACATTATGCTAAAGTGAAATAAGCCAAGACACACAAGGAAAAATATGGCCCAAGTCCATTTACCCAAAATACCTAAAACAGGCAAATTCATAGAAAGTGGATTAGAGGTTCCAGGGGCTGAGGGTAGGTGGAAAAGGGAGTTACTGCTTCATGGTTATAGAAATTTTGCTTAGGGTGATAGAAAAAACGTGGAAACAGTGATGATGGTTGCACGGTGAATGTAATTAATGTCACTGAATTGTACACTTAAAAGTGATTGAAATGGAATATTTCGTGTTATACATATTTTATTACAATGAAAATATTAAAGAAATTTATGGCTAGATAGGACAAACGTCAGCCCTTAAAACCGGTAACAGTCTCAGTTGTTTACTAATTTAAATAATCAAGTCACATTCTGACATGTATTTGCAGTTGAAAGTACAAAGGTTTTACTTTTACTTGAGAGACGCAGAGGTCACGTGCCAAGGGCGATGGTGGGAAGTAGAAAGCAGGCTGGAGAGCCCCAAACAATTACAACCATTTCTTGTTGAGTCTCTATCACGTGTTAGATACTGGGCCAGGTGCTTCCCATGCCTTATTTCTCATTTTCCAAACAAGCCTACGTGGACGTGTTCACTGTGTGTTTTAGATGGAGAATCGGAAGCTCAGAGACCAAAAACAATGTGTTTAAGATCATTTTCCTGGAAAGAGTGAAACTGCATCTGAAACCAGGTCTTCCTGGTTTGCGCCTTGTGCAGCGCAGCACAATGGCTGACAGCTGAGGCAGACCACGGCTCCAATTCTGGCTCGGCCACTCAACAACCTGCGTGACCCTGGGAAGTGACCTACCGCGTTTCCCCGACAATAAGACATCACCGGAAAAGAAGCCCTAGCAGGATTTCTCAGGATGACATCCTCTGAACATAAGCCCTAATGTGTCTTTTGGAGCAAAAATTAATATAAGACCCGGTCTTATTTTCAGAGAAACACGGTAGCATCTCCAAGCTTCAATTTTCTCATTTGTAAAACGGGAGACCTTTAAGACCTACCTTGAAAAGTCATTTTTGAGGCTTAGACAACATGGCCAGTAAAGCACTTAGCAGAATGCTTGGCCTGTGGTAAATGCTCAGTGAAAGTTAGCCATTGTTACATTCCAAGATATCTCCCAGGTCGGCATTAAATGCCGCTGGGTTTACTCTGCAGGTCCGTAGCCTCACTGCAGGTACAGAAACAGCGCTTTTCCAACCCCCCATGAATGATTAGGTTCTCGACAGACTAATGTTAGCCAGCGTCATTTGAGAATGCTGGGAAGTATTAATTTATGGTGGGGATATCTCATCTAGTTCCTGCAATGCTTCAGCATCTGTTCTGCACACCTGTTTCAGATGATTCCGATATCTAGATATTAGTGATTAAGGCTCCTTGGTGAGTATAAAATTACAGCTCACATTCGCAGCTTTGTTGAGTGCCATGTCCCAGACCCTGAGTAAAACTCTTCAGACCAATACTTTTATTCAATTCTCATGATTACTGTAGCAGACAGGTCATTTTAGTCCCATTATACTAATGAAGAGACCAAGTATCGTATCTTGTCAAGAGTCACTCAGCTA
This sequence comes from Rhinolophus sinicus, assembly GCF_057876585.1. Taxonomy (NCBI): domain Eukaryota; kingdom Metazoa; phylum Chordata; class Mammalia; order Chiroptera; family Rhinolophidae; genus Rhinolophus; species Rhinolophus sinicus. The sequence continues at coordinate 54,545,551 of NC_142506.1, read as the reverse complement.
GCAAGTTTAGAAATGCGACTCGGATGGGTTATGATCGTGAGGCCATACTCTTAATCATGCTCTGTGGACAAGGGGAGAAAGTGGCTGATAGAATTTTTCGCTCCAGCTGAGGTATACCCCAGTGAAGAATCTCCACACTACAGCAGAGGACACATCCTTCATGACCAAGAAGTTCAAGTTCCTGGAAGTTCTCTCTTTTCCTGGAAAGTGCTGGATCCACACAATACACCATTTCCTATGTTAGACTACTTTTTGTTGAGAATTTTTCATTTTAAAGATGTATTAATACACTATTTAAGTAGCTATTACCAGCAAAGTAGGTACTCCTTCCTTTGGGCTTCAAGACATTTTGTCTCCTATTATTTTGTGATGATATAATTAGTTTAATTCTCAGAAGACAACTTTGTAAACTACTTTTCAGCAATAACTCTTATGGTCTTTCCAAGGTGTCAATGTCCTATAGTATTTCTTATAAGACACCTACCAATTCTTCAAGCCCTGGCTCAAGTCACCCCAATTTGCCTACCCTGACTTCTCTATTCCAAAAGACCCATACAGTAAGATAGTCCTCCCTAATAAGAAAAGTGCCCATCTGATACCCTACAAAATCTTTAAAACATTATTGATTTTATTCCCTAAACTGTCTTTCGTATCCCTGTGGAAATCTTGTGGTGGGTTATCACTTTGTGAGGGGTGTAAATGTCTAACTATTACATTGTTTTGTACAACTGAAACGAATAAAAAAAGATAATATAGTGGGATTTCTATAATAACATAATGGGATTTCCATAGCAGTCTATCACCTCACCGAGTCCTTCCCAAACACCGCCCTACACTGTGTATTTTTGCATATGTGTCCTACTAGATTTAAGCATTTGAATACCCAACGCATAGATAATTTTTATTCTTTACAACGTCTAGCCTTGTACTTACTAGATACATGAAGGAGGAAGGGAACAAATTTTCTACAGCCCCTCTCTGGAAAGGAGAAAGTCCGGCACATGGATTCCCATCCATTGCAGCCCCTACTGACAGGTAAAGGGAACCTGTTACACAATATTTGGCTTCTGTCTGCATTCCTAACACATTCCAATTGGGATATTTTAATTCAAGTAATGTGATAACTTGTTAATGGGATTTCTAATCAATAGAGTCCTACGGCCTTGAAACTGATTGTGTCATTTTTATCTCATTTTCCTCCTCTTTCCTCTCCCTCGATGCTACACCACCAGCATTTTGATCAGCATTAAAAAAAGAAAAAAAGAAATAGTATGAAAACTATGAAATAGTCAAAAGGTTGCTGTTCCGGTAAGCCTGCATCTCACTATAAGAAAGCACATGGGGAAGGGAAAATCCCCAGGAGAAAGCGACCCCGCTGATGAGACACAATATTTTAAAATATGTGCTAACATTCACTGCATGGGACCTGGAGGTTAGGAGTACTCTTGAGTGGCATTCAAGGTTATTTGCTGTATCCAAACAGTATGTCTGTTCTGTAAGAGTCCCCATGTCTACAACCAATTCTCACAAAAGAACCAGCGACACACTACGCTGACTGCACAGCACTGACTCTGGCATATTTTGCCTTTAAAAGAACAACAGTGAGTGCTGCTCAAGTTTCCAGCCTCTTGTGGCCAAATAGCATTCCAAATATGTCCATTGTGTAAAAGTTATGTGACATGTTGACTGTACAGCTGAAGAATTTCAAGCAAACGTATTCAAGTGAAGCTTCTACAGAACTTGAAAAACCACAAAGCTTCGAAGAAGCGTTAAATAAACAAATGATATAGAATAACAGACTAATCAAAAAAAAAAAATCTGCATTTTGTCAAAATTATAATCTTAATCCCAGGGATGATTTGGCTTCTTTTGATACATCTTAATGGATATCTGATGAGCTTAAACATCAGGTGTTACTAAAATGTAAAAATTATAGGAATAGTTAAATATGTAATATTTTTTATTTTACACTCAATCATTTTATTTAAATGCTTTAAGGAGATTACGAGTACCATTTTTTGGTAATCCACAACAAATTAAGCCTAAATACTGTTATTTTTACTTTTGAAAGAAGCCAAGATTCTTAAGAATCCACAACAAATTAAGTCTAAATACTGTATTTTTACTTTTGAAAGAAGCCAAGATTCTTAAGAATTAAGATGCAACCCCGAGTTTAAATTTGATGATTTCTAGTCAAACCAAAGTTTAGAGGAAGGAAGTTACCTAACACCAAATTCAAAATCGGCTCCTCATAGTCAACTCAGAATTGAGGAAGAAAGTCACCACACCCATACGTAAGTGGGTTTATATTTATTGATACTGCATTTATTATGGTGATCACACATCACTTTACATTTTCCCATTTTACTCACTCGGCATGTTCCAGTTCCACTTCTCTCTCATTGATAAATAGTTTTCTGTGATTAATACTTTACTTGGTTTAGACATATGTACCGTATGTGAGAATATGCAATATTCAGTATACCGGTAATCAAAGTATGCCTCAGAGGAATGATTCTCCAAAATTTTGCGACCAACAATCAATTCATTTTTTCACTGAGATCTTATATACACAAAATAGGTACCTTGAAACCTAACACACATGAAACACTCTGATACATTCTCCATTCTATTTAATACTAGTTCATATTTTAAAAAAAATGCTGGTCAAGATCCACTAGGTTGATTTCATATCCCACACTGACCACAACAATATAAGGCAATTTCAAGGAACTAGTACTAGTATCTAATATTAGATCCTAATACTGTGTTTCCCTGAAAATAAGACCTAAATGGACAATCAGCTCTAATGTGTCTTTTGGAGTAAAAATTAATATGACCTGGTCTTAGATTATATCACGTTAGCTAAGACCTGGTTTTATATTGTAGTAAAATAAGACCGGGTCTTATATTAATTTTTGCTCCAAAAGACACATTAGAGCCGATTGTCCAGCTAGGTCTTATTTTCGGGGAAACGCGGTAATAGTATCTCAACCTGAGCATCACCATCTGAGGACCAAAGGAGTCTGCAATTACCTCCAGATTGTTTAGTGAAAATGATGCAGACCATATGAAATTCAGATATAAACTTCACTTAAAATGTTGTCCCCATAATTCTAATAATTTTTACTAATTTACAACATTCCCCTTATACTAAAAATTAGCTAATCTATTAACCTGGATTCGAGGTCCCTTTGCTGACATATTCCACGCCTCCGATATCCATTATAGTAGCCACTAACCACATATGGCTACTGAATACTTGATATATGAACAGTCAGACTGGAGAACCAACTTGTTCCTTTTATTAAATTGTAATTAATAAATTTAAAAACAGGTATTGATTCAGTTATTGAAAAATAAATATGTTTGGAACAAATTGTGTGAACCTGTCTTTTTCATTTGTAAATTTTAGGAAATATAAATACAGACCAAGCATTTCCAGTGAAAAATGCATCCGAATGGAGATGTGCTATTTTTGTAAAATACACACCATATTTCAGATACTTACTATGAACACCAAGAATGTAAAATGGTTCATTAATAATTTCATATATTGATTACATATTGAAATTATAATAGTTTGATCTACTGGGTTAAGTAAACTCTTGTTAAAATTAATTCTACCTTCTAAAAAGCTTTTATAATGTGGTTACTAGAAAACAAAATTCTACAGATGGCTCCCATTATATTTCTATTGGGTAACGTTGTTCTCCATGATATTGCCTTGACGTTGCCACAGTAGCTAAAGTCATGGCTTATGGTGAATCACTTCATTCTGGATTCTTTCTTGCTAATACAAGTTATACTGTAAGCATTTCCTGGCTATAGACATTAGCATTCTTATAACTAAACATGGTAAATACCTACTGAAGGAAATAAATGCTACATGCTTTTACAATTAGTTTTAAGTACTTGTTTATATCTTCTTTTCAGGATGTAAACTCCAGGAGCATGGCAGCCCATTTTTTTGGTACTTCCCCATATTCAAAACATTCCTGGCACTTCATAAATACTGAATAGCAAGTATAAGTATTAAGAGTATAAGTATTAAGACAGCCTTAGACTAGTCTTTCTAACTACTTTAATTTCTATATAACAGTACAGTATAAAAATAAACCAGATTATTTTAATATTTAATAAGAATAAAAAACATAATTTTATAATAAGGAATTTGTTTTTAATATAGAAAAAAGAAAGGTCATAGGAAAGGTATGTCATGAGTGAGACAGAAGTGTGATAAAATATATTATTACAAAACTGCGAGACCCTAAAAGTCAAATGTGAAGGTAATGAATCTAAGGGGAAAAAATAACAAACATGAATTTTTATTTATGCAGAGAAGGCATTCTTAAAAATATGAAAAAATTAAGTGAAACTATGTGACTCATAAGCCCAAAACGACCTTGCGGTAGATAAGTTGAGTGAAAAGGAAGCATAATTTGTTTCGTTTCCCTCGGTCCTCCCTTTCATAATGGGGCTCAGTTCAAATAGCTGACATATCCACAGAGCTCTCGAGTTCAAAATCTATTATGTACATGGAAATAACAGGTGAAAAGCTTCACTGTGGGTACATCCAAGCAATGAAAAAATAGGGTCATTTCCCTGTCTCTTATACCTAGACATACACAAGGAACAAAATAGAAGCAACTCTCTAAAACAGTCAGATCATGGGCATCTTTGGACATCCAGAATCAAGTATTTTGGGCAATAATTTCTGACTGTTTTTTCATTTAACAACCATTGATTAGAAATTTTGCCTACTGTGGTAGGCAATTCATGATTCAAAATGTTCCTAGAAATTGACTTTTATATTTGTTGAAGATAAAAGGGTGGGTAGCAATCAGAGCACATGAAATTGAGTTAGCAATACAAGCATTTTCTTTAGTTTGTTTCACAGAGCTAATACCACATGCATAGAAGGAATCACAGTTTAGAGGAAGGAGTCCCATCCCGAGTTTTACACATAAGTTGTGTTTAGTTTTAAATGCTTCTTTGCTGTAAAACATATTGCACCCACACTGAAGCCACAACCAACAGAATCTAAGAACTTGAAAATACTTTTTGGTTTAGAGCATAACCATGCCCTTTAAAACAAAAGTTATGTTTATTGCTTCATATCTATATATCTTCCTGAAAACTGTCTTACTAATTTTTAAACTTTGAGCACTTTGTTACACAACTAGTGATACAAAGCTGTATATCTACACTTTAATCATTAAGTACACATAAAACTACATATTTTGTTTTAAAACGGTAATTCTTGCTAAGACAGGCAAGAGCAAACAGTTCATTAGAACTTTACCTTAAGAGGCCTAACAAAATAGTTAGCATTGTCTGAATAAACCACTAATTATTAACAGCAATCTACAGTTATTGAATACTTTCTAAGTGTCCAGCAGCATTTGTATTTGTGTGTGTGTGTGTGTGTGTGTGTGTGTGTGTGTACACATATAAAATTTAATCCTCCCACAGGTCCTATAAAGTTGTTTTGTAACTATATCCGTGTTACAGAGAAGGAATTAGCAACGGAAAGATTAAATAAATAGACCAAGGTCACATAGCAAGTATGTGGCAAAGTCAGAATTCAAACTCAAAGAATCTGACTTCAGAGCCTATATATCCTTACCCACCATAATAATTTTTATATTAATTAAAAAATTCAACTATTCTCAAATGTGTATTTTGCAAACACCAAATTGCTAGCTTTCAGGAGACAGCAACACATACAATTTCTAGCATCCTGAAATGTCTTCAGATGTACAGAGTCTAGAAAATAGGTTGAGGCAAAATAAAATAAAATCCACCAATAAGACTATTTATTAGCTGTACTGCTTAAAAGTGAACTCTTTCTTTGGGCTTACACATTAATCGATATAATCTATATACCCTGTTATGTATCATCATCAAAAACTGCACATGTACCCTTATTCACACAGAATAATTTCTACTAAGTAGATCACAGGAATTTACTGAACCAACATCACAGCTACATAAAGGGAAATAAAGTGCAAGTCTGCAAACTTGGATAGTGTACCCCTAATGAGCAAAGAAATCGATCACACATATACCCATTGTATGGATATGTGTTCATAAATTAAAGGCACTTATACTTTACTAATATATGCGTATATGTCCATTTTTAAACATGCAAAAAATAAACGTTAAGAAAGGCTGAAAGAGTTCTCCCGGGAAACATGGACTACCTCATTTCAGGCAGACCTTCCTGATGATAACGACTAGAAAAGCTGGCGGGAAACTTCAATCTGGAGGCCAGAAAAGCAGAGCAGAGCTTTTAGGAGACTTAGAGTTGGCGGAAACACTAGAGTTCAGGGTCTGCCAGGAAGAGGGAAGCCTGAGGCTTTCAGGTGGGACCTGAAAGGGCTACTTACTCCCTAGAAGGAGCAGACCAGGCCTCGCAGGGACAAAAGCCCAGCAGAGTCATTTCAGCTGTGGCTGCCTGCTGGCAACGTAAATAAATTCTCTCTGGAAGAAGAAATCCAATATGGCTAATTATCCCCACAAGTTTTCATCTATAATGCCCACTATACAATACAAAATAACCAGGCATACAAGAAATCGAGATTTGACAAAAGAACCGGGAGGAAAAGCGGTTAGCAGAAACAGGCTCACAGGAGAGTCACATATTGGAGAACTTTAAAATAACTATTATTAAAATGTTTAAGGACTTAAATAGATAGGAGAGAAAATTTCAGAAGACAACTAGAATTGATAATACAGTGGCAAAAGCAAATAGCTTATTTTGCTCTTTAATCAAATCACTAGACTTTTAAAAAATCAAATGGATATTTTAGATCTAAAAAAGATACAATAACTGAAAGTACTCCAGATATGGAACCCAAGGGTGGCATTTATTAATTTCTAAAATATTTTAGAACAACGAAGAAATGAGTGCTTAACTTTTGAATTCATTCAAAATGGTGTCTAATAACTCTTTAATCCATTGCAGAAAACATCATTTAAATGAGTTGCTAAGGGAAAGACAAAAAGAGTTACTTTGCTCAATTTTGTTTTCTACTTTTTAAATCCAGTTACCGCTATGCAATAGGCCTGGCTGAGCACACTTTCTTATCATGACCAAGTCTTCACCTACAATGCCTACTTGTCTTACACTGATTTTTGAATGTTTTCTCTCTGTGATAGTTTTAGAATAAATATTAGACTGAATGAGAACCTATATTCCTAAACTTCTAAGCTATAACTAAATTAATGTGAGTGTCAGGTAATAATAAAATACTGTCTTATACACAAGCACACCAACAGAGGGTGTGCCAAAAAAAATGTACAGAGGGTGCCAAAAAAAATGTATACACATTTTAAGAAAGGAAAATTGCATTAAAATTGTAATACTCAATAGAGAACGATAACAAAAGATGAATACAAGTCACATTTGACTTCCGTAATGACAAGAGGTGCTCAAAGTGGTTCCCATCAGCGTCCAGACACTTCTGACGACGGTGAACTACAGTTGAGCAATGTTGACCGAAGTGTCCACTTGTATACATTCTTTTGGCACCCCCATCAACAGTTATGGGTAACTTAAGAACCGATATGTTACTAAAAGGACCAGCTGTTTACCTCTTGTTTGTCGCAAATCTCTTCGATGTTTAGTAAGTGCTATCGTTCATTGCCATATTTCATTTTGAAGACAAAAAACAGAGCTAACACTGAATCTGATGACAGCAATGGATCACATGGAATGATATTCAAAATATCTGAGAAAATTTTTCACTGCATAGCTCCAAGTCATTAATCAGCAGTGGGAATCATTAAATGTACCAGCTGGGATTCTCTGAAAGATTCTTAACCAGAGTGACACGATGAGGTTTACATATTAGAAAAATCACTTGTGTTGATCTCTAACAATATGACGAGAGACGGGATGCTGATAGGAAAGGAAAGGAAAGGGCCAATGGAGCGGGAGAAGGTCAGGATAACAGGAGACAGAGTGCTAAACAAACGACACAAAGACGGAGGAAGTGGGGCGGTATTCAGGATACAGGCAGAGGGACCACCCTTAAACAAGGGAAGGGGCCTGTTTACATTGTAACAGGATTGGGGGGAAGAGCATGACATTGGACTTGAGTTAGAGGCATGTCCACTTCCTGATGTATCTTTCTCAGGGAAACAGGGAGTAGGTATCTGCTGAAGGCGGGTGGAGGGTTGATGGGAGCCAGGAGCTTCGGAAGCATAGGTTTGAAATAGCCAGTGGACCGCTGCTGTGAGCCCACTGAAATTAGTTCCACTACAAATCCAGTCTCCATTCTACCTGGTTATATCCTCTAGTTCCAAATTATTCTCATGGTGCAGAAGGCCCAGCACAACAGCAGCTAAAAGGAGACTCTTTTACCCTAACCTTCTACATGAGTACAAAGCATCGATAGGAAAGCTGGAATTTTCTCATTGTAATGGAGAGAGAGTTCTTCATTCCGATAGGGAACGTAGAGAGACGAGCAGGAGAAGGAGAGACTTAGCCCTGGTTAGAAAGCCCCCTGCTGCAGCTCCTACCTGGGGCAAGACCTCTGGCAGCTGCCCTCCGTCAGGGCACCAATGCCCTACTAGCCCAGCAGGATTCCAGGCTCACACGAGCCCCTAAATCAAAGGGATGTGTTGTTAACAGCCAGATAAGGAAGGAAGACATCCTGGTTATGAAAGTCCACACATTTTAGTGAGCTGCTCAAACAAATCATAAAGAGAAAATTGACAGAAACAACATTGAGAACCAAAAGGGAGGACCAGGCATCTCAGGAGGAGAGAAAGCGATAAGGAGAAGGGAGAGGGGCAGGCATAACAGTCACCACACAATGTAAGGAAACGTCTTTCCCGTCGTGGGATTGGTCCACTCCACATCTCGGAGTGTATCTGCCTTTACTAATAAACTTCGGACTATCCTATATTTGCACAAAACTCTGTCTCTCACCTGAATTCTTTCCCTCGAGAAGATGAGCTGAGGAAAATCATCAGGACCCAGTAACAACTCCAGGCACCTGCAGTCTGCCTGGCCCATCCTCAACTCTGATGCACACCCTCAGGTGGGAGGGCTGAGAGCAGAGGACGGGACATACGAACGTTGTCACCTAGCTCTCAGGTGGTGTGGCCCTTCTACTCTACTTGCACCCTATCTTAAGTGCTTACAGAAGCAATTTCATGAGGCCAAATTTATTAATATTATTGTGTGAAGGCTAATATGAACAAAATAACAAGGGGAGCACACACAGGGTGTGTTTTCAGAGCAGCAAATGGCTGGACTTTAGAACAGGAGTGTTGTGGGAAAGGAGTGAGTGGTGAGGCAGACACATTGAGGCGGGGTTATCTCCTGATGACAAAGGAATTTAAACCGGTGCTTCTCACACTACCTGTTGTGGAGACCGACTCCCTTTCTTCTAGTAGGCCATGAATCATTTACTAGAAAAAAGGAGAGGAAGGGAACAACATTCAACACAAAACCCATTCTTAAAATTATTGCAGAAAAAATGGACCCTGTTGAAATGCCCTGGAAGTTCCTGAATGCTCTGCATTTCTGGAGTGCTCTCACGGCAGACTGGCAACCCATGACCTGATGGCCAGTCACCAGACCAAAGACCACCATCTGAGCAGCACTGGTGTAGACTGTGGACGGGACTGAGAAGCCATTGAAGGCTTCTGAGAAAGGGGGCCAAGGCATCAGGACTGTGCTTTATGCAGACTGATCTAACAGTGATACCTATGGTGGGTCTGAGAAGGAGACGCTGGGTTGCACATGAGAAATGAGATACTGTGTTGGGATGACAGTAGGTGGAATATGAACAACACAGACTCTGGAAGTAGAATGAACAGTGTGGACGACTGTCTCGACGTGGAAGGTAAGACACGGTCAGGAATCCAGGATTCCTCTCCAACGTGGGTCCCAGAAGCCTGAGAGACAGCAGTGTACTAAAGAGAGAACAGCGGAAGAGGAACGGTTCCATTTAGCAGGCACCTTCCTCCCCGTCACAGCTTCTCTAGCTGCCCAGCCCATCGCCTCTTGATACAGGTCTTCCTTTCCACAAGTGGTCAGTAGTAGATGGTGAAAGACAAACAGCAACAGAAAAGTTGTACTAACTTAAGCTTTTGATTTTCTCTGTGGAAAGTCAGTAAGTTTAATAATTCTTAGCACATGTATCTAAAAGTTTTATCTCACTAAAAATAAGGAGTGCTTATGAGATATACATACTTGACTGATATGTATAAGAATTTACAATCATCAATTAAATTTTAACCAAAAAACACCTCTACAAATTCAAAAGGTATACTGGGTGCCATTAAAATTATGAGAAATAATACACATCGAAAAAATGCTTTTGCTTATATTAACTGACATCTCATAACATTTTACCTGCAAAATATTTCTCTTTTATCCCTAAAGAACTGGTTCAGACACATGAAGGAAAGTAACATAAAGTGGGCTGCTATTAAAAGGAACCAGCTAATAGCTAAGGAACTCACAAAGAAAAGCTTATCATCTAACAGAACTAAAGGCCAAATTTATTAATATTATTTTGTGAAGGCTAATAAGAAATGTAAACCTGTAAAATACAATGTTCTCTTGGGACGGCCACAGAAAAACAGCTCTTGAAAACTGAAGCAATTTGTAAACGGTGAAATGCTGTTTTATGAGGCTTTCCGTGGATAATCCAAGTTAGGTCAGTTTTCTTGCATTGCTATTTTTTATTTAGCCCTCACATATTTCTGCCTTTAGGCCCTTTTGCACTTTATGTGCTTTTTTTTTTTTTTTTTTCCTGGATAGGTTTTTTACTATTTTACACTTTTACCATAATGCAAAAATAGTATTTAACATTTGCTTCATAATCTGCCCCCAACGAAATCTAAAATGAGTTTATTCACGTTAATTATACTATCTCTTGTTTGATAACAAATTTCAATCAAAATGAAATCGTCACGATTCTTGATTATTTTTATTATCCTTCATCCTATTCCTCTATTATGTCTTTTCTCTCCCATTATCTTTATTATTCTATTAGTTGGTAAGTTAAGAATTTTCTAACTTCTAAAAGGTTAGAGAAAAACATATTATAAAATATTAAACTGTAATTTACACCTAAGACCCAAAGCCTCCATCTTAATATGAAATGCTATTTATAACTGACATGGTGTCTACAATTAACCTCTAAGGGGAACAAATCTGTGTTTATTATGGACTGTGAAGCAGAAAGATATTTTGTTGTGAAAAGAGTATTCAACAAAAAGGAAAGAAAAGGGTGTGCTACAGCTATTTCACACTTAGTATCTTTACACGCTGAGCTGTACCACTTAGCTAAATACTAACAGCTAATACTTACCAGGCAATTAGATGTGCCAGGAACTGTAGTTTATATGCTTAGCACTGTACTTTTTATCTTTAGCTCCTTTAATCCTCAGAATTGCTCTATGAAGAACATAAAATTATTCTCATGTTGCAGATGCAGCAACAGGCAAACAAGCATAAGTAACTCGATGAAGACCACAGAGCTAGCAAGTGGCTAAGTCAGGGTTCAAACCCAGGTTTCAGAGCTCATGCTTCAATCTCTACCCTACAGCTTCCAAACAGGAGAAATTGTGCAGGGACAGTATATTGTACAGGGTTGTATGTTCTGGTTAAATAAAAAATTCTTTACCTTATAAATTAAGCAAAGTAGTAAAGGAATTCATTAACTATTACCACTGATAAGTGATAGAATTACCTTGGCTTTTTTGGCTCTGATTTCTATTTAAGGATAGCCCCGATGTCTATCTAAGGATAGAGTGAAAAGTTAGTAATAATCTTCAACTGTATCCGTATACCATCTGTACGCATTAACTACCCATTGACAAGCTCAATGGATAGATTTTCATTTTATAATAATTTCAATTTGCATTAAAAAAATCATTCAACTATTAAGATTCTAAAAAATTAAAGTATATTTTATAAACAATAATTATTAAAAAGCTATCTTTATAAGTAGCCTTCAATGAGTTAAATAAAGTCACAGCTATAATTCATATAGGAAAAAAACCACCCCTCCATATTAAGGGTGGAGACTAGAATAAATCCTGTGATCTTAGATTGGAATTCGAGGTGTCAGTGTGAACTCATGGTTTTTAAGATAAATAGGTTTAGAAATAGATATATGTGTCTATCATATGCACCTGTATATTTCCTAGCTCTGTACACTGAGAAAATCTAGAAACAATGACATAGTACCATTGGGCATATCTAACACCTAGATCTTGGTTTCTAATGAGAATCCTCCATGAAAAGGAACTGTTGGTCCTTTGAGAAGTGGCTGATTCCACGACTGGGAGGAAACCAAAGTACCAGATGGACTTACAGAAAGTGAAGAAGGGTGCAAAGATGTGGAAAGGTCTAAAGGACGGAGGAAATAGCCTGAAGGGGCTCCCACTGGGAAAATACGCAACAATTTGAGCATCGAGATAGTAACATATGCTAACCCACTGATAAAATAGGAATCCATGAGTTTATGATATAAATAAAAAAAATTAAATTATGGAGAAGGGAAAATTCTTCCTTCACTAGAATGTCAACTAATAAAAGTAGAAAGAATAATGGTTATAGAAAAATTGCCAGTTTGCCACCGTCACAAAAATAACTGGTTCAGGCAAGAATCCGTAATGGGTATCAAAACTAGTGGGTACAGATTTAATCTGACAAGCTCCACCTTAAGCAAGTGATTAAAGGCCTGCTCCACCAATAACAGGACAGACTGACATGTGCCTCCTGATGTGATTCACTAACGAGAATGTAATTCCACTTCTTTGGTGTTCCTGCCAAAGATGCGTAACCTAAATCTAACCTTTGGGGGACATTCTTCAAAATTACTGCCCTGTCTTCAAACATACCAAGATCAATAAAAAAGAAAGACTGAGGAATGTCCTAAGTTAAAGAAGGCTAGGAAAACATGACAGCTAAATGCAATATGCGATCTTATACTGGATGCTTGACTGAGTAAAATAGAGCTATAAAGGATAGTATTAAGACAATTGTCAAAATTTGAATATGAACTACAGGGTAACAGTATTATATCAACATTCAATTTCCTGATTTTTATAACTGCACTGTGGTTATGTAAGAGAATGTCCTCATTCTTAGAAAATTCACCTTCTGATAGATTTAAAAGACACATCTGCAATGTACTCTGAAATGGTTCAGAAAAAAAGTCCACGCGTATGTGTGCAACAGGTGACTTAATAAAATGTGTAAGTTTGTCCTTAGGAATAACTGTAATAACAGGCTATGAGAATAACAACAAATATTTGTTCAACGCTTACTCTGTGCCATGCATACATTAACTCATTTATCCTCACAACAATCCTATTAGGTAGCTATTATTAGCACCTTCGTTTTATGGGTAAGCAAACTGAGGCACTGAGAGGTGAAGCAACTCATCCACAGTCAAACAGCTGTTGGATTGGGTCTCCAGCCTAGGCCAGCTGGCTCCAGAGGCTGTGCTGTCTCTGATGGCCAAACACAAGGTGGAATTTGAGCTAGTAATGAAGATGAAGAGTCTGGACAAGTTGGGAGGAGGAGGAAAGGAAATTGGCAAGAATCTTTATTATTTGGCCGAAGAAAAGTCCCATCCAAGTTTGAGGCAATGGCTAATACAGAAGTGACACTAAAACATTTCAAAGACTTGTTTTTTAAAATGAAATAAGCACTGTAATTTTTAAGGTATCTAGTGGACACTGCCTCGAGCTTGCTTGCTTATTTATTGCTGTAGTCTTTCTCACAAGTTATTTCATGTGTGCAAATTATTTGCCATCTAGAATTCAAGTGCCTGAAGCAAAAGAACGTGTTATTTCTTTTGCAACCCTTACCACAACAGAGCCCTAAGCACATAACAGCGCTTAATAAATCCATGTTCAATTCAACTAAAGCCTGTTTTTCACTACCTAAGGGAATAGATTTCGAAAAATGGTTACGTGACTTAAGATGATATTTAAAATTTACTTAACAACAAAACCCCACAAATATTATCTGGTAGGAAACAGAAATAGAGGGGAAACTCCAAAGCAGAGAGTATTTTTGTCATTGAAAGATTAAATATAAGGACAAGTCAGCAAGTTCCAAAAAAGAAGCATGAATGCGTAAAAAAAAGTGAAAAAAAAAAAAAAAAGCAAACGAATTAAATGAAATGGGCCCATGGCCCACTCTACTTTCTGATCTAGAAAATTTTGAGTCTGTAATTACAAATCCTTATTGTTCATGCTACGAAAATTAAAGGATAAAGTTTAAGTACACGAAGAAAATATAGAACTGTTTTAAGTTCTTTTGGAAAAGAGATGAGACAAAAGGAATTAGACCAAGGTCAAATTTATTTTAATCTAGCCATTCTGTTTTCTGTTTTCTTCAAGTACAATTTTACTTGAATAGCTCACCTTCTCACTCTCTGGGCTGGATTTCTCCACTATAGAAAAACATGAACGAAAATTCCATGACCATTTAAAAGGCAAAATAAAAACCTATGAAAGAAATGGAATAAAACTGGTTCCAATGACTTCTGTGATCACTCTTAACTGAAATTAAGAAAATACTTCTTATTTGGTAAAGTATATTACAAATAATTTGTAAATTATTTTACAAATAGGATCTCCTGAAACATGAAGGGTAAAAGACTAAAACATAATAGTAGAGCCACCTCAGGGGTCCAAGTGAAAGCAGAGATACATTTGGAGAATTTGAATAGTGGGTATAAAATAGTGGCTGGAGTACAGGATATCACCGGATTACTGAGTTTCAAGGTAACCTCTTAGCCCAAAGTTCAATTCAAAAACAGACCCAGAGGATGCTTATTGGGTCTAGAAAGAGAATTGGAATAAAGAAGTAAAAGTAGGAGAGGGAAGAGCTTATAAAGGGAGTAACATCAGTGGAGAGGGGTATAAGGGTTGTGTTGAACAGCCAAGTCTAGTAAGAGTACAACAGGATTTAATTGTACTACTTGAACTTCCATTTTGTAAGAATTACCAATTTTGAAGCTGTTTTAACCACAAAAACACTTGCATCCAAATGATTTCCTTACTAAAAGAAAGATGTCCACCTCAGCAATCTTCAGAAACGCTATAGCCTGGCATGTCCCATCAAAAAACAGGTCAGGATAGTTTCTAAAAAGGTAAAAACATAAATCACTATTTAAAACTTTTTAAAGTAAAGATGTTACCTGTTCCATGTTGGAACAAGACTTGTAAATGTTTCCTCTCTGGGGCTTGCCTGATATTTGAAGGTCAAGTCTCCATGGTTAAATAAAGGCAAAATCAATGTCCTTCATTAGCATTTACGGAGAACCTACTAAGCGCCTATCTCCAGACTCAGTGCAATGTACATGGGGAGGCAAGAGGGGGAAGCGGAATAGGATACAAAGAACTAAGAGGTGTGATCAGTGTCCAAGAGTACTCTATTTGAGGAGACAAAGTAAACGTACAATGAATAAATAAAGTAAAAGGAAAGCTATTAGCAATGATTGAGAATTAGTGAAATGAAAAAAATAGATAAGCATAAGAGAAAAAAAACACTGGGCTGCAAAAACTGAAATCTGCATTCTAATATAAGCCCCACTAACAATTTGTCTGAAAAGCTTGGGCAAGACACCCCTGTGAGCCTTAACTCCTTCACCAATAAAATCATGGGATTGGATCGATATCTTTATTTCAATTCTAACCACTTATGCCACGATTTCTCTTGAATGGCTGTACTAAAATTATGATGGTCCTTAAGTGTGACACATTATTTTCACTTTTAATCTCACTTAACGATATAAAAACAGAACTTTTAATGTGCTTATAACTCCTACACAACTATTAAACTGAAATAAATTTAAAAATTAATACAATAAAACACCAATAAGGATTAAAATAATATTAATGTAATATGATGCATGCTGTTACTCTATAAAAACTAAATTTCTGTTCATAATTATGGTATCAATTATGATGACACAGGTTCTTTCAAGTTCAGCACCTCTCCTAATCATGGGCACCTGAGGACTCAACTGTCCCACCACTTTTCTCTGCTAACTGCCAAGAAACCTTTGTTCTTACAAGACAGGAGGTTGCCCCAAAGGCATACTGGTTAATTTTACCCCCATGGTTAAAAACAGACATGCAAATCTGGGCATTGAAATCCCATATTAGAATGCTGTTTTAAGGTGTTGGTCATGATGACCTTGAATAAGCTTATATTATTTTCTTTTAATTTATTAGCAAAATGAAAATAGGGAATTTAAAAATTCTAATTCATTACTTATTTTCCTTTTTGCACTTCTTTGTAGTTTATACATCTTCTATGCTAAACATGCATTTGTAATTGAGTGTTAAATGATAGTTTTATTGAGATGTAATTACGTCTATATATTTGGGACTTGCAGTTTTCATCAAATGTTTTGATGAAAGGGCTCATTTCCCAGCGTTCTTAGTACCACGCTGACCACCTATGAACTCAAACAACCATTCAGCTGACAGGAACTATCGCTCGGTTCAGAGTCATTCACAAGCCACCATTATTTCAAAGGAATCCCCAAAATGTATATGGATATAGTAACATGTAGAGATACGCATATACTGCAATCTGGAGGTTTATATGGCTTCTCAGTAAATTAAAATTACGAATTCAACTAGGAGAAAGAACATAATGATCCACATGGCATCAAACCCAACTTTATTTTTAAATTATAAAACTGAGGCCGGGAGCTCGCTCTAGCTTACTCTCTACTCTTCTTTTGAATGAGGAGCAAAAACTCATTAATTCTATCATTTCAGAAGTTATGAAATTTCAAAATGAGTTTAGGCTGATGTTCACTTTTAATTAAGGCTCTCCTCATCTCACATAGCCCTTTAATCCATCTTGAATAGCAGAGGCAGATTACTCTTCGGAAAACACTACCTTTGTGTTTTACAGAAAAACAGTGACTTGATATACTTGTTGAATAAATATTTCTTCATGTCTCCAAGCTCCGTGGTGACAGCTCACTGTCTGGTCAATTTAGCTAGTACCACCCCAATCTTATGTTACTACTGGGCATCAAAACAATCTACTCATCTCAGGCGAGTATCAATATCTCTAATATCCCACTACCAACATCCCATGACCTAAATTCCTTTTTTTTTTCTTTCTTTACTTTCAGTTCCTTACTGTTATTCCTCTGCTGCTATTACCCAGTTCAACCACATCAAGAGCTCCAGACGCCTGCCTTTTTTCCCTCCATCAGTCAGCCTCCTCCTGGCATTACTTTCTTTCCTACCTAGCACTGAATCGATGCATCATCTTTAGCTACCTCCTTAGTCCTCTTATACTTCTACTGCACCCAGCCTATAAAACCCCAGGGCTGAACAACCCAACCACTTTCTCTGCGCTTAAACCCAAATGGCTTTCTATTCTATTACTAAAGAAAATCACAACTACACAGATTGGTAACTCTATAAAAGCGGTAGCCATCCATCCTCACTGCTGGCCAGGCAGCCTTCCTCATAGAGCGCCCAGGGACACACCCTCCACAGCCACACACAACCTTTCCCACCAGCCTCCAGTCCTCTCCCCATCCCTAGCTCAGCAGACAGTCTCACCTGGGCCACAGGTAAACCGAGATTACCAGATGTTAGTTGGTAACCGGTGTTTCCCCTTATTTCAGTAGACAAATGTCTCTATCTGCTGTTCAAGGCTAATCTTTCTACCTGTACCCACTTTCTCACCCTCTTCTACTTCGTCAGGGAGCGCGTATACGATATTATCAACCTAACTATGGAGCCACCCCTTTCACTGGGTACGGAATCCTTATAAAACGCAGGTCTCCTTTACCCTAATCCCAAACTGTGAACAACTCTTTGGACTTTCAGGGAAAATTCAACCGTAAGAATTAATCATCTTTCTGTAAAACACAAAAAGGGCAAACAAATGATAAAAAAACAAAGCATTCTGCAAGATACTAGAGAAGTATGAAGAGTAATTTCTAAAGGTATTAATGGTATAAAGTAACATATTTGAGGAAAATTTATTTTTTAAAAGAATGACTATGCCTTTTATTATCAAATAATTTATTAAATTATGTTGGTTTTAAGTAAAACATTACTAAAAACGAAGCTTATATATAGGAATCTTTACAAAAGTACAACTGCTTATCATAGGTAGAGATTTATAACTAACTAAATCCAAATTAATTCTGTGATTCCTATCCTTTTTTGGGTCATGGACCCTTTGAAGAATCTGATGAGAACTAAAAATTCCCTCCCCAGAAAAATACACATATACTACCACTGTGCTATAAATTTTTTTTCAGGAGGATTCAGATCCCTTGAAGCGTATTCTTGAGTCCCAGATTAAAAACTCTGATTGTTCCCAAGAAATTATATTTTATCCACGTCAAATAGGTAGCTACTATTCTCCATCCCTATGATAACTATCTAAATGAATATATGACATTAATCCTTCTTCTGATATTTGAAAAAACAGTGACATACTGATTTATATCTCTACCACACAGAAAAACAGGAAAGGAGATAGGTGTAAAAGTGAATATGCTTTCTTGTAATGAGTCATTCAAGAAATGAATTTTGATGGGGCTTGGGGAAAAGAAAAAAATTCCCGAGTAAGGCAGTTTATGTTAGGTTAGAAATTCTAACAAAAGCATAAACCAATAAAGAAAAAAAATTGTCCCAGAGGAGACTAACTTCCCATGCTTTGGAAGATTGCTGGCAGATGACTTTTCCCCAAAGATGTTTTATTTCAGTGGAGAATATTCCCTAAAGAAAACATATATGCGAAAAAGACACGCTACTAACTATGGGCTCGTATAGTCTAGCACCTGTGCATTCAGAGGTTCTGTGTAAAGTTTGTTCCCAGCCAATTCATCAGACAGCTAAGTGGGCAGGGAGAGATCATGAATTCTGACTGTTACATTAAAGTTTCTGTTCAACTTTCATTATTCAAAAAACACTAATCAGGAATAAACACATTTTCCTTAAGCCAAAATTTATTTACCTTTTTTTCTCTTTGGAGCAGTTTACTTTTGTAACAGAAAAGGAAGGAAAGAGGGAAGGAATAAGAGTGGTACTTGTACTGCTCGCTCCTTCAAGTTGATAATAAACCATGACCTGTTCTGACTTTTTAGCTTTTCGTGGAAGACAGAACAGGGGAAAAAAAGAAGGTTGGTGGAAAGCAGAACAAGAGATAGGGACATTCTGGATATCCTTTCACATACTATGACGAACTAGGGCAAAACGGACACTCCAGCAAAGGTTCTACAAAACATACGGTTCTATACAAAGTATTATACAAAAGTACACGGACACTGTAGTTACAGGTACTATGTAACTGACATATGAAACAGACAGGTTTCTATGAGACTGTCTGTTTCTTCAGCCTAGATACATGTGCCCGGAGCAGAGTTTTTGTTCATGAGTTTTCTGCACACACAGGTAAACTCTGAGGCTGTCAGTAAAGGCAAACCATATACACACGGGTGAGAGCCCTGTGGGGTTCACTGGGAAATCCCGAGGTTTTCCCCAGGTACATGCCAAAAAAGGACAAAGAGCCTGTAGGCATCAAAGTCCATAAAATTATAATTAACCAAGAGGCCACTTAATATAATCAAAACTACCTCCTGAATGATTTTTTTTTTTTTTTTTAATACTTTAGGTTCATTTAAATAGCTTTTTCTCTGGCTGGTAAAAGTATGAGCTCTGGTGAATATAAGACCTATCAGATCAATTGTAAAACTAAAGTTCAAAGGTAAGACTAATAAGACAAACCATATTTTCTCTCCTTAGTCACAAAACATTTATCATATGATTAAAATAAGGAAGTCCAATAACATTGCCTCCAATTCTGGCTCTTCCCCGTACTTACCCAACACTAGAGGTAGAACACTAATTAGCATGGCAAAGAACTCCACAACAAATTTCTTAAAAACTACTGGGGCAAAAGGAACCTAGAGATCATTTTGTAAATTGTTGAAGAAAATAAAGCCTGATGACTAAATTTGGCTTAAGAAATCATAATGGGTATAAATAAAATCTTTTCCAGGAAACTAAATTTCACAAATTTCTAATTAGCAGTTTCTACAGACTTCCACTTCTCTTTTCATCGGAATTGAACCTGAGGGAGGAAATCATGTCATTTACTTGGTATGAATCCTTTT
The DNA here is from genome assembly GCF_057876585.1 of Rhinolophus sinicus. Lineage (NCBI taxonomy): Eukaryota > Metazoa > Chordata > Mammalia > Chiroptera > Rhinolophidae > Rhinolophus > Rhinolophus sinicus. The sequence continues at coordinate 54,525,392 of NC_142506.1, read as the reverse complement.
CAGAACTGAATTAGGTGAAACTTTTTCATTTTCCACAAATGGAAAAAACAAACAAACAAAAGAAACCCTAAGGTAATCTTTGGTGCTTTGTAAGGTAAAAATAACTCCTCTAGGCTTCAATAAATTAAACACATTTTCAAAAATATGTATTCATTGAAAAATCTTAAGTAATTTTTTTTCAGTTCATCCAATAATTCTTTAGATTTAGTTATAAAGTGCCATACATACAGAAAATAGTGAACAAGAAAAACAATGCACGCATAAATCAAAATATAAGTGATATGCTCTCAGCTACTCAGGAGCAACAGCATTCTTTATCTTACTATAAAGCTCACATATTTTAAAGAAATCATTTCAAAATCTGTAATATAAAAAGTGTTTAAAAATGCTAGTTTGTCTTCATTCAAATTAGAAAACCACAGCCACCTATTATACTGGGTTTTCAAAACACAGCTAACATAGTAAAAAAATGTAATTATTTAATTAGGTAGTAGTTTTCCAGGAAAAACACGCTAAGTATTCTCATGAAAGAATTTAATAGATATGACAATTACAAAATATTGTTAATTCCTAAAATCTTCTAGGTACCATCAATTAAAATGTCAAATGCCCAAATGTCACATTTGTCATTCACTGCTTCAGAATTCTTCCTACAGATAAAAGGGAAAAATAATCATGATTTGTCAGTATTTTGACAGACACACACTATGTTTCCTTTTCACATGGCTAATGATGATGAAAAACTGGAAATCCTAAGGGATGGCAGGGAGGAGTGGGATAATGGCAAGAAGTTTCCATCTCCAAATATGTTAAAGAGCGGAATCTCAAAACTGTAACAAAACAATTTAAGAAATCTCAAGCTCTTATAGGACTCAGAATTTTTAAATGATGTATTTAGTTTTAGATTGGTCAGACATGATTTTTATTTTTCATTTTCACTTTTTATTGAGGTATAATTGACTAATGATGTATCCCTATACTTGATCTTAGCCAAAAGGCCGAGAAGTGATAATGATGTATTTCTAAAAGAATATTATAAGTGAATTATTTCAAATGCATGAAAAACAAAAGTATCCCTTGGGTAAAAGGAAATATAATTTCCCCCAAGGGATGATTCCTAAATGAAAAGCCTATATTCATGTGAGTCTTAAAGGCCCTGAACTGGAGAGAAAGTTTCATAATAGTATCAAGACATACACATATTGAGTGTACAATTTCTCAAGAAAAATATCCTTGTAGAGGCCATTTAAGTCGTATTGGTGCTCTTTTTAAAAATCGAAAAATTGCCCGACTATCAATTATTCTTCCTCAAATAACAAAAAAAAAATTGCCAAGACTAATTTGTAGGAAGAAAACAATGCACTCGCTTTTTCATCCAACTAGAATGGTATCAATGAATAGCCATTTAGATTTAAATACAAATAAAAACACCATATTCTTCTACATAACATGCATGTATCTCTTGTGGAACAAGAAACATCCAGTAACTAGCCCCTTCCCCAATTCTATCTTTGATCCTTGATTCTCCAACACACTGTGCGAGGTGTATAACGACTAGATTTTACAGAGGGAGTCTGTTTACTGACCAGGTAATTTAAGATTCCTTTATGCCATAAAGGTGTATTAACTTACACTGAATACTAATTAGGCCTTCAGATGAATTTTGACATTAAATGTAGATGTAAAGCAGTGTAGCTAAAGCAATATTCAGGGAAGTTTATTAAAGAGGTCAAGGTACGCATAAGAACGATTTTATTAATCCCCATCATCAGGGTTACCTTTCCAACAGGCTATCTTTCAGTTGTAACAGCTCTGAACAAGAGAAGGTTCCATGCAAATCACCTCTGTTGCAAAAACAACTTAAGGCACATACCTTGACAATATGTCAGTCGCTTTCTATAAAGAGTGCCATATTTCCTTTAAAATTTATTGACAACACCAAACACGTGTTATTCTTTTGCTACTACTCAGGCTCCCATTGTTTTAAAGCCCCAAATATACCCTCTTCCTAAGTTGCGCTAAAAAGATTTTCTTTCGATATGAAACACCATCATCGAGAGTAGAGAAGCACATTAAAACTCTTAGCTACACCTGAAACTGATTCAGAAAATAAGTCTATTCTTCCTGTTCACAGTGAGGTTCAATCTTTCTGTAGGTCCTTAAGTTCTTCTACTTAGTAATACCAAGAGCCAGTGGTAGCCTAAGACTCATTCACCGCCTTGATACATTGTTGACATGCAGAGTAAATAACTGTAGCAATGACACCTCAGGAAATGACTGCGCACTCTATCATCTTATGACCCTCACTAAACCAGCACTGGATACCTGTTTACCCTCCTCAGTGCTAACACAGACAACACCAACAGGAAGAAGACTTCTTGGAACCTTCTTACTGCATAAAAATGTCTCAGTTTGAATGTGGTAGCACTTTAGGAAAAGAATTTTTTTAAATGTACCTGGTAACATAGACTTTACTCCAGACTCTGAGGGTAAGAAGACTTCTTAGGATTCACACGGCAATTCTAGTCAACACGCAATCATCATCCAATGAGTTCCTAGCCATTAGCTAGCTACATGTAGCTACTGAGCACTCGAAATGTGGCTAGCCTGGATTCAGAAGTACTCTAAGTGTAAAATACACAGATTTTGAGGACTCAGTATGAAAGAATGTAAAATATCTCATTATTAACTCTTAAAATTGATTACCTGTTGAAATGATATATAGGATTAAATAAATTAGTAAAAATTCATTTCACTTGTTTCTTTTTTTTACTTCGTTAATGTAATTGGAAAACTTTAAATTGCTTATGTTGCATGCATTATCTTTCCATTAATTAAGACAGTATGCCTGCAGACCTACAGCCTTAGTTATAACAGCAAACAAGAATTATCACTTGGCATTCCCCATTATAACTGCCTTTTAAAAGCCAAAAGAAAAAGTGGTAGTTTCCCTTCTCTACCAATTTGATTAAGATAGTAATAAAAATAACTTAAGAAGAGTGTAAAAATAATCACCAGAATCACTTTGCCCCGACACCATTTTAAAGATTACCTCAAAAAGGCAAAAATAGCAGAGGATGTAAAAACCACACCTCTTAAAGAAAGTAAGATGGAAACACACAAACCAAGTTTTTCTAATAGAATAGGCCTAAAAGCTAATTATCAGGTTCATCTTTAAAGTGACAAGGACATGTCTTTCATTTCTAGCACCTGGGGCCTTAGAAACAAAACATATAAGATTCTGTCTCTATTATTCAAGCACCTCAACCACAAACAAGTCATTGACACTATAAAAAGGGAAATAATTGTGACAAGTAGTTCTCTTTTCCAAAACCCAAAGAAAATAACACCACTCAAAAGCAAAACAAAAAAACTATATCAGTTTCTCTGAGGCTTAGTACGCTACCTTTGGTCCACAAATATTATGAACTAAGAAAGCATATTTTAAAATAAGTATTTTTAAGCCACCAGCTTGTAAAGTATATTTTTAAAGTGAGAAATTCAACAACACATCATTATGAGTGAATCCTCTTTTCCTCTACCATAAGAAATCATTCTGCTTTATGTGATTTAAAAATATTTAGGCCTTCCAGGGCTTTTGGGGGAAACAAATGCACGTATTTCTGAATCTATGAAAATATTTTTTTTTAAGGGGAGAGGGGGGAACAGCTCAGTAAAAGATGGGGATTTAAGCTTTTTCAGGTGTTTAGAGGATGCAAAAGTTACTTCTAGAAACTTGTCAGTAGGGATAATGTATTAAAAAAAAAATTCAAGGAAATTTATATCAATGAGTCCCCAGGGCTTGCACAACAGTTGATTAGATACTTTCCATGGTATCCTAACAAATTTATAGTCCAAAAAAGACCATCTTTGACTGTCAATTCTTTATGCATTTGAGATTCATCAGCTGAGTATAATCTTCAGACTTCTATATGCTAGATGATACATTCCTTAGATACCTTTTCCTTGTGCATTTACATGCTAGCTCAATTACACCCTCAACAGAGAGTAAGCAGAAAGGATCGTACATATTTTTAAATAGGGAGTAGACCAGGCTGCAGTTTCCTCCCTTGGTGGAGAGGGTAATGGGTAAAGCTCTTTCTGAGTGTAATCCTTAAACACTGAAATCACTCGCAAAGAATCAAGTCTTCTAACATTGCCCAGGAGGTAAAAAGACTGCCAAAATTTCCATTAGAGCATCCTATTTTTAGTCTTTGGAACTGGCCTTTTAAATTGCATTCCACAGTACTAAGTTTATACAGGGGACAGAACAAGCTTCCTAAGGTCTTAATCTTTTTAAGCTTAGAAAGGAATTTTAAGCTTTTAAATCTTAATTTTTTTTAAAAAATCTTAACTTTAAGTCTCTTAAACACACAGATTAAAAATTAAGGAAATATTGGCCCGGAGGGAGGAACGGAGGAGAGATACCAGGTGGTTCTTGACAACCTAAGTGGTGGGGGGATAAAACAGGTAGGAGGAAAATAGAAACCCTCCACCAGGGTGGAGAGCCGGGGCTGTGGGCAGCAGGATGGAAAGGAATAGAGGCACAGTGGAAGCCGCAGGCTCCTGGGGGAGCTGGGAGAGGAACGACTTCTGGCGACGGTCCCTTAAGGGAGAAATTGGCGCGATACGCAGGAACAGACCACACAGAGGCTAGAAAACACAGAGGAAAACAGGGGAGCGGAGACGGGGGAACCGGGATGCACCTCACCCAAAGGGCAGAGGCGGCGCAGGCGGAGGAGGACAGCGCAGGGGGAGGAGCGAGGGGTTCCAAGACGCTTTGCACCCCAGCCGCAAGCCGGCGGGTCCCCTGCATCCCGTTCTTCCTCTCCTCACCTGGGAATTGCAGGCGAAAGGAGGGCTACCGCTGGGCGCCGAGGCTGTTCCCAGCCCCACTCGCTGACATGGCGGCCGACGAGCTGTCACGGAGCTTGCTCGGGTCTCCCGCGGCTCGTGTGGAGCAGACACCTCTGCCTTCCCGCCCCGCCTCTCTCTGCGCACCCCTCCCGGCTGGGCAGCCCGCGACCGCGGAGCATAGAGCGAGAGCGGCTAGAGAGGAAGCGCAGAGGGCGGACAACCATAGAGTACGCAGCCTGGATGATCTATCTCCTCATCAAGCCACTCACAGTCCTCCAGCGTCAGCACCGGGCCGGAAGCGGAAGTGAGGGAGAAGCAAAGGGCGGTTGTTCGCATGCGCAGTGTGTAGTGTTTACTTCCGCCCGGCCTAGTCGGGTGTTAGGGTTATGTTGCACGTGGGGTTCCCAGTGTGGAGTTTGCTGAAGATGTAATGACTCGGGGTGACATTGGGACAGACCCTAAGGGTGAGGATGTGGGTTCCAGTGGCGGGGGTTCCTCGGCGGCTGACGCTGTCAGCCTTTTCCGGTGCAGGTAGCTTTTGCGTTTTGAGGTACGGAGCGGCGAGGTGGAAGGACGTCCCTGCGAGGAACAGCCGCGGTTTGTCTGACTTCCAACCGCAGCTGTTGCCCAGTCAGGGTTTCGGAGAATCGCCCTCTTGGCTGTCCAAATGCCGTCTAGAGTCCAGGCATTACATAACCAACCCGAGACTAGCTGAGACCGTGGTGCGGATCCTGTGGGGAAAACAAGACGCTTGCAAACTATTCCTGGAATGCAATCCAGGTGAGTCCGTCGGGAACTGCATTTTCTTGGATGTTCATCACTTCTGCAGACTCTTACTGACCACCCGTGGGTTGCTGCATAAGACATGACCGTCCTTTAAGCAGCTTTTACGGTCTGTGTTAATCATGACACCACAGAATATTTCTATAGCAGTTTGTACTTTACACAACATTGTGATAGAACGTGCTCTTAGGGTTCACCGTCTCCCCAAGAGAGCTGCAACTCCCCCCCCACCCCTAAAAGAACTTTTTGTCTTAACCCTTCCGTGCATCTCCTATAGACCATTAGCAGGATGCTGAGAACACAAGATTTACAGACTTTTCGAAAAATAACTTTTTAAAGCACCCTTTCCTATCACGAGTCATTTCTGTTTAGCTTAGACAATATCTTTGATGGTAAAAGTATCCGGATATCCACGAGTAAATGGTAGGCTAGAGGCAACCTTTCTGTTTGCTTTTTTTCTTGAGATGTAGTGAAGCGTTGTGATTCAGAGTGCAGGTTTTGCAGTTTTCCACACGATGGATTCAATGCCACGCAGAACCAGTTACCAGTTGTGGAGTTGGAGTCAAGTGGCTGTAACTAATCCCCCAGTTTCCTTTTATGTAAATAAAGAGTGTAATATCTACTTTGGGTATATTGTAAGAATTAAAATTAGGTAATACAGGTGAAATATCTAATTTATTTGATATTAAAAGAAATGTTGTTTCTTTTCTAAATAATCTTTTCGTTCTGTTACTGTACTAGGTCCTGGAATCCTGACTCAAGCATTACTTGAAAGAGGTGCCAGAGTGATTGCCCTTGAAAGTGACAGAACTTTTATTCCACACTTGGAGGTATATTTTTAGTTTCTAAAAATAACTTATTGTTGAGTCAGCTCTCTGCAGGGGTTTAGTGAAGTAAAATTAAGCACACGATTTAATTTGTAGAATTACTTTTAGGGGCCGTGCCTTAAATATCTATCATCCCCAACAGCTAGAGCATAGTAAGTATCAGTACTTGATGAATGACTAAAAGATCGGAGTTCTGAGATTTGTTTTTTGCTTCTAGCTCTGCTATAGACTAGTTGGGTGACTTTGAACAAAGTATATAGATGGTATTTCTAGGCTTATTTCTTTGTCTCTCGTAGGCTATGTTGTGCCCTTGCTTTCTGTGAGCTTAGAAGCTAATTGGAGTATAAGATCAGGTTATTGACCTATATTAACTCTGGACTTAGGGTTCTGGGGGCAAGAAAGGTTTGGTATGATCAGATACAGTGGCATGGAGTGAAGGCATTATCCAAATGGATTTTTCAGTGAATTCTGCTTCTGTATAGCAGACACGTTCACATAACCATGAAGTGGAAATTCCTTATATTGTTGACAGCCTCTTCCTCTTTCCCTCCTTTATAAATCTCTAGATTCGGTTCAGGAATCTTATACTTCTCTATTATACCAACTTGCTGAAACCATGTAAAAGGGTATTATCTAAAAGTGCAGGATGGCAACATAAAATTGTGGAAAAGTCTACGAAATTCAGCTGTTTGTTTACTTATTAATAAAACTATGTGCATTAGATTGTTGTGTTCTACAACTGACTGCTTTGTAAAGAATTCAAGGTTTTAGCCAGGTTATTTAATTGATGCAAAAATCTGCTGGAATGCCAGAATCATGAAGAGAAAAAGAACACACATTGTTCAGAGATTCAAGGTCATGAAATGTCATTTAGTAAACATAGCCATCTGTAATTTCAACTTGGAATTAAAAATAAGATAGCTTTCATCTTGATCTTTTTAAAAAAGGCCTACTTTTGAAAATTAATCTTCATGTTCACAAAATAATTAAGATGGCATTACAATGTCTTTCTGTTTACAGTTTGTTGTCCTGTAACACAATAGTTGCTTTTCTATACTGTCAAGGTAACAGTTTAATTTTAAAATAATTGATTCAATGAAAAAAGGAGGGTTAGGGGCTAGAGAATTCTTGACACACAGTGTTTCTTACAGGAATAAAAGTCATAAAATGCTTCTGAAGCTATAATTGTAAGCACAAAATCTAAACATCATTGATTAGAACCAATTTTTGTTCCAGTTAAGGTTTTAATTTTTTTTTCTAGCTCCCCATTCCCACCTCCCTTTAGCACTAACTTGAGCTTAGTCTTTAGTACATGTTCATTCACTTACTAACTGTCTTATGACGAAGTGAAAAGCCATTCAAATTATGTTTTGTATGAATTCATGTATTTGCCAGAATAAAAGAGAAGAAACCATTTAAATAGAACCTTTGCAGCCCTGAATTTGGGTCTTAAAGTGTTGCTCTTAGCCGACAATGTTTCTAGCCTCCCGAAGGCTCTCAAGTTTGCTCCTAAAAACTGCAAGGATTTTCAGGGTGATGCTTGACTCTGGATGTTCGTCTAACTTTAGAGCCCCCTCCACCCCGTTTTCCCTGATACAATTTTTGGGACTCTACATTAATAGTGTTTCAAGCAGGAACAGTTTGTATCTGGATGTACTGGAGAGACACTTACAAATTGTGTTCTATAGTAGTAAATCATGGAATTGTGAAACATTGTTGCAGAAATACTTAAATGTTATATGTTCAGTTGAAGAGACATCAGCTTTTGTGGTAAACTGCATCTTATTTCAGCAAGGAAAAAGCAATGTTTTCAAATCAGACTGAATCTCAGCCCTAGCGCTTACCACCTTTAAGACCCTTGGCCAAGTAAGTAATTTGACCTGTGTGAGCCTTGGTTTTTCCGAGCCTAGATGTGGCCTCAGAATCTTTGCCCAGGGCTCCAGGCAGCCATTGCTAAGGAATTAGAGATTAGTGTGAAGAAGCTTTTCGAACAACTGAGGGATGCCAATGACAAAGAAAGTAAAAGAATAAATGAAAATTTGTTGAAGGCTTTTTGTTCTGGGGGCTTTTTCTTGGTCAGATTGTTTGTTCTTTCATTATTTTTCAGACATTAATTGATTTGTATTAACTCTGTTACATTTTAGGGTATATCAGTAATGTTTTGTTTACATCTTTATTGAGGTACTAACAGTTTTTATAAGAAGTCATTTTTGAAGTAAATGTTTGAATTGCTACAAAGTCTGCATAACACTAAAATTTCTTAACATGTTATCTTCCCTCTCTTTAGTCCCTAGGAAAAAATCTGGGTGGAAAACTAGACGTGGTCCACTGTGACTTCTTCAAACTGGATCCTAGAAATCATGGCATAGTAAAACCTCCTAGTCTGACTTCACAAGTACTTTTCCAGAATTTGGGAATAGAAGCACTTCCTTGGACAAAAGGTAATTTTTGTCATTCACTAAAGCAAATACTTTATAATTTGCCAGTTTTCTGTATCAGTGTGCCTGGTTTGTGGAAGAGATTTGTGTACAATTTATATTATATAATTTATGGGAAGATGCTCTTAAGTTGAATATTGCTTTCCCTCCACCTAGACACAAATAATCAGAGCAGTTGTGCGGAGACCAAGTTCCATATCAAGGAAACATGCTGAGGCTTAGTTTTAATTGAAATAAAATTAATATAGTTCATTAACGTCATTTGACTCAATAAAATGTGGTCACAGGAAAAAGTGGCAAGAATTTATTCAAATATATTTTTTGCTTGTATTCTTAACAGGTATCCCTTTAAAAGTAGTTGGAATCTTCCCAACTAAAAATGAGAGAAAGACACTTTGGAAACTTTTACATGACATATATTCCTGTACTTCTATATATAGATATGGACGAGTAGAATTAAATTTGTTTGTTAATGAAAAGGAATGCAAGGTAGGTTATTAACAAGTACTTGATTAATATTTTGTTTTGAAAGAGTTCTTCAGTTTTTCTCTGAGTAGTCTTAATCTATGTAATTTTAATTTGGGCTCATGGCATTTGAAAGTGCTAAGATTATCTTTACATTTCTGTAGCGCAATCTTTCGTTTCAAAGTTTTTCAGTTTTTTTTTCTTTTTAATTGTGGCATATTATCCACTACATAACGTTTGCCATTTTAACTATTTTTCAGTATACAGTTCAGTGGCTTTTTCTTGGTCAGATTGTTCGTTCTTTCATTAATTTTCAGACATTAATTGATTTACTTTGTGGTACAACTGTTACTAGCACCTGTCTCTTCTCAGAACTTGTTCATCATTCCATACTGAAACTGTACCCATTAAACACTGACTCCCCACTTTCCTCTCACATGAGCCGCTGGTAACTATTGTTCTACTTTCTGTCTCTATGAATTTGGCTATTCTAGGTACTTCTTATGAATGGAATTATACAATATTTCACTTTGTTTCTGGCTTATTTCACTTAGCATAATGACTTTAGCATTCATCTAAGTTGCAGCATGTTTCAGAATTTTATTCCTTTTTAAAGCTGAATAATATTCCATCGTATATATACACTACCTTTTGTTTATCTGTTCATCTGTCAGTGGACACTTGAGTTGCTTCCACCTTTCGGCTGTTGTGAATAATGCTATGAACTTGGGTGTGCAAATATCTCTTTGAGTCCCTGCTTTCAATTCTGTTGGGTATATACCCAGAAGTGGAATTACTGGGTCATGTGGTAATCCTATTTTTTAATTTTTTGAGGAACCCCTGTACTGTTTTTCATAGTGGCTGTGCCAATTTACATTCCCACCAGCAACGCTCCAGATTTCCATGTTCTCCAGCACTTGTTTTGTGTTTTTTTGATAATATCCATCCTCATGGTGTGAAGTGATATCTCACTGTCGTTTTGAATTTCATTTTCCTAATGATTAGTGATGTTGAGCATCTTTTTATGTGGCTATAGACATAAAAAGATACATTTGTGTATCTTCTTTGGAGGAATTAATCTGGTTGTCTGTTCTTTTGTTGTTGAGTTTTAGGAGTTGTTACATGTTGTCCATATTAATCCCTTCTCAGGTATGCGATTTGCAAGTGTTTTCTCCCCTTTTGTGGGTTGCCTTTTTACATTGTTGATGGTGTTCTTTGATTCCCAGAGTTTTTAATTTTGATGATGTCCAGTTTGTCTTTTCTTTTTATTGCCTGTGCCTTGGTGTCATATGTCCCCTATATTTTCTTCTAGGAGTTCTATAGTTTCAGCTCTTATGTTCAAGTCTTTGATCCATCTGATCCATCTTCAATTACTTTTTTATGTGGTGTTAGGTAAGGGTCCAACTTAATTTTTTTTGTGTGGGTATGCAGTTTTCCCAACACCTTTGTTGAAACACTGTCCTTTCCCCATTGGCACCTTTGTCAAAAAAATCACTTGACCATATACATGAGGGTCTGTTTTTGGGCTCTCTGTTTTGTTTTGTACATTTGTTTTTATGCTAGTACCACACTATTTTGATTACTGTAACTTTGTAGTAAATTTTGAAAACAGGAATTGTGAGTTCTTCAGTTTTGTTCTTTTTGAAGATTATTTAGGCTATTTGGTATCTCTTGAGATTACAAAGGAATTTTAGGGTGAATTTTTTTATTTCTAAAAAACCAAAATTTGGATTTTGATAGGAATTACATTGAATTTGTTGATCACTTGGGCAATATTGACATCTTAACAATATTAAGTCTTTCAATTCATGAACATAGTATATGTTTTCATTTATTTGTGTTTAATTTCTTTCAGCAGTATTTCATAGTTTTCAGTGTACAAGTCTTTCACTTTGGTTAAGTTGATTCCTAATATTTTATTATTTTTGATGCTGTTGTAAATGGAATTGTTTTCTTAATTTCCTTTTCAGATTTTCATTGTTAGTATATAGAAATAGAACTGATTTCTGTGTATGTTGATTTTTGTATCCTGCAACTTTGCTGAATTCCTTTGTTCTAACAGTTTTTGTGTGGAACCTTTGTAGTTTCAGACTCTACTTTTAATTCCCTGATATGGAGGGCCCTCCTGACTCCCTGATGCTGCCCTGAGTGTAATGTTTCTTTTCTGCCCAGAATGCCCCATGTATTAATCTTTTACTCCAATATAACAGGGAAAGCTTATTTGTATATAATAGGGTGATGGGTCAGATAGTGGGGCAAGAAAAGAAGGGATGATTTGGTCACCAGGACCCAGATAGTAAGTAAATAGTGACTATCTGGGGAAGGAGAGCTGGGGGCTCAGAACCCTGAGACTGCACATACCGTAAATACATGAAAGACAAACAGGAAATGCTGTATCACGTTTCATCTTGCTCCTAGGAAAGTGTCTAATACTTCTTTGCACCACAGATCTTTTCACATATGGTTTCTTCTGTCCGTACTGCCCTCTCATTCACGAAGTTAAAGAGGTAAACCTCTTGTCTTTCACGGGTCAGCCTAAATAATCCTCAACTCAAAACTTAACAGCCCACCTGGCACATATTTCTAACCTGTCATTCTCCACAGCAATTACACATTTTTGTGTCATTTTTTCTTAATGAGATTTTCGCCCTGATAGGTTACATATGGTTAAAGGAAATCAATGTTAAGTACATTCTATTTTAAATGTACATAATGATATATTTCAATCTAAAAGTTTAAAAGGCCTCTCTTCTTTGAAATGCTTACAGTTAGATTTTTCATTTAATTTTATTTATTTTTTTACTTTCTAAATACTAAGATATTACTGTTAAGATCCAACATTCAATTTTGATTGATTATAGTTTTGTATAACATAGACCTATTTTCATTTTACCAGAAGCTAATGGCAAATCCTCAGAATCCACACCTGTACCAAGCATTAAGTGTGCTCTGGCAAGTAGCTTGTGAGATTGAACTTCTGCATATGGTGAGTAAAACCCTTCTAAATTTCAGCAGAGAACTTGATTGTTTCAGAGAGGCTGCCTTTCTGTGACCAATAAAGGGAGAAACATTCAAAATTAATTTTACTGTTTTTCCCAACTATTGAAGATGGTAGAGCCAGGTAACTTTGTGCTGCTGTTTTTATCCCAAATATTTATGTTTTTCTCTGATTATAAAACTAGCATATGCTCATTGTAAAAATGTACGACATGTTAGAGAAAGCAAAGAATGAAAAAAAAAAAATCAACACTACAATTCTTCTACTCAGAAGTCACTTGACATTTGTGGCGTATTTTCAGTCCTATTTTTCCTATGCTTTTTTTTTCTTTATATAGTGAAGACTATATTCTTTTGTATCTTATTTTTTTCACTTGATAGCTAATAGTTAATTATAAGCCTTCCTTGGTCACTGAACATTTTTCTTAAGTTTTTAATGGCTACTTAATACTTCATTATAGAACATTTCCCATTTTAAGTTTATTTCCTTAGGTAAGATCAGAGTTGTCTGATAGAAATACAATGCAAGCCACATAGGCAAATTTACATTATTTTTAGTAGCCACCTTATAAAAAATAAAAAAAAAACAGGTGAAATTGATTTTAATGTTTTATTTAACTATCTCAATTGAAAATACGGCCATTTCAGTGTATAATTAATATTTTAGAACCAGTTATTACATAATTTACATTCTGTTTTTGTGTACTATGCCTTTGAAATCCACTGTGTATATTGCAACCTATATCAGTTTAGACTGGACATATTTCAAGTATCAATAGCCATTTGTGATTAGTGGCTGCTGTGTTTAATAGCAGTAGGCCAGAGTGTAAGAAAAAAATGATAGATACCATTTTCTTCAGATCATAATTGGCACTTTCTTTTTTTTAATTTTAGTAGGTAGAGTGTATATCTAGTTTTTATAGGGAATGTGTTTATCTATTTTATGAGCCCTTGTTCTTCCAAGGATGTATTGGTTTAATTTTTAAATTTTGCGATGTATCTTTGTGGAGTCTTTTTATTGCTTTTGTCCAGGAACCCATTAAGCCCTGTAATGTGTATATTTAATTGTTAGAATATTGTCTAATGTGATTTTAGCTTTGGTTCCAATTGTTTTTTTTTCCTCCAGCACATACGAGGTTCTTAGGTTGGGTCTCATGCTTGTCTTTCATATCTGCATGCTCTCATCGTTTTCCTGTATTCTTAGAAATCTTTTCACACGTAACCTTCGCAGCACTGACCCTGCTTTCTTCCTGCACTGCATGTTGTCATCTTGGTATATAGTTCTCGATGTCCCTAAAATCCTTTCTTACTCTACGGATCTCCTTTCATTCTGTAGGCTTTTCATCTCAGCCTCTTCTGTCCTCGTGGCTTTCATCTAGTTTCATAGAGGCCCCCTGAGGACTTCAGCTTTCAGGATCGTTTTCTTGTTCTACAGTATTTGTTTTCAAAGGCCCTGTGTTGAGTTTTGCCATTTTTAACCTACAGAAAGGAGAGGTCTCTGTGGACCCAACACTTTTAACGTTTGTCTGTTCTGTATGTTCAGCTGGAAGGTCAGTGTGGAACTCAATTCCCAGGCTCTTACAGGCTCTCCTCTTCTGTGATTTTGGTAGACGGGAGTGAGGTCTCCTCTGTACCCACTGCTGTGCCCTCACTGCTCTGAACAGACCCGCGTGCGGGGAGCTGCAGGGCCCACTGCAGGCTGCCGCTGCTGTTGCTGCTGCTTTGCCTTCCCCCACTTAGTGACTTCCTGGGACTGCTAGGAATTTCACAGATGGGCAACAGTTGCATTTCTCATGCCACTTTAATTGCTACTATAGTAATAAATTACAATTTTTGACCATTCAAGCCTACATTCAATATTGTAGGTTTTAATCTTTTAAGTCTGTGTCAGATACTGTTTTAACCACTCATATTTTGGAATTTGTGTGTGTGTGTGTGTGTGTGTGTGTGTGTGTGTGTATACTTTTTTATATTTTTCAGTTGGGTCATCTTTTCAAATTGCTTCACATAAAATTGTACTGGCAAAAGTTAGATACAAATTGACACAGGTGTATTTTTGTGTATCTCCTTACATGTCCTAACATAGTCAAATCTGTTTGACTACTAGTCTTTTCCACTAAAATAAGGCAAAAATATCCTCAGTAGTGAATGACAGCCCCTAAACTCATTGTGATTCTATTATGGAAATGTTGGCTGTTAAACATTGTAACTTGAGAATCTGTTTGTGTTAATAGTATTAAAGGTAATTTTTTTTACATTTTGCCAGATGGGAGGGGGTTTAGGGGATAGGTGGAAGAGGGGAAGGGATTAAGAAGTACAAATCGGTAGTTACAGAGTAGTCATGGGGATGTAAGGTACTGCCTAGGAAACATAGTCAGTAATATTGTAATAACTATGTATGGTGCCAGGTGAGCACTTCGTATGTTATATAAATGTCTAACCACTATGCTGTACACCTGAAACTAATATAATATTGTATGTCACCTGTAATTGAAAAATAAAAAAATAGTTTAAAAAAAGGGTAACTTTCTTTTATCTAAGTAAGTAAGAGTTACCAGTATTGGGATAGACCTTTGATTCTCCTGTCCTTTATCCAACAACAACAATAAGAACAACAAAACAAGAAGAGAGGAGAGATGTGTATAATTTATCACATATTGTTTTTCTTTAATCTAATTAGACTGGTGACTTGGGTTCATTCTGTTGTTTAGGCAAGTTATTTTCCAAGGCAGCACTAATTTCGGGGCACTTTGACCAAGGAGAACTAAAAGAAATGTTTCTGTTTATCTTCCCTCAAGGAGCCTTGGTCGTCATTTGACATATACACGCAAAATGGGCAACTGGAAAAGCCAAAGTGTAGGGTAAGAATGAATGAATACCTTTATACCTTTCCCTTTTCCTCTAAGTAGAACATCCTTTTGTTTTTTTTAGGATTATCTGGTACTCATTATTTATTTAAATTTTTTAATTTTAAAATACCGAGAAATGTTCTTTAAATACAGCTTACTGCTATTAATAAATTCATATTATTTTGGAAATAATTGTGTTTTTCAGCTATTTATACAGTAGATGCTAGCATAATAATAGGCTTAAACATAGAATTTTACTTCTATTTTTATTTCTTTTGAAATGAAGATAAATCTCAAATTTGTAAAATGTAATCATTTTGAATATTCATCTAATTTGGTAAACTAAAAACAAAATTTTATACCTTATTAATAAATCAGAAATTTGTAATATTACTATGGTTGCATTCACCAACAGGGGCATCTGTTGCTTTCTCAGGGCGTGGGGTTTGTTTTTTTCCCTCCCTTTCTAAAGAACCAAAGTGATGATGTTATAAAGTTTATATCAGGGTACTCGCAGAGGTTATAATAAAGTAGTTGAAGTTTCAAAAATAATTTTTGAACTGAACTCAGAAGTTCCCCTTCAGGATCAAATGCTCATGATACCCTAGTCCCATCATATCAGCTTAATCTGAAGTTCCCATTTGCTTACTTGTTTTTTTGGTCACTTTGCCACTAAAGGAAAAAGAAGAAAATTATCAATTTAGAAATGTCTTGATTTTAGAGTGATCAGTCATCATTGTGATCATTTTGACTTTAGTTCTCTTTCACTCTTCATAAGCATAATTTTACAGCCTCACAAACTAGAATAGGAGTAATGCGTTTTGGCTGGATACCATTAGGAACTTAACCAAGCGTACCCAAAATGAACAACTCTGTATATAAGACACTTTCTCCTTTTCTCTATGACAAGATCAAACACTACAAATATTTTTTGGCCAACTTAAATATATAAACTCCTAGGGATGATGATGCAATAACCAAATACAATGTTTCATGAGAAAATTTTATTCAGCTATTTCACATGTATCTTCACATGGTATCAGTGTGTTCATAATTGCTACAGAAGCACTTTGAGATATTTAACGGCTTTTTAGAACACATCATCTTTATTTCCATCCAAGTTGTTTGAGATTCACACTTTTTTGAAGCCATGTTTTTATGTTGTCATTTGGAACTTTTTCTAAGTTACAAATAACCACGCATTTAACATCAGGAAAGTTTTTTTCTTCCTCTTTTATCAAGTAAATGTGTATCTGTAACTCCAAAGCTATTTACCAGGTTGCTTTTCAAAGTCACCTTCAAAAGACTTGTTAACAACAAACATAATATTTTGAACTGTGAGTTATCCCTCTTTGTAATGAATAATTACTATTTTTTAATTTAATTGTCTTCCTTTTTACCAATTCCTTAAGCTATAGCCATCTAAAACTAGAAACTAGAATTGATTATAATTTTTTTTCAGGCTAATATGTCTTCCAGAAATAGTATTTTCCATTTATGTATGTTTAAAAATAAAGTAAATAAGGGATCACTACCTAATATGTGAGATTTCCTAAGGAAACATAAGGCTCCCTCTTTTATGAGGAATAATTTTAGGGGAAAAATAACATCTTAACCTTACATCAAGTAATATACAGTTTCTGTTTTAATCTGTATAGTATTATATACTGGAGCAGGTTGGCAAATTTTTTCTGTAAAGGGTCAGATAGTAAATATTTTATGTTTTGCAGGCTGCATACACTCTATCATGTAGTCTTTGGTTTTTGCTCTCTCTCTTTTTAAACAGTCCTTTACAAATGTGAAAAGCATTCTTAGCTCTACACTACAAAAACAGGCAAGCAATGGACCATAGCTTTCTAACCCCATATTTTAAAAAATTATCCAATTAAAAATTTTAAGTCTCTTTTATCATCCTTGGGATCTGCTGTTGTGCCTCAAATAGAGAAGAGGCTCAGTACATGTTAGTGTCGTGTTTGGGGTTTGATTTTACCCTGATTACAAGTTGATAAGCTGTTACTCTTTCACGGGTGGTGGTCAGAGACACAGCCTCCTGGATCAGACAAAGTGTCTCGTTTGCCTCCACGTCCCCCGGAGTGACATGACGTGGCTCAGGTGGATGGAGTGCATGCAGTGGGTTTGCAGTGCTGCTGAGGAACAGACAGAGCTGGAGGGTCCACTCCTTTCATAGCAAACATTGAGCAAGCCTTCTTTTTATCCTAGAGAGAGACATTACCTCATCCCTCCAGGTGGCTCACAGCAAATACCCCTGAGAGGGCCCAGGTAAAAAGCAGTTAGGGGCCTGCCTTCTTGGCACACCCGCCAAGGACGGACAGGACGTTCAAGCTCTATGGTGATTGCTGCTTCCAACATGGAGCTGGAATGAGCAAGTGAACTGAAAATATCTTAGGACTAACACCATTTATTTTCCCTTCTTTACAGGAGTCATTGGGAGAAATACAACAAAAACTGTGTTTTATTCGACTGACTCCCCGTAGAAATTTATTTACAGAAAACTTAACTCCTGTTAACTATGATGTATTTTTTCACATGTTAAAGCAGTGTTTTATGAAGCGCAATGCCAAGCTAATAGACCACTTACAGTAAGTAAGACGAATAAAAGCCAAGTATAAAAGTAGCAATTCAATATGAGAATTATACTTTCATGTTAAAGGTCAGTTTTTTCTATATTGTCTATCTTAATTAACAGAGTGAGGTACCATGTTTTCACTCATCAATTTCTTCAAAATACTTCCTTCTCGCTGTTGCACACTTTGACACAAATATAATTGTTTTTTCCACATAATACCCTGAGCTTAATTTTTTGTTTCCTTTGATAAAACCAGTTGTTTTATCTTTGTCAGAGTACATGCCCACGATTAACCTTCCTGAAGAACGAGCTGCTTACCATTGGCCAGACTGGAAAAAGTCAGCATAAGTGGTGTCATACCTACCGTCTACCTCTTGTCATTGCCTGTCCTCACTGGTTCATTTTCTTCCTAAACAAAGTAGGGATGGATCATTACACCACCCTAGTTTTCCTGCCCTGGGCCAGACTTTTTGTTTTTACCTAAAGCTTTATAAGATTTAGAGCTGTTACTACCTACTTCGTGCTGTGAATTCTGCATCGCACCTTGTAGTTAGTCCACAGTCATTCATAGTGTTGTCAGACAAGGGCAAAATATTAAAGTAATCATTGTAATTAATTTGATCATCATTAAATATATTAACTGAATGAGTGGTTGGTTGGACAATGTTTATTTAAAAATAAATGTTAAAAGTGACAATAGACTAGTAAAAGAAATCCATTATTTTTTATCTCGTCCCATTGTGGTAGTGGCTATTTGTAATGAAAATATCAAGAATATAGGAAATTAAGGGATAAATATGGTAAACTGTGGTACAAAATGTTAAAAATTCCCTTTGAAATGTCTGTGAATTGAAAGCATGTTTACACTTGTGACCAGGATTCCATTCAAAATCAGTGTTGGAAGTCTTTTCTACCAAAATATTTTGTTGCAGTTGTTCACTTGTTATTGTCAGAGACTTGCTGATGGTTTCTTGCTAGGCTAATATAGAAGGCAGTTTTCTGTTTTATAATTTATTCACCAGTAATTGTTACAAATAAAGTGCAAGATTATTCCCTCTTTGAAAACTGCCAGACCGCAGTTTCTGCATTTTGAACTTACTGAACTTTTGCATGAACCTAAATGGAGTTAAGAATATTTTTGCAAAGCGAGTTAAAAGAAGAAAGAAGTAGGCAGAAGGATATTTTTAAAGAGCAATGTTAAACTAAAATTTTGTGTAGACATTGATTAGAACACATTAAAGTCTAAGTCTGCTCTTTTCATTATAGGTAAGCCACAAAAGTGTAGGAATAATTATAGTTAAAGCCGTATGTTATATGCAAGCTCTTAAACTAAATAAGATAATTATATATAATAAGTTAGACATTTTCAATTGGGCTTAGAAGCCATCTCTATCAGTATTAACTGACAGCTGTTACAAAAAAAAAATTAAACAAATTTGCTTTGTATTTCTTTTGCAGTTCATTGAGTCCAGTTGATGCAATGGATATATTGAAGCAAACAAGAAAAAAGGAAAAAACAAAAATAACAAATATGTATCCTCGAGACTTTAAACGACTTTTTGAAACTATAGAGTGTTCCAAAGGTTATACCTGTAAATGGCTATATGATGACTTCATGGAAGACATAGTCATATAGGGAACTGGACTGCTGAGACAGTAGCTGGCGCCGTTTATTTTATGTGGAAATTATGACACACATGAAAAAGAACGAAGCTTGAAAAGCTCACATCCATCCAACAAAAGGTAATGTTCTTGTTTTGCATGAACTAGACCTTTTCTTCTGAAGTTTGTACCATGAGTACATTGGATAAAACAGCCGCTATTTTATTCACAACGGAAGAAAATGAAAATTTCAGTTAATTGTGGATTTGATCAGATTGGATTCGTTTTGTTTTAAATCCCTATCTACTGTCAACATACTGGTCGTTGTAGGGTATTACCAGATGAAATTCAGTTTTAAAAATCCTTTTGGCTGAATACAGTGTATTAATTTAAATATTCCACTTCTACTGTTCATTTTTGCAGCCTCCTGGGGGGCAAACGTTTGTACATTTTTAAGTTTAGAAAGTAAACTGATATAAGTGGTTTGTTTCACTTGTCAGTTTGTTGAAATGTATTTATTCTGTGCAATGAAATTATTCAAATTTTAATATGGTTTAAACCATTTTAGAAATTAAAATATTTTAAATAAAATTTTGTGGGTTTTTTTTGGGGTGGTCTCCATCTAATGAAACAAAAAATGGACCTTCACTTGCATACTTTAAATTCTGTCATGTATGGTCAATATACTTTCAATAGACTTTCAATATACTTTGAATAATTCAGTCTGTTATTCAAGTCTCTTCCATTTTTGTTCCATCAAGAAAGTTTTCTGAAGTTAGACCTTTACATGAACCTAAGTGAAAATAAGGATATTTTCTTAGATTATTGAAGAAGCTAGTGGAGTTTAGCTGAGACTTATCTCCTCGATAGATTTGTTTGCTGTTAAACTTCTTAATACCTAAGGCATATTATTAGTAACTTTGTAGGGCGTGTTCTTAATAACGCTTAGTCCAACCAGTTCTTTGCCATTTCCCTACATTGGTTTATAAGTCAGTCTGGCTAGAAACTCTGAATCCTCATCTTTCTCTTGTAATTCCTCTCCTGCTGGGACACAATCCACCTAATAATAACGCCATTCAGTTTTCCTCCTCCTGTTTCTTTCCCAGTCCTAGGCCTTCAGCCTAAGTTTCTCCTGGAGCTTCTTAAATAGCTCTCTTTTACCTGGAGTCCGTCGTGTTTATTATTGTCATCTTTCTAAAATATCTACTTTACCATAAACTTTTCTAAGGCCTTGGTTTCCGAATGGGTAATGGTGACATCTAACTCTAAGGGTTATTGTCAGGAATAAATGAGTTAAGAAAGGGCTCAGCAGAGAAGCTGACAGAATGGTGGCTATAAAAGTTAGTATAATTATCTTCCCCCATTCCCTCCTGTGCAGGTAGCCAGAGGCCTCTGTGCCCTCTTCATTCTGCATTCAAAAAACTAGAATTAGAAAAGAATTGTCTATTCAGTAGAAGATGTAAATAATTAATGAAGCTTAATATGCGGAGGTGGCTGCTCACAGTAGCACTAAGGTGTCCCAAGAATTTGGAATTAAGATTAGCCTTCTCGTTACCAGGAAAAACCCAGAGGAGTCAGTAGTGTCCAAAGCCTCTGGAGAGATCAGCCAAGTTCACTAAAAGCTGACAGTCCCTTAGAGGTAGTAGCAATTAGGAGATCAGGCCAGTTTCAGAGATGTGCTGGAGACAGAACCCCGATGGCTGTGTGCGACTTCTCTCGTGATAGGTAACCTTGGCTGTGCAGGAAAAGAACAAGGACACTGCAGGGTTTGAGGTGGGTTCCTGTGTTTCTTAGTTTAACTTCTTACAGATAAGACATTTAAGCATGTTACTAGGTTACAAGAATGTCAGCTGAGAAACATTTTAAATATAGCTCAGAGAGAACTGATGGTTTTTAGGGAAGGGAATGGGGTTGAAAGAGCAGAGAAGCACCTTTTACTCTTAGCTTAGATAAAAGGAGTATGGATGCTAATATAAATATATGTAGGGGTCAAAAGATGAATGAATGCCTTACAAGTGGATATGCTCTGAGAAATAGCAGGCAGTGTCACTTCAGACAAAATGGAAGCAGGGACTTGAGAAACACAAAGATTATTAACGGCTGTGGGCGATCAGAAAGGGAGGTAAAGAGGGACAGTAAATAATACAGAGGTTCTAGCTGAGGATGGAAACCAAATTTATAGTGGTATCATTCTGTACTAGTGTGCCATTTTAGGACTGGAGCAATGGAGAATGTGGTCGATTAGATGAATGAAAGTTGTGTATTGAGATTAGCCTTTAGGTCTGTGCGTGTGAGTGATTTCTATTACGTGTAGAGTGATAAATTAGTCTGATACTCAGTGTCTTTGTGGTGGGATGATGCTTCTGAAAGGCAGGGTGGGTATGGCCAGATCTCCTTTTGGGGAGAACAGTTGACTGATATCCCCAGCTTCTTCCCCCCTGAATCCATCACTGTGTTTATGCCAACGCTGCACTTCCTGCATGCTGTTCCCAGGCAATGCCTGAGCAGGGTGGAGGTATGAAGGCAGGCCCCTCTAGTGACACAACTCAAGCGGGCAGGTGTGGCTCAATGACTCCTTGGTGGCCTGGCTGAACTGGTCTTGGAATTCTGCTGTGGTCCAGGAGTGGGGACCCAGTCTGCCTTCTCTGTCTCGTTCCACAGTCGGCCCTGCAGTCACAGCCTGAAGCAGGTGATGCCTTCTGCTCCCTTCTCTAGAAACCTTTTACATGTCTAATCTTGTCTTACCATCTGCTTCTCTGCAGACCCAAACTAACACAGGAGTCAAGGGATATGAAAGTGACAGGAAGAAAGTGGCTGAAATAATGAGGCATGTGTTAGAAAGCCAGTTTTGTCATTTGAATTCTGATCTTAAGATACCAGAGATGGTGTTGATTCCTGGTGATGACAGGTCCGTTGATTCCTGGTGATGACAGGTCCTGTTGTCATAGAGAAAGCAGAGTTAACATCTGGAATGAGGGAGACATCATTCTGATAACATTTGAGCCCCTGGCTCCAACCATACCTGCAGCCATATACATGTCCAAAGCCAAACAAATGCCTGAAGCCAGTCAGTTTCCTTTTTTGTTTAAACTAGTTTGGGATGGAATTCTATCACTTTCAACCAAGAGTCCTTATATAAATACTATCAGGTCAGGTACAAGCAAATCAGGATTAAGCACTTACAAAGACATTTTGCCAAAGGAGCTTTTATTGTTGCTAGTGGCTGATGATCAACGATGGTCGTTTAGTCTGTTGGAATCCCCCAAAGCTGATGAGTTTAGCAGCATGTTCAAATGGGAGGACATGACTAGGTATCTCTGGAGAAAAGTTTTCACTAGAAGAGTGAAGTCGCTGCCCATGAAATTAGCTCTAGATAAGATCACGGTGACTAAAGATGGCCAGGACAACTAAGAGCTGGAGTTCTTGCAATAGGAGACTCAATGGTATTTAAGGTTTTTTTTTTTTTTTTTTTTTGTGTGTGTGTGTTTGGACTATTGATAATTTTCCAATAAGAAAATACTGTAGATGTTTTTCTCTAGAATTTATAAGAATGTAGTCAGTATAAATTCAGGAGGTGATTGGGACCACACAGTCATGTTCTATATTGGAAGGGTGAAAAAAAAGTTGGGTGTTTTTGTGGAATATTACCATTTGTTCTCTCATCACTAAATTGTAGAGGGCCATTTAGCGGGTTATTTATCTGGGTCTTGGTGTTGCAAGTGCAAAATGAAAAGGGTTTAACTGGGGCCTTATCTGTGATATTCTATAATTATCTGAAAATACATTATCAAAAGTGTATCTCCTGTAGGGGGCAAATTTTCTCCTTTGCTCATCACATATGGAAAATCTTCTGGAGAATGAAGGCAATATAGAGAAAGCAGAGTTAACATCTGGAATGAGGGAGACATCATTCTGATAACATTTGAGCCCCTGGCTCCAACCATACCTGCAGCCATGTACATGTCCAAAGCCAAACAAATGCCTGAAATCAGTCAATTTCCTTTTTTGTTTAAACTAGTTTGGGATGGAATTCTATCACTTTCAACCAAGAGTCCTAATATAAATACTATCTTAATGGCACTTATCAGTAGCATCCCATTCCTACTTTATTACGGGGACTCCTCTTGAGTCTTAAGTATTAAAAGTTAGCACATTCCTGAAGGATGACTATGGTAGGTGACCTCCAAGCCACAAGCCTGGACCTCTGCATGAATAAAGAAGGAAGCATTGTTTTAGTTCCATACCCTGTCGGTATATTATTTGTATCATTCTAAGGCTGGAAATAGGAATTCTAGTTACCTGAGAAAACTTGTAATAATAGACTTATAAAATAATCCATTAATTCTTGGTTAAATGTTCATTTGGTTTATTAATAAAACTGCTGGGTAATTCTGTATTAAAATATTTATAGCTAGTAATTTATCTCTTGCTAATAAAATAGTGTGTTAAACTTACAATTAGAGTTTATGGGGAATTAAGGTACAACATTCTGTGCTCTTGGTTTTTATCTGCTCATTAAAAGCAAGAATGTAAAAATGATTGAACAAATAAGGTGAGAAAGCACTGATTTGTATGTTTTTAAAATTCAATTTAGATTTTGGTGAAAGCTAATTGTAAAGCCAGTTAGTAAGGATGTTCATTGGAAACATTAACTCTCCAAGACTCGGAGAAAGATGGTCAGTTTCAGGATCTTTCCCAGGATTTCCTTATTATTTATGGTACAGAAAACCTCTACTCAGTACATCATGAACTCTCTTAACATCCTCCAGTTCTCTTTAAAATAAACTTTTTTTACTGTTTTCATACAAAAGAAGCCTCCACGAAATTTTGTTAAGTGCACGACAGGACTGAGAACCTAGGGATTCTGGGCTTCTGTTTCTGTAAAACATCGAAACCATAACGTGGTCCCTCCCAGGCAACTTCAAAAAATTTAAGTAAGAGTAAGCCATTTTTACAGTTTCTGAGTGGTTTTTGTATAGGAAATCTGGAACCTGATGCTTGTGATTTGTCACTTAAGAATTCTGGAAAGCAGAACCAACCATTTTACAATAGTTAAAGGAATCTCTTTTATTAAGGAAAAAACAACCCTTCTGATTCTCATGATAGGGTATTATGAACATTGTATTATTATGCGATTGTTTATTCCATTGGTAGGAGCAGATCCAAGCTTGTGGGCCTAAGGCTAATACAACTTTAGGGAACCCTCTTTTAAAACTGTGGAAACACACACACACACACACACAGTTGACCTTTGAAGAATGCGGGGATTAGGGGTGCCGACACCTCCCCACCCTTCATTAAAAATCTGAATATAACTCTTTTGACTCTATAGTTGGCCCTTCGCATCCGTGGGTTGCCACCAACTGCAGATTGAAAACCGTATTTCTGATCTGCAGTTTGGAATCTGAAAATATTATTTTTTATCTATTTATGTGGTTGGTTGAATCCATGAACACAAAACCTACAGATACAAAGAGCTAACTATTTATTTTTAAAAATCTACATAGAAACATCTTATTTTTTGGTACATTTCAAAATAGCTGCTAGCAACCAGAACTGCCAGAGCTCAAGGCCTCCACAACTCTGCAATGGGTGGGTCTGGCGGGCAGAGCCCAGGTCTGGTACCCTAACTGCAAAAGAGGCTGGAAAATGACGATATTGGTTCTGTCTCTTTAACACGTTGCGTATGGCGGGGTTTAAATCCCTCATAAAAACCCGCTCAGAAAAAACAAAGATTCTCGTGATCCGTACGCAACTTAACACAGACTAAAATAGGGTGATTTAAACAAGATGTCTTTCGTGGAAATATCCAACCAAGTGAACAATCAGAGGTGTCGGGCTCTTCCTTTCTAATTTTCTGGAATATTGCTTTTTTCTTCATTATGGGAGATGGCACACCAGCCCTCCAAGTTCCAACTGGTGGAAGATGAAAAGCATGTATATATAGGCTAAGAGAAAGTTAGACTCAAGGAATGGGACATCCTCCAAGATTTGGGGCAGCTGGCTTTCTGGATTGGGGAGGAGGTACAAGACATACGTTAGGGAACTGGATCGAGTCTGGGTAGCTGGAACCACATCCTAGAATAGGAAAGACTGGATCATCCTATCTCAGTATGGAGTGCAGCTTATTCTCTGCGAACTCTTCTCACCCTCTTTAGTAATTGGGAATATGTATTCTATTGGAGAATTAGCCCCTGGTTCTCTGAAGTCTTTTTTAAATGCTATTTTGTTCAGTAAACAATTTTTGAGCTCCTTGTATGTAATATGCTTAATGCTAAGCACTAGTATGAAATGATTATACTAATAGTGCTGATAGAATGCTGTCTGAAGGCGTTATCCTATACTTAACAGATTTAAAAGTTTAAAAACATAATATCGATTTCTTACATTTCTATGGTGCTTTAAAGATTTTTCAAAATACTTTTGAATCGGACTTAGTCTCATCACTCTTCATTGTAAAGTCTGGCCTTAGGCTTGGAAAAATTACCTAAGGTCACATGGCAGAACTGGGCCTCAAATCCATATCTTTGAAATTCTCATCCACTGCTCATTTCAGTACACCACAGCCACTTCTAGACTACTTCAGGAAGTGTGGAGAGTCTGCCTCTCCAGGTTGTGGGAGTCATGCTATTACAATACTAGCGTATGCCCCCATCGATTACTTACTGATTGCAAAGGTAAAAATGTACCTTTATAATGAGCTCCAGCAGCCACCAGTTTAACTAATGAATGAAATTTAATTTTATTAATAGTGGGATCACCTGACATTATGCACATTCAAATGTCATGTGATGCAATGTGAAATGGTGAACAACATAATTTGTAGTGTTTTTGCAAAAAAAAAAAAAAATCAAGCCTCTAGACCAGTGTCTACTCGTACATGCACACGTACGGAGAGAATGAGCAGAAATGGCAAAATGCTACGAATTGTTTTATCTAGGTTTAGGATATACAGGTGTTCACTGCGTTGTTTTCTCAACTTTCCATTTGCATTGACTCATAATACAATATTGGAGGGGAAAATTACCGCCTCTCCCCGCGAAGTCCCCCTGGACGTCAGCGGCCCAGCGATCCAGGAGGTGTAGGTACCGTCCCACACGCTCCACTCCCGCCCCGCTCGCCTCCGGACCGGGCCTGGGCATGCGCAGAGGGCCCACCGCGTCCGCCCCGCCCCTCGGCGACGTGCGCGCGCAGGGCGCAGGCGCGCGGCTCCTGCTGCCCGCGAGAAGCCAGCCAGCTGCGGGACGCGGTTGGCGTCTGACGTGCGGAGACTGTGAAAAGGATGGAGCCGCTGAAGGTGGAAAAGTTCAGCACCGCCGACCGGGGAAACGGGCTGCGCGCCTTGGCGCCCCTGCGCCCTGGAGAGCTGCTCTTCCGCTCCGATCCCTTGGCGTACACGGTGTGCAAGGGGAGTCGTGGCGTTGTCTG
Organism: Rhinolophus sinicus; assembly: GCF_057876585.1. Lineage (NCBI taxonomy): Eukaryota > Metazoa > Chordata > Mammalia > Chiroptera > Rhinolophidae > Rhinolophus > Rhinolophus sinicus. Next base: position 54,498,559 of record NC_142506.1, on the reverse strand, counting down.
CGACCGCTGCCTTCTCGGGTACGTACGGAGCGCGCTCGCCCACCGGAGTCCTGTCAGCGCGGGGTCCGCGGTACTGGGGGTGTGTGTGTGGGGCGGCCGCCCCGGGACTCCGTCTGGCCGGGGCTGCCCAGGTGCCCAGCCCCGCGCTCTCCTCACGTGCGGCTCCCGGGGGCTCGCGGCGGCTGACAGACTCTGCGCGGCCGCCCCGGGGCTGCCGTGCCGGGGGTCGGGGGTGTCCCAGGCTCAGCCCCTGCAGTTGTGTAGGGCTCTGCTGGACCTGCTAACTCCTGCCCCCCTTGGGCTCCGGTAGGAACTGGGGGCAGCCGGTGGGGAAGGCAGAAGGGGAAGCGTTGGGCCGGGGGTAATCTCGCTGGGGAGCAAAAAGTCCGTGCCCCGTGCGATGATTAGCTTCACCGGTGCGGAAATCACAGCTGGCGGAGGTGGGGGCAGGTGGGAGCAGGGATGGTATAAATCAGGCTCACAGCTTCTGCTCCGCGAGGAAAGGACTGAGCTTGCAGGAGGCGGAAGGATCTGGGTGTGTAGGAGACACTTTCTGTGGTCCAGGTGACACTGTCTGTGTCCGGGTGACACGTTCTGTGTCCAGGTTCCGTTTGACCTGGGGATACGAAGCTGAACGGGACATCCTTGGGATTTCTTAAGGAGCAGTAAGTGAGAAAGATACGAGTAATTGCAAGGTATAGCAGTGCTGAAATAGACATGCAACTCTGTGTGTGGAAGCTTAAGTTACTGAGGTTCCATGGCGCGCTCTGCATTTAATGTCTGTGCAGGCAAGTCTAATTCTTAACCACCTATCTCGAACTGAGAATTCGGGTGCATGTGTTATAAGCCTGAAAGCACTGGGCTAACGCAAAGTGCTATGCAAAAGCAATTTATGGAAAAATGTAATATATATGCACAGTCATAGGATTTGTATTCAAGCAAGAAACGTTATTGAGCTCCTGTTTTTTTTCCGTGACTGCTCTTCCAGACCTATTAGCCTGGGATTTGGGCGAGTGGAGGTGAGGTGGTAAGTTCAAAGCTCAAACCAGTAGCTTGACTGTTAATCGTAATACATCCTTATTAGATTCATAATTGAGGAATTTATTTAATTTTGTATTTTAAAGTTACCAAATAATAATTGTATCTGTTGTTTACTGAAGCAACCATAACAGCAAGAATGGCAGTAAAAAATCTGTTGAGAAGAGAACGCCTTGAAGTTTTTGTAAACTGTGTGGTTGAAAACCATTCAAGACTTGACCTTTTGCTGAAGGCGCCACATTGAAAGCCATAGACCTTTGAGTCTCATTCAAGTAAATTAGAGAAAGCTGGGCTCTTCATCCTGTTAAATCCTTTGGGGGTGTATCTAGAGTTTGAATGTAGTCCAAAGTAGAGATCTTGCTGTTTCTTAAGTCCTGTAATATTAATTGATGGAGAAGATGTGGGTCATCTTGCAGATAAAATCTGACTGCCAAGTGATTTAACAGTTGGAATAGAAAAGTTTTGGAATGACTACACAATGACAAATTATTAATTGAATTATCAGAACTGGACTTGAGTCATATGACGCATGGAATTGTCCAGTTTCCAAAATTGACTACGCAAACCCAGCCCTTTGTGGATGGGATGCTTCTTGATTTACCATGTTATTTCATGACTGCTTTTTAATCACTCATTTTTCTTAGTATCAAGAACTACAGTGACTTAAGGAGAAAAAAAAAATATCATGAAAGACTATTGGGGCATTGTCAGCATTGCTTTAAACTAAAGTATGAAGGAAACCCAACTCTGAAAATGGGTAGGAACCAAGGACAGTTCCACGTCTGGCGCTGCACTTTTGCTGAGGTTGGGACCTGGAGAGGACGTCATTTCTCATGCTGCCCGGTAATACTGGTTACAGCGTGTATCACCAGCACCGTGACGTTGGGCCCTGCCGCTGCTACTCTTGCTGCCACTGCCACCACTTGGGAAACTAGTTATTGCTGGAAAGTTGCTGTCTTACGTGTGCGTCTTTGTAACATTAGCTGGTGATTCAAAGTCCTCAGTAGTGCCCTGGTTTGGTTGAGCTTAGGTAACTGCCTGTACCCTAGCTGCAGGGGGAGTGAGTATTTGGCCTTTTTGGCTTATAAGAGAGGAGGCAGGTTCTAATTCCCACCGATATTCACATAGTGGGGAAATCAGCAAACATATACATAGGGAAAGGGACAGAAGGAAATGCCAAACATCCAAACAAAACAAACTCAAACTACTAAATGGATTTTTCATACTGATTAACACGTGTTTATTAGTACTTTACACAAAAAATATATTTGTACTTCTTTTGCGTTGCTAGGCTATGGCTCCCTTGCGTTGCAGTCATAGATGTTCTGTTGAATACGTCCACTCCATTGGTTGTAGTGTGTCTGAAGTGCCCTGTTGGGAATCACTGCAGTCTGAAAATCGTGTTAGAGAAATCAAGGTTTGGTGCATTGTTTTATGCAGTTTTTTCTACTGCTATTGAAGTCTGTCATTATGGGATACAGTTTCTGTATTCCTTATCACCTTGTAAGTAAAATTTGTGTTTTTTTATCCATCATCAATTGTGAAATCCTTGAGAGGAGATACTACATGTTTTAATTTTTGTAGCCGTGGCACCTCGTAAGCGAGTAGTCTGTAGTGTCAACGTGGCAGAATTGCCCTTTAGCTGTCCTTGCCTTCTGCTGCCTTCCGTTTGAATTAAGAAATGGAATGAAAATATTAGTTTGTAACAAACATAGCGGGGAAGCGGGGAACCAAGTACATACTATTTAAGAACAGGTATTTATTATAATTACTTTATCAGTCTCCAAGTGATTTATTGTCATAAGATTCTACCTGATCTCCTTTGGCTTTGGGCTGGTTTGATTTCTGCTTTAGTTCTTGCATGTTTATTTTTATTAAGGAGAAACTTGAACCTGCTTCGTGGCTTTTTTTGCTTTTTTCCTGTCGTTAAGGATTAGCTTCTTGTTTTTCATGTTGTGAGTGGAGAAGAAAATGAAATATGTAAGTTGGAGAAAGATTACATGACAGTTAAATTATTACCTAAAATAATTTATATTATCCTTTTTCTGCTCTTGCACACATTTTTAGTTTGAAGGAGCTGAAAAGATTGACCGAGGGGTTGTGTTATCTGTTTGCGTTGGTAAGTGTAGCACATACTATTCCATTGAAATGGTTCTGTTTATAGGTGTCCCTACTCCCCGAGGTAGTGACCTAAGTCTGATTCTCTTCTGTCCCTGCCTGGGGCCGAGCAGACAGGAGACACTAACTGTTGAAGTTGTAAGAGGATAATATTTTGGGGAATTTTAAGTTGCTGTATATTATGTTTGTTCTTGGTTTTCTAAACTTCTAAATTGCCTGTAGCTCCCATATCAAGAGCTTCCCCTGGAAAACTCAAATTATAGCTTCTTCTGTAGGGTAAAGAGGACACGTCTTCCATCCTTAAAGCTGCGATTGAGGCTTAGTGCCTCCCTGGAGGAAGGAGGAGGATTTGGAAGTGGAAAGCCCACCTTTTTCAGCTCTGGTGGGTTGTGGGAAGAAGGGGGGCAGAAGTAGGGAAAACAGACTGGGAAATATATGATCTGACCTACCCTGTCTGGGCCAAACTTCTGGGATTGGGGTGAGTGTGTTAAATGGGTTGAGGGGACAGCAAAAGTAGAAGGCCTTCGGTTCTGCTTCTTATTTGGAATCTTGGGCGGTCAGTGCTGGACCAACGTTGGGGTCTGTAGCACAGCAGTAGTAGAAGGAAATGGTAGAAGGATAGATGAGCCTCTGGTAGCAGGGGATTCCGAAATGCTGTCACACCACTGTGAAGCACGTGGAGGAGCTCAGCGGCATGGTGGGACAGCAGGCGTCAGGGCAACAGACTGTGTGACTCCAGACTAAAGGTCAGGGTCATGGATACTAGAGAGAGGAGGCAGCATGCCATCCCAGAAGGTGGGATGGCACCAGTCCAGCCATGGGACCTCATCACCTCCTTGCAGCAAAGACCGGTGAGGATCCATGGACACTCCAAGATCCAAGGTCTTCTTGCCACTGTAAGGGAGAAGGAAGTTGAAGTTGTAGGCAAGGGAGGGTGTAATCATGGACCGTGAGTTCTAGGCTAAGACAGATCATGAAGAGGTGATGGACAGGGAAATGGGGTAGAATCAATGGATTAGAGGACCTGAGGTGGTCAAAGAAATGGTGGCATGATCTAGAATGGGATGGCTTGACATATATATATACTTTAGAAGTGTGTATGTTGGTACAACAAGGTTTAGGGTATGGCAGAAAGTGGCGGAGGTAGGGAATAAGAAAGACTGTTGAAATGATCAGGAAACTGAGGGGCCGAGGTGTTAGATGGATTTTTCTGGATAAGTGACGTGACCAAGAATGTTAGGCATTGGAATGGATGGTTTCAACAAAGGCAGAATTCTCACGTTGGCTTCCCAACCCAAGGTTTAAGGACTGAGTAGAAAGAGCCAACTGGAGACAGGACTCTCTATGGATATGACTTCCATTTTTCTTTTTTAAGCCAGAGTGATAATGCCTGTTCTTTTTGCTTCTCCTTTTTCTTCTGCAAAGAGGTTTGGGAAAGGGTTGTATAGAAAGAGAACTGATCCTGAAAACATTCGGACCATGTCAACACCACAGCAGAGGATGTTGTTCGAGAGGATGGCCTGCTTTGTATGGATCGCATGAGTCGTTCTTTAGAAACCTGGTGCTTATTCAAAGGGCTCAAGAACAGAGCACGCAGGGGACAGGGATGGAGGCTGGCGCCTGGAACTCCTAGGACGGGAGGCTGGGTCACAGGGACTACCTCTGTGGGGCTGGCAATGTGTCAGAGTGCTTGTTTCCCTCAGCTTTGCACACTGACTGTATCGCCAGGCTTTTGAATATTTGCCAATCTGATGATGAGGAGTGGTATGTCAGCTTAGTTTTCATTTGTATTTCAGTTGCTTGATGAATAAAGTTAAACATCTTTTCATATGTTTAAAGGCCATATTCATTTCTTTTTGTGAACTGTCTGTATCTATTTTTGCCCTTTTTTTTTTTCTAAAAGATTTTGGCCTTCCCCCCCTCGCCAAATTTTAAACATTTTGTTGTATATTAGAGACATTAGCCATTTGCATTTGATAAATATTGCAAATATTTTCTCTCAGGTTGTCATTTGTCTTTTTTTTTTTTTTGATGGGCGCAGCTCACACTGGCCCATGTGGGGCTCGAACCGGCAGTCTTGGTGGTGTTAGCACCAAGCTCTCACCAACTGAGTCTTTTAACTTTGCATATGATGGAGTAATTCCTCCATGTTTTCTTCGAGAATTTGAATTCTTTAAATCTGTATGTTTGGCACTCTGATTCGTTTAGAGTATATTCTAATGCATGGCATAAGGAATGGATCTAATTTTATCTATTGTCCCATCACCATTTGTTAAAAAGATTATTTCTGTCCTACTGGTTTGCTCCCGTGATCGTATTCTAGGTCACACACTAGCTGGGTCTAACTGGACTTGCTATTCTATTCCATTGGCCTGTCTATTCGAGCGCCAGTACCACACTGTTTTAATGACAGAGAAATAGAGAATTTAATTACTAGGAATACTCTTACGTCATCTTCAAATATGTAGTTTTGTTTTTTTCTTTTTCCATTTTTATGCCTCTAAGTGGTTTTTTGTAGGCTGATGACTTGGAGGAATGCCTCCAGAACAACGCTAAATAGTAGTGGAGATAGTAGATATTCTTGTCTTGTTCCTGGTCTCTAGGGTTTCCTTATTAAGATGTTAATTTGGAGAGTCATAGGATTGTTTTCCTGGTAGGCTTTTTTTTTTTTTTTTTAAAGATTTTATTGGGGAAGGGGAACAGGACTTTATTGGGGAACAGTGTGTACTTCCAGGACTTTTTTCCAAGTCAAGTTGTCCTTTCAATCTTAGTTGTGGAGGGTGCTGTTCAGCTTCAAGTTGTCCTTTTAGTCTTAGTTGTGGAGGGCGCAGCTCAGCTCCAGGTCCAGTTGCCGTTGCTAGTTGCAGGGGGCACAGCCCACCATCCCTTGTGGGAATTGAAACCGGCAACCTTGTGGTTGAGAGCCCGCGCTCCAACCAACTGAGCCATCCGGGAGCTCAGCGGCAGCTCAGCTCAAGGTGCTGTGTTCAATCTTAGTTGCAGGGGGCGGAGCCCACCATCCCTTGCGGGACTCGAGGAATTGAACTGGCACCCTTGTGGTTGAGAGCCCTTTGGCCCATGTGGGAATAGAACTGGCAGCCTTTGGAGTTAGGAGCACGGAGCTCTAACTGCCTGAGCCACCGGGCCGGCCCTCCCGCTAGGCTTTTTAATATCCCATCATAAATTTACAAGAGACTATAGAACCAAGTTTATACGTCTTATATTTCAGGTTGCTTGCTTAGGTAAAGAAAATCGTTAAAACAAATGTGTTTCCATGTTGTGAAATGTTCATCCGTGCGACTGGATGAGTTAGGGTTTGCTCAGAGAAGCAGAATCACTGAGTGACAAAGGGTAAGGACTCCAGAGATGAGACCTTGCTTAATCATGGGATTTGGTGAAGATGCTGTTGGCTCTGCATCGTGTGGGGGCCTGAAGATACTGCAAGTCAGCAGAGCTGCCAGAACGATAAGCTGACTGTCAAGTGGGGCAAGCGAGAACAAGCTGGAATCCAGCTGGAATCAATAAGGACAATTTGGAACCTGCGTCTGTCTCCCGTCTCGATGGCACTCTTGTCCCCTTTGCCACAGAACTGTTCATGTAATGTGCTCTACAACTTGGAGGAACTTCAGGAAGATACAGCAGGAGCTGGAAGAACAGAGCCTGGCTGCTGCTGCAGGCCAACCGTGACGGTGTCCACAGACCTTCAGAACATAATTGTGGTTGCCTCACCTCTGCCTTCCAAATCTCACAGGTATCATTTGTGGCCAACCTTAACCTAGCATCATACGGAGAGGGAATTCTGGGAAATGTAGTTCCAGCCTGATATGTTGCTCTACTACATAAGCCACCACAGTTCGTCCCTTGTCAACTACATGCAACACATTCAACCATATGTAACTATACATAAGAACAATAGCAAACTCATTCTCCCACCGAGCCTTACAACCAAAAACACACTGACCCTTTCCCGAAAGTGTATACAAAATCTCTTTGTCCATCTTTGGGTGATTTCATTCTAACAGCTGAATCACATGCTCCCTTTCATGTTCCATACCTTTGATATAATCCACTGTCATTGTCCAAGAGCCACCTGTCTTCTGTGTTGGCCAAATAGGCAAGTTAAAAGGGGATATAGGAGGGATAACTACCCCTGCATCAAATCATTGATTGTGGCATGAAGGCCTTCAGAAATGTAGGGTTAGTTTTGGTTTGCTGTTTAGGCGGGTAAAGGCAGTTCTAGTGGCTTCACTTGGACTTTTATACCATAATAGCCATTACTCTGTGGGTAAGGGAACAAGAGAGGGGATTCTGACAGCTGCTGAGCAGGATTTGGGGTGGGTGTGGGGACCTACTGGACCCACGATGAGATGAATCTGAACCCAGACCCCCTCGATCTCCTGACTTCCATAAGCTCCTGTTCCTGAGAGTTTGGAAGACAATGCTATTTTGGTCTTTAGGAATTAACGTCGGTTCAGCACCGATATCCAGTAATTGCCCCCCAAAGTTTGGTTATGTCCTTTATCTACCCCAGTGCAAAGTCATCCGTGTAAATGGCTGTAGGTCTCTTTTGGGAAGCTAGGAGGAAGGTTTATAGTCACATTTGGCTCTGTGGTTTTTCCTCCAGGGGACCTGACTTTCCCTTCATTCAGTAGGCTCTGGATCTGTGAAGTGGCCTAAATGTGGGAATTGGTAGAGAGGCCACAACTCTTGATTTTTTGGTGATTTAAATCATACTTCTGTTTGCCATACTGAGAGCTTTCCCACCAATACTTATCAGGTAAGACTTTAGTAGACGCTCCCCCATTTCAGTTCTAGTGGCACTGTGGTTCATTAGCCACTGTCAGCAATCTCTGCTATTCACACCTGGGTACTATTTGGGCTGCCATTAGGGTCTGCTTCCACCTTGTCTTTGGTGATTAAGTGCTACCACCCGGTCCCTGCATCGTGGGAATCCTTCACCCCCTCACTATATTCATCCCCCACTAAAGGAAAGTCACCACTTTCCTTTGTGGTCTGTGGAGAACAGCCACCACAGAGCACTCAAGAGGGCCGGGGCCCTCTCGTGAATGTCCTTCTCAGCTCGGGGAACAGACGTTTTCTGGATCTTCCCAGGGATGTGGTTAAGGGCGGGTAAACAGTCTTACATATGAAATCCACTCAGCATGCTGACCTCACTGAGCCATCAGATACCTTCTTCCTCAGTATACCCAAGAAGTTCTGATGTTTCAACTTCCTTGAGTGTAGGTCCCCTTTAGGTCCAGCTATCAGTCCACTAACCAAGCAAACTGTTAGGGCTGTTCCCAGCTGCTTGAGCCAACCTGTTGAAACCATAATCCCTGCTTAGTGCACCGATATCAATACATTCAGCTCAATCCAGCATTATCCTCCACCCTAATCCAACACTCCAACACTCTTAGGGTCCTTTTCCATATGTGTTCCCCAAGTTTTGTTTTACTATAAATTGGCGAAATCTTGCAGTTCTTTTGGTGTGTAATGTACCTCCTCATTGGTAGTACTTTTTAGCTTTATCCTTTGGGGCCGCCCAGGACTTGAGTTTGATCACAGATCTAGAAACACTGAGAGGGGGTGAGGGTAGTTCCCAAGAAGGCTCAGTAGTCCTCCATGTATAGGGGAGCCCATTGCAGCTTCTTCAGGCACAGGGAGACCAACCTTTTCAGTGCTTTTACTGGGAAAGGCAGTTCAACAGAATTGAGGAGTTCAGGGTACCCCGTTTCATGAACATCTGCCTAAATGCTGGCACCCCTAATTTAGGGTGCTTCTCCTTACCAGTTTCCTAACTGATGTACGAGTTCCACGTGTGAGTTTGGGAATTCGGCGAATGTCATTCAGTTCTTGTTCCTCTTAAGTGTGGTCTGGGGATCAGCAGTGTCACTTTCAACTGGGAGCTTGTTAGTAATGCAGAGTTTTCTGTTGCACCCCAGACTTACTGAATCAGAATGTACATTTCCTGTGTATGGTTTCAAGATAGTTGCATAACTTGTGTTTATGTTAAACCAATTTCTGTAAGAACTTTTAAACTTCAAGTTCTCAGTAGCCCAGTTATTTGATAAGTTTCCTTTGAGATTCTTCTGGGGGACTCTATGATTTTATTTTACATTTAATTCTATATATGCGACATCTACAGTTTTTGCAGATCAGATTTTACATGATTTCCCGTTTGCAGTGTGGGAGTTCCCCATGAAGTCTTAATTATTAATATGGTAGATATGAAGCTCCCTCTGGTGGGCAATGGGGTGAAAAGCTCTTTCAGAATAGTCACTTGGTTTTTAGCTATTAAAACTTAATACCCTTGGGTGAACCTCCTTCCCAAACATTTATCACAACTTTTGCTTTGAATGCCACCAATAAAGACAAACTAGCCAAATTTTTTCATAAACATCTATATAAAACTCACCGTAATGAAAGAATACTGTTTACATTGATATGGTAACAGTGCCTTATTAATAATGACTGTGTTATTCATACTAAGAATCAAAACTCATGTCTGAAACTGGTAGTCACATTGGAATTTGTGACGATCTGGGGGAGAAATTGTGCCTGTTCATCTACTTATCATGGTATTTATTATTGTGGAAGATTTTGTGCAAATGATTCCCCCCCTTCTCCCCTAGTTTTTGCTATAATAATTGGTAGGATGGAAATGATAAATGTGACTGTGTGGAGTAATCTTATTTTTTTTATCTCATTCTAATCTTAGAATTCATATGGTTGCTCTCCAGCAACACAGTTATATTTCTGAACAGTTCCTGAAAAGGCTCATAACCTATGTGATAAAAACCTTAGTGGTTTTATTTTGAAAGTAAAAATCAACAACTAAAGCCATTATTTTACTTGTTTAAACATAGTAAAGTCAAGAAACTTTCCTTTTTACACTTAACTTGTTGCCAGAGTACTGTTTTAACATGGCCTATTCATGTTTAATTTTAAGCATTTAAGAGATTTATAATTCTAAGTTGATACTGATTTTTTTAATTCATTATTTGCTTGAGAATTAATGTCAGGAAGTCCTCTGTTCTTGTTGTTAGACTTTGAGGCAAAAATAAAAAGAGAAACCACATAAGGAGGAAAAGATAGATTGATAAATTGGCAGTTTTAACTTCATAAAAGTTAAAAACATCTGTGTGTCAGAGAACTGTGTTATAAGGGAAAAGCCATGAAACTGAGGAAAATATTTGCAACATAAAGCACATATCTTTAATATACACAAATCATTCATAAATTAATAAGAGAAAGCAACTTACCTGTTTCCTGGGGCATTTTTTTTCTCTTTGTCTCTGCTTCTGAACAGTCCTGATCTTTAGATTTCTCGGTGAGAAATTCTCTCTTGATTCGTTGGTTCTCAGCATTGGCTACACATTGGAAGCATCTGGGCAGCTTTAAAAAATACTCATGGGTCCCACCCCAGAGATTCTTATTTAATTGGTTTAGAGTGTGGCTCGAGCATGGCAATTTTAAAAGCTCCCCAGGTTATTGCAACGTGCAGTCTGGCTTTACAACTACTGTCTCTCTTTTTCATTGTAAGTGACTCCCCTCTTTGCATATTTATATTCAAGGATTAAGGTGAAATTGCCACAGTTGGGTTCAGTCAAGCTACTTATGAGAGCCATAAATAATTCTGCAAGTTGAATTTCAAACTGGGCATTTATATTAGCATGTTCTGTTCACATTTTAATTTTTGTCATACATAGGACAAGCATGTATTAAACTGAATTATTAATTTGAACGTTGTGATGTTTCGCACAAATGAATTTGATGAGTATATTAAAATTTAATTGTTAGCATTTTTCCGCTACTGTGTTTACTTCTTGTTCGGAAGATGTTAATTAGAAAGATTTATGTTGTACAGGTGATCAGGGAAAGAGTGCTTGGTTATTTAGGTAACAGTTTCTCCAGGCAGTTTATTTTTTTATTTTTTGACTGTATAATATTAGATACTCAGTTTAAATGCTGAAAACTTAAGCCTCTTATGAAAGGCTTTCTTAAAGTCTATGAATCATTGGTTTTTATTCGTATAAATTTGCCTGTAGAATTTTGAAAATATTCTGATGTCTGGGTCACATCCTTAAAGATCCTTTTAAAGCTCCACGGTTAATACTGATACATAGCTTGAGTTGAGAATCTTTTGGGGCGGGGGAAGACAAAACAGGATACTAGTAAAAAGAAGTGGCATAGATAATAATTATGGAGGAATAACTAACAGGGAAATGCATGTAGACCATTTTGACTGCATCAGAGTGTTGTTTGTGTAGGAGGTTACGGGGGGGGATAAGATTGGAATAGATTCTGGAATACAGAAGGCCTTGGCAGTCAGGCTCAAGAATTTGAACTAGACTTTGTGGGTATTGAGGAGCCCATAAATAATTTTGACTACCAGTATGAAATGCAAACATTTTCTGATGCACAAAAATACTGATTTAGGTGAATTTTGTCATTGGGGAGAGATGTGGGAAAACGAGAAGAGGATTCCACTTAAGAGAAAATTTGCTTTACTCTGAGTGTGAAGTAATGAAGGCCTGAGTTGGGAGGTGGTGGAGGGCCTAGATGTAAAACAAGTCCTTTTGAGAGAAGAATTGACCTTGTCATTTGCTGACTTGATTATACGGCGAGGAAGGAGTGAAGGGTGAGTGCAGTTTGTTGGGATAATGGTAATAGGACTGCTCATTGAAGTCGGTGGGGGTGAGATCACCAGCTAATAACTTATGCAGCAAAAGACAGTGCAGCTAAGGACCGAGCTTAAGAAAAACTACTTCTCAGGATTGGGAGACAAGAGAAGGCTTTTAAATAACTTAGTAATTCCCCCTTTTTTTGGCCTACGTTTCACTGTCGAGGTGAATAGGTAAGTAATTCAGACCCTGAGCCTCAATTTTACCTTTTTTGAAGTGAAGACATGGAATGATTTCTGATATCCTTTTGAAACTTTCTACAAATCTTGAAATCATTTTTGTATTTTCTGCCACTCTTTTCTTGTAATGGTTTTATTGACATAGAATTTGTATATAGTCAGTGCCGCGTAACGCCAGTTTGGAGTTTTGGTCAGCGATGGGCCACACACAGCGGTGGTCCCATAAGGTTATAATAGAGCGGAAAGATTCTACTGCCTCATGTCCTCGTAGCCGGCAGAATGTCACGCATTAGTCACGTGTCTGTGGTGAGGCTGCTGTAAACAGACCCACTGAGCTGCCAGTCGTGTAAATGGACACCACATGCGATTTTGTACAGTCCATATACTTGATCATGATACTAAATGGCTACGTAACTGGTTTATGGATTTACCATACTTTTTGTTGTTGTTTTAGCATATACTCTTTCTGCTTATAAAATAAAAAAGTTTGCTGTAAACAGTCCGCCGTGTGATGCTGACAGCAGCCTCATATACCTCGTGTTTACTGTGTCTCCTGATGGCATCATTTTCTCTTGTGCTTGGTTTAATCTCGTGTTGTTCTGCAGTAACATGCTGTACAGGCTTGTCGCCTAGAGTTAATAGACTAGGTGTGGGTGGCTGTGTCACCTAGGCTTGTGTAAGTGCACACTGGGATGTTTGCACAACAATGAAATCGCCTGTTGATGCATTTCTCAGTCACGTGCCACATGACTGTACTGTACCATTCATCTATTTAAAGTAATACGAAGTAACAACATTTATCATTTTATCCATTTTGAAGTGTTTAATTCAGTGGCATTAAATACACTGAAAATGTTATGCAAATAGTACCACAACCAATTTTAGAACATTTTTATCATCCCTCAGAAAACCCCTATACCTTAAGCCTATCTTCTACTCTAACTAGAAGAAAACCTTAGGGTTAAACCCTTGAATTTAGGCTGTTTATCACCTGCTGTATAACCAAATGACTTCACACCCACCTAGAAATCACTTCCAGTTCAAATCGGCTCCTTGCCACCCTGACCCACTAGATGGCAGTGTGGGAACACCAGGTAGGAAAGTGACTTGGAGGAATCCACCTCTATTTGTACTCAATTCCAGCAGGCTGTACACCATGACATCTACTTGTAGCAGTAAATGTAGTGGTTATGAAGGCAGCCTCTGAGGACTGAGCGTCTCCTCTTGAAGATTTTGCTAATGCAGAATATTGTATTTACAATGGTCAACTCCTGGGCTTGTTTCCTTATTCATAAAATAAGGGTACTGGGTACCTCACGTGATCTTCGTGAGGATTCAATGAAAGAACACACATGAGAGTGGCTAGTCTAGTGCCTGAAATACTGCATTGTTTCTCAAAGCATGATCACCCTGTTAAAATTAGCTGGGGGTGGGGCTTACACATCTGTTGGCCTGGGCCTCTCAGAATATCTACTATTTTAAGCACAGGAATCTACATTCTTACCAAACTATCTGGGTGGTGCTGGCACCTACCAAATTTTGACACCTGCTTACCTATAGGACAGAGACATATTCCATTTGGAATCTAGTCTTTGCCTACTTTTTGGTGTTATTGGCACTACAGTTTGAGACCACTAGGGCCAAATAATTACAACTTGAATGTGAATAGTATAGCAGTTCTTAGTAGCAGGCTAATTAAAGCTTTACTATTTTTTCTGAACTTAGCTCATTCTTTTTCTTAGCCACCTTCACTTTCTTCTGTCTTGACTTTGCTTTTTGACTGATTTTCCTGAAGTTGACCTTTTTATATCAAAGATCTATAATAAGATCTTTCCTTTGTTGGATTTAGTTAAGATGTACAGCTCAAGCTGGCAGATGATTTTAGAAGTCTATCTTAAAATGCCCAGACTTATTTTGAATGAAGTTATTCATGTAATAACTGTCTTTAATCATTAATTATAAGTCACAGGTCAAATAAATTGATTTAATTATAATTTGGAGCCCAACCCTTCATGAGCAGGATTTAATGAGCAGTGCACTTGTGGAAGATTGATTTATTGAGAGGTCAAATAATTCTTGTAGCTACTGTGCATAGGAAATGGTAAAAAATGAGTAAGTGGAGCCTAAGTTAGAAACTGAGCATGATTTTCTAACAGCAGCCTGCTATCTCCTGTAACTGCTTTTTTGTATTTGGATCCATCTCCTGTTTTTTTCCTTTTTCTGTCTATAGATGAACAAATTATTCTGTTATTTCTGTTTAGAGTGGTGCTCTCTCCTCCATGCGCTCATAACATATATCATTTATCCCTTGTACTACATCGTATTTTAATTAATTATTTGAACCAATATTAAATAATTTTCCATCTCCACAGGAGGCTCTGGGTGCAGGAACGGTGTCTTGTAGGGTATAAACCAATATACACCCGTTTTGAGTTTTCTTCCTTATGTCATTTAAATCCCTCAGTATAGTTTTTAGCCATATTTTCTTCATTTTTCTTTTGGTACAGGTAGATGATTTAATTTATTTTGTTATCTTGGAGACCGATTCTCTGCCTTCCTACACGTCTAGTAGCCCTTCTTTGAAAACAGTATTACACTCCTCTAAATCTAGTCTCCTTTCTTTAAATGTTATAGTTTGGCGAACTGCAACATTGCTTTGTTTCTAAGGCCTTGATCACTGATAAGAATGAGGATTGTGTGCCATTACATTTTTTTGTGGTGGGAGATTACTTTTTAAAGATTCCTTTTACTTCGTATATATCTAGTCATCTGTTTGTCTACATGGTGTAGTGGAAAAATAGCTCTGTCCTTGGACAAGAAGAGTTAGGTTTGTGTCCTTGTTGCATTATTTGCCAGATTTGTGACCTTTCATTTTCCTCATCTATAAAATGGGGATGACAGTTGCTACATGTATCCATGGGATTGTAGTGAAGAACAAATTAGTCAATATGCTGAAGCCTTACATGAATGGGATGTATTATCATAATCATCAACCTCATCCCTGAAATAAAATATTTAGAAATGAAAGACCAATTAATGAAAGTTGGAGTTGGGTTTTGATTTTTCTCTTTTTGGCTGAAATATTTAGAAGTTAGTATCGTTACCTGTAGATGAATATCACCCATAATATCTTCTGGGTAATGAATCTGCTATTCCCTATTCTAGAGGAATTTCAACCCATTAAAACTTATGTCATATCTGTTAAGGAGCTTTGTTGTCTGGTTATGCCATTTACTATTTGTATGAACCTGGAAAATTACTAGCTGAACCTAGTTTCTTCATTGATAAGATGTGGATAATAATAATAATAATAATAATAATAATACACCTACCTTCCTGGGTTCTGAAAGGAATAAACGAGAACATGTATGACACAGTCTCCAGCAGCCAGTGCAATGCCTGGAGTAGTGTTTGTTGCTATAAGTAAGCAGTAATGATAATAGTGGTCAGTACGGAAGACGAGAGTTAACACTTATGGAATACTCGCTATGTGTCAGGAACAATGGAAAGGGCTTGAATGTGCAGTATTTCATATCATCTTCCAAAACCTCGTGAAGTCTCTACAGGTATTCTTATTCTTCCCATTTTATAGTTAATGAAACTGAAATTCAGATAAGTTATAACTTGCCCAAGCTTTATTATAGTTAATGCTACCTGAATTCAGAGCCCACTGTCTTTATTACTAATTAACTCTTTCTTACTAATTAATTTTTCATTCCTGTTGGAAACTTATCAGATGTTAACAGTAATTATACATATTGTGCTACAGTAAAGTTGATAATAAAATGACATCTCTTTCAGATTAGAAAATATGTTGAGACAAGATTAAATAGATATAACCCTCTGGTAATATGTAGCTAGTCCAATAATTGAGAGATTTGGGTTGAAGTTATATATATTTTTGTTCTTCAGTATCTTTAAAACATTTTTGTGAATGGGCATCTGTTAAAAGTGTGAAAAAACAATGGTAGACTTACTAAAATATGAAACATTTGAAATTAACCATAAAACTACTTGGACTGTGTTGAGATTTTCTTTCCTTTAATGAGAAAGGCCCAAAACAGCAGAGAGGAAGAAAGGCGGAGAGAGACAGAGAGAGAGGTACCGATTGCTAAGTTTTCTGTGAATGCTTATTGCCTTTTTCCCCCCCACGTGGTGCCATCTTAGTCGCTCCATGCCCTGGTAAGAAGCTGATGTGAGAGTCCCAGTTGTATGAGAGAACACAATTACAGAATTACGCAATCCTTTCTCCTAAGTGGTCCCGCAAGCCTTTGGGTCAGCAGTAGAGGTGACTTAGTGACTGCTCTCCCAAAGAAGTTCTCTGGTTTCATTTTTAGAGAAAGAATTCTTTGTATTTGCATACAACGGTGCTTTGGTAAATGTGTATTTAAGAAGAAGAAGAATAGGGTACCTTTGGGGGCTCTGGTAAGTATTTTGATGTGAGTCTGAAAACGTATTTTCATGCTGTGAATGATAACTTGGGATACACGGGTTCTCTGGGTGTCTTAATGGCTGTTCTTTCATTGCCATTTTAGTATGAGTCATTAGGTAATGCTCTGTAATGTTTTGCTTGAATTAATGTGAATGTTTTATGAGAATACCAGATTTCAAGGACTTATCAACAGCTTAATTCTTAGTTTAATGTTAAAGCACATCAACTGAGGTACACATATCATCAAGAGGGAAATCCACCCTTAATTGCCTTAACTTTGGTAACTTAAAAAGGAACATTAAAAAAAAAAGTCATTTGGATGCAGTAGAAAATCAGTTCTGTTGCTCTGGACAGTAAATCCTTTCTAAGTGTGCAACTGGGTTGTGTTTAGGTTCAAGAGCGGGGCAATGAGATCAACCTGGTAGTAGTAATAGAACATGTGGCCTAAGTCAGAAGAAACCTGAAATTTGGGATGACGGGTTCATCCCTTGGGGAAATCTACTTATAACCATAAACTCTTGGGAATCTTAGAAGTTCCCTGGTCCATACCTGCTTGTGGTGCACTGTGCGCTTCTCTTTGTCCCTGTCCCTGGCTATTTCCCCTACTGGGACGTAGATAGCTTTGATTTCCCTGCACTTGAATTTGGATCAATACTTGTTTCTCACTGTATCCTAAGTTGTTGTGTTTATAAAATATATGGGACGTGTTACTTTAATTTTATTGGCTAAAGTTATGTGTCCATCAGTGCAGAGTTGGCCACTTCTTTGGAGAAAAGTGCTGTACTTAGACTGAGTAGCTGTTTATCCCCTGATTTGCGAGAGGATGGGCTCTTGTGCCTCTGAGTGAGAGTTGTGGAGAGCCCATCATGGCTGCTAATCTGAGGGTGGGGAGACGGCTTGTACTTGGCCTGCTCTGGGCCAGATAAGGGGATGGGGTGGCTTCCATTGGCCATTGTAGCTGTGAAAAAAATCTGAGGGATAAAATACCAGCTTGTACCACTTCAATGCTTATATATGTGATGGATATAGGCGGTCAGACAATTAAGTTTGTGAACTTGTTGCAATGATGTCACTAACCTTTTTTGATATCTGCGGGATTATTCATTGTGAATTTGTCTCAACTGGACAAACAGTTAACCAAGTTTACTATTTGGAAATGCTGAAAAGGCTGCATGAAAAAGTTAGACGACCTGAACTTTTCACCAATAACTCATCACGATAATGCACCAGTTCACACTTCCTGTCTGTGAGGGAGTTTTTAGCCAGTAAACAAAGAACTGTATTGGAACACCCTCCCTACTCACCTGATCTGGCCCCCAGTGACTTCTTTCTTTACCCGAAGACAAAGGAAATATTGAAGACATTTTGATGACATTCAGGACATCTAGGGTAATACGACGACAGCTCTGATGGCCATTCCAGAAAAAGAGTTCCAAAATTGCTTTAAAGCGTGGACTAGGCACTGGCATTGCTGCATAGCTTCCTAGGGGAGTACTTGGAAGGTGACCATAGTGATATTCAGGAAGGAGGTATGTAGCACTTTTTCTCGGATGAGCTCATGAACTTAATTGTCAGACCTCGTAGATACAGGCTGAGTCCATTTATAAAGTGTGATAAGAAGCATCTAATATGCATATGTAACATTAAGGATTGGATCAGTGAGGAGACTGCCATGGCTTTACACACAACACCCTTGAGTGGGCCCATCAGTGTAAAGAGTAAATGCCCTGGCCTGACCCAGAACGTCATAGCACCTCTCATGGCAAACTGAGAATCACTGTGACGATAGAAGTTTTGGAAGTTTTTGAGCTCCTCAGAAAGAGGATAGTATATTGACCTGAAGGCATTTGGAAGAGATTTATTAAATCCGTAATCTATCTGTAGCACTATTTTTCTGTTGGTTATTTAAAAAATTGAGATCTAAAGAGATCTTAAAAAAAAGATTACATGGATTGCATTAGGATTTGCTTTCATTTTATCAGAAAGGCCTAAGTTAGCCGAGTGGAAGGGGACAGTGGAAGATTACTACATATGTTTTCTGTGAATGCTCATGCTAGTAAAATTGAATTTTGCTGTGTAGTGCCACCCTGTAAGAGCTGATGTGAGAACCACAGTTGTGTCAGAGAACATAAATACCTACATCCCCGCCCGCCTTTTTCCTCTTAGACTAGGAACTAATAGGTACGTGTGATTAGTTTTAACTTGCTAAGGTTTTTGAAACATTTTAATACAGTAAAAGATGTGTTGATAATTGTTGAAGCTGGGTGATGTGTACATGAGGGTGCATTATGCTTCTTTGTATGTTGTAATGTTTTATTGTACAGAATGTTCAACTAAAAATACTTTAAACACATGTGACAGAAAATCTAACATGGAGTCCCAGGAGCTAGACTTTTCTTGTTAAAAATAAGAGACTTGAACTTTCAGCCATGCTTACAAATGTATATGCTGAAGAAGGCCGAATCCAAACAAGGGTCGTGGGGGAGGGGATAGTTTCTGACCCACCTGACACTAAACAATTTATTCAACATTTATTGCAGACCTTCTACATGCCACGTACTGAGGACATAGCAGGAAACCAAATGGAAAATCCCTGCTTTGTTCTTGACACATGCCGAGCACGTGCCATGCATTTTTATACCTAACCCACTGTGCCGACCACAGTGTCAGATGGAAAGGTGCTCCTTCAGTAAAAGTGTGTTAAATGAATAATAGCCTTGTAAAGTAAGTGCTGTTTTTATCTCCATATGACAGTTGAGGTGATGGAGGCTTGAAGAGGTTTCTTGACCAAAGTTACACAGCTGTAAGTGACAGAGCTGGACATTTGCATTCAGGTTGTTGTGGTCTCAAGCCCCAGGTAGGAACCATGACCCTGGACCGCCTTCAGGATAGGGGACAGGTGTGTACTTGCATGTGCATGGACACTTACACTGACACTTGTGTACACAGTATTCTTTGTATTTAGCTATGTTTTTCTCGTAGTCGGTCTTCGATAGATGTTTGTTAGAATGAACAACGGAGTGAAAAACTGGGAGGGTCAGTAGCTAATTTTCTCAATTGTCCTTAGCTACACGTATATGTATTAAGATACTCGAGATTGAGCTGTACATTTTTTTCTGCAGCTACTCGATATTTAGTAATTGGGTTGTCTTAGTACCAGTAGTGTAGATGTAGGTGGCTTTTGTGCTACAGTGCAGGTATAGGCTTTTTAAAATTAAAGATCCATTCTTAGTGTGTGAGAAATACTTATCTCGGTTAAGCAATCAATAACTCCACATTAGAAATGCAATACTCTGTGGGTCAGAGGAGAAATCCTGGGCTTTGGAGTCAAACAGAGTCGGACATATTGTAGCTTTTTCAGTTATTATGCGTCCTTCAACAAGCTGCATACATTCCAGGGGCTTGAATTTTCTCCTTTATATAAAGAGTGCTGTAATAGCCATTGTGATAATAACTATGCAGTTGAGCGTTCAGTATACGCGCAACGAAGAATCGTAAGTTCAGAGAAACTTGCCTGTCGGTTATTCAGTCTCTAAGGTTGAATGTAAACCCAGAATGTAAACCCACGTCTGCCTTATTGCCACGCTTGGGCTTACTTTTTGGTAGGTATGCCATAAATAAATAGTTCCCATCTACCCTGTTTTCAAGTAGTTTGTACAGGTTTCAAAAAGAGAAGGTATTCTTTTTCAAATATATTCACGTTAAGGGGTGATTTTAGAATATGGGATTTTTAAAAAGTATGGTACCTGTTGGATAAAGCTATTACAATTAATTTGGCCAATAAGACCAAATTTTAATTTCCAAATCTAATAAATTCCTTGATTGCATTTATTCAGCGATCACATAAGGAGGAAAAATAGAATGCATGAACAAACAAAACTGACTAGTCCTTAAAAGAGACTCTACAAGATCACTTTTACAAACAGATGGATTTTGAGAAAGAGAATGAGATTTAAGTACATTAGGAAGTAACCATATTTTAATGTTGCTCTAGATTCAAACAAGCAAATGGATTTCAGCTCACGTCAGAGATGTCTTTAAATGCAAGGGCCCAAAGCATGTTGTTTTTTAATAGAGAAGCATAACTAGTTGGAACAATTTCTTTGTGTAATCCCTCCTTTAAAAACTCGCTGAGCTGGAGTAATCCAGAGACAAGCTTTCTTTTGTAGCTTTTTGTGGCATATTTGAGAATTGAATAGTCAAAGAGTTTTGTGTCTTAATGATGTGTCTGTTTTTACATGTAATGTTCAGTCAGATGCCAAGTTGAAAAGCCTGTCTGCTCCCCCCACCCCCAAGAAAAAGGAGTTGTTTTTTTTCTGTATATTTGCATGGGTATAGGGAGAAATAGGTCCTGAGAGTAGAAGAAAGGACGATGCACAAATCAGGTTTATTTTAGGTGGATCTTGAATTTCATTGCAAATTGACAGTCTAAACATAGAATGAAAACAGCACCTTGGTCCTACAGTACGTGAATTTAGACTTGAATTTGGGACATAAATGCCTTTTCGCTTTGGTCACTAGGTCCTTAGTTAAATACCACCCTCTTTTAGTGCTAGTTGGGCAGCATTGGTGTAACTACGTGCTTTTTGGAAATATAAAACCTCAGGCTCAACCCTAGGCCAATGCATTGTGTACGAAAACAAGATCTCCAGGTGATTTGTCTGCATATTAAAGTCTGAAAAGCACTGATTGAACATGAGCTATGGAGCCAGACTACCTGAGTTTAAATCCTGAATCTGACACCTTCTAACTTTGTGTCATTGGGGAAATAATGTAATCCCCTGTGACTCAGTTTCCTTATCTGTAAAACAGAGATAATAATAGTATATGTAGAATGCTTAGAGCAGTATAGTTCATAGGAAGTGCTCCATTAGAATTAGCAAGATATTTTTTTTTTTCAGGTTTCATTGCCAAATAACTTTATTCCAAACTTTACAAGATCCTTTGGTTTTCAGAATTTTGTGGATTTTAAATTGGTGGTTAAGGGATTGTAGACTTGAAAGTTTACATAAACTTTTGTTATCAGTGCACTTGCTGTGAGTAAATCAGTGGTCTTTTTACTATTAGTAGCTCTATTTTTATTTATTTATTTATTTATTTATTTATTTATTAGTTTCAGGTGCACAAGACAAAGCAAAACTTAGACGTTTATCATTTATATCCCTCACACTGTGTGAACCCCCCTCCCCCCATCCACTATCCCTCTGTACGGTCCCCAAATTAATTTTCAAACCCCCATGACCATCTTGTGGTTACCGACTATTTTCTAAACCTCTTACCTTCCCCTTATCCCCACCCCCCTGCCCCTCTAGCAACCCTCTGTTTTTCCTCCATGTTTCCAAAACTGTCTCTGATTAGTTCATTCACTTATTCTTTTCTTTAGATTCCGCATATAAGTGAGATCATATGGTATTTGTCTTTCTCTGTCTGACTTATTTCACTTAACATAATATCCTCTAGGTCCATCCATGTTGTTGCAAATGGTAAGATTTCTTTCTTCTTTATGGCTGCGTAATACTCCATTGTATAAATGTACCACAGTTTCTTAATCCAGTCATCTACCGATGGGCATTTCGGTTGTTTCCATGTGTTGGCTATTGTGTATAGTAGCAAGATATTTTTAAAATGTAGGGTATACTGTATACAGTGGATCTATAATTACAGAATAAAATGCCCACGTTCAGCTTTAGGATCATGTAGTAGTATTATATTTCTGTATCACACTTCTGTATTACTTGTCATAGAATAACAGAGTGAAATCTAGATAACTTACAACTTTTGAGCATGAATGAAATCAATTTAAGCTACTGCTTCAAAGTAAAAACTTTTAGTGCACCATAAATTACTGTAAGGTTGATAGTTGAGGATTTGACTATCTGATATTGCCCGAAATACCAAAGGCAGCACCTTAGTTCTTCTGATAGCACAGACAGGACCAGTTTTCTGTTCCCGTACCAGCCCTAGCTCCAAGGCTCATTCAGCACCTTGGAGACACTTCACTGAGTTGCCTCACACAGCAGCACCTTCTTGGGAAGGGAATGGGGGCAGGGAGCAGGGAGGGACAGCGGGAAGGGAGGGGGAGAATGACCTGCAGACAACACCCCCCCGCCTGTCACCTCTCCCTGTCTCTCCTTTGCCCTCCATTAACCTCGAAGGGCTCCGGGCCTCTGCTCTAAATGTTGGCATTCTGTATACATATTAGAGATATAAAAAAACCCAGTGCCTACGTTTTATAATTCTATGCATACAATTAAGTTTTGCTGTTAGTAAATGTTTAGTATTCGTTTTTAAAGAGTAATCAAACCTCATTACTCCTGAGTTTCTATAGGAACTGTATAAAACCGAATATCTTTCTTTTCTGTGGGGAAAACTACAGACTTCATAGTTTGGGTAAAAGCTGAAAGCACCCTAATGTGGAGTTAGATATTTTTTATTCTATTCCAGTTAGTTTATATAGGTGTTAGTTACAATTAACTATATATAGGATTAGGTTAAAAATAAGTCTTTGGTGACTTTCGGTAGGCTTAAGGTTTAGTGAGTTTGAGTGGCCATATGGATTTGTTTTGTTTTATTTTGAAGATCAAAATTTCTGCTTTGTTAGTGATAGAGCGTTTGGCCAACATGGCTTTGATGGATGACAACAATTGGCCTCCACGGGATTGGGCAACTAAAGCAGACTTACTCAGTCTCTAGCCAGTGCTGGACAACCACAGGCTTTCTGCTGAGAGGCAGAACCTACCTCTCAAACTGATGACATGGAGGAGTTGCCCCAAACAGAACTGTGAAGGGATCGAGCCATGTGTGTCCAGCTTCCCAAAGTCACCCGTCATGTAAGTCATAAATAACTTGTGCATTGCCAATGCGTAGTGTCTGCCTGTGATGGGAGGGGGTGATTGTAGTACATAACAAATGCTTTTCAAACCCTATAAGGCCTGTTAGAAAGTCAGTAATATTCCTAGCTAGAAGCAACTGAACTGGTAAAACAATGTTCCTAGAAAAAAGGTTCTGAAATAGCCTAGAGCGGTAATTTATAGGGCTAGTCATAAAAGACATTTCTCTCTGAGACGAACAGAATGCCCATCAGCAAAAGTAATAAGGAGCCAAGGTACTTTTCCCAGTTTAAAACATTACATATACATAATATATATATATAAATAATAATGCCATAATAAATCAGATTTGCTCTAAATATATTCTGGACCTAAACTGCTAAATTACTATTTATCTCCAAGATATAAAACAAGTTAGACTTAGTTTACTGGTTTTCCTTATTATCAGAACCTAAGCCGTGTAAAAAGATTAAAAAAATAAGATACATACTAAATAAGGGAATGAAAAAGATTCATCAGAGAACACCAGATTGACCAGAAAGCCTTGTATAAATCTTTAAAAATAATGAAGCTGTTGAAAGCATGAAAAATCTTTAAAGGGAACTGTCTCACTCTCTATATTCAATTAAACATCAAATCTTGTCTGCTATTCCTTTAACTATAACTTGAATTTATACATTTCTCTCTATTTTCACTGTGGCTAATGTCATCCAAGCAGATACATGAACATGCATATAGTCATATAAGAGGTGTGATCAAACAATATGGTGAATGTTTAAATAAACATTATTACAGTAAAAGACACATCGCCATTAATCCCTCTCAAATACTCCCCCTCGCTTCTAACACACTTATCCCATTGTTCTGGCCACTTTCTGAAGCAGTTCTGGAAGTCCTCTTCCATGAGTTGCACTGTCCTGGCTGCCTCAATGTCCTGAATCATTTTGACTTTGGGGAAGAGCCAGAAGTCACATGGTGCCAGATCCAGTGAATAAGGTGGATGAGGACACACTGTGATGGTTTTATTTGACAGAAATTGCCATATACCGGAAGCGATGTGTGACACGGAACATTGTCATGATGGAGGATGATTTATAGCACGCTTGAAAACACACCTCTCATCCGTAGTTCACATCCGACTGACTGCACTGAACAAGTTGAAACTTGTCACACACTGTTACTAAGGTTCATAGTGCCCCTTCCTGTATTGAAGACCCCTGCCTTTCTGTTGGATGGCACTCGGCAGCAGCGTTCACCATATTTTTGATCACAACGAAAAAGCTGCATGTCACGCATTGCTTCTGGTCCAGCAATTTCTGTATATGCACACACACCAATGTATCCACATGCGGCGCGCACGTGCATGTGTGCATACAGGTATTTTAAGAGAAGAAATGGTCCAACAAAACTACATGCACTATATTTGAGAACTTGTTAGAAATGCAAAGTCTCAGGCCATACCCCGGCACTACTGAGTCAGAAACTCGCTGGGGAGGCCCACTAGTCTGTGCTTGAACAAGTTCCCCAGGTGATTCTGATACGTATTGCAATTCAAGAACCACTGCTACAGACAATGCACGGAAGACTTATTTAATCATGGAATGTGAATCTTAAATCTTGACAATGTGGAAAAAAAGTACAGCTGACAGAAATTGGGAGGAGATGTAGGAGAATGAGTACAGGTTCTGATAGCCTTATTTTGTGAAGGAGGAATCAAGGTATTTTGTAGTTGATAGGAAAAAAAAATTAAATTGGAAGTATGTCCTAAAAGTAACCAACAGAAGAACTAAAGTTAGTGATAGCATTGAGAGGAAGGGACAGGGGTATACATGGGAAGTGTGCGTTAGCTAAAGCATCATGTCCGAACAGGTAATGGCTCATAGATATCTACAGGTGATAAACGAAAAACGAGTGGAAAAAGTTGTAGAAAATGGAGAGTAACCGTCAGATGAAATGGTTAAATATGATTGCCTTTGGGGGAGCTCGACAAGGGGTCCCTTTTGTACTCTTTGACTTTTTAACCATATGTTATATATTACTTTGATTAAAAGTTGAAAAACAAAATAAAATGTGCTTCAATGTACTGTTGAGGAATATTTACTTATTAAATTGCAGAAAGAGCTGCCTGTCACTTTTCTGGGTTCTTTTTTATAAGATTATTGGAATTACATGTGGCGCTTTCCGTATGAGTTCTAGGTGAGTGTGTTTGTAGAAATGTGGTTTTTGGAGTCTCTTTGTGGCTTATTCTGGGTAATTAACCTTTAGTTTGTATTCTTCCCATATTTTTATTGCTTAACATTGGAAAACTAAAATCAAGTATGTTGGTTGAATGCTTACCATATTTTTTTGTAGAATCATTCATGGGTTAAGACATCATAACTAACACCTTCTTTAGATTTTTGTTTCCCAAGATTGGTCTGAATATCCTCCATTTCTTTTATTTGAATTGTACTTCTGGCTAATTAGCTTTTAAAAGCTAATGAAATTAGGAACCAAATTTGGTACCTGTGCAGTTCTTAACCAAGTTGACCATAGGAGCAGTCTTCCTTCATTTTTATAGAACTTTTTAAATTCAAATGTAATAATCTATTTATAGATAAGAGATAAAGTGTTTTAATCTTACTCAGGGGATCCCTGATGAGCCCAAAATGAAATCCAAGTGGAACAATAAGCTGAACACCAGTCTGTAATTGCTGTGCTAGCTAATGTTTTAATCTTCTCATGAAATATTTATCTTTGCTTCATATCACGTTTTTAGATCTTTTCCATTGGAAAGTATATTTTGTTGGCTTGCTAATTATTGTTAAAATTAAAGATGAAGTGTAAATGCATTCTTATTTTTAAATATGTTTTAAAATTGGTCAAACCACTTAAAATGCTTTATTTTGGAATAATTTCAAATTATAGAAAAGTTGAAGGAATAGTACAGAGAACTCATATATGCCTTTTACCCAAATTCAGCAAACTTTAACATTCTGCCATATTAGCTTGATCATATTTATTTTTTCTTCCTACACACACACACACACACACACACACACACACACATTTTATTTTTTCTAAACCATTTGAGAGCAGACTGTGTACATACGAGTCATGTCCCTTTACTTAATACCATAGTGGGTGTTTGCTAAGAACAAGGATATTTTCCGCATAACCATTGTACACCAACTCAAATCCAGGAAATCAAATAGTCACATAATACTTACATCTATCGTCCATATTTCCAGTTTTGTCAATTGTTCCAATAATGTCCTTTGTTGCCTTTTTAAATTTCCAGTCCAACATCCAGTGTAGGGTCACATGTTACTTGTCGTTGTCATGACTCATTCTCCTTTAATCTGGAATAGTTCCTCCGCCTGTCTTAGTCTTTTATGACATTGATACTTTTATGATGTTAGTATTTTGGAAGAATGCAAGCCGGTTACTTTAGAGGATGTTCCCGATGAGGGTTTCTCTGATGTTTCCTCATGAGGAGAGTTGGATTACTCATCCTCGCTAGAGCATAAGTGATGCTGTGTCCTCCTCAGGGCGTCACGTCAGGAGGCACGCGATGTCCGTCAGCTGCTCGCTGGTGAAATTGTGTTCACCTGGTGAAGGTGCCGCCTAGGCTGAGGAATTAATCTGTTTTCCCTTGTAACTAATAAGCCAGTCTGTGGAGAGACACTTGGAGACCGTGCCAATATCTATTCCTCATCATTTTCTCTCTGTAGTGAGCATCTATTCATGATTGGTTTGTGCCTGAATTCATATTTACTGTGATAGTTGTAAAATAGTACTTTTCTCACTCCTCCACATTTATAAATGTTGATTCTCTTCAAAGGAAGAGTTCCCCCCGCCCCCCACCTTTCACTTGTTTCTCTGTTTTTATCAGTATGGACTCATACTGATAGGTTTAAAGAATAAAAACCTATTTTATTCATTGGGTTACAATCCATTATTGTTTGATTTATTTTGATGCTGAAATTGTCACAGATTTGACTCATTGGAGCCCCTTCAAGCTGGCTCCTGTAATTTTTGATCTGCCTCCATAGTTTTTTGGAACACTTTATTACTCTCTGGCGCAATAAAATGTTCCAGGTTTACCGTGTTTCTGCGAAAATAAGACCTAGCTGGGCCATCAGCTCTAATGCGTCTTTTGGAGCAAAAATTAATATAAGACCCGGTCTTATTTTAATTTATTATAAGACCGGGTATAATATAATATAATGTAATATAATACTGGGTCTTATATTAATTTTTGCTGCAAATGATGCATTAGAGCTGCTGGTCCGGCTAGGTCTTATTTTGGGGGAAACACGGTATCTTGTATCTTCCCTCCCCAGCTGTGACATCAGCCATTTTTCTAAATTCCTTTAGCATCTGTTGATATACTGACACCCAAGCTTGGACTACGAGGCAGTGAAATTTACAATAATTTAGGGCTTTTTCCAACCAAGGGAAACTGTGGGAAGAGGAAAAAGACCTGGATTAAAGAAGTAGTTGGTGAGACGTCATGTGTTTGGGGGGTGTGTTAGATACCTTGGGGGTGGTGGTGATGGTGGAGAGCAGAGGGCCAGCGGCAGAGGCCACTCCAGTGAGTGGCCAAGGAAATCGGCACGTATGACACACTCCTGGTCCTTCATAGCATGTTCTTGTCAGGCTGGGATTCCTGAAGTCCCCGTCTGCTGTAGTGACGGACGGTGGGGAGGCCGGAGCTGAGGTTTAGGATGAAAAGGCTACTGTGTAAGAGACTTAATGACCAAAGGCAAATGACTGTGGTTGGGACCCCAGTAATGTGTGCTAGCATGTGGCCATGTGGCAGGGATGAGGGTGGAGAGAGACTGACTACAAAGCAGTACCACCAGGGAACTTGGGGGATGACGGCACAGTGCTGTATCTGTGCATTTATGAAAAATGATAGAATTGTGTATCAAAAATGTGAATTTAACTGTAAGTAAATTTTAAAATGAGGCATATTGTGTTGTTTTTGACAGGGCAGAGAAGAGCCATCCTCTAGTGTATGGAAACGCAGTCTTATCAAGGGTTGTGTCACTCTTGTCCTAAATAATGGAATGATACCAATTTCCCATTGTTTTAGTGACAGATGTTATTTCAGTACTTCTTCCAAACTTTTGAACTTCCTTCATTAATTTATGTTTTATTATTAGCATTGGTTCCCTATGCCATAGGAGGAGTTATTAGCATGTATTTGTCACAGTTCCTAAGGTAGATGCTGTCACAGTTTGGTAGTCTACAGAGTGATGGCGGTTCATAGTTCCTCCTACAAGTGCATCACTACCAGGTTTGTGAGGTAGTCCATTTTTCCTGAAACAGCCCAAGTAGTTAGAGAATCCAAATTATTTGGTAGAATACCATCCTGTCACATCCATTGATTTGATGACACAGATTTTGACAAGAAACCATCAGTTGGTGTTTGGGCATTTTTCCCTCCCAGATTTATTGATATGTAATTGACATATTGTGACGTAATCATTTACTTAGTATTGCAAAATGTTTACCACAATACGGTTAGTTAACCTGTCATTCACTTCCTATAATTACCATTTTTTGGTGGTTGTTGAGGGTATATTTCCATCTTCTCCTTATTACTGTCTTAGAAGATAGTAGAATCTGGACAACAAAATAAGAGGTTTAGCAGAGAGGCTTTTGTTTATATTTTGTCCCTGTATTTTGTGTTCCTCAGTGTTGAGGAATTTATTTTCTAAAGCAAGATGTACCAAATGACAATCTCAGATCCCTCAAATCAAGCTAAAAAAAGATTATATAACAAAACTATTGTCTTTCTTTTTTTTTGCTTTAACATACAGGACTAAGTAAGATATTACTAATAATAAACATTTACAGTTCCCTAAAAAAAAAAAAGTTCACACAGGACCATTTATATCACATTGTGACCATTTATATCACAATTTAGTGATAAGTCCAGATTGGCCTCAATACAATGGGGTGGAAAAACTGAGAATCTAGAGGACACTGTGTGACTCTAAGACTGCTTCCTCACCCACTGCCTGAAGTCACACAACTGTTATTTAACCAGATGCCATCTTGGAGAGGAGGGGCTAATCCCACCACGTGGATGCTGGATCCCAGAGTTTTCAGCCTTCTTGGAATTCATGCTATTGAGTATCATATCTCTCTCATACCTGTAACCTTTCTTTCTATACTGACTCATTCCTATCAGCATTTAAACATGTTATATTGTCTTCCATCAAAAATAAATAAAACAGCACCTTAGCCTCACATTTCCTCTTAAGGCTACTTACTGTATTAGCCCCTCTGCTTCACAACCAAATTTCTCAAAAGCTTTGCTTACAATTGAAGACTCCCCTTCAGTTTCCTTAGGCTCATCCTCCCTTAAACGAAGTGTAGATTTTCAGTGCCTGTTCCCAGGCCATCTTCTCAGTCCGTATTGTTTCTCTTCCTCTGGTGATCTCATGCATAGTTGCGATGAATTATATACTAGTGATTCCCCAAATTATATTTTCAGTGTAAACAGGCCTCTCTTTTTTCAAGCACCTCTCAGAGGTGCTTGAAATACATGTTTAAACACTATATTCTCAATCTTGCTTCTTAAATGTGCTTCTCCCACTTTCTTTATTTCAGTAATCGGTACCAGCATTTTGCCCTTGTGAGAAATCTCGGAGGCATCCTTG
The DNA here is from genome assembly GCF_057876585.1 of Rhinolophus sinicus. Classification (NCBI taxonomy): domain Eukaryota; kingdom Metazoa; phylum Chordata; class Mammalia; order Chiroptera; family Rhinolophidae; genus Rhinolophus; species Rhinolophus sinicus. Next base: position 54,468,622 of record NC_142506.1, on the reverse strand, counting down.
ACATCTTCTCTCCCTCTCTCTACCCGCTCAGCCTGAGAATCAGCAGATCCTATTGATGTTAGCAATGAAATGTTTCTCAAGTAAATGCATAGTTCAGTGTCTCCGCCATCATAACCTTAGTCAAACCATCATACCATTGTGCCGTAACCTCTTGCCTCAATTTCTGTAACCTTGTACCTCGTCATCTGGCACCCATTCTCATTCCCCTCCTAGCTGCTGTTCTTAGCTTAGGGCTTAAAATTTTTATCTATATGTCCCTCCATGCCTGATTGTGAACCACTTCTTTTGACCATTTCCTTTTCTCTCCTCTCATTCCGATCAGTCAACAAGTCCAGCAAACTTGACTTTTTATGTTACTGAATTTTTCTTGAAGTCTCCTTCTTTCCATGCCTACCAACACTGTCACAGTTCAGGCTTCCTGGATGTCACCTGGATGTCATCCCTACCCCAGCCTCTTAAAAGTGGTGTTGCTGCCTTCTGATGTCTCATTCACCAGCCCCGCCTCCGTTAGCTGCCGGAACGAGCTATCAGAAATTTCTATGGATCCCGATTTCTTACAACATCAAATCCAAACTCCTTAGTGTTAGTATAGCCTGCAGTTCTGACCTTTCCCTCAACTCTGGGCGGATCTCTGCCTTGAACTTGTTTCAGCTACACCGGCTTGTCTGAAGGTGATTCCCCTGCCCTCCTCCATGCCAGCAGGCTGGTTCTTCTCTCCATGGCTGTACTCAATGCCAGGCTTCTGACGTCTCCATACGCACCTTTACCTGGATACCTCCTACCCTCTGTGTTAGATTCACTTCTGTCATGGAAGCTTCCTCGCTCTCCCTGCTTTACCATATTGTATCAGGTCCCCTGCTCTGTCACAATTTCCAAATTAAATTGCAGTTAGGTTTGTATGTTTGCTCCTTTTTCTGAATTGTGCGTACTTTCATCTTTATGTGCCTTCAATGAGGGAGACACGCAATTAATTTAGAACAGATGCGAATGAGTGAATGAACACGGGTGTTCTGTGAGCTAGGAGTATGTGCCACGGCACTCTGAAACTCAGATAAAGGCAGTACTTATCTTGTGTCATAAAAAAATATGTTTATAAATACATTTTCTCAATTTTAATTTTTTTTACACATGTTGTTTTTAACCTTCAGTTACAAATGTCTCCCTAACAAAATGAATGAAGCTATAGCAGATGATCAAGTGTGGTTTTGAAAAAACATGGACATAGACTGCCGTGCTTTGTTTGATAAGTTTTTGTTTTTCTACAGAAACATGCTTGTAACATGTCATTTTTTGCCACTAAAATTGTCCTAAGTTTTTGTGATTTTCACACATCATCCTTTCATGACATTCCACATTATTTATGGTGCTCTGTATAATCCTGGGAGCGGCATGTACTAATGGGTGTTCCGTAAACATTTTTGTTCACTAAGCAAGGGTATTGTAACTTCTGCTATCTGATGAAGATTGGCACCCTTTAAACTAGAGAATAAATAGGTTTGAATTCATTTTCCTTGAAATGAAATCAGATTCTTAGCCATGAGAAATACCAGAAAATGCCCAAGGCTTATATTCTCTTCAGTTAATGTTTTTCAGAAGTTACCTTAAACAATTTAGAGTCATTGTATGCCTTTGATAGATTTGAACACAGCTGTTTTCTGCCTCATGGTCTTCTTTTCTCTAGGCTAACTTGTAATTTCTTGTGCTTGATAGCTACCCTGGTGATGAGTGGGGTTTCGCCTGGTCAGCATTCATTTTAAGTATGGCAGAAACTTATTATATTTATACTTGGCTAATTAAGAGTTTATAATAAGTCTGACATGCTGATTTGGACTTTTTTTTGTACTGTTTAAGGCAAAGAGAAAAGGATTTGCTTAGCTAATTAAAACTAAACAAGAAAGAATGTTTAATCTACTTGAGACAAACCAGTAACTGTTTTCAAGCGCTTGTAAAATCAACACAAACTGAGGATATGCCAATTAAAATTATTTTTTATTAATTAAAGGGCTAATGAGTTCTCTAGGCATAACTTTTGACCATCCTCTTCCTTGGCATTTGTTGAGATTTTTAGGAACTAGGGACTCACTGGTATTTTTCAAACTCTGTTCATGTCTCACAGTAAGAAACACATACTTTATAGCTATATAATACGAACACACATGTAACTGAAACAAAAGTTATAGGAAACAATATTTAACCTTATCTCTTCTATTTCAAATTTTAAAAAGTACTTCTTGGGACGAACTGCATTGATTTTCCAAATTGACGAAGGTTCCGATTTTGAAAAAACTAGATTTTGAACTTGAGTATAGAGACCACGGCTTCATTGTCTTTCTGTTGCCAGGTGCTAGCCGTGCCTGGCACCTAGTAGGTGCTCAGTAGATGTTACTGAATGAATTGGTGATTGGAAAGAGGAGTGAGACATGAAATGGTTATCAGAGGGGTAGACGCTTTTGGTAATGAGGTTCTTGGATGTCAAGGCAGCAGAGGCCCAGCACTCCTAGTATTTATGTTTGGTATAAGATTTTTGTTTTCCGGTAACAGAAACCAGCCTGAGCTAGCGTAAGCCAAGAAGAATATACTAAGAGGATTCAGAGTGTCTCACAGAACTGAAGGGCAGGGCTGCATCTTAGAACTTGGGAAGGGGTTGAAACCAGGGACTGGAAAGCCTTCAAGAGCCCAGGCATGTTGTCCTGCGTTTTTTCCATCTCTGCTTCCCTCTGCTTGGCTGCTTTTCCCCTTCTCCTGCAGAATGGTTTCCTTTCTTGCTCAGTCCACATGACAGACAATTTATGTCCAAAGTTCAGTCCAGCCTTTAGTATTGCTCGTGACTTGTACATGGTAGAATAAATTAGTCTTTTGGTGTGTACTGTATGGTGGGCGTTATCTCAACTCACTAGTTTTAGATGAGATCTCCTTTAATATCCTTCTCTAAAATTTAGAGTTTCCAATGGCTTTGTTTTACGTTCTGGGTCATATGAACACACATTGTACACGTGCATGTATGTATCATTGCTTGAAAAAACGTTAACTAATTCAGCACACTTTCACAGCATTCATTCCCAGTAGTAGGGTAGGCCGTGGGATTGTTGTGAAGATAAATGTAATGCATTTAGAATGGTTTTACCCCTTGAAGATTATGGCCCCGTTCCAGCAAAGGGTATCAAGTCACACGCAGATGAGCTGTGTTCGTGATATTCTTCCAAAATTAGTCTTCAATTTTTCCACACCTCAAATACATCGCTGCCTCTCCTGGTTGTTACTTTTACCTCTGTGTTCCTCAATTGGCATGAAGACTTGTTTTGACCCTTTTTCACTTTTCGGTTTGCTAGTTGTGCTCTCCATGTGGGCTCAGGCCTTTATTCCAGTATCAGCCCTTGTAGCCTGATGCAGGGGCGCCCACAGCTTGACCTGCCCTCAAGGGAGTCTCTACCAGGCACAGGCTGGCATCCTGTGCCCCTTTTGGACTCAAATCAGAAAAATGAGAGAGCTGGACCAGAAAATGTGGTTCAAGAAATAGACAGATGAAGAAGATACATTCACAAATGGTTTTAAATACGTTATAACTGTCACAACTAAAGTTTGAACAAAACACTATAGGAGTGATTATGCCAATTGCTGTCCCATAGTAGGGCTTCCAGAGAAGCTTTTTGGAAAGAACAGTAAATGAATGGGGCGGGGGGAGTCCATCTGCTCTTGCCTCACTGAAGAGGTAACATCCTAGCTGATTTTTATAGGATCTGTAACATTTGCATAATGGGCGTTTTTACTGTAAGACCAGTTTGTGTATAGCACCTAATTTGTGGACTGATGGAGAAGTTGAGTGTGACTGTGGTATTGGGTGAATAGCAGATGGAATTGGTCAGGATGAGGCGGAGGCCTCATCGGCCATGGTAGAGAATTTAGACTTCCTTTTCTAAGAGCTACGTGAGAATTTCCAATGAAGGGATAAAGGGGAGAGGTTTGTTCTTTCCGAGGTAACCCTATGGTCTGTCCTAGCCTGGAGTGGCAAGAAATGGGCAGTAGGGACATGAATTGAGAAGCTGTTTTACAAGTGTGGCCAAAGGATGGTGAAGGCTGCACTCCAAAGCCTTAGCAATGAGGGTAGAAAGAACTTACGTTTGATATACTTGGGGGCGATAGACTTTTCCGGACTGTTTGCTCCAATGCAAGGTCAGATTTAGTCAGTGAGCTTTTTCAGTGTACAGGTTGGAGCCCACTAGGGCTGAGCCTCCGGGACACGATCCTCTCCCCGTCCTCCGTCATGACTGAGCCTGTGTCTGCCTGGTTCATCCTCCCTTAGCCCTGTCTCCAGCTTTGCAGTCTTCTTAGACCCGCCTGTGGAAATGTGCTTCGTCTCCTTGGCTGTTGGCTGTCACTCATGCTGTGGAGCCACCCGCTTGTGGATGCTTTGGATACTAAATGAAAAAACAAACAAACCCCGTCTTATGGGGGAGATAGACATATACACATCAGTTACAATAAGTGGTAACAAATACTTTCGTGGAGGCATGGACAGAATACTGTGGGAGCTGGGAGGAAGGACTCCTAATGGGGCTGGGTCAGGTAAGGAAGAGGCGAGAAGATGCTGGGAGGTGAGTCTGTCAGGTAGGAGAGGTGCCTGGGGAATGCTCGGGGAGATGAGCGGGAGAGGGTCGGAGACGTGGGCCTAGAAGAGCAGCAGGCTGGACCTTGACGGCTTGTCAGGAAACCTAAACATCAGCAAGACCATGCCCTGGGGCTCCTCGTGGAGATTCTGATGCAATGAATCGAGGAGAGATTGGCCTGTTTTAAAGCAGCTGAGGTGACGTTGATATACAGCAATGGTTGACAATCACTAATTCAAGAGAGGCGTTTTCTGAGAGACAGTGGAGTATAGGTGACAGCTGAAGCCTTATACAGATCAATTGGGGAACTGGGAGAATTAGAGGAAACCAGAGCCAGACAAAAATGCTAGTTAGGGGACACCAACTGTGTGGTAGAGGGCAAGAAGGTGTCAGCCAAGGAGAACCTGCAAACACAGCCCCTAAGTCTTCATTGCACCCTGTTTTTATTTTGGTTTTTAATGTATATTTCGCATAATTCTTCCTTCCTATGACCTAGAGTGGATTGTATATCAGGATATACCTTAAATGCCTGATTCGCATATATATTGTTGATTGACAGATGCAATGGATAAACATTAATCCTTTTATCACTGATGTGGAAAGTCATGGCCTTTTAATTCTTATCAGCAGCAAATACCTATATCTGCCTTGAAGTTTATTTAAAAGAATGTATGAAAGTAACAGTTTCCAAGAATCCATTTTATTTTCTGAATTCAAAGTCACCTGTCATTATTGCCATAAATTCTTTGAGGCATGAAATAGCCTGCCAGTTGTCTATTGCTCTCAAAGTTAATGAATGGTTATCAATTTATCATGGGTAATAACCTAGCTGCAAATTGTAAAGAAGGCATTCTGTCAGTTCCTGGCATTTTTGCCTCAAGGCTGTATCTGCCTTTCTACCTATATGCTTTACCATATATGTTTTAGGACTAAGAATCTGCCTTTTCTACAGGATTTGGAGGCTCAGTGTCCCTAAAGCTTTTAACAGAGCACATTTCTTGGAACCCTTATTATATTTCGTAATAGCTCAATGAAATATTAGCTGGTTATATCTTGCTTTGTGTAACAGATTTTGTATAAATAACATTTCTTGATGTAGGATGTCATAGTTTTACATTGAACCAGTTCTACATATAATTTTAGAGACATTTAATTTTCATTTTCAATTCATATTCCATTCTGTTCTCGCAAGTAAAGTGTAGTGGTTTTCCAGCTCTCTAGCCTCATGGTTAGGTAGTTAATGATGGGAAAAACAGGACTATTTCAAGGAACCTTACTTTTTAAAGGTATATACCTTTCCCCCCCAACTAAGTGAAGAACTCTGTAACATCAGCTTTCAGATCAAGGAGTTGGACTTGATTCTATCTATATTTGAAAACAGCAACCACAGCAAACAGGGTCCACGACTTGTTCAACTTCACATTTCTGGCACTGAGCGTAGTATTATAACTCAGTAAATATTTGTTGAATTAATATGAACTACCACCTGCACTCCCTCAGTTACAAGTGTGTGGGATTGTAAAGTGGGTTGTCTTAGGGATGGGAGGACCTCGGCTTAACCCCACGTGTGGCCTTTATTTTAGCATCACAGAGGTGACTACACAGCTAAATGTGCTCGTTTTAAGTTACAAACAAGAATTTCAGTCCCAGTTCTTTCATTGTTAATGAGCTCCCCTAGAAGTTGTTTCCAGTCCTGTTTTATGGAGAATTTCTTGAGTGTTTTTGTGTTTCATTTTGTGTTTCACCCAATAGATGCCTACGTAGCACAGTGTATAGCAGTGGTCAGTCAACTTAGTGAATGTGCCTTAGTGAAGTAGGCGGATAAACATACCTGAGATTTCTGTGAGGTTTTAGTGTGTTTTCAATAATCTCTGATCAGTTATTTCCATTGCTCTAGATTATTTACCTGTGTCAGCTTAAAAAGCTTAAAAAGCTTCAAATCCTTTCAGCTTCTAAAAGTTGGAGGAAATAGAATTCTGTTCTGATTGACTGCTTCTTGTTCTTACTCCTAATGTACATATGGCAAAGCAGAGAAAGAAATTCTTCCATTATTAATTTGCCTTATTTATTTAATGTATTGCTTTGTGTTCTCATGTGCTTGTTCTGTTTCCTCAACCATATAATAAATATTTCTCTCAATGGAACCATATCTTACATTTTATTATAACTGCTGCAGAGTTGTGCACATAGTAGGAACTTTATAAATTGTTGATTGGTTGCTTGGCTGACTGATTAGCTATGGGGCTAACCTTGACAATGGAAGCATTTTCCCCTTTCAATGCATAACAGTTCTTTATGGATGCATATCTGTCCCATACAAATATGTCCTAGAGAGAATTCCAGTTTCCCTCCTTTCCTTATTTCATACTTGAATGATCATTACTTTTCAGGAGGCATATCTCTGTATTTCCAGGATTTCTCTTTTTGCAATGTGAGCAATTTCCTCATGAGGAATAGAGTGAAGAAATAAAATGGAATTGCTCTAGTTAAGCTCTAAATTACCAAAAACAAGTAGGTTGGGACATGAGGAAACGATTGTATTCTTGTTTTAACTAGCCTGGGAACTTCAACTTTTGAACTTTCCAGTCCTGCGTTGATGCCTGGATGTACATCAAACCTCCAGATAAGCCTCTGATGACTCACGAAGCACTAAGGAAAGAATGTTCATCTATGTAGACCACCTGCCTTCCATCATCCAGACCACTGGTCATCTAGAGGATTACCGTCTCAGACCCATCCAGAGGCGAATCAAAGTGCAGGATGGCTTCTTCACAAGCATGTACATTTTACTATAAGAAGTCTTAGCTTTTCTTTCTTCTTTGGGACACTCTCGGTATTGCCTAATTGTGGTTCCAGTTTGCAAGCCCTAGGACCCTTGAAGAAATCTGTATCATTTATTTCCAGCCAAAGCCTCCAGACTCTTTTGGAGTTCATGGACACTCACACATGACCTAATAGCCCTGACAGCACACAGGTACCCACCACCTACCTTGCTTCTTGTGGTTCTGGGAAAGCAAGGTACTGGTTCTGTGTTGTCCATGTTCCTGACTGACACAGTCAAAACAAATTCTTGTTAAGCCTATATGTTTTGCCTACTTGCTTCCCTCCATTGTGTTGGTGTGACACCAAATTTAACATTGACCTTCAAGTGGGAAAAAAAAAAGGGTCTAAAGCTTTAGTTATATGCTCACTGTCAGTCAGTCAAGGCTTTTAACTGGAATAGGGGCCAATGAGAAGAGCCACTTATTCTATCAGATTCCCTCCTCCTTCTAGTTCAGAAAGTTGGTGCTTGTTTAGATCATAAAATCGTGGAGTGTTGTACCAGCACAGTTGAGGTTTTCTAATACTTTGCTGAAAAGCTACTCTGTAACCTGTTTACGCTCTTGGGAAGGTAACGCGGGATTACATTTGTTGACAATTGGCCTAAGAGTTTGGGCATCAGTAGGTTACTTGACAAAGCTCACTTGCTCACCTGATCCAGGTAGGTAGGGGAGGTCTGGGTCTTTTTCAGAGTTTGTTTTCTTCCTACTCTGACAACTTGACTTAGGTGCTTGAAGAGCCCTTTGAGCTGGTCCTTTGAATACCTCACTTCCTATAAATTTAGAGTTCTTATTCACTGATAAACTAGCAGAGCTGTCAATTTTCATTCAAATAGGAATTGTAGTCTATTCACTGATAACCCAACAGAGTTGTAGATTTTTATTCAGGTTTACTCTTTTTATTTCCAGTTAGCTTTTTTTGGGTCACTAATATAAATGGCATCTTGGTTAAAAAATATATTTTCTACGTTTTTATCATTAACATGTAGAAATACTACTGATTTTTTTATAATCAACCACTGGTTTTATAATCAACCACTCCACTAAATTCTCATGTCTAATAGCATTTCAGCTTTTTCAAAACCCTTGGGTTTTCTAGCTACAGTCATATCTATATGGATACTTTTACCTTCTTTCCAATGTGGAGTTTTTTTTTTAAAGATTTTATTGGGGAAGGGGAATAGGACTTTATTGGGGAACAGTGTGTACTTCCAGGACTTTTTTCCAAGTCAAGTTGTTGTCCTTTCAATCTTAGTTGTGGCAGCTCCAGGTCCAGTTGCCGTTGCCGTTGCTGTTGCTGTTGCTAGTTGCAGTGGGCGCAGCCCACCATCCCTTGCGGGACTCAAGGAATTGAACCGGCAACCTTGTGGTTGAGAGCCCACTGGCCCATGTGGGAATCAAACAGCAGCCTTTGGAGTACACGGAGCTCTAACCGCCTGAGCCACCGGGCCAGCCCCCAACCCGGAGTTTTATATAGCATAGTGGTGAAGGGCATAGGCTCTGGAAACACTACTTTTTGGGTTTCATCCCGTCTCCACTAACTTGCTAGCTGTGTGAGTTTGGGCAAGTTACTTATGTTCTCTGTGCCTCAATCTCCCCATTTATAAAGTGAGATAATAACAGTGCTACTTCATTGGATTGTTATGAAGATTGTATGAATTAAAAATTTAATATTTATAAAGTCCTAAACCAGTGTCTGACACATAGTAAACACCATATAAATGTTTGATAAGTAAAACACATAACTTTTTTTTCCTTGTATCGGCTAGTACTTCCAGATTAATCTTAAAAAATAATGGTGAGCTTTCTTTATTATGCCTTCTAGATTTTAACAGAAATGCTTCTAGTATTTCATTGTTTTAGTGTTTCACTAATGTTTCTAACAGAACATTAGAAGTTATGGACTGACATAAAATTTTGCATTTTTTTCAATTAAGGAAATAGTTATCTGTTGCTATTTTGCTAAGGTTTAAAGATCCGGCATGGTTTTAAAATTTTGTTATATCTTTTTTGGCGTATACTCAGATGGTCATTAGCCTTTCTTTTTTGACCTATTTGTATGGTTATTTATATGAACACATTTCCTAATATTTACCCTTGGACCACTGGAATGAACACTTTGCTCACAGCTTATGAAAGCATTTAGAGCACGCCTGAGTTCTGGTATAACTTAAAGTTTTTGCATTAATATTCGTTAGTGAGATCTGGCAGTAATTTTTAGTGTGTTCTTTGTCAGGTTTTGGTGGCAGTGTGATGCTGCAAATATCTGACAGTTTTCCTTTTTTCTCGATACCCTAGAAAAGTTTAAATTGTATTATTTCTTTTAAAATTAAAAGAATGTTAAATTAGGAAGGGAACTGAGAGGTTTAGTCTAGCTGTCTTAATTTTACAGATCAAGAAAGAATGGCTTGTTTATAGCTATTTAATGGTAGCTACCCAGATTGGGGTTGTGCCGTGGAAGTGAGGAAAAAACATTTATTGAGCATTTACATATGGTAGGTGTTTTTTGACAACAGTATCAGACTTTTGAAGTACTCGTTAGGTGTGGGTTTGCTATTTGAATACCTAAAGTCAGAATAAAAAATTCTATTGATTTTTAAAAAAACAGACTTTAAAGAGCAGTTTCAGATTCATAGCAAAATTGAGTGGAGAGTACAGAATTCCCATATGCCCCCCGGCACGTGAACAGGTTCACCACTGTAACCATCCCCCACCACAGGGGTACTTGTGTTTCAATTGGTGAACCTACCTTGACATCTCACTGTCACCCAGAGTCTGTAATTTCCATTAGGATTAATCATGGTGCTGCACATTCTATAGGTTTTGACAAATGTACAATGACAAGTACCTACCAATATAGTATCTTAGAGCATGGTTTCACGGCCCTAAAAGTTCTGTGCTCTGCCTGTTCATCTGTTCCTTCCTCCAACCCCTGGCAACCACTGATCTTTTTACAGTCTCCATAGCTGCCTTTTCTATAACGTCTTAGAGTTGGAATCATATGGTATGTACCTTTTCAGATTGGCTTCTTTCGCTTAGTAATATGCATTTAAGGTTCCTCCATGTCTTTTTATGTCTTGATAGCTCATTTTCTTTAAGTGCCGAATAATATTCCATCGTCTGAATGAAATTCTATTGGCTTTGGATGGCTGAATGTCTTTCCTGAAGGTCACGTCTCGGTCTCCTTTAACCCCAGAATCTAGCATTCATTAATCAGCTAACACCTATTTATTGAAAGCCAACAAAGTGCTTTGTCACTCTAGTGATACAGCAGTGATCAAAACAGACATGAACGATGCCTGTCTTCATGGCACCTGGCATGATTTCTAGAACCTAACAGGTGCCTGGTGAATGTGTTTGAAATGGGTTTGCTCAGGGTCCGTTTGGAGACTCTTTGTCTTAAGGAGTTTCCGAACATGGTAATATGCATTTATTTCCACTAGGTGGCGGTAGAATCACGTACCCAGAACAGTTTGCACCATAATTAAGACAATTTTTTTGCTTGTATAGTTCTCTTTATAAGTAAAATTTAAATGTTTATATTAATTATAGAATGTGATCACTAATTAAAATGAGAACTTTTAACACATCTTTCAGAGTGAATCTTAAGTAAAATTGCCCAAATTCTTAAGTTTGTCTTCCTTTGTTTAATACTGTGTTTCCCTGAAAAATAAGACCGGGTCTTGTTTTAAGGTTGGCTCCAAAAGACGCATTAGGGCTTATGTTCAGGGGATGTCATCCTGAGAAATCATGCTAGGGCTTATTTTTCAGTTAGGTCTTATTTTCGGGGAAACACGGTAATGAAACATTTATTGAGATTTGGCTACATGCTAGGCATTGTGCTAGCATTGGGGATTCACAGTTGAATATGATTCCTTTTTTTGTCTTTAATCTGTCACAATTGAATGAGAGAGACAGACGTGATAAGAGATCCGATACATACAGTGAAATGTATATGTCTTAAGACTTAAGTGTATTATTGGATGAGTTTTGAAAAATGTATACACCTCTGTAACCTAAATCTCCATCAAATTATAGATCATTGCCCTCTTGGGTGGCTGTTTTTAGGGGTCATGTGCAGGCTGAGTAAGCAGAGGAAGCCAGTTGAGGAGAGAAAAAGGCAGATGATCAAACCAAGCATTTCCTGAGAGAATAATCTGGTATCTTGAGCTACATTTATCAGTTCAGATTTAGACCTTGTGAGTCCTGGATGCACTTCGGTTCTGTTCCTGAGATTTTACATGAATTGGTTTTGGTGGTTTTCTGTCACTTGTACATCTATGCTGGAATGCCCATCCTAAGATGAGGGACTTGACTCTGAATTCCTAGTAACGTATCTTAAAAACAAGCAAGACAAAAAAATAACTCCCAAACCTAACAGCAATAGGTTATTGAATTGCAGGATTGAATATTTCAAGGCCAGATCAAAGTAGCTCACTTCAATAAGCACCTTCTCTGTGCCAGGCCCTGTGCGCCTGTGTGTTCATCATGTTTTTAGGGCAGCCCTGAGCAGTAGGTGGTGGTGGTTCCCTTGGAGAGAACAACAAAGAGATTATAGGATGTGCATAAGATCACAGCTCGAGGAATCGGATTTTGAAGCCCAGGTCTCTGGTTCCAAAGCAGTCTTGCTACCCCACAGTATTCAAGCTGTTTTAGAAGAAGGAATTTTTAAGTTCCATAACAAAAAACACTACAAAAATAAAGTGAGGATTTTAACTTACTGTATGGGGAAGTAAATGAAGACCACCCAAATGAGACTAGCCAATGGCTATTTATTCAGAGCTGACCTATAGGATAAGGGAGTCAGCCATCATCACTTGCATTTGGCAGAGATGGAAAGGCAGGCAGTAGAGTGGGAAGCTTTATGGTAGCAAACAGGGAAGGCTCAGGTGTGCCTGTTCGGTGGCTGTTTGTGTGGGGAAGCTGTAGGCAGGCTACTCAAAAGCAGGACATGCTATGAGATTGGTTAGGAGTGCATTGGTTTTCTCTGTTGGTTCTAAGTTGAAGTAGAGGCAAAATAAGGAAAGCTGTCTGTTATTAATCAGATCCTGGCCATTTGGGGCCAATTGTTACAGAAGTTATTTAATTTCCGGGATTGGTTGTTAGAGATTGCAGTTGGACTTCCTGGACTGGTTATTGTGGATAATGGGCTGATTTTCTAGGCTTATTGTTGCAGGTTGTGGGTCAGAGTTATATGTTTATGTATGGCCTGGCCATTGTCTATTTATGTTTATTTTCTCATAGTAGTTGTGTTGGGGATGAGTATTTCTTTCTAAAGGATTAACTGTTTAATATACAACAATTAAGTTCTGACAATTAAGTTTGCGAACTCGTTCTAGAAAAAGTGCTACATACCTCATTGCTGAATATCACTACGGTCACCTTCGAAGTACTCCCTTTGGGAAGCTGTGCACCAACGCCAGCGCCTAGTCCACCCTTCAAAGTAATTTTGGAACTCTTTTTCTAGAATGGCCATTAGAGTTGTGGTAGTATTACCCTTTATGTCCTGAATGTCATCAAAATGTTTTCCTTTCAATATTTCCTTTATCTTTGGGTAAAGAAAGAAGTCATTGGGGGCCAGATCAGGTGAGTAGGGAGGGTATTCCAATATAGTTATTTGTTTATGGGCTAAAAACTCCCTCACAGACAGGACGTATGAGCTGGTGCATTGTCATGATGCAAGAGCCATGAATTGTTGGTGAAAAGTTCAGGTCGTTTTCGTCTAACTTTTTCACGCAGCCTTTTCAGCACTTTCAAATAGTAAACTTGGTTAACTGTCCAGTTGGTACAAATTCATAATGAATAATCCCTCTGATATCAAAAAAGGTTAGTGACATCACTGCAACAAGTTCATGAACTTAATTGTGCGACCTCATATGTATGATGTATGATCCAGGTTGAAGGGAGAAGTTATAACAAACATTCTTTCACCAGTTGGAGAAATTTGAACACAGACTGCACACTAGATAATAGTATGCACTTATTGTTTATTTTCTTGGGTGGGATAATAGTATGTGATCATATAAGAGATGTTACTCTTAGGAATGACATGCTGAAGATTTTAGGGATGAGTTATGATTTCTGCAACTTTCAAAAGGGTGAGCAAACAAACACACACATTTATTCATATCTAGAGAGAGACAGCAGACATGGCAGATTGGTAACAAATATAGAATCTGGGGAAAAAGGTATTTGAAAAGGGTATTTTTATTGGGAAAAAATGGGAGGAAAACAAGGAAAACAGTTCTCTTAAAAAGTTGGGTGTGAAAGAGTAGAGCTCAATAATCAAGTGATGATTACATGTCAATTAATTCCCTAGAGGAGATGAGGTGGCCTCGAACTGGGAAAGGATGTTGAATGAAGAATCGACTAAGCATGAAGTTAACCTGCCCACGGTGATTTATGATGTATGCACGTCCTCCTGGTCCTCCTTCGGGGGGGATTTCTGTAGACTGTGAGGTTGGAAAAGAAATATTGGGAAGAATCATCTTTGTATTGAGAGAATCAATCTTAAAGGACAGGTGAAATAACTTTAGGCCTGGGAGTCTCAGTCTCTCTCTCTCTCTCTCTCTCTCTCTCTCTCTCTCTCTCTCTCTTTCTCTCTATCTTCCTCCCCTATTTTTGAGAGAAACTACAGGGGGTTAGTTTTGTTTTGAAATAGCAAATATTTTTCGGATTTTCCTCTTGTCATAAGACTGAAATTTTCCTCTGGCTTTTATAGCCAATAATCAATTTTTCTGTCTTGAAGCAGTCAATGTTTGTGTTACAGTATTGATTTTATAAGTATTTTTTTTCATACTGCATTTTGTTACTGGACATTAAGAAGGTTGATGGGACCAAAAAAGCATAGTGCACACTCTTATTCACTTATTTAGTCACGCACTCAATTTCTCAGAAAAAGGCAAAACATCACAGATTACCTTACAATTAAATCTAGTTTCCAAGGGAAACGTTATAATGATAACAATGCATTTAATACTTTAATTTTCATTTATAGGATTTGGAATTGCGTCTTGAAAGCTACATAGCTTAAAATATAGACCTTGTTTTAAGTTATGGTGTAATGAAATTAGCGAGGATGCTATGTCTAAATTACTGTTACTGCAGAAATAGAAAATTCCTTTTAATAATGCAGTGTCATCAGATGCCTCAACTTATTGAGGTTCATAAAATTTATCCCCATATGGTACCAATATAAATCATAGATAAGTTTTAATTGAGTTTTTAGAAATGAAGCCTCTCACAGCCAGAGATCCTGTTACAAGCTCAAAGAGCTAACTTGATTGGGTTGAGAAGATCAACACCTCATAGATAGAATCTCTCATGCGAAAGTTCCATTTACTAAAGATTAGGACGTGTTATCTCCCAGTTCACAGAATTTATTGGATAATATAGCCTTTTTATTTTTGATATTCTTTGAAGGATTATGTTGTTTATATATAATAAATTGTCACAGTTTTTTTAATTTGATAAATGGAATTAATTCTAGAGTTTTCTTTTGGACAAATGAGATAACACATCTTACGGGTGTAGTGGTGTTGCGATGCCTTGGTTCTCTGCTTACTTACTATTTGTAGCGATCAACTCTGTGTCATAGTTTGTTCAAAGCTGTGGTTTTGGGCACTGCTTCCACAAAAGCATTGGGAGACTATGCAGTATCCTCTTCACTGTTTCAATATTTGGTCTTTGCTTGTAGAGGCAATTGATACAATTATATCCTGGATCTTCTGATTTACCTTAGTAGTTAGGGAGGTAAAGATAAATAAGTAAACTGGTTCTAGCCATGTTTTAAAAGTATGAAATGGGATGAACTGCTTATGACCTTGAATGAACTTGATCTGTGGGACAATTCATTGGCTATGTGTTCATATGTTGTTCCATCTTAACAGATGGCTAGTAATGCCTTACTTTTTATGATTCACTAAGTTAATTCCTTCATCTCCAAAGTCTTTTTTTTTTTTTTTTTTGGCTGTCCACTCAAAGGCAAAGCTCCAGGCCCATTTCAAAAGTGAGAATGTTTGTGGAATTAAGTCTAGGTCATTCCGGCATATTAAGTTCTTATCTGCACTAAGCTCTTCCAGACAAATGACTGCAAGTCCCCGCCATACTTGCACAAATTAAATTCCTAATCTCCTGGTTTGCAAAAGTCTATGTCTTAACACCTGTAGGGCTTTTCTAACTAAGCTCTCTTCAGTTCATTTTCTTTGTTGTTAACTGTGTCATATGCTCTGAGACTCGGGGCACCTTAAACACAATTTGAAATTCAGATAAAAATTTGAGAGTGGCTTAAAAAACAGCAGAATCATATTAGTGCTGTTTATCCCCTAGGTCAATAGTAAGAAGGGAAATTTCTTTTGTTCTCCCTAAACTGTTCTCTGACTGAGGTTAGATTCATGGAAGGTAGTTTCAGACACACAGGACAGGCCTGTAATTGGAAATAATGTCTCCATTTTGTCTGAGTTGACTCGATGCTGTCAACAGCCCTCTTACTAATAGCCTGAACCACTAGCTGTTAGCATGTATTCAGTGTTAACTGCAGGCTAGGCTTTGGGCTCAGTGCCGGATGTTGTGTCATGTCATCCGCACAACAATTCAGTGAAGGACAGTTACTTATAACATTGTTACCATCGTCACCACCATCATCCTCATGACATCATCGCCATCACTCCTGTTTTATAGACGAGGACACTGAGCCTTACGGAGATAAAGGACTTGTCATATATGCGCACACCCCCCCTGCTTTTTTTTTTTTTATCTTGAGGAACCTTCCTTCTTTACCCAATTGTTGAGAGTTTTTATCTTGAGTCTTGATGTTGAATCTTGTCGAATGCTTTTTCTGTATCTATTGAGGTGATCATATGATTTTTATCTTTTATTCTGTTAATGTGATGCATCACATTTATTGATATGTGTATGTTGAATATCATACTCAATGATGAAATGTTGAAAGCTTTTCCTCTTAGGTCAGGAACAAGACAAGTGTGTCCCCTCTCACCACTGCTTTACAACATAGGATTGCAAGTCCTAGCCAGAGCAATCAGGCACGAAAAGAAAGAAACAGTGTATGAACCAGAAAGAAGGAAGTACAAT
This sequence comes from Rhinolophus sinicus, assembly GCF_057876585.1. Classification (NCBI taxonomy): domain Eukaryota; kingdom Metazoa; phylum Chordata; class Mammalia; order Chiroptera; family Rhinolophidae; genus Rhinolophus; species Rhinolophus sinicus. Next base: position 54,452,109 of record NC_142506.1, on the reverse strand, counting down.
GTCTCTGTTTGCAGATGATCTTATCTACATAAAACCCTAAAGACTCCACTGAAAAACTGTTAGAATAAACAAATTCGGTACTGAGTTGCCGGACACAAAATCTAATCTATTGTATAGCAGGGCGACTATAGTTAATAATGCTCTATTGTACATTTGAAAGTTGCTAAGAGGGTAGATCTTAAAAGTTCTTACCACGCACCCAAAATTATAACTATGTGAGACTTATTGTGGTGATGATTTCACAATATCTACACGTTAAATCATTATGTTGCACACCTGAAACTATGAGTTATATGAGTATGTCAGTTGTATCTCAATAAAGCTGACAAAAAGGAGATAAAGGACTTGTTTTCAAAGTCACATGGCTCGTAAGTGGTAGAGCCCGAATCCGAACCCTGGGCTTCATGATTCCAGAGTCCGAGCTCTGCACCCCCATGTTGAGCTTCCATATCCTAGAGCTTTCACCACGTTGCCCTGTATGTTGATTCTGCTTCTATGCTTAGGATGTTACGATTAACAGGTTTTGCATTTTGTGTGCCTGGCTTTCAGTTTTGAGTTCAGCTCTAGAGATGTTTCTTAGATTAGTAGTCTTCATCCTGGAGTATATGTATGACTGGGGTTTCATGGAAACTTTCCAGGGGTTTTGCAGGCAAAAATAGTTTTAATGGTATTTAGATGGTTAATGTCGTATTTGCTTGCCAGAAATTGGTTGTCTGAGAGCACTTGTGGCTGACTGATTCTCCTTTCCTACCTTTCCATTCACAGATTGCTTTTCTCCCCCTTGACAAAGACAGTCAGTCATGGTTCTTTGAATAGTTGATTGAATAGAAAGATTCAATAGCATGAATCTTTCAATAGTTGATTGCTTCAGGGAGTAAAAACCTCTGGTTCGCCATTGAAGAATTCTTAGCTCCTGAGTGAGAATTTGTAAATAGCAAAGCACAGAGAGCTTTGGTCAGAATCATAGATGGGGCAGAGCCTTTTTTAATCTTGGTAACAAATGCATGGCAAGATTCTATGCCTTATTTCTTTTAGAATTGGACTTGATTGTTGTGTGTGTAGTGGGAGTTATAGGGAAGGCAGATTAGCACACTGATTTGAATTGAAAAATGAAATCAGGCTTTTTTGACAGAAACTAAGTTTGATTTGGTTTATTGATTTGATGATGAGGACAGGCTTAGCAATTACATTGTTTGGTGGATATATTTCATTAAATAAATGAGTGAAATCTACAGCTCCCAGGTTGCAACAATATTAATGTAAAATACATATATAGTGTGGTATTTATATGTGTGTGTGTGTGTGTGTGTGTGTGTACACTAAAATATTATTCAACCATAAAAAAGTAAGGAAAGCCTACCTTTTGGGACAATGTTGATAAACCTAGAGGACATTATGCTAAGTGAAATAAGCCAGACACAGAAAGACAAATACTGTATGTTATTATTCATATAGGAAATCTGAAACAGTCCAACTCATAGAACAAGGGAGTAAAATGGTGGTTTCCAAGGGTTGAGATATAGGGGAAGTGGGGAGATGTTGCTCAAAGGGTACCAGTCATAAGGTGAATTAGTTCTGGGTACCTAATGGACAGTATGGTGACTTTGGTTAATAATATTGTATTGTATACTTGGTATTTGCTAAGAAAAAAAAGATAACTATGTGAGGTGCCATTTTAATTAGCTTGATTGTGGTAATCGTTTCACAGTGCATACAGCTATTAAATTATGTGGTATATCCTGCATATGTAATTTTTATTTGTCAATTATACCTTGATAAAGCTGAAAAAATACATATATACTATGCTGAAACTATATCCTCTGCCTCCAATAAAATTTATGATAAAAATTTAAAATGTCAACCTAAAAGTGTCAGAGGAGTACAAGATTCTTGCAGGAGGTGCAAAAGCAGTGTTAAATCACTGTGTCCACCTTACAGTCCCCCACACCAGCCTAACCTCCCCTTACCCAAGGCTGGCTAGAACCCCTGTTTGAGAAAGGAGTCAGGACTTACTTCTCCCAAGTGTTTCAAAATTAGATTATCTGCTTGAAGCACTGTAATTCCATTAATCTTAGTTGCCGAGTCTCTTTCCTTAGAGGCTGGCTCTTAATGTTACATGTGTGCTGATTCTGTAGGAGACTTGCAGTTTGAGGAGTTACGTTCTGGAGCTTTCTGAATAGACTCTGAGTCAATAACCTTTATCAATGTCCAACTGTGTGTTCTGTTAGAGCAGCTGGTGAGCATCATACTGTCCTTGTAGTAGATGGAGAAATGTCCAATTTGAGGAGCAAACTCAAAGGTATTCAAAAGAGCTTAGCATTTATTATCATCTTATTCCTTGATGAAACCACTAGGACTGATGGGTAGGAGGAAGTTGAGCAAATTGGCAAGAAGAATTTATGCCAAACTATGTGTAGGCGAACCAAAATGTTAATGCAAGGAGTAAGAGAGTGAAAAGCAGAAACAACTACAAGGAAAACACAAACCCCAACGCAGACAGAGCCACCACAAAGTTTTCATTTAAATAAGAACATTGTGAACGCATTAGAGCTTCAAGTCTGAATCGGGTACTTGGAGCACTTTGTACGGGAAGGGGTTAGGCAAGCTTCCTGGAAGGCAGAGAAAGTAGGCTGAGGTGAGGGGGACGCAGCGGTCAGGTGCAGAGCATGGGGAGCTTCCCCAGGGGCCGGATTCCCACCTGAGTTTCCCTCTCACGGTCATCTATCCATTCCCTTTCAGCCGCGCTTCATCTCACAAGAGCTTTGACGGAGTAGAACCAGTGTTTGCCTTAATGGTTCTACTTCACCAGTGAGCTATAACATGTATTCATTTGGAAGCTATAAATCTTTGGCTTAGTTCAAGACCCAGGCCAAAAAAAACACACAAAACACTTTTTTTTTTAACTTAACCTCCAGCTGGTCTCCAGTTCCACATCAGTACATTTCTTTATCATAAGATTTCCTTTTCTCATTTTCTATTTGACTACTTTTACTCTTTTTATATCTTCTCACTAAACCTTTTCAGTCTTTTAAGGAGAAATTTTCCTTGAGGGTCCATTATTTTTGTTCCCTTTGCTCTAGCTCTAATGGATTACTCCTTCCTTGCCTGAAAGTCATGCTATGACTCAAATACCACCTCCACTGTGCTCCCATAGCACTTATATATTATAGTCCTTATAACATAGTACATGGTGGTGTAGAAATTGGATTCCTCAGCTAAGTTGTGAGAACTTGTGTTACCTGGGCTTTTTCAGTGTTTTCCCTAGAGCCTGACACATGGTAGGCTTATTGACTGAATGAATGGATATATGAACATGAAAGACATTAAAAGAAGTGAAAAAAGACTAGTCGTAGTATTAGCCCGCATTTATAGTGTGTTTATTATGTGCTACAATAAGTGCTTTGTGTGTGCTACCTCATGGAATCCTCCCAACCACTCGAATTATTTTTCATTTTTATTTCATGGGTTAAAATCAAGTGACAGTGGTTTGGAACCTCAGCTTTAATTCATTCATAAGTGAAAATGTGAAGTAAGCTTTTGTAGTCTATTTGACCCACTCTAGGCGACATTGGCACAGTGGTTAAGATTGGGCTCCAGAATCAGACTAGCTGGATTCAAATTCTGGCTCTGACTTGAATTAGCTGTGCAAGTTATTGGGCAAGTGTGCCTTAATTTTCTCATCTGCAAAAAGGGGATAACAATAAAATGTACCTTATATGACTTTTGTGGACACTTAATAAATTAGCTGTGCAACATGCTTAGGGAGTACCTAGTGCAGGTAAACCACTGCACATTAAGTATTATTAGTTCCTAAATGACTATATTAACACTTAACACAATTAGATGTCTTGAGTGGCAGACTTTAGGCTATCTTCTTCATTTGCTTTTTCAGACGAGAGAGTTTTAGGGGAGTATATTCTCTGTACGATTTAAAAATTACTTAGACCCTAAGACGTCAGTGTTGTGAATTTAGGGAAAATGAGAACCCATTCTTTGTCCTCATCTCAGTGCTTCTCCTGAGCCATTAAAATGCTTTCCAGTTTCTTGAAGATTTTAAAGTTCTAATGATACTAGAAAAGGAGTGACCGGGTCAACTCTTGCATAAAGATCATTAGTAGGCAGCAGTATCAGCTTACTGAGTTTAAATTAGCTTCTGTTGCTCGTCGGTGTTGTGGACCGGTAGTGCTTTTCTCACAGGATTCTTTGGAGGGTGAAATGACATAAGTTGGAGCCACCGTAATCATAAATTCTGTTGCATCGTTACAACCACGACTTCGCCCTGTAGGTGAAGTGACCTTGAAACAAAGGTATTTTGGTACTTTAAGAAGCACCATTTAAGAAAGAACCATCTTAGAATGAACCACTGTGGGGATCTTCCTGTGAGCTTCTTAGTCAGCTCTTGCAAAGTCTTGGGGAAAAGTTTCTCCTCATGTAGATGGAATATGGACATGGTTATGAATGGCAGGCCAAGGAGAGAGGCACAAAACTGTTACCTGTAATTTGCTTCTGCATAATGTGACCAGATTGGCGGACCAGGTTGCTCCCCACTAACGGGTGTGCATAATTCCCAAAGGCCTTAAACCAGGCAACAGTCGTAGATAGCCTTACAACACATGGCACCAAGTATTGTTCCATTCCCAGAGGGATTTCTTCCTCTCTCGGGAAAATACAAAGGAAAGGGGCTACCAGGACAGTCCAATAGATGGTCACACCTGAGAAAGCTCCAACCCTGTAGTGATGAAAGGGATTTTGTGAACTCTTTCTCTGACAGCTCGTGAAGCTGCTGTGGCTTGTTTGAACTACCCTTCTCCTATACAGTAGTCAGTCACGAGGCTTTCCATTTTAGTCACATCAAAGTCAAGAGTTTTGACTTCACATTAAATATGTTTGTGCACTAATTTAGATTTTTGTACCCCCAAACTCTTTTTTTTCCAGAGACATGTACTTGTTGATTTGAGGAGGAAGTTCCCACATCACTAGGTTCTGCCTGAAAAGACTTCTATAAATTTGATTTTGTAATTGGCTGTGACCCTAAATATCATTAAATAGTAACACTAGTTTGTTCACTGGTATAATGAGCATGAGGATACTTTCCTCACAGGTGTTTTGTGAGCATGAAAGAACTTACGGTAAATATTAAGTCTAGTGTTTGGTAAAGGGAAGTACTCAGTATGCAGTAGGTGTCTTATTGTTCATTTTTAATGACATTTGGTGACATGGGGCAAACAGTCCTATTGAGAGATAAAAGTATATTGCGAAATGGTATCCCAGGTCTTGAAAAATGAAATTGTATCTATATTTTGTGTGTGTATTGATTGTCTTTTTTTGTGATGGCATAATTTTCTTCTGTTTTCCTCATTATTTTACAATTAAAATACCCCGCACAATAGGACGGTTTATCTGAGTGAAACTCTTTTTTTTTTTTTAAAGAATGTTGTTTGAAACTGTCATAACTGGCTGGAGAAAAAAATGTTTAACTTTTTTCAGCCAGAGAATAGCGAGGATACTCATTCGCCTTCCTTTTGGGGTAGGATCTTTTGTAGGACATATGGGGGACATTCGGTGTGTGGGGCACTGATGGTTTTGGTGGAGAAAAAAATGCAAAATTATAAGATCATAAACCTCTCCCAAAATCTGTTTGAGTTTTTGAGAATTTTTTAAATTAGATTTTTACCTGTCTGAGGTAATATTAGATGATATGCCAATCAAATTTTTATTTCTTATGTTATTACATTTGGGTTAAAGGAAGATAAAACCCTGACTATGATCCTATGGTGATAAAATTTCTATCAGAGTTTAATACAAAAAGCAGAAAGTAGTAACACCATCTTCATGTAAAGATATTAAACATATTAGAATATATACATAGCCACTTCATTTTCAGCATTTGTTAGTGTATCTTCAATAAAATGCAAATTGGACTCAATAGTAACAGTGGGAAACTGCCTTATTGCTGGAATAACTTAAAAAATGTGCGGAGATACTAAATTTAAGATAAAGGTCAGCCTATTCTTTTTACTTCCGTAATATAATGCAACAAATGGTAGTGTAGACTCTGAGACAAACATAAATAATGTGCTGGAAGTACTTAAGAAGTTTGATTTTTTTAAGTAGGTGATATATATTCTCTGTGTTCTGAGTAAACACTTTCTTCATAGTTAGATAATTTGGACAGACTGAAGTTTTTCCTTGAGTTATTATAAATTGTACATGAGCAGAACTGGAGAACATGAAATCTTAGACCTAGGATATGTGCTGGACCTGTGACTTTATATTCAGACTCGGACCTGGCTGTCTCTCCTTCGTGGCAGGGTGTGGTGTGAGGACAAAGGCCAGGCCATCAGGAAGCCCTACGCTGCCTCTACTACTGGTCTCAGCTGTAATGTCTTTTATAATTGTGGTAAAACACACATAACATCAAATTTATTATCTTAACCATTTTAAGCATATAGTTTGGTGACATTAGTACATTCACATTGTTGTGCAACAATTACTACCATCTATTTCTAGAATTATTTTCCTATTGGAAATCTGAGACTGTATCCATTAACAGTAACTCTCCCCACCCCCACCTCTCTGTCTCTGAATGACTATTTTAGGTACCTCATGTAAGTGGAATCATGGAATTTGTCCTTTTGTGACTGGCTTATTTCACTTAGCATAATGTCCTCAAGTTAGTAGGTTGGTGCAAAAGTAATTGCGGTTTAAAAAGTTAAAAATAATTGCAAAAACTACAATTACTTTTGCACCAACCTAATATATCTATGATGTAGCATGTGTCAGAATTTCCTTCCTTCTTAAGGCTGAATTATATTGCACTGTGTATATAGATCACATTGTGTTTTTTCATCCATCTGTTGAGGACGGTTGTGTTGCTTCCACCTCTTGGCGATTGTGAATAATGCTGCTATGGACATGGGCAGATAAGCAATCTCCTCAAGACCCTGCTTTCAATTCTTTGGGAAATATACCCAGAAGTGGGATTGCTGGATTGCATGATAGTCCTATTTTTAATTTTTTGAGGAACTGCCATACTGTTTTCCATAATGGCTGCACCATTTAACATTCCCACCAATGGTGCACAAGGGACCCAATTTCTACACATCCTCACCAACATATGTGTTAACTTCTAGTGTTTCGATATTAGCCATCTTAATGGGTGTGAGATTCAAATGGATTTTCTCAACTCTAGTCTTGCATAGTCAACTGCCTACTGGACATCTCCTCCTGAATATCTCAGAGAATCTTGAACTCAACTTGCCCCAAACAAATCTTTCCCCCAGACCTGATCCCCCTGACATTCCATACCTCGGCAAATACCACCACCATCCATCCAATTGGAGACCTGCATGGCCTTCTTGCCAGTTCCAGCTTGACGATTCTAGCTCAAATAATCTTTCCCATTTTATGGGTTGTCCTTTCACTTTCTTGATAGTGTCCTTTGATGCATAAAAGTTTTCAATTTTGATGAAGTACAGCTTATCTTTTTTTCTTTTGGTATTTGTGTGTTTGGTGTCATAGTTAAGAAACTGTTGACTAATGCAGGGTTGCTAAGATTTATATCTACATTCCTTCTAAGAGTTTTATCTCTTCCATTTAGTTCTTTGATCCATTTTGAGTTAATTTTCATATACGGGTTGAGGTAGTGGTTCAAACTGATTGTTTTGCATGTGGATATCCAGTTGTCCCAGTACCATCTGTTTAAAAGACTATTCTCCCCTTTTCTCCATATTTTTTGAGGCCTATCTATACCTTTGTATATAGGAAGGAGAATAGGCATTACTTGTAGATTACTTATTGATTAATTATTTGTGGATTACTTGTTGATTCAACACAGGATCCAGTAATATTTCTTTTCTTTTTTCTTAAACATCTTTATTAAAGTATCATTTAAATATCACAGCATCCACCCATTTTCGGTGTACAATTTAATGCTTGTGAGAGGAGAGAGCGATAAAGGCAAACTAAGGAAAGAGTCAGACCCCATGCTAGAACGCTTTGATGAATGTTAAAGGCCATAATTGTTGGTATGCCTATGAGCATTTGTCTCAGGAGATAAAAAGTGCTTCTGTTCTAAAAAATGTGTCATATCATTTGTCTTCTGGGAACTTCTTGATTGTTTCCAAGGTGAAGATATAGGACAGGGCTTCTAGGTTTTTACGTAAAGGAAAGTGTGGGGAAATTTGCTAATTGTTGGCCTGTACCGGGAAGGTAATTTCTCTGGGCCCGAGTTAACTGCATTTTTCCGTGTCTTGCTCCAGCTGTCTCTCATCATTCACTCATAAGCATGTGCTTATAAAGTTCTCTTGATGGTTGAAAATTCATTTACCATGTGTGGTTTTATAATAGAAATCTGATCATGTGATATACTTACGGGAAGAAAGATATAAATAAAAGACAGCATTTTACTGACTCAATTTTATTTTCCTGTTGTTGACATTGTTTATATTTTGGCAAAAGGGAGTTGGGTCTCATATGAAAAATTCCCTCTGGATGTTTGCCAGAATCAGTGTACTGTCATTTTTAGTTAAAAAGGTTTTCTTTTTTCAAACTTAACATACACCTCCTTTTTGCATAGCAGATGGGAAAGATCAATGAGCTGCTATAGAGAATTACAGGATTTTTTTCTCTGTTTGATCTTTGATCTTAAGACAGCTTTTAACTCTATGGTAATCGCCCAAGAGATTTGAGGAAATATTTTGTAAAACAAAATTATGGGGACTATGAACACGTAATTGATGTTCTCAAAGCATTCTGTCAAATGTAAATGCTTTTAAGAAATCATTATCAGCTGTTATGTGTTTTTATTAGGCTGAATTCTCAATGTAGTTTATGTCTAAATGCATTATTGCAATTTAGTTTTGAATTCATTTTATTGTTAGGAAATAATGAGACTTTTCTTGATATATCAACAGCTGCAAAATATCACGTCAACGAACAGCCAAAACTCTCTAATTAGGTTTTAAGACTGAAAATTATATTAGAGTCTTTTAATTTGGAATTTGGAATGTTGCTTTTAAGTTGACTTTTCAAAAAGTTTTAAATTTGTTTTCATAGTCTTACCTTTTAGTGAACTATTTCAGGCATTGATAACAACAAAATCATGGCACAGAGAGACCATTGCTTCTACCCTTAAAACATGGCAAAACAAACAAACTAAAATAAATGGAAAACTGCAAATTTATGACTTTGTTTTGAACTCATCTGAGAGCTTAGGTTATAGGACAGCCAACTAGTTTGAGGAGTAGGGAGAAACAGGTGCCTGCAGAGAGAGACATGAGCACTTGCTTACATGGGGCAGACGCTGCTGGGTACAGGTGAGACTGGAGCTAGAAAAGTTACATAAATTGATGGATGTGGAATGTGGCTGGCAGGAGAATATAAAATCCCTGGAGGCCACATATATAAAGGGAGTTTATATCTACTTGCAGCCTTTTTCTCCACAAACTCTACAAGGTATTCCCCAAAAAGGCAGATGAGATTCCTGAGAAAGTGTCCTTCAGTGGTGTAAGATTTGGGAGAAGAGCAACTGCTATAGATGGAGCAAGAAATTCTGCCGGGACCCGTCTTTATTTTTTCCTCTCCTGACTGCAAGCCGGGGAAGGGCAGAAAGATCACTGTTGCCTTTAGGGCGCTGGTAAGAACCCATCACCCCTGGGGCTGGGGAACAGGAACGCAGCCTTGGGTGGCATGTGAGTCCAGAACCACAGTTGGATGAGGGGCAGGAGCACTGAGAAGGTCACGTCCCTGAGACCCAGGGATACAGTGACTGTCTAAGATGATGCTTAATCACAACAACAGAAAATCCCAATTCTTGTCTCCTCCCCCCAGGGTGGTAGGCATCATAACACAAGTAACCGTAAAATACTGCAGGGAGAGCGGCCAGATCATGCCGACACACCCTCTCTGAGGGGCAGCCCAGTGGGAAGACCTAAAGCTGAGAGTACAGCAGACATTGAGAAGAAACCTTGGTAAACCAGTCCCACTCTAAACACAACTTACTGTAGAAGAATTTGAAGACTGATGCGCTGAGGGTCACCATATCCATAGTAAACATCAAGCCCAGCCTGACTTCTGACTAGATGAATTTAAACCCCTGCTCTAAAGGCATAACAAAAGAAAAAAGGCATGCTCATTTCTAGATATAAAAACTTACCTGTTTCTGCTGTCCTTCACATGATGTTCAACTTTCAGCAAAAAATTAGGCATACAAAAAGGCAACAAAAAACCCACTCATTGCTAAGAGACAAAACAATCAACAGCAGATTAAGAAGTGATACAGACGTTGGAACTATCTGATAGAGAATTTAAAGTAACTCTGATTACTCTATTGAAAGCTCTAATGAAAAAGGTTAACGGTATGATAAATTAGATGGGTAGTTTTAGTGGAAGGATAGAAGCTACAAGAAAGAGTTAAATAGAAATACTAGACGTGAGAAAAAGAGGCCAAAATGAAGCATACCTTTGGTGGGCTTATCAGTAGTTCTGACACAGCCAAGGAAAGAATCAGTGACCTTGAGAATAGGTCAGCAGAAATTACTGACAGAGAAAAAAATTGCAAAAGAGAAAAAAGAGTAGGGGAAGAAACAGAACAGAGCATGCTGTGGAACATTATCAACAGATCTAACACAAGCACAATTGGAATACTGTAAACCACTAAAATATTAACATGGAAAAGGCAAAATTATAGAGAAGGAAAACAGGTCGGGGGTTGCCAGGGTTGCCAGGGCTTGGGGATGGAGAAGGGATTGATTCCAAGGGGCAACCTGAGGGAATCTGAGGAGTAAGGAAGCTATTTATTCTGTATCATGAATGTGATGGTGAACGCATGACTCTGCATTTATCAAAACCCGTGGAACTATATATCTCAAAGAGTGAAATTCACTCTATGTAAATTAAAAAACAAAAACAAAGCAAAACTAGGATGTGAGGGGAAACCAAAATGGAATACAAACTGTTACTAGTGAACCTAACCGTATTACAAATGAATAACATAGCTTCACCAAGGGGAGTGGGGACACATAGAACTGGCCCAATTAATGTTAGAAAATAGTATTTTGACTAGATACTGTGAGGCTAAAGACAAAAAAGAGCTGCACGTAAGTACTGTACTCTAGTTAGCATATTTGGTTTTCACAGAAGTATGGATTCTTCTGAAACTATATGTATACTCTGTGGAAAAAATAGGTACAGTAGATAATGAGAGCCAGGTTTCTGACTGTGAGAGAAATTCCAAATAAGGAAAGATGGCAGGTTAGAATGAACCCTGGGATGTTGGATAGCAATCAGAAATATCAGTACCAATTCCTACTGCGTATTTTAGCTATGTATGTAAATAGATACAGAAATAAATACAGATGTATATATATTCCTGGTTAGTATACGTACACATATTTCCTATTTCTGTCCGCTCAGAGGGTCTGGAAGCAGAGATACCCCAGTGTCAATGAGCACACCTGGTTTCCATGTCTTGTTTTCTAAATACAGTTCTCCAGTAAAAGGAACCAGGATTCCTTGGAGAAGTGGTTGATTCCAGGACTGGGTTAGAGAAAACATAAGATGTGCCTGGAACACATTGTGGTCCCAGAACTGAGGAAGTTCTTAACAATTTTATTTAAAACAAAAAGTTAAAGGGAAATGGTAGGCTTTTTTTTTGTTTTTTTTTTTTAACCGCTGCTGCCTGATGCCTGAGATAGTCTATAAAAACAAAGCCCCTGCCCCCAATTACTGGAGATTTAAATCTGTGAATTTTAGTTTATTTTAGGAAGATTAGTTATTTTTCAGTCTCTACTATTGTTATGTAGTTTTATTAAAACTAGGGAGGAGGTTTCATAAATACATTTTCTCCTGAAATATTTTAGGGCCTTTATGTTTTCTCCCTCAAGCGGGTGTGAAGGAAATTTGAACATGTAGCTATTACTAAAAGCTTCAGGCTTAAACTTTTTAAAAACTTGGCACCTACTTCCAACTTTTAATTGATTCATGAAATGTTGAGTAACAACTCTGTGACAGGTGCCGAGCTGGGATCCATGGTACAAAGACTGTTAAGGTAGGTCTCTCCCCTTTATGAACTTGCAGTTATTTGGAGAATGTAGAAAAAAAATGGTAGTAAAAGGAAAATTCAGTGTCGTCTGGGACTTCCCAATTGATGTGCTTTTATTGGGCACGTTTTCTCCACTTTCCTTGTACTGTCTGCTTTGAAATCTTCTGTCATTTAGGAGGAGCTCAACATTATTACTCTTCCTCTTCCCTCAGCCCCCCATTAAAGCCATTTGGGAATTCTCACCGGTTCCTGATGGTTTTCCTAATTTAGAGAAGAAGAGTGATAATTCTGTCCTGGCTGGACCTTATCTAGCATTGCAGTTACTCAGAATACCTCTTTGCTTAACTCATTACTCAAAGAAACTTTGGAATATAAATAAAACACCTTCCTTTAAAATCCTTTATTTTATTTATTCCATGGTCTATTCATGGGGTCAGAAAATATTAAATGTGTGGCCTCTATTTGTAGAAAAAGTTATGTACACATTTTGCAATAATTTCAGATAATCAAATTTCACCAAAGCTTATCCATGTGACCCTATGTAAAGAACCATGTTTTGGGGCAAAAATGAGCTATCAATTTATTTTGATACTCGTTTGGTTCTTACACATTAGTTAGTAATTTTTTTTTTGGGGGGGGGTGATTATGATAACTCAGTGAAAAATTAATCTCCCCCCCAAAAAAAAAGACTGGAATGTTTTGTAATGAAGACTGAGGCATACAGTAGGACCATGTAAAACAGCAGGCTTCCTTCAGAGCAGGAATATGATTTAGAAAAGAGTCTGCCATCATTTAGGCAGCCAAGACCACGCAAGTGAGTACCCTTCTCGTTTTCCTTCGGTGGAACGAGCAAGGAATATAGAGCTGGGAACCTTTCATTACTCTTGTGTCTCACCTGCAGTTGTGCAGTGAGGTCCAATTCTTTTGCTGCTTCCTTCTCTGCATTCTTGACGCGTTCCATTTGCCCTTATGCTGTTGCTATGACATTGGTCTAATTCGATTTTAAATACGAACCTTCTAGTTCTTAATGTTTTGTTGTCAGAGAGGTTGTGCTGCATTCAGATTCCAAGTGTGTATCAAATGTCTACTAGGTGGCAGACTGCAAAATCCACTTGCATAAATCTTCCTTCATTTGATCTAATTAATGAGGCTTTGAAATATAGCTGAGACATAATACCATTTTATTGTGTGGGCTGCATTGTCTTGAGAGAAATATGTGGGAAACCCTAAATTGGTATCTTAAGAGTTACTAATGGGATTATGGAAGGTAGTGGAAGAATGGCACAACATTTGTATAAAGTAACGTAATAGAGTCAGGCCAGTAAGACTATGGAAGGTAAAATTGTGTGTGTGTGTGTGTGTGTTTTGAAAGTCACCTCTAATACTAAATGCTAGTGATAATGCATTTGCCTACATAAAACTATAATGAGTTTACATTTTAAGATGGAGTAGTCATTCACAGAAATAAATTGCTTTATTATTAATGCATTGAGGAGGAGGGAAATGTGTGCTACAGCTGTACACATGATTTACTTACTGATTGGTAATAGCGTGTATTCTATTATATGAAACTTTCTTATTTACAGCTTAATTTGTAACGTACTTGTGCTAATTTTGAGCTTTGTTAGTCATAGATTTTGATTTTATTTACCTTTTGTCTCTTAGAAATAGTCTAAGAAGAATTCTAGAGTAGTCATTTTATCATGTAAGTGAAGTCTCACAGCCTTGGGAAAACTCACCCTGACACAGTGAAGGGAAGTTTTTCTTCTCAAGTGAACATGAATAAACTCATTAAAGAGAATCTCTTGCTGTTTCTTGACTCTATGCAGATGACATATTTTGAGTTTTTGATAAACTTTATTTCCTGGATGATCTGTCTTACTGAGTGCCCTCTAATTAACTGTTTTAGAAAGCACCAAACACTACCAGCTCCCCACCTTTAAAATCTTTTTGTGAGAACGAGAATGATTAACTTTCTAATTGATGTATGGTGGCATAGGTATCTAAAATACTTCCATTAAAGCAACTTAATTTTTTAAAGATAGCCAAGTTAAATATGTAATCCCTCTCCAGAGTAATTAAAACGAATGAATCGATGTAATTAGAAATTGTATCTGTCTTTTATAGGGTGTCACATAACTGATGGTTCTCCTGTATACATGCAACTGATAATAAATGGTCTGACAGTTTCCGTGGAGAAAGTGCTCCAGGACGTAGTACTTTCACACTTATAGTTCAGTCTGAGTTTGTCATAACTTTTGCCTTATTCTTGTGCTACGTCTGCAATTATGCAGTAAGGGAAAAAAACATACACTTCTGTTGTACTGTGTTTTCTTCTCCCATAGTATAGCCCAAAATGTGCATCTTTAGGAACTGACTGACTTGTTTTCAGTTCCATTAAGTAAAGGACATTTTTAAATGGCTTATTCTGTTATAAAATATGAAGTCCTTTTTTAAGATAAGAGGAACTGAGTAAAAATTAAGTTTAAGATTGAAGTTTGGTTGCCTAGAGTCAGCTGGCACAGATTGTGGTAAAACTGGGAGTCATTTATGTAGCAGATATACATAAATTGGCTTCTTTTAGAAAGCAGTCATACAAAAGGTGTGGCCTCATTTACATCACATCCAATTTTGCTGAGCGTGTATTTGCCACATTTTTGATTGGTTTCTTTTTCTCAAAAAGTTATCATTGTAATTAAAAGATTAGTTTGCTCAAAATAATCAGTTAGTTATGCTTGTTAAACTTGAAAATCCCTTTTATGTGTGCTTTATAGCTTTTTTGTTTAGGATAAACATCTTGGAATTGGATCCAGCCCATCCTTTGCAGGTAGTATTTCCTTTCCTTCCACCTGATGACCTTCCCTGTCCATCTGGGTAACTTCAGCTCGGCTCAAGGGCAATCTCTTCCGACCTTCCTGTGTGTACTCCCTGTGCTGTATTCCTGCCACTCCACTGACACGGCTCTCAGCCTTGCCAGCAACTACCTAAATCCCAGGGGATATGTTTTGGTTCTTATTCCATCTTGCTGTGAAATTTGTCAGAACTGAGTTTTCTCCTTTTCTTAAACACTGTGTTTCTATCTCCTGATTTTCTTTCCGCTTACATGGTTGCTGCTGCTTATTCTTTTTGAGTCCCTCTTCTACCCATTCCACTAGTGATGATATTCCTTGGGTTATTTCTCTGGGTTTCTTACCTATGTGTCAGATCCTCTCACCGAAATGTCTTTTATTTCATGGCTTCAGCTATCATCTGGTTCTGATGACTCTCAAATAAAAATCCCAAGCTAGATCTTTCTTCTGGATTCCTGACTAGCTGGCTTCTGGGTAGTTCCAATAAGTGAGAAAAATCACTTAAGATGTCTCATAAGTCCCAGTTAGACCCAGTGTCTCCAAACAACTCTTTAGGGATTCCCAGCCCCCTTCCCTTACTCCCCCACCTCTTTCTGGTGATGTCATTTTTCCTGCTTGAAAATGTTCAGTGCCTCTTCTTGCCTACCAAATGCTCTGACCCCAAACTATATGTCTAGCTTCATTTTCCATTGTGGCACAAATATTTGCTTTAGTGAAACTATTAATAAAATATTTGGCTTTTACTGTTATGCTTCAAACCTGCCCATATCCCTGTTTTGTTCTCGTTTCATGTCTCCCTTTCTTAAATGGATTCTCATTTCTTACAGATGCTCAGACAGTCTGATGCCAGCTTAATACAGAAACTTTCCCTGATCCAGTTACTCTTATGTTAGTCTTTCCTTTTTGTGAACTCCTATATTTTGTTGACATCCATTTAATGACATTACCTTATGCAGCTAGTTATATAATTACTTAGTACGTACTTGCCTTTTCCCTCCAACTAGTCTGTCATCTCCTTCAGGCTGGAATTAAGACATCTTCCCTTATAGGACCCAAACATTGGGCCTGGAATATGGTGAGCTTGTCCTGGCTTGACGTGGTATTTGATTGAGGAGTTGAAGAGTGATATTTCTGACAACTCCTTTAGTTATTATTCATGTTAAGTTTTGGGCACACAGCAGGATTTATTTCTGTCTGTTTCTCAGCCTGTGGAGAGTCAGACTGGACTCATGCTAGATATCCGTGGGAAAGCAGTTGTGGATTTCAGCACCCTGGCTGGTGGCATTTTATTTGACTCTTAGATGAACTCCACCCCCCCACCCCCCATTTTAACATCTCTGAAGTTAGGGTACATTTACAGTTGATGTACAGATGACAATGATAATTGGCAATGTTACACTGTAGTTAATATTATTAAAGATAGTGGGATGTCATACAATCCATAGCATCTTAGAGTTGATGAATTTTAGTAAATTATAGTGTGAGGTTGTATCACCCAGGGGTGTTATGGGTTGCAGTGGACATTGTAGTTTGTACTCAATATTCTTTACAGCTGAGCCACATTACTTAGCAGTTGTGCAGTTAGGCAGGGTGGACTCCCGCTGCCAGTGGTGAGTTCTGACTGGTGTAGATAACTCAGGGCAACCTCATCCTCTATCTGCAGTGGTTAGTTCTGTGGTGGGAGCAACACCGAGACATGTGCAGTTAAAGTGAGACTCAGGGCTTTTGTTTGGTGGGGAGAAGTACTTGCTCATTCTCCTTTTACACGAGAACAAGGCGCTATTGGCAGCCATAATACCACCGAAGGGAGCCAGTCTGAGCTTCAAGCCAGCTGTGGAACAGGGCAGAGCCAAGAGAATGGGAGAGAAAGAGCTACAGCCTGAGATACTGTGAAGAGGCAGCAGCGCCCCAGTAGTTCAGGGGCCACTCGAGACTATTCTAAATAGGTTCGAATGCCACCTCTGCCACTCACTAACTGTGGTACTCCAAGCACGTATAGTATCTGCTGTATCACGGCTTCTCTGTACCTCAGTTTCTTTGTCTGTTCAATGGACATAACAACTCTTAGAGGGTTGTGGCAAGGATTAGATGGGTTACTACATGAAAAAGGGAGAGAGCAGTACCAGGCACACATGTTTGCCATCGCTACCGTTATTGTTACTAACCAGCTCAGAAACCTACCCTCTCTCCGGCCTTTCATTTAGTGTTCATTTAGGTTTGATTGGGGCTTTTTGTTATTTGCAACTGACAGATACTCTAACTGGTGTATAGTGGTTAAGCTCAGAATTCTGAGAGTAATTTAAATTTAGCTTAAATGTCAATGTTTAGTAAGTAGTTTGACTTCTTTACCACTTACTAAATACTGTACATAATAGGGTAAAGGAACAATAAAAATGTGAGAATTCTTATTTTATAGACTAATTTTGTCTAGGACTGAAAAAATCAGTCTTAGGGCTTTTAGAAGAGCTAACTGAAGTAGTTCTTTCTCTTCCTCACTTGAACAAATAAGTTAATAATGATACTGGCTTTAATACCTAGGCCATAAAGAGGTTGAATTCATATATATAAAACGTTTCCTTGCGTAGAAAAGCAGGTATTTTCAATTACTTCCTGTGTCATACTGTTACACCCATCTCCATGTTTGTATTGGGAATCCCTATATAATAAGGACTGAAGAATCTTTTAACCTTTCAGATACATCTCTAAATTTTAACTCCTTGAAAATGGGAACTTCTTTTCTTTTAAACTATATTTGGTTGTAATAATGTTCAACACATTATAGGTACTAAATATAACCCTTGCTATGCTTATGATGTAGTCACATCTCATATGTCAAGCTCTCTCATGACATGGCGATTGATTTACTTTTCTCCTGGGTTTTATTGGGATATAATTGACGTATGTGGTATTAGTTTTAGGTATACAACATGATTGACTTACTTTTGAAAACATTCCTTTGAAAAACAACCTTCCCTATTGCATTTTTAAAAATTTCATTTTAGAAAAATTTGATCTAAAGGTATGTTTTGGGGAAAACATACCTATTATAAGTTGTCTTTTATTTTGTTCTTTGGTTTAGATAAGAATGCAAGGAAAAGAGACTCTACTGAGGAAGACTTAGAAAAGCTAACGTATTCCGATGTGCCATTTGCTGTCTGTAGCTAGCTTCCTTCTTACACAGAATCGCAAGGCTGAAGAATCTAGTTTCCTTGTTTCTTGTTCTACTAACCTCTCTCTCTCTCCTTGGCAAGTTGCTAAAAACATACTTTCAAAGGACTTCAGTCATTTCTAAAATTATTTTTTTATGGCTGTTATAAAACAGGCTCTTAATGTATACCGTGTTTCCCCGAAAATAAGACCTAGCCGGACCATCAGCTCTAATGCGACTTTTGGAGCAAAAATTAATATAAGACCCGGTCTCATTTTGCAAGGTCTTATATAATATAATGTAATATAATATAATACCAGGTCTTATATTAATTTTTGCTCCAAAAGTCGCATTAGAGCTGATGGTGTGGCTGGGTCTTATTTTCAGGGAAACAGGGTAGAAAGTTTTACTGTTTGCAAAGCATTTCATATCAATTTTATTTTTAGGATCTCTGAGGCATAGATGGGGAGATGTTATCTTACCCTGTTGTAGGTGAAGAAACAGTGGCTTCTAGTTAACAGAAGTGTGCATGTGACATCCATAGAAATATGTATGCATAGAGTTAAACTATCAAATAATCAGCATTTTACTTTAATAGGAAGATACTAGAGGTATTCCTGCCATTGTGCTGGAGGTATTAACATATCAGTTGAGGAGAGAAAATAATTAGAGGCATCATAATTGGAAAACTGTTTCTATTTGCAGTTGATGGCATTTTACTTGGGAAATCATAGTTTCCATAAATTGAATTAAAAGTAAACAGTCAAAAGCTTTCATTTACATAAGCAATAACCAATTAGAAGATATAATGGAATAAGAAAACCCCATTTACAATAGCAGCAAAAAATATAAAATACTCAGGAATCAAACTTTAAAAACGTGCAAAACTTGTATGAAGAAAACTTTAAAATGCTCCTGAAAGGCTTCAGGTAGAACCGAATCTAATTAAAGTGATGCCATGTTCTAGGATAGGATGACAGCACTGTCAAAGTTGTAATCAGGGATTTGAGTGCAAGTGGTTTATTTGGGAGACGATCCCAGGAAGCACCTGTGAGGGGATGGGAGTGGGGAAGTAATATGGGATGGAACGAAAGCAGTATAGGGTGTGTTGTGAACAGGCCACCACCTTTGGGAGCGAAGCTCCACCCTGCTGGGGACTTTTGTGAAGCTGTTTAGAACCCACCCAAGAGTTATCTCACCTGAGGGCAAAGAAGCCAAGTATTTATTCACCAAGTCCTGTCCAGCGTGGTGGCTGGTTTCTCCCTGATATTGTGGCCTGCAGTAGGAAGCCATGTAAGCATGTAAGTGCTGAGTAGATCAGCAGCTTATGCTGCAGCGGTGTTCCGTGTCTGTGCGGCTGAGATGTACCAGTTTCAAACCAAACTGAGGAGATGGATGTACTCTCGGTCTTTGTTGTCTATTTGGCGTCGTATCTCTCTAGTACCCGGAGAGCTCTGATCTCTGAATGAGATCATTCATGCGTCAGGGCGCAGTTTTGCATTTTGTGTTGAAATGAATTAGTGGGCTCTGAACTTTCTTCCATGTGCTTACACTGTGGAAAATTTGTGAACTTGATTGACCTTTCATATGCTCTGTCCACGCCCGCTCAGAAGTCTGGACTGGCTCTTGGAAGGGATGCTGAGCTATTCCTGCTATATCCAATTTTACATCGAAAACAGGTTTTCTGCCGATTAAATTTAATCAAATAGAATAAATTGTAACATTAACAAGGCAATTATTTATTTTTGAAAAGCAAACGAATTTTTTTTGCTCCATTAAACTCTGCCAATATGAATTCTAATATATTTGGTACTTGATCCCTATTTTCACAGTATGAAATAACAAAAGCATAATTGCTTTCTTTGCAAACAGATGTTGATGTGGCAACTTTTCGAATGTTGATCAAGAAACCAGTGTATAAGTTAACATAATGGTTCGATGAATCAAAGAGTCAGGATTTTACAAATAACTATCTCAATTCTGTAATTTACTTGATTTTTTTTCTTACAAATCCTCAACTGCAATTTTTATTTGTTGATGCCTAGTATTTCAAAAAGCTCATTTGAATGAAAAGCTCTCAGTTGGCTAATTTGAAATATTCTTACCATGCACAGATATTTTGTGACTGATTGAAAGGGAAGCAGTGCAAAATGACTATATTATTGTAAGTTATCTGTGAAACCTACAGGCAGACATTTATACCCATCAGTAAAGATGTTGGTTTTCAGCTTTATTCCCAACACATACACCAAGTCACATGAGCCTAAATATGTTGCTTGGTAGGCATGTTCTTGCCAAATTTCATTATGTATACTAATTTTCTGTTTGTTGTCTCTCTTTTTCCACCTATCTTTGAATTGAGTATTTTTTAATATTTCCTTTTATCTCTTCTATTGGCCTATTAGGTATACTTTATTTTTTGTTGTTATTGCTGTAGGATTTAAAATATTTATCTCTAACATATCATATCTACTGTTAAAATAATATTATACACTTAACATATAATGTAAGGACCTTATCGTAGTATACTTCCATTTTTCTCCTCCCATTTTTGGTGCTATTCAGTAAATTTTACTTGTACGTATTCTAAACACCACAGTATATTGTCGTTTTTCCTTTAAACAGTAAATTATCTTTAGAGTAAAAATTTTAAATGTGAAACAAAGTTTTTTTACATTTGCCCACGTATGTGACATTTTTAGTGCTCTTCACTTCTGGGTGTTTATCTGAAATTTTATCTGGTATTCTTTTCCTTCAGCTTCCTTGAAAATTTTTAGTGTCAGGTCTACTGGTACCAAAATCTCTTTGCATTTGTCTGACATTTTTATTTTGCCTTCATTTTTAATGATATATTTTCTAGTTATGGAATTTCTAGTTACGGAGTTATGGGCTTGACATTTTTTTGCCCTTTCAGCACTTTAAAGATGTTCCATTGTCTTCTGGTTTGCATTGTTTCTGGGGCAGTTTCAGTGGCAAAGCCTTTACAGTGGCCTGTCAGGTCTACATGATCTGAAATTTGGTGACTTTTTGACCTCATTTCCTCCTCCTTTCTTCCTCCCTCATTCAAACAGGCTAAGTGCTTACTTGGTCTAGGTTTTTGCATTTATTGTTTTATCTTTGGGGACCACTCTTCTCTCAGATATTCTTATAATTCAGGCTCTCACCTTATGCAGGTCATCTTATGAAAAGGGCATTCTGTGTTTACACATGCTACTGTGTTTCCCCGAAAATAATGGACCATCAGCTGTAATGCATCTTTTGGAGCAAAAATTAATATAAGACCCTGTTTTATTTTAATATAATATTAGACTGGGTCTTATATAATATAATATAATGTAATGTAATATAAGACCGGGTCTTATATTAATTTTTGCTCCAAAAGATGCATTAGAGCTGATGGTCCGGCTAGGTCTTATTTTCGGGGAAACATGGTAGTAATACCTTCCAGTCTGTACTTGTTTTTCCTCTGACCCTTCTTTATTTTACCCCATAATGTTTACCATTGTGTGACATTTTATGTGTTGATTTATTGTCTTGTTTCTTCTATTGAATTTTAGATAAAACCAGGGAGCTTATTAATTTTGTTTTTATCTTCTAAAACAGTTCCTGACACATAGTAAGGATTCAGTAAAAATTTATAGACAGAGTGAATGAATGAATGAATGAATGAATGAATGAAAGACTTCAGTTCATTAAGTAAGTGATGGTATAAATTTGGGGATTTAAAAAAGCTGTCTTTATTCTTAAAATCATATTAAACATAAGGTGCTATGAGTTCATCGTGTGGAAACCTTGGAGCCTCTGTTACTAATTCTCCAGCAGACCATGAGCAGATTATATTCTGATATAATCCGAACCTGATAAATGAAGGAATAAGGTCAGGCGATGTCTAAAGTCTCTTCCAGTGACTATATATATAATTTTTTGAATTTTTAAATTATTTTATTCTAAACAAGTTCCTAATGAGTTCTCCCTCTTAGACTTCTCTGCAAAAGTCTATTGCAATTAGGTTAAATATACAGAAGGGAGATGATGTCATTTTCCTGTGCAGAAAACCTTAGTTGGTTTTCCATCGCGGTAGAATTCTCTGATCTTTGGTCCATGATGAAATGGCCTTCGCAGTGTCGTTCTGTCTTACCTCTACTATTCTGTATCACCACCCCTTACTGTATTTCCTACTCTAGATCCCATACATATTCTACATTTGCTTTTAGTTGTTTCTTTTATTTCCACTAGGAATTCCTGCCTCCCATTCCTATTTGGCAATATTTTGTATTGTCTTTCATGTCTAACATAAAATGCTATCGTCTTCATGATAGCTTTCCCAGTACTCAGAATTAAGTGTGATTGTTACTTAATCTAAACTTCTTTTATACTTGGTTGAAATGAAATACTACATTGGAATGTGCCTAAAAGATAACAGGACTTGAAAAACCTTCTTACTGAATTTAAAACATTAAATAATCTCCTTGTTCTTGACATAGGTGAGTATACTGGTATAGTGCAATCACACTGACGCTAGGAAAAATTGTGACGCCTGCGAAGTTTATTTTTTAAGCTCCTCCCCCCGCCCCCATTTACTTTGGAGGAGCCTTGACTTCTCCCCAGTGTTGTGTTCTGTTTCTCATTGGACTTGATGGTTGTTGGGGCTTTTCATTCTAGCTTTCCTCTCCCTAAGTGGTGGCCTCAGCTGTAGGCCTTTTCTGACTCCTTTCTAGACTTAAAAATCCCTTTTCTATATTATTGGTTTTAATCATTCTCTGTTATTTTCAGGTAACTCTAAATTTTTTTTATAGTTGTTTTTAGTATTTTTTACTTAGTATTTTAAGTCCTATAAGATTTCCCATAATATAGACCCTGGAGCTCTATGACTTTCAGTAAAGTAAATGAACATTAGAACTTTAGTTTAAGGTCATCTAACTTTTTTCCCCCCATTTCTCTCCTGGATTTGAAGGTTGCCTTTTTGATTTTATCATTTTATTACACTTTATTGCCTTTAGTGTTTTTATACAAAGGACCTCTCGTGATATCCTTTTATTCGAGGTCTTTTGATATCTTTTACTGGTTTTCAGATATCAGTAAAGGAATCTTTAAAATAGAAAAGGAATTTATCAAGCCATTTACTATTCTTTATTGTAAGGTAAATAAAAATGTACATCTAGATTGGCCTTATTAGTTTTATTTTTTCAATACAGTGAAATATTGAATATAATCTTGATATAAATTAAAGACGCTTCTTCCTATAGTTAATAATTTAGACTACTCCTTGTCAGTTAATGATGCAAACAGAGGTGACCCTTACCTATAAGATATAACCATGTAACATTGAAGAGTTTATAGAGTTTATTTCAACATATGGTATCATACTTTTAGAAGACTATGTGTTAATAAGTAATAACTGGACTGTCTGAAAATATCTACCATGTAAAAAATGGGCATATTTTAGAACCTAGGCAAAGACAATTGTAAAGTTCATCAATTAATTCATTCCCCCCAAATTTAGCTGGTTGTTTTTCCAAAGTTAACCAGTTTTGGTGTTCTCCATGACAGCTTCTCTTCCCTAATCTATGCTAAAATTTTAGTGGGCACTACCCTTCCCGTTAGCATTGTGTTTCCCTGAAAATAAGACCTAGCTGGACAATCAGCTCTAACGCGTCTTTTGGAGCAAAAATTAATATAAGACTGGGTCGTATAATATAATATGATAATATAAAATATAATATAAGACTGGGTCTTATATTAATTTTTACTCCAAAAGATGTGTTAGAGCTGATTGTCTGGCTAGGTCTTATTTTTGGCGAAACATGACATTTCCATTTTAATATACTTTCTGAAGACTTATTGTCTTGAAAGCTTTCTGTTAGTGGGAATTTGATATATTAGAGCAAGCCAATGGATCAGGTATTTTTGGGCAGCTGAATCTTTTAGCTCCCTGGGAAATCATGCCAAGTACGTGAGTACCTTCTCTGCCTGTTCATAAAGACCAGCTCTGGATAGGGTCATGGATTCCTGGAAATAAAACTATCCTTCCAACTTGTTAAAATACATTATTTAGGAATGAAGCTTATATGATGGTTACTCCAAATTGACTATAGTCTGAATCATCACAGACCACAGTGCAGTGTAGGCAGTAGGTGCTTAATACATGTTTTGATTGACTGTGAGGTCCCTGTGCCATATGGGTCTGTTTCCTTTTAGTCCCAAGCTATAGGAGCAGCCTCTTGCATTCTGGAGTCAGAGGTCCTTTTGTTGGACTTTCTGAGAAACTTTTTCAACTTAATCTTCTAACCTTTTTATTGAGTTGTTCATATGTTGGTTTCTTAGTGCTGTTATCACAAATTACCACAAGTTTATTAATTTTAAGCACCACACATTTATTATTTGGCTCTCAGTGAGCAGATGCCTTCATTCTGGAGGCTCCAGGGGAGAATCTGCTTCTCCCCCTTTTTTTTTAGCTCATACAGGCTGCCTGCATTGCTTGGCTTGTAGCCCCTTCCCTCATCTTCAAATCTAATGGTACAGCATCTTCAAATCTCTGATTCTGACCATCTGCCTCCCTCTTCTATCTTTAAAGGACTCTTCTGATTACACTGGGCACACAGGAATAATCCAGGAATAATCTCCTTATTTTAAGATCAAATAATCATCAACCTTAATTTCCTCTGCATTCTTCATTGCCTTTTGCCACATGAGGTTAACATATTCACAGGTTGTAGGATTAGGACCTGGGCCTCTGGAGGGGTGTTATTCTGCCTTTTACTGTTCATTTCTGCTTTTGTGTTTTAGTTTCCAAGAATGTTTGTATTCTCAGTGGTTTAAGAACAAGGTTGCAGTAATTTCTCCCTAAGGATAACAGGATAGTTTTTTGTTGTTATGTTTTCAGTTTTCTTCCTCTTGCAACACAGAGCCTGTTGAATGGAAGTCTTCACTTTGTAGCAGCAGTGTCCGAGAGTAATATTAAGTTTTCTGGTAGCAACACTAAAAAGAGATGGTTACATGAATTTTAATAAGAGTTTATTTAACCTAATATATGAAAATGTTATTTCAGCATGTATTCAGTATAACAGTTATTGAGATGTTTTATATTTTTTTCTTGCTAAGTTTTAACAATATAGAGTGAATTTCATACTTACTGAATTTTATACTCAATTCAGATTCTCTATATTTCAATACTGAGTAGCCACATGATGCTAAGTGGCTACCATATTGGACAATACAAGCCTGGAGTGATTTGGGGAAAGCCTTACTGTTGGTTTGGGGCAGAGAAGTACCTTCCCATCTTATGCTGTGGGAGTGTAAACCTGTCTGCCTTTGTTCCGGATTCAAGTGTGGGGGGCTGGGGCCCAGGATAGACTCTCCCTTACGCTACCTGTTTTCAGCATGGTGTCCTTATCTGCAGCAATGGCTGATGACTACTCCCTCACCCCCGCTTCCCATATCTGCTCTGTTCTCAGGCTATGGAGCTTCAAGGATTGCTCTGGCAGTCCAATTGAGTCTTTGTTATTCTTTCAACAGATGGATGGTTAGCATTCTTTCAAGGTTCTTTTAACATTCCTTTTTTTCTCACGTTCATAGGTTCAGGATGCTACTAACTGTACATTTTCGTTTCTGTAGTCTCAGTTTAGGTTTCACCTTTTTTTTTCTCCTTCAGAGTTTTGGCTTTTTAAGCCGACTTCTACAATTCTGTTATCTTCTTTCCTATTTTTTAAGTTGCTGTCTGTTTATGCACATTCTCCCCTTTCCTTTTAAAAAATATTTTATTTATTATTTTAGAGGAATTTTTTTGGGAGAGAGCTGAAGTAGAGGCAGGTGTTTACTTGACCATTTTAAATTGTAAATCCTTTTCACTGCAGTTTCAAATGTCTCTTGGTGGTCATTGGGATGGCTGAGTCTGTGCCAGCCACAACTCTGTGGTATCAACCAGAACTGCCTGATTAACCTTTCCTTGCTTAGCCCTGGACAATTAACCCTTATTTACTCGTATACTGGATCTCTTTTATGTTCCAACCTCTGAGAAAACAGAGATGGATAGGACCCAGTGTTTGTCTTTTAAGGGTTTCTAGGTCTAGCAGAAAAAAAGTTTTACAAAGACAAAAAGGAATCCACAGCTGTAGGTGCTTTCAGAGCACAGAGGAGAAAGCAACAGGTCAAGCTTTCCAAGGCAAGTTGTCTTCCATTGCACACCTACTCTATTTATTTTTTTTTTTAGCATTGCTTGTCTCATTTTCTTTTTCTTCCCTCTTTTCATCCTTGTAGTACTTTACGTTTTCAAATTTTTATCTCAAATCTCCTACTAGGGGTCAGCTTTATCCTTTCCTGACACACAGTGTCTGAGAAGCTCTTCACTTTTAGATTCCTCTGCCCAGTTGATCCACCTCACAAATCTCCAGTATCATGCATTCCCTGAGGTGTTCCCTGCAAGGTTTACTCATGGACGAAGAGCATGCCCTGGACTAGTGACGTGACCTTTCCACTGTCTGTGAAATCAGTACTTTCTTAATTCAAAAACACTGAAAAAAAGTTTAAATTTTCATCCCAATTTATGCTTTTTTTAAATTGAGGTAAGATACATATAATGTAAAAATTTGCCATTTCAACCATTTTTAAGTATAAATCAGTGTTTTTAATTATAGTCACAATGTTGTGCAATCATCACTACTGTCTATTTTTAAAATTTTTTCATCACCCCAAACAAAAATTCTATTACCGGTAAGCAATAAGTTCCCATTGTCTCTTCCCTTCTGACCCTAGTAACCTCTAATGGACTTTTCTGTGTCTGAACATGCCTATTCCAGATACTTCATGTAAGGGGAATCATACCATGTTCTCCTTTTGTGTCTCGCTTATTTTACTTAGCCTAAAGTTTTCAAGGTTCATCCATGTTGTGATATAATCAGAACTTCATCTATTGGTGTTTGATCTTGGATCATCATACTAATTTTCTCTTGAAACATTTGTTGATTTTCAATGCACAGATGAATCCCGAATTCTTTAGTTTCCTCCTTTTTCTTTCGTATTATATGACCTCAGTAACAGCTTTTTTTTTTTTTTTTTTTTTTTTTTTACTTTTCCCAGTGGATATTATTATAATGTGGGCTTGTTGATTCATGCTGATGAATAGTAATTTCTTTTAAGTTATACTGGAATGTGAGGTTCATTTTCATGTGATCTGCATAAAAATAGTGGTAGTGAATGTTAATCAAGTAAGAATGCAGATTTGAACGCTAAGTCAAAAAATCAATTGGAATATACAAGTCATAATTAATGAAACAAAGAGCTGGTTCTTTGAAAAGATTAATGAAATTGACAAACCTCGGCAAGACTTGCTAAGGAAAAGAAAGAAAAGACGCAAATACGAAATCAGAAATGAAAGAGAAGTTATGATGGACACCACAGAAATACAAAGGATCATACAAGAATACTATGAAAGACTGTATGCCACCTAATTCAATAATAGAATAAATGGACAAGTTCTTAGAAATATATAACTTTCATAGACTGAATCACGAAGAACTGGAAAATTTAAACAGACTGATCAACAGTAAAGAAACTGAAACAATCATCAATAACCTCCCAAAAGTGAAAGTCCAGGACCAGGTGGCTTCACTAGTGAATTCTACCAGACATTCGAAGGAGATTATTTAATACCTATCCTTCTCAAGCTCTTCTAAAAAACTGAAGAAGAAGCAATACTTCCTAACTCATTTTATGAGGCCAACATTACCCTGATACCAAAACCTGGCAAGGATAACACACAAAAATTGAAAGCTATAGATCAGTATCTTTGATAAACACAAATTCAAAAAACCCTTAATAAAATACTAGCAAATTGAATACAATAATACATTAAAAAGATTATACATCATGATAAATCAAGTGGGGTTCATTCCAGGGGCACAAAGATGGTTTAGTGTAAGCAAATCGATCAATGTGATATACCACATTAACAAAATAAAGGGTAAAAATTATACAATGATATAAATAGGTGCAGAAAAAGCATTTGACAAGGCACAACATCTATTTATGATTAAAACACTTAATAAAATGGGTATAGAAAGAAATCTAATCTATTTAATAAAGTCCATATATGACATACCCTCAGCTAATGTCACACTCAGTGGTGAAAAACAAAGCTTTTCCTCTAAGATCAGGAACAAAGCCAGGAGGCCCCCTCTCACCACTGTTACTCAACATAGTATTGGAAGTCCTCACCGGAGCAGTCAGGCAAGGGAAAGAAAAGGCATCCATATTAGGAATGAAGAAATAAAACTGTCACTTTTTGCAGATGACATGATTCTTTATATAGAAAATCCCAAGACTCCACAAAATACTATTAGAAAAAATAAACAAATACAATAAAGTTACAAAATACAAAAATCAATGTACAAAAATCCATTGGTTTCCTTTATACTAACAATGACACTTCAGAAAAAATGAAAAACAATTCTTTTTGTAATTGCAACAAAATATAATGCCTAGAAATAAACTTAACAAAGGATGTGGACGACCTATACACTGAAAATTACACTAGTAAAAGAAATTGAAGAAGACACACAAAGAAATAGAAAGATATTCTGTGTTCAGGGATTGGAAGAATCAACATAGTTAAAATGGCCATATTACCCAAAGCAATATATAGATTTAATGCAATCCCATCAAAATCCCAATGATATTTTTAAAAGAAATAGAACAAAAAATCATCAGGTTTGTATGGAAACACACACACACACACAAAACCTGAATAGCCAAAGCAATCCCGAGAAAAAGAATAAAGCCAGAGGTATCACACGCCCTGACTTCAAATTATACTACAAAGCAACAATAATCAAAACAATATGTTATTATCAGAGAACAGACACCAATGGAACAGAATTGAGAACCCAGAAATAAACCCACATATATGTGGACAATTTTCAACAAAGGAGCCAAAACCATACAATGGAAAAAAGAAAGCCTCTTCAATAAATGGCGCTGGGAGAATTGGAAAGCCACATGCAAAAGAGTGAAACTATACCATACACAAAAATTAACTCAAAATGGATCAAAGACCTAAATATAAGACTTGAAACAATAAAATACATAGAAGAAAAGATATGTACTAAACTTATGGACCTTGGCCTTAGAGAGGATCTTATGGATTTGACCCCAAAGACAGGGAAGTAAAAGCACAAATAAATGAATGGGACCATATCAAACTAAAGAACTTCTGCATAGCAAAAGAAACCATGAACAAAAAAAGGGCAACCAACTGAATGGGAGAAGGTATTTGCAAACAACTCCAATAAGGGGTTAATAACCAAAAAAGATAAAGAACTCATACAACTCAACAATAAAAAACAGTTCAATTAAAAAATGGGCAGAAGACCTGAACAGACACTTCTCCCAAGAAGACATACAGACAGCCAGCAGATATATGAAAAGATGCTCAACTTCACTAGCTATTAGGGAACTGCAAATCAAAACCACAGTGAGATATCACCTCACACCTGTTAACAATGGCTATTATCAACAAAACAAGTCATAACAAGTGTTGGAGAGGTTGTGGGGAAAAAGGAACTCTCATACACTGCTGGTGGGAATGTAAATTGGTACAGCCACTATGGAAAATAGTATGGAGGTTCCTCAGAAAATTAAGAATAGAATTACCCTATGACCCAGCAGTCCCTATTCTGTGTATCTACCTGAAAAATTTGAAAACAGTCATTTGTAAAGATATATGTACCCCTATGTTCATTGTAGCACCATTCATGGTGCCCAAGACGTGGAAACAACTAAAGTGTCCTTCGATAGGTGATTGGATACAGAAGATGTGGTATATATATACAATGGAATATTACTTGTCCATAAGAAAAGATGAAATAGTACCATTTGCAACAACATGGATAGATCTTGAGATTATCATCTACAAAATAAGTCAGAAGGAAAAAGTTGAGAACCATATGATTTCACTCACATGTGGAATTTACATGATATCACACATGAATCTTTTGGGTCTTCTCTTAGCAAACTTGTGCTAAAACCTTAACCTCGGTGGAGAAGAGAATGGATCTCTTCTTCTTTTTAACAACAATTACCAATATGTTTTTATTTTTTATATTTATTTCTAAATTATAGTTGACATGGCTCTATTCTTGTCTGGATTCTTCTCTGTCCTACCTGGCGGAGTTGGGATATCTGCTCCTTGCTTCATGGCTTTGGTAACTTATCAGATAATGTTGTCAGTTTTCATTTATATATTCTCCGAGAGTGATCTTTCAATGTCATTATAAAACCTGACTTATTTAGAACTTTTGCTTTCCTCTAATGTATCGATATATCCTTCATGTATCTCATTGCTGGCTTTATTTGTAAATAAGTATGTGATACCTCGGCCTTGGTGTTCTCTCTCAAAAGACTGTCTACTCTGTTTTTCATTTGGTAGCCACTTCTCACTGAGTATTCTAGAGGTAGGCGCGGCCCGGAAGTCCAAGGAGAAAAATGGATTTCCAACTGGGCAGATATAGGGAGAAATTTTTTTTTTGCACTATTAAATATCCCTCCTCCTTTTCCACCCATAAGTAGCAATTATAGGGAATTATTCTTTAATTGTTCAATGTTCAGTGTTTACACTGACACATCAAAAGAGGATATTTAATTCTTAAGGTTAATGGTTATGTATTTTATGAGTTTTCATAATTGTGGACTAAAAAATCCCACTTTGATTTGTAACGCATCTTTATGAAAGTAGCTCTGTTGGGAACAGAACTGTTGTAATTTCATCAGTAATCTTTACTGATGAAAATTAGCATTTTACTCAGTTTTTGCCCAGTGCATAGTGGTCCTGGCAGAGAGGATGGCCCAGTGATCATGAGCATGGGTTCTGGAGTCCGACTGCCTGGGTCTGAATATAAACGACAGTATTTACTATGCAACTTTGGGAAACCTAACTTATTTTCTCTAGCCTCCGTTTTCTTATTTGTAAGATGGGGCTAAATTTGTTCCCTACCTCAGAGTGTTATTATGAAGATTAAGTGAGATAATTGGCACAGTTTTTGGTATGTTAGCATTTGCTGTAATAATTATAATAATATAATTATTGTCGGGGGCAACATGGTATAATGGAATTAGACATGGTTTATAATCCTAGCGCTGGGGTGGGGGTGGGGGTGAAGGTATATTTATACATGATCTTGAACAAACTGTCTAACCTCTCTGTATCGATTTCTTCAACTATGAATTGTGGGTAACCTTCCTTATCAGGTAATTGGGAAGATATGGTACAAAGCGAAAATTTAAGACTGCCACTGTATTAGTCTCTTCTCCCTTTCTTTCTAGTTCTTAGATTAGTTTAGGAATGCTGCAAATTCAGAAAACCTATTAGTTCCCCCCCTAAAAAAAATCAGCTAATATTCTTTCTATAACGCATGGTAAGTAGCTATTATTCAGTATGTTTTGTTTAGTTTTATTGGAATCTGATTTTTTAATCTGCCCGATTTTCTGGCTGAAATAGAAGGCATTAAAAAGAGATTAAGTATTAAAGAGCTTTAAAGTTTTATATCTAAAGAATAATTAGAAAGTGAAAGAATTGGCAATGCAGTTTTGTTTTCATTGAAGCTATAAGGGTAAGAAACTAGAGCTATGCCACCGAGGTCAGGGAGATTTGATGATGGAAATATCAGCAACATTAGAAAACTATATTCAAACTGGAAGAGCTGTAGGAACTACGCAAGGGATTATGAAAGTCATTCTTATTTACTGGTGGGTAAAGATGCTGAGAGGTTGGAGATGACCTGAGATCATGGGCTTTTTCTGTAGCCTCTTGGGGGATGTGATGAGAATGGTAGTTAACACAAACCAGTTGACTCAGAAGGGGGCTGGGGAGTGGGGGGGACAGTAATAATAGAAAGAAGAGGGAGAATGGCTTCTGTTCCTCAAAGACTAGCTTCAGGGTGAGGAATTAGGATTGGGAAAGCCTGGGACTCTGCGAAGAACTCACAAGTTTCATTTTCCCCTGTGTGTATCAATTCCGGGCACTCAGAAAGCTGGTGCTGGAATATTGAGCTCTGATTTCCATGTATAGCAAAATGTTGATAAGAAACAGCAAGGTGGTATCACGTGAGTTCATGCTGTGGGCCACCAGTTTTGTTGTTTTCACAGATCATCATCACTATAAGGCACAGTGTCCCCTTTTTATAAACATGTAATTTGCAACACACACACACACACACACACGCACACACACACACACACACACACACTTATCCTGAAGAAAAAATCTTAGCTGATATAGCTACTTATGCACACAGTTTCAAAATACCAATATAATCCCTTAGTGGTAACATAAAGAAGAAATACATGGAAAGCTATCATAAAAGAGTGCATGTTGCCATATATAAATGTTTAGGTGCTAATACAATTCATGGTGAAGATTTATTATAAGTGTGCAGCTCTAATGGAGACTGATGGACGTGTGTGGTGTTGATGATTCAAATAGCGTGATATTATCATCTGAAATGATGAACAACTCCGGTCAACTTTTGATGAAAAGAGTACCATTTCCTTCGATTTACTTGCAATCCTGGAAAATCCAGCCTGTGTTAAATATACTAAAACAACCCAAGCGTTAGTTCTGCTTATATGTACAAAGGGATCTGGTTCCAGACCTCCACGCCCTAGTTGGACTGGAAAGCTGGGTGGGATTGTGACATGTATTGTAGGATGTGAGCCTCCTGGTCTCCTTCAGAGTGAATGCCTGTGGTAACCCCCTCCCTGAAGCCCTGCAAAACCCAAAGCACCCTCACAACTTGCTACCAAACCTCCCAGGAGTCAACACCAACCCTTCTGAGAAACAGAGCTTGGTTCTGTCCACATTTGCCAGGGGATTTAGAAGACAGTCCCCCTTCCCTGTCTTGCCAGGCCCACTCAATAAACTGTTTCTGATACTATTAACGAACAGATAGCTTGGGGATGTTTTGTTTGTTTTGGAAGGGAGATATCAACATCAGCATGGTGTAATGGCTGTGAGCAGGAACTCTGGATCCAGACTGCCTGCATTGCAATGCAGTCACTGCCACTTCCTGCGTGCCTTTCCACACGCACTGCATGCGTGACTGAACCCTCTCAGTGTCTGTTGTCTCGTCGAGAATGGCTGGGGCACGCTGAGTTACTACCTCCCGAGTGGGATGGTGAGGATTCTTGGCACACCACCACTGTGCGGAAGGGACTTGTGAGAACAGTGAACAGGCGAGAACAGGCTTTGCAAAGGTGAGGAAGGAAGTTACTAAATTATAAATATACAGTGCAGAAAATTAAAAAGATCATGTATTTTGATTTCCTCTCATAGCAGATCTTCACCAGGGCTCTAAATAGATTTTAATGGATGCAATTCATCATCATTGTTTCCTTTACCTCGCTCTTGACAGGGATAAAAATAGTTAATAGCTGACAATTATAGACCTCTTCACAGGTGCCAAGCTCGGTACTAACAGGTTTACCAGTATTGGATCATTTAATTTAAACAAACCTTTGAAGTTGTTAACTATTATTCTCCCCATTTTTACATATAGAAAAATGAGCCAGGTTGAACAATTAACTTAAGAGTATCACAGGTTAGAGTCACACTCAAATCACCTAACTCCAGGGTCCATTCTTTTCATCACTGGGCAACACTAAACAATGAAATGGGCAAGTCAAGACACCACTTGTGAGAAGCCTCAACCATCCTATGACAAATCTCAGATTAATTGTGCTGGTCCCTTATCCTTAGCATTTTTTTGTTGACTCTAGGATTTTTATGTTGAGCATGCTGGTGGAGGATTTGGTTTTTGTGTTAAAAGTGGGTTGATGTCTAGATCAGGACGGTCCAAAAGTATTTCCTGTAATGATGGAACTCTTACATGTTTGCCCTGTCCCATGCTGTACCCACCCACTAGCCGTATGTCACTGTGGAGCATTTGACATGTGGCTACTGTGACTGAGGAAGTTAATTTAAAAATTTTATTGACATTTAATTAGTTTAAATCTAAATAGCCACGTGTGGCTATTGGATAGCACAGGTCTAAATAA
Source organism: Rhinolophus sinicus (assembly GCF_057876585.1). Taxonomy (NCBI): domain Eukaryota; kingdom Metazoa; phylum Chordata; class Mammalia; order Chiroptera; family Rhinolophidae; genus Rhinolophus; species Rhinolophus sinicus. The sequence continues at coordinate 54,418,025 of NC_142506.1, read as the reverse complement.
GTAAAGGGGATGCAAAAAGCAAATGCTTGCAGGGGCATTTGAAATGCCACTGTGCATTTGAACAGGAGCCAGAGTCCGCTCTAAGGTATAGAAATAATACACGTAGGTAGTGGGACTTAGCTCTGCTTCTTTGGAGGTGGAGACCTCAGCGCCGTTTCTTCAGAAGCATTCTTGGTCTAGCAGGTGGGTGCCCTTGTGAAGTCCTCTGGTGTGCTCACAGGTCACCGGCTGCAGCAGTCCTGGCACTGCGGAACTGGCTCAGGAAAACCTTTCATTATTGCAGCATATGTTTCAGGTTTCAGGCTGGAGGCAAACTGAGTCCCTCCCGCCTGAAGTCAGCACAGATGGGAGCTGGAGCTGAGGCCGCAACACTAGAGAACTAAATTGCTACCTCTTCGCAGCTGCCGTGCTGCTGCTGCCTTCAACAGCTGCAGTTGCCACGGTGTGTGGAAAACTTTTATCATAAAAAGCAAAAAATTTCCATTTGTAGCCATCACCGTGATTTGAATTTAAGGTAGAGAAATGAGGGTAGCATATGTTTCTGGCTTTATTTATTTTAAAAAAATCAACAGCATTAGGACAGAAGCAGATTGATTGTGTTTGGTGTGTCCATGTATATAGCAGTATACATTCCAGGTCAGGTGTGTGTCCAAACATGAATGAATTTCTGTGAAAATGTTGACGTTGCATCAGGGCATCTGAGATGTGTCAGCGCTTCGTTTTATCACAAATGTATATATGCTTAAACATAGATATTTATTTCTTACATTTTGAGCTTTATAAAATGGTATCGTTGCTGAATATGGTCTTGTGAGATTTTTTTAAACTCAACATTACATTTTGAAGATGCACCTGTGTTATTGCACATAGCGATAGTTCCTCACATTCACGGCTATATTCTATACAGTGGAGTAGAACTCACCATACCTCATTTATTCATTCTCCTCTCGGTGGGCTTCTGGGTTGTTTCCTAGTTAAATTTAAATGTTTTTTTTTTTTTTTTTTCAGTTGATTATACTTTCTGTTGCATGATTGTTTGAAGGTAGTGAGAATAGGGCATAGATTATCCACATCTCAGAAGGAGGGACCAGTAGGGAGAGGGATCAGGAATATAGGATACATTTAAAATAGGGAGAAGAGAAGGAACTGGCAAATTGTTTTCTGGGTACGTGGAACTGTCACATGTGCCCTCTCATGTAGTTCTCAGAACAGTCATGTGAGAGCTTTTATGATCCCCATTTACTAGTGAAGAAATGGACCCATCGAGAGGAAAGGTACCTTTTCTAAGATCCTGCACCTAGCAAGAGATGGAGCTAACTGTTCAACCTGAGTTTTTCTGACCCAGGTCCTTGGTGCTTGCTCTACATGGGGCTGACCAGGACAGTCAGGGTTATGTGACCATCAGGGGAGACAAAGCATAAATGGAAAGAGGTTACAGTTGGGCTCTGTCACTTAAAACCACAAGGTAAACATAGCAGCAGGGTAATTTGAGTTCAAGATAAACCAGTGCAGGAAATCAAACAAAAGGTGCTGTACGTTCAAGGCCTCGGCATATTGCTTCTCCGACACAACTCATTCTGGTCACACGTTCCGACTTGGACTGTGCCTTACCAACTCGCTCTGTAGTCCTTAGTCTTCTAGTAATTTTCCTTCTGTCAGGGATACATTAAAAACCATAAATACAATAAGTTTACCCCGATTTATCAGAAGTTTGTGATTTTTTTTTAATAATGGTGAATCTTTTTGGAGAATTAGGATAGAATGGGGTGCCAGCCTAGCAAATGAGGGAACTTCATTGTTGTTTTTTTTTCAGTCTATAACACTTTTGACTGCTATACTCCATAATAGACTGTAAGCATATATTCAAAATATATTTCCATGATTTTAAATTATTGACTGCTACCGCTAGCCCAGAGCTCATAAAGCCTGAGTAATTGTGCAGCCAAATAGACAAAAAAAAATCTCTTTAGCATAGGTACTAAACTTATGGACCTTGGGTTCAAAGAGCGTTTTATGAATTTGACTCCAAAGACAAGGGAAGTAAAAGCTAAAATAAATGAATGGGACTATATCAAACTTAGAAGCTTCTGCACAGCAAAAGAAACCATTGACAAAATAAAGAGGCAACCAACTGAATGGGAGAAGATTTTTGTAAACAGTGCCTCCGATAAGGGCTAATATCCAAAATATACAAGGAACTCATGCAACTCAACAACAAAAAAAACAAACGACCCAATTGAAAAATGGGCAGAGGACCTGAAGAGACATTTCTCCAAAGAGGACGTACAAATGGCAAATAGACATATGAAAAAAATGCTCAACATCACTAATCATCAGAGAAATGCAAATCAAAACCACAATGAGATATCATCTTACCCCAGTCAGAATGGCTATCATCAACAAGACAAATAGTAACAAGTGTTGGAGAGGCTGTGGAGAAAAAGGAACCCTCATACACTGTTGGTGGGAATGCAGACTGGTGCAGCCGTTATGGAAGGCAGTGTGGAGGTCCCTCAAAAAATTACGAATAGAATTACCATATGACCCAGCAATCCCTCTCCTGGGTATCGACCCAAAAAATCTGAAAACATTTATCCATAAAGACACATGTGCTCCAATGTTCATTGCAGCTTTGTTTACGGTGGCCAAGACATGGAAACAACCACAATGTCCTTCGATAGATGAATGGATAAAGAAGTTGTGGTGTATATACACAATGGAATACTATTCGGCGGTTAGAAATGATTAAATAGGACCATTTGTGACAACATGGGTGGATCTTGGGATTATCATGCTAAGCTAAATAAGTCAGACAGAAAAAGCAGAGAACCATATGATTTCACTGATATGTGGTATATAAACCAAAAACAACAAAAGAACAAGACAAACAAATGAGAAACAAAAACTCATAGACACAGACAATAGTTTAGTGGTTGCCAGAGGGTAAGGGAGGTGGGGGGTGGGGGGTGGGAGCTGAGGGTAAGGGGGATCAAATATATGGTGATGGAAGGAGAACTGACTCTGGGTGGTGAACACACAATGGGATTTATAGATGATATATTACAGAATTGTACACCTGAAATCTATGTAACTTTACTAATAATTGTCACCCCAATAAACTTTAATTTTAAAAAAAAATCTCTTTTGGTCCACAGGGGCTGGAAATTGGAATTGCTCTTTGCAGGTGGTTATTGCACTTGTTCATGGTTTATTTAGGTGTGTAGCAGTGCCGTTTGAGTTTCTAATTAAAGTTGTGCCTGCACTTTAATTGTTTCTGAAGCCTCACATAGACTTACTCATCAGATCGGCTTGATGAGGATTCGCAGAGGTAAGCTTTATTGCTTCCTACAGTGGCTTCTCCCCTCTCTCCTGAATGTGAAGGCAGCATTGATTCATAAGAACATTACAAACAGCTCAGCGATCATTGGAGTATATTGAGTAGAGAATGAAATGCAGAAGTCTATTACAGATACTCTGTCTCTATTAACCTCCCTAACCTTTCCATTTAGTTTGATGGATAGAGGGACTTGCGTCCTGAAATCACAGAGGTATCACGTGCTCAGGTGTGGGATCAGCTTTAAGATGGTGTTCTTAATCATTTTAGCAAATCAAGACTCAGTTTAACTGGTTTTGAACACTTTTGCCTTTAATTTTATTATAGTATTTAATAAATCTGGAAAATAAATAATCAGCAAATCAAATCTTGAATTTACCCATTAGGATAAATAAATATCTGTATTTTGATATATGTATATATCTCTGTAAAATTAATGTTCCTATGATTATAATAAAAATATTGCAATTCTGGTTTTTGACATTCTGTTGGAAAAAGGAATGATGAAGGTAGTATGTGCTGTTTAGAGGGGGTTATTCTTAGGCTAGAATATATTATAAGAGTAATCTTAAAATAGCATTTGAATTACTGGGCTTGAAAAACATCATTACTGTGATGTTTTAAAACTTTACTTGATTATCACATACCTTTTTTTAGAGTTTAATGTTTGCAGTGTTTTCCTGATTTTAATTACTCTTCTTGGTTACTTCAAAATAATTCTTTTAGCTTTCAAAGAAAGCTTCACTTGGAAAATGATTAAATTACTAAGGAAGTGGGAGTCTTTAGATGCTGTGATGATGTTTAGTTGCCCCACTTTTTAAAATGTTAATATTGTATCCACGCACCAATTTATTTTGATTTATCAATTTCAGATTTTGTGAAATTTGTGAATTTCAAGTGTTTTTGAAAAAAAGACAGTGGAAGAAATAAATTTCTTCCGATGTGAATGATTTTTGTTTTCAGTGTTTTCCAAAGAATACATGCTCAGATGCCATGTATTCACAGTCTTTGTTTTGGGGGGGAGGCCTAGGATAATTAAAGAAAGTGCATTGGGTCTCTTATCACATGGCTAACTAATACTGTTTTCTGCGGCTGTTTTTTCTTTGTTTTAAAACTATCTTAAGTTTTCAATCTCAACTGCAGTAGCCTGAGAGGGGCAAGAATTAATTTTTTGAAAATGGCTAGGAAACTATACTGTATCCAACGATTAGAAGTCACGAAATAGCACAATTAATGACTGATGCCAACCGTGTTATTGTTTCTTAAGTTGTCTGAATACCTCAAGTATCTGAACTGAAATGTTGAAATACAAGTGGCTGCTGGTGTAGCTACAAGGATTGTTTGTAGAAAGCTCTTAACATACTATGTTGTAGTTTCTTGTTAAATTATTTTCCTGCTAGACTAAGCTTTGTGAAGGCAGGTACTATTGTTCTGTTTATTCCCTACTGCCTGTTGTGGGATCTGGCTTAATAAATAATTGTTAGATGAATAAATGAACGAATGACTTCTTAAACTGTAATGGTATCTTAAAATTAGTCACCAAGCAATTGAACATTTTTTTTAGGATTATGTATCTTAAATATATAGCTTTTGATCTTAGAGGGTTTTTTCCCTTTTATTTTCTTTTTGAAAAGCAGTCTAAGGAAAAATAAGGGAAAGATAAAAATTTAGCATAAAATACGATTATAATCTTAGTGGTCTGTTCAGTGGCTTCATGTCAGAGTTTTGAATACTTGGATGGATGCCATACATTCGTAAATACAGTGTACTGATGTTTAGATCAGAATCATTTCTATATTTGACTTTTATGTTTGTTTACACAAGTAGTTGTAAAGTTGATGTTAATGCATCTTATTTATGGACATTGAATGTCTCATGTATAGCCACTGTAATAACGTTTATAGGATGACATCTTACTATAAATCCATAAATGACTTTATAACCTGGTAGGGTATAGGTCCTTGGGGGTAGGCATGTGTCTTTCGCATCTTTGTTTCTCTTTTGCAGTACCATTTTTATAGTAGTTGAAAATATTGAAAATATATTAAAAATGTATGTATAATGGAAATCCAAGAGAAAATCTACAACTAACTCAAGATTACCCTTTATGGTGTGACTGGCTATATGAGGCAGTTGGCCATGGATGAGTCCGTTTTTTCACTAATAGTAGGAAGAAAGCTGGTATCAGATCTAGTTTGATTCCGTCTATTTTATACAGCTGTGTCCAGACTGGATTCCCTGTTTCCTTGGCCTCCATGAGGGATCGTCCCTGTTCTTCTTCCTCCCTGTGCATATCTCATTCTCGATTGTTCTTGCCTGTTCTCCTCCTTTTGGCTTCTGCCTATCTAACCGTCCTCAGCACCCAGCGTTTCCCTGTTCATGCTCTGTTGCAGTCGCTCTAGACTGCTTACAGTTCCCTGAATGGACTGTGCTCTTGTGTGCCTCAGCACCTTTGCACATGCTTTTCCTTCCGCCTGGAATAAACTTCCTTTCTCTTCAACCTGGTGGAGAACTCATACATACTGTTTAAGAACCACCCCAAGTATTTCATGTGTGAAGATTTTCTTAAGTAGAGTTAGTTCATCACCACTGCATCTTGTACGTATCTCTTATAGCTTTACCACACCTTATTATAGTTGTTTATGTATAGGTATGTTTTTCTTACTAGATCATGAACTCCTTGAGGACCTGGCAATAATAAACATTTTTGATACTGCATCAGTGAAGGAATTAAGGCTTGTTTTAGAATAGCTGCTATCATCTGAGACCGTTTTTCCACCCCAGACCACAAAAAATACCACCGTCTCCAGTAGTTACGAAGACCACAAAGCTAGTATATGCTGTGGACTGTGTCCACAGAGATCAAACAGTTTTCCCAACACAGCAGAAATTCTAAGGATTCCTAATGAATGTCTGGAAGATTGTGATCACAGCAACGCACATCTCACCTCGTCTTCATCCACGCTTTGTAAAGCAGTGTTGTTGCTATATCTACCCGCTTGGCTAAGCATGGTTTTTATACTACTTGCTGAATATATGGAAAGCTCTGGTTATCTTATAAGTATCAGAATAGACTAAGATTGCATAATAGTTTGTTCTTTTTTAATGAAACTTATCCTGAACTAGTCCAATATGCAGAAAATGGGGTGCTCGTATGTGTTATGAGATTTATCCCTCAGATGGGGTGGTAAGGAGAAGCAGAAGCTCAGAGAGCTTTGTGTTCAGATGTAATTCGAGATGTAAGTGAGCCGGTGGGAACAATGACCTTTGGACAGTGGATAATTAGCTAGCTGAGACGGTGAAACTAAAAGTCCTGAGAAGTATAGGATCGAGAAAGATGGAGGCATGTTGTCACAGTGATGCATGGATGTCGAGATGCCTATACAGCCTGATCTGCAGAAGCCAGTATGTCTATCAATTAGGTACACGTTCATCCCAATCCTAAGTAGTATTTTCCCAAAGATTCTCTTATATTTTGGGGGTATTCCTCAGGCCCCTACATGGTGAGATACAGTAATCCTCCCACACAGGCTCTTCACCAAGTTCTTCCTTGCTCCCAGTGTCGTCCTTTTTCCTGGCAGACTACCTCATAGCTTTTACTTTTATTTTTACAATCAGGTTTTAAAAGCTACCTCTCCCCTATCATGTACCTGACATCCGTGTCTTGACATCTGTAGGCCCTTGACGTTTGCCATCCTTGCTCATATTCTTCAGGTGGTGGCAGAACGTAGAGCCAGTGACTTGGGTCCCCATTGTCCATTTGTGAAAATGGGGGAATTTTTCAGAGGCACACTGACAGCCCGTGTTTGGCCCTGTCTACTTTTAGAGAACTCCTTAGGGCAATTCAAATGACTCTTTGAAAAGGCTCTTTGTCTCAGGGTAACGGGAAATAGAAAAGAATATTTCCCCAAAGGACTGCACATGTACTGTTGGTATTGAGGTAGCTATTGGGCCGACGTTGAACATTTCAGGGATGGGGCAAAATGACGTATTTCTCTGCTCGTACTTCGCCCATATGTATGGATTTGTTTTTGATAACTTGTCTGAATTGAAACTGTCAAATTTATCTCCTCTGTGGTCTTTTGCTGCCAATGTCTCTCATTCCTTTTGTTTTCATTTTTAGTGTTTAGACTGGCTTCTTAGGGGTCAACCCTGTGTCTGCATAGCTCAGTGATCAACCAGGGATGTGGATAGAGGTGCTGTGTGTCCCCGAAAATAAGACCTAACTGGAAAATAAGGCGTAGCATGATTTTTCAGGATGCTCTTAATATAAAATAAGCCCTACCATATTTCCCTGAAAGTAAGACCGGGTCTTGTATTCACTTTTGCTTCAAAAGACGCATTAGGGCTTATTTTACGAGCATCCTGAAAAATCATGCTAGGGCTTATTTTCCAGTTAGGTCTTATTTTCAGAGAAACGCAGTATTTTGAGCCTCTGCACCTTCTACCCTCTGCTACTGGATCTCTGTGTGGGTTAGGGAGCACATTTGAGACTTACAGCCAGTTCTCAAGTCTCCCTGGGGTTTTATTTTATGTGGGGCTCTCTTGGGTTTTCCCATTACACAGACACAATTTCCTAGTCAGCCAGGGATGTGTGATGAGCTATCTCAGCCCTTTTGTGAGTCTCTGATATCTAGGATCTCTTCATTAAATTTCTTGCAGGTGTCCACTTGTCCTAGATGGGACCACAGCCGTCCGCTAGCAAACGTGTAGATTTTCCCTCAAACCGTGTTTGCTGCGTTAGCCTGCAAAGACCTCGAGTTCCACCCTCCTTCCCAAATCAAGTCTGCCCTTTCTGATAGCATAGCTGTTGGTTTCTGCAGGCAGCCTCACGCTCGTCAGACATGGTTCTCATCGTGCCAGCTGAGGTGGTGAGGGTGGCAGTCGCCCAAGGCAAGAAGGCCAGACTTCTGCTCTTCTTCCTTAAGAGTTTTAAGAAGAAATGCTTTTCAGTGTGTTTTCTGCTTTTGATCTAGTTCTAGTCCTCTAAAATGTTGCTGTTGATATTATTAATATAATTTTGTCCAATCTTATACTTGTTTTATGCAGCGGTGAATTACTGACTTCTTTATGTAGCCGTTACTAGAAGTTTCTCCAGAAATGATACTTTTCCTTCAGGTTTTTATTCTCCAAGGTGCCTCCCCTATCCTGTACCTCTTCTCTGCTTTGGGTCTCTCTGCATCTGTGGTCTGGTAACGTCCACGACTTTATGTGAAATTGGCATTTTGAATGTTTTGATACCATGTTAACTTTAAATGCTATTAAAAGTAACTTGGAAGATACTAAGAACTACCCTATGTGGAGGGCCAGCTCTGGGGCTACTTGCTCCTTTAAGGGTTTGCCTCTATTATTTAATTGGCTCCTTCACATAATGTTAGCAGTACTGCCTCCGTGTTACAGGGAAGGAGTCTGAAGCCTGAAAAGTTAACTCCCTTGTCCTGAATCGTATTGATATTAAGTGTGGATCAGAATTTTAATCGTGAGTCTAAAGCCCTTGCTATGTACTGTGTACGACAATACATTGCCGGACACAGTGTTTACAAGAGATACTTACCCAGAGTTCTTTGCATTTAAAGACAGCCTCTAAATGCTGTTGGTATTTCTTGATCAGGCTGTTTCTGAGCCCTGTTCTGTAGCCATATGGCAGCCAGCTTGCTTGCTGTGCGGTGCACCTGCCTTTCTTATGGCGCCTTCAGGAGAGTCATGTGCGTAGGGGTCCCCTCTCCTCCTAAAAGATAGTAATTTGCTAGCCGGTACCTCAAAAACTCTTGCTCAGGGTTGGTACTGCTATCCATGTCCTGCCCACAAAAGGCTGATCTTTCTGATACCAGACCGTTCCAGTACATCGGATTCACATCCTACACCGGGGGAAGGGGAATTAGGTAATAATATGGCCAATTCTTCCTACCGTTTCTCTCATTGAGCCTCGTGTACATCCTCACTAGTGCCTATCACTCCTTTTTCAACTCTAGCCCCTTTGTTTCTTCTGCTTCCCAGAAAAAATTATGAAGATGTTCAGCCAACAAATTATTTTTGATCCTTAACAACATCCAGAACAGACTTCCATTTTCTTAACCCTCTCCCAGTCACCCAGCACAAGCCTAAGTCCCACAGCTAGTTCATTGTCATTCTCACGTACAGAGACGGCCAGGCTCCCATGGTGTGCACTCCCCCTTGTGGCAGCAAGCCAGGCAACGAACTGGGGGTCTTTGGGCGTGATTTCGCACCCTGGAATGAGATGTGGATATTTTCCTCCCTTGCTGCTCAAAGAGTGGTCCACAGATAGGAGACAGAAGCATTGCTTAGAACCCTGTGAGAAGTACGGAAAAGCCCCCAACTAATCTAGACCTAACTAAATTAGAACCTGCATTTCTCATCCGGTTCCCAGGTGATTTGTTTGAAAAGCCTGCTCTGCTGGATTCCCATTTCTACTGGTCCATGTCTGTTTCATTACTTGTGTATGGACAATATTGTACAGAGTTTGGAAGGGGAGTGCTGCTCGTACAGGGCTTTTCATCGACGTTTTCCACCCAGGTTATTCTTTTTCTTTCCTTTTTTTGGGGAGCAACATTTCTAGTGTTTAAGTGACTTAAACATATTCTTGAACAGTTATCTTTCTTTTTTAAGTCCGATCTTTCTCTTGCTGTTTTTTCACTGAGGAAGTCTTTTTACCTTCTCTACTGACGGGGAAGTATTCACTTTGTGGCACACATTCTAAAGCATTTCTGATTTGATCATTTTTGTACATTTTTTAAAATTAATTATTGAACATTCCCTTCTAGCATGGAAAAAAAGCCTGGCTCCTTTCTTTTTTAGGAACATGACTTAATTCATTATGTCAGGATTTGAGGTCTAAGCAGAAACGTAATAAGTTGTTTGCTCTTAATATATATAAGATACTTTACAGCTTATAAAACCATCTGGGTTTTAAGTACTAAGGATAAATGGACATATTTAGGAAATATGCATATTTTGTTTCTCTGTCTCAAATGTTTTATGCTTATCATTTACTCAGAATTTGCAGTTCTAAGCTCTTCTATTATGCACATAGAGTTTAAATAGTTTAGCTATTTAAGTTCAGTTTGAAAGAATTTTGGAGACTAAAGATAAATTTTCAATATTTGAGCACATAAGAAAAATTAGTCTTGTAAGATTTTGTTCAATAAAATGCCCATACAGAAAATAATTAAGCTTTGCCCTCCAGGATCTTAACAAACACCTTTCTTTTTTTTTTTTTAAATGAGTGAATGAAAGGTTTCTTTATTAGAAATTTGGTTAGGTTTTCATCACCTTGTAAGTCTTGGGCAATATTATGTAATGTCCCATGGGTGAAATATTTCTAAGGTAGAAAAAAAATCAGCCAAATTCAGTTACTACACATAATGTCTTTTGGCAGATAGTAAATAGGAAGATCAATTAACACCCTTAGTTTTCTATTACTGAGCTGTCCAAGTGTGCTTTTCATTATAATTTCTTTTCCAAACCAAGGCTTTTTAAGGACAGTGACTGGTGATAATTTTGTTAATATACACACAGACACGTATGTTATACATATAATTTCTATCTTTCAGTATGTCCTTATCTTGTTCATCGGTTATATTTTCTTCCTTTTATAACAACTCTGCTTAGAACATTATGGGAATGAATTATTCTACACTTAGTCTCAACTATAAATAGAATGGGAAGTTGAAAGGTGTAGGAGACCTGACGTTAGAGAAAGATGAAAAAACACATTATACTTTCGGTTTCTAGTTCTGCATGTACGGAGCTTGGAAGTCCTCACTCCATCCTAACAGAAAGTAAAAAGCTAAACAGACTGAAAAAAATCAATAACTCTCCGTAGATCCATAAGAGCAGTGAGGATACAGGGCAAACTAGTGACCCTAAAATTGAAAAGACAGACAAGTGAATATAGGGAGTCATGGCTTACTAGAGCGGATACTCATGAGTGGCATCCAGTGTTGGAGCAGGAAAACCTGAACTGTAAGTGATGAATGCTGGAGGCTCAGTGTGGACAAATCTGAGTGTTAAAAACTCTGGGAGGACCCAATTATAGGGGGTCCCCCACTTTTGTGAGTTTTACCTCCAGAAACTTGGCCAGGTTCACACAGTAAACACTGGGAAAAATCCCCTCATGCTTCTGGCAGGGGAGGGGAAAACGAACCATTTTTTAATGTGCCAGAACATTCTGTACTTCTTAACAAGGCCTGCCCTTAGGAGCAACTCGTTCAACATATCCCAACCTGCTGGGGTATTACTGGAGCCTAACTGAGCCGAGGGAAGGGAAATACCAACTCTAGTCAGCTCTAGCTTCCCGTATGGGAGAAGGGACATAACCTTCATACTAAATGGAGAGATAGTCTATGTCCATGAATAGGAAGACTCAATATTGTGACGATGTCAGTTCTTCCCAACTTGACTTATGGATTCAATGCAATCCCAGGCAAAATCCCAGCAAGTTATTTTGTGGATATTGACAAACTGATTCTGAAGTTTATATAGAGAGGCAAAAGACCCATAATGCATAGTCAATGCATTATGGAAGAAAACCAAAGCTAGAGGACTGACATTATCCATCTTCAAGACTTACCATAAAGCTATAGTGATTGAGTCAGTGTGCTGTTGGCAAAATAACAGAGAAATGGATCACATGAACAGAGTAGAGAGCCCAGAAATAGACTCAGATAAATATAGTTAACTGATCTTTGACAAAGGAGCAAAGGCAATACAATGGGGCAAAACCATAGGTTTCAACATGGTATTGGAACAAGCAAAGTAAAAAAAAAAAAAAAGGTCTAGATACAGACCTTACACCCTCCATAAAAATTAACTCAAAATGGGCAATAGACTTAAATCTAAAATACAAAACAATATAAAACGCCTAGAAGACAAAATAGGAGTAAACTTACAACACTAAAGGTATCCATGTATCCATGAAAGATACACTTGATAAGCTGGACTTTATTAAAAATTAAAAACTTCTACTTTGCAAAAGATGATGTCAAGAGAATGAGAAGGTAAACCACAGATTGGGAGAAAATATTTGCAAAAGATACTTGTGATAAAGGACTGTTATCCAAAATATACAAATAATTCTTTTTTTAAAAATGATTTTTTATTTTTTAATTAGAGTTGACATACAACATTATATTAGTTTCAGGTGTTCAACATAGTGATCAGACATTTATATAGCTTATGAGGTGATCACCCCGATAAACTAGTACCCTTTTGACACCATACAAAGTTATTACAATATTGTTGACTGTATTCCATATGCTGTAATTACATCCCTATGACTATTTTGTAACTACCAATTTGTACTTCTTAATCCCTTCCCCTTTTTCACCATTTCCCGAAACACCCATCCCATCTGGCAACCATCAGAATGTTCTCTGTATTTATGAGTGTGTTTCTGTTTTGTTTGTTCATTTATTTTGTTCTTTAGATTCTACATATATGTGAAATCATACTGCATTTGTCTTTCTCTGACGTACTCAGTACAACACGCTCTAGGTCCCTCCATGTTGGTGCAGATGGCAAGATTTCATTCCTTTTTAATGGCTGAGTAATATTGCATTGTACATATGAACCACCTCTTCTTTATCCATTCATCCACTGATGGACACCCAGGTTGCTTCCATATTTTGGTTGTTGTAAATAATGCTGCAATGAGCACATGGAATGCACATGTCCATTCGAAGTACCAAGTGTTTTGGGTTTCTCCGGATAAATATCTAGAAGTGGGATTATTGGTCCCTTCTTTCTCTCTTGTTATATTTAAAGTGTATTTTGTCTGGTGTAAGTATTGGTACCCCATTTTTTGTTGTTGTTTGTTTCCATTTTCATGAAATATGTTTTTCTTTACTTTCAGTTTGTTTGTGTGTTTTGATGTGAAGTGCGTCCCTTGTAGACAGCATATGTAAGGGTCTTGTTTTATTATCCATTCAGCCACCCTGTGTCTTTAGTTAGGAGCATTTAGTCCATTTACATTTAAAGTAATTGTATATAGATATGTAGTTATTGCCATTTTATTGTTCATATTTTTGATCTTTTCAAATAATTTTCTTCTTAAATAAGCCCCTTTAACCCTTCTTGTAATACTGGTTTGGTGGTGATGAACCCCTTTAGCTTTTTCTTCTTTGGGAAATTCATTATCTGTACTTTGATTCTAAATGATAGCTTTGCTGGGTAATCTTGGTTGTCAGTCCTTGCTTTTTATTCTTTGACTATTTCATGCCAGTCCATTCTGGCCTGTGAAGTTTCTGTTGAGAAATCAGCTGATAGTCTTATGGAAGCTCCCTTGTAGGTAACTAACTGCTTTTCTCTTACTGCTTTTACGATTCTCTCTTTGTCTTTAACCTTTGGCATTTTAATTATTATGTGTCTTGATGTGGGCCTGTTTGGGTTCATCTTGTTTGGGACTCTGTACTTTCTGGACTTGTATGTCTTATTTCTTCACCAGGTTAGGGAAATTTTCCATCATTATTTCTTCAAATAGGTTCTAAATTCCTTGCTGTCTCTCTTGTTTTGGTACCCCTGTGATGTGAATGATGTCCCAGAGACCCCTTAAACTATCCTCATTTTCTGGATTTATTGTTCTTTTTGCTGTTCTGATTGGGTATTTTCTGCTACCTATTTTCCAAATTGCTGATTTGATCTTCTGCTTCATCTGTTGATTCCCTCTAATATATTATTTATTTCATTATTGTAGTCTTCATTTCTGACTGGTTGTTTTGTATGTTTTCTATTTCCATATTTATGTTTCCTATCTCTTTGTTGAAGTTCTCATTGAGATCACTGAGCATCCTTATAAACAGTGTTTTGAACTTTGCATCTGTTAGATTGCTTGTCTCCATTTTATTTAGTTCTTTTTTTCTGGATCTTTGTTCTTTTATTTGGGACAAGTTTCTTTGTCTCCCCATTTTGGCTGTCTCTCTGTTTTTGTTTCTATGTGTTAGGTAGGGCTGCTATGTCTCCTGGTCTTATTAGAGTGGCCTTATGTAGTCGGTGTGCTATGGGGCCCAGGGGCACAGTCTCCCTGGTCACCTGAGCCGGGTGCTCCAGGTGTGTCCCTTATGTGGGTTGTGTGTGCCCTCCTGTTGTAGTTGAGCCTGATTGCTGTTTTCACATCAGTGGGAGGGATAGACCCTTGGGCCAATAGGTTGTGAGGACCGGCTGTGACTACAGTGGAGGAGCTGTTGTGCAGGGCTGACCCTACAGAGCAGGATTTGCTTTAGGAGGTTGGTGGTGCCTTCCCAGTCTGCCTTTTAGGTATGTCATTTGTAAAGGTGGTTGGGTGGTGCTCCAGTGTGGTCTGAAGCTGGCCATCAGGCTCTGCTGCAGGCCAAGGCCAGCTGCTTCCTGTGCCCTGCCCAGGGCCACTTGATATGAGTTACAAAGTGATCTGCTGCTGGTTGCTTCTTGTGCTGGGCTTGGAGGTGCTTGTAGAGGCTAAGCTGCTAAGTGGGGCTGGCTGCCTCTAGTGCCAGGCTTGGGGCTGCTTAGCAAGAGGTATGGGGCACGCCAAGGTCAGATGCTGCTTGTTTGGGGCTTGTGAACCTTTGAGAGGTTTTAGGAAAGTCCACAGCATGAGCCCAGGCAGGCCATTTGTATGCAGAAGCCACTGGAAGTGGCTTAGGTGGGCCATCAAGTTGGGTTGGGTGGGGTGCCAAGGAATCACCGGGGCTAGTGTTAGCCAGGTTGATGGAGACTCAGATATGGCAGCCACCTGCATGTGCAGGATGGGTGGTGGTGGTGGTGGTGGGGGCTCAACAAAGGAACAATGGCTTCTGCCAGCACTTCTGTGCGGGAGGAAGCTGCCCTAAAATTCTCTGTTCGAGACTATAATGATTGTTGATACCATTATACATTTGTCCAAATCCATTGAATGTGTACCACCAAGAGTGAACTCTAATGTAAATGATGGACTTTGGGTGATTATGATGTTTAAATGTTGGTTCATCGATTGTAACAAATATACCACTCTGGTGGTGGGGGCATGTTGATAATGGGGGAGACTATGTATGTGCAGGGGCAGGGAGTATATGGGCAGTCTCTGTACCTTTCTCTCAACTTTGCTGTGAACCTAAAACTGCTCTAAAGAAAGATTATAAAAAATAAAATCAAAATCAAAACAAGACAGTATATATAGCCTGGGAGAAAAAAAATCTGAAAGATAATAATCTCTCAGGATATTTTTTCTGAATATTTCCATATTATAATATTGCTCTAGAGTACAGTAGATATATTTTATTTTCCATTTTACCCAGAAGAATATATGTTACATGAGATACATGTATAGTGAGAGCAAGCCATACATTTTCCATTCTCCATCATCAACTTTTGACCCCACCTTCTTCATCAGATTCTCCTATTAAACGCTTGAAGACACCTCCAGGTGTTTACTTTCAGACAGTAATCACACCCACTTTTCCAGATAATTTATTTTGTTTAATGCCTTCATCATGTCCTTAACCTAGTTTTTTTTCCCCTGCCATAACTTTCACATGTCTCTTTGTGTACTGTGAATATCTAGAGTGGAACAAAAGGTAACATATTTGTAATGCGTAGGACAGGGCAGTAGAAGCAAAGGTGTTGGGATTTGCTGTGGCCTAAGAAGAAGAGCAGGGTTTTGCTGAAAGGAGTTACTTGTCAATTTGGGTGTATTAACCAAGCAGGGATACATGGGCAGGGGGGCAGGAAGAAAGATGAGGGGAATGAGATGCTTATCCATAATGGGTGTGGAGCGGCAACTGGTGTGCATGTGTAAGGGCCTTTTCTTGGATTGAACGGAACAGTGATCTCTCAGGTACCCCTGAACTTGAATGATTTGTCCTGTGAGGAGGCAAAAATGCACTGGGATAGTGTCATTTTACATATTAAGATAATATGCCTCAAGTTTGGCAACTGTTTCTTATAGTCACTCTCTCCTGTGTCTAGTGATACGTGTTTGCAAGATACTCAGTGCTGAATGAAGGTTGGCTGTGTGTGGGCTGGCAGTTTTTTCTATTTACAAATTTTTTTTCCATAAATGTTAGAATAAGCTGTATGAATCATTCATCCATTTACTAAATATTCATCGAGCACTTATTATGTGTTTAGCCCTGTGCTGATGAAATAAACACACGGAGGGGGATGAGATAAAGAACACACAAGTAAGCCACAAAATATAACTGAGTGCAGTAGTCACCCAGTGAGTGGAGGATTTCATAATGACTGACTTTAGTGTAGTATATAAGTTTAAATATTCAGGGATGCCAGACTTTACGGCAGCCATGTGTTGGGAAAGACAGATGTGCTTTGGAAAGTTCACTGTAAAACACAGTTTAAAAGCATTTTCTATTTGTACTTGTCACTTTCATTTCAAAACTGCTCCATTGAAGGAAAAATGTCACCTTAAAAACCATTTTAAAGTTTTTAGGAGTAGCAAGGTATTAAGAAAATCATAATCATTTTGCATGCTGTCTGTAGTCTTGGGAGCACTGTTGTACTATTTTCAAAACTTTTTAACTCATTTTCGCTTTTATACTTGCTTGTCTTTGCCCTGGTCATGAATCTTTCTTTTATACCTGGTAGCATCTTTCTACCTCTCTTCTTTAAGTCTGGGTACTTTTAATAGCTACTATTTCTGGGCTGACTTTACTATCACCTTTTACAAGTGATTATTTTCCCATATTGCATGCTTCACGAAAACCTTAGATATTTTAAATTTGAAGCTTAATCTTGGTGAAATTAATTAGATCTTTTTTTTTTACCACCGGTTTTTTTCAAACAAATTTATGTAAAATGATGGAAGAAAAACTGACTCTGGGTGGTGAGCACACAATGTGATATATAGATGATGTATTATAGAAATGCACACTTGAAACCTATGTAATTTTACTAACCATTGTGGTAATTTGTCGGGGTAACCGTTGTCACCCCATTAACTTTAATTTAAAAAATGACTATGAATTAAAATTTTTCAATTGGTGAGCAATTGGATTGATTACAGTTGTGTATTTCTTGTGATTAGCTTTGTGATTCAGTTTGATGTAACATAATATTGTATGTATATGTGTGTGTATTTGTGTGTGTGTGGTATTCTGTCCTAAATTTTACAGACCAGGGCTAAATCATCTTGATATTTTGATCATCTTCTAAAAAGCAGCTTCTATTTCATGTGATTTGTTAGATTTTGCTGCCTACTGTTTCAAGGATAATACATATTTAAACCAAAGAGGCTTCATATACAAAGTAATTGTCTATAATTTTATTTATAGACAGGCTCAATAGTTTTCTACCTTTAATGCAACATGAATTAGCTAGAGATCTTATTCAGATGTATATTCTGGGTTCAATAGGTCTGGGGTGTTGTCAGACTCCTAAATGAAACCAGGCTGCTGGTAGCAGTAGTTGTTGCCTTCTGTCATTTTGGGGGAGGATATTCTCAGGAACTCTCCTTTCAGTAACTGAAGAGATTTCCTGTCTCAAATGCCCTCCCAGCTGGTAGGTCTTGCGGTGAAGTCAGAGCAGGTTGGTGATTCCTTTGGCATTTTTCATGCCTGTAAGGTACTTGGTTTATTTTATTTGTATTTGTTAGGTTGTTAGAATAATTTAAATGAATTATTTAGTATCTCCTCTGTTGCATGTAAGAATATCCTGGGTTCACTAACTCTTCCAATATTTTCATCCCTAACAAATTTAAGAAATTGACAAATTCAGTTTACTTTTAAACCCTTTATTTTGAGAGCCTTTCCTGGGACTCCCTAAACTGGTATCTATTTTATGAATGTCCATTATGTCAGATAAAGTCCACAGTAGCTGTGGAGGGAGAAGGTGAGAGAAATGTCTCGGGGAATGTGAAGGGTAGAACAGGCTTTACCTCCATTTCTAAAACAAGGTGAGCCTGGGGTATGGGAAGGTTAGAATCTGTCCAGGCTCGATTTAGCCATTGTGTGAGGTTCTACTGCTCTCCCTTTGTAAAGGAAGCAAAGGGCTACATTGACCTTAGAAGCAGAGTTTTCTTTGCCCCCAAACTCTCTTTCCTTCTCAGACATAGAATAAAATTGAACTAAGTAGAGGAATCTAGCTAATTATGTCATCTCTTTTTCTTTTTTGGTAACAGCTTTCTTGAGATGTAATTCACATACTGTACCATTTACCCATTTAAAGTATAGTTTATGGACTTCTGGCAGCTGGTTCTGCTCTTGAGTTTTTCTGGTTCTTCATTACATATTTTGACTAAAATGTTTGTCATGTTGCATTAAGGATGTTTTAGGAGCAGCACTGAGTGGAATGAGCATGGCTTCTGAAGTCTGAAAATGTCCTAAGTTATCCATCAATACGAGACTCGTAACTCCATATGGCTCGGTGTCTACCTAATCTGACTCATTTCCTTACCCTTTCTCAACACCGCCACCCCCCATCCTTTCTCCTACATCACCCGGAACATGCTCTATCTTGTTCAGAACCTCTGTATCCTGAAGATCTCTGAATGTTTCCTTCATCTTCTTGCTCTAACTCATATCTGACTGCCCCCTGAGGACAATGCTTCCTATTCTCCCAAGGAGTGGCTGTTTTTTCTCGTATCTTAAGTATCTTAGGGTCTGGAGAAACAGAGTGTATCTTTTTTTCTTGCTCCCCTTGCTCCTTTAGACCGTTTCTCCTCTCAAAATTGCCAGCTCCTTTGAAGCATTTGTCATTACACCTCCCATTACCTTACTTTCCAGTTGTTCCTTTATATTCATGGCTCACTTTTTCTTTCTTCATCATTACTCCTGATGTCATTCTTAGTGAAGGAACATCCTTCTGCCCAACACCTGGCCTCTTCAATCCTGCTTCTAATTACCTTTATTTTTACCTCAATTTAGCTAGCTCTTCCCCTGGCCATATCCTTGAACGTGTAATGACCAGTAACTAACATTTCTGATATCTCAATTTTAGGGTTCCCACTCTCCACCTGCTATAATCTTATGGGTATGGAACACAGTACCTGACAACACATAATAGGTGCTTAGTAAGCATTCTTGCTTCTGTTGTAGCATCAACAATCCTGGAAAGCACAAACTATGTCTTATTGATCCCTATTTCTCCAGAACCTATTACAGTTCATGGTACAAAAAGGTCTTTAGTGATTTTATGGGCCCAAGTAAAATAAAGAGCAGCAATAGGGAGGATGTGGCATTCAAAAGATCTTTATATTAGAAAAAAGATAATTAAAATTTACTGTTTAAAATATCATGTAATTAAAAAAAAAACCATTTGAGTAATGACATTTCAAAAATGTTTCCTTTCTCATTTTCTCTGGAGGAAAATAGATGTTATAATTTATTGCCACTGGGATTCTTTTAGTTTAGTCAAGGTTGATCAGTTACAAATTTTCATCTTCTAAAGATTATTGTAAATGAGCTATAAACAGGAAGATTGCTTTTTAGTAAAATGGGTTAGCTTACCTGGAAAGAGTTAATTATCTTTTCTTTTCTGTGTTGAAAAACTTCACTACCAGCCTGATGATTAGAGGGGAGTAGGAAGTTGATGCATTAAGATTTTCTCAGCCTTTCCTAGGATCTACGTAGAAAAATAAACTATTCAATGCCAGTGTATTAGCTCTGATTCTTTTTTTCTTTTGAGATAAGAGAAAACATAGGAAAGTTCCCTATTTAGTTGGGTGGGAGTGGTAACTTTCTAAGAACATTTAAAACTCATGTTGACCAACCAATAGTGTTTTCCAAAGTACTAGTTTCATTGTTATTGTATTCATGTTTGCTTACTTTTAAGCTAAGAAGTAATTACCATGTAATTATATCCATGAATATTTCAGTAAATAATTTGTATTGTTACTGTACTTTTGATCCAATAATTTTTCATAGTTATATATATGAAGAACTTGAAAATAACTGGGAAAAATTAATAAAATTCTGAATTTCTAGAATATTTCTACCCAGCACTGAAGTATTTCAAATGATATCTAGAAACATTTTTTCAGAGTTTACCATTAAAAAAATCTCAGAAAGGAATGACAATCAACTGATGGTAATAAGAGTAATATTTACTGAGCACTTCTTATGAACTAAGCACGATGTTAAGTGTTTTACATGTTTTATTCTCATTACAGCCAAATAATGTTAGTACTATTATTATTTTCACTTTAGTTCAGTGGCTTGGAGAGATTAAATTGCTTTAGTATTATATAGCTTCTAAGTGATAAACTAGAATTCAGTTCCAGGCCATATGGCTCCAGGGTTAATGGTTTAACAACTGTATTATATTCTCTTATAGCGCCTAGTTGAGGAACACATATAGACACAGTCTGTGAGAATTAAATTTACAAAGCACACTTCCAACAAGAGATTAAATGATAAGTGCAATCTCTTAAAAAGACAACCCAGTAGAAAAGGGACAAATGATATGAACAGGTAATTCATATAAGAGAAACCATGAATAGTCAATGAACTTGAAAAGACGCTCAAACTCTATTAGAAGAATGCCCAATAAAAGCACAGTAAGATAGCATTTCACACACATCAGATGGGCAGAAAGTAAAATGACTGACAATGTCAAAGGTTACAAGAATGGATTTAAGGGAATTCTCATTATACTGCTGTGGAAGTGTATATTTCCACGTTTCCACCCACTTTGGAGAGCCATTTGTCAATACGCAAAATAGTTCACGATGCACATTCTTATAACTCAGCCATTTCACTTGTAGGAATTTGTGCTCTATAGCAGTGGAAGTAAAAGTGGGGGTCCCCAAGGTCCTTTCAGGCGATTTACAATGTGAAAGCTTTTTAAATAACAATATTAAGACATTGTTTTTAGACTCTAATTCCCTCACTAGTATTCAATGGAGTTTTCCAGAAGCTACATGATATCTGATTATTAAGCAGATTGAAATTGGAAACATAAATGAGAATCTAGCTGCCTTCTATTAAGCCAGACATTAAAGAGATTTGAAAGAATGTAAAACAGTGCCATTCTCCTCACTAACTTATTTTTGTTTCAGAAAATATAGTTATTGTTTATAAAAACATATTATATATGTCAACATGTAATGGATTATGATTTTAAATGAATGAATAGATGGTCAAAAAAATTATTGGTTTTAATCTCTAATACAGTAAATATTGATAGCTATAACCCACATAAATAAAAACCTCTTTGGGGTCTTTCTGTGATTTTTAAGTTCTGACTGAAACCAAATAGTTTTGCAAATCACTATACAATGCAAGCATTCACTGTAGCAGTGTTTATAATATATAGTAAAACATTGTAATCAACCCAAATGCTCATCAATATGGACGTAATGTCAGTTCTATCAATATGGAATGATAAAGTAGAAGTAGTGATCTCTTTATGTACACATCGATACATAATTATGTGTGAAGCAGATGGTATATATGTGTCAGATGTTCCTTACCTCCTACTTGTATATCAAATAAAATGATTTTTTGGAGAATGTATATTCCTCTTCATAAGTACATAATAAAATTAAGTGTGAACTTCATTAAGAATTAGATGTTAGTTCATATTATTGCAGATCGGTTGACCTTACCCATGGAAGCGACTCTGTTTGGCCAGAATGCCTACTTAGCAGCAGTCATAGGACTTGGTATGCTAGAGTGCAGAGCACCGTCAGTGTTTTGTTTCATTGAGAACTCTCCTGTGTGTTTGTTGAGAAGGAGGAAACACCATTCTGTTATATCTTCGTATATACACTTCCACTGTCCTGGCTCAAACAAATAGGAACTTATTTTTCTCATCCCCAAACTGGACGTTGGTAGCTGCTGGCTATTGGATGTTCGCAGGGTCTTTCAATATGGTGGCATTTATTCTCATGTTGCCTCTTGTGACGAGAAAGTTGAAACAGGCAAAAAGCCTTATTAGAAATACAGTTGATTTTTGTTATTCACCGTAGTTATGTTTATAAAGGTGTCATGAATGCTGCATTAGCCAATGGTGAACCGTTGCTCTTGGGGACATTGGGACATGCAGGGTTATGTTCCTGGGAGCCTCCGGTCACAACATTTTTGTCACCCAATCAATACATAACCTGGTCTATGTGTGTTTCTGTTTCAAGCCACCTAATTTAATCAGCATTGTTGCTTCATGGACACTGAACTCAAGGCCAGCAGCACTGTATCTCACGCCTGAACGAAGCTTAGCTAACACACTTGCTTCCTCTGTAAAGCACAGCACAGCCTTTTGTGCTCAGGAACCCTCGATAGCACTGCAGCATGCCACTTGCGGGATATTTCAAAGAGCGTAATCACCAGTGAAAA
The DNA here is from genome assembly GCF_057876585.1 of Rhinolophus sinicus. Lineage (NCBI taxonomy): Eukaryota > Metazoa > Chordata > Mammalia > Chiroptera > Rhinolophidae > Rhinolophus > Rhinolophus sinicus. Next base: position 54,395,432 of record NC_142506.1, on the reverse strand, counting down.
AGCACAAAAAGGAGAAAAACACAGCACTAAATAGATCATGAAAGGGACACTTGTTTACAGTATGAGAGCTGAGACAAGAAAGCAAGTGTCACTTTCTTTGACCTCAGCTGGCAACATGTCCTTTGGATGACAAATTTTTCCCTCTCCACACGTATCCGTGAATGACTGCAGAAATGCTCAGGGTATTGACTTGGGCTTACAAATAAATTTTAGTGGGTAGACAAATTTGCAAGTAAGGAATCCATGAATTATGAGGATGAACTGTATCTCTTTGTAAGTCCTTAGCCAGAACTGGGTTCCATGGCTTGTTCTTAGAGCAATCAGTGGCCATGGGGCATGAGATTTAGACCAGTTTAGACTAGTCATGATTTGTGCTTCTGGAATCGGCAAACTATCCTCCCTGAAACCAAGGGCTCTCTGCTATCTCCCCAAGTACTAGGTCTCCTCGCAGGGAGGAGGGAAGTGGCTGTTGGGTGAGTAATGGACAGTGCCTGCCATATGCCCAGACGTTCAGCATTTGGAAGGTGACCAGTACATGGCGTGTTGAAAGACTGAATCAGTGAAGGAACGACAGGGTCATTTCTTGAACCGGCTTTTGATTTTTCTCATATCTCACTTAAAGATGTTTCCATCTCCCCCTGAATTTTTAAAGTAATGTTTTGACTGGCTAACTCCAAATCCAAGTAAAAATTAATGTAAAAGAATAAAGAAATTTTACTTTATCTGGGTGAACTTAAGTTAAATAAATCAAAATGATAAAAAAGGAAACCACGGATGAAGTTGAAACCTGTGCAGAAAGAGGTTGAGTAACCCATGTTCCATGTGGCACAAGGTTTTCTTTTAATATCAGTTCCTTTTCTGAAGTGATTGATTTATGTATTTCGGAAGATAATTAACTCTAGAATTTTTTTGTGTGTGATATGATAGTGATTTCATTATTTTAAGTTGTCATGTTCTCATATATCAAAAAGTGAGAAATATTTCATAGTACCACCATTTGTAGTGAATGCCAGTTAAAATAATTTAAATTAAGAAGAATAATTTCATTTAAAGTTTGTTTAAACAAAGCACATATTTGTGTGTGCTGTTCCAAACATTGGAATCAATTGGCATTAACCTTTATTTGTCTGTCTGAGTCTCTTACCCTGTGCCCTATCTTAGACCAAAAACAATTTAGGCTATTATAATAATATACGTATTGCCTTTTCGTTAAAGTTTATGTTTATTTGATTATGGAAATAAAATAATCTTATTATATAAAATTGGAAAAGAGAAAAAAGGGGGAAATCATCCCAATTCATATCACTCAAAGAAAAATTTCAACATTTTGGTCTATTTCTTTTCAGTCTTCACACATTCAAAAAGCTTAATTTTGAAAAGTATGTGTAAGATGAAAAACTCATTCAACATTCTACGTAGTTTTTATTATTATTTCAGATTAGAATAATTTTAGGGACAGCGAAGTATATTTTCTCTCTTTAGTTGCAGAGCAATAAAGGAAGGAGTCAGGATTATAGTGCCGTTCTCTTACTGGTAGTTCTCTTACTGGTAGTCTTAAACAGTTTCGTCAACAGCCTAGGCAACTGAAATATGGAAAGAAAATAACAACAGAGCAAAATTACTTGTTCTTCCAGTACGTAATTTTAGAGATTATAGATGGCTTAGGGGGAACCACTGTCTCTAAGAAATGAAAGAGGAAAAAAGATTAATTGGCTGCCTCAAATCCCAGCAATTGGTGTGCTATTTCAGGGAATCTCTCTCTGTCCTTCTTGTGGCGTGGGGGTAGTAGCCTACTGTTTCAAACTCTGCCCTAAAATAATATGGCTAGTTAACAGGCAGAGGAAAAGGAGTTCTCTAGAAAGGATACAGAAAACGAACAAATCCCAGTGACTCAAATTTCCCCCAGCTCTGGCACCTGCAGAATCCATTTTAAATTTTCTATAGAGAAAAAAATGCATCTACAACACGTTCATATATAGTACACTTATTACACAGGGCTCTTTCCTAGTCCTGTGTCCTGACCCCGCTAGAAGTCTCCCCGTGTGCCTCGCAGTAGAGTCTCGCCTTCGACAGCCATCCACACACTCACTGTTCACCAATTAGGCCCAGGCCAAGGCTCAGACACCACAGGGAAACCCAGCAGCCCTCCCACCCTCTGAAGCCCATTTTTCCGAATAGAGCAGGACCCTCCGTGTACAACAGAAGGAACCCCGGGGCCCCACATGTGTCTTTGCATCGTCCTCCTTCAAGCTGAAAATCTCTGCTTGCGCACTCTGTCCTTTTCTCCAGGACTGAAATTTAGTTTCTGGCTGATCACAGTGATGTTTTGGAAAGAAACTTGAGCTGAGAAAAAGACCAGACTACATCAGGTAGAGCCTGCACCACTTACACTCAGTCTTATATTAATTTTTGCTCTAAAAGATGCATTAGAGCTGATGGTCCGGCTAGGTCTTATTTTCGGTGAAACATGGTAGACAGATTCTCCTCGAACATGGCACATGACTGACTGGGAGCGCCATGCTTCTTAGAGCTTGTCACTTGATTTTTGAACTGTGGCTGTCACCAGAAAGATCTTTACTGTTAGACACAATCCGCCCCTCTCTAACTTCCATTCAACATTTGTTGTTTTAGCCTCTGGAGCTACCTAAAATACGTGGTCCTTTTTCTGTAAGAACGCTGACTAAGTCTGCTGTTTATTTGGCAGGTACATTTCTGATGGCTTTTTTATTTTATTTTAAAGAAAAATGTAGGGTTGTCTTTCAATTGGAAATGACGTGCTGATTTTTCTTTTTCTTGTTTTTTTTTAAGAGAAAAAAGGAAGAATGTTTTCACTGTCTGGTGGCTCTGTTTCTGCTACTTCCTTTCTTCTCTCCCTGCTGCTGCCCAAGTTTTTTTTTCACTTCAGGGAAACCTTACCAAGATGCGATTACCCCAAAGAGAAAAGCAGTCAAGTTCCGAATACTCAGTGGTTGGTCTCATCAAATACACACAACTTTTCTCCTGGATTCAGTTCACCATATACATATGTGTGTGTGTGTATGTATATGTCTATATATATATGTACACATATGTATATTTGAAACTAGAGAACTTCAGTTTATTTGCCCAGTTATTTGATATGTAAAAATAACCCCAAACATTTAAATAACTCATGTTAAGGGATTTCGTTCACTTAATAGCAACTAAATTACTCAAGCACTTAGAATTATTTCTCTATTTACTTTGCCAGAATTCAGTGTTAGAATTCATTAAAGCCTGTGGTTAGTAACTTTGGTTTATTTATATGTTTAACCTCTCCCTCTGTTTTATGCCTCATATCTTACCCCTCCTCTCCCAGGGGTGAGGTACCTGGTGTATTTAAGTTTTGATTCTCCCTCTATAGGATTCTGTTTGTACCCTTTCAGTATCACCTGCCATGTGTACTTTCTGGTGTGTTTCCTTAGTCAGTTTGCTCCATCTACTTTTTGTCTCTTGAACCTGTATTGAAGTATCTCCAAAGTGGGTATAATAAAACTGCTTACTTATAGGACTGTTTGAAGTTAAACGTGAGTCAATATATGTAAAGAACTTTGAACAGTAACTGGGACATCAGAGGTGCTTCGAAAGATTCGTTCTTGTTTTGTCATTGATGTTAATGTTATAGTTTGACTTGCAATGCTCTTCACCAGCCTAAAAGTATCCACAATCCTGTTTGTGGTCACGATTCATTTTGTCATCAGATGTAGTTTTATAACTCAAGTTTTTCTTTATTTCTGCATTTTTCTCACTTGGGTGATTTGGGGAGATATAACTATGGAGCATCTCAATTCAGCATGTCTGAAGTAGTATATGAATGTACTGGAATTTAAAAATCATTTCCCAGAAGTATATTCATAATTAAATTATACGTTTTTTATATGACAATTTTTATATTTGAAAGCTATAGAATACTTTCAACTAGTTGATGGATTGGATTCTGAATTTCATGTGGAGAGATTTAAATCCCAGTGAAGTGAAAGTTTTTGTCTAAATGGGAATTTCTGTATTTTAATTAAATTTACGTGAAAAAGAACCTTAGTGGCAATAACGATTGCATGATAATCTGAATGTTACTTAATTCACTTGAAAACAAAATTCAACTGAATAAAATATAAAGATTTCACTGGCTTTATTTAGCAACTCATGAACTGGGCAGCATCCAATCTAATAGATAGAAAAGAGTTACAAGGAATTGTAAAATCAAAGGCTTCTATAGGCAGAAGGGAGCAGGAACAGGAAGGTATCCCAGGCGGAAAAGCGGGCTGGTTATTTCAGGGTCCCTTTCCTTTTGGCGATGGCAGGCAGAGGACCTAACAAGTGCCGATCAGGCAATTTCTGATTGACTGGTTTAAGAATCCATTTCTGGGAGAGCCGTGACTGTAACTAAGTCTTCGTTTGATGGTATGGGGCTTAGCTTAAATGATTGCATTTTAGCCCTGGAATTGTGTTTTTAACACCCTGAACTATACACTTAAAAATGGTTAAAGTGGTAAATTTTATGTTATGTATACTTTATTACAATTTAAAAAAGAACATTAGTTATTGTGTACATGTCTCATATGGAAGGTGCAAGAAGATATTCATCAATGTGAAAATCTAAATCTCCAGCGACCCTGCAGATACAGCAGGCAGCGCATGATGGTGTCAATATATTGATTTATGTTTCTTTCTTCAACCATATATGGTTCTCATTTCCTAATGCGAAATTTATTTATTTTTTAATAGGAAGGAAAAGCTGATGCGATGCTCTCAATGTCGAGTTGCCAAATACTGTAGCGCTAAGTGTCAGGTAAGAATGTGCAGCGATCTGTAAGCGAAACCTTCAAGTTCTCTAACTCTTAAGCTTCATGCCTGTTGGCCTATTTCTGTTTCTTCGCAATCTTTGATTTATTTTAACTTGTTACTTTCCTTCAGTTTTAAAATAATGTATGTATATGGTAAAATTTATATATAATACATATGAAAAATTATATATATATATCACAAAAGAAAAGTAAATGTTTGCTCCTCTCCAACTTCCTGTCCTGCTGACCTCAGTCCTATTTCCCAGAGATAACCACTGTTAAATTTCTTGAGCCGTCTTCACAACATTTTCTATTTTCTTGTGCAAACGTATTCATACATCTATATTCTTTATTTTAAGAAAACAGATAAAAGTTATTCTGGCACAAATTCTCGTATGCTTGATTTTGTTTTTCATGTACTAATCTATTGAGAGGAACTTCTTTGTATCATCTCACTTATTCCATTATTTGACTGCACCACAAACATACTTTCCCCATTACTGAATGCTTCAATATTTTCTCATGTTTTGTATTGCCATTAATGCACTAAGCATCCTTTTGTGCATGTTTTTGCATACTTTTGGAAATTAATTGTATGATAATTTCTTTCCTGTTGTATCGATTACTAAAAGGATATACACATTTTGAATTTTTAAAGATAATGCCAAGTTGCCTTCTAGAGTTTGAGTTAATTTACAACTGATAGTCTGTGAGAGTACTGCTGTTAACAGGCTTGAAATTCTTTAAAAGATGTATAATTAACATTCAACATGACCTTTTCTTCTAACCTTCTGATTAATCATCTAATAAATGTAATTATGTTCTAATGAATTGTGTCATAATAAAAAGTCTAATTGGAGGTTTTCTGTCTCTGTCACTTGCCCCCACCCTCCTTCCTTTCTGTTTCTAATGCTGGTGTGTGTGTGTGTGTGTGTGTGTGTGTGTATGTATGTGTATGTTCACCCAGAGTCGTTTTCCTTCTTTGCGATCTAGACCATGCTTATCTGAGGGATTTTGTGCTGTCTCACTTTCTCTCTCAAAAGTAATTTCTCCAGGCTACAAATAAAGTGATCTTAATAGAAAAGAAACCAAAACATACCAAACAGTCAGAGGACGCAAGTTTTAATGACATTTCTGCCATTAGCTAAATTGTCCCAGAGAAAACCCTTAAACTCTCTGGGCTTCGGTTTTCTAATCTGTATTACTAGTAAGAGCTAATATTTATTAGACATCTACTGTGTACCAGGCACTGTTTTATTCTATTCACTCTTACAGAAATCTTGAGAGGGTTAGGCACTATTATGCTCATTTTGCTAACGAGGGAACTGAAGTATAGAATGACAAGCAACTTGCCAAACATCCTATAGTTACTAGGCACTGCAGTTTGGAAATGAACCCAGGTAGTCAGAATTAAGACTTTTAATTTCTTTTCTAACCCTAGATTTTATTCTTGCTCCAACATTCTGATTAGGTGTAGTTTTCCTTTTTGTATTGCATTCTCCTTTTTTCCCATCTGGATTTTTTTTTTTTTTTTTTAATAAGGATGCACTCTATTCCCAAGGAACACAAAACAAAAAATACGAAAATAGAAGGTTAGAAATAACACTTTCCTAATAAAATAGGGAATGTGAAAAATAATTTAATTATTTTTTACCTCATTTTTTAAAACAAAAATTCAGTCAAAGTTAGAAAGATACCAGATTTATGTAAGATCGTTAGCAATAATAACAAAAAGAAAACAATGAAAACAAACCTATACTTTTGCTACAAGAGACATTCTAGAAAGACTGTTTTATGGTGATGTTTTAGCTGTTTTATTCATATGAAACAGAGCTATGTGTTCCAGGGAATGTTAAGTTAAGAAGACTACATATAGAGTCAACAAATTAGCATGTTACTTGACACAAAGCTTTTAGATGAACGTCATTTCTATTCTCAGTGACCTGAACGTATACTTTGATTTTCCCCTGTTTGTATGATTTTCCCCCCCATGTTACTTCCTCCTTTGGCAGTACAAGGGGAAAAAACCCTCCATTATCTGATTAGAAGGAGCAGAGGGAGTGTGGTGAGTGGATATGTCATTTTGATTCATTATAGTGCATGTGTTTTTACCACTTATATTAGCTGTTTATTGTAGCATCAATAATAATGTCACCGTCAGATATTCTGTAGAAGGTAATGGGAAAATACCTGGTACAATGAAAGGTACCATAACACCAGCTAGTGCATTTGCTTATGTGTGTGTAGGGGTTGGGGCTGTGTGTAGAGGTGGGCTGGGCGTCACAGACTGGCCAGAACATATGCATTTAAACTGCTCTGTTTAACTCGACCTTAAGTTATACCATTAAATATTGTAATTATTGTGGATACCTACAAAGCAGCACAAAATGAAACTGACAGACTGAACTATGAACAGTAATGAACAGGAGGCAAAAGCACTTGGAATGGAAATTGATATAGAGGATGTGAATTTGTAGCATAAAATCTATAATATGTTTACCCTCGGGGGTCCTAACTTTGGTTCACCAGCTTGACATTTGACGTGTGGTGCCCTGCCATCAACGAGTTGTTTATGAGAGGCTACTGAAGTGTTACAGGGAGTAATGTCGCTTTTGCCCCGAAGGATGGCATCAGTGCCATCGGTTTTCACATTTCATTTTTAAACATAAGCAATGCAAGGATCCGTTTTCATTATAAATATCAGCACAACATACACTAATATAGAGGAAAAAGTAAAAGTCTTCCTCCAGCTTCCTTCCCCCATCCCTGCTGTTGTTTTCCATAGGTAATCTCTGTGTGTTGGTTTTGTGAGTGGAGGATACACACCAAACTGTCAGTCTGTGCTTCGTATATGGTGTACACTTATGTGGATGCTTTTCTTGCCATGTACACTATTGTTTCTGATATTGGCCAAAATATTTTCTCATCAGTGGCTTTGTAGTCCTCTGTGTATACCTGATTATGAGGTGTCATATACTGTAATAGAGGGGGTTATATGTGGGGACCAGTCTTATTTCTATAATGGCATAATCAGCTCGCCACAGATAATTATGAGATCAAAGGGGAGGAATAAGCTAAGATTCCTTATTAAAAAAAAGCATTCTTAAAGTTTCCAGTATTGATAGCAAGGAAATTAATTTCAAGTAAATTCACCAGTTATTAATTCACCTCTGTTTGATTTAATGTGATTTATAATGTGCACATTTCTAATTGAATTAATTGCTGAGCAAAATCAGCAGCTGGATATTGCATCAAGTTGCAGTTTATATACTTTTAAAAAGTACTGTATTATCAGAGAGAGGCTCTTTCATGTTGATAATTATAGGCCTGTTTAAAAATGTGAATCATGTTTTTGGGTTTGTATATTACGCTTAGTTGATTTGATTCACTTTTGATGAATCCCACACTAGTAAGCACTTCACAGGGTGATTTAATAAGATGGTTTCTAGAATATCGTACCCAAAGTGATGACCCTGAAAATGCCGAGCCCTTTGTTTATTTTATAAACAGCTCTGTGCCAGGCTTCAGACTGAGGCCATGCAGAGTGTTCTGTGGCGAAGATGGTTTCCTATCTACCAGGTTGGTGCACAAGTAATTGTGGTTTAAAAGGTTAAAAATAACTGCAAAAACCGCAATTACTTGTGCACCAAACTAATCTTTGTAAACAAAAAGGGAATACTATATAAAGGTTAAAATTATTTGATCATCTTTAAAATTTTGACTTCTAAAAATGTCTGGGGGCCTGAGATTTTGTTTTCTCACTTTCCGTTTGCCTGGTGAGTGATCCCATCTACTCCCACGTGTTCAGTTGGCACCTGTATATTTCTCATTCCGGAGACTCCATCGCCAGCCTCCTCCTTCCTGAGCACCAGACTCCTGTCTTGCAGGGCACCTCCACCTGGGTGGTCACAGGTATCTCAAATGTTTAAACCTGAGTGCATTATCGCCTCCCCCCCCAACCCCACACACTTGTTTTCCTTCATGTTTTTCAACCTCATTGAATAATTTCACCAACCTCTCAGCACTCTGAGTTGCCAGGCTGTCGTTATTTCTGATTTACATCCTTTTTTGGCTCCACATGCAGTTGGTCACTGTGTCTTACTGATTTTACCACCTAAAGATCTGAACTGGGTCACTGCTTTCTAGCTTCCTCCATCACTACTCTTGTGCATGTTACCGTGATGTCTTTCCTAGATTAACTGCAGTCTTCGCACTCTGGCCAGCTTCTGTTCAGTTTTCTACACAGGAGCCAGAGTGATTATTTTATTTTAGGATGTAAGCATGCTCTGTCACTCACCAGGTAAACACTCTGGCCCACTTTTCCATCAGGATGAAATTCAACAAATTCAACTCCATGGTGTTTGCCAGGTTTTTACTTCTGGGCCATTGGCTGTGTAAATCCTTGGGCCTGGACCCAGACTTCTCCCCTTAATTTCTGAACTCCTCCGTATCCTTCAGAACTCAGATTAAGTGTCACTTCCTTTTTTCCTAAGCCCCTGAGACTAGTTTGTGTTCCTCCTTTATCATACAGAAATTTAACTATTTTAACTGTTGGTTAATTGCCTGTTTCTGCAGTTCGATGGTCAACCTCCTTGAGGGTTGCTCTGTGCATTGTTCGCTGCTGCAGCCGGAGCATAATTTGTTGCATGAATGAATGTATTCATTAGTGATACTTGCTGGTTTGAATTAGATTGTAAAAAATTACACTGTCTCTAAGTAATATGTCCTTAGTAATAGTCATTTTTATTTTTTTTAATTGAAATATAATTGACATGCAACATTGTATTAGTTTTAGGAGTACAACATAATAATTTCATGTATGTATACCATATTACAACATCATTGCCACAATAAGTTAACATCCATCACCACAAATAATCACATTTTTTTTTCTTGTAATGAGAACTTATAAAAACTGCTCTTTTAGCAACTTACAAATGTAAATACAGTATTGTCAACTATAATCATGATCCTGTACATTACATTCCCAGGACTTATTTGTCTTATAACTGGAAGTTTGTACCTTTTGACCATTGCACAGTTTGCCCCACCACTTATCCCCTGCCTCTGGCAACAACTAGTCTGTTCTCTGTATCTATGAGTTTGGTTTTTTTTTTTTTTTTTTTTTTTTTCAGGTTTCGCATATAAGTGAGACATAGTAATATTTCTTGATGCATCAGTGTAGGCATTATCTACTGACTTCCTGCTCTGATAGATAGGGTATTTTAGCTCACTTACATCAGCCTCTAGTATCTTTCCCTCTTCTTAACATACTTATACGTGAATCCTCTGTTTATCCCAAGTTTATCCAACAGATATTGAGTACCTTCTAGCTAGTCACTATTCTAAGCTATTCTGTGGATTGGGATGGTGGGTAGTTAGCAGTAAACAAGGAAACAAGATCCTGACTTCCATAAAACTTATAGAGTGGGGAGACAGACAATGAGAAATGTCTATGATTATATGAATGAATGTGATTTGCGTGAGTACAAGCTCGCCTTTGAATAGGAGGAGACAGAAAGCCTTCCCATCAAGGTGACATTTGACCTGGGATCTAAGTGACAAAAATGGACAGCCATGGAAAGATCTGAGAACACATTGTTTACACAAATGGAACAGCAAATGTAAAGGCACTGAAGTAGGAGCAAGTTTGTCATGTTAGAGGAATAAAAAGGAGTTGGAGAATGGTGGGTACATGTAATTCATTACACATTTGTCCAAACCCATAGACTATTCAACACCAAGAGTGAACCCTGGTGGTAACTACAGACTTCTGGTGATGGTGATGTGTCCATGGAGGTTCATCAGTTGTTACAAGTGTCCCACTCTGCTGGGGAATGTTGATAATAGACGAGGCTGTGTCTTTGTGGGGGCCGGAGGTGTATTTCCCCTATATCTGTGTTCCTTCCTCTCAATTCTCTGTGAACTTAAAACTGACCTAAAAAATTAAAATCTTAAAAGAATAAATACAAGAAATAAAAGGAGTTGGGTGAGGCCATTGAGTTAAGACCGGAAGGACTTAATTTCAGATTCAACCATCCGTTAATTTACTCTGCAAATATAATATTAGTTCCAATTCCAGGACTTCCCTAAGTTCTCGCACGGTATTAGTGAACAAGACACAGAAAGCCCTTGCCCTTATGGAGCTTACATTTTCCAGGTTAGCAGATAATAGACAAAAAACAAACAAACAAGCAAAAACAATATATGATGCTATCTTATTTTTATGCCTAAAATAAAGGGGGCAAGAGAAAATGGAGGGATGGAGGGCTTCACTGTAACAGAGCACAAAGGAACTTTTGGGAGGAATGACATTCTGTATCTTAATTTTGGTGTTGGTTACAAGTGTATATATACATTTGTCAGAACTCATCAAACTATGCTCTTAAATGGGTCCATTTTATTACAGTGTAAATTATATCTCGATAAATTGTGTAAAAATCTTGCTCACTGTGGAGCCATTGAGTGTGCATAGCTTGCATTTCTTTCTCTGTTCTAAAGTGATCACAGTAGTTAAGCCACTGAAAGAATGAGAGAGATGATTGTGGAAACCATTATAGGAGGGTAAGAACAAGGGCAGGAAGACCAAATTGAAGGCTAAAGTAGTGGTCTAAATCAGAACTATTCTTAGCATCAAATTAAACTAGATTGTCCATTTTAACGCTCCACCGCTTACTCCAAATTATGCCAAAGTAAGGAGGTGTTTTGAGACTCTTTGCGCTATAGACTTTTGGCTAATTCTCTCTTTCAGCCATTTTTCAATCCCATTCTCTGTCTGACATGTAGTCTTCGATTCTAGATCCTTGGAGTTCTGCTTGGCAAGTTGGTTCCCTTCTCAGGAAAGACTTTGAAGGGACTGGCCTTAGAGATGGCCACCTCTGTTCTGTGTCCGTAGTCCGTCCTCTTGCCCAAACTTCCTGATTTACAGAAATGAGGTTAAACTCCTCATCCATTGATGGCCCTTCTAGCTTACTTTAGAAGTTAAAACCTTGATAATTACTTGTGTTGGGGAGATTATGTGTCTCACCTGCCATGTGTCTCACTTGCCATGTTCAACTAGAACCTGACATTGATACTTTGACTAACTTAGTGTGGAAATTGCTTTCAAAGAAGATTGGAAGTCTGTAGAGGTGAAGGATTTATTTTGCCTTTCCAGCTAAAATATATCAGTTACATCATTTCCTTTTGATATGATCTTTCATAGATCAGAGAGATTGGCAAACTTTCTGTAGGGGGCTGGATAATAAATATTTTAGGCTTTGTGGACCATAGGATTCATTGTCATAACTTCTCAACTGTGTTGTCAGAGAATGAAATGAGTGAGTGCACACTGTGAATGTGGCTGTGTTTGGATAAAACTTGGCAAAAACAAGTGGCAGAATGGGTTTGACCTGCTCCCTCCACTGGGTGATGATTGACTGACTTTGGGGCACTAACGTTATTTCTTATATGGTTCCTCAATGAACAGGAGACTCTAGTTCCCATTTTCCTAAGAGGCAATCCTTTAGTCTTGTTCCTTCTGTTAACTTCATTTCTGTGACTGTCCTCCTGCTTCCCTCCGGCTTTATATTTGGCTCTATTGTCTAATTTGATGAGGCGAGTGGGAAGGCGCTCTTGTTCTCCATGTGATACAGCATTCGGGAAGCTTTTAAAGTGATACGTCTAACGTGTATCGCTAGGTCTCTAGCATGCTCGAAGGGGAGTTTATGCAAGATTTTAATCAACACCTGTCAGTCACCTGCAGCTTGTTAGACAACCCGCTTAGCTTTCCAGTTTTCTTTTCTCAGATTCCAACTTTTCAGATCTTCATCTGTCAACCTGTAATTCAATACTGGGTTACAGTTGAAGCATAAGAAGGAGATATGTATTTGCTATTCAGTAGCCTGTGATTGGATGGGAAACTGTGGGGTCTCTTTTCTTTCCTGCAAGTTGCATGGCAACTCAGCTCTCCTAACTTTTGCCCATAGGAAACCTCTACAGATGATTGATTGTGGTTAGAGTGAGTCATGCATATGTGGTAAAAATAAATCATGACAGTATTTCACATAGAAGATGTTCAGTTAATGGTAATTATTAATCACAAATGCAATTGTTGAACAAGCTGGCTTAACAGAATTCTTGTTTCTTTATTATTATTTTTTTTAACATTTCAAGTCAATTTCTTCATCCTTAGTCACCCAAAATCTGAGGAAAATACTGTTCCAAATTTTCAGTTCTATGAAAGCCTGACATGGGCAGTTTTCAAACTTATTTTGACATAATTCAGATATTTGTTGGGAATGGATATTACAAAATCATAGATTTTGTCATTGAGAGAGGCTGCCTTAGAGATCACTGAATCCACTTCTCTTACTGAATAAATGTCTTCTGAGCCCAGGTCACGTTTGTAGAATGTCTGATTGGACATTTAAAAGCCATGATGGATTTGGGACAACTCTTCATTGCATGGAACTATCCTACACAAGATGTTCGGTCAGAGTACCCATAGTGCTCTCCAAATATTGTGACAAGCAAAAATGCCATCGTAAATGTACTAAAAAACACTCCAGATTGGAAACCATTGGTTTAGGTAATTAGTTTATGCTCTGAATCAATATTAATAAACATAGGAAAACTTATAGATTGTGAAGTTGTTTTTTGAGTCATGCATGTACTGAGAATGGAATTGAGTCGTCGACATCTTCATTTTATTTTTTTCCATCTAAACTCTTGTCTCCCATTGTCTTTGTTTCGTAACACAATATTTTAATCTCCTCTGTCTTTCTTGCTAATTTGTGCTTATTGTACATCATTGTTAATTTTCAACTATGAGAACAGAAAACATTACAGCCAGTATTGTGAACAAAATCTTAATTACATCCTGTATTTGCAGTAATGGAAGAAAATAGGAAGAAGTAAATCAAGACAGTTTGTGTTTGAGAAATTGGCAGATACACAGAGGGTGCCAAAAATGTATGCACATTTTAAGAAAGGAAACAACTGTATTAATTGTAATACTCAATATATACCGATAACAAAAGATGAATACAAGTCACGTCTGACTTCTGCAATGACAAGTGGTTCTCAAAGTGGTTCCCATTGGCGTCCAGACACTTCTGATTACGGCGAACTACTGCTTGAGCATAGATAACATCTCTTAAAATGTGTACACATGTTTTTGGCACCCCTGGTATAATGTGCCGTTGAGGTCTAGTCCAAGGTTCAAGTTTGTAGAGTGAAGATAATGCGTAATGTTTTTGTATGATTGTGGGGTTTTACGTTAAAGGCAAATGCAGTTACTGATGCAGTGATCTAGGAAGAGCCTTAAGAAACATATTGTCTGGTTTCTAATTACTGTCAAGAAATGAGAGCTTATTATTATGTTCAAGTCCTAAAATCGTTTTTGGCACGAATTCTCTAAAATTCAGTTGTTTAAATAATATCATCTAACAGATCAATTGCTTCATTACCTAGGGGTACATTTGGTGGTTGCTTCACCCTGGTAATCTACCAGGAGGCTGAGCTGCTCAATATGGAGGTTTGAACAAAGGAATAATAGATGTTCTTTTGTAGTTGAGATAAGTATTAAAATCTGCTCTTAATACCTTTTGGCCCAAATGATCTCAGCCTTATTTTACTAGGTGCAACGGTTTTTCAGCCGGACACTTACTCAGGCTTTGAAAAGAGCCTCAGAAGCTTTCTCAGCGACCCACTGGCACTGGGAGTTGCATTCCTGCTCACACCGCCCGTCCATTGAGGGCACCTATGGGGCTTCTCAACTTCTAATACCCAGTGAACACTCTTCTACCACAGTTAGGGTTCTCCCTTCAATCAGTAATCAAAAGTATCAGCACTCTAGTTTCCCGTCAGTATGAATGACTATGAATTTGTCTGCTTAACCCATTGTCATTCAAAGACCAGAGGAAGGAAGGAGAGTGTACTGGCATATCTGAGTCAGCATATACCACCCTAACTTCCCAAAGGATGGCAGGTACCGTCATGGGTAGCTCTGTGTTAAATAATCTATACATGTTTCTTTAATGCAGAGCTTCTTAGAACTTCCAGTGAAGCTAAATATATTTCGAATTGCTAAGCAGGGTCCATGTTAGGTAGTGTTTTTCAAACTTATTTGACAATGGAACCATATTTTTTTAGGGATCTTACACATGTTGCTAATTGCTAATTGCTATTCCAAGACTGGTCCCTGAACAATAGAAACATTTTTCCCCACTGTGTTATTTTTAATATTATGCCTTTTAGTGAGTACTGCAGTGGCCGTATGAAAGGCAGTCGTAGTTGTAAACTGTTGTCGAGACATTGTCCAGCATGTTGATTAACATTCTCAGAAGAATTTCCTCCTGTGATTTAATGCTTGGTAAAGCTATGTGTTTTTCTTTTCTGTCAGATGAGAATTATGTAAGCCATTATGCCTTTTTTTTTTTTTTGCCTTGCCTGTAAGGCAACTCAAATAAATGTTGTGCAGAACATAGTAATTATTTAGCTCTCATAGTTAGCATACTAAATATTTCCACTCTCCCTTTTATATTTATGTAGCTTAGTAGTTAGATCTCAGCTCTCGAACCTTACTTTCTTAATCTTTAAGGACAATGTCTACCTTTTGGATTATTGTGAAAATCAAATGAAATATCCTTTTTAAATTGCTTAGTCCATCTGACACACTGTAGAATAGCATGTTAAGTAAATGCTAGAGGACTTCGTTTTTCATAATTTTAGCATTTTCTCATGTTTCTAATTTTACAACCTTATTTCATGCACACTTCGACTTTGAAGCAGCTCAGACTTGTTCAGAAGGGAGTGAAGTAGAAGTACTAAAAAACAAAAACAATTGCAAACATCATATTAAGAACATTGCCATAGTGGATAGGAAGTTATGAAGTGAGGTAACCATGAGTAGAGTTGATAAAAGAAGTGATGTTGTTACCCCTTGTAAACAATGTCTCTAGGATTTGGGTTATTAGAAATTATCAGCAAATAAACCACGCCTTCTCCCAACAGCTCCATACAGGCACGTCTTTCTGAACAAAATGCTGGCTTGAACTTAAATCTCCAGTCATGGTTTCAAAAGTCACTGTAGCTCTTTGGAAATGTTTGCTTGTGCAGCATGTTGATATTTTTCCACGACAAAGTTCTTCCTATAGGCCCAGAAGGTGGGGAGCAGATTTACAGTTTTTGGAATAAGAAGTGGTGGAACTTCCACCTCCCAGTTGGACTAGAACATATTAGACATTTGCTCTAGTGGTCTCCCACTCACCAGGGCTAAATATTAGCTACTCTGGGTTTTATCTTTATGTAGAAGTAATCCCATATGAAGGGAGCCATAGTGTTTCTGACCCAAGACTCAGGGAGAGAATGTCTTTCCCTTTAGTCCTCTTATCCCTCGTGTTGCAAAATTGGTGACTGGCTCACGGGTCTCTTCAGCCACACCTGCACATGGCTGGGCTCGTGGGTTTAGTGACCATATATTTTATCATCCAAACTACACTTTCTGAATGGAAAGGAGCACTATTGGTAATTAGGCCAGGACAATATAAATAATAAGACACTCTTGGGCAAACTGGACATTTGGTCCTTTTAGCTCAGTAACCCCTTTCTGTGTTATCTTCAAAAAGAAAACAATTTATATTTTTTGCTATGTTAGCTCTTCTGATATTTCTGTGTTCACTACAGCAGCAGAGACGTTCAGGAGTCTACCTGCCTTGTTTTGATTTTCCTGAACCATGTGTTTTATTTTCTAATTTGGAGCATATTTTCTTTTTGATATTCAAAATCATTGTCTATTATTGAATCCTATTGAATCAGCTAAAAGACTATCTTACAAGATATTACATAAGCATCATGATTCTTTCTGAGGACTCCACCCACCAGCTAATAAGTAGGGGGCAAATTAAAGGACAGAGGTGAAGCGAAGCTCTTAATGTCCACACCTGGTAATTGCATCCTTGGCAAAGCCTGAATCCTGGGTCTTTAATGGTATTAGAGTATTGCTTTCATTTTCTGTTTTTCAGCTATATTTGGGCTGTTGAATTAAGTTAGTGTTGATAGCTCTCAACATTCACAGCCTGTGTAAATGAAAGTTAAAGCTTTTTTGTCTTGCATGCCTTCCCCACTCCTGTCTTCACAGAAAAAAGGTTGGCCGGACCACAAGCGGGAATGCAAATGCCTGAAAAGCTGCAAACCCAGATATCCTCCGGATTCTGTCCGACTTCTTGGCAGAGTTGTTGTCAAACTTGTGAGTATAAAACTCGTGACATAAGCTTGGGTTTTAATTTAACAAAAGCACGTGCAGTTGCATGTAGTATTCTTCTTTAAGGTTGAAATTAAACTCGCGTTAAGGCAGAAGGTGGACTATTCCAGGGAGTATCTTAAGACAAAAACGTGCCGTTTTCCTGCTAATCATGGCATCAGAGGCAGCGATGAAGCACAAGGCCCCTTTTTGAAGGCTCTGTATGTGACTTCCTGGGAATAGAGACATAAGGGCCTGTGTTTGGGGCATGAGATGTTAATGATGTCGATACCTTACCTTTATTACTTTTCTACTGTGAACTAATGCACAGGGCAAGTATATCCTTTTTTTGGTTGCTTCTCCAACTGAGATTTTAATTAGATGATTATTAATCTTATATTGAAGAGTGCTTATCTTTTTTTAAAATTTATTTACAGCCAGAATTCGGTGAAATTATTTCTCCAGTTCTTTTTCTTACCCTGCCAAAACAGCTAGTAGATTCTGTGAAACTCCCATCTAGTGACATCTTCCAGAGTCTTTTGTGTCAGGCTTTATTTGGCCTGCATATCTCTCAAATTATTGCAGGGTCCAGCTGTGTTCCGTCCCGTCGTTTGTTGACTTTTTTGGCTATAAAATTTTATCCATACTTTTACATTTAAGAATGTAAAATATCTAAAACTAAGATATTGTTATATTTTAATTCCATCTAAATTTTAAACAATGGATTTGGAATACCAAATGGGTATTGTCTTTGGACTGAATATACAACAAGGTACACTATTTTCAAACATGTGCGTTGTGTTGAACTAAAAAGTGCACATTCATTTCAAAGCATTAATAAATTCAGAGCAACTTTGTCATTATGCATTTCTGTAATCAGTGGATATTTAAAGTATAATCACTATTATATGTGAGTCTGAACTTTCTTTGTACTTTCTTAATATTGAAAAGATAGAGAACCACTGTTAGAGCAGAATCACCCACAGTACCAGGTCTCAGTGTCCACCCCTGATCTACGGAATCAAAATCTAATAGAAAGCAATTCTAGCAGTCGTTACCTTATATTGAACACTTACTATTTCCAGGCCCAGTGGTAATTGCTTTACATGGTTACCTAATTTCGTCCCCACAACAACCCAGTGAATCAGATGCTAATATTACTCTTATTTCAAATAAGGAAATTGATTCCTCTTAGCTCAGTGTCAAGTAACTTACCTAAGGTTGTGCAGTTTGTAATAAAGTATTATTTTTATTCATCCATCTGCTTTTTAAATGATAATTAGTACTAAAATCCATACAATATTACAAGTGTGTGGTTAGAGCTGGGGGAAAAAATAAACGTATTAAAACTTGTAAAAGAGATTTGCATTTGGATATTAAATGGGTGGTTAAGTCACAACTTTTATTTTAACATTGTTATTGATTGAACAATATAACTCTAAGAAAAGTGATGAAGAGAAGGAATATACTGTATAGAAAATTGCCTGTGTAATAAAAAGACTGTCATTTAAATATCTAAAGATACTCAACCATATTCATTTATATATTGGAGCACTTGAACTTGTTTTTGGTGTTTTTCCCCCCTTTCCTTTATAGATGGAAGAAACCCCCTCTGAATCGGAGAAACTTTACTCATTTTATGATCTGGAGTCAAGTAAGTGATTGCCTATCAGCATTTAAAAAAATAAATTCCTATTATTTACATGCTGAGCTGCTGAATGGCTGAATGGCTTCATTTTTTAACTATTTTTTTTTTTTTTAATCTCTTTGTTATATGAGGAAATCTAACATTACTTATTTAATTTATTCTAGGGTAGCTCTGGCCATACAGGAATTTGTGAAGTGCCAGGTTAGGCAGCCAGGGGAGTGTAACCCTTAGTCCTGTAGACAAAATAATTTTTCTTTTGTTTCTCCCTCCCTCATTCTCTTCTTCCCACTCTTGGTTTCTTTTTGATGTCAGGAAACACTGATATGAATAGGAGTGGTGGGGGGTATGGGGAGTGTGTTCCAGGGAACATTTGGGCTCACGGGTCCTTAGGATGGTCAGGAAAGTAAAAGGTACTGATGACTTAGGCTCTCGAGAGGACAGCAGAGAGCATTGTTCTTCTCCTGAACCACCATGGCAGTGGCCAAACTACTTGGGAATAATGAACGGCTTTCCAATCTGAGTGTTAAGTCAATGAAGGGTTTATTTTCCTTGCATTTGGCTCCGATCCTCTTCACTGAGGCTTGAATGACTTCTGCCCCAAAGTAGCCAGAGCTCAGAGGATATTTGCTACACAGTTTAATATTTCTGGATGGAGACAAAGAATAAGCTCTAGTGCAGGGTTTCTGGTTGTGTCACCGGTAAGTTATTGTTTAAGAGTCACCAGTCATTAGAGAAATGCAAATCACAGCTACAGTGAGATACCACCTCACATCCATTAGGAGGGCAACCATCAAAATAAAAAAACACCAGGTGTTGGTGGGGATGTGGAGAAATTGGAACCCTTGTGCACTGTTGGTAGGAATGTAAAATGGTGCGGCTGCTATGGAAAATGGTATGGGGATGTCTCAAAATATTAAAAATAGATTTGCGATGTGACCCTGGATTCTGGTTACATACTCAAAAGAATTGAAAGCAGGATCTTAAAGAGATATTTATTCATCCATAGTCATAGCAGTATTACTCACAATAGCTAAAACATGGAAGCAACCCAAGTGTTTATCCATGGGTGAATGGATAAGCAAAATGTGGTGTGTATATATGTACATATACATATACATGTACACACATACATATATATATTATTCAGCTTTAAAATGGAAGGAAATTCTGACACATGCTACAACATGGATGAACCTTGAGGCCATTATGCTAAGTGAAATAAGCCAGTCACAAAGACAAATTACCGTATAATTCCACTTATATGAGGTACCTAGAGTGGTGAAAATCATAGAGACAGAAAGTAAAATGGTGGTTGGGTGAGGCATGAATGGAAAGTTGTTGTTTAATGGGCATACAGTTTCAGTTCTACATGATGAAAAGAGCTGTGGAGATGGATGATGGTGATGATTGCGTAACAGTGTGAGTGTATTTAATACCACTGAACTGTACCATTAAAAATGGTTAAGACGGTAAATTTTGTGTTATGTGTATTGTACTGCAATTTAAAAAACAAACAGATAAGAAAAAAACAATTGGGTTAATTGTTCTGTTGAACAAGTAATTTAAAGAAAATATGTAGACGTGACCTGAGCAACAGAGTTATGCTGTAGTTCAACTTGAGGTATTATTTCAAGTTTTAATAGAGAACTAATTATGTTTTCTTGTTCTATTCCTGCTCAGTAATTAGCATCTCTTGCAGTGAGAGTCACTATTAATGTTAGCCCTGCTCAGCAGTGGTGTCTGTCAGACACTTTGCCTTAAGTGCTCGCAAACGTTATTAATTGAATTGTGTACTCTTAGCTTTAATGCCCCTTTATGGTGAAAATTTTAAACTGAGTTTTTCAAAAGGTGATACGTCTTTGGAACTTTTCTCCTTCTGTTTGGGTTGAAGCAGCACCATAGCTTGTTTATTCAACCAGGAAACAAGTTGAAGTTGAGCTTTCTTTGGTTGATCCATGTTTTATCCCTGATGTACTGTCTAAATGACAAATTTCACCCATTTGAATGTTAGCAAAACTTTTTAGTTATCACTTTTTTTTTTTGCTTTTGAGATGATTCTGTTTATCAGTTAATCATGACCTGATTGTAAATTGTTTCATGAAAAAGTCTGCTTATATTCATTGATTTAATAATAATAAGCATTTATTATGGTTTGAACACGTGTACAGGATGATGTAGAATGTCTGGTAACACACGTCTTTACTGATTTTATTTTTAATGTTATTTCATCTGTATGTGTATTTTGTTGGCAGGTGTTTGATCTTACATTGTAGATAAACTTTTGCAGAATTTAATTGATAATGTACGTATGCTTTGTAGCTGTCAAAAAATAAAAAGGTATGTATTTACTCTCTGTCAGAATGAAATCTAGGGCAGGAAATATCTAGTTTAATAGCTATCATTGAACACCTGAAAATTATCCATTAAAAATTCACTGTGTGATTGTGCTATTTATTTTCTCTTTAAAAAAGATATTAACAAGCTGACTGAAGATAAGAAAGAGGGCCTCAGGCAACTGGCAATGACATTTCAACATTTCATGAGAGAAGAAATACAGGATGCTTCTCAGCTGCCACCTTCCTTTGACATTTTTGAAGCGTTTGCAAAAGTAAGTGTTAAGTTTGGTATCTTTACTAATGCCGTAAATCAATCCTTTACTTTTGTTTTGTTGTCAATCCATGAAAATCCAGGACACTTCATGTCTTCTATCATTCCTCTGCCTTAATGAGAATGAGAGAATATATTGCTCATATTGGAAAATGTATTACTTTTTCTGTTTTATCAGTATTCATTGGGGTGACATTGGTTAATACAATTATATAGTTTTCAAGTGTACAATTCTATAATATATCTTCTGTATATTGCATTACGTGTTCACTACCCAAAGTCAAATCTCCTTCCATCTCCATGTATTTGACCCCCTTTACCCTTTTCAATCCCCACCCCCCACCTTTTCCCTCTGGTAACTCTTGTCTGTCTATGCGTATTTGTTTGTTTGTCCTGTTCATTTGTTACTTTCAATTTTATATCCCATATATGAGAGAAATCATATGGTTCCCGACTTTTTCCATCTAACTTATTTCATTTAGCACGATATTCTCAAGATCCATCCATGTTGTCGCAAATGGCGGACATAAGAAAAAGATGAAATACTACCATTTGCAATTGCAGTATTCTTATTAAAGGACCAAGTATATTCATTGTCAGTTCTTAAAGCATACTCAGAAAGAGTCTGTTTTATTTTCTGAAAAGAAAAAAAAGCACATTCCATTATTTCTTACTAATGGAGTTAAATTTGCCTTTGATTCATTTAGTTTTGTGGTGGTGTTTCCACCATAGAGCCTGTCTTTTTGAAGTGAAAAATTTACTGGAATGCGTTTCTTGATTAAGTGAATTCTAAATAATATGAAAATTTAACCATTTCTGATTTAAAGATAACTACCTAAAAATCTGTGTAAATGTGCCAGGTCACTGAAATCCTAGATTAGGGGTGGAACATAGGTTTACTTTAATATTTGATTTGTGGTCTCTTGATAGTGATTACTGGAAGTGCTCATTTTGGAAATGATTCTGAGGGTTTTTTGGGGATCAGGGAGAAGAATGCACCAACTGACTCTCAATCTATATCTTGATGTCCCTGGGATAGGGACAAAGGATCAGATATGCCCGCGTGACTACTGTTTGCTGTCCTTGCTTTCTTACGTATTGTGTGTTTGGATTTAAGTATCGATCACATTTTAATAAGAAGGAAAATTGTATATTTGAGGTTGATTTTGGCCCTTATGTTAGAGTTTGTAAGGGCACATTTAATGACATATCTATCCCAGGAATATTTTTAAGGTATGTTTTGTAATCTACCTATTTTCTAAGAATTACAATGTGATTTGTGTGGTTGCTGGAAATTTATTTTTGTTTTTTCCAAATATACTTTTTATTCTGTAGGGTATGTTTTTATGATTTTCTGATAATATCATCTTAGCATTAAATTCTGATTTGACTACAATTTAAAACTGACTTTAAAATATAATCATTACTTATAACGCATCTGAGAAATTTCTCATGTTTATTTCATATTCTTCTGGAAATTATAACCTGTAGTGGTACCATGTGTACAGTGCACACAGGCTCTTTTGATGTTAAATACTATACAAAGTAACACCTACGGAAAGTTAAAAATATACTTTATGATAACTGTAATTTCATTCGTAGTGTTAAGTCTATGGCTCTTCTGTGATAGCTGTTTCTATTGTTGGAAAATTTTCAAGTGCTAATTACTGCTGTTATTAGTATTCATGAAAAATATTGAAAAATGCTTTCTATTGCTCAGTGTCAAATGTGAATTACTCTCTTATTTCTCGTTTTTTTAAAATAATTTTACTTTCACGTATCTTACCCTGAAATTCTCTCCATGTTGTGTAGGGGGAACATTCCTTAGTATGATTAAGTGGACACATTTTTAGTAATATGCTATTCTTCTCCCCACATACTTGTGTTTGTTATTGCTACAAAAGGAGAACATCTACATCTTTGGGATGTTTGGGGGTATTAGACTCATGTTTGTGATTTCTGCTTTAAAGTATAGGTTAATCCTCAGAGGAAAGCAACATTAACCTATGGCTCCTGTGCTTCCTTGTAAACGTTTCCTTAAGCTCTTATGTAAATTGTAGTTACTTTCCTGCTTATAAATTTGTCTTGAAAAGAGATCACTCCCTTCTCCTCCTTCTTGCCCCTACCCCCTTCCCTTCCTCCTTCTCTTTCTTTTCATTTTTCTCTTTTTTCCTCCTTCCTTCCCTCCTCTTTTTCTTTCTTTCAGAATAGAATAGTCTTAAATTAAGCTAATTGGTGTCCTGCAAACCTCAGGGAAGAGCCACTGAACTCATAACATCGCAAGTGTGTGATGATGCAGCTCATGACAAATGCGTTGGAATTGGGTGGAGAACACGGGGCAGAAAATGGCACCCTTATCTCTCCCCGTCTTCCTGGCATAGGGTTGATTAATCAGAGAGGAGAAGTGGGCATCGAAGAGTGTACCTTTTTTAAGTGCAAATTGTCAGGAGGAGTTCCATGCTGACCTGCCTTTCTCAACCTAATGAACTAACTTTTGAATTTATGGTTTGAAGAAGGTTGGCTTTCCCTGGTCTCGATAAAGAAAATCCTGTTTTATGTTTTGATTGTGGTCCTACTCAGTTATATTCATTCAGGTTCCATGAAGGTATTCGACGTGCTAAGCTTGTGTTTTAGCTTCTCTCATTGTCATTTAAGGCACAAGGAATTCTAAGAGCTTTAGTAAATTTATTTATGTCTTAATTTTAATTTTAATTTTTTGATTATGAACTTTTCAAACATACACAGAAATATAGTATAACGAACCATCATTTCACCATCACCTGGTTTCAGTGATTTTCACACTTGTTTTATATCTGCTATTTTTAATATTTAGATTTCACACAGATATTCTTTTCTTTATTTGGATTTCAAAATCTTCCTTACAATTAGTCTTTTACTCTCAAGTGTCTCTTTTGGCCATCTGAGAGGTGTTTGTTACTGAATTCCCTTTTTGAATTAAGCAGACCTATTTTTTATTTTTTTTTCAGGCTTATTGTGTGCAAAGCACTCATGATACAGGGTTATACAAATATGTGGCTAATTCTAAATCTGAAAAGTATCTGCCAAGGGAGAAAACCTTAGTGAGTCAAAAGTTCTTACTTGAGGATATCCGTATATTTATCAAACTTGCACCTGCCTGGAAAGGAAAGGGGTCAGTGGAAGATGAGCAGGTTCTTAATCCTGAGAGCATATTTCATTCCCTGCTGAGCCGATGGCTTCTTTTTTTTTCAATAGAAGGCAATGATTAATTCCTCAAAAATGGCAGTTTATATTTTGAACACTCTGGGATTTTCTATTGAAAAATAGTGTGTATCTCCTGTTGAAGTAGGTTTTCAGCACCAACCATGCTTCTGCAGCTTAAGACTTGGTTTTACTTGGAAAACTTTTCTCCCATTCCTCCAAAGATGTTAGTGTGTAGTCATGTTTTGGGGTCATAATTCCAAGTGTTCCTCTTTTCCCCCCACTTATCATCAGTATTAATCTCCCACTCCCCCCACTCCCACACGAATAGCTATTGGCAATTGGGGATTAGATTATAGGAGTTTGCTGTATAAATATATCCTATCCACTTATGAATTTGTTGCCTGGCTGTAAAAATTAAGTAGCATGAGATATGAGAAAGAGACATTTTTTCTAGAGGAGGGTATCGAAGGAGACTTCACATAGGAAGTAGAAATGAATGTCATGCTTTTAAGAAGAGAGGATGGCGCTGAGGCACAGTTATAGACAGTGGTCTAGACATGTGGCTGGGGAATCAGGGGTGCCGACACCTCTAACCCCTGAGCTGAGGAAAATGTATTGACCTCCTCTGAAGATGTGAAAAGGTAGTTTTTACCTGTGGACTACATATCTTAGTTACATTTAGTGATTACAATACGAGTTTGAATAAAAGGTTGATGTTTAAAATGTTTGTTGTGCATTTGGGTCATAGAAAATTTATGAGGGTAATAGCACCTCCAAGTTTTCTATAGAAGAGGGCTGCAGAGTCATGATGTGGTTGGATGGAGAGGTTGGAGGGATTTGCTTGAAGGTTTATTTGCATAGCACTTTGTTTGGTGTTGTAGCACTTAGACAGTAGTGTGTTGCTTGGGAGTATGTGGCTGTATGGAAATAAAAGTATGAGGTATGAGGAAAATGATGGCTGCCACTGACAGCAGTGAAGGTGGCCAAAGGGCGGGCGGTGCATTGGGTGTATTAGTGAGAACACAAGAGACGTGCAATTATTTATATGTTCATGAAAAAACAGAGGCCAAATTCATCTCTGCTGGCTCTTTGTCAGATTGTTTAGAGAAGACATGTGTCTCCATCTCCTACAATCCCCTCCTCCTTCCCATCCCCCACTTTTTTCCTTCTACTTCTATCTTCAAACAAAATTTCCAGATAGGTTTTGAAATGGATTTATCTTGTCATGTCAACTGCAGTAGTTTGATTGGTTTCTAAACACTTACTACACATATGAAAGGTGTATATATGAAAAATAATAAGTTTTAAAAGCTGAGAAAATTACAATTAGGAAAAATTTAAATGGGGCACTATATTTAAATACCCCTTTTCCCTGAAAATAAGACCTAGACGGACAATCAGGTCTAATGAGTCTTTTGTATCAAAATTTAATATAAGACCCAGTATTATATTATTATATTATGTTATATTATATTATATATTTTTTTTTATTTTTATTTTTTATTTATTTTTTATATTATATTATTTTATAAAGATCTGGTCTTATAGTAAAACAAGATCGGATCTTATATTAATTTTTGCTCCAAAAGACGCATTAGGGCTGATTGTCGGCTAGGTCTTATTTTCGGGGAAACACGGTAGTATGATGGTTAAATGACTTTCTCAGACAAGTCAATGAAGTTCTCCCAACCTCAATTTCCTCATCTGGAGGAATAGGAATAATAATAATAATGTTAACTTCACAGATAAACGTGAGGATTACCTTTAAAGTACTTAGAGTGTCTGACACATACTATTTCTACCACTGCTGGCCTCACCTTCCAGCTTTAGTCCTATCCGAATATAAGGCTTCAGTGTTTGATGTCTCCTTGTGCTGTCATGTAGCCAAAAGTGCAGTCGACTGCTGATTGTAAACCAGAGTCTCCCATGATTGCTCTCAGTTGTGCCCTGCGCTGGTGTCTCTTGAGATGCTGAGAATTATCTGTCATGTTGAAAAGAAGTTTTGCAAATAGGAAATAGTACCTTTCCCCTAGTAACTGATTTGGTTTCAACTCATAACTTAAGTGACTTGATTTCAGCCAGTAATGATTGTGGACAGAAATAAGATACTATTTCCTGTATTCATAAGAACTGCATGATTTGAGTACTTCCTTGGGATATCACGTAGGATATGTAAAAGTAAGCTTCCTGTGACGACTGAAATGCATCTTGAAAGGATGAAATTATAAGAGTTCTTCACTTGTTATAATTCACTGAAATGGGATGGAATGTGTAGTATTTCTCTAATCCATCCCTCCAAACATACACTGATAATTATTGGTAATGGTTATTAATACTCTAAACTTAATGTCCATAGACATGGTTTTGAGCTTATTTTCTATGCACACAATAGATTTTGAAGAGATTATTATAGAAGGTTCTAGGAAAAATATATTCGTTTTTTTCCTGAACTTATATCTTCCATTTATGCATTTGGTAGACTGGACTGAGTAGAACAATGAAGTAGAAAATGGAGTAGTTGCATAAAATGTTTTAAAAAACAGACAGTAAATTGGAAGCAGCAAGAAAAAGTGACCTTGCTGACCACAAAACATATGTTACTGTTCGTGTTTCCAGAGCTCTGCAAAGTATTTTTTGACTTCATAAAATTGTACAGCTGCTACAGAATTTTTTGATTAGAAATTCCACATCTGTTTGAGATGTTCCCTCCCTTTTCCTTTCAAACAAAATAATAACTCTTCTGGTAGCATGTCATTTTTATTCTTTAGGGCACATGTGTGACCTCCAGAACTTGCCTTTCCAAACTCTAATTTTTAATGCTATTAGTGGCAGCTGGTTTTGCAATATACACTATGATTCTATAGATTTGAAAGTGAGGATTTTAGAAGGCATTTTTTTTGAACTATGATCAATTTTACATTCAGTTTCATTCTTAGTAAATTCTTTTTTATTGGAGAATTCATTTTTATTAGAAAAACAACAGAGAATGTGTTAAAAGAAGACTCTTCCTAATTCATAATATGGAAAGAAATAGTAATTTAATAGTTTTGATTGAGATATGTTAGAAATAAGACAAATAAAAACAATAGTGATAGTATATTCAAGATTACATACTTGCATTTGGCTGGTATATGCCATTAGACTTAAGAGTATTAACAAATAATCTGTTTGATATTCGGCCATAACCTCATAATTTTAGTTGAGTGTATAAATCAGCATGGAGAAAAAAATTACTAAATAACTGTTTTTTGGCCTTTTATTTGCTGAAGAATGGCATACCTCAGTAAAAAGCAAGAACTAAGTTGTTCATGCTATATTCAGTTTTCAATTGTAAATTTTCAGTTCTGTTGGCCCTCTCTTTCTGCATGTGCTGGTGCTTTATTACTTCAGTGTTACTGGTAGGCTAATTTGCAGGAAGGATATTACCTCCATTGTTTTGAAAGGTCAGGGGTGTATGTGTCTTTGCCACTTGGGGGTTTGAAGTTCATATAGGACCGAATTTTAGAGCTCTTTTTGTTGATCAGCACAGTTGGGTTTCAGCACCATAGCATGCTATAAAGTAGTAAAGGAAGCAATCTTTTGAATTAATAAAATGATGAATTATCTAATTACAAATTTGATGTGAAATGGCAGTATGATGACTTTCACTGCATTACTAAATGATCCCAGTGACTGATCAGACGTGCCTGGGTTCCATTAAGGAAAAATATGCCATTAAATATTTAGAGCTAAAAGCAAGCAGACACACCAGGATTGCTAACCTCCAATCACTGGGGTGCATATAGCTATATATTTTGAGGTCGTTGCTAGATGAGCATTTCTCTTGTCTGCTTGGAGTAGCTGCTGGAAGACTTAGTTATTGGGATCTGGTGTTAGTAAAACAGGAAAATAGCAAAGATGCTTAACTAACTGCATGCAGACCCTGGCATTCTAATTATGAAATGCTGATGTGTTTATGATTTATATGTTTTTTCTTTATTACAATAGATTGAATCTCCGAGTAGATTCAAGAGACAATTATTCTCACAGATATTCTTCTAAGTAAAGTGACATTTGTAGGGCACTTGGGCTTTCTAAACAAAACTAGTCATGTGTTTTTAATGATGATATTTATTTATCATGTTCTTCATTTTTAGCCATTCAGTTAGTATTTCTCTTCATTTGTGTATAAATAACCTATGCTGGGGTGTAGTATATGTTTATTGTAGTTAAAGACCAGATGCCAGCTAACTTCTGAAGTAGAGAAGGATAATTAGTAAATTCTTCATCAGCATTTTTATTTATACCTGTGTTGGTCAAGGTTAATCACTTACATAAGGCTAATGCTTCGATTAAAACTATTGATGGGTAAACATCATAGTTTGGCCACGCCTTGTTGCCTTATCTATTTGAGTGTATAACTTGTCTTTAATTCAGATAGAGGTGATAGTTTTAAAATGACAGTATGTCATTGTGAAATGGTAGAGATTCTTTTCATTGCTTTGGCCTGCCCTTTAGTGACAAAAATCCCTACTAGAGTACTGGTTCTCCCTACTAGACTGTGACTTTCTTAGAGTCAGGAATTACATTTTATTTATTTTGAATCCCGAGCAGTCTTCACGGTACTCAGTAGGTGTTTAATTGTTACCTGCATGAAAGAATGAATGAAAACTCTTTTCAGTTTTATGGAGTATGCTTTGTTAAATACATTTAAAAATCAATACATTACTGTAACTATACATTACTGTAAATAAAAAGAAATCTTTATCATGGTAAAATTCAAGAACTTCAGTAATTGGTTGATAGACTCACAGAAGCTGCCATTATCCTAAATTCTTAGGAAGCGATGAATCATTCCATTAATCATTCCAGAGTTCAGCCAACCTTTTCTGTAAAAGCCCGCATAGTCAATATTTTAGGCTTTGTGAGTCAAGAGGCAAAAGTGAATTATTACTGCATCAGGGTGATTTGTAGCGCACAATGAGAGGGCAAGTCAGGCTGTGTGTGCCATCTCCTTAACTCTGCCATTGTAGCCGAAAGCTTCCATGGAGAATATATAAGTGAGCCGGGATGGCTGTGTTCCAATAAAACTGTGTGTATGGACACTGAACATTGATGTTCATACAATTTTCACTAATCCTTAAATATTCTTCCTTTCATTTTCCCCTGTTTAAAAATGTAAGAAGACATTCTTAGCTTGCAGGCAAAAACAGGTGGTCGATAAGGCTGTAAGCCAGAAGCTTTCTTATGCTCGGTAGGAAATAGAATATGGTAGCAGAAAATTCTCTAATTAAAAAAAAGGATAGGAAATATTTATCTGTTATCTTTTAACCATTAGTTGTACAGTTTTACTTTGCCAAGCACATTTGTAAGCACACTATGGGTACAGTAATTGTTTTTTGAGTATTCTTTTTACCCCAAGAAAATTTAATTCAATAACTATAAAAAAGTTTTTATTCAGTAATATAGTAGAAGACATATGTTATAGTATTTCATTAAGGCTTAGGAAGAAATAAAATAGCTAAATGGAAGAAAATGTGTACTTTATTAATAGCTTACAGAAATTCTCATTCTTTGTTTTTTCGTTTTGTTTTAACTACAGATGTTATTTATTATTATTTTGCCGTGAAATAAAATGTAAAGATAAAATGTTTTAGTAGAATTATTTTGACTATATAACTCAGGTTCAGAAAGTTTTTGTTTGATTCTTCAAATCTTTTTCTTAGATTATGGATATTGCCCTCAAACTTTACATTGTAGTTTGACTATTTCTATTATGAATGAAAAGAACCTCTCATGGGAGAAAAAAGTATTTTAGGGGTATAATATTAATAGTACTAAAAAATTGTGATCTGCTCTGTTAAATTTTGTAGCAGGCAGAAACAGTGATATTTTTGATGGTAGAAATTGAACATTGCTACTTGATGTTGAAAATAGGGTGACTTGGTATAATATAAAGGTAAACAGTTGAGTTTGAAGATGGCTTCCCTAAGCCAGATAAAAAAGTGTCCTGATCAAGAGAGAAAATAGTCTCACTACTGTCAGCAAGGGTCAATTTTCATTTTTCAATTTTCAGTACCCAGTGTTACACGTTTTAAAAGGCATATTCTGATAATTGTTCATTTATAAAGCATGATGAAGGAAGGACAGAAAGCCTTGTCATATTAGGCAAATTGATTATGGCTCAGTATTGGGAAGAACTTTATCATTACAGTGTTTCAATGATGGATTAGGCTGCCCTGGAACAGTTTGGAGCTACCTGTTCCTGCGAGTTTCATTCAGAGGTAGAATCCCATGCCAGGAGGAGTTAGCCCCATGAGTGTAAGGTCGGGCTAGATGATATGTAAAGTGCACTTTGAGTTTGTGGTGTTCACTGTACATCATGGAAGTCTGTAGTGTATTCTCCCCCATCCTGTCTATCCAAGTCCTGCTTATTCTTAAAGTTTTAGCATAAATCTTTGGTGAAATCCTCCTAACGAGGATTCATCTTTCCCTGTTGTAAAATCAGTAGTGACTGGTATTTTTCATGCCAATCATTTGGCAATTGTGAACATTCTCTGTTTTTATTACCGGGTTTCCCTGAAAATAATACCGGGTCTTATACCATATTTCCCCGAAAACAAGACCGGGTCTTATATTGATTTTTGCTCCAAAAGACGCATTAGGGCATATTTTCAGGGGATGTCATGTACAACAATCTACATTTATTCAAATTACAGTCATGTCATCTTCTTCTGGAATATCGTCATAATGTACTAAATGCGTCCGTCTGGCTGACGATTTTAATTGGGGCTTATTTTTGGGGTAGGTCTTATTTTCGGGGAAACATGGTAGTTATGTCTTCATTTCCTATGCGCCCACTTAGATTGTAAACTTTGTGAGAACAGGAGTCCTGTTGTCCAATTCCTTCCTTAAGCATTGTAGAACCATACGATTTTAGGGCTGAAAAGATCACAGAAACTATCCACTTCCATAGCCTGCCCACTCCTGCTCCTCTTCCTCTTCCCATGATGCATCAGTTGTGGCTCAGAGAAGCCACAACTAAGTTATGTAGTCACCTAGTGACAAGACAGACACTAAAATTTAGGTCTTTAGAGCTCATTCTAATGCTCTGTCTTCCAATTCATGCCCAGCTATTGAAGACCTATCTTCTAAGTTGAAGTAAAAATGTGATACAGCAAACAGAACTTAACATTATAGATGACTTTCAGCAATATCTGTGTACGTTAAAGGTGTACAGTGGTTGATTTAATATACTTACATATTGCAAAATGATTCTGATTGTAGGCTTAGCTAACACCTCCAACAGTCATACAATTATCGTTTCTTTTTTTTGTGGTGAGAGCATTTAAGATCTACTTACTTAGCAACATTTAACTATATAATACAGTATTATTAGCTGTAATCACCGTGCTGTCCAATGGATTCCCAGAACTTCCTCACATTGTAGCTGGAAGTATGTACCCTTTAACCAATACCTCCTCATGTCTCAAGCCCCCTCTATTTCTTATATTGAAGGTTATCGGTATAAAGCCAGAACATTAAGAGTGGGTTACACCATAGGATTACTCTTATCAGCATTTCAAGCTATAAATTACATTGTCTCTATAGTGATGAGTTTAAATCTCGAAGATTCTGTATGGTTGTGTTTAAATCATTGTGGCTTTCCAAACCGGCTGTATACCCTCCCTTCAGATAACTCAGTTATAAACAGAACTGCTGTAGTGTATATTTGACAGTAAGTAGATTTGTCTTGTATTCCTCATTTTTTTGGTTCCATACTCATCCAGGAAGCCAATGGGAATTAGACACTGGCATTTGTCTTCTAGCATGAGATCAAGGGACAATTGAGGGATTTATCACAAGTTTCCTGGTGCGGCATGACCCCAATTTTATTTTTTACTTTAATTTTTTTCACTCTACAAAATACTTGAACAAACATAACCGCATTTATGTCCTGCAGTAGCCCTCTGAGTTATTATTCCTTCTGCGGTTGAGGAAATCACACTCTTTGTAAATAAAGGCACCAGAGCTTTAACTTGGCTGTCTCGATTTCAGATTGTCCCTCGTCCCATTCTACTGCATTCTGTCAGTTCTGCATTGGAGCTCTAATTATGAACGATTATAAGCCGTAGGAGGAAAATCCAGAGTGAGAGTAATGAGAATATTTGCTAAGATTTCTATCACTAATACTAAAGTATAGCTAGAGGCAAGCTTTAACTTACTTAATTAGGATTCCTGTTATTTTTCAAATAGGTGGTGCGTCACGTCTTAACACAACTCGCTCCCTTATGTATTCAAATCTAAATACGTGCTGCTAGGGTGGTTGGGAGGAGGTTTTTCAGATCAAATGATTCTGAACTGATGCTGCAAAATTGTATGTGAAAATAAAAGTGATTGAAATGGAATTTGCATGGAGTCAACTACTTTTTGAAATCTGGATTCCACAACCTTGAAGTACGGAGTATTAAAACAGTAATTATTCTGGAGACTTCAGCTTGGGTCTGTCTTATTTTTAAGCCATTATTGGACATGTTTTTTCCCCTATGATTCTATAAATATTGTATTTACAGATTAAGACGTTTTATAATGTAATAGAATATATATGCAATATAGAAGAAAATCCTCTTTGGCCTCATACCGTTTTTTCTTTTAGGGGTATTTATTTGACCTTAAAATTTATACCCAATATTAATGGCTTAGGCAAATAATTTAGAAAAGTTATTTTAGAACAAATACTTGTCAAGTAACAGAAAAGAGTATTTGAACTTCATGTGACCGAACTTGGCAATTGTGGGCCCTATTTCAAGTTTTAGTAAATATTTGGTTTTACTTTTGATGCTTATAAGAAAAAAATTATCAAGACACTATTAATGCAGAACTGTTGCATTAGGATCAGCTGACTTAGGATCAGGATTAAAAATACCCATTATTGCACTTTGTTTCCTACCCTCTTATCCCCATGGGTGGCAGGCAGCATTTTGTTGAAAGAGCTGAGCCAACTCAGCATCTTTGCAGGCCCATGTGACCTGCTGGTTGATGTTCTGGCACCTGTTGTATCCTTTACAGCCTTTCAGGGGCTCTTGGTGTTTCAGGTTTAGAGCAGAAACTGGTACATTGTCTCGGTGCCTCAGAAGTCCCTCATAATAGTGGGTGACTGAGGGTTTTCTTGTTTTCCATTTGTCCAAGTTTCCATAGAGCAGTACCCACTTACACCTCAAGTATACAGATTTGCAGGGCTGAAATTGCCCAACTTTAAGAAATCTTTTAATTGGTTTTGGTGGCATGACCTGTCCCTGATTCTCCTTCTACCTTTATTACCATTTTGTTTAAAAATGATCCTTTGCTGGCTCTTTTCTTTTACCTGCCACTGGCATGGCTTGACCTGCCTGCCTGTGCTGAGAGTACTCAGAGCTTCATCTCCAGCCTTGCCCTTTCTTCTCATCCCCAATCCCATTCTTCTGCTTACTAATAAAAATCACCACTGGCATGACCTGTGTTAACTTCAGGTTCATCATGACCAATACTTAAAGTCTACGTTTTCCTCAATAAGACGTGTTGCTTCTCCATGTTTCTCTCCCTTCTCTTGGCATCGCGGACTCCTGCGTCAGCCACACCAGAAACCTCAGGCTGCCTCTGACGCTCCCTCTCTCTTTCCTTCTCTGCCCTGCTTCTGCTGCTTTTGCAACATTTCTTAACTCTGTTCTTTTCTTTTTATATTTTTTTGCCACTGACCTAATGCAGGCCCTTTTTATCTTGCCGAAGTGGCTTTAACTAATCTCTTTGCCTCTCATTCTTTCCTTGGATCACAACCCATTTTCATATATCACCAGTAGCGATGTCTACATTTAAAAAGCATATCTGATCATGTGAATCCCCTGACTAAAAATGTCTGTTGACTCCCACTGCCTGTTGGATAAAATCAAGATTTTAAAATACGGCATTTGAGGACTCTGCAAGCCTTGTCCCATGCCACTTTCTTGGAGCTGGATGATTGCCTGGATAGACTGTAAGTAACTTGAGGGGTGTGACAGTTTTCCCAGCACCTGGCATAGTGACCAGTAAGTTGCAGGGACTCAATCAAATGTGTGCTTTTACTGTGTCACATTGTTGCATTGTCGCTTGTGTTACGTTTTTACTGCTTCACATTATTGCATTGTCAATGTGTTTTTCTTCCAACTACCAAAGCTTCATGGTACCTGAAGCGCCTTTGCTATGGCAGTAGTCATAAATGTAGGCAGCCAAGTACATTTGCTGGATGGGGAATAATTTTTGACAGGGCGAGGTATTTTTTTAGTCAATTTGTAAAATTGACCATGTACATGGAACACACAAGAAGAGTGAGAAGTCAGCAAGGCCTGGTTATGGCTGCTGCTGCTCCAAGAGTGTGTGTGTGTAAGCAACGAGGTGGAAATCATGGTGTTCCTTTGTCTCCTAAGATAGTGAGCTTCTGTGTGTCATTCTGATTTGACAGAAGTTTAGCTTCAGATAATAATCCTCAGCAGTGATTGAGTGGGCTTCTGCTTTGTCAACACTGCTGGGTTTGATAAGCAAACAGTTACAAGGATGTGATCAGATTTTGGAAATCCATTCCTGGAAGATATCCATGTGTGTTTGCTCATGGTTGTCAGGCAGGCGTCTAGCCGTTCTTTAGAGCAATGATGATTGCTACCAAGATAATATTTTTTTTGTGCTGACAATGTTTTTCTCACATCAGTGAGATTTGGATGATCTTTGTCACTTCTTACCTCCTCAAAGGCAGCAAAGAGAAGCTTGCAAAGTTCTTTGCATTTTGTGGAATAAGGCCTTCTGCTTTATAGTTAAAAATGATCATTTAGTTTGTTGGAGTAGAAGGGTATTTTCCACATGACAAAGAATGTTTAGACTTGAATGATTTTGGTGTTTAAAAATTCTTTTGAAAACGACTTCATGTTTTCAGTTACAAAATAGTGTCTCAGGGAGTGTGATCTTTCATGTATTTACTGGTAGTTATCAGCATTAGTTTGGGTAGGATTCAAAGTACTCTCGCTACAGACTTGCCATTTGTCATTTCCCCTGGTGGTCAAAATTCCTTTCCTGATTCCGACTTTTGCATAAATAGTTCTTCCAGTCTTCCTGGCAAATTTTTTTTTTAAATCTTTTAAAAGATTTTATTATTGCTCTTTTTAAATTTTTCAGCTACACCTGACATTCAATATTATTTTAGGTGTACAATGTAGTGGTTAGACATTTAGAAATTTAGAAAGTGATCCCCCCGAGAGGTCTAGTACCCACGTGACACCACACATAGTTATTACAATATTGCTGACTATATTCCCTGTGCTGTACTTTGCATCCCCATGAGTGTTTTGTATGGCAAATTCTTTTTCATCAAGATTCACTTCAAATGTCCCCTTTTCTAGGAAGCCTTTGTCAACTCCCTTAGATGTGTTCCATTATGACAGCCATGGGAAAGCAGTAGTATAAAATATAGGCAGTTAAAAAAAAAAACCACGAGAGCAGGCACTTCTATTAGTTTATCCCTCCAGCCAGGTGCTGGTATCATGAGCTGGCCAGTTATGACAAAGGGAATATCTGAGAGCTCCAACCCATCAGAATTGAGCAGCTGCCGGGGGTGAATGCCAGCATCTTGCATCTAGATATTTTGGAAATCTTTCCTTGCAGTCCATTCATGTCATTCTCTGTTGTTCAGTACTTTTGTCTCCGATCATTATAGTCCTCTGTGAAGAATCAAAGGATTC
Organism: Rhinolophus sinicus; assembly: GCF_057876585.1. NCBI lineage: Eukaryota > Metazoa > Chordata > Mammalia > Chiroptera > Rhinolophidae > Rhinolophus > Rhinolophus sinicus. The sequence goes on along the minus strand of NC_142506.1, from coordinate 54,359,249 downwards.
ACGGTTTTTGAAAAAGCAGTCCTGAAAAAGCTGCCAAGTTACTAATTACTTCTAATTATCTGTATAGCAAAATAATAGACATAGGGATTAAATGGTGTTTTCTACTGTATATAGTTTTTCCTAAAAGTCTTGCTTGTGAATTGAACTTGTATAAGTAATATGTCAGGTTGCATGAACTAGGAAAATTTGGAGATTAGCAGGGTCCTATTATGAATCTTTTTCTGGAGGAGGATTTATTTTGTAAGCTCATTGCTTTGTGTTTTAAAAACCTGAATTTCCACCTATCATGTCTAGTTTTTCCCAAAACTCGTATACTCGTATTTGTGATGAGTTAAGGTGAGTTAAATCTGCCTTTTTTTTCTCTCTCTCTTTTGCGGAGCCAATCATTTCTTTAATGGACTTCACCAAGTTCTTGGGGCCCACTGGCACCTACACTTCTAGAATTGGGTGGGCTCTGCCTCGCTAAATTGCAATTCATGGCAAGAGCGCTATGTGGTTGCTTTAAAGCCTCTTGGCCATGAAGCCACTCAGCAAATGGCTCCCTCTTTTCCAAAACCTAATTAGTGCCCATTTCTATGGGAAATACCTATTCCACAGTCCAGCTTGCTCTTTTCTAAGTGGAATTTAAAAGCCCAATGACGTCAGCAGATTTTTAAATTGTCCACAGTAGACACAGATTGTGAGAAACAAAGTAGTATCCTGAAAATTTCTCCCTGGTAGGTTGAGGAAGTACAGATGTTATTCACACTGCGCTTTATCTCCAGGCAGCCATGCCGTTCAATTCTGCTGTATTTGACCTACTAGAGCTTTGGGCTGTTTTATTTCCTTTTGTGATAAACTGGCCAGTTCACTGCACTGATGCCTCACTGTAGCAGTATAACAATCCAAGCACCAGTTCTTGTGTTTTTATCTGCATATATTTTGTACCTTTTCATTCATGTCATGATGTGATAACATGTTTTGATAAGTACATTCTTTTACTAGAACGTGAGCTTATTCTGTGAAATGGGAAGCCCAGATGAAGAGTTTAGGCCAATATACTTGTTAACATTAAATATTTTTGAACAATTTAAAAATATTTACTGATTTCAGAAACAGCTTTGATTTTATACTAATTATATAAATAAGAATGAATGCTTTAAAAACTTTGTAGTGAAATTAAGCTTTGAAAATCGTAGTCAAATAAGTAAGTTTTCTAGAGGACTACTAGTTTGGGTGCTCATTTTTATCTTGCTTTTTAGAATGTTGACATTATTATAGTCCTTTCCATTTTTATTTTATTTTTCAAGTGACAGAATCCCAAGTATAAGAAAATGTGATTAATTCTGTCATACTGAAGTCATTTAATTGTTGTTTGCCTAACAGCTGCTTTCTGTTCAGTACATTGAACATAAAATTCTAGAGTGCCTTTCTGCTATCATAAATTTTAAATGTGAACCATTCTGCCTTTTCAGTGTCATATGCTGTTGTTTTGAATTTGTCAGTTTGGTGAGCAGGTTTTCTAGAACTTGCTCTTGTATTTGGCTAGGAGGGCATTCTTTCTCCAGCTCTGTATGTCACTATGATATTTAGTATTATGTACTGGCAATAAAGAAGTGAGGGAAAAATGGATCTGAGTTGTCATTCCTAAGCTCCCTTTAGTCCTAGACCATGTTAGAGACGTGGGGAAATTGGGTCAAAACAAAGCAGTGAGACTCTTACTTGGATATTTTAGGTCAGAAAGAACCAGCTAAATAAATTGCAGCTCAACAAATTTGTATTGACGCTAGCCACAGCACTACGTGGAAAAAGAAGGGTGGCTTCTACCCTGTCTGGTAGGAGACATAACAGAAATACATAATTCACTTAAATATAGCTACAGTGACAGTTCCTTGAAAGCAGCCTGTGCTTCTTTTTCTTTTAATTTTGCATGCCACACTCAATACATTATAGGTGCCCAGGACATTCTCCAGCAGAATATGATAACTATGATAATAGTCTCGTGATGGAGGTTTGGGGTGGGGACCTCATTTGATTTGGGCCTTTAACGAAAGGCCTTCTAGGTAGAAGGAAGAGTCAGTGCTCACTTCCTAGAATTTAGCAGCCGCTGTTCCAAATAGGCCACCGGGGACCCTAGAACTAAGAAGCAGGTCATTATGACTCTGGATGCCAAAGGAAGAAGCAATCTTCCTTTTTTTGTTCCTGGTTTATGCTTAATGAATGTGACTGTTTCCGCTTAGGAGCAGTTGATTAACGATTTTCCGTGAAGCCTATGCTTGAGGCCGTTCCAGCGAGTCTCCCTTCCCTCTGTGGGCCCTCCACGTGCCGCTTTCTCCTGATCCTGCTGGGAATCCCCTAACTCACGAGAGAAAGGTTTTCAAGAGGGAAACTGGACTCTAGGCTTTGTTTCTTTATTTCACTTTTTGTATTCTGTTTTTCAAAATAAAACTGAGAAGGATTTATAAAAAGACATGAAGAGAAAAAGTCAGAGCTGTGGCCTCAGGTGGTTTGGGATCCATGAAAGAAGAGAGTTTCAAAAAGGAGATGGCCAACATCACAAAAGTTCAGAAATGTTAAGGGGAAGCAAATTTAGCTGAGAATTTTAGCAGTTAGGGATTCATTGGTGCTATTTTCATGTTTAATGTAGACTAAAAGTGTGAGCTCTTTTTTCACCTTCTGAATAGAAATTGAGTTATTAGGCTTTTGGTGTTTTTACCAAAATGATAAGTTGTTTCTCAGAATGTATTGCTTCTAATGAAAAGCTCAGTTATTCTGTTTCATTCTTAGGATATGTCCCCTGCCCCCGTATTTGAACTTGAAATTACTTCTGTCTGAATTGGTATGTTAGTCCACTGGTATGCAAATCAGCCAGTACAATGTGAAGTATTTTGTGAGAAGCTACAAAGTCATGGTGATTTAGGATTTAGCAAACTTGGTGACTGTGTTGTGTTCTATAATGAAAACATTCAGAATGATGTAGACACATAGTCAAAATGGTCTTATCTTAGTAATCATTTGCTTCAAGCAATCCTTTGTAAAGCCCAGTTTTACAATATTGACCTTAAAAGTGCTGTACAAATTTAACTTGGGGATTACTTATCCCTTAATAAATTGGAAGTATACGTTTATTTTCAGGTATGTTGTGTGATCTTTTAAATATTGTACTTAAGTGTTGGATAATCAAGTGATTATCCAATAAGAAGACCTATCTGTTAGTGGTTCCATCATGCTGTTAAAACATTCCCTCATCAGCAGGTGATGTGTAGGGGATAGAAATGAAATTGTGCTATTTTGAATAGACAGCTGCTTGAATGACCAGAAATGTTCATATTTGTACATAGGGAATATAGTTATGTTTATGAGCATTAAACCAGTAAAATGTGTCTGTCTCAGTTGAAGATTAAAAAAAAAAATGTTTTAAAGGAAAATAATGGCACAGGTAAAGTAAAGCTTGAAGATATGTTCTGTTGAATGTTTTTAACTCAACTCAGAAATGTGTATGGACCTTCAATTTTGATCTGTAATGAAGGCAGGAGCAGAAATATGTTTTGTGATGCCACTAGGAGGGTTCCCCAAATTAGTCGTTTGAGTACCTGGCTCTCCCCTCACATCTAGCTCTTTACAAGCTTGAAGGGAAAGAGAACTTCAGTAATTTGGTTTGTCATGATAACCATCTAATTGAACGATGCCATTAGATGTCAGGAGCACACTAAGGAGGAGAGCTGGGCTGTTGAATATCCTACTCATTTACTAAGACAAGGTCATGCAGATATTCCTTGGCTTACGATGGGGTTACATCCTGATAAACGCATCATAAGTTGAAAATATCAGAAGTTGAAAATGTGGTCGATACACCTAACCTACCGAACATCATACTTTAGCCTAGCATACGGTAAGTGTGTTTAGAACACTTACATTAGCCTACATTTGGGCAAAATCATCTTATTGCCGCTGCTCAGCATCATAAGAGAATATAGAACCACGTATCGCTAGCTTCGGAAAAGATCAAAATTCAAAGTAGGGTTTCTACTGAATGCATACTGATTTCACACCACTGTGAAGTCAAAAATTGTAAACTGACCATGGTAAGCTGGGGACTATCTGTACTTGAAAAATGATAGGACAAGCTAACTTCATATACTTTCTAAAGAAAGAGACCTTAAAATAGTGGTGATCCTTCATGTAAGATTTTCTAATCAGAAATTCTGTGGTAATTAATAAAAGGTCAAACTTCAGTTAGAATTTTTCTTCTTAATAGCTTATCTGTTGTTTTCAAGTTATCTTCTTCAAATGGCTTTATTTCCTTTATCTTCCTCTTTAATATTCATTTCCTAACATATTTATGAGAAAGTAGTCCTTATCTGCATATTATAAAATGGGAGCAGTCTGACTTGACCATTAAATTTTTTTCTAATGTAATAAAGCTGTGAAATTACCGTGACCCATAATATTTTATGTTAAAAATATAATTTGTGTCATATTGAAGATAACAAGCTCCTATGCTGAGATGGGTGCTGAAATGAAATTTTCTATAATTCTGTTAAATTGTTTGAGTTTAACGTTTTTCTTGAGGCAGTTTTGTATCTTGTAAGATTTTGGAATCAAATGGGAAACAGAATCCTTAATCATTGTTTCACTAAATGAAGTCTGCACTCCTCAAAATGTGAATTTGGAACCCTTTTAGACTCAGCAATTATTGTGAGAGATTTAAGATACCATCTCTTATAAGCTGGAGGCAACCTCAGGAAAAGAGAGTTACTATGTCGGCAATAGCTATTTCTGTAAAGTTGCACATGTTTTTTACCCCAAATAATTGTATCAAAATCCATCCTGCATCTTATGTGCCTGTTGTAGGGATTCCAGACCAAGTAGATCTGTGCTAGCGGTTCTGGGGGGAGTAGAAACAGGGCTGCTTGCTGCACGTGGTGGAGCCCAGGAGTATAATCATTTTCAACGAAGACGAAAGTTTCATATCTCATTGGTAGTTTTGAAACAAACAAGCCTCAACTCACAGGGCTATTCATCTGTTACTTCAGATATAGACTTATTAACGTGTAGCCTATGGCTTAAATGCAACAGAGGTATGCGCTGAACATTGAGGTTGAGCTTAACGTCACAGATTTTTCTACAGTAACCATGCTGTAAAGTAGTATAGGCATCCTCCACTTTTCGAAAGTTTGTGTTACACCACTTTGCTTTTACAAAAGACCTACTCGTACATTAGTACTTGTTTTCGCTTCCTGAAAGAAATCCAAAGATTTTCGCTTTTACGGGGACAAGAAGGTGAAAAGCAAAATAGCATTCAGCATTTGTTTTGCAGTGAGCCGTTGGTTATTCCTGCAGCAGCCACCCTGAGCAGGGACAGTGGCAGCAGTGACAGTGGCCCTGCCAAGCTCCTTCCCTGAGAATTATGCTCAGCGTCTCAGCATGAAGTTGCCATAACTCTGAATTGTGTCTGTGAGCGTCTGTGCTTCTTCTCATTTTATTTTGTGCATCCGTTAGTAGGATGCGTCCTCAGGTATCAGATAAGCCTGAGAGAGCTAAGGGTTCTATGCTTAGGATAACACTGGGCACAATGAAGGGTTTCGAGCGTGGTGAATAAAATAAAGACTTTGTGCGTGCATTGAATTTGGGTCTGAGAACACTCAAAACATTTTCCATATAAATTCATGGTAATTGCATCTTCACTTTACTCCATTTCGGCTTATGAAAGGTTTCATGAGAATGCTCTAATTTCAGATAGTGGGGAAAACCTGTATTTTCCAGGTAATGATGACTATTGCTGGGGATGAAGAGAATACTATCAGTACCAGCAGTGTAGGTGAGTGGGTTTTCAGGCGTTGGGCCGTGATTTATTTTGTTTTGAGGGTGATGATAAAAAATCTTTATGGTACTTTTTTTCTCACTTTTTTCCTGCTTATGTGTTCATCGAAATCTGTTTTTATCATGTTTTCAGGTACTTGTCAATGCTAATATTCAGAAAAATATGTGTTTTTATGGCATGTATACATATTACAGTGGAATTTTTTTCAAATTCATTATTTTTCTGTATGCTTTGAACTAGTTTTTTTTTTTTTAAGACAAATATATTTCTACACGTATTATGGCTACCTCCATAGGAATATTTTCAAATTTATTTTGTTGTCTGCTTAGTACAGATTTTTACTATAGTGTTTTTTTTTATACTCTAGGAATTTATTCAAACGTATTTTATCTTATGGCTTTTCTTAGTTACTAATAATACCATCTGAAATATAGCAGTACCATTATTTAATACTATGTGTGTGATATGGGATTTCATTTACCAGTAAAATTATTATGCTTTGTTCCATGCTACGTATTTGTTGATCCAATATGCTATAAAATATTTGTGGTGTGACATATTTAGATAAGTAGACAGCCATTACGTGTCCTGAACTTGTTATTTCCAACTGGATTCCAGTCTATAGTACATGAACATAATAATTAGTTTCCTTGTACAAAGTCACTTAAAAATCACTATTAATAGCTGTATTATATAAAAAAAAGTATTTTTATAAATTGCCCTAGTTCCTTATATCATTGGGATGTGTATTAGTCAGGGTTCTCCAGAAAAAAGAGAACCAATAGGATATATAGATACAGATACATAGGAAGAGATTTATTATAAGAATTGGCTTATGCAATTATAGAAGCTGAGAATTCCTGCCATGTATAAGCTGGAGAACCAGGAAAGCCAGTGCTGTAATTCAGTCTGAGTCTGAAGGCCTGAGAAACAGGGGAGCTGATGGTGTAAGTCCAAGCTCAGAGGCCTGAAAATGGGGGGGTCAATTGCATAAGTCCTGGTCTGAGTCCGCAGACCAAAGAACTAGGAGCACAGACAGCTGAGGGTAGAAGTGGATGACTGAACTCCAGCAGAGAGCAAATTCGCCCTTCCTCTGCCTTCCTTTTCCTACTCAGGCCCCCGACCCTTTGGATGATGCCCACCCGTCCCCATGAGGGTGATCTTTACTCAACCTACTGATTCAAATGCGAATTTCTTCTGCAGACACCTTCACAGATACACCCAGATATACTGTTTGATTGGCTCTCTGGGCATCCCTTAGCCCAGCCAAGTTTACACATAAAATTAACCGTTCCTGGATGCATCTTATATACCTGTGTATCTTCTGTACCAGCAAATGTGGTATAGGCAAACTGAATTGTTACAATCAAAATGTCCTTTTTTAAATATGCCAGACAATATAGTTTCATAAAATCCTGTAATAATAAGAGCTAATATTTATTGCGGACTTCCTCTGTGTCTGGCTGTGTTCTGAATGTATTAGTTTTCTATTGCTGCATAACAAATTACTATAAACTTAGTGGCTTAAAACAGCACCCCTTTATTAAACGGCAGTGTGTATCCCAGTGGGCAGGAATCTTAGAATTCTGCCGGTCATAACAAGTATCCACTCACTCACTCCTCACAACAACCCTACAAAGTAGGCGCTGTTATTGCTGGTATCTTATAGATGAGGAGACACTTGGTCCAGAGTCACAGAGGAAGAATGTAGGCGACCCTGGATAGCAACTTGGGTCCCTGACATGACAGCACAGACACTTAATTATTTTCATCTACTCAACAACTATTTCCGTGCTAGGAGCTCAGCGTCATAGCAATTCATTCTGTCACTTCTGCGTATCCACAATTCTCGCTTCCATTCTTTTTCGTACAGCAGTCCTTAGAAGACACACATACTTGTGTTGTTTAGAAAACTTTTACCTGGGTCCAGTGCCTTTGATACGGATTTGAATGTACTTTCTTGGCCATTTGAGTAACCTCTGAGTCACAAACACAACCAACTGCTGGATCCTTTCCACAGATTGGTTTATTTGGTCTCTAAATTGCTATCAATTCATTTTTTGATATTCTTGCCAGCACTTTAAAAGTCTAGATTGAGCTTTTTGTTGAAAAATTGGGAGATGTGGCTCCACTGGGTTTGTTCCCCCATGGCAACAATTTATGTGAGCAGCGGCTACTCCTTTTAGTGAGGTAGGTGTGAGCAGTCCAGTTTGCTATACCCAGTCCATTTAGCTAACCCTAACCCATACTTTCAGACTCAATCTAAACTTAAACTTGAGCTATAGATTTTTTTTTAATCATTATAACTGAAGTAGCTTCTGCTTCTTTACTCCACCTTATTGTTATGCAATTCTTTTTACCTGGAATCTCCTCCCTATTGAAAACCTACCACATTCTTTTTTTTTTTTTAAATTATTTATTTATTTATTTTATTTTTATTTATTTACTTTTTTCCCCCAAGTCAAGTTGTTGTCCTTTCGATCTTAGTTGTGGAGGATGCCGTTCAGCTTCAAGTTGTTGAACTTTCAGTCTTAGTTGTGGAGGGCGCAGCTCAGCTCCAGATCCAGTTGCTGTTTCTAGTTGCAGGGGGCGCAGCCCACCATCCCTTGTGGGAGTCGAACCGGCAACCTTGTGGTTGAGAGGATGTGCTCCAACCAACTGAGCCATCCGGGAGCTCAGCGGCAGCTCAGCTCAAGGTGCTGTGTTCAATCTTAGTTGCAGGGGGCAGAGCCCACCATCCCTTGCGGGACTCAAGGAATTGAACTGGCAACCTTGTGGTTGAGAGCCCACTGGCCCATGTGGGAATTGAACCGGCAGCCTTCGGAGTTAGGAGCACGGAGCTCTAACCCCCTGAGCCACTGGGCCGACCCCCTTACCACATTCTTTAGTGATTAATTCTAGTTCCATCTTTGCATGAAAACTTGTAGAATTTCACACGCCAGAAAATCCAGCTTGATACTGAATGAGCAAAAAAGAGATTTATTGCTATGAACTAAATAATGACTCCTTTTAGCATTGCTAGATCCAATGGGTCAGACGATGTCATTAGGACGTGATATTTCTCCATTGCTAGACCATTTCAATGAGGTGTCTTCATTCCCAGACAAGTTCTCCCCATATGGTGGCAAGATGCAAGACAGTGGTCAGAATCTCTGTTTTCATCCTTTCAGTTACAAATTGAGCATGAAAAAAAAAAAGAAAAAAATGAAAATGAGAAAGAACTTGTCTTTTTGGTTGCTTATGCAAAATTCTCAAGAGTAGCTGTGATTGTATCTAATTAGCATGTCTTGGGTCTGGTATACACATTTGAACCATTTGCTGTAACCAGAGGGATACAGTATTTCTATTTGCTCAGCCTCGGTCACATGTCCACCCTCCATGGGAGCTGGAAGACAGATAATGGGGAAGAGATGGTTATAGGCTAGATGACCAAAATAGCATATACCTTCATCTTCCTTTCTTACCCTGTTGGAAATGCTGTGTTCCTCTGCTAAACTTCTCTAGTACTGATTATCAGGGGCACATCTAATCTTCTACTTTGTATTATAGTCATTTGTTTACTCCCTTCTTTGCCAGACCTTGTTTTAATGCCAGTGGTCTTGCAGCATTGTGCACAGGGATGGGAACTCAGAGATAAAAATGGCACATCAGTTGCCTTCGGGGAATTCACAATACAATATGTATGATTTGCTCCCCCAACTGGATTGTACAGCTTAGGAGATGTCAGAGATATTATTGTGTTCCCTTACAGCACATAACAATATTTTCCACAAAATAGGGTCTTGATACATAGTATAAAGTTTGTACACACAGCTTATTAAAACATAGGTTTTCTTTACTTTAAACTTGCTAGATGAATGAATGTCAGTGTATGACCGTCTTGTTTGTTTTCATACCTGAAAAGCAGGAAGTTGACTATCTTTTTGTCAGGCTCCTGTGGTGCTTGGCAATTCTTCCCTCACAGTTATCTGTTGGTTTACCTTGGCACCTGTAGTAGAATTGGATATTCTGGAGGGCAATGAATTGCTTAATACATATTTGTTGGCTTGAATCTGTTGAATGGTGGAAATGTATGTGCTTTGATCAAGGGGAGCAGTTTCAGTTCTTTTTTCGCTATCTCTTTGTAGTTCATTTGTTCATAAGACTCTGTTTAGATTTTCCAGGCTCTCATTTAGGTTCAATAGGCAGGTTTAGGTTTTGTTCTTCATTAAGTTTTCCATGTGTACGTTTTGGAACTGGTATTATTTTAATACCTATCGCAAAGTCGGGATTGGTTGATAATCAGAGAGGACTTATGTCTCTGGAAAGCTAAAACTATCCTTAGAATGGATAGCATTGTTATAGAAAGAAAATGAACTCCACTGACAAGCGGGGTGTTTTCTATTATCCAATCTGAAGTTAATATCCCTTGTTCCTATTTGTTTGCAATAAAATTCAGGCTTTGATTTCCTGAGGTCTTTGTAATCACTAATGAAAAAAACAACTCGGTGTGCTTTGAGAAGGACGAGAGCCAGCATTAAATACTGGCCATGTGCCACATACTGTGCTTTGCATGTATTATCTTTTAAATCTTCTCAACAATTCTATGGGATACGTACTACTATTTTCCCTGTATTGCAGGAGATAAAACTGAGGCGTTGGAAGGTGAAGGAACCTGCCCAAGGTCGCATAACTAGTCAGTAGCAGAAATGGGCCCCTAACCCAGGTATCTATGACTCCAGAGCCCAGGGTCTTAACACCTAGAAGCACAGAGACGTTAGAAAGTCCTAAATTCATACCTTCCCACCCACACCCACACCTCAGCGCTCTCCTCCAAACAGCGTCATCATTCTGACAATTTCTTAACATTTGCTGGACTAATTTCCTCACCCAGATTTCCAAGAAGGCACTTTTGTTTATTGTTTTCATCTCTTCTGTAATAACAACAATAGACTATATGTAGATAGCCAACCTATTACTTTTCGTATGTCTAATTAATCTTCAATCCCTTAATACAAACAAAAACTATTGTTTATAATATATGCAAATCTCTATTTTTAAACTGTGCTAATACATTCCATCACTTATTTTAAACATGTATTCAGGTGTTTAAAAATTTATGTGCATTATAAGACATTAAAAAAATGGGCTTACACAGCAGAAATTCAAGTACCGCAGAAACTCCACCTCTTAAGAAGAGACCACCACTATTCACGGGTGGGTCTCCACCCATATCTATATTTAATATACATGCTCCCACATGCACATCACATATATCAAAAGCATAATTTCCTTTTAATGGTTGTATACTATTCCATTGTATGAAACATGTTAACATGTAATTAACCAGTGCCCTATTGGATTATTCCCAGTTTTTTTCCATTGTTGGGAACATCAATATACATATATCTTTACATAATAAGTATTTGTTTACATTGGATAAATTAATAGAAATGAAATTGCTGCGGCAGATTTTGAATTTTTATATATGTTGCTCTAATTGTGCTCTAATATATATTAATTTACACTCCACCACCGCCGTCTGAGTGCAGTTATCTTACAGCCTTGTTAGCATGAGATGTTATTCTTCTTTTTAATTCTCATCAATCTTATAAGTGCTATTAGTAATGTCTCTTGGTAATTTTAATTTCTTCAGTTGTTATTTTCTGGTTTTAAATAACACATGTACACATGTTATTTTCTGGTTTTAAAAGTAGTTGTTTTTCTGGGTTTTAAATCTTGAAATTTTGCCTGATCAAACCTTGAGACTTTGACTCTTTTTCCATGTGAAATTTTGGAGGCTATGACAATTCTAAGCAGGCCTAGACATTTTCTCTGGTCTTTTAAAAGTAGAGCGGTTTCTGCCTTCTTTCTATGACTGAGTATAACATACAGGGAATATTGTATACTCTTGATGGTCTAGTCATCATAACTCCATAACGATAACTTTTTGTACAGCCGTGTTTTTAAAGCCATTAGGTCTAGAAAGTTTTAACCTTGTGGAGATGTGTATCTTTTACTTTTAGAGCAAAGCCATGTGGAATACCTGGAACCACAGGTGGCAGCTCCTGTAAATCTGAAATTGTATTGCAAACTCAGGATAGGCCCCTATACTGTAAACTGCTTTCTTTTTCACATTCAAATACTTGGAATTTGTTAGCCCATTAGGCATTAGTTGAGTTTGTAAGCTTGACTATGCTCTTTTGGTTATAGAAAAAATATTAATATTCAATGGTTAGATTTGTTTCAGCTGACTACCTTTGTGTAGTGCTTGATATTACTATGCAGTTATATTTTATTCTCCACCCCACTTTTTTTTTGCCCATTGTAATAGCTGCTAATTATATTTTTACCTCAGTAAGCATGTTCTGGCTTTTTATGAGTACTTCTCCTCCCAGCAGTGCCTTTCTGTCCCTTTTTGGCTGTTGACTAAACTCTCCGAACCTGCAAGTTTAAATAGACAAAGGAAAAAGCCCATGTTGTTTATTGTCTTTGCAGGAGAGGGAAAAGCAAGAGAGAAAAAGAGCTACTATGCTGTCCCATCCCTCTTCATGTTAAACATCTGTTAAAAATGAAAGATGATGGAGTATTCATCATACTGAAAAACATGCCTACAGTTGTAATTCATAAATAATACTGGCAATTAAATTCAAGATGTCCTGTTACCAGGAACCAAAAAGTAAAGCTGTGTACCTCTAAAATATGGAGATCATTGTCCTGTGAGACAAGGATGAATGGAGACAAGATGTAGTTAGGACTGAAATGGAAGCCTTGGAAGGAAAAATCTTTTAATTTAATTAAAAAGCATTTCTGATTCACTGTAGATTCATAGCATCCTCTGATCGATGCAGTGGATCTATGGTATTTACACATCAGAAAAAAATTAATGACTTTTTCGCATTTAATGCATGAGAAAATATTTTTGCCAAGAAAGTTATTTATGCTGCTAGTAAAAAAAAAAAGAAAAAGATGTATCACTGCTTCTCAGTGCAAGTCAGTAATTTCAAGCTCTGACTTTGAAAACAAATGCTGCTATTGTTTCTTTCACATAAGAAGGGTTTTTATGTAAGTTAAATGTAAAATGTTTGATTTTATGACATTTGCTGTCATCTTAACTGTGATTAAAAAAAAAAAGTCTTCAGCCAATCCTTTTCAGGGGTTGGGGGACATTTCTATAATTTTTATATTGAAAATAGAAGGAAAGCTTTATTGTTATATAGAAAATTTGGTTAAATATAGTTTTCAGGAATGTATTTCAGAAAATAAACTATATATATAAATTTGTAAAATAATATACATTATAATATATTGACATATGTGTATATTACATATCATATAAATATATATTATCAAAACAAAGTTATTTGCACATAAATCTGCGCTGACTGTGTAAGTTAAAGAAAGAGCTGGCCAGTGAGGAAAAAGGTTTCTTCTCTCATGAATGTTGCTATTTTGTTACAAAGGCAATTTATTGTTTAAGTAGAGGGAGTGCAACTTTTATTCTGGTTGCCTGAGGACTTGGAGCATGCATCTGATGTTATGTAAAATCATTACAAATAGAATTGATTTGTTCACAGCTAAAATTATGGGAAAAATGTTGACAAGTCCAGGAGAGAAAATCTGCATGATTTTCATCGTCACGACTGAGGCTTTGTTGGTTGTGTGGAAATTGTATCTGTCAACATGAGCAGTCTGCGGTCCGGTTTCCAGAATGGTCTAATTAATAACAATAACTTCCTTTTTTTATTTAGAATTAGTTTATATTAAATATGTACTTCTGATATTTTCTAGGTAAAAGCACAAGGTCAAGTCATCCAAGGATGTCCTAGAGGTTAACCCTCCACCCCCGCATATACACACAGAACAAAACACTGAAACAAAACCTTTGAGCTTTCTGTGGGAAATTTAGTCTTTATAATTCATTCTTCCTTTGAGGATTGATTTTGTTCTCCTTTTGATGAATTCTGACTTTCTTGTTCCATGGCTGTCATCCTAGTTGTTTAACAATTTATTTTTCTTGCTCAGAGAATTGAGTTTTCCAGATCATATGGCTATACCTTGTATTGGTGTCAAGGTCAGAATGTTTTAATTTTATTGATGGAACTGGTATCATAACCGGAGGGTCTCCTGCTGTATATTTAAATCCTGTCATATTGTCTAAAAGTGGTCATATCTTGGCTTTTGGTCCAGCAGATACTTTTATTAAATTCCTTGGCTACATCTAGTTTACTTTTCCTTGAGAGAAATAGAACACCACCAGTATCGTGATCACAAATAGATTGTTACCGTGGCAACCCAACAGTTTTTTTAATATTAGAAATTTCTTGTTCAAGCAAAACTTATGACACTGGGGATCTTTCCCTGACTGTGAAAACTTAATCTGTCTCTTACAGTTGGCATCACCCTGTGTCCAGTGGCAAAACTGTTATTCTTTAGTAAGAAAACAATTAATGTGAATACTTTGCTCATCAACCCTTCATCTACTATGTTACAAAGACTTATGCTTTCTCAACTGTAGTCCCTCTCTTCGGTGTAGGGTCTTTTACAGTTAGGTGCCAGCGAGATTTGTAACAGACACTAAGAGAATCACCATTGTATTTGACCCCAAAGAAGCTTGCCATCTACCAACTCATGAGTGGTCTTAGGAAAATTGTTTAGGTTCCCCTCGGCTGGTTTCAAAAATTGTAAGTGGAAGTATCAGTCCTGGTCTTGGATATGCAAATGAGAAACAGTCTCTGCAGCCAATGGCTAGTGGACACATTGGGTAGTCAGGTCCTTTTGAAGCCACAGGAATTCCTTCAAGTGTATATAATATTTTATTAAACATTTACGTCCTTAAGACAACTTTGTTATTAAGGCCTAGAGAATATTCCATTCTTTGACCCTTTATTAGTATTTAAAACCAGCAAGAAATATATTATCCTGAAGTTCTGAATAAGTACAGTTCGACATAGACACTTTCAGTGCTACAGGCATTATGCCAGATGCAAACCTCAAGTCAGATTATTATCTGTTCATCTTATATTCTTTGATTGCAAGTTGTTGAGTGCCTGTTCTGCTATCCACTTGTATTTGGTTACAATCTTCATAGAAAGATTATTAACTATTGGTTCATTTCCTCAAATGTGGCAGGCAGTCATGGTACATTAGTCATGGGGGGAGGGGCTCCTGCCTGTAGAGCACATGAGGAAGACGTCACACTCAAACTGGGGGTATCTGGGAAGGCTCCAGGCAGGACCCACCTCTCAGCCAAGTCTCAAGCCTTTGCATCTGGACAGAGTTGGGAGAAGGGTCGTCAGGCGGAGGAGGCAGCATGTGCCAAGGCACAGACAGAGAAGGTGCTGCTTCGGGGAAATTGCGAAGCAATTCGGTATGGCCAGACCATTGCTAGTGGGCAGGAAGTTAGTCAGAAATAAGACTCCAGCTAAGCAGGAGCCAAGGAATTGGACCGTATCTTGAAGGAGACAGATTTTTAATTGTACAAAGAGACATGGGATTCGGTGAGTGAGATGTGTACTTTAGAAACCTCTTTCTAAAAGGTGGTTGGGAGGAGAGTAAAACCTAGGCCAGGTTACTACTGCAGCAATCAACTCAGGAGATGTCGTGGTCCTGTACTGTGGCAGTGGTGTACGTGGACAGCAGGAAGGGAGGAAGGAAGGAATGAGAAAATATGTTCTAAGGTGGAATTGCTAGGCTTGGAGCCTGCCCACCGTAGGTGGAGGTGGTGGAAAGAAAGGAGTTCTAAGAGGACACCTGTGGTTCTAACTTGGCAAACTTGGCAAGTGATTGGTAGTACCTTTCAGAAAGACAGTGAAGAGGATACAGGAGGGTTGACAGTAGGGGGAAGAGAGGAAAGAGAGAGTTGCATGTATACATCATGGATTCTCTTTTGTTGAGATACTTGTGGGATGTTCAAGGGAATGTATTTATAAGGGAGCTGGGTACATAGGACTGAATCTCAAGTTAGATTTGGATAGGAAGCGGAGACTTGAGAATTCAAAAGTATGTAGGTGATAGCTGATTCTGTAGGGGTAGAAATAATTTAGGGAGAGGGTGGAAATGAAGACAGCAGATGGAACCTTGTGGAACAGAAATATTTAAGAGGCTAGCCGAGAAAAAGAGAAGCCAGCAAAGGTGATTGAGAGCAAGAGGAGTTAGAGGAAATGAAAGATGTCATAGAAACCAAGGGAGAAAAACACATTTCAAGAAGGAAGTCAACAGTTTTAATCTATAAATGGGTCGATTAAGATGTGGACTGAAAAGTGTTCATTGATTTCAGTAATAAAGAATTCTTGAGTGAGCTTTCCTAAAGCACCTTAGTTAGAGGGATGAGTGCTGGATCTTTCAAGAAATTTGCCACGAATAGGAGGAGAAGACAAGCATGGCAGTTAGAAGGGGAATGGACTTTTTTGGTTGGTTGATTGTGTTAAAGAGATTTCAGCTTGGGGCTAGTAAAGATTCAAATTTAAAGCTAAGTGGGGAGAGAGTGTTATTAATAATGAAGTGAGATTTCTGAGAAGGTGAGAGCAAAGGAATTAACCTTGAGTCCTGGAGTAGGCACTTCCCCTCTGACACCATTGTGGGTTGTTAGAAATGTCCCTGGAGAGGTATCACCAATAGGAGGGCTTCAACGAGCCCCATACCCTCAAAAATGGAAGCACATGAGTGTGTGCCAGTGTGTGCGTTGTACTACTTTGAGATCACAGTCCCCTGATTTTTAAACTTACCTTCTGTTAATGGCTTGAAATAAATCACAGTATAGTGAAAAGTATGCATTGGCCACACTTATATTAAGGCAGCTTTCTGTAAGTTCCAGGGGCTTCAGGGTGGGTACATAAGTACACATAGATGAGGCAGAAGAAGTGAGTGATTTGTTGTGAAAGCTGCACAACCAACCCAGCTCAGAAGTAGCCTGCCAGCGCTGGGCCCTTCTGATGAGGCCCGTGACATCATGGACCCATCATGGACCCGTGACATCGTGAAAGGGTGATATGCTTTAACGGTCATCTGCTGACCTTGTTCCTTAGGTTTTGCCAACAGCCATGGTACTCCTGGGCTGCTTTCCCTCTGCCATTTGCTCAGCAGCTATGTTGCTTTATGTTACAAAGACTTCTGTTTCAGCAGGACCTTTGTACCCGGAATCCTGTCAAGTCATAGTTGACAATACCTGCTCATAGTCCTTTGTTTATGGAAAACTTGTTGTCTGTCATGCCTCTTACTGTGTCACATGGTTTACTATAGCATATACCTATAATTATGCAGGGCTATGCTGGAGTGACTAGCATGTTAGAATGGATTTTTATTAGCAGTGTCGTTGCCCATTCAGTGATCGTGTCTGCTTTCGGACGTGACAGTTATATATAGTAAGGTGAAGATACAGACACACTGGATTGGTCGTGGGGTGTAGTATTGACTCCTTTACTGCCTACCTCGCTGTATGATGATCAAATTCATTTTCCCCAAGACCAATATCTTCTTCTTTCTATTGTAATTAGGTTTCTCATTCTGCAAGTGAACTATGATAATAAATACTGCATGTTTGGCATGTTTTCTCAAGTATGAAAATAAAAGCCGATACTTAATGTGTAAATTACAGCTGAACATAGGTCCAGACATATGGTTATTAGTGTTGTTTAAATCACTGGGACTTCTTGTCACCACTGTTACAAATGTCCTCAAAGGGCCTTCAAATTGCTTCCTTGTCTGTCCCCTGGATAAAAAGAAATGTGGTTTTAAATGCATGGATTTCAAATTTATTTGGCCCTTTACTTGGTGGTCCACATAAAACAGCAACAGTCAGAACTGAGAAGTCCAGATGCACTGGGCTTGCTCAGACGCCTCGTGGTCTCTAAACATTTGGTCTAGTGTTTCTGGCTGAAAGCCAGCCATGAATTATACTTTCCATGCAACTGTTAGCTCGCTGCCTTCTCAGAGCGTGATCTGCAAGATGTACTCATAAGACACCGAATTTGAATTGCAAATTTGTGTGTGAATATTATTTTACAAGTAGTCAGAAAAGAAACCAAAGGGGAATATTTCCCTAATTGTTAGCAAGCTGTACACATAATTTGTAGCTGACGCTCATCTTGACCATCTCGTCGTCGGGGTTGCAATGGAAATGCCAACATTCTCGAATCTTTTTCTTTTTTAACCTTATTAACCTTTGTATTTTCTGTTGTGCTTAAAGTAAAAGCTTGTTGAATCACCATGTGTAACAAATAGTCTTAGTTTTTAAACAGGGGACATTATGTATTATTTTAACATGTGGAAAATTGCCCCTTTTAAATTGCCGGAGGAATGTCCTCAGAAATGTGTTTATTAATGATTACTTTTCCTTCAACCACTTTGTATTTGGTGACAGAGTCATTGATGATGACGATATTAGTGTGGTAAATGATGAAGGTTGTATGTCTCATTTTGTGTGTTTGCTTCAGAGTCAAGCTAGATTTGCTTTCCTCGCCTGGGCAAGGGAAAAAGAGAGAAAGTGAGAACAAAGAATCTGGAGTTTCTTCTTCTCATTTTGTGAGGCTTATGTGCTTTTGTTCTTCTGTCTCGCCAGTATTGCTTATTGATATTAGGACAACTAAACTCTAGGTACTTGAAAGGAAAGCAGCGAAATGAAAGATCACCAAATGGCTGCGGCCTTGACAGTGTGTTGATGTGGCCAAAACTCTCACCCTGTAAGTTGCAGTCCGGGTCAAGCCTTGAAGTTTCTTCAAAGCCTGATTTTAAGTGTAGACAAGTTATTGTTTTCGCAGGTGCACTTCACTGGTGAAAAAAACTTCCTCTAGAGAAATGACACCTACGGAATTTATAATTTCAGAAATTAGAGTCTGAATTAGAGCCGTAGAGTCTCTTTCTTGATAGCTTTTGCTCCGTTCCTTGACCGGTTTCCTCTCTGTTCACACGCTAATATAGGTAAGTTTACTCTATCACTTTTTCTCCTTTAGCCAGAGCAATAACATAGTTTGGAATATCATCCAAACATCCCTTGTAAGTATGGCATAGCCCACTCAGTCACCAAGGGGATGGCTTCTTTCAGATCAGTGTACTTGCTTTGGCTCGGTTCTGGTTGTTTTCTCCTCATAGGCCCACAGAGGTACTGTGAAAAATATACAAGGGATTTTCACCATCTGCACTGATAGTTTGGAAATTATTTTAAGCAGGGATGCTCCCTATATTCAAAGCATTTGCAAATGGCTCCTACCGAGGGAGCCTCCATGTTACTCCTGACCTGGGTTGAGCTCCATCACGTCTGTGGTGCTCTGTTGGTAAGTCCATGACCACTGCTGGGGGGCCAGGTAAAACCCCCTCCAGCGCTAACAGCGATGAATAATCACAAGCTTACTGAGCATTTGCTGTGTATATGCACTGTGCTGAGCACTTTGTTTGAATTATCTTGTAAAACAGCCACTCTTGGTAGTAGATTTACATACACCATTAGATCTGCAAAGAAAATATGGTATCAAAGGATACTTTTCAAACTGTTAGTACCTGACCCTCATAGAAATACAGAATGAGATGTGTTGGTGATTTTATTCACTTACGAATGAGGGAACCATTGAGAGTTAGTGCTGGTTCCAAGAGGCTTTAGGCATTAAAAACAAACAAGTTAGAATGCGATGGCTCGGTGGGAGACAAAAGTGATGACGTTCTGCGGTAACAGGACCACTTTCAGGACCATCCTTTCTCTTACACAGACATCTGCACGTTAACATGTGATTCCACAGTGTCTGCACGCTAACGGCATGATGAAGTCAAACGAGGGCATTCTCCTCGAGAATTCAATAAGCCTGGGCAGGCCTGCTAAATGGTACCCCAGTTTGACACTGACCGGGCCCGTGGTTCTCTCACCTTTTCCTTTGTTCATGTTTTGGATCATTTTAATAACAACTTCTTTATATTCTATAACTTTATATTCTCGAGCTACTTTTCCTCACAAGCCTCCACCCCCAGGGTAAGGTGAGGAACAACGTGACTAGGACACACTTGCCGTTTTAGGTGCCTCTGCTTCTTCTAGTTGAAGCAGTTTTTCTTGGGCAGCTCAGCTTCTTTCAGGTCAATGCCCAACCCTTTGCATTTTCTCCTTCATTTGGTTTCTGTGGCAGTGGGAGCAAGGCTGGCCCCAGGTCCGTTCTCGTCTCTGCCCCAGGTGGTTTATCTAGTCCGCTCCCTGGGCTGGCCTTCGCCTCTGCTCTTGTGATCTGTCCGCCCTGGCCTGTCTTCTCCTTCCCCATCCTGTCGGTGTCTCCCCATCACCCTGCTGGGTTACAGGGAAGTTCAGGACCCCCTGCACACCATACACACCCGGCTATGGGGTCCCAGAGGCCATGGCTGGGTTTTGCTTCCTATTCTGTGTTGGTTACAGTTTTTGAATCAAATGGAGGCTTCTCTTAAAAGCTGTTGTTCTAAATCCATGCTACACATTAGAATCAGCACTTTAGAAAATGACCAATGCCCGAGAACCTCACCCCAGACCAGTGAAAATGTCCGGGGGTTCAGTCAGGCACTAGAATGTTCCAGAGGCTTCCAGGTGATTCTAATGTGCCACTGTGCCCTGGCAAGCAGGTCACCACCAGTGAGGTTCTCAAGTCTTCCTCATCCCTAATTGTTAAAACTGATGTTTACGGGATTTAGAAAACATGTTTTCTCCTGACAAGACATGGGTTTCAAAAATGTTTTCTTGCTGTTGACTTAAAATAATGATTTCTAGGTGTCAGAACTGAACATTGAACCTTTCTCTTTCTAGTCCTGTTTCCAGAAACTTAAATATCCCTTAGGCAAATGGATGCCTCTGGCGAAATCACAGGCAGGGTCAGGGAGAAAGAAACACAAAAAGCAAAGCTAATTAATACGTA
Source organism: Rhinolophus sinicus (assembly GCF_057876585.1). Classification (NCBI taxonomy): domain Eukaryota; kingdom Metazoa; phylum Chordata; class Mammalia; order Chiroptera; family Rhinolophidae; genus Rhinolophus; species Rhinolophus sinicus. Next base: position 54,338,609 of record NC_142506.1, on the reverse strand, counting down.
TATTTCAGGAATAATACTCCCATAAGTTAGTGTTATCTCCAGAGGTATGAAACTGCGGTTAGAGGTGTGAAAACTGCGGCAAAGAAAGTTCAGTAAGACTTGCCCAAGATTACTTAGCAAATGATGAAACTGGACTTTAAACCAAATCTGTTTCACTTCAGCCCTGCGTGAACTTGGAGGTAAGTTCTTCCGGTGTCCTAACTTAACAGGTAAAGTATGCCAAATACATTTTTAGAAAAGATCAGCTATGAAGTAGTGACTAGATTCATGAGCTTCTACTACAAAAGCTTTTAAATGTGTAATGAAACTGTAAGTTGACATCTTTGGCTCATCTGACCTAATCATTACTCAAAACACCATTTATAGGAGAAAATATATTCTCCTAAGCTCAGAACCGCTTTGGACTTGAAACATCAGACCTTTGGGGCTTTTCTTTATTAATGTTTTCTTATCAATTAATATTCAGGAAGTTCTCAAATGATTGTTGGTTTTTAAAATGTGATTTTATTATATCTTGGGGTCAAATATTTTCCCAAGATACACAACTCCACTTTTATAATGAAAATCAATGGGAGAAAAGTTTTCCATTTGAATTTGGAATTCAAAAAATCTGATAATCAAACATTTGTGAGGCAACAACAGACCTATTCTTTAGTCAACACCTATTGAGTGTCGGGTATGTTCCAGGCCTTGTGCCAGGCGCTGAATATACAAAGATGAACAAAAACAATGTCTTTTGTATTCACAGTTATATTGTAAATTATTACTACATACCAATCTCTAAGATCAAGATTTTTTTCCAGATATTCAGGGAGTTGGTAGAAAACAAGCGCTCATTTTCTCAGGATCTGAGTACAAAACCTATGTCCGTCTTGTGTCATTCTCAAAAGTGTACATTGAGTGAAAAGTTGGGGAAATAATTTGTATGGCAAATTTCAAATAAATATGGACTTCCCAAGGCTGTGGAAAATGTTTGCTTATAAGAGGCAACAATGGGGGGCAAGTTTTTGATTACTAGATTAAGGAACAAGTGCTGGGACCAGAAGGCAAGGTTTTGTTAATTATCCTTCATGACGCTTTTTGTGGGGTGAATGAAGGCTTTGCTTCAGAGTCAAGAACCTCAGAGGATGGAAATTTTGCTCATGTTTGCCCAGGTGACCCTGGGAAGCTAAGTGCGGGAGTCCTGCAGAGAGTGAAAGGACAGCTGACAGGCGTCCCAGTCAGCTGGGGTCTTTGTTATGTGCATGCCACATGATTCCAGATGCTGGAGGCAGAAGTGCTACAGCCATGTCTGTGGGGAAATCTTAATCTAACAGCTCATGTCGCCTGATACGCAGCCTCTGACAGCCTGTATGTCAGATAACACTCTCGATATTGGCTTAAGACTGCAGGTGGCCTGGAATGCACCTCTCGTGCAAGATTTCATTTCTAAGAATTGTTTGTAGAGAGCAATTTACTTTCATTTGTCTCCTGGCTGGTGTGCTATTTTACTTACATATTGATGTGTAAAATGTAAACACTTAAGAATAATCTGATGCAAACATCTCTTACGATTTCTTTATCAATTATTGGAAGCTGGACTGAGCTGAATGGTGTATGTGAAGGTTGTGTGAAGGTCATTGTTGACATGGGGTCTGAAATCTGGACTGTTCTATGGTCTTTGATTATGACTGAATAGAGTGATGCATGGGAGATATAAATTCTAAAGACACAGTAAGCAGGGATCCGGGTAGATTTCTGTGAGTTCTATAAGTTCTGTGCACAAATGGTCCTGTGCTTTCAATGTTATAGTTGTGGCAATTATATTTTTTCTGGTCTCACAGAAGCAAGTGCCAATGAGGGATTCATGGAGCAGAAAATTTGAAATTTGGGCCATATTGGTTGATTTGAGACCTCTAGTTACAAAAATAACACACACACAAGTACACAAGTGTATATAAATGGGAGTTTCATTTATATATGAGCAAAGGAAGCTTTCCTGTGGGGCCAAATACTGACAGGAAAGGGAAAGGGTGGAAGGAAGGCAGGATGGACTCATGTAACACATTTACAACCCACTTTATCCGGGTAAGGATGCTGAGGTCCTATCTCTGCTCAGATTGAGAGTCCAGGGCAAGACTTCGGGGAGAAGTCATGGAGAGGTTATAATAATGGTGGTCGCTCATGTTTATTGGGCACTTATGTCCCACGTAGTACACTAAGCTCGTTGCGTTCAATAGCTCGCTTTTATAATCGAGGTAATCTTACTCTATTTGATTTGCAAGGTGACTTGCCCAAGATTACAGGTGCTCAACTTCATTCTGAACCCAGAGACCAGATGCCTGACCACTGCTTTGTTCTTTGTGGGCCCCACATGTCCTCAGTGAACTTGAGATTTTTAAGGTGAATATTGCTGAGCAGCAGACCCTACTTCCCCCGCCTCCTACCTTTCCTCTAGCAGGGAAGGTGCGGGAAGGGGAGGGTCAAGTCCAGTCCCTCTGAAGGCATGGTTTTGTAGCTGTGGTGTGGCGTAGGGTGGGACCACATGGAAAGTACTGGGCTTATTCATTCCTGTTTGGCGAGAGAGGGTGGATCTCAGTGTTACCATAGGTAGTTAGCGACCACAGCAAACCAGTTTCATTTATACTCTTCGCTCGGCAGTTTTTGTTGACTGTTTAGTTATTTTAGTCATGAATACATTTTAATCATTTTTTTCCATAACATATGTTGAAGCAGAAGTCTCATCTGTTAGAAGCGATATTAAAAATGCTTACATAACAATAATGTTGACACCACAGATCATTTGTATCCAAACAAAGAAGTTTAACTACTGTACTTCATTTATCTTCATCTGTCTGAAGTGTCAAGAAAAGAGATGTTGAAAAATAAGGGGAAGTAAGGAAAAAGAAAAATACATTAGCTTTTTCGGAATGTAACAGAAATTATGGATCTCTACATTGTACGTGTTTTCACTATTTTCTTTTTTCTTTCCATGATTTCTTTTCATGAGTCCTTCTTCCTTTTCATAAATTTCTTTTTCTTTTTTCTTTCCCTCCCTTAATAGCTTCCTGGTTCCAATAAAGTCCATCTTCTGATGTAGGACCTGACTAGTGTTTCGCTGGAGCGTTCTGCTTACTCATGTTCAGGGACACCTTTTCTTGCATAGTTAAGTATGGATATCTGTGTTCAGGAATCAAACTTTTCCTCTTGTTTCTTCCACTACTTACTCAGTACTTAGGCACAGGTCATGCATATAGCATACATTTTATAAGGCACATTTGTTCAATAATATATTCATTTATATATTCTGCAGCCAGTTTTTGAGTGCCTCCTACTATGTGCCAGGTTATTGGGGATGTACTAGGTTCTGGGGCTACAAAGACGACAATGACATCATCTCCTATGTTTAAGATGCCCACTCTTGTAGTGTGGTGTGATCAGTATTAGAACAGATCTTTCCTCATCCATAAAATAAGCATAAAAATACATATCTCACAAAGTTACAAGTCAGGTAAACATGACAGTATCTGGAAATCACCAAACTACAGTCCCTGACACATAATAGATCATCAGTAAATGGCAGCCATTATTGTTCATGAAGTACCGTGGTTTCGTAAGGAAGGGAGAGATCAGTGTTTCCTGGGTTGGTTCAGTGAAGAATCTCAAGTGAACCGAGGTCCATGAGGCAGGATATCCCACTAACTTTATGGTAGCCTTGCTTCCTTCCCACCTTTGCAATAGCCAATCATATGCTATTTTAATTCTCCAATGTGTCGTTTTCAGTGACTTGTCAGTGTCTGGAGGGCAGGTGCTATAATTCTGAGCATCTTTGCTTCTCTGTGGTCTTTTAGAAATCTGTAAATGTTTGTTGAATGAATTAACTTGTAGAATAAAAGGCTAGGTTCCAGGAAATACTTCAGTGGAATACAGAATGTAATTGCTAGGTCTTCTTTGCAAGTATTAATAGCCAACGTTCTGAGGCTGGAAGGCATCTTTCCTCTTGCAGTGGTGGGGCTAACCATCTTTTTCCTGCGTCATGTTTTTGATATGGCAGACTGATCAAATGCAAGTTCCAACTGTAGGATGCAGTTAGGTATTGTAGCATCTGATAAACGCAGAAACAGAAAGGAGGAGACCAGCAGGGGTCAGCTGGATACCAGCTTAGGTTCCAAGGACAGTAGTTTTCACTTCTCTGTAAAGTGGAGTGAGAATAGAAGCTGAACGATAGCCAAATATAAGCTTTTCAATTTCAAGCTATAGCAGGGAATTGCCAAAAATTTAGGTAGAAATCTTGAACCCTCTTTAAAGGATGATAAAGACTATCAGTGACAGAAGATAAATTGTGACAGTAGGTGATTTAGCTTTCTGTTCTCTGACATGGAAGCAGAGGAATTTCAGCCGAACTTCCTTTTCTCACTGACTACTTTGCGTTGACAGATGCTAAGAGGGGCCTGGAAATATGATTGATGTGCATTTCTTTGATCTGATTTGCTTGATAAGCTTTATAACATAATACTTTAATTTATACCTATATTTCTGTTAGCTGGCTATACCGATAAACTAGGGTTTGTCATAGCTTACATATGACATGTCAATCTTTCAGAGTTATAATAAGAAACTGGACATGAAATGATATAGTTCTGGGCACTAAACTTCAAGTAAAATAGCATACATATTTATTAGGTTGGTACAAAAGTAATTGCGGTTTTTGCAATTGTTTTTAACCACTGCAATTACTTTTGCACCAACCTAATATATATTTATATATTTTATACATGTTATTTTATGTTTTATATATAAACATATATTTTTATGTAAACATTTTATATATAAACATATGTAATATATATAAAGCATATAAATACATAAATACACACACACACATACACACACATACATACAGGGTACGAAAAAAAGTATGCATATTTTAAGAAAGGAAAAAAACCCATTAAAATTGTAATACTCACTATATACCGATAACAAAGGATGAACACAAGTCACATTTGACTCCTGCAATGACAAGAGGTGCTCAACGTGGTTCCCATCAGCGTCCAGAAACTTCTGATTACGGCGAACTACTGCTCCATAGATAACATCTCTTAAAATGCATGTACATGTTTTTGGCACCCTCAGTGTTAGCTGGATGTTATCTTAGAGGATTTGAATGGCCTTTTCTTTGCAACCTAGATGTATGGGGTTGACATTTATAAGACCAGCTCCCAAATGCTAAGAGTACAATGTGTGCTAAAACTTGGTTCCTGCATGCTTATCTTAGCAACTGAAAATAAGTACGTACTCTTAGCAGGTAGAATAATTGTTTTCTTAATGCCTTAGTTTACCTTTTTTTTCAAGATAGTAGCTCCTTGTTACTTACTATAGTTATCGAACTAAAGGTTCTTACGTTAAGATTGGAGGATGATAGACTCTTAGACCTGGAAGATACCCCAAGGGTCATAAGGCCCTTGTTTTGTAGGAGGCGGTGCGATGTGTCATGGGTGGCAGAGTACTTTAGATTTCTTTATCGTTCTTTTTCCATGACACCACATTATTTTATTCTTTCCATACTGTTCACTATTCTGCATATTCGACTTTAATGCTAAATGTGTTACGGAAGCTGAAACCCTGCCTTTGTTTTGCACCCCACTTCTTTAGTTATAGACTAGACCCCCAGGCACCTGAGGATTGGGGACAGCAGTCTCCCCTCCTTGTGTTAGGGGCTCTTTGGGGTTGTGTGAGCCTTGTCCACGGGGGCCACTTGGAGCCAAGGGAGTGTGTCTCCCCAGAAGGGAACAGGGCGCGGGCCAGAAAAGACACAGGGTAACATGCTTCCTGCAGCACGCTTAGGGGTGCTTGGGAGGTCTGAGATCCACGTGTGGTAACACTGTAGGGCCTGGAGATGATCGGCTAACGTGATATCGGGAAGGAACACAGGGCGACATTGCTTACTCAACTAAGTGACGACATGGTCCGGACAGCAGGTAGGCAGCCCGGCCTAGCACTTGTGTTCTGAAAAAGCCCGCTTTATTGGGTATGTTTTTTTCTTTTTAACCATTTAACTATCTCCTTCTCTGTCTATATCAGTTTTCTGTTGTGAGTGACAAATTTGCTACAAACTGCGTGGCTTAAAACAATATATATTTATTTTATTTTATAGTTTCTCTGATTCCAATAGTTACTTCTGTATCATCTAAATTTTACAATCCTCTGATACATTCTTCCTTCGGTTTTATTATTCTACGTTTCACATCTGGGCTTCTTCAATGCCTGACTTCTCTAGAAAGAAGGTAGTCATATAATAAAAATAATCTGATGTGAACCCATCGACATTCAGCCTCATGTTTCATCTGGGGCTCTTGCTTCAAGCCACTGTTGCTGCTTGCTCTGGACTCCATTCTCCAAAGGTGCATGTTTAAAAGAGCTAAGTTGCTATACATAATTGAAAGCATTATAGTGACTTTTAAAGCATTCTTTCTTGAACTCAGGGTTTTCACTAATTCAGGCTGAGAGTCCTTCGAAACAATCCAAATCCATCCAAGTTTTACTGACTAGCTCATAAACCCTGTGAAATAAAGTGTGTCACCACAGATATAGGCAGTCAGAGAGCCAATCAGATCCCACGGGAACACAACATACAGCATCTCTCTCTCAGAGTACAAAGAGCCAGTAACTACCGTCCCAGCCTTGCTCCCCTGCTGTCTGCTATATCAGAATTCAGTTTTACAAGTAATGTACTCGAAATGTTAAGCCAGCACTATTAAGGTTATTCAAAAATACTTGGTAGAATAAATTCAAGAAGCATACTGGAGTATGGGAAAAAGATATGAATTTTAAATTAGCCAGATCTGGATTCTTATTCTGGCTCCATCACTTATTACCAAGTATTTAACTTCTGAGCTTGTTTCCTCATCTAGAAAATGAGAATATAACATCAACATCACAATGTTAAGTGGATTAAATTCTTACGGCGATAACATAGAAGTCATTCAATTTAGTATTTATTGAGTTGTTAGTATAGGCTGTTATATTATGAAGTATATCTACTGAGTTAGTGTTTAGTGGGATACAGTGGAATTACTGGCGTTTAGTGTGGTAGACAAAAGGAACATTTTATTTATTAATTCGGTTCAGACACGGATGCTTGTTGGTCTTCACTGATCCTAATTTAGTAAAGAAAACTTGTACATTTTTATTCTTCAGCTACTTCAGATTAACCAAGTTATCAGGTTAACGGTGATGTTAATTCGAGTTTGGACCATTTTATTAACAGTGATATGATTCCCAACTGATACTTGATAAATTATGTGAGAAATGATAGAGAAACAGAAGCTTCCTAAATCCAAAAGTTACCTGGAGAGAAATCTGAGCGTGTACCATGCCACACAGCCCCACACCTGGGAATGGTGACATGCGTGAGGCCCGCCCACTGATACTCATAGAACAAGACAAAGGGCCTTGCTGCTTTAGCGACCAACAGAATAAAGATGAAGGACCTTAGGCGTGGTCTGAGAACAGAAGTCTGCTGAAACGAGGAGCTGGAAGTGAAGTGGACTAAAAGCCATCTTTCAATTCAGCAAGTATTGTTGAGCTGGCAATTCTGCCCAGATCCCTAAGGTGCAGTCTCTGCCTTTGGGTTACATTCCAGGAAGAATATGTCAAGAGTCGTAAGAGAAATACAGAAAAAGTGGTCTGAGGGTTTACCAGCATGTCCAGCTGGATAGTGAGGAGAATTATGGATGGCTTCAAAGCCTGTGACATTGGATCTGGGTCTTCAAAATAAGTGAGATTTCAACAGACCAGGGAGGAGGAGACTACATTCTCATGTAAACAGTGAGTTGTCTGATAAGGTCTCTCTGCTGCTATACACACACCAGGCACAGTTTGCTGGCATTTGAGAAGTATAAGTACTATGTTCCAATGACAATTTGAAAATGTTTCCCCAAAGCGTAATTCATATGAAATTTTTGGGACTTGCCTGTGGACTGGGAATAATCAAATAACATACACCATGTTTTCAATTTTTTAAAAGTGAACCCAGAATATAGATTTACAGGTGTTTTATCAGCTTATAAAACTTCAATTGTTCAACTTCAATTCATATGTTAACACATGATTATCAGCTTCATAGATCATCTAGGCTGGTTTGTATTTGGGCTATGCAGATTTGTTTGAATATTGCTCTAGTCTGCCTTTAAAAGGCAGGCAAGTATTCTGATAAAAACTTCCAAAGTGAATTTTATATTATTTAGTATTCTGTAACTTTGGGGCAAGACATTTGTAAGATTCATAAAACTAGATATTACTATTCATAAATAAAACTGCCCCAAGAGACGTTGATGGAAGAGAATTAAGAAACCATGGAAAATGAATGAGAAAAGAAAAATGTTTTTGGCAATTTATATTTTTTACTTGGGATTATATTGCCTTTTGAGTTTTTACTTCGAAAGAGAATTTATTTTTCCCATTACCCTTTTAAAGACTAACAATATAGTATTTTCCCTAAATAAAGTAAAATTATTACTAAAGATTTTGAGTTGCATTAATAAAATTATTGAACAAAAACTTATCGACTTTCTACTCTGTGTCAGGTTCTTTTTGGACATATAAAGATGAATAAGTGATCTCTGTCTTCATAGACTTTATTATATGGCATATGAACAACTTACTGTAATAAATGTACTAGCACTCTAATAGTATGAACAAAACAGTGTGGGAATGCAGAGAAACTGTTGATTCTTTTAGGGCGGTCTGGAAATGACATTTGGACTGGTCCTTGCAGAAAGAAGATAAAGTTGCCCAGTGAAAAAAAGAAGGCGGGGTAGGAAGGTGAAACCATGGCATTTCTGGTAGTTCTCTTCCTGCCCTTTGAAAGAGTGCTGAGCTTTTTAAGGATCATAAGCGTTGCTATATGGTGAGCAAAAATGTTTATTAGCTGACTATTAAGGATGGACTAAAAGAGAACGGTTGTGAAAGAGGATTTGTGTGATTCTCTTTGGAAATCAGATTTTCAGCACACAGAAGAACTGAAAAAGTTAGTGGTCTCTTGAACAAGCTGAAAATTCTAAGAAGGTGAGTCAGCTGCATCTGCTTTTTTTTTTTTTTTTTTTTTTTTTTTTTATAAAGAGGAAATATGTGGACCTTAAGTGTTGAAAACATTTGTGAAAGATTAGCTAATGAAGAACAGAAGATTCTCAAACCCAGTACCTTGGGGGGAAAAATCCATTATTTCATTAAGCTGAAGATTGTCCATGTCAGGGGATGGAAGTAATTCTCACTTCCTTTCACATAATCCTACTTTAAAAAGCAAACACTGGGGGAGTATTTTCCGTTAATCCTTTGTTTCATCAAGATGCCCCCACAGGAGGAGGCTTATAAGTGCTGGACAGTGATCTCATTTATTTATTAAGATATGTGATGGTCACTGAATGCCACCATGTTTCTGACATATTTAGTCCTCCTGCTGATTTGCTGGCTTTTCATCGTTGGTTCATGTTTATATTGAGACTAGCTGACATGCAAATATCCTAAGACCTATCATCTCTGAAAGATGTGTTCTTTAACTGAGAAATGCAGGCTCTCTGGAGTCTCTCTGGTGTTTCTTTCTGCTGGCTCACATTCATGAAACGAGTTCATTCTAAAAAAAGAAAAATATGTCAGTACTATATGCTGACCAGAAGGCTCAGTGTGATCTATTGTCAATAAAGAAGAACTATATGAAAGAAATTAGCTGGTGTTGTGTTAATGTTTCACAAAATCCAGAAAAACAAAATCCAGCAGGATTATTTCCTAGCCGTATTTCCCATCACAGGCACCTTTGATTTGAAAGTCACTCTCCTCTAGGATTTTACTTCTTCAAAATTGTCAGCCGGAAACTGACTTCCTCCATCCAGTAGTAAGATTGCTGGTACTTTATTCTCCCATCACAGAATTGTGAGAATTAAGCAAAAAACTCCATGTAAGGTGTTGAGAACACAGTAAACACTCAGTAAATACTAGTTATCATTTATTTTTTGGTAAATGCTTACTTTCACTTTTGCTTTGACAGCAGAATCACTAACAGGTAAGTAGAAGAATAGTCAGGTCTCAGATCTCAGGAATTGCAGGATTCCTTCAAGTTTCAGACAGGGAAAGCTTTGGTCCAGACTGTCTGCTCTCCGCCTGTGAAGATGGTGCATGCGGGCCTCACAGAATGGTCATGTGTGAACCACTGCATTGTATCAGAGGTCTTGGCATCAATAAACGACTCCTTGAAAGACGTGGTCTAAGAACCTTGTTGAGGTGTGAGAATAAAATCATATTGAAAAAATATAGAAAAGTCACTGTACTTCATCAATTCTAAGATGCAGATTTTTTTCCACATTTTTTTTAATGTCTGAAATCAATATGCATTTTAAAGTCAGTGACATAAGTTAATTGACAGCATGTTTTCTTTCCTACTGGTACATAGATAAGAATGCATCTTAAAATCAATGGCATTTTAGATTTGATGAAGTCTGGTGCTTAACCATGTGGCGCTCACAGGAAGGGTAGCGAGAGTCTAGACAAAGAAGGGGCAGGACAAGATTTCTGAGGAAGTAATGAGAGTTGCATAAAATTTGTCTATTGAGTCGGGTCAAACCCTCTGGTGTCATTTCTACCATGTGGCTCATGTTCACATTCACCTCTGCTTCTGCTTTATTTCAGGTCCAGACTTCTTATCTGGATTACTTTGGTAACCTGCTGTCTTTCTTCTCTCACCCATCCTTTGTAATGCTCTAAGAGTCCCTTTTAAAAATAGTTCATATCTTGTTAGTGCTCTCCTCAAAAACTTCTAAAAATTGCTGCCCCTCTTTATTCCCCCCCCACAATAAAATGGACACTGTTTTGTCATAGCACAGAATGATTTGGGAGCATGATCTGGTCCCAGTCCGGAATCTACCACCTACTAGTCACAAGTCTAAAAAAGGTTCTCAACCTATTATGAGACTGAGATGATAATAATTCTTCACCTCGGAAGGTTATAATGTTTGCCAGTCACCTTGCAAAGGGCTAGGCACATAGTGGATGTTTGATAAATATTAATGTTCCTGCCTACCTCAATTTTCTCATCTGTAAAATGGGGTTGATAATTATTGCCCTACTAGCTTGGTAGTGTTACTCTGATTATCAATGGAAATAATTTACGTGAAAGCATAAATTACTTATTATGATTTAAAATGATTATATTTTTATGCTTTATATTACTACTGAGTAAACTCTGAAGTGCTCTGTCCAATTAGAGCTTATTTTTATTGAAGTATCATAGGGCTTTAATGAACTGATTCCAAGGTATCTTACAATTCTTCACTGTACTTCAGCCATATACCTGCCTCTGTGTCGCCAGAATATGTCAGGTACTTTGACATTTGTTTACTTTTATATGTTTATGGTATAAACATATAAAAGGGAGTTTACGATTCACTATATTTTGTATTCATGTTCATGAAGATCTGGTTCTGGTATTCTTGCCTGTTGTGATTTCACTACAAAAATTTGTATTCTGATTTATATTGTGTTAATTGTTTTGTCTGTTTTCTTATGCACCTGACTGAAAGTGACTGAAAGGTAGGGACATGTCTAATTTAACAAAGCACTTTGTCCCCAGAAGTTGTATAGAACAAGTACATGAGGGCAAGCAAAATGGCCTTCTTGACAGTGGGGGTAATGGCTGAAAAGGTAATGCACATGGAATGTGTACAGCCCAGCTATATTGACCAGCATGGCCAGAGTATTTGGGAAAGCTTTCAGGAGTAAGTATTAAATGGTAGAGTTACTGATTATGGAAATCCCTGTCACCAGCCAGAGAAATTGGGACCCATTATATCAGGACAGCCATTTTTAATTCTTACTTACCCGCAGAATTTTCTTCTCACGTTTTCTTACCAAAACCGCCATGTGTAAGAAAGATAAACATGGAGTTGCTTTGGGTGATAAAGATGTTGGATTCCCAGTCTTCCTGGATGCTCGCTCTCCCCCCATTAATGTCATCTTGGCACCTCAGCAGAATAATTGGGGTTTCATGAAGCAAGTTTTAAAAACCAGTGTATTACAAACTAGGTGTGACCTTCTGGTACAGGAGAATAGCATGATGGGGATTGTGCTTCTCATCTGGTAGCAATGGGAGAGGTCAGTAGGAGAAGGGAGTGTTTGATTTCTTGTTTAATTGCTTCGTGTTCTTTCTGTACCACCTCGGGCCAATGGCCAGTCTTCAGGATGATCCTGTTGAACAGTTTTTGTGGGCAACAATATTAGTTTTCAGCCTGCTGTAAGTTATACTTTGTACCAGTCTACTGATGATTCAAAGAGATACTTAAAATAGGCCCTTGGGAAGGTGGTTGTATTGAATTATTATACCCAGAACAACTGATAAATAGGAAATGAATACCCAGTGATAGAATACAACAAGAACTATTGATTAAGACACAATTGGTTTTGCTTCTAAAAGGCAATGTTTTTATTGCTTTGGCTTCCCTCAGAAGCCTGTTTTCTACACCTCAGTTTCCTTGTACCTATAGGAAGGCCGTAAATTTATAAAACAAAACAAAACATTTATTTGTTTTCTACTGTGGTAATATGGTCTTTTGGCTAAGAATCAGAAATTAAAAGTTTGATAGATCTGTTGGTTATATAGGCATCTTACATCTAAGTAATTAAGTTGGCTTAAAGAAATTTGGAGATAAAAGATTAATTGTATACCACCTAATGAGGAGGAATATAATTATTTAAGCCAGTTACAGTCTTATACACTTTTCATTTAAGATATAAATAAGTGATTAATATAATTTCTTTTTTTCTGAGATACATTCTTTTAAGTGTTGAGATTTATCACTATTCTTTGGGTTAGATCATGCCTTTGGAAAGAATGGCTTTTTTTTTTAAGAATGAAAAAGCAAAATTTATTGAGAGAGGATGACTCATACAGAAGGAAATCAGTAGTTTTCCCATTTTTACTATTAAGTTATGTCATAAGCAGTTATTTTGAACGGTAGTATGGAGACGTGTGTGTGTTTTAAGCAGGATGTTGTTAAATAAAGAAAAACAAATAAGGTGATTTTTCTGGAATCTTACATTATGAAGATCCGCTGGTTCAGAAGCAGACATTTTCTGTATACTAGGAAGGTTTAAAGGTTAGAGAGTAGAAGGAAGGTGATCAGTGTCTAGTATGCTCAGCCCCAATGCCTGCCAGAGAATTTATTTCTCAGCCTCCTTGATTTCTATGCCAATATAAAGCCAACGTTTATGAGCCTTGGGCATGTACTAAATGGAATGACCTGGGCAGGTGCTAAAAGTTTTACGTATGTCATGTCCTCACAATAATCTCTGGAGTGGAGGCCAGGTGTGATTATAATCATCTGCATTTGACAACATAGAAACTGAGGCTCAGAGAAGTGAAGTCACTTGCTCAAGATGAGGTAGCTTGTAGATGGCATGGGTGCGTCCAAACTCATCCGCATGTGGTTGCAAAGTAGTCCAAGCACTGATCTTTACATCGCATGGCTTTCTTAGGTCGCTTTTTTGGCCAACACTATGCATTGTGCCTTGAGTCTATGAAGATGCTTTAGGAGACCATGCCCATGCGATGTTTGTCATTGAATCTGGTAATCAAATCACAGACTCCTGAAATAACTAGATACCGTGTAGCGGTTTATCTACATACTGGGTTGAGGGAATGTGCACTAGACTTCTTCTCTCTGATTGTGTTAATTTGATGTGCAGGTATTTGCCACTTGGCATAGGCTTTCTGGATGCTCAGTGAAATAATTTCCATTTCTAAATACGTATTTTACTGTTGAATTGTGAGATGCTTTAAGATAACATAAACCTAGAAACAGATATCTATTTAAATGTTTATTTTGTAGAGACGAGTAACTTAACCTGCTAGTTCAAGGAACCTTGATGGAGAACCTAATATGATCAAGGCCCTGGTGCTGGGTGTCGGGTATCGGCTCTGTGGGGCAGTAAGAGAAATGGACTCGTTGGCAAGATGCTGTGCTGAGCATATGGCCTGGGCCATACAGAAAGGACTTCAGAAACATTTACTGCTGAAAGGCAGAGGCCAGAGTTGAAGTGGTCTGTCTGGACTGGGAAAATTAGTTAATGTCTCTAAGTTTGTTTCTTCATCTGAAATAAAGGGTAATAAAATCCACATCAGAGGGATTGTTGTCAAGATTAAATGAGTTAAAATACGAGAATAAGCCCAGGATCGTGCCTGGCACATGTTAGATGGTGAATAATTGTTAGTCAAATAGTGAAAAATAAAGAACACATGATCCCTATTCTCTAGGAGTGTCAAGGTTTAGAACCGGGGATTCTCATGCCCTGTGAAGTTGGACTTTTGTTGTGAAATCTCTGTATTTGCTTTAAAATTCTGTCTGAGCTTCACTAATAATCCAAAGGGCTTTTAAGTCTAAGAAGAAAACACACATACACAAACATGCACACGCTCCCCTGCTCCTGCACTCACATTTAATTCTTTTCTTCTTGTTCTATGAGAAGACAATCTTCACAAAGTTACTGCTTAATACCAGCAAATATTTTTACATGTTGCCATCCTCTGTAATAACGAGATCCTGGGAAATGAGCAGAAGCAGCAGAATGATCTTACTGGGTAAAACTTTGGACACAGGGATGTGTAGGTATTGAAATTTCAACAGCTTATTTCTTCAGTCACTTTTTCTACACACACTATGGTTCTTATAAACAGATTTATTGCATTTTTTTTCTCCTAATTGAAAATCGACTGAGCTTCAGAAATAGAGATGAGCGACACCACAGGGATGAGATGTACATGTGACACAGGCTGCTGCTTTTGCCCATCTGTACAGAATGCCACTCATGTTAAAGAGCGTTTTCCTCTCTTTCCAAACAGGAAGACAAAATGATCTGCTTTTCCTGCCAGACAGAGGTGAACTGATTTGTTATAGTCCCCGTTGCTCTTTTTGTGAAAAATTGCAAGTGTGAAATATCTTAGATACAAAGCTGGGTTTTTGCTTGTTAGGGTTAATTCACATTTTAATAATGTGGTTTGTGCTTTGTCTACCGTTAGCCATTTTAAAAAATTTGAGCTCTAAACCAATTGTTTCATATATAATTGTCTAAATCCCATAGGTCATAATGATGACCTTTCTGTATTTTTGAATGTCTTTGTTTGAAGGTTATCGTATCTTTAATGCGAAAACCTCCCATATTTTCTGAAATTGTATCATCATTAAAGGGTTGAATAATATGACTACAAGGTGGTCTTAAAAAGCCAGAACATTTGTTAAATTTAAACTACTACTTTCAGGCACACATTTTCAACCCTTTTGTGTTAAAATTGAAATGTCAAATAACATGAAATTTAAAATACACATTAGATTTAGTATTGCCGTCACACAGTATTAAATATTAAACATTAATGTATTTCGTGCTGCTGGCAGGTTACAATGATTCAGTGTTTAATGAAAAAAACATTGTCTGCTTGATGACTTCTACGTATCGTAATAGAACTGTGTGTGTTTATTTACTATAGATTAATAGGCTTTGTTCTGCTAGTGCATACTTAAATATGATTTATGTTGTGTCTGAATATACCTGTTTCAGACACAGTCTATAACTGAAATCCACAAATTCTGTAACTTTTGGGAAATATGTCTTTGTTTCTGCTGTGAAGGGAATATTTATGAAAAGTTGCCTATGTCTCTTACACTGCACTCTTTGCAGTAACCAAGGCAGGCCTCGTTAGATCCAGGTGCTTTGTACCTAGTGATACGCTTAATATATGTCGTAAAATCTTGCTCTCAGCATAAAGCTGCTCTAAGTAAAGGGAATGAATCTAAAACAATAGAATGTACTGCTTGGAGCAGAATGAAAGAGAAATCTCTCATAGAGAATACATTTACTTCATTATATTTTAGATGCAGTTATATGTATGATTGGTCATGTCACTAGTTGTGTGACCTTTGGCAAGTTACTAATCTCTTTGCTTCAGTTTCTTTATCTGAAATTTCAAATGGGTATAATAATAGTTCCTACCTGATATCATAGTATACCTGGAATTGGGCCTGGTGCTTTGCAAATACTATATGTAGGTTATTTTTTGTTACCATTTTATGAGTATATGATATGTGTGAGCAATACCACAGTAGTGCAGAGACACAGAAACAGAAGGATGAACCATTCCGGATCAACTGAACTAGCACATTGTTTGACGGACCTGCTAGGATGCAGACTGGATGTTGTTACACTTGAGATGAAACCCAGTCACAAAAGGATACCATTCTGTGGAAGTATTTTATAGCTACAACTTACTCATAAACATCCCAAGGAAGACGCTACCATTTGACGTCAGCTCAGTTCCTTTCCATTATGAGAAAAAATTGTTAGCCTGGGTAGCCCCCTACCCTACCCCTAAAACCCAAATCCAGTAACACAGTTCCCACCTCCAGCTCAAATAGGCTACTGGCCCAAATCCCACTCCAGTTTCTGTTGGTTCTACAACAGAAATCAGATCTGAAACCAATTTCCAAACCTCTACGTAGGGTGTATTTTTACAAGCGCTAAAGGTAGTTGGCTTTCAGTTTTCATTTTAGTTTATTGATCTCTTAAAGCTATTAACTTGAAAAACTGCTGCTTTTTAAAAAGTGGAGGTATAACTGACACATAACATTGTATTAGTTTCAGGTGTACAACATAACGATTTGATATTTCTATATATTGTGAAATGAGCACCATAATAAGTCTAGGTAACATCCATCACCACACATAGTTAAAAATTTTTTTTCTTGTGATGAGAACTTTTAAGATTTACTCTCTTAGCAACTTTCAAATATGCAGTACAGTATTATTAACTATAGTCACTATGCTGTACATTACATCCTTTTGGCTTATCTTATAACTGGAAGTTTGTACGTTTTGACCCCTCCTTTATCCATTTGCCTTCCCCCAACCCCCTCCTCTGGCAGCCACCAATGTCTTCTCTTTTTATCCATGAGCTTTTTTTTTTTTTAATTTCACATATAAGTGAGATCATACAGTATTTGCCTTTCTCTGAATTATTTCACTTAGTGTGATGCCCTCAGAGTTCATCCATGTTGTTACACATGACGAGAGTTCCTTCTTTTTATGGCTGAATAATATTCCATTGTATGTGAGCATAGGGTCTGGTGCATCCGGAATGTACTTAAGAAATATTTCTTAACGGGAGGGAAGGCCAGAGTGGAAATTGTGGTCTATTTAACCTGGGAACATTAGTTAATGTGTCTGCCACATTTTTGTTACCCATTCATCCGTCAGAGGACAGTGGGGTTGCTTCTTCCTCTGGGCTGTGGTGACTCATGCTGCCGTGCGCACGCAGGTACAGATAACTTGTCAAATGAGTATTTTTGTTGTCTTCAGATAAATGCCTAGAAGTGGAATTGCTGGATCGTATGGTAATTTTATTTTTAATGTTTAGGAACCTTTATGCTGTTTTCCATAATGGCAGCACCAGTTTACATTCCCAATGACAGTGCACAAAGATTCCCTTTTCTCTACATCCTCGCCAACACTTATGTCTTGTCTTTTTGATAACAGCCATTGTAACAGGTGTGAAGTGATGTCTCCTTGTGGGTCTGATTTGCCTTTCCCTGATGACGGGTGATGTGAGCACCTTTTTATGTACATCTTGGCCATCTCTATGTCTTCTTTGGTAGAGCGTCTGTTCAGATCCTCTGCCCATTTTTAAAATCAGATTGTTTTTTGGTATTGAGTTGTATGTGTTCTTTGTATATTTTGGATGTTAACCCCTTACAGATACATGATTTGCATATATTTTTCCATTCAGCAGGTTGTCTTTTCATTTTCTTGATAGTTTACTGTACAGAAGTTTTTAAGTTTGATGTTGTTCCACTTATTTTCGCTTCTGTTACCTTTGCTTTTGGTATTAGATGGCTGCCTTTTTAAAGTTTGATTTAGGAGAATTGTATTTACAGTCTGAAGTTTTGTAGTCATCTTTAAAAATGTACATTAAACTTAGTTTTTTTCTTGTTTTGTTTAGGAGAATTCTAAACACATGAAAATAGCTTTAAGAAATGGAACTTGAATTATAATTTAATTTCCATGTATTAATAGACACATCATTCTTTGCTGTCATTTTGGCAGTGTTATAAGCTGATGGACTATTTCTGATGTTTTTAGTGGGCTACTTTTGGACTATTCAAGGTGCTATATAATATAATGATGTCTAGTTTTGTGTGAACGTATGTGTTTGGTCTGGTGAAGATTTCCGTTTTGAAATAAAATATTCTCTTATGAAGTGTGAATATTATCTGTCTTTGTACCTAGCTTATGTGAAAAACTGTCTGCGTTGTGTGCTATAGTTTTGTATTCACTAAAAATAGTGTTTTGAGCTTGGTTGTTTTTCTTTAAATAGATATACCATGACAACCAAATTTGTCAAGAAACAGTTGAAGATGTGAGTATTGCACTATGAAAATGAGATTTCAAAAGAATTGCAGGAGACACAGGGTGAGAATAGATTAGATAATTTTGCCAAATTTGTAGAGAAGAGAGTGTTACGTGTAGACTGGAGAATCAGTAAGGAAGAACATCTGAATACAGAGAAGTCATTTTTTAAATTTCTATGTTTTTCTTTTCAAAAAATGACTTTTGAGATAATTTTGCAGGTATGTATGAAGAAGGAGAAATGGGAAAGTGGAGTTGGGGGTACGATGAAGAAAAAGAGGAGGGAAAGGATTACACTTGAATTTACCCTATAAGCTCTTGAACTTACTAATGGACTCAATAATGGTATCATGCCAAAGATGACTCAGTTTAAAGCAAGCTCGCATAGAACAGACTTGACGACCTGAGGGAATGCTCTCAGCAGAAAAGAGGCAAAACTTCATCTAAAAAGGACAAGATCAGTTATCCGAGGGGAAATAACTTGCGAGTTCATAGAACATCGAATCTAAGAAACAGTTGCCAAAGCAGATATTACAATGAAAGGTAAGGGTAATAGACTTAATGTGACCTTATTTTATTAACTGATATGAAAAACTAGTTTTGGAAATACATAAATACACATCATAAAATTTTTTTAAAGGGGAAAGAGAAGCTGTGTTTTTGATGTTGCTTTAGGTAAAACTGTTTTATTATACAGCACCGTGATGTTCAAATGTGACTTTTAAATGAAGACTTTTATATAACTTATTTTTTCAGAAATATTTTCCCCAGTGCATTGAGAAAATTAAAAAATAAAACAGTAATTATGTAAGGTTCGTGCGGGCACTTTTTAATAAATTAAAACCTAGAAAAAGTTCATGTTAATTTTATGTCTTCTCTACGTTTTGTGTGGAATATGGACTAACAAGAATACCATTATCATCCTATGTTTTTATTGCACTTTATCATTTTCATATCTTGTTCGTGATCTCAGTGGATCCTCTGCACAGCACTGTGAACCAGGTGGGTGGTTTCCCCATTCTTTTGATGAGGAAATTGAGGCCAGATTGGTTACATGATGTGCCCAGAGGAAGTAGTAGATGTGGTCTACAATCCGGGCTTTCAGAGCCCGACTGCAAAGCAGTAATGTATGTACGAGAACATAAGCACAAGGGAACTCGGGAGTGTCTTAGGTTCAGGAAAAGAAGTATTTAAATACTGAGCAGTAATGGATGGTGGGACAGACGGCTCAGGCGAAGCCTTATCAGGAAAACTGTGCAGTCTTTGTGAACTAGAGAAAGCATGCACTTAGATCTGAATTGAAGTGTCCAGACTTAGATAAATCGTTTATGTATACTGATTTGGCCAAAGTTACTTTCCAATACAACATCATGTCTGTGTTTGAAAAAGTTTCTTGTTGGAAAGAAGAGCAATTTTGGGATGAGACAGGAAGATTTTGAAATCTTTTCAAAATCCAAAGATCAGTGTTTCAGAGCCCAGCATCTGTTTTGTGACCAGACTTTTCCTGTATATATTGCATTGGTTAGAGGGCATGATTTGATTATGCGGTCAGAAACAATCTGGGTAAAAGTGTTAAATCATCAATTTTTGTCTTATTGGGCCCCGCCTCACTTTCTTGTGGTTGTTTTTCAGTTCTGTGAAACAGCTTACCGCCGAACACCTCATCAGTGACGCAGTGTCTTAATCTTTTACTTCATTATCTATTCTCAGAAGAAATACCCCTGCTCCCCATTAACTATTTCAATTGAGACCTAAACCTTATGTCAACAGAATGACTCTCTTCCTGCAACTTAGGGTTTCAGCAAGTTAGTGGGAGGGATTTTGGGGATGAGGGACAGGAAAAGCAAGAAAGGGTATATTCCCGTTCGTCATGAAAACAGTGTAGTTCTGAGGTAGCTACCCAATCCTGGCAATAGTTATCTCGATTCTAGTACTGCCTAGATTCTTTTAGGAGGAAAAGACTAAAATTTTCAAAGCAAACATTGTTAAACCAGTAGGAGAATTTATTTTTGTGAAGAAAATAGGTGACAGCTAGAAAATAAAAAGTGGTACTGTAGTTTTTTGTTGGGTTTAAGAACATTTTGTTAAACAAAAGGTGTGTTTAGTCAAAAGAAATGAACCTGGAGTTTCTAGCAGTTGTGCTGGTAACACGTGAAGTTTGTGATCTGGGGCTGGCGATATTTCCTCCCAAGTTGCACTTGTACCTTGAAATGCCATTAGCTGCTCGCGTCCAGTGTCTGGCAATTTGTTACACTGAGCAGCTAATTTTTCAGTGAGGTTCCTCTGGGGCTCGGTGCAAAGTCATACAACACAACTGACAACGGAGTAGCAGCCTGAATTCAGATCAGAGGCCAAGTGAGTTTACAGCTCTGTAACCTTCAGGCCTAATAAGGAAGTTGTCTACAAAATAGCATTTGGTCTATTAATTATTTAATCTGAGTATTTTACCATCTGTAACCAACCAACACATATGCTGAATATTACTTTCCCCTTAGAAACATTTTAATTCTCTGAAGAATTGGAATTTAGATGTCTTTACCCTTGTTTGAGATAATGGAATCATATTTAACAGTGTAAATGTTGGAATCAGGCAAATTCGGTTTGAATTTTGGCAGAAACACTGTGTCATTTGGGCATTTTCTCTGTGCCTCAGTTTCTACATCTGTGAAATGAGGATGCTAAAAATAGAAACTTCCTAGGGATGGTATGGGGATTAAATAAAATAATAAATATTCTATTAAGGCACATTATAAAGTGCCTGATTCGTACTGTATTTCATATAATTCAATTATGAATATGAAGCTTCCAGCTTCCTTGGTCAAAACAAATGCATACCTAACACATACACGAGCATTTCACTCTTCATAAGTTATAGTTGCTCTGAAAGAATATGGAACTTCTCCACTTAGAATAATGACTCCTCTTTAGAAACCTCGGTCCTTGGGATCGGAACCCTTTCTGCTGTGACAGGAACCCAAGCTCAAATAGATTCAATTGGACTGTCCAGTAGAAAAATGAGGTAGAATCTCATTTGAATAACTAGAGCAATGTCCAGTTGAATATCATAAGCTCGTTTCCATGGCTACAGTGTATATTAATAAACTGTGTTCAATGTAAGGAATACCACTGAACAAGAAATTCTATAGAGCATGCTTTAAATTCTCTATTTCCCTTTACTTGTATATTGTATATGATACGTGCAATTGACCCTTGAACAACATGAGTTTCAACTGTATGGGCCCACTTATACACGGATTTGTTTTTCAGTAAATGGGTAGTCAGCTCTCCGTATCTTTGGGTTCTGCTTCCTTAGATTCAACCAACTGCATATGGAAAACAGTATTTTTGATCCCTGGTTGGAAATCTGTGTTTGCAGAGGGTCAGCTTCAGTTATGCACAGATTTCCCACTGCATTGGGGTCCATATCTGTAACCCCTACATTGTGCAAGGGTCACCTGTCTGCATATCTTTATGATGTTAAGTATTTTTTTTATATAGAAAGGGCTGCTAATCATAATTGTAGGCTGGGGAATGTGAACTGGAGATGCACCTTTTTGGACTAAGTGCCATGTGATCAAGGAATCAGCTTTTCCTTAATCAATGGGGCTCCTTCAAGTTCCACCCCCCTAGCTAATCATAGTCTTGGACTTTGCCCCCTCTCCGCCTTTGTGGTGGCTACTGGCCGTTGGCATGTTTCTTGTGGTTATACTACTCTGAGCCTGATCACCCTGGGTGCCAACATCAAGAAGGTAATTTTATCAGAAAGAATTAAAAGTATCTATTTACCCAATCTCGTCCCCACCCAAACTCCATCTCAGGTATCACACCCTGATCCGTTGTCTTTAAAAAAAAAAAATTAATATTTTTATGCTATTGGGAAATGCGTTAGTTACTTTGATGTCATGTCACATTTCTCTTTTGGGTCAGAACATCTCATCAATATTACTGCTCCAACTCGCCTGAGATTGCTGGGCTAGTGTGTAATTCATACTGGGCATAGGTGATGACACACTCTTAGGAAGGTGAAGGCCCTGAATCCCTTAGGTTATGAAACCTAAACCCTCCCCTTCTCTAACTATTTAGCTGTTTGTTACCTGTGTAGTGAAAAGATTGTTCTTCAATTCAGTGTGGTCCCTAACATTTGATCAAAAGCTCATCACCCAGTTATCTTGTCATGGATGAAGCTGCCCCTTGGCTCTTTTCTCATTTGGGTACTAAATTAGTAAGTGAAGCATAGCAACGTGGCTGTCACCTCCCACTCCCCGATTTCAGTTTTTGAATTGCTTGTTCTTTTTACATGCCTTATCCGTGGTTGGTTCCCATGTGACCTGGGTCAGCCAGGCTTCATGGCCACAGACGTCCCTGGAGTAAAATTTTGTTACAAATTATAGAGTTTATGATCACCAAACATAATTAGAGGGAGAGAGGGCCATTATTCCTCTCTTTTTACAATGCGGTCCCAATACTGAGTTCATTAGGTAGGACCTTGGTGTCTATAAATTTCCATATGTATGTCTGGCTAGAGAAGAGTCTCATTTACAAAAATCCTTGGCTTAGAACATAAATTAAGGAAGTGACTATTTGTGCTAGAGGAGGCTGCAGCATAGTATTCCTTTAAATCAGAAACCCTACTGAAACTTTGGAGATGTTTCAAGCCCTGAACAGATCTAGCCCACAGCGCTCTGACCTGGACCATCCCAGGGCTGCGATGCTCTCGTCTCACACACTTGAATTTCACTTAAGCAGAGATGCAAGGCAGATGCCCGAGGCTTAGCGAAACCAAATGCCCTGCGTCTGTGGATCCATCGTACATGAACACTCAGCTCATAAAGCCCGAGCCCTGTTCTGCCCGTTGGGCTGTGATGGCTCATCTTGACCTCACATTCAAGGCCTCAGGCAGTTCTGCATGGCTTCACTCGCCTTCCAATCCAGCCACCAACACTTCTCCAACGTAGTACGTTAGTGAAGACACTTTGTGTTGAAAGTGATAGAAACCAACTCAGCATAACTTAAGTAGACGGGGAAGAGCTGGCTGGACCCTGACTATTTTATAAGGTCAAAGAAATTCCTTGGTAGCCAAGCCAGGACTGGTGGACCCGCACATTCTCTAGAACGCTCGCTGCCTTGGATGTGACTGCGCCACCATTTCCTGTCTCCAAGTGTCTCCGCTTCAGTGTTTGTCCCCTAGAGTGGGATGCGTGTGGACCAGTTTGGGTTAGGCACCTGTCAGCAGGCCCACGGAGCTCAGAAATCAGCCCTGCTAAACATTTCCAGAAACGGGGAAGTAGTGAAGCTACGGCAGTTGTCTCATGTCCCGGCTGCTCCGTGGGTCAGGCGCGCCCAGCCTGCATCCCTGTCATCTTCCTTCTGCTGTGGCCCATCAGACTCTTCTGGAATCAGCTCCTCGCCTCCTCCTGGTGCCTTTCCTGACCATCCAGTCAGACCTGCAGCGTTCTGCTGCTT
Organism: Rhinolophus sinicus; assembly: GCF_057876585.1. Classification (NCBI taxonomy): domain Eukaryota; kingdom Metazoa; phylum Chordata; class Mammalia; order Chiroptera; family Rhinolophidae; genus Rhinolophus; species Rhinolophus sinicus. The sequence goes on along the minus strand of NC_142506.1, from coordinate 54,314,729 downwards.
TCCCGCAGCACATCACTCCTTTCAGTCAGCATTCTCTATTCTGCCTTCTGTACTGAGCCTCATCCATTGGTGTTTTCTCTTCACTCCAGCCTACCTACCCCACCCGACCTATATAATGCGCTGCTCGGAAGAGATGACAATGAATGGGGGGTTGAACTAAGAATTGAATTATTCTGTCAATGACCAGTTATTGATTTGGTTGTGCCCTAGCATTCTCAAGGGCTACATGTGGGCTGCCCATATGCTTGCTGTAAGACAACTCTCAGATGACTTTAAAACTGCGAGCGCTGTAAAAGTGAAAAGAGTAATACCAGTGTGGGGGCGTTTGCGTTACTTGTTTCAGGATAAGGGAGCTATCGAGAGGCGGGTCCCTGGAGTGGGATTAGGGATGAAGGCATTGATTGGCACCTGGGTTTAGGACCTTTTCATTGTCTCAGCCGCTGCCGGCCTCTGTCAGATACTGAGCATCTCCCACCAGGCTGTGCACCAGAGACGTGCAGCAGCTCACAGCTACGGTGTGGCCCTGGAATCGCGAGTGCTGAGTTCAGACCCTCCTTTCTAACCTACAGTAAAGCTGCAGGTACGGTAAGGTTAAGGATCGGACCACAAAGACAAAAGCCAGGTAGTAAAGGAGAAGGGAAGAGAAAAGCTTGGTGAAACATTATTATTATTATTATTATTATTATTATTTTTGACTAAGGGAAGTCATAATAATTGAATGTGTAAGCCTTAGCCTTGATTTTCCTAATAGCCAGATAGGATGTGGAATCATTGTCTGGTACCAGTCAACGTCGCGGTTTATCAGAAGAACAAAACACTTGATGAGCTTAAGATCCGAAGTCTTTGAGATTTGGGGTTTCTTCTGGTCTTGGTTTCCTATGTAAATTCTATTTTCTTGTCCTGGATATTTTTAATGCATCACATGTGATTTTATATATGTAAGCTTTCTAAAACCCTTGATGGAACTAACTGGAGCACAAATATGATTACGTAAGCAAATGAAAAACAAATAAATGAATAAATAAAAACAATTTCATTATTACCATCACCCCAAATGAATGCATGTCCTGGAAAACATGGCTAAATTAGCAGTTGACTGAGAACTTGGCCTTCTCGGTTATGTATGGTTGCATTCTTATTATATTTGCACTTACAAAGTTGAAAAAAAATGTAGCTGTAACTTTTCGTACAGTTTGGAATATTCATAGCAAAGAATGAGCATGAAAAACTCACCTTTGCAGTCCTGAGGGTCAGTGGCTCGTTGGTGTGGAATGAATGTTAATTTAGGGAAATAAGCCCAGAGTGATGCAAAAATATCATAGCCTTCTTCAGAATCAACATTTCCAAACACTTTCTACTTTAAATCTGAAGTTTTAATTTTTTATATAAAAGTCTACATTATTTGGATGAGGTATTTTAACTTTCCTTTTTATTTGTTTAATGTCCGCTCCTTTCTTAATATAGTAGAAAGTATACATTCCAGCACGTTCCAAAATATTTTTCTTCTCACTTTTTCTTCTTTAAACCTCACTTGGTTGGGAGATGAAAGTAAAAGGTAAAATAAAAGCTAGTCGCTGCTTCATTCCATCAGGACCTCTACAGAGTCCAGGTTCTTTGTCTGTTTGGCCATAGCAGAATTTATGAAAAATCGGAAACATTAGTGGTGCCTGACAGGCAGCCTGTCACACAGAGAACGCATTGCCTGTCCTAATGGCAAAATTATAGAAACTTGAAACCTCAGCATTTTGAAGATCACTGAGATATCATTTTTGTATGTGTACAGAATATTTCATGAATTATGTTTAGATGGAGTCCATACAAACTCACTTCGTATCAAAACTGAAATATTGTTTTCTGGACAGAAAACTTGTCACTAGACAATAAAAGAAGACACATTTAAGTGTTGATAGTAGGCAACAGAAAACACTGTGGAAAACTCCAGTAAAAGCAGAATTACAGGTGCTTTCTGCCCCTTTTCATAGTACCGAAAAATGTGCAGCAACAAGAATTTTGATGATACATGCAGAAGTTCTGCTCTTATGGTGTATATTTTACATCTGCCACCATAGCCCAACATAGCATCTCTCACTGTCAAATTGAGTTAGCTGTGGTACATATCATGGATGTCTTTAAAGCTATTTTGTCATTAATAATGAGGCATTCAAAAATATGAAAATAGATGATTATCGTACATACACCACTGGTGCTTTCGGTTTGCTGTTTTGCATGAATTAAATCCTAGTTATAAGGTGGCATTATCCAAAATGAATGGGGGAGAATGATCCAGAAAGTCAGGACTTCTTTCACATTCACAAGTACCAGCTTCATTCTCTCCCATGAAGTGAGTCAGCACCTCAAAATTAAAAATTCTAACATGTAGATAGACAGTCTCAAGACGTATTTTAAAATGAGGTCACTCAAGAAAGTGAAAAGTGCAACGAATTTGCATACAAGTGTCCTTGGACCCTTTCAGATATTGAACATGAGTGATAAGTAGCTGGTTCATGAACTGTAGCCTTCATAGTATGTTTTAGAGTCCAATAAAAAAAAAGAGGAAAGTGTTTTGTGTTAGTGTTTCTCATGTGTAAGAGATGAAATTGAAATAAGATTTTTTTTTTAACATGGAAATTAAGTTAGCAAGGACTCGTTTAATGTGTATTTTTCTGTTTTATTTTTTTCTCTAATTATCCTTCTCCTAAACCACAGGGCTAGACAAAATTTGTCACAGTGGTTGGTTGGATATATGGTTTCTTGGATGCGCATTTAAATTTGACTATTCAAAAGTATGCATGTACGGAGTATGGAGTTTTTATTGATGATAGGCTACATTTTAGGTTATATTTCACATTAGATGGGGAGATGGGTTGGCTTCATACTTTAAAAAAATAGTCTTTTACCTCCAAATAAAAGGAATAAAAGTATTCAAAAACCTCTAAAATGTTATTTCTTTCTGGTATAACTCTCAATCTGTTGTGTTCTCTTTCCATGAACTAAGAATTTTTTTCTTCACCAACCTTTTAAAGTAGGAATCCAGATAATATTGAAATAGTTTTAAAAAATTGTTCCAAGAATTGCAGTATGATTTCAAAAATAAAAAATAAAAAACGAATGCATAGATCAACTAATGCAACAAATATAGCCAAAGACTGATTTTGAAAGTAAACTTCAGGAGAACTCCCAGAATAAGTAGGAAAAAAAAAAAAAAGACTAAGTAATAGACAATTTGGGAAATAAAAGGTTAATATCTAAGAAGATCAACATCTTTAGGATTTTCATAAGCAAATAATTGTCAAAACAGAGGGGAGGAAATATTCAATGAAACCATAGAATAATTCTTCAAAAAGCTGAAAAAGCCATATCAGCTTCAGATTGAAAAGACTCACTATGTGTTGAGGCAGATAAAAAGAAATCTAATACTTAGTTTTCCCTGGTCTCAGAACTTCATGAATTAAAAATACATTTATACCTACATACTTCATAGAGAAAAAATAAGTTACAAAAGTTACAAGAACTAGACTGAAATCATATTTCTCATAAACTGCATTGGATTCTAATAGATAATTGAGCAATACTTTCAAAGTTTGGAGACAAAATAACTTTGAATAAAAATCTCATGCAGTCAAAATTATTTGTTAAGTAAGAAGGCAACGATAAAAATATATTCAAATATGCATGGATATAAGGTATTTATTATCCAAGCTTCCTATATGAAAAATAAATATTTTGGAAGTTACTTCAGTGAAATGATAAGGGAATCCAATAAAAAAAATAACCTCTGGTGTAAGATAGTTGCTGGTAAAATGAAGCAACACAGCAACAACAAGAAGAAATTGAATCCATTTGACCTTGGTTCTTGGGACATTTTCCTTCAAACAGGAAGGGCTTAATGACACAGGATTGCATTTCCTCTTTGGTGGGTCTATCCACAATACTTAGTTCTATGGTTAATAATATTTATATAATTATAATATTGTAAATGCTGTTGGTTTTTAGTCTCCTAAAATCAATTATTGAGAAAGAACAGAGGACTGAGACCTAATAATGATAAAGAATTTAATGGTTTACAAATAAACCCTGACAAAGTAAAGTTATACTATAACAAAAATCAAGAAATCTTAGAATATGTTATTTAAAACTAGTGGTATCCATCAGAAGAACAACAACAAAAAAACATACTCTTTAGACGTTTTTTCTTTCAGAGAGAGTTATTGGAAAAAGGAAAATTTTCATCAATAGAAGGTTGTTAAATTGCAGTTTTTTTTCTCATAATGCAGCAGAAGAAACTAATGAAGGACATTTATATCTGTACTGAAATCAAGCTTTGCAGTGAATAAAACTAAGTCGCACTATGGGATCGATGGCATCATGTAATTTAGGTTAAAATGCTGTTATGTTTAGGTGTATACCTTTATTCATGTGAGAAAACGTCTAGAAGGCTACATAATTACTACGTCTTAAAGGTTTAAAAGTTTACAGGGGCTTTTAAAAATCGCTTTTGCAGTTGTAACACTCAGTAAAGATATTTCGAAGAATGAGATTGTTGGAAGCCCAGAGAAGGGGACCGCTTTCCCAGGGTCAGCCGGGAAGCACATGGCAGCATCAGGACTGGAGTCCAGGCAGTCACGGTGTGGCCACGGCTCGGGGGGTTTTAGCCCCCCCCTCCACATTTCTGTCAGCCCTCCTAAGCCACACCTAATAATAATAGTAACAACAACGATAATAACGGCAAACATATGTGTCAAATTTTATGTAAAGTGTGAATAAAAAGGTCTTTGGGGGAAGAGCCTGTGTGGCTGACGTCTCTGTCGGGGGCGGGATGATCAAGAGGGGTTTTGACAGAGAAGAGGGTGATCGAGCCAGGCCTTGAGCAGTGAGCATGGTTTCTGCCAAACCACGTGTGAATGGCACTATGGCCACATACCCCAGCCAGTGCAGGGGCACCAAGAAGGAACTTGGATGACAAATGCAGTCTCTTCTGTTACTATTCGTGTTTCTACCACAAGAATTAATTCATACACACTTGATAAATAGGGAAATGATACTGAATGGATGGGACAGTCTCTGGTTTATAAGTGATTTTTCTTGGCCGGTTAGTGATTTTTGTCACCAAATTAGTAGCCAAAAAATAACCTCTGATCATAGCCCAGCCTGCATGGAGGAGGAACTCAGTCGTGAGCCTGAGGCCTCGAACCCGTCACCTCCTGGCTTCCTGCCCTGGTTTTGGTCACAGTTCTGTCCACTCTTCGTGCATTTCCATTACTATCTCCGTCTCACAAGCTACTTGCTTGCAAGCTACCTTAACCTTTCCTTTGAAAGTTCTGTTTGTGTATTTACTGTCTTATTTCTCTATTCACAATTTCATGTCTTGTTTTACCAGTGCTAGCATGTTTTCTTCGGTGTTTTTAGAGCCCAGTTACAATATTATATAGGCTTTGAGTGTTCTGCCTGATGTTTCCTCATAGAGCAAGATTTTACACACCTTGAGATTTCTCAGGACTGCATCTATCCACGTACCATAAACCTCTAGTTTAGCTTATAGAGCAGGGCTGTCCAATAAAACTTTCTGTGATGATGGAAATGTTTTATGTCTTGCTTGTAATATTGTAGTCACTAGCCACATGTGGCTATTTAATTTGAATTTCATTAAATTAGATACAAAGTTCAGTCCCTCGGTGGTACCAGCCGTACTTCAAATGCTCAGCAGCCACTCAGCGGCTTCCAGCTCCCACGATGGACAGTGTAGCTGTATTATATGGAGAGAGTTTGGAGCACCTAAGAATATTCGAACCCCTTGTCATGACTCCAAACACTCTTCCCTCAGCATTTCCCTGCCTAGAGGTTAGGGATTTGCTCTAGGAGAGAAATTCAAGTAGAGGTTCTATGATAATAGTGTGAGGAATCTGGAACCCTTGGGAAGGGAAGCTCTGATACGCGTGGTGCTGCCATGAGCCGGATGTTGTCCCTGGGCTGGAGATGGCTGCCTCTCCCTGTCTGTCTCCCGCGGAGCCTGGCTGTTGCCCAGCTGGGGACCACAACTGTATTGAATTGGCCTGTAGAGTTATGTATGGTTTTGTATCCCTCACCAGATCATAAGTAACTAGAGAGTAGGGATTGTAGTTTTTCATTCTGTATCCTCCTCAGTGAGTAACACTTCTTAGTAACATGTATTGGAATGGCATCATTATCTAGCTTGAAGACAATGTATTATGCATATTCCAGGAGCAATTGAGTATATTCTTCAATTTTAGTGAGCTGAAAAGGACTTAAATACGGGTTGATTAGGACAGAAACTAGTGAAGGGCTTATGACACTTTCCAGTTACAACGCAGAAAACAGTGTTAAGTCCTGTTTTTTCTTCTGGGATTGTGTATTTTCGGCCTCAGCCTTATACTGAAGAGCTGGTCTGTTAAGGAGATGTGTGACTTAATGTATTTCCAAGTTAGCAGTTCAAAAGACCCACTATTTTTGGAACTAGGAGAATAGGAACCTAATGCAGAGTGAAATATGTCTGGGTTGTAAGATCACGTTTTATGTCACATTTCACTTTGTAGTACTCTGCATCTCTGTAGCACCCTACTTTTCTCTTTTGGAACCGAAATAGTCTCATAGGGAATGTAACCTGTTTTTCTTTCCATTGTATGAGTTTTAGTCATTCATTATGTTACTTTTGCATCTGTTTAAATAGACACATAACTTCAACAGAATTCTAACTCCACACTGTGTCCTTACAAAGGTTTCTTGCCCAAATTTTAACTGATGTACAGAATTCTGTCATTTTAAATGGACATTTGCAGTGCAGCATCGTTCACTGTGGCAGCTACTTAGCATTTATCAGCTTGCAAGTTCAATGCAATATGCTGTTAGGTGAGCTCTTTTTAAGGCACTAACATTTAAAACACACAGTGGTGTGGAGACCAGTAAGCGTCCCCATGTCAGTTGAGGGAGGGCGTCCCCTCTGTGTAGTGTGTGCTCTTTAAAAGGAGCAGCCATGGCTCTCTGCCTCATTGTAATTCACACTGCATCCAGCGCGACTGGAGAACTAATGAAAATACTGGGACTACACGGCTTTATTTTACTGTTGAGAATTCAGAGTGGTTACAGTGTTAGGTAGTGCCTCATTCTCTTGGTGCTGCATTTTTTAAATGGTGATTTTTATTTTCAGTCCAGTGGTCCATTTCATTCATTAACCCTATAACCACTGTGTAAGCTTTATGGCACAAAAGAGCTTCCAAAGGAGAAGGCATGGGTTGGGTTTATTATAAATGCAATTGTCCGAATCATTCCTAAATCTCAATGTGTGTATTCTCATTGGCATTGAAACTATGGCTCTTAAGTCAGACTGCGAGAAGATCAAAGTGCTGGAAATAGAGTAAATACTGTGTTTCTCCTAGAGTATGATCTCAAGTGATACAACTGTTGCCATAGCAAAATTGGGTTAAATTTAATAAAATCTGCTCATTGCTTCCAAGGAAAAACTAAACGAGGGCATAAGAATTTTAATGTCACTTGTTCCCGTTTCATTTGATTTTCCATCCTTAACACAAACTAAACATTGAGTGTACCCTTCATTTTGAAAAATTGATTTGCTATGGCAAGTTGACTGGTATTGAATTTTGTGTGTGATCTGTACAGATTTGTACCCAAAACAGTAATTGTCATTCATGCCATGCTTTTGTGTGTCAAGTGCTGTATCTGATGAATAACTGGCACCTCAGATGACTAAGGCGGTTTTGAAATGTAAGGGATATTATCTCTAGGATATTCTGAAATGTCTTATGATCTTATTTTGATGTCCTACCCTTGCAATTTAAAGCTGTGCTCTCTTAAAGCAGTACTGTATATCAATGTAAGTGTGTGTGTGTGTGTGTGTGTGTGTGTGTGTGCACGCACGCCTGTGTATTTTAGAACACCAAAATCCAGTGATTTTTTTTTTTTTTTTATAAGATGGGCACAGCTCACAGTGGCCCATGCGGGGATTGAACTGGCAACCTTGGTGTTATCAGCACCATGCTCTAACCAACTGAGCTAAGCGGCCACCCCCAAAATCTAGTTTTTAATGTAGAACTTAGAATATTATATTGATGCTTGTCTGAGCACTGTAAAAATACTACAGCTACATTTTGAGTGTTACACTGTTTCCTGTAATAGAGATATGTATTTACTTATTAAATCTTTGTATTGTTGATGACGCTGATGTCACCTGCCCAATGACTTCAGAAGCATCTTTGTTGCATTCTGCATGTGTTTACAAGCCGTATCACAAAAGCAGGAGAGAAAACATACCTCTTTGGAAGTGGAATGTCAGCTGGAGTGAGAAAAGGCTAAGAATGACTGCCAGCTTCAGAGAATGAAAGACCACTTTGAGGAAAGAATGAAAACCAGACTCCGAGTACATCGGGTATCGTGCTTAGCAGCAGCCCAGGGAACTCACGGGGCGAGAGAAGACCCTGAATTCGTAACCTGAAAAATTACTTTGAATAAAACACGTAAGTTAGAAACTTAACTAAATTAAATTATTTAAGTGAAACTATATCTCATGAAAAATAGTTCTGTCTGAGTTAGGAAGCTGAGTAACTGAGAAAGATACTGCTGTGAGAAATTTGTATGTACACACGTATGCATCAGAACTACGTAAATGTAATTAAAATCAAATCAAATCCCAAGCTAGTTTTGCCAGTTGTACTAGTCATGTTTCAAGTGTTCAGTAGCCACGTGTGGCCGTGGCTGCTGTATTTAATGGTGCAGATAGAAAACATTGCTGTCATTGCAGGGAGTTATATAGGCGAGTGCTGCTCTGGAGGAATTCCTTCTTAATCGAGTGGTCCAAGGATTTTGATACTATAGTTTAATGATAAAAATAAACCGAATAGTGTAATAGTGAGGGAAGATTGTGCAGCTTGATTTGCGTGGAGACATCATGGTAACCTGAGAGCCATAAACGCTGACGCAATCCCCAGCTTTGCTGTAAACCTTCCCTGTGCCATCTTGGACCTGTGGTCGGATCTCTCCAAACATGTTTTATAAACCAGCCTTCCTCCTGGTTCCCTGCTCCCGTTCTGATGTTCCTTAGGTCATGATTTCTTTACGTACCTTTGTAAAAATTGTTCGCTTATTGTGTTGAGTGTGTTTATGCAAACTAAACCTTTCTGGGAGGGTGTGTGTGTGTGTGTGTGTGTGTGTTTGTGTATATTAGAAACCTTGGTTTTCCTACTTGTAAAAAGAAAAAAAAAAGATTGCTATTACGAACCCACAGATCATAGGCAGTGTGAGAATTAATGATCATTGGGAACAATTGGAAAAATGTAAAACATTATATACAGAGTGGCATAATATGTGGGTAAGACCATGTAGGAAAAGCAGTGGTTCTGAAAGGCTTGGTGAATTATCAAATCCTAAGGATTCTTTAAATTAGTATTTAAATACTATTATATTAAATTTTTAAAAAATGTGTTTGGACAATGATTGAATTTAATGCCTCATTTTTGGCATTTATCTGTTTGAACACCTGGAAAAACTTACAAGGCCCATATTTTTAAGGCTGAAGAAATACATATATATATTATATATGTATATGTATATATACACATACATATATATATTATATATATACACACATATGTAATAACATATGTAACATACTCCAATTATATATATTTCTTGTTAGGTAGTCATAGATGTTGAAAAAAATTGCAATAATATGTCATTTTCTGAAAAGCTGAAACTTGAAAGCTGTGTTATTTAACTTTGCAACATTTCAACGAAAGGGATAAGGGGCAATTATAATAATTTCCCTTCTATAAAGACAGTTAAAATTTCAAAAAAATTGTCTTAGGCTTAAGTAAATTACTGGTATTTTTTTGTTCTGTGTCAGGTAGACTGAAGCACCCATTATTAACACCAAATGCCTTATTCAACAGGTCATTGCTAATTATTTTATTTAAATTGACATTAATCCCTTTTATTTTTAATTAGCAAGACAAATTGATGTCAAAGAATTTTAGCAGGATGATAAGACGAAGAACAAAAACCAAATGTAGAGTTTCTCAGGAGAAAGATAGTGAAGAATTTTTGTATATAATTTGTTAGAAGATGCTCTAACATCATTTGATTCCTATAATGAATTTAACTTTTAAATTAATGAACTACTAATTGAAGATCTAGAATAATAGTCATTATTAATAGATGTAAAGAGAATATGGAGCTTTAGTTGTGGAAATTGTTTCAGGCCACTAAATTGCTATTCTTGGTCTAAATGATATTAACATCATTTCTAAAGTTATCTGAAAAAATTTAAAAATCTGGCTCAGAAATCCCACTTCAATAATTCATCCATTTTAGGTTTTATTATGGATATTTCCAAGGAAAGTATCCAAAATAAATATACATGGTTAAAAAGAGGCCTTATTTCTTTTAGAAGGAACATTGAATCTAGATGATAGAGTTTTAATTTGTTTTATAAAAAAAGGTGAGTGACTGTGCTGCTAGAAAACACACATCGTGTTTCTCTCTCTCTGAGAAAGTCCTACATACAGGACTGTCAGCAGAATAGAGGCTTGTGAACACTGTGACCACTGGATCCGAAATGGCCACTTCAGCTACTATTTAAAAATGTGATCTGATGCTAAGATTTATTGCCATTTGGGATTTTTTTGCTGTCATTCAGCTGGAACTGCAGGGAGGCCGTACGGATGAGCGCAGGTCAAATATCACCAGCTAATACTAAATATGCAAGAAAAGATGTGCAGACTCGGAACAAGAGCTGATTTTCATGTGCCTCACAATGGTGCAAGTTAGGGTGGAAAGAGTACCTCCCAGTCCAGTATTCTATGAACTTTGTCTTCCGTTCAAAATGATATAAACCTGAGAGTTCTATAAGATAAACTATTTAATGGTAGTTAAACCTGGAAACCAGTCGAATTGCCCTGCTTTAGGATCTTCTGAAATAAACTTTGAAATAGGAAACATATGTAAATCACAGCATATGATGCCAAATCTAGTTTATCAAGATGTTTATCATAGATTTTTAGAGGTAGATAGGACCTTAGAAAATTATTTGAATGATTATGTGTAAATTAGTATTATTTTCATTTTATGCATGGCAGTAAATGGGCTAGGGATGTTATCTTCTTAAGTACAAACTTTTTCCCCCCCCGGGGATTGAACCAGCAACCTTGGTGCTACCAGCACCAGGCTCTAACCGACTGAGCTAACCGGCCACCCCAGTTCAAACTTTTAATAACGTGCCAGAGGGTACCAGTTCTTCAGCCTGGCATCTTAGCACAGAGTTTTTTCTACCACCAAAGTTGTTTTATTTAGTCTTTTCAAGGGCTCTTGAGTATATGAGCTGAAAAGGAAGCAGAGAAGGGTAAAAATCAACATTTCCTAAAAGAGAAACTTTGTCCTTCAGTAATAGAAAAAGTGAAAAGTGCATTTAGTCATGCATTGTGATGTGTTCCAATGAAAGTGTTACCCCGTTTTTCCTGAGGGGCTACAATTTAACAAGAGGTGTATGGGAAATTGGACTTGGTTAATATTCCCCACAAGCTAGGATTAATTGAATTGTTGGGGTATGGAATGTAATATGTCAATCATCATCATGAGCAGTTATTAAGTATTAATGGTTCATATTAAAGAAAATTAGAGACAACACATAACTTCACCTAATCATTTGCCAAACAAATTCAAGAATGCATTTTGAAACCAAGAAAGACTGAATTATATGGTTTATAAGGTCTTCTTGAGCTATAAAATTCAGCGATGATGGTTACTAGACATTTTTGTTTTGCTATTTTTCATATAAAGTGTATTAATTTTGTTGCCTTTGTAATATTTACATGTGTCCAGTTTAAAAAGTTTAGTTTGACATTCTTATAACAGTGTTTCTATTTTTTATTCCAAATGTGGGTTAAAAATTCAGAATGGTGGTGTTGTAGGACTAGAAATCACTCTGCTTCCCAACTCCGCTCTAAATAACTCATAGTTGAAAGAAATTGGACACATCAAAGGTATCAATGTGATACGAATGGGGACTGGTAGGTGCTGAAGCCTATGACTGGAGTAAAAAACTTCTAGTAGGTGAGTGAGATGTACAATCAGCATCAAAAGATGGAATCGAAGCAATCTGTACTACCCACTGAATGTTTTATTTTCATATAATTTATAATATTCCTTGCAACAATTATTGATGAAAATATACCCGAAGTCCCTTGTAGACTAAATAAATCTGTGGCACATGGAGCCATCATTAAGTTGTCTTTATGTAAGTTTAAATTTTTTTTAAAAAAATTTATGCAAAGTATGCTTGGTAGAAAAGAAGGTCCTCCAGCAAATTAACAGAAAGGCTATGAAATTGCCTTTATGAAACATTTAGGAGTCAGTATGAGACAAATAACAGGGGCTTTCACAGTCATTTAGTTTCTCTACTTTCTCTGTGAGGACCCCATTATGGACATACAAATGCAGCACTTCCAGTTCAGTTTAATAGGGCAGACATATGAAAGCTCATTTCAGGTAACTTTTCTAGAACAAAGTGGGATCCAGAGAGAGTAAAAAAGAGTAAATATATTGTGGATATTTATCTTGTTGTGAAAGGTAACTGGAACATAGATTGGCTTTCATTTTTGGAAACAGAAAATCCGATTGATAATGAAATTTCTCCCATTTCCAGGTAGAAGAGAATCTTAAAATTTTTTTATTGTGTCCTATGAGATGTTTGTTTATCCTGCATCCTTACAATATTTTAATACAAAATGCTGTTGATTTGCACATGTTTATGAAAATGAAGATTGTAGTTTATCCTAATCCATCCTCAAAGCTCCTGATTAGATTTGGAAGAAAAAAAATTGGACAATAGAGCAAATAGATTTGGAATGAATATATTATGGATAGAGAGATTATATAAAAGAGATATTGGGCCCGACAGGTGTATGTGTTCTGGGTCCACATAGTTTATGCATGAAAGATTTATTTTAGAATTCAACTTCAGCAGGTTATTTGAATAGGAAAACAAAGGGAGAGGATTACATATGTTTCATTTCTTCCAGTAACTTTTATTGTTACCTGTTTTGAGCACGCACACACATATATATCTACACACACACACACACACACACACACACACACACACGTCTTTTGACTTACGTTCTTTGGAGTTACTGCTGTGTTTTTATGTACAGTGGAAAAAAATTGGTTTTCTGATGTGGTTAGAGTTTACCGAGTGGTTTGCACTGGCCCCTTTTTCTAGCACCTGCCACTGGTTCTGTTTTCTCCAAGCACATCTTTAGGCAGGTGCAGCTTTAGGTGCAGTGAGAAAACATGTTTCAGGAAACAAAAGCTAGTATTCATTAGTTCAATCACTTCGAAAAATAAATAATTCGAACAATATCTGATTTTTAAAAAGGGACTAAAAGTAACATTGTGTCTAGGTGGAATTCTCTGCATGGACCCTGCTTTGGCTAATGTTTTCAGTGGAGAATGTCCCAGCTCTGAAATCGCGCGTTAATCCTTTATTGCTCCTAACAAGGTAACAACGAAGTGTGTGTATAAAGATGGTGAGAGCAGCCTCCCATCGCACTGATGTTGGTGCAAAGAAAGATATATTTTGCTGCAACAGACCTTGCCTTTGAAAAGAGCCACAAATGCCTTTATTTCATCATGTTTCTTCCCCGATTTTCAGAGTAGCTAGGTCTCTTTTTTCTCTCTGCCTTCTTCTGTCAAAAGCATGACGTGAAGATTCATGGAGCCCTAAAGCTAGCTCTTTTGTTTTCAGATCACTCTTTTGGAGAAACTTAGGATGAATAAATTCAAATATCTCAACAACTTACTCAAAGAGAGAGAGAGAGAGCTGCTCTAAACTTGGTCTGAAGTGAACAATATTTGGGGCCAATATAGTGAAACTTTTCAAAAGGCTTGTATATAATTACTGTCCTTCCTTCTCACCTCTTCCTCCTCGACTTCCATTCTCTTATCTGCCCATCCTAATGGACTTTCTTCACCCGTATTTCATTGAAACTGTATGAATAAGATCGCCAAAGACCTTTGATCTTGCCAAGTCCAGTGTCTTATGTTTGTCCTCTTGACCTTTCAGCAGCCTTCCTTTAATAGACTCTCCTGTCTTGGCTCCCAGCACCCTACACTCGCGTTGATTTTCTGTTACTGGACAGCCATTTCTGTCCTTCTTTTGATGGCTTTTGCTTCTTTTATTAACCTTTAAATATCGGAATTGCCAAAGGCTCAATCATAGGCATTCTTCTCTTGTCTTGTAATTAAACTGTCTCCTTAAAGGATTTTTATTTAGTTCCATGGCTTTAAATACCCTCTTTTATGCCTATTTACTCCAAAATTTTTACCTCCAGTCCTGAGCTCCCCACTGAACTCGAGTTGGGTGTCCAGCTTCCTACTGGCTATCTGGAAGCATCTCAGACTCAACATAGCCAGAGCTGGTTCCCAACCTCGTCTCCCACCTACCTGTCCTTGCCTCTGTCTTTCTCACCTCAGTACTTAGCATTACCTAGTCGTCACTTTTGATTAATTGTTTCTACCACTACGCTCCACCCCCAATCTATCAATCAGGCCTGTTAGCACGTCCTCCAGATATGTCTAAAATCTGTTTTCCTCCCTTTCTCTGCTACCACTGTAGTCCAAAGTAGCACTGTATCTTGCCTGAACAATTATGGTATCTTCCCCACCCATCTTCCTCCTTCCTTTCCCTGCTCCTCAGTAAACTCTCCACACAGCAACCAGAGTGATCTTTTAAAAATGTAAATTAGTCCTCCCCCACCCCCCAACCAGCCTTTCACTGATTCCCATTATACTTAGAGTGAAACGTGAATTCCTTATGGTGTTTCAGTACTAACACATCCACCCTCTTGTGCTGGTTTCTGTGCTGTACTGAGGCTTGAGAGTTTCAGTACAGATGTCACCCCCTCAGAAAGGCCTTCCTTGAGTCTGCAGGCTAAACGGGCTTCCCATTAAATCCACTGTAGTATATTCTCTTCGGAGCATTTAGCATTGTCTGAAATGTTGTTCACATATCTGTTTACGTGTTATTGTCTCTTTACTGCATGAGGACATTCCTTGCCGCTCTTGTTCGCTACAGTAGCAGTATAACAACAAAACAAAACAAACAAACCCTCCTGTGTTAAGTGAAAGATGCTTGAATGAATGCTCTGGAAATAAAAGGATTAAAATCCTCTTATAAACGAGAGGCCTTTACAGCCAAAATTAAATTTCAGTTCTATTCAGGTTAGAATCAAAACTGATTTTTGGAACCGAGTCAAACTGAATGTTTTGATGTGATTAAGTTCATGGGAAGGAAATTATAGAATTTAGCGATTCCAGTGTATAATAATTACTGAAGTTTTCTATATCCTAAAGTGCCATTCAAAATGCACGATTCCAACCAACTGTGCTTCTCAGATAAGAGGAAGCTGTATGCTGTATGGAGAAGGAGAGCATAGAAGGGACAGTCTTCCCAAAGTGACCAAAGTGACACTAAGTGTTGGTCGGATCTCCAAGTGCTTTCAATCGTTGCAGCATAATGAGAAGTAAGGAGTACTGGTCGTCCATGGAGGAATCTACAAATCACCAATATCAGAAATCGGGGATCTGGGAACGAATGTCAAGGGCTGTCTAACTGCATAGAAAAGATACGCGTGCATTAGATGTCAAATAGCAACATTGTCACCTGAGACTTCATTAATTATGGAAAGATAACATTTATTGGGAACCTACTCTCTGGCAGGTACTCTTGCCAGGAACTTTTACAAATTGCGTGTAATTCTCATAGGAACTTGGTGAGTCCGGCGTTATTGTGCCTGTTTACAAATGAGGAGATGGAGGCTCTGAGAAATTAAGTTACTTCCTCAAGGTTTAGCAGCTGATAAGGCCCAGAGGAGCTCAAATCCCTGGTGTGATTTCTGAGATCAGCCCGTTTTCTGTGATAACATGGGTGTGTCTCTGTGCTCTATTCCTTGTCTTATAAAGTCAGAGTAATAATACGCAATGTCTGTCTCGTACACAATACCGATACCAATTGCAAGCTCTAATGTGATTATCAGTAGCATTAATTTAACATTACAAGTGTGTTCTTTTAATTCGCTGTCATTTTACACCAAGATTTCTGAGTCTATGTTATGATTCTGTGAAGACTTCCATCCGCAACAGTGGATATTTTAGTTATTTGTTAGGCTCCTCGTGGTGATGTTTGGGTTTCTTTGAGAATGAGTTTTACACCCTTCCAATTGTTGGCAAATATTCATACTGGAGAAAAACTATCCATCTGTTCAGCTGGTAGCCAAAACATCAGAGTCAAAACAGCAGATTCGCTGTAACATGAGTCAGGATGAGCCAGTGGAACAGAATAGAAGTCAGGTCCTCGTAACAGATGTGGGAAGAGGTGGTATGAGTCTGGGAAAACTTACGATTTGTCATTATATAAAGTTAAGGCTGCGTTTAGAAGAATATAAGAAATGCCCCAAATTGCACTTAACAGATATTAGAACTGGAATCGAATGAACAGAAATGGGAGGGAAAAAAAATCACTGATTAGTTAGCTGAAGCCCAGCCTGTTTTGCAGACAGGCTTGGCAGCTCGTCCGCACTCAGGGAAGGCTGTTGGCACTCCGCGGGGTGGAGGTCTACTTGAGAAGATTTGTCACGAATGCTTTGTCACGAATCCTGAATGTCACTAGTTTCCTTCTTTCCTAAAGCATGTTTCTTGCTTGCAGAACTAGTATCCCCTTTGCGCTTTGGGCTGGGGTACCCATGCATATTACTACTTTTCCGTTTTGCTGAATAATTTTTATCATTGAACACATAGGAAAATCGTTTGTAATGTAAGTACAAGGCACAGATAACAGTAAACAAAGACTTGTGTAGCAGTCTGTCAGCCTAAGGAAGAGAACAGTGCATTGCTATGACCTTTGAGGATCCCTTTATCTTACCTCCCTCTCTACCCCATGAAATCCACACCGTCTCGAATCTTGTGTCATCATTCACTGGCTTTTGCTTATACTTTTTCACATCCGTGTTGCAATCAAGATTTGGTTTAGTTTTTCTGTGTTTTTAACTTTATTTAAATGAAGTCAGATTATGCTTATTCTTTTTCTACTTCCTTTTTTGGCCCAGCATTCTGAGATTTAGCCATGATAATTTGTGTAGCTGTTAGCTCTTTCAATTTCACTGCTGCATAGGTGTCTAGTATGTGAAAGAATCAGAGTTTATTTGCTTTCCGTTTTTAACTATGACACACTTCATTAACATGAACATTTTTGAAATTATCTCCTGTTGAACATGCACAGGAGTTTTCCTAGGGTATATAACTTGTAATGGAATTGTTGGGCCGTGACTATGCTTATCTCAGCTTCACTAGATAATGTCAAATTGTTTTCCAAGGGGACTGTATATTCATACTGAACCATTTGTGTGTCAGAGTTTGCATTGTTTCAAACCTTGGCCAACATTTGACACTGCAGGATTTAAGGATTGTTGCCAATTTTTAAATTAGCATTTTAAAATTATAATTATATTCTACAGTTCCAGAAATTTTTTTTGCCTTAGACTTTAAAAAATTTTTCTGTATTTTTCTCATATTTACAATCTCTTGTTACTTTAAACCTATTAAACATTTACTTTAAATTCTGACAATCTTGATTTTGAGATCTATGTGAGTTTGATTCAGCTCTATGCTATTTCTGCCAAGTATTGCTCACTTGTCTTTGTTTCCTAGTTTTATTTATGATATTTTTAAAAAAGTGTAAGCTCCTGCTCTTTTGACATTCTTTGAGGTGTGAATTGAAGGTCTTTTTATCCAGAGTGAATTTGCTTTTTGTTCTGGTGACTAACTAGTGCTGCATCAACCACCCCTGGTGCCTCTAGGGTTAATTTCTGTGCCTGAGGCTCCTTGGACCAGAAAGGTAGTGTGAATTTAGATAGTAAGCGTGGTTAATTGCCAAGTTTTGCTTATGAGTTCTTGGGGAAAAAAAGGATCCTGCTCTATCAGTGCTGGGGTCTAGATTGGCAACTTTTCTTTGCTGTCCCTCCTGTGGAATAGGCTTATTCCAATTCACTCTAAGGGTATAAGCCTTTGGAATTCATGTATATTCAGGAGTTTGGTTTGGTTTTAGATTTCCCACTCTGGGCACAGCTCAGGCCCAGGTAGCTGTGAAAATGCAAGTTCAGGGTCCCCAGGTAAGCTAGCTTGAGAGTTTACTCACCTCTTTGGTTTGCTGCTTTTGCTTCAGTGTAACCATCTAAGGATATTTTTCTTTCTTGTTATCTAAATGATAAATTTTATTTTATTTTTCATTTTTTCTCTTTTTAAATAGAACTTCTTATATGCCTTAATTTTTCTTAGCATCTTTTTATTATAAAAATTTCCAAATCATGCAGAAAAGATGGAGGGATAGGATAGGAAGTGTATCACCTAGATTCCTTAATTGTTAGTACTTTGCAATATTTGCGCTCTCTCTCTCTCTCTCTCTCTCTCTCTCTCTCTCTCTCTCTCTCTCTCTCTCTCTCTCTGTGTTTCTTGAACCATTTGGAAGTCACTTGCTGATATCATGACACTTGACCATGGAGGTTTTGTTCATCTTCTAAAAATAAGGACATTTTCCTTTATAACAATACCATATCACACCTTGGACAATGAATAAGAATTCTCTAATATTTTATCTATTACCTCGTCAATATTCAAATTTGCTAGTTGTCCCTAAATATCTTTAATATGTCCTCCCCCAAATGAGAAAACAAACTATGTAGTGATGCATTTTAAAAGATACTTGTCAGGAGGGCTATTTGGCTTATTAGGTTCACCATACTTTCGCCTTTTGCTCTCAATTCACTTTCCTTGTGAGTTGCCGATTATTTTGGTATGCAATTAAAAGACGATACAACAGTTCCTGTAAAAGACGAAACAATGTTATTGTTTTGTTATAATGTTGATAAGATGCCTTAGGAACTTAACTCTTGTTTATATCCATGAGCCTGTGGGAAAATTGATTTCATTAGATGTGGTTTCTCTTCAAGTCGCAGAATCTGTCGGCTGCGTTAAGTGAGGACTGACTGTAATTTAGTTGAAAAAATATTTTATGTTCTTTTTAAAGAATTGTACCTCTCAAGTGGAAGATCCAAAGGTGGTTAGCTCATTGAGTTTCATCCAGACAGTTACACATTTTAAGTTTTGTCAGGTGAGTGGACTGACCTCCCCCAGGCTTCCACCCCTGGGTATTCTTTTTTAAAAAAAAGTTTGGCTTTTACAGAACAAAACCAGGTCATCCTTCGACACTACTTGGGGCTGCTGAAGTCTGCGCACCCCTGCTGTGTTCTGCTATTGGTCACCCCGACTGCAGGGAGCTAGGAAAGAGGATGAGGAAGAAAAACTAAAAGGGATCCCAGTTGCTTTATGGGGAGAAGACAAATGGATAAGGATTTCTTCTTCAATGCACAGCTCACCTAACGTTGCTGCTCATTACCCGTAACTTTCTTTAGGGCTTAGGACTTGATAAAGTTAGTGTTGTTGGATGTATTTTTAAAATGGCTCCGGATTACAAAAGTGCATTGGTGTTGACTGATAGTAAGCACCAAGGACGAAATATGGATGTGCTGCTGCTTTTCGACGATTTCATAGTTATTTATCTATTTAACTACACACGTGAAGCCCCCATGTTTGTAGTTTTCTTTGTCACGGACCGCACAGCAGCTCAGTAGGCTTTTAAATATTTATCTGTTATATTTTCCTGCACCTGCCCCATGACAGTACACATAGAACATGCAAACAAAGATGAATGTAGTAAAGAGATTGTGAAACTATTTTATTGCTGTCCTGATCTCCAGCGGAAATGAAGCTGCTTTCTCAAACATTGTTTAGGCAGCTATCTATCCGTCAGTAATTGTGCAGATTATAATCAAGAGCTTCTCTTCAACATGTGTATGGCTATTGTACTAACTGATGAAACATTGCATTTTAATTTGAATGAGTGAAAAATAGAAAGCTCAGCAGGAGCATTCTTTAGAGGGTAAAGTCTCAAAACAAGAGAAAGAAAATAAGTTATAGCTGTGAATTTTAACTTACTAGATAATAGAATATATATATGCTTTTATAGTACTGCTAACACAAACATAGGCATATAATTTTGGGGCTTTAGCTAGTTTAGCTGCAAAATGACTTTTTTCCATCTCTCTTTGTTTTTTTAATTTCATTTCTCAGTCAACCGAAGGTTCTATTTCTTGATTTTTTGACCAAAATCTCCCAGTAGCTGTCTTTGGGGGGTTTCCGAAACATTTTCAATGACCATTATGGAAAATGTTGGCTAGAATGGGACCTTCTCTTTGCATGTCAGGACCCAATGATCTAAAACAGTTTCTATCTTAGCCCACTTACTGGGGCAAGTTTTTGTATGTATATTTATATTTATTTATTTCAGCATGCTAATTTTTAAAATTTCTTCATGTTTATCCTCAACAACTTCTTAATGTATTTCAACCATTTTATAATAAATAAGTGGATATTATGAACTTTAACATAGTGGTTTCAAACCTCATCTGTTTGTCTTTTCCCTTTGTTTTCCCCCATATACAATGAATTGAGAGCTCTGCCTGTTTTCCCTTTGAGATATCTTGCCATGCTTGGTTTAATGTTCTATCTAGCACAGAATGGATATTTTCTAGCTAGATTGCTATGACATTTGACACGTGTCTCTTTCTTCTTCAGTCCATTTTGCATGCTAGTGCGGACGAAATCTTTTAAAAATACATCACCTCTATACTGAGCAGTGACCTAGGATGCGACATGTAATCTCTGACTGGGTTTCAGGACCCCTCCCTCATTTTTCCCAATGCTGTTATTCACAACGTGGAATTACGAAGACCGCGTTCCCAGTTTTGCCCATGTTGTTCCGTTGAATCGAATACCTTCCCAGATATCTTCCTCCTGTCCGTTTACCCAAACGCCACATGTGCTGTAATGGAAGGAGCATGGACTTAGGAGGTAAACTTACCGAAGCTTGAGTTTTATCTTTTTGCTGATTAGCTGGGAACCCTAGCAAGTTTCTCCATCACTCAAACTCCACTTTCGTCCTTTGATAATATGTTCTCTGTTGGTGTAAGGGCTGAAGAGTCTGCCCTTCTGTACTGGGGCGTAGAAAACGGCTTTGGTCAGCTCCCTCAGTCACTGAGAAAAAGGATTTATGAAATCTTGTGTATCTGGATATACATATAATAGGAAATGTAGAGGAAGACTTAAAGAAATACTAATTTCCATTGATAAGGATCTCTTAATTTTATTTATTCTCTTTATCCTCGACCCTTCAGCGTCTCCAGTGGGGGAGGGTAAGCACTTGTAGATAGCCTGATCACCTGCCCAGGTGGTACTGGAAACTCCTTTTGTGGACAGTACATTCCAATACAAGAGAAACACTATACCTGGAGGCCCTGTAACTTCTGGAAGATTATCAAAGGAAAGCAAGTTACTGAAATCTATCCCTAACATTCCAAGAGTATCCTGTCCACATTTGTATGCCCTGTGATTGATGCATATTTGTTGAGTTGTTACATAAAGAATAATTTTCTTTAGATTACATTAAATTATATGGTTTTATAATAACTGTCCTTTGTGAAAATATTGACTAAATTTATCAGTTATTTATGGAAATGCAAAACTGTTGATCTAAAAAGACTTGTGAAACTTAGCTGCTTTATCTTTCAACTTGTTAGTACTTAGGTAACCAGTGAGGGCCGAAATTCTGAGTTGAAATGTAAAAATCTGTTTATAGAGGTTCACATAAGATTCTGATACACTTTATTTGTTAGGACATTTATTTTTCTGATTAAAAAATATGTAATAGTCAATATGAAAAAACTAGGAAGGTGTAGAAAAAGTAAAGAAAGGAAATAAAAATCACCCTAATTACTAATATTTTGATGTTTTCTATACATTTATTATTGGTTGTTTTGTTTCATTGTTTTTCCTCTCAGCATTGTAAGACCTATAAAATATTCTTCAAAAATACTTAAGCATTACTCATCATATAGTTATATCATTATTCATTTCATCATTTTTCTAATATTGGTTATTTAAGCATTTATTATTTTAATATAGCTGAACTAAATCTTCGATTATTTCCTTAAAATAGTTTCTAGATATAAATTACTATATCAGAATTTCAAATATGTGTATCTTAAAATTTTTTGTTGCGTATTGCCAGTGTTCTTCAGAAAGGTTGATTCAGTTTACCCGCCCTCTGACTTTTGTAGTGCATGATTGTTGCGTCCTGCACAACAAGATATGTGGGAAGCAAGAAGGGCGGCGCAGGGTTAAGAAAGACCGTAGCCAAGAGTAAAATGCAAGCGGAGCCAAGGGACTCAAGCCTCAAGGACAGAGCCCCGAATAGGGCCAACGCATAGCTTTTATTAGTAAACATATGAGGAAGTAAAGCTTGTTTTTTCCAACATCTATGAGTTTTGTTCCTGCTGGCTGTTTTCCCGAAAGCCCCCATTGTGCTCCAGCGCGTACTGTGCCTCCACACACACGCACAGCCCCAGTATGGCGTCATTGTTCTGAAACCATCCATTAAGGGGGAGTGACCGATGTCGTCCCATAGGGTCTCAGTTTGCCAAGACACTTCCTTGTGATATCATGGGAAAGGCGCAGGGAACAGACGGTTCAACCGGCAGCTGTAAGGCAACACATGATGGTATTTTTACCTCATTACCGATCCTTCCCATCACTGAGTGTTGTAATAAAAAATAAAGGCTTTGGGCTCGGACTTACTCCTCTAATCTGTGTTGCAGATATAATCCATATTAACTGGGACGTTTGTTGTAACTAAATAAATTCCTAAGGTAGTATCTGTATTCTTCTATTTTACTTATTGGTGTGACTGTTTCTACCACAAAGTTGTACAGGGATCACATTTTACTCACCTTTATGCTGTTCACAGAGATTTGTACGTAGTAGGTGCTTAATAAATGTGGAAAATAATCATCACATAATATCCACCCAGTTGTATTCCACCACTTACTCAAATAATCTGTGTGTATCATTTAAGCAAATATCAATTCTCTTTATTGGAAAGCATCACATAAAGTTCCTGGGTCTCATTCTTGTTTTTGTATGAAGATTCTGTGCACTGGTAGGACGTGTTGCCGTATTTAAAACAAGAATTTTTATCCCCTCCCCCCAAATGTTATCATGGTGTGTATGTACTTTACCTTGTAAAATACATCAGCATCACTAACTAATTTAGTTTGTGAGCCTTGCCCATCTGGAAGAATCCTACCTTGTACTATTAGTGGAGAGATGCTGGCAAATGTTGCTAGTGGTTAGTAAGAATGTAACGAAGACATGAGCTTTAGCAGAGATGTGAGATGTGTCAAACCAGTTTCTGAAGATCATTTGCTTTTTGTGTTTTATGGCAGTACCTTGTGGATTTGCATTTAGAATGATAATTCATGCTAATGGCTTTCATCTCCCATGAGGTAGCAGAAATCAATTCTAAAATGGCAGAATGAAAGGGTATAGCAAACAAAGTCAATGAACTGTCAAAAAAATTTTTCTTCATCAAATAAGTCCCAAAGCACCCTGTTCTACTGACCTTCTCTCACTCTTCTGTCTTGGATTCTTATGTTGATGTGGTTCATGGCATTTATGTTTTTCTTCATCATAGAAAAATTAACAAACAAATGTGATCAGGGAAACAGAAGGTATTTTAAAATAATATGTCGGAGCAGTGTCTCAATCTTCAGGAAAATGGGGAAGAGGAAGTACAGCATTGATTGCTGTTGCTAAGCAACGGCTTTCACAGCAGATGTGCATGGGGCAGTGGTGGCGTTTGCCAGCACACTGCAGGGTAGGGAGCCATGCAGCCTGGTGTTTCCAAGAAATCAGAGTCAGAGCCCTGCATGGCCCTCTGTCCTCCCAGTGTCCTGCGATCAGTAGTGGAGAAGTTAAGTTCACCTCGTCACCTATATCAACTGAAAAATTGGGAGTACTTTGGGGATTTTCAGAGCCATGCATGGCTTTGTAGAGCCAACTCTAAAGGCATCAGAATTCCTATTTTATTTCAGAAATACTGTCCATTTCCCATTCATGCATTTACCCATCCATTCATGCATGTGTTCACACGTTTATGTAGCCAATATTCAATGCATCGCGCTGCTCTTAGCGTCTGCGACCTCCCGTTGTTGCTGACGTGTGCGCTGTAGGCGCGAGTGTAGGAAGTTAGAGGTGCCATCCCTGCAGGGCAGGTGTGGTGTCATGAAGAGCCTGTTGGGCCTTCCTCCCAGGACTGGGGCGCTCCGGCTTTAGGGCCCCCGAGAATCTCCTGGGCAGCTTGTTAAGACTTGTTGGCTTCACTGCTGATGATCCCCTTCCAGAGGTCTGGATGGGAATTTAGGAAAATTCATTACACACAAGCTCCCTCGGTGATTCTGAGGCCGGTGGTAGGAGGGCCACTCTTGGAAAATACTGAAGTAGACGGATAGTGAAGATTTCATCCCCGTTACCAGGCAAGGTGTCACTTGCCGGTTTTCATTCAGTGAGAGGGAAGCCGCTCGTTGTGGTTTTGTTTGTTCAGTCTGTGCCTCTTCGAGCTTGATCCTTAAGTTTCTCTACATTAGAATGGCTTTTGATTCAGTGCAGTTAGACTGGTTTGGGTTCCTTCCAGAATTTGCTTTATGGATATCCTTCAGGAGGATTTTGAGGGACAGTCCCCCATCATTGCTTGTGCCTCACCCAAGAGCAAGAAATGGGTGTGCACACATAAAGCACACAAGCACTGACCCCAATACTCTGCAGCACAGACCCCGAACACTACATTCTAAAGCCGCCTGTCCTTGAAAGCATAAACAATTGAACAAGCACATTCCTGAGCCCACTGGAAGCGGGCCACCTGTCAGTGTTCTGTCAGTCGTGAACCTGGCCAATCCTTTATAAAACCTGTTGTGCTTATAACTTGTTTGCATAAATCAATGAATAATTATTGCTTATGGGGTCTTTTAATCAGATAATTATTTTTCTTTCTCCAGTTCTATAGGCTCCAAATCCTAGTTTCAGTCTTACTTAGACCATGTTTGAAATCTTGCCCTCATGCCACGTAGTAGTACAAACTAACACGTAGTTCTTATTAGTTGATGTTCGTTACCTGTCCATCTGTCAAGCTAAATGACTTGTAGATGACTTGGCCATTTAAAACTGTTCAAAAGTTGTTAAGGTCTGTAATTGATCATCACTAACACTTCTGACCTCATTCTCGGTCCCTCAGCAGAACGATTCTCATTGACTGTGTGTGACACAATAGGAAGAAAATTCAGTTGCGGTAAAGGCGTTACCGGTGTGAGCAGGGAGGTTTAAAATGTTGGCAATAATCAGTAGTAGAACTTAATTTATATACTTTATAATGGAGACATTTTTCATTACATTCATATTTTCTAAATTGCTTCCATTGTTAAATTAGTTGCCCTCATTTCCAGACCATACTCCGCAATGAAAAATATATTTTCCGAATCTAAACCATCATATATGGTTTGACCTTTAGCTGAATCAAGTAGTAGAGATCAAAATGAATTATGCTTGAGTGGAAAGGTATTTTAATGTTGCCGGGCACTGTGTTTTCCCTCATCCCACATGCTGTTTAATAGTATTAATTCAGCTTGAATGATGATGAGTCAAAAAAAAACACAAAAAACCGCGACTTTAGTTGGTTTAGGCTAATGCATTCTTGGATGTTACAGAAGTGCCTGTACCACCTGAATGGTTTCACATAAATAGCAATGCATTTTTATTTTGTCCACCAGAGAAACATGCAGTATGATTGCCTGTAAGCAGCAGAGAACAGGTTTCTAGACGTATGCTCTTTACTGGTGCAAATATACAACTTCCATTAGCAGTAATAGGGCATGCGTCTTTGCATCCAGGGATTCAGTATTTCAAAGATGACAAGCAACGAATATTTGAGGAGTTATTACTAAACCTTTCAAATGAGTTGAGAGACATAAACAACTCTGAGTACTAGGGAAGTGTGTAGTAATCCCTGGGAAATGAACTAGTGAGAATATTTCACTCTATTATCAATGAAGTGTTAGTAAACAGGGAACTGTCCATGAGTTTAGGTTCATTTCAGCTTAATAGTCTCTGTACATTGTATAGTTATATCAGCTCCTTGGTAATGCACTTATCACCTGAAGTCCGAGGAATAGTCTCAGCCTCATTCCCAGTGCCTGATCCTCTCCAACTCCCCTTGTCTCATTTACTGGTATTATAATGGCTCTTGCAGCAGCTCTGTTGCAGAAACAAAAAGTGCACACAGGGAGATAGCTGTGTTTTCTTTCGATTAGCCGATGAGGTAACGATAACCATCATTCTAGAATTTATGTCATAGAGATACAAAGCAAAAAATGTGTAATCTTACTTTATAGAGTAGATGCTTGTAAAAAGTTCCTCGTCACTTGAATTTTTGTGTACTGAATTGATTTTCCTTTATATTTTCTTGCTGGAGAGATATTCTTCTAGATGAAAAGCCATTATACCAAGATATTGGTATTATTACATTTAAGAATGTTTTAAGTCTCTTAGGACTTTAGAAGTCACAGATATATAGGGAAATAGTAATTTTTCTAATAAAATGCGACAGCTCCCAAATAGCTGGGCTTATTTTTACACTTGGCATCCTGAAGGAAAAAACGACTCAATGAGCTGCATTGGAGACTCACCTGGGAAGTCTTGACTGCTATCTCTTTGTGAGAGCCTATATCACGGAGGGATGTACAGGCTTAACTGGGCTTAAGTGAGACAGTGGCTTGAAATGTAGCATTGACTTCACAAATAGGTGCAGGACAGTTATCAATCACTCGTCTCAGGAAACTTGAAAATGACATGTTTCTTGTTCGGTAAATTATTCAATTTCAGTTTTCTGTTTTTAATACTGTGCTTGTGTAATTTAAAAAACATGCCTCAATTTTCCCATAAATGTACAAGCATAATTAATAGTACTCAAAACAGAAATTTGAACTTGGATGCAGTTAATATGAAATGTGACAGCTGCATGCTAGTACTGGGCACTGAATCAGTTTAAAAATATTGTGATTTTTCTCCTTGATTATAAAAGTAATGTGTACCCATTTTAGAAAATGGGTAAGAGTCTAGAAAAATGTTTAAAAATGTTATCAATGTTTTATCCTCTAGAAATAACTGCAGTTGTTTTCTATGTTTATGCATTTTTCTTTTTGTTATTACATAGTTGGTATCACATCATTTGTAAAAATTTTATATGCTGCCTTTTCATTTATCATTGTCTTAAAGATATTGTCACGTGTTATTAAAATTTTTTATAAATGTGGTTTTTAATAGCAAAAGAAATCTTATTGAAAATATATGCTAAAATTAATATAGTTCTCCCTGTGGTTTAGGTTATATCTGCATTTTTGCTAATATAATTACCATTGCAATAGTAATTTTTTTTTATGCCTCCGGTTCCATTCTTTAATGAACATTTTTTTTCCTTACTCATGGTTTCCTTATGGCCCCCTCCTCTTGATAACTTGAATGTTTAGGATATTTCTTTTCTTCTTTTTTTTATTTAAATAATGAAAGTCTCTAAGAGTATGAATTTAGATATAAGCACAGTGTTGACGGCAAACTATACTATGAGTTCTTTCTCTTATTTTCTAGGAAATATGTTATTGTAGATCTACTTTTTGAGTTTTCAGATGGGTGGAATTTTATGTTTACATTCAGTAATTTCTAGTGTTCAGAGTATGTTCAATGTATTTCTGCTGTTTTGTTTTATAGATGATCAGTTCAGACTCTTTCATGGACATTTTTTTAAAAAACGCAATATTGTTTGGCGGATATAGAATTGGTGTAGTTATAATAATCCAACCTTGGAGGTGAAATCTTCCATAGCCATGTTTGTGGAAGATTGCTTGTCATGTTTCAGTCTTCCCCTACAATTTTCTGTTTAGTCTTACTCATTTCTAAAAGCTTTTGCTTTTCATATTTTGTTATTATATTACTGATTGATGAACGATTCACTATTGTTACATTATAGGGTTGGTATCAATATAAATTGACCTATGGTCTTGGTTTTTGCAAATTTTCTGGTAGATATTAATGTTTTTAGATTTTAATGTTTTATGTTTAATGTCCTAGATTTTATGTTTAATTTTAATTTGTTAATCCTGCTTTTTTTCTGATTATGTTTGCATGCCTTGGTCTGCTGTTTAATTTTTAAGCTTTCTGTTTCATTTTGTTTTCTTGATCCCATTTTAAGTTTTTTTGTCCTGGTCAAGGAGAGTTAAAAAAAATTAATTTATTTTAGCAACTGATAGGTGTTCTTTATTTTCTGTAGTCAATGTTTCCTTGCTATTTTGCATCATGAACTTTGTTTTCTTTGCTTTTATCTTCTTCTGTGATTGGAAGTGAAATCTAATTTTGAAATCTAAGATCTAAATTTATATGTTCAATTTATATTTAAAAACAATGTATTTTGACTTTTCTGCCCCCAGTTTCTAAACTCTAGTCATCTAAAACTAGATCATTAGTGAATTTTAATTTTTTATTATATATTTTTTCCTTCAGAAATCGGTTTTTACTTTACCACATTTATGATCATTCTCTAGATTTAAGTGTTTAACTATCATTGTTGATCATCAGTGCTATACTACTTAAAATTCCCAATTTTTTTGTTTCTTAATTTCTTTTCATCTGGCAGTCAGCAGGATAGTAAGAGCAACAACAGCCGCCAACATTTTTCAAGTATTTACTAAGTACCGTAAGTGCTGTGCTCAGCCTGTGATATGGGCTAACTTACATTCAATCTTCTTCATGTTGTCCTGCAGTAGATTCCATTAATATCTCCACTGTCCAGATGAAGAAATGGCGGCACCAAGAGCTGTAATAGTTTGTCCATGGTCACAAATCTTCTGAGGCCAGGACTCCGGATAAATTCATGTCTCTCCAGAGTCCATACTGTGAAGCATTGCACTCCTACCTCGTCACCTTGGTTGCCTGGAAAATATACACCCTCACACATACTTAAGAAACTTTGGGGTGGATGGTAAATTTTCTGAACGTTTGCATGTCTGAGAGAGTATCTTTATGGCTTCTAGACATAAAACGTCAAGTTAGTTCAATATGAAATTCTTGAGTCACAACTTTTTTTCTTTAAGAGAAAAGTGAGGCTGTCTCCATTGTGTCATTATTTTACTGTTGTGGAGGGAACATCTAGGCCAGCCTGACTTCTGTTTCTTCACAGGTATCCTGTACCCTCCTCTCCACCCCAACCCTGCTTGTAGGTTTAGAATTTTTGTTTTTTCACCTTAAATTTTAAAAATTTTGCTAAGGTTTGTCCAGGTGTGAGTCACTTTGAATTACTTTTGCCTAAAATTCTGAAATCCCCTGTGATGTCACATTTAGATATTCCTTTAGATCGGACAAGGTTCTTGAATTATCTCTTTGCTTTTATGACTTCCATTCGCTTTGTTTCTTTTTTGGAAATACCCATCATTCATTAATTGGAGATCTTCTCCCAGACCCATAGCTGTTCTCTTTTTCCTAGCCTATAGATCTTTCTCTCCTCTAAAGCAGAAGTCGTAAAACTTTCTGTAAGGAGCCAGATAGTAAAGCTTTTATGCTTTGTGAACCAAGAGGCAAAATGGAGGCTAGTAGTTAGCTACTTATGTATAAGAGGGAAAGCAAATTCCTACAAATTTTTTATTAATGAAATTCAAAATATAATACTACTAATTGAGTAGAAGTTTTTTTTTATAATATAGATTTATTAATGGGAACATTACACTTCTTTTTGGGAGAGATAACTTTTTGCTTAATTTGGTCCAAAGTTCCTTATTATTAATTAATTGCAAATGTTCCTCTGTAAAAACCATTATTACCTTGCAGACATAAAAACAAAACAAAACAAACACACCCCAAACAACAGGTAGCAGGCCAAATCTGGCTTTCTTATTGACAATAGCCTGTAATTTGCTGACCTCTGTTCTAATATCTTAGAGAATTTCTCAGATTAGTCTTCTGTTCTTCAGAATTGATTTTCTATACTCGCTATTTTGCTTTTTATTGCCTTGGATGTGATTTTAAATTTACATTTATTCTTTTTAAAATCTTAGCCCTCTTCCTTTATATCTCAACCTCTTGACTTTCTTATATTGTATTCATCCCTGTTTTGTGCTGTTTTCAGAGCCATGTTTTTTATGTTTCATTGAGAATACAAAGCAGAAGTCTTCTTAAAATAGTCACTATAAGTCATTTTCAGATCATTTCCTATGTACCTCCAGAGGAATGTGCATCTTCCTCTAAAGCTTTTCATAGGTCATGGGATGCTTTCTGCTTTATCTTCATCTTTCCATAAGGACAAATTGAAGCACCGTCTCTCTCAAAATTTAAACAAACAGATATGCGACTTGCCATTTATCCCCTCACTGTTGACATATCCTTCTCATATTTTAAGCCGGGAATGTTGTTGCACCCAGCTTCTCACTCATTTTCCCAGCTCTTTCGCTTAGTATGACTTCGTGAGAATGAGGCATATGCTTTCCTGTCACTCCTCATTTTCACAATTTTGTGAATGCAAATGTACTTCTTTATCATCAGAGGTTGTTTGCATGTCCTACTTAACTTGAGCAGTTGGTACAAAACAGTCACTGCCCAAGTATACTACTTCCTAGGCAATTCGCTGTCCAATCCTTGTTTCTGTCTTCTTCATATAATGCCTGTGAGACCTCAAGATCGAATAATAGATATAGTCAAAAAGTGCCTGCCAACCCCACAGAGCAAATCTCAAATGAGAAGCTTTCTTAAGTGCGTCCTCCCCACCGGAGCCACGTGATGTATTTTTCTTTCTTCCACTTAGAAATGAAAAGCATTTTTCATATCCCATAGTTTTCAATTTGTAGACTTCAGAGTTTCTTCCTTTTTTCCTTTCTTTTTAAATTTTTTATAGTCTTCAACCTTTCTTTGGATGTTCTCTCAACTTTTACTCTTCAACAAGTGTCCTTGATAAAGATGACCATCATGGGTCACAGTCCTATGATGGGGTTTGTTTTACCGTCAGCTTTATATACCAGCACCCAATCCAGCATCCTGTTCCATTCCTCATTCTGTATCTCAGATGGAAATGAGAGGACACATGCTTAGGTTTTCCGTCTTCGAGCTCTAGGCGATCTTAAGGTTTACAAAATGAGATTAACATACCAACATGCGCCAAAGAGAAACATGAAAGCATGAAAGAAGGTACAATGTAAATTAGAAAGAGAAACATGCATCCAGATGATAGGTAATGAGAAGTGGATGGTGGTGAAGAATAATTTAAAAGAGAGGAATAAATATACAAATGGCTTAAACCCAGGAATTCAGATTTTGTGATGTTTCACATAAAACATTTATTCATATAGCCTAGGTATGGCAAATAATTTCCATCTAATTTTTATGTTCAGTGTCCATTATCTGTATAGAAGTGACTTCTCGTTATGCTCATTTTAGGTAGCCTGAAGTCTTAATACCTGCCTTACGGGTGTGGCATCAAATAGCATTTCCTGCTGATGACCAGAATGAAATGTTTGGGAAACTCAATCTGATTTCTTTAGAAAGTTTCTGTGTCTGCCAGCACTTTTGGCAAATCACGGTTTCTGAAAATTGAATTGAAAAATTTATATGGATTGTATTACTATGATTTTGGCTTTTTATAGTTGTTAAAGTCAGCTGAACGATACAGTTTCTCAAACTATATTAAAACTTAACGTGCTTTTTTTGAAGCAACTATTGTTTTAAGATTTTCCCAACTTTTTCTGAGTTTTAGTAAAGCATTAAATAGAAAGTGCTCCCTTAGCTGCTGTATGAATAGTTATGTATTGATCAGAATGACAAATTTACTTGTCTGTGAAGATGCTGAGTTAGGAGGTCTGTTCAGGTGGTGCCGAAATTACCTTTTTGCACTACAGTGGATAAAAATCTAGAAATAAAATTGGTTATTGATTTTGTTTGTTTTGCATTTGTAGCAAGAGAAAAATAATACTTGCAATCTTTCTTTTAAGTGTGTAAGTTCTGTGCAGAGTTTTTCTCTGTTGATTTTGTGTGGCTTTTTGTACCACTGGAACTTTCTGTATGATGCTAACTCAATTTGTTTCTTGTATGTGGCATTCAGCATGCCCAAATACCTATTTAATTTATTCAGCTACTTCATTTACCCACAGAATTCATGTGCTTTTACTTAAGAGATAATTCAGAATTCTTATTTTATTTTTACAAGAAAATTTCATGTTGGTTTATGATGGAATATTGACTTCAATATAGATCCCCCCATTTTGATGTTTAGTTATGTATCATCTGACCTAATTTTTTGTTTTTTAATTTAAGATAGTTGTTTTATAATAGTTTTGGTCAACAATAGTTTTCTGAATTTTTTGAGTGTATCTAAACATTAGAGGACAACATAATTTTAGGTTTAAATTGTTCCCATTTTTTTATAAAATATATTTTCAAAGTGTTCTATTTTCCCCCCTATTATTTCCACACGTAGCTGGAATTATCCTAAGAATTGCTCATTGAAATTGCTTTAAGAAGAGTTAAAGAATATTATTTCATGCAGAATTTTCAGTAGCTAATCTGATTTTTACCATGAATGTCACACCAGGGATTAATGGGGGCAATTTTCTGAGTCTGATGTGAAAACCAGAGCTGAAACGGTATTTCTAATATGTCAGAGCCTTGGTTATTCTTCTGACATTCAAGTGAGGATAAGAAGTTAGGTGATTTATCATATCACTTCAATTGAATATTGTCTCAACCTTTATAGGTCTTAATTTAACATTATGATCCCCATTTTATAGTTGAGGAAACTGAGACAGAAACATTAAGTAATTTAGCTCAGCACAGTAGTGGAGCTGCGGGTATTTTATTCCATTTTTGTCGGATTTCTGTTATGCCCGAAATGATCAAAAGCAGAGCTGTATGCAAATATATAGTATCATTCACAGTCTTCTTTTCCTACAGGCTGGACAATAGTGGACAATGTCCGTTAATGTCACCGTCTCCTTTGAAGTACAGAACCCTCCTTATTGTAATCTTCATAGGTCCCTGGAGTACGTAGACAGTTCACAAGCAAAGAGGCAGATGAGAGGGGGGTAAGGTCAGTCTAATTCAGAGGAGGCTCAAAAGATACCCCCCAGAACAACAAGCTGATATCGGAGGAATTAAGTCTGGCTTTCAGGCTAATCTAGTAGAAGATAGTTCTGGCCAGATATGGTTCTCCTCCAAATAAAATTATGTTTGAAAATTAAAAGCCAGTAGATTCTGATGAAGGCCCAAAGGGTTCGCTTACGAGTGAAATTAGTGAACGTTAACCACCTATTTTGAAACTCATTAAATTTTTTAACTCCTGATGCTTGACTGTGTCCTGAAAAGTTAAGCATGTAGTAGATAAACCTTTTGAATAAACAAGATAGAATTATATCATAACTTCCCTTTTAAGAGACTAAATGTTGCCATTTGGAAGAAAAGTGGGGGTTTAAGTTCTGGGGCCGTGGAAGAGCATATCCATGACAGGAATCTTGCTGAAACAGTGAAGCAGATAAGGAAATTAGAGAAGCGGGAGCCTTTACAGAATTACTGAAGGGAGGATTCTTGGATGTACAGCTCCTCCCATGCCTTTGGGTCCTTCTAAAGAGAGAAGCCGTTATTTATTCGGCCCTCATTCATTGAGTCCAGGCTCAGTGCTGGACACAGTATGTTATATCCAGATATAACACATGCTCTCTGTCCTCAAGCAGTTTGTGTTTGAGATGGGGAGGGTGGCAGGTAAGCCGTGGGGACTAGCCATAGCTGACTCATTGGGGTGTGGGGAAAGGAAGTGGTGCAGAGAAACCCAATTTCAAAAGCGTAAGAAATGAATGACATGTAGGAAATGGGCAAAGTGAGAGATTGTAGGAAAAGAAATAGAAAAAATTAGGAGGAAAAAAGAGATGATAGGCCTATTTTATTTGACCCACTTAGAGTTTTTTGTTTGTTTTTGTCACTGGCGTATAAAACTTGGGACATTTTACATAAATATATTTCCGGGTTCTGTTGAAAGTCAGAAGAGCAGATACCCTAGGCTCTGTTTTCACACATGACTGACACGAGCTGGTGGCAGGGCCTTGTTTCCACGTTGAGATGGGATTGGCGCTCTGTGGTTTTCTACCTGGCCCACCAATGATGTGCCATCTAATTTGGGTCGGAGACTCCTAATTCAGGGTGTTTTCACACCTTGATAGTTCAGGGAAGCAGCTAGATACAACTGGGGGAAGATGTGGGCGAGGAGGCAGCTTGTCTGTGTGTAACTGTGAAACGTCGATTTGAGAATGTAATTGACTGAGGGAGAAGAACCAAGACTACATGAGAGCCTGGAGGGGGTGGGGTGAGAGGGGTCCTGCATGGGCTAGACTGTGTGTCTCCAACATTCCTATGCTGAAGTCTCGAGCCCCAGTTACCTCAGAATGAAAACTTATTTGGAGATAAGGTCTTTAAAGAGACGATTGAGCTAAAATGAGGTCTTTAGGGGGGAGCCCCAGTCCAGTATGACTGGTGTCCTTATAAACGATGGAGGGCACCAGGATGGGCCCATGCGCAGGACGGCCATGGGAGGCCACCGCGAGAAGACAGCATCTGTTAGCCAAGAAGAGAGGGGCCTCAGGGGAAACCAACCCTGCAAACACCTTGATCTCAGGCTTCCAGCCTCTAGCACTGAGAGAAAACAAATTTCTGCTGTTGAACCCACCCCTTCGGTGGTACTTTGTTATGGCAGCCTGGGCTGATTCATACAGGCGTCCCAAGCGGGGGAAGGACAGGATAACAGATAGCAGAGACGGTCGGGTCTGGGCGGGTAGGCACCTCTGACTGTTGTCTAGGAAACTCCCCTGTACTTTGTACACATCTGGCTCAAAGCTCAATGAAGGTTTATTGAATTATTTTAACTGAATTATAAGTAACAGGGAAATAGCCCCAGGCTCAGAGGATTCTCTCTGGAAAAGGGAAGGAAAATTGAGGGAGTTCTCAGTTTCCGCTCTTTATTTTCTTGGCAAAGAGATTGAGAAGCAAATGGATTGGATTTGTTACCTGGTATCAACATATCGTGTCGTTGGCCACGGAGGCTTTAGGTTTATGTATAAGTAAGTATCATACATTTATTGGATGGAAAAGGCTTTGGACTATATTTTGTTAGATATCTGAGGGCAAGAAGTTCTTGTTATCAAGGTTGTTTTCCAGGAGGACTTGCATTTCTGAGACTATACATGGGTTTAATGCTTCCCATCTTGATAATTTGATTGAAGAGAGATGATGGGTTAGAGGAATTGAGAAAAGGGGGACGTTTTCAGAAAAGCCTCAGAGGGAAAGGGGGAGGAGTTGAGTTGGTTCCAGCAGAACTCTTGCAGGCAGGGCCAAGGCCAGCCTGGGATTTGCAATAATGGGTGTCTTCTGACTGGGCTGGCAGAAGAACTTAGCACTGAGATACTAGAAGGCTTCACAGGCCAATCAGGGAGGTCAGATACGAAAAAAGAAAAATTGCTTAAATTTTGTAAAAGGATAGAATTTTTTAATTTATAAGAAAAAATGCATTTAAAATGCAGCATTTCAGGAACTCAGATACTATACAAAAAGACTTATATGTGCCTAAATCATTGGTTTTTTTTTTAATTAAAATTCTTCAAATCAGAAATACATTGTAGAAAATACTGGTAAGAAAATAAAAATTACTCTTAAGCTCACCATCTAGAAGTAACAATTAATGAATGTTTTGAAGTATATATTTTCAGAGGTTTTCCTTTGTATATATCAATATAAATCGTTTAAAAATAGTTTTTAATAAACCCAGAGTGCTCGAAGGTGAGTGACATGAGCCAGCTTACTATGCTTAGGCTGACGTTTCTTAGCTTGCAGTGTGGCAAAGTTACAGCTGCCGATGTTTCCCTAAACAGGATCCATTTCTGGGTTTCGTCTGAACACTGTCATTATCATTTTGCTGATCTCTCCTCCTTCCCAAGGTCAGCAGGCCACAACAGCTGGTGCCGCCACATTCCTGGTGGCCTAATTAAATATTTCACGTAAATCGGGTATACCGTCTGCTTAGGTTACAGGTATAGTGACCCAAATAATAAACTGAATTGCATGTGTGAGCTGAAGTTGATCTAGAGAGGAACCCACATTTTCCAATAGTGGAAAAACTCTGGGCTTGCACCGGTTTAAAAAATGCTCCTGCTTCTGACCCACTGTTAATAGGGCTGGTTGTGTGCCTCTCGGGATTAGTGATGTTTGTTTATGCGTGTATGTTCTCACCTGGTATCCCTCTCTGCCAGCAGCATATATAAGACCTGATAGAATTAGTTAGAAGGGCATTCTGAGCTCGTAGAGGTGAGCAAATTCATTAACTTGTTTCTAAGAATTGTATTTGTTACCTTGGTTTCGCCATATTCTGTCATTAACCATGGAAACTGCAGGTTTATATATATAAGTAAGTAACATATTTTTTTGAATGAAGAGAATTCTGTATATATTTATGTGGGAAAAACCCCCCACAAAAAACCTGAACAATGAGAGGGCAAGAAGTCCTTATCCTCAGGAACTGTTGTTTCCAAGAAGGACTTGCATTTCTGAGACTGTAAATAAATGTAATGCTTCACATCTTGACATCTTGATAAGAAACTTCCATTTCCTTTGGGAGATAGAAGAGAATGGAAATACCTTAGTTTGAAGTCACGTGTCTTTAGCTAAATCACTTAAACTCTGCGAACTTCAGTTTCAACCCGAGTGAAATGGGGTTGATAATACCCACCTCACAAGGCTGTTTGGAGAAGTGAATCAGGTGTGTGAATAGCAAAATGCCTACACACTTCCCGGAGACTGGTCGGTTAGTCCCACCCCCCTCCCGGCTCCTCTTCCATCATCATGGACGGCTGCGCTCCCAGCAGCCATACTCCCTCTACTGGAGGAGCATGTCCAGGTTTGCTTTGAATAACCTTCTCCCCCACCTTTGGATAAAGGCTTGTCAATCAAGAGCCCCTGGTGAGCACATAACCTGGCCAGCCCATCAGATATGCTCTTCTGAATCTCTAGCTTTGTGACGTACTGCTAATGTGTAGACTAGTCTCCTGCAACTAGAGCCGTGCCACTGCTGTGGTCCCTTAGAATACATTAAAACAAAACAAAAAAACTTGAATTAGCTGTATAGATTGTACTGCTTACACCCCAAGTCCCCTGACTCAGACACTTGATGGGGAATAATTTCACAAGCAGATACATTTATTTGTTTACTGATAACCTTCCTCTTTGTACATCCAGTGCCAGGTGCTGGAGTGCATTCAGAGAGGAGATGGAAGGGTTTCCTGCCCCCTCCATGCTGTGCTGTCAGCATCACAGTGGGGATGTGGTCCCAGCACAAGAAGCACAGCCTGAGGCATAATCCCAAATTAAACTTGGTGTCAGGCCTCGAGATGGTTAATCTAACTCTAAAAACGTTAAGATGTTTTAAGTTAAAAAGAAACCTCCTCTGCCCACTAGGTAATTATACTCTTTTAAAAGAGTAGCTATTGCTCCGAGCCTTTTCATTTTGTTTCATTTGTTTCACTTAATATCATCTTTTTATTTATTCAGGCTGGTCAAGGAAAAAAGTCTTAATAGTTTTATATTAAAAAGTAGGTGACACTAGAAAATTTTGAGCTTTTGCTGAAAACTGTGACCTTTGATTATTCATACTGGTAATTTATTTCTCTACTTTATGTTGCTATTACAGCGTTCAAAGCTATAGAGTAAGATCTAATAATTTAGAAGTGCCAGAGGTATTGTTGGATGAAGATGACAAGCCTTTAATGACTATCTCAGATGGCAAAAGCCACGGCAATTGCTGCATGAATATTCATTTGCGATGCATTCATTGGTAGGAAAGAAGTTGTAAATCTTATAGACTTTACATGTAAGCTTTAAAAAAAAATAACACTAGACACTCTGGCCATTTGTTATTAAAGTAGCTTCAGATATTTTCGTCGAATTCTTTTTGTTCCTTTTTCTTACAATACGCTTTGCTTGTGGAAAGAAAATAGGACTTCATTAGTCTCATCTGAATATTAGAGGTAAACAGGTAGTGTTCACATCATGTGAAACTGCTGACAGCTCTTAAATTTGGTCCTGCACTTCGCTCAGAGGCATTAATCACATTGCTGGTTACATCTGTTCTGGGGCCAGAGAACCCTCCTCGACTGTGAATGGGGACCAGGTTGCCAAAGGCTTATTCCCAGTTTTATTCATAGCAACACGTTGGCCAGCGCATTGCTAGACATGGCTACCCTGTGGGAAGAAGGCCTTTGCTGATTGGGCCTTATTTGTCTTCTTTTCTCTTGTGGGAAAAGCAGGGGTTGTGCCGAACATAACTGAAGTCATGTTGGGCCCCCGTCAGCTGAATTCTGCGTGTAGGGCAAGCACGTAGCTGGTAAAATCAACGTAGATAGTTGAGCTGGATTCACCTCCAAGCAGTTTGATCCCAGTCCACAAGCTTCTATGTTAAACAAATATTTTAAAAACAAATGAAAAATGGCATGCAATAGGATTTAGTGTTAGAAAGATTGTATACATTTTTAAAATAAACTTTTAATTTTAGAACAGTTTAGGTTTACAACAAAATTGTGAAGATAGCACAGAATTGCCCCATATATCTTGAACAGAGTTTCGCCTGGTCAGTTTTCCTCAGTATGGTACCCTTGTTACAATCAGTGAACCAGTACTGACGCACTGTTGTTAACTGAGATCCACACTTTATTCAGATCTCCGTACTTTGTATCTATTGTGCTTTCTCTGTACCAGAATCCCAGCCAGGGAACCACATTCCCTTACTCCTCGTGTTGCCTTAGGCTCCTCTGTGACAGTTTCTCAAGCTTTGTTTTTGAGGATCTTGATAGTTTTCAGGAGTACTGATCAGGTGTCTTACAGAATGTCCCTTACGTGGGAGGAAAAAAAGATTTGTGTGACGTTTTCTCATGATTAGTGAGTGTGGAGTTTTGGGCTCTGGAGAAGAAGACCACAGAGGTGAAGTGGCATTTTCATCACATCATATGAAGGACACGTGCTAACAGGTCTTATTGTTGATGTGGACCTTGCTCACCTGGCTGAAGCAATGTTCGTGAAGTTTCTCTGCTGCATCCTTATTCGTTTCCCTTCCTACTCCTGGCCCCCTTTGAAAGGGGGTTGCTGTGTGCAGCCTGCACTTACAGCGAGCAGTTAGGGTCCATCTCCTTGGAGTAGGAGTATTTATGTAAACTGTTGGGGATTCTTCTGCATAGAGGACTTGTCTCCTCTCCCTAACATGAATAATTGTTTAATTTGGTCATTTATTTATATCAGTATGACTCTTGGCTATTGATTTTACACTTTGGGTTATAATCCAATGATGCTTTCTTTATGTTGCTCAAAGTGCTCTAGCTTTGGCCATTGGGAGCTCCTTCGGTGGGCTTTTGTGTCCCTTTGACATATCCCCATCTTTGTGGGGTGTTTTTTGTTTGTTTTTAGCACATCCTTGCCATGTTTGCTCGAAAATAAGACTTAGCCGGACAATCAGCTTTAATGCGTGTTTTGGAGCAAAAATTAATATAAGACCTGGTCTTATTTTACTAAAATAAGACCGGGTAATATAATATAATATAATTTAATGTAATATAATATAATATATAATAAATGTAATATAATATACATATAAAATATACTGGGTCTTATATTAATTTTTGCTCCAAAAGACACGTTAGAGCTGATTGTCCGGCTAGGTCTTATTTCCGGGGAAACATGGTATAACTTCTGGCAGTACAAAATGCTCCAGGCTTATCTGGGTATTTCCTGCTCCAGTCTGAGA
The DNA here is from genome assembly GCF_057876585.1 of Rhinolophus sinicus. NCBI lineage: Eukaryota > Metazoa > Chordata > Mammalia > Chiroptera > Rhinolophidae > Rhinolophus > Rhinolophus sinicus. Next base: position 54,274,855 of record NC_142506.1, on the reverse strand, counting down.
ATCAGCCATTTCTGCAATGAGCCCTGGTTTCTTTCATTAGACAGTGATACAGGAACCAAGAGCTGGGTGCTGGTTGTGCTTGCGGCTAGTTGGGTGTCTTTGCTGCTCAGCCTTGTATAAAAGTTTTAACTCTAATTTTTCAAGCTGCCTGAGCTTTTATGAGAAATGGTACTGAGCAGTACCAAAGTGTTAAATAAATAGTTTTTAATTTGTTTTTCCTTGGAGAAAGAATAGTCAACTGTAGCTATAGTTAGGAATGGCCAAAAATAAAATTTAAAAACAGCACATACTTTATAAGAACTTGCAGCCTTGTCATAGAATTGCTTTATTGTCTTTGTAAATTTGCCTTTATAATTTTTCGAGATAACTTCTAATGATCTTGCACAAAGCAACGAGTCCCAGGGTAGTAACTGTAAAGAGCACCATTGTGCTTTTTCTCTTACAGTGGACTTTCCATTTACTTAACTTGGATTAGAATTAGAAATGCAAACAGGTTAGTAATAGAATTGAGCCCTTGGATGCTGGACATCTACTCTCTTCATTACACAACGGAAAAAAAATAGACAAATTCAGTATGGGTGCCCAGGAGTGATTTTGAGAATAGTTACTACGGAGCTGGCGCTGCTCAAGCGTTTATCAGCGGAGCAGGTTGCCAGGTCACGTCAGCATTCAGGCCACGCCTCACGCCAGCCCAGGCCTAAGGAACTGCGGAGACCTGAGACCTTGGAGCTTATAAACAATAGGAAGTAAGTATCTTTTTTGTGATAAAGTGATAATTCAGGGAAGTTTATTATTATTTTTAATACAGAAATGACCATAAAATTTATTTTTGCTAGTTTTTAAGACTGTGTTGTCCTATGTATGGTAGTTTATTATTTTGAGAAAACCTTCCCCGTTCTTTCCAGGTAAAAAGCAGCCAATTATCGCAGGCAGCCAACCCCTGCCACAGCTGGTATCGACAAAGGCTCTGAATGCTTGGGTTAAGTTTTCCTAGAGCTTCCCGACCTGCTGTTGAGCTACACGGGAGAACCATTCCCCCATCGTAATAATCCAGGCATGTGATGACGTAGCCCTGTGACCTGCAGGGCGATAATTTAGTGAGAGACATTCTTTGTCAGAATAGGAAGAGTCTGAAGCACAGAAGGTAAAATTTAGAAGAAAGGAGAACTATTATAATACTGTTACAGTTTTGATTTCTCTGTGTATGTTTTCTTGAGTTATGTGTCTTGGAATCTAGGAATTTCAGGGCCATGTTGGGATTTGGAGGGTAGGATGTAAATATGCCTGTGCAACTGACAGAATGATGTATTACCTTGTAAGTCACTGGAATAGAGTCCAGATGTGCTTAAACGTTCATGAAAATTTACCTATTGTCACAGAACCCCTTGTGGGCCAGTGCTATAGCACTGCTGTTGGACTTGAAAGGAAATCTAACTAAAATTGAACTCTATTTCTGATATCGCTTTTTTTGTTTGATAATAATACTCATTTTGTACATTCATTTTTAAAACCATTAAATTATTTCCTGTTTCTTACTTCACAGTCACACAAGTCCTTCCTATCTCCTGGGCTGAAGCAAAGCTTCAGTAGCATAAACTTTACTTCTGCCACTGCCCTGGGACTCACACTTCATACAGGCCAACAAATTTACAGGAAACTACAGTATTAGTTCATCTGTGCAACAATTTTATGTCTCTTTTGATCCAAACCTTTGCCAGACATTCAGGAGAGGTTAGGATATAGTCAGAGGTGAAAGATTTGAGTCCCCTGCAGGCAGGATATAGTGTAGAAAACTGCAGTGGTGAAAATGAGATAGCTGCAAGAGAGCTCATGCAAAAGGCTGCAGGGTTCTAGCTTCAGCTTTAGTACGAGAATTCATCTTCATTGTGCCAGAGGGACCAAGTGTAATTCTACAGATATTTTTGTGGAAAATCTTCAATGAGGAGAAAGGACAATGGTTTTGTCTAACAGAGCTTTCTGTGGTGATGAAGGTGTGGTAGTCACCAGCTACATGCATCTATTGAGCCCTTGAAATTGGAATGAATGTGATTGATGAACTACCTTTTTCATTTAATTTTACATTTAAATGGAACAGCTCTAGACATCTGTGTTCGCCACATCTATTCATGAGGTAATGTCTGAAAAACTGTGGCATAGTAGATGCTCAAAGAATGTTTATTTTTCCCTTCAGGAAATGTGTAGACCCACATGATACTTTGTTGAAATACCAGTCTAGAGGAGAATAAATCTTTTGTGTTAACTTTCGCATTCTAGCACCATTGCACACACATCTCTTACATTTCCAGATGGAATCAGGAACCCTTAGCACTCTAAGAAGTACGGAAACAATACACCTCTCTTAATCATGTGTGCCCCAAAGTGAGAAGGAACACAGATGATAAATTTGTACCCATTTTTTCCTCCAGCACAGGATTTGGTGAGCATGATTTATAATGCTCTGCTCCTTTTGCCATTTTGGTATATATTTCCCTCCTTGAATATAAGGGTAAGCTTGAAAGGGTGCACAGGGAAGAAAAGAAGTCCTAGCGTTAAGGAAGGAGAAGCATAAAGAGAAGCCCATAGAGCCAAGTTGGGAAGAACTGGTTGGGGACCTGGCAGGACATTTGCTGCCCTGCTGCTGGTGGCTCCTTCTGGAGGCTCTTTGTGAAATAGAGACGGCGACCAGGGATGTGTCTAATGTCAGTGTAGGTCCTCCCTGCTTTTTTTGTTGACTGTGATTAGGAGTCTTGGGTCCAAACCAGTCTTGGATCTGGTTTGTACTTTGGGAAGGAAGCCTGGAGAGAAATGTGGAGAGGACAAATGTGACAGTGATGGGCTGGTGCGTGGGGTGGCTTTGCTGTCTCTATACATCCGGTCAGTTCACAAGGTCATGCCCTCCTTTCCAGGCACCTGATCCAGTACATTGCATAGCCCAGATTTTTCCCTGAAGGAGCATTAAAATTATCTTATGTTCTGAAGTTATGTAAATCAGTATGGTCCCATTTTAAGCTCCAAATAGTCGGTAATTTAACTTTTTAGGACAAATCTTCTCATTAGATACTCCTATTCCTATGTGATCTTATTGTTTTAAATGTTCATTTATTCTCCATGTCTAGCCTTCCTCACCTTTCTGTTCCATATTGTGAACAATGTGACTTCCAAGTCGTCTTCAATTTGTTAGGGGCGGCAGTGGTGGATTCCCTCAACAAGAGGTAATAAATAAGATATGAAGATCAATATATGGTAAGAATATTCCTAATAAGGGAAACTTTTGTTTAACATCTTTTATTGGGCTTAACTAGAATGTAGAATGAAAAAATAATCTTAATACCACCTTAGTTTTCTTAGCATATTTTGTTCTTAACTTACTTCTTCTGATTCGAACTCCTCGAAGACACCCTATAATTATTACATTAAAAGTCTCCACTGTCAGTTGAAAAGCACCCTTTGTAACCACGTTCTTTTTGACTTCACATTTCACTTTTTAAAAAACAATGAATGCATTACTCTTGCCAATAAAATGTAAAGATCCCAATAAGATTTATTTTCCTCCTTTCCCCCGAGAGATCTCATCTCAAATTCGTTCCTTAATATATTAATAACTGGATTTAAATCAGTTTAATCTAATATTTACTCTTTTAAAGAATGTGCCATGATTATTAATCTGATTTATTTTCCCCCAGTCCTTTTGAAATTATGAATAAATGATAGTACACCTTAACATTGATAGATGATAAAATTTCAGATTTCATTTTATTGTATCGTAACATTTACTAAAGAAACTGATGGAATGTGAAGCTAGTCATTAAATACACGTACAGACTTAGATATATTCAATTGTGTGTAAATGAAAATTCTTAAAATCTTCAAAAATTGTAATGTTCTTAATTTTTTCATAATAACAATAACAATTTTATATTTAACATTTTGAGATTTAAAAAAGATTATATATGTTTTTGCAGTAGTTCTCAAACTTTGGGGTGCATCAGAATTATGGATGGTTGGAGTTTTTGATTTAGTAGGTCCAGGGGTGGAGCTGGAGACTTTCCATTTCCAAGTTCCCAGGTTGCTGACGCTGCTGGTATGGGGACCAAACTTCAGGAATGACTGTGTTATTATATTAGATCCTCACAAGAACCCAGTGTGGTCTTGAGCAGATAGAAGTGAGGAAACCGAGGCTTGAAGAAATTCATGATTTTCCCAGCGGCACATAATGAATTAATGTTTGAACAGAGTCTAGAATCCGTGAAAGATCTTTCAGGTTTTTTCCTGCTCAGGGCAAGAGTTCATTTCCCCAAAAAAGTCTCTCTTGATTTCAAATGATTGATATTTTTGTCTCATTCTTTGCATAATCATTTTTGTATTTAGATACACCCTCCTCCGTTATTCACATTTAATAAACATATGTTTAAAATTTTCTTCCCTTTTAAAGATACATCTGATTTTTGTGCTGCATGATGTTCTAAAAATCCTTCTGTAGAAACCAAAAAGCTTGCACAACTTGTTAAGACCACCCAAGGTTAATCATGAGGAAAGATGTTGATTTTTTTCTTTTTTCCCCCACTAGCCTAGTGCCCTGGCATTTTTTCACACTAACTTGTGATGGTTTTAGGCAGAACCGTTATTTGTGGGTTCAGCAAATGAGGATGGATCGTGAATGATCCAGACCAAGGAATCTGAAAACCACAACAGCAGACCATGCAGAGGTCCTGCCCTGATTTCAAGGATATTATCTGTTGCAGCTTCCAAGGGAGATGGATGGTTTGTCTCTCTTTAGTTGGTACCAAGCCACTGAAACTCTTGTGTGCAAAACAGTGGCATCCAGAATGAACGATGACGTGTGCTTTCTCCCCCTTCTCTACAATTTCTACCACCCGTTCAGGGTATTATACAATGTGTCAGGTGTGTGTGGGTATCTCAAACCCAGCGTCACCCAGTACTCAGAGCTTACCTTTTTTGACTGTTGAATACGATCTTTGCTAACATTCTGAGGAAAATGTTGCCCTTCTCTGAGATTGTTTTTCCTAGCTCCCACCTTCTGTTTTCTCTTGCCTTCTTCCTTCACTTCTGCTTTGACCTTGGACCTTTGAAATACCTTAATCTCAAAAAATAGTAGTTAGAGACAAATAATGGCTGCAGAACAAGTTGAAAATTATGACCTTGACTATGTTCTATTATTCTTTATTTATTTTTGTTGTCTTTCTTTTTTTTTTGGGGGGGGGTTGGGGGGGGACAAAAAGCCTTGACAGGTTTTAAGTAACCTTTTTGAGTTAATTAAATTTAATCAGTGTGTTTCCACACTTGAAACGAATTCTGTGCTTCAACTTCTCCTCCCTTCTTCCCACCCTTTTAAATGTTTATATTAAGCGTTTAATAACTGTGCTAGGCTCTGTGTGGTGCTTTACGTGCACTATTTAATTTAGTCCTCACATCAGCCTTCTGACGTGTTATTTTGAGGAAACCAATTCAGAGAGGTTATGTAAGTTGGTCAAGGCCTCACATTTAGTACGGGGTGGCAGTGGGACTTGCATTCAAGGTCTTTTGGACTCCAAAACTCATGCATTTAAGAACTAGTCTGTATTACCTCTTTTCTGAGGCGTTTACTCAGATGGGAGTTGTATTTCATGTAGCTTTCTTGAAATAAATGAGGCTCCGCGGAAAACCAGATTCTAACTTTAAACTTGGCTCCACATTTCCGTTGTCTGTCACCTTGTCAGTTCTGTTAAAATCATTGTAAAGAGAAGAAGGAAAGAATTCTACTGTTTTCAGAGCTATGTGCCGCTGCCGAGCACACACAACTGTCAGTGTGTTGCCTTTGCTGTTAGTTGCTGCCTGGGAGTTTCGATCCTAGCCATTTGGTCTTTTTTTTTTTTTTCAATTTATCGGGGTGACAATTGTTAGTAAAATTACATAGATTTCAGGTGTCTTTAAAAAACAGCGTGTGAGGGAGTTTCAATTTGTCTCAAAACCACAAAGTGCCGCCCTGGTACAAACACCCATAACCTGCTGGGTGTACGTCAGGTTCCTTCTCTTCGTTTTGCTCTTGAGATACACTGGCAGCTTTCAGAAAAAGGCAGCCACCCAAAGTGACCGAGGTGACCCGTTTGTAGAGAGGTAATTGAGAATACCTCCCAAAGCACATCCATTTAAAATCACTTCCTTAGCCTCGCCTGTGTCTGTAAAATTTTCCTCTCCTGTTTTTTTCTTGTGTCTCTTCTTGTTGTATGAATATGTATTTTAAAACAGTTAATGCAGTACTTTGAGATTCATTTTACCTTTAAAAGTTATTCCTTAACATTACGGTAGAAAAACACAATTCTGGGAATTAAGAGATCTTATTTGTTGTACCTCAAGTAGGGCACTCGTATTACTGAGCTATGCTTTCCTCATTTAAAATAAAAGTGAGGTTGACTCAGTGATCTCACTTGTAGTTTTTCCGCCTAACTGCCTTTGCTGGTTTGATGCAGTGGAGACTCTCCATGTTAGGGAATAATAAAACATGATCTTTCATGGATCTTGGGGTGGCTTACATGGTTTAAAATAATTTAGTGTGTGCATAGATGGAGTTATTTCAAGTCCTCTGGCTTTACTTCTACACCCCTAATACCTTCTCTCATCATTTTTTAAAACTAGCCTTTTTGACTTTGATATATGTCATGTTGGCACCTTGTAAATCCCTCTAGTGATACCTTTCAATTACTAAGGTGTAAACAATGTTTCTACCCTATTCTCTCTCTCTCTCTCTTTCTCTCTCTCTCTCTCTCTCTCTCTCTCTCTCTCTCTCTCTCTCCCTCCCTCCCTCCCTCCCTCCCTCTCTCTCTCTCTCTCTCTCTCTCTCTCTCTCTCTCTCTCTCTCTCTCTCTCTCTCTCTCTCTCATGTTTGTAGGGCTCTTTAACCTGCTAATGTTCCAGGTTATTACTTTAAAACAGCCAGCAAGATAATACAAGCTTCCTCCTTGCCTGTGATGAGCTGACCTCTTTTTACCTGTTTCCTTTTCAAAGTCAGTTTGGAAAGCTCATTTTTCATAATCTCTTGAGCTAATACTTCACTTCCCTGATGCTTGAAATTTAGCAGCCTTATTATTTTCAGGACTTTGTACCAAGAGCACACATCCAACTACTATTGTTGTGTTTTTTTTTCCTGAACATATTCCTCTAGCTCAGTCAGGATTTTAATTTTTTTTTACCTTGTAGGAAATGGAATTCCTATTTGCATTTTTCCTTATTCACGTACCTTGCTTCTGAAGTTTGTTCTGTCAGTATTTAAGGGATTTAGCCTGGCTATTTCTGGCTTTTATCTCTCATGTATACTTTAGGCCAGTCTTTTCTTGTTTATCTACATGGTTAGGGTCTAGAGCTGCCAAATTAAATGATGTCTAGTGAACTCTACTTCAGTTTGTGCTTCAAACTTTTAAAGACCTTCCTGATGTTTTCTCCGTAGTTTCTGGTTATTCCTCAAGTTTCCAAGTTCGTCTGTCTGAAAAGTATTGTTGTATTGAATGTGGCCTCTTTTGCACAGAGGTTTCATCGACTGCCTTGGACTTATATTGACTTTCTAATACTTTGTTTGGTGGTGTTTCTTTTATTTTAGGGGCTTCATCTATCTGTCCTTGGTTCTAGACTCTGGCTTTCAAACAGCAACATGGACAATTTAAAGGGGTTGAGATTTGTACAAAAGCCCAAAATATAATTGGAAGATTAATGAGAATAGAGGGGCAAAGATTATTTAACCAGCTAAAGGTCAGGCTGTGGACGAAGTGAGCCATGTGCTTCTATAAAAGCACCTTGCACACTCTGTGTGAGTCATGCCCTCTGACACACTCAGGGGCCACCAACCAGAGCTCAGAAACCTTGTATTGCGTTTGTGCTTCAATCGCAATTAGGAATCCAGGGCTGTTTCTTCCGTTAGGAAGGATTTAGGTTTGACCCATTTAGATTTTTCTCCAGTGATGTTGAATGCTGGAGTGAACGACTGGGAGAGGGGCATTATGGAACCGGCCTCTTGAATCTTCCTCCCTGAATGATGTGGATTAAGGGTGAAGGAAGTTGAACTTGGGAGGCCTCTTCCAGGTACTGGATCCCAATTTGATTGCTGTGTTTACTTTTATCTCTTCTAATTGTGACTTGCAAGCACTTCATATGGCGGGAGAATGATGACATACATCCACTCGCCCCCCAAACCCAGGTCTGGGGTCAGATTGGTGAAGAGGCCCAGGGGGAAGGTGGTGTGGTGCAGTGGGAAGAGCACTGTACTGGGAGTCAGAGGTCTGGATGGGGACCCAGTTTTGCAAATGCTGTCCTTGGCTACGTGACCCCTAGCCTGTTACTTCATCACCTCAGGTCTCAGCTTTCCCTTTTTACTATGCAGCAGCTGGATTAGAAACATTCTAAGGTCCCGCTTCAGATCAGTCTTACTGGTGACAGTGGGAGGGAGGTTATCACGGTACAGGGGAGAGAGACTACAATAAGGAGGTGAAAATGATCCCAGAGCCGAGAGGTCGGAGGTGTACGTGGGAGAAGGCTGTGGTGATGGGAGAAAGGGGGAGGGAGGAAATGCAAGGGAGAGGTGCGGAGGGTTTAATTTCAGTGAGAACTGCTAAGAAAGACATGTTTGTGGCATCCATAGTGGATGCTCCCCAGTCTTCCAGAGAAGTTCATCTCCTCCTCGCTTTTTCAAAATTGAATTATTGGCCAGGATTTGCGGCAGTTTGCTCAAGTTTCTCTTTCTGGTTTCTTTCTAATTAGGTTAAAATTGTGCTCTTTTCTTGGAAGATTGCAGAGAATTCTTTTTGTTATTTAAAAAAGACCCTGCAAAATAAGCAGAGGTAATTCTCTCTACCTTGTAAAGTGAAGAAATGAAGATTCAAGGTAGTTAAACAGTTTATTCAGGAAATCAGTATGCTGGTGTTGGATTCTAGTTTTTCAAGTCTTTCTATTAGGCTTCTCTGCTTTCAGGTATGTGTGGGTATCTGGTGGGTATATTATTTAGACCACTGGAGCGTGGCACACAGGTAGCAGAAGCAGTCATATATCTCAGAGGCAGGTGTCTTCCAGCCTTTTGAACTGAGGTAGGCAAATGGATCCTAAATCAGACTATCCTAATCTGTGCGCCTGTTGCAGAATTCAGTAACTTGAATTCTGTCTCCTAGAAATAAAATGATAGAAAGTAGGAAAATAGCCATACCTCTGGGGAACAGAAATTCTGAGATGTCCTATGTTTGTGTGTAGAGGGGGTCTTTGGTGGCCCAAAGTGCCATTCAGGCAGTGACATAATTCATAATATATTCTTTGAATTTCCTGAGTTCTGTATGTGACAAACAGGAAGTCAGATGCATTGCTATTACTGAGCAGTCTTAGCTTTGGGGTGTGGAGAGCATGTCAATTGATAGTCTGAAATGCTTTTTATTACTTTTGTAAGGAGACAGATTTCTTACATCGCTGCTGCATGTAATTTCAGGGATACCTCTCCTTTTCACTGAAGTGGAGGCTGCAGTATCTGTTTGCAGGAGGCGTGTAGGGAGAGGACAGGAGAAACTTCTTCCTCCACTGCCTTGTATTATAATCTTGTATAGTACACCGTGGCGAGGCATTCATTCGCCTTGCTCTCTTGACGCGTTGTTTTGCATACCGTTCCTCTCAGTGGAATAAAACCTCTAGGAACTCTAGTGCCTTTGTTCATAAGTTCATTTGTTTGCACACCATGTAGGCCCATAGTTCCTGCCGCTTTTGAAGGATGGGAACGCATGTGGAGAGATGGATGATAGTAATTTTCATAGCGTAGGTGATCATTTTATCTCTAGGAAAAAATAGAACCCACATGATGTACATACCACAGTAGACATGTTCCTTGCATGGTGTGCGGTTGCTTTTAAAGCCTGTCACATCTCTTTATGGCTCCTTCCATCTCATGCTCTGTTCATGTCACTTCTGGGAATGCAAAGGGAAGCGTCTAGTGCTGGACATGAGTTATAGTGGTTGCTGCCCATTCTCTTCTGCTCCCTGGGGTTCTAAAATCAGTTGACGTTCATCTGTAGTGTGTCTTTGAGAGGAAGGTGCTAGACATTTAGTAATATTCTTAAATAAAGACACAGCATTTTTTGTTTATTGAACTGTCCCTAATGAGAGAGAAGGAATGGTTCTAAAGTACATTATATCTACTTACTTCCGACCCCAAACATGTTTGGACAATGGACAGTTTTGAATTTCTGACACAGATTTAGGAATGTTTTCCTCAAGGAAATTTCAGAGTTAAAAATAAAACCCTCATCGGTCATTTTTTAAGATGATATGAGAATATCAGCTCATTATTTTGAAAACTGGTACACAGAGGGAAAGAATCAAGTATTTAACTTGCTTTCCTTTATGAATTATACCTCAGATTAACCAAATAGTTGATGAGGGTGTCTCTCATTAGAGAAATAGTCTAGGATTCAGAAAGTCAGAATTCATTACTTCACAGCCCCTGAGGAGTTAATGGATCCAAGTGGTGAGCCTCACTGGCTGCCGACGTCACACATTCAAACCCCGAGCTGGTGTCTCCTGATGATGTGCACAACCTATGACGTATTCTTGCCAAAATGTCAAACTATTATCTGTTCTGGCCTCTTTCTCTGATGACCAGATAACAGGAAGTACAGAAGATAGGAACAGCGTGAATGAAACATCGTAGAGATACAATAGAAAAATCTAGCCTGGGCAACTCTCTGGAACAAATGACTTTGTTACATGAACAACAACAACAAAAATGCAACTGAAGGAAAAAGAGATGGAGCAAGAAATCCACAGACTAAAAGGATTTAAGAGATATGTCAATTAATCCTAATGTCTGAACATTTTTTGGATACTAATTTACACAAAGTGTAAAAAATTAGAATGCGATTGGGGGAAAGATTTATTACCAGAATATTTGATGATATTAAGGAATTCTTGTTAATATGCTTAAGGAATTAGAACAGTGAGGTTTTACAAAATGAGTCCTGTAAGTATTGATGGATACAATAATGTGGCATCTGGGATTTGCTTCAAGATAATGCAGGAAGGCTAATAACACAGGTGCGAGTGAAGAAAGATTGGCCACATCGTCACTGAAGCTGGAAGATGAAGACCTGGGGCTATTCTCTCTACTTGTGTAATTTTTGAAATAATCTGTCATAGAATGTTTTCAAGAGAATTTTAGGTAAAGCTATGTAATAAGATTTTTGGTGCAATGAAGTGGAATTGGGAGAGGAGGAAAAATGATATAAAGTAGTTAGTACCATAGCTAATGTGTTCTATATATTGACTACTTATTGGCTATATGTATTGCCAAGCAATGCATATACCCATTCATTTATTCATTTACTCATTTTAGTAAATGTTTATTGGGCACATATGAGGTGGCAAGCACCGAAATACGTCCATAAATCAACCAACACAAATAGAGCCCATCACACCTAGTGATATTTTTGGCCTGTACTCTTTCTGTAGAGTCTCTGAACTGTGTGTGAGTAGCTCCCAGACTGGGGTGGGGGTGGGGGCTTAAAATGTCACTTTGTCGTATCATCCCTGGACCCATTCAAGTTTAGTCTTTAATATTCTTCTCAGAGTAGCTCTAATCATCTACTGGGGCTCTACCTTCCTTTTGAATCATCCAACTCTAAACGGTCATGGGTGTCACTTATCTGGTTTCAGAAGGACTATCTCTGGTCCCTGGCATGGTTCATCCAAGTGACCACCAGCTCAACAGCCACCCCAGATTTATAGTTGAGAGCCTATGGGAAAGCTTCCACCCTGCCCCCCGCCCCCAACCATCACCATTTCACCTTCAGAACTGTTGTTACACTCTGGAAGATTTTCCAATTACTACACCTAATTACAAGGAAGAATAAATTACTGAAGCAAGTTAAATTATCTTGTGTGTCATAACAGTAATTAACATTCAAATAGGAAACTGCTGCCATTTTTATAAACATCACTAAGTGGAGGCAGCATCCCTTTCGAAAGCAGGAAGCAAGAGGGTATTCTCTTCCTGAGGCCTGATATATAAGGATGGTCTGAGTGTTTTGAAAATCGGTCTGGGTGAGATTGATGCCATTGGAGAGATTGATTTTTACATTGTCTCATTTTAATATAAATCTATATAAATAGCTACTTTTCTGTGCATTTATCATCATCTACTTTCTCTTCCTGGCCCTACATGATTTTCTTACCTTTCCTCCCTATTTTAAGTAGGTATGGGCACCGATCTGGTCACAAGACATTTTGTGGACTAGACTTTACTTGGAAAGCAGCTCACAGTTTTTTCAGATCCCATTTTTCAAGAATTGCACGCTCATTGCTTGCCCATTCAATGCTCTTCTGCCATGAAAATGTTTCTTCCTCGCCCATGTGTCTCTTGATTTTATGCTGTGCCTTTGAGATCCTTTATAGACTGAGCACGCTTTTCTTGCTCCCTATAGCTCCTAGCCTAGCACTAGCACATATGGTATTTAGTAATTTCTAATGGCAGTACTGAAGCAATAAACACAAAGCGTATAGTAGAAAGACCTTAAAAATATACAGTAATGACATACAGAACTGATAAACCATGGTAGGTAGCTACTTTTATCCTCATTTGGTGAGTAGCGTGTGGGCAGTTAAAACTCAGCTAGGTTTGGGAAGATCATTTTAGTCTACCATTGGTAGTTGGGATTATGAATTGTTTTTATTTATTTAGTAGACTACTACTATGTCTAGAATTTATTTAGACAGTTGACGTGGTTACTCTGGATACAACTCTGCCTTTGATAATAATGAGTTATGATTTTTGTTCTTGTACTTCTTTGAAATTTACAAACTCAAGTGTTGTAAGTATTGTGAGTGATGGGATCTAATTTAAGAAAGCAATGAAGTTGTAAATTTGCTCAGAACCTGGAAGCTCCCCTTAATATGTCCTTACACTTTTCTGTTGAAGAGAACAGCACATTAGCAAAGTGTGTAAGGTTTCAATCACCTTTCTTCTTAGTGTCGTATGTAGGTGGCTCTGGTGTTATGAAAAGATTTGGCCAAGTCATGAATATAAGCATAGATCTTTGTACCCTCAGGCCAAATATGAGTAGCAGCAGTTCCTATAATATTCAAATCACAATCCTAAAAAAAAATTATCTTCTTTTTACTTTCCATTTAAATAGAAACATATGGCCACCAATTTGGTTAAATTTGGGAGATTCATAAATTATGTTTGTCCGATATGTTTGTGTTCTTTTAGCTCAAGAGTGGCTAACCTCACCCTCTAAGGGGAAGAGCCAGCATTTACAGCGTCGATGACAAAAGGCCAGTATAAGTGTTGTTCTCCTTGCTGGATGTGCATATCATTTCTGTATTGAACAAAATATTTCATTATAGTCACAGTATCAGGTTAATTTTAAATGGTGCTTTTTTTTTTTTTTTTTTTTTTTTACTTTTTCTGCCAAGGACTCTAAAGAGCCAAAGTTGGCCCCCAAATTTGGTCCCCTTTTGAGATCTGGACAGCAATGGGGAGAAGTAGGAATGGCCTTCATACGCTGGTACTCACCACTATCATTGAGGGAGGCTAATTTTGTTTACTATCTCCCATTTTGCAACTCCACACTTTGTATCTGAGACTTAGTATCATGTGAACAATAGAATTATATTGCGGTCACATGTGACAGGCTTGTGTTGGGGTCTGGAGGAGGCAATGCAAGGAAAGGAGGAAACTGGAATGGAATAAAAGATTACACCCTTAGCGATGTTGTGTAACATTAGCTTAGACTAGAAGACTTGTTTCCCGTCACTTGCTGCTTTGGCATAAATATCTATTCTGAAAGAACTGGGCAATGTGTAGGAACTTGGGTCAATACAAATTGCTTTTCATGGAGAATGAATTTAAGCTAGGAAGCTCTTTTGAATAAATTACATTGTTTTGAAAAAGGGTTTATTCTGTGTTTTATAAAGTACACTGCATTTGTAATTCATGGCTAATTTACACGTTTCATTTACAATGTATTTAAAAGCCCTCCTCAATGAGTAGTTGGTAATTAGGTGATTGATATATTCTCCCACTTCACAATTACACACACCAATAAATTGCCTTCTATTTTCCAAGAGTGTCTCCAATAAATATTTGAAACTTTCCCTACAAATGTTGTTCAGCAAAATTGTCAGTGACTGAAGGATACTTTTATTTCCCCAAATTGAGTAAATGCTCACATTAGAATGCCCTTGTCTTCCGGGATGGTTTATGATGGAAAGTGTGGTTCACCTTAAGTAGTTAGATATGAATTTTTAAAGAGTTTTAACCCTCAGGTAGTGAAAGAATTTTAAAGTTTAGGGTACCTGTACCCTGCAAAGATTACTTACGTAGAAACGTAACCATTTTTGGTTTGTTTATTACGTGGGTAATTATTATTCTAAATCTCAAAGACTAAAGCAATTATTTTACTTGAATGGTAAACTTCTCTCAGGTATACATTTTGTTTCGTTTTATCTCACATATCAGTAGGAAAATACTAACTTTATTATCATAATTTATGTAAGCCTCATCTTGAAACCTAACTTCAATTTTTGGTTCAATAAAGGGGTAGTTACCATGTCACAAAATACTATAACATAGTATAACATACTATAACAAATATGTTTTTATAAGTAAAATTAACATTTATATCTATATCACTAGTATCCCTTCTACATGGGCCATAGGTAAAGCTATTCTTTGAGCCATACTTATACTTACATTTTTCCCTGTAACACTCTTTTTTTTTTCAATTGAGTTATAATTTATACGCAATAAAATGTATACGAGTAGATTTAGGTATAATCTGACAAGATTTGAATGTTGGTAGATATTCATGTAACACACAGTTCCACAGTACATAAAATAGTTCCATGACCTTAGAAAGTACTACAGTATTTAAAATTTTTAATTTTAAAAATAGCAGAGATACATGGTGTAGTGATCAGAGAAAACCTCATTTTGGTTTATCAGGTGCTTACAAAATGAAAGTATGGAGAAAGGCAGATATAATTACCAATTTGATAATTGTTGAGAATATGTTTCGTTCCACGTACTATTTTAGCCCTTAGAATAGATGCACTATTAGGAAACAAATACTCTAAAATAAGCTACTTACAAGTTCCAATACCCTCTCTTCACCAAAAAAGAAAGTGATTCAAAGATTGTGATTAAAGTAAAATGACAGGCAAAGTGAATCAGGCAAATTAAAAGTCAAAAAAAGGGATTGCAGTATCAGTGTCCGATAAATAGAATTCAAGATAAAAGCATTAAATGGAATAAACTTTGTATCTTTCACAAAGGAAATATACCTTTGTTTCAGTTATTCTTGAAACATTTACCAAGACTGATTCTTGATTGGACACAAGGAATGTTAATTCAGCTCCACCAATGGCTTGGGAACTAAGAAGCTGTAAATACTGGACCAATGTGGAAATCAAAACTTTTTAGAAAATAAGAATAGAGAAGCACAAAACTTATAGAAAGCAAGCACAATTGCACTTAAACATTTATAATTTTAAAACAATGAGTCCTATGCCATGACCTTAGAAATTTTTCTGGTTTAAAAAAAAGGATTGGAAGTTGATTTGGAAAATACCATGTATTTTGCATATAAAAAATTCTGAGCTGTCTTATAAAGTGGAGGCCACCAGTACCACAAAGAAATCTACAAACTTTAAGAAATATAGAAGATCATTTGGTGAGCTATACTATGTTTCTAGATGATAAGACTAAGCATTAAAAAGATGGTAGTCTTTCCAAACTAAATGTTTTTGAGGCATTTTTCCAGATAATTCTTTAGTGTTTATTTGGAACAATGGATAAACAAGATATTGTACCACAAAATAGCACAGAGGAGCCACAAAAAAATTACAGTTTGCCTACACATATATGAAAAAATTAATAGTCAAAGAAAGGCAAATTGGCAGAAATTAACAAGAAATGTTAATGCTCAGTGTTAACAAGAATTTAGTAAGGCAGGCACCCTCATACTATAATGGTTGTTGTGTAAAGAGACATATTTGGGGACAGAGAAAATTTAGAAATATTGATCAAGTAAAATTACTAATTCATAATGATCCTTGTTTGGTGAAACTAGTAAATGTACTTTTGTTTAGTAGCCAAAAAAAAAAAAAAAGTCCAGAAATATGGAAGTGGTTAAATAAATTACGAATAAAAGTGAAGTTACAAAGAACCATTAAGCATATTTAATAATATGGGAAATAACTATGGTGAAATATTAGTTGAACAATACATGTGCAACATAATTCAGATATTATTCAATTGCACATATTTCTGTGAGGGAGGAAATCACAGTGTGTTAAATTCTTAATTTTAGAGTAATGCAAAATATTTAATTCTTGCCATTGATAATTAGGAAATATATACCAAAAATATTTCTTTTCTCAAGTCCCTTTTTTTGTCCTTTGTATAATCCTGCAATTTCTGTATTTTCTATAATAATCAGAAAACAAAAAAAGGGTGCAGTACTTGAGAAGCAAACTGCAACAAATTCTCGTTGTCGCCAAAGTTGAAAATCAAAATCATTTCCATAAGCTGTGAAAAATGAATTTGTAGGTACATTTTAAACCTAACATTTCTTGCCATATCTTTAGAGCTGAACGTGCTGTGTATTATAGTATTCTTTCTCTTAAATGTTCTTCTTTAACTGTGATCTGGAACAAGTAAGAGCATTTTGATGACAAATCCGAGACTTATTTCTATGTATTTGCTTTTCCAGGAACATGATTGTTTTTAGAGCAAGTTCATCTGTTAAGCTTGCCCATTTCATATATAATATTACTG
Source organism: Rhinolophus sinicus (assembly GCF_057876585.1). Classification (NCBI taxonomy): domain Eukaryota; kingdom Metazoa; phylum Chordata; class Mammalia; order Chiroptera; family Rhinolophidae; genus Rhinolophus; species Rhinolophus sinicus. The sequence goes on along the minus strand of NC_142506.1, from coordinate 54,258,060 downwards.
GAGGTTTTTCAGAGCAAAAAAGTGGTTTTGCTTCGTACAGACATTTCACTAATTTTCCCTCTCTCTGCTTGGTAAATTAACTGTGGCATTTTCCCTTTAGATTTGTTCATTTCTGACCACCTCTTTCATCCTGTCCATTTGTTCCAGTATTGAGAATAAACATGAACTTATCCATGACTCCAGTTCCTTGGCAGCTGTCCTCCGCAGAGCTCAAGGACTGCTCTCCATGTCAATTAGTATGTCAAGGTTTAAATTTGCTGGGTGGAGGGGGTGTGGAGAAGGACACATCGCTTTTAGAAAACCCAAGCTCCCTAAGGAATATGAGTGAAGAGAGGACTTCATTCTTTATTAAAGCAGTGCATGATGACAGGGTAAATTACAGGTATTAAATGGTGTATTACCAATTGAATTACAGGTATGAAATTATATATTACCAATTGGACCAGAGTATGCAGTAGGTGATATTGACCCTCCTCCCCCCCCCCCCCCCCACGAGCCTTTATCAACTAGAGGACAGAATTGGAGCACAGAGGACTTTGTACATTGACGCTGGATTGGTGTCACGTTATACCGCACACTCCTTTCTAAAGACTGTGTGAAGTGTAATGGCAGCAACGTAGACTTGGAAGGACAATGTGTGTGACTTTTGGATCTGAGCAGGGGAATTGCTTGACATTTTTCTTCCAGGTGCAATGAAATTTTTCTGTGTATAGAAAGGAGACCATAGACTGTGGTTTATTGTCCTTACCTTAATAGATAGGCTTTTCAAAGAAATCACAATTATAAAATATAACAGCCTGCAACCGTTCTCCATCCTTTTTCATGGCCAAGAATATGTGATGGGGCGGTAGTTTTGCTCCCTATTTAGCGTTTGTATCACCAAACTTTCTTCACAAATGTGGGCTCGACCTTCTGTGCCACAGTGTAAGATTGCTTTTCATATGTTGTTAAAAAGATATAAAGAACAGTATTTTGTGTAGTGCTTTTCATTATTTTGAGACCATCTTGGTCTTCACACGGAGGCAAGATACTGGGACTTGTTCCCTGAAGTTCTTCTTCCTCTTACGTGGCTGATTCTGGCAGAGATCCATGCATTCCCCCATCTCTATGGGGGTACTTATGGAATTACATGGAGGTGCTGTATCTACAAACTTGACTGATTTGTGAAACATGCTGTACCTCTCACTTTGTGTCAGACACTATTGTAAGCGTATTAGGTTGATTAAGTTGTTTAATACCCCACATTCATGAAGTTCACTATTACAGATGAAGATCTTGGTGCAGAGGAAGCTTTGTCAAGGTCACATCGCTATTAAGTTACAGAATGAACCCAAGCAGTCTGTGTGGTGTCAGAGCATAACCTCTTAAGCACTACTGCTGTTTTCCTTTGCTTTGCATCTTGTCTCCCTGAAGTGGTGTGTTTAGAAAGGAGTGTTGGAATGCCTTGCTCAAAAGTGACTAGAAGGCAAACAGTCCAACTTAAAAGATGGGCAAAGGGCTTGAATAGACATTTTTTCCAGAGAAGATAAATGGCCCACAAACACGTGGAAAGATGCTCAATATCATTAGTCATCAAGGAAATGAAAATGAAAACCACAGGGAGGTACCACTTAACATTCACCAGGATGATTATAATAAAAAAGAAAAAAAGAAAAAAAGAAAAGTAACAAGTGTTGGCAAGAATGTGGAGAAATTAGAATCCTTGTACATTGCTGGTGGGAATGGAAAATGGTGCAGCCACTGTGGAAAACAGTTCCTTAAAAAATTAAACATAGAATTACCATATGACTCAGTAATTTCAGTCTTAGGTAGACACCCAAAAGAATTGAAAACCCGTACATAACAAATACACATACACATAATAAGTTCATAGCCCTATTCACAGTAGTCAAAGGGTAGAAACAGCTCAAATGTTCATTAATGGATACATGGATAAGCTAACTGTGTTATATCCATGCAATGGAATCTCATCCAGCCACAAAAAGGAATGAAGGACTGATAAATGCCACAACATGGCAGAATCTCAAAATCATTATGCTGAGTGAAAGAAGCCAGACACGGAAGCTGTTACAATTTGTATGGTTCCATTTATATGAAATATTCAAAATAGATAAATCCATGAAGACAGGACTCAAATTGGAGGTTGCCAGGGGTGTGGGAAGGGGGAATGAGGAGCAAATGCTTAATGGCTACAGGGTTTCCTTCTGGGGCGATGAAAAGGTTTTAGAACCAGATGGAGGTGGTGGGTGTACGAGGTTACGAAGACAGTGATACTGAATTGTTCATTTTAAAATGGTGAATTTGTTTGTAGTGTGGATTTCCCCTCATTAAAAAATAAAATAACCAAGAGATCCTATGTCACCTAGGCTACAGTTATTGCCTCAGTCGCCGCATAACAGAGTCAGGTGTCACGTGGCAGAGAGCAAGCCAGGTGAGCGCTGTCACAGCCTAGCTGGGTACGTCACATGTGCAGGGCGCAACGACTGACGCGGTTCCCAGACTCGAGCAACCCACTGCCTCCGGGAACTAACAAAGGGACAGACAACATCTGAAGGCTCTGTGTTGACTGAGCAGACTCTCAGTAAATAAAGGGCTTGCATTTGGGGTAAGCACAGGGATAATATGCCTTTTCACACAGTGAACAGTGAGAAGGGAGTTCCCCGACTTCCGCGCATGTTCGGGCAGCATGGTGTTGTCTTTCTTCTGATTTGGATGGGTTTCAGTCATGCATACTGGAACGTGATTCAGGGGAGAGACGTGCTGGTGGAGGCACCCGACAAAATTCCGTGCCTTTCTTTCTTCATGAATGTGAAGGGACCATACCAGCGTGTAGCCCTGTGCAGCTGGTTTCTAGAAGCTTCCTCCAGTTAAGTATGGCCCTTTGATGTTTTCAGGCTCTTTTCTGAGTTGGCCAGATGCTTTAAATACACACTGCGTTCATCTCCACAGTATCCCCGAGGAGTTGAAAGAAAAGAGTTCTTTTCTTTAAAACAAATTAATAAAGGAAGCCTTGGCATGGTGTGAGGTGAAGCGGTTTGCCTGAGGTTAGGTAGCTGGCGTGGGTCGCAGAGGCTGAGCCGTGATGCCCGGAATCCTTGACCTCAGACGTCCAGGTGGAGATAGGTGTGCTTCTCTGCAGGCCTCTGAGGTTACTGAACTAGTCGTTGGCTGAGTATTACCTACATTCCAGATTTTCCCCCCCAGACTCAGAGTCATGCATGGAAACGATTACTTAAAAATATGGGAATCATCGTGTTACCCAAGTATTTCTTTATTGTGTAGTTTGACACATTTTCTGTATTTCTTTGTGAAGTAAATTTAATAACCAAACATAACCCACTTCTCCCCTCCCAAGCCCCTCTTTGACTTTTACCAACTGTCAACTAAAATATGTAAAATACCAGGGCCCTCTTCCATTTACACTGACTCTTGCCTGAGAACTTTCCTGGCCCGAGGTCATTACATAGGAGAGTCTTCAACTTTTAACCCTCCCCTTCTCCTCACCCCACCCCTGTCCTCATCAGCATCTTTCCTCCAGCGGAGAGGACATCTCCTCCTGCTTTCTAGATCCCATGCTTGTTCCTTCAGGGACCTCACTCCACCACTTATCTAGTCTCCATTATTTTCTCTTTTCCAGTCTTTAAATGTGGTTAAGTCTCTTCTATTTTAGGAAGGGAGGAAAAAAGGAAGGAAGGAAGGAAGGAAAGGAGGGAAAAAATGTAAAAACGTCTCTGCCCCCCGCCCCCCTTCCTCTTCCTCTGCTTATCTTGAACGGATTTCTTCTTTCACAGTCCAAACTGTGAAATTGTCTGCATTCTCAGTCTTCACTTCTTTGCTTCTCATTGGCTCACCTGCCCAATGTGGTCTGGTGTTCAGGTCCATACTCGATGGAAACTGCTCTGGTTGAAGTCGCCTTCATTTCTAAATCCAGTGAGTCCGGGGCCCTCTCTGTACTTGACTGTATAGCTGCATGTGTCCTCTGGGTGACCCTCTTCTCCAAACACTTTCCTTGGCTTCAGCGACACCACCGTCTCCTGGGCTCCTTCCTACATCACCACATTTATGGGCTCCACATTTTTGGGCTCCTTTCGCCTCTTCCGTTGTTCTCTACACACTCTCTCTGGGCGACCTCATTAATTCCTGTAGATTCACTTACAGGCTACGTGGCGCTGATCCCCACATTTAGCCTGTGTCTTCATTACCAGTGTGTCCTCCCAGCAGCTAGCGTAGAGCCTGGCATGGCGTGCATTCAGTCTCTGTTGAGTGAATGGAGGGACCAATGGGCAGATGTCCTGATAGCACTCAACCCTCCCCCAAAGACCTTTAAAAATCATTGTTAATATTATTGTTATTAGTCACCCATTACTGTAAACTCTGTGTGAGCAGAGACGTGGTCAGTCTTGCTCCCTGTGAGGACAGAATGCCTGGTGCCGGGTAGGCACTCATTCCATATGAACAACTGAATGAGTGGGTCCCCAGGAAGATTTCCGTGCTGGGACCACCTCCTCTGTGAGCCCGGCTTCCTCAGTTACTAACTTGCTCCCCACTCTTGTGCGCTCCTCTTGAAATCACTGAGAACCATAGGTTTTGAACTCTTTTTTTCATACCAGTCCCATGAATGCTGCTGCTGCCTATGTTAAGTAGAAAGTTAGAATATTTCGGAAGAAATGTTCCACGCTTCTCCTCTCCTTTTCTCTCCCCTCCCCTTCCCTCCCTTCCCCTCGCTTCCCCTTCTCTTTAGGCATAGAAAGAAGAAAGGATTAAGCGTAAAGAATTCCGCTCACTGAGGCTGGGCTGGGTGGACCTTGGAGACTTCAGATCTCTAGAGCGTTCCTTCACCTCATGAGAGCAGCCTTGTTTTTATACCAACCTCCTTCAAGCCCTTTGCAAAGGGACCTGTTGAGAGAAACCATCTCAATACTTGGTGCCCATGTAAACTTGGTGATATGAATGGACTCTGCTAGGGTGGGAGTAGGAGACTCAGCAGAGAACTTGAACTAAATTCTGATTAGTGCCTTCTTCCCTAAGTATTCTTTTATTAGGGGGGACTCTCTTCTTTAGATCGCTGAATATTTGCTCTTCCATTCTTGGAGATTCTGATTTTTGGAGGCCCTTTGATGGTATTCTGCCCTGAGGTCCTAAGGGGTATCTGAAGTGACTTCCCTGAGCCCTTGCCAACACGCAGGGACCACACTCAGGTGTACCCCATGGGCCGAAGAGCATCCAGGTTTAATAAGTATTTTCTTTCCATCTCATTTTCTACTTTTTTTTTTAGTTGCCATTGCTCTGTTTATAAAATGACAACAGCGAAATTTATTTACCAAGATGCTTACACGTTCCCTTTTAAAGAGCATCTAAATTAAAAAACATTGAGCAGAGACAGCTAATCTACATTTGTGTTTTTACTGAGAGCACTCGAATTAAACACAGGTTGAAAAAAAGAGTCAGCTGGACCCTTATACCTCTTGCGAAATCTGATCTTTTTCTCTGTCTGGTAGGCTGAGACTTGATGCCTCTAATTCCATGTTCAGAGGGATAGAGGTAAACAAAGATTAGAATGGCCTTGTAGTGAATATGCTATATTCATAGTGAATAAGCCTGTAAAATACAAATTGGTTAAAGAGCAATAACATTTTTCTCTTTCATGAATGCTTAGCAGTGTTATAAAGCCATAAACATATTGCCATATTTCAGTGAGCTGCAGCCTTACCACTTGATATGCTTAAGTATTGTCAAGGTCATTTCTTTTTATAAAATCAGGGCAAGCTGGAAAATGTCAAGCAGCCTGCAAGTATAGAATGAAATCCTATTTTCATTGTCATTTATAGTCACATATGGTTGTGGTTTTGAGTTTCTAAGTTACAACCAGTCATTGAATGTAAAAGTCACATTGATTTATATTATTAGGAACATGGCACCCATAATCTCTCTAACCATTAATGTTCCAAGGATCTTTCCAAATGAAAGAATGGCAAAAAAATAATTAATGTGTTGTGGGCGTATGAATATTTAAAGCATCGGGTTAACAATACAGATGAAGGTGATTACCTGTGCAATAGGTAGCTACAATAAGATAAATGTAATTGAGGCATCCAGCTGAAGGGATTATGCACTTAGCCCATAAGCCTCTTAGGATATATCTTAAGTAAGCTGCTTGCACCCTACCATTTCAGCTAAAACTATTTTTTCCTCGCATAAAACAAATACTAGTAACATAGATCTTCAGTATTGTAATTATACACTTAACGAGCTAGTCTAAGTAGTTCATTATGGAAGTATATGGTATAGTTCAGACCCTCTTATGGGAATCCTGACATGCCAATAATCTCTGTACACCTGGAATAACCCTCATATTTTCCTGTGCTGAGCGTCGGAGGAGATTCTTAGCCAGGCGTCCTAACGAAGAAATCTGATCTCAAGATTCTGATTTTTGCTGCCACCAGCTGTTAGGAAATGCTAGTTATTTTTTAATGCTGCCTGAAAACCAGGGACTCCTTGGCATTGTGTAAATTTGGATTCATAGGTAACGCAAACTAAAATTCCACGTCCTTATAAGCAGGAGATAAGAATTAAAAATGACCCAACTGCATTCACACCCATTCTATTAGTTTAAAAAGAATTAATGTGCCTTGTGTGGCAGCAGCATTCAGATCAGTTGGGTACGATCTCCAGAAATACTTCTGTGTGGCTTCAGCCCAGGCTCTTTCTCAGGCACATTCCAGCTGTCACTTGTGCCAGGCTCTGACCGACTTCTTTTACCAGCCCCCCCACCCCATATGCCTATTCTTATTAGCTTAACCTAGTTCTGGAATGTTCTCTTGCAGTAAGAATCTCTCTTATTTAGCCAACTTGGAGATGTCGCCTTTTCAATTGAAGATAATTTCTGTCTAATGTTATCGTCTATAATGCGTCTTCCTTCACTTTAGAGACACCGTTCCAGCGGATGCGGCCTGTACAGTTAGTCCGTCCTTCTCTAACAGATTCACCAAGGAAAACTAACTTAGCTTAGCTCGCCGGATGCAATGCAGCTGGGTTCACCCTCACTCACTGGTGCTGGGAACTCACAGCGCCGGCCACACTCTCCTGTTACCTGCTCCTGAAACTCTCCAGGCTCCTTCCGGCTGCACACAGGCTTTTATCTCTGTAATACTCATCTTGTCACACTCCCCTAACCAACACAGACTCCCTCTCTCTCTCACTCGCTCGCTTGCTCGCTGGCAAACTCCTGCTTCCAAAAGGAAGCACCCTAATCTGCATGCACTCATCCTGGCAAACCTCCCATTCCTGACCCAGACTACCTTAGGCCCCCATTAACTATTAGTCTCCATAATACTCAGCCCTTTTTCATCATCAGCGCTTACCACAATGATAACATAATAACTTAGATACTTGTTCACTGGTTTAATTCCCCTAGAGTAGCTGTAATGTCACTTTAGTCCCTTTAGTGTATCCCCACAGCTTAGCACACACTTCATGTCTGAAACCCATGGTGCATATTTGGTGAATGAAAGAATATTAGCATTTCACAATCAGCGTTCAGATTTTTGGTCTGAAGGCTGCTGTTGGCCTCACTGGGGAGGAGCAATGTGAGGGTCTGGATAGAGGCCAGAGGACCACAGCTATGTGCTGAAGGGAAAATCAGGGTTTGGGACGACAGATTCCTCCCTGACAGTCATTTGAAATATACTCTTCTTGGGTAGATCTGTATTTGATTATCTTCCCAGGCTTTGGAATAAAAGCTTTCAGGTCATGCACTTACTGTCAAGAGTTTGTTGAACAATTACTGTGTTACAGGCTCAGTGCTCGGCTCTGTGGAGGCACCATGGTACTGGGATGCCATAGAAATAAGTGAATGGTTCCAACAGAGGATGGGTGCGGGGGCGGGCTACGTCAGGGTGACAGGGGGCCATGCAGGAGGCTAGGGAAGGCTCGCTGGAGGCAGTGCTGCCTGAATTGCTGTTGGAAGTCCTCAGAGAAGATAGTTTTATGAAAACAGGTGCAACGTAAAATGGCTGGAACAGCACGTGTGCAGGCGGGGACGATCTGACAGCATGGCACCGGGAGGAAACCCGCTCAGTCTCACTGGTGCGCAGAGGGCACAAGGTGAGACTGGAGCACAGGCAGGGGCCAGTCAGGAGCACTGCACCACGTGATTAGATGAACTTGAAGTTTACACTGGAAGCCCCTGGGCCCCAGAGAAGAAGAGGCTGTTTTAACCACAGTGAAAGCCGTCTGTCACGCTTGGCAGCCTGCAGTGAACTGTGCCAGGTGTGCCCTGCCAGCTGCATTTGCATTCGCACAGCTGAGTCTGCTTTGAGGAGCTGGGGAATGAGGGCAGGGAATGGGGTTCCCCTAAAGCAACTGCTGGAACACCGGGCTTGTCTGATGTTACCGTCTTGGGTCTCGGCACGCCTGGCAGTGCCTTTCAGGGTGAGAGGAGTAAGCAAACAGCCCCACCTTTCGTCTGTCTCTGTCCTGGAGAATACCAGGGGGGCTTTGCCCGCCTCCTGGGTCCTTTTAGACTCACCCTCTCCCTTTAATCTTCCTAGATTTCTAAATACTGCCTTGTCCTGGGCGTGATCTGAAGTACTTCCCCAGGGCCTGCCCGTAGGAGTCACCCGCAGAATCCCTCAGGTGGGGACGTGTGCCCTGCTGGGGCACAGGCGAGATGGGATGTGAGCATTGTCAACAGCCGCCTTCCAAGCTCCCTGCTCTCTCCGTTTTCCTAGACCCCTCTATTCTCTGACTCCTCGGGAAACTCAGTTACTTTTACTTCATTATGCAGAGCAGTTGAACTCTCAAACATCCTTCGGCTCTGGGCCCACCTTGCAAATCCAGGAGCTCATGAATGTTTCATAGTGCCCAAGAGCTGGCAGGAGCTTGGAAATTTCAGTCTTCTCTTTTCTCCCTCCCCAGGTAGCTCAGAGCAGTACAGGATTTATTTTCCCACTAATACAAGTTTCACATCCTGAAATTTCAACAGCAGAAAGAGATACATCAGTTTTGATTGTAAGAATTATTTTTCTTTCCGTACATATCAGATAGGTAAAAAAATCACGTGGAAATATCTCTCTCTCTCTCTCTCTCTCTCTCTCTCTCTCTCTGGAATTCCAAATAAATGAAAAAATTAGAACAAATAAGGAAGGACTTCTCATAAATGTGAGGGAATAGGACAGTAGGTAATAACCAGAATGGATGTGGAAGAATGAGCTGTCAGTTCAATATTCAGAGACATATAGTTAGAGCAGGGGAAGGAGGCCGCAGAGAGGACAGAGGTTATAAGCGTAGATCTAGGAGTCAGACCAGCCTAGGCTGTAACTGGCTCTCCTCTCCTTCCTACCTTGGTGAGCTGAGGTGAGTTGCTTAATCTAAGTTTGCTCCCTTATTTGTAAAATAAAGGTAATTCCCACCTCATGGAGTTGTGGGGAGATTTAAATGACGTGATGTAGGAAAAACGCTCCTCCAGCTGAACAGCTCTGGACCTGGGCGCCCCCACTGCCGGTGGCTCTCATTCCATGAACTGTGTTTCTGGGCTGTGCCTTCTGTGTCCCCACACTCCCACATCTTTCTCTTTCAGAAGCCAAGCCTGTGGTATGTCAGGGACTTCGCACTTGCCATTGCCCTGCCTGGAATGCTTGTCAGAGGCCAACAGCCATTCACCCTTTCTTCTCACTTGCGGAGTTCTGGGTTTGGGGGCTACAAAAGGCCCAGGCCAGTTAAACGTATGCAGCTTCCCAAGCTGTTTCACATTAGCTGTGGGACATTGCTCAGAGCAGGTGTCACTTGAGGTTTATGGGCAGGAGGTTTGGGAAAGCGCTGATATGATTTGATCAGATATGAAGGGACCGGCGAGGCCGGCAGGGCCTTTGCCGTCTTCCTTGCCGTCCTCCATATTTTACCAGGATTCTCATTTGCTGCTCAGCAGTAGAATAGCCCGTTGGGGGAGCAGAATGAAGAAAGCTACACACCAGGGGTGGCAAATGGAACATTCTAAGGAGCTCGTGCTTCCAATGGCATCATGGAGCCCCTGTGAGCAACCGACCCCCTTTGGGTAAGCCATTTTATTTGGTATTCTGTTGTAAGCAGCTGAATTTACTCTGACTGTTATATGTGTTCTTCCCCACCCTTAAAATGAAAACAAAAAAACTGTATGGTTGGCTCCGTCTCATCATTTGGGATTCAGTTGAAAATGTCCCCCACGAAGAGGTCTTCCCTGGCCATCCATCTAAAGCAGCTCTTCGTTTCACGTTCCCGGGACATCACTGTTTCACTGCCATCATCACATCAGTACCATTACCTGAAATTACCTTGTTCATTTATTTACTTCTTGGTACTGTCTGTCTCACTTTCTACAGAATTAAGCTCCCTTAGAATAAGCACCTAGTGTGTTTTGTTCACTGTTCTGTGTTCACGGAGAACTGTGTCTGACACAAAGTAGGTAGCTGCTCAGTAAATATTTCCTCAGTGAATTATGAAGTGTATTATCTGGATTAAAGAGAAACTTTTTTGATTTAGTCAGTCATTTGTTGGGGAGAGGGAAAATAAACTGGAATTAATGGTATTGGACTGATTTTATGTCTATGTATTTACATAGACTGTGCTTGTATATATATTTATATAATTCAGATCAGTAAATGGAGTGCCTGTGTGCTAGGAATTCTAAGTGCCTTCTCGTTTTTCATATTTTTCAATAAGTTTGTATGTATATATATATATATATATATATATATATATATATATGAATATATATAAATGTATACCTTACCCTGCCTTTACTGGGTATTTGTAAAAAAACAAAGGTAAAGCCAATTTCCTCTTTTAACCATCGTATATTTGTTTATCGTAAAGGGTTTGCTCAATGTGAAATTTGAAATGTGTGGTAAACTTTCAAACAGAACTGCCTTTCTGTTTCAGCGGAAAATGCTCTTTCACACCTATCTCAATAGCTGTGTGGCAGAACGTGCTACTTTGCATGTCAAGACTCTTCTTCCTTTACTGTGCATTTCAAAAGACGGCAGTACATGCAGTAGGATGAAATTTTGGTGTCAGATGCATCAGTTACAAACCAACAGAGCTCTTTCATTTTCCACCAATGATGGAGAAAGAAAGTCGGGGGAATACCGAGTGTATTTTTACCTTTAAAGTGGCAGCATTCAGGATAAGATGTCTTAGCTTACAAACCAGTCCTACCCGCAACTGCAGACCAGTGCAGTCTTTAATAATTTACTCTGGAAGCGGTGCCTGCCTGGGCAGTCCTCCCTGGCTCTTTACTTATTTAGAGGTCTGTCTACCTCTCGGTTTGCACCTGCAGCTGACCGTTCAGCACAGCCTTTGGAGAGTGAGCCGCTTAACTAGAATCACTTAAGCATCTCGGTTTTCTGCACTCTTCAGTCTGTCGGGATCTCACTGGCAACGCCTTTCTTTGTAAGGCTCATCTTCATCTGAACCATGGGCCCCGGTCCTTAATGCAGTGATCAAAGCATGTGGCTCTGTGACACTTGAGAAGTTAGAAGCCCCATAATATATGGCCTGGTTTACAGGTTCTCCAAGCAGTTTCACTGGGATTGATATAGTCACCCTAGCCTCCTGTGTAATTAACCACAAGGACAGATTGTAGCGCAATACACGGAAAGGAAACAAGACCTGTGAAAAGAAGGCAAAGCTTACTGCTGTGGCAAGGGGAGACTCCACCTCTTTAGGATGAGCTAGCCAGGTGACCCTATAACAGCGACAGAGGAATCCCAGGATAGTAAATCTCAATGTAAATATTGCATGCCTTTTGCATGTAACAAAGAATGTGACTGAAAGGCACAACTTGAGATGGAATGCCTCTTAGCATCTGTTTCCTGGATGAGCTGCACATGACATCTTAATGACTGAGAGCCTGCCTTCAGAACGCACGAGTTTGTGAGAAAAGGCATTGCTGCTGTTTCTGAAACCAGGCTGTATTGTGCTGTGGGGAAGAGTGTGGGCCCTGGGGCAAGATGGCCGTTTGCCTGTTGTCTGTTGTTGGGCAAGGTATTGACTGCCTCTCTGCCTCAGTTTTCTCATCTGTATACCGTGGCTAAGCAGAGCTTCCTGAGGTGCACTTCGCTGATGAGGCTGAAGCACAAGCTGCAAACAGAGGCAAAAATGAGGAGACAGGGATTCTGTAGGGTGGGGGGCGGATGAGCTCTATAGGTACAACACCTGTGCGGTGTTACTGCAGGGGTGCCTGGGCGGCATTGGTCCTGTCTCACACCGTGTGGCTCCTCAGGTTTGCTGACATAAGCCCTGAGTAGAAACCCGTGACCATTCCAAATAGATATAGGCTAAGGTTTAGACTGTGCGTGGTCTACGTGTGCACATTTCATCTTTGCCCTCATGTTACCTCTGATTCCTTTCTCTGTGAATGGTGCCCACATTGAATCAGTTACCCAAACCAGATAGATGCCTGAGTGGTTCTAGGCTCTTTCGTGCCACACACTTCCATCATCCAAGCAGCCATCACATCTGGTTTGTTCTGCCTTGTTACCTTTTTAGCGTAGCCACTTCCTACTGGACCTCCAAATTCAGCTCAAAATGACCCCCTACTCATATGTGGAGGTGTCCTGTACCTCCCCCTTTAGCTGTCTGATTCAGGTGCCCCTTTGCTCCCCCAAACACCTCATGAATATTCTAGAAAACTCTTAAAGCACTATGTTGTAAATTATTTTCTCCACTAGACTCTAAGCTACTTACGGCAGAGATTGGGTCTTATTTGACTTTAGATCCTTAACTCTTTGCACAGTGCCTCATGGGTGTGTGCTGTTTATTGAAGGGATCAAAGAAATAGGTCTTTATGAGTTAACCTTGGGTCTTAACCATGATATATAGACCCTATTTTCATGGGAAAATATGTTCTCAACTTCCAAATAACTTAGAGTTATAAGATATCCAAAACTTGTCATTCCAAAAGTTCCTTTGTTAAGTTTAGAGCCTAAACTTTTTAAACAATTGAATTCCGTGTTGTGGTAAATTGCTTTTCCTCTGTCCTCAACAACGTCCCAGTGGCCAGCTTTTCTAAGTCCTTTTCATATCGTTATTTTATTTCCTTTCACTATTTTATTGCCTATTTCTCAGATTTCTGGGACGAGAGGCTGTCTGATGAAAGGGTATTAGCTAAGTTTACTTGAAATGACGAGCAGGCCTAAGAAAGTCTTTTTGCATGTAGTAAACACATAATAATCAAATTTGGTATTTGAAGTTAAAAGCCATGGCAACCCTCCCAGACCTTAGCAGTAATTTAAAAAATTCTGCCCTTAGAACAGCCAAAGCTGAGGATAGTTAAGTTTTTGTTATATTGTAATTTGGGTTCTGCCTCTCCTGCTGACTCTGAAAATCTTGATAGCAGGAAGTGGATCTTATTTACTACTATAGAATCTGGCACAGTAATTGTTTGGTGAGATGGATCAGTGAATGAATGACTATATTTCTTATCTTTGATGTGAAATTATTTCATCAAATTTTTGGTTGTATAACTTTTTTCTTTATAGTGAGCATAGTTTTTAATTACTGTATACAAGAGCTTATTGATGGTTTTGAGCTTTATATTTTTATTTAATCAAAGTTTATAGAAACAATCAGTGGACTATTTCTACTGGGTTGCTGTTGTGAAACAAGACAACTATGGAATGAGAGGAACGAAAATTATCTTCATCTTTTTATGTCCTAAATGAATTGGAATTTGCAGTGGAGGGAAAGCTAAAGAGCAAACAATAATCTTTTCCTTTTAAAAATAATACCAGACTAATTGCCAGAATTATTATTGAATTTCTCAGTTCTTTTCAATCTCTTAATTGGGTGCATGGCTTGTTTGGAGTAAAGGAGTTTGGGCGTGCAGAAAACTAATTCATTAATTCATCATCGTCATAAATCAATTATGTGTAGCAACAATAAAGCAAGAGGTCTTTCTGTGTTGTGCTTCTTGTTGCAAAATTTGTGGAGCTTTCAGATTCAGGAAATCTTCTTGCATAACCACTTTGATTATTATAAAATGTTCCATACATTTCTATTGTTAAAAGAAAGGAGAGGAGAAAACTTTGGGTCCTAGACTGTACTAATAGAAAGATTAAGTAGGAGGGCTGTTGGCTTTAGCTTCCAAGACCATTGTAACACCACCGATGACGCTATCTAGCCTTGACGTGTGTACTGGACGTCCTGCTGTGAGCTGGGGTTGAGTAAGCCCTGAGTCACTTTACCAATATAAACAGATTCCCCTCTGGAGCAACACCTGGAGCTGAACGGAGTGGCATCGGGTAGAACCTTAGTTCCTTGACATCTCATTTTGCCAAAGAATTTGTTTACTGAGTAACTTTGAAGTTGTTGGTGGGTATGGAATTAGAGTGGATATGGAACCAGGCTAAATCTCAATAATTACAGTGCAAAAACCCAGAAGTGAATAGCAAAATGATAGCTCCTCCCCGCATCTAAATACTTGTTAATTTTGAAAATGCTTTCTATATAACTCCAAAAGAAACACAACTTGGTTGGGAAGAGCAAAAGAAGAGACTTGAGTTCCTTGATTTTTGTAGAAAATTGGATTTCAAATCATCCCAGGCAAGGTCTCCATGACTTTGACTTGAGTCGTACCATTTCTTGGTGTCCTTCCTGCAGTCAGGACTGGGGGAAGAAAGATAAACTATGCTTTATACTAATGGTTCTCCCGCTTTTTTGTTTCAAGATCTCTTTATACTCTTCAAAATTATTGGCGACCCCAAAAATACATTTTTATATAGATTCTATCAGTCATTTACCATGTTACCATTAAAACTGAGAATCGTAAAGTATTTACTTAAAATAATAAATCCACCATAATTTAATATAAATATGTTTATGAGAAAACTTTTCAAAAACAATAAAAATGAGTGAGAAAAGTGGCATTGTTTTATAGTTTGGCAAGTCTCTTTAAAGTCTGGCTAATAGTCAACTGAGGTCTGTTATGTACTTGTGCATTCAGTCTCTTGTGATGTCACATAACATGTAGCCTCTGGAAAAATCCTCTGTCCACTCATGAGAAGATGAGAGTGAAAACGACAAAAAATACATCTATGTTATTATGAGAATAGGTTTGACTTCTCAGTTCCCCTGAATGGGTCTTTGAGAACCCCTGGTGTACACAGTAATCTTTTCCAAATAAATCAATGGAAATACTTGCTGTGAATCAATACTTGAGGTGAGGGTAATTTATCTCTTGAATATAGCCTGATCACCAAAATTAAATCTGCCTTCATTCAGAACCCTTTATTGAGGAAGTACATCTAATCACATAAAATTCTTAATCTGTTCTTTAGAATGAAATTACATGGAATCCAACGAGGAAAAGCCTCACTCGTTGCCTAAAACATAGTACATGCACATAACACATTGGCTCTCTTCCTCATCTCCCTCCTTCCCTCTTAATGATCATCCAGTCAGGGGTGACGTTAGTCTGAAGGCACTCTTGCTTCACCGGGTTACACTAGTTTAGTGTGAAAATAGAAACAAAACGGTACTCCCCATGCTGTGTCCACACACCCAGTTGTAAGCTCCTCCAGGTCGGCTCTGAATCCTGTGGCTGTCCTGTCACGTGCACCACTGTCCACAGACACCCTTCCCTCCACTTCTCTAGCATCATTGTCCTGCTGTCCAGGGGCAAGGCAGCCATAGCTGCCTTTTCTCTGTTCCAGCTGTGACGTGCATGCTGGGAGTTCCTCCCATTCCATCGCCCTGGTTCTCTCTCTCCTTTTCTTGTCTGATCCAGTAGGCATTAGGCTGATCCTTCACGTCAGGCGAGGGTATTTTGCTTCCTAAACTCCAGAGGAAGTAGTGCTGCCTTATGCTTCCAGAAGCAGCAGTTGTAGAAAAGCAGCTCTTCTGTTATTGTCGTTTACCCCTGCACGCAGGGGTGCTGACCTCAGACCTGGGAGTCAGGGCGACCTATTGGATCGCACCTCTTTACTCCTCCAGTGTCCCGTGACCAGCTTTGCAAGCACCCACTCCTTCCCTTAGGGTCACTGCTTTCTCTGGATGACTCTTGGTTCCTCCCACAGGAGGATTGTCACTGGGCACATCCCCTAGAATACCAGACATGCTTAGATGTGTCTCAGGCCCTGGGTGTACACGACCTACTGTCTTCCCATGCCTCCGTGTGGTACTGAAAATACTCCCGGGGTTGAGATGAACCTTCAAGATAATTGTTCTTAAGTAACCAAGTGTTTGCTGACCTAATCAAGTGATGTTTGAACCCATCTACTGGTGGAATAGGGGGGATTGTAGGAAAAAGATGAGCACATTATTTGTTGAGTGTCTACTGAATGCTAGGCCCTAGTCTAGGTCCTTTTTAAGTCTTACATTTTCATTCTTCCAATAGTTGTTCAAGGTGGTTTTTTAATCTGTTTCACAGATGGGAAAACCAAAAGTCAAAAGTTAAAGTTACTTGTCCATTGCACTATGTTTAATAAGTAGCAGAGCCAGGGTTTTAAACTGCTTGGCCACAAACCCCACACTTCTGCGGTGTCAGAAAGACTCACTGCCCAGTAGAAACCCCATCCTGCGTGTAGGAGGACATGTGGGGGTCATGGGGCTGTTTTTTCTCCTCAATGCATATTTTATGAATATTCTGTAGAATATCATTTCAACCTGGAGCCACGCTTTTGCATAAGACTTCTCCCTCCAATATGTCTCAGGATGGTAAACGGGGACATGATTTTTGAAAAGTCTTTGTTTACTTGGCAGGGCTCTAGGTGGGGAAGTAAGACATTGGGGTATTACCATGGCAATGTGGATAGGTTGTTTTGGTTCTGTCTCTCTGTGGCCTCTTCCCGTGTCTCCACCTCTGCTATCTTTCATGGTTGGGTGAGGTCTTTACCTTCTTGGACAAAGAGACTCAGTCTGCCCCTTCCATGGCTGCAGAGGGGAAATCTTTGGTTTGGGTCCTGGTTTTTCCACATGGTTTATTCCTGTGCTTTATGCTGACAGAAACATTAGTATGTCCAGAATTAGCAATATAGTAGTAAATGATTTTCATCCATAGATGCAAAGCAGGTTTCATCAGACCTTCTTACTAGAGCCACTTACAGGATGAGGATGATGTGTTTCCTGTATTCCAGGGGCAACTTGATGAGACAGTCAGCTGCTAACGAGAGGCTCTAGGAAAGGACACACCGGGTAGTCGATGCCTAATTACAAAAGGCTTCGTTGCCAGTTCACTCATTCATTTCATAGTCATATTAATTTTGAAATTTATGCTGTATTCTGTTACAAGTTTAGGGTGTAAAAGATTTTGACTAACTGACATTCTGTATTGTAGACTGGATTTTTAGTGCAATTTTGGGGGTTGTTAAGCTTGGCATAATCATTTTATGATAGTAGGAGCAAGAGTTTAGAATAATTCGGAATGAGTGGTCTTAATCACAAATCTGTGGGAAGATGAATTGAACTCTTCTTCCAAGTTTAATTGTAACTAGTGCTGTTCTCTCGCTGAAATTAAAGCTGAGCCTGAGATTGGTGACTTACTTTTTTTGTTGAAATGTGTTCAGCATGAATGAGCTATAGGAACGTGTGTGTGTATAGATAGATATATATCTAAAGATATCTACATATATATATATATATATATATATATATATATATATATATATATATATATATAAAACGTCAAAGTAAATGAAATGCAATTAACTTCACCTTATCAAAGTATTACTACTAGTATTTAAGCTTGATGTGTCAAGATTATAGCAAAGTGGTGATGAGAACCTAATTGCCAAGAAATGTGATATATTTTGAGAAAGAAGGGAGTGTTATTATAGGTGTCTTACGTGTTATACTTTTCTTTGGGTAGCATTCACGTTTGGGAAATATTTTATTTTTTTGGAAAGAAAAGATTTTGATGTTTTCTTCTGAGACTTAAAAGATTTAACATTTGTGTAGCAAACTTATGTTTATGCTAAAAGTTACTCTGGTGTTTTCTTCTTTAGAATCAACCCCAGTGAAGTGAGTCAGAAACGGAATTTCTTTTTCTATAGCTGTGGGTACAAAAGAACAGACAGGTTAAATGGGCTTCCTTATACACAGAAGTAAATGGTTGATTCAGATTAAAAAATGCAGAGAATCATAAATTTGGTAGGCCAGAGAAATCTTTGGGTTAAATTATAGCCAGAAGGACGATCAACTTTGCATGTCAGGAAGCTTCCTGTGTTAGAAATGCTGCTGTAAAAGGTGCTCTTAGAATATTGGTCTCTGTTTTGAAGGCACTCGGGATTTGAAGTTAATTTTAATATTCTATCTACTTGGCACATTTTGGATTTTGTCTGATGTAGCAGAAAAATTCCTAAACAGGATAATTTTTAAAACATGATTACATTGGATTAAGGCAGGGAACACATTGCTCATCTCAATAATGCTTCCAGCTCTGGAATTCATTAAAATAATAAAAGCTTTTCTTTATCTGCCTCATTATTTTTAATGCAGTTCTGTCATAAAACAGCCTTAATCCCTTTGTTGGTGAAAGTAGTTAAAATTTCCCTCTGAAATTAAAAAAAACAACAACGAATTCCCTCCTTCTAGTTAATCTGATACGTTCATCTTTAAGTCACATCTTAGTGAAAACAGTAGTGAAGCTGAAATTGCCTACAGGGGGCGAGGGGCGTGGCCTGGTGTGGCGGCAGCTGGAAGGGGGCTCAGCGGTGTTGCCATGACTCCTGAATCCGAAATCCAGCCCTGCTCTTCATTAACTCTGTGTTTTGGACAAGAAGTCTCCTAACCTCTCCAAGTCTCAGTTTCTTCATATAGCGGCTCTCCGATTCATATAGCAGGTTCCGATTCATATCGCGGGTTCCGATTCATATCGCGGGTCCCGATTCATGTCGCGGGTTCCGATTCATATCGCGCGTCCCGATTCATGTCGCGGGTCCCGATTCATGTCGCGGGTCCCGATTCATGTCGCGGGTTCCGATTCATGTAGCAGGTTCCGATTTAGATGTCCAGGGTTCTTTTCAGTGCTGATTGTTTTTGTCATTTAATCAAAATGCAGCAGGAGGCAATTTTTCAATCAGATGTTGCTTATTTTTCATACCTCTCTCCGACCCCATCTCCTCGTCCAGCTACTGCCCCATCTCTCTAGTTTCTTTTACAGAAACACTTCTCAACAGAGGTGTTTGCCCTCCTTGACTCTACTTCTTGTCTTCCCGTTTTTTCTTAAACTCATTCCATGACCCTTTAGTCCCCACCGCTCTACTCAGACTCGCTGTCAAGGTAACCACGTTGCTAAACCCATGCGTTTTCCCCAGGAGCTGCCACGGGGCGCAGAGTTGCTTCGCTACCCACCCGAGAGCACTAGACTAGGCTGTCCTGTGTCCTTGGCGGGAGAGGTGGTGCAGGGACTCTACCGTAGCTTCATCCTGATGGCACCGCGGTGACAGCTGCCTTCTCCCCTCACTTATTACACAAGTAAAGGGCTGATCCCTCGAGGTTGTTGGGGTGGGTTTGGAGCGCTAGGAATGGGAATTGTGCTTTTAGTTTCAGATGTCACTAAGTAACCCGATTTTTCAGGAACCTGAATAACCTGCCCAGTGCGTGCGTGTTAAGTGGCACGCACTCCGCACCTGTAAGATTTTTCTCCATCTTTTCTGCCTCCTTCCATCTTTCCTCCACCCTTCGTCTTGGCCTCTAAAATCTTAGCCCGGAATTATAACCACAGAGCACGTCCCGATTCACCTTGTTTTCAACATGTGATAAAGGCATATTCTTCGCGGAGGCTGTTTCCCAGGTCTCTCTCCTTTCTCACTCGGTGGGGGCTGCTCCCCTGGCTGTACCTGCAGCTCATGGTATGAATCCTCTGAGGCATGGCCTTTCTCCAGCAATAAATCATCGGAGCTGCTGCTATATCTGAAAGCGAGCCTTTCCTCGGCCTGGGAAATTAAGAGAGCAGGATCCGCCTCCCCCCCATTCCCTTAGGGTTTGCCAAGCAGAGTTTGTTTACTGTGAAAAATGTGCCATGCAGCTCGGGCTTTAACCTGATCAGCAAGTATATGGATTCGGATGGAAGTCAAATGGAATATTGCAAATACATCGGGCACTTCTGCCACCAAGGAAGAAGTGAGGGAGAATCTAATTATTCTTGAACTGATTGTCCTCTGCCACGCACCATCATCCCTGTTTGCAGCTTAACAAGGAAACGGCCTGAGTCTAACTCCAGAAACCACCCAGAACCATCGGTGGGCTCTTTGTCAGTTTCCTTCAGCGAGTAGATGGACAGCTGTCAGGCTTCATTAGGTCAGGAGCAGTTTGGAGGATGCTTGGAATTTTAAGCTGCTTCTTTCTTTTTCCTCTCCCACCCCCAGTCCTTCTCCCGCCTCCTCTCAGAATGAGTTTTTCTGTCTTGCTAATTACAGGTTGATTATATATAGACAGAGGGTGCCAAAAAATGTATACACATTTTAAGAAAGGAAAACTGTGTTAAAACTGTAATAATATCTACCGATAACAAAAGATGAATACAAGTCACGTTTGACTTCTGCAGTTACAAGAGGTGCTCGAAGTGGTTACCGTCAGCGTCCAGATACTTCTGATGACGGCGAACTACTGCTTGAGCAACGCTGGCCAAAGTGTCCACTTGTATATGTGTTTTTGGCACCCTCGCTATATGTGGCTCTGGACAGTCGGGGTGTATAGGCCCCATTATCTAGATTCCTCAGCTAGTTTACCTTCTTTCTATTCACCCTGCTTCCTAGTCCAGTTCTCCATGCCCCTGTTATTCTGTTCCCCTCAGGAAAGTCTGTCAGTCATTCACGCCTTAACTTGCCTCAAGTCCACGTGCTTGCAGAAGAAAAAGTTTTGACCCTTGTTTGAAAAAGTTGGCACCTGGTGGGGAAGATGAGGGTTTGTTTGGACAGGGGTCTTTTTCCCAAACTCTTGATATGACGACACTGCATAGACTTGCTCTACTGAGTTCAATCCATAAGCACTTTCTTCCTTTTTGGTGCATTTATACTCCTACCACTTGAATCCTTGATACTCAAAAGTCCTGAGCTGCTTACTGGACATTTCTAGAAACTTTAATTTTAGGAAAAGATCAAGTGTGAGCTAATGTAAGCAGTTTTGTTACCTGTGTTCTAAAAAGTCCCGTGTTTCTTCCCTTCCCTGGTCCTCCTGCGTGAGGCTTCCTTGCCCTAAGTGTTTTTCTGGTCGGATCCCACGGTATCCTACCTTGTAATGTCCTGCCGCTTGTCTGTTTCTCCCAGCTATGGAAGCTCCCAGAGGCCAGGGGCCCCCTCTATCTTGTATATTATTATATCCTCAACACCTAGCACTTTGCTTAATACGTTGTAAATACTCAGTGACTATAGTTAACAAATGATTGAGCCTCGTTTATGAGTACTTTATGAACTTCGAAGTCAGTCAGACCTGGGATAAAATTCCCACCACCTCTATTCCTGAATAGCAGCAAGACTTCAACATTTCTGAGCCTCAGTTTCTCATGTGTGACAGATACGATCCTGTAGCGTCCCTAACTAGATAATAACAGTTAACATATACTGAGTACTAACTATGTGCCAGGCATTGTGCTAAGAAGTCTACATGAATTATTTCATTTAACCCTCACGATTTCTTTGAGGTGAGTACTATTATTATTACCTGCTTTTTTCAGATAAAAATCCAGCCTTTAAAAAGTTTAAACTGCTTACTCAAGGTTACAGCTGGGAAATGGCTGAGCTAGGAGTTAACAGTCAGTCATCTGACTCAAGAACCTGTGCTTTTTAGCTGTGGGTTCCCTGAAGGTGGGAACATTTGGCGGCAGCATAGCAGTTGTTTAGTGACCACACTTTGATAATCAGAACAAACGAAGGGCAGGAACTGCACTTTGAAAATTGTCTTTAATCCAGTGGACTACACTGTCTTTTAACTGCGTTAGCTCTTGGTCACATTGGTTTAACCGATCCCAACGACTCAGTGAGTGTTAACCCAAGTTAAAGTGTAATAATTGTGAAAAATAAAAGTTGCTATTTATTGAGCAGTTACTCACTGCTGAGCACTTTACATACTTTATAACTATTCCACGACAGCCTTGTGAGTTAGGTATTAATATCCTGCCTTCATTTTACCAATAAGAACCTGAAGCTCTGAGAAGTTCATGAATTTGGTGAAGGTCAGCTTGTCGTGACAGTTGCGGAGCTCAGATTGAAACTCAGATCCGATTCTCAAGCCCATGTTCAGAGAACCCAGGCTGTTTGGCTGTTTGATGCTTTGTCTGTGAAACCGCCATGATGCTGGTATCCCATGAAGCAAAACAAACCTGCTGCTCAGAGTAAGTCCATTTTAACTGCATCCAGTTCCTAAAAGTTGTGCATGGATGAAAATGTTGTGACTTGAGAATGAAGTCACATTTCAAATAATTATTTTATTGTGATTTCTATTTAAAAACTTGACTTCCAAGGAGCCTGAACTTCTATGAAAGGAGTGAGCCTACCTAAAAATTATTTTGTAATTTTTTTCAGTTCCATGGGCTTTGTTTCCTAAAAGACAATACGTACTTGTGCAATTTTCAAGCATCACACATCCACATACATACCATACACACACAGTTTCCTATCTCCATTTACGAGAATAATTGTGTTCTAGAGACTGACTCCAGACTATTTTCAGGCAGATTAAGTATTTATTTTATCTTAAAGCCGTGAAAATAAAATTTGGCTATAACCACACTTCCCATCATGTTTTTAAGAAGCACTTGTTCCCTCTTTAAATAGATTTGATGTGTTGGTGAAGTTTCAGTCCCTGCAACTACAGTGGTACCTCGGTTTTCGAACGTAATTGTTCCAGAAGACCGTTTGAGTTCTGAAACGTTTGAAAACAGCTGACAGCTAGGTCTCAGGGTCTTGCACTCAGCGGAAGTCACATGACATATTCGACTTCCGAGGCATGTTTGAAAACCGAAGCATTTACTTCCAGGTTTATGGCATTCGTAAACCAAAATGTCCGTCAATAGAGACGTTCGAAAACTGAGGTGGTATTGTACAATTCATGTCATTCACACACAGGGCCCCACCTCTGAGTCACTATATACCACTGAGCGATGCTTGCGTGAGGTGGTGGCCGAGTTGACTTTTTGGCAGTTTTGTGCTACGTAGGGCACCTGTTTCACGCTTTCAGAGTGAGCCATATATGTATACTGCAGGGTACAGTCTGTGTCCGAGTCTTCAGTGGAATGGGAACTTAGTGACTTTGTCTAACGTTTTACATCTTTCTAGAAGTTTTCCAAGGGTCTTATTTAGGAAGGTTATTAGTTATGCAAAGTCTGCCTTTCTGGGTGGTTCTATGAAATGGTCCCAATTAAAAAGAAGTGGATAGATTGATTGGCAGTTGGTCTCACCTAAGTAAATTATGATCTGCTCCTTAGCAGCAACTCTGGAGAAAAGAAAAAGATAAAAGCAGATTCTTGAAATTTGCTCGGCTAGCCCTAAGGTTGGTCCATTCTTATATAATCGGAAGAATAAAACAGCAGCTTCCCATTATGTATTTGAAAGAGGGAAGTCTGTTTTTACTTTCTTCTAGGGTATAATTAATCAATTTCAGACACAGTATTTTAGATGTTATGGTGAAATAGAGTTTCATTAAAACCTGTAGTTTACTAATAGTGGGTCAATCAAGCTGACACTGTTGCAAATCTAAAAATGAGCTTCACATACTAAGAACACATGGTTTCTTTAATGTTGCCCAGAGAAGAAATTGAATTGAGAAGGGGTTAGGCTAGAATTTTAAGGCTGGTTCCATCTCAGGGTTTTGCTGCATCTGAGGGGACACTTGCAGGTCAGGGCTTGCACCGAGGAATGGCCAGGATGTGGGAGCTGCATGCAGCCTCTCAAACCTTCAGTAGTGCTCTGGTACGTGTATCCATCACCCCTTGTCAGCTCTGCGGGGAGGCCGTGGAGCCGGGCGAGGAAGAGAGCCCTGCTGGGCTCTGGGAAGAAGCTCAGAAGGACAATCAGGGAATGGAAAAGAAAAGCACCAGTTTTTCTTCCAGTTGAAGTTATAAATCGTTCAGGAGCTTCTAGAACCATGCTCCTGCTCTGTGAGGAAGGTAATACCTGACTGGAAAGTGCAAAAAAACCTTTGGCAAAGTTACCTTTGCTGCATTCAATCAACATTGCGATACCTTGATCCGTGCCCTTCTGTGGAGTTGTTTGTCGGACGTTCCTCCAGACACGTAGATAAATGATGTTGACTCACTCACCAGATTTGGGGGGATGGGGTCCAGGCAACTTTGAGAACTATAGTTGGCCAAGGTTTCTTATGGGGTCCCAACCATAAACGAGCAAAATCTTGAGAATTTAGACCTGACTCATTTGACATTTATGACGATGCACGTAGGGCTGCTGTGACTTTTTCTCTTTGAAAATGTATTATAGAGGGATCTTACTTGTTGGAATGCCGTCATATAACCAAGACTGCAAAGAGACTGTTTAAACATACTAAGACAGGCAACTATTTTTAAGCCTTTTGGGAGGATGTAGTTCATGCAATTACTTACAAATAGTCTCTGTCCTTTAAGCAGGTCCCAAGTCCCTCTACACTGTTAGTCTAATTTAAGGGTATGTGTGTGTGTACACGCGTGCACGCGTATGCATGTGTGTGTATTAAACCTACTACCACTATATTTCCTTTAAAAAGTACACTATAGCCCAGGCTTACTTTTTGCCTGTTAATACACATTAGTGAGATATTTTTATACTTTGCAGTGGCAATTATTCCTTATATGACGATTCCATGTGGGTCTTATATGATTGAGAGAAGCTAGTTGCACAGCCTGTGTTAGTTGCTCAGAACGTCCTGTCCTCCTGTTTATTTCCATGAAGGAGCCACCAAAGATTAGAACTAAGATCACTAAACTCCTCTTACTTTGTCTTCACTTTCAACAGTCTTCCTGATGTTCTGGCCAATGTGTGTTTGCAGATGTTCAGAAAAGAAGAAAATATTTACAAGGACTCTCTACTGAGGGTAGATTTCTGCTGATTGCTTACTGAATCCTAGGCGTGCAGGCCTTGACAGAAGTGTGAATAGATTTGGTCTGAGTATTGAGAATAGTGAGGGCTATGCTTCTGGTGCCAAAAGAAAGAAGGAAAAAGAATATGGCTGCACTTAGGTCTGATGGTAGCAATACCTGGGCACTCCCAGCTACTACCTTCCAAGCATTTCTTTCTTTGCTTAAAAGTAAATTCTTGCCAACTATAATTTTTATATATATATGTATATATATATATATACACACACACACACACACACACACACACACACACACACACACGTATATATATGTATGTATATACTTACAAGAAGTGGAGTACAGCATTAGGAATAGAGACAGCGGAAATGTAATGGCTCTGTGCGATGTCAGAGGGATAGTGGATGGGGGGAAGGGGGTTCACACAGTGTGAGGGATATAAATGATAAAGGTCTATTACTTTGTTTTGTGCACCTGAAACTAATAAAAAAAAAGGTATACAAAAAAAAAGTAAATTCTTTAATGAGAGAGTAAGGAGGAAAGAAAACTTTGAAAAAGAGAAAGAATAGACATAAGCATAATTTTTATTCTTATAAGAAACTTAACTTTGTTCCAAAATAAGTCCTCCATGGCTTCCATCTAAACCGCCTCCACTGAATGTAGGATTCGATAAGCAGGATTTAAACAGAAACCAGTACTGGATTCTTTGCCACTGAACCCAGGCGGTATATTTACTAAACGTAAATGAAAATTTTGAATATTTTAAAATTGGTTCACAAATTCTGAATCGTTTAATAAATTTAAGCAAGACTTTTAAAAAACCATATATTGATGTTGGCATGTGAATCATTCACTTTGTAAATTCTGGGTACATTCAGGAGCGCTGTAATCGTCTAAAGGACTTTCCACAGCTTCTAGCAAACTGCATGTGCTTAATAAACATAAGCCTCTGTCGCTGTTAGCTCCCTCACTATGAACAAGAACTGAGGACAGTAAAATGACAGCAAGTGGTTACAGAAGTAGCCCAGCTGGTAGGCTCCTTTCTGATGTACAGCAGGCTTCCAGGGTGCCTCTGTCAAGGTGCTTAAGAGATTCCAATTCCTCTGAATATCAAGTATGAACAAGATTGGATAAATAAGTATTTGTCTTCATTTTAATATTAGGCTTTTTTATAGCTGTGGCCTGTGACCTTGTCACACATTGAGTCAAATGGAATTCAAATCCCAGTAGCTGTTTTGCAGAGTTTCCAGGGCTGTAGTCTGAACACAGCAACAAGTGAGCGCAGAGTGGAGTACACGAGCGAGCACTGAGTCCCAGGCCAGACTCTTCCGGGTTCCAGTCACTGTTCCCTGATGTATTAGCTACATGTGACCCGGGAGATTGAGCTTCCTGTGAACGTTTCTGAGACTGAGATTTCCTTCACACGCAAAAAGCCTCGCAGTTGTAGGGATAGGCCACCTGAAGCCTTCTCGCTTTGGTAGTCCCCAGCAGTACCTCCCTAGTGTCACACGTCACACACAGGGCGGCGCTGTGGATCTTAAAGGTGGTCGTGAATTGCCACCGAAGGTACTCTCCACCCTGTGACATCCAGCCGCCATGACGCAGATTTAAAAAGCATTTTCTTCCAAATGGTTGGGATTTTTAAAAATTGACGCATACAGGCATGAACTTTAGCTAACACAGCCTGTGTAGGTTGCACAGAACTTCCTGTCCTCGTGTTCATCTCTGGGAAGGAGCCACCAAAATTAGAAGACCACTAAGCTCCTCTTAGGAAAAGAATCCACCGGGGAGCAGCATGTCCATTGAAGGCCATGGATCCCTGCGGGGTCCTCTTCCCACTTCTCAGTTCTCTGTTGCAGGAGCTGCTCGTGGTACGACTACTGTGGGTACAGCACTAATAACAGCAGCTAACATTTGTTGAACTTATACTGTTTGCTAGAAAATGTGGTAAGTCTTTTTCACGGGTTATATTCTTTCTTAGTCTCACAGAACAATTGTATAAGACGAGTCCCATAAATACTTTTCCAGATGAGGTAACCGAAGCTTAGAGAACAGTTTCTTGCCCAAGATGATACATATCAAAAGCAGTGGAGCTGGGATTTTAAACAGGTAAGGGGTGGGTTCTGGGGACCAAGAGCCTGGTCTCCAGAACCCACCCCTTACCTGTTTTACTGAGCATTTTAGGAAGAATCTGATTCTTGTATCTCATGAGCCCTTGTTCGCATATCGTCTTATTTGGTACCTATGTGCATTCTTCATTCAGCCTCTTGAAAAGAGAGGCTTTAGATCTTGGCTTTAGATATTATTCTTCTGTGATTAAAGAATGATTTATCTATTCTTATATTTTATTTGTTTTCTGACCAACCAATAAATAATGAAAAAGTTGTCAGGGCTTAATGAAAGGGAGAGTTGCTTCACTGAGTAATGAATACAGGTAATTCTTCCATATTTTTGTGAGAATTATTCCCCGTGGCATCTTTAAAAGGCTTGATCAGCTCATCTTCACTTTCCAGCGAGATGCCTGCCTGCTTCTCCCCTCAGGAATTTGGATAATTCCAATTCGCTTGACCATAAGCTTGAACAAAACGAAACTGGGGAAATAAACCTATTTTTGCGGTCTTCTGTAATCCACCATTGTCAACCATTTCAGATTTTCCATGCCGCCACTGGTACACAGCAAGAATTTTGAATTTGAAGTCATAGATGGGTGATCATAAAATCAGAATTTATTACTTTTGTTTGGCAAATATGTTTCAAGTTCTTACGGCATGCAGCTTGATTGTTTTGCTGTTAATGAACAAGAGAATTACTAGAAAAGGAGAAAAAGGGTGCAGAGTACTCCCAATTAATTTTCTTGAATATAGAGAATTGGCAGTTTAAAAATAAGAATATGTTTCAAAGGCCCTCTAACACAGTCTTGAAAATAATCATTAAAGGTGTGAGAAATAATCTAATTAAGAATGTTTTAGGTAAGTGTGAGGTAAACTGAGTTCTAATTCTGTTTTTCTGATCTTGAGCCAATCTCCTAGGTGTTGAAATAGTCCTTTAAATCTCCTTGCTTTCATTAAAAATGTTTTTCAGACATTTTTTGTTCCCTTGGAAAAGGTCCTTCATAAACATTAGGTTAAAGGGTTAATTTTAGGTCTGTGGTCTGTGAAAAAGTAAATTGTCCCGGGAAGTTTAATCAGATATGAATGTAATACCCAGTCAGTCCTCTGGAACCCACTGTGAGTTTTGACAGTATTCCTTCCTTATTGATTAGAGCATGTGCTTTTTGCTGCTCGGGAAATGTTGATGGCAGAGCCCCTCAGGGTATTCAGGCATTGTAAGGGGAGAAGAAAAAACCTCTTCCTCTGAAGGGCGCAGGCTGGGGGCTCCTAGCTGCTGAGCCCCAGAAAGCCACGTCCCCTGGGTCCCTCTTGTCTCTCTCCCCCCCCCCCCCCCCCCCCCCCCCCCGCAGCCCTGCAAAGCCCTGGGTTGCTGAGAGGAGATACAAAGGGATGAGTGTGTGCCCAGCAAACTGGATGGGCCCGAACACATGAGAAAAGATGTCTGTAGAGAGCCCTTCAAAGAAATGGAGGCACTATAGGAGGTATTTGAGCTCTTACAAAAGAAAGTAGATTTTTAATAGTTGTTGGCATAAGGGAAACTGCCCAAAACACATTCTTTATATTTTTTTTAGTTTGGGCTTCATTTTTTGAATCCCAGAAGCTGAATATCATTAAAACAATTGTTTTAATACTAATGTCTTCTGTAAGTGGTGTGTGAATATGTGTTGGTCTTCAGAGAGCAGCTGTTGGGGGCGGAATGGGGATGGGACAGATGAGAACTGTGTACAACATGTGTCCTAATTGTAAATTCAGTCTCTTGGGCCTTATTCATAGAATGGGGAAAGTAAGTAAGACTCCCATGTCATTTTTGTTCCACCTGATTTCGTTAATTTGATAAATATCTTTTTAAAACAAAGGTATTTTTGCATTTTTTAAAGAACACAGAAAAAGAATGAATACGTGCGGGGGTGGGGTTAGGAAGAGGCATATAAAACCAAATATGATTTTTTTCCCCTAAAATTTATGTTAATAATCATTTATGAGAGAAATTTGGAGATTCACTTATTTTAAAATGTGCTGCCAGATACCAAAGAACAATCCTCAAACCCAACAGTAGAATTATATACAAAATTTAATGGAGGTGCATTCTTAGTTGACCTTAAAATTGTAAAAAAAAAATCAACTAAACTTACAACCACTGCTTTCATCTCAAGACTTAACAGAGAAATTCTGTAAATAAATGTGCTTTCTTGGACAGACTTCAGTTTCATTCTGTGGCTTGGAGGAAAAGTCAATTATGATCTAAGGCTGTGGTTGCTGAAGTAAGTGAATAATTATGCCCCATGTACTTTAACCATCTTTTGATCTGGCCACTATATTTAGGTTGTTATGATATCCAAGGGTGGGGCTTAAATTTTTGCAATTGGGAAACCAAGTGATACTTTAAAAAACTTAATGAACCTTGAAAATTGCTACTTACCTAATGAAAGTAAAAACACTACATCAGGGTAGAAAAATTGTCTTCTTTGATACTTCCTGAGTTTGGCAGTATTTCTGTAGTAAATCATCATTTATCTTCTACTGGGACTCTGCTGTGTTCAAATCTCCATATATGCGCTTTGAGGAGACAAAAAACCCAGAAATTCATATTAAGATTAAAGCGTGTTAATTTCATGCGTGGGAGGGAGGGAGAATGAGGAGTGACGGCTAATATGGCACACGGGTTTCTTTTGGGGTGATGAAAATGTTCTGTAATTAAATAGTAGTGATGGTCATACAACTTTGTGACTATTACTAAAAACCACTGAATCATACACTTTAACAGCCTGCATGTCATGGTATGTGAATTAATTATATCTCAATTTTTAAAAAGATCATTAATTCCCAAATTTTAGTTATTGTGCATATCTCTGTTGGTGTTCTGTACTAAAAAATAATGGCTTGTCTTGTAACATCTGTTGTAAAGCTTCAAAAATATAATTTCTTATATTAGATTGGTGCATAAGTAATTGCGGTTTAAAAGGTTAAAAAATAATTGCAAAAACCGCAATTACTTTTGCACCGACCTAATATTTTAGCTACTACTCTGCCTCAATCACTTACTTCATAACGATAAAACCTTTGAGGCAACCTTGATGGCTTTGAGGCAAGTCTGTGCGTACGGTTGGGCAGACTGTGCACTGCACAGCTCTAAGGAATGCTTTCCTCCTAGTGCTGTTCAGGGGTGGATTCAAACTCATTGTTTGGCTTTTAGGACTGTCTGCGTCTGAGCTCCAACCTGCCATTACTCAACCTTTCATTTACAGGCTTATTCATGCACATACTTTAGTATTTTATTTGTTTATTTGTTCTTTTGTCGGTTCATCCACTCACTCAATCACTCACCCTCTCACTCACACATTCACTCACTGAACCACATTCCTTATCTTGAAATTGCGCACGGGTTGCTCTATTCAGTATGCCCCAATCTGCAAAGCCTGTGCTCTTCTTCCCATCTTCTTCATCTAACTCTTAGATGTTCTCAAGCCCTCTTGAAACATCCCCCCTCTTCCTCTCTGCGTGCCCAACAAACACAAGAGGAATTTACTGAGAGCAACAGGAGATTCATTCTTTGTGACTGTCTCTGGGCTCCTCCATGAGGTGTCTCAAGGGTCTGTCATTCTTTCAACTTCCAGATCTGAGCACGAGGGACCTATGCTTTTGGAACTGATAATGGATATCAAACTGAAAAATGAAGAGCAACTCCTCACGTGGATAGCTAGATTTTATGCTGTTGCAGGAAACTAACTACAGATCCCGGAAGATCTACATACTAGAGTTGGCCTGAGCTTAAACTCTATGGAGCGTGCTGTGTATGGTTGTTAACTCCAGTCTGTTGGGACTGTTGAAGTGGTAACTTGGGAACATGTGCAACTCCTCACACGTCTGAGAGGAGTTCACGGTGTGAATGAGAGAGAAACTGTCCCGGTGACTCGTACCTGACAATCTCAAGTGCTGTTTTTTGTGGTCACAGCTGGATTTGAGAACTATTTTCTTTCCTCTCATCCAGGTCTCCTTCCTGTTAGCATAAGTGAACAAAGGGTGATTTGGGAAAGCTTTATATGTAATAATACAATTCTAGAGGCCTTTAAAAACATGACAAAAAACCTTCCTTTGAATGATAAATGGCCGCATTGGAATTGGGACTGGATGACTCCTAGCAATTCCTTCTACTTGTATGATCTCATATGCTTCTCTTTTATTTAAAGTGTTATTTTGGTTTGAACATGAAAAGAATTTCAACTGTGTATTTCTACTCTGTTTCCACACAATATGTGACAATCGCCATATTCACTTTAATCAAGAAGCTTTAGGGTGATTGATGTCGGGATCACTTATTGTCTGTATTTTAGGCAAGTTGATGCTCTTTGCCCAGTTACTTCTCTGTTGATTAGCATTGTCTCGCCATGGAATGACACAAGGCATGTTGCTGGAAGTTCTGTGGGAGTGTTTGACACATGTCTCCTAAGATGGCTTATTTTATTTATGACCCTCTATTGTTTTAGAGCATACGGAAACTGTCCAAATTGGAATAGCTGTCCTATAATATGAACTTCCAATAGTTCATATTAGGATTTAGTCAGGTCATGCAGTATTAATTAATCAAAAACTATATGAATGGCCACGTGTTAGCAGGTACTGTGTCTGATACTAGATATGGAAGGAAGAATGGAACAAAGGTTCCTACTGGAAGCAGCAGACAGAGGAGTTGGGTAGACAGACCTATTTAAAAAGTTTGAATTGAGAAACTTTCAGATAGATGACCAACCCATTGTTGTTCTTCAAATCATAAGGCAGAAGGAAGATTTCCGTTCTGAGTTTCTATGAATGCAATAAAGTTTTAAATGATAGTAATTTTCCTGCACTAAAATATTGGTGTAGTTTTAAGTCAGAAAAGCTCTTTTCTGTTTCTAGCTTTTACTGCCTACTGTAACAGTAACCAAGGGATCCTCCAGCAGCCCTTCCAGCATGTGTGCCCAATTTTCTTTGTGGTTTTACTATGAACATTTTCTAGGGGACATGGTTTTTAATTGGCATAACGTGCAAACAAACATCCTTTGAAAGTAGCTATTATTTAGTCTTTGAGTGGGAATTAGAAATGTGTCATTGAGAGTAGGAAAAAAGAAGATTTGAGAAACCTATTTTGATTGCATATATGTGTAGAAGTAAATGGAAAGCAACATGGTGGTTACTTAAACCCTCTAAAAATCAGAGTGTTTCCTGTTCTGAGATGCTACTTATCAGTAAATAAAATAATGGCCATTTGGGAATAAACCAGTGGTTCTTAACTTTTTTGGTTCACAGATTCTTCTGAGAAACTGTTAAAAGCTAAGCACATATACATACACATACAGAATTTGCATATAATTTTAAAGGGTTCATGGATCCTGAAGCACCTTAGCACGTAGACCTACTAGGATCCATCATTTTTATAAATAGTATGTGTTAATTTATCTTATGAAAATTATATAGATAAATAATTTAAATGTTGCCTATAAAATTTATAAATTAGCTAGGTTATTTATAAATTCTATAAATGATGCAGTTAAGCTGACCACATATATGTTTATTAAAAGCTTTATATGAAAAGCCCCAATTTAAATTATGTGTTAATAGAATTTAGGTTGGAATTTATTTTTGGAGTACTATTTCTAAAAGAAAACATTTCCAAGTGAAGGCTATTCCTCTTGAGATGTCAGTCATAGCCACTTCTAGAAGGAAAGGTGAGAAAATAAAAACATTTTTCTTAATGTAACACGGCAAGTGACAAAGTGAGCTGACATGCTTAAGAAACTAGACAGGAGATGGGGTTTGTAAAGGAAGATTAAAATGTCATTTTATCTGAAAATTTTAGTCATTTCCCCAGGCTGTCTTTGCCTGTGTATGGAAATGGGTTCTTCCAGTCCAAATATCATGCATTTAAATGGTTTATCATAACAATAATACCTTCCTTTTGAAGTACTTTCAGTGGATGGATGGCACAGGTTTAATTACAGAGTTTCAAAGGAAAACTTAAGTTAGGGCATAATTTTAATTATAGTAATAACCACATCCGTGTCAAGTGCTAACTTAGCTGTGGCTGTTGTTACAATAGTGAAATATTTTCAAGCATTATTTTGATAGTAGTTGAGTTTTTTGAAAATGTTTGAAAGAAAGTTTTAATTCCCTAAAGAGGTGGTTGCTCCTGCTGCTTTCAGTAGACAGCACACTCCTCTCCCCATTCGTAGTTGCCAATAGTGATGACGTGAATCAAGAATCATGGTTTTTAGGTGAAGTAAACAATTGTAGGTGATGGGCTTTAAGAGGCCCTTCTTTTCATATGAATTCTCAACTAAGCAAAACAAAACTAAAACTATGGAAGCGCCAATGAGATATTCTCATTACATAGCAAGTTTAATAACATCCAGTCCACTTGAAGGTATTTATTTTGCTTTTTTAAAAAAATACACTTTCTGTCTTCTTCCTTTATAAAAGTACAGTAGCCCCCCCCCCCCCCCCCACGGTTTTAGTTTCCATAGTTTCAGTTACCCGCGGTCCAAAAATATTAAATGGAAAATTCAGGAAATAAATAATTCATAAGTTTTAAATTGTGTGTTGTTCTGAGTAGTGTGATGAAATGCCATGCCGTGTCCTCCTTCGTCACACCAGGGACAAGAATCAGGCCTTTGTTCAGTGTCTCCAAGCTCCGTGTAGCCATCCACTGTCATAATACCACGGTGCTGGTGTTCAGGTCACCCTTATTTTACTTTATAATGGCCCCAAAGTGCAAGAGTAGAGATGCTGGTAATTCAGATAAACCAAAGAGAAGCTGGAAAGTGCTAAGTGAAAAGGCATGTACAGGAAAAGCCGTAGTATATAGAGGTGCAGTACCTTCTGAGGTTTTAGGCATCTACTAGGGGTCTTGGAGTGTATCTCCCGTGAATAAAGGAGAACTGTATGGAGGTTTGCTGTGGAAAACATTCTCACCCTTCCTGACTTGGTGGGAATTGGACCAATTAACATTTTCAACAACTCCAAGTGTCTAGGATTACAATGGTCGTGATGTTCTGTTTTTCCCTCAGTCATGACACATGCGTAGGTTTAAATGACATGCTTTCGGAAAGTCACCTTTGTGCGCTAAATCAGTGTTCAGTTGTTCATACTGTTGAGTTTTGAGAGTTCTTTATGCATTCTAGATTCTAGTCCTTTATCAGATGTATGGATGGTTTGCAAATAGTTTTTCCTGGTCTGTAATTTGTCTTTACATCCTCTTAACAAGTTTTTGCAGAGCAAAAGTGTTTAATTTTGAAGAGGTCCAGTTTATCGATATTTTCTTTTGTTGGATAGTGCTTTCAGTTGTGAGTCGAAGGGCTCTTTACCTCGTCCCAGATTCCGAAGATTTTATCATTATTTCTGGACTGTCTAGTCTATTTCATTGATCTATATCCCTTTACTAATATCACAAAGTCTTGAGCACTGTAGCTTAAAATCAGGGAGACTGATAATTCTTTTATTCTTTTTCATAATCGCTTTAGTTATTCTAGTTCCTTTGCCTTTCCAAATAAATTTTCGAATAATCTTGTGTATATCTACAAAAATTCTTGCTGGGAATTTGATGGTAATTACATTAAATTTGTATATGAATCTGGGGAGAATTTACATTTTCACTATGTTGAGTCTTCCAATCCATGAACATGATGTCTTTTCATTTCTTTAGATCTTCTATGATTTCCGTCATCAGCGTTTTGTAGTTTGTATCACACAAGTCCCATCCATGTTTTGTTAGATTTGTGACTAAGTGTTTCATTTTTGAGCAATTATAAGTAATATTAAATGTAAACTTTGATGTGTCCATGTGTTCTTGCACACACATGCACACACTTACTTGAGTTTGGTATGCTTATCTCGTGTCCTGAGAAACCTTCCGATAATGGTATGTGTGAGAGCAGGTGTCCAGAGCCCCAGCTTCGATTCAAAGCTTCATCGTTTTCCCTTCTTACTGATTGAGAGATTGGGTGATGGCATGATTTATTTATTCTGTTATCCAGCAAACGTTCACTGTACATAGTTGTTGTCTGTTAGCTATTTCTGGTAACCTGGAGCTAAAGAAGACAGGATCTTTGCTCTCGTACGGTAGCAGGCAAGCAAGTAGGACAGGCAGCCAGCCTCCTGTACTACCCATCATGATGAAATCAGCATCATTCTAGAGATAAAACCTGTATGTGCGGGAATGCAAAGGAAGGAACAAGGAATTAGGACTACGAGGATCAGGAACATCTTCATGGAAACAGTAGGGTATGTGGGGCGTAAGGTTGATGTTAACTTTCAGTGGCTGACGAGCAGAGAAACTGAGGACGTCCTACGAGTAAAGTTCCAAATGCACGGAAGGAACTCGGCGAGCTCCCTGTGCTCGGAGCCCAGGGCTTGGTGAGGGGACTGGAAAGGTGAGATGAGCTCTGATTGCGGGGCGTCTTGAATGCTCTGGTAGGAAGTTTGGGCTTTATTCTGTAGTAAATAGGGAGCCATTTGAAGTTTCTAAGCAGGGGAAAACTGTGACTATGATGATTTGGGAAGAGAAATCTGCTAACAGTCTCAAACCTAGATTAGAAAGTCATGGGACTCAAGGGAAGGAGTCCAGCTCTCAGGCCATTGCAATAAGTTAGGCGGGAACTCTGGAAATGCAAAATCAGTCTCTTTAAAAAGGTCAGAACCATCTGAAGTGCAGTGAGTGGCAGGTAACTGTGGCTTTTAATCCAAAGAGCATTTTCTTTCTGTGATTAGGATGAGATTAAAAGTCTCAGTTATATAGGAGAGTAACAACTGGATTTTTAAAAACAAAAATGCACTGTTTGCACTTAAGGTTCCTAGCCTCTTTTTAAATAATAAATGTAGGTTGGAATTATCTTTGAGTGATGCACTTTTGAATTTTAAAAGGGCAGTCACTCTATAAGAGTCAGTACAATTTAGCATAAATGGGTTTATCTACAGGAGGCGGTCATTCTGAATAATCTGTTTTGTAATTTAAAATTTTCAGATTTGGGGGGGTATCGAATGAGCACAGTCCTTGTGAAGGGGAGCTCAATTTGAGAAAATTCTGCCTCTGTTCATAACCCTGAAGATGTGGAGGTGTGGGCACTAAGTACATGAAAGGGCAGAGAAGCCTAAGTACTTTCGGTGACAATTTGTGTATCAAGCAGCAAAGCCTCAATCCTACATCGTGGCCTCCCAAGGTGATGAGCTCCATCCATTCATAAGTATGAGGAATGCTACGGCGCCAGGGAAACCAAAGGACACACAACTCACTCTGCAGGTGACTTGCTGTGGTCACCTGTTTCTGCAGAACTTATTTTCCTGGGGACACTCTTCGTTTTTTGCACTTTAACTTGTACTGGAATTATGGCATCGCTTCATGTTCTTAGTTTTCTAGTCTCTGTGCCTTTAAATAGGAAGTAGACAGAGCTACAATTGTACACTTGACTTACCAGAACTTTAAGTTTTAAAAATACTTGCGATAACTCAGTGAAGGGCATGCCAAAGAAGTATTTTCTGCTATGGGATCATGATTATTTATATGTCAAGAATTTAATTAGTACATTCTTTGCCTTCCCAGTTAACATGTGCTGTGAAATTATCTCCATTTTCAGTCTTAAAAAAAGAAAGAAATGTGTTCAGAACTTGCTCAACTCTGGTGGAGAAATTACTCATGTGAACAGATGAGCCCTTTCCTGGCAGCCTCTTCTCGTCACCTCCAGTGAGTCCCTTGACACGTTTCCCTTTCTTTATGTGCACAGACCCTCCATTCAGGTTTGATTAAACAGCAAAATCATAGCTGCAGACTGTCATTGTTCCCTTTGGTCTAGTTTGAATAGTGAACAAGCAGCAGAAGACTCTGTGGGTTGAAAGGTAATAGCACTGCCTGTCCAAAGGTTAGTCGCTCAAAGATAGTTACGAGAAAATATTAAACGTCACCTTTGGAAGTTGACATCAGCCGTGCTCTACTTTCATCTTAATTTCCAATTTTACTGTATTTGATGCATACATTTCCTTTTGTCTCAAAGAATGTCTATGTGCCAGTCTTCCTTTGTTTTAATGATGTTAAGTCAGCAGTTTCCTACTAACGCTTTCATGACCGCTTAATTGAGGTGTATAGAAACACAGGTGCATTAAGACATTAGTTTTCGCCTTGCGTATTGTGCAGAGGGTCCCAGGGAGCAAAAATGTGATCAAGTTTGGGGCTGACTAATCTAGACATCTTTTTCATCGCCTGAGGGGAGAAGGATCGTGTGTGAGCCCTATTAAGCTTCCCTGTGATGATTATGGGATGGGAAAGGCTTTCAAGTCAGACCTGGACTGGACTTCAGGGCTGGCTCCACTGCTCACTGGACCGTATTGAATGACTTTCTTCATTTCTCTAAATTCCGGTTTGCTCATCTGTAAAATGGAGATTAATAATATTTGCCTCACAGCCTTTTTTTTCTAAGTATGGAGCAAATAAGATCTTCGATGTAAAGCACTTAACAATGTGTCTGGCACATAGAAAACGTTGAGTATTAATAAATGGTAGGTGCTAGTATTCATTCTGTCCACAGATCTGGGTTGCTCACCTGCTGTGCTCCAGATGCTGTGCTCTAGATGCTGGGATAGAAAGGGAACCAAGCCCCTCATGGGACTTATATGCAGGTAACAAGGGGCACCAATAACAATAATAAATAAAGAAATTATGCAGCATGCCAGAAGTTGACCAGAGTTAGGAGACAAAAGTGAGCATCATTGTAAGGATTGTGAGTGCAGGATTCTGGAGTAAATTACAGTTTCAAATAGGGCGTCACTTTAGGCCTCACTGAGAAGATGATATCTAAACAAAGACTGAAAGGTATTTAATTGCTAAAATTAATTCTACCAAAAAGGATGTTGCTTTGTGTCTACATTTCTGCCCTTACCACATGTAGTACAACTTGATAATACTAACAGATTAATACTTAATCGTAATAAAATTTAACCTTAATAATATAAAGTATAATAAACTATATATTCACCCACTTTATCTACCTCTTCTCCCCCGTTGCGTGTTGCCCCTCTTCATGTCTCTGACCCACTGTAGTCAACTTACAGATTAGACTAGTTTAGAAATTACTTCTGTAGAAACAAAATAAAGCAGTAAATAGGGAATTGTTCGGTAAATTCAGGATTTCCCTGCTGTCTTTTGTCAAATGCTTTCCGGTAAAGTCAGATGGCGCTGAAACAGCAGTATTTCTGAAAATACTTGGGCTCATCTCACTTGCAGTTGTCGGTGGCAAAGCTCACGCCTTTTCTGTGAATGAATGAGAAGCAGTCAGCTCTTCATTCGGACAGACTGGTTCCCTCTGTGCCTCAGAGGACAGGAAAGCTGCCCTTTCAGATCCTGGTAGCTCCCTCACCTGTTAGGATCTCCCTGTTCTAGTCGCGATCAGGTGATGTTTTCTTTTTCAGTGACAGCGTCAATTTTTGGTGCTTTTTCCCCTTGCCTTTCTCTGTGGGAATATCAAAACCCACTCTGCAGCTCTCTCTGAGGTAGTGAAGTAGCAGTTACCAGCCCTGTCGGATTTAGGACCTCCATCTTCATAATGTATTTTGGGATGTCCCTCTTTATTTCTGAACTTAAATGTATCAATATTATAACCATGTGTACATGTAATTTTAAAGTGAAAATAACACTAGGGGTGGCTGGTTAGCTCAGTTGGTTAGAGTGTGGTGCTAATAACACCAAGGTTGCCGGTTCAATCCCCACATGGGCCACTGTGAGCTGTGCCCTCCTAAATAAATAAATAAATAAATAGATAGATAGATAGATAGATAGATAGATAAATTGATAAATAGATAAATAGATAAATAAATAAATAATTAAGAAAAGAACACTATCGTAATATAAATAAAAAAGAAAGATAATGTTTAATGCATTTTATTATGTGAGTCCTTGCTTGTGACTGTTCTGGGAGATGTAATGAAGTCGTCAGTTATTTGAACTTTCTTGTAATGAGTAAGTATGGATTGAAGAAAAGTAGAACAACATTCCACTGAGTATTGGCAAAAATTCTTCTTTATGTTTGAAACTTTGAAATGAAGACCAAATAAGTACACACAAACACAGAATCACCATAAATATGACATCTACAAATGTTGCTTGATGTAGGTATGTTGTATCAGTAACTTAAACACCATGAGTCGGTGACATGATTTCCAAAATGGCGAACCATTCTTGGTACACTTCCAAATGAAGCTAAGGAGAATGCTTCCTCAATTTACATTCAAGGAAGTTGCGAACTTTGAAAATTCAGTACATATTAAAATGTGCAAGAACTATTTTGTGTCTTTAAGTGGAGTTGGGCCCTAAATTTAGATAATTAGAAAATTTTCATCTATAAGAAAGTACGATGGTGCATTCGAAAGTCTTGCAGGATGCAGAATAATTGTTTGTTATCCACAATTTTCCTGTCTGGCATGCCCGGCCCCATACTACCGAGGGCCATTGAGACGATGTAAAACACCCCACGTGGCCCCTGGGAGGAGTGCCACTCCCGCTGAGAACGTCTGGTCCGCAGCTCCTGTGCTGCTCACGCCCACAGGGGTCCTGCCCAAGCTGCAGGGCTCTGTTGCTCAGTGGCTTCGTTTGGCACCTCACTGCCCCACTTGTGAGGGCCCCTTTGTGCTCTGGATTGTTCTGCTTCAAGCACTTCCCAGATGGGTGGCTGAGAGCTTCTGGGGATACTGCAGTGTTTCCTGGTGGCTTCTAATTCTCCGAATTCCCAGTCCCTTTCTTCAGATACGTCTTATATTCTTCAAAGGTTATTGTGTGTAAAAGGGGTCTCATGGATAGGTAGCTATCACTCATTTTTTACGTCTTTTGTGATTACAGAACTGTTTTTTTGTTGTTGGGGATTTATTGATTGATTGGCTGTTTTCCTTTCTTTTATCATCTAAGTTTCATGGCCAGATAGGACATGTGTCTATTCTTCAGGATCCCTGTCACTCACCACTTCTGATCATGACCATCGTCGCCATTGTTGTTCTATTTCTTTTATTCCTCTTACCTTTGCCAAAGTATCTTTTTATGGTAGATCACCACTCCATCAGAATATGTGTCCTTCTAACTCATCAGTCAATCATTGTCTTCAGCTGTACTTTTAAAATTGTTCTGTACTCAGTGATTGCTTCCTTAATATTAGTTTTTAAATAAAACTGTTTTGTTTTTTGTTTACTCCTTCTTTGGTCTATCTGTACCGAAGCAAAAGATATCTGAAAGGTTCTGGAGAGCCCTAGTTTCTTTGTCACACAAACCTATCATATATAGTGTGGTTAGCACATTTACCACATAGGAGCGTTGGGACTTTGTCTCTAATTTGATATGAAGAGTCAGTACATATTCTTAAGGTAAGAATGAATAAATGATTAAAGTTGTAATTTGATGGCTTAAATTGTATTTATTATACAAGGATTTTTTTTGAGAGGAATTCGATGCAGATTCTACTTAAATATATGGAGTACTAAGGAAAATTATCAAAGATTTTAAATATTTTGTCATCAGTATATTTACCAACTAGAATATAATTCCATAATTATTGACACATCAGCAAACCATTAAGGGAAGTATGATCAGATTTTGTTGTAAGTAGATCACATTCCATTGCAATAGCATGGGTGGCCTGGGGAGAGGCCTATCTAGTCTCTGTGCATGACCATAAGGTATATTCTAGC
Source organism: Rhinolophus sinicus (assembly GCF_057876585.1). NCBI lineage: Eukaryota > Metazoa > Chordata > Mammalia > Chiroptera > Rhinolophidae > Rhinolophus > Rhinolophus sinicus. The sequence goes on along the minus strand of NC_142506.1, from coordinate 54,217,263 downwards.
CTGAGACATCACATCCAATTGTTTTCTTTTTAAAATTACGCTATCTCCATCTCTCTCTAGCACTTATGTCATCTGCCTTATATTATAGGTAGTCTTTTACGCATCCATCTACCCCATTAGATTGAAAGCCTTAGGGATCGTCTTACGCATTTTTGTGCACTTACATGGCCTTGCAGAGTGTAGTACACTTAATAGGGAATCAATACATGTTAGGAACTTGGCTCTACTCAAACTTGACATTCTGGTTTGTGCACAGCATTTTTGAATTTTATGCCATGTCTTTAATTACCTTCAAAACTTTTAGACACTGATTCAGTTGACATAATAGCCTTTTTAAAACACTCAGAGAAAAAAAAAATATTTAAAAACTTTTTAAAAATAAAAAAGAAGGCAAGGAAAAAGGTCATAGAATTACAGATAGAAGCTGGAAAGAATGTTTTTTTCAAGTCACCTTTGCCAATCTCACAGTTAACAGATGGGGAAGCAGAAACCGAGGGATGTTAGTGACTTGCCCCAAATCAATAGCTAGTCAGTGACAGTACTAAGACAAGAATACAGGTGAAAGTACCTTAGAAAAAGATTATTTTTCGTTTATGAAAACTGCTTTCACAATGATAGTAGTAGGATAATTGGTCATTAATTCAACACATGTTTATTGACTATTTGTTATGCAGAAAGTATGATAATATCAAGGCTTAGCAGTGAGGTATATACAAAGGCAAATAAAAATTTTATTCTGAAAAGGATCTTAAATGGAAAGAATTTAAAAAGTAAAGAAAAGGTAACATTTGTAGACATACAGAGGGCCAGAGGATAGTGATGGGTGGCCGAGCTGACTGAATGAAGCCTTGCTAGGAAGAAAGGCTGACGGCAGCATGGAAAACTACTTACAAGCTTTGGTGCTGAGGTTGCTATTACTTTCATAGTTCCTTTGATACTTGATAGTTCCTATGTAAAATTAAACATTTCTCAGAAAAAAAAAAGGGAAAACTTGACAGCATGCATTTCGGTATGATGGTTTCATTAGGTCTTTTGGACTTAGTATACTGCGTATATAAAACAATAAAAATGTAACAAAATTTTAAACAGGCTTAATTCACTTTATTTTTCTTGTGTAAAATTATGTAGCTTCAGTTTAATTAGGAACAAAAATATAAAGATGCAAACCCAGCATTGCCACCATAAGGAAAAGTATAATTTTATAACACAGAAGGACTTGGGCTACTGCATCAGATGGTTCTTCCTCTGTTCGGGCCCTCAAATGCCTGCATCATGAAATTCTCTTTAATTTGGGATTGCTTTGAACATATTCAGCTCCAATTATCATCTGACAGGTGTTCTGGTACTTCAAAATTTTAGATTTCTCTGGTTTTGATCTCCATCATTGACTAAAGTTACTCATTCAGTTTTTGGTGAGAGAACAGGGCCAGAAAGGAGAATTCATTGTAAAGGACAGCCTCTTACCTCCCCTTTCATCTTTCTCTTTAACTGCACTTTACTGAGTTTTATAGAGATGATGTTCCCTGGAAATCAAACTAAAAGCCCCAAAACGCAAAATATGTTTTCCCTTACCAGAAACTTCCTGTGAATAAATTCCATGGTGTATAGATGTTAAATTAAGCCTCCTTACAGAACCATAGGATTTGCCTGAAATTAATAATTGCTATCCTCCACATTGTGTTTTTTCGGTACAGATATAAAAATGGTCCTGTATAGCAAGGGGCATGTTTGCTTGATTTCCTTGGTTGGGGTTTCAGCTGAGTTTGGCCTCATCCCCACACATACTGGTATCTTGCATTTGATGACTCAGCTCCAGCTGTGTTATCAAGTTGGACTTATAAGACTAACAACCTCAAGTTCAATGAAAAGTTTCAGCTGAGAGTTACATGAAACATGCCCTCTAGCCAAGTATGTGATTTTTTTTAATGAGTTGGTGCATTTTTGAAAATTACTTGGCAACTGGGGATATTTCATTAACATGTAATAGGATTAATATTTAGTGAATCATTTTTTGAAATAGGTGACAGATGTTTGGAGCCTTAGCAATTTATCATTTGGCAGGCAGAAAGGAGTAGTTTTCAAAATTCTTAGTGCCATCGTGTATGAATATACCTCCATCAGGATGTATAGATACGTGGGGTTGAGGTGTACCTGTCTGTAGTAGTCATATTGTGTCTGCTTGGTTCAATAAAATATTGGAAATTCTTTTTCTTCCTTTCAATCTTTCCTTCCTTAACATTCCACAAAGTAGGTTTTATTTTTTGAAATTTGAGAAAATAAAAGGGGATTTTTCCCTTGAAATTGGAAATATTTTTGCATATCACCGTAGCTCATTGGAGGTGGTACATGTTCCTATTAAAAAGGATTTGGAGTTTTATTCCGAACATGGAAAATTTTAATTAGCTTGTGATATTTTGTCTCTTTAGAAATCTTTGAGCTCTTGCCCCGGCTGATATTCCCAGATACTGTCATTAACACTGTTTTCTTTATCCCACAATGACATCATTGGTTACTCACTTTAGAGCCAGTTTCCAGAGTACGTTCTTCCTACTTCCTATAGCACTCACTTTGTAGTTACTGCCCCAAAGGCAAGTTTTTATCCTTTATTAAAAAAGTCTGGGGTTCGCTTCTGTTAATTTTAAAACAAAAATAATCAACCATGTCACTTGTTTGGGAATAAACTGAAAATTAAACATTGAGACCCAAAAGTACATTGTATCTCAAGTCAACCTCTATTTATTTTAACAGACATATCTTGATGAATTCTATGCTCTTCCGTTTTTTAATAGATTGCAATTAATATGAACAATACTTTGGCAAACAATTGTCCTTGGCAAAGTGGAGGGGGTTCAGAATTCATGGTAATCTGCCATGTGGATGTCACAGGAGAGAGACAAATGTGTAAACAGCTCCCCCAGTACATTATTCAGTGGGATGTACAGAGTTCTGCAGGCATACAGAGGGAGAGGCTGGGTTGAGGATAGCGATTTCACAGGAGTCACATTCAAGCTTGGCTGGCCCATGACCCATTATTTATAAATCAAAATATTGGCCATCTAGTCAAGGTCATGAGCCAGGCACTATGCCAAATGCTAAGGAAATAGAGATGAACATGACATACTCCCTGCTCTTAAGACAGTGTCATATACAGACATTTAAAATCCAACAAGTAGAGCTGCAAAGGGCATACTGGCGGAGGAAGAGAGAGCAAGAAGAGAAGACCCTCGCTTAGGCTGGGAAGAAGGGCTAGCAAAGACCACGCAAGATTGACCTTTGAGTTTAGGATGTGGGACTGGGAATTTAGTGAGCCAGTGGTGGGTGGGTTGGGGTCTGGTTTCAGGCTGTGGAACATGATCTGTAAAAGTTTAGGGCATGCTAGGACTAACATTCAGGAAAAAGTGGTGTCGTATGTGACAGGAGATGCAGCTGGAGAGGCACCCGTGTTTGGAACATCCGATGGGTGAGGGAGAGTCATCAAGCGTGAGTGTCTTGGTTAGAATTATTATTTAGCTGCAAGAAACAGAGACCCAACTACATTGGTGTACGATACAGGAGTTTATACTCATATAAAAGAAGCCTGGAGGTAAGTGATTCGAGGCTGGATTAGCAGTTTCAGAAAGTCCTTACAGGTCCCGGCTCAGCTTGGTTTTTGGCTGTGCTGCACGTGGCTTTCATCTTTAAGGTCCTTATGGTTCAAGGTGGCTATTGGAGCATCAGCCATTATTTCAACATTGAGGAAGGAGGGAGGAGGTGGAAAAGCCAAAGAGGGCTTATGCTTCATGACTTTTAAGTAAGATCCCCTAAAGTTTCACACAGCACTTCTCATTAACACACATTAAAAGAAAATAATGTCTCTTCTTAAAAGAAAAAGGGAGAATGGGTGTGGAGCGTAACTGGCGTTCTCTGTCCCCCGGAGGAGGGTCATTAGATTTGGATTTATAAGGATTTCTTTGGCAGAAGATGGAAGATTTGTTGGAGGGGGTGTGAAACCAGCCTGAAATGAACAGAAACGCGTGCTCCACATTTAGTTTGATGTTTTCCGTCACCGACGTCATTGGCTCGGCGTCGGGGATCGTTCTCGCCTGATTCACGTGATCAGCAGGTGAAGCAGGTCTTTACTCCCAGTGATACCTGCACGTATAGCTCCCCAGTGGGGTCTAATGTGGGCGTGAGGGTGGCTCTGAGTCTCCAGTGCATTTGAGATGAAGGATGGAGTTGAATAGCACCTCCTGTGATTTCATTTTTTGGAAGATCATCTACTTGGAAAAAAATCTCATCATTTACTTTTAAGGTAATTTTTTCCCTTTGAATGGCCTTCAAGGTAGCACTTATGATGTCTTCAGCTTTTTTTTTTTTTTTTTTTTTTTGGTCTAACATTTGAATTTTGGAAAAACAAACTAGAAGGAAGAGCTCTGTTCAGCTACTCCCCCCTCCTTAAATTTCTCCTCTATTGACTATTTAAAATAATTATTTGTAAACTTTTGTAGTGCTTTGGATTTATATACTTGGTTACTGATCATATATAAGCATTTTCAGAACCACTTACTGTTCTTGTACTCCCTTTTCTTTAAAAGTTCATTATTAGAATGACACAGTTATTTACCTGCTAGGAATTTATATTGTTTGTAATACTTTGTGATGATAGTGAGATGTATATGTCAGCAATCATACCATTATCACTACTGTATTAGCTTATAAATTCTTAGCAGAAAGTAATCTTGTCAGGGAGAGAACATGCACATTTATTTGACCAGTGGTGAGAAATATTATTATTCCTTTTTTTTAGGAATAAAGGAACTCAGTATTTAAAGTAGTAATGTCTTGCCTATAAATGTGAATGCAGCTGCATACATGACAAAATGGATTCCTAAGTTGCTTCCCACTTAGCTGCATAAGTATGAGGGTGGGGGAGCCTTCCCTTGTCATCACGGGATTTGCATAGCCTGACACATGGATCAGATTTCAGGATGCACATGAAATGATTTCTGTTGCAAAATGAAAAAGTCCTTTAAAAAAAACACGAGGTAATCAAGTCTCGATGCCAGTCTGGATTTTGCAGTCTGTTAACCTGGTTTTGAAATATTTTTTGACATCTGGAGAACCTGCCTCCTATGTCCTGTTTAAGCAGAAGGGGGCAGCAGAGAAATCAGTTGGAAAGCCAGCATCCTGGTTTACTTCCTTCTGATAGAAGCAGCGGTGCAATATAAACACAGTAAAAGGAAATGAAAATCGAAAATAATGACTTTTATTTAAACCTAAAATTATTAGAAAAAATAAAATAACATGATTTGGTAAAGTAAAATAACTTGTCAGTTTTAGCTTAATTTTACAGATGTTGCAAAGATGTTCAATTATAATATTTGTGGGGTTTTTTTTCTAAGATCTGACAAGCAAATGTACAGTGGATTATTTAATATAGTTCAATGGGGTAGTTCTCCCCAAGATGTCTTGTGTGTTTATGGAAAAGCAGATGCTCCAATTGGTTTTTGCAGCTTATTTTAATGTTTATCCATTGGAGTTAGAGTTTCTAAGGAAAACCATTTCCTTTCCTGTTAAAACAAAGGGATCTTAATGCCTTTTGACTGAATTTTGGGTTTGGAATCAATTAGTGGCCTGATTTTTTTTGTTGTTTTATTTTTTAAATATTGCCTATGTAATTTTTTTTTTCTTTATTTGTTGAAAGGAATGAGGTCGGAGCAGGCTGATTGGTTTTATGCTTTTGACCTTTGAAAACGTATTACCTAATTAATTGAAGCAGTATTATTTTGCTGTAAAGGATTTCTAAAATCATGTTGATGGGACTGGCTAACTAGTTTTATTTACTAAGGCTATGCTGTTTCTTACTGGTATTCTACATTCCTCTATGATTAAGGATAGCAAAATAACATAGGTAAGGGCTTCTCTCTGAAAACCAGTCTGGTGTTTAAGATAAAGAACAATGTTAGTGCTTAACAGGTAACTAGTACTTCTTTTCACTGGTTTACAAGGGGAAAAAAGGAATCATAAAGTTACAAGGTGTCTTTCTCTGCAAGGGAACCCACGAAGCTAAAGCTAAGCTGCAGTTCTGTTCTAAACCCGTTATGTGTGTTATTTTTATATGTGGTAAATTTAACCTATTGATTTCTTTGTTATAGCCCTATTTTCTAAGATATACTGGGAAATGAATGACCTCAATGTGATTCAGAGTGAGATGTGAAGTGTTAGTTGTACTCTATTGGTAAGGATAACGGTAGCAGAAAGAGTGTGTATCTGTGTGTGTGTGTGTGTGTGTGTGTGTGTGTGTGTGTGTGTGTGTGTTAATGTCAAGGTGCTTTACACACAGGATTACAGTTATTCTTACTTAAATGAGCACGTAATGGCTCATCTCGCCCATTGCTTCTTTCTCCTGGTCCTTTTCCTCCTCTCCCTGTCTGGTAGGTGTTATTTGATAAGCACTAATTGTGCGGAAGCAATGGGTTTGATGTCATCTGTGACTCCAGACCACATCCCTGCCCACGTGATGGGACAACTATCCATTGAAAGTGTGCTAAAACCATACTGCTCTTTCCCTTCAGGTAGATCTTGCCTCTAGAAGTTGTGCCACAGATCACTGAGGCTCTCTCTTTTTTATAATTGTTTTTCTGTTTTATTTTGGACATTTTCCATTGCTATGTCTTCAAGTTCACTAATCTTCTTCTACACCATCTTATTTGCCATGAATCCCATCCAGTGCATTTTTCATCTTAGATATTGTGGTTTTCATGTCTAGAAGTTTGATTTGTGTCTTTTTAATATCTTCCATGCCTCTAACTTTTAAACATATGGAATACTTTTATCATAACTTTTAATGTCCTTGTTGGTTCATTTTAGCATCTACGTCAGTTCTAGGTCAGTTTCAGTTGATTGATTTTTCTCTTCATCATGTATTGTATTTTTCTGCTTTTTGTTTATGCCTAATAATATTTGATTGAATGCTAGACATTGTTATTTTATCTTTTTGGGTGCTGGATATTTTCGTATTGCCTAAAATTATTCTTGAGCCTTTTTAGTTTCCTGAAACATAATTAAGTTATTCGGAAACAGTTTGATTGTAGGGACTCTTGCTTTTCAGAATTGCTAGGTGGGACCAGAGCAGTATTTAGTCTAGAGTAAGTTACTGAGGCAAGACTCTCTGAGTCTTCCATCCACTGCCCTATGAATCTTGAGGTTTTCTACTCTGGCTGATGGGGAACAGGCACGACTCCTGTCCTTGTTTGAGCATCTGGCACTGTTACCTCAAATCCTTCCCGTTGGTTCTGTCCTCAGGCTCCGGTAGTGTCCTCATGTGTGTGCTGATCAGGTGCTTGGTGAATACTTAAGGATGACCATTGGCAGGTTTTTAGAGTTCTCTGTGCAGTTCTTTCCTCTCTGGCATTCTCACCCATGAACTCTACCTTCTTGGTCTTCCTGTACTCTCAACTTCATCTGCTTAACTCCATCCGGTTTTACTTGGTTTCCTCCTCCCTGTGTCGTGATTTGGAAACTCTCCTGAGTCAGTCACTGGGACAGTCTTTTTGTCCATTTTCCATCTCTCAGTTATCACTGGTTTTTGTTTCCTGATATTCGGTGGCATGAAAATGGGTTTTTTATATATTTTGTCCAGGTTTTTTATTGTTTCATGTGGAAGGGTAAATCTAATGCCATTACTCCACCTTGGGTGGTAACTGAAGTGTCTCTGTCTGAGCTCTCAAAGCTGGCCTTGTCAGAGCCCACCTAAACCTAGTGCTTTCCCTCCTCTCCATGTTGGAGTTCTGCTGTAATGGTGTGAGTTTAGGCTGTAGGTCCCACCATGAGAAACCACCCAGCATCCCCAAGAAAAACCATCACTGTACTGCCGAGTGGACTTCTCCCTTTTATAGATTCCTGAACAGTTTACAGGGAGTGCTAAGAGGACGTCCACGTCAATGCCTGTTGATGGTGACTCAGCAGAGTGGGCAGTCTAAAAAGAGGAGAAGGAGGGGCTCATGTCTAAGCAAATAGTGTATTGTTCCCCACACCCTCCTTTTAAAAAAGGTTCAAGTATGAACAGTCTCTGTGTGCCGGTCGTGTCCATATAAATGTTGAAGATACAAGACGAGTCAGAAGCAGTGGTTCCCTGTCCATAGGAAGCTCCCCACCTATGGGGCTAACAAATGTGCAATAGGAAATTGTAATGCTACGTGATAAGCTATGGCTTTCCTATTTAAAAACTTCTAGGCGCCAGAGACATTCTCTTTCACTCCTTGTACCATTTTAACAGAAGCAGAACAATATCATTCTGGTGCTTTTTTGTACTTTGAATTGTTTGGTGAAAGCAAAGTTATGGATTGTATCATCTATCAACAAACCATCAAAGAGAAAAACACACACACAAAAAACTTTAGACATTTTTTTTTACCGAGACTGACTCTATCTCCCTAGTGACACTTTTTATTAATTTATCTAGGTTATAGCCGCCTAAATAGAATTTGCTGTTTGTTTATATAATTTTTCAGATTCGTGATGGCCTTTATTTTGTTTAACATGTGGGGAGCAATTCCAAGCCTTGAATTTTAAGATACATATTCCCTTTAGCAGCAATTCTAATGGAAAATAGGATTGTCTCTTTTTATTAAATTTCTTCTATTATAAAAAACAAACTGAAAATGTTTGGTCTTCAGTAGCACTTTTACCTATGCTTTAAAAAGTAGAATTGTTTCTGTAAAAATTTATTATTGAGGCATTGCTTCAATAATGCTTCTCCAAGATAGCATTAAATGAAATAGTTTCTTTTATAAGTATATTTGAAAAAGTGCATTAGTATACCCAGTTTTTAATTTTCTTTGTTTTGTCTTTTAGTATCAAAGCAAAATATTCCCAGTGCTTGAGTGTTCAAATCACACATAATTCACAGTATAAAATTTTCAGTAGCTCTCTCTTCTGTAGCATGTGAAGGAAGAAAAACTTGACCCATCTGGCTCTCATCCCTGTTTTGGCAGCAGTCTATGTGTATTATTTTTGCCTTCTTTTAAAGAAACCTAATTATTAACCTAATTTAGGAGACTGTAGTAAAGAATTGGTTTGAGGGAAATCAAAGTAATCCAAATACAATCATAATAGTACCAAAATTTAACAGATTTGTTAGAACATTTGGCCACTTCTAATTTCTTCCAAAATTGACAAATATTGATTTTTTTTTATAATAGTCAATAGAAATCTTAGAGAAAAGAGCTCAAATTTTGGCAACAACAAGAAACTGAGAGTAGGCTCCTCTTTTTTCCTGGTAATTTGTCTTATCTTTTGAAGAATTAACTCCTAAGTGTAAATTTGGGGTGCAGTCTCGATTCTGCAATGACTTAGCAGTGAGCAATTTTAAGTGTGCAGACCCCTCAATCCAGGGTAAACACCCCTTGTTGAGAACAGAATCCTTTGCAAGTTTAAGCATAGTGTAATACAGGTGATATTCCCCCCAAACTAATTGGTGTGCAGTTTGTATAAATGAACTGATCAACAAGAGCTGGTTAATAAGCAGCTCCTGAAGGCCTTTCATAAGCAGGTCTTGTATAACCAGATATTGAGCAGACCTATTGCTAATCTAACTCTACTGTTCACCCCATCTGGTAAAGTAATGTGGGAAAAAGTGTTGTCATTGGTCCACTCCAGATAGATGGCAGTGACTGTGGTTTTGCATAAGGAGCAGAAAGCTGTGGGCTGCAAAGAGGTTGCCCATTGTTTGGGTGAATATTGGGTGCTCCTTGTCAAGAAGAGCCCAGAAGGAAGGGTCAGACAATTTGGTCATGAGCTCTGTAGAGACATTACCATATGAGTGATACCAATCCTGTCAATGGAGAGGGGCTTCTATTGAGGAACGATAGATACGCACCTCGAGGAAACTTCTTTTTGAGCAAAGATATCCAGAAGAAGAGTGCTTGGCAAAGCAAAAGATTCTTGAGGCTGCACTGAATTCTGTTACCATAGGCATTTCTTGGTTGTGTAGCTTAGAAAGGACCCCTGCCTGCCCAGGGTGGCTTTTTTCAGCCACTCTGGCCCATGTGGGTTGCCTCTAAGATCATTTGATCCTGAGTCAAACCAAGAGGGCATTCAATTTAGTAGACCTTGCTATAGGGTTAAGACTGGTAGAACTGGGGTCCCTTACAGGGCATCCGTGGTCAAACACCTGGATTCCCTTCACTAAGGAAAACGTAAGTACGTGAGTTGTCTTCTTTAGAGGATGAGGTATTAAGGGGAGAATTGAAAGCCTCAGGCATATTGCCGTCATATGAATACCGTGCTGTGCGTGGGTCAGGGTCCTTGCTAAGGCTTAAATGTCGTTTCTGTTATATTTTCTGTATGTTTCTCTTTGTGAGAGGATTAGTGATTTATTTCATGGGAAGTGAAAGAGGAAACAACCTAATGAAGGGTTCTTCTTACATTTGTATTTGAAAAATATCTAAAACCCTAACAACTTGATTTTCACAATTTAAACCCTTATATGGAATTATAGTAGGTTAGAACTGGAAGGGACCTAAGAGATGATCTGATTGCATCTTACCTTTCAGATGAAGAGACTGAGTCCCCAAATGGTTAACTGACTGGTCTGAGGCCACACATCTAGCTAGAGACTAAGCTGGGACAGAACCTGGCCTTGTGATTTCTAGACCCGCGGCCCTTACTCCTGGCATGTAATTTGTAGTTTCCATTCACTTGTTGCCAAGGTCTGCCACTTCGGAGAGTTCGTCTACCCTGGAGTTGGTGAACGTTGCTGAATGAGAAATAGCTTGGATGTGTGGCCTGTTGTGGCTGCAGCTAAAGCTCCAACTGTATTAACCAGCTCCTTCTCCAGTGCGAAGAATTCTGCTTTCCTGAAGCATGGGATCGGGAGTCCTGGGCAAGAAAAGCACGCACTCCTGAGCCCTTGCTCGAGCCTCTGCTCCTTTCTCCATGCTCCCAGATGGCACATTGACATCCTCAGTAAGGCCAGGCCTCTGCTTTCCACCCGAACAGCCCTCGCTGTGCGCCTGCAGCCTCAGGAGGCGGTTATTTTAGTGAAACCAACAAACTTGTAGACCAGGAGCTCTACAATGAGGACTTTGGTAGTGAGAGCTCAGTGAGGGGCTTCTGTGTATTTTCTGATCAGCTGGATGTGGGAGGCTGTTGGTGAAAACTGAATTCTTCAATGTAGGTTGATAACTTTCCTGAAGCAAACCAGCAAGTAAGGTTTTCTTGACCATACAGAGATTTCAGCAGCAGAGAGATTTAAAAAAAAAAAAATTCTCTGATTCTTAGGACACATTGTGTTTCTTTTTTTCTAATAAAATCTGACCTTAATGTTAAAAATAAGTTTGTGAGATACCAGTCTTATTTTCCTGTGAGCTAACTTTGAACCTCAAATAAATTGTACACTGTAGAGTGACTGTTGTGTGTCCCCCCCTTACAAGACCGGTACAGTTGACTGGAAAATAATCCATTTATAAAAAGCTTTCCATTCAGGCTGTTTCCAGGACTCTAACAGTATTTCTTTATCAGGCTCAGAATAATTTTATCTTTGTAGTAATGTACAATCCCACCCTAATAGGCAATACTTTCCTTTATTAGACTTGTATTTAGGATAGATTGGTAATTCTCCTAGTTCATTCATCAGATTTTTATTGAATATATTTTTTGTGTCATGCACTATATACTAGGTTCTGGGAGATGATTAAGAAATGGTCCTTTTCTAGGAAGAGAAAGACAACTAAAATTACCTCAATACAGTGAACACAGTTTTATGACATGTGCAGAGTGTTATAGCCACACAAGACCAACATGTAAATCTTCCTGGAGCCAAAGAAGACTACACAGAAGACAGTACATTCAAAGAAAGAGAAAGAACTGACTGGGCTAGGCCTAGAGGAAAGGGCCTTCTAACATGGGGGGAGAGCGAAACGGATACCGTGTCTGTCAGCAAACAATAACGTTCCCAGTCCTTTCTGTTCATGCTGCTTTCTTGATTCTTTTCTCCACGTCATCAAGAGGTTGGGTGACTTATTTCTAAGGTCTAACTTCAACATGGTGGCATCTTAATGTTTTCAACACAGACCTCACAGAGTTGCCCCTGAGTAAGTGGCATGATCCTAAAGGTGTTGCTGGCATCAGGCAGTCGCATCAGTTTGGTTTCTGAAGAGCCAGTCTTCACACGTCTCTATTCCCAGCACTCGCCTGAACTGAACAGATGGGGAGTGGTCTTGACTGACAAAAGATAAACTGGTGAGGAAAGCTAAAGGCTGAGACTGAGCAGCAATTGTTGTGTTTAAGCTTAGCTGGGTCCTTTCGAGTTTGTTTTACAGCTTACCAAATATAGTCATTTGCACTGTTTTTGCAATAAATTTATAGAAAACCTAACAGTTATTTGTTTTGTTTCTTACTGTGTGTATATAAATTAGTACTAAAAGTTTGGCATAGTGTTTTTCCACCTCCTTACATAACCCCTTTAACATGCACAGAATGCTGGAAATCTGATAAAATATGATGTGAATGATATTTTATAAAGTTATTTTGTATGGTGTCAATTTTGTCTTGCCCCATAGTATGTCAACAAAAAGTAAAATAAAATTCCTAGTGTTTAAAAAAAAAGAGAAGAAGCAGGCAGTGACTGGTGTCAGAGCCAATTGGGGTGAAATTTTAGAGGTTGGTCGAGAACTCAGTAAAGCAGGGATTTTACAAGAGGGTGAACATTAGAGACGTGGTGAGTGTTGTTAGCATTAGTTATGCGAGGGCACAATCTCTCCTTCAGATTGTTGACTGGGGTTATTTTCCTGGATACCTGCGTTCATAGCTAACCTGTGTCCTCTCTAGCATAGCTCTTATACTGTTTTATTGTAATTGTCAGTTGCTTTTCTGAACTATAAGCTACTTGAGGTCAGGGACTAATTTATTTTGTTATTATTCTAGCACCTGGCACAGTGTTTGTAGTAGGTACTACCGCGTTTCCCTGAAAATAAGACCTAGCCGGACCATCAGCTCTAATGCGTCTTTTGGAGCAAAAATTAATATAAAACCCAGTATTATATTATATTATATCATATCATTATATCATATCATATCATATCATATCATATCATATCATATCATATCATATATCATATCACATTATGATCCAGTCTTATAGTAAAATAAGACTAGGTCTTATATTAATTTTTGCTCCAAAAGACGCATAAGAGCTGATGGTCCAGCTAGGTCTTATTTTCGGGGAAACACGGTACCTGGTATAATAAATACTTGGATGTTTGGATGGATACATACACAAGGATTTTCTTTATTGAATCTTTTTTTACCCAAGAAGGTTTTTGTTTCTTGTCAGAAACAAGACTAGCTAGTTCTAAAAGTCAATTATAATTTTCATTGGATGGGCAAGTTTCTCTGGACTTTCGTTTTTCCAGAAACTGATGTGACTGTTTCCTTGGTGACAGCTCTTTCAAGTTCTTATTGTGTAGAGATTACACGATGAAGTGGATACATACATTTTTTTTTCTTCTTTAACTTTGTCTCTTTGAATCTATGGCTCTGTGATATAAATAGTAATTCCTTCCTAGATGTATTTATTTGGGAGATTTTAAAAAATACTCTTGGGTTTCTAGTCTTGAGTTAAATACACTGAAAATTGCCGTAGGGAGTTCCCTGGGCCGGGTCGCAGCTGGAGGTCTGGTGGGCTTTTGTGAATGGCATTTAGAAGTATGGTTTGTTTGCCAAAGCATTAGCAATCTTTTGTATTGTTTCCATCTGCTTTTTGTCTAACAAGACAAGTGTTGGGATTTTATTTATTTAATGGACTTTGTGTGAATGAGCTAATTTTCCCCCTGTCCCGTCCAAAAGTACTGAGGGAAGAGATGCATTTGTATTGTAAGGACTTACGCTACCCGTTTCTTGCTTGGTGGGGCAGTGGCAGGGGGATCATGTTTGTGACCAGCAAACACCTGGCATTCTGATCGTTGCTGTGATTAAGTTATAAAAAGAATCTCTTGGTGACCTTGCTTGGTTCTGGTAAGAGGCCATATATTTAAAGAGCAAGCAGCAGGGGATATGTTGACTCTATTTTATGGTTTGTTTTCTAAACAAGGGAAAGATGGCTATCTTCACATTTCCAAAGTTGTTTCACTGAGGTGCCCAGCTCTTGCCTACTTTCTTCTATTTCCCATTCACACGCATCCGACAGGAGCGCCTTTGATGTCCTCACTCCACTGCTGAGAACACTGTTTCAGAGAGTTTAAGAAACCTAACAAGCTCCCTCAGCAGTTAGTAAGCGAGGTTGTTTCAAACCCAGGTCTTCTGAGACAAGCCTCAGCCCTCACATCTCCAGACCAGCTAGAGGGAGTCCACATGCTGATAAAACGCATAGACTTGACCTCATTTGAAAAGGGGGGCAGTTGTGCTGTGAAAACCAGCCAGAGAGGGGACATTTCAGTTCTTCTGGTGGCCATGGATCTCATCAATGAATCATGACATCTGAATATATTAGGACTTCTCGCTTTGAAAGATTGTTACCGTAGTCTTGTTTTCTCTCAGTGTGATGTTGGGTCATGTGACCACTGATTAGCTGACTCACTTGGTACAGTTGACAGATGTGGGAGCAATCAGTTTGACTCCCCTTGCTGTTTCAGAAATCATGCTTATTTTTGCTCTCTCATTGTGAAATGGATGAGTTCAGAAAACTGTTTTGGGAATATCTGTACTAAACCAAAGCATAAGCAATTTCACCTTCAGTAAATTTAATTCCTGGCTCTGGCTTTAGACCACAGAAATCTTAAATGAGGTATTTTGTTGCAAGCGAGTAACCTCAGGGATTGTATCTGCTGCTGTTGTGTTCTTTTGTGGAGGCTTCTCCCATTGCAGAGGGTGCCTAAGTATAATGAATGGCACGAATTAGCAGGGATATTTCTGAGTGCTGAAACCCACCTGCGGTTTATTAATTTTCCAGATATGGGTGAACGCAGTGCCATGAATAGGCACAGGGCCGAGAGAGTAGGATTAGGAAGGTTTCCAGGGGTTCTGAACTCACGTCAGGCAAAACTGGTGCGCTAGGCAGCTTAGTCAACTGCACAGGGAAAAGATTTTGAAAGTGCTTTATCTCTCTGCATAATGTTTGCAAATTTTATTCAATTAATTTACAGCTGCAGGGCTCATGAGGCTGAAATTAAAGTTTTGTAAAGTTTCAATAGGGAGGCAGCCAAACACGTTTGATTAGCGGTGGGTATTTTGGAAGTGAGTTGGCATTAATGCAAGAATAGGTTTGAATTTCAGGGGGCATGTTGGCGTTGCAGTGCCCATTTGATTAATCAGGAAAGCCCATATTTTCCACCTGTCATTTCGGACATTTTCTCTCTCTCTCTCTCTCTCTCTCTCTCTCTCTCTCTCTCTCTCTCTCTCTCTCTCTCTCTCTCTCTCTCTCTCTCTCTGTGTCCTCGAAGCTAACCTCTAACATGGAAATAATCATTTTCTATAGTTTAAGTCCCATCAGCCCAGGGTTCTTAGAAAGCTTGTTTTATTAGCAGAGGTCAGTGGAAATCTTTGTCTACACCTTTACAACACGCTCTTTAATTTTTCTTTTTAAGTTGTGGGCGTTTTAAGGTTGAGGTAGCAGATGTCCCTTTGCTTATAGCTCAGGTCTGTCAGTCCTGACAGAAAGGTCACAGATAGGGGCCACAACACAGGTTTTCACATCATATTAAATAGACAGGAGTCTTCTAAATAGCATCAAATTTATCACTGTTAAATTTTACTACCTTTTGGTGATAGGAGACATTGCCCTTAACCTCAGCAGGAAAATTTCACACTACTGAACAGGATTTAGTAGCCTATTTAAAAAGCCATATTGGAGGCTGTCTCTGCAGAGGGGAGGAGGACCCAAAGATTGGGGAAAGACACAGAGGTGGCTTCAACTGTATCTATAATGTTTCATGTCATGGGGTAAAACGTCTCAAGCAAATATGGAAGGTAAATATGGAGTAATTGGTTGTGTACGTGGGAGTTTGTTATATTATTCTCTTTGCTAGTGTTTTTCGGACTGTCTCTGGTGAAAGACACTTTTTTCCTTTCATTTCCAACCCATCACAGACTGATATGTGGTCCTGTTGAGCAACAACTGGCCTGCAGCTCTGACCCCATGTGTCGCTTACCACATACATTCAGTGAGACCCAAACCAGCCAGTATGTTCTTCAGTGAGACCAGCCCATCGATGGTGCATTTGGATGTCTAAGGCTTGTCAAGTTGCTTTAAAAGTTCCTAAATTCTTTGAGTTCTTATCTGACCATGGACCCGTAACAGAATTCCTGGGCAATGATATACTGTGAGGAATCTTGCTTTAGTCTTTGTATGCCAGGAATAATGAAAGGGTTTAAATCGTTTTGGAAATATTTATATTTTTAGACTGTTTCACATTAGCTCATTTACCCATTCAGCATTTTTACTCCCGAAGTAGGTCATTCTTTTATGCCATTGATACGTCTTGATCTTAGTGCTGTGCTACGTACTCCAAAAAAACACAGCCGTGAATAAGGTATTGTTTCTTCCTTTCAGAGTTTGTTACATAACGAAGACAGCTCAAGCCAGGAAACTTTTTTTTTTTTTTTTTTTTTTAGCACTGGTTTTGCCTTAGGCTTTATCTTAGAGAGTGAATATTCAAAGATGTGCAATTTACAGACTTCTTTCAAGGAATTTCTATTTCATAGAGGAGATAGAGCCAATATTTTGTGTGCCAGACCAGAAAATAAACTAAATGCTTTGGAAACCCTTGAAAATAGACATGATTTGTAATTGGTCAGGTTCAAAGGTTTTGTAGAGGAGAAGCTTATTTGAACTGGGTCTTCTTGAAGGATGAAGGGGTTTTTCAGATTGACAAAGGGATAAAGTCAAAGGAACAGCATGAGCAGAACTGGAGAGATTTGGCAGACTATAGCTTGATAAGACGTGATCAGTGACGGCATTGATTGGTGTGATTCTTGAATGCACGAAAGAAGGTGAGGTTAGAAAGATAGGATGGGGCAAGATATTATAGGGCCTTGAATTTCAGGCTAAGAAGCTTGAAGTTTTTCTTGTTCACATGAGAAGATTTTAAGGCATGATCAGATTTGTGGTTAGGACTCAGGTACTATAAAGAGTGGATTATTAAGGAGAGAGGCTGGAGGAGGGCAGACTAGTAAGTAGGCTGTTAAAATAGTCTGAGTGAGAGGATATAGATCTGGCTCTGGGAATTTAGAGGAGGGAATAACTCTAAGGAACATTACTGAGGTGAGTGAAGGAGACCAATGCAGGAAGAGAGAGAGGCTACATGAGGGTCAGATGCTCGTCATCATGGATGAGCTGAATCACAGAGGGACATGCTTTCCTGTGGATGAAGATACAAATAATTTTTATATCAAGGAGGAGAGCAGATAGAAGGATCACTTTCATGGTCTTGATATTCTCAAAATCATCAAAGTTATTTCAGGAATGTGAGACATACATTCAGTGTCAAAATTGATATTGAAGACAATGAAAAAATAAATTTGCCTTGGGGAGTGCAGTAGGCTTTCTTTGTTAGAGCAGCTAGGATCTTTGACTTACCATTTTCTGATATAGATCTTTAGCTCTCACTTTTGAACCCCACATAGTCATTCTTTCTTCAGTATTTATTGAAGGCTTACCATGTGAGAAGAATTGGATTATGAACTGGGATAGAAATGTAAGGTAAGTCTTGCCCTCAGGGAGCTCACAGATTAAATATGGAGGACAGACAATTTGACACAGCAACATGGTCTGGTCGTGGTTAGGTGGGCTCACAGGAGAACTGGCTCGACTGTGGAGCCGTGAAAGGTATTGGAGAAGACAAGTTTTGAGAGTAGTCTTAAGAAATGAGTACATGCTAAGTGAAAAAAAGTAAGAGAGACCTTCCAAGACGGAGGGAGTGTGGGGGTTAGAGGGAGAGGTAAGCTGGGGCTAGATTCTTGAAGTCGCAATATTACATGTGAGAATTTATAGTTGGCAGAGGAAGGACTTTTGAAAAGTTTAAGTGAAGAAGTTAAACCAATTAAATTAGATTTAGGTCGATGGCCCTGGCCACCATGTGGAGAATGGGTGTAAGTTCTACCCTGAAAGGGCAGCGTTAGGGAGACCAGCTGGGAGACACTTGAGTGGTTCAAGTTAGAATTGATTGGGATCTGAACTAGATACTTAATATTGAGGATATACTGAGGAGTTAATGCTACACATAATTACAAAGAAAATGGACAGGATATGGAGATGGATTCAGGTCAGAAAGTGAGAGAGAGGGAAGGAGTATGAGATGACATAGGTTGGAACTTGAGCTGCTTAAATGGTGGGACCACCACCATGGTTGCTTGGGGCAACCATGTTGGGGAGAAAGATGATGAGTTCAGCTTTAGACACCATACGAGGCACCTGGAGATAGCTAACAGGTTGTTATATATGTATGTATGTATGTATGTATGTATGTATGTATGTATGTATGTAGTTCAGTATTCGTGTGCAAAGACCATGGAGAAGTTGAAGCCAGAGAGGACGTTTGGAAGTCATCACCATGTAGGAATAGATAGTTTAAACTGACAATTGAGAAGTTTTCACAGGCTGAGCTAAGAGAATTTCAAACAACTTCATTCCTGTTTCGTTCTGTACTTAAAATTTACTAGCAACCATAAAATGTAGGAAGTAGGGCTGACTTTAGGGAATTGACCTCAAAAGACAAAGGAAGCCAATTTAAGTGTCAGTAGTTGGTTGGTGTTTATCTTTTGCTTCTCTTCTAGGAAGAGTAAAAATATACTAAAGGAGAAAAAGGGGACACCTTTTCTTTCCTTGAACAGTTTAGTTGAAGAAATTTTTAAAACTGTGATCATGAAATAATTTAAGCACAGGAACAATATGTTAACATCATTTGCACATAAAATACCATTTTAATTGTACAATTAAATACTTTTTAAAAAGTTTATATAAGCCATATTTTTTTAAAGTATGAAAACATATGATTATAAACTAAACTTTTAAGTACTGTGATGATTTAGAGAAAGGTGAAAATCCTGCATGTAGCATTTAATCAAGGAATTCCCTGCTGGTTTGAAGGATGTGTGGATGGGGATTGGCCGAGATTTAAGGAACGCCATTTTGTTCCATTTGTGCTGGAAGAGGTGGAGAGATAGAGTCTGGTAACATGTTTAAGTTTATAAAGGATAATACCCTGTCTTCACTAAACCGTTGATGTGAATGTGATACTTAGCCTTTAAGGGGAAGATAGAGTTATACTAACATTGGAAGTATTTTTGTTTCACAAATATTTCAGTTGGCTTCCTCTGACTAGAGGTATAATTCTAATCAGAACCAACCCTAGCATCTCAAGAAATAGTTAACAGTACTTCATATATTATTACATAATAATATTACATAATATGTGATACATACTACATAATACAAGCTTCTTAATCCATAAAAAACATCAAAATATTACTAGTAAGTTATTCATTGAAATACGTTTTAACAGTTTATCTGGTTTCTGGAAGAGATTGAAATGTAATCATTCTTTTGGTTCAGCATAATGATGTATAGTACAAGTGAAATGGTAGCTTGCATTGATCTGGTTTTATTTTATTTTGTTTTCTATGCTCAAAGCCTGTTTCCCCCCTTGGTAATACCTATACGACTGCATGAAAAGAAAAAGGTGTATGGGGACTATTCATTTTCACGGAAGTCCCTGTCAGCAGAGAAGGTGTGACATGCATTGTGGATCTTCCTCGGAGGGTTCCTGTTCACTTCCTCAGAGGGTCCATCTGAGGATACTCACGAATGCAGGGAAAAAAATCCAGAGAAAGGATGTGGCAGAGCTGACCTGTTCCCAGCTCAGTGGGTGGGTGTCCTCTGTCTTGGCGAGGTGGGGACAACCCCGAACTTTGAACCAGACCCCCGGGGATGCTTATCGGTCTCTTGAGACAGGCTTGTCCAGTCCCTGAGGGCGGCAAGCAGCCTGGGAGGTGGGAGAGCGAAGGTAACAGGCTGACCTGTGAAACTGTTAGTGTGGGACTGACATGGGCGGCGCCAGTTCATGTGGTACATGCTGCACAGAGAAGTCGGCATGCATTTATCTGAGTGACTTGTGAGTGGGCTGATTTCACTCATCACACTGGCAGGC
The DNA here is from genome assembly GCF_057876585.1 of Rhinolophus sinicus. Lineage (NCBI taxonomy): Eukaryota > Metazoa > Chordata > Mammalia > Chiroptera > Rhinolophidae > Rhinolophus > Rhinolophus sinicus. The sequence goes on along the minus strand of NC_142506.1, from coordinate 54,197,140 downwards.
AGTGGCAGCTCACGGTTGATGCTTCCTGATTTCTTCAGCAGCAACTTGGCTTTTTCACGTAAATGAACTCTCTCGTAATCAACATTTCTACCATATCATACTATTGAGGGTCTACAAAAAGGTTATGCTAATCTAAATATTAACCCCGGTTAAACAATTAGGAAGGGTGATGTGTTAGGTAAACATAACCTAATGCATCCCCCCAGATGAATAGAATTTATTATTATTATTTTTAATTACCCACTGCACTTTTTCTTTTCTATTGGCATGGAGAATAGCGAGCTGCTTACCGGTGCTGGACTGTCCATAAATACTTACTAGGCATTGTGCTGTTAATGGTTAGTTAATGATTTAATCAGAAAAGGCTGGCTATAGATTGCTGATGAGGTAATGAGAATTGGCATCGAACAAGTTAATTGGAATTGGAAAGAGCTATTAAAAGGCCATGAAAAGGTCTTTCATGAAACTCTTGAACATGCTTCAGTCTGAAGATCTTATTAAATTATGCTAAGGGTGTTTTTTCCTTTCACTTTAAATCACCCGTTAGGATCATCTAATCAACTTCCTGAATGTTGCTGCAGATGAAATTATTATTAACATCATAATTGTTGGAATTTGTTCTTTTCCCTCCAATTGTCAGTGATTCAGTGTTTAATAGACAGTAGTTTTTCTTAGCCCCACTGGGACCAAACCAGAATCAGTTTTAGATTTTGTTTACATCTTTTTGAGTTTAAAACTTTATTATTCTGGATATTGGTGATGGTTTTCAGTGCTCAGTTTCAGTAATTGGTCTATTGCCTCTTGAAGGCATGGTTGCCCATAAATCAGTTTATTGCCACAGAGAAGCAGATGGGTAGATGATGACATGGTCGAATTTTGCTGTCTCTTGACTAATAACTTAGAGAAAGCTGTATTTCATGACTAGCCATGGGACAGAATATGTGTTTGTGTCAAAATATCAAATTGAATATTATTTTGAGGAAACAGTTTGCCTGTTAGGTCCAAGGATGTTAATTATAAGACCTACTTTTTGTTGAAGTCTTAAGTATTTGTGTTTTTCGTTTTTTGTTTTTTTTTTTGTTAAGTATTTGTTTTGGACCTAGATTCACAATTTAAGGCTCCGTCAACACTTTTCCGAGACTCTTTACCAAGCATGGTAAATATGGATTCTCTTGCAAATCAAAGAAGAGTTTGAAAAGTAGTTGATCAGACATTTTGGTAAGCACAGACTTGGTGCCACCATGTTTAATTCAAGGATTGTTGGCCAATGAAGGTTTGACAACAGTCTCCAATAGCATTAAATCATGTGCACTGTTTGGCTTTTGTTCTCAACCAGTCCCACAAAACCAAATAGATTAAATCTATTAGGTGAAAATTGTTGTAGAGCTCTCATAGTATTTAAAGATTGAGAATGATCGGAAGAGGTTGGCTGAAATTCCACTTTTCTTTGTTCAGAGACAGACTGAAAATAGTTTGTCAGGTGCTATTTTAATTATTTTGGGAACTTCTTTTAAATATTTTAACATGTGTGTATGTGTGAGGTTTATGTGTATGTATATGTTTTAATCAAAGGATTAAAGTGTGTGAGTGTGTGTACAGCCATATAAACACACCTATATTTATATAATAATGTTTCTGAAAGGTTGAACATAATTAGATTTTTACAAGTTACAAACCAGTTTAAAAGGACAAGGGGACTTGACTATCTATGGTTGGTGCTTTTGGACCTTCATGAACTCTCATAATGTGTTGGGTTCTTGAATATGCAGGATGCCTACTAAAGTCATTCATACAGGACTTTTAACTTAGGACTTTCTTAGGATGACGTTGACCAAATATTTGAGATATTCTTTTGGCCTGGCAGATGAATGTGAAGATCAGTAGTTTGAGAACTAATTCCATCCTCTTCTTGTTCTTGATTTACACCTTCACAATGAGTTACACCTTCACAATGAGTTACACCTTCACAATGAATTACAGTGTCTTCTTGGGTGCATGTGTAGATATAGTTTTCTCCCAGTTGCTTATTATTTTTGAGGGCATGTATTTGTATCTTATTCATATTTTTGGTGAAAATGAAATATAAAAACAAGTCTAATGGTAATTTAGAAATAAGTAGACACAGGCAGGAAAAAAAAAAAGATTGCAATGAAAAAGAAAAGTGCTACAACAAAACTATAAGGATGATGGAAAAGCAAATAGGTACAATTTAGTGCCAGCTGGTACCTGTAAAATGCAATAGAAACTGAATGTCTGACTTCACCTAATTTATTTTTTCCCCCCATGATCCCGGTTTTTTAAGCCATTGTTTCTCAGCTTCACCTAATTTCAATCACAGAAGCATACTTGAAAAAGGAATAAATTCTTGAAGAAAACAAACTAGACTTAGGCTTTTCACTAGGAAGCTCAATGCAGGTGGCTGACAAGTGATCTAGGTCTCGGACACCACATATTTGCCTAAATCACATTGATACGATAGGTCAGGAGGTAGATGGTCCCGTCTGACTTGGAAGTAGGAGGGACGTGTAACTGCCGAGAGTGTGGTACAGCCCTCCCGGCGGGAAGTACTGTCTGGGAAGTGGAGCAGAGGTGTGGAGCTAGAATTGACGGTTGGAACAAAGGAATGGGGGTTTGGGGACATGTCTGTCTGAGAACACAAAAGACCTGTTGCTCTTCCAGTTAACTCCGGTCAGGCTAGTGTAGTTTGCATCTGCACATTGGCAGCCCTGGGGACCCTGTGTTACATGGAGAGAACCCTTTGCTACATGGCCTGAGGAAAGTGGAGAGATGGCCTGCGCTTGCCGTGCGCACGTTCTGCTTTTACCACCCCTTTAGACGCTGGCCTCACCCAGTGAGGCTGCAATAGGGAAGCCACCTCATTTATAACCCACCCCTACTTGTGCTCAGTGCTTTGCACAAATTAGGAAAACGGCACATTTAAAGGAAATGGGCTGAAGTGAATTCTGTTCCTGGGGAGAAAATATAAGGAGATTTAAGTGATGTTTTCTTTGTTTGAAAAACTATCTTTTGCGTATGGTTTATATACTTCCCAAATATTTAAGAACTCCAGCAACGAATACTTTGTAATGGAAGAACATTTAACTGGCCCTTGGGGCAACTTTAAATTATATAAATCTGCCTAGTATTTATGAAACTCCTCAGATTCCTGGATCATGTATGAGAAAATGGATTGAACACACACAAGTGAAAGACTCGGACAGAGAGTGTTCATGCACCAGCACAGAGCCCATTGTTTCCTTGCCTTTGATAAGATGGACGGATCATTTGGCAGTTATTATAAGTGTCCCTTCTCATAAACTACTTGTCATATCATTGGAAGTAGAATTAAAATGATAAACACTTGCAAGAGCCGTGAATCATTTTGTTCAACAAAAGCTGGTTCTCGTATCTTTTTCATATATGTTGTTTTCTTAGGCCCGTCGACTCTTATTAAGTCATTTGGAGATGGAGGTTCATGATTGCAGTGTATTCTGGTTGGGTCTTTCTGGTCCTGCTCCAGAGTACTTGAATTAATCAAAGCAGCTAAAAAGCATACTCATAAAAACAGTGGACTGAGGCTGCCAGATTTCTCATGTGGAGCAAAGGTTATTGCTGTGTAAAGGATACAGACCTCAGATCATCACTCTTCCCACTGTCGTCATTTTCTAAGTGCTGAGGCATTGCAGATCTTGTCTCTCAGTTTATTCAGTTACACTTTTTGCCAGCAAAACGGCCTGGTCAAGGGGATAGATAATAAGAGTCTGTCTACACAGGGCTTCTGCTAAGCCTTCAGGTGCCCCCGGCCAGGGCAGTGAAGGGTCTTGTTTCTGATTGTCCATTGTGCTTGCTCAGAGTTTGCTGATTAAAGAAAGCAAGCTCTGGACACTGGAGCTAAGAGAAATAAGTGAGAATGCATATGCAGAGGGTGACAAAAAAACGTGTACACATTTTAAGAAAGGAAACAACTGGATTAAAGTTGTAATACTTAATATATACCAATAACGAAAGATGTATACAAGTCACGTTTGACTTCTGCAATGACAAGAGGTACTCAAAGTGGTTACCATCATTGTCATTTTAATATGCTTTTTTCCTTTCTTAAAATGCATATGCATTTCTTGGGCACCCTTTATATATACGCATACACTCAGCAGCAAGCTATTCTATGTTCTTTCTAAACTTTTTTTGCATTATGTTTAAGTTTACATTCTTCCATATAAGAATTTTGAAGCTATTTCAGCATTTCTCTTTGGGGAAAAATAAGTATTCAAAATGACCTCAACCCCCTCTCCCCCCAAAAGTAAGATTAATCCCACAGCTGCACATTTTAATTAATCACATTTTATCATAAGTGTAGAACCACACATGGCCTGTAATCTAAATTGACTTTTTATGCTTAAAGTAATACTTGATTGAATAACATGCATAATTAGGACAGAATTTTCTATAACACATGAATAAAAGCTATGTAGGCTTTAAGACAATTTTTTTTATTAAGTGTCCTGTAATTTTTAATAAATTAGAGTTCTGTGATTTTTACCAGCTTTGCAGGTGATGAACAGTGATAGCTTGGTTAAGACACCTGTTTTCTGCTCTGTTTTATCTTCCACGCCCAATAGGACAGTTACAGGAATTATGAAGATTAATGTTTATATAAATATCTTTTGAGATTAAAGATGAAAGTAACATTTGAAGCACCAAATTAATATTCCTGATGCCGTTGCAGAGTTACCACTAAGCTAATTATTCATGCCTGTGGGCGCTATATCTTACGCAGTGAGCACATGCTTTTCCAAGAACTATGAGGGCTTCTCGTGAAGCTACAGTCATTACAGAACTTTGTTGAAACCACTCAAGTATGTGTTTAAGAGGAGCTGCCTGTCATGTGCACTGGAGATGCCAAAGCACCAATCAGCACCATAGTCCCCTGACCATTGGGGAAACAACCGTAGCCAAAATTTAAAGCACATTTTCCCCATGTGAGCCCAGAACTGATTTTAGCTCTTGGCTGATGTCAGGGTTTTGTTCAGAAAGAGCACACCATTCTCTCTGTTTCCCCAATGTCCACTTAATGACCAGCTTTTAGCTGTCACTGAGGGACTAGAAGAGAACTCTTGTATGTGATTATATGCACTTTTTTTCCCTAGACCTAGTTTCTCTCCCTTTTAGAACACAGCGAGTGCTCATGCAAAAGCTTGTATGTTGGTCAGTTTTGCCATTCATATACATCTGTGTAGAATTTTTCTACGGGTTTTTTTTTTTTTTTTTACTGAAATATTTTATTAGTCTGCATTTTATGCTTGGATTTGAAACAGTTTCACTTTTTATTTGATGGGAAAATAATTTCTTATTCAATGATAGTAGATTGAAAAATGGACTCTATGAAGGCAACTCCTACAGGATTGAGGGAGAAAAAGAGCAGGAAAAAAACTGATTAGATTTCTAAAGTCTCGGCCCCTGGGAAGTGGACAGACATTCTCTCCCCAGTCGCATCTCCACTCGTCTTCCTTCTACAAACACCCTCTACTCACCCCCCCTCAGACGTGCTGGTTCCATAATAGGGTCATGGAAACCGAGCAATTTAGAGGATGAGACAGTGTCTGCCTGTGTGGCTGGCATGTGGAGTGGGAGCAGGTGGTACAGGTCTGTCATTGTGTCTGCTCATCTCCTTCATTACTCATAACACTATAAGATGAAGGGGCAATTTTCTCCCCCAGGCCCTGGTTCAATAGTCAGAAACTTGTTTTGGTGAGTGTATAAAAGATATGTAAGATAAAAATCGTGATCAGGTGAAATGGAAATATTTTAGGAAGCTGATAACTTCAACGAGCTTCTGTGAAGGTTTTATGAAGATTGGAAATGTTCCTAAAGGAACAGTGTATGTGCCTTGGGGCAGTTTAAGTGATTCTGGCTAGAAATATGGATGAGCTGGATGCACATCCTTTCTAAAATAGTAATTCTCTGCATCTGAAATTTATAATTAAATAGATATTAGGAAATATAGGATCATAAGCTATTATTTGTGGACACGGAGAATGTAACTGAGTTCCGATGCCTAATGTTTTAGCTGTAGGAGAAACAATATACGAGGGAAATGTAACCTTTATGCAATGAAATTTCAAATCAGGTCAAGTATAAGCACATAGTCTTCAAAGGATTTAAAGCCACTAAAAATGTGGTTAAAACCCTTCTGGATAGAGCATATATGTGTATACTCACACACGTAAAATAAGCAAACATGTGACTTCATGTAGAAGTTACAAGCTTTTCTGAAATTATTAAAGGGAAACTCAATGTAGGAAGTGTATTATGGCCTAAACAAAGCTAATTTTTCAAAACATTTTGTGATGCACTGAAAACAAAAATGAGCAATTTTCCATCTCCTCAGACTTACTTCTTGGATAAAATATAATTTTAATTAGACAACTTTGTGGAACGTCTCTCATTCCTCTCAATCTGAGCACGAAGGAACAAGAAGTTGAGAACTCCTGAAGAGCGTGTGTGCGTATATGTGCTTTATACAAACATCACATTTCTGTGGCAATTCTGGACTCTGTCAGCTGTGTATTCCCTGCTGAGAATTTGCATGTCCCCTCCCTTAGATAGGGACGATCTATATTGATGTTTTCGGAAATTAAGTAAACTCATGTGTCAAAGGGATCCCTATAGGAACAAGAGCATGGAATTTATTGTTTTAAACCATTAGTTGTCCTAACTTTTAAAAATTTTTTTCATTAAAAGCTTAGTTAGAAAGTTGGTGTACAAAACAGATTAGAAATGATACTTTACTTTCTAAGTTCAAATTTTAAACATTTACTTGCTCTAAGTCTAGTTAGAATTGGGAGACTGTTTTGATTGACACTTGGCGAGTGCTGAGCAATAGGCTTCAGTTTAAATCTTCGTGTGGACCTTATCGTTGGCACTTCATCTAATCTTGTAATTGCAGCACGGTTGGAGCCCTGCTTGGCCAAATTGAGGTGTTAACATTTTTCATGTGTTAAAAATTAAAACCAAAACGCACAAACAGATGCAGCCCTGTCATAATGGTAGGTAGAGTTGCTCTGTCACTGAGTAAACGTATTTCATGTAAAACGCATTGCTCGTTTAGACAAAAGTGTCATGGATGCCACAGAAAACAGATACTTAAACTTTTTCCCCTGTAGCTTTTATGAAAGCCTTTACTTCTGAAATTTTTTTCTTGCCATTTTCCCCATTGTTTCAAGAGGAGAAAAGCAGCTGTTGAAATCCAGAGGAGAAACCAGGAAATCTTTCTTTTCTGTACTCATTCAGCAAGTGCTGACTGGCCAACTAGTATGTGCCCGATGTACGAGACACCAGGAATACAGAGAAAATTAAGAAAGACAGCGTTCCCGACATCATGGAGCTTATAGTGTTGGAAGAAAGATACTGGGCGAGTAATAAAAAGTAGCAAGCGATACTTTTTCCCTTCTAACCAGAGTGACAGGAGGGGTTTGGAAATAGGCACATGGACTTGTAGGTTTGATGGCAAGAATCTGAGGGCACTTCTGGCTCAAAGCTCTACTTGCTCTAAGATTCAGGAAGAGCCTTCCCCAGCTGGGAACTGTAGGGTAAGCGGGAAATTTTGATGTGAGGAGAGGCAGGGATGCCTGAATAGTCATTAGAGAATGAGGAGGCTAGAACTGCAAGACAGTGTTTAGGGCTAGTTGAGAGTGGCGTCCATGAAGGTATGGTGTAGGCTTCTCAGTCACGTGGGTTTTCCCTCGCATCACTCAGCAGTCTGGTCGTAGGCAGAGATGGCACATATTCTGAGAAATTCTTGCTCTTCAATCATATGAGGGTATTGATATTGAGTATCTCTCCATTTTCCTTCAGTTACTATTTATTCTGACAAATATGCAGAGGATGTAGTCCTTTGTTAAAGATTTTTGAGTCACAAGAAATTTTAAGGGCCTATATGATCAAGTAAGTTGGCAAAAATAGTTCAAATTAACATTATGTGTAATATAGAAAGTACTCAGTGTGAAGAAAAAGACACCTTTTTGAGGAATATTGGATAATGATCCCTTCTTTGGGAGCTGGAGACAATGATATTTGCTTGTTTGAGAAAGTAGTTATAAAAATAGATAATTTAAAAAATGAGATTAAATGAAAAAAGACATTTTAAAGATACGTGTACATGCTCAATAACGTTTTCTTTCTTCCCTTCCTTTGCTTTTCTTGATCCTTCTTTCCCTGTCACATATGAGCTATTTAATATAAAGTGTGTTAGGTTAAGCTGTGCTATTTTGTACTGAGCAGGTATTCCTAAGCGAGAGCTTGAAAATGTTCAATTTTTCTTTTCAAACAGGAGAATGTATAGGAAGTATTTTGCCACTGAGGACCTTATACATGACCTCACCCCAGTCCCCTTTAGTTTTAGTTCCACATGATTTATTAGTTTTGTCTGGGTGCACACAGACCCTCGATCCCTTGGGGGCTGCTCCCAGGCTCGGGGGGGAGGTGGCACGCAGCTCTGGTATGCTACGCTTGGGGTTCTGACCAGAAAGAGGTTGTCAACGCTTGTCGGAACTTGTCATTATTGCCTAAGCCCCTCATAAATGAATGCAAAATTCACCTGTAGACATCGGTATGTCAAAAGGAATTTTAAGTTGTGTTTAGTTGTTCCTATAGGTTGACATCTACTTACAAGAAAAATCAGCGATAATGCCTCTTAGACTGTATCTATGATAATATTTTATATTTTTAAAAAGTAAGTTACATTTATATCACTCCTCTTTTTGTATTCTCCGATCGCCATACCGATTTTATACACACACATGCATATGTATTTATGTAAAATTAAACCTTGTATCAACACACAGATTAATATACCTGCCATAATGAAATATGATTTTAAAAAGTTGATGACACTGAGGAATGTTTGGATGCATTTTTATTTTCGACGTATTGTTGCAAAGGCATCACAGTATTGAATTACCTTTGCCTTTCAAACACATCCATGCAAACTGCCTGATGTATGTAGGGCATAACAATAAAGAGGGGAAAAGAGGTGAGCCAGCGTGCTGTTGGCACTGCCAGTGTCACGTTCCTCAGCTGTACGGGGTGGGGAGGTGGGAGGGGCCGAAAACCTCAGCATCTGTATGGACGAAAACCACATTTCCTCTGAAGAGCTTTTATAAACATTCTTCCCACTTCTGCTCCATTTCATTTTCGCTATATTTGAGTTTGTTATTATCCAGCTCAAGATTTCCAACTCAGAGGTTGATTTGCTTCCCAGAGCTGGAGTTCTCTAAGATATTTCATTCGTTTTGGTTGTGCCTGTCTTATAGCTGTCTCAGACAGAAGCATTTTACTGTCTTCCTCACTGTGCTTTGTTGTAAATGTACAGTCTCCTTGTGTCACTATTTCTGACGTTCAGTGCTGTTTCCGTGGCTTTCAGATGTATGTGCATAATGACAAACTTCATGATGTCCTTAAAGTGTATCCTGTCATGAAGTGATGTAGCCAATTTGTTATTGATTATTTGGAAATATGTCTGTAGCCTCTAATAGTTAGAGGTAAATGAGAATGGAAGATCTTGTCACCTGCAAGTTCAGTTCCAGACAGAGTGTTACAATGAAAACAAGTCTCAGACTGGCTCATGGACAAATAACAGACATTTGTTATCAAGCAGGTACAAAGCTGTCACACAACCCGTTCTGTAAACTTTTGAAGCCCCCAGCTCTTTGTCCTTTTAGGTCCTCTAACAAGCGTCTCACAAGGACTCATTCCCTTGAAGCAGATGCGATGGTATTTTAGCTGCAGGATTCAGCTATAACTTAGTTGCAGTTGGTTGACAAAAATCCATACAGGGTTCCATCATACTAATAAATATAGGGGCCTTTAAGAAGGACATATTATTGTAGGGTGTTCATATAATTTACTGTCCAAAGAATTCTTTTGAAAACCAAAGAGGTAGCTATTATATTATTAAGTATGTTGGGACAAGTGGTGTAAACTGGAACTATACCAGATAAACCATGACCTATGGTGATCCTAGCACTGGCCATGGTAGATTTTCATACCCAGTTCATGCAAACCAAAGATATCCATGTACTCTCTTTATCCCGTATCTTAAACACTCATTGTTTCACCAGGGAATAAAAACCATTTTTATCATCCGTAATGCAAATTGTGATTTAAATTTGACTAGAGACAAAGATATTTGAAGTATTTTTGTAGCTACTTCTGGCTTGATGGCATGTGATTAGAGCATTTCAGATAATAACTAACCACTCCTGGAATAATTCCTTGTTAGGAGGAATTAATACTTGAGATGTTAACTAATGCCATTGGGATGTGCACTGAAATTCACTAAAACACATAGATTACCCTGTAGTACTTTTATACTGAAGTATTTAAAAGTTACTCCAGACAGTATAATAGTAACCTTTGCTGGAGGATAAAATCCAGTGGTTTTTTTTTTAAAGAGAAAATGCAGTATTCTTTAGTATGCACAGATTTAAAGCAACATTAAGAGGAGAACACAGGTAGATGCAGCATTTAGCAACAATTTGTACTCTTTTATGTATTCTGCTGGGTACTCTAATCATAAAATATTAATGTACATCATTACGGGTAAAATAATATGCTCTAACGAATACATGTAGTCACTGATAATTTGTAATTAATTACTAGATTTTTTAAGGATTTAAATAATTCAACAGTTGCAGTATAGGATCGATAATCAGCCTGCTGAATAAATAATGTAGTCGATTAACATTCTTTTGTTGCCACTGACAGAGCAATGACAATGTAGCTTTCCCATATTCTGTAAGCACCTAAGAAGAAAATATATCAAAACGTTAACGTACCAAATGACATTTTTTCAAAAATATATATATATAAAAATATACAAATGCAAAGTGAGCGCTTGTCAAAATTTCTTTTGCCTGGTGACTGTCGGAATCCACAGGATGGCAAAGCTGATTCCCCCCAAATTGCAGAGATCAAGTATACATAGGCGCTTACAGAATGCTGGAATAAGGATGTAAGATTAGTAAATGGCTTATTATCTTAAAACCCTGCAATCCTTGAGGTTATCTTTCTACCACAGAAAAATCATTTGCATCTGTATGGCAGAAATCTACAAGTTGACAAGTAATTTAACAGTCTGGACCCTGATAGATAATAAATAGTAAGCTAAACAACGGTACATCATCCTAAACTGTTAAACAGGCCTTGGCTGGGTCTATTAGACGGTGATCCAGTCTGACATTGAAAGGATGTGAAGTTATCCTTTTGACTTATTTCCAAGTTTTTCATAATTTTTCCCAATGTAGGTTTTAGTTAGTTTGGCTTTGGTTTATATTGAATTATATCATTCTTAAGCAGATACCAAATTGTGACCTGTATATACTGTGTTTCCCTGAAAATAAGACCTAGCCGGAAAATAAGCCCTAGCATGATTTTTCAGGATGATATCCCCTGAACATAAGCCCTAATGCGTCTTTTGGAGCGGAAATTAATGTAAGACCCCTTCTTATTTTTGGGGAAACATGGTATTTTGTGAGAGGGGTGTGTGTGTGTGTGTGTGTGTGTGTATGTGTTTGGATCAAGGAGTGGTACTCAGGACCCAGCAAGGAAAGAGGCTAATAGTTTTAACGTACCTGAAATGTAAGTAAGTCTAGCTGTGTTATGGGTTTGGAGCTTTTACTCTGTGTGAGAAGGGAGCTCTTCAAAAACCCAGGAGTCCAATTTGGCCCTTAGGCCAACTTGAGAGAATTATATCTATTTTAAAGTTTTTCTGGCAAAGGGAAAGATTTTTCAATTCTGACTTGGCACAGTAGTAATTAAAAGATAGAAGGTAGGAACAAAAGAAAATTGTCCTATATTCAGCTGTGCTTATAGCTTATGAGTAATATGATCTTATTTTGTGGCTCAAGTAGATACCCACAGAGTGGGGGGTGGGGGGAAGCCTGCTTAAATGCAGAAAGGTCCTTAAGATCTTAGGTTTTAGATTTTGACTTCAGATTCTAAGGATAATCACACTCTTCCCAGGTGGAAACCGATTTAGAATACTTAGATAGCATTTTTTCCTTCATCAGAGCTAGGGGAGTTAAATGTCTCACATTTTCCTTTCAGCGGACTCCATTGTTTTATAGTGGTTCTAATCAAACAAATTGTCAACTTATTTGCATTGGTGATGGACTTCTTTCAGAGTGATTTTGTTTCTGATTGACACAAACTAATTAGCTTTCTGAAGATAGAAATGCGGTACACTAATGGGCTGTTTAGCCCTCCAAGCTTTGATTCTTTTATCCATTCAGCAGCTACTGTTGACCATCTATTATTTGTCTGGCATTATTCTAGATATTGGGGAGATCGCAGTGAACAACACAGAAAAAAAAAAAAGTCCTGCTCTTATAGAATTCGCATTCTAGTTGGGGAGATAAACAACAAATAAAGTTTCCCTAGGGCATTGACTTTAAGAGTTGATGAAAAAAGTAAAAGATCAATTTAGGGATCATGGCAATTGAGTTTTTATGTGCAACACTAATTTCAAATTGCCTCAAAGGGTCTGAAATGAAGGCCTTTCCCCCGCTACAGACTGTGTATTTCCGTACTTGACCTTCTCTCTCCTCGTTCTACCTCTCCCATTCTTTCATAATCATTTGGGCCCCTCAGTGAGTCATTACATTCATTCTATGGTTGACAAAGGTCATTTACAATTAATTACATCGTCTGTGGTTTTGTGTGAATGTTTATTAAATTCTGGTCTTTTATGAGATAGACTTAATCTGACTGCTTTATTGCTAACATCTCCTAGTTTGTTTTTGGTTGTGGGTTTTTGTTTATTTGGCACCGGAGAACAGAATTTGCAGTAAGGTTATACACTGAACCTCATCGGTTTCCACTCAGCCATTCCTATGTGCCTGGAACTCTGCCAGTGGCCATGGTGAGGGTGAAACATGCAAGGCACAGTTTTTGTCTTCCATGAGTCTAAAACTACTTGGAAACTTCCCTAGTGGTTTTGCAGACTTAGCCTTATGAAACAAATAGAGAAACGTAACAAAGAATACAGTGTAGTCTACTTGGGAGGTGGGGATGGGAAATAAATGCTGTTTTAAATTTATCACATAATGGGAAGAAAAAAAAAGTGCTATCAAAATTCTCTTGAAAACTCCTTAAATTGTCCAAAAAGTACAAACAATATTTTTACTTCTTGGCCAGAAGCCAGAAAAGTTCTTAAAATCATTCAGACATTCTTTCCACACAAACGGCCTCTTTCCGACTTGCTCAGCACCATTGTCGCTTTTAATGTAAGTATCACAGGATTCCCAGCCGAGCTCAGTAATCGTCAGTGTGTCTGTGATGTGAGTTCTCGGTGTGGTGTCCTCGCGCACGCCTAAGAAGACAGAAACCATTGTTGTCCAGAACGATCAAGATGGTTTGTGGAGGGCTTTATGTCTTTATTGTCTGTTTTCTCTTGCTAGATTATAACCTCCATGATCCCATGATACTGTTTGCTCATGGGTGTATCTCTGGTACCTAGAACCATGTTACATACTAGGTGCTTAGAAAACAATTGAGTGACTGAATAGAGGAAACCTGAAAGTTGTCACTGGTTCTTCCCTCTTGCTTATCTTCAGATCCAGTCAGCCAACGCGTCGTGTCGTTTCTACCTACTTATTCTCGTTGAATCTGTGTGCTTCTCTCCATCCCTACTCCCAGCACCTTAGTTCAGGCCACGATTATATGGGTCATGAAATCAGCCTCCTAACTGGTTCCCATGCTTCCAGTTTTGCCTTTCTTCCTTCAGCTAAGGCTCCTTCTAAAGCAAGTGGATTAAAAAACTACCCTTCTTTTAACCTTTGATGACTCCCCATTGGCTTCTAAAGCCAAACTCCTTAACTTGGCATAAATATAAAACCCTTTATAATCTGTCCCCCGCTTACCTCTCCAGTCTTTTTTACTATATCTCTTCACATTGCATTCTGTGCTCCTGCCATACTGAAGTTCTCCAATCCTGCCATGTTTCCTGTCCTCAGGGTACAGTAGTCCCTGCTTATATGTGGGGAATATGTTCCAAGACCCCCAGTGGAGGCCTGAAACCATGGATAGTACCATACCCTGTATACACTATGTTTTCCCTGTACATACACACCTATGCTAAAGTTTCATTTATATATTAGTCACAGTAAGAGAATAACAGCAATAACTAATAATAAAATAGAAGAATTGTAAAAATATAGTGTAGTAAAAGGTTTGAGTTACTTGCGCATAAGCCCTGCGGTGTTGACAGTTGATCTTATAACCGAGACAGCTACTAAGTAACCAGTGGGCTGGTAGCGTTTACATTGTAGAGACGCTGGACAAAGGATGATTCACTCCCTGATGGGACAGGGCGAGATTTCATCATGCTCCTCAGAAGCAATTAGTGTGCAATTTAAGAAACTTATGAATTGTTTGTTTCTGGAATTTTCCATTTAATATTTTTGAACCAGAGTTGACTGTGAATAATTGAAACTGCTGAAAGCAAAACCATGGATGAGGGGGGACTACCGTAAACCTTGTAAGCCCTGCACCATGTCTGCACCGTCTTCCTTTCATCCTCCAGCCTCCTCCTTGTTTGCGCAGCTTTCTGTGGACTCCCTAGTCTAGATAAGGTGCCACACCTTTATGCTCCTGATTCTCCGTCCCCGTAATTAGGTTCCTTATCCCATGGTGTTCAAATTGCTTTTTTACTTATCTGCCTTCTCTGGTGTTCTGTTATCTTTTTGAGGCCAGGAACTCACATGAATTTTTTGTAACTCTAGAAACTAACTGACGTAGGTCTGACATATAGGCTACGTGTGCAGTTAATACTGAATGAATGAGTGAGGGGCTAATTCAGTGGGACTTGAAAGTGACCTTGAAAGATAGATGGACTTCACATACTCTCAACACTACAGTGAACTGAATATTATTAAAGGCAAGAGAGCCTATTTGCAGGGTAGAGGGGAACCAGGTAAGAAAGAGTTCATTTTGTTGTTAGAAATGAACTATGGTGGTCGGACAATTAAATTCGCGAACTCATCCTAGAAAAAGTGCTACATACTTCATTGCTGAATATCACTACTATCACCTTCAAAGTACTCCCCTTGGGAAGCTATGCACTGATACCAGTACCTAGTCCACCCTTCAAAGCATTTTTGGGACTCTTTCTGGAATGGCCATCAGAGCTGTCGTCGTACTACCCTTGATGTCCTAAACGTCATCAAAATGTCTTCCCTTTATCTTTGGGTAAAGAAAGAAGTCACTGGGGGCCAGATCAGGTGAGTAGGGAAGGTGTTCCAATAGTTATTTGTTTACTGGCTAAAAACCCCCTCACAGACAGTGCCGTGTGAGCTGGTGCCTTGTCGTGATGCAAGAGCCATGAATTGTTGGTGAAAAGTTCAGGTCGTCTAACTTTTTCACGCAGCCTTTTCAGCGCTTCCAAATAGTAAACTTGGTTAACTGTTTGTTGGTACAAATACGTAATAAATAATCCCTCCGATATAAAAAAAAAGGTTAGCAACATCATTGCAAAAATTCACGAGCTTAATTGTCCGACCGCTAATGACTGTCTTAGGGAACAACGGCAACTGCAGGCAACTGCATCTAGGACTTAGGTGGTAAGGGAGTCATTGAGTCACTTCATTCCTTCTTTTCTTATGTCTTCTAAGAGTGATATTGGGATAATGACAGTCCAATAAGGAGTATTTTGGGGGAAGGATGTTTGAATGGCTCAGATAAATGTCACCCAATTGTTTTACAGTAAGAAAATGTACATTATCTCAAAGCTTAAAAGAAAAATGTATGTGTGTGTTTGTGTGTGTATCTCCTGCTTGTTTTATGGAGGACACTTGAAAAGAAACTTGCTGAGATGTACTTTTATTGAAGATTGGCTGTAATAGAGGTTTATTTGAGCTAATTTTAAAAATTTAAAGGAAGATATTAATTTTTGCTTTCATTTGACAAATCATTATTTTATTTTTAAAAAATGAGATTATCACCATATCAGGAAAGGGATACAACAGCACTTGCAAAAGAGGTTCTGCATTAATTTTTGCCACACATACACACACACACACACACACACACACACACACACAAATCTCTTTGTTTCTTCAGACCATGGTGTTATATTGTATTGCTTTATGATCTTACTAGATGATGGGTATTCTGATTACAGCAAAAACTGATTTCTCCATTCTCTCTCTTTTATTATTTTAAATTATTTATTCTTCCATCCATGTATGTGTCACATGTAGATTGAGAGTTAGGATTTTGTAAGACAGTGTAGTTTGGATGTCTTTGCTAGACACCACAGTATAATCTGCTGTCCACACTGCTGCTTTGGAAATTTATCTCTACACAGGTATTTCCCATACTAGATTCCAGGCTCCTTGAGGTGGGATTCTGTGGGATTGACTTTTGTATCCCTACCTGTAGCACAGTTTTTGGTACATAACAGCATCTCAAAGAATACTGTTGGTAAATAATAAAGCATGTTGATTCAGAGTTTAAAAAAAAAAAATCTTCAGTGAACACTGCTGCCTATTAAATAAGATCCAAGCTCTTTAGCTGGGCATTAAGACCCAAAACTAGATATTTAGCATTTTCTCTCACCTACGTCACCTGTGTGCTCCACCCGTACTGGGCTGCCCACCCACCTTTCCCCCAAATGTCCTACACTTCCCTGGTCTCCTAGGTCTACTTTTGGTCCCCACTCTCCTCACCTCTGAAATACTCACCCTTCAAAGACCAACTGCTCCTGATTTCTCCAACTGAAAAAGCGTTTCCTCCTTTTTTCCAGTATGACAGTCAGCCTTGTTTTCTATTTGTGTATGTAGCTTATATGTTTTACTTAAGTCTTAAAGGGTAAGGGCTATCTTATTCATCTTTATATTCATTTATATCTGCTAAATTAGTCTTTCAATAAATTGTGTGTTTCAATAAATGCAGACTTATGCAGCCAAGCATTTTTCTTTTTTTTTTTTTCACCTTATCCAAAGGGAAGACAATCGAATAATTATCTAGCTTGACCATGGCAAAATTATAGGATACTAGTGGAAGCAGTGCAAATAAATGAGCCAAAAAGGGCAAGTGACTGACATAACTTCAACTTATTTTTAATGTTTTTGACCAACATCATTAATGTTCTTAAATTATTGGTTTTTATGTTAGTTAATCAACCATACAATAAAGTATAATGGCCCCATTTGAATTTTTTTTTTTAAGACCCGGAAGAGTTACTTACACTGAATCAAATTTGATTCTGCCCTGAATAAAATGGAGTGTATTAGAAAGACACTGAAACCTAACGGAGCATTTCTCTGCCGTGGGTGTTTCCATTGGCAGCACGTTGCCATGTGGGTGAATGGGTGGGTAACACTGAGCGTCATTGCTTGGCTGAATCTGTCGGAAATGAAGTCCCACCTCTGTTGTTTCTTTTCTCTGGCTTTTTCTTTCCTCAGTGGGAATTGTGAATGGAGCAGACAGCAGAACCAGAGATACATTTGTTAGTTTGCTTTTGGGCGTCTTTTTTCTGTGGTGGCATTCTTCTTTCATTGAATGAAAAGTAGAAAACTAAAACATTATAATCAATGTGTGTGTTTGTGTTCATGTTTAAATCTGCCAGTGTATCTCCTACCACTTCTTCTGCAAATGATCATATTGGTCAATAGATGGGATGATTGCTGGCTGAGACTCTATTTATAGCAGCATTTCCAAAAGTAGTTTCCATGAAAACCTAATGCTGCGTGTGATGGTAGGAAGTAAAGGGTTTGGGAAGTGCTGTGTGGTGTAAGCTTTGGAGTGTCCCAGTGCACATTTGTGTATTAAAGGATGAGAAGTTCTGCTCTACAAAACTTGTTTAACTCCTTTCATCCCAAAGTTTCTTAAACTTACATAATTGGAGAATACTTTTTTCACTTAGTCAGCTTGGGCTACTATAATGAATTACCCAAGCCTAGGTGGCTTAAACAACAAATATTAATTTCTCATAGTTCTGGAGACTGAAAGGTCCAAAATCTAGGTGCTGGTAGATTCAGTGTCAGGTGAGGGCTCTCTTCCTGGGTTGCAGATAGCGGCCTTCTTGCTATGTGCTCACAAGGTGGAGACAGAGATCGTCTTTGTCCTGTGTCTTATAAGGGCACTAATCTCATTCATGAAGGCTTCACCCTCATGACCTAATCACCGCCCCAAAGCCCTACCTCCTAACACCTTACGAATTAGGTCTTTGACGGATTTTTCAGAGTCACAGACATGTAGTCCATGGAAACTGACTTTAGGAAATGTTGCTTTATTCTAATTTTTAGGTCTAACATTTTACTATTTATTTTCTGTTTGTCCTGTCTTATTTTTTGTTCCTCTGTTCCTCCTTTCTTGCCTTTTTTGGGTTAAGTGAAAATATTTCTTATTGGGTGTTATCTTTTGGCTCTCTGGCTATACCTCTTTGTATTCATTTTACGTGGTTTCTCAGGGGATTACAATACACATACTTCAAGAGTTACAGTTTACTTAAGAGTTAATATTTTACCATTTTATATAAAATACATAGTATCATATGTAGTCATTTACATACTTCAAAAACCTCACAATGCAATGTTTTACTTTTTTGTTTAAATAGTCATATGTGTTTTTGAAGAAATGCGGAGGAGAAATAAGTCTTATATTTACACACACAGTTACCATTTCCATTTCCAATGCTCTTCATTCTTTCATGAAATTCCAGGTTTCCATCTGGTCTCATTCTCCTTCAGCCTGAGGAACTTTCTTCAGCACTTTTTGGAGTGTGCAGGTCTACTGGCACTGAATTTTCTTAGTTCTCTTTTAGTAATTTTAAGTATGAAAATGTGTATTTTGCTTTCATTCATGATGAATATTCTTGCTAGATATACTTATGTATGGGTTGACAGGTTTTATTTTCCCCCCTTTTCAGCATGTTTTAGTTTTCTGTTGTTGCTGTACCAAATTTAATGGCACAAACACAAACTTAATGGCATAAAACTATAGATGTTTTATGTCCAGTTCTGGAAGTCACAGTTCAAAATTGATCTCAGCAGGCTAAAATCAAGGTGCCAGCAGGGCTGTGTTTCTTCTGGAGTTTCTAGGGGAGAATCTGCTTTCTTGCTTCTCGAGCTTCTAGAGGCCACATGCATTTCTTGACTCATGGCTTCATCAGCAAAGCCAGCAGTGTGAGGCTGAGTCTTTATCATGACATTTCTCTTGTTTTTACTCTTCTGCCATCTTTTTCCACGTGTAAAGACCCTTGTGGTGATATTGGGACCAGCTGGATAATCCATGACAGTCTCCCTCACTCAAAGTCAGCTATTAGCACCCTTAATTTTATCTGCAACCTTAATTCCCTTTTGCCAGATAATATAGTGGTTTTGGAGATTAAGACTTGACATCTTTGGGGGACCATTATTTATTGTTCCAGTGTCTGCCTCCACAGTTTCTGAGAACTCAAAAATAATTTTTGTCAGTATTTCCTTGTGTGTAGGTAATATGATAATATTCTCTGGCTGCTTTTAAGATTTTCTCGTTGTATTTGTTTTTTACCGCCTTATGATACCTAAATGTGGTTTTCTTTGGATTTACCCTATTTGTGGTTTGTTGAACTTCTTGAATGTGTATGTTTTTGTCTTTTGCCAAATTTGTAAAAGTGTTGGTCATTACATTTTCAAGTAATTATTTTCTTTCTTTTTGCTCTTTTCCCCCCAACTACACATATGTTGGACCTTTTGATATTTTCTTATAAGGCTCTGAGGCTAAACTTTTTAAAATCTTAATGTCTGTGTTCTATAGATTGGATGATTTCACTGACTTTTTTCTGTTTTTTTTTTTTTTTTCAATCTGCTGTTAAACCATCCAATATTTTATTGCAGATATTGCAATTTTTTAATTTCCATTTGATTCTCGTGGTTTTTTTTTTAAGTAATTTTTTGGTGATATTTCCTATTTGTTTATTTATTACAAGCATATTATAATAGATTTCCCTTTCTTAGGGGCATAGTTATGAAACCTGACTAAAAACACCCTTATGTAGTTATTGTAACATCTGGAGCATTGTAGGTTGGTCTCTATTGATTGCATTTTTTCTTGAGAATAGATCACCTTTTTCTTTCTTCATATGTCTAGTAATTGGATTTTATGTAACACATTTTAAGTATGTTATAGGATTCTGGATTCTGTTATATTCCTCTGAAGAATATTGAGTTTTGTTTGTTTTGTTTTAGGAAGCTATCAGCGTGGCTGAACTCATGCTCCAAAGTTTGTTAAACCTATGAAGGGCAGCCTTTTAATTCCTTTAGCCTTAGCTGGGCTGCTCGGCATCTGCCTGATACCTGTGCCCCAACTGGCACAGAACATTCTTCAGCCAAAAAGCCTTACCAACAAGAAATTCATCTAATGGTGTTCAGTTATTTCAAGTGTGATTTCCCTCCAATTTCTGCCTACTTTTTACCACTCTCCTGTGCCTTCAGATAGTTGTTTTTTATGTTTTATCCAGAGTTTATACTTGTTATATGTGGCTGTGTTGGTATGGTAGGTGCTACTTCACCATTACCAGAAGCCTTATTACAATCTTTAATAACTTTTGCTTCTAGTATATGTATACAGCTTTTTTTGGTAAGCCAATAAAAAAAGGACGATTTTTTTCTTTCTGTTTTTGTTTTTAAAAAGTATTTTACTCAAAATTAACCTGACTCTCAGAAGTATCAAAGTAAATTTTTTGGAACTGCAGACCACTTCTTAATTTAGTGTGATCCTGTCTAGATATCCCTTTGGTATTAATGACCTAGGCCACGATTGATTTGCCAATATTACACTTGATTTCTTCTTGGGAAATTGTACCTGAGACATGGATCTGTAAGGTTGAACAGTAATGGAGTCTTATGCTTTAGGAATTTCTACAGCATCTATCATAGTGCTTTCCTGGAACCTTTAGGTACCAGGCTTCTTCGATGCTAAGTACTAACTACTTGTGATTGGTTACAGTGGGTTATAAATAATCAGAAATTTTAAATTTAATTTTTTGTTTGAAAAATGATGTATTGACACAATCACTTTTTAAAGAAAAACATTCCATTTGAAGCTAAAATTTCTCTTCATCATGGTCCTCAGTCCCCATTTCTTCTCCCCTAACTGCCCTGCCCCCCTTCCCAGTGGTAACCATTGCTAACATTTTTCATAACATAATTAAAGCTTACACACACACACATACAGACACACACACACAAACAACATAAGAAAAATAATCGTTTTGTGCAGCTTTGATAAGTAGCGTTATATTGTCAGTACCATCCTGTTGTATGTGTATCTATAACATTCTTATTTTTATTTACTAATATGCCTTAGGTATCTTTCCATGTTTACTTCTTTTAGATCTACATTTGATATTCTCTATTCCAGTGTTTCTGCAGATAGAGTTAATTTGTCCAATTGTAATCTCCTAGGAAACCCTTCAACTAATATTCTTCATTTAAGCAATAAAACCTCATTGTTTTGAAGTGTACTTACTTGAAATCTGTGATAATTAGACCAAGAATAAAATTAAAATTTATGGTTGCCGATTAATGACTTAAAAGACTATTTTTTCTAACTGAAAGATAAATAGCGTTTAAACACTAGTTTAAAATGTACCAATCACACATAAATTTTTATCTATTTTTCATTATGTAACAAAGCAGTCGCTTCTTCTGCTCACTGTATGCATTTGAAGGCAATAAAAGGTACATGCCATGAAAATAATTCCACAGTCAGCTTTGTCACTAATTAAGACTCTGCCTTCGTAAATTTAAACACAGTCATTACCGTCCCATTTCATCCCGTCCCTTCGCTTGGTTCTGTTACTTTCTGGTTAGAGTTCTGACAGATCCCTGGGAAGGACTTTGCCTCTTGGTGAGAAGGTATCCCCTTGGCGCCCATCCCTGGGCAGTTAGGCAAAGGGAATACAGAGACTTGCTCTTCTGGTGCTCTAATAGCCTGAAGCTTTTTGTCATTTTAGATGTCGTTTGCAAAAGATAAAGTGGGAATGGATAAAGGGTGTGTCAGAGAACCTACAACTTAAAACCCATTATTTTGAGATGGATGCCTTTGTAAAGTCTGTTACAGACTGGTACAGCAATGCCCAGATGTATTTCCGGTTAAACACCAAGAAAGTATAATGGGACCTAATAAATATTAAATACTGCTTTCTCTTTCTTCCTTGAGAATTGAACTCACTTATGGCATCTTTCGTTATCTTACACAAAGAGGTAAGCTAAATGTGATCAATTCAGCCCTCAGGACAGAAGGGGAAGGAAAGGACGAGGACCTGAGAGATTCCCTGTTACCATGGCCTTAGGAATTGCCAGCTCCCATTTCGCTAGTTTTCTGTGCCTGTTTGGGTATCTTTATGACTCTAAGTCCCTCTTGACTTGCAGGCTTAGAAATAGGTTAGGAAGGAAGGGTGAGTATCTCTCAAAGCATCTCCCTCTGAGCACAGATACAGGCGGCCACATCCATGGGCATGCTTCACTGACAAGGGGAGCAGGGGTGTTGAGATTCCCGTGTCCTCACAACGGAGGCTGTGTGGTGAGGATGGATGGTGCCCACAGCGGGACCACAGCCCACTGCCCTCCTGCACATCCTTGGGAAGAATTATACTGGTTCCTGCCCAGCGCTGACTCCAAGTGGCGTTCAGCCTTCACAGGTGGCTGGAGTAGAGAGAGTATTGCCATCTCTGACTGGGAATGAGCTTGTGGAGAAGGTTAATTCTTGTTCAGAAGAAGCAAGCAAGCATATCCTTTGGGGTTGGGTAGATATGAGTTTGAAAGCAGCCTGAAGAAGAGCTTGAGGTGTTGTCTTTGGGGATTAAAATTGGCATCTTTCTCTTTTAGGTTGACTTTGTTTCTTGATTTGAGATTGTATTTGTTTGGCTTATTAACAATGAAATAATTATGAAAATAATACATGCATTTAGGAACTTACCTTATGTTGAATTTCTGGCAACATTTTTGTTCTTAAATGCTTTGCATGGTTTATTTGCAAAAACAAATACTGTGCATCATTATAGTTTAGCAGATTAACATCTGTAGATACACCTGCTTTCAAGGTTTTTATCTAATTTTAGGAACATAATTACTGTGACAGCGTGCTTTTATTTTATGTGAAAGGTGGTAGACATTAATGTTGAGTGGAAGGTATCTATCTGGCATGACACTTGCCTTAAACAGAAGAAAATTTTCACAACTCTGGCAAATTCTCATAGGTTGTTTTCTTTTGTTACAAATTAAAACATTTTGATTTTGACTTTTCTGTTTCATAACTTTTCCTTTCATGGCAGAACGAGAGTAAGAACCCAGGTCCAGAGCCAGACTGGCTTGTTGTGTGACTTTGGGCAAGTTACTTACCATCTCTGTGCCTCAGCTGCAGTATCTAAAAACATGGGCATAGGAATCCCAATGTGTTCTGCGTAGTTGATTGCCGCCATTTTATTTTCAGGAGGTAACTTGTTTCCTGTTCAAACATATCGCAGTCAGTGATTCTTCTTCTTCCCATGTTGGTTTTGTTTTTGATCACCTTTCCATTGGCTTTTTAGGCAGATGCAGTGGGAGCAACCAGAGATGTCAGGCATTGGCCCCCTGCCCTGCTGGCGTGATATGTGGCAATTCTGGATGGATGACTGCAAATGTATGGCTTTATGCCAGCAACACCTGCTCCCCAGCAAGAGCCATTTACACTGATTCCATATAAGAATTTCTTTGACTTGTTGCTATTAAGAGTGGCATTTATTATTGTGGTTTTTATCAGTGTACCAGTAACAAATCCTTGTGTAGTTCATTACTATTGGTGAAGTCCTTACACACATTATTACACTTTGGGTAGAGATAGGAAACTGTGGCTTGGGATTTGATTGACTGAAGGGTACTCAGGGAACAAGTAGCTGACACACTGGGCTCTGTCTCTTCCATCACCTTTCAGCTCCCTTCCCAGTCATCTCCTCCTCCTGAGCGTTGCAATGATCAGCAAGCATTTCACGCTGTGTTA
Organism: Rhinolophus sinicus; assembly: GCF_057876585.1. Classification (NCBI taxonomy): domain Eukaryota; kingdom Metazoa; phylum Chordata; class Mammalia; order Chiroptera; family Rhinolophidae; genus Rhinolophus; species Rhinolophus sinicus. The sequence goes on along the minus strand of NC_142506.1, from coordinate 54,173,119 downwards.
TTATTACGTTTGACATTTCTTTTTCAATTGTTTGTATCGTCAGAATAGATCTTATTATGAAAAAAATAATTATAAAACAAATGTGAAGGAAGCAAATTGTATCCCTTTAATAAAGGCGAGGTGACACGAGTTTTTACCACTTGGGTGTTCTTTTTCTGCTGACCTGTAGTTTCAGTTCCAGTGTCTAGACTTAATAGTCTGGATTTAAGCACAAGACATATAAACAGAATCATCTGGAACTGATTTTTTCACACTAAACACTCTGTGATTCTGGTTTCCAGGAGGCTCCTTCCTCCAACCACACCTCCAGATGAAAATCACTTAATTAACCAAGAAAGATTGGACTGTCCTTAATTGGCTTTCTAAACAGTCACCCATATTGGATTCACTTATGTTGAAAATTGACTAGCCAGTGGCAAACCACAAATTCCTTCTCACAGACCCTCCACACCAGCTCTTGTTCCCCACAAATAGGGTCTTGTTAAGGACCATTTGCTCCTCTTCCAGCAGCACCAGCTCAGTTGCCACCGGAGTGTGTGGCCGTTAGAATTTTTGTGGTTTTCTGACACACAAGATGCTGACTAAGCTTGATCTCTCTTGGGCGCAGTGCGCATAGAATAGCACGCATCTCAAAGCTCCAGTTTCTCTTCCAGGCTGTCTTACGCATATGCTTTTCATTCAGACGAAATAATAGAACAGATTGAAATCAAATTATTTATACAATGATGTGTCTAATGCAAATTATGCCTCTTGCTAGATTCATGTCCTGGAGCAATTTGGCCTTAGTTATGGTACTGAGCTCTGCTTTCTTTAGAGACCCCCAAGGCTGGGGGCCACGGGAGGGCACTAGGAGTGAGGAGTAGCTACTCTTTGTACCAGGAAGCACAAGTCTGCAGAGCAACATTAGGATTTAGAATCTGAAGAAACTGCAAATCCTGATAAGCCAGGTGATAAGGCCCACATGTTCCCCTCTGCCCATACCCTTCCCTCCCCAGCCTCCACTCCGACTAAACTTTTTACTTTTAGTCCAGGATACAGGGGAAGCGAAGCATGGTAGGAGGAGTGGGGGGGAGGGAATGCTTGGCTTATGTGCCAGTCAGATAATTCCAGCTCAAAGTCGTGTGCTAATTAAGAACAAAACCGTCCACCCCACCGGCTGTCTGGTACATACACAGATATGGAGGTATAGAAATACAGTTGCTGGGTTGGAGCTCAGTGTATTTTCGCAGGGATGATAGGGTTTAGTTCATTTTATCACTGATGATAATCGTGACCTTCGTGACATACACAGTTGCCCTCATTCTTCTAGCTTTAGCTTAATTGAACGATGCTGTCTTCAGGTGGCTGTTATAGTGATTTCAGAAGGACTCTGCCAGCTCTTATTCACCAGAACTTTTACTCTTATTGACTCTCTCTCTCTCTCTCCAAAAGTTTACCAATTCAAAGAAAGATTACTCCTACTAAATCACGAAATGCTTCCATTCTACCCTCCCATCTCAGACTTTAATTATAAAACCACTATCACACCAGATAGTAAACCTTAAATATTTTAACATTCTTTCCCAGCAGGGAGACAACAGCACAAAAAGCAACATGTAATTATACTAAAAGATTTATTTGTCTCTGACCCAGGAAGCCATGCATCAGTGCTTTGAGATGATACAATCTGCCCTTCCCACCCTGTGGGAGCTAATGAATTAGCATAAATACCTGTAAGGAGGTTAAATACACATAGTGTGACAGATAACAAAGCAAGGGAAACTTTAAACAATTAACAAGGATTTTAAAACTTGGATCTGTCAGATGTTCTAGAAAATTTTTGCTTGTGAATTTGGAGTTCACCTCACATTTTATTGAGCAGCTTTAGCAGAACCGTATTTTTCCTTTATGTCAATGGCATGTTGTCAAAATCATTGATAAGGCAGTTTCAATCTGATCATGCTTATTTACAAGTTGTGATAATTTTGGACATACATTGGCTAAAATTGACCTTTTTACTGTTTGTAAAAAAAAACGATTTTAAAGAAAAAAATAGTAATGTAAAACAGACTGCATGACTATCTCTTAACCTGCATGAGAGAAAAGTTTTCAGATGCTTTCCAAACTGTTCTGTTTATATCCAAGTTGTTGAGAATCAAATTACAAATCAATTAATTCATTAAAATTAAATCTCCTAGGATGTCCACAAAACCACCTTTGATTAGCCCAGTTTCCCTTACCGTCTTTGTAGTTGAGATAAACTGAATTGCTTTAAAAATACAAATCCAGTTTTGATCCAGTAATTCAAATTAATAATAATTATCATGAAATTTAGATATTTATGTGATGATGAGCTGTATCTTCGTCAGGGTTTTTTCCATCTCTGCATATACTATCTTCCCTCTTTATTCCCTTTTCTTTGTTGTTATTAGGAATTTTATTAAGCAAATTAATGAAAATTATCTCCTGTCCAGGAGTTTATAAAACAAAAGCAGATAGAAAGGAGAAACAAATAATACAAAAACTTGGATTAAACAAGGAAAAAAAAGTAATAGGAGTATATATTCTTGGAGAAAGGGAAACGGAACAGAAGGAAGTTGCTCACGAAAGAAGCAGTCAGTTCCTTGAGGTCAAGAACTGCTTTAATTAAGTACATTGAATCCCGTTTGACACCTAGCACAGTGTTTTACTTATGATGTTGTCAAGGAAAGTTTGTCAGAAGTGGGGAACAGGCTTTGAGAATATTCTCACATTTGAGGTGCTAATAATTTCTGGTGTGAATTTAGTGATAACAGTGTTTCAGTATTTAACATTAATTTGATTTCCTTGGCTGATTTTGAACTTGAGTTCCGTTCCGAGGTGATGAAACAAATGAAGAGGAACGTGTGTTTATAACAGTAGAATCTGAGAAGGGTTTTCTAACAGTACCCGTTTAAATAGCCTCAGTATATAAATCTGGGATTACAAAGTATATAAATTTGGGGGTGATTAGTCCCCCCAAATTACTTCTTACCCAAATTACTTCTTCCCCAAATTACTTCATTTATTTGCCACAGCATTCTTTTAAATAGTGAGCATCTCAAGTAAATGTAAGGTTTGGTTCTTTTTACCTAACTCATTTTACACATACCGTGTTTCCCTGAAAATAAGACCGAGCCGGACAATCAGCTCTAATGCATCTTTTGGAGCAAAAATTAATATAAGACTGGGTCTTATATTATAGTAAAATAAGACCCGGTCTTATGTTATATAACATAAGACCGGGTCTTATAGTAAAATAAGCCGGGTCTTATATTAATTTTTGCTCCAAAAGATGCATTAGAGCTGATTGTCTGGCTCTCCAGGTAGAGGGGGCACATAGCCTGTAGAAAGTGACAAAGGCAAGAAAGTGTGATGCCTCCTGAGAATTGTATGTAATCGTCCCACATGGCTGGAATAGAGAGTACAGGAGGAGAACATGTGGAGAAATGAGACAGGGAGAGGACTTGGGCCCACGAGAAAAGTCTCCCTGATGTGCTCAGATTGAGGACAGCAGGATGAAGTCATTACCCTCTTCATCGAGGAAGAACCTGTGGAGAACGGGGTGGGGCACACGCCGGGCGGCTAGACGGGCGTTGCTGCAGTGACGCAAGTCAGAGATGGCAGAGGCCTGGACTAAGGTAGTGGGGGGATGGAGAGAAGAGGGTCCATGCGAGTGACAAGGAGCAAAATGACGGGTTTGGCCTTGAATAGATGGAGCACAGTGAGGAAGAAGTAGGAACTGAGATTACGCTTTGGGTTTGGCATGGCCACTCGCAGAACAGTTGACATAGCGGGTCTAACTGCTCTCCTGAAAAGGGCCTGCGGGCAAGGTTGGTCCTTGGCTGACAACATCCAGGAACTTAGATTTTGGGAGGTTTTCCCCCCGTATCTAATAATCGTGACTCACCGTGCCCAAGCTGTTTGTACAAACGCTGTGGTTTGTGCTGAACACCTGCTGATTTCCTAGGAGTCTGAAATTAGACAGGCAGCCCGTGTGACCAGCCCCCAGTGAAAACCGTGGGCCCTGGAGCTCTCTAAGCTCCCCTGGTTGGTAACAGTTCACAAATGTTCTCGTAACTCCTTGCTGGAGGAATGAAGCGCCTCCGGCACCTTGCAGACTTGCCCTCGGTTGGTTTTCCCCAGACTATACCCCTTCGTCTTTTCCCTTGGTGGATTTTGCTTGGTATCTTTTCACTGTAATCCGTCATCGGTGACCATGAGTACGACGGTACACTGAGGCCTGCAAATCCTTCCTGTGGATCATCAGAGGTGGGGGTGGTCTTGGGTTCCTGCTGACACCATCATTTCTTGATGTCATGGTACCTCGCAAAGAACGCAGGAGTAGCAGGTGTGGGGGTGGAAGTAGTGGGGGAAGGAAACACCGTACGTTTTCCAATTTAGTTCTTGTATTGCTTCATTAGAGTTATTTTGAGCTAGCGTTTAGTTATTGACTGTATGTTGCCTATTCCAAAATTAATTTACCAGGAAAATCTAATTTTTTTCAACATACCTTCATTAATTAACTCATCAAACACTTGTTGAAAACCTTGCTGAATGTTTGGAACTGGTTAAACCCTTCACAGGCCATAATAATGCTTAGGAATATAGGTCAGTGTTCATAGAGGTTATCATTTCACTGGGGGAAATAAGATACTCTCCTTTAAAAAATAAAATAGCAATCATTTCAGAAATGAAATAGTTCAATATGTATATATTTTTGTCATTGAGAAAAAACACGACCCTAAGTGTTTCTGTGTTAGTTCATGGGCAGGAGGGCTAGTGTATGAAACTGGGAAAATTGTATTTAATTCAAAATGGACACGCCACCTGTCGGGTTCACCATTGCTTGGGCAGGCTTTTCTCCTCTTCTGATGTCACAGTGTATTTAAAACTGAGACTCAGAGTTTTCACTGGTCTAGGAGTTATGTAGTGGTCGTCACTTTGGAGAGCTGGCCTACATTCAGCACCATGTTTCCAAGCTTCTCCTGATGAATATTTTTTCTTGTAAAGGAGTCAAGTCACCCTAACATGGTGGACTAAAAGGACCCCTAAATCAGTGACCAACGTCTTTATTGTCTAGGGGAATATTCTTCAGATGGGTTTTTCCACGTTGACTGGTGAATGATGATTTAGGGATCCTGTTAGTCTTGTTATCACTAAATCAATGATGTGAAACACGCATATGTGAACGCAGAGTCTTTCCTGACTCTCAGCCCCAATGAGCACTTCCTGATTTCACCGACAGGATTCATCTTTGCTGCATTGAGAAAGCTAGGAGGCGTTTTAGCTTGTAGTTGTTGAAATCCTAAAGAAATATCAGCCACATAAGCCAATTTCCCAAATAGAAGAAAAGTCAACTCACTTTCCTCATTCAGATTTTTAGAGGTCTAATATTACGACCTTTTTCTTCCATCTATAAAGAAAAATAATTCAGTCTTTGGTTTAAAAACTGTGGGCAGCAGGACCCCTCATTCAGGCAGGGCCCATCTTTCTGGCAGGCACTATGTCAGTCAGTTCGTTACATAGGGATCAAACGGTAATATTCAAACCACTATGTCGGGTTTTTATTAGTCTCGTTGGTTTTGTATATTTCACTACATTTGACTTTTTTTTACTACCTTCTTGACCTTGATGTGGACTATCATACCACAAATTTGATCCTAAAAGACAATGAATCAACACATTTTTTTTCCAATTGATACATATTTGCTTAAACACTCATAGGGCACCCAACCTCCCCCTTACATATCTTGTAGCAACTGTCTTTCCCTGTTATTTTATCATTAAGCATTTAAAAGAATTTAAAACATCTATTTCTAATGAGGGTAGATACCTGAATAAAATCAGGTCTATGTTAGGAATGAAAAAGAGGGAATGGATGCTGAGTAGGTGACCTGTAGTCAGTGGTGTGGATGTGTGACTGCCATCGCAGGCCTCTGATTGTCTAGTTTAGCAAAGTAACAAGAAGATAAAGTGGGTCTCAGATGTCTTTCCTGGTGGGAGCTGACGGATTATGTCAGAGCTTAGGTCTAGGACTCATTCTCCACATGGAAACAACAACAAAACAACTAACAATTCGCCAATAGAAATGATGCCTAAAAGAGAAATTGTCATGTGCTCCAACCTAGGAAGGAGTGAGGGACCATAAAAATTTATTAAAAGTGAAGCAAGAGTCAGTTTGTTTCTTTTCTGCTTTCTGTTAGTTCTTACGTTGTTATCTCCAGAAACCAAGAAAGCTATTCTGCTCCTTTGGGAATGTCATGTCATTGTCATTGTGAAAGAAAAGTGTTGGGGCTCAAGATAAGATTGGGACAGGGTACAACTTTATGAGCTATTCTCTCACATAAATGTAAAGTACACTTTCACACGAATATTTCCATTTGGCAGGTCACGCCAGGTATATGGTGTTCAAGAACTTTTTTAAAAATGCAATATATTTAGTGGTTTCTGGAGTAGCTCTATTTGTTAACACTGCCAAATTTGAAATGATAACTTTAGTATTCTGTACTGTCTTCTCTATTTTAACTTTCATATTAATGCTTAAATGCCTTCTGTTTCAAATTAATGGGTTTTGCTTAACAAACATTGCTAGTAATTAGGCTCTTGCCAGTTTAAGTGGCTTTTGCAAGCAAGGGACACATTTCTTCTCCATTAGTTCTCCTAATTGAGTTATAGCAAATGAAATATTATGCCACAGAATAATTGTCTGATGTGCCTTTTTCTGCAAGCTTGTTATAAAAGTTTAAGACCTTTTAAAAGGATAGGAATAATTTTGTTTTTCTTAAATCCGTCTAGTCTGTGGCTTCAAGTCTAAAATTCTTAAAAACCTGTGGAAGATATTGCTTTTAGTTTTGGTTCTCAAGACTGCAACAGTCTGATGTGACAAAGGTCAGCTCCACATACCTGCCAATCAAATAGGAATAAAAGTGTCCTGATGCCAGTGAAGTAGCAGGAGATGAAACACCTCCAGTTAGTCAAATATCTCTTTACTTTTAAGAACAATGAATTTAATCACTTCTAATTTAAAAGTTCTATAATATTTATAATATTTTATAGTGACTGTCTTTTATTATCTCTGACTCTGCTAGTGTGGGAAACTAGCAACAGTATACTAGGTTTGGATAGGACATCAGACCCAAAAGAGCCGTCCCTTTCCTCGCTCTCTTTTACCACTAGTAAATTTGGAGTCCATTAGCGATGTGGAGTTGAGTAGGCAATGGCCACCTTTGTTAACTATAAGAAACATCTATACATTAATTTTATTACACTAAAAGTCCTTTTCTATACCATATGATGTTGAAAATGTCCAACAATTTTTTATTGTTTCCTCAATAAAGATGGTTTTGCTTTTGTGAGTTGCTGCAATTGAAGTTCTGTAGAACAGCAAAAATTTTTAAAGGGCCCTTCCGACAACCAGCTGTTATACTATAAAAAGCTTCCTCATACTGGCTTTTCAAAAGTAATCTTCCAAGTTTTTGAGAAAGAGTAAAATTTTTATTTCCCTAGAAAGAGAAAGGCAGGGAAAAGACCTAATTCTGCCAAAGAGAAATGAATCATTTATTTTTTCATAAGATAATGTGTTACTTCAGGTTATTGACTGAGGTTTGCTTTTATCATTCCTTGTTTCCATCATACATTTTTAATGTAGAAATTCTATTTGAAGGGCAGTTGTGCATTAGACAGGATGGAGGAAAGAAAAGAGGGAGGGACAGAGGGAGGGAAGGAGGAAGGAAGGAAGGAAGGAAGGAAGGAAGGAAGGAAGGAAGGAAGGAAGGAAGGAAGGAATGGAGGGAAGAAGGGAAAGAGGCAGGAAGACAATGAATCCAAACCACCGCCTGAGAAGCTACCTTGTTCTTTTTCATTTTTGCGTGCAACTCTATACTTTCTGTGCCTAGCTATTACCGTTGGGGTTCATGGAAGAAGAAGGCAGCTAATATTTATTGAGGATTTATTATGTTCCCAACATTATATTACGTTCATTACATCCAGTGTTTCATTTAATCATCACAAAAGCCCTGTGAGGTAGATATTATTATAATCTCCACTTTGTAGTTGAGAAAATCAAGGTGAGAAGAGAGGTGACTGCTTGTGTTCTTAACCTCCATGTACAACTGTTAAGTAAGGAGAAATTGCCAAAGATGGGAGTGTCGAACTCTTTACAAGAGGTCCTTAAATGTGAACGGGGGTACCTGTTATTCACACATTTTGTTTTGATCGATAATACACGGTTGTCATGGCTTTGCATCTTATCCCTTCCCCACCTGTATGTAGGATCTTGCCCATGTATCATTACCCCTCATGTATGTAGCCCTGGTGAGATCACAGATAAGGAGAATGTTTATGCAGCACACATCTGTGAAGACTTTGACAGTGGTTGCATATTGAGCTCTACCGTTTACTTTCTGTGTGACCTAGATAAATTACTTTACCATGCCAAACTTTAGTTTCCTCACCCATAAACGTGCAATACTCAGTGTTACTGCAGTAACAGATGAAATAGATGCTCCCAAAATATTTGTTGAAGAAATGAATTTTTTCCTCTTTACTCCCTTTTAAAAAAAAACAGCAACTATTTTCTGGGGAACTAAAAATGGGTTGTCTGGATCAGCATACTTCATTGCTCATCAAAACATCATTTGGACAAGAGACTTAAATTCTATACAGATTGTTTCTCTAATTGGTAGCACAAAAGCGCAGTGGACTCTTGAACAACAAGAGTTTGAAATGTGCGGGTTCACTTACATGTGGATTTTTTTCAGTAAATACCTGTACTGTTTTATCTGTGGTTGGAAGTCCCTGGATGTGAAGGGCTGACGGTATGAATTGACAAGGGCCTTCCGTATTGTAGCATCTATCAGAGAGCTTCACTCCTTTTTATGGCCAAATAATATTTCATTGTATGTATATATCACAGTTTGTTTATTCATTTATCTGTTGATGAATAATTTGAGTTATTTCCACTTTTTGGCTATTGTGAATAATGCTGCTATGAACTTTGGTGTACAAATAGCTCTTTGAGTGTCTGCTTTCAGTTCTTTTGGTTATATACCCAGAAATGGAATTCCTGGACCATATAGTAATTCTGTGTTTAATTTTTTGAGGAACCACCCTGCTCTTTTCCATAGCAGCTCCCCCATTTTACACTTTCACTAACAATACACAAGTATTCCAATTTCTCCACATCCTACCAACTCTTGTTATTATTTGTTTTATAATAGTTATCCTAATGGATGTGAAGTGGTATCTTGCTGTGGTTTTGATTTGCATTTCTATGGAATGATTAGTGACAGTGAGTGTCTTTTCATGTGCATAATAGTGGCCATCTGTGTATCTTCTTTATACCTGTAGGCTTTTTCAGTCCATCCCTGCTTTTCTCTTTCCCACCTCGAGGCAACCACCAATCTCCTTTATGTTACTATACACGAATTTGCATTTTGTACATGTGAAATCATTCAGTGTTGGTATGTACCCTTATGTCTGTCTTCTTTCACTTAGCATAATTGTCTTGAGATACACCCATTGTTGGGCTTATCAGTAATTTACTACTTTTAATTGCTAAATAGCATTCCATTGGGTAGATATACCACCTTTTGTTTACCCATTCACCTATTGATAGACATTTAGTTTGAATAAATCTATGAACATTCATGTACAAATCTTTGTATGGACATATGTTTTCATTTCTCTTAGGTAAATACCTAGGGGCATAGTGGGAAGGTTATATGGTAAGTGCTTATGTTTAACTGTACAAAAAACTGCCAAACCCCTTTCAGAAGTATTTATATCATTTTCGGTTCTTACTAACAGTATCTGAGAGTTCCAGTTGCTCTACTTCTTTGTCAACACTTGGTATTGCCAATCTTCTCAATTTTAATCATTATAATGGGTGTGGTGGTATCTCATTGTGGTTTTAATTTGCATTTCTTTCACTAGCTAATGATGTTAATTATCTTTTCATGAGCTTTTTCTCTTGTGATTTGTGTATTTTCTTTTGAGAAATATTTGCTCATATCTTTTGCCTATTTTATATTGTGTTATTTGTCTTCATATTATTGAATTATAAGAGTTCTTTATATAGCATACATACAAGTCTTTGTCAGATGTGCATTGCAAACATTTTCTTCCTGTGATTTGCCTTTTTGTTTGGGTGTCTTTGTAAGACCAAAATATTTTAATTTTGATAAAGTTCAATTTATCAATTTTTTTCTTTTATGGTTCATGTTTTTCATGTGTCTTATTTAAGAAATCTTTATCTATGGAAAGTCACAAAGATTTTCTTCTAGAAATTTTATAATTTAGCTTTGACATTTAGATTTATAATCCATTTTTAATCAGTTTTTGCATAAGGCATGAAATAAAATTTGTCAATTTCCATACAGATAGCCAGTTGTTCTAACATAATTTGTTGAAGAGACTCTCCTTTTCCCATTGAATTACTTTGTCATCTTTGTTGGAAAGCACTTGATCATATTTGTATGGCTCTATTTCTAGATTCTCTGTTCTGTCTATCTTCTCTCTAGTACCCCGCCATCTTGATTAGTGTAGTTTTTTAGTAAGTCTTGAAATCAGGTAGAGTATAGCGTCTACTATTTGTTTAAATTGATTTGGCTCTTCTAGGTTGTTTACCTTGCCATATAAATTTTAGAATCAGTTTGTAAAGATTTTTTAAGCCTGCTGCTATTTTAATTAAAATGGTATTAAATACAGATCATGTGGGGGAGATTTGACATTTTAATATTGAATTTTCCAATGTATGAACATGGCATATCTCTTCGTTTATTTAATGGTCTTCTTTAATTTCTCTCCAATGTGCTTTTCTCTTTTGGTTGTGATTTAATTTAGTGAACAGCTACTCTGGGCCAGGCAAAGTACAAAGTGGTTTATGCTTAATCCCCCATAGTTAGCTGCATGTGTTGTTCCCATCATGTTCAGTGGGTAACTGCAACTGAGAAAGGTTAAGTCACTTGCCCAGAGTCACGGGGCTAAAAAGTATTGAAACTGGGATTTAAAGAGGTCTGCTGACTCCTGGGGCCATGCTCTTCGATGTTAGTAGTCAAGATAACATATTTAGGGACGATAGATATTTATTTAAAGAAATTCTTAGCAATTGTTGCATGCCTGTTTCCCACCTCCTGTCTTCCCCAACCGGAAATAAATATACAAACCATATGAGAGGATAGATAGATCCATGGAAGGATCGATAGATCTTTAGTCCACCATCTCAAACTGAGCGTAGCCTTGCTTATCGTTAGCAAGTCATGTCAGGATTATTTCTGAAGTGCATTGTAGTTAGCCTGGATTTTTTTCTCTCTTGACTGTCTCATCTAGACACCATCAAGCATAAAGTCAGCCTTGTACTATCAGAATCACATAGGAAATCCTTAAAAGTCCCCGAAGTTGTCTATCCCAGGGCTGTGTTGGTCGCCTTACACCATTATCATAACCTATGTGTGAGGTCTCAGAATATGGCAGATTAGGATTTCACTTGTTAAAAGTTGTCTGGAACTTTAGTTGTGCCTAATGGTTCTTTCTTCCCTCTTTAAAAAGACAAGAAAAATGATTGGGCTGTTTTATAGCTCCTTTTCAATCCTCTGATCTTGAGGAGAGGAAAATGTTGAAAGGCATGGTACAGCTGTTTTATGTTGCAGGTTATAATCTAATTAAATGTATTTTATCCAGATCATTATGGACTTCATTAGAGCTGGACTTCTTAAAAAGATGATGGGTTGGATTTATGCAGATTTATCTGGGTCTTTTAAATTTTGTGATCATGCCGGCAGTGCCTGATGAAAAAAAAATTCAAATCTGCCTATCTGATTTACTTGGTCATTTATTTTTGGAAAGTTCTTGCTTCTAATTTAGCTCGCTTTTTAGTGAGCATACAGTTTTCAGAATGATTAATAAGTGAAGTTTGTTGTTTCAGGGAGAGTACCATTTGGGAATGATGCATAGTCTTCTTAGAAGCCTATGTATCATTTGAACATCCTGGTACATGTGGGAAATAAAACATCTAAAGTAATTGGCATAATCTAGGTCAAAGAGAGATGAAATTACATTTTGCTTGCTGTGTTTTTTGTACTGGAGAAGAAATTAGTTTTATGGTCTTCAATTTAATTGCTAAATTTTTCCAGTGTCAGGGAGAAGTATGTAAGCTAGAAATTGATTTGAAAAGGGAAAGTGACTCATGTTTGTCTTAGTTACATAATTTTTACGTAAAGATTTGAGAGCATTTTTCCTCTCAGTTTGTTTTAGATTATGGTGCCCAACCTCTGTGTGACCACCTAATCTGTCCTATTAAAAAAGGACTTAATATTAAACTGTGCTTTTACAAAAATCTCATCTTTCCAAAGAATTGTACTTGGGATGTCTTCACCTTCATAACTTTATGTGTTCTGAGCCAACGTGTGTTTGTGGCCTTGAACTTGCCTATCCTTTTAGCTCTAATCATATGACCCTAATATCATTCATAGCCTTTCCCCACCTGGATAATTTATCAGTTTAACTGTGGGCGCTCCCACGCAATCCTGAATTGTTATTCAGTCAGGGACAGTATTAAAGTATAATTTGATGTTTAATATTCAGTCGGAACATTGACCTTTCCCAACATCGTTAAGCCGTGAAACCTGCACTTCTCTCGCTGTCTCCCAGCGTGGTTGTACACGTGTGTGGCCCCGCATGGTCACGCAAACGCGCCACGCAGCTGGGACAGTATCACAGAAACCCTCCAGCAGCCTCTCAGTCTTCCCAGTTTCAGTTCTGAACGGCTTACAAAGACCCAACTTCCTTTCTCCGTGCCCTGTGACCCCTGATCCCACTCACGCCTGGCCCGGGAATCCCTTTTGCTTGTTACGGCATCACCACGCACATGGGACTTGACCCCCAGAACCGCATCTTCATGTGTGTGCTTTGGCGTCCTTCCACAGCAGATGGTTCCTCCAGGCAGGCGCCCTTTGGCTATTCCAGGCGAACGTCATCCCCAGCCTGGCTCGGCCCTGAGACCCTCGTGGTTCGCGTAGCCTCTGTGTTCGCTGGTCTCCTCTTAGTTTATCTGGAAGCTGCCGCTTAACAAATGTGTCCATTGAGGCTCTTGGAATTTGTAGTTGGCTAAGATTATATCTATGAAATGCTGTGTGTGTGTTGGATTGGGCCTACCTGGCCAGAGACCAGCCTGGGGCTAGGACTTTTTGATAATCCTCTAAATTGGAGAAAGATGTAAAAATTCTGGACATACCTAACAATGGTCTAATGACAGCCTACAGCAAACCTCTAATGTTTCATTTTGAAGCGAAAAGAACATTGGCTTGTAGTTTCTGGCCCTAATCTCCATGCATTTTGTGCAAGGATGCCGATTGTTGTATTAATACACTCATTATTTCCTCTCTAATATGAAGTGTAGTCCTTATTGATATTTCTTCATATAGGTCTTATTTTTGTTGTTAAATGTATCCTTGTATCACATGATGTGTATTGCTACTTTTTGTATAATGTTTTTCATTAAATTTCTAGCTACTTATTTCTAGTGTAGTGAAAAATGAATGATTTTTTTTTTTTTGGTTTATTTATCTTGCATTCTTTTATGAGTTTAAGTATTTTTTTATTAGAGTTGGATTTTAAAGTATGTAATCTTATCGTCTGCAAGTAAAAAGACTATTTGCTTCATCATCAGCCAGAACCTTTAAAGCAATATTTTAAGAGTTAATGACAACCATCCTTGTCAGATTTCTCATTTTAATAAAAATGGCTATAACATTTCACCATTTAGCATTAAGCTTGCTATTGAATTTTGCTCAATTGTCTTTATCATGTTTAAGTAATTTTCATCTTTCTTGCCAAAGTATTTTGAACACACTTATTTGTTAACCTAATTTGCTGTATGCATACTGTATGTATACTCCATAACAGGTCTCATTACCTGTTCTGAACCCTCGATTAGAATAGAGAATTCTTCATCATAAAATTGTATGCCTGGTGAAGAGGGCTGGAAATCAGTTTACTTGATGTATTTTTCCAGCGACCTCTGATGTCTTGCCTGTCTGCCAAACGTGAGACAGAGCCTGCATCGTCTCTACATTAGTTCTATTTTTATGTAACGATGTAATGTTTACCGCAAATAATTCATTTATATGAGATTCTTTATCCTGACATAATCATGAACAGGTGTATGCACATTTCTCTAAAGGTAAAATGGACATCATGTAATATCTCCGTTTTATACAGAGTTCTAATTTTTACTGTGAAATGAATACTTAAGTATTCATTCAGAACATGTTGTTTTAGTGTGTGTGGACATGGACTTATTTAAGCTATTTCCTATAAATTGAGCCATGAATCATTATAATTTGTACTAAGAACTGAACCCAAGCAATGAATTTTTATTGCACAATGAACTCCCCCTAAATTAGAAAAATATACTGTGAATCAATTCAAGTTAGATCTGTGTTTAATTATTTACAAAACCATTGAATTAAAAGAACATTAGAATACATATTATTTTGTGGAATGATTTATTTCCGTTTTTTAAACACAAGGCATGGAGGGGAAAGGCTGCAGGAGGACTTCATTGAGATCTGTGAGGGAAAAAGAAAATGAACAAACACAAGAGAGTCTGCCCTTTCTCCCCGGGAACCACCCAAGGACACTGCAGCAGTTAATTAGCCCTGAATGCTCCTGAATGGAGTGCTCCAACAGGTTTTCCTTTCCCTGGAGATCCCAGAAATCGTTGATGAGAATCATCCCTCAGCCCACTCTCTGTGTTCGGGATTTTTGCCTTTGGCAGAGCTCTAACCCCAGCATTTCTGAGAAAGGGAGAACCACACTGTGGTAGCTTTGGGAAGCTGCCAGGGAAAATGACCCTCTAAGACAATTATTTTATGTTATCCTTTGCTGTGCATGTGATACATTATTCATCAATTTCTAAGCATGTTCATTATAAATGCTGTTTAATCACATTTTAAAGGTAAACAGTGTTTATCAAATTATCATCCGGTAACCCGCTCCAAGACAGCACTGATTCTCCACCACAAACCTACACCTCGCAAGTGAACATGTGTGTTTATTTTTTGTCCCATTACCACGTCCTATGGAGTTAGGCCTTGTGTTTCAGACCATCCTACATATTAAAATATTCCCCTTGGTTTGGTAGTGTTGGTTTTGTCCTAAGTTATATTTTAGTTATACACAGTAGTTACTTTTGCTTTTCTGGACGTCGTTCAAGCCTTTTGTGTTCAGAATACGTGAGTGTCTTGACTGATTTGCATTTAGTGCTGTACATAGTCGTGTGTGCTCAGTGCATATTTGTTGAGTTGAATGCAGCAAAGCGTGGTGAGACTGGGTCATCATGTAATTTTGTGTGGATTATCAGAAATTCTTAGATGTCTTGATTCCTCTTGGCCTATTTTTGATATTAATGGCCGTGGGTGAGGCAGTTGGTCCGTGGGGAAGATAGAAGGGGTGGTGATGATGATGATGATGAGTATTTTTGCCAGTGTCTGTGTACCTGTGTGTATATGTTGGCATATATTTATTTGTATATAGTAAGAGTGAGGCTAAAGAAATAGTGAGAATGGCTGAAAAGATTGACTGAAAAAATTTCCACTGTGTTCTGGAAATTGTTTTAGGCCATTCGGGCCATTTGATTTTGTATTTATCCCTCAGGATACATTTTTTTATTCAGCATCTACTAAGAGCAGGTACTATACAGAGCCCCGAGATTGCCTGAAAGAATTTACTCCAATAGAAGAGACAATGGGAAACTATGTAGTCAAGGCTTGATAAAGGTAAATATAGGGTTTCTGGGTAGGGGGACAAAATAGGGCATCCATACTAAAGTGGACTTCTAGAAGGCTTTCGAGAAGTAAGTCTTGAGCTTAACCTTGAAGATTAAGAAGGAGGTAACTTGCTAGAGAAAAAAGGGAGGGATGCTCTATTGAAAGGAAACACGGGAATGAAGAATACAGCTTTAATTTTTCTTGAGGGGTGAGGGAGAGACTTTTCTGAACTTCAGACGGCACACCACATGCCTGTTTTAGTGTTGGTTCATTAATCAATGTTAAATCATTTCACATGGATAAATAATCAAACAATACCTGCAAAAAGCAAACTGTTGCCATTGGATGTTCTGTGGTTTGGAGTATGTGTCACCAGAAGCTGCCATGCTCCTCGTTGCTTAATTTGCAATTAGGAGTTTATAGACAGTCTGAATATATCGTTCTTGAATTATGATTATTTTTCAATAAATTTCCCATGGATCCTCCTCCAATATTTTCTTGTATTAATTTCTTATCTTAAACAGACTTGGGAACTACTGGTTTAAAACAACCCAGCTGAGAGCTTTGAGACCTGGGAGGACACAGCCCAATATGGCTAAACTCAGATTGTTTCTGTCTTTGGGAAGCTGCATTTGGAATATTTGGCAAATTCTCATAAGAAAGCAATGTTCAGAGGGCAGTATCGACTTTATTGGGGTGTTTCATCTGAAAGAAGCAAAACATTGTGTCAGAGCATTCCAGGCCAAAGTTCGTGTTTGTGTAAGAGACAAGATAAGCAGCAACATTTCTTAGATCTGCGATCACAAAGCATGAGCAGTTGGCTTATGAATAAGCTGGGATGGTGGCTGTCAGTGCCAAGAAGTTTCAATGCTGGTGGGTTTGCTATTTAGCCTATCAACCGGACCTAAATAAATCCTCTTCCATTTTAATCTTTGCATGTTAATAATACTTAGATTGTATGTGTGATGCAGCGATGTCCAAAGCAGCCCCAAAGTAATTGTAAACCAAAAATATTAGACTGCTTCCATTTCCTGACCCGCTCCAAATGAATGTAACTTAAGTTTCCTAGTACTGGGAATGAATTGGGGCTCAACCACTCTCTTTTCTCCTCAAATCTCTTTTTCATCTTGTGGTAAGATGTTGAGAACTCTCAGGCCTGGTCTGTGCCTTTGAAATACAATAAAGGTAATTGGCAAAGAGAGGATAAACCCCGTGACCTTGCCTCCATTGTAGCACGACCTAATCAATGGAGAACGCTCCTGTCCACAGCCTTTCTTTTGATGATTTCTCCTCCCTTTGTTGCTCTATAACTGATGTTGGTCATCTTTGACTCAACTAAACTGTCACCAATTACTCTCACCATTTTAATCCCACATGGTGTTGCTGCACTTCGGGCGCTTAGTACAATGTATTGAGTCAATCAGTAAATGGAAATGCGAGGTTTCTAACCAGTTGCTAGGCGTCAGTTATTCCTCTGAGGAATATGACGATTTTATGGTCACATTTCAAAGGCTGCCTCAGCTCATCCTGGGTATCGCACTTCTAATTGAGTCGTATCTTTCCTGCTCCCCAAAGCCTGTATTTACCTTGGACACTTTGGTTTTTATATGTCGGCCTTTGTAAATAGACATTTTCTAATATATATTTTGTAGGCAATATAATGAGAGGTGGTGGGTATATGGCTGTATGTATCTATGTTTACATCGGGATGAGCATACACATAAAACATACTTCTGCATACATGCATGCATGTAGAGAAAAGCACCTAAATATGAAGAAAGTTGTTCTGCCACAGACAGAGCAACCGATTACAATTTCAAGGATTATATTTATAAGTCAACTCAGAAATTTTAAATTATTATTATGTGTGGCCAGTATTGTTATCCAGGATGCAAATCCGTGTTGAAATTTCCAAATTTCCACGGGCTGTATTTTGTTCTTTCACCTATAACTGTGCTTGTTTCTTCATGGTAAGAGAAAGTAAGCAAGGCTAATTGTGGCTTTAAAATATTAATAAACCCCAGTGGAGACTAAATGTCCAATATTTTTTCCTAAGAGAAAAACCTAGCTTAGTTTATGTAAATAACAAGCACTTAAATGGGCAATGTTTTACTTTCCCTCTGTTTCTACTTACAAAATTTCCCTAAAGATACTTGTTTTTTAATTTGTAGAACACAAAAACTAAATTCACCGCAAATTAAGGCTAAGAGCCTTTGTACCTAGAGCAGAATTGTCTAGGAACAAAAGTGTGGGTCTGAAATGGAAACACAGATCCCTTAATGATGAGACCTGTACAGCTGTCACCGTATCCCTGCTGATGGAAGGCTGTCGGGGAGGGCAAGTCGGTCTGGCTCTCTACCTGATGAAATGGAAAATTCTTGGAATTTTGACATAGATAAGATGTAGAAAAGTCTTTTCTGATTTCTAGAGTTTTTACGATTCATGTGGAGAAGTGGTTTGGAAGGTCTAAAATCCAGTGGCCTGGGAAGTACCTCAGGCACTTGGGGGAGGTACCTTTGCCCCCACCAGGATGCTCCCTCTGTTACATGTTTCAGTCTGCCATGACGATTTTATGTGAGAAATAGGTCCCACTACTTTAGATACGTTGGAAGCACCACTGGTCTCAGAAGGCTGGGTGCTGGTCTCATTAGTAGGACTCTTCTTGATAGCAGCGTAGGCTACCCAATTCAGCGTAGGGTACAGTCTTTCTGCCTTGCGTTTCTGTGGTTTTACTAACTCTTTGTTGTGTAAGTGTAACACAAACACCTGAAGCCATAAATAGCAGATAAATTCCACTACATTAAAATAAGATTTAAAAAAATTCTGAATGGTGAAACCCCTATAAGAAAAGTGAAAAACCAAACGGGGAGAAAGACAGTTGCAGCTCCTATCCCAGAGAAGGGCTAATTTCCCTAACACTGGGTCAGCAGCGACAGCCCCAGAGCCACTTCTGGCCTGCTGCCCTGTTTTTATAAATCAGATTCTATTAGAACACAACCACCCTCATTCGTCTGCATATTGTTTGTGGCTGCCTTCACCTTATGGTGACAGAATCCAGTAGGTGCAACAAAGACCCTAGGACTTGCAAAGCTGAAAAGATTTCCTGTCCGGCCCTCTACAGAAAAAGTTTGCTCTGATGACTAATGAGCTTCTATAGCTACAGTTCAACATGAAAAAGACCAACAACCCAACAGAAAAGGAGCAAGAGGTATGTATGTTTGTGTCTCAGCAAAACAAAACAGCAAACAGATTGCTCCCAAGTGGTTCAGATGAAGAGACATAAATGAAGGGACGGGGGCAATGAAGGAGACCAACAAGGGATGTGGATACACTCAGAAACCAGCCAGAGCAGGAAGCCTTTACCATCCGTGGGACTGAAGGCGTAAAGAGACAAAACAGTGTTACTGGAGCTGAGTGAGAGCTGGAGCCTGGGAGGACGCAGTGTCCAAAGGGAGCCATCATCCTGGAGGGATGGAACCTCTGTGAGAAATGTGACATTGGAACGAGGCAGAAATAGGAAAGAAATACCCTGATGTCTCTCTCCTGGCACCTGCCAATCTCCTGCTGGTGCCTCCCAGAGACTGGCCCTCACCAGAGGCTCCCAGGCAGGGAGAGCAGAGGATCTTGTCCCCGGTGGTCAGCCTCCAAGGACACAGATGGAAAGACCCTCAATCTCATTGATAAGAAAAGCAGTGCAAATGAAAACTATATCAAAGTGTCATTTTTACCAATCATATTGAAAAAGAACAACGTGTTTGATAGCACCTTGTATTAGCAAGAGTATAGGGAAGCAGTGTGTGTGTGTGTGTGTGTGTGTGTGTGCAAAAATCATAATGCATGTACCCTGTGACTTAGCAATTACACTTATAAGCATTTATCCTACAGATATTTTAGTAAATATGTGAAGTTACATATGAGTATGGCTAGTCACTGCAGCCTTATTTGTAATATGAAAAGAATAGGAATAATATAAATATCCATCAATAGGGGACTGATTATATAAATTATGTTACATCCAGTCAGTGGAATACTATGAGGGCATAAAAAAGAGGGAAGCTCTTTATGTCCTCATAGGAAATGAACTCTTAAGTTATATTGTTAAGAGTACAGAGAAAATAAAAATAAGTGTATAGTACACAGCCATTTGTGTAAAAACATAGGGAAAAGAATGTATAAACATATTTTCTTGTATATGCCTAAAATAGAAAACCCATGATGTGATAAAATTGGACATCTCTGGAGATGGGGGTTGGGGCAGGGAGAATTTTTTATCTTTTTGAATCTTTTAAATTTTAATTCATGTAGGTGGTTTACTCATTTAAAAATAAAGTAGGAATAGTTTTGTGGACCAGTTAGTTGTAGTCTTAAACAGACAGCTTTCATCTGAAAACTTAATTAGAAGAATCTCAAAATTCTAGTCCCTGCCTTCCAACTTCTAATAATTTTACAGACAAGGTGTGAGAGGCTGATTGGCAGGTCCAGTGTGACGTGTGGCTCTGATGGCTTCAGTGGGGTAGCTCTGTCTTCTCAACCCGGTTTCTCCTTGGCCAGTGGTGTTGGTCCCAGGTATCGGTCCCTCTTAAATCTGTTTTCCTCAACATACTTGAAATCAGTAACACCTTTTTTATATGTTCTCTTATCATTTGGGTTTTCAGCTAATTCAGCCTGCCCCCATCTATTGGTCTGACTGATTGAAACTTATCTATACGTGAGTCATTCTCCTTTTCACTTCAGGTAGATATATGCTGCAGTTATTTGGAGCTGTGTCTTTTGAATATTTATTTTGATATGGAGCAAATTGTGGATTATCAACAAGTAAACGATTGGATAATCAGAGGATCAAAATATAGGAACAAATCTGGATTTCTCAAGTCTGTCTCCTTTTATTTTTTTCTGGGCAATATCGGCCTGAAGTGGAAAGAACTGAATATGGATGAGCGCATGTTGCAAACTGATTTTTCAATCGTAATTGCTTTGCAGAACGGAAATAAGCAGCGAAAGTAGACTGGGAATATAGGCAATCAGAGATGAGATTCTTACACCTGCCAGATACCGTGTGTAGCACACATGCATCCACAGAGAAATTGAAATGCCTCTATCGGGTGACAAGAGGTGCCAATTAATGTGATTCGAATGCATCTGTCTGCCAATAGGTCACCTCATGAAATGACAATACTGTCCGGATGTGGGAGTCAGTCACAAGGTTGAGTGAGTGAGTGGCTCAGGAGTCATCCCGTGCCCTTCGCTGTGAGGCCGGGACCTTCATTTCCTTCCATTTCCTTCCACTCAGGAACGCAGCTGCCAGGGAACTCTCCGAGCTGGGAGGCTTGTCATAAGACGGCGTATAAGTGCCATCCCAAAAGCACGCGTTCCCTCAGATCCATCGCTGTGAAGGGGGGGTTTCTTGTAGCAAATTGCCAGGTTCTCATCACTGAAATAAAGATATATTTGCTTTCTTAATTTTGGCATGAAAACGATTTGGCTAGTGTGTGGACCATTTCAGGCCCTAATTTATAACTGAAGAGTTTCCATGGGGCCACTTGGTAATTGGTTCTGTGCCCTGAGGCCGTGACCTGGAGGAGAAGGATGTTAGTGTTTGCACTGCCAATGCCTTTGCTCCTAATTTTATTTTTGAGGCCAGAACGCTGTGATGCTTCATCCTCTGTGTGTGTGTGTGTGTGTGTGTGTGTGTGTGTGTGTATTTTCATTTGCTTGTGTTGTAACCAGGAACTGCACACAAGCTAATTTGTGCAGCAAGGATCAGGCAGCAGAGGATAGAGACCCCTGGGAACTATGGGATTAGTTTGCAGGATCGGCGGAGTACTAAGGATTGCTATAGTCCTTCAGGTCAAGGTCAGGTACCAGCCAACAGTACCAGGAGTGGTGCTACGTGAAGTCAGCACCTGCTTAGACACGCTCCCCTGCCCCCACCCCTATCTCATGCCCAGATCCACAGCCCACGTTCACCTCTGCAGGTTTGTGGCACCGACAAGATTTTTCTCCTTTCTTAACTAGGTGTGAACTTTCGAGCACGTGACACCAGGCTTTATCCTTTTCATTTTCTTTCTTCAGTGTCTATCACAGAACATACTAACTCATTTTGTGGCCATGCTTTTCTCTTTGGATTATGGCTCTTGGCCACCTGAATCACCACTCACTACCGCCTGCCACCTATTCACATTTTTGCTGAAGAAATGGGGTGGCATCTGAATCGCACAGTTTTGCCATAAGAATTGGACTGATGCTATTTAGTATGAAATAATACAAATCTCCCCAAAAGTTCAGATTTACTTGGGGGAAAAAAAAGGCTACCTGGACCAAGACGTCTTTGTATTATCATCAAACGTTTCTCATGGAAATACATTTCCATTTGATCCACACACAAAAATCCAGCAGAACACATTCTATCTGTGTATGACTTCCTAGAGGAAAGAAATGAACATCTGGTGAGCCACTGTGATTGCCAAGAACTGACTGCTAGGTGATTTTCCACATACTATTTAATAATCATTTAATTATTGCTCAGTTCCATAGATTAACTAACCCTTCTAGTGATCCTCTGAAATATGCATTATTTCTTCTTTATTTTAATTAAACCTTTTTTTTTGAGATAATTATAGATTCTCATGCATTTGGAATGAATCACAGAGATCTCTGTACCCTTTACCCAGTTTCCTCCGATAATGACATCTTGCAAAAACAGAGTACAGTGTCACATCCAGAACTTACATTGACACAGTCGAGAAACCAAGCATTTCCATCACAACAAACCCTCAGGTTGCCCTTTTATGGCTACATTCCACTTTCTTTCCACCCCACCTCCTCCTTACCCCATACAACCACTAATCTGTCCTCCGTTTCTTTAATTTTAGCATTTCAAGAATATTGTGTAAATAGAAGCATACAGTATGTAACCTTTTGCATTGGCTTTTTTCACTTAGCATAATTCGCTGGATATTCATCCAGGTTGCTGCATGTATCAATAGTTTTTTCCTTGTCTATTACTAAGTGCTGTTCAATGGTCCATGGGATATATCACAGGTTAACCTTTCCCCCATTGAAGGACGTCTGGGTTGCTTCCAGTTTTGGGCTATTCCAAATAAAGTTGCTAAGAACATTCATGTATAGGTGTTTTATGGGAACATACATTTTTGTTTTAAAGTGGTGAAAGAGTAGTTTATTAGAAGAGATAGTACACTCTAAAGAAATAGGAGCGGCCCCAAGCAACAGAGAATGGCTCAAAGGCCATTATTAGAAGAGAAAGTACACTCCGAAGGGTTTGGAGCGGGCCCCAAGCAAAGGCAAGCTCAAGAGGCTCAAAAGGGCTGGGAACATATGTTTTCATTTCTCTGGGATAAATGCTCAGATGTGCAAGTGCTGGGTTGTGTGGTCGTTGCACATTTAACATGCAACTTGCAGTGATCTCTCAAGTCTGTATTATTAATAGTATCACTATTTATAGATGAGGAAACTGACGCTCAGAGTAGTGAGTTGACTTGCTCAAGGTTACATAGCTTGTATGTAGCAGAGCTACTACTTGGGCTCAGGTCTGTCTGACTCCCCACAGCCATAGCTTTTCTAGTCAAGGACTCTGATACAGCACATAGCCCATTCATGTAACGGTGTTTGGAATGGAAAACCGAGGCCACTGTTTCCACCTGACCTTGGATCACTGAAAATGCGGTGGTGATTTCGTGATCATCTACTATATGTGTTTTTATCTCAGAGCAGAAAGCAATTATCAGTACAGAAGGCACCAGCGTCCATGATAGACATGATTAAAAGAGGACTCCTGGCAGCTTAATACCAAGGCAGCAAGTTGTAGGATCCCTCTTTGCTGAGATATGGAAGGACTAGCACTGTTTGCCCAGTGGTGAGTCACAGGCAGAGCCAGGACTACGTGCTTATAACGCTCCACCCCCTTCCATCTGGTTGCCATTTACCCTTCAGCTTGGACAGCCTTCAGTGGTGGGGCAGGCAGCTGGTGACTGACGCTCCTTAGAGCAGACACCATCAATTATTGCTGTGTTTCTGCAAAAGATGGTGGGGAGGGGGAGTCCCAGGTGTTGGATCATGGCAGGTACTGCAACTCTGCTGGTGTTTATGATTATTAGATGCACTGCGGGGAATTGTAGCCCCTTCCTGTAAGCTGCAGGGTTATTTCTGGGTGACATCTTGACAGGAAGCTGTCCTTTGGGACAAGAGTGCTCACTCAGTGTGCCTGACCAGCAGTTAATTATTGATACTTCATGCCCGGATAAGGAGAGTGATGTTACTTGGACGTCTATGATGGAGCTATTGGTTTTTTGCTTTTTTTTTTTTCCAATTAAAAGGAGGAGGTTTTATAAGCTGTTTGAGAAATTGCGCCCACAAAATTGCACATTGCTGCAAGAGCAAAAGGTTCTTTTCCACATAACTTTAGAGCCTGTGTAATTTATGCCATTACAGAAAATATCCATTCTGTTTCAGAGATTTTCAACAAAGGCAGAGTGGTTATCGCTGCTTTCTACAGCCTAAATATTGTTTCTGAATTAAAATGACTGATGTGAGTTTAGTCCCAGCAGACTGTGATAAAGCTAGAATGAAAATGACCTAATTTTATGCTCATAGCATTAAAGCCTTTTGAAATCAGCTTCTTCCATAACGTAACATCTTTTTAACCTGAAATAATGTTTATTTCCAGAGGTCAATATGATTTCTATTATAGTAACGGATTTTTCCAGTTAACGTATCACTCAGTTTCTGATCTCAGTATTTAATATATAATAAATACATAACGAAAAATATTCCAGAACTTGGTCTGGTGAAGTTTTCACTCCCTCTTTTCTTGGCAGATAGGTAATTTACAATCAGGATTGTTTAGTATGATCTATTGCAATGATTATCATCCCAAAGATCTTTTCCTTGTTTATGTGAATATATATATATATATATATATATATATATATATATATATATATATGTTATTCCATATATGAGGGCCCTAATAATAGAGCCATAAAATACTATTGCTAGAAGCATATAGGAAAACAAAGGTCAGTCCAAACCCCATATTTTATGTATAAGGACGTTCCTTACCTGATACCCTGTTTAGTTTTTTTCTGGGACTGAGGCACTTACTCTGCACCAGTGATTTTCAAGCAGCATCTGGGGAACAGCCCCATCCTCTCCCCACAATCCCAGACATGCTCACGTCCCCCCTTAAAACATAGACACATGTCTTGCTTCTGTCACATCAGATCACTTTTACTTAGGGATTCTATATTTTGGGGTTTATATAACATACTGTTTGATCTAAAGATTTCACTGCAAAAAAAGTTGGAAAACTAAGTCAAGGTGCTTAATACGGCTTCTGAGAGCTCTGTCATCAATGATGCAAGTAAATGATAAATAATTTGTGTGTGGGTTTGTAGTTCCTATGTTTCCCTGAAAATAAGACCTAGCCGGACAATCAGCTCTAATGTGTCTTTTGGAGCAAAAATTAATATAAGACTCGGTCTTATTTTACTATAATATAAAATTGGGTCTTATATAATGTAATGTAATGTAATATAATACCGGGTCTTTCACCCTCCTTCTCTCTCCTTTTCTCTCTCCCCCTAAATACCTACCTATAATTTAATTATAAATCTACTCCAGGCAAAATCTACTCACTGTCTTTATCAAGATGGTATGTTGCTAAGCTTAACACGTTGCGTACGGCGGGGTTTAAATCCCTCGTGAAGATTCTCGTGATCCATACGCAACGTGTTAAGGCCCAAGTCCCTCTCTCTCCGAATGCGCTGAGTCTTAGAAAGTCTGTGTCCTCTGTGTGGTTTAGGGTAGCAGGCGTAGGGTTAGGATTAGGGTTAGGGTCAGGGTGTACAGGCTACCTAGCCAGCTTGAGCCATCAGCACCTTGATCTAACTTATTCTCTTCATGGTTCAATCAGTTAATTCCAGACACCTGACTTTCGCAATCACGGGTACCTCTTTTTTTGTTTTTTTTTCGTTTTGTTTTTAGAGGGACATTTGCTGTCTCTTTGTTTGGCAATATTTGTACAGAGGGGACAAATTCTTTATGGTGGTCACTGTTATAATCAGGGTGATCTTTTGTTATTTCTATTTTTGTTTTCCTCCTGGATCAGATATGTCATATTTCCTTTCTAGATGTTCTCCACCAATATAGTCTTTAACATTTTGTTGTTCAGAGATTATATTGGAGTTCTCCTTTTTCTGGAAAAAGATAAAATGTGAACTATATTGCATATCTGTGACTGTGTCCTAGAATTCCTCTCGTGTCTCCTCCATATCCTATTGCAGAAAGCAGGATCTGACGTAGGATGTTTGAAAAAATTACTGGACGGTGATATGAGACCTGATTTTTGTCCCTTTCTCTCCTACATGACCTGGCCCAGACATTTGACTGTAGATTTGCTGATCTCTGTAGTTGCTTATTTTATCCTTCCCCCTAATAGTGATAGTTATGTAATCTGTCATTATCCTCTGTTTATTTTCACTAAGTGGTCAGTATTTACCATCCACACAAGTCTGTCTGAAGAAATAGCTAACAGTTACTAGGTGTGTACTAAGAACCAGGCACTGTTTTTAAGCATTTTGTATGTATTAAATCACATGATCTTTAGCACCGTCCTATGAAGGGGAATTCTAGGTGTGTTCTCCTTTACATGATGAAATAACTTGCCCAACAGACTCATATGTAGCTAAAAAGTGGAGGGCCAGGATTTGAACTTATGAGTTTAGCTCCCGAGCACAGTCTCCCTTTCCTCCTGTATTATCTGCCTCTCTTTGTCAAAGCCAAAAGCCGTAGCTTCATTTTCTAAAAAGACCAGGAGCAAAAGTGAAGCAGCTCGTTCTCAGCATTGTCCTCAACACTGAAAAGAAAAAAACATGTATCCTTTTTTTCTTGACAATTCTAAAGTAGTAATGACTTCGGAAAATGACAAAGAATGACTTTTTTCTAGTGAAAACTGGGGGAAAATGATTCAGGCAGCTTCCATTGGTCCTTTTCAGACCTTTAGTTGTCTGTATCATACCTTTGAATTCCATAATCGAGTAACAAGACACGTCTGATTCATCAGCCAGAGCTTGCTGTAGCATCTGATCTTCTGTTTTCTAATTGCTCGTGTTAAAGGACCACAGTTACCCATAGACAAACATTCCAACAAAACTTTCCATCAGTGCCTTCAGCATACCATTTCTTGATACTCTTCTCACTGATTAATAAGAGTTTGCTTTTTAAGCAGCTGCTCCTTTAATTCCCAGCACTTGTGCCTCTTAGCAGCTTTCAGTCACCAATGACACTCAAGCCAGGACAATTTCCCAGGGAGTCTGAGAGGAACAAAACCCCGTCTGGGTCCTAAACGGAGAAGCACCCGTGGTTGGGAGGGTTAGACAGGGGGCGAATGTATGCCAATAACAGTGGCATACGTTATTGCTACTCTAAAAATTCACAGGCTAACACGTGACTCCCCTCTTCCTAAATTATATCCTGCCATGCTGATGTGACAAAGGCAAACAGAAAGTTATTCACAGAATTAAAATTTAGATGAGACAATTTAAAGTTGTTCTTATTATTTACTGTTGGGGTGTGGGGTTGCCCTGGCACTGTGGAAAGTGTACAAGTGAACGCCTCTGGTCCTTCAGGCACTCACTACTCGTTTTCCAAGGGGATCCACTGTAACAATCCAGTATGTATGCCTGCAAACCTTCGACGTGTGTGTGTGCACATGTGTGCACGTGCACACACACACACAGGCGTGTGCGCACATGCAGAGTTATTTGCACTCATCTACAGCTTGCAGCTTACATTGTTTTCTTCAACAATGATTCAAGGTCATCTTTCTACACTAACAGGTACAGATCCTTCTTACCTTTTTTTGATTGTTGTGTACGTAGCATAAAAGTAACGTAGATAATAATATTGCTAAAATTTATTGAGCTCTTATTCTATGTCAGGCATTGTACTAAACCCCTTTCTACAGATGAAGAACCAAGGGTCAGAGAGGTTAAGTAACTTGCCCAAGGTCACACAGCCAGTATGTAGCAGAACCAGAATTTAAACTAGGGCCGTGCGACACCAGAGCCCACGTGTGCACTGTAAGTCATGTAACCGATCCCCTGCTAAAGGACACTGGCCTCTCGTTTTTCACCATAACAGATATTTCCATAATGAACATCTCTGTACACAGATGTTGTGGAAAATAATTCTCTTCGATATGTGCCTTTTAATATTTGAGAGCCAAACTATTTTTTAAAAATGATTTTACTTTGTGTTGACGCATGCACAGAGGTTACAGCGTTCCTATAAGAGGGGCTGGAGTCTTAAGCACAGCAATGTATCATCTTGGTAATGACTATGAATTTCAAATCTTTTGTCATTTTATTGGACTTTTATTTATTTAACATAAGACCTCTTTGTCTTTGGCTGCGTTCAGCAGTGACTTGCTCTCAGTTGCTGGAGTCCATGTTTTCAACTGTCAGTGTCGTTCAAGGCCCAGGAGAGGACACCCTAATTAGGTAACAATTTGGGATGGTCTCCAGGAGTCCTACCTTCCAAGAGGTCACAAACAATATCAAAGTAATCTGGCACTTACAAATTGAGGGGCTGTTATCTTACGCTCAGTATCACACTGAAATGTGCAGTTTCATTGTTCCATTTGAGTGAGTTTAGGTTTGCTAAAAAATGAATAAAACATGGACAAACAAAAACCTCAGTCTGTGAAATTTTTACCTGTATTGCTGAGGAAGCAACAGAACTGGAAAGCTGAGATGGCTTTTCATCAATAAAGTGATTAATTACTACATCAGAACGTGTGGAGGCTAATCAATAATATGATTGATGAGTGAATTATCTGCCTTCCAAGAAGCGTCTCCTGTCCCGCTTTGCTTCCTCATACCTACATGACAGATCCTTATACTAGGTTGGGTGGCTGGTTGTCCGGACAGGTGTCTCTGTGGTGGGAGGAACCCAAATCCATGGCCCTTCACTCTCCTGGGTACACAGCCAGCTCACACTCCCCCCGCCTCGTCTGACCACAGACTGCTCTTGTGGGGCATTGCGGGTGGAGGAGGAATCCGAATATTCCATTTCCAACACAGAAGATTAACTCTGAGCATCTCTCATCACAGAAAGACAGGGGAATTCTGCACCCATGTTGTGAGGCTTGAAAGCTCCTCTGTGTCCCCTGAACTCTGCTGGTGGCAGCAAGGAGAGCCACAGCATCCTC
The DNA here is from genome assembly GCF_057876585.1 of Rhinolophus sinicus. NCBI lineage: Eukaryota > Metazoa > Chordata > Mammalia > Chiroptera > Rhinolophidae > Rhinolophus > Rhinolophus sinicus. The sequence continues at coordinate 54,144,124 of NC_142506.1, read as the reverse complement.
CCAACCTTCACCGGAGGTGAAGAGACAAGATGAGACAAGAAGAGAGAGGCGTTTTCATCTGAGGTTGGAGGGACACCCTCCAGTTTTTCTTTTTCCTCAGATAATCTGGTGATGACCTTTTGACAGTCACATGTGATTGCCATGGCATTAATGGTTACCCATCACCTTTAACACAGCAAAGGATGTAGTCTCTCATGGTCTCTTTTTGCAACCAAATTTGCCACTGACCGAGACAGACCTACAAGGATTTGTACTGACTACTGTATAAACGTGAGTCAGGTTAGGCCTTGTGCAGTTAGGCTTTGTAGAAACAGGGCTATAGGGATTTCATACTGTAATGAATGTTGATATTTGATTCAATCAGATATAAAAGTTGAAGTAAGTTTTTCCCCCCCCTTAAAAAGTAACATTTCTGTTAGCATATAACTTAACCTGAAAGAGAAACTATTATACTTCGAGGAAGGTGGAAATGAGAGAGGATGTGTTAGGAACATGCGTTTTATAATCAGGCTTTATGATTGCAATCCAGATTCTGACCTAGAAAAAGTCACTTAAACCCCTGGGTTTCATTTTTCTTATCTATAAAATGGGGCTAATTACAATAATACTACAATTGTGATTAATTACAATATTTATTATATAACATTACCTGATATAATATAATGAAATTACAACAATAGTATCTGTTTTGTAGGTTGTCATAGGATTGAGTTAACACACGTAAAGCATTTAGAATAGTATGTAGCAAATAGTAAGCCCTAAGTTCAATAAATGTTCGCTACAATCATGATTATTGTTATTATTAATGTTCCTATTATTTAATAATTATTTTGTCAGGCTACTTTCTTGTAATGAGTCAGGAAAGATACAAAAGCATTTAAAATAGAATAGTTAAAAATTTGAATGCAAAGCTAGGTTTAGTGCTTACAGGAGGGGAAGCAAAATTGACAGAACGTGTCGGCTTTGGAAACCTAAGCAGTGCAGGAGCAGTTCTCTTCATTCTGTAAGTTCCTGTAGCTCATTAGGGACTCGAGACCCCAGACAGTCTGCCTAATGAGTTTAGTAGTTTCTCACTGAAAAAAAATCACAGTTCTGAGAATACTTTTTACCTACAGTGCTTTTTAACAGGTACTGTGCTGAAAACAAGGGAGCCAGCATGGAGTTTTTGTCTGGCCATTAGCCTCTAGATAAATCTCACTGGATTGAGTACTCTGCTCTATTCCTGTGCAGTGGTGACGGGAAGTAGATGTCAAAGCTGTCACTGGTATAGGATTATGTTCACATGGGTCTGGGGCAGGGACATCGCTCTGATTGGTGGAGAAGCCTCTGAAATCCCTTGGTTCTAAGAACTGAACACTTGTGAAAATGATCGTAAGCTATTCTGGCAGGCCAGTGACGATTCTATAAGCAAGAAGACGCAGGCAGTGTGTGTAAAGAGAAAAGTGTTCTAAAATCTCTTTTGTTTCTGATATGTCTTGTTAAACTTCTTTTTCTCCCCCAGCTTTCCTGAGGTATAATTGACCCTTGTTACATTTCTTCATGTTATTCTGCTATATAAATATTTTCTTTGAAAGATCTGAAAGCCAAGAAAGCCAAGATTTTATTTTTAATACTGTCCTTTCTTTTTTAAAATACATATTTATTAGTAGTTTAGTATTAAAATATGTTTGTTAATATTTTTAGTGCTAGTATATATTTGAAATCTATATACTTAAATATATATATTTATTTATTACTATTTTTTTTAGTCAGTACCTTGATACTAACATTATAGGACTTGAAAAAATTAAACCATTCATTGCCTTCCTCTTTTGTTGGCCTTTAAGATGTAGCAAATATGCCCAGGTAATCTAGATATGAATTCTTGACAACACAATTAAACATAGGTGGATGACTTTCTGAAACAGGTATCTTTATGTCAAGACCTCAGCTAAGAGAATCCTTTGTGGAAATAACAATGGCAGCTTTTTTTTTTTTTCTCCAATAACTGGATTATAGAAGATTCTGTGACCAATATTTGTACATCAAACCTAGCATTTGGAGAAAGCCATCATTTCCATTAGGGATATTTTCCTGTTTAGCCTTTCTGCTCCAATATCTTGTTTTGGTGAAATCAAAAGACTACGTATAAGGCCGTGACAGAGCATACAGCAGGGTTTTTCAGCCTTGGCACTGCTGACAAAATTTTCTTGTTGTGGGGTCCGTGCTGTGCATTGTAGGATGTTTAGCAGCAGCCCTCGCTTCTACCCACTAGATGCCATTCGCATTCCGCCCACCTCCCCACACGTACAGTCACACAATCAAAAACCTCTCCAGACATTTCCAAATGTCTGCTGGGGCAAAATTACTCCTGACTGAGAACCACTGGAGTAGGGAATAACAGAGAAATACCAAAAGCTCAGAAAAAAGTGGAGCTCAGAGGCAGTAGAAAAGCAACATGGGGTTCAGATGTTCTAAGTCAACAAAATAAAAGTTTCTATTAAAAAATACAAGAAATTAAGAACCAAAGAGGACATTGGGAAATTATTTGTAACACTTAAGCCAAAGTATTAATACCTTGATTGTACAAAGATCATTAACTAATCAATAAGAAATGGACAGAGATCCATAGAGCTAAATAGGCAAAGCACATGAAGTAATTTTCACACAGAAATATAACGGCAAGCATAAAATGTTCAAACTCGTATATAAAATTGATAATGTCTCTTATTCTTATTTTTCTCTACAATTCAGTCCAAAAGTCATTAGATGAGGCCGAGCAGATTAGGTGCTCGGTTGGGAAGGGGATCTGGGAGAGAGGAGAGCCCCAGTGACCCAGAGCAGAGTGTCAGAACTCAGGGGTAGCGAATAGAAAATTCCTAATTTCATGTTGGAGCAGAGCAGAGGGAGAGCAGCAGAGACTTGGCTTGTTGTTTTGGAAAGGGAGGAAGGTAGAATGCACTCTTTTCATTGGAGATATTGGTGTGAGCTCTTGATAGGAGAGAGAGCGAGAGAGAGAGAGCGAGAGAGCGAGAGCGAGAGCGAGAGCGAGAGAGAGGTAGAATTAAACATAGATGTAAAGCTCTGTTATACCTCCTGACTTCGTCCACTGAGAGCCTGGGAGCAGTGATATCTATGCACACCTAGTCCTACACCTTGGTTTGTAGATACCGTATTACCTCCACTTAAACGCACTCCTTGGAGAAATGGCTGATTCTACAGCTGGGACAGAGAAAGCAGATGAACCTGGAATATCTCTTGTTGTTTCATAAAGTAAAGGAGTGCTCTAAGAAACATGGGGGATACAGCAAAAGGATATAGGAGCCAACTTTAACGGGGCTCCCACTAGCCAAATCTGGGGCAATTTGAGCATCAGAATAATAATAAAGATTATAACTCACTGACTAACAGAAATTCCCGAGTCCCTACTGATCCAAATAAATCACTGCTGGAAGTCTAAATTTGATGAGGAATGGGGTATTTGCATGGTCTCAAAGTAACTTCCCCCACGTCCACATACTTATTAATTACAAAGGGAAAATGAGTCACTTCATAGTGGAGAAGCCGGGCACACACCGACTTAGCCAGGTGATCAAAGTAAAGAGCATCAATAATATGACCGATTGAAATCATGTGCCACCTGATAGGACGTAATGAGAAGAACACAGCATCATCAGTATGATATTCCTGCCAAAGATGCATAATCTCCATCTAATTATAAGGAAACATCAAGGAAACCCAAATTGAGGGACATTATACAAAATAACTGGCCTCTAACCTTCAAAAGTGTCACAGTCATGAAAGTTAAGGAAACATAAGCTTTGAACTGGATCCATTGGCTGTGAAAGTGATTATGAAATGATTGGCAAACCTTAAATAGAGTCTGAGGATTAGATGGCAGTAATGTGTCAGTGTTAATTTCCGAATTTTCTTGGTTGTCTTGTAGGGCAATGTCATTGTGTATGGGAAATATACAATTTGGAGAAGATGGTTCCGAATGGTTCCGAAAAAACAAATTTTACTGTTCTTGCAACTTTTCTCTAAGTTTGAGATACTTTCCAAATTAAAAAAAAATAAGTAATAACAGAAGTGCTGGTAGTCTTATACCTTGTTGATAAGACCTTTGGATAGAAGATGAAAGATAAGCATCAAAAACTTTAAAAAATGTTCATATTCTGACTGACACCTGATAGTCTCTGTAAACAAAGAAAAAAACTGTGGAAAAATACTTGTATTATAGCGTTAATTGGAAAAGTCATATTAATAAAATGTGCATACAGTAGGTTCCTAACTATTTACAAAAATACCATGAAAAGACTGGACATCTTCCTCCCCCACCATCCCTCGTGTCAGCCTGTCAAGGTAGGATGGCCCTGGTCGGCCACTGGCTACAGTGTTTTCCCGAGCTTTCTTTTCAGGATATAGCTTATTTCTGTTAAGGTACTTTCAGTTCCCTGCATTGTTCATTCTTTTGCCTTCCGGGCTCACTGTACACCCTCGCTCCACCTCCATCTCAGCGGGTCCCCGCCCCACGTCCACAGAGGCTCCGCCTTCTCGCATCTCACCGAGGACAGGATTTCTTCCGTTTCCGGTGTTGAACTGTTTTCAAACGTGTGCTTCTGTTGTGACTTTAGCATTATGTTCCCTCTTCCTTATGCTGTATAGGCCCCGTCTTACTGCGTTTCTGTCTCCAATCTGTGTCTGCCAGCGGACAGACGGGGCAGCCTGGCGTGAGCTGCTCAGGATGCCCAGTTAGCAGGATGTGGGGCTTCTGGATCCTGCATTTCAGAGAGCTAGCCACTGGTTAGAAGCTACAACACTTCCTTCATCAGTGCTGCACCTGCAGGAAACTCTCCTCAGATTGTCACCTGTGGGATCTTCTCTGTAGTTTCTAGTAATGTGGCTAGATTCTGTATTTTAATGGGAAATTAGAAGCTATATCTGCTGGATGCTGAAGTCCACAAGGCCTGAAAGCAGCTTTTATTGAACATCCATTATAAGTAAATAATCCTCTTAAAATATTCACAGTAGCCTTCCGAAGGATTTGTTATGCTATCATTAACCAGTGAGTAAGTGATAGAGTCAGCAGTAAGCCCACCGCTCTTGATTTAAAGCTCATGCTGTTTCATGAAACCCCAGTTCCTCTAGGAAGCACAAAAGCAATGTTTTCTGATTGCCAAGAAGTCATCCTGGCTCTACTCCCTATTTTTTTTTGCTTAAGACACATACTTTCTCTTAATTATAAAAAGGCTAATGAAAGCCAAATTTATCCGATGTCTTTCTATTCTAGGTATTGTATTGATTTATTTTTCTGTTTTTCTCTCTTTTGTTTTTCTATTTATGATATAAATCAGATAGTATAAACTGTACACCCGAAGGCCTCTTGGGTAGAATTTTCCATCTCAGAAAGCAAGTGTGTGGTCATTTCATGCTATACAACAAACACGGACAGTGTAAGAAAAGCACCTCATCTCTTTGTAGTACAACCTATGATTTTCGGTGTAATTTTCCTCATACCCACTCATCCACTTTTACACAAATATTTTTTGAGGACTTCTGCAACTAAACAGACGCAACACCCAGCAGTCTCATGCCTGGCACGTCCCTCTAGCTTTGTGACTTGCCCCTCGTTCATTTTGATCTCAGCCTTGGTGCATTGCTGAGCTTTCCACTGTTAAATTGTCCTAGTGGAAAAAACAAAACAAAACAAAACACCCACAAATTCAAAGTGAAATAAGGTTAATATATCAAACCAATAACTGCTATATGGTAGTTTAGAAATCGTATAGTAACTACTGCTTCCTAATAAAATTACGTATTTGAATCAAAAGTTGAGCTCTAGGTGTTGAATGAGAGATTCTTGACATGGCAGTTTTCTTGTATTTAAAGCACACACTGGAAGTCTGAAATGTAATCTGTCTTCTTGGCACATTTGAAAATAGTCCTGAATTCTATGGTTTCCTTGTGGAAATGTAATTCCGGGACCTGTGTGTTCCTTCCAGATATTAAGCGTGCTCTTTTGGTGCAGAAGAGTGAAGGCAGTGCTTATGAGAAATGGACGGCAGAGTGTTTGTTCTTGATGTGAATGAAAACACGTAGGAGACAGCTCATGTTCTGAATCTCTCAGTCATGGACCTGAAATGGACCCCAGGACCTTGTGGTGGTGCCCTTCTGTCACACATGTCCTGGGTGGGTGGGGGACAATCCATGTGTATTGTGATCAAGGATGAGAACAAATGTGACAGAATCTATTTTCCTTCTGCATCTTCCCTGCTGTGGCGTTTTCTTGCAGGAAATAACTCCCGTGCATAGATGATTGTGTGGGGAGAGGCAGGGGTATAGGGAGGGTGGCAATTGGTAAAACTGTCTTTCCACAGATTCCAACGTTTCCCGACTGGAGTTTGCATTTACCACGTAGGAACATATGTGCGTGTTATGGAGAGAGACAGAGGCGATTACTAAAGCTGTTAATGCCTCCTGGAAGGTGGAATGACAAACTGCAAAGGTTTCTTGCCAGGGAAAATGTGGAAATGGCTGTGCCACCTATTGTTTAAACCAGAGAATAGCCTCAGGTTCTGTGGGACAAACCTGAGGAGTAAGTACCTGTGAGCTTTTGTCTTCTTCTCCCCTCACAGGCGAGCTCCAGCTCCTTGTTTATAATCTCATACACTTGTTATTAAGTGGGCTATCCAATGTGGGTTTTCGCAGTGTAGAGGAAGATAATTTACATGGAAAACACACAATGGGTCCTTGTTTACATTGCGTGTGATTTTCAATACTTTCTTACACACTGTGGGGCTTAGGACCCTCCATTTGGGTGCTTTCCCCCTCAACAAAACAAAACAAGAACAAAAGAGAGATTTGTCTTCCTTATAGCTGTTAATGCTGTATGAAAAAGTAGGCAAGTGCTTGCAACTAGTGTCATTGTCACGTTCTGTTACCCAGTAGGCAATTCATTCACTGTTGGCGACAGCCAACACCAGTTGTTTTTATTGCTGTCCCTACATGGACTCGTTTGAGGATCAGATGAGTTGCTCTGTTACTGGATGTTCAGTCCTTCAGCAGGGAGAGGGCTTGACGAACTGGTGTTAAGTTTATGTAGTGGAGCACACGTGAACTTGGCAGGAGGAGATTCTCACAGGTGATATGTGCTCGTGTAGGTTGCAGTGAGTCTTGGGAGTTGCCAAACCACTTTAATTGCTAGAGACCAATGCCCCTGAAGGAATTACCATGGCTTCATTCCATGGCTTTCACAGTTAAATCTGCATTTAGAAGGCAACATGGCGCCATGTGAAGGGCATAACTTTAGTGGGTTCCAGTCTTGGGAGCTGTTGCTGTTTTTCAGACCAGTTCTCAACAGTCTCAGTTCTAGGGAGTTTGCACTAGGGCCTCGCACTCACAGCACAGACAGTGGCCTCGGTGGCTTTCTCGACCCTCCCCCTTCCTTACATTCCTTTTTAACATTTCCCTGGCTTTCAGACGTTTAACATACACCTGGGCCAAACCTGTGGCGCTCACTTTCTGACCCCGCTAAACCAACTACAGGTAAGCTTTCAGTTGTCACATTGAGGATTGGCACCAACCAGTGGTTTTTTTACTGGCATTATCAAGTTCAAGAAATCCCAAGTTCAGGCGGAGCAGTACATGCAGAAATGGTGTGAAGTAATAGATTGGGGCCAGAAGACATATGAGGGCTGGTTCTCAGCCGTGGGCAAGCTCTTAAGGTCTTTTCCCCTCATCTATAAAATGGGAAATTCAGGTCAGATCAGATCAAAAGGTTTTGAGGTTTCTTCTTCCTCTAAATATGTGTATGTATATGGAATTTATCTTGCTAATATGCCCTTCGATATCTAAATTTATAATCCTACTTAAATGCAGATTTCTAGTCCAAATGCAGTACTAGACTTTCTTTCCCCTGGGTCAAATGTGATGACGAGATGACTTCTCCAGTCCCCTTCTAGCCTCATGATTCTGGGAGAAAGTTACATGTTCTTTCCGTGACAGAAATTCTTCAAAGTTTATCTAGAAGACTCACAGACAAACTAGGATAAACATATCTTTCCTTGGGGAATCGCCATCTTTCCGGAACCCTCTGCAGCCTCATATTTTTGATCATCAATACATAATATCTAAATAGATGACACATTTCATATCCATAAAGAACAAACATATCATAGTTAATATTGGGTGCCTTCTAACGGCTATGTTTTGGAACACTTATTTTTAGACCTCCAAACTTTCAGCGTGGATAAATTTTGTTTTTAATCTAAGAAAATTTTATGATAGGTATTTAAAGAGGGGGATATTATTAGCTTTCCTCTATCTCCCGTTCTCTTCCCTGTTTGGATTTTCTGTGTCATAACTACTACACCTATGAATCGACAGAAATAGTTCAGTTAAATGATTGCCAAAAACACACTCAGAGTTCTACAAGAACTAATTTTTAAGCAAATCAAAATATTAGGAAATAAAGAAAACAGAGAGGGAGTTTACTAATTATGTGTAGGCTCTCTTCCTGATGTTACTGGGTGCTCTCTCTGACTTCAGTGGACATTTCTATCCAGGGGCAAGAGCTAAGCACAACTCTTCTTGGTGAGAACCTCACGCTGGAGTTTCAGGTCCTCACTTCTCTGTATGGAAAAACTTCATCAGTGGTGTGAGTTATGGCAGTAAACTGGTGAAGGGGAGGAGAGAACAAGAGCAGGGTTCAATTTCTAAAAGTCCATTTTTATACATTTTACGCATTTTTACTACAACCGCGTTGTTGCTCCAAACGGAAAATAGGATTCTGTATTTTGTTTCCCATCAGAAATCCAGAAAAAAGACAGAAGCGTCTTATCATACCCACAGATACCACTTGCATTGTTATTTTAAAAATTCTTCTTGTTAGTTCAAGCTCTTATTTTTACTGGAGATGATACCAAGGGAGCTTTATAATATGCATGGTCTCAAATGAGACACCACCACCTCCCAATAGCTTCTGTCCCTTCGTTCTAGTTATTTTTCTTGGGGTCACAGCAATATTCTGAAGGTATTCTTAATGTTTCTTTCCTTTTTTAGATAATAAAAATACTAAGACCTGATCAGAGAGGTTGAGACTCCTGCTGTCTTCAGAATTGGCAGTAGTGATCTCACTTGGAATCTAATATTTTTTAATCCACTATATTATTATATACAAAGCAGTATGATTTTTCTGCTTTGTTACCCTTTCATATATGTGTGTGTTTGTTACTCTGTAACCCGTATACATGTTACCGAGTAATCAAGGTTCCAATTAAAAATATGTATTCATAAATATTTTTATGACTCAAAAAGTACGAAAACTTTTGAGTTTAGATGAAAATGCATCAAACTTCGGATTGTAGAATTTCCCCAGAAATGGAAAGGACACTTAAGAGTATGTTAATTAAATCCTTCAACTTCTACAGTCTGGAGCGTTGTGATCGTTATGACAATGCTCTGTTTAAGTGTGATATCACATTGCAGCCCAAAGTCACATTTCCCTGTAGATTTTGTTAGTTTTGCCACTGTTTTATATAGTTAATATTTATTCAGTGTTCAGTAGACTATGAAAGCTCAGGCATTTCACAGCAACCCTACTTGCCTTAATTTTCATTTCAGCTAAGAAGCAGGAACTAAATCACTTGCCCAAAATGGCAGTGGCATCAAGTGCCTTCACCGGTACTTGAACTTGGGCCTCTAACTTCAGAGTCTAAACGCTTGCCCACTGCTCCACCAGCTCAACTGGTAAAGGTGCTAGGGTGTCTCAGCGGACTTGCCCACGCTCTGCAGGTCCAAACAGAATCAGTCTTGTGGTTTAATTTCTTAACAGGGATGCTGAGGGCAAAGGAGAGTCTCTTATTTTCAAAACAAATGACTTTGGCATTCATAAGAAAAGAAACCTAGAAAATTGGCAGCACTTGGCTTTGTGTGCAAACACTGCTGCTTTGTTTCCCTGCGTCGCAGCTCCTCATTAAACAGCTCCCTCCCTGTGGTGCTGGAGAAAGGAAAGGAAAACTTCAGAGGTACAGCCACTCCCCAAGCTCCATCATTGCCAGAGCTGCTAGTATTTACTTTTCCAAATTTGAAAAATAGTGGTGGCATTCATACAGCCCTTACACCCTCCGGGATCCCAGTAGATTTCCCAGCACAGAAACATTAATGGGAGAGGAAGGGGGAGGCTGGGGGCAGCTCCTTCCCGGAAACTCAGGCCAGCCAGGTCCTCAGCTCAGAGGAGTGCAGGCGGGGGGTCACTGAGGCCCATCTTCACTTCTTATTTACGTGGTGTTCTAGAATGCGTGAAGGGCCCTTAGATATCACACAGGCAAGGGAACTGTTGTTTCCCCAGCACAGGCTCCCAGCGTATGTGGGTGACGGGTGGTTTCCGCTCTTCCGCTGACACTCACTCAGACAAGCTGCTAAGCAGACCCTGGGGTTCTTCTCTACCAGCAGCATTGAGAAGCTCTGAATATTTCCACCTTCCTCTCTTGTCCTATTTATACATAAGGAAAGACTGAGAGACGTGTGGGGACTCAATTACTGTCACAGCTGCAGTACCGTTGATACCCGCTCTGGGTTCCCGTCACCCCAGAACAGCAGTTATTCAGGGGCGTCACTTGGTTGTAAGCTCCTTTTCTCATGATGCTGTAAGAAGCTCTGCCGTCACTTTGTTATAACTCATGGCAGCGACCATGGCTTGCACTTTTTTTTTTTTTGCTATAAAATCACCCCCTTGTACATGGGGAATAACTTGTTAATTGACTGATTACTCATTTTTCAAAAATTTAGTTTATTTCTTTTCTAATGAATTTAATCCTAGTTCTCACTTCTGAGTACAAATTGCCCTGGAGTTTATTTCTTGTCTTACCCTTCTTCCATTCTTTCTTTAAAAATGTATTGTGCGGAAAACACTTGACGTGAGATTTATCTACCCTCCTAACAGAATTTTAAGCCACAATATAGCACTGTTATCTACAGGCACAATGTTGTGCAGCAGATTTCTAGAATCTTCTTTTTCATAACTGGAATTTTATATCCATTGATTAGCAAGCCCCCTTTTCCCCTTTCCCCAGTCTCTGACGGCCACCTTGCTGTCAGTTCTTTGCTGTGATGAGTTTGACTACTTTAGACACCTCATGTAACTGCAGTCTTATTCTGCTTAGCATAATGTCCTCACAGGTCTTCTAGTTGTTGCATATTGCGTGATTTCCTTCCTTTTAAAGGCCAAATAATATTCCATTGTGTGTACATACCATATCTTTGTAATCCAGTCACCCTGCCATGGACATTTAGGTGGTTTCCACATCTTGGCTCCTGTCAGTAATGCCACAGTGAACATGGAAGGCGAGCTATTATCTCCTCAGGATCTAGATTTTAGTTCTTTGGGATAAATACCCGGAAGTGGAATCTTCCATTCTTTTCTTATCTCTTTTTCGTCCCCTAACTCTTCCACCTCTTCCCCCATGGAAATCCCAAAGTGCTAGATACATGTATCTGGTTTATGAAAGAGTTTCAGTTCCTTAAGGTATTTCTTTGTTTATTCAGGTGTTTATTGCTACCAGTTGTTCTGTGTTTAATCCCTCTTTTGTGAACCTTAATGAGATTTTGGACAGCCATCTGGTTTTCCCATCATAATTTGGTTATTAAAATTAGTCTAGTCCAGTTTAAAACTTCAATTTTATGTATGATACAAATCTCTTTCTCCCCATCACAGATAAGACTTAAAACTGAAGGCGCTTAGAGGGAGGGGATATGGTGTGTCTGTTCCATACTTCGTGCTCCCTCTAATTGTAGACTCTGGCACCTGTGTGATGGTGGACCAGTAGGATGGATGGTTCAGGGCAAATGACTTTTTCTTTCATGGGTAAGATGCTACTTTTCTGTGTTGCTTCTACCAAGGTCTTTGTGGGAGGTATCCAAATGCTGACTCTTACAACACGCACATGTGGGCAATTTGGAGGGCCCTGTTCCCCTTCTTCCGCCCACTATTGTGGAGGTGCTGGATGTGGCAGCTTTGGTCCTAGCTCCCTTTGCCACCTTTGCAGTGGCAAGATGGCAGAAGCGGAACCACCTTCTGTGGTGTCTACTGTCCCATGAGATCACATGTATTTATGACAGAACCATGATGGCAGATAGGCTATGCCACTGCATCCTTATCTGCTCCCCGATTCTCGTATTATTGTTGGCAGCTTCTCCAACAGTCTTTTCAGACGCTGGAGAATTTAACGCTCTGTCCTCAGCTACGGGCCTTAACCTCAGTTCTGGACCAGTAGGGAAAGCCCCTCACAGTCGCGCCTCAGCACGCAGCTGTGCTAGGAGGAAGGGAGGGGACAAAGGAAAGGCCTCGTGGTTCTGCTCTGGATCGGGAAAGAGTGATTCCGTTCTCCCTAAGCCCTTTTTTCCTCAAGCGTTTGGATGTTTCTGTTCTGGAATTTCATGATGTTCACGGCTTCTGTGTTCTAGAGGTTCTGGATGTCCTTCATCCTGCTTATTGTCAAGTCATCAGGAGCCCTGCCGTGTGTGAATTTTGCTCCTGTGGGTCTGCATGGGGGGCTCCTTCCTCGGTAACTCGCGTCTGTATTCTCCGTGCTCCATTTGTGTTCTCAGGGGGCAGGAAAGACGGGTGCTTTGTTATGTGAGACAGGTCAGTGTTTGGCACCTGTTGCCTATTTTAGTGTCTCCTGAGTCACTTCGGGAAGGCTGTAGCTGAATTCAGTTTACTTTTGATTCTTTTTTTTTTTTTTTTTTTAAGATACTTTGAAAACAGATCTCAGTGACAACCTGTTGTCTTTTGGCAACGACCACACTTTCACAACCCTCAAGAACGACAGAAACTAGTTAATTTTCCCTGGTTCTCTAACTCTTTTACTCACAGGAAATCCTTTAAGAGTAAATCAGAAGTATGAGTGGGTTGCTGCTCATGTTCCAGTTTTCCCACACAGTTCATAAAAATGTGGGGAAAGGCAGATGTGAGGGAAGGACTTTTTACATTATCTGGGAGTGGGGGAGCAGCCTTCAGCTCCCCTTGGCTGGAAGAGGCACAAAGGTGGGTCTGCGGGCACATCCCTGAGCTGCCCGTCTCCTGCCCAGCCCCACCCCCAGCAACACCCCCTCCGCCCTCCTCCCTTTCTAGTCACTTAGAAGGTAGACTGGCAAGGCTTGCTTGTCTTACAAGGTATATTTTTACTCCAACAACTTTAACATTTACCTCAGGAAACCACTGCCTGTACTGAGATTTATTTTTCCCAACCAGAGCATGTTTGTGCTTTTAATACAAACATCCAAAACACAATCTTTATTTTTTAAGGTAGTCTTTAAACACTTAGAGAATCGATACCCAAATGTACATTCAATATCCCCCTTTTCTCTTTTTCCTTCACCCTCTAAATAGCTAGCTGTCTTCAGAGCACACACTCCCTACTCAGAGAGCTTGGGAATAGTTAGGTTCTCAAATGCCACATCCAGCGTGGAGGCCAGCTCAGCATGGCGGCGAACTGAGAGAAACATCTTTAAACACCAAGAGACGTGTGCTCTGCTCTCTAACCAGGGCTGCGGCCTTGTGCTGTTTCTGACCGAAACCCCAAATTCAATGCCAACATCAGGAATGGTCAGGAACGACCCCTGATTGGAGTTTTGAAGGACTTAGCTTCCCCCACCTCTCCTTTCTTTGGAATTTTCATAGGATTCTCTGTTTGTGTAAGAATTCTGTTGTAAGCAGATACTTATGTTATACTTTTGCAATATCATTTTAAACGTGCCTCTTTACATCTTTAAACCGTGGCCATATTAACCATTTGCAGAAAACTGGACCTGCTGCCCAAGCCCCACTTTATGCCATTGAGATGAGGAGCAGAGCCCACCAGGCCGTGTTCTCACAGCTTCTAACCTTCATCTTCAGGGCCCCTCAGAGAGATGGGTGACGACCCCTATTTTAGATGAGTAAACCAAAGTTGTCCAAGGCCAGACAGCTAGTTGGTTGAGAAACCTGGATTCACATCCAGTTCCAAGGGTAGCCTTCTCTCTACCATATATGATTGCTTCCCAGCTATAAGCATTTGCTTCACTGCCGAAAGAACGATTTATACTTTATCAAGTCTCAGGGCAGTGGGACTATTCTGGGCCTGCCCACTCCGGCTAATTAAGAAATGGTAAAAAGATAGGAAGAGCTTACGTATACGAAGCCTTTTTGCCTTTCTTTGCTCACATTCTTAATACATCTCTCCTCCCTTTGAATGTTTTAATTATTCTCCCCTTCTTTTATTTCTGTTAACATCTGTCACCATCTGAGTCTCCTCAGGGAATAGTGTTTACTTGCTCCTTATTTTATGGGTTGTCCCCACCTCAACTCAACTCTATGGTCCACCCTGTTCCAGGCCCCAAGCCCCTCAGAACCCTTTGTGTGCACGTGTATTCTTGCGCTCCCAAGGATAGAGTCTCCTGCATGAGAAAGCTGGATGAAAGCCTGGAAAGGTTATTTTGTTTAAATTCTTTCCTTGAAGTTCCTTTGGTGAAAGAGCCAGGCTGGAAATCATACTAGAACAGTTGTGTTTCATAGTTACAGTGTAATCGGGAGATTGTAATTCATGGCCGTTAAATTGCTTTCTTTGAAGTATAAGAAAAACCAGAACAACTTTTATGGCCCCTTAACCCGCAGGATTATAGTACACATGAATTAAAGGCAAGTGTATTGCGAACTCTCCCAGGTAACGTGGCTGGCAGAATTCCACCTTCATCCTCGTGCTCATTCATTGGTTGACTTTCAACTGAAAACTAGGCTGGGAAGGGTGGGTATGATAATCTCGGAAGGCTTTTTCTTTTCTCTCATCTTTGCATTTTTGTAAAACAGATCAGGGATAAAGAGACATTCTGGTGGCTGAACTAAGAACGAGAATCGTTCTTTCTCTGCGGGATCTCATCAGGAAAGGGCAGCAGAACAAGAATGACTAGCCACCTCGCACTTCCCACATGCCAGCGCTATGCTGGCCTCAGGCTTACCCGTATTCATAGAAGCTTCACAGCAATCCTGCGTAGTTAATATCAGCATTCCCACTTTACCCGTAGGAATGAGACGGGCTAGAGAAATTCAAGTAAGTCCCAGATCACTTGAGGTAGGTGGTAGTACCTGAATTCCATCCCAGATCTGAGCCAAGGCACGTGCTACTGTCCCCACCTTGTGTTGCCTCCAGAACTGATACCTAATGCTGTGGAAAAATCAGGAATCCTGCAGGAACCCCTTGGCCTTGGTCCTAATACCCCTGGGATAATCCATTGCTCAATAAGTCACTGAGATTTACACTGTTGTAACTGTTCTTAAGGGAATTTCATGGGAAAACTGTGGAGAACGAAAAGAAAAAATGTATGTTAGTATTTAGTGATTATATATGTGATATTTATATTATATAATAAACATATAAATGTTTCATATCTCTTTGTCTAATGTTAAGAGGTGCTTAAAAATAGATATCATCAGAAAAGCAGGAAAGTTGGTTTTGTGTTGCTAGAAAAGGTACTTTTCTTAAAGGGCAATGGTTTTTTCATTAAAAATTTTGTTGATAGCTGAGCTGATTTAAAAAATGGCAGGGGTCATGGATCTTTCAGAGTGGAATGTAAAGTTACACTCCACTTGTTCTGAGAGGAGGTAACACATAGGAAATAAAAATTTGTGAACTTACATTGTACATATTTCTTAGTAATACATTCTGTCACCTGTATTTATTGCCTGGAATATTTTCAATATGGTCTTAGTCCTGGACAATTCTGGCGAGGTCATTGCAGGTTCCACCACTCCACTAGATGGCGCTGTTGTAGCATGGATATGCTTGATGCCCCCACCATGGGTTTGAGAAGCACATAAGAACTTGGTGTTCTGTTGGGATACCCCAACGCCTAATGCAGTGTGAATTAGAGCCCCAGAATGTAATAGAGTTTGTTCATATTTCTGGTTCTGGCACCAGTTCTTCTTCTGTGTGTCTGCCCCTTCACCATCTTTCCCTCTGTCTCTTCCAGCATATCTCTTCCTAAGGCTTGTCCACCAACCCTTCTCACTATAACTCCACTCTTCTCTCCCTTACTCTTCACACATCTTCTCTCTTTGGTGAGTGTACAACACCCTTACGGTGTGTAATGGTAAACTGAGGTGTTTCTGTGTGAGCCATGCAATGGGAGCAACTACGGGGGGGCTTACTTTGCAAGAAGATGATCCTCTTGGTCTTCAGAGTGGATGGAGTCTTTCCTCACACCTGGCCTGGTCTCAGGGGGCTCACCTTGCTATTTCCCTCAGATTAATATGGTGCTTTCTCAAAAATGATGAGTTTGGTCCTAGTAAATACAATCAGGAGAATAGGGACGCTGGCATGGGGTGTAGCACTGGGGAGGTGTACAAAATGTCTGATCTTTTGGGCATCATCCAGAACCAGGGCTAAAGGGAGCTGCCAGAGCCTCTGTCGAAATCGCTCATGTTGAAGTGAGGCGAGAGAGATCCAGAGAATCCAGGTCTCCTCCTGGCCGATTTAGTCCTCTGTTCTGAATAGCTGCCAGCTCCAAAGAGGGAGAGCCTTGATATAAAGAAAGGAACCATCTGTGGATATTATTTATTGTAGGGTCTGCAATTCTGAAGATTACCAGTTCTGAGAAGTGACCTCTGTTTGACTATCATTTGTAGTTCAAAAGAGGATCATGAAAAACATTTAAAACATTTAAACTATTTTCAATCTTTCCCATAAAGTATTTGTCATTGCTATGTGGGATTATTAAGTATTGTTTCCGTCTTCAAGCCACATGTTTCAAACCAGGCGTGTTTCCTGGATTCTTGACAAGAGTGGTTAATGTGAAAACTCCACATCTTCAAAACATGACTTCCTCATATCCTTTGGTTTCTAGAGTGAAGTTAGACACTGCCCCTTCATTGTACCTAGAGCAAGTAGAAACTTTCAAAACATCTCTACCTGATAAGGTTGAAGATGGGTTGGCAAGAGGAGGAGGTGCTTATGGGAATCAAATTTGTAGGTGGGCAGACATGTTTGGATTTGCCTGGCATATTTTTCTCTGTGGTGTAATTCATCTTCTATTGTAATAAAACTTCCTCACCAGTCAGAAGCAACACTTTCCAAGATGTCATTTAATTCATGCTAACACTTTAAGTTGAAGTCAGGTGACTAGATTGGAAGGCAGTGTTTGGAACTGGCCAAGGACGATCCTACATGTGGTTCTGTGTTATGACTTCAGGAGTATCATTCGCATCAACCTTGCTCTCTGTCAAAGGTGCAGGACCGTGGCCTCGTTCCGTAAGACATGGGGGAAGCAGTGTAAATATTGTGTTTCTTGGTGGGCTTTTCCTTCATACCACACAACTTCAAAGGCTAAATAAAATCTTACTCAGGTGAAATAAATTACTCTCTAAATTTTCTAGACCTTTAATATGTATAGAATAGTTTTTCAAAGAAATGTGATCCTTTTGTTTTCTAACACTGCATAAACCAATTAGAAAATTAACAAATCCTCACTGATATTGTCCATCAGACATGTTTTCTGCCTTCCAGAATCTTCCAGTTTACTAGACAGGATGAAGTCAGTAAATGACCAAAGATCGATGTAAGGCCTGTAGGATTTGTTATCTTTATTAGTGAATACTCTAGAAATGAAACTCCTTAATAACTGTTTCAGCCATATCGCAAACTAAAGGATTGTAATTTAAATGTGTGTATGGTGGTGTCCAGGGGAGGGGGAAACAGGGAGGAGTCCTTGGGACCTAACCTGGGTCCAAAGTAGGTTTTGAGAAGTTTTCTGTCATTTTCAGCTTGGGAGCATGGTTGATGCTATGGGACATTCTAGAGAGAAATGGAACGTGGGAGCCCCCTACAGACCACAGCCTCTCCTGCCCCGCAGGGAGGGAGGGAAAAGAAGTAATATCCCATCTCTAGCTTCACGTCCAGGTTCCTTTACTTCTTCCAGGTTCTTTTTACTCCACTCCCTTATTTCTCCTTTCACTCGTCTTGTCTTCCCACCTCTTCTGGGAAGAATAGGAAAGAACTGACACTTATCAGTGCCCCACCAAGTGTCACCATCTGGCTGGCTCGAGGGTAGGAAACAGGGAGGGGCAGAAGAGACAAGGTATCTGTTTGTGTATTTGTCTACAGCCCGGCAGGCACAATGTCTTCATTAGGAAAACAAGCACCGAGATTTATGTATCTGATCGTTATCAAGAATCTTTATTCTGAAGAATTAAGCAAGAGAAAATGTCTTCAGTCAACTATTACAGAGTGTAAATGGAAGTCAAGGACAGTCACAGCTTATCTTAGGAGTATTTAACTTTCTTAACAGCCTTATGAGGTAGGTGTAATTATTTCCATTTTAGAGCAGAGGAGCTAGGATTCAAAACATGAAGTGAACTAGTGTGCACTTTCCCTGGTGCCTCCCGTGTTTCCCCAAAAATAAGCCCCAGTTAAGATCGTCAGCCAGACGGATGCATTTAGTATGTTATAACGATGTTCCAGAAGAAGATGACATGACTGTATTTGAATAAATGTAGATTGTTGTTCGTGAAAAAATAAGACTTCCCCTGAAAATACGCCCTAATGTACCTTTTGGAGCAAAAATTAATATAAGACCTGGTCTTAGTTTCCAGGAAATGCAGCATAAGGCCCGGTCTTATTTTCGGGCGAACACGGTAGCAGATAGTGGACAAATACTTGCTAAATGAAAAGTAAGGGACATATGTGACAGAGCCAGGATTTAAATCCAGGTTGTATAACCTCAACTCCAGGGCTCTTCCTGCTTTGTGGTTCCTGTTCTTCTTGGAAGGAACTTCAGTGAACCTAAGCTATCAGTGGTATCACCTCTGCTCCTTAATAGTTAACGTCTGATTATGAAAGAAGAAAAGTATGTCAGTTTCATGACCCTTTATCTGTCTTTTTTACTTTAGTTAGCTTGTAATTGTTTATGCATCCCTCTCTTTACCCTCTTGTCTCTTATCTGGCAAGTGGCTTAGTTGTTAAAAATGTAGATTCTGGTTCCAGATTTCCTGAGTTTAAATCTAGGCTCTGCCACTTATTAGCTGTGTGACCTTGGGCAAGTTATTTAACCTCTAGATGTCTCGGAATCATTAACTTGAAAAAAATGGCGATAATAAGAGAGCCTACATCAAAGGGTTATTATGAAGATCATATGAGCGTGTATGTGTAACACGTAAAGCAATTCCTGGTGGAGAGGAAGTGCTCCGTACATGTAGCCAACACAGCACGGCTGTGTATGTTGTCTTCAACCCATGTTTTCCTACCTTTAGAAAGAAACTTTCTGACAACAGAGTGTGTCATTATCATGGTCTCTCTCTCGCTCTCTTTTAGATTTCTTGAGTAAGCTCTGTATATTGTTATTTTTTTAAATTTTCATACTGTTTTCTCCCGTTTGTTTTGGTTTCATGTTTGGTTGCTTATTTGTTTTTATTGTGGTAAAATATACATTACATGAAATGTACCAATTTGACTATTTTTAAATGTACATTCAGTGGCATTAATTACATTCATAAAGTAGTGTAACCATCACCACTGTTTATTTCCCAAACTTTTTCATTGTCCTCAGGAGAGCTACCCCATTAAGCAATAATCCTTCATTCCCGTCTCCTCTCAGCCCTGGTAACCTCTAATCTACTTTCTGTCTCTGAATTTCACTATTCTAAGGACCTCAGATAAGTGGAATCCAAGTATTTATTCTTTTGTGTCTGGCTTTTGCACTTGACATGTCTTCAAGGTTCATCCATATTGTAGCATATGTCAGAACGTCATTTCTTTTTATGGCTGAATAACAGTCCATCCTATGTATAGACCATGTTTTGTTTTTCCCTTTATTTATGCGTAGCCTTTGGGTTGTTTCCCCAATAGAGATGCCCAGTAGACCTCTTGGCTGTTGTGAGTAATGCTGCTGTGAACAGGGGGGAACAAGCATGTGTTTGAGTCCCTGCTTTCAATCCCTTTAGGTGTACACCCAGGAGTGGAATTGTTGGATCATATGGTAATTTTATGTTTAGTTCTTTGAGGAACTGCTAAGCTGTTCCCACAGCAGCTGCGCCATTTTCCTTTCCTACCAGCAGTGCACAAGGTTCCAGTTGCTCCACGTCCTTGCCCACGCTTAGTATTTTTCATTTTTTTGGTGATAGCCATCCTAAAGGATGTGAAGTGCTATCACGTTGTGGTTGTCACGTAGTCCCTTACTAGAAACATAGCTATTCAATAAAATGAAGCAAATGTACAATAAAAATTGAAGACATCAAACTGTATTTCAGACATGAGTCCCTAGTTAGGTCACTGACTTAGAATCATTTATTCAAGAAGAATCATGTCTTGATAGGAGCTGTCAGGTTTCCAAACCCTGGGAGCTAGAAAATGAAGTTTCATTGTATTTTTTTTACCAAGGATTAATGATCTCCACACCCTCCCAAATGGCGGCTAAGAGATGGGTGGGAGGTCACCCCAGCGGGCTGTTAGCAGGAAGATAGCTCCTTGTCTTCGTGTCTTTTTGGATGAAATGCTGGGAGCTGAGCCTGTGACTGTACATTTCGGAATTCACTTGCTCACAGGTGTTGGCAGCCCTGGCCCAGCTCCAGCACAACGTTTTCCCTGGAGGAACGCCACGCTTTGCATTTCCTTGTCTACACACTGTGTTATTGTCAAACCTTTCAGCCAGGATCAGAGAGAGGTTGGTTTGTCTGGGCATTGCCACAATGGTGCCTACGCATGACCTGTCGTCTGAGCGCCTGCCAGAGAAAGCTGTCACCCCTTCAGGGCACTTGGGGCTGGAAGACGCACCTGATAGTGGCTGGTCCCACTCCCAGCCATTCTGATCACCCCCTGACTTCCAAGGCCTCCACCCCCACCTTACCTTGTACTTCCTCCTGTCCTCACATACTCCCAGCTGCCTTGAGTTGAGTCTTGTTTCTTGGTGCTGCTGTATGGTCTGAGGTCAGGGGGCAGGTGGGGCCCACGACTGGGAGTGGCAGCCCTTGTTCCTGCAGTGCCATTTGCAGAGCCCGGCAACCTGGCTGGAGTCCCTTGCCACACAGCATGGCCTGCACCAGCCCACACCTCATTGTTTCTCAGGGAAAGTAATCTGGTCACTGCTGATTTCTCAGCCAAGGTTAAAGGCGATCACACGAGAGGAAAGTGCATTGCCAACCAAAAATATTAGTTGTTGATATCTATACAAAGCTGCTTGAGGAGAGAGGGGGTCTTCTGTGTCTTACAGCACAAAGTGTGCTCAGAGAAGAGGCTCATTAAGTTCCAGCCAAAAGAAAGAGGCTCCGAGTCCTGATTTCACAGGAAGTCAGTTCTCCAGGGACCCATCCCCCCGCCACATTCCCTGCTGCCTTTGATTAGCACTCACGTGACTCAGTTGCCCAGAGCTGTCTGTTAACAAATCAGTCTGTCTTTCCCATTCTGTTCCTTTTGCTTCTCCATGTTTGGCATTGTTACATAAGTGCATTAAGTGTCTCATTATGTCGGGTCAATGTGTCATTTGTTTGATTCAAGTCTGTGCCCTGAACTGAGTTCAGAAGCCCTCAGAGAACCGTGTGCTGACCGTGACACACCCATGGAAAAGCACTCCATGTGCACGTCCCCCAGAAACAGACGACGGTGTGGTCTCAGTGCCAATTCATAAACGAGAACTTCTCTGGAATGTAGGTCATGTCAGGCCTTCAGAATCCGGGGATAGACTCCTTCATCCAAAGCACAGAGGCGTCTTGCTAAACAGTAAGGAAGGAGTGGGAGGCAGTTTAAACCTGGGGCTGATACATCGCCCTTTTCTCTCCGCTCCGTCCCCCTCCCACAGGCTTGGAGCTTTTTGTGTCTCTGGAGGTATCCCAGCTTGGATGAGGACACTGGAAAGCCAGCTAGCCCTAGTTCTGTGTGCTGTCTTCATTTGGTTGGGTTCTTGCATCCTGGGCGTGGCTGTATTTGTTGAAGCTACCCCTACTTTATATTTCATACTTGGAGGAGAGGTCTTGTGTCTTCTGATTGTCTGTCAGTATTTGTCAGACATGGACTGAATTCCTACTATGTGCCTAGCACTGTTCTCAGCTCTGAGAATGCATTAGGTAACCAGGTAGACAAGGCCCTGACCTCATGGGTGTGTCTGTTTGTTCCATTCTCTAGTGGTTAGATCACCGTGTTGAAAGTAATGGCCATATCATGAAATTCTATTCTATGCAAACGTGTTAATATTGCATATGGAAGAGGCCCATTCATCACAATACACCTCGAATCCCAGCCAGCTGGTTGACAGGTGTGTGCCATTGATCATGAGGGTCTGGGAAAGTTGGGAGCTGCTCTGAAGACTTGGTCCTCAGTCAGCCAACAGGTTTCACTGGGCATCCTCTCTCTGCAGAGCAGCATGTAGAACCTCACTTTGGGATTTAGGCGCGACCAGCGCTCTTTGTTAGGAGTCCACAATGCGTGTGTTCTGTTCCGTCAGAGAAGATGGCGTGTATGTATGTATTTGTAGAGTAAAACAAGAAAAGCGATGAAACATTCATTGCATTGAGCATTGTTAACTGCCAGAAAGATATTAGGTGTTGGAAAATTAGACATTGTAATGGGTACAAATCTCAGTCCAAAAACTACAGTGTGCAAGAAATAATACTTAAAACTTGTTCTATAAATCTGCCCAATTTCTGGCTCTGGTTCCTCTTTCCACCAGTGGGGGGGAGAATTTAATCTCTGTCTTGGGGTTCCGAGGCCATCCCCAGGACCAAGCTGGCTGGGACTTGGTCTCTCAGCCACCCACCTCTGGGAGCCTGGCTCTTCCCTGGCGCTTCCTTGCCACTCAGTGGACTCGGGAGTCCCACGTGAGGTTGCATGTGGCTCTGTCTACCCAGTTCCTCCGCCTGGGGAAGTTGTCTGCCGGGGGGGCGGGGGGGGCGTCCTAGCAGGAATCAGGGGCCAGGCCCCTGCTCCTTCAGACCCCTAGGCCTCCCTGGTCTCCCTACCACCTCTCCTGAGACACAGCGGAGTCTGATCCATGTGAGAGAAACAAGGGGCAATGCAGAGAGAAGAATACAAATTAATGTCTCAAAATATCATCCAGCCCCACAGTTCATATTTGTACAGTCTGTTACTATTTCCCACACCTATTGGCGTAAGTGATCTATTTAGTCCTCATCGCAGCCATGACTTCGTTACCATTCTCTCCATTGTTAAGGTTAAATGCGTGTCATACGTGCGGAAGCCTTAGAGACAATACATGAATTAATGGCAGAGTCAGAGTTTGGACCTTGTTGTTTTTACTCCATTGCAGTGACCACAGTGCTTTGCAGATTGTTCTGAGATTTATGAAGTCACCTCTGATATGTAGTATTAATAAGCGTAACAGTTTGTTTAGAACGTGGGCGTTAGAAACGTCCAGGTAAATGTTGTGTCTTATTTTATTTATCTATTTGCATTTTAAAAGAATTTATTTTTTGTGAAGGACAGATTTTACCTGTGTCCATTTTACAGTATCTTTTTCCTTTTTTAGAAAAGTGTCTGCATCTTTTCTTAATCGCACTCCTCATCACCTAGTATTATGAGCTGCTTATGGATAAAAGGAAGTGACTGGTGAATTAAACAACATGTGTTCTTACCTGAGGGCATAACACCTACTTTATGACCACAACTCAGGTCTTCCCTGTTTCTGAAATGAGGCCAGAAGTATAACTTCTGTCCCAAATGAGGAAGTAGCTAAAGTCCTGGGCTGTGAGCCCCTGGCTCCAAGATGACAGAGAAAGAGCGTTCATCCACGGTGACCTTGAGAGAGCGTACCCTTCCCACACGCCTCTCTCATCAGCCACAACATTAGCTAAATGAGAAGCCCCACCTGCCAGGTGCCCATCCACTGCTGTGCACTGTACCCCCGAGTCCCAGCTCCCTCTCAGCAGTTTGTTGGGCCCATCTGTGACTCCTGAAATACCCAGGAGACATCTGGGGAAGGGTGTAAATAATGATAATCACAGAGCAATTCCGAAAGTATAGGCTTAGTGGGGGCAGATTGTCCCCGGGCTTAGGATTGGGCTGCAATTTCCACTTTCAAATTGCTACTTATGCAACTGGAGAGATATAAGTGTAAAGAAAACAATTCTAATAGTTTTATTTTTTGTAATGACAAGAACAGCCAGGAGAAGTTGAGAGAGGGAGATGATGGACCAACCAGAAGAGACAAATCCCTTTGGATTCCTTTCCACGCTTTAAAACTAAACTGTTTTTTAAGTATCTAAAGTGATTAAATATGTGGGATATTTTTTTCATTCTTAGTGAGCCTCTGGCAGGAATATCAGATACTGACTTTAATGTCTGTTCTTTTTTTGTTGTGGTAAAATATACATAACCTAGAATTTCCCATTTTAACAGTTTTTAAACATATAAATCCTGTGGCGTTAAGGACATTCACACTGTCGGGCAGCCATCACCCCCATCCATCTCCAGGACTGTTTCAATTTCCCGAACTGAAACTCTGTCCCCATGAAATAGGGACTCCCTACTTCCCGCGTCATCCCAGCCCTGGCAGCCACCATTCTTCTTTCTGTCTTTCTGAATTTGACTCCTCTAGGTCTCTCATATAAATGGAACTTAGTGTTTTTGGACCAACTTTTAAAATGTGCTTTCTTCTTTTAAATGTTAGTATTGCTCATGCTTTTATAGTGTATTTACTTGCATTCTTTCTATATTGTCTGTGAGAGAGGCAGCAGAGCCCATGTTCTAAGGCAGCTTAGAACATGGAGTCAGGGGCTAACCCACCCAGGTTCAAAGCCTGACTGCCTCTTGCTGGGTGATGCAGCTTTGGGTAAGTGGTTGAACTTCTCTGTGCTTCAGTTTCTTCCGCTCTCATATGGGGGTGGAAGTTGTACCCATCTCATCAGGTTGTGGTGAGAGGCAAGTGAGTTAACAAGAGTGTGATGTGTCAGACACTGTGCGGCCTGGGATAAGCACTCAGAGGTGAAGTAGCAGTTGCAGCCAACGTTATTCATCACGACGTTATGGGAACTGCGGCCGCGATATATACAGACTAGAGAGTAGCTCATGACGACTCCAGACCTCACGGCCACCGTTCTAGAACCATGCTTATTATGCTACGTGGCTTCCCTTGTTGGAAGGTTTTGGAAGAACACGGCGTTAGCGCCAGCCAGTCGCCAACATGGCCGCCAGTGATTCCCACTTGGATCCTCACGTGCTTGTGTAGTCCTCTGCCTGCGGGGACCAGAGCTGGTGTGTGTGACTGTGGGATGTGGCAGAAGTGATGGTATGTCATTTCTGAGATTATGCTATAAAAGACATTGGCTTCTCTTTTGGCTGCTCTCTCTCTTTCTTGGGTCACTCAATTGGAGGGAAGCCACCTACCTATTGTAGCAGAGCTCTGGTGAGGCCACATAGTGTGTGACTGACGCCTCTGGTTAACAGCCAGTGAGAAACTGAGGTTTGCCCACAACCACACGAGTGAGCTTGGGAAAAGATCTTCCAGCCCTCGCCATCCTTGAATTGACTGTGGCCCCTGCTGATGGTTGACTGCAACCTCACGGGGCACCCTGGGCCAGCACCAACCAGCTAAGTCAATTGCAGATTCCACAGCCTCAAAACTGTGTGAAATAACATTGGTTGCTTTAAGCAGCTAATGTGTCAGTAGATAACAGATATACATGACTTACCTCTTAATCTATCTGTAGATCTATCATGACATAACTTAGCACTCCTACTTCCTCTTTTGCTGTTGATGAGCTAAGATGTGAAGAAGTCATTTTGGTGCTTGCCCTTTCTCACGTAGATTGTAAGCGTCTTGAAGGCAGGGTCATCCTCAGAACTCTTCACAATGCCTGGCATGTGCATGGAAGGGACTCTAAATTATGTGAGGAGTGAATACATTTATCCACATAAAGAAAAGACAAGAAGCCATTTTCATTAAAGCATCTACATATTCAGGTCTGTTTTGTGAGTGTGAGAGGAATGTTTGGTACTCATATATGGCTTGTTATCTGAATTTTTCTCTTGTTTGGCTCTTTGATAAATATTTAAATAATATTTGATTTTTCCTACCTGGACATTGACTTATGATCATGACTTATTGTACTTCATGTTCAATCAGCCTAATAATTTCTTTTAAATAGCACTATTCAATTTGGAAAGGGGCTGCTGTCAATACCAAAGAGTTAGCAGTCACCTGTAAAGGAAAGTCAGTATGTTAGTTTTCTATTACTGTCATAACAGGTTACCGCAAACTCAGTGGTTTTAAAAACCACAACATTATTTTCTCATGGTTCTGGAACTCAGAAATTCGATACAAATCCTAGTGGGCTGAAAATCAGGGTGTTAGCAGGGTTGTGTTTCTCTGTGATGACTTCAGAGAAGAATCTGTTTTCTTGCCTTTTCCAGCTTCTAAAGGCCACTCTCATTCCTTGGTTTATGGCCCCATTCCTCCATATCAATGAAGAATGTGAGTTTCAGGAAGTATTCTACTTACTGAGAATGTGATGTAGTGTTGGAATGTGAATAACAAATCTACTCCCAGCTTGTGTTGCATATTTTCTTAGAGGAAAGGTTTCATTTGAAACCATGACAGATCCAGAAATTTCATTTACAATCCAGGTAGCTAGATGACCAAATCAAATTAGGACTGGGAAAGAGTTCTTCTTTCTTACTACTTTCCTTACTAAAATAAAATAAAAAAAATAATAAAATAATTTTTTTTTTAAAATGGCAAAATACAACAAATATAGGGAAAACACCTCCCAACACAGGTCATAATTTAAAGTTGTGATGTATTACAGAAGAGGGGATGTTTCCTTACCTCTTTTCAGAGATCACTGAATAGATGTCTTTTATTTGGCATGTATAATTTTTTTAATTTGAGTCTACCTTGAGGCAGAGTATCTGTAGAACTTGAGTTTTCTACCTTTATTGTACATGTTCAGCTCCGAGTAAGTTTAATAAGGTAGGGAAAGAAGACTATAAACCACTTGCATCACCACAAACTCTATCACACCAAAATTGACCTATAAGGATCGAGAGGGAAAAAAGAAAACACTTGTAATTGGAAATCAGCCATGCAAGATGGAGAATATGTTTCTCCTCGATCTCTTCAAGGCACGAGTCAAGACATCCAGGAGGCTAAGGCAGTGTTATTTTCCTCCCAGTCATCTGGAATTTCAGGAGTCAGTAGTAGTTCCCGGCATGTCTATTGCACATCCAGCCCCATATTAGCCATTGGGTGTGCTCAATAAGCTAGATTTGTGCTATTTGCTGTACAGTTTGCCTGTAAGCAAATAATGCATTGAGATCAGGATGGTGTCCTCAAGGCGTGAGAAAAATTCACGGTGAAATCAGGGATGAAAGAGGAGCAGTCAAGTGCTTGCGGAAGTGCGGAGACGGACGGATTAAACGGTTCTCCTGAAAGGCCTTGCAGCAGTGACGGCATTTAACTTGGGTCCTAAAAGGTGAAAAGAATTTTGTTTTTTTTTAAGGAGATGGGGAACAGGACATTTCAGGCTGAAGAAACCAGTCATCGTAAGTGTTTTGTGAATTTTAAGACAGGTACTAATTACATAAATTGTCTAAGAAGTCATGGAATCCTAAAGTTAGAAATGATCTAAGTGGTTATAATTCACCACTCCCATCCAGGCTGTTCTACATAAGTTAGAATGTTTTCAGGCCTCAGTAAGAGAAAAACAAACTCAAAACAGTTTAAATTGTAAAATAAAGGGAATTTATTAGTGCACAAATCTCAAAAATATAGAGTTAGTTCAGGCTTCAGATATAGTTGGATAAAGGCTGTTGGTAGCAAAATGGTTGCTGAGTTGTCAGTCTCACGTTGACATACCCCTCAATCTGGAGAAGGAAGTGCTTCCTACCCCACCCCCCCAACTCTCAAATAAAAGTCTGAGTTCATTCTGATCGGCCCAACTTAGGGCACATACCCAGCCTCCCTTCCCAAGTGGCCAGAGGAACACCATTTGCTGCTTGGTTCAGGCTCTGGTTATTGCCTATCTCTGTGGCAAGGGGGGCAGGTATTGGCTGGTTGGATTAGGCCAGTCAGGGCCCATTGCTAAATTGGGGCTTAAAACCTATTTTTCATATCACATGAGCACTTCTGTGGGAAGCGTGATGGTGGGTGTAAGGGGAAATGGATGCTACAGCGGCAGCCCACACCATCCACTTACAGAATCCTGGGTGGATGGTTACATTTCAAGTGGGCGGGTACCACTTGCTCATGAGAGGGTCCCTATTGCACCTCCCTCATGCCAACCACAGTGCTTTGGAATTTTACTTAATTGTCTGTAAGTATAAACAAGAGTTTTTTTGAGGTAAGTAAGCTTTCGTGATTTATAGTTGGAAAAAACAGGGACTCGGGGAGCAAATGACTAGACCAAGGCCCCATGCCTAGAAAATGGCCGAACCAGGGGTGGAACCAGCAACCTCTGTTTCTAGAGGCTGAGCTCTTTCCTGTTATATCATGATACTGTATTTGGGAGGAAGTGATTGTTAGGGCTGGTGTGTGTGTGCGTGTGTGTAATTTGGTTTAGTATATTATGTCTATTTAATAATGTAAAGCCAAACCTACCTGCTAGTAACCCCTCTGCATTATTCTAGCTTTGGAGCAGTGGTTCTCAGACCCAGCTGAGCACTAGAGTGCGTGGAGGACCATTATAAAAATACAGTCTGACCTCCTGGCCAGCTCGACTGAGTCAGAATCTGCTGGGGGCACCTTGGAAATTGTATATATATATTTGAAAGTTCCAGAGGTGATTCTCTAGCACAAATGTGTTTGGGCACCTCTATATTAGAACATAACCAATCTCTTCTTTCTTCCCTATTTCAAGTCTGCACATATTTATGATGACGGTTATATTTCCCTTGGCCATTTTCTCCTTTAGGTTTGTGTATGGTGGTTAAGAGCTGGGGTTTTGGAATCAGAAAAACTGACTTTAGATTCCCTCTCCATTGTTTATAAGTCACACACCTTGGGCAAGTTTCTTAATAAGTCTAAGGCTTAGTTTCCTCATTTGTAAAGTGAGAATAATAATGCAATCTATGTTTTAAAAAAACTGTCGTGAGGCATGAGTTAAGAAAATATACGGGACGTTCTTCATATGATGCTGACACACACAGAGGATTCAGTAGATACTATTTATTATTAATAATTGTTCAACTTCCCTGATTCCTTCAGCTCTTTTTAATAATGTGTTTTCTGGATTCCTGCCTTTTACCCCTAATTTTTGGTGCATCGTAATTTTTTTTAAAAGTGTGATTCCCTCCACTTCTGACAGGGTGGCGGGGTGGGAGGGTGTACGGTATAAGTGCATGGTGGAAAGTTCATGAACTTAATTGTCTGACCTTCGTATGTCAGCATGGAAATCTAGATGTCCGACCACATCGGTGCGCAGCAGGACTGTCACCTCCTGTGGTCTGCGTGCAAAGCTTCTCTGGATATTAAACTTCTTAGAATTCCTCCTCCTTGTTTTGAGTTCTTTTCTCTTGGGAAATGTATCAGTGGATGATTCCGGGAACATCTGGATTCTTCAAGATTTTGTTGGACATTCTTCAACTTGGTTTCAGGCCCATGCTGTGTTTGGAGGCATGGATACGAGAGTTGGTTTCCTCCTAAAAGTGGGCTGTTTCCAAGACTGCGGCGCTCCGTGTTACCTAGCCTGGATCTGTCAGCATGTCCCTGTTCAGCTCCAAGTGATGACTGATTTGAAACGAGGCATACATTCCAGCAGGATCAACTTGCCCCACAACGTGTGCCCTGACATTTACATAAAAGGCAAACGTGTTCATTTATTTCTGTTTGTTTTTGTTTCCTGATCCCCACATACATGTTTATTGGCTGGGTCCATCTGAGCCAGTTGTCTTTAAAATACCCGCAGACAAGGCCATGACTATTTTAAGCTCGATAAGGTAGTCGATGCTTGCAAGGCGTTTAGGTATTCTGTTTGATGGAGATGCTTTCCTGCCAGCCTCGCTGGTGGGTATGGGTGGGTCACCTTTATGCTGGAAGAACCGAGAGCGGAGAGTTTCTGATTTCCTTTGATAGTGTACAGGGTGGGCTTTTCAGGGACAGTAAAGCTTTCACTGAAGACCATGAAAATGCCCAAATGCTAGCTGTTTCAGGCAGCTAATTGAGGCATTTACTGCTGGCCTTAACATTTCATGTAATTTTGTTTATGGTATCATAATAGTATAAAAGCAGTCGGGCTCACTAAGGGGCTGTGTAAGGAGTCTATAAAACTTGGCCCAGCTACAGGAATAACAGCACAGTTTCATGTAGCAGAAATGTATTTTGAGGTGGCCATCTTTGATTAAAATGCCCGAAAACAAACTGAGGTATTTACAGAAAATGGAACATTTCCAAGCTCCAGCTTCCCCTAGCTCCCTTCATTCCTTTAATGACTAGAGGAGAAAAACTATTATAATGAGAAAATTTCTTCACAATATCTGCTAACAGACTCCTAACCACCCCCAAATCCAGTTTCAAAGAAAATGATCAGTCCTACCTGAGATCTACGGAATTAGAAACTCTGGGTTTAATAAACCTTCCAGGTGGTTCTGATACACACTCAGGTTTGAGAACTTCTGTCCTTGAGGGGCGGAGGGGTGGGACCCAGAGCGCAGGTGGGTGAACAC
The DNA here is from genome assembly GCF_057876585.1 of Rhinolophus sinicus. Taxonomy (NCBI): domain Eukaryota; kingdom Metazoa; phylum Chordata; class Mammalia; order Chiroptera; family Rhinolophidae; genus Rhinolophus; species Rhinolophus sinicus. Next base: position 54,113,513 of record NC_142506.1, on the reverse strand, counting down.
ACCTTGCATGGTGGTGGGGGGCACTTCTGCAGGGTCCAAGCACAAATAGATTCATGGTGGATGGTTGTGAACTTGATGGAGTTTGTTCCTGATTGCATAATTTTTCTTTTAGAAATTGGAAGCAGCTTTGTCTACTGAAAGACCCTAGGGGTTAAGAGTCGGATAGATTGATTCCTTTTGAAAGTAATACACATTTGGATTTTGGAAACGTTGCTTTCTAGTTGAACTAAATGTGATGAGTTTGAAGCTGAAATATACCTTTATTCTTTCTCATTCCGTTCTTTTCTTCTTCTGACCCTTCTCACCAGGAGCAAGCAGTTTTACTTACTGGTCTCTGATTGCTTCGAACCCAAACTGTCCCATCATCCCATGTGTGTGTGTTTTGGGCTTTTGGTTTGTGATTCCAGTGGGGCTTTTATGTCATTGTCTTAGTCACTGGATACTTTGGGGAGGTTGCTGAAATCACATCGTTCAAAACCAGAACAAAGAAGAAAATTAGAGCAAGGATCCACCATACCCATATGAGAGATTTACAGATGATAGATTTTATTAACACTCCCACACAGAAGGTTTGAAACCAATAAGAAAGGCGGCACATATATTTTAAGAAGAAAAATTAAACAATCTAAAAATCTGCTGTACGCATCTGGTCCTGGGTCCCAGCGGCCCATTTTTGCTGGACTTTTGGCCTCTTCAGATGTGTTTCTTAGCTGGTCCTGAAAAGGTGGTTGTCATTTCATTGTATGATTTCAGTATCGTGAAGGGTTCCGATCCAGGGGCAGCTTTGTGTCACGTCTGGTTCTTATAGAAAAATAGTGCAGCTGCTGTAATTAGCCATGGATTTTCTTTTCCTGTTTTCTCTCCTTTCAATGAAAATGCATTTATATTCATTCTAAATATAGGCACACAATCCCCCGAGGGTGAAAGAGTCTGAAAAGTTACAACTGGGGACAGTGTCCTGTGGGCTGTGGCAACATAATAAGTAACGGAGGAGGGACAGGTCGAGCCTGTTAGTCCCTCAGTGTCGCCATTCTCTGCTGGTAGCAGGCAACGAGGCTGAGCTCGGACATCGTCTGCCATCCAGCAGAGCCCCAGCGCTTTAAAGATCCTTCTGAAAAATGCTTGACCACTTCTGTCACGGCAGAAGGGAGATCCTGCTTCTAAATCCTGTAACACTCCTCAGAGCAAGTCCGCTGCGTCGATCCTCGTCTGAGCTTCTGCTCATCCTTTGGAATAAATATATTTTCTTAATATTGTGACAGCAGTTTATATGGACCACGCACATTTTTCTGTAGTACCTGGATTTTTTGTTACAGGGGATATGAATGAAATATGAATTCAGTGGGCTTAGGAGGGAATTAATTTTAAAAAGTTGTTATATTGAGGTTTCTGTGATACCGTATTTAGCTTCTAACATGACAGTGAAAGTATTTATGTCAGCCTTCAGACTGCCACTTTGTTTCATATTTGATCAGAAACTGAGACAATAAATGCCACTTTTATTTAAATCTAAATGTGATCTTATCATAACTGTAATTAAAACTCCCACTGCCTTTAAAGATGGTAATTCAGTATTACCCCCCGGCCCCCAAGCAAATGTTAAGGGAGAATATGCCTGGATTCTGAAGGAGAGCCCCAGCTCTGCAAACCTCCCGCAAAGAAGACACCTCAGTGCTCAGGGTCCCAGCGACCATGGATGTGTCCAAAGCCAGAGCCGAGGGAGACCGCCTGCCTGGAAGACATGTGCATGGAAGCAATAGATCTTTTCAGTGGGAGGAACAAATAAAGAGAGAAAATTAATATCGAATTCTTTCTTGATGCAACACGTTCTATGTGATCATTTTCCGTGTTAAAGGACCCATTCTTACTTTCAATCGAGCCCTAAACAATTTTATTAGAGCCAGTATGTGCACATGCTTTTAATATTAACGCTAAAGGGTATTTCTCAGAAATGTCTGGCTTTTCCGTTTCTTTCTTTGCTTTTGTTATGGCAGGATAGATTGGGCTTTTCCTTTCAGATCTGAAAATCTTTTTTTTATCTTTTTCTTTCTTTCTTTCTTTTTTTTTTTTTTTTTTTTGCTCAGTACCTTGAGCATTTGTGTTTATAAATGTTTGGCTTCTGACAGCTGTTTGAGGTTGAACTGTGTAAGAAAACCCTTAAATTAGAGCTGCCTTGCAAGTGTTTATTCCCTTAAAACATTTCTAATGTAAATGTATATATATAGAAAAAGGATTTTGAAAGGTTCTTCTTGTTGAGGTTTAATCTGTCCTGACAGATGACTGAATTCTTGTGATGATTATGTCCTGCTTGTTTGTCCAGCTCTGTGCTCCTAGAGGGCTCCTAGGTGGGTAGTTAACCAAGGGACATCTGGTGGTAACACCAGGACATGGGTGGTTTGGCTTCCAGAGCAGGCAGAGCCTCTGGACCCTGGCCCGGCGCAGTGGGCATCCCATCCCCTACCACCGTGTGTGCCGTTGGTACTACCTGTCGTAGAATCTGAACATTTATTTGGCTACATATTCATTCTGTACTCAAAGGTTTAGTGTAGGTGTCAGAGATGGAGGTATGAGCCAGACAGATAAGATTGTTGCCCGCTTAGAGCTTAATTTTTAGTGTAATCACAATGGGATGGTTCAGATTAGACTTTTCGGCTTGTCAGACTTTTCGCTAAAGGACTAGACAGTAACTATCTTAGGCTTTCTGGGCCTTTCTGGTCATTGTCATAACTATTCTACTCTACCCTTGAACACAAAAGCAGCCATAGACAATATGTAATTGAATGGGCAGGGCTGAGTGTTAATAAAACTTTATTTACAAAGCAGGTGGCTGATGTACCACGGGTTGTAGTTTGGCCAGGTAATGCCAGCAGTCCCGTAGGGCAGCGTGCATGTCACACAATCTGGACTGAGATTTTGTTTTCCAGACTGTAAGGCTTCTGTCCAGTGAGCATCTGGCAGCCATAGAGAAGAAGTGCATTTCTCAGCATTTGCTGCGTGTTGCAAAATTATTGGCTGCTGCATTTGTAATGTTCTTGGAATTGTTTTCTCTGCCTTGGGTTTAGTGGGTTTTCCCAGAATCCTCAGTGAGGAAATATCACCCTTTAAAACATGTCATGTCTGTATGATAAACAGAAAGGAAACGGACAAACCCAGGTCTAAATCCTGAACTTGGAATGAAGCATTTCATTTCTGCTCCCCTTCCAGCTTGGTAGAGTGGAACAACATAGCCACAGATATTCCTCCCGTGGAAAGACTTGAATTTACTCCGTGCGTAACATTTTAGCAAATGCTGGACAGTGTGGGTGATACGAGACTTGGGCCTTGCCCAAGTTCACAATCATAGGAGTCAAATAGATGAAGTAAACTCCTGCCTTCTCCCCCAGCTGTGTCTGCCTACCTGTCACGTGTCTGCAGGGGCGGTGAGAATGACCGAGACCCAGGCCCTATCCTGGAGGAGTTCACAAAAAAGCAAATAGAAAACAATGCACAGTCAAAAGCAATCAAACGATACAGCTGCTTGGACCGCTGAGTTCTCCTTCCTCTGTGGAATTCACAAGGCTCTCCAGCGGGCCGTGTGTATTCATCTGTGAGGCCAGTTATATTAGCATTCCCATTTACAGATGAGGAAACTGAGGCACAGGGAGCCCACCCCCACAGCTGATGAGCGCGACAGGGTTCGCCTACGAACCCAGGCAGCCCAAGGCCTGCTAACCTCCAGGCTCTGGGAGGTCATTCTGCCCTTTATAAGTGTGTGTGCTGATACATAACATCCGGGAGGTAGCATTTTTTGGCCAAAAAAAACAAAACAATTTTGTAACAGCATTTTCGTTTTCAAGCAAAAACGTGACTACCCTCTGGGTAGTGAGCATTGCTGAATGCAGCCCGCAGATGTGTTGTTTGGCCAACACACGTTTTTCAGATCCCAGAATTTGGACACTATTAGTTTCCTAGGCTTGCTGTCACAACGTACCACAGACTGGGTGGCTTAACATAACAAATGTATTGCCTCAGAGTTCTGGAGAAAAGAAGTCTGAAATCGGGGTGTCAGCAGGGTTCGCTCCTTCTGAGGGGCATGAGGGAGTCTTCCATCCTCTCTCTTGCTACTTACTGGTCATGGCTGGCAGTCAGGGGGCACCTTGGCTTGTAGCTGCCTCACTCTAATCTCTGCGTCCACCTTCGCATGGAGTTCTCTTTGTGTCTCTTTTCACACTTCGCTATTCTGGGCTCCCCAGTCCTCTTGCATGAGGGGCCCACCCTACTCCAGGGTGACCTCATCTTAACTCATCACATCTGCGATGAGCCAATTTCCAAGTCAGGGCGCACTCTGAGGTCGGGTACTGGGGGGTTGGAATGTCAACATGTCTTTTTGGAGGGGGACATCATTCAACATCTAACGGACACCTTTAGACAGGACAGAATTTCCCTGTTCACCCCTCCCCCAATCCTGTTATTTTAACCTAGAACAGACTCAGAAATCTCTGTTTGCTGCTGGCCTCCGTGGACCCACAGAAGTCGAATGTTCCTGTTTGGTGGTGTGGCGGTGCCTGACTTTTCTGTAAAGCACCAGACGGTAAATATTTTAGGCTTTCTAGCCTTTCTGGTCTCTGTTATAACTAGTCTACTCCGCCCTTAGAGCACAGACACAACCAGGGACAATATATGATTGAATGGTCAGGGCTGGTATTATCAATAAAATGTTGTTCACAAAATAGGTGGCTGATGTACCAGGGGCTATATTTGGTCCAGCTAATGCCAGCAGCCGGTGGGGCAGCAGAGAGAGAGGGATTGAATGACAAATCTCCAGTCTTCTAGAGTTCCTTCAGTATGAAGCTGAGCTGATTGTTCCCACTAAAGACAATCTCTACCCACCCACGGAGCAGAAAGCCACATTCCAAAGAGGCTGCTCTGGTTTATTACAACAGTCACATACTTTAAAAAATACAAACCCTTTGTGAGAGGATGGCAACTTCAGACTAAGCTGCACTGCCCTGAATTTTGAGTCCCTTTTTCAAGTGTTGCCCAGGAAAGGAGTTCTTATGAATGTGGGCGAAAGGGCTTTTCCACCCTGTGCCCTATCCTGTGGTTTAGCAAAGGCTGGGGGTGACAAGAGGAAGTGGCAGAGGAAAGGAGGCAGCATGGGCGGGAATGGGGCTGAGATGAGGCTCTGACTGCTCCCAAAAGCTTGCGGTGGACCAGCCACGCTCTGAAATGCTGGACGACACTCACTCCTGCCCAGAGGATTTACAATAGACAGAAAAAAAGTTTCTGAACTAGTTCCCCCTCCCCTCCCCACCACTTAATGTCTTCTAACAAAGATGATTCCTGGTTACTCAGGGAGTAGAAAGCACCACTCCATAAAATGTCTCTTTAATTTTAGAAACTCAGAAAACCTGTAGGATTAAATCAACTCTATAAGCCACTGACTTGATAAATGGTAACTGTTGTACGAATGTGCTATAGAACCATTTAGTCAACTTTTAGTTTATTACAATTCTGCTTAATTTCTACTAACTTTTAAATGCCAGCACACATTAGGCCAACTTTTTTGAACACCTACCATTACGTCGGCTATCATGAGAGACACGAAGATGGATAATTAGTAAGGGAGAGAAAATACATGCTGACATAAATAATGAAACTGGAAATGGGTAAGGGAACATATAAAGGTACCAAATTTCTCCGGATGTTCGGACTTACAAGAGTTCACTTCATTGTTCACTGAACTAGTGTGTTTGAGCTCCGGCCGTGAGCCAATCCCTCTGCCGTCTGATGGGTCTCAATGGTTTGGTGATAAAGAGCACAGACGCTGGGGCAGGACTGCCTGGGCTGGGACTTGCTCTGCTTCTTACTGGCTGTGTGACACGAGGGAGGTGCTTGACAGCTCTGCCTCAGATTTCCTCATCTGTACAATGGGGATAATATTAGTATGGGCCTCATAGGGTTTTGGTGAGGATTAAATGAACATCTATAGAGAGAGAGTGTGAGAGCGAGCCCACACTATAATAGTGTGAGCTCTGAGCTTCCCTTCAGAAATGGTCATAACAAGGGAACAAAGAAATAAAGGTATCAACCTAAATGATTCTAAGTGGAAGGCAAATGAAAGAAAATGTTATTCAATGGGGAGAAAATTAGAGAGGGAACTACTGTAGATTTGGGGCTTAGGGATGGACTCCCTACAAGGTGGTATTTCAGCTGCTGTGAGGGAGTGAGCCTGCAGAAGGGGTGGGGCGGCCATGAGCCCTGGGTGGCAGATGGGGGTGGGTCAAGCAGAGCCTCCTGGGCCCTTTGAAGAAGTTTGGATTGTATTCCAAAGCAGTGGGAAGCCATTGAGGGGTTTGAAATATGAGCATGGCCAAATCTAATTCGTGTTTTTAAAAAGACGACTCTGATCCTATGTAGAGAATGGATCCAAGTGGTCAGGAGAATAAGCTGAGTACAGGCTGTCAGAATAGCACAGGAGATGGACGGCGGCTCTAAGTAGGAGGTTAGAAGGAAGCTGGAAGGAAGTGAGTAGATTCAAGAGACTTTCTGGAGGCAGAACCATCAAGACTGATTGATGGACTGGATGTCACAGGTGAGAAAGAGAAAGAGGAAGGTTTGAGGGCTCAGGTTTCTGGCCGGGGCATTTGGTTGATAAGATGGAAATGAGCGAGGGAAGAATAGGTTTGGGGGCAGAACTTTGTCATGTTAAATTTGAAAAATGTCATCTAAAGGGAGGTCTATGCTCACTGAGAAACAATTCTAGAGTAATTCTAGTGTGGAGCCACTCAACCTGTGTGGGCAGTGAGGTGCTTTGCGTGACGGTTGTGGTGGCAGTGGTGTCATCATTTATTTATCGAGTGCCTACTATGTGCCAGGCATTATGACAGGTGGGAATATACTCCGTTGGTTAAGGTAAGGCCAGGCTCTTGTAACAAATGGACGTAACCATAAGTCAACGGCTTGAAGGAGATAGATGTTTCTTTCTCACCAGTGGTCCAGTGTGAGTGTTTCGGGTTGTCAGGTGGTTCTCCATGCTGTTATCAGGGCCAGATTCCTGCCTCAGTGTTTCTCCATCACCTCTTAGGGGCTTGTCATCTTAGACTCTATCTAAGGAGAAGGGGAACAGAGCCCAGGGGCCCAGCCCACAGTCTCTCAGCCCAGAAGTAGCTCCCCATGCTTTCCCTTACATCCCATGGGTGAGAACTCAGTCATGTAGCCAAGACTGATCCAAGGGTGGGGAGGTGCCTGGATATTTAGTTCCGATGTTGGTGAACAACCAGCAATCTCCAGCACATCTGTGAGCGGAGGTAGTATTCCGTACATTCGCAAGTGAGGAAATTGAACTTTGAGAGGTTAATTAACTGGATTTGCCCACGATCACCAGGTTGTCAGCGCGAGGGCTCACATTCTAACTCTGTTGTATCTGATTCCAAAATCTGTGCTCTTTTCACCACCATGGCCAAGGATGAAGTCATTCTTGGCGTAGAACCCTTTGGTGTTGATGGTGGGGCTTCATGGACGTTAACTTGCTTATGGCTTCAGAAGCTCTTTTCCAACCACCAGACTTACCTCGTCAGCTCAGTGTCTTCATGACCTGGTATCAGAATGAAAATATAGCATCATCCCAATGAACCAAAATCTGATCTCCTTGACCACTGATTGGCAGAGATGGGGGGGGGGACAATAAAACAATCTGGTGTCCGGTACTGATTAAAACCTTTGCGGACACAGCCCAAGGTCCGACCTGAGGCCCTTGCTCACTTGGTACAATGGAAGTGAGGGGTCAGTGCAACCTTGAGGCATCTGGAGATCCGCAGTTGTGAAGGAGAAGGGAGGTCAGTGACTGCAGGCAACTACGCTGAGAGAGAGAGAGCAGCGTGTTCACTCAGACGTTCCTGCAGCTGGCCTTTGGAGTTCAAATCGCTTTTAATCACATACTGGCTATGGCACCGTGGCTAAGTTTCTTAATCTTCCTAAGCTTGAGATTTCTCACCTGTAAAGTGGGTTTCATTAAACCTGCTTCACAGCATTGTTTGAAGTGGTGGTGGTCGTGTAACAACGGGCCTAGCACAACAGAGGGGCAGGTTGTCGTCCCTCCGGAAGAGTAATGCGGGCTCATCGAACTAGGCAGAGTGTGTGCCCTGTTACTCGACTGTGTAAACTAAAATTGTACCAGAGTCAGTTTGGGCGCAGCTAGACGTCCAAATGGAACGTTGGCATTTTCGTGTGTTGTTTTAACAGTCCTTATGATCAATGCCAACAAAATAATGCTTTTTAGAGACACTTGGTTTTCACACGCCCTTTGAGAGGTACCATGTTTCCCCAAAAATAAGACCGGGTCATGTATTAATTTTGGCTCCAAAAGACGCAGTAGGGCTTATGTTCAGGGGATGTCATCCTGAAAAATCATGCTAGGGCTTATTTTCCGGTTAGGTCTAATTTTCGGTGGGAACATGGTAGTAAAATCTCCCCTTAATGCTAACAGCATTCTGATGGAGTGGGGACTTAGAGGGGTGACAAAAAGTAAGTCACCTTGCTCTTTCCTTCAACTAATCTGAATTTTAGAAAAAAACAACACAAACACAAAGGAATGCCGTTGGTATGTATTCAGGGGTTTCTGTGTGCATCAGTTTGTCTCCAAGAGAGGAAGCAATCCATACTGCTGGCCGCCCCTCCACTCACTTAGTTTGGATTTCCTCGAAACCCTTTGCCCTTTGAAGGGTTGTGTGTTATTAGGTAAATGAATGCGGTAGGTTTCTGGGTTCACGCTGACTGATATACAACAAGAAGGCAAATTCAGCATGAAAAACAGGGTCCGACAAATACCCTGGCTGAGCGACTCAGCTGAGTCAGACAAGAGAGCATTTGCTTAGTGTTTTCTCCCCCCACAGGACAGAGGGGCCTTGGCCGAGGCCTGCAAAGCACTGTCCCCTCAGCGCTGGCAGACTCGGTCATCATCACTGCTATTGCAGGAAAAAGTGGCTGCAGTCTTTATACTGTTAATGATGATCGCATTAATACTGGCTACCTTTTGTTATGTTCCGTCCACTAGGTAGTCATTAATTTTATTTGTGATTCATTCTCACCGTGACTCTATGTTCATTTTAATTCAACTAAGAAATTCACCGATTTCTCAGTTTAAAGAAGATGTCTGCCAGCATTATTTTTATGTTATTTTGCCTCCCCTTCTGACTTAGCAAAGAGAATTCACAAGTACTTATCTTTTGGACAACATAGAGTGATCAGTTTCAATAGTATTCCCAGGGTAATACCTTATTCACTGAGAAAACAATCAGAATTGTACACTTTTTAGAGGTTGCTTTCCCAGACACAGTAGTGATCACTGAAGCCTGGAAGTCTCACAGTTTGACGATACAGAGTATTGTCAGCTTCTCGCGTGATCAGGGATAGGAAGAGGGAAAATGTCCTCCACAGTCTGGAAGCATCTTCCTCCCGCACTGGGAACTAAGCCTCCATTCGTGAATAGTGAGAGAAAGCGACAGACCTGAGAAGGCCAGAATTTACAACCCAGGAAGGACATGGGCCGTACAGAATTATTCATTGGCATATAAGAAATGTGTGTTTTGTGTCCACCATCTACACTTGTGACATAGGTATCGTCATGTCTGTTTCAGGGGAGAAAACCCAGTTTCAAAAGGGTTGAATAACTTGAATAAGGTTACAAGATTAAAAGATGTCAGAGCCAGGATGTAAACCCACACGTGTCCGACTTCAAAGCCCATGCCCTCTGCTTTGCCTCCCAGTGGTTTATATAACACGTATTGGTAACAAAATTTATTGGGCCGTGAACGTCTTTAACTTCCTGCTTTGGATAGTGTCCTTTTTCAATGTAATGCAAATTCTGAATCATTTCGTTGAAATGAAAATTTCTAACCACTCCTTCTTAAAGGAAGGAGCTTGGGCCTGGAAAGATGATTGCCATTTCAACTGTCCGATAGAGGGCCTTTTAGGCAGAAGACACAGGCTGGGCAAAGGCACAGAGGACAGAAAGTTGCAGGTTTAGTCACGGAATGAAGAGTAGTTCAATTTGACCAGACCTGAGCATATCAGAAGGTGAGGGTTTTATCATGACAAGACTGTGAAAACCTAGACCAAGAGCTGGTAAGCAGAGGGAGGCCATTTTTGAAGAGGGGAATTAAAGTGCTCAGAGCTGTTTTCTAAGATTGTTCTGACAGTAGATTGGAGTCGTGTTGAGATAAACTGAGGGAGAGATAGATAACGTCATCCATGTAAGCTGTCAGGGAGCCAGCGCAATCTGGGTTTTCATTTATTCGGTTCAGGAGCCATTAACTTTGTCACAGGTATTACTCAGAGCTATAAACACTGCCCTAGAGCGGTCAGGGAGGCAAGGCTTGGGGAAGTGAAGGAAAACCTGTAAGCCACAGGTAGTAATAAATGCTCAAAAATCAAATATTCCCTCCAAGTGGTGAGTAAGCCGTGGAAATGTGACAACATTAATTGATGCCACTCTCCTGCCTGTTGTCTTACACCAACCATTCCACTGAAACTTAATTTCTCTGACGCTATTTGGGTCAATTAGTCACAAATGGAATTATTCAAGGAATGATGAATTTACTTTGCATTCCCCTCTCTGTTTAGGCCTTTGATCTCTGTTGCTTTAATTAAGAAGAAATCCTTAAGTCATGCCTGCCCCCGCTCTGAGGGCCCCAGGAAGTCTGTCACACAGTACGCAGCCCAGTCTTGAGCCCTCCAGATGAACCAAGTGTGTGTTCCAGATGCTTCCTTTTTTATGGCCCAACACACATTGCATTCTGTATAGAGACACCAGATGTGGTCACGGACCAACCTCCCTTGCTTCTCAGAATGAAACAAATCCACAGTACAACAGGTACTCAGGGGCAACTCCAGGTTTCCAGAAATGCCCGGGCTATTGACGTTTCCCAGGCAGCTTGTTCCTAATCACTCAACAGGTATTGGTCACCCGGATGTGCCTGGCATTACCTCAGGAGTTGCTGGAGAAAGTTCTGCTTGTACAAATGGTGTTTGGAATATGGAACTTCTTTCTAGTTTATTTATCTGGTAACTTGTTCATAATTTTAAAGACAAACAAACAAATAAAAAAAGACTTTCAGAAACAGTCGTATTTGAGATGGATATATTCCAACCAGGTGGTGAAATACATTAAAAAAAAACAACCAAAAAACAAACTATAATAATGCAAATAATATAGTAGTAGAATACTGAATAAGAATTATGGTGGGATAGAGACCTTTCAGCCTCTTTCTTCTCTCAAAAAATCAGCCGTCACCCTACACTGACTAGGAGAATGAGCACTAGAAACACAAATTCTCCTTTTGATGGGACCAGGAGTCACCTGCCACATTGGTCCAACCATGAAGACAGACAGCCACTGGGGGTCTGATGGCTGTGTGACCAGGGCAGAGCTAGGTGAGATCTCTGCGCCGATAGCAGTGGTTGTGGAGAAGCAAGCAAATTTCCTGCAGAACTCTGGAAGGGCTCAGAAAGGAAAGAAGCCAGGAGGATGGGTTGGTGTGGGGACCACATAAGGTCCTCCCCTCTCCTTCCGGAGGCTGGGGGGGGGGGGTGCTCCCTCGTAGTCACCGTTAGTTTCTGGAACAAGGCCCCAGACCTCAGGTGTAGCAGAGGCTGAGGGTGAGGAGGAAAAAGAGGCTATAGATTTTCTGAAAGTCTGTCTCCCCCAGGGCCCAATCTCTAGCAGCCAGGTTCACACTCTCATTGATTAAAACAGAATTTAAAAAGAAATCTATGCCTAGAAAAAAGATTGGAAGGAAATACTCCCAGCATTTTGGTCCCAGTTGGAGATCTCTGGTGATTTGTTTCTCTTTTTTCCCCTCTGTTTCACATTTGATTTAATGTGTGCATATTATTTTGATGCTAAAAATGGCAAAATAATGCAGAAAAATAATCATAGTGATGACGAAAGAAGAGGAGAAAAGTGGTTGGTTATGAAGGGTTAGTTAATATGCTCCTGAAAATCATTTTTGTTTAAAATGAACAAACTTTCTTCTTTGGAGCACTTTTAGGTTCACAGCAAAATTGCATGGAAAGTACAGAGAGTTCCCATGTATCCCCCGTCCCCACACAAGCACAGCCTCTCCCTCACGACTGACGTCCCACGCCACACTCATACACTTGCTACAATCAGTGCACACCCTCAGGGGTCACTCGGGGTGGGGTACATTCTGTGGGTTTGGACAGATGTATAATGACACGTGTCCATCATAATGGCACCATTCAGAGTAGGTTCACTGTCCTCAACATCCTCTGCGCTCTGCCTACCCATCCTTCCCTCCCCACTCACCCTAGCTAATCACTGATGTTTTTGCTGTCTCCATAATTTTATCATACAGTTGAAATCGTAAAGTATGTAGCCTTTTCAAATTGGCCTCTTCACTTTGTAAATAATATGCATTTAAACTTCCTCCATGTCTTTTCATGGCTTGATAGCTCATTTCTTTTTAGCGCTGATTAATATTTTATTGTCTGATGAACTACGGCTTATTTATCCATTCACTCACAGAGTGACATCTTGGTTGTTTCCAGGTTTGGGCAGTTATAAATAAAGCTGCATTTTATAATTCCATTTTCTCTTTTTTCGTAGTATATCGATTATACTTCTTTTAAAACTTTTTTCTGGTGGGTGCCCTAGAGTTTGCTATATACATTTGCAACTAATAATTTTCAAATAACACTATACCACTTCATGGGTAGTGCAAGTACCTTATAATAACAAAATAATCCTAATTTCTTTGTCTTGTCCCTTTTATAATTGCTGTCTTTCATTTCACTTATATGTAAGCATACATTATTGAATACATTGTTGCTATTTTTATTTTGAACAAACTTTTGTCTGTTTGATCACATAAAAATAAGAAAAGTGAAAGTTTTTCTTTTACTTTCACTTGTTCCTTCTCTGATACTCTTCCTTTCTTTATGTTGATCCAAGTTTTTGACCCATATCATTTTCCTTTTCTCTGAAGACCTTCTTTTAGCATTTCTTGTGAGACAGATCTAACAGGCAATAAATTTCCCCAAGTTTTGTCTGAGAGTCTTTATTTTTCCTTCACTTTTGAAGGACAGTTTCACAGGGTACAGAATTCCACATTGGTGATATTTTTTCTCACAACACTTTAAATATTTCACTCTATGCTCTTCCTCCTTACATGGTTTTAGAAGAAGTTGGATGTAATTCTTATCCTTGCTCCTTTATAGATAAGAAAGCTTCCACCCCCCACCCCCCACCCCCGGCTTTGCTTATGATTTTTATTTATCTTTGATTTTTTGAAGTTTAAATCTGATATGTCTAGGTGTAGTTTTGAGGTTTTTTTGTAGTTTTTTTGTGGGGTTTTGTTTTCTTTCGCATTTATCCTGTTGAATGTTCTCTGTGTTTCCTGGAGCTGTGATTTAGTGTCTGGCATTAATTTGGGGGAAATTCTCAATCATGATTGCTTCAAATTTTGATTCTGTTTCTTTTTTTTCCTTTTGATATTCCAGTTACACATGTGCTGTATCTTTTATAGTTGTCAACAGTTTTTGGATATTCTGTTTTTTTCCAGTCTTTTTTCTCTTTCCTTTTTCATTTTGGAAATATCAACTATCATATTCTCAAGGTCAGAGACTTTTTTTCCTCAGCTGTGTTCAGTCTATTAATGAGTCCATCAAAGTCATTCTTCATTTCTGCTACATTGTTTTTCCATCATTAGCATTTCTGTTTGATTCTTTCTTAGAATTTTCATCTCTCTGCTTATATTATATGTCTCTTCTTGCATGTTGTCTACTTTTGTTACATTAAAGCCCTTACCATATTAATCAGTATTTTTAAGTTCCTGGTCTGGTAATTCCAATGTTGCTGCTATATCTGACTCTCATTCTGATGCTTGTTCAGTCTTTTTTGTCTTTTTGTATGCCTTGTTCTTTTTTGTTGAAAAGTGGACATGATGTAGTAGGTAAAAGGAACTGCCATAAATAGGCCTTTAATAACACACTGGTAAGGTGTGAGTACTGAGAAGTGTTCAGTATTCCTACGCTTAGGCCTCAGTCTTTTGGTGAGCATGTGCCTGGACTGTGGACTTCACCCGTGCTTCTCAGTACTTTCCTCCTCTTAGAGGGGACAAGATGGCTGAAGAGGGCTGGAGTTGGGTATTTCCCTTCCCCCAGGTCACTTAGGCTGTGGTAAAACCCCAGCAGGGTAGGTTCTGGTAAAATAGTTTCTCCTAGGAGCAGGCCTTGTTAGGAAGAATAAATTCTCTGACATTTTTTTGAAATGGTTCCTTTTGCTCTCCCTTTGCTGAAAGCATGAGAGGATTTTTCTCTAGTATTTATTGTGAGGGTCTGGTAGAGCTCTTAGAGGTAAAGCTCACAGAGGGGGAGAGGGGATTGACCCGGTCCCCTGGAGTTTTTAACTCTCAGATTTGCCCACACTGAGTCTCCAGCAAGTCTTAAATTACAGTTCAGGTTTTCTTCGCTGTTCCTGTAAGTTGTGATTCTCAGTATTTCTCTCTCTAACTGGGGAGCAGCAGTCTGCCCTGTGATGTCACTTCTCTGATGGTTCTAAGAAAAATTGTTGGCTTTTCAGTTTGTTCAGCTTCTTACTTGTTGTTAGGTCGGAGCTACATCTTCTAAACTCCTTACATGCTGGACTAGAAACTGGGCATCTCATCCTGTTTTAAAAACAGGGCTTTGGACATTTTTCTTTTTCTGAACATAATGCCAGCAGCAGAAACTGCATGGCAGTCCAGTGGTTTCTAGTTTCATAAGAATTTATAAAGAGGGACCTCACATTTTACCTGGTAAACTCGTCTTGACTTTGCATAGTTCAAGTAAAATCCCAATTCCAACAATGTCTGAAACTGTAGCTTTTGGGGTTTTGTCACATATTTAAAATATTGTACCAGAAGTAAGCTCATGAGAGGCATTATCATGTATTAAGGGCTACTGTGAGTTTTCCTCTATGGATGTTTCTAGAAACACAGAGATGATTGGTTTTGCAGCTGTTGAGGTCACGATTCCGTGTCCTTGTTTTCTCTTTACTGCTCAGCACCAGCAGTGTGCAGGGCTCTGTTTCTCCTCCCCTCCACCTCATCTGCTTGACATGTTGATAGGAGCTTGGCCAGGCTGCCTGGCAACTGAACTGAAAGCCATATGGCTTGTTCAATCAGAAAGGATATTCAGGAATAAAATAACCATGTGGACAGCCCTACACAAGGTCTTCAATCATAGAGGCATTGAACTTTAGAAAAAGTGTAGTGATCACCTAGCCCTTCCCCTCGTTTCGCAGTTCTGGAATCAACGTTAGCAAAATTGTGTCTCTGACAACGTCAGGATTCTCTAATCATTTCATGTATAGGAATCTTGCAAGATAAGTGGGAAAATGAGATGGAGAACCCGAAGCGGCAAAAAAATTAAGCCACTTGCTTAAAGTCCCAAGGGCAGTGGTACAAATAAAGCAAGAGTAAGATTTGTTACCTGCAGCCTTTGGATCTCACCACGAAGTCAATTGTTTTTAAACATATGTTTTTCTCTACCGCCAACCCTTTCTTTAGTCAAGTGTTGGGAAATCTCGTATGCGAAGCAGATGAAAGAATGCTGGCCCGTGTGGGAGGCTGTGTGGTGTGATGTAGTATTTAGGAGTGAGACTGAAACCAGGCTTCCGGGAGGGGGGGCGTTGTCTATACAGGGAGGGTAACCACTGGAACTACCTCAAAGGGCCGCTCTGCAGATCAACCAGAACCATGCCCAGCTGTAGCAAACGTAAGATGCATCCCTTCTTTCGTTTGGTCATTCAAAAATTCTACAAATTTCCTAGAATCCTTTACCATTTGCTAGGCCCTGTTTTCAGCATGGAGTTATGTCAGTGAACAAAACAGAAATCCTTGCTTTCACGGAGCTTACATTCTCATAATAAATATTAATTATAGGAAAATGGGTTTAGGAGACCAGGGACCTCTCCTAAGGATACCTACTCACTCTACTGGGCTCCAAGGGTGCCAGAGAGCACAGTGTGAAAACCACTGCAGCATGCCACGCTTCCAGACCACTGTTCAGAGCTGGAGTGGAAAAAGTGGGAATTATATGACAGCATTGAAATTTTCCATTACTGACATAAACTCTTCCAGAAATATCAGGTAGGAGAGAAGGATGACTCCTATGGTTGAGGGTCCAGTTTGGAGAGCTAATGAGAGACTTGTCTGCTTTTCCTTCCTTCGCCATCTTGAATGCTTGCAACTGTGTGTCTTACTTTGTGTCTTATGCAAGCAGATACTTTGAAGTGAAACGGTGAGAAGGAAATTTAGATCCTAAATGCTGACAAGATAAAATGCATTGTTGAAAGACGCACTTCCATTAAAAAAATGAAGTTATAACTCAGATGTCTTCTCATAGCCCGTGGATGTGGGGAACGTGGAAAACTTAAGAAAATTGGTTGAAATTTGTGTTCCTAGATCAGGGTTGATTCAGTTTATATTGGAAGAATGAGCATGTGCAGCTCTGCTGAGAGGGCTGCAGAAGAAACTTCTTTGTTACGGTGCCCGAGAGAGAATTAAGAGAAGACAATGAACCCCGTTTTCTGATTATCTTCAATTCTTTTCAGATACCTACAAACATTTAAACCTTATCTAACTCTGCCTTCCCTTAGTAATTTTCAAAGACATCTGATAGAATTTCAACAAACTGAGTTGATTTGGGGGTGAAAGAGGGTTAGATTTCATGTTTTGAATGTTGCCATTTTAAAGGGCTAAATACCACATGGGCTCTTTGGCATCGTGCGGAGTATGTCCCAAGACAGTCACCCATTTCCAAATATAAAAATGTCATATCACATATCGTTTTCCCTTTCTCTCTCCCTGAAAAAAAATGTAAAGTGTAGTTGAAAAAGTTAAGTCATCCCGGTATGTAGTGATTCTATAAATTCAGGATTAAAGTAATTTATCAAGCTAATTTCTGGCTTTTCTTTAGACTGATTCATTCACTTCTATCACCAGCACTATCAGTTGGTTTTCATGTCAGGTTCATTTTCAGGCAGAAAAAAAAAAAAAGCTTGCCACTTTACCCAAGTTTCTGCTTTCATTGCCAAGAGCCAAGAATAACAAAGCCTATGAATCGCGGTCATTAGTTAATGGACCTTTTCCTGTGGACACGAACCTTGCAACAGGGAGGATTCAAATATCTTTTTCAATAAAATTACAGATGATTGCACATCTTCCACCTTTGGCATCAAGCATCATCAAATATACAAGTGTTAAATCCATGAGTGCTGTGCAGCTCATTCAGTTTTCTAAGTCAGTACCGATTTCCCTTTGGACTCAGATTTTCACCTGCATTCATTTGTTTTAAATTTTTTCCAAAAGTTATTTCCAGTACACTCAAATAAATGTATAGATTTTACTCATTTTTTTTCCTGCGCATAGTATACTTTATTGTTCCAAGAAAGGAGCCATCAGACAGAGAAGAAAGTGGTACATCTTGGTACAAGATGGACAGGCAGAAGACTTTAGACGTTGGTGTTTCGTATAAGAGCGTAGTAAAAGATGGGAAATCAAACAGGAAACCTTTCTTAGATGTAGAGCAGCAAGGCATTTTTAACGGCCATCTAGTTGGTCACCTCTACCTCTTTGACCTTTCATTTTATAATTGGGGAAACTGAGATGAAATGACTTATCTCCCTAAAGTCACACAATGGAGTTAGGACTAGAACCCAGGTTTTCTGATTCCTATTTCGGTGTTCTGCCTACCATGTCACACTAGTTTCTGAGATGCTGGCTCATCTTCATCAGAAAACTTGGGGCAGGAGCAGCCTGGAAGCATAGAATATCAGAGGTAGCATGGATGTTTTAGCTCATCTAGCATCACTCCTCACTCAGTGTCAGGAGCTCTTTGCCACTCCAGGTAGGTTATTACCTGGCTCCTTCTGACATACTGGTTCATGAGAGAGACCAGTTTCTAAAGACTTTCTGTATCAGGATCCCAGATATGCTACCCTGTGATTTCTGTCCATTTGTCCCAGTGTTCAGCCTTGGTGTATTAGTCACTGTACTATATGATAGAGACACAAAGTGAAATAAAATGTGCTTCCTGCCCACTGGGAGTCACTTTATAGCTTACTAGGGGAAACCGAGAAGCAAGTGAGTGATTATGGTCCAGAGGACAAGTACTGTGGAGGGTGTGTACTTTGCTATGGAGGAGAATCTACATTAGACTGTAAGGTGAGGACAGACTTCCTGGAGGAGCTGAATGTTGGCATAGGAGATGATGAAGCAAAGGGAGAGGGCTTTTCAGACAAAGGCAAGAGCCTATGGAAAGGCACAGAGTCATTCGTCAACATGGCACTTGAGAGAACAGTACGATGTATGGCTGAGGTGAGGGAGATTATAGCACGACAGGAGAGGGGGAGGAAAGAAGGCAGGAGCCAGGTTGTGAAGGGCCTTACTTGATGAGCAGTCTGCATCATGTGTGGTTGTGTCGTCACAGTTGTATTTTAGGGCCTTCAGCCCTTTACAGATGCCTTCAAATTTTGTTTGTCCTGCTTTGGAGCCCGAGGATCAGAAAAATCTGGATTCAAGTTCTAACACCACTCTTAGGTCTGTCTGAGTCCTATGTCCTCATCTGTAAAATCAGGATGATAGTAACTTCTCCCAACTTTGTGGAGATAAAAGAATGTGTGAAAGCACCTCATATAGTTCCTGGCTCACTGTGGCTATTAAAAGATGTTGGCTTCCCTTCTTTTCTCGCAAGGATCCTGTTATTTTTACCTAACCCCACAAGTCTACCTTTTGGAGTGAAATTACGTCCCAAGTAAAGACTTTCCCCACTACTTCCTAAGGCTTGAGTCATTACTTCCCTATGACTTTTCCAGATATCCTGCTCTTAGCTGGCTAACTAAGAGAGTTAGAAGATGAGGACCTCTGGAAGAGAAAGACATAGGCCTTTCCCCAAGGTCGGGGGAGCTTGTGGATTTGATTGATGTATGTGGAGGAGACAGTATCAATAGGTCATCTGTATTTTATTTGAAGAAGAGTTTTGAGTCATCTCAGATTAGTAGCAATATATCTGGAGCAGAGGGCGTGCATTAGCTAAAGCACATGCGAGAAATATGGCAGCCCTAGGAAAGATCCAGAGTGCAAAAGAAAGAGTTGAATTATTTGCAGTGAAATGGTAGCTCACGTTTGATCGGAAAAGATATGTCCAGAGAAAAGTTGGAGAGTGAGGACTGGTCACTCTTGGATCCCTTCCAAGGATCTTTATCAAGAGCAGCAGGAGAAATGCAGAAGAGGGAGTGAGTCTGTTGAAGCGATGGGAAAAGGAAAGGAGGAAGATTTAATTACGGAAACAAATGAAGGACAGGGTGATATGTAGGCTTTATTTGTGTGTGTGTTATGTCTGTTGTGTCAGAATGATGGCATCCTTTATTCTTTCCTTCTTTTTTTTTTGGAGGGTGGGGTGAGGGGGGAGTGCTAAATAGTGTGGTTTAAATTATGACCATGGGAAAACGATGAGGTCGAGTCACAGTGAGATGAACTTCTGTGAATAATACTCAATATCATGAAAGAACTTGTTGTAATTGGCAGTCTTTCCTTTATCTTTCCATTTAATACCTTTTCATTATTTTCGATACCAATTCTTTTGAAAGTAATTGCTAGGGCTGCAGATCAACACATCCTCATTTGCTTTGGTGTGCTTCGTCTTCCCCTGCGTCTTCATCCACAGCATTAACCTTGAGCATTAGTTCCTGTTTCATTAAGATGAGAAGTAAACTAATAGCATGTATGCCAGGATGGCGATCATTTTTCTAGGGAGTTGGTTCTGCTGAAAAGGTGGCATCAAATATGTGAAAAAGGCAGTAAGGAGGGTGGCTGCATTGCCTTCAAAGGGGTATGCAGTGTTCAAATGGTGACAAAGTGAGACACAAAGCATTGCTCAACAGAATGGAATTATCAGTGGACTAAACTTGAGATGGGTCGGCAGAGAAGGGAAATCAAAATTCAGTTCTTACCACCATCTGTGGCCTTCCCAGTCATACCAGAGCAGACTCATGTCCAGAAGACGGGGAGTAGCAAAGAAGAAAAGGGGGAGAGAGGGAGAACGGTGCAGAGAGAGGGATACTCGTGAACCACAGGATTTGTACCGACTTGGAAGTAAGCACGTAGAATGAATACCATCAGAAATAACACTGTCTGCCTAGCTTGTGGTAGGCACTCCCACATCACAGCTTCCATTTTATTCTCTCACTTGCCTCAACTCAGATCAGCTGAATTGTCAGTTTATCTGAGGATCTGTCCATTGCTAGCCTTAGGGGCTACCCTGGTTTTTACTGATGAACGGCTCAGATGTTTACTGAGCATCTGGGTATGTGCTGGGCCCAGAGAAGGAGGCAGTGATGAAGCAGTTATATTTTTTCTTCAAGTCCATTTATCTGTTCAGAAAATATTTATGGAGAGCCTACTATGTATCAGATACATTAGTAGATGCAAGTGGAGGAAATATCATGATTTATTTATGTAATCTTCTGATAATGAACAGTTGGCTCATTTGCAGTTTTTGCATTTACAGTGTTAGTATGGACATTCTTCTGTTACATACATTCTCCTGTAGCTCATTTGCAAGAGGGTGTCTTAGGGAGTGAAACTGAATGAACTATAGCTACATGCATCCACATATGTGAATCTTAAGAACATAATGTTGCGCCAAAAACAAAAAACGAACAATTTGCAAAATAGTAAATGCAGTTTGATTCCATGTATAAGAAACTGAAACCATGCACAACTAAACAATATGTTGTTTAGGGCTACATGCATATGGGATAAGAAAAACAAGGGAGTAAGAAAAACAAAATTAAGATAGTAATCACCTCTGAAAGATGAAGAGGGAATGAGAAGGGAGAGAGTACAAAGTATATTGTACTGTGCTACCAATACCGAAAGGTAAGGGTAATTTCTGTTTATTCAGTGGGTGGTAGGTAAATGGAACCTTGACATACGTTATAAAATTATCATATGTAATATATTTATATTAAGTGTTATATTTCTGTTATAAATTATATTTAATTTTAACTTAAAAAAATTATATTTAATTTTTCACTTAAAATATCATTGAAGGGAGATGTGGATGATGACCTCAAGGAATTTATGGTTTGTTTGTTTTTTAAAAAAGAAGAAACATATAAGCAAGAGATGTGACCCAGTGGGGTTCAGTTGCTCACAGTCTAGAGGTAGAGATTGAGTTTTACATAATTAGCTTCAATTCAAAATAGAAAGTGGTAAATGCTATAGTTAATATATAAATAAAATGCTCTGAGAGCATATAAAAATGACATGAATAGGCTATAGGAAAGCTTCTAGAAGCTGGTGTCATTTTAGCTGGATCTTGAGAGATTAATAAAATTATGAGCCACAAAGATAGTGGCCAAAGTATTTGTTTTAAGAGGAAGTGCTGTGAACAAAGATATAAAGCCCCATGAGTATAGGACGTGACTGATGAATGACAAAGAGGCCAGTGGAACTGGAATGTACAAGGGATGCTGGGTACAGTGGAAGGTGGGATGAAGACAGGTTATGGGAACATTTTTTATGTCATGCTAAAGAATTTTGTCCTTATTCTGCAACCACTGGGTAGATCTCACATTTCTCTTTATCTGGTGGCAATATAAAGAATGAATTGGAAAAAGATGGGGCAGGGGGCAGGCGAGGGGCAGAGTACCTACCTTGGAAAGTTACAAGCAAGACACGTGACACCAGTGGAAATGAAAGGGATGAATGTGAGAGGCGACACAGATATATGACCTGATTGAAAATTGAATTTGGAATGATCTACCACTTTCTTTTTCATTTTCTTTCTTTCTTTTTTTAAATTAAAGTTTATTGGAGTAATAATTGTTAGTAGAGTTACCTAGATTTCAGGTGTACAGTTCTGTAACACATCATCTGTATATCACATTGTGTGTTCACCACCCAGAGTCAGTTCTCTTTCCATCACCATATATTTGATCCCTTTTACCCTCATCTATCACCCCCCTTACCCTCTGGTAACCACTAAACTATTGTCTGTGTCTATGAGTTTTTGAAAAATATGGACCACTTCATGAATTTCCATGTCCTCCTTGCGCAGAGGTAATGCTAATCTCCTCTGTATCGTTCCAATTTTAGTATATGTGCTGCCGAAGCGAGCACATCTACCACTTTCTTTAATTTACCTTTTTGCCTTGGTTCTACACAGACTCCTGTATCTGTCTCACCTTGATATACACCTTTTGATCTATAATTGCCACCTAATAAGCCAAACTCTGTAAAGGAGTTACCAAATGCATTTTAGCTGGCATCTTTAAAACGTTTGTCTGGGAAAGATGAGCAGTGTTTGGCCACTACAAATATTTATATCAGGGCATATGATGTAAAGACTAAGGAGAAATATACTTTTTCTAATTACAGATTTGATCCATCAGCACACTGACCACTTACAGGGGTTTGATTACATCAGTGAGTATGGTGTATCCATGTTAGTTTCTTTTCATTTACAAGTATTACATCCATTAGCCATTTTATTTTCATTTATTCAGGGTAAAGAAGATTATTGTGCTCAAAAAAAAAGTTAAACAGACAATCCCTTTTTCATTTCAACAAAAAAACATTGTTGAAAATCCATTGTGCTTTAGTAGGTACAATTTATGAACCTACTAAATCTTACTTAGTGAACCAACACCAATCTTACTTGGTGTTGAACTTCCAGGCTTCATTTATGATAAGTCGTTCTGTGTTTGAAGAGTAGGCAAAGACTAATCACAGAACACACTTTGGAAAGTATGAGCAGTGTTTTGTGCTTTTTTTTTTTTTTTCCTTTATTGCTGCTGTTCATTTTTTTAAATTGAACCCTACTTGTAAGCTAGTTTTTTGTTTTGTTTTGAGATTTGCTTTCCCCACATTCTCTCTTCCGAGTTACATCCTAGAAAATATTTTTAGTTAATTAAAATTTTTATCTAGTTGACGTTCAGTATATCAATGTGCAGACATGTTTTTGAAGGTGGTAAATTTAAGTATGGAAGAAGAGAAAAAAGAGAATCTCATCTTGCTTTGTTTCTTTTTCCTGATACATTGATAATAGTTTATATCATGACTGAAGATGTCTAGCTATCTTGAATTCTTCCTTGATGAAATAACACTTTACCCAAAGGGCTTTGTTTTTAAATCACTTTCTGGGGTGTTTGGGGATTTCATGATTACATGCCTACCAAGCTCCTTTGTTTTGGGACGTACAGCCTCCTGCTTGGCCTCTAATTGCTACCTCCTCTATCTGATAACTACCTTTCTGTTCGGAATCTAGTGCCTGCCTAAAACTGAAGACCTCTAGTCTTCACTTTGATACACAATGTAGGTACGCACCGATCCTTGCATAAGTAAAGGTAGATGGATATGTTCAGAGGCTTTTTTGCGGACACAACACTGTCTGTGGTTGAGGACATTTGGGAAGTTCAGGCTCGTCATTTTGGAAAGCATTTTTACAGCTCTCTGCTGCAGTGCATGGCCAGTGCTTTATCTGCCTTTAGCTTAGCGAAAACCTGGCATATCTACACTATATTATAAACATGTTAGTGCATGTCCGCATTCAGTGGGTGCAAGGGGGTACCTTTCATTGATCCTTAACAGGAGCCTCTGGGGAGCGGGTGTCACAACTTTCTCAAGTTAGTTTGATTAGAAGAATGGTACCCAGTGCTCCCCATTTACCCATCAGCTGCTTCTTCGTTCATTTGCTTCTGAAGATCATCTTTCTGATTTATTGGACTGTCATCAGGCAGCCACATAGACATCGTATCTTTTTTTCATTCTTGTCAATCTCTTATCTTTCTTCAGAGAAATTAAGATACATACAGACAGTCAGTAATTCTCATACTTCTGTTTCCTGTGGGTCTTTGTAACGTTTTGTTGTTTTCCCTTAATCCTCTTCTTTTTATGCCTTATTTTCTTCTGTTTCATTTTTGCTCCATTTCCCAAAGTGATCCTTGCATTTTGGTTTTTTTCAGACATCTCTTTTATTGACAATGTTTTGGTTTATTTTTCCCGTTCAGGTAGGCTTTACAATAATAATCTTTACTTAGGGGTTCTTTTCTTGAAGCCAACATTTCTTTTGCTGCCATTGATAACTTACAATTTTATTTTTTTTTAAGTAACGGATTAATTCTTATTTGGACTATGGTACTTTTCCTTGCCTCTCAATTCAAAGCTGGAAACCTCACATATGCAAATTCAATTATACTTGCTGTAATTATCAAACTCTGATTCCTTTAGCAAGTATGTTCTGTTTTGCATTTAGATGTTGGGGGAAATGAGAGTATGAGCAAAGTAAGGCTGGAGGGAAAGAGAATCATTTTATTTTTTTAGTAAAAGTAACTAATTAAATCTGTGTGTAAACCAAGAGGAGGAGAACCTTCCTGACTCTTTTATTTGTGATACTGAGCAGTAGGGTGGCTGTTTAATCGCACAAACTAGGGTGTTCAGATGTTTCTTCTTCACGAAGGCACTAAGAGGGATCATTAGAGACAGTGCAAAGGAAGTAAGGAGTTTTAATAGCCAAACCACAGGCAACATAATCTGACCTTTAATAGTTTGGGTTTGTCTTTAGTCATGAAAAATGTTTTTAAAAAGGTATCTGAAGAATATATGTGCATCATGATAAATTGACCGTTGAGTGGATAACTCACTGTAAGATATTAGTATAACCGAGGAATATAATGAGCTCCTGGCCACCAAGGACCCTGGCTGATGTTCTGGAAGGTCACCCCGTCCTTGTCATTGCAGGTTAGAATTGTGATGTAGAAACCATGTGACCCTCTGCATTTCTTCAGTTCCTGTCTAGTTTCTGTATATGTTTTTAATATCTTTCTTTAGTTCCTGCATGTTAAGTAGTCTTGAAGGGCAGTGCTCTCAATGAAAAATATCCAACTAAGATTCCAGAGCATTCAGTACCTGTCTGTACGATTTGTCAAGCTAATGATGAATGACTTTGAAATCCATTTGCAGCTTCTCTACCCAAACTATTCGCATAAGTGCTTTCACTTGGCTATTTAGAGTGAGCCTTGTGGTAGGTGGGGGGGCCTGCGGGGCGGGGAGGGAATGTGAACTTAGATTTTCAAATAACTGATTTAAATTCAGTTCCAATGGAAATTGCACTGCTTAACTTAGTATTGAAAGAAGATGTTGGGAACATATATGTGTAGTAAGTCACCTCCAGGAATAGCCAGAGTTGGCAAGACTATCGACTTGGCACAAGCAGTGTATTTCTCATTCAATCTGGATTGTCTTTGGGGTTTTGAGTGACTTATGATAGTCTGTTCTTATGATGATTGATTCAGAGCGTGGGGAAAATGAGTGTGGTGGTGAATGCTAAGCGTGGAGGACAACCACCCACTCTGTTTAGTGCACGAGATTCTCCGAGACAGAGGCGTGGTCAGAAAGTCAGGGCATCATGTTGCTATGGTGACACAAACGTCCTGGACTCCGATACCAGTTATGGACATCGTGACTTTCTGTTCTTCCAGGAACCTGGAGGTATCCATAGTGATGTTGTATTTCATTCATTTTCAACGTGCATGCTTTTCCCCCAGTTTTACGTCTCTGAAATTGGAATCTGTTTTACAACTGATAGCCTGGTATAGTTTGTTAGTGGTTTTTCTTAGTGGTACGTAACATGAGAGTACGTCTTATTATTTACTGAGTGTCTTATACTTGGTGGACTACAGTGATAATAATGATTTTACTGCTATTTCCTAAGCTTCCCATGTGCCAGGATCCATTCCAAGGTCTACATGTATTATTTAATCCTTACAATTCCTGCTTTATAGCTTTCTGATAAATGCTGGTCCTCTATTTCTGGACTCGGCCTAATCAAAATGAATTGGCTAATGGTATAGAAATTCAGGAACATACACAAGTATATACCAGCTAGTACAATTCACCTCACATAAAAGTATGAATTCCCTGATATTTTTAAATGCAATTAGGTGGGAACACAGAAGGTATTCATGAAACAAGAGAAAACACTCACGTTTATTTTATGTGGAGATGTGGGGAGGGTCGGGGTGCTAGGGGAGAGTTCTTTTTAATTCCATCTCTGATTGTTCCATGTATGAGTGCCTACAAATACTGTGACATTCACAGGACACGTGTCAAGGCTTCATTTTCTCTTTCTTCCTTTAGCCACTTGCTCTTTTGCAGCTGATTGATCTTTCCAGCCTGCACTGGGGAGAGAATATCCCTCTCTTTGTGGCACCGATTTGGTAATGGTGGCTGGCTGCAGATAGACAATGAGAGAGTGGAAAATTCAAAGCCCATCTATTGTACTTCCCATCTCCCAGCTGGTCTCCAGGAATCCCCAGCAGCCTTTCTCGTGGATGATGAGAGAGGATGGGGAGGCCAGCGGCCTCCCAGGCCGTGGAAGAGCAGCGGCCTCATGTGTCCCTAAACTGATCTGACAGATGAGAATGCTGCCCTGCATTACTGCAGCTTGTATTTTGACAGAGTGACTTACAAAGAAATATGGCCGATGGGAAAATAATCTTTGGCTGAGGAAGGCTAAAATTTGTCAGAATTAGGGAGAAACGTGACATTTTTTTGTGTTCTTATTTCAGGTAGATCACTAGGAAAAATGGTGAAAGAGGCAGTGTTTTCTCCTTCCTTCCTGGTGCCTGGTATATAATGGGCCCTTATAAATGAATGAGCAAATCTCCATTTCTACAGGCCACGGAGTACACCAGTGTGTTCGAGACCTTTCCATTCACTTAACCCCCTCCCCCAGTGTGTCCTGTGTGTCATTCATTCAGGACCAAGTTCTCTGCTCAGAAGGCTACTCTAACAAACTAAATGTTGTTGATGTGGGAGAGTAAGTGAACATGTGGCCTTGGAATCATGTATCGATTTCTCTTAGCCTTCCTTCCAACTTAAAATGAAGATACGGTCCTAATAGCTCCCTTGGGAGGGGGCTGGAGATCTAGAAGAGAAAAATGAATGAGAATGTTTCCCAACATAGCACCGTAGAAATGCCAGGCAATACATGTGGGTTGTAGCGAGGGATTTGCTTTGTGGGAAAACAGTGGGTTTCGTGGTGGGATTTGTTCAGGTGGCCTCAGCAAGTGGTGGAGGCAAGCTTGGGGGACAGGGCCTTACAGAGTCTTGAGGTCATCCCCACACAGGCAGCTGTCCTCTTCCAGTTCCCCATCGCGTGCACATGGCCCTTCTTGTAGCTCGCCTTTCTGGTTCTTCAGAGAAACAAATTAAATTGTGGGATTGTAGTCACTTCTGTCTTGAACTTCACTATGTGTTTTTTCTCTTCTCCACTTCCAACAACATGGAGTGAGAACAGGACACATTTGTGGGGTTTCTAAGGCATTTTTAAACCAAGGAAGAAATGTGGTGGGTATTTTGTTCCACGTGCTGTGGAAAATCCCCGTGTCCCTGTTCCTTTTTCTTCTCAGTGTTTAGTTTTATAATGTCTGCTACTATTAGATGTCACCACCTTCAACTTTTGAAAGTTAGAGTAGCCTGTGTAGGTATTAAGTTTATGCCAGTTTTCTTCAACCTAAGGAAAAAAAGTTTTTAATATTTGTAATTAAGTTGACATTTTCCCACTATGTCACATACGAAATAAGAAGTTTGAGTTAAACTTGCGACTCCTTTGGCATCCCCTCTGAAGGGGTCCTTCCCTGACCTGCCCCAGCTGAGCTAATGACCCCTCTGCCGGCCACTAGTACATCTGCATGTGGTTTACTGGCTAATATGGCTGCTTCCCTTGCTGGTCTCAGGGTCAGTGAGGACAGGGTTCTTATACCTTCTTCCAGCTCCAAAACCTGGTCTGTGAGTCTTTGTTGTAGGAGGGAGTAGTGGGGGGAGAGAGAGAAAGAAGGGAAATAGAAAAGGACATTAAGGTTTTTTGGGGGGGCTTGGGAGGCTGCATAATGACCACTGCCGTGGTTTATTAACAATTCTGTACAGAAGTCACAAAGGCTAACAAAGGCACTGATATTACATGTACTCAGTCCATATTCATTCATTCAGGAATTATTTTTTGAGCAGTGTGTCAGACTAGCCTGAGTCAGGAGGGGAAATAAAGAATAAAATGGAATTTCTCTGCCCTCGGAACTGAAATGTAACAACACACTTGTAATAAATATCCTGTGCCAGACGTGGCAGTGGCTGTGTGGACAGGAACTCCACTTAGGAGCACACACCGAAGGGTCTCCCTCCCCGGACTGGGCAGGTTGAAGGCCTGGCACAGTACAAGGCTTCTGAGCTGGACCTCAAAAAGGTGGGCGTTCGGTAGTTGGAAAAGGGAGGGGGGTATTCCAGGCTGAGAGACGGGCCTGCCCACGCTGCAGAGACATGAAGGTGTGAACAGTGGGAATTCAGAGGGCAGCCTGAGACGGAAGAGACTGGAAGATGAGGTCAGGACCAGAGCCAAACTCAGCAGGCAGCCGCTCTCCTAGGGCGTGTCTGTCTTTTTAAACCCCTGGTCCTCCATTGCCTTCTTACTCAGGGGTCCCACTAGCTGGCCAAGAAGAGTTGGTCAGACTTTACTTTCAGCAACACACATTAGAAAAGAAAAGATATGTTTAATCTTGCTTTCCCACGTTTCCTCCTCTCTGCACATCTGGTGAGCTCTGAGCCGGGTGAGGGGACCGCCCTTAGGAATCTCTGTGGGTCACCGTAGTGCAGGGTCCCTGTTCTTGTGTGGATTGTCGCCAGCTCTGGAGTCTGGTCAGGAGAGAGGCTGGGAACAGTAACCATTTCTGGATCTATTATAGGGACTCATGGAAAATGGTAGCAGAAGAAAGGACAAATGATCTAATTGCGTCCTTTCACTGACATCCCACCAGCCTGGTTTGAGTACCTGGCTCCCTGTGAGGGTGGCGGGAGGAAGCTGGGAAGGGCCACTTGTGAGCCAGCTCCAGAGAAAGGTGGGCTGGGCGTGAGAATGCAGCCATGTTTGTCTTCTCTGTTACTTCCTTCTGTGTTTCTGCAAGTAAAGGAGCACACCTTGAGAGATCACAGGAGCTCGGAGCCCAGCTTTTTGGCGTCTGGACTGTATAGTCAGCGTTGGGACTGTCTCTGGTCTGACTGGTGTTCTTTCTTCCCTGACTCCTGCCCACGGGGTCATCGGGCAGTATCCAGGGGTTGGGTAGGCATGGCCAACCACAGAAGGATCTCCCACGGATGACTCCCTCGTCTACCACCAGCGCCTGCCAGACATAGCCCGGGTCTGGCCCAGAAACACCCCCGCGCAGGCCCGTGCAGCTTGCGTGTGAGTCAGGCACACTTCACATGCGATAATGTGAAATATGGGCTTCTGGGGTTTCACTCCCTGAGATGTCAAGTGTGATCAGTATGACAAACCCTTGCCTGCCAAGACTCCTCCTGGAAAGACTATATTCACCTTCATTTTTACACAGCGAGAGTAACCTCAGCTCACACTTGAATTTCTCTTTCATTTGGGGATTCCATTAAGCAGTTGGTTAGTGTTCATTTTTATCTTTCACCTGGAACGTTTTCCTGTAGTTTTCTTTTCTCCATTAACTTGATGGAAAAACACAGATGATTGGAACCACATTCTGCTATATCCTACCCGGCCTCAGCCAGGCCATGCACACTGCCTAGCGTACTTTTTGTAGGAATTTAGTACGGAACTAAGAGAAAATACAGCGAAGATGACCGGGGTGGATATTTGCTCCAATTATGCAGCAAGAGAATAATGAAAGTAGATTATCCTGTAAGAGAACGTTTTTGGAGATTCAAGCTGAGCAAAAGAAGCTTTAAGTATGATCTATGGGAGAAAGTTAAGTTCATTGTGATAATAACTTCTTGGATAGGAGCGCGACTAAATGAAATTTTTAACAGAAAGGACTCTTACAGCAGAGCTATGGAAATCTCCAACAATATCCTGTAATAAATTATTTAAGAGTATCATAGCCGTTCTGAGCCTGAGGATGGGGGAGGCAAAATAAACAATGGAAATCATGTTACAGAGCTCTACACTTTTATACGTATTTGACAGACATCTATAGTAAGTGCTTTTTTCATCAGATGACTTATAAGGAGGTGAAATGCCCAGTAATATCCTCAGGGAAAGAACAATGGACAGGTTTGTGACTATCGTTCCTGTTTTGCTTTCTATTATCAAGGACAATTGTTTAAGATATAATAAGCTCAGCTGTGAGTAAAGCCCTTAGAAAAATGAAAATGTGGGTGGGTTTTAGAAAGCAAACATGTTCTCTAAAAGGGTTTCATCCTGTGAATCCTCATTTACTAACATTTGGTTGTTTGACCTTGGAAATATATAAAATACACCCGATTTTATGATCGCTATCCCCTCGCTTATGATATCAGTTTTGATGTTGATTTTAGCCTTGGCAAATTGTTGAGTATTTTGCATGTTTAGTGTGTACTATTTGTGACCACAGCTTGAAATGTGATGGAGACTGTTGCAGTTCTGGAAACAGACAGTCCTGGGATGTACACATTTCCAAGGATGTTGTGATACGGGATGTGATAAAATTTTCTTAAGTAAGATTATCTCATTTTTTACTTGGCTTGTATTTTAAAGTATATTGCAAAATCTTTAATAATATTCATATAATAGAAAGGAGACATTTTAATTTTCCTATTCAACAAACAATGTACATGGTTTAATTTGCTTTAAATTAGTTTTGTGTTAAAAGGCATTATTTAGCAACCCAAGTTTTGAAATGAATACTTTTGGTTTGGGCCTTAGACCTTTGGTTTGGGCATTACACCTTCACGATCTGATATTGACCATTCTTATAACTTACTCTCTAAGAGTTAGATTTTATAATTTTCACGTTCTGTTTCTAAGCAGAGATTTTAGGTGGCTAGGTGCAAGTATGTTTCAAATAACACAATGGAGACTTTAATAGTTTTCATGCCATCTGCTAAAAATAAGATTACACGCTCATTAGATGATCTCTTTCTAACATTTTCTAAATACTAGAGACGTTTTGTGGTGCTATGTAAGAGTTTCAACCAGATGAAAGTCATTATGTGGATGGAGCATCTTGAGTCAGATTTATAGAATTATCATTCTTTTATGCTCCTCTATAACTTATTTTCCAACATCCTTGCTTGCTGCCTTCAACCAGTGGTCCATTAGGTTTGCAAAGAAAGAGCATATGACTGAGCAGCTTTGGAAAACTATAATATCACACTGCTGGGAGGCTGGCAGGGGGCAGAAGTGTCTCGGTGACAGGAGCGTTTGCATTTGGTCCACCACTTTTAAACCTAGTCACTGGTATGTCATGGAGGCTCTCCAGCTACTTCCTGATAAAGGGGAAATATATTGTAGTAATTGTTTGTTTGTTTGTTTTTTTAATAGAAATTTAAACAGATGCCATAACCATCCTTACTGTTGTAAACCTTCTAGAAACACTTTTGCAAATCCTGGGTCTTGTAATTTTGTCATTGGAGAATGCTGCTTCTTCGCTCCTGAGCTGACCTCCCTCCCATTTTCCTTGGGGTTTGGAGACTGCACCCCCTTTGTCTTCAGGGCTAGGAAAGGATTATAAATGTGTGAGCAGAGGAGGGAGGGAGATATTTGGAGAGGCCTGATTTGAGTCATGAAAGATGGATGAAAGTTTGCCACGCAGATAGGAGAGACCAGGAGGTAAAATTTTGAATCTTTTAAGGTTTATGGGAAGATTCGGAAAAAATAATTCTGTATTTAACAAAATGTCATATTCCATGGGAGGTAATATACCCTGACTAAAATACTTACTGTGCTTTTAATGTTAGAGAATTATTAGTTCTTGGAGTGGGGTGGGGGAGCAATTATTTTGTATGAAAACCTCTGCTTTGGGTTTTCATGCCTGTCCACTCTTCCTGCTGCCTTTTCTTCTATCCATAGCGCTTAATAAAACTACATGCAGTAAGCTCCTTTGGGAAATGTACTTTCAATCCCTCGAATTAACAAACTCTATGTCAAAAGTTCTGTGTCCTGAACATTCTACTTACTCTTTAAATAGAGAAGTTATGAACGGAGAGGCAGATGGTCTTTGAGGAAACTTTGTATTTCTGTTGAGAAACTGAGTTCCTTTTTGTTTAAATGTGTTTTTAAATTTATATATTTTTTGAAATTGAAAGCATTCTTTGAAGTAGGGTAGAAGCCAGCTAAAGCTACTTACACAGAGACCAAATTCTTTGTAAAAAAATACCAGTAATTAGGGGAGGAGGTGGGAAGTGGGTGGCTTCTTCTGTGATGGTGTAGAATTACTCTCCTGAATGGGTTGTAAGTTTTCTTATGGCTATTCACCTTTACCATTAAAAGGTAATGGTATGTTAGTAATTTTCCCTTGTGTCTCAAATAATTTATCTAGTGCTACAATAAAAGACTTCTAGCTCAGAAAATTTGAGGGCAAAAATTGTGAAATCTAAACACATATATAAAATAAGTCTCTGAGGTATTCCCTTTGTGTTTTGATTCCTACAGGAGAATTTTGAATCTCAGAACACATGTGTTAGGTTCCAGACCTAGAACCTGAACAAGATGACATAGGAATTTAGCTCATAGAATATTTTTAATTTCACTTTAGTTGTGTTTATAAAATAGAGAGGTTTACTTGTACTAACTAGCTCACTAGGTTTTTATCATCTAGAAAGCCTACACTATTATAAAGGCTTTTGATTATTTCAAAAGAAAAAATTACAAAGAGTAAACCTAACTTTGCATTCAATAATTATAAAATAATTTAAATGTATGTTTTAATTTGATGTCATGGGAAATATTTTTAAAGTAATACTCAAGCTTAGTTTCTAGAATGAATTTTTTAACCTAATTGGTTTTTTTATTGAAATACAGTAGTCCCTCCTTACCTGAAGTGGGTACGTTCCAAGACCTCAGTGGATGCCTGAAACTGCAGAGAATAGCTAACCCTATACAGACTGTTTTTCCCTGTACACACACACCTATGATAAAATTTAATGCCTTTCCCATCCTATGAACTTACCACTCACTGTGGCTGTAACTTTTGCAGTTTGAGGGGTGACAGCAAAACTAGCACAGATTCTTTTTCCTTCTTCACAATTTCAGGGATAGAAGATTCATTCTTACCATAGATCTTAGCCATCTCAGCGTACGATTTTTTTTTCTTTATTAAGAACATTTTCATTTAAAGGAAGCACTTTATGGCTTCTCTTGAGCAGATCCAAATTGCCGGCATCGCTACTCTTGCCCTTTGGGGCCATTAGTAAGTAAATAAGGGTGACTAGAACACCCTTCCCTGCGGTACCTCGGCAATCGATCTGATCACCAGGATGGCTCCTAAGTGACTAACGGTGGGTAGCGTGTGCAGCGTGGAGATTCTGGGCAAGGAATGATTCACGTCCTGGGTGGGACAGAGCAGGACTTCGTCACACTACCCAGAGCAGTATGAAATTTAAAACGTGAAATGCTTATTTCTGGAATTTTCCATTTAATATTGTTGGGCTGCAGTTGACCACGGGTGACTGAAAACACGGGAAGTGAAACCTCGGATAAGGGAGACTACTATAATCTCATTAAGATACTTTTAATATGTCTTGATGTGAAGTATTCATTCATTAATTGTTGAACCTGTGAAATATTCTAAGAAAACTGTTTATACAAAGACAATACTTTGAAAAATGTTTAAACATTTAATTCTGGGCTGTATTTCCTTTCTTTCATTAATTGGCATAAAGAGAAACGCCTTTCACATTTTCACTTGAGTACATATGGATATATTACTACCTATTCTTTCATTTAAAAAAGGAAAAAAACCCAAGAGCTACCTCATACTCACCGTCTCTATCAGTTATATATGTCAAAAATATTTCCTATGACAGTTTTCTTAATTCCGATAGTGCTGAATGGAACCAGTATTTTAAATAAAAGTGGGAGTAGACAAAAAGTTAAATTTTTAATTCACTACCTTGGGAACACTAACACATAACTCTTCTCAGAGTAATACAAGTGAGGGACTTGTCTAGCATTTGTTAAATAAAACTTGAAAACATCCTACTCATGTAGAGTGGGGCAGAATGAGAGATGAGGGTGACAGACGGATAATAGTGAAAACAGGGAAAGGAAAACAAGGAAAGAAAGTGAAGAATGAAAGGAAAAGATGCAAGAGAAGTGAAAGGGAAAGAGAAACATGGAGACTACTACCATTCATTCATTCATTCATTTTACAAATATTTATTTTGTGCCCAATGTATCAGGCCCCAGGGATTTTAAGCAGAGAATCACACAAATCCTTCTGCTCTTCTGATAGATAAGTCTGTCATCCCATCCACTGGGCTAATTGAAAAGAGGATGGAACAAAATGAACTAGCATGGAGAGAAAGAATGGACAGATATTAGCAGGGACATATGAAGATTAGATGCCTAAGGACAAGAGAGGTGGAAACTTTACTTCTCACTCCTGTTCATGGCACAGAACTACATCCATCTCTCCCCTTCCACACCTACAGAGTACCTATGATTTGTTTCTGGCATCTTCTCTGATCCTGTTCTGGATAATGACCCTCTGGGCATGCTGAGGGCCACACCGTGCAACCATCCATCTCTCGGAAAACATGCTCATTCGTGTTCCGTGTGCCAGGCAACGCAGTGGTAAATGAAAACTACCGTTGCCTTCTGAGTATTTCACAATCTAGTCAGCTAAGCCTGAGGATTAGGTCAAGTGTCCTGAGGAAAGAGATGGCCACGTTGACATTTCCCTTGTTCACTCTTCCTTTTGAAAAATTCCACCAGAATAAACCTATTGTAGAAAAACCTTTACTTTGTTTCACAGTTCATAAAATGTTTCCATTTGCATTTGATTCAAAAGTTCACAAGTTAGTTAGATCTGTTGGGCCTGGTTTTTCACTGGTGGATTGCTTCAGGTAGAGTCCTGACTACACTTTAAAAATACATGTTAAAGTTCATCTCCACCCCACCCCCACCCCGAAATTCATACCCATTTTTCAAAGTTTCCAAAAGAAAACACAGGATTTTTTGTCCTGCGTTTTTACCATCCATTTTATACATAAATATGTATAGGCAATACACTGTTTCAACTTAATATAAAACAGATGCCCTTAAAGCAATTTAACTAGTATGTGTTTAAAATATGTGTATATACACCAATTTATTTCCTGATTTGAAAGTGCAGTTTTATCAGACTTTTAGAGGAAAAATGCCAAATCGTGATCAGTTGTAGTAGATTTCATGTAAAAGCTCTTTAGAGCAGCGGAATAGTCTCGGAGGACTGAGCGCTTTCTTGTACTTCATGTTCTTTCACATAAACCTGATTTAGAGAAGTTTGTTGTTGCTGCTTTTTCCTTTGGAGAAACTTTATAACAACAAACAAGTCAGCCTCCGTTTGCAGTCACTGATTCATCTCAAGTCTGTAGCGGCCTCTTCTGCTTTCTCCTTGATGGATTTTGTTCTGATTTGTCCTAAGTTTCCATGCCCAGCCCAACTGCTCCCCAAACCCCAGCTGTTCATTCCATCTTGGGTTGGGTATGTCTAACAAGCTATTTCAGATTTAACATAACAAAAACTGAACCATTGGACTTCCTCCTGAGTATATGCAACAAACCCGTTCCTATCAAGGTGTTCTTTTGAAAAAATGTGTACACCAGCTTAATAAACAGTTTCCTTTGATGTATGCAAGGACGGTAGAGGGGTGCCCATGGGATGTTTTCTGGTCAGGGATTGGTGTCTGTGCCGTGAGCGCCTGAAGCTGCCATCG
Organism: Rhinolophus sinicus; assembly: GCF_057876585.1. Lineage (NCBI taxonomy): Eukaryota > Metazoa > Chordata > Mammalia > Chiroptera > Rhinolophidae > Rhinolophus > Rhinolophus sinicus. The sequence continues at coordinate 54,077,773 of NC_142506.1, read as the reverse complement.
GGGCCTCTGTCCGGCCTTGGCCCAGGGCAGCAGCTTCTGGTTTTGACCCCCGAGAACCGTCATGCTGTGTCGTGCCCGGCTGTGCCCTCTTGAGCTCCTCTCTGGACCTGTTGAACTGGCTGCAATGGGCAGAGGCCATCCAGCCTCCTGCTGCCTCTCTGTCCTGCGTTGTGACTCGGGCCCCAAGGAGTTTGTCTCCTTGGCCACAGACCAGGGTGGTGTGGTTTCTCTTTCTCTGCAAATTGTGCAAAACCGCATGGTGCAGCAGGCTTCATGATCTTAGCAAACGGCAGCCGTAATTTTCTTGTTCAGTCCTTCACTCCAGCATTTTCCTTGACTCTTTTCATTCCCCGGAAGCAGCCCTTCGAGCAAGCTGGGAGCCCATCAGTAAATCTGTTCGCACTGCCTCCCCTTCTCCCCACTGCTGCTCCCAGCAGCTGAGCCACCATCGTCGCTTGCCTGGGCTGTTGCACTGGCCTCCTGACTGTCTCCTCTCCTTCCCCCCTTGTCTTTCTACAACCTGTTCTCTACACAACAGCCAGAGTGACCCTTTCAAAATAGAAATCAGATCCATTCACTCCTTGGCTCAGAATCAACCCAATGGCTTTCCATCTCATTCGGAATAAAATGCAAACATGGCTACACGTTCCTGTATGATCTAGCTACCTCTCTGATCGTATATCTCACCCTTCTTCTCACCGACTCTGCTTTGGCCACACTTGCCTTCCTTCCTGTTGTCACTCGGTACCCAAGGACGTCCCCACCTCAGCGCCTTTGACTTGCTCTTTCTCCTGACCTGAGTCTTCATCACCTCGCTATGCACATGTTCATTCACACCGTTCCTTCGGGTGTCCCCTGAAATGTCACCTCCTTCTAAGGAGCTTTCCCGAGCGCTTTGGCCTCTGTCTCTTTACCTTATTTCTTGCTTAGCATTTATCCACATGTGACATTTTCTATCATTGAGTTTTATCTGTCTCTCCCACAAGAATGTAAGCGCCATTAAGGCAGGAATTTTGTCTTTTTCTTCACCGCTCTGTATCCAAACACCTGCCTGAGGCAGTGATGTGTGGCCAGGACCTAGATGTTCTGATTGGAAGTCCAGTGTTCCTTCCATGGTTCCGTATGGCCTCTTTCCTAGGTTTTAGGTTCCTGAGCACAGTAACTGCCTCTTTTATTTCTTTTGCCCCATCCCCCCGTAGGATGCATGGCCACGCCATCTCCTCGGTGAGGGGTTCCAGGCGCCGAGTAAATGCTCTGGCCTGACTGAATGACTTCCTGTGCTCGCGGTGGTCTGTCAGCACTTGCGTCACAAACACACTCAGGGTGCATTTCACTCTTTGTAAGACGAAAAGACACGTTGCTGTTACTCATCAGATACACAGTGGCATTTGGAAATTGCAAACAGTCTGAGTGAAATGTCTGCCATGGCAGGAGTCTGGTTCTCAATAAACAGATTATTTGTGTCCGGAATTTTGAACACTTTATGTAACCGCGTAACTTTGGGGGAGAGGATTAGGAGTGAAACTCACAGGCCCTGTGTAAGCCTGACATGTTTTACAGGATGTTGGTATTTCTATACTTAACCACCCAACATGCTTAAGGAAAGTGGGTCCCAGGTATATCGTTTTGCAAATGACAGAGCATCCATAGTTGGCTTGGGTCTTTCCAAAGCAAATACTAGATTTTGTTCTGAAAAGTTTTCTTCTCTTGCCTGTGAAGTTCCTTAGGTGACTCTGGTAACCCTGATTGTCCCCTCATTTTCACAGGTGATCTGCAATTCGTTCACCATCTGTAATGCTGAGATGCAGGAAGTCGGTGTCGGCCTGTATCCTAGGTATGGCGGATGGTGTTTTGTTTACCGAATAAACAACCTTAATTCTCACCCAGCTCCCCAGCCTTTTGGAGGTGGTTAGAAAGGCCATTGCAGCAGTTCGTTCAAGAGCCAGGCTTGAAACCTAATGATGAATTACAAGAAAATTGGAAAATGTTAAGTGTAAAGAAAACAATTGTAGAACCCCACATTATAGGCTGTGGTATCCACAAAGCGGCAGACCTCAGACCTAAATTCTTGTTCTCATAAAGTCAGGATGAGATTTGGTTATTCCCCCACCCTTGCCCTGAGCCGAGTGAAGCACATGATTATTTCACCAGACTCTCTGGACTGTACCATAGGGTTCATTTTGTCCTTTGCCTTAGCGTTCTCTGAGGCAAGCAAACTGTCAGGGTTGGGCCTTCTGAAGTGGCCTCTCTGGCTGTCACACAAGTGACCTTTACCATCGAGTGACTCCACAGTCACTCCTAGTTTCATTTTGTTTTCATGCCATTAAGGTCCAAATACAACTAACATCTTTCTTATAATTAATTGTGAATCTGAGAATTCAGTTTCTTTTCTTACTCCTCACAAGTATCATACACTGCAGGTCTGTTGGTATTAATCCGCCGAAAGCAGTAACAGAATGAATGGTTCAGCACATGAGCTCTGACTTCAGATCAGTTGGTTCAAATTCAGTCACCACTCAACTAGTCGTGTGTCCTTGGGCAAGTCACTTAACTGCCGTGTGTCAGTTTCTTCATCTGTAAATGATCCTCATAAGATTATCATGATGATTCAATTTGATAAACACACTCAGGTGCTAAGAAAGCACTTCATACGTAGTCACTGCTCAGTTACGGTGATTCTAACTTATCAAATATGGTGGCAGCTTAAATCCATTGCCTTTTATCCCATGGTAATAACGGGACTGGGCCACAGCCCAGAATTCATCAGGATCTAGTTAGCAAGGCCACCTGAGCTTTCTATTTAAGAGGAAGTACCCCTAATTATTCTGCAATGTAGCCGTGGATGTTCGAACAGAGGCGGCAGCTCCCCCGAAGGAGCTGAGCAAATGAGATCCTGTGTGCGAAAGGTCAGTGGTGTCTCTGCCGCAGCGATTGCTCAGAGATGGTTTCTTCACAACTGAGTGAGATTTTTTTTCCCCTAGCTTCATGTTGGGTTGCCTTACTGCCTGGCATCTAATAAGATAACTACCTTCCCACACCGACCCTCAAAATGGACTCAGAAAATTTTTTATGAACAACGTCCCCAATTAGCCTCCATCTTGGGGAACATTTCAGTTCATCTGAAGTGGGCTAGTGACATTTGTGTGAATGCCCCCAGCGGACTCAATCCCTGGTGCGCTGTAAACCTGAGCAGTGCCCCTCCCCGCAAGCTGAAGTGTCTTTTGCCCATTGTATTCATTAAATTTAGATGTTTGACTGTGTCTACTGAGCCATGATGCTCTCTCTTCTTGTTCTTTCCTCCAGCATGTCTTTGCTCAATCACAGCTGTGACCCCAACTGTTCGATTGTGTTCAACGGGCCCCACCTCTTACTGCGTGCAGTCCGAGACATCGAGGCCGGGGAGGAGGTAAGGAACCCATGTTTCCCAGTCCTTTTCCATCAAACACCCTCTCAGCATGGGCCTTCCCTAAAGTTAGTTGTTCCCCAGGGACAGCTTTTCGCTGTCCTTGTGCCAAGGAGAATATACATAAAACCTCTACGCAGTGACTGATTTACCCATCATTACTTCTCCCAGATTATCGATGGGCTTTTTCTTTTAATCACTATTTTTCTGGATGATGACAGTTCCTATTGTATGTGTATGAGAGAGGTGTGTGTGTGTGACAGAATGTATGTGTTTTGTGGACATGACAGTTCAGTGACCTCTCACATTTCTGCAAGTGGTCACCCTTCTATTGACAGGAAGGGCAAGCCAGCTTGTGAATGAGATCCCAAGGCTACTGATCACATTTTGAAGGTGACTCGTATTTACCTTTGTATTAAGAAAGCAAACAAGCTTTATTTTTTTGGGGTTGTCAGTGCACCTTTACAAACCTGTCAGCATTTCTGGGTGATTATTCAAGCAAACATGTACAGGGAATAGAGGACAGAGAGCATGACCTCCAGCAGTGATTTGGCCTTGACCTTTCCAGGTTTGCATACTGCCAAGCCAGCCTCATTTGATGAGGAACCTTCTCAGAAGTCCAAGGTCTCACAGGGCAGCTGCAGGTGGGCTGCTCCAAAGCTGCTGACCCCAAGCCTGTACAGCGTTTGCACAATTACTACCCTGAATTCTGGGTTACAGATTTTACACTTCTTAGAACCCAGTTGCCTTCTACCTTCCACTTTGCTAAAGTGGATATTTTGTGCAGTGAAACAGAGTATCATAAGCTTTTATTGCATTTATGTGGCACTCAGCCAATAAAACCTAAACTCAGAGCTACCATATTTTATGTAGAGAAGGATTTGGCATTGATAAGACTCTCTCCAAACTGATTTTCAACTGAATAAGCTATCACTTGTACAGCCACTTACTGAATTTCCAGTTTTCAGGACTAGGTACACAGGAGATCTGTCAACAATATTGGGGAACTTCGATCTTTTTTTCTGGGGGCATATGTGACTTCAAGGCCATATGTGACTTCAAAGGGACCACTATCCACCTTCAGTAGCATCGTTTGGGAGCTGAGGGTTGGCTGCTGCTGTCGTGAATGATCGTGATGATGGTGATGCTGATGACAATATTTTATTAAATTAAAAAAACAAAAAAACAAGTAACTTGATCAGCCAACAGAAAAGCTATTAGAAACAACTGGAGTTTTCAGAAACAACAAAGAATTGTCTTAAGTCTTGTGTTCTAGGTTTGGCTAGATGCGATTCTCCTTGGTGATTTTCATTTAGTTGAAAACACACCTTGTCTTTTGGGGCTTATTTCACTTTTTCACATCCTTCTCTTTCCATCTCTGGAGCAACAAACAAACCCTTCCTCTCACCTGACACAAAATAGTTCGCCCGGCAACAGGCCCTACATATGCTGGCGTTTTCCCCGACGGTACTTGTCAAAGCAACTTCTCGGCAAAGAGAGGGTTCTCCCCCTCAGTCCTTCTCCTAGAAGCTTGTTCAGAAAATAGCTTTTTCCTACCATTACATGTGTCTTGGTGCGTGACGCTTTCTCTGCTCCATTGTCCCCGCTCCCTCTGCCCACTGTTTTTCCCTGTCTTAATGTTATCCACCCCTCAGGGCCTCTCAAACACCATCTCTTCTGTAAAGCCTTTCCTGGTTTTCCAGAGTTAAGGAATCTCTTTCTCTCTGCGCGCTCCCTGCTCGTGATAGTTCATATTCCGATGGCATTTATCCGGGCTCTTTTGCTGACTTCTCTGTTCAGCTACGAGCTTCCTGAGGTCAGGCAGGTGTGTCTGACTTCTGAGTCTCCTTTAGCACCAAGCACTGTACTTGCACCCAGGAGGCGTTCAATAACCATTTGCTGAACTGACTTCCTCTTAAATGGAGTGTACTGGCCAGCAATGATTCCCCTTGGGGGCGCTGCTGGCATTCTGGATGGAACAGCTGTTCCTCGTGTAGGACTGTCACTTCACTGGTCATCCTAGTCCCTGCTTATTCAATGCCTGCAGCCACCCACAACACCTAAAATGATCCTGCACCGTTCAAACCAGCCCCTCGGGGCAGAGGGACTGGAGAAGGGGAGCCATGACCAAAGGCTTTTGAGGTTGAATAAGGGGCTAATTCCTTCGTAGCATGTAAACATTTGCTTTAGTTCAATTGGATAAAGAAGTAAGTTTAGAAATTTGGGTTATTTCACAACATCAACTTTGCATTTTAGCTTTATTGCTCATGAGGGCACGTCCAGTTTTAATATGTGCTATTTGGGATGGAAGTACCAGAACGCAGGCTCCATGGGGGAAGACTCCACCGTGCCTGTAATACCGTAGCTCTGCAGTCTGTATTTGTTGGGTGAATGAGGCTTGCTCAGGACAAAACCAGAGGTGGAATAGACTCTGCCTCCAATTTGAAACTACCAGCGGTCCTCAGGTGTGTCCTATGGGCCCTGGAAAGAAAGTCACATGAAAGCCAGCCCATTGCCGGGGTAAGATGGGGACGTTTCAAACCTTAGACAATGGGAACTGGAAAAATTGCTTGGGGTTCCACGATAACAGAAGTCACCATGGAAATTTTCTACCCTTTGTTTCTCTTCACGAGCCCCCTTTGGACCACTTTTGGACCATTTCCCTTTAAACCAGCACCATTTATAATACTTTGCTATTTACGGATTTTCATTGTAATGCTGAGTTGTTGCATATGTTGTGAGTTTGTTTTGCTTTGTTGTTGGTGGTGGTTTTTTGGGTGTTTTTTTTTTTCTTCCTTTTTTTGGTTTTGGGTTTCTTGTCTGCTCCTACAGAGATGTTCATATTATGGTTTAAGTCATGGCTCACAGGCTGGGTTGCTGATGGCTGCCTCTTCAGAGTTTTGCTAAACTACAAAATGTATATTGTCATCTCACAGTCTCCAAAATCATAAATCAAGGAAGAAAGCTGGACAGTCCAGGCCACCCTCATGAGAATTCCTGGGAGGAAGAGGTCGTAGCAGTTACAAACAATGCCACTGGCTGCCAGCGTTCTGTGGAGCCATATCAGTTGGGAGAAATGTGATTTGCATAAATTGAGCTTATCGGTAGCCCTAATGTCAGCTTTAATCTAAAGTGTTTAGGGATTAGGGCAGTCTGTTTCTCTTCTCAGCCATCTTCACTGATTTGCTAAGTCATTTAACAAACTCACCACACCCGCACTGCAGTCCTGTACTGAGGTGGACATTGGGAATACAACGGTGAGTAAGACTCAGCCTTGCCTTCTGGAGTTCAGGGTATCACTGAGGAAACGGACACAGAACAGAAAACGGTAATAGAATATGAGAAGTACAATATATGAATGTGCACGGGCTTTATAGAAGCTCAGAGCAGGGACAGCCAGGCGGTGGGAAGGGGTGAAGGTGAGGTGGGCTGGGAAGGTGCTCAAACAAGGTTCCAGAGAAGTGACTCCCAGACTCTTAAAGCATCCATAGAGGTAGCGTTGGCGAGGATGGGGAAGGCATGCTAGACATAGACACCGAGGCCAGAGATGGAATGGTGGCTGCAAGGAGCAGGAAGCAGTTGACATCAGTAGACTGAAGAATTCAGATGTGACCAGCAGATGAGGGAATGTGCAGAGACCTGACCCAGAACCCATGGGGGCCTTAGTAAGGAACTTGGTTCCTCTGAAGTTTCTGTAACAGTGCCTGCTGCATAGGGGCACTCAGTAAAGACGTATGGAAAGGGAGGGGGTCAGGCCTGGGGAATGTCAGGGAAGGGTTTAATCAGAGGAACTGCGTGATCAGATTGTCTGTGTGTAGGCAAGGTTGGGAGAGGGTCAGGCTGATGCAGTAATCCAGGCTAGAAGTGATGATGGCGGAATTCAGGGGGGAATTCAGGTAGTGGCTTGTGAGGGGGGATCTGAAGGGTCTAGTATTTAGAAGCTGAAATTAGCAGGATTTGATAATTGACTGGCTATGAGGATGTAACAGAGAAAAGAAACAAGAATAACACTCGGGTTTGACTTTTAAAAGAAGTGAGATTTTTTTCAGTCTTTTTTCAGTTCAGAGCCAGTATTAGTATAAAAAATTCATAATTGTGACAAGTAATTCCAGAAATGAAAACAAAATCTATCTTTAATTTGGTCTTATTAGCCACTCAGTTGTACATAATTAAAAGATGGGCTTCATGGAGAAGGGGTTCATTTTGTCTTGAGATTTTCAAGTAAGCAATATATTCAATATCCAGCAAATATCTTTCATGATATTACTCCTATGTTGGAAATGATTTATTGCATTTTCCATAAGAGCTGTACTGAAATGGCAAAGCAGTGGTCAGTGGCATTAATATTTTAATGCGATTTTGTTCTATTCCATTAAAGCATCCACTGATCAATGGCAGAGTTTCATATATATGTTCCCGCTAAATGAGCCCTACATTTAGTGAGCAGATTCTCTATTAAAGTTGGTGAATCAGTGAGTCTTTAATAAAGGTTTTCATCTTTGGATGATAAAATGATTTAGCTGCCATTACCAGTTAGTAATCTGGCTATGCGTTTTTTCCCCCCAAGTAATATGAATAAAGATGTTTTTGCTACTGAGAGCTTCAGCTTTTGATACATTGTATTTTGGGAACTTCAGTGTCATGAAACAAAAAGGACGATGGGGCAGTCCTCATTGGAAGGGGTGTAGCTGAGCCAAGCTTGAAAGATGAGAGAGTTCTGAATAAGCCAAGAGTGGAGGAAGGGCACTGGCTAGTTAAGGCAGAGATGCATGGGACACATGGCATCGTGTGCGTTGTTTTGGGGGTGAAGCAATGTGCATAATTGTGACAGAGCATAGGGTGGACAGAGGGCTGTTGGGACCAAAAAGGGAGGCAGAAAAGCCGATGGAGATCCTTCTGCCTTTATCCCATAGGCAGTGAGAACCCATCAGAATCTTCATGTGGAGAAATGACACAATGATATGTGAGCTGTAGCAAGAGCTCTCTCAAAGCAGTTTGGAAGATGAAAGGTGGACTGAAGGCAGCAGGGAGGCCCGTTAGAAAGCCATTGCGTAGTTCAGGTAATGGTGACAAAGCAGTTACAGGACGGCGAGGGAGGCTGCAAGAGTCTGTTTATTGGGGTTAAATGAAATCACTAGTCTCCTGTTTCCCATTCACTGCCTGGCATGATCACTCATGAGTTAAGTCTTGGGTTAGTCAGGCGTGTTTCTCTAGTGTGGCAGGCCCCAGATTCATTGGCTTCACATTACGTTGGCAGTAATCACCCAATAATTACTACCAATGGATCTGATCTGCTAGCTGGGGCTGGTGACTAAGAGCCATGGGGCTGGGTTGAGAATTAGGGTCCTAGAGTTCACCCAAGAGGGAACATAGAGCAGCTCATTTTACCATGAAGGCCCCGAGAGCTTGATAATAGGAAATCAGTGTCTATGCTGCCCCCCAAGCTTACTAGTAGGCTGTTATAAAAAGTATGCCTAGATATTGGTTGTTTGCAATTTGGGGTGTAGTGTTCTCTGTACGCAAGAGGAACTTACCTGATAGGGTGGCCCTTTGCACCTCAGACGCAGCCCTGGCTGCAGATCCTGAAGCAAAAGAAAGACTTAGGGTGTTAAAAAGTAGCTGTGGTCTCAGCTGAAGGAGCCCATTTGTCACAGAACGTTGCTTAGCACGGGCTTGAGTATCTCAGGTTTGGTGGTGCCGCGGCAGCTCCTTTAGAAGCTAGTCTGCCCTACAGCCCCTCAGAAGTATGAGAAAAGCTGTGTTGTTATAAGAAGAGTCTCAGCCTTTATCAGAGGTGTGGGTGCAAACCAGAGATGGATCCAAGGCCTCGGCTGGTTTTCACCGTCTCGTGCCGCCTCTCTAGGTGCTATGCCTGGCACATAGCAATGTCATTGTCAGCATTTCTTAAGGGCAGGTCCTCTTGTGCCTGTGTGTGGAGCAGCATGTACAGTTGCCTAACATGAAGGATCTGGGGAGCCCCCGAGCTAGGTGAGGCGGTGCCTCCCGTTGCCCTGGTGATGGCCATGCTGGATGTGACAGCTCTGGCCAGGCCAAGCCTTCTTCCCCACTGACTGCTTTCGTGAAGCTCTCCCGAAGCTGCATTTTCTGTCAAGGAGGATGGCTTCCTGTGCCTGGCCATGCCTTCAAACAAGTAAAGTCATGCTGTGTGGCCCTGAGATGCTTTTTTTTAAGCCTAAGAAAAAACACATGGAGTTTTTTGCTCTAGGGAGATTTTGTCATCTTCCTCGGTGGGTAAAATCCTGCTTTCTTCCTCTCCTATAATATCCCCTTCTCCTACTGCCTATTCCCCCATAATTACTTCCTACATGTAAAAGCAAATAAAGAAGTCATTTATACAGTACATCACAACCGATATATGTTACAGAATGAGGAAAACTAGAGAAGGGTAAGGGAGTGAGGGCTGGGGTGGAAAAAAGGTTATTTTAAATAGGGTCGTCAGATTACACCTCTGAGAAAGTGAGATTTGATGGAAACTCCGAGGAAATGAGGGAGGCCACCTTAGCAGATCTGGGGGAAAGACCGAGGAAGCATCCAGTGCACAGGCCTTGAGGTGGGGTGTGGGCAAACGCAGGAGGAGGCCAGGCTGGCTGGAGCGCAGAGAGGGGGTGAGCTCAGAGAGGGAGCTGGGCTGGGCGACGTGAAGCCGCTGCTGCTCTTACTCCCGTTATGAAGGACAATTTCTTTTCCTAATCCACTGCAGACTAATATTTTTGTGAAATTTAATGAATGGATTACTAGAAAAATGACATTTAAAAAAACGACGAAAGTGAAATCCCACTGGTTTATTATTACAGTCACAGAAAGTTTGTCATATCAAGTTACTATAAAGTTTCTAAATGTCAACTTTTCATTTCTTTACTTATTTCCTAGTAGACTGGTAGCCTGAGGGGCTAGCAGCTGCCGGGACCCCACTTTGAGTCGTGGGAATCCGGGGTAAGGACGTGACCGTCACTCTGAGCAACGGGGAGCTGTGGGAGCATCCCAAACAGAGGGAAGGTCTGCTCCAGCTTCCATGTTCTGAGCATCCTCCAGAGGATGGAGAGCAAGGGCCCAGGGAGAAACAGGGAGACCCGTTGTGACACTTGCATTTTACAGGCAACAGATGATAGTGGCTGAGAGCAGGATGGTAGCAACAGAAAAGGTAGCAAGCACTTGGTTCGGGATGTGTTTGTAAGGTTGAGTGCACAGAATTTCCTGGTGGATTGGATGGGGGATGTGAAAGAGAGAGAAGTCAAAGACCACTCTGAGGTTTCAGGTTGGGTAACAGAAGATGAATCACTATCAACTGAGATTGGGAAGGCTCCAACTGAGGTGGAGTAGGCTGGGAGGAAATCAGGAAGTTGATTTTGTGCATTTTCAATTAGACTTTTAGTACTAGGAGACCTAGTCAAGTGAGAAATGTGTAAACCTCGTGATGTTACCCAAAGACAGGTATCTTGAAGTGGAAACAGAGCTGGAGAGAAACCTGAGGGGTCCCTGAAGTGTGCCCTCCGACCTATGACCTTTCACCATCCAAGGCAGGCTGTAGTTACTGTATTTGAAAGGGTCCAAGGAAGTCAATTTAAGAGCCTCCATTCATGATTGCATTCTGACATGAAATTCTCCATCTTTGGAAATTATTTCCCCCCCTTTTTTCTGTTGTAATCAAGTCGCAAGTAAGAGAACAGTCTCCTAATTATAAAGATACCGAATCTGGTTGACCCTAAATTCTATGAGACATCTATAAAATCGATAAGGATTTAAGAGCAATCTGGCCATATCATCTGCCACCCATTTGGTTGCCAGGATTATTTTGGCTTCTCTGATTACCAGTGGTTATAGATTTTATTACCAAACCTTAGTAACACCGAACCTATAACAGCTCTCGATACTTTACCGTCTAGTGACTAAAAGGTAAGGTGTAAGTGTCTAGAGCTAATGAGCCCAGTCCTTTAAATATACTATACATATGTGCTCACCAAGTAACAAAAACTGGAAGGTCATGGATGAAAAATTTTACATGTGATTATTTGGGTGAAGACCCTGTGCGCAGTGTCTTCTCTCTCATGGGTTTTGGTGTGTATAAAACATGTTTTACTTTAATCATTAGCAATAGTAATAGCCATTTGTTACACGTGGCCGTGCTTCTCTCTGGCCCCACAGCTCACCATCTGCTACCTGGACATGCTGATGACAAGCGAGGAGCGCCGGAAGCAGCTGCGGGACCAGTACTGCTTTGAATGTGACTGTTTCCGATGCCAAACCCAGGACAAGGTACGTTGTGTGGAACCAGCGTGAACTGCCTCCCAGGTGCTATCCCAATGATCTTTCAGAGAACTCTGTTTTTATTTTATCCGTCCAAAAGTAGGTGACTCTCAGTGCACGGCAGGAAGCAGAAGTAATTCAATAATGCGTAGGGCTGCAGGTATTTTTTTGGCTGGAACTTCTATCACCAACCAAGCACTAAAAGGTTTAGTCTCAGGTGAGGTTTCATGGAGCTTGGAGTCTAGAGGGGCTGTTGGCATTAAACATAATTCAAAGGACGTGGAAGGCCAGAGTGCTGTCAGAGCACGTAATAAGGGGGTTAAGTGACATTGTCATTGGTGACAGCTATTGCTCAGTGATAAACATACCAAGTTGTATCTAGTTTTTTCATTTCCTTAAAATTTTTTCTGTAAGCCTTTGGGCTTCAACGCTTTTATCAGATAGCGATCACTTCTCTAGCAACTTTTATTCTCCGAGAAAGAAAGGAAAGAAAGAAGAGCCAAAGTAAATGTCATAAAGATAATGAATGAGCTTTTCTCATATGACTCACGCTTTCCTCACACCGAACCTGTTTACTTTCAGTGCGCGCACAGGTTATCTGATGGAGTCTTACTTTTGTAGAGTGTTTTACATTTGTTGGAATTCTTTTGTGATCATTATCTCATTTGAACGTAATAATTATCAATGAGAAAACAACTTAGGTTCAGAGAGACACTTCAGGGATAGGAAGAAGGAAAAAGTGGCAGAACCAAGTCCCACACCCAGACCTTTTGACTAAATCTAGTGCTTCTTCCACTATATGGCAGCTACCTGTGACCTCTGGTGCCAACATTGTAGAGAGAGGTTATTAGTTTCACTGCATGAGGAAGGACCACGAGCTCATTCCAATGGTGTAGGAATCAGTGAACATTAGTTTTGCATTAAAGTAACTTTTAGAAATAGGTGAATTAAATGGGAACAGTTAGATCCACTGCTAACAGCTTTGCAAGATTCAGTCAGTCTACTTTAGTGTTAGCCTTTTGCCACTCACAAGCATAACAGGAATGAAAGGGGATCCCCTGGGATTTTTCCTCAGACTCTAATCTGGAATGGCAGGCAGCAAGCTAGCTTCCCACCCACGTCCTTGGTTGGGACTTGGAAGGCTTTTGGATGTAGTGCCTCTTACATGACATCATTATGGCAGAGCCTCAAAAATTTTGTGAATAAGTGCTTATATTTTATTAAAATTGGGGTCATGTCCACTTTTGCTTTATTGTTATAGCTGAAATCTGGCTAGCATATCTATTAACAAATAACAGATAACCCTACTAAAATTGACTCTAGTAGGTGCAGTGTGTTTCTCATGAATCCTGGAGAAGCAGTCCAAGGCGGGAGCTATTTCTCATAGATCTCATAGCACAGCCAGAATCCTTCTGTCTTCTCTCTGACCCTTCCCTGGCATGTGCTTTTGTCCTCATGGTCCCAGGATGATGGCTGCCCACCCCCACTCGGTGTGTCCAAGCTCTAGACATGACAAGAAGAGGTAATAAAAAGCAAAGAGCAGAGGGAAACCCTCCTAGGCATGTCCACCTACATGTGTTGTTCTGCACTGTGTCACGTGACCCCCTTGGGCTGTGAAAGAGGTGAGGAAACTGCAGTTTAGCTTTTCAGCCTTTGTATTGGAGGAAGGCGAGGGAGAAGAAGGTTGGGAATGGCCTTTGGTTAGGTGAGCTGGTGTCCACCATATCCATTGAAACCATTATTTTCCTCCTTTGAGCTAAAAGTTTGTTTAATATTTTATTAGGATTCTTCAGAAAAAGAGAACCAACAGGATGTGTGACGTGTGTGTGTATACAGCCTTATTACTATATATATACATATATACATACATACATATATATGTATATGGAGAGAGAGAGAGAGAGAGAGAGAGACAGACAGACAGACAGACAGACAGAGAGACAGAGAGAGAGAGAGAAACTGATTTATTATAAGGATTTGGTTCATGTGATTGTGGGGGCCAAGAAGTCCCAAATCTGTGGTCAATAAAGAGGGGACCCAGGAGAGTTAATGGTGCAGTTCCAGTCTGACCCGAGAAAAGCCAGTGTTTCAATCTGAGTCTCAAGGCGGGAAAACAGCGATGTCCCAGCTGGAAGGCAGTTAGGCAGGAGGAGTTCCCTGTCACTTGTGGGAATGTCAGCCTTTTGTTCTGTTCAGGCCTTTCACTGATTGGGTGAGGCCCACCACTAGGGAGGGTAATCAGCTTTACTCCGTCTACTGAGTCGACTGTTAGTCTTTGCCAGAAGCACCTTCACACACATACCCAGAATAATGTGGAAGCAAGTATTTGGGCTCCCTGTGTCCCAGTCAAGTCGACACATAACATTAATCACAAGTACCGTGTTAGAGATAGGCCAAATGGTATAATCAAAAAGGACTTGATTACTCTGATAGGTTCTAGTCATTCAGTACCTAACAAACTGAGTGGTCTTGGGCAAGTCATTCAGCCTTTTAGATTTGTTACGTCATCTGTAATACAAGGGACTCATACAACTCAGTAGCAAAAAAAAAATAAAATCTGATTAAAACCTGGGCAGAAGATCTGAGTAGATATTTTACCAAAGAAGACATACAGATGGCCAACAGGTACATGAAAAGATGCTCAACATCACTAATTATCACAGAAATGCAAATCACAACTACGATGAGGTATCACCTCACACCTGGTAGCAGAGCTATTATCAAAAAGATAAGAAGTAACAAGAGTTGGTGAGAATGTGGATAAAAGGGAACCTCATACACTGTTGGTGGGATTGCAAATTGGTGCAGCCACTATGGAAAATGTATGGAGGCTCCTCAAAAAATGAAAAATAGAACTACCATATGATCCAGCAATTCCACTTGTGGCTATTTATTGGAAGAAAATCACAACACTAACTCAAAAAGATATCTGCATTCCCATGTTCATTGCAGCATCATTTACAATAGCGAAGACATGGAAGCAACCTAAATGCTCATCGATGAATAAATGGATGAAGAAGATGTGACATACAGTTGACCCTCGAACAACATGGGGCGTTAGGGCTGCCAACCGCCTGCGCAGTCAAAAATCCCCGTATAACTTTTGACTCCCCCAAAATTTACCTACTAATAACCTCCTGTTGACCCGCAGCAGTGCTGATAAGCAGTTGATTAACACATATTTTGTATGTTATATGTAGCATATATGATATTCTTACAATAAAGTAAGCTAGAGTAAAGAAAATGTTAAGAAAATCATAAGGAAAAGACAATACCTTTACAGTATTTATTGAAAAACATCTGCGTATAAGTGGAACCCACACAGATCAAACCCATGTTGTTCAGTGGTCAGCAGAGTGTGTGTGTGTGTGTGTGTGTGTGTGTGATATTATTCAGCCATTAAAAAAAAGGAAATCTTGCCATTTGCAATAATATGGATGGACCTTGAGTGCATTATGCTAGTTGAGCCAGACAGGAAAGAGAAATACTGTATGTGATACAAAGGACTTAGGTGAGATGGTCTGAAAGACACTGAAAAGCTCTACTCTCATGTTTCTCCGAAATGTTTCCTAGGGGAAGTGAGTAGGGTATTTACTTCTATGAGAATGTAGACTTGGTTTCAATTAGTTCACCAGTTAGATTTTCAAGTTTCTAGTTATATGAAAATTTTATTCTGTGTGGTAATATAAACATCTCTTCTGAAATCTCTATGCTGTTGATTTGCTCTGAAAATATAATAGAGGTAAATTCAATTTAGCGCATTCCCAAAAGATCATAAATTCAAAATTAGTTCAGTCAAAATTGAATTTACTTCAATTCCTAGATTTCAAGTTTTCAGGCTTATTTTTATGCTTTTCTTGGAGCCTAGAAAAATCATCTTAACAGGTTTCAGCATCAAGCAATGTTTATTACCAGCCTACATCTGCATGTTACTGGACTCCCATGCTGTCATGTTTCAGGAAGGCAAGAGGCCTTTAATAGTGGGTGTAATTTGCATGCATGGAGTTAGTTGTCATTTGTAATCAACAGCAGCTTAATTTGGGGAAGAAATAAAATTTATGTTTTAAAGGAGGTTTTGTGATGATTTGGCTTCTCCTGTGGCTTTCCCAAGTCGAAAGCCAAGGAAATAGAAGCAGAACAGACCAAGAGGAATTGGTTGTTGTCATAAATTTGTGGATAGTACATAGCGTGTTTCCTTAGATTTCACATGTTTTGTTACAAAAAAACAAAACAAAGCTGTATTTACTTGCCAAGACACTTTTTCTTTCCTACAGCCTTTTACCTTTGATCCTTCTTTTAAAACACAGGGTCTGAAGTATTTAGCATTATCTTTAGTCTTCAGGGTAAATTTCAAACTCTTAGCATTCAGTGTCCTCCAAAATCATGACCCCACAATCCAACTACCTTTCTTTTCTCTTTTTTCTTTTCTTTTTTTTCTTTTTCTTTGCTCTTCTCTACTTTTTCAACTTGTGTTAATCTCCCACCCAAACGATTCTGAAGTGGCTTACAGTTGCACATGCACACATACTCACATGTATATTGTACAATAGCAATCAATTTCATATTTATTTGTGAATTAAGAGTGACAAGAAATAAGATGAAAGCAGGTTAGTATCCAGAATGCATACCAGATGATCCTATACAGTGACAAGAAATAAAGCACAAAGTTACTCTAAATTTCCCAGCAGCCAAAGCTAACAGACTGATTTTTTACACACATGTTCCTGAGCTGAAGTATAGTTTTTCCTGGCACTGACGCCTGAGGCACTCACGAGGGTCCCATTGAGAATGAATGGTCAGCATTCTTATCGGAACTCCACAATAATTTAAATACCTGATTTTTATAATATTCCTCAACGTGGCTGCTTGACATAATTTCAAGTTATAACTTAATGAAAGAAGTAATGAGAAGGGTGAAAAATTATGTAATTGAGGTTCTTGTCTCTTTGATGGTTTACTTCTTTCCAAGAATAGCATGTGGACTATATAGAAGAAAGCCAGGGCCGCATAGCCTTCAGGTAACCTTTCGTTATTTCAATATTTTATTTTAATTCTTATTAAAGTGATACATGTATACACTTTGAAAAGTCAAAGTACTGGGACCCAATTGAAAACATTAGCACATTTTCCTTCTGCTCCCGCCCAAGGCCCACTCCTCAAAAGCCAAACCCTTTCAGCCCTCGGCATTTATTCCATGTTTCCAGAAACTAAAGCTCCCTTAAGTCATGTCCCACGGATGTTTCTTGCTATCCGGTTGGTTTAGTAACTGTTTTTTTTTCCAGGATCTCAAATTCGCTTTTTTCCCCATATCACCTGGTTTCTGTTTTATTTCTAACTATTTCTGTTTCATACCTTCTTACTCACTTCTGATACATGCCACTCTGTTATTTACCTGTTTTTCAGCATCCTAATCATACTTGTTTGAAGTCTGGGTATGTCAGTGCCATAGGTTATTTTACTGGAGTGAAATCATGTGCCAATTGTTGATTTTTGTTCGTTATCTTTCTTAGTGTTACATCTCACTCAGTGTTTTGGAATTTTGTATGGTAGGCTTATGTTTTCAGTCATTTTGGTGTTGGGCCTTTCTCTCCTCATGTGCTCATCCCCTCTGCCTGGTAGCTTTGTACTTGCCTCTCCCAGACCCGTCAGGCCCCAGTTCAGAACCAGAACTCAATGGCCTTTGGAGCTGTTGTACCACAAGATGGAGAGGCGACTGCTCGTCCAGTTACTTAGGTGATGGGCACATTGGCTCTGTACCTGGTCCACCACCCCCTAGAAATAGTTCGCTCACAGGAACAGGTCATGAACCCTGTATTTTTAGCCTGTTTTTATAAACAAGAGAGCCTCACCTCATCCTCTGGCTTTCAGCTTTAAAGTTGACTCTACTCACCTTTCTTATGTGAAACATTTTTAGTCCCTCGTAACCATTGGAACTGAACTCATTCCTGCTTCCAGACCTGAGGCCCTAGCTTCCGCTTCACTTATAGCCTTGCATTTCTGTTCTATTTTTGGTCCAGGGAGATGTTTATCTTGTTCTTGACTTAGTAAAGCTATTTTTGGTTTCTTTTTCTATTTTACTTGTCATTACTGTGGATTTGGAGTGGAGGGGAGCAGTTCAAAGTCTGAACTTCCAACATCTTGATTGGAAGTCTGTCATTCGTTTGCCAAGTCCACAGGTAGGAATTCACATCTTTGGAGGCAAAGGAAAATGTGAGGACAAACAATGATCTAATTCTCCTGAGCGCTTCCAGGCATGTGCACACCTTCTACCCAGCCCCCGCCTGTCTGTGGCGCAGGGAATCCATGTCTTTTATCATCGGGCCTTCTGTGGAGAGAGAGTTGAGTAGACTCATTCTGAAAGCAGTTTAAGAAGTGGCTCTGTAGGTGTGTGTTGGGGGGTAGGTGGGAGCCCTAATAAGCTTCTCATTCCCTGATGCTACAATTGTAAGACCACTTCCTCTCCTTTTCTTCTGTTGAAACAAAGCAATGTTACTTCTTTGGTGATTATTCCCATTTCTTTTCAGAGACCCTCGTTTGGAACATGGAATTTCCTGGCTTTGGGCCCTTCGGATGCCCTCTGTGAGCTAGGGAGCGCTGAGGCAGCCCCGCGTCCTAAGAGGAAAGGGCTCGGGCTGGGTCTGTGTGACAGCTGCCCGGGTTGCCGCGTGTGCTGCTCCTCAGCTAGACTATTCCGAGACCTATGCGCTGTGGGGGAAGGAGGCAGGGCTGAGCCGAAGGACGAAAGGCAAGCCAGAGTTAGAGCTGTGTGTAGTATGCAAAGGAAATGAGTTCTCTGCCCAAGAAAAACTTTTTATGGTAACCCGAGTCTGTTTGAAATGTGAGCAATTACTTAAAGGTCGTTAGTGAACCAAGAGTTTTTCTGCTGCCTTCCCGTTTTGCTAGATTAATTGTAAGCAGAAATGCCTGGTGGTGGGATGATGAGCCCAACCCGCCCTATCGAAGGAGAAGGTTTTTCCTGTTTCGAGAGCTTTTGTCGTAACCGAATTACCTTATCTTCAGGAAGATTAGGGAGATTTGGCAGAGGATTGAAGAACTGTAGTGTGTGGTGTGTGGTGTGTATGGTGTATGTGTGATGTGTGTGTGTGTGTGTGGTGTGTATACTGTGTGTGGTGTGTGCGTGTGGTGTGTGTGCGTGTGTGGTGTGTGTGCGTGTGTGGTGTGTGTGCGTGTGTGGTGTGTGTGTGTGGTGTGTGTGTGTGGTGTGTGTGGTGTGTGTGTGATAGTTTCTAAGCAGTCCAAACGGAACATCACTGCGTGTTACCTATGTCTTCTCCAAACAGCCAGAGGATGGTTTCACTGGAGTGAATGCAGAGCTGGCTGTCATTAACGTTAAAGTGAGGGGAGGAACTTGTTGGCTTCATAAGCACATAATCCCGTTGGCAGAGTTACCATGAAATGCCAGAGAGGCTTCCGGGCACGGTGCTCTGGGCCACAGAGTCGGCTGGGAAATAAACAATGAATCTGCGGTGCTTCCACACTCCTACCCCCAGAGAACAGCCAGCTGTGCTCCCCAAACCTCCTCATGGCGCTCTGGTTTGTCCAAAAGTCCACCCCAGGGGTACGAAGCGGACCTTTCGTTTGTGGTGATGTGAATTCCATCTCACAACCTTCCCCGTTCTTGCACTATAATTCTTTTCTTCTGGCTTTTGGTCTATGAGAAGCTCTAACTCAGGGAACCGCTTCCATGGTGGCAGCTACTGTGAAGCAGAAGTATGTCTTCCTTTGGATGAGGCACAGGCCCAATACGTGGCACAGTGTTTGAGAAGCATTGTGGACGTAGGCGCTCTTCCTCAGGGAACATTAGAGATGACGGTGCCCTCACTATGGCGTGGTGCTCTGCTTGGTGTTTGTACACCTCATCTCATTTCATCTCCACGACCTTATGAAAGTGGGGGCTTGCTCTTATCCCCATTTTGCAGATGAGGTAGCTGGAGTTTTCAACTTCAGAGGCTGTATTTGTAACCACTCCACTGTGCTGTCTCTGTGTTTACAAGTAATAGATATACTTTCCCTAGCTTTTAAATGTTGAAGTGTAATTTGCATTCAGTAAAATTTGATATTTTTAGTGTGCAATCTGCAGCCACCACCACTCCCGAGATATAGAACAGACCCCTCACCCCCCATTCCCTCATAACGCTTTGTCGTCAACCCCTAACCCCCACTTCTAGGCCCCACTAAGCCCTGATCTGCTTTCTCTCACTATAGCTTTACCTTTTCCAGAAAGTCATATAAATTGATTTAAACAGCCATTTGATTCTGTCTTCTTTTGCTTAGCATAACGCACTTGACATTCAGCCATGTTATTTTTACGTGCATGTACAAATACATAATCTCAGTATTCGGTTCCCTTTTGTTGCCAAACAGTATTCTATTATGTGGCTGTCCCATAGTTTGTTTAGCCATTCATCAACTGAAAGACATCTGGATTCTTTTCCAGTTTGGGGTGGTTATCAATAAAGCCACTGTAAACATTCCCATACAGGTTTTTGTGAGAATATAAATTTTCATTTGGGTAAATACCTAGGAGTAGGATTGCTGGGTTGTATGGTAAATGTATGTTTAACTTTATAAGCCAGACTCTTTCCCAGGGAGCTGTACCATTTTCAGTCCCCAACAACAATGAATAAGAGTTTCAGCTTACTCGCATCCTTGCCACCACTTGATTTTGTCAGTTTTGCTTTTGTTTTCATTTTTAATCATTCCAGTAGATGTGTAGTGATATCACATTGGTGTTTTAATTTGCATTCCCTTAGTGGCTAATGAAGTATTTTTTTCATGTGCTTATTTGCTATCTGTATCTTATTTTAGTGATGTATTTACTCAAATATTTTGCCTATTTTGAAAATGAGCAGTTTTTTTCATATTGAGTTTTGAGAGTTCTTTATTCTATATACGTACAAGTCTTTTATCAGGTATGTATTTCATAAATATTTTTTCTCAGTCTGCAACTTGTCTTTTTATTCTCTTGACAGAGTCTTTTGAAGAGCAGAAGTTTTCAATTTTGGTGTAGTACACTTTTTAATATTTTTCTTTTATGGAGCAGTCGTTTGATGCCCTATCTAAGAAATCTTTGCCTAATCCAAGAGAATAAAGATTTTTCTTCTATGTTTTCTGTTAGAAGTTTTATAGTTTTAGGTTTTACATTTAGGTCTTTGATCCACTTTGAGTTAATTTTTTTGTATGGTACAAGATTCATTTTGTTTTTGCATGTGGGTGTCCCATTATGCTAGTACCACTTGTTGAATCCACATCTTATTTAAGGCAGTAGGATATAGTAGAAAGAGTACAGAATTAGATGCAGAAGTTGGATTCTAGTCCTGGAGCATCTACTTGTAACAGCGGTGACCCAGCCAGAGATCCAGTCTGAGTGATGGGTAACAGGGCAGCTGATACAGGGGACAGAGCACATGCGTCTGCGTCAGACATCCCTGGGTTCTGCCGGTTACTGCCCATTTCACACTGGCAAGTTTCCCCCATCTTAGTCTAGTTTTCTCTTCTGTAAAATGAGAATACTCTATAGCTGGCACTGCTGCTTTGAGGTTCAATTAGATGATGTAAGTGTAGCTTCGGAGATGGTAGACACTCAGTAATGGCAGCCATTATTGTTATTGAATGACTTGAGGAAATGATCTATATGGAAAGTTCCAGGAATTTTAGTCTCCTCGGTTCCCATCATTTGCTGACCAGGGGCCCTGAATTGCTCACATAATCTTCTTTGTAGCTTTTTAAGTTTTCCTGCTCCAACTTTTGGTCATCTCTGCTTTCCTCCCCTTTTGTGTCCTTGGTGCCCATGATGTGGTTCCAATAGTCATTGTGTTGGGGTGGTTGGTGCTTTTCACTCTTGTGTTCTCCTTGGCACAACCCCCACCCTGGCCTGGACCCTCCCTCCTGAGAAGTGAGCTACCCTTTGTCCAGATTGGGGGTTCTATCACTGCCCTTTATCACTGCTTGTGTTGTCCTGTTCGCACCCATTGTTCTGACGTTGCTCACGCCGAGGGGTGTATGTAGGGGGGGAGGGCATACTAGGGAAGGGGCTTTCAGGCTCAGTAAGAAGACAGCATGAGTGGCATTGCACAAACATGCCAGGTCACTTCTCCTCTTCTCCCCAGATGCCTGGACAAAACACATGTCATCCCGGACTCTCTCTTTCCTCAAGTTCTCTGCCAAATGAGGTGATGCCTCTTTTGGGGTTTGCCACTTTGGAACTATTTTCCTTTTCTGCCCAAGACCACACTTGGAATCTTTTGCTCACAACAAAACACAGACAGTGAAACACCAAGGCTTCCCTTGCCATTTATTCCTTGTTCATTACAGTGCGGGGAGTGCCACCCATACGGCCTCAGCCCGAAGCCTAACAAATGCTTCTTCCGTGGTCATGACAATTTCGGGCTCCAAGCTGGCTGAAGACCAGCTCACCCTGCAGTGAGAGTGGGCAGCAGAGAGCTCTGCCGAAAGCCTTCGCTGACAAGAGGAAGGATGTCCAGAAGTCAGGACTAGGAAGATGGGGTATTCTAATCCCCTTAATTATCTTACTTGGTGTAAAAAATAAGGATACACGGTGGCATTCTTAAATAACTTTTGTTTATTTTACTTGCAAAACACATGTCCCCCTTATCTATTTGCTGGGCTCGACAGTGAACTTGAAGGCTGCCATTTTTGGGCCACAATACCTGCTCCAAACCCTTAAAATATGTCATGCTTGATTTCACAGACTTTGGATTCCTACAGCTCTCTGCCCCACAACTTCCACTAACACCTCACTGTTGGAATATGGGAAGCAGCCATCTTGATAGTGAATTTCATGGTAACTCTTTGGGGGTCACTAGTCGCCTGGTCATAGGCAGCCCCCTGCAGGGGCATTGTCTCCTTGGAGGCATGAAGCTAGGGAACTGGTGCCATTGGAGAGAGCCCAGAGAATCTATCGTGCAGCTCCTTGAATGGGGTATGGTGTCTATAACATGTGTTTCCACATTTCATAGTCTCTGCGCTGAAAAGTAGCTGTTGGGCTCTAGGTAAATATGGCAGATGAGCGATGCGTTTGTTCACACGCTCTCCCCAGAACCTGTTGAATGCTGGTCGGATTGGGCTCTACCTGTGTGCTGTTGCTTGCACACCTGCAGAGCCTGAAAGCTGGACCCGAGAGAGCGTACTTTTTACTTAGATCCATGAACAGATACCACAGAGGCTAAGTGTTTTGTCAGAAGGAGCCAGTTACATTTGAAAAGCTGGAGGAAACATTAGGCATTGAGAACAGTAGGCATCTGGTTCAATACAGAGACGAGAAGTGACTTGGACCACTCGCTAATTGAGTGACATTGGAATGTCAGGCCCAGAAAATCCAGGTTTCCCAATTCCGGGGCAGTGCTCTTTTGATGAGGCACCATGAGCACTGTGCCTGGCTGTGGAGGCAAAGGTGCAAAGGTAAAGCTAAAAGAGGAAATTGGTCTGGAGGTTCCCCTTTGACTATTGTTCCCAAAAAAGCACTTCCGTTTGTTTCTTCCTCATTTTCAAGTGCTTAATATATTATCTTCATCCAATTTCTCTAGCCCTTTGGATAATAGGACTATAGCAATAAAATCAGAGGATGTGTATACATTTTAGATTGGTTTTAACCACTGGGTCATTTAGCACATTTCAATGATAATGTTTGTCCAAGCCCCTGGACCGATCTTTGCTAATGCTTCCACCTGGGACGATGAGACTAGTCCATCTAGTAAAAAGAGACTAAACCGTAAACTATTGGGGGCATCCAAGAGCCCTGACTCACACCGCCCAACAAGCACTGTGATCGGAGCAAGTGTTTCTAGTTTCTGGCCTGAGCATTCACCCTCAGGATGCAGGCTCCTGCTGGCACCCAGAACGTACGTGGACCCCAAGTCTCCCTTTTGGCTTATTACTCATCCACAATTCCCACTTGCCTCCAGTTTTTCAGCAAACCTGCTTGAATGTTTCCTTCCCTTCCTCGTTTTTCACGCTTCTTCCTTCCTTCCTCAAGTATTTAACTATGGGAATCCTTCCTGCACATGGCTTAGATTCTAGCGTGGAGACAGCCACCAGCTACACAGTTCAGTTCTGTGTGACGGTTCCCTTCATGTTTGAAATGCAGTGGTAACAGAGGCAGAAAATTATCCCCCTAGTCAGTCAGGGAAGAGCTCACAGAGGAGACCTTAGGCCTGAGATATAAAGGCTATATACGAGTATGGACAGGCGTTCTCAGTGAGACAGGTTCAGAGGTTGTGTTTCCGAGTGGGGAACACACCCTGTGAAATATTCCAGGGGCTTGGAGAGTATAGTGTATCAGGGAACTGCATATGTTTCAGTGTTCCTGGAGGATAGAGGCTGGTAGGGTTAGTGATGGGGGCAAGAGGTGAGGTGTGCCAGGCAAAGAGTTTGGATTTTCATCATGGAGGGATGAGAAACCAGGGAAGAAAGGGAGGGTTGGCTTTTGAACAACAGCAGCCTGAAGAATAAAATGGCATGTGTAGAAACAAAAGTCAGAAAGTATTCCACAAGGAAGGAGAGTCAAAAATTCTAAAACGAGACAGGAAATTGGCATGGTTTTCACACCATTACATCCAGAAGAAGGGTTTGATGGGAGCTGCTTTTGTGTATCTGTGATGGCGGCCTTTCTCCCTCCCCCACAAAGAATGAGATGTTATTGGGTCCAATTAATACCTGGGGATATGGCAAATGGCTTGTTTCAAATACTCATCTGTTTACAGACTGTTTCTGGGTGCTTCAATTAAAGATTAGAATGTTTACCATTCGTACTATTAATTGCTGAGGAGAGGTTGTGCTGGTTCTCTAACTATACTTCTCAGTAATTAGGATAAGTTACTGCTTCTGTTGCAGTCATCAGCAAATATTCTGTTTTCTTTCCTTTCAACCTTTATTGCGAAGTCATTTTCAGACCCTGGGAACTCTAAAACCGTAAAGAGAGACATGGGCTTTCTCTGTCTCTCGATTTGATATGTAAATTGAATCCTGGAATTATTAAAGCATTGATAATGCTTTCCTGTCTATAAAGTTAAATTTGAAAGCTGCAGCGAAAAGCCCATAAAAACAGCTGTCTCTGCATTTGTCATTAAACCCCCTCTATGCAATAAATTTACTTATCCTTAATTTAGAATCGTCTTGCTAGTTTCAGAATTTAGTCAATCTTGGCGTTTTTTCAGTACCTTCTTATGCTAATTTCTTTATTTATTGTGTCTCTTAAAATGGAACACATAAAGCAGCAGCCAATTAATAAATTACGTTTTCTACAACTGGAATAAAAACATGTTAATTATTTCTAAACAATTAGGCAGCATTCAACATGGGGGAGTTCCTTCCTCCATGGAGATCACAAACAGCCTCCACAGATGAGAAGGATTACCCAAGTCTGATATGTCAGTGAATATCTACTTTTCACGACTGCTTCCTGTTATGAATCAGGTCAATTAAAATAACTGTAAAAATGTTGAATACTAGCCTCCGCAGTTTCCTACCATCGCCTTTCCTCTCAGCAAAAACCCAGAGCTGTGGGCTTCTGAAGGTGCAGTTCACTATGTCCGGCAGCCCCATGACTTAAAAAGGGTCCGGAAAAACCTCTCAAGTGCTCAGAGAAGCACCAGAGAACAATAAGACTCAGAAGGAAAGATGAAGGGAGTAGGGATGTCAGCCTGCAAGAGACGAGGGGTACCTTTCAGTCTTCACTAAAGTGGGGTAAATAGACTTAAGCTGCAGGTATGTGGATTAGCTGTACTGACCTTCAGAACGTTTTCTGTTAAGGACTTGGAGCATTTCCTCTGTGAGTCTTTCCCATCTGTCTGAATTCCCAAGAGGCTTCCTCGTCGTTTGTCCTCAGGTTCTGGAATCCTTCAACTCGGATAAATCCCTGGATTAAGTTAGATACTTTGGGATGAAAAGAAAATCACACATTCTACCATTAAAAATTTTTTTACCCTGTAAGGTTAGATTTTTTTTTTAATTACCCACTCTGGGTTTGGGCCATTTTTACCTTTATCTGTTGATTCCTGACAGAGGTTCAGCAAGCATTTGCTGAGTACCTGCTTTGTACGCAAAGGACTAAAAGAAGACCCTGTTTACGGAAGCTCCCAGAAAAGCAAGCCCAAAACAGGGAAATGCGAGAAAAGGGTTTAGCCTACTAAGTTTGTGCCTAAATTCTCAACAATATTGGGCCCATCTACATGGCATGATATTCTGTTAGTCTCCATGGAGATAGAGGCTGCTTTCCACTGAAGGACAGGGAAGTACAGAGATGGTGAATGGTCAGAAAGAAGTAAGGCTTCTCCCCGGGTCCTTTAGCATGATACCGCCAAAAGAAACACGTTATTATACAGGAAATAAAGTTTACTTCTTGACTTCAGTCCTAATATTTGTTTGTTTTGTATTCTGTTCTGTGTTTTAAGCAACATCAAGTGGCAAAGAGAGAAGTGAGGAGGGGCATAAAAATGAAAGACGTGGCAGACTGTTTTGCTCTTTACCCCCAAATAAGTGGAAAATAGCAACATCATTACAGGGTGTCTTGGGTTGCAGACTTTTCTTGGGTGGTTTCAAGGCTTGAACAAGATACTCCTATCACGTTTATTTAGTGTGCCCCGCCCTCTTAGTGCTAGGAGCCGACTGTAGATGGTATCTGGACTTTTCCAAGGTAATCTAATACCACTATATAGTTTGGAAAAAATAAACTGTTTCCATAACGCTATTGGTTTAGTATCTGGTTACCAAGGGTACACTCAGGGAAGAGCAGAAGGATTTCTAATATGAATAGCGGAGCTTCAAGGGATTGTTTATACCCTTTTCGCATTTGTCATTTCAGACCATAAAGATGGAATAGACAGGTTGAAATGTAAAATCACTAATATCATCAATTAGGGGCAATTACTGGATATGTCTCGGTTTCTTTCTTCTAACAATGAGAGTGCTGCTGCCGTCGCAATTAGAGAAGCACAGCCTACCCTTTCTACACAGTGTGTACTCTTGAAAACAGTTTGTCCCTTTATTGATTGACCTTTTCATGCTACCATAAGCTCATCTCAATAATTTTTACCCAGGAAAATTACTACTCCTGCCATCCCGCCTTTCAATTAAGGAGGCTTTGCTATGAGATGTAACATTTAGATTTTTATTAATTTAAACATTCTGTGTCAACAGAAGGTAGATCATTATTAACTGGTGCAATGCGGTGTCTCACAAAATACATACGTGTCATAGAAAAGTAATTAACTTCCTCATTCTATTGCCAAACAGATGTCTGACTAAGTAAGAACTGGGACTGGATGGGACTCGCGTGCATTTTATTTATTTGTTTATTTATTTATTTACTTATTTACTTATTTATTTAAAGTCATTAAATTGTTGACTCAGAGGCCTCACTGCACATTTCCCAAACTTCTTTCTCTTTTTCATTTCTAGGTTTCCCCCTCTCCTACCTCTGGTTGAAAATATGTTTAGAACCATCTCCCAAAATTATAAATCCCTTTTTGGCGTATTGTGGTCACTGCAAGGTGTGGATGGGCTCTCTTTCAGACGAGAGAAAGGTTTGATGACTAAGAGAGCTGAGAATACATAAGATATGGACGGATTTTTGCTGTTGAAAACCCGGTGAAGGTTTAGAGCAGCTGTTCGGGGCGGCAGGGGCTGGGTTAATAATAAACCAAACCAGTGTTTGCCGTCCAGCACTCCAGCATGAGTTTAACTCAAGATCCCATGGCTGACACCAGACTGTTATCAGTTTTTTTATTTCCTTCCAGTCAAACCATAATTCTCTAAGGTATTTCTTCAGCACCATTCTCTCTTGCCTAGACTGCTGCAAGAGTGTCCTAGGTGGTCTGGCAGTGTCTACTCTGGAGTTGAGTTTTTACACAGAAGCCAGAATGATGTCTTCAGAAGGGACATCTTCAGCATGTTCCCCGTGAGGGGAGACCCAGCATCACTGACAAGGCCATCAGCCCCTGTGTGGCCTGGCTCCCGCTCAGCTTTCCAGTCTGAGCTCAGCCTATTGGCTGGAACACGCATGCTCTTTCCTGCCCTGGGGCCTTTCAGCTTCCCTCTGGCAGAAACGTCCCCCTATAGCTCTGTGCCGTCCTGGCTCTCCATCCTCCTCCAGCTCTCGGCTTCAGCGTCACCTCCTCAGACATCCTTGACTGCCCTGTAACATCAGTGCCTCCTCTCCTTGTTTCTTTCTGTTCCGTCTTTATCTCCATTATAACAAAGCGATTATTACCTGTTATTGTTTGTATTTGTCTGCTTGCTTACTTGTTAAGCAGGTAAGAATGACCTTATCAGTTCTGTTTTCTGTTGTCTTCAGTGCCCAACACAATACTTAGATAATTATTACACGTAACACATTTGTGTTGCATGAATGAATAAGTCAATACATAGTTATTTGTCTAGCGTTGAGTTAACTTCTACAGGAGCTGCCAAGTAACTGTATTACTTGAAGCTTCGAAATAACTTTTCCTCATAAAACAGTTTCGTAATAGTCTAAACAGTGGGCTATCAGGAAGGATTAACCTTGCCCTTCTGTTTTCCACAAGTTTTCAGCTTTGAACATGACCCAGCTCCCCACACCCAGACTTACAAACCCACATGTAAACCACCCAGTGGAAAGAGGATGTATAGTTCCACTGATCACCTTGGCAGGGTCCCTCCCATGTGAAGCTCATGCCCCCTGGCATTCTTTCCTCTTCCAAGAAAGTGCACATATCCAGACTTCACCAACACAGGGCTGGTATATACCTAGATATGTGAGTTTTCTAATCTGATCAGGAGCATAATTATTATTCACCTTATCTTCTTGAGTAGCTGTGTGTTTTTACAGTTAATACAGTGTAAGAAGGTCATTTCATAGGGGCCAGAACCCAGGATTGGCAGAGACCATTGAGACCCACTGCCAGGGCAACCTCCTCTATAGTGTCCCTGCTGGGTGGGTCTCCCAACTCCACAGGAACATTTTCAGTGGAGATCTCAGCACACCCCCTTGGATGGAGTAGACCATTCCACTCTTGGGCAATGGTGATTGTGAAGTTCATTAATCTCATGAACTAAAAACTGTCTCTTTTAACTTAAATCCGAGTCAGAGTTCTGTCCCAAGGAGCGACAGAGAGTAAATAGGTTTTTCATGCCACTTACCAGTCCTCAAAGGCTTGACTATTTGAGGCAGCGTGGTGTAGCAAACAGCACTCAGACTTTCAAATTCTACAACTGGGAGCTCAAATTCACCTCCACTTTCCAGCCCCTTCAACTTGAGGATGTTACTTTACCTTTCTCAGCTGCAATCTTGTCATCTATAAATTAGGGACTGAAGTAGTTTTTACCTTATCCTTTGTTGAAATGATTACATGAGATAAAACACTTAAAGTAATTAGTACAATAAACCCTCCATGAATGTTGTTGGTGTTCAACCTACAGCTAGCCAGCTCTCTGAAACTCAGCCTTACCTGGAAAATGAGGAAAATGAGGTTGACATCCTGCCATGCTTGAGTGACCTAGTAATATGACCCAACGCTCTGCCGCCTCCCGTCCCCTGTGCCCTTGTTTTCTCCTCTGTCACCTCCTGCAGTTCCCCTCCTGCTTATCTGCTCTTGGCTGATACTTCCGTAGGCTTCAAGTTCAGGCGTCATCTCCTCCAGGACACTTTCCCTAAACCCTGGTTGGGCCAAGGGCCCTGCCTCCATGCTCCCATAACCCCAGGGTTTATCTCCCTCTTATCACATGCAATATTTAGAAATGAAATGTTTCTGTGGTTCTTTCAGCCATTGCACTGTAAGCCCCTCAAGGCTAAGGCCACGTCTTATCTGTGTCTTTGCAGTTGCAATGTTCAGCCCTAGTGTACCTTTGGGAAATGTTGGCATGTATTGAACTAAAAACAGTCTGAAGGGCACACTGTTACTTACCGTGCGGTGAACTTGGTCACTTTGTGTCTATTATAAGGAAAAAGCAGAGAACACAGGAGATGCCATTGTAGATTGAGGAGACAAGGAAGAAAATCCTACACTACTGAGCGCTTGCAGCAGATCTTAACGGTGCTGGCACGAGAAGTGACAGTGTGATCACAGAGATTAGCAGCGACGTTGGCGAAGGCAGCGAAGACCAGGCAGGTGTCCGCGGTCCTGACTGTGCATTAGAATAACCTGGGTGCTTATGGATACCTGCCCACCTGTCAGAGATCCAGCTCTCATTTGCCTACATGGGACCTGGGCGTTTGTATTTTTAAAAGCACTCCAGGTAATTCTAAACACATACTCATGGCCTCAGACTCTGCCAGCACAGAGGAGAACCAGCCCAAGAGGAGCAACAGGTCTGAGTTCGAAGGACAGTCAGAGACCTCAGTATCCCTTAAAGCACATTCCCGGGTGGATGTGGGTGGAGGGGACATGTCTGGGGTATCTGTGTGTCTGTGCATTTTTGATCGGGTTGGGGAGGGAATCAGCACTCTAGCCTCCTAGAGTGAATTAAAGCCTCTGATGTGTAAAAAGTCGGCATATCCGTAATAGTTCTGCTCCCATTGGGGATAAAAACAGGTTTTCTCTGAAGTTAAGCAACCTGAAGGTCTGTCCACTCCTGCACAGACTAAGAGGGATTTTCATATTTGTCTACTTCCAGAAAAGAAATCCTTGCATATTCTAATTGATAATGGACATTAACTAATATTGGAATCTTACTTTCAAGTAACCCAGAAAGTTACATAGTAAAACAGAAATGGTAAAGGACCACAGCCGCGGCTGCACACTTTTGAGCCACTGAGTGTGACTCAAAGAAAATGAAAACCGATCAAGAGGAAATGCTGTCATAAATGATGTGGCTGGCGTCATAGCATCTCCTGGGGCAAGAAGTATGAGAAGAGAGAATTATGCCATCTCGTACACCCTAAAATTTCATAAGGACCTCCTTAGACTTCAATACAGAGATTATATCAATACGTGTGCTATTTGGGGCAGATTTGGGATTTGATGTCACCACCATGCCATATCCCAATGTGAGGTGCCCATGACTCAGGCAACCTAGTGAGCAGCTCTTCATGAGCGGTCTTCTCTATATAGACTTGAGTCTATAGTTCCAGTTCTCCCCACTGTTTCCAGCATGCCCTGTCCCTCCTTCTCTTCCTGTGAAGTGGGGACACCTCTGATCGTCATCTGGGAATGTTTACGAAGCTCCAACAGACCTTTGTCTGGAAGGCTCTGTTAACAGTAATGCATACTTGGTTTATGAGATGGTTACAAGCGAATGGAGGTGGGGGCAGGGTGCCAAGCACGGCCAGGGCTTTTATCTCTGACATTATAAAGAGGTCCCCTGGCTGAGGGCCAGATTGGAGCTTACTGGAATATAAAATGCAGACGTGTGCTTTCTGCTGGTGGGGCGCCAGGGGTAAGCTCAGCATGCGTTCAGCCAGCACTTCACTTCCACGGGTGCAGAATTGCCAGGAAGAGCATCCAAGTCCTGGGCATAAAGTGGGGCCAAAAAGAGCAGAAGCATGGAATTTGGTCACCTCTTCTCCCAATCCCCCTCCCAGACCTTAGCAGGAGTGGTCTCCCTGCCGGGCCCTCAGCCCATGAGTGTATTCCTCCCTGGAAAGACCCACCCCCAGAACGGAGCCCTGTCTGCATGGACCGATTTACCGACTACAGAACTATTTCAGAATAATTGGAGACAAATGCAATTCTGGGCTCTCTCTGTTTGAAAATCTGACTGAGCTATTAAAGATCATTCTTCTCAAACTGGGACATACTCCTTTTGAACTTCTTGCTTGCTTGGCACATGGTCAGAGGATCTCAGTGCTGCTTTGCCCAGTGTTAGTAAGAACTGGTGAATTTGTGCAAGCCAGCTCTGAGAAGTTAGGGGAAGCTATTAGAAACTGCATTAACTAATGTTAAGGGACAGATTCTGTTGTCACATTAAATGACTTCTTTTGGTTATACTTATGACTACCTCCTAAAAAAGCACGTCTACACTTCTGTCCTGGGACACATTATGGGAATTTGTTAGTGTGGACCCCAACTAAACTATTCCCCTGGTTTGGGACCACAGATGAAATAATCGGATGTGCTTGCTTTAGCAGATAAGCAAATAGCACGTTCGCTGAGTTTGGAATGTTGCCCACCACAGTCATTATACATACAAATGTTAGAGGGAATGTGTGAATTAAATAATCATCGTCAGATTCTTGGGTTGGCAGAGCGCAGTCCTGGGTTGAATGTAGTCTTTGTTCCGTCCTCTGCATACTCTGTGTGCTCTGACTGGTGTATTTTATATGTGAGAAAACTCGGCTTGACATGGAATGAAAGTATTTGCAATTTGTTGCATAGCCACCAATTTCAAAGTCTCTCCTATGGGAATTTCAGGTCTGTCTTCATGCACAGCAGGTACCATATACGTAGGTGACTAATGGGTTGGAATGATTAGTTTCCATCTCCATGGTAACCTTAATCAAGTTCCCACCTGGAGAAGCTGAACCAGAAGGCACAGGAGGCCTCCAGGTGTCGCAGCCGGCCAGTGGCAGAGCTGGAACTGGGCTCCAGCCGATTGCCATGTCCGCGATGCTGCCTGTCACACACCTCCCGTGTGCCAGGAGCACGGCACCCACATCATGCCGTTGTTCACCCCATATGTAAGTGTCTCTGGAGAAACCACATCCAGGTTATCCTAAAACCTTCACTGTCAGAACGTTGTCCCTTAGACCTCACTCATCTGTTCTGCTGCCGTTTCAAGCATTTTCCTCTGTTTGCAGAGGAGAGTGAAAGCAGCTGCTCCTAAAGAAGGAAATATGAGATAATGGAGGTGTGGCAGGTTGGAGAGAAGGGCTGTGGTTTGGGTCTCCATGAAAACAAAAACCTGCCCTGAAACTTGGGGGGAATGCTTTATCTTCATGATGTTGCCATTAGAAAAATTTCTCCTGTGAAACCTTTGCATTTTGCCCCGTCTTAAACCTCCCACCTTGTGGTGTTTACACAACGGGATTGGCAGGACTCTGCCAGGAGTTGGGAATATGAGTTTACAGCCACAGAAACCATCCATTTGATAGTCTGTGTACAAATGTGAAGAGAATTTGCTTGAATGTGGTTTTGCAAGCTGAGCCAGCAGCCTTCTGCTTCGTAACTCCCCATTATGGGTTCTCAGTACGGGAGGAGGGCGCAAGGAAGCGTCTTCTTAAATGTCTTCATGTAATGTTCAGCTTCCTTTCTGTATCAGCCAGTCGTGCTGGTTTCTCACAAAATGCTGCATCAAAAGGATATTTTCAGTGTGTACCACGGGCGTGGTAGGCTCTCAACTGCCCCAAGTGTGTGGCTGCCAGCCATTTTTTATTTCCTTTACACTGACCTGATTTTATATAAGCAAATGAGCTTATTTCTCCAAGAAGGAGTTTAGGGATAGGAATACCCAGCAAGAGGAAGGGAAGGTGTTGAGGTTGCAGCTGGAAGAGGCCTTTGGTGGTTCTAGATGTTCTGACTTCACACACTTGAGACTGTTGTCAGTTTCCTGGAGGCCGTGAAGAGGGTATTTTCCTTTCTTCTGGCCGTTCCGTGTACATGGACATTCAACCTTGAGCTTGCACTTGGTTGCAGTGTGTGGCCTTGTGGGAATTTGTGGTTGCAGTAGAGCCCTGTTTCTGCCTGAGAAACGCAGCTCCGTGGGCCTTGGCGAGTGCTGCCAGCGGCAGTGGGAACATCAGGGTAAGTGGCAGTTCAGTGGGGCACACTGCTAGGGGCCCTGGGGGCTTCACGGGGCCTTCATTCAACGTTGGCGTTTCCTTGGACTGGGCTTGGTGCGCTCGGTTGCCCAGCTGTTCCTCAGCTGGATTCAAGGTGGCAACATGGCTGACTGATTGGAGAAGGCTTGCCAACCTGAGAAGAGGACATCTATTGTGGGGTCAGCCGGCTCAGGGTGGGGAAGGGGAAGAGGCCGGCGCTTCCGGTTCCCAAGAGGGCACACGGTTCGGAACCCTCCCTGCTGCGTCTTATTTGTGTATGTCACGTGTGGGCACTGAGAGCTCAACATGTTATGAAGGCGATTAAATAAATTACCTCGCAAAGGTCAGGGTTTTCATGGATGCACTGGGAACAGCACCCAGGTGACATCCTTTCACCCGCATGACAGTTATACCCACTGCTGCGCTCACCAGGGAACCCACCGGAAAGTGCACGAAGGACTGCGCCTGTGGAAGTCGGGCATTTGGTCTGGGTCTTGGTGGGTGGAGAGGAGTTTGTCTGGATGACTAAGTGTGTCTATGCCTTCCAGGCATAGATGGGGGGCTTGGCATAGTCGGTTCTTGATTAGCTTGTGATTCGCTTCTTAATCCATTAGGATAACATCGTTTTCCTCCCTTCCACCAACCCAAGCAAACTACAGTCAGGCCCCTGGTGGCTCCATTTCCTAGGGAGGGCACTAAAAACTCAGGCCACCATGCCATTCATGACATCAGTGCTTTTAGAAGCTGCAAAGAAAAGAGAAGGTGTACCTACTCAGAGAATTATTATCACTGAAGAAACTTGGCTTAAGGGAGGTTAAATATCTTGGGGGGGGGGGGTCACACAGCTATTGGAGCAGGGATGCAAATCCACATTTTCTGATTCTGAATCCAGTGGTCTTTTCACTAAGTTCTAATTATTGTGCACAGTTGCTTGTTAATTACTAATTAGAACATTCTGCAAGTTGAGTGTGCTTCAAGTTGAGACCATTCCTTCTTTTTTCTTCTCTCCCCAGTCCATAATGCCCGTCGGCTGGTTCGTGGTTGATATGATAATGGTGAATGCACTATTTTTAACCACTATTCTTTCACGTTATGAAAGAGCCTCTTTTCCCCTCAGGTTATATCTGAACTGCTTTCAGTTGTTTTTGCCAAAGGAGGTGGAAATTGGTTCCAGAAGAGATGTTTCTTGTGAATCATAAAGATTTTGAATGATGTTATATAGTAATCTAGTAGTCCCAGTATATTTTTCCATGCACCAGAGTACCTCATTCAAAGGCACTGCAAATTAAACTTTGTTTCCCTCCTGATTTTGAATTTCAGAACTTCCCAATCTGTCTCCTAAAGTGCACACACTGAATTTGAACCTCATGCTGCTTTACAAACAAAACAAAACAGGAAAAAAAAAAAACCTTCTCCTTCTTTTAAAACCCTAGAATTATTGAATTACTGGAAAAGTTTCTAAGTGTTCAGTAATTTTATTTCCCATCCCGTACTCATCTCTCTGCAGCGCAATCTAATTACAGTGCATAAGGATTAGATAACAGGAAGTCCTGGAAAGCAGATTGCAATGCTCCTTTTCCTTTTAATGCGAACCATCTGAAATTAGCCAGTGCAAGAGTTTCAACATCAAACACTTGTGAGCCAAGTGAACACATCTGTTTCAGTGTTCCAGATGCAAAGTACATCTGGACAGCTGCGTCTGATATCCGAACCTGGTAGAGAGAGTGGTCACTCCTCCAAGGACATGCTCCACCATTCCTGCTGGATTCCAACCTTACCCTATTGAAGAAACTCAGATTTCTAATTCTCTGTAACCACTGGCCCCTGGCAGGTATACTTCCTACCCTGAAACCCAAAGGAAGCATTTTGGGCCAATTGAATGTAATTGTGTTGAGTGGCACCCTTTTATGTAGTGGTGAGATTATCTCATATCATCTGGTACCGATTTTTTACAGTTACGGGAATGATGCTGGAGTACTGATTTATCAGCTACGTATGAGGGAACTTAGATGGCCTCACTGATTCGTTCTGGCTTAGATGAGGGCAGGCAACTGTGGGCCAAGCGAGCAGCAGGAAGCTCGGTGTGATGCTGGAGGTAGAAGCCGGGAGAGTGAACAGAGTGCACTCCCAGACAGCCGGATGCTGTGGTCAGAGAGCACGGGTCCTGAGCTAAGGCGGGGCTCTTGTGCTGGGGGACATCACATCGAGGGTCTAGACCAATATCTGGGCATTTGGCTTCCTGACACTACAGTGAGAACATACCCTTTTCCAACATACTCATCATGTGGTGATATTAGATACAAGTCAAGGCAGAGTATGGTGTGAAAAGAGTAATCTTCTATTTCCTTAGTTGACATTCTCCTTCTTGTGGAATTACAATATTTTATTCTTCTTACACTGTTACCCATGGATTATAGAAGACCACTCCTCTCTCTTTATTCATTTATTCTGTCACCAAACATTTACTGAATAACTTTCCATGCTGGCATCTGAGGCCAGTTGGGGAGACAGTAAAATAACTCACTGATGACAGCTGGTGCTAAGAGAGAGGAAGGCGGAGTGGTTATGGCGGCCGAGGAGGGTCAGCCTACCTCAGAGGGCAGAATCAGGGAAGATTCCTGGTGGAGTACATTGGAAGCTGGGTCCAAAAGAGATAAATGGGAAGAAAGGCAAAGAAGTGAATGGAAGGTGGTTTCCCAGGAAAGAGCAGGAAACTGCAGGTCCTGGCAGAATCCAAGGGGAAAGGATTCCAGTGGGAAGAGTAGGTGCAGTGGCAGCAAGAATGAGCCAGGATGGGTCAGTGAGAGGAAAGGATGGGCAAGAATGAGAAGGAAAGAACTATTGAGAGCAATGAGTTTGCACCTGGCCACGGGTGGGGAAAAGGGGAAGAGGAACGTGAGTGTCAAAGAGAGGAAAGAACTAGGAGACTCATTCTCACTGCAATCCTGAGAACAACTGGCACAGTTCTTCCTTAAATTCACTATTTCCATGTGTTTATATTTAAAATGAAGATAAGCTTTTGAAGGACTTTTCTGGAGCTGTGCACATGTGTGGTCACCAGAGTTAGAGCTAAACGGGCCCTGTGCTGCTTCAGCCTCTAGAGTGGTCAAGTGCAGGGAATGTTATGGTCATCCAGACCCACGTCTCATTTTACAGGTGAGGGAGCTAAGGCCCAGGGCCATTAAGCAAGTCAGGCCAGAGGCGCTATTGGTGTGGGATCCAGCGTGTTCTTTATTCTCTCCCTCGCCCCTCAGCAAAGTGAGCTTCCTCAGGAATCTTTCTGCTCATAGTCTAAATTCTTTTGACCACTTGTAGAACACTCAGCAATAGTACATTCAAATTTTAAAATACAGAGGGTGCCAAAAAAATGTATACACATTTTAAGAAATGTGTATTAATGTATTAAATGTGTTAAAACTGTAGTACTCAATATATACCAATCACAAAAGATGAATACAAGTCACGTGTGACTTCTGCAATGACAAGAGGTGCTCAAAGTGGTTGCCATCAGCATCCAGACACTTCTGATTATGGCAAACTACTGCTTGAGCAACATTGACCATTGTGTCCACTTGTGTATATTTTTTTGGCACCCTCGGTATGTATATGAATGTTTTCCACCTACTGAGAATAAATTTCAGGAATCACCTTCTCAAGCCCCTTTTACATAGTAAAGCTGAAATTCAAAAAGGAAAAAATTTTCCCTAAGTAACTTTGTCTTAAATGATAGCAAGTGTCTTTGATATATTTGATTAAGAAATAATGAAATAAGGACATAAAAGATGAATTTCATGCCTCAGGGACTATGCAAAAGGACACACTAATTTACACTTGCAAACTAAAAAAATTGATTTAAGTTATGTTTCCCTAAGTAGTTTCTGTTTACGTGCATATATTCTCTATATATGTATATATGTGTATGTGTATATAAAATGTTAGTTTTCTTCTTCCAGATACACACACACACACACACACACACACACACACACACGTACTCCTGAATCATCTGAATGGTCTCCCCCTGCCTGGTGTGGGGAGAAAGGAGACAGACCTCATTGTAGGGACCACTAGAAGAAGCCACGGAATGAAACAGGGAGGGTGGGGAGATAGGAGTAGAAGCGAGATGAATTGGGCACATGAGAGAGGAAACTGCCACCGTGGCGGAACCCCCCAGGGAGTTGATAGCTGTTAGGGAATGGGGCTTCATCTGGCTCCAACATAAAGTGCTCTCAAGAGCTATTGTTTCTGAATGTTTGGAAGCAATTTCAGAGCCTGCCTGCTCTTCTGGTAAGTAAAGTCTTTGGCTCAACCTAAAGAATAGCTAATCAGATTATGGTGGGGATTTAGTTGTGAATATAATTCCCATTTGAAATGGTTCTGTCTGGGGCCATGGTCTCACCCTGCGTGATGGAAGAGTCTAAGATCCGCTGTGGATTCCACGTTGGAGGATTTTGCTGCCCTTTTCCAAGAGCTGGTGCTAGGAAGATGGTAGGAGCCGTGGGTTGAAGGTATTTTGAACTTACTCTCTCACAGACATGAGTTTCACCTCAAAGCAAGCCTAGGAGAAAAACAAATTTAGATTAAACTTGAAGACAGTGGAAAGAGCCTGGGCTCTGGAGCCAGACCAACTTGGAACCTTACCTCCAACAGGTAGGGGCACAGGGACATTCGCAGCAGTTACTTATGCTTTAGGCCAGTCCCGTGCTTCATTTGTAAATTGTAGGTATTGACGCCTACAGGGATTATTGTGCGGGATCATTGAAACGCATACTGGAGACATGTAGAACATCACCAAGTAAGTGGTAGGTATCTTCTTCAGATCCTCCTATGGATGTGTAACCGAGTGTTTGTTCCTGGGCTTGGTGTGTGGGAGGCAGGATCACAGAATGAGAAAATAACCTACATTTAGCTCTGCAATGGGGAAGATACGACGTGCGCGCCAGCTACAACCCAGGAACTCTATCCACACTGGTCTCCTTGCCATTATTTCTGGAACGTTCAGGCACACTCCTGCCTCAGCACTGTGACACTTGCTGTCCCCTATCCCAGAACTCTTATCTCTTTCACCTGCTTCCGATCTTTACACTTAGATCACCTTCTCAGGGAGGCCTTCCCTGATTACCTGTTTAAAATGGAACTCCCCAAGGCCAGTGCCCCCATCCCCTGAGCTGTTGATTTGTTTTTCCCTCTGACAAATATGTATTTTACACCCATGTGTTCTCTGCCATCCCATACTCCTCTGACTGCTTCACTGTAAATACTGATTGTCAAGTTTCTTTACTGCTCTATTCTCAGTGCCTAGAACGGTGCCTAGTGGGCCCTCAGTGAGTGTTAATTGAACAGATGAGTGGTCAGATGAATTACTTTTAGGCACGGGAGGGGCACGTGCCAAGTTCCAATGCCAGAAGAACCGAAGGTGTGCTAGGCAGTGTATTAGTTTCCTGTGGCTGCTGTAACAAGTTATCACAAACTTGGTGGCTTCAAACAATGCAAATTTATTATCGTACAGTTATGTAGATCAGGAATCTGACACACATCTCACTAGGCTAACATCCAGGTCTTGGCAGGGCCGTGTTCCTCTCTGAAGGCTCCAGGAAGAATCCATTTCCTTGCCCTTTCCAGCTTTTGGAGGCTGCCTGTATCCCGTGGTCCATGGGTTCCCTCCTCTCTCTTCAGAGCGAACAATGGCAGGTTAGGTCCTTCTCGTGTCACGTCACTCTGACTTCTTCTACTTCTCTATTCCACTTTGAAGGACCCTTGTGATTCCACTGGGGCCACTTGGGTCGTCCGGGACAGTCTCCTTAATCCCACTTGCAACTTTAATTCCCCTTTGCCACGGAACCTCACGTAGTCACGGGTTCTAGGAGTTGCAGGATTGGGATGTGGACATCTTTGGGGGCGTCCATTTTTCTGCCCACCATAGAGTCTAACAATATGTGAGACACTTGCCTAGAGCCTCAGGCTTGAGCTGCCAGTAGAGAACTATAGAACGGGAAAATGTGATCATGAATGGCCATGGTTGTCAAGATTTACGATGTGGACTTGTCTGGGAGGCACTGGGAAGTTGCTAAAGGCTTTGGAGTGTGGAGATAGAACTGAGGCTGTAGGATGTGCTCGTGGTCTTAGAGCTGGGATTTGGTGGGAGATTGATATTCACCTGTTCAAAGCACTTGATTTTTATTTCCCTCTTGTAAGTACAGATAGCTATGTGCTTATTTCAAATTTCCTAAGAGAAGTAGGGTGCACTTACGGTGTCTTTTTAAAAACCACACTGATATATTACACATACGCACAACACATTTACACAGAGACCCAGAAAGCCCTGTTACACAGACACACTCACACCAGCACACACATTATCTCATACACGTACCCTCTGAGTCACCCTGTTCTTGGGGGTCTCTTTTCTGTGCATCCCCATATTTTTTTCTGCCCTGACACACCTGAGTGATATGTATTGTCCCACCAATACCATAGGCTTTACTCTGTCAGTGATTCTCACAGGCTCATTCTCCAAACCTCCCCTCATAGGCATGGAAGAATCTCCAGGGAGATGTATGTAGTTTGAAAAAGCCTGCCCTCCTCACCTTTATTTTCACCCAGCACCCATCACCCCCTCATTGGCCATGATTTGATGTAACTTCCTAGCGTGGTTCTTCTCTGACCCCCATTGAGAAGCTCATGGATATTCAACACCTGGTTTTGAGTAGTGTCTGATGAGAGTTTCTTACCCTTTGATTCGCCACTTTATGCAGCTGTCCAGTGGAACTTTCTGTGATTACAGAACTATATCGAATGCTTTCCAGTATGGTAGCCACAGCCACATATGGCTATTGACTTTTGTA
This sequence comes from Rhinolophus sinicus, assembly GCF_057876585.1. Taxonomy (NCBI): domain Eukaryota; kingdom Metazoa; phylum Chordata; class Mammalia; order Chiroptera; family Rhinolophidae; genus Rhinolophus; species Rhinolophus sinicus. The sequence continues at coordinate 54,037,548 of NC_142506.1, read as the reverse complement.
GTGTGGACATACAGGAAAAATAGAGGACCTGTTTACTAAACAGGAGGACGGACATTTAATAAACGGTAACTTGTTCTTTCATTTTGTTTTGAATTGCTGTTTAAATTATTGGGAACGTCTATTGATTGAATGACTTTTTGTTTTTGCAGGAATCAAAGTTGGTTCCCCTGTATGAGTATAACTACCCATCTTTCTTTTTCCTCATTTTGACTGATAGCTCCATATTGATGAAGGTGTTATCTGTAGGTCTGCTAACAAATGATTCTTACTCCTGCCCCTTCCCCTTCCTGTCTTTTAGATATAGAGATATATCTATATTTATATATCGGCTTTATTAAAACATAATTCATATACCATACAATTCAGTCAAAGTGTACAATTTAATAGCTTTTAGTGTATTCACAGAGTTGTGGAACCATCACCACAGTCAATTTGAGAACATTTTCAGCACCCCAAAAAGAAACCACATACTCATTAGCAGTCGTTCCCCTATTCTCTCCAACCTCCCCATGCCGCCAGCCTTAGCCAGTTACTAATCTACTTTCTGTCTCTGTGGCTTTGCCTGTTGTGAGTATTTCATATTAGTGGGGTGTTTCCGAAGTGCAGCCATGTTTTTAGCAGGCATCAGCACTTCGTTTCTTTCCATTGCCCACTGCTATTCTATTGTATGGATATGCCACGTTTCAGTCATTCATCAGTTGATGGACATTTGGGTTGTAGCCACTTTTTTGCTATTATAAATAAAGCTGCTGTGAACATTTATGCACAAGTTTGTGTGTGAACATATATTTTCATTTCTCTTCGTTATCTATCTAAAGAACAGCATTGTTAAATGATGTGGTAAATCTATGTTTAACCTTTTGAGAAACTGCCAGACTGTTTTTCAGAGTGGCTGCACCATTTTATATTCCTGTCAGTAGTGTGTGAGCGTTCCAATTTTTCCACATCCTCACCAACACTTGTTATTGTCTATATTTTTGATTCTAACCATCCTAGTGGGTGTGAAGTGATACCTCATTATGGTTTTGATTTGCGTTTCCCTAATGGATAATGATGTTGGGAATCCTCCATGTGCCTGTTGGACACTTGTATATCTTCTTTGGAGGAATGTCTACTCAGATCCCGTGCCCATTTTTCAATCGAGTAATTTGTTTTCCTTTCTGTTCCTTTAATTTGGCCTCGTCAGGATGCTGACATGCTAACTGGTGATGAGCAAGTGTGGAAGGAAGTTCAAGAATCCTTGAAAAAAATTGAAGAACTGAAGGCACATTGGAGTATCCTTTTTACCTGCGGATTGAGTTCTTTTGGGACATTGGTCGGAGCCTGGTGTCAATGAAGCCAAGACCAAGGTTTGACCTCCCCAGTGAGGTTCACAGTCACAGGTTGGGTTCCTGGTCCCAGTAACAGCTTGGGTACTGGCTAGGGAAGGTGAGGCAAGGTCACCGTGACTACCTTGCCACCTTCGTGTGCAAATCAAGTGCATGGCCCAATAGTAGTAGGACAGTGAGTAGTAGTCTCTTCATAGGTAAAGGGCAACACATTTCTGGTTCTTCCTACAGCCTACATCTCTAGCAAAGAATAGCTCAGAATCCTTGCAAGTTAATTGACTCAGATCTAGAAACTTCATAATAAACCAGCCCTGACTACAGTGGCTACAGGAGTTGCTGCACCGTCCATTTTCTTGGCATAAATTTACTTGACCCTTGCCCAACATGGGTGTTAGAGGCGCAGGCCTGCCACACAGTCAAAAATCCACGTGTAGTTTAGGTCGGCCCTCTGCATACGTGGATTCCCAGCTGTGGATGGAAAATACTGGTAAGGACCCCGAGTGGGTCAAAGTTCAGCGTAAGGAGAGATCACTGTGACGGAGGTCATCTGGGAAGGCCCAGCTGATGTACGTAGGAGAGGTATCCCCAGTCACGGACAGGATTTGCACAGGCAGAGGCCGATGGGGGGGGGGGGGTGTCACATCCAGTAGAGGAGTTTACATGAGCAAAAGTGTGACAGAGGGAGACCACCGGTAAGAAGAAAGAGACCAAGACTGATAAAAAAGATTGCCAAAGGTCATTCAGATGCCTTGAGTAAATGATATCCCGGGCATGGAGAAAATTTGCCAATATTCCTTGTCAAATCTACAATATTCCTGAAAAAATTATAAAGGATAGGAGAGGTAGTTAGACAAGTGTTCCTATTTTTAAGGGTGAAATAATTAATTTCTGAAATGGATAGCCCGGTGAGGTTTTGTTTGATTGTTTTGTGTTGTTTTTAGTAGTTTGGGTAAAGAATCTAGAATTGGTTGCTAAAGGAACGGAAGAGGAAAGTGTGGCCACCAGGGTGCTGCCTGAGTTCACTGAGAATAAGCGACTCTATAGAGCTGTGACTTTCTTTGGGGAGGTTTGTAGGTTTCAGAGAGATTGGATAAAAAGTAGTCAAGAAATGTACGCTACATGCTACTCGCACGACCAGATATCTTACTCAAATGTTGAATACCTACACTGAAAAAATGATGCTAATTGGATCACCGCCACTCCAAGTGCTTGGATTCTGTATCTTAAGTGAAAATGTAGAGCACAGGCTCATCAGATTCCTGAAGGTGTATAGAGGGGGAGTAGGCAGACGTCGGATGATAGGATCAAGAGTTCAAAGGATCCCTGAAGGCTTGAAAGGTTCCTGAGTCTAAAAACAGCAAATTCAACAAGAGTGTATAGAAACACCTTCTATTTGGGTTCAAAAGTTTAAGTGTATAAATATGCATAAAGGTTAGCAGCAGAACACTTGAAAGAATTTAAGGGTTCTAGTAAACAGAAAAATTGACTAAAATTTAAGAGTATGCTATACCCCTCCTCCCCAGAAGACCACTATGATCTTGCAGAATAGTAGAAATAGAGAATAGAAAATGAGAAAGGTGGTAGTATTAGTCTGATCATATCTGGAATTTTCTATCCAGTTTGGGGTAGGACATTTTAAGAGGTATATAGAAAAACCAAAATAAGTTTTGAGAAGTGGATCCAGGATCAAAATGGAATGTGACACCTGTCTAGAGACAGGATGGGGGTGTCAGGAAAATAGTCAAATGTGGGAGCAAGAGAGCTATTCTCGGGCCCAAAGAGCTGTTACACTGCAGACGAGTAGATTTGTTCTGTGTAGTCCCAGCAGTGGAATTCGGGCCCGTGGAGGACCTGGCTACATTCACTCTCCGTTGGACAAGGCTTTACTGAAAACGGGCTCTGTCACGTGTCTTACTGGTTGTAACCCACCTTAGGTCCAGGCAGGATTAAGAAGACAGAGCCTTGCCCTCACACCTCTCACACATATGTCATAAACACATCAATTAATATGTATTTTGTTAAAATACAGGCATAGCCTGTCTTACTGCACTTCGCTTTATTGCACAGATGTTGCATTTTGTACAAGTTGAAGGCAGGACCCTCCACCAGCACAGAGATTCCGCTACGCTTCGTTCCGGTGGTCTGGCACCGAAGCCGCAATACCCCCGAGACCTGCGTGTGTGTGTCTGAGGGGCATCGAGGGCACGGCAGTCAGCTTTGGGAGGTTAAAGAAGGTGTCACAGAGGAGGTGACAACTGAGTTCTCACTGGGAGGATTAGTAGGAGGTCACCAGGCAAACCCAGTGAAGGAGGGGAAGAAGGTCATCGGAGGGAGGGGCCAGGTGAGACGCACGTGATGGGGAACAGCGTGCTGCTCAGAAATTCCCTGTTGTTCAGAATGAGGGGAAGGGGACATGGAAAGGCCTTAAATCCCATGCACAGGAGATGAATTTTATAGGCCAGAGGGGACTGTGGGCGGATTTTAAGCAGGAGACTAATATGATTAGGTGAGGAGAAGCCCCTCGGTCTGACAGTCTGAGTCTCAAGGAGCTGATTATTTCCCAGGCGAATTCACTTTGTTCCCCTTTCTCTTTTCCCCTAATCCTCTCATGGTCATTTGAAAGTTTTCAGGAAGAAAGGTATCTGTTCTGTCTATTGACAATCTCTTCTCTTCAGGTGGGCTCTGCTTAGGTCCGGAGCTCACGTCCTCACTGGAGCAGAATGCCTGGTAATGAACACCAGGCCAGTGCCAGTGACTGAATTTGTGAGCAAATACCTGTCGGCATCGGCTTGGGGAAAAGCCTCTTAGTTAAAATTATTCATCTTTTTGCTCACTGGGGTGTTTTACAGGAAAGGTTTGCCTTGTTTGCCAGGAGACAGTTGCCAACATTGCAAAGGGAAATTGGCATGCAGTCCCTTCCAGCTTGCTGGGGTGGATAAAGCAGGTGTATTCCTATCGGGGCCGGAGCATATCTCATCTGGCTTTTGCTTCTAAGGCTTGTCACTTCAAACCTCTTTAAAATGAGTTGGAGCGTATCTAACTGAATAGGCAAATCATAATGGAGGTCAAACAACACGATGTTAGAATAAGGTGCAAAGTCTTCCCACAGAAATGTCTAGTGTTGTGCAAGAGACAGTCATTCTTCCTGACAGTGCGTCAAATATCTAATCCTGGAATGAAAAGCCACAGAGGTTAGCCCTGCAGACTGTTACAAAATCAGCGTGTTGCCTAAGGTACCACCTCCCCCAACCTCTGGGGGATGCATTCAGCAGACTTTAAACATACATGTCAGATGAATACAAAAGAAAGTTGCCAACTCCCTTTTCTTCCATAATTGCACCTCTTCTGAGACCAGATTCGGCTCCTCTGACACAGGACTCATCCTAAAATTAGAGAGTGTAACGTATGGGGAGTGTGATGCATAGGCCCTCAGACACACGTGGTGGTGCTTGAAATTCTAACCAGGGAAGTCATGCCTTTGGCGTAAGGTGTTGTGCCTCCAGGAGGCCCCCACTGAAAGAAAAATACATTTCCTGGGAGGGTTAATAAAGATATTAGCCCCCACTCACATAAGGGGCTTGATTGGTTTATCAGGCATTTACTAATGTTTTGGAAAGCGGTGTCCCGAGAGGATGGAAGCTAGAGGGGGTAGATTTTGCTGGAGGAAGGGATTAGGAGCCTTGAAACATACTCTCTGTTCAGGGCGGGGCTCGCACGTGAGCACCCGGATGAAGAGGGCTTTGAGTTGGGAAGTTGGGGGGGCAGGAAAGCACTGGATAGTGAAGAGACTGGATTGTGTGGGAGTGGGGAGGGATGTGGGGGGATGGAAGAAATTTGATCAAACTTGGTCCACTGAACCATTTTCCTTAAGCCCAGTCACGCTCAGGGTCATGACACAGTAAAGGAAGGAGAAAGGCACTAGTGTTTGTGTCCTGTGTATTTTGTGTGTGACACTAAAGTTTTCTCCCTATGTCCCTGGCACCCGGAACTCCGCCTGGCTCACGAGAGAGCACAAAAATAATGGTTTACATAGGGTATCTTATTTAATTCTTACAGTGACATTAGGCATCTTTATTTCTGGCCTACCTCAAAGCACTTAGGTGACTTAATTGCTTAGAACCTCAAATCAGACAAATGGCAGGACTAGCTTAGATTTAAGTCCAGCTTTATCTACAAAGGCGATGCCATTTCTGCTACATCTGAAATCTGCCAATCTTCCTCCCTAGAGGAATTCCAACATATGAAAGCAGGTGAATTTGAAGCTGCGCAGGTCGAAGGTGGGGGAGGGGTGGGAGAAGGGCCAGCCCCTCCAGCATCCTCCTCGGCTGCCACCTCACCGAACACAGCAGCACAGGAAAGAAACCATGTGATGTCCCCCGCACTCCTGCTTCCACTGTGCTCCCGAGGGCATTCACCTCAAAGGGATTCGAGGTGCACCCCGTACCCCGTGTCCTCCGTCTTCGAGCTGCCTCTAGAAGAGGGCAGGTAATAACAGTGAGCTCACACCAAGGTTCCTCGCGTGTCAGTTATGGACAAATGATTAATGAGAAAGTCACAGGTTCTCAGAGTGGATGTTGGGTCTTCTCACCATCCTTTCGAAAGCATCATTTCCCCCTGCCCACAATTTATGTGCATAAGCCATGTGCTTAAAATAGCTTCTATTTTGGGGGGTTTGAAATAAGCTTACCTTTTTTCAGTTAAATATAGGCTTGGGTCACTTGTACTGCATAATCAAAAACCTTAAATGTGAGATCCAGTGGAAATGAATTTCAGATTGCTTCCCTTAGTGTGTGCCCGTCGATTGTGTGTTGGCTTGCACGTATGCCCAAGCTTCAAATGGCACAGAAGCAGCAACGAGCTCTTCCTTTTTAAAAAGGAATCTTGTTTCAGATCAGGTTTGCAGCAGAAGCTAACAAGGGAAACAGTTGGAGACTGAACTAACTTCCTCTTTAGTTCGGTTTAGTAAAGAGCAGCATTCATTTCGTGACCGGGAGCAGAGAAAACAGGAGTGGGAAGAAAGAATAGTTCTTTGGCCTCTTAATTCCCCAAAGCGCAGGCTTGGCTAGAAGGTGGTTTGTTGATGTAAATAGAATTTACTTCTCCGAGGTGCCACTTACGCGTTTCTGTCTCTCAAGTGTGTTTTCAGGCAGCTCTTCTGCGCAAAACAACAGGTTCCTCCTTCCGTCCTGTGCCTGGGAGCTCTCCAGCCTCTTAGAGAATCCCGTTTTCCATTTGTGTTCTTCTTGGTGAAGACAATGAATCCTTAACTAGGGCGAATAACAGAGTGGGAACAGGTCCTGGCCATGTGCCAGAAGATCATAAACCGCAATTCTGCTCGGCTCCCTGACATGAACATCTATCAGCTGCGGGTGCTGGACTGCGCCATGGACGCCTGCATCAACCTCGGGCTTTTAGAGGAGGCGCTGTTCTACGGTATTCGGACCATGGAGCCGTACAGGTAAGGAGAGGGCTGAGCCAAGGCGCCGGCGACGGGCGGCCCTCGGGAAGTCCTCTGGTTAGGACTTTTTAGCGAGTGTTCCCACCTGCTCCTCAGTCAGTGTGTGAAGCCAAACCTTGCTGTGTTCACTCCTTTGCACGTTCATGGCTGCATTCATTCGCCGTTGGCAAAGCTCCTTCCGTGTGCCAGGCACGGTGCGTATGCATAAACTAATGAGAGGCTGTCTTTATGTGGAGACGATGGTTGCAAGACGGGGTGCCGCAGGCAGTGACAGAAACAAGCACAGAGTTCTGGGGGAGACGGAGAGGCACACAAGTCAGACCTAGCTTGGGGAGGCTGTGTCATTAGCCTCTGCTGGTCCAGGTGAGGGTGGCTGGTGTGGCGCCCCAATCTGGCTGACAGGAGTGATGGTCTCTGCCATTTATCGGGGTTTTATGGGTAAAACACTCGAATCATTTGACCTCATGCCACCTTCTGACCCAAGCAGGAGAGCGGAGAGACAGCCCTGCTCAAACATGTCATTGAGGCAGGTGAAGGAACTATTGGTAATTAATTCTTTCTTGTTTGGCCTCAGAACCTCTAGACTAGTGGCTGTTTTGTCCCTATATCTTCTTGTAACTAAGCGGAGCTTAGGCGAAGTCTGGTGCTGAGGGTTTGATGCTGGTGGGTGTGGGGCCCTGGTTTGCAGGGGGCTAACCTCCTAAGTTTGGTGGTGAAGACAGATGAGTCCAAGGGAAAGGGCACAGAGACATATGTCCCATCATCTGAGGTTGGAATAACAATTTCCAGCACAGAACAAGGTCACTGCTGGGAAGGTTCCCACAAGTATCTGGGACCCAGGGAAGGTAGAGGAGGTCCCTGGAGCACAGGGGCATTGTGGGTAGCTCTGAAGACCATACAGACATGATGTCAGCCCTTAGGGGCTAAGCAGAGGGAAAATCCAGGTCTAAACCTATGCATTGTGGGACAGTACGCAGGGGGTGGTTCTACATGAAGGAGGGGAGGGAGGCAGAGCCCAGCGCACTGCCTGTTCACTGTTGAGGAAGAGCCTCAGGAGACAACTGAGAGTGGCGGGGGGGTGGGGGGGCGGTTACCAGGATCAACATCTTAAGAACAGAAGCACATCTAGAGTCCAGGATATCAGTTCAGGCAAAGGTAGGAAGCTGGAAGTGAGATACTTGGCCAGGAAGCCGGGCGTGTGCCAGGAGCGTAGAGCAGGCAGAGGAGGCACAAGCTCGCAGAGACCCCACCAGCCAGGCGGACGACACAGGTTTGTAGGCCAGGATGGCACCAGGATGACCCCAAGGGAGTTTTCAAAACTTCCAGAGGTGGTTTCTTCCACTGCCTTGTGGTTGAACAGCTTTGGAACCCAGACTGTGAGTCAGCTTTAATCAAACTTGTAAGAGATTGCCTTGAGGGCTGAGACTGAAGACTTTCCCATGAGCGTGAAACGTGTTTTCAGTATGATGAATCTGTGGCTTCTCAGAAAATATGAACGGAACACAAAGAGATAAGGCTTCGTTCTCTGAGGCTCAGTGTTGCAATGAGAGGCACGGCGGGGGTTACCTCTCTGAACTCCAGGGCTTGGTCTCGGGAAGCCAAAGCGCAGGCTGCTGGGTGAGTGACGGACTCCAGCCAGGAGATGCAGACCGAGAAAGGGCTCCTGTCCCCAGGCCTCCCCAGCGCCCCCAGCCCAACTGCTGGATAGTGCTGGGCACGGGCGACCCTCCCTGCCCCGTCCCTCCCCTTCCATTAACATCCAGGCAGCCTTCTGAGCACAGAGACTTTATGTTGGGCCACACGCCTTCGAGGCTGCTGCTTCTGCACAGATTTTTGAATCCTCTTTTCCCCACATCTACCGTGTTTCCCCGAATATAAGACCTAGCCGGGCCGTCAGATCTAATGCCTCTTTTGGAGCAAAAATTAATATAAGACCCAGTCTTATTTTAATATAAAACCCTATCTTATGTAATATAATATAATATAAGACTGGGTCTTATATAATATATAATATAATAATACAACACAATACAATACAATACTGGGTATAATATAATATAAGACCAGGTCTTATATAAATTTTTGCTCCAAAAGACGCATTAGAGCTGATGGTCCGGCCGGATCTTATTTTCGGGGAAACACGGTACCAAGCACAGCTTCTTTGAAGGCCTAACTTACCTACCTCTTAATTAAATGGACGTTTTACTGACTTAAACCTCAGTCGAACAAAGAGGACTTTCTTGTGAGCATGGCCATGTCCACCAGAATATACTCCACGTTGCTTGGAATACATTTTCCCGGCGTTTGGCAGGTCACAATCTCTCTATAAATGAACACTCTATTCTGACACTTGGTGACAAATTTGCAAGCCTCCCTCGTTGCTCTTCCCTGGAGCTTGTTAAGGGACTGCTCTGCAGTGTTCTATAGTTCAGGAAATCCAGTCTGCATTGAGCCACTTCAATTGAGTGAGATCTGAACCGTTCACTTTCAAAGGTGCAGTAGAGGAAAGGGCTGTCCATAATCCAGAACCAACAAAGAGAAATGAAAGGGGCGGATGCTGTCATACTTTGCTTTTTTGCCCCTGTATCTCAGACAAAAGTAAAAATAAGGAACAACTGGGTCAGATGCCCTGCAAGCCCTTTAGTAATCTAGAATGTGAGGCAGGAATCTGGAAGTTGGCAGGGTTTTTTGCCCCCCAAGTATGCATGAGGGAATTCTCACGGTGGGCACTTAGCCGTCTACACGGTCTCCCTGCAAAATGTTCTGGGTGGGCTTCTTGCTCATCGTTAGCCAAGGACATGGGCAGTTAACTAGGCCGAGTTACCAAGAGTTGACTGGATTGCCATCTGCTGTAACAGTTTCACAATGTTAATATACTGTTTGCAATAGTCAGGTTGAGGTCAAGTCTCTAGTGGTGATTTTGTCCCTCCTGACCTTGGCTAAATTTGAACTGCTGACCTTGGAGGAAAAAGTGTCTACGTTCCATTTTTATCAAAATTGCTGCATTGCCCTCAGCTCCCCTCTTGCTACTCTGTCATTCATTTTTATTTAGTAGAAGTTCTTTTTATGATGTAACACAAAATTAAGTTCCTTGTGTTTCATAAAGTGAGTTGGAATTAATTCTCATACGACAAATTTATCTTAGCTCATAATGTTTCTTCTGGGAGTGTCTGTGTATATTTCTGTGATTATATACATAGTCACTCTCCCTTAGCATTATAAACATTAAACAGAATGAGAACAATTTGAAAGTATTTCATAAATTTTATTTAAATATGTAATTCAGTCAAATGTTAACCATAAGATGAACTGGGTTCCAAAAGTTGGTTTTGGTTTTTATAAATTTTATTGAGGAATATTGGGGAACAGTGTGTTTCTCCAGGGCCCATCAGCTCCAAGTCGTTGTCCTTCAATCTAATTGTGGAGGGCGCAGCTCAGCTCCAAGTCCAGTCACTGTTTTCAATCTTTGGTTGCTGGGGACACAGCCCACCATCCCACGTGGGAATTGAACCAGCAACGTTGTTGAGAGCTCACGCTCTAACCAACTCAGCCATCCGGCTGCCCCTCTGGAAGCTCAGCGGCAGCTCGTTGCCTTCATTGTTGTTGTGGAGGGTGCAGCTCACTGGCCCATGTGGGGATTGAACCGGCAGCCCTGTTGTTCAGAGCTCGTGCTGTAACCAACTAAGCTGTCCCCCAAAAGTTAGTCTTGCCAGTGGTAGTTTAGAACCTGGAAAGCATCTTCCTATTGAAGAATGTGTTACAGATTATGGTGAGGTTGCCAGCTAGCCATAGTATCAGTAATGTATGCTATAAATTTGAAAAAGAAAAAATAAAGAGAAAGAAATACATAAACACAATTGAACATAGTTTTAAAATTGATTTAAATTATGTTGAATACAAATTAAACTCGATCTTCCCTAGAAACCAGAGACTGATATGGAGAAACAGAGTCTTTTTAAGCCTTGAAGGGGACTTGCAGTAGATTCACACATGTTCTGTTAACTTAATTTTTGTTGTAAGAATAGTACTTCCAGGAAAAGCCATCTTCAAAAGATCACAAAGATAAAAACTACCCTTATTGCCCCAACTCTTGTCCCACTCCCTAAAACTAACCTTGGTGGTAACTTTCTTTGCTGAAATTTTCAGTGTACGTCCTTACAATTCCATTCAGAATACACTTCCATAATCCTTTACAGACCCCATTCTTTTTTTATTCTCTGTTTTCGCAGCTATCTTCACACTGTCGAAGACTCTCCTTGACCCTCAAAACGGTTCACATGGGCTCTCCCCATTTTCCTCCTTTTCTTTCTTTCTGTTTCTCCTTCTATTTTGTTTGTCTTGAGGACAGACTCATTTCCAACCTTCATCTGTTAAATATGCCTGGTCAGGTGGTGGGAGGGGAAGCAGGAGATGAGATGGATAAAAGGGAAGGAGAAGCCAAGATTTCAGAGACAAGAGAAAAACAGGATCACTCTCTAGCCCGCGTTCTGTAACTTGCTTACTCACTTTACAACAAAGCGTGGACCTCTGTCCAGATCAGCTCCTGAATATCTGCCTCATTCTTTGTGACAGATGCATGGTGTTTCCTCTCATGAATACACCAGCATTTGTAGATCAGTCCTCGTTGTTTCCCTTTACCTTTAAGACAATGTTCTGGTTAACACCCACCCGCTGGTGTCTCTGTGTACTGATGTGACTGAATCCAGAGGGGAAATCCATATGATAAATTTCTAATTGCTAACTTGCCGCATCAAAAGTTCCTTTTAAATGTAGATAACTATCACCAAATTGTGTGCGCCGTCCACCAAAATGTCGGTTTTCTCAGGAGAATTGGGAATGGATGGCATGATGTTTATCATGTCTGATCGCAATCCTTTCACAATATGCAGGGCCTTCTCCTTGTCTTTGAGCAAAGCCTGCTCTTACAGGGTGAGAGTTGCTGGTATTGATTTTGTGGTCTACAAATAGCATATCTGTGGTGACGGGGATGACATTTTTGTGACTTACCTGGGAAAGAGACAGAAGAACAAGAACGAGGAAGGGCCCTAAACTGGTGTGTGTGTGACGGCACCATGATCAGAGCGAGAGGAGAGTTTTCTGTGCTTTGTTGTTAGAGAAAAAAAAAATGGTCGAAAGGGTGGAAGTAAAACGCAGCTGGTCGTTTGTGTACATGACATGTTTACAACTCCGGTGTCTGTAACTCAGAGATTGCCAGTAATTACATAGCAGCCATATCAGTTTTCATTTTGTCAGTAATTTTTCAGCTTTTCCCTCAGAAGCTTTGGCAGATGCGTTGATAAAATGTAAGGTTTCATCGCAGCAGTACCTTCCACTGCTGTGTTCAAGCTGGCTTTTCCTCTGAAGACGTACAGTTGCTCCTATGTCATCCATCCATGTGACTACGCAGTGCAGGAGCCAGCAGAGCTTCCAGTGGGGATGCCTGGGAGAATGTGGGGTGCAATCATTCACCCAACACCTCCCTGGGCTTGCCTCCTCCCAGTCCCTCATCTGTCTGCGTCACACAGGTGTTAGGTTGCTGGGGGCAGTTTCCCTGTCAATGGAGCTCATCCCTGGAGGTAAGGCTCCTGGGCTGTTGTATCTAGTGTAGAACTTTCCTCCGTCACCCTCACAGAGTAGGACCTAGAGAATAAATCAGAGCCACTCCTCCCCCCAGGAGGGGAACTGAGTACGTGCACTTTTTCAGTCAGTGTTCTGCTTACCTTCCCTGTTGTTCTGCCACCTTCCATGGTGAGCTTTACGGAATCATTTCACTAGGGGATGAACAAATGTTCCATGTCTGCTTACTGATGTGGACAATAATCCCATGGACACATAATCATTTTTTTTCCACATTGTAAATTTTCAATTAAAGGATCTGATGGCCGAACCCCTGTACAAGATGTTGAGCTCTGTGTATGTCTGCGGAAAATTACCTGGTATATCGAATCAAGGCCCCTTTTGCCTTGCCGCCTCTTCTGTGCGATTGATTTCTTAGCCGCAGCCCCGCCAGTTGACACTGGGGCAGCGACCACTTGCCCGGCAGTGGGGAGGAGGGGCCCATCAAGGCCCAGACACTTTTAATTTAACCTTTTTATTACCAGGCCATTTAATTTAATTCCAAAGGGCCCTCTTCATTCTGAATCTAGAAATATAACAAAATGACATATAAAGAAGAAGGCGAAGGAGAGAAAGGGGAAACGGAGGAAGAGGAAGCAAGAGAGGGAGGAGATGAGCCCAGTGACAGCGACCACAGATCAGGTGCCTGTTTATGAAACACTGACGTGAGCTCACAGCTAATCACGTCTCACAGGCAGGATCACCCAGAGCTCAGACGAGGCTTTTGCTCGGAGGGTAATGGGAGTAGATGAACCATTTCTCTGACTGCACTTTGCTGGGAAGCAGAGAAATGAAACAGCCCCTGCTTCTGTGATCTGCTCCTCCAAAAGTACCCTGACTTTCCTTTCGCCCCCACCACCTTCCTGGAGATGCCACCTCACCTGTATGTTTGGGGAAAGACATATTTACTGGCCAGCTATGCTGGGGGGTTCCAGCCCTGAGCCCACTAGTTGCACGAGAATGACCCAGCCTGTGGCCTCAGTTCCGGAACAGAAACCAAGGCCAGTGTGCATGGAACTCGCCAAAGGCTCTGAGAGAGGAGGCAGGCAGCCATGGCCTCCCCGTCCTTCCGAGTACAGCAGCTCTCCTGCCCACTGCTGCCACCTCAGGCCTCTGGCACTTGATTCAGGTTCCCACAGAGCTTTGGCTGCCAGCAGGCTTCACAGGCCAAGCTTCAGTTCAAGTTGGCCATTTCCCATGGGACACAAGAAGATTGGGTGCTTCTACTGGGAAGAAGAGGGGGACCCACGCCTCACCTCCAACATGCTGCACATGGCAGGACATGCGTGAAGCCTGTGCTTTCTGTCATGGCCTGGGCACACAACACTGTGGTGTGGTCTCCCCTGGCTTCTGGACGGCTCCTACCCAACCATGTTTCAGAGGACACCACCTTCAGCTTCACTCTGGCTCACGTTGTTGAAATGTTCTCCTGAACTATCTTTCACCAAGCCCCTCTGTGCCAGGAGTACGAGATAAAGATATAGCCACTTTCTCCTCAGGCAAAAAATTAAACTGCTTGCTCCTTCTCCTGACCTATGATGGGGACACCTGCTGTGCAGCTGTCCCCCTACCCCCGGTCTGTGGGTGCTTCTATGTGAACCCCGGTGGGTATGAGTCTTTAGGAAATCAGAGAGCTGCAGAAACCTCGATCCCCAGTGTCCTTAAACACTTAGCTATCTTAATTATAAGACAATACCTAGAATAGAGCGTCAGCCCTGAGAGATAATCTGGGCACTTTCAGGTCCTTCATCCCCATCTATAACTGACCAGGTGGTGAAGCATCAACAAAAATTGTATAAATATATGCAGTGACATTTCTGAGTGCCCCAGGCCCATGGGGGTGGTGCTGACAAAGCCTGCAGCTGGACAGTCTGGCTAGAGTGACCTGTGACACGTGACACCACTTTGTTTCACGTTTCAGATCTACCCGGACCTCCCATCCTCTCTTGGGGCAAGGATGCCAGTTCCTCTTTTCCCCAAACCCCACAGCCATGGGTCACTGTGTCCATTCCCACATCTTCCTTGGCTCTTGAGCCCCCAGGCGAGGCCAGCACCCAGGAAGCACACACCTTTTCTCTGTCATCATTAGACAGTGAATATCAGAGCTTCTAACTTCAAATCAGGACTACTAATCCTGCATGACTGCCGCCTTCCAGGGAACTTGAACACAGACTAAGAACTAAAGCAGAGTCCACACGCCTGGAGGCATCCCCTTTGGCCCACGGCACATTCATGGGATGTAGTTACCCTTGCACATAAGTGATACTATCTTTAGGATGGAAAGAACATCTCTGAACAGAGCCCCATGTACACACCTCTGGCATAAAGCTCTTTGGGCCAAAAGAAGGGTCTGTCTCCATGGACTGCCTCCCACACAGCTGCCAGCTTGGGCTACCTGCTCGATTATATTGGCATTTGTATTAAAAAGCATTGTTAAAGGCCCGTCCAGGTTCATATTCACATATCTACTAGGAAGAACCTGCGCAGACAGAGGTCCAAGGTCTGGTACCCGGATCAGCCTATTGCCCGTGGCCTGGCCGTCTGACTCACCTGGTCTGTACACACTACTGACCTCTGCTGGAAGCCGGAGGACCCACCCCCTGAGCGCCTTCAAACTAATCAGGAGTCCTCAAACCTTTATTATAAAGCATGTGTAAAATATCTATCTGACACCACTTTTCTCCATTTGTCTTTCACCAAATCCTGCTCCCTCTCACCCTCCAAGCCCCTCCTTTAACACTCAAGCTTTCAGTGAAGGACCATTTCTCTGAGAGGTGCCAGACTGCCGTGGCCACACTCAGTCCGCTGGAAAAGGTTTAGACCAGGAGAAAGGCCACTAGCGTCTGCCTTCCACCTTTGGCTAACTCCCTAGTTAAGCTTTTCCTCCAAGAAAACCTGAAGGGACCTGATCCCTGTGCCTCTCTCGGTGGCAGTGTCCAAGGAAACCGAAAGTTCCCACCTATAGCTTTCACCCACTTCACAGATGCTCACGCTCCATCAACTCTTCCTTTTCCTCAGCTCTGATGCTTCCGGTGCTGATGGGAGGAGCTGCCTTCAAAACCCACCTGTTTCCGGTCTGGGCCTAGGAAAGCTTTCATCCTGGCTCCTAGACTTTCTCTCTGCCCATTGCAAACCCTCTGTTGCTTCCCGTCTTTACCTGGGACAAGAATACCAATACCCTTTGCCCCCAAATCCCACAGCCATTGGACCAAGCCCATCCGTTCCAACACCCACACCCACCTTAACTCTTGAGATGCCAGGCCACAGGAAATGACCTTTCTTCCGCCGTGTCTGCCTGGTTCCCATTAAACAACCTCCCTGTGAGCAAGATGAAAGCCACACGCCTCCCTGGGACGAGGTCACCCGCCCAGGATACCCCTTAGTCTTCTGTGTTCACCAGTGCACGTATGAGCAATGCACGTGCTCTGAGAGATGGTCGTCCATCTCCCTGTTTTGTGAAAGCATTTCCAAAACAAAATCATGCCCGTTGTAGCTTACTTTTTTTCTTTTAAACTTTCACAAGCCATCTCTTGAACACTTTGACTTTACCGATAGACCTTTAGTTGCTTATTACAACAAATTGTACCCTAAGCAGCTGGATATCAAATCCTAGGGAATGTTTTGGGATGCAGTGACTTCCTCCTGTTGAGGCCATCTCTTGCTTGGTTGGCTCTGCAGCTCCATTTTCCCCTGTAGGGAGCCACCAGAAGATCAGGCAGGCCTGGGAAATGAGAAATGATGGAAGTAAGTTTGGAAGGCTCAAAAAGGACTGATTAAAATCAATTTTAATTTCTTAGATGTTTTGTGATTAAAAAAAATTTTTTTTGACCAACCCACTCACATGCTATTTATCTGTGTATTTTGAGTAAAGTCCATACTGAGTTTTCAGAAGTTCTCCAAGGATAGATGAATGGGCCTTCAATTAAATTGCACAGGTAAAATTGATTTGTCAAACCTCGTCAATTTGATCACTTATGGAGAAGAGTGGTAGGATTTGTAAAGAACAGTAAGAGGTCCTTGAAAGAAATGAAAGATGGGGCATCGATGACCCCCAAAATGATAGTTCCCAGTTTTTGAGATAGCTAAGTTATTGTGAGCACAAAAACAATATCCTTTGGGCTAGAGAGTACGAAGCTCATGAAAGCATACTGGCTGGAAAAAAAAAAAAAGTAATATCCTTATTGTTAGATGTGTCCAAGGGAAGTGGCCCACTGGTGCTAGGATCCTGGAGCCAGAGAGCAGTGGCTGCAGCCCTAGAGCACGGCAGAGGGTAGGAACTCAGCGAGCAGGGAGGGGGCAGAGGCAGTGCCCATTTTGCAGAGTGAACGGAAGATAGAAATCACTCTTACCGCACAAAGGACACCCATCAGACTATCACACTGCCCTTCAGAATTAAAGAGGAACAAATATGCTCTCACTTGTAATGGCAAGTGTCACTGTAATACCCTCCTGGAGTGAGATAAATCAGGTGCAACAATCGTAAAAGCGTCCTCCAGCTACTTGTTGGCACGGCCTCTATAGAGGACTAGATGGAAGGATTTGAAGAACTCCCCTCCACCTTTCAACTTGCTGTTATTTATGAAGAGCCTCCTGTGGACCAAGCAGCTTGCTCACCGGGCCAGTCTTCACAGCGGTAATGAGACGGGAGCCTGTCCTGTCTCTGTATGAGGAGGCTGAGGACGAGACACCTCACTTGCCCATCCGCGGAAGAGCTGGGGTTCACACTCAGACCTCAGGTTTCCTTTTTTATTGTTGTTATCATTTACCAGAAAGAAAGCATTTGAGTCAGCTTGAACCCAGATTTCCTTGGTTAAAAAGGTCTCGACAGTTACTACACTAAAGGGCGAAGGAAGGGGTGATAACCTTCCTTCCTGCTACATGAATCTATCCATTTAGAATTTAAATTAGATTTAAATTAATTTAAAAGTTTGATATCTTTGGGATATTTTTAAACTTATATTTAATTTAAATGTTTAATTGCTAGAAATACTAAATTAAGGTTGACAGGCCACTAGAGGAATTGTGGAAAAGAAAACCTAAAACGCTTGGCATTTTAAACAAAGTTAAAAAAAGCACCTTCAGAAACATCCACAAGAAACCAGAGGCAGCCTAAACAATCTCATATGTGGAAAATTATCCAGTTATATTAATTTATGTTTTACTAGCTTTTTTCACATTTAATATTTTTTTTTTGCCACTTGTACATTCCTCTCAGAGTTTTGGAAACATTTCTACAAATAATAAATCTTCAACAACAAAAGATGATGGTAAATTAATTAAAATCAAATAATTTGTCAAACTGATCTCTCAATGAATTGACTTGCTTTCAAATGAAATTAAGCTGGTTTCTTTCCTGCAGGATTTCTCAGAGTTTTTAGCAAACTCATGTACATTTTGAATCTCCAAAACTGGCATTTAGAATAAGATGACATTTCCCAAACTCAAGTAACTTTAAAAGCCACAAACCATGAAGGAGTTAGTTTCACTTTGGGGGGGCAGCTACTCAGGTGTCACTGGCTGGGCCATCCATATGTTTCTGGGCTGTATATTTTAAAGTCCCATTAATTAGATTTAAAAGCTTTTTTAAAACCTATATATCATTTTAAAAATAAAAAGCACCCTCCCCAACTTTCAGGCCTGCTTCTTAGCAGCAACTTTTTAAAAACTGTTTTTAAATTAAAAAAAAAAAAAATGTTTTCAGTACTTCCAATAGTTAGTTTTATACCTCTAAATAATATTTTTAGATTTATGTTTCTTATATATCAACTAGCAAAAGTATCCACTCCTAACTATAAAAAAATAAAGATTTAGCTTATATATCCTCTTTTCTCTCTCCCTCATCTCCCTTTCCATTAAAAAAATAGTAATGATCGTTTAATTCTTTTAATGGCTACTGGTGAAACTTCAAACAATATACTGAAATTTTTATATCTTGTTCCATCAACTTTAGACAGTGTCCCTACATTTTTCACTGTATTAGATGGAATTTAGTACTCTCCTCCTTGATGGAAAAGTAGAACATAAAATTCTCAATTCAAAATCATTTTCAATGACAATTTTAAAAGCCTGTTAAACTGTCTTCTAAGATCTATTCTTTCTGATGCCAGTTGGGTTTGGATTCCTTTGTTGATCACCCATTTTATCTTTCTTTAAGTTTTTAGTCTCTGCTCTTCTCTTTGATATTTTGGAAGTTCACGTTGATGTGTCTAGACAGAAGTATTGTTTTATTCATGCCAGACCCTTTCACTATAAAGACTCTTGTCTTCCTTTAGCTCTGGGAAAATTTTTCTTTACTTTTCCCTTTTTAATTCCGCATCCCCTATTTTCTCTGTTCTTTAATTCTTACAATCCTGGTCATCAGATGCTAAACTTGTATGTGTCCAGTGTCTTGGGCCTTTTGCTTTATGTTCTGAGACTTATGCTTGACTTTATCTACCAAACTTTTAATAGAATTTTTATATCTCAGCAAATATCTGGTTTTTACATTTACAAGAACTCTTTTTTTGTTTTTAAATGGTCACTTTCTCACAGCTCCCGAGGCTTGGAGTCTTTTTTTTTTTTTTTTTGGATGCAACATCTTCTCCAATTTCTCTAAGGATAATTGGTCTTTTTAAAAATTCTCTTCCATTTTCTGAATGATCTCTATTTCTTTCAAGTTCTTTTTTTTCCTATTTATTCTGATCTTTATCATGCTGTAAACTTTTATTGAATTTTAGATGACTTTTGGTTGTCCATTTATTTTTTTAAACAACTTTATGGAGGTATAATTCACAGATCACATCATTTACCTATTTAACGTTTACAATTCAGTGGCTTTCAATATAGTCCCAGAGTTGTGCATCTATCACCACAATCAATTTTAGAACATTTTTATTATCTCCCCGTAAGAGGGCCCCTAAGGGAACAGCCCCTTAGCTGTCGTCCCTAATCTTTTCATCCACCCCACTGTCCCCCTGCCCCAGGCAACCACTATCCATTTGAAAATGAGGGATTAGAAAGGCTGGCTTTCTGCTCTGGGGGTTTCCAAATGTAAGTCGGTAAGAAGGCAATGGTTGGGAAGGAGGAAAAGGCAGAGGCTGAGACTGAGCAGAACCCAGTCCTGAAAAGCCAGGTGTGGAAGTCAGGCCCCGGAGAGCCCTGAGAGGGGCTGACGTTGCAGGTGGGCAGTCGGGCTAATCCCTGCTGATCAGCTTCGCTTCTGTATCCAGCGTTCGGAGGACATTCCACCCTAGATGGTGACGCAGTGCCACTAGACTTCAGATTTCACAAGGAGGGGAACATGTCATGTATGTCTCGTTCTCGGCTGCACCTAGATGCTGTTTGACCCACAGTAGGTACTATCGGCTTGTAGAATAATTCGGTGTCATGCATTTATATAATGCCTTACAATTCGCAAAGCACTTGTATATACTTTTATCTCATTTGAGATAGGCGGGTGTGCAAAAGTGGATTCATTATGGAGCGAATGAGGCTTAAACTGTAGGGCCCTCCACTGTGTGAGCCCCTTCCAAAACCCTGCTCGCAAGTTTGTATTTGTCAACTTTGCACTTTTTTCCTTAAAGAAGGCCTACAAAATTATGTTTTGTTATGTCAGGCAGGCATCAGAAAACCTGAACTTACGAGTAGATCTACCTTTCTAGATAGCAGCAGACGTTATTTGCCTCAGTTTGGAGCTATCAAAGCTGTGGCTTGGAGAATTGAGTCACACATCTGAGTGGCAGAACATTTCGTACCTGAATGAAATGATTTCTCCCACTGCTTGTCCTACTTAACCCGCACCCCCCGCCCTCCCCCCATACAGAAGGACAGTATGACTTCTGGTAATGACTGTCGGTGGGAGGTTTCTGACCCCCAGTAAACTCACAGGCTGCCTCTCTGTCCAACACAAACCAAGCAAGGAAAGACACACACCTCACCTCCCCCACCTACACATTGATGTTTTAGTTATGAAATACCTTCGGAAGTACTTTGTCTGAAGAAAGAGAAACACTGAATCCTCTTTTCCACTCCTGTTTCTGAATGAGACTTTGAATCTCGTGTTGTTTCATGGTCCTAAAATAAAATGGAAGATCTAAGGGGAATGAAAACATCGGAGATCATATTTTCAACTGCCAACTACTTTGGTGACTCTCCCAGGTGGGAGACTCTCCCAGGTGGGCGAATCAGCGCCTGCTGGGCAGAGGTGAATCGAGGGCTCCGCTGTGCTGCGCTGCTGCCTTCCTTCTTGGAAGATCAACTCACCCTCCATGCTTTTCAGTGAAGTATATTTCGTGCTTGCCTTTCCCCAGACACACGTCTATGTGTTTTGAGTAGGGATCTGCATTGGTGGTGCCTGGAGGAGACAGTCTCAGTCTATTGGAGGATTGCACTGAATTTACCAGAGATAGACCAGGAATCTCCTGATATCTCAAGTCTGAGCGTCTGAAGGCTTGCCAGCCCCTAGGCTCATGTGGAACTGGGCTCTGGGAGTTTTGTTCTTCCCACGGCTTCTTTATCCTGTAGCTATCGATCCAGTAGCAATTTAAGAGGACCAAATTCTCTTGGGTATTGATCACAAAAAGCGAAGGTTACAGAGGCGTCCTTTCTCCTGTACTTCTTCCCTCCATGACCACACCCTCCCGCACCCACCACAGGACAGAGAATCACCTAGACTGGCTGCTGACTACAGCTCATTAGCGGGTTAGAACACTTGCTTCCCAGCTGGTAAACAGCCACTACCCCAAACCTCTCTCAGCCACTGTGGTTCCATTCCTAGGACTCTCCCACAATCTAGGAGCTGAAAGGGGTGGGTGCACTACAGGAGACGTCTGGGATCCTGGTCTATTGCTATGGCTGGTATCTCTTCTGCTGGGTCAGTGACTGGCCATATTGCAGGTTATTAAATAATCTGAAAAGTCACACCTACTCCTAACAGAGTCTGATCACTTGGGGGAGTTGGAATGATGACAGGCTCCTGTTTGACGCCCCAGTTCCTGGGCAAATCAAAAGCAAAGTTGTCCATTTCAAGGTGGGCTTCACCAGGATCCTCTCGGGGCACATTTGTCTTTGGCTTTGCTTTGTCAAGTTTTGTCAACATGGTGACAGTAAAGACATGAAAATGAAGCCTGGGAGCCATCCCTGAGTCCACGCTGGGACACCCTGCGAGCACCGCACAAGTGCCCCAGCTGTGAGTGAGGGAATGCTCTCTGAGCACCACTTCCTTATAAGAACATGTGCACAAAGCAAGGAATGTGCGCCACAGCGAGGCCAGCTCTCATCTATCAGCAGCTTACAATGTTTAGGACAGGCCACTGACTGGAAATGCACAGCAGGGCGAGGTACTCAGCAACAGATGGAACATGTAAAACCCGCTGACTCAGTGCGTTTGCGCCTTCGGTGGCCTTTGCTTGAGCCTGGAATTAACCTTCGTAAACACAGACTCCTTTCTCAAGAGGATACTCTGCATGTAAAGCCCGTGCCCCCTCGCCATCCCTGAGCACGAGTGTGTGCGTGGCCATTCGGGGGCCGGGCCGAGCGTGGGCAGCCCGGTGGCCACGAGCAGGGAGCCCCAGGAATACAGGCACAGCCTCGCTTTGTCCTCAGCTCAGCTTACGCCGGGCTATCAGCTTTGGCTTCCTCCCGTCATCCCCTTTGAGGTCCTGCTCCTGTTTGTATGTAACCCAGGCCCTTGGCCACAGCAGTATTGAAAACTAACCAAGCTGGCCAGAATTTGGTTTTTGCCAAAAGGTATTTTCCCAGTGGCTTTAGAGACTCCTGCGAGGGTCACACCCTGCAGGGTGGTTTCTGGTGGCAGGAGCTGGGAGCTGCTGGTTCAGGCAGGAAGAGCCTGACCACAGAGGCTCGGGTGCTGTGCTACCAAGGCACCTCCTGGATGACATGTGGAGGACCCAAACCACTGCAAACGGGGAGCTGTCTGTGCTAACAAAAATCCACCTACAGCTATGGTCAGGGACGGGAAAGAAAGGAACAGGATGAAAAATTGTGGTCTGCCACTTCCCCCAAAGGTAAATGTAGGAATTGGTTTCACTGATCCTAGCGCTGGGCAAGTCTGTGGAACAGAATTACTTGGTTCCTCCCTCTTATTTGGTCCCATTCCTCTCGCACCCTTCCCCAGCTCCCACCTGTGGCAGCTCCTCCAGCCTCTCAGGGGTTCAGCAGCTCACTGTGGTCTCCCTACAGCCCTTTCCAAACCCACTCTTCGATCCTTCTGTCCCACTGAGGCTCTTGATTGGCAAGCTGGCTTTCGCAGGGGCATCTGTATTTCAACAGCGATCAAAGCCTTAAGCTAAAATGGTGACGATCTGATGATCACCACATAGTGCCCAGGCCCCAACCAGAGCCGTGATCATGGACCGTCTTGGACCTTAAAATCTGTGCATGTTAATCTACCCGCTTGTGTTTAAAACCCACCTGGGTTCTGACTTTTTTCCCTCCCAAACTTTCAGAGAAGGCTGGACATGACTCCAATGGAAAGGCAAGTGTTAGCTGCCCTCTTGATTCCCGCCCGAAAGCAACATAAATGCCGGCAAGCCGAGTGGGCAAAAAGGGAACAGGAGGAGGAGGGAGGAAAACCATCCTGATGATGTTGAGAGAGAAGGAGACGCCTGAGCCTGAGTGACGGTGGCTTGCTCAGACGGTCTCGCTTCGGGGCACGGACCTCTGTATTTTTTCTGACGATGCCATATAGTCCAGAGCCTGCTTGGAAAGGCTTCCTACCTCTCCATGTGGCTCTTGAGGCCATCCCAAGGCTGGGTGTTAGAGTACCAGCTTGTGTAGAAGTAAGGCCCTGCCATATGGTAGCAACCATGAAAAAAGCTACAGTGAAACGGAAGCTTGTCGGGAAAAGGAATTCCGTATTTATCAGTCGTCTTCTCTGTGCCAGGCACTGACTAAAAGGCTTCAGACGTATCTCATTTGATCCTTACAATGTCCTTGTCAATCAGAGAAGTACTATATTTACCGGGGTGATCACTTCGTAACGTATATAAATGTCTAATCACTATGTTGTACCCTCGAAACTACTATGATATTGTATGTCAACTGTCATTGAAAACTAGATTTTTAAAAATTGGTATTATTATCCCTGTTTTACTGATGAGAGTACTGAAGCTCAGAGAAGTTAAGAAGCTTGCCCCAGGAGCCTGGATTTGAGCCCTAGACAGACCAGCTCCAAGTCTCCTTCGTTTCCCACCCTGTCGCTCTTCTTTTGATAAAATGCATAGCTGTCCTCATGGACCTCTGAGTTCACCTTGTCATATGGTTGAAAAGGCCCCGTTCTTAGAAGGTGAGATTCTCCCCCAGAGACTCCCCGTGTGATGGATGGATGCTCACTGATGTTCATGTGCTGGCTGGCCCGTCTACACCTGTGTATGCTGCTACCCAACAAATGCCACTGTCATGTAGTAGGAAAAAATATAACCCCGTGTCCTGAAAGACCTGGTCAGTAGCCAAGACAGAGCCTGGCTGTCCCCCTTTGGTCTCCTCCTCATGGGCTGAAATGGTGATGACTCAGCCTGTGCTTAGATCTCCTGAGCTGGAAGATTGCTCCTTCGGGGCTACTCAAAGCTGAAATGAGGTTGGCTAGCATGTCGATGGTAATTTGCTTCCTAAATCTGCAGCTTCCCAGCCTGCCAGTACGGTGTTCCTCAGAGGACATAAAAGATCCTGTATCTTTAACGGAAGTCCATTCTATTAAGGCCACGTATGAATCGTGGACAGAAAAGTTAGTGGAAGGCCAGGGCTCAGAAGCAGGGTTCGGCTGCAGTGGTCCTTCTTCCCTGTGATGCAGTGAGCAGTTCTGCCACAATTCCAACAGGGGGCAGTGTTTGAGTGCTTCGCTGCCGGGCTAGACAGTTTGTACTCCTCAATGTGGTGACAAAGGTCAGCCTCTCCCAGAGGACTGTCAGCACGTCCATGCACAGCTCACAGAAGTGCAAGCACAGCTCTCCATACGGTGTGCGAGAGGTCAAAAAAATCCATTTAAATGCATCTGAAATGTGGCTGATGATGTGAGAGTCTCCACAGAGCGTTCTTTGATGAGGAAACTTAGCCTAAGTCAGGCAGCCGGGACTAAAGGCAGATTCAGGACCAGACCCCAGTGACCGAACCCCATCTACTGCCTTTCCTTCTATTCTCATTTCCCTAAAGAGCATTAATAAGTTTAGGTGAAGAAAGGGCTCTTCTGTGAAAGAAGGGCTCTGTGATCGAATTCACAGAGCAATAGTGGGTTAAATAAGCTCCCGCAGGACCTCCCGGAGCCTTTGCCGTACCCTTCACTGTAAGATGGCGAGCACATCCTTTACATGTCAGTGTTTCTAAAATTGGGGTAACTCTTAGAACCGGTGTCAGAAGCAGGGCTGGGCCTACGGAGAGGCAAGTGAGGTATGTAAGGTACAAGGAGCGCTCACCTTAAGGGTCACGCAAGTGGGTCCCTGGGAATGTGTGCCCGGTGCCTCTCTTGCTTCTCCCTGCCTGGCACCCGGCCGGGCGTACAGCTGAGGTGTACCCTCCTGCATAAGGTGCAGGGACGCCCACCATCTCCGTAGCCACCTGTTCATCTCAGGGGCCCTCGGGTGAGAGCTTAGAATAAAGAGCCCACCAAGATTAAAGTTTAATTTAGATCCTTTCATTGCCTCTTAAAACGCCTTTTAAAAGAGGAAGGAAGGAAGGAAAGAAGGAAGGGAGAGGGGAGGGGAGGGGAGGGGAGGGGAGGGGAGGGGAGGGGAGGGGAGAGGAGAGGAGAGGAGAGGAGAGGAGAGGAGAGGAGAGGAAAAAAGAAAAAAGAGAAGAGAGAAGAGAGAAGAGAGAAAAGAAAAGAAATGAAACGAAAAGAAAAGAGAAAAGAAAAGGAAAAAGATGATTGATTGCCGCGGGGAAACCTGATAAACACCACTTTGACCAAATAGTCGAGTTAGCATCGTCAGTGATGTCACGGGCTATCATGTCCCCTCTGACATTTTTTACGGAAACCTATAACCCCTATTGAGTCATGAAAAAGACAGGAGGAAAACCCAGGTCGGGGTCCTGGACAGAGTACTTGACGAGTGCTCTTCAAGGCTGCCAAGGAAGGATGGAGAAATTGCCACAGACCAGAGGAGCAGGCAGGACAGCTGAATGCAGTGTTGTCCCTGAACTGGATTCTAGGGAACACACTGGGAAAAGCCACATAATCTAGAACTGAATTAATAGTAATATGCCAGCATTGGTTTCTTAGTTTTGACAAATGTTCCTTGGTAACGTAAGAGCATAACATTAGGGCAAACTGGTCCAAGTTTTATGAGAACCCTCTGTACTCTCTTTGCAGCTTTTCTGAAAATCTAAAATAATCCCCAAACACAATGTATATTTAAAAAGTAAAGACTGTTATGAAGTAGCATTGTAAAAGCTAATTTACTGTTACACCCCAGCCAGGATAGTCAAAGGTAATAGAAATGCTAGGGACGGGTCCTAGAAGCTTCTAAGTGAGAAGATGGTAGGACCGTTCTTAGACTGATTACTCCATCACTGGGAAGAACCTTGTCTCTGGCTCCAAGCATCTATCCCAAACTTCCAGCTGCCATTTCCATGGCATACCTTCCCCGTGACATGTTATTCAATTAAGGAAATTAATTATTTTAATTAAACAAAAGGCACATGAAACTCTAAAATTCCTTTATAGGATTCAAAATTGTGTTGTGTATCCTAACGATACAAAAGAGATCAAGATCATGAAAAGTTTCTAACGGCAACTTCTTACTATGATATTTACTGTAACTGCCAGAGGTCAAAAGTAACACAGAAACCTCTAGATGCTGAAGGCAAGGAATGATTAGATACCAACTGTAACTGAGATACTGAAGAAGAAAGTCTTAAGTACCTATCTCGGTAGATATGGGCTCTTTCATAATATAAACACAACTGGATGCCTGTCATCAGGTGTTTCTCCCCATCCCATCCCCAAACGGCTATTAAATCAATGTGAAGCTTGCAATTGGTGATGTCTTAGCATCATCCCAGAATACGGCAGGGTGGAAACTTAACTGCCCTGGAATCCTGGGGTTCCATGGGGCACACTTGGGTAATAGCGCTGGACCCTGTTTACCGCCTATCCTTTCAGTACAGGACAAGTTCTCAGCCTGAAGGCTGTCAAGGTTGTAGCTATTAAATCTGGGGATGCGTGTGCTACACACACATAGATTTTACTGAGAGTTTTTGAACCCACAAGTTCTCCCCCTATCAACGAACCCTGAAGAGTGAGACCCACCCTCTTGGCTGGTGATTAGGCCAGGCCTTGGGTTAGGTGACATATAGATCCTTTTCAGAGTCTTTCAGTGCGTAAGGATGCCTCAGACCTGCCCATTCATTAGAGAGTAAGCCTGGAAAGCATGGCCATCACTGTCATTGGCAAAAGCCTTTCTCCCTCCTGCAAGGAAAGCAGTGAGCCCTGGGAAACTCACATCGTCACTGAAAGCAGGACACACTGTTCCTATAACACTGGCATGGGCTATGTCTGGCAAGGTTTCCGAGTCAGAGCTCCATACTTGTGAGCCAGGGTCCTACTCCTTCAGGCACACATTTATAAACCTGAACTTCTCCAGAACAGCACCATTTTATTGAGGGCCAGTTTGAAGGTTGCTTGCCCACAAAGCCTTGCTTGGCAGTATGATCAGGGAGGGGTTAAAGTGTCATTTCAGCCGTTCCCCTCACAAGGACTTTATTATTAATAATACAATCCCCTGCCCCAGACTTGACCTTCCATCACTGGAAAACAGGAAAACATTAAAAACAACTTCAACCCAATGAAAAATACTCTGCGAGACTGGGTCCAAACGTTGGCAGCCTCTGTGTGAATGATACAGTAACGTGGAGCTGCGTGACAGGTGTGTTTCCAGTTGATGGAAGCTTCAGGTTGTTAATGGCTCTCCTGGGAGAAGGCTGTAAGGGCCGAGTTGGCCCCGGCTGTGGCAGAATAACAAATGAGAGAAAGCCACAGAGGCACGTGCTTTGCCCCAAAATAACCATGGATGGAGGGTCTGAGGGGACCTAGAGCCCTTGTAAGATAGATGCCTTCACAATGTTAGCATAACTCCCCCCTGGAAAAGATGAGGGACAGTTTCTTGTTCAGTGTGTGTCACGGCACGGGTTCCATCCCTGTGTACAAAGCGGCTGCATTTTAGCCAATTCATCATTTGAGGTCCTGTGTGTAGCTCTCTGGTGAACGACAGTCATTTATTAGCACAATACAAGAACTGTCATTATAGGAAAACAATAACCGAGGGTGGGCTCAGGCTGAATGTTGAGAAGTGTGTCATTCACACAAACATATGGACCCAGGCTTCTGAAGTTCAAGTACTGTTTACTCGGGATTAGCTCAAGTTTGGTTAAGAAGAGTGTGGAATTCGGATGGGGTTGTTGAGGCTGCTGTTTGTGGTGAGAGAAACCAGGCCAAAGCCTATGATGCAAAGTGGGATGTGGGGCAGGGGCTGTGCTGGGAGGCCACCCACCGAGCACCTGGGTCTTAACTCTAAGTGCCAAGTCTGAAACTCAGTAAGGCATAGGGTGTGTGGGGAAGGGGGACACTTGGAGAGGAAGAAGAAGGAAACCTGTGTCTTCTCATTTACAGACAGGTATTGCCTGTCCCTCTCAAACGAGAGATGAGTGAATCACTGTAGTAAACTGTGAATCTGATCAGTGGCTGGATGTTGCCAGCAAATCAGTCATCTCTCATCTTTCTAGTGTCTTTCTACTTTCTATGGTAGTCCGAGCAATATTTGCTGATTTCTCGCTCACCAATGTTTTGGCCCAGAAAGTTCCGCAGAGGAGCATTCACTAGAGGTTTGCAGAAGATAAAAGACAAGTTGGTACCAAGGTCAAATGGGCAGAGCTCACTTACACACACAGCTATTGGGGTGGTTGTTCACTAGCTCTCAGTTTATCATCCTGCTAAGTTATGCATCCTCCTTTTCTTTTTTAAACAGTTTTAGTGAGATGCAACTCATATACTACACAATTCACCCATTTAAAGTGTACAGCTCAATGGCTTTCAGTATATATACAAAATTATGCAACCGTCTTTTTTATACAATCAATTTTATCATCACCCTAAAAGAATCCCCGTACCCACTAGCAATCACACCCTCCCATCCCTAGGCAACTAGTAATCTGCTTTCTGCCTCTCTAGCTTTGCCTATTCTGGACATTTTGTATACATGGAATCTACACTACATGGCCTTTTGTGACTGACTTCTTTCACGCAGCCTGTTTTCAAGGTTCCCCCATGTTGTAGTGTATGCTAGGACTTCATTTCTTTCAGTTGAAGAACAATATTCCATTCTGTGGATACACCAGATTTTCTTCATCCACTCAGCAGTTGATGGGCCTTTGCGCTCTTTCCACTTTTTGAATAAGACTAAGTGCGCACACGTTTTTGTATAGACACATGTTTTCATTTCTCTCAGGCGTATACCTAGGAGTGGAATTGCTAGATCATACGGGAACTCTGTGTTTCACATTTTGAAGAGCTGCTAATCTGTTTTCCAAAGCAGGTGTGTAGTGTTACGTTCTCACCAGCAGTGTGTGAGGATTCCGATTGCTCCATGTCCTTGCCACTAGTTGTTACGTGATTCTAGTCGTTCCAGGGAGGGTGCAGTGGTATCGCACTCTGCTTCTGATTTGCCTTATTGGCCATTTGTATTTCTTCTCTAGCGTAATGTCTATTCAGATCCTTTGCCTGTACTTTAATTGGGTTATTTGTCTTTATTATACATTATTGAGTTGTAATTGTTCTTGATACTCTATTCTAGAGACAGGTCCCTTAGCACATCTATGATTTGTGAGTATTTTCCTCCATTCTGTGCATTGTCTTTTCACTTTTTTTTGAAGCACAAAGTCTTTCATTTTAATGATGTCCAACTTATTTATGTTTTCTTTGTTGCTTGTGCTTTTTGTGTCACGTCTAAGAAACCATTACCTAATACAAAGCCATGAAGATGTATGCCTATGTTTTCTTCGAAGAGTTTTATACTGTTAGCTCTGACATGTAGGTCTCCAATCCATTTTGAGTTAGTGTTCGTATATGGCATGAGGTAGGGGTCCAGCCCTACCTCATGTGGATACCCAGTTGTATATCATCTTTGAAGAGAGGGAAAAACAGAAGCTTTTTCTGGGCAGTCACTCTGGGTTGTGTTAGGGACCAACTACTTTGAACAACGATGTCCCACAGCTAAGGGACAGGTGTCAGAGGACATAGAGACGCTTGACTTCAGAGAAATAAAACACCCGCTCACATAAGCAGGAGGATGATGGAGTGGAAGCTGTAGCTGGTACCTTAGGCCCTGCTCCGAGCCTCAGCCCTCTTGCTTGCTAACAGGCAACCTTGACCAAATCACTTAACCCGTATCTAAGGCTCCGTTGTCCCATCCTTGAAAGGGGAGCTCATTGGAATATAAACTCAGGAGAGTAGGAACTTCCTCTAATTCATTTAATCTCGTATCCCAAGGGCCTAGATCAGTGCCCAGCACACAGTAGGCTCTCAATAAACATTTGTTGATTGAGTAACTAATACCTCATTATATAATCTCCCAGGATTATGGTAAGGATAGGCATTTTTAAAAAATGTGTTCAAGTATTTTTTAAACTATAAAATGCTACAGAAGTGTATGATTTCCTTTCTTTTTAGTGGAAAGAGAGATGGGAGTAGCTGTAACAATGGAGCAAACCTGCAGTGACGTGAATATATATTATATTTTCTGGAAGGTGTAATTTCATTTTCAAGGTACTAAAGAACCAGTGATCCTTTAATAAAGTTAATTTATATAAGAATTTTGAGGTCATAAAGTGTTACCGCGCACCTCTAGATTGTCACACTTTACCCTGGAGAGAATTGCATCCCTCCTGGCCGTCCTTAAGAGCAAGAAATATTGGGGTGGGAGGGGGCAGAGGAAGAAGGACAGAGAGAGACTGTCTTGTCTTTCAGCTCTTTAATATCTGGAGAGAACTGGGAATTTGCGGTACTTTATTCATTTCTTTCTGTTCCATATTCCTTTTCATCGTTTTTTTCCCTGTAGAAATAAAGTGGTACTTTCATATCCCTGAAAATGACTGAATGTAGGATTTCACCTCTTTTTCCTTGTGGCTGCCCACTGAGGGTCTTAGGGCGCTGTCCTGATGCAGAGCCACCCTGACGCCTCCTGGTTAGAAGGGACCCAGCAGCCACAGAAGCAGGAGAGGACCAACCACGAGACAGAAGCCTGGGTTCCCGACCTGAGGTCTTCACTAATTAGCTCTGTAACCAGACAAGTCACTTCACGTCTCTGGGTCCCAGTTTCTCATCTGGTAAATGAGAGCGTTAAGCCAGGTGCACTCTGAGGACCCGTGCAGCTCTCACATTGCACAGTTCCATGGTGCGTCCATTCAGGACTGGCACTTACCAAATGCCAGCCACGTCCCCAGGATGCTCTTAGGTGGTGTGGTGGGGAACACAGCGGGCCTCCCTCCTTGGAGGAGACTATCCAAGTGTATCACGCTACCTGTGAGAGAGTATATACACCTGGATTCACCATGCAAAGCAAGGTACAGGGAATGTCAGTGGGAGCGTTTGACGGATTGGGAAGAAGTGAGTCTTGATCTGGTCCTTGAGGAAAGCATGGGGTTTGGGTTGAGTGAGAAGTCAAACACGCAGTCCCCCAGATTGGGAATGGCCTGGTGAGGCAGAAGGCAAGCAAGCAGGGCAGTGAGTTCAGAGCTCCTATTACAGTGTGTCGTCACGTGTCCCCTCACGTGTCAGATCCCCAGTGTCCCTCTCGCTTATGTCGCCCACAGGGAGGAAGTAAAGATGACTGACAGGCAGCAGGCTGCAGAATCTGAGGGGCCTGGGAGAGCATCAGAGGGCCAGCGTGCTGCCCTGTGAAGCTGCGTGACCCTGAATGTGTTACTTAATTCCCTGGCCTCAGTGTTCTCATCTGCAGGTCCCAATAATAACCTTCAAAGGTCCCTGTGAGGACATCGTGAGAGAATCGATTTGCACAAGTGTGAGAGCTCAGCAGACGACGGTGGTGGTGGTCATTTTATTAAAGCTCTTTTGTGAGTGAAGCTGAATTAAAAGAAGAGGTTTTAAGGAAGTAACTTGATGAAATAGGACATTTAAAAACCTAGTGGAACAGACAATGCAATATTATTCAGCCTTAACAGAGAAGGAAATCCTGTCACACGCTACAACTTGGAGGGACCTTGAGGATATTATGCTGAGTGAAATAAGACACCCACAAAAAGACAAATACTCAGATGAGGTATCTAAGGTAGTCAGACTCATAGAAAGAAAAAGTGGAATGCTAGTTGCTGGGGACTGGGGGCGGGGACATGGGGAGTTGCTCGGTGGGTACTGAGTATGAGTGTTGTGAAATGAAAAAGTTCTGGAAATCTTTTGCACAGCAGTGGGCATATACTTAACATGACTGAGCTGTCTACAGGAGCAAATACAGGATGCATTTTCTTTCATTTTTATTTAACAAATAATTAAGTATAATAACTACAATATATAAACATAGTGCTAGGTGCTGGAGGTAGGAGCAGAGATGCGAAGATTTCTAAGACAAAGGAGGAGGTTCCCACTTTCAGGGGAGAGTAGTTTCGGTAAAAAATACGAAAAGAAAAATAGCAGTGAGTGTTGTAGAGACCTCAGTGCTAGTCCCAGATATGTCATTGCTGGGGCAGTGACCTTGGGCAACTTACTTCCTCCAAACTTCAAATTTCTGTAGATGTAGAATAGCAGTAGTTCGTGTCTGTCTCACAGGTTGTCAAAGGAATTCAATGAAAATGTGTTTCAAGCAACGGGCACACGTCCAGCGTGTTCCCTCCGTGCTCTTGTCATTCTTGCTCTTCTCGTCGGCTCCTCTCTCAGAGCGGCTTCCAGTCTCATGGGAGAGGAGAGAGAGACATATCCATAGTGGAAGCCATGAAGACGTCAAGAAAAGTGGACAGAGAGCCAAGTACGGCCCCACCCCGCCTTATTAGCCCTTCCTAGTCTGGAGATTAGGGGAGCAGGCCAGGTGAAGGGGCCACTGTTACGGACTGAATGTGTGTCCCCCCAAATTTCATATGTGGAATCCCTAACCCCCACTGTGATGGTGTTTGGAGGTGGAGCCTTGGGAGGTGACTAGGTTTAGATGAGGTCACGAGGCCCAGGTCCTCACATTGGGATTGTGAGAAGAGACCAGAAAGTGCGCTCGCTTTCTGCCTCGTGAGGACATAGTAAGAGTAGGCCTGTCTGCAAGGCAGGCAGAGGGTTCTCCCCAGGAACTGAACCAGCTGGCACCTTCCTCTTGGACTTCCCAGCCTCCAGAACCGTGAGAGACAACTGTCGTTTAAGCCACCCAGTTTCTAGTATTCTGTGACGGCAGCCCAAGCAGACTAACGCAGCCCCTTATAAATCTCATCCCAGTGGCTTACCTGTGGGACAGCTCCTTCTAGATGTGGGACCGGCAGAGGCAGGGCCTGCTGAGAAAGGACTTAAAGCCCAAGCAGAAGGCGTGACGCCTTCTGGAAGAGGTTGCTGGGAGCTGCTGTGGGTTCCCAAGTCTAGGAAAAGTAGGGAAATGGACACAGCTCCCACGCGTGACAGCTAACAGCGCTGGCACAGATTACTGGGAGACAGGAATTTCTTACTTTAATGTCTGTCTTAAGGCAAAGCTGTATTCTCACATGTCTGGGGAGGTTTTGATGGGATCTTCCCTAAGAGCCACCTATCCAGGTCCCTGCTGGTCACTTGGTGAGTCTTCATTTTCACAAATTACTCAGTTAATCCTCGCCTTGCTTCAAAGGGTGACACCTTCCTTTTGTGTGCCCTTTCTTCCGCTCATCTACCCATTTGTTTGTACAGCGGACCTTTAGTGGGTGCCCAGTATGGAAGAGACGCTCTGCCGTGAAGCCTCTCGTCTTTCAGGCCATTTGCCTAAATGGTGACTCATATGTTGATCGGCTGCCAACTGCGTGAAGCGTGAGGTAACTGAGGAAGCGCCTTAGTGCCAAGCGTGTGCCAGGCCGTGCTGTCTGTCTGCACTTCCTTCGAGGAGCGTGGCTTAATGGCCTGGGCCCTGGTGCTGTCAGACCCCACTCATAGTGGCTGTGATTACAGGGGAAGAGCCCACACGTCCTTGTAATCACGAGTGGGAGAAGAAGTTGACGCGTAACAAAAATGTCACCCTGGGCCTTTGGGTCCCTAAGTGCGGAGAGCTGATGGCTTGCTGTCATTTTGGCCATACCACAGCCTGGCACCTTGCTTTTCTGGCAGCGCACTGCTCTGCCTCACAGTCAGCTGGGAGGAGCTGAATCTGGGCACCTCGCCTCCCCCACAGGGCTCGGTGCCCCGCCACAGGTTTTGGTACCATGAGTTTCATCCTGGAGCAAGACTGGTACTGGATCCAGGAAGTTCCTCCAATTTTCCTTCCTCATTTGGCATCTTGCCACTTTGCCTGTCCCCTCTTCAGTGGGATGAGAGAACAGAAGTTTCTGTCTCATAGGCTGCTCTGAAAGGTCACCCAACAACTGAAGTGAATGACTGGTAGAAAAAATAGTCAACAAAGTAGGAGAGACAGTAAGAGCTTCTTGAATGAACATCTATGAAAACTGTCCATATGGTGGAATTTGATAAATCCCGCTGAGACTGTTGACATGAGTGGGAGTTTTGCCTGGACAAAGCAGGTGGCCCAGGAAATTGCAGTCGTGTGTGCCGCACCGAGTTTAGATGTCTGAGTTTTAAAGGGATCCTGCTCCTGTTCCCCTTACTTCATTGCCTTTCTAAGCTGTGCTTCTCCAGACACAGATGCCTGCAGCCTGAGAAAAAGGGTGCGCGTGCATGCGTGTGTGTATGCATGTGTGAGAGAGTATGTGTGTGAGTGTGTGTGCGCATGTGTGAGAGAGCATGTGTATGTTCATGTATGCATGTATGTGTGAGAGTGTGTGTGAGTGTGTGTGTGTGTGAGAGAGAGACAGAGAGAGCCCTTGTGAGCAAGGGAGGGGGAGTGCTAGCACATAAAAGCTTAGAGAAGGGGCAGAGAGGGAGGGAGAAAGAAAACAATGGGTTTTAACATTGTCCTCAAGTAGATGGAAAAGAACAAAGATATGAGTCAGGTCCTGTAAGTGCCACGCCTTTATCTCGCATGTTCCCTCCTGCACTTACTTATCCAGCCCATTCTTCTAAAGCCAATGGCCTCTGTCACTGTGTTCACGGCAGACAGAGAATGTGATTAGGAGGCCGAGAAGGAAACCCCTTGCCCTCAGTGTCTGCGCACTTTGCATCGCCCACCCTGGACAGACAGGGTCCGGGACAGGGAACACGTCTCCCTCAGTGTCCCGTTCTGTTTCTCAGGCACTCACTGTGACTCAGCTCTGTTCTGGTAGCGATTTGAAGACAGTCTTTCACTGGAGGATTGTTTTTGTTAATGGGCTTGATGGCCCATGTGTAAAAATGTCTTTCGGTTGAAGAGGAAAAGAGTCAAGGGTGAGTGGGCGGTGGGGGAGCCACGCTGTTGGGGCCCTGGGTGGCAGGGCACGAGCAGTCAGCAGGTCACCCTAGAAAACGATCAGTGAGGCCTTGTCTCCAGCTGGGAAAGTGAGCGTCGTGCAGAGGATGTCACAGCAATATGGTGTCAGCAGCCAACCGGCTGAGCCCTGGGACTGGAGCTGCAGCTGGCAGCATCTGCTGTGGCTTTTTCTACACAGATGAAGGGGACCTCTCGTAGTAGAGGTCGCCTTGGATTGGGTTGTGCTGGCCTCACAGTGAGTGTGGCACAGCTGAGTGTTGCATGGCGTCAATCTTGCCCTGGTGGGGTGTCTGGCTCCGTGACAGCCAACCACGTGCGAGCCCACTCCCCTTGGTCTGTCCTGAGAGAGGCCCGGAGTTGTGCCCCAGGAGTGCTGTCTGTGGGGAGTTTGCCAGGGCTCTGTGCACTAAAACCCACACTTTTCTCTTCTTCCGAATAGATGCTCCGTTGTCATCCATTTGCAGAAAATTCTTGATTTCTTGGGACAGATGTATTTAGGAGAGGCTGACTGCAGAGAGGAGCCCCCACAACTACTGTTCTGCCTCTTGCAGCTTCACTGGCCTCACTGACTCCCCACTGCCCAGGGCTTTGACTGGAATACGTGTGAGGAGCCCTGGCCCACCTTCTCTCACAAAGCCGCGCTGCTCTTTTAAAGGAAGGGTGGCCCACAACTTACCACTCACCCAGAGAAGGTAAACGCTGGGGGGCAGCCAGTGTAGACACGTGGAGGGCAGTCAGGTGAATGGGATGGTCACAGGATGGGAATTCCCAAGCCCAGGTACGTCCAAGGCCTCCACTCTGCTGTTTACTGGAAGGTTGTGCGGCATCATTAGGGCACGAAACGTCTGAGTGTGTGACAATAGGGATTCTAGTTCCTGCCTCAGAGGGGTTGATGTGATAGGACAGTGGCTGTGGGAGAACTTTGTAGATGGTCACATGCTGAAGAAGTGACCTTTTGTCATGGTCTTTATCGCTGGAGGGCGTTCTCCTGCCATCGAGCAGGACAGCAGCTGCACAGAAGCAGCTGTAGGCACAGAGTAGCTTGTGCCAGCACGAGTGATGCTGGCCTCTGAGTACTTCCTTGGGTGCGATGCGCAAAGTCTAATATGCATCAGACCCCCTAGGCCTCTGCCTCTAGTTACCTCGGTTGGTCCAGGATCCACGTGTAATTGGCTCCCCAGCGATTCTGACGCAGGTTATCCCTAAACTACACAGCAAGAAAAATTAGAATGCACTGCTGAGAATGGGTGACCGTGGAGCCTGGGTGCATGGGGTGGGAGGACAACACAGTCGCGGGATGTCCACACGTACCCCTGGGTGGGAGACGGGGTGCTCATGACGAGGTAACCGGCACCTCTTCTGCCTCTGCTACCGTGGTGTCGCATCATTAACCAGAGCGTCCTACGTGTATCCCTGCTTTGTTTCTGGTGGGGATGCTGGCTTCTTGGACTTGTGGGGAAGAAGCAATGCTGGGCCCTCAGGTTTCTGTTGCCAACTTTGAATCTCTTTGTAACCTTAGAGGGAAGGCTGGAGCACATCCCAAAGCAGAGCTTCCACCCCTGGCGAGTCCGTGGGACTACATAGCTGCGCACACAGAATGTGGGTCCCTGCGCACCTTGCAGGGGGCCATAGGAGTACAGTGGGGGTCACGGGCGTGAAGTGTCTTCTGTGTCTTACACTGAAGAGCCCACTATTTGGTAGCAGCAGTTGCCTGGCTTGCCTTGAAGTCATTTTCCTTGGAGGTTATACCCGGAGATGGGAAGTAGGGATCCAGACCGCTGTCCTGTTCTGGCCCCTCCAACCTGGGGACCTCGTGGGCTTAGCTTACACTGCATTCCTCCCAAGCTCTACCCGAAGACCCTTTGGTGAGGAGGATGCCTCAGGAGCCTTGGTGAGGAGTGTGTGTGCGGGTCATGGAATCCGTAGTGTAAGGTCTTCCCTGAGGATCTGGAAGCTGAGGGACGCCTACCTGCTAGGAATTCCAGAATTCTGTCAGCGAGAAGGTTCGAAGTCTTCCTCCTTGGAGCTCCTAGCAGGGCTGGCACAAGCCTAGAGACCTCCAATCCTTTAGAAAGAGCAGCTCCTCAGCAATGCCAGGCGCCCAGCACAGGGGCTCAAACCTGTCGTTTAAATGAAGTCCTGCGGCCGCATCCCTATCACGGGTCCGCGGGGTGGCCCGTGCTCAGAAGGACAAGGCTTTAAAACAAGTTTGTGGGGAAACGACTTCTCTCTTTTTGCCGCCAATTAAATGAGAGGATCAAGAAAGAAGGAATTTTCTTTCAAACAACTGAGCTGTATCCGTCCTTACACTTGGAGCTGCCACACCAATTTTCCACCTTCATTTTCTATTATTTCTATGAAGACAGTGGCTTGGATAATTGGACGCAGCTATAAATGACATTATTAAATTGCTTCCACTCAAAGCAGGGGGATACCAGAAATGTGAGTACTTTCCCTCAGCGCTGCAGTTCAAGCTGCATTTAACAGTTCACTTAATGGTCGTGTTTTGCTGCTTTGTTAGACGGTGAGTGCACAGACGTTGACTTGTGTGCGTTTTTTGTAGCTCCTACGGTATGAAGGACAGCTGTTGGCCTTCTGGTTATCTTCCTTTTTCTCTAATCATAAAATGTTATGTTGTCATACTGCTTTTTTTAATGTACAAGGTGAACCAATGAGGAAACCACAATCTGATCACCTAAGAGCAACCACAACCAATATTTTAGCCCATTTCACACCAGTGATACATCCACGCATAGGCAGGCTCCAGGAAGAAACCCAAATGAAGGAGAAATCCCACTGCTTCACCTCCTGGTGACACCTAGACTCTGAATGCGGCCTTTGTCATGAGGGCAGCCCCTCCACTGGTCCTACTTCATGGTTTCTAGAGCCTTCCCCAGCTTCCTGGTCTTACCTGGAAGCCTTCTGAGGAGCCACTAGAAATCACACTAAACTCCTTGACAAGCGGGGCCATCACGCTCTGAGTCTTCAGCCTTCCTGTAAAGGTCAAGTAAATTAGTTAGACTTGGTCTTGCCCTTCTAACTCTTAGTTGGTTATCTCTTTTCAGATAATTATTATTTGTGTACTTCTCCCAAATGCCTTTCGGCTAGGGAATCGCTTCCTTTCTATAAGGTGTGATTCTTCTGCCTGGGCAACCTCTCTTTTTCAAAGGTTGGATTCCTTTAACTTTTACCTGAAGGCCGCGGGCTGAGTTTGCGCTTGGAGGAGGGAGGCTTGCTACTCAGGCTGTGTTGACCCTTATCTAAGGGAACCTTTCCCCATGAGAAGCAGTCACCTTCCTCTTCCTCCTTCCCCAGCTGCATCTCCATCCCTCCCCCACATCAGACTCTCTGGCTTGCCCACTGAATGGGATTCACTCACAGTGGTTTTTACCAAAAAGAAAAAGAGATGCTCATTATTATATCCTGATAAATTATATGGTGCTTCTCTTTCTTTCACCCGCCTCTTTGGGTGAGCACCTCTTTCTTTGTTATTTCTACTACTGGGTGAGTTTCTCATTCATGTCAGATGAGTTCTGGGAATGTTTTTGGTCGGTCAGGTTACTCCACCCAGGGGAAGGTTTCCAGACCTGACTCCAAGCATGTTTTCCCAGAAAGCACACCTCCCTCACTCATGATTGAGTTGGGCTGTAGGTGTTGTTGACCTAAGAACATCCAAACCTGTAGAGAACTTTTATAACAATTTATTTGAGCCAAACAAGGGATATGCCTGGAAGCAAGATCTCAACAGACTGAGAAAAACGCTTCAAAGATAGGACAGTTTACAGCTCTTTTATGCCTTTGGAATTAAGCAAGGAATGAAGGTTACATGAAGGTGAGAGAAAGCAAGGTGGGAATGGATAGTTAAGATTATGTGCTCCTTTGAGGGTGGTCATGCTTTCGAAGGAGGGGTCTGAAAAGAGGCATTTCAAAGGTGTGTTCACCTAGATGCACAGAAACAGTGGACAGGGCTTGCTTGAGGCAAAGATAAACCTTTTACTAACGAAATTACATGCCTAAGGTGGGACTACGCATCATGACCTGCCCAGTAGGAATTTGTGGTCAGATTACCCTGTGACGTTACTTTCCGTAGAGCCCTTTTTTGTCCACAGTATTATGTTGGTTATAAAAGACGGTGATGGTTCAACACCCCCCCACACACACACACACACACTCACAGAGCAAAGTGAAAATGTATGCAGGAGTGTGTTTACACACTGCCTCATCCATTCACCAAACAGCAACCCAGTACCTGGAGTGGGGAAGGGGCGGGTTTTACAAACTGGGGGAACAGCTGCAACACATTCAGAGAACGGAAATAGTACAGGCCCCTCTGGGCGCAAGCCTACCCTCACTGCAGAGGCCAAAGCCATCACAAACTCAGAAATACAGAGAATTTTAGAATTCAGAGGAACTATAAAAGTCCCCTAATCCATTCTTAGGATTCTCTGGAGGAGAAGAAAGATCCACTGGGGAAAATGACTCGCCCACACATGTGTCTGACTGACGTGGTCTGCAGCCAGACCCTGTCCGTGGGCTGACTCACATCCCAAAGTTCAAGCCAACCTCAAGCCACTGAAAACAGCCATCACCTACTTCCAGAAGACATTCCATTTCCCTGGAAATGCAACCTGTGCAAAGAAGAGGGGCATTTTCTAAGGTCGTATAATGTCATAGAAAGAACAAGGGCTTTGGGGTCGGGCCAACCCACATTCAGATTCTTCCATTCACTAGCTGTGTGATCTCGGGCAGTGTTCTTAACCACTCAGAACCTCAACTTTCCTCATTTTAAAAATGAAGATAGTAACACTGACCTTCAGGAGTTCGTCAGAAGTATTAATGCAGTAATATCCATAGAGCACCTGTACCACATGTCACCTAACTTGTAACATTCAAGAAATGATAGCAATTAGTCATTTGTGATTCGAGAGGTGTTTACTCCTCACCGATTTGTGTTTCGGAAGAGAGTTTTCTCCAAACATTGTTTGCTATGTGTCTCGTGGAGAGACAGTCTGGAAATACAACTGTGGCTGAAAAGTCAAAATGATAGGAATAGCCAAATTGTTCCGAAAACCTCTGATCAGACAGTTTTCCAAATTCTGAAGATCCTAAGCCCTGGTCCTTTAAAGAAATGATGTTAAAAGTATAGTGTTAAGAAACCCAAGACTTTCAACATTTCAAATCTGTCTGGGAGTACAGATACTAAAAGCATAACACATATTTAAT
The DNA here is from genome assembly GCF_057876585.1 of Rhinolophus sinicus. Classification (NCBI taxonomy): domain Eukaryota; kingdom Metazoa; phylum Chordata; class Mammalia; order Chiroptera; family Rhinolophidae; genus Rhinolophus; species Rhinolophus sinicus. Next base: position 53,997,406 of record NC_142506.1, on the reverse strand, counting down.
GGAATCTGTCTTTTTGATGATAATTACAGCATTCTGAAGTAGGCTTTAAACACATCTGCCTACACGAACTGCTGCTTCAAAATTACTTGCTTCAAGGGGGCATTCAGTCTCTTGCTCAACTTTCAAGTTAGATAACTACTGTTTAAATTGATGGCAGGTGTGTGATCTATAAATAAGAGTTGTGCTTTGCACCTTAGCGCTCTGTTTACCTGTCGCACAGTGTCCGTTTGCATCCCACCAGGAAACTGGAAAGGCCTAGGAGCATGCATCAGTGATATGCCTGAATGTGACACTGACATGCACCCTCCTCACTTCTCAATTCTGAGAGGGACCAGTTCTCTTTTCAGAGACGGGGGCCCCGTTCTATTGGAAGATGCACTCGTGAGCCTGGCGGGAGGTAAGAAAATAAGATCAGAAGGATAATGAGCACTAGGGACATGGGCCAGAATATGTGATAACCCCGATCGCTGCTAAAACAGCTTCCCTTGTTGGTTTTCTCGTTTCTTTGTTTTTTTCGGTCCGCCTCGATGTGGCAGCTGCGTTTTCACAAGCTCCCTCTACAGCATCATGCTGCCATCATAATTTCAGTTATCCACTGAGGAATTCTTTGGAAATTGGTCCTTCCTCCAGGTCCCAGTTCAGTTCAGTCATTCAAATTTTAGCCCTGAGACGCGGCTCCCAGAGCTTATGCCAGCTCGATGCGTCAGCTGTAAAAGTGTCTCTCCCTTTTCCGACCTCCTCACACCTAAAACTGCTGCTCGGGCCCATCAGCGCGCACCACCGCCGTCCTCCCACACACAGCAGGTCGTCAGCGCAGTTCACAGGGCTGAGCAGGTCTGGAGTCAGGCCCTGCCCCCCAGCCCCCGCCTGGCAAGAGTGGGGACACAACGTCTGGTGAATCACAGGGAGACGTGCTGCGGGCTTGGGCTTCCTGGCCACGCTCAGATCGCAGTCTTGTCAGCTCCGGGCCTATCTGTACAGACCCTTTACAGCTCTGGAAATGGAGTAAGGAGGGTGGGGGGTGGGGGTGGAGTTGCTGAATGGCTCCCCCACCTTAGAGCACCACAGCCGTGCGGGAGGGGAGGGTGTCCCCCAGGGGTGGGGTCATTGGTACAGGCTGCTGTACAGTCAGCGCCTCTCTCACTTAAGCTCCAGAAGGGGTTCTAGATGGTTCCGAGTTCTCGCAAGACAAGTTCATGACAAGCCTCTCCCAGCCTGTTGGATGAGAGGGTTCTACTTGGTATCCAGCAGGGAGAGGTGTTGGCTCAGAAGAGCTGCTCTAACGCTGGGGCTGTGCTGTCCTGGCATAAACCCATAGGGCATGACTCAAGAGACTCAAAGCCACCTTCTGCCCAGGCAGGAGGAACAATAGTTAAACTGGTGAAATCGGTTTCTGCTGCTGACATGGATAGCGCCCAGAGATAGCTGCTCCCCTAGGTTTGCCCCCTCTGAGACCAGAATCGTGGCTCCATTTGTAAGTTGGGCGCCCCCATAACAGCTGCCGAGAGAGTCTCGAGTCTCTTTATCTTGGGGTCTTATGAAGATGACAGTGAGAGAGACTTCACCCTCTATAATGAAGACTCGCTACGGCTTGCTCCAAATGCTTATAAATAAGAAATGGTCAAGTGGATAGAGGAAGTACAGTCAAGAATATACGGTCCTCAGTTCCTTCTCACTGAGGGCTTATCCCTGAGTGCTGTGGCTCTGCGAGCAGCCTCTGCTGGCCTGGGGGGTCCTCTCCTCTGTGTGCCGTTGTCCTGTCAGTCAGCTTTTCCTGAGCTGACATGTCTGCTGTGTCTCGCTTCCTCACCACCGCGTGAGTTTGTGGACTTTCCTTGGTAATCCGATGAATGGCGTCCTGATGTTAGCCCCACCCCCTTTCTCCCTAACATGAGTATTTAGTGTCTGTGGGACTAGCTGCCACCCCAAGGATGTCAACAGCAGGTGCGCAGAGAAGGGGGACCTGTAAGTATGGTGCACAAATTTAGGAGAACTCTATTCCCTCCTCCTTTGGAACCCACGGGGCTCAGGAAGGAAGGGCCTGTGCTGCCTCCTCTGTAAGTTGGGACTCACAGAGCTGGGGTGGGAGCAGCTCAGCCCAGCTACTGGGTCCCTGAGAGACGCATGCAGACCCCTCAAAAGCCGCGTGCGGCGCTGTGTGTCGGTGCAGGTTTGATGAGAAGGTTGGAGAAGGAAAAGAATAGCGAAGGGAAAAGTGGCAGATGGTTCTGCACAGTTTGTTTGTTCCTTCTCCTGTTTGCCTGGCAGACGACATCATAATCCAGTTACCAAATGGTCACCAACACCGAGATGCTCCCTTGTGGTGAATCTAGTAACGAACAGCCACAGCCAGTGGCAGTACGGAGTCCTCAGTTGTTTGGAGACCTCATGGAAAGTCTTATTTGACCCCAGCCTGACTTTTTTAAAGCACAGCCTGATTTCTTTCCCTATGAAAAGCTCCGTACTGGGGTGGGACAGCATCCCCATTAGAGGCTGAGGCATGCTGCAGTCTTGATGGACGGACACACACACACACACACACACACACACACACACACACTACTTCAAGAACCTTGGGTTGTCCAAAGGCCAACATGTGCTTGAGGAAGGTAGAGAAGTGGTCAGCCTCACCTTCCTCCCCAGCTTCACGCCCTCCCCTTCGGCACCAACTCTCGGCAGTGAGTCACGTGGTTCTCTGATAACGTGAAAGTGCTCCAAGGCTAACCTGGTACCCTTTCGAATTCTCACCAAGACCTTCTAGTTTCCATCTTTGCTGGACACTTGTATGATGGTGTTACCTCGTTCCCCTTTTCCTGTGGAACAGGTGAGGGTTGTGTGTGTGTCTGTGCATGTGGACGCCCATCCTGGTGCCCAGCTTTGAGAAACAAAGAAACAAGTACAGCACCCTTGGGATCTGATTTGTAAAAAGAAAAGAACCACCCCAGCCAAGAGACTTTATCTATTTAATGTACCAGAACTCAACTGCAGGAAACCCATTTCTGAATTAGCATAGCAGGAAAATGTGCAGTGCAGCTGCCGGGGAATGGCCAGTGTATTATCACTGGGGGCCGTCCTGGGTTATGATCTGGAAGAATCTGAATCACCCTTTCCCTTTTTTCTGTTCTCATTTTGAATTTAGCAGTGGCGGACGAAGAGAATACTCCCAAGAGATTCAATTATTTCCCTTCAAAATTCTCTTGGAATCATAACGACTATTAAAAATGGAAGGTACCCGTATCTCATGGTAGTCTGCCTAACTGGTAATTAAAGTGCAATTAAATTTTTCACAGTCTAGATTGTGTCTGTGTTTTTCAGGGAAATTACAAACTCCAGGCCCTCGAGAGTTATGGGATTAATCTATAGACATTTAATAATTCAGCTTTGATCAGATGCAGTCACTGATGGGTCTCTGAGAGGGAAGGGTGGATTGCAAAGTACTCTTTTGTTATTAATGGTGCATTTTAATTTTATTTGGTTTCTTAGGGACCAGAGCGTAACTGCCAGTCCATGAACGAAAGGCCATTTCTGAGCTGGCTGTTACTGCGCTCACTACCATGTGCCAGTAATTGAACCTTGGCTGCCAGGCTTGCGTCCCTCACGTAGCCTCGGGCAATTTAGGGTACGGTCCTGAGTTGTCGTCAGTGAACACGGTATCAGCATTTGGCTAGAAGTTGGGAAGCTTAATTGGTTGGACCTTTCTGGCCTTTGTCAAATGTTTTCTCTCTCTCCTCCTCTCTTCATGCTCTTCTACCTTTTTATTTTTCTTTGTTGCTAAAATGTCTTTGCATTGCAGAGCTGTGCTAATAGGTAATTTCTTGACTTTTTGATCGGAGGCCAGTGGCCCCACAGAGACCTGGTCAGCTCCTAGGTCTCTGTGCTGAGGAGATGACCCTGGCCAGAGCGGAGGTGAGAGCTGCCCACGGCAGTATACCCGGAGCAGAGAGTTGCCAACTTCCCAGCGGTCCTGAAGCCTGTGCCACAGGGCGCCAGGTGGGACCGGGGACCTGACGTGGGCGGCGACAGTGTGACTGCACCTCACTCTTGATTGGCAGCAGAGGTCCTGACCTCAACCAGATCCGTTTCTAACTTTCGGGAAGTTGTGCCTTAGTTTTTTTGTTTGTTTGTTTGTTTGTTTGTTTGTTTGTTTTAACCCATTTTGAAAATTTATCTAGAGAAAAACCACATGTCCCAAATTGTCAGGGTATATACGGGGACTGACAATTAAGTTCGTGAACTTGCTGCACCGATGTTGCTAAACTTTTTTGATATCAGAGGGATTATTCATTATGAATTTTACCAACTGGACAAACATTTAACTAAGTTTACTATTTGGAAGTACTGAAAAGGCTGCGTGAAAAAGTTAGATGACCTGAACTTTTCGCCAACAATTCATGGCTCTTGCATCACGACAAGGCACCAGCTCACACGGCACTGTCTGTGAGGGAGTTTTCAGCCAGTAAACAAATAACTGTATTGGAACACCCTCACTACTCACCTGATCTGGCTCCCAATGACTTCTGTCTTTACCTAAAGATAAAGGAAATATTGAAAGGAAGATATTTTGATGACATTCAGAACATCAAGGGTAATACGACAACAGCTCTGATGGCCATTCCAGAAAGAGTTCCAAAATTGCTTTGAAGGGTGGACTAGGCGCTGGTGTCGGTGCATAGCTTCCCAAGGGGAGTACTTCGAAGGAGACTGTAGTGATATTCAGCAATGAGGTGTGTAGCACTTTTTCTAGAATGAGTTTGCAAACTTAATTATAAGACCTCACATTTAGGGCTGCATTAGCGCCATATAGCATAGCAATTAAGAATTTAGGTATGGGAGTCACATAAGGCTGTGCTACAGCTACATTGCTTTCAGGTCTCTTATTGTAGACGTGGTATTTTTAACTTCTCTGAGCCTCAGTTTTCCCATCTCTAAAGTGGGTTTGTACCTGCCTCATAGGGTTGTAATAAGAATTAAAGGAGATAAGTCTTAGCAAAATACAGGGCACAAAATAAGCACTTAACACGAGCTGCTACTGTTTATATTACTGATCTGTGGGATGGAGCATCGACATGCTTTCTTCTGGTAGTTTATAACGGTACCGCCCCACTTGGAGTAATTTTACGATATTTCCTAATACTGCTGTGGACTAGAATTCTTCCTCTTCTCTTTCCCTTCCTTTGATCTTTTTTATGAATAGCAAAGAAGTTGAACAACTTAAAAGACTGTCTTATTCATCACCATCTTCCCAGCAGCTAATCTGTTCTGGGGAATGTAGTAGGCACTCAGTATCTAATAGACGGCTGCAGGGAGGGTGGGCATGTCCAAAACCAGTTGGACGAGGGGATAGGAAAGAAGTGAACCATTCTCGTTTCTTTATCTTCCTATCTCAAGTCCTGTGCTGCATACACAGAAGTGGAAGTGAGGGATTTGGGAGTATAAATTGTGTTCAAGTCCTCATTGCAGATTCTTCAAGTAATATGCCCGAGCCTGGGTTCTGAAGGCATATTTGTCAGGGAAGACGGCAGCTCCTAAATCTCATACTAGCTCACAGGATAATGACACAGTGCATCGTCACTCTGAATTGGAAACAGTACACAATTTTCCTTTGGTTGCCTGGAGCCACCAACGGGGGTGAACACTGAATATTGATTTTCAGACGGTGACTAATAGATGGTAAAAGGCGACATATTTTCCAGTTCTGACTTATCCTTTGTCCATGCCACAAATTTTGGCAGTAAATGAAAATCAATCTTTGTTTGCCCAAAACAGATACATCATAAGAGCAGAACGTAAGCAGGAAAACTTAGGACACCGATGAGCAGATGGCTACGAATTACTTTATGCCTTGCATGTCAGCAGATGTTTCACCAGCTCAGAAAAGAGACAAAACTGATTTGGAGCATTGAGTATTGAGTATTCTAATGCTTTTATTATTAATGTAATATGGGAATATTCTAATAATTTTAATATGATAACAGCTTGATCATTTTCATCCAGCCTTAGTTCTTGGCTTCTGCAATTTTACCTCGTTCACCTGCCGTCCTGCTTCTTGCCTGGAATGAAGGCGTAATCAGCTTGCTTCTGTCTCATATCATGGAGTAGCCTGAGTCCTCCCTCTCAGCTCTGCGTTTGACACTAGCACAGTGGAGGAGGCTACAGGGACAAGAGGCTTCTCTTCCACTTCTCCTGTCTTGACAGGAAACGTATTCTTTTCTTTTTTTTTTAACCCAGCATCTTAGATAAACAGTTCGTCTCTGCAGCTACCTGGGCCTCAAGCCCATGGATTTGTGAATCAGACTAGAAGCCTAAACTTTTTTGAATGTTTGCTATAAAATGTGTCCTGCCTGTTGGGATTCAGTTCAACATTTGAAGACAGTTTGGTCTAGCATTATAAGCTTTTATGTGTATCATAAGTGTTATTGTGTGGGTGTGGGTGTGTGTGTGTTTTAATAGGTGTGAGTGTGTGTTTTAATAGGAAGAACTGTATCACCTCATGTAACTGAAAAGTCCAGGAGTGCCTGGCTTCAGCATAGCTGGATCCAGGCTCAAAGGACACAGTGGGACCTTGTCTCTCCATTTCTTCTCCTGTTTCCCTGTGTTGCCTTCATAATCAGGCACAGCACATTTTAACACCTTTTTCAACTGATGGGTTTGTGTGACTTTGTCATTTTTCTATCAGTCTTTGTTAACTCTAGAAATAATGCATTAGTTCTTTTCCTTAAGAATCCTCACCTATTTCTAGTACTTCTGGAAGATATCTCCATAATTGTCCTTTGGTTATATAAGAACCATTTAACCTCCACGTGTCCAGGCTTTGTGTTTGTGTCATCGTCTTTCTGTTGTCACCACACTCTGAGCAAGACCTGTAGAAGTCCACTCTTCCTAGCCATTAGGGAGCTTTGTGCAGATTGAACCACACGGCACGACTGATTGAGCGTCAGCCATTTTTGATCCACGAAATTGGCAAGTTCACCTCATCCAACCTAGACGTCAGGTTTGAAGTGGTATTTTGCAGCGGCCCCAGCAATTGTGTCTTGAAAACCTTTGCATAAATTGGTGTTGTTTTGTTGTTTGATGGTTTGTTACTGGCATCTCTGCTGCGCCTCAGCGTGATGTATAAACAGCGGGAGGCAAATGACAGAGTGCGTGAGTGTATGACAAGTCCTTCATAACTCAGTCCTGTGCCCAAGATGACCATCTTTCATGTCACAGTTGGAGATTCTGACATGCCATTCCGGAATTGCACCATTAAATTAGGTTCTGTGAATCAGATAATGAGCAAAGCTAGGCGACATTTGTATAAGCTATGAAGCTTTTCTGCCAGAGCTTTTCTGCCAGCCCTGTGAGTCTTGAACATTCATGTTTTTAAACTCATTTCTGCCACTATTGGGGGTGGGGACAGTGGAGGGTCCATAAATCCCAGGAAAGCCAATCTTCCTGTGTGCCAAAGCAGTCACAGATTATAGAATTTCCAAGCTAGAGAGGCCCTTAAAGATGATCTAGCTGCAGCCTCTCGCTTTCCAGATGAGAATGTCAAGTCTCAGTGAGTGACAAAGTTTGCCCAGAGTCACAGCTAGGACAGGGATCACGGCCCCCATGCCCTGGTCCTGTCTTGGTCCGCATTCCATCATTTCAGAGAGCGGTGCTCTCCTGGCTCAGTCCCCGCCCTCTTCAGAGCTTGACTTTTGTTGTTTTAAAGGAAATCACAGAATTTTAGGTCACAGACAGACCCACGAGGGAATGTTGGAAACTGAAACCACTTTAGAAGTCAGACTACACCTAATGTCACTGACCTGAGATAGCGGAAGCTTGACTGAATTCCATCTCTAGGGTAGCCTCCTTCTGGTTTGGGACGCAGAGGAAGGGAAAGAAGGGAGGGAGGGAAGGAGAAAGGGAGGAAGAAAGGAACGGAGGGAGGAAGGGAGGTAAAAAGTCTTAAAAACAACAACTAATAATTTTTCTAGAGATTGGTTATATAAAATCAAGTCAGTTTTGATCTTAATAGCAAGTAGCTATTTCATAATTTATAGGAAAAGAAGGAGCAGCGTCGCCGTGTGATTTGGGGAGAAAAGGAGGTTCGCATTCCGCTCCTAGGCTCTGGGACTTCTACCAAGCACTGCAGTGGCCTTGTGGTGGCTGGGTCCTGCTAAGCTTGTGGCCAATGGAAACTTCTAGAATCCTATCTCAGGAACTCTGTCAACAGTCCCATTCTGTGAGTTTTCAGTAATTTTTTGCTCATATGCAGGTTTACTCTGAAAGTAAATCAAATTATTTTAAATAAATCAAATGGTTATAAGATATAACATAATGGAATACATTTGCAGCAATGTTTATACATTCCTGAAGTTAGGAATCATTGTACTGAAGTTGTAAAACATGCAACCTTCCTTTAACCAGTAGGATTAACTGACTGGCATGGCAAAGCCTTAAGATTCTGCAAATGGCGTTGTTGTATTTTGGACCATGATTTGGTGACATTATTCCAAGGTTTCGTTGTTCTTTTTTCCTTATGTTTTATTTTAGTTTTGGTTTTTTGCCACTCATTGGTTTTCTTCCTGTGTCATTGTGTTTGTGTGGATTCTTTTCTAGCATCTTTTAGTCTTTTTTTTCCAACTTGAGACTTTTTAAAAATTCTGATTCGATCACTGCGTGGAATCAGACGGAGGATAACTAACTGTACTGTTCACTTTCCATGCTTGTAGTTCATTAAATCTTCACCACAATCGTATAAGATAGGAATCATTATCCCCATTTTATAGATGAGGAAATGCAGAGTCCAGTGGATTAGGTAACCTGGGCACAATTATAGAGCTCTTAGCCCTTCCTCTGGGTTTCGTAGCAGCTGCAGGTTTGATAAACATGTCTAAAATATCTTCATCCAGATCATGGCTAAAGATGTTGAATGAGTCCAGGCCAAGGATGGCCTGTTTCCAGTGCCCTCCAGGCAGGAGAGAAACGTTAATCAACTTCCTCTGGGAATAGTTTTCAATCTCCTAGTAATCCATCTTGTCAGATCTGATACCCTGTTTATTGACATTATTATTGTTTTTGAAAATGCTTTTACATGTCAGAGCATCAAACACATTTTTTAAAGTTTAGCTATTTTAAACAATTGTAATTGGTTCTGGTATAATATGTAGCACACCCAGACAAAAATAAACTTCTGTAAGATCGAATTCTCTAAGTGGGGCCGTTTATTTGGTTTGTCCACCAGAAACTTGACTTTAAAAGCCAAATTGGACCCAGTGAGTTCTGGCACCCCTCCATGAGAGGGCTTTTTTCAACTCAGGATTTGATACGATGAACAAAGAATTTGCTGAGAATCACTAAACCCCATGTTCTGTAATGAGAACTGTGTAAAATTCATTCTACACAATATGTACAACTAACCACAAATATGTCCTGCTCTATTAGCTATCTCAGTTTCTGTTTCTTCCCCATCGGGCAGGTAGCACTAACCCTTAGCCACAGGGTCCAAGAAAAGCGTCTCTATCATCAGCCAGCCCGAACCCCTCCTCAGGTCCTGGGCACCTCCCTGGGTGTCTCTCATTTTCCCAGGGGTGGTACCGGGTGGTCCACTACTTGTGTTAGGGTCCTTATCACTAATTACCAAAAAGTCCTAGTTTTTTCTTATGTCTTTGTACAAACATCGTCTTTAGAACGCAGCTTTCATCAGTTGTTCTCCATAGATTTCATTTTCTCAGCTAGCATGCTCTACTCAAGATCATTGCTCGTTTACGTGGGCACGTCTGCACGAGAGGGCAGTACGCTCTATCTCACCTGAGGCCTCTGAGCCTGCACTCTTACTACCATTCACTCATTAACTTCTCCAATCTTTACACATTTCTCGAGTGTCTCCATGTGCCCAGCATGATTAGATGTAGTATTGTTTTATTTAAAAAGCATCTATGAGTTCTGCCCCAAGTAGCTTCCACCCTAGCATGAGAGGCATACCTTAAAGCCATAATGATAACAATGGAGCATATAGTTATGAACTGTGTTACGAGTTATGAAGGAAAGATGCACTATTCTGAGCACTGAAGATGGAAGGACTTGACATGGCCTGAGGTGGAGAGGGGTGGTGTTTGGGAAGGGAACACTGTTCTGAGAGAATGGTGTGAATGAGCCGAGGACCTGGGCCAGCCTCAGGGCCGAGCTTGCACGCAGGCAGTGCAGTCAGGGCAGGGGGTGAGGAGCAGTGGGACAGTGGCCCCGAATGAGGCTGGTAACGTGGGCACATGCCTTAGGCCACCTGCCGCCTGGTGGGCTTCTCGGGGTTTTTGTTATTAAGTGCAGATGCTGCCTTGGGGTGTCGGGGAAGTGATGCCACCTGCTTACAGAGTTGGTGTGAATTCTTGTGCGGCAGCACAAGGTGGGCAGATGGCCAGGTGCCTCCCGGGGCTGGAGATGCCACAGGAAGCCTCTCCGGCTCACTGGTTCATTAGCAGACATCACAGAGAACTTAATAATCCAGGCCGGATGGATGCCTCCTCTGCCAGCGCTGCAGCCAAAATGTCAGGACAACACTGTGCCACGCGGTTCACTCCCACCGTTCACGTCTTCTCTGCTTTACAGCCAAACATAAGCGTGTTCACTTCATAAACTCACTCATCACTGAGTCTGTTTCAGGGCAACTAAATCGACTTCTTGTTGTAAATATCCCAGACTCCATGCATCCAAACCCATAAAGTTTTCATTTGATTAGAAAGGACAGGAGAGGGACTTCTAGAGTAGAAGATAGTCCTTCCCTCCTGTGATGACACTCACTGGCGATTCTGGGGAATGAGCTGTTTGCAGACCCTTCGAGGAACTAGTTCGGGGTCCCAAACAGTGGAGGGTGGGTCTGGGCGTAGGAATCAGGGCTGAAAGGCCCGAGTCTTCAGACACGTTTGGCATGGTGGGCCCTCCTGCTGAGCCATGGGGGGGGGCCTCCCCTTCTGCTCCTCCCTGTCTGTGGTCCCCTCCCTGCTGCGCGCCTTGCACACCTGTGGCAGAGGAGCACAGCCTGTCGCACGCTCAGTCCCCTCCTGTCACGCTCTCTGCACCTGACCTAATTGAGAAGCTTTCTCGTAGAGCTCTCTGCCCCCCTCCCACCTCTGGGAAACTTGCTGATTCTCAGAGCAGAAGCAGGTTCTCTGATTGTGGAAGGGGCTGCTCTGTGAAGAGTGTGGCGGGTACGAGGAGGGACGAAGGAGGGGAAGAATGTGTTCAGGCGGGTGGCGTAGGCTGTGAAAACGTAACAGTAGCCAGGACACGGAAACAACCTAAGTGGCCATGGACAGGTAAACAGATAAAGAAAATGTGGTGTATCTATGCAATGGAAGACTATTCGGCCATAAAAAATAAGGAAACCCTGCCCTTTGTGACAACATGGATGAACCCTGAGGGCATTATATTAAGTGAAATATGTCAGAGAAAGACAAATATTATAGGATTTCACTTCTTTGGGGGATCTTTAAAAAAGAAAGAAAGAAACTCGTAGGAGAAAAGATCAGCTCTGTATCAGGACATGATGGGGACATGAGGACACAGTCTGAGGGAGTGAGAGAACAACAGGACTGTGTTCTCCAGGAAGGGATGAAAGAGAAGTCGGAGGAGAAAGAAAATAGGAACCAAGGCAGGAATGATGATCCGAAGAGATTCAGACAATGTGAGTGAGGACTGAAGCTTGAGGGGTCATCTGACGAAGGAAAACAGAAGATACGGGAAATACAGCCGTGGTCGACTAAGGGTGCCTGTCTTATTCAGCCTCAGATGGGACAAGCCCAGCCTGGAGAACACATCTGGGGATCAGGAAGAGCTCAGCCAAAGACCCCTGCGACTGCCCTCTCTCTTCATTGCTCTGGAGTGGGCAGACTGAGAAGCTGGGTGACTTATGCCTGGAGAAGGGGTGTGTGTGTGTATTTTGGGGTGCGTGCTGAATAGTTAAGGCTCTTTACTGCTGGCTGGGGCCTCTCTGGCTTACACTGGAAACTGTCTCCGCTGTGGAGAAGGCAGTGGGACTGAGGGACGGCCACCAAGCACAACATGGGCTCTACTCAGTGATGTACCAGGCGGGCTGCTGAGTGTTGGGGCAGGGACGGGGGAACTGGGGGCTGCCATGCTCACCTGTAGCAGCTTGATGTGAGATCGTCTATGGTTCCTTGGAATTCCAAATAGGCAGTAACAGCTGAGAGTTGTACATGTTTTTAAAAGTAGGTGTGTTTCTACTTTCTAGACTATGGTTCACTTATATTGGGAAACACTGGACATTTATGCCTAATCTGTGTCTGGTTTCTGTGCCCCAAGCTACTAATTTCAGATACTGAGCATCTTTGAACCTATATTATGAAAAACTTTACAGCTTTTGAAAATAGAATTCCCTGTAACACATAGGCTACAAATCACGGGTAATGAGCCTTGACAAGCTCTTGGTCCAGCTCTCTTTGGGAAACCAGAGCAATTGAGGGCACACATGTTGGCACAGTTTTGAAAACCTGCCAGTAGGGGGCATTTGCAGTGGACCAGAAATCTCTTTAGAGTTGGTCATTTCCTATGCTGACACTAGCAGCCATTTGAAGGAAAGCCCTGTTCAAAGAAAAAACATGTGCCAAATTCCTTCATATTCTGTATCCTGCAATTTGGTGCTTGAATAGAAAGTTCCTTGTAGTGACTTTTGAAAACTTTTCACTCATACAACCAAAGAAGCAATTTCCTCCATCGTCCGATTCCTGAGTACACTAGCTGGTACAGCTGTGTCTCCTGTCCTTCCAAATTCATCATCATTTCCTAGGGGCTTTGCACCTTAAATTATGACCTTTCATTTTTGACAGACAAATCAGAATAGTGATGCCTTGTGTAGAGAGAGTAAGAGAGAAAGAAGAGAAGCACCACTGAGACTCCTTACTTCCCCAGATACTTGCTGCGTGTTTGAAACCGATAGAAGGGAGCAGTGATCTCACTGGAGTAACAGAGCGTTCTGCCCATGCGGAGACTGTTGTGGGAGGTGATTGTCACTACGCTGTGCTCCCTTCCAATTCAGATGCAGGAGTTTTGTCCCCATCAAATCCCGTTGATCTGGCCTCACTGGTTTTGAATTTACGGTAATTTAGCGAAGGCGTGGACAGATATTCACATTTCCAGTATCTATAGAAGGGAAAAAATGTTTCCTAAGCAAATGAGGAATACATAGGAAACTTTAAGGGGAAGTACTAACTTATTCATGCTGCCTTTACATCATGCTATTCCAAATAAACATTGTTAATCATAGACAATTCCTCACTGTTTGTTAAAGGTTTTGGCAGAATCTCTGTTTGGCAATTTACTGTAAGCCATTGCTCTGTGTTATTGTACAGGCTTATAAAAAAAAATCAATCTCTGTTTTACTAAAGGAATCCAGGATTTCCATTAAATACAATGTTTCACCATCCCAATTAGTCCTGACTAAAAGGTTTTACTATATTTTCTTCTTGGTAAAATGTTGAAACGAGAGCATCTTTGCTTATTGGCCATAATACCAACTTCTAAATAATTCCCTCATCTAAGTCCTGAAAAGAAAATCGGACTTTCCAACCCAAAAAGTATGCTTGCGTCCCATCAAAGCGTTCCTATATATACTCTTGACCTTTATATTGTAGACAGCACAACAGGCAGTGCGTGCTGTGTAGGTAAGTTTTGCCAGAAAGATGGAAGTGTGGCTCGTGGCTGCTGTTTTGGAGACCTCGTGGCCGTTTGCAACTTCGCTCTGAAGAAATAATTAACTGAATGTCCTAATAAATCCTTGGGGTGGGGGCTGCTGAGATAGGGTGGTCAGAAAAGGACTCTCTCTGAGATGTAGTCAAGCTGAAAGGCGAAGGCTGAGAATGGCATTTGGGGAGGGGAGGAGCATGGAGGTTTCAGTGCTTGGCTGTTCCTCTCCACGCATGTGCCTGGTCCTGAGATGGGAGAAGCCTTGGTTGACCAGATAACTGAGGAGATGCCACACTAGGTGACTGGAGCGCAGGGGCCAGTGACGAGATGAGGTTATGAACGTGGCTGGGGAATTGCTTGGTAAGATGGCATTGTTAGATCACGCCTTCAGCTGCAGGAGGCAAAATATAACAAGGAGAAATTTAAAAGATAAAGCCAGGCTCAAAGCCAGATGAACATCTCTGTGGATCAGAGAAAAGAAGTGAAATGCAAAGCAGGACACAGCTGAAGAATTGTTTGCTAACAGAATTGTTAAACAAGGCTTGTTACAAGAGGAAGAGTAATCCCAGAGGGAGGCTGGAGAATGCATGGAACAATGGTGAATATAGAAATAATTGAAATGTCAGTAAATATAATTAATAATGACTACAAAAGTAATTGTTTTTCCCAGGTTTAGATCAAAAAGTGAAACTGAAATTCTAGATAACAATGAGAAGGAGGTTATAAATCCGCATATATCCCCATAAATATAAATGGATTAAGATTAAATTTAAATATTAAAAGATAGAGATTATCTCCCATGCTTCATTGCTTATGACAAAGACCAAATTACTGAAGTCTGCCTGCAGATAATTTCAATAGACTCGTTCTGCTCCCCATTAGCTTGGTATCCCCAAAAAGGAAAAACACGCGATGTCAAAATCTGTGCTTACTGAGAAGTGAAGAGGGATGAAAATTCATTCTCTCCCAAAATGATCAGGATATTGCCCATTTGTTGGCATGATTAACAAGTCAGTTTTGGCAGTCTATGTGGCAGGAAGAATTAGGCGTGTTAATTTACCAGATCTGACGACAAAGAGAATCCCTGTCTGCTCACAGCACATAGCAGCATAAAAAGATGACGAGTTAGAGGCAGACCGGTTTTGTACTTCACTAGTTGTGTGACTTGGGGCAGTTATTTAACCTCTGTGAACTGTAGTTTTCTCATGTGTAAAATGGGATAATAATGTTTATCCCACATTGTTATAAGGATTAACTGAGGTAACACTTATCCAGAACAGCACCCAACTCCTAGAACAGTGCTTGGCTAATCGTAGGTAATCAGTAAGTATTGCTGGAAGGGAGGGAGGGAGGGAGGAAAGGGGAAAAGGGATGGATCATTGTGAAGCCTCTAGGCACATAGCACTCCTTTACCCATATTTGAGAGCAAGCTAAGAACGATGGCAAAAACAGAATTCCATAGAGCAGCCCAAAGGGAAGACATTTACATAAACCACTAAAACACAGGTGTATAGGTGTTTACGATTAGAATGTTTAAAAAACATCTAATCAGGTGGTTCTGTGTCATTGGGCCTCACAATGAGAACTAATCAGGCAGAATGAGAGGGGAGCTGATGATGGGAGATGGAGTGGCTCAGAAAGAAAGGGAGGCATACGGTATTCTGGAGAGAAATAAGGAGGGAGGGGAGGGGAGGGGAGGGGAGGGGAAGGGAGGGGAAGGGAGGGGAGGGGAGGGGAGGGGAGGGGAGGGGAGGAGAAGGGAGGGGAGGGGAGGAGTAGGGAGGGGTAAGGGGAGGGGAGGGGAGGGTGACTGACCAAGGGAAGGGAAGGAAGCTGGCTGTCCAATACAAGCTGCTCAGCGTCGCTTCTTCAATGGATTTCAGGCACATGTGACCTCTGGGTATCAAGCAATCTGGCTGGAGGTTAAAAAAAGACCAGAATTTCTATTTATTAAATTTACTTTCTCCAGAGCAAATGTCCACTGACGCTCATGGGAGCAGGGCGTTCTGTTTCTCTTTCTCCTTTCCTCCCTCCCGCTCCCTCTCCCTTTCTTTCCTAAAAGACCGATAAACTCATTAACTAAGAAAATGATAACCCATCTGGCAGAGCCGGCTCCACAGCCCTACTCAAGAAAAACCCAGGCCGCAGTCAGCACTAAACCTTGGTTACCACAGAGACTCGGTGTCACAGTGCCCCAGAGTTTGGGACTCCTGCCGTTGCCATATGCTATTCCCAGCCGATCCATTGCATTAAGAAGTGCTGCAAGTGGTACTTTGGTGCCTGAAAGGGAGTGCAGACGACTCTCGCTGTGCTGGCAGCCCTCTTTGACTGGGTGAAATAACCGGTTCTCTTATTCCCAACCGATTTCATTCCCCACAAGCAAAATGCTCAAAGCGGTTTAATAAAGACAGGCTTATGGGTAAAGAAGAAAGTGGCCAGTTGGAGGAAAATGGCTGAGCTCTTAGATGCTGGGTGGGGAGGAATTGCTTGTCTGATAGGGACATGGCTTTTTAGTTTAGTTTCAGGTGACAACACAATGTAATAATAGACATTTACACCCCTCACAAAAGGATAACCCCCTCCCCCAATCTGCTACTCCTCTGACATCGCATATAACTGTTACAGTTCCACGGACTCTATTCCTTATGTTGTAGTCCACATCCTGTGACTATATACATGTTAAATCATCATTGACATTCTATATTATTCAGCTTCTGCTTAATAACAGAAGTGATCAGGCATCTACACCGGCCATGAAGTGGTCTCCCTAATAAGATAAGTGTTCATTGGACACCCTACAAAATCTTTACATTATTGATTATATTCCCCAAACTATCTTTCATATCCCGGTAGCAATCTTGTGGTTACCAATTTGGGACATGGCTTTTTTAATGGCACCGCTTACTAAAGACACAGCCTGGCTGATCAGCCCCACTGCAGCCTCCTCCATTTGTCCCAGCTCCCGTGCTTTCTTTCTGATGGCAATGGCCAAATTCACATCCATAATTACAGCAAGGGTTCATTTGTGTCACCCGTCTTTATTTTCCCTGGGTTTTTAATGTAATACTTTTTCAACTGAAAAAAAAAATTACTCAGGAATAAAGAGTGAATTAAGCAAAAAAATCATTATTTCATAGTGGAATCGAATGGGCCTGATAGTTAAATAGAACAGAGAGCCACCAGAGGCTTGGATTCAAATTCAGCCCTGTCGCTAAGTTTCACATTTTGGTTGATCCATAAAGATGCTCAGCTGTCTTTCCCAAATTAGCCGTGTCAGTGCAAACAATTCCAGGGATGGTGCCAGAGAATCACGAAGTACACTCATCTTTCATTGTGGCTCATCTGTGGCAATTCCGGCTTCAAACATTTGGCTGCCGCCCTGCCTAGCGTGACTTTCTTTACTTATGTGCTTGTGGGTGGCTGTCGCTCCCTTTTTTGAAAGCATTTCCATCTATTGGGTTCTGGCCTGGTTGGAACTAGGTGTGAAAGGTGCAGTCACCCGGAAGTCCCTGCCAGGAAGATTTTGCTGACCCTGACATTGGCAACTGTCCCTTGCTTGGACCTGAGACATGCATGGATAAGGTGGATAGGGGGGCCTGTCCTATGCTGCCCCATTTGTCACCAGGGTTGCTTCAGCTCATCCGGTGGGTTGGGTGGTGCTCTTCCTTCCTCACTGCAAATCAGTATTATCAGTATTATCTGTGTAACCCTCGTCCATACCCAGGACATTCTGCACTTTTGATCAGTTCCTTCAATACTTAGTGTTGTTTTGTGCCCAAGGACCTTTGCATCTACCATTTCCTCTGCCTAGAATATTCTTTATCAGTCTCATCTTGACTCATCTAGCAGCCCCTAACTAAAATGTCTCCTCTTCTGGGATCTTTTTCCTGACGCTCCAGTTTAGAGTAAGTCCTCCTGTTATAGACCCCCATAGACCCTTCTAGAAGCCTACCCATACTCACCAGACTGGTTAATACTTCTCTGTTGTCTAGCAGCCTCCACAGTGACGTGTGTTTCCTGAGGACAGGAACCATTGTTTGCCCTACTTCCCACTTTATAGTGCCTGGCCCATAGTGGGTGCTCAGTAAATGCTGACTGTATATGTGAATGAATGAATGAATGAATGAATGAATGAACATGTAAATGGATTCTCCTGTGTGTCTTCTCTAAGGGTGAATGCCACATTAAAGATGGAGATTTTCCTTTAATTAGAATATAAGGAGCTTTGCTTTCCAGCTAGAAAGTTCAAACCCCTGAACAGAGAAACCCATTAACCCACAGATAATCATTGTGCCGTGCCAGCAATGTTTTGAGAGCATCTAAGAGAAGTCAGCTACCAGTGTTGAATGGAGTTAGAAAATATTGGAAGTAGATAAAATGGAGAGCTTGTGAAATTCTCTTTATTTTAGACCCCACTTGTCTGGTAGCAGTATTTAGTTTGAAGGAAATTTCCAGAACACAGACCATACAGTTCTACTCAAATAGAAATAGTATTCTATAGCAGCCAACACAAAGGCTTTGGTATCCCTCCCTGTTTGTATTACCCCAGTCGTTTGTTCTCGCTCCATTGAATTCAATAATCAAATATTGACTACGGCTTTTTCATTGGTCTACACTTTATTTTTATTGGATTCTTGCATGCCCATATCTTGCAATGTTGCCAACCTCTAATAATTCCAGGTCTGTGCTAAATCACCATACCTGCCCTGCCAGGTTGGTTTGAAAGGCCCCCATCACCTCTGCAACAGCTTTCCATGTATAGGTGAGTGGTGATGGGGACATCTGCCTCATTAGGTAGCTGGCTGTGAACATATCTCTAACAGGAGTTATGTCCTAATAGATATTCAGTTCCCAAAAGATGGTACATGACCATGCTGCATGACACCGAGTAAGCCAGTGGACCTAGAGCAACTTTTCTAGGCTATTACATCGTCTTTAAATTGAAAGTCTTGAAGTAGGTGATCTCTGATGTCTTCTGCTCTAAACAGGCTATTAATCATTTTAACAACTGTAGGGAAAGCACCTCCCACCCCTTCAATCTAATAGGCATGTGCCAAGAATGTCATCTGGCCATCTCAGTTATGTGAAAGTTTGGCAGAAGGAGAGGAATGCAGATGACAGAGCTCATAGTATTAAATCTTTCCCAATACCAATAGCTGAGAAAGTAGAAGAAACCCCTAAAGGGTGCTCTGGACCCCTTCCCCTCTTCCTATTCATTGTAGTGGAGTCTGGTCAGGTGGTGGGTGGTTTCTAGCCCTTCCAGGCATCTTGCATTTGCTTCCCAGGACTAAGCAATGGCCATTTCAGTAGCGAGGTTGAAGGTGTGACCAGCCCATTGCTCACCTCTGACTGTTCCGTGCCTCGTTGTCAGCTCCCACACACGTGCACCTCAACACACCACGGTTTTTAAAATCCTAGGAGATACTTGTGCCAAAAAATACTTTTGCAGCCCACTGCTGAAAATTCAGCACTTTGTTACATTGTTTTGAATTCTATCCATTAGAAATTCTTCTGAATCAATAAGAATTTCTCCTTCAAAATGGAAATGCCTCTATAAAATTATCAATCATTAACAAGTATAATTTAATCCAATATGAGTGCTTTCTTTTAACCCCTTGATGAGATCAGTCTCTTCTAAAGGAAGTTTGGGCGTTTTGATTGGGCAAAGTTGGATCTTTTTGTGTGTGTGTGTGTGGGGTGTGCACTGGAGAGGCAGCATTTGTGAAGCACCCCGAGAAGACCATTGGCAGGTCCTTCAGCCAGGATGAAAGAGAAAAGTTTTTAAGGAAAGAGGAGAGATGAAAAGAGAGTGAAGATAAACGGTGCTTACTTCAAAACTTTGATGTGTGCTGGTCCAGCCCTAGAACTGGGCTTGATTAATTGATTGTGGAACACATGGCCCCCCCAGGAACTCAGGAGTCTAAAGTAATGGTAGCCACACGTCAACAAAGGCCCCGTAGCCAGAGACCTTTTCCCTTTCTAGCAAAATTAGCTGTAATTTGCAGAAGTGTTAAAAATCCACATCCAACTGTAAAAATACTGAAATATCCATCCAGCACATAGCAAGGCAACCACTCTTCCCTGTGATACGATGTGTGATCTTGAAAAGTATTGAAAATGGAATAAGGCGTAAAGATATTGCTCTAATGAACACAATTCTGTTTGCCGGCCTTTTTTTCCTGCTAGCAAATTGTATTACTTTATCAACTTGGTGGAACATCAATAATGTCTTCAGAGAATAGCTGGTGAGCACTGAGTTACTCTATGACAGGATTTTTGAAGACAATATAATTTGGCACTTCTCAGTTTCCTTTGATTTTGCACAGAGAAAATGGAAGACTGTGATAAATATTTCCCACAAATGGCATCTTAAATGGAAACACAGCTGGTAACAATAGTATTCTGCTATTTATTTGGATGCTGGATTCCATGTTTCCTATATGAAAGGACTATGCTGGCAGATTCATTGGTTTCATATTTTTCTAACACTTTTTTTTTTCAGTGAAGTGATGAATTTGGTTTCACCTGTAGGCTTCTGGTGAGAGCTGGCATGTTTGCACTCAGTGGAGTCAGAGTTGTGTATTATTAGGGGCTACTGGAAATGTTTTAGTTGCACTATAAGAAGTTAACAAAGTGCACAGAGCTAATCTAAGGCAAAACTGTTCAGAATAGTAAGGGTCAGTGAGGCAGTGAGGTAGACTGGAAAGAATAGATTCAGGAAGCAGTTTCTGGGTTGTGAATTCAGCTCCTCCATTTACTGGCTGTACCACTTTGGGCAAATTACACAGCCTCTTAGAAGCTTGGGGTATACATTCACACTTATGTGTAATCAAGATAATAAACCACACAATTTTAATTAGTTATCAGTGAAATAGTGGAGATACAGTTGCTTTGTTGTACGTAAGGCGTTCTTAGTATGATCTTTGTTGCGTTGGTACCCCGCCCATCTTTTTATAACCTTCTTGACATTCTCAATGCTCCATCACCACCATTGGCCCCACCAGCACCACCAGTCTTAACTCAGTGCTTATTCTTACAGAGCTTCGTTCTCTGTAATAAGATGAGGCCTTGCAACCTCTCCCTGGGTCCCTTGGAACACTTACTCTCTAGATGCTCATTCTTGTGATACTCTGTCTCAGAAGCCAGCTGCCATGTTTTGAGAAGCTACATGGAAAAACCACATAAGTCTTCTGGTCAACAGTCCTTGCTTGAGCTTATTTTTCAGCCACCCCAGCTCAGGTGCCAGAAAGAGAATGAAGAAACCATCTTAGTATCTTGGTATAATCTAGTAGGTTCTCTAGCCCCAGTTGTTCTAGCCTCCAGCTATTTTGAGATGCTTCTAGCCATTCAAGTCATCCAGCTGAAGCCCCACATGTCAGAAAGCAGAGATCTCCCCACTGCACCCTTTCTTAATGTCTGATGCACAAAATACGCAAGCAGAAGAAAATGGCTGTTGTTTTATACCATTGAATTTGGAATGGTTTATTACATAGCCATAGATAACTGGAATGACCATTTGCCATCACAGACACTTAGATACCCTTCCTATATTACTTCCATGCTTGCTTTGCCAGGGTACAGTAGAAACCTGGGAACGGGGGAATTGTGGTAAGTGAACATGCTAAGAGCTAGGAAGAGAACTAGGCTTTACTACTTCTGGTCTTGACTACTGTCTTGTGATTGTACTTCTATAGAAATGCTTGAAATCACATAATATGAATCCTCCAACTTTCTTCTTCTTTTTCAAAATTGTGTTAGCTATTCCAGATCCTTTGCCTTTCCATATAAGTTTTATAGTAATCTTGTCTATATCTACAAAAACTTTTGCTAGGATTCTTGTAGGAATTGTGTTTAACTTACAAATCAATTTGAGAAGAATTGACAACTTTACTATGTTGGGTCTTCGAATTCACAAACACAGTATCTCTCTCTATTTAGATCTTTGATTTCTTTCATCAGTGTTTTGTAATTTTCAGCATGTAGCTACTGGTATTTTTAGACTTATACCTAAGTATTTAATTTTTATAGTGATTGTAAGTGGTACTATATCTTTAATTTTGGTTTTCATGTGTTCATAGCTAGTATCTAGATATATGATTTATTTCTGTGTGTTGAATTTGTATCCTGTCACTTTACTGAATTTATTTATTAGTTCCAGAAATGCTTTTGTAAATTCCTTGGGATTTTTCCACACAGGCAACCATGTCATCTGCAAATAGGAACAGTTTATTTCTTCCTTTTTAATCTCTTCTTGTCTTATTGCACTGACTAGTACTTCCACTACTACATTGAAGAAGAATAGTGACAGCGAACATCCTTGCCTTTTAACCCATTTAGTGAGAAAACTTTTAGTCTTAGTGTTTGTCAATGGACATAGTATATAAATTGCCCTTGACCCATTGCTTTTTGAGTCTTCTCATCAGATAGCTCTATAATTGAATAGCAGGGTGATGTGCTCAGCTTATAGCCAGTTCTCCTAATCTAGTGGACTTCCATCACGTGAGTACTGGGAGACCTAAATCTTCTCTTGTCCTAGCTGTCTAAAACACGAAACAGATAAAGTCCATTGAAAACTAAACACCCCACAATGTACTCCGGTCAAGGCTCCTCCTGTCTAACCTCCACTTATCATTAGGGCACCTGCTCTTGTCAGTATCACTGTGACACACCTCGTCTTCTGCGCTTGCCTCTTGCCCCCACCTTGTTCCCTATTCCCCCCACACATACCAGGAGCTACAGTCTGAACATGGATAAAGGTCTGAATTCGTTAAGGAGAGAGAGAGGGATCCAGGATGATTGCCTGTAGCTACTACAGAAACCAGCCCCTCCCAGTACATGGACAGCTGCACACATTTCTGCTCGGTCCAGACTTGCATCTCTGGCCCATGGTGCCAACAGTGGGCAGGGATCTTCCCATCGCTTTCAAGCAGAGAGGCTTATCCAGATAGTGTGTCAGTGTGCATCACACTCAGCAAAGTGGTGGGTAAGAAGACTTTCTAGACTCGAGCATCAGGTTGGCTATTAGTCATAGTTTTAAGACGTATGGTGATTTTTTAAATCTATATTTGTGTGTTGGTAGGCATTGTAAAAATAAATTGGGAGTGTTGTATCAGAGGTAAATTTTCAGATGCCATTTAATTATGAGTACCCTGACTGATTACTGATTTTTCACAGGCAGTCATACTCTCTTCTTTAAATGGGCAAAATTGAAAACAGATAATTAATTGTTCTCTCAGAAGAAGGGTAGGGGGGAAGAGTGGTAGAGGAGGGTAAAAGGGATCAAATATATGGTGATGGAAGGAGAACTGACTCTGGGTGGTGAACACAGAATGTGATATATAGATGATGTATTACAGAATTGTACACCTGAAACCTATGTAACTTTACTAATCATTGGCACCCCAATAAACTTTAATTTAAAAAAAAAATGTTTGCTAGAGGTTTCTTGGAGACATCAAGTTAAATCCAAATGATTTTGCTACTTCTGCACTGTGTTTGAATTCTTGATTCACTTCCTTTTTGACAGTGGAAAAATAAACAAAATATTTTCTGAAGTGCTTGTGCCATTTTATATTCCCACTAGTAGTAATATGGGCGTTCCAGTTCCTCCACATCCTTGCCAAATAAAAACACACTGTTGTCAGTCCCTTCCATTTTAGCCATTCTGGTGGCTTTATAGTGGTATTTATTGTAAAACATATCCCTAATGACTAATTATTTTGAGTCTCTTTTCATGTACTGACTTGCCATCCATATATCAACTAGTCGAGTGTTGTTGTTTTTGTCTTACTGAGTTGTAAGTGTTCTTTATATATGTTGGATAGAATTCTTTTTTTTTTTTAATTTATTGGGGTGACAATTGTTAGTAAAATTACATAGATTTCAGGTGTACAGTTCTGTAATACATCATCTATAAATCCCATTGTGTGTTCACCACCCAGAGTCAGTTCTCCTTTCATCACCATATATTCGATCCCCCTAGAAAGAATTCTTAAACGTATATTTTATAAATAATTTCACCCAGTCTGTAGCTTGTTTCTCATTATCCTGATCATATCTCTTATACTATTAGCAAATGCTTTTAATTTTTTGTGAAATCCAGTTTGTCAATTTTTACTTTTATGGATCATGCTTTTGGTATCATACATAAGAAATCTTTGTCTAACAAAATCATGAAGATTTTCTCCTATGTCTTTTTCTAAAAGTTTAATTCTTTTACATTTTATATTTAGATTGATAATCCATTTTGAGTTAATGGGCTCAGTGGGTCTTTATATAAGGTGTGAAGTTCAAGTCGAGGTTCATGTTTTCTTTCTATGAATGGTTGAAAAAACTACCCTTACTCCATTTCATTGTTTTTGTGTCTTTGTCCAAAACAAATTGGCCATATTTATGTAGTTCTATTTTTGGAATGTCTATTGTGTTCCATTTTTCTATGTGTCTATCTCTTAGTTAATACCACACTGTCTCAATTACAGTGGTTCTTAGTAAATCTTAAAATTGGGTTGAGTCCTGCAATTTTATTCTTTTTCAGAATTGTTTAGACTATTCTAGTGTCTCTGAATTTCCATATACATTTTAAAACCAGCTTATCTGTCTGCAAATATGTTGGGATTTTTATTGCACTTTAGATCAATCCGAGGAGAACTGACATCTTTACTACATTCACCTTCACTTTTGAAGGATAGTTTCTCTAAATATAGATTTTTTTTTGGTTGACTGTTTGTTTCTTTCAGCATTGTTATTCTCCTGTCTTCTGTCTCCATTGTTTGTGGTAAGAAACTAGCTGTTTCCCTGCATGTGACGAGTTATTTTTCTCTTGCTGTTTTCAAGATTTTCTTTCGGACTTTGAGCCGATTGACCGTTATGCATCTAGGTGAGATTTTCTTTGCATTTATCCTACTTAGAGATACTTGAGCTTTTGGATCTACAGGCTAATGTTTTGTTTTGATGTTAAATAAATGTAGGAAAGTTTTGGACATTATTTATTCAACTATTTTTACTGTCTCTTTCCACTCTCATTCTGGGATAGCCATTACATATACATTGAAACATCTGACTTTGTCCATAAGTACTTGAGGGTTCTGTTCATTTATCTTCAATTGTTTTTCTACCCGTTCTCAAGATTTGATATTTCTATTGATCTGTCTCCCACTTTACTGATTATTTCTCTTGTCATAATTAATCTGTTGTTGAATCCTTCTAGTGAATTTTTATTTCAACTCTAAAACTCACATTTGGTTCTTTTTTCTAGTTTTTATTCCTCCATCTAGAATCCCCCCTCTTTTTTTTAAAACTATTTTTCTTTAATTCTTTGAACATAATTTACTTTTACTTTAATTCCTTGAAACTATTTATAATAGCTGCTCTAATG
Organism: Rhinolophus sinicus; assembly: GCF_057876585.1. Lineage (NCBI taxonomy): Eukaryota > Metazoa > Chordata > Mammalia > Chiroptera > Rhinolophidae > Rhinolophus > Rhinolophus sinicus. Next base: position 53,972,367 of record NC_142506.1, on the reverse strand, counting down.
ATTTTGTCTTGTAAACCTAACAATCTGGGCCCACTTAGAGTCAGTTTCTTTTGACAGCTTTGTTCCTAAGTATGGTTTCTACTTTCTGGTTTTTTTACATATGTTTTCTTTTGCTGCTATAACAAATTATCACAAACTTAGTAGCTGAAAACAATACAAATTTATCTTACAGCTCTGTTGGTCAGAAGCGTAATACAAGTCTCACTGGGCTAAAAATCAAGGTGCCGTTAGGGCTACACTCCTTCCTGGAGGGTTTGTGGGAGAACGTGCTTCCTTACCTTTCCCAGATTTTAGAGGCTGCTCACATTCCTTGGTTCATGGTTCCCTTCCTGATTCTTCAAAGCCAACAACATAAAATCTCTCTGACCTTGCTTCCGTCATCACATAACTTTCCCTACCACAGCTGGAAATGGCTCTGCTTTTAAGGATTCACGTGATTAGATTGGTCCCAACTGTATAATCCAGCCTGCTCTCCCCATCTCAAGGTTTTTAACCTTCATCATATGTGCAAAGTTCTTTCTTCTGTGTCAGGTAGCATATTCATAGGCTCTGGAGATTGAGTTGTGGGTTTCTTTGGGGGCCATTTTTCTCCCTACCACAGCGTGTCTAATGATTTTTTTTTTTATTTTTTTTTTTGAAAACTGAACATTTAAAATAATATATTAGCTCTGGATTCTGTTTTATTGTCTGAAGATTGTTGGGGGCTATTTTGCTGTGTGTTGTTTTTGTAACTTGCCTGGATGTAAACTGTGGAGTGTGCAGTGCAGCTTATTAATAATATCTTTGCTCAGTTTTCTTTTTTTTTCTTTTTCTTTTTCCTAGCCTAGCTTCCTAGGGTCTTCCCTGTATCTGCATAGCTTCTGGTCAGCCTATGATGTGGGCAGAGGTGTTGCTCCAACACCATGAACTGCTAAGCCTTCCAGCTTCCACTGTGTGTGGGAAGCTGACTCCATTCAAAGCGGTAGCCAGTTCTCAAATCTCCCTCGGCTTTGACATTTTGCCAGACTCTCCTGTATCTCCCTTAAGTCCCTGCAATTTCTCCGTTTCCCAGGTGAGTTAGAGCGTTTGTCTTGGCCCTTCTATGGCTCATTCAGGTAGGGGTGGTGTGGGGACAGGGCCAGGAGTGCAGTTTCCAGGCTCTCGGCCTCACGTGGAAAGGTGCTGGCTCAGGTAGTAAATGGCTATCAACTGTGACTGGATGGCCATCAGCTGTGGCTAGTTGGCCGTCAGCTGTAACCAGTGAGCCATTGGCCACTAATATAACTGCAGTGGCTACGCTAGCAGCAAACGGGGGCTAGCAAGGGCAGAGTGTGGATTACGGATTGCAGAGAGGCGGATGCCGCCAGCGAGAATATAGTGGTATGACGCCCCTATCTATGGCTCCGTGGGTGTTCCTTTTTGGCCTCACCATATCCTGCGTTCCTATGTGGGGAGCGGGAGCAGAGATCCCGCCTGCCACCCCGCGTGCCACCCCGCATGACAGATGGTGTATAGGAACAGCACCAGGCAAGTAGGTGATAGACTCCTTCTTTACCTCCCCTGAGCTCTGGCTGATTTTCAAGAATAAACACTTCTCAATTTGTTGTCTACCTTTGGTCAATTTCTCATGTCCTGAAGTGGCTGCTTTTGGTAATTTTGTCCAGTTTTATACTTGTGTTTTTCAGAGAAGACTTCCTGATCACTTCACATCACCATTACCAGTGTTTACTTGCATAAGGTTGTTTTAGAATAAACTGAGCTAAAACAAATACAGTCCTTAGTGCCTGATATGTAACAAGAGCTCTATTTATTATAATTATCATTATTCTTGTTAGTTACAGAGACAACTAGACCGTCCCATTTCCAATACATATTCATAGCTTTCCACTATAGAGCATTGTTCGTATGAGTTTCTCTCTCCAGCCTCTTACTTCTAAAAATTCCTTTACTATAGACCAGCTGTCAGCAAACTTTTTCTGTAAATATTTTACGCTTTGCAAAGCCATACAGTCAACTATTCAGTTCTGCTGATGTCGCATGAAAGCAGCCATAGACAATATGTAAGGAAGAGGTGTGACTGTGTCGATAAAACTTTTCGAAGTCATGCTGTAGGTGTAATTAGGCCGTTGAGCCAGTTTGCCAACCCCTGCTTTAGACTCACTTGTCCACGATTCTGCATGTGAGCAGTGCCAGCTACTCTTTCCTACCAGGCTGCATTTTTCTTTGCAAATTACCAGAGAAGAGAACATCTCTGCTTCCCAGCACCACGTCCCAGCACCTGTGCTCTGAGAGCAACGCCTTCTTCAAGGTCTGTGGGCTCTTGAGTGCTTGGCACCAGTATCAACTGATTTCAGTAAAAGTACCAGTTACACTTCTGGAATATATGTCAACAACAACACCGTATTAGGTGCAGACACACTGTATTGTAGCCGGAGACACACAACTTGGTGAGCTTATTGACGGAAAACTATTTCGTCTTCTATTTAAAACTAGATTATGCAGCTTTTTATTGGTTTTTAATTTTTGTAAATCTCATTTTTTTCCCTTCCAAACAAGGGAAAGTTATGTACATTTTTAAAACCACAGTGTTCCCTTCTTGATGTAACACTTTTTTGAAATCATTAAATCCCTAAATTATCTATTAACTTAATTGTTCTTTACACACTGGCTTGGTACCTAGAAATTAAAACAGAACATTAAATCAATTGTAAGACTATTTTACTATTAAAATATATTATACATTCTGAAAGGTATGTAAATCATACATGAACTGTTAAAAGAATTGTAAATATACATGTAACCATTTTCTGTTCTTCCTCAATATAGGACCTTAGAATACTTGGATCATATTTTCCTCCCTCCTGAAGTGTGTGCTATGATTATTGTATATTTTAACCATACTTTTAACCTAAAAATTATTATTGAATTTGTCAGTATTCGTAGATTTGCCCATATTAAGCATTTTCTTTTATCTTCATTCCTTCTTATACCGTAGACCTTCCATCTTGGCTCACTTTCCTTCTGCTAAAACTGCATCCTTTAGAAACTCCTTTTGTGACGATCTGGTGACAGAGTCTCAGTTTTTCTTGATGCCAAAATGTCTTCATTTGGTCCTCATTTTTTTAAATTAAGACTTTTTTTTTAGAGCAGTTTTAGGTCCACAGCAAAATTAAGTGGAATACACAGAGATTTCCCATGTACTCCCCACACATGCATATAGCTTCCCCCATTATCAACACCTTTCCCCAGAGTGGTACATTTGTTAAAATTGATGAAGCTACATTGACACATCACAGTCACCCAAAGTCCATAGTTTACATTAGGGTTCACTCTTGGTGTTGAATATTTCATGGGTTTGGACAAATGTATAATGACATGTATCCCTCATTATGGTATCAGAGTATTTTCACTGCCCTAAACATCCTCTGTGCTCCATCTATTCATCCCTCCCCAACTCTCTAAACCCTGGCAACCACTCATCACTTTGTTGTTTCCACTTTCTGCCTTTTCCAGAATGTCTTATAGTTTGAATGTAGCCTTTTCAGATTGGCTTCCTCCATACCTTTTTATGGCTTGACAGGTCATCTCTTTTAAGCGCTGAATAATATTCTATTGTGTGGAGGTACCACAGTTTATTTATCCATCACCTGCTGAAGGACTTCTTGGTTACTTCCAAGTTTTGGCGATTGTAGATAAAGCTGCTTACGTATCAGTGTGCAGGTTTTTGTGTGGATCTTACCAAGGAGCACGGTTCCTGGATCCTATGGTTTGGTTTGTTCAGTATGTTTAGGTTTATAAGAAACCAACAAATTGTTTTCCAAAGTGACTGTACCATTTTGCATTCCCACCAGCAATGAATGAGAATTCTTGTTCCACATCCTCGCCCAGCATTTGTTTTTGTCAGTGTTCTGGATCTTGGCTATTTAATAGGTATGTAATGGTGTTTCAATGTTATTTTAATTTGCATTTCACATGTGATGTGGAGCATCTTTTCATGTGCTTATTTGCCACCTGCATATTTTCTTTGGTGAGGTGTCTATTAGGCTTTTTAGCCCATTTTTAAAATTGGTGTTGTTGTTTTTTTTATTGTTGAGTTTGAAGAGTTCTTTGTATATTTAGAATAATAACCCTTTACAGATTTGTCTTTTGTAAATTCTTTCTCCCATTCTATGGCTTATCTTCCCATTTTCTTGACATTGTCTTTTGCAGACCAGAAGTTTTTCATGACGTCTAGCTTATCAGTTATTTCTTTCATGGTCATGTCTTTGATGTTGTATCTGAAAAAGTATCACCATACCCAAGATCATCTAGGTTTTCTCCTATGTTATCTTCTAGGAGTTTTATAGTTTGCATTTTACATTCAGGTCTGTGATCCATTTTTAGTTCATTGTTTTGAAGGGTATAAGATCTGTGTCTAGATTCATTTTTTTGCATGAGGATGTCCAGTTGTTCTAGAACCACTTGTTGAAAAAACTGCCTTTACTCCATTGTATTGTTTTTGCTTCTTTGTCAAAGAACAGTTGACTATATTTATGTGGGTCTTTCAGAGCTCTCTATTCTGTTCCATTGATCTATTTGTCTGTTCTTTCACCAGTACCACACTGTCTTGATTACTATAACTGTATAGTAAATCTTGAAGTCAGGTAGTGTCCGTCTTCCAACTTTGTTAGTCACCTTCAGTATTATGTTGGCTCTTTGGGGTCTTTTGATGCTCCACATAAACTTTAGGATCAATTTGTTGACATCCACAGAATAACTTGTTAGGCTTTTGATTGGTATTGCCTTGAATCTATAGATCAGGTTGGGAAGAACTGACATCTTGTCAATATTGAGACTTCTTATCCACAGACATAGATATTTCTCTATTTATTTAGTTCTTCTTTGAGTTCATTTATCAGAGTTTTATAGTTTTTCTTATAAAGATCTTTTATATATCTTGTTAGATTTATACCTCAGTATTTTTTGGAGGGGGGGCTAATATCTCATTTTTTAACAGCTTGATTGAGATGTAATTCACATGCCATACAATTTACCCATTTAAAGCGTACAATTCATAGGGTTAGGGTTAGGTTTAAAAGAAAAAAATAATAATAAATAAATAAATAAATAAATAAATAAATAAATAAAGTGTACAATTCAGTGGTGTTTTGTATATTTGAAGCTATATTGACCACAGTCAATTTTAGCATATTTTCATCACCTCTAAAAGTAACCCTGAACCCTTCAGTTATCCATCCTGATTCTTTTCATTTTAATTTTTCAATTTTTTTATTTATTGGGGAATATTGGGGAACAGTGTGTTTTCCCAGGATCCATCAGCTCCAAGTGAAGTCATTTTTTTTTCAATCTAGTTGTGGAAGGCACAGCTCACTGGCCCATGTGGGAATTGAACCGGCAACCTGGGTGTTACGAGCACTGCACTCTAACCAACTGAGCCAACCTGCCGCCCCATCCTGATTCATGCAAGTTAATTTGGAGGATATGGAATACTAGACTAAGAATTATTTTTCCTAGGCATATTGAAGATACCGTTCTACTGGCTGGCTTCTGGCTTGCACTGTGACTGGCAGCCTTACTGTGACCCTTTGGAATGTAATCTGTCTCCTATAAATGGCAAGAAGGGAGGATTCCCTTTTAGACCACATAATGTTGGGTCGACACCGGGTTTGCTTTTCTGCCCTCCCCCCACCCCCAGCTCCAAAAAGCAGGGAAAGCCAGAGTCTATAGAATACTGGCATATAGCAATTTTACCGTCCTACTTATTTTTCAGGGGCCCCTCTTCACTTAGATTTTGGCCTGACAATTATTTACTGTCTTGCCAGCGGTTTATTACTTTTTAAAATATTTTATCTAGCATTCTACATTGTTTTCAGTAAGAGGATTGGTGTGGCTACCAAGCCTGCCATATTACCAGAAACAGCATGCAAATCAATTTTCGTGAATTTGAACTAACAGGCTCAAATAAATAAACCAATTTATCCAAATCAATTTTATAATTTCTGCTCACATTTTTCGTCCTGGAACATGATTCTCGAATGATATGACTGTGTGTATCAGACACTTAGGGGCTTTTTAGTGTATATCCAGACCTTCAGAAGTGTCTTTTATTACCCATGTAAGTGGATAAGTAGACCTTATGCCGGACAATTGCAACTTTTGTAATGGAAATCTCATTGCCATTTTTTTTGTCAAAGACATAATAACTGAGTTACAGTTACAGTATAATTCAGTCATGCTGGCTGGCCTTTCGGAAATCTTTCAAAATATTATTAAATATTTCACACCCTGACAAAAGAGTGCTGCAAGATGTGAGACTGGCAAAGGCAGACAAAGGATGGCACTGTCACCATAGGAGTAGAAAAGGAAGTTATGTGCAGACAATGGCGTATTGTCCTGCCTGCCTAGGAGATTCTGACCAGTTCTTCCCACCGTGGTGTAGGCAGGGCCAGCTGCATGGACAGGCCCACGAGGTCCCCCTGCTGCCAGGCAAACTGCCAGTAGGCCAAGCAGGGCCTGAGCAGCTCTGGCAAGGGAGTGAGGAAATTCACGCCCAAGTCCAGCATTCAATGAAAGTAATTAAACACTTAATTTGAAAGTTACACGTATGATATGGACAATGTCTTCTCAGTTCAATTTTTAAAAAGAAAGATAAAAACCCAAACTTTTAGGTTCAAAATGGAACCCTTAACCCTATCTGCAACATAAGTCTTTTCTTAACAAGGCAAATCCTGACCGTTCATCCCTTATCTTCTGTCTCTGCCAGGCTTCTCTTTGGGTTGCTGTACATTCAACTTGCATTGGGTCTTTTGGCTGTTAGAAAATAACTATTTTGATGCTATTAGGCTATTTTTTTGTTAACTTTGCAACAAAATCAGGTGTCTTTTTTTTTTTTTGCCATTGTTTATCTTAATATGGATATAATGGTGCATTGCAACTAATTACCATACATTCAGTAGCCCTGGGAACTTAACAATACTCGTTTGTGTTTACATGAACCTGGTCTTGAACCCACATGACCTGACTTCTCCATTCTAATGCATCTACTGTAAAACCGCTGCTTCTCAGCCTGAATCGTGTGAACTTTAAAATAAACGCAAAGCTCTTCTGTTCTTATTATCCAGTTTAGAGATTCTTTCTAACAATGGGTCCTGCACAAATAAACTAAAAATTCTCAAAGTTCTGAGAGTGAGAAAGTCCTGCCTTTGGCACGAAAGATGTATTTGGTGGAAATTAAAAGAAGGAGAAATGTATTCTGTGTATAATGAAATGATCTTGCTTACTCATTTTATGGGATAAAATAAACCCAAGAAAAATCTCATTACAATAAGATAAAATCTCACTGTAACATTGTAAAACCCTGTTGTAACATGTGGGGGCGCTATAGAGGCACTGTGGATGTTATTTTCTTACACTCATGTGGCAGGAGATGGTGTGGGGGGTGGCAGATCCCATCTCTCTCAGTGAGGTGGGACCAATAACACATACGTAGAGAAAGCAGGAGTTGAGGTTCAGTCTAGGCTGGAACCCAGGATCTTTTCCTTTTGGAAATAAGTGAGAATTCATCACTCTGATCTTCCAGTCACCAAGAGAGCCTAGCAGTAGAGGCGATGGAGATGTTCAGCCTACTTGGGGAACAGCACTTCTCCAGACTAACTGTGTGAATTAAGTAAGGTCATGGTAAGAAGTAGTTCTCCTTGATCTGAAGTGGTTTCTTAAGCAGGATGGTCTTTTCTTTTGTTGGTTTTGTTTCCCAGAGTTAGCATCTCTTTTTTTAAAAAAGCTAAGAACAACAAAAATGGATCATATTTAAAGAAGATCTGGTATTGGGGTGGCCGGTTAGCTCAGTTGGTTAGAGCGTAGTGCTGATAACACCAAGGTTGCCAGTTCGATCTTCACATGGGCCACTGTGAGCTGCGCCCTCCTTAAAACAAAATAATTAATTAATTTAAAAATTAAAGAATATCTGGTATATATACACAATGGAATACCACTATTCAGCCATGAGAAAAGATGAAATTAGTGCCATTTGCGACAGCGTGGATGGATCTTGAGATTATTATGCTGAGCGAAATAAGTCTCACAGAAAAAGTCGAGAACCATATGATTTCACTGATACGTGGGATATAAAACGGAAAACAACAAAGGAACAAGAGAAACAAAGAAACAAAAATTCATAAACACAGACAATAGTTTAGTGGTTACCAGAGGGTAAGGGGGGTGGGGGGTAGGAGATGAGGGTAAACGGGGTCAGATACATGGTGATGGAAGGAGAACTGACTCTGGGTGGTGAACACACAATGTGATATACAGATGACGTATTACAGAATTGTACACCTGAAATCTATGTAACTTTACTAACCATTGTCACCCCAATAAACTTTAATTAAAAAAAAACTGGTTTAACTTAAACATACCCTATGGAACATTAGCTGACTCTATCTGCCTTTTCTTGCTTCTTTGTCCCAGTTACCCCGGTGTATAACACTGATTTTCTACACTTGATTTAAGACCTAAAACAAAGCTTCTTAATGTTGAATGTTAGCTTCTGCTACATCTGCTATTATTGTAACTATCAAGTGAGTGACTGTCTGACATCTTGAAATAGGGTGGAAGACCATTGCATACCGTAGTCCATTGTGTGTATCATTTTATTTCTGTATAAGGCTTAGAATTCAGTAAAATGTTAAAATCTTCTGACACTTAAAGCTGTTATCTATCAGAGTCCATAATTTCTGAAGGTGAAAATGTAAAACCCAGTGTCCTACTTTTTTAATTATGAAAACTCTCAAACACCCCAAAATAGAGAGAATATTATAAGGAACTTTCACGTCCAGATTCAATAATTATCAAGATGTTACAACATTTTTTTTGGTTTTGTATCTTAGCTTCCCCCTCCTTTTTCCTTTGAATTCTTATTCTTTTTTGCAGTTTTTCACATTTCTGAATCTGTTACTTGCTATCTTTTCATTAATTTTGAAAGTTCTTAGCTAGTATGGCTCATATATTGCTTCTGTCCCATTCTCTCCCTTCTCTCATTTGAAATTCTAGTGAACATATGTGAGCTGCATGTGCCTCTTTATTTTCCATTTCATTGTCGCTCCATGTTTTACAATTGATAATTCTTTTGCTATGCCTTCCAGCTCACGGATTCTTTCTTTGGCTGGGACAAATCTGATGTTAAACTATTGAGTTCTTCATTTCCGTTTTCTATTTTTCAGTTCTAGAATTTTCTTTGTTATTTTTATATAATTTTTAATTTTCTGCTAAAATTCTTTTATTTCAGACTCAAACATACTTATTAGTTATTTTAAAGTCTATGTGTGAGAACCTTACTATTCGAGTACCTGTAGGTATATGTCATTGTGTTTTTCTCTTGGTTTTCAGACACTCGTTGTCTCTTGTGTGCCTACTTACAATTTTACTGAACGCAGGGCATCAGATAGAAAAATTGGAGAGATGATTTGAGGTTCAGGATGATATGCTCTTTTAGAGAGAATGTACTTTTGCTTAGTAGTCAAGGTTGGAACAGATCACTTTAATCCAACCAGAGTTCGAGCTGATCCAGTCGCTACGAGGGCTGCTCTGTTTCTGGCTTACTTTCCTAGCTTGTAGCCCCCTGGGGGTCCAGACTGAGAGACAGGGTGTTGACTGGGGCTCCTTCTCCTTTTTGAGCCCTGACCTCCAATCTCTACGATTGTCTCCGTGTCTTTGAGACTGCCAAACCCTCTGCTCGGGTGTTTAGCCTATCTGCCTTTACTTTCAAATCAGCAAAGAGAAAAGTAGCAACAAATGTAAAGCTCACCTTCTTGAGCATCTGTTCTTTCTGTGATCCTGACTCTTCAAGACCTCTTGGCCTCAGTGGTCCTTCGATACCATCAAACAGATTTTAAAAAATATTTTGTCTAGCTCTTCTCATTCCTAGCAAGGAGTTTGGTCTGAAACAAGCTAATTCACCATTGCTGGAAGGAGAAATTCTGCTGAAGAAATGTCAATCAAATCTCAAACATGCCATCATTATATCCATGCACACTTCAGTCTGTATCTCTGAAAAAATGTGGACACTTTTTTACATACATACCCCCAGTGCATTTCATATTCAGATTTCCTAGGTTGTCTCAGAAATAGTTTTTATAGTTGTTTGTTTAAGTTAAGATGAACAAGGTCTACATGTTACATTTAGTTGTTGTATCTCTTAAGTCTCTTTCAACCTAGAGTGTTCTTCCCCGCAGTCATTTTCTTTTCATGTCATTGACCTATTGAAGCTCCTGCATCAAAGTCCTATAAAACTTCCCATATCTTGGATTTAACTGGTTGCTTTTATTTGTTCCTCTATCGCTTTTTTTTTTTTTTCCTGTAAAATGGAATTTAACTTTATGGGTTTAATTAAATTCCATTTCCCCAACCCCCTGCTCCCCTCTTCTCGTTCCCCTCCTCCCCCTTCCCTCTCTCCCTCTCCCCTCCCCCTTCTTCCTCTTCCCCTTCCCCCACCTCCCCCAAGGATGCTTCTAGGTCATGCAAAATAATTCCTATTGCGGCAAATCAGGTAGCATGTAATGTCTGATTGTCCCACTTTAGTGATGTTAAGATTGATCATTGGGTTCAGAGGGTAACAACGTAATTCGTCCATTGTAAAATTCTCCATCATGCTTTGATCTACTGGTTTCATCTAGTGATACTTTTTTCCTGGATCAGTTACTTCTTCAGGAGTTACAAAAATGATGATTTTCTAACTCTATCCCCATTTCACATTTATCAGTTAAAATTCATACACTGGAGCTATTTACTATTTGGTTACAGTTTATATAGGCAACTTAAGCTCCCCTTTTAAATTCAGTAATGTGTTTTACATCAGTTCTAAAACAACAGTCCTGAACAATAAATGATTTTCCTAAGCTATAAATGCCAAAACTGCTCCGCATAATGAAGCAATGGGATTAATCATTGCATCGTGCAGGAAAACCTCAGCGAGACCAACAGCACAGGTCCTGCCACTGGGTATTTTCTTCTCAGCATCCTTTTAACTTGAAACTGTCCAGTTCCCTGACTCTCGGCCTCCTTGTAAAATGTGGCAGCAAGATCGTGGTGCTTACAGGTCTGAGGGAAAGCTCGTATGTGTGCTGCTGCTTTTCTTTGCTTGTTTAAACACATTCTTTCCTATGCATTTATTTACCCCAGAAACACCAAAGGCAATTTTTGCACCCTAGCACTCTGGAGCATGTGGTTGCTAGCATTTGTACCTAGGAAAGGAAAATTTGTCACACCCAAACAAGTTGAATGCCTTGTCAAATGCCTTTGTTATTATATAGTTTGCTTGCACTTTTTGTGGCAGCAACGTTTCTATTTCTGAATCTTGGAGTCAACTCTGACGCTGCTGGACCACAGGAGGTCTCCATGTTCTGTGAACTGTATGACTTTTTTTTTTTTTTTTCACTTCTTTTCTGTTCTCATTACTGCCCTCCTGCCTAGGTCTCTCTACCCTAGGGTCTCTTTTCCAGTTTTCTTTGTTTCCTATCCTGATGAAATACTCGTGGCTCTCTTCAGCAGTTACCGGCTGCCCACAAGCAGAAGTCTCAACTTCCTAGCTTTGCGCTTATGTCTCTGCTCAGCCTGGCCTCAAACACATCCCTTCTCCACTCTCCTCCTCTGCCGGCCAGACCAGTGCACTCCCTGGCTCTTTGTATCCAGCTTCCTGTGCCGTTGGCAGAGGTGCCGGCCCTTCCTATGTCCCAATGTTTGTCCCTTACCTCTTCCCTTCTGAGTCACCCCAAGCTGTGCCACTCCAAGAAACCTCGCGTATCACTGTGCTCTTGGCTGCTTCCGGAGCACCCATCTGTCGTGGTCTGGAAGCTCTCACTCTCCTGTCTGTCTTGTGATTTCATGTGCCTCACATCTGCAACTAAACTGTATCTAGCCAAGGGCAGGGACACACCTGGGACTTCCGAGTCCGCTGCAGCCCTGGGCCCAGAACCTGGCATCTCGTAGGTACACCTCCCCCTCCCCTTCTTCCTCACACTCCTGTTTTAGTCGTCAGGGACCCCCTCCCTGGTGCCTTCTCTGGTTCAGGTTCGCAGACTGGACTTGAGTTTTGTCAGCCATGTAGCTGAAGACGACTTACAGGCCCTCCTCTCTCCTCGTGACTGTCACACGTGGTCACGTGGATGAAAGCGCCTGCCCTCAGTGGGGAGCGTCTCCCAGCAGGAGTGAGCAGCTCCAGTTTTCCTTGGGGTGCTATTCCAGCAAGTAATCACGATTCACATTCCATATGTCGGCTGGAGGTCTCCGGGGACAGGCCAGGCACCCACCAGCTCCCCTGCCGGGCTGTGAGAGTGCTCCGTGAATATTTGTGTGGACGTCCCCCTCACACGCTTCCCCCTCACCTCTCCTTATTACACTCTGCTTCATTTTGCAATAGCTTAAAGCCACCAGCGCAGGGACCTGCCATGGCACAGTTACGCACCACCTTCTCTGTCATCATAGAACCGAAGATCTTCTTTCCTTCTGCTGACTAACATGACAGACCTCCGCTTAGTGGAGTGATTACTAGTATAAAATTACTTTTTGGCCTTTGAATTTAATTATGCCACGTTTATAGCAATAAAATAAAATCTCAAATCCAGGTGTGCTTTTCATAGAAAGTGTCCAGGGCAATTACCTGCTGATAATGGTGTCCTGTACTTAAGCCTTTTGTCTAGAGATCTTAAAATCTTTTCCACACAAGTAGATAATGATGCTCGTTCTCTAGGGGTGAGGTGAACTGATTGATCTCTTGGCATACTGAGGCGATGGGGAGAAACCCAGGACCCAGGTGTCTCCTTTGTTCCCCCTCCCCTCCCTTTTCAGTTCTTTAAAAAGAATGGCCAACCCTCTGTTGATTTAAATACCTCGTTCTCAAATACTGCTTTCTACTTTTTTAAGAGCATGAATGAAAAGTTTCCATATCACATTTCACAGGGGGGGAAGAGCTGAGGTTCAAGGAGAGAGAACGGTTTGTAGGTAAGTAGGTAAGTGCATTCTTACCAGAGAACGTAGGTGTCTCTCCAGTAGATCTGCCTCCTCGCTAGCACACAGCAGAGTGTAAATGTGGGTTCCAGGAGTTCATAAATGAAAGCCAGTCAGAAGAGTGCTTGGTCCCCAGCAAGCCCTACCTACGTCGTGACTCTTAGGGCCATCTGACTGATCTCCACGGGCAGACCCCTCTGCTCTCTGGAGCGAGCCCTTACTGGTGCTAATGGATGCCCTTCCTTCTCCCCACTCAGCCAAGCCTTCCCAGTCCTTGGGAGCCAGTTGAAGTCCTATTTCTGTCCTCCAGGAAACCTTCACTGGTCCAACCAACCATCAGTCACCTCTCTCTCTTTATAACTCCTGCTGTATTTTCTTAGTTGAGTGCAACACATTCGAATTAAGCATTGCCGCGTACGAAGGTAGGCCTCATTGGGGCTCTAAATCATGCTCTATGTTGTAATATTTTTAAACTGCTGTATGAATGTTTGTCGTGTGTCTAATGAAAGTATTGAGCCTTGAAGGAAATGTTCATCTATGTACAGTGTCGTGTGTCCCCAAGCTGCAGGAACCATCCCATATATACAGCAGGAGCTCAGTAGGCTCTAAGAATAGCGGATGTGGGAGGGCAAAAGAGGCCAAACCCTACACCTTTTGTTGAATCTAATATAATAAATTCTTGTTCCATCACACTGAAGTAATGCCAGGTCTGAAACATAGCCCTAAGTTTTCATTCTTTGGTCCACTACGCCACCCTGCTCTATTCTGTTATATGTGGGAAAGGTCACATATGTATCCAGTTCTTCCCACATGCAGGACATCACGGCAGACACAGACGGGCTGTCTGAATAAAAAGCTCTATAATTCAGTGAGGTGACACAATCAATACACAAGGGGCTGTAAGAAAGGTAAACTGTGAGAAACTCCACGGCTGAGATTCAAATGGCTTTGCAGTTTCAAGGAGGGTGTGGTGCTGTCTAGATGGGGAGCCATGAAAGCTTCCTCTCATTTACTGAACACAGAGATATGGGGACGCCGCCTTCTGTTCCAAGGCTGCCCGAGGGCTGGAGCTTCGGAGGAGAGCTTGGAGTGTAAGAGGAACACCTGGGCTTTTCCCCGTTGTCTGCCCCCCAAATATAAATGCAGAGGTCCGAACTTGGCTCTCTTCTTTAGTGTTCATTAGAGACTTTCCAGTCCAGTCTATTTTTCTTATTTTCCCTAATGCAATGGCCTTCTGGGGGCAGGAGGTGATACTGCGTCTTCTCCCTTCAGGACTGCACTCTCCCGGGTAGCGGAGCTCATTTCCGCTCAGGAGCTCACTCACGGTCACAGCCAGTGTTGGCTCCCACTTTCGTGATCTCCTGATGAAGGGCCGACTGCACGTGAGAGCTCCTGACGCTGCCTGTGTTTGGTTTCTTTCAGGATCTTCTTCCCCGGAAGCCACCCCGTCAGAGGTGTACAGGTCATGAAGGTTGGCAAATTGCAGTTACATCAAGGCATGTTTCCCCAGGCCATGAAGAACTTGAGACTGGTGAGTGCCGCCTCTCATGTCACCCTGCCTGGGACACCTGTCTCTGGCTGTTACCAGGCCCCTTCCTTGTGATTTGTCGCAACTCTACACACACCTGTCTGCAGGTGCGCTGCACACACACGCGTGTATGCACGCACACCTGCCCAGAAATGTTTACAGCCGTCTCTAGAAAAAAAGAACTGATTTGTGATGTTTGCCCCCGTCTGTGGTGTAAATCCGCCTGCCATGGTTGATTTTCAAGTGCCGATGTGAAATCACCCAGCTCACAGAACTCCTGCCAGTGTCATCATCAGCTGTCACTAACAGTGGGCAGGTCCCCCCTCCCCGTGCCTCCCGCCCGCTGCCCACAGGGCACAGTCCGTATTCCCCGCTTGTCAGGCCAGCCCCTGGCGCCTTTGCAGCCTCCGCCCGCTGCAGCCCTCCGGCCCTCACACAGCCGCCTGTATGCACTGGGCCCCTCCTCAGGGCCTGGACCTCCTGACTGCTCACACTACGGTCTTTGCAAAGCTCTTTTCGCTGCCTTAGATGCCCCACCCCCATCCCCATCCCCTGGGCCTGGCAGAACTCCACTGGTCCTTTAAGGCCCAGCTCAAATATTGTTTTCTCCTTGTTCGCCTACCACTCTTTGTCCACTTTGCCACTAGCGCACTTATCACACAGTAAGGGGAATACCTGAAGCCCCCTCCTCCCCCAGCACACTGGGAGGTCTTTGCAGTTATCTTTGTAACCCGCTCAGCAGCGCCATGCAAGGTGCCTAGAACTTAGCAAGTATTCATTGTTGGAGGAAGGAGGACGGAGGAAGGGTGGGGGGTCAATACCGTGCTAGCAGTAAGTGCAGAGAAACTAGATGGGAGAACTGGGTCAGTGTTGAACACATCAATCAAGAGTGCCATTTATTTGTTGCCCTCTCCATGAGTCTCCTCTGCCCCTGGGGCCCAGGGTTCTCTTTCCACCCCGGCAGAGCTCCCTCTCACCCAAACTATGGCCTCCAAAAGGAGAGCTCACGTGCTCCTCTGGTCCGGGCTCTGGCTTTTTATGCAGAGACCTGGTGGATAGGGTTTCATAGAGTGAACCTGACACTTTAATGGGGTCTTCTGGGCCATGATGCCCTTGTCTGCAAAAAACCTACAGTGGAGAGATCTGGGTCCTGTATCAGAATCTCTCAAGGGGTGTCCAGAGGCCAGCTGGTCCCATAACGTGTCCTTACCCGTATTTAGATGAGAAAAATGACAAATGCCTAAGGGATTCTTAAAAATGAGATTCACTAATGCTAGTTTTTGTTGACTGCTAGCCATGTTGCCTTTTCCTGATCTCTAACTGAAATCAGCTGCAGGCAACAGGAAGAACACCAGGGTCCCAGAAGGCAGACGACTCAGTTGTTCTTTTCCCCTTGTCTGACATCTTTACCCAGACTGATGGGAGAACGCCTAGCCTTCTCTTCCA
The DNA here is from genome assembly GCF_057876585.1 of Rhinolophus sinicus. NCBI lineage: Eukaryota > Metazoa > Chordata > Mammalia > Chiroptera > Rhinolophidae > Rhinolophus > Rhinolophus sinicus. The sequence continues at coordinate 53,956,415 of NC_142506.1, read as the reverse complement.
GTCTCAAGTAAAACTTTCCTTTCTCGTTGGGCAAATAGTTGTCAGCAAGTCAAATAAGATAGGCAGAAAGTACTTACTGAGAGTCTCCTGTTGAAAGTCTTGACAGAAAAATAATATGGAGGAAATCTCCCAAGTATATGATGTACCCAACCCAGGGCCATCTGCCAGTGGGTGTTTCAGAAGTGATCAGATTAATCCTTTGTGATTACATGGAACTGGAAAGTATATTACTGCTCATCCATACATGACCTGATCTGGTCCTCATGGCAGATGACAGTCATATGAGGTCATAGGCCAGGCATTTTCATTTCTATTTGAAAATTAAAGAAGCTAAGGGCTTGGAAACATTGAAGAGTTTGTCTAAAGTTAAACCAAGGCCGAGCCAGGTTTAGTTTGTTCCTTTTCATTCAACACGTCTCGATAAAATGCTTTTAGTAATCTGAATAAGACCCAGTGTTATCCTTATAGTTTAGTGGGGGAGACAGATATGCACAAGTCATTAAATCCAGGCTGGAATACAAGGCTCTGTTCTTTCCCTCTAGACTGGCCCAGTTAAATAGATGAGGCTTTCTCGTAAGGCCCAGTGTGCAGAAATCCCTTCAGATCTCCTGAGCTCTTGATGCCAACTCAGGGGAGAATCTGGGAGCAAAATCAAAAGAGATGTGGCTCTCTTCCATTCTTCATGTGAGCCTTTATTATTGTCATTGCACACAGAACCCTTGAAGGAGGCATCTAATACCCTCAGCTGCAAAGACAAGCCTGAAAGAACCCAGACAGACATGTAGATATGCATCATGGGATGACATGGGTGGGGCAGATGGTGCTAGCCCTCACCAGCCCCTCTCATGACACTCTTAGTGCCCTTTTACACGCCTGCTGCTCAGTTCCGTGCTGACTTCCTCACGTCCTTCTTGTCACGTTGTCTCACCTCCGCCAGAAGCTTCCCTTGGCAATCGTCTTAGCATCTTTTGCTTTTGGTACCAAAGATAAGCCTGAACGTGGCCACTGATAGTTGCCAAATGAGAAATCTTGGAGCAGCATCAGAAAGTCTTCCATGAGGACTGACGTGAAGACATGGCCTTACCCCAGACTTCCTGTTTGGCTCTGGAAGAGTCACTGAGTCTCTTGCTGGGTTCTGACGATCAGCCAAAACGCAAATGTGCATCCCTGGCAATGTTACATAGTAGGAAAAACACTCGGGTTTAGAAGCAGTAGATTCAGATTCCATTCCCGCCACTTACGAGTTTTGTGATTTGAGGCAAGTTGAAGATAATTTCCTTATTTTTAAGATGAGGATGATTCCTACCCAATAGAGTTGTTTTGAGAAGTAAGCGAGGTCATATGTGAGAGTATGTTTTGCCAAGTCCTAAGCATTTTGAGACTCTAAAGGGTTATTATTTTATAGGAACTCATGTTCTGACAACTCCCCAACTAACTGGTCCCTTTAACACTGTGTTTGTAGTTTGGGTTTATATGGTACAGTTATGTTATGTAACCACTTCCTAGCAGTTCACATGGGTATATTCTGTTTCCCCAAGGTGAGTGGGAATTCAAGGGAACTTGACTTATGTACCTTTTGTAGCTCCTGGTGCCATCTAACATAGACACACATGTCCCAAATGCAGCAAATTCTGTCAAATCCATACTTGAATGAATGGATTTTTTTAATGAATAGAGGACTTTAAAAGTCCCACCCTGGCCCTGTTTTTTCAGCTGTGCTTGGTTAATGAGCCAGATCGTCTCAGGACCTTTGTTGACCATTTGCTGGCATCCCTGGGGACCCCCCAGGGATGCCAGCACACACTCATCTCTTCATAAATTCATATGACTTATAAGTCTAGAAGCAGATCAGTTTGGTTCTGCAGAAAGCCTTTCTTCCTGAGCTTTCTCAGAGCTCTGGTAACCCAGGAGGGGAGAGGGAAAATATACTCTTTGCCTTTTGAAATTAATATTCTCTTTAGACTGGCACCCCCTAGATATCTTTCTTGTCTTAGAAACTCTGGAAATAATGGGATGAAATAGCTTGAATCAGGATTTCAAAGGCCGAGTGTGGAACAGAAATCCGAAAAACTTCAGGATCAGAAATTTGTTGCAGATTCAATTAGGCCCCAGCCTCCTCCAGGAAAGGAATCCACTTAGCTCCACTGTGATTTGGTTTAGGCTTCCATCTCCACTGGGCTCAGCTGAAATTCTCGTGATTGCTGCCACAGAATTGGCAGCGAGGTTTGTTCGCAGCGCTTCCCACCTGCTTTGTCCTGTCTTTAATCGACTTTCATTTCTTTCCATTTATTTCTTGGAAGAATTTTATTAGCCATTAATTTGACTTCTTGGACCTCAAGGGGAACTGTCCTTATCAGGGCCATCTTGTCAGTGAGCGGGTTTCTCTTCTGTGAACTCCCTCACCCTGGGCCCAACTAGCAGCTTTGTTAGCAGTGCTTTATTAGCTGAAGTCAGGTTGGAAAACGTCAGACTTCTTTCCCTTCAATAACCATTTTTTATTAAGATGTAAATTGCTTACATTACACTGTAATGTTATTTCCCTTCTCATTGCTTTTGTTGAAGCATTTTACACGTTGAGGACCTTTTTATCTTTTCTGGGCCTGAACAGAAAATGCAGGCCACATGCCCCGGACAGCACTCCTCTCATTCCTGCAGTTATTAGCTAATCCAGCACATCCAGGGAAAGCTCAAAGCACAACCACACTCTGGAAATAATGGGATGAACTAGCTTGAATAAGGATTCCAGCCTCTGTCTACTCCAGCCTGCACTCCGATTTCCAGCCCCCCACAAATGGCTGGGGTGGAGCATGCCATTCTGTTGTTCCCGTTTCTTAATCTGTTACAGTGATTCTTAACCTCTTTGGTCATGTTCTTGTTTAGGAATCTGTTGAGAACCACTGACTCACCAAATGAAAATGCTCAAGCACTCAACATTTTGTATTTTCGGTGGGGAAGGGGACTTTGGGGACCACCTGCAGCTTCTCCAAGGACTCTCAAGTGCCCACTGCCTCTGGGTTAAAAAGCTCTCCACTTGGTGTGTGACATCACACCTTAGTATGGGGCAAGTGGGAGGGAGAGAGGGAGGCGGGCAAGAGGGCACGCTGAAGTGAAGTGCCGTAATCGTCCATAACGCCTTCAAAGAGCTGTTTGGCAGTCCCTGGCTCTGATACTTAGGAATGTTCCCCACTGACCCCCAAATAGAGAATATTAGTTTAAAGAGTATGTTTCTGAAGTGAAAAAAGGAGAAGATAATTAAGGGAATGGTCAGTAAAATGAAAATGTAGTGATTAAGTCATATTAAAAGAAATAAGCAGAAATTTACCCACCAATAAGTGTAAGCCCCGCAGTAAGAAGGAGACAAGTGGGATCCTGGACTTACACCTCCACCTGGCAGTAACGAGGTGTCATCCCCCCATTCTCCTGTTGGAGCAATGTCAGAGGAAGGTTTAAATAAAATTCAGAATCTCAACAGGATACTCAGAATGTTCAGGTTTCAGCTGAAAATCCCTGATCGTACCATGAACCAGGAAGATCTCAATTTTCATGAAAAAAAAAAAAAAAAAGACGATACATGCCAAGTCCAAGATAACAGAGATGTTAGAAAAAGGTTTTAAAGCAGCCATCATGAAAATACTTCAATGAACAATTACAAACACCCTCAAAACAAATGAAAAAAATCAAAAGGCTTAGCAAAGAAATGGAAGATACAAAGGAGAAGCAAATAGAAATTTAAGAACTGATAAATACAATTACCAACATAACAGATTGGGGCTTAACAACAGAATGGAGAAGACAGAGGAATGATTAATGAACATGAAGATAGAACAATAGAAGCTACCTAACCTGAAAAACAGAGAAAACAACTTTTAAAAAAAGGCAAAATTGAACAGAGCCTCAGGGGCCTATGAGACCGAGAACAAAAGATATAACATTGGAGTCCCAGAAGGAGAAGAGAGAGGATGGAAGGAAGAATAATGGTGGAGGCATCCAAATTGGAAAGGATTGGAAGTACAATGATTTCTGTTCACAGATAATATAATTTTATATGTTGAAACCCCTAAAGATTCCACACAAAACAAATAAACAAAAAAACCTGTTAAAACTAATAAATCCAGCAAAGGAGCAGGATATAAAATCAACATGCGAAAGTCCGATACATTTCTATATACTGACAGTGAATAATCCAAAAAGCAAATTAAGGAAACAGTTCCATTTACAATAGCATCTAACAAATAAAATACTTAGGAATTAACTTAACCAAGGAGATGAAAGACTTATACACTGAAAACTATAAAACATTGATGAAAAATTAAAGAAGACATAAATAGAATAACATCCAGGTTCATGATTAGAAGGCTTAATATTGTTAAGCTGTTAATACTACCCAAAGCAGCCTACAGATTGAGTACAATCTCTATCAAAATCCCAAGGATTTTATTTCAGAAATAGAAAAATCCATCCTAAAATTTGTATGAAACCTCCAAGGATTCCAATAGCCAAAACAATCTTGAAAAAGAAGAAAAAAGTTGGAAGACTCACAATTCTTGATTTCAAAATTTACTACACAGTTACAGTAATCCAAACAGTATGGTAGTAGCATAAAGAAGGCCAGATAGACCAATGGAATCAAACAGAGAGCCCAGAAATAAATCTCACACAGATGATGAAATGCTTTTTGACAAGGGTACCAAGGCCATTCAGTGGGGAAATGACAGTCTCTTCAACAAATGGCATTGGGAAAACTGGATATCCAAATGCAAAGGAATGAAGATGGACTTTACCTAACATCATATTTAAAAAGTAACTCAAGATAGATCAAAGACCTAAATATGAGCTAAAACTATAAAATTTGAAGAAGAAAACTTAGAGCAGAAGCTTCATGGCATTGGATTTGGCAATTTATTGGCTATGTCACCAAGGCACAGGCAACAAGAACAAAAAATAGACAAGGTGGACTTCATTAAAATAAAAACTTTTGTGCATCAATGGACCTATCAACAATAAAAAGCCAACCCACAGAATGGGACAAAATATTTGCAGATCATGTATCTGATAAGGGATTAATATCCAGAATATATAGAGAACCCCTAAAACTCAACAACAAAAGCAACCAAATTCAAAAGTGGGCAAAGGACTTGAATAGACATTTCTCTGAAAAAGATATACAAGTGTCCAAAAAGCACATGAAAACATGCTTAACAGCACTAATCATGGAGGAAATGCAAATCAAAACAGCAATAAGATGGCATTTCTCATCTGTTAGAATGGCTATTATTCAAAAAAAAGGGTGTGGGGAGAGATAGAGACGAAAAACAGAAAACAGCAAGTGTTAGTGTGGATGTGGACAAACTGGAAACCTGTACGTTATCAGTAGAAATGCAAAACTGTACAGCTACTATGGAAAATAGTATGATAGTTCCTCAAAAAAAGTAAAGAAAAGAAAAAAAACAGAATTACCATTTGATGAAGCAATTCCACTTCTGCTCAAATCCCTGCTTTCAATACACAAAAGTATTGAAAGCAGGGAGTTGAGCAGGTATTTGTACACCAGTGTTCACAGCACTATTTACCATTGCCAAAAGGTAGAAACAATTCAAATGTCCATGGATGGATGAGTAGATAAACAAAGTGTGGGAGATATATCTGTATGTCTATATTTATATCTCTCTATCTCTATATATCTATTATATATAATCTATATATAACATATATAGGAATATTATTCAGCCTTAAAAAGAAAAATGCTTATACATGCTACAACATGGATGAACATATGCGAAGTGAAATAAGCCAGACATAAAAGGACAAATATTGTATGACTCCACTTATATGAGGTATCTAGAAAAGTTGAAAATGTAGAGACAGAAAGTAGAATGGTGGTTATCGGGTCTGGCGGGACAGGGGTAAGAGGAGTTATTGTTCAGTAGCTGCAGCTTCAGTGTGAGACGATGCAGAAGTTCTGGAAATGGATGGTGGTGATGGCAGCACAACAACACGAATGTACTTCATGTGACTGAACTGTACACTTAAAAATGATTAAAATGGCAAGTTTCATGATCTTATGTCTATTTTATTACAATAAAACATTTTCATAAAAGAAATAATAGTAGAAAACTTCCAGAATTTGGCAAAAGACATAAACTACAAATTCAAATACATTGAGTGAAACCTAAACAGGAAAAATCCAAAGAATCCACACTGAGATGCATCGTAGTCAAACTTCTGAAAACTAAAGACAAGGAGAATACCTTAAAAGTGGGGGTGGGGGGAAGTTTCCTTGCCTATAGGGAAAAACAGAATTAAATTACAATGATTTTTCTCATTAGAAACCATGGAGGCCAGACAAAAATGACACATTTTTCAAGGACTACAAGAAAAAAACTGTTAACCCAAAAACCTATATTCAGCAAAAATATACTTCAGTACTGAAGGGGAAGTCAGGACATCTCAGATGAAAGTAAACTAAGCGAACTTGTCACAGCAGACCTCTTCTAAAAGGATGGCTAAAAGAATTCTCTAAACAGAAAGGAAATCATTTTAAAAAAAAAAGAAAAAAAGGAATCTTGGACCATCAGGAAGGAAGAAAGAACATGGTAAACAAAAATATGGGCAAGTAAAATACTTTCTTCGCTTCTTGAGTTTTCTAGATTATGTTTGACAATTGAAGCAAAACTTATAACACTCTCTGACGTGGCTCTAAACCTATAGAGTAGAAATATTTAGGACAATTATATTCCAAATAGGGGAGGGTAAAAGACGTAAAGGGAAGTAAGGTTTGTTGAACTGGTAAAATGACACCACCACCAGAGTGTGATAAGTTATGTATAAATAATGTAACACCTAGAGCAACCACTAAAAGTTCTACAAAGGGCTGCACTCAAAAACACTATAGGATGAAATTCTTAAAAAAAAAAAAAATTTAAGTAACCCACAGGAAATGCAAGAAAAATAAAATAAAAACAAAAACAAAAAAATAGAGAACAAAAATACAATAGCAAACTTAAACCCTAATATATTAATAACTACATTAATTATATAATTGGTCTATATACAAAAGTAAATTGTCTAGTCAATTAAATGAAAGAGATTAATACAATAGATTTTTTTAAATGACCCAACTATATGCCAACTACAAGAAAGCTACTTAAAATAGAATGATGTAGGCAGGTTGGAAGTAAAAGGATGAAAAAAGGTGTATCCTGAAAACACAATCGAAAGCTGGAGTGGTTATACTAATATCAGATAAAGTAGACCTAAGAGCAAAGAACATTTTACTAGAGACAGAAAGGGACATTTTATAATGAAAAAAAGGTCAATCTACCAGGAAGACATAGCAATCTTAAATATGTATGCACCGAACAGCCCAGTTTCCAAATTTGGGAAACAAAAACTGATAGAACTGAAAGGAGAACTAGACAGTAGACTTGTGGGTACAACTGTAGCTGGGGCATCACCACCCCTCTGGCAGCAACTGACAGAACAACTAGACAGAAAATCAACAAGGATACAGAAGAATGTAACAACCCCATCAACCAACAGAATCTAATTGACATTTATAAAACACTCCATCCAAGAATACCAGAATACATGTTCAAGTACCCACAGAACATACCCCAAAATAAGCCACATTCTGGGCCGTAAAGCAAGACTCAATAAATGTAAAAGGATTCAGGTTATGCAACGTAAATTTTCTGACCACAGTGGAATTAAATTACAAATCAATAACAATATTTTGAAACAAAACCAAATGGACACCTCCCAGCTCTGTGTCTGGGACTTGGTTTGGCCCTAGAACTTATCGAGTCCAATCTCATTATTCAGTGGAGGAAGCTGAGGCTCAGGGAGGAGACATACCTTCTTCAGGGCCTCTTAGGTGCTCAGTAAATATGCATTGGATTGATTAGTTAAACATAGCAACACAACAGCCACGCTTTCACGAGAGTAGCTGCTACCACAGGAAGAAGACACATACCTGAGCTCACTGCATCTGTAACCCCTTCAGAAGTCCCCTGGGCTGCTCCGGGCCCTCCCACCTCTGGACACCCCAGCACCTTACATCTCCCATTGTCACATACTGTCCGGCGGTGCCAGAGCTCTTCCCCGGACAAGGCCGAGTCTTACGTGTTATAGCTGCTTAGACAATATTTCGTGAATGAGTGGAGAGTTTTCTTGAAGGACATTTTGCCTTTCAGGACGACAGGTTCTTCCAGCAGATCCTTCTCTGAGAATTATTTATTCAAGGTGTAGAGCAGAACGGGGTCAGCAGGGGTGCTGCATTCAGAGGTTGCCATCAAAGGCTGTGGAATCTTCTGTAACCCACTGGGAAGGGCTTGTTGCGGCTCTGGGGCTGCTTAACATGTAGGCTTCTTACAGTTCCTTTTTTGGACCCCCTGCCCCCCTCCCCAACCCCCCCTCCACTCCCCTTTCATCCTGAGATAGGCAGAACGAGGAAGCTTGTTTGCTTTTTCCCTCCTGCGATCTGATTCCAGAGGGTCTCACCAGGCACACATTTCTTTTCCTTCTGACTTTATATCCATATTTAAATCATGCTTGGGGAAGTCATTTATTGGATCGCCTCAGGCTCATGGTAGAGTATATGAGATCCTTGATAAGCTTAATATATTTGTATTAAAAATTAATAAGAGAGCTATATTGTTTGCAACTTTAAATCACGATTTGATTTAATTCATTTTATTTAATATACAAGCACAATTCTAAAATTTAAAAAAAAAAAAAGAAAAAAGATGTGATGAGATTGAAATCAGTTCTGGGACCCTGTCTTGATTCCTGAGTGAACCATGCCTTTCATGCGGCAGACAAGCTGTATTGCCATTTCTCGTGTGACATTTAGCGTCAGTGCACGGGTGCAGCCACCCCCTCAGAGGCGTCAAATGAGTCCTCTGTGGAAGATTATGTGCAGGCTCCTTTTAAATGCTACCATTAAAAAAATAAAATTTAATGGAAAGAGATAAGCTTTTCCCAGCACACGCCGGCTCCGATTTTATATTTCCTTAATCTGTTTTATATACTGCTGCAGGAAATTAAACCAAAATTGTCCTCTCTGACGTGTGCACATGCGGCCGTTGGGAGGGGCTGAGAGAAGGGAGACAGAGCTCGGGAACAGTTGCTCCGGTTTGTCAGAAATTTATTGTAAATCCCTTTATTGGGGCGGGGTGTGTGGGGGCACCTTCCTCATCTTCCCGCTGGAGTGAAGAGCTGTGGCCGCCATGGAAAGACAGCCTGGGCCCAGGATCACATACGTCTCTCTTCTTACATCACTGAGAACAGTGGCCCCCGTGACGTCCAGGCCGTGTCCAGGACAAGGACGCAGCGTCCTCCACCACCCGCTCTGAGTTTCAGCTGACTGTCTCGTCACTGTGACCTGTCACTCACTCTCACCCATAAGACAATCATGGATGGATTCGGCACGTTACTGAATCCTACATCTTTTTCCCTCCTTCTCTCCTTTTCTCTTTGACCCTGGACATCACTCCGAGAAAATGACAATGTTTACTTGTCAGTCATACCTGCACTTACTTTTACCTTCCAGATAAATGATGTGGATTTCTTTTTTCACTCTCTCGCTCTCTTCAAATAGGTCCTCTGCCTCCCGCTGTGCTCACCTCCGCCCTGCTTCTGGCCAGCCATACGGATAAGATCTTCTAGTCTTAGTATCTCAGATCCTACACACACACACACACACACACACACACACACACACACACACACACACACACACCAGACAAGACAGTACAGAGTGCCACCAGCCCCTTCTTACCTAGGAAGACCCCGTGCCCCTCAGGGTATCTCAGGAGGCCTCCAGTCCCTCCCCTGGGCCGCTGCAGGCTGTTCGCAGGTGGAGGCTGCACAGGGCCGACTCGGAACGAGTGGACTCTGGGTTGAGTGCTGAGACCTGGGTGCTTACCCTGGGCCAGCCAGCCTCTCAGGCCACACATGAGGCCATTGGACCAGAGGGCCTCACCATGGCCCTTCCATAGGAAGCAGGCTGGCAGGTGTGGAAGCGAGGCCGGGGAGGCCAGGCAGCCCCCTTCCTGGCAGTGGCTCTGCAGGACAGGAAGCCTCCTGCTGACGCTCAGGCACCTGTCCTGTGGGAGGACGGGCAGGCCTGTCCCTTTAATGACAAGGAGACTGTGCATCAGGCACAAGTAACTGTGACTCGAGTAAGATGGGAAGTGGGGAGAGAGTGAAACAGGACAGGAAGGAAGATGGGAACCTAGAATATGTTTGCAAACATGCAGACCAGCCAAAAATCTCTTTGTCGTGTAGTCCTGAGTCAAATCACTGAGAAGCACAGATCATTCCCCAGGTGAGGAACCTGGAGAAATATAACAGGAGGGCAGAAAGAAGCTAGTTGGAGAGTTCTCCTGAGAAACGAGGCCAGACCCTCATCCAACACAGAGCATCTGTGAGGGGCAGGGCAGGCCTGGCTGCCTGTGGGGGCGCAGCGTGGGCAGCCACTGCTCTTTCTGCAAAGAGCTCCTCAGGCCGTGCTTCTGGCCTGCCATCTTCCTTGGCCACGTCACAAGTACATCTGGCCCTCTGTTGAGGAGAAGGGCAAGGAACATTTAAGACAGCTTTCAAGTAAGAGAATTCCCTGACGGACCAGAAGTATCTCTCTGACCTCTCTTTATAGTCGTGCTCCCGTGCGGGCAGGTCTCTGCCCCCAGACATCAGATGTCCAGATCCATGGAGGATCCAGGCCAGTGCCCCAGGGGAGAGAGCAGGGGAGAATAAAACATGGGACATTTGTTCCCCAAATGGCCTCAGACATGTGGTTTTCATCTTCAGCCCAAAGGGATCTCACAGAGCTTGGCTGCCTGCAAGGTGTGGGCCGCTCCTAACTCCTCCCCACTCCCGACGCCCCCACCCCGGGGTTTGCTTGCAGATACTGTGTACCCACAGGGCAGGCCCACTCCAGAAGGAACACGTCCCCACCACCCAGAATCGCAGACCCAGCCCCACTCTGGGTTTTCCCGCTGGGATGTCAGGGTGATGGGCGTGACTCAGTGCAGGGTTCCAGCCAGAAGCCGTGAACATGTTAGGGGCCAGCGCCTGACATGGTGTCTCTTTCTTTCCTTCTCTTTTTTCTTTCTCTCTCAGAGCTAAATCTAGACCCCATCTGCCTGCCTGTTTCCCTGTATTCTAGCCTAAAGGGAACATTTTCAAACGGGCAAAAATGAAGACAGGAACCCAGGCTGAAAGCACCCATAGATGAACACCTCGCTTCTCGGGGCCCCAGGTTTCTCCTGTGGAGAATGAAGGGGGCACAACCACCAAGGCGCTTCTCAGCTCAAAAGTCTCTGTGACTCGAGAAATGTCCAGACCCAGCAACCCCACCTGTAGGAATTTGTCTTCCGCAAATGTTCCGCAAACGCAAGAAAATCCTCTGCTGGAAGATCACATCACATCAACAAAACATTGGGAGGGAATCTGAGTTTCCGAGAGTAGCTTAGTGAACGATGGTCTATAGATGTGATGGAATTATTTGTACACAACCATCCAAATGGTAATCGTGGGCTATAAATCACCATTGACTACTAACTAGCTGTTGGGATTTGTTGAGAGCTCACTGTATCAGCTGTTCTCTGCCCTGAGGGCGCATTGGAATCTGCTGAGCTCAAGCCTCACCCCCAGAGAGCAGGTGTCGGGGGATCATGTGTGGGGTCTGGGCACTGGTGTCTCTTTTGAAGCTCCCTGGTTGATACAACCACAGAGCTGCACACCAGGTACTGTTCAGGGGCTTACTAGCCACCAGAGGGGTGTCTTTACTCATCTCCTGAAGGCACGTCTGCATCGAATACAGGGGGTCTGGTGCCCCTCCCTTCCCCCAGCCCCCCAGGAGCAGTGCAGGATGATACTGTTTGTCTCTATTAATTGCAAACATTTTTGAGAGTATCCTGGTTATTTATTACTGTATAACAAACCATCCCAAAGCTTACCTAGCAGAGTATAACCCCCACCATTTTATCATGCTCACAGATTTTTGGGGTCAGGAATTCCAACAGGTCACAGTAGGAATGGCTTTCATCGTTCCCATGCTATCTGGGGCTGCAGCTGGGCGCACTGGAATCTGGCTGGTGGCTGGAAGCATCTGGAGGCTTCTTTACGCACATTTCTGGTGTCTAGGCTCGGCCAACTTCAAAGACGGGCTCAGCTAGGATGTCAACCACAGAACTTACACGTGGCCTGTCCACGTGGTCTGGGCTTCCTCGCAGCATGAACCAGGCAGAGGCTGCTGGCCTGTTGAACCTGACCTTGGAAGTCAATAGCATGACGTCCATTGCACACTATGATCAAACTGGTCAGAAGCCCACCCACGTTTCAGAAACACGTTGCAGGTAGAATTGACAAGATTTAGTGATGGACTGAACATGGAGAATGAAGGCAGGGATTGTCAAAATACCGGTGCTATACCATCATATGACATAGAAAGGATATAAAAAAGTATATGTACATCATAATCACAGTAGATGAGAATTGAATGCAGCATGCAAACATGAAAATTTACTTTAAGGTGGTAGGAGCATGGTATTTCATCCTTAATATCACTTGATTATTTTAGTAATGCTTCTTAAACCTCTGTAACCGCCCACCAAACCTATGCACTAACAATCCCTGAAGATAGTTGTTGGACAGCAGGCCCAGCACGACTCGCATCTCGAGTCTGCTTTCCAAGCCCCACATTAAAAAACATCACCTTGTCACTTCACATTCTGGCTTGGAGAACCACAGGGCTGCCTCACTATAGACCTTTGGGGTTTTCCAGGTCCTGCTGTCACGGGAAAGGTAAAGAGTGGGCAGGGCCTATGCTGGGCTCTCATCTGTCTTCTTTCTTTCCCCTTTAGGCTTTTGACATTATGAGAGTGACACACGGCAGAGAGCACAGCCTCATCGAGGATTTGATCCTACTCTTAGAAGAATGCGACGCCAACATACGAGCAGCCTAACTGAGCCGAGTCAGGTGGAAAGACGGCTCATGCCTCGACTGAATGCCTTACCGAGATCACACCCTCAGTACTTAGTTTGCTGTGTGACCCTCCCCTGTTAGAAATGCTGTTCTGTGTTTAATGTAGGTTTGCCAACCACAAGAATCATTAGTTGTAGAGAAGCACGATTATAACAAATATTAAAAAGTTTGGTTGAAAATGCCATCCAGTAATTGTTTTCTTTGCTTACTCATTGGTAATCTTAATGTTTAAGATCTCCACATTACAGGTAGAAAATTCTATTAAAAGCACCGCAAAGTAAGTATTAATGTTCTCATTGGATATATGTAGGATAAATGGATAAAATCAATGTTTTCACATTTGTTTCCAAGCAAAAACTAAATGTCCATTTTGGCAAGAAGCAGAATTTTCAGATGCCGTCTTTATTATTTGTGTTAAATGATATCTATGTCCGTTATTCACTCCCAAATACGTCTTCAACACGAGAAGGTTTATCCTGAATCCTAGGAATAAGTTATTTTAGGGGTTATTAGAAAAGGAGAGGAAATCTAAATGGAAAAGAAAAAAAAAATGTTTTTTCAAATGTCTCATGGCTTGTCGTGTAACTCTCTCATTCTGAGCATTTCATAAGCCTTTGTGTATGTCGTGCTTTTTTGCCTTGACTTTTTTTCTAATTTCCTACATCTTGTGGTTTGACCGTGTGATATGCATAGCACGAAGCTCTATTACCCTGCAGAAAGCAGGGTTCTAGCATTCCAGCTCAAATCAGGCTTGCTTTCTTTCCTTTTTCCTCTCTATTATTCCAAATTCTATGGCCTGCTTTTCTGTCTTTCTGCTTTACAAATACTGAAAACCTTTCCTTTCCCTCCGCAAAAAAAAAAAAAAAAAAAAAAAAAAGGTAAATTATTTTCTGGGTCAGTAATCCCATGAGCAGTTTCGTCCCTCCCTCCTGCTCAGATGACACTGGTCGTCACTGGAGCCCTTTGATTCCTGCAGCTGACAGGTTCTTAGAGAGCCTCTTGTCACCTGCAACTCATGTACCCTCTGTCCTGTTCAGGAGACCCCCATCCTCACAGAGGGTGGCAGGTGCCCTGGCCACGTGGGTGCCCTGCAGCAGCCGGCATTGTCAAAATGACACATGGACATCTGGTAGAGCAGAAGGAACCAGCCTCTTTGTGCAGCTGAGAAAGCTGACGACTGGAAATGGGGGTCCACTTGTATAGTAACACGTGGTGACCACTCTGATCACTGAAACAAGCATGACATCCCGCAGGCTGGTGAGTTTTTCATGAAAAGCCACGAGCTTGCTTCCGCTCCAGCCAGCGTCTCTCAAGCATCCAGTATACCTCCAAGGCTCACAGTATTTCAGATAACCGCAGTAGCACAGCAAGGTAGGCGTTCTAGAGCCCGTTTTATAAGTAAGGAAACGGAGGCCTGGAGTGAGGTGCTCTGGGGGTCTTCCTCATTTACTAAGTGACCTTAAGAAAGTGGCTTAACCTCGGTCTTTCTGAGAGACCAGTTCTACCCAGTTCAGCAAATATATATTGAGTGGTAACTGTGTTTTTAGGAAAAAAGGAATCAAAGACTGAATAAGACATGCTCCTCGTCCTCAAAATACACACTATCTAGTATAGTATTTGTATCAGTGAGGTTTTACTGCATAGCAAAAAACAACCCCAAACTAACATGAATGAATTCCATTCGTGATTTGCTACGTCAGCAATTTGGGCTGGAGATTTCTTCTGGTTTGGCCCAGTCTCCATATATCTATCCCTGCCCTTGCAAATCCCGTTGCGAGGGCATGGAAATGTGCAGAGGAAGAAAACGTGGCCATCTATGCAATTACCATAGCAACTCTTAAGCTATCGTGTTGTTAGGGAACATTGAGTGAATTTGATGAAATGCATAGACCTTGGCTTGGCTGATCTCAGCTGGGCTCACTCATGGTCTGCTGGTGGGTCAGCTGGGCACACAACGGTGCCTGGGCCATGGAGCTCATTGGGTAGGCCAGCCTTGTTCCCATGGCAGCGGGGCTCCAGAAACAGGAAGTAGACAAGCCCCTGTGTGCAAGCCTTTCTCAAAGCTGTTTGTGTCACATTTGCCAATATCCTGTGGGCCAAAGCCAATCGCAAGGCCAGCCCAGAAGAAGGGTGGATAAAGCCTCCTCCCAGTTGGAGGGGCTACAGAGTCCCATTGCAAGGACATGGATACGTGCAGAGAAAGATACTATGGCCATCTCTGCAATTCCCATAGCAGCCCGTAAGCTCTTTTGGTGTTAGGGAACATTGAGTGAATTTGGTGAAAGCCATAGACCTTTTTTAGAAGAACATATACATATGAACGATTTGCTTTTAGAATCAAGGATTCTTGAACTCCCTATGTCCCACCAGTGGACTCCCCGGGGTCCTTCATCTAATGAAAACTAGACTTGCAACCTTTCAGAAATACTGGTAAGAATTGTATTGGCTCCTCATTTTAAATTCAGTAGGAAAAGAGAAGTCATAACAGAAGGTGGAGGAAGTCTTACATGCCAAATGAGCAGAGTTCACTGATAGAAACCTGCGTTGGCCAATTTTCTGAATGAAATTTATCAGTCCCTGATGATCCTGGATTAAGAAATTTGCTGTCAAGCCTCCTAGAGAAAGCATGATGGGCTTTTAAATCCCTCTCAGCCGGGTTCCCGTTTTCTGAGGAAAGGGCCCGTAGGAGGAAAAGGGCCCTGCATGCATCAACTTTTAATAGAAAGCAAACATTTAAGCAATGGTAAATATTTACCGAACAACTTTACAGCAGAATAATTTTGGAGAAGAGTGAAGGGGATGGAGAACATAATTTAAAATTCATGTCACCAGTGGCTGACGATTTATGGCTACCCCAGCCTCCATGACTGCTATTTCATTAATCCACAGTCATTGTAGCGGCAGGCTTTTTTCACATCAGTAACTTGACGCCATTAGTTGCTCCTCTGGGATGAGAACACATTTAAACTGAAAATGAACACGCTGGGCATAATTTATAGCCATGCCATATGAATGCTAAGAGTGCAGGGGAGAGAGGCTGCTTGGGAAGCCTGCTCACTATGGGAGCTTAGGACAGGTTTCCTCCAGCCCAGCAAGAGTTCTGGGCTGACAGAGAGGGTGGCCGTACCCTGCTGAAGCCAGCCAGACGGCCACAAACCACAGAGGTCCCTCCGTCCAGCTCGCTGCAGGGATGAAAGAGAAATTCCATACGTGGGAGGCCTCCCCTGAGTTATTTTCTGGCCCGGTCAGGAAGTGACGTTATACTCACTGAGAGTAGCCCACTGGAATTCCTCAAGGAGAGTCTGGGCATTATCTATGGCGTGTCCGAACATCCAATGACAAGCAATCACTGGCGGAAGCTTCTGGAAAACTCTGGAGCCCTCCTTTGCCTGAGGTCTGTCAGAGATCAAACAGGTTGAGACCACCACCCCAAACTGGGCTGCTCCCTAAACCTTTGTCAAGTGCATAAGCATCTGGATGCTGTTGACGCACAGCCAACATATTCGAAACCAATATTCAAAACCAACATCAAAATCCAGTTCTCTGCCTTTCACATTTAGCTCAGCACCGCCATCATCTTTCCACTTTTCAGCGCAGAAACTGTCACTGCCTCACCTTTTTCCCTTTATCAACGGAATGAGCTCTGTCTGTTCCTCCTCTGAAGTGCTTTTTAAAATTTCAGCCGTTTGTATTCGTCATCCATTCCTCAGCCACTGCAAAGACCTCCTCACTGCCCTTGCCTGCTGTCCCTCCCTTCCCCATCCTCTGTCACGGATGCCAGTCATGTCCCCCAAATACCTATTTCCTCATTTCCTCTTTTAACTCCTCGCTCAAAAATTTACAGCGCCGCCCCGCCCCCCTCCCGCCCCTCCATTGCCACTGGAAGTTCAATCTTCAGACCAGCACTGCTGCTCTCAAACCACTGAATCTTGTACTTAAGCAACCCCCGCACCAGCCTGCCAGGCCAGAGGACCAGGCAGCCATCTGCTGCTTTGTCACTTCTTCTTATCAGGTCCTTGTTTGGTTCACACTGACTAAATTCCCTTTCTGCCCCACCTAGCTAAATCTTACCCGTTCTCAAAGGTCTAGCTCAAGGCTCTTTCTTCTTTTGCCGTTCTTTAAAAAAAAACCCAAATATGTTATAGTCTATAACCATAATTTTTCTTTTTGGTGTTCCAGTTGTATCAGCTTTGGCTGTCGGGATCTTTTTCAAGTTGGATCCTACGTCTTATGTGTTCTTACCATTTTGGAAATATTTTTTTTTTGCTTTGGGGCACCTTATACTTTCCCACTCTAGACCCAGAACTAGGTATTCTCCATGGAGCCCTGGTTTCTCTTAATCAGGAATGGTATTTAGAAACCCCAATCTTGTCATAATGTTTGCTTCTTGCTACTAGGGTGTCACTGCTTTCTAGGTCTTTTGAAAATCATGAGTTCATACTGATACCACCAATTAAAATGCAGCATCCCCGTTGTTTTCATCTCCCTCCCGCCATATCTGTACTTCCCTCATCCACACAAAATAGTTTCCAAATTACTACTACAACCACTACCAACAGCAAACCTAAGTAAAATTTAAGATTCTTTTCTAGAGGATTTTGTTCTTAGGCAAAAACAACAACAACAAAAAGCTTGTATTGTCAGAATACTATGTTTAAAAATTATTTGAATTATTTTCTGTGTGATTATGTAATCAATTTGACATCCAATGAGGTCTATTTGTTTCTATTTTTACTCAAATGTAGGTTTATTTGCCCCATTATTGATTTATGCTAATATACAAATATCAATATAAATTTTGCTATTACAAATAATGTCATAATGAAGAATCTTGTGTACATTTTTTGTATGTTGATGGAGATGTATGTCCAAGGTATTTCTGTGGAAGTGGTATTGCTGCGTCAATGCAATTACATAAATGCATATGTAATTTTATTAGGTATCATCAGAGTTACCTTGAGAAGGATTGTTTATGCCTATTTCCCTGCCGCCTTGCACATAGAGTGGGTTGTTCAGCTTCTGAATTTTTTGCTAAGTTAATAGAAGAGAAACAGTATCTCAATGTAGTTTAAATTTCCATTTTTCTTACTAGGGAAGTTGGATGTCTTTAAATACCTAAAAAACGTTTGTCTATTTTATTGTGTGCTAACTTACTTGTCATTTTTCTATCAGGTTTTTTTTTTTTTCAGGTCTTTTTTTCCTTTATCTTTAGTTTTCTCTATATTAGGGAGATTTTCCCTTTGTAGTATTTAGTGTTCTCAGTTTGCCATTTGTTTTTTGACTTTGCTTTAATTTGTTGGCCTAAGTACCCTAGGATAGAGTTTTCAAAACATTTTCTAAGAACTCTATTCCATGAGAAACCAGGGCCTGGTTGTCAAGTTAAGCACTGCCAACCTTCCTCATGTGGTTCTTGATTCTTAACAGTTTATGAGTTGAGTTCACATTTAAAAATTCATTCTTGTACAACCATTCTGTGGTCCTCTCGTCTTTAGCCAGCACCTCGTCTGGTCAGGTTTCTTTACCTGGTGCGATGAATTTATTCTTGAACTGTCTGGAGCCTTAGTGTTCTTGCCTTTTTGGATTGCTTCAATCATCCATTAAACTAGATATACAATTACTAAGATGCATTTCAGAGAATCTCCTGGGTTCAGATATGGTCCTTCTTCGCCCCCTCGGATGACAGCAATTCAATATGGGGATCAATCAGTTCATCCACCTCAGAATCTGTTTCTTCTCAGGTTGTGTCAGAGGCATGAAGAGCCCAAGGCATGAGCTTCCCATAATAATGGAGCCATTGTTGGATTCCCTGCAGGAATCATTCCTCCCTTACAAACAAAATCATTTAAACCAGAAGATCTGGAGGTCACAGGGATAGTAAACAAAAATTCGGGCAAATTCATTATTAACTGGAAATGTATAATAAAGACTATAGTCTTCCAAATTGTGCTTCACATGAATACTTCCTTAGAAAGCTACTGGATGATGTTACTTCTCTAATTTTATCTTCTTTCTCCTATTTTCTATGTTTTATATTTTTGCTTTACTTTATGAAAGATTTCCTCCATTTTACCTCTCAAAATTTAATAGAACTTTTTCACTTCCACTAGCATCATTTTCAATATTCAAGATCTCTTGATTTATCTTTCAATGTTCTTTCTAAATTGCATCCTATCTTTGTTTTGTGGATTCAGTATCCTGTCTCTCTAAGGATGCTAAGATAGTGGTGAGAAGGTTTACTTTTTTCCTTCTGTGCGTAATTTGTTTCTACCAAATTACCCATTTTGGTTTGTATTTGTCTCTTTTATACTGTATTTTCCCTCATATATCTGGTGACTATTGGCTAACTGCTCATAATTTAGAGTAGGTTTATAAAAACTGGAGACTTTATGGCTTCTGATTATGGAATGCTGAGTTTTGTAATTCAACTCTCCCATCAAAAAAAAAAAAAAAAATGGAAACACTGGGACGAAAAAATAACTTTTAAAACACCGAAGGGTTTAAAAGACACCAGGGAACTCCAGGCTAGTTTTTGGATGAAAACCTCTAACAGAGAGTTTAGTGAACTACTAGGTATCAGAACCAAAGCTTCTTGTTCACCAAAGACATTTGTCAGTGCCACATACTTGAACTTCAGAGGCTTTATGGGGAAAAAGGGACAGAAGTCAAGGCTCATGAAATCCCTAAGGTGCTAAGACTTAAAAGAGATTCTGTCCCATTGAACTGGGACAAAAGGCTAAACACTTATTGTAAGGGGAAATAGGCTCAGGGATGTCTTGGTGCTGAAAAGAGCAACAGATGAAAAATGAAAGGAAAGAAGGCAAAAAGAAGACCCTATAACACGAGTGACTAAAGAGCAGACCTTATGTGAGTTTTCAATTCAAGCAGGCCAAGTGCGAGTTGACCAAGGAGTCGTAAAGTTGTGAACTGACTTTAGGTGTTTCTCAGCTGGTAATACCCCCAAATCTCTGGCAGAAATAAATGAAATACCTCAATGGAAAAGAAGTCATTTTTCTAGGTCAATGAATGGCCATCAGGAATTCAAGAACAAAAGCAACATGAGCGTGTAGTAGGAAAATATAATAACAGCAACAACAAACTTACTCAAAGTCTAATACTGAAAATATTATATATATATATATATATATATATATATATATATATATATATAATTAAAACAGTTAAGATTACTATTTAAATTAGTAAATTATAGTTTTTTAAAGCTAGTTAAGGAAGTATAAAAGTGAAATAATATATTTGAAAAAGAATCATATAGATTCTAGAGATGAAACCTGCAATAATTGACATGAAAACTAAAGAACTCAAAATACAAAGCAAGCACAAAATAGAGCAGATCAACAACAAGAATAAAAGAAGATATAAATATCAGGAATAAAAAGGGCACATGACTCCAGATGCTTCAATATTAAAGAACTGATAAAAGAGTATGAACAACTTTTATGCCAGAATTTTTGAAAAGATAGGTAGAATGAACAAATTTCTAGAAAAATATAATTTACCAATGTTGACTTAAGAAGAACATTTTTAAAAATCGTATAACCAACAACGCAAAACCACAGTTTGTGTGTACTCTTTAATATTCTTTCCACAAAGAAAATGACATGCTGAGTTGGTTTCACCTAGTGCATTCCATCAAAACATTTAAGGAAGATAAAATTTAACCCTTCACAATTTTTTCTAAGGAAGAGAATAGTGAGGAATACTTTCTTCCTCCCTTACTCTTTTACTTGTTTCACCTAAATACCCCAATCTAACAGTACAGAACAGGAAAGTGTAGACCCATTTCACTCAAGAACATAGGGTAAGCGTCCTAAACAAACGTTAGCAAACCGAAGTTCACAATACATCATATATTACTAAGCCAAAATTGGCAACATATTAAAGGGGATAATACATCTGGTAACCCACAACATTAGCACATTAAACAGATATCATGAACATCTTAGTATGTGCAGTAAAAGCATTTGAAAAAAATGAACATCTTTTCATGATTAAATAAAAGTTCAGCAGAAGAAGAGGAGAAGGAAACTTCTTCAAAGGTGAAGAATATCTACAAAACCCTACAGCAAGCTTCGTACTTAATAAAAAATGTTGAAAGTTTACCCGTACCACTTGGTAAGTCCTGGAGATCTAAAGCACAGTATAGTGAATATAGACAACAATATTGTGTTATAATCATCAAACTTGCTAAGAGATTAGATCTATTTTTTATTATTTAAGTATAGTTGTTATATAATATTATATTAGTTTCAGGTGTATACCTTTCGACATTTGTATACCTTACAATGTGATCACCACCCTAAGTCCAGTCATCACCTGTCACCGTGCAGACTTACCACAACCTTATTGACTATAGTCTCCGTCACTTTTTTTACCCATCCCCCCACACCTTACCCCTCTGGCAACCATTAGTTTGATGTCTGTTTCTATGAGTCTGTTTTTGTTTTGTTTTGTTTGTTCATTTGTTTTTTTTTTTAAATTCCACATGTAGGTGAAACCCTATGGTATTTGTCTTTCTCTGTCTGACTTATTTTATTTAGTACACTCTAGGTTCATCCCTTTTGTTTTAAACGTCACAAGTTCATTTCTTTTTATTGCTGAGAAGTGTATATATATATACATATATATCTGAGTAATATATATATAGCTGAGTTATATATATATGTGTGTGTATATATATACATATGTATATGCATATATATGTATATGGATAAAGAAGAGGTGATATATATGTATATATCACCTATAGACACCTATATATATCATAGACACCCCAGATTACGGAATATATATATATGACCTCTTCTTTATCCATTCATCTATCAATGGACACCTAGGTTGCTTCCATATTGTAAATAATGCTGCAATGAACATGGCTATGCAGATAGCTTTTCAAATTGGTGTTTCATTTTCTTCAGATAGATACTGAGAAGCTGAATTTCTGGGTTGTATGGCTGCTCTATTTTTAGTTTTTTGAGGAACCTCCATACTGTTTCCCACAGTGGCTGCACCAATTTACACCCCCACCAACAGTGCACAAGCATTCCCTGTTCTCCACATCCTCACCAACACTTATTATTTGTTGATTTGTTGATTTGTTTGATAATGGCCATTCTGACTGGAGTGAGGGGGTGTCTCATTGTGGTCTGGATTTGTATTTCCCTAACAATTAGCCACATTACCTTTTGTTTGACCAGACTTGACATCTAAACTGCCTTTTATATCTGGAATCAGAATAAAAAACCTTTGCTAGACCACGTAGGGATTTGGAGTTAAAAAGAAGGTAAGTACCATCCAAATCAACCTCAGGAGGTGGGCTGGGTTGAGCAGCTGAGACTGGGGCTATTTCTTGGGGAAGCTCTATTCTGGGGCCCCGCAGGCCCAGCTCAGGTGATGTGGGAGGGGCACCCTCACCTTGACCCCTCACTATCTCTGAAGCACAATAGAATTCGCTTCAGATACAATGGCCGGTACCTTTTTACTACTGAAGACAATTTTACATTAATTTCCAAGAGGTGCCATCGTTTAGTTCAATGTGTTTCATGGGTCACATGATCTCCGATTACTAAGGTGACACTTAGGACAATTTTATGGCAAATTGAGTCCCAAATTACAGCCCCTGAAGGCGCCCACGTTAAGAATGGCCTGTAAGAGCGCAGCAGGGGGCCTGAGCCCGGTTACATTGCAATCAAATACAGTTACTAATGTACCACTTCAGTAAAACCGAGAGCAATGCATTATTAAGACACATGCTCTGATCTTCTCCTTTCTGAAAAGGAGTGCTCAAATTACCATAGACACCCCAGATTACGGAATAATGAAGACAGAATTGTTTTTGCATGAACTGGAATTTCCCTGTAGCTGAGTTAAGAAGCATGACCCACTAGGAGTGATTTGGAATTATTTTTTTCCTTCCCTTTCTAAAAAAAAGGATCAGCCACTTGGATTGTTTTATTTCTTCTGTAGACATTTTACTTCTCAGCTGTGAGAAAACAGTGCCTCTAGTATAGCAGGGTCTGAGGAAGCCCGACTGGGTAATTACTAAGCAAAACGTGTAAAAATAACAAGCATCACCCACAGAATACTTCACATTCTGAGAGATTTCAGGGTTTGAATGCACCTGCGTGTAGCAATGTGCTGACTTTGGTAAGATGCTAGTGAGACAGGTGGTAGGTTTCCTACCTTTTGAGAATCTACTATAGAAACTAAATATTGACGTGCACGTGGCTAAACATGCATTTGCAATATTGAATGTGAAATAAAAACAAGAATTGGATAGGAAGTTGATTGCGTCCTGTCCAGCAACGTTACCCTGGGAGTGAGGTCGTTTTTTCATACATTAAATATTGGACTATTACTGGATTCCTGCGAGATATAGGGGAACATTGACTCATCACATTTTCAGTATGTAAAAACCATGCTCCGGGACTTCCCTCTCTGGGTTTGTACTTTCTGTATGTAGCGCATGCATTTGTAAATAATATAAAAGATTAACTATTATACACTTCTTTTTATTCTGGTTTTCTTTTAAAGACTTCAGATTCCCGGTTATGTGACTGTTGAAACCCGTTCACCATTGTGCACAGCCGAGCACTTACTATCTAGCATTGGTGAGTGCAAAATAATAATGTGTGCTCCATCACCAAGCACCCATCTCCTGGGTGCTCAAGACAAAGGACGGGCCTTCTAGAGACTTTCCGTTGCTAATCCCAGAAGATAGAGAGTGTTTGACTTGCAAGAGAGAGAAGATGGGGAAATGAAGAAATTAATTGTTACGGGCTGAATTGTGTCACCCCCCAAAAAAAAAAAAATTTGTATGTTGAAGTTCTAACCCCCACACCTGGTACCTCAGAATGTGACTGTATTTGGAGACAGGGCCTTTAGAGCGGTGATTAAGGTAAACTGAGGTTATGTGGGTGGGCCCTCATCTAATCCAACTGGTGTTCTTATCAGAAGAGGAAATTGAGACACACAAAGACACACCAGGGACGTGCAATCACAGAAAAGACTATGTGAAAAGGCAGTGAGAAGGTGGCCGTCTGCAAGCCATGGAGAGAGGCCTCAAAGGAAACCAATCCTGTGGACACGTTGACCTTGGGCTTCCAGCCTCCAAAACTGTGAGAAAATACATTTCTGTTGTTTAAACCACCCAGTCTATGCCATTTTGTTATTGCATCTGAATATATTAACCATTATTTCTGGTAGGATTTTTAAAAGAACAATCTCAAAATTCCAGAAAAGTTGCAAGTACAGGATAAAAAAATTTTTCATTCCTTGCACTATTTGACAATAAGTTGCTGACATGCCAGAAAGTTCCTCAGAGTTTTCTATAAATGAGGCAAAGATTCTAAATGAGCTGGAGAGATTAGCATCTTAGAAAAAGAAGGGATTACTGAAAGCTCCTCCTGAGAAGATGAAAATGCAAGCGTCGCCTGGGGGATGTGTGATGTAGTGAAAATGACGGGGAGACTTCTTGTGTCTCATTCACCATAAGCTTTGTGATCGTGGGGGAATCACCTCTGCACCCAGTGACAACTGGACTAAATAAATCAGTCACCTCTGAGTTGGCTGCCAACGCAAGCATTTTGTGGTTTTCTGTCTGAGAGACATTTTTCTCTACCATGAGGTCCAAAGGCAAAAACTGTGCAGTCCTGTCTACCAGTGCTGAGTGCCCTTGCCTACCATTTGCACCCCCAGGCTTGCCAACCCCAGCTCTTTAACAGGACGTCTGGCCTCCCCCCCCCCACCCCCCCATCAGCCTCCTACACTCCAGCCAAGACAAGCTCCTGGCAGTCCTGTTTCTCTCAGGTCCCTGGGCTCACCTATTTCCTCTGTTTCAAATGCTCTCCTCTCTTTCCCCTGCAGACATCCCTGGAAGCTTTCGGGTCCTTCTTTTCCATCTTTCCAAACATTTTCCCCTCTGTGCTGCTTGAGCACATATTCACGCCCCTGAAAACTCGTCACATCAAGATAATTGCTTCTTTGCCTTTCTCCCACAAGACTCCAAGTCTCTGGAGGAAAGGGACTGGATTTCTTTCCCTCTCTGTACCCTCAGCTACTGACACGGTGCTTGGCTCATCGTAAGTCATCACTGGATAAATGTGCCTTAAGAACTGGGGCTAGATAGTAGGGTGGGCTGGGTGGTCCTGCCCTTGGGAGTTCCCGGGATAATACGGGGAGAAAGATAACAGCCAAATAGGCAATCACAGTGTAAGGGAGAGTGATCATTACTGTGGGAGAGATAAGCTTGAGATGGGCGCCTTTCAGAATTGGAAAGACTTCCATTCAGCTGGGGTTGATTTACACGAAGTGTTTGCTAGACTACACGCTCCATAAGGGTTTGGAGTATGTCTGCCTCATTCACTGACGTCTCCCCAGCTTCTAGCATATCTGACACATTGTGGTAACCAATAAATATTTGTGCGATGAAGCATGAATGAACTGACAGCCAAATCCTTCCTGTTTTATTCAAACACCATCCTCACCTTCCCCCTCTCTTTCTGACTCGTCCTTGTCCAAAGGCGTGAGCTAATACTTACCTCAGTGGGGTGGTGCTGAAGATCAAAGACAATAATAAATATGAAAGCATTTAGTAGAGTATAAAGCGCTCTGTAAACCTGAGTTACTACTTACTGCTTCTTCCCTCCGAGGGGGGATGTTGGGTGAAGCTGGGCTGGGCTGACCTGGTTGGGGTTCAGGTGCCCTCAGGCCCTATTTATGGGTTTTTCAATGCAAAAAAAGACTCCCGCATTCCCAATTTATCATTCTTTAGACGTTTCATAGGTTTTAATAAGGACCGTAGAGATTCCTTCCTTTGCCACGAGAAAATTCAGGTACAGTAATTAGGGTTCCCACAGTCCCTGCTCCTGAGGGTTTTTCTTTTTTTTCTTGTTGGGCTGCCCCAGGGGGAGCTCTTATTAGAGGAAAAGGAGGCCCACATTTGTGGTGGGAGGAAGCCTGTACTAGTCAGGATTCTGCAGAGAAACGAAGCAGTAGGATGTGTGGAAAAAATATGGAAAGGAGGCTGATTTGCTGCACATGAACTGCGTCATGTAGGAGTATGGGGGGGGCACGGAAAAATGCTTAAATACTGGGGGGAGAAGGGACTGTCGCTGGCCTGGAGGCTGACATGGCTCAGGAGGCTGCAGAGAGGTACATCCTGGGGCAAGTCCCTCATCTGGCCTGTGCTCGAGTGACTTACAATGTGCCTTCAGGGAAAGGGAGACAGTCCCTTCCCTTCAAGATTCCTCTAAGACGAAAAGTTC
This sequence comes from Rhinolophus sinicus, assembly GCF_057876585.1. Classification (NCBI taxonomy): domain Eukaryota; kingdom Metazoa; phylum Chordata; class Mammalia; order Chiroptera; family Rhinolophidae; genus Rhinolophus; species Rhinolophus sinicus. The sequence continues at coordinate 53,930,144 of NC_142506.1, read as the reverse complement.
TGTCACTTGTCACCATGTGGGCGCACAGCTACCTGGACACAGGTGGGACCAGCTGACCTCATGAGGTGGTGTGAGAACCCCAGGGGCTCCCTTTTCTGAGCTGGTGCAGCACCAGTAATTGTCTAAAGTGCTTATTCAGGCTTTTTGCAACACACCCGCTGCCTTCCTAGTATTGGAAGACGCATAAAATCCTGTGTTGCTGAGTAAAATGGAAGAAGGAAAAGGGGAGGTGGATAAATGAAAATATTCTCTATCCTGGGATCCCCAAACAGGGAGAAAAGGGACCAGTTAAGAAATGGGAGTGTCGGTGAAGTCAGTTCAGGTTTTTGGAAAAACGCAGGGGCTGAGCGACTGAAGCGGGTGAACTGTGTCTCCTCTCAGCCTCTGACCCTTTTTCACCTCCTGCCTCCTCTCTATTTAGAAATCCGGGACCCTCAATGTGTCAACCACTCCCTCAAGGCCGGTCTATCTTCTAGAACTCAATGTTGTCTTTCTCCTCTAGGGTTAAAACATTCTCAGAGAAGACAGTGGCCCTGGGCCGTGACCTCTGAGTCACCAGTGGTCCTGCCAAGTGCAGGCGACTTTGCACTTCCGAGGAGGTGTTCATGCTGTGTGTGAGGGGCTGGGCGTTTTAGGGGCCCCGTGGGCTGTAGGAAGACCTTTCTTGGGACGGTTACGTCCCGGGTCCTGGCTGCCCTTATGCCCTTTGGATACAGAGCAATGGCCCCTAGCTGAGCGTGAGCTCACTCACCATCCATCACCTCTCGCACCTTCCTCTCTTTTGCAAACCTCAGGGGTCACGTGACGTAAGCTCTGTGAAACACTAACCTCGACTTCCTCCGTGGGGCTGAGATGGGGACGGGACTGTGTACCTATGTCTTCTGTAAATATGGGCCTTGTCCCTCCGGTAGCCTGCACCTTCCTTGAGGGTAGGAATTGCCTTTCCTTCTGACAGGCATGTGTGAGTACAGATGTGGTCTAAATCCGTAATTCACCGTTTCACAGAGAAATAGTATTAACCAAGACTATTATCATCTGTTTCATTTTTTCATGGAAAATGGTGGCTGCAGGCGAGGCTATGAAACATGACCTCGCAGCTTGTGCCCCCCACCACCAGGGTGTGTACTGAGTAGGTCCTGGAGCAGCTGTAGAATAAAGACTGTTATATTATTTGGGTGGTGATTTACTTTAAAGTGTTCAATATAAACAGTGGAATGTGTGTGAGCTTCTAATGTAGCTTCTGCAGGAACAGTCTGGAATCCACCATTAAGGAGTAACCGGTTCGTAGCATGTGAAAGACTCTGATCAGGAATCCACACTCCAGAAGTCCCTCCAATAAACACTTTATTTTTATTTATTTATTTTTTTAAAGATTTTATTAGGGAAGGGGAACAGGACTTTGGCTTTTTCCAAGTCAAGCTGTTGTCCTTTCAATCTTAGTTGTAGAGTGTACAGCTCAGCTCCAAGCCCAGTTAGTTATAGGAGGCACAGTCCACCATCCCTTGCGGGAGTCGAGGAATTGAACTGGCAACCTTGTGGTTGAGAGCCCACTGGCCCATGTGGGAATCGAACCGGCAGCCTTCAGAGTTAGGAGCACGGAGCTCCAACCACCTGAGCCACCAGGCCGGCCCCTGAGCCACCAGGCCAGCCCCTCCAATAAACACTTTAAATCGCATTAAGTAACTCGAACCAGGAGGCTCATGAATTAACATCTAAGGCATTTAGGAATGATTTTTTTTTTTTCTTGATGAAGATTTGAAGACTTGAAAAATATTCTGAGCTCCACCCCCGTTGCCTGAGGCAGATACCAGAGTCCCACAGTCCAGGACCCTGTCCCTTTCGGAGCTGGTCCCTGGGTCTAGAGCTCCATTTGGCCATGTGCCCCTATGCTTTCTGGCTGCTCCTGCCATCAGAGCCAGTGCCCTGTGAGCCCTTCATGTGAGGATCTCCTCAGAGTCCTGAGCACAGAGCAGGACTTCATGGAGTTCTTGGGAACAGTCTGCTTGACCCCTGTGAGCTTGTCGACTAACCATGTTGTCCATGTGGCAGAAGCCCACCTGAGACGTCTTCTCATTAATCACGCAACTGGGAACCAGGCTTAGGAAGTGGGGGAACATGCAGCCCCATCTACTTCTAATGGATGGAGGCCACTGCCATGTACAAACGAATGGACAAGTGCTGGATGAGGCAAGTTGTCCAGGAGCGGCCTGGGGGAGGGGTGCAGGCCCGCCGGAACCGTCTTTGTTCTAATTATTAAAACCAACGTCTGTCACTCTCTTGCCTTCCATCTGGTGAGCACTTGGCAGATTCTGACATTCTTCTGCGTACAGTCTTCTTTCATCCTCAGAACAAGCCTGGGGACCAGAAAGACAGATGAGGCTTCCCTTCTGCGGATGAGGAATCTGAGCCCAGAGATGCTTGGTGACTCTTTCAAAGTGAACTCCAAGGTGCAGTCATGCCACCAGCACCCAGGATCCGCGACTCCTTGGCCAGGAGTTGCGCTGCATGTCAGAATCCGCAGGGAAACTTTCTCCAAACAAATATAAAACTTCCTTTCTGAGAGTGATTGCCCAAACCCTCTGGATCATAACACTTATTCTGGGCTAGACACTGGGGGCCATAGAAAAATCTACCCTTGGAAGAGTTGCCGTATCTGCTGCGCCAAAATAAGCCACTTCAGCCTAAGGATTATTTTGAGCTAAAGGCACTTGTAAAGCAGCAGAGTCAAGGAGAATGCTCTGACCTCCCCTTTTCTTCCTGAAAATAGGAGATAAAACTCCCATGGGAAAGACTCCCTCCCTGTTCCAGGAGGAAAGAACCATTCTTGTCACCAAGGACGGGGAGTGAGGCTGAGAGAAATGTGTACAAACAGACCTTGTTAAAATAACTTATCTTCCTTTCGCCTCCCCTAGACTTTAGTTACTTTCCCACAATTGCCTCTCTTTGTTCAACCTAGTATAAAAACACTTAGTTTTTGCCACTTCGTCGGGTCTTTATTTCCTTATGAAGTCTCCCATGGCATGTAATATTTACATTAAACAGATTTATATACTTTTCTCCTGTAAATCTGTCTTATGTCAATTCAATTCTCAACCCAGCTGAAGACCCTAAGAGAGCAGAGGTAAAGTGTGCCTCCCCTCCACCTCCAGAAGCCTAGAATTTAGGCACAAATACACAAGTCCTACATTATGATACGAAGCTCATATACCACTAGGACCTTGGAGCATCTTACAGGGGGAGAGCCGTCCCACATTGGAACTCCTTAATACATATTTTTGGAATACAAAAATAAGTGAATAAATGAAATGGAAGCTTAGAGAGGAAGAGGTGACTCTACCTGCGGCCAGGGAAGGCTTTATCATTCAGGGTGGATGATCTAAAACATGGTCGTTCTCAGTGTGCTCAAAATGCCTCATAATGGCTTTCTTTCCCCCTTGTTACAGCTGTTTTACTTCTAGGAATTTATCCAACAGGACTTATCAGAGAAGTCAAAAAGAGATTTATGTTCAATATGTTTGTCGTAGTGTAATTTATCATAGCAAAACAAGTGGAAATAATTGTAAGACCCAATAGCAGGGAATAAATAGTGCCTAAATGACGGTCCATCTACCTGGTGGAATATTCTGCAGCCATTAAAATCAGTTGTAGGAGCGCATTGTACTGAGTGGGGCCATAAATGTGCATGGTGGGATGAAGGGGAAGAAAGCCGACTCCAAAAGCTTTATGTCCAGGATGAGCCACGCTTAGTAAAATGTGTGTCTATAAAACGACAACTGTGGTTCTCTCTGGAATAAGATTAAAGGTCATTTTTATTTTCTATTTCCAGCTTTTCAAAAGTCTGGTTAACACACACAAAAAAGGCCTTTTTCTTGCCAGGTCTTGAGAGACCTTGGGGAGTTTGTGGATCTCCGTGGTCTGGCAGAAGGCTTTTATTTTGAGTTTTCTTCAGAGCACATGCAACGTGATGTAATGTACACGTCTGGACCCGGGAACACTGGGGGGAAGAGGGGAAAGGCCATGTGGGCTGAGCAAGGGCAATTTAACAATTTAACAATGAAAAACAAACAAACCACACACTGTTTACCCAGAGTGCTGGTGGACCCCAAGCACTAGTACCTTCCTTGGGTGGCCTCCGGGTCACCTCCCCTTCTGGGGAATTTGGGCGATGTGAGGCAGACAGTCCACTCCTCGCTCCCTAAACCACCTGGATTCTTCTCGAACTCTTTTTTTTTTCTTCTACTTCTTTCCCCCCCCCCCCCCCACTTCTTCTGCTTCCCCACTGCACCCCCACTCCGGTTAAAGCTGTTGTTTCTCAGTCTAGTGCAGACACAGCTCCCTGGCCCATGCTGGTGTTATGAGCCTTGCGCTCCCCCCAGCTGAGGCAGTCGGTCGCCAGTCGTCGGTTGGCTGCTCACAGCAGCTCAGGGCACTCTTGCGGGCTGCTGCCAGCCACTCACGCTGGCCACGGGCCACTACTGGCAGCACACTGTAGCCCATGGCCCCTCACGCCGACCTCCAGCTGCTCACCGCAGCCCAGCTCCAGGAAGAGCTGTTGTTCACAAACTTAGCTGTAGAGGGCGCAGCTCATTGGCCCATGTGGGAGTCGAACCGGCGGCCTTGGCGTTAGGAGCACAGCGCTCCAACCACCTGAGCCACTGAGCCAGCCCCTCTTCTCGAGCTCTTGGCAAATGCAGGGAAGAGACTGCTGAGCAAGGGCTGGAAGGCCCCGGGGTGAGTGGCATTGGGATGGTGCTGGGGGTGGCATATCCTGGGACCTCCCCTCTTCCCAACAGATGGGATGTAGGGCTAGGCCTGCCTGGGGCTCCACGGAAACAGAAATAAAGTGATTGCAGGATGACCTATGCTTGTCCTCTCTCCCTCCTGCCCTCCTAGCCTCTGGCCTAAGGAGACGCTTCTGGAGGAGAGGCCTGGCCACTGGCCCCAATCAGAGGAAAGGGGGCATAGGTTGGGGGTTGGTGGGGGAAGCTGTCACCCTACATCGAGGGGGGGTGTGCTTGCCTGTTTGTAATGCAGTCTCTGTTTGCCAGGCAGTCTCGCCAGCTGTACCGAGTTCTTAAAGTCTGGAGTCTGTTTTATTTAGCACAGCCAGTGGTATCTGGGATAAAGTGATTGCTCGGTAAAGGTTTGTTCAGTGATTGCTTTCTAAACGTTGACCAGGAATCTGAGGGCTTCATCACGACTTTTTTCCATCTTTTGGAGAGAAAAATGCTTTAGGAGGCTTGAAGGCCAAGCGTGGTGGTCAGTGGTTGGGAGGCCAAGGCCAATTGTATAATAAACCAAGGGCATAGGTTTGACCCAGGGTGGGCCAGGTGCCCCTACTCCACTGTGAATTAGGGCCTTAATCCCAACTGGGCATTTGGTTAACTGCAGACCATGGGTCCTTTTGGGAAGGGAACCTGAATTTTCTTCAGATTCTTGTGCAGGTTTTATCTATCCCCACTTTTTCTCTCAAAGGTGATTCATTCATTCATTCATTCAACTAATATTGTTTAAGTAACCACTATGTTCCAGGCTGGGGCTATAGAAGAACAAGACACCCATGGGTGTTGGGAGCACAGCAGCCACTGACAGGCCAGTGTGTTTACACTCCAAGTCCTCTGTATGTTTATAAGGGTTTTCTAGAAACAATGGCTTCCACCGAAAGAGCAAGTGGAAACATCAGACACTGCAGGCACTAAATGAAACACGGAGGCGTTTCTCCACGGAGGTGTGGAGAGTGACTCTCCTGTCACCGGACACCATGTCACCTTGCTTTGTTTTTTAGGTCCCTCCAGTGCCCAGCGGTGTCTGGGAGTATGTTATGGTGCGATGGTGGACAGAATGTTAATACCCTCCTAGAGGCAAAAATACAGGATTGAAAGGATAAAGAATAAAAGTAATATTCATAACAATTTGAGAGTTTAATGGACAAATATAACCACAATTGTATATTTGGACAGTTTTTCCCTCAGGGAGGAGTGAGGGGATTAGAACCAATTCTAAATGCTGCCTTTATGTTCTCTCTTCTTCCAGGTAAATGGCTAGTTAGGGAGCATCTCCACTTGTTCTTCTGTTGATGGCATTATTTCTAGAAAGGCCTTATGGCATATGGCTTCTTAAGAACTTGTAGCTTCTGCTAGGGTGGCCCAAGGAGGTCTGGCCTAGGGTCTGGGGAGCAGACAAGTGGGAGGCCCGGGCGGTGTGCCTGTCCACACCAGCTCAGCAGCATAGGAGATGGATTCAGGGCAGGGCCAAGCCAGTGGGTTTGCTCTGAGCCGTCTGCTGCTCTCTCTGGGGAGTGTGAAGCGCTCAGTTGATTGGATGGGTGTGGTACCAACATCTTGGAAAGTGCCTTATTGCGGCTCAGAGGGAACTGTCTGCGGTGGAGGGGAAGAGATTATCCTTGAGGGTAAGAGACCTTTTGCCACTTTCTGATCTGTTTCTGCTTTCTTACCCAAGTGTACCCACTTACAGCAGAGACAAGCACCGTGGTACAAAGGTCCGTGTGTCCAGGCCCCAGCAACCTGCAGTGACTGAGAATGCCTGTAACCTGTGGGGGCCCGAGACAGCGGACTGAGGGAGACTCACTAGTCCAACAGAAATATCACCACATCAACACAAGCTTCTCCACACCTCTCACGTGTGACCACCCCACCCCCCCCCCGCCTGACTCTCAGGGACACAGAACGAAGCCAGGGGCTCTGTGACTCCACCCGCGACTGCCACCCACCCCCGGCGGAGCTTCTGAACTTGTTGGAGGCCAGCCAGGCCTCATCTAGGAAATTCCTAGGGGCCTGGGAGGAACCCCTCAGCAAGGCGCTGCTCGAGTGAGAAGTACGCCCAGGCCTTGAATGTTCCGCTCCCATGCAGAAAGGTAAGTCGGAGAAAGAGGAATGCATGACTCTGAGTAGAATAAAAGTGAACATTTAATGCCACCATAGTTTGATTCTTTTTCAACACCAGATTCTTTTTTGACAACATATTACACCTTATATGCCAACAAACAATGTCTTCACACTGGAAATGGCACACAGCTTAATGGAGGCATGTCACCAGTTTGTGAGAACTATCACTTTCCTTTCCAGACTGTTCTCCAGGTAACCTGCTCATATCTATCATGACCAAGCCAACAGCTAACTTTTATATAAAGGCCCAGACACAAAATCCAGCCTGTTTGCAAACAGGCGGTCAGGAACTGCCCATGTACAGAAGAGTTGAATTTCTGACTTTAACAAATGAACTTTATTAAAAATTCTGAACAGCAAACACTTGTAAGCTAAGAACTTAATTTTCAAAATGGCACCAACGTTTTAGCCAGTTCAACAGTGAATTTCTAACAAGGACATTAAATACTACCATTGAAATTTAAAACAGGATTTCATGAATTTGTTTGTGAATTTTCTGTTTCTGACACAATAAATGCACTTGGGCAGGCCTCGTCTCCAATTTTCAAATGGGCCCGTTTCTACAGATAAGCATATTTATATATACATACGTACATGACGAGAGCTGAAGGAACCACAAACATCACTGAGCACGACGTCCTCATTTTACAGATTAGAAAACTGAGTTCTAGAGACATCAGGTAGGACTATTGTCAAACTGGAACTAGAACTCAGGTTTTCTGTCCTATGCCCGCCCACCACATCACAGACCTTCAGTGCACATACATCCGCCCTGTGCGCACACACACACACACACACACACATCAGTACATAGGTGTGATGTGTGCTCACCTGTGCACACACCTGGTGCAACAGCATCTCGTGGGAGGAATCCGAGATGCTGGACTCGAGTCCCAATTCTGCTCTGAAACTACTCTGTGAACTTGGGTCACTGTGACTGCTGATTTCAGTTTCGTCATCTACAAACGATTACCCCCAGCTCCTTCCTATATGAGCTCTAAATTTTTCAAAGCACTTCCCATCAGTCATACCATTTTCTCTTTACACCATCCCAGAAGGGCAGCTATTACGACCCGCAATCTCCCACAGGGAGCCTGAGGTTCAGCAACGCGAAGCAACTTGCCCAGGTTTGCATAGCGAGTGAGGAAGCCAGGCCTGAAACCCAGTTCCTCACTCCCAGCTCAAGGCTTTTTCTCCGAGGTTTAGCTGCCTCTCAAATGAGACTACTGACCCCAGCCCCTCCCTGCCCCTGGAGATCCAGTGAGGGGACAGATGCCTTAAGTATTATGGGTTGTAAGACTCACTAAAGTGCTTTGGTTTCTCCAGAAAACAAACAAACAGGTACTATAGCTATCCAACGTAAGGAACCCTAGTTGCTTTTCTAGACCCCCTTCAGGAGCTCCAGGGGGTGGGAGGGGGATCTTAGGGAAATGTGGGAACCTAATACTGGTCGCATTTTTTCTGATTTTAGCCTTGAACCAGCAGGCAGAGGCCACCGAGGCTGATGTCCAAGCCCATTGTCATCAAATTCAAAATGAAGGGACCTTTTCCCCTTTAGCTGCTTACCATAGAAGGGCAAGTAGATTTTGAACTCAGCCCTATACCTTGAGGACTGGACCCTAAACCCTAGTCTCCTGATTTATTTATGTTTTCTCCCCCAGCCCATTTCTGCACTGACAGACTTCGCTAGCGTGAGGGAAAAGAACCACCACAGACAGACCCACCACACTTACACGTCGCTGCATGGCACTTGGCTAGCCTTCCAACCATGATGTACAAATAAATTATAAACCACAAGCAATGGTATAAAACAACATCCTGAGTTTACAACTAAGTTATAACTTCTTCATAAATTGAGTGTGACAATATGAGATGTTGGATAGTAATATGGCAGATGAAAAAATGACCCTTTTTAGTTCTGAAGGTAAGTTCTGTGTCTACATAGAAGACATGGGTATTTCGGCTCTCACCCCAACGCTCATGGATACAGGGCACAGCTCTCTTTCGAGAATGTCCATTGTATGTAATGAAGGCTTGACCCTGTCCCAAGCACTACTCTATGTCCACTGTTGTGACATCGCTTCTGGTTCTGAGTAGGGCCACCCAAAAGCAGAATGTGTGTGTTTAGGGATGGATAGTCTAGCTCCCAAGAATTTTCAAGAAAACTTTTTTTGAGAAGATGACCTTGAGTTATGAGAATTTCTCCTGGATTAGAAGTATGCTTTTATCTGGAAACGATAAGCAGTTTGTAAGAGGACAAAAATACATAGTTTGTGGAGAAGATTGCTACGTGGCACAGTTTTATGAGTTTTTACCCATTGATGTTGGTAGGTATTTGCTGGAGGAGGAGAAAAATATATTACAATCCAGAGGAACACTGTATTTCTACCACCTGTGTCCTGACCATCTCCCCCCCAAATTTCAGACCATGGATTGGCAGTGTCAGTGAAGCTGACTGTCTGCTTTTGCTTCTTTTGGCCCCGAGGGAAGTGGGCTGCACTGGCCTTTGTTGGCTCACATATGGCAGCTTTGAAGAGCGGCCCTCTGTCCTGGGCCGCACAGCATCAGCGAGTTGCCAATAGTACTTGAACCTGTTTCTTACTGGCATGGTTTCAGGATGTAAAACACACTGCCTTTATAAGGGAGGAAGTCTCTCAGTGTATGTTCCAAGAGTGGGCCTATCAATAGCCCAGCACAAAGAGCAAGGAGTAAACTCATGAATTCTTCTGGTTTCAATTTTGAAATCAACTCTTCTTTAGTCATGTCTCTTAGTCTCAAATCCTTTTTAGAATAAGGAACTTAACAGGATTCACTGCATCGTTATTTTGAAAGCCTCGATTACAGGTCAGTCACGGCCGACGACGTAAGCAGCTGTGTGTAGAACCAGGTTAACTGTGTCAGCTCTTGCAGGCCTTTCCTTCTAACCCAAGGAACCCAGGTCGGATGTCTGCTTTCAAATACTAACACCTGATGAATGCTTGTGGGTGAAGCCAAATTCATGATTAGCATTAGAATCGAAGCCCCAAGAAGGGAAATCTGAGAACCAGCACAGGGGTCTGTGTGTGTGTGTGTGTGTGTGTGTGTGTGTGTGTGTGAGATATCTGGTATTTGTGGCTATGGTGAAGCCACTGCAACCTTCCGTGAACACAGACTTCAAGGTTAAAGCTAATTTATGACAAAATGGCTGCCGTGTCTCCCACTTGGGGCTGCGTGGCTTTTTAACCCCCCCCCCCGCTTCTGTACCCTCCCCAGCTTGCGGTCCCTTGTATGATCCCCACCTGTGTGGGACCGACCTCTGCATTTATACCTCAAGTTCTTCATGCTCAGAATAGCAATTAGAGATAAAACAGGCAGGTGGGGTTCCAATTTCAAACCTGAAAGAGATGAAAGCTAGCAACAGCTTCCTCGTGACGTGGCGGGGAATTCAAGGACAAGAAGATCAAAGGGTGCAGCGCTCAGGTGCGGACCGGAAGTCCAGGAGAACACAAACTATCGCCGGCTGCAGCATGAAATGCCATCATGAAATGCAATATGGATTTACTCCAGCCAATAACATCACCGTGTCCCATTTTTGGGTGAGTTTTGTTCTGCTGCTAAGGCTTCCACCTCACGCTAAACAATTTGGAGAAGGGGGCAGATTTCAGACAAGGAATTAAGGCTTCTGTGTCTATATGTTAATTTCAAATCAACCTTTCTCTTGTCCCTTGCTTTGTGGATAACCAAACGGAAATGGGTTCTTTGACATTCTCTTTGCCTTCTTGGGTTGTCTGCCACCAAAACCAAAAGGAGACCTGGGCCTGCCTCACACTGATCATGAGAGGAGGCTGAATTCTGCAGTTATGGGGATGGCTTCCGAAAGGTCGGCCGCACCTGCTTCTCTCGGTGCCTAAGGATCAACTCATAGGGAGAACCAGGAACAAGCATATCCTAGAATAAAATTCATGATTGTTTCACATGGTTAATCAGCAATTGGTACGTTAATATGTTTGCAGTTTACTTAGGTTTGAGAAATGGACCTGCACGCAGGCTGTCCTACACCACAGCCGACAGCTTGTGGCTTGGCGTCTTGGGGAAGCCGAGCTGACTTGGCAAGACAGTTCCTGGCTTCATTCAACCCTTTTACTGCCTCATAAACTTGCTACAAATGGATGGAAGCAGGTTTAGGAAGGAGGCCAGCCGAGGCCACTCCCCTAGGAAAGATTCTACTGATGAGATTTTAAATCTCTGCAGATGCTTCCACTTAGTCTCACTCCAGGGAAGGCTCCAGGGCCCCATGGCTCCCCTGCTACGAAGTCAGCTCTGCATGGTGGCCTCGGGCTAGGGAAGATGTGCCAGGGGCAAAAACTAAGTCTACTGATTGCCAATCAAGTGAATTGGTTTCCAACAAAGACTAGAATACTCACCTTTGACAACCCCCAAATCAAAGGCTTTTCAAGAAGTAACATTAAAGTGGATTTCAGACCAACAAAGGGTTGACAAATGGAAAACTCAAACTCAAAGAGACTGGGACTCCTTGGGGTCAAGAAGCTTCCATAATGTTGCTGTCTTCACCCAAGGGCTGAGACCAGATGTGTACAAGAGCCTTGGCTGGCCCTGCAGAAGGGGGTTCAGGTTGAAAAGATGGGGAAGCCCTGCTCCCCAAGGAGACAGATGCACCTGATAAACTAGAGGGGCAAACGGTCCATTATGGAGTAACCTCTCACCACATTTTGGCCCGTTTGGCTCTTGGATGTATTTCCCCCATGTGCTCCTCTGCATAGGAGCAGGCTTTTACAGTCTGCAAAGCTGGACTTGTCACTCACAGGGCCTCCTGTCTATGGGGCTGACTTCCCAGAGCGAATGGGGCCCTCTGTGCCCTGAGCTGACCAGGAAAGGATAGGGTACCATGACACTCACAAGACATTGGTTCCTACAGAGTTCGGCTGAGTTGTGCTGGCTGTTTAGCCAGCTGTGTGGGGCCACCTGTGTCCAGAGGATCACTGACAAAAAAATGGAAAGTTTCTTCTTCCTTGGGGAGCCCTGGGGCTGAGGGGTTGGTTAGCAGGGACTGCCAAGCCGGGAAATAGGCTCGTGAGATATGCTGCTTTTGAGGGCAGAAACGAACAGTGCTCTGTAAAACCCCGAGCACCTCATCAGTGGGTTGGCCACAGGGCCCTAACCTGGAAGGTAGGACACACCCCTGCTGCCCCACAGCACTCGACCACTCTGTGCCTTGGGTTTCCATCACTAAAATGGGCATAATGAGCCCTTAGGGAAGTGAGGCAAGAATGAACATGTTAACTGGAGGATGAGGTCCAAAGTACCTGGGAGCCAAGACCTGAACACCCACATGCATAAAATTCAGTGCTCTGCTGCTGCAGGGGTGTGTGGTATGTGACAGGAAACCTCCCTCTGCCGTTAGGTGCCAGGGCTGCAGGGCAAGATGGTCCTTTCTTGGGATGGAGGCTTTGGAACTTGGGAGAACTGCAACTTCTTCCATCTCAGCAGGACTCTGGACGTGAGAAAACCTGTGCAATCCCAACATCTGTTCTTGTTCTAAACCAACACTCATCTCTGAGTGCATACAAGCCCGAGGACGTCTCTAAACTGGGAGCAATCCCCCGCTCTAATAAATTCGCCAAACTAGAGAACAAAATCATGGCTCTGGTGAATTGGTTCAAGCTGTCAATCCAGAGTCTTTGGAATAAAAATGAATACAAAAAATGTTCTGAGGGTCCTGAAAGACCTGGATTTGTGGGGAAAGGAACCCGTATATGTGTCAGGACTTGGAGGGGAAACTGAATACAGAACAAAGGACACATGGGGCCCAGCTCAGAAAGCCTCCTAACCCCTTAAAGATGCAGCCGCTGTCTCCTCTTCCGTTCTCTCAAGCTCATGTACACCTACTCCAGGGGCAACCTGCTGACCGGGCCCAGGGAAAGGTGAAAGCGAATGCCACCTGCTGCTCCAGCCTCCTTTGGACATACTGGCTTGTGCCAGTGAAGTGTCCATGTTCTGTTTGAGTGGCCTTACCAGAAGAACCTTAAAAGACAGTTAACATTTATTCATACGCAATACTGATCAGGAAATAGCGCTACAAACACAACTTAGGAAGAGCCAGTCAGAAATAGGAGAAGACACCAAGAGGACACGAGCTGTAAATAACATTTCCACAATGTGTTTGATTTTCTTTTTTGTTTGTTTTGTTGTTTGCGTTGCGACTAGCACCATCTGTACACAAGAAAGTATGAACATAAATGTTTGGATAATAATAAAGATTTGCAAGGCACTTAATCAGTCATTCTGGGTAATTCTCATTGTTTTGCTTCAGCTCACAACAGCAATCCCACGTCCACCTTAGCCCTTTCTCAGAAAACCAGGAGAAGAGTGAGGTCTCTCTTGCCAGCAGTTCTTATGTACAAACAAATTCTTGAAAGTTCCTCAAAGTGCTTTTTCAGTCTCACGGGGCTTCCACATCCCTTGGGCTTCCCACCGTTTTCTCCTCCCACGCGTGTCTGGTGTTTGCACCTTTCCTACAGAGAACAAAAGAAAAACCGCCTTCCGCTCAACGTCACTCCACACTTGCCACCAACCTTCATCCTCATTCTGTGGTCTCTGAGCTCCGCCAGCACCGGGCCGGTGGTGCGTGTGACTGGCTCTGGGGTTGCGGGGACCAGGGGCCCGGCAGGGGGCGGGCTCTCTTCACCGGCGCCGGGAGGTGATGTCGAAGCACGTGATGAGCATGAGGTGGGCCTTGCAGAAGTTGACGCGGCTCTCCAGGCGCTCCGTCACGCACTCCAGCGCTTCCAGGTACTCCAGAGAATCCAGCTCCCAAACCTGTTCCAGGTCAACTGCAAAGGAGGACAAGCTGATGAAGATGTGAGCGAGGGGGGAAGGGGATCTGACTGTGCGGCCAGGGCCCAGCCTGGCACGCCCACACCTGCCCCTCTCTGGGAAGGGCTTGCTGTCCCCTCCTGCCTGTCACTCTGCCTCTCGCAGGTTCAGAGTAGACTACTGTTAGCTACCTGCCATTAGACAGGGGGCCCAGCATGGCGAGCAAGACGTAGATTGCAGCCGGGACGACAGGGAACGCCCCAGAATCCATGGCCATTTGACTCCCAGGTGGGCGACACCCAACCTGCTGGAACGGCTTCCTGAGACGTAAAGTGAAAGTCCTAACTGCCCCTCTGCCTGCCCTCCCTAAGTGGAGTTGCCAAGAAGAATAAAACGAAAACAAGAAAACGAATGGGAACGTGGTCTGACAACATGCTGTAGACATAAGGGTTGGTCCCCCACGTGACTTCTTTGTACAGGGGAGTTCACTGCCATCCAGAGGAGCGAGGTGCCCTGCTCAGGGTTACACAGGTCATAAGAACTAGGGCTGGGAATGAGGCCGAGGGCTTCTGAATATCAGTCTAACATTCAAAAAAACAACAAAACAAAAATCCACCCTGCACCAATTACATCAGGCTATATGACCGAACCACCTCAAAAGGGGCATCAGAATTAAAAAATAAAAATACAAAGGATGCCAGCACACATTTTCTACGCCAATGCCCGGGCTATTACCCACACCCAGGCCGCGGTCTGCATGCAGCCTCATTGGTATTTATTGGGTCATTCCTGATTCCATTCATCTTAAGGAACCAATCCATCTTTCTCCTCCACGCGGCCTTCTGGGCGTCCCTTTTCTCAGCATCAAAACCCACTGATTCCTGACATGCACAAAGGCATGAAGCAGACGAGTTTCTCCTGGGCAAAAATGTGACTTTGTGAGATGAAGACAATTTTCGAGCCTGCCTTAGGCATAAACAGCTCTCAAAAAGTAAAATTTTAATGATAACAGTAAAAATGAAGGGGCACCGCCCGAATGGCCGCCCGGGGATCTTACAGTGCCTGGGGATTCGTGACAGAAGGAGAAGGGCATCCACAGCTGGGAGAGAAATGGCCGCAGGCTCCCTGTGTGTGCCGTGGTCGGACACTGGTTCTTGCCCTCGTGTCCTGTCTGCCTCATCAGTGCCTCGGAGGAAAATGCCCTCGAGAGCAGGAGTCGATGCCTTTGTCCAGATTTCTCACGGAGGACCTAAGTCGGTGTGTCATGCAGGAAGGCCCTCAGGAAATGTCTCCGGTTGAGAACATCTGTTCAGCTGAAGTCTGGGCTGATGGTAATAATACTAACAACTACCAGGTACTGCGCTCTCATCATGGGCCAAGCAGTGGAAAGCACACTTGACCGATAGTACCTGGCTCGCTCCTCACAACAACCCTATCCAGTAGGTACCAGTATGCATCCCATTTCACAGTTAAGGAAATCAAGGCTCAGAGAGGTTAAGTGTCTTACCCAAGGCCCCCCAGCTAGCCAGCATCCCCGGTGGGTTTGCATGACTCTGGTCATGGCCACAAATGGCATAGCTCAACATGACAGTCTGCGTCATAGATTGGTCACAAGAGCCCAATGAGGTACGCAGGGGGGCGTTACGACCTCATTCTTATGGAAAGGAAACTGCTGGAAGACAGATTTTTATAAGTGGTAGGGCCCAGCTCGGAGGCTGACAGAGCCTGTCGCTTTCTTGTTCCCCAGTATCATTTCACTCTATATTTCCTAAAGCCTCAGACCCTGCCTGCCGTGCACCTTCCACTGGCCAGAGAACACTGGCGAAGGTGATGTGATGTTTTGGGGGGCAGTTGTGAAAAGAGGGAAGCACAGGGAAGGCGGAAGGGCTGGAGAGTAGAGCCGGAGAGAGCTGGACAGGAAAAGGAGGTAAAGGAATTTTAAAGGCAAGAACGCATCTTACTCCACATAGCAAGTCTTCGCACACTGGGTCTCATGTCAGTGTAATAGTTGGGACCAGATTGGAGCTTTATTTTGTGGTAAGTGGAAGGGTTAGGAACAAATAAATACGAGGCAATTGAATCCGTCTTTCAAAGACAGCAAAATTGTTCTGAATTGTTATTCGATGGCTACTGTCATCCTAGGCTTTCTATTAAATGGAAATAACCCGGTGAATGTTATTTTTTTTTCCACTCAAAAGTGTTTTTCTTGCTTTCTGGATCCTCAGTGAGGCTTTTCTAGGATTGTGCCATCTACCCTGTTAAGACCTCCATAAATTCTTGTCTATTTCAGGCTAGATATGCAATATGATCTTGTGGCCCAGGAGCAGTTTGTAATGTAGCCTTCGTGTCTGTCTGGGTGATCTTCTGCCACACGCAGGGGGAAAATCTCATTTGCAGGTTCCTTGGACTGAGACACAAAAGAATCTTACAAGAGCAACGCTCACCACCCCGTGCTGCCCCCACCAATCCCATCTGCCCTCCCCCTACCCGAGTGGGGTTGCACGCTCAGGGCAAGTGTCTCCATTTGATGGGCATCAGAGGCCCTGGGAGTCAGACACAGGCACCATCTGTGTCCGGATCACCCTGGCTCGCATACCAGACTGTTTAGCTGGTGAACCCCGTAGTCGCAGGGATGCAAATGAACCACGGGCCTTACATTCGCTGAGCCATTTGTTGGGATCCAGCATCAGATACTGTTTGGTCATCTCCAGCTCCTTCATTAGCCACTCGTACTTGGCTCGGACCTCGGCAATTCTCTGCTGGCGGTGCTCCAGAATCTTCAGCTTCGCGTTGAAGCACATGACCTCCTGGCAGGTAGACGAGAAGGAGAAACGGGTGGTGGTGAGAAGGGAAAAGAACCTTTAGCTCCCAGCCCGCTCCCAGCCCACTCCAAGAGGGTGCTCTTCTGGAAAGGGCTGCTTATGCATAGTCAGTGGAAAGGAGCTTGTCACTGGGAAGTTCTGGAGGGACCTGGGCCATCCCAGCCGAATTTCAGCTGTGACAGCTCAGACAACCCAACCACAGGGTAAGACTATGGAGGACATTGCTCAGATGGAGAAGGCAGCTGGTGTTCCAAGCTAGAGCCACAAAAGCCTGCAAGACTGCCAGCTCCCCAGCCTCTGAGCCTTGACCATGTTTCAGGCAGAGAAAGAGGGAGCTCCCTGAAGTCCTGTGCTGGCATCAGCCACGGCCTCCCACCCACACCAGAAGCCTGCTGCGGAGTCTCCCCGGGTCTCAGGCCCTTCTCAGGGGCACTGCCCCCATCCCTGCCCCGAGGACCTGCCCGGGGACCTGTGTGGGGCGGAGGTGGCTCACCTTGCTATTGCCCCCTCGTCGCCGCTGCAGCCGCTCCACGTCATCGATTTCATAGACTTTAATCTCAAAAGGTTCCCCGAGGCCCCTCTGGGCGCTGCGCAAGGGGCCGTCCACCCAGCGCACCGCCGCGCTGTTGGCGGGTTTCCTCACCGGGGAGGGGGTGTCAAGGGACAGCGCTGGGATGAGCCTCCGTCTCTGAGAACCTACGAGGGGGTAACTCGTTTTGAATTTCAGTTTTTAAAATATATGTTCTCTTGATGCAAACGGTTGGGGGATGACAGGCACCCCAGGGGGGTCCGCGGCACAGCGGACGTTGAAACACCCACCTCCTGCCACGCACCTCAAGCTTTCCACGCCATTAAACGCATTTAGGCTTTACCTCCAGAGGCTCAGGAAACCCCGGCCTCACCTTTAGAACCACCCCCAATCTCTACCTGTGAAATACACACACGCACACACGAGCACACGCACCAAAACACAACGTGTAGAACTGCGAGCCACACTGGCCACGCCGTCAGCATGGAGATGTGCTTGGATGAGATTAGAGACATTTGTGTTGGGAAAAAAGGGTCGTAGTGTTGGCATTGTAGTACCAGGAGTTCCGGAAAACACTATTTATTTACTGATAACGAGAATACTATGGAAAACTCTGATCATGTGCCCGGCCCTCCTCACCATGCTTTTCACGTGGTAACAAGACACCCAGCTGCCCCCTCAGCCTGCTCTCCTTCTTCCTGGGCAAGAGGGACCCTGAGTTGTGGCAGAGCCCACAGCCCCCTGGAATGGAGGGCTTGCCCCTGTGTGGTATGTGCGACTGACTCTCCCACCAGCACAATACAAGCAGAAGTGTTACGTGCCGCTGCTAGAAAGTTTTTGTAAAGGGTGAGGGTCTGCTCTTCTCCTTTGTCCTGGATGAAATGCGGGCCTGATGGCTGGTCCACGAGATGAAGATTGTGAACAACCGAACAAAGCACAGAAGGAGCCTGGATTCCTGGCACTCTGGAGACTTTTTACATGATCACGTAACAGACTTTTTCTTTTTTTTTCCCAAAGATAATTTTTTAGAGCATTGTTAGGTTCACAGCAAAATTGAGAGGGGGGTACAGAGGTGTCCCATACACCCTCAGCCCTCACACAGGCACAACCTTCCCCACCACAAACATTCCCAGCAGAGAGGTACGTTTCTTGTAAGTGATAAGCCTACATCCACACATCAGGTCACCAAAGTCCATAGTTTACATTCTGACACATTCTAGGGGTTTGGGCAAATGTAGGATGACACGTACCCATTATTATAGCATCATACAGAGCATTTCTACTGCCCTAAATATGCCCTACAAAGACTTTTACATGAGATATAAATCTCTGTATTGTTACTGGGGAGTTTTCTGTCACAGGCAAACCTAGTATCTCATTGAATTCTCACAGAAGAGGAAACTAAGATATAAAGAACTTAAGTCACTTGCCCAAGGTCTCAGTGTTTCCTTGTTAAAAAGAAATCCACTGCCCACATTCTCCACCAAAATAGCAAAAATATCAGATAATAAATGATCCCCCAAAGGATGTATTGCGATTAAATACCACAGAACTTGGCACAGAGTAGCTGCTCCCTGAGCATCAATAATCAATTTGGGGAGATGAAAAACACACAGGAAGTAACTTGGGAAGTATAAAGAGCGATGCCATGCTGATTTGTGCCCTTAGGAGCAGGTCTAAAGAGAATTAGGACACCACAGGACTGGCAGGGCAGGGGACCCACTGCACCAAGCACCACCTTTTTTTTGACTGGTGGCACGAGTGAGTGAAGCCATGACCTGCCTTCTAAGCACAGGCCTAACCTTTTCATCCAGGTCTGGAAAGGAACTATCCCTTTCTTTGGGCGACTATCTTGTTTGTTCCACTGGTTCTAGCTCCTCTCCCAGCAGGAGGTGGTGGGGCCGCTCCAGACCTGGCCCCTTGGAAGGGAAGCTTGGGCCTGAGAGGCTAGGTCATGCTGCTGCCTCACCCCAAAGAACAGCTACCTCCTGAGACACCGACCTGGCAGCGCCTTCTGAGGGCAAGGAGCATTTAGGAGACTTGCTTTCTCCTGGGAAGGAGGATGGTTGGGAAAGCTGATGCCATCCCAACAGGTTTATCCTGAAGCTGAAGGGAGCCTGATCTAATTTATTCCCAGGTGATATGTGGTCCCCTCCTGAGCTTGAGGAAAGAAGGTGGGTTTGCCTGAAGCCTTGGCTAGCTGAGTTCGGGCTTTATCTAATTCTGCCTTCCAATGAAATGGATAAAGGCACCATTCGAAGTCAGATCTGAGTGAGAATGAAGGGGAGTGAGCCATAGCTTTGCACCCCGTGGTTAGGCAGCCCTGAGAACAGGAAGGTTGCACAGTCCTGGTTTTGCTGGAGTGCCTGGAAGATGGGCAGCGGGCATCAGTGGGCTGCTCCTGGAAGTGTGGGGTCCTTACGGCACCGCTCACCACGGTGGTCAGAGCAGTCAGTGCCCTCTCTCCTCCACTCTCTCTCCATCCTCCTCCCTTCTGCTCCCCCTAATTCTAGCAGGTTCTGCCTGCCAAGTGCTGAGCCAGCATGGCCTGATGACCCTTCCAGAAAGAGACATTCTACTTTTCTCCAACTTTGAGAGACCTGCTGAGGCCAAGGAAAGCATCAAGTACCACAACCTCAGATGGAGAAAAAGAGCCAGACTTCTTTGAGGTGGAATAAGAGGGCCGAGACACCGGGCGGGATTCTCACTGTCTCCTCCAGGGAATCAGGACCAAGCAAAGCGCCCCATGGTGGTGGCAGTCCTGGCACCACCTGGCTGGTCAGGGCATGAGGGGGGCAGTGAGGGACGCTGAGTGCAGTTAATTTTCTCTGTGACGTATACCGTGTCATCTAGGCATCTGGGTTTCACGACTGATCTCACCCTGTAGAGTCCAGATCTTTATCTTGCACACACACACACACACACACACACACACACTGATTTATGAAACCAGGAAACATCATCCACTAGAGCAAAGTAAACGTCTGTCTCCCTAGCGTCCAAGACATTTACAATAAAAGTGAACCAGAGAACAGTTTTGTTTTGTTCTAAGTTCTGAGCAAGCTAGTTGGCTTTGAGCCAAGCGCTTTGCCTTGTGGGCCTTAGCTCCGGCCTCTGTGAGGTGGCGCTGCTGCAGAACCTCTGGGGATACTGAGGCACGGCCAGCATCAGCAGAGGGTGTTCAGTTCTCTGGCTGACAAAGGGGTGTGGGAAGCAGAGAGTCTGGGCATTAGGCAGGTGCAGACTGGGCCCTCGCCTCCCCGCAGCCCTCATTCCTCTGGGCGGCCAGCACTGGTGAAGGGCCTCCTGTGATGCTCTCTTCTCTGGGTTTGATAATGTGTCCTCAGACCCTAGTGAGGGTGACTAGTCCTGCTCCTCACCTCCCCCGATGCCGAGGACACATCAGGAAGCACCTCTCTAAAAGTGGTCCTAATGGAATGGGTCTCAGTGTTTGGGCCCCAGCTGGGGAAACATGTCAGGCATTTGTGATGACTCTTCCAAGGACCCGCTGGCATGAGACATAAGGGAGGAACTGAGCAGTGTCATGGGATGGGTGGTGTATTAGTGATCTATCGCTATGTAATAAATTACCCCAAACCTCGCAGCTAAAAAACAACAAACATTGATTCTCTCACACATTCCTGTGGGTCAGGAATCTGGAAGCAGCTCAGCTGGGTGGTTCTGGCTCAGGGTCCCTCGTGAGCTGCAGTCAAGCTATCAGATGGAGCTGCCATCATCGGAGGCCTTGATGGGCTGGAGCATCCACTTCTAAGCTCACTCACGTGGCGGCTGGGCAGGCTTCAGTTCATTGACCCAGGAGCCTCTCCATACGGCTGTGTATGGCTGTCTCCAGAGCAAGAAAGGGCACCCAAGACAGAAGCAGCAGCGTCTTTTATAACCTAATCTTGACACTGACATCCCATCACTTCCGTCTCACTCTACTGGACACAGAGACCAGCCCTGTTACAGTATAGGAGGGGACTATTCTGGGTGTGGATACCAGGAGGCAGGAACCATTGGGGTCCACTTTGGAGTCTGGCTAACCCAGATGGGAAAATAGCTGGAACAAGGGCCACCATCTCTCTCCCTCCGATTCCCACTCCAGGGGATCAGGAGGGGAGTGGAGATCACCCTGACGGGGGAGATAGGAAGGTAACCAGCCCGAACAGACAATGACATTTCACGGGCTGCGATAGCTTAACAGAAATATCCTAAAGGCTATCTAATTCCCGTTGCCTTCTTTCCATGCTACCTTGCACCTTTCCACCTTCTTCACCACATCACTCCCTGCCAAGGGGAGAAGTGAGTACCTAAGGTTAAAGGGATTGGAGTCCAGGAGCGAGGCTTCCGTGTTCGGGTATCATGGCTTTTCTCAGAGTTTTGAATTTGGTTACCATGAATGAACGGATATCGAGCACGTCTTGTGCCGCCCACTGAGGAGCCCTTCCACCCTCTCTCATGCCTTCCACAGGTGCACTGCAAGCCTTGCTTAGAGTACAATGGGGAAAGCTGAGGACTAGGGCAGGGGCACATGGTCAGACTAGAGGAAATGGCGTTTAAGGCTGTGAAGGAAGTTTCAGAGGGAGAGACGGTGCCCTTACTTTGCTCGGAAAGGCACAGAAAGCAATGGTGCCCACAAGCCATGCTATCACTGGGAGAAGCCTGGTCACAGGACCTAGTCTGGGTCCTCACATAGATGTGATTTCTTTGTTTTCTGCATGTTCCACCAGCTCCACCTCTCAAGCAGACGCTTCCAGCTTTCCGCCTGAGCCCAGTCTCTGCCAGTGACCGCTTCCTTCCAGTTGCTGGAAGGTCAGGGGGCATCCGTGGTAAGGAAGTTGTGGGGAAAGCACGTCAGCCGGGCAATGGTGGCATGGGGCCCCATTGGACACAGCCTGTCTGACTGGGGATCACACATCCTGAAACAGCCTCCTCCTGATGCCCGTGGGTCAGGATTCCTTCTTTTTCTCGATCAATCCCTGCTCATCAGCCCAGCACTCAATCCAGATGGGCAGAAGTTGAGTGTATAAAAATACACTTAAGCTGATAACCGCCAATATAGTTTTGCTATATGAAATGGCCCCGATTCTACTTCAGAAAGTCAATGCTGGTATTTTAATGAAACTTTCAACCAGATTCCCTCTCCCTAAACAGAGGCTGAAACCACCCTCACCTTTTTAATACATGGCGGCCAGCTGCATACATTAAAAGGGGCCACTGACCAGTCACAGCCCATCTCACTCTGTCCTCTGCAGCACTGGTGGCTCAGGGGACAGGCCTGACATTGGGATTTCCAATGGAGACACCACTGAGTCCAGACAGAAGTGCCCACACTGAGTGCAAAGATGCTGCCTCTTAGGTCAAATCTCAGGTAACAGGGCACGTGAGTGCTGACACCTCACAGCACTCCTCAGGGGATGTGCTTCTGTCCACCCCCAAACTCCCACCCCCGAGAACCCATCACCATCCGCTTTCCCTCCACCACCCACTGTCTTCATTCTGATTCAAGGTACGGGCACTAGGAAGACAGAGAATCAGAACGCATAGTGCACTGACTTGAAAGGAACCAAAGACGTCAGAGATGAGAGGCAGAGAGAGAGGATCGATCTGTGCGGTTTTATTGACCAACAAGAGCCAGCTCCGCAGGCCCTGGCCCATGAACGGCTGTGCTAGCTGTACTGTCTGCTTAGAGCTTTAACTGGAGAGTAAACTCTTCCCAAGCTGGAGATAAGACGGAGCCAGTGCCCGGGGCCACAGACTTCTCCTCTGGGCAGACCCATAAGGTCACAATGAATCTGAGAAATTCCTGTCACCTAGTGAAATGTCTTAGTGCAATGCATTACTCATGTGCTTGTGTAAACCAACCTGCTGCGCTGCCAGCCGTATAAAAGTATAGCACATACAATTATGTACAGTACACAAGCCTCGGTAATAACGAACAACTATGTTACTGGTTTATGTATTTACTACACCTTTTACTGTTATTTTAGAGTGTACTTTTTCTACTTATAAAAAAAGACTTTGCTATAAAACAATACACGGCTTATGCCAGCAGCAGCCTCATACGTCTTGTGTTTATTACATCTCCTGATTGCATCATTTTCTCTTGTGCTTGATTTAATCTCGTGTTGTTTTGCAGTAACACGGCGTACAGGCTTGTAGGCTAGACTCAGGAGGCTGCCCCATGTAGCCTAGATGTGTAGTAGGCGACACATCTGGGTTTACGTAAGGACACACTCTATGATGTCTGCACGACGATGAAATGGCCCAATGACACAGGACATATCCCCGTCGATCTGGTGTGCACGACTGCACGATCATTCTTATTATAGTTGCCAGATGTTCGAGGTATAACCTCAGCTGGGCTTAAATTTTCTTTCTGTCATTACATCCACTAAGAATATCGCCTCCGATGATATAATCTCATTCTGTTGCCTAAGGCCAGGCTCTTGCTGCTCCGAGCTTGTGCTACCATCACTGCCTGGGCCTGCAGTGCCCTCCATACCCTCTGCCTAAGCACCCTCAGGGCCACGCTCAGTGTTTCCCCAAAGCCTTCTTCTGGTGCTCTGGGCCCTCCCTTGGTTTAAATGCTTCCTCTACTTACGTCTCACTCCACCGCTCGGGATTTGGCAATGCGCCTCGGCTCAAGGTTGTCTGTCCCACACTTTTTGTCCTTTCTCTCCAATCAGATCATTGACTTTTTACAGTGGCCTGTCTTCCCCGCTGCCTGCCCCTCCCCCACCACTCCTGAAACTTCCTTGTCACTGAGCTCTGAAAACAAAGAAGGGGCCTGATCAATATTTAACAACTGAAAATAAACCTCACTGACTATGGATCGTTTTATGGGAAGGAAGTTGAGTCACCACCAATATTGTTTATATATTTGAATCGTTTCCTACAATGTGGGCATCAGAGAGACCATCGTGATTCTCTACCAACGCCCTCACTTTACTTCTGGGTGAGAAAATTGCAGCCCAGAGAGGACAGTCATTCCTTGAAGGTCACACAGCCCAAGACCCCAAGTTTCCTGCTTTCTACCTCAGTCTTCGTACTGCTCCATGTTATAGCCAGGACAACAAGCCCACCTGCATCCACTCGCCACCAACATGGATCTCCAGGAAAGGTGAACTAAGTGACCTTGGTTGTTTCTACTGTTACAGATACTACGAAGCACTCAGGGAGTTCAAGGACATCTTCCTAGTAATGTAGTTCCAGTTCATATTTACGAAGGAAGTAACCAAAGCATTCAAACTTTCCAAATCCAAAAGCAATCTCTGATAAAAGGTAACTGCCTCTCTCCTTTGCAATTCCAAACACCTCTAAGTAATGGTCAAATCCAGTCATCTGGCCAGGAATTTCCTGTGAGGAGTTTTATGGCTTTTAACTTTTAAAGAAGTTGCTTTTGATTTATGCTGATCATGTCTGACAGCCAGCATTTCTCTTAACAATAATAATAAATAAGTGAGACAAGGTCACCTAACCTGAAAGGAGCATATCTCCACTTCCATATCCATTACGGAGCCCTGGATCTACAGCTGCTCACCGAGGTCCCATGCCCTCCATACTCTATAGTAAATCCCACTCCTGGCACCTAGGCTGGCGATTTATTTTACACCATTTTCCTTTAACAGCCTAACCTAACACGAGACCCTCAGAGGACAGCTTCTGTCACAGGAGGGAGTGCCAGAGCAAGGACATGTGCTGTCCCCTCTCCAGGCAGGTATTTTACACAGTTTTTCTTCCTCTTGACTCCTGTGCAACAGCCAAACCAAAAAAGGCAAGTCTTGAAAAAAAGAATAAAAGATATTGAAAGAACAAAATGGATTGGTAGATTCAAGCCACTCCATTGGAGTATATGAAAGCTCTCTGTGACATGCAAACACACGTGGCCACATGGCAAAGTCCCACAGTAACGGTGTGTGTGTGTGTGTGTGTGTGTGTGTGTGTGTGTGTGCATTTCAGGCCCTGTGGTGGGTGTGCATACATAATGGCCCATGAGTGTGTCTGTGTGTTAGAGGCTGGGGTGGGGGGTTACTGGAGGAAGGGCCTCCCCCTTTGCACTTTCAATGAGACATAGCGTGATTCCTCCTATTTCCAGAGAGAGGCTGCCAAGGTCCTGGGGGCCACCAGCCCCCCATTTCAGCTTCTGCAGCCACTAGGTCATGAGGGAACTCTGACCTGACCCCTCAGGAAGCTCTAAGCAACTAGAACCTCGGTCCTTGAGCAGACAAACCTGGGCATAGGGTGAGGGAACCCACAAAGGAACAGGTAGCTTTACTCCCACCGCTGGTAAGTGTGGAGTGGGCATCCTGGTTGCCACAAGCATCCCACACATTCACCAGGCTGATGACAGAGGGGCACTCACAACCCTGTGGTCTATTGACGCCCAAATAGTAGGTCCGGTTTTTACAGTGAAACCCTGCATAGCTCTGTCCCCAGCTGTGGCTCACAGGGTGACAGGCTGTGAGGAAAGGAGAGACCAAGTGTCAACCCCACGGGCCTGGACACCACCCGCAGGACAGGGCAGCAGTGGGGTTCGGGCCACATGTCCTGCCCTTTGCCCCCCACCCACCCACGCCCTGTGCCCGGGCGCCTACCTGAATTGGAGCGTTTCTTTGGGGTCTTGAGGCTACGGCACCTTCCGCCCACGGAGCTACTGTTCTCGCTCATGGAGTCCTGGGCGGAGGACGCGCTGCCGGTGGCCTCGCTGTCGCGTATCATGCTCTCGTAGCCACTGCTGCCACCGCTGTGGTAGAACAGCGCGGTCTTGCCCATGGCGGGCGGGAGCTCCCCGCTCAGCACGCTGCTGTTGTCGCTGCCGTGACCGCTGCTGCAGCGGTGGGGCTTCCGCGGGGGCGTGACCTTGCTGTAGGGCGACGGCAGCAGGGGCACGGCCGCCGGCTTGTCGTCGGGGCCCCCGGCGCGCTCGTCGTCGGGCCCGGCCCGCGGCTGCAAGGCCCGGGGCCCCGCGCTGCCCTGCAGCAGCTCGGAGATGCGCCCGTTGACCGCGCGCAGGGGCAGCTTGGCAGCCAGGCCGGAGCCGCGGCTCCTGCTCAGCGACTGCGTGGACCAGCACATGTGCTTCCCGCTCGGGGCCGGGGTGGGGCTCTGGCCCACCGACTGCGGCAGGGACTTGGTGGAGAAGCTGAGCGTCTTGGTGGTGGAGGTGGACAGGCTGCGCGCTTTGGGACTGGCCAGGAGCAGCTTGCTCACGGCAGAGATCTTGGACTGGCTGGCCTTGGGAGAGGCGCCGGCCGACTGCGACTGTGGAGGGCCCGGGTTCGTGGGCGAGGCCCCGGCGCTGCGGCCCAGGCTCCGCCCCGCGCGGGGCATGGTGCTGTCCTTGCCGGCGTGCAGCCGGGAGCTCATGGAGGACAGGCTCTCGGCCCGCTCCAGCGACAGGCATTCGTAGTGGCTGACGGTGGTCCTGCCCAGGGAGTTGGTCCTGCTGGCCAGCTGCTCCAGCTTGGCGCTGAAGAGCTTGCTGCTGCTGCTGGCATCCCTCACCCTGCCGCTCGGCTCATCCGGGAAGCTGGCCAAGAAGGCCGTGGGCTGGTTCAAGGGGCTGCTGGTACCGCTGCCGGCACCGTGTTGGGGGCTGGCCCGGTTCTTCTGGTCCAAGCTGGACTTTCGGATGGGGGGCAGTGGGGGCGTCCCTTTGGGGCGAGCCAGGACACAGTGCTTGGGTGATGCCACCTTCCTCTCCAGGGTTGCCTTGGAGGGCTGGATGCCCGGAGCCGTCCCAATGCCGTTGGTCTCGGGGGCGCAGTGATAGAAGATGCCATCTAGCTCCTCCTGACGGCTGGCTTTCTGAGCAGCCCTGGGAAGGCTGCTGGACTTCAGGCTTTTGTTGGGATGTGCAGGGCTCTGGGCAGGCACGCTGGGCAGGGCCACCTCACAGCCATCCACTACCCTCCTGAAGTTGTCGGTGCCAGAGGAGGCAGACACCTCACCGCTGCTGCTGCTCAGCCTGTCACCGGGGCTGGCCTTCCTGTCCTGTTCCCGCTCTGCTCTGGCCTCAGGCTTGGCGGGGCCGGCTGCACCCTCATACTTCATCTCTCCTTCACTGGGATAGGCATTCTCTCTCTTTACCTCCTCTTCTCGTTTTAGCCAGGGGTCCTCGAATGTCATCTCTTTCTTTGCACTGGTTTCCTTGCTCTCCTGGGACAGGGCTGCTTTGGAGGCTGAGCCGCCAGTGGCCATGGATGCCTCAGTTTCTTGGACATGCTGGGGGCTCATGGCAATGCAGGGGTACACCGTAATGTTGGTCTTCATGGGGATGTACCCTTCGCAGCTGCTCAGATTTGCCGTATTGGAGATGGTGACCATGGCTTTGCCCAGGGTGGAGATCTTACAGCCTTTGATGGGGGTGGCTTTGTTGAAAGAGTCTTTCCCCATTTCAGACAAGATGAGTACATTATCGGGGCCTGCCTTTGGCTTCTCCCGGCACACCACGGCAGTGTTCTGGAGGCCGCCGACAAACTCGGAGGCCGGAGGGTCTGCCATTGCTTCCCCGTGCCCGAAACACGTCTGGGCTATGAAGCTGTGGCACGACTGCTCGCCATCACTGCCTGTGCTCATTTCACTCAGCCAGGAGCTGATGGAGGAACGCCTGCTCCCTGCCTCCCGGCCCTTCTCGTCCAGGTTCAGCTTCGGGAGGGGCAGGAACTGCGTGATGCTGACCTCGGAGACCGGAGCCATGCTGGAGTAGCACTCCAGGTCCTCACTGATGCTGCCAATGATGCTGACGGGCCGCGAGCCCGAGGCCAAGGCCTGCACGGAACAGTCGCTGTTGAAGCTGATGATGCTGGTGGGGCGGCCGCCGTCCAGGACCCCACTGATGGTCAGCTCCTCCACCAGCGTGAACACCAGCTCGTCCTCGCCGTTCAGCTCCAGCGGCTGCTGCACCGTCACCATGGTGGTGCTGACGATCTCCTTCTTGGAATCTGGAGACGTTGCTGCCTGAGGCTCGTCATCAGCAGGGGTTTCGGGGAACCCTTCGCTCCCAGCAGACATGGATTTCTTCAACACCTGGGGGCTCATTCCAACCGGAGGTGTACGCACCTCGGGCTGCAGCAGGGACTCGCTGGGCACTGTGCCGGAGTCCTTGCTCAAGGGAGGCAGGGGGGCAGGGGAAGGCAGGATGCCCTTCTGCGTGTAGACTTTGCATCTCTGGGAAGGAGAGCTGGCTGGCTTGTACTCTGAGGTCTTGGACAGGCTGGCAATGCCCAGCCGCGGGGAGCCCATGGGCCTGGGCTTGCCTTCCACAAAGCCACAGGAGTTCAGGCTTTCTCGGCTGCTCTGGAGGCTGGGGCTCTGCACGAGCTGGGAAGAACTGTGCTGGCTGCTGCTGCCGGGGATGCTCCTGGGCGAGGCAGGAGGGGGGCTGTTGGTGAGCACGGCTGCAGGGGCAGGCGAGCGACTCCTCTGCCTCCTGGAAGCCAGGGCGTCAGTGCCTTCTCTGTCACTCAGCGGGCCGTCTGACGCATTATCTTCCTTATCAGACTCACTGAACGGGTTTGCTCCAGCCGCTTGGCTTAACGGGGGACACTTGCTTGCCTGCTCTGCCCCAAACTGGGCAGGCAGCTCTTCGAAAAGAAACTTACTGGGCTCTTCACTGCCATCAATGCAATCCAGCCTCTCCTGCAGCTCGGCAAACGTGTTGCACTTCAGGCAATCCCTCTCAGGTTTGCTGGCCGTGGCCTCTCCAGCCTCCACAGGCCGGCTGTCACCCCTGGTCTTCTGCAGGGCCGGCACAATGGGGACAAAGTCTGGGGGGCCCTCGTTGTCAGTGAGCTCCTTGTCAGAGAGGGCCGTGCCATTTGGCCCAATGTAGATGACCGTGTCACAGGACTGCTCGCTGCTGGAAGAGTAGTCGGGGTCACTGGACAGGTGAGGGATCGTGAAGTCTGAATCCACCGTGGCCCTGGCGTGGAAGGGTCTCAGCTGGGTGGGCCTGCGCATTCTGCCTTCTTCACAGGAGCTCTCTCCCCCAGAGGAGCTTGACGTGTACTGTGAGCGAGAGGAGAACACTTAGCTTGGGGAGCCTTCCAAGACAGCCCTCCTAGGGAGCCGGCCCTGCTGACTGGACGGAGGCTCTCCAGGCCCCCGGTCGGCTTCCCTGCATGTGGGCTGTTACCTGGGACATGCCAGGCTTGGGTCCCATGTTCCACATCATGGCCTTAGATGCGAAGGGTAACCCTTACATGACACATGGGGAAACAGAGGCTGCTCATGAAAGGAGGTGACCAACCTAGGTCTGACCTCCGAAGGGCTACGGGGTCACCAACATGGCACACCCAAGCCATCAGTGGCACCTGGTATCACAGAACACTGGTTGGCAAGACTCGTTTTCTACAAAGAAAAGCTACAAAAGGAAGGGGGAAAGCCCCACACGTCACCAGCTGGCCCTAGAGCAGAGTGACGACCATCGTGATTATCTTCTCAAACATTCTTATCACACCACTACTGTCTGTCCTGGCGTGGCCTCTGTCTGGAAAATAAGCCTGCTGGTTGTTAGCAGACTCTTACCATCAACCAACAACGAGGCCCACCCAGCAAAACCCGGCAGCCTGAAAGTGCCTCCTGGAAACACAGGGAGCATGGGGCCACGTGAGCAGCAAGTTAACAATCCTCTTTGGGGTCAGCCAGTGGAAGGACACAGTCTGGATCTACAGAGGGCCAAAGCAGGTGAGAGGTACACTGTGAATGCTTCCCACCCTCCCAAATGTTCCACCTCAAAGTAGCCATCCATTTGAACTATGTAAAGTGGACAGGCGCTCCCTGTCAGGGGTCCAGGTGGACGACTGGGAAAGCACCAACTGTAGGGACAGGAAGTGACTTTCTTCTATATCAGCCTCGGGTTTTCCAGCCCCCAGGGGGACCCTGAGCACCCTTGCCTCTGGTGCTCGTGGATGAGAAACCCTGACTGGGCTCTTTCTGACTCAGCTCCAGGGCAGGGCTCCCAAAGCGCCTTCATTACTGCACCCCCTGCGAGCTCCTTACCTTCGTTTTCTTTTTCTTCATTCTCAAGACTCTCGAGGCGATCTGGATGGTGGACAGGGTTTCCGCGTAGTTCCCGGCTGCCGCCGAGATGTGAGCGATCATGGTGGTGCGACAGTTCATGTTCCCCAGGGATTCCCGGAGCAGCATGGTGAGCTTGCTTTCTCTGCCAAACAAAGTGGATTAAGGCTGCATTAGCGGACCATGCTTCTCTTTGGCTGTCAGGGCAGGACTTCAGGCCTCTCTACATGGCTTTTTTTGTTGTGGGCAGTGTTTTTTCTTTTTCATTTTTTTTTTTAATCGTATACTAATTAACATTGTTTTCTAGCATGCTATTTGTAGTTGGCAGCTGAGCAAGTGCATCTAACCCCAAGTACAGAATGCATGCAAAACACCTCCCTTGGCACTTCTGTCCTGGCTGTGATGGGTATTCCTGTGCGTCTGTGTGCATGCATATGACATTGCACATAATGAGACCTGGGGATAGAAACCAGAGGAAGGGATGAAGAGAGATGGCTTTGTGACTGGTGATTCGGCACGCTGTCTGTACACACGGTCCTTTACTGTGAGTGTCTGCACGCAGGCAATCCCTGCCACAAGAAGTAGTTCCCCGGCCATGAACTTGCACTGAAGATCTATGTGTTTGTAAGACAGGCCAAGTTCCTTCTGCCAAGGAACTGCAGTCATTTTATTGCTATTGTCTCTGAACTCTCATATTTGCACAGACTAATAATGAAGGGATTCTTGTCCCTGATGATACGTGACAAAACACAGACATAGGCCCAAGCACTGACTCAATTAGCAAACAGAGCACAGAACTTTCTAGAAAGGCCTCCGATGGGGCTTTGCAGGTACTGTACGGAGCCAGGGCCCTGCGTGGTGGTAATGAGACCCAGGAGTTTACAGACTGCATTTCTATGTTCTTTAAAAAATGACCTGAAGGAATAGCTTGTGTTGTTCCATTCTTATACTGTCCCAACATTTTTCCTGCCTCGCTTTTAAAAGGCTCAGCTTATGTCATCCCCAATATGCATCCTCTCAACTTCTGCCCAACGTCATTTCATTTCTGGAGCCTTCCGTGGTCCTAGGCGGAGGCAGCCCCATTGTTTCCCATGCCCTGTGCTCACATTCCTGTGCTGTGTTTATAATGCCAGGTGAGAGGAGTTTGTCCTGTCATCCGTGTCCCTGTCAGGCTGCTAGTCAACCACCCCTGCAGAGTTCCCTAGAGAGGGACTATCCAACTCTGCAGACTCGGTGTGAGACGCAGGCCGCTGTCAGCAGGGATTAGATCTTGGAAATGGGGGAAATCATTTCACACGTGACCTGCATAGGCCTTCAGGGAGATAAGACCAGTGTTAAGGCAATTGTTTCTCCTTTTCATCTGGGACCAATTAAAGTGTCAGTTTGGGGCTACTGGGCTCACTCTGGCTCAGTTCCAGGGCAATTAAAAAATATATCAGCATTTCCCTTCAAGCAAAATAATTAGTGATAAAAGTGGTGGACAGAGAATATTATGGCTGAATGCTTATGTCTTCCCCAAATTCATATGCTGAAGTCCTAAGCCCCAATGTGACGGTATTAGGAGGTAGGACCTTTGGGATGAGATTAGGTCGTGACGGTGAAGCCTTTATGAACTGGATTAGTGCCCTTATAAAAGGGACCCCAGAGAACTCCCACACCCCTTCTACCCTGTGAAGTTATGACAACAAGATGGACATCTACGAGCCACGAGGTGGGTCCCCACCAGACACTGCATCTGCCAGCGCCTTGACTTGGGACTTTCTAGATTCCAGAATTGGGAGAAATAAATTTCTGTCGTTTAAGCCATCCAGTCTGTGGTACTGTGTTATAGCCGCCCAAACTAAGAGAGAAAAGAAATGCAGATATGGAGGAGAACGGAGGCCCGGATCTAAACATTACCTCCTTTCAACATATATGCAGCTGGATGTCACAGACACCAGCAGAGCTGATGGCCAGACATCCCTGGCAGACATTTTTGGCAGAGACACTGCCCCGGATGAGCCTTGGGCTTTGTCTTCACTGTGTGAAAAGGAGGACAGATTCCATCAGGGTTAAGCTGTGATCACATACAGCTGATTCTTATTACTCACGGTAGTTGCCTCCTATTAAGTCTCAGTGAAGACTGTGCTAGTGAATTAGGAGCCATTGCTCCCTGGGGAAACTCATGGTTGAGGTTCCCAAGCACCTCTGGTCACAACATTTTGTCAGGTGATCAACACACAACCTTGTTTCCTGTGCATATATGTTTCTGTGTCACAATACCTTCTTTAATCCATATTTCTTACAAATAATGAATTATACACACCATTTCTTTATAATAAAATACCAGCGACAGGGTTTACCATTTTCCTGACCCTGGGTATCATGACCGTGGATTTCTGTGGCTTTCAGCCTCACAACACTGTTCACTATATTCTTTTAATTTAATCAGTCATCCTCTTGTGAATCCACAGATATAACCACTTTTCCATAGCGTCATCATGCACGTTAGGTGTTAACCTCCGCACTTTCCAGAGCAGCTGAGGTAGATAGAGATCAGTGAACTTGGTCTTTCTTTTTCTGGATGCACCATATGGTTGATTCATTAACATTGAACTCACACCAATAGCACAATAACATGCCCGGAGGAAGCGTACCTAACACACGCGTTTTCTCCTAAGGCACACCACTGCTTTCTTGCACTAAGGAACACTAGACAGTACTTCAACAGTGTACGGTGGTACCTCGGTTTTCTAACGTAATCGTTCTGGAAGACCGTTCGAGTTCTGAAACGTTTGAAAACAGCGGACAGCTAGGCCTCAGGATCTTGCACGCAACGGAAGCCATGTGACATGTTCGACTTCCGAGGTGTGTTCGAAAACCGAAGCATTTATTTGCAGGTTTATGGCATTCGTAAACCAAAATGTTCATCAACGGAGATGTTCGAAAACCTAGATACTACTGTACTTAAGGGGCCATTTAAACCACGGAATCACCAACAAAAAGTTCACAAATGCAAAAAATGGGGCACTAAGTACACTAAAAAGAACGCTTGTTTACAGAAAGACAGGTGAAACAGGAAGGCAGCCTCAGCTGGGAATGTGCCCATTGGACAACTCAGAGTTCCACTGGTGCACCCGCCTGCAAATGCCAGTGTTTTCACTGCGAGGATTGATTTTGGGTTCACAAATGAATTTTAGTGACTAGGAAAATTTACAAATATGGGGTCTGCAAACAATGGGGATACTCTGAAGTTCCTAATGCTGTTTTATTAATCAACTGCACTCTGCTGAAGGCACCACCCACTTGTTTCTCTGTGTGACCCTAGGTACGTTCTCTGGGAAAGATACCAAAGACAGAAAAACGGATATAATATTGTTATAGCAAACTGTTTGCCCTGTGTATTTCCACAGTTCTCCATTCATGACTCAATCATAGGACTTTTTTTTTTTTTTTTTTTTTTAAGTTCACATTGTGGGAAGAGGCCAGGGCACGTATGTTGCTTGGCAACCAGAATTTTAGCTCTCCTGATGGAAAGCCAGTGAAACTGCTAGCAAGATTCTTTCACCTGGGCCTCTCTAGATTCTAAAAAGCACATCCTTATGGGAGTGAAAAATGGGGGCTATAAAGCTTTGGTTTTTTTCCTCCTCATAATGATCCTTTAACTTGGAACAAAGACAATGAAGTTGGGTACGGAAGGTGAAAGAGGGGGCAGGGTACTAGAGGCTGCAAACTGTTGGTTTAACGCAGCGTCTTTGGTAGGAGAATAAAAAGGTTTAAATAGTTTCTAGGGCAACGGTCAGCACAAACTCAGACTCACCTTTGCATCAAGACTGAGGCGAGAGGAATTCTCATGCAGGTGCAGAGCTGCTGGCCCCCTGAGCCCCAGGCCCAGGCTGAGGGAGGGAGTTAGAGACTCAGGGGCCATGTGGGAGGGGTCCTGGCTGTCCAGGGCAGGTTGGGCAGGGACAGGAGGGGCCTGGTGACAGAGCAGAGCCGACTGGAGTCTGGGGAACGACCGTGCCACTTTGTCAAATGGCCATGTTTTTTATCCACACATATTCTACCTCCCTCCCACCCCAACTGCGCACACCTTTTATAGCGATTTTTGGAAAAATGTCTTGCTTTTTAAAATAAGTCAACCTTTTACTAGACATAGAAAGAGACCACAGAAAGAAGAGGATAATGAATACATTTTAATTAATAATAATTTTAAAAGAACATGAAAGAGCAATTAGGACAGGAGCTCACAAACTAGGACCTGCTGGCCAAATTTGGCCCACTGCCTGTTTTTATAAATAAAGTTTTATTGGTACACAGCCACACCTACTTATTAACATACTGCCTTTGGCTGCTTTCACACTACAACAGCCGAGTTGAGTACATGTGACACAGCCCATAAGGCCCATAAAACCACAAATATTTAGTATCTGGTCCTTCACAGGAAAAGTTTGTTGACCTTTAGAGTAATCATGATGTGGTATCACCCCAGGCACAGTGCCAGAGAGTCACCACCAGAGCATGAAGGTCTGTCTGAATGTCCTTACTATACAATAATCTCTTTCTGATGTGATTGTGTTAGCTGTTGTCCGCGTTGTTCTCTCTTGGTTCAGAGGTTTCACGGAGGGAGACCTAAAATCTGTCCCCTGGATACAGGCAGAGGAACAAACGCCGGCCTTTAGAAATCACTCAAGCACCAGGCCGTAGCCATGGCGACGGCCCAAATCACTTCCTACTTCCTGCAGAAGCAGCTCCCGTCCTTCCAAAGGGGCTGTGAGATGCTCACACTCACTCAACCCATAAACTCATTAGTGTCTGTGGCAGGCAGTTCATTGAAGAAACACTTAGTGAGCACTGAGCCTATATAAGGCACCGTGCAGGGGCTTAGAAAGTGCGGGGAACAGGGACTGGCCATCCAGTGAGAGGGGCAGACATGCTAACCCCCGTTACGATAGCATTCGTTACAGCCAATGACAGAATCTAAAATAGCACATGATAAGGAAAGACCCCTTGAGGCTAGAGGATGTCCCCAGGGTCACTGAAACTCCCTGTGAGAGAACTCCTAGACCTTCACCTTGATAGCACAGTTCTGTCTCCTTGGCTGGGGGTCTCCTACGTGGCAAGATCCAAGGACCGACAAAGAACACTTTATTTGCATGTGGTCCCCAAAACACCTAACAAAACTCTAAATTCCCTTCTGAAAGGATGGTCTGGAATCTGTAGCTCCTTATTTGCTGACCCCCGAGAAGGGAAATTGTCCCAGCCGCTGAGATGATACAAGCTGCCCATGAAACAAGAGGTCCGAAGTCACACTACGATGTCAGCCAGGTAATTCCACAAGCAAAAAGTCATTCCTTTCCCGAGCAGTGGTAAGTATACTTCTTCTCCAGAAAGGAGGTGGAGAACCCTGGAGGGAGAAGGTAGGGCATGTGTTGACCATGCCTTTTGAAAGGAGAAAGAAGTGGTGAGCTGTGACTCACCGAGTGTGGCCACCTAATGCCAGCACCACGGAAATGGATGGCCCTTCTTTCAAGTCCTGCTTCTTATGAGAGAGGACTGTAGATTCCACTTACGACAGACATGGTCTCCTTCAGTACAAACACAATGAGGACACAGAATAAAAGAAGATGAGGCTGAGCCTCCTTACTTTGTCAATTCTTAATAACACATCAAAAGAAAGGAGCTTAGTTAATCCAGAAAACTAATTAAGCTCCAGAACAATTTGCAAGAAAAGATTTCTCGGGCAGCAAGAACTGAAGCAGACATATAAACCACACACATATGCCCATCCAGGTGTACACACAGTCAGGCTCTTTTTTGAAAAGGTAGGCAGCGGTTTGTTTGTTTGTTTGTTTGTTTGCTTAAGTAATACACCATCAGTAGTCAAGAATGGAAATCAAATGCAGAGAATGGTCAGATGTTGAAACAAGATAACAACTAATATTTCAATGTCAAGAACACAGTGGTACCCTTAAAGGATATTTAAGGAGATGACCCTGAACTACATTACATTCCAGTAACTATGCCATTTCCTACCCATTTTACCTGTAAATTGCCAGAATGTCTTCTCTAGCCCCCAAAGAGAACTGGAGATACTGGGCAAGAGCCGCCAGGTATCAAGTCAGCTCCAGGAAATACGATCTCCCAGCGCTAGCCCCCAAATCCCAGGCCCCCGTATCCATCCACTGACCACCAGGAGGAGAGAGCAGAGGGAAAAGGGAGAAAGAATGGAAAGGAAAAGAAAAAGACAAGTAGGATAAAACCACAACTCGATGTAGTTTTTGGCTACTCCAGTGGCCACCCTTTCTCCCACAGATCCTGCTGCCTTTCTAGTCACATCCTATTGGTCTGTAAACATCCCTTTCTACTGTAGCCCGAAGGGTCACCAGTGAGACCAGGTCTCTGAGACATTAGCATCCATGGCCTCATGTTCCTGGCCAAGGTGGGTGACATCTGTGCAGGCCTTTACCCGTCATTAGAGAGAGAGAGACGGAGGCACCAGTCCCACTGGGTGAGGACAATTCTTGTGCCTGTCTGTCTTCTAGATCCCAAGCAAGTGCCTTTATGTGTGACACTGTCACATTGTGACAGACAGATAAATACATACTTTCACAGAGGAAAAATCCCTCCCTTGAGTTTATTTCTTCATACGGGACTCAAAGCCCCCCTTCCATGATGGCTTCATGGGTGCACATCTTTGAGGAGACTATACGCCTTCCCTCTGGGAGAAGCATCTGAGAGGCAGCAGTGACTTTTCTCAGCAATGTTCCCCTCAAAGATGCCAACATTTGAGGACACGGATTATCTGGTTTCTGGTACTAGAGAAGTACCCAAACTTGCACAGGTCCAGCTATCCTAATGGCATTTTCAAAAGGTGTCACATGAAGGTAGAGTGCTTGCTGCTCCGTTTCAATCTCTACTCCATTTGTCCTGCATATGGCATCTGTGGGATGCTGGGAAGGAGAGCACCTCGTGCTGGCAGCTGAGGTAGAGAAGCACAGCTCTCAGGTCCCCATGGAGAGCGACTCTGGCTTGTATAATAAAGCTTCCTGTGTCCGACATGTGTGTCAGAGGTGCCTCTGCAACACTGGCATTCAGCAGTGTGCAAGATGATTTCCCTCCTCAGAGGAGAGCTTAGTAGAGGACCCTGCAGGGAGCTACCCACTCCTAGCTGAAGGATCAACCTTTGTGATCCAACCAATATGTCACCTGGTGTGCATTCATGCCTTGCTTAACCTAAGACCACCTGTTAGCGGAGGTCCTGAAACTGTAACCACTTAGAGTAATCGAGGTTCATCTAATGTTCTCCCATAGAACTCTTTTGTTAAACACTGTATAGCCCCGAGGTGCAAACGGCGCCATTTAGGGATGTGTCTGATATAGGTAACACATGCCATCCTGGTGATTGAGGCCTAGTGCCATGATGGCTCTAGAACGTTGGGGGCAGTGCCTAAGCAGAGGCAGGCGAGGAGCCATGGTGCCCACAGGGACCCAGGTGGAGCAGCAGTTACCTCCTGGAGGACCAGGCACATGATGAGCATCTATGTGAGCTTCCTGAGGGACATGGGAAAGCATGTGAATGGAAGGACAGTCTACACAAGAGGTTTCTACATCACAGGTGTGGGTGGTGGCCAGTGAAATCTGAACTATGACTTTAATAGTTTACCACTGTTCACATAGGAAGATGAAATCTAGGGAAATGTGGACCACATGAATCCATTTGGTCCTGGATATCAGTGTTCCGTTCATCCAAGTAAGATAAAATTCACATAATTCAGCCTACTTCATGAGAAGCACGAAGTAAAGTATACAACTTGAATTTATAGCTAACAGGAGATTTCAAGTTAAAATCCTAACTAATCTGCTTCCAACTCATTTAACAAGACACACTGGCAATGACTAAAGTGGTTATAAAACAGGTTCGTTTATATAAATTAAATGTGTTCCATGAAAAAAATTTTTTTACATTATTTACTTGCTTAACCACTCACTCCCTCTGATGTAGAGCAAGGGAAAGCAGGACTCCAGTCTAAGCTCTGGATCACTCAGAATTAGTAGAATCTGAATTACTCTCAATATTATAAAATCTAAGTTCTGATCAGAAAAATGTACATCTAATTCAAGGCCATAGCACCCAGGTATGACATAAGATGTTTTAAAGGTAATTTACATAATAAGAACCACAATATAGAAAGTCCACTGATTCCAGGATACAATTCTGAGTCAAGGTTGAAAAATATTTTTAGAGCCATAGAGTATTAGAGTTGAAAGGATTCTTAAGGGTCATTGCATATTTTGAATAAAAGGACTGCCACTGTAACAGGTAATCTGTTTTCTGCCAGAATTTTTTTCACGACTGAACATTTACCATCTCCCAGGGCTGCCTGTGTAATATTTTTGAGTAGCCTCGATTATTAGAAAGCTCTTTCTTATATTGAACTTAAATCTTCCTTGTACTTCTAACCCATGGGAACTGGCTCTGTTTTCTAGGGGCACACAGGGTAAGAATAATTCTTTTGCACACACTGGCCGTTCACATTTCAGAAGACATTTACCACCTCCTCCTTAAAGGTTCTCTCTCTGGGGAATATTCCATGTTCCTACCATTGCTCTTCAAATATTTGTTTGTTCATCCAAGCTCACACTAAGCCCCCCTCCTCCGACTACACAATTTAGTACTTCCTTTCCACTCGGACTAGTCTCAGATCTCGTGTAGTAAAGAATATGCCCTTGCCCAAAGGGAGGTCTAGCCTTTGAGCTCAGCTTCTGAGAGGTAATCTATGGACCTGTTAGGAGTGTCTTTGCTTAGAGGAGGGATTGGCCACACCAGATCTGAAGGCCACACCTGATAGTCTTGGGGTCAGATCTGGCCATGCCAGAAATATCACCCATGTGATTTAGGTCATGGGCTTTGGGTCATGCAGTATTAGTCAACCTAGAGACCAGGTTCAACCACTTGGGAAATCAATGAATCAATACTTAATGAAGCTCCAGCAAAAACTCTGCCCACTGAACCAGGGGTTGGATACTCAGTGCATATTGTCACAAATCAACAGTGGGAGGGTAACACATTCTGACTCCACAGGAGCAGACAATGGAAGCTTCATGTGTAGAACCCTGCCAAACTCTGCCCTATGCATCTCTTCCCATGGCTGGATTTTAATTTGTGCCCTTTCTCTGTAATCAATTGTTGCTGTGAGTACTCTCACCAAGTCCATGAGTCCTTCTAGTGAATTGACAAATCTGAGGTTGGTTTTGGGAACCCTTCAAACTTCAGTTGGTATCAGAAGTGAGAGTGGTCTCACGTGGAGTCTTCCCTCTAACTTTGTAGTTGGACCCTTGGGGTTGGTGTCAGAAATCTTGGGCAGACGTGGCAGTCTGGGCAATATGCCCCCAAACCTTACAATTTGGCTAATTCCAGGTAGCTTTTTTCAACAAGATCCTAAGAAACTTGGAGGCAAGGAGCTGTGCCTGTATTTTGACCTTTTTTATAGTAACTCTGACAAAGTTTATGATTTGCTAGTTCAAGGACAGAAGGGAAAATAACTCATATTTATTTTTACTTAGTTTAGCATATCCAGGAGCTAGGAGTGTCATCACTTTGATAAAAAATAAAACAGAACAACTTAGAGGGCAAATTAGTAGACCTTATAGACAAATAGAAAATTATAAGTCCATAGGTTTCCCCTGAATTAATAGACTGACAAAACACTGCATGTGCTAATGAAGTTTAAGATGCTATAAAGGGGAGCTTAATGATTTAATAACAAGACCCTCTACATTTACTAAACATGCAGACTGGTCTGTAATAGATGTGTGCTCGTTATTTAATCCACCTGCAGGAACAGATTAGGAGTAATAATGTTTATAACATGACTGTAATTTAGACTACAAATGCTACTCTGACATTTTTCACATTATCTAAAATTTCACTTCCTTTTTAAAATTTATTTGGCCCCAGCCATTATCATTAATTATCGATGCTTTGCCATAGACATTTCTCTAGCGCTGTCACTTTTTATAGAACCTTCGCAGTGGTGTATGACAGCTTTGCTGGAAGAGAGATAAGGAAACATCTCAGTTCTGTCGCATTATCACCATTACACATCTTTTGAGTAAAGATGAGCTCATTGTGCTATTTAGAAACTTAGCTATTCTCCAACTTCAAATCACCCTCAAGTTTAGGAGCAGGTGTTCATTCCAATGCCAAAGATCTCTGAAGTAACTCAAGACGGAG
This sequence comes from Rhinolophus sinicus, assembly GCF_057876585.1. Taxonomy (NCBI): domain Eukaryota; kingdom Metazoa; phylum Chordata; class Mammalia; order Chiroptera; family Rhinolophidae; genus Rhinolophus; species Rhinolophus sinicus. The sequence continues at coordinate 53,889,836 of NC_142506.1, read as the reverse complement.
TTAGGCACTGAGGAATGACAGAGATGGAGTCAAGAGTCCTGTTGTCATGGTAACCCAGCGCCTCTCCCCTAATTTCTGCTCATCATTGACCTTCTCCATGGACTTTTAAAGAATTCTCCAGATGATAACAAAAAAAAAAAAAAAAGAAGATTCCCAATGGGACTCTTGATATAATGAAATCCTAGTCTTGCCTAGTGCCTCCTCTCAAACCTTTCCCACTGCCTTGCCACTACCCTATCCCTGACCCTCCTGCGTCACCTGAGAGAGAAACTTACATTTTTAGAACATTCCTATGCTTTTTCGTGACTTTGCATGCTTGTTTCAGTTGAAAAAAGCTTATCTTTATGGCATTTGGACGGTGCCTTTCTACAGCTCAGCCTGTGATCACCCTTCAGGGTTGACGTTAGAACCTTGTAGACGCTGGGCTTTGATAATCTGCAAGCATATTTCCAGTATTTCAAGTGCTTTCAAAAGAAATGTGTTTAAAAAACAAAAGCAACAAACAAACAAACAAAACAACAAAACCAGGGAAACATCTGGAAGGGTCTCATTTCCTTTTCTCACCTACTCTCTAAGCAAAACCCTAGGATGAGAGAGCAACCTGGGGACTGGGTAAATTATGGGGCTTTTACTTTACTGCTCTGGAAACCCAGGTGAGTCCCTCTTATACCACATTCCTCAGAAAGGCTAAAAAGAGGTTAAATAGCATTAGACAAAGGGTGTAGGCTTGATGATTACAAAGGATTACAAACACAACTATTTCCTGTCTCCAGAGTTCAATTTAGCCAATTCCAGGCTTTCTCTCTATTGAAATAAAATAAACAGAAGAAATGCAAATATGAGCCCTGAGCAGTCCTTTCATTTGCATTCACTTGACTGTTCTGATCTCATACACACAAAAGGCAGAGAGATCTACTCTCTCTCTGCTCAGTCAGGCTGCCTATCAGTGGGCACCCCCGGTGTTGTAGGATAACCTTCCAAGAAAGAAGACACAGCTGGTTTATTAGGCAAGGCCAGCGGTACAGAATATCACCCTGTCGGGAAGGATTCAGACCAGTTCTGGGGAGGATGGATTAGTTGATTCAACTTGTTCCTTCCCATGATCTCAAGCTCATCTCTCTCCCTGTGCAATGGCTTTTCTTGGAAGTCAGCAGCATGGAGCTTAAAACAGGAGTGTCATTGTCAGGGTCAGGATGAGCCATTTGTGCCCTCTCCTTCTGCCCTTGCCCCCTGCTTCTAACCAATGGCCTTCCCAAGACTCAGCTGGAGATACTTAAAGTGTTTCTCGGAGGAGGGGTGAAGCACCATTGCCACCAAGGCCATTATTCCCTGAGATGGGGACCCTTGGGTGCTCACCCAAAGGGCTGCAGACCAATACGACTATGGCTCTGATCCATTTGTTACTTCACTGAATGACAATGGGGGAGGCCTCCTCATCATACGAAGGGTGACAGTAAAGATGATTTGGTGGCTTTGGACCTGGAACTGAGAAGAATATCCTGAGATCCCTCCCTGCACTGTGGATTTGGGTTGTACCACTCTATTCACCACTCCTTGAACCACTGTGGCCTTTGTGCCTCTCACGCATCTGTGTTCACGCCAGGTTTGCAGCATGGAATACCCTTTACTTTAATGTCTGTCTGTGGAAATTCTTCCATGTCCAGCTCAATCCACTAGCCCACTAATTATTCAGGACAAAAAAGGAAAAGTGTAACAGCACTAGACATTCCCTGGGATTCATGTCCTTGGAAATCACCAGCCTTTCCTCTTCTTCTTTTTTATTGCGGTAAAACATATATAACCTAAAATTTACTATTTTAACCACTTTCCATGTATGATTCAGCTGAATAATATTCATTGTATGGATACACCACATTTTGTTTTCCACTCATCTATTGATAGATACACACTGCTGCCATGTGTTGGCTACTGCAAAGAATGCTGCTATGAACATGGACGTACAAATGTCTGTTCACGTTGCTGCATTCAGTTCTTTTGAGTATACACCTGGGAGTGGAACTGCCGGATAATATGGCAATTCTATGTTCAATTTTTTGAGGAGCTGCCAAACTGTTTGACACAGCAGCTATCCCATTTTACATTCTCACCAGCAAGCAATGCACAAGGGTTCCAATTTCTCCACATCCTTGCCAACACTTACATTCTGGTTTTGATAGCCTTGCTAATGAACGGGAAGTGGTATTTCATTGGGGTCATATTGATGCTTCTCTAATAACTAATGATGTTTTCTTCCTTTCATGTGGTTATTGGGCCACTTTGTATCTCTTCTTTGGAGAAATGTCTATTCAAGTCCTCTGCCCATTTTTTAATTGAATTGAATTTTGTTGTTGTTGAATTGCAGGAATTCTTTACATATTCTGGATATCAATCCTACATTAGGTGTATGATTTGCAAGCATTTTCTCCTATTCTGTAGGTTGTTTGTCAATCTCTTGATAGTGTCCTTTGATGTACAAATGTGCCATTTCATGTTTTGGTAACACTTTATCCGGCTTAGATTTTAACTCACATTTTTGGCATCTGTAGTTCAAAAGCCTCCTAATATTTGGTTTTCCTGCCAATAACAATGACCAAAGATTGCCTATGCTACTTGGTGTTGAAGATACTTGTCCAATATGGTCCTTGTTACTTGCAGACCACTAACCAGTCACCAGCTGGGAAACACTTGAAAGACTAGTATTGCTAAGCATATGGACAACCCAGGGGTAAACTTCTTTCGAAATCAACTATAACCAACTTTAAGGAGTGTGTTGAGGACAACCGTGTCAGAACGCCTTCTGGGTATCATGTGTGGTTTGAAGAAACATGATTTCGCAGTCTTCAGAACATGTACCAATTGGATTGGTTCACGACACAAGGACCAGTGTTTTAGGATTTGGAAGGAATGAAAAGGAAATTAAGTTTAAGAATGGTTTCCACTACTGGTATAAGTCTAAGGAAAGATGTTCCCCAGAGGCTACTTTTCATTCATTCGATAACTTAAGAGAGAGTCCATGAAATTTTAATGGGGATTGACATGAAGGGATTATTCGTTTCTTGAAAAAGAATGAAGAAAGATTCAAGTTTTCCAGTGATGTTTATTTTGTTTGATAAAATGATAGGCTATTGTGGCACAATTTTTATGTCTTTTAAGTCGATAAGTTCAATCACAAAGAGTTATTCGTTTCTTACGCAGAGTAAATATGGCTCAAGTTCAGAATCTCGTCACTGATACCCCTGCAAGATCCTTCACTGGGCTTTTGTTTCCCAAAATGACAAAATGCCAGTGACAAAAGGCTTACAAATTAGGAATTAATCATATCTCCCTTATGACACTTCTTAGATACCCCCCTCCCACCTTTTCTAAATTTCGAAACATCTCAATGCTTTTCCAAAGGGCTATGAAAGTCTCTCAATAAATTAGATGGATGAGCCAAAGACCACTAAAGATGCCTTCTTCTCAGAGAACTGCATATATAAGTAGAGATCATTTCCTTTCTTTCTATACATCAACGACTTCACAGTGTCCAGCATAGAGATACCAATCTACAAACATTTACATAAATATCTCATGGGGACCTCTCCATCCAAAGTAGTCTTCCCCAGCTTCCTACCTCCCTAACTTCCAAAATACTAGCTTTTATTTTTCCTCATAGAAGCCACTGTCAGAATAAAACCAAGGCCAATGCCACTGCCTTGGGCTACAGCGCGAGTGGCGTACCAGACTCACAGCCTCTCCTACGTAATGGCAGACAGACTCTCCCAGCCTTCCAAAGCATTCTGCAGGGCAAGCTATGGCCTACTCATGTGTGCACCGCTCACAATCTTCAAGGATAGATCACAGGACAGACATTTTCACCAAGGTTTCTATCAGGTCCCTCTTGGGGAATGCGTACAACAACTTTCCCCAAAGGGGAACAGTCAGAAGCACCAGCATGCCCTCAATTTGAGTCAAGACTCTGGCCGAGTCAAGTCGGGTCCATCTATAAATTGTGCCTGTGTGATGATTCCAGGGCTTTCCTTAGATGGATCTTGCTGAAGTCCCAAGGTCTTACAAGCAAAAACGTTCCGTTCCAGCAGGGTGTTTGGGTTAAAAGGGTTGGCTGATAAAGCCAGTGTGTAGAGTCAAGTTCAATACATTTGGCATGTAGAAAAGATATTCCAAAAGGGCAACAAGGGATCATCCCTGCTTGCAGTTAAGTCTAAGCAGAGGAAGCAGCTCCCTATGTGGTGGGATTTTGGAGAGTCTTGTGACAAAGCCTGAAAGTACCCTGTTTTCATTCCTTCGCACTAATACACAGAAATCCATATTCAAACAAATACACATACATTTGAATAATACATATTCAAACAAATATATTATTTTGGGGTAGTTCACCCAACAAGCAGGTATTCAGAACCTAGGATACAGGTAGGCTCTTTGCTAGCCCTGGAATTGCAAACACAAATGAGGTATGACCCCTGCTCAGTAGGCTAATAATAGGTCCTATTTCACCCAGAAAAGTCTCAGTTTATGCCCATTATCCTGTATCCCAACTAATTTATTTTGTCCTAGGTTTTCCATTTTTCACAACAAAGTGATAATAAGACTTTAAAACAATAAGATGGAGAGAGTTGGGCAGACCTTCACTTTCTTTTCCGTGGTCTCACCTACTAACACGTGTGTTACATGCAGTAAATAGAGTTTACACTTTAAGACATACTGTTCCTACTAAATGGAGAAACTTGTGCTGAGATGTACTTGAAACTGGTTACTGCACACACATAATTCATAACTGTGCTCAAACACAGTTCTATTTCTACGTAGAGAAATACAAGCTGTGGTCAAAATTTTGCAAAATTTACATATACAGAGTTAGACAGAGTACACGAGGTACAAAAATTTTGTGATGAAGGTTATGTCAAATAAAAAACTATTTAATCAGGGGAATGAACAGCTCTCTCTTTGCTGCCTGTCATCAACTGGATTTGAGAAATGTTTGAGACTTTAAAGAACTAGCTTAAATGATATGAAATTGCTGACATTAGACAGTTTTTAACTTCAAAACATACTGTAAAGTATTGGAGTTTTGGAAACAGGTTTTCTAAATTTTGATTGTACTTTGTTGAAAATAAGCTGTAAATCCATATCAAGGGTTCAACAAATAAAACAAAAATCTCAGCTTCTGAAGCTTGTAAGGAATTGTAATTATTAAATAAAACAAAACTTGCAAATAGGGAGGATCCTGACATATGTCTCTACAAAAGCAAAGATGTAACTAAATGAATATTAGACAGCAAAAAACACACAGTATAAAAGACTAAATTTTGAAATTCTATAATTGTACTTTGGAAATTGACTTAAGGGAAAACCTTTTGAAACTTAACCCATAATATTCTTACTGAATCGGGAACCTTATTCCACTGAAATGAACTTGCAGTTGGCTATGGTGTACATAAATTCTTAATTATTTTCAACCAGACTGTGATATTCTACAAAGAGAAATTGAAATGTATAAATAGTTTTATATGTTAACCCACATGCACATACATCTACATAAATAGGTAGGCAGTTAATAACTAAAGAAGAAAAATGCTGAGGCTCTAAGGTAATACCAGAAAGAAAAAGTCTTAAGAAAAATACCGTTAACATGATATGAGGTATAGATATGTCAAGATGATTGCAACACATAAAGGTGTCTCAAGAATAATTATTCTACTTATTTAATTTTAATGTTCTGATAAACAATATAAAGAAATTTAAAACTTTTTTTACTTTGGCGCAATGAATTTTTTTTTTGGTAAGAAATTTTTTTTTTGAAGGTAATTTTTGAATAGAACTAATTTATAGGTCCACTAATACAAATGGATTTATCAGAAAAAATTTCAGAAAATTAACAATATTAAGTACCCCTTTTCACTCTCAAAAGTGTGTAGGTTTGGATAGTAAATTATATGGTTTCCTTAGTTATAATTTAGAACGGGAGAGATGTGTAACAGAAAAATACAGAAAAGCAGCAAAAAGAAATATGGTAGTCTAGTTACCTCAAAAGGTTTTCTTATTAAATACAATTCAACACTGTGGATAAATATTCTCACAAATCTTATTAAATGCATTGCGGGGCTCGTAAAAGAATAAGAAATTTTCAAGCCAAAAAACAAATGAATGTGCAACTCAAGAGAAGTAAGAACACCGAAGTTTGCTTTTTCCCTGAAAATATTGGGTAAACCAGGTAATATTCAGCTTAGTTTTTTATGTGGCCTCAAAGGGCATGGAAAACAGAAGACAAAGCCCAAAGCCTGCCCAACATGAGGATCTGAACAGGAAAATCCCCTTCAACAACTTCCCCCCTCACATCTACAAGACATGACTGTGGATATCCAGCACTGAGCAGAGAAGAGACATTGTCATGAGAATTTGGAACCACAGGCTGGATTAATGCAGGTTTGCAGCTTGAATTCTTAATAACTGGGTGGTCCAAAATATTTCAGGCTGAGAATATAATGCAGAATGTCCTCAACTGGTAGTGATCGCGGGCACCAAGAAGTAAATACAAATGCTAAAATAAACTGTCTTAATCCAAGGTCTTAAAGAATTCTCACAAATAAAAAGCCAAAGAAATTGAGTACCCCAGGGCAAAAATAAACACACACAGAAACAAGGCACCAAGAGACAGACCCAGCAGAAACAACAGATGGCAGAAAGAGATGTTGAAATATAGATTACAAATAAATAACAAAAAGTTAATTAACGTGTTTAAGGAAATTTAAATGTTTAAAGAAATAAATTTTTTAAAAAAATTATCAGGAATGACCAATTTCTGCTTCTGGCCATGTTGGAAACACAAGAACTAGACTTACTCTCCAGCCTTAAATAACTAGAAAACCAAACAAAATATGAGAAAAAATGGGTTTTGGATACTGGGCAATAGTAACAGAGAAAAGTAATCTTTGAGAGGTGGGTAACTAACAAATGAGGTGAGCCATTCCAGTGCCCAGCTCACTGCCTAGACAGGGTTTCCAGACCACAGAGCAGAGAGGGAGGTCCAGACAGAACCAGGCAGTCACCTGGCTGAGATGAGGAGATACAGATCTGAATTTGGAGAGGCCAAGGCAGCTAAAATTTACAGGGAAAGAAAGAAGAGAGCTGGAGAGAGGGAGAGGGAGAGGGAGAGGGAGAGGGAGAGGGAGAGGGAGAGAGACAGACAGAGAGAGAGAGAGAGAGAGAGAGAGAGAGAGAGAGAGAGAGAGAGAGAGAGAGAGGCAGTCTCAAGGAATGGAAATAATTTCTGTTCAAGGAGACAGAGTGAAAAGACCTGCTACTACATGGGACAGAGTCCTCAGAAGGGGTTAATAATAATAATGTTAGACTCCTCCCTCTAATAGTGGGGTCAAATTAGCCCTAGATGCGCTGTACCTCCATAGCCAAGCTTAACATCAAGTCTCAAAAGGAGCAAACTGATTCCAAATAACTGGAAATTAGTAAATACCTGTAAACAACCCATGGCTCAAAAAGTAATTAAAATGGAAAATAGAGAATATTTTGAATGAGTGGTAGTGAAAATAATCAATAACCATTTGAAAATAATCATTATCAAAACTTGAGGATACACACACAGCAGTAATTCGTGGGTAACATATAGAATTAAGTGCCTATGTTATAGAATAAGAAAGGGTGAAAGTTGTTAAACTAAGCAGCCATCTTGAGATGGGAGATAAAAAATAGCAAAGCAAACCAAAGAAAGTAGAAGGAAAGTAATAGTAAAGAGCAGAAATTAATATCTTGGACAACAAACACAGTAAAAAGAAAATTAACAAAGTGCAAAGTAATTAAGATAGTCTGGTATTGGCATAGGGGTGGAGAGCACAGAGACAGATTCATACATATTTGGACATTAGTTATATGACCAAGGGAATACTGCAGATCAGTGGGGGTTCAATAAATGGTGCTAGGAGAAAATATTTCAGAATAGCAGAATCCAGAACTTATAAAGAATTCCTATGAATCGATTAACAAAAAGATAAGCAGTGCTACAGAAAAATAGACAAAAGATAAGAACAAGAGGTAAAAACTCACAAACGTGAGAAGACACTCAACCTTGTTAGTAATCAGGGAGATGCAAACTAAAATTACAGTGATATACCATTAAATACCCACCTGATGGCCCCAAATTTTTAAAATCAGACAATACAAATACGGATAAAGTTAGGAATTCTCACATATCGTTTGACCATTGTTAGATATGACCGTTCTAATTTGAACTAAGGGAGCAGATTACCTTCCCACAGAGCAGGACGTGAAGGGATAACCCACAGGAAAGGTAAATTGTGATGTAGGCAGAGAGTTAAATGAGGCCTGGCACACTGGGGGGCTCTCAGTGGTACAGCCAGGAGGATGGGGGTGGAGAGAGGCAGGCACTGGGCATTCCTGGGAATTGCAAAAGTCCAGGCACCTGCGGAGGGCGAGAGGGGTCACTCATTGGGACCAAGGGGCACCCCATTGAGTGGAAAGGTGATAGTGAGGCACGGGAGTCAAACTTTGTTGGCATAGAATTTTGTCCCTTACCAGCTGCACTAACTGTGGTAAGTCAAAGGTGCCTAGAGATTTCTGTTACCCGCTTCTGCGTGCTCCAGGCTGCTGTGACAAAGGAAATTTGGAGTAAACCTCCTTTGGCCCCACTGCCCAGCATAATGAGGAAGTATTGTACCACGTATTGCTAGCCCAGGAAAAGGTCAGAATTCAAACTCTGAAGTACAGTTTCTAGTGAATACATAGTGCTTTCACACCACCATAAAGCTGGAAAAATTGTAAGTCGCACCATCGTTAAGCCAGGACTATCTGTACTCAAAAAGTGGTAGCTTTGCTACTCTTAACACATACAGTTCCAAGACCATGTGAAATGGGTCCTTAAGTGGGTCCTTGAACAGGGAACTTAAAGCCAAAAGGGTGATTCTGATTCCATCCAAAAGGCTTGTAAAGGCATAATCACTGGTTCTTTTTCATTCATAAATTATAGGCTCAAATGAATGATATTGGTGAGGGAAAGACTTTGGGTTTTGGAAAGTTCACATTGTATGATTTTTAAACGTGGCTGGTCTCCTTTTCCAAAGGAAATTGTCAAGCAGGGGCCCAGGTGGTTTTCATTATTTCAGCAAGAAATGGAGCCAAGAGATTTCCTTTTTCAGAATTTGATTGTCAAGGAGACCACGGTAGGGAGGGCTTCGGGCTGTAGATTTGTCCACGTCCCTAGCGTGGGTGGAGGCTGAATTAACCAGAGGGGTCTGCAGGCATTTTCCAGGGCTTTAAAGAGAGAGACTACCATCTCACTTATTGCAAAAATCACTTGAGATGATGAAACCCCCTCCCCACCCAGCCTAACTGTCCTGGTATCAGGTACACAGTCCTCTAAGATGTGGCCCAACATTTATAGTATTGTCAAAAGATGGACTGCCATTCCCAAATCTGGGGACATTAAGTAGTGATAATGGCAGCCTTTCCTTAGAGTTCTAAGGCATTCCTGGAATCCCTCATACTTAGATCCTTAGGGAACCAACTCCAAAGCCATGCAATAAATGACTATAACAAAGAGGTAGTTTGAGTAACTAAACCTGTTGGATGAACTCGAAAACATTGTCGCTTCTACTAAATCCGAGAATTGTAGTAGTAAGAATCTATATTGTATCTTGCATTTATTTTTGTTACTGCTATTCATTACTGCCATAGAAAACATATTCACAGATGACTTGCTGGAACTTCTTACCTCTCCCTTGAGTGTACTTTATAATGTGACTTTTAACTGCTTTATGCCTTGCACTCTAATTTGTATCATGGTTTCTTCTGTCCCACTGGTCTCTAACCTCCATACATCAGTCCCAAGGCTTAGAATAATACTTTGTAGATGCTTGATAAATCGTCAAAACAACCTGGCAGAGTGAATATATTTTTGCTACATATTTGATTTAGGAAGTAGGGCTATAGTGAGCGTCAGGGCCTATCTATATCCTAAACAGCTGACATTACCATAAAAAGACCGACTTTGTGCTAGTTGAGAATAGGGGTCTGATGGTCACAAAGCAAATCTAGTGGCCCAAAGGTGCCCTCCAGGCATGAGGCAGGCCACCAAAAAGTCGAAGGCAGATGTCTGACTCATATCTGATACGAAGAAGTGAGGTTTAGAGCAGGTTCATTTAATTCAAATTAGTGCACAAATAATAAGGAACCTGAAGAAAACGCTGTCATTATCTTGATGAGCTCTTATTAGAGGAGAGACAGTCTGTAAACAAATAATTAAAATATAACATCAGTGCCTATAATAAAATACCTACAGAACGACATAGGGGGTTAGAGGGGAACAACTTTTCTGGAGCAAAGCATTGGGAGGGAGGAAAGAATGTCAGAGAAGACTTCAAAGAGGAGATGACATTTAAAATAAGCTTTGAAGAATAGGCAGAAAGGAATGCAAGAATGTGTAATATTAAAGAACTGATTAATGTACTTTGCCGTATAAAAAGAATAAAGGAGGAAAACCATGGGACCATCTCATTAGATGCAGAAATGGGGCAGAAAAAATTCACCAATCAATTTTTAGAAATCTCTTCGAAATCCATCAGCAGACCTACCAATACTCCATGATGTCCTCCTACAATGGGAAATCGTACATCAATGAAAATTAATAAACTATAGCTACACATGTCAACATGGACGTCAAAAATGAAATTGCGATTGAAAAAGGTGAGGCATAGTAGGGCTGGGAAGAGACTAGAATTCCATTTACGTCAAGTTCAAAACCAGACAAAACTAAACAATATATATTTTAGGACACAAATTTCAGTGGTAAAACTAGGAGGCAAGCAAGGGAATTGTAAGCAACTTTCAACATGGCAGTCACCTCTGGGAAAGACGGTAGAGCGGTACAATCACAGGGGAGTGCAGGGGCCGTCTAAGGCATTGAAATGTCCTATTTCCTAACTATGGGGGGCACGCCATGTTCAATTTGTTATACATTAGACGGGGCAGATGTGTCTCTACATCTGTATATAGGACACATTTCACCATTAAAACATGTAAGAGTAACAGAGAGGATCTCATTAAATGGAGACGGTCCATCACGGTACTGGAAGATCGCATGTTCTTGATAACCATTCACTGAATGACAGACTCAATGAACAAGACCCCTGTAAGCAGAAGTCGCCATTTGCAAAGCATGGGGGTGTGAGAAGGCTTTAGGGGTGTCAGTCAGGAGACTGGACAGAGTTTCTATGATCAGAAAGGTGGGTGTGGCCCAAATTCTGAAGAGTTTCATAGGCCCTAAAAGGGTTTGAACTCTATCCTACAGCCAACAAGAAGCCACTGAAGGATTTAAAGAAGGGGGTGACATCAGATCTGCATTTTAAAAGGGCATTCTGGCAGCCCTGTGGAGGGTAAGGAACTAAAGCCTCTGCTTCTTCGGAAAGGAACCTCCCAAGGAAACAATGGCTATGGCATTTTCCCCCAGGGCAGGGAGTAGTATAGTGAACTTTGTTCAGGAAACCACATAAAAATACTCTCAATACAAATGACACTTGCAATTAGTCCTCAGCGGGGGGTTTCCTGCTCAGGATTGGCAAGGTTCCTGGGAGAAATGAGCCTCAATAAGGAGTTTGAAGAACTGACACGGTACTTTAAGGATACAAGTATTTAACCCTCGGAAAAATGGGCATACCAGGGCACAAAACTAGGAAATACCTATATGCTTATAAACCAAAGGCACCAACACCTCCCTTCTTCTGAACCTAGAAACCCCTAAAATTTTGACTGATTTCACTGGCAGAATAAGAAAACATGGTAAGGACAGACAAACATAAATAGCTATTGTTGGGGTTTTTGCCCTAAAGGAGTGACTATCATAAAGTCTCTTCAAGTCCACTATTCTTCAAACTAGGAACACATTTACTACAACCATCTATATTTGTTCAGTTCTCTCTTCATTATATCAAAATAAAATTCAGCTCTGCTTTAAAGAATTACCAGGTACATTAGACAATTTGGTACAACTTACCCGCTCCATGAATATAAGTATTTGAAAATTGCTCAATTACACATGAAATGAATTATCACCTCATTTGCATGGACAAAAAAAAAAAATCTATTAATGCTCAATTGAGCCCGAACCCGTTGTGAAACAGGTGAGAATTTATGGCTGGATACTCCGATTGAAGCTGTATTCATGTTCAAGGCAGTTTTTTTTTTTTTTTTTTTTATGAATTAAGCTCCAACTCATTAGTATACTCCATCCCTTCGGAAGCTTAATTGTGCCCAAGTCAAGCTTTCCTTGAGTAATCCCAGAGACCTGTGGGTGCCTAAGGGCACCTTGGGCTCTCTGTGCACTGGCCCCCAACTCACCCAAAGCCCGCCCCCCTTGGTTGTTTCCTTTGCATAGCCACATGTCTTGTGATATGATGATTACTTATCATTAAAGACAGCGATTAGCTGTGGACTTGGAGTCTTGCATTTGGCTCAGTAGTTTATGATTTGTGTCAGGCTATATCTCCATCATTCAAGCAAATGATGAGATTTGCTTGTGTGAATGGCTCAGGTGGGTCAAGAATGGACTGTGGGAAACTGGAAGACATAGATGAGTGAGAATGGAGAAAGACTAGGAGCAGATGGAGGGACTGCAGAGTCGCCACCTCTGGCCAGACAACCTTCACTACAGTGTGTCAGATTCCATCAACCTTACTTAAGCCCTCCTTTCCACTGGGGTGGTTAAGCCCTGGTGTTCAGGTGTTATCAGCTATGAGGCTTGGTTGTTTATGTCTGTATCTCCACGAGACTGTAAATTGTCCAAGAGTGGAGATCGTCTGTGCTGCTCTGTTATAGTCCCAGTGTCTTGCATATTGTAGGGGTCCAATCAGCATTTTTGAACAAATGAGTGGATGAATGACTAAATTGGCCAAAGAATGTATGGACATTCTGTTACTTATTTCTCAAATGGTATCCTGTATATGTTTGGTAGCCTCCATCTGACTTGTAACAAAATGAGTAGCTTAAACTCCTCCGCCAGGTCCATTGGGCCAGAATCCACCTTGTTGATCAGAACAGAACTGAGCTCCATGAATAATGGAGCTAAACTTTACATATCACTTGGAATCTGGAGTGTAAGGTGACGTTTATGTCATCAAGGTTAGCCTTGAAACTCTCTCTGGAAGAAAACCCTTCGCACCAATCCAAGAGTCAAGTTTTATTTCAGTGTTGGGACACATCACCGTCTCTGGCTCATCACCAGAAGTACCTGGCTTGCATTTAAAGGCCACGTTATATGGAAAATTTGTATCTTGAAATGCTTGAATCATACCCTGACTTATGGCGTACACAGACACAAGTGGGGGTGCAGCAGCACCTGACTCCCACCATCACTCATTCTCAGGCCTGAAGGGCTCATTGAGGGAATTTGTGGGTGAACTCAATTCACTTCCTCAGGAACCTGTTACTTTTCTCTTTGTGCACAGTACGGCAGGTTGGATTCTCTTAGATTAAATGCCTGTATCTGACAGTAACCCTAGGCACACAAACTCTTGTTGAAAAATGCCCGAGACTTCCTTTTTCACGAAAAGTAATTATAATCCATTTGGCCAAAAAGAGCTGCATGCTTTGAAAATCAAGAAACAGAGAGAGATATGGTAGTGCCAGATCAATCTGGGTAATAACTTTTTGAAATATAGTAAAACAATTATATTTTTGCCTTTGAGGTACGTTTCTTCAAAGGGGCTATCACAGGCGTTATCTCAATAACACACCGACTATGTTCCTGAGGGAGAGAAGAAGAATGGTTATCCTGATGTGGCTGGTGGAGAAATAGCCCAGGAAGAGTAAGTGTACAGAGATTAGCAGTAGGACCAGCGTCTCCCAGGTCTCAGCTCAGCCTTAGCTCCCCCGCCCCACCCACCCATCTGCCATCCATCTCTTTTAGAAAACGACTGATACTGGACTACACATACTTCTTTGGGAGCCCAGCCTGCAGAAACTTCACAAATTCCAGCTGATAGACTGACTATCTTACCTGCCACTTGTGGAAACCCCCAAAGCTCCTATTATTAGCCAGAGGTTCGAGGAAGCTCATTATCTCACCCTCTGACAGCCCTGCCATCATTCTCACCTCTTGCCTAGCCCTCCCTTAACCTGCTCAGCAAAACTTCAAGACACAAACTAGGTGATAACCTCTCCTCTTCTGACAGGCACCTCTTCACTCAGGAATGCCTCTACACACCTCCTAGAAGCTATCGTTGAGGGAGGAGAGAGCTATAAACGCCGTCTTATCAGGAGGCTGTGCCCAGTGTGCAGCTCTCCGGTGTGGGAAGTGGGAAATGGTCACACTTCTCATGCTGGAGCCCACCCAGCGCGGCAGGAGGGCCAGCTGGGGTCCCGCAGCCTGGGAGGGCACCATGTGGCATCCTGCACTTTTTTCTATTGATGGGGGCTGTGAAATGTTTCCCTAGCTTTCTGACTTTTACATGAGAAAGATTATAGCAATTAAGAAAGAAAAGAAAGACTCATGAACTAGGCTGAGATTTGCCGCCATCAGCCACTGGTGGTGCCCAGAGTGTAGGATTCAGCCTGGTGGGCCCCACTGGGAGCCACTGAATGAGGGTGACCCGTTGAGTCCAACCTGCTACCTTGGGGCCTGCCCACAGGTTCTGAGGAGAATCGCATTCATTTTAACATTCTTATTTGGTAGTTCTGAAAGGGAGATTTCTTTTCCATTTTCATCATCTTCCCAATTTCACTTTCCTCCCCGCCACCAGTATCCAGCAGTCATTCCCAGCTTAGCCATCACAGTAAAGGTGAAACCAGGAGATGGACACTGAACGTCCAGCTGGCTACAGCTGGTCCCAGCCCTGGGGCCTGTGCTGTCACTGACGACCAACTACACAGTTCAGTTCTGCAGAGACAGTTGATTCATGGTCTTACCTCATTTGTTATTTCAACGACCATTGGCTGAGCACCATAGCATCCTAGCCACTGTGTTGGGAAGTGGTGACACCCTGGGAGGCAGTGAAGCTCTGTCACCCACCACTGTGCCCACGTACAAAAGCTACTGACCGCTTGTGCCTCACTTTCCCTATCTGTAACACGAGTATGAGCATAGCAGTACCTGTGCCATTAATTAAATTAACTACCCATCCAGCATTTAGAACAGTCCCTAACGCCCAGGAAGAACGCTGACTGTGAGCTGTTACCGTCATGCTCACATCATGAAATAGCCCTTATTCACAGCTCAGTCACACCCCAGGCGAACTACCTGAAATGTAGCTGAAAACCCAGAAAATAAGAATTGGAAGTGAGTTCCTCCTTTTACCTAGCACCCAGCAAGTCCTTAAATCAGGAATCTCTAGCCCTTTGAAAAGAACGAGAAAAAAGTTCCCACTCTTCTTTCTGTACTTTTATTCACTTCTTCCCACGGGAGGAAAAGGGTTTGACTGATGAGGCTGGTAAGGTGACCTTGGGCATGTACAGCCCCACGCTGTCTGTCTGTCTGTCTGTCTGTCTCACTAGGTCACACACATTTCTCCACTTGAGCCACGTGGCTGTCTGGGTAAGTGACTGCCCTGCTGACCTGATTCTGCCCAGTCCTGAGTTCTGGGGTCCACATTTGTGCGGGGACAGAAGGAGACTTCTGTCTACTCTGTTACGATTAAGCAGATGGACGGTTTTAATTCGCAATCAGACCCTTGTAGCTTTTTGCCAAACGGTTCAGAATCTGGAGAGAAGAGAGTTTGACAAGTAATCTCAGAAATTGAACATAAAGGAAGAAAACCTCTTGAAAAGCCAAAGGGAAGTGAAGAAGTCTCCTGATTTCTACCCAGTCTTCAAACCGATGGCCCATTATCCAAGCGGGGCTAGCGCTGTAGACAAAAAGTAGACACTGTGGTGTTACGGCCAAGAAATGATGATTGAGCTGGGGGCCCAACAACCTGCTCCCAGTTCACTGAGGCTCTTGGAAGGCGCAGGAAGTGGTCCCTGAGAACAAAAAGGACAGTGTGTGGCGTTTACGTGTTACACCAGGGGTGCAAAAACCGGTGTTTGTGGCCGCAACTGAATGAGGCCCAGGCAGCCTCATTCCTCCGAGTGACTTGCCTGGTTCTGTGAGAAACCAGGCAGACTGCATTTACTGCTGGTTGCTGCCTCAACTCTCAAGAAAACAATATCGGTCTCTGAAATCTTCCAGAATGAAGTATGAAGGTTCCACCGGCCAGCGAAGCAAATGGAGAAAGGAGGGCAAACTAAAAGACAGTAAGAAAGCGGAAATCTCCTACAACAGGGACGTCTGTGTCCCGGCGATTTTCTGAACTCACTTTCTCTGCATCCTTACAGTCATTAAAATGTATAAAGATGAGTATTTTTGAAGCAGCAATACTAAGAATTATCATTGCTGCGGTTGCTTGGCAACCTGAGACTTTGGTTATTTTATTTCTAAACAGGGAACGCTATAAACTGGGATCTGGACTTTGTGCAAATAGTTCTGAATTGATGTTCTCCCTATAAATCAGGGGGCGATAACACAGCATTAATGTACATTTAAAGGCTGCTAAATCTCTCTCTCTCTCTCTCTCTCCTCCTTTCTCACACACACCTTCTTACACAGAGCTTCTCTCCATTACATGTTATCTTAAGAAAATCTGGAGAATGGCTATTCCTTTGTATTGTTCCTGGAAAATGTCTATTTCATTCCATTTAGCATAAATAATATACATCCGGGTCCAGAGGAACAAACCTTTCATCTCTGTATGAGCCAGGGGGACGGAGTATTGCAGCTAGTATCAACCATTCGCTCCTTTCTCTAGCTTCCCAGACGCACAGTGGGTTTTCAGTGCTGAGAAAGCAGAGACAATCCCAACTCCTAAATGGCTACTAGGAGAAAGTATTTCTCCAAGCAAAGAAGAGGAGTGTCTGCGTTCTGCTATAGATCCTTCTGGATTTTTGGCCTGTCGCCACAGGTGCTGCCCGCGGGGTCCAGCGCTGCAGCCCCTCATGGGAGAGAAGCACTTTTAAAGTGAGAGAGTTAACACTTTCAAAAAGCTGCCTCGATGGAAGAAAACGTCCTTTCTCAGCAAGTCACTGATGTGGCTTTGAGTTTCCTGGGCTGCTTGCTGGTGTGAAGGAACGGCTGCGCTCTGATGCTGCTGCCTTCTCAACAACGACCTTGGTGGCTGACTCCTCCCCAGGGCCCCGGAGGAAAAGTGCTCCTGCTGCAGACCCTGGTGGCAGCGTCCTGACCACCTGTGGAACTCTGGCTTCTCCAAGCAGCCCCTGCAGCAGTGTTTGCTTGCAGTCTGAAACATCTTATTGGTAAATAGGCCAATAGATCATTTGACCGATTAAAGGAATTATTTGTCCAAATGGAGTAAAAGTTACAAATGAAGACAAATGCTTCGAGGGCTTCAAGTACCATTGTGGGAAGGGTACGCTTCCCAAGAGTTTGTCCCCCTTTCCAAGAGAACATCTCAAAGGGACCCAAAATTCTGTTTCGAGATAACGGGGTGGTGGTTAGAATTTCCAAGTCTCTGGAAAAGACTGTAGTCCTGCAGATGCGCTGGGAGACATAATAGCACTTTAGTCAAAGCTAAGTTTGCACTGACAGTGCCTGGTGATGCCATTTCTGGGGACCAATTCCAGTGGCGTGTGCCTGCAACACTGGTTTTTGTCATGGGAATTCATTTCAATAACTCTGCCTATTTTTTCTTATCTATCAAACGGGAAGATTCCTATTACATTGGCCCCCAAGAAATGGTGAGGAATAGCAAATGGCTGTAATGAGGGATGGAGGGACATTTGCAAATGTACTGTCAAAACGCTCATGGCTACGGCAGATTTCCCTAGACAAGAAAAGCCCCCCAAAGTTCAAGAGTCATTTGTGCAGCCTGTCAGTGCTGGACTGACTAGGGGGTCGGAGCCCTTGGTGGTCTCCCTGCCTTTCTGCATGCTTTTCTGAAAGGTGTCACCGTTTAGGATTGATTTATTGCACTTGGATTGGCCAGCAAGCCTGGGGGGGGGGGGGGGTGTAATGGCTGAGGTTGGGAACCCCTTCTGCGCCTGAGTCTGTCATCTACAAAGGCAATATCATTTGCAAAGTCAAAACCATTCAGGGCACACCGAGGGTGCCCATGGGAGCGCCTGGGATGGCTAATGAATCCAAACTCACTTTCTGGCTTGCTCACATGACAAATAGTCTGGTACAGTGATGAAGAGAAATGAAGACAGCCTATATCCCCTCTGTGCACGTTCCAGTTAATTTCCCAGAAGCAAACACAAGGAATGCAGGTTCCAAGCATAGAGTTGTCTAGGGTGACAAATGAAGAGGTAGCGGGCTTTTTGTGTGTGTGTTTTAGAAGGGTGGGGGAGGGTAACAAATGTGGAGTTTGGTTTGCTGGTTTTCCCTGTGAGTGAGCAAGGTCAGGCAACTCCCCTCCAAGGAACTTATTGCAAAGACAAGGTTTGCCACAGTGAAAGGTGTTTAGTATGCTAACAAAATGCACATAATGTGGCTTCAGAGCCTGACTGAATTGATAAAAGCAATCTGGGCCACCCTGCTGTGCTGAAGACCCCATGCTGTGCGGACCAAAGACAGCTAATCTATTACAGAGCTTGATGAGCAGGGGGGAGTGGGCTGGCAGTGGGCTCCCAACTGCCAAGGTCTCCGAGGCTGTGGAAAGCGATGCAGTTTGCTTCTGCCACCAACCGGCTGGGTGATTTGAGCAAATCTTTGCCTTATCTTCCTGTACCTCGAAAGAGGAGCATTTCTAGTGGATGCATCGCTTTGCAAATGGGATTTGCAGATACCAAATATTGAATATATGTTGTGGCTGAGACTCGCAGCCACTATTCCATCCAGCAAGGTCCTGTTAAAGCTCACACACAATGTTGGGCACCAGGCCCGAGGGGTGGCAGAAGGGGGCTGTACAGGTGCACCGGCAAACGAGTGCTCCGGGGAGGACAGAGCTGGCTGGATGGACAGGCCACCATGTTTCCTGGCACCACGCAATGGTGTTCCTGCGAGATCTTCTCCAGGAGGGTCCTGATGGTAGGGGACAACTCCATGACTGTGTCTTAAGCAGAAACCACATTTATGTGAAGTCTGTGCCCACGTCGGACATGGAAACACTTTTGTCTTCCCTCCCCCAGAGCCAGAAGGCAAGGAAGGGAACTGCCAGAACGGAAGCAGACAGATGTCTGCAGAAAATGGTGAGTGGAGGTTTCACTTTGTCAGCCCTCCCAAGAGGCAGGTGGCTGGCTGGTCGTCGTGGCTAGCTGACGTTAAATATGCTTAATTTACCAAGAGACCTTGAGCTGTCAATAAAAACCATTCTTAATGCTTCCCTATACATTTATAATAGAATCCAGCTCTAACCAACAGGAAGTTACTTTATCTAAAGCAAAAGTAATTTCATATGCTTACAGTCATCCCTCCCTCCTAGCCTCAGTGCAACAAATATTTATGGAAATCGTAAAAACATGTCACTCGACAGAAACAATGTGAGAGATATAGAAGTAAAACATATAATCAGTGACCTCAAAAGGTGGCATTTTGAATTTTATCGACACCATGATCTATTAAGTTACAATATTAATAGACATGTTTCCCTTTTTTATGGACAGGAAAACCAACTAGGGCCCAAAACTCTTTACTTTCTTTCTAAAATCTCCAGCCCTAACGGTACCACTTCGGACTTTTCCTTGTCTCCTCTCTCTCTCCCCACTCTCTCCTTCTCTCTCCCTCCAGTCCCTTCCTTCTTTCTCTTGCAATCACAAATTGAGCTTAAATAATATCGAATGAAACTTTATAAACCTTCAACCTTGAATTCTTTTTCTCATAGAAAAGGGTTCTCACAGGGCTGGAAAAACCATTTCTAGGTTTATCCAACTAGGATTCCCAATTTCAACAATTGAGACAGATAGGACTATAATCGCCATTTAAGCTCCTGAAGTCGGTCCAGCAATAGTCTTCCTGGTGGAGAATAAAACCACAGCGTTGGTGTCCACTCAAGGCCGAGGAGAAAGAGAACTCGAGGACATGTCTTGAACCTCAGTTATTGTAGAACAAACTGGCTGACTTATCTTTTCACTCCCACACAACCATAACTTATATTTTACAGGATTTTACAGATTTAAAAAAAAAAGATTCCATGTATGTTTGCTCTCAATCCTCATGGCAACTCTGAAAGGCAGGTATTGTTTCCATTTAGATACATGAGGACAGGCCCAAGCAGATTATCATTATTGGTCATTGCCTAGAGTGTTCTAAATTTTACCCTCTCAGTCTTATATCCCTGTGATGTAGGTAAGATATATATATATAGCTACTACCCTCAGTTTCGTGTAGCAGGGGAGAGGTGTAGCTGGGCCCTGGGCGGCACCTGAGCAAGCAGGGAAGCACCCACCATCCCATCACCGCACTGACCAACGGCAAAGCTGAATTGGGGTGATGGTGGGGAAGGGTGTCTCCAGGCTGGGTCACTCATGTGCACAGACGATATGGCAAGTCTTTGGGAATTCCAGACATAGGATTAGCTCTAATTTCATCTTCCTGAAGCAGTAACAGAATGAGGAAAAGGATCTTGGAAGTGGAATAAATATTTGCATGGGATGGTGGTAATTCCCTAAGCTTTATAAGCTATCCTAGGTAGGATTTCCAGATAAACTACAGAATTCCCATATAGCTCATGCAATCCTGGGGAGCATACTTATACTAAAATATTACCTGTTGTTTATTGACATTCCAATTGAACAGAGTATCTGTACTTTTATTGGTTACATCTGGCAGCGCTACTCCGAGGGAAGGGTAAGCCAATCTTCTGCCCCCTTGCTCTCATCACTATGAAACAGATACCGCTACACCACGGGGACAATAATCTACCAACGCACATTGTCATTGGAGACCCCAACGAAGATCGTTTCCTATTTCTTATGACTTGAGCAGCCTAAAGTTAGGACTGGGGTAGATTTAAGTATTTCCATAGCTTCTGAATAAGATCATGCATTACACAATCGTTAGTGAAGGCTTAGTGCTGGCAATAAACTAACAACGCAGTCCAGACTGTCCCTCTGGAACACACCTCTCCCCAGGTGTCACTGGACCGCTTACCTCGTCTCATTCTTCCAGTCGAAGCGACACTTACTTGTATGGGATGTGTTTGCTGCCATTGACCAGAGCCAAGATGACATTGCCCAGAGCAGACAGCGAGAGGCACAGCCCTGAGCCTCCTTCCCGATTTTTGCTAAGGGCTTTCACACAACTGCCGAGGTCGATGAGGTGCAGGCGACTGCGGCCTCCAGACACTGCCACAGGAGAGAAACAAGAGAAGAGAGAAGGGGTTACGTTCTGGCGAACAGTCAGCTGGTCTTCACGTAGCTCCTTGGGAAATCTGAAGGGAAAAAAAAGACCAAGTAAAAGGATGCGTTTCATGACCCAGTAGGAAACCCCAACAAAATCATGCTGGGGTTACAAACATCATCGTTCTCTTAAATTCTGTCCAGCACACATCACCTACCTTCTAAAACCTACTGATTCACCCTATAAATAAATGAGTAATTCCTGTGAGTTGGACAGGATGCTATTCCAAAGAAGGTAAATGTCTAATAAAAGGAAAATAAGGTGTGTACCCACATGTCCTTTGGACAGCAGAATTCTGAAACTGATCAGAGTTAATACCTGAATGGCCCATAAGTGGTTATCTGTTGACCATCACAGAGACCCTGACCTAAAGTTCAGCCAGGTACCAGGTCATGTGGGGCAAGGGGGAAAAGGGGTTGGCTGAGAAAGCCGATGGCACACCAATGGCAAAACACGCTTTACGTTAAAGGATGCGGTACTGTGTTCGCCTTCCACTGTCCCCCGTAAAAACACTTAAAAGGGAAGATATAATATGTTACTTCTCTTTTATCCCATTTTGTATCAGATGAGATCAGGTCATGGCAGCGTGCAAGGGAAATAGTTATTTTTAAAGCAAAATATCATCTGTTTTGCAACCTAATTACATAGACAGGAGAAGCTCAGAATTTCCATGTGCACCACAGATTAAAGGGCAAAGACAGGTACCAGTTTGGACTTTCAGACTCTAATAGTCCATTTGATGTAATGGAATAAAATGCATAATGTACACATAGTAAAATAGAACACAGAGAACAAAGGCACAGTTTAGACTGTGCTGGAGAAGAATATTATAAAATACCTATAATTATACCTGCATGACTCAAAATGAGAGTCACATTTAGACAATGGAAAATCGACTCTCTGCTCTATACCCACTGGAGTTTCAGTTGTCAAAGAATTCTGAATTTCACACATGGTGTTTAATCTAGAAGGGTACAAAGTGCCCTGAGCGACCACAGGCTGGCTCTTACTACCAAGAATTTATGTTACTACAGGTGGCTGGAGAGAAAGTTGTTCTGTAATCAATGAAGGAAATAGGTGATAATTATTAGCAGTTAAAGAAGCAAGCTCCTTATTGACTTTTCAGATTTCTGAGGTCACAGTTTCAGGGTTAAAGGAACATAACTCAGTCTGCCTTGTGTAATCCTGTCTGTGGGGACAGAGCCAGGAGTGCAGTTTCCAGGCTCTCGGCCTCACATGGAAAGGTGCTGGCTCAGGTAGTAAATGGCCATCATCTGTGATTGGATGGCCATCAGCTGTGGCTAGTTGGCCGTCAGCTGTAACCAGTGAGCCATTGGTCATTAATATAACTGCGGTGGCTACGCTAGCAGCAAATGGGGGCTAGCAAGAAGATGGTGGCTGAGCTAGCAAGTGGCACAGTGTGGATTGCGGATTGCAGAGAGGGGGATTGCAGCTAGCAAGTGAGGTCAGTTGGCAGAGACAAGTGGACAGCGGGTTGCAGATAGTGTGGCTCCTGCTTCCTGTGTCTCCAACCCAGCCGCCAGGGAGAATATAGTGGTATGACTCCCCTAGCTATGGCTCCGTGGGTGTTCCTTTTTGGCCTCACCATGTCCTGTGTTCTTATATGGGGAGTGGGACCAGAGACCCCGCATGCCACCCTGCACGACACTGTATTTATATTCTAATATGTATATTTTAAGTCTAGACTCTGGCCAAATTAAATTACTCACATGCCTTACTCTCCCCATAGGAAGCAACATACTAATTTTACCCCACTCCTGAGCCACTTACCCAGCTCAAGTTTACGGAGCACTTGGTAGGTGCCAGGAAATGCTAAATTATCCTAATATCACTGAATTCCTACAACGATCCTACAATGCAAGTACCAGCTCCATTTCACAGATGAGGAAAACGAGGGTCACAGATGTGAAATAAATCGCCTAAGATCTCATAGAAAATTAATGCTCAATATAAGATGAAAGTCCAGAGCTATCAATAAAGCAAGTAGAAGGTCTTTTAACCCACCTCCCCGTAACTTAGTGGTCTCCAAGATTTGCTGAATATCGAAATCACCTTGGAATCTTTAAAAATAACATGGATGCCTGGCTCCCACTCCCTGGCTTTCTAATGTAATTGATCTGGAGTGTGAAACGGCATTGAGAGTCATTGAAAAGCTCGTCAGGTGATTCTCAACATGCAGCAGTGTTTGGGAACCACTGCCTTGCTACCTGCCCAGCTTAACTAACGCCTCCACCACCTGTGCAAGGCTGACTGGTGAACCCCAAGTGCTGAATGCTCATGGTCAGTGCTGGCTGTCCTCTAGTTAGTGTATGCACTTTTGCTCCCAAACAATGAGCTATATAGGTCAGCTGGGTTTTCTCCTAAATCTAGTTACACCACTTGCCCCTGGTGTTATAGATAAAGATATAATCAAGTATTATATAAACCAATAACATGATTGTGTAAAGGCAGTTAATGATTCTATAAAAATCAAACTCAATGCTTTGGAAAGACATGATAAAAATGAGTCATTTTTTTTCCTTAGAGATGCTGCATTAGGTGTGGATAAAAAATTATGGAGTGGGAAACATTTTAAGACTCTAGAAAATGTCTATACCAGGTTGGCTGTACACATGTCTTTTATGTTTCCGAATCATTTAGAAGAAATTTCAAGTGAAACCCGGACTATGAATATACATGTGGTTTATGAAAGTCAGAACCTTAAGATGAAAACTCATCTCAAAGACAAAACCTTAGTCCAGTATCAGAAGATCAATTAATAAATACTCATTTGTATGTTTTGAGGTGAAATGACATGTCTATGACAGGAGTGGATCATTTTACATGATTTTCCTTTTTAACTAACTTTCTCAATGAACTGACCAATTCCTGGCTGTGTTGCAGAAAAGGGCGTCTCTGAACTCACACCATCTGCTTACATGAAAGGTAACTGGATGAAACATAGCCAAACTACATGATAGAGAAATTCACTCCCTGTTTAAAATACAGCACACATTTGATTTAACGTAAGGACTAAGCACTGACGTGCCAGGCACAGTACCAGCTCATGCAGATGGATAACAGGCAACGTGCAGTCTAATGAATGGTTGAAATTGCTCAAGCCCTTGAATGGCTGAAACATGAGGTGGAGAAAGGTAATGGCTTCCCATCCACCAAATTGGTTTGGGACTTAAAGTAGAAAGATAATATTCATACACAGAGGGGAGCATCTGAAAGGCTTCATGGAGGAGGCAGCGCAAAGGGGAAGTGAGGTACAGACCAGGCTTTCTTAGTGATGTCATCGTCCCTTCCCTTCTTTCCAGGAGGAGGCAGCCCTGACCTTGGTGGTAGGAGGGATTGGAAATAACAGCATGAAAGATGACAGATGGGGTCCCAATTGGCAAGGTCCCAGAAGAGGCTGAAGAGCGCAGGACAAGGAGGCAAGGAGATGAGAGGAAGCCGACCTGTGGGCAAGGGGTAGGGGGAACCGAGGTACAGGGACCAGGAGATTTAGAAGGTGAGAGGAGAGAAGCTGAGGTGGTTCACCAGATTAATAGTTTCTTCTCCTTAAATAGGATGCTGGTTATCTGTGGAGACTGGTAGAGTCGGGGCATGAGGCTTCAGAAGCTTTGCAACTGCTCCTGTGATGGAGGTAATGGGAAAGCTATGAGAGATTATTGTGGGAATTCCGACTGCACTGTTTGGAATATTCTCCTGGCCAAAGACTTTTAAAAAGTATATTACAAAAATCTAACAAATATAAAACTGTCACTTCATTATTGGCCTAGGGGGAAATGAGGGCCCTGCAGCAGCCCCCCCGCCCCCCATGTGTGGCAATCCTCCCTGCACCGGGCTTTGCTCTAAGGCCCAGCAGACGCCCGGCTGGTTCTGCCTCCCTGAGAAGGCATGTTCTTTCCTAGAACTCTTTTAGCACATCTGCCACCTAAATGATGGATTTCTAGAGTCCTGTGGACCACACAGCCCTGGATAGAGCATGAGCTGATTGAAGCCGTTCCAGAATATAAAGAGAGAGTGGTTGTTTGTCAAAAAACAAACAAACAACAAAAAACTGAGATTAAGGAAACAGTCTGATCAGATTTGTAAACAGAGGCGTGCCCCTTGCATGTACACTCGCCCATCAGCACACACAGACAGCCCAGCCCAGCCCAGCTCACACGTGGCCTCCAGGCTTCCCCTAGAGGCAATAAACTGAATGAACAGATCCAAGATGTCATTCTTGACCCTGGGCAATAGCTGCTTGCAAGCTCACATTACTCATAAAGTGATGCTTTTAAAAGCCATCTTTATCAACAGGACTTGTAAGCTTTCTGTACGGTGAATGTGTTACCCTCAAGCATCACTCGTTCCATCTTGCTTTTGACGCCTAACACACCCATCCTTACAAGGAGCATCTCCTGGTCATTAGGACTTCAGGGTCCCTTCCCCAAAGCGGGAATTCCCAAGGCGGTTCTCAGCCTTGATGCACAGAAGGGGAGTCTCCATGACGGGTGAAGAATCAGCCCCACTAACACTCCAATAACTTTTAAACCATAACAAATATTTTAATCTTAACCTAGTGCTATCCGCAAAACAGTGACACATTAACACAGAATTTTCTATTTTGACTGGACATGTTTCAACCATGTTTGTCTGTCTACTTAAATGTGGATCTGCATGTATATAAATGTGTGTGTATAAAATGCATGTATGTGTGTAAGATTCAGGTGTATATACACACGGCGTGTTTAATTTTTGTGGCAGAAACCTCTTTGCATCCGTCATCTAAGCTTCTCATGGCCAGTTAACACCAGCCCGCTCCATCGTCTGCTTCCCACAGGGTGGCTAATTAATAAACTTTCCCTTAATTGAGTTCTGGCTGCCAGGTCCACAGGGGTTATTCCTTATATATATAAGTAAACAAAATTTCCATTTTAAACAACACTCCAAATCTCCTCATTACATTTTAAACAGATATAAATTCACTGAAGTCAGGCAAGCTCTGGGCTGGGAGTCCATGTACATTCTGGCCGGATTCCCTGCCCCACAAGAAGCCAGGTGCTTTGGCAGGCAGGTGACTTCCCCAGAGACTTTGGGTTTACCCCCTCATCAGCCTGGCCTCCTGCCCCTTCTTTGTTCTCATCTACAGAATCATCAGGAAGCATCTAAAGAGGTTTTGGAAGCCATTAATGGTACCTGCGTTTTTCTTCAACCTGAATCTATTATTTAAAAGCAATTTGCTTCCACAATTTACAAATAGGGAAAGATGAGTTTGATGTTAAATATTTAATAAGTGCCTAGGGTTGGTTACGTACTGACTTGAGGTGGATGGTTGGGTTTAGGGGATGTCCTAGCCCACACTTTTGTGGAAGCCGAGTTTTAAAGTTCTTACACTTGAAGTAATTTCATTCACGGCTTCTTTGTTTTCAAGATTCCTTCCTACTTCTAGATTCCACGTGGAGAGCAGGACTATGAAATAAAAACTGAAAAATCAAAAACAGAGTTGTTTTCAGCTTGGTTTGCAACCTAGGAGGAGGAGATGATCCCACCTCCTGATTTTTTTCCACTTGGTGCCATTTGGAAGCCATTTGGCTCAAGAGTCAGATCTTTTATGAGTCACCCTTTGCCAAAAGTATAAGAATCCACTGCAAGCTCTACTGCTGCTGCTGCCGCTGGTTATTATCGACAGCTTAAAAGAATAAAATAAACATTTTTCAGACTCCCACATTCACACTGCTAAGATACAGCCTGGGGCCATTGTGGGGGGGACAGTTGAGGGCAGGATTTAAAGTTAGCTCTCAGACTATTAGGAGAAATGTTATATAAAATTCTGTCATGGATTTTAAAGATCTGTATCCTCTCATCCCTCTCCTAATCCATTGTTTCCTTCTATAAGAAAGTTGTTCTAAACGGAAGGGCTATATGTGGTGAGCCCTTCCTTGAGAATCGATCCATCTCCCATGAAGAATTCCCGTTCAGAACACTTTACTCATCCCGTCAGGCCTTTCTCAGGTGTGCTGACGGTCCACGTCCCTGGGCACCCAGGACACTATAAGTGAGGACAAGAGTATCTAGAGTCCCGGGCAGCAGCCAGTGCCGACAGCCAAGGTCAGATCCATGAATGCTACCCTCAGGTGGCGGGCCTTCAGCCCAGGCCAGGGTACACGGTGAGATTTCAGCCCCGGGGGGTGTGGGGGTGGGGGGGATGGGCAGTGCACCTCGTTAGGCCCAGTCAAAACCAAGGGAACATGTGGCAAGAAAAATAAGTGAATGACGGGTACATGCCATGACATGCATGAATTTCAGACGCTACTCGAAGGGAGCCAGAGACATGAGTCCGTGTATGGAGCACATGATTCCATTTACAGGATATTCTGGATAAAGGCAAAACGACAAGGACAAAAGTCAGATCAGTGGTTGTCAGGGGCCGGGGAGGGGACTGACTACAAGGAACAAGAGGGAACTTGATGTGGTGATGACTTTTCTCTACCACTTGGTAGTGGTGGTAGTTACTATACAACTGTATAGATTTGCCAAAACTCATCCAACGACACATGAAAAGGGTAGGTATTGCTGAATGTAAATTATGCTTCATTAAACCTGTTAAAACAACAACTAAGGAGGATGAACAATGGCCGAAGCCTGGGCCAACAGAGCTGTTGAGATGGGGGAAGGGGAGAACTTCCACTTGGGGGCAACAGAAGCCCCGAGCGCTCTCTCCAGGATGCTGGTTTTTAAGACTTTGGGCAACGAGGAGACTTGGGGAGAAGTTGGGGAGCCCATCCCCAGACCCCAGTTGATGTCTTCATTCCTGGCTCCACCTCAAATCGGGTTAGTTGATTGCCTGTGCGTTAGTCAATTAGCTTCACAATTTCCGTCCACCAGCGTTAGTCTCCTCACTCAGGGCTTTCTGTTTTCATTTGTCTGTTTGTTTGTTGTTTGTTTGTTTTTGGCATCCAGCGTCCTTGGAACAATCTCTCAGAATGCACTGGCGGCCAGTTGCCTGTGTTTTGAAAGCCCTACAAAGGTGGACATTGACAGACTGTGGAAGCCACTGCCCAGCGACCCCAGCCCTGTGACCCACGACTTGCCTTAGAAAGCCCAGTGAGGCCAACAGACCACTCCTCCCGTGGTCCAAGATCCCATCTGAGATACTCAGCTGGGGGCTGGTACTCAACCAGAATGTAAAGTATACACTCCTTGGCAGACAAGGTCACTGCCCCAAGGTCAGTGCGGCTCTGAAGACAGCCAAGAGAGGACTGTATAACCACCACGGTGGGTTCCTGGTGGTGCAGCTGTCATGGGGACCGGGTCTGCGATTCCACACAGAAACATCACGGATGTTTCACTGAGGGCGGGAAGCAGCCAGACTCTGGTTAGTTATTCAAATGTCTGGTTTACAGATTATATAAAAAGCAGGACTTTGTTTCTTTCAGGTCCATATAGTGTGCTACTGCTTAGTGACATTTTGCCAGGGTGCTTTGGTGGATAAAAGTTGGTCTTTCATGATGAGCACCTTTAAAGGTTTGTGAACGAAAAGGTACCCTTATGCTGCTGTTTTTCTTTTCTACCTTTTTCCTCTCACATTGCCATGGCAATTACATCCATAAATTCTCTTTACCAAAGCAAACCCTTTTCCCTTAGACAGTCCAAAAGTCAACTTCGGCCTAGACTCAACACGATCTCATATCACCACTCCGCGAACTCCGGACTGGTGACACTGTCCCCCGTTAACCACGGGCCACGGCGGCCCCCAGTGAGGGGCTTCTCATCAGGCCAAGGCCTGACCAGAAGGCATGAGGGTAGAGGTAGCGCACTTACTTCCCCCTTTCCCGCTCTTCTCCATCCGGTACTGGTAGATGTGCAGGGTGAAGAGCATGTGGGAGTTGCGATGGTCGTCCTCGTCGCAGTCCTGCTGGTGGCCCCGGCGCGAGGCAATGGCGGCGTCCAGGAAGAAGGCGGCCTTCTCCGCGGTGGGCGCCCGCAGCTCGCTCTGGTTCTGCAGCTGGAAAACACAAGCTAAGAGCTGAAGCGGCAGGCGGAGGAGGGAGGGCTTGCCAGCCCCACAGGCCCGGCAGTCCCTTCCGCGCCTCTCGAAGGCCAGAAGTCCTTCTGGAACAAGGTCCCTTTACCCATGTGCAATTGTCAGCTTCATTCGTTCATTTCTGAAGATGAATACTGAACACAGGTATTAGATGACACATATGTTTTACCCACTTTACAATTTAAGTCGAATCTGTAAAAGGGCAGGTGTGAAAAGCAAATGCTTGTACCTCTGAGACCAGTGGGAGCGAATGGCCCAAGCTGATGCCTGCTGAAGACAGCGAACCAACTTCCTGGGCCATCCGTTCACCAAGGGAAACATGAGGGATGTGACTGTGCCTGGATTTCAAAGATTAGATGGTTGGCGGCAGGTAGGTTGCAAAATGTGACTTTAGTCGACAGCACTGGCGTCCCAAAGAAGTGAAAAAACTTGGTTAGCTTTAACTCAACTCTCAGTTTTCCCAGTTATTACTTAAAGCCCATTTAACATCACATTTACTGGCATAGTCATAAACCAGAAGTAAGTGTCAAAGGTGTATGAAAACCCCTAAGATCCTTCAATGTCTCATCTATATCATTTAAGGAATATCTATTTTTGTCTTCAGTTCCTAAATTCCTGCGCTTCGCATACTCATTAATTGATTAAAGAAAGCGTGTGGACAATGTGTCTACATCCTATGAGATCCCTTGGCAATCATAGTAAACCTTAAGTAGGAAAATACTGCCGTATCAGAGTTTTGACCAGCACTTCCTTTTTCAGGAGAAAAAGAAACTCGTATTTCTGATGCATTCAAAGAAATGATTTGCAGTCTATGCCTTGGAGTAGGTACAAATTCTGATAATTTTCTACTCTGAATCTAATTGGACCTATGCTTCTGAACTGTGAGAGCCATTATTTGGAACCTGAGACCATGAAAATCTTCAAATGTCAGAGAGAGAGAGATTCTGTTGTGTTCTTTTTTTCATTTACTACGGCAGAAAAATAAACCAAAGAATTTTAAAGATGTTTCAACACGAAGAGATACAATACAGAGGATATTGGGCTCTTTTTCTTCTATTCCTAGCCTTCAGTTAACCAGGTCTTTCACCGACGTGGAACTCCATTAATGGAGTTATGAAAGTGAATGGAGGTCATAGCATATTTGAGTGTCTACGTCATGCTTGGAGCAGCAGTAGTGGGGAGGGGGAGTCTGACTTCCACCACAGGTGCTTTGTAGATACCGTCTGAACATGTCTTATGCTCCAAATCAGTGGTTCTCATCGTGTGGTCCTTGGACCATCGTGTGGTCCTTGGACCTCACGCGGAAACTTGCTAGACAGGCCCATTTTGGGGCTCTCGCCCAGGCCTACTGAATCAGAAATTCTAGAGGTGGAGCCCCACAATCTGCATTTTACAAGTCATTTAGGTAACTGTGAGTAAGACTAAAGTTTGAGAACCACTGGACTAAGGTTTGCACAACCAACGAGTTAGCATTCTAATTAGATTCCATATCCAAATGGGGTCTGATGCATCATTAAAACTATGAATGGCCAATTTTAGTCACACACACCCACCCTTCGGGAGTTGCCAAGAACTAACCAAGCAATCACAGTATAAATGCTATGAGTGTTCTGGTGACCTTAGGAGAAATATCTAAGAGGGCTTCCTGGAAGAAGTGACATGTAGCTGAGACCTAAAGGATAAGGAGTTATCCAGATGAAGAGTGACAGGGGAGGAGTGTTCCACGCACAGGGAACGGAACGTGCAAAGGGCCAGAGGTAAGAGGGAGCCTGGTCGGTGCCTTAGAGCTTCGCTACTGGAAGTGTGGTCAGTCGTTGGGAAGTTTGTTAAACATGCATAATCACAGGCCCTGTCCCAAACCTACCGAACCAGAGTCTGCATTTTAACAAGATCTCCAACGACTGATGTGCACACTGCAGTGTGAAGGGCATTGCTTTTTTAGGGGACTTGCATGCAATGTAAGAGGAGTGGCAAGGAGGGGAACGGTAAGAGATGACCCTTGAAAGGTACGTGTTGCGCTTTGTAAGTCATGTGGCATTTGGGAATGGAGGATTCATAAAGGAAACGGAAGGGTCTGGCTGGGGGAAGAACATGGTCAGGTATGAGAAGAGGGGTACCACAAAGGGGGGGTCCTCACCTGTGGAAACTGTCTCACTTGGGATGAGGCAGGTACTTACTATCTAGAACAAGGAGACATCTGACAAAACTAGAAAATAAAGCGTATTGCGGGAGACTGCAAGAATTGATTATTTTGGGTATGAACCAGGGAGCTCTCAAGCCACGCCTACATCTGTAGTCAAACAGCAAGACAGAAACACTCATAAAAGGAGTGACATCCTGAAAAGGCAAACTGGAGCTTCTCTTGGCTTCCATACTTCTAGCAATTATATCATGGTTCTAATTAAAAAGCGGTTATTCGTTTTTCCTACAGCACTACTAATCCAGCGGCAAACCAGTGCCAGAAACACAGTTTATAGAGCCATAAACAGCCCCAGTAATGGCTGTAGCTATTTGTGTAGAGCAGTAAATATCTCGGTTTGTTGTTAAACAAAAGAAAGATTGCACTTTTTTTCCCCCCTGCAAGGGGCGTAAAGAAAGTAAATTCAATTTCCTCCAAATGCTACAACAATTGTGGCTCCTGCTCATTGTCAATTAGATTCAAGGTACAAATATTTAGGTTGGGCGAGCAGATGGCCCCGCAGCTGGAGGCCGTAAAGTTCCAGTCCACTTTAAAGTAAACACTCGTGAGCGTCCCGCTTTGTGCATGGGAGTGAGTCCTGGCTTGAGCTGCCCCAGCCTCAGAGGTAGGTATGAGCCACCTGGGAGCCCACCAAGCTCCGGAAGCAATCACCTGCGTGCCACAGATGGGGTCCTCACACAGGTACACGCCCGGGGACTGGCCATCCTGCAGGCTGCCTGTGGCCACCTCGGACAGCAGGTCCCGAAGGTTCTCTTCTTTGCCCCACACCTCCACGGCTGAGATCCGGACTGAGAAGCGGGCTCCGGTCTTTTCCTTCCGTTCGTTTATCAGCTTGAAGAGCCAGGAGATGGCACAGGGGATGATGCCGAGATTTTGCATGGAGTCGTCCTTTCCGATCATGGTATAGGATTTTCCTGGGGGGTGGGGCAAGGGAAGAAAGAGTGGCAGTTTGAGTGTCCAGGCATCATTCTATAGGAATCTCAAGAACAGGTGCCAAGGATGCAGAAGGAAAGCACGCGGCGTGGGGGAAGGGAAGAGAGGAAATGAAAAGATGAGGGAACTATCCAGCCTTTGGCAACGGTAACAAAAAGACATTTCCCTATACTGCTGATTAAATGGCTACAATAAAGACTGCGAGAGCCCAGGCAAATGACGAGATTAAATGACAGTGTACCTCCAGGAGGCTCCCCAATATCACAAGCTCTCCCGTGTCAGCACTGTTTTGTCCACAGTGGAAAGGCAGGGACCTTTCCTTACTATTATGGTTCTTTTCATCAGCACCCCACAGATTTGATCCACATACTTACACTTTATATCCTTCCTCACGTGAAATGCTGTGTATATTTTTATAGCATGAGCAAATTCCATTAAAATCTGGATCACTGCTTTGATCAGAGATGAAGAGAAGGAAGGGGCAGGAAGACAAGGGGCAGTGGGATGACAAGGGCTCTCTGTCACGTCTTGAAACTGGCCTCCATCGTTTGCAAGGCAAGGCCTCTGTTGGAATCTCAGCCAAGGGACACTTTTTGGAGCCCCCCCCAAATTGCTAACATATCAAGCATGTAAAGTAAGCCCTGGTGAGCAGATGGCCACAGATCAGGATTAAGAAGGCCCTTGCAGGCGATTCAGTCATCAAAATCCTGGTGGTGGTAGTGGGGGGGTTAGCTGCCTCCCTCCCCAGGGGCCCAGCACAGGGGTTTCCCAATAGCTGGGTGCTGGGAAGCAAAGATGGCGGTCAGACTCTCTGCCAGACGGTCCTAACATGGTCCTAGGCTTTGCTTGGAGCTGCTCCTTGGCTTTTATGTCGGCTCCATCACCAACCCAAATCCTCCTGGTCAATGGGGCAGGGGGCCCTCTCTGCTTCCCAACAACCCCTGTTCAGAAAATGTACATTTTCCAGCTGGCTTTCTGGGCATGAGCCTGACCTGGACTGAGCGTGAAGAACCACACTATTCCTTTGTTCAGCTCTTGGATGCGAAGGCTTTCCTAGATGATTGGGTATCTACTTAGGAAGGACATCTACATTTCAAAAGCAGAAATGGTTGTTCATGGTTATTTAATTCAGCACCTAAGGGAGACGCTAAGGACTCTGGGACAATACAGAGGCATGCATAGGTGACCGGGAATCCAAGAAGCATCAGGGAAAGTACGGCTCTCACTGACCCAGCTTGGCGTGGCCGAAACAGAACACGCAGCCATCTGCCCCGTTCACCACAGACTGGATCACCTCTGCCACCGTTCCAGCACACACTTCGGCCTGGCAGACACAAGAGGAGACACCAGCGGTAAGTGGACCATTAATAATAAAAGTGCCCGAGTCATCGCATTGCTAGATGGGTCAGCCTCTCACAGAATTCTGGAGGTGCCAGCGCCCTCTGGTACCTGCCGCCCCCATGCCAGCCTGACGTGACACATACTAATTGCAAACCACTCTTCTGCTGATTTCTGGTACTTTTCAGCTGCTATATCTGCAGATCAGGCAGAAACTGGCTGGAATGGGAACACAGGCTGCTTTCACGGCCCTCATAGCCTTCTCTGATCTGCATTCTGGCCTCTCGGACAAGGCATTGAAACTTTCCACTCGCCCTCTGCTAACTGGATCCTTCCTGTGCGCGCGCGCGCGCACACACACACACACACACACACACACACACACACACAGCCTATGTGCGTAAAATGGGCCGGACTTACAGGAGGGGAAAAGGCGATGTGCCATTTCAGGAAAGTGACCTTGAGAAACATTGTGGTTCTAATACAAGCAGGAGGTTTGTGAGGTATGTCTCCTTTCTCTCCCAAGCTCCCGCCTCTTTCTCAGTCCACACCCTCCTCTTTTCAGCACTAGGCTTCTCTTTCTTTCTCTACAGATACATTCAACGTATGTGAATCCTTTACAAATAAAATGGATTAACTCCTGAGACAGGGGCCAGACTCTTGATGACTTTTTGTATTTCCCCATTAACACCTAATCCAACAGCGCTCTGCCAACCATAAGGACTCAGTCAGGTTTGTGGACCAACTGGGAGCTCTGGGAAATATCTCTTGGGTTAGCATCTGAGGCTTTCACAGCCGCGGGAGGACAGAATTATTCGCTGTGTGCTGTTGCCTTCATTTCTGTCTCCACACCGGTGTCAGATCTCCTGCAAGCATTCTGAACACGGGGGGCTCTGCAGTCATCAGAGCAACGGGCCTCCCAGTGGGAATCCGAAAACTGCAGCCTCGGCAATGAATGCATTTATCCAGCTCCAGGTTGCACAACGAACCCAAGTATTCAGAAATCAATTTTCTCTCCCAAACTGAAATTGAAAAACCCCATTCCCAACAATTGTGCACTGTTCCGGTGGTCGCCTCAGCAACTCTGCTGGGGGCACCTCCTAGGCAAAGGGGACGGCAGCAGAGGGCTGCCCAGGACAGGGCTACATAGGGACGACAGTCTCTAGCACCCCTCACCCGCCACCTAGGACCTAGGCAACAAGACCCTGGCACTAAACCCTGAGACTGAGGTCGCAGCATCTTGATGGTGTTTGCAGGCAGCGCCTCTGCAGAGCAGGGAAGAGTTACTGCCAAACACACTCTGCTTTCTTCCAGGGCCGAGAGCCCACCCTGAGCCACCCATCAAATAAACTGTGTTAGATTCAAGGTCAGCAGGGACAATGTTGCTTGTGTGTGCACCAAAGTCCATCAAAGCATCACCTGGGCTAAGGCCCGGGGACAGAGGAGACACAGGAGAGGTGTCACCCGGCCCAGGGCGGCCAGGCCTCCCCTTGCAGAGCTCCTGCCCGGTATCCACTGAGTGGTCAGCGACCTGTCCATCCAGGGTTTGTCAGGAGCTGCCAGTGGCCTCTAAAGGCTGCTTGCTGCTTTTCCTGGACCTAGAGAAGCAGGCAGCCTTTCCGAGCACAGACCCCGTGCCGGGCCGGGTCAGCAGGAAGCCTCTGCTCTCCCTCAGGTCTGTATCTTCCCCACCATTCCTCCTGCTAATGACTGAATTTGTCCTCTCCAAAATTCATATATTGAAACCTAATGTGATGGTGTTAGAGGTGGGGCCTTTGGGAGGGGATTAGGTTATGAGGGTGGAGCCTTCCTGGATGGGACTATGAAAAAGGCCGCAGAAAGCTCTCCCAGCTACCACTTGAGGACACAGTGTGAAGATGCCATTTATGAACCAGGAAGGGGCTCTCACCACACACCCAATCGGCCAGTGCCCTGCTCTCGGACTTGCAGCCTCCAGAACTGCAAGAAATAAACTTCTGTTGCTTATAAGCCACCCAGTCTGTGCTGCTTTATTATGGTGGCCCACACAGACTCAGTCACGTCCCCAAAGCCAGACCCAGCAGAGGTCTGCCCCAGCAGTGGGCAGCTGATGACAGCCAAGGCCGGGTTAGGGTGTTAAGGGTGGCTCAGAAGGGTGACAAGGGTCAAGGATCGCTGTACTAACCCTTTAGCTTCAGGAAGCGCGCGTCCTGAGAGACTGAGACAAAGCACGATGCGTCACTGCCTGGGGCCACTGGGGTGGCCGCTGTTTTACAGGCCAACAGCAAGGCCATCAGAGCACAGGCGCCCTGCTACCTGTCGTGCGTGCTTCCCTGCTTTGGAAGCTCAAAGGGTGCTCGCCCCATGGGGGCTGAGGCTGGTCCCGGCCAGCAAGCAGGCTATTACTATTAACATTGATGTTATAATAGCAAAAATAGCTCGCATTTACTGAGCACTGACTGTGTTTTGGCTTTGTTCTAACTACCGCATGTGTATCAATTCAATGACTCACAACAGCCTTAAGGATGTAATTTTTGGTTCTGTCCTCATTCTACCGATGAGGACACCAAGGCCCAGAGCAGCACAGTGACTTGCCCCAGGACAAACCACCAGGAAATAGTGGATGAAATGGCAGGAGGTCAATGATACAACCCTGTACAGAGCAGGACACAGAGAGGTCAAGGGGAGGAATTCGGAAAAGAGGGCTGCTCAAGAAATGGACGATGACAAGAGACTTTGTCTTTGAATCTCCAGTTCCTTGTCTGTAGTGTGAAAATAGCAATGCCTCCTCCGTTTCCTACACTGTAGAATTCTAGGAAGAATACATGGGTTAATGCGTATGAAACTTCTTGAAAGCTGCAAATCGTTTTGTGAAGTGTAGCTTATTATAACACTGGAAATTTTAGCAAACGTAAAGCACTCGAAAGTGAATCCATGTGTAATATTGAGCATACAAGCTCTGCAACCACGTATGAAATGTACATAAAGACTAGCAGTAAAAATGGCTCTGTTTTCTGGACTAAATTTAAAACACATTAATAGTCCATGCTTCATTTAGGGTTCACTTTGGAATTCCTAAAACTTTGGGAGATTTGTTTTTAAAAAGTTTGAACTGCGTTAATTAAATTATGTATAGGCCATTTATTAGACCCAATGTCAGGTTTAGACTAGTGAGTCCATAGGTGGTACCACACACACACACACACATACACACACACACGCACGTGCGCACGCAATGAAGAGAGAAAACATAGAACTTATTCATAAAGTCCTTTGCCTTCTCATGGCAAAGTCTTTGGGGAAAACACATGCTCCCCTTGTTAATGAATGGAGCCTATAAAGTGTGCTCTATGCTCACAGTGCGATATACCCAGGAGCCTGCGAGCACGTCCAGTCTTCCTACTCTGAGACGCAACATCGAGGAAATTAACAGGAGCTGCAAATGGTAGCTGCTGGCACCCTTGTCCCAGGTTCTGCTACAGGCTTGTAGCCATCCTAATGCACACTGTTTTGTGTAAATCTTAGGAAGTGCTGGAAATGTATCAGGAAGGTGCAGGTGTCCGATGCCAAAATGCAGGCAAGGCAGGCCACCGTATACCTGTAACCTGGGTTCTAAATGCCTACTAAAAGAATCAGCTGCACCAATTCGCTGCACATGAATTGCACCAGATGGTGCAACTGAATCTTCCAGTAGACATCTGCTCCTGCTGGGATTGGCTCCAGGAGCTTTGCTCCAGGAATCTTGGCACCTTGAGCCCCCAAGATTATATTCATAGCAAATGAACAACAACGGCCACGATTTCCCTCCTCTCTTGGTGTGCATGCCCCTTGCAATGTGACTTTGCAGCCCTTCCAATCAAGAGGTGGCGTCTCTTCCCCACCCCTCGAATCTGAGCCAACAGAATGCAGCAGAAGAGGTGGTGTTTCGATTCGGAGCATAGGCCTCCAGAGGCATACATGCTTGGATCCTGCCATTGCCATGAGAGCAAGCCCAAAGAGCCTGCTGGTTGATGAGAGACAGTGTGCAGAGAGACCAGGGGATCTGGCCAAGGCCATCCTAGACCACCCTAAAGCCGGCCAAACCCCCAACATGTGAGAGCATCCAGCCAAGATCAGCAGAGCTGCCTACCCAACCCAGAGCTGATCACAGACATAAGTGAGCCGAGCTGGGAGCAGAAGAATCTCAGCTGCCCCATAGACTCATGAGCAATAGTCAATGCTTATTGTTTTAAGCCGCTGCGTTTCAGAGTGGTTTATAATGCAGCCGTACCTGACTGGTACAACAGATGTCCCCGGCCTCTCTTCTTCCCTGCCACTCCGTGCATCCAGGACACAGGACTGCCAGTCAGCCTCAGGTCCCTCCCTAGTTCCTCACTAGGACTCCAGACTTGTCTTCTATAGGGTGCTAGGAGCCTGCCTGACTCTAACCCAGATCCCTGAAACATTTTTTCCCTCTTTCACACCCACACCCAGAAGTAGGGGCAGGAGTGGGGTCCTCATGGACCAGTTGCCAGCACCTGAGTGCAGTTGTCTTGACACTTCCTGCTACCTTCCTGCTTCTGGATGCCATCCACCGATGGCCTCGCTCCTCCTTCTCCCCAAGGATATGTTTTGTTGAACTCCGAGCACAATGGTCTTGCCCATGGTATGACACCAGTAATTCAAAAGAACCGAACTATTCAATGGAGCTCAAATTGGCTTCTCAGAGTTGTGTGATGGAGGAACTGGTCCAGCTCCCTGGAGGACACCCTCCCAGCTCATAGGTCCTGGTGAATGAGTAAAAGCTCCTTGAAATGAGTTAACATTGCCTGGCCCCGAGCGGGGTTTATACCCACCTGAGAAGCATCTTGTGGAAAAACCGCATCAAAGGCAAACATCTTAGGAGGAACCTGATTGCCTCTCTTTTGGAAGGCGTTTTGACCTCCGCACGTCAGGGGGTCATACAAGGTGATCTGCTTCTTCCGTGGGTCCACCTTTAAGAAAGAGCTGGATTCTGAGGTATCACGAGCCAATGTGGAACAAATGCGAAGCATGACTTTCACCTGTTAAGAAACAGGAAACAGGAATGACATGGATGAAAGTGGATACTGTATGCTGGACGTCCTTATATACTCCAGAGATACAGTATACATGGCAGCATGGAACCTTCACATGGTAAATTATGGGGAGGGGCACAGTGAGTTGACAACACAATCCTCAATGGGTTGGGGGAAAACTGATTTATTTATAATTACCAGGTAGAATATTTTGATACGTCCGTTACTTTATTACAGAAATGTCACATCATGTTCTTTGTCTTCCTATTAATATAAGTTGGAACCTAACGGTACCCTGGTGGCCCAATTACAAAGATGAAAAGGTAATGGGAACTGCCAAGCTTTTGCGGCTGGTGGAGTTCCCTTGAAGCTCCCAGATCAATAAACCACAGACATAAAAGTTAGCACCATAATTTACTTCTCGCCTCTGCTCATCAGAACTCTTGGAGACAAAAATCCACAGTTATTAGTGTCATCATGAAAGGCCTGTGAACTGGTCTGTTTTTAATGGCCGGCATTTGATGTGTCTTCCAAGGGGCAATAGTGGTAAAAGATTTGTTTGAACCATGATATTTGGGATCCCATGAAGGGAGGGCATGGAGGATGACATTTCAGGGGATGAAAGGACATCTCAGTGGGAAATAGGAGGCAGTGCCCCTTTGACCCACCTCCTGAGTAACTGAACATGAATATTTCTAGCACTCATGACCAACCCAGCTCCACCTCCACCACCGAGCTTGGTACTTATGGAAATGGACTGCCTGCCCCAGGGTCCTTGGGTGAGAGAGACTCAAGCTGAAGACACACACACACACACACACACACACACACACACACACACACACAGCTCTGGAGACGCAAATCCGGGGGAAAGGGCCACGATTTGCTCCCTTACCAGCTCTTTGGTATTATGTTGCTAGTTCAGTCCAAGTGTGTTGAGTACCTACTATGTGCCAAACACTGAGCTAAGCTTTGGGGATGCAAAGATGTGTGATACAGAAAGTAGCTTGGCAGACAGACACAGGCACATCAGTTTTGTAATATTATGGCAAATTCTGAAGGTCTGTGTAGGATTATTTTTAAACTCCTCTCCGTGTCTTGCCCATTTCATCTGATCAACAGTCAGATCTAAAGAAATCTCACCAATTTGGGGGAGGGGGTTGTAAATTTTTAGATTAAATATTTCAAACATACAGAAATGCTCAGAGAATAATCTATATATACATTGCACATAATGGAGTGAGGGCATCCTCCTGTCTGTCTCAGCCCTGTCTACCGAGGCATGGGAACTAGTCTGCAGTGTGCAAAGCTGAAATGCAAAGAATTCCTAGGGCACTGGGCTCCTCAGGCGGCCGGCACTGCGCCCAGCTATGCACGTGTCCATCACATAAGAACAGTACTGAATATGGATGGGGGGCCGGGGTCTCGGTGCAAGAAGCACAGGCTGGGAACCCACCTCTCAGGATTCAAATCTTGGTTCTCCCACTGTGAGGTCATATAATGATACCTGCCATTTCCTGGGGGTCTCCTGTGTGCTGGGGCTGTGTTGTTACCCACAGCACCTTATTTAATGCTCCCTAAGCCAGGGCATAGGCACACTGGTCCAGGTTTTATAGACGAGGAAACACGTTACAGAACTTGCCCCAAGTCACTGAGCCTGTGGTGGTACTAGGCTCCGATCCTACTTCTGTCTGACTCCAAAGCCCATACTTTTCCATTGAGCCAACTGCTGCCTCCCACACAGAGCTGACCTTCACAGAGCCTCAGTTTTCTCACCTGTATAATAGGAATAACAATGCCTGTCTCATGGGACTCTCGTAAGAATGAAAGAAACTGACCGGTGAGGTACTGAGCATAGGGTGGGTGCTCCATCCCAGAGGCGACGAGGTGTCTTCCTCCACTTCCTTCTCCTCCCTGTACTTCCCTCCCCCTGAATCATGATATCCTAGCATTTTCCAACCACGGTGCTAATGTGCTAATGAGAAGGTTTAGAACCCCTTGCCCTGGCCTTGGGTACCATGGCCTCGGGTACCATGCTTCACAACAGGGGGGGATTACTGCAGGCAGAGCTAGCTATTAGCGCTGGGCCTTATCCTGTTAGTGGGACATCGCTGAGTCCCACACTCACTGCACGGATAACAGTAACCACCACATCCATCTACATGCCATTCTAGCAATTTTCGTATTCACTGTGAATGTCTCCAATCTTATTTCAGTTCCATTCACTTCTACAGATTTGCCCCAGTTACCCAGCAGGTGTGCTAAGAGCATGTATTCAAACGATAACTTTTGGTAGATGCCTGGGGCCTTGCGGCTTCCAGTAAGCAGATGCCCAAGCCTGGCCTCTGATCCATACAAGTCAATGCTGATGCAACGTCAGGCAGAACTGATGGCGTCACATGGCCCACTGCTTTTCTATTTCACAATTTTGCATGCGGTTTCTGGGTGACCCGACGTGCTGACTGTAAAACATGAGCTAAGCCAGGCGAGGGCCTACAAGGAGAAGCAGGAGAGAAGGGGCTGGATTAGTGAGTCATTTGTCAGGGAGGAATGCTCCGGCATCTTAATGAAGTTCCAGGCCTGCAGTTCAATTTCTGCAAGCAGGCTGAGGATTCCAGCCATTGGTC
The DNA here is from genome assembly GCF_057876585.1 of Rhinolophus sinicus. Taxonomy (NCBI): domain Eukaryota; kingdom Metazoa; phylum Chordata; class Mammalia; order Chiroptera; family Rhinolophidae; genus Rhinolophus; species Rhinolophus sinicus. Next base: position 53,848,336 of record NC_142506.1, on the reverse strand, counting down.
TGGCCAAGGAGATACACAGTCTTTAAAAACCCATTGAACTCTGGGCTGGGGAAAATGCCGCACTCCATTCTTTTCTTTTCATTTAAATAAATCGATATTTTTCCCCTTCAAGAAAGGAAATTGGGTTTTTCTGCTTCACTTCCTTTGTATTATTATTCCTTTAGTCCACCATCCACTTCCTGCTAAATCCTTGGTAATTAAAGTCCTTAGGAGATACCACTTGTGATCAAGAAAGACCCCCAGACTTTTTGCCAGAAGATCTTGCTTTGGTTGCAAACACTGGCAGGTGCTGGATAATACCTACTTCAAACTTTCCTCTCCCTGCTGCTCTGGCTGGAGGGTCCCTGCAGCTGTTACCAAGCAGAGTCGCTCCCCTGCCCTCAGGGTAAAGGGGACAGTCACTATTTTACTCCCAACAGCAGAACTGGGGGAGTAGGATCTAGAAAGCTAAAGGCACAGTCTGAGTGGGGGAAGGAGGGCCCGACACCCTGATTCCACCTAGAGTGGATTAGCACTTCCTCTACCAAAGTTCTCACTGGGTGAGACCCCACTTTGCCTCATTTATCTAATTATTCAGTGGATGGAGCGAGACAGCTGTGGCTCAGGGCAGCAGTTGTCTTCATGTCCTGCTCATTCATCATTTCAGCGCCTCCTCCTGGATGGCATGATGGGACTGAGGGACAAAGAATGTGTGAGGCCCTCACTGAGAGAGAGGCAGCGTCTCGTTCCTGAACTGTACAGACACCCCATCAACGTAAAGGCAATGGGCGACTGCCACACGTGCTAACCGGGGGCTAACGAGGAGTGGGCCCCACAAACACTCACCACCGCCACTACACATGCGCCCACAGACTTCCCTGCCGGTCCCTAGTCGAGCACAGGCATGTGGGGCAGACCGAGAGCAGCTCTTCACGGCCTGCATCCCTACCCAGAAGCTGTACAGCTGCAGGCTCTCTGCTGACCACAAGGCTCGGGAGGGCTTGGGGCAAATCTGACCACTCAGAGGATCCCTCACCAGCCAGGGAAAGACTACAGAGGATGGAAAGGTGTTGGGAAAAGAGAGAACCCAACAGTCCTTCTTGTGCCTGAACTTTGTTTAAACTCCTTTCTGGATCTCACAGTGAAGTCCCTCAACAGACACACAAACGATGGCTGTTCCCTGGCCCGCGTCTCAGCCACAATAAATGCTCAATGACGCTGTGTCTGCAAGAATAAATAGTTTTTTTCCCCGCAAGGTCAGAGGCTGCAGAGTAAATGAACTACTTACTCCTTTCAATTCTTTTACCTTTCTATATTTTGACTCTTTACATGTCTAAGTTCACAGATTTTTAACAATCAGCTCAGTAGAAACTGGTCAGGGCGAGGGCCGAGCACCTAACCAGAAATACCACTTGGCATCATTTTTGTCTCGATTCCGGCAGTTATTAGAAATATATTTAAGCCTTCCACATCTATTCTTAAGTTCCTCGGTTGTGTCTGGAAATGGTTCTCCAAAGCAAGCCAGGGGCGCGTAACAAGGTTCATCAAAGCCTACCAACAGGAAGAACGGTGGGAAAAGTAGAAAAAGGGAGACTGGAGGAGGCATTCTAAAACCAAAGCAGTCACCTGCTGACACAGAACAGCTGAACAGCAGAGCCATTAGCAACTAACAGCTCCAGCCTGGACTGTGTTCCCTTCTACTGAGGCAAGGGGCCGCGATGGAGATGCTGGAGTCCTCGGGTGACGCTGAGCCATGGAAAGGCTGGTCATCCTGCCTCAGATAAGAGAGCAAAGCTGTGGGTGAAAGACTGAGAGGATCTGCCTGATGGGAGCAGAGGGTGAACGTGGGAGTAACACCTGCTGCTCTCAGTACAGACCAGGACACCTTTCCTGGCGTCTACATATTTTTGGATGGGATTTAACTCTTGAGAGGAAAATGTGGAAGGATAATACAAGGGTCCATTGTATCTGATGAGTGTATCTCCTTTCATACAGGTTCCAGGTATAATGGGCACTGCAGTGACCTACTAGGAGCTGGGAGACGAGGTTCTAATGCAGACGTCACCACCATGGAGCGGCTGTGTGTTCTGAGGTGTGGGCCTCAGTTTCCTTATCCCTACAGTGGGCCTGTTGTACCTCTCTTTTGAAGGACAGTTGTGAAGAAACAAAGAAATAAAGACAGACTGTAAAGCAGAGTACATACATTAAATATTGTTTAAGGAAAGAAGGAAGGAAAAGAAAGAATTTATATTCTTTTCCATATCAAATTAATGACATCAGAAGCCTTTCTCCTAGGCTTAATTTTTAAAATTGAAGGAAAAATTTTTTTAATGAATATACACATACACAGCAGCACGAGAGACAGAGAAGAAATTATTCTTCCCCAACCCCAATTAAATTAGAGACTATACGGTCTGCTCATGCCTTTCGTAAAGGTAAGTATCCATGTAAAATTTGATCTGCGCCTCTAAAAGTTAAATATGGTATTTCCCTTATTATCTTCCTTTCTTTTCTGTCCTGACCCGATGTGATGGATGTGCTCACCATGTCTACTTATGGGTACATGACTCACTTCAGGAAAATTCCCCAACCGTTCTAAATAAGATGGTTGGCGAGACAGCAACTTTCAACAGTGCATACTTCTCAATACGTATTCTTCTCAACACACGCGCTTTTGTGATCTACCAAGAAATGTGGGCATCCTCCACATCCGTCTATGCTTCAGACATTCTGACAAAACCATTGCACAAGATTCTGAGGAAGTGCCAATTTCTAAAACACACTGCAAGGGATCAAGGGTACCATTTTCCAGCCATCATTTAAAGAGCACTTTCCACTTTATAATATAATGTAAGATTCTATTGCTAACCCACCACAGGCACCCAGAACCCCATCAATATGACTTTGCTCTCCCCTTTGAACTTACCCAGTGTGCCTGCTTAACCTGATAGCACAGAGTGGCTAAGATGGTCCATGAAGAAGCATGTTAAAATTGGGTGTTATAAAAAGAGATGGTTTTTCTGGTAGCATTTCTAGAAAACATCTGCGATTATTTTTTCTGAAGGAACATGTCGATTATTTCATGTAACTGAAAGGTTCCAGACATTTTTTAGGAGACCCCAGGAATCATCCGCCCAACAGTAACAATCTCGGCGTCCTCACGTAACTCCGACACCAGGAAGTACAGGGAGAACCAAGCAGACTGTGGTCCCAGAGCTACAGAGGGAGCTTTTCCCCATATCTTACAAAGCGAGTGTTCCATCCAAACATAGTTCCCATTACAGAATCGCAGATCCACCCCTGGTGGGACTCCAGAGGTTCGAGGCACAGGTTAGTTACGAGTTACAGGACAAAACCAAATCGGATTGAATGTCTTCACAATAAAACCACAGTCATAACCTGCATGGCCTATCAAAGATCACGGGGCTGCATTCACCTGAGGAAGTCTGGGGAGTCAGATCCAGGGCCGAGTGTGGGGGCAGGAGGGCAGACCACAGAGGCTGAGGTGCATCTGGGCCTGTCTTGGGGCAGTGTAAGCTCTGTGCTGACAAAATCGATCATGCTGTGAGCCAGCCAGACTTCTGCACAACCTCTTCTTCACGTGTTTGACAAATTTTACGTTTACAAAGGATGAGCGTATTTCCATTTGGTTCCCACAACAGCTGTTAAGGAAATAGGATCACAATTGTTGTTACCATTAGCCCTATTTTAGGCTCAGGAGGTTAAGGTCGGGGAACTTCAGTGACCTGCCCAAAGCCAGTCGCCTGGTAAAAGGTGAAAGGGCAGTGGCCACTGTCCATGCCCTCTCTACAGTGAGTGTCCTAGGTCAGAGCCAGAGGAGCGCTGCCCTCCCTTCCAACCCCTCAGGGCTTAGACCTGTGCCCTGGGTCTGGGCGCTGGGCCAGAGCTGAACCACCGCTGAGGACGTGGGTGGGGGCTGTCCCTGCACTGGGGGAAGCTGGCTTCTCAGAGGTGCCAGTGGGTGAACTCATGGAGTGCCACACAGCAAATAATGAGCAGGGAAGCCATCAGAGAGGGAAGATTTACATTATTAAAAGCCAGGCTGGGAAAGGTGACAAGTGGTGGCACAATAAAGCCAAGTGTGAGCAAACATATGCAAGACCAGTAAATGGAACCCGGTAATGAGACGCACTCAATGGAGAAGTGCTTGGGGGAGTGGGAAGAAGGGAAATTCCTTAAAGCTCTTTATCACCATGCAACTGTCACCAGGCAAGCTCAGCAGGGGATTGCAGCCCAGAGAGAGGACAGATGTATAAAGCCAGGGGAAAAGTCCTTCCCAAGGGGCACTGCTCATGGCTCGGCAGCCTTTGGGAGCAGGATCCCTCACACCAATTAGCAGGCTGGGGAAAAGCTGGCCAGGCTGTGAGGATGGAGACAGGCACATTTCAGGGCCTGGTCTGTCAGTAATGGCTCAGTTCTGACAGTGGCCTATTAGAAGAGACCCCATCTGTCAAAAGGATAAGTTGGTTTAAATGTACATCCTAAGACACAGGCATTCTCGGGTCTGAAGGGAAGTGGGCTATGGGATTCTGAGGCCCCTGGATGACCCCCTCCAATATTATAGACGCTCGCTGTCAATGGGTCCCCCTACAACTGTGTGCAGTAAAGCCTGGAGCTCGGGAGCAGACACTCTGGAGGCAGGCTGGCTGGGCTTGAGTTCTGGCTGTACCTTTTATTGATGTGTGCCTGTGGACAGTGACTTCACCTGCACGCCACCTCTACAAACCGGTCATAATGACAGAACCTGCCAAGCAGGGCTGTGATCATTCAAAGAGTGGGTGCCGGTGATACCCCTTACACCAGTGCCTATCCATAGTAGGTGCTCAATAAACATCAGCTTTATTACTTTACAATAATGGTAATAACTATCATTACTATGTTTTATAATATAAATATTTAGTATGTTTAAATTTTATAGTATTTTTAAAAAATTATTCTAATTATTGAAGGTCTGAGCCTCCTGGAAAGACCATGGAATTTGAAGTGAGGCAGATCCCGTCTCTTACTAGCTGGGTGACTATGACCATATTATCTGAGCATAGTGTCCTCCTCACTAAAATGAGGATAATAACCCTTATCTGGGAGGATTTACGTGATTATTAAGTAAATAATCTTTCAAAGGTACTCAGTGTGGATTTGGGTACTTATTGTTACTAAAAAGCCCGTTTACCACTAAAGCTCACTCATGTGTTACAGCTGAAATGCTAACTAATAGATCTGTCATTAAATAACAAACACTCAAGAAATGCTGCCTCTGCTGATGCCGACTTGTCTGTCACCAAAGAGATGCTATTTGGCTCGAAAGACAGAAGGACCAAGGGAAAGTCGTCATTCCCTTTGGCGGCTCTTTTTATTATAAATATGACATGTTCAGCTTGCTAATAAACTGACACTTGATTTAGTGTCTTCTGTACCTCACTGCTGGGTTCTCCTTGGTCCCAGGGATTTCAATACCCCACTGCTTCTGGCCTTTGATCTAGAGAAATAACACCCGGAGTTCTGAAAGTAATCTAGTAACCCAGTCGGGTGACCGTCTGGAAACACTAGGTCCATCATGGGATTTTATAAAGCACCATAATACACAACCTAGTTATCTAAATCAGAAAGGCAATGGCCGTGATCATCTAATAATTAGGTATTCCTTTTTCTGGCATTCATCACGTACGTACACTTTCTTTGTAAAACTGTCATTTAGGAACACAGTCCACGCTGACCCATGGGTTCTATTAACGATGTGCATGTTTCCTGGGATGATAATTTTGTTCCTGGATGAGACGTGCACAGAACCTAGGGGTACCAGCATGAGCCTGGGTTCTCAGTGACTTCTGGGAACAGA